>NC_090926.1:690270536-695270536 GCF_040938575.1 Ambystoma mexicanum | reverse complement strand
ATGCCTTTGCTGTCGGTGTGTGTCTGTGTCGTGTGCTTCTGACATATGTATTGACCTTTTTCTCTCTATTTTTCAGGTGATGACGCAATGGAGGCAGAGGATGGTGTTGTCATGCCAGACACAGGGTTGGTAACACCACATCAACCCGGCACTAGTGGGGGTCGTGGGGTGGTAGGCCACGAAAACCCCCAAGTGCTGCAGTCCATCTTGTCTCTGGCTGCCTATGAGTCCAGCCTTGATGACGACTCTGACATCCATGTTGAGTTGGATGAGCATCAAGTCCATGTGTCAGGGGTGAGTGATTCTGATGTGGACACTCCTCAGTCTGCGACACCTGCACTGAGGGATCAGACAGTCTTGGTTCCTCCACCCGTGGTGGATCGGGACGCAGGGTCACCCTCCACACCAGTCACTGATGTGCCTGGGACATCACGTCGACGGGGGCCTGTAGTCGTGCACCCGCAGGCGGTGCCAACACAGCGAGGACCCCCGGTCCTTGGGTCCCGCAGGGGTCAAGCCCGGCAACGCGGTCGCCGCGCGCAACCGCTGTATACTGAGTGGGAGCAAGACATGACTGCCAATTCCGAACGGCAAGGGGCAGCAATGGAGAACATCGCTGAGAGCATGGAGCGTGTGGCCCGATCTGTGCTCCCCCCTGCTAGGCAGGTGCTTCTCCAGCAGCAGGCGGCACGGTCCACGGCCCGCTCGCTCAGGCTGGGCATGGCGGCCTCAGACAGGGCACGCCAGGCTGAAATGTCGTCTCTGTGTCAAGCAATTGCTGCTCACGCAGAGGCGCACATGGATGCCCTGAGGGAGGAGTATGCTTCCCTCAGATCCACTCTGGGTGTCCTTATGATGTCCCAGAGGCAGCAGGCAGAAGAGAGGTATGCACAGCTTGAGCGTACCATCTCGGCTGAGCTACAGGCTTGCCGGGAGGTGATGCGGTTGTCCAGCCAGGCCTTGCAGGAGGAACTCCGTGTTACACGTGCTACCTTGCAAGAGGAAGCACGTGTATCACGTGAGGTTCTGCATGCAGACCTACGTCACATCGCCACACAGAACCAGGCTCACCCGTCCGGCAGACTTGCTGCCGACGAGGGGCAAGCTGCGGCTAGGCGTGGCCAGGCTACTGTGCCACGTCCTCCTTTCCAGGATGAGCCAGACTCGGACGACCATCTATCTCCCACATAGGTCGTGCTGTGCAGGCGTTGAGCCCATGGAGGATTTTTTTTTGGCTCAGCATCATCGCATGTGGATGTTGAGCAGCACCCTGTACTTCCCGCCTCCTGGGTGCCTCCCCTCCCCCCGGGTCGTATGTGGCCATTTTTGATTTTTCTTTTAGTTTAGTTAGTTAAGTTTCTGTTTGATAGTTAGTTTAAATAGGTAATGTAGGTTTTCCATAGTTAGTGTAATTAGTTAATAGTTGAGTTAGTTTAAAATTGCTAGTCTATTGTGCTTTCATGTGATGGTGCGGTGCTTTGTGGCTTCTGAAGGCATCCACTGTCTGTTCCAGCTGGGCCCTTCATGGTTGTCTTGTGTATGTGTTTGCTGCTTGGGGTCCTTGACTCACACATGCCACTCCTGCCTCCCTTATCCATGGGCTCGCAAGGATGGTTCGGTGTTACAGAATTTTACACAAGGGCTTTGGACTGTCATATCTGTGGCATGTCTGGTGCTGTGTGACTTGTGTTGACACCCCTAATGGGGATGATTTAGGTGTCATTGTCCACTGTTCAGCTTTTGCTAGATGGGGTGTGTCATGATTAATGTGGACATTGATTGCTATGCATTGTGTAGTATGTTTCATATCTTTCCTGTACACGTGCTTTATGCAATTCATGCTGTAGATAGTGTTCCACACTTTGGAGGTGAAAGACGGACTGATGGTGTGATTCGTGATGTGACTCTCTGACATGGCCAAGTAATGAGATGCCTGATGAGACACACACAGATGACTTTGAAGCATTAATCATGTGTTTCATGCCCTTTCTGCAGGGGGATGAGCCTCCAGAGCACCTTTGCCAGCAGACATGGCCCATTGGACGACGGAATTCTGGACCCGTTTGTTGGTGCCCACATGCACATGTGTGCACAAGCAGAGGCACAGTGATTGCAGACCCACATCCTAGAACTGCTGACATGTTCCAAGGAACTCCAGGCAAGGTGAGCATCACAGGGGGGCCACGACACAGCAAAGCTTGCACCAGGCGAGTTGCACATGCAGGCTTAGTCACAGCACTGAGGGTGAGCTTAGACGAATATTGGTGTTGAAGCACACAATGCAGCTCAGATGTGTTTGTGGACTGATGGCTGTTGATAGTAGGGTTGTCTGGGACACATGCAGGTGCAGTGGCACATACCCTCCGGTACACCAAGGTCCATTGAGGCACTTGTATCAACCATGTAGCCTTCCGAGACATGGAAAGGGGCAGCTCACAGGGACATACAGCAAGGGACATACTCAGGTGCAGTGCATGTCTTTTCCACGTACTTCATGATAAATGCACTGCCAACTTTGTTTCGGTCATGGTGGTACGCAACTTGCTCTGTAGTCATGGCTTGCTATATGGGTCTGTCTGCTTACCCAGGGAACATTGCATGTTGTGTGAATTGTGACACATTGGTGTTCCATTTGCCACGCACCCACCAGCGGCTGACTTACTGCATTGACTGTGTATGACCCGTCACAGGGGTGATGTTATATATGGGTACGAAGCATCGAGCACAGATTGTCTGTTTGTAGAGTAGTTTGTTGCTATGGGGCATGTTTGGTGTTGTGTTTTTGTGTAATTGGCACGTACAGGTTGTTGACTGTGGCTCTCTTTGCAGCATTGCAGTGCTCCTGTAACCGGACCTGAGAGTGCGCAGGCAGGAGGCCAGCACTCAAAACCAGAGCTAAGTGTCTTGTTGTTTTTCTTTCAAACTGCTCTGCATAGGCTTGCTGGGGAGTGTACTAATGCATGGATGTATGTGTGGTTCAATTTGGTATGTTTTTTCTCCCTTAATCACTCGTGATCCTATGCAATTTTGAAACCTGTACCCTCTACCCGGTGTTCCTGCTTCCCGTGCCTATCCAAGCAACGTTCCCTGACCCTCTTTCCCCACTGGGTTGCGGATGCCTGTGTAAGCCCCGAACTTGCAGGTGCCAAAACCCTAGAGGGGGTGGTTGGTTCGTACCACTCCTGAGCCTGGACTACAGAAGGCCATGACAATGATGTCCAAGTTTGTTTGGATTGTGTATGTGTTCATGCAGGTTGTACATTTTCGTGCATTCCCTAGTTTCATGTGTCATTCCTCCACCCCTCTCCTGCCACTCATTCCAGTCATCCAGTGTGTCAACACCTGTCCCGACTGCATATCCCTGAACCTCATTCCCCACCAGGGTCTTAGGGGCCTGTGTGAGTTTGACCTTGCAGGCACCCGGGACATGGTGGGGGTGGTTGTTTCGTGACACTCCCGCGCCTGTACAGGGGACCTGTGACAGTACACATCCATTCATGGTGCATCATCCTATGTCATGTACCACACATGTCTCACATCCTGTCGTGACATTGTTTTGCTGTGCTACCTTGGTTGTTGCATCATTGTGGTAGTACTTGGCATTTGTGAGGTACTGCTACGTCAAGTCATCTACTGGAGGGTGTTCGGGTTCGTTTTTATGCCTTGGATTTTGTGATTTTGGAAATGAGTGTGGATTCTGAGGGTTCAGGCATCTTTTTACTCACAAGGTGGGAGATGGTGACGAAGGGTAAAGGTGATCCTGTGGCCAGGTGGAATTGAGGTTTGGAGGCTCCATGACCCAGGTGCAGTTGTTCAGTGGGTCATGGTCATTTGTGAGGGAGGGGGGGGTTGTTGTTGATAGTTGCCTTGCCCTGCAGTGTGATGGGAACTCTGACATAGTAATGGTGGTATCCTATGTACATGTTGTGTTCTGCTGATCAATGCCTGTTCATGTGTTGTGTTTTCCTTTCAGGTGCGAGGGGATAGTTGTGGTTTGACATGCTGGGGTGTACACATGGTGGATGTTCACATGTGATGTGTAGGGAACACTGATGATCACTTGAGTGCACATGCATATGTGGAGTGCATGTCCTTGCAGAACCACACACTTGCACTCTGATGCACTACATGTACTCCCACCCTTGCATATCCACGTGTACACTGTTTGCCTTCTGGTGCCCACTGTGTCCCGGCAGCACATGTTCTGTGACGATTATGGATCCAGTACATGCCTAATTTGATGTTTGATGTGGTCTGTCATTTAGATGTGATGCTCAGGGTGTGCATCACACACAATGGCTGTTCACTGTGCTGTGCGCTGAGCAGTGTGATGCAGGATTAGGACACTGCACACATGAGCTGCAGTGTTGATTTTGCAATGCATAATGTGCATGTAGACAGGCATTCATTGTGATGTTACGTCTATGACTGTTGTAATGCATTTGGAAATGACTTATTTTGGGTGGGAGATTTTGTTGGTCTGTCATTTCATCAGATTCCGGGTCAGGCAGCAGTGTCCGATGCCACTGTACATTTAGGACATGGGAATGTGTACCTTATCGTTACTGCGTTGGTATATGGGTATTGCTTGCCATGTCATATTGATGTTTGGGAGGGTTTGAGTGACATGACAGTGATGCCATGGCCTGTTTTGCAGGTGTGTGTGATGCACACCTTGCATGTCCGGGTCATCCGCTTCTCAGAGCAACTAGCTGGGGGTAGATTTCTCTCCGCAGCAGGGCCCTCCCCCTGGAACAGACTTCCGGCCTGACTTGAACTTGAGGGGAACCATCTCCAGTTCTGGAAGCACCTCAAGACCTTCCTCTTTGCTTCTGCTTACTCTCTGCCTCTCCCTCGCAGAATTCTTCACTGGAACTGCACAGGAGCTGCAACTCGGCCACTTTCACCGACCTCGGTGCCTGGCCCAGCCACTCTCCACTTGCACTGCCTCCCTGGCAACCCCTGCACTGCAGTACTGTCTCTCTATCCCTACAGCCCTCCCTTCCCAGCACTTGTCTGCACTTACCTTTGTAGTTGCCACCAGGCGACCTATGTATTATTTTTTTGGGCTACTTCCCCTGTACTGGACTCCCCCCCACCCTTCCCCTTGCACTATTCCCTTCCCCCTACCCCTGCACTTGCACGATCTCAATGACACCTGGCCAATAGTACCGTTCTCTGTGTTCCCTTGTTCCCCCCTCCCTGCATCATTGCGCCTTGGAATACTTGTGTATGGCCCATATCATGTCATATGTCATATGTGTGCCTTTTGGTCACACAGGATAGCTTGTGTTTAAGTAGCTAGGGATGCAGACGATGTGGCACTTCCATGGCAACTATCTCAGGGTGGTAGGGTTGTGACAGTTGACTGTATCTTTGTCATCATCGATTGTCACCTGGTATGTGCCAGGCCTGTGTGCACTCCGCAGGGGTGGGAGTTTAGGTGAAAAATGTGGCCACAAGCTGGGTCGCGGCTTCCTCACCACGTGCCCTGTCCCCTCCCATTGGCAGCGCCTGTGCCTGTGGTTGGGGATGTGGGGGCACCACCATGTCCACCGGGACGCCCTGCCGTGTTGCAACATTGTGCAGGACACATGCTGCCACAATGATCCTGCACACTACTGGTGGTGCATAGAGTAGTTGCCCACCAGAGCGGTCAAGGGAGCGTAAACGTGACTTGAGCACTCCGAATGTGCGCTCCACTATGCCCCTGGTTGCAATATGGGCGGCGTTGTATCTTACCTGGGGTGGTGTGGTGGGGTTCCGGATTGGCGTCATCATGTGGTTGCTCAGAGGGTAGGCACTGTCCCCTGGGGAGGTGATAATAGTTGAGATTATTAGGGTTTGGATATTTGTCTGTGTGTGACTTGCATGCATGTGCAAGGGCATTTGTACTGACCTAGGAGCCATGTGTCGCCATGCTTCCCAGCTTCCAGGGCCCAGCTCAGGCCGGACATTCTGTATATGAAACTGTCATGGGTGGAGCCAGGGTAGTTTGCATAGATAGAGGTGATGATTCCCTTTGCATCACATACCACTTGTACATTGATGGAATGCCAGTGCTTGCGGTTTCGGTAGATGTGCTCAATGGCCCTATGTGGACGTAGGGCCACATGGGTGCAATCTATGGCACCGAGCACTTTGGGGAAGTGTGCCACCCTGAAAAAATCCAGGACAACGGCCTGCCTTTCTGCGGGTGTTCTGGGCATGTATATGTGCCTGCGGACTGAGGGGCGCGCTGTCATGATTGCCAGTACCTGGTGTAGGCAGTGTGACTGCGTGGCCTGTGAGACCCCCCCCCACTATGGCAGTGGTCCGCTGAAATGACCCAGTGGCCAAAAAATGCAGGACATTGAGCAGCTTCTCCAAGGGGCTCAATGCTTGGGAGCAAAGGGTGGGGGATGTGAGGTCATCTTCCCACTCCCTGACCAGGTCTAGGATGATATGGGGTGGAAACCTATACCTGCCGTAGACCTGGTCGTCAGGAATCCCAAAAAGGCTTGTCCGTGGTGCGAAAATGCGTGCCCTGGCTATTCTCCTCCTCCTGCGGTGTCCCACGATCAGTGCAGCGACAAATGGGGCATTCATCGTAGCTGTATATACGCGTTTGTTGTTTGCGCGCACTTATATGCTGTGCGCGGGGACGCCTCCGCCTGCTTTCGTGTGGCGGACGGGTTGACGCCTGTGCACGTCTTTTGCCGTGCGCGGGTTTCCCGTATTCGGATACGTGGTAAGACTGTAGGTCCGAGTGTCATCGCGTGTGATCAGAGGGGAGTTAGCGTACACGTGATTGGCCTGGGTACGTGTGTTTAGGGGTGCGTGGGAAGTTCCACACGCGATTAGCCTGGGTACGTGTGTTCCGGGGTGCCGGGAACTTTCACACGCGATTGATGGAAATCCACGTGTGTTCTGTCATCACGTGCAATGAGGGAAACACCCGTGCGCGTTACGTCACACACGCACTCACGCGCTAAGGGCCTTTGGTCCAATGAAATTGCATATGCGTGCTGCCGTGCATACGCGCTAAGGGCCTTTCCTCGTATTACACGCGGACGTGCAGTTTTCCACGCGCGCTTACGCGCATGTGCCCTTTCCTCGTATTACACGCGGACGTGCAGTTTTTCACGCGCGCTGAAATGCCCATGCACGTCTGTACGCGTCACGTCACAGGGGCGCTTGCGCTTGAGGGGCCTTCTGTCCAATGAAAATGCATATGCGTGCAGACGCGCTTACGCGCTAAGGGCCTTTCCTCGAATTACACGCTGACGTGCAGATTTTTCACGTGCGAAATCACTCCGTATCAAGCTGGCCACGCGTAAGCACACGGAAGACCACGCTCCTGCCCAGAAGGCCGAACTTCTGCCCCCCAGAGCCCCGAGCACGCTCCCACCTGCCATCTGCTGCTGCCTGACTGCCTGCTGCCCACGTGCCCTGCCATTTGCTGCCTGCACATCAGCCAGGGGTGCTGTTTCTGTGACCACCCCTGCTGGAACCGAAGACTCCCGACTGGGATTCCATCGCTCCACAGCCCAGCCCCAGGACCCAGTTGCCCACCCACTCCTGCCTCTGGGGTTGTCATGTCGGGGCAAACACCATCTGAGACCACTGGCAACCCCCGGCCAGAGAGGCAGAGGGGCACCAGCTTCAGTGCCACCGAAGTTGGTGTCCTGGTGGAGCAAGTCCTGGGGCAGTATGATGCCCTCTTCGGAAGTTCCCGCGCCGACAAGGAAGGACGGACTCGGATCTGGACTGACATCGTGACTGCCATCAACGCGGAGGGGGTGGCAGTCCGTGACTTACAACATGTCAAGAAGCACTGGGAGGACTTCAGGTCCAGGACCCTGAACAAGGCCCGGCGCCTCTTGAAGGCAGCGGATGCCAAGGGGCGCCGGGGCCACTTGTCGGAAGAAGAGATGAGGGTCCTGGAACGCATATCCCCAGCGCTCCACATCCAGGTCCTTGAGAGGCAGACCCGTCTGGAGTCGAGCGGTGAGTGTACATGCATCCTGATTGTGAGCAGTGCGTGTGGTGATTATTCAGTAGTGTGCAGGTTGCACATCTGTTTGTATGGGGTCGAGTATGGGTGGGGGTGTACAGGGCCGTGGGGCTGACACATACGAGGGCTGGAATGTGTGAGACATGGATGGTGCTTGTATGTGTAGGCTTGCATGCCAAATGCAGTTGTGTGGGCACACATGTTTGGATGAATGTGTATGTAAGTAGACATGTCCGTGATGTCACGCATGTATGTTGTTTTTGGCTGCATGTTTCAGCACTGTGTACATGTGCATGTGTGTGTATTTGACAAGGGTGCAACAGTGATGCAACATGGATGCATGTGACAGCAGTATGTGGAAGCCTGATTGGCAGATGTGACATGGATGCCCGTCTGAACACTGCGACACTTGGCAGAGGTGTACACATGCATGCAAGTGTGGTGGTGTGTGTACATGTGTGGTGCACTTCCTGTGTTGCATGTGATGTCTGGCTCACCTTTGGCTGCTCATGCTGTTGTATTTGTATGGATGGTGGTGGCAGTTGCAATATGGCTGTGGTATGGCTCATGTGTGCGAGTTGTAATGACATGTGTGTTGGGGATTGTGATGACATGTCTGAGGTTTGCCAATGCCACTCATGTACAACTGTCATGTGTGTATGTGTCCATTGTACAGTGCCCTGATGCCTGTGTTTTGTTTCTTCCTGTCTGCAGCGTCAACTGATGAAGAGGGCGGAGAAGGTGCGGTGGAGCACAGCGGCGGGGATCCCACCGCCAGCCGGAGACGAAAGGCCCGGCTCCCCTCCCATGTTGTGATCTCGTCGGGGAGTGAGGAGTCCGGTGCTGCGTCCCAGGCCGCAGCTGCCGGTGGGAGGTCCAAGAGGCGGAGGTTGGAGTTGGACTCCTCGGCAGCAGAAGGGGCAGCTGGGACTCCACAGGACCCAACAGGGGAAGATGGCACGGAGTCATCCAGGTTGGTGGGGGGTTTGGTGGAGGAGGAGGCCGTGCAAGCACCAGAGACGGGGTCTGGAGGTGGGGATCCCACTGGTGCTAGTGGTGCAGTGCAGGACCAGGGACAGGAGGCAGCACAGGCCGCCGCGGAGGTGCCTGTGTGCAATCCTGTCCCTGATCCTGTCCCTGCATCATCTTGCACCAGCAGGGATGCCTACATCCAGACCCGTTTTCAGGCAGGGGATGAGCTCACGTCAACTGGCCTTCCTCTGCCTGCGGACGTGGCTATCCAGGTCCGGGTTGAGCCTGTCCTGGCTGGTGTGGCGTTGCGTCAACCGGCCATGCGAGGTGATCTTCAGTCTTTTCATGAAGAGACTGCACGTCATCTCGAATGGCTTGTTGACCACGTCAGCCTGCTGGGACAGGTCACCCAGGCCGGATTCCTCCGTCTGATGGGGCTTGCTACGACCCCCTCCTCAACTGGACCCCCTACGCGCCAGTCGTTCTCTGTGCCATCTTCCCACCCATAAGTCACCTGGGTGCCCTGTGGAGCTGCCTCTGACGGTGCAGCCAGGCTGGTGGAGGAGGCATCCCTGCCACAGTCGGGAGTTGGACGTCCAGCAGGGGTGGCCACATCTACGACTGCACCCCAGCCGGGGAAGGATGTGCAGGCAGCAGGAGGCAGTGCACAGGCAGAGGCACGGCAGCAGCAGCAATGTGGTGGGAGCCATGAAGGCTCGGGGCCTTCAACATCGGAGGGGCAGGCATCGGCCGGAGGGCAGGAGGACCCAGGACAGAGAGTGTCTTCCGTGTGGCAGCGGTTGGGCCACGCCATAGATGCGGAGCGGCAGCGGGCGGAGGAGGCACGGCTCACAATGGTCAGGGCGGAGAACTCCATGAGGAGGGCCCTGAGGCGGGCCGAGTGCCTCGAGGCAATCCGCAGGGGTTTGGAGGTGGAGACGTCGACGGCCCTGCGGACCCTCGGGGCCATGGAGGAGGACCGCCTCCGGGACATTGAGGAGGAGTTCGATGATGCCCTGGCCCGGGACATCCACAAGTGAGCCGTGAAACTAGCCCGCTGCCCTTGTACATAGTTATGTAGGTAGTGTTAGGTTTCATTTTTGTTTTGATTTTATTTGGACCTTTCGGACATTGGCCACATTTTTGTATATAGTTTATTTTATTAGTTAGTGTAGATAGATAGGTTTCCTTTCTTTTGTTGGGATAATGGACCCTGGCTTGTTCCCATGTACATAATTCACTGTTGGATTGTATTTTTTTTTCACTTTTTAACCATGGAGCAATGGCTTTATTTTTTATTTCCCATTGGATTTTGTTTTGTGGACATTGACTTTGGACAACATTACTTTGGAATTTTATTTTTGGTTTTGCTTTTTTTCACGGACATGCTTCTTTTAATTTTTGTACATTCACATTTCTGTTTCTTCATTTTTTATTCTATTTATGTTTCCTTTAATACATATTTTTTTTGGTGAACTTCAATGTGTGGTATCTCATTGGTTTCATGCATTTCATGATATGTGTTTTGACATTCACTGACAGCCATTGGGTGTATGTGAGGGAAATGTGTTTGTTTCGGAACTTGCAATTGGTGTTCTGTGATGTAATTGCAAATTATGAGTCTGTGGATGCAATACTCGGGTGGGTGTTTTGCATTTGGAGGCTGACCATAGGGACCAGGGATCTAGATTGTGATGACATGTTGGCTGGGGAACATGAGTTGCACATGGGTGGGGGCCTGCTGGCAGGTGCCCCCACAGTGCTGGGGGGTGGGGGTGGTGGGGAACATGAGTTGGACATGGGTGGGGGCCTGCTGGCAGGTGCCCCACAGTGCTGGGGGGTGGGGGTGGTGGGGAACATGAGTTGGACATGGGTGGGGGCCTGCTGGCAGGTGCCCCTGCACTGCTGGGGGGGTGGGGGTGGTGGGAGACATGGGTGGGGGCCTGGTGGAGGCTGCCCCTGGTGGCTGGGGGGTGGGGGTGCTGGGAGACATGGGTGGGGGCCTGGTGGAGGCTGCCACTGCACTGCTGGGGGGTCGGGGTGGTGGGAGACATGGTTGGGGGCCTGGTGGTGGGTGCCCCTGGTGGCTGGGGGTTGGGGGTGCTGGGAGACATGGGTGGGGGCCTGGTGGAGGCTGCCCCTGGTGACTGGGGGGGTGGGGGTGCTGGGAGACATGGGTGGGGGCCTGGTGGTGGGTGCCCCTGGTGGCTGGGGGGTGGGGGTGCTGGGAGACATGGGTGGGGGCCTGGTGGTGGGTGCCCCTGCACTGCTGGGGGGTGGGGGTGGTGGGGAACATGAGTTGGACATGGGTGGGGGCCTGCTGGCAGGTGCCCCACAGTGCTGGGGGGTGGGGGTGGTGGGGAACATGAGTTGGACATGGGTGGGGGCCTGCTGGCAGGTGCCCCACAGTGCTGGGGGGTGGGGGTGCTGGGGAACATGAGTTGGACATGGGTGGGGGCCTGCTGGCAGGTGCCCCACAGTGCTGGGGGGTGGGGGTGCTGGGGAACATGAGTTGGACATGGGTGGGGGCCTGGTGGTGGGTGCCCCACAGTGCTGGGGGGTGGGGGTGGTGGGAGACATAAGTTGGACATGGATGGGGCCTGCTGGAGGCTGCCCCTGCACTGCTGGGGGGTGGGGGTGCTGGGAGACATGGGTGGGGGCCTGGTGGAGGCTGCCCCTGGTGGCTGGGGGGTGGGGTGCTGGGAGACATGGGTGGGGGCCTGGTGGAGGCTGCCCCTGGTGGCTGGGGGGTGGGGGTGCTGGGAGACATGGGTGGGGGCCTGGTGGAGGCTGCCCCTGCACTGCTGGGGGTGGGGGTGGTGGGAGACATGGGGGGGGCCTGGTGGTGGGTGCCCCTGGTAGCTGGGGGTGGGGGTGCTGGGAGACATGGGTGGGGGCCTGGTGGAGGCTTCCCCTGCACTGCTGGGGGGTGGGGGGGTGGGAGACATGGGTGGGGGCCTGGTGGTGGGTGCCCCTGGTGGCTGGGGGGTGGGGGTGCTGGGAGACATGGGTGGGGGCCTGGTGGAGGCTGCCCCTGGTGGCTGGGGCGGTGGGGGTGGTGGGAGACATGGGTGGGGGCCTGGTGGAGGCTGCCCCTGGTGGCTGGGGGGTGGGGTGCTGGGAGACATGGGTGGGGGCCTGGTGGAGGGTGCCCCTGGTGGCTGGGGGGTGGGGGTGCTGGGAGACATGGGTGGCGGCCTGGTGGAGGCTGCCCCTGCACTGCTGGGGGTGGGGGTGGTGGGAGACATGGGGGGGGCCTGGTGGTGGGTGCCCCTGCACTGCTGGGGGGTGGGGGTGGTGGGAGACATGGGTGGGGGCCTGTTGGAGGGTGCCCCACAGTGCTGGGGGGTGGGGGTGCTGGGAGACATGGGTGGGGGCCTGCTGGTAGGTGCCCCACAGTGCTGGGGGGTGGGGGTGGTGGGAGACATGGGTGGAGGCCTGGTGGAGGCTGCCCCTGGTGGCTGGGGGGTGGGGGTGCTGGGAGACATGGGTGGGGGCCTGGTGGAGGCTGCCCCTGCACTGCTGGGGGTGGGGGTGGTGGGAGACATGGGGGGGGCCTGGTGGTGGGTGCCCCTGCACTGCTGGGGGGTGGGGGTGGTAGGAGACATGGGTGGGGGCCTGTTGGAGGGTGCCCCACAGTGCTGGGGGGTGGGGGTGCTGGGAGACATGGGTGGGGGCCTGCTGGCAGGTGCCCCACAGTGCTGGGGGGTGGGGGTGCTGGGGAACATGAGTTGGACATGGGTGGGGGCCTGCTGGCAGGTGCCCCACAGTGCTGGGGGGTGGGGGTGCTGGAGAACATGAGTTGGACATGGGTGGGGGCCTGGTGGTGGGTGCCCCACAGTGCTGGGGGGTGGGGGTGGTGGGAGACATAAGTTGGACATGGATGGGGCCTGGTGGAGGCTGCCCCTGCACTGCTGGGGGGTGGGGGTGCTGGGAGACATGGGTGGGGGCCTGGTGGAGGCTGCCCCTGGTGGCTGGGGGGTGGGGGTGGTGGGAGACATGGGTGGGGGCCTGGTGGAGGCTGCCCCTGGTAGCTGGGGGTGGGGTGCTGGGAGACATGGGTGGGGGCCTGGTGGAGGCTTCCCCTGCACTGCTGGGGGGTGGGGGTGGTGGGAGACATGGGTGGGGGCCTGGTGGAGGCTGCCCCTGGTGGCTGAGGGGTGGGGGTGGTGGGAGACATGGGTGGGGGCCTGGTGGAGGCTGCCCCTGGTGGCTGGGGGGGTGGGGGTGGTGGGAGACATGGGTGGGGGCCTGGTGGAGGCTGCCCCTGGTGGCTGGGGGGTGGGGTGCTGGGAGACATGGGTGGGGGCCTGGTGGAGGCTGCCCCTGGTGGCTGGGGGGTGGGGGTGCTGGGAGACATGGGTGGGGGCCTGGTGGAGGCTGCCCCTGCACTGCTGGGGGTGGGGGTGGTGGGAGACATGGGGGTGGCCTGGTGGTGGGTGCCCCTGGTAGCTGGGTGTGGGGGTGCTGGGAGACATGGGTGGGGGCCTGGTGGAGGCTTCCCCTGCACTGCTGGGGGTGGGGGTGGTGGGAGACATGGGTGGGGGCCTGGTGGTGGGTGCCCCTGGTGGCTGGGGGGTGGGGGTGCTGGGAGACATGGGTGGGGGCCTGGTGGAGGCTGCTCCTGGTGGCTGGGGCGGTGGGGGTGGTGGGAGACATGGGTGGGGGCCTGGTGGAGGCTGCCCCTGGTGGCTGGGGGGTGGGGTGCTGGGAGACATGGGTGGGGGCCTGGTGGAGGGTGCCCCTGGTGGCTGGGGGGTGGGGGTGCTGGGAGACATGGGTGGGGGCCTGGTGGAGGCTGCCCTTGCACTGCTGGGGGTGGGGGTGGTGGGAGACATGGGGGGGCCTGGTGGTGGGTGCCCCTGCACTGCTGGGGGGTGGGGGTGGTGGGAGACATGGGTGGGGGCCTGTTGGAGGGTGCCCCACAGTGCTGGGGGGTGGGGGTGCTGGGAGACATGGGTGGGGGCCTGCTGGTAGGTGCCCCACAGTGCTGGGGGTGGGGGTGGTGGGAGACATGGGTGGAGGCCTGGTGGAGGCTGCCCCTGGTGGCTGGTGGGTGGGGGTGGTGGGAGACATGGGTGGGGGCCTGGTGGAGGCTGCCCCTGGTGGCTGGGGAGTGGGGGTGCTGGGAGACATGGGTGGGGGCCTGGTGGAGGCTGCCCCTGGTGACTGGGGGGGTGGGGGTGCTGGGAGACATGGGTGGGGGCCTGGTGGAGGCTGCCCCTGCACTGCTGGGGGTGGGGGTTGTGGGAGAGATGGGTGGGGGCCTGGTGGTGGGTGCCCCTGCACTGCTGGGGGGTGGGGGGTGCTGGTAGACATGGGTGGGGGCCTGCTGGCAGGTGCCCCACAGTGCTGGGGAGTGGGGGTGGTGGGAGACATGGGTGGTGGCCTGGTGGAGGCTGCCCCTGGTGGCTGGGGGATGGGGGTGGTGGGAGACATGGGTGGGGGCCTGCTGGAAGGTGCCCCTGGTGGCTGGGGGTGCAGGGGGACATGCGTTGGTGGGCAGTAGTGCAAGTTGACATGTGGGTTGGCTGGTGGGCATGGCCATGGTGGATGGGGTGCCTGCAGGACATGTGCTGGGTAGGCCCCTGTGGTGTGAGCCACCTGCAGGGGACGTGGAGGCTGTAGAGGGAACACCTGGGAGGACCCACACGTGCAATTCACATGTGCTGCTCCCCGCGCACCCCTGTAATACACGTACCCTGATGAGATCGCGTGTGGAACTTCCCACGCACCCCTGGAATACACGTACCCTGCTGATGTTGCATGGGATACTTCCCCCGCACCCCGAAATACACGTACCCTGATGAGATCACGTGTGTGACTTCCCGCAAACCCCCGAA
Source organism: Ambystoma mexicanum (assembly GCF_040938575.1). Taxonomy (NCBI): domain Eukaryota; kingdom Metazoa; phylum Chordata; class Amphibia; order Caudata; family Ambystomatidae; genus Ambystoma; species Ambystoma mexicanum. The sequence goes on along the minus strand of NC_090926.1, from coordinate 695,255,725 downwards.
ATACACGTACCCCGCTCAATCTCGTGTGTAACTTCCCGCGCACCCCCGAAATACACGTACCCCGCTCAATCGCGTGTGTAACTTCCCGCGCGCCCCCGAAATACACGTACCCCGCTCAATCACGCGTGTAACTTCCCACGCACCCCCGAAATACACGTACCCTGCTCAATCGCGTGTGTAACTTCCCGCGCGCCCCCGAAATACACGTACCCCGCTCAATCGCGTGTGTAACTTCCCGTGCGCCCCCGAAATACACGTACCCCGCTCAATCGCGTGTGTAACTTCCCGCGCACCCCCGAAATGCACGTACCCCGCTCAATCGCGTGTGTAACTTCCCGCGCTCCCCCGAAATACACGTACCCCGCTCGCACAGGCCCAATTGCTGTATGTTGCCACTTTTGTGATGCGCTGGGACTCTACCGCCTGCCTTCGTGTGGCGGACGTGTTTCAGCTTGTGCGTGTCTTTGGCTGTGCGTGGCTTTGCTCTATTCGATTCCATGAATACGTGTGGTTCGAGTGCGTGTGGGCGTTCCGTCTGCTTCCCTGCAGTACATCCCCAGTTACGCCCTTATTTTCGCGCATTGTTCCCCATTCCGCGCATTACGCCCCGTGTCCCGCCCACTTTCTGGTGTATGCGCCGAGGTTGTGCGCTTTCACTGTGCGCGTCGCGCACGCCTTTCGGGATGTTGCAGTGACTTGTGCGCAATGCACGGGTTTGGCGCACATCCCGAGGTGTACACGCGCAGGGACTTCCATGAATCGCACGCGTGCGCCTGTTTTTTTACGCTTGCGCCTGCTTGCGCGAAGATTTTCGGCGCACGTTTGTTCCATGAATCGGCCCCTTACTTACACGGTACAGACCAATTGTGTTTGCAAATGTTAGTCCTTCATAGAAAGGCAAACAACAATCCTGACAACACTTACAGTGTTCATGGAATAAGCCAAGAATTGGAATACTGTGCTGGAATTGTCAAATTCACTATAAACTCACAAGAAGATCCACAAGAATGTTTAATATACTTACTACAAGTACTAGAAAACAAAAGCATACCTATAAATGAAATCTTCCAGATTTCATACATGTGGAAACATACATGCACTCTTTGCAGGCATGTAGTACAAGAAGAAGTTCCTAATGAACGCTTCATGTATGTTTCCATACCTAACTGTGAATCCATTCCATTTCAGCAACTTGTCCAAAATGCAAACCATGGCAGATTATGTACTACCTGCAATTCCGATAATTGTTCCACCTTACAAATACAGACACATAGTAAAAACGTAATAATAATGCTTTTACGTTATAATGCAGATGGTACCAAAAACAACTGCAAGCTGATTGGATTCACACATGGTCAAGTATCACTTGGTAAGAAAACCTTTAACAACAATAGCTATAATCTACCACGCAGGAGCCACAACCAATACAGGTCCCTACACTGCATATATAAAAAAGAATTGTGGATGGTTTGAATGTAATGATACTACCATTACTCTAAAACAGAGATTACCAAAAAATCTTGTAAACGCTTACTTAATATTCTTAAAACCAAAATTTAATAACTAATCTGTGTACGAACATAAACAAAACTTCAACTTCAAAACTATGACCAGTTAGAATACGCCAACAGGTATCTAACTGCCCTAAAAATCTGCAACAAGCCAACAGATAGATGAATACCATAAAACAAGAAATAAACAGATATGTCAACAGGTATCTAACTGCCCCAAAAATCTGCAACAAGCCAACAGATAGATGAATACCACTAAAATGGAAAAAGAAATAAACAAATAGAATACACCAAATGATATCTAATTGCAACAATACTACCACCAATTCCAAATTAAAAACCATGCACCTATTCAATTCCTCCTATTGAAATCAATGAAAGAAATATATTGTACCACAACGTAGAAAGTTTTTTTTTTAATCCAGCATGGACATTTTTTCACAGACCCAATAATTTAATCAATAAACACAGGAACTGAGCAAATTTCACAGTACACTGGTTTGAACTATAGTACTTCTAAAGTACTAACTATGAGGGTTGACAAAATACAGAAATATCTACTATGCAATGCAATACTCATTATAAACTACCTACACTAACATGTGATTTTTTCTTTTATCACAGTGATTGAAAAACAATATCTGCTCCATCTACCCATGTCGTGAAAAAACTGCATACAACCACAAAACGTGAAACAGTAAGTATATAATGATTGGACTCACAAACACCACAGCATAACATACCCATTCAAGCAAACACCTGACCATAGACCACAATCCAAAATGTTTGCTTCCATGGGTATCTTATGGTGCAGCGCTTGTTTCCAAACACTACAATCTTGACTGCATGGCCTGGCCAAAACTCTACATACAGCCTCAACAAAGGAAACAGTAAGTATATCATAATTAGACTCACAAACACTGCAACATAACACATCCATGCAAATGAAAACCTCACCAATAACTACAACCCAAAATGCCTAGAGTCTTCAATACAACATTCTGAACACAATCCAACAAACAAATTAACACACATCAACTCACTATCCTATAAACACTATTACACTACTGCCAATCAGTACACACATTTTTGAAAACATATCCCCTAAGCAGCCGACATACCACAGTTAAATGTTTGGTCTACGGCCCTTCCACCATGCACCTAAGACTCCAGGCCCTGGCCAAAACCATCGCAGCATAACACACCCATAGAAGCAAACACCTACCAAATTAACTCAAACCAAAAACATAATACATCCGCCTCAAAACCTATCCACTTCAATTAACATTCTAAAAAATAATAACAACCAATGCACAAACTCTTCAATACATGCCCTCTTCACCCAATGCTCTACTAATGACCAAAAACCAACATCATACTAAAGTAAAATAGCCAGTAGTGTGCCCAGTGTTTAATATGCCTGCGGATAACCGCAGTGACCGCGGACACCGCAAACACATCAAGTCCTTCTCCCACCTAAACAAATACAGCATTTGACCCATCTCTTACTCCCCCACCCTCTCCAAGCATTCCTACACACCAACACACTCCCCAAAATTGGATTTATGCTCATTTCTATGGCGTGCTGTCTGCGGATGATGCGGATCCAATATGGCGGGCGCATCGAAAAAATGTGACACACCTCACACTTCATTCCAGCCAGTCAGAGAACACGTTGCATTTCCGAGGACACAATGCAATCCGATTATACAATCGGTGTCCTGTCCGCAGAGCGAACAGGAAAGTGTATCAGCGCAGCGGACGTAGATATCACAAATTTGTTTAGACCTACTTTTTGGTCGTTTTAAATAAAACTACTGGACGGATTTTCACCAAATTTACAAAAGCACACTTTCGGGACCATCCCGCCGCTCCTACCACAAATTTGGTGAAAATCTGTCCAGCGGTTTGGGCTGTAGGCACAACAGAAATCGTTTCTCCCTTCAGTCTATGGGAAAAAAATAAATGTTGGGACTCACCCTATAACTTTGCCCCCCTTGGACCAAACCTCACCAAACTTTGCAAGGAAATTCAGAGTGGGCCATATACTTTTTTTTGCAAAGTTTGGCAAGGATTCGTCCACAGGCAACAAAGTTATAAGCCGCCCAAAATGTGCTCTTCCTATGGGTATAGCAACTTAACCATAAGTACATGGCCGCTACCGGAGGCCATGTAATATATATATAGATCCAGGTTAACACTTTGTTTATCATTCATGCTGCAAAACGTTTAACTGGCTCCACCATTTTCAAGTGGCAGAACTCATATACAATGGATTTCTAGGGAATACACCTGCTTTTAGTTGTTGCTAAAAGCAGGCCGATTACATAAGTATCAAATGCTTTTCTGCCTGAATGAAAAAGTCCTGCTGGTGAAAACGAATGTGGTTTTGAGACTGGGAATAGCAAAGGCGTGCAGAAAGGGAGGTGGGCGGAAAGGGAGGTGGGAGGAAAGGGAGGTGGACAAGCAATAATTCCATTGCATGAATGTCTACTCTCGATGGAGTTTCGAGCATGATCTTTTTGCATTGATCCCATACAATCTCCCCTGGCACCTTTAGTTTTGCTTCTGGTCCTTTACCCTTCTTTGCGTAGTGCATATATAATCCTGGGACCTCTGCACAATGAAGTTGTTGCTGTTATTTATTTATGTTCTACCCGATTGTGTCTTTTGATACACTACTGTATCAGTATTATACAAGGGTATGTTTTTGCTTCTCCTCAATGCTCTTTTTAATGATCATTCCAACAAACAAATAATGTAGTCACAATAAGAATATTAAACGTGTTTTACTGATCCAAAAACATATTTACAACCTAGAATAATCCCAGACTTTATTTTATGATAGAAGGTTTTTATTCCAGTTTAGAAAGTCTGGTACACTCTGGGACAAATCACACCAATGAGGGTTCCAGGCTGATTTCCATAAAACTAAAAAGATTATTAGGAACATAAGAATGACTACAGATGTTATTTGATAAATATGTCTGCGATAAAAGGGCTTTATTCTTGAATCAATACGCGCATATTGCACACTGCGCTTTGTGCACATTTCATTTTTAACAACACTTCTAGCTTTGAACCATATACACTGCTTCGGAGACCCTGGATGTTAGGTAGAATAGAGGCAGTCTCTGTCACTACATTTGCTTCGAAAGGCTCCTTCTTATTTCTGGAGGTCTTCTCTCTCCCCACATTTTAGAAGAGGATGGGTTGGGAGGGGACGCCGGGTTTCAGGGAGAAAATGGATGCACACATGCACAGTTTCTCAATGCGCAGACATCCTTAGAGAATTATGTGTAGAGAATGTCAATGAATTCTCCAATTGAAAGAGACATTTCAGATCGCAATTCCGACATGAACTGGGCTTGTTTTCAGAGTCAAAGTGCACCTTCCACGCCGTGTTTGCATGTTTATCGCCTAATCTCTAAAGAACACATGATCTGTTTTTCCTGATGTAAAAGGTCTGGGATTCCAAAAGGATTTATGTGTTGCTATATGAGATGCTGCACTGATCATTTCTATTACATACCCACTTTTGTGCAGTGCTCCTAGTTGCCAAACCTTTATTGTATTGCAATTAATATAACAACATAAAACAATATATAACAAATATAAACGTTCACACTACTTCCCACTCACATATTCATTGAAAAATAACACCTAATAAGAGCCACTGAAAATAGCAGTTTAAAGGAGTAATTGCCTATTATGTATAATCTTCAATATATGATGTCTAGAGCTACTAAAGGCACGATGTATGAATCTGAAGCTTGTTTGAGACAACTCGGGGAAATCCAAATACTCCTGACCTGATAGGACTTCAGTAACACCAGCCACCTCAACTGAATGCAATTCTAGATAAGGCAAATACACGTAAATTGAATGATCGTCTCAATTGCTGATTCCTTGCAGGTTCACAGACACTCTGTCTTGTTCATATCCCCCATCTTTCCACAAGAGTGCTAAGCAGGAGGGAATCAAGGAGTAACTGGAAATATCACGTCCACATGTGAAGAAGAGGAATCACATCCAGGTATGCCTCCATCCCTAGGACCAACTTGTCCGTGTGATAACAGGAGAAAGTGGGGTAATAGAATATACTTCGAGATAACCATGCTAGATGAGGCCACAGTACAGAGTTCTTGTTTTAGGTTTATCCAAAGATCTTACACCAGTTGGTTCATTCCATGGAGACCCCATGCTCACCTCTTCAATATGCAAGAATCATGAATATATGAAACACAAGATGTTTTGGAAACTCTGGAAAATGTTGCTTGTACACTGTGCGCCCCGGGGGCATCCAAACTGCAGACAAAACACATTTCTTTTAATGCATTCTGGTGATCAAAACCTTTTAACCCCAGTTCCAACCTAACATTCAACAAGCTGGTTCAATTACCTAAAGAAAATAATGATTTCAAAAATAGGTCTTTCCCAATGACTATGGGGACCACCATACGATAGCCCTTCTGCTCACTTCCAGGAAATCCTGATGCCATGGCTATCCATGTGTATTTAACCTGAATTCCATTCAACTGTAAATTGAAGCACCTCCCCTCTCAAGCATTTCTACTTCATGGATGCAGTACTTTTAACAATTTGGGGATGAATGGTCCCTTGTTATGTGAGATGCTTTTTTCCAGTTCTGATTTTGAACATTTCATGCTGCGGATTTCAGCATAACCTTCACCATTGAATATATGGTCCTGCCAGTCTAAGCCTGCAATGGTCAAAACCAAGGCTGGCTCATGGAGTCATTTGGCAGCTCATTGTGCTGTCATGATATCTTCGGCTGCATTCTGGTGACATCCAGTGGGGAGACCAAGAAGGCCGGCTGCCTCTGTATAGTAGCACCTGGAGCGTTCCAAGTGCCAGATGGATTTACCTATCAACGATCGCTGACCCAAATAACCAAACAGACTCAAAGAATATGGCAAAATACTACTTTATTATGAGCTCAAATAAAGTAGGCTTTATACTTTATAATATCATCCTATGTTGCAAATAGTAAAACCTATCGAGTGGAGGGATTGGTTAAGGCAACATATATACCTATATATTGTTTAGGTGTTACTAACATAATTGGTTGTCACATATCTGGTAGGCACTCCTCAAACTACCTCTAAATATACATAATACAGATTAATAGCAGGATAACAGCAGCAGATTGGCTTCAGCAACATTGTATAGTACACTGCTACATAGGTCATCATGATTGGTTGGCATTCTCTCCCAACCTTGGACTTTCGGCTCATTAGCAGCACGTGAGCAAAACAAAACCCAGCTGCGGAGAACAACGTCAGACTACTATCAACTTGGTCAATTAGTCTACCATCTCTCATCATTTCAGCCCAGAGCAAAGGCTTCTTCTTTGTAGTTGAACTTGCTGACTGTTATCTTCTCTTTGACTTTTAAGGGAGTGTAGGTACATCACTATTTTCAGTTAGAATCTAGTGAATAGGCCTTGGTTCAAGTCTTGAATCACATGTGAGGTGAGCACAATTGTGTTCATTTTGACTTTATATTTGGTGCTATTTAATTCAATTATACTGCTATTACTCCTCTTGGCCTCTGTAGGCCCAGTCGCTCATTCTCACATACACTTTCTGCATCTTTAATTGTTCAATTTTTGGCACTTGCGGATGTTTTCTTCTGTGCTTGATCTAAGAGAAATATGTCTTGCTTACATAGTCTATCCTCGTTCACTACCCTTGTGCCTTGCAATTATCCCTTGATGTGGCATCTTGATCCCAGTCCAAAAAACATTCTTTGTTCTTCGCACAACACTGTTTTTCCAGCACCTTTCAGCTCTGCAGCCTTGGTCCATTTCTACGGTAGTCTGGTCATTGTTACTACAAGTCTGGCGTCCATCTTTTTCTTCCTGGCTGCTCTTACTGCATTATATTTCCATCTGCAGCAAGCCTCTATATGTTTTATTTACCATGGGTTTCTGTGTATATACATTACTTCTCTCCTCAATTGTCTTCATCTCTGCATACATGTTTCTCTTACTACTTCAGTTACATCTTTATTCATTAGGTATTTGCATATCATTTCAATGCGTCCTTGTGCCTTCTCTTTACGACGTCACTTTGCCTCAGTGCAAGGGTACATTTGATACTGTTGTCTAAGTGCATAACATGTCTCATATTTTCGATGCGGTTTTGGGATGATACCTTGTGTCACACACAGTACTCTCTTGCTGCTATTCTAATATGATGAAGGTGAGGGGCTTGCAGTAGAGATGACATGTACATCTGCATCTCTACACCTCCACAAGCTACTGGATGATTGTTACAGGGGTACTATGGGGAGGATCCCATGGTCACCCCCACTAAGTCCCTCTCTAAGGACAGGGGACCAACACAGGAAGAATGTATAGGTGACCCATTCTCAGAAACTCACACTTGCCAGACCCAGAATCCCCAAGAGGAAAAACAAACACACCAGCCGATCAACATTCTGCTCAGCACAGAAGATACTGTTAAAACCCACACAGTTACTGTTGTCAAAGATCCCACAGTATAGAATAACTAACTTCAAAGGCCCAGAACAATCTGGCCAGTTGTCAGTTTTCTAGGAGTATTTCCAAAACCAAATAATACAGTATTACTAATCTATTGTCTTCCAGTGGTTTGCCTTTCCTGATGACGCAAAGTGATAATTTAACTGGCGATAAGCATTCTTTTCATATTCTGAGTGATTAAAGAGATTATTAGAGAATTTTCCAGCATGAATTCACAGGGAGAGGAAGACAGGGAGCTTTGCCCTTCTGTGGAGGTATACTGCAGTAACAGGAAAGGGGTCAAGGATTGCAAGATGGCATACAGGCAAGATAAAGGCTTGCTCCACATCTTAAAACCCCCAAAAGCTCAGTTGAGTCTACAAGGGACAGTCATTCACAGCGCCTAACCAATTACAGGATACCAGTGCAGACTATCCCAAAGAACACAACCTGGAGGGAGAATAAAGCTATAAAACACACAAGCTCAGTGTGGCAGTGTGGGCTTTTGGAATTGGAGCTGGAGACTGGAGAGTGGGCACAGACGTCTCTTTGTAGAAGGTTGGAAGAGTGAACAAGAGATTGATCAAGACCCAGGAGACTAGGAGACTTGAGCGCTAGAGGAGACACCCAGGAATTCAGATCAATGAGGCACGAGAATTCAAACAACAGACAAGAAATGGGAGAGTGGTAGCCAAAGAGGGTGACATTAATATGCAGAAGGGCGGTGCTCAGAGGAGTGAAGAATGTAGCCTGAGCGGTGAAGCGGGTGCAGTAGACTTAGGGCAGAGTCTCAAAAATGAATACAAATGAAAACAGCACAGAGGATGTACTTTTTTCATTTTAATTAATTTCAGAAATGCAGAGGTCAACATATTCTAAAAGGAGACCTGTGCATTTCAGCTGGACCTGGTGGGCAGAGGTTCAGAAGGCCAGCAGAGTTTCTTGGAACTGGGTAACCTTCTGGACAAGTCAGACAAATCAAGTTAGCATTGGCGGCAGTCAAGACTAGTTCTCAGGAGGGGTGAGGGTGATTGAAAGCCCACAATGAGCACACATTATAAACAACACCACAAATGACTCTCAGTCAGGTGTATATATCAAAAATACATATACATTTATTGAAGGCCTTTTAAGTCAAACAAAAGTGAAACCACAGCAATATTAACAAAACCAACAGAACACTATACCAGGAAACATATACAGTAACTATTGGCCTAAAGGAATATTAACAATGGAAAATCCACAGCCTGTAACAGAAGAGGGTCAGACAGTGCAAATATACTTTAGGCAATTCTTCAAGAGTCTGAACCCTAACTAACAGGCAGTCCAATCCCTACAGAGTGTGGAGCCTTGTGCTCAAAAGTATGTTCAGGGGGGCAGCACTCAATCATGCATCAAAGTAAACAAGGGGTCTCTTCAAGGGACTGTAGTGGCGCAGGAAACAGGGAAAGGTGATGAAGAATAGAGTTCCTCTATTCAAGGAGGGTCTCCACAAGAGGGCAGAGTGATTTCCAGGAATCGGGAAGAGGATGGTAGCACAGGCTAACCTAACAAAGGAGAGTGACCCTTGGGGGACACTCATGGATAGAAGTTTATGGATGCGGCATGGGCCACCAGTAAGTGATGCAAGTACCCACTGACCCTCGACGCACTCTGGACCAAACTTCGTCAGCCAAGTCCAGTTAGCTTGCAGGTTCGAGTCCAGCAGTTGTGTTTCTCACCGGCTTTCAGGGGCTGCATTCCGGGACCACAGTCCATGGCAGGACAGTGGCATTTTCTTCGCTTCTGTTGACGGGATCAGGCCAGTTCCACTGCAACTGGTCCTAGGGCACAGGGGGGCACAGCAACAAGGCACCCATGCAGCTCGTCACCACAGTGGGGTGACATAGGTACCACATCTATTCAGGTTCAGGCGGAGTATCCTAATTCCAGCACCTAGGAAAGCTAGGTGTACGAAACTCAGCGGGAGAGTGCCTTCTACCCTGAGCTTACAGATCCCAAAGTGGTGGTTCCAAGGCAAAGGTCCCGTACAAGCTGGTCAGTTCACTGGGTGGTCCAGGAACACTTCCGAAAAGGCTCTTTTGCCCGTTAAGCAGGAGCTACCGAGAGTAGTTAGTCCCACTAATCCAATGGGTCAAAGCACCCTTGCAGGCCTTCTGTGATCGATGAGAAACAGGGGCTCTGATGGGACAACAGTGCGGTCAGGGTGCCAAACACAACAGCGGGTCACCAGCAGTTCCACGGATCTGCTTCTATGGTTCAGGATACTTGGCTCCTTTACTAAGTTTGTTGTGAACTAAGAAGATCAACTTGGAATAAGTTTAGCGTGCCTTCTCTTATCCAGAATCTCCTTCGCGCCAAAACAAAGAGAAACCAATAGGAGATCTGCTCACCTTCAAACATTCCAGACGTGGACCAATCATGGACCATGGTGGTCCTAGTCATCGCAGCACATCAGACATCCTGGCACCTAGGATGTGTATTGGAACTAGACAGCTCCAGCCCACATTCTGGGCGCACCCACGCAAGGCATGCAGAAGCCTGTGTAAGATTCGGTTTGCGCGAGGGTCTGCATGACCAAATAATTAATTTTTCCGGGGAAGGCAAAGGGACAAAATGGCTAAAGGACAGAACACATTTTATTTATTTATTTATTTATTTGGATTTGTATAGCGCACATCTGCCCAGGGGCATCGTGGCGCTGAGGCAATCTTAACTTGTTACAGGCATACATGGTATACTTATAAGAAACAATGCAGAATATGTTAGCATATATACATACAATTGTGCTTATATACATACATTTGTGAAATACAGTAGGATAGGTAAGGTCGGGTGGAGTTAGTTAAACAGCGTGGTTTTGAGAAGTCTGCGGAAGATATGGTATGAGTTTTCGTTCCTAAGCGCGGTGGGGAGTGCGTTCCAATTTTTGGGTACTAGGTGTTGAAAGCTCGACCCCCCAGCTTTGCTTCTTTTAAATGTGGTACGTGGGTCTGATTGGTCATGTGTGACCTAGTGCGTCTAGTGGATGTGTTAAGGGTGATTCTTTCGGAGAGATAGGGTGAAGCCTTTCCGGAGAGGCATCTGTGGGTGATGGCCATAGATTTGAATAGTATCCGTTCTTTTATTGGTAACCAGTGGGCTTCTTTTCTGGCTTGGGAGATGTGCTCCCTTTTGGGGATGCTTAAGGCTGCTCTTAGGGCATTGTTTTGTGTGACTTGCATTTTTTTAAAGTTTTGTACAGATGGGCCCAGGAAGAGGGCATTGCAATAGTCCAATCTGGTACTTACTGTGGCTCTTGCTATGGCCAGGCAGTTTTTAGTGGATAGGAAGGGTTTAACGGCGTTGATTATCTTAGTGGTGAGTGCGGCAGATGAAGCTATGGCATTGACTTGCCGTGTCATGGAGAGAGTGGAGTCAAGGTATACTCCTAGCGTTTTTACTGCAGTGGAGACTGTGATGGTGGAGTTATCTATGTTGAAGGATTTGTACTGCGGTGGGAGTTTGTTTAGTATTTCTTTGGTGCCAACTAGTAAGATCTCAGTTTTGTTCCCGTTTAGGCAGAGGCCGTTGGCTGCCATCCAGGTTTGGATGGCAGTATAGATCTTGGTTAGTGCCGCTGCGTCTTGTTCATAGACCCCTGTGAGAGGGAGCAGAACTTGCGTGTCATCAGCATAATTGGTGTATGCTATGTGACGACAGTCCAAGTCATTGAACAGTGGGAGGGTGAAGAGGTTGTATAGGGTGGGTGCAGTGCAGGGACCTTGTGGGACCCCACAGTAGATGGTGGTGGGGGTAGCGCTCGCAGAGTTTGAAAAGACTTTCATAAGTCGACCCTCGAGGAATGATTTGACCCAGGAGATGGCTTCTGGTGAGAAGTGGGCTTCATTTTTGAGTTGCGTGCCTAGAATATCATGATTGACCAGGTCGAAGGCAGCAGAAAGGTCTAGCAGGAGCAGGAGTGCAGGTTTGCCTTTGTCCATGATGTAATTTAGTTGGATTTTGAGATCTAGTAGGGCCAATTCGGTCCCATGTCCCGGGCGGAAACCCGATTGCCTTTTTCCTAGAATGCGTTTTCTTCCAGCTATTGCTGTATTTGCGTGTAGGCAACTTTGTTGAGGATCTTGAGCAGGAAGGGAACGGTAGTGATGGGTCTATAGTTGTTGGCGTTTTCGGGATCTAGAGTTGGTTTTCTAAGAAGAGGGTGCACCCAGGTTCTTTTAGGCTGGTTGGGACTGAGTTTGTGTTGAAGGATGCATTGATGAAAGTTTTAAGAAATGGTGCTAGTGTTTCTACGCAGTCTTTAACTAGTTTGGCGGGGCAGGCGTCGCCTTTACAGTTTGAAGGTTTGATTCTGTTAACGATATCTATTACCTCTTTTTCTGAGACTTCTCTGAATTTGAATGGAGTAAAGAGCTTAGACTTTATGTTCTCAGTCACAGTTTCCGTATGGGATGCTGATAGGATGTGCTGAGTGAGATTTTTGTGATGGTCTAGGATTTTAGCTTGGAGGAGTTTGATTTTGTTTAAGAGGGCGGACTGTATGGTGTTACCCCATGCTTGGTCCTTAACAACCTCTTTAGACTTAGTAGCCGGTGGGGATAGTTCCCTGAAGATGGCAAAAAGCTCTTTGGATTCTGAGGTGGCGCTGGAGATTCTTTCGTTGTAAGAGGCGGATTTGGCTGCTATGATACTTTTTTTGTATTGGGTGGCCAGTGATTTGTAGGAGGATAGCGATGATGTGTTGGGCGCACTTTGCCATAAGTTTAGGGCTTGGCGTTTTTTGGTTCGTGGAGTGTATGGTATTTTTTGTTTTTTTCTTTTGTAGAGGGGCGAGGATATCTATGGCAGTGCTAATGGTGGATTTGTAGATATCCGCCAGTGCAGCTGGGTCAGATGTGGCAGGGAGGTTAGTAGTGAGGGTGTGTAGGTAGGGTGAGATATTTTCTTTGGTGATGCTCTTGGCGCTTCTGGCTAGGGCTGGAGGTGCTGGCTTGAGTTTTTTTACAGAGTTGTTAGGTGTAGGGATGAGGAAATGAATGAGGAAGTGGTCAGACCATGGGGTGGGTGTGATGGAGCTGATGTCGATGCCACAGTTGTAGTCAGCTTTCCAATCAAGAGTACGTCCTTTGTTGTGGGTAGGATCGAGTACTTTTTGTTCAAAGCCCATTTCTCGGAGAGCTTCTGCTAGTGTAGTGGAGGGTCTATCTTTCTGGTCGTGGAGTCCCAAGTTAAGGTCTCCTAGAAGAATAGTTTTGGTAGTTGTTTTGAGTTTTTCACCTAGTAGATGTGAGAGGTTGTTCTGAAAGTCCAGTATTGGGCCTGGTGGGCGGTATACTAGATTGAGGGTGATGGTGGTAGTGGGGGAGAGTGTGATCTTAGCAGATAGAGAGTCTACGTTCTCCCCTAATTTTGAGGAGAGTTGTCTTATTTCTAGGTGATCTTTGACTATGAGGGCTACACCCCCACCTGTAGACATTGTTCTGTCCTGTCTAAGGATGGAGTATCCTGATGGGATGGCTAGGGAGATGGCAGAGCCGGCGGCATTGTGTAGCCAGGTTTCGGTGATGGCGAGAATGTCAAGGTCGAGGTTGGTAATCAGGTCATGAATTTCAGTAGCGTGGGCAGGGAGGGACCTTGTGGCATCGCCATTTCAGGCACTGGCCATTGTCCTGGGCCAAATGTGGTAAACATGGTTTGGACCATAGAAAAGAGTCAAAAATGCTTTAACCCCTTATGTTATGTTATGTTATCACTACTTATATAGCGCATGGTCGCCCAAAGGCATCATGGTGCTTAAGTATGCTCGTCCTTTTTGCATAGACTTGCATAATAGCCTGGCACTTAAAGTAAATGCTGCCACCAGCTCTGCCTGGGCACACTTGTACATTCATCAAAAATCTTAAAAATGAAAAAGAGACCCCAGTGCACTGTACAGCACACTGTAAGGTACATTGTGCACTGATACAATGTTACCAACAAATTGCAACAAAGTGAAAGACTAATGGAAACAAAGTCTCCCTGTACTGAAAGTCTGAACAACATGTCAGTTTTCCCATAACAAAATGATGAAAAGACCAGCAGAGTACAGTGGAAGGCTGGACTCCACTGGCAAAAGTCAGGCTAGGATGGTCAGACAAAAGCAAAAATGTGGGGTTCCACAACTGGAGGGAACATTATCCATAAATAGAAATCTTTCCTAAAATGTGCCAGTACATATTAAAAGCTTCAAGGATGCACATGAGTTCTGGTAGCACAGTTTAACAGTGGGAGGCGTTAATGGCTGGGAATAATCTGGCATGGGGTGTAAGGGTGGACTGCCTAAAAAGTCTTTCAGTTACTGGAAATCGTCGACCTCATCTAGATTTGAATTGGGATTGTTGGTCAGCTTTTAGTTTATCTATGAGATGTTGAGCTATGGTGTAAAGCAGCAACACCCTACCACACCCAGAAATGTTCTTGGCTCCTTTTTCTTAAAATGAAGGAAGCTTGTTATCCTTCTTCAACATTTTGGGGGCTCACAAGTACATTCTCTACACAAACTAAAATACTTTACTGTGGATTGTCCAGACAGCACTTGACTGGGTTTGCAGTTAAACCCACCTGGCGAAAAGTCTGGAATATTTGGTATAGTTGTCTTATATGATCTTTCCATGATTGACTATGTATACCAAAATCATCCAATTAAGCCTGTGTGAGATCCTGATGAGTTCTTGTAAGGAAAAAAGCTAGGCCTAGGCACTGGAACATGACTGAGCCTCCATGCAGACCACATGGGAGAACCAAAAAATGGCACAGGAAGGCCCTGTGGGATAGAAAACACTTTTTTCTCCTCATCTTTGCGTACAAACGACACCTGCAGATAATCTTTTGTTAAGTCTAGGTTTGAGATGACAGTGGGAGATACCACTTTCCCAATACAATTGTAAATTTCTGAAATTGGGTAGGCATCAAACTCCCCTCTCGCAGGTACATGAATCCCATATAAATCTCTAGAGCAAAAGAAAGAAAACCTGAACTAGTATAGGACACTTGGCAGTCTGACAGTAATCCAGAGCAACAAGGTCTCTTATAAAGATAAGAGATGAGTCCAGAGAGTTCAGACGGGTGTATATTTGGAGTTGGTTGGAGGAAAGAACAGGAAGAATTGGACATTGAGCAAGACCTAGGAGTCTTTGCTTAGGGTTGTTTCAATACCATATGAGAAAACATGCAGAGCAATTGAGAACTGCTACAACCCTATGTAGGATTCTCACTCGAACAACAACTGTGATCTTCAATGAATTCAGGCTGTGAAGTGAGAAGAAGCAAGTGTGCAACATTGAAACCCAAGTTAAAGATTGAAAGGGGGCACATTTTGAGACAACAGAGATGGCCACCCAGAAACTGTGTTGTGGGGCTCTTTGGAGGCAGCTTCAGGTATCCCTGAAGTCAGAATGTGCACATATTGTGGAGGTCACTGTAGTTCCATGAGAATTGAGAGACCTTGTGCAAGGACTTTGGTCAAAACACCTCCATTAAAGGTAACCCCAAAGTGAGCATATCATAAGATACCTTTAGGTTGCTTTGGACTTTGGTTAGAGGTGGAACTTTTTGAGCATCTTGATCAGTTAGTTGATTCTGACACTTTTTTGGGATTTCTTTCTAGGCATGTTTATTATTTTGCCCAACCCTGTAAAATTTCCCCAATAAACGCTGTAGATTTGAGTTTCAGTGTTTGTCTGGATATTTGATCCCTGTCACAGATTCGATACCTCTCAATAAGCTCCTGGCAGCCTGTAAAGCCAAAGCCAGAGACAGACAGATCTTTGTGGGTATGGATATAATGGAAGGATCTATGAAGAACACATCTAAAAAATGATTAACAAAATCCGGCACATCCTCTTTCATGATTGGGTTCAAGTCTTTTGGGATCAGCGTAGACTGTGGCTATGGAACTGTGGCCTAGGGTTCTAGATTCAAGCTGGTGACTTGGGATTTACTGTTTTGCTGTTAAAGACTCTAACCACCATATGTGGAGGGATTGCTTATTCTTTTTGTCGACTGCCTGGTGCAATGTACAAATCAGATATCCCAACAGGTATCTAATGGCAGAAGGTTCATGCCAATGCACCAAGAGTTTGTTGTCGTTTGTGGGCAGAAAGACCACCTTTATACATCCATCTTGAACTCTCAAAAACCTGGCTGTTTGTTCATATATTCACTTTTGTTTTTCTTTGGCTAGCTTTAGGTATTGGGTTACTAATTCCCTGACTGGACCTATTCCGTGTCACGTCTTTTGTACACATTAATGGCATGTTCTTTTTTCCGTTCCCATCCCTCTTTGAGAAAGTCTTGGACATTGTGGGGTTCTCGATTATAAACTAGAGGAAAGGAAGAGAACCCGGTGGAGGCTTGGGTGGGGGGTTTCTTGCAGAAATAAGACCCAAAGCAACACATCAGCCCAATGCTATCCACCCATGTCGGCTAGTTTAAGCAATAGATGTTTAACCTTGTCTGTTTGAATAGTTCCACCCAGAAATCTGTTTGGGTACAATAAATGGAGGTCTCTAAGGTCTTAGGGCCTCATTAGGAGTTTGGTGGTGCGATATAAAAGTGCTGGTAATTCTGTTACCAACACTTTCTTTAACAGTAATGGAATTACAACCACTTTTACCACAAAACCACAAAATGCTGGAGGCGAGTCCTCCTCCTCTGTGCCAGTCAGATAGCACAGTGAGTAGGGCGCTCGCTTTGACATCCGTGCAGAGCCTGCTGACATAGGTTCAAATCCCTGCAGGACCAAACTCAGCCTTTCATCCTTCCGAGGTCGATAAATGAGCACCACACACCGTGGGTAATAATAAGCAGCGCTCAGATACCTGAGGCCTGAGGATTCGTAGCGCTATATAAATGCTAAATTATTATTATTACTTCAAATGCTGTGGGAGAATCTTCCACCTCGAGAAATCATCAGATTTACCACGCAGTATTAACGCTCACGATAAATCTGTCAAGAATCTACATGGAGTTATATGGACTCCAAAGATTGAGATTTATACTAGCATACTACCACATGTAATCCAGTGATAATACACCGAGATTGAGTAGTAGCAACAGGAAATTAGTTTGAAAGTAAATCAGCGGATTTACTTCTGGTTATCGACAAACTCCAAATAAGGTCCAGGATTAAAAACTCCATTATCTCATTCATGAGCCTCGATATAAAGCTGGATCATCGAACTGATGATATCACCTAAAGGCAGCCAGGTGAAATAGGGCAGCAGATGATTAAACATGTTTTTGTCTATTTGTTTTGTAAATGAAATGTAATGAAATTATATTTTATTTATATCGCGCTCGTACAAGTGTTTCAGGATGCAACTAGGCAAAGGGAGGGGAAAAAGGGAGAACAAAAACAGTGATCTTACTAGGCCCAGTCGCATTAAGAAGGCGCAGGTGCATGAAAAGGGAAAAGTGGATAAAAAAGTGCATGGAAGGGGGGAGAAGTGCAAAGTGCGGAACAGAGGAGATAAATACTAAATAAATAAATAAACAAATAAATAAATAAAGGAGACAAACAGTGGTAGTGCAGAAGTGAAGAGGAAGGTCTTGAGGTGCTTCCGGAACCAGAGATGGTACACCCCAAGTGTCAAGGTGGCCGGGAGGTTGTTCCTAAGGGAGGCCCCAGCTGAAGACAGAGATCTATCACCAACTTGTTTCTTTGCAGAACGACGAGGAGCGAAGGGCTCGAGAGGGGAGGTATTTAGTAAGGGAAAGGCTTTTGGGTTGACCAGTGGCATAATTAAGAATTATCAACATATATATATTCCCAGTCTTAGTTGATTCAGGAAGCCCCACTATGCATATCCCCCTGTTGGAGAAGGGAATATCTACGATAGGGAAGGGTGCCTCTGGGGGACGTCTGCTAAAGTGCTTTGAAAGGGAGTTGGACGGCTCTTCTAGTGAGCTTTCAATTCATCTTAGGCCCCCTAGCCCAAAGCACCTTGACAATACAGGGCCCTGAGATGATGTGATTTCTAAATGGCTTGCCATCAGGTGGGAATGGCCCATCTGCAGTACGGTTCAATTGAATGTTTTTGGTGTTAGCAATTGTTAGCAAATCTCCCCTTTCGTTAGCATTGTTTTCTGCCTGATAAACCAAAACTATGGGCCTCATTACGACCCAGGCGGTAAGTTACCGCCTGGGTCGTACCTTTACCGCCATGGCGTAAACTACGTTTATGCCATGGTGGTTGGCGGATTTACCGCCCCATTCCAAGGTGAGTGGGGCGGTAAATCCCCATTTCCCATTTACCCTTCCCCATTCCCATTTTTGCCCCATAGGGCATAATGGGAGTGGGGAAGGAGATAATTACGCCACCGTAAATTACGGTGCCATAATTATCTCCAAGGTCCCTTAGCGCCATGGATTTTAACGCCTGCAAAAAGCAGGCGTTAAACTCACCATGGCGCTAAGGGACCTTGTAATCAGGCGTTAAGGGTCGGCGCCGTTTACGGCGCCGTAAACCCCTTAACGCCTGGGTTGGAATGAGGCCCTATATCTTTTAACTAAATTTGGCCCCTGCTTTCGTTCCCCTTCTCCATCGGGAATGACCTGAGAAAAGGGATTTTTTAGTGCAGGACCATTTCTCTGTGCTGCAGTGAAATTAGAGATGCCCTCTGCGCCTATGGGTATGGTTTCTATAGGTAGTAATCTACATCTGGAACAGAAAACCTGTTCTCCACGTCTCTGCGTGATAGCCTTCCGCTCTCCTCCATCCCTGTATAGTGTACTTGCTAGCAAACCAGTAGAGTAATGGGATCCCCAACCTGGATGGAAAAAGAGTGATTCCCGCACTTTATTCTGAGATCTTTACATCCCCTGATAGTTCCTGTTCAGGACCCCCACATCTATACAATTAGCTTACAAGACCGTATTTGTTCACCCTTGCAATGGCCATTGCCAGGCTGCATTCTTACAAAGTCTCAGCCTGGGGTTGCCATCCTGTGAAAGGGTTTCAGCCTAATCCTAGTCTCAGTTTTGTGCTTGTGTCTCAGGCTTATACCAGGATCTAGGATACGTCTACAGCAGCTAGTCTTTCTGAGGTTGTGGTCTCATTCAGTGTCTGAAGTTTGAGATATAGTTCTCAGCAGGCTAACATCCAACTGATTTCCTTAGGTTCTGGTCTCTGCCAATGTCTGGGATATATCCCCGAGCAGTCTATGGCTGTTTCCCTGGCTCCTTGCTCTCTCGTTCTCTCTCCAGGATCATCTTCCCGACTGTAACGCCAATTACCATTTCTGGGGTGCTTATATAGGGATTCTAATAAAGCAATCACTCCTCTGATTCTTTCCATTCAGCCCTCTGCCCCCCATCGCCCCTGAGTTGGCATGTTCTGCTCTCTGAGTGTGTTTTGACAGATGGTTCCTTTTCCCCACTTGACCTTCTCAGTATGTTGTACTCCCGTCCATCTTTTTGGTAATTAATCTGTTCTCATTATGCACCCAAGGCAGCCGAGGTTTTAGAACCACGATCCGTCCATTCTGAAGTCAGGCATATATGTTACTGGAGCGGTATGCTTCCCCAGATCCCTGCCATGTGCAGGCAGCAGCTCCTTTCTGCTTGGTCCTGGTGTGTCTGCTCTGTGAGTGTAACTTTCTTTTCTGAAAGCACAGGGATGGGGATCAGGGTGTGCTCGAGAAGTGCCTTTCGCTTCCAGCTTTTCTAATTCTTGAGCCCCATGGGCAGGAATATCTGAAATGCAAGAGAGCAGTGTCACTGTTAGTGTGCAGGAGGCTGATAATTCCGGTAGTCTCCCTGATATGTTATTTTATGTTAATTTATACCATGCACCGCTACCACCCTGTGCAGTTTCCAGGCACTCACGTGGTTCGGCAAGAAGGAGGACAGGATTGGTTAGTGAGGATAGAGTGATTGGATAGGTCCAGAACCAGGAGAAAATGTCTTGCTGATGGTTGATTGCATGTACTGGATTGTTGTATCCGTACGGGTAAAGCCAAATGCCTGGGTTGTTTTTCTATGTGAAAGTTTGTTATGTTAGGAGTGTGTCTGTGTACTTTATGTGTAGCTTGGCTAGTATTTAAGATTGTGGTTGTTGTGCACTGGTTTGTTGTATCCAGTGTCAGGGATTGTTTGTTTTCTGTGAGTCTTACTTATGTTGGGTGTGTGTGTTTGTGTGCATAATTTGGCTAGCTCAGTGTATGAAAGAATGCAAGCAGGAGTGAGGGTAATGGAAGTAACCTCTTCCCAGATAACGTGTCCTGGCTTCATGATAACCTTTCCTAGCTTCCCTAATCCCTGCGCATGACACCAGGATAGCCTATCCTGTCTCCTCCCCTGCTCCTAAATGTGGAGTTAGTAACCCATTCTATGGGCTATACCGGGGTATAACGGCCCAGGAGAAGCCAGGGCTTTTAACGAGGGCACCAGGACGTTAGTCTGTGGCTTCCATGGAAAGTGGGCTGAGATTAGCAGTTTCAGCCCGTGATCCACAGAACCTGATTGGCTGCCCCCCTACCCCGGGTGTTAATGGGAAGTGGAAGATGTACAGCATCTCTTTGTGATCTCATGAGACAGTATGATTTGAGGCATGAGGCAGGACACTTGGGGATACCCCATGTACTTTAGGTGCCTCGTTCAATGTGACTGTGTCACTGCCCAAACGATTGTCTTTGTCAAAGCTTGTTTTACTTAACCAACAGAGACACATGCACGTTATGTCTCTAAGATGGGATGTTTAGCCAAATGCAGTCCAATTAGTTGCACCATAAGCAACATCTATCCCATCACATTGTGTTATTGCTTCGAATGTACACTGAGCAGTGTATACGATGGGCTTTTGCATAGGTTTTCCATAACCTTTCACTGGAGCCTGCCCTTCGATGGCTGTATGACAAATCCAATAACCCAAACAGTAGAGCCAGGAGGCAGTGGGAGGATGTGGCAGGGACAGGCATGGCCAACGGAGACACTCACATTCTCAAGGAAGAGGGCAAGGGAAAGCATAAGCATATTTATTGTTACACAGATTTATCACATAATGTGCAATCTGCAAACGCAATTTTCAACACATTTCATGATTCATGCAGAGAGTCATTTAATAAAGAGACCACAAAAGTGTTTCCTCTCCAACCAATCGCCTTAGCCTTTCTATCCAAGCAGAACATGCATATCATGCACTTGACTGAGGAGCGAGATTATTACATTGCTGAGTATGAATTGAGCAATTGAAAAGTTAATTGTGGGCAGATGAGCCTGTAAACCTTTTGGGGCTTTAAAGAGCTCGCCTCCCCCCATCCCCTACGTGCACCTTACAGGTACATGGATGTTAATAGACAGGGTCGCATATGGATGGCAGACAGTAATGTAAATAAGGGGCAGAAGACAGGAGAAAGATGAAAAGAATGCCACAGAGCCATGGTATAGGAGAAGGTAATATGAACTGGGAGTAGTGGCAGGAAACAGTAGGGATAGGGACAATGAGCATGCATTCGTGATAGTATAAGGCAGTATGAGAAGGCAATACAACTATGGAGTGGTGACAGAGCAGGTAGTGTGATCATGGAAAAAGGAGGGTGCAGTATGAGCAGTATAAGCAAGGGGTTATGAAAGCAGGGATTTTCAGCAAGCCAACCCTTTTCCTATGGGAAAATGTGAAAAATACCCCGCAAGAGAGGCCAAGGTTGCAGAGGCCTACCAGGAAATCTCCAGAGTTCCCTAGAGGTCAGTCCAGCCCTGTATGAAAGCAGGCCATGCTGGGCAACAGCAGGTCCCAATATATACCAGAAATGAAGTGACCTTAAAACAGGCAGAGAAAGAGCTGTGGCAGGCTGTGGTGTAGGAAGAAGAGACTTGTTTCAAATTCTAGTTGCATATGAAGACAGAGATCTGATACATTAACTATTCCTGAAGGGCGCATTTTCGAGTCTCTGCGGCTGCTTGTATGTGGTTATTGATCTTTCGAATGCAAATGGCCGGTACTATCAAGAAAGAAGGGCAGGCATGGACCGTAGATTGCCCCAATTATGTGCTATCCATCTTCATTACACAGAGGCTCCCTACTCTTTTTTCTCATAGTTCTTAACACATATGGGTGACCACACTTTGGAAAAAGGCACTGCATTGGCTGTTAAAAATAACTAGTTATATTCTCTCTCAAACCTTCCCCCAAAGGGAGTGTATACATTACATCGCCCTCTCTCACAAATCATGTGACCAATGTCCTATCAGTATGAAACATTACCAAAATAAGTCCTGGCAAGAGGCTGGGGGATGAAGGAATGTGACAAAGTAGGGCTCAGTGTAATAAACATTATTATAAGTAATCCAGGTATTAAAAATGTGTGTGTCACTCTCTCTCTCTTGTCACAGGCATGCGGCTATAACAAGCATTAAACCAAACAAGCAGGAGAAGGAAGCCTAACCTTTCATGCAATAGAAGGAACATATAACAGCTCTGCCAACATCCAAAAGATGACCCCTGACCCTCCCCAATGAATGATCAGTAGATTGAGAAAGGGCGAGCAATGCAACATATTGGTTCAGACGTTTGGACTGAACTAAAAGGATGGAGAACCACACCTTGGTTTATTGAATTGGAGAAAATGATCTCTACACAATAAAGTCCCAGCTCTCCCGTGGATCCTGCTGAAGAACCAACAACCAAGAGCAGCACTTTTGTTCATAGCAACTTCACCCGAATCTCCGTGATAAGATGAAAGGGATAACATGGAGAGCCTCTGAGGACCAAACGGAAATCTCAGGATGGAAATTGAGAGGACACTCAAGGCCAAGAAAGGTCAAACCTCTTCAGAATCTGAGAGGTTTGGAATACCAAGGCTACCTATAGAAAATGATGGCCATTAGCTGGATTCACAGGGAGCTTATGGCCAGATCCAAGGAAACCTCTCCCGTAAAAATAAACTGATGTGGAAGAGTTACAGTCCACCTTCATCATACCAAGAATCCTCTCAATGTCTAGATTAGGTCTTGAACATAGACCACATCTTAGAATGTTGTAGTTCCAGGGAAAACTGGCTAGCCATCCCCTCTGACAAGGCCAACAGAGGGGAGATGTGTACATTGTGATGGTCCATCATAGTGTAGTTTATATCTAAAGATCAAGGGAGTTATTTTATTTATTTATATTTATTTATATACAGGATGGACAATGCTCTTCCGATCAGAAAAAAACGTACAATAGATAAGAAATCAAATTTGACGGGAAGCAGTGAACTTCTTACAATGGGTTGAGTTTGAGGGATATTCTGTGCATGTTGTTGAGGGGAGTAAATAGAACAGTCACCGGGGACAATACATAAATGGACATACATAGATTAAGGACAACCAACAAAGTGCAGCTAAGCGGTACTGCCAGCTGTACTATGGACATGACCGTGATGGGTGGAGTGCTAGAATGGAGGCAGAAGAAGTGACTAGTGAGAGAAAGAGGCAGGTTAGAGGCGAGGGAAACATGTTAGAAAGCAGGCATATGAAAGGTACGTTATGAGGGTAACTGAGAGGCGAGGAGGTAGGCTTTTAGTTTGGTTTTGAACAAATCTGTGTGGAGTGTTTCTCAGATGTCTGGCAGAAGAGAATACCATGCAAGTGGAGTAAGCAGAGAGAAAGAGCAGAAGTGGGAGGAAGCAGAAAGGGAGCGAGGAGCCACAAGGGTGGTCAAGGAGGCAGAGCAGAGATTACAAGAAGGCTTATAGAGTTGGATAGAGGAGGATAGATACAGTGGTGCATTACCATGGATAGATTTGTGAACCAGTAGAAGAAATGTAAATCTGGCCGTGTTTTGCATGGTCAGCTTCCAGCCTGGTGATGGTATGAGGAAGTAGGTGTAAAGTGGGGGAGTTCAAAGAGATTCCTGGTAGCGAAGTTAATGATCTTGCCGAGAGGACAGAAAGCATAGTTGGGGAGGCCAAAGGGGATGCTGCCACAGTAGTCCAGTTTAGTGAAGACAAGAGTAGTTAAAAGGTGCTTGGCAGTGTTGAAACGAGGGAGGTGCCTGATTCTCCTAATATCTATGAGGTTGAGGCGAGCTCCTGTTCCAGTTTTGGAGATGGAAGTAGGGAAGGTGTGAGAAAGTTCATAGATGACGCAGAGGTTTCTAGTTAAAGAAGAGTAGGGGAGAGTTTCAAATGCAAACTTGGTAGGCAGAGGAAGAGTTGAGTGAGACCTTTTGGCAGGGAAAAAGAGCACCTCTGTTTTGGTAGAGTTTAACACCAGAGAGTGCGAAGCCATCCAATATTTAATCACAGAGAGACAGTTGGAAATTGTCATAGATAGATCAGTGGAGAGTTCATGAAAAGATAAGAGGATTTGGGTGTCATCCATAACGAGTTGGTACGAGAACCCAAAGGAGGAGATTAGTGCCCGAAGGGCAGAAATGTAGAGTGTAAAGAGGAGCGGACCCCCGACAGAGCCTTCTGGAACACCAACAGGAGTGAGTTGAGAATTGTTGTTGCTCCAGGGGACAGAGAATTGGCGAGGTGCAAGGTAGGATTTAATCCAGACAATGGCTTGATCACAAATCCCTAGAAGAAAAACAATACTAAGGATATACGAGTGATTGACAGTGT
This sequence comes from Ambystoma mexicanum, assembly GCF_040938575.1. Taxonomy (NCBI): domain Eukaryota; kingdom Metazoa; phylum Chordata; class Amphibia; order Caudata; family Ambystomatidae; genus Ambystoma; species Ambystoma mexicanum. The sequence goes on along the minus strand of NC_090926.1, from coordinate 695,231,116 downwards.
CAAAATAAGCACACGCCTCAAGGAGAATTAGGATAGACAATAGGTTGAGTGCTTAGTAGAGGTGATGAAGTTGGACACATTCATGAGAGCAGTTTCCGTGGACTGACAGGAGCAAAAACCTGCTTGTAGAGAGTTGTGAAGGTTGTGGATGTCTAAAAAATTGGTAAGATGGCTGAACACAACCCTTTCAAGCACTTTTAAGTAGTGAAGAATGAGTGACACAGGGCGAAAGTTAGCTGATAGCTTTTTTCTGGAGAGGGATGATCATGGCTGTTTTACAAACAGAGTGAAAGCAAGCAGAGCCAAAGGACATGTTGAAGAGTTTAGAGAGGTGACAGACCACTATAGGGGCAATAGGCTTGACTAGCTGAGGAGCAAAGGAAGATGAGGAGCAAGAGGGCCAGAGTTCATGGACACTTCTTCTACACCAGAGCCTCCACAATTACAGAGGCCCCATCTCTCTGAATCTTGAACAACACTCCAGGTAGCAGCGGGGAACATTAATACATTTGGCTACTGAAATCAAAGAGCATTCCATCCCTATACTTGAGGATCTCTGTAGGACCTTCACTTCTAGTGGGCAAGCAGAAAAGACTTGAGTTTGAAGAATATTTAGTCTCCTGGTGACCAAAGACATTGAGTGCCTAGGTGATCCAATGTGGCAACTCACCTTTAAAACTGGCATCCATCATGATGGTCCCTGAGTTGGGTTTACCCAGGATACATACTCTTCCACTAGCCACCAACATATCTTCTTTCAAAATGCATGAGCAATGTTAGCAAATTAAAGATATAGAGATAAAGAGTAGTCCCGGAAGAATTGATGCAGGATCTGATTGACCAAAGGCTACATGTGCATTCTACTCAGGGGATGAGGGAGACACTGGTTGCTATGTTTTGCTGAACCTAAATCTCAGAATGTTGTGGATGAGTCTAACTGCAAAACTACTTCAAGGCAAGATACAGGTTTCAACATCCTGCAGTGTGGCAGAAACATCATTCTGACACAACTGTTGAAATGGGCACAGTCCAGCAATAGTACAGGGGGGGGGCAATTGCTTCTGAGCCCTATCCTCCACCCAGCCCTACTACTAGCACAGCACTGATCCGGTCATGAAGATGACACAGGCACACACATGAAATGTATGACTCCTTTGCCTCATATGGTAGCATGGGCCGAGGGCTGGCAATTATGTCGGGGATGTGTGAACTAGTAAATAAGCATCCAATGAACAACAGCACAGTGTTACAAGGAGTGCCCAAACTGGAGTTTTAAAATATATAAATACATTTCTAAAAATTCAAGCAGTTTGTGAAACCTCTAATACTTCCCATAATTCTAAAGAAAAAACACAGATTGATGCAAATATGTATGCTGGTGATTATGGATGTAACAGGAGGGAGGAAAAACATGCGCAAAAGAAGTAAATGCAAAATGGTTACTTATGAATGTCTTTTAATTGTCTCCAGAGCCCAATATATAAACACCAGGGAGCAGCACCTAGAAAGCCATTTTAGGGACCTTTAGTCCATTCAAACCACTATTTTAGACTTTTGGAGCAGCTCAACAGAATCTAGGTGGTCTTCTTTGAGCGTTTACAATAGTGCAAGTCATGGGCCATGGGCTCCTCGTGGAGCTTCACGGTGTGCAGATGCAGGTAGAGTTGGTTTCATTTATTGCAGACTGATCACTTGAAAGTTGGCTCGATAATGAAAAAGTGGGTGAATCGGTTGTGATGGATCTATTTAACTCAAATCAGGAAATGCTGGTTCTTTCGGCTTCCGATATGCAGTTAGTCCTGGGAAATGCTTCAAATGTGCTTGATTGTTCTTGGCACGATTGATCTTTGGGTACCAGAGTTCTTCACTAACTTGCAGGCTTTCTTACTCTTCTTCCCCAAAGGTGGCTGAGGGGAGGGCTGTCACCTCTCCAGGAGAGCTTGTCTTTAGCATTTGCAAAGGGCTTTGATCAGACTTAGCTCCAACAAAAGTGTTTTCTTGATTTTTCTTCTGTTTCAAAGATGAGAAAAACAGTATTTCAAATGGGGTGAAATACCCCATTTATATTCAAATCCTTACAGGACACTGTACTTTTCCACGTCTCATGTTAAAGCACAAGACGTGTTCTGTTATAGGTTTCCTCTTCTCTGCGCACAAGACGTGTTCTGTTATAGGTTTCCTCTTCTCTGCAGTGCCATATCCATCGTCCTTGATTTGCAGGAAGTTGGGGGCAGGGGATTATAAGAAGGAAGTGATGCACAGTCAGATCGAGGATGATCAGTCTTCTTCCTCTAGGTTGTTGTCGTCCTGCCTTCCCTGGACCTCTCCTCACCTGCCTTCCCTGGACCCCTACACATCTGTCCCAGAGCAAATGGTCTGCATGTAAACTATCCACTTTAAAGTATTTCCCATTATTTATCCAGCAGCCTTCTTTGAAGTGCCTGTTCCACGCCCTATCCCCCCAGGAAGCCATCCTCTCCACCTGAGAGAAAGGTCAGAATCACTGCTAGGGAGCACAATAGGGTGCCTGGGTGCAGCTGCACCCGTGTGTTGTTGCCGCAGTTAAAAGACAGATGGGTGCAGCGGATATCTCTTTGATCTGTAGACAAACGTGGAAAGACAGAGTGGGCAGATAAGGTATGCCAGCAACTTTGGTTTTGGCTGATGAATGGAATCGCCTCATGAATCAATTCTTTTACCTTTTAAAAAGGTGGCGTTATATCTTAACTTTAGTACTGTCTAAACCCCTTAAGTGCAAGGCAATTATACAAGTCTATGCAACAAGGACGAGCATACTCGCCCTTGTCTCTTAGGAGAGAAGCCTTGTCATCAGATTCATGAGGATAACACTCAATTGATGATTGTTTGTTGACCTTCAAATGGATTCCCATTTTTATTGCAAAAATGTCCCAAGTACATTTTAGAATAACTTCCTTGGTGGACATGCTAGCAACACATCTTAGCCAAACAAAAACCTGTTTCTACTGTAAAAGTTAACAATTGAATCGTGCAATTATTTCAGGTGTTGCCCCATCGCTGCTAAATTTAATTTTGTTTCAACGGACTGTTTGTAATTCCACACCATATTTTGTCCCACTCTATAATACTTTATTAATAAGCCGGGATGTGTCAATAGAAATGTGTCTGATAGTAAAATGTTTTTTTTTTGTTGCCAAATGAGCTTTTGAAAGGAAACCCACATTAGAAGTGGGTGGTCAGTTCTAGAATGTGCACATTTGAAATACATGACACATTTATGTTAAAAGTATCAGCTGCAGGTATGTCTGGAGATTATGCCCCGGAGAAGTATGTGTGTCGATTATTTATAAATGCATGCTTGTATTTTATCACCCCCTCAAGCTGCTTTATATATTAAGTTGCATGAGGAGTTAGGGGAACATGCATGGTTTGAGGGAATTGGCAAAATACCTGTGATGGTTTACTTCAGCGGACGAGCTTGGTGTAGATCCAAACAAAACTCAGACGAAAATGTATAGTAGGAAGTGGATGATTAAAAGGGAGGTTTTAAGGAACTACCATTGTTTTTTAATGATCATTTTATTTGGTCTGTAAAGGGGTTTAAGGTATCAACACCTTACTTGAAGAAGCATCCTTTGAGAATTCAGATTCTGAGTTCTTAGATTCAAATTGAATTTGTTCCCCACATTAGATGTTTTAGGGTCCCGTCTGAATATCATGAATCAAAAAAGACTATGGGCCTTGAAGTGGGAGAATGGAAGACCAGGCTCCCGCCCTTCCCCTCTCGCGCTTGGCCTAGAGGATCACGGCCCAGACACCGGCCACTAGAGGAGTTTGCCCATCTACCAGACGACCAAATACCCTGGTACAGGAACATACAGATGTGCCCAGCAGCCTGCCCTGTCCATGCCGATACCTGCGGCATGGATGAACTCGACTGAACCATCCAGCACTAAATCAACACATCGTTAGAGATGCCATGACGACTTAGCCAACGGTTAGCACACCTGTGCAAATATATACACCGGACACTCCCGCACCAATCTACACGAAGAATATACTCAGTGCTATGACGTAGGCGACAGATATACTCACGGACGTACATCTTTATTATTTTCCACATAGGCTCTCAAAATGCAGAAACGCAAGACGCACCATGAACTTATATAAAAAGGCTTGCTCACGCTTCTTCTAAAGAACCATGTACCATAATGAAGAATATAACGGAGACACGATACTGAGGATAAAGCAATATGATACCGTAACCTAAAGCGCCCTGCATTAAACGGCTCCACCTGTGCACCAGGCCCAAGTAGGCCGCAGGCAAAAGCTTCCATGAACGTTGAATAAGCAAGAATTGGGTTGCTGACCCTGCAAAATGAGCCCGGCGAAGGCACCCCTCCAAGGGCACGATGTTGCAATCTCGCACGCTGCAAGCCAACGCCAAGGTCGCACCTGCAAGATAAACCAGGCACACAGTAGGAAAAACAATATTAATTGTGTTGAATTTTGCCTCAAACACGGTCCCACCTCACGTGACAAAGCCAAATCTGACAAGATGCCAAGCCCAGAAGGAAGGAGACGCCTGAATCCCACGTTTCAAGACACAGGCAGATACAATTAAAAGACTCATTGGACATCTGCAGCAGTGGGAGTATTCGACCTCCCAACATATGAATAAATCCTCACATTGTTTACACCTACTCATATTAGAACATTGTTGCAAATGACAGGTGCACCGCGAGCTGGGAACAGCGATAGTCCCAGACTGGGAGGCTCGCGAGCGGACCAATTAGAACATGGGGTTCTTATCACTGACGCCATTCACATTGACCAATCCTCAGAGGTCTTCATGTAACAATTTTCATGTATCAAATTGAAGGGACAGCCCAGGTATACCACCTGACTAACCCTCAGCCACTAACACCGTTCTCTATAGGTGCACTATACTAACCCTACCACTCGAGTAACCAATCCAGAGTGGAAATAGGTTTTTATTAAACTTTGTAAGATGACGCAAGTAGCGCGTCATACTAAGGTAAAAAGGGCCTGCGAGCCCCACGATTGTGTGTGTGTCAGGACGGACGCGTACGCCCCTTGACCCATCCCTGCCGTTTTGTCTAATAAACAGCAGAGTCACCTTGCTTCTTGCGTGTGTCTCATACTCTATCTCTTTTGGGATATACGGGAGGAGTTGGGGCCTCCCTGCTCGGAGGTCTGAGGACGGCCCGGCCGACCCCGGCAGAATTTCCCCCCGACAAGTTGGAGGCACTGCTGAGATCTGTTTAAGATCTGCTTTTTTATTTTTTATTTTTCCAGGTAATCCCGTTGCGAGGAGGCCCGGCGGCGCGGCCCCCTCTGCCGTTGCCCCCTTCTGAGGACTACAGGACCATCGCGGAGCTGCGAGAAGACCGGACAGCGCAATCCGGATATTGGCCCTCGGGAGCCGGTTGAGAAGTATCCTGCCCGCGGTTGGCGAGTGTCCAGACGTGGTCCAGACGAGGGGAGGTGGCGAGCCGCTTGGAGGGGTGCACGCAGTCGAGCGGCCCCGCATCAAGAGAACTTGGTGAGCATGCCACGCACAACAAGCAATGTGAAATTGTGAGGGAGGGAGGAGGAATTAAATACGGGAGGCGGGAGGTGTTGAACAGGTGCGCGGCGAAGGTTTGGCAATTTAGTGTTGGCAAGGGAATGAATGGTAGCCGAACGAGTGCGAGAGCAGTTGGTTACGTTACGCGAGAGAAGGGGGCGGAGCACGAAAACATCACGTGCGGCCGCTCATAGACACTGATTGGCCTAGGTCGTGACTACGTGTAAGGGTGTGTGTGTGTGGTTTCCTACGATTTGGCATTTATTGATCAATGAGTAGATGAGGATCCCTATTGTTCGAGCAAGAAACTCGATAGGTAGATGACGTTTCCCTGTAGGCGGTAGCTAGTTAGTTGCCCAATACGGAAGATAATTGGCTGGTTAAGCCCTCCTGTCGAGGGGCGTATCACACGCGAGGCGATGCAGCGTGCGCAGTCCGATTATATTATTGATTACCTTGTTCCAGGAGTGACAGGAAGACAGCTGTGAGGTTAACGGGGGTAGATTGCAAGTGTATTTTGAACTTAAAAGATATGTGAAGAACTTACCAGTAGCTCGAAGAGATCGGTGACGTCACCAGTAGGGCCTTCATAGGATATTCCGAGCACAAGGCATCTTTCTTTCTGAGAGTGGTGGGGAAGAGAACTGTGGTAAGGGAGTGGAAAAGGAGATAAACGGTAATGAGTTGATCGGGGAAAGGTGAAACGGAGGATGTGACTGCGCACGGAGAACGCCGGCCACGGCAAGTGTAGGAGAAGGAGGAGGAGCAAGTGAAAATAGGACGACTGTATAAGAACGTCATAAGGGGTACGCAGCCGCAGGGGGCTACGTGCGCCTCGGCCGCAGGGGGCCGTAAGGGTGTCGTGTAAAGGAAGAAAGACAGAAGAAAATATACAAATGTAAAATACTATACTTTTATAATTTTCCTTAGCGGACTATCGTAAGTCCCCAAACTTACGGGGCCAGGTAACGATATAAGACTGTATATTGTAAACTGCTAGTGAGATAACCGTTACCAGATAGGGGAAGGGTAACAAGTGGAGTGCTAGTATGTCATACGGGACAGGATCGGGAGGGTGGGGGAACACCCTCACTACCCCACTACAACACATATGTACAACATTGTCACCCTATAGGGAGAAACTGATTAAGTATAGCATAGAATGGACCCAGGGGACAGACAACAAAACGATAACACCGTGGCCGCCTAATGGTAGCTTCGATCCATATGCCCAACATTCACTATTAAACCATCTGCACAATACATACAAAGGGAAGAAGTTGGCAAACCACGTGGAGATGTTTAACTTATGGAGGATGTTCCAAGGGTCCCGACCAGGACCAAATGGAATGTTCACTGTGGGGGAAATACCGGAAGAAAAAGAGATTAAGGAGGAAGGAGAGGATGGGAAAAAGGTGAGTGAAGACCCAAGGAACACGGGGAACGGACAAGAGGGAGAAGAAAAGAATAATACATCAGATGAAATAAAAAAGGAACCGAACAACGATATACCCCTAGCAAAGGGAGTGAAAACAGAGGGAGGGGGGTTGTACCCTTTAAGGGAGTTAGGAGAAATAGGAAGAGGTCAGTTAAGAGCGGCTGAGGCGTACTCGAACCCGGCATACAGCCCTCCACCATATGTGGCTCATAGGAAGATGCCAGCAGGGGAGGGAAGGACTGGAGAAGAACAAACTGTGGAAGTAGGAAATGATGAGTGGGTAGCTGCACAGATACTATTAAAATTACGAGGTTCATTAACAGGAGAAGAGAAGGAGGTAGTAAGGAAAACAGACGAGGATAATACCAGGGAGAGTGAAATGAGGGGGGAAGAGCTGTTACGACAAAAGGAAGAGATTTTGGAGGAACGACTAGCAGAGTTAAGGGATGAGCAGAATGAATTGATCAAACAGCTCGAGAGGGAGGAAAGAGAGAGAGCGAGGAAAAGGAATGAAGGTAAGAACGAATTGGAAAAAATAAGGGAACGAACTGAGGAGCAAAGGAGAGAAGCTGAAAGGGTAAAAGCAGCAGCAGAAAGGGTATCAAGAGTAGTGCTGCGAGAAAAGAAAAGGGAAGAAGAAGAGAAAGAAAGAGAAATGGCAATGTGGAAGAGGAGATTACTATCAGAAACGACTAAGAAATACGAAGAAGGGAGGGTGATAGAGAGTATATTAGAAAGGGAAAGGGTGAAACGGGAAAGGAAGAAAGAGGATGAAAGAATAATGGAACAGATGAGTAGTGAAGTAATGGAGGAGTTAAAAAGGAAAAGGGAGGAAAATGGTAGGGAGATGGAGGAGAGAAATGAAGGAGAAAGAGAAGATAGGAGAAGGGAGAGTGAAGTATGGGGGGATGTATATAGAGACACAGAAGTAGCAACAACATCAGCGCAAAGGGGAGCGGTTGATAAAGGAGAAAAAGGAGAACTGGACCTAATAGACTTACAAACAGTAACAATAAAGGGGAAAAAGACCGAGTGGGGGGTGCCGTTTATGACTGACTTTTGCAGTGAGGAAGAAGAAGGAGTGGAGAAGGAAGGAAGAAACAGTGAAAGGGAAAGCCTAGATAAACTATACATCACCCGGACCAACACAGACTCACCATGGATCCGTAGGAGAAAGAATGAGCTGGAGGGAAGTGAGAAGGGAGAGCAAGGAATAGCGGAAAGACAGACACATGAGGCCGCACCGTCCCCATCACGCCCTCTCCCATCGCACCCTACATGCTCAACCACCTCATGCTCGTTACGCACAATAAAACTCGCGCCCTTCACAGACGAACTGACACCCTATGCATGTCGGCTTAGGGACCTCCCTAGACGCAGGCAGGAAAGACGAATACACATGCCCACATTAAATACAGGAAATGATGGAAGAAGGGGAAAAGATGGAGAAGAAAGAGTTACGAGCAGGGGAAATACGGATGAAATTGATGATGTAGAAGAAAGGGAAGAGGAGGAAGGGTGTGAGGACTCGATCTTATGGAGCACAAAGGATAAAACGAGACATAACTTAATGCCACTTTTGGAGAGAGGAGGGGTTAGACCACAGTATGTCCCTTGGAAGCATACAGACAAAGAAAATATAAAATGCAGGCTCACATCATTAAGTGGAGGTGCGGGTAAGTGGATATATGAAATGGAAAAACACACCGCAGGACAGAAACTGGCAGTAGGAGATGTAAAGGGCCTTCTAATATCAATATTAGGGGATGCAGCAGATGAGATTTGGAAGAGAGCGGGATTCCCTGGGGTAACAATAACAAACACATCGCATGATGGGGCACCATTCGCAAACTGCAGACATGCACTATGGCAGGCACTGAGGGTACAGTACCCAGACACATCAGACATAGGAGCAATTACCTCCCGCAAGATGCGTGAGAACGAAGATCCTGTTGATTATATCCAGGAAATCCAAGAGAAGTGGCGCATGGAAACTAGAGAACAATGGGACAAAACACCAGCAATATTTTATCATATACTAGTACAAGGGCTCCCAGAAGGAGTTCAGAAACAACTAAAGAAAGTAGTGGGAATGGAAGCAAAAGCATGGCCAGAAATACAACTGACTATAGTACATCATTGCAGGACATGGCAAGGAAAAATGAAACAAAAGGAAGAGGACAGGAAAACGGAAGAGGCTAAACTAGTACAGAAAAAGCTTACTAAATACACAATGGAAGGGGCACTAATAACTACGCCTACAACAATGACCCAAAGCCCCACACAAGTAGTGGCTGCACAAGATCTCTCCCAAATACTACCCTCACAGACTATAACACAACAGGTGCCGCCACTCCAACCATACACGACCAACATGGGAGGAGGATACCCAATGCCAGGAGCTGGGTATTATAATTATAACAGGGGGAGAGGAGGAATTATGAGAGGGAGAGGATACAGATATAACACCCAACAGCAGGTGGGAGGACTTAGAAATTCCTACCCCACAGGGCAACCAGTATACCAGGACAAACCAGGGAGCTTTCCATGGCAGAGTAGGGAACCACCGGTATGCTGGAGTTGTGGATTATTAGGGCTCATGTCACGCACGTGTAGAGTTAGACCAGGAACCCCGTCATGGAGTGAACAGGGACAACCAAGGCCCTCACAGGAACAGCAGGGCATACAGCAACAGCAGACGTTGCAACAGGGAAATGAACAGCAACAACTAATAACACAACAACAGCCACAGACATATTCACTGCCACAACAACAGGTAGCGATAACACAACAACCCCAAGCACAACAAACACAACTGGGTAGAGTGACGGTCTTGGGACACAAACCTTACACAGGAAATGGCCAATCGTTGTACCCTCAATAGGACAGCCCACAGACGGCCTTGGTGTGTCCCATCCTATCAGTAACACCTAATAGTGCGGAGGAACCATGCATAGAGGTAACGATAGGTGACAAAAAATTATCATTCCTTGTCGACACCGGGGCGACCCGGTCTTGCATAAGGGAAGGTAAATTTAAGATGTCAGGTGAAGCCATGAACACCCAAGGATTCTCTGGGGCTAGGGGGTTGGTTCCTTTTACTGATAACATTCCCTTATCTATAGGAGATTATGACCTGTCAGTTCCACTTCTATATTATAGTGCATCACCAGTAAATATACTGGGGAGAGACATAATGAATAGGTTGAATATGACAATATCCTTTACTAAGGACGGCATAGTTTGCTCTACTCCAGGGATTAACATGCTCACAGCACGACAGATTATGCAAGCATACTGTGGACAGACAGCGATTAGGGCGGAGCCAGTAGATGGCGAACTCTTCCAGTACGGGACAGACATGGCATTTGCATGGATGCCAGGGATAGAAGCAAAAATATGGAGGAGGCCAGCAGCCTATCTGTTCAGACCAGAAACACCTGTTAATGAACCAGAAGGAAAGGTGGTTCCAGTGGACATTGAGAGCATTATAGCAACAGCTGATTACATTGCTGTACATGCCCAAGACAGAGAAGGAAGAGCATGGAGGGCAGTGATAGCACTAGCAGAAGGATGTAGGCTCACCCAGGTGTCAGATGAGGAGCTGTTCTCAGAAGAAAAGGAGGAAGGTGAAATGGTGTTTATGATGAGTGTGGAAATATGGCTAAGAGTGGCGTACAAACAAGTAGCACAGAAAATTGCAATGGCACTTGAGGCACCCGCATGCACCCCAGTCCCCTTCTTTAAGGAGGATATGTCAAAGGTACCCACATCATTGTGGACTACTAGCCCCTATGACGTGGGGTGCATAAAAAGTATAGGGGGAGTAAGGATAAAATTGAAAAAAGGTGCAATACTCCCAGAGTGAAACAGTACCCACTATCAAAAGAGGCTGATGAGGGCATATATGAAACTATAACGGCCCTTATAAATAATGGCATATTGGTGCCCTCAGAATCATCATGTAACACGGCTGTATACCCAGTGTGCAAGGCTAAAGGGGGGTCTTGGCGCTTCATACAGGATCTCAGGCCCTTGAACAACATAGTAGAAGCAGAATATCCCATAGCAGCAAACCCGGCCACAATATTGTGTGGCATTCCAGCAGAAGCATCACGATTTACAGTGATCGACCTTAAAAATGCTTTTTTCTCAATACCATTGCACCCAGACTCACAAGATCTGACAAGCTTCACTTACAGAAACACAAAGTGGAAGCACACCAGATTGCCACAAGGGTATTGCGAATCACCCTCAATTTTCAACAGAGTAATACAGATGGATTTGGGTAACATTGAAGTGGAAAGCACAGTGTTGCAGTATGTGGATGACATAATAATTTGCAGTACAAACGAAAGAACATGCAGAGAGGACTCATTAAAGATGTTGACAATATTGGCTGAGAAAGGTTACAAGGTAGACATGGAAAAGCTACAGTACTGTCAAGAACAGGTACTTTACATTGGTCAGCTCATATCCCAACATGGAAGAAAGATTGCACCACAAAGAGCACAGGCCATTTCAAACACTCCAGTACCACAAACAGTGAGGGAACTGCAGCAGCTGTGCAACTACTGTAGAGCATGGGTATTTGATTACAGTTCATACATAGGACCCCTGCTTGAGGGGTTAAAGGAAGCCAATAAAGGGGAGAAAAAGCTGGGGTGGACAATGGAAATGAAAGAGGCTTTTGGTGAATTGAAAGATGCGATATCAACTGCTCCGGTACTGGCATCCCCAGACTATGAGCGACAATTTTTTATATTTTCACATTGCGACTCAGCAGTAATGAAAGCAGTGTTGGCTCAAAAAACAAGCATGGGCTACAAACCAGTAGCATTTTACAGTGACCACTTAGATCCTGTGATGTTAGGTCATTTCCCTTGCGAACAAGGTCTCGCCGCAGCTGCTTTTGCAGTAGAAAAAGCATCAGCAATAACCATGGGGTGCCCAACTACACTGTTTGTGGAACATGCACTATTTGCAATATTGAATAAACCTAAGTCCACCCTAACCACGCAGAGGGCATCAGGTTATGAGATCATCCTATCCAGAGCTGAACTATCAATTGTTAGATGTAGCACGGTCAACCCTGCAAGGTTCCTAGCAGAAGTACTTGAGGAAGGAGATTATGCCCACGATTGTACGCAAATAACTGAAATGTACTCATGTACTAGAAAGGTTGAAGAAAACGCACTAGAAGGAGGTGAGCTCCTGTTCATTGATGGGTCATCAACTATCGACCAAAGGGATGGTATAAGGAGGACTGGGGCAGCAGTGGTAAAAATGATGGAGGTACCGGTGTGTGTGGCCATGAAATGTGTACAATTACCACAGCATTACTCCGCTCAAGCAGCGGAATTAGTTGCACTGATCTTGGCGTTGAAGGAAAGCTTTGACAAACGAGTGACCATATACTCCGACAGCGCGTATGTTACATCCACTGTCCACTCAGGGCTGTCGAAATGGAGAAGAAGAGGCTTTAGGAGAGCTGATGGCACTCCAGTGCAACATGCCCTCCTATTGGCTGAACTAATTGAAGCAATAAATGACCCCCAAGAATTAGCTTTAGTGAAATGCACCGCACACACCAATGGTGAAGACCACATCTCAAAAGGGAATGCAGCAGCAGACGCACATGCGAAGTATGCTGCATACTTTGGTGAGATATGGAACCCCCCAGAGTCACAGAGAGGGAGGGGGAGGGGAATGGCTAAGGAGATGTTGATAAGAGAAGGGTACACCCATCTCCCAGCCACACAGATTATGGAGCTACAAGCGGCCGCACCAATGGCCGAAAAGGAAATATGGGTAAAAAGAGGATGCACAATGTCACCAACCGACGCATTATGGCGCCAGGGTGACACTGGAAAGGTTGTAATACCATTGGCACTTTTGAACACCGCCCTGAGTCAACTACATTACCCAGCCCACACAGGCAAGGAAGTAATTGCAGCACGAATTAGGGAAGACTGGTTCTGCCCCGAGTTAAATTCTCATGTGTCAAATTTTATCAGCAATTGTCTCACATGTCAACAGTTTACGGCCGGCCACACTCTGAAGGTGATAAGAGGTACTATACCTCGGCCAGAGGGACCTTTCCGGCATCTCCATATTGACTATGTTGATATGATCAACGTATGTCAAGGAAATATGTATATGATTGTAGTAGTATGCCCATTCTCGAGGTGGATAAAGCAGGGCCCTTTACACACCCAGATGCATTTAGAGCAGCTAAATTCCTAGTGAGGGAGGTCTTCCCCAGGTGGGGTGTGTGCGAGGTACTGAGGTCAGACAATGGCCCACATTTCGCAAACGAAATGTTCCAGCACATCACGTCCTTGATGAACATCAAGCATAAATTTGCATGTGCATACCACCCACAGGCCAACGGTATATGTGAACGCCTGAATGGCCTATTAAAGGAGGCAATTGCAAAAATACAGCAAACAACAAAGAAGAGTTGGCTGTATTGACTTCCATTAGCCCTATTTGAGCTAAGGAATAGACCAGGGTCCGACCACCACCTCACCCCTCACGAGGTGGTTACCGGACGTCAAATGCGCCTTCCCCTAACGCCAACATCAAGAGCATTTACCGACCACGAGAGTACTGCGAGTGTTCTTGGTGATGAAATGTACCAATATGTGTCTTCTTTGATTACTAGTGTAGTGTTTGTGTCTCAACAGCTCGAGCGCACACGGGGCGGGTCTAACAGCAATCAACGAGAAGAAGTGGATAAAGAATTGGAAAAGGAAAGACTGTGTAAAGTTGCTAAAGGTGACCACGTACTACTTCGCAATTTCAACAGAAAGTGGAACAGTCCACGATTCACTGGCCCCCACCTGGTAGAGGAGGTATCAACAAGAGCAGTAAAGCTACAGGACAAACGTGCCTGGAACCACCTACACGACGTAAAGATCTACAAACTCCAGACCCGCCCCAGCGCCACCGACAGGGCCACTGGAAGAACAACGACAGCGTCACCAACGGAGGAAGAGACTTCCGCCACAACTAACGGCCTAAGTGTCCCTATACCCTGCCACCCCCCAGATTCCCCAGAGACAACTATTGGAAAAAAAGGGGTGATCCCCATACCGCCCACCCCATGGTTACACGATCAAAGGGTAAAGATACTTCCGCCAGCTGAACCCCAAACCCCCTGCCCACTGACCCCCTGCCCACTGTAGTAACAATTGAACTAAAGGACACTGTTTTTGCACATATACACATGTAAACACCTGAATGTTCTCCTTGTTTTCTCTTGCACATGCAGGTAAAGCATATTATTGTACTGTTAAGAAAGTAGATAACTAACTAATTCACTGCCCAGAAGTAGATGGTACCCTCAGACGATAATTACCTGGAAGAATTGTCACACCAATTTGTATATGAAATAAAACGGCCAACATACCTGAAAGGAAGGAGGGTACGTGTCTACTACACAGCATTCCTCTTGGCCATAGAACATTCAATGCCCCACCTCCAACCATACTTGCCTGCCCTAAGAGATAGATCGCTTAGATTGGCGTGGGAACAGCTCTTCGCCTGGGCACTGAATGACTACTTGATAGGGAGAGCTTAATAACAACAACTAACCTTAATAACGAGCATATTAAGAACTTTCAGGCGGGCAACTGTAACGTCGCAAGAATAAGCTGCCGGACTGCAGCAAGGTAAGAGCAAAATGCCGGTAAAATTAGCATTTGTAATAAAATTGATAGGGGTTTTAATAATCACCGGGTTCTTGGCTGCCTCTGTATGGCAGTACAGCTATGCTACTGATATTATTGCTGTACCCAAACCTAATATACCCCCACCCCCAGCTGCAACAGGTGTTATGTCAGGTGGTACTAGTAAAACCCCACACCAGGAAAATAGAGTTAAACGCAGCACATACTCAGATAACAAAGGCATTGACAACTATGTACAAGATTCAGCACACGTCTCTAACAACATGTGGTACCAACACATGACCAAAATAGGCAAGCAGACAACAGGAGACAGCTGCTACGTTTGCTCATTGATCCCATACGCCATGAGCGCTTCTCGAACATTTGTTGCTACGGAGATAGATGGAAAAATAGCACGATGTATAATATACCTGACACTGTTCCAGACGAAAGGAAGATTTCAAGGGACAGTGGTGCATCTGGTGTGGAAAACACGAGATACATATCCATATGAAAACAACTTCCTTAAGACTTATTTGAGTTACCACAAGAGCAGTTTACATGCTGAAGGATTCAGATACATAACAAGTGGTCCTGAAAAAGGAGAAACAAAGAAGGTAACACTGCAGTACCTACCATGTGATTGGTACGCCACTGAAGTCCCTGGTAAAAACGGATGTTGGGAAAGACCACTGATGATAATAACAGGGAAGGTGTACATGGACAACAAATGGGACATAGGAGTAGTTGGCAGCAACATGGTAACAAGAGAAAATATTTCAACTATTGATGGACATAACCATAGATGTTGGATGACTTGGATCAAGTACGTACCCATGCTCACGTGGATAGAAAAGGATGAAGACCCAATTACAATACTGCCTTTAACTGCGCCTAAGGTATGCTACCAACATAAAGGAGAGGTGGATGTAGGATACAATACCAACTGTGAAAGTGTGATGGAGTTACCTGAGGGGGGAGCAGGAACAGCAGTAGTAATGGACCATTACTGGGCCTGTGGAGATAAGGCGTATCACACACTGCCCCCTTTGTGGAATGGTGTATGCACTATAGTACACGTTAATGTACCATCACTAGTGGTTCCCCAGAAGCATGTGAACATGGCGAATTTCCCCAAGATGGATGAAGGAAACAAAAGGAAGAAGAGATCTGCACAGCCTCGGAAAGGGCCAGAGAACAGACGCAACGGCAACAACACTGTCCTCAACAGAAGGAAAAGACAAGGAGAACCTCTGACAGGAAATTACCTGTGGGGAAGGTCGGAAACAGCACTGACCTCAATACCACCGGAACACAGACTATTCAGCAGAGCAGCTATTTTCTTCTCCTCAATAATACACCCTGGACTGCAGGCTTACGCAAACGCAAAATGGCTCCAGATAACTAGGTGGGAACTAATGATGACAATCAACTCTACAGTAAATGGATTCAATGCAATAAAAGAGGAATTGCGAGCAGTAAGAATGGTTGCACTACAGAACAGATATGTACTGGACCTCCTCACAGCAATGGAAGGAGGAGTTTGCGCAAAGATAGGACAATCATGCTGCACATTCATTCCTGCTAACGATGCTGACAATGGTACACTCACGGAAGCTGTATCACAATTGGCCCAGATGCATTCAAAAATGATGGATGAAAGTAAAGGTGTAAAAAAGGATGAGAGCTGGTTTTCAATATTATGGTCATGGATGCCATCGTGGCTGTCAGATGGACTGAAGATTATAGTTGGATGCACTATTCTGGCTGGAGCTACACTGATCATAATAAGATTTTGGAAAGCCCGGAAGGCACGCACCACAGACGAGATGATCGAAATGGTTGGTATACACCTCTTGATGCCAACAGATGACAGCCAACACACAGGCACAATAATAAAAGAGAGAGAGAAGTTGCGCAACCAGATCATCACCAACCACCTGGACCCACCATCTGTGAAGCTCGAGAACCCAAGAAACCCCAGGAGCTACATAGGGAAATGGGTATACTGTACTCCTGGAGGAACCTGTGAACATATGTATTGGTCATTTGAAGACCATGTTAACCACTATGGACATTTGGGAGGAATAACAAAGATATGGAGAGTAAGAGGAGATAAAGAAAAGGATATGTTTGTGGTCGACAAGTCGACCAGAGGGGGGACTGAAGTGGGAGAATGGAAGACCAGGCTCCCGCCCTTCCCCTCTCGCGCTTGGCCTAGAGGATCACGGCCCAGACACCCGCCACGAGAGGAGTTTGCCCATCTACCAGACGACCAAATACCCTGGTACAGGAACATACGGATGTGCCCATCTACCTGCCCAGCAGCCTGCCCTGTCCATGCCGATACCTGCGGCATGGATGAACGCGACTGAACCATCCAGCACTAAATCAGCACATCGTTAGAGATACCATGACGACCTAGCCAACGGTTAGCACACCTGTGCAAATATATACACCGGACACTCCCGCACCAATCTATACGAAGAATATACTCAGTGCTATGACGTAGGCGACAGATATACTCACGGACGTACATCTTTATTATTTTCCACATAGGCTCTCAAAATGCAGAAACGCAAGACGCACCATGAACTTATATAAAAAGGCTTGCTCACGCGTCTTCTAAAGAACCATGTACCATAATGAAGAATATAACGGAGACACGATACTGAGGATAAAGCAATATGATACCGTAACCTAAAGCGCCCTGCATTAAACGGCTCCACCTGTGCACCAGGCCCAAGTAGGCCGCAGGCAAAAGCTTCCATGAACGTTGAATAAGCAAGAATTGGGTTGCTGACCCTGCAAAATGAGCCCGGCGAAGGCACCCCGCCAAGGGCACGATGTTGCAATCTCGCACGCTGCAAGCCAACGCCAAGGTCGCACCTGCAAGATAAACCAGGCACACAGTAGGAAAAACAATATTAATTGTGTTGAATTTTGCCTCAAACACGGTCCCACCTCACGTGACAAAGCCAAACCTGACAAGATGCCAAGCCCAGAAGGAAGGAGACGCCTGAATCCCACGTTTCAAGACACAGGCAGATACAATTAAAAGACTCATTGGACATCTGCAGCAGTGGGAGTATTTGACCTCCCAACATATGAATAAATCCTCACATTGTTTACACCTACTCATATTAGAACATTGTTGCAAATGACAGGTGCACCGCGAGCTGGGAACAGCGATAGTCCCAGACTGGGAGGCTCGCGAGCGGACCAATTAGAACATGGGGTTCTTATCACTGACGCCATTCACTTTGACCAATCCTCAGAGGTCTTCATGTAACAATTTTCATGTATCAAATTGAAGGGACAGCCCAGGTATACCACCTGACTAACCCTCAGCCACTAACGCCGTTCTCTATAGGTGCACTATACTAACCCTACCACTCGAGTAACCAATCCAGAGTGGAAATAGGTTTTTATTAAACTTTGTAAGATGACGCAAGTAGAGCGTCATACTAAGGTAAAAAGGGCCTGGGAGCCCCACGATTGTGTGTGTGTCAGGACGGACGCGTACGCCCCTTGACCCATCCCTGCCGTTTTGTCTAATAAACAGCAGAGTCACCTTGCTTCTTGCGTGTGTCTCATACTCTATCTCTTTTGGGATATACGGGAGGAGTTGGGGCCTCCCTGCCCGGAGGTCTGAGGACGGCCCGGCCGACCCCGGCAGAATTTCCCCCCGACAGCCTCATTACGAGTTTGGAGGCAGCCATGCGCTTCATAAGGGCATGGCTGCCTCCAAACTCGGTCCGGGTCTGGGTTCCCTGAATGGGGAAATACCAGGCCATTCCGACCTTGGAGGGCCCGGTATTTCCCCATTCAGGGAACCCGGACCAGGACCATCCCTTTCCCCATAGGGCTCAATGGGAATTGGGAGCATGCTAACAACGGGCCCATTAATGACAGGCCCATTGTTAGCATGCTGGGCCACTCGCAGGACCCGCTAAGGACGTCTGGTAAAACCAGGCGTCCAGAGCGGGTCCCGCGAGTGGACCTTGTAATAGGACGGTAAGGGGTTAATGGCTCTGGCACCTTTACCGGCGCTGTTAATCCCTTACCGCCTACCTCGGACCGCGGAATGAGTGCGACTGCGGAATGAACGGTGCTGGTAAGGGATTAGCACCATTCATTCCGGGCCGCCTCATTACGAGGTCTGCTCGCGGGTGCCGCTAAGGACGTCTGGTCAGACCAGACATCCTTAGCAGCACCTGCAAGCAGACCAGGATGCTAACAACAGGCCTGTCATTAACGGGCCCATTGTTTGCATCCTCCCTATTCCCATTGAGCCTTATGGGGGCTCAAATGGGGATGTACCGGGTCCCGGTCCCGAGAATGTGAGTTACTGGGTCTGCCAAAGTTGGCATGGCCCGGTAATTCCCTATTTTCGGGACCTGGACCCGGTACCCGGTTTGGGGGTAGCCATGCCGCTAAAAACGGCATGGCTACCTCCAAACTCGTAATCAGGCCCACTGTAATTTTTTGCGCTAGGAATGTCGAGACGCTGAGACAGACGATATGATATGAAATTTTATGATATGATATTTTATTTGTATCGCGCTCGTACACAACGTGTTTCAGAGCACAATATGTATAGAGTGCCCTGCCCTTATGATGACTAGGTATGAAAAATGTGGTGAATGTACACACAACTCGGAGGGGTTTTTAGCAGAGCAATTGTGGATTCGAATTTTGAATACTAATGAATTGTTTTTAATAATTAAGATTTTTTAATTTTTGAAACACATTTTTGGATGATTTTATGTTGAAGGGGGATGTTTTTACTTTCTTTTTATTATAGAAGTGATGTATGATGATTTTATCGTGACTATTCATTATTGTGACTATTAATGGTATTGTTGAACTTGTTTGAAAAGTTCTGCTGTGGAAATAAAACGCACAATAAAATAAAATGCAAAATAAAATAAGTTTATGGGCTATTATATGAATATCAGCGATATTGTTTCACACTCACATGGCCTGAACGAGCACTGGTATATTCACTGATAATCCTTTTTTAGCAATAGCAGTAGAGCATATGTGGTAAGTGTGCCTGCTTATCAGCACCACTTTCCTGAAAAGAAGCCACCTCCACTGTGCGTGGCAAAAATCAAATACAGGGTGTACATCTTTGCAGATGGCTTTCTTTCACGGCACCAGTGAACTCTAGGTGCTCTGTAGGGATCAGAAAGAATCCCCTGCCATTGGTAATCTAAATTGGTGAAGATGATAAATAACCTTCTACAATGCTTGAGCTAGAATTGGCTCGTGGATGAGCCAAATGTCTACCTAAAGCGGAACAACAATCTTAAGTGAAAGCCGGAGACTTATTAAGAGTGGCATGACCTTTGTGAAGTATCTGTGTGCTGACCACAAGTTTGCCATGACCTCTGAGAATAAAATGGGTGGTGACTTCAAGCGCTCTAAACTAATGTTGACCTTCCAGCGTGTTGAAGTGAAAGATAGTTTGATATTGCCCGAGAATGGGGTGGGTTATGGATAAATGTGCCTTCCAAATCTAAGGTCATCAAGACCTCCCATGATTTTGCCATTGGAATTATACCCTGAGGTATCTCCATTCTGACTGGTTGATTATCTTCCTTCAGCACTATGATAAGTTGAAATTGCACTGAACGCTTTGGGACGAGAGAAATAATTGTTTGTTTGTTTGTTTGTTTGTTTTTTATTTATAATGCGCAGTCATACCCAGGGGTATCAGGGCGCAGCATTTACAAGAATATGCGAAGCTTAGTTACAAAGTATAAAATGTACAAGTTTGCAAAGGGAGAATGTACAAAGCAGAAGAGGAAAGCAGCCAATATATACAGTATATACAAAGTTAAAAGTGGGCACACGAAGTTACACAGCGTGCGGATCGCATGAAGGATAGCCTTGGCACTTAGCTATCTTGGAGGTCCTTCAGTTTGAGCCATGAGATTACCTTAGAGCGGAAGTTCAGGTAAGGCATGTCTACTCTGAGGTTGGGGGACAAAGAATTCCATAGTTTGGCTGCTTTACCGGGAAACTGTTACCTCCTATGGTGGCAAGTTTAAAGTTTGGGACAGAGAGGCAGTCTTTGTAAGCAGTTCTGAGGGGTCTCGCGGAGGCTTGTCTATGGAATCTGTTAATCAAGTAGATCGGGGCGGCATTGTTAAGGGATTTGTAGGTAAGTGAAGCCGTTTTTAGGAGAATTTTATCTCTAGTGGAGAGCCAGTTGTTCTGTTGGTTGAGTCCTGAGATATGCTCTCTTCTGGGGATGCCTAGGGCTGCTCTCAGAGCGTTATTCTGGAGAGTTTGTAACTTGCTGGTGGTAGCCTTGGAGGTTCCCAGGTAAAGGGCGTTACATTAGTCAAGGCGGGATAGTATAAGGGCTCTAGTGAGTGTAAGGCAGCTAGTGTCTGCCAGAAATGGTTTAGCTGAGCGGATTGATTTGCACGTGTACGCAGATGAGGATGCCAGTGAACTCAGTTGTCTTTTGAAGGAAAGGTTAGAATCCAAGTAGAATCCCAATGTTTTGACCTCCTGTCCAACTTTGATGTTGTTCCCGTCTATCATGAATGAGTTGTAGGCCGGGCTAAGTTTCTTTAAACTGTGCGTAGTTCCCATGATGATAAGCTCCATTTTCTCATCATTCAGGCATAGTCCATGAGTGGCCATCCATGCCTGGATGATGATGTACACCCTATTTAGCAAGGCCAAATCCTTTCCATAATCTCCAGAAAGCCGAAGGAGGATCTGAGTATCATCTGCATAATTAGTGTAGGTGATACCGAGATGATCCAAATCATCGAAAAGGGGCTTGGTAAATATGTTGTACAGTGTGGGGGAGACGCAGGAGCCCTGTGGTACACCACAGGTAATGGGTATGGGGTCTGCTGCAGCTGTGGGAGAAAAGACCCTCATGGTTCTTCCGTTAAGGAATGAGGTGATCCATGAGAGAAGTGTGCTGCTGTGTGGAGATGTGAGCATAGGACAGAATGGTCGACCAAATCGAAAGCTGCAGATAGGTCAAGGAGGAGGAGCAAGGCAACTCGTCCTTTGTCCCTGAGTGTATCAATCTGAGCTTTCAGGTCGATGAGTGCAGTCTCAGTCCCATGTTGAGGGCGGAACCCTGATTGTCTGGATCCTAAGAGGTGGTGTTCTTCCAGGTGCTTCTGTATTTGTACGTAGGCGACCTTGTCTAGGATTTTTAGTAGGAAGGGAACAGTCGTTATGGGTCGGTAATTGGTAGGTATAGCTGGGTCAAGAGTGGGTTTTTTTAGTAAAGGAAGTACCCAGGATTGTTTTAGATTGGTGGGGATGGAGCCAGTAGTGAAAGAGGCATTGATCAGTTTAGTGATGAAGGGTGAAAGGTCACGGGCGGCATCTTTGATGAGCTGTGCTGGGCATAGGTCTCCCTGGCAGTTGGAGGGTTTCAAGGACAAGATGATTTTTTCTACGTCGAGAGTATTGACTTTAGAAAACTTGAAACGGGTAGGGTCTGTACTTGTGCACTTGTCCGGGTTTTTGGAAGGGGGCATGTCTTTTAAGGCCGCTTTTTTGCTAGAGATTTTGGTTTGAAGGGTCTTAATCTTATTGGCCAGGGCATTCTGAATTTCTGAGCACCAACTTTTATCTTTGGTGCAGGTATCAAGGGGTAGTATAGGGGTTTCAACCTTTTGAGAATGGAAAAGAGTTCTTTCATGTTGGATTTGGCTGACGATATGCGAGAGTCAAAGGAAGTTCATTTGGCCATGTATATTTCTTTTTTGTAGAGTGCAGTTATTTTGGATAGATTGAGTTTGTTAGCAACTGAGGGACATTTTTTCCAGGTAGCCTCGCAATTTCTCTTTTGTTGCCTTAGGTTTTTAAGGAATGGTGTGTACCATTTGTTAAGGTGTGATTTCGGTTTGCTCGGTCTGAGTTTGAGTGGGGAGATGAGGTCCAGTGCTGTGGCCATGGCTTTGTTATATTCCTCGACTAGGATCTCTGGGTCCAAGTTATCCAAAAGTGTATCAAGTTTAGGGAGTAGGTTCGGGATGAGTCTTTCTAAGGTGATGTTTTTCTTATTTCTGGTGAGAGTAGGGGGGGCCTTTGTGATGGGCAGAGGTGTAGGTCTGTCGGTGGTTAACCAGAACGGAACTAGGTGATGGTCAGTCCAGATTAGAGGTGAGATATTGGTGATATTTGCTACACAATTGTGATCGGCCACCCAATCAAGTATTCTACCTTTCGAATGAGTGGGGGCCATGCTTCTTTGCGCGAATCCTAGTTCAGCAAGGGTGGTGACTATGGAATTAGATATTGGGTCTGCTGGATCGTTATAGCCTAGGTTAAAGTCCCCCAAGGTGAGGACTTGAGATGAGGTTTTCAGATTACTAGTTAGAATGGCGTTAAGGTCTTCATCGAAGGTGCCGATGGGTCCTGGCGGGCGGTAAATCAGATGGATGGTAAGGGTTTGGGTATTAGTGAGTGGGACTTTGACTGATAAGATTTCGCAGGATTGGACATTGGTGGGAGTTGCCAGTCTCATGGGCAGACTAACTTTATGTATAATGGCGACACCCCCTCCTCTGGAATTGGGGGGATCTTGTCTCAGGATGGTGTACTTGTCTGGGACTGCTAGCATGATCATGGGGCCTGCTGCAGGGTGTAACAAGGTCTCAGTAATAGCGAGGAAGTCAAGGTCGTCTTTGAGGATCAAATATGCGATTTCTATAGCTTGTGCTACTAAGGATCTAGCATTGGTCATGGCTCCCTTGATTTTAGGACTAACTGTCTCTATGGAGGTAGTTGTGTTTTCAATAGTGCTTGTGTGGCGTTTATCTTGAGTTAGTCCAGGAGTACTCTGGCTAGGGTGGATGAGTATGGGACTGGAGGTGAGGTTGTAGTGTGGATTAGAGGTTTTAATGTTGGGGCTAAGTTGAGGCAACTGCTTAGCGGACTTTTGTGAGGTAGGCAGCGAGCGGGCGAGCGGCTTGTAGATTTTAGCTAGTGTAGATCTAAGTCCTAGGTTCCTATCTATGGTAGTACGAGGAAGACTGGGTAGTAGCTGAAGGTTGGCTAAGTCTATGTGGGGTGGAATCTGGTCAGTGAGCATAGTAGGAAGAGGCATTTTGGACAATTGTGGTGCCATCTTAAAATGAGTAGCGAGGTTCAGGAGGATGAGGACGGAGGCGCGTATGCTTGTAGTAGGTAGATACATTCTAAATAGCGTTGAAGGTATGGGCTAGGTCTAGGTAGGTCTTGACTGAATAGGCGCTAGTAGACCAGTGTATGCTTGCCCTCTGAGCCTGGGGGGGAGGCTACACAATGAGGTAGGGTCACTAGGTTGCTATCTAAGTTTGAGACATGGCAGCAAGGCTAAATGCATCTCGATTTGAGTGAGGCAATAGGTCTAAATATATCAGAGTTTGAGATAAAGCAAGATGGCTGAATACATCTAGATTTGAATTTAAACAGTAGGGCTAAATATGTCTAGATTTGAGAACTGGCAACATGGCTAGATACATCCAAATTCAAGATCAAGCGGCATCTAGATTCGAGTTTAAACAGTAGGGCTAAATATATCTAGATTCGAATTTAAACAGTAGGGCTAAATATGTCTAGATTCGAGAACAGGCAACATGGCTAGATACATCTAAATTCAAGATCAAGCAGCCGTGCTAAATACATATAGATTTGAGCGTGTCAGAGGCTGAATGTGCAGTACGACAAAAGATGTAAATATGACCAGATAGCAAGAGAGCATAGTGCATCTCTGAATTGGATTTAGTGGTCAGGAAAAGATACACAGGCAAATTAGATCTAACGCATGTCAGACACGTGAGGTAGAATCGGTAGATATTATACAGTGATTAGAACGAGAGTGGGCAATGTCTTAGTGGTCGTTGACAATGATGGTCGCCAGGAGTTAGAGAGTAACCATCGTGCACAGAGTTACCTTATGAGTTGTAGAGCATGGCACTGGTGTATTCGCAGGTTGGAGAGCAGGAACGGCCGTGGCAGGCAAGGGTGGCTCCTATTATGCTACTTGTAGCGCCATGGAGCGAACAGGGGGCAAACAGGGGCCTTTGTGTGGGCCTTCGTCGGTGGCCGGCGTTTCTGCCTGCCAGCGGATGTAGAGGGGTAAAAAGCTTCAGTTGCTTAGCAACGAAGCCACGCGGCCGGAGCCTCGCTCTGGTGCCGCGATGCGCCCACCATCATGGAATCAGGCGGAAGAGACTGAAGGAGGTCAGGCGATGCCTGCAATGTGGTGCGCTATTTCGATTAAATGCTCAAATCAGATGTTAAGGTATGCTTAAGGCGTTTACCTATAGGATTGCTGGTAGATGGCTCACCCATGTGGTATCCTGGGTGCCGAGGCAATCCGGAGCGCGGCTGGTCCGTGGGTTGTAGGAGCCGCTCCTGGGCTCTCGGGAGGCTGGGCTCCTGCCCTCCTCCGTGGTGTACTGCAGCTGGACTGAGGATGCAGGGGGCAAACAGGGGCCTTTGTGTGGGCCTTCGTCGGTTGCCGGCGTTTCCGCCTGCCGGCGGATGTAGAGGGGTAAAAAGCTTCAGTTGCTTAGCAACGAAGCCACGCGGCCGGAGCCTCGCTCTGGTGCCACGATGCACCCACCATCATGGAATCAGGCGGAAGAGACTGAAGGAGGTCAGGCGATGCCTGCAATGCGGTGCGCTACTTCGATTAAATGCTCAAATCAGATGTTAAGGTATGCTTAAGGCGCATACCTATAGGATTGCTGGTAGATGCCTCACCGTTGTGGTATCCTGGGTGCCGAGGCAATCTGGAGCGCGGCTGGTCCGTGGGTTGTAGGAGCCGCTCCTGGGCTCTCGAGAGGCTGGGCTACTGCCCTCCTCCGTGGTGTACTGCAGCTGGACTTGTAAACACCACCTCTCGGATTTCATCCTGGCGAACAGAGAACACCACATAACTTCAGGAAGTTAGTTCGATGACTGCCTAAAGTGCTTGTTTCTTCAAGACGTCCGTAGGTCATCTGGTTGTGGTGATGCCTTAGTATGGAGAGAAGTTACCGAATTCTGTAGAATATCCTCTGATCATTAAATTCACTACCTTTGCTTTTGAAAGGAATCATTGCTGTTGCATTAACAGTGTATTTTCTGTCATGCACAATCATGCTACATAGTCAAAACCTTTTAGCAAACACTGATGACATATTCATTTTCTATGGGCATGCTTTTCCTGCATGATACTTTTGGGCACCAGTCTCTACTTTGTACCTTCCGTTTGCTGCACCATTCAGTGACCTGTTCTGCAAGGTCGATCCCTCTAACTTCCTCCATCTACACTCTCTTGCTTTCCTCACTCCTCATTTTAATGAACTTTACCCATACTGGCCCCCTTATCAGCCTCATCCTTTAGGGGACCACAACTCACCAATTCACCCCCCACCCTACCACAAAACATACCCTGACCCATAATCTCCAGGTTTTTCCACTCCCTGCATTCTGCCATCAACTTCTCCAACCAGACATGAGAAGAGCCTCCTTCTCAACCCTTTACTCTCCTTTTCCACATAGCCCCCAACATTAAATAAGAAATGAATAACTAGATCATTCTTGTTGCCCTGGCTCAGACACTAAGTACCCATTTCCTTACTTTATTTTATACATCATTTTGTGATTCTGGGTGTCAGTGAACATGCAGAATTCCGTAAGAAATAGTCCGTTTTCACAGTGAGACAGGGGCGGAACCTACCATCAATAAACAGAGCGTGTTCAGAGCGCAGGAAAAGAGACAGCCCTCCATTGACGAGAATGATAAATGGCCACCGGAGTAGAAGCAAAATGTCTTCCAGAGGCCAAGATGCGCTCTGCCCATGCTAGGGATTCCGGAGGTGGCAGAAACTAGCAAGCAGAATGAGGAAAGCGTGCCACCTTTCTGGCACAAGCTTGATATCCTCAGCACCATACTTGATGAGTTTCCCTACCTTAACTCTAAAAATGGTCAGCCTAGAGAAAGGAACTTCACAAGAATGTCATTCCAAGAGGCTTCCAAAAGTGTGGTGAAGTCTCTCGTCTGACAGCCACAGATGACAGGCTTGACATGGAAGAGAATGTCAGATGTTAACATGAGCTGTTTCCCCATCTCATCCAACAGTGACTTCAAACAGTTCCTTCATCCAGAACTACTATCAGAGCCTGGGAATCTTTACAACTATGTTGTGCAGTATGTGTGGCATACAATGGGCCAAGCAGGCTCTGACTGGCTTATAGGACAATAGGGCAATGCCGAACCAACAATACAAAATTTTAGTGTGGGACCGGTTTTTGGCTAAAAGTGAGCCAATTCTTTGGCCCATGTGGGCCAGTTTTATGTTACGTCACCATGCGGCTAGTAGGTTTGTACAGTGTTATTGAATAAATATTTTTTTTAATGCACACTTTGCATCACATTTTTATATGTGCCCAAGACAATTGTATGCCCCATGCGATCCTGGCGCTAAAGCCTGTTGCATTTTCTGCCCGCTCCTTATTTCTAGGGTACAATGCTATGCTCCCAGCCATGTAATAGAAGGTACCTAAATGAAACAAATAGTAATCACAGACATTAGAAATATACTAAACCCAGAATTCAGGTCCTTATGAATTCCAGGAGGCTTTTCCAGAAGCGTATGCTGCTACAGAGAGACTGGACGGTATGGTAAAATACACATTGTATTTGTAAGAGTTAATGGAGTGTCTGCCCTCATGGCGTGGTCATCCTCCCACCCTTGCTCTGCAAGTACTGCGATAAGGAGGAGGGACACAGTGGTCATGTTCCATCTCATTTGATCAGTTATGATTCAATTTGGACAGGAACCTATGAATTTGTGTCTCTACTAATTCAAAAGCCCTAAAAATTAAATATTATTCCCGCCTGGATCAGCTGCCTTCTCGGCATTTAGAATGTCGTGCTTTTTACGGGTGATTGAAGGAAAAGGCGGCTGACCAGAGGCGTTGCTAGGGGGTGGCTAAGGGGGCTATAGCCCCTGGTCTTTTGGTTGTAGCCCCGGATAGAATCTCTGGAGCTACATCCAAAAGGCTAGCTAGCCCCCAGTCCCGACAGTTCTGACATCAGCAAAGCCCCTGGTCTTTTCCAGACCTAGCAACACCCCTGCAGCTGACCGCTCATTACGAAGGTCAGCCACACCTGGAAACTGGCTTTGAAATGACTTTGTACATGTGAGCACTGATACTAGATTCTGTAAAGTGGTGCTCTGAGAGCACTTCACATTGTAACATGGTAAGGAAGCTGTCAAGAGCTTTATAGACTCGCTAGCTCTCCAGTGCTCATGCTGCATGTACTTGCCCGGCAAATTAATGAATGTGCTGAGAAATGACCATGTCGCCTCTTGACTCCTAAGATGAAAACTAAAAGAAAATAGCAGTCTTGGGAGAAATTCTACTTACTGTACACCTCAGCTGCTCATGCGGGAGTTGGCCTACAGCTAACAGTGACAGTAAACTCTCTGAAATAATGCTCAATATATGCTTTTTGAAGTCACTTAATAAGAACATAGAAAGTCCAAGTTATACAAACAAATCTGCTGATATCCAACTTTTGAGTGAATGAGGACACTTGTAAAGGCCTTGGTTCTAATGATCATTTCCTTAGCGTTCTATAGCACCCAAACCTACTTGACTTCACTCGAGCTTTCACTAAAGTATTGGCCCGCTGTCCCCTGCATATGCCCCTTAGAACTATCCTACCACTCATCATGCAAGAGCAGCTCACCCATAAAATTGCAGGGTGACCTTTTCTACGAATCTTTTTCAGTACATTCTCGTCAAACTCTCTCACTCAAGAGGGGAAGCCAGGTCCCTGGGAACTAGCCCCATCATTAACGCATCTGGAGGCTATGTTTTACATTCACTCAGCTATTAAAGTAATATTCAGTGTTTGGGGCTGGTAGCAAATGTGTGTCTGTAGGGGATTATTAGGGTACTTCGTGATATTTTGGTGAGCCTGTTGGGGCATTTCGTGGTATTTTGATGAGCCTCAAATACACAGGACTGCCTGATATTATTATCATATCTGGATCATAAGCGAAAGCCAATAACCGGAACTTGTGCACACTAGGGCACAATTTCATTATCATGGGGTAATTGGGGTCTGTCTGGCGGTATCTCGGAATACACTTACACTTCCCAATGACCTATCTTACCTTGTGTATTACCATGCACGGTAGAATGAAGATACCACATGCGATAAAATGAAAATACCAGCTTCACACCTGTCTGTATGCTACCACAAGTAACTAGGACACATAGCAAATAGACCAAGGATGACTTACTTCTTTTGTATATACTTTATGAGAAATTAGAACTTATGAAAAATACAGACAGCATGTACCATGTACTGAGTATTCACATGACATTCGCAGTGATTCAAAAATGAAAATGTATATAGCCACAAACAAATTTCATTTGTAAAACTTCCCACGCAGTATCTAGCTTTTTCTCTCCCAATGGGCTTCAAATACCTTTTTTTGCGATAGATGGTCAGAACACTGCTACACTGACCTTGAAGCTTATCACTATTCTTGGCAGCTTATACACCTTCTGTTATATCTGATCCTTGCTACTTGGACATTGAATAAAAGCACATGAGAAATAGCTGTGCATGTTTGTGAATGTAGCACAATCTTCCAGCTTGTAACTGCCTGTAAAACACACCCACAAATAACCAGATCGCACACCTCACTTGGACCTGTAAACTCATCAAAGCCACACTTTGTTCTTTGTGCCCTTGGGCTGCAATGCAGAAATTCTCTCTTACCTGTCTGCTTGGAAAGTTTCCTCATCTGCTTCTCTCCCCTCTCGGCAAAGTCTTCTGAGCCAGCCTGCGCAGGCACTCTCAGCCAATGCAGGACACTCAGAGATTCCAGGAAGAAAAATCACCCCCCTTTACTTCACTGCACATCCCTTTTAAACCAACCTCTGAGATCTTCCCAAAAAAGTGTAAGAAAATACCAGCCTCGGATGTCAAGTGCCAATCAACACCAACCCCCAATTGGCCAACCCTCTAGAACATTCCAGATAGCATGTGTTCAGCCTGCACCTTTGCGCAGAGATTCAGAGAAAAGAAAGGGAAGCAAAGGAGTTACATTTCTGCAATGGTTCTCGCTCTGAACGTCGTTTAAACAATAAGCTTGTTTTGAGCAAAACGGATTTTACATTCCTCAGCTCACATCTTCCTTACAAAAACAGCTTCTATTCTGCACGTTTGTTTTCTGTTGCGTTCTCCAAGCACATTCCACAGCCTGAGTTTACCATCTAATTTAGTGTGCTAGTGTATACCCATGATCTGCACCAACATTTTGCACCAAAATGATATGGACTGAGCTGCCTTGAAAATTAGTCAGGGGATCGGTTGGTAGTGTTGGGGTATTAGTAGAGTATGTAAACTCTTAGTAATATGCTTCATTGTAACAGCCATATTCCCATGGTGTGGTTCTAACTAATCACATCAGCTTTAATGTTATGCCTAATTCCAACCCCCCTTTTACCTTGTGTCTTTCTCTGTACTCACAATAGTGATTCACACCAGATTCAGCCCAGAGTCTCACGTCTGAGCCTCACACCTCTTGTTGTCAAATGGAATCAGTTTTCCTTTTGATGAAATTCTGACCTGGCTAAAATTCAGAGCCTCCTTTTTCCTTACATACTTGTTACGCTCACCTGGTCTCCATAGGGGCACCGAACGAAGCGGGACGGCAACTGTCTCGACCAGCGTCACACGTAGCAGAGTGGTGAATGGCTGCCCGTGCCCTCTTTGCCCTTTCTTCATGAATGAAGATTTGCCTAAAATGTTTAAACGAGATATTAACTTACTATTAGGAGGAGGACCGGCTCCCACCTCCCACGACCTCCTTGTGCACCCCTCTACTATGTCTCACCTTAGAGTTATGAATGGCAGACTCTCCATCCTGCAACTGTATGCAGGGGTGCGTTGTAGTTCAAGGATTTAGTTACTTCACTGATCCTGCTGATTACTGTAGAGTTCCAGACAACTGTGACTCTGTGGGTAAGTCTTTATGCCAATATTTCTTGGTATGGATTGCTTTAGAGTTCAAGTTGCCAAAAGTTCACTATTGTGCTTGTTTCTTTGCAGATCCCTTTTTGATGCACCCGATGAAGAGTGTCTCCTCTCCACAAATGATGAGCAGAATTCTAGAGGTGAGTTTCAACTCTAGCGCGATGTGATAATGTCTAAAAAATACAGTATTGTTCTTGTGTGCAACTAACCTGCTGTTATTTTTCAGTTCTGTAGGTGCGGTGACTCCGGAGCGAAGATCGCGTGATGGTGTCTTGAGGGACCGCAAGAGTGTGCAACCTTCGGTTGAGTATTAGCACTGCGTAAGGTTGAAATGTCTTTAATGAGACCATTTTACTCTGCGCGGCTAACCTGATGTTTCTTTTCTGTTCGGCAGGTGCGGTAGCTCCGGAGTGGCGATCGCGTGATGGTGCCTCGATGGATCGCAAGAGTGAGCAGCCTTCTGGTGAGTATTAGCACTGTGCTATGTTGAAATGTCTTTAACATGGTCCTTTGCTCTGCGCGGCGAACCTGATGTTTCCTTTTCTGTTTGGCAGATGCGGCAGCTCCAGTGTGACTGAGATGGAGCGTCAGGTAAGAACCTTGTTCTTGTTTCTTCTCTCTCTTCCTTTCTTTTCTTACAGGCATTGGTTCATGAAGACCAGGACGGGCGTGGCTGAAGACTGGGCTGAAGCTAGCAGACACGGTGAGCGTTACACTGAAGGAGTGCAGAATAACGAGAAGTGTGTTCTGTTCTGAGGGTGTGGTTTATATATCCCCAAAGAAGTAGTCCCAAGGTGAAGTAGTCCCTCCAACCACACCCGATCCAAGTAGTCCCAGGTAAAGTAGTACGTCCAGCATGCCTCAGACTGGGCTGAATATGATTCCTCTTCCCCTGCAAACTGCCTTACTTGAAAGAGCATTATGAGCCTGGCGCCAACGTCGCCAGGACTGAGTCCAGGAAGTCTTTCCGCAATCCTTTAGGGCCTTAAAGGTCCCCATAGGTGCTGGTACCTGGGGCAGGCTGGTCTGCTCCTGATGTCTGCGGGCAAGCACTGTGACAATACTCCCCTCTGACCTAAGAGTTACTGCAAAAACATGCAGTAATCCCAGCTTCAGTTCTATCCACATGTGTGAACTTGTGCAAAAATAAAGAATCATCATACTTTGATTTCAGAATGTTATACACCACATCATCCAGGAATTTTCATGACATCAAACACATGCATATGGTACCCAAAATCTTCACATATCATATATCTATTGTATATATCTTTCATATTTTGAACTTTTGATCACTTTTCCTTGTTTCTTTTTTTGTCTTTTTCTTTTATTTTAGTGAACTTTGATTTCTTTTTGGAGATTTCTTTTGTTCCAACAATAAATCATCAACACGCTAGAAAAACAAAGTCCTTTTTCTTACAAAGAAAATGAAACACATTAACAAAATATGATGTTGTCCATAATCCCTACTCTATAGTTGGTTGCATCAGTCCAACCCTAAAAATGGAAATGTTGAAGTCAATATCTCTGTTGAAAATAAGTTACTCCCAAAACCAATGTTAAATGTCTTTAAGAGTGACCATGCAATAAAGATGGAAAACAGCCTGGGAGAACGCTGTCAGTTGAGTCAGATAAAGATAAGTAGGTTGTCTATAAAAGCCAACTTCCTTGGATTGGTGGTGCCACATCCATCATGAGGCCTAAAGGGTGCCCGTGACCCTGCCGCTGCTTTCTTTAATGCAAAGCAAGCTTCAACCCTCAGCGAGTGGGGCTTTCTTCAGATCCTCCAATCCTGTAACTGTATCTCCTTTGATGCTTACCTGGGAGCAAAGGTTAGACATAATCCATTATGGCATTTTTAATCAAAGCAATACAAATAAATTGATCATTGACTGTAAGAATTCAAACATCCATTCAAAACCTGCTATTTTAATTATACATCAACTTGGGACATTCTAACAAATGAGAATCTGGAACACCTATATATGTATTTCTTTTGTCTCACACTCATATTTCAGTTATATACTCACTTGTTTCATTGTTCATCCCTCAACTCGCCTGCCTTTCTAGCAGTTTGATAAACCACAGGTATGATATGATATGTCATTTATAACACACCTGTACACCGGTATTTCTTGTCGCAACAAGACAAGGGAGAGAAGACAGAGGGACAACAATACAAACGATCTTACTTAGTCTTTGTGTCATTCAGATTGTGCAAGTGCAACAGAGGGGAAAGGGGAAAGTACTAAGGGAGGCCTGGGCAGCACTGCTCTGGGTAAGTGCAAGCAGGCAGAGGACTGTAGGGTTGCAGTTTCAGCCCCTAAGTGTGCGGTAGGCCCGTGAGCAGTGCATGGGGGACTGATCATCGTGAAGCCTGGTACCCGGTGAGACTCTGAGGAACTTCAGGTAGTCCGGCTCAAGTTTGAGAGGGGCATGGAGGCCATTCCAGATGGAGGCCTCTGCAAAGGAGAGAGATATATCCCACACTATCTGCCTGGAGAGAGTTTTACCATTAGAGAGTTTGAGGTAGCTGAGCAAAGGGCTCGAGGGCGAAGGTATTTTTGAAAGAGAGAGATGGATGTATTGTGGATGGTGGCTCCAGAAATCCTTGTGGATGATGCAAAGGTTCTTGAACTTGATCCTTGCAGCCACCAGGAGCCAGTGGAGGGATTTCAGGACTGGAGAGATACCGTCCCTGGGGTTGAGGCCAAGAACACGTATTGTAGTCCAATTCTTGATTAGATGCAGAGGGTGGAGTGTAGAGGAAGGTGGGTTGAGAAAGACTAGGTTGAGAAAGAGTTTGTTGCAGTAGTCCAGCCTAGAGAGAACCAGGGCTCTGGAGTCAGTTAGCTTTTGGGGGAAAGTGAGAAAAGGAAGAATACCTCTGAGGAGGTGCAGATGGTAGTGGGCCTTCTTGACAAGGTCCGTGATGTGAGGATGGAAGGAGAGAGTGGAGTTAAAGATGACATCAAATTATTTTGCCTCACAGGCAGGCGAAGGAAGAAGGCCCAAGGAGGGCAGCCAGAATGAGAGAGTGAAAGCCGGAGCAGGAGTGCAAATGAGAAGAATCTCTGTTTTACTGGTATTAAAGCAGACATTGTTGGAGGTGCACACATCCTGAATTGCAGATAGAAAGTCAGTAATGAGCGAGAGAGAAGAGGAGGTTGATGGGAGCCTGAAAGAGAGCTGGGTGTCATCAGCATGACACTGAAAGTTAGAGGAGGAAGGTAGAGATCAGGTGGGCCAAAGGGGCCAAGTAGACATTGAAGATCCAGGCATACAGGTGAGAGCCCTGTGTGAAACCATATGTGGAGAGGGGGGTGGTGGATACAAAGGAGCATCCAAGTTGGACCAGGGAAGGTCGGTTCAGGAGGAGGGAGGTCAACCTGACCTGTGATGCCCATGTTCTCACGGAGTAGATTGATCAGGATGCCAAGATTGGCCATGTCAAAAACAGAGGAAAGATCAAGGAGGATGAGGACAGAACATCAGAAGGGGTTAAGATTAGCGAGCAGATCTTCACAGAGAGCAGTTTCCCTGCCTCTGGCTGGATGGTCATGGAGACAACCAACAGATTCAATGTGAAGAGTAAGCTGGGAGATGGCCAACTTTTCCTGGCGTTTTGACTAAGAAATGAGTGAAGGAGATCATGCGATAGTTTGCTGGACAGGTAGGATCGTCATAAAGCTTTTTAAGAAGGGGTACATAAGGGAGTGCTGAGGAGGGAGGGGAAAGATCCAGTGGTGAAAAAGTGATTGCAGAAATCGCCCAAGGCTGGTGCGAGGGTGTCAATGTGGTCCTTGATGGTTCTGGAGGAGCAGGGGAGCACCTGTTTGGATGACACTTGCCTATATCGGACTTGTCTAGAAACATTGTCAGTTGTTGCAGGAGACAAAGAGGAGAAGGGCGGAGGATAGGGAGAGGAGGCCAGAGGGGGGCTGTGAGAGGTAGACAGAGAGTAAGAGGAGAGAGAGGACTGGGTATCCTGATTTTTAGTGGTGAAATGAAAAGCCATAGCAGTACAGAGGGCCTGGGGGGAACAGGGGAGGTTGAGATTGCAGCAGGATTGGCCAGCTCCATGCAGATTTTAAAGAGTTCAGCTGTGTTGTTAGAGGCTGCAAAGATGTGGGCTTGAATCTGGGCTCTCTTCTTGGATAGCACAGAGCGTCTGTATTGCCTTTGGAGAAGGGGGCAGGGCAGTTTGTCAGAGGATAAACCCAAAGCCTTCCACTTTCTCTCTGTCACCCTGCACTTGCATTTCAGAGTGGTGAGGTCATAGTCAAACTATGAGTTGCACTTAGATATAGGCCTCAGACGGATTCTCATGACAGGGGCAAGGAAGTCCAGAGTGTTGGAGGTGGAAAGATGCAGATTAGAGAGGGTGTGTCAGAGTGTAAGTCATCTGCAGGTGTCGGAGGAGCAGAGAAAGTTGCAGCAAAGGCATCCACTGACACACACTTCATGTGCTGAATGACCGAGAAGATAGGTGGCAGTGCTGGGGTAGACTTAGCCTGAGAGACGGTGAGTTTCAGGTGAGAGGAGAGCAGAGTGAGATCAGTCCAAGATCAGTCCAAGAGAGAGGAGTGGTGAGAGGGTTAGAGAGGGGGATGTCTGAGGAGATGAGAACATCCAAGGTGTGTCCGGCAGAGTGTGTCGGACCAAAGGTTAGAATGGAAAGAGAGAGTGTCACAGAGGTTGCGGAAGAGCCTATAGGAGGGATTAGAGGCATGCAGGTGGATGTTGAGATCTCAGAAGAGGAGAAGGTGAGAGGTAGAGGCAAGGAGAGAAGAGGAGAGGTCAGGACACTCTGATAGGAAGAAGGTGACCTGGCTGGCTAGCCTGTAGATGGTGGCCACAGTCAGAGAGAGGTTAGGAGAGATAAAGAGCCTATAGACCAGGCATTCAAAGGAGGAGAAGGCCTGCATAGGATTGACAGAAGATCAGACCCACTGTGGAAATACCAGAGCCACTCCACCTCTGGGTTGATTGGTTCTGGGTTCGGAGAGGATCTTGAAACCATCAGGGAGTGTAAAAACATGCGACAGAGCTGGCTGTGAACCATGTCTCGGTGAGAGCAAGGACATCCATGTCAAGTTCTTCCAGGAAGTGGCAGATGTCCAAGTAGTATTTGATAGCGGAGCGGGAGTTGAGAGTAGCAACGTTTTCAGGTGTCCTGACCCTTGCCCCTGGCCCTCACTGGCAAGTCTGCCTTCCAGTTAGGGCCAGGTCAAGGCCTTAAAACCTCATCCAAGACTGTCTTGGAGTAAGTCCTGGCGCTTTTGGCGCCAGCCTCATAACCATCATGAAGACCAACGTTAGAATGGGACTATTTACTTGGGACTATTTAACTTGTGGGCGTTCAGCCAACATGGAGGCACACACATAGCTCAGTTACAAGGAACTGAGCTATGCTGTCTAGTCTTTTGGGGGTGGCAGGCCTTGGACTAATTAACATGCTTTGCGTTATTCTGCTGTGGGCAGCGTAACGCTCACTGTGTCCAGTTCTTTGATGCCAGCTTACCTGAAACCAAGGACCTGCAGAGAGAGAAAGAACACTACGAAACTTATCTGGAACAGTATCCTGTCTTCAATCCATCGCTGACTTCAGTTCCACTCACCTGAAGGTACAAACTCCATGCATCCTGGAATACCATAACCTGAAAAGAGGAGAAAGAAAGACAGCATTATTAAGAGTTTACTCAAGTTTCCTCCCAAATGAAGAGAGCCACACAAGTCTTACCTGGGTAGTCATCTCCTGGACAGTATCATTGCTGGAACATTACGGCGCTCGGCGAGGAACATCGCAACATACAAGGAGAGAAAAGACACAGGTTAGCAATACAAAAGGTGAACCAGCACCGTGCATCGCGCATTACTCACCGGACAGCATCGCGCACACCGCGCTTTCGCCACCGGCCCATGCTCATCTTCAAACTGCATGACAACACCAAAATACCTTCCAATACCTAAAAGGAAAGAAGCAAGATTTATTATTTGAACTAAAAGGAACATAAGAACTGCATATAAAGAATGTAAAGCAGCAAACCTCCAGAGTCGCAGCAGGCCTGGATTCCCACAGGGGGGCTTGCACCAGTGAAGCAACTTGGTCGCTGCTAGCCCCCCGCATCTGCGTGCCCCTGCCATGAGGAGCAGAATGGAGAATCCACCTATTACAATATTAAGGTAAGGAGAAGGCCCAAGGGGGAGGAAGGAGTTGAGGCCAAGGGAGGTGGGAAAACATAAAGACAATCTGGTATTGAATCCAGCTCTCCTATATTGCAGACCCATCTTTAACCAGAGGCCTTA
The DNA here is from genome assembly GCF_040938575.1 of Ambystoma mexicanum. Lineage (NCBI taxonomy): Eukaryota > Metazoa > Chordata > Amphibia > Caudata > Ambystomatidae > Ambystoma > Ambystoma mexicanum. The sequence goes on along the minus strand of NC_090926.1, from coordinate 695,194,100 downwards.
CCAAGGGACTGGGAGAGGGTTCAAGAGTGCAAATCATCCAACCATGGCTGGGTGGCATCCCCGTGGATACCTGGTGAGCGTAACAGCAGGTTGTCACCTTTGAAAGACTTGCATGGTGGGGTACAGGCAAGAGGTACACCCAGCAGAGTTGGTAGAGGGGCCTAAAAGTGGTCAGAGGTGGTGGCAGGAGGTGGCATAGTAGCTAGAGAAGAGGAGGAAGGTGCCAGAGAGAGGGCAGAAGGAGGAGGTGGCAGAGGAGACAAAGAGGTGCTGGAATGAGTAGCAGGAGAAGGAAGGAACTTGATAAGATGCAGAAGACGCCTATCGAGAAGGAAGAGATTGGACTGAGGGCCCTGGAGCAAGATGGTGCCATTCAGACAGACAATAATGATGATCTTGGAGGAGTGGACGGAGGCCAAGAGGAACTCGTACTGAGTATCACCATTAATAAGAGAGGAGGAGAAAGGAGAGAGAGCCGAGACCATAAGAGGGGTCCATAATTCTGGTGAGGGAATGTCAAAGAGGATGTTGATGAGCGTCTCTCTGGAGGAAGCACTGATGTAGGTGTAAGTGAAAGGAAGGCCTGGGTTGGAGACCAGGATGTTCCTCTTGAACTACTTCTTTCCCTACTTAGTGAGAGGGATAGGATAGGAGATAGAGTAGCAGTTTGAGAAGATGGGGGAGATGGAAAGCACCATAGGGGGTGTGAGGAAAGAGTAGTAGGAAGAGGGAGAAAAGGGTGAGGAGGGATGCACAGCCCAGCGCCGCTCAGCACAAGATGCACAGAGGGTACAGGGGGGGGGGGTTACATAGTAGGGAACACGCAGAAGGAGCAGACAGGTACACTTACCAGTACAAGGTACTCCCATGCAGCGGGGACCTAGAGAAGTGGGAGGGAGCCTAATGAGACACAATTCACAGTACCACAGTTACCCTAATGCAAAAGCAGATTTGAGTTTCCTAAATGTAGGGGCCTAAAAAAGGCCTTGTTTTTTTAACACAGCAGCCATGCAAAACACCTAGTTTCAACTTTCCTAGAAGAGGGGAAAGGCCTAATGTTTGGACACAGCAGCAATGCAAGACACCCAGATTCAACTTTCTTAGAACAGGGGAAAGGGCCTTGTTTTTAACCCAAACAAATGAAGAGCAGGAATCCCCACACTCTGGATTGGGGAAATACAAAGGTTAAGCAACAGAAAAGAAAAACCCGTAGGACACGATTTACAAAAATATCAAAATTATTTATTTAGTTTATACAAAAATATTGAATACATCAAAAATTAATCAAACACAATTCAATGCAGGAAAACAAAGAAAAATAAACAACCATCTCTCACATCCATACTAAACAACATAACTCAGTACATACAAGCATATCCATATCTGCATATCAATCATACACATAAATGACTAAGTATGTGAATCACCAACACAGCACAGTGTAGTTTACTCATCAATGGAGTAGAAATAGCAACGCGTAATGATAAGTAAGTACAATGGGTGTTTTATGGTGGCAGAAGCACCCACTTGGGTGTACTTGTAGTGTTTATGTTAAATAGTTATTCACTTGCATACATTTTTAATGTAGGCAAAGTGATGCAGATGGACTGAGTTATGTAGAACATGTGTCAGTAAAATAAAATACTTGCTGCTATCACTATGCAGCATGTGGTCGAATGTAGCGCTCTTTCTGCGATTGACCAAATGTATTCTATCCTGCCCGTACAGAAATGTGTTTCAGAAAATCATTCACTGCTCTGTGTGAGTCAAACCTGCTGTAGGTATGTTGATTCAGCAAGTTTGAAGAAAGCACATATTGGTGCTTTGTAATCAGGGAATACACATATGTCACCAATAGGAAGCTCTTAGTGAGTATAGTTACTCAAACTGCAATATATTTGTATCAAGACAATAATTTTAGATTGTTTTTCAGCAATCTGGCAAGGGTTAATGGTGTAACTTTAGCATGCTTCTCTCCACTGTTTACTTATGTGGCATTAGACTCCATGCCCCAGTTCACACCTATGAATGAGGAACAGGTGTCAAAGGAACCACCCATTAGATTTGGCCTGACACAGATTCACGAATCATCAGTCCCTCTTGTGAACAAATTCTCTTTTTGTTCTTTAGAAACACCCTCAGTTCTATTTTTCCCTTTACAGTCCTCTTCAGTCAGAGTATTTTGCATTGCATCTAGCAACTGGTTATAAAATGGGCCTAAAATAAGATCTTCTTTCTGTGCCTTGATCAAGTCTTGATCAGGAGTTTCAAACCTCCACTGTGCCACAGGTTGATCAACTATTCCCTCAGTTTTGGAGCATGTTATCACATCCACCTGGATTTCACCCAGCAGGTGCTCAATTGGAAACAACTCTCCCATCACAGCCCCAATCTTGATCTTTGATGCCAGCTTACCTGAAACCAAGGACCTGCAGAGAGAGAAAGGACACTACGAAACTTACCTGGAACAGTATCCTGTCTTCAATCCATCACTGACTTCAGTTCCACTCACCTGAAGGTACAAACTACATCATCCGGCACCGCATGCATCCTCGCTAACTGATCTGCTTTGTCATTCCCTTCCTTGTCTTCTCCTGGTGTTTTAAGATGACCCCGTATTTTCCTCCAATGAATGATCATGTCATTTTCTGAAACAAGTTTATCTATGGCTTGGATCATGATCCCATGTTTGAGAGGTTTCTTGTTATATGTAAGCATTTCTCTCAATTTTCACCCGGGTAAATATTCCAGAAAACCCTTTTGGGCATAATCAGTAACAAACCCTATTTCTTTAAGTGTATTCTCTACTGCTGTAGATATTGCCATATAAATGGCAGCCAGCTCTGCTACTTGACTGCTTTTGTGGCCTAATCACATGCTTACCCTTGGAACGCTGTTACACTTGACCCACGCAATCAGGCTCCTGCCCTTGAAATGCCTCTGGGCCTCCCAAACACTTAAGGACTGTCTCTGCAACCCTATAGTCCCCTGACTCTGCACTTATGAGCCACCACTTGGCAGCTCTTACAGGTTACTTTCACTCTCCCCTGCCCCATGGGACGTCTCCCCCTCCCCACTTGCATGATCTGAATGACACAAGGCTTAGTAAGATAGTTGTTTTGTCCTCCCTTCCTTGTCTTGTTGCACCTAGAAACAATTACTTACGATATCATATTCACATCCATCGACATACACAGTTTGGAGATCCCTGAATGTTTCTTCATGAACGCCTTGTGTGGGAATTGCTCAAATTTAGTTAAATTAGTTTTTAGGCCTGTGATTTAAGGTTCACAGATAGCCGAACAGTCATATAAGTCTTCTAGCCCTTGAGCAACTGAAATCTTTTTGTTCTGTCCATATCTCACTTCCACTGGAAATCCCTGCAACGCCAATGTCCATGATGTGATTCTGGACTGGGCCAAATTCTGTGATCTGATTCTTTTGCTCTGTAAAAAATGTAAAGGCTGGTGGTTTGTTTCAACAATCACCCGCTCCCCTTGAATAAGGGGGACAGTAATGTAATGCCCAGACAGTGGTCAAAAATGCTTTTTTCACATTCACTAAATGTGGTCTCTACTTGTGACAATGCCTTGCTGGCATATGCAAGGGTTTTGTTATTTGCATCATGTTTCTGGTATAGCGCTGGTGACATGCATTGATCTGTGAAACTTATCACAATGAAGAAATACTGGCTCCTTTATTGGATAAGTTAAATAAGGGGACTTCATCAAGCAGTCCTTTGATTTGGCCACTGCCTCACTTTGTTCCTTTTCCCATTTCCAGAGTACTCCCGGCATCAGTAATTTAGTCAAAGGTTGCAGGATTTCTGCATTATCTTCAATTAACTTTCTGTTGTAACTTGTCATTCCAAGCAAGATTTTTAGGCCTTTGTGCCTAGTGAATTTACCCTTTTTCTAGACCACTGTGCTTTCTGTAAAGATACTTTTGCCCCAGCCTTTTGTACCTGACCGAGCATGTGCATGCCCTTGCATCGTAGGTCCCTACATCCTGTTCACGTGCGTGCACTCCCCTGCAACTTGACTGCATGTGCTCACTTGCTTCTCTAGCCACATCGTAGGTCCCTGCATCCTATTCCACCTCCCCACTAGGTCCGTTCCTTCTTCTCGCATCTTAGCCCTTCCCTTCCTCGGTCTATTGTGTACTGTTTTTGACAGTGTGTTGTGCTCGAATGTTTCTTTCTTCTAGGTTCCTTTTGTGTTCTGTTCCTTGTTGATGGCATCGAATTTATGTTGATCTCTATGGTTCAGATATTGTGTTGTTCTGCACATTTTGTGGCATTACATTGCATTGCCTGCATTCTCCATTTCTATTTAACCTGTTGTGCTCTGTATTCCCCTCTGGTTCTTTATTGCAGCTGCATTCTCTACTTCTAGGTCCCCTGTTGTGCTCTGTGCTTTACTTTTGGTTTTGTATTATATCTGCATTACTTACTTCTAGGTTCCCTGTGCTCTGTGCTTTGCTTTATTGCATCTGATTGGTAGGTCTGTTGTTCTTGTTCTTTGTTGTGCTCCCTTCCCTTTCATGCCCCCCTTATGCCTACCTCCTGTCTGTGCCCCCGTGTGACCACCCTGTATCGACCCAAAACATCATATCTAGAGGGTTGTAGATATGGTTTTGCCGCATTCGGCATAGGTATATAATACTGAATCTGAAAATACTGAGGTAGGTGAGGGGATTGCAGGGGTATCCCCCAAACTCCTACTTTGGTATTTTTGGGTTCGGGGCTGCAGGAATGTCCCCCACATACAAGAAACAATGCAGTGGAAAAAAAAAAAACATGATTTGCAAAATGTGGTGGAGTGGACCTCAGTATTTTGCAATTCAAGCTTTTTGTCTACGTACTTTTAATGTACTCCCCTCCCCTGATTGGGCTCCCATCTACCTCCCACCTCTTTCCTCCCTGCATCCCCTATGGTGCTTTCTGTCTCACCTATTTTCTCTAACTGCTTTTCTATCAACTATCCTATCACTCTCACTAAGTCTGGCAGGAAGCAGCTCAAAAGGGACATCCTGGTCTCCAACCCAGGCCTCCCTACAACAGTGCTTCCGCCAGACAAACCCTTACTGACATATTCTTTTTTGTTCCCACTCCACACGTGTGGACACATCAAATGGTCTCTGTTCTCTCTTCTCCCATTAATGGTGGCCCCTTTCCACTCCTCTAAAACCATCATTAATGTCTACTTAAATGGCAGTGTCATGGTCCAGGGCGGTCAGGCCCATCTTCTCCTTTTTGATAGACGCTTCCTGTGCCTTATCATCTTCTTTTTATCTCCTGCTATCCCTTCTTATCTCTCTTTGGCTTCTCTGTCGCCTCCTTCCTCAGGCCCCTCTTCTCTGGCCACACTGTTGCTTCCCTCCTCTGCCACCCCTCTCGAACTCTCATCTTCCTCTCTAACTACCCTGCCTTCTCATCTTCAACAGTTCCACAGGGTGTACCTGTGGCCTGTACCCCTCTTTGAAAGTCCTTCAAATTTGGCAACCTGCTCCACATCGCTACTCTCAACACTTGCTCAGCTGTCAAACATTCCTCTGACATCTGCAGTTTCCTGGAAGAGCTTGATTTGGATGCCTCAGTCTCACCAAGACTTGGTTCACGGCCAGCTCTATCATGAGTTTTGACACTCTCCGCCCCGATGGCTACAAGATCCTCTCTGAAACCAGAACCAACCATCCCGGTGGAGATGTAGCCTTGATTTTCCCAGAGTGGATCCCTGCTTCTATCATTCCAATTCAGGACTACTACTCCTTTGACTGCCTGGCCTGCAGGCTCTCTACCTCTCCTGGCCTCTCTCTCATTGTGGCCACAATCTACAGGCTGCCTTGCCAGGTCACCCTCTTCCTCTCTGAGTGGGCTGACCTCTGCTCCTCCCTTCTTGCCTATACCTTTCAACTTCTCCTCCTTGGAGACCTGAAAATCCACCTGGATACTACTAGCCCTTCTTTGGGTCTCTCTCACAACCTCTGCATTTCTCTCTCTCTCTCTCTCTCTCTCTCTCTCTCTCTCTCTCTCTCTATTCTTCCCTCTGCTCAGATTCACTCTGCAGGGTACACCCTGAATGTTCTGATCTCCTCAGACCTCCCCTTCTCTAATCCTATCAGCATTGCTCTCTCTTGGAGTGCTTACATTCTCCGTCCTCCCACCCCTCGCTCTCTAGCACCCAGGACAAGCTGACTCCAGCAGTGCCACCTACCTTCTCGTTCACCAGACCCATTAAGTGTGTGTCAGTTGAGGCTTTTGCTGCTACTCCTCTCCTTGCTCTCCTCCTCCTCCTACATCATTGGCTGGGTAAAACCCTGACACAGCCCTCTCTAACCTTCATCTCTCCATCTCTAACATTCTGGATGTCCTTGCCCCTATCAGGAGGCTCTGATTGAAACCCAAATCCAATTGCAACTCTTGTAGGGTGGCAGAGAGGAAGTGGAGGGCCGTCAGGCACACCCCCTGGCAAACTGGCATGCTGACTGCCCCAAAGAGTACATTCTCTCTGTCCTCTCTAAGGAGAGAGCTTGCCTCCAAGCCTGCATCTCTGCGGCATCTAACCACTTGGCCGAACGTTTCAAAATCTGCAAGGAGCTGGCCAATCCTGCGGCAGTCTCTTCCTCTCCTATTCTCTCCCAGGCACTCTGCACGGCCTTGACTTCTCATATCACCACTAAAGCTCGGGACATCCTGTCCACCCTCTCTTCTTTTACCTCCTCTTCCTCCTCCTCTACCACTCCTGGCCCGTCTGAGGCCATCTATCCTCCTCCTTTCTCCTCCATTCCTCTGTTCACCCCTGATGATGTTTCTAGACAAGTCCGATCTATGAAGGTCTTGTCAAAGCAGGTTCTCCCCTGCTCATCCAGAACCATCAAGGACCACATTTGCACCCTTGCTCCAGCCTTGGCCAATTTCTGTAATCACTCCTTTGCCACTGGAACATTCCCCTCCCCCCTCAAGCACTCCCTTGTGCACCACTTTCTAAAGAAGCACTTGGCCGATCATTCCTCTCCGGGTAACTATCACCGATCCCCATCGCTCCTTTCCTGGCAAACTCAAGGAAAAGCTCCCCACTTAATCTGCATACTGAGTCTGTTGGTTGTCTCCACAAAAACCAGTCTGGCTTCAGAAGCATGGAAACTGCTCTCCTGAACACCCGTGAAGACCTGCTCTCCAATCTTGACTCTAATTTCCCTTCTGTCCTCATTCTCCTTGATCTTTCCCCTGCTTTTGACACAGTCACCATATCATCCTGCTCAATCGACTCTGTGACAACCTGTGTATTACTGATTAGGCCCTGTCCTGGTTGACCTCCTTTCTCACCGGCCAACCATTTCAGGTCCAACTGGGGTCTTTCCTCTCTTCTATCTATCTTTCTACGTGTGGTGTACCCCAGGGGTCTAACCTCTCCCCCAGGCTTTTCAACCACTACGTGGCACTCTTGCCCACCGCTAATAGATTGGTATCATTACACCTCTCACCTCTTTAATACTAACCTCACTTCCTATTTTCACAATAACATGAGGATTTCTTTTGAGGTAGTAATGTGTTTGTGATTAATGTATTTGGTTGACAATAAGTAATGGGTATGTTTTTTATGTGTTTTAGTATGTTAATGATGAAAATAGGTATTGTTTTATAAGATGTTGTACCGCTGTCTACATGAATTATGACAGTTCTCTATAATTCTGCTTAGTGTGGATATTCACCCCTGTTCGCGTAGAAAGGAGGGTCGCTCTTTTTGTGGAACCTATATATTTACCATATTCCTTGTTCCTCATTTCCACAGCCCTCTAAAAAGAGGACCACCTATCGCTCTCGTGTAGCTTTTCTCTGTACTGTGAATAGGCCTAATGATGCCTCTGGACTCCACATTTTTAATTATTTCAGCCAGTGACTCCAGACATGTCATAGTAACCTAGATTGCGGCACAAATACTTGCTCACTACCATATCCTTCTGGTAGTATTTCAACATGCAAATCAGTCAGCCCACAGTCATAGGCGTCTTTGGCAAAAACCTCTTTGAACTCCTTAAATATTTTCCTCAACTAATCCTTTTCCTCTTCATTTGTGCAATTATCTGCAGCTTGAATCTTTTCTGCTACCATTTTTGTAAATTCTGGGAAGTCCTCCAAAGGAGGAAACTCTGTGCTTTCCTCTAGTTGTGTAGCAGTGTCTCTTTGGAGAGCCGCCACCCTCAGATATTTTGGAATATTGCCCTCCACTTCAATTTGCTGTGTTTTACCTTGCTACATTTCTATTTCAGATTCACCCACTTCAAAGAGGATATTATTATCCTCATGACAGCACATCACTTCATTTGGCTCATATGGGCATACAGACTTAATTCTAAAAATTCCCTTCAGTTTAGAATCCAATGATTCAAGTAATTCAGCTTGTGAAGTCACATTGCTTTCAGGGATATTCCAATCACTGAGTTTCTTAAATCAGTAGTGTAGTAAGACTCCTCCAGTGCCATCTCTAATGCTTTATTTTGTTTCAATTGAATGTCCTTGCCCCCTTTGTTATCCACTAGTATTTGAATGAGGTCATCCCCAATCTCTACCAATGGTGTATATTCACATTTGAGCCCTTGCTGTTTGACACACATGCATCAGGCCCTTCCATCTTTATCCCTTTCTGTACTTTAATGCTATTGCAAACTGTCTGGTAAAAGCCACAATAGTAATATCCTTCTTTACTTGAAGCTCAATTGCATATGGCATAATTTGGACACAATGGTAAGCTTGCCTTTTGTTTTCAAATTCAGGTGTGGCTCCACCCTGTCTAGACCAGATCTTTTGATTTAAGAAGTCTAATACCATATGCATTCTGGGCACAATGTTATTTCCCAAGTAAGTATTTTTGGTCTCACTTATAATCCAAACATTGTGATGAATGCTTGTGGAACCAATTGTGATTTTCAACATGCATCTTTCCACTTTCCCACAATTCTTTGTCCCAATTCAGGGCCATCCAGCCCAAAGATGTATGTTTTTTTTTTATTTAAAAACTTGTGTAGCCTCTCTGTCAAGAATTTGTTTATACACCTTTTCATTAATGAAACTTCTTTCTTGCTCTAGCGGCTTCAATCATTTCAGGATGCCCATTTATGATTCTGCACCAATATTTGGTTTGCAATTTTCCTCATTTTGATAAAAACACAATGTGTTCTCATCTATCTGTGTCTGCCAATTCGTCTTGGGGTCCAGATAAATCACTAAATATTGTTTCTCATTTTCTCCTTGCATTTCAACCTGACACATGAGAATGACAGTGTGACTAGGCACAGAGCCATTCTGAAGATATACTTCCACTGCACTTTCTCATTTAGCAATGGTATGGCATTCTTTTACACTTTTGCTCTGAGTCATAATTTTCTTAGATTTCAGTGTTTTTTTGGCTAATGACCACAACACCTCATTCACGCATCAATGAGGGGTGACAGACTCTTCAGACAATGTGTTCCTACAAGGAATAATATATCATTAATGGGTATGACCAACACTTCCTGTCTTAACCTGTGCTATTCTATGTTTATGTCAACCTCAGTGACACCTTCCACAGATATTTCTTCCCCATAGAAATTATGCACAGAGCCTCAACTTTAAAATAGTTTTGTGAGGATCTGTCCTCATTTATGCTTTGCATTAGTCACCTTGACATTACTGTTGCTTGGGCACCTGTTTCAATCATTGCAAATGCATTACACTTCTCTTCAATGGTGATAGGAGCATACTACCTGTCCTCACATTCTTCTAGTATGCAAAGAAAATGTGAATTGTTACTGGTCTCAGGGCTTACTTTTCTTACGCCAGCCTGGCATTTTGCTAGGCAACGTGGCATGTGAAATGACATTTTATCCCCCTTTTTGACCATCTCTCTTTGCACACTATGTTTTACTTGTGGATTCAGAACCCATCTTCAGCACAGCCAATGACTGCCCCCTCGCTTGGGACCACCAGTGCCACGAATGTTATATGGCAGCATGTGAGTTTCTCGTGTGTGATCCTTACCTGCATTTTGTACGATACCTGTCATTTCACCTCCTGAAAATTCTGTGGCTCAAAATACTCTTCAAGTGACTGAGCTGTATCTGTCCGCTGCGGAATTTTCATTTCTGTGGGGTATGAACAGTATTTTGGTTATCAAGTAAGGATAGATTGTCAGTTGATTCTGACATTTAATTTCTCGTTGCTGAGACATTCAGTGTACCATTAACCCTACAATGATCCACTTTGTCACAAACCATCATTTGCTTGATGACTTATGTTTCATTTTCATGTTGCACATTCTTTTTAACTTGCCATCTATCACACTGCTCTTTAGGTTTTTCCTGCCCATTTCTTATATCCTGCTCCTCATTTTCACACAGTTGAATGGTTTAGTTCAAATCTAAGTTAAACCACACTCCCTTTTTATGTGTGCTTTCATTCCCTGTCTCACTTTCATTCATTTTTTTTCTTGTGTTTAACTCACTAAGCCACTCAGTGGGCCTCCTTACAAGTGCTGGTCCGGTAACAACAGTGCCAGTAATCAGCCTGGGTCAGACCCGGCGGGCAGAACAGCACCCGCCTGCAGAGTTTCACGGAAGCACCGGCACCGTTATTAACGGTGCCAGTGCTACCCTTCTCCCCATTCCCATTTGAGTCCAATAGGACTTACATTTAGGGATAGGGATTTACATTTTCTGGTGCCTGACTTCATGGACCGCCGGGCTGTAATGCCCCAGTGTTTCCGGCAAGTCAGGCGCTGGAAAAATGTGCATTATAGGAGGCAAACTGCCGGTTTTCTCGGCACGGTTACCGCCGGACTTGTAATGAGGCCCTGTGTTTTTATTCAAAAGTAATTCATGGGCATCAATGTTCTCATTATGCCAGAAATTACTAACTATGTATGGAGGGAGAGGAGGGCACCACTTTTATTCAATCATTAAGTAGTAGGATTCTTTAGGTGAGTCAAATTAAATACTCAAAATGTTTTTGCCTGGAGCTGCCAGTCTATAATGGTCCCATAGCACTAGGACCAGTCAAAACTTGAAATATCCAAAAACAAAGTAACTCTACTTTGTTAGGAACGACGCTTCTCAGTTGGCCCCATGTGGTTGCTGCTAATTTGTAAAATATAGAATATAGAGTGCGCCTAACAGTCTTGATCAAAATTAAATAATTAATTCAAAAAGTATATGTTTTATAGCAGGATATGTTTAATTCACATTCCTAGAGTTTTCCTTAAAATGACATAGTCTTGCACATCGATAAATGAGTTTCCATCTTGGATTGCCTATAATACACTAGTGCCAATGCATTTCGGATTAAACCTTCTTCAGGGTGGTATTAAGGCAAAATCAGTACCACATAACTCATATTACATTCATATCTTATAAATCTTCAGACAACAAACCATAACATTTCAATTGAATCAATATGGAAACACATACCATATCATGTGTAGTAAACATCCATGCGCATAGGAAAAGAAAAACAAAATGAATGCACTGATTAGTTAGCTAGCAGTATGATGTATTATGTATGAAATTAAAAGTATTTTTCAGTGAGCTGGATCATGAACAAACTATTGAAGAAGAAGAACTTAAAGAGTTTAGAGGTAAAAGCACCTTTGTTGCACCGATTAGCATACCTTCAATCGTGATTTTCCAAAAACAGGTGACAAGGGACTTTGAAAAGATTCGATTTAAAGGCCATTCAACACAGAATATGAAGCCCCATGAATTAAAGTTGATACAGGATCTATATGGAGATACATCCATCACAATAAGGTCTGCGGACAAAGGAGGAGGTCTGGTATTGCTCAATACTACGGACTATGAAGAAGAATGTGAGAGAGAATTGAGTGATGTAAACACCTATGCAAGATTAACAAAGGATCCTACACCAGAGATACAAGAGAATTTGAAAATACTGCTCGATAAGGAGGAAGAGCTAGAGTGGATCAATCACCACACGAAGAAGTTCTTGACCAATCTACATCCCCGAATACCACACTTCTATACCCTACCGAAGGTGCATAAAGACCCAACTAAACCCCCTGGGAGACCCATCGTAGCAGGGATGAACAGCATATTGGAACCCCTTGGCAAATATGTGGATTATTTTCTACAACCACTCATCCAAAATACCAATACATACATTAAGGACTCAACACATTTCTTACAACTGTTGAATTCGACACCATTTGATTCTAACAACATTTGTTTCACCATAGATGTTAAGAGTCTTTACACCTCGATCCCCCATGATCAAGGTAGTGAGGCCGTAGAATGGATGCTTCTCAAAGCCGAAGAGATACCAGCACAAAAAGAGTTCATAATGGCCCTTCTCGAATTCATAAGCAATAACTCATACTTTCGATACAAAGACCGATACTACCTTCAATTAGCTGGTACAGCCATGGGGGCCACTATGGCTCCTTCTTATGCGAACTCATTCATGCACAAATTTGAGTCAGAACAAATATTACAGAACAAACAATGGCACCCCTAGTTGTGCTTATGGATCAGGTACATCGATGATATTTTTGGAGTATGGAAAGACACAGAGGGAGAATTACTCAAATTTTTCGAATATCTGAATAGTATAGATGCAAGAATTCAATTTACGTATGAATACTCACAAGTAAATATTCATTTTCTGGATGTAGATATTAAGATTACCAATATGGGATACCAGACCACCATCTTTCGCAAACCAACAGATCGTAATAACTTGCTACAACGACTCAGCTTCCACCAACCGAGTCTCATTAAAATTCTCCCGTATAGCCAAATGCTTAGAGTAAAGAAATTGGTAAGCGATCCAGAGGACTACAATATTGCTATCAGAGAAATGGGCAAGAAGTTTCTGGATAGAGGATATTCAGAGGAAGAAGTAAATGCAGCACAATCACGTGTAGCTACCCAGAACAGAGAAGACCTATTGAGAGTGAAGACTAAACAAGACGAGGTTCCACCACTGGTCTTTGTGTCTAAATACTCATTACAGAGCAATCGCATTAAGTGTATCATCAAAAAGCATTGGAACACACTACTATGTGATCAACGAGTAGAACATTTGTTTAAAGAAGTTCCCACATTCGCCTGTCAGCGGAGTCAGAATCTTAAAGACAGGCTGGTCCAAACTAGACCAGCACTCAAGAAGAAAATCACAGAAATGATTGGGATATTCCCTTGTTTGAACTGTAGCAACTGTGGATAGGTTATGAAAGGCGAATCAGTGAAGCACCCGCATACGGGGGAGACAATCAGACTTAAGAGTTTTGCAACATGTGACTCTTACTACGTGATTTATGCTATAAAGTACCCGTGTGTGTTATACTATGTGGGCCAGACCCTAAGGGTAGCTAAAACAAGATGGAATGAGCACAGGTCCTGCATAAGGAACAATAACCCCAATTCAGCTGTGGCCAGACATTGGGATGACAAAAAGCATAACCTGGCTCAGATCCGATTTGTGATTTTGGAAGTGGTAACCAAAAGAGATATCCACAAGGATTTTCAGAAAAGGATGGACCAAAGAGAATCCTTCTGGATCGATCGCCTGAGCTCCTTGACTCCAAGGGGGCTCAACGAAGAAATTAATTTCATGTGCTTTTTGTAATGCTTGTTACATTGTAATGTTTGATGGGTGTAAGTCGCACAACATAATTTTTGGATATTTGTTACTTGTGATATTCTAACTACACAACTAGGACCCAAGGGTGCTCTACCCGGTGGTCTGTTTTGGCTTTATTTTCAATTGTGACCAACACATAGCTGTTGTACATACCATGCACAATTAACTATATAACATTTACCACTCTGTACTTCCACAGTCCTGGTCCTATGGTAAGGTACCTTTAAACCTCCAGCGTAATCAAAATCGCGCTGAGCGATCCTGAGAATATAAGTTTTGTGACATTCTTAACAGACCTTTTTTCCGATCAGAGAATAGGGAGGGGTCTAATGCACACACCACCGTATCCACAGATACTCACGCGGTGAAACTTGCTTGTTCCCCGAGCACAATTCAATCACTCTAACATCCTCCCATGATACCGCATATTTTTCTGATATATACATTTCACATCATACGTACGCTCTTTAACTTTTCTTGAATACGAGTACACTCATTCTTGCTAAAGGCGTTCGTTTCCATGGTGACATCCCCGCCCCAGGGCTCGCGCCCGGAGGTGGGGCGCGAGGCGTACGTGCTCCAGCTGGACCACGATGCCTTGTACCGTCTCCATGGTTACATACAAAAGGAAAGTAAACCCGCCGCGAGCGCGCTTTGCAGCGGCTCACTCGGCTAACACGACTCGCGAGCACAAGCTGATCGGTAAGAATGGCTCGCACAATAGATCCAATGTGCTGACTTCTTTTACACTGGAAGCAGTGTGACACTTTATTTTTCTATTTTGTAGATACATCTGTGTACAGGCACGTACATAGACAAGAATTTAACATGACTCAGGTAGGACAAGCTAATTAATTACAAACCTCCGGACATAATACATCATACTGCTAGCTCAGTAATCAGTGCATTCATTTTGTTTTTCTTTTCCTATGCACATGGATGTTTTCTACACATGATATGGTATGTGTTTCCGTATTGATTCAATTGAAATGTTATGGTTTGTTGTCTGAAGATTTATAAGATATGAATGTAATATGAGTTATGTGGTGCTGATTTTGCCTTAATACCGCCCGGAAGAAGGTCTAATCCGAAATGCATTGGCACTAGTGTATTATAGGCAATCCAAGATGGAGACTCATTTATCGATGTGCAAGACTATGTCATTTTAAGGAAAACTCCAGGAATGTGAATTAAACATATCCTGCTATAAAACATATACTTTTTGAATTAATTATTTAATTTTGATCAAGACTGTTAGGCGCACTCTATATTCTATATTTTACAAATTAGCAGCAACCACATGGGGCCAACTGAGAAGCGCCATCCCTAACAAAGTAGAGTTACTTTGTTTTTAGAAATTACTAACTAGTCACTTTTCACAGAGCACACAATCACTCCTATGACCTTGTGAATTTTCATTTGGCTGTTGTTTTTGTACTGCACACAGTTTTCCTATTTGCTCATCCAACATTTTAACCTGGGCCTCTAATCATTGCAACCTGTCCATGTCCTTGAACTCATCCCTTTGTGGTCTATGTCGGTAATGGTTGAATTCACTCTGATTAGGCCTGTTCTGATACCTTTCAGGAGAGTAATTTATGTTTGTGTTTCCCCTGAATTCCCATGACAGAGGAGGCGGGGAAGGTGGGGTGACCATCCTTTGACCATGGTCAACCTGTGAGGGGGACCAACCATATTGGCGAGGTGCATAATTCACATATTGCCTTTCATGTGGTGGGAATTGTTCCCTGTGCTGATTTTCATTTTCAATTAATCGATCCACATACCTTGGTCTTTTTTGATGGCCATACACCATTGTGTTAGGGTCAAATCTACACTGGGCCCCTAATGTCTGGTATGGACCATTGTACATCTGATTCATAGTGAAATCCCACCTTTGGAGCTTAACCATGTTACCTATGACTAATGTATGACCTTCTGTCACTGGGTCCTTTGGATTGGAACACAGGGGTTTGGGGTTGTGTTCTCTCTGGAGCCATGCTTCTTTGATTGTGTCATATGTCATTCTTTGCCAGAAAATGGGCTGTTTCTAGTGGCATCTTTACAGACTTCACCTCTAGAACTGCCAGTTTGGATTTTTTAGTTCTTGGCTTAGATTCTCTATTCTTAGCAGTCTCTTCTTTCTCATTAGATATTACCAGATAGATTTTATTGGCCTGTTCAATAATACATTTTAATGACTTTTCCCCATCAAATTCAAAGATTAGCTGAGACACAATATCTCACTGAAGCCCATAAAAATAAGCAGTGTTGAATTCTACTAAATGAGGGTTAAAGATCACATCAAAGCAGGGAAACCCCCTTTTTAAGTTTTGAAACAATTGTCAAGGAGATTAATTTGGCTGGGCTGTCATGCCATAAACAGCCTTCTTGGCTTGTTGAATAGAATGAAAGGCTGAGAATTGACATCTAATATCTTTCTCAAACTCCCCCCAAGACAAATTTTGTTGCTCATTTAGGCCTCGAATAACATTGGCAGATGCAGATTCTAATGTGAGATGAAAATATCGGACATATTGTGCCCTAGGAATCGGAGGAATCTGAAAAATGTTGGTCACGCCCTTGAGATGCTCCCCGATACAGCTATCTGATCCCTTTTTGAATGGTTCGATCAAAGCCTTGATAGCCTTCATTATCTTTAACGCACTGAATGGTGCATTGTGAGATGTGTCATTTTCTTCTCTGTTCTCCTGTGAGTAAGCATGTGAGTGAGTAGTTGTGGGTAGTTTATCCTCAAACACTGGACCATAGCCAGGTCTTGTCAAGAAAACAGATGCTGGCAATTATCCCTGATTAGGGCTTCTGTTAAACTCAGCTTCAGTGAATGTGGTGCACTGTTGCTTTTCCTGAGATTCAAAACTTGATATTTGCTGTTTAATTTCTCTGCACTGTGCATGGAGCTGCTGTGCTTCATGACAAAGAGCAGAATTCTCATTCCTCACTTTAGTAATTCCCTGATTGGGAACTCAGCTGCAAATAAAATCGACAACAACCAAAACAAGAATCCAAAGAAGTCTAAACCTAGTGCCACTATATCCAGCGACTTCAAACCAAATAAATTCTAGGTCTATGATAGCTCATGCCACTGGCATAGCCAACATAATACTAGCCAAAAATGTGGACTTTCTAGCCATAACAGAATCTTGGCTGCACGCAACTGCTGGCCCATCACTTCTATTTGGGGTACCAGACAATTATTCTATCATTAGAGTGGACAGACCTGACTCCAGAGGAGGGGGTATTGCCATTATCTCTAACACTAACCTAGACATGAGACTAGTCACTACTCCTTTACTCTCCTCCTGCGAATTGCTATCAGCCAAACTGCTGTTATCACATACTAGTACTATCACAATTCATTTAATCTACAGACCTCCAGGGCCCATAGGTTCATTTGAGGAAGACATAATGACACTACTATCCGACAACATTAAAACGTCCTCAGAAATTCTAATACTAGGCAATTTTAACATAGGTTTTAATGACCCTAATGACCTCGAAGCATTATCACTAGCTAACACCCTCACCGAACAGGGATTCATTCAAAAAATCACCCAGCTTACCCAAGAGAAAGGGAGGACCCTCAATTGGATAGCAGACCTAAAATGTAACAGCACAATTACCGATATCATACCCCAATCCTGGACAGATCACCACCTTCTCTCCTTTGAGTTTGCCATTAATTTACAAAGCTAGCCATACAGTACTGCCGTGCCCAACTGGAAACAAAGAAAACATTGCTGCAGATACGATCATACCACTTGTGATCCCTACCCTAAACTCTCTTCTGAACACTACCAACCCTAATATACTAGTGGACGCCTACAACTCCACTAGTGGATGCCTACAACTCCTTCCAAGGCCCACGGGAGGCAAAGCCAGCTCCTGTTTTGAGCCTGCCAGCCGTCCCCATCTCCCACCTGTCGAGCAGGAGCTCCAGGTCATGTCCCTGCAGGAGCAGTGGACCCACGAAGTACACCAGCTGCCCAGTCTTGCTGACCATAAATGATGGTGAGCGCTGATGCCTTCCGCCCTACCACGCAAATGTCATATGCAAAGCCCTTATTTTTCATCTGATGAGCACGTTTTGATCCCGAACCCTGAAAAACGAAAATAAATGTGTTTATTTTCCTAAAAGGCTTCTTAGAGCCTATCGCCGCCATCAAGGTACATAAGGTACCCAACTTTCCAAGATGGCCGATTGCCGATCGTATTCAACACCATCTACCTAATCCAGGCCCCTGATGCGAGCCGATTGGTCCCTGGCCCATATTCAACCCCATTGGCCGCCGGCAAGCGAAGCCGGCCCACTCCTCCAAGGCCCATGGGAGGCAAGGCCAGCTCCTGTTTTGAGCCTGTTTTGCCGTGGTTGCCGTCTGCCAGCCCCCCTGGCTCCTGCACAAGCCCTCTATCAAGGAAACACTACCTTCTTAATGCAAGGCACTCCATGCCTACTTGAAATCTAACACTACTACCGTTTGCATTTAAGTGCCAGCATCCTCGTTAACTTTAGTGACTAATACAGTGAAGTTAATCATCTCCGCCTCTTTGACTGCATGTGAGCCCTCTGTTATTGCTCATTCCGTGCTCCTGCTCTATCCTGTCGGCGCCCGATTTAAGAACATTGTCACGAAAACAGCTATAGGGACGCTGTCTCTGGACTCACAAACCTGACACTAACTGCTGTATCATGCATGATTAATATGCTTATTGCAGCATCCTGGGTATCTCCATTACCACATGTGAGTAGACAACCTCTTGACTGGTTACAAAGTAACATTTACTTATATTGCACTACTCTATATCTAATATGTTCATCAGGCCATGCTGCACACTCGCTGCTACGCGCATGATCTGCTACTTTCACTCCTCGTGTAATGTGTAATGTGCCACTTGGATTACTCCGCTGACACCCTGTCATCTGTGTACCTCTCAGCCACCACATTTGTGCCGGCATATTACTCTCCACATGCACGAACGCACCGCCTGATCAATAAGCTATTACCTGTGCTAACATAATTACAATCACTGCTGACCAGAGTTAGCCTACCCAAGCTTGCCATTAATCTGCCCTTAATCAAATCCTATAACTTATTTATTTATTTATTTGCATTTGTTAAGCGCACTTGCAGCCCATGCGGCATCGAGGTGCTGTTACAGAGGAAACACAGATTAAGATTAGATTTTTTTTCTTTGTCTTAGTTACGTATTTATAACGCGCTTAAAAACTCGGAGGTTTCTAAGCGCGGACCCGGGGATCGAACCTGTTGTTGCTTTGTGTCGTCTTGCTTCCAAGACGCGCACGCTGCCGCTGTGCTATCCTCCTGTTGATGTAGCCTTGCCAGTATCTGTTGGAGGGCCTGTAACACAATGTGCAATTTCATAGACTACTCCAGGGCCGAACACCTGTTCAACGCTTTTTAGACAAACTGTCCCATCTCAAATCTAGATGTCACCAATGCATTCCAGTCATTTCGTTTGATGTCACATCTAGGTGTCACTCACTGCCTCTAGCCATATTGTTTTATCTAATTTAGGTGTTACCAGTGCATTCTAGTCATTCTGTCTGATGTCAAATCTAGGTGTCACTCACTGCCTCTAGCCATACTGTTTTATCTAATTTAGGTGTTACCAGTGCATTCTAGTCATTCTGTCTGATGTCAAATCTAGGTGTCACTCACTGCCTCTAGCCATACTGTTTTATCTAATTTAGGTGTTACCAGTGCATTCTAGTCATTCTGTCTGATGTAAAATCTAGGTGTCACTCACTGACTCTAGCCATACTGTTTTATCTAATTTAGGTGTTACCAGTGCAGTCTAGTCATTCTGTCTGACGTCAAATCTAGGTGTTACTCACGCCTTTAGCCATACTGTATCATTTCAAATCTAGGTGTCATTAGTGCATTTCTGCCACACTGCCTGATGCTAATCTAGGTGTTACCTACTGCCTCTAGCTATACACCCTTATCTCAAATCGGGGTATTAATAGTGCATCTCAGCTACACTGTCCTATCCTAATCGAAGTGCCTCTTAATGTTTCGTAGCTAACTCATTTTTTCCAATCTAGGTGTCACCTCAATGGAACTCAGCCCATTTGTGCTATCTTAACCAGGTGTCACATTAACATTTATCAGCCTAACCGGCGTCAACTAAGTCAACTCCTGATCACCTAACACTCTCACCATTACCACTGAGCATGTGTATATCAACCACCAACTTGCTTGCCTGCACCTTGATCCTCATCAACACTGCAATACGGCCCAGTATGGCTCCTCAGCCACCTAACGCGTGATACTCAACCAGGCCTAACATCAAGTCCTCATACCTGGATATAAATGACCTCCAACCACTGCAACATACCAGTCTCCCTCGCTCTACTATCGATAGGACTCAGAGCCAGACTAGCCAAAATTTACAAGCCCTTAGCCCGCTCATTGCCTACGCTACAGAATTCCAAAATTTTACCTAGGTCCTCCACTAAAAAATCGAACTTGCCCCAAAACTCTAACCTTAAACCCTCACTCAGCTCCCCTATTCAGGCTATTCCTGAGTACACAGAGGACAAGTGGCACATTACTACCACTAAAAACATCACCAGCCCTAAAATAAAAGGAGCTCTGATCAATGCCAGATCACTAGTAGCTCACGCTACAGAAATTGCCAATCTAATCCTCAATGAAGACCTTGACCTCTTTGCCATTACTGAGACCTGGTTGCACCCAGCAGCAGGACCCATGCTCATGTTGGCAGTCCCAGATAATTACTCCATCCTGAGACAAGATCGTCCTAATTCCAGAGGAGGAGGTGTTGCCATTATCCACAAATGCAGTCTTACCATAAGACTAGCAACACCCACCATCGTCCCATCATGCGAAACACTCTCAGTCAAAATCCCACTTACCAACACCCAAACTCTCAACATCCACCTGATCTACCGCCCACCAGGCCCCATTGGTACTTTCGATGAAGATATTAATACCATCCTCTCCAGTAACCTTACCAGTTCTACCCAAGTCCTCACCCTGGGTGACTTCAACATGGGCTACAATGATCCTGAAGACCATTCTGCCAGCACCATAGTCAACATTCTCTCGGAACTAGGTTTCCCGCAAAGAAGTGTGGCACCTACACATGACAAAGGAAGAACACTCGATTGGGTGTCCGATTACAACTGTCTAGCGAACATTACAAACACCTCACCCCTAGCCTGGACCGACCACCACCTGGTTTCGTTCCTGCTCTCTACTGACAGACCCCCACCCCCACCTATTATCAGGGACCCGCCCAACCTCACAAGAAATAATAAGAATAGGACCGCTGAAAGACTCATCCCGAACCTACGCCCCAAACACTCAATTCACTACCAGACAACCTAGCCCCTACGACCTTGGTTGAAGAATATAATAAGATCATGGCCACCTCGCTGGACCTAATTGCCCCCCTCAAGCTGAGATCCAGCAAACCAAATACGCACCTAAACAAATGGTATACCCCATTCCTTAAAGATTTAAGGCAGCAAAAAAGGAATTGTGAGGCCACTTGGAAAAAATCCCCCTCAGCCATGAATAAACTCAAACTTTTCAAACTAGCCACACTCTACAAAAAAGAAATCTACCTGGCTAAACGAACCTCCTTTGACTCTCGGATATCCCAAGCAATATCAAACATGAAGGAACTTTTCTCCATCCTTAAAGAAGTTGAAACCCCCATAGTACCTCCTGACACCTGTACTAAAGACAAAAACTGGTGTTCAGAAATTCAAAGCGCCCTAGCTAACAAAATCGCGACCCTCCAAAGTAAAATATCCTGCAAAAAAGTGTGCCTCAATGACGCTCTTCCCTCAAAAACACCAGACACGCCCACACTCACAGATCCCCCTCGCTTTAACTTCTCTAAAGTCACGATTCTCGAAGTAGAAAAAATCATCTTGTCTCTGAAACCCTCCAACTGTCAGGGAGACCTGTGCCCAGCACAGCTCATTAAAGATGCTGCCCGTGACCTCTCCCCCTTCATCAGGAAACTGATTAATGCCTCCTTCGCCACTGGCTCTATTCCCACTAATCTGAAACAATCCTGGGTATTTCCACTATTAAAAAAACCCACACTAACCCAGCCACGCCCACTAACTACAGACCCATAACGACCGTTCCCTTCCTACTAAAAATCCTGGACAAGGTTGCTTATGTACAAATACGGAAGCATTTGGAAGAACACCATCTATTAGGCTCTAGGCAATCAGGGTTCCGCCCTCAACATAGAACCGAAACCGCCCTCATTGACTTGAAAGCTCAGATCGATACGCTAAGAGACAACGGCCAAGTTGCTCTACTACTCCTCCTCGATCTGTCTGCAGCCTTCCACCTGGTCGATCACTCTGTCTTATGCACACACCTCCACACATCAGCTCACTTCTCGGCCGAGGGCATCACCTGGATTACCTCTTTTCGCAACGGTAGAACCATGAGGGTCTTCTCAACTACTGGGCCGGCAGACCCCATACCCATCACCTGTGGTGTCCCACAAGGCTCCTGTGTCTCCCCCACCTTATACAACATATTTACCACGCCCCTTTTCGATGATTTGGATCATCTCGGTATCACCTACACTAACTATGCATATGATAACCAGATCCTCCTTCCGCTTTCGAGAAATTACGGAAAGGATTTGGCCTTGCTAAATAGGGTGTACATCATCATCCAGGCATGAATGGCCCTACATGGACTATGCCTGAATGATGATAAAACTGAACTCATCATTCTAGGCACCACATACAGCCTAAAGTAACTTGGCCCTGTCTACAACTCTTTCATGATCGATGACAACAACATTAAGGTTGGACAAGAGGTCAAAACTCTGGGCTTTTACCTGGACTCTAATTTCTCCTTCAGAAGACAGGTGAGCTCCCTGGCCTCCTCCACGGCATATACGTGTAAATTAATCCGCACAGCTAAACCATTTCTATCTGATACTAGCTGCCTTACCCTCGCTAGAGCCCTTATTCTGTCCTGCCTAGAGTATTGTAATGCCCTCTATCTGGGATCATCCAAGGCTACCACTAGCAAACTACAAACTCTCCAGAATAATGCCAGCAGAGCGGCTCTGGACATCTCCAGAAGAGAGCACATCTCAGGATTTAGCGAAAAGAACAACTGGCTATCCATCAATGACAAAATTGTTTTAAAAACTGCATCGCTCACTCACAAATCCCTCAATAACGCTGCCCCTACCTACCTGATAAATAGATTCCACAGACAACCTTCCCTAAAACCCACCAGAACCGCTTACAAAGACTGCCTTACAGTCCCTAACTTTAAACGAGCCACCATAGGGGGCAATAGTTTCCCAGTGAAAGCAGCCAAACTGTGGAACTCCTTACGCCAAATCTCAGAGCGGACTTACCCTACCAGAACTTCCGATCTAAGGTAGTTTCTTGGCTGAAAACGTAGGCCGTCAAAGATACTCAAGCGACCCGCACAGACTGTAACCACGTGCCCCCACTTGTCTATATGTATATATTATCTATGTAACTCATTGTTGATATTATATAATTTTGGTGTACCTTCCTGTCTTTCTGTATATTCTATGACTATTGTAACTAAGCTTCGCATATTCTTTATAAAGCTGTGCCCTGATACCCTCGGGTACGCTCGCGCATTACAAATAATAAAACAAACAAACAAACAAACAAACAAACAAACAATGACCAAAGCCTTAGACACAGTCGCCCCACTCAAAATGCGAACAGGCAAACCTAGAGCCCATTTGAACTCATAGTTCACCCCTGAGTTAAAAACCTTAAGATCTGAAAAAAGAAAACTTGAAACCATATGGAAACACAACCCATCCATAGAGAACAAAACTAACTTGGCCACCCTCGCTGCCAAATAAAGAAGAGATTATCCGTACCAAACGTGATACCTATAATAACAGAATTAGCCAAGCTAGCTCTAGCACTAAAGCGCTCTTCTTCATCTTGAGAGAAATGGGGACGCCCAACCTCCCGACTGACTCATGTCTAAAAGACAACCGTTAAAATCGGTGGTAACACTATTAGCGCTGATTTTAGGGGTCAGCCGGCTGTACAAGCGCCAGCCATAACAGCGCCAGGAACCAGTCGCGCTAAAACATCAGCAATCACGAGTCCGGCGTAAGCGCTATTAGCGCCAGAAAAGCGGCGGATAATCCGCTGAAAATACCTCCAGCAAAAAGCTGGAGGTAACAGAACACAGGCCACAGAAATAAGGGCCCAGGTGGAACCAGTGCAAATCAGAGGCCTACAAAGGAGCCACCGATGCACAACACACCCTCCCCAACACCATTTCACCAGCAGGAGCAGGGAGGAGACAGCAATAAGGGCCCAGGTGGAACCAATGCAAATCAGAGGCCTACAAAGGAGCCACCCATGCACAACACACCCTCCCCAACACCATTACACCAGCAGGAGCAGGAAGGAGACAGCAATAAGGGCCCAGGTGGAACCAATGCAAATCAGAGGCCTACAAAGGAGCCACCCATGCACAACACACCCTCCCCAACACCATTACACCAGCAGGAGCAGGGAGGAGACAGCAATAAGGGCCCAGGTGGAACCAATGCAAATCAGAGGCCTACAAAGGAGCCACCCATGCACAACACACCCTCCCCAACACCATTACACCAGCAGGAGCATGGAGGAGACAGCAATAAGGGCCCAGGTGGAACCAATGCAAATCAGAGGCCTACAAAGGAGCCACCCATGCACAGCACACCCTCCCCAACACCATGCTGACAT
This sequence comes from Ambystoma mexicanum, assembly GCF_040938575.1. NCBI lineage: Eukaryota > Metazoa > Chordata > Amphibia > Caudata > Ambystomatidae > Ambystoma > Ambystoma mexicanum. Next base: position 695,169,672 of record NC_090926.1, on the reverse strand, counting down.
TTGGAGCCAGGAGCCCTGATGTTGACTTCTACCTGCTGCGCCTGGAGCTACAGAGGCCAGCCAACCAGGCCAGGGCCCTGTGTGTGCAGGGGGCAGTGGGGATGAGGAGAAGAAGGAGGAAAGCAGCACCAGCAAGGCGGCCAGCCATCCCCAGGGTCAGGCCAACACCCTGGGCCCTGACTGATGGTCAGTTGGTGACAGAACATCGGCTGGACAGGGCAACCATCCCCCAGTTGCTGGACGCAATCCAGGGTGACATTGGCAGCTGCATAGCCACCCGCACGGCAGTACCTCCCCTAGTGAAGCTCGTGTCTGTGCTTCAGTTTCTTGGGACTGGCAGCTACCAACATACCCTTGCCATGATGCATGGAATGGCCCAGTCCACATTCAGTGCCATGCTGGGACAGGTGCTTGATGCACTGTTGAATCATGTGAACAAATACATTGCATTGCCAGCCACACAGGCACAGGTGCACCAGCTGAAGGGTCAATTATATGCCATTGCCCAAGTCCCGAATGTAATAGCAGCCCTGGACTGCACACATGTGGCACTCGTACCACCCCAGGCACGTGAGGCTGTGTACAGAAACCGTAAACAGTACCATTCCCTCAACATGCAGATGACATGTGGTCCTGACCTCACCTTCAGCCACTGCTGTGCCCGCTACCCAGGATCCACCCACGACTCCATGGTCCTGCGCAACAGCACCCTGCCGGCGTACATGGAAAGGCACTGAGGCCAAAACACATGGCTACTGGGTGAGTACAAATGTACACCATAAGGCATGTCAATCCACAACTGATGGTGCCTGTCTCAGAATCCATTATTCCCAATAGACAGCAGCATTACTGCAGCATTCACATTCAAGCACCTTGCATGATAAACCTTGGACATGTCCAACACAACAGAACACACCCATGCAGGATGTGAGACATGTGGCGGCACAGTGACATATGGAAGCCCCAACACAATAAAGCCTCCTGTGTGAGTAGCATCATGGCTCCCAACACTGACACAGTACAGAAAACCCACCCTGGCCATCCGACAGTAATGAAATTCCAAACCATAAACTGGCACATCCACAAATGCAGCACACATAAGTAGGCCGAGTAATGACAATGTACATCCCACGAACACTGTCCCCAAAATGGCCAGGGAAATGCACGGAGAACAGTACAGAATAGTGACGACCAGCAAATGCAACTGTAGCCAAATGGATTTGCAATGACACATGAGGCAGCCACTTCTGGCATGCAGAAGTAGATGGAAAGGCCCCCTTATCCTGCGACAAGTGAATGAGTACTGTTACATACAGAAACAAAGGCGTACAAAGTGGAGAGTACCCCATTGATTCAATCGTGCCCGTAGGACAGCACACTCCACAATGTCATAGGCCAAATGACAAATATGGCAAAATCACACTGATGACAGAGCTCTGTACACCCACTGAACTTACCTTGTCCCCATACCGGCTTTCTCTCCCCTGCAGGTGATTCTGGATATCCCCAGTACACGTGGCTCATGACCCCTGTGCATCACCCACACACAGCGGCAGAGCGGGCATGCAACCTTGGCCATGCCCGTACACGGATCTGCGTGGAGAGGGCATTTGGACTACTGAAGGCATGCTTCCGGTGCCTCGACCGCACGGGAGGAGCAATGATGTATGCACCAGCAAAAGTTGGCAAAATTGTACTGACATGTGCCATGCTGCACAACATCTGCTGTCGCAGAAATGTGCCACTGCCCCCTGATGCTCATATGCAGCCATCTGAGGATGGTAGTGAGGGCGATGAAGTGCCAGAAGGTGTTGAACATGCACAAAGGATTGGGCTGAGGGAGGGGAGGTTGACAAGACAGGGATTTATAGATGGATTCTTTTAGAAATGGGTAATGGGTAAATTGGAAATATGTCACTTTAACATTAAATTGCATTAGTAACAATCACTACTGTCCATGCACTGTGATTTTTCTAACGTGATTTATTTTCCGTCCAACAAAACCCACTCCCCCCAGTAAACACCCAGCACACAATCCCCCATCCCCCAGTAAACACCCAGCACATAATCCCCCATCCCCCAGTAAACACCCAGCACACAATTCCCCCTCCCCCAGTAAACACCCAGCACACAATCCCCCCTCCCCCCAGTGAACTACCCCCAACTGTGCAGATAGGCACTTGTGTTTTATCAGGGCACCAACAACAATGCCATGCACCACTAGGATGGTCGTGGGCACTTTTTTTTTCCGGGCCCCTCTGGTGTGCATGCCCTTAGGTGGCGCATAGACCGGCGCCTAGGAGATGGCTCGAGGGAACCCTCCGTGGGTGTGGTCGATGTCGAAGGGACTGAAGGGGAAGCCATCATGTGCTGTCGCATGAGATTGTTTCCCTCCCTTGTTTGCTCAGCAAGTGCTGAGACTGCCTCCGTCCACTCCCTCACTCGTTGCCCAAAGCCTGTCAGGGCAGCGGTACATTGTTCAACGTCTCTGCGTGTGCGCGCATTGTCCCACGCTATGTATTTGCACCCATGCCGTATAGATGCACTGACAACCTTGATGTGCCGGCTCTGCACCTTGGCCATTGATTCCACCCTGGCCTGTTTGGCCTCAATAATGTCGAGTCGGCCCATCACTGCTGCCCCAGTGACGAAGGGCACCCCTGGTGTGTCATGTGCTGGCCTGCGACTTGTGTGCTGTCCGGGGGGGCTGCATGGTGACATGGCGCCAGCTTGGACTGGGCTGCCTGGCTCAGAGTGCCGGTCTTCTGGCTGCCATATGATGGTGTGTCCACGTCCGGCTGTGGTGTGCGGACACAACGCACAGGCACATGTCGACATAGTGTATGGTGTGTGCCTGGGCTTGGGCTTCCCTGGGGTGTGACCATCCCTTCGGCCTCACTGCTGTCACGGGAGAGTGCTGTCCTCTGGCATGATGGCCATGTAGAGGTGTTGCTCTCACGTCGGGATCAGATCCAGACATCTGTCCCTCAGCATTGGGGCTGTGACTGGTGGCTTGGGGCGAGCTGGCGGTGGCCTCTCTTTGGCCATGTGGCTGCTGCTGCTGTCTGGTGGGGCTGCGTTGGGGTGAAGTGGGTGTTGGCCTGGGTCGTCTCCCTTCCGTGCGGCCTCTTTGTGAGGTGGTGGTGCTGGTGGAGGCGCGCTGCCTTGGGCACTGTGTTGGTGTGGCCTCCTCCCCATCATCTTCATCCCGTTGGGATCGACGTGTGCCTGTAGGGTACATACGGTGTGGTTTCAGTTCAATGCTACATATATTTGTGTGTGCAGTTCATGCCAACAACTGTGATTGAGGACAGTATCAATCACGCATTCAACTTGCATTCTGTTCAGTCGCCATGTGGGCAGTTGGGTCGATGCCAGTGCCTGCCTCCGCTCCAGCAATGCCCTTGATGGTGCCAACATCTATCAGGGCTGGCATTTTCTCCTCCCAAGGTGTGAGTTCGGGTGGTGGTGGGCCTCCTCTAGTGGCCCTACTTGCACTCCGGTGCTGTGACAGGATGCCACGGACTCGCACGTGCAGGTCGTTCAGGCGCTTGTGGCAATCCTCCCCATCCCGGGGCACGCGCCCCACAGCACTGACCCTTTGGCTGATTGATCGCCAAATTTGTGCTCTGCGCTGGTCACTTGTTTTGCGCTGCTGCAGCTCCTCGTGGTGTGTATCGGCCTCCTCGACCAGTACAGCTAGCTCCTGGTCACTGAATTTGGGCTTTCCACCCTGTCCAGGGCGGTCTTGCCCTAGTGTGCTCCTGAGACATGTTTTGGGGTTGGATGGCGTGGACGGCTTCCAGGGGCTGTGATATCTGACGGATTGTGATTTCCAAGATGGCAGCCGCTTTATTTCCCGTTCCGTAGGTGACGCGTTTCCCGCGTGCTATGAGCGAGATATGGCGGTAGCGCACGGTGCCCCGGATTTAAAGGATTGCGCTATTCGCGACAACGCCATGGACTGGGGCGCGTGCACGATAACTCGTGATATGGCGGATTATCCGCCGGAGGCCTTGGCATTAGCGCTATTTACGTCCAGCGGATAATCTGCCGCATTACCGCAAAAGTCGTGATGAGGCCCAAACTCTGGTGCACGAACATCCAGAATGCTCTTACCAACAAAATTGCCACCCTGCAAACTAAAATAGCAGACAAACGGCATAACCAGACTAACCAAATGTTCAACTCATACCTCTAAAGAGCCACCTACTCAACTTTAGAAAGGATTCACATTTTCAAAAGACTCGGTACCGGAGGTTAAAAAATAATTGCCTCCCTGAAACCATCTACCTGCCAAGGAGACAGCTGTCCAGCAGAGATTATCAAAGACAATCTTTAGACCCCACTATTCCCACAAATTACAGGCTGATTACTACGGTCACATTCTCACGGAAAATCTTGGATACGGTGGCATACATGCAAATCCAAGATTACCTCGAGGCTAACCCGCTTTTGGGGACTCGTCAATCTGGCTTTAGACCTCAACATGTGATTGAAATGGCCCTGATTGACTTAAAAAGCCAGATTGATGAACTCAAAGACAAAGGAAAACTTGTAATCCTGCTCCTTCTGGATTTATCGGCTGCTTTCTATTTGGTTGACCACAGAGTGCTGTGTGACCACCTTGCCTCACCTGCCCATTTCTCTCAGTCGACAATAACATAGATTGAATCATTCCTAAACAACATGACCATGCGAGTCTTCTCACCGTATTCAGCAGCTGACCCCATACCTATCACTTGTGGAGTGTCTCAGGGTTCCTGTGTGTCCCCTACCCTGTATAATATCTTCACAAAGCCACTATTTGATGAGCTGGACCATTTGATGCCACCCAGATCCTCCTCCCTTTAACTGGCATCTATGAATCTGATGTTCGGTTTGTAAATGAAATGAATATAATCATTCAGGCATGGATGGACACCCATGACCTCTGCCTGAATGATGATAAAACTGAACTCTTGCTGGTAGGCTCCTCAGCCAACCTCAACAAGATGAGCCCAAACTATGCCTCCTTTAATGTAGATGGGAATAGCATCCGAGTGGCCAAAGAAGTAAAAACATTGGGTTTTTACCTGGACACTGCATCCAATTTACACAAACAAGTTAGCATGGCTGCCTCCGCTACTGCCTATACGGGTAAACTAAGAAAGGCCTGCAGACCACTACTTTCAACAGAAAGCAGCCTCATTCTAGCCAGAGCACTCATATTGTCCAAATTGGACTATTGTAACAGACTCTATCTAGGAGCCAGTAAGTTTGTGCTCAACAAAATGCAAATTATGCAGAATAATGCACTAAGATCTGCATTAAATATAACAAGGAGAGAGCACATCCCTGCTATAAGAAGACAACATAAATGGCTCTCCATAAAGAAGAAGATCGACCTAAAAATCCTGTGTCTCACCTTCAAATCCTTGAACCACACAGCTCCACCTTACCTATCAGAAAAATGTACTATCAGATCCTCTACACAGGTCACCAGATCGACCAACACGTCATGCCTGGTGGACCCGAGGTATAAACTAAAAAAATCAGGAGGGAGCAGCTTTCCTGTCATGGCAGCCCAACTGTGGAACACTCTCCCACCCCCCATCAAGATGACCCAGGCGTTCACCAACTTTAGAAGAAATGCCATTTCCTGGCCTATCAGCAAGAACTGACTAAGATTAGGAGCTATACCTGCATCTCCTCAACATGTGTAATCTGCGGTTCCATGTGTTAATTTCGCCGTGAAAATATCGCGATGCAAAAATATCGCCATATTTTTGCAGCAAAATTCACACATGGACCCGGCGGTGGACACGCCCGCAATCCCTGCATCATTTTTTAATGTGCGTGAGACACCCCTGCAAACCCCACTCCCACATAATATCCCCAACAAAAATATCGCCTATGGCGAACCAAACGGCCATATCTACGGCAATATTTTTGTTCGGGATATTATGTAGTGATACCTGATCTGCTTGTCTACCACATGCCTATACCTGCAACAACTGTACTCTTGCCCATTGGATCTCTACAATTGTAACTGTAATGTTTCTTTTGTCTTTTTATTTTGCCTAATGGGTTTCTACAAATGTAACTGTAACTTGACTTCTTTGTCTATGTCTGTAATAATCTTACATGTACTCTAATGCGCCCAGATACCTCAGGGTGAGGTGCGCTATAGAAATAAATAAAACAAACAAACAAACAAAAACACCTCTTGCAACTCATTGATTTGTGCCTGGTAATGATCAATTGTTTCAGTTTTTCATAAATGTTCATCTAATAGCCTAAATATTTAACCTTCTATTGTGCGCAATTCGTTAGTTTTCTCACCACAATCCTTCCTAAGAGTTTGGATTTCTGAAATTGCCATATCTCTATCTGTTCATATACCGTCTAACATTGTTTTGAAGTGTATTAACTCTTACTCATTCTCAGCAAACTGTCTTTCTGAATCATCCGTGCACTAAGATTGCTACATTTGGCCGGAAGCTGCTTGTCCAGCTCTCTATGTTCTTCCATCTGTAGCATCTCTTCCCATCCTGTATCTAAACTACACTGTAACTCAGCAATGATATTGGAATGGTTTCCCCGCAGCTTAATAAAAGTATGTAACAAAAACCACTAATTAGCACACAACCTAATGACACAGTCAATCTCCTATTTTTTTTTCTTTTGCTTGAAATATTCTAGGAAGACACCTTCTTCTGGATTTTCTTTTTCCACTTCAGTGCCAATAATGTCTTTCCAATTTACCAGATTTTCAGATGACCATGTAGCAAAGGCAAACAGTTTTGTCTGTAAGTAACAAGATAAATCAGAAAACGCTGCTTCTATTTCCGATATCTCTGAACCTTTAGGCAATTGGACAATAGATACAAACTCAGCGTGCACACTGCACAATCACTGCCACTTCCCTCACAATGCACTTTACGTCAGAGAATGAGCGCACCATATGACTATGCTAAACCATGGCCAGTAATTGCTTTACCGCTTCCCAGCCAACATACCATACATATTTTAGGGTATTTTGTGGTATTTTGGTTAGCCCCCAATTTATAGGACTACCTGATATTATTATTATATCAGGATCATACACAGTAAGCCAATGACAAGACCTGATGCACACTAGAGCACAATTTCATTATCATGCGGTAATTGGGGTCTGCAGTGCGGTATCTTGGAATACACTTACCAGGTCACCTGTCATCTATGTAACCAGCCTCTTAGGATATGAGCCCATTCACAATGATCTGTCTTACCTTGTGTTTTACCATGCACTGCACAATTAAAATACTGCATGCTGTATAAAAAAAAGAACTTTACCAGCTTCACACCTGTCTGTATGGTATAACAAGTAAATAGGACACATAACAAATAGACCAAGGCTGACTTAATTCTTTTGTATATACTTTATAAGCAATTAGAACTTATGAAAAATACAAACAACATGTGCAATGTACTGAGTTTTCACATGACATTCACTGTTTTTCAAGAATAGCCACAAACACATTTCATTTGTAAAACTTCCCCCACGGTAAATAGCTTTTTCTCCCAGCGGGCTTCAAACACCTGTTTTTGCGATAGATGGCCAGAACACTGCTATACTGATCTCAAAGCTTATAAACCCTTTTGTTAAATCTCAAGCTTGCTGCTTGGACAGTCAATAAAAACATGTGAGAAATAGCTGTCTACCTTTTCCAGCCTGTAACTGCCTAAACCCACCCACAGACAACTAGATCGCACACCTCACTTGGACCTCTGAATTCACCAAAAACACACTTTGTTCTGTGTGCCCTCGGACTGCAATTCAGGAATTCATCTCCCCCGTCTGCCTGCACAGCCCTCACTGGAAGGTTTCCTTATGTCCTTCTCTCCCCTGTTGGCATGAATGAACTCAGCGAAGTCTTCAGAGCCAGCCTACGCAGGTACTCTCAGCAAATGGAGCACACTCTGAGAGCCCAGGAAGAGCCCCCCATTCACTTTGCTGCACATCATTCTTAAACCAACCTCTCAGATCTGCCCATGAAATGTATGTTTGCCTAAAGAAAGTGTTAGAAAATGCCTGTTCCAGCGAGCATGTGTTCAGCCTGCAACTTTGCACAGAGATTCAAGCAAAAGAAACTGAACCAAAAGAGTTACATTTCTGTGCTGGTTCCTGCTCTGAAAGTCTTTTAAACAATAAGCTTGTTTTGAAAAAAACAGATTTCACATTCTTCAGCTCATATCTTCTTTGCAAAAACGTTTTCTATTCTGCATGTGTATTCTCTTTTGCATTATCCAAGCACATTTCACAGCCTGAGCTTGCCATCTCACTGAGAGTGCCAATTTGTACCCAAAGGATATCAACTGAGCTGCCTTGAATATTAGGCAAGCTATAGGTTAGTAGTGTTGGGTTATTAGTAAAATAAACTGTTAGGGCCTCAATACACGGATGGCGGTAGGGATTTACCGGTACCGGTAAAATACTGGTACCGGTAAATCCCTACCGCCTTACTACGAGGTCCCTTTCCGGGTTGGGGATTTAAACCCGCTAAGGGACCTCGGAGCTAATTACGGCACCGCAAAATTGCGGTGCCGTAATTAGCGCCTTCCCCATTCCCATAGAGCCCTATGGGGCAGAAATGGGAATGGGGAAGGGCAATAGCGGAAAGGGGATTTACCGCCCCTCCAACCTTGGAATGGGGCGGTAAATCCCCTTTCCGCCAAGGCGGTGCCGGTATTTTACCGGCATGAGCCATGGCGCTAATAGCGCCATGGCTCACCGCCTACCGGGTAATGAGGCCCTAAGTCTTATGCTTCATTGCAACACTCAGTCCATATTCCGACAGTGTGGTGCTAACTGATCACATCAGCTTTTATGTCGTGCCTAATTCCAACCCCCTTTTACGTTGTATGTTTCTCTGCACTCACAATAGTGACTCACACGAGATTCAGCCCAGAGTCTCACGTCTGAGTCTTACACCTCTTGTCAAATGGGATCAGTTTTCATTTTGATGAAATTCTGACCTGGCTTAAATTCAGAGCCTCCTTTTTCCTTACATGATCCCTGTGTGGACACTGAATTGACCCTGGTAAGTCCTCAAACGGTGTTGGTAGCCAACCTGGGTGTCTGCTAACAGAGGTAAAGTCCTACTTTTCAATAACTCCTCTTATTTCAAAGGAGCCATTATTTAGTGAGGGCATGCCAGAACAACAAAAAGATAAAAGGGGAGGAGAACCAACAGGTGAGGACACATTGAACAGACTTACCCTACTCCCGGCAGTCAAAAAGTTAAGGAGACTTGAAAACGGTGAGTGTCTTCTGCTTACGTCAGGTCAACCCAAGGCTGGCTCTAAAACAGAGGGCTCCAGGGCAAGATTTCCCAACATTGTAGAGTTTGATGATGGTGGCAGCCGAGTTATATAGGCCCACGGTCTGGTGGGTCAGCTGAGGAATTAGCATTATCATTCTCTCATGTGACCCAGGTCTAAAGGAATGAGGGTCACTGGCACTCACAGGGGTAGAGGGTTTGCCAGTGACTGACAGCCTTTTCTTTTGCTGAGTGTGAGTAGAATGGGAGCAGAGCTGTGCCTGTATAAACAGTTCATCCTGTGATAACAGGGCCAATGCAACCTGGCACATCTGGGCTAACTGGGCATACCCTTTGAACCATAAAGCTATATTCACCCATTAATCAATCTATCCGTTCACCCATACAACTATATTGCCCCACTTATCCATCCACCAACTTACCCATCCAACTATACCAAGCAATTAAATAACCATCCATCCACACATGCAACAATACGGCCACGATAACCCACTCTTCTATACATCCATTAAATCATGTTCACCCCCTCATCCATTCTTCCACAAACACAACCATATTCCCCTGCTCGTCCATCCAGGGCATAGGAACCAGGACCGAAGGACGTGATCCTTTCCCCCATATCGCTCTGGATGGGGGTAGGTATTAAGATGTATCCCCACCACCTCTGTGAGCAGAGAAGATGTGCAACTGGGATTCCCATCGGCATCAGATGTGTCCCTGTCAATTAGGGATGCCTGAGGGCATTACTCTCTGCCCTATTTTTTGCACAGTACATAGAGATCTCAGGAAACACTGGTTGGTCCTAATAATTCAGTGTGCAGGATGTTTGAATGAGGGAGGCAATATATTTTCTATAAAATCTGGGCAATCAAGCACAGTTTTGTTGGTGTGCTTATGTGAAGAAATCTATTGGGTTTAGGGAAAGACTACTGAAATGTATATAATGACTATTAATGTGATACAATGAATTGATGGTATTACAATTACATAATTGTATAGCGAAGCCAGTTATCGATTTATTGAGTAAGGATTCAGGAAGAGATTTACAAAGATACATTACAAAGGTAATTTATTTATTATATGATCCTATTAATTATTGTAATATTTTCTTAATTCGTGATTTGAATGTATGGCTCGGAATAACTGAAATATATGATTATGAGGTTGTATGTCCAAATGACACCCATTGAAGGATGCAGGGGCGTTGCTAGGGGGGGGCTAAGGGGGCTATTGCCCCTGATCTTTTGGTTGTAGCCCCGGATAGAATCTCAGGAGCTACAGCCAAAAGACTAGCTAGCCCCGAGTCCCGACAGTTCCGACATCAGCTTAGCCCCGGGTCTTTTCCAGACCTAGCAACTCCCCTGGAAGGATGCACACCAAAAAGGTCATGTTTATTAGGTTGATTTGGTGCGTCCTTCAACAGGCAAAATGACCACTGAACTCCATGACATTGCCCCGCCCTGCAACGGGATGTACATTTAATGGGGGTTCAACCACCCAAACCCCCATTTAGCACCCTATTCCTAACATCACACGTACATGCACTGCCACATGCATGCCCAAACACACACATACACACCCGTACATACATACATGCAGGCATACATACGTACATACACAAACACTTACCTTCTCTTGCACCAGCCTCTTCCGGGATGCTTCAAGGTCTCCTGTCAGCCCCTGCGCACATTCACGGGGGCAGGTCATGGTTTTGGAGCTCCCCAGGCTTCGACTGGTAATGATGATGCGGAGAACTAGATGCAGCATCAGGGAGAGCTAATGTTTTTTTCTTTTTCATATGTGGTCTAGTCATGGTTACAGCTCAAACAGCCTATGAAAGAAACCGTATGCTTCTGCTGCTCTGACAATTTAACATCCACTTATTTGTGTGCAGAGCCAATGAGAGAAGTTCTTAGGAGTAACAGAAAGTTTGCAAATGATGATGGTGATCCTGTTTCGCATAACTGAAAATGGTGGGAAGATGCCAAACTGATGTGTCTCTCTTGTGCAGCTTCAGTAAATACACTAGTTGCAACGATAGCGCTCTTACTATTGACACTTGTTTTTATGGAGTGCTCACAGTTTATCAAAAGACAAATCTATATTAGCTAACATCAAAACATGCGCAGCAGTCGATTTCATGTACCTGGTAGGCACTCAAACCGTAGTAAAAGAATCTGTCCTGCGCACATTTAAAAAAATGTCTGTCAATACTATGAAAGATGGCAGTCCCCCACCCCTAAGATCCTTAACAAAGTACAGGGCACATCACCGCCGGGCCATACCACCACATGTGTGCAATGTCCATGATGATTTTGCCACTGCAGGGGCACACATTACTCCAGGTGAAAGATGTAAATACGTTTTTTAATCAAAGGTTAAATGTGTCATCTAGCGTAGAAAGAAGGGGGCAGTACCTGGTCCCCAAATATACCAGCCACAACTGGTGACTGGTGAGTTGGTTTATTGGAGGGTGTAAATATTTGTCGCAAGTATGTGTAAGGTAAAATTTCACATACTGCTATTTTACCTCTATATTTGTGGACCCCCAAACTTTTTTGCTTTTGTTTCAGCCTCCTGTCCTGACTTCTGCCAGTGGAGTACAGCATTCAGCTGCACTCCACTGGGCTTTCACTCATTTTTCTGGGGAAACTTTGTCCTTCAGGCCCTAGACATCCACTAAGGATTGTTTGGTAACTGAACAATGTGCCTAGGAGTAGACTGGTGGCAGCAGAAGCTTTTTCGCTTTTTCATATATTTTTATGAACTTTTACTGAGCCATACCATGCTTACCGCATTTGGCTCATGACTTTGGCTAGTGTCCATCATGGCCGTGCCACAAGGTATGATATGATATGGCATTTATAACGCACCTGTACGCAAATGTTTCTAGGTGCAACGAGTCAAGGAGGGGGACCAGAGGGAGGACAAAACAACGATCTTACAAGGCCCTGTGTCATTCAGATTGTGCAAGTGCAGGGAAGTGGAAGGTGAGAAGTGCTGAGGATGATGGGGTGGGAGAAGTGCAGGTAATCAAAAGTGAAGCCAGCGGGTGGCTCATTAGTGCAGAGAGAAGGGACTGTAGGGTTACAGATACAGACCACAAGTGCTGGGGGAGCCAAGAGGCAGTGCAATGTGCAACTGGACTTCATTGACCTGGGCCCAAGACCAGACCAGTGCATGGAGCAGACAGGTTATCAGCAGGGGAGAGGAAGAGAAAAAGCAGAAGCAAACAGGAAGGTCTTGAGTTGCTTCTGGAACTGGAGGGGGTTCTGCTCAAGTTTGAGAGAGGCTGGAGGCTGTTCCAGATTTAGGCCCCACACGAGGTTAGAGATCTGCCCCCAACTCGCTGCTTGTAAAAGCGACTGACCCTGAGAGAGTTGGAAGTGGATGAGTCGAGAGCTCAAGAAGGAAGATGTTTAGGAAGAGACTCTAGTCATCTCCTTTGGCCATTTTGTCAGTTGGCCTTCCTCCTGATCTTTGTGACCCTTATTTGAGCATGCATTCACCCATTGAAGCCAGAGCTTTTTGCAGGCTAATGCATGTCACTTGTGTGGGTACCCAGGAATTGGGCAAGGACTGTTTGGTCCAAATCCGCACCACTGGTGCCAGGATGTCTGGTGTGCACAAAAACCTCAGAGCCGCAGTGGTCCCTGATTGGACCACTGATGGCATGCATGAGTGTGGCAGATCTCCTCATTGGCCAGCTGTGTGCAAGCACACCCCTGGACTTAAGGATATGAGGAGGGGTCATGATTGCAGACCCACAGATCACCCATAGGTCCTAAATTTACCTATACACAGAGCCAAGTTTCCAGAGAAGCGAAGCAGATCCAAGGACTATCCAGAACCGTGCAGAGAAGGTTTGGCAACTTGAGCCCATTGTTGTCCCGAGAGAGCCCTCATTTGCGCTCGATCTCCAAAGGCTTGCAAAAGTGCTTCAACACTTTGGAGTGGTGAGACCAATCACTATGGATGCTACCTTGATGCCCTCAAACAGGCTTTCTCTGAAGTGTCACTGGGCCCTTTAGTGGACTGGCCAGCTTGTAACTTGGCACCTGTGCTGGAGTGTTGTTTCATCAAGTTTCGGCTCGAGCTTTGGGGAACTCCTAGTTCATACTGCAAAGCATCTTCTTGCCAAATCTCGTTGTCCCAGCTGCTTTGGACCGTGAGAGAGAAGCATGTTCCAGTCTGCGATACTTGGGTGCACCTGTGTCACTGTGCAACACAGAAATTAACTGCTGGTGACTTTCCTGCCTTTCTTCAAGTGTCCTGAGCCCAGCTGCATCAGTGCTTCTTTGTCCTGTATTCGAGATGAGAGATCCAGATCCAGTTGTAAACTGGACCCACATCCGCCCCCGCAGCTCCTCTGCATCGTGATACTTAACCAAGGAGGGGATTTCATACTGCAGTCAACCTTCTTCAAACATGCCACGTTTTACCCCAGAGCGAGCTAAGGGCTACGTTGAATTATCCTGGCTAACTTCACAGAAGTGTTGCCTGTTTCACTAAAAAAGGGTTGCCTCCTGTACATCTGTTAACAAGAGCAGAGTTCAGAAATACATTCAAACATTATTGAAAAACCTATTCATGATTGTTTTGTGTTTTTTATAGTATCATTACTAGCATAATGAACAAAGCTGGCTCTGCCAATACATGCCAGTACTCCTATGTAAGAACATACTCCTGTTGGTTTGGTCATTAAATAAATGTGACATGCCACAATCAAAATATCCGAAATGTTTCCAATGTTTGCCAGTCTAGATTCAAAAGAACACTTATCACGCTTGCTTCATCAGAGATGCTCAGTTAATACAAAGTCACACTACATGAAGAAATAGCTAGGCCTCTACACCAAAATGTCAGTCTAGCAATGTAATACCAAATTATCATTCTTGTTTTATCAAAGATACCTAGTAATAAATGTCATGCCATGGTAAGCAATGCCTAGACTGCACTAAAATGGCAGTCTAGTCACGTAATAACACACATGAATGTGGCGTTGCCCGAAAATACCAGTAAAACATGCCAAGTCAATTAAGGATGTGTGAAAAAGGCTCTAGTGATTCTCAGCCTCCCAGGCTTTACACAAAACACAAACCGATTCATCCCCTTTCACCCACAGTCAATCTTCCATACATCTTCTCACACATTCATTCACACTTCATTCTTCTCAGAGGCACCCTCCCACCCAGAACATTCACACAAACACTCACATTCATACCCATTAACAGACCAGTCACTCACTGCCATACACCTTCTCTACATACACTCATACTGGCACATACCCAGAACATTCACACACACACTCACTCACATTCCTACTCGTTGACCTACCATTCACTTACCCATAAACCTTATTCGACATCCACTCACACTGCAGACTCCACACAGGCACGCACCCGGTATAGCATTATTTTGCGACAGTATTTTCTTTGTGGTATTTTACCACAAAGTAATTACTTTGAATTTTCATCAAATTATTTAGGGCATTGTGGGGTAAAAGGTACAAAGGGGGTGGGGAAGGGTTTGGGTAGGAATAGTAATGACGAGTAAGGTGGGAGTATGGGGTGGGGACCTCCACATTGAAAACAAATCGTTGATGAACAAATTTAAAGTAATTAATTTGTGGAAAAGTACCATGAAGTAATTACTGTCAGCAAAAGAACATGGAACCCAAGCACCAACCCACTCAGCACATTCAAACGGACACTGTCACACTCCCATTCATTCACCAGTCATACTCACTCATACACCCTCTCTCACATCCACTCACACTGCATTCTCCACACAGGCATGCAGCCTCTCACCCAGAACATTAGAACATTCAAACACACACTGTCGAATTCCTACTCATTCACCCACCACTCACTGCCCCATACCAATGCATACATCTTACACACACCTAACACATTCAAAATGCAATTACACTTTTTTTTTAAAAGCCTCCTTACCTGTTTTTGCTTGAGCTTCGGTCTGTCACTCCAGGCCCCCAGCTCCTCTGCACTGCTCACAGACAGTAACCAGGAAGCTGCGAGAGCTTTCTGGTTCCTGTCTTTGACAGAGCAAGAAGGCTGGAAGAGAAGGGCCTGGAGCTGAATGTGGCATGCCACAAGTCACCTTCAGCTATGTCCCCTACTGAGCACCTCCTTCTTGCGCTGCAAGCCCCCGGCCCAGTCTTCACCTAACGGGTGAGGACTGGGCCGGGGCAGCCCTACATATGGTCTGGTGATGCCCCCGCACTGCAGGGGCTGCAGTGGTCCCCTCTACACCAGTGATCTCAGACTGTGCAAAGACTAAAGGATGAGATATGATAAGACAAGTGTTTCTAAGCGTGACAAGACAAGGAAGGGGAGATAAAGGGAGGACAAAATAAATGATCTTACTAGGTCTTGTGACATTCAGATCATGCAAGTGCAAGGAGGAAGGGAGAGGAGAAGTGCCAGGGGGAGAGAGGGGAGAGAGTGCAATAGGCAAAGCTCAAGTAAGTGCCACCAAGGCTGACTTAATTCTTTTGTCTATACTTTATAAGCAATTAGAACTAATGAAAAATACAAAGAACATGTGCAGTGTACTGAGTTTTCACATGACATTCCCTTTTATTCAAAAATGAAAATGAAAATAGCCACAAACACATTTCATATGTAAAACCTCTCTCATGGTAATTAGCCTTTTCTCCCAATGGGATTAAAACACATTTTTTGCAATAGATGGTCAGAACACTGCTACACTGACTTTAAAGCTTATCACTTGTGTTGGCAGCTTATAAACCTTTCGTTATATCTGAAGCGTGCTGCTTGGACAGTGAATAAAAAACACTTGAGAAATAGCTGTCTACGTTTGTGAATGTAGCACAATTTTCCAGTAGGTAACTGCTTGTAAAACACACCTACAACCAACTAGATCGCACACCTCACTTGGACCTGTGTACTCACCAAAAACACATTTTGTTCTGTGTGCCTTCATGCTGCAATGCAGGAATTCTCTCTTCACCGTGTGCCTGGACAGCCCTCACTGGAAAGATTCCTTATCTCCTTCTCTCCCCTCTCAGCATGAATGAACTCAGCAAAGTCTTCCGAGCCAGCCTGCGCAGGTACTCTCAGCAAATGCAGCACACTCTGAGAGCCCAGGAAGAACCCCATTCACTTCCCGCACATCACTCTTAAACCAACATCCAAGATCTGCCCATGAAATGTATGTTTCCCTAAAGAGTTAGAAAATGCCTGCCCCTGACTATGATGTCATGTGCCAATCAACCCACCCCCCAATTGGCCAACCCTCTACAAGGTCCCAGCAAGCACGTGTTCAGCCTGCACCTTTGCACAGAAATTCAGGCAAAAGAACGGAACCAAAATAGTTACATTGTTGCACTGGTTCCTGCTCTGAACATCTTTTAAAATCTTGCTTTGAGCAAAAACGGATTTCCCATTCCTCAGCTCACATCTTCCTTGCAAACACTGCTTCTATTCTACATGTTTATTCTCTTTTGGATCCTCCAAGCACATTTCACAGCCTGAGCTTGCCATCTCACTGAGTGTGCCAATTTGTTCCCATGATCTGCACAAAAGCTTTGCACCAAAAAGATATGGACTGAACTGCCAGGCGATAGGTTAATAGTGTTCAGGTATTAGTAGAGTAAGTAAACTATTAGACTTATGCTACATTGCAACACTCAGTCCATATTCCCATGGTGTGATGATAACTGATCACATCAACCTTTATGTTGTGCTGAATTCCAAACCCCTTTTACGTTGTATGGTTCTCTGCACTCACAATACTGACTCACACCAGATTCAGCCAGAGTCTCACGTCTGAGTCTCACACCTCTTGTTGTCAAATGGGATCAGTTTTCATTTTGATGAAATTTTGACCTGGCTAAAATTCAGAGCCTCCTTTTTCCTTACATGATCCCTGTGTGGTCACTGAATTGACCCTTATCAGTCCTCAAATGTCATTGGTAGCCAACCCTGGGGGTCTGCTAACAGAGGTAAAATCACTATTTTGTAATAACTCCTCTTATTTATTTCAAAGGAGCCATTATTTAGTGAGGGCATTCCAGAACAACGAAAAGATAAAAGGGGTAGGGAACCAACCGGTGAGGACACATTGAACAGACTTAGGGCCTCATTACACGGTAGGCGGTAAGGGTTTACCGGTACCTGTATTTTACCGGTACCGGTAAACCCTTACCGCCTTACTACGAGGTCCCTTTGCGGGTTGGGGAATTTAAAGCCTGCTTTTTGCAGGCAGTAAAAACCAACCTGCAAAGGGACCAGGGAGCTAATTACGGTACCGCAATTTGCGGCACCGTAATTAGCGCCTTCCCCATTCCCATAGAGCCCTATGGGGCAAAAATGGGAATGGGGAAGGGCAATGGGGGAAGGGGGAATTACCGCCCCACCAACCTTGGAATAGGGCGGTAATTCCCCTTTCCACCAAGGTGGTGCCAGTATTTTACCGGCATGGACCAAGGTGCTAATAGCACCTTGGTCCACCGCCATCCGTGCAATGAGGCCCTAACTCTACTCCCGGCAGTCATAAAGATAAAGAGACTTGAAAACGGTGAGCGTCTTCTGCTTACGTCAGGTCAACCCAAGCCTGGCTCTAAAACAGAGGGTTCCAGGGCAGGATTGCCCAACATTGTAGAGTTTGATGATGGTGGCAGCAGAGTTATATAGGCCCACGGTCTGGAGGGTCAGCTGAGGATTTAGCATTATCTTACTCTCATGTGACCAAGGTCTAAAGGAATGAGGGTCACTGCCACTCACAGGGTAGAGGGTTTGCTAGTGTATGACAGCCGAGTGCTGAGTGTGAACAGAATGGGAGCAGAGCTGTGCCTGTAAAGAGTTCATCCTATGATAACAGTGCTAATGCAACCTGGCACATCTGGGCTAACTGGGCATACCCATTCAACCATACAATAATAATCACACAATAATCAATCCATCCGTTCACCCATACAACTATATTCCCCCACTCATCCATCCACTAAGTTACCTAGCCAAGTATACCAAGCAATTAAATAAGCATCCATCCACACATACAACAATATTCATCCATCCATACAGCCACGATAACCCACTCTTCTACACATCCATTTCATCATGTTCACCCCCTCATCCATTCTTCCACCAATTCAACCATATTCCCCTGCTCGTCCATCCAGGGCATAGGAACCAGGGCGGAAGGATGTGATCCTTTCCCCCATATCGCTCTGGATGGGGGTAGGTAATACGATGTATCCCCACCACCTCTGTGAGCAGAGAAGATGTGCAACTGGGATTTCCATCGGCATCAGATGTGTCCCTGTCAATTAGGGATGCCTGAGGGCATTACTCTCTGCCTTATTTTTTGCACAGTACATAGAGATCTCAGGAAACACTGGTTGGTCCTAATAATTCAGTGTGCAGGATGTTTGAATGAGGGAGGCAATATATTTTCAATAAAATCTCAGCAATCAAGCACAGTTTTGTTGGTGTGCTTATGTGAAGAAATCTATTGGGTTTAGGGAAAGACTACTGAAATGTACATAATGACTATTAATGTGATACAATGAATTGATGGTATTGCAATTATATAATTCTTTGTAGATGCCATTTATCGATTTATTGAGTAGGGATTCACGAAGAGATTTAAAAAGGTACAAGTGGGTAAGAACCTTGTTCACATCCTTTATTTTATGATCCTATTTATTATTGTAATATTTTCTTAATTCGTGATTTGACTGTATGGATTGTAATATTTGAAATATATGATTATGTGGTTCTATGTCCAAATGCCACCCACTGAAGGATGAACACCAAAAAGGCCATTTTTATTAGGTTGATTTGGTGCGGCCGGCAACAGGCAAAATGACCACTGAACTCTGCACTGCAACGGCGGGATGTACATTTAATGGGGGTTGAACCACCCAAGCCAACATTTACCACCCCATTCCTCACATCACACGTACATGCACTGCCACATACATGTACACACACACATACACACCCGTACATACTTGCATGCAGGCATAAATACATGCATACATACATACACACATACGTACATACACACACACCTACCTTCTCTTGCACCAGCCTCTTCCGGGATGCTTCAAGGTCTCCTGTCAGCCCCTGCGCACATTCACGGGGGCAGGTCATGGTCTTGGAGCTCCCCGGGCTTCGACGGGTAATGATGATGCGGAGGACTAGATGCAGCATCAGGGAGAGCTAATGTTTTTTTCTTTTTCATATGTGGTCTAGTCATGGTTAATCGGTCAAACAACCTTTGAAAGAAACCGTATGCTTCTGCTGCTCTGACAATTTAACATCCACTTATTTGTGTGCAGAGCCAATGAGAGAAGTTCTTAAGAGTAACAGAAAGTTTGAAAATGATAATTTTGGTCCTGTTTCGCATGAATGAAAATGGTGCTAAAATGCCAAACTGATGTGTCTCTCTTGTGCAGCTTGAGTAAATACACTAGTTGCAACAATAGCTCTCTTACTATTGACACTTGTTTTTATGGAGTGCTCAGAGTTTAACAAAAGACAAATCTATATTAGCTAACATCAAAACATGCACAGCAGTCGATTTCATGTACCTGGTAGTCATTCAAACGTAGTAAAATAATCTGTCCTGCGCACATTTAAAAAAATGTCTGTCAATGCTATGAAAGATGGCAGTCCCCCACCCCTAAGATCCTTAACAAAGTACCGGGCACACCACACTCCCCGCGGCCTAGACCCCCACGTGTGTGCAATGTCCATGATGATTTTGCCGCTGCAGGGGCACACACTACTCCAGGTGAAAGATGTAAATACGTTTTTTAATCAAAGGTTAAATGTGTCACCTAGCATAGAAAGAAGGGGACAGTGCCTGGTCCCCAAATATACCAGCCACCACTGGAGACTGGTGAGTTGTTTTATTGGAGGGTGTACATATTTGCCACAAGTATGTGTTAGGTAAAATTTCACTTACTGCTATTTTACCTCTATATTTGTGGACCCCCCAAACTTGTTTGCTTTTGTTTCAGCCTCCTTTCCTGACTTCTGCAAGTGGAGTACAGCATTCAGCTGCACTCCACTGGGCTTTCACTCATTGTTCTGGGGAAATGTTGTCCTTCTGACAGTCACTACTGGGAAACTTTATTTCCCTTAGTCTTCTGACTTTGTTGCCACTTTGGGCAACTGTATTTCAGTGTACAAAGTACATTACTATACCGCGCACTGGGGTACTTACGTTTTCAGGTCCTAGACATTCACTAAGGATTTTTTTGGTAGCTGAACAATGTGCCTAGGAGTAGACTGGTGGCAGCAGAGCTTTTGAGCTTTTTCATATACTTTTATGAACTTTTACTGAGCCATATTATGCTTACCACGTTTGGCTCATGACTTTGGCTAGTGACCATCATGGCCGTGCCACAAGGTATGATATGATATGGCATGTATATCGCACTTGTACAAAAGTGTTTCTAGACGCAACGAGACAAGGAGGGGAAACAGGGGAAGGACAAAACAACAATCTTACTTGTCCTTGTGTCATTCAGATCGCGCAAGTGCAGGGAAGTGGAAGGGGAGAAGTGCCGAGGATGATGGGGTGGCAGGGAGGGAGAAGTGCAGCCAGCGGGTGGCTCATAAGTGCAGAGAGAATGGGCTGTAGGGTTACAGATACAGACCTTAAGTGCTGGGGGAGCCAAGAGGCAGTGCGATGTGCAACTGGATTTGCATGGACCTGGGCCAAGACAGACCAGTGCGTGGAGCAGACAGGTTATCAGCAGGGGAGAGGAAGAGAGGAAGAGAGGAAGAGAGAAAGCGGAAGTTAATAGGAAGGTCTTGACTTGCTTCCGAAACCGGAGGAGGTTCTGCTCAAGTTTGAGAGAGGCAGGGAGGCTGTTCCAGACAGAGACCTGACCCAAAGACAGAGGGCCTCATTACACGGTAGGCGGTGAGCCATGGCGCTATTAGCGCCATGGCTCATGCCGGTAAAATACCGGCACCGCCTTGGCGGAAAGGGGATTTACCGCCACATCCCAAGGTTGGAGGGGCGGTAAATCCCCCTTCCGCCATTGCCCTTCCCCATTCCCATTTCTGCCCCATAGGGCTCTATGGGAATGAGGAAGGCGCTAATTACGGCACCGCAATTTTGCGGTGCCGTAATTAGCTCCGGGGTCCCTTAGCGGGTTGGTATTTAACGCCTGCAAAAAGCAGGCGTTAAAACTCCAACCCGCTAAGGGACCTCGTAGTAAGGCGGCAGGGATTTACCGGTACTGGTATTTTACCGGTGCCGGTAAATCCCTACCGCCTACCGTGTAATGAGGCCCAGAGATTTGCCCCCAACTCTCTGGTTGGAAAAGTGACTGACCCTCAGAGAGTTGGAGTTGGATGAGTTGGGAGCACAAGAAGGAAGATGTTTAGGAAGAGACTCTAGTCATCTCCTTTGGCCATTTTGTCAGTTGGCCTTCCTCCTGATCTTTGTGACCCTTATTTGAGCCTGCATTCACCCATGCAAGCCAGAGCTTTTCGCAGGCTAATGCATGTCACTTGTGTGGGTACCCAGGAATTGGGCAAGGACTGTTTGGTCCCAATCCGCACTACTGGTGCCAGGATGTCTGGTGTGCACGAAAACCTCAGAGCCGCAGTGGTCCCTGATTGGACCACTGATGGCATGCATGAGTGGGGCAGATCACCTCATTGGCCAGCTGTGTACAAGCACACCCCTGGACTTTAGGATATTAGGAGGGGTCCTGAGTGCAGACCCACGGATCACCCATAGGTCCGAATTGACTTATACACAGAGCCAAGTTTCCAGAGAAGCTAAGCAGATCCAAGGACTACCAGAACCGTGTAGAGAAGGTTTGGCAACTTGAGCCCATTTTTGTCCCGGGAGATCCCTCCTGTGTGCTCGATCTCCAAAGTCCTGCAAAAGTGCTTCAACCCCTTGGAGTGGTGAGACCAATCACTCTGGATGCCTCCTTGGTGCCCTGCAAACAGGCCTTCTCTAAAGTGTCCCTGGGTTCTTTAGTGAACTGGCCAGCTTGTAACTTGGCACCTGTGCTGGAATGTTGTTTCATCGAGTTTCGGATCGAGCTTTGGGGAACTCCTAGTTCATACTGCAAAGCATCTTCTTGCCAAATCTCGTTGACCCAGCTGCTTTGGACCATGAGAGAGAAGCATGCGCCAGTCTGCGATACTTGGGTGCCTCTGTGTCACTGTGCAACAGTGAAAGTCGCTGCTGGTGACTTTCCTGCCTTTCTTCAAATGTCCTGAGCCCAGCTGCATCAGTGCTTCTTTGTCCTGTATTCGAGATGAGAGATCCAGATCCAGTTGTAAACTGGCCCTGCATCCGCACCCGCAGCTCCTCTGCATCGTGATACTTAACCGAGGAGGGTATTTCATATTCCAGGCGTCCTTCTTCAAACTTGCTAAGTTTGACCCCAGAGTGAGCTAAGGGCTCCCTTTAATTGTTCTGGCTAACTTCACAGAAGTGTTCCCTGTTTCACTGAAAAGGGTCACCTCCTGTACATCTGTTAACAAGAGCAGAGTTCAGAAATCCATTCTAACCGTATGCGATTGCGACCAAGAGTAGCGTGGGTGCCCAAACCACCAAAATGGGTTTGGGGGTTGGAAGAATTCTCCCCCCCACCTGCGAAAATGTTTTGAAAAATTGGTTATATAAGCACACTTTCTGTGAAAAAATGGGAAAAAGGCCAGATAGTTTGCAATCGATTTTGTAGGGTAACCCGTGAAAAAAATACAATAGATGTAAGCCAACAAAAATATATAAGCGTTTTCCTAGTGCATTTTCATGCCTTTCCCTGCAATATATGCCTGCGTTCCGATTGAAGAACATATTCATGATCGCTATAGTATCATTACTAGCATTATGAACAAAGCTGGCATTGCCAATACATGCCATTACTTCTATGTAAGAACATACTTCCATTGGTTTGGTCATTAAATAAAAGTGACATGCCACAATAAGAAAACATATCCAAAATGGTTGCAATGTATGTATGCCAGTCTAGGCTCATAAGAACATTCATCACGCTTGCTTCAACAAAGATGCTCGTTTTAATAAAATGTCACACTACAGTAAGAAATAGCAAGGTGTCATGGCCACATGCCCAGGATAACAGGAGTGGCACCATCAAATGGAGGGAGCAAGGGGCACCATGGTCCACGCACGTCCCTTTGGGACGTTTATACCTGAGGGGCCCGGTTGGACTCAGTCCTGGAGCCTTTGGCCTTTGGTGCCAGGCTCATGGAAAAACATAAACAAGACACTTGTATTATGGGCAGGAATACTCTCAAGAACTTTCCACTTGTGTTTAACTAGTCCGGGTGTGGCCTTCTATTTGCAGCTGCACGTGCAACTTCAAGGAGTGGCAGGGTGTGGCAAGCAGGACTGAGCAAGGGGGCATGGCCTTAAGAGCTAGCTATAAAAGCCAGCCCAACCCAAAGGCACACGCTTTGCGTTACTCTGCATTCTCATGCAGCGTGACGCTCACCGCCGCCTGGGTTAACTATCACTTACCTTGGGAATCAAGTCTCCTGCTCCTACGCTTACCTCTTGGAGTCAGCCTATACCTGCATCCATCTCCGCTGAGTCTGGCATCCATTCTCCATCTTCCGGATAGCAGATCTCCAGCTCCCGGCACCGCAGCACGACATCTTATTCATCTTCTGGATCGCAGATCTCCAGCTCCCGGCACAGCAGAACATCTTCTTCATCTCCGGTACGCAGATCCTCAGCTCCGGGCACCGTGGCACAACATCTTCTTCATCTCCGGCATGCAGATCTCCAGCTCCCGACACCGCGGCACAACATCTTCATCTTCTTTATCTTCAGCATGCAGAACTCCAACGCTGGACTCTGCAGCACGACATCTTCTTCTTCCACGAAGGCGAAACCTAAAAAAAGGACAAAAGACAAGGTTAGACATACAAACCTGCAGTCTAAAGGCTGCGCTTCTAAAATACTTTGCGCTTGCTCTAAAAGCACACTTACCTACTGCTGGAACGACCCAGAATCCTCCACTCTCCATCTCGAGTCATTTCGGGCCCTGTTGCCCTGCTGGACCGCAATCACACCTATAGGGGAAGAAAGATAGACATTACTACAAAGCTGACAATAGGCTGAGAACAAGAATATCAATACTTCACAACAAAACGAAAACAGAAGGACACTTAGCAGAAAGGCGCGGCTGGACTGGACACCACGTATAAAGGACCAGTGAAGAAACTCGGTCCTCATTCCACACGCGCTCCTGCCAGAAGTAGCAGGACGGACAGTTCACTCTAAATAATCCACAGGTTAGCCTTAATGGGACGATACATGCTCACCGCACTATGGGAGGCAGGTGTTGAAAGGGAATTTACTCACAGGCCAGCAACCTTACGTCCTCTCATATCTATGCGGGAACAGGGTTCCAATTCTTCGCAGAGGCCCAGAGCCTATTTGCAGCGGGAGGAAGCAGATCGGGGGTTCCTAAACCCTGGGATGGCTGCAAACATTCCCCAACGTCCCCGCAGAGACCAGGTGAGCGTAACACTAGGCCTCTACACCAAAATGTCAGTCTAGCAATGTATTACTAATTATCATACTTGTTTTTATCAAAGATACCTAGCAATACATGTCATGCCATGGTAAGAAATGGCTAGACTGAGTGCACTAAAATGGCAGTCTAGCCACGTAATAACACACATGAACGTGGCTTTGCCCGAAAATACCAGTAAAACATGTATAGCGTTATTTTGCCGACAGTATTTACTTTGTGGTACTTTACCACAAAGTAATTACTTCGAATTTTCCTAAAAGTGTTTAGGGCATTGTGGGGTAAAAGGTACAAAGAGGTTGGGGAGGAGTTTGAGGTAGGGATAGTAATGATGGGTAAGAGCAGAGTATGGGGGTGGGGACACCCAAATTGAAAAGAAATCGTTAATGAACAAATTTAAAGTAATTACTTTGTGGTAAAGTACCTTGAAGTAATTACTGTCAGCAAAAGAACATGGAACCCACGCAACAACCCACTCAGCACATTCAAACAGACACTGTCAAGACTCATAACCATTCACCCACCAGTCACACTCACTCATACACCCTTTCTCACATCCACTCACATTGCATTCTCCACACAGGCATGCAGCCACCCACCCAGAACATTAGAACATTCAAACACACACTGTCGAATTCCTACTCATTCACTCACCACTCACTGGCCCATACCACATGCATACATCTTACATACACCTAACACATTCAAAATGCAATTACACATTTTTTTTAAAAGCCTCCTTACCTGTTTTTGCTTGAGCTTCGGTCTGTCACTCCAGGCCCCCAGCTCCTCTGCACTGCTCACAGACAATAACCAGGAAGCTGCGAGAGCTTTCTGGTTCCTGTCCATGACGAAGCGAGGAAGCTGGAGCAGAAGGGGCTGGAGCTGAATGTGGCATGCCAAAAGTCACGTTCAGTATTGTCCCCTACTAAGCGCCTCCTTCTTGCGCTGCAAGCTCCGGCCCAGTCTTCACCTAATGGGTGAGGACTGGGCCGGTCCCCCCCCTACAAATGGTCTGGTGATGCACCCCTCACTGCAGTGTCCCCTCTACACCAGTGATCTGAGACTGTGCAAAGACTAAAGGATGAGATATGATATGATATGATAAGTCATTTATAACGCCTGTACACAAGTGTTTCTAAGCGTGACTAGACAAGGAAGGGGAGACAAAGGAAGGACAAAACAAATGATCTTACTAGGTCTTGTGTCATTCAGATCATGCAAGTGCAAGGAGGAAGGGAGAGGAGAAGTGCCAGGGGAAAGAGGGAGAGAGTGCAATAGGCAAAGCTCAAGTAAGTGTCACCTGGGTGGCCGGCTCTTAGAAAGTGCAAGGAGGCAGGTGACAGTAGAGGTAGTGCAAGAGGCTACTGGTCATGAATGAGCTTGGTATCCATTAAGATTCAGAGGGTGGCCCCGTAACCAGTTAGCAGAGCAGACAAGTACATCAGCAGGGGATAGAGAGGATATGCAATCTTTGCATCGGAAAATGTTCCATCGAGGGCTATAGCATCGAATTTTTTTCCAACGAATAAATGCATATTTTTGTGGGTTAAAGGGTTAATTTCTTTGGTGTGGGTGTTTATGGGTTCAAAATGGGGGATTTGGCAGGGGGGGCGAGACACAAAACACCCTCAATGGAAAAATGTTTGCGATGGAAACACCATAAACCGAGAGAGAGATAGAAAGCAGAATCAAAAAGGAAGGTCTGAGTTGCTTCCGGAACCTTAGGTGGTCCTGCTCAAGTCTCAGAGAGGCAGGGAGGCTGTTCCAAAGGGAGGTACCAGCCAAGGAAAGAGATCGACCCCCCACTCTGTGCCTGGAGAAGCGTCTGACCCTCGGACAGTTGGAAGTGGATGAGCGAAGTGCTTAGGAAGAGAGAGTTGGAAGGAATGTGGATCCTTGGAGCCATTGGGATCCAGCTGAGAGATTTCAGGGCTGGAGAGATACATTCCCTGAGCTTGAGGCCAAGGGCAAGTTTTGCAGTCCTGTTCTATATCAGTTGCATAGGGTGAAGAGCAGAGGCAGACACATTTAGATAGAGGCTGTTTCAGTATTCCAGCTTAGAAAGAACTGTTAGGCAGAATCATATGCAGTAGCCTTTGGGAACACCACACACAATTAAGACTACAAATGCAAGTACAAATTCACCTTTGGTACAAGTCTGTACTACACAGTAAAGTGGTAGAGATGGCTCCGCAGCCAGACTTATCTCACGAGTAAAGTGAGCAGTAACAGAAATTACACAAAGGACAGCAATTGCTATGGTTCAAACGAACACTGACTCAAGGTGTCTGAGTAAAATAATAAACATTTATTTACACAATTGTTTGTAAAACAGTTCACTAAGTAAAGCAGCAGAAAATCACAATCTTAATACACTACACACCACCCAATGAATTCTGGACAAGCTCAAAATGAAGTGTGAGCAAAATGGCACTCCAGTAATTTAAAAAGGGAGAGAACCGAGACAAGTATACCAATCCTGACAACGGAGCAGAACATAACTACAACAGTCTCAAAGAGGCACGCAGTATCCACCGCGACGCAAACAGACATAACTATAGATCTAACCAGTGACATCGGTCAGGACCAAGAGAAAGAACCGCACTTAAAGAGACCTCAGACAGGCCTCGACAAGCAGGTGCAGGGGCTGGGCGGTGAAACCTCCAAAGAGAATAGTCAAGCCCAAGAAGCCCCAAGCAAACCCCATAAGAAGCAAACTCAATTTTTTAAACAGTCAACCGGAAAAGCAAAAGGCTCAACTGTGCTCAGTTACCTGATCGAGAAAGAACCCCCCTCATCAACAACAGCGATGAAAGCCAGGCCTCCCACTAAGCAAAATAAAAAACAGCAGGGGGCCGAAACGAGACAGAAGACCCCAGCCCAACAACCGTCCATCACAAGTGGGAGCCCCAAACCCGGAACAGCGGTGAGCTCGCCCAAATCTGCTGAAGACTTCCTTGAAGATGACTCAATGATGAACATGAGCCAACACCTGGACGAAGAGCCAACCCAAGTACAAAACGAGTGTGCTCCGCTCATGGCAACAAGAGACGTCCATAGGGAGACACACATTCGGGCACGGGGTCCAACTTTGAGGACGAACCATTTAGCTCAGAATTCTTAACACTCGAGGATCGCTGTAAGAAATTGAATAAAAAGGTGCAGTGGAAAGCAAAGAGCCCGAGGGGATCAGCGAGCAAGGGCAACCAGGAGTCTACAAACCCTCCACACGAGAAAGAAAACCGACACGCGTCCAAGCCCCAAAGTCATACTTCTGCCTATGCAGAGCCGCACTACACAAGCAAAACAAGCCTCCGACCTAGCACAGATTCTTGGAAACAGAAAGTGCCGCACTTCACCTCCAAGACGGAAAAATACCACAAGGATGAAAAAAACACAGAAAGGAAGAAATGGATACTGAAGCTGGAGCAGATCCCTGGAAACGATGACGAGGTAGTACTAAACAGAGGCGCGGTGCTAGAACTACTGAGCTTCGTGCCTAATCTCAGATCTATAAACACGAAAGACCTGCTGATAGTAGACCCCAGCCAGAGCCAGCACAAATCCATCTCACATCTCTACATGGCTTCCAAATCTGTGTTTCGTCTCCTGATAGCCAAAACGAAAGCTTTGCTGAAACTTGGATACGACATCATAGAATCAACTAGATCAAAACGGTTCAACCGACCAAGCCCAAAACGCGATCATTCAGCTGCTCTGGAAACGAGAAGCCCCTCGTCAAAACATTGTCAGTACACAAAAAACCATCGGCACGAGACAAGAGGGGAAAAAACAAATCATAGATACGAGTCACAAACTACTACTAAGGAGAAGGCCTACAAGGACCAGGGAGGCGAGAAAGCGCCGGCAAGAATAAGCCAAGAACAAAATAACAGAAAAATTGACCTCACGATTACAAAAACGATCTTGGCAGACCAAATACAACCTTCGCTGAGGCACAACTCGAGACTCAACCTAGTCCTGGGTCCAGAGTCGTGGTTATCCATAGCACCGACTGGTGCACCAAGGAAATAGCAATCCAAGTACCATGAGTCCGGTTCAGCCTTCATGACCGTCAAGAAAGCTGAGAGATCCTGCATCCGACTAGGCTCATGGAACACCAGGGGACACTCGCATCTAACGCGACCAGGAGTCATTGAACTACGAGATTATGACTTTCTATGTCTACAGGAAACCTGGCTCACAGAGGTCCCCACACTTGAGGGATACGAAATCATCCTCTCACCGGCCACAAAAGGACAAACAGGACATCCATCCTCTGGAATATTGACAGCATGTCGTCAAGGCTGTGGCTTTTCACTCGACGCCACGCTATTTAGCAGTCCCTCCATCCTGATGACCAAAGCAGTTCAGACTGATCGCGAAGAACACCCAGCCAACCAGCTACGGGAGCCACTGATCATCATAAATACGTATTGGAATCCAGCTGGAATCAGTGACACATCCTTTCTGGAACAAATGGAAAGAGCGATCGATGATGCACTGTCGGCCCAGTTAACCCCTAACCTCGTGATCTGTGGAGACATCAATGCCACATGCCAGTCCTCAGACAAATTCACTTCCCGTTTGGACAAGAACAGCCCGGGTGCGAAGAGAGGAGTCCAGTGGACGAATTTGATGAACTCTTATGAACTCCATAACCTGGACGCAGCCTTTCCAGACCCAAAACGGCTGCCGACTTGGGCAAGGCGAGAAGCGAATGCCACAATAGACCACATATTTGTGTCCACGCCGTTGTTGGCAGTGATAAGTTCTTTTGACGTGATCAATGCGCCGGCTAGTGACCACAACTTGCTGGTGACAGTTTGTTCAACAACACAGGTGGAAAGAGACTACGCGTTGCCACAGCTCTCCACGAATAACCAGCGAACAAGAGTGAAAATATTGGCTAAAGCAATAAAAGAACTACGACACAAATACCAGGCACAGGCAGAACGGGGGACAAGCGAGCTGATCGACTACTTATCTTTATTGGTCACATACAAAGTCAAGGCCACCAACAGAGCCAATCACAACTGCTCGCACCACAGATTCGACAACATCGTGGTGCTAAAACGCAAGGAGATGAGAAGGCTAAAACGACAAGCTAAAGTGAGAGGAACTGCGGCAGCAATAACCGAGGCAGCAGAGGGGTGCCGACAGTACAAAAACTGGCTCAAAAACTATCGCCTGACCCTATATCAACAGGACTCAGAAGCTATTCTGAAAACAATAGTATCCAACAACAGCAGAGAGTTCTGGAGCCTCCTGAATTCAAGACACTCCGACGGAAAAACTGCTTTTATTTCAAACATCGGCGAAGCTACCTGGGTCGAATTCTTCAGCGCATTGTTTAGGAAGTCCAAAGAAGAGCAAACAGAGAAGCTGGCAAAGACACCATTACCATGGATCAGAGTGGATGACATCGAGGACATCACAACACAAATTAAGAGACTCAAAAACTCCCGAGCCCCAGGCCCGGACGGCATCTCGAACGTTGACCTGAAGTCCTTCGAGGAAGATTGGGCCCCTCTTCTCAGTAAAATCTTTCAAAGATGTGCCCAACTACAATCTATTCCTCCATCATGGAAAACGGCCACAGTCGTTCCAATTTACAAGAAGGGAGATAAAGAAGATCCAAAAAACTACAGGCCGATCGCCCTTCTCGACTGTATTGGTAAAGTGTTTGGTTCTCTCGTTCTGAGAGAATTCAACAACTGGGCCAAAACGGCGGGTTGCCATGACTACCTACAAACAGGTTTTAAAAAAGGACTGGGCACAGCAGCCAACATACTGATGCTCAGCGTGTTCAAAGGGAAAGTGTTGGAGGGTGGACCGCGACTTTACCTAATCTTCATCGACCTCACCCAGGCGTTTGACAAGGTGGAGCGCCCGCGGCTCTGGCAGAAACTCGAAACCTGGGGCTGCCCTACCCCGATCCTGGAGCCGATCAAAGCACTGTACACCGGCACCACCATGCGAGTAAGATTAAACCAACACGGCCTCCTGTCCCCAGCGATTCCAACCGCCAGAGCGGTGAACCAGGGGTGCCCTTTGGCCCCGGCCCTATTTATCTCCTTCCTGGGGGACCTGCAAACAACGTTCGAAGAAGTCCACTGCTTCCCACCAAAGTTGGGCGATACACACGTGAATAGAATCCTATACGCAGACAACCTGGTCCTCCTAGACCACACTGTCGTGGGCCTAAAGCGGCAACTAAAGAAACTCTCGGAATACATGGCTGACAACAAATTGGAGATAAACGAAAAAAAGACAAAATTTATGATCCTGTCTACAAAACCAAAGAAGGTGGAAAAAACCGCTCTGTTCTTGGGAAAGCAGCGGGTCGAAAAAGTCGCCGAATTTAGATACCTTGGAGTGACACTCGACGGCTCAAGTAATGAATTGGCAATGCAAGCCCACCTCAAAAGAACAACGAAAAAGCTGATTGCACAAGCCAAAGCAATTAACAGAAAATTCGGTCGCTTCTCCCTAATTCCTGTTGTAGACTTCTACAAGAAAAAGGTTATTCCCACCTTGACCTACGGCGTCAACGCCCTTCCGAATTTACCCACTGTTGTGTGGCCGAGACTGGAAGCGATGTTTTGGAGAGGGACACTGGGTCTCCCTAATTCCACCTCGGTGACCGTCATAAGGAAGGAACTCAGCCTACTATCACTCGAGGGAACAGTGAAATCCAGCATGCTCATGCTTTATCGCAAAACCAGAATTTCGCCTGACCCATCAATTTACAATCTAATCAAGAAAGAATGTGAAAACGGCCAAAGTAAATTGCTAAACCGTTGGACAAAAATAAACCAGGCTCTGCTGGCTACTACAGAGTGTGACGAAGAGACACTTGTCAGAAACCCTACAAAAATTCATAACAAGCTGAAAGAAATCGACTGGATCCAAACCAACGAGGCAGCTCTAAAGAACAAACTGACACAGCACCTCCCGCCAAACATCAGAAGATTCAACGATTTACAACCGTACATCAAAAAGTTCCCTTCTAGACACGCTCGCAATTTAATAATGAGAGCGCGGCTAAACCTCCTGTTAACTAACGAAATTTTAGCAATCAGAGGGCTTTCCCTATCGAACGAGTGCCGATTCTGCAAAACGCCGGGAACAATAGAATCGATTAGGCATTTGCTCTTGGCATGTCCTCGCACAGCCAGGATCCGAACAGTGTACCTGTCGAAGATCTTTTCGGAGCACACTTTAAGCGACCAGGACGTTTGTTGGTCCAGACTGATGGCCGGAGATAGACCTTCGTGGCGGCTGGCCACCTACAAAATGTTGGTCTATATAAACACTGAACTTCTCAGCCGACCGCCCTCAGGTTGAGCGGTCCGTCAAACGACCTTCGATGAGTTCCGGCCTCAACACAATTCAACATAATACAATACAATACTTCCCCCGTTTTAATCATCACCGATGACACCACAGCTTCGCACTGAAAATGAAAAGTCTTCTATTGTAAAAATCTTATTGATTAAAAGCAATAAAAAAAAAAAAAAGGGAGAGAAAGACAGGGTTATTCAAAATCAAGCAGCACCAACAAGTAACAAGTAAATAGGCAGGGCAATCTAGAAAAGGATTACTACACTAGGATTCAACTAGAATTCAAATCAATAGGCCTGGGCCAATGTTAATGGTTCAGAGTCTTTTCAGAGGATCACACAGTTCAGAGTAGTTTGCGGTTAAGTCTTTGCCAAGAGTTCGAAACGAATTTGGTTGGGAAAAAAGTTACTTAATAGAGTAGAGAAGGACAAGCCCTCAGATTGGCAAAAGATTTAAAACACTTTCCCCGCGGTCGGACGAAACGAACAACCGGGTTTGAACAGTACCTTAGAAGAAGAAGAATCCTGTAGCTGAGGCAGAAGTTCCTGGCAGATCCTGCAGGCTCACAGTTCCTGAAGCGACTGTCGGACAGACAAGAAGGAGGAAGACTGGAGGGTCCTGCACTGCCCAGGGAAGAAACCATCAGCAGAGCAAAGCAACAAATAAAAGGTGTGCTCTTTAAAACCCAAACAGGCTCCGGTCCTCCTGGCTATCCGGTTCACCGTAGCGATGCACAGAAAATTCGGCCAGGGGAGGGAGGCATAGCTTGGTTTTGGCAAACTGGTTGGTCTCACCAGCTCAAGGGAAGAAGATTCCTTGCAGATCTTCTCTGTTGTCGAAGTGTAGGAGATTCGGACCCGCAGCAGTGCTTCACCGGGAGGTTTAGTAGTTGCAGCAGTCCTCTTCCTTCAGCTTCTTTTTGGTTCTCACGATCCAGTGGTGACTCTGCCTTCCAAGTCCCAGAGACCTGTTTTTATGCAGTTTTCTCACAGCCTCGCTGTCAATCACACAGCAGGGTGGCTGTCCTGGAAGGACAGTCACCTAGCCAATCAAACAAGAGTGTGACTTGGGTCTCCAAGGAGACCCTGTGCAGGGGCCCTAAAACCCCTCCCTCACATCCTGTCTACCTAGACTCCCAGGCGCCTAAGGAGGGCTTCCGTGCAGAAGCCCGCCAAAGGATGGCGAACAAAGGAACCAAACCTGGTTTGGTGCACACAGTAAAACACGAGGAAGACCTTTACAAAAAGAAATGGCAAATAAACCCAGCCGGAACCAAATAAAATTAAATGGGGTCCAGCGGATTAAAGTTTGAGGCTACTAACTTAGCCTAAAACAGTACCAAGGCTATTTACATAGACCGCGGTAGGAAAAATATGGTAGATACCACTGCCACCAGCCAAATCAATGTTCCTTGAGAAACAGACAAAAAGGGATAATTATTTACGCTTTCCAGTACTCTATGGAGGATACTTTTTGTACAGGTTCTGTGAATTTAAAAAGACTAATAAAGTCAATGGCAACTGTACATGTTCTGGGAGACAGTAGTCAGTCCCAGAAAATGGAGTTTAAAGTGGGAAGTCTGAAAAAGACAACCCTGTGTCACTGGACTAAAGGTGCTGTGTGACACACAGTAAAAAGATGATGCCTATGGAGTAGGTGAGGCTCCACAGTATATGAACACAAAATATGTAAAACACACAGTAAAACATATGTAAGAGTGGAAAAAAAGGCTCAAACTCTTACCAGATGAAAAAAGTAAATCCTAGAAATCCAGCAAAGCTGCTGAGAGACTCAGTAACTAAGGGAAATTAGCCATTCTGGAGAATTCTCATTAACAAGAACCAGGGCTCTGGAGAGAGTGGGGGTCATTACGAGTTTGGAGGTAGCCATGGTGCTATTAGCCCATTGCTGCCTCCAAAGTCGTGTTTTGGTCCGGGTTCCTTGAATGGGGACTTACCGGGTCATTCCATCGTTGGAGGACCCGGTAAGTCCCCATTCAAAAAACCCATTCCCGTTCGAGCCCCAATAGGGCTCAATGGGAATGGGAAGGGAGCCAATAAAGGGCCCGTTATTTACGGGCCCGTTATTAGCTCTGTGGTCCCTTAGCAGCTTCCGGTTTTACCAGAGGGCCTTAGTGGCAGCCGCTAAGGAACCTCAGAATGCCGCGGTAAGAGGTTAACGGCACCGGCATCCTTACCGGTGCCGTTAACCCATTATCGCCGCACTCATAATGACCCCCAGTGAGTTCTGGGAGAAAATGTGAAAAGAAAGAATACCTCTGAGGAGGTGCAGCTGGTAGTAGGACTTCCCACAGAGGTCAGTGATGTGAGGAGAGGAGGAGAGGCTGGAGTCGAAGATGAGACCAAGGTTTGTTGCCTGGCCGGAAGGTGCAGGTGGAGGGCCCAACGAGGGTGGCCAGAGTGAAAGATGGAAAGCAGGATCAGGGGTCCCAATGAAAAGGTCTCAGACTTACTCGCATTAAGGCAGAGATCGTTGGAGGCACTCCATTCCTGAATCGTGGATAGATAAACAGTCAGGAATGAGCGAGAGGAGAGGAAGCTGAGAGGAGCCTGATGGAGAGCCGAGAGTCATCTGCATAGCACTTAAAGTTAGGAGAGAAGGTGGAGAAGAAGGTGGGCCAGAGGTGC
Source organism: Ambystoma mexicanum (assembly GCF_040938575.1). Lineage (NCBI taxonomy): Eukaryota > Metazoa > Chordata > Amphibia > Caudata > Ambystomatidae > Ambystoma > Ambystoma mexicanum. The sequence continues at coordinate 695,134,834 of NC_090926.1, read as the reverse complement.
CAAGTAAGTGTTGAAGAGCCAGGGTGAGAGGTTAGATTCCTGGGGAACACCACATGTGGAGAGAGAGGTGATGGGGAGAAAGGATCCCAATTTTACCTTGAAGGGTCGATCGGAGAGGAAGGAGGTCAACCAGGCTAGGGCCTGACCCGTGATGCCCAGGTTCTCACAGAGACAATTGATCAGCAATGGGTGGTTGACTGTGTCTAAAGCAGAGGATAGATCAAGGAGTAAAGCTATAGTCGAGATTAGAAAGCAGGTCTTTACAGGTGTTCAGGAGAGCAGTTTCCTTGCTTCTGGCTAGTCTAAAGCCAGACTGATGGTCATGGAGACAACCAACAGATTCAGTATGAAGAGTAAGCTGGGAGATTATCCAGAGGTTTTACCATGATAGGAGTTAGAGAGATCGGGCAGTGGTTTGCCGGAGAGGAAGGAACGGCAGAAGGTTTCTTAAGGAGGGGGTGCACAAGGGAGTGCTTTAGGGGGAAGGGAAAGTTCCAGTGGCAAAAGACTGATTGCAGAAATCGGCCTTGGCTCGAGCCCGGGTGTCGATGTGGTCCTTGATAATTCTGGAGGAGCAGAGGAGTACCTGCTTGGACGACCCTTACATAGGTCAGACTTGTCTATAAACATTGTCAGGAGTGTACAGAGGGGAAGAGGAGAAAGAAGGTGGAGGGGTGGCCGCAGAGGGGCCGAGAGAGGTAGAGGGAGAGAAAGAGGAGAGAGAGGACAGGATGTCCTGAGTTTTATTTGTATTTGTATTTATTGTTTTATATAGCGCCTTAATCCAAGGCACTTTACAGTTAACAACAATAACACATTAAACATGGAACAGTAGAAGCAATAACAGTAAACATGAATCAAACCAGGAAATCGGCATGTAGAACAATTTGCATAAGAAAAGGGGAAAGGAGAGGAAGTGAGTGGGGAAGGAGGGAAGAGGGAGATAAAGTAGTGAGTAAAGTGAAGAGTAGGAGGAAGGCAAATTTAGAAGAGAAGGGAAAAGATAAAGAGAACAAAAAGAAGGGTACTAGAGGGAGGGAGAGAAGGGTGAGAGGGGGAGGGAAGTCAGGGAAGGGCATGAAGAAGGAGTGATTTCAATGAGGAGCGGAAGGAGGAATAGGTAAGGAAGGAGCGGATAGAAAAAGGTAGGGCGTTCCAGTGTAAGGGGGCAAAGAGTTGAAAAGTAAGAGAAAGGCCAGGACAGATAGAGAGACTGCAGTCCAGGCATTCAAAGGAGGAGTAGGCCTGTGTAGGAATTACAGAAGCAGGGATCCACTCTGTGAAGATAAGAGCTACTTCACCTCCTTTACGGTTGGTTTAGGTTTAGGAGAGGATCTTGTAGCCATCAGGACGGTGTTGGATATTTTTTTTGTGGGATTATACCTATTACTTCATGGTAATTTTATAGTGGTAATATATAGTGGTAATTTGTTGGGGTATTCTTATGGTGGTGAGACTAATTTTAGAATATTACCTAGTAACTGTTTTTACCAGGGTCACCCACCAGACAAAACACTGAACTTAGTACACTCGGGATGAGTAATTCTTGCTTCCTCGTGGTATCTTATTTACGATGAGTATCAACAATTGTAAGGCATGCACTTGAAAAACTGCATATTCATTCAGACTCTCTAGCTAAATGTTGTTAATGGACATCTTACTGGGGTTGGATTAGTATGTTAATTCATGTTAGCATTAGGTTTAGTGCAACTCAGTCTATTGAAATATCATCCTGAAATAATATGCAATTTTAAGCAGGTGCTTTGCGCATTTTCCATCATGTGCCTTGTGCATTGCCAATCATAAGCCTGTTGCATTGTGCATTTGTGTGCCTTGTGCATTCCATCTGAGACTCTTGAGTCCAAAAATGAGTTTCTCCCCCTAATCCTCTACTGCAGTTCAAACCCATGCTACCATATGTATGCTAAAATGATGAGTTGCATGTGCATGCTAAAATGATGAAGCAGAAATGTAGAGTCACATTGATAAAATTCTGAGCTACTACCACTACTCGTACAGAGAAGAGTGTCAAAGCTTTTAAACAGCTGGCCATGAACCATGTCTCAGTGAGAACAAGGACATCCATATCACGTTCTTTGAGGAGTTTGCAGATGTCACAGGAGTGTTTCACAGTAGAGCGAGAGTGAGAGTAGTGATGTGGAGCAGATTGCCACATTTGAAAGACTTCTGTGATATGATAGGTTATTTATAACGTGCTTATTACCCAGAGGTTTCTAAGCATGGACCCAGGGATCGAACCTGTGTTGCTCCATGTCGTCTTGCTTCCAAAGCGAGCATGTTGCCCCTGAGCTATCCTACCTAGACAAAAGAGGAGGGATACAGGCATGAGGTACACTCTGCAGAGGCGTAGAGGGGCCTGAGAGCGGGCAGAGGAGGAAGAAGGAGATGGCAGAGTAGTCAGAGAGGATGAGGAGTCTGCCAGAGAGGTGGCAGAGTAGCCAGAGAACATGAGGAGGGTGCCAGAAAGGTGGCGGAAGAGGGAGGAGGCAGAGGAGCCAGAGGGGTGTAGGTAGGAGTAGTAGGAGAAGGAGAAGGAAGGAAGTTGATAAGACACGGGAAACATCTATTGAAAAGGAGGAGATTGGACTGAGGACCCTGGACTGTTGGGTATTTTGTGTAGATTTGGGGCCTGGTGGTATTTTCTTACCGCCGAAAAATAATTTTGCAACAATCACTCCTTGTATTCATATTGGGTTATGGATAATAATAATACAGTGGATATGCATTATTTCAGTACACAGACATATTTAGATGGTATACATTTGTTGGTATGCGCGGTTGGTATGCGTGGTTGTTGGTATTTTTGGTGAGCATAATTTCTTTGTTTTATTTGTGGCCCCAATATCCAGAACCCCTTATTTTTGTTTAGATTGTTTGTGTGATCACTAGAGAGACCTCAGGCCTACATTTCAGAAATACCACATTTTCATTTTTAGTGTGCCACCATGGGCAATTCTCACTGAATTATTTACAACAGCGAGCTAACATTACAACATTCACTATTTTATATACAATAGTGAACTATGTCCCGGGTCTCTATTTCTGCTGTCTCATTTACCTTCAGCAGGCTATTTCACACACACAGTTATTTATAATTGCTCCTACTGAATGAAATCATGCACACAGTTGCAGCCAAGTCTTATTTTTAGCTACCTTAAAAATGACAATTGCACTGTCTAAACATCTCCCCACATCATCAGCACTGTAATGGTAAATGCACAAAGGAAAGAGAAAATAAAACACACTACCCGTCTGCTTTCAGATATTTTTGTGTATTATAAAAATTGCATTTAAACACGATCTTACTCTTTTTACAGAGGTAAATGAAATAGCACAGTCAACATTATATGTAACAAAATGAGAAGAGGGCGACGAGAACAGTCGCAACATTAAACTTGTTGATAAAATACTGGAATTATTTCTTCTACACTGACTGAATAATTTCGCACTCATGCACACTGCCCCCGTACTTTGCAATGTATAATTACCTAATCTGTTCAGCATGTGAAATTCTTCGGCTGGTTGCCTTCGGGATGTGGCAATTCCCTCTTCAAGCACCCCCAGTGAGAACAGGCATCTGCCGTTACTCAAACCGGGGATTATTGTCTGGGATTCCCAGTCTCTGCAGCAGTGCAGCTGGGATCTGCTTTTTCAATTAGGAACTCCACAGCCACCAGTCAGGTCTTTCTCCGAGCTGTGTAAAAATGTATTCTGCCTCTCTCCTTCCCCCAGATTCTACAGGAAAACTTGGTTACAGCCTCTAATATGATGCTTGTCCAATAAGAATCCCCTATGTCCTATCCTCCTCCTGCACACAATAGAAATATTTTACAGTAAGCAACTGTAACAAAACTGATTTCCTGCTTATTCGAATCTTTGCTTCCTGCAAATACTGTGGACAAAGCAACACAGAGAAAAAAAAGAAATCTGGATGCGCGTTTAAAATGACTTTCAGAGTCTGCCTCATTTTGCAGTGGAGAACACATTATATTATTAAGAAGTTAAGATCAGGTTAGTTTTGTTAACGAGGTTAGTTTATTAATTCTCAAATGTGTCTCTTGCAACAGAGGAATTTCAGGTGATAAAATGGTGTGCATTTTGAATGTGAAAAAATGTGTGCTTATAAAATGAGAAATGGTTTGTTTTTTATCTGTGTAGCCTGTCTTCATTTGCATGTCCATAGGTTGCACTGGCAACACATATCTTGAAACAATTGCATCATAGCAATGCACCAAACCCATGCACTGGTGCTGCACTTCATAAACATGCTATACATTGATCCTGTGCAGTGGTGCTGTGCTCTGTGTTCCCAAAACACGCTAATTAATCTTACAGGACCAAGATGGTGCAATTCAGATAGACATTAATGATGGCCTTGGAGGAGCGGAAGATATGATATGATATTTTATTTGTATCGCGCTCGTACACAAGCATTTCAGAGCGCGAGAAGGGGGCCAGGAGGACCTCCTACTGAGTGCCACCATTAATGGGAGAGGAAGAAAAAGGGGAAAGAAAAGAGACCATATGAGGGTTCCATTGACCTGGAAAGGGAACAACAAAGAGGTTGTTAGTAAGGGTCTGTATGGAGGAAGCACTGCTTTAGGTATCAGCGAATGGGGAGGCCTGGGTTGGAGACCAGGATGTCCCTTTTGCACGTCTTCCTACCAGACTTAGTGAGAGGGATAGGATAGGAGATAGAGTAGCAGTTGGGGAAGAAAGGGGAGACTGAAAGCACCATAGAGGGGTACGTGGAGGAAGTAGGAAGAGGAGGCAGCCCAAGCAGGAGGAAGGGTCACACACTGGGTGCACACAAAGGGGAAAGCACAAGTGGGGGTGGGTACAATCGACGCAAAATACAGTAGCAACAGTAATCACAGTTAGCATGGAGGACCTAAAGAGAGGAAGACAGGGCAACCATACAATACTAACCACTGGCGGTTGAAAAAGAGAAGTAAGAGGACGAATACACACAATACAATACAAAATATATAATACACTGGTAACCACTGGGGGGACCTAGAGAAGTAAGAAGAAAAATTCTCACAATATAATACAAATTATATAATATGAAAGAAACCACTGGGGGGCCTACAGAAGTAAGAAGAGAACGAACACAAATAAAGTTAACTGCTACAGGAGGAGAGCCTAAGAATGCACGTGGAGTCGGTCAGGAAGGGAAAGACATGAAAGGCTGGGAAGTAAGTGGAACCTAAAATGCGAGTGGAATAGCACACGTGCATTTGGCGAAAATGGTGGAAAGGGGATAGATGTGCAAGGCCAGGAATAGTGGAGCTGAACATGCAAGGGGAGCAGCACTGGTGGAGTTGGGCGGAAAAGGGAAAGATACGCAAGGCTGGGAGAAGTGGAGCCTAAGATGCGAGGGGAATAGCACACATGGAGTCGGGCGGAAAGGGGAAAGACACACACGGCCGGGAGATGTGGAGCCTAAAATGCAAGGGGAACAGCGCATATAGAGTCAGGTGGTAACAGGAAAGCCGCACAAGGACATGGAGTTAAGTGGAGTGCAGTTGTGGCAACTCTCCCTCCCTGCACCTTCTTACCTTTCAGACACAGATGGATGTTGATTTTGTCACGCGCTCGCACTCTGCACTGCTACCCCTTAACCTGCCAAACACCTGCGCCACACAACACAGCGGCCTTGTCCTGCAAGGACTTTGCTGCAGAAGGTACGATCCTCGGTTTTAAAGATTTTGATACATGAACGTAGGTGCAACTTATTATGTGTCATCAGGCAGTGTCTCCTGCGCACCTGTGTCGCCCAACACCGGCCTTGTCCTGTGAGGGCTTTGCCCCAGAGTGTCCAATCCTACTTTTTTAAAGGTTTGGATGCATGGATGTTGGCGCAGCGCATTATGTGTTGACTGGCAGCGTCTCCTGCGCACCTGTGTCACAAAACAACACAGCCTTGTCCTGAGAGGGTCTTGCCGCAGAGGATACGATCCTTGGTTTTTAAAGGTTCAGATGTGTGAATGTAGGTGAAACATATTACGTGTCGATGGGCAGCGTCTCCTGCACACCAGTGTCACACAAGAAAGCAGTCTTGTTCAGCAAGGGCTTTGCCGCAGAGGGTCCGATCCTCAGTTTTTAAAGGTTTTGATGGGTGGACATAGGCGCAGCGTATTACATGTCGATGGGCAGCATCTCCTGTGCACCTTCATCGCACAACACCGCGGCCTTGTCCTGTGAGGGCGCGGTGGGGAGGAGAGAGGGCCAAAATAAAAATACGGTGGACAAATGCTTTTCCTATCATTGATTTGATTAAACCTGTGGAGATGAACTGTAATTTTTGCTATTTAAATATATTTAAATAAATTGACAATGTGAATGTGTAGGGAGGCTGCAGACATGCAACACCCCGACTGTCCCATTTTGTTTTCGGTTGCAGTGTGTTGTTTCAGTAGCTATGTCCCGTGGCTATACATTTCCCACCAAGAAATGTGATACATCCTATGGCCCTGTATCCATCCAGCCACCCACCATACAACCATATTAACCACCCAGACATACCCCCATACAGTCATATTCTCCCAATCATCCATTTATCCAGCCATATTCACCAGTTGATCCATTAGTTTACTTATGCAACCATATTCTCCCACTCACCACCTTTTCAGCCATATCCGCCCCTCACCTACTCACGCACAAACAATCTAGACATATTGGCTTTGCATAAGCTTGTTAGTTTTGATTATTAGATGGCACTAAGGCAAAACTTTTGCATTAGACTACAGCAAGGGAGAAATGGAATATGAGGAGGGATACAAAACTCATAGGTGTTTGGTTATTAACCTAACCTTTTACTGTGCCTGGTCATGCTAATTCCTATGGCCATTCCCATCCACTTCTTCTCTCTCCCCACCCAAAACACATCTTCCTGGGATCTCGTTGAGCTAGTTTTATCAAGCCGTATCATCAATTTTTGAGCTTGGAGTGTCTGCCAGTGTTTTTTTCATCTGAGAGTTAATTACTTTATTAGAGTTGTGAGCGCACTACTGGTGTAAAAAAAATGTCTTTACCAGGTCTGCCTTCAGCCACTTGATCTATAAGCACTACTTATACATATACAATACTTGCACTCACTACCATCCTACCCACACAGCAGTATGCATCCTTTGAGAGACTAGTGTGCAAATTGGTCATCTCTACTTCCTCCACCTTGACCATTGCTACCATCTACCGGCCCCCTGGCACTTCTTCTCTTTTCCTATCTGAGTGGGCAGACTTCTGTTCCTCTCTACGATCTACCACCTCCAACCTGCTACTACTAGGTGACGTCAACATCCACCTAGACTCCCCTTGCACAGCAACGACCCTCTTCACTGACCTCTGATCCTCCCTATCCCTCACCATTCTTCCCTCTGGCCCTACCCATTCTGCTTGTCACACGCTGGGTGCCATCATCCACTGCAACCTCACTATCTCTACTCCCTTGGTAAACCCTCCCTCCTGGTCTGACCACTCTCTCCTCACCTCCCAAGTGGGTCCTTATGGCCCTGTCAAAACTCATAAAGCTCTGCCGACCTTGTTCATGAACATTCACCTGATGAAATGAGTGTCAGCTGCCGCCTTCTCTTCCACCTTCATTCTCCCTTGCCCACCCAACACAGACGTTTCCGCTGATTCTGCCCTCAGCAACCTCTATCTGTCCATCACCAACACCCTTGACATCCTTGCTCCATTCATGAGGGTCCACCTGAAACCTGTCTCCAAGTGTAACCCCTGGTATGATTCCGATCTTGCAGATCAAAAACTTATGTGCAGGGCTGCTGAACAGAAGCAGCACACCTCAGGCTCACCCTCTGACAAACTGGCCTGCCCCCTGAACCAGAGACAAAAAAGGAGCCCACATTCAGGCACGAGTATCCAATGCATCCAACAACACGGCTGAACTCTTCAAAATCGGCAGGGAACTTGCCAAAAAATCTGCAGCATCTTCTGCGCCTACTCTTTCCTAGGCCCTCTGCAATGCACTTGTCTCGCACTTCACTTCCGAAAACCCAGGACATACTGAACAGCATTGTCATGCACTCTCCCCCCTCTTGCCCTCCCACCATTCACCCTCCTCCTTCCTCCTTCCCCTCCTTCACTCCTGTCTTCCCCGAAGAAGTCACAAGAGTTGTCAACTCCATGAAGGTCTCGTCCAAACAGGTTTCCCCTTGCTCCTCCAGAACCATTGAGGAAAATATTGGCTCTCTCGCCCCTGCTCTGGCTGATCTCTGCAACCACTCCTTTGCTACTGGTTCTTTTCCATCTTCCCTCAAGCACTCCCTTGTGCCCGCCCTGCTTAAAAAACCCTTTGCAGACCGTTCCAGCCCATCCAACTACCATCCCATTTCCATCAACCCCTTCCTGAGAAAACTGCTTGAGAAGCTGGCCCTCCTCCAACTCAACTCTCATACCAAACTAGTTGGCAGCCTACATGACCACTAGTCTGGATTCTGAGCATCCAGAGGCACGGAAACTGCTCTACTGAACAACCATGAAGAACTGCTTGCATCTCTTGACTCCAACTGCCCTGCTGTCCTCATCTTTCTTAATCTCCATTCTGCATTTGAAACAGTGAACCATTTCAAGCTCATAAAAAGGCTCCATGACACCTTTGGCATCTCAGAGCAGGCACTGGACTGGCTTCCTCCAAAACCATTCTGGGCTCTTACTCCTCCCCTTCTTCCTCCGCACCTGTGGCGTCCCCCAGGGCTCGATTCTTTCACCCTGGCTTTTTAACATATACCTTTCTCTGCTGGCACGACTCATTTCCTCCTTCTCCCCCAACGTGCAGTGCTACGCTGACGATACACAACTTTTCTTCAAATTTCCCACTGATGCCCTTGCACCCTCCTTCATCCCTGACTGCCAGTCTGCCAGCCAGACTTGGTGCACTGTTAATGACCCCTGCCTCAATGCCAGCAAAACAGAGATTCTCCCTATTTGGTCCCCTGCACCATATTTCTTCCCTGCACTCTGGCCTTCCTCCATGACCCTGCCCATAACCCCTCCAGTGAAGCTCGTAATTTTAGAGTAATCTTCGACTCCTCCTTTTCCTTCATCCCTTATATTCAGGACATTGTCACGAAGTCCCACTTTGAGCCCTTCCTTCTCAAAGGGACTCTACCCTTTCTCGCCTTCCCCCAGAGACTCAATGTTACCTCCGCTCTGGTTCTCTCTGGGCTAGACTACTGCAATAGCCTCCTCCTTAATCTTCCTTCCTCCACTCTGCGATCCCTCCAGCTAACCCAGAATAGGGCAGCAAGACTTATCCTTGGCCTCAAGCACAGGGACTGCATCTTCCCTGCCCTTCAAAGCCTTCACTAGCTCGGATTAAATTCAAATCCTTCTGTATCATCCACAAGGCTATCTGGGGCCCGGTGACCACCCTATCTTCAAAGCTTCCTTACCAAATACTCCCCTTCTAGACTCCTCTGTTCTTCTGGCACCAACTCTCTTCTTATGGCTTGTGACCAATGCTGGATTTTAATTTTAAGGACTGCATTGATTGATGATGGACTTCCTTTGCATCTTGTACTCATGGTGACCCTGAATCATGCTGTTCCCATCTTCATCTTGTATCCAGGCTTTCAACATTATTTGTTACTACTGACTTCTGCAGTTGTATTCACTCTCCCCTCTTGCTTCTCCACTCTTTGTGACTGCTTACTCTCTGTTCTATCCTCCCCTCTCCCTTTTCCTATCTCCTCCCCTTACTTTCTTCTACGCACTTACTCTATTAGAATTATCCCTGGACCTAGTATGATAGCAACCTCGTCTGTCGCTCCCCCATCCTCTTACTGTTCCCCCCTCCCTCCAGCACTATCTGAAACGTTGTCAGGCATAGTACGATAGTTGCTTGTTTTGTTCCTCCCCTCCCTTTCTGCACCCCTCTCCCTCACCTTTTGTTTTTCTCCGGCTCTACCAGAAATGCCGTCAGGCCTAGTATGGTAGTCGCCTGTCTGTTTCCATGTCCTTCCCACTCTCCCCCTCCCTTCCTTATCTCTGTCTTAGCTCTTGCACTATCTGAAATGTCGTCAGGCCGAGTACGACAGTTAATTTCACATCCTTATTGTTCATGGCCTGTAAGAATGTCATTGTATTTTCCCTTGTTCCCTCCCTTGCCTTGAAGCGCTTTGAAACACATTGGGCCTCATTACAACCCTGCCGGTCCGGAAAGAACGGTGGTGGTAAATCCGCCACCACCGTTCTTTCTGGACCGGCTGATTAAGAGTCCTGCAGGCGCCAGGTGTCACTCCCGCCAGGTCTGACCTGGCGGGTTTAACACCACCCACCTGCAGGCGGACATGGAAACACTGGCTCTGTCTTAGACGGAGGCAGGGTTTCCATGGTCCCCATCCCCATGGAGTCCATAGGAACTCCATGGGAATGGGGAATTACCGATTTCTGCCTCCGGAATTACCGGGTCACCGGGGTTGTAATGCCCCGGTGATTCCGGCAATCAAGGAGGCGGAATGGTAATACGAATCCGGCGGTAACCTGCTGGAATTTCCAGCATGGTTACCACCGGACTCGTAATGAGGCCCATTGTGTATAGGCGCTATATAAATAAACTATCATATCATATCATAACTCCTTACGTGTTAAACGCTTTGCTAAACGGAGAGCTGGTTGGCAATCACTTTCCCCGGCTGGCTCCCTCTTGCGGGACCGCCTCTCTCTCCCTCTGCTTCTTGAACCTGACCTCCTTAAGTACCAAAAAAGCCTCAAGACCTACCTCTTCCTTCTCCTGCTCTCTGCCCTGCTAATCTTACAGCAGTGTGACTGATGTATAGGGCCCCCTCTGCCCTTGCACTATGTTCTGAACACTCTCAAGGCATAGTAGGTTTGTCTCCCCTGCCCTTTATTCTTATTTTTTTATGTACTGTTAATTCAATTATGTATCCTTACTGTAATTTATTGTCTACCTTCCTGGGTCCCCACTCTGTTTTCCCGATGGGCGCTTTGAAACAGTTTTGCGTATTGTATAAGCGCCTAAAAAGTGACCAATAAATAAATAAATAAATATGCATATCCTTCACTGAAGTCCTGTTAAAAACAAGCATTGGTAAAGCCAACAGTTTTGGCTTGTGTATAAGTATTAGGCATTTGCCAGGCACAGCTATTATATGCTTAGGTACTCGCATCATTTTGCAGCTGCATTTCCCATTCCTACACAAAAGCCCAAACTGTTGGCATTGCAACCGCTTATTAGTTTGGCCTATAAGTAGAAATGATTGTATTATAATACAGTCTGAGATGAATGGCATATAAGGAGGTACACACAGCCTGTAGGCGTTGAAAGGTCATATTAGGTGAATATTTAAGGCGGCACCAAATTGGCTGAAAATAATTGATCATTTTTGTGTGCGGCCTTTAAGATTCAACAAAATCACATAGAACCCTTGTTTGGTTATGTGCCCACCCATTGGCTGCCCACGGGCATGCTAATCAATATGAACATTCCCACCCAGCTCTTGCCCAAAACACCTCCTCCTGAGAACTGTTTGAACTCATCTTAATCAAGTCTTACCATCAAACTTTAAGTTCGCAGTGCCTGTCAGTGTTTTTTTCAAAATAGTCTTCTGAGAGTCTTCCCAGGTCTGCCTTCTCCACTCGATTCACAATCAGTATGCACGTCCTTCACTGAAGTACTTTTAAAAACTAGCATTGGCAACACCAACAACTTTGGCTTGTGTATGAGTAGTAGGCATTTGCCAGGCACTGCTATTAGATGCCCAGTTACTTGCTCCATTTTGGACCTGCTACCATCAATGGCCAGTTAATACCACTATGGTAGTGCCTGGCACATAAAGCCCAAACTGTTGTCATTACCAGTGCTTGTTTTTAGTTGGCATCACATTGACATTTTCTGCTTAATGAAAGTCGCTCAATAATAATGCAAAGCCTATTGCGGTAAACTCCCCCGCTAAACCGTGATGCTTCTTGACCTGTCACAAAAGCGCCATGCGTGCCTGCTGCGCGCTCGTACCAGTCAGTGACGTTTTACTGCCTTTGTGTTGACTCCTGGAGGCACGTCCGACAGCAGCAATATCACATATCAATCACCCAGGTCCCTCACACCCCCGCATTGCTCATATTGCCAACTGCTTTGAAGGTGCTTTGCACTGCAAGAAGCAGCCATATCAAGTCGCTGCAGATTCAGTGTGCCTAATGGGGGCCAGACAAGATGAAACGCAGCCAGACAGCAAAGGGGCACGCGCACACATAGAAAGCAGCACAACGCGAGGCAGACCGAGAAGAAGAGGAATACAAACACATTTAAAGAGAGGGTTCTAAAAAGGGTAAAAAAAAAGAACTCATGAGAGGTATATACATATAAGGCGAAAAAGGTGAAGAGATGATACTGTGGGGAACAATACTGGAAGAATGTGAAACAAACAGGCACAGAGAGCACCAAAGATACAACATAAAATAAGAGAAGTGAAATTGTTTAGAGCAAGGGACGATGTCATGCGACATTGAGAGGTAGCGTGAAAGAGGATCCAACAGGATGAGAGAAAAAAGGGCATGATTGGTAGAAAAAGTAAATAGGTGGAAAGCTAAGGAGATGGTAACCAAAACGTAAAGGGGAAGAGTGTGACTCAGCTATATGGGCAATGAGAAAGTTTAAAGTAATAAGTAGACCAAAATGAGACAGAGGAACATTATGAGCAAGACTCAGCAGGGGAAGTACTAGAAAGAGAAAAGGGCAGATTGGTAAATGAGTGGGGTTTCGGCCAGAGTGGCCTTCAGCATCGGAATCTCCCGCGCTGCCCCGCTGCTGCTTGAGGACGGTCTGACTGTACGTGACCATTACTCTCCATCGCCTCCCTAGAAAGCCAAGGGCTGCCTCGCAGAAACAACACAATAATACATCTAGGCATTGTTAGCATAATGCAACGTGAAGTGATGTAATATAGCAATGATCTACCATTCTGTGGCCTCGTGTTGCGTAGACCTGCCAAAAAAGAGGTGATGAGGATTAGTGCACTAGAGGAAGAAACAGGTGCGATACCTGTGGTGTTGACGCGTGAATGATGGAAGTGCCCGCGTCCTGGGTTCCGGTATGACTCAGTGTGGTTTGTTGCAGTGACATCTGGGTATATGTTTTATTAGGATCAGAACACCCAAGATCTATTAGCTACCAGCTGTGGGATGGCACAAGGGCCACCGACTTGGAGGTGAAGGGGGCCCGGGGTGTTATGTAACAGGGCCACAGATGTAGCAGGATTTCCAGTGAGCTCTCAGAGGCCCATAGTTTGAGCCTATGCTAAAGTGCAAGAATTCTAGTCTGCAATCAGGATGAAAGCAGATACCATCGTGTGGTGTTATCACTCGAGACGAGTTGTTCTTTATGTTCTGGGTTCTATTTTATGTTAAAGGATATTTATACTGCACACTATCACCACCATAGTGGTCCCCTGGCGCTCTGGCGGATCTGAGAAGGGAAGAGAATAGGATGGGTTAGTAAGGTTGAGCAGAAAAAGAGCAAGAGAGCTGTGATGTTCTGTTGGCAGCCTCAGTTCGTTTAACACTGTTTGCTGAGCTTTGGTGTGGTTTTCGTTTGGTAGCCGTCGTGTGTTGTGAGAGGCTATGAGCGTTATGTTTTGTTGTTGCAATGTAGTGAAGCGCTTCCGGTTTGTAGTGCTTTGGAGGTGTGCTTGTGTTTGTGTAGGGTGTGAGAGTTGTATGCAGAGGGGGGAGATTGTTTAGTGTGGTTGGTTAGTGGCATCGCTATTTCGAGGCGATGCATGCTAATCTTCACAATCCTGTCTAGATGTGGCACAATTCTAATATTTACAATTATATCAAGATGTGATGCATGCTGACATTCACAATTCTATTTAGATGTGATGTAAGCTAGTATTACAAGTATGTCTAGATGTGATGCAATGTTAATCTTCACAATTCTGTCTAGATGTGATGCAAGCTAGTATTACAATTCTGTCTAGCTGTGACGCAATGCTAATCTGTACAATTCTGTCTAGATGTGACTGTGACACGATGCTAATCTTTGCAATTCTGTCTAGATGTGACGCAATACTAAACTTTACAATTCTTTCTAGAAGTGACGTAAGCTTATCTTTACAATTATAGCTATGTGGATTCCGGAGTGCTGGCTGAGCAGGTTGCAGCTGAACTCAGAGCTCCTAACTCCTTGATCTCTGATATTCAAAAGATACAATGAATACCAAAAAAATGATTGATACCCTGGAGAATCCTGCTCCCAAAAAAACCAAAGCTGACATGGAAGAAACACCCAGCACCCAAGATATTTATTCTCTGCTTCTGATGGTGGCTCAAGATGTAGGTGAGATGAAATCCTTGGGGCTATTCGCTATGATTAGTTTCATGTACAGCATCATGCTGTTTCTTGTCACCGTGCCCCTCAAGGATGTTAAGCACAATTATCGTCTAATTATGGCTATCGGTACCGATTGTGAGAGGCCCAGGACATGTCTCCAAAACAAACCTTCTAGCTTGTCCCATATTTGTTTTGGCAAGCAAGGCATGGCTTGCGTACTGTATGTCACACTCGGGACGACTTTTGCCTTAAAGAAATTTACCACTGGGATAAGGGAAAAACGTCTGTACTGCCTGTCTATGATCTTGGCCTGCTTTGCCAGAGCCTTAATTTTCCCTCTCAAAGCCTCTTGCAGGGGTACTTCGGTTTCGCTGTTGCTCATTATCCCGCCCAGGTATTTAAAGCTTTTTATGGTTTCGAGTTTTTCTTCCTCAGTGTACCATTTTCCCTTTCCCATTGTTCTGGTTGACCTTTCAAATGACATTATTTAGTTTTTTTTCCTATTCAATTCCAGGTTATTTATCTTCAAATATTCCAGGAGTCTTTCCAGGTGTCTTTGTAGGCCCACATCATTTTGGTCTAGTAATATAATGTCATTCGCATATAGGATTAGTGGCACCTTCGATTCCCGTATCGTTGGGGGGAGCTTCTGATGTTTTTGGACCACGCCTTAAGGTCTGCTGTGTAGGCATTGTAAAGCATCGGTGCCAAAGGGCACTCTTGTTTCACTCCCCAAGACGTACCCGTTTCTTTCGATAGGTCACCGGCTCCATTCAGTCTAACTCTCATCGTAGTTCCTTCGTACAGGGGTTTAATGGACTCCAGCAAGTTTTCCGGACATTCTTTCCCTTGGAGTTTCATCCAAAGGTGGTTCCTGTTGACACGGTCGAACACTTGTGTAAGGTCAACAAACGCCATGAAAATTCTTGGGCTGCCTTGATGTATTTTGGCTTTCAGACTGCTCAGCAGTAGAATATTCACTGTAGTGCCGATATTTTTTACGAAACCTGTCTGATAGTGGTCCATACAGTTGGAGTATCTCAGCCAGTTCTGCAGGCCCTCCAGAACCCAAGTTCCAAATAACTTTCCAATAACTTAATAATTACTGCGGGTATCCAGAACCAAGGGAGAAGGCCACCACAATGCTGGTCATGTGGACAGCTGGGACACATTTCGAGACTTGCAGGAACAGGGGATGCAGCAGAATTGGGGAAGACATACCAGCAGATGTATCAGGGGGACCAGGATGAATATTACACAGAGGACAAACCACAGACGCAGCAAGGACAGGAGCAAGGGATGCCCCAGCAGGCAAACTAGCCCATGACACAGATATCACAGATGCAAGCACCAGTACCCCAGATTTTACAAGCATCACAGATTCAAGGGGGAGCACAGCAGGGGCCATCGTTACAGAACAGAATGCAGCAAAACGACAGCACAGGGCCACTCATGGACTCCCTGGGCACAGTGCCCATTAGGAAACTGGGAGGGTCACCATGATAGGGAACAACCCATTTACGGGGAATGGATGTCCATGTAGTCTCAATAGGACAGCCCACAGACGGACTTGTGTTCCATCCTGTCGATCACACCTAACCCTGCTGAGGAACCTAGCACAGGGGTGGCGATAGGTGACAACACATTTCCCTTCTTCTTGACATAGGGGCGACTAGGTCCAGCATTCGAGAGGGAACATTTAGAGTGCTAGGCCATGCCATGAATACTGAAAGATTCTCTGGGGCGCAGGAAGTGGTTACTTGTGCAGATATTTGTATTTGTATTTGTATTTATTTATTTATAACGCGCAAACCAACAGGCCCGGAGGCATCAGGGCGCCATTTGTAAAAGGTTACAGATATGGGATCCGATATGCAGGTATAACAAAGAATCATTATATACATTTACAAGAGGATCTTATATACATATGTACAGTAGTATCAGTGCCGATAGGTGATAGTAGCGGTCGGCAAGTCAGGGTAGGTCAGGAAGAAATGCGAAGCCGGCCTTAATGGGCCTCTTTACAAGTTTGGATGTAGCCATGCCACTTTTAGTGGCATGGCTACCCCCAAACCGGGTACCGGTTCCCGGTTCCAGGAATAGGGAATTACCGGGGCATTCTGACTTTGGAGGGCCCGGTAATTCCCTTTCCTGCGACCCGGACCCAGTACATCCCCATTCCTATTTGAGCCCCCATAGGGCTCAATGGGAATGGGGAGGATGCTAACAACGGGCACGTTAATGACGGTCCTGTTGTTAGCATCCTGGTCTGCTAGCGGGTCCCGCTAAGGATGCTTGGTCTGACCAAACGTTCTCAGTGGGACCCACTGCAGACCTCGTAATGAGGCGGCCCGGAATGAATGGTGCCGGTCCCTTACCGGCACCGTTCATTCCTTGGCCGCCTTCCTCGTAATGAGGCCCATTATGAGCAAACTGAACATAACAATCTCATTCACGGACAAGGGGATAGTGTGCTCCACACCAGGCATACACAAAGCCAATGTAAGAGAGGTCATTCAAGCCTATTGTAGATGGAATGTACAGACAAAGAACTCTTTAGAGATGAACGGTCAGAGCACCAGATGGTGTTTGAAATGAGTGTGACATACTGGCTGAGAATATACTACAGGGAGGTGCCACAGAGGATGGTGATAGCACTGGAGGCACCACCATCCTTCTGTGAGGAGGATCTGACCAAGGTGCCCAGCATCCTATGGACCACAAGTCCCTATGATGTGGGGCTTCTGAAAGGAATCGGGGGAGTGAAGCTTAAGTTAAAACCAGGAGCAATTTTACCCAGAGTGAAACAATATCCAATCTCAAAGGAAGCGGACAAGGGCATTTATGAGACAATTGCAGCATCAGTGGAGCGAGGCATCCTGGTACCATCAGAGTCCCCATGCAACACGGCTGTGTACCCTGTCAAGAAAGAAAAGTGGGGGTTGTGGCATTTCATCCAGGACTTACGCCCCCTAAACCACATTGTACAAGCAGAATATCCTTTGGTCCCAAATCCACTGACAATTTTGTGCAGCATTCCTGCGGAAGCCGCATGCTTCATGGTCATAGATTTGAAAAATGCCCTTTTCTCAGTACCATTACACCCACACTCACAAGACTTGAATTCCTTTATGTATAGAAACCAGAAGTGGAAACGTAGAAGACTCCCACAGGGGTATTGCAAGTCACTATCTATATTCACCTCTATATTCACCCTCTATATTCAACAGGGTCTTCCAGATGGGCCTAGGCAATGTGCAGATGGAAAGCACAGTCCTGCAGTACGTAGAAGACACATGTAAAAATGACTCAGTGCACATGCTGACAGTGTTAACAGACAAGGGGTACAAGGTGGAGAAGTCCAAACTACATTGCTGTCACAAAGAACTACTATACATTGGACAGACAATTTACAAAATGGCTGACAGATCACGCCAGAAAAAGTGGAGACAATACACAGGACAGCCAAACCCACGACAATAAGAGAAATGCAGCAGTTCTTAGGGTTGTGCAATTACTGCAGAGCATGGGTATTCGACTACAGTACATATACTAGGCCATTACTGGGTGCTCTGAAAGAAGAACAGAAGGGACACAAGACAGTGAACTGGACGGACGAGATGACTGAGGCATTCAATGAACTACACACTGATGGAGTAGTAATGAAGGCACTACTGACACAGAGGACAAGTTTGTGACACAAGCCCGTAGCTTACTACAGTGGAAAACTTGACCCAGTAATGAGAGAATACTATCACTGTGAACAAGCTTTGGCTGATGCCTCATTTGCAGTAGAGACATTAGCAGGGATGACCATGGGGTGCACCACCACTCTTTACGTGGAGTGTGCACACTTTGCAGAAGTCTAAGAGCACCCTGACAACACAGAGAGCATCAGGATATGAGGTGATACTATTGAATGCCTCACTAAAGATAGTTTTTAACCCAGCAACATTTTTAGCAGATGTACTACAGGTAGGGGACTACTTACACAAATTTGCAGCAAACATACAGATGTTTAGTGACACCAACAAGGTACAGGAGGACGCCCTTGAGGGAAAAGACATGCTGTACCTTGACGGGTCTTCAACAATTGATCAGACAGATGGGGTCAGACATACAGAGACAGCAGTGGTGAAATTGAGGGATGACGGAACAAGTGAGGTAGTGGTAAGTGCATGATTGCCATCACATTATTCAGCGCAAGCAGCAGAATTATTGGCCTTAATACTAGCATTAGAACACAGCAGGAGAAACGAAGTAACAGTATACTCAAACTCATCGTACATGACGTCAACAGTAAATTCAGGACAATGGATCAGGAGAGTATTCAGGAGTGCAGATGGGACACCAGCACAGCATGCACATTTATTGGGCAAACTGATCAAATGAATTGATTATCCTGCACAAGTAGCCATAGTGAAGTGCAAGGCACACTCACAAGGGAAAGATCTTATTTCAGGAGTAAACAAAGCAGCAGACTCAGAAGCAAAGCATGCAGTATATTTTGGAGAGTTACTGGTGATGGAGGCAGCATCAAATGTCTGTAATGCATGGACAATGATACTAAAGGAAGGGTACAATGTGTTGCCAGAACCACAGATCACAGTTGCATGGAGCTGCGCCCATGGAAGAGAAGGATTTATGGATGAAAAGGGGATTTACAGTATCTCCAAAATATGCCATATTGTGGGAAAACAAAACAGGGAAGGTGGTGATGCCAGTAGCACTATTGAACACAGCACTGACAAAGTTATACTATCCATCACACACAGGGAAAGAGGTAATTGCCACCCATATTGGAGAAACATGGTTTTGTCCTAATTTGGCAGAACATGTGGCTGAATTCGTGAGCAATTGTCTTGTGTCCAAACAGTACACATCAAGACATACATTGAGAGTTGTGAGAGGAGCCATACCACATCAATTAGGTCCATTTCAGAATGTACATGTTGACTACATTGACATGATCCAAGTGTGCCAAGGGTAACACTACATGATATTGGTTGTATGCTCATTCTCGCGGTGGATTGAGGCAGGCCTCTGCTCTCATCCTGATGCCCTCAGGGCAGCAACATTTATTTTTATCCGGGAAGTGTTCCCGCGATGGGGCATGTGTGAGGTCCTGCAGAACATAGATTGTGATGTGCTTATAACCTGCCAGCACATGGGATGTGTGAGCACCGGAACGGCCTTCTGAAAGCCATAGCTAAGACTAAGCAAAGCACAAAAAAATTGGCTGCACTGCTTATCACTTGCATTGTTTGCATTGCGCAATAAGCCTGGGTCTAGCCACCATTTAATGTCCCATGAGTTGGTGACAGGACAGCGCATGAAACTCCCACTAAGGCGTTGAGATTTGCTAAGAGTAGTGCAGATGTGTTAGGTCAGGAAATGTACAACTACGTTACTTCCTTGATTTCTAGTGTCTCTTTTATTTCTCGCCAGATACAGCGACACCAGGGAGGCCAAGAAAATAACGGAGAGAGCAACAGTGAAAACGGACCAAAAGACTGTCGAGTAAAGAGACAGGTCAAAATTGGAGATCTGGTTCTTCTATGCGATTACATCTGGAAGTGGAAGGCACCCAGATTTACAGGTCCCCACACAATCGCAGCAGTAGCATATAGACTGGAAGGAAAGACAGCCTGGAACCACTTGTCAGACATCAAGCCCTACAAAGCAGTAGCCTTGCCTGGCAACAAGATTGACAGGGCCAACGATCAGAAGCAAGAGGAGCAGGAAAAGAATTCTGAACTTACACTGCGGAGTGGAGGACACCCAATGGTTACTCGCTCAGGGCAAGAGAGCTAGGAAACGGACTTCTGATTGACTTAGAGTGAGGATACACTGTTTGTTATTTTATTCTCTACATACACTCTTTGAGAACGCCAACTGTGATATTGCTGATTGTTTATGTTACCCGCCGAGTTCCATCCTGATACCTTTTCAGACCAGTTTGTCCAAGGTGTGTAAAGGCCCAGCAGATTTCGGGCCAACTCCCCTACAGTATATTTTCTTGCATTTGTAGAATATTTGGTCCAACCCTGCCCACAACTGGAGCAGGGAAAACCTCCAGTTATCGCAACTGTGAGAGACCCTTGAATTAGAAGGGTGTGGGAGCATATATTCATTTTTGCTGTCAATGATTAGCTGTTCTACGGGGCTTGATACTAAGACACTAACCCAAGAACGCCTATTTCTTGCACATTTCAGGTGGGCAACTATGTATTCAGGCTGCACAAGGATCAGGCAGCACCGATTAAAAATGGGTGAAATAATAAAAAATGTGATTATGTTGTTGTGTCTCTTTATTCCAAGTGGAGTTTTTGCATTTATATTTTTGAGGATTTCGCTCATTGCTAGTGCTACCGCTGTATCCCCAACTAACATTCCCCTGACCCAAGCAGGTGGACAAACCATGTCAGGTGCACATGAGAGCACCGCAAGCACGGCAAGAAGAGTTAAGTGCAGTCCAGACACAGACACAAAGGGGGTAGATGTTGTCCTCAACGATACTGCTCTAACATGTGGTATAAGCATATGACACAGGTAGTAGGGAAACCACCGGGGAGAGCTGTTATGTCTGCTCATTAATCGACTTTGCCATGAGTTCCTCCAGAACGTTCATAGCAACTGAAATACCCACAGCAAGAGCACAAAACCTGATGTACCTGTCGATGGTAATGACAAGAGGAAGATTTCAAGGAAAAGCAACAACAACACTGAGATTGATGTCTCAAACAACGTTCCCGTATGAAGATAATTACATAAAGACACTCAATATGATGAACAATTACTGACAGCTAGATGAAGTGACACAGTACATAACTGATGGGCCTCAGAAGGGGGACACAAGGACTATTCCATGCCCATAGACCACAATAAAAGAGACAGGAGGAGAACCTGGGTTTTGGGAGAGACCACAGATGTGACTATATGGGCAGGTTTACATGGAAGAAGGATGGAAGGATGGAGTGGAGGACAGCACGCCTCTGACCCTAGTTCAAGCACCAGTGGATAAAGTACAAGAGGAGAATGACAAGTGCCTAAAGGAGTGGGACGCAAGTGCAGAGTTGCTTGCATGGGTGGAGAATGAAGCTGGACCAATGCCTATAATACCCCTGAAAACTCCAGCTTTGCATTACTAGAATGATGGTGAAGTGGAAGTTGGGGAGAATATTGGATGCCGGAGCATAGAAAAGCATGCAGTAATGAAGACAGGCACAGCATTGGTGATGGATCACTACTGGGCATGCAGATCCAAGGCGTACAATAATCTGCCACCCAACTGGCGAGGAGTTTGCTCTTTGGTACACATCAATATGCCCTCACTGGTAGTGCCACAAAAGGATGTAAAGCTTGATGACTTCCCAAAGATGGACACTAACAAAAGGAAGAAAAAGTCTCTGGAAGGGGAGCAGATAAGCAAGAGTGAGAGGGAAGAAGAATTAAGCAGAGTAAAGAGAGGAGGTAATTACTTCTAAGAAGCATCAGAAATAGCACTGGATGAAGTTCCAGCAGAACACAGGCTGTTCAGCAGAACACAAATGTTCTTCACATCTGTAATTCCATCTGTACAGACATATACAAATGCAAAGTGGGTACAGATCACCCGTTGGGAGCTGATGGTGATCATACACTCCACAGTCAATGGCTTCAACTCAATTAAGGAAGAACTCAGGGCAGTAAGGTTGATGGCGTTCCAGAACCGGTATGTTCTGGATCCACTCATGGCAATGGAAGGAGGAGTTTGCGCAAAAATTGGGAGTTCCTGTTGCACATTCATACGTGCTAGCAATGAGGATAATGGTACGCTGATAGAGGCAGTCACCCAGCTATCTCAGATGCATGCCAAGATGGAGGAAGAAGCGAACGGGACTCGAAAGTACCATAGCTGGATAGAATACCTACGGTAATGGATGCTGTCATGGCTATTAGACAGACTGAAGGTGATATTGGGAGCCCTGATATTGGGAGTAGTGACAATGTGTGTGGTAAAGGTTTGCTTCAATCAGTGCAGAAAGACAGCAGAAGAAACTATTGGAATGAAGGTCCTGATGTATGTGAATATAGGACATGCAAGAGACAAGGTAGTGGAAGAAAGAGACGAGCTGTGAGAATGAATTGTAAACTGTAAGCTATTCCTGCATGAGGCAAGGAAGTTAGACAATGCATTTGATATTAAGTACTATGAAGGGAAACGGGTGTGGTGCAACCCGGAAGGAGTGTGCAGTTATATGGAATGGATGTTCGATAATCATGTGAATTACTATGGACACCTCAGAGGAATTACGAAGATATGGCAGCCAAGAGAAAAAGGATTAATTTAGAGGGATGTGGTCAACAAGTTAACCAGAGGGGGGACTGGAGAGGGAGTCCTGATACCACGCCTCCATGCCCCCAAGTTCATGTCAGGACGAAAAGCTAGAAACACTTGCCGCCATTCATCGTATGGTGTATGGTGGACAAATCACGAGTACACCCATGATTGACAAGTGCACTGAAAGTTATCCTCTCAGCCAGCCATACAGATCGAGTTCAATGCAAATGTTTCTGTGTGTTGGAGAAGAGCCAGTGATCGTGGACAGAGACACCTATATGGACAGCCTCGACTAAGCACCAAGAAGCCATGGTGCTGACTAGATTAGGGACACCAATACATAGCAGTGTTAGACCTGAAGCACACTCACAGCCCTGGAAAAGCCGCGTCCCAGAAACACACACTCATATTCATGAAGAACATGAGTGCACAGGTCTACATATAGAGGAAAGATACATAAAAATACTGTCAATGCTTTTATTATGTTTGGCATTAACCAAATGCAGTAATGCAGAAGCGCAAAGAGCAAGAGATCCAGAGCAAGCTTGCTGATGATTAAAGCCAATAGCCGCGTGGACATACAGGAGTATACATGGAGCCTGATCGTACCACGTATAGCTAACTTATAAAGGAATGTAACATAAAATGGACAAGGTAGAAAGCGCATTATAAAGGTTTTAGAAAAATTACAGAAGGCCTCAAAGCCACAGAGCATGGGACAAGAAAAGCTGATGCAGGCTGCTCGAAGAGCCAGACGGGCTATGACAAGCTCACAGCCAAGGTCAGAGATATGCAGACACATTCCAATCTGCCAACGACAAGGGGACAGCTGCAGAAAATACAAATAAATCCTCATAAATGGAGGCTCAAGAGATTGATTATGTGGTCTCTAGACACGTGGTGCAGCTGAGGGAGACAATGGACAGGCATCTGCGGTGGGAAAGGAGAGCGGTGCCAGCAAACCAGAAGCAGACTGCAACAAGTGTTGCAATTCTCGGGAAGATAGCTCAGGGGCAATGTGCTCACCGTGGTAGCAAGACGACACGGAGCAACACAGGTTGAATCCCTGGGTCCGTGCTTAGAAACCTTTGGGTATTAAGCACATCATGAATAACCTATCATATCATCATATCAAATCAATGTGTGGAACATGGTCTCATAGGCAAAGGTGGTACTAACAAATTGTAATACCCACACATAAGTGTTCCCATCACTGTGAAAAGGTGCATAGCGAGCTGAGAACTCGATCGAGTCCCAGGCCTGGGGACATCAGTTCTAACCGATCAAAACTTTGAATCCTAGGGGTAGATAGCAAGGGGTTATAACCCATGGTGAGCCCACTACTCTGCAACAATGTAATAGAATAGTTTTTGGGGACAGGACAGACCAGCCACCTGACATGTAAGATCCAGTAGAATAATACGTATAGGTAATCGTATAGGTTACAGCACTATCAATACCAAATCCCTTGGCCTGATAGGTCTCTGGCGAAGCGCTCAGACTGTGATGTAGAAATCAAACAAACATGACCTACATGCCATAAAATGGTGTGATGTACCAGAATCTTTCTGTGTTCTTGTACTGATCCCTGTTGGTTTTATGTGCAATAAACAGCAATTTGTACTTGCCACCTGACGGAGTCCTATGTTCATTCTTGGGTGGACCCCCAGCATCACTCTGGCATACCTGGGAGTCCTACCTAACAGTTGCCCCGATGAATCACCCACGTTTGGGTCTCTCCCTGTGAATCACTTGCAAAGCAGCAGGGTGCGCCCTTTCGCCTGCCCTTGCTTCTCGAGACCTAGCCGAAGTGCGCATGTGTGAAGATCTGCAGTAGAACCGCTACGGCCTTCATATTAAAGACAACGTGACCCCTGGTGACACGCGCTTCATTCCTTCCTAAACATTTTGGCATCCAAGTGCTAAGCACATAACAAAGAGTGGTCAGAAAGCAATTACCTTTGTATTGTAGCATACAAGAGCCAAGGACATAAAAAAGAGTGCTCAGAAAGCAATTAGAAGAGAAGTAACACAAAAAACTGAACTTAACAACCTCTCACATGTGTGAGCTGAGCCTTGCTCCAAATACCAAAATGGCAATGCCAGGCGTACCTGGCCCTACTGTTTTTTGGCATCCCCAGGCCCTGCAAAGTTGAAATGGGCACAATGGAAGAAAGGTTTCATCCATAACATTAAGGCTGCTTGTGGGACCTATTACTCAAATGATAGAAAACGTTCACTGTTAATGCATTTTCTGGGATATGAAGCCCAATGCATATATGACACCTTACCTCTTCTATCAATTGAGGGTGGTGGCAACAATGCTAATGAACTGGATAGTGTACTGCTCGAGTCAGACTTGCATTTCAATCCCAAAACATGCACCATCTTGTAGAGGTACAATTTTGGTGTCCGGATACAAGAGCACAGAGAGAGTGTTGAAGAGTATGTGACAGCGCTACGACCCTTAGCTTTGTCATGTAATTTCAGGGAGTCTATTGATGAGCACATACAGGATCAATTTATGATTCACTGCAATTGCGACAAGATAAGACCTGTGGCTAAAACACAAACCCACGTTGGATGAAGTGCTCTTATAGCCAAGCGTGTTGAACACTCGCTGGCCTGCACTGCAAAATGATCTGAAAAGGAGTGTGGTGAAATAAAAGTGTAGGTGTTGAGTACAGCGGATGGAAAGCAGAAGAAGAAGACGAAGGAAAAGACGGTGGAGAAAGGAAATTCTGATCCCAAGAACAATAGATCAAGAGGAGAAAAGCGAGAAGATAGCTTATGCTTTAGATGTGCCAGCAACGCACACTTTGCCGGAACAATGGCATGTCCGGGTAGAAGAGTTGTCTGTGCTAAATGCAAAATATGAGGACACTTTGCTAATGGATGCAAAAACGTTCACTTTAGTCAGAAGAAAGCATTGTATATTAATGAAGAAGAAGGGCATATATCTTCTGATGAGAAGGATGGTTGCCATGTTGAAAATGTTACTGTTAACATGATTCGGGATGTAGATGAGGAGAAGTCTGAGCATCGCTATGCGAGTGTAAGGCTGAACGAAAGGGAGGTATCAATGATGGCCGACTATGGGTCAAAAATATCTCTCATGTTTAGGATGGTCTGAGCAGGATATGGAAGGTGATGTTCGGAATGTGTTAGAACCAGACATCAACCATGGTGGGTACAACCAGGATAAAATGTACCTACTTGGTTACTTTGTATCTAAATTTGAGTTCAAAGGAAGGTGTGCACAAGGAAAAGTGTACGTGACCAAAAAAGGGATGACACTTATGGGATGGCGTGTACAAAAAAGGGACTAATGATATGGTTAGACCCCAATACGATGACCCGGTTTTACATGTGGGATCCACAGTGAGTGAAAGTTTCAAAAATGTCTTTAGAAAAGGAGTGGGAAAAGTGAGTGGTATGCAGCATCATATTTTATTAAAGAAAGGAAGTGTCCCTGAGCCAGAAAAAATACGGCCTGTGCCCTTAGGCTTAGGGGATGGTATAAAAAAGCAATTGAGTAAATTGCATTATTGAAAGGGCTGGTGGAACTGAGTGGACATCTCGTTTAGCTGTTGTAAAGAAATCGTCGGTGATCTGTTGCTGTGTGTGGATCTGTGTGAGCTGAATAGGTGTGTGTTGACATCCATTACCCAATATGGGGGAAATGGTGGCTATGGTTGGTCAAGGGCGAGTGTTCTAGAAATTGGATATGGCATCAGTTTACCAACAGGTTGAACTTGAGGAAGGATGCAGAAAATTGGCAGCATTTTTAACACATGAGGGAGTGTTCCAGTTTCGAAGGATGCCATTTGGTCTCATTTCGGAATCCTCAGTATTCCAGAAAATAATAGACAGGCTTTTCCAAGGAATGAGCGGTGTGTTTTGCTTCCAGGAGGACCGGCTGGTGTGTGGTGAATCAGAAAGTGAACATGACAAGGTGTTGGATGAAGTGCTTACGATCCTGGAATATAGAGGATTAACATTGAGGGAAGAGAAGTGTGTGTTTAAAGTTCACAAGGTTGAGTTTCTTGGTCATGACGTGTCAGCGCATGGAGTGAAGCCCAAGAGTAGCATGGTAAGTGCCATAAAGGAAGTGAAGAGGCCAAAATCAAAATCGGAACTATGCAAAATTTTGGGTATGATGGAATTCTACCACAGGTTTGGGAAGAATGATGCCAATAAAGTTGGTGAAATAAGATAGTTACTGAATAAAGGGAAAGACTTCATTTGGAATAGAAAACGTGAGGATGAATTTAACATGATAAAGGAGGAAATTGACCAGATACACAGGAGTGTGGTTACAGAAGATACCAGTTACATTTGCATAGGTGTAGTATTCTCGCAGGTAAAGAATTCGTAAGGGGAGGAGATAATTGCACATGCCTCAAGAGGTTTGAGAGGAGCAGAAAAGAATTAGTCTGTTCTGGAAAAAAGCACTAGTGTGGCATTGGGCTGTTGAGGGGTTCAAACATTTCTTGTGGGGTACTGACTTTATTATAAAGATAGATCATGAACCACTTAAGGCTTTTTTTAGTGTAAAAGGTTAGATAAAGTGTCTACGCGTGTGGCAAGTTCGGTCATGAGTTTGCGAAGCCATAGATTTGAAATGCAAGTGATTCCAGGGAAAGAAAATATTTTTGGCTGATTACTTGTCAAGGTTGGGTAGGTATAATGAATAAACCAAGGAAGATGATATGTCAGACATGGACCCCTTGCTCATTGTGCTCAGAGAGGCACAGCTCCAGCTTTTTGATGCTGGCCAACAAGGCTGAAACACGAGTATGGGGTTGCTGTTGGTACTCTTGTTCTGAAGGGAATTGCCATAGCATTTCGGCACTGGACTGCCCATGTGGGCGGGACAAAGACTGATATGAAAATGAAAATGTCCCTTCTGTGAAAGGTACAGTGAGCTAAAGAGTGACTGCGGACTCTCAGGTGGGTACCTTCTCAAAGAACAGGTCAATGGGCCATGTTCGTTCTCACAGAGGGGCTCCTATAACTAAATTTTAATGTTTTCTTGCGTTTGGTTTATGCCTGGTACACTATCCTACCTGGAATTTCCTTCAATGTGTATTGCATGCCCTTACAGAAATTAACGTATTTTACCTCTTGTTCAATTTCCCTTTCAACAAAAGGTTTAGTATGTCCTTCTTTTTCAAGTATTTCATTTGTAGCTTTTACATTTATTTACATCTGGCAAATCTGCCAGTACGCTCTGGTGTCCCTGCTTCCCTATTGGGGACTCAGCTGTTCTTGCTGACATTCTTTATTCATCCTAGGGTCAGCCGTGGGCTATCGTTTGGGTTCTCGTCCCATCTCAATGCCTTCGTTCCTCGGCCAACACACTCCTTGCAGTTTCTGCTGGGGGCTTCTGTTTTCCTTTCAGTTTTGGCAAGGAATGCATTGCCGCTCCACACCTGCAAATGCCCAGGAGCCCTGTTTTGGCTTCAGGCATTCTCACAGTGTATCTCCTTTCATGGTCAGCTTTCCACTTCTGTCTTCTTGAGACAGATGACTCCACAACAATATCTGCAGCCCCACAGTCTCCCTTTATGTCCTGCGAGAAGCAGATTATCTCTTTCTGCATCTGCGCGCCCCAGTAAACTGTTGCTGTGATTTAAATCTCCCTGCTAGAGGCCTGTGCTCACAACAGCTAGAGCACTGCCCATACTCTTGGTTTTTGCGACTCTGAATTACTCGGTTCATCTTCATTGATGAATTTCCAGCAGAACACAGGCTGTCAGCAGAACGCAAATGTTCTTCACATCTGTAATTCCATCTGTACAGACATATACAAATGCAAAGTGGGTACAGATCAGCCGTTGGGAGCTGATGGAGATGATAAACTCCACAGTTAATGGCTTCAACTCAATAAAGGAAGAACTCAGAGCAGTAAGGTTGATGGCAATCCAGAACCGGTATGTTCTGGATCCAATCATGGCAATGGAAGGAGGACTTTGCGCAAAAATTAGGCGTTCCTGTTGCACATTCATAGGTGCCAGCAACGAGGATAATGGTACGCTGACAGAGGCAGTCACCCAGCTATCTCAGATGCATGCCAAGATGGAGCAAGAAGCAAATGGGACTCGAAAGGACCATAGCTGGATGGCATACCTATGGTAATGGATGCTGTCATGGCTATTAGATGGACTGAAGGTGATATTGGGAGCCCTGATATTGGGAGGAGTGACAATGTGTGTGGTAAGGTTTTGCTTTACTCAGTGTAGAAAGACAGCAGAAGAAACTATTGGAATGAAGGTCTTGATGTATTTGAATATAGGACACACAAGAGTCAAGATAGTGGAAGAAAGAGACGAGCTGTGAGAATGAATTGTAAACTGTCAGCCATTCCTGCATGAGGCAATGAAGTTAGACTACACATTTGATATGAAGTACTATGAAGGGAAATGGGTGTGGTGCAACCCGGAAGGAGTGTTCAGTTATATGGAATGGATGTTCGATGATCATGTGAATTACTATGGACACCTCAGAGGAATTACGAAGATATGGCAGCCGA
Source organism: Ambystoma mexicanum (assembly GCF_040938575.1). NCBI lineage: Eukaryota > Metazoa > Chordata > Amphibia > Caudata > Ambystomatidae > Ambystoma > Ambystoma mexicanum. The sequence continues at coordinate 695,105,641 of NC_090926.1, read as the reverse complement.
GAGCAAAAGGATTAACTTAGAGGGATGTGGTGAACAGGTTAACCAGAGGGGGGACTGAAGAGGGAGTCCTGAGACCACGCCTCCGTGCCCCCAAGTTCATGTCAGGACGAAGAGCTACAAATGCTTGCCGCCATTCATCGTATGGTGTATGGTGGACAACTCACGAGTACACCCATGATTGACAAGTGCACTAAAAGATATCCTCTCAGCCAGCCATACAGATGGAGTTCAATGCAAATGTTTCTGTGTGTGGGAGAAGAGCCAGTGATTGTGGACAGAGACACCTATATGGACAGCCTCGACTAAGCACACTCACAGCCCTGGAGAAGCCGCTTCACACAAACACACACTCATGTACATGAAGAACATGAGTGCACAGTTCTACATTTAGAGGAAAGATACATAAACATACTGTCAATGCTTTTATTATTTTTGCCATTAAACAAATGCAGTAACGCAGAACCGCAAGGAGCAAGAGATCCAGAGCAAGCTTGCTGATGATTAAAGCCAATAGCCGCGTGGACATACACAAGTATACATGGAGCCCGATCGTACCACATATAGCTAACTTATAAAGGAATGTAACATAACATGGACAATGTAGAAAGCGCATTATAAAGGTTTTAGAAAAATTACAGAAGGCCTCAAAGCCACAGAGCATGAGACGAGAAGAGCTGATCCAGGCTGCTCGAAGAGCCAGACGGGCAACAACAAGCTCACAGCCAAGGTCAGAGATATGCAGACACATTTCAATCTGCCAAAGACAAGGGGACAGCTGCAGAAAATACAAATAAATGCTCATAAATGGAGGCTCAAGAGATTGATTATGCGGTCTTTAGACACGTGGTTCAGCTGAGGCAGACAATGGACAGGCATCTGCGATGGGAAAGGGGAGCAGTGCCAGCAAACCAGAGCAGACTGCAACAAGTGTTGCAATTCTCGGGAGGATAGCTCAGGGGCAATGTGCTCACCTTGGTAGCAAGACGACACGGAGCAACACAGGTTCAATCCCTGGGTCCGCGCTTAGAAACCTTTAGGTATTAATCATATCATCATATCATATCAATGTGTGGAACATGGTCTCATAGGCAAAGGCTGCATCATATTTTATTAAAGAAAGGAAGTGTCCCTGTGCCAGAAAAATTACGGCCTGTGCACTTAGCAATATGGGATGGTGTAAAAAAGCGATTGAGTAAATTGCATTATTGAAAGGGCTGGTGGAGTTGAGTGGACATCTCCTTTAGTTGTTGTAATGAAATCGTCGGTCATCTCTTGCTGTGTGCGGATCTGTGTGAGCTGAATAGGCGTGTGTTGACATCCATTACCCAATAATAATAAAGTTCACAAGGTTGAGTTTCTTGGTCATGACGTATCAGCGCATAGAGTCAAGCCATCAGATTCATCACAATCCCCTCTAAGGAAAACCCCCATTTGTGTGCATAACATTTTTGACCAGACTAAACATACTAATGGCTTTAGGAGTGGTACAAGATTTAACCACGTCAGGAGACATCAGACAATAAGATGTCCAAATACATGTACTGATGGACAACACTAATGGGCGTATCATCAAGGGTCTATACACATTTTATGCAACTCTTATTATTGGTAATCATCATAATTTTGGTCTTGTCCATGTTAATCTTCAAATTATTTGTCTTATAATATATCGACTCTGCCAGCAGAGACCTTTGAAGACCAATGGGAGCGTTGTCCATTAAGACTCTATCATCAGAAATAGGATGCTTCACTATCTTGGGGGGATAGTTGTTACAATCCTCCAAGCATTGTTACCGATCAGCCACATATAGGTTTTATAATATGTGCGCTGATATGAAGACTTGCTTAAGACCATTATTGGTAGGGATATTTGATGATAACACACTGTTCTGATTTAATCTGATTGCAGCCAAGGTTTCGTTGTAAATTGGAGTGATGAGATTTAGGAGCCAGCTTACCCCAATACCTATTGTGGTCCATGTAGTCAAAGGCGTTTGATATGATATGATATGATAGTTTATTTATATAGCACCTATACACAATGTGTTTCAAAGTGCTTCAAGATAAGGGAGGGAACAAGGGAAAATACTATGACATTCTACCAGGCCATGAACAGTAAGGATGCAAAATCAACTATCGTACTCGGCCTGACGATATTTCAGATAGTGCAAGAGCTAAGACACGAATAAGGAAGGGAAGGAAATGGAAACAGACAGGTGACTACCGTACTAGGCCTGAAAACATTTCTGGTAGAGCCAGAGAAAAATAAAAGGTGAGGGAAAGGGGTGCAGAAAGGGAGGGGAGGAACAAAGCAAGTGACTATCGTACTAGGCCTGATGACATTTTAGTTAGTGCTGGAGAGGGGGAACAAATAAAGGCAGGGGGGAGGAGACAGACGAGGTTGCTATCTTACTAGGTCCTGGGACAATTCTCATAGAGTAAGTGCATAGAAGAAAGTAAGGGGAGGGGGGAGGAGATAGGAAAAAGGAGAAAGGGAGAGGAGGAGAGAACAGAGTGGAGAATCAAGAGAGGAGAGCTAATACAATTGCACAATTGCAGAAGTCATTAGTAACAAATAATGTTGCAATCCAGGATACAAGATGAAGATGAGAACAGCATGATTCAGGGCCACCATCAGTACAAGATGCTAAGGAGGTCCAGCATGAGAGTTGAGAAAGGGTGACACACCATGAATCAATTAAGTCCATAAAAGTCAAATCTAGCATTGGCCACAAGACGGTGATGGTGAAACCAAAATGTATCAGGACAGACTCCTGCAGAAATAGGCTGGATGGGGGGGGCAGGGTAGAAGAATCAAGCAAAAAAGGCAACACGGGGGCCCAAGGGAACATCACAGAGGGACCAGAGGGGGTGGGGATGGCCTGTTGGGATGGAGGGAGTAAACACATGTTGGTGCATGCTTACCTGCTGTCTGAGCAGGGGGTCGGGCCCTGGGACCTCTTGCTCTAAACAGGTCCAAACAGGAATTTCCCTTTTCTTCATCAGCCCTTCGCTTCGGATGCCCGGGCGAGAGACGCCCTTTATCTAAGAGTTAAGAACAGGAAGCAAGAGGTAGGTATAAGAATGTGGGTGGTACTTAGGCCAGGTGACCTAGATCCACTTGCACCTGCTCACCATCTGCAAATGAAAAGAGGCTGGAGGGCTCCTTAAGTAGGGAAAAAGAGCGGCAACCAGGAAGGAACCAGGTGGGGGCGGCTTGCTAAGTGGGAAAAAGAGCGGCAACCTTGAAGGTGCCAGGTGGGCAGGGCTTAGTTCAGGTGACCTACATCCACTTGCGCCTGCTCCCCACCTGCAAAGGAAAAGAGGCTGGAGGGCTCCTTAAGTAGAGAAAAAGAGCAGCAACCAGAAGGAACCAGGTGGCCGAGGCTTGCTAAGTGGGGAAAAAGAGCGGCAACCTGAAAGGCACCAGGTGGGTGAGAATTAGGCCAGGTGATCTAGATCCACTTGCACCTGCTCCCCATCTGCAAAGGAAAAGAGGCTGCAGGGCTCCTCAAGTAGGGAAAAAGAGCAGCAACCAGGAAGGCACCGGGTGTGCAGGGCTTGCTAAGTGGGGAAAAAAGCGGCAACCACTTTTGAGTGGTCAATAAAGGTAAAGAACAGATGAGAGTCCTTATTTCTTAATGTATCTCGATTAGATATTGTACAGTCCAGATATTATTAATAGTAAACATACCTCTCCAAAACCCAGTTTGTTGTAGAGTCCAAAACCCAGTTTGTTGTAGAGGGATTAAAGGAAATTAATTGACGCAGGATCTAAATTCATCCAAGATGACACTACAAAATAGTTTACTGGCAGCTTCATTCATAGCCAGTAATCTAAAATTGGAAGGATCTTACCTAGACCCTTTCTTATGAAATGGAATCAATAATGATTCCCTCCATGAATTCAGGATAATTCCATCCTGAACAACCTTTTCAAACAGCCTGCTCAATATCCCAGACCATAGCAGTGGTCTCTATTAAAGACCACATTAGAGAGACAGTCAGGAACAGGAGCTCTAGAGGGTGTAAGCTTCTTAATTAGCCTCAATAGTTCCTCTTCATTTGCCATATCCATGTGTAGAGGTTTCGCCCCAACGGTTTCATAAAGAGACTACTTGTTTATACACTCAGTGCAATAAAGAGAAGTAATGCATTTCTTCAACTCTTGTTGCGTAATAGGGTTAATTTCTTTCTTTTGAGGAATGTAATTCAACTTTCTAAAATCTCTTGCAATTCGTTCCTCTCAACACATAATAACTTCCAAATTGCAGTCTTCGTAGAGATTTTATGGGAATGTGTCCAGTTCTTATATTTCATAGGCCAAATCCTGGTCATATAAATTCTACAAATGTTGTAATAATACCCTATGGTATTGTTTATTTACTAAACGAATATGAGATCACAAAACCCTCTTTTTAGCTGCAACCACAGCATCATATATTTTGATCGTATTTACTCCAAAGCTGGATTTATTCCCAACCAACCAGAATCCATACTGATGAGCACATCTGGACAATGTATTACTAAAGGTTTCTGCAGAAGTATGTTCTAGAGCCACAATCAATTCCTGGTCTCTAGATAACTGTGTATTCAGCTTATAAACATTATTTGTAGTCCAGAGAATCCTATTGCCAGGAACATTAATGTTTAATGTTCCCTTCGTGGTTCTTTGTTTACTATCCATAATATTTACGTTGAGGATCAAATAATCACTAAGGGTAGTAGGGACGTAAGAAAGTGTGCAAGAACTCAAGTTCCACTGTAATCCACTCTACTACCTGTATCCCCAATATGTCCAGGTATGCTTTTGATTGTGTTCAAATAACATAATCCATGTGCAACCATTTCTCGCCAAACGCAAATTGTTGATGTTTTAAATATTTGCTAGGCACCGGTCTACTGTAGTTTCACAGAATAGTACCCTCATCACAGTTGTTTATCAAGGCCACACCACAGTAAGCATTAACATCCCTGCATATATTATCCTCCCGTCATCAGAAGTGCCAGCTCCACTCAAGTATTACCAAGATGATATGTGACATAATTACATCAATTTTCTCCCCACTTGGTAGGGAATAAACATTAACCAACAATAAACTAGAAACCAAGGAACCATTCCCAAAGCTTAAAATAGCACATAACACATTGGAAATAACGTTACCTACGTTGTATTCTCTGATGGAAACATGAACCTTGACACCAATCACCAACCCACACCTAGTTTTACCTGCTCTACCCCTGGTAGCAAACCTGTTAATAATGTTATAACCATCAATAACTGACTTAGAGGTGAGCCATGTTTCCTGAAATGCAAACACATCTGTTTCCCTGAGTAAACCATGTCTTCCCACACTGCCTACTGCACTCTGTGAGCACTCGCGCACACATCTTGCACGCAGCTGAAGTTTCAAAATCAGCTGGGGGCATGGCCAATTGGTAACAATACGTTTCAATGAATGGGAGCTGCAACACAGAAACAAAACCAGCGTCTGTCTCCTAACACTTCCGACTGCACTTGGCAAGCACTCGTGCCTCATATGTCAGGATCAAAACTTCCAAGCCCAAAGAACAAGTCTGAAAGGTATCTGTAGTGATAATATCCTCCTGGCCTGTGTTCAAATATCCTAGTGACATTTACGACCCCACTCTTTAACATTCTAAAAGAAATATAATTTGAACCTGTACAATGCTGTACAGTGCTGCAGAGACTATTGCCAGTCTACTTGTATCTTCAGACCCACATTGTCCCCTTACATTCCAAAGTCTGTGTATTCAGTGTCTTCTTTTTACAAGAATGGATTATGAGTGTTTTTTTAGTAATGTGCGCTCTTTTTTTAGCTTGATTAAAGACTCCCTTTTTATATAGAACCTTGATTGGCATTTCCCTTTTTTGGTATCACAGTTCTAATGTTCCTCAGATGCAAAGCTCACACCCCTCTTGAAGAGTATAGCCTTTCATCAACCCATGATACCTTAGAGGTGAAGGACATGTACCATTCATGCAGTGCCTTAATAAATGAAAACACTGCCAGTTTTGTAATAGTGTGGTGCTGAGTTGGAGACTGGAAACCACCACTCGTGTACCCCAGCAGAGCAGTAGTGATTTCTTCATACCACCTCAACCACAATACCCATTATTTATTCACCCTAATTCAGCCTTCCCCCAGACTCATCCTTAGTACTCATTGGAGACTACAACCTCCCACATGTTCCACCCAGCCTCCAATTTTAATTCAACTCTCTCCTTTATGACCACTCTCTCACCACTCTCTCATGTCTTTTAATCTACCACACACCCAGGACATCTTTCTTACCCTAGTCTTCCTCTTCTACCCTCTCTTTCTGCACTCTTACTATTGATGCTTCTTCTTCAGACCATTCCAATCTCCATTTCAACATTGCTATTCCCCTTGCTTCCCACTCTTCTATCCCCCACCATTGCCAAATGTAAATTTAATCTAACTCCCTTTCCGTCTTCCGTGACAATGTCAGGTCCCCTATTCTCTCCTTAGCTCCAACCCTGGCCTCCTCAAGAGAATATGACTTTTTTGATTTCGGCATTGCTCTCTGCTTGTCCTTCAACCTCCACTATCCACCCTGTACCTTGACTCCTTCTTCCCCTCGGCATCAGCCATCCCCAGATTTTCCTTATTAAAACTCATGTTAACGAGACCTTTACAAGTGTCACAAAGACCACACTTGTTTTCTCCTAGCCTACAAGAATACTCTCCTATCCTTTTCAGGTGACTGGTCTCTGCCAAAGTGTCCTATTTCACTAACCTAATCACCACTCTGTGCTCCAACTCTCTCAGACTCTCCTCCTCACTTTAAGTCATGCTCTCACCTCCTCATCCAGTTATCCTCTATGTCAATGATCTTCCCAACTACTTCTTTTACAAGTTTTCCAAAATCCATGACACATTCACATCTATCCTAACCCTCAATCTCCTATTTCCTTTCCTTCCTGCTCCCCACCAAACCACCTTGTCTTTCCACTTCATCCTGAACTGCCTCCTAACCTCCGGACTGCTACTCAATTTTGTGCCTCAGCTGACCCAATTGCCCCAGAAGGTCAAAGAGCTAGTACCCCTCACCGGCGGCTTCTGTCTCTCCTCTCCATTTAGCATTGCTCTCTCCCTCAGATCATTTCCCCACCCTCTTCGGTCAGGGTTTCACAGTTGTCAAACTACCAAATTGGCCCTCAACAATGTCTTGAACTTTCTCTGTTCCAAAGTTTCCTCCATTCTCATCCCTCTTGACCAGTCAGCTGCCTTTGACGTGGTCAACAATTCTTTGCTCACCCAGCCCCTTGCCAGCCTCAGCATCCAGCCAATGTCTGTTGAATGGTTTATCTCCTCTCTCACACACTGATCCTATATGATTTCATGAATTGCTAACACATCTATTCTGACCCTATTTCCCGTAGGTGTCCCTCAAGGCTCTGTCCTGGGTCCACTGTTATTCACACTTTGTAACTCCTCACTTGCATAACTCATCGCCTCCATCAGATTCTCCAACAACCCTACATTCACTCCTGAACTCTCTGCCTGCATATCTGATAGCTTATCTGTTCTCCGACAATGGAAGGTACACCGTTCTCTCATCTTTAAGTATACCAAGACTGAAGTTATCTCTCACCCTGCCTCCAATGCCCCACCTCTTTTCTAATCACCATCCCTTCCCTTCCCAAAGGTATGAAACTTAGGTGACCTTTTTGAAAGTAATCTCAACCTTCTTCAATTCTACAGCAGCTAGAAGTCAACTAGTGAATATTAGGAGAATTGTCCCCTTCGAACTTACTTAGCTTTAAAAACCCTAATCTGGCACCTGGGCTACTGCACCAGCCTCCATCTTGGCCTCCTTCCATTCTTCACTTAACAAAGTCCTCATCTTTGCCACCTATACCCTTTACAATCTTCTCTGCTCCTCCTCCACCTCCAAACACTGCTTCCATTCCTGATGCTTTGTAAGAAACACATATACCCCTTTAAGTTCTTTCTACTTGTGGTCAAATTTCTTCACAGCCATTGACCACCCTACCTTGCTGACACTATCTCCAAGTACACACACACAATCTCTATGAGTCCTGCCCACCAGGGCCTACTGTCACTTCCACCTCTTTTCCCTACTTTTGCCTCTGCATTGGAACTCCCTCCAGCCTGCCATTCAAAGCTCAGCTACAATTAATTCCTTCCCAATCATCTATAAGTCTCCACCCCCTCTACCTACTTCCACATCACCACTCCCCTGATATCCTGCACCGCACTCTCTTCACTTTTATAGAAACACTGAATGTATTCTGTCCTCATAATTAATGCCTTTATTTCATCTGTATTGCAGCTGGTCTATGTTCCATCATTTCCTTATCATACACTGGTCAACTGTTTTCATTACTAATCCTATTATTATACAGCTACTTTGGGACTGCCTTGATGTCTGCAAGTATTTCTGCTAACACATAGGGCCTCATTATGAGTATGGAGGCAGCCATGCCCTAAATAAGGGCATGGCTGCCTCCATACCAGGCTCCAATACCAGGTTCCTTCAATGAGGAATAACCGGGCCATTCCAACATTGGAGGACCCTGTAATTCCCCCTTGAAGGAACCAATCCCCATTCCCATTTAAGCCCCCAGAGGGCTCAATGGGAATCGGGATGGAGTGAATAACGGTTTTACCAGACGTCTGTTCCGGGTCCCGCGAGGGTACCTCGTAATTGCGTATCCCGTAATGAACGGTGCCGGTCCCGTACCGGCACCCTTCATTACGGGAGCGCAAGCCTCGTAATAAGGCCCATTGTTTCTTCAATAAATAAATAGAACAAATAAATAAGGTACGTATATAGCTGGGGCATGGTTGAAGGCCACACCTATCGGCTGTGAATGAGATATGGCCAAATGGAAGGCCTCATGCACAGTGACCAGTGGGCATCGCTTTAGACCATGACCAGTTGCCACTGTAGAGAGGATGATTGCATGCTGGATATGTCCTAACACCATGTTCGGGTCATGCCCAGCATGGAGTGCAGGTAGGGTGCATGTGCTGTGGGAATGGATTGAGTAATGCCTCAGACACTGTGACAGCTGGGCATGGTCTTTGGTCATGCCAAGCAGGCACAGAAGTGAAGGTGACTGCGACTGGCAATGGACTTCAGCTGTGTTCTAGGAACATTGCTGCCTGAACATTACTGCAGGTCCCATCCATCAGGTCCTTCACAGATACTCACAGTGCCTGCTTCTGATGGCAGTATGGTGTGCCCAGTAGGCAATGTATTTATGGTGGCGGGTCAATGCAATGGCACAATGACTGATTTTCATGGCTACAGGCCGTGCATTTCTGGTATGGCATAGGAGGTAATTGTGCCCAGGGCTTGCAAGACTCCTATGCCCCAGGACCTTTCAGTGCTGGCATAATATATTGTGAAAGGAGGTTGCCTGTGCCAGAACGCCTTGACAACTGAGTATGACCACATCGCATACCCAATGGAACTGTAGGGAAGGCTGTTGTTTCTCGGCATGAACTCCCCCCTGGGAGCGTCAGTGTGGTCCCGAAGTGTGGCCTTTTGCTAAATTCCAGGAAAATTGACTATTGGTCATATCTGCAGTCATGAAATGGGCACAGGGACAGCTGGGCATAAACATAGGTCATGTCCAGTAGGCACCACAGACATGTCACCATGCCCTAGGCACAGAAAATAGCTGCTGCCACTAAAGCCAGTGCTGCATAGACAGATTACCTTTGGTGTGGACAGTGCAGCCAATCACACTGGGTGTGGTAGATGCATTGTGGTTTTGTCTGGGCACCAGCAGGCATACAGAAATATCGATAACGTGTATTAATAGAAAACCTAGACAAACGTAATCTTTTCTAAGTACAAGTATGGATAAATGTCTGTGAAAACCTTGGAAATTGACTGCCAAAACTTAACTTGACAGGTCCTTATGGTTAACCTGCTAATAAAAAGCTTTATAATTAAGAAAATAAGCTTTAGTTAAATGCATATTGTGTCTGCAGTGCAAAGCCTAAAAGCCACTGACATGTGACCGTTATTATTAGTTATGCAACCCAAGGTCAACCCTACCATGCACAGCTCAAGAAGTCAGACATGACTTACAGATGACATTACAAAAGGGGGCTGCTGCCTTATTTGGACATTAAATAAGAAGATGAAACAAATTAGAGTATAATAAAGATTGCATCATTAAAATACACTGGAATGTATTCCAATATATTCTATTAAGCAAACTTGAAGGAAAAATGGGAGCCGATTAAGCTGTCATATTATACTGAAGAAGAGCAAGAGAAGCAAAAAAGGAAAAAACAGTCATTTGGGCTCAGTTATATAATAGAAAAACATGGAAAGGAGACAAGAGAAATCTAAATACCACTTTAATGACATTTGTGACTCTACATCTCGCAAAATACTAACTCAGACCTCATTTTATTATTATTATTATGTTTTTTATTGAACGCGGACTTAGCTTTGAGAATCAAAGGAGCGCTTTACAGAGGTATACTACAATATAGATACATAACAGAGCACATTCAAGAGGTATACAGCTGCATAACGGAACGCTTTTCAGCGGTAACAACAGAACAGATATACAGCGAGGGGTGGGATACAGAGGGGCACAGAAGAGGGGAAAAGCTGTAGCGGGTGGGATGGAGGAGAGGGGCGGGCAGCGTCTAGTCAGTCAAGTGGCGGCAGGGGTGATGTGATGGCCTAGGTGTTGAGGTGGAGAGATTTCTTGAAGAGGTGGGTCTTGAGTTATTTTCTGAATTATAGGAGCGTGGGGGAGAGTCTGATGTCTGATGCTGATGGGGAGGAGGTTCCATAGTCTTAAGGCGTAGGAAGAGAAGGCTTGTTATCTTGTCCTATCCTTTTTGCAGCAGCAGATTTCAAGTCTGCACGTGTCCTTGCTTCTAGTGGTGCAATGTCGGCAGGAGATGGTGAGTTACGGAATATTTCTGAAGTTTTATAGCAAATCAGGACAACACAGAAGAAACTAAAGGAAATGAGATGGGCGAGATATCTCACTGAGAGTTGATTCCAATATCATCTCCATAATGTGATAATCCCCTTTTATAATGTTGGCACTCTACTCAGAATATATTCTAACAGATGTCCTCTTTTCCCCCAGTCTTTTACAATACTAGATACTGGACTCATTACACTTAGATTGGGCAATAAATTTACCCTTCAGCAACTTATCTACGATGCCGAAAATATATGCCCTGATGGCTGATTTGCACAGCTGTAAACATGCAAACAAACACCACTGCACATTCCCCCGTTATAATAAGCTACGCAACCATAACTCGCACCATCTGGCGCTTTGAAAAATGTAGGCTAGGTGGTTTCATTCACTGACCAGCACAATATGAAAATTGAAAAGGTGCTGCATACCAAAACGTTACCCTTGTTGTGTGTTTTTAGGGTCTGGTGTCAGGTCATGATGCACATGCATGGGGCAATGGCAGGCCTCAAACACACAATTAAGTTGTATACAGGAAGATAAACTGTGGGATGCTGCTAGTTCTTTCTACCCTACTTCAGTTTCCCTGTATGTGCTGCTCAGTTAGATGCATTGGGTCGGCATATGTATTTGTGTTAGCACAAGTGTGTATTAAATGTACATTTGTGAGCTACTTATGACATGTGTAACATTACACAATCACCCCTGACCCCTGACATCTTTCTACCAACATAATAGAAAGAACCCCTTGTAGGCAGGGACTTTTTAGGGATATTATTTTCACATGTGATGTCATCAGTGGGTGTTAGTCTTAGCAATGCAGGTAGATGGTGCGACTTATGGTTGCGTAGCTTATTATAATGGGGGAATGTGAAGTGGTGTTTGATTGCACTGTGAAGTAGAACATTCTTTTAGGGAATTTTTTTTACCGAATGCACATATATATGTATGGCAGGGAGGAAAAGAAAGGGGCTAAACAAGTGATGTCATCATTTATGTCATCATTGACATTTGAGATTACATCATTCATGGTCTGGGTGTTAGTGTTAGCAGTGCACAGGGGCGGTGGCAGGGTTGGGGGCTCAGGTTACCATAACTGGCGAATTTCTGGGGTTTTTCGGTTTTAATTTGAAGCATAGAGGGGAGTAGGAAAGTTTTTTTTTAGTGAAGTGTACAGATTTTTATTAGAGCAACTTAACCATAACGTCCCCTCAACAAAGTTCTTTTTGTAGGAAATTGAGTAGGTTTTTGGAAGGTGGAACTAAAGCATGAAATAGTGGCAATGAAGTCGTTGAGCAGAATATAGATTGTAATCATGTGATTTTGAGAGATATGTAGTGTAATCTACGTACTTGACATACATTTAACATAGAACATACGCATGGAGAAATGTCTGAAGACAGCGACAATAATGGTACACATTGCTCTGCATAAACAACATGGTGACCAGTATTTTAGAGGCATACAACTTATGTATTTTTTTTTTTAACAGACCATCAAAGAAAAGATGAAAGGGCAACAAATGAGACAGAAGAAGACAGGCTAAAAAGGATAGAGCAGAAAATGGACATATTAAACGCCAATTTTCAAAGTTTACGGGAGTTTGTGGAGGACTGTGTGAGAGGAAAAGTTTGTTATCATTGCCCCACCAGCACCTGCCCTGCTTCTCTCTTCTCCATTCCCTAGTGAACCATCCCCAAACCGTGAACAGGAAAATAGACGTTTTGACGAAATATCCATCCCTTCTTGCACTCACAAATCTTCTCCTCATAACCCCATAAAGTGTTGAATCCTAATTCCCCCATATTTGTTTCAGTGTCCGCTTCCCCCGATATTTCTTTAGAATGATGTGTGTGTGTGTTCGAAATGTTTTTGTACAGTAGTTGTAAAGAAAGAGTTTGTGTGTAGAATATTTTTTTAAAAAGACGTAAAATGTTTGCTAACAGCATGCCTGTTTGACCTATCCGCAAGCAATGGAATGTGGGTGCTGTCTAATGTCAAGTAAGACGGATGTGATGTGTCACTGCACCATCTTTGGAAAATGTGCATACATAAACAGAAAGGGGTGTCCAATGATATACTACCTTGGCGTACCGCTTGGAAATGAGATAATACATATTCGTAGAACACACAAGATGTCAGGAATGGGTGTAAATGAGTAAAAAGGGAGTGTGTGAAGGACAGTATAGCGGTCCGCATTGGGTGCAGTCAAAATGGTGCCGTCCCTAGAACAGGCACGGTGGCCGGCAAATTCGTAGGCAAACAAAATGGAGTGGTCCTAAGGACTCTGGAACTGTCCGTACAGTGAACATAGCATGCGTGCACATGTGCAGTACAAATGTAACTATTGCGAACTTCGCGCCAGTTCCTAACTGTCTGTCTCACTTGTGTCGCACTTTGAAGTAGTTTGAGAACACGAACACTGTCCGTAGGACACTTGTGCGAATGCACATGTTTGATTCTTTGCATTTGCTGTCCAGGGGACTTTCATTACTGGGGCGGATGTGTTGAGGATGTCATCATGTGACCGCACCTACGCTGAGCCTGGTTGGTGTGCTTCCGCAACAGTAAAAATGAACTTGTGGACACAAGGCAAAGTATTGTAGAGTTTAAAAATGTAATTTCACACATCCCAAACAATAGGCCACCTCAGGAGTTGCTTTGTAAAATGTGTGTACTGCTTTGTAGGGATGAAGACGGTCACGAGGCACACCCTGCACCCCTACAAAAGGCCACACCCCAGAGCGCATCTTCATTGTCCTTCTAGCTATAGCAGATTGAGCTGTGTTGCCTTTACTGCTGTAGTGACCAAAAGGAAACTAATCGGTATGGCTTCCATGGCTGCTGTTGGGTTATTAGCCTCTGCACCACCCCAAACCTGCCACCACCACCACCTCACCAAGGGCCTGCAGAGAGATATATGGGTGAGGATGTAGAGATTGAGGAAGAAGAGGAGGAAGATAATGAAGTGGAGGAACTCCACACTAGGGGCACTCGGCGGGAGTCGTGGGTGTGGCGGTTGTTTTCTGTTTATGGGAACGTACCAAAAGCACGTGCAAACCTGGTGAAGTGTAACCAGTGCGATGTGGTGTTGAGTTGCAGGAGATTTGGAGCGTACAGTTTTGGTACGACAACCATGAAGCGACACCTCACTTCATTCCACACTGCGGACATTCGCAAGGTGGATATTGTGAAGAGCGTAGTCGTTTGAGTTCCTCCACAGCATCCTCGGTATCCAATCCTCCCACCACAAGAGACACTCCTGTGGGGGAGCGCCTCCCTCCAGCTGCTTCACAAGCCATTCGCAATGCTGTGGACCCTTACCTTTCAAAGGTGACAGTAGTGTGCACTTATTGTGACGCAGTACTCTACAGGGGGAGAGTTTTCGAATTGCTTTTGAGGCTGCAGTCACCGAGCACCAGAAGATCTGCTCCTTACCTAAATAAAGCTCACCCTTAATATTTGTCTGTTAAGTTGCCCTTTCTTATCCCCGCGGCTGGTGTCCCTTCCTTACCCTCCTTTCGCCTCTTCTCCTAGTGTGTCGAGTGCTGTTAATCAATGAACATAAAAACAACAAAATTACAGAAAAGGCTCTTTTCAGAGCTGCCTTTCTCAGTATAACAGTAGAACTATGAAGTGAAGGCCGTAGACCCCTGCGGAGTTCAGCAAAAGTTTGCAGACAGTTGTAGAGGGAAAAAGGGAGGGTGCAAGCGGAGCAAACGCAATAAAGTGTACGTTGGGAGTAAGTGGCGGCTCTGAAAAGAACCTTTTGGTGGTGTGTTGTGTGGGTCAAAAACAGTGGATTGGGGAAAACGGATTGTCAGATAGGTTAGTGTGATTGCAAAAGAGGGCGCAATACATTTTGTAAATTGTGAAGAAACATCTGATTGCCAGCATATGTGAGGTGGACTCCATCTCTGCGGAAAATGAAACTGCTAAGAAACAAAATGTTTTCATTATGGAAAGAGGACATGCCAACATCTCTTAAGAAGGCGCACACAGCCTTATTCACATTGCATCTCGCTTTCTCCATTTGTGGACCAAATGCAGACGAACGCAACCATATTTGTCTTTGGGCAATAAGGGAAAAAAGTATTTGATAATTTGGAAACATGTACATGAGCTTCGCGAGTCCTTCGTTCATGGCAAATTGCAAAGAAATTCCAGATACATGGCCTAAACTGTTCCCTCCATAATGAATGATCAGTATATCTGGAGAACGCTCTGTCTGTAAAGTAACACAAAGAGGTACCAAGTCCAGCCATCTCATGTCACGCACGCCATGCCAGTGCATTTCCGCATGTGGAAATCCGAGATTTGTAGATAAACTGCAGCTTTCTGCATGCACCTTCAACCAATGTATCCATGAGTCTCCCACAATCCAGATAATCTGTTTTCGAGCATGGAAAGCAACGGCTGTGTGGTGTCCTGTGAGGGAGAAGACAGTCTTACTAAAGTACGTCAGTCAGAACACACCTACTGAACTTTATGGACCAATCCCTAGCTCGGCTCATTCTCATTTACATGCGGCTGCAACCTTGAATCCCCAGCGGTGATATGTGCTGGCTGCTAACAACCGCCATGTTTGCGGACATGTACAGGATCAGAGCATGACGACGGTACATTAAAGTACTAGTCCCCTTTTTCCCCTTTTAGGTAGGCTCTGAAAAGAGCTGGGTTTTTTTTATTTTTGGCCAGATATCGTACAGACATCTGGTATTTTATGTATTTTTTTGTATTTTTTGTCCTTGCTTTACTCTTGAAAACATTACAGACCCTTCTCTAAAGCCAGCCTTATGTTCCAAAAGAACATCGCATTTCCCAAAGAAGATAGTGCAACACCATCTCCTTCAAAGTAATGCGCATTACTTGGAGCAATGTTATCGTGGCTACAAAAAAACATACCAACTCGTAGCATGAATGCACGCATGCCGCGATTGATGATACACCTCCCGATGCTTTGATCTGGACAGGAAACAGAAGTGTTGTTCCATTGAACTCTCGGTAGTAAAGCAGAAAAAATTACTTTCGATGTTGGGAAGATGGTCATGAGTGCTTCAACCAACTGTGCCAAATCTGCCAACAAAGTACGTGAAGTGAGGTATCCCAAGTGGCAAGCACCGTAGTGCAAAATTACCACATGAGGAGGGGTCATTGTACGCATATCTCTACAAACTAGCAGAATTGCTGCAGAATTGGCATCAGTGTCAGAGCTCCACACCACCTCCACTCCTTGCACATCGAAATGGTGTGCCACATGCATACTCTCGGCATAGTGTTGTAAGCCCTGCACAAAAATGTCTCCAAGCAGCAAAACCCTGACCCTCTCCACCTCATTTTCAGTGTGCGCACCGTCTTTCGACACAAAAGAGTAATGTGAACATATGACTGGCTGATGCCTACAGTCATCTTTCCATGCAGGATTTGCTGTAGAAACCTGTATGTGACACGCCCTACCAGCGGACAAGCGTTGCCTACGTGTGGCACGTAACTCAGTCCTTCCTCCCTTTCTACAGCGGTACCAAAGTGAGGCCCTCATTGGACACAACTAAGCGGGCGCACAATCATCCACCAATCACATAGAACATCGCTAATTTTAACTCTGTCATCAACATTGCGCACTTCAAAATTACTGTTGATGATTCTTAATGGAAATCGCATACCAGTGCAAAGCACCTACTTCACAAGCTACTGTGCAAGGACTGCAAATTTCTACATACAGCTCCATACATGTCCACATGCATATGTATAGAGTACAGGTATGTATATTTTAATCAGAGTACATGTGGAAGCCTTAAGATTTAAAATAGACAAAATAATGTTGGTAAATGTCCATAGGGAACACATAACAACGCTCCCCCTTTTAAAGTGCAAGATTGCCGATTTGTCATTAACAAATCGCACGACTGCTTGCTGTCTTCCGCATAACCTGTACATACGTTGCAAGCATGCCTATTTCGGCATAGCTCTCAACCATTTTTGTCTTAAATGCAGGTGAAATCACCCGATTTTGTTTTTGGCGGGTGAGACGCCCATTGGAATGAATGAGCATGCAGGAGGCTTGGCAGGTGAGTCTGCCCTTTACAAGGCAGGTGACACCCACCAGAAACCTGTGCGTTGAGAACTATGATTTAGGGCAGACCTCAAGTTTGTATGTGAAAATGTCAGAGTTCTGTACTCTGTACTGTCTACAGTAATGCTACTTGCAATGTGATCGTATGAGAATAGTAAGCACTCCCAGTTGTAGTGCTGACATGTCCTTCCGAGGGTCTCCCGATTTTTCGACATTGTGCTTTTCATTAACAAGTACAAAATGTTTCCCCATCTAGTACTTTGCCCTATCGCTTACAAACCTCTCTCCTATGCATACTACACTTTGTAAAGAACAAGGCATTTGCAAACCCTTAAAAAAATTAGTTATTTTGAAGGAATTTCAAGTACCAAGAAGCCATGGTGCTGACTAGATTAGGGACACCACGACATAGCAGTGTTAGACCTGAAGCACACTCACAGCCCTGGAGAAGCCGCGTCCCAGAAACACACACTCATATTCATGAAGAACATGAGTGCACAGGTCTACATATAGAGGAAAGATACATAAAAATACTGTCAATGCTTTTATTATGTTTGGCATTAACCAAATGCAGTAATGCAGAACCGCAAAGAGCAAGAGATCCAGAGCAAGCTTGCTGATGATTAAAGCCAATAGCCGCGTGGACATACAGGAGTATACATGGAGCCTGATCGTACCACATATAGCTAACTTATAAAGGAATGTAACATAAGATGGACAAGGTAGAAAGCGCATTATAAAGGTTTTAGAAAAATTACAGAAGGCCTCAAAGCCACAGAGCATGGGACAAGAAAAGCTGATGCAGGATGCTCGAAGAGCCAGACGGGCTATGACAAGCTCACAGCCAAGGTCAGAGATATGCAGACACATTCCAATCTGCCAACGACAAGGGGACAGCTGCAGAAAATACAAATAAATCCTCATAAATGGAGGCTCAAGAGATTGATTATGTGGTCTCTAGACACGTGGTGCAGCTGAGGGAGACAATGGACAGGCATCTTCGGTGGGAAAGGAGAGCGGTGCCAGCAAACCAGAAGCAGACTGCAACAAGTGTTGCAATTCTCGGGAAGATAGCTCAGGGGCAATGTGCTCACCGTGGTAGCAAGACGACACGGAGCAACACAGGTTGAATCCCCGGGTCCGCGCTTAGAAACCTTTGGGTATTAAGCACATCATAAATAACCTATCATATCATCATATCAAATCAATGTGTGGAACATGGTCTCATAGGCAAAGGTGGTACTAACAAATTGTAATACTCACACATAAGTGTTCCCATCACTGTGAAAAGGTGCATAGCGAGCTGAGAACTCGATCGAGTCCCAGGCCTGGGGACATCAGTTCTAACCGATCAAAACTTTGAATCCTAGGGGTAGATAGCAAGGGGTTATAACCCATGGTGAGCCCACTACTCTGCAACAATGTAATAGAATAGTTTTTGGGGACAACACAGACCAGCCACCTGACATGTAAGATCCAGTAGAATAATACGTATAGGTAATCGTATAGGTTATAGCACTATCAATACCAAATCCCTTGGCCTGATAGGTCTCTGGCGAAGCGCTCAGACTGTGATGTAGAAATCAAACAAACATGACCTACATGCCATAAAATGGTGTGATGTACCAGAATCTTTCTGTGTTCTTGTACTGATCCCTGTTGGTTTTATGTGCAATAAACAACAATTTGTACTTGCCACCTGACGGAGTCCTATGTTCATTCTTGGGTGGACCCCCAGCATCACTCTGGCATACCTGGGAGTCCTACCTAACAGTTGCCCCGATTAATCACCCACGTTTGGGTCTCTCCCTGTGAATCACTTGCAAAGCAGCAGGGTGCGCCCTTTCGCCTGCCCTTGCTTCTCGAGACCTGGCCGAAGTGCGCATGCGTGAAGATCTGCAGTAGAACCGCTACGGCCTTCATATTAAAGACAACGTGACCCCTGGTGACACGCGCTTCATTCCTTCCTAAACATTCTGGCATCCAAGTGCTAAGCACATAACAAAGAGTGGTCAGAAAGCAATTACCTTTGTATTGTAGCATACAAGAGCCAAGGACATAAAAAAGAGTGCTCAGAAAGCAATTAGAAGAGAAGTAACACAAAAAACTGAACTTAACAACCTCTCACATGTGTGAGCTTTGCCCTGCTCCAAATACCAAAATGGCAATACCAGGCGTACCTGGCCCTACTGTTTTTTGGCATCCCCAGGCCCTGCAAAGTTGAAATGGGCACAATGGAAGAAAGGTTTCATCCATAACATTAAGGCTGCTTGTGGGAACTCTTACTCAAATGATAGAAAACATTCACTGTTAATGCATTTTCTGGGATATGAGGCCCAATGCATATATGACACCTTACCTCTTCTATCAATTGAGGGTGGTGGCAACAATGCTAATGAACTGGATAGTGCACTGCTCGAGTCAGACTTGCATTTCAATCCCAAAACATGCACCATCTTGTAGAGGTACAATTTTGGTGTCCGGATACAAGAGCACAGAGAGAGTGTTGAAGAGTATGTGACAGCGCTACGACCCTTAGCTTTGTCATGTAATTTCAGGGAGTCTATTGATGAGCACATACAGGATCAATTTATGATTCACTGCAATTGCGACAAGATAAGACCTGTGGCTAAAACACAAACCCACGTTGGATGAAGTGCTCTTATAGCCAAGCGTGTTGAACACTCGCTGGCCTGCATTGCAAAATGATCTGAAAAGGAGTGTGGTGAAATAAAAGTGTAGGTGTTCAGTATAGCGGATAGAAAGCAGAAGAAGAAGACGAAGGAAAAGACGGTGGAGAAAGGAAATTCTGATCCCAAGAACAATAGATCAAGAGGAGAAAAGCGAGAAGATAGCTTATGCTTTAGATGTGCCAGCAACGCACACTTTGCCGGAACAATGGCATGTCCGGGTAGAAGAGTTGTCTGTGCTAAATGCAAAATATGAGGACACTTTGCTAATGGATGCAAAAACGTTCACTTTAGTCAGAAGAAAGCATTGTATATTAATGAAGAAGAAGGGCATATATCTTCTGATGAGAAGGATGATTGCCATGTTGAAAATGTTACTGTTAACATGATTCGGGATGTAGATGAGGAGAAGTTTGAGCATCGCTATGCGAGTGTAAGGCTGAACGAAAGGGAAGTATCAATGATGGCCGACTATGGGTCAAAAATATCTCTCATGTTTAGGATGGTGTCTGAGCAGGATATGGAAGGTGATGTTCGGAATGTGTTAGAACCAGACATCAACCATGGTGGGTACAACCAGGATAAAATGTACCTACTTGGTTACTTTGTATCTAAATTTGAGTTCAAAGGAAGGTGTGCACAAGGAAAAGTGTACGTGACCAAAAAAGGGATGACACTTATGTGATGGCGTGTACAAAAAAGGGACTAATGATATGGTTAGACCCCAATACGATGACCCGGTTTTACATGTGGGATCCACAGTGAGTGAAAGTTTCAAAAATGTCTTTAGAAAAGGAGTGGGAAAAGTGAGTGGTATGCAGCATCATATTTTATTAAAGAAAGGAAGTGTCCCTGAGCCAGAAAAAATACGGCCTGTGCCCTTAGGCTTAGGGGATGGTATAAAAAAGCAATTGAGTAAATTGCATTATTGAAAGGGCTGGTGGAACTGAGTGGACATCTCGTTTAGCTGTTGTAAAGAAATCGTCGGTGATCTGTTGCTGTGTGTGGATCTGTGTGAGCTGAATAGGTGTGTGTTGACATCCATTACCCAATATGGAGGAAATGTTGGCTATGGTTGGTCAAGGGCGAGTGTTCTAGAAATTGGATATGGCATCAGTTTACCAACAGGTTGAACTTGAGGAAGGATGCAGAAAATTGGCAGCATTTTTAACACATTAGGGAGTGTTCCAGTTTCGAAGGATGCCATTTGGCCTCATTTCGGAATCCTTGGTATTCCAGAAAATAATAGACAGGCTTTTCCAAGGAATGAGCGGTGTGTTTTGCTTCCAGGAGGACCGGCTGGTGTGTGGTGAATCAGAAAGTGAACATGACAAGGTGTTGGATGAAGTGCTTACGATCCTGGAATATAGAGGATTAACATTGAGGGAGGAGAAGTGTGTGTTTAAAGTTCACAAGGTTGAGTTTCTTGGTCATGACGTGTCAGCGCATGGAGTGAAGCCCAAGAGTAGCATGGTAAGTGCCATAAAGGAAGTGAAGAGGCCAAAATCAAAATCGGGACTATGTAAATTTTTGGGTATGATGGAATTCTACCACAGGTTTGGGAAGAATGATGCCAATAAAGTTGGTGAAATAAGATAGTTACTGAATAAAGGGAAAGACTTCATTTGGAATAGAAAACGTGAGGATGAATTTAACATGATAAAGGAGGAAATTGACCAGATACACAGGAGTGTGGTTACAGAAGATACCAGTTACATTGGCATAGGTGTAGTATTCTCGCAGGTAAAGAATTCGTAAGGGGAGGAGATAATTGCACATGCCTCAAGAGGTGTGAGAGGAGCAGAAAAGAATTAGTCTGTTCTGGAAAAAAGCACTAGTGTGGCATTGGGCTGTTGAGGGGTTCAAACATTTCTTGTGGGGTACTGACGTTATTATAAAGATAGATCATAAACCACTTAAGGCTTTTTTTAGTGTAAAAGGTTAGATAAAGTGTCTAGGCGTGTGGCAAGTTGGGTCATGAGTTTGCGAAGCCATAGATTTGAAATGCAAGTGATTCCAGGGAAAGAAAATGATTCCAGGGAAAGAAAATATTTTTGGCTGATTACTTGTCAAGGTTGGTAGGTATAATGAATAAACCAAGGAAGATGATATGTCAGACATGGACCCCTTGCTCATTGTGCTCAGAGAGGCACAGCTCCAGCTTTTTGATGCTGGCCAACAAGGCTGAAACACGAGTATGGGGTTGCTGTTGCTACTCTTGTTCTGAAGGGAATTGCCATAGCATTTCGGCACTGGACTGCCCATGTGGGCGGGACAAGACTGATATGAAAATGAAAATTTCCCTTCTGTGAAAGGTACAGTGAGCTAAAGAGTGACTGCGGACTCTCAGGTGGGTACCTTCTCAAAGAACAGGTCAATGGGCCATGTTCGTTCTCACAGAGGGGCTCCTATAACTAAATTTTAATGTTTTCTTGCGTTTGCTTTATCTAACACAGTACCTGCCTGGTACACTATCCTACCTGGAATTTCCTTCAATGTGTATTGCATGCCCTTACAGAAATTAACGTATTTTACCTCTTGTTCAATTTCCCTTTCAACAAAAGGTTTAGTATGTCCTTCTTTTTCAAGTATTTCATTTGTAGCTTTTACATTTATTTACATCTGGCAAATCTGCCAGTACGCTCTGGTGTCCCTGCTTCCCTATTGGGGACTCAGCTGTTCTTGCTGACATTCTTTATTCATCCTAGGGTCAGCCGTGGGCTATCGTTTGGGTTCTCGTCCCATCTCACTGCCTTCGTTCCTCGGCCAACACACTCCTTGCAGTTTCTGCTGGGGGCTTCTGTTTTCCTTTCAGTTTTGGCAAGGAATGCATTGCCGCTCCACACCTGCAAATGCCCAGGAGCCCTGTTTTGGCTTCAGGCATTCTCACAGTGTATCTCCTTTCATGGTCAGCTTTCCACTTCTGTCTTCTTGAGACAGATGACTCCACAACAATATCTGAAGCCCCACAGTCTCCCTTTATGTCCTGCGAGAAGCAGATTATCTCTTTCTGAATCTGCGCGCCCCAGTAAACTGTTGCTGTGATTTAAATCTCCCTGCTAGAGGCCTGTGCTCACAACAGCTAGAGCACTGCCCATACTCTTGGTTTTTGCGACTCTGAATTACTCGGTTCATCTTCATTGATGAAGTTCCAGCAGAACACAGGCTGTCAGCAGAACGCAAATGTTCTTCACATCTGTAATTCCATCTGTACAGACATATACAAATGCAAAGTGGGTACAGATCACCCGTTGGGAGCTGATGGAGATGATACACTCCACAGTTAATGGCTTCAACTCAATAAAGGAAGAACTCAGAGCAGTAAGGTTGTTGGCGATCCAGAATCGGTATGTTCTGGATCCAATCATGGCAATGGAAGGAGGACTTTGCGCAAAAATTAGGCGTTCCTGTTGCACATTCATACGTGCCAGCATAGAGGATAATGGTACGCTGACAGAGGCGGTCACCCAGCTATCTCAGATGGAGCAAGAAGCAAATGGGACTCGAAAGGACCATAGCTGGATGGCATACCTATGGTAATGGATGCTGTCATGGCTATTAGATGGACTGAAGGTGATATTGGGATCCCTGATATTGGGAGGAGTGACAATGTGTGTGGTAAAGTTTTGCTTTACTCAGTGCAGAAAGACAGCAGAAGAAACTATTGGAATGAAGGTCTTGATGTATTTGAATATAGGACACACAAGAGTCAAGATAGTGGAAGAAAGAGATGAGCTGTGAGAATGAATTGTAAAATGTCAGCCATTCCTGCATGAGGCAATGAAGTTAGACTACACATTTGATATGAAGTACTATGAAGGGAAATGGGTGTGGTGCAACCCGGAAGGAGTGTTCAGTTATATGGAATGGATGTTCGATGATCATGTGAATTACTATGGACACCTCAGAGGAATTACGAAGATATGGCAGCCGAGAGCAAAAGCATTAACTTAGAGGGATGTGGTGAACAGGTTAACCAGAGGGGGGACTGAAGAGGGAGTCCTGAGACCACGCCTCCGTGCCCCCAAGTTCATGTCAGGACGAAGAGCTAGAAATGCTTGCCGCCATTCATCGTATGGTGTATGGTGGACAAATCACGAGTACACCCATGATTGACAAGTGCACTAAAAGATATCCTCTCAGCCAGCCATACAGATCGAGTTCAATGCAAATGTTTCTGTGTGTGGGAGAAGAGCCAGTGATTGTGGACAGAGACACCTATATGGACAGCCTCGACTAAGCACACTCACAGCCCTGGAGAAGCCGCTTCACACAAACACACACTCATGTACATGCAGAACATGAGTGCACAGGTCTACATTTAGAGGAAAGATACATAAACATACTGTCGATGCTTTTATTATTTTTGCCATTAACCAAATGCAGTAACGCAGAACCGCAAGGAGCAAAAGATCCAGAGCAAGCTTGCTGATGATTAAAGCCAATAGCTGCGTGGACATACACAAGTATACATGGAGCCTGATCGTACCACATATAGCTAACTTATAAAGGAATGTAACATAACATGGACAATGTAGAAAGCGCATTATAAAGGTTTTAGAAAAATTACAGAAGGCCTCAAAGCCACAGAGCATGAGACGAGAAGAGCTGATCCAGGCTGCTCGAAGAGCCAGACGGGCAACAACAAGCTCACAGCCAAGGTCAGAGATATGCAGACACATTTCAATCTGCCAAAGACAAGGGGACAGCTGCAGAAAATACAAATAAATGCTCATAAATGGAGGCTCAAGAGATTGATTATGTGGTCTTTAGACACGTGGTTCAGCTGAGGCAGACAATGGACAGGCATCTGCGATGGGAAAGGGGAGCAGTGCCAGCAAACCAGAGCAGACTGCAATAAGTGTTGCAATTCTCGGGAGGATAGCTCAGGGGCAATGTGCTCACCTTGGTAGCAAGACGACACGGAGCAACACAGGTTCAATCCCTGGGTCCGCGCTTAGAAACCTTTAGGTATTAAGCGCATCATAAATAACCTATCATATCATCATATCATATCAATGTGTGGAACATGGTCTCATAGGCAAAGGCTGCATCATATTTTATTAAAGAAAGGAAGTGTCCCTGTGCCAGAAAAATTACGGCCTGTGCCCTTAGCAATAGGGGATGGTGTAAAAAAGCGATTGAGTAAATTGCATTATTGAAAGGGCTGGTGGAGTTGAGTGGACATCTCCTTTAGTTGTTGTAATGAAATCGTCGGTCATCTCTTGATGTGTGCGGATCTGTGTGAGCTGAATAGGCGTGTGTTGACATCCATTACCCAATAATAATAAAGTTCACAAGGTTGAGTTTCTTGGTCATGACGTATCAGCGCATAGAGTCAAGCCATCAGATTCATCACAATCCCCTCTAAGGAAAACCGCCATTTGTGTGCATAACATTTTTGACCAGACTAAACATACTAATGGCTTTAGGAGTGGTACAAGCTTTAACCACGTCAGGAGACATCAGACAATAAGATGTCCAAATACATGTACTGATGGACAACACTAATGGGCGTATCATCAAGGGTCTATACACATTTTATGCAACTCTTATTATTGGTAATCATCATAATTTTGGTCTTGTCCATGTTAATCTTCAAATTATTTGTCTTATAATATATCGACTCTGCCAGCAGAGACCTTTGAAGACCAATGGGAGCGTTGTCCATTAAGACTCTATCATCAGAAATAGGATGCTTCACTATCTTGGGGGGATAGTTGTTACAATCCTCCAAGCATTGTTACCGATCAGCCACATATAGGTTTTATAATATGTGCGCTGATATGAAGACTTGCTTAAGACCATTATTGGTAGGGATATTTGAAGATAACACACTGTTCTGATTTAATCTGATTGCAGCCAAGGTTTCGGTGTAAATTGGAGTGATGAGATTTAGGAGCCAGCTTACCCCACAACCTATTGTGGTCCATGTAGTCAAAGGCGTTTGATATGATATGATATGATATGATAGTTTATTTATGTAGCACCTATACACAATGTGTTTCAAAGTGCTTCAAGATAAGGGAGGGAACAAGGGAAAATACTATGACATTCTACCAGGCCATGAACAGTAAGGATGCAAAATCAACTATCGTACTCGGCCTGACGATATTTCAGATAGTGCAAGAGCTAAGACACGAATAAGGAAGGGAAGGAAATGGAAACAGACAGGCGACTACCGTACTAGGCCTGAAAACATTTCTGGTAGAGCCAGAGAAAAATAAAAGGTGAGGGAAAGGGGTGCAGAAAGGGAGGGGAGGAACAAAGCAAGTGACTATCGTACTAGGCCTGATGACATTTTAGTTAGTGCTGGAGAGGGGGAACAAATAAAGGCAGGGGGGAGGAGACAGACGAGGTTGCTATCTTACTAGGTCCTGGGACAATTCTCATAGAGTAAGTGCATAGAAGAAAGTAAGGGGAGGGGGGAGGAGATAGGAAAAAGGAGAAAGGGATAGGAGGCGAGAACAGAGTGGAGAATCAAGAGAGGAGAGCTAATACAATTGCACAATTGCAGAAGTCATTAGTAACAAATAATGTTGCAAGCCAGGATACAAGATGAAGATGAGAACAGCATGATTCAGGGCCACCATGAGTACAAGATGCTATGGAAGTCCAGCATGAGAGTTGAGAAAGGGTGACACACCATGAATCAATTAAGTCCATAAAAGTCAAATCTAGCATTGGCCACAAGACGGTGATGGTGAAACCAAAATGTATCAGGACAGACTCCTGCAGAAATAGGCTGGATGGGGGGGGGAGCAGGGTAGAAGAATCAAGCAAAAAAGGCAACACGGGGGCCCAAGGGAACATCACAGAGGGACCAGAGGGGGTGGGGATGGCCTGTGGGGATGCAGGGAGTAAACGCATGTTGGTGCATGCTTACCTGCTGTCTGAGCAGGGGGTCGGGCCCTGGGACCTCTTGCTCTAAACAGGTCCAAACAGGAATTTCCCTTTTCTTCATCAGCCCTTCGCTTCGGATGCCCGGGCGAGAGACGCCCTTTATCTAAGAGTTAAGAACAGGAAGTAAGAGGTAGGTATAAGATTGTGGGTGGTACTTAGGCCAGGTGACCTAGATCCACTTGCACCTGCTCACCATCTGCAAATGAAAAGAGGCTGGAGGGCTCCTTAAGTAGGGAAAAAGAGCGGCAACCAGGAAGGAACCAGGTGGGGGCGGCTTGCTAAGTGGGAAAAAGAGCGGCAACCTTGAAGGTGCCAGGTGGGCAGGGCTTAGTTCAGGTGACCTACATCCACTTGCGCCTGCTCCCTACCTGCAAAGGAAAAGAGGCTGGAGGGCTCCTTAAGTAGAGAAAAAGAGCAGCAACCAGAAGGAACCAGGTGGCCGAGGCTTGCTAAGTGGGGAAAAAGAGCGGCAACCTGAAAGGCACCAGGTGGGTGAGAATTAGGCCAGGTGATCTAGATCCACTTGCACCTGCTCCCCATCTGCAAAGGAAAAGAGGCTGCAGGGCTCCTCAAGTAGGGAAAAAGAGCAGCAACCAGGAAGGCACCGGGTGTGCAGGGCTTGCTAAGTGGGGAAAAAAGCGGCAACCACTTTTGAGTGGTCAATAAAGGTAAAGAACAGATGAGAGTCCTTATTTCTTAATGTATCTCGATTAGATATTTTACAGTCCAGATATTATTAATAGTAAACATACCTCTCCAAAACCCAGTTTGTTGTAGAGTCCAAAACCCAGTTTGTTGTAGAGGGATTAAAGGAAATTAATTGACGCAGGATCTAAATTCATCCAAGATGACACTACAAAATAGTTTACTGGCAGCTTCATTCATAGCCAGTAATCTAAAATTGGAAGGATCTTACCTAGACCCTTTCTTATGAAATGGAATCAATAATGATTCCCTCCATGAATTCAGGATAATTCCATCCTGAACAACCTTTTCAAACAGCTTGCTCAATATCCCAGACCATAGCAGTGGATCTCTATTAAAGACCACATTAGAGAGACAGTCAGGAACAGGAGCTCTAGAGGGTGTAAGCTTCTTAATTAGCCTCAATAGTTCCTCTTCATTTGCCATACCCATGTGTAGAGGTTTCGCCCCAATGGTTTCATAAAGAGACTGCTTGTTTATAGACTCAGTGCAATAAAGAGAAGTAATGCATTTCTTCAACTCTTGTTGCTTAATAGGGTTAATTTCTTTCTTTTGAGGAATGTAATTCAACTTTCTAAAATGCTACCTAAAATCTCTTGCAATTCGTTCCTCTCAACACATAATAACTTCCAAATTGCAGTCTTCGTAGAGATTTTCTGGGAACCTGTCCAGTTCTTATATTTCATAGGCCAAATCCTGGTCATATAAATTCTACAAATGTTGTAATAATACCCTATGGTATTGTTTATTTACTAAACGAATATGAGATCACAAAACCCTCTTTTTAGCTGCAACCACAGCATCATATATTTTGATCGTATTTACTCCAAAGCTGGATTTATTCCCAACCAACCAGAATCCATACTGATGAGCACATCTGGACAATGTATTACTAAAGGTTTCTGCAGAAGTATGTTCTAGAGCCACAATCAATTCCTGGTCTCTAGATAACTGTGTATTCAGCTTATAAACATTATTTGTAGTCCAGAGAATCCTATTGCCAGGAACATTAATGTTTAATGTTCCCTTCGTGGTTCTTTGTTTACTATGGTGAATATACATAATATTTACGTTGAGGATCAAATAATCACTAAGGATAGTAGGGACGTAAGAAAGTGTGCAAGAACTCAAGTTCCACTGTAATCCACTCTACTACCTGTATCCCCAATATGTCCAGGTATGCTTTTGATTGTGTTCAAATAACATAATCCATGTGCAACCATTTCTCGCCAAACGCAAATTGTTGATGTTTTAAATATTTGCTAGGCACCGGTCTACTGTAGTTTCACAGAATAGTACCCTCATCACAGTTGTTTATCAAGGCCACACCACAGTAAGCATTAACATCCCTGCATATATTATCCTCCTGTCATTGGAAGTGCCAGCTCCACTCAAGTATTACCAAGATGATATGTGACATAATTACATCAATTTTCTCCCCACTTGGTAGGGAATAAACATTAACCAACAATAAACTAGAAACCAAGGAACCATTCCCAAAGCTTAAAATAGCACATAACACATTGGAAATAACGTTACCTACGTTGTATTCTCTGATGGAAACATGAACCTTGACACCAATCACCAACCCACAACTAGTTTTACCTGCTCTACCCCTGGTAGCAAACCTGTTAATAATGTTATAACCATCAATAACTGACTTAGAGGTGAGCCATGTTTCCTGAAATGCAAACACATCTGTTTCCCTGAGTAAACCATGTCTTCCCACACTGCCTACTGCACTCTGTGAGCACTCGCGCACACGTCTTGCACGCAGCTGAAGTTTCAAAACCAGCTGGGGGCATGGCCAATTGGTAACAATACGTTCCAATGAATGGGAGCTGCAACACAGAAACAAAACAGGCGTCTGTCTCCTAACACTTCCGACTGCACTTGGCAAGCACTCGTGCCTCATATGTCAGGATCAAAACTTCCAAGCCCAAAGAACAAGTCTGAAAGGTATCTGTAGTGATAATATCCTCCTGGCCTGTGTTCAAATATCCTAGTGACATTTACGACCCCACTCTTTAACATTCTAAAAGAAATATAATTTGAACCTGTACAATGCTGTACAGTGCTGCAGAGACTATTGCCAGTCTACTTGTATCTTCAGACCCACATTGTCCCCTTACATTCCAAAGTCTGTGTATTCAGTGTCTTCTTTTTACAAGAATGGATTATGAGTGTTTTTTAGTAATGTGTGCTCTATTTTTAGCTTGATTAAAGACTCCCTTTTTATATAGAACCTTGACTGGCATTTCCCTTTTTTGGTATCACAGTTCTAATGTTCCTCAGATGCAAAGCTCACACCCCTCTTGAAGAGTATAGCCTTTCATCAACCCATGATACCTTAGAGGTGAAGGACATGTACCATTCATGCAGTGCCTTTATAAATGAAAACACTGCCAGTTTTGTAATAGTGTGGGGCTGAGTTGGAGACTGGAAACCACCACTCGTGTACCCCAGCAGAGCAGTAGTGATTTCTTCATACCACCTCAACCACAATACCCATTATTTATTCACCCTAATTCACCCTTCCCCCAGACTCATCCTTAGTACTCATTGGAGACTACAACCTCCCACATGTTCCACCCAGCCTCCAATTTTAATTCAACTCTCTCCTTTATGACCACTCTCTCACCACTCTCTCATGTCTTTTAATCTACCAGACACCCAGGTCATCTTTCTTACCCTAGTCTTCCTCTTCTACCCTCTCTTTCTGCACTCTTACTATTGATGCTTCTTCTTCAGACCATTCCAATCTCCATTTCAACATTGCTATTCCCCTTGCTTCCCACTCTTCTATCCCCCACCATTGCCAAATGTAAATTTAATCTAACTCCCTTTCCGTCTTCCGTGACAATGTCAGGTCCCCTATTCTCTCCTTAGCTCCAACCCTGGCGTCTCAAGAGAATATGACTTTTTTTGATTTCGGCATTGCTCTCTGCTTGTCCTTCAACCTCCACTATCCACCCTGTACCTTGACTCCTTTTTCCCCTCGGCATCAGCCATCCCCAGATTTTCCTTATTAAAACTCATGTTAACGAGACCTTTACAAGTGTCACAAAGATCACACTTGTTTTCTCCTAGCCTACAAGAATACTCTCCTATCCTTTTCAGGTGACTGGTCTCTGCCAAAGTGTCCTATTTCACTAACCTAATCACCACTCTGTGCTCCAACTCTCTCAGACTCTCCTCCTCACTTTAAGTCATGCTCTCACCTCCTCATCCAGTTATCCTCTATGTCAATGATCTTCCCAACTACTTCTTTTACAAGTTTTCCAAAATCCATGACACATTCACATCTATCCTAACCCTCAATCTCCTATTTCCTTTCCTTCCTGCTCCCCACCAAACCACCTTGTCTTTCCACTTCATCCTGAACTGCCTCCTAACATCCGGACTGCTACTCAATTTTGTGCCTCAGCTGACCCAATTGCCCCAGAAGGTCAAAGAGCTAGTACCACTCACCGGCGGCTTCTGTCTCTCCTCTCCATTTAGCATTGCTCTCTCCCTCAGATCATTTCCCCACCCTCTTCGGTCAGGGTTTCACAGTTGTCAAACTACCAAATTGGCCCTCAACAATGTCTTGAACTTTCTCTGTTCCAAGGTTTCCTCCATTCTCATCCTTCTTGACCAGTCAGCTGCCTTTGACGTGGTCAACAATTCTTTGCTCACCCAGCCCCTTGCCAGCCTCAGCATCCAGCCAATGTCTGTTGAATGGTTTATCTCCTCTCTCACACACTGATCCTACATGATTTCATGAATTGCTAACACATCTATTCTGACCCTATTTCCCGTAGGTGTCCCTCAAGGCTCTGTCCTGGGTCCACTGTTATTCACACTTTGTAACTCCTCTCTTGCATAACTCATCGCCTCCATCAGATTCTCCAACAACCCTACATTCACTCCTGAACTCTCTGCCTGCATATCTGATAGCTTATCTGTTCTCCGACAATGGAAGGTACACCGTTCTCTCATCTTTAAGTATACCAAGACTGAAGTTATCTCTCACCCTGCCTCCAATGCCCCACCTCTTTTCTAATAACCATCCCTTCCCTTCCCAAAGGTATGAAACTTAGGTGACCTTTTTGAAAGTAATCTCAACCTTCTTCAATTCTACAGCAGCTAGAAGTCAACTAGTGAATATTAGGAGAATTGTCCCCTTCGAACTTACTTAGCTTTAAAAACCCTAATCTGGCACCTGGGCTACTGCACCAGCCTCCATCTTGGCCTCCTTCCATTCTTCACTTAACAAAGTCCTCATCTTTGCCACCTATACCCTTTACAATCTTCTCTGTTCCTCCCCCACCTACAAACACTGCTTCCATTCCTGATGCTTTGTAAGAAACACATATACCCCTTTAAGTTCTTTCTACCTGTGGTCAAATTTCTTCACAGCCATTGACCAGCCTACCTTGCTGACACTATCTCCAAGTACACACACACAATCTCTATGAGTCCTGCCCACCAGGGCCTACTGTCACTTACACCTCTTTTCCCTACTTTTGCCTCTGCATTGGAACTCCCTCCAGCCTGCCATTCAAAGCTCAGCTACAATTAATTCCTTCCCAATCATCTATAAGTCTCCACCCCCTCTACCTACTTCCACATCACCACTCCCCTGATATCCTGCACCGCACTCTCTTCACTTTTATAGAAACACTGAATGTATTCTGTCCTCATAATTAATGCCTTTATTTCATCTGTATTGCAGCTGGTCTATGTTCCATCATTTCCTTATCATACACTGGTCAACTGTTTTCATTACTAATCCTATTATTATACAGCTACTTTGGGACTGCCTTGATGTCTGCAAGTATTTCTGCTAACACATAGGGCCTCATTATGAGTATGGAGGCAGCCATGCCCTAAATAAGGACCCGGTAATGAGGACCCGGTAATTCCCCCTTGAAGGAACCAATCCCCATTCCCATTTAAGCCCCCATAGGGCTCAATGGGAATGGGGATGGAGTGAATAACGGTTTTACCAGACGTCTGTTCCGGGTCCCGCGAGGGTACCTCGTAATTGCGTATCCCGTAATGAACGGTGCCGGTCCCGTACCGGCACCCTTCATTACGGGAGCGTAAGCCTCGTAATAAGGCCCATTGTTTCCTCAATAAATAAATAGAACAAATAAATAAGGTACGTATATAGCTCGGGCATGGTTGAAAGCCACACCTATCGGCTGTGAATGAGATATGGCCAAATGGAATGCCTCATGCACAGTGACCAGTGGGCATCGCTTTAGACCATGACCAGTTGACACTGTAGAGAGGATGATTGCATGCTGGATATGTCCTAACACCATGTTCGGGTCATGCCCAGCATGGAGTGCAGGTAGGGTGCATGTGCTGTGGGAATGGATTGAGTAATGCCTCAGACACTGTGACAGCTGGGCATGGTCTTTGGTCATGCCAAGCAGGCACAGAAGTGAAGGTGACTGCGACTGGCAATGGACTTTAGCTGTGTTCTAGGAACATTGCTGCCTGAACATTACTGCAGGTCCCATCCATCAGGTCCTTCACAGATACTCACAGTGCCTGCTTCTGATGGCAGTACGGTGTGCCCAGTAGGCAATGTATTTATGGTGGCGGGTCAATGCAATGGCACAATGACTGATTTACATGGCTACAGGCCGTGCATTTCTGGTATGGCATAGGAGGTAATTGTGCCCAGGGCTTGCAAGACTCCTATGCCCCAGGACCTTTCAGTGCTGGCATAATATATTGTGAAAGGAGGTTGCCTGTGCCAGAACGCCTTGACAACTGAGTATGACCACATCGCATACCCAATGGAACTGTAGGGAAGGCTGTTGTTTCTCGGCATGAACTCCCCCCTGGGAGCGTCAGTGTGGTCCCGAAGTGTGGCCTTTTGCTAAATTCCAGGAAAATTGACTATTGGTCATATCTGCAGTCATGAAATGGGCACAAGGACAGCTGGGCATAAACATAGGTCATGTCCAGTAGGCACCACAGACATGTCACCATGCCCTAGGCACAGAAAATAGCTGCTGCCACTAAAGCCAGTGCTGCATAGACAGAGTACCTTTGGTGTGGACAGTGCGGCCAATCACACTGGGTGTGGTAGATGCATTGTGGTTTTGTCTGGGGACCAGCAGGCATACAGAAATATCGATAACGTTTATTAATAGAAAACCTAGACAAACGTAATCTTTTCTAAGTACAAGTATGGATAAATGTCTGTGAAAACCTTGGAAATTGACTGCCAAAACTTAACTTGACAGGTCCTTATGGTTAACCTGCTAATAAAAAGCTTTATAATTAAGAAAATAAGCTTTAGTTAAATGCATATTGTGTCTGCAGTGCAAAGCCTAAAAGCCACTGACATGTGACCGTTATTATTAGTTATGCAACCCAAGGTCAACCCTACCATGCACAGCTCAAGAAGTCAGACATGACTTACAGATGACATTACAAAAGGGGGCTGCTGCCTTATTTGGACATTAAATAAGAAGATGAAACAAATTAGAGTATAATAAAGATTGCATCATTAAAATACACTGGAATGTATTCCAATATATTCTATTAAGCAAACTTGAAGGAAAAATGGGAGCCGATTAAGCTGTCATATTATACTGAAGAAGAGCAAGAGAAGCAAAAAAGGAAAAAACAGTCATTTGGGCTCAGTTATATAATAGAAAAACATGGAAAGGAGACAAGAGAAATCTAAATACCACTTTAATGACATTTGTGACTCTACATCTCGCAAAATACTGACTCAGACCTCATTTTATTATTATTATTATGTTTTTATTGAACGTGGACTTAGCTTTGAGAATCAAAGGAGCGCTTTACAGAGGTATACTACAATATAGATACATAACAGAGCACATTCAAGAGGTATACAGCTGCATAACGGAACGCTTTTCAGAGGTAACAACAGAACAGATATACAGCGAGGGGTGGGATACAGAGGGGCACAGAGGAGGGGAAAAGCTGTAGCGGGTGGGATGGAGGAGAGGGGCGGGCAGCGTCTAGTCAGTCAAGTGGCGGCAGGGGTGATGTGATGGCCTAGGTGTTGAGGTGGAGAGATTTCTTGAAGAGGTGGGTCTTGAGTTATTTTCTGAATTATAGGAGCGTGGGGGAGAGTCTGATATCTGAT
This sequence comes from Ambystoma mexicanum, assembly GCF_040938575.1. Lineage (NCBI taxonomy): Eukaryota > Metazoa > Chordata > Amphibia > Caudata > Ambystomatidae > Ambystoma > Ambystoma mexicanum. The sequence continues at coordinate 695,071,166 of NC_090926.1, read as the reverse complement.
GCTGATGGGGAGGAGGTTCCATAGTCTTAAGGCGTAGGAAGAAAAGGCTTGTTATCTTGTCCTATCCTTTTTGCAGCAGCAGATTTCAAGTCTGCACGTGTCCTTGCTTCTAGTGGTGCACTGTCGGCTGGAGATGGTGAGTTACGGAATATTTCTGAAGTTTTATAGCAAATCAGGACAACACAGAAGAAACTAAAGGAAATGAGATGGGCGAGATATCTCACTGAGAGTTGATTCCAATATCATCTCCAGAATGTGATAATCCCCTTTTATAATGTTGGCACTCTACTCAGAATATATTCTAACAGATGTCCTCTTTACCCCCAGTCTTTTACAATACTAGATACTGGACTCATTACACTTAGATTGGGCAATAAATTTACCCTTCAGCAACTTATCTACGATGCCGAAAAATATATGCCCTGATGGCTGATTTGCACAGCTGTAAACATGCAAACAAACACCACTGCACATTCCCCCGTTATAATAAGCTACGCAACCATAACTCGCACCATCTGGTGCTTTGAAAAATGTAGGCTAGGTGGTTTCATTCACTGACCAGCACAATATGAAAATTGAAAAGGTGCTGCATACCAAAACGTTACCCTTGTCGTGTGTTTTGAAAGTACAGTCTTTAGGGTTTGGTGTCAGGTCATGATGCACATGCATGGGGCAATGGCAGGCCTCAAACACACAATTAAGTTGTATACAGGAAGATAAACTGTGGGATGCTGCTAGTTCTTTCTACCCTACTTCAGTTTCCCTGTATGTGCTGCTCAGTTAGATGCATTGGGTCGGCATATGTATTTGTTTTAGCACAAGTGTGTATTAAATGTACATTTGTGAGCTACTTATGACATGTGTAACATTACACAATCACCCCTGACATCTTTCTACCAACATAATAGAAAGAACCCCTTGTAGGCAGGGACTTTTTAGGGATATTATTTTCACATGTGATGTCATCAGTGGTGTCTTGAATGATATTTGTGATGTCATCTTTGATGTCCTGGGTGTTAGTCTTAGCAATGCAGGTAGATGGTGCGACTTATGGTTGGGTAGCTTATTATAATGGGGGAATGTGAAGTGGTGTTTGATTGCACTGTGAAGTAGAACATTCTTTTAGGGAATTTTTATTTACCAAATGCACATATATATGTATGGCAGGGAGGAAAAGAAAGGGGCTAAACAAGTGATGTCATCATTTATGTCATCATTGACATTTGAGATTACATCATTCATGGTCTGGGTGTTAGTGTTAGCAGTGCACAGGGGCGGTGGCAGGGTTGGGGGCTCAGGTTACCATAACTGGCGAATTTCTGGGGTTTTTCGGTTTTAATTTGAAGCATAGAGGGGAGTAGGAAAGTTTTTTTTTAGTGAAGTGTACAGATTTTTATTAGAGCAACTTAACCATAACGTCCCCTCAACAAAGTTCTTTTTGTAGGAAATTGAGTAGGTTTTTGGAAGGTGGAACTAAAGCATGAAATAGTGGCAATGAAGTCGTTGAGCAGAATATAGATTGTAATCATGTGATTTTGAGAGATATGTAGTGTAATCTACGTACTTGACATACATTTAACATAGAACATACGCATGGAGAAATGTCTGAAGACAGCGACAATAATGGTACACATTGCTCTGCATAAACAACATGGTGACCAGTATTTTAGAGGCATACAACTTATGTATTTTTTTTTTTAACAGACCATCAAAGAAAAGATGAAGCAACAAATGAGACAGAAGAAGACAGGCTAAAAAGGATAGAGCAGAAAATTGACATATTAAACGCCAATTTTCAAAGTTTACGGGAGTTTGTGGAGGACTGTGTGAGAGGAAAAGTTTGTTATCATTGCCCCACCAGCACCTGCCCTGCTTCTCTCTTCTCCATTCCCTAGTGAACCATCCCCAAACCGTGAACAGGAAAATAGACGTTTTGACGAAACATCCATCCCTTCTTGCACTCACAAATCTTCTCCTCATAACCCCATAAAGTGTTGAATCCTAATTCCCCCATATTTGTTTCAGTGTCCGCTTCCCCCGATATTTCTTTAGAATGATGTGTGTGTGTGTTCGAAATGTTTTTGTACAGTAGTTGTAAAGAAAGAGTTTGTGTGTAGAATATTTTTTTAAAAAGACGTAAAATGTTCGCTAACAGCATGCCTGTTTGACCTATCCGCAAGCAATGGAATGTGGGTGCTGTCTAATGTCAAGTAAGACGGATGTGATGTGTCACTGCACCATCTTTGGAAAATGTGCATACATAAACAGAAAGGGGTGTCCAATGATGTACTACCTTGGTGTACCGCTTGGAAACGAGATAATACATATTCGTAGAACACACAAGATGTCAGGAATGGGTGTAAATGAGTAAAAAGGGAGTGTGTGAAGGACAGTATAGCGGTCCGCATTGGGTGCAGTCAAAATGGTGCCGTCCCTAGAACAGGCACGGTGGCCGGCAAATTCGTAGGCAAACAAAATGGAGTGGTCCTAAGGACTCTGGAACTGTCCGTACAGTGAACATAGCATGCGTGCACATGCGCAGTACAAATGTAACTATTGCGAACTTCGCGCCAGTTCCTAACTGTCTGTCTCACTTGTGTCGCACTTTGAAGTAGTTTGAGAACACGAACACTGTCCGTAGGACACTTGTGCGAATGCACATGTTTGATTCTTTGCATTTGCTGTCCAGGGGACTTTCATTACTGGGGCGGATGTGTTGAGGATGTCATCATGTGACCGCACCTACGCTGAGCCTGGTTGGTGTGCTTCCGCAACAGTAAAAATGAACTTGTGGACACAAGGCAAAGTATTGTAGAGTTTAAAAATGTAATTTCACACATCCCAAACAATAGGCCACCTCAGGAGTTGCTTTGTAAAATGTGTGTACTGCTTTGTAGGGATGAAGACGGTCACGAGGCACACCCTGCACCCCTACAAAAGGCCACACCCCAGAGCGCATCTTCATTGTCCTTCTAGCTATAGCAGATTGAGCTGTGTTGCCTTTACTGCTGTAGTGACCAAAAGGAAACTAATCGGTATGGCTTCCATGGCTGCTGTTGGGTTATTAGCCTCTGCACCACCCCAAACCCGCCACCACCACCACCTCACCAAGGGCCTGCAGAGAGATATATGGGTGAGGATGTAGAGATTGAGGAAGAAGAGGAGGAAGATAATGAAGTGGAGGAACTCCACACTAGGGGCACTCGGCGGGAGTCGTGGGTGTGGCGGTTGTTTTCTGTTTATGGGAACGTACCAAAAGCACGTGCAAACCTGGTGAAGTGTAACCAGTGCGATGTGGTGTTGAGTTGCAGGAGATTTGGAGCGTACAGTTTTGGTACGACAACCATGAAGCGACACCTCACTTCATTCCACACTGCGGACATTCGCAAGGTGGATATTGTGAAGAGCGTAGTCGTTTGAGTTCCTCCACAGCATCCTCGGTATCCAATCCTCCCACCACAAGAGACACTCCTGTGGGGGAGCGCCTCCCTCCAGCTGCTTCACAAGCCATTCGCAATGCTGTGGACCCTTACCTTTCAAAGGTGACAGTAGTGTGCACTTATTGTGACGCAGTACTCTACAGGGGGAGAGTTTTCGAAGTGCTTTTGAGGCTGCAGTCACCGAGCACCAGAAGATCTGCTCCTTACCTAAATAAAGCTCACCCTTAATATTTGTCTGTTAAGTTGCCCTTTCTTATCCCCGCTGCTGGTGTCCCTTCCTTACCCTCCTTTCGCCTCTTCTCCTAGTGTGTCGAGTGCTGTTAATCAATGAACATAAAAACAACAAAATTACAGAAAAGGCTCTTTTCAGAGCTGCCTTTCTCAGTATAACAGTAGAACTATGAAGTGACGGCCATAGACCCCTGCGGAGTTCAGCAAAAGTTTGCGGACAGTTGTAGAGGGAAAAAGGGAGGGTGCAAGCGGAGCAAACGCAATTAAGTGTACGTTGGGAGTAAGTGGCGGCTCTGAAAAGAGCCTTTTGGTGGTGTGTTGTGTGGGTCAAAAACAGTGGATTGGGGAAAACGGATTGTCAGATAGGTTAGTGTGATTGCAAAAGAGGGCGCAATACATTTTGTAAATTGTGAAGAAACATCTGATTGCCAGCATATGTGAGGTGGACTCCATCTCTGCGGAAAATGAAACTGCTAAGAAACAAAATGTTTTCATTATGGAAAGAGGACATGCCAACATCTCTTAAGAAGGCGCACACAGCCTTATTCACATTGCATCTCGCTTTCTCCATTTGTGGACCAAATGCAGACGAACGCAACCATATTTGTCTTTGGGCAATAAGGGAAAAAAGTATTTGATAATTTGGAAACATGTCCATGAGCTTCGCGAGTCCTTCGTTCATGGCAAATTGCAAAGAAATTCCAGATACATGGCCTAAACTGTTTCCTCCATAATGAATGATCAGTATATCTGGAGGACGCTCTGTCTGTAAAGTAACACAAAGAGGTACCAAGTCCAGCCATCTCATGTCACGCACGCCATGCCAGTGCACTTCCGCATGTGGAAATCCGAGATTTGTAGATAAACTGCAGCTTTCTGCATGCACCTTCAACCAATGTATCCATGAGTCTCCCACAATCCAGATAATCTGTTTTCGAGCATGGAAAGCAACGGCTGTGTGGTGTCCTGTGAGGGAGAAGACAGTCTTACTAAAGTACGTCAGTCAGAACACACCTACTGAACATTATGGACCAATCCCTAGCTCGGCTCATTCTCATTTACATGCGGCTGCAACCTTGAATCCCCAGCGGTGATATGTGCTGGCTGCTAACTACCGCCATGTTTGCGGACATGTACAGGATCAGAGCATGACGACGGTACATTAAAGCACTAGTCCCCTTTTTCCCCTTTTAGGTAGGCTCTGAAAAGAGCTGTTTTTTTTATTATTGGCCAGATATCGTACAGACATCTGGTACCTTATGTATTTTTTTGTATTTTTTGTCCTTGCTTTACTCTTGAAAACATTACAGAACCTTCTCTAAAGCAAGCCTTATGTTCCAAAAGAACATCGCATTTCCCAAAGAAGATAGTGCAACACCATCTCCTTCAAAGTAATGCGCATTACTTGGAGCAATGTTATCGTGGCTACAAAAAAACATACCAACTCGTAGCATGAATGCACGCATGCCGCGATTGATGATACACCTCCCGATGCTTTGATCTGGACAGGAAACAGAAGTGTTGTTCCATTGAACTCTCGGTAGTAAAGCAGAAAAAATTACGTTCGATGTTGGGAAGATGGTCATGAGTGCTTCAACCAACTGTGCCAAATCTGCCAACAAAGTACGTGAAGTGAGGTATCCCAAGTGGCAAGCACCGTAGTGCAAAATTACCACATGAGGAGGGGTCATTGTACGCATATCTCTACAAACTAGCAGAATTGCTGCAGCATTGGCATCAGTGTCAGAGCTCCACACCACCTCCACTCCTTGCACATCGAAATGGTGTGCCACATGCATACTCTCGGCATAGTGTTGTAAGCCCTGCACAAAAATGTCTCCAAGCAGCAAAACCCTGACCCTCTCCACCTCATTTTCAGTGTGCGCACCGTCTTTCGACACAAAAGAGTAATGTGAACATATGACTGGCTGATGCCTACAGTCATCTGTCCATGCAGGATTTGCTGTAGAAACCTGTATGTGACACGCCCTGCCAGCGGACAAGCGTTGCCTACGTGTGGCACGTAACTCAGTCCTTCCTCCCTTTCTACATCGGTACCAAAGTGAGGCCCTCATTGGACACAACTAAGCGGGCGCACAATCATCCACCAATCACATAGAACATCGCTAATTTTAACTCTGTCATCAACATTGCGCACTTCAAAATTACTGTTGATGATTCTTAATGGAAATCGCATACCAGTGCAAAGCACCTACTTCACAAGCTACTGTGCAAGGACTGCAAATTTCTACGTACAGCTCCATACATGTCCACATGCATATGTATAGAGTACAGGTATGTATATTTTAATCAGAGTACATGTGGAAGCCTTAAGATTTAAAATAGACAAAATAATGTTGGTAAATGTCCATAGGGAACACATAACAACGCTCCCCCTTTTAAAGTGCAAGATTGCCGATTTGTCATTAACAAATCGCACGACTGCTTGCTGTCTTCCGCATAACCTGTACATACGTTGCAAGCATGCCTATTTCAGCATAGCTCTCAACCATTTTTGTCTTAAATGCGGGTGAAATCACCCGATTTTGTTTTTGGCGGGTGAGACGCCCATTGGAATGAATGAGCATGCAGGAGGCTTGGCAGGTGAGTCTGCCCTTTACAAGGCAGGTGACACCCACCAGAAACCTGTGCGTTGAGAACTATGATTTAGGGCAGACCTCAAGTTTGTATGTGAAAATGTCAGAGTTCTGTACTCTGTACTGTCTACAGTAATGCTACTTGCAATGTGATCGTATGAGAATAGTAAGCACTAACGGTTGTAGTGCTGACATGTCCTTCGGAGGGTCTCCCGATTTTTCGACATTGTGCTTTTCATTAACAAGTACAAAATGTTTCCCCATCTAGTACTTTGCCCTATCGCTTACAAACCTCTCTCCTATGCATACTACACTTTGTAAAGAACAAGGCATTTGCAAACCCTTAAAAAAATTAGTTATTTTGAAGGAATTTCAAGTACAATATTGAAAGTAGTATGCAAAGACTGCACAGAGTGAAGTGAAATGTGCACATGGACTGGGTTGAAATATGAAAGTTCAATCCTCTGACGAAAGAAGTACAAGTATTGTCTGCAGTATCATGACTGTTGCAAACACACAAAGTAATTGATATTGTTTTTTTAATTCACAGTGAAGACTACTCTTCTGAGAATCAACAGCATCTACACTGCAGACAACATATCCGAAGAAAACTGGTCATCTTGCACAAAAAAGCAAGTACAGTACAACCTTCATATTGTAACTACTCCTTAAAGAGGCTGCATGGGTTGTTTATTTTGGGCACCAAAGCAAGCATTCATTTGTAAACCATTCTACCTACAAATATCCATTTATTGAACAAAGAATAACAGGCAGAATGGCTGAAAAATCCCTATGTTTTTGGTACTGAAATAACATAGGAAATCCTTAGAAGGTTAGATTGTGAAAAGAAGTTGCTGTAGCAAGTTTTTGCCATTTCGGTTATTAATAATGGTTCTCGTCACAAGTAGGCCACTTTGTACTCTCATCTGAAGCACATTGTAGTAGTATACAAACAGTAAAGTAGCCTTACCAAATGATAGTTAGAGGTCACTGTACGTTGACACACCATGCCGAAGAGCTTCCCCATCACACGTATGCACACATACATTTGACAACAGACCAAAGTATACTTTTTTTCTCAACAGAGACCAAAGAATACCTACCAAAAAGCAACCCTGTAGAAAGGAACACAGAATTAGAGCAAATAAAAATAAAGGTGCCCAATGTAAGCATCCACCTGTTGTAGAGTTAGTAGAGAATCTTGGTACAAACCAGCTAATGCAGTTGGGTAACATAATAAAAGAAGTCTCAACTACCGAAACTGTACCTCCGCCATCAAAAAGTGTCACAAAACACAGAAATGTTGTCAGAAAAACAGCTGCCAGTACAGCTAACAATGTTCCTAATAATCCTGATAGTGTAAGAAGAACCCATAGTAAAAAAAGTATTTTAGCAAAAATGTTTCATCACAGAGTCTTTCAGAATCTACTAAGAAGAGGACCAAAATCATCCTCACCCCTTAAAACGTACCGTAGAAAGTTAATTCTACAAGCACTTGTGGACAGTGCAATCCTTCTCAAAAGGAAGTTGTTCATATTAGTGTTAAATAGGATGAAAGCACTAACAAAACTAAGTACCAAACTACAAAAGAAACTCAGCAACAAACGGAATGTGAACAAAAATCATTTTTTGCATGTTTGGGGTGGTGAATGGAGTTACACAACAACCACAGAGCCATATTTTAATGAAGAAGCATACAAACAAAATCAAACAAACACAATTGCCATCCATAGCAGTGGATGAGGGTATGAGAAAATCAATACTACCATCATGGAACAAGAAACACTGCTTACAAAACTATTGCCTGAAAACTCAGAATTACCTCTCGATTCAGCAGAACCACACAGTCCAGTATACAAATGGCCGTGCACATCAATGTGTGCCATTCCAAACAAAGCTTTCAAATCTTTGCGTGAGTTCCTCAATCAATATGTAAAAGGTAAAGACAAAAGTAAAATGAAAGTGCTGCAAAATATGGATATTTGAGAGTGCGGAAAGACACAGGACTAAAAGGACATTCATTAGCCTGCATTTCTGGGCCTATTTGCAAAAGTACCTTCCATGATATCAAAAGAATATCAGTACATCCTTCCAAAGTAAGAAATTTAGTGTATAAAATATACTATGCAAAAAGTCCAGCTTCAGAATTAGGCAATTTAAATACCACTCTTCTGCATGGTACACCCAAATACTTGCAAGAAGAAATGGACCGCATTCAGAAAAAGTATTTTGGAAGTGAGAGCCACGTAGAAAATGCAACAGTTTAAGAGCATAGTAGCGACAATTCTGCAACCTTCTATTACACACATACAGAAAAGAAATACTAAAATTTAAAAGGTCAATGCGCTTGGGCTGAAGTACCAAACCATGTGTGTGTATGTTGCCGTGGAACGTTTTACAAAAGGGACACAAAAAATGTGGACATAGCATACAAAATAGACAACAATGAAGACTCTAAATGGTTTGAATTAGCTTTGTACCGTTTAGCTGAAAACAAATATGAAATAACTGAACGCCTAATATGTTGCTGTTACTGTACTGCAAAATTAGACAACAACCACACTCCTTCACGTGCAATTACAAATAATAACAAAAATCCTGCAATAGCTCAATTTGTATGAAAGCATAATAATTCAAACAGTTCACCTATTTCAAGCAATCATACGCCTTCATCCAAAAACAGCAAAATTACCTTCCTCTGAATTGGTGAAAGGTATTTGTGGCAAAGTAGTTTACTTGCCATTAGATCTAACGAAAATGTACACAATCTAGGAGTGGAACGTTCAATAGAGCATTCTTTAACAGTCTTGGTAAATGGAGTACCAACAAAGGACAAACACATTTGGAAACAATTAGTAGATTTACACAAAGTTAGACAAGCATTACAATATCTAAAAGACAATAATGAGTACTCTAAGGAAATAAATATTGATGAAAGCTTAAGGCAAACAACTGAAATAATTAAAGAGCCATCAGAAACTGGACAATACGAACTTCTGGATCCAGCTACAGTATCCACTCTTTTAGACCATTACACAATTCATGCATTGCATTCCAATGAAAGCATAGATGATGCACTAGAAACGTACCAAATGCGACAAACCAAAGGGTCACCATTGAGTATTTGGGAAAAAAGTATAGAAGCACGTGTTTTTCCACTGCTATTTCCAACTGGCAAAGGTGGAAGATATGATGATAAACCCACTCAGATTGGGGCATCAGAATACCGCTCATTACAAAAGTATTTGCCAGATCCCAGATTTAGACAAAATGTTGAATACATATTCCACCTACTTTATGAAAGTGAATTAGCAACACTATGTTATGGAGTTGAACACATTCTTAAATCTGGAACGCACTTTCAAAATATGTCAGCTACGCAGTTAATACAAAAAGTACAAGAAAAAGATGAGGTGTTACAATCAAGTATAAAAAATGTGTTTGCAAACATGCGTGGTACAAAGGAATACTGGTTCGGAAGGCAGGGAGACATGCGTTGCATGATCAGAAACCTTGAACCACCACCTTGGTTTGTTACGCTAAATTGTGCAGAATATGCATGGGAAGATTTGGATGAGTTCCTACACATAGCAAACAGCAACAAAAACAACACCTGGATAACTTTGCTCTGTAGTTCCAGTTAATGTCTCAAGATATTTCCATCATCGTTTCATTGCAATGCTACACTTTATTTGCAATACAACTGTTCCTCCCCTTGGAGAAGTGCAACACTTCTTTTGGAAAAAACAATATCAAGCGAGAGGAGCACCACATATTCACATGCTGTTATGGATCAAAGGTGCACCGGAATTTGGGCACGACAGTGATAGCACTGTTTTGCAGTTTATCCAAACATATGTCACATGTGAAATCCCTTCACAATAGACACATAGTGAGCTGCATGGGCAGATTTTACAATTTCAACGACACAAATGTGGCAAATATTGTCGCCGCAAATAAAAAAAGAAAGATAAATACTACAACAAATGTCGCTTTGGTTTCCCTAGACCAGTCACAGAAACAGGTGAAGTAAACAACTTAATGTCTTCAGTTCAACATAGTTTTAAAGGTAAATCAACTAAAAACACGTATTACATAAAAAGAAGGGAAGAATCAAAATATATCAATGATTACAATGCAATCATTGCCCTATTATGGAATGCAAACATAGATGTGCAGTACATTGCAGACAATTCAACTGCTGTTGAACGATATGTTACAGCCTACTTAACAAAAGCAGTAAAAACAGAGTTTCAAGACCTCTGGGATGACCTAGCATCGGAAAAAACATTACCACAGAAATTGTACAGCCTAGGCATAAAAATGCTCTCTCATAGAGAATGTGGGGCCAATGAAGCAGCAGATCGTTTAACCAGCACTGCTTTGTATGGAAAATCAGACAACATAGTATGGCTCAGTCTTGGTCCTGCAAAATCTAGAAAAAGAGTACTAAAATCATATGAGGACATAGAAAAAATTGACAAAAATGATCCCAACAGCCAAGACATTCTTAAAAACAATTTACTGGACACATAGGGCCTCATTCCGAGTACGGCGCTAACCAATGGCGCTATTAACGCCTTGGTTGACGCCGTACCCGGACCGGCAGCGCCTTGGTGGTTGGCGGAATTACCGCCCCATTCCAAGGTTGGCGGGGCGGTAATTCCCCAATCCCCATTTACCCTTCCCCATTCCCATTCTTGCCCCATAGGGCATAATGGGAGTGGGGAAGGCGTCAATTACGCCACCGTAAATTACGGTGGCGTAATTAACATCAAGGTCCCTTAGCGCCATGGTATTTAACGCCTGCTAAAAGCAGGTGTTAAAAGCACCATGGCGCTAAGGGAACTCGGAGTATGGCGGTAAGGGATTACCGCCACCGCTCTCGTTAGCGGTGGCCGCTATCCCTTAACGCCATACTCGGAATGAGGCCCATACTATCTGAACAGGAGTACCAATCTGGAAAGCATGTGTCTATACCACATAGCTCAAAACTTTGCATACAAAAATAATGTAAAACCTGATGAAAGTAAATGTAGATATAGAGTGGCCGATTGTGAAGGGAGCTTAGTGAAACTTCAGAAAACAAAGCTTAATTAATCATGTCAAATTGTCATTAAAAACTTCTCAACAGAGAAAACTATATTATGTTTCTCTGTTACAACTTTTCAAACCATGGAGAAAAGAGGAAGACATACTAGATAATTATGAGTGCTATGAAGATGCTGTCAAAGCAAATGAAAGCCCTATAACCGATGTGAACTTTACGCAGTACAAAGCAATGTTACACAATGAGCAACAACAGGAAGAAGAACTTCAGGCCCAACTAGATAAAGACTCTTCCGACAGTAGTCAACCTTCTGTAACAGGAAGTCAAGAACCATTAGGACAACCAGTAATATCAAATGAGGCTGAAGTAGCTATGGCAGAAGTGGAGAACACCATATATCAGTATCAAGAAGATACAGAAGACTTAGCTGTACAACAAGCAACACTTAACAACGATCAGCGCACCATTTTTGAAGACGTAACAAAACAAATTGTACATGGTGTACAACACAAAAAATAAAGAATGCACCTGCCAAAATTACAAACCTATACTGCTGTACGTCAGTGGTGAAGCTAGATCAGGGAAAACATTCTTAATCAAAATCATCAGCAAGTTCCTTCAACAATTGACAAACAACAAACTGTCAGCTGTTGTAACAGCCCCCACAGGTTTAGCTGCCTACAACATAGGCGGGGTGACTATACACCGATTACTACTACCTCCAGTAGAGCATCAGAATAAATTAGACTACTACAAACTTTCTGCAGAAGCTGCAATGGAATTACGTAGAGTATTGAAACAAATGAAAATGCTACTGATAAATGAAGAGAGCATGGTCTCCAACCTAATGTTGGCTTTGATTCATCTCAGATTGCAAGAAGTACTTAAAAATAATAACAAGGAACTCTTTGCAGGGAAACACATTATTGTTTTCGGAGATCTTCTACAATTGACACCAGTGAAAGGTGAACCGATTTTTAAAATCTTAGGCCACGAACTCTGACGTAAAACTGTTGGTATCATAGGTAATGTTAACCTTTGGCAACATTTCCAATACAGAGAATTAACTGAGAACATGCGCCAATCTGCAGATCTCACGTATGCCAACATCTTAAAAAGTATTAGAGTTGGTGTATTATCACAAGAAGCACAAGCTGTATTGAAAAACCGGCATATACATGCACTTTATGGCGATAATGCATGTGCAACTGATGTTATGGAACAAATAGCGCACAAAAATGTCAATTGTATGGCCTTAATGCCAACTCTTGGAAGCTGTTTCAAATTCAATGAAACAATGTTAAAGAAAGAAATGCAAGCAATAATAGAAATTAGCACCACAGACAAACTAGAAGTACATGGTATGACAGTACCCATGTGTGAGCAAGCCACAACAAGACTAAATGGTTTAGAAAATTCAATCTCCAACACAGCTTGGTTGGAAAAAATATTGAAATTATCATTAAATTGTAGAGTAATGCTTAAACGTAACCTTGACATAGAGCAAGGGCTAGTTAATGGAGCAGTGGGCACAGTTGTAGGCTTTCAAACATACCCACATGATAGCAACATTCAGTTTGTAAATATTTGCTTTGATAAAGTTTCAGAAGTGAAAAGGATGGGGCGCTCAATTGCTCGATTCCTTCTCTTCAAAGACATGTATGTAAGTAGAGAGCAATTTTCTCTAACTCTTGCATATGCAGTTACCATTCATAAATCCCAAGGTCTTACCCTAGAGAAAGCATTGATGGATATAGGAAACACAGTGTTTAAGGAAGGCATGAGATACATAGCATTATCACGCTTACGTACACTTGACGGTCTATTGCTAATAAACTTTGATTCAAGTAAAGTCAAAGATGATATTCCTGGCATTCTAGAATACAATAGATTGCGTTCACTGTACACCCCTCATCTGAAACAATATCCTGTTCCAAATAAAGTGAAACATGGTAAAAGAAAAGTAAATGAAACAGTAATGCAACAGAATGCAACAGCTAATTTAGCAAAGAAAAGAAAAGAAGCTAAAGTTTCATCAATTGCCGCAAACATAGAAGAACCTATTAGGGAATGTAAAACAGGCACGTCGGCAAAGAAGCAACAGAAAAACCAAAAAATGCACTCAGAAACAGAACTTGCTGGCCCATTCACATTTACATATGAAAGTGGGGTAAGTTGCTATGCAAATGTAGCAATCAATATTCTATTTCATTGGCCACCAATTATTAACAATATTTACCTGTACAGTACAGACCAATTGTGTTTGCAAATGTTAGTGCTGCATAGAAATGGAACAAGCAATCCTGACAACACATACAGTGTTCATGGAGTAAGGCAACAATTGGACGACTGTGCTGGAATGGTGAGATTCACTATGAACTCACAATAAGATCCACAAGCATTTCTAATGTACATACCATTAGTATTGGAAAACAAAAGCATACCTATAAATGAAATATTCCAAATATCATACATGTAGAAACATACATGCACTCTCTGTAGCAAAGTGATACAGGAAGAAATCCCAAATGAGCGATTTGTGTATGTTTCCATACCAAATACTGAGAGCATTCCATTTCAGCAACTGGTACAAAATGCAAACCATGGCAGATTATTTAGTATTTGCAATTCAGACAATCGCTCCACCTTACTGATACAATCACATAGTGCCTACATAATGCTTACGCTTCTACGTTATAAGGCAGATGGCACCAAAATCAACTGCAAACTGACTGGATTCACACACAATCTAGTGTCACTTGGAAAGAAAACCTTTACAACAGTAGGAATAATCTACCATGCAGGTCACTACACTGCATACATTAAAAAGAATGTTGGATGGTTTGAATGTAATCATAGAACCACTACTCTAAAGCAGAGGTTGCCAGCAAACCTAACAAATGCGTATTTAACGTTCTTGAAGGCAAAATTTACTAAGTAATGTATACTTCAAGATTGTCAACAAAGTATGTCAAAGACTACAGACAGTTAGAATACGCCCACAGGTATCTAACTACCCAACAGGATGGAAGAATGACACAAATAAAGGATTATCACAGATTGTTGGAAACAAATGCACAGGTAGAATTCGCCTATAGGTATCTAACTGTTGTTAAAAATCAGCAGAAAGGCAACAAAGAAAACAGTAATGGGAAAGATGAAGGAAACAGGATGTAACAACGACACAAATGAATGAGTATCACAAATCTGTAGGAACAAATGCACAGTTAGAATACGCCTACAGATATCTAACTGTTGTTAAAAATGGGCAGGAAGGCAACAAACATAACATTGATCAGAAAAATGAAGAAAATACTGAAAGGAAAAAATGAAGTACTTAGTAAAATAAGAAATGAAGGGATTTTTTTTTTTATCCGACAAGGATTTTTTACGCCAGACCCAAGGATTAGAAAAGCAAACACAGAAACTGAGCGCAATGCACAGTACACTTGTTTGTAAACTAAATATGAGGGTCCAAAAAAAAAGAGTTACTTGTCTATTATGCAATGTGGTAAATTTGGAAAAACTGCAAACACTAACACACCTTTTTCTTTCATCACAGAAATGGAAAAAGTGATACTTCCGCCAAGTACGATAACCAATTTAAAAAAAGTTTATGGATTCTGAACAAAGTAAGGAGTAGGTATATTGGCAGGCATTTTCTACTCATGGGAATCTACTCGTCTAATCTATGGTACTAATATGCTGCAGTGCCTGTAGGTTGCCCTTTCCTCTTCGGTGAATAACCTAGCACCTATGCCTTACAAGCAAGTTTCAAGGAGTACAGTTCCTATCCACAACCATTGCTGCATATGTAAAACATGGTCCTTGTAAATTAGCTGCTTATAAATTTACTTTTCGTTGGCAGCCATGAAGTGAAGACACTAGGGCATCAACACAATTACCACAATCCACCACACCCATATTGACTTGTAACTCCACTGCTTATGACTTCAGTCTTGCATGCATGGGCTTTAGCCATGCACCCAAGAGTGCAGGGTCTCCCCACAACCACCTCGGTGATGTGTGGTAGTGGGGGTTATTCTATAGGTGTGTTATCCTTCAGTGCCCCTGCCCAGAGGCTTCCCTCCTAGGTGTATGTCTGTAGATCTTACATGGGATGGGTGTGCAGTGTCTTCCAAGTCTAGTACTTACCACTTTGTTCTTCGGCCATGCACCCAAGGGTGCAGGATCTCCCCACAACCACCTCTTTGTTCTCCCCACAACTTGCCATTGAAAATGCAACACAATGGGTGTATGCATGGGTGCCACATGCGGCAGTGGTTGTAGCCAGGGCCTACAGTCTTGGAAGTAAGGCCTTCGGCCTTCGGCCGACAGCCATGCATCCAGGACTCTAGGCCCTGGCCACAACCACCATAGCATGTGCCAACCATGGCAGCGTACTAATGAATATAATAATAGTCATTGGAAAAAATAATGAATTCACGGCATGTTGTCAATTTCAATGTTCCCTGTCTAGTACTAACCACTTTGTTCTTGGTTGCATGGCCTTTGGCCATGCACCCAAGACTGCATGCATTCCCCACAACTTGTCAATCAAAATGCAACACTACGGGTGTGTGCATGGGTGGCACATGTGGCGGTGGTTGTGGCCAGGGCCTACAGTCTTGTAAGTAAGGCCTTCGGCCTTCAGCCGACGGCCATGCATCCAAGACTCTAGGCCCCGGCAAAAACCACTGTAGCATGTGCCACCCATGGTGGCATACTAATGAATGTAATAATAGTCATTTGAAAAAATAATGCATTCCCAGCATGTTGTCAATTTCAATCTTCCCTAACACCACACGTGTCCTTACAAATCTAACAACTCCCCCGTGCACGGCTGAGATACTGGCCTTATTGGAGCCCTCATTTTCTGTGCGTAGAAGGAGGCCATAGGACATACGTCATTAAGTAGGTATAAGTGTATTATTGGGTGCATGGCCCTCGGCCCTGCACCCAAAAGTGCAGGGTCTCCCCACAACCACCTCAGTGATGTTTGGTAGTGGGGGTCATTCTGTAGGTGTGCTATCCTTCAGTGCGTCTGCCCAGAGGCTTCACTCCTAGCTGTATGTATGTGGATCTTACATGGGATGGGTGTGCAGTGTCTTCCACGTCGGAAACAATAATGTATTCACGGCATGTTGCCAATTTCAATGTTCCCTAACACCACACGTGTCCTTACAAATGTAACAACTCCCCTGTGCAGTGCTCGGGCTCAAATACTGGCCTTATTGGACCCCTCATTTTCTGTGCGTGCAAGGAGGCCATTGAACATACGTCATTTAGTAGGTATAAGTGTACTGTGCATACAGGATGTCCATACACATTACACCATGACGAGCGACCCCCAGAACAAGTGCATTAATCAACCATATCTTAAGACTGTAGCCCCTGGGCACAACCGCCATAGCATGTGCCACCCATGGCGGCGTACCAATGAATATAATAATAGGCACTGGAAAAAATAATGCGTTCACGGCATGTCAATTTCAATGTTGCCTACCTATACCCGTGTGCTTTGAACAGTTACACATTTCCTGTCAACTACATGGACTGAAGTGTTACAACTTTCCTGCCCACTACATGGACTGAAGTGCTATCGTTATTACCCCCGACATTTACTGTACATACAAGGTGTCCATAGAAATTACATCATGAACAAATGCATAGATCACCCATTTTTTACTATCTGAACCTTTCCCAATGCTCTGTGACACAGCAAAATAGGTTAATGAAAGCATGTGTACGCTGGTTGTTGCTCCGCTTTCCGCGGATCCAAGATGTTGAGCGCATCCAAACCATCTGACGCAGAACACGTCTCGCAGCAGCCAATGGGCAGAGATGTACGTGTACGTGGTCATGACGGCAGCCCTTTAGCCAATCGGTTTCTTGTTTTGTCGACCGAACAGAGAAGTGTGACCGCGGAGCGAAAATAGATATCACTAATTATTTCAGACCTACTTTTTCATAATTATAAAGAAACATACTGCACATATGGTGACTGAATTTACAAAAGCACGCTTTCTGGACCAAGCCCCTGTACCTGACGCAGATTTTGTCAAAATCCGTCCACCGGTTTCACCTGTAGCCGTGCGCAAAGTTTTTCTCCCATTCAGTCTATGAGAAAAAAAGACATTTTGGGACCCCCACTATAACTCTGCTCCCCCTGGACGAATTCTCACTAAACTTTACAAAACAATTCAGAGTGCCCATATACTTTTTTCAAAGTTTAGTGAGGATTCGTCCAGGGCGAGCAGAGTTATAAGCCGCCCAAAAAGTGCTCTTCCTATGGAAACAGCAACTTAACCATAACTACATGGCCACTAACGTGGCCATGTCATTTTTTAATAAGCATATATTTTATTTATTATTAAGACCACCCTCTTTTTTTAAGAGATCTTTATATTCTTTTTTTATGTGGTCACAATCTTTGAATGTATATATTCTTTTTCTTTTTTTTTGCTGTTTGCTGGTGATTCCATTATGTATATATATATATATATATATATATATATATATATATATATATATATATATATATATATATATATATATATATATAAACAAACGTTATTAGCCTGCTGGTGCACTGCCTACACGTAGCTAGTGCTTGAGGAACTGAAAGCTGACTGGCTTTCTAACATCAAAAAACATGTGCACTATATTAAGTGGTGTAGTACTGCAAAATACCACACAAAGGTACACCAAAAATGTCCAAGCACATAAGACCCTGCTACCAATGGATTAAAACTCCAAAATCTTTATTTTAAGCTTCACGTGCAAACACAAAAAAAGAGTGTGTGCAACATGCTCTTACTCATATGAAAGACAAAGTACAAATAAGTGTCTCACCCTCCTGGGAATGTAGCAAGAGGGATTTTTTAGTCATCCGTGATTCAGCTTATAGTGCGGCTTTTAAAGTGCAGAATACTAACTGGCTAGCTTTTGTTAATTATCGCTCATTATTTCTAAAGTGCATAGTGCAAACATATTTTATCTCAGACATCTTCTGCATACTGTCTATCTCTTAGTTGAACCTATATTTCGGACCATAAAACTGAGTAATGCAATGTTACTTGTAACTAATACTTTACAATATTACAATGTGCTTAAAAACAGTGCAAAATTTCACCTGATTTTTAAAGTGCTTAGTACAAACAACATAAACCCACAGTTCACCTATGTACTTGCTACTTCTCGCAATTCAATTCACAGTATAAAATACTGGTGTAGAATGTTGCAAGTCTAGACAATGGGCCTCATTACACGGATGGCGGTAGGGATTTACCGGTACCGGTAAAATACCGGTACCGGTAAATCCCTACCGCCTTACTATGAGGTCCCTTTGCGGGTTGGGGGATTTAACGCCTGCTTTTTGCAGGCGTTAAAATCCAACCCGCTAAGGGACCTCGGAGCTAATTACGGCACCGCAAAATTGCGGTGCCGTAATTATCACCTTCCCCATTCCCATAGAGCCCTATGGGGCAGAAATGGGAATGGGGAAGGGCAATGCCGGAAGGGGGATTTACCACCCCTCCAACCTTGGAATGGGGCGGTAAATCCCCTTTCCACCAAGGCGGTGCCGGTATTTTACCGGCATGAGCCATGGCGCTAATAGCGCCATGGCTCAACGCCTACCGGGTAATGAGGCCCAATATTTCTTACTTGCTATCCATATTTTCAGTTACATAGTGTTAGATCTTATTGTATTCTGAGATACCTGATATATAATGACTTCTTCCTAATATGAGATACACCATCTCTAAGCACTTATAAAGTCCATGATACTTATATAGAATGCAACAATTGAGGCCAAATTAAAGTGCATAATGCAATCTCCATGTGCCCTGGGTAGACTATCATGAGTCTGCCCTTCACATGATTCTTTCTGACAGAAAGTCCTCTTTAATGGAGCTATTAAAAAGAGCTTTATGCATGGGAATCTTTGCCACAAACGTGGCTGTATCTTGAATCTGGCCCAAAATCCCAGATCAAACATGTCTGAACACGTTTCGTACCATTGAACGTTATTAAAAACCTCCCTTCAATTATGTCAATTGACAGGAGATATTAGAAATGGCTTAGTCTAGAAAAAAAGAAAGAAAGAAAGAGAGAAAAAAAGAAAGAAAGAAAGAAAGAAAGAAAGAAAGAAAGAAAGAAAGAAAGAAAGAAAGAAAGAAAGAAAGAAAGAAAGAAAGAAAGAAAAGAGACAGAAAAACGAGAACAAGATATACATCTCGAACAACAATGTAATGAAGGATTACTGAGTGCAAATCTGTAGAGTTGACATTTTGTGGGGAAGACCTTGATTTACATCTATCCTCTTTCAATATCTGCATTAGTGGCACAAAAAGTCTCACTCTCCTAAGTATGTGTAAAGTTCATCGTGTGCTTCCCGAAGGTGTTAATGCAGCGTGTTTCATATTGTCTCAATAGTTTTTCTCTATTTCCTCCTCTTGGCCCAATGTTTATTTGCTTCAATCCAAAAAATGAAAAGTCACACAGTTTTCCTTCATGTTCTTCCCAAAAGTATATATATATTTTTTACACAATCAAATCATTAACATTTCCAGACAATATTTATACATATGTGTCATTTACTTAAATGAAAAGATAGTTTGTGGTACAAGGCATTAGGTATGTCCTGTCCATTAATCGTTGTACTACAACCGCACATAACACTGTCTTTGGCAGAACTCCTCCAAAGGTGTCATCTCCATGGTGCTTCGGGCTCCTTATCGTCACCCCCTTTCTTTGCTCCCGGGGGCTTTCCAGGGGCCTCCAATCCAGTGGCATGCGTTCGCAGAATCCGGCGCTGATGAGGTAATTCATTAATTTTCTAGAGTAAAAAGAAAAAGACACCTTAAGTACCAAGCACAATATATTTGTCATTCTCTCTTCTGCTGGAACATCTGAAACTAAATTGTATTGTTATTTAGCGCAACAATAGGCACCCCTCTGCCACGCTGCAACACCTGAGATTAAATGTATTATTATACAAATCATAGACATAACACATCATGCAACCAAAACAATTTAAAAAAAATACACCCTCCCTCCCCCACATTGTACCTTTATACCAAAACCGCTTAGCACATTCCATCGACCAGTAATGTTTACATTTACCCACTGGCTAAGGTAACCTTTCATTTTGCACTCATTTTTTTAACTATGCTGAACTTGCTCAAGCCTCTTCACCTCATGATTCGTGTGAAAAGGTTTGGAAATTTTGAATTCTTATGTCTTCCCTTTCCAAAGTTTAATTTATACACTTGATCTCCTACTTCGTACTCCTTTGCAGATGTCTTCCTATCATAATATGTTTTGCACCGTCAGCTGCCTTTTTCCAAATTCCACTGCACAAATGCAAACGCATGTTGTAAGTGCTTCCTCAACTCTTCCACATATTTGTGAATTGTGGAAGCATTTACAAGGACCCGCGTAATAACTTCTGAAAGGTAATTTATAATCGTGAGTTTATCAACACACAAGTTAATAAGTGGAGAAAATACTGGGACATCCTTTCCCATCCAGAGCAGCAGGACCAACTGCCATCCCTGGAATCCCAAAGCCACCTCCCAGGTTCCACATTTATGTCACAACCCACTCATTAGCACAGAGCCCCATAATCAGGCCTAGCACAGATTATGACACATCTCCCTCCTTACCACTGTCACATCCACTCAGTACACAGAGCTCCATAATCAGGCCAAGCACAGATTATAACACATCTCCCTCCATCCCAAAGCCACCTCCCAGGTTCCACAGTGATGTCACAACCCACTCAGTATTACAGAGCCCCATAATCAGGCCTAGCACAGATTATGACACATCTCCCTCCTTACGACTGTCACAATCAATCACTACACAGACCCCAATAATCATGCCTAGTACAGATTATGACACATCACCCTCCTTACCCCCGCTAACAACAAACACCTGCTAGTGCATAACATCCTAACTGCAACGCAGTGCACCAACAGCAGATGGAACAAGTTGGAACACGAAAATAATTATTATGAAGAAAAACCTGCGATACACTGAAGCAAAATGAGTTAACTTACCACACCACTCACTGACTCCATTAGCCCCGCTAACAACAACACCTGCCGGTGCACAAACTCCGACCTGTAACACAGCGCACCAAATATCAGATGAAACAAGAAAAAGAATCAAGATAAAGGAAATCTGCGACACAAGCTGTGTCCAGACAAACTTTCCCCGGGCACACCCCTCCTAAAGGGAGGACAATAACCACTACCCCGCAAAACACCAACAGCATCTCCAAGATGTCCTAACTGCCCCCACAAGGTAGGCAACACCAAGGTAGACAGCTCATCGCTGCCACCACAAATAAACAGCACCTCCCTGCACCCACCAGAATGAACAGCACCTCACAGCCATCACCCTATAAGTAGATAGCTACATCACTGCCACCGCCAAAAACAACAAGCAATAGTAGACAGTCCCCTCACTGCCACTGCCAAAAATAAACAGCATCTAACTGCATGCATCGAAATAGACAGCACCTCACTGCCACCACCTAACGGACAGCACCTCACTGCCACACCAAAAATAAACAGCACCTGGCAGCTACCGCCGGGATAGACAGCACCTCACTGCCACCCTATAAGTAGACAGCTACATCACTGCCACCGCCAAAAACAACAGGCAACAGTAGACAGCCCCTCACTGCCTCTGCCAAAAATAAACAGCACCTACCTGTATCCACTGAAACAGACAGCACCTCACTGCAACCACCAAAGTGATAGACAGCCCCTCACTGCCACCACCTAATGGACAGCACCTCACTGCCCTTCCCCAGAAATTCACACCCCAGAGCCCACCCAGCCACTCCAGAAGATTCCAGGGGACCACCCCTACTAACAGACACAAAACACCAACAGAACAACAGATAAAAGCAAAATATCACACCCCACTGCGCAAAGGTTCTGTGCCACACCCCGCACCCTAATGTTCACCTAGAGCAAAAAAAATAAATGTACAACTCTGCAGAAGAAAGTCCACCCCCCCAGCAAAGCAAAACAATAACAGCATCAAAATACAACAACATGCCTGGAACCCCATACCAGAGTCCTTACCGAACCTAACTCAGTTTCCTAGACAAACAGGCCACAACATGAACACAACAACCTGCACATATCATTAACAGGCCTGACTGCTACCATCAACACAAAGCCCAACCCCAGAAGAGTAGCTAACCCCTAAGGTCACCACATATACACAACAATATCAGGCCTCACCAACACCTACCTCGATTATTCCTCCACCTTGGTGCATGTCTTCATCCTCCTGCATAGACCACAAAAGTCAGCATCCAACTATCTCAAGTCCTCCGCAACCGCACAGCACTTGATGCAGTATTCCCATAGCAGGATCCACCACTTGGCACACATAAAACACTTGTTCACCACCAAGAATTCATCCTCCGTGCCTTTTGCACAACTGGGAAGAATTGACAAGTTCCTCCACACTCTCCATTAATCCTCCGACCAACATCCTCATGCGAACCTTCAGTTTCTGCAATCAACTCCTCCGCCTTGCCTTTTCGTTTACCCTCATTCGTTCGGACACAGCATTTCAGACCTGCCGCACCTGCAACAGGCCCCGCTGTGCCCAACCCTGGCCCCTGCTCCACATTGACCACACCGCCCACGTTGCATTCCAAACAAACGCTTCCGTCAAATCTAACGTTGTGTTCCAGCTGATCATGCTGGAACGCCCTCCCGTCTCCAACCGATGTCATCATATACCCCGTCAGCACCAACCTGTGAACACCGGTTCAGGTCCCCAAACAGCCCCACACAGTACCTTAAAGACTGTAGGCGCTCTGGCCAGAATTCGGTCCGCTCCACATGCGCTCACAATGGAGCTGCCAAGATCCTCCTGACTGGCACTCCTAATCACTGTCACAGCAGCCACGGCTGACACAAACTGGCCCGTTCCTCACCGGCTGGCATCCTGAACACCAGAAGCACTACACAGGCCCCCGCTGTCAGCAGCGAGTTCAGTCACTTGACAGCCCGTCTGGGATCATGCTCTCTGCTGTCCTGCCAGACACCCCAGGCTCCTGTCAGCTAACTTGGCACTGGTCTGGAGCACTGGACTTGTCATCCTTGCCCGTTCACAAGGGCCCCCTTCCTGGACCCTGATGCCACACCTCTGCTGCTCCTGCAACTGCCTGGCTTGCAGAGTCCGCCAAGCCAACTCCTTCAGGCCGACAGGATCTGGCAAGTGGAATTGATGTCACCTCTGGAAGGCGGCATTCCTAAACAGCTGCCCCTTCCCAGCAGACATCCTATCCTCATCGCCAGTGTAATAACTTCCAAAAGATAAGTTATAATTGTGAGTTTATTAACACACAAGTTAATAATTGGAGAAAATACTGGGACATCCTTTGCCATCCAGAGCAGCAGGACCAACTGCCATCCCTGGAATCCGAAATCCACCTCCGAGGTGCCACAGTGATGTCACAACCCACTCAGTAGCACAGAGCCCCATAATCAGGCCTAGCACAGATTATAACACATCTCCCTCCTTACCACTCTCACATCCACTCAGTACACAGAGCCCTATAATCAGCCCTAGCATGCACAGATTATGACAACCTGCTCATTTGTCTTGTAAAGTAAATGCTGTGGCAACACCATTTTTCTTCCTGTCAATATTTCATGAGGGATGAGATTTGTTGATTTAGCGGGAGTCAACGTAATGGCCATTAATACTAATGGAAGCCAAAGATCCCAACTAGAATCTGCTTCAGGCACAAATTTCTTTAACATATCCACTATTGACCTATCACACCATTCCACACCTTCTGAAGAGGAAGGCTGATACAAAATGTTTATTTTTCTCTTCACACCCAAAATCTGCCATATCCTTGTCTTCAATGCACTAGTGAAATGACTTCCCTGGTCTGACTCTAACCTTTGGGGTAAACCAAATCTTGAAAAAATATGATTTACAAGGAATGTGGCCGCCCTTTGTGCACTGCAATCTGGGGCTGGAATGCACTGCACCCATTTGGACATTAAACAAGTTACCTTTAACATATACCGGTTTCCCCTTGACGATCTTTTTACAGGCCCAACATAGTTGATTTGCAAATCACACCATGGGAGGGTCAAAGCCCTTTTCATTAATGGTGCTCTATGAGTAGGCGAAGCAAGTTGAAATTATGCACATACTAGACACCCTCTGGTGTAAAGTTCAAAATCTTAGGATGTGTGTGGCCAAGAAGCATAATCTTTTAAAATGTCGAAAGTTTTCTGTGAACCCCTGTGTCCTGCAGTTATTGCATCATGGGCATGATGTAACACCAATCACTGAAATGACAAGTGCACTACCCATTGTATTTGACCTGTCACAGATTCTCTAATCATCAGTCCATCTTGTAGCCTAATTCTCTTTTGGTTTTTCAGCAACACCCTCAATTTCTCTTTCCATTTACAATCTTCTTCAGTCAGAGGATTTTGTTTGTTTGTTTGTTTGTTTATTTATTAGTATAGCGCCCAAAACCCGTAGGTACCTGGGTGCAAGCAATTCAAGACAACTTTAAGCTTAGGATGCAGTATATGATCTTAACAAAGTTTCACATTATGATATACAAAATCCACATAGTGCAGGTACGGTAACAAGTGTATATACATTGAGATCAGAAATGTACAATACTTGCAAAGTGTATCAACTTACAGAAAAATGTTGCTTTGCATCTAACAGATGATTATAGAATATGCCTAAAATCAGATCCTCCTTTTGCGTTTTGACCAGGTGCTGATCTAAAGTATGAAAACTCCATTGCACCAAAGGCTGCTCAAATGCTTTAGAAGTTTTGGAGCGAATTTAACATGCATCTTCTTACAAACCTGTGTCCTGACTCCGGATCATCCAAACCAAAATGTGTTGGTTCTTTATTCTGAATTGTGGGATCGTCTCCCTGTCAATTATCTGCTTCAGTATTTTCTCATTAATAAAACCTCTTTCCTGCTCAAGTTCTAAAGTGGCTTCTATCACTTCAGAATGGCCATTTATATGGATAGGGATCCATGGTTGCCTATCTCCCATGTGTATTTCAGAAAGGGTTGAAATGTGTTTTTCTGTGTTTATCTCTGGAGTGACATTTGGTTTGCATTACTCTAACTGTAGATAAAAGCGCAATATGTTTTCATCTTTTTCTGTTTGCTATTTTTTTCTTGATGTCCAAATAAATCTCTAGGGACTGCTTCTCTTTTCTACCCTGCACGAGAGTGACCGTGACACTAGGCACACAGCCATTCTGAAGATATACCTCCACTGCATTTTCTGACTTAGCCACAGCATGGCATTCTCTTACATTGTAGTTGTGTGTCAAGATGTCCTATGGCCTCAATGGTTTTTTGTCTAGGGACCATAAGACCCCATTTACCCCATCAATGAGGGGTGACAACCTCCTCAGACAATTCATCCCCATGAGAAGGTATTTCACTGATGGATGTGATCAATACTGCCCGTCTCAACTGATGCTTCCCTATCTTTATTTCAACCTCTGTGACACCTTCGATAGGTATTTCCTCACCATTGAAGTTGTGCACAGGGCCTTTGTTTTGTCTCACCTGTGTATGATTTTGTGGGGAACTTCCATTATTGATCATTTTCACTAGTTCTTTTGACATTATCGTGGCCTGGGCACCCATGTCAATAATTTCAAATGCATTACATTTCTCTTCCACAGTGATAGAAGCATAGTACCTGTCTTCAATTTCCTCTAGCACACGCAAAAAGTGTGAGTTTTTGCTTATTTCAGGACTCACCTTGCTTAGCCCCTTTTCACTCCTTGCTAAACACACAGGCATGTGACCTGATATTTTTCCCTCCTTTTCACCCACTTCATTTTGGATTCCTTTGTCTATTTTTCTGGTCTTAGAAGCCATCTGAAGTTTAGCCACTGACTGCCCCTCTGACCTGGGACTACCAGTATTCACACTGCAGCTTTCCAACTGAACATTTTCACAAGTGTAACGTGGCGTGTGACACTTATCTGTGTTTTGCATGGTTCCTGTCCTTTCTGTCTCTTGGAATATTTGTGGTTCAAAATACTCCTCAGTTGACTGACCTGCACCCTCCTTTGTAGCAACCGTCTTTTCTGTCTGGAGCTCAACAGTATTCTGACTATTAAGGGACGATATTCTAACTACCAATCCTACCTCTTCATCTGGTGTTTTATTTTCACATTGTCTCTCTGTTCTATAGTTTTTCTTTTTCATTGTTTCCTTTTTGTTCTTCCTCTTCACACACTTCAATAGTCTGATTCTATTCTAAATTGAATCACACTCCCTTTTTGTATATGTTGGAATTCCCTGTCTCACTTTCATTTTTTTTTTCTTATTCATGAATCACTAAGAAATTCAGGCCTGTTATACAAAGGTGATTCATGAGTTTCTGTAATTTTTTCAGCGCAGGGGCTTTTAGATAATCACCTGTCAGAACGCACAAGATCACTCCTATGGCATTCTGCACCTTCACTAGGCTGCTGTTTTTGAACTGCGCAGAGCATTCCTATCTGTTTACACATTTTCAATTGGGCCTCTATGCATTGAAACCTGTCCATGTCCATGGATTCTTCTCTTTGTGGCATGGGCCGGTATTGGTCACCCTGATTAGGTCTATTCTGGTACCCCTCAGGAGAGTGATTTATATTTTTGTTACTTCTGAACTCATGGGCCATAGAAGATGTGGAACGCAGCGTGACCATCCTTTGACCATGGTTGACTGGTGGTGGTGATTGGTTTTAATGGTGAGGGAGATAGTTCATATTGTGGCTTTCATGTGGTGGGAATTGTCCCCTAACTGATTTCCATCTTCAACAAATCTATCCACATACTTCGGTCTTTCTTGGTGACCATATACCATTGGATTACGGTCAAACCTGCACTGCGACCCCAGTGTCTGGTACAGGCCATTGTACATTTGATTTTGATTGTTATTCATGCCTGACATATCGGGGTGAAACCCCACCCTGGGGGCATTTCCCAGATATCTAGGGCTAAAGTAAGACTCTCTATTGCTCAGATCCACAGATTGGAACATAGGAGTTTGGGGTGGTGTCCTTTGTGGTGGCATGCCCCTCTGATTAGGTGTCATGTTGCTCCTTGTCTGAGTTTCTGCTGATTCAAGTAGCATTTTTGCAGATTTTACCTCCATTATTGCTGGTGTGGATTCTTTAGACTTCAATTTTGTCTCTTTAATCTTAGACCCTTCCTCTCTCTGACACTAGATTAATTCATATAGCTTGGTCCCCTGTTCTATTATCCATTCTGATGATTTTTCCCTGTCAAATTCATGAATTAACTGGGATACAATTTCGTTTTGGAGTCCATAAAAGTATGCATTCTTAAATTCTACAGAATTAGGATTAAAGGACACATCAAAGCGTGAAAATGCTCTTTTTAAGGAACTGGTGAGGGGACATATCTGGCTTTGCAGTCCTTCTATACGCTGCTTTTTTAGCCTCTTTTGTTGACTCATGAGGTGAAAATTGATGTCTAACCTCTTTTTCAAAGCCCGCCCCTGACAAGTTTTCCTGTTCATTGAGATCCTGAATGACACAGCAGCTGCTGGATCAAGCGTTAGATGAAAGTACTGTCTATACTGTTCTCTAGGTATCTGGAGGACTTTGAATATATCATAGACAGTTTCTAACTGGTCTTCCATGCAACAATGTCCTCCCTTTTTGAATGGTTTAATCAAAGTTTTGATTGACTTCATGATTTTGATAGGGCTACATGGTGCAATTTGTAGTGCATTATTCTGTCGCTCATTTCTGTTCTCTACTGGGCAGGAATGACTGCAATCATTGGCTGCTGCTTCAAATCCCACCAGTGGGCTATAATCAGGTCTGGCCACAGGAATAACTTTTGGAACACTATTCCCTTGGGCAGAGCTGGGGTTGAATGTAGTGCCGTGTCGCTTTTCCTGATATTTTAGACTAAATATTTGCTGTTCCAGAATTTTGCAATGTCCATGAAGCCATTCTGCCTCCTGACAAATATTAGAATTCTCATCCCTAATTTTATTGATCACGGCCTGCAGCTCACTTATTTGCACCTGGCACTGATCAAAAGCCCTGTCTTTCTTGTCATTCTCTTCCAACAATGTAACCATTTCTTGTTCTACAGCACGTTCTCCATGTTACTCAAGTGTTTTTAATTCTGAAATGGCATCATCTTTTTCTTGTCTTATTGCATCTAAAATCCCCTTTAAGTGCATCAATTCTTGCTCAATCTCATTAAAATGTTTTTCCTTCTGAGCCAATTGAGCATCCATATTGCTACATTTAGATTTTAATTCCGTAATAGACTGCTCTAATTCTGCTTTTGGGCACTTTATTTTATCAACTGCATCATCCAAACTGCCCTGCAATTTACTAATTATCTCTGTGTCATTTCCTTGGATTTTCAAAGACGGTGTAAGAGAAACCATAATTTAACGCAGAGCTGTATGATACATTCCTTCTCCCCCTTTCGGTTTGGAGTTTTAAACTGTCTCATAAGGCAAACTTGCATTATGCTCCCTTCCTCAAAAATATCCTGCAGTAACTCTTTCTCCACTTTTCCGCATATTCTGTCTTTCCATACGGTTGCATTGTCTGAAGACCAAAGTCCATGGACAAAAATGTTTGTCTCAAGATAGTTCACCAGATCAGAAACATCAGCTTTAACTTGGGCCATGGTGACACTGCACAAAACGCTGCACTTCACTTCACAGCACTAATTCCTTTTTAAGTGCACAAAATGGCTATGCCTAACGCACTGCCACACCAAGTAACTATTTTAAAGTTCCCAATGGCCAACACCTAATTCTGTGGTAGCTTATTATGGTGATAAATAGTGGTATTTATTATAGCATGGGACCTCTTGTGATAATCCCCTTTTATAATGTTGGCACTCTCCTCAGAATATATTCTAACAAATGTCCTCTTTACTCACGGTCTTTTACAATACTAGATATTGGACTTATTACACTTAGTTTGGGTTGCAAATGTGCCCTGATGGCTGATCTGCACAGCTGTAAAAATGCAAAATGAAATGCTGCCCACTCAGTCACTTTCTAACTGTAGAGTTCACATCAGATCATTCCCATGGGAGCATTTATTATCGCGCACTTGTCTGTGTGTGCAGATTAAATAGAATGACCAAATGCCACAAAATTCAAAATTATCGTGACAGATAAACTTACCAATTACACATGGCAACAGCTATGCATGGAACACATTTGTTAGTGCAAATGTGGAAAAAAACGATTGCAAAAGGCACATTTAAAAAAAATAGAATGAACTGTAACCAGCCCTGGCAACCCAACCTTGAAGTAAAGCACTTGGCAGGAGTTACGCGTTATGAATATCCAACTAAAAAAAAAAAACTTGTAAGTTCAGAACTGCATGCACTTTTAACATTGAAATATTACACATGAAATGACCCATTCCTGACTGACTATCGGACAGGCAAATCCAGCACACTCTCACTTTGCACAATAACTACCTAGAAATTGATGACATTCCCTGCACTATCAGGATCCCAGGAACACTTCCAGCTCTATCTCAGCCCAGCACTCGAGGGTCACTCACGGATGACATTCTCTGGATGATGGTGGATGTCTGCCTGTCTCCCAGGGAGTTTCTGAACATCTGCATTGCACGCCCTCTTCCAGTTCATTTTAAAACCTCTCACGGTCACTCAAAAGTAGTCCTTCTCCTTGCTTAGCTCATGTCACCTCATCCGTTCAGCCTAGTATTTTCCCTTTGAACATGACAGTTTTGCTAACTACAAATGTAACACCGCTTCCTGCACACACAATGGCCTTCTGTAACAATGCCTTTCTTCACATAGTACAGCCTAGCAAACAAACCCGTGCTGCACGTTTAAAATCCTCATTGAATGAAGCCACATGCATTTCAAATTTGGATTCAGAACCTTTATTTCCATGCAAATTAATTTGCATGCCAAGTTAAGGATATGGGATTCAATTTGTTAAATGGATTCATTAAGTTAGTATGCTAATGTATATACGTTATTAAATGTGTTGCAAATTCAGTCAAATTGAACATTTTCCTGAAATGAAATCATTTTAACATGTGCCCATTGCAACATTGTGTGCATTTCCATCTAGTGTACACGCGGGCCGCATTTGCCACTTATGATGTTTGTATTTCTACATAAACCCACTACCACCACGTACGCATCAACCCCTGTAGCTCACAGCCCCCAGTTATTCCTACATACTCTATCAACTAACTAAATCACTTGTGTGTTAAAAAAAAAGATTAACATATCTGCCATACACTCCCTCCAATATTCTCATTCTATATAAACTAATCCCCCAGAAAATGTCAATTACTCATTATATAATCTTTCAACCTTTCTGGAATGTTCTTCACAGTACAGGGTTGTAGATGTCGCTGTATAAATTCACCTCTTTGATTTTCAACCCCTGTCATTTGTTAAGAGAAAGCCCCGTGTTGCATCCTACAATTTACTCTCAGCCTAGAGGTGTGCCACAGTTCTTCTTCATACACTTTTTTGGCTTGAATTGTCATTTGATACTCTCTTCACCTTACTGGTGAAAGCAATCTTGACAATCAATATTTATATACACCCATTCTCTGCTCTCACCTCATTTGGAAACCTTCTCAATTACTATAGTTAGTTCCATACATTTGGATACACTTTTCTTTACACCTCATTTCCTTCTTGATTCTGGCAGTATCTCATTCCTTTATCTCCTCTCTACTATTGCTACAAACACATTTGTCAAAGTGTTCCTTACACCTCTTTTGTGCTATTTATTTCTTCTTCTTCATGTCCAATTGATAGCTTTCTCTAGGATCACATCATTTACCCATACTAGGCTGAGAATAGTATAGTTTTCCCTTCCTCTCATGTATGTAAACAGTGGCATTTCCGAAACCCATTAGGAGTAGATCTTACATTCCATTATAGTGTTGAAAATGGCCTTACTCAAATTTGCATTGTTATTCATGGCTTGCTCTATGCTTGCAATTACTACCTGGGTACATCTTTCTACTAGGCCATTGCTCTGTGGGTAATATACTGTAGTTTACCATTTAATTCCTTTGCTTCTAGTGTACTCATCAAGCAGAGTGCATTTAAACTGCGGGCCATTATCACTTACAATTTCTTCTGGGTATCCCTCTCTTTTGAAGACCGCTTCTAGAAGTTGGATCATGTCCTTACCTGTTATTGCATGTATTGTTCTAATCTCTGGCTAAACATAGTCTATCATCACTATCATAAATATCTTTTATTTACTTTCCTCTATTTTAGGGGCATTGTCAGGGTAATTCATAGAATTCAGCGCACAAGTAGCGCACGCGGCTGGCGCACAGCGTGCGCGTGCGATAGTCTGCGCCAGACGCGTGCGCCAAAACCGAATCCGGCGTACAGCGTATTCATGGATTTTAGCTTCCCCAGGCAGCCGTGGCGCACAGTGGCGCAGCGACTCGCTGCAGCGCCAGTTACGCCCCCAGGAACGCCCCTTGCGCTGGGAAATCTCATAAAAATCACAAACCAGCGCAAGGGGCTGCGCTAACCCTGGACCATCACGGCAAGCGGCCCATGCGATTTTCAAGGGTGCGCTGGAAGTTTCACACGTCAAATCCCAGGCTACGTCCATTTCAGGGGTGCGCGGGGAAGTTTCACACGCGAAATCCCAGGCTACTTCCATTTCAGGGGTGCGCGGGAACGTTTCACACGCGAAATCCCAGGCTACGTCCATTTCAGGGGTGCGCGGGAAGTTTCACACGCGAAAAGCTAGGCTACGGGAATACCAGGGGTGAGCGGGAAGTCCCACACGCGAAAAGCCAGGGTACGTGTATTTCAGGGGTGCGCGGGAATTTCCACACGCGAATAGCCTGGCCGCGTGTATTTCAGGGGTGCGCGGGAAGTCCCACACGCGATTACAGCAGGGTACGTGTATTTCAGGGGTGCACAGGAAGTTCCACACGCGAATAGCCTGGCTGCGTGTATTTCAGGGGTGCGCGGGAAGTCCCACACGCGATTACAGCAGGGTATGTGTATTTCAGGGGTGCGCGGGAAGTTCCACACGCGAATAGCCTGGCCGCGTGTATTTCAGGGGTGCGCGGGAAGTTCCACACGCGAATAGCCTGGGCGCGTGTATTTCAGGGGTGCGCGGGAATTTCCACACGCGAATAGGCTGGGCGCGTGTATTACAGGGGTGCGCGGGAAGTCCCACACGCGATTACAGCAGGGTACGTGTATTTCAGGGGTGCGCGGGAATTTCCACACGCGAATAGCCTGGGCGCGTGTATTTCAGGGGTGCGCGGGAATTTCCACACGCGAATAGCCTGGGCGCGTGTATTTCAGGGGTGCGCGGGAATTATCACACGCGAATAGCCTGGCCGCGTGTATTTCAGGGGTGCGCGGGAAGTCCCACACGCGATTACAGCAGCGTACGTGTATTTCAGGGGTGCGCGGGAAGTTCCACACGCGAATAGCCTGGCCGCGTGTATTTCAGGGGTGCGCGGGAAGTCCCACACGCGATTACAGCAGGGTACGTGTATTTCAGGGGTGCGCGGGAATTTCCACACGCGAATAGCCTGGGCGCGTGTATTTCAGGGGTGCGCGGGAATTATCACACGCGATTTGGCTTGGTACGTGTATTACAGGGGTGCGTGCGAAGTTACACACGCGATTAGGCTGGGTGGGTCCTGTCACCCTCGACGGCCCCTGCAGGCAGCCCACAAAACAGGGGACTACCCTGCACACCTGCTCATGTCTCCCACCACCCCCACCCCCCCAGTCACCAGGGGTACCCTCCACCAGGCCCCCACTCATGTCTCCCACCACCCCCACCCCCCCAGTCACCAGGGGCACCCTCCACCAGGCCCCCAACCATGTCTCCCACCACCCCCACCCCCCACCATCCAGGGGCACCCTCCACCAGGCCCCCAACCATGTCTCCCACCACCCCCACCCCCCCAGTCACCAGGGGCACCCTCCACCAGGCCCCCACTCATGTCACCCACCACCCCCACCCCCCCAGTCACCAGGGGCACCCTCCACCAGGCCCCCACTCATGTCACCCACCACCCCCACCCCCCCAGTCACCAGGGGCACCCTCCACCAGGCCCCCACTCATGTCTCCCACCACCCCCACCCCCCACCATCCAGGGGCACCCTCCACCAGGCCCCCACTCATGTCTCCCACCACCCCCCAGCAGTGCAGGGGCACCCTCCACCAGGCCCCCACTCATGTCTCCCACCACCCCCACCCCCCACCATCCAGGGGCAGCCTCCACCAGGCCCCCACCCATGTCTCCCACCACCCCCACCCCCCAGCAGTGCAGGGGCACCCTCCACCAGGCCCCCACTCATGTCACCCACCACCCCCACCCCCCCAGTCACCAGGGGCACCCTCCACCAGGCCCCCACTCATGTCTCCCACCACCCCCACCCCCCCGCCACCAGGGGCACCCTCCACCAGGCCCCCACTCATGTCTCCCACCACCCCCACCCCCCACCATCCAGGGGCAGCCTCCACCAGGCCCCCACCCATGTCTCCCACCACCCCCACCCCCCAGCAGTGCAGGGGCAGCCTCCACCAGGCCCCCACTCATGTCTCCCACCACCCCCACCCCCCACCATCCAGGGGCACCCTCCACCAGGCCCCCACTCATGTCTCCCACCACCCCCACCCCCCAGCAGTGCAGGGGCAGCCTCCACCAGGCCCCCACCCATGTCTCCCACCACCCCCACCCCCCAGCAGTGCAGGGGCAGCCTCCACCAGGCCCCCACCCATGTCTCCCACCACCCCCACCCCCCAGCAGTGCAGGGGCACCCTCCACCAGGCCCCCACTCATGTCTCCCACCACCCCCACCCCCCCGCCACCAGGGGCACCCTCCACCAGGCCCCCACTCATGTCACCCACCACCCCCACCCCCCCAGTCACCAGGGGCACCCCCCACCAGGCCCCCACTCATGTCTCCCACCACCCCCACCCCCCCGCCACCAGGGGCACCCTCCACCAGGCCCCCACTCATGTCTCCCACCACCCCCACCCCCCCACCACCAGGTGCACCCTCCACCAGGCCCCCACTCATGTCTCCCACCACCCCCACCCCCCACCATCCAGGGGCAGCCTCCACCAGGCCCCCACCCATGTCTCCCACCACCCCCACCCCCCAGCAGTGCAGGTGCACCCTCCACCAGGCCCCCACTCATGTCTCCCACCACCCCCACCCCCCCGCCACCAGGGGCACCCTCCACCAGGCCCCCACTCATGTCTCCCACCACCCCCACCCCCCAGCACTGTGGGGAACCTGCCAGCAGGCCCCCACACATGTCCCCCTAGCCCCAGGTCCTGACGATACACAATCATGGCAGTAATGGCCAGCATACCCAGCACAAACACCCAGGCAAGGATTGCATCCACCCACATAGTGAATGCAATCACATGACACAACCCCAATGCCAAGTATGCAAAAGAACACATGTCTGTCACACACACATACACAATGGGTGCAAGTGAATGTCAAAACCCATATCATGACATGTAACAAACCAATGAGAAAATAACACAAGTGTAAGAAAATATAAAAAATGTATTAAATACCAAAAATAAGTGAACTTTTCAAACATACAACGATGTGGCTAAGTAAATAAATGGTCCATGTCCGAGAACAAAAGTGATAAACAAAAAAACAAAGGAATAAAAAATTAAAATGATTTTGTCCAAAGCAATATCATGTCATAGGAAATTAATGAAAAACCATTACGTCATGGTGAAAACAATAAGAAATTAAAAAAATGTATCTCCCAAAAAAACAAACTATATACAGGAATGTTCCAGGGTCCATGAGCCCAACACCAAAAATGAAACCTACCACTAACTAATGAAAAATATATGTACAAAAAAGTGGCCATTGTCCGAGCGGTCCAAAATAATAAAAATAAATAAAGGAAACCTAGCACTAACTAACTAAATAACTATATACAAAGGCAGCGGGCAAGTCCTGCGGCTCACTTGGTGATGTTGCTGGCCAGGGCATCATCGAACTCCATGTCGATGTCCTGGAGGCGGGACTCTGTCCTGGCCCCGAGGTCTCGCAGGGACAACCCCATGTCCACCTCAAACTCCCTGCGAGCTTCCTCGAGGCACTCAGCCCGCCTCAATGCCCGACGCATGGAGAACTCAGCCCTGACCATGGCGAGCCGCTCCTCTTCCGCCCGCTGCCGCTCCGCACCTATCCGCTGGCCAAACTCCTCCCACACGGAACACACCACCATCCCAGGGTTGCCCTGCCCTCCGGCCGATGCCTGCCCCTCTGATCTTGATGGCCCCGAGCCATGATGCCTCCCACGTCGAGCCCGCTGCTGCCTCCGACGCCACTGCCTCTGCCAGCACGACGGCATCCAGGCTGATGGAAACCACCGACGCCGTCGTGCACGTGCCCTGCCCGATGATGCCGTCACATCTTCCATCTGCTGGGGTCCACTTGCTGTGTTGTCCACCCCTGCTGGACCTCCGACTCCCAACTGTGGCAGGGATGGGATCCCCACCGAGCTGGCTGCATTGGTCGGGGCAGGTCCACAGGGGGCCCTGGTGGCATCTGGGCCGGAAGACGGCAAGGAGAACGACCGGTGGATAGCCTGCACAGAGGAGGAGAGGGCCGTCAGATTGGCCAACACATGCAGGAAACCCCCGAACATGGCCGATCCCAATTGGGCCACGTCGGCACGGTGCACTTCGTGATGACATGCGTGCTCCTCCCGGGAAGCACGCACGTCATCACGAATCACAGCCGTGCGCATCGCGACCCCAATCAGGACCTTCTCCACGCGGCCAGGGGTTACCACGTCCGCAGGTGGAGGGGAGTCAGGTGACATGGACATCCCCTCTACCTGCGGACGGGCCTGGGACGGGGCATCCCTGCTGGTGCATGGTGGTGCACTCACAGGGTCAGGGACAGTGACATGCACAGGCCCCTCCACGGTGACCTGTGCTGCCTCCTGCCCCTGGCCCTGGACTGCACCACTTGCACCAGCAGGGATGCTCCCACCAGGCCCCATGTGTGCACCAGTGTCGGCCTCCTCCTCCTCTGTGCAAACCACCAACCTGGATGGCTCCTCACCGTCTCCCGCCGTAGCAGGCCCCTGTGGGGGCTCACCCACCCCTTCCGCTGCAGCCGTGGGGGCATCCCCGCCACCTTGCTCCACAGCGCCGTCTCCGCCCTCTTCTTCACTAGCCGCTGCGTAGAGGGAGACAAAGGACACAAGCATCAGGCTACTGTACAATGGTCCCCTAGACAGGAAGCAATAGCAGATGAGCACCACTGTCAAAGTACACTTCCATCATGTCCCTCCACAACACATGGGTCAGTCCAGGCAAAACACACACAGTAACAGGCATGGTGCATGCCATGGACATTTCCATGCATGTCCAATGGACTCTAGAAACATTCAATGATATGTAACTCACATGCATCATGGCTCATGCATATCACATGCACACACTTCACCTCAGTCACATCCATCTGGCCCCAAACACACCGAACACAGGCGAAACAAGGGTAAGTTGGGTGCGTCACTGAATCTGTGCATTGTCACACACATGTGTCATGCATCCATGGCATGCACAAGTCACAGACACGCAGGTCAGGCACACAGACATGGCTACCATATATGTACCTGGCATCAGCACCCATCCTTCACCCCCATCCATGTCCAGGTACAGAGACTGGCATGCTCTCATGTCCAAAATCTGCATAGGGCTCCCCATGCCGCATTTCAACACATGCAACAACCATGTGGGTCACACATCACTGGTCGCACATGCATTACCATGATGTCCCTGCACACATACATGCATACATGGCCCATGGCACACATACAGGCAAGTATCATAGAACCAGCACACCGCAACATGCCCTGTCTCACACAGTAATGCTTGGACACATACCGCTCAACTCCAGATGGGCCTCCCTCTCAAGGACCTGGGCGTGGAGCGCTGGGCGTACGCGTTCCAGGACCCTCTTCTGGATGGAACTCATGCGGCCCCGGCCCCCCTCCACGAGGCGCCGGGCCTTCACAAGGGTCCTGGACCTCAAGTCCTCCCAGCGCTTCTTGATCTTCTGGACGTTGCGGGTTGCCACCCCCTCCGCGTTGATGGCAACCACACAGTCGGCCCAGATCCTCTCCCGTCCTTCCTTGCTGGCGCGGGACGATCCAAAGAGGGCATCATACTGCCCCAGGACATGCTCCACCAGGACACCAACTTCGGTGGCAGTGAAGCTGGTGCCCCTCTGCCCCTCTGGCCTGGGGTTGCCACTGGTGCCAGATGTGGAAGTGCCCGACATGGCAACCCCAGAGGCAGGTGTGGGTGGGCAACTGGGTCCTGGGGCTGGGCTGTGGAGCGATGTAATCCCAGTTGGGAGTCTTCAGTTCCAGCAGGGGTTGGACACAGCAACTGGACCCCTGCAGATGGCTGATGTGCAGGCACCAAATGGCAGGGCACGGTGGCAGCAGGCAGGCAGGCAGGCAGGCAGGCAGCAGCAGATAGCACGTGGGAGGCTGCTCGGGGCACTGGGGGGCAGTAACTCGGCCTTCTGGGCAGGAGCCTGGTGTTCCGTGTGTTTTCGGGTGGCCAGCTTGATACGGAGTGATTTGGCACGTGAAAATCCTGCACGTCAGCGTGAAATCCGAGGAAAGGCCCTTAGCGCGTAAGCGCGTCAGCACGCATACGCGATTCTATTGGACCAGAGTCCCTCAGCGCGTAAGCGCGTCTGACGTGACCCGCACGGGCGTTCCCCACTCAGCACGTGATGACGGAACACACGTGGAAATACTGCACGTCAGAGTGTCATCGCGTGATTGGCCTATGTACGTGTATTTCAGGGGTGCGCGGGCACTTACACACGCAAGTACGTCAGCGCACCTGTATGGCTGCTGCGTGGGAATTTCCACACGCTATTGGAGTGGGAACTAGATTCCAGGGGTGCGCGGGTCACACGCTCGCCTAGAACACGCGCAAAGCATTAATTTGCGCACTTTTCAAATAACAAGCCAGATGCCAGGATGAACATACCGTTCCTAGCAGCAGTGACAGTGGGCTACCAAAGGAGGAGGAGGAGGAGAGTCAGGGCCAGAATATTCACACCCAGAACCAGCCTTTTCGGGATGCCTGATGACCAGGTGTATGGAAGGCACAGGTTTCCACCACACATAATACTGGACCTGGTGAGTGAGTGGGAGGATGACCTCACATCACCCACCCTGTGCTCTCAAGCACTCAGCCCCCTGGAGAAGGTCCTTAATGTACTGCACTTCTTAGCCACTGGATCATTTCAGCGGACAAGTGCCATAGTGGGTGGGGTGTCACAGGCCACCCAGTCACGCTGCCTACACCAGGTCTTGGACATCATCACTGCACGCCCATCAGTCCGCAGGCACATATACCTGCCCAGAACACCTGCTGAAAGGCATGCTGCCGCCCTGGATTTTTACGGAGTGGCACGATTCCCCAAAGTGCTAGGTGCCATCGACTGCACCCATGTGGCTCTACGTCCCCCCAGGGCATCAGAGCACATCTATAGGAACCGCAAGCACTGGCATTCCATCAACGTGCAGGTAGTATGTAATGCCAAGGGAATCATCACCTCAGTATATGCCAACTATCCCGGGTCCACCCACGACAGCTTCATTTACCGAATGTCCACCCTATGCCGGGACATAGATGCTGGGCGGCATGGCGATACATGGCTTCTCGGTGAGTATGTATGCCACTGCACATGCATGCATGTTGGATACTGAGCAAGGTCACAACCCCAACAATGATACCAATCACCACCTCCACAGGGGACAGTGCCTACCCTCTCAGCCCCCACATGATGACGCCAATTCGGAACCCCACCACGCCACCCGAGGTAAGATATAACACAGCCCACATTACAACCCGGGGCATAGTGGAGCGCACATTCGGAGTGCTAAAGTCACGCTTTCGCTCCCTTGACCGTTCTGGCGGGCAGCTGTTATACCCTCCCCCAGTAGTGTGCAGGATCATAGTGGCAGCATGTGTCCTGCACAACGTTGCAACACGCCGGGGCCTGCCCGAGGACATGGTGGTGGCCCCACATCCCCAACCACATGCACAGCCGCTGCGCATGGGAGGGGAAAGGGCACGAGGGGAGGCAGCCCACGCAAGGCCCTACTCTGTTCCTCCATGGCTGCAAGCATGCGGGTGTGGTAGGTCTCGTTCTGGAGGATGAGGGTGCGGAGGTCCCCATGCAACAACTCACGGGATGCCCGGACCTCCGCCCTTGTTGCTTGCATCTCAGCTGAGAGCGTACGGGTGAGACGCTCCAGCTGCTGTTCTGTCCTTTGGTGTGTTGAAGCCTCTAGCTCAACAAGAGTCGTCCTGAGTTGATGTAGCTCCTGCCTCAGGGCTTCCCTGTGGCCCTGGGACTCTATGGAGATGGCCTCCTGCAGAGTCGCCAGTGCCGCCCGCCTGTCCCTGTTGGATGCCAACATGTCCTCCCTGTGTGACTGGCAGATGGAGTCGGTTGCCTGCTCTAGTCGCTCCATCAGCCTTTCAGGGGGGACAATGGAAGTGGCCACCCTATCCATGGCCTGAGCCATCATCTCGGATGATGCTGCCTGTTGGGTAGCCATACCGTAAATGGATTGCTCCCATACGGTATTGCCAGGTGGCGTACGGCCACCACGTCGGCGGGCACCACACCTGTCTGGGGCAAGGCGGACTGCGCCTTGCTGTGCCGGCACTGCCTGAGGCTGCAGGACTGCATTCCCCCTCTGATCTGCTGGCCCAGGAACAGGATCAGATGTCGCGGAGT
This sequence comes from Ambystoma mexicanum, assembly GCF_040938575.1. Classification (NCBI taxonomy): domain Eukaryota; kingdom Metazoa; phylum Chordata; class Amphibia; order Caudata; family Ambystomatidae; genus Ambystoma; species Ambystoma mexicanum. Next base: position 695,030,962 of record NC_090926.1, on the reverse strand, counting down.
GTGACCCTGCATCCGTAACCACCAAAGGCCTAGCTGCCAACACTGACATCCCCATTGAGGGTTCTGACCCTGGTGCAGGTGGGTGGGACAGAACAGATTCCCTCCCTGGAACACTCACCTGCGACGGCACGTAGGTCTCATCATCCGAGTCAACAGCTGAGTACAGCTCGGGGGAGGTGCAGCCAGAGACACCCCTTGAGAGCACGACCTGCAGCACTTGTGTGTTTTCACCCACCAGCACACCACGTCCCTCACTGGTGGTTGGTCGGCCCTCGGACCCCTCCTGGCTCTGCACCATCTCCACAACCCCAGCAGTATCAGGTGCGTCTTCCCCTGCAATGACATAATGACAAAGAAATGGAAACCCGCATTAGCACCATGGCACACAATGAGGGCTGTGAAACAAGAGAACCAGTACTTGATTGACACATGTCCCACATGACTAAGACCCTCCCATGCATGCACCCTCACTGCGTATGAAGGGCAGGCAAATGGCACACACTCATTACACAAAGATGGAAGATGAACACATTTCATGCATGCTGCCTGGCAGTGGCATCACACATTGCCCTGTGATTGCCAGGTGACACACACATGCCATCACACAGATGGCATGTGCCATTGCTTTTGAGTGTAGATGGAGAGGAGGGCAGCACTTATTCATTCTGTCCAGTTCCCACATGCAATAGCTTTTCTAATTCTGACAGGTCTGCTTTATCACCTGGAGCTGCCAGTCCAATATGGTCCAATTGCACAGGGACATGTGTGAACATATGATATCCAGGTAACAAAGTAACTCCACTTTACCATGGCCATGCCATACATGTGACTAGAGGACTGAGGAATGCCTAGTATAAGTGGTGGAATGCATACAATCTGTCTGATTGAACATAGGAAAATAATCAACGATGTAGTGGCAAGGTGACACTTCAAGGCCAACTTGGGTGCTGTTGGGCTAGATGTCTACTGTTGGCAGAAGGGATACTGCAATGGCGAAATGCAGCTGGCCAGGATGTCTTGCATGAAGCACATGGCTGACCCATTCGACTCAGGCGCACACACTCTCACCTGGCACACAAACAGATGCCCTCACACACACATGGATGACACACACATGCATGTGCACTCACCGGACAATGCCTCGTAATCAGGCAGATCTCCCACGCCTTGGATCTGTTCCTCCGTGACGTAGGTCCCAGCGACTGACTCATGTGGAGTGAGTTCCATGTCTTCTACTGGAGACCCACCTCCAGTCACTAGAGTTGCGGCATAACTTGAGGCCAGCTTCTTCTTTGCCCTGCGCTTTAGGTCATTCCAGCGCTTGTAGCAATCATTGGCTGTGCGCCTCACGATTCCAAGGGCACTTACGATGTCCGCAATGGTCTGCCAGTGTGCCTGGCGTTGTGCAGGTGTGGTCTTGGATCCTGCAACAATGACCATCTCGTTATCATGTCCGGACACATACTCGACAAGTGCATTCAGTTCCACATCCGTGAAGCTGGGCTTCCTCGACGGACCGGACTGTGTAGCCGTGTCGGGGGCATCAGCCTGTGCCGGACGAGCACTCTTCCTCTTCCGCTTGGAAGGTGGTGGTGATCCTGAGTGTCCTGCACCGCTCTGGACACTAGGGGCAGGAGCCCTGGTGGGCTCTGTATCAGGTGTGTGGGATTGCACACTCAGCATGGGAGTTGGAGCAGGCATTGGCTCAAGTGTAATGGTGTCATGGGGAATGTCAGCAGAATGGACTAGGACGGACACTGTCCTGGCTGGGTGTGTGAGAGCTGGGGTGGATGGAGCTGCAGCTGCCCCTGCAGCCTCTCCGCCCTGCCTACTTGGGGCAGCAGATGACCTTGCTGCCCCAGATCCACGTGGCATGATAGCATCAACGTGCACCAGCGCACGTGTCGTAGCCCTGCTGACCTGGAAGTCAGCCATGGAGTCAGCCAGGTCTGGTGCCACAATGGGCTGGTCCAACAAGGGCTGAGCATGGATGGTGTCAGCCACTTCAGCCTCAACGGGAGGGGGGGAAGGGGGGAGGGGGAGAGGGGGGGGATGATGGGTGCCCTTGACTGGTCCTCCACACATGGGGGGACAGGCTCACCCTGCAAGTTACGACCACGTCCCCTACCGGATCCACCACGGCCACCACTTGTGGCTCTTCCACCTTTGCCACCCTTACGGAATCCTCGCCTCCCAGCCATGGCACTGATATTAATGTGCGTATGGGAGTGGCTGTAGACAATTGTCCTGGGCAATTGGGGGTGAAAGGGGTTGGATACCAGATGGTAATTGTACCCTAGTGCTCTAGCACGGCTGATTGTAACCCCTGGGGAAAGATGACGGGTCACGCAACGCACAGGAGGCCCAAAAAAGGGAGATGACGTGCACGCAACCCCTCCTAGACCACGTGTGCAGAAAGAAAAACCTGCACTACGCTGTGGCACCCAGTAACACAAGAATGAACGTATGCGTGTCACACGCAGCCTAGAATGACCTCTGAAGGGGTAGGCTACACACGGGGCAAGCACAGAAGTTGGATACGTGCGTGACTCACCGTCTGCCAGGTAAAAGAGCGTGAAAAATGAGCGCGTTTGGCTGGCTAAACCCCCGCCAAAAGAAGATGTGTACGCTGTCTGAGAAGACAGGACAACAGTAGAAGGGGACACTGTTTGAGGGAACAGGCCCAGGTAAACCAGTACAAGAGGAAAAATAGAGAAAAAGCTGTCAGAGGTAACAGGGAGTACGAACTGGAAACGCCGTGAAGTAAATCGCGTGTGAAACGACAAGAAGTACAGAATTCACCCACTCGCTCTCCACGAAAAGCACGTACAAGGAAATGGTGTTCTACATGTACCTTATATACAGGCCCACACGTACAGCGTCACTTAAGCGGCGTGTACGTTCAACAATCACACGCTTTGTCACTCCTGCGTGTAGATCCATTTTCACCAATCACACGCTTTGTCACTTCTGCGTGTAGATCCATTTTCACCAATCACACGCTTTGTCACTTCTGCGTGTAGATCCATTTTCACCAATCACACGCTTTGACACTGGGACGTGTGACGCAACAATTTCCTGCACGTGCAGGTGACTATAGGCGCGTATATGCTGTTGACGGGTTTACGCGCTAAGGGCCTTTCCTCGATTCACACGCTGACGTGTGGGATTTCACTCCCTATCAGGCCGTCCACGCGTTCACACACGAGAGACCACGCTCCTGGCCAGGAGGCCACATTACTGCCCCCCACAGCCCTGAGCACGCTCCCACCTGCCATCTGCTGCTGCCTGACTGCCTGCTGGCCACGTGCCCCACAGTGCTGGTGGGTGGGGGTGTTGGGAGACATGGGTGGGGGCCTGGTGGAGGCTGCCCCTGGTGGTGGGGGGGTGGGGGTGGTGGGGGGCATGGGTGGGGGCCTGGTGGAGGCTGCCCCTGGTGGCGGGGGGGTGGGGGTGGTGGGGGGCATGGGTGGGGGCCTGGTGGAGGCTGCCCCTGGTGGAGGGGGGTGGGGGTGGTGGTAGACATGGGTGGGGGCCTTCTGGCAGGTGCCCCTGACTGCTGGGGGGGTGGGGGTGGTGGTAGACATGGGTGGGGGCCTGCTGGAAGGTGCCCCTGACTGCTGGGGGGGTGGGGGTGGTGGTAGACATGGGTGGGGGCCTTCTGGCAGGTGCCCCTGACTGCTGGGGGGGTGGGGGTGGTGGTAGACATGGGTGGGGGCCTGGTGAAGGTGCCCCTGACTGCTGGGGGGGTGGGGGTGGTGGTAGACATGGGTGGGGGCCTGCTGGAAGGTGCCCCTGACTGCGGGGGGGGTGGGGGTGGTGGTAGACATGGGTGGGGGCCTGCTGGAAGGTGCCCCTGACTGCTGGGGGGTGGGGGTGGTGGTAGACATGGGTGGGGGCCTGCTGGAAGGTGCCCCTGACTGCTGGGGGGTGGGGGTGGTGGTAGACATGGGTGGGGGCCTGCTGGAAGGTGCCCCTGACTGCTGGGGGGGTGGGGGTGGTGGTAGACATGGGTGGGGGCCTTCTGGCAGGTGCCCCTGACTGCTGGGGGGGTGGGGGTGGTGGTAGACATGGGTGGGGGCCTGCTGGAAGGTGCCCCTGACTGCTGGGGGGGTGGGGGTGGTGGTAGACATGGGTGGGGGCCTGCTGGAAGGTGCCCCTGACTGCTGGGGGGGTGGGGGTGGTGGTAGACATGGGTGGGGGCCTGCTGGAAGGTGCCCCTGACTGCGGGGGGGTGGGGGTGGTGGTAGACATGGGTGGGGGCCTTCTGGCAGGTGCCCCTGACTGCGGGGGGGGTGGGGGTGGTGGGAGGCATGAGCAGGTGTGCAGGGTAGTCCCCTGTGGTGTGGGTTGCATGCAGGGGACGTGGAGGGTGTGAATGGAACACCTGTGAGGACCCACCCAGCAGAGCCGCGTGTGAAACTTCCTGCGCACCCCTGTAAATGACGTACCCTAGTTTTTCGCGTGTAGGATTTCACGCGCACCCCTGGAATTCCCGTAGCCTAGCTTTTCGCGTGTGAAACTTCCCGCGCACCCCTGTAATTGACGTACCCTGGCTTTTCGCGTGTGGAACTTCACACGCACCCCTGATATCGACATGGCCAGGGCAATCGCATGTGGGACTTCCCCGCACCCCGGGATACACGTACCCAGGGCAATCGCGCGAGTGACTTCTCGCGCAACCCGTTGTACACACACGCGCGAATTTTTGAACAGTGGGTGTCCGTGTTAATGGCGTACACCTTTGCACCTCATTTGTCCTTTGGGGTCACGGTATGGCCCATTGCTGTATGTGGGTGGTATTTGTTGGCGCAGGTTTTGGCGCACTTTCGTTAAGTGCGTCGGGACTCTACCGCCTGCTTACTTGTGGCGTACGTTTTTGGGCCTGTGCGCTGGTTTGATCGAGCGCTGTTTTGCCCTGTTCGAATCCATGAATACGTGTTGCCGGAGAGCGTGTGGGCGTTCCGCGCACTTGCCTCCTGTACTTCCCCGTGCCGCCCACATTCTTCCCCATTCCGAGTGTTGTGCCCATTTTATTCCCCATTCCGAGTGTCCCGCCCTGTGTTCCGCCTACTTTAGAGCTGTGCGCTGCGCTCGGAGTGATAGCGCAGTGGCCGTGGCGCATGCCGTTGGTTGACCTGTGCGCCGGCGTGCGCCGCGCATTTTTTCAGTGCACGTCCTATGCTTTTCTTACGCACGGACTTCCATGAATCGACATGCGCTGGTTTCCCTGCGCTTTTCACTATTTTTCGGCGCAGCGCACGTATAGGCCCCTCTGCGCCGGAATTTTCGGCGCACATTTATTCCATGAATCGGCCTGTCAATGTCAATACCTAACCATTTCCTTGTTCCTGGTGGTATGATTAAGAGATAATTTGTGTGCATTCTTTCAGTTATGAGAATGTAAACACATCCAGCAGTCCCTTATCTTCAATTATAACATCCATACTAGGCCATTTTTTTCTTGTCTTTCTTTTCATGCACGTAATACTGGGATGTCCCTCATGCTCATATGAAATTGATTTGTCTATCAAATGTTTTGGTGGGGCTAACTTCTGACCTCTTAAAATCATTCCTCCTTCCATTGACAGTTCTTCCTTTATTTCCCAGTATGTTTTCACTAATTCAGGCATCACCCTTTATCTGGCCACCCTTCTCTAAAGTATTGCATCACTCATTTCAACACGTCATCCACATCAACCTCTTCTATCCTTTTGTTCTTGATAATGATACTATCACTATGTGCTACATATGCAGCACATTGTTTTCTTCTATTCTATTGCTTGTGGGCAATGGCAACTGAGACAAACAATCTGCGACTTTATTCTTTGGACCTGGAGCATATGTTACTTATAATCATATTAAATCACTCTTATAGACAGCCCAGCTATCCTGGACGTTGCCCCAAATAGACCTTGCAGAGTTAACACCTCAACCAGGGATTTGTGATCAGTACATAAAATGACTGGTCTCCCACATATGTATTTCCTCAATGTCCCATACACAAGCATACCGTTTCCTCTCGATTACTTCATATTTAATCTCAGTCTTACTGACTGCTCTTGAAGCAATTCACATGATTCTATCTTCTCTATTCTCCAATTGAGTCCCATGAAACTAGCATCTACTGTAATTATAAAAAATACATTATTGGAATATCCTCCTAGACTAGATGAGGTGTACATGTTTTTACCACACACTCTTCACTTCATTCAAACACTCCTCCCTTCTTGGTCAGTTCTCTCACAGGATAAGTTATTTCTGTGAAACCCTTCACACATTTACCGTAAAACTCCACAAATCCTAAAAATGATCATACTTCTTCCACTGTTGAAGGCACTGGTGCTTCTCTTATTGCCTTCATACCATCAGATTTATGGCTGTATCCTGATCTATTGATACTGTGTCCAAGATACTCCACTTGTTTACTCTTAAACACACACTTGCTTAACTCAATTGTCAAACCACCCCTCTTGAGGCATTCCAGTGCTCTTTCTAGCATTTCATCATGTTCTTTTGTGTCTTTTCCATAAATCAAAATATCATCCAGGTACACTAACACTTCTGGTATCTTCTTTAATGGATGAGTCATCATTCATTGAAAGACTGCAAACTGAAACAATCCAAAAGGGGTTATGAATGCCATAAAACGTCTGTTGTGATGGGTTTTTGATGAACACTGTAGCTCCTCTGTTGCAATTTAAGATTGTGGCTATTTTTGGCAAAGGGAATTTGTTGACTAATATTTCGTTCACATTCCTCAAATCTACACAAATCCTAAGTTTGACATTTTTCTTCTGTGCTATGACTAAGGACGTATCTATTCTGTGAATTCTACTGTTTCAATAATTTTCTGTTGCACTAGTCTGTTCAGTTCTTCCACCACTTGCTATCTTGCAGCAAACGGATTTGTTCTCTCACTTTGTGACTTATCAGCATTGCATCATCCTTCAGACGTATTTTGGTGGCATATCCTCTACATTTGCTGATGCCTCTCGAAATAATTCTGGATATTTCTTGTTCACATGTACACATTATTCCTAAAATGTGTTCTCTCTTTTTAGGCTCTAAGGTTGCTTGATTCTTCCATCTGATTACAATGATGCATTTTCTTTGCTATGTCAACCTTCACTGATGAAATTCTGCCTTTCAATTCTACTTCTGCTGCAAAATATCCCAAAATTTGGATTTTTGTACCTTCAAATCCTCCAGGATTCTTCATGCCTGGTTTGTTCATCTTCAATTTCCATTCATCCTTCTGAGGTTCTCTTCATGTTTCTGATGTTATGATGGTGTAGTATGAGCAACTGTCTACCATAATTTCGAGCCAGTGACCTTCAATTTGAAGGTTGCTGCTCAGGCATTTCATTTGGATGTTTTTGTTCGGCTCATTATACTCACAGCATGTTGTTCTTCTTCAGATTCTTCATTCTATTGAACACACGCTGTTATTCCTTTTTTATCTGCAGACAAATGCAAAGTGCCTGTTTACACCACAATTTGCACACTGCTGATGGAGGGGGGCAGCCTGTTGTAAATTTGCATTGTGGACTGGTCTGCCACATCTGAAGCACTTGTTCCTCTTTTGGGTATTGTAAACTTTTTTCTCTCTCATATCGAACATATTTATTTCTTCTTGAATGTTTCATCTTTCTTTTTCTGCTTTGCTGTTTTCTCCATTTCTCTTTCTTGTTCATTTACCTTGAGTGATGCACACACAGTACTCACAGTCTGTGGTTCTTCTTCTACTGCAGTCTTCTTCTCTTCCTTGTTTACTTTGGTGCAAAGCTCCACATGTTTCACCTTCTTTATAATCACAATGGTTTCTTCTAATTTCAGATCCCCACACATCCGTACGCGTTCTTGCACTATATAATTATTTGTATGTTGACCCCTAATTAATACAGAAGATCCGACACTCATTATGAGTCCGGCGGTAACCGTGCCTGAAATTCTGGCAGGTTACCGCCGGACTCCTATTACCATTCCGCCTCTGTGATTGCCGGAATTACTGGGGCATTATGACCCCTGTGACCCAGGAATTCCGGAGGTGGAATTCTGTAAATCCCAATTCCCATAGGACTCAATGGGAATGGGGAAGTGGAAACACCGTCACCATCTTGTGATGGTGACAGTGTTTTCAAGTCCACCTGCACGCGGGTGGTGTTAAACCCGCCAGGTCAGACCTGTCGGGAATGACACCTCCCGTCTGCAGAACTCGAGATCACTCAGTCCGGAAACAACGGTGGTGGCAGGTTTACCGCCACCGTTATTTCCAGACCGGGTAACTCGTAATGAGGCCTTTAATGCTGATGCATAATTGTCTCCTCCTCTGTCGTTTCTTTGTTTCCTTGATTTAAAGTGGAACCTGTTGATGACAATATTCACCTTTGGCAAATAGTACTAGTCCATTTCCTTAAGTGGAATCTCTTACACGCTGATATCTCTGTCTCCTAATTCTTCTGTTGTAAGCAGCGGCACCTCTCAGAATTTCTTTTGTCCTTCTGGTCCTAGTGCATTCAATAATAAAATACGTCTTCTTTTCTGCTTTAATGTTTGCATTGTCTACTGTTGTCATGTTCTATTTCCAATAGAAGAGGCTAGGTGGTTCACCATTAGTGCTCAAAAAAGCCTGTGTTGGTTGTACAATGTTTTACATTGTCAGAATCTTTACTCCATAGCTTTCCTTTACCTGACAGTAATCAGTGCTTCATTACTTTTTTAAATGATGAAGTAATAGTCAAATCTAAGTTTTTGCTCTCTTCCAGCAAGTAGCGCTGTGTACCTTTATTGTCTTCTGATTCAGTGGGGAGCTTCCAGCATGGCTACGTGGGCTTTACAGCAGCTCTTCGCCAAAATGTGATGGTCCCTTGCAATGAGGAGTCAGAGCCGGACTCTTCGTATGAGTGGCTCGTGCAGCATTTAATTAATGAACAGCTGCCTGTGAGGGCGCAAGGCTAATTAACACAAAAGCTCCCCACCGGAGCTATAACCACTGCTATCCCTTAAGTACTCCTTCAGCCTCTCCAACAGTCAGCTAGCCTTGCGCCAACCACAAAGCACCACCAGGCACGACGAGCAGAGTACAAACCGTCCTTGCGATTCCTGGCGGCGCCAGTGGTTGATGTGCGCATCACTGTGCGACTGGTGCTCGCCATGGGCACCAGCTGCACCCAGGATGCTCTCCATGAGACATCCAGTGTCATCAACGCCCATGACAGACCAGCCAGTCGCTACATCAAACACCTCCTAGTATAGGCTGTTGACGCAGAACCTGCATCTTCATGTCTTTTTCCCACCTGCATGCCCCCAATCAGATTGTGGCTACACATCGGCCAACATTTAATGCAATAAGGAGGTCATGAGGCATGCTAAAATGCAAAGCGTGTTGGAAAGCAAGAACCTAATCGACAAAAGCTGGAATTAACAAATCAAACATACTGGCTCAAAAGGGATGAAGACGTCCCAGCCAAAAGAAGCTGCAAAGCTAACAATTATGAAGAAAACCTTTGGATCACGTGAGGTCAACTACCTAAATAAGCACTTCAAAACACTTGTAAACAAGGCCTATGGTCTGCTGGGACAGGCGGAATGCAAAGACATAATTGTGGTAAGAACAAAAAACACACTGTTAAAAAGCTAATATGGTGGGCATAGACTAAGAGCATTACGGCAAGCAGAAGCCAGACTCATTTGTCACTTTGACTCTACAGTAACAGGCCTACACAAAGACACTGAAATGGCGTCGTTTCTATGAGTGTGCAATATGCATATAGATCTAACCAGATGTTGATGTGAAAATGTTGAAATATGATGAATGTACTTGTTCAATTGGAAAGTTAATAACTTCAGTACTGTATACAAATCATGTGATGGTTAATGTACTAAAAAACGTATATCTGTTGATATGACTATGATGTCACCATATATAATTACTCAAATAACCTTTTAAGTTGAGCGATAGAATGGGGAATATATATTTGAATATCCTAACCAGATTGTCTGACCCAGTACCAGATACCAGAAGTTCTTTGGAGGATTGCTTAATTGAAGGGTGGATAAGACACCTTGTTTTCATCGAAACCTCCATTGACAATACATAGTTTATGCCGAGCACATAGAGTAGACATAAAGAAAGGAAAAAAGCTGCGTTGTCAAGGAAACCGCTTTAAAACGCGGGTGGATTAGCCGTTAGAAGGTGAGCAACCTCTGCTTTCAGGCAATACGTCTAAGATTTCGGGCAATGTGAAATTAGGAACTTTCAATCACCAAGCATCTGATAATTGTATGGAATTAGATGAGTTTTTTGATCACGGAAAGTGAATGCATGGATCACAACGTTATTCAGAGATTGTGAGATAAACATACAATTGAGTGTTGGGATGTTACTCAGCTAACTTTACAGGTTGTAATATTGATGTTTATATAGTAGTTGAATGCATGAGTGACTATAGTCAATATCTCAGTAAAACTAGGTAGTTTCAGTAAACAATATATATTCCACTTCTCTCAATTGGAAGAAGTAGATTAAATATATTTAATTATATGTAATTGGCAGAGAAGGAGCATGGGATTAAACCCAATATAATTCAAAACCAGCGCAACACTATCAGTGGATATTTCATGTACCTCAGGGTAAGTCACCATTTGCTTGAATATACAACTGAGACAACTTCAATTGAATAATATCATGCAATCATTGTTAATCATTTTGTATTTTTCTCTATTTTTCTCTTTTTTCTCTTTTTCTCCAATTCATTTATTTATTTATTTATTTATTTGGTTTCTACATTGTATAATTGATGGAAGCAAATCATTCTTGTTTCTGTTTGTTTGGTTCCCTGTTTACCTACTTTTTCTCTCCCTTGTGCTATGTATAATCTATTTGCATAAATGCCTGTTTTGTCTTATGACCCATACAATCCTCCCCGTTACCAATCCTTAATCTCTGTCTGTAAATTGGTATCTTGAACATAATTCGGGGGGGAACTATTATTGGGGGAATGTTGTGATTATACACAAATCTGTTTGTATTTGAATTTTTGAATCAACTAACCAATGATCTATCATGTAATGAATATTATTAGAATACACCTGAGTAGCCCAGAGAGCCGAAACACGTGTCATACAGGGCGCTTTTGACTTTATGTTTTTGACCCTATAGAGGGCGTATTGAGGAATCAAAAACATTTTTTTGATTCAATAAAAATCAGATAACTTTTTGAAAGAAACTGGCGCAGAGTCAAGGAGGTATTTCTTGATATCATGCAATTTCACGGTATAGGCTTTATACCGACAACTCTGAGGAATTGCAACATCATGAGTAAAGTATAATATTTGAAATTCTGAATTAAGAAGTGTAATATCAAAAAGGAATACTTAGGAGTCGCCCACAAGACCAGTTGTAAAGAGTAAAAGCCAAACACGTACTTCATACTAAATCAAAAGTGCTTCTATTCTGCTGTGCTGTGTATGCCCCACTAAAAAGTCAAACCCAGTGCATTGCTCACATCCTCCTTTGTAACTATCACTACATTGGTGATTGCTGCCCCATATTAAAAAGTGTGTGATTTCTTTTGAATTTTAAATAAATAACTAAATATTGCTTTTGACCAACCAGCCTGGTTCATGGTCCATCGTGACACGTGCTATTTGAAAAAGAGGTGTGATGTGAGTGGTGTACCATCCCAAAATTGAATCCACATAAATAAGGATAAAAGCACCTCATTTAGGCGCTACATAACAGGCCGAGACCACAGTGTGCGGATCGCCTGATTGAAATCCTTAACATTTTTTACCTTGCATGTTTGCCAAGAGATTTGTGATACTTGACTGCAAAACTTCATCTTTGTCTTTTATCTTTTGAAGCTGTTGGGTAGCGACATGTTTAATAAATTAGAGCCTGTTTTTAATGTGTGTGTAACTCCATAACATAGAGTTGCTAGTTCACTTTCGAACATAAGGTGGAAAATGTATTCTACATTATGTCTGAATCTGGGGACTTCAGAATACATTCGCAAAGAGTAATATTCTGATGCAGTAATTTTTTATCGATCTTTCATCATATCTTCCACCGTTTGATGTAGGAAAGAGTATAGGAAAAGAATGTGCTTCTACACTTTTCTCCCATATGCTCATTGGGGATCATTGACACATATGATATGTTTCTAATGCATCTTCTATGGTCTCTTTGGAGTGTGGTGGGAGAATTGTATACTGGTCTAAAATGTTGGCTGCAGTAACAGGATCTGCACGTTCAAATTGGCCAGTTGGTGGAGAATCTTGAATTATTTCAGTGTTTTTTCTTAGGTTTTCCTCTATGTTTATATCTTTGTAGTATTCCTTGTTTTCTTTGAGATATTGTAGGGCTTGTCTAACTTTGTTTACGTTTACTAGTTGTTGTCAAATTATTTTGTCTTTTGTTTTACACCATTAACTAGTACAATCAATAATTGATCTATTGGCCATTGTACTCCTAGAGTTTCTACATTTTCTTTAAGATCTAATGGCAAATATTTTACTTTGCCACACATGCCTTTTAGTAACTCAAATGCAGGAAATGTGGACATTTTTGTTTGAAGGCGTATTATTGCTTGAAATGGGTGTAATGTTTGTATTATAATGCTCTCATACAAGTTAGGTTGTTGGAGAGTTTTGGAATTGGGAAGATTTCTAAGTTGTTAGTAACAGCACATGATGGCATTGGGTTATTGTCAAGCTTTGTATTGCAGTTAGTGCAAACTATTGAGGGGTCAGTTATTTTGTATTGATTTTTTGTTGTTAGATATAAAGCTAATTGGAACCATTGGGAGTCCTCATTGTCGTCTATTTTGTAGACCATATCTACTATTTTGTGTTCTTTTTTTATAAAAGGTTCTGTGACAACAGACACATATTTGGTCTTGTATTTCAGCAGATGTGGTTTTAGATTTAGCTGTTTCTTTTTTGTATGTGCTTGTTAGGAGGCTGAGGTTTGTGAGGCTTTCACTAATGTTTTATGATGTTACTTAATTTTGTAAATCCACTTCAGATCCAATATATTTACTTTGGATATGCTCTATTTCTCGAAAGGAGTTCTTTGGTTGTTCCTTGTATGAGAATGTTATTTCAATTTTGGTATTTTAGAGCAGGACATTTTCCATGGTACAGTCTATGAATAAGATTTTGTATAGCAGAATGGTGTATTGCTAACATTTTGATGTGGTAGAAGGTGCTTTTGCAAGCATTTCCTGAAATGCAGGCCAATGAATGTCCTTGCAGTCCAGTGTGGCTGTGCACTGGGCAGTCTATAGTTTGTAAAGTTTTAATTCTACTTTTGTCTTTTAGTTTCACACAGTGATTGAGGAATATTCGTAAAAATTTGAAGGATTGTTGGTGTATGTTACACATTGAGCTGCATGTCCATTTGTACACTGGACGGTTTGTCTGGGTGAAAGGAACATTTGGTTGAAATTTTGTTGAGGAAGATATTTCTATATGGGTTTCTTTTGCCACAATGGTGTCTCCTACCATGGCATACCTTAGTCAATTACTGTCTAATGCAATTGTTTTTTGTTGTTCTTGTTTATAAGGCTCTTCATTGAAATATGGTTATGTGCTGTTTGTGTGAGTCCATTCACCTTCACAGAAATTTGAAACTGAATCTATATTGACATTGCGCATGTTTAAAAGTACTTTTTGTAATGTATTGATTCATTTAGTTAGTGGTTTCATTCTGTTTAAAATCAATAAAAAACACTTTCTCTTTAGTAGAAGAGTGCTGTCAATTAGAGCATCTAGGATTAGTCTTCTGCAGTAGCTGCCTTAATAAGATTGTGAAGAACAATGGGGTGGAAAAAATGTGTAAAATGAATTTGTTGGAATGCTTGACTCAATGGCTTATTTTCTGCTCTATTTTATCTTTGTTTTCTGCCGGGTTGCTTTTAATTAGGCTTTTAGTTCTGTCTTTTGGGAAAAAAGAAAGTTTGGGATTCAAAGTTGTGGAATGCATACACATGTATTGTGCATGGGTGTGATTGTAGAGATGAACAGAGTGATGTGTGAATGTGTAGTGGGTTGATAGGTGTGGTTGGAAAGGTTGTAAGAGTCGGTACAGGTGTGATGGGCTTGGGTTAGTGAGTAAGGGAATGGTGGTGTGATTGAATAGGTAGGGACATTATGATGTTTTCAGGAACACAGTGGGGGTTATAATGGTGGTGTTTAGATGAGAATAGAAAGAGTGTGAATGTTGCAATATAATGATTAAGAGTGAAATACATGTTTATTTGAAAAGAATACTCTTGGCTAATATATAGTGAGAGTACAATGTTACAATTAGAGAGATATACATGCTATATTAATGTACTGATTTTGTTGGATGTGAAGAGTGTTCTCTTTTTGGTAGATGCCTTCAGCAATCTTCTTGTAATTGTAAAAGTATGTTAGTGGGTATATGTGGTAATGGCGAAGTACTTTTAGCGAATCATCACGAGTCTGGAGGTAACCCTTAAATGCGGCGGTTGTGCTATTACCACCACATTTTATGGGTCCACCAGATCATGACCTTGGCTGATTTCCCCCCAGCTCAGAGCTGGGGGTAAATCTGCATCAAATTTGCAGATTTTCTGCACGTTTACCGCCGGCGGGAAATCCGCTGGCAGTAATAGTGCAAATTTTCCCCATTGGGCCCATTGGGGAATAAGGAATTCCTGAATGGGCCCAATGGGGAATGGGCAATAACCGTTCCGCCAAACCCGTGATCCAGTGCTAATAGCGCCGGGGGGTTTGTCGGTAGGGCTATTAGCGCCGGCGCTAATAGTGCTGGCGGTACCGCCCAACTCGTGATGAGGCCCTTAGTAAGGGAGGTTGTTATTTATGAAGGTAGGAGGAATTGTTGGGATACAGAGTTAATAAGGGTGTGTTATGGGTGGTGTACTAAAGTATATCACCTATGCTCTTAGAACAATTGGAGTATGAGTAGTGCTCTTTGGGACAGTAGAAGGAACAGGGAAAAATGGGTGTGAGAAAAAGGTGCATGTCTAGGTTATTTTTGTGTTGCTGATTTTAATAAAAGAAGTGCTGTGTTTGAGGTACAATGTATTTGTAATGTGATGCAGGGTTTTTAAAGAATGTGGACACCGTGGCCTAGTGGTAATGCAATGGTGGATTGTTGTCACAGCAGTGTTTGGTGTCTTGTAGTAGAGGTTGGGAAAGAATAGTACTTTCTATGTAAGGTGAAGTGTTGTATATAGATACTTTGGTGGAGAATGGTGGCAGTGTAAGGGATGTAATGAGTGAGGTTGGAAAGTGTGACATTTATACGGAATGACAAATGGAAAATGCTGAGCATTTAAAAATGTTTCTTTTTAGGAGCATTTTCATGAAGGTAAAACATGTATGTGTACATTTATAGCAGCGCTTTGTGTAACTTGTTTTGCAAAAGAATAGAAAAGCAGATAGAAAAGATGTGTAGAACATTTTTTGTGTGGACGTTTAATAGGCTGGCAGTACATGCATACTTGCCAACATGACGCATTTCAATATGTAAGTGCTTATCAAGTCTTGGTTTTTTTCTTTGCACCTGTCATTGCCATTCCTTCTACCAAGCCTCCACCAACACCACCACAACAACCATCTGGAGGGTCTGGACAGGGGAACAGTCATGTAGATGCAGAGAACAATGAAGAGGAAGAGCAAGATGAGCTAGAGGAAGTGCCTACCTCCGAGGCACGGGGTGAGTCATGGGTTTTGTGGTTTTTCATCACCGTTGGGGTTTACCGAAGGCTCGGGCAGCCAAGAGCAGAAGCACATTGTAGTCAGTTGCTGAAAACCTGGGCTGTACTCCTACGGGACTACCTCCATGCACCGCCATACCAGATTTAACCACCAGGGTGCTCTGAGATAGGTGGTACCAGGTTGACGGCCTCTATCCCATCTTCCCTGACTGCCCCTGCCACCACACAGGCACTCCTGTGGGGCAGAGGATCATGGCAGCCGCCTCGCAGGCCATACAGAATGCTGTTGACCCTTACCTTCTGAAGGTCACAGTACTATGTTTGTACTGTGAGGAACCAATCTGCAGGGGGGAGCAATATCAAAGTGCTTTCAAGGCTGCCGTCAAGTAGCACGAGAAACACTGCCCCTTACCTTAAATGTAATACCCTTCAAACTGCTTCCCCTGTCCAGCTGCCACTCCATTTCTGGGGTTGGTGCCCCTTCCCTCCATTCCCTCCCCACCTTACCTTGCCTCTCCTGTAAAAAGCAAAAAAATATACAAAAATATGCAAACTTTCACCGTAAAAAAATATTTCCGTGGAATTAAGGAAAATTCCATACGTGGGGTGCAGGAATGAAAATAATTTTAATTTTCTTTTATTTTGTTCAAAAATTGTGGCTCTTACAAGAACCTTTTGTACGTGTTCACAGAAACTAATTCAATGCACTTTCGTTTTCAAGAAAAATATGATTGAAAAAAATGAAAGATTCCATTGGATTGAGTTGTGAAAGTTCTTCAAAGCAGTCTTCTTCAAGTGCTCTCTCCTGGTGTGCCAGATTGAGAATGAGGAAAAGTAAAGGTTGGGTCCCTTCAGAGGAACCATCCACAGACCGTGCGACAGTCCGTGGACTACCACGCCAAAAATAGGCCTTAGAAAGTTGTACAAAGTTGACAGATCAGCTGAGTTTGGGTCTAGGAGCTCTGGGAGGGTAAACATTCAAATTGAAACACCCTAGATTGGTTGAAAATACAGTTTCAATCAGTCTGCCGTGACGGACACTGTCCACGGACAAACCGTCACGCTGCATGGGTGCGGTCACATGATGACATCTAGGGACATCTGCAGCAATGGCATGTGTCCATGGACACCCATCGGGCGGGAGATGCAGGGGCATGCACATGGATGTCTGCGAACCGGGGCACTGTCCACAGACTAATTAAAAGTGCGTCATGCAAACATAGACATGTTCTGACACTGCACAACGTCTGCAGACAGCCTGTATCATGAACGGACATGGACACTCCGCACAGTCGTATAGACTGCAGACTATTAATTGGGGTTTAAAAAAAAAATATGACAGAAAAATATGCAAGATATTTATAGTATAAAACATAAATGTATTTATGAAAGGGATGGGGTATCGGAATGGGAAACATAAATGGGAGAATTCAGAATTTCTATACAATGACCATCAGGGGAGGGAGAGAATGAAGTTTCATCAAAGCATCTTTCATTTATATATTGGGAATTTGATAGGGCTGATTGATGGGGCTAAGAGGGACAGGTGTAAGAAGGACAGGTATAACATTTCTAATATCATGATTTTTAACATAATTTAACATTTCCTTAAAATCATTACAAAGTTCATCCTATTTTGCAAACGATATAAATTTCAATTGGTGTGTTGTTTCTTCATGTAAAGTATTTACTATAAGAAAAGAAGACATTATTATTTTACAGAGCTCTGAATAAACTACATTATTTGGATATATTGAAAGGTGTATTGTTTACCATAAGAGATGTCATCATCAGTCATTTCTTCTTTTGGGACGTTTTCTTCCAACCACTCAAGTGTGTTTGCCATTTCTGTTAAAATAAAAGAAATAGTGCTTTATCCTTATAATAAATGTTTATATAAGGAATGCTAATAATAGAGCGATAAATGCATTGTCCTTGATTTTTCATATGAGGTTGTTTTGGAATGAGCACCTTGTGTATGTAAGTCTGTATGAAGAGTTGTACTGAAGTGATAATATGAGGTGTACAGTTTTCTTTTTATTTTTTTTGTTTTCATTAAGATACATGGTTCATCCTTGTGAGTATCTAATATAGTTAAAGGAGGGAAAGAGTATAGAGAGGGAACACAATTGGGGTCAAGAATATTATATCATAAAATGCATGAGAGTCTTTCAAGGTTTTTGGAGGACATTTCCATTAATAACTCCTTACTATGTAGGTCCTGCTCCGAGACTCTAATTCTTTTCTCTAGTTAAAAGAACCGGCTTCAGGAAGTTTGTCAAGACATACATTAGTTTAAAGTCTTGCCCCATGCAAATAGTTCTCCACCCATCTTCAGTGGTGTACCAATCTTTTGCCCTTATCATCGAGCCCAAGTGATTAGTTCTTAGGCGTGTGATGCCTATGAAACGTAAAGTTATATGTTTCAATTTTCTGAAAGGCCATTCACTTGTAAGAATCTGCACATGAGGTCAACTGGGAGCGTCGCAAATATCTTCATCGATTCCTGCATTGGTAGGATGTTCAGGCTATTTCAAGAAGACGCTTCGATGGAACCGGCTCAGGAATTTCATTAAGTACTTCAGGGGGGTCATTGTATGCTCTGGGTTCCATCTAGGCATTTTGATGGAGTCTATGGTGGCGTCTTACTTGCTCTGTCTGGAGCCAGTCCTTCTGCCATAGCTTTCATTTGGCTAGGTCTGGGTTGGTAACCAGGGTCTCCTCTGTGATCCCTATTGAGGACATCATTTCTTTATACCTTTCTTTCCAATCCATTAACAAGATATCTCCAGTCAGATTGTGTTTTTTTAATATGAGATATGGACCTGGAGTTTCCAGCATAATGCATTTCCTGTACTATGCCAAGGTTTTCCAGTCAGCTATTCCACGAATGGAAATTAAGGCCATTTCGTGTCTTATGGCACCCAGTGACATTCTTCTTGATATTAAGGACCCATCTCCAGAGTAGGCCTATTATTGTCAAATTCTTTCATGGGAATCACAGCTGCACCTCCACTCCATGTGTCAGTATAGGCACCACTTTCATCTTGTAAAAATCTAAGACTGGTTGAATCGTGAATTTACCATATTTCCTATTGATTGCCATGGCCTGTGCTGCAAGAGTTTTTACCTGTGGCCTAAGTTCTAATTGTCTGGGCTTGTCTTCCATACTTGGACTCATAGAGGTACCAAAACAGACAGTCTCATTAACTACTGGGGGCTCACCCTGGTTCAGAGTCCATCTGAAGGAGTTATTTTGCCTCCCCCTCATTTGTTTGAAGATCATAATATTGGATTTTCCCTCATTGATTTGTAGTCCATTTCTGAGGACATATTCATGAACACTGGCCAATCTTCTCTGTAATCTGATTGCACCAGATCATCGGCATAGAGAGCACATGCCAAGGGGACTCCATTGACTCTTGGGGGGAAGGCCCTAAAGCTGTTCAAACATTCGTCTAAGTATGAGAGGAAAAAGACTGAACAGCGTTCGGGCTAGACGGAAATCTTGTTTTAATATTCTCAGTGATAAAAGTTTTCTTGATAGAATGCCCTGCGAGTTCAATAATAATAATAATTTGTTTGCATTTATATAGAGCTACGAACCCTCAGGTATCTGCGCACTGCTTATTATTACCCACTGTGTGTGGTGCTCATTGATCAACCTCGGAAGGATGAAAGGCTGAGTTTGGCCCTGCCAGGATTCAAACCGACGTTAGCAAGATCTACACGGATGTCAAAGCGAGCGCTCTACTCACTGTGCCACTTGACCGGCTGGAGTTTGGTGGTCGTAAAAAGTGCTTGTATTTCTCCCAGTAAATGAGGGGGGCAATCTCAATTTGCCATTTTTTCCCAGGCATGTTCTCTTTTGAGGCTGTCAAATGCCTTTTTGAGGTCTATAAAGGCAACAAATATTTTGGTTTCATTTTTGATTGCCTTTAAGTTTAAGAGATTGATCAGGAATAAGCTGAGGTTCCAGCGTCCTTGGTAAAGCCTGATTGTCAATGATCTTGTCTTTTTGTCTTTATTATCTATGCCTGTAGATGTTTCAATGTAACAGCTGCAAAAAGCTTGCTTAGGACATCTAGCAAGGCAATTGGATGATAATTGTTTGGGTCCAATCTGTTTCCTTTCTTATAAATTGGGACTACTATGACTTTTTTCTAAGAGTCTGGTATCTCGCTCTTCCTGAAGACATCCTCAAAAAGTCTCAACATGAATGGTATCCAAGCTGCAGGATCGGCTTTGATAGATCTATAGGACACACGGTCCGGGCCAGGGGTGGTTGCTCCATTTGCTTATTTTATTAGGTCTTCCAAGTCCATCTCATCAAACGGTATGGACCTGTTTCCTTCTGGTCCAGGTATGAGATCTTGTTTTGCTGTTTCACTTGATCCGAATAGATTCTGTTAAAAGAGTACCCAGTTCTCTCCCATCGCTGCATTTGTCAATATCAGATCCTGAGCTGTTGATGTCTGGTTTAGGAGATGATGCCTATGTCGCTTCCTAATTTGACAAGGGTTAGCAGGCCAGATGTGTGTTACCTTTTTCTCCCTTGTATGCAGGATTTAAGTACATGTCATGCGCCGTCTAGGTTCGTGGTGCATTTGGCCCCATTGGAGAACGTTGGGGGTCCATTTCGTTCTATCTGCCTCAGCAGGCTTGTTGTTGCACGTTGTGGAAGAACGGCTTATTAGCCATGCCCTCTTCTTCCGCATCACGTTGCAACGTTTTCCCTTGTTAGGATTGCTCGGTCCTTGCCTCTTGTTGCTGTACGCACCCTCTCTTGGTATTTTTCCCGCTCCAGGTGCTGCGCTACTGTCCTTTTTTCTTTTTGGCTTTCTCGTTTTTACTGTTGTGCTGCCTTTCCTGGCACACGTTTTCCCTCCTCTGTTTCTTTGCCTCTTTCCCTTATTGTGCCTACTTCCTTTTTCCACTCGCCTGCTGTACGAGTGTCTTCCTTATTTTTTCCATTTTCTTCCGTTCATTGATCAGCTTTTTCTTCTGGTTCTGCTTCCGGGCTCACTTTTTACTGCTGTTGTCCTTTACCTGCATATTGCTGCTCCTGGGCTCGTATGGTCCCACGCTCTATTTTTTCGAGGCTTTGTTTCTTTGGCTTGTTGTTTCATTTTCATGGAACCCATTTTGCATACCGGAAGACTCCTACAACCGTTCTGCTCTGGGGTTTTTTATGCCACGCTTGGCTTTTTTCCCAGTTTCTGTCCTTTCCGGGCAGTAAGCCTTCACGGTGGCTTCCACTCGGGAGGGATCTAAGCTGCATAGAAAAAAAAGGAGAAGGACTTTCGGAAGAGAAGAGATCTAGATTTCAAGGACACACTTGAAGAAATATCAGATGAGGAGGAGTTTGGTGTTGGAAGGGAATCAGACGTGTCCAAGTTAAACTCGTGAAGTTTACAAGATTCAGGGCAGTCCGATTCTGACAATACATTGTATAACGATCTAGCACACTGTATAATGATACACAATTGGGGGAGCTATAATTCAAGCCGCTTGTAAACACCAGGTTTCATGTGCTTTCAGATTCATTTCACTAGGATTATACAGATGCCGAAATCCTTGTGTATTCCCTGAGATCATTGTAAGCCGGTCCCTCCCATCTGAATTAGTGAGCTATTTGCTCTGTTATTCAATTCATTTTATTGATCATCAGTTCTAATTTCCCTTATTTACTTTGCCTTGTTTATTCACAAATTCTTTCTCTGATCCAGTCTCCTTGCTGTTATAACTGAGGGTAATTCCTAGTGGTTGGAATAGTCTTGTGTCTATTTTCCCATCATCCTGGCTAAGAAGGTTTACTTGGGGGATTTTTTGCTAGATTTTTGAGCTCCGCACTGTTGGCTAATTGGTTTTGTTTCATTCTGATCCTGTAGCATGCCATTGCTCAAGATATGCTTTCTTTTGGTTGGTAAGCTTAAGTCCTGTGTCCTCGTATAACTAGAACCCCAAAGGCAGAAGAAGGTTGGCTGTTTCCATTAAAGAGGTATTAACTCCTTTTGAGTATACGTGAAGAATTACTTTGTCTGAACATTCTTAGTTTGGAAATTCCACCATTCTAATATCTTCTGTTTGCATAAAGCGGTGTACCAGTACATGATGTAATAATTTACGAAAATTGTAACGGTTCAGAATCAGTCTATCATCTGCTGTGATAAGACAATGTAGCTGAAGGCAGTTTCTCCTTTCTTCAGTCTTCTTATTTCTGTTTCTCGCTTTTGTATTATCATATCTCAAGAATGCAAGGTTGTTATACTGTTCTTGACAGTTGGGGCATTCAGGTCATTGGGGATTTCTGAGTCCCATATCTGTCGTCATTCTGTGCTAATCTTCTGTCTGTTTCCATTTTTCCAGTTGATCAGGATTGAAAGTTATTCGGTTTTCATCATCTCTCTTCTTGGCCACCACTTCCTCCCTCTCATTATTGTAGCCAATTTCTGCCTTGGCTTGGAGTGATTCCTTCATCTTTTGTTTATATATATTGTCAGTTATAATCTGCTATTCTGCCATTGTCATGAAGGGTGTAGATGGTCCAGCAGATCTTTTATGTTCTTCATAAGATTGTTCCCGAATTTCAGGAGTATTTCCCTCATACACACTTTCATCAAAGATTGGGAGGCCTGCCCTTTCATCCAAAACCTCTTCTGTTGAGTATTTTGAGAGGTTCATTAAATCCATTTCTTCAGTATCATTTTGCTCCTCTACTTTTCTCATCTCCTGTGGAGTTAGTAATGGCAGAGAGCCTGTAGCCAAAGCCTTGCATGGTGGCGCTTTACTAGATGTTTCTATCATCCTGACCTTTGCTACAGGATTTGTGTCTTTAGGGGGATATGAGAGGTTTCAAAAGAAGGCTTGTGCCAAATTAGATTTTGATTTTCTTTTTTAGTTTCTTTCATTGTTTCAGTTGGTTTCCTCGTCTCATTTTTTTGGAACACAGGAAAAGGGTTCCACTCTTTAATTTCTACAAATTCAGCCCCCCTTGATGATGTTGTAGTTGAGTGTTTTTTTGTGCCTTAGTACATTTCTGCCCCGGACTAAGTATCAAGAAATGTTCTGTTTTTATGTTTTCTCAGCAAAGAGGTTCTTTTGGGCTCATCATTTTAATTTCACTAGGCAGAACCTGCGGGGATTGACCAGATGTATTCAATCCTTATCCTGTGGTGATCCCATCTGAGTTTTTTAAACTTTCTTTAGTTGAGACTCACATCACATAGTATCAGTACATGAACATTGCTACATCACTTAACAGTGTCTTTATGTAAGTAAATATAACTGTCCGGTAGCTTTAACGGTACATGGGATTGCGTCGCAGTAGTTCCTTGGGTCACATGTGGCCAGGTGGCATGCCGCTATGAAACTTACAAGCCCTCTACCCCCCCACCAGCTAAAAAAGGAGAAGTACAAAAAGAAGACAACCAGTATATATAATTTCTCAGCCTTTGCAGGTGCCCCCTCGGCACTCGCCATTCAGTCTCCCGCTTCAAGGCTTAACGAGAACAGGTAAGCAGTGAGGGGACCCCAAATGTCTTTTGGCCTGTCTTGGTAACCACACCGGCTCCCATACTCCTTATCAATGTCACTGTGCCACGTTAAGTCCCTGAGCCACGTCTTTATCCCCGCACAGATGAACTGGTCCATTTCATTAGGATACATTGTCTGGCGATTATCATGCAAGTTGTGGCCAGTTTACGGTGCTGCTTAGGGAGTTCAGGGCCGACCCAAACATGCAAAATAGTAATTCTCAGGTGATAATCTGCCCCACGATTGTAGCGCAGCACTCCCCCACCCCCTCCCAAAAGGAGCGTAGTTTGTTACATGTCATATCATGTGGAGGATGTCAGCTGGGTCGTGCCTGCAGTGCCAGCAGCGGGCCGGCCTTGAGCTATCAAACCGGTTGATACGAGCCGGGGATATGCATATACGGTGTAGTGTTTTCAGTTGGATCAGCTGTAGTCATGTATTAAAGGTCCCTTTATGAGTGTTGTCGCACATTACCGCCCACTGTGTATCCGTGATATGGGACCCAGAATCCTCCTCCCAGCGCTGCCTACACTTCAAGGTCACTTGTGACGTATTACCTTGAATTAGCGTATATAATGCAGAAACCACCCCCCTACAACCTGGGGATTTCACGATATACTTCGGAAGCGGGGTAGTGGGTGGCTGTTCCAGGAATACCGGGAACCATTGCTTGAAGGCTGCCCGCATTCGTAGGTATTGTATGGAATCACGGCCGAGTTTTCAGGTGGAAAACTATGTCCACCCCTCCCATTTTCTCAGTAAATAGCTCTTGGCTAACAAAGGATTCATTTGGGTACATATCTCCCATGCAATGTATCCCTGCGCCCCGCCAGTCTGCAGCAATAGCTGCATCACATGTTGGGGCTATTTTCTCCACATTCCACAGCTTAATGCCTGGGTCGAAGGGGACGTTGATCCTCAGTCTCCACAAGACCTGCTTCCACGCATGAATAGTACTCGCCACTGGATCAAATTTGCATTTGTCCGCCACTCTAAGAGAGAGAAGGCCCCTGGGAATGAGTAGGGATGAGCCGAACCCTTTTCAATGCGGACATGTGGAGTGGCTGGGTCCCCGGCATCCATTTTGAGGTGAAGTACAGCTGTGAAGCTAGTAAATATAGTCCTACATCAGGGGCTCCCACCCCCCTCTGTTCCAAGGTAGGGTCAGATTTTGCCAGCTAATGCGAGGACTACGGGGGTGCCAAGCTAGTCTAAACAGTAAGGACTTCACACCCTTAAATAATCCTACAACCAGCCAAACAGGGACATTCTGAAATATGTACAACAACTTGGGTATGATCACCATCTTGGCAATTGCTATCCTTCCCAGCAGAGAAAGGGGAAGTCTACACCATCGCTCCACTTTATATTTCAGAGCCTGTAATTATTGAAGGTGATTGTCCTCCAAGAGAGAGCGGGCTACTCTACTGACCTTCACTCCCAGTTAATTAATCACTCGTGATTCCCAGTTAAAACCCTCAGCGTCTGGTGGGAGCACTGTGCTCCCATTCAAAGGGAACAGGGTAGATTTGCCTTTGTTTAATCGCAGACCCGAGACCTGGTGGAAATTCATCACCTCCTTTGATACCGGTGCCAAGTTGGTTGCCAGGTCCTTGAAGTATAAAATCGCATCATCAGCATAAAGTGGCACTAATTCCCTGGAGCCACCCATAGCTAGGCCTCAAGCCCTGTGGTATTTCTGTAGTCTCGCCTCCAGCACCTGAATTGCTGCAGCGAAGATTAGTGGTGAGAGAGAGCAGTCCTGCCTGGTCCCTCAGCCCAACATACAGGGTTTGGATTGCATGCCATCAATCACAATACATGTGTTTGATCCCGCGTACAATAGCGTTACAGCCACCAAGTAATAAGGGGGGGTGCCCATCTGGCACAGTACCTTGAACAGGAAGTCCCATTCCACAGAGTCAAGCGCTTTCTCCATGTCCAACAATACTGCAGCCTGCCCTCCAGGGTCAGTCTGGGAAAATATTGCAAACAGCCGGCGCAAATTGGATGAGGTCGATCTGCCGGGTACGAAACCTGACTGGTCAATGTGGATAATGCGTGATATACGCGGGAGAAGCCTGTCTGCGAGAATCTTAGCAAAGATTTTCGTGTGCAGGTTTCGTAATGAAATTGGGTGATACGAGGCACAGTTTAGGGGGTCTTCATTTGGTTTTAAAATTAAGGTTATTACTGCCTCCCGCATTGTCGGCCAGAGGCGCCCCTCCTTCATTCCCTCCTCCTACACCTTCAGCATGTGTCAAGCCTCACCTGGACTCCACTCTTTATAAAACTCGGCCGTGATTCCATCCATGCCCGTAGCTTTGGAGGTGGGGAGAGCTCGGATCGCGTTGGTGATCTCGTAAAGGGTGACGGGGGAGTCCAATGCCAGGACCACCCCCTCGCTCAGTACCGGGATGGTGGCCTCCTTTATATAGCCCTCCAGGTCCACCTCCAGGTGTGATCTCTTGGAGGAATATAGCTTTGTGTAGTACTGGCGGAAGGTTTCTGCGATATCTTCCTGTCACCACCACAGTCCTTTCAAGTGTTCGGACTGCTGCTATATCTGTAATGCCCCTCTCACTGCATATCATCATTGCCAACAATTTGCCAGGCCTGCCCTCTTCTCCGTATCTATGGCCATCTCCAGGCGGGCAAAGTATTTAACAACTCTGTCGGCCAAGTCATTAATATTTACTCAATTCCTCAAGCAGGCCAGCTAAGGCACCAAGCCCCCTTCTTTCATCTACCTGCCTCTCGAGTGTCTTAATTTTCTCCTCTGCTTCCGCTAGTTGTCTGCGGATGGTTTTTAGTACCCCCAGTTCAAGGGAGAGACATCCTCCCCAGAGCACCACCTTAAAGGCCTCCCAGATTGTGCCCATCTCACGTAAGAAGCCCATATTGACACTGAAGTATATCTTGATTAGCTCATGGACCTCACTCTTAAACACTAAGGCCCTCATTACGACCCTGGCGGAAATCGAAAAACGATGGCGGAAATGCAATACCGCCATCGAATAGCGCTCGGTGCGACTATGACCCGTCACCGCAAAGTACGAAGCCATTAGCGACACCGTAGTGAACGCCAACGCTAACTGCACCAAGCACGCGCGCGCGCGCCATGCCAAACCGTAAACACCACCATGGCGCAAGGGTATGCCAATTCCGACCCTAGCGGACATGTACCTAACGCCATCAAGCATGGCGAATGTACCATTCCGCCATGGTGAGAAGTACGGCATCGCGAATCAACCGTAAACGGCCCCACTGAGTGCCTGTACACCGCTCCCTGCCCTCAAAGTACAACTCCCCGTAGGTGCAATGAAGTCACAATTATTGCAACCAGTGAAATGTACAAGTCACCCATGCATGCCAACGAACAAATGAAACACAAGAGGGGCCAATGGGAGCTGCAGGGCACAGATGGCACGAATACAGAAGCCATCCCAATGGACATGACCACAGTCCCCCACCAAGAAACGCACGCAAACACAGGCACCTGTGACCAGCAATATTCCGAAAATCACATCATTCCACCAGTCCACCTGGCTGACCGGCATCTGTTACACAAAACCCAATCCCCCGCCCCTGAGCATGACAACATTCAAACAGTCATATTGGCAGCCCCCATCCCTGACCTCACGGGCTTCGTAGGCAAACGCGCCCAGTACAGTACCACGCAACTAAACTCCGAAGCTGGAACCCAATGCAGATCTCCTCACAATACATCGCTCCCCAAATAGGAATATGCCACATCACTTGCAAAGAAGAACGCTACACGGGCCAAATCAGAATAGAAATTTAATGCACAACAAAATCACCAAGCCCATACAGCCATCAGGCCATGAACTCCAAAACACATTTCACCATTGTGGGCTGCATCCGCAAGAAATGACCAGCCACTACTTGTGTGACGCCCTGTTCCATCATGGTACACAGAGCCACATTCACCTACGGAAAGGCAACATGGAAGCGCACAGAACCGCAGGGCCGGCCCAATGGGGAGGCACTAGTCCAGCTGAAAGGCCGAAATGTTGCTCCGAGCCACCAGTACTGCGTAAGGGCATGTGGCCCATTGGCGATCGTCCCATAAGATCGTAATGCTGCTCCACTGATTAACACGAAGCAGCAGGTGTCGGGAGTAAAACCCATCTGCAGGAGTGGCATACAGATGGCAGTGGCAAAAGGGGAGGAGATACCTGTCAACCAAAAGAAAAGAAAAAGAACAGAATGGCCATCAGAACTACATTCCAACAACTCACTTCAATGATCACACTAAATCCACAGCCATATGCATGCTAGCCCACTCCAAAGGTTCATCACCACCCAAAAACCACTTGCGACTCATAACTATCTATATCGAGGTGTAAACACCATCACAAACGAGTGTACCTGTGCATGCGTCTGTCAAAACAGAATCCATCAGATGGGATTAGTAACGTGCATGGACACAAGTGTCTGAGGGCGCGTCGAGACAGGGAGGGTTCAACAAGGCCAGATAGACGATGGTCCCACTATGGCAGCCCTGCATCACATAGCGTAGGGGAGGCGGATAGATCCCAAGAAGCCCTGTACATGGCAAACTCTGTATCAAATCACCTGCCCATGCATCCATTCATCATTCCCTCATCCCGGGATTAAAACGCCTGAATATTTACTCACATAACATTAGAAATATCCATTGAGTCTGTGCGTTATGCAGCCTGCAAAATCCACAGTGCCCCAGCCCGTAATTCCAGTGTAGTGAAGTAACATGTATTTGGGAACGTCCGGCCTCATCGCCCACGTCGCCATTGCGCATCCCAAACCATTCATATCAATCATTGCATCCTCGCCATGGCCCCTGTCCCAAGGACATTGAACAATAGTACGTTATATTTGCAGTCAGACCCGTGGGCATTTCCTCGCCGCTAGCTGAAAACCGAAAGCGCCGCCCTTCGAATTCCTCATTTGCAACATCACGTCGAAGAGGCATCTGTGGCCGTTTGGAATCACTAATTAATCCATCGAGTGCGGCTGTGTGTGAAAATGGCAACTGCCTACACCCACAAATGGGACGCCCCGCCCGTCGTTGCAACTCGGTACAGTGATGCATGAGGGCCCACCGTTACTCGAGTACTACGTTCCACTGACCCTTCACAAGTCTGTTCGCGACTGCACAGATAGTATGTGAAACAATGGGACCATAGCCGAATGTACATATCAACAAATGTTACACGGCCATCGGGTACAAATACATGATTGCAATAGCAAGATGCCATTCCTCGAATAGCAGCGTTGTGTGCGGGACGTGCTCGGCCAAAGGGGAGAGCAGTTTGCCCAGGTGGAATGAATCACCACAGGTGGAGGCCATACAGCCTGAAAACACATAAATTGCACACCCAGTCTCCTCCCACAACCACACCGAAATGCTACCGGCAGGACTCGCGATGTTGGCCCTGGGGGACATGATAGCACTGCAAGTACTCCAACTCCAAGAAGAAGACGAACACCAACTACAACCGGCCGCACGGAGGAGACGCAGGAGGAGGAGGAGGCCAAGGCAGGGCCAGCAAGGGCCGCCAGCACAGCCACTACCACCACGCAGGCAGGCCGCAATCCCACGCCTCCGAGCACATCCGTTCAACCTCACTGATGAGCAGATCCACACCCTCTACCGTCTGGACCGGGACACCATAGCCGCGATTGTGGACATGACACAGGCTGACCTTGTCAGCATGATAGATAGCCCAACCGCCATCCCACCCCTACTGAAGGTGGTGTCTGTACTCCACTTCCTGGCCACAGGCACCTACCAGCACACAGTCGGACAGTTGCATGGCATTTCTCAGCCACTGTTCTCACGGACACTATTGCAAGTGCTCGATGCCCTCCTGCAGCACGCAGACGACTACATCTCCCTACCACGCTCGGAGCAGGAAATTACCAACACAAAAGTGGGATTCCATGCACTTGCCGGCATACCGGGTTGCATTGGTGCTATCGACTGCACCCATGTGGAATTGGTCGTCCCACATGCCATGGAGGCCCAGTACCGCAACCGAAAACAATTTCATTCTCTGAATGTACAAATGGTGTGTGACTCCAACAGGATCATTACACATTGTTGTGCCAGATTCCCTGGATCAACCCATGATTCTATGGTCTTGAGGAACTCTACAATACCACGCTACATGGAGCGACACGCAGGGAACAGATCCTGGCTACTCGGTGAGTCACATTACATGCATGATAATGTGGGGTATGTGATTCGGCAATGACCTGGCAGGAAGGGGGGGGGGTGTGCGTACGTAGCAATGGCATTCCACATCATACGTTTATCGTCCACATACAGGTGATGCTGGATATCCACTGAAGAGATGGCTCCTCACACCAGTCCGGAGCCCACGGGACCAGCATGAGGAGGACTACAACCATGCCCACTCACGTACCCGTGTAGTCATCGAACAGGCATTCGGCCTACTGAAGGGTCGTTTCCGCTGCCTCAGCAGGTCTGGCGGGGCACTCCTGTACCGCCATGAGAAGGTTGCAAAGATGGTGATGGCATGTGTCATGCTCCACAACATGTGCGTACGTAGAAATGTGCCCATGCCCCCTGACGCAGAACTGCAAGCACCTGATGATGGTCATGATGAGGGTGGGGATGTGGCAGCACCTCAAGGAGTCTGCGAGGCACCGGAGGGCCGTGACATTCGTCAGCATCTCATTGATGTATGCTTCTAGCACTCACGCCTGGTGGCTGATACATGGACACGGGACTCGTGGCACTGTGTGTGTCTGGGACATGCACAATATGGACTGTACGCCTATGATGGCCTAGTACACAAAGATCAATGTCCACACATCTCATTGGTTGATCGTGCACTGTTTATGGCATATGTGATATCATATTGAACACCCTATCGACCCGCCACCCAAGTGAGCCCAACACACCCCCTCCACCCTCCTACCTCCCCCCCGAACACCAGTGTCCAAAGATGCTCATTGTCAGTGGGCAGTCGCTATTGCAAGCCCCCTCTGCGGGTATCAGGGGCACCCCTGCCTGTGGAGCGCAGGTTCCTCCCAGATCTACTTTGGGGGCTGCCCTGGACGGAACTTGCAACGGATGATGTCTCTGCCTGCTCACGTCCATGCATGTCCCTAAGGGTTTGCGAGAGCTCAGTGAGCACACGGCGCACAGCGGCAAGTTCGGCACATACGTCTTTGGACGTCGCATGCAGTTCCCCCCTCAGGCTCTCGGTGCTTCTCTCCATTTGTGCCCTTAGTGTCTCTGTACTTCTCTCCATTTCTGCCCTAAGTGTCTCAGTTGATGTTTCTATGTCTGCCTTAGTGCCCCCACATTCATCGGCATGGTCCTTGAGGAGCGTGGCCAGTTGCTGCTGTTGCACGATTAACTGGTCGAGGGACTGTTGCCTCTGCTGGGCCATGGCCATTTGCGGGGGTGTCACAGAGGGGCTGTTGTCCTCATGTTGCCTTGCCACAGGGCTTGTGGGGGATGGCCAGTCGTCGTCTTGTGGGTGCCCCTGCGTGGTATCCTCATGTTGTACGGGATGGGACAGACAGGGGGATTGGGACAGGTCATGGATGGATCTGACTTCGACATCCCCGTCTTCTGTGTCGGAGCATGCTGCCATCAATGGGGTGTCACCTATGGTGCTGCTGCCACCAGAGGCAGTGCCTTCTGTGGCATCCGTTGGGGGGACCTGTGGTGGTGGTGTTGTGGGCATGCTGGCTGCTGGGGTGCCTGTTGATGTTCCCTCCTCTGTGCTGCCACCTGATTTGTGCTGCTGCCGTGTCTTGATGCGTGCAGCTGAGGTGGAGGGTCTTTGGCCATTGGTCTTGGCCCTCTTTGCAGGTGTGCTGGTAGGGGTGTCCTGATGCTCGTCGTTTGGATCGGACCCTGTGGTGGAGTAAAGGAGGGCGAGGGTTATTAATGGGTCTGTGGGTATTGGAATGGCATTGTATCACATGCATTGGGGTGGTACCTGAGGGTGATTTGGGTCGGGGCCTTGGAGGTGCTTTCATTTGTGTGTGGAGTGAGGGTGCAGTTGTTTGGCAGCCTGCAGTTAGGGTGTGCCTGCTGCACGTGTAGTGCGTTTTTTAGGGGTTTTTAATTATTTATGTATTTATTGTGGGTTTTAACGTGCGCTATCAGGCCGATGTGTGTGGACGTTCTCCTGGACATGTGTTTCTGTTGCACTATGTGGACACATGGTACCTCACATGATTGGACATTGTGGATTTGGCATTGTTTTATTTGGCCCACCTACCTGAATCTTCGGATGTCTGCACTCCTTTCTCCATCCCTCCGACTCCCTCTATGCTCTCCATTCCGATGGTGGAGGCACAGATTTCTTCCCAGGGGGTCAACTTGATGGGTGATTCAGGACTTCCCCCGGTGGCTGTGGCAATGTTGCGGTTGGCAGAGAGTATGCTGCGGACGCGTATCCGCAGGTCGTCCCATCGCTTTCGGCATTGCTGTGGGGTGCGGGGTGCGGTCCCCACCGCACTTACCCGCTGTGCCACCAGAGCCCATATGGCCTTCTTGTTTGCAAGTGCCGTCCTGGTCATTTGCGTGGAGAAGACGACGGCAGCATTCTCCTGGAGGGTCTCTGTTAGCACGGTGAGTTCCTCACGGGAGAAGTGGACCTGCCGCTTGCGGTCGCACGCTTTCTT
This sequence comes from Ambystoma mexicanum, assembly GCF_040938575.1. Classification (NCBI taxonomy): domain Eukaryota; kingdom Metazoa; phylum Chordata; class Amphibia; order Caudata; family Ambystomatidae; genus Ambystoma; species Ambystoma mexicanum. Next base: position 694,999,037 of record NC_090926.1, on the reverse strand, counting down.
CGCTACTTTTCCCATTTTTCTTGGTTTCGCTAGGGTGGATGACGGGTTGGGGTGTGTCTCTGGGTAGTGTTTTTAGTAGTTGTGTGGTTTTAGTGGTTTTATAGGTGTACGGCAGGATGTTTCCCGTTCCGGGCCCATGTTTTAACTTCCGTTTCCGTATATTTCCGGTCACCGTACTTTCCGGTAGGCGCACACTGCGGTGTCCGCTGTGATGGGTGGCGGTATTGCACGTAGGGCGCTGTACGGCGGCGGTGTGGGCCGTTTTGGGGTCATTTCCGCCATCGGGGACTTTGCACTTCCGCCATGCCGTGGTGCTCGTGCCCGATGGGTCGGAATGGGCCGCACTTTGCTCCATCGTGCAATGGCGGAAACGCTATTTACGCTGTGGCGGTCCGGTCAGTCACTTTCCGCAAGGGTCGTAATGAGGGCCTAAGTCTGTTAATGCTGTTAGTTAAATCACCAAAGGGACGTTGCACGCTCCCTCCTCCGGGCTTAGTGACCAGAGGAGCGGGGAATGGTCTGACAGGGTTCTGGAAAGAAGGGTGCAATCGGACGTCTGATGGGCCAACAAGGGACCAGGCAGGGTATAATCAAGTCTCAACGAGGTGTCATGGACAGATGAATGAAATGAGTATTCCCTGTCATCTGGGTGGAGCAGCTTTCACACTTCTCCCAGCTCTAAGTCCTGCATACACCCAAGTATCACCTTAGCTGCCCTGGAGCAAGGACGTTCCTCTCCTGTTGGCCTATCTTTAGTCATATCGAGCACTGTGTTGAAGTCTCCCGCCGAAACCTAGCAGGATGAAGAAACCTATGGCTTTTGTTTAAAAGTGATTTAAAAAAAAACGGGTCGTCCACACTAGGTCCGTAAATGTTAAAAAATGTGACCTTAGTGGCCCACAGGGAGCCAGATACTATGACAAATCACCCTTTCGGATCTGCAATTGCCTCAGACACACGGAAATCCAGCGACTTGTGCACCAGTGTCATCACTCCTGCGGAGTATGTTGAGTAGGAAGTGTAGTGTCTGCAAACCCCCCAAGAACTGGCAACTCCCTCGTTCGCGCTAGCCCTCAGGTGTGTTTCCTGCAAAAGAACCACCTTAACGCCATGTCTCTCACCTTGTGGGATTTGCACGGGTTATTCTGGCCTCGGACATTCCAGCTAAGTACCTTGACAGACATTGCAGCTTTGTACTACATGAAAATGCTGCTGTTGTTCCGTACAGAGAATTTCACAGCTACTTAGTATCTCATGTGTGTGCAACTGGTGTTTCCCCGACAGGGCGTGAGACGTACCTCTCCCAATTCCTATAACCATGCGATGTGAGTCGTTTTCAAGCTCGGTCCTCAATGTTATCCCCAACCCCACCTCTGCTCCCTCCCCCACAGCTTAGAACATCCCAGTTTCCCCCTCCCACACTACCCTCCCACTCCTCGCAGCGGAATAGCCCCCCTCTCAATTCCCTTCCACAATGGGTTCTCCACGGGGTGCTGCCTGGGGGCACCAGATACCGTGACCTAAGTGACCAATCATCTCCCAGCCCTTGGGGGTGGGAGATCGCAGTAGCGTTACTCACACATTGCTGTTGGACTGATTCATTACATTTCCTTATTAGAGTTCATATTCAGCATCCATCAGGGTATATTCTTAGTCCCAACGTGACCCCCACAGGCGTGAGTTTGAACAGACCTGCGTCTCATAGTCCTTGTAGTTCTGCTCCGGCTGCTTGCTCACCAGTGCTTCACAGTTATGGCTTGGGTTGACTCTTCGGAAGCGACTCGATGTAGTCATGCAGTTACAAAGGTTGACCGAGGATTGAACCAAAGAAAACATTGACTGGTACCCTAAGCTCACCTGCAAGACAAAATATCCCTGACATCTAGAGCTATTGCTGGTGCGCATGCACTTGAAAGAGCACATCTTCATCATAGTTCCTCCGTGCCAGGACGGTTCACTCTATATCTGTCACCAGAGCTAAAGCGTCACCTGACAAAATGGACTGCACACAAATTGCCTTTGATTTGTATGCTACCTTGACTCCAGGAACTTGTTGCCGAAGACATTTTAATCCCCAACACAGGAAAGAGAGGTACATTGTGCACAGTGTATTAAGCCCCAGTGCGGTAGAGTTGAAAGGCGATGTAGCCACTAAAACATGTGATTCAATGTAGTTAGAGGATTCACAGAATACATTTACAGTAAGTAGTAACATTATTAGTAGAATGGACAATGTATTGTGCAATATACCATTTGTAGTTCTTAGTGGTATAAAGCAAGAAGCTCTGCGCACATGGGAAAAAAGAACCTGCCAAAAGGAAGTTGCCAAGGGGAGACTCAGTCATTCTGAACATTGTACATGTGAAGGTTTGACAAAGGGTTAAAATGTAAAAAAATCATAGTATATGAAGACAGCGCGGAACGTGCAAGGGTTTTGGCTTAGTTTAAAAGTCCATGTCGAGTTCAAAATATGTCAGTTTGCAGCAAAGGGAATTTTCGGCTGGACTAGAAGGCAGAATGACTGAGGTCACAATAGGGGGATGGAGGAGAGCCGCATATGGCCTGCTGTGATAATATCGCAGAGGGGAGCAGGATGCAAAGCCATTTTTGCAGAGTTGTTATGCCTGGATTGAATTGTAGATACAAGAGGCAATTTCAATGGGCGCACATAGGTTTTTGCATGGCAGGGTGAAGGAAGGGTAGTTAATAAACCACACGCTGGCCCAGAGTTTTTAATGGGTTCCAAAGGACATAAGTAGGTTGTGGGTTAAAGATTACATGGTCTGAGATGGCAGTCGTAAGTAAGGCTGCATGTGGTAGTCATGGAGAAATAATACAAAGACGCCAGCAGGTTTGAATTTTATTGTTGTTCCATTGGAATAATAGCCCTGATGATAGTACACATGATGTCGGGATATTATAGAACATGCTTACGTCTTTATCAAATAGGTATAAAGGTAAGAAATTACAGAAGAGGCAGAGTATTTTAGAATTGTGGAGGATGTTTTGAGGTGACAGGAAAGGCCCAGGAAGGGAAGATGGGAGAAGGGGAGACAATGAGGGAGCAAATGAAGGGGGGTGGATGGACCCCAACAGCTTCACCACGATATGGGTGCTTTCCCTTTCACCTGCTGTAGAATATACTAAGCACCAGTATTTGCCACTGTCATCCCAATCCTCTATTGCAGTAAATTCAAGGAGGTGGCAAACAACACCTCTGGTGCTGAGAATAGAATAAAGATTAAGTCGAGTGGTAGAGAACCAAGAGAGAGGAAATGTAGAGGAAGCACTGCAGCAGGTGGAGTGAAAGAGGTTACAAGCAAGACAGCAAGGAACAAAAGAGCAGGGAGAAGGAGACAGGCAGACAGTAGGACTAGGATTGGATCAGTGGAGGTCAGGACAGTTCCTTTTTAAAGTTGACAGTGTTGTCATAACAGATATCAAAGTGGACTTCTCTCAGGGACATATGTCCTTAGAAGGTGAACTTGAGCCATTTGTCCTAGAAAAAGAGCACTGTGGTAGAGTGGGCCACGATTTGGGATGTACATGGGTGGTAAGGAATGTAGGGGAGGAAGATGGAGAGGAATGGGAATTGGAAGGAAAATAGGAAGAGCAGGGTTTTCCTGCACCTGAAGTAGTGGTTAGGGAAACTACACCATGGAGTATTAGGACACGCTGTGGTACTCGTACAGCAGTAGTGAAATGTAAAGGGGTAACAGGGGAAAAAAAACAATAAAGACAGAAAGGGTAGGGTAGAGCACAATTTTTCACTTGACTGCATATGGACCGGAATAATCTTATGAAGTCCCTACCCTCGCTCATGGCAGGGAAATGGATTTATGCATTAGAAAATCAAAAAGTGGGTGCTACCCTGGCTGTGGGAGATATGAAACACTTCCTTTCAGGTATTATTATTATTTTTTTAAAATGTAAACGTTTTATTGGTTTCAAACTAGTACAACAAAGTAACAAAAGAAACCTGTAACAGTTTTAAAACTCCCACAATCCCCAAATAAAACAATGTATTTCCCACTAAGAAATAGAAAGAAGAATGAAAGAAAAAACCCTTACCCTAGAGTAGCAACAAAATAAGACAAATGGCAGATCAGCAAAATCCTGCAAATATCAACAAATCCAACTTAATACCCCAATCTTAACAATGCACACATCTGCAGTCTCCAACTTTTAGCGTGACATGTGAATAGATTTATCATTCAGGCCAATTATTGAGTCCACACATTTGAGCATTCTCAAGACCGGCCTATCTTTTGCCCCATTGATAGCCAGTCCCAGCATTCCTCCACAGATAGTGATCCTATCCTCCCCAGATGTTCTCCCATGTGTTGGGATCTAAGCTCAGTTAGTGCCTGGCACTCCATCACAATGTGGAAAAGCGATTCCATCTGTTCCCCATTTCCACAATCTACAAAAACTAGTTGTCCACCTCAATATGGTGTGGTTTGTACTATACCTCATGAGTGGGCATAACATTTAGACGGCATCTCAAAAGAAGATCCCTATGAAAAGCAGAGGGAAATTTGCAAAGGTTGAAAGGCAGGTCATTCAGCCCCATTTGGTCTACCCACCATCTAAAGGTCAAGGGGACAATAGTTCTTGCTTCACTGGTGTTAATCCAATCTACCCTCTCTAGGGACTTCTTGACTTTAAGAGGATAAGCCTTCAGCAGAACAATGTCCACCCCACAATTGGTCAGTGTCCCAAGCACTTTATCGAACCATAAATTCAGAGATCTTTCATTTGACCTGCCCAAGGTTCTCAGTATGGAAAATGGGGGAGGCCCCTCTGTTACAATACATTTCCGATATAAAGAAATCAGATTCCACAGAACTACGGAGGCCATCAGGATAGATGTAATTTATGTCGGATGTTAGCTATTGGAAGAGACTTGGGGAGTCTTAATACGCTATGCCAAAAGTACCCCTCCATCAGCGGCCACACCTTTTCAGTTAGATTAAGCAGAATTTCTGCTCCATACGTAAGGACCTGTGTCACCTTCTGCCTATAGAAGGTAAGAACCCGTAGGATGGAAAAGGCCCCATAATGCCTGTGGATGGCAATTCCTTGATCTGTAAGGTTTTTAAGTTTGTTTCTCACCCAGTCCAGTTGGGCACTTTCATTTATGTTGTTATTTATTTTAAATCCCAAGTATATCATTTTATCTACCACTTGTAGCCGGCATTCCTCAACCTTCTATGTAAAGGGCATCCTTTTTTTCCTTCCAGCTGATGACATGATCAGAACTTGTGTGATTTTTTAACGTTCATTTTTTTATGCCATTCACACTTAGGTACTCATTGAATGCTGCAATTCTACGCTGCAAGCCGATAGCAAACATGGGAGCTCACAGTCATTCAGGTCAGCTGGATAAGCTTGAATAGTCCCCTGTGAGCAACGAAGGTCAGACAGATACAGGCTAAATAGTAAAGGGGCAAGAGCACAGTCCTGTTTGAGCCCACAAAAAGTATTTATCTGTCAAGTCATCATTCCCCTTGCCCGCATTCTAATCTATATCGATGTTCCTTTATATAATGCCTGAATGGCTTTGAAGATGTCAGCAGGACAGTTCCAATTTTGAAATTTTACCCACAGACTATTCCGATCAAACGCCATGAAAGGCCTGTTGTAAATATAAAAAGGCCATATAAATTGTAGATTTATTTTCAATCGACCTCTGCTTCAATAGATGAAGGACAAACAGATTTAAAGATGTCCTTACACCCTTTATGAAGCCTGTTTGTCTGGGATCAAGCATTCCCAGCCTGGTCACCCAAGCATTCAGATTTCAAAGAACTACTGAGGCAAAAAGCTTGGCCAGTGAGTCTAGAAGGGCTATAGGGCAATAGTTCTTAGGATTCCTATGCCCTTCTTGAACACTGGGACAACCCAAGCCGCTCGCCATGACTCAGGAACCTGTCTATTCAACATTACCTGGCTAAACAGGGACAAGGAAAACTCTGCCCAAGCTTCGTGATGGCTCTTCAATACACCATTGTACACGCCGTCTGGCCCAGCCGCTCGAGATGAGCTAAACTTCATAATGTTTGTTTGTTTGTTTGTTTATTTATTTGGTAATGCACGCCAAACCCTTGGGTAGCCGGGTGCAACAGTGTAAAGGAAAACTTAAGCTTGTTACAGTATTTGGCATGAGTATGTAAAACACATAGGCAAGACAGAGCAAAAATATACAAGAATATATACACACATATGTACAAGATTAGGGCATATGTTGGGATATCCGAGGCACTCTAGCGAAACTGTCTAAGCAGATGGTTGTATGATCAAGTTTATAGGTCAGGCTATAAATCTGGAGTCATATAGGTTAGGTAGGTAGGGGGGATGTGTACTCGGCTATTTTTAGGAGTGGGGAGGTCCAGGTGAGCAGAAGATACGGTATGGGCAAAGGTGGGAATATGCTAGGTGTTAGTCAGGTTATGTGTCATTGGCATGCATCATAATCATGGATCTAGCCTCGGTTACATCAAATCCGAAGCTTGAGCCCTTGGTCTCTTGTATCTCTTGAGTCAGAGGTTGTGTGTCCACTCCTGCAAATAACTTAGAATAATGGCTTATCCAACACCTCTCATTTACACCATCCATCGTATGATGTTTCCTGGAGTTTCCAAGATTATTAATAAGCTCCCACATATTGCCAGAGTTCTTCCCGCAGACATCCAGCAGCATCGTCTCTGCATCATTCTGGACGAGTACAGCTCTATGTGCCTTGGCCCAGTTCTTATAGGCCTGTCTGTGTTTCTTAACAAATTTTCCTGAATCTATTGCATTTGTGCGCCTTCGTTTCCTCACCTCCGCCCTGCATGCCCTGCTGGCTCTCGGTCAATGTTATAAATGTATATTGTGGTATAATGGATTGGACCATCTCTATCTGCCCTCTGTTTGAAGCCTTACAGGATCCATTCATACCCCACCACCTACAATCTCTGGCGATGCCTAGGTCTAGCCAAGATGATAAGAGGAGAATTTTAGATGCTGGAATTTTCACTCTATCCATCACCCCATTTACCTCGAGCAGAGGCATAACTTTATGCTTGTATAGACCTACTGGCACCTGCATGATTATGGATAGCAGGTCATGATCACTCTGTGGCAGGGAAACTTTCTCAAACTTAGAGACACTCCCTCCCAAATTAGATGACATGATACAGTAATCCAGGCAAGCTGCCTGTATTCCATTTCTCCAGGTTGGAGCACCCAGGCAATCACCCTCAGTTTGCCAATTTAGCAGCCACAATTCTTGCAAGCAATCCCATCAAGAATCTCCAGCCGCAGTGGCCAACCATCTTTGGATAGTAACTGGAAATTGAAGTCGCCACAAATCAAAATGTCAGGGTTGTTCCAATCTGTTAGGGCCTCATTAACCTTCTCCATAATGTGGTCCACAAGCTTACCAGCTTGTAGTCCCTCAACTCCCCGATAGACATTCATCAAAAGGAGATTGGCTATTCCATTTAAATGGTGCCTCTCTATCGATAAGATTTGGACATATGGATAAGGTGCAAGGTGATGACGTATCACAAAACAACCTGTTCTACTTTAATTAGAGTGAGAAGACCAGAGAAGGGGTGACCCAAGGTTCCCTTAAAAACAGGGTTCAAGAAAATATCATAGCCGTCACATGCCGGCTTGTCCCACAGCCATGTCTCCTGGAGACATAAAATGTCATAGGCACCCAGAACCTTCCCTTCCTCTGTAAATAAAAGTTCAAAGTATTCCATGATCCCACTTTCAAAGGTTTTGTAGGCTCTTCTTCATCAGTCTATTCTCCAATGGGTCTTGACTATGCACTGGGTAGCCAACTCCAAACAGACAGGTTTATTACGGTATTGTCCGGAGGTGCGTTTCCGATCTTCTAGGGGGTTTTACTTCCATTGTTCCTAATCGTGAAATTCCCCAAAGGCCTCCTTTCATTCTTCTGAACCCCTATTGTTAACAATGGCAGATACACATCACTTTTGCTTTCAGGCTTTTTCGTACGTATGATAGAGGTTGGTTGAGGTGCCCATTTTTTAACATGATTAAGCTGAAATCGCTCCACACTATATTCACTGAGATCATACCCTAAAGGTAACAACCTTTCACTTTACTCCAGCAGTGTCTCTTTAATAAGGTGGGATTCTAGATGCACGATTAGGAAATGTCCTTGATCCTCAGATACAAATTCGACCACTCTTACATCGCCTGTTGTTATAAATCTAAGTGCTGGAATGCATTGGAGGAGGTTCAGCACGTTTCCCCTGTTCAGAAATAGAACTTTCTGGTCTACTATAATTCTTTCCAGGGATAGTTTCAAAATCTCTTCTGCTCTTCTTGGGGTGTATGACTGCTCTTCCTGCACCGGATTCCTCCGGGATCTGTGAAAGTTACCAGATTCTTGCTTCCCTTCCACTTTGGTATAGTTGCCAACAGGAGCTGAACAGCTCTTCAATTCTGCAGCCTTTCTTTTTTCCTCCAGAGTTCGGAAATAAGGGACCGGTTGTTGATGCATAGGTCTCACAACTAGGTTTTTGTTTCCAGACTTTTGTGCTATTAGGGCTTCCTGCTTCTCAATTTCCCTCCAGTCAGAATCGCTCAGGTTGTTCCACCTATCATCTTCCTCATTGCCCATAATTTGCAGAAGATCACTGGGACAGATATCTGACTGGAAGGTGGTTTCACCAGTCCTGGATTGCTGGCTTTGATCCAGCCTGATCATATCAGTATCCTCTCGAGGAGGCACAACTTTTGGCATCACCAATTCCATTCGGGATTGTTTAGTAGGGCGCGGTGTTTTTCCTCTTTGAGCTTTAGCTTGTATGTTCGTTAGAATGCTCTTGATCCATTAATCTTTCTTTTCGGGCCTGTTTTAAGTTTTTTTTTTTCTCTTGTAGCAGGTTGCTTTTTCTTTTCTGGCCAGGGACACCTCCTTCTATCAAGGCCAATGGTTTAAATATTGAAAACGTATTAGCCTTGGTTGACTCAAAACAGGGCATTTTCGTCAAGTCAACCATAGCGTTTCCATTCTCCTTGATTGCATTCGAGGCAGGGCTAACCTCTGTCAATTGATTCGACAGGGGGGCAACTTTCATATCCTGGGCCGAGTATTGGGTTGACTTCCAGTGGGCCCTCATCCATTTTCCATCCTCTATGATGGCATCCATCAACGAGGATGTATTCTCCGTCTCCCTCCTGGCCAGGTCACAAAGCCTTTGCTGACACTGATTGCATGTTTCTGCCTCAGTGTCCAGCCTTTGTTCTAACTTTTTTGTGAAGCTGTCTAGGTTTGTCAATGTTGTTGCAGTGTGTACATGAGGCTTACTTGCTCTTGGATGGTGGAGTGTATAGACTCATATAGCTTGCAAAAAGGAGATAGGGATATAGCCATTGAGGCCATCAGTGTCTTTTGGATGTTGGCTATCTCATCTTTAAAAGTGTGGCCCCCTTTGCAATGACCACTCCCAGCCTCATTGTTCAGCATACTGGAATCCGAAGATGATGAGCAGCCCCTTCTGGCTGGGGTGTCCTGAAAACAATCATCCTCCTCTATTCTTTCACCCACCAGTGGGGCTTCCACTGGAATTTGGCACCTTTTAGGCACACTACTACAATTTGCCGTTGTACTGTGAGGCGCTTTATCCACTACAGTTGCCACTCCCATTTCAGGCTCCCAAGTCCTCCGCTGAGGGCCGCCTGTATCGGTGCTCTGCTGGAGTCCTATAGGAGTAGCTGCCCTGTAGGGGCTTTGCTCATCTCATAGGGCATCAAACCTCTCTTTTATCATTGAGATAGTTAATTGCATTTGCATGTTTATTTTATCTGTTAAAAGTGATAGATCCACTGCCACCTTTGCTGCCAAATCTGAGTGTTATGGGGGACCCGGCACCTCCTTAGGGGTTGAAATTAGGGAACTTTCCCTAAATTCTTCAGGATTAGGCGTAAGCCTGTCCTCCATTTCCATTGTCTCACTCCGGGAGAGGATGAGGTCCGGTGAGTGATGTGTTGAACTAATCCACCCTACTTCTTTCAGTTGCTCCTGGGGGCAGTCCTTCATATCCCTCTCCCGGGACCACTCTGTTCAATTCAGCTGGTTATTTTGTTTGAAGGGGGCTTAGTGATGGCATTGCCTGCTCTATCCACTGACAACCCATCTCCCCTAAATCCACGGAGTACTTGGCTGACTGAGACAAGCTCTTCTCAGCATTTACTTCCAATATCCCTCCTTTAATCACATTCATAAAGGCGTCCCCCCCAAAGACACCCTGGCCTTGCTTGCAAAGCTCCCAGTGGTTGCCGATTTTACTTGGTTCACAGGGCAACATGGGTCTATTCCTGGACCAGACTAACCCTTTTCCTGGTCCATGGAAATGTTCTTTCTCACTGAACTGGGGGAGGGGTGAAGTCTGAGAGATTACCAGCCAAGGGAGCAGATTATATTCCTAGGGGGGGGACAACGGCAGCAGTGGAGTTGTGATACATGCACTCGCACTTGCCAGAGCAGGCCCCGCAGGCGCTGCACACAGTCTCACCTGAAGTCTTGTACTGGTGCCTGCTTGTTTGTTTGCTTCCATTGACATCTTCCTCACGATGGGTTGAATATGAATAGCGGGGGGTACCCCTCGCCCTCGTGAACACCTGCATATACCCACTTAGCACCACTACTCACCACTTTGCGTAGAAAGGTACTTGTAAGTCTTCTTGGGGGGTGCGCAGCTCATACCACGTAACGTGTAACAAACAGCAGCTCGTCATTCGCTGGATTCCCTTTTCCTTTCTGCACGATTTTAAAGGTGTATTAGCACCGGAGCAGTAACCAGGAAAGTATCCAAAAACAGAGCCAGCAGGATATCAAAGTGGTAAAATCACACCTGCAAACATCCACTTAGCACCACTTTCAGGTTTTATAAGAGAACAAGCACATGACATTTGGAGGAAGGTAGGGTATCCAGGGGTACAACTAGACACAAATAACTACGATGGTTCACCCTTCAACAATTGCAGGGAAAATATTTGGCCAGCTTTAAGAGCTATGTATCATGACACACCAGATATTAATTCAATCATGGCCAGGACCATGAAGGTGGATGTTGATCCTGCTGCATATGTACAAAAGATTCAGGAGATGTGGCGAGCAGAGACAGGGGAAGCATGGGATAAAAACGTGGCAATTTTCTATCATATGCTAAAAGGAGGCCTCCCCAGGTACAGCAAGATTTGGATAACGTTGTAGGACTAGAATCAAAGAGTTGGCCAGAAATTCAAGCACATATAGTGCACCATTGAAAAAGGATGCAGGAGAAAAAAGAATAGCGGAGCAGGTGCAGAAAGCAGATGCTAAATGTATTCAAAAGAAATTGGCTAAAACAAGTTTAGATGGAGCTATGATTCCAAGCTCCACCGAAGGGCAACAGGGACAGAAGGAATAATTTGACTATTATGTGGTACAAGGGTGGATGGATGTGTTCCTGATTGCAGAGCCATGGAGCAGTTTTCAAGGGTCAGAGGAGGTTTTAAGAGGGAAGGAGGGGTGCATTTGGAGGATTTAGAGGAATAAGGCCTAGGTGGAAAAATGGGAGGCCAGTGTGGAGGACCATATTGACTCCAGAGTTGGTCCTGCGTGAGAATAGGGCATTTATCACAGGATTGCTGGAGTAGACCATCATATTCTTATAATCCAAGTGCTAACCCCAATGGACATGCAAGCAGGTTTGCAGGTTATCCCGCTCCCCAAATGAAGACATCAACTATGTCCTGTGTCCCAGGCTCTGTGTAACTGCAGCAAGCACCGATAGGACAGAACCCGAAATTTGAGGCAGCACAGACCTATGACCACAGTCATGGTAGAGGAATCCTTTGCTGTGAGGTACCATCACATGTTACACAGGAGCATGTGTTTTGGGGGAAACCCCTTCCCACTCCAGGGTACAGATTCATATCCGGATGAAGACAGCCCACAGACATCCCTGACGTGTCCAGTCCTGTCTGTTAATGCCGTTCTGGAAGAGAAATTAAATCTTGCGGCAAGGAAGGTAAGTTTCAGGTAAAATTTCATACACTCAGGGATTCTCTGGAATATTCTGTCAGTTCCATACCAAGAGGATTATCCTTTCAAGGTATGTACTCAAGATGTATCAACTCATTTGTTGTACTGTACAGATACCCCAGTGATTCTCTAGGGCAGAGACCTGCTGAGTAAGCTGAATTTGACAATGTTGGTAACTGAACAAGGTATAGTGTGTTTGACCGACCCCAGGTTTGTATTATGTGAGAACTATGGTGCTTTGGCAAACATGTTATAGTGTTAGCATTATATGCTGTACATTCACATATGTTTCTATATGGAGCCATGGTGGTATTGGGGTGGATTCCTGGGATTCGGGATACAGCATTATGAATACCAGAAAAGATTTTGTTTTGGCCCGCAGTGTCACCAGAGAAAGCACCATGTACAGTTGTTAATATATTTCTATACACGGTAACTATTACAAATGATAAGGTGGTTCTCTCAGGCACTGATGAGGAAGATGAGGAATGGAGCCCAGTTCTGTGCATTGAGCCGACACTATCATTGAGGGGGGTGTCTGATGAACTGTTGTTCAAGGAGGCCGGGGACACAGTAGAAATGATCTTTGAGGTGGGGATACCTTGCCACATAATGTTCCTCCCAGATCTCTCCGCTCTGCAAATGCCCTGTCCATCCAGGTTCCTCAGTTTCACTGCATAAGAGTTCAGGCTGCACTTTCTGTAATTCATTACTCTTTTCTATTTGCTCCACTGAAGACCATCTTTTGTTCCTTTGTCAAGTTAAAATATTTCACTTCTAACCTTTCCCTCTAGTCACACTCGCTTACTTGTGTTATTTACCCTTCATCAGCACCATGATGTCGCCAGGCGACAGCTACACTTTACAAATGCACATGACATAACTTAACATAGTACCATAGCCCCATATCGAAAGGAACATTTGGAGAAGGTGCCTAGTCACTTGTGGACTAGCAATCCTCATGATGTGGCGTTACTCAAAAGCATAGGAGTGGTAAAGATCAAAATAAAGCCTGGTGTTATGTTGCCACATGTGAGAGAGTAGCCCGTGTCTAGGGAGGTGGATGAAGGGATTTGTGACACCATTATGGCATTGTGGAAGTAAGGTATTATCCAACCTTCTGTGTCCACATGTAACCCGGCTTTGTAGCAGGTAAAAAAGGCAAAGGGGCCCAGTTGGAGGACAGTACAAGATTTGTGTCCTCTGAATAAAATTGGTGAAGCAGAGTTCCTGGTAGTCCTGAATCCTGCTACCATTCTTTGCAGCATCCCTACTGGATCCACTCACTTTACTGTGATTGATCTGGAAATTAAATTTTTCACAGTCCCTTTGCAACCAGACTCTCAGTATCTTTCTGCATTTACCTATAGATGCCAAAGATTTGAGAAAAGAAGATTACCACAAGGCCATTGTGACTTGCTGAGTATTTTTAATCGGGTGGTTCAAATGGATTTGTAGAATCTACATGTGCCCAGTATGGTGATTGAGTATTTGGACGATTTGCTAGTATGATGCGCTTCACATGAGCAGTGTCGAGGAGATTCAATTATGCTTCTCATCCTGCTCATCAGAAGAGGTACAAGGTGATCAATGAGAAATTGCAGTATTTTCAGATCAAGGTTGTGTATCTAGGGCAAATAACATTGCCTGCAGGAAGAAAAGTATTGCCGTTCAAAATACAGCACAACTAGCAACTGTAAAACAGATGCAGCAGTTCTTGGGACTCTGTTTCTATTGTAGAACTTGTATCTTTGACTTCCCAAGCTACACAAGGCCCTTGTTACAAGGACTCAAGGGAGCACAGAAAGAGAAATGAAAACTTGTTTCACGGCACTCAAGTCTGTGATCAGCTATGCTCCAGTTTTGGCGACTCCAGATTATAAGAAGGCATTTGAACTGTTTTTGCACTGAAATGGGCAAGTAATGACAATGGTCCTAACCCAGAAAATATTATTGGGTCATAAAACGTTGGCTTATTATAGCAAGCACCTAGACCCATTTATGCAAGGGCACTTTCCATGTGAGCAAGCATTGAAAGCAGCGGATTTTACCATTCAAAAGTCCTCAGCCATTACTATGGGCTGCACAGTGGCACTGTTTGTAGAGCATGTTATTTTTCAGATCTTAGAAAAGTCCAATTTAACCCTCACCATGCAGAGGTCCTCGGGGTATGAGCTCATTTTGTCTAATGCCTCTATACATCCAGTGAGGTACCATACTGTCAACCCTGCAACATTCTTTACTGGACCAGTGTAACCTGATGACATTCCAAATGACTAAGCAACCTATGAGGGAGAAGGATATGAGAGTGTGAATGTTAAGGGAAATGCATTAGAGGGAGGGAAAGTGCTCTTTTTTGCTGGTACATTGACTATCGGTCATTACACTGGGGAAAGGTGGACAGGAATGGCAAATGTGGGCTTGTTGGATGCTGAGTACCAAGTCAAAGTGAAAAAGAAATTGCCTTTGCATTTTTCCATACAATCAGTGAATTAGAGGGGCTTGAGATCCTTAGGGAGATGGCAATTACTATTTACTCTGACTTGGCATATGTCACACCCACAGTGCATTTGGGGTTGTCAAGATGATAGAGAAGATCAGATGGGTGCCCAGTCCAGTATGCTGCACTGTTATCTAGATCGATAGATGTGTTAATATTACCAGCGAAAATATCAGTTGTTAAGTGCATTGCACGTACTAACAATGCTGACCTAATTGTGCTTGGGAATAATGTAGCTGATAAAATGACAAAGAAGGACACATATTTGCCATTCACAGATTCCAGAAACCATGTCCAGGTACAGTTATCTGTCCCATACATCGCAGTGCCCCAATGCAAATTGTAGAAATGTGAGAATGAATGCCAGAAAATGAAAAGGAGCTATGGGTGAAACAAGTGTGCGCCCGCTCATCCAGTGATTAGTTGTATGGACAGGAGCTCACAAATAAAGTAGTAATGCCTCTGGAGTTACTTGTTGTGGCTCTAGAGCAGTTGCAACACCTGTAACACACGTCTCGACAACAAATATCATCATACCTCGAGGAGAACTGGCTCATTCCCAACCTACAAGAACCGGTGAGCAAATTTGTATCTAACAGTGTGACCTGTCACCAGTTCAATCCTCAAAATACATTAAGAACATCAAAAGGAACTTTCCTCGACCATCAGGGCCCATCAGAGAAGTTTTGATTATGTGGAGTTGCATACATAACAGGTGTATTAATATTCGCTATCTAATTGTTGTTGTTTGACCATTTCCCCATTGGCTCGAAGATGGGCCCTGTGCACATCCTGAGGCTAACTCAGCGGAAACATTTTTGGTGAGGGAGGGCTTTCTAAGGTGGGGTATATTTGAAGTTGTGAGGTCAGATTATTGAACACTTTTTTAATGAACCTTTCGAAGAAATAACTTCTTTGTTGTGGATAAAGCACACACTGTGTTCAGTATACCACCCACAAGCCAATAGAATTGTGGAAAGAATTAATGTTTTTGAAGTACCTATTATGTGCCATTAATTGAAGAAATTATGCTTGTTTTGCCATCTCCTGGCACTGTTTTTTTCAGGACTGAGCCAGGGAAGGACCACCACCTTAATCCATATGAGATAGTGACAGGGAGAAGAACGCATACACCACTCTCACTAACATGCATAGCATCAGATGCACAAACATTGTTAGACATATTAGGAGATGTTAATGTTAATGTTAATGTTAATGTTAAAGGACATTTGTACCGCGCACTATCACCACCGGAGTGGTCCCCTGGTGCTCTGGCGACTCTAGTTAGTGGGAGGAAGCTGGACAAGTGCAAGAGAGCAGTGATGTGCTGTTGGCAGCCTCAGCCCGGTAGGTCCATTGGCTGGGCCTGGGCCTGGTGTGTTTGCGACCGGTAGTCATCGTGTACTGTTGTTTGAGTCTATGTGCATTTTTGTTTTGTTGCAATGTACTGAAGTTTGTGCGATTTTTGGTGCTGTAGGTTTGTGGTTGTGTTTGGTTTGGAGTTTGAGAGGTGTATGCAGAGGGGGAAGCTGTTAGTGAGTTTAGGGCCTACCTGTAACGCTCACGTGATATCCACGGGGACGTCACTCAGCCTGTTCTGACCTCTTATGACCTTGAACCCTTCCCTGGAGTCTACTTGACTGGAGAATGGGCCTGTAGCACAGGATTGGTAGAGTTTAACTCCCTATTGTCTCTGTGTGCTTGAACCCCTTCTTTCCCTGGGTCCAACCCTTCCCTTTGATCCACAGCTCACCTTGTTTTCTTGGAAAGTGTGATCTCCGTCCTGCTTTTAGCGCATGGGTGCGTTGATTGATGCGGGCTCATTGCTGCCTAGTTACTTCACTGGCAACAGTCTGACAGGTAAGTACAATGAGTCTTTTGAACAGTTCTCTAACTTTGTTCCTTTCCTTCCTTAGATGATGGACGGCATCCAGGGATGGCGACGTGCTGCTGAGATGAGAAGCACTGACTGAGAGCGCGATGCGCGATGCGACCCTTTTGCATTTGTATTGAACTGAGTTCTTTTTCTGTGTCTTTTAGGTGCCACGACGTTTTCAGCATGGATGCGGTTATGAAGTAGAAATGCGTTGAGTAAGCGTGGTATGTGGCGCCTCTAGATGTTTCCACGCTGACCTGGAGTGTCTTTTCCCTCTTGCAGATGGATGAGAAGTTCCGGAGACAGAGTTCCTGCAGAGCGGCTGGGATTCAGGTAAGCGTTTGAAGCCCGTACAGTCTTTAAAAAATAAGTGAAGATTTGCTGAATGCTTACTAATGCCTTTTTTCTGTTCTTTTCCCTATTCCTTAGGAAGCGGCTTGCTGGCATGGGAATGACACCGCCAAAAATGCCCGCAAAACAGAAGGAGCGATGAATGATGGGCAGAAGCGCCACAAGGTAAGGCTGTTCCTAACAGTGTTCTTGTTCTTGCAGGAGCTGAGCGCAGAAGAAAGATGCAGGCCTATGGAGACCGATCTGAACACAGTGAGTGTCACACTGCAGGTGCAGAAAACACAAAGCATGTTTCTAAGCCTGGGCGTGGATTAAATAGTCTCTGGGTATCCTAGGTGTCTCTGGGCTGAACCACACCCAAAAGACTAGACTGAACATGCAGTTCTGGGAACCGAAATATGTGAGGGCATCCATCTTGTCCCCATCAATGCACTACAAGTGCAATCCCCAATGTTATCCTACGGGAGTGAGTCTGGTGCCACAAGCATCAAGTCTGACTCCAAGTGGGTCTTTGGAGGGATGGAGAGGCCCTTGAGGGCCATGTAGGTGATTGTGGCCTGGCTCCAGCCTGACATCTTGGAGGGCTGGGGACATGAGGGGCAGGAATCATGACGCTACCTTACAGACTTAACCCAAGCTGCTATATCTTCACTTGTTGCTTCTTCTCATCAATAGCCCAGCTGCAATGGAGGGCATCGATCAAGAATCAGGAGCCCTAATATAGCCACAGCTCTTTCCGGGAAATTTGTTCGTCAGTGGAATGAAAGTCGGTTTCAAGGGCCCTATGATATGACATGATATGAAATATGATATGGAATTTATAACGCGCCTATACACAAGTGTTTCAAGGCACAACGAGGCAAGGGAGGGGGAAAAGAGGGAAGACAGACAACGATCCTACTAGGCCAGGTGTCATTCAGATCATGCAAGTGCATAGGAAGGGGGAAGGGGAAGGTGCGAGGGGAAGCGGGAGGGGACAGTGCAGTAAAAGGATAATAGAATAAATAATAATAAGTAAAGTACGGCCAGCAGCTGGCAATTGCAAGGGTAAAGGGTGAGTGCAGGCATCAAGTGTCAAGTCGTAAAGGAACTGTAGGGATACAGAAAAACAGTCCCCAAGTGCGGGGTTGCAAGGAAGGCAGTGCAGGTGTGCAACTGGTGGGGGATGGGACCTGGGCCCGAGATCAGAGGGTGGACAGTTATCCAATGCAAAGTCAGTTTCAGCCAGGAAATCAGCAGGGGATAGAAGGAGAGAAAGCAGAAGCAAACAGAAAGGTTTTGAGGTGCTTCCGGAACCAGAGATGGTTCTCCTCAAGTTTCAGAGGGGTAGAAAGGCTGTTCCAGAGGGATGACGCAGCCAAAGAAAGTGATCTACTACCAACTCGTTGCTTGGAGAAGCCACTGACCCTGAGGGAGTTGAGGGCGGAAGAGGGAAGAGCTTGAGAAGGAAGATATTTAGGAAGAGAGAGTTGAAGATATTGAGGCCCCAGAAGGCCTTGTGGACAATGCAGAGGGTTTTGACCATAATCCATGCAGCCACTGGGAGCCAGTGCAGAGATTTCAGTCCTAGAGAGATACGATCCCTGGGCTTGAGGCCAAGGACAAGTCTGGCAGTCCTGTTTTGGATGAGTTGCAGAGGGCGGAGGGTGGAAGCAGGCAGATTTAGAAAAAGGCTGTTGCAATAGTCCAGCCTAGAGAGAACCAGAGCTCTGGAGACAGTGAGCTTCTGGGGGAAGGAGAGGAAAGGAAGAATACCCCTGAGGAGGTGCAGATGGCCCCAAGGTTTTTTGCCTCACACATGGGAAGAGGAAGAGGGCCAAGAGAGGCCGGCCAAAGAGTGACAGTAAAGGAGGGTGTGGGTGTGCCTATAAAGTGGTCTATGCAACCCTGATTACTGTGAAGGTAGAAGAGAAAAAATGTTCAATCCATTTGAGTGATGTACGGAATGTGGCTTGTGACTCTCTGCCTTTACAAGAACACAGCTTTATCGGGGAAGATTAACAGAAAATAAATACAAAGTTAAGTATTTACATAGAAACCGGGCTCATTCCAGTGAGAACAACACAGTGAGATAAGGGAAACACAATGCTGGTAAAAGATGGTAAAGGATTACCGTCATCGCTTACTGCTACAGGCTATTCTGACCAACCAGACCGCTATTAACAGCACCGTAAAGTATGATGCCGTTAATAGCGGGCTGGGTGCGCACACGCGACACGCCATACCAGCATTAGCAGCATGCCTTAACCGGAGTAGATAACAAGTGAGGTGGACATGCAAATAACGGCCTCATGAAGGCAGAAAAGGTGCCTACCGGCATGCAGTAAATACTGGCATCGCCACCTGCCGCAGAAAGCTCTGAGCAGTGTTTCCAACAGCCACAGATGCACACAATCAGCACAGGTGGAGGCAATGGAGTCAGGCCTAGTACAAAAGGAGCACACCCACACACCACACCCCCTCCCACACCAAGATGATTCCAATAGTAGTAGCATTACTGGAGCTGGAGGACCTGCTTGCATTGCCACAACATCAACAACAACAACAACAGCCACCACCACAGAGGAGACGCAGGAGAAGAAGGAGGGTGAGACAGACCCAGCATGCCCCACCAGTGCAGCCACCATTACCACGCCAGCAGCCCCCAATCCCTTGCATCAGAGCCACTCCATTCAACCTAACCCCTGAGCAGATCCACACCCTGTACCGTCTGGACCAGGACACCACCATAGTGGACCTGATACACAATGACATTGTGAGCCTCATTGAAATACGCACCGCCATCCCCCCTCTACTGAAGCTAGTGTCTGTGCTCCACTTCCTTGCAACAGGCACCTACCAGCACACAGTGGGGCACATGCATGGCATATCACAACCCTTATTTTCCCGGATTCTGAACCAAGTGCCGGATGCCCTCCTTAAGCACACAAGGGACTACATATCCCTACCATGGACTCACCAGGAGATATTTGATACAAAAGTTGCCTTGCATGCACTGGCAGGCATGCCAAATTGTGTAGGTGCCTTCGACTGCACCCACGTGGAGTTGGTGGTCCTGCATGCCATGGAGGTGGTGTGCCACAACCGCAAGCAATACCAGTCCATCAATGTGCAGATGGTATGCGACGCCAGCAAGATCATCACACATTGTTGTGCCCGATATCTCGGATCAACTCATGACTCTTTGGTCCTGCGGAACTCCACGCTACCACACTTAATGGAGCGACATGCTAGACGACGTGCCTGGCTGCTTGGTAAGTACAAGGAATGGCACATGGCATTGAAAAGGGGGAAAGATGGACACACCACCATGCTGCCAATGTTGATGTGACTGCACGATGTGCACATCACCAAACATTGTGCCCCAAACCAACACATACCATACAAGACACACAAATCCCATATGAATGAAGTAAGGTCCACACCTATCACGACATGACTAACAGGAAACCACTCCACATCCCATGACACGTGCACCACCCATCAGCGACCCTCACCCTCCGTAACGCCATACTACAGCATGCAGTGCATATGCACCATGTTGATGTCTCCAGCATCACAGGACAATCATCCCTGAGAGTGCATCATACTGAACCTACTAGGGAATCCACTGTCCGGAACAGGGCCGGCACAATCACAGGAGTGCTGCTTGTTACCATGGGAATGCCAATGCTGATTGCCCAATATTGCACAGGCTACTGCCAAATCTCACAGGACACTGTTAGGGAGAATTCTCTTATAAGGCTAATTTCCCAAACCTAGTGAGTCCCCCAGCAGCTTTGCTGGATTTTTGGGGTTTGTTTTTTTCTCTTGCTAAGAATGAGACTCTTTTCCTCCCACTCTTAGGCATGATTTGAGGTATGTCTTTGACTATGTATATGCTTATGGGATATGGGGTCTTTTACTCCACAGGGTATCATCTGTGGTTCATGTGTGTTACACAGCACCCTCAGTGCAGTAACACAGGGGTGTCATAGTGACTCCCAAACATAGACTCCATATCCTATATCCTGGGACTGACTACTGTCTCCCAGGGCATGTAAAGTCAACATTGATGATGAAGGGGAGGAGGAAGAAGTGGCAGGACATCATCACGGTGGGGACGTGCTGTGCGGCAGTCACTGATCACACAATATTTCTGACACACGTCAGCAGAGGGTGAAATAATGTTTGGACATAGGGCACTGGGTGTGGGGGTACATGTACTTCACTGTGAATGATTAAATGACACATGCTCAATGATGAATGTCCACTCGGGTGTTCTTTTTCACACAACCAGTGTATTGAATGTAACAATATTAACGTAAGTGGCAAAACCCTCCACCACCCTTCACCCTCCCCCACAACTCCCCACACACCCTCCCCCCTGCCCCCATAACTCCACCACACACCCTCACCCCCCTCTCCCTCTCCCCACAACTCCCCCACACAAGTCCCACTGAATCACCAAAGCCTAGATGAGAATGCCACAACATTCACTCGGCACTCTCAGAGCCAGGGGGTGGCATGTCCCAACGACGCAGTGCACGGACTGACCGGCAGAGCGAGCTGGTTTGGGTTGAACTGCAGGAGGATGGTGTGGCCTCCTGCTGAGGTTGAGGGGCGGGACAACCTGCCTCCAAGGCATCAGCGATGCGCCCTAGCACCTGCCGGAGGGCCGAGACCTCCTCGCAGAGGTGGTTGGTGTTGTCTGTAAAGGACCGGCCCAGTGCTGACAACTCTGCACGCCACTAAACTCTGGCCTGGCGGTTGTCCTCTACAAATTCTCAGATGAGTGCAGTGAGCACGTCAGCCCGCTGTGGTCCTGTGGCTGCACCTGTGGGTGTGCTTGGAATCTGGCTGGCATGCCCAGCTTGCTAATCCTCCCCAACACTGAATACTGGACTGATATGTCCCTGGGTGTGGTCATGGACAAAGTGCTCTGGGGTGTTGGTGTTCACGGTATCACTCGTAGATACCTGGGGGATGCAATTTGCGTTGGGGTATGGGCCACATCCATTGTATCATCCTCGACGGTGTGCCCCAGATGTCCTCCTCGCTGTCTTCCACTGTGAGGGGTGCCGTGTCTGCCACCTCCCCAGCCACACTGGACTCCTCCGAATGGGGAGTTTCACAGGTGTCTCCAGGCAGAACAGTGGGTGGGGGGGTGGTGGTGCTGTGCCCTCCACAGGCCTTGGTGGTACAGGTGCAATGTGTACCTGCGGTGGCCTGGTTGCTGGGACACGGAGCCCCCTGGCTTGTTCCCTGGAGGTTGACGGATGGTTGCTGTCCTCCTGGTACCTCTTACTGGGTGTGGCCTGTGCAGACGTGGTGTCCTGCTCTTCGCTGTCATGCTCACTGCCTGTGGGGGTAGAAGAGAGGGACGGCATGAGTGATGTTTGGATAGGCATCATACATATATTGGGACAATTGCTCATCCACACAATTGTGGGTAATAGGCATTTGTGTTGGGAAGGGCACATCATTTCATACATGGGTGGTAAATGCAGCCATATGTTGGCATCACTCATGTTGGCCAGGAACAGTGCTGTCTGACATGCTCACTATTTTGGTAATGCACACTGTGTGCCTCGTGGAATTTCCTACTTTGTGTGGTATGTGTCATGTACGATATGGCCTTGCAGCAGGCATCAGCATGTGTCTCAGTTGCTTCGGACTACTTTACAGGGAGTGTGTGTGTGTGTGGCCGACCATGGCGTGACTCTTTGGACAGACATTGGCATTGACTTTCATCAGATTTGGCTTAGCAGTGCTTACTTTGGACACTCACCTCCATCAGCAGATGTCGTGGCGCCACACTCCATCTCACCTACGCCTTCTATCGATTCCGACCCAATCATGTTTGCACATGTGTCCTCCCATGGGGTGAGCTTTACGGGTGAACTAGGTCCTCCTCCAGTTTCCATGGACTGGGTGTGATTGACCGATAATATGTTGCGCACCATTAGGCAGAGATCATCCCACCGCTTAAGGCAGTCTTTCACCGTGAGGGGTGTGGTGCCCACTGCACTAACCTTCTGGGCAACAAGTGCCCAGATCTCTTTTTTACGCAGCACTGCCTCTCTCCTCATGTTGCTGCTGAAGACTGTGCCTGCATGCTCATGCAAAGTGTCCACGAGCATCTGGAGTTCGTCCTGATTAAATCTTTCCTTTCTGAGGTGGGCAGATCCCTTCTTCAGAGCTTTAGGCATTCTAGTGTTGTAGGAGGTACTTTTCAGTCGATCAGCAGTGTCCCAGGGGTCCTGTGTGCTGAGTATGGCAATGGATTGTGTTTTTAAAGATGGCCGCCGTGCTCCTTCCCGTTCTTGTGCGATGACGCTATTTCCAGTTCCGCCATTTAGCGTAAATGACGCATTGGACTGTGTTGGTAGTGTAATCTGCGCCTAGCTTGATGCCGTTAAGGGCTTTTTGGGCGCCTTTTGCGGCATTGCACTAGGTACCTTACCGGCATGGCGCAAAGCTCTTGCCCGCGAAGTCGTTATAGTCCTTTATTAGCAGACTGGTGCCAGCACGGACACGCTATTTGCGCCATGATGGTAAGGGACGTTACTTGGTTACCAGTCATTTGGTCGAAAACCAAATGATCGAATGCCATTTGAACGAGAGTCAAATGGTGGAAAAAATTGTCGAATTTTGTTTTTTTTAAAAAAAAAATTTTACTTTTTTTTTTATGGGGGGGTTCCCGGTTCCCCCCCATCCCCACTTTTTCTATATTTTTTTTTTACCAAACAAAACTAAAAAATTATATAAATAAATAAATAAATTCGAACATTTTATTTTCGACCATTTGACTTTCGATCAAATGGTCATTCGATCTTTTATTTTCGACCATTTGACCGGACACCACGTTACTTACCTCCAAACTTGGAATGAGGGCCATACACTTTTAAGTGCAGATATTGAAGAAGTTTGTTAATAAACCCTAGCAGAAGTACATGTTCTCCGAACGGGTTCTATAAACAGACATGATAACATTGATCCTGTAGGTTGCTGTTCCAAATCACTTATGACTTGATTTGCTTTGTACCCTGGAGTAAACTGCAATGAGAATGGGTATGTGTGGCAGGCTGACATATCTAGGAGCAGACATTGGGGTAGGCGATGGTCGGTTTGCTACTGCATACTGGGACCTTCTGTGCTCTCTCCCCACCTGACGCCTCATCCTGGCATGATGCAGTTTGTTGCGGTTCATAGCTGCGTAAATATCTTGGAAAATGTGCATCCTAGGGCCTGGACCTCGAGATTCGTTCCTCGTGTCTGGACTGGCCCTTCTGCGACCACATTGATTTTTCACTGATTTCAGGCAACCGTCTCATGTGTGAAGGTGCTGAAATCCAGCGAAAGGGGTGGGGTGTCCAAATGTTATGTAGGTAGTAATGTACGGAGGGTCCTAAAAGATAACTATGCAAAATTTGGTGCACATTGGTGAAACGCTGTGGAATTGTATAAGGAACAACGCTTTGCCAAGCCACAAACCCACAAATAAATGTTGTCTTGTGCTGAAATCCTGGGAACGGGGTAGGATGTCGAAATGTCATGAAGCTAGTGATGTCGGAAGGGTCTTAACAGATAACTATGCAACTCTTGTTGCCGATTGGTCAAATGGGGCAGAATTGTCTGAGGAGCAATGCTCCACCAAGTCACAAACCCACAAACAAATTTTGACTTGGGCTGAAATCCATGGAACCGGGTGGGGTGTCCAAATGTCATGTAGCCAGTAATGTCCAGAGGGTCCTTACAGGTATCTATGCAAAATGTGGTGCAGATTGGTGAAACAGTCGGAATTGTATAAGGAACAGCGCTTTGCCATGCCACAAACCCACAAACACATTTTGAATTGTGCTGAAATCCGGGGAAAATGGTGGGGTGCACAAATGTCATGTATCCAGTAATGTACAGGGGGTACTAACAGGTAACTATGCAGAATTTGGTGTAGATTGGTGAAACGATGTGGAATTATATAAGGAACAACGCTTTGCCACAACCCCAAAAACACATTATGGGCCTCATCACGAGTTGGGCGCTATCCCAGTGGATTTACCACCGGGATACTGCCCAATGCAAGTAGCATTACCAAAACTTTGTCCGGCGCTATTAGTGCGGGATCCCAAGTTGCACCAATGCTGTTAATCCCGATTTTTACCAGAGTTCATAGGACTCTAGGGGGAATTGTTGGCACATTTACAGTGGCGCAAATTGCGCCACAGTAAAATCGCTGAAAATGCGTGATAGATTGTTGCATTCACCCCCGGCTCAAAGCTGGAGGTGAATGCTCTGACCTTTCCCAAAACTCGGGATTGGGCAGAGCGGTAATTCAGTGGTATTAACGGCAACACTGCATGTTTCCTGCTACGCCTAACTCGTGATGAGGCCCTTACTTTTGCTGAAATCCAGGGATGTCATATAGCTAGGAATGTCTGGAGGAACCTATCAGGAAACTATGCAAAATGTTGTGTAGATTGGTTGTAACTGTGTGGAACTGTACATGGAACAACACTTCCGCCACAAAAAAACACATTTTGACTTATATGTATATATATATGTATTACATGGACGCAGTAGCGTCCATGTAGTTATGGTTAAGTTGGTGTTTCCATAGGAAGAGCATTTTTTGGGTGCCTCATAACTTCGCTCCCTCTGGACGAATCCTCACCAAACTTTGCAGAAAGAGGATATGGCCCACTCCGAATCTTTTTGCAAAGTTTGGAGAGGTTTGGTCCAGGGGGGGAAAGTTATAGGGGGGTCCCAAACCTTTGTTTTTTTCCATAGACATAATGGGAAAAAACTTTGCGCGCGCCTACAGCCCAAACCGCTGGACAGATTTACACCAAATGTGTATCACGAGCGGGGGCTTGGTCCCGAAAGCGTGCTTTTGCAAATTTGGTGTAAATCCGTCCAGTAGTTTTTTTTTTTAAATTACCAAAATGTAAGGCAAAAAATTAGTGATATCTCCGTTCGCTCCGCGGACGGACTTCCCTGTTCGCTCTGCGGACAGCGCCCCGATTGGCCAAGTGGCTTGCGACGTGTTCGCTGATTGGACGGCGTGGTGCATGAAGCGCGTCAGATTTTTTGTGGCGCCCGCCATCTTGCATTCGCCGACCACCGGGGACAGCACGGTGAAACTTGGATTAAAAATTGTATTTAGTGGAGTGTGTTGGTGTGTAAGAGTGTTTGGGGAGGGTGGGGGAGTATGAGATAGGTTCAATGTTCTGTTCTTTTTATGTACTAGATGCTTTTGTTGTGTTCGATTTGTCTGCGGACAACAAGGCTGTTCTGAAATTTTCTATATAAACTAAATGGTGGGGTGTTCTGAGGACGGAGTATGTGTCCGTTTTGTTCTCAAGCAAGCTAAAATTGAGCTAAGAACACTCGCGGTATCCTTAAATGTTTGTACATGAACAAAATGGGGGTGTCCTGAGGATGCTGTCCGTATTGTTCGATGGCAAGTTGAAAGTGTTCTAAGAACACTCGTGGTGTCCTGAAATGTTTGCAATTAAACAAAATGGGGGTGTTCTGAGAACGCTGCTCGTATTGTTCGTTGTCAGGTTGAAAGTGTTCTAAGAACCCTCCTTATGTCCGCTGACATTACAATTTCCTATGGGCTTACCCGACTTTTTGTCCACTAAAAAAACGATAAATCAGCTGCTGTGCGCTGACATTATCTGATAATCCTATCACTTGCCCCATCGTCCTGGCTGACCTGCTTTTGCGACACTAAATCATATCTCCCGCCCCTAAGCCTGACATTATCAAAGCATTCATATTCCCCGTCTCTCTCTGACATTACAGGGTGTGTAGCCAAACGCGCCCAGTCGTCTCCAGTCCTACGCGACTTTACACAGAACCCGGAAAACAACACACATCATCTCACAACACAGCGCGCCACAATTCGGAATATGAAACTGTGATTTAAAAGCAAACAGCAAGATTGTACATTTCGTAAAGTACATTTATTTGACATCAAATGTTTAGAGAATATTCAGCAATTTGCATTTGTCTTTGCTGTCGATCCGCAAAAGTTCATCTTGAGTCACGCGCTGTTCCTTTGCGCTACACAGGGTGTTGGTTTATGATAAAAGAAGGACTGTGGTCGCACTGATAATTGGAAGGCTGTTTCAACAACGAGGCATTAGACCACCATAACGGTTGGTATGTTGCTTCTAGCCGCTAGTACCGCATAAGGGCATATTGGTCCTTGGCGATTGTCCCATAAAATGGCGAGGGTCATGAAGTTGTTTACTAGGAGCTGCACCTGGCAGTTAAAAAATCTGTTGGCCGGGGTCTGAAAATCGTGTCATTGACAGTAGGGAAGGATGTACCTGTTTTAAAAACATAAATTAGTATCACCAGCCGATCTTCATTAAAAATATTCATTTTATTTATTAGGGCATGAAACTATTTGCTAGCGAGGATAGTGCAACGGAGTATGTTAACATATTCCCACTAACCCACCCTCTCTCCTCTGCCTTTTTCAGAGCCATCTGAGCGCCAGGGGACCACTTTGGCGGTGATAGTGCACGGTACAAAACAATATGCCACATTGAACGAACAAGTACAACTTAACCGGGCTTTAACGCCACGCTATTGTTATTATATTCCGGTATAAAATAATCTAAAGGGTTACTTACACTATATTGACATTTTCCATTGTCTACGCGTAATGCAGTCCCTAAATACGACTCGGTCTGTGCCAACGATCTTTCTCATAGTGATATAATATATAAAAGCGGTTTCGTTTCAGAAATTTCATCCTTATCGTCTCTTACGTTACTGCACCCCTACTTCAAAAGAAGTCTTTTGGCACGATCCCTGTCTGTCAAGTTAAAAAAACAATAGAACCTTATAGTGCGAGTCGTGGGCCACTCCGGCTCACAAGCAAAAAATGGAAGCAGCTGACCTTCACTGTGAACAAGCATACATTCTTACTTTGCAACATTCTGTGTAAAGCCATCCCTGAGAAGTTGCTTTTTACACTCCATCTTTGTATATTGTCTTCATGCTAATAAAAAAAGTTTGTTAAAGCAAGGTTATGGTTAAGTTGCGCAACTAAAAAACCTATGAAATTCAGTAAAAAAAACTTTGTTAAAGGGACGTTATGGTTAAGTTGCGCTACTAAAAACCTATGAAATTCAGTGAAAAAACTTTGTTAAAGGGCCATTATGGTTTGAAGTAAAACCGAAAAAGCCCTGAAATTCGCCAGTTATGGTAAGCTAAGCAACCATAACTCGCGCCACCACCGTGCACTGCTAAGACTAACACCCAGGACATCAAAGATGACATCACAAATGTCATTGATGACATCACTGATGACATCACATGTCTGGCTCCCTCTTTTTCCTTTACTGACATATCTAGGCCACATGGTTTTCTTCAGTAACAGTCAGGAACTAAAAATTGTAAACATACTATATTTGAAGACTTATCCTTCAAGTAGGTTCTTACAGTAATTCCCTTAGAGTCCATTCACATCATATGAAACATGTACATAGGGGAAGACACAAGCTTGAAAGACAGCAATCCTTTCTGTGCATGAAGATAATCAATAGCCTTATCAGCACTTTCTTATAGTTCTGTTGTTTTTTTATGGCTGTACTTTCCCTGTATATGCACCTATTTTTATATCTTGTATTCACACTACTTTCCTTAGGGTCCAGTCACATCATGCGATATATATACATAGGGTAAGTAGCAGCTTTGAAACAGAGCAATCATTTCTCTGCATAAAGGTAATCAGTTAGGTTATGAACACTTTTTGCTATTACTGCTGTTTTTTTTCTTACTTCAATTTCCTTGTATATACTCATATTTCTATGTGGTGTTGTCTCTTTGTGTTTTGTCTATAATAATGCAATTATGTAGTAAGTGGGTTTTATTATCTACTTATCACATGTTTCACAGTATGCAAAAGTCTAATAAGAAAACAGTTATCATTTCACTATTCAACATGGCAAGCTTATGAATATTGAACCTCCATCATGTATCCTGCACACAATGCCTATGTTTCTACATGAGCACCTTAGTATACTGGATGGACTAATTAGCCCTTGATATTTATTCCAATGATCCTTGGCACTTTTTTGTATTAACATTACATTAAGAAACCCTTGTACAGACTTTTCATGAAAGGTAAATGCACATGTGATGTCATCAGTGATGTCATCAATGACATTTGTGATGTCATCTTTGATGTCCTGGGTCTTAGTCTTAGCAGTGCACGGTGGTGGCGCGAGTTATGGTTGCTTAGGTTTCCATAACTGGCGAATTTCAGGGGGTTTTCGGTTTTACTTGGAACCAGAAAGTCCCTTTAACAAAGTTTTTTTTACTGATATATATATTACATGGCCACGGTAGTGGCCATGTAGTTATGGTTAAGTTGGTGTTTCCATTGGAAGAGCACTTTTGGGCGGCTTATAACTTCGCTCCCCCTAGACGAATCCACACCAATCTTTGCAAAAAAAGTATATGGCCCGCTCTGAATATTTTCGCAAAGTTTCGTGAGGATTCGTTCAGGGGGGGAAAAGTTATAGGGGGGGACCCAAAGGTTCTTTTTTTCCCATAGACTGAATGTGAAAAAATGTTTGCTCGCGCCTACAGCCCAAACCGCTGGATGGATTTTCACCAAATTTGGACCAGGAGCAGCGGCTTGGTCCCGAAAGCGTGCTTTTGCAAATTTGGTGAAAATCCGTCCAGTATTTTTTTTTTAAATGACCAAAAAGTAGGTATACAAAAAATTAGTGATATCTGTGTTCGGTCCGCGGACACACTTCCCTGTTCGCTCCACGGACAGTGTCCTGATTGGCCGAGTGGCTTACGTCATGTCCGCGGACATATGGCGTGTTCGCTGATTGGATGGTGTTAAGCGTGAAGCGTGTCCGATTTTCGGTAGCGCCCACCATCTTGGATTCACGGACGTCCGCGGACAGCGCGGTGAAAGTTTGTTCAAAA
Source organism: Ambystoma mexicanum (assembly GCF_040938575.1). Classification (NCBI taxonomy): domain Eukaryota; kingdom Metazoa; phylum Chordata; class Amphibia; order Caudata; family Ambystomatidae; genus Ambystoma; species Ambystoma mexicanum. The sequence goes on along the minus strand of NC_090926.1, from coordinate 694,969,310 downwards.
TGTGTATTTAGTAGAGTGTGTTGGTGTGTAGAAGTGTTTGGGGGAGGATGGGAGGGTATGAGATAGGTTAAATGTTGCGCTTTTTTATGTGGTAGATGTTCTTTTTGTGTTCGATTTGTCTGCGGACATCACGGGTGTTCTGAAATGTTCTAAATAAACTGAATGGGGGTGTTCTGAGGACTCAATATGTGTCAGTTTTGTTTGCAAGAAAGCTGAAACTGTTCTAAGAACACTTGCGGTGTCCTGAAATGTTCGCAAATAAACAAAATGGGGGTGTTCTGGGGACACTGTCCGTATTGTTCTGTGGCAAGTTGAATGTGTTCTAAGAACACTCGGGGTGTCCTGAAATGTTCGCAAATAAACAAAATGGGGGTGTTCTGGGGACACTGTCCGTATTGTTCTGTGGCAAGTTGAATGTGTTCTAAGAACACTCGGGGTGTCCTGAAATGTTCGCAAATAAACAAAATGGGGGTGTTCTGATGACGCTGTCCGTATTGTTCGTTGTCAAGTTGAAAGTGTTCTAAGAACTCTCGCGTTGTCCTGAAATGTTCGTAGGGGGTGTCCTGAAGACGCTGTCCGTATTGTACGATGGCAAGTTGAAAATGTTCTAAGAACTGTCTCGGTGTCCTGAAATGTTCACAGGGGGTGTACTGAAGACGCTGTCCGTATTGTTCGATGGCAGGTTGAAAGTGTTCTAAGAACACTCAGGGTGTCCTGAAATGTTCGCAAATAAACAAAATGGGGGTGTTCTGAGGACGCTGTCCGTATTGTTCGTTGTCAAGTTGAAAGTGTTCTAAGAACTCTTGCGTTGACCTGAAATGTTTGCACATAAACAAAATGGGGGTGTGTTCTAAGAACACACGCGTTGTCCTGAAGTGTTCTAAGAACTCTCGCGGTGTCCTGAAATGTTCGTAGGGGGTGTCCTGAAGACGCTGTCCGTATTGTTCGATGGCAAGTTGAAAGTGTTCTAAGAAGTGTCTCGGTGTCCTGAAATGTTCGTAAATAAACGAAATGGGGGTGTGTTCTAAGAACTCACGCGTTGTCCTGAAATGTTCGTAGGGGTTGTCCTGAAGACGCTGTCCATATTGTTCGATGGCAAGTTGAAAGTGTTCTAAGAACTGTCTCGGTGTTCTGAAATGTTCGCAAATAAACAAAATGGGGGTGTGTTCTAAGAACACACGCGTTGTCCTGAAATGTTCGTAGGGGGTGTCCTGAGGACACTGTCCGTATTGTTCGTTGTCGAGTTGAAAGTGTTCTAAGAACTCTTGTGGTGTCCTGAAATGTTCACGGGGGTGTCCTGAAGACGCTGTCTGTATTGTTTGATGGCAAGTTGAAAGTGTTCTAAGAACACTCAGGGTGTCCTGAAATGTTCGCAAATAAACAAAATGGGGGTGTTCTGAGGACGCTGTCCGTATTGTTCGTTGTCAAGTTGAAAGTGGTCTAAGAACTCTCGCGTTGTCCTGAAATGTTCGCACATAAACAAAATGGGGGTGTGTTCTATGAACACACGCGTTGTCCTGAAATGTTCGTAGGTGGGTGTCTTGAGGATGCTGTCCGTATTGTTCGTTGTCGAGTTGAAAGTGTTCTAAGAACTCTCGCGGTGTCCTGAAATGTTCGTAGGGGGTGTCCTGAAGACGCTGTGCATATTGTTCGATGGCAAGTTGAAAGTGTTCTAAGAACTTCTGCGTTGTCCTGAAATGTTCGTAGGGGGTGTTCTGAAGACGCTGTCCGTATTGTTTGTTGTCAAGTTGAAAGTGTTCTAAGAACTCTCGCGTTGTCCTGAAATGTTCGCACATAAACAAAATGGGGGTGTGTTCTAAGAACACACGCGTTGTCCTGAAGTGTTCTAAGAACTCTCACGGTGTCCTGAAATGTTCGTAGGGTGTGTCCTGAAGACGCTGTCCATATTGTTCGATGGCAAGTTGAAAGTGTTCTAAGAACTGTCTCAGTGTCCTGAAATGTTCGTAAATAAACAAAATGGGGGTGTGTTCTAAGAACTCACGTATTGTCCTGAAATGTTCGTAGGGGGTGTCCTGAAGACGCTGTCCGTATTGTTCGTTGTCGAGTTAAAAGTGTTCTAAGAGCTCTCGCGGTGTCCTGAAATGTTCGCAGGGGGGGTCCTGAAGACGCTGTCTGTATTGTTCGATGGCAAGTTGAAAGTGTTCTAAGAACACTCGGGGTGTCCTGAAATGTTTGCAAATAAACAAAATGGGGTGTTCTGAGGACGCTGTCCGTATTGTTCGTTGTCAAGTTGAAAGTGTTCTAAGAACTCTTGCGTTGTCCTGAAATGTTCGCACATAAACAAAATGGGGGTGTGTTTTAAGAACACACGCGTTGTCCTGAAATGTTCGTAGGGGGTGTCCTGAGGACGCTGTCTGTATTGTTCGTTGTCGAGTTGAAAGTGTTCTAAGAACTCTCGCGGTGTCCTGAAATGTTCGTTAGGGGTGTCCTGAAGATGCTGTCCGTATTGTTCGATGGCAAGTTGAAAGTGTTCTAAGAACTCTCCCGTTGTCCTGAAATGTTCCTAGGGGGTGTTCTGAAGACGCTGTCCGTATTGTTCGCTGGCAAATTGAAAGTGTTCTAAGAACACAGGTAATGTCCACGGACATTAAAAGTTTCCATAGGCCATAGTTGAAATGTTTTACTCTATGGGTGTGATATGCTGCGGTGGTTGTGGCCAGGGCATAGAGTGTTGAGTGCATGGCCATTTGGCCATGCAACCAACACTCTATGCCCTGGCCACAACCACCGCAGCATATCACATTTATAGTTGCTTATAACTTTGGGTCAAAAACAAATTTATAAGGAACAAAGTTATATGATACTATGGGTGTGATATGCTGCGATGGTTGTGGCCAGGGCATAGAGTGTATAATATACTTACTGTTTGGTTTAGTAACTGGAGTACATGTATTTCTTGTTAATTTCTGTGATAAAAGAACATAGCATGTTAGTATTAGTATTTTGTAATGACTTTTTACATTGTATAATCAACATTTTATTTTTTTGGACCCTCATATTTAGTAGATTACAAACCAGAGTTGCTCAGTTTCTGTGTTCGTTGCTAAAATCATTGGGTCCGAAATAAATCCATGGTGGATTAAAAAAAAAAACTTTTTCTGTTATGCTACAGTTTATTTGTTTGTTTGTTTTCAGTGTTCATTTGTTGTTTCTGGCTAATGCTTTATACATTGGGTTGTTGCATTTTTTTGGAGCAGTAACATATTATTTATTTGTTTGGATATTATGAAATTTTGGAGCAGTTAGATACCAGTAGGCGTATTCTAACTGTCTATTTTTTGATATATTTTAGTGTTATTGATTTATCTGTTTGGATAGTGTTACATTATGGGACAGTTAGATACCAATTGGCGTATTCTGTCTATTTTTTTATATATTTTAGTGGTATTGATTTATCTGTTTGGATATTGTTCAATTTTGGGACAGTTAGATACCAATTGGTGTATTCTAACTGTCTATTTTTTGCTCTTATTTAGTGGTATTCATTTATGTGATTAATTGTTGTAGAATCTTTGGGCAGTTAGATAGCTTTTGGAATATTCTAACAGTTTATATTTTTTACTACAAGTTTACTTGAGGTTTAAGTACAGTTTAGTTATCAAATGTTGGTATTAAGAACATTAAATAAGCGTTTGTAAGATTTTCTGGTAATCTCTGCTCTAGAGTAATGGTACTATCATTACATTCAAACCATCCACATTTCTTTTTTATATATGCAGTGTAGTGCCCGCTAAGGGACCTCGTAGTAAGGCGGTAATGGTTAACGGTCACCGTTAGCATTAACGGTGGCCGTTAACCATTACCGCCTTCCGTGTAATGAGGCCCTATGTGTTTGTATTACAAACGTGGAGCGATTATCTGAATTGCAGGTAGAACATAATCTACCATGGTTTGCATTTTGTACAAGTTGCTGAAATGGAATGGATTCACAATTGATTAATGATATATCTATTGATATATATATACGAAGTGTTCATTGGGGATTTCTTCTTGTGTCACATTGTTGCAGAGAGTGCATGTATGTTTCCACATGTATGAAATCTTGAAGATTTAATTTATAGGTATGTTTTTGTTTTCCAGTACTTGTAGTAAGTACATTAGAAATTCTTGTGGATCTTCCTGTGAGTTTATAATGAATTTCACCATTCCAGCACAGTAGTCCAATTGTTGTCTTATTCCATAAACACTATACGTGTTGTCAGGATTGTTTGCTGCATTCCTGTGAAGTACCAACATTTGCATACGCAATGGGTCTGTACTGTGTAAGTAAATGTTGTCAACAATTGGTGGTAATTGAAATAGAATATTCATTGCTACATTTGCGTAGCAACTTACACCAACTATATTTGAGAGTTTAAATGGACCAGGTAGTTCTGTATGTGACTGCTTTTTTTGGAGTGTGTCTTCCTTCTTTGAAGAAGTACCTGGTTTACTTTCCCTAATTGCTTCTTTTTTGCTTGTGGTACTTGATGAAGTATTACTTTCTTTTACTCTCTTTGGAGGATTTGCAGTGACATCCTGTTGCTTTTCTGTTTGATTTATTTTTCTTTTATAACGTTTTACTTTTTGTGGAACAGAATATGTGTTTAGATGGGGAGTGAATAGAGAGCGAAGTCTATTGTATTCTAAAATGCAAGGAATATCAGCGTTTATTTTACTTGCATCAAAGTTGATTAGAAATAGACCGTCAAGTGTACGTAAGCATGATAGTGCTACGTAGCTCATGCCTTCTTTAAAGACTGTGTTACCAATATCTATCATTGCTTTGTCTAGGGTAAAACCTTGTGATTTATGAATCGTGACTGCGTAAGCAAGAGTTAGAGAAAATTGTTCTCTGCTTACATACATGTCTTTGAAGAGAAGGAATCGTGCTGTTGAGCGTCCTATCCTTTTAACTTCTGAAAGTTTGTCAAAGAGTATATTGACAAACTGAATTTTATTGTCACGTGGGTATGTTTGAAAGCCAACAACTGTACCCAGTGCTCCATTAACTAATCCTTGGTCCACGTCAAGGTTATGTTTAAGCATTACTCTGCAATTTAAGGACCATTTTAATATCTTTTCTAAGCCTGCTGTGTTTGAGATTGATTTTTCGAAACAATTTATCTATTATTGGTTACATTTCTTTACTTAACATTATTTCATTGAATTTGAAACAGCTTGCAAGAGTTGGCATGAAGGCCATACAATTGATATTTTTGTGGGCTAATTGTTCCATAACATCTGTAGCACATGCATAAAGTGCATTCATTTGCCGGGTTTTCAATATTGTTTCTGCTTCTTTAGAGAGTATACCAACTCTGATACTTTTTAAGATGTTGGCATAAGTGAGATCTACAGATTTCCGCATGTTTTCTGTTAATTCTCTGTATTGGAAATGTTGCCAAAGGTTGATATTTCCAATGCTGCCAACAGTTTTACGGCAGAGTTTGTGTCCTAATGTTTTAAAAATAGGCTCACCTTTTACTGTTGTCAATTGAAGAAGATCTCCGAAAACAATAATGTGTTTTCCTGCAAAGAGCTCTTCTTTCCGTACTTCTTGTAATCTGAGCTGAATCAAAGCCAACATTAGGTTGGAGACCATGCTCACTTCATCTATTAGTAGCATTTTCATTTGTTTCAATACTCTGCGTAGTTCCATTGCAGCTTCTGCAGAAAGTTTGTAATAATCTAATTTTTTCTGGTGTTCTACTGGCAATAGTAGTAATCGGTGTAAAGTGATACCACCTATGTTGTAGGCAGCTAAACCTGTGGGGGCAGTGACAACAGCTGACAGTTTGCTGTTTGTCAATTGTTGAAGGAATTTACTGATGATTGTGATTAGCAATGTTTTGCCAGAACCAGCTTCACCACTGACGTACAGTAGTATAGGTTTATAATTATGGCAGGAACATTCTTTATTTTCATGTTGTACACCATGTGCAATTTGTTTTGTTACTTCTTCAAAAATGCTACGTTGTTTGTTGTTTAGTTTTGATTGTAGTATAGTTAAGTTGTCTTTATCTTCATTCTGACACATGGTGTTTTCTACTTCTATCATAGCTAATTCTGCCTCATGTATTGTTAGCGGTTCTCCAAGTGGTTCTCGGCTTCCTGTTTCAGAAGGTTGACTACTGTCAGGAGTGACTTTATCTAGTTGGGCCTGGAGTTCATCTACGTGTTTCTGTTCATTGAGCAACACTGTTTTGTATTGTGAAAAGTTTACATCAGTTATAGTGCTTTCATTTGCTTTGAAAGCATCTTCATGTGAGTCATAGTTTTGTAGTATTTCTTCTTCTTTTCTCCATGTTTTAAAGAGTTGTAGCAGGGACATGTAATATATTTCTTTATGTTGAGGAGTCTTCAATGACAATTTGATATGATTAATTAAATTTGGTTTAGTGAGTTTAACTAAGCTGCCTTCACAGTTTGTCACTCTGTATTTACCTTTTTTTTCATCAGGTTTTATAATATTTTTGTATGTGTAGTTTTGGGCTATGTGGTATAGACACATGGTTTCCAAAGTATTAATTCTGTTTGGGTAGTATGCGTCCAATAAATTGTTTTTTAAAATGTCTTGGCTTTTGGGATCATGTTTGGCTATTGTTTCTATATCTTCATATGTTTTAGAACTCTTTTTCTAGATTTAGCTGGACTAAGAATTAGCCATACTATATTTTCAGATTTACCATACAATAGAGTACCAGTTAAACGATCAGCTGCTTCATATGATCCACATTCTCTATGGGAGAGCATTTTATGCCCAAGCTGTATAATTTCAGAGACACTGTTTTATCTGATGACAGGTCATTCCAGAGGTCTTGGAGCTCTATCTGTTCTGCTTTGGTTAAGTATGCTGTGGCATATCGTGCAACTGCAGTAGAATTGTCTGCAATGTACTGCACATCTATGTTTGCATTCCATAAGTGGGCAAAGATTGCATTATAATCATTGGTATATTTTTCTTCTTCTTTTCTTTTTATGTAATATGTATTTTTAGGTGACTTACCTTTAACACTATGTCTAACTGAAGACATTAGGTTGTTCACTTCGGCATTTGGTGTACTATTTCCCTTTGTTTTTGTATTTGCGACGACAATAATTGCCACATTTATGTCTTTGAAATTGTAAAATGTGTGCATGAAGATCACTATTTGTGGATTCTGATGGAATTTCACAAGTGACATATTTTTCAATAAACTGTAAAACAGTGGCATCACTGTCTTTACCAAATTTAGGAGCATCTTTAACCCATAAAAGCATGTGGATATGTGGTGCTCCTCTGGCTTGGTATTCTTTTCTCCAAAAGTAGTGTTGCACTTCTCCAAGGGGAGGAACAGTTTTATTACAAATAAAATGTAGCATAGCAATGAAGCGATGGTGAAAATATCTTGAAACATTAACAGGATCCAAAGAACAAAGTTCTCCTGGTGTTAGTATATCTATGTGTGTTTTGTTTTTATTTGTTATGCGTAGGAAATCATGTAAATCTTCCCATGCATATTCTGCACAACTTAATGTAACAAACCAAGTGGGTGGGCCAAGGTTTCTGATCATACAACGTACATCTCCATGACGTTGAAACCAGTACTCTTTAGTACCACACATATTTGCTAACAGATTTGTAATATTTGATTGTAAAACCTCATCCTTTTGTTGCACTTTTTCTAATAATTGTGTATCTGTCATATTTTGAAAGTGTGATCCTGATTTTAATATGTGTGCAACTCCGTAACATAAAGTTGCTAGTTCACTTTCAAAGAGTAGGTGGAATATGTATTCCGCATTTTGTCTAAATCTGGGATCTTCAAAATACATCCGTAATGAGTGGTATTCTGAAGCTGATATTTGAATAGGTCTATCATCATACCTTCCTCCTTTTGCCAGTAGGAAAGAGTAGAGGAAAAGCAAGTGCTTCCATACTATTTTCCCATATGCTGATTGGTGATCCTTTTGTTTGACGCATTTGGTATGTTTCCAGTGCATCTTCTATGGTGTCATTAGAGTGCAAAGGATGAATTGTATAATGGTCTAAAGTATTTGATATTGTAGCAGGATCTAGTAGCTCAAATTGACCAGCTTCTTGTGTTTCTTGAATTATTTCAGTTGTATCTTTCAAGTTTTCTTCAATATTAATTTCTTTGTAATATTCATTATTCATTTTAAGATATTGTAAGGCTTGTCTAACTTTATGTAAATCTACCAGCTGTTGCCATATTTTTTTGTCTTTTGTAGGTACTCCATTTACTAAGATAATTAAAGATTGCTGCATTGGATGCTGCACTCCTAGAGTATGCACATTTTCTTTTAGATCTAATGGTAAATAAACTACTTTTCCACGAATGCCTTTTACCAATTCAGAGGGAGGTAATTTTGCTGTTTTTGGTTGAAGGCGTATTATTGCTTGAAATGGGTGTACTGTTTGAATTATGATGCTCTCATATAAATTAAGTTGTTGTAGGGGTTTTGGTAGTGGGTATAATTCCAAATTATTTGTGATAGCACGTGAAGGAGTTTGGTTGTTGTCAAGTTTTGTAGTGCAGTAACTGCAAAGTATTAAGGGGTCACTTATTTCATATTTGTTTTCTGCTACAAGGTAGAGAGCTAATTCAAACCATTTAGAATCTTCATTGTCTTCTATTTTATATGATAGGTCTACGGTGTTTGTGTTACTTTTATAAAAAGTTCTGCGGCAACATACACATACATGGTTTGGTACTTCAGCTAATGTACTTTTACATGTACGTATTTCTTTTTTGTATGTGTTTAGCAAAAGGTTGCCATGTGTAGAATTGTTGCTAATTTGGTTTAAAGCTATTTCATTCTGTAAATGGCTTTCACTTCCAAAATATTTTTTCTGGATATAGTCAATTTCTTGAAGTAGGTCTTTCGCTGTACCATGTAGAAGAATGTTATTTAAATTTGCTAGTGCTAAAGTAGGACTTTTAGCATAATACAGTTTATAGACTAGATTTCTTATAGTTGAATGATGTGTTGATATTCTTTTGATATCATGGAAGGTGGTTTTACAAGTAGGTCCTGTAATGCAGGCCAATGAATGTCCTTGTAGTCCTGTGTATTTACGCACTGGACAGGTATCCATATTTTGCAGTAGTTTAATTTTGATTTTGTCTTTGCTTTTTACATATTGATTAAGGGATTGGCGTAAAGACTTGAAAAATTGTTTGGGAATGTTACATATTGACTTGCATGGCCATTTGTACACTAGACATTCTGATTCAGTTGAATGGAGGGGTAATTCTAAGTTTTCACGGTATATTTTTGTGAGGAGTACTTCTTGTTCCATTATGGTATTATCAACTTTTTCATAACCTCGACCACTGCTATGTATGGCAATTGTATTTGTTTGCTTTTGTTTGTACGCTTCTTCATTAAAGTATGGTTCTGTGCTCGTAGTGTGACTCCATTCACCTCCGCAGATACTTAAGAAGTTCTTTCTGTTGACATTTCGTTTATTGAGAAGTCTTTTTTGTAATTTAGTTATTAGTTTTGTTAGTGGTTTCATTTTGTTTAACACTAAAATAAATAACTTTCTTTTGAGAAGAATTGCACTATCTATCAACGCTTCTAAAATTCATTTCCTACGATAGGTTTTAAGCATTGAACCTGATTTCTCTCCTGTTTTTATAAGATTTTGGAGGACTTTGTGACAGAACATTTTGGCTAAAATACTTTTCTTGGTATGCTTACTTTGCACTATATTAAAATTTAAAGAAGCAGTTTTATCTGTAGTGATAGCTGATTTTCTGTTAATTGTTTTTGGTTTGTTTTACATTTTGATACCTGAAACTTCTTGTGTTTCACTAAATGACTGTATTAGCTGTTTTGTTTCAAATTTTTTTACAAATTCTGCTAGAGATGGATGCTTATATTGGACACTTTTATTTTCATTTGCTTTAATTCTGTGTTGCTTTCTACGGACTTGACTTTTGGTAGGCATTCTTTAGGGTCTGTTGAAAAAAATAAATAAGGTATGGATTGGGGTGTTCTGCAATGTATGTGTGCTGTGTGCATGAGTGTTTGAGTAAGATGATGTATTTAATGGTGTCTGATTGTGCATTGGGAACTACAACTAGTAGGGATGTGTATTCTTCAATTAATATGTTACTAAACTCAGGTTCAGATGACAGAAAAAAATAAGCTAGTGGTGTGGAGAAGTACAAATAGTAAATCTAATGTATACAATTAAAACAGTTGTTTGTTCTATAATATGAAAATTCTAGCGATTGAGTTGGATAATTTGCGTGTCCAAAGTAGGAATTTGTGTGCCATTCTGGCTGTAAATCGCTGTTTAAGACATGTGGATTTTTGGACAGAATGGTGCACAATCTCTATTTTTAGGCACAGAAATAGCATGAATTAACTTTACAGTATGTTTGAGTAATAATACAAATATTATGGTGATATTCTACTTACTTTTTTCTAAAATGAACAGTTTAATTCTTACTTCTTCTTTGTTCTTCAAATTCGGCTGCTTCTTTTCAGGAGAATGGTCTTCACTGCAATTGTAAAAGAAACAAATTAGTAATTTTCTTTGTATATAGCATTGTTTTTAATTTAGATATTGATTTATTTAATTGAAATCCTCAGCGCCTTCCTTAAAACCATTAAAACTATCTTATTCACATAAGATACGTCGCACCAGTTCAATACATATGATATGTTCTTAATGAACAAATTGTATTGCCATGAGTAACTGTAACAAACAAAATATCTTTAGTATGTCTTGTGAAATTCATAATGCACCACTGAATACCACTATTTCTGTAACTAAGCTGTTCTAGGTAATAGTGCCTTAATGCCATGCTTAAATTAAAGTAATCAAATAAATAAATAAATAAATAAATGCAATTGTATAAGTATTATTTTTTGAGATTTGAACATAGAGTGTGCATGCATGCAATTTTGTTTGAATATATGTAGTCTATAAATTTCATTTAAAAAATGTTAGTTTAACATGATTTGATAGTGTGTGTATAAAGAAAGTAAATAGTATAAAGGTTTATAAGTGATAGTTGATTTTAGGAAATTGGAAAAAAAGTAGATTCATTTTACAGATTACACAAGCTAAAAGTCAGTTTGAAAATGTGTTCATGTACTGTACAGAAAATATGCATACCTGTAGTTTGTGTTCATGCATATGGATATGCATGGAGCTGCAAGTAGAAATCTTGGAGACTTGTACAGTATTTCTTGTAGATGGTGCTTGCCAATGATATGGCACTTGTACTCAGAGAGATTCACAGTACATTTGCAGTGCTGATCTATGATGATGCAGTTAGATGTAGAGGTCTTGAATGTGATTGGTGTATGGTCATGTGATTTCTTAGTTACATCCAAAGAGTGAAGTGGAAATGGTAGAAGGGCTGTTCATGTTACGATATGTCCGCGGACATGGCGGTAGTTCGTGAACATCGGGACTTACATACAGGGATTTTTGGGTTCAGAAGTCATGCAAATGAGAATGAGCACTGAAAGGGATTGGTCAGGAAAGTTTAGTGGGTGTGTTGTGCCAGGAGAGAGTTTCTCTGATACTCTTTTTGCTGAGAGAGCAACAGATAGCTATGGCTGTTTGTTTCAGAAAAGAGATTGTTTGCATGCAGAAAGCTGTGGAGTAGCTGTAGATCTTAAATTTCCACATGTGGAAGTACACTGGCATGTATTACGTGGAATGAAGTGTTGGACATGCTACCTCTCTGTGCTACTTGGAAACAGAGCAACATCCAGACATAATTGTAATTCATTGTGGAGGGAAGAGTTTAGGACATGTGTCTGGAATTTCTTCGCAACCATAACGTCCCTTTAACAAAGTTTCAAAAAACTTTGTTAAAGGGACGTTATGGTTCCAAGTAAAACCGAAAAACCCCTGAGATTCGCCAGTTTTGGTAAGCTAAGCAACCATAACTCGCGCCACCACTGTGCACTGCTAAGCCTAACACCCAGGATATCAAAGATGACATCACAAATGTCACTGATGACATCACTGATGACATCACATGTGCATTTACCTTTCATTAAAAGTCTGTACAAGGGATTCTTAGTGTAATGTTAATAAAAAAAGTGTCAAAGATTATTGGAATAAATATCAAGTGCTAATCAGTGCATTAAGCTATGCATTGATATAAATAGCATTCTATTATTAACTTTAATCCAGTATACTAAGGTACTCATGTAGCAACATGGCATTGTGTGCATCATACATGATCTAGGTGCAATATTCATAAGCTTGCCATGTTGAATAGTGAAATGATAACTGTTTTCATATTAGAGTTTTGCGTACAGTGAAACTTGTGATAAGTAGGTAATAAAACCCACCTACTACATAATTGCATTATTATAGACAATTCACAAAGAGACACCACCAGATACAAATATGAATATATACAAGGGGATTGAAGTAAGAAAAAGAAACAGCAATAGTAGCAGAAAGTGTTCATAACCTAACTGATTACCTTTATGCAGAGAAATGATTCCTCTGTTTCAAAGCTGTTACTTACCCTATCTATATATATCACATGATGTGTCTGGACCCTAAGGAAAATAGTCGAAGTACAACATATAAAAATATGAGCATATACAGGGAAACTACAGTAATAAAAAAACATCAAAGGTATCAGAAAGTGCTGATAAATCTACTGATAATTTTAATGCACAAAAAGGATTGCTGTCTTTCAAGGTTGTGTCTTCCCCTATGGATATGTTTCATATGATATGACTGGACCATAAGGGAATTATTCTAAGAACATACTTGAAGGATACGGCTACGAATATAGTAATTTACAATTTTGAGTTCCTGACTGTTACTGAAGAAAATCATGTGGCCTAGATATGTCAGGAAAGGAAAAAAGGGTGAGTCAGACATGTGATGTCATCAGTGATGTCATCAATGACATTTGTGATGTCATCTTTGATAAACTGGGTATTAGACTTAGCAGTGCACGGTGGTGGCGCGAGTTATGGTTGCTTAGTGTAGAGATTTGTCCTGAATGAAATGAGGGGGCACGTGAACCAATCTCCTTAGAATCTTACGGAGCTTGGTTCGCGTGACCCAGTGACTGTTGGAGGCAGCGAGGAGCGGATGGGCACGGCGGGCCCCTTGAGAAATAAACTTACCTTGTCCTTCCTCATATCGCCTCCGGCTCTCTTTTTACATTGGCGACGAGTACTAGGGGGCCCGCCACGGCACGTTGTTGTCCGCGCTCCGTACCAGTGAAAGGCTAACTCGCCCAGAGCAGCCGCAGCACCAGCGCCACTCCAGCCCCTCCCTGCAAGCAGGGCCTCACCAGCACGAACGGCTAGAGGCCCAGGGCTGGGTGGAGCAGCGGCGCTGTTATAGACGCCGGAGCTGTCCTGGAGGCCGTGCAGGGCCGTGTCGTCAGCTGCGCTCCCCTGGCAGTGATCACTGGAGGTGAGGAGGAGGGGAGGCGGGCACTGACACAGGAGGCGGACGGGCTCAGTATATAAAGGGATGACGCTGTCAGCAGTGAAAAATAAGCCCAATCGGCCCTAGAGAAAAAAAGGAGCAGAAGGGCATTTGAAGCCTGGGAACTTTATTTAAAATTGTCGAGGCAGAAGGACATGAAGGGAAGAGCACACAGAGACAGTGTGCAAGCCTGACTAGCAAGCATACATAAAGGCAAATAAAAAACTGCAGTCTGGGAAAACAGACTAACAAGTTTTAACCTCACAAAGTGAAATTAGTCACATTTCACATCATCATGGCTGCAGCCAGCATGGTCCCGCCCCCACCTTTCTTATCTGAGCCGGGAGCACCACCCATAAGGTGGGACAGGTGGAAGAAGATTTTTGACACCTACCTGGTGGCAATTGAGGGCGACAAATTTGCTGCAGGGAGGAAAGACGCAATTCTTTTGCACAACCTAGGTACTGAAGGTCGTACTGTCTATGATGGCTTGCCTCAGCCCCCACTGGAGGGCCAAGGTGATATGGACCAGTACATTATAGCTGGAGGAAACTGGAAATCCATTTTGAAGCAAAAAAAACACGACATTCGAAAGGCACAAGTTCTTCCAGAGAGTCCAAGAGCCACAGGAGCCAGTAGAAAACTTTGTGGCAGCGCTAAGATCATTAAGTCACACATGTGAATTCGGAGGGTTGACAGACTCATTGATACGAGATCAGCTGGTGCGTTGCACAAGCAACATGAAAATACAAGAAAGTTGTTAACCAAAGATGTGACTTTAGAGGTAGCAATAGAGATTGCAAGAGGAATGGAACAGACTCACAAATACATGTCCACGATGAAGGGTGAAAAAGCAGAGGGTGAAGTAGCGGCTGTGAGAGCATTTAAGAAATTGAATTTGAGCAGAGAAGTCAAATGCTACAAATGTGGCAGCAATCGCCATATCTCTACGAGAGCGTTTTGTCCTGCAAAGAACATTTTCTGTTTGAAGTGCAAGAAAAAAGGACATTTCGCCAGAGTGTGCAGAGAATCAGGGCAAGTGCAGTGCATAGGGTCTAGTGCAAGAGTCTCGGAGCAAGAAGAAAACGTGAATATTGCTCAGCTGACTCAGACCAAACACGTGCTGGAAGTATCAGAACTATCTGGCAAGCAAAGTGCTCCGATTGACGTGTTTATGATGAAAGGAAGGGTGGTGGCATTGAAAGTGGATAGTTGCTCTCCATGGACGCTGATCTCGAAGAAAACATATGAAGTATGTTTGCAAAGGAAGGTAGAAGATTTGAAGGAGCACGGCATAGAACCATATGCCTATGGAAATGTGAAGATAGACGTGTTAGGCAAGTTCCAAGCACTAATTAAGTATAAGGGCAGAAGTTGTGCTCGTCTTTGTTAGGCTGGGAGGAACAGCGCAAACTTGGAATCAGGATACAAGCAAGTGCAGAGGATCCTGTTTCTGTAGCTGAGGTACATGACAAATGGGAGGAGGAGTTCCCGGCAGTTTTTAAAGGAGAATTGGGAATGGTGAGAGACTTTGAACACGAGATTCGCTTAAAAGCAGGAGCAGTGTCCAAGGTGCATAAGGTGAGGCCGATACCTCATAACTTGAGAGAGAGACTAAAGACTGAAATCGAGTCCTTATTACAGAAAGGAATTATTGAAGAAAGTGAAAGTTCAGAATGGTTATCACCAGTCGTCGTGGCAGCCAAGGCAAATGGTGACATAAGACTTTGCGTTGATATGAGGGACATCAACAGAAATATTCTGGTGGACAGGCACCCTTTGCCGATAATAAGTGACAAGTTGTCAACTCTCGATAAGGCCACAGTATTTTCTGTGATTGATCTGTCTCAGGCCTATCACCAGATACCCTTGAAGGAAGAATGCCAGTATTTGACAGCGTTCATTACGGTTTTTGGAACTTTCAAGTATCGAAGGATGCCATTCGGACTTGCCTCGGCAGCGGCTGTATTTCAGAGAGTTATGGACAAAGTGATGGAGGGTGTGAGGAATGTTGTAGTGTTCCAAGATGATATGCTTGTGTTTGCAAAATCTAAGGCGGAACATGATGAAGTATTGAGAGAGGTGTTGGGAAGGTTGTCGGAAGCTGGAATGACTGTGAGAAGAGACAAGTGTAAGATTGCAGTGAGGAAGGTGGAGTATCTCGGACATGAGATTGATGAATTGGGTGTGAGACCAAAAAAATGTTTAGTTTAAGCTGTAGAAAAAGCCCCTGTACCGACGGATAAGGACCAAGTGAGGTCATTTTTAGGCCTTGCAGAATATTACCATTGTTTTGTGAAAGATTTTGCAACAGTGTCGGCCCCAATAAGAATGATACTGAAAAAGGGGTTGAGATTTGATTGGACTCCAGAATGTGGGAAGGCATTTGAAGGTATCAAAGAAGCAATCAGTAAAGCACCGTCTATTGGGAGGTTTAACCCCATGGATAAGACTATTGTGATTGTAGATGCTAGTTTGAGGGGGTTGGGAGCCACATTGGTACAATTGGATGAAGACAAGAAGGAGAGAGTGATTGCCTTTGCCTCAAGAGCGTTGAGGGGGGCGGAGTTCAAGTATTCAGTGATCGAAAGAGAGACTTTGGCCATGTTTTGGGCTGTGATACATTTTAAATTTTTCTTTTCGGTCAGACGATTTGTAGTTCGTTCTGATCACAAGCCATTGGTACAGTTGTTTGAGAGTGGTAGGTGGGCTTTGGGTTCGCCTAGGATAAGCAGGTGGGGTTAGGGTCTTCAAGGGTACAATTTTGACCTGAGTTATCTGCCTGGGAAGAAGAATTTGGTAGCATAATGTCTATCAAGGATGCCTTTAAAAGAAACTGGGACAGTGGAGGATGAGACAGTGGAAGAATCAGTGATAGCTGAAGTCAATGAGGCAGTGGCCCAAGAAAAGTGGTTACAGGGAGAGGATTCTGATGAGGAACTCAAGTTGATCAAAGAATGGACTGTGAAGGGATGGCCCCACAAGAATAATTTGGATAAGAGTTTTAACATTTGGTGGGAAGTTAAGGAGGAGTTAAATATGAGTGATGGCAAATTGAGGAGAGGACGATGTGTGGTACCTCCGGTGACGATCCGGCAAACTCTTTTGGAGTTGGCTCATGAGGGTCACCCAGGGGAAAGTGCGATGAAGAGACAACTCAGACAGAATTTCCGGTGGCCGCGTATTGACAAAATGGTAGAAAGGTGGGTGAAGGATTGCATGGAGTGTCAATTGAGTGACAAATCAAAAGTGACGAGGGAGACACCCTTGAGTTGTAACACAGTGCCAGAGAGCTGTGGTCTAAAGTTGCTGTGGACATTATGGGACCCATTATGGGATTAGGAGATGGTTTAAAATTTCTGTTTGTGTTGGTCGATTTCCACACGAAATGGGTAGAATGGGAAGCAGTAAGAGAGGTCAGAGCTAGAGAGCTCATTGCATTCTTAGAGAAAATGTTCCTAAGGGAGGGGGTGCCAACTGAACTAGTTTCAGATAACGGAGTTCAGTTTGTCTCGTTGGCAATGAAAACATTTCTCAGCAGTTATAGCATTAGACGTGTCCGTTTTTTGAAGAAGGTTTGCAATTAGCAATGAGGATAAGGCAGCCATGGAAACAGATGTTAGAGATAATGACATGGAATTATCTCACTATCCCGCATTCAGTGACAAAGGTATCACCATTTGTTTCTCTTAAAGGAAGAGAACCAGAAACTAAATTGTGCCCAGGCTGGTTGGGAGTGGCGGGAGTAGTTCAAGTAGATAGAAAACAGATAATGAATTATATCAAGGAGAGTCAAGAGAGAAATAAGTTGTGTTTTGATGCCCGGGAGAAAGTGAAAGAGCGTGAGTGGAAAGTAGGAGATATGATATATGTAAAGAATCCCAGAATAGTGAACAAATGTTTGGACAGCAAATGCATGGGTCCGAAAAGAATTTCTGCAGTAAGGAACAGAGTGGTTATTTTAGAAGGAGGAGAGGTCTGGTCCAAAGGGAGAATTGCGAAAGCATACTGTGAGGATAAGAGAGTGGAAATAAATGAGTCCAATAATGACATCAAAAAGAAAAGAGATGAGGAGAGGAGAAGTGTTCAAGGTGGAAGTGAGAGTGAACAAGGAGGAAGTGCTCATGACAGTTCTGATGGAAGTGTTCAAGTGGAGAGCGAGAATGTGGTTCATAGAGAGGTTGAGGGAAGTTCCGGTAGTTATCAGAGATTTAGGTCAAAACCTGTGTGGATGAAAGACTATGCATCTTATTGACAGAGAGTGGGTCATTTTAGTTTGATTTGTGAATTGTAGTGTTGATACAGTTGTAAAATTTCAATGATAGAATTTTAAGTATCCATATTCCTCATTTGTTTAAATGCATATATGTTATTCCTTCTAAGTGGTAATGTAAACTTTAGCAATTTAGTTTCTTGAGAATTTTTGTTTCTGTAAGGAGGGAGGTGTGTAGAGATTTGTCCTGATTGGAATGAGGGGGCACGCGAACCAATCTCCTTGGAATCTTACGGAGCTTGATTCGCGTGACCCAGTGACCGTTGGAGGCAGCGAGGAGCGGATGGGCACGGCGGGCCCCTTGAGAAATAAATTTACCTTGTCCTTCCTCATATCGCCTCCGGCTCTCTTTTTACACTTAGCTTACCATAACTGGCGAACTTCAGGGGTTTTTCGGTTTTACTTGGAACCATAACGTCCCTTTAACAAAGTTTTTTCACTGAATTTCATACGTTTTTAGTTGCGCAACTTAACCATAACGTCCCGTTAACAAAGTTTTTTATACTGAATTTCATAGGTTTTTAGTAGCGCAACTTAACCATAACGTCCCGTTAACAAAGTTTTTCTACTGAATTTCATAGGTTTTTAGTAGCGCAAGTTAACCATAGACTCCCTTTAACACACTTTTTTCATTAGCACGCATACAATATACAAAGATGGAGTGTAAAAAGCAATTTCTCAGGGATGGCTTTACACAGAATGTTGCAAAGTAAGAATTTATACTCGTTCACAGTGAAGGTCTGCTGCTTCCATTTTTTGCTCGCGGGCCTGGAGTGGCCCACGACTCGCACTATAAGGTTCTATTGTTTTTTGACCTTGACAGACAGGGATCATGCCCAAAGACTTCTTTTGAAGGAGGGGTGCAAAAACATAAGAGACGATAAGGATGAAATTTCTGAAACTAAACCGCTTTTATATATTATATCACTATGAGAAAGATCGTTGGCAGAGACGGAGTCGTATTTAGGGACTGCATTACACGTAGACAATGGAAAATGCCAATATAATGTAAGTAACCCTTTAGATTATTTTATAGCGGATTATAATAACAATAGCGTGGCGTTAAAGCCCGGTTAAATTGTACTTGTTCGTTCAATGTGGCATATTGTTTTGTACCGCGCACTATCACTGCCAAAGTGGTCCCCTGGCGGTCAGACGGCTCTGAAAAAGGCAGAGGAGAGAGGGTGGGTTAGTGGGAATAAGTTAACATACTCTGTTGCACTATCCTCGCTAGCAAATAGTTTCACGCCCTAATAAATAAATTGAATATTTTTAATGAAGATCGGCTCGTGAGACTAATTTATGTTTTTAAAACAGGTACATCCTTCTCTACTGTCAATGCCATGATTTTCAGACCCCGGCCGACGGATTTTTTAACTGCCAGGTGCAGCTACTTCTAAACAACTTCATGACCCTCACCATTTTATGGGACAATCGCCAAGGACCAATATGCCCTTACGCGGTACTAGCAGCTAGAAGCAACATACCAACCATTATGGTGGTCTAATGCCTCGTTGTTGGAACAGCCTTCCGATTATCAGTGCGAACATAGTGCTTCTTTTATTATAAACCAACACCCTGTGTACCGCAAAGGAACAGCGCGTGACTCAAGATGAACTTGTGCGGATCGACAGCAAAGACAAATGCAAATCGCTGAATATTCTCTAAACATTTGATGTCAAATAAAAGTACTTTATGAAATGTACAATCTTGCTGTTTGCTTTTAAATCACAGTTTCATATTCCGAATTGTGGCACGCTGTGTTGTGAGATGATCTGTGTTGTTTTCCAGGTTCTGTGTAAAGTCGCGTAGGACTGGAGGCGACTGGGCGCGTTTGGCTACGCACCCTGTAACGTCACGGAGAGAGACGGGGAATATGAATGTTTGATAATGTCAGGCTTAGGGGCAGGAGATATGATTTAGTGTCGCAAAAGCATGTCAGCCAGGTCGCTGGGCAAGTGATAGGATTATCACATAATGTTGGCGCACAGCAGCCTGATTTATCATTTGTTTAGTGGACAAAAAGTCGGGTAAGGCCCATAGGAAATTTTAATGTCAACGGACATAAGGAGGGTTCTTAGAACACTTTCAACCTGACAACGAACAATACGAACAGCGTTCTCAGAACACCCCCATTTTATTTAATTTCAAACATTACCTCCACGTCCACTCTTCCTCGTCCCAGTACTTACTTGATGAGGCCCCTGCCTCCGACACAGGACCTTCTTCTATTTCTTTAAATTCCTATATCTCCTCCCCCACATCCACATCACTCAGTTTCATATTACCAAGCCGGAGCATGGGACCTTCCCCGCAGGGAGGGTGAGGAGGGTCATCAGTACTGTGACGAGGAAGAGTAGAACTAGGAGTAATGAAGATTATCGGTAAGTAATCAGAGCATTTCAGGACACCGCGAGTGTTCTTAGAACACATTCAACTTGCCAGAGTACAATACGGACAGCGTCCTCAGGACACCCCCATTTTGTTTATATACGAACATTTAAGGACACTGCGATGAATTTTAGCTTGCTTGCGAACAAAACGGACACATACTCGGTCCTCAGAACACCCCACCATTTATTTTATATAGAAAATTTCAGAACAGCCGTGTTGTCCGCAGACAAATCGAACACAACAAAAGTGTCTAGCACATAAAAAAAACAGAACATTGAACCTATCTCATACTCCCCCACCCCCCCAAACATTCTTACACACCAACACACTCCACTAAATACAATTTTTAATCCAAGTTTCACCGCGCTGTCCGCGGTCTTCGGCGAAGATGGCGGGTGCCACAGTAAATCTGACCCACTTCACGCCGTCCAATCAGCGAACACGTTGCATGTCCGCGGACATCACGGAAGCCGCTCGCCCAATCAGGGCACTGTCCACGGAGCGAACCGGGAAGTCCGTCTGCGGAGCGAACGGAGATATCACTCATTTTTTTGCCTTACATTTTGGTCATTTTTTAAAAAACTACTGGACTATGCAAAGTTTGGTGAGGATTCGTCCAGAGGGAGCGAAGTTATAAGCCACCCGAAAAAATGCTCTTCCTATGGAAACACCAATTTAACCATAACTACATGGACGCTACTGCATCCATGTAATATATATGTATTACACAGCCACTTTAGTGGCTGTGTAGTTATGGTTAAGTTGCTGTTTCCATAGGAAGAGCACTTTTTTGGACGGCTTATAACTTCGCTCCTCCTGGACGAATCCTCACCAAACTTTGCTAGAAACGTATATGGGCCACTCAGAATTTTTTGCAAAGTTTGGTGATGTTTGGTCCAGGGGGGGAAAAGTAATAGGGAGGGTCCCAAAACGTCTTTTTTTCCCATAGACTGAATGGGGGAAAAACTTTGCGCACGCCTACAGCCCAAACCGCTGGACGGATTTTCACCAAATTTGTGGCAGGAGCTTGGTCCTGAAAGTGTGCTTTTGTAAATTTGGTGACAATCCGTCCAGTAGTTTTCTTTAAAACAACCAAAAAGTATGGCTAAAAAAATTAGTGATATCTATGTCCGCTCCGCAGTCACACTTCCCTGTTCGCTCCGCGGCCAAGATAACAATCGGCTAATGGGCTTGTGTCATGACCGCGGACACACGACGTGTCCACTGATTGGCTGGAGTGAGGCGTGATGTGTGTCAGATTGTTCGGATGCACCCACCATCTTGGATCCGCCGACAGCGCCGTGGCGAACAGAGGCGAAATGCAGTTTTGGAGAGTGTTTTGGTGTGTCAGAGTGCTTGGGGAGGTTTAGGGAGTAAGAGATGGGTGAAATACTGTATTTGTTTATGCGGCAGGTGCTACTGATGTATTCGCCATGCCCGTGCTGTCCAGGATGTTTGTAATTACTGAAAATGAGGGGTGTCCTAAGGACAGTATTTCCATCCATGCTGTGCGCAGGCAAGTTGAAACTGTTCTAAGGACATGCGTGGTGTCAGCGGACATTAAAATTGAGTATATGGCGCAGTTAACATTTTTGATTCTATGGGTGTGATACTGAGTTATAAGCCACCATGGCTGTGATATGCTGCGTTGGTTGTGGCCAGGGCCTAGAGTCTTGGGTACGTGGCAGCAGGCCGTAGGCTGTAGGCCACACACCCAAGACTCTAGGCTCTGGCCACAACCACCGCAGCATATCACACCCATAGAATCGAATATGTATCAGGTGGTTGTGGGCAGGGCCTAGAGTGTTGGGTGGAAATTGAGTATATTACGCAGTTAAAATTTTTGATTCTATGGTTGTGGTACTGAGTTATAAGCCGCCATGGGTGTGATATGCTGCGGTGATTGTGGCCAGGGCCTAGAGTCTTGGGTCTTTGTGATGTCATCTTTGATGTCCTGGGTGTTAGTCTTAGCAGACCATAACTGGCGAATTTCAGGGGTTTTCGGTTTTACTTGGAACCATAATGTCCCTTTAACAAAGTTTTTTTACTAAATTTCACAGGTTTTTAGTAGCGCAACTTAACCATAACGTCCCTTTAACAAAGGTTTAAACTGAATATATATAAAACTGGATTAGCCACTTAATGTGCTCTACCTCTAAAAATAGCTGGTGCTGTAGGGCAATAGCTGGCTAGACTCTAAACATTTAAACTCACAGTAAATTCCCACAAGAGCGACAGATTTGTTGACGGCTATAGTTGAGGGTCTTTGCCAAACGCCCAAGCACACTAGACCAGACTTGATGTACAAAAATATTTCCTTTAATACATTCAAATTAGTGCATCATATACAAGATAAAAAGTTATCCATCTTAGTAAAAGTGCAGACCAGAAGTAGCACAAAACTCACCCTACCAGGTGGATGAAGCCATGCACTCCGCTCGTCTCACAAGCTTCCTCAGGCTAGTTATCAATCCTCTGTTTGTTTTCTTGTGCATTTTAAAAGAAACGCCACGAAAATCGGGCGACAGGCTCCTCCCCCTATGCCTGTTGAGTCATGTGACCAGAAGGGGTACTACCATCCCCATAGATCTCTATGGTCTGCAGGATCTAAAAATCCACCATGTTGGTATGGGGTAGAGTTACCGAAATATAAAGCAGACAAATGGAAACAGCCAGTCTGCACAAATGCTGCTAATGTAATTGTGCACTAGCAGATGGCTTAGTGGTTAGTCACCAGTCACACAATGTTTCAGAAAGCATATATATATGTAAACTGATATTGCGAGAATATTACACAAGTGTGCTTGTGAATATACACTTGGCTGCATAGATTAGGAAACCATTCCCATCTAACAGCTGTTCACACCCCAGTATGCTAATGACGTTTTAGTAGGCTAACCACAATGTGTATTGCATTTATCAAAGATCAATATTGTATATATTTGGGCAAATTGGCTTACTTGTGTGGTAAAAAAAAGTATACTTAATCTAGAAGTATCTTAAATACTTTGATAATGTGTCTTTAGAAACAAGTTGGTAGATAGGTGATCGATTAGAGACACTACAACATTGAGTACAACAGGGTTAAGGTGCTAGTGCTATCAGATCATAATAAGCCTTGTCAGTACCTGTCAGATGGCACAGGGATCTAGGGACAATATTATCTCCAAAAATCAACCAGAATAAGTTCATTAAAGTATAGAGGTTCCAGTTATCCCTCTATTTCTGTGGTATTATTTTGCCTCCAGTGGGGGTTCCTTTGACACCACAACCTGGATAGGTGTGCCCAATCTAATTAGAGTTAAGGCATCCTATCTAGGGTTAAAACATTTATCTTCAGACAAAGTGATTCTAGGACTACAACAGAAAAAATATACAAGAAACTTCTAAGTGAAGAGCTAGTGTTAAAGAGAGAAGTAAATATAGTAGCAGAAGAATAGGAAGGTGGAAAAGAGGAGAAATAAATATTGAATCATAAATCAAGAAAAAGAGCCAAAGACCAATAATAGATGGTATGCAATAGGCTAAATCAAAGTCAATGTCATTAGTTCTGCCTATTCTATTCCGATGTGGTCATGAGGGCATTTCAAATAGTCTCAAAAGGACAGAGATGATACAATTTCTATTTACAGTTCCACTTATTCTCTATGAAGTTATATGGCCAAGTAGTTTTGTGCTACTTCTGGTCTGCACTTTTACTAAGATGGATAACTTTTTATCTTGTATGTGATGCAATTTGAATGTATTAAAGGAATTATTTTTGTACATCAAATGTGGTCTAGTGTACTTGGGCGTTTGGCAAAGTCCCTCAACTATAGCCGTCGACCAATCTCTGGCTATTGCGGGAGTTTACTGTCAGTTTAAATATATGCATTACATGGCCTGCGGTAGTGGCCATGTAGTTATGGTTAAGTTGCTAAACCCATAGGAAGAGCACTATTTGGGCAGCTTATAACTTTGCCCATTCTGCCCCTGGACGAATCCTCACCAAACAAATTAATTATATGGCCCACTCTGAATTGTTTTGCATAGTTTGGTGAGGTTTGGTGAAGGGGGGGCAAAGTTATAGGGGGGCCCCAAAAACTTTTTTTTCTCCATGGACATAATGGGATTTTTTTTTAGCTCACGCCTACAGCCCAAACCGCTGGATGAATTTTCACCAAATTTCTGGCAGGAGCAACAGCTTGTTCCTGAAAGCGTGCTTTTGTTAATTTGGTGTAAATCCATCTAGTTGTTATTTTTTAAACGACCAAAATGTAAGGCAAAAAAAATAGTGATATCTATGTCTGCTCCGCGGACTCACTTCCCTGTTTGGTCTGCGGACTGGCCTCTGAATGGCCCATAAAATTTGCTGACTTTTGCATCATCTATGGACAGCAGGACGCAGCAGCTGATGGGGTAGTGAGAAAATGTGAAATGCGTCGGTTTCAGCGAAACGCCCGCCATGTTGGATTCGCAGACTTTTTGAGGTCTGCGGACAGCCCGTCAAAATAAAAAAGCAACATTGCACTTGTCAAGCTCAACAAACAATCTTGGGGAGGTGGGGGGGTGAGGATGGGATGGTAGATGGCCATAAGAAGCCAAAGAATGGGTTGTTTCACCCCCAACAGTCCGCGACGCGTCCAGATGTCCTGGGGCAGACCAAATCAATGACATTTGTTAACCTGGGTGTTAGTCTTAGCAGTGCACGGTAGTGGCGTGAGTTATGGTTGCTTAGCTTACCATAACTAGGGAATTTCTGGGGTTTTTCAGTTTTCCTTGTAACGATAACGTCCCTTTAACAGTTTTTTCATTGAATTTCATAGTTTTTTAGTGCAACTTAACCATAACGTCCATTTAACAAAGTTGCTTCATTAAATTTCATAGGTTTTTATCAGTTCAACTTAACCATAACGCCCCTTTAACAAAGTTTTTTCACTGAATATATATATATATATATATTATACATAGAATGAGGGATAG
Source organism: Ambystoma mexicanum (assembly GCF_040938575.1). NCBI lineage: Eukaryota > Metazoa > Chordata > Amphibia > Caudata > Ambystomatidae > Ambystoma > Ambystoma mexicanum. The sequence goes on along the minus strand of NC_090926.1, from coordinate 694,944,237 downwards.
GATGTAGGTTTTATTGTTGTTTTTCTTTTTATCTTGTTTATGTGTGACAATGTATAATAATGTAGATATGGGTAATATAAAAAACAATTATGAAATGTTGAATCCCCAAACCAAAAGAGGTACGGGTCCAGAGGGATTTGTAGATGCAGAGGTTTTTTTTCGACCAGATGTTGAATGGACATGCCTTTGCTCCTGATAATCTGTGGTATAGGCATTTGACGAAGGTGGGAAGGGAGACAGTGTTTCAACCAGGGAGTGAAACGGCTACCTTCCAGCGACATAAAATTAATCAACTTAGCTCTATGATCAAATAGAGCTGGAGATTTCCACAGTCATACCCAGAACAAAAGTGGCTTGAGGGATATAAGGTATTCAATAAGCCAAAGGTCGGAAACAAGGTGTAAAATTGCATTAGGCAAACCTTTCGGCTGATTAAGCGTGGATTTTAAAATGTTTTTTCAGTGATTCCCAGGGAGGATGAATTTGCATTGCCCCAGATCTCTGCTCCATACAAAGCTGCAGGGTTTTTGTGTTCTTTATTGTTAATTTGGTTATTAAACAAGCCTTAAGCACGCACATGCACAAACGACAGTGAGGAAATGGAACTCCTGCTAATTGGATCCACAGCCACATTGGGTAAATTGGACAAGCAGTACTGTTCATTCACAATAGATAACATACCAATCACTGTGTCTCAAGTAATCAAGACACTGGGCGTATATCTTGAACCTAGCCTGACCATGGAGAGGCAGGTTAATGCCATTGCGTCCTCAGCAGCCTATCATTCTAAACTGATCAATGCAGTTAGGCCATTCTTATCACAAGAGAACTGCCTCTCCATTGCAAGGGACATCATTGGGTCCAGGCTTGACTATTGTAATGCCCTCTTTGTTGGGACATCCCAAAAGAACCTGGCTAAACTTCAACTAGCTCAGAATAATGCCCTAAGGACTGCAACTGATATCTCACGTAGGGATCACATCTCTGGTGTCAGAAGGCAGGTGCACTGGTTACCTGTCAAAGAAAGGATTGTATTTAAAACGTTGGCTCTCACACATAAATGTCTTCATGGATTAGCACCCCCCTACCTAGCTCAAAGGATCATCAAACAAACATCCTCTAGACCGTCCTGGACTGGATATGCCAATCGCATCACTATCCCTCCTACACTGAGAGTGCGGGCCGGTGGCTCCAGCTTCCCAACCATGGCAGCGACATATTGGAATACCCTCCCATCCCAAATCAGATTGATCGAATCTCATGCGGCCTTCCGTAAGGCTTTAAGAACCAGTCTCTTTGTATGATGGCCTCCCCCTTCTAACCTGCACTGTGCTTTTTGCCCTTTGTTGTTCTCATACTATGTACTGTATCTTGCAATGCAACCTGTGAACAGGTCTACTAACTCACTGTAACTAAGCAAATTGTAGCAACCCGGGGCCGCTCTCCTGTAACCCTGAAGCAAACCTTCATACATTTTCTTACAGTGCCTCGATGCCCATGGGATGTAGTGCGCTATACAAATCCATAAATAAAAAATTATAAAATCTAAGATTAAGAAAGGCTTAAAAGATATGTTTCTATATCTCAATGACATAATTAGCATATACACATTAATATCTCATCTTCATAAAAACACTATTAAAATTGCAGATTCCCAAGATTAAAATACTAAAATTCAGGACTGGGCCAATTCAGAGTTAAATGCATTATTATTGCCAGAGTCACATACTGTCTTGGGGTAAAGAAAAGTGTGTTGTGTCATCCACATAGACGTCAATGAGGACAAACCAAATGACACTCTTAAATCTTCCACAGGTGTGGAAGAAGGGAGGTTTATTAAAGAATGTACATTGTTGCGCTCTATTTTATCAGCCTGCAAGTGTACCTGTAGGATATTACAGGGAGGCCATAGAGCAAACTAGGAATAATACTTATGCAGTAGATTTCCAGAAATACCTCTATATTATCACCCCCTCTCTTAGCTACGTAGTGTTTCGTCAAGTTCGACTTGCTCCAGATCCTTTTTGGAAGGATTTAATCTGATTGGAAAGACCAAATAAATGTAGTCTTCCACTACAGCAAGTTTAATATTACTCAATTTCGAAACAAATTGAGTTCTTTTCAGTATTCTTCCTCCAAGGCACATCATGTTAGTCTTATTAATGTTAATGATCATGGGATTTTTCATGGCGTAAATTGCTAGAGATTCAATGGACCATTGTAGGCCAATCAGGGTTAAATCAAATAAAATAATTTCATCCGCGTACACCAGCCAAGAGACCATCTCACCATTAATGTTTGGAGGAAAGTTATACACCACATTGGTGGAATAAAGTGCAAAACACAGCCCTGTTTGAGGCCACGATTTGCATAAAAAAACTTGGTGAATTCCCCGGCTTGGCTTAATGGAACAGTGACTGATGTCTTTATATAAAGAGACTTGACAAAACATAATAACTGCGGGTCTATGTCCCAAGACTCTAACTTAATCCATAATAATGGTTGAGAAACTAGATCGAAAGCCTTACTATAATAAATGTAACAACAGTACAAGTTGTCCTTGAAGCCTCAAGTAACTTCTGCCATCAAATAATAGATGGCACAAAGATTATTATTCGTGCTGTACGTCTTTCTAAATCCCGTCTGGAAAGGCTTTAGCAAATCTCTGTCTTCTGCCCATTTACTGAGCTTTTTTAGTAAGATAGTTGCAATTTTTTCTTTCTCAAATTCATCATTGCCAGCAGGCGATACTTTGATGGATGGAGTCTATCTCCCTTTTTAAAGACAGGGATAACAATAGATTTCTGCCGACTTTTGGGAATAGTACCACTATTTTCTATTTGATTAAAAACATTTAACAGTGCTTTGGGCCAAAACTGGGGATTTGCTTTAAAAAGGATATTAGGGATGTCATCAGGGCCGGGAGCTCAGGAGGGCTTAAGGCTACTTATGTTTACAATAAGGTCAACCATGGATATGGGATCCCATCTATCAATAATTGAAGTCACATTGGAGTTATCACCATCTACATCGGTGTATAACTCCCTGATGTATAAACTCCATAAAGATTCTAGGACTGGATTTTATTTATTCGAGAAGGGGGCTGTATTAAAAGCGTTAATTCAAGACCAGAACTTGCACTTATAGTTCGTTTTGAACAGGCCAGCCAGACATTTCCAGTTGACATTTTTAAGTGAATGTTTGTGCTGTTGCTGCCAAATCTTCTGCTGTGTTGCCAAATTGGTCAATCTGATCATTTTCTCATTACTCTACCTAATAATAGCACAACCACTGATATCTGCCCTGGTTTTACGATACACCAACTTCTGTTGATGTATCAGGACATCAAATGAAGAGGAATGGAGATTTTGTACTTTTCAAAATGGATTATAATTACCTAAGTAAGTGGAATTTGCACTGCTTTTTATCGATCCCTCCATAGCCCAACCATTCTGCATCATCCAATACTCAAATTGAGTTTGGTTTACTAGCAAGATGTTGTTAACCTCAGCCTTCTCTGCTCCAGTCCAAATTATTCAATTACCCTGAATGTTTACCCTCATGCTAATGTTTCTAGAAGTACTCTGATGTATAGGAAGTATGTTTCCTTTCCAACTCAATGAGCCATGGTCACTTACTAAATTATGTTGGATTTTGATCTTCAGAGGTCTGTCAATTTACCCCTTTATATACCATTTCAGAAATCCAATGTGCAATTTCTTGGGTATTTTCACGTTCTTTTCCACAGCAAAATTGAGTTATGCAAGTCTACAGCCTGCTCAATATCTTTATTTATCTGATGACTGCCCAGAGATTGCACCAATTTCTTAGCTTTGTGGCAGACAGTTAATGAAAATTCCATTTGCTCTAGTGGCTCGACATTGGATGTAAAAAGTGCCACCATAAGTGGTGAAATAAATTCAATGAGCACCCAATTTATAGTGCTGCCCAAACCTGGTAGATCAATTTGAAGAATATCAGTCGAAGAAATAACACTGAGATGGCTGATTCTGCTCAATAAATAAAGGGGCTATAACTGGAGGGTTTATTCTCCTCCAGAATTACCCACTTTCCCAACACACACATATCTTCACCTGCCATAAATGCCCTCCCAATCTCAACTGCCACAGGTCTATATTTGGCTGCATTGGCTGTAGTGAACTGTCTTTCATCAGATTGATTTCTTACAATAGTCTGCATTGGCTAAAACGGTTTATTTGTTTCTTGCAAAAAGCCAACCTTCTGAGAATGAACTTGTGTTTCTGTGTCATAGGAGCTGAGAGGACAATACGCTGTTTTAAGCTGGCTGGGCTGAGGGGGCCACGTCAGTAGGTGAGGGTAAATGCAGCCATTGGTCCATCGGACCCTGATGTCGAGCCTATCTTACAGTGCCATCAGGTAAAGTATTTGTTACCAGAGTTTTTGGTTTGATATTGCCAGATATTTCCAGATTTACAAGAGCATTTGTCGGCTACATGTTTGTAAGCAAGCTTAATGTCTGCATTTCGGTTTTTCAGATTTTGTTTATCCTTTTGTATCTTGTTCTTTTCTGATCTTAGTGTTTTTAATGAGATCAGTAGTTGTAGGTTCGACTCTCTCAAATGATCTTTTTTGCTCTATGGAGATCTGTGATATGAGTACCTCTTCATAGTCCCAGTCCGAATTGAAAGTAGGCGATGGATGCCCTATTGTGGTTTCACTTGCTGATGACCATTGTGATTCTGTCCTCGCATTTACTGTGACAGTAGTGGACTGATGACCCAACAACTTTGAATTCTTTGTCCTGTGTTGTTTTAATAGCCTGGGAGCAGTAGTTGCAGGTTTCACATAGGGCAAAGGACCAGCAGCAACGTCAGACAATGAATTTGATAGAACCAGGTCGACAATTTTTGCCAAAATTGTTTTAAAGTCAAGTTGATCTTTTGCGATAGTGGCAGTTAGAGCAACCATAGCATCAACCTTAGGAATGATTAGGTTCACAATGTTGATGGGCACACATTCATCACCCAGAGAAGTGGACCCAGCATGGATAACAGTCAGATTAATCTGAGGAATTTGAGGCGGATACAAGGGTTGTCAAGATCAAAAGGTTTGTTACGATCATGTTTTAATTTCCATTACTCAACGGAATAGGCTTTCCCACTCCCAGTGATGCTCTCTGCAAGCCAAGGCACATGTTTAGTAGTGATTTATTATTGTTTATTGTAGATGAAAAGCTTGACCCCTGCTTTCCATATTAAATTGGCGCAGCAGCAAATTGGATTACAGGTCGGGTTTAGGAGAGGCTTGGATAGAGTCAAAATAGCCTATGATTACAGGCTGTGTGTCGAGGCTCCCCTCCAGCCTATCTTTTTTAATGTTTATGTTTATGTTTCTTTATGTTTATATAGTGCCGCAGCCCACAGGCATCAGGGCGCTTAACATGTAGACGGGGACCACAGATAAATGATGAGACATTCAGGCCCTGAAGAATGACAGAATTAGAAGGTTCCGAGGTACGGGTTTATCTGAAAAGAACTGTTTTCAGATTCTTTCTAAATTTAAAATAGTTTGATTCTTGTCTGAGGGGAAAGTGGGAGTTCATTCCATCTTAATGCAAGAATCATAGGCTATAGTTGTGGGGTCCTTTGCGGGGCTCCTGGGCCTTTTACCTGCACATGCAGATGCACTGCATAGCCAATATTTACGTGTGGTTGAGCACTTCATCACAGATTATTTTAGAAATTACAAATGCTTACCTGGCAGCCATTGGCCATTTGGCCTCTCACCTCGAGCCACCAGACACTATACCACACTCTGCATGCATAACACGCTGGCCACAGGTTTTTAATCAGGTCCTCCAGACAGAGATGCGAGTGCTGGCTCACAGAGCATCAGAGAATTGAGCATTTCATTCCAGAGAAATAGACCGTGTACATTATGTAGCAGATAGCGAAATGGTAATAGTGTCAGTTTCCACACCGAACGCTCTAACACACCTCCAGTACAACACTCACTTACGCGCTGTCCAAAAGTTTTTAATCACATACTCCAGACAGAGATGCGAGTGCCCGTTCACAGAGCACCCAAGACTTGAGAAACTGATCCCAGAGAAATAGAGCAGGTGCAATATTTGGGGAACAGCAAAATGGTAATAGTGTCAGTTTCCCCACAAGACACTCACCCACACTCTGCCTGCACAATGCCTGTAAAGTCTGTATAGTTGCAGGACTGGGGAAAATGCACCCCGCCATGTACCAAAGAAAAAAATCCTATTCGCCCTCCATACTTCTCTAGCTTCATCTTCACTTTAGATGCGTCTTCCAACCAAAGACCATTCTCAACAAAGCAGAGACCCAGGTAGCCGTAGTCAGAAACCTGCTCGAATTATTCACCATTCACTAGATAATAGTGGATCTCCTGGACAATCTAGGCCTGAAGAAGATCATTGACTCCGTTTTTGCTTGGTTTATTTCAAGGCGCAAATCCCCATATTTTTTAACAAATAAATACATTGCATGCTTGACTCCGATTGGGCTGGTGGCATCTAGCACAGCGTCATCCATGACAAACAAAGCTGGATAGCGCATGCAGCCAATCCTGGGGACATCCAGGCTATTGGCCATCAACTCCTCTACAAGTCGATTAATGTACAGACAAGCAAGGAGTAGGGCTAATACACACCCCTGCCTCAAACCTGGCTGCACCGCAAAAGGATCTGTACATTCACCACCCATACTCCAATGCACCACAGTCTTGTTTTCTGAAGGGTGGTGGGATGTTATAAGCGGTTAAGGCCAGCCAAAGTTGATTCCTTGGAACAGAATTGAAGGCAGTGCAGAGATCTACAACAATTGCATGCAGTTTAGTGTTAATAAGAAGTATATGCATTTTCACAAGGTGGTCACCCTGAACATACTGCTCCAGGGTATCCATACCATCCTGGAATCCTGCTTGCAGGTGACTCAGATTGCCCTCTGTTATAGACCATTTCTGTAAATGTTCATGGATAACCTTAGCATACATTTTCCCCACCCATCTAAAAGGGAAAATGGTTTATAATTCCCAGGTGCTTCCTCCCACCTTTTTTGCAAATGCGGGTAATTACAGCCCCCCCCCCGCCAGGTCACTGCTGCAATGACTGATTCAATAACTGCATTAAAAACTCTGGGCAGTACTGGTCCTCAGACTACTGGCTCTTCGGTTAACACTTATTCAATCAGGGCCAGGTGCTTTTCCACTTTTCATGGCACCAATAGCCTATTTACTTCCTCTGTGGTAACCCAAAAATCCATATCATTCGATCGAGCACTCCTATTCTTATGAAGAATGACATTGATGCCCTCTTTTTCTTGTATAAATGGATTTGCCAAATGTCGGATGCAATACTACAGAGGGGTTCACGTGATGGGTTAGGCGCATCACCCTACACAAAAAGTTGGATGAACTCATCCAACTAAGTCTGGCGCTCTCAATGTGAGCTCTTGTGGAGCTCTTTCGTTTATTTAGATATATATACACGTGCACATCTGAATGAAGGTTTATATCCAACTGTGAGTTCATGTACACCTGAAGGTTGATGTCAAAAGTAGATTTTGAAAAAAAACACTTTCAGATCAGGTCTCAAAAATAGTTCCTGAGTCATTAGTTTTGAAACTGCTAGGTGTTTAACAGGCAAGAAGCAGACTTGTTTAATTTTTGTATGGTTGTTTGGATGCCAATGCATTTCGGAGCGAATCTCCTTCTTCAGGGCGTTAACCACACTGCTATATTCAACTTATTTTTCAACAGTCTAAATCAGTTATCATAAAAATAAACAAATCAAAAGGTTTTAACAAAGGATACATTCGTCCCATATGAGGGAAGTCACAAATCAAATACGGTTTCAAAAAGAAAGTTCAGACATTACATCAATCCATGTGTGTCAAATGTCACAGTCCGCCATTTTGAAGATAATAATTCAATGTATGATGAATAAGTTAAAATATACATACCCAATGAAGGTAATTCCCAATAGACAGAAGGTTTGAGGTTATGAGGGGAAAATAACAACATGGCATCATCGTTAGATGAATGTTCCTAAATGGTTGTGCTAATGAATTAACAAAGTTATGGTGCTGTGCATGTCTGAGATACACTCAAGTTACCTTTGCAATATCCTAAGGTGCCTGACACCATTGTGGGGTAGAAAACCATCTGCATTCAACGGTTCAATCGTCTGTAATCTAGACAAAAATAACGAAACCTTAATGAATTACTGTCCATTATTATACAAGGCTCGTGTGTGCTCATGTTTTTCTTTAAGCATAAATCCGGGGCTTACCCATTAGAGTGTGCTCTTATGTGTCCTCTCACTCTGCGAACGTTCCAGCTGCGCTATGGTTCGGCAACGTGAGGTTAATTACAACAAGCCCGCGTCGCATAGCGAAACACTGAACGAGCTTGTATCCAAGTTCCTATGGCAACCCCGTTGAGCGTGTGCTATCACATGGCCAGTTGCCTGCGTAGCAACGCCTTGCATCCCGCGTCCCCATGGAAATGGGGAGACGGGACGGACGGGGTGTCGGATTGAGTAGAATCACATTAGTTCTTGCTCTGTTGCTCCTGATCGCTAATCTTTTCCATTCAATAAGGCATTGCACATTATTACAATGCCTATGCTTGAAACTGTGTGATCTATAGGGAAATAGTGATCGAGCTCATGTACGAGTTTCTATGGCAACCCAATATTGCGTATTTCATCGCTTGGCACGGGGCCTGCGTAGCAACGCCTCGCGTCCAGTGTCCCCATGGAAACGGGGAGACGGGATGTTCGGGGTGTACATGTGGAGGGAGTTACGTGAGTACCTTCAATTAGTGGTGATCGCTTGTCCCTTTTTATTAATATATCATCGAGTGTAAATCTAGAAATGTGTTCGGGAATGCTGTAACCCATATTAACATAATTCAATTTGCGTTCATGGTGCATTCATCACACTGGGTGTCAGTCTCATCATAATCTATATACATGAAAGGTAAAAAGCAATAGCAGTAAATAATCAATGCATTATACACATGGAGTAATAACTTCTTTGTAAGTCCTGTGTGATGGTAGATACCTCTTTCTTTACATCAATACTTCGCTTGTGGATTACATTACTTTCAATAAAACCAATCCTCAGAAAATGTACCCATGTCGGTATTACCCTCATAACCTTGAGATCACAAGCACGCTTATAAAAAGCATGCCCAGTTAATCTCTTCATTCATTCCTCGCGGGGTTAGGCACCCCAAATTCTCAATCCAATAACACTCCTTCCTGTCAAGTCTGGTCTGTATGTTCTCATGAGGATCATTACTTTGAACTACTTCCAACACCATAAATCGAATTTAGGTTACATTATGTCTCTCTTTAATCCAATGTCTTTTGACTGCCGAGTTTCAGTTCTTATTCCGTATAAATGAGCGATGCTCATTCCAGCGAAGCTTTGCTTTTCTCTGAGACTGACCCACATAGAATTGTCCACAGGGACACTTGATGCCGTAAATAATGTTTATTGAGTGACAGGTGGCAAATGATTTCAGCATGTTTTTTCTCCCAGTGTGGGGATGGTTGATGGTCGATCCTTTCAGCACATAGCTGCAGTGAAGACACGGAAAAGTTCCAACGCATTTAGTGTCTGGTTGTTTCTTACGTTGTCTCGTTTGTACTAAACTGTCTCGGAAGTTTCTGCTACGTTGATAGGCAAATGTTGGTGGTTCTTTAAAAAGAGCCTCTGTTTTTTGGTCACAAGATAATACTTGCCAGTGCTTCTTTATAATTGATTTGATACGGGTGCTTTGTGTTGAAAATCTGGTGACAAATACCAATGGTGGTTCCGTTTTCACTTTTCTCGTGGCTGTTAGCAGTTTGTTTCTGGTCTTTTGGTTCACCTTATGTTTAGCTTCTGCTATTTCTTCTTGTCTGTATCCATGTTTCGAAAACTTCTCACCCATCTCATGAAGTTCTTTGTCATAATCCCTAGGATCACTAATGATGCGTTTCACTCTAAGCATCTGACTGTATGGCAGGTTTTTGATTAAACTTGGTTCATGAAAACTTAGTCTGTGTAGTAAATTATTGCAATCTGTTGTTTTGGTGTATATGTTAGTCTTGTATTCATATTCCATAGATTGTACATTTACATCAAAAAAATGGATGTTGTTCCTGGAATGTTCCTGAGTGAACTGGATTTTTTCATTGATTGTGTTCAGGTATATAAAAAATTCCATCAGGTCTGTCTCTGTGTCCGTCCAAATGCCAAATATGTCATCTATAAATCGAACCCAAATGGCCAATTGTGGTTTCCATCTCTGATGACTTAGTATATGATCGGACTCAAATTTGTGCATGAATGTGTTAGCATATGAGGGGGCCATCATGGCTCACATCGCAGTTCCTGTTATCTGCATGTAAAACTGATTTCTGTATTTGAAGTAAGAATTTGTCGAAATGAAGCGTAATAAGATGATGATACATTCCTTATTTGCTTCTATGTCACCTGTGTTGAGGAGTAGCCATTAAACTGCTTCAGTTCCCGAGTCATGTGGAATAGATGTGTATAAGTTCTTGACGTCAACAGTGAACAAGATCTGTGACGGTGAATGCGGTACTGTAGCCAGTAACTTAAGGAAATGCGTAGTATCTTTAATGTACGTGGTAGTTTTCTGGATAAGGGGTTGTAGGAAGTAGTCGATGTACCTTCCAAGTTGTTGTAATACACTGTTTACCCAGGCTGCTATTGCTCTTCCGGGAGGATTAGTGAGATCTTTGTGTCTCTTTGGTAGCATGTATAGATTTGGAATACGTGGATTCCTATTCAACATCACATTCATCACCCGCCACAAGATGCCAAAAGGTGTTTGTATCGTTAGTTTTACAAGCTTTTGTGGGAATTTGCCACCTTGACTCATAATGGGATTTCTTCTTGATCCCAATAATTGAATTATAGATTACTCTAATGGCTTGCAGTTGGCTTTTGTCTACAGGAATCTCCCTGAGACAGGAAATCAGGGCTTCTTTACATTTTCTACAGTCCTCACCAAAGCAGCTGTGCCTAGTTGTCTGGTTACGTTTCATCATACGATTGGGTTTGGTAAGCAGAGGGTGCAAGCTTTGCGTTATGGCTAGCAAGTCTTCTATTTTTTTAAAAAAAGTATTTTATTGGTTTTGAAACAGGAATTAATGAATACAAACTTTACGAACTACAACAAAAAATAAAAAGAACAACAACAAAAACAACAGTCTTCGTGTGATGATGTATTTAGAGTCCGAGATGGCTTGCGATTAACAGAATACTGATTATTCAGGAAGTGAGGGGAAAAGAGCCTCAGGGGGCATCGACTCTGTGGTGGCGCAGAAGGACAATGCTACAAAGCGTTATGGGTTCTCAGGGAGGCTTATGGTCTGCGTTGAAGCGCATGTCTCTCAGGAGGGACCTCCAGGAGTTCAAGGTACCACTTGTGGCGTCCCCACTGGTTATGGTTCCTTCTTGCCAGGCTCTGGTTTCGGCAGCCGTCCATCTTTCCAGCTCATGTAGCCACCGTTCGTACCTGGGACCGGCAGGCGTCTTCCAGGCCATTGCTATGGTTCTTTTTACTAATATGCAAGAAAGGTCCATCAACTTCACAATATGTCTGAGCTTACTTGGTCTGGGGTAGGTCCCAAGTAGACATTCTCCGGGTGTCCAGTCGTATCTTTCCAGTCCAGCGTCCTTGCAAAACTGTTTGGCTTTGGACCAGAGTGACATCGCCCTCGTACAAGACCAGAACATGTGGATCATATCCGCCTTGTCGTTCCCGCACCATGGGCATGCCGGTGAGACCCTCTTGTTGAATGAAGCAACCCTTTGGGGAGTCATGTAAGTTTGGTGAAGGACGTTCAGCTGTATTTGGCCAAATCTGGAGTTTCTTGACACCTTCTTGGGGTGTATTAGTGCTCTCTTCCATTCCTTGTCGTTGAGTGGTGTTTCAAGGTCTGCTTCCCATCTCGCCTTCAGTGTCATTCCTTTAGGATTAGGTTTATCGATGAGCTTGTTGTAAAGCCTGGAGATTGGTCTCCATCCATCCGAGAGGTCATGCAGTTCCTGCAGCAGCGGATCTGGGGTGGGTTCCTCTGGCCAGCTGTTCCACTGCTTCTTGGCGGCCTGCTTGAGCCTGTGGTACCAGAGAAATTGGCCCCTGGAGAGTCCTTCAATGTCCTGTAGCGACTCGAAGTCCCTGAATCCCTCCTCTCCGAACAAGTCCCCCCACGTGTATATGCCAGCTTCTTCCCATCTCCTAGCTACAGAGAGGTCTGCCCTCGTTTTGCACACATCCACCACTATAGGGTTGTCAGGAGAGTACGGGTGCTTCACCTTCCTTATGTAGCAGGTCCTGGCCCATATCTTCCTGCCGAGCTCAACGATTAGGGGGATGTCCAAGGGTTGCCGGAGAGGGTACCACAGAGTTTCTTTAGGGATTAGGTTGGTGTGGTATTGTTTCAGTAGCCCTAATTCGGCCGTTGGTTCATCCGATAACCATCTCGTGATGTGGCTGAGCTGAGCGGCCAGGTAGTAGAGCTGTAGGTCTGGGAGTTTTATTCCTCCCTCTTTATGTGGCAGAGTTAACGTGGCCAGTGACAGTCTGTGCCTATGGGGGCCCCACAAAAAGTCACCGATGATAGCCTCTAGTTTCCTGAAGAAGTGCGGCGGAACATAGTGGGAAATGTTCGCGAAGAAGTATAGGAATCTGGGGAGAATTATCATTTTGGTGATCGCCGCTCTTCCCACCATCGCTAGTGGGAGCTTGGACCAGAATTTTATAGATCTTCGGAGGTTGGTGACTGCGACTTCAGTGTTGTGCTCATGTGTGAGCTGCGGAGTGTGGCCCACATTAATTCCTAGGTACCAGAACTTGTCTAGTTGGCACTTTATCCCTGTGGGCGGGAGGTCGTTTGCTGGGGTGTCTCGCAATCTGGCTAGGGGGAATGCAGAGGATTTGTGTCTGCTGAACTGTATTCCAGAGTATTTCGCAAAGTTATCAAGTACCTCCAGTGCAGTCAGTGCATTGACCTCGGGATTCCTTAGGTAGAGAAGGACGTCATCTGCATATAGCGATATTATGTTGTAGACGTTGCCCACCTTAATGCCAGCATCGAAGAATTGTTGTCAGAAGTATATGGCGAGCGGTTCTAGACCCAGTATGTATAGCATGGGCGAGAGTGGGCATCCCTGCCTCGTGCCCCTCTGTATTTCCCAGGATTCCGATAGTGTTCTGCCTGTCTTGACCCTGGCCGTCAGGAAGTTGTAGAGTACCTGGATCCATCTAATGAATCCTTTACCAAAACCAAAATTCCTCAAGACCTCCACAAGCCACTCCCAATAGATGGAGTTGAAGGCCTTGATGGCGTCGAGTGACAGTATCGCTAGGTCTTCATCGGACTCGTGGGTTTCGGCCATGATGTGCTGTAGCCTCCTCAGATTAGCTGTGGTGTTATGTCCGGGAACAAATCCATTCTGGTCTTCGTGGATTATGGACCCCATCACTCTAGCAAGTCTGCTGGCCAATATCGAGGTGAGGATCTTGCTGTCATAGTTTAGCATAGCCAGAGGTCGATAGGAGTCACAATCAGTGGGTGGTTTGTGCGGCTTAAGCATGGGGATGATTATAGTCTCTTTCATAGTATTGGGCAAGATCCCGTTCGCATAGGCCTCCTGGTAAACTTTGTGTAGGATGGGAGTGAGAATAGATTCATATGTTTTGTAAAATTCCGGTGGGAGGCCGTCACTGCCAGGGGCCTTGTTGGTGGGGAGCGACCTGATAGCCTCCCTAACATCTTCGGGAGAGATCTCCAGCTCCAGTTCGTCTCTCTGCTCGCTGGATATTCGGGGTAGGCCTATCTCTTCCATGGTTTCTATTAATGACTCGGTGGGGATCTGGGCTTCATGGGCATACAGATTTGAGTAGAATTTAGCGAATGCCTCGTTGATCCCCATTTGCGTCTTGTGGGATACTCCTTCATCATCCCTTATCTCCGTGGGCAGGTGTTTGGGGTGTTCACACCTACACAGCCAGGCCAGCAGTCTGCCCGGTTTGTCTGACTCTTTGTGGGATCTAGTGGTGTATGTTGCAAAGTCAAATTTCTCCAGTCTATCCCAGGATTTCTGACAATTTTCACAGGCTACTTTCAGTTTCCCCTCGACCTCTGGAGAAATGTCTGAGGTGGCTTCCATGCGGTTGATCTCTGCTTCATGTGTCTCCAGGGTCGTCTTTAACTGTCTGCGGATGCCGCCAGCTCTGGATATGCTTTCTCCCCTGGTAACCACCTTCATGGCTTCCCAAAGTGTGCTCCAGGTGGACACTGATCCTTTGTTGATTTCGACATAATCCTCCAATCTGTCGGCAAGATCTTCTCTGAACTCCGGGTCATCTAGTGTCGTGGTGGGCATCCTCCACAAGGGAATCGGGGGTCTGGGTCCCCTTAGCTGCCATTGCATGCTCAGCGGGGAGTGGTCAGAAATGGATCTCCCCAAGTACTCGGAAGCTATTGCCAGCGGGACCTGTTCCCTGTCTATGAACAAGTAATCGATTCTTGTGTGGACTCCGTGGGGGGCTGAGTAGTGTGAGTAGATCCTGTCAGCTCGGTGTTGTGCCCTCCAGATGTCCACCAGGTTAAGTTGGTTGATTGTTTCCGTCAGGGTGCGAGTTGCGGGGTTGCTTGATTGGGGGGGAGGAAGGGATCTGTCCATGGCTGTGTCCATGACGCAATTGAAGTCTCCACCCCATATGAAGGTACGGCCACGATGGTGTGCCAACTTGGCATTTAATACGCTGAGGTATGACGGGATTCCGTGCTGTGGGAAGTATGTGTTGGCCAGGCAAATCGGCGTCTGTTCTATGGTGCCCCACATTATCACGAATCTTCCTGCCTTGTCGGATTCACACCCCTGTAGCTGGAAGGGCACGTTCGGGTTCACCCATATTAGTACGCCTCTCGCATATTTGGAGTATGGGGACCCACACAAAGTCCCTTCCCATCGGTCTGCTAGTCTGGACATTGCGTCCTCCGTGAGATGGGTCTCTTGTAACATCGCAATCGAGACTTTTTTTCTTCTGAGGTAGGATTGAATGCGATTCCTTCTGAGGTACGAGCCCATTCCCCTCACGTTCCACGTCATCACGGTAAGATGTGACGCCATTGGTTCAGTGTTCTGGATTTGGGATGAGATACAATCCCTGTGGTCTGGTGTGGTGTCAGGCCGCGGATAGCGGGCTGCATGGTGGCGGCATCTGGTTCGCAATCACTTGGTTTATCACCTGTGTCCATCTTGTGTCTTACTGGCATTAGTGAAACGAAGACTGTAAAACTAACGAAACTAGTAACATAACTCAAACTGGTGCACCCAGCGACTACAACACTGTCGCGGTGCTCAGGTGCCCTCGAGCCGTCTGAACCCATCCGGTGATCGTGCGCGAGTCGGGTCGGGCGGAGAACTGGCCCGATTTTGTTTTTCACTGGGGGTGGGGCTGGTGCGAGGCAGCAGGGCCGAGCGAGGGCCATTTCCTATGGCTAACTGTTGTCTGGATTACCTTCTGGGGTCCGGCAATGTGCGTTTCATGCATGCTTTATGGCCGCGTGAGGGCGCCGCGAAAAGGTCTACGGGGTTTAGTCTTCCTTCCGTGGAGCGTCCTTGCCTTCAGCAAGGTTATTATCTTCTAGCCACATGTTGGCTGCCTCCGGGTTGTCGAGGAATACCACTCGGCCATTGTAGATGACTCTTAGGCGGGACGGGTGGAGCAACCTGTATTTGAAGTTCAGCTGGCGAAGCCTAGCCTTGATCGGGACGAATGAATTCCTATCCCTCTGCACCTTCTGAGTGTAGTCTGGGTATATGGAGATCTTGGAGTCTCCACGTTCGATAGGACCTGTTTCCCTGGAGTGTCTCAATATGATTTCCCTGTCTTGAAAATGTAATATCTTGGCTATTATTGGTCGTGGGTGTGAGTCGGGGGGCGGACGTTTCTGGAGGGACCTGTGGGCCCTTTCGACCGCGAACCCCTGTGACAGCTTGCCGGCTCCAATCTCCTGTATCAACAGGGTTTCGACGTAGGATGTGGTATTCGAGCCTTCGTTCCCCTCTGGGATTCCCAGGATCCTGATATTTCCCCGCCTGGCCCGACCTTCGGCCTCTTCAGCCCTTTCCTCGAGGATTGCGACCTTCCTTTTCAGGTTCGAGACTTCGGACTGTAGTGCTGCGGAGGTCCCGGACGTTTCCTCTGCCGTGTTCTCTAAGGTCGTCACCCTCTCCGCCAAGTTGCGAGCATCCTGTCTGATGAGTTGTATATCTATCTTAAACTCATCGATCTTGGAGTCGATATGGGTTTTCAATGAGGCAATAGTGTTGAGGATTTGGGAGTGGTTGTCACTGGCCCCCGCATCAGTCGGCCGAGTGTTTTCGGTGGGGCTAGTCTTGGCTTGGGTGGGGGTCTTAGCCCTAGTTGAAACAAAGGAATCCATGGTGGCAGCTTTAGTTTTGTTTTTGGCGGCCATTTTGGGGGAGCAGGAGCAGGTGCGCTAGAGTTCGAGATCTGTGCAACCGCCGGAGTAAAAAAGTTTGGGGCCTCTTATGTGTCCAGAAGGGAGGTTCTCGAGTAGAGCGTACCCAGAGTGTTCGATGAGTGTAATTGGGAGAAATCTGGGGCGCTGGCCGCCAGTGACGTGAGTACTCCGGGCCTCCACAAGCTTGTCCAGGCTCTCGCTATCGCTGCCCCCACCGCGTTTGCACTCCGGTCACGTGGGGCACAGCAGTGGAGATGCTCCAGCCTAGGAGGTGGGCACAGGCGGCGACAAGGGAGGGCGGAACCGGGGGTCCCGCTAGCGGGTGTCTTATGGTTGCACGCACCTTGTTCGCCAGGCTCCTGCATCCCGTGTTCACTCCGCAGTCTCGACCAGGATCTGGGGTGGCTCCTGGGGTCCAGAGGCTGGCAGCATCGGCGCGTTCTTCAGTGTGCTCCTCTGTCCGAGCACTCGCTGTCTGGTCGTGGTGCGGGGGTCCGCAAGCTCGGACGACCCTTGCGTGTTCCCACGTCGGCGCGTAATGCCAGCCGGAGCCGATCTCTGCGGTGGAGGGGGAGCAGGGCGAGAGCTCGGGGTTCCGGCGCCTGCCTCGGTCGGGTGTCGCCAGTTGACGCCTCCTCTCCGATCCCGACCGGTGCACAGGCCCGGGAGCGCGGAAGTGTGTGTGCTCCACACTGGGACCTCGCCGCCATCTTGGAGCCGGGCCCGGCGGGGGAGGGAGCGTATTCCGGGCCCACCACTGCTGTTCAGGGGGTCTGATAATCGACCCTTCGAGAGAATCTTGGAGGGAAACCGCTTCTCCCACAACTGCGTTCTTTTCAGCGGGTTGTTGCTTCTCGTATGCCGGAGAAAAAGGATCAGGAAACAGCGTCTCGGCCGGAGCTCAGCGGATCAGCCGCTGCACGCCATCAGCTCCAGGCCACGCCCCCAATTCTTCTATAATGGACTATGGATCGATCAGAGGACCACATATCTGTGCAAGGTACCCTTCAACAACCTGATAGAGCTTGTATGTCGTGTTAAGTTCCACGAGCCTAGACTACCTAACCAGCCACCTAGAATGACCACAAATTTCAATTTCAATTTCTGACGCTCTTGATGGCAATTGCCCTTTGGGGCTTCCATCATTCAATAATGTAATGGTGCAAGCTAGTGGTTTGTGATCACTCTCTTGGCAATCTAAATCTTCAAATAAGGCCATCAGTTTCCATGACAATGCATTCTCCATTATGTAGTCAATTTGATTAGTGCCGCTATGCCTGTAAAAAATTATCCTTGTTGGTTGGTCACTCCTGCAGAGGCCATTACATGCCCTGAGATTAAGAAAAATGTGTGCAACCTCTGTGTTTTTTTTGGGATAGTCACTGGACAGCTTATGAATTAATGTCTTGGTCACATATATCATCCAGGATCTCCAGTGCTTCAAATTGTACATTAAAATCACCCATTGCCAAAACCAGGTCAACTGTGCAACCAAGGGATTTGTGAGTTTTCAAACGATCGCTCATAGTGTATAAACTCTCCAATTTTGTTGCCCCAAAAGTTCTGTTATAGATGTTGAACAGTTTCATCTTGGACCCCTCTTAGTGATGACATTCAAAGATTTCAAATCAGGAGTCTTGTTAAGTATATTTTGGATTCTTCAGCAGAACAGATATGGTTTATGCCTCTCTCCTGGCTCCGGGGGTCGAACCCATTATTAATACTAAATGCCTTCAGATCACCCACTACAAACTCATACAACTGGCCAATTATTCAGAGACTGCTTTCAATGTTATATGCGAGGAGATGAGAGCTGTGCGACTCATGTGCGACTGTGCGACTCATGACGATGCAAAAAACATGCTTTGGACCTTACTTCAATAGAAGGCAGGGTGTGTCAAAAAATAGGGGTTTCCTGTTGCACATTTGTTCCACTGATTGATATGGAGAATCCAACTTTATTGAATACCATTAGAGCTTTAAAGAATCTATGTGAAGCCATGGATCAAAGATGATACTCGACTTAATTCACATTTTGCATAGGTTCCATCATGACTACAAAAATCTTGATGGCACTTTTTTTCTGCTTGTCCTATGTTGTTCCTGCCTGATACTTTTAATATTCTTCTCTGCTAAAATAGCGCAAACAGCTGCTATTAATACAGTCACACTCTCCATCGGTAGGGCCACTTCCATCTCAGAACATATAGGTACACAGCCTGAGTTGGGGTTGACTGGGTCTCCAGGTGTTGTGTGTTGTCTCCTACCCAATTCAAAGAATATGATTGAGGTCCACAAGGGGTGGGTCCCCAAAGAGGGGATTGTTGAAGAGCGGAAAAAAAATATTTTGGCAGTTAATATATTAACTAAAATGGGAATGTTGGGAATTATATTCTAAGCCCCAACGTAGGAAAGAGATTTACATTGCACAAAGTGTATTAGGCCGCAGTGCGGTAAGGTTGAAAGGTGATGTAGCCATTAAAACATGTGATAAAATGTAGTTAGAGGATTGGAGTGTTACTGGTGGTAACATTATTAGTAGAATCGACAATGTATTGTGCGATTTTCCACTTGTAGTACTTAGAGTCACAAAGTGGTAAACATGGGAAAAGGCATCCCAGCAAAAGGAAGTTAACGTGGGATGATGTGCTAATTCTAAACATTTTACATGTGATGGTTTGACAAAGGCTTAAAATGTAGAATAATTATAGTATGAAGACACCGCAGAACCAGCAAGGGTTTTTCACTCAGTTTAAAAGTCTATTGCCCTGATTCATGGATTATTTGCACCGAAAAAAACAGGATTTGTGTGCCATTCTGCCCGCAAATCCCCATTTGTTAAACAGGGATTTGCGGGCAGAATGGTGGACAAATCCCGTTTCTTTTGGCGCAAATAATCCATGAATCAGCGTTTATGTTGGTTGCAAAATGTGTTGGTTTGCAGGGAAGGAGATTTTCGTCTGGGCTAGAAGGTGAAATGGCCAAGGTCATGATAGGAGCATGGACACGAGCTGGATGTGATAATATTGCAGAGGGGAGCAAGATGGAAAGCTATTTTTGCAGAGTTATTGTGGTCGGATTAAATTGTAGATACAAGAGGCAATTTCCTTCGATGCATGTAGGTTCTTGCATGGCAGAATGAAGTTAATACCACAGGCTGGCCCAGAGTTTTTATGGGCTGAAAAGAAGGTAAGCAGGTTGTGGGTTAAAGATTATATGGCCTGAGATTGCAGTCACAATTAAGGCTATGTGATGTAATGATAGAAAAATAATACAAAGACATCAGCGGGTTTGACATTTAATGTTGTACTAAAGGAAACATCGCCCTGTCCAATCACCATCTGAGATAATGGGTTCCGGTCATATAGTATGAATAATAATAAACATGGTTATTTATGAACAATGTTTATATCTTGTAGAAATATGTCATGTCTGACGATGGAAGAAGATCGCAAGTCAAAAGGGGTGTACCATTTGAATGTATCCAATGGGAATTTTAGAGTTTGAGGGATTAAGTTACTTTGTATTAGTGTAAGCCAATGAGGCACTAAGAGATGATTTTGTAACAGAATATTTGTAAATCTGTAAATTGTTTAAACTGTATATAAGCTGCTATTTTTGTATGGCTTGGGGAACTGGGTTAGTTTTTCAGTTCTAAGGAACTTACTAGCCCCTCCCGATTGTAAGCTTGCAACAAACCTGTTTTCTTACAGAAGTGCATTTGTCTCTTCATGGAAGCTGTACTTTTACATTGGAAGCATTGAAACACGTCCAACAAACTACTGTTGCTAAGAGTCATAACTCAGAGGCCCAGCAGACTGTCATGATTGAATCTTCTCTTGGGTCAACATTAAGCAATCTGCATTGTGCCTGTGGAAAAAACTAACCTTGTGACTAGTGTGTAACAAGTGCCGTTATCGACTTTCTGACTACTTTTCCTGAACTATCACCTGAACCAACATCTTTAATGACCTTTTAGGAGATACTATTAATAATACCAAATCACATTTATGTAGATTTTCCTTTGTGTCAAAGCAAAATCATATTACTATACAATATGTTCTACACTGCCTTTCTTCTAGGTGTTGATCTAGGTGTTGACCTTGATTCATGAGGCTCTGAGACCTTTGAGCATGTGGCGCAGTATAAGAAATTCATAGATAGATAGATAGATAGATAGATAGATAGATAGATAGATAGATAGATAGATAGATAGATAGATAGATTCCTCTGTAACAGCTACCACTATATGCCCAGGCGTTGGAAGGTAACCTCACATGCTGTAGATATGCCTGCAGGATTTCTCCAAAACTATAGTTTTGTGAGAGTTTTTCCCTTGAAATTCGGACTACTTGGTTTAGTTGATATAACATTTATTTTACTGAATGGCTTGTCAATGTCAGAGCTTTCTTAATGGCTTCCCTGAAACAGAAATGTTTGCACTAATTTAACATTCTACTTGACCCCATGAATGCACCCATTTACTGGACGAAGTCAGTCCCAGTCTTGGATTAGTACTCCGCCAATCTCAATAGCGTGATAAACTGTTCCTTTTTACCATGCTTATTTTTTTTTTTAGAAAAAGGTGGCCAACCATCAGGGTTTAATGATAATTCTTCAAAACGTGAATCTTCCTGATTGCTTCCTATTGTTAGATATTTAGTGATTGCGTTGATAAAAGGATCAGCGAAGAATTTTTCTATTTAAGGATGAGGACATAGGGATAGCAAGAATGTGTCACCACTGAGGATTATATGAAGGTTTACATTATGTGATTGGAGAATCTGAACTCAATGGACTGGAGCACATGTTGACCTTTCTTCTCACACCTATAAATTGACCATGATCACGTACATTTGAGTATGAGATATGTAAAATGTATAATTAGATCATTTATTGATGTGTTAAAGGGGAATTTAATAGAATCCTGATGAATGCTTTACAAAGTAATTGTGAACATTGCTCCAGTTTCATCGAGTGGTTCTGTTAAGAAGTCTGCAGTTTTGGTCCCAACCTTATGATATACATGAGCATCACCCTGACACCTTGGAGCGAGTGGCTGCCATCTCAGATCCTCTCGAGCCCTGGCAATGTTTAAGACCTTACATGTTAGGACCTCCTGTCATGCATCTTGCGAATGAATGAAAGTAATGCTCCATTATGTGGAAACTAGACGCTGATGACTAATGACTGACAATAGAAAACGGCTTTCAAGGACTTGGTAAACTGCTGGAATTGTGAAGTGAAGGACGTTTTCATTTACAGTTTATTGTTGGAATTTGAATGCCTCCACTTTAAACGCAGACTGGGAGAAAGCAATAGCTGTATATATTGTCTGCTCACAGACCACGTTTCCAATCTCACGTCATTCAAAGTTTCTCTGTCGCATTTCGGCGTGAAATTTCTACAGATGAATGGTGCCTTCTGTCTCTAATTTGCACATTCAAAGCCACGAAAGTTGGGATTTGGAGATGGGCAGATCATTTTCTGATGCATGGTGGCTAAGGAGCTGCCTGAGAACGTGACGTCTGCATGTTGACCTGGATCTAAATGGCACATAGCAGGATATCATTGACGTATTTAGTCGAGATTTTCCAATTCTAGTGAATGGCCACTGATAACTGTTGGCCTTGCCATGAGGTCAAAAGTGCTTATCTTCAGACGTTTGCGCTACAAACCATTTGAAACAAAGGAATTCAACATGTAGAACTTAGTTTGATGGGTACACCTCATGCTGTGATACTTTGACGCCTTCCACAAGGTCATTGTCTAATGACTCGAATGCAACAGTGGGCAACTCTGGCAAAAACGAAGTACAAAGACGCAGCTTTGGGAATCAGCAATGATTTCATAATCTAATGACTAGATTCAACATATGATTCTAGTTTCATTCAGGGTAACAGTCTCTTACAGCTGAAGCAAAATGCAGTTTGCGAATTCATGAGCCTTATTTAACATCCTGAAGTGCTAAAGGTAAGGTGAGTATGTTCGTCCTGATTTCCATTAAATGATTCATATAATTAAACTATGTTGATGTACTTGTTATTTCACAGTGCCCTATGTGATCCTGTGAATGGTGTGGTTGCACACTCTATCATACTACTAAAACCTATTTTCTAAAGTTATATTTCTTTTGTGGACTAGCTATTCCTTCTTTGTTAACTGTATGTGTGATATGTATCGAACAGGTTACCATCCTCTTTTCCTCCAATATGCTTTTATAATTCTCCTTTATTGCATTGAAAGCACTGTACACATTGTTTGCTATTATTATAAGTAAACATATAAGAGAAACAGCAGTCAAAAACACTAGCCCCAAGGAGTTAATACACTATTGGCGTAATTAATATTGGCATTATGAATTCGTGCAAATGCGTTTGACTCCTCTAGTAGCGTTACCTAAGCAAGAAACGTAAGATTAACCTAAAGTGGTTTAAACCTGTGCTTCATTTAATTAATTAATCTTTTATAATACCTGAGACCACTCACTAAGTGCAGGAATTGTATTGCTCTGTGTCTCGCTTCCAAAACAAATGTGTTGCCCTGGGCTATCCACCCAGCACGGATGTCGCCACCTCACTGATGTTGGTTAACGGGTGCCTGTGTACATTTCTATATTTACTCCTCGTTTTTGTGCAATAACTGAAGCTATTACCCATTCTGTCACCTCAACAGAATCTATTATGGAAGCTTCACCAAAGTCCTACGTTTCTCTGATAATGCTGCTCTTTCAGTGATAGGAACATTCCCAAGCTTGTGTGCCACAGGTACAGCACCTTACGCTAGTTCGATTTTATGCACAAAGTGCTTCAGCAAGCTCAGAGTTAGGGCCTTCATCTTTTCAAATTGAAATGGGCCACCTGTGACTCTGTGACTCTGCAAAAGAACGCGTAATAGCTTTTCTTAAGTGGTCACTTAGGGTTTCTGCTTCCACACTTGCTGCCACTCTTAGTTATGTTGTGCAGAAACCAACCAACCTCTTCCTTGATAATCTGCAGCCACTCACCCCCTTGCTCCAGTGCTTTAGTCAGGATTTTGCCACAGAATCAATCCTTAAGGTGTGGCTGATTTTATGCACATATACCATAAGCAAGCTCCAGTCGCTGGCGTAACAGAGTCCCCCACTCCCCCGCGTTGCAGGGCGCCCCACCACCACATGTCCTCGAAGTTCACTTGGACTTTAAAAAATGGTTGCCATCAGAAAGAAAATATTTCTGTTACATTCTTTTTGAAGTCCAAGGGCTCCCCCCACCCCATGACATGGAAGCCTATAGGCTGGAGGCCTCCATGTCATGGGATGGGGGAGCTCTATGACTTAAGAGAGAAATACTTTCTTTTTGAAGTCACTCTGCCTCCATAAAGAAATGATTTCCATTATGATTCTGTCCTTAAAAGAAATTATTTCTTTATGAAGTCGGAGTGAATTCAAAAAGAAACCATTTCTTTTTTAAGTAATAGGGCTCCCCTCATACCCATGACGTGTGCATGTGTGAGTGTATGGTAAAAGGGTGCACACTTAAATGTAACGTGGGTGCCCATGTGAGTGTATGCTGAAAGGGTGCACAATTACATGTATGGGTGGCTTCCTGTGTGAGTGTATGGTGAAAGAGTGCACAGTTAAATGTATAGGTGGCTGCATGTGTGAGTTTATGGTGAAAGGGTGCACACCTAAATGTATACTTGGCTGCCTGTGTGAGTGTATGGTGAAAGGGTGCATGGGTGGCTGGGTGTGCTTCTCGAACGTATGGTGAAAGGGTGCTCACTTAAATGTATGGGTGGCTGCCTGGGTGTGCTGCTGGGTGTGCTTCGCAAATGTATGTTGAAAGGGTGCTCAGTTAAATGTAGGGGTGGCTAACTGGGTGTGCCTGAATGATGAAAGGGTGCACACTTAAATGTATAGATGGTTGCCTGTGTGAGTGAATGGTGAAAGGGTGCACACTTAAATGTGTAGGTGGCTGCCTGTGTGAGTGTATGGTGAAAGGATGCACACTTGAATGTATGGCTGGCTGCCTTTGTGTGACTGTATGGTGAAAGGGCACACACTTTAATGTATGGGCAGCTGCCTAGGTGTGCCTATATGGTGAAAGGGTACACACTTAAATGTATGGGTGGCTGGGTGTGTGTGTATGGTGAATGGTGTGTGTGCTTGTGTTCAGGGGTGAAACAAACCTACATTTTGGGGGGGGGTGCTAACCCTTCAAATGTTAGGAGAGGTGCTAACTTCATGGGCGGTGGGGGGACAAACCTATTTGTGTGGGGACATCTAACTTCTTTATCCATTCTAATGAGGCTATTCCAATGCAGCTTCACAGTTACAAGCAGTTAACTCTCTTCTTTAAGTCTAAAAGCACCCACTTAATGACTGCTGTGAGAATAAGCCGTCTCCTGTTCCATCTCTACCCTTCCAATCACGTCCCTGGCATGGGAGTACTAAACCCACATCAAGATTTCAATTGCCTAAAGAATTAGGCATTTGAATGCAGGTACTAACAGTGAACTGATTCATGTTAATAATTGCTGCACCTTTGTTAACAGCGAAACCCAGGTGCTGTTTAATATCTGTGTCCTGTTCTGTCCGCCAATGGCTCTGTAGGTCAGCCAGATCAGGTCAACATAACCCAAAATATCCGGGGGGGTCTGGGGGAAGGGCTGAAACCCAGTCAGCTCAATGGTATTGCACCACAACTTGTCTTTAATCTCTTGGTTACTTATTGGTAATTTTCAGTGCTCATAGCCCTATTCTCCCTTGTCTCATACACAAGTACTGGGATGAGGTAGAGGGACATGAAGGTAATGCCTGGCTTATTTGCCTGTAATCTTCATTACTCCTAGTCCCACTCTTCCTCATCCCAGCACTTACCTATGAGGCAAGGAGCCTCATACATAAATAAGTACTGTGACAAGGAAAAGGGACATGGAGGTAATTCTGGGCCGAGAAGCTGATTTTGGGAGTTGGGACAGGGGGTGGGAGGGAGAGGGTATGTGTGGGTCAGGTATTGTGCAATAAATCGTGATGTTCATCCATGTTCAGGCTAAGCAGAATGATATGTGCTATTAGTGGCTAGAGAGGCATTCTGGCTAAAAGTAATTTAATAGGTACAGACATTGGGTCTTAGTATCCAATCCATGATATTGAGCCTTTTGATAAAATACATTTCAGCATGCTTCTGGGAGAAGAACGTGGACAACATTATATCATAATAGTTATATACATATCTTATTATACCATTAGAGCAGTGGTATTCAAACTTTTTTTATGCTGAGCCCCCCCTAGAGTAAAATATTGCTGCTGAGCCCACCTCATTACACATATTGTTACTGCCTTTCACCGCAGATGCCATATCTGCTTTATTTTCTATTATAAGCAGTCATCATAATCCCTTTTTGAAGAGCATCGCCCCTCCACCCCCACCACCCCTGCCCCGGGCTTCCTTTGGGCCCCACATAGGGGGTCCAGCCCCATTGGGTTACAACCAATGTATTTTAGGGTGAACAGATATACATTATCCTGCATACTGTCTATTTTAAGGGATATTTTTTCAATTTCAATTAGAGTTTGGATTCAAATGTTTATCACTCAGCTGTTGAATAAGTCAGGTGAAGACTTGGGACAAATTTAGCCAAGACTGGGGTAGTATCTCATTAGGGGGAAAACAGGAGATGCTCTCATTTCCCTTAAGCAAGGGTTTATAACCGCTGATTGAATAGATGTTTTGGACCACAACGTCCATGATCCGTCACCATTGACTTTGCTGCCTAGGGCTGATGGGAGTTGCTGTCTAAAACGTCTGGAGTGTTGTGGATTTAGCAGAAAACGAATGTAAGCTATGTTGCATACAAAGAAGAGTGAAGAAGACATTTTTGATAGAATCAGATAGAAGAGTCATGATTCTGTTTGATGTGCACTTGCACATTTTCTGAATACTTTGAAAAGAAATCACAGAGATGATTGAAATTATCTTGTAAAATTGGAGGAAAGAGGATCACTGAACGGCAATTTTGGATAGTGTGTTTGTTTTATGTGACTAAACAGAAGGCCCTAAAAGTGCTTAGGGGAAGAGGTTTTTGTGCAAAGGTTGAGACTTCAAGAAATCAGAAAGCATCTAAGGGACTATCGGCAGAATATGGATTGAGGAAGTTTTGTGATGGGAAAAGTTGAAGAATGATCTTACGACCGATTTATTAAAATGTACAAAATTGGAATTATTTGCAATACTTTTTTAATGCATATGTCAGCTTGCATTATCTAAACATGGATTTAAAAAACTCAGCCTGTAATCCCCTGCCACTTTCTCACCTTTTCTGCTTTCTATAATCAACCCTTTCTATCTTCGTCTTTAACACCACCATTATATGACTAGTCACATATCTCCAGTGTATAGAGAATGCAATGACTGACGGTAAATCAGTATCTGAAAATAAACAGTTCTTGATAATATTACATTTCTATTGCTAAACTGCAAGCAAACAACAAGCAACTTAGCGGAAACAAAAGGCAACATGTCAGTCAATAAACATAATTCTCATGCAACAGACACAGCTCTGCAGCAGACGAGCTGCCACCGAAATGGAAATGTTTTAGGACAAGCTTCAGGTGGCATTTGGTTTGTGTTTTAATTTCGGCTGCAGCTCTATTGACATTTGTGATTGAAACGTGTGGCATTTGCAATTGATGTCTACCCCGACTCTATATTCTGAGAGCCTTTTGCGTGTAAACTGTCTGAAAATGAGCCAAATGCATTTTAATAAAACACATTATTTTACTGGCCCGTCGTTTGTTGCAGGTCTTTGTTATACGTGTGAGATTCAGTCAATGGAGAACCTATGTTTTGTTAGAGTTGCATGCATGCCACAGAGTGTGTAGCTGTTCATCATCTGGATAATGTATAATATTTTATGCAGCGTTTTATGCTGCGCTACATGTTGTTACATACAGTGCTGTAGAATGTGTATTGCCAAAGGCATTGGTGCAGGGCCTAATTGGAGTAGGTCCTTCTAACAGTACTCTTGATGTTAGGTACTCGTAATGGTATCCATTTTGTTATACGATATTGCTGCATCCCCTTCATCTCGGCTAGGTTTTCACTATGTAAAACCCAATGCAAACATACATACATATAAGTATCAGTGATGTCATCAATGACATTTGTGATTTCATCTTTGATGCCATGGGTGTTAGTCTTGGTAAACAAGTGGGGTCTGTCCTTCCCAAGTGGATTCATTAGCACACTTCTGATTTCGGTGTGATTACATAAACTGAAGAGAAAACTTTTATCAAATTAGCCTCCAGGTCCAACAAACGATGAACCCTAAAATAGCTCTGGATATTCAAAAATCTATACTGATTGCTGGCCTAATTGAAGTGAGAAGCACCAATAAGGAGAAAAAACAACAACTCTGATGAGCCACTATTTGACTTAGTAGCCACTATTTAACCGAACAACTTTTTTTTAAAATGAAAGATGTAAATATACGATTTCTTCAAAATAGACGACATTTATGCATATAAATTCATATCATCATTATTTGAACAAAAAACATGGCAAAAACAATGCCCCAAACACAAATGAAGAGCGCGCTTATGAATAGGATTTGCAACAAATATGCAAAAATAACAGAAATAAAGCAGAGATGTTGTTCTGTAAACATGATAAGCAAGAAAGCATAGTTTTGCCTATCTTATGTAAAGTACATGGAGAAAAGTAAAGTAACCACCCACGGGATTCTACCCTGCTGACGTCAGGTTAAGATGTTTTCTCAATCCTATCGGCTAAGAAATTGCTTTCATGTGCTTTTAGAACAGTTCAAAGGGAATTATTTTCCTGGTGGGGTGGGGGACCAATCAATGGTTATTGTGGGTATGTAGAGACCAATCCAAGGTCAACGTCGGAAGCTGTATTCCTGAGGCTTTGGGAAGGACCGCAGATCGAATGCATGTCCAAAGACGTTCGGCAGGCAGTGGAGGCTACCTTCATCTGGACCTACGAATGTCACTCTACAAAAGAAAGAGCGCGTAGTATTAAAACGAGGTGTTATCTTAGGATAAAGAACACACCCAGAGTTGAAGAAAATCAAAAGCCTAACGTGAAGGGTTCATATATACATTGGTAAAAACAGTATGTGGGCATGCTAATGCCTCAGTCAGCACCACCAACCTTGAAAGGATGCGTCTGTGATAACTGGTGTTGATGTAACTCTTGTTTAGGTCAAATAATGTAGATCACCCTGCAGCGGGAACCACTGGAAGTAATCGTGGGTCCCAGGAGGGAGCCCTAATGAGGAAAGAGGAATCCAGCCAAAGACTAGTCTGGAACTTCTAAAAGGCAAATTGAAGACATACAGAATGCCTGTGTTACTGTAAGGAGGAGGCGAGAGCCTAATTTTTCCAATATACAATGTCAGGGTCAATGGTTTAAAATCGAGGTAAATCCATAAACCCTGTGTGAGGCCCCCAAGGGGGACCCCAGGAGCCCAAGGCACTTACTTGTATAATGGAGTCACATCGGAAGAAGTTGCTCTGCTGTGTGCTGTGTCCCTGGAGAGTGCTGTGGGACTCAGGAGGCGCCAATAGTGTGCTAGAACCTGTGTGGAAGAGACAGCGGGGTGTGCTGTAAGTCATGGTAGTCTGGCAGGGTGAGCAAAATCATGCGAAGTGGTCCCTGTTGCGGGCACTTTGAAGACAAAGAAAGAAGGGGAAACATATGCTAAGGGCGGTGCTGTAATGCTCGTAAATGAGTGCTGCCCATATCTGTAGCTCACCTAACGTCAGGGCATTGAGGGTAAGTATCCGTTATAAAATGGCGGCGTCGGGATACACCCACCGATAAGTGGGCTGCTAGAAGAAATGCAATTATGTAGCGTTCTGGGGAACCCGGGCAGCGTCCGGGCTGTATATTTGTTGCTGTGACAACCGCATAGTGGTTGTCAATGTGCAGGTGCTGGAGGAAAGCCACATTGCAGTGTAGCTTGCACATGGGTCATGTCTGGTGGGGGCGTGTAGGGGTCTAATGATGGCTCATCCAATGAAGGTTGGTGAGGGCATGGTGACGCCTGACTGTGCAAGCAAGAAATGTGTTCCAAAGAGCAAGATAAATATTCGAGGTGCTAGCTGTACATAATACACTTATTCATGGAAAGCCGGGCCAATGTAATGTGATAAAATATGCATAAATAACAGGCCCGGAGTAAACGAATAATGTAAAGATTGTGTATATATGTAGCCGCAATCAGGAACATATAGGAAGGCAGATAATAATGCACTGGGAGGAATGCGCAGATAGAAGAGCCCCTGTAGTATAATGTACAGTGTGACCCTGCAGATGTAGCATTTGGGTGTGTGTGTGAATGAGCATAGTAAAACTTACACATGTATGTGCAGCCATGACCGGGTGGTGTCCTTATGAAAACCATGGCCATAAAGTGATCCTGCCATGTCTGGAGGTAGATATGGATATACCTGAAGCAAACCCCTATCATCATGTCAACCCTACCGCAACCCCAAATGGAGCCAAAGGACAACATGTTGTCATTTTAGTACGGACAAAACAGATCATGTCTAGACATGGAAACAGTTAAAGCAGAGCATTAGAGATACACATAATGCTTTTTAAATGACAGTTTATCAAATGTGGACATTTAGAAATCCTGCCACGTCCTGAGCTGTATATGCATGTGCATAAAGAAAATTGACCATAGATCCATTCCAAATTACAACCTCAAGACAACCCAAAGTGAAGTCATAGGGCATCATGCCGGTGTGTTAGGTGCAGACAACATGGCTCATATCTGTGCATATAAATAAACAAATACAGCAGAACGTTGGAAAGGTCTTTTTGACAAGGATGATTAGAACCGAAAGTTGGTGCCATTTGTCTCATTCAGTCCATTGGTACCAGTATTCAACTTGAAGACCCACCATGCCTCTTTGTGGTTCATTGTGTTCACACTGTTGGTTTTGTCCTGTATCATATCCGCCACCCACCATTTTATATCATCATGGTTATGTTGATGTTCTAGATAATGTGTGACCAATGTGGCTGTGTGGTTCCTACATCTGATCCGTGATCGATGTTCCACTATCCGTTTATGTACTGGTCTGCTGGTTTACCCTAAGTATCTCAACTCACAGGGCCATTGAATGATGTATATGCCATTATGGCTTTTGCAATTGGAAAAGTGATGAAGGGTCCACTCCTTTCCCAAGACATCAACATTTTTCAACTTTACAGTAAATCTACAGACGGAGCAAGTACCACAGGTGCTGCGCAGTGTTGTTCTTGTGAATCTGGCATGGGTAAGGTGCTCTTTTAGATTTTTCAAGCATTTAAGTGCCATACGTGGGTATGGTTCATCCATGATTTTTAGTTGCACCAGGGGCCAGAATTTTTTAATGATCTGTTTAATCTGTGTAGTGGCTTGACAGAATGTGGTGACACAAGTTATTTATTCTTGTTCTTCCGTTCTTGGTTTAGGATGTAGTAGAACCTCACGAGGGGTGTTCAGAGCCCTCTTATAGTTGTTACGGACCCATTTTTTGCGGTATCCCCGGTCTAGTAGTCTTCCTTGTAATTCAGATCTGTGATGGCGGAAATCTGTTTTCTCCGTGCAGTTACGTCTTATGCGCAAAAATTGGCCATATGCTAGATTGTCTCTCAGATTCCACGGGTGAGAACTCTTGTAGTGGAGTAAAAATTTTCTATCTATGCTTTTCTTAAAAAGTGAGCAGACCAGATGGTTCTCTTTTGCTGTTATTCTGAGGTCGAGAAAATTGATGCTGACAGGGTCTGATTCCAATGAAAAGGATATGGATGGATGACATGAATTCAGCCATTTTTAAAAGTTTAACAAAGAGTCCAGGTCACCCTCCCAAATGAGGATCACATCATCAATATACCTCTTCCAATTATTGATGTTGTTAAGGAAGGGTTTGGCTTGATCTAGCACAAAATACCTTTCAAATTCTGCCATAAAGATGATGGCCAAGCTGGGGGCAAATGCTGCCCAATTGCAGTCCCACAGATCTGCAGATAGAAGCAATCATTGAAGGAGAAGAAGTTTTTTGTTAATGCCAGTTCTAGTAATTCAATGATGAAGTTCGTTGGGACCCTTTTCTGTATCATGTGGTGAGTAAGATAGGCAAGCATGCATTTAATGGCCTCAGTCTGCGGACTACTTTTGTTGGTGGTAATGCGGCTTGATATAGGGTTATGTGGCAGACCTTCAAAGCACTCGATAGTGGCCATGGTGTCTCTCAAGTATGTCTGGCTTTTCTGACTCAGAGGTTTTAAGAAATAGTCTATAAACTTGCAGAATGGTTCTATGAGCCGCATCCGGAAACCATTGCTCTCCCTGGCAGATTTTGAGCATCCTTATGCATTTTAGGTAATGCATAGAATGCTGGAGTGCGTTCTTCCGAGGTATTGAGAAATTCCTGTTCTTTCTTTGTGATCCATTGGGTTTCCAAAGCATATATTGTAATTTGCTGTATTTGTTGTTTGATCTCCAGAATGGGGTCTTTCTTCAATGTTTTATAATTGGTTACGTCATACAATAATGTGGTTACCATAATTCAGTACTGTTCTCTGATCTGGACGACTATCCCTCTGCCTTTGGCGGCTGAATTGTTGACAATCTCCTTATTTTCAGCCAAATTTTTCAATGATTTTTGCTCCTCGTTGGTCAGGTTATATCTGTGTTCCCTAGTCTGGCTTGTATTTTCTGGACCTCCCGTAGTACACATTTGTCAAATGTGATGATAGCAGGTGCCACTTCAGACTCCCCGGGACAGAATGTGGATTTCGGGTGGAACCCTGTATCTGTCACTTGAGATGTTTCCACTACCAGTTGGAAATAAGATTTCAGTCTAATCTTGCGGGAAAAGATTTTTAATTTGCAGTCAATGTTATATAAATTGGTCGGGTTCTTTTCAAAGCCACCTTTCATAGTTCAAAAATAGAATGGCAATGAAACAATGCATGTCACTGCGCACACTATAAGCTCGGCAGGCAGCGTGACAAAAAATGCAAAGTGGGGATCGGTCACAAATATTGCACACATTCCCCAAATTAAGTGGTGGCTCGTAAAAGAGCCTTTTTGTGCTGTTTGTGGGTGGAAGGTTTAAAGTGGTGAACACCTACTGGGGAAATGTTTGGTGTACTTCTAAGAAGTGCTGCACTGCATTTTGGATGTTACGCAGAAATAGCTGGTTGCCAGCATAAGTAAGATGGACCCCATCTAATTGAAAAATGTTGGTACTACGAAACATAATGTGGAATGAGAACATGCCAACGTTGCGCAAAAAGACACAAATAGCTTTGTTCACATTGCGCCTCGCTTTTGCCATTTTTGGGCCAAATAAGGAAGAACGCAACCACACCTGTCACTGGATAATGCGAGAAAAAATTACTTGTGAATTTTTAAACATTTCCATGACTTGCCTAAGTGTCTTCTTCATCGAAAACTGCAGTGAGATGCCGGTCACACGTCCTAAACTATTCCCACCACAATGAATAATAATAATGTCTGGATGATTCTGCTTCACCAAACTGGCACAGTCACAGTCACAGCCACATGCAGCCATTTCATCCCATGGACTCCGCACCAGCAGACATCCACATTATGGAACCCAAGATATGCAGCCACTCCACAGCGTTCTGCGTACACTTTTACCCAATGTATCCATGAGTCGCCAGAAAGCCATGCACTCTGCCTACTGCACGGCACAGCCATAACCATTTCCATGTGCTGTTCTATTTGCAAACACACCTTCTGGCACAATCTGACCTTGCACACCACACGCAAGAAATCTTATTGAGCAATCCCCACACCTGCACAGTCCCATTTCCATGTCAACCAACCGTGAATATACCTGCATATGGCATGTGCGCACCTCCAAATGCTGCAGTGTCGGCAGACATATTGTCCTTTGAGCACGGGTGCGGGAACACATGTGAAGCTGGGTAGAGGATCCCCTCTTTATTGGTGGCTGTGAACGTTTTTTTGTAAAAGTGCTTCAAAACAAAAAAATGTGTTTCTATTTGTTGAGTATTGTTTTCTTCTCCTCCTTACATTGTTACACAAGCTCCTCCAAAATATCTTGTAGATTCAGGAACACAACAGAAATTTCAATGAGGGACAAAAACCACTAAAAACCTCACATTAAAAACACTAAGGTCTCATGGGCACAAAAGAGCATCCCTGCATCGAACTGAAAAGCAGACATGCCATTGTTCACAAGACACCTTTCCTTCTCTACCTCAGAAGAAAGTACGTCCTGATTGTTCCACAATGGTCTTGGTAGTATGCATGAGAAAAGCAATGTTGCAGTGGGAAAAAAGGTGCATCACTGCTTTCAGCACCTCCTTCAGTTCACTGAGCGAACTTGCAGCAGTGCTAAAAGCCACATGCAGTGTTCCACAATGCAGAACTACTATGTCAATAGTACTCCAAGTGGCCACATCTCTGCACTCTGCAAGCACAGCTTGCAAACTTGGTAGAGCCAGACTACGCCACTAAGCATGCACTTCTTCTACACCAAATGTTCATCAACGCCGCTAACCCGGGCATATGTGTATAGGTCACCCACAAACGCATAATCGACGATGAGCAATTTCACTCTCTGCATCTCTGCCATGAACAGGGGAAACATTTTTTTTTTTTACCACCTCTTCCTGTTAAGGACACCCTCAACAACTGAATGGTTAATCTGCAGGCCCATTTCCATAACAAGCATAATAAGAAGAACAGCATGTGACAAGTGCCCTTCCCCAACAACCACGAGGACCACGCCCCAGTAAAGCAGAGGCAAGACTGCTTCCCTTTCTAGTACTCTTTTTCCAGCACTCCCTCATGAGCTACTGTTAAATAATCACACACGTATCCACCAATCACAGCCAAGACCTCTGCATCTAACTGTATCGTTTCTGTTCAAGACTCCATACTAACCGTTAAACAATCAGAGTGCAAGTGTCCTGTGAATGAGGAGCACCTCCACGGCAAAGTACTGTAACGCTATCTACGATTTCTGCATCCACATTCATCCACATCGCCACCCATCTCCACAACCTGAAGGTATCAATAGGGTTTATGCACTACATTTGCAACTACGTTATAAGTGTCTCGCAACAGGGTACTTGGCACTAAACCTCCATAACATACTGAAAAAGCATACTTTCATTTCTCCCATCACCGACCATCAAATGCCACCTACACTGCCATGTGCTACCCATATCTGCGATTGTAAAATGCAAACAGTTACTCTCCTATTTCTTTCTCTCTTTCATTTTTAAGACCTTCTCCCCATTAATGGACCTACCAAATTCGTAAAAATCTCACAGAACAGGATCCACCAATATATCCTACCAAGCTAAGCAAAGTGCATTCATTGCATGCATAACAACAGCCTGCCTGCCACTAACCTAGCACACGTCACAGATTGCAATATTACTTAAAAAACAAAAAAATGTATGTCTGCTTGGAGAACAGTACCATGCATAAATGTGCATAAATAAATAAATCAACTGAAACAATTGCTGCACTCATGTAGCAAGCATATATATGCAGAAAAGAAAACGTAATTGGACACACGAAAACATTCTCATTTGCAATCTGTACATCTTCCCAAGCCTTTTTCTCATCCTTCTACGATGAGATGTAATCCATTTTCAAACTAAATAGTCCTACACCAATACAGAGACTTGCTAAAGAGCACATCAGACAACACACTTACAAATAACCCACTTACCCCCTTTCTAAAACATGCTCATGTTCTCAATTCCCCATTCAAATAGTAAGCCATCTATTTCTACACACACACTACCTCATACACTTTCAAAGAATGTATTCTCCAAATGCAATCACTGTGCCATTAACAAACGTATTTTCTCATCATCCTCTTATACAGTTCCTGTACCCATCTCTATCCTGAAACCACAGGAATGTGAATTTCAAAATACAGCCAAGAATAAACATACTCTCAACAACCAACAAAGTAAGTATACTACCATGGTAGTATTTTACAACTTCCTAAGAGAGTGAAGTGTTCTTGCAATGTAAGCCGCACAAGTGTGTCAACCCACCAATATGGGCTTCATTCTTACTCATGTCACCTCTACAGTTCTGCACTGTATATTGTCATTATGCCACCATAATACAACCCCCCAGATAGTAATGTAGTGTTCCCAACCAAAAGTGACATCCCATTACACAGTGACACACTTCCATTTATATGCCTACCCTCATATTCAACCACTCAAGCACATTGCACACATATAGATTTCAAACTCTGCACACCCACACTTCCCTTTTTTCTCCAACAGCTACTATAGAATGCCTACCAAACAGCAATTCCATAGACAACAACGCAAAAATAGATCAGAGCAACATAAAAGCATAGAAAGGAGCCATCCACCCTTAGCAGAATTTGTACTGAAAGTTCAAACCGAAGAGCGAAAACAGTCAGTAACGAAAACGGAATCACCTACCAGTAAGGAAACTGTAATTCCTCTGTGAAAATGTAGAAATGAAAAGAAATGCACTAAAATGAGTGCATCGCCCACTACTGCTAACAGAGCATGTATAAATGGTGATGTCACCACAAGGAAGAATTCCCCAAAATTAATTTTACAAAAAATGTTCCAACACAGACTCCTTCCTTAAGTAGAGGTGAGAAATCATGCTCATCCCTTAAAAATTACCACAGAAAAGTAATCCTGGAAGCTCTTGTAGACAGTGCAATGGTCCTGAAATAGAAATTGTATATATTACTTTTAAACAGAATGCAACCACTAAGAAAATTAATTGGTAAACTACAGTCAGTACTTCGAAACCAACGCAATGTCAGCATAGATACCTCTGGGACCATCTGTGCAGGTGAGTGGAGTCACACCACCAGCACAGAGGCATACTTCAATGAAGAACCATACAAACAGGAGTAAATAAACCAAATTGCCATACATAGCAGTGGACAAGGGTATGAAAAGGTACACAATACCATAATCGAAGCAGAAACACTGCTCTCACAAATATCCCCATCAAACTTCGATGCCACTGTCCATTCCACCAAACTAGTACCAAAGGTCAAAGTTGGCGGGAGCGGTCGGGAGCGGTGCTCCTCTACTTCTTTTAATTAAGTTTTAGTGTTACTATGCTTTTATTTTAAAAGAAACGGTTCCAGAATGGTTTCATTGTAAAATAAAAATCTAGGAAGAAGTTGAAACTTGCACTTTCAGTGCACTGCACTGAATGTTCCCCTAAACAGCAGGCACATGTGTTTTGGGGTTTGTATTGTGCGTGAGAGAGGGCGTGATGATGGGGTTTGTGGGGAGCTGTGCAAGCCATTAGGGAACATAGTTCCACTACTTCTTTTCGTACACTTCGACCACTGACCAGTACGCCTCACGTAGAAATGGCCTTGCACATCAATGTGTAACGTTCGCCAATACTCTTATCAAAGCTTTGCAGCAATTGGTCAATCACTGTGTGAAAGACAACAACGAAGGCAAAATGAAAATACTACAAACTATGGACTCCTGTCCAGTGTGCAAACACACAGGACTACAAGGACATTCCTTAGCCTGTATTTCTGGACCTACTTGCAAAAGCACCTTCCACCATATCAAAATGTTAGCAACACACCATTCCACTGTAAAAATGCTTGTTTACAAACTCTAGTATGCAAAAAGTCCAGCTTCAACACTACAACAGTTAAATAATATTCTCTTGCACGGTACTGTCAAAGACCTGCTAGAAGAAATACAACACGTCCAAAGGAGATATTTCGAACTAAAGAACACTTACAAACTTCAACACGTTCAGTCAAAAGTGGTGACAACTTTGTAGATAACTTTCTACATCACACATACAAAAAAGAAATATGAAACTTCAAAAGCACATCTACAAAAGTGGCAAACCCGGTATGTGTGTGTTATCGCAGAACCTTCTATGGAAAGAGCACCAAAACAGTAGACATAATGCACAAAATAGAAGACAATGAGGAATCCCAATGGTTTCAGTTAACTCTGTACCTTATAGAGGAAAACAAATACAACATTACTAACAACTCCATACTGTGCGCATACTGCACTGCAAAACTTGACAATAAACAAATGCCTTCACGGGCAATCACTAATAATTCAGAATTTTTTCCACTGCCAAATGCACTCAAAGCAGCTTAATTTGTATGAGAGCATTTTAATCCAAACAGTGCACCCATTTCAAACAATAGTACGACTTCAACTAAAACTGCAAAATTGCCTCCCACCGAATTACTAAGAGCCGTTTGTGGGATAGTAGTTTGTTTACCGTTAGATCTGAAACAAAATGTAGACAATCTACGAGTGCAAAGGCCATTAGAGCAATCTTTCATTATCCTGGTAAGTGGTGTACCTACAAAAGATTAAAAAACAATGAATACTACAAAGAAATAAACATTTGATGAAAACCTAAGGGAAACCACCGAATTAATTCAGGACTCCTCAACAACTGGCAAATTTGAAATTCTAGATCCTATTACAGCCTCCAAAATTTTAGATCACTACATAATTCACCCACTGCACTCCAAAGACACCATAGACGATGCACTAGAAAAATGTCAAATTGCGGCAAGTCAAAGAATTGCCAATTAGTATATGGGAAAAAAGTGTAGAAGCATGAGCCTTCCCTCTACTCTTCCCAACTGGAAAAGGTGGGAGATAAAATGAAAGATGCACACAAATAACAGCATCAGAATACCATTCTTTAGAATGTATTGTCAAGTCCCT
The DNA here is from genome assembly GCF_040938575.1 of Ambystoma mexicanum. Classification (NCBI taxonomy): domain Eukaryota; kingdom Metazoa; phylum Chordata; class Amphibia; order Caudata; family Ambystomatidae; genus Ambystoma; species Ambystoma mexicanum. Next base: position 694,905,942 of record NC_090926.1, on the reverse strand, counting down.
AGATTTAGGCAAAATGTGGAATGCAAATTTCTCCTCCTTTTTGAAAGTGAGCTAGCAACGCTATGTTATGGAGTTGCACACAGATTGAACACTGGGTCCCATTTTTAAAACATGCCTGCTACACAGCTACTTCAAAAGGTGTAAGACAAGGACAAACCTTTAGAGTCAAGTATTATAAATCTCTTGGTAAACATGCGTTGTACAAACGAGTACTGGTTCCGACGGCAAGTTGTGCAGAGTATGCATGGGAAGACTTGCACACTTTCCTACGCATAGCAAACCAAAACAAAACAGGTGTAGACTTAAAAACACCTGGAGAACTGTTACACTCACCTGGTCTCTGCGGAGGCCTTGGGGCACGGTTGCAGCCCTCCTGGGGGTGAGGTCGCTTGGGTCCGACTTTGCCCTCTGCGCTTATGTGGTGACTGGTGGTAATAGGTGATGCTGCTCGGGACTGCTTCTGCATGGACAATAGGGGGTATGAGTATGCCAGCTTGTGTGCCTGATCCCATTCCAGGCCCCTTCTCCAAAACCATGGTATCCATGTGATGCGCTGTCCCTGAAAAGCTCACCTGTTGATTAGTTTTGGTGAGCACTCCACCTGCTGCTTCTGGCAGGGGCACTTGTATGATCTGGACTGAGTTCCCTCACTGGTCCCTTGCAGGTGGTAGTCCAGTCCTGCTGCAACTAAGCCACTATACTTCAGGTAAGTCTTCCTGTTTGCCTTTGTCTTTCCTTGTCTGTTTTTGCTGTATTGTAAAGTTTGTTGTCTTGTGTTGCTGTCCGTTCCACTTTTGTTGTTTGCTCTTTTGATGTTGCAGGCTCAGCAGAAGCTGCAGAGCTCGAGGCGGCAGCCGGAGGGAATGAGGAATGAAGCTACAGTGGTACAGTAGCTAGTAAGTTGTTAACTCGGGGGCACGCTGGGTTCAAATGTTCTAACCTTGTCTTTCTTCTTCTTCACATGGTCCGAGTTCGTGGATGCAGAGTGCAGTTCTGAGGAGTCAGGATCAGCATCACTGGATGTCAGGAGATGAGTCTGCAGATGAAACGATGAAGCACCAGTTTCCTGGAGGTGAGTATGCAGGAGAATGCCTGGTTTCAAAGGTAAGTAAAGTGGTCCAAGTGGCGGTGAGCGGCATGTTGCACGCAAGTGCACATTAACGCGAAACACCGGCCTTAAGGATGGAGCAGCTTATATAGCTGAGCTTCTGAAGCCACGCCCACCAAGTTCAGCCTGCCTGCCACACCCTGCCACACCTGATGAGTCAGCACATGATGACCAGGCCTCGGAAGCCAGACCCAATGAGTCAGCACATCAGGATGTTCTCTGGAATAAAGGCTTTCAGCTCCTGGAAAGTTCTTGTAAAATAAAAGCACTCCTGCACTGAAATAAAATAAAAGCACTCCTGCACTGAAATAAAGTGTTCCTGCTCGCATCTCTATATGAGCCTGGCCAAAGGCGTAAAGGCTGAGTCCAGCCAGGGACCGTGTGTTTATGGGTCCCAAAGGGACATAAGTGAGTCAAGTGACCCATTGCCCCATCACGAGATGGTGTGGTTTTTGTGTTCTGGGGCTTGTGGCAATGACAGGAACTGTGCTCTCTGGATCCTGTAAATGTATCAAGGTACTTTCATCATCGCTTCATTGCCATGCTGCACTTCATTCGCAATAATGCACTTCCTCCCTTCAGGGAAGTGGAACAATTCTTTTGGAGAAAATAATATCAATCCAGAGGAGCACCACACATCCACATGCTTTTGTGGATTAAAAATGCTTCTAAATTTGGTGAGGACAGCAATGCAACAGTTTTGCAATTCATTCACAAATATGCTACTTGTGAAATCCCTTCAGAATGTGCACATACTAACCTACATGCACACATTTTGCAGTTTCAGAGACAGAAGTGTTGCAAGTATTGTCAGTGCAAGTACAAGAATAAAGGAAAATACTGCACCAAATGCCGCTTTGGTTTCCCTAGACCAGTTTCAGCAACAGGGCAAGTGAACAGCTTCATGTCTTCGGTTCGACATAGTGTGAAAGGGAAATCTCCTAAGAACACAAACTGCATAAAAAGAACCGAAGCATCAACGTACATCAACGATTACAATGCATTAATTGCCCTCCTATGGAATGCAAATTTAGTTGTACAGTACATTGCAGACAATTCCATTGCAGTTGCATGATATGTCACAGCCTACTTAACCGAAGCAGAGAAAACAGAGCTGAAAGACCTCTGGGATGACATATCATCTGACAAAACACTGCCACAGAAAGTGTACAGCTTTGGTATAAAAATTCTGTCCCATAAAAAATGCGGCAGCTACGAAGCAGCAGACCATTTAACCTGCACTGCCTTATATGGAAAATCTGAACACATAGTGTGGCTAAGTCTTGGTCCTGCTGCATCCAGAAAAAAGAGTTCTAAAATCGAAAGAATAGAAAGAATAGCCAACAGCCAGGAAATTTTGAAAAACAACTTATTAGACACATACTACCCAAACAGGAGTGTTGCCATTAAACCAGATTAGAAAAAAGGTAGACACAGAGTCGAAAGTTGTGAAGGCAGCCTGGTGAAACTTACCAAACGCAGCCTGATCAATCATATGAAATTATAATTGAAAACTCCTCAACACAAAGAACTATACTACATGGCTCTACTGCAACTTTGCAAACCATAGAGAAAAGAGGAAGAGTAACTAGCCACCGACGCCTCCTATGAATATGCTTTCAATGCAAATGAAAATACCATAACAGATATAAACTATACATGCTAAAAAACAATATTGGACAATGAACGCCAAAAGGAAGAAGAACTTCAAGCACAATGAAATGTAGACACTTCTGAGAGCAGTGAACATCGTGCAACAGGAAGCCAAAACACCACATGGACAGCCACTCATAGCAAATGAGGCAGAATTAGCCATGACAGAAGTAACGACTACCATGTGTCAGTAGGAGCAATGTGCAGAGGTGTTTGTTGTACTAAGATCCCAAATAAACAATGAATAACGTACCATTTTCCTAAAAGTAGGTACACAAATTTAACTTGGTATCCGGCACGAAACTAAAACTTGTACCTGTGAAAACTACAAACCTATAGTGCTATATGAAAGTGGTAAAGCTGGTTCAGGGAAAATATTCTTAATACAAATTATCAGTAAATTCCTCCAACAATTAACAAACAACAACCTTTCAGCTGTTGTAACCGCCACCACAGGTTTAGCTGCCTACAACATAGGCATTGTCACTTTACACCGATTGCTACTGCTTCCAGTAGAACAACAAAATAAATTAGAGTACTACAAACTTTCAGCAGAAGCTGCTATGGAGGTGCACAGAGCTTTAAAACAAATGCAAGTACTCCTAATAGATGAGGTGAGCATGGTTTCCAACCTAATGTTAGCTTTGATTCACCTCAGATTGCAAGAGGCCCTCAAAACAGACTACGAAGAACTCTTTGGAGGAAAACATGTGATTGTTTTTAGAGACCTACTTCAATTAACACCAGTGAAAGGTGAACCTATCTTTAAAACCCTAGGACACAAACATTGCCGTAAAAGTCTTGGAAGCATCGGGAATGTACATCTCTGGCAACATGTCCAATACAGAGAACTAACTGAAAACATGCCTCAATCTGCAGAGCTCACCTACGCCAACATTTTAACAAAAACATATGAATTGGTGTACTATCAAAGGAAGTGCAGTCTACCCTTAATACCAGATGCATTCATGAGGTATATGGGAATAACACATGTGCTACTGATGTCATGGAGCAATTAGCTCACATAAATGTGAGCTGTATATCTTTAATGCCAACTCTAGCAGGTTGTGCACAATTCAATGCAACAATACTGCAAAAACAAAAACAACCACTAGTGTAAATTCACTCCACAGACAAACTGGATGTACACGGTATGATAATACCTATGTGTCAACAACTCATAGCCCGACTAAAAGCCTTAGAAAACTCTATCTCCAACACAGCTGGTTTGGAGAAAATGTTAACAGTATGTGTTAACTGTAGAGTAATGCTAAAGTGTAACCTTGACATAGAGCAAGGTTTAGTTAATGGAGCCTTTGGAACAGTTGTTGGTTTTCAAACATACCCAAGTTACAAAAGCATTCAGAGTACAATAGACTACGTGCAGTGTACACACCCCATCTCAAAATGTACCCTTTTCCTCAACAACAGAAAGGTTCTAAAAGAAAACCCATGCAATCAGAGGTTTTAAATTGTTTGCCAACAGTACCACCAAAGAAATAAAAATCAGCTCATACTGCATCAACTACCAAAACACTCAAACAGGACTAACAAGGACAGGACATACCCAACTCCACACACGAAGAAAAGTACCTCTGCAAAGGAAGCACATGCACATCCATCTAAATATTCAGACACAGAACTACCTGTCCCTTCAAAATTTCCAATACAACTGGTGTATATTGCTATGCTAATGTAGCAATATATTTTCTCTTTCAAATGCCACTAATTGTGGTAAACATGTATTGAAATGGCTCTGATGAATGAGTTGTGTTTACAAAGGCTAATCCTTCACAGAAATGCAGCAAATAATCCTGACAACACTTACAGTGTCTCAAGAGTAAGGCAGGAATTGGACTACTGTGCTGGAATGGTAAAATTCACATTAAACAGACAAGAAGATCCACAGGAATTTGTAATGTACTTGCTACAAATCCTGGAAGGCAAAAACATACCCATAAATGACATTTTTCAGATTTCCCACATGTGGAAACATACATGCACTTTCTGCAACCATATAATTCAGGAGTAAGTCCCTAACAAGCTCTTTGTCTATTTATCAATACCTCACTGTGAATCCATTCCATTTCAACAACTGGTGAAAAATGCAAACCATAGCATATTGTGTACTTGTTGCAACTCCGATAATCGTTCAACGTTACATATACAATCACATAGTCAATATGTAATCTTAATGCTTTAAGGTACAAAGCAGATGGAAGCAAATATAACTGCAAACTTACTACCTTCACACACGTACAAGTAACATTTGGCAAGAAATCCATCACAACAGAAGCCATAATCTACTACACATGCGACACAACCAGTGCAGGCCACTATACTGCATACATTATATTCCTACAGACAAAATGTACGCATTGATGTTCAAAATTGGAATACCCTACTCCCCAACAACAACCAGTACCTAGTAATTGCACAAGAAAAGGAATTACCTTCTACAGTGTGGAACTAGAACAACTTAGCATATAGTAAGTATGCAGCAACTACATTAACATGTATGTTGTTCAATTATATCCCCAAAGAACCCAATGATTACACTCAGAGAAAGAACAAATGTACAAAAATGACACTAAGGGCCTCATTACACGGACAGCGCTAAGGTTTAACGGTCACGGTTAATGGTACTGGTGACCATTAACCCTTACCGCCTTACTACGAGGTCCCTTTGCGGGTTGGAGACTTTAACGCCTACTTTTTGCAGGCATTAAAAACCAATCCGCAAAGGGACCAGGGTGCTAATTACGGTACCGTAATTTGTGGCACCGTAATTAGCGCCTTCCCCATTCCCATAGAGCCCTATGGGGCAAAAATGGGAATGGGGAAGGGCAATGGGGGAAAGGGGAATTACCGCCCCGCCAACCTTGGAATAGGGCGGTAATTCCCCTTTCCACCAAGGCGGTGCCAGTATTTTACCGGCATGGACCAAGGTGCTAATAGCACCTTGGTTCTCCGCCTACCGTGTAATGAGGCCCTAATATTGTTTCCTATATGATACGTAAAAAGAAAACTACTAAGTATCAGGGTTCAAAACTATCCTCAGTAACCTCAGAAAACACCAAGAATGCAACTACATAACCACCTATCTAATAATGCCCATACAAATTCAATTTCAGATACAAGCATCAGTACGTAAACCCATAGTGGTGCACCACCATTTCAAAATGTGGAAAGATATCAAACTACCAGCAGGAGTGCACAACCTTCCAAATGTACCCTATACAAACGGGACACTGTAAACTGTTAGAACATGCCAACTGGTATCTAACTGCAACCAGAATACTGCAATATTACTTATAGCAGTGACACAGGCCAACTCAACCTTCACCAATCACTGTGCTAAAAACATATCCTCAAACACTTTCAACGTATAAACAGTTGCAGTATGCCAACAGGTACGTAACTGCCCTCACAATTCTGCAGTAGCACAGTGCAAGAGCACAATATTTGGAAAACTTCAGCAGCAACCAAATGCATAAAGAAACACTACTAATAAAAAGAACCAAGTAAACAGTTCCATTACACCAACTCCCATACAACTGCAATCATACTAGGAACACGTACAAAACAGAAGTCGTACACCATTGTGATTCCTAATACTACAACAGTGCACCTTACACAGTGTTACAATGAGTGCAAACATTACTATAATGGACTGTCCAAGGTAATAGCAAATAAATGGGCACTTTTCCTAACAGACCCAATTATTATGCAAAGGAACACAGGAACTGTGCACATTGTACAGTACACTTGTGTAATGCATAGTACTTATGAAGTACTCATTATGAGGGTCCACAAAGTCTAAAAATGTCAGCAATGTAATGAACTGCAAAATGACGACATACCTTCTCTAACATGTTATATTCTCTTTTTCTAAAGATAATAAAGGAACGATTAGTACAACCTTTCACATCCCATACACATGAAACTGCATACACCCTCCACAATAGAAACATTACGTATGAAATTATAGGTGTCATACCTCTTCATAATCTGCGAACTGTAATGTGTCCACATATTTCTACAAACCATATACAAATGCCATAATGTTCAATGTAGAGCAACATGACACTGTCCTACTTGTGCCCCCGGCCTACAAACTTCACTACACAATGTACAGTGGACAGGCTCCATGCATGCACTGAATATTGCGCACCCTGGCCACAACAAACACTGCCCTGTACAACCATGCATGCAAAGATGTATGCACTCACCACAAACCCACCACATAACACAGCCACCTACCCCTTTGCCACTTTAGTACACATTGTATGAGATTACTTCCACACAATGGACAACCTCTTTCCTGAATATCCTCTTCACCTAAGCCTGTAATAAGAGGACACATTCAATGCAGTATAGTATAGTAACCTACCCAATGATGTGCACATTTACCACAACCCACACAGAAAAATGTATCCATATGTGTTATGGAACTGTCCCATGTGCTAGAAGATTTCCCTCCCTGCATGCCACTAGCACCATTTATGGCATTAGTTCATCTTACTTGTCATTCACACCATTCCCCTGGGCATATAGAACACAGAATACAGTGCACCACATGGGGCAGAACTCAGCAACCATATTGTAAATTGTGCGGTACTCCTCAACATTTCAAACTTCTGCTTCTCTATTTTGTGTAATGGAGACAGAATTTGAAAGCCACACCCCCCTTACAATGTTTGAAGAAGGTGTTAAATAATTCCTTTTCTTTGATGAACGAGAATCCCAAATATCTTCGTGCAGCAAGACACCAAACTGCTTAAGATGGCCCTGCCACTGACCTATGTGCAGCCATCGCACACAGAGTTTGCCATGGTGCACCATTGGTTCATAAGACACTACAAATATAAATAGTAAATAGGGCCTCTTACTTTACATCTATGTATTTTGTCATCTGCACATTCAGTGCAGCAGAAGTAAGATACCATCATCTCTTCGTGTACATCATACTTACTACAACGTAACCACACTACTACCTTTTGGAAAAGCACAGTGAAATCGAAACACGTTTCCGCCTAATTTTTTGTTTTTTTAGCCGCATGATCTCCGGAAAGCAAAACCTAACATACCTCTCTATCAACAGGACAAATGCACATTGTAAAACAGACTTGAGTGGAAAGTATGGTTTTCTCCAAGGACAGACATTGAAAGAAATATTTAAAAAAAGATAGATAACGTACAGTATAGTGACTGTGCCCATGTTCCGCAAACGTGGTCTGTAACTGTTGAATATGCTGCACAGTGCAATTACCCGTCAACACTGTATAAACATGGAATTTTCAGAAGTTATGTAAGCAGAACTTTATGGTACATGTGTAGTGGGATTACAATAAATTAGGACACAGGTCACTATGCATAATTATGAAGTTACCAGAACATAGAGTTTGTCCATGTACACTGTACAGGGGTTTGTAACAGCTTTTATCACACTGCGTTAAAGTGCCACGTCTCCACCATTCTGTGTACAATGCACATATGAGTATACTTTGTTTACTTGACACCGTTCTACAGCCCAGGCAAAAGTATGAATTGATATGAAAGGTTATTTATAACGCATTTAATAGCCAGAGGTTTCTAAGCACATACCCGGGGATCGAACCTATGTTGCTACGTGTCCTCTTGCTTCCAAGGCGAGCATGTTGCCCTAAACTATCCTCCCGAGACAAGTATACATAAAACACTACACTGACAGTGAATGCAACTCGTGCACTGAAACAGCACACTATATAATCAATCCTGTGCTGCGACATTGCTTGTATTGTCCTTACAATCACCTTTCAAACACTTAAGAGTTTTATGCGCCTTCATTGTAATGAAATTAATAACCACCAGAGGTCCATATAGCAGACAACCGGCACACAAATGTCGACAGGTAATATTGTACTGTTGCATGTTTTCACAAAAAACAGCTCCTGCATAGTCCTGCAATCGGGGTGTACCCCATGAAGATTTATTTTTTTTCATGTTTCTTTGGACACACACAGTGAAAATGTGCCGTGGGTCTGATGGCACTACCTGTCACTGACATCTTTTATGAAAAGCAAACACATAAAAAGAGGGGGTGTTAAAAACTCTTGAAGGACGATTCACAGGTGTGTAACCATACAATAAGAGTGTCACCTACAAAACAGAGAAGAAGGCAATGGGTGACCATATGACGTTACTCAATAACACACAGTATGTCCCCCAAAGGAACATGTCCCGGCCACCTAGTGGCTGTTTGCAACATCCTTCTCACAGAATCTTGTTATTTACGCTACCACTGAGAATGACTACTTACATGTATTCTTATACCTGTTTCTTTGCAGATATCTTGCAACTTACTGCCCATGTCACCACCTTCCACATCCCAAAAAAAGGGTGGTGGAGCAAGCGTTACAAGATTACCATAAGCGGTGTGCTTTTGTTCATTGTTATCTGGGATGACCGCTACAGCCCTGTATGTCCATTTGCGTTTCCGGCAATAAGAAGCAACCTGCTAACCTTTACGATCTAACGCATCACAGAAACAACAGGTGGTTCCTTTCCTAAATAACATACATTTGTATTCTTCCACATGAACCACCAAGAACCACAAAGTAATCATTTTACTACTTTGCCAGACAACAAAAGAAGTGCAGAAAGGCACTGACGGCATTCTACGCTGGAATTTATCCCAAAATGAAGAAAGCATTGGTTGCCAACATCTTACACTTTCTTGTGAACATTGTATTCAAAATAAAACTACTTGCAACAGTACATAGTGATGTGCGTAAATTGTTCAAACGGTCTCTGACCAACTACTGTATGCAAGAAAATTCTGACCGTACGCTATATGTGCGCATGTCTGCTGTAGCTTGTCTTTATGTAACCGAGTTTTTGGACCTACGTCCTCAGATGACAGGTGCAGCGACGCTGGGCATATACGTTATGAAAATACCTGGAGTGCACGGTTTCAGCAACTCCTGTAAACAACTAATATCAGCTAAGAAATTCACTTTGGTGATTTTGTGACGTGCCCACACGTAATGTTAGTGCAACGCATACACGCATAACAATAGCACAAAATTGCAACACCAACAGCATTCTTTCCGTTTCTCAAAAAGTACATAAAAGAAAGCTAATATTCACTCATACTTGCCAACTCTACCGATTCCTGTGGTACGCTACCGCATTTCAAGCAGTCCTACCCCCTGCAGATTTTGCTGTCTAAACCTACCCATTTATGACTGCAGCATGCCTGCAGCATGAGGCCCAGTGGGTGCAAGGAGCAGCATCCTACAGTATACGATGGGCCTGTTAAATGACCCATTCATTTGATTGATGTACTGCTTGCCGTTCCACGACCCGTGAACGTGACACAGCATCTCTGCACTGAGCACAGTGAGGTAAAGTGTGTCTGTGGTTTGTAGAGCTGGGGAAAGGATTTCACAGCAAATCAGTGTTTGAAGTGAGTGGGAGCAGTTGGGAGCGATGCTGTACTACTTTTTTTAATTAAGTTTTACTGTTCCTATACTTTTATTTGAAAAATAAACCGTTCCAGAATGTTTTTTGAACATAAAAGTGTAGGAACAACTTGACACATGCCCTTTCTGGGCACTAAACTGAACGTTCCCTTAAACAACTGGTGCATGTGTTTGGGGGTTTCTATTGTGTGTGAGAGGGGGCATGTTGATGGGGTTTGTGGGGAGTCGGTGCAGGCCAGCAGTGAACATACTTCCACTACTTCTTTTTGTACACTTCACCCACTACTGCAAGTGTGCTAGCCTGTAGTCAGTCTGCAAAATGGCATCGCTTTTGTAACTTGCTTACTTACATACAACTAAATGTATGCACAAGTAAGTAAACAGCACAATCTTCAGATCTGTAAGAATGTCAGTGGTGGTTTGAAAGGTACTGCGGCCCCGTAGGGCTACCTGAATAATTATATTCTTGCTCCACGAAATAAAACTGCGTATCTCGTTGTTCAAAGCAATCTTCTATTTCAGAATGTAGTCATATCTGTGAATACTGGAGCTATGGAAAATGGAATGCCAGCAAGTGACCATACTTTGCCTTTGATCCACATTGCTATCTTAGAAGACTTACAAATATCAGTTTTTTGGTGTGACAGATGTCATACAGTATGCTGCAGTGCAATGTCTGCGTTGGCCATGTTCACAGATGTAGACCTATAGCAGCGCCACTGCACAAGTTCTTTAAGAATAGTGTGTCAGACGTTTGATGTATACCTTGAATTTGGTATTGTAATGTTAATAGCAACCTGTTTACGGTTGCCTTATTGACAGGCAAAAAGCAGCCAATAGAGAGGATATTGGGGGCGAGTTAATTTCATGGGCTTTTATTCCCAATGTGTGTCCAAATCCCTGCCCACGCTTCGGAATACCTATTGTAATTGCCTGCAAGCAACATTATGTACATTGCAATAATGTAAAATTTTTGACAAACTTTACATTCACCGTCCAATTTTGCAGGCCCCTGCAAAAAGTGGAAAAGTGAAGTAGGAAAGCTTATGGTTTGGGACAGATTTGTTTACATAGCAGAGCGCCCTAAAATGCATTGGAAAAGTACATTTGGCTTAAGAGGTGGAAAGCGATAGAACAATAGTACCACACACACTAATTTTTTAACAAGTGTAAAAACATTCCAGGAACCTGGTTACATAATGTCAGACAGTACTTTTCTTTCAACTCCTCTTAGTTTTTAATCAGAACTTTGAAGCTGATTCCTTGACATTTTGCACAGTTCAAAATGACTTAGCACTGTTTAAAAATGACTTTCCCCTGTCGACAAGAACCCTGATTCATGGAACTGTGCAAAGTGTATTTTTGCAGTGTGTACTCAGTACAAAGTCATTCAGTACAGCAAAAATAACCACGTACACTGACATTAAAGTTTGCAAATATTCCATAATTCAGACCCTTGGTGTGTTGTATTGTTTGTTCACTGACACTCTCACCATTGTCATGCTTTCTGTGACACTTTTCCCATGCTCTGTACTGGTTAGTAGTTCAGTAGGTAAGGGTTTGTACATGAGGGCAACAATACACTGCACGTGTTTTGTTTCCCTTTAGAAGAAACATACTCCACAAAATTAAAATGACAACGCCAAACCAACAAAGCATGCTTCACTGTGTGTGTTTTTTTAAATCAATTTTCGAATGCAATGCTTCCCAGCTCCAAGGCACAGTAACAACACATCTGTCTTTTAAATCAATTTCTTAAAATTGTTCCACAATGCAGTGCAAGTATGCAACATATGGTGCACTAGATGTTTTGGACTCCAACACCCATATGCCTTAGCTGTCACTCTCAATGCAAAGAGATATTGGAATTTGTAGTCCAAAACATCTGTAGATGCAAAAGTTGAAGTCTCCTGTAGTAGCTTCGGCCACAAACATCCTGTGCATCTCAGAGTTGCCTGTCCCAACTCTTCCGTGCATTCTGTATGTTCAGAACTCTGAGCCAGTGCTCTCTCTTAGTACAGCATCAGAGCCTTTCCACTCTTTCACTTGAAAGGAGCAATGAGCCCAAGGGGGGTGGGGTACAGCAACTGTCCCATTTTCCCAGCCAGCAGTCTCATAAAACAGCAATAGATTTCTCTCAATATAACCTTTGTTGTAGGGCTTTAAATGTCCGGTTTGCAGCGCTCATCGTAGAAGCTGGATTTGCAAGAACCTTTGCGGCTGTCACTTTGCTTTGTGTATACAGAAGTGTTATCACCTCATTACCTTTTCACACTGCCATACTTTCCAAAAAGTATTTGGCAAGTTATTTGACAAAGGTAGGGGTGGCATCAGGGCATTTTCACTCTTTCAGTGGAAAGTGCCAATGAGGCTCAGGAAGGCCCTCAGCAAGTGCCTCATATTGCAAGTCAGCAGTGTAATGAAACATCAATATATTTTTCTCTACATTACTTTTGTTCTGGGGCTTTAAATGTGTGCAGAGGAAAATATGTCTTAATGAGGACAAAGCTGGCCACAGTGCTCACAGCTCACACGATTGTGAATATTTCTTTGTCATATTGGGTGCGACGATAGGCAGTCCTTTCCTGCAATCTCTTCAAGGCCATGTGTCAAGTGGAGCCACTTCCTGTGATGGTATAAGAACAAAGGGCTCATGCCATAATGTCCTGTGATGTCATGTCTTATCATTTCATCAGGTGAAGGTAATGTGACATCATTTCCTGGGATACCATCACTATAGTAAGTACTGTTTGTGAAACGTTAAGAATCCTACTGATTTTTGGGCACAGAATATTGCCATGTATGTGCGATAGGCAACAGCCCTGTATTTTGCGGGATGTACCAGCATAGATGGTTTGCTCACATAATTAGTTCTGAATGTCAATAGACCGCTGACCATGCCAATTTTGCCATCAACCCCTGCCTGTGTAAAATCTTTTCTGCCCTGACCTCACACCTCTGTGTGATAAATAATTGTATGCCGAAGCAGAAAGGCAGTAGGGGAGCTCTCTGAGAATGTGCGGCAATTGAACATGTTTGTCTGTGTAAACAGAGGACTGCAATGGCAGCAAATGAACACCAAAGGGGGGTATTAGCAGGGACTGTTGTCCCATAAGACAAGTGGACTGAGAGTGAATGGAAGTGACAGTGGAACATGGTGCCTGGCAATTAAGATTTTAATTTGCAGAGTAAAGTGTACATTTTTTCTCCAACAACAGTGTGGTCTGTACTGCTGTACCTTCCATGGTGGATGTGTGGACGAAACAATAACAGCATAGGGATTTGCATGAACATATTTCTGTTACCAATTGTGTAGCACAAGATGATGTGATTGTGAAGTGCTCCTTTTCTTGTACTGGGATATGTTTTCTTTTCAAACCATGTCTATAAGGCAACCATTGTATACACATAGTATGTGTGCAGCTAGGCTGAATTGTCATGGCATAGTTTTTTGTAGAGATGTGTTTGTGACTTCCATTAAACTTGAATGTGTTCTTTCATTTGCCGGTGCGTGTGTATGGCTTACCTTGCACATAAATGTATTCCTTTTTATCTAGATACATTCACAGTTTTAAAAGAGACCTACATGTACGGCTATCAGTCTCTTCATATTTCATGACTGTAGATATACAATTCTCCAGTAACAGATGATTTGTTGAAAACTCTCTTCCCTTTCACACTACACCTGACTCTGCCTAGTCATTGAAGACAGGATAATGCAAAGGAGTTGTTCTACACACATTTTTTAATGAATAGATTGAATCCTTTCAACATGCATTTCATCGCACAAACAGCCAGACTATGGTATGTCTCTCCTCGGTGGCACTAACTGCATGATGCCACTCCAGGCAATAGGACCATCCATTTATAATATGACCCGACTAGGCTCTGCACCGGTTCAAACAACTACTTATTTTTGCAAATAAATGTTAACATTACAAAGTTATAGAGGGTGCCAAAATGTGTGTTTTCCCCATAAACGCAATGTAAAACAAATGCTCATGCCTGCAGCCCAAACTGCTTGATGAATTTTCACCAAATTTGCTGCAGGAGCAGCGGCTTGGTCCAGAAAGTGTGCATTTTTAAATTTGATGATAAATCCATTCAGTAGTTTTTTGTAAACAACCAAAAAGTAGGTAAAAACAGTAGTGATATCTGGTTTTGGTCCACTGACTCACTTCCCTGTTCGGATGATTGGATGGTGACAAGAGTGTTTCAGGTTTTTGGAAATGCCATGTTGGATTCGCGGACAGCCACTTTTGTCCGTGAGCATCGCAGTAAAATCATATTGGGAAACACAACACTGCACTTGTCAAACGTATCAAACAATCTTTGGGGATGTGAGGGGTGATAAGGATGGGATGGGATGGGCCTTAAAAAGCCAAAAAACAGGCAGTTTTCTTCTCTGATGTCCGCAGACAGTCTGGGACAACACTGTGATGTTCAAGAACATCTCAGATGTTCTATGGCATCTATGCCTATTCGTAGATTACAAGGTTGGTGAAAAGCTTATAACTTTGACGCCACTCAATAATACTGCAGGAAATTTTGGTTTTTCATTCTAGGCTTGAATCCAAATGGTTTTGGAAATTGAGGTGCTGTTTTGTAAAGGGGGAAGAAAATTAGAGGGGGTCCCAAAATATTGTAAAGGCTTATAAATGTGGTGCCATTTGACGAATCTGCGCAAAGGTTTGCAAACAGGTTTTAGATATAAATGTGTTTGCAAAGTTTGGTGGGGTTTTATCAAGAGGGGAAAATATGGAGGGTGGTCTCCAAATATTGTAAAGGCATATAAACGTGGTGCCATTTGACGAATCTGCACAAAAGATTGCAAAAATATTATAGATGAATGACGCCTTCGGCCATGCACAAAAGTCTCTCGGCCCTGGCCACAACCACCGCAGCATAACACACCCATGCAAGCAAACATTTTGATTGTGGTATGTGGGATGCTTATGGGATATGTTTTCAAAAGTTTGTGTGCTGATTGGCAGTAGTGTAATAGTGTTTATGGGATAGTGACATGAGGTGTGGTAGTTGGTTTGTTGGATTGTGTTCAGAATGTTGGTACTCAAGACTTTAGGCATTTTGGGTTGTATTTATTGGTCAGGTGTTCATTTGCATGGGTGTATTATGTTGCAGTGTTTGTGAGTCCAATCATTATATACTTACTGTTTGCTTTGTTGAGGCTGTATGTAGAGTTTTGGCCAGGCCATGAAGTCAAGACTGTAGGGTTTGGCCACAACCACTGCAGCATAACATACCCATGCAAGGAAACATTTTGGATTGTGGTCTATGGTCAGGTGTTCGCTTGAATGGGTGTGTTATGCAGGGGTGTTTGTGAGTCCAGTCATTATATACTTACTGTTTGATTTGTTGTGGTTGTATGCAGTTTTTTCACAACATGGGTAATTGGAGCAGACATTGTTTTTCCAATCTCTGTGATAAAAGAAAAGATCATATGTTAGTGTAGATAGTTTGTAATGCGTTACTGCATTGCATAGTAGACATTTCTGTACTTTGTCGACCCTCATAGTTAGTACTTTACAAGTACTATGGTTCAAACCAGTGTACTGTGCATATTGTTCAGTTCCTGTGTTTGTCCATGAAATCATTGAGTCTGTGGGAAAAAATCCATGCCGTATTAAAAAAAAACTTTCTACGTTATGGTACAATAGCTTTCTGTGGTTGATTTCAATAGGAGACATTGAATAGGTGTATGGTTTTTGGTTAAGTAGTAGTGGTAGTATTGTTGCAATTAGATACCAGTTGGCATATTTTAATTGTTTATTTCTTGTTGCATATTAGCTGTATTCATTTATCTGTTTGGTTGTTGCAGAATCTTGGGGCAGTTAGATACCTGTTGGCGTATTCTAACTGTTGATAGTTTTGAAGTTGTTGAGGGTATTTTATACGTAATAAGTGTTGCAGGGTTTCCTTATAAAAATGTATATTGACGTTTTCTGGTTGTAGTAAGATACTAGTTGGTGTATTGTAACTGTTTATAGTTGTTCACTGTTAGATACTTGTTGTCCTATTTTATTAGTTTTTGGATTTAAAGGTTATTGAGGAGATTTTGTTGATGTTCATACTCAGATTAGTGATTACATTTTGGTTTTAAGAATATTAAGTAAGTGTTTACAAGATTTGCTGGTAATCTCTGCTTTAGAGTAACGATAGTATCATTACATTCAAACCATCCACAATTCTTTTTTATGTATGCAGTGTAGTGACGTGCATTGGTTATGGGTCCTGTGTGGTAGATTATACCTACTGTTGTGAAGGTTTTCTTATCAAGTGATACTTGTCCATGTGTGAATCCAGTCAGCTTGCAGTTGTTTTTGGTACCATCTGCATTGTAACGTCAAAGCATTACTATTACGTATTCACTATGTGACTGTATTTGTAAGGTGGAACGATTATCGGAATTGCAGGTAGTACATAATCTGCCATGGTTTGCATTTTTTACAAGTTGCTGAATTGGAATGGATTCACAGTTAGGTATGGATAAATACACAAAGCTTTCATTAGGGACTTGTTCCTGTGCCACATGGCTGCAGAGAGTGCATGTATGTTTTCACGTGCATGAGATCTGGAAGATTTCATTTATAGGTATGATTTTGTTTTCCAGTACTTGTAGTATGTACATTAGAAATTCTTGTGGATCTTCTCGTGTATTTATAGTGAATTTGACCATTCCAGCACAGTAGTTCAATTCTTGCCTTATTCCCAAAACACAAAGTGTTGTCAGGATTGTTGGTTGCATTTCTGTGAAGGACTAACATTTTCAAACACAACTGGTCTGTCCCGTTAAAGTACATGTTTTCAACAATTGGTGGCAATTGGAACAGAATATTAATTGCTACATTTGCATAGCAATTTACACCATTTGTATTTGAAAACTCGAATGGACCAGACAGTTCTGTGTCCAAGTCATTTGTTCTGAGTGTGTGTTGTTTCTTTGAAGAGGTAGTTGGTTTTGTTTGTGAACTAGATCCTTCTTTGGTTGTGGTCATTGATGAAGTGTTAGCTTCTTTTGATATCTTTGCAGGTATTGCTGTGAGATCCTGCATAATTTGAGCCATAAGTAGTTTTCTTTTACAAACTTTTGCTTTTTGAGGAACAGGATAGGTTTTGAGATGGGGGTGTAGAGTGCACGCAGTCTATTGTATTCTAGAATGCAAGGAATATCAGTGTTTACTTTACTTGCATCAAAGTTGACTCGAAGTAGTCCATCAAGTGTACATAAGCATGATAGTGCTACATGGCTCAGGCCTTCTTTAAACACTGTGCTACCAATATCTATCAATGCTTTATCTAGGATAAGACCTTGGGATTTATGAATGGTGACTACGTATGCTACACATAGAGAAAATTGTTCTCTGAGTACATGCATGTCTTTGAAAAGAAGTAATCGGGCTGTTGAGCATCCTAGCCTTTTAACTTCTGATAGTTTGTCAAAGTGAATATTGACAAACTGAATGTTGTTGTCACGTAGGTATGTATGAAAAACAACAACTGTACCAAGTGCTTCATTACCTAGTCCTTGTTCCACGTCAAGATTAAGTTTAAGCATTACTCTACAGTTTAAAGATAATTTTAATATTTTCTCCAAACCAGCTGTGTTAGGGATAGAGTTTCCAAGGTATTTAGTCATGCTGTGGCTTGTTCACACATGGGTAGTGGCATACTGTGCACGTCCAGTTTGTCTGTGAAGCAAATGTCAACTATTGGTTGCATTTCTTTTTTCAACATTGTTTCATTGAATTTTGCAAAGCTTGCAAGAGTTGGCATCAAGGACATACAGTTTACATTTTTGTGTGCTAATTGTTCCATGACATCAGTAGAACATGAGTTATGGCCATAGAGTGCATGGATGTGCCTGGTATTTTTTTATTATTTCTTTTATTAAAATGATATAGTTTATAGATACACTTTTCAATGTTTCTTTCCTTTTTATAACACATCATACAGCATCAACATTCTTAAAGTATATCTTACCAAATATATCACCAACACAGCCAAAAAAAATCCTCGACTTCCAGAAATATCTTATGAGAGTATATTAGGTGCACTAGTTAAACTGGTTTCTTATCCAAGTCTAGTATGTTCATAATAAATTGTGTGAGTGTAAATATAGACTTATTTTCTTGGCCTCTCCATAGCTGAGCCCATCTAATGGCAGGCTCTAGTTGTTGTTTTTCAATCCCAAAAAAACTACCAAACAGCACTCTCTTGTAGTCAAGTGCTGAACAAACCTTAATTATGTGGTACAGTTTTTCAGGAACATCTTTAGCCATATAAAATCGACAGTAGCTTTCTGAAGATGGCAATTACCTATTTGTAGTTAGCCTTTGAAGAGTAGGCAATAAGTTTAGTCTTATCTTCCAAAAATAAGTTGCACACTTTTGGATCTGGAAATAACCGTAGATATGGAGGTGTTTCATTCATAGCTCTTATATCTGCATCACAGTTAATGTTCATGATGCAATTCGATTTATCTTTACACGTCTTCAGCCAACTGTTCCTTTGCATCTTTAGTTTAGCACGGTGGGCGATGCATTAACATTTCTAAGGAGATGCCTTTTTTTTATCAATGTTAGTTTCAATTGTTTAACCCACAGTTCAGTTTGGTATTATTCATTGCATCGTCAAAGCTCCTTAGTATCTGAATAGCTGGGGTTTCGTTATCAGCTAGCACTTGTCGGAGTAGATCCAGTTGTTTCCACCGAACTATCGAATCCCAGGACTGCTTCACAATTTCATGCCTTATTCGCGACATTGGGAAGTTCTTCGGTAACCGCAAGATTTTCTGCCAAAATATGGCTTCAAGTATTTGTCAGTTGATTGTGGCTGCATTCAGCATGGCTTCGCTACCATATGTGATGATAGGTATCACTTTTTGCTGAAATAAAATTATTAAGGGTCGTAGAGAAAATGTTCCAAATGTTTTGTGTAGCAAGTACCCCTGCCGTGCTAACGACTGTGCCTTTGCTTCTATGGGCCTCATTACATGGACGGCGGTAAGGGTTTACCGGTACCAGTAAGGGTACAAGTGCCGGTAAACCCTTACCCTAAACCCTTACCGCCTTACTACTAAGTCCCTTTGTGGGACCCTACCTTTACCAGCCGTTAAGGACGGGACCCGCAAAGGGACCTAGGAGGTAATTACGGTACCGCAATTTGCGGTGCCGTAATTACCGCCTTCCCCATTCCCATTGAGCCCTATGGGGGCAAATGTTTAATCAGATTTAGAGTAAAGAGGTTAATATTAGTGCCAACATTGGCAGTGAAGCCTGTCTGTCTTGTTGCTAATAAGTTATTTTGTCTGGCCCAGGTCTTCAGTTTCTTTAAAAGAAATGAGGCAAACAATTTGCCCAAAGGTTCACGTAAGGCTATGGGCCGGTAGTTGACAGGGTCTTTGCAATGCAATGTTGCAAATGAGTGTAGCTTTCCTCCATGATGGCGGAATCTGATTTAGTTTATTGATCAGCCTTAACAATTGCTCCATCAAATTAGCCCAAGCCTCAGGGGCTTGTTTTAGCACCGCATTGGTATTTAATAGTGCCAGCAATTTAATATAGATTGTGCTTCTTGAGATAGTACACCAACTCTAATACTTTTTAAAATGTTGGCGTATGTGAGGTCTGACTCATGTTTTCAGTTAATTCTTTGTATTGGAAATGTTGCCAAATGTTGACATTTCCTATTCCGCCAAGAATTTTACGGCATATTTTGAGCCTTAAGGTATTAAAAATAGGTTCACCTTTAACTGGTGTTAATTTAAGAACATCTCCAAAAATGATAATGTGTTTTCCTCCAAAGAGTTCTTCGTAGTCTGTTTGCAGGATCTCTTGTAATCTCAGGTGAATCAAGGCTAACATTAGCGGGCCAATTCACAGAATCAGGCGCAGATGTAGTGCATGCGGCTGGCGCAGAGAGGGAGCATGCGCCACCGTGCGCCAGCTGCATGTGCCAAACAGCATTTTGGTGCACTGTGTATTCATGGATTTCCCTAGCCATTTGCAGCCGTGGCACAGCGAAAATCCAGCAGTGCCAGTAACACCCCCAAGAATGCCCCTTATGCCAGAGAAACCATACAAATTCCCAATACGGCGCAAAGGGCCGCGCTAACCCTGGACCAGCACACAGCCCCCTAAAACGTAATCTTGTGAAAAACAGCACGTACCCCACTCGCGCCAGCCAAAACGTGTGACAATCTACCCGTGCACCCCCTTGAATGTGTGTAAACCACTGTGCCAGCAGAATCACAGGAAAATCCCCGCACACCCTTGTATACGCACACTCTGCTCGCGCCAGCAGAATTGTTGGAAAATCTACCCACGCACCCCCTTGAATACACCTACGCCGCTCGCGCCAGCAAAATCGTAGGAAAATCACCTGCGCACCCCCTTGAATATGCGTACCCCGCTTGCGCCTTCCAAATTGTGAGAAAAAGGCTTACCAAAATCCAGCGAATATGACTACCCCACTCGCGCCAGCCAAATTGTGTGGAAAGGGCTGCACGTATGGTGACAGATGTTGGGGGGGCCTACCCCCTTTGGAGTGGGGTGCCTGCGGGGCATGGTAACGGGTGATGGGGTGTCCCCAGTGGTGTGGGCTGCTTGCAGTGCATGGTCACTGGTGATGGGGGGTCCCCTGTGTCATGGGCTGCCTGTGGGGCATGGTCACAGGTGATGGGGTGTCCCCAATGGTGTGGGCTGCCTGTGGGGCATGGTCACGGGTGATGGGGGGGTCCCCTGTGGTGTGGACTGCCTGCAGGGTATGGTCACGGGTGTAGGGGTGTCCCCTGTGGTGCCTCATCTGCAGGTAGAGGAATGCACAGTGATGCAGTGTCAGTATCAGGGACAGGATTAGGCACAAGCACCTCCACGGCGACCTGTGCTGCCTCCTGCCACTGGACTGCACCACTTGCACCGGTGGCATCACCCCCTCCAGGCCACATGTGTGGTCTATTGCGGCCTCCTCAACCACCACCAACCTGGATGCCTCTGCACCTGCCCCTTCTGCTGCCGAGGAGCCCACTTCCTACATCGGCCTTTTGGGTATCCCCTCAGCAGCTGCAGCCGCGGACGCAGCACTAGGTCCCCTCGCTGCCTGAAGATGAAAAATGGTGGAAGGATGACTGGGCCCTCTGTCTCCACCTAGTGTAGCCATCCCTGGCACTTAGCTCCACAGCGCCGTCTCCACCCTCTTCCTCAATTGCTGCTGTAGATATGGAGAGATTGAAAACAAGCATCAGGGTACCGAACAATAGTCTGCTGGACACAAAGCAATTGCACATAATGAACTGTCAAACGTCATTAACATCATCACCCTTCACAACACATGGGTCAGTGCAAGCAACACACATCCACAAACAAGCATGGCACGTGCCACAGACATTTGCATCCATGTCCAAGGATCCCCCTTTGTTTGCATACATTAACTTTGGGTTTCACCCTAAGTTACCAGGGCAATCCAGACGTGGACCCCTTGCTCACTGTTCTTAGAGAGGCAACAGTTTCACCTCACTGATGATGCCCAACAAGGCTGAAACACGTGTATGGGGTTACTGATGGTACTCTTGTTCCGAGGAGAATTGCCTAGCATTTCGGCGCTGGACTGCCCCTGGGCAGGACAAAGGCTGATATGCGGGGAAATTTCTTCTCTGTGAAAAGGACAGTGAGCTAAAGACTTGGTAGAGTCTCTCCCAGGGGTTATTCACCCAAGAACAGGTCATTGGGCTGTCTTCGTGCTGGTAGAGAGATTCCCAGACCCCCCTTTGTTTGCATACATTAACTTTGGGTTTCACCCTAAGTTACCAGGGCAATCCAGACGTGGACCCCTTGCTCACTGTTCTTAGAGAGGCAACAGTTTCACCTCACTGATGATGCCCAACAAGGCTGAAACACGTGTATGGGGTTACTGATGGTACTCTTGTTCAGAGGAGAATTGCCTAGCATTTCGGCGCTGGACTGCCCCTGGGCAGGACAAAGGCTGATATGCGGGGAAATTTCTTCTCTGTGAAAAGGACAGTGAGCTAAAGACTTGGTAGAGTCTCTCCCAGGGGTTATTCACCCAAGAACAGGTCATTGGGCTGTGTTCGTGCTGGTAGAGAGATTCCCAGACCCCCTTTGTTTGCATACATTAACTTTGGGTTTCACCCTAAGTTACCAGGGCAATCCAGACGTGGACCCCTTGCTCACTGTTCATAGAGAGGCAACAGTTTCACCTCACTGATGATGCCCAACAAGGCTGAAACACGTGTATGAGGTTACTGATGGTACTCTTGTTCACAGACATCCATACATGGAGCATGCCAGAAATACGGCCGTGGTGCACACTCCTGCCACACCTCGACATGCACTACGCTGGACATGAACACATGGAAACTTACCACTCGACTCCAGAGGGGTCTGCAACTCAAGGACCTGGAGGTGAAGCGCTGGGCGTGTGTGCTCCAGGATCCGCATATGTATGTTGGTACCGGCACCCACCTTCTCCACCAGCCTCAACAAGGCGTCGGGCCTTGCTGTGGGAAGTTTGAATCTCGGGACTTCAAGTAGGAAGGTGTTGGCAGATCTCGTCAGTCGGTTAGAGGGTCTCCAGTTGATTCTTTCAGCTAGGTATGGGGGTGCTTGATTGTTGAGGCATTTGGATGTGAGAGAAATGGTTTTAAGGAGGATTCTGTCCTTTATCTTTAGCCAGTGGACCTCGGTCCGGTGTTTGGAGATATGCTCTCTACTTGGGATGTTCAAAGCTGCTCTTAGAGCGTTATTTTGTAATCTCTGGAGTTTGTCAATGACCGACTTATTTGCACCTGAGTATAAGGCGTTGCAATAGTTTAGTCTGGACATGACAAGGACATTGGCCAAGGTGAGGCAGCTGGCACTGGACAGGAAGGGTCTGGCAGCACGGATGATTTACACGTGTAGGTGGTAGTAGAGGCGAGGGAGTTCACTTGCTTTTTGAGGGTGAGCACTGAGTCGAGGTAAAAACCTAGAGTTTTAACCTCTTGCATAACCTTAATAGTATTATTGTCGATGTTAAATGAGGCATAGTCCGGGGTGAGTTTAGCAGGATTTCAGTTTTATCGTCGTTCAGGCAGAGGCCATGGATGGCCATCCATGCCTGAATGAGGATGTAGATTTTATTCACCAAGGCCAGGTCCACTCCATAGTTGCCCGAAAGGGGTATGAGGATCTGGGTGTCATCTGCATAATTTGTGTAGGTGACACCCAGTCTGTCCAACTTGTCGAACAATGGCTTGGTGAAAATGTTGTACATGGTGGGTGAGACACAGGAGCCCCGTGGGACTCCACATGTAATTTGGATGGGATCGGCACATGTGGGGGTGGAGAACACCCTCATGGTCTGGTTGGCTAGAAAGGATTGGACCCATGCTATAGCTTCTCCTGTGAAATTGGCAGCGAGTTTGAGGTGGTTGCATAGAATTGCATGATCCATCAGATCAAAAGCTGCTGACAAGTCCAATAGGAGTAGCAACGCTATTTTCCCACTATCCTTGAATTCCTCCATTTTAGTTTTAAGATCTATCAGGGCTGTTTCAGTGCCGTGGAGAGGGCGACAGCCCGATTGGCGCGAGCCTAGTAGATGGTTAGCTTCTAAGTAATCTTGAATTTGGAGATAGGCTACTCTATCAATAATTTTTAGTAGGAAAGGTACAGTGGTGATAGGCCTATAGTTGGTTGGGATGGGTGGATCAAGGGTTTGTTTTTTAAGAAGGGGGAGGACCCAGGATTCTTTTAGGTTGGCTGGCACTGTGTTGGATTTGAAGGAGGAGTTAATGAGCTTCGAGATGAATGGGGCTAAATCTCTGGCTGCGTCCTTTATTATTTGAGCTGGGCAACTGTCGCCCTTACAGTTGGAGGGCTTCAGTGAGAGGATCACCTTTTCAGTGTCGATAATGAAGATAGGTTTGAAGCTAAAAGGGGGGATAGTGTTAGGTTCAGCCACTAGAGGTGCTTGTTGATCAGTAGGAGTGAGGGCATCTTTTTATTAGTTATTTTAAGTTGGAGGGTGGAGATTTTATTGGATAGAGCATTCTGTATATTAGTGCACCATATCTTGTCCTTGGGGAACGTGTCAGTTGGTTGAATGGGAGATTCCATTTCCCGGAGGATGGCAAAAGTTCCTTGGTATTAGATTTGGCATTGGTAATTCTGTCATTGAATACGTTTTTTTTGTATTGATAATTTCAGTCTTGTAATATTTGGTGAATTGCGTTAAATTCGCTTTGTTGTCGTCGGTAGGCGAATTACGCCAGATAGTTTGGAGTTTTCGTTTCTGCTTTCTAAGGTCCTTAAGCTGGGGTGTGAGCCAAGCATTAAGGTGGGCTTCTTGTTTAGCTTTACATAGTTTTGGAGGTGCAATAGTATCCAGTGCATGAGACATAGCTTTATTAAAGGTGTCTACTAGGGTGTCTGGGTCAGTATTGTTCTTCAGGGCATTAATAGTGGGCAGGAGGAGGGGGATGAGTTTTTCTGTAGTAATGTCTTTTTTACTTCTGGTGGGGAGTGGTGGTATCATTTTGATAATTTTAGGGCTGAGGAGGTCAAGTGTGGCAGTGAAATGTATTAGATAGTGGTCGGTCCATGGCTGAGGGGTGATGTCAGTAATGACTATGTTGCAGTTAAGTTCAGATACCCAGTCAAGCATTCTGCCTTTGGCGTATGTGGAGGAGAGGACTTTTTGGGTAAGGCCGTGGTCATTTAGGATAGCTGTTATAGAGAGGGCATTTTTGTTATCTGGCTCATTAAAGCCGCTGTTAAAGTCGCCCATCAGCAGTGTTTGCGAATGATTTTGGGTATTGTTCGCTATGAGGGTGGTAAGGTCATCTTCGAAGGTTCCCAATGGACCTGGGGGCCTATAGATCAAATGAATAGTTAGCGTGCGGTTATTGGAGAGTAGCAATTTTGCTGAGAGTACTTCGCAGGAAGCACAGGGAGGTGAGGTGGTGAGTCTGATAGGCAAAGTGGTTTTAGCGATGATGGCTAGGCCACCGCCTTTAGCATTAGGTCTATCTACTCTATGGATCTGGTAATTGTCAGGTACGGCTAACATCAAGGAGGGTCCTGCTGCCTCGTGGAGCCAGGTTTCTGTTACGACAAGGAGGTCAATACTGCTGTTGTTTAGTATGTCAGCAATTTCAGTTGCATGGGCTACCATGGATCTAGCGTTGATAAGGGATCCAGTAAGTGATAGGGTATTCTTAGGACTAGGATAGCTTACACATTTATCTGTGTGCTTGTTTTGACTCGGGTGTTTCTTTTTATCAGATTGAGTGGGATTTGGGGTTGGAGAAAAGGGTTTCGTGGCTTCATTTTGCTTATCCAAGTGCGTCTGTATAGTTGGAAATCTAACAGTATTGTTTATGCTGTTTCTTTTGGGTCCGTATATGCAAGGTAGTCTTGCCCTAAGTCTCAAGTTTCTGTCTGTGGGGGGGCTAGTGCTGTAGGTAGCAAAGGCCATGATTGTGGTTAAGAGGGTCAGGGAGGTCAGGTTTCTGCACATGGTAGTTAGAGTAGTTAACTGGTACAGTTTACTTCCCTTACTTTGCTAGGATGTCTGGCTAGGGTGACACAATATAGATTGCGGGTGGCTGGTTGTAACCGGGGGTTCACCTAGTCATATGGAGCATGATATTCAAGAGTCACAATATGAACTAAAATGCATAGTCTGTTAGTGACCATAAGGCACAACACAGTCAACGTGGTCTGTTAATGACCATAACTCACAACACAATCAAAGTCGTCTGTTAATGACCATAAGGCACAACGCAATCAAAGTGGTCTGTTAGCGACCATAAGGCACAAATACAATCAAAGGTGGTCTGTTAGCGACCATAAGGTACAACACGATCAAGGTGGTCTGTTAGCGACCATAAGGCACAACGCAATCAAAGTGGTCTGTTAATGACCATAAGGTACAACACAATCAAGCAGTCTGTTAGCGACCATAAGGCACAACGCAATCAAAGTGGTCTGTTAATGACCATAAGGTACAACACAATCAAAGTGCTATGTTAGCGACCATAAGGCACAACACAATCAACATGGTCTGTTAATGACCATAAGGCACAACACAATCAAAGTGGTCTGTTAATGACCATAAGGCACAACACAATCAAAGTGGTCTGTTAGCGACCATAAGGCACAAATACAATCAAAGGTGGTCTGTTAGCGACCGTAAGGTACAACACGATCAAGGTGGTCTGTTAGCGACCATAAGGCACAACGCAATCAAAGTGGTCTGTTAATGACCATAAGGTACAACACAATCACCGTGGTCAGTTAATGACCATAAGGCACAACAAAATCAAAGTGGTTTGTTAATGACCATAAGGCACAACGCAATCACAGTGGTCTGTTAATAACCATAAGGCACAACACAATCAAAGTGGTCTGTTAATGACCATAAGGCACAACGCAATCAAAGTGGTCTGTTAATGGCTATGAGACGCACTAAGGGGCAATCAACAGGCATATGTGGCATAGAGTAGCTGTAATGTGCAATCGGAGGGCAAATGTGGCCTGCGACTATGAGGCGCAATTTTTTTTTTTTTGGGTTTAGGGGTGTGCAGCATTTATACTTTCTCTCCCCAGGGATAGGACACTACTAGGCCACATTTTGGATTGGATTGGCACTAATAATATTCAGATTAAAGATGTGATGACCAGACCATGTATCTGGTCAGACCACTTCACCATTTCATTCACTTTAAAACTTCCCGCCTTAACACATAGGAAGCACGTACCCACATACAAATTGAAAGCTCGAAACTTTAAAAACATCTCTCAGCCGATTCTGGCCGAATGTATGCAGACTCTAATTAATAATACTACGGACTCCGATGATCCGGAAACACTTATAAACAACTATAACCAAGAGATCACTAAAATGCTCGACAAATTCGCTCCCATGAAAGATAAGTCAGTTAGAGATCTTCCAAATCGCCACAAGTGGTTCTCTCCCTCGCTAGCGGAACTTAAGGCGATTAAAAGACAAGCCGAGCATACCTGGCAAAAAGACCGATCCTCCATTAATTTGGCGATCTGGAAACAAAAAGAGAAACAATATAAGGCAGAAATTGTTGAGGCAAAAAAAGCCTTTTACAATGACCAAATCAGCTCAGCCGGAGATGAGACGAAGGAACTTTTTCGTCTTTTCAAATCCTGGGAGAAACCAGAAGTCTGCTGCCTCCCTATAAATCCTACTAATGATGACTGCGAACGGGTACAAAAGGCCTTCGCAGCCAAACTTTTGAAAGCCCAAGATAAAATTAAATCCGAGATATCAGTGACCTCGCCCTCTATGCCCACCGAGACACATTATGCTTCTGCACAATCATCCCAAACTCAGTTCGGCTTTACATCTAGCAGAGATGCCTCATTAGGTTCCACTTTGGGATTTTCCTTCACAGCATCCTCTGTGGCTGATACCCTTAATATTCTGAAGTCAATGCATCCCACCAACTGCCCCGGCGAACTACTTCCGTCCAAATTCATCCTAGAATACAAAGAGCTTTTTGCTCCTTTTCTTTGTAGATTCGCAAATGCCTCTTTTAGAACAGGCGAAATTCCTAAAACCATAAAAAACGTAGCAGTCTCACCTCTGCTGAAGAAAGCAGGCCTTGACCCTACGGATGCAGCCAATCTAAGGCCTATCACAAATACCCTGTTTTTTTTAAAATTTATCGATAAGATAGCTACTATCCAGCTTCAAACTCATGTCCAGATGGCTGGCATCTTGCATCCTAAGCAATCTGGATTCAGAAGCAACCACGGCACTGAAAGCGCGCTCCTGGACTTGCAGACGCATATGCTCTCTAGACTAGATAGTAGCAAGTCAGGGCTGCTGATGTTGTTAGACCTATCGGCAGCCTTTGACTTGCTCGACCACAACATTTTACTCAACAGAATGAAGTCTGTTGGGGGCCTTTCTGAGAATGCTATTACTTGGCTGAGAGCATTTCTTGAGGGTCGTCAGTCACGGGTACACTGGGGAAACAGCTCCTCTGGGCCACAAACCATTACGTGTGGCGTGCCCCAGGGGGCTTGCCTATCTCCATTGCTGTTTAATATATACATATTACCTCTATGTTACGACTTAGGTCTCTTACAGACCTTCTTTTGTAACTATGCAGATGACTTCCAACTGGTCCTTAATATCACCGGAGAATATGACCTAGACCAATGCGCAATAAACATAGTCTATAAATCGATAAAACAATGGATGTCTAACAATTGGTTATGCCTGAATGCTATGAAGACAGAGCTTATGATTTTTGGCTCACGACAGGCACAAATGAAGCTGGGACAAGAGTATATAGGTTTCACTATTGATGGTAGTTTTATCAATACGGTTCAAAAAGTGAAAACTCTGGGTACATATATGAACAGCAATGTCGACTGCCAAGCCCATGTTGCAGCTATTACTATCAGTACCAACTATTACCTTAAAGTGCTTAGACAAATCGCTCCTCTAGTCTCGGTCGAAAATTGCACGAAACTTGTGAGAGCCGTTATTTTGCCTCGCATTGATTATTGCAACGCACTCTTGGGTGGAGCAAGCAATGCAGATATCCAAGAGTTACAAAAAATCCAAAATAAGGCCATCCGCATCATTTTTAAAATGAAGTATTCCGAATCCATATCGATAGCCAGAAAAAAATTACACTGGCTCCCGGTAAAAAATAGAATTCAATTTAAGGTGATGACCACATGCCACAAATGTATCTTTGGCAACGCTCCGGCATACCTCAAAGATATCATTGGCATCTACCGGCCAAAGAGAAATCTCAGGTCGGCAGACGCCAATCTTCTTACACAACATCGAGCGAAACGCGCCCGAGGTACGGGAAGAGCTTTCCATTTCCAAGGAGCTAAAGCATGGAATGCTCTGCCAACATCCCTGCGCAAAACCTCAGACCTCCTTACCTTTCGCAAACAACTAAAAACCTATCTCTTTTCTTCAGAGTAATCCCGTGGCAATCTCCTGCTACAGTATTCTTGCTCTCGGCGTCTGGATGCCCATGGGCTTTGACGCGGTATAAATCTATTAACATAACATAACATAACTAGTGGAGCGGAGGCTGAAAGCCGACAGTTCACAGATAATATGCTATACGTGCAATGTGCAGGTGGGGACCATCGTAGGGCATACGTGAATGCAACAGGTAGCAATAGCGTTAAGTGTCATAAATTACTAGTGGGGATAGTAGTATATACTTTACTCATGACTGGTGAGCTTAGCGGCGCATTTAGGCAGTGGATGAACATTGCAATTATAAGAGTCACGTAGCATACTTTGTTAAAAAGGCAACGTCTGAACAAAGTCTTACCGGACAGATAATGAGGAGAAATGTTCAGGCCAGATCGTACTCGGCATCAGGTATGTGCGTTAAGGAGTGGGTATTGTGGAAGAACCAAGGATAAATGAGATAAAGATGTGCGGAGCAGAGTCCAGAGCCATGCCGCAGGTGCGGACAGGGGCAGAAAGGAGGGGCCTTTGGTTAGCGGGCCTTCGGTTGTTTAGGGCCGGCTTCCGCCTCCAGTCCTAGCATGAATGAGAAATGCTAATGCGGTTGCTAGGCAACCAGGGAGAACGCTATCAGCGCGTTCGGTGTGGCGGCCATTTTGTAGGGCTTCGGATCGTCGGATTTCCTCGGGTGGACTCCTGAAGTGAGGCCAAGGTGCAGGGTGCGAGCACAGGGTGCATGCAGAGGCAGGGTGGGGGTTAGTGGCCACGATACGCCGTGACTTGCACGATAAGCTGTGCAATCGTGCTCGAAGCGGTCAGATGTAGATGCTGCTCCAGCAGCTCAATCCAGTGCTGGTGCGCAGGGCAGCCGCAGAGAAAGGTGCTGCAGGGCTCCTGCCAAGACGAGTAGTGTCCCTGGGTGCCACAGCATACTGCGGGAGGTTTATTCCACGCACGTGGGCTAACAGGGGTTCCGTGCACCTTTATTATCATGTTTTGGGGTGCCTGAGTGTTGCATGACACCCCTTTATTCACCAGGGGTCACATCGAGCCACGAAGGAGCACAGGGGTGCATCTAACACCACATACCCTGCCCCCTTCACCCGAATTGCCCAGGACAATTGTTGTGTGCCCCTCCCATTGACAATAGTCCATCTGTGCCATGGTTGGGAGATGACCAAAAGGGAAGGGCTGCAAAGCTCAGCAACCTCCCAGGGCTGGGCACGATGGGGCACGTGGCCGGGGTGGCCAGGGAGTCCAGGGAGTCCAGTGAGGCCAAGGGGGTTGAGGGGGTGTTGCCAGGCTGTTTAACAGGGGCAGGATGTCCAGCCACATACTGGGACAGCCATGCCACCACCCCCAGTGCCCCAGGGAGGTGCTGCTGCTGCAGTCATCCACGGCGCACATCTGACCCCACAGCCACTGTCATCTGCTGGCACGGGCCACTGGGTAGTTGAAGCTGCAAGTGCAGCTGCGGCAACCGCCACCCATGCCCGACTTCAGCCAGCACAGGCTGCCTTGGCACAGGAGGACTCCCAGGCTGATTTTTAGGTCGGAAGGCCAAACCACGTGTGCCTAAAGTAGCTGTGACCAAGGAACATGCATCTGGGGCAGTGGTGTCATATGATGCCCCGAGCAGCAGGGTGGTGGGAGCTTCAGGGGCAGATGCAGCCAACACCACCCCAGCAGTGAGTCAGCCAGACAGGACTGTGTAGGTCACAGCCCTTGGCCCTGAGGCAGTTGTGCTGCTGGGTCCTGGCAACAGCACCCAGCAGCCATTCACACAATCCGGGCCTTCCTTCCTCATGTCAAATCTTACTCCCATTGGCCAGGCCACCATCGCCACTACCCCTACTGACCAGAGCAGCATATGCCTCTCAGGGTCCGCACAACCGGCCAAGAGGAGAAAGTGTGCTTCTGCGCAAGAGGCAGGGACCCCAGACACGGCTCCGGCCTCTGGCACATCAAGGAAGAAGCCTTCCAATAATCATGAACTGGACTTCCTTGTGGACTATGTGTCAGCACACGACCGCGATATGCTGGTGGACTCAGGTTGCCATACTATGCCTGCCCAGTGTCAAGTCCACTGGCAGTGCATTGCGGATAGTGTGAGTGCAATGGGATATGAGAAGTGCACAGCTCAGGATTGCTACATGCGTTGGACTGACCTGCAACACTGTGCAAAACAAAAGCGGGCCTCTAATTACATCCTGACTCTGGTGACTGGCAGTGGGCCACCACCAGAGGAGAATTAACTCACTCCCACGAGGAAATCGCTGCGGTGTTCATTGATCAGGGACTTGTCCAGGGAGTGGGAGAGATGGCGGATTATGACGCAATGTCCGCTAAGTCTCGAAGCGTGTGTGTCCAGCCCATGTGTGTTTTGCTTGTGTGATGTGTTGTGACTGACTGCCAGTTCAGGCTATGTATTAATGAGTGCCATCTGTGTGACACATGCAATGCTTTACTGTCAGTCTAGAAAAATTGACACCTCTCATGATTGATGGCAAACGTACTTTGGTGGCCGTGGGCCAACCGTCTCATGCACAAAACGATAGAAATACAGGTTTCCGAGTTTACCAATGAACGGCCATTTTGATGTAACAAGGATCGCCATTTTTTTTCTAGCAATTGCTCATTGCTTTCTGTTCAAATTGATTTGCAGCACATTTTCTGCTTACATTGCTCGACTGTTAATATTGTTGTGTGAACGTGAAAGGACAAGGCCGCAGGGCCCCGAGGCTAATAAGAGTTTGTTGAAACACAACGTAGGCAGGGCCAGGAAGGAATGCCCGGCTAACTCCTGAATGTAGCCTTGAAGCAGAGCAGCAGGGCATTTAATCATTTTACAGCTGCCAGCCAGTCTCGTTATATGGTAGAATATGTTAGAATAAAGCAGCTAAAAACTTGAATTATGCTCTTCTTACGGCCCCCCTTTACCGAGCCCTGTAGAGCGTGTCGGCTCCATGGACACGAATAGCACCTCATAGATAGCAAGGTCTGGAATGGGACTCTTCCCCCGTATGCAGCTTGCTTCCAAGAACAGAAGCACTGTGTTCTGTTCAACAACTAAAAGATGCCTCCACACTTGCAAAATTACATATTGTTACAAGAATAGATATTTGAAGGTGTCATATTTGTCGAAAGTGTCCATCATCACACCAAGTTCAAAGAAACCCAATAAAGGGGGGTGTTTAACATGTCACAGCTGATTGTATGATATGCATTTTGTATATATGTAACTGATGTATGTAATTCACTCTCTTGCGTCCCTCGAGGTCTAGAGATACACGTCGCGGGGCGTGAGACTGAGTTGGCCAACTGAGACTATTTGCTTTGCAATAAACCCTAGCTTTGGGAATGCAACCTTGTGTCTGTTGTATCTATCGTGTGTGGTGACTTGCCTTGTTTCGATAGACGTGAGGGACCCCTAGGGGCCCCTTTCATTACTGAGGCGTGCTTGTCGTCATGCAGTCTGCATGCAGGCCATGTGTTGCACATGGGGGCAGTCCTCATCTCCACACATGCACCCTACTTACATGCAAGTCACTCGGAACCCTCTCCTGTCCATGTAAAAGCTCACTGACATGTTTGCATATAGCCTATGGTGTAGTTCCACCCAACACTCAGCGTATGTCATCACATGACTGACAGCAATGTGAGGTCACTCTGCAAGCGGCTCCTCCTCACGGGAGTGCTTCCTTGCCTCTCCATCACCCTGCAGCTCACTGTCTCCATGGTACTGGCGGTTTCCATGTCAGACTTCTGCAATGGCCTGTTCCCCTTTCCTGTGTACATGCACACTTCCCTGTGCAACCCTGCCGTACTTGTACTGTGGTGTTCATCCTTGGTCCTTGATGCAGGGTGTCTCACTTTGACCGTGCAGATGGCACAGGCTCAGAATGCACATGAGTGTTACTTCATGGACCATTGCATTCCGTGCAAGCCCCTATGGGTCCCTAGCTGGCAACTCATTGTACCACATCTCCAGTATTTTATCCATCTCATGGTATTTTGTCATCCATGTCATGCTCAATCAGGGTCACTTCATCATCACGCACATGTTTAGGGTGTCCTTGTGTGTGTGGAGCATAGGCCTCCCTCTGTTACAGTCACCCTGCCTCCAGGCAACTGGTGTTGTGGCTTCTGCCTGTATAGATGTACTTGTGATGGTTCCTCATGTGTCCTGCTTTCTGTCCCCCTCTCATATGCTATAGTCTCAGTTGACTCAGATTATGCAATTGACACCTGCCATCACTGTCTGCAACTTCACAGTACTGTGATCATCCATTCAGAGCCATTCACTGGCTCCCTGCCATTCCCAGTGGGGGCAGGGAGGGGGATCAGTGCATCTCTACAACCCAGTGCAACACTTTGCACATGATGACTGCACTTGCCCTTACAGTGCCGTCATGTCACAAGATTGACATCACTACTCTTTTGGTTCTGTTGATAGTTAAGGACATTCACATGTACTACACTGCACCCATGCACTTCTGAGCCATGTTTCACCTTTCAACATGCCTATTCACTTGTGTGATGTCAAAGTGAACTGGCATGTATGCATCCATGTCCCTCCCTTTACTTTATTTCAAAGCACTTGTTGCGTCCTGTGACACGTGTACTTATATTGATAATCATCTTGTAGTGCATGTTGACATGCATTTTACATGTGTCATGGACACTTCTATTTGACTTACTGTTTTGGCTAATTGTGAATTGTGCCATGGCTATGTGATGTGCCATCTCTTTGTTGCCATCTGTCATTCTTTTGATAGGATCTATGCCTGCCAGTAGGTTGTGTGTGATGCAGGTGATATGTAATATGCAGTACATGTGTGGCCTTCACATTTGACACACATCCATGTTTGCTTTCAAGGTCCCCTTCCATTTCATTGCCCTGCATGCATGCTGGAGTGTGTGTCATGTGTGACATGGCTTTTTCATGTGTTGACTGTCAATGTTGTGTTTACTATGTGTTTGGTATGTGCTGCTGACATGTCTGCTCATGTGTCTTTTTTATTTTATTACAGGTGATGAGGCACCAGAAGCAGAAGAGGAGGAGGTGGCAGACAGGGTGGAGTGTTCAGGTCAACAACCATACACCAGTGGTGGTCGTGGGGTGGTTAGCAACGAACAACCATCTGTGCTCCAGGCCATTCTGTCCAGGCCTGCCTCTGGGTGCGGCTCTGAGGATTTCTCTGACTCTGATGTTGAATCAGATGCTCATGAATCCATGCCATCGATGGTGGGTGATTCTGCAGTGGATTCTGTTCTGTCTGCCACACCTGCAGTGGGGGTAGACTGCTCAAGGGGCCAGTCATTGGTGGAATGTCAGCCTGTGGTGGTTACGGGTGCAGGGTCACACTCCACACCAGTTGCTCCTGTTCCTGGGGCAGCAGATCGGTGTAGGAATGCAGTCCTGCAGCAGCAGACAGTGCCAGCACAGCAAGGACCACGTGGTGGGCCCAACAGGCATGGTGTCCAGCAACGCGGTGGCCGTGCGCACCGGGAAACACTGGGTGGGTGAATGCCATATATGTCATTGCACAGCAACAGGGGTGGAGCAATTGAGATGTTGGCTCAAGGCATGGAACGTGTGGACAATTCCATTCTCCCCCCTGATAGGCAGGTGGAGCTTCAGCAGCAGGCAAAGTAGTCCACGTGCTGCTCACTCAGACTGGGCATGGTGGCCTCCAACAGGGCCTGCCAGGCTGAACTGGTGGATCTGCGCTCAGCTATTGCTGCTGAGGCACAGGCACACAGGGAAGCCCTGAAGGATGATAACAACTCCCTCAGAAGTACTCTGGCTGCACACATAATGGGCCAGGAGACACAGGTAGAAAAGAGGATGGAGCGGCTCGAACGCACCTCTCGGTGGAACTCCATGCAAGCCGGGAGGAGGTCTGTATGTCACATGAGGCCTCCCTGGCAGAACTCTGTGTAACACATGCGTCCTTGCAGGAGGAACTGTATGTCACACGTGAGGTGGTGCATGGGGACCTCCGTGCCATATTCCGGCAGAACCAGGCTCATCAGGCCTGCATGTTTGCTGCCTTTGAGGGACTTTCTGGGGCTATGTGTGGTCAGGCAACTGTGCCACGCGCACCTCCTGATGGACAACCAGTGGGTGAAGACAACGACGACCTATCTCTCACTCAGGTCGGGCCGTGAAGACCCTGAGCCCATGGAGAATTTTTTTGTTTGTCTCAAAATCAACACATGTGGGTGTTGAGGTGCACTCTGCACCTCACCTCTCCTGGGATCCCCCACGCTCCCCCGGGTCCAAC
The DNA here is from genome assembly GCF_040938575.1 of Ambystoma mexicanum. NCBI lineage: Eukaryota > Metazoa > Chordata > Amphibia > Caudata > Ambystomatidae > Ambystoma > Ambystoma mexicanum. The sequence goes on along the minus strand of NC_090926.1, from coordinate 694,870,420 downwards.
ATGGCCATTTTTATTTTTGTCTACTGTGCATTTATGTTACAGTGTAGTGCTATGTGGCATCCAATGGCGTCCATTGTGTGTTCCAGCTGGGCCCATATATGCCACTCCTGCTTCCCCTTTCCATGGGCTCGCAAGGATGGCACCGTGTGACAGTAACTTACACAGAGGCATTGGACTTCCATCATATCTGTGGCCAGTCTGAAGTCCAACGTGTGTATACGCCCCTAGTGGGGATTCATGATGGTTGCTCCAGTCCATGCTTGGACTGCATTTTGGTGAGTATATTGTTGACTGTGCATGATTTCATTTTGCTTATTCATGTATTTCCTTGACTGTATACATTGTTGATGCACTTCATGCTGTATGCGGTCCCACGCCCACTTTAGCTGTCGAAGCCACTCTCATGATGCTAGGGGGACGTGTGGTGGCAATGTCACATTGAGGCACTTGTGCTATGGTGTTTCCTCACTGTCTGACATTGTCACTGTTGGGTCTTGTGTTTATGATATGTTATATGGTAAATTGATAGTCCTGTGTTGGTTTTGCTTATGATGTGTCACAGGATCGTCAAAATGTTTCCGTTGCAGATTTGTCCACAACAGAGTAGTTCACATGGAAAATGTATGCTACACTGTAGGTTCATGCATTTCCCATGCTCACATGCATTGATTAGCCCTGCAAACACACCCCACCCCCACCCCATCACTACCCAAGCATCCGCCCACGCACACACTACTTGCCTTCTGAGACATGCTGTGTCCCTGCTGCACAAGTTCACATTGACTTTCGTGATCGTGAACTGGCACCGCAGGCTCATATTTTTGCTTTGTTTTTTTATGCAGCTTCAGGTGTTTCCAGGCCGCAAACACCACTCACTGTACTGTGTTGTGTAGTGAGCGGGGTGTTGCGGGGAACAACCCTACAGCACCTGCATTTTCTTTTCTTCTTTGGGATTCCCTGAAATGCAGGCCACCGAAGGTTCGAGATTTTGGTGTTCACACCTTTGTTGGCATGCATTCTGGTACTTTTAGTATAGGTTGGATATTTTTGCTCACTCTTTTCTTCAGAGTCCGTTTCTGAGGGGATTGTCTGTGGCACTGTTTCCATTTGTGAAGGTGCACTTTGTGACAGTTGTGTCATGTGTGTTGATATTTTTTATATTGTACTTTTCACATTGCATGCCATAGCATGGTGTGTGGGGTGGGTGACATGGGGTTTAGGGGAGGTTTACGTGACATACCAGCATTTGGATGTGATGTTTTGCATGAGGGGATGGAATCTGTAGCTTCCATGTGTGCATTTTGGTCACACATTATTGTGTTTATTTAAGTGGCTAGGGATGCACACAATGCTGCAATTCCAAGGACACAGTTTCAGTGTGTTAAGGTTGCGAGAGTTGAATGTCCCTTTGTCATCATCGATTGTCACCTGCAATGTGCCAGGCCTGTGTGCACTCACCGGGAGGGAGTTTAGGTGAAAAATGTAGCCACAAGCTGGGTACGGGCTGCCTTGCCACGTGCCCTTTCCCCTCCCATGTGCAGTGGCCGTGTGTGTGGTTGGGGATGTGGGGGCGCCACCATGTCCACCGGTATGCCCCACCGGGTTGCAACGTTGTGCAGGACACATGCTGCCACAATGATCCTGCACACTACTGGGGGCGCATATAGTAGCTGCCCACCAGAGCGGTCAAGGGAGTGGAAACGTGACTTGAGCAATCCAAATGTGCATGCCACTTTCCTTGGTTGCAATATGGGCAGCGTTGTATCTAATCTGGGGTGGTGTGGTGGGGTTCCGTATTGGTGTCATCATGTAGGTGCTAAGAGGGTAGGCATTGTCCCCTGGGGGGTGATAATCGTTGTCATTGGTTGGGTTTGTGTATTTTCTATGTGCAACATGCATGCATGTGCCCGGGCATTTGTACTCACCAATGAGCCATGTGTTGCCATGCCTCCCAGCTTCCAGGTCCCGGTGCAGGGCTGACATTCTGAATATGAAACTGTCATGGGTGGGCCCGGGATAGTTTTCCATAGAGAGAGATGATGATTCCCTTGGCATCGCATACAACCTGCATGTTGATGGAATGCCAGTGCTTATGGTTGTGATCGATCTGCTCAGTGGCCCTAGGTGGACGTAGGGCCACATGGGTGCAATCAATGGAATCGAGCACTCTGCGGAATTGAGCCACCACGTAAAATTCCTGGACAACGGCCTACTTTTCTGCAGGTGTTCTGGGCATGTATATGTGCCTTCGGACTGAGGGGTGTGCTTTCCCAATTGCCAACACCTGGTGTAGGCAGCGTGACTGCGTGGCCTGTGAGACGCCCCCAACTGCGGCAGTTGTCCACTGAAATGACCCAGTGGCCAGAAAATGAAGGACATTAAGACATTTTCCGAGGGGCTCAGTGCTTGGTCATCTTCCCACTCAGTGACCAGGTCTAGGACGATATGAGGTGGAAACCTATACCTGACATAGACCTGGTCTTCAGGTATCCCAAAAAGGCAAGTCATGGGTAAGAGAATGCGGGGCTGGCTATCCTCCTTCTCCTGCAGTGTCCCACGATCACTGCTGCGAGAAATGGGACATTCATTGTAGCTGTATATACTTGTTTGTTGTTTGTGCGCACTTTTAAGCTGCGCGGGGGCGCTTCCATCTGCTTTCGTGTGGTGGACGTGTTTCCGGCTTTGTGCATCTTTTGGTATGTGCGGGTTTGCCCTGTTCAATTCCATGAATACGTGTTGTTAGCGCACGTGTGGGCCTTGTGGGGATTTTGCTGCTATACTTCCCCCTTTACACCCACATTTTTTCACGCATTGTTCTCCATTGCGCGTGTTCCACCCCCTTTTTGGGTGTGTGCGCTGGACATTGTGCGCCTTCACTGGGCGTCTCGCGCACCACTTTCGGGTTGTTGCAGAAACGTGTGTGGCACGTGGGGATCCGCACACGTCCCAGGTAAACCAGATGCTGGGCCTTCCATGAATCGGTAACAGGTGCATGTGTGCGCAGCGTTTTTCACACTTCAGCCACACATTTCGGCACAAAATCATTCCATGAATTACCCTGCCAGTTGGAAACCATGCTCTCCTCATCTATTAGCAGCATTTTTATTTGTTTCAAAACTCTGTGTAGATCCATTGCAGTTTCTGAAGAAAGTTTGTAGTAGTCTAATTTGTTTTGGTGTTCTACTGGAAGGAGTAGTAATCGGGGTAAAGAGATACTGCCTATGTTGTAGGCGGCTAAACCTGCGGGGACAGTTACACCAGCTGACAGTTCGTTGTTTGTCAATTGTTGGAGGAACTTGCTGATGATTTTTATTAAGAATGTTTTACCTGAACCAGCCTGACACCTCACATATAGTAGTATAGGTTTGTAGTCTTGACATGTATAATTTTTAGTTAACTGCTGCATACCATGTTCAATTTGTTTTGTTATTTCTAGATAAATGCTATGATGCTCATTGTTTAGATGTGATTTCAGTAGAACAAAGTCTTCTGCAAATTGCTCATACTGACACATGGTGTTTTCGACTTCAGTCATGGCTAATTCTGCTTCATGTGCTTTGAATGGTTTTCCAAGTGGTTCTTGGCTTCCTGTTACAGAAGGTTGACTGTTGTCAGGAGTGTCTACATTTAGTTGCACCTGGAGTTCTTCTTCTTCTTGCTGTTCATTGCGTAACATTGTTTTGTATTATGTAAACTTTATGTCTGTTATAGTGCTTTCATTTGCTTTGAAAGCATCTTCATAGTAATCATTGGTATCTAGTAAATATTCTTCTTTGCTCCATGGTTTAAAAAGTTGTAGTAGGGACAACTAATATATTTCTTTATGTTGAGGAGTTTTTAATGACAACTTCATATGATTAATTAAACTTTGTTTGGTAAGTTTCACTAGGCTGCCTTTGCAATTTTCCACTATGTATCTATCTTTCGTATCATCTGGTTTAATACTATTTTTTATGTAAAGTTTTTGGCTACGTGGTATATACACATGGGGCCTCATTACGAGGTTGGAGGCAGCCATGGCTGCCTCCAAAACCCTCCCGACTCCGCCTTGGTGAATGGAGCAATTACCGGTCCATTCCGAGATCGGAGGGACCGGTAATTCCCCATTCACCAGGGCCATTCCCATTTGAGCCCCCATAGGGCTCAATGGGAAGGCGCTAATAATGGTACCGCAAATTGCAGTACCGTCATTAGCTCTAGAGTCCCTTTGCGGGTCCCGTCCTTAACTCCTGCAAAAACCAGACGTTAAGGAAGGACCCGGAAAGGGAACTCGTAGTAGGGAGGTAAGGGATTACCGGCAACGGTGCCCTTACCGGTGCCGGTAATCCCTTTCCTCCCACCTCGTAATGAGGCCCATGGTTTCTAAAGTGGTACTCCTGTTTGGGTAGTATGTGTCTGGTAAGTTTTTTCAAAATGTTTCACTGTTGGAATCATTTTTGGCTATTGTTTCTATGTCTTCATATGATTTGAGAACTCTTTTTCTAGATTTAGCTGGACCAAGGTTTAGCCATACTATGTTTGCAGATTTTCCATACAAGGCAGTACCGGTTAAACGGTCTGCGGCCTCATAGCAGCCACATTCTCTATGGGGGAGCATTTTTATGCCTAGCTGTACAATTTCTGTGACAGTGTTTTGTAAGATGATATATCATTCCAGAGGTCTTTGACCTCTGTTTTGTCTGCTTTGGTTAAGTAGGCTGTAACATATCGTGCAACTGCAGTGGAATTGTCCGCAATGTATTGCACATCTATATTTGCAATCTATAGGAGGGCAATGATTGCATTGTAATCATTGATGTATTTTGATCCTTCTGTTATTTTAATGCAATATGTATTCTTAGGTGATTTTCCTATGACACTATGGGCCTCATTACGACCCTTGCGGAAATGGAAAAATGATGGCGGAAATGCAATACCGCCATCGAACACCGCTCGTTGCGATCATGACCCGTCACCGTAAAGTACGATGCCATTAGCGACACCGCAGTGAACGGCAACGCTAACTGCACCAAGTACGCGCACGCGCGCCTTGCAAAACCGGAATCACCGCCATGGCGCAACGGTACGCGAATTCTGACCCTAGCGGACATGTACTGAACGCCATCAAGCACGTCGTAAAGTACCATTCCGCCATGGCGAGAAATACGGCAACGCGAACCAACCGTAAATGGCCCACTGAGTGCCTGTACTCCACTCCCTGGCCTCATTGCACAACTCCTGGCAGGCGCAATGTACTCACACTATGCAACCAGTGAAATCCACTATTCACCCATGCATGCCAACGTAGAAAAGCATGCAGGGGCTCAAAGCGCCCCGTGAGTGGGCATCCATGTACGGCATGTCACCATAGCCGTACTGACGCAGCACAGGCATGTGAAGGTACAACACATCAAAATGAAAATCAAGAACACATGACACAAAACAACAGTAGTCCCCCATCGCTTGCCACCAGCGCAAGGCAACATCCACAACAGCATCCTGAGGGGGATTGCACCAGCCCTGTACTCATGCCAGTAAACAAACCAACCATCAGCAGAAGCATGTACCACACAAGTCGGCAGAGTGACTGAGCAGCCAGGCCCATCCCAAGAGGGGCCGATGGGAGCTGCAGGGCACAGATGGCATCAATACAGAAGCTATTCCAATGGACATGACCCCAGTCCCCCTCCAACAAACGCACGCAAACACAGTCACCTGTGACCAGCCACATTCTGAACAACCCATCATTCCACCAATCGACCTGGCTGACAGGCACCAGTCGGCCAAAAGCCAATCCCCCGCCCCTGAACAGCACATCATGTAAACAGACACAATGGCAGCCTCTATCCGTGACCATACTGTGCTACGTAGGCAAACGCGGCCAGTACTGTACCACACAACTCAACTCAGAAGGCGGAACACAAAGCAGATCATCATGCAATACATACCGCCACAAAGCGAAAATCGCCACATCACCTGCAAAGAACAACGCAACACGACAAATATCGGAATACAATTTAAATGCACATCCAAATGACAAAGGCCCCACAGCAATTTGCAAAATCCCACCAAAACAACCATCATCACCGAGGGCTGCATCTGCAATAATTGACCGGCTTCCACTTGTGTGACGCCCTGTACCATCATGGCACACAGGGCTTACATCAACGTTCCAAAAGGCAACATGGAAGCGGCAAGAACCGCAGGTCCGTCCCATGAGGCAGGCACTAGTCGAGCTGAAAGGCCGAAATGTTGCACCTAGCCACCAGTACAGCGTAAGGGCATGTGGCCCATTGGCGATCGTCCCATATGATCGAAATGGTGCTCCACTGATTCACCCGAAGCTGCAGGAGTCGAGAGTAAAAACCATCTGGAGGAGTGGCGTAGAGATGGCATCTGCAATAGGGCAGGAGATACCTGTCACCCAAAAGAAACACAAATCAACCGATTGCATTACGGGACTCATGATGCATTACAATCTTCATTCAACACACCAAATCCACACCCATATGCATGCTAGCCCACTCCAAAGGAATATACACACCCCTAATCCAGTATCGAATCACAACGAAACCAATCGAGCTAAATACACCATTGGCAACGTCGGTTACTGTGCATGCGTCCGTCAAGATAGAACCCATGACATGGGATTAGTAACGTGCCTAGACACAAGTGTATGAAGGCGCGTCGAGACAGGGAGGATCCGACAAGGGCAGAGAGACGTATGTCCCACTATGGCAGCCTTGCATCACATAACGCAGGGGAAGGGGAGTGAACCAAGAAACCCATGTACATGGCAGACCCTAAACGGATTCATCAGTCCATGCATCCACACATCATTCCCTCATCCCGCAATGAAAACGCATGAATATTCACTCACATAATATGTGAAACTTCCATCGCGTCTGTGCGTAATGCAGTCCGCAAAAACCACTGTGCCCCTGGCCGGATCTGTAGTGTTGTGAAGCAAGATGGATTTGGGAACGTCCTGCCTTATCGTCCACTACGCTATTGCGCATCCCATTCAATTCATATCATTCATTGCCTGCTCGTTATGGGCCATGTCCCAAGGACATTCTACAATAGAACGTTACATTTCCAGCCAGACCTGTGGGCGTATCCTCGCCGCTACTTCAAAACCAAAAATGCTGGCCTTCGAATTCCTCACTTGCAACATTACGTCGAAAAGGCTTCTGTGAACGCTTGCATTCACAATTACATCAATGTAGTGCGGCTGTGTGTCATGATGCTAACTGGCTGCAATCACAAATGGGACGCCACGCCCGTCGGTGAAGTACGTTACTGTGCTGCATGAGGGTCGGCCATCGATCGAGCCCTACATACCACTGACTCTTCACAGGTATGTAAGCGGCTGCAATCATAGCATGTGTAACAATGGGAGCATAGCATGAGAATCAGTCAAAGTACATCACACTGCCATCGGGATTTGATACATGATTCCAATCCCAAGATGCCATGCGGCCAAATGCAGCCTTACGTGCGGGCCGTGCTCGACCAGAAGGGATTGCATCTGCCACAGATTCATTCAATCAGCACAGGTGGAGGCCATACAGGCCGACAGCACATATATTGCAGACCCAAACCCCTCCCACAACCACTCCCACTCCAAAATGCTACCGGCAGGACTAGCGATGTTGGGCCTGGGGTACCAGATAGCACTGCAAGTGCTACAACTACAAGAAGACGACGAACAACAACAGGTACAACAACCGGGCGCACAGGGGAGACGGAGGAGGAGGAGGAGGAGGAGGGCAAGGCAGGGTCAGCAAGGCCCACAAGCACTGCCACCACCACCACGCAGGCGGCCCGCAATCCCACGCCTCCGAGCCGATCCGTTCAACCTCACTGCTGAGCAGATCCACACCCTCTACCGTTTGGACCGGGACACCATAATCGCCATTGTGGACATGACACATGCTGACCTCGTGAGCATGATAGATAGCCCAACCGCCATCCCACCCCTACTGAAGGTGGTGTCTGCACTCCACTTCCTGGCCACAGGCACCTACCAGCACACAGTGGGACAGTTGCATGGCATTTCACAGCCACTGTTCTCACGGACACTCTTCCAAGTGCACGATGCCCTCCTGAAGCACGCCGACGACCACATCACACTACCACGCACGTACCAGGAGATTACCAACGCTAAAGTGGGATTCCATGCACTTGGCGGCATCCCGGGTTGCATTGGTGCCATCGACTGCACCCATGTTGAATTGGTTGTCCCACATGCCATGGAGGTCCAGTACCGCAACCGGAAACAATTTCATTCAATCAATGTGCAAATGGTGTGTGACTCCAACAAGATATTTACGCATTGTTGTGCCAGATTTCCAGGATCTACCCATGATTCTATGGTCCTGAGGAACACAAGAATACCACGCTACATGGAGCGACACGCAGGGCACAGATCCTGGCTACTCGGTGAGTCTCATTTCATGCATGACATCGTGGCCCATTTGATGCGTCAATGACCTTGCAGGGGGGGGGGGGGGCTACTTAGCACTATCATTCCACTGACACCCTTTATTCGTCTCATACAGGTGATGCCGGGTATCCACTGAAGAGATGGCTCCTTACACCAATCCGGAACCCACAGAACGAGCATGAGGAGGACTACAACCATGCCCACTCACGTACCCGTGTGGTCATTGAACAGGCATTCGGCCTACTGAAGGCTCGTTTCCGCAGCCTCAGCAGGTCTGGCGGGGCACTCATATACAGCCATGAGAAGGTTTCTAAGATGGTCATGGCATGTGTCATGCTGCACAACATGTGCATACGTAGGAATGTGCCCATGCCCCCTGACGCTGTACTGCATGCACCTGAAGATGATGATGATGATGAGGGTGGGGATGTGGAGGCACCTCAAGGAGTCCATGAGGCACAGGATGCACGTGCAATCCGACAGAGCATCATAGATGCATGCTTCTAGCAACCACGCATGGTGCCTATTACACGGAAAGGGGACCTGTGGCACTGTGTGTGTGTAGTACAGGCACATTGTGGACTGTACGCCTATGAAGGCCTCGTACGCAAATATCAATGTCCACACATGTCATTGGATGATAATGAGGTGCTGTATTGTTAATGTGATTTGATTTATACACCCTATGGACCCGCCACCCAGTGAAGCCCAACACACCCCCTCCACCCTACTACCTCCCCCCCCAACACCAGTGTCCAAATATGCATGCTGTCCGTGGGTAGACGCTATTGCAAGCCCCCTCTACGGGTATCAGGGGCACCCCTGCCCGTGGAGCGCAGGTTCCTGCCAGATCTGCGTTGGGGGCTGCCCTGGACGGAACTTGCCACGGATGAGGTCTCTGCCTGCTCGCGTCCATGCATGTCTCTGAGGGTTTGTGAGAGCTCCGAGAGCACACGGCGCACAGCAGCAAGTTCAGCACAGACGTCTTTGGACGTCGCATGCAGTTCCCCCCTCAGGCTCTCGGTGCTTTTCTCCATTTGTGCTCTCAGGCTCTCGGTGCTTCTCTCCATTTCTCCCCTGAGGCTCTCACTACTTTTCTCTATTTGTGCCCTGAGTGTCTCGGTGGATGTTTCCATGGCTGCCCTGGAACCCCCGCATTCATTTGCATGGTCCTTGAGTAGCGTGGACGCTTCCTGCTGTTGCTCGATCAGCAGGTCGAGGGACTGTTGCCTCTGCTGGGCCATGGACATTTGCGGTGGTGTGACAGGGGGGCTGCTCAACACATGTTGCCTTGGCACAGGACTTGTGGGGGTTGGCCAGTCGTCGTCTTCAGGGTGCCCCTGCGTGGTTTCGTCATGGTGTAGGGGATGGGACATGCAGGGGGATTGGGAAAGGTCATGGATGGTACCTACGTCGCCAGCACTGTTTTCCGTGTCGGAGCATGCTGGCATGACAGCTGTGTCACCTATGGTGCTGCTACCACCAGAGGCGGTGCCATCAGATACGTTCTTTGGGGGGACCTGTGGTGCTGGGGTTGTGGACTTGCTGGCTGCTGGGGTGCCTGTTGCAGTCCCCTCCAGTGTGCTGCCACTTGATTCCTGCTGCTGCCGTGTCTTGATCCTTGCACCTGAGGTGGAGGCTCTTGGGACGTTGGTCCTGGCCCTCTTTGCAGGCGTGCTGGTAGGGGTGTCCTGCAGCTCGTCGTTGGTATCGGACCCTGTGGTGGAGTAAAGAGGGGCGAGCGTTAGTTATGGGTCTGTCGGATTTGGAATGGCAACGTATCAAATGCATTGGGGTGGTACATGAGGCTGATTTGGGACTGGGCCTTGGAGGTGGTCTCATTTTCGTGTGGATTGAGGATGCATTCATTTGGCTGCCTGCAGTTAGGGGGTGCATGCTGCACATGTAGGGGTTGTTTATGGCTTCTTGATTGATTTGTTTGTTCATTCTGACTTTTAGAGGGCGCTGTCAGGGCTAAGTATGTATTGCACTATGGGGTCACATGGTACTGCACATGTTCGTGGTTTGTGGATTTCGCATTGTTTCTCTTGGCCAACCTACCTGATTCTCCGGATGTCGGCACTCCTTTCTCCATCCCTCCGACTCCCTCTATGCTCTCCATTCCTATGGTGGAGGCGCAGATTTCCTCCCAGGGGGTCAACTTGATGGGCGACTCTGAACCCCCCCCGGTAGCTGTGGCGATGTTCCTGTTCGCAGAAAGTATGCTGCGTACGCGGATCCGCAGGTCGTCCCACCGCTTGCGACATTGCTGTGGCGTGCGGGGTGTTGTCCCCACCGCACTTACGCGCTGTGCCACCAGGACCCATATGGCCTTCTTGTTGGCAAGGGCCGTCCTGGTCATTTGACTGGAGAAGACGACGGCGGAATTTTCCTGTAGGGTCTCGGTGAGCACGGTCAGTTCCTCTCGGGAGAAGTGTACCTGCCGCTTGCGGTCACACGCTTTCTTGGCTACCTTTCCCATATTTATTTTTTTAACTGGGGTTGCTAACGGGTTGGGATGTGTGTCAGGGTCGGATTTTTTATGGTTGTGTTGGGATTCGGATTTTATAGTTGTGCGGCGTGCTGTTTCCCGTTCCGGCCACATGCTTTTACTTCCGTTTCCGTATATTTACGGTGGCCGTAATTTGCGGTGCACGCTCGTTACGGTGACCGCTCATTACGGTGACCGCTAAGATGGGTGGCGGTATTGCACCTGGTGCAGCGTACGGCGGCGGTAAGGGCCGTTTTGGGGTCATTTCCGCCATCGCAGCCTTTCGGATTCCGCCATGGCGTAATGCTCGTGCCCGATGGGTCGTGATTGGCCGCACTTTGCTCCTTCGTGCAATGGCGGAAACGCTATTTACGCTGTTGCGGTCCGGTCAGTCAATTTCCGCCAGGGTCGTAATGAGGGCCTATATCTAACTGAAGACATGAAGTTGTTCACTTGACCTATTGTTGAAACTGGTCTAGGGAAACCAAAGCAGCACTTAGTGTAGTATTTCCTTTTGTTTTTATATGTGCGATGACAATACTTTCCACACTTGTGTCTTTGAAATTGCAAAATGTGTGCATGTAGGTCACTATGTGTAATTTGTGAAGGGATTTCACAAGTGACATATTTCGGAATGAACTGTAAAACAGTGGCATCACTGTCCTGGCCAAATTTAGGACCATCTTTAATCCACAAAAGCATGTGGATGTGTGGTGCTCCTCTAGCTGGGTATTCTTTTCTCCGAAAGAAGTGTTACACTTCTCTGAGGGGAGGCATTGTTTTATTACAAATGAAGTGTAGCATTACAATGAAGCGATGATGGAAATATCCTGATACATTTACAGGATCTAGAGAGCAGAGTTATCCTGGAGTGCTATGCGTAGGAAATCATGCAAATCTTCCCATGCATATTCTGTACAACTTAATGTCACAAACCAAGTGGGTGGGCCAATGTTTCTTATCATATAGCGTACACCTGCAAGATGTCAAAAACAGTATTCTTTTGTACCGCACATGTTTGCTAAAAGATTTGTAATGTTTGATTGTAAAACCTCTTCTTTTTCTTGCACTTTTTGTAGTAATTGCTTAGCGGACATATTTGGAAATTGGTACCTGATTTCAATGTGTGTGCAACTCTGTAGCATAGAGTTGCTAGTTCACTTTCAAAGAGAAGGTGGAATATGAATTCCACATTTTGTCTGAATCTGGGGTCTTCAGAATACATTCGTAAAGAGCTGTATTATGATGCTGTTATTTGTGTGGGTCTTTCATCAAACTGTCCTCCTTTTCCAGTAGGAAAGAGTAGAGGAAAGGCTTGCACTTCTACACTTTTTTCCCATTTGCTGATTGGAAATCCTTTGGCTTCTCACATTTGGTAAGCAATGGGTGAATTGCATAATGGTCTAAAATATTGGATTCTGTAGTAGGGTCTAGGAGTTGAAATCGGCCAGTTCCTGATGAGTCTTGAATTATTTTGGTGGTTTCCCTCAGGTTTTCTTCTATGTTTATTTCTTTGTAGTATTCATTGTTGTCTTTTAGATAGTGCAGGGTGAAATGATCTGGTCTTATTCTGCATCCATCCTAATGGAATCTGGAGTGAGTGTCATGATTTACAATGGAATGTTACTGGTTAGAATGTTTATGTATGACTGGTGTTCTCTGGAGGGAGTTGAGAGATGTAGCCTGAGAGAGAGGCTTGTCTATGAGATCTGGACTTTACTATATGATGAATAATGACTCTAGAAACTGGATGTTATGCTTGGAAACTGATTAAAGAAGTTACTCATCCACACCTTGATGTCAGAGTCATTTTGCTAAAACACAGAACTCCACATTGGCGACGAGGATGCTGGCTGTGCTGCGGGGACAGCACACAAGAAGAGACAAGCACCGCCCCCCAAACCATGGAAGACCCTCTCTCTCAGGTAGGAAGAGCGCTTAATGCTATAGGCGCAGAAGGGCCCAGCGCAAAGGGCACAGGAGCAGAAAATAAGGAGATGCGCCAAAGCCAGGGGACAGCTGGTCTGTCAGTAGTTAGACAGGTCAAGCACAGAGAAAGTCAAGAGACTTTGGCAGGGCTGAGGGCCCAAAGACTGTTTTAAAGGGTTGGTAACCCAATCTGCGACATGGAGGGCTTGGTGCCCAAGGCAGTAGCGATTTGAAGAGGCCTGCGGGTCTAAGTTATGCCTGGATTATTAGGAAGCCATGCTGCGCAGCTGGGGGCTTGGAGCCTAGGGCAGCAGCATCAGAAGAGGTTGTGAACTTAAGCTGCACCAAGAAGTGACAGGGAAGTTGTTTGAAGGAGTTTGGGCAAAGGTACAACGTGCCTGGAACAGAGGAAGGTCCTGGGCCATTCCAGAATTTGAGAGGGCTTGGAGCCCGTACCTGCACCTAAGGGACTTGTAGCCCATGAATACACTTGGGGGCTTGGAGCCCATGGCACAGTTGGAGGTATTCGGAGTCACAAATGTGCTTATGAAGGGGCTCGGAGCCAATATGCAGCAACAGCATAAGGGAGTTAGAGCCTATTACAGTGCTGGAAGGGAGTCTTAATTCTGGCTTTGCTGAGGAGAAAAGGCTGCATATATCAGGCTCTGGAACCGGCTGTTTTTAGGCGGAGTGACACTTGCAAAATGTGTGCCAGTGAGAAGTGCAGGGAGCGGCTCGGGCTCTGTAGGAGGTTTCCTTGTGCAGAAGAGTGCAGAAAGGAGAAGTTGGAAGAGTCTGCGCTCTCAAGTCTGTGCTCCCAATTAGGGATCGGATTATGGTGTGCTGCTGTCACATTGTAGGAAAGCAATATCGCAAAGATGCAGGGGCCTTGTCCCTGAAGGTACTTTTAGTTTAATGAAGTGGACACGAGGAGGTGCCGTGTCCCCGAAGGTAGTGTTTGTTTAAAGATGTGGACATGAGGAGCAAGGAACTGAGTTATTTGTTTTTCTTTGCTTTTGAGGATTTGTTTATTATTGGAATAGCAGATTAAGTTAAGTTTGGTGATAAATGACATGTGAGGCCTGTATAACATTTAAAGAGCGTGAGTTCGTGAGAGTGTGAGCTTGAAATTGACGGTTGTAGTTTCTTGTGGGATATGTGTACAGACATTTGGGTGCTCCATCAAAGTGGTCAAATGCTGAGGAGCAGGTTTACAATTTTTGTTTACAAATTTTGTTTTGAGTTTAGGTTTCAAAGGTGTTTGTGCTCAGTCAGCTATGGGCGTGCAGGATTTAAATCCTGATGTCAAGGGTTTTAAAGGAGGTTTAAAGTGACATTTTTGAAGGAAGTGATTGAAAATACGTAGTTCTAGTGATTTTTTGAAATGTTACTCAGTATTTGTGTTTTAAGAACATTTGTGATGGGGGCCTGTTGCAAGTGGTGGTGCATGATATCGATTGGTGTGCACGGATAGAGTTTAAAAGTCGTGGCCTCTGTTAACAATTGCTTAGTAGTGGAATAGAGTGTTACTGGGAGGTTTAACTAACACACATTTCCTTCCACAGATGGGCTTTTTATTGAAGTACAGGTTGCGTAGTCAGTATTGCTAGAGTTTGGTATGTGGAAACTAAAGTTGAGTTTCTCTGCACTAATGTTTTTCTACACAGGTGGGACTTTTATAATGCAGAATTAATGAGAGTTTGGTTTTGTTAAAGCGTATATGTGCTGATGATTAAGCAAAGTTAATGGTTGTTGTGCTTAGAAACTTTACAGTAGTTGTGATGATGATATGAGGACTTTAGCAGAGGTATTGATGTTTGTGTGTTGCTTGTGTGTATGAAGTGTGGTTCTCCCAAAAAGGAGCTCGATGGAATACTTTCAAAATGGGCACAATTGGGGTAAAGGAGTCACTGAGTAGTGAAGTAGATGCCCGAGTATCAGGGATACTCAGCCTAGTTGGAGGTGGTATGTGTTGAGGCACATACCGGTTTGAGATTGAAGGGTGTGAGGGAGTTGTGTGTGTGTTCTATTGGAGGATGTTGGAGTTAAGATTTGGTTGAGAGGTATGGGTGCCTCTATGGTTGTAAAGTGTAGTAATGGTTTTCAGTAGTTGGATGCCTCTTCTTCACTTAGTAGAAAGAGGAAGGGACATTGGTTGTAATTGTGTCACATGGCGGTGTGGATGTTCATGGAATATAGGAAGTGGTTAGCAGAATGTTCTTAGTTTGGAGAGATAATGCAAGTGCATTGAAATGTGGGTGTTTGTGTGTGTGTGTGTGCTGTATATAGCTGTTATGCTTGAGTTAACTGGTTGTCTTTTTGATATCTCTAAGGAGGGGAGGTATGTAAGGATCTGGTCTTATTCTGCATCCATCCCAATGGAATCTGGAGTGAGTGTCATGATTGACAATGGAATGTTACTGGTTAGAATGTTTATGTGTGACTGGTGTTCTCTGGAGGGAGTTGAGAGATGTAGCCTGAGAGAGAGGCTTGTCTATGAGATCTGGACTTTACTATATGATGTATAATGACTCTAGAAACTGGATTTAGGCTTGGAAACTGATTAAAGAGGTTACTCATCCACACCTTTTTGCTAAAACACAGATCTCCACACAGGGCTTCTCTAACTTTATGAAGTCCACTAGTTTCTGCCAAAATGTTTTGTCTTTTGTAGGTACACCAATTACTAGGATAATCAAAGATTGATCTATTGGACGTTGCACTCCCACAGTATGTTCATTTTCTTTGAGATATAATGGCAAATAAACTACTTTGCCACAAATGCCTTTCATTAATTCAGAGGGAGGTAGTTTTGCTGTTTTTGTTTCAAGGCGTATTATTGCTTGCACTGTTTGAATTATGCTCTCATACATGTTAAGTTGTTGAAGTGGTTTTGGTAGTGGGAATAATTCCAAGTTATTAGTGATAGCATGTGAAGGTATTTTGGTTGTTGTCAAGTTTTACAGTGCAGTAACTGCAAAGTAGTAAGGGATTAGTAATTTAGTATTTGTTTTCTGCTATAAAATAGAGAGCTAATTGGAACCACTTGGAATCTTTGTTGTCTTCTATTTTGTACATTATGTCTACAGTTTTTGTGCTATTCTTATAAACAGTACTGCAGCAACACACACACACATGGTTTGGTGTTTCAGCAGATGTGCTTTTAAACTTTAGTATTTCTTTTTTGTATGTGTGTAGTAGAAGGTTGTCATCTGTAAAGTTGTTGCTAGTTTGTTCTAAAGATATTGAATTTTGTAAGTGGCTTTCAATTTCAATTTTTTTTTCTGGATGAGGTCTATTTCTTCAAGTAGTTCTTTGGTTGTACCATGTAGAAGAATGTTATTTAAATTGGACAGTGCTAAAGCAGGACTTTTGGCATAAAAGATTTTATGAACATAATTTCTTACAGTTGAATGGTGTGTTCCTACCATTTTGTTTTGTGGAAGGTGCTTTTGCAAATAGGTCCAGAAATGCAGGCTAATGAATGTCCTTGTAGTCCTGTGCATCTTTGCACGGGGCAGGAGTCCATAGTTTGTAATATTTTTATTTTCAATTTGTCTTTGCCTTTCACATACTGATTGAGGAAGTGGCGTAAAGATGTGAAAGATGTTTTGCCTATGTTACACATTGATGTGCATGGCCATTTGTAGACTGGACGTATTGGTTCAGTGGAATGAAGAGTTGATACCAAGTTTGCTGGTGATATTTTTGCGAGCAGTGCGTCTTGTTTCATAATGGTATTATTAACCTTTTCATATTCTCGTCAACTGATATGTATGGCAATTGGGTTTCTTTGCTTTTGTTTATAAGCTTCTTCATTGAAATATGATTCTGTGCTGGTGGTGTGACTCCATTCACCTCTGCAGATGTTTGTGAAGCTATCTTTGTTGATATTCCATTTATTGAGAAGTCTATTTTGTAGTTGAGTAGTTAGTTTTGTTAGTGGTTTCATTCTGTTTAAAACTAGAATAAATAATTTTCTTTTGAGAAGGATTGCACTGTTTATGAAAGTTTCCAGGAATAATTTTCTACGGTAGGTTTTAAAGGTTGTGCATGATTTCTCTCCTGTCTTTATAAGGTTCTGAAGGACTCTATGGTGGACATTTTTTTGTAAAAAAATGATTTTGGTATGCTTGCTTGTGGCTACATCGGGATTTATAGGTGCAGTGTTAGCACTACTTTTAGCTGCAATCCTTTTAATAACTTTCTGTTTAGTTTAATATTTTGAAAGAGGAGTCAAAGTTTCTTTACGGGAAGCTGCTTTTGTTTCGCTTATTGACTGTATTAGCTGTTTTGTTTGAACTTTCTGTATACATTCTGCTAGAGGTGGATGCTTATATTGTACACTTTTATTTTGATTTGCTCTACTTCTGAGTTGCTTTCTACAGAGTTGCTTTATGGTAGGCATTATTTGGGGTCTGTTGGAGAAAAAAGAAAGTGTGGGTTGGGATGTTGTGCAACGTATGTGTGCATTGTGCATGAGTGTCTGAGTATGATGGAAGGCATGTATGTAGAGATGTGTGATTGTGGAATGGGCTGTTAATTCAGGTTGGGAAGGCTATTCTCGTATTTGTGTGTTACTACACTGGTGTTCAGATGACAATACAAAGTATGCACCTGCTGAGGTGCAATCAGTAATCCTGAATCTAATGCTGCAGGATTAATAAAATTGTTTTTTTTTTTACAATACTAGAATTCTACAGTGTTTGAGAAACAGTTAGAACACTATGGCAGTATTGCACTTACTTTGGATGCAAAGAGTAGGTTTCTTCGGAGTTCTCTTTTGTACTTCAGACACTGCTGGTTTTCAGGAGAGTGGTCTTCACTGCAATTGTGAAAGAAAGAAGTTAGTACATATGTGTGTTAATAGCACTGTTGTTAATGTAGACATGTATTTGTTTGTTTTTGCAGTGATAGTGCTTTCTGTTAATGGTGCATATCCTGAACATGCAGTTTCCTTTGTGTATGTGCAGTCTGGATATTTTACTTAGAATCTGTCATTTGAACTTGCCTTAGAAATGATTACAATAGTAAGTACACAGACACATTTAGCTTTTTAAGGCAGTGTTATTTGATGTTAGAAGATAGGAGAAAAACAAGTATGCTTTTTTCTTGCTAGTTGTTCAGGGTAAATGGCAGGAACTCTGGTGAAAAGCATGCCATGTATGCATTAAAATGCAGGGTACCTGCTACTTACTCTGTATAAATAGTAAAAATGTCATGCTGTCATTTCTCTCATCTGCTATGATCAAGTGTCACATTCAATGGTGTTTGTTTTCCAAGTTTTCATTTTGCCATATAACAACACAGAACAGGAAACCATACATTGCATGCATTTCAATATGGTTCTTGACATTTACAATCATACTGTTATTTCTCCCATCTTTTAAAATGAAATGACACTTTGTAATAAAGCTGTGTGTGCTGTGTCTGATTATTATTGTCATCATTTCTAAAGCAAGTTCAAATGATAGATTCTATGTAAAATGCCCAGAAT
The DNA here is from genome assembly GCF_040938575.1 of Ambystoma mexicanum. Classification (NCBI taxonomy): domain Eukaryota; kingdom Metazoa; phylum Chordata; class Amphibia; order Caudata; family Ambystomatidae; genus Ambystoma; species Ambystoma mexicanum. The sequence continues at coordinate 694,852,075 of NC_090926.1, read as the reverse complement.
GCACAAAGGAAACTGTATATACAGCATATGCACTATAATGCATGAAATGCTTTCATGCTTGAAATGTGGATAAATAGGTGGCAGTGGTTACACAAATGACAGAATGAATGAAGAGAATAACAGTTTGCACATTACAATTAGTAACATGGGTAAATGAAAATTTGAAAAGCACTCAGCTTTGCAAGTGACATTTGATCATAGCAGATGGGAGAAATTACAGTAAGCTTTTTTCAGGTTATACAGGGTAAGTGGCAGTTACCCTGTTCATATGAATTTATACAAGAGTTGTACATGTACTGTGCACATAATATTAATACCTGTAGTTTGTGTTCATGCATGTGGATGTGCATGAATCTGCAAGAAGAAATCTTGGAGAGTTTTACAGTAGTTATTGCTGTGGCTGCTTTGCAGTCACAGCAGAATTGTACTCAGAGTGATCAACAGTACATCTAAAGTGCTGAACTGTGATGATAGAGTTAGATGTAGAGATCTTGGATGTGATTGGTGGATGGTTGTGTGACTGCTTAGCAGTAGCCAATGAGGGAATGGTGCAGATAGTGAAGTGGAAAGGGTACAAGGGCTGCCCCAGTGTTACGTGCTCAGTGGCCACCGTGGCTGTTCACCAACAGGGCGTGCCACATCCGGGGCTTCTCAGCATATCTGGCATGGAAATAGGATTAGGGGAATTAGCCAATCAGGTGCTGAGGGTGTCATTCATAGGGAGAGAGGGTAATCATTTGTTTAATTGCTGTATGCTGTGAAGACGGCTGTGTTTGCTGAGATGGACAGAGTTAGAGTGTGGATAATGGGAGATGGTTATATCGCTAATCTGCAGTGGTATGCAAACATGTGTGGCATTTCAGACAATGTTGGAATGCAGGGAGTGGAGGTTACATGGTTTGATGTGCCAGGGAGAAATCTGCAAGGTGTCTTTACACTTTGTAGAAATATGGCTTATTTTAACACTCCTCATATCCTGGTCGTAAATTGTGGAGGAATGTATTTGTGCTATCTGAGTGCAATACATTTGCAGGGTGCTCTGAAGCAGTTGCTAAAGGAACTGATGCGCCTGTTTCCATATGCAAAGATAATGTTTTCCTATATACCACCTAGGACTGCATGGATACCTTGTCATGTATTTAATCCTCAACAAGACATAGAAAGATGCCTTAATCGGGTAGTGGGTTTTATGTATTCTGTAGGCATGTCATCATTCCAAAATGAGAACCTTTTGGAAGATGGTGCAATTGTTTTTTGTGATGGAATGACTTTCACAGATTTTGTCATGCAATATTACTTAGTAATATGCAGAACTCAATCGGAAGTTGTTGTGAAGTCATGTAACAAAATCTGAAAAAAGCCTCAAAAAAGCTAAAAAAAAGAAAAAGAAAAAAAGGCCCTTTTCAGAGCCAACATCAAAGGGGAAGTAGAGTACACCATTTACATTTTATTCCCCAGCCTCATATTTTTTATGATATGTCCGTGGACATCACGGCTGTTCACGGAGCGTGCATGTTACATACAGGGATTTTGAGGCTAAGAGGTATGTAAATGATATTGTGCAAGCCAGGTGATTGGTCACTAAGGTTTACTGGGTGTGATGTGTAAGGAGAGACTTTGGCAGAAAGTCTGTTTCCTGAGAGGAGAGCACATAGCTATGGCTTTGTCTTTCAGAAGGCAGATTGTCTGGATTTTGGGTGGCTTGTGGATACATTGGTTGGAGGTGCATGAAGATCACTGTGGAGTGGCTGCACATCTTGGATTCCCTCAGGTGGATGTGCACTGGCATTTAGTGCGCGGAATGAAGTGGCTGGATTTGGTTCCTGTTTGTGCTACTTTGACACAGCATCATCCAGACATTATTATTACTCATTGTGGAGGGAACAGTTTAGGATATGTCCCTGGAATATCCTTGCAATTTGCAATGGAAGAAGGACTTGGGAAAGCCATGGACATGTTTCCAAATTCGCAAGTTATTTTTTCTCATATTGCGCAGAGACAAATGTGGCTGCAGTCTTCTTCATTTGGTCCACAAATGGAGAAAAGCAAGGCGCAGTTTCAACAAGGTTGTTTGTGCTTTTTTGAGAGATTTTGGTATGTCCTCTTTTCACAATGAAAATATTATATTTCGCAGCACACATATTTTTCGTAGCGATGGAGACCATTTTACTGATGCTCGAGATCAGATTTTTCTGCGAAATATACAAAATGCATTGCAAACCTTTTTTGGAAGTATAGCAATCCTTTTTCCAGTAGCTGTTGACTACTTGAACTTTTTGAAGCACACAAAAAACACCTGAAAAATGCTTTATTCAGACCCACCACTTACTCCCAGAGAAGAGATCAATGGTTTTGCAGTACCCCAAAAATATGAATGTCTGTGAACTGTCTGAGGACTTCTAAAAATGTACAGCATTTCATTGCCACTTCTATTTTGAAACAGTGAATGTTTTGTATTTTTTGTTTTTTTTAACAAAACACACAAGGAAAGGAAGAGATGGGAGGGTAAGGAAGGGGCACCGACCACGGGGATAAGAAAGGCAGGTGGAGAGAGTAAGATGTAGGGTAGGCCTTAATCAGGTAGTGGGCAGTCCTTCTTATGCTCCCGGACCACAGCCTCGAAAGCACCTTGAAGAGTTCCCCCCCCTGCAGAGTACTGCGTCGCAGTACCTACACAATAATGGTACCCTCATCTACAGTGTTGCGTATGGCCTGCAAGACAGCTTGAGGGATGCGCTGCACCACAGGAGTGTATCTTGTGGTGGCAGGAGCAGAAACAGAGGATGCTGTAGAGGAACTCAACCTACTACTTTTATCGCAGGGGACAACCCTCTGAACTGCCCCAGTGTGTAACACCCTTAGGTGTTGCTTAATGGAGGTAGTACCATAACTGTACAAACCTGGTTTGCCATGACTGAGCACCATCTGGCACTCAGTGCAATGCACCTTGTTTGCATGAGCTTTGGGTACTCCTCCAACAGTGGCAAACAATCTCCACACCCAAGATTCACTGGGGCTATAAGTAGCAGGGACTTCCACTACCTCACCTCATCATCCTCTGTATCCATCTCTGCATCCTCACACCTGTTCCTCTCTCCAGGCCCTTGGGAAGGTGGTCGCGGTGGAGGGGGTGGGGGTGGTGCTGAAGCCTAGGCAGCTGCACAGGTGAAAGCCATGGTTGATATCTGGAATGTAGCACAGCAGGCAGAGGAATGGCACAGCAGACACAGCACGCACAGGACAGCAGGCAGAGGTCAGCAGCCAATGCAGTGTGGAAGCACAGCACACCAGTATTGAGCAATGCTCCCTGTGGTAGCCAGAAATAGAATGAGGAGCAGTTCTGGGGTGCGTCCTCTTCTAGGGGTGCTGGGGCGCCCTTCGCAGACAGCAGCGCTGTCTGCAAACACTTCGAACACCAAAAGGGCTCAAAAAGTTCAAAAAAATATCCAGATCGCTAGGGACATGATTTGGGACATGTGCAAGGGTGAAGTTTCGCAGTAAAATACCTTAGATTGCCCAGAAAAGCACTTTTTCAGTGTCTGGGGTCCCGGACTCTGTTCGCGGACAAGGACCCGTGCTTAGGGTGGGTGCGGTCACATGATGACGTCACAGACACGATCGCGTATGGGATGGCTGTCCATAGGACGCCGAATGCGTGGGGTCAGTTGTGCGCATGCACACGGGTGTTCTGCGGACAGTGATTGGGTCCCCAAACTATTTAAAAGTGCGACACACATGCAGCGGAAAGTTACAGATCCAAGGGTTGGATGCATGCGCACAAGTGTCCACCGGAGTTGGGTCCCCAAACTAATTAAAGGTGCATCACAACTTTGCATATATGCGGATGGGTTATGTGTTCTACAGACACATTCACTCTGATTGCAGACAATACGAACAGGGGGGATGTTCTTAGGACACCCTATTTTGACTAATAGCGGACAGGCAGACAGATCATGTGTCCTACGGACACCCCCATTTTGATTGCGGACAGTGCGAAGAGGCATAGTGTCCTTAGGAAAACCCCATTTTGGTTAATTGCGGACATCCCAGACAGTTGCGCCGTCCGCGGACACCCAAACAGCTATTTTTTTAACAGCCTATTTTTAAAAAAAAGAGAGAAATATAGGAATATAGAACAGTATACGTAATATTTTATTACTGTACAAATACATAGAAATTATTCAAGAGAGGGGAAAGCAGAAATTGAAACATATTCAGGGGAATTAGGGTTTTCTACATGTTGGATGGTAGGGGAGGAAGGTGTTGAGATCTCATCATAACGTTTTGGGTGATGAGAATTCTTTGGGGATGGTTGACTGGGACATGGAGAAGGGGTACAGGTGCACGTGGGACAGTGATATTTTATTTTTTCCATGATATGGTTTTCTACAAAGTTCTTTAAAATAATGAAATTGGTCATTCATTGATCAATTTTTTGTTCAAAACGTTGTAGATGATTTTCCACAGTGTTCATTTGTTCTTCCATTATTACATGATGTATTGTTTCAGTATTATTCTCATTTTTTGTATGTTCTGTTAAAGAAAAATAAATGTGTTAGGGGCACACAAAATAATGTTTATTAATTAGCTTACTTAGAAAAGTGCAGTGTCTACCATTAGTATCACAGTTTTCACTCATTTCGTCCTGGGGAACATTTTCTTCAAGCTTCTGCAAAGTACTAGACATTTCTGCATAGAAAATATACATTATTTTTTGTTTATCCTACTCCAGAAAGTTTATAAATATAGGAATGAATGTAGTGTACTTACCAGTTTGTTTTTTAGTTTTCCTGTTACTGCTATGTAGGTGTCCTGTTGATATTTGTTGTGCAGTTTCCGTATAAAGCATCAGTGAGGCAATTCTGTTGGAGGCATATGTTATTTTTTTTGGTATGTTCGATTATGTTTCATATGCTATGTAATTGGACTGTTGGTGTCTTACATATACAGTTTGCACTTCTTATTTATTTGTGAATGTAATTTATTTATATGCTGCTCTTTGAACATGTTCAGTGTGTTTATTGCATGATACAACAATGTAAGATACCCCTGAGTTTTTGGACAGTGTTGATGTTGACCGAGTCCGTCTGCGGACATGCGCACGGTCCGCGGACATCCTAACAACTAGCGTGGGACAGGGGGTTCAGTATGTTGTATGGTATATCTTTATAAACTAAGGTAATCCTAGTAAAAAACCTATCAAATTCATTATATCTATATCTATATTCAGTGAACAAATCTTTGTTAAAGTGATGTTATGGTTAAGTTGCACTATTAAAAACCCATGAAATTCAGTGAAAAAACATTGTTAAAGGGACGTTATGGTTAAGTTGCACTACTAAAAACCTATGAAATTCAGTAAAAAAACCTTTCTTAAAAGGACGTTATGGTTACAAGTAAAATTTAAAAAAAATGAAATTCGCCAGTTATAGTAAGCTGAACACGGCTGAACTCTTTAAAATATGCTCTCAGACCCTCTGCAATGCATTGGCCACTCACTTCACTGCAAAAACTCAGAAGATTCTGAGCACACCCTCTTCCTTCCTCCTCCCCTCCTCCCATACCCCCGCCCCGCCACCCATGGCCTCCCATCCTCCCTCTGATTTTCTCTCCTCCTTCTCCCCTAGCACATCTGACAAGATCACTACAGTTGTTCTCTCTATGAAGGTCTCCCGAAACAGGTCTACCACTGTTCTTCCCAAACTATTAAGGACAATATTGGCTCTCTTGCTCCTGCACTTGCTGATTTCTCCAATCACTCTCTTGTTACTGGATCTTTCCCCTCTTCCCCTAAGTACTCTTTTGCGCGTGCCCTCCTAAAAATAACCTCTGATGACCCGTTGTGTCCGGCTAACTACCACCACATCTCTGTCACCCCCTTCCTTGGGAAACTTTTCGAGAAGATGGTCTACCCCCAAACTGGCCCAGCATACTGAGCTTGTTGGTTGCTTACATTACCATTAATCTGGATTCCGAGCATCCAGAGGCAAAGAAACTGCTCTTTTGAACACCATTGAAGAACTGCTTGCATTTGTTGATTCTAACACCCCAACTGTGCTCATTCTACTTGATCTCTCCTCTGCATTTGATATGGTCAACCACCCCATCCTACAACATGGCTCCACTATAGCCTAGGTATCTCAGAGTGGGCACTGCACTGGCTGATCTCCTTCCTAACCCCCAGGATATCCTCTGTTCTTTCTCTTCTCCCAAAGCTTTCACCACCTGTTGTGCTCCCCAGGGCTCCAAGTTCTCTGTCTGGCTCTTTAACATCTATCTTGTCCCGGTTGCACACCTAATTTCCAACCTTTCCCCTTACTTCCAATGTCATGCAAATGACACAAAAGTCTTCTTCAAACTTCCCTCTGATCCTCTCCTGACTTCCTCCATTATTCCAAAATGCCTCTCTGCCATCCAGTCCTGGTGTACCTCCAATGATCTCTTCCTCAACACCAGCAAGACTGAGATCCTTCCCATTGGGACTCTTGCTCCCTCTTTCTTCCCTTCACTCTGGCCTCCCCCATCTCCTTCATCTGAAGTCAGAAACCTTGGAGTCATCTTCAACTCCTCTCTTTCCTTCCTCGCTCACAGCATCCAGGAGCTTGCCAAGAAGGCCCACTTTCAACTCCATCTCCTCAAAGGAATCCTCCCTTTCCTCCCCACGCTCAGTGTCGCTAGAGCTCTGGTACTCTCTAGGCTGGACTACAGCAACAGCCTCTTCCTTAACCTATACAATTCCTTTGTACGTCCTCTTCAGCTTATCCAGAATAGGGCTGCAAGACTTATCCTTGACCTCAAGTCAAAGGGCCACATCTCTCCAGCACTAAAATCTCTCCACTGGCTCACGGTTGCTGCAAGGATAAAATTCAAATTTTTCTGCATCATCCACAAGGCTGGCTGGGGCTGGGGGCAATGCTATCTACAACTGGCATGCATCAAATAGTCTCCCTCCAAACCTTTATGCTCCTCTGGCTCCAAATCTCTGTGTGTCAAGCGCTTCTCAAAACAGCAAGCTGGTGGCTGATCTCTTTCCTTGGCTGACTCCCTCCTCTGGAACAGCCTCCCCCTTCCTCAAATTCTGGAAGCTCCTCAAGACTTTCCTTTTCACCTCCTCCTTCCCCCTCTCCCTCCTCTGCTAAATACCACAATCGCTGATATTGGTGACCATGGCCCTAATGTATCCTTCTGTGTCCTCCCCCCACCCAATCACACCCAGCCTCTGCCCACTCCCAGCACTTGCCTTTGGCCACTAACTGCCCTGTGCTGTCTCATAGGTCTGCACTTATTATTGGCAGTTGACCACTCTGACCAAGTGATCTCCACCATGCACTTAACAACTGCTTCCAATTTACCTCCTAGAACTTACTCAGTGGAACACCTAGTGCTTAGCCCCTTCCCTCCTCCCTTCTTCATCTCTGCACTTGCATGTTCTGAATGCTCACAAGGCCTAGTAGGTACGCCTCTTTGTTTCTCTTCATTGACATCATATTTGCCTTTCATTCCCATGTTCCCTCCCTCCTGCCCTGTGGGCAGTTTGAAACACAATTTGCTTGATGTATAAGTGCCCTTCAAATGCACAATAAAATAAATAAATGAAATAAAATAATTTCAAAATCATCTCTGCTACCTTGATAAAACTTCTATGTTCATATTCTACGAGTCAAGGCCAACACTATTGAATGATGGAAATCTGACAATGTTTGGCGATTTTACATGTTTTCAGCAATTTTGAGTAATTCTTAACATGATGACATGTAGTTCAGTTTCAAGATTCTGATAGAGCTTACATTTATCTATAAACCGTCCAAAACTCAAATCAATTGGAGCTTGCATGGCGATGTACTGCATTTTACACATATTCAGTATTATTTATGTTCACGCAAATGCATTTGGATTTCTTTGGTTGTACTATTGAAGCAGTTTTTCACAAAAGGGCAGACTGTACACATCACCTAACTCCTTTCTATGTCTCTACTATTCAAAGTCAAATGTCTTGGAGAGCATATTTTAAACAACCTTTAACTTTCACTAATTCAAGACAGATGGCTGGTGTTGTGCATCAAAATATCAATAACCTCTTCTGTTGACTTCCCATTGCTAATCAATTCAGTTTTATGAATTGATATGAAACATGTCATACATTCTATGAAGGCAAAACCTGGTGTCATGAGTAAATGCCTGAAGAAAAAATAGAGTGTTTTATCAGCTTTTAAAGCCTGCATTAAATGCATTAAGTGGCATCTCGGGGTGGTCTTAAAAGCCATCTGGCCTCACCACAACATGTAATTAATTTCTATCCAGTTCCTACTAGACTGGAGATCTTTGTTATCTTCATTATGCCTATGAGTGGGGACATAAACTTTAAATGCAATTTGATTCTGTTCTTTCATTCCAGCTCCTTTATGTTTTATCTCTTCATCTATCAATGCAGACCTGGCTTTTCAATGTTCATGACAAAGCAACATGGCATTCAATATCAATTTAATTCCTATTCATAAGTTTAATAAAATATAGTTTGAAATGAATTACTAACATGGCAGAATAAACAAACATATTATATATGAATTCTCACATTGACTAGAATACGTTTGCTCTAATGACAACATATTTACATATGTTATTTGTATTGGGAAGGCATATGAAGCCATACAATTATGCGCTTTTAAATAAATGGCTTGCAGTATTCCCTGCAAAATAACTACTTTAGTTCTGGGGCTGCCTTTCACACGTAGCATGGTTATTCTTTGAAATATAGTGGTTCAGTTCAAATATTATAGTTCTCTCTGCTCAAAGATGTACCCCAAATGCACTCAATCCCGTGCTTGGTATTTTGGCCTCGGGATTTCACATACAGCACCAATGTGCTTTGCCAAGCAGGCCTGTGAACTTAACAAAACATATTCAAGATGGACACTGAGGTTAACATATTTCAGATACACTTTATTTGGGATGCACAAGGGCTGAATGATAATATGTCACTATACATTGGTAACATGCAGTCTGGCTTTGAGAATAAATGAGTTCAACAGATATCTTCCAACATTTTGGCACGCTCTTCAATTTGATAGGTTTCTCTTCTTAACGTTATAGCAAGCAAGTGGCAGAACTCCCTGATAAGCAACAAAGTCAGTAGTTATTTCTCTTATTCTTGCCAGGAATGCTCCTCTCAGTTTATTCATTTTAAGTCTCATCTTTATTATAAAATCCTTCCCAATTAGTGGTAGGCCTCATCAGTTGCTCACAAACAGCCAGAGAGATTGTGAAATGCAAAAAGATTTTCTCTTAAGAAGGTATGAAACAGAGAGGCAGACCAAGGTGCACATGCTCCAGATGCAAGTTGGTGTGCAGTCATAATGTCGAAAATAAAAAAATCAAATGACAAAAAAGTCAAAAAAAAATGTAAAAAAAAAAAGTCGAATCTATTATTTTTTTATGTATATGTATTTTTTGGGTTTGGTAAGTATAAAAAATTGGTAAAATAAAAAAAGGGGTGGGGGTTGGGGGGGAAACCCCCCATTTCGAAAAAGAAAAACGTATTGAAATTTTTTTTTTTTTTCAACATTTTTTTTTCGACATTATGACGTTCGACATTTTTGTTTTCGACCAAATGACTATAAACCATGCAAGTTATTGGGTTTCACTATCTAGAAGGAACTCATACATCATGGCCTTGTCTCCTGCACTGATTAGTCTAAATTGGTTCTCCACTTACTGTACCACTGCTTGTAAGAAGGTTAATCCAGATACCCATCTCTAACAACAGAAAAGGGATTGTGTTTGTTAAAATAGCATATTCATGTTTAACAAACACACTGCTGGAAGCTACAGAAGGGAGAGAACGAGAGAGAAAGAGAAGTGATGAAAATCGCTGCAACATAATATAGCATAATAAATGCAGTGTGTACTGTAACATTTGCAATGACTTTGTGTGGCATGTTGTAGCTGATGTTCTGCTTCTTCAGCCAGGCAACCACCAACTCTTGGGGGGCTTTTGCTAAAAATATCACATTATGATATTATGTTAGACAGTTTTAGCACACCCCAACAAACCAGAATATTTTGCAGGAAGTTACAGGTGAAAGGGAGAGAATGCACGAGAGAAAGAAGAATATTTTGAGAAAGTGAGAGCTAGAGAGATACACATTTAGAGAGAGGCTGAAAGTTCATGGACATGGGATTCTCAAAAGTAACATGCAGTAATATGACATAATGGATGCAGGTCCTATGCAGGAAACATTGCATTAGTGTAAGTGACAGTAGAAATAGAGGAAGACAGGGAGAGAGATGGAGAGAGTGAGAGAAAGAAAGATTGATACATAGAGAGACAAATGACATTTTTGTTGCAACCCAAGTAACATAATATAACATAATTAATGTATATTCAGCAGTATGGTGTAGAAGATGTCCTGCATATGCAAGTAGGTGAGCACCAACTCTTGGGGTGCTTATGACAATTAGAAAAAGCTTACTTAATATTATATTGGAATATTGCAACACATCACCTCATAGCAAAACACACTGAAGGTAGTTACAGAAGAAAGAGAGAGTGCACTGATAGAGGGAATGAGACCATGCAATTGGGATTTTCAGCAGTGTGCAGTACACAGTGACATATTGTAACATAACATATAATAACACATTCAGCATTTAAGAAGCACGCATTGCAGTAAGAGAGGGAGAGAGTTTATTGGGTAGACAGTGCAGCACATACTATGTTGAATAGGGCACATTGGTGCTTCAGTGGTGGGAGGAACTTCCAAGCTGAGGGCGAACATAGTAGAGTTTGCATGGGAGAACAACAGTCTTGTAGAAGTTCTTTCCTTCCAGGGTAAATGAGAAGTGAGCATCCAAGAGAATGGTGGTACATCGGAATATTGATTGGCTTTTTAAACAAAAACATACCTTTTTGATTGGCAGAGACATGTGTATATTTTTTTGAGTTTAAAAGATTTTTATTATGAGAAATCAACATACAAGGTATTCAAAAACATTAATAATAAACAAGAACAAATGCCAGTGCGTAGTATGAGATATCAACAAAAGTATTGCAAGAAGTGCAGATGATTTACAACAATATCTGGTATGTGTAAATAGAAGGGTTTAATTAACATCAACAAAGCAATATTTTTTATATAAAATAAGAGGGGGTAATGAAACAATAACATAATAACAGGCTAGACATATAACAAACATGACAGACAGGTCAGAACACAAACAGGGAATAAAGAAATATATAATGAAAGTATTAGTGGTAATCTGTATTAGATAAAAAATCGAGAAACAGTTGCCATTTCAAATTATGTTTGCATAGTAGAGCAAGAGAGGAAGCTATACAATTTTCTAGCCTATGAATATTACACATATTATTCCACCAACACTTGTAATGAATGTGCTGCAGACTTTTCCAATTAGTAGTGATGGTTTGCAGTGCAACCGTGAGACAAAGATCAAAATGTTTTTTTGTATGTTCGTTGGCTACTACAGTTTGTAGGAGGGAGCTCCCAAAGATGAGAAAGTCAAAACAAAAGTCTTGCTTTGTTTTAAAAATGAGTTTGATCGTTTGCCATACAGAAATCAAAATGGGTTTAACATGTTGACATTTAACAAACATATGTTTAAAAGAGACTGAAAGTATAGAGCAACTCCAGCAAAGGTCATTAGGTAACAGGCCATATTTGAAAAGGGACGCAGGGGTAGCAAAGGCCTAATGAAGGAAGAAAAATAGGGTTTGGGTTAGACTGGCTGACCAAGTAATTCTCGAGATGGCATTTCCACTGTGGAGGCCAGTAAAATTGAAGGTCCGGCAGTGTACAGTCATCTCTCCAATCATTATGTAGCGGACCAGCCGCTTGAGTTGCCATCAGAGATTTATAGAAGAAAGATGCAGTACAATTGTGTTTTAGGATATAAAACAATCTTAGTACATCGGGTGTATTGGAATTATGAATAAGTTGATCGTAATATTCAAACAGAGCAGCAATAATAATCAAGTATTGTTTCATGGCAGATGCAGGAAGATATTTGATAGCAAAGTCTTTAAAAATAATAGGAACATTATGTGAAAAGAATTGGTTACAGTTTGTAATGTTTCTAGATAACCATGGCTTCCACAATATCGATTTGCCTTTCACCTTAATCAGGGCATTAAGCCAAATAAGGGGAGAAGTAAAGGCAGACAATTTGGCAAGAGATGGGAACATATATGGTTTAAGATATAGTGCAGATTGATGGATGCAGGAAAATTTCATACGTTTATTCTTACTTTTGATAAGGTTAATATCCGATAGGGGAATTGGGGAAGCCATAGCTTTTTCCTGCAGCACCCAATTTGGATTGTACTACAATTCTTCTTGAACAAACCACATTTGTACCTGCTTAATAACAAAGGCTATGTGATACTTTCTAAAATCTGGAAAATTAACACCGCGGATAGAGTGAGGTTTCTTTAATTTACTGAGTAATATTCTACGTCTTCCTTTGCCCCCTAGGAATTTAAGGAGGCAAGAGTCTAAGGACTTGAAAAAGGTAAGGGGAAAGGAAATAGATAACATACATAGAAGGTAAAGAATTACAGGAGAGATCATCATCTTTATGGACTATAAACGGCCCCACCAGGATAGATAAAGGGGAGACCATGACGATATAAATTCATTGACTCTGGCTAGTATCATTTCTATATTTCTTTTTCGCATATCACAGATAGAAGTGGTCATATGGACTCCAAGATATTTTGATTTGATTTTGATTTGATTTGATTTTATTAAAAACCAGGCCCAGGGGCAACCGGGCGCATACTCTTAAACATGTTACAAAAAGCAGTAGTTACAGAAGTTACAAAAATATACAGCATATATACATGTACATACTCTTAAACATGTTACAAAAAGCAGTAGTTACAGTGAGTTACAAAAATATACAGAATATATACATGTACCGAAGGGTACCATTAACAGCGTATAATACAGTGACAGAGCAGAGAGAACATGTATATTCAGTTCTGTACCCCACATGGAGTCTGGACTGTGTCAAGGTCTCGTGAGTCTTGGGAGAGCAGCCATGTTTTAGCATTGTTCTTGAAGGAGTGGAATGATGGTTCAATTCTGATAGGTGTGGGCAAGGTGTTCCAGAGTTTGGAGGCCAGTACGGGGAAGCTCACCCCACCAGCTTTTTGGAGTTTGCATCTAGGCACGATGAGGCTGTGAGTTTGGGCTGCTCTGGTAGGTCGAGTGGAGGTGTGGCGTGAGAAGCGAGTGGACAGGTAATGTGGGGCGTTGTTGTTCAGACATTTGTGAGTCAAAGCTAGGGTTTTCAGGGCAATTCTCTGTTTTACCGGGAGCCAGCGTAAATCCAATCTGACGGAGGAGATATGAGAGCGTCTCGGGATGTTTAAGGCTGCCCTTAAGGCATTATTTTGTACAGTTTGCAATTTATTAAGGTTAGACCTTGTGGACACTATTTCACTCCTATGGATAGTGTATGGTGTGTCATGCAGTATCTGTTAAGGGGAAGGATTTCCGATTTATCAATGTTAAGCTTATATCCAGATACTTTAGAGAAGTTAGAGATAGTATGTAAAAGGTGTGGACCACTTTGTTCTGGATTTTTCTGGAATATAAGAACATCATCCGCATATGCAGCTGTTTTAACCCTTTAAGTGCCATGGGTTTTCCCCCCCAGTGCCAAGGACCTTTTTGGTGATTTCGGTATGTCACCATTCAATGCCTTGTAACTTTTTTGTTACATCAGATAGCTTGGCCAAATTTGGCTCCTTTTTTTCCCACATGTAGGCAGTCGTAACGCCACCCAGGAATCCTAGGTTACTGTAGGGGGTTGAGAGAAAATACCCAAAAAAGGCATACATTTTGTTTTTTTTCCAAAAATGCCAATAAAATGATGTACAAAGAAGCCTGTGGTTTTTTCCTTGTAAGAGCTAGGAACAAATGGTTTGCTGTGCTAAATTCCCCAATATCCTGGTCAAAGGGTAGTTAAGCCAAATTGGAGGACAGAAAGGCATACATTTCTGAAAAGTAGACAAAATTCCAAGTTTAGGAAGGGGTGATTTGCGCAGGTTGGGCAACAACTAGGTAGGGGAAAATGTCATAGTTTGGGGAAAAAGCGGAAAAATGACCGAAAAAAAGTTATGTGGTGGACAATGGCTTCTATGCATTTTGAGAAAAACAATGCTCTGCTACATTCCCCCAACTCTTTCAGTTAGTTTAACAAAACAAGCATTACCACAAGCCAAACACTGAGACGTGGTACACAGGAGTTTTATTCTTATGGTCTCAAAATATGCTTGAAGATCCCTTTCACCCTCCTCCTCCTCCTCACCTGAATGTCCTTCTTCGGATGATTTGTCTGTGAAAATGTCTCTCTTTTCTCTCCAAGCTGTATCAGGCTTTTTGTTGATGAATTTAGGAAGGGCTTCTCTGGAGGCCACCTTGCCTTATGCAATTGCCTGGCAGTGGGACCCCCAGGGAGACCACCCCACAATAAGGGAAAAGCTTTGCCGAAAAACCCTGAGTTGGTATTTGTAGAGCGTTGATGTTGAGTCCGAGGGTCTCTGAATGGAATCGTGTAAGCAGTTGAGTGGTTGAAGTCTTGAGTAATGAGAACTGCAATAACCAGCATGCACTGGTGTTGAGCGTTTTTTCCGGTATGGTATCCATGGTGTAAGGTGATCCAACCTTGGGAATGAGAGCTCTGCCAGGAAGGTGATGAGTTGGAAGGTAAGTGGCCCCACCCAGGGGGGGTGATACTTCAGAAGCGTCCCTGGGTCCGGAACAGAACAGTCTTGGCTGTAAGAAATACCCACGGGAAGCGCGGATGGGAACTTGGGAAACCCGAGTAGCAATCGTGAACCGAAAGGAAAGATGAAGCGTTCCGAGGAGTGGAACGAGTAGAAAGAAGAAAAGGGGAACAGAAGAGGACGGAAGAATACAGGGAAGGAGCCGAAGAGGAAAAAGATGTAGCACTTGAACAGTGTAAACCCGCAAGCACAAAGGGTTGCAACGTGCTGCGGAATACTGCAGACGCGTCTAAATACACGTCACAAGCAGGAAGTGGAAAACACTAGAATGCTGCACCCGCTTCTGCTGGATAATGTAACGGCTCAACCCTTCCTCCATTGATTTCACATCCTCCAAGGTCTGCGGATCATGACAGTATGACCCCTCTTTAAAGATACCCCACCAGGTTTTCCCGGATGACACCTATGGAATTGGCGCAGGAGCCGAGGTGCCTTAAGGTTCCTTGTGGGTTCCCAGGATCTCTCTGACCACGGAAACCCTTTCCATAGTATGAGGTATTGTATTGCTCCATTTCTGTACCTTGAGTCAAGTGTACGTGATACTTCATACTTCCTAGTGGGTGCAGTGTAGCGATGATTTGTCTTTTGTGGGGATCTGGTTTATATTCCTTCAAGAGGGAAGAATGGAATACAGGATGTATTCTTCTTAGGGAATGTGGTAGAGACAACTTAAATGCCACTGGATTAATCTGCTGGTCAAAGGGAAAAGGTCCAATGTATCGTGGAGCAAACTTCCCAGGGTGTACCATCTGGGTAGTAACTTAGTTGTCAACCAAACCTTTGTCCCAGCTTGTCATTCTGGATTCGGTCTTCTTTTCTTGCCTGCCCACTTCTTGTAGTCTTGGCGACTGGACAACAAGATTTCCTGGGCCTTTCTGTGACTATCTTTGAGGTTGTTTAACACCTGATCGATAGTTGGTTGATTAGTGGACTGTATAGGAGAAAAGGGTAGATGTCTGGGATTATATCCATAAATACATTTGAAAGGAATCATACCAATCGCAGAGTGAGTTGTGTTATTGTAGGAAAATTCTGCTGTCGGCAAGAGATTGTTCCAATTGTATTGAGCTTGATTGCAGAAACACCTGAGATATTGTTCAAGGGTTGCGTTTAGGTGCTCAGTCTGTCCATTGCTCTCTGGGTGAACTCCGGATGACATAGCTCTTTGTATTTGCAACAGCTTGCAAAGAGAAGTCCAGAATTTAGATGTGAACTGTGATCCCCTGTCAGATACGATGGTGAGAGGTAGACCATGAAGACACACAACATCCTTTATAAATACCTCTGCCATTACCGAAGTGGTGGGAGTACCAGTCAGAGAGGAAAAGTGGGCAACTTGCTGAATGAGTCCACCACTACCATAATGGCAGTGTGTCCCTGGGAGTTGGGAAGTTCCACTTTAAAGTCCATTGACAAATGTTGCCAAGGTCCTGCCTGAGGTGTATCTTGCTGGAGTAATCCAAGTGGTTTTGCTGTGTTGTATTTACTCTGGGCACATGTAGGGCAGGGGGATACGTATTCCTTTGTATCCTTAGTCATTGTTGGCCACCAAAAGTGGCGTCTTGTTAGCTCTAATGTGGCTGTTTGTCCCTTGTGTCCTGCTGTTGGAAGATCATGACACCAAGATAAAGCCTTTGTTTGAAGTTTCTTAGCAGGTAAGTATAGCTGGTCTTCCTTGAACCAGTATTTCCCTTTCTTGAGCAAAGAGGGATTCCCATAGGAAACTGCACTTTGGGCCTCTAGTATTTCCTGTAGAAAGGAGTTGACTACTCCTATGAATCTTTTCCCGGTTAACATTAGTTCATGTCCTGTTTATTTTCCTGATTTCTTGCCCGACTTCTAGAGAGGGCCTCTGCTAATTGATACTCTCTTCCAGGTAGATAAGTGAGTTCAAAGTCAAATTGAGAAAAGAAATATGCCCACTTGGCATGACGGGAATTACGGCACTCCATCTGCTGTAAAATACTGAGATTTCTGTGGTCTGTGCGAACTATGAACGGATGCCTGATGGCCAGGAGCTCCTTTTCTAGAGCAGAATAGTTCTTTTCACTTGAGGTAAGAGTCCTGGAGTAATAGGCAATAGGGTGTTCCAGCTCGTCTTCTTTCTTTTGCAAAAGCGCCGCCCTTAT
Source organism: Ambystoma mexicanum (assembly GCF_040938575.1). Taxonomy (NCBI): domain Eukaryota; kingdom Metazoa; phylum Chordata; class Amphibia; order Caudata; family Ambystomatidae; genus Ambystoma; species Ambystoma mexicanum. The sequence goes on along the minus strand of NC_090926.1, from coordinate 694,835,137 downwards.
TGCCCCATAAGAAGCATCGGTTTCCACTATAAAGGGTAACAGTTGGTCTGGTTGTCGCAAGATTGGCGTGGTTACAAATGCTTCTTTAAATTGTTTGAATGCTTTATCGACTTCTTGGTTCCAGTCAAATTTTGTGTCCTTATTAAGTAGAGCAGTAATGGGTAATACTATATCTATATCTTTACGATAAAAGTTTGCCAATCATAGGAATTTCTGAATATCCTTGACTGATCTTGGAGTGGGCCAGTTCGTAATGGCTTCAGCTTTGCGTGGATCCATTTCCGGACGACCTTCGGATAACAGGAAGCCTAAATAGGGAACAGTAGAGACTTCAAAAAGGCATTTTTCCGGTTTGGCTAATAGATGGTGTTAATGGAGCCCCTGGAGTACTTCTTTTACATGCTGACGGTGAACTTCAAGGGTGTCGGAATATATCAAGATATTTTCTAAATAAACCACCACTGAAGTGAAAAGTGGGTCAGCAAAGACTTTGTCCATTAATCTTTGGAACTGGGCGGGAGCGTTTACAAGCCTGAAGGGAATTACTCGGTACTCATAATGTCCTAATGGTGTTCTGAACGCCGTTTTCCACTTGTTCCCTTTTTGGATGCGGAGTAAATGGTAAGCTCCTCAGAGGTCGAGTTTGGTAAACCACCTTACTCCCTGTACAGCCTCAATGATGTCCTTCCTAAGGGTCATAGGGTACCTGTCTCTGTTTGTCAAACTGTTTAGTCCTCGGAAATCAATGCAGGGTCGAAGTTTGGTTGTTTCTTTTTTAGATATGAAGAACAATGAGGCCCCAGCTGGGGAGACCGACTCTCGGATAAGGCCGTTCTTTAGGTTGGTGGATAGGTATTCTCTTAAGGCTTTTTTTTCCAGGAGGGATAAAGGAAACATTCTCCCAAATGGAACTACTGCTCCTGGTAGCAATTCGATATTGCAGTCTTCTGGTAGGTGAGGCGGTAAAGGTCGAGGTTGAACATCCATGAACACATCCTCGAATTCTTGATAAGCCAGAGGTATTGTGTTTACGCTACTTATTGGTATTGATTCACCGAGATGGGTTTGTTCTTCCTTGAGGCCCAAACATGACTGGAAACAATATTTAGACCTGAATTCTACTTTGTTGGTCTCCCAGTCTATGTTTTGGTTGTGTCTTCGGAACCAGGGAATCCCTAATATTACTGGGAAGTGGGCCGCTCGGATAAATTCTGGCCCGGCGCCAAATCGGGCCAGAATTTATTACCCAGAAACCTTGGCAAAGTCTGAAATGTGGTGAAAAAAAACGATTTTCCGCACACTTCACTCGGCTCATCCACCGAAACACGCCGCCAACAACACATGGCCTACCATCCCGCGTTCCAACCGGTGTCCCAATGAAAACGGTACCTCACATGTGTGGGTGCACCTACCTGGGCACCAAGGGGAAAGCCTAAAACACGGGTAACCCCAAGTCATTCGGCACAGCATCATTTCAGGAATTTTGCTCATGCGCACACCCTACAGATTTAGGCCTAGGGTGTCCAAGCCACCAAGGAAACAGGGAACCCCATGCATTTCCAAAAGGGGGACACCCGTGGGAACCCACAGAGGTCTGACTTGCGCAAATCGGCCCACAATTTATTGCACAGGAACCCTGGCAAAGTCCGAAATGTGGCGAAAAAATCCCATATTCCGCACATTTCACTCGGCTCACCCACAGAAACATGCCGCCAACAACACATAGCCTACTGTCCCGCGTTTCCAGCGGTGTCGCGATGAAAACAGTACCCCACATGTGTGGGTGCACATACTTGGGCGCCAAGGGGAAAGCTTAAAACACAGGTAACCCCAAGTCTTTCGGCACACCATCATTTCAGGAATTCTGCTCATGTGCACACCCTACAGATTTGGACCTAGGGTGTCCAAGCCACCAAGAAAACGGGGAATCCCATGCATTTCCGAGAAGAGGACACCCGTGGAAATCCGCAGAGGTCTGACCTGCGCAAATCGTCCCAGAATGTATTACCCAGAAACCCTGGCAAAGTCTGAAATGTGGCAAAAAAAAAACATTTTCCGCATATTTCACTCGACTCACTCACCGGAACACGCCGCCAACAACACATGGCCTACCGTCCCGCATTACCACAGGAGTCCTCATGAAAACGGTACCTCACAAGTATGGGTGCACCTACCTGGGTGCCAAAGGGAAAGCCTAAAAGACCCCTAACCCCAGGTCTTTTCCGACAGCTGAATTTCACGATTTTTCCAGACAGACACACCATAAAGATATGGGCCTAGGGTGTCCAAGCCACCAAGGAAAACAGAGAACCCCATGCATTTGTAAAAAGAGGACACCCATGGGAATCCGCAGAGGTCTGACTTGCGCAAATTGGCCAGGAATGTATTATCCAGAAACGCTGCCAAATTCAGAAATGTGGTAAAAAAAACAATTTTCTGCACATTTCACTCGGCTCACCCACCGAAACGCGACGCCAACAACACACGGCCTACTGTCCCGCATTCCCACAGGTGTCCCGATGAAAACAGTACCTCACATGTGTGAGTGTACCTGCCGGCACTAATGGGAAAGCCTAAAACTCGGGTAACCCCAAGTCTTTCGGCACAGCATTCATTTCAGGAATTCTGCTCATGTGCACACGCTACAGATTTAGGCCTAGGGTGTACAGGCCCCCAAGGAAAACAGGCAACCCCATGCATTTCCCAAAATAGGGCACCCGTTGGAATCCACAGAGGTCTGACTTGCGCAAATCGGCCCACAATTTATTGCACAGAAACCCTGGCAACTTCCGAAATGTGGAGAAAAAACTATTTTCCGCACATTTTATTTGGCTCACCCACAGAAACACGCCGCCAACAACACATGGCCTACTGTCCCGCATTTCCAGGGGTGTCCCGATGAAAAAAGTACCTTACATGTGTGGGTGCACACACCTGGGCGCCAAGGGGAAAGCTTAAAACACAGGTAACCCCAAGTCTTTCGGCACAGCATCATTTCAGGAATTCTGCTCATGTGCACACCCTACAGATTTGGACCTAGGGTGTCCAAGCCACCAAGGAAAATAGGGAACCCCGTGCATTTCCAAAAAGAGGACACCTGTGTGAATCCGCAGAGGTCTGACTTGCACAAATCGGCCCAGAATGTTTTACCCAGAAACCCCGGCAAAGTACAAAATGTGGCAAAAAAACCCATTTCCTGCACATTTCACTCAACTCACCCACCCGAACAAGGCGCCAACAACACATGGCCTACCGTCCCACGTTCCGACAGGAGTCCTGATGAAAACGGTACCTCACAAGTGTGGGTGCACCTACCTGGGTGCCAAAGGGAAAGCCTAAAAGACCCCTAACCCCAAGTCTTTTCCGACAGCTGAATTTCACGATTTTTCCAGACAGACACACCATACAGATATAGGCCTCGGGTGTCCAAGCCACCAAGGAAAACAGGGAACCCCATGCATTTCCAGAAAGAGGACACCCATGGGAATCCGCAGAGGTCTGACTTGCGCGAATCGGCCCAGAATGTATTACCCAGAAACCCTGGCAAATTCAGAAATGTGGTAAAAAAAACAATTTTCTGCACATTTCACTCGGCTCACCCACCGAAACACGATGCCAACAACACATGGCCTACTGTCCCGCATTCCCACTGGTGTCCCGATAAAAACAGTACCTCACATGTGTGGGTGTACCTGCCGGCGCCAAGGGGAAAGCCTAAAATTCGGGTAACCCCAAGTCTTTCGGCACAGTATCATTTCAGGAATTCTGCTCATGCGCACACCCTACAGATTTGGACTTAGGGTGTCCAAGCCACCAAGGAAAACAAGGAACCCCATGCATTTCTGAAAAGAGGACACCGGTGGGAATCTGCAGAGGTCTGACTTGCACAAATCGGCCCCGAATTTATTACCCAGAAACCCTGGCAAAGTACGAAATTTGGTGAAAAAAACCCATTCTCCGCACATTTCACTTGGTTTACCCACCGAAACACATTGCCAACAACACATGGCCTACCGTCCCGCATTTCCACTGGTGTCCCGATGAAAACGGTACCTCACATGCATGGGTGCACCTACCTGGGCACCAAGAGGAAAGCCTAAAAGACCCCTAACTCCAAGTCATTTCCGACAGCTGAATTTCACAATTTTTCCAGACGGGCACACCATACAGATATGGGCCTAGGGTGTCCAAGCCACCAAGGAAAACAAGGAACCCCATGCATTTCCGAAAAGACGACACCCGTGGAAATTCGCAGAGGTCTGACTTGCACAAATCGGCCCAGAATGTATTACCAAGAAACCCTGGCAAAGTCTGAAATGTGACAAAAAAAACCCCATTTTCCGCACATTTCACTCGGCTCACCCACCGAAACACGCCGCTAACAACACATGGCCTATCTTCCTGCGTTCCCACAGGTGTCCCGATGAAAACAATTCCTCAAATGTGTGGGTGCACCTACCTGGGCGCCAAGGGGAAAGCCTAAGACACGGGTAACCCCAAGCCTTTTCCGACAGCTGAATTTCAGGAATTCTGCTCATGCGCACACCCTACAGATTTGGGCCTATGGTGCCCAAGACAACAAGGAAAACAGGGAACCCCATGCATTTCCGAAAAGAAGACACCCGTGGGAATCCGCAGAGATCTGTCTTGTTTAAATCGGCCCAGAATGTATTACCCCGAAAGCCGGGCAAAGTCCGAAATGTGGCGATAAAAATCCATTTTCCGCACATTTCACACGGCTTTCCACAGAAACATACCAACAGCACATGGCCTACCGTCCCGCGTTCCCACAGGTGTCTCGATGGAAAATGTACCTCACATGTGTTGGAGCACCTACCTGAGTGCCAAGGGGAAAGCCTAAAAGACCCCTAACCCCAAGGTGTTATCCGACGGCTGAATTTCACGATTTTTCCAGACACGCACACCATACAGATATGGACCTCGGGTGTCCAAGCCACCAACAAAAACGGGGAACCCCATGCATTTCTGAAAAGAGGACACCCATGGGAATCCGCAGAGGTCTGACTTGGGCAAATCGGCCCAGAAATTATTATCCAGAAACCCCAGCAAAGTCCGAAATGTGGTGATAAAAACCCATTTTCCGCACATTTGACTCGGCTCACCCACCGAAACACGCCGCCATCAACACATGGCCTACAGTCTTACATTCCCACAGGTGTCCCAATGAATGCAGTTCATCACATGTGTGGGTGAACCTACCTGGGGGCCAAGAGGAAAGCCTAAAACACGGGTAACCCCAAGTCTTTCGGCACTGCATTATTTCAGGAATTCTGGTCATGCGCACACCCTACAGATTTGGGCGTAGGGTGTCCAAGTCACCACGGAAAACAGGAAACCCCATGCATTTCCAAAAAGAGAACACCCGTGGGAATTCGCAGGGTCTGACTTCTGCAAATCGGCTCAGAATGTATTACCCAGAAACCCCGGCAAAGTCCGAAATGTGGTGAAAAATACCCATTTTCCCCAAATTTCACTCAGCTCACCCACCGAAACACGCCGCCAACAATGCATGGCCTACCGTTACACGTTTCCACAGGTTTCCCGATGAAAACGGTACCTCACATGTGTGGGTGCACCTACCTGGGCGCCAAGAGGAAAGCCTAAAAGACTCCTAACCCCAAGTCTTTTCCGATAGCTGAATTTCACAATTTTTCTAGACAGGCGCTTCATACAGATATGGGTAAGGGTGTCCAAGCCTCCAAGGAAAACAGGGAACCCCATGCATTTCTTAAAAGAGGACACCGTGGAAATCTGCAGAGGTCTGACTTGCGCAAATCGGCCCAGAATGTATTACCCAGAAACCCTGGCAAATTCCAAAATGTGGCAAAAAAAAACAATTTTTGAAACATTTCACTTGGCTCACCCACTGAAACACGCTGCCAACAACACATGGCCTACCATCCCGCGTTCCCACAGATGTCTCAATAAAAACGGTACCTCACATGTGTGGGTGCACCTACCTGGGCACCAAGGGGAAAGACTAAAACACGGGTAACCCCAAGTCATTTGGCACAGCATCATTTCAGTAATTCTGCTCATGCGCACACCCTACAGATTTAGGCCTAGGGTGTCCAAGCCCCCAAGGAAAACAGGCAACCCCATGCATTTCTGAAAAGAGGACACCCGACGGAATCTGCAGAGGTCTGACTTGCGCAAATCGGCCCAGAATTTATTACCCAGAAACCCTGGCAAATTCCAAAATGTGGCAAAATAAAAACATTTTTGCAACATTTCACTTGGCTCACCCACCGAAACACACTGCCAACAACACATTGCCTACTGTCCCGCGTTCCCACAGGTGTCCCAATGAAAACCATACCTCACATGTCTGGGTGCACCTATCTGGGCGCCAAGGGGAAAGACTAAAACTCGGGTAATCCCAAGTCTTTCGGCACTGCATCATTTCAGGAATTCTGCTCATGCGCACACCTTACAGATTTGGGCCTAGGGTGTCCAAGCCACCAAGGAAAACAGGGAACCCATGCATTACCTTTAAGAGGACACCCGGGAGAATCCACAGAGGTCTTACTTGTGGGAAGCGGCCCAGAATTTATCACCCAGAACCCCAGACAAAGTGAACATTGTGTTTTTTCCCCACCAAATATCACACTTTGTCAGGGATTGTGTCTAATAAAAACTGGGGCAATTTGCGCAGACCTCTGTGGATTCCCACATGTGTCATCTTTTCGGAAATGCATGGGGTTCCCTGTTTTCCTTGCTAGCTTCGACACCCTATGCCCAAATCTGTAGGTTGCCCAGATGAACAAAATGTGCTGTGCTGAAAGGGTTGGGTTACCAGTGGGTTACTCTTTTCCTTTTGCGCCCTAGGTAGGTGCACCCACACATGTGTGGTACCATTTTCATTGGGACACATGTGGGACGTGGAAAGGTAGGCCATGTGTTGTTGGTGGTGTGTTTCGTTGGGTGACCAGAGTGAAAAGTCTGAGAATTGTCTTTATTATCAGCCAATTTCAGAGACATTTCCCTCTGTCCACTCACCGAAACATGTTGCCAACAAAAGGTGTCATACCTTCCCGCGTTCCCGCAGGTGTCCTGACAAAAACGGTACCTCACATGTGTGGGTGCACCTACCGGGAGCAAAAGGAAAAGGGTAACCCACTGGTAACCCCCAAACCTTTCAGCACAGGACATTTTGTTTGTGTGGGCAACCTACAGATTTTGGCCTAGGGTGTCGAAGCAAGCGAGGAAAACAGGGAACCCCATGCATTTCTGAAAAGAAGAAACCCGTGGAAATCCAAAGATGTCTGACTTGCACAAATCTCCCCAGAATGTATTACCCACAAGTCCTGCCAAAGACCCACATGGGAAAAGGGTGCCCAAGGCCAGGGATATTACCGCCGACTTTGATGGCGCTCTGGCTAGCCTGCGTTATAGCTTCTCCCCACCAGGGAGTCCCGGCAGTGTGCCAATACCTCCCTGGCCTTTGACATCCATGCACCATGTGGGTGTACCGTTCCTTAAGCACAGCGGCAGTTCCAGGGATCCCGGGCAGGATCCCCATTCCTCCCCGGAGCTGACACCTGTAACGTAGCACAGCCAGAGCTGCAGCCTGGGCTGGCAAACAAACAACCCACATGGGATGCATCCGCTCCCAGGGAAACGCCAATGTTATGCCGGCATGGGGAGCAATTTGTGGCCTGCCCCTGCAATTGTGTCCCAGCCCACCAAAATATCTGCGCAGGCGGCCCATTCCCACCCACACCACCAACAATCCAGCACAAGTCTCACCCACCCCACTGACAGTGGACCCTAACCATAGAATAATAAAAAACAGCACTCACATAATGTTGCAGCTGCTCGCGTAGAAAAAGCTGTAAAGAAAACAAAAAACATGTGTTACCTAAGGTTACACCAGCAAAAACAAATCAATACTTTACAAGCCATCCCGGGTGGTCTACTGAACCTCAACCCCCCAGTGAAAACCCATTTGCCCCTTCCTACGGGCAGATATCTGCCCCCAGGGAGGGCTGCATGAGGTGCCCCACACACTCCATTTGGGGTGGGGTGGAGAAGCCCACTCCAAAACATCGGACAGGCCCCCAATGAATGGGGAAGTAGGGTTGTGCACCCTGGGGACAGATTGGCACACCAATGTGCCCCTGTGCGCCAAGGCAAGTTTGGTAAACAAAGAAAAAAATTGAAGATGACAGGCTGCACTTTAGGGGGGCTGAGGGGCACCCTACACCACCAGGGAATTTTGAAATGTGAAGGGGGTTGCACCTCTCCACCCCCTCCCCAATTGGAGTGGCAGCGCATCTCATGTAGCCCTCCCAGGGGGCAGATAAGGGGGGGGCAGTTCTGCACTAATCCCTGGGCTCAGGTGCACCTTCTTATGAGCAGATATCTGGCCCCAGGAAGGGCTGCATGACATGGCCCCCACTCCATTGTGGGTGGGAGGGAGGATGTCACCACCTCATCCCATTAGAAAATTCCCATTCGCCTTGGGAGCGCTGTTGCGCGTGACTAAATATGGCCGCCTGAAGCTAGAGCTCCGGCCCGGCTGACATCCGTATCAATTCCATCCTTATTCGGAGCACCCCGCTAAACATATAGAGGGTTGAATGCATGGCTAAAGACCTGAACAGTGCCCAGAGAAAATCCTGAGTAAAATGGTAAAGGCTTTGTGAAGATACGTTGTGTAGAAAACTGGATGGGAGAAGGCAGAGACGCGAGCCGAGTCCCAGAAAAAGAAGACGCCAGGGCTGTGCCACTGACACTCTATCTGGCTGACCATAGAGAGGAGAAATCCCAAAGCAACGAGATACCAAGGCCCGGACATAACTCCTCAGAGGCAGACAAGCCCATTCACGGGCAGCTACACATCCTGGTCCTGAAGCGGATGAAGCAATAGCAGGGGTTGGGTGAGAGAGGAGACCCGAGGTGCATCTCGGCGGCGCTTACGCCTGCCAGACTGGTTCCGTTGCGTCGGCGGCTGAAGCGGGGGCTGGAGCCACACCGAGAACAGCTAATCCTAGCAGTGATGCGACCAGCGGTGGGAGCTGGAATGAAGTCGCCATCGCGGTGGGAACCGTAAGTACGTTACCGGCTCTGGGCTAATTACCTACCTTGGTTCGGTGCCTGACAAAGCGGCGGACCACACCGGGTGCCCTGCGCGCCCCTGACAATTTCGACCGCATAGAGCTTGTGCAACAGGTGAAAATAAGGGAACGCAACACCGGTGCAGGGGCCCATGCGGTGGTGGGTCACGTAGGAGCTACAAATCGGTGGCGCTGCGCAACAGCCCAGCAGAGGCCCGTTGGAGCACCGCCACACAGCGCATAACAAACTGGGCAGACAGTACAGCAGAAAAGCTATCAGGAAAAGAAACTGTGCAACAATCCACATAGTATGTGAGAGAGCACAACCCACCAATAGACAAATGGCAGCAGCAGACACTAACTCTGGCTCTGATCCCCTGAGCAGAGTAAAAAAGACAAGGGAAACAGGCAGCGACAACAAGGATCCCACCCCTGGGGAACCAACACGCTTGCACAGGACACGAAAAATCTGTACAAGCACAAATAAGCACCGACTCATAGTGAAAGGACTAGCAGAAGCCACAGGGGAGAACGTTACTCCGAAGGGAATGACATGATAACTGAAAGCTGGTGAAAACTAGAACTGGGCAAACAAACAATATAGTACATGGGAGAACACAACCCACTCACAAACAAGTGGCAGGAACAAACACTAACTCCGGTTCTGAATCCCCTAAGCAAAGTATAAAAGACGAGTTAAAAAGACAGCGACAATAAGGATCCCATCCCTAAGCAACCAGCACGATTGCACAGGGCACGTGAAATCCGAACGCTGTAAAAAATAAACGTCGCATTACGTGGGAGAACACAACCCAAATGTTAACAAACAGAAGATACATGAGCAGACTTAGGAATTGGACTACCTAAGAAAAATTACAACAAACAAGGTGATAAGGCGGAGGAAGTAAGAACCTAAACTGCCCAAAACAGCTGATTGAGCCACAGAAAATGTCTTTATAACACTGCAGCACAGGAAACTGCCAAACCCACACTTGCAAGCCAGAGGAATTGATCCTGCATAGGTGGGGTGGATAATGTGATGGACTGCTACGGGGATCCGTGACAACATACCTGCCAGCAGCGAGAAAACAACCCTTTGACGGACACAAGACACACTCAAGAAACGCATAGCAGGATTCTTTTCAAAGCGAGATACCCCTTCACAATCTAAAGACGGCCACCGAACAATCCCTGAACAGCCCTGAGAGGGGCGCTGACCCTGTGGATTGAAATCCAGAAACTCATTAAACAACCACCATACCTCCAAACACGACTGGTGGGGAAAATACTCTAAACCCGCTGGAGACATTAGATCCACAGATTGAGAGAAACCGGATAAGTGGTACACAAACACCCGAAAAGATGTCAAAAGGGGCAGGGGCCAGGAAGAAAGGTCCAATGAACTCATTCACCAATAGTCAAACAGCAGACCCAAGGCAAACAACGACCGAGATATTGCTCAACTGAAAACCGTTTTCACCAAGATACAAACTAAGTGTGAGGACCTTGAATCACGATCAAGAAGAAATAACATAAGGATTGTCAGCGTTTCTGAAAAATGTGGTAAAGGAGCAATGGAACAACAAGTTGAATCCCTCCTACAGACTCTCTTCAGAACAGAGGCCTTCTCCAAACACTTCCTTGTGGAAAGAGCACACTGCACGTTGGCCCCAATGCCGAAACCCGGGGCACCACCCCGCACGATTATAGCACGCCTCCTCAATTACAGAAATGCGATACTCAGGAAGGCCAGGGAACAAGGTACGCAGCAATACGAGGAGAACCATATCCACATATACCCGTATTTTGCAGCAGGATTTCAGGCCAACCGAAGATCATATGACCAGTGAAGAGGCTGCTAAGAGCAGAGCAGGTCCAATATGCATTGATATTTCCAGCTAAAATGAGAATCCAACATGTGGGGAGAGCACACTTCTTTGAAACTCCAGCAGCAGCCATGGCCTATGTGGAGGCTCACATACCCCTGCCCCTGAGGGCTGCAGACCTGATCAAAACGGCAGACCTCTGTCTTTAGCGGACTGACAAGGTCCAGTAATTGGAATGAACTGTGCAAATACCCTTCACAATGATGGAATTTAACGAAATAGACTTATGCGGGGTGCACCGCACGTGAACAAGAAAGCCGGGCTGTGAGCCTGGAGCCGGCGGCCATGTGGTGACAACATGGCGACCCCAGGAGATCTCCAAGAATATGTAAGGCACAATAATCAAGTTGGGACAGATGATGTGGGTGGCGGGTGGGATGGGGAGGGGAGGGAAGGACTGTTCGTTGAACTGTTAAGAAGTTACAAAAGTTTTCCCAATAATGGTCCTGCAGATAATTTCGCTAAGCATGCTAAACAGTATCTTCACAAGAACATTATAATGAATAGATACAAAGATGAGTAACGCCAACATGGGGAATGGATTGAAGATTAAACTCCTGTCATGGAATGTTAGAGGCCTAAATAATCCCTCAAAGACCAGAAAAGTTGGGGCATATGTAAACAGACACTCCCCTCATGTAGTGATGCTACAAGAAACGCATACACAAGGGCCCAACAACGTGAACATACTTGTCTCTTGGGGCAAGCAGAGATACCGCACAGAATACTCCACCCAAGCCAGGGGAGTTATAACACTCCTACATCTGTCACTGAGATTTTAGACTAAAGGGCACAGAATCGACCCCCAGGGTAGGTATGTAATATTATGGCGAGAGATGGCAGAAAAATCAGTGGCACTAGTCAACACATACGGCCCAAATATAGATGACCCAGACTTTTATCTCAACATATTGGAACTACTGGCAACACTGGACACCTCTAATATCATATGGGGTGGAGAATTCAATCTGGTCTTAGACTCAGAATCAGATAGATCTTCTAAAGTCAGAAGAACGCAAACCAAGGCATCTACTGCAATGGGACAGATAATGCCACAACTGTCATTGCATGATGCATGGAGTGCACTGCATCCATGCACAAAAGAATATGCATACTACTCGAGTGTACACGATTCGGAATCGCGGATCGATTGCTGGCTCCTGTCTGAGGATGTACTGGGCACACTTGAGAGTTGCGAGAGACATCCCCGAACACTGTCAGACCACTCCCCGGTAGCACTAGAGCTAATCATCAGGAATGCCCCAAAACCCCAAAAGAGATGGAGAATGCCTGTGAACATCCTTAAAGATCCCAATGTGGCTGAATGGGAACGGTAGACAAATACTTGACACTCTGGGAGATGTTCAATGCCTGGGTGAGGGGGGCATTGATTTCCAAAACCACAGGACTGCTGAGGTCAGTGAGACACAAGCTGACTGAGACAGAAACACAACTCCGTAATCTGGAAAACTCCTATAGTGAAACCTGAAACAAAGACACCCTAGCAGAGATAAACAAACTCCTCAAGGACTTTGACAGGCTGGCCACGCGGGAAGTACAATACATAGCAGCCCCAACCCGAGCACGCAGGTATGGCGAAAGTAATAAGGAGGGAAGGTCCCTGGCCAACCAGAGCAGATCGCCAACATACCCCAATCACAAGCATCCAAGACAGGGAGGGTGAGGTGGTAACGGGGGGAAGGGCCATAAACCACAAATTCTCGAAGTTCTACCAGAAATTATATTCAAATAATGATAAGAAATTAGGCCTGGAATTGCCAACACTCTCATTAGAAGCTAAAAGGGCCCTTGAAAGCCCGATTACTGAGGAAGAAATGACTGAGGCGATAAAAGCATTAAGTTTTGGGAAGGCCCTGGGATCGATGGGTTGGGAGTTGAACTAAATAAAGAATTCAGAAAAGAACTGGTCCCAATCATGCTGAAGGTATGGGAGGAGGCACTGTAGCTAAATAAACTTCCTGACTCAATGAGAGAAGCGATAATAACCGTTTTACCAAGACCCCGCCACCCTCCACAGGACATGACATCATATAGACCACTGTCACTCATAAATGTAGACACCAAGGTGTTCGCCAAGGTAATGGCGAACAGGTTATTACCAAACATGCCGACACTGATCCATCCGGATCAGAATGGATTCATTCCCACAAGATCCACAGCATTGAATTTACGAAGGCTATTTGCAATAATGGCGCAAATAAAACCAGAAGCACAGGCAGTAGCGGTATCCCTAGATGCTGAGAAAGCATTTGACTCGGTGTCATGGATATATCTCCTAGAGGTACTCAGAAAATTTGGAATAGGCCCCGCCGTTGTCAAATATGTTAAATCGCTTTACACAAAAACAGGCGCGAGAGCGCTTACGAATAATACAATTTCTGACCTTTTTGAGCCGGGCACGGACACCACACAGGGCTGCCCATTCTCTCCAATATTGTTCGCACTAACCATTGAACCCATGGCTATAATGGTCAGACTAAAGCATGGAGATAGGGGGATACGAATGTCAGGCCCACCCCAATCGATTTCGCTATTTTCGGATGATACTTTACTATATGTCTGGGACCCCGAAACAAACCTGGCACCCCGCATGCAAGACATACATACATTTGCCGAATACTCAGGGTACAAAATAAATAACGAAAAATCAGAAATCCTCCGCTGACGCTGCGCACCACGTGCACGACGCCAATGGAGAATCTCAAATGGGCAACTGGACATATATACGATATCTAGGTATAATGATATCCCGAGATAGGCAGGCATTGTATACAGATAACTATGAACAAATTATACAGGCGCTCAGTGTTAAGTTCCAGACTTGGGCTAAGCTGTCCATATCCCTGAATGGCCGGGTTGCCATTCTCAAGATGGTGGTCCTCCCCAAACTGCTCTACCTTTTTGTAAACATACGAATATGGCCGGGCAGAATCTTTTTTGAAAAAATAAGGTCAATGGCGGTGGCGTTTGTCTGGAACGGAAAGTGAAGTGGGAAAAATTGATCGAACCCTATAGCACAGGGGGAATGGCGGAACCGGATTTTGAATTATATCACTTGGTGGCGCAAGTGCAATTTGCAAAAAACTGGTACGACCTAGAAGACCGCTCACCCCATGTATGGCTTGAGAAATTCGCAGTGTCCCCCATAGACCTCCGTTCCATTATATTCAACCTCCAATACAAAGATTCCTGTCCCTATGACCCAGTGGGAACCACGGTTCGTGCATGGATAACATTATATAAAAAATTAAAGATAGATACCCCATATGACCCAGATGTTCCACTGTGGAAATATCCGGGCATACCGCCCACATTTGATAAAACAATACAGAGACACTGGGACCCAAATAAAGAAGTCCGAATGCGTGACATGTTCCCCAATGGGAAATTTGTGACCAGAGAAGAATTTGGTGATGGGGTTGGGTGGGGACCACTTAAAACACTTCAGTATCACAGGATGAAATCAGCATTTAATGCACGATGGCCACTCTTTCTGGATGAACCACCCTCACATCCGTGCATACAGGTGGCGACATCGGGTACGGGACTGGGAGTCTCTAAGTTATACTCACTAGTACAAACACACATCCCTACAATAAACAAAGTCAAAGCTAAATGGGAGGAGGACCTGAATACAATCATCACAGAAGCCAAATGGGCCAAATACAGCACGTTTACAAAATCGGTATCACTGAAAGCAGGCTTTCGGCTGATTCAATTCAAGGTCCTAAACAGGCTACACTACACCCCAGCCAAGATGGCTAAATTCTCAACGGGACAATCGGGGGAATGCCCTAAATGCAAAACAACCAGGAGACTGTTCAATGTCTCCTGCGCAGTAGCAAAAAGATGTAAATTGAAATGTTGGACAAACCCTTTTACACCTAAGATTGAGCATTTTCTCCGTGATCTAACCTATGTTAATGAATGTGAGGAACAATATACATTGACTGTAACATCAAATAATTGCCCTAAACACCTATGAGCCCTGTTCCGGATATACCAATGCGAAATGGCCTCGGACGAGGAAACCTCCATGTGATGGAAATGTAATTGGTGAAATATATATCTAACAATGTGAGTAATGTATGTGCTGTGAAATGCAATGTGCAATAAGTTAAATTTGTGCTGACCATTAATAAAGAGAGTTAAAAAAAAAGAACATTCCCAGTCGGTTTGGGGTGACCCACAGCCCTCCCTAAAATGCAGTCCACCATTTTCACTTTTTTCCTTTGGTAACCCAGCTCCCCTTGGTGCAGAGGGGCACATTGGTGTGCCAATCTGGCCCCAGGATGCCCAAACCTTACTGCCCCACCCACTGGGGGGCCTGTCCCACAATTTTTGGTGGCCTTTCCCCCTCACCCTAAATGGGTGGCGGGGGCACCTCATGCAGGCCTCCCTGGGCCTCCTACAAATGGCTTCCTGAGGTACACCCCCCTCGATTTGGGGTGGGTGGAGGGGGCCACCAAAAACTGTGGGACAGGCCCCCCAGTGGGTGGGGCAGTAAGGTTTGGGCACTCTGGGGCCAGATTAGCACACCAATGTGCCCCTCTGCGCCAAGGCAAGTTTGGCAAACAAAGAAAAACATTTAAAATGGCAGGCTGCACTTTAGGCGGGGGCTGAGGGGCACCCTACACCACTGGGGAATTTTGTAATGTGAAGGGGAGTGCACCTCTCCACCCCCACCTCAATTGGAGGAGTGGCACATCTCATGTAGCCCTCTCTGGGGGCAGATAAGGGGGGGGGCTGTACTGCACTCCTCCCTGGGCTCAGGTGTCCCTTCCTAGGAGCAGATATCTGACCCCAGGGAGGGCTGCATGACATGGCCCCCACTCCATTGTGGGTGGAGGGGAGGGGGTCACCACCCCTTCCCATTAGAAAATTCTCTGTCGGTTTGGGGTGCCCCACAGCCCCCCCTAAAATGCGGTCCACCATTTTCACTTTTTTCCTTTGGTAACCCAACTCCCTTGAATAATCTCCCCTTTCCAACAACACCTTCCTCGATCTTCGGCTTGAAATACAGCCAGCGATCGAGGGGGAGAAAGGTGCAGACTCACCTTTCATTTTCACCGCAGCAGCCCGAAATGGCTGCTGCAGTGAAAATTACTTTCACTTTCACGCCGGTGTGACATTGAAGGTAATCCAGCCCCCTGGCAGTGAAGGGGACCTCCCCCTCACATAGCCCAGGGGTTCGATACTGTTTTGAGTGATCCCTGCTTTGCAGGGATAGCTCAAAACAATGTGCTAAAAAGGACTTGGTAAAAAGGAGGTAATGTCAAGGACGAGATATCTCGTCCTTGCCACTTAAGGGGTTAATATGAAGGTTTTGATATTGGATTCCTGATATATTGTCATTTTGTCTGATAGTCTCTAAAAAAAGATTCAAGAGCTAAAATGAAAAGGATTGGAGAAAGGACTGGACAGAGGGAAAAAGGCAGAAAGTTGGCCATTCACAAAAATTGCAGATTTGGGCATTGAGTAAAGTATGTTAATCAGGGATAAAAAAAGGAGGGCCAAAACCACGCCATTTGAGGGTTTTAAATAAAAAGTCCCATTTAAATCTATTGAAAGCCTTTTTGGCATTTTAGGCTCCTGCAGCATGGGGATCTTTGGATTGATGTATTAATTCAATAATATCCAAGAAAAGTCTAATGTTAGAGGAAGATACTCTACCTTTAACATATCCAGCTTGATCTTGTTTAAGGAGTTTGGGAAGAAAGGGGAGGAGTCTATTGGCTAAAATCTTTGCATAAATCTTACAGTCTGTATTAATGAGGGAAACTGGACAATAACTTTGAGGGAGTTCAGGGTTTTTATTGGGTTTGTGGAAAACAATAATCATGGCTTCTAGGAAAGAACTGTGCGCCTTCCCTTCTGATATAAAGTGAGAGTATAGATTACTAAGTTTAGGAACTAATAAATTGGAAAAATGAGAATAGAAGTCTAGATGTTTAATGGCTTGAAGAGTTTTAGCAGGGACAATAGGAGCATTAAGAGAGTTGAGATCTATCTGGGGGTAAGTGTTCCGAGGTATGTTAAGTTGAAAATCGTCAATAGAGATATTATTGGAAAAAGCTTCGGAGGAGTACAGTTTAGAGTAGAATTTTGAGAAAATTTGAAGAATATCTGTATCAGACCATTTTCTATTTCCTAAGTGGTCTTGCAGGGTGAGAACTCTAGACTTTTCATTTTTGGATTTGAGATAATTGGAAATATTTTTGATTTATATTTGAGCATGTTTGCACAAGAGTATTGAGTAACAATTCTATTATGTTGAAATCTTAACTTTAAGACTTCTTTAAGAACTGTGGAAGAACTAGGACTAGCAAATTGAATTTCTAACGGTTTTAGCTGTCTAAGAATAGATTCCGTCTCTTGCTTTAGTTTTTTCATTTTATTGGCTTCAAATGAGATAATATTACCTTTGAGAACGGCCTTATAACAATCCGAGTTGTTAGTAGTGGATGTATCTTGATCTTTGTTTTCAGTGAAATAATTGTTATGTTGCTGGGTAATAAAGGGTGTGAGTAAGACATCGTTCAGTAGGCTAATATTAAATCGGCATCTATTTGAGGGTTTAGAATTATTGGGAGATTGTAGTTGGATGTGAACGGGAGCATGATCAGAGATCGTAATGGATTCAATCTGGGCTTTTAGGAGAAGGTTTGCCATGGAGTTGGGTATGAAAATGTAAGTCAGTCTTGAAAGAGACATTTGTATATTAATTGCAGCATCACCAAGAGGTGGGAAAAGCTGAAAGCAAGGTGCAGGCAGATTGGTTGCGCGAGCAATGACTGTGCAGATATTTTATTTGGCTAATCTGTATCCTGAGCACACTTATAAAGTATGCCCATGTGTGCATTGCTTTGCTCAGCAGTTGTTGAATCTCTTCCCTTTCTTTCATTTGGACGGGGAGTGCAGACAAGTTCTTTCTGCTCTTAGTAGTTCTATTTTGCTCTGTTCTGAAACATGTGAGTGAGGGACACATTGCGTTGCAGACCACTGAGGTCTTTTCCCCTGATGGACAGACATGTCCCAGTACACCTTATTTGTCTGTGATTATAGGCACTTACATCTTTCCTATATAGAGACACATGAATTGTACTTCTAAAGTTTCTACACAACACTATATTCCAAATGGAGGGACCGTTTACCAGTTTTCACATGCATGCAGATTTGAGCATATTAGGGTAGTTATATTTAAAGTACATGAGACAGGATATGCTGCTAATCCTTTCCCCTGATTAGGATATAAATGCTGCATTCATAAAATAGCATTTTCCACATCCCATCTCAGGAATCCCAGTATGCCTTTTGGAATTGCTTAAATATATATATATATATATATGTATATATATATATATATATATATATGTATATTTGTGTGTCTTCATGTCCTCAAGCAAAAAAAAAAAATAATAACATAATAATCAGAATACTAATATGTAGACTAATGATTATAATCACAATGCTGCGACATTTCTTATTGACATGCGTACTATTGCCTGGGATACCTTCCTTAATGACTTAACTTTTTATTGTACCAGAATTTTGGTTTTAAGTGGCTAATTTCCATGGTAGTGGGGTGATGGTGCACTAGTTCTTTGGAGTCGCATAGTGCTTAATAGTGCCTCGTGCCTTTAACAAGGTGCTTGCACCTTTTACAATGGAAACCTGTTGTCAATGGCTGGGGAAGAGGAGGTGAGTGAGTGGAAGTTAGATTAGGTGGAGGTAAATTGGGGTTGAAGGGAAGTGTTGTACATATCGGTATAAAAAGAGGTGTGCCACATGCCTTCAATATGTACTGTAAAAACAATGCACATTACCTCTGAAAAATAAATGTTCAAAATGTTCAAAAAATGTCTGTTCTTTAAAAATAAATTAATGCATTAAAAGCAGCAGTGACGGGGTTGTTTGAATCCTTGGACCCATTGGAGTATTGGTATCCCAATTGTTGAGGTGCTCACCTGGTTGAGTACGGTCACACCATGTTGGAAGCCTGGTCCTGAATCTATCATTGGTGCATCAATTGGTGCACCAGCGGCTGCAGGCCTTTATATCTGTAGCAGCTGTAGTGGCTGCAGTGACAGCAGGCCTTTATTCCTGCAGCCACAGCTGCAACAGGGAGCGACTGCCAACTAAATGACTATGGGCCTCATTACAAGTAAAGTTGTGTCAGAAAAAATGGCAGAAATGCAGTGGTAACTATGTTACTACTGCATTACTACAGCATTAATGCACTGTGCTGCAACATTGGTGGTGATCAGAGGAAATATCACCAGCAAAATCCTGCAGGTAATTCTGCCACCTTACTGCCAACAACCGACAAAATCG
Source organism: Ambystoma mexicanum (assembly GCF_040938575.1). Taxonomy (NCBI): domain Eukaryota; kingdom Metazoa; phylum Chordata; class Amphibia; order Caudata; family Ambystomatidae; genus Ambystoma; species Ambystoma mexicanum. The sequence continues at coordinate 694,815,816 of NC_090926.1, read as the reverse complement.
GCAGAATTTCCGGCAGCGGTAATTCCACCAAAATCCACATGCAGTCCTATGGACTCCATAAATAGCGACTAACACCGCCATACCAGCACTTGGAATTACCACCAGCATACAACCAAACTTGTAATTGATCACTATGGACACCTACATCACACTCTCTTTCCTCTTACTGTACTCCTGGTTCCAGGGCCCGAAAAAGAAGGAGCAGGTAATTCAACCCCCCACATTCCTATTGAGTAGCAATAGTGGTGAAATTACACAGTGTCTCTGGAAGCACAACTAATATAGAAGACGGATTTGGGCAAAACCAGCATCAACATCTGTTGGTGCTGTGGCCGATTTGGCCAATAAAAAAGGTGATACATAGAAAACTCACTCTCAGGTGCTGTAGCAGGCTGAGGAGAAGGACAAGACTCTGACAACCCATGTGCATCTTGTAGATGAAGGTTAAGGGCAAACACTGAGCACCCCCATGCATTTAGTTGTCAGCAGAGGTAGGCATCAGAGCAGGCCAAAACAATGAGAACCCCCAAATACATTTAGTAGAAGGAGGCCAAAGCACTGAGAACCCCATGTGTCTTTAGTAGGCAGAGGAGGAGGGCACGGGCAAATCAGAATGCACAAGCACTTTGGAGGCATTTGAGAGGGCTATAGCAGTGGGGCCATCATGGGAATTTTGTATGCATAGGAGAAGGCTAAAGCACTGAGAACCCCATGTGCTATTTGAAGACGGAGGAGAAGCACATAAAGTGAGAATATCATATGCATTTAGTGTGCATAGGAAGAGTCCAACGCGCTGGGAAACGGTCATGCATTTAATAGGCATCACAGGCCAAAGCACTGAAAATCAAAATCCATCAAAATCCCACATTAATGTAGTAGTCAGAGGAGAAGGATGCCAAAGCAGTGAGTACCCCATGTGCACTTGATAGCAATTGGAGAAGGAGCATCATTGGTGACCCAACATGTTAATCAGAGAAGAATGCAAAAAGTACAGTGATACCCACATGCATTCAATAGGCTGATGAGAAAGTCAAAGCATTGTGAATGCCTTATGCATTTTGTAGGCTTTGCAGAAGGTGATCGCTTTGAGAAAGGCAGAGTAGGAAGCCAAACTTTGAGAACCATTAAGAGGCTGAAGCAGTGAGATCCACATGTTTATTTAGTACACATAAGAGGAGGCCACCCACTGAGCACCCTACGTGTATTTAATAGGAGGAGCAGAGGGATAATGCATTGAGAACCCACTTTGCAATTAGTAGGTGTAGGAGGAGACCATAAGACTGAGAACGAACCCCACCTGCATTTTGGAGATGAAGGTTAAAGCTGGAGCACTGACAGATTCACATCCATACAGTAGGCAGAGAGGGGAATGGCAAACACTGAGAGTTCCACATGCATTTATTTGGTTGAGGAGGTGGAAAAAGAAGTGACAAGCCCATGTGTACCTAGTAGTCATACGAGGGGGCCGAAGGGATGAGAGCCCCATATGCATTTAGTAGGATGATGAGCAGGAGAATGCCAAATCAGCAAGAACCCCACTTTTCTCACATATGATGGGGCTCATTTAGTGGGATCCCCATTTGAATTCTGTGGGCAAAAGAGAAGGCTCAAGTGCTGAGAACTCCATTTGCATTTTGTAGGCACTGGAGAAGGCCAAACCACTGAGAACGCCATGTATAATTTGAAGATGGATGAGGACGCCAAGCAGTGAGAATACTGCAAGCGTTTAGTTGGTGGAGGAGGAGGTTAAAGTAGTGGGGATCAGGATGATAGCTCAAGGGCAACATGTTTGTCTTGGAAGCAAGACAACTCAGAGCAACACAGGTTTGCATCCCAGTCCTGTGTTTAGAGTCTGGTGTCTGGTATTAAGCATGTTATAAAAGATAAATTAATTAACTAAGTTAATTAATTGAAACCCTTCATGTGCCTTGTAGACATAGGAGAAGGACACATGAGATCCATATGTGCATTTAATAAAGTTAGAAGACCAAACCACCGAGAACTGCAAATGCATTTAGTAGGTAGAGCAGGAAGCCAAACAAGTCATAACCCCATGCGCGGTTAGTAGTCATAAGTAGAAGCCAGACCCCTGGGAACCTCACAGTCATGTTGTAGTCCAGAGAGAAGGCCAACGCTCTGAGAGGCCCATGTGCAGTTAATATTATATGCAGAACAGAAGACCAAAGCACTGAAGACCCAATGTGTATTTAGTAGGGTGAGAAGTCCAAAGCAAAGTGATCACTACATGCATGTGTCGATGTAGGAGAAGATGAAAACACTGAGAACCCCACATGCATTTAGTAGGCAGAGGAGAGGTCCAAAGCAGTGAGAACTCCACATGCATTTTGAAGGTAGAGTAAAAGGCCAAATACTTGAAACCAAATACAACCAACACATGTTTCGACCCGACAGGGGTCTTTTCCAAAGTGTGTGGCTCATCTCAATGCAGAGGCCCCTTAGCCTTACAGGTTGTTACTCAACAAGAAGCTCTATTCAAGAGCACCAAGCCAACACTCATTGCACTGTCTCACAATTACCACACGCCTTGAAAAAGGCACCTGTCGGGTCGAAACACGTGTTGGCTGAAATGTACAATTAAAATCACCATGCTATAAAACAGCAAGACGCTTTTGTAATTCTTACAGATTTAGTGAAGAATACACAGTGTAAACTCATCACTGACCTAGCGCCAGTGTGACACAGGTTCACACCCTACCCTGTTCAAACCCCTGTGGACTATGTGTTTATTAAGCAGATGGAGGAGAAGGCCACAGACTGAAGATACAATATGCCAAAAGTGAAATCAGCGACAACTCCATCTGCACTTAATATGCATAGGTTGAGGATGAATCACTGAGAATTCCATGTGCATTTAGTAAATGTCGGATGATGCCAAAGTCCTGAAAACCCCACATGTATTTAGCAGATGGAAGAGAAGAAGGCGGCCAAATCAGTGAGATCCCCATATGCACTTAGTTGCAGGAGGAGGACACAGCACTGTGAACCCCACATGCATTTCGTAGGTGGAGTCACTGAGAACCCCACATGCATTTTGTACGTTGAGACAGCTAAAGCAATGGCAACCCCACATGCACATTGTAGGCATAGGAGGAGGCCAAAGAAATAGAACCCCATGTGCATTAAGTAGGAGCAGGATGGGGCGAGAGCACTTAGACTTCCACAAGCAATTAGTAGGCAGAGAAGGAGGTGAAGGACAAATCAGTGAGAGCCCCACTAGGACTTAACAGGTATATATTTGAGGGGGTCATAGCAGTGAGATCACCATGGGCACATTGAAATCGTAAGAGGACACAAACCGCGAGCTTCATGTGTGTGTAGGCAGAAGAGAAGGCCAAATCACTAAGAAACATATGTGCAATTTGAAGATAGAGGGCAAGTGCAAATGCTGACAACCTCACATGCATTTAGGTGGGATTTGAGGAAACCAAAGCAGAGAGAACCGCATGTGCATTTAGTAGGTGAGGCAGGCAGCCAACTGAATGGGAGCCCCACAAGCACATAGTAAGCAGAGGAGGAAGCCAAAGCACTGAGACCTCCATATGCATCCTGACAGGGAGGAGAAGGCCAAAGCCTTTAGATGCCCACATGCATTTACCAAACAGAGGTAAAGGCCTACGCACTGAGTACTCAACATGTATTTATTAGGTGGATGAGAAGGCCAAAGCACTGTGAACGTCATATTCAGTTTGTAGGTGTGTGAGAAGATGAAAGCATTGAGAACTTGTGTGCATTTAGTCAATTTAGGAGAAGACAAAAATATTTAGGACCTTACATTTATTTAACAGGTGTTGGAGAGCCACATTTGAATTGAGTCAGTGGAAGAGAAGACCAAAGCATTGAGAACTCCACAGACACACAGTAGGAGTAAGAGGCGTTCATAGCACAGGGAACCCATGTGCTTTTGTAGGCAGAGGAGAAGGCTAAAGCACAAAACACCACACGTTTCATCTTGTAGTCAGAGTCGACAGCCAAAGCACTGAGACCCACGTGTGCATTTAGTGGGCGGAGGAGAAAGCAAAAGCACTATAAACACATGTACATTTTGCAGGTTAACAGGATAAAAGCACTGCAAACCCATGTGCATTTTATAGGCAGAATAGAACACGCAAAGCACTGAGAACACTATATGAATTTGTAGGTGGAGGAGGTGGCAAAGAACTAAGAAACCAAGTGCACTATGCAGGTGGAAGAGTAGGCCAAACACTCTGCACCACACATGACAATACTAGAGGGAGTAGTTTGCCAAAGCAGTGACAGCCCCATGTGAATGTAGTGGGTGCAGGAAGAAGCACAGCATTAAAAACCGCACATTCATTTAGTTGCAGGAAGGGTGCAAGAGGAGACCAAAGCAGTGAGAAACCCAAACCACATAGTAGGCGTAGGACTAGCTCAAATAACTGGCAGCCCCATTTCCATTTTGTAGACGGAGAAGAAGGCCAAAATACACTGAAAAGTACACATGCATTTGCTAGACATAGGAGAGGGATAAAGCACTGTGAACCCCACATGTATTTTGAAGATGTAGGAAGCGAAAGCACTGCACACCTCACATGCAGTTTATGGGCAGAAGAGAAGGACAAAGAACATGCACATTATGTGGATGATGTAGAAAGCCAAACACTGAGCAGCTTACACACACGGAGTAGGCCTAAGTAAATGCCACTATAGAGACAACACAACATTTTCTTAGATGCCATTGAGGAAGGCCAAAGCACTGAGAAACCACATGCATTTAGTGGGTGGAAGAGGAGGATAAGGAAGCCAAAGCAGCAAGAAACTCACATGCACTTAATAGCTATAGGTGAAGACCATAGCACTGAGATCCTACATGCATTCTGTTCGTGGAGGAGAAGGCCACTGAACTGAAAAACCCTTATTCATTTAGTAGCTATAAGGAAAGGCCAAAGCACTGAGAATCCCATACATGTTTCTAGGTATAGGAAAAGACAGAAAAACTGAGAACCCTGGGTGCATTTTACAGGTTGAGGTGAAGCCAAAGCACTGACAACCCAACATATATTTAGTAGGTAAAGAAGGAGGCCAAGCACCTGGAAACCCCAATGAATTTAGTATTCAGAGGAGAAGGCAAAAGCACTAAAAATCCTATGTGCATTTGGTAGGAAGGGGAGAAGAGAAGACAAAGGCTATGTTAGTGAATGTGATTGCTGAACGGCAGTGCTGAATGAAATGTACAAATATATGATTCTGTTATAATATGGCAATGTGGCATGGGACGGGCTATGGGTCATTGTTGGAATATAGCTGTTGGACATTTTGTCACCTGCCAAAGCAGTGACTGTGCGAATTGGAGATGCCCAGAAAGTATGTGGGTCTCTGCACTAGCCAATCCGGGCAATTGGTAACGACTGATCTCTTCCTCTGTAAAGAACAGAGGCATCTTTTTAAATTGAATCATTTGCATCACTTAAAACTGTAATTGTGCATAAAACGACGTTTCACTTGCACCAGGTGCAAGATGTTGTAGTTTAGGTGCAGCATGAGGATGAAGTTGAGTCCAGCACCATCTGAGGCTTAAGAGGGAGAAGGGATGACATCAGCTGAGTAACAAAGAGATCAGAATTCCCACCTCTGATTTTCCAATGTAGGACATGAAAAAGATCACACTCCATCAGTATGTATGAATATATGTATGTGTGTGATTTATATAGCACAAACCTAGCTATAAAATAACAGAGAGCTGTACAATGAAGGGAGTGTAAGATAGTGGCAGGGATCATCTTCTTGTTCTATGGTTCTCATTATTCAGTGAAGTATTCCATAAAGAACAGGGTCTTCAGATATTTCCTGAATAACAGGAGGGACGTAACCAGCCTGAAGTTAGCAGGAAGATATTTCCAGAGCAGGGATAATAGCGGAGAATGCTTGTTTTCTGGTCATCACCTTCATGCATTTCTTGGATTCCAGTGTGGTGAAATCTTGGCTCTTGGTGTTGTGTTGACCTTCTGAAATGGTGATCTTTTCAGCTGACTATGATGGCATCTTGGACATGATAGCTGTGCAGGTGATGCATGCTATCTTGAAGGTGATGCAAGCAGCTTGGGGAGGTAACCAGTGTAGTTCCATGTGAGTGAGGTAATGTGGTTAAATATCTTCAGCTCTGTTATGAGAAATACTACAGTGTGCTGGACAACTTTCAGGGGGCCAGAATAGTGGTGGGACTTCTGCCAAGAGGGCATTGCCACCAATAAGGTGGGAGAGCACCAGGGCCTGGAAAACAGATCTGAGGTCTATAGGTGGGGATGAATGCTTTGATTCAGCACAGGAGTTTTGGGCTTAGATGTATTTGGTCGTACCCCCGAGGAGAATGAACTCTGTTTTGGTAAGGGTGAGTTTCAGGCAGGCCTGTGACATCCAGATTTGCATGATGACAGTTTTCAGGTGCCCCTCTGGATTTTGGTGAGGTAAGAGTCAATTCAGAGAAGGCCTGTGGCACTGTATCCCATGCTGCAAGGCATAATGTTGAATAGGATTTTGTGATTGACTGTATCCATTGAGTACAGAGGCTGAGCAGTACCAGGAGGCATTAGGTTCTCTTTGTCCATGATGAGGAGTGACTCAATATTGACATGGAAGGTGGCAGTCACAGCACTGTATCTTGGTCAGAGCTCAGGCTGGTATTTTTGAAGAAGGTTATGTTAGCCAATGCTTTCATATAATTGGTACATGATTGTCTTCTTGATGATCTTACCTATGAAGGGTAGGTGGGTAATATGGCAGTAGTTTGCTAGGTCTCCCAGGTCAAGTTTGGTCTTCTTTAGATGGAGCAAGATGTTGTAGTTTAGGTGCAGCATGAGGATGAAGTTGAGTCCTGGACAGTTTTCAATGTGTTGGGGAGGTTTTTTGCATGAATAAAGGTTTATAGTGTAGAGGAGGACAGTGAGACCCTTTCCTATGATGTTCTTCAGTATGAAGCCTACAATGACATTGTCCTCATAAGAGGTGGTCTTGAGTGATGCAAAGATGGTTTTTAGTTCTTCCAGTTTTAGGGTTTTGAATTATGACCATCTTCGGAAATAGTCTGGTGGTATGGCATGGGTGTCTATGGTGGGTCGAGTGTTGTTCATATGGCGACAGAGCACGTTGATGTTGTCTGTGAAGAACCTGTTGATTGCATTGTATCACTCCATGGAGTCAGGGACTGCAGGGGCTAATAGGGGCTAATGTAGTGTTTGACAACCTTGAAGGGGGTTCTGCTCTAGTAGTAGGCTTTTGATATGCATGCTGTGGTGGAGAAGGGTGCCTTGATGAGGTGATGAGGGTCGGTTCATAGTTTCAATGGTGCATCAATGTTGGCAGAGTCAGTTTAGTGCATTTGGGCTGGTTAAGAAGGATGTTGGCATTAGATGAAAGAGTGAGTGTGAAAGACAAGCTGGTGAGGTCTTCTTCTAAAGCAATTGATTGGGACGTTTTTGAATGCACCTTTAGGTATGGTTCCTGTTGCCCTCAAGGGAAGAGCATTTAGTGCAAGAGCTGGATATATATGGCTTCATGACCAGCTCATTGATTTGTATAGATTGGCAGCAGTTGATGTCTAGGGATGAGATTGCTGTTTTTGATGGGTAGGTGAGATTAGTGATGAGTTGTGAGATGTGGAGTGTGTCCAGTATATCAAGGAGAGGTTCTTTTGTTTTCATGGTTGCTTGCCTTCCTGGCACACTGTGTTCTCCTAGGAAGTTGTTGATGCAATAGTTGGCAGTTGATTCAGTCATGAGGTCAGTGATTGCATAAAGGAAGGCTTGGTTGCTCTGCCCTGAGCAGTAGACCAGGTGGAAAGCAGCAGTTGTGATGTTGGAGAGTGGGAAGATACTTGTCGGATGCAAGTGAGGTAGGAAAGAAAAAAGAACAAGAGGTTGCAGGCTTGAAACCATTATGTGTAAAAACTGTTCACAAGACGCAACCTTAGACACTCAAAGTGCACAAGTGTACAGTATTTTCCATAAATGGTCTGGCACTTTTGGCCAAATTCAATATAAAAAACATGCCAGTGCTAGTGCAACTTTGAAGTCAGTCTCATCAGCAACACCGCCTCCTCAGACCACATCAACCACACACCATCCTCTGAAAAGTACACTGAGTAGACCCCAAGAAGGAGGAACAGTAAGGGGCAGCATTAACCAATATAGCAAATGGGGGTGTGCAGTTATTTTATATTAGAAAAGCAACACACACATCTTCCTTTTGATGTATATGCAAACAACATTTTCTTAGAAGTCAAGCTGAGCACTGCTTTCATGTGGGGCCTTTTGAGACTGCATCACCCACATGCTCTGCCAAAGAAAAAGGGTAGGGAAGCCTCCCAGAACTCACCTGTATCAATGGCCCTTTTTACTACCATCCTGCACCATTACACCAGAAAATCATGCAGATCCCAAAGCATGCAGATAACTTATTATTTGAAAGTGTTTGAAAACGCTGCGGTTTTTCTTTCTGAGTTTCTCAGGCTCCTCCGAGCCAGAGGAGCCTGAGAAACTTAGAAAGAAAAAACGCAGCGTTTCCAAACACAATAACGTTGTATTTATGTTTGTGGTCACTTCAAAAGCTACCGCAAACATAAATACAACGTTTTTAAAGCTGCGGTTTTATTTCTAAGTTTTCCGGGCTCCTCCAGCCCGGAAAACTTAGAAAAAAAAACGCAGCTAGTGTTTATTTTTATTAAAAAAATAGCACTTACCGAGATGCAGCTGCAGCTTTTCTGCCTGTAGTCTCTGGTCCCCGTCCTCCGCGTAAAGCACCAATGAAGGAAAAGGCACCCAGTGGTAGCTTTTGTTTACTACAGCTGGCTGGCTTTTCCTTCATTAGTGCCGCAAAAGCCAACGCGAGCACAACGGCGGGCATCCATTTCCCAAAATGGATGCCCCCATGTGCTATCTTTAAGCTTGAATTGCTCAAACTTTTACATAGGGACTTCGAAAAAAAAATGCCAATTGTTTTTTTTTTGTTGCCTATCTATTTTTGAAATGACATTTTTTGGGTGAACCATTCTTTTTAGCTGTTTGAGAATGGATTCCGATTCTGCTTTAAGGTTTCTCTTTTTGTTCGCTACATAGGAAATAATGTGACCTCTAAGTACCGCTTTGTAGCAGTCCCAATTATTGGGGATAGACATATCCTGGTCTTTATTTTCAGAGAAAAAATTATTATGTTGTTCTGTGAGGAAATTAGTAAAAGCTGTATCATCTAATAGATTAGTATTGAATCTCCATCTGCTAGAATTGTGAGAGGTTATAGGCGTAGCGATTTTAATATGCATTGGAGCATGATTAGATATTGTGATGGATTCTATATGGGCATCGAGAAGAATATTAACCATAGAATTAGGAATACAAATATAATCAAGGCTTGACAATGAGGTTTGGTGCGTAGAGTAAAAGGTACATTCTGAATTTGTGGGATGTAGGATCTGCCATGCATCACTGAGACCAGTTTCAGAAATAAAGTTAATAAATTATGCATGGGAAGTAGTACTATTATATCTAACATCTGATTTCCTATCCACAAAAGGATCCATGACTTGATTACAGTCTCCACAAACAATCAAATGGAGGGGGTTGCTTTGTAGTATATGATTTCTAAGTTGTTTCCAAAAGGATGGATCAGCAAAGGTAGGTCTGTAAACATTCAGAATTGTATAGGTTGTAGCTTCTACTAATATTTTAGTGATAACCCATCTTCCTAACTGGTCAGATTCTGTCGATATAATTTTACATTTAAGGGTTTTGTTAACAAGTGTAATAACACCATTCTTTTTACAATTGGCAGAACTTGTGTAGGCATAGCCTACCCAGAGATGCTTGAGTGTTGCTGCTTCATTAACAGACAGATGTGATTCTTGTATGCAGGCTATCAAGGGCTTTAATCTATTAAGGTGTGAGAGCACTTTTTGTCTTTTGATGGGAATATGTAGTCCCTTAACATTCCAGGATACAATATGAAGAGGCATCATTCAAGAAAATGGATTAGTACATAATGACATGGATCATGATTCAAAAAAAACAGTAACCAGAACCATGGGTGTAATTTTAGGGGGGGACAGGAGTGTTTGTCCACCCAACTTTCATGGCCACCATTTTGTCCCCATTCATTTGGCTGGGGCACCTTTTCTTCAGATGTCATGTCCCCCCAACATTTTCAGCAAAGTTACTCCACTGACCAGAACGCATCAAAGACTAATGGTGTATGATGAAAATTGGGTACCCTACAGGGAAAGGAACAACGTAAATGGAATGAGACCTAGTGGAAGGGGAGGACAAACAATAAAGATAAGGAATTTGGTAAAAAGTAGTTGTAATCAAAAAAGATCAGAAGAACAGTGGCAACCAGGAACCAGCCACACCAACCCATGTCCAAAATAAAGTGAAGAAAAGAGGAAAGGAGAGCCGAAAAAATAAAAAGGATGGCCCATAATTCTCTGCACCGATGATACAAGTTGCATTTTAAGATGAAAAAACATAACGCACAGCTATGTAGTATTTGATCAAGTAATGGGGTTAGAAGTATCCATTTCAGATCTTTTGTGAGATTGGACATAGTGTCTTAAATCCGTTGTGTTTTGAAAGATTGAGGTGTGCCCATTTAAAGTAACTTTCAGGGTAGCAAGGTGGATAATACCATATCTGCCATTTAATTGCCTCAAAGCAGGTCGGAAAGTTAAAAGATCTCTTCTTTGTGCTGTTTTTATCTTGGAAACATCTTGGGTAATAAATACATTGTTACCTTCCCATGTTAACTGTTTAAGCTGTCTGACTTTCTGCATTATGAGGGTAATATGTGTGAAGTCAAGAAGAGCAAGAATCATAGTTCTGGAATGACTACTAGAATTGGAGGCGGAATTGCTGGGGCCAATTCGATGCGCTCACTGGATATTGAGCTGTATCGAGGTCGGTAGATTAAGGATTTAAGGAAGAAATTTGCATAGAAAGGCAATAGGATCATCTCTTTCAATTCCTTCCAGAAGGTCAACAATGTGCAAGTTGTTTCTTCTGTGCCTATTTTCAAGAATTTCAGTTTGTTGCTTTAAAGAGGCAACCTGCGCTTCTAAATTCACCACCTTATTAGAAATGTCTTCTGCATTGCTAACTTGCCTTTCAACTTCATTCATGCGAGATTCGAAAACAGACAAAAAGGTTGATTATTGATGCACACCTCAAAATCAATGGCAATTATAAACTCATTCAAAAAATGTTTGAAGTTGATTTAAGGTGCGGGGGAGGAACTGGGGCCATGGCACAAGACCCCAACAAATAAGAGACAAATAGGATGAGGATTCAACAAGGGAACCCTCCCGTCCCCTGCACACTTTCAGGTGTTTGGACAAAGTCCAGTACTATATTTTGGTGTTAATACAAAGAAAATGTAAACCAGGAAACCCAGTTGTGCTTTTAGAGTAAAATGTGTATCTTGAATATCAAATGCATAGTATTTCAAAAGGAGAAACATTACAAATTCAAGAAGCAAACAGTGCAACAATAGGACATAACAAATTTGAGGAGATAGTGGAATCCAATTCATGTGGTGACGCGTTTCGAGGATACTTTCCTCTTCTTCATATGGCCAAAATTGAATTCTTAATACAAAAAAGAGAAAAAGGGGAGAACATTTGTACAGGTTTTTTACCTTAGAATAGTTCATATTATTCATACTGCACATTTCGATGTCATCTGTTAGCAAAATCAGTGTCATTGTTTGAATATAAGCATACTGAAGTAAATGCAATCAACCCTGTATCCCCAGGGCACATTCATTCATGTTTCAATTCTGGGTGATGGGGGGAGGTTTCAAACCGACGATTCGATAACAGTGTGGAAAGGCTAGTAACTCAAAGTGTTTAAAAAGAAGAAAGTTTGGTATAAGAAACCATACGAGGCACAATATAGAAGAATAAATCTGAGTAAAATAAATTACCAGAGAGCAGTGTGTTCAAGAACACCGGGTAAAAATAGGATCGTGGATAGTAAATCAGGCAATGTGTAGACCCTCCGCGGGTAAGTTAAATCACTACAGTCAAAGGAGACACAGACAGAGATATAAAAACATGTAAGTCTCAAGAAAACGGAATTAAATGATCATTCAACAATTAGCACTTGTTAGAATATTATACCTGTGAAGTGCGCAGGAAAAAGGTAGCAAATGGGAAAAACCCAATATTCAGAGAACGTGAGAGTCAGATGGTCTCGGGATCATTCACGCGTAAAACTATGCAATTCTGATCAGCGATCAACATTGATAGGCACAAAACTCTAGAAAATATAAGGACAGACATCGAAGATATAAATGAACAGCATGTATTTAATGAATACTATCCGAATCTAGGATAATAGCTGGCCAGTAAAATACCTTAAAGTTTTTGCATTGAAGCTACAATGCGCAGACTGTCATGCACAACGGGCTGACAACGCAGATTCTCGGATGTGCGGCTCAAAAAGTGTCAATCAGAATGAAAAGTGGCTCGGGTGTCAAGAGGCTAAATGCAATTGTTCATGGCAAGCCCAAGTATACGAGTGGAGGTCTGTAAAAGATGAGGCGAAAAATTAACCCGGCTCGAGGGTAAGTTCATAAGTCAAAGTAGTATCCCAGGAGGATAGAAGATAAACTGCTGTAAGCGCTTACCTGCATGGGGGGAGACAGTTCAGAACGACTGCTGCCGCTGGTCAACGCATCCTACCGTAGCAACTATGGAAACAGCGCGAGTTCTAAGGGATCTTGTTTTCGGGCATGGAAATGGAAAAGGGACTGATAAAGTCACCTCAAAGGTCGGCCATCTTAGAATGGACTATGTGATCAATGGTTCAACCTTCAATGATTAACTAAAACGTAACAAAAAGTGATATTGTATGGATATATTAAGAATAGGGTAGAAGGGGTCTAAAAGGATGGTCCACAAAGGTGTGACCGAAGTAAAATTCAAATAGCGATGTAGAAAATACTACAGAGTGAGGGAAAAACTACCCAATAAAGATAAGGATAGGTGAGGATGTGTCACTGTAATACGGAACGTCGGAATGAAAGGAACTTCACCCACCAGATCCCCAATGAAAGAGCTCACAAGGCTAATCTGCATAATATCTGACTTAAAGATTAACAAAATAGACACAATTTTAGTACATGGAATACCATATGAAGTATAACCCAAAGAATTCTTTGTATATGCATATATACATTCAGTTCAACCTATGGTAGAGCCTATATCAAAGGGATATCAAGGAAATCATGCAAATCATTACAAAATTCAATCAAATGTTACTTATTAACAGGTAAAATTTCCAAAAAGAATGAACTCAGCATGGTTTGGTCATTACAAAAATCATCACGCTACTACTGAATGTCTAATATTCCCTGTTCACAGGAAACAGTTTAGGGTAAAGTCTTCATTAAGGCCCCAAGGTTGTAGGGAGCCCATTCTGTCAATCCAATAGGCCTCTCTCTGTAGTAGAAGGGTTTGAAAATCACCGCCCCTTGTTGGGTGTTTGGCGACTTCAAGTATCTGAAATTTGATTTGGGCAATAGAATGTTTCTCAGAATTAAAGTGCCGGGCTACTGGTGAGTATTGGTTCTTACATTGTATATTTGATTTGTGTTCTGTTAATCTAAATTTTATGGCTCTTTTTGTCTGGCCAATATACACCTTTCCACAGGGACATTTCAGCAAGTGTATCACACCTGATGATAAACAGGTGGAGTAATCTCTAAGTTTAATCTTTTGTCCAGTTCTCGGGTGGGTTACCACGTCATCTTTAATAACGTTGTTACAGTGTGTGCATCCCAAACAAGGGAAGGTGCCTAACTTTTTGGTAGTTAAAAAAAGTTGCTTGTCCTTAGGTATTTTCTCCGTCTTTACTAATTTATCTCTGATATTTCCACCCCTTTTATAACACATCATCTGTGGGGTCGGGAATAGTTTCAGTAGAGTCTGGTCATTATGAAGGATGTTCCAATGTTTCTTTATACTCCTTGAGATCTGAAAACTCTGTCTTGAGAATTTCGATAAGAATAAGAATGGGGTTTCCTTTCCACTGGGTTTTGTTTTTAACAAATCGGTGCGTGTAATCTCTGACGCTCTGTTTTTAGCAACTTCTAAAACATCTGGAGGGTAACCTCTGTTCTGAAATGTATTCACAAGGTTGTTACATTCCTGTGTTAGAATTTCTGGATCGGAAATAATCCTCTTGAGTCTTAAGATTTGGCTGTACGGTAAGCTTTGAAGCATAGCTCTAGGATGGAAGCTAGAGTAGTGCAACAGATTATTTGCGTCCGTTGGTTTGTGGTATATGGATGTTGTAACTACGTTGTTACTAATTCTCAAATTAACATCCAAGAAGTGAAGGTATGGGTTACCGATTTCCATGGTGAACTTGATTCGAGGGTGCACTGAGTTGATGTATTCAAAACAATAGGTCGAATTCTTCACGTGTACCACACCATATGCCGAAAATGTCATCTATGAATCGCTTCCATGTCAGGATGTAAGGGGACAATGTGGGGTGTTCCAAGACATTTTGGCTTTCAAACCGAAACATAAATGTATTTGCATAGACGGGTGCCATTGATGATCCCATCGAGGTCCCGGAGGTCTGCAAGAAGTATTTGCCCTGATACCTGAAATAACTGTTAAATAGGATAAGGTTGAGCAACTCCAAAACGAATTGTGGGTTGCCCTGAATCTCTAGGTTGTTAAGTAATAGCCATTCAACAGACTGTAAACCTTCGCCATGGGGGATCGAAGTGTATAAGCTGCAGACATCAAGACTAAAAAGAATACAATCTTCACTGAGGACCGAAAAATCTTTAAAACCGTTCAAAAAACAGACCATTTATTATCAAGAAGTTGCAGCTTAGCATTTGTATCCTCCATGAAGGGTTTCAAGATTCTAATTTCTGCTAAAATGGTCTGCATAACTGGGTCTATTATATCTTCTTTGGGTGTTGGAGACTCACTCTTCTGTCTCTTTAAAGTAGTAGGAGACGACAAACAAGCTTCTTTGGTTTGACCTTTTTTAGTAGCCATATTATGTGTACAAGAGAGTATAGAGACAAAATAGTTCAGCACAAAACAGAATTTTCCTTTGCAACGTTACAAACATTCTAATCTTTTTGCCTCCTTGCATCAGATTCTTATATGCAGAGCATAGCACTTGAAATATTGTAGTAGTGCTATATAACTATGACAACACAAAGTACTATTATTAGTGATTGAGATCTTGCAGGAATGAGCAAACTCATTATGAGGTCAAATTATATGATATTGCAAACCTCAGTACGTAGACACAGACAAAATCATCCATGAGAGGTGTTTGTGACAAACCTTGCTTCAGGAAAATTGCATTTATGAGAGGGTTAAATACACGTTTTTACATTAGATGAACATAGACAAGGAGGCAATCCATAACACTTGATGAAAATTCAAATATGCCTAAAAAAATTGTTCCATATGGTTGAAACAGGATATAGAATATAAGTGGCACACTATTTGAATTCTCCTCTTCCCCTCTGTCCCCCCTCTATATGAGGTAAGCTTGAATAATATTTCTTATTTCAATATGTGCAAGCTAGACATTTGCATTCAGGCAGGAAGTGCATGAAAAAAAGCATCCAGAGAGAAAAAAGGAGAAAAATGAAAGAAAACCCTTTGTTAGGGAGAAAACTGCATGTGTTACCCACACTTTCACCGCCGATCAGCTGACAGGAGATGTCGGCTTAAGAATCACAGGATGCTGCGGCTTCAGGTCCTGCCTTCCGGGCGAACAGGAAACTCGATGTAAGGAAAGCGCAGTCATCACCAGAACGCTACAGAGCTCGGGCTGCTCCCCACTAATATATCGAAAGCACCAGAAAAGCAGAATTAAGGTGTGTTAAGTGGTTTTAAATTATTAAAAGAAAGTCATCGGAGCGCAGCATTGCCATTAGGCGTCCGTTTTCATCATTGCTAAGCCACGCCACCAGTAGCATGCCTGGAGGCAGTGGGAATAGCGCCGGGCCACCATGAGGATTGGAAAGTTCACCTAACTATGCACATGTGGACAAGTGATCAAAGCACATATGTCATATCCACCACTGTACACTGAGTCACTTTGCTTTGTACCTCTCATCAGCAAAGCTCAGGACAGCATCAGCAACATGTTATCGCCAGTAGGTCACATAGCGTATGGAAGGATTTGACAGAAATTTCCAAAGAGGAGTCTAAGTCTGTGGGACAGTACAGGAGGTTGTACCACATTTGCTCACTCCCCATGGTTTAGTAGTGGACTTTGAGGCAGATGCCAATGGGCATAATGTTGTAGCTGCCTAAGGGTATAGGCAAAATCATGCATGTCATGTCTTCCATTATAAGGTGAATTTCTCCATATGTCAGTACTCTCCACTAGATGTGTTGGGTGGCCAAGGAGATCTGCATTCACTTTAACCACTCCTAGAGTGCCTGGAAACCACATCACTTAAAGCCAGCTGAAAAAAACAATGCCAACTCAGTGGTAATCAACCTACCATACTCTGGAATGTGGGAGTATTGTCCTATCAGAATTCCTCGGTCAATATGAATGCATTAATATCTCATCTAATCACTCCTCACTCATCTGAATGCACACGGTCCCACCCGTTAAACACATTAAAAATAACAGCTATTAGTATCAGCATGGAGTACTCAGTTGTATTGATTTGATCAACTTCGAAGTAGTGAACTGCTGAGACCTGCTTGCCCATATTCAATTCTGTGATCTTTGGGTCGAACACAGATGTCTGCAGCATGCCATTTAATCAATTTTTTGTTTGTGAAAGAATGATAGGAAGGATAATTATATTGCTATAGTGCAACGGAATATGGCATTCCTTTCTATAGCTTGGTGGGTTAACAGACCTACTGCAGACATCTATTACAACATTTAGACGCTTTACCAAACACAAAAGCACAGTTTACAGCATGCATGATGGCATATGGGGTTTTGAAGATACCTTGTCACAGAGGCAGGGACACACATTACGTTGGACTTGTGGGATAGTACAATATAAGTGATTCATGAGAAAGTGTTGACTCCTGTATACCAATAGCAAAAAGGTAATTCGTTTTTATTGTGCACCTGAAACAGCACAGCACAGTGCAATACTACCACTCTAAAGTGGCTTTGGGTCAGGGGTACCCACAACATGGAGACAATTATCAGGATTGGGTGAGCACTGTCCAAAGCAATGACTGCGCCACCTAGAAAATGTTCTACTGTATGCATACAACATATTTGGTGCAGCTACTGTATTCAATGGCTCACACACTTACTGTGCAATATGACCTCACCCAGCTCATCCTACATGACCTTAAGCCTTCCACCCAACTTCTCATCTTAGGCGACCTCAACTTGGGCCACAACGACCCGTCTGACCCTGAAGCTGCATCTCTCACCAGCTCCCTGGCAGCTCTCAAATGCATGCAACTGATCAGTAGCCCAACACACTCCCATAGCCGCACACTTGACTGGATCTTAGACCACAACAGTAATGCCACCATCCTATCTAACCTCCTGTGTCCGTGGTCTGACCATAACACTATCAACTTCTTCATTCCCTCACTATGCCAACCCAGACCCACTGGTAACAACCCTGCCCCTAAACCAGCAGCCATCATGACCGGTAGCACACGCAACCGGTCCAGTGACCAATTGATCCCGTTCTTCGGGCTGCCCTTGCCACAAACTCTTTGACTCACTGTCAATGTTGAGTTTGACAAATAGTGGTCCATAGTCTCACTCTTTGTATAATCTCAACTATACAAATAGAATCATATGTTATGTACCCAATGTTATAGATTTATGAAAAATAACATCATATCTCTGTTTGATTTGACTACATTTTGTAAAATGTATACATTTTGTATTTAGTTGTTAGAATCATAATCTTTTGTATGTATTGATAACATTATTTATTATTATTATTTGGGTAAAAATTGCAACAGTATAGACTGGAGTTTCTTCAGCTACTATACCCTACAGACAATTTGTATATCTGTAGGAGTGTTCTCAAAGCCCTAATTAGAATACAGGGTTTTGGTTTCTTTATTTATTTATTTTCACACAAAGGTTGAGGTTGCTTGATTTTTATACCTTGGCCATACTACTAGTTTTGAAGCATTTTCTCACCAGGAACTTGCTCATGTATGTTGGGAGACCACCCTTGGATGACCTTGCCACAAACTCTTGACACCACAGAACTGGTGCAACACTATAACTCCTTGCTCAGCAATGACCTTGACACCCTGGCTCCTCTTAAATCCCAGAAACCCAAAAATGTCAAACACCTCAATTCCTAGTTCATGCCTGAACTCAGAATCTCCCGTGCCAAAAAAAGAGCAGCTGAGAATGTCTCGTCCAAAGACCCCACTCATGCCAACAAAGCCCATTTCAGCTCTACCTCACTCTACTAAAATAAATCCATACACACTGCCAAGGCCAATGCCTACAATGACAGAATTACCAAAGCTCCCTTCAGCTCCTGAGAGCTATTCTCAATCCTCAGAGAATTTGAATCCCCTACCCGAGCTCCCATTCACCATCATCAAAGATAACACCTGGTACAACACAGTCCAAGACACTCTCACCAATAAAACTGCTTGTCTGCAAACTATGATCACCACCAAATGCGCCACCATCGGTGCAGTCATAACAGTAACATCAGATCCATACTACAGTCTGCCTCCTGCTGATGCTGTCCAATTTCCATCCTTCGAGTTCAAGTCCACATGTGCCTCTACTCTTAGCAACATTATCAAGGGCCTGAAACCCTCTCATTGCAAAGGGGACTCTCGCCGAGCCACCCTTGTAAAAGACTGTGCAGAACCTCTCCTTCCCCTTTCACCACCATAATCAACACCTTCTGTGTGTCCTAGTCTGTGCCACCCCTCCTCTCAAACAATCATGGGTCTCCCCACTCCTAAAAATGCCTTCCCTCAACCGAGTCATTCCCACCAATCACCGACCCATCACAATGGTCCCATACCTCTTGAAAATCATCGACAGAGTTGCATATTTACAAATTCAGGAATTCCTAGAAGAACACACCATCCTAGGCACTTGTCAATCAGGCCTCCAGCCCAAGCACAGAGTGGAAACTGCCCTCCTAGACCTAAAAAAACTGCCAACAACAGAGGCAACCTCTCCTTCCTCCTCCTCTTGGATCTGTCAGAAGCATTCGACTTGGTCAACCATCAAACGTTATGCCATCACCTCATATCCTCAGCTCACTTTTCACCAGCCATGTCAATGTGGATTGCATCCTTCCTTGTGGACAGAACCTCACGGGTCTTCGCTGGTGAAGCTGCCACGCATCCCACTCCGTCCCCATGTGGTGTGCCACAAGGCTCCTGTGTATCCCCCACACTATAAAACATATAACCAAACCACTCTTTGATCATTTGGACTCGTTAGGCATTTCATATACCAACTACGCCAATGCCACCCAGATCCTCATCCCTCTCTCTGGCAGCTATGTCCAAGATACCACCAAGGGGAACACCATATATGAAACAGTCCAATCATGGATGGCCTCTCATAGCCTCTGCCTCAATGACGAGAAGACAGAGATACTCCTTGCTGGCCACCCGGATCGCCCATTCAAGCTGCAACCTGACTACAAATCTTTCCCCATCAAATATCACAACATTCCAGTGGCTCCCTCTGCGAAAACCCATGGAGTATACTTGGACTCATCACATGAGCCTCCATATCAGGCTATGCCACCAAACACATCACAGCTAGCAGACCCTTCCTCACCTCAAAGAACCGGCTTGAATTAGCTTGGGCCCTCATCTGCTCTAATCTAGACTACTGTAACTCCCTGTTTAGCGGCACATCCTGAAAAAACCCGAGCAAGCTTCAAACTGTACAGCACAATACCCTTCGACATCACTAAGAGAAAACATATCTCTGAGGCCAGAATAGCCTCCCACTGACTACCAGTCAAAGACAGGGTCAATTTGAAGATCCTCTCCGTTGCGCACCGTTGTCTCTTAAACAATGCTCCACCCTACCTAAAACTCACAAAACACTCTTCGACTAGTCCTCAAAGAATGACCTACAAACACTGCCTTATCACCCCGAAATTCAACCGGAAAAGGGCAGGCGGTTCCGGATTACAAGTCCAGGCTGCCTCACTCTGGAATGAGTTACCCATGCACTTGTGCAATGAACCGTCCTACAACAACTTCAGGAAGAAACCAAAAATCCACCTCTTCAACTGACACTCAATTTGCAATGAGAATATAATGTTATGCTCTGTTTTCCCCTACTGTAATCAGTGCCTAGTTGCCCACTGGCTTGGTGCGCTCTACAGATAAATAAATACATGTGATAGACAGAAATGACCCATTGAAAGGTGCAAATCCAAACTTTTCCAAGACTCAAAGGCACAAAAGGTAAGATGAGTGCAGAGACTACCCTATGGCCTCCCAAATCTGGATTACCAAAACCACAAGAACACACACATAAAAAGACGTTTTTTCAAAGATCAAGAACCAAACCCAAAATATAAGGGAAAACAAATAAAACGACACAAAAATGGCATTGAATGTGAACATATTCTGAACGCTCATTTATTAGATGCAAAGAACACCTCCAACTCTCAAGGCAGCAGCCACTGACCTGGACTAACCTTAACAAGACTCTAATAGCTTCTCCAATTGTATATAAGCTTTGACCCCATGCAAACGCATATAAAGAAGCGGGGTGATATGATTCTGTGGAAATTAAAAAGTGGGACAGATTGTGGATTGATCCAAAAAAGGGGCCACAGCTTACAATCAATTGCCATTCGCATGAAGGCTTTATAAGTGTAGATGAATGTGAGCTCATACTCATACATCAACCTTGCACACCGGTCAACCAAGCGCCTCGGTTTGAGAGATTGGAGACATTGTGTTAGTTTCTCTTTATGTCTATTGGAGGTGGTGCATGAAGTGTGCTGAGGCATGTTGGCAGTATGCGACTTGATGGCTCGGTGGAGGGGAGGGGTAGCCGAAGGACTGTGGCACAACTCTTCCAATGCTGGGAGGAAAAGAGTAGCTGGTGGGGAAGGGGTCTCTATCTCTGTTGCCAGGTGAGGTGGTAGACGAAGCCGGGACAAGCCAGCGGGTTGGTAAGTGGAGGTCGATGTGGCACTCGGGACGTGGTAAACTAGTGGGAAGACGGATTGGGGAACACAATCAGAGAGTTGCATTGGACTGAAAGCAGTACGTGTGCGTATGTGGGGAGGGTTAGCATGGGGTTGTCCATGGGCAGAAGTGATGTTTTGCGAGTTTGGGGTGTTGCAGAGGTGTAAAGGTGGGAGAAAGGAGGTGGGTCTAGGGTGATGTTCAAACAAGGCAGCAGACATTACTGCAACATAGAGAACAGTGTAAGCCTTAGCATAAATATGTGATGTAGCGACCAGATTACCTTTATTTGTGGACAATGCAGCTGGCTGCATGGAGTTAAACCCGGCATCCTGGCTTCTTCCGGCTGAGACCGGCAGCGGCCCTTGCGAACGGCATTGAATTCTGGCCTTCAATGAGGGCCGGCTATGCCTTCCGGCTAAATCGGGAGCATGGAGGTAGGGCCCGCGTGGGCCAATCAGGCTTCTCGTTGTCGGATGGTGCCAGCACTGTACACTGGGAGGCAAGTGCCCCTGCAGGAATGGCAGCAACCATCTTAAGGAGGTGTTGGTTCTCCGGAGTGGAGCCAGTAATGTAGCAGTAGCCACATCTGGGCAAAGGTGTTATGCCAATCCGTGAATGGGATAAGAGACAGGCAGAGACGCTTGCGAACAGCCTTGAATTCAGGCCTTCACTGAGGGCGGCTGCGCCTTCCGGCTAGGTCGGGAGCATGGAGGTAGGGCCCGCGTGGGCCAATCAGGCTTCTCGTTGTCGGGTGGTGCCAGCAGTGTAGGCTGGGAGGCAAGTGCCCCTGCAGGAATGGCGGCAACCATGTTAAGGAGGTCTGGGGTCTCCGGAGTGCAGCCAGTAATGTAGCTGGAGCCGCATCTGGGCAAAGGTGTTATTCCAATCCGTGGATGGAATAAGAGACCAGCAGAGATGCTTGTGAACAGCCTTGAATTCTTCCTTCAATCATTTTCCGCCTCTCAGTCTCTGTATGTTATTTATTGGACTGAACCTGTTTCTAATAAACTTTGGGAAACAAAATGCCTGGATTGCTCACTAATTGCCATTAGAGGAAAACATTGCAGGTGTGCTGTCTTGGATAACCACCTATGGAGATAAACACCTGCTGACTTTTGTTTTGGGCGGTGACTGTGGGCCTCAGTGCCTTGGAGCCGATCAAGTGACACATTCAAGCAAAACAGAAGCTTCCTTAACAGTGACTGTGGGATTTTGAGCATTTAAACTGATCACAGTGTTTTAGTCGGTAACTGTAGGCATAGTGCTTTTGAGCTGACTACGATTTTATAAATTTCAAGGATTTTTTTATTACTAGGCTTTTAGACATTTTTCTACTTTTCCACTTTTTTATAGTATTTCAGACTGTGAATTATTTTTCTTGTTTTAACGTTTGTAGTAAATTACACCTCACCTTGTACCCTATACTATTGTAAGATCATTTTAATTTAGTATAACAAACACACTGTTTGGTGTAAATGAATATTTATTCACTTAGGAGTAGTGACAAGTCTTAACATAACACTCATTTGGCAAATAACGGGGAAAAGTCGCCTGTGTAGTGCCAGAAAGCACAGTTATGGCCTTGAGGCTTCCGCGGCAGCCCAAGCTCAGAATCACAGACCCTACCCACAACAAAGGCAGGACCTTGGACTGGCTAGCGGATCTCAACTGCTCTACGACCATCACAAAAAACGAGCAAACTGCTTGGTCTGACCACCACGCCATCTCCTTCTCCATCCAAGGGAAATCACAACCAAACTCTCCAACCCCTACCATCCCCCAAACCCTCACCAGAAACAACCGCAACATTACCTTACAAAACCTCTGCCCACTTATAGACAATATCTGTACCCCTACAAACTACGCCAACCTAGATGCGGAGAAACTCGCTGACCTCTACAACAAAACGTTAGAATCAGCAGTAGACACCATCGCCCCACTCAAACTCACCAAAGCCAAACCGGCAGCCCATATGAACAAATGGTTCACACCAGAGCTAAAAATCCTCCGAAACTCCAAACGAGCCGCAGAAGCCACCTGGAGAAAAACGCCCAACCTCTCCAACAAAACTCAACTCTCGATAGCAGCCACCACCTACAAAACTGCTATCCTTAAGGCCAAAAAAGAGACATATGATAACAGAATTGAGAGCGCCAAATCCAAAACAAAAGAGCTTTTCAATATCCTCAGGGAACTCGAATCCCCCCCCACTCTGGCTGAAACCTGCGTGAAAGATGCAGACTGGTGTGAGAGGATTCAAAAAGCCCTAGCAGACAAAATCACCATGTTACAATCCAAAATCGAACAGAAAAAGCTCAGCCTTTCCAAAAAAACAAACCATCCTCCGTCCACCACCCCAAAAACACCTACTTGCCCCCCCTTCTCCTTCTCACCAGTTTCCACTAAAGAAGTAGAAAGCATCATTAAGGGCCTCAAGCCCTCTAGATGCCAAGGGGACTCATGCCCAGCTCCCATCATCCAAGAAGGCGCCAACACTCTGGCCCCCTTCATAACAGCCCTCATCAATGCATCCTTCAAATCAAGCTCAGTGCCCAGCAGCCTCAAGGAGGCCTGGGTCATGCCACTTCTAAAAAAACCTAATCTAGACCCCAATAACCCAACTAATTACAGGCCAATCACCACCGTTCCCTACATCCTAAAGATCCTAGACAGAGTGGCCTACCTGCAAATACAGAAGCACCTGGAAGACAACAACCTCCTGGGTCTCAGACAATCCGGCTTCAGGCCAAGGCATGGAACAGAGTCAGCCCTACTGGACCTAAAAATCCAGATGGACGAGGCAAAGGACAAGGGTAATCTAGCCATTCTCCTACTGCTAGATCTATCAGCTGCCTTCGACCTCGTCGACCATCAGATCCTCACAGAACATCTGATGACCTCAGCGGCCTTCTCTAACCAGGCGACTGCCTGGATCCAGTCCTTCCTAACCAACCGAACCACCCGGGTCTTCTCCCCAGGGGCATCAGCACTCCCTGTCCCCATCACCTGCGGCGTTCCTCAAGGCTCGTGCGTCTCGCCGACCCTATACAATATCTTCACAAAGCTATTGTTTGACCGCCTAGATAACCTAGGTGTCACATACACAAACTATGCTGACGATACCCAGGTTCTCATCACCCTATCAGGGTGCTACGACGAGGACTCCACCAGAATCAACAACCTTTATTTAGAGATCCAAGCCTGGATGGCAGAGCACGGCCTATGCCTCAACGACGAGAAAACTGAGCTCCTCATTGTCGGCTCCCAACATCGACTAAACAAACTAGACCCCCGTTACGCGTCCATCAACATAGACGGTAACCTAATCACAGTAGCCAAAGAAATTAAAACCCTTGGGGTTTATCTAGACTCTACTCTCTCGCTCAAAAGACAGGTGAACGCAACTGCCTCTTCAACAGCTTACACCAATAAGCTCATCAACGCCTGCAAACCTTTCCTATCACCTTCCAGCTGCATTACACTAGCCAGAGCGTTAGTGCTCTCAAAAATTGATTACTGCAATACCCTCTTTCTTGGCTCATCAGAACACAACCTGAACAAACTACAGGTACTTCAAAATAATGCCATCAGAGCCGCCTTCAGTATCCCACGAAACGCCCACATCTCCAGCTTCAGACAAGATGCTCACTGGCTCCCAGTACGAGACAGAATCACCCTCAGATCCCTCGTCATCGTCCATAAATGCCGCTCTAATGACGCACCCAAATACCTGGCAGACAAGTTCCACAACCACACCTCAACTAGACCAACTAGAACACCATACGCACATTGCCTTTCCGTTCCCAAATTCTCCCTAAAAAAAGCAGGTGGCGCCAGCTTCCCGGTCCTAGCTGCCAAACTATGGAACGCTATGCCACCATACCTTAGAGCAGAACCCTCATTTTGGACTTTTAGAGCCAAAACAAAAACATGGCTTTCCAACAAAAACGCTGCTTAATGCACTTCCTCTCTGCATGCCTCTGTTGACCACCTGTAACCCGGTCTGCTACACCGTTGTTGTTTTATCACAGTCTGTATTGTATATTTTTGCCATGCTGTAACTGTTTCTAAGTCTCCGGCGCCCAGCTACCCCAGGGTTCGGTGTGCGGTACAAATAAATAAACTAAACTAAACTAAACTAAACTAAGATTCAGTAAATGGAAATGCCGATTGCTGCCTGGCAGAAGCCTGGAATCAGAGAAAAAATTGCCACAAACCTTTCACAGTCTCTGTTGTTCTTCACTACAGAATTCTCGAGATATAAGAACATGACACCAGCTTTAGACTGTTCTCTGCAAGGCTTGCTTCATGACGTGGATGGTTCATCTCTATTACACATACCATCTCACGAGATTCCCAATAACTGGAGTCAGCCCTTCATGCCTGATTTTTAAGCTCTCACAGATGGCTAATTCTTATGACATAATTATGGAAGAACACTCCCGTCCCCTGCACACCATTTGAGCTGAAACAAATCAGTTAGTATACTGTTTAGATTTTCACATATGTGTAATAAAGTTTAAGTAATGAAAGACAAATAAGAGCATACATTGTTTTAGTTTAACAATTGAATATAAACAAAAAATAATAGGCTTAACATATGGCCATCATAAAAAGGAAACAGTGTTCTTATGTTGAGACGAAATTTCAAGCTCTACGCGTTTCGGGGTAACCCCCCTTCTTCAGGAGCAAAACAATCTGCAATTACATATGTACACAAAAATATCAGTCAACTCATGATACAACTAAATCTCAATGTCATTGAACGAATCATTACAGATGTTATAATTAAACAGAATTCCAAAGGATCACTCTATTCTGCACGTAATTGGTTAAAATTTCAGTACGCTATCTCTTCATGAATAGTATATACTAATTTACACATGTTGTGACTCCAAGAAATGAAGCTAAAAGTGAAATAGTGGAAGCCGAGCCATAGTGAAATGCCCGTGTGACCTCAAGTACATTGGCCAAAGAGCCCGATCGGCTCATGAGACATGGACAGAGCATATCCGCGAGTTAACATGCTGGCCAGAAGTGAATGGATCCTTTTCAACTGGCTACCAGGAATTGTAGAGGCCATAGCTTTTTGGACACAGATCGTACCTCTCCTCCACATTATTCCTTGATATGTCTGCAGGAAACATGGCTAACTTCTAGCTTAATAATAGACGGTTATAGTTTATATACTGTGGAATCAATTCAGGGCTTACGGGGTTGACCGCAGGGCGGTCTCCTTTGTGCCCTAAGAATGGTATGGGCTAAATATGTCTAAAAGACAAACTTATCGGAAAGATATTCAGTTGACAAAAGTGTCAAGTATGTTTGAACAGTCTAATAATGAATTCTGCTGTTATGTTTGTAATGTTTACTTCAAAACCAAATCTGGGGACATTGACACATTTCTGAAAGTGCTTTACACCCTTCTTCCAGACTTACTGGAGAATGATGGTGCAGAGATAATTATATTGGGAGATTTTAATAGTTAATGCCTGGACCCTAAAAGGTATTGCACAAAAAAACGGGAGTGGGGTTTCTTCTTTGGCGAGGAAGAGGCAGACTAATAAGAACAGAACTAAGTAGCTGGGACTTAATCCTGCCAAATGGGAACCATGAGAATGATAGACTGCCAGATTTTACTTGGGTAATTGGTTCCCTGAGGTCCACTGTGGACTATGTGTTTCTATCGAAATCATTATTCTGGAAATGTGAGTGTTTAAAAGTGACACCGATGCAATCTAATGAGCACAAGATCATAGTGCTGACGATGAAGTATCAGTGGGCTTATCAAACGAGTGTAAACTTCCCACTGGTAGTGGAAGGTAACCCTAGAAATCAAGTATTGATATGGAAAACTGCTCTCTAATTAATTTTCAATGAGTGTATTTTGCTATGGGGTGTAGAGATGATAATTAGCACCTAAATCCAACTACCTAAAACAAGGCAATCCAAAGTGCATTGGGTAGTCTATATTCCCCCAATCCAGGGAGTACTAACAAGGGAAAAATAAATAGTTCCTATAGGCATAAGTATGGCACTATCCTTTAGGGAAAGAAGAGCAAATTTAACAAAGCTTTGAGACAATTGAAAAAGACATCGCTTGATTATGAAGCAAAAAGGAAATAATTCAAACTTGCCTATAAAAACTGGGGTAAGTGTCATAATTTTTTGTTATATATTAATGACCCAGAATCAATTCTTATCTTAATTGTCTGCAAAAATACCTCTTCTTTCTGGGGATTGATTAACGATCCCTTAGTTCAATGTCCCCTTCAATGCTAACCAATTGAGCAAGGCATATGGGAAACCCACTTCTCATCATTGTATCGGGAAAACAAGGCAATAAAGGGGTTTTCCTTAAATAACATTTGCTGGTCGTATCAGGTGAAGATAGATCTGTTGGCGATAAAGGGGTTAATTAAGAAAAGCAAACCCTGAAATGCACGGGTCCCGATGGTTTGGTGAATGCTAAATTAAAATCAAACCCGAACCTTTGGGCCACAATTCTGTATGTTCTATTCTGTGAAACTGTGAAGGAGAAAAATTATTTCCTCTAATCATGGGGATGGGCAAATATTGTGGTTAAGAAGGGAAACAGACAAAACCCAAGGTGGTAACCTCAACAATCACTGGCGCCTTGAGGTGAGAACATACAATGAAACATAAGGTAGTGCCAGGAGAAGGAGACTATTCTGAAGAAGGAAGGCAGATTGATATAAATATGTAGAAAATCATTAAAAATGTTAATCAGTTATGTTATAAAAGCATCCTATATATCATGCATCCATACATTCATTCAATCTAAATACATTCCTAAAACATTCAACTATTTTAAGAGGAATATACAATTAATTTCCAATTCATTTCACCTATACAATTCATTTCCAATTCATTTCACCTATACAATCAATA
Organism: Ambystoma mexicanum; assembly: GCF_040938575.1. NCBI lineage: Eukaryota > Metazoa > Chordata > Amphibia > Caudata > Ambystomatidae > Ambystoma > Ambystoma mexicanum. Next base: position 694,787,738 of record NC_090926.1, on the reverse strand, counting down.
ATAGTTAATTCCAGACAAAACATCGACTATTGGTGCGCATAAGTGTAGATCTTCTTTAAAGCACGGGCTTCCCAGTTGGTAAATAGTTTCGACTTGGCAAAATATATAAGTCTTCATCAGGATGGGATGAACATTAACAATTTCTAAATACAAACAGATAAACATATTGTTAAAAATAATTAAGCTAGCTTGCTATCTCCCCTCACTCAGTAGTAGGAAATCAATCAAATCTATCTTTCTACCCATCAGGCTCATCTATTATCCCAAGACTTAGGTCCCAATGTTTGCTGCATACCTAAATGCAGCAGAAAACCAAAACAATGCCTCAACACATGTCGACAAACTTTCAGCAAACCATCTGGATCCTTTACTAATTTAAGGTCAATGGTATGTAGCACAAAAATCAAAATTCCTTTCATTTAGAGCCATATCTCACACTTTATACTCATCCATGCTCCACATCTGTCAGGACTCAATGTTATAAAATGATCGTCATACCTGAAAACCCTGCTTGGGTTCGCCTGGTAACTTGTACTCCAATGGCCTGGTAACTTGCACTCCTGTGGCCTCTGGTGAACATCAGTGTAGCTCACTCTTCACATGCAGGCTAGTCTAATGAAGATACAGATGTTTACTTTGATATAATAATGAAAGGTCTACCCACAGAAATCTAACAGAGAAAAGCAGCACAGGATTACAATTAGCAAAAAAGTATATAGATATACCTTCATTCGGGAATGCTAATTCACCCGTGCGAGAAAACTCATACATATCAATGCATCTCTCACGCGTTCTCATTTAGGTAAGTCACGCTGCGGAACTGTTCATAACGGGCTGAAAAAGAGTAATGCACTCTTAGCGAATTGTTGCGTGTGTGCGTTCTGTTCTCGATCTATACAGAACCAAAACAGTAGAAAATACTACCGTAAATTCACTTTTCTCCCTTTCAGAAAGGCAAAAGCCAACTTAATCTAAGAGGCTTACCTTGCTATCAGGACCAAAAGATCGATCGCGGTAGCATCCGTTTCCAAAACAAAGCGACCAGCAAATGCTAAGGAAAGCAGAAGGGAAATAGGTCAAGTCCATCAAACTATCGTCCTATCTCCCCTTTAGATGCCTCCATTAAGATCTTTGGGGTCATAATTTTGGAACATCTACAGGATTGGGCAAACACAAATGGTAGTATTCATACATTCCAGTCAGGATTTCAAGGAGGTATGAACACCTCTCATAATTGTTTTGTAATTAACCTCCTGTAAGTCCAGGCCATTCAGGAAAAAGGGTATTGTATTGTGAGTTTTTGGATATCTCGTAGATTTTTGACCATGTTAACCGCCAATGCCTTTGGGAAAAGCTAATTGAGATGGGCTGTCCTCTTGGATTGGTGGTCATTTTGATTGCTTTACATTTGGACACTAGGGTTAGGGTGCATTTTGATCATAAAGGGAACTATACAAGGTGGATTAATAGTTGCTGTGGGTTGCACCAGGGATGCGTCCTGGTGCCATTCCTATTCAGTTTATATATCAGTGACTATGGCAAGATTTGACATTTTCCACCGGAATTAGGAATCATGCCAATCAACTACCTGGCATACGCCAATGAAATAGTCATATTTGATCTGACCCCCATTGGCCTTCAAAGGGCCTTGACAGCGACCAGTGCTTATTATGCATCTTTAGACTTACAATTGATCGTAAGTAAATAAAAATTCTTAACGATAAATTGTGCTAAAAAAGCAAACCAAACTTTAATTGGTGGTTATCTAAGAAGTGCTTGGAAGTTGTCGCAAATTTTTTATATTTGGGCATTGAGATCAGTTCAAAGAAAATTAAACAAATTGATAGTGATCAATTACTTAAGAAAACAAGAATGAATATGTCAGAAATACTGGTGTTTGATGGGAGGTTTGGCAGGTTCTTGGCAAGTCCAATGATCACGTTTTATCAAAAAGTGGTTCCTCACCTGCTATACGGAGCTGCAACTGGTTTACTGCCTAGAATTTGGGGGAGCGTGAAGCTGTTGATGTGGAAAAGACTCCTTACCCTCCCTAAAGCGACATGTATGCTTGTCATTAGACATGAGGTGGGCTTGGTCTCTTTGCAGGTGCGTGTAGACTGGAGGTAGTTGCAACTTTGAAGATCACATTGCTCCCTCTAGAAACAGGTGTGCTGTTTGAACTTTGAACTGTGTTGTGTTGTCATACTTCTAGGGTCCTGATCGAATGGTTCCAAACAAATCTCAAACTTCTGGCTGACTACGACTTGTACCTTAAGAAATTGCTTGCTCCATGGATAGACAAGATACTGATTGTTTGAACTTGATTGGATCAGAAACAGAGAAACAGCATTAGAGTATCACTTGTTCTATCATTTAGCATATGAAGTGAGAGCACTTAATTAAATACCTTTTTACCTTATGCAGCATCCATCAAGGAACCACCAATCCAAAATGCTATGTTTTAAATGTAACTTATTCCCTACCAGAGAGGTAATGGGTGCTATTGTTTTTTCAGTCAATATGTTTATCCGGATCAAATAAATCTAGTATTGTTTTTTGCAAACTGAAACAAGTCGTCATCTTTTAATCGAGTGCTCAGTTTTGCATGAATCATGTATTAATTTGTTTGGGTGATTTGTTTCAGATGAAAATGTTCAATACTGAGAGATTTTGGTCAAGACTTGCTTGAATATTTGTAATGTATTTAACTGAATGATGTGAAATGATTTTTATGATTGCATTTCGATCTTTTTGCAATGGTTATTATGTTAACCATATGCAAATAAATAAAATAAAATAATCTTATTTGCCTCAGCCTTGCTAGAAGACCTTCTTTGGTTTGTTTTTGACTTGTGGGGTGGGGAGATGTTTTGGGATCACCAAATTATGCAATAAAGCTTGAGAGACCTTAGAAGCATACCTTTGCAAATTCTTCCTGTTTTTTATTTTTTGTTGCAGGATGAAGGGGGCGCTGGAACTTGCAGCTTTACTCTTGTTTTCTTAGGACTCACAGGGTCAAAGATCACAAAATTTCCAGATTCAGCAGGCCCACTATCTGGAGCCTCTGCTTCTATGTAGACATCTTCCCCACCCCCATCTGCCAGCAGTTCTTCAGCTACCAAGACTATGCTTGGATGAATGGGGGATAATTACTCCACCGCCCCACACGGAAAGTCATCAAAGAAGCTGACCACCTCAGAGGCAGGAGACTGAGGACTATCGACCCTTTGCCCTGTTATATCCCACTCCAAAGCCTGAGGGACTGTCAGCCCACATACAGCTACAGACCATTGGCTTGCAACAGTTCAGGGGATGGGATCTGTAAGAGATCTACAATATAGCCCTTTGTAAAACCCCTCTACAAATGAAAGCTTTTAATTTAAAATGGTAAGTAGATTTGTGTTTGCTCTGACTGCATAAGACACCAGTTCCTGCTGATCATACAGTGCTGTGAGATCTTTACTCCTGACATGACAACTCTGTGGAGAGGCCGGCAACTGTGAAGACATGTATGAAATGACTTCTTTGTGGAACACTTTATAACTATAACAACTCACAAGACACTGGGAAGAGATAGTTTCAAATTCCAACTATACCAATCCCGTGAAATAAATGTGGAAATTAATTAATTTACTGAGAAAATATACTAGGGATCTACACAAGCAACTGGAGATTCTTCAAGGGGAAATGACTGAATTGCACAGGAAAACCAATGATTTTTCAAATGGGAAAGTTACTATAATGCACAGACAAGTAAAATATTCTTCAATAAGAAAATTACTGAATTATACAAACAAATAAGATAGGGATTTTTCCATGGGGGAATCTCTATGGCAATGCTGTGGAAGATAGGGGTTTATTTAATCTATGGCTGGGGATGTATATACTTACAGGATGGACATCAAGAGGACACCCGGGCATCACTGTGGGGACAATGCAGTGGTCAGTCAAGGCTTCTCTCTGTCCTCCAAAAGGGTCCCAGTCCAGCTATTAGAGCTCCTGGCTTCACTCCAAGATGTAGGCCTTCCTCTGCAAGTATGGTTCCAGATTTTGTCAGCTGCACCCCAGATTTGGTAGGGAGAGTCCTGATTTGAGGCACAAATGACATCACCGATGTGTAATAGTTCTCGCAGAATGGATTGGGCAGTGTTCGTGGTCTCCCTCACATCTGTGGGCTAATAGGTCCAAAGAAGGTGAGTGTGTTTTAGGAAGCCAGGGGAGGAGACCTAATCCATCATCCAACTAGGACAGGGGGCTGGGTCTGGTTTGTGCACATGGAATTCTCACTGTATGACGAATGCCCTTTCTCATCATATAAGGACATATTTGGCATAATGTTTTAATACTACATTTTTCAGTGAATCGCATAAACCTTGTCTGGTTTCTTTGTGACCTACTGGTGCGAAGCCACACTATTTTCTCATTTACTCCCAAACTATATTAATGAAAAATATGGCACTCTGTGGGCGGAATATGAATAACATTTTACATATTTCCTAACATTTTTATGGTTCTCACATTTATACAGAGATCACAATCAAGTTTTTCCTCATAACTTTTGGTGCGTTAGTATCACCAGAAGCAGCTCACTGACAGCTTTGCTTTTCAGAAATCTGAACATGAATCTTGTGAGATCAATATTGCCAAAGTTATCCCATAACCAGCATATCTCCCATTTTGTGCAATGGTTGTGAAACTACTCCTTAGCTCTGGCCCCGACACTTGGAATGGATCTGTTGCAGGCTCTGACGTCAAGAGAAGTTCCTGTGTTTAGATTAGCCCAGAGCTTCAAGGGCTGATTGCTAGCTTTATTACGGCCTAAGTGGTTTTAGTCATAAAACTGGGGAGAGCAGAGCACTTCTTATCTGGCCCCCCTGCATAAAGGATCTCTGCCAGCCTTAGGTTTGTAGTTTTAACAGAATGGACTCATACTTGAAGGAGGACCAGACTATCATTTCCATGACAAAAGAGTTTTGAAAGCCAGTTTTACATTTGGGACCCACAGCAGAGAAATGAATCCAGGATTTCGGCCTGCCCCCATCCCCCACATTGCAAGCATTTTACTTTTAAATCAACTCTTAGAATGACACAATTTCAACATGTAAAACCCTCTCACAGTGGTTACACATGGAAAACATAATTATACATATATTTAGTGACTTTAATTGTACCTCTGGAAGCTCAAAGTATCCTTTTAAAGGCACAATTGAAATGTCCATTGTCAATTCCAGCCATGAATGGCTTTCATTCTGCTGTAATTCAACATCTGCTTGTAGATTCTGCAAATTAGTTTTCCCTCTTGTGATGGGCTCATGATGGACGAAACCTAAGTTCATCTATTACTCATCTTGCAAACATTTTCATGAGCATGCCTTTAATATAAAGGGAAAAACAGATTTACACATGCAATTACTCTTGTCACAGTAAAAATCTCCATTCTGCGACACATGCTTGCACACAATCTTGGCCTTTTCACTTAACATTTTGCATACTGCTGTGTCTGACAAAAGGATATCAGCCATGTAAGACCTTTTGCAAATGTAGTCTCATGTCTTTCACTTCTGTAAGGCAATGAACATTTTTAGGCATCTCCAAATTTTGATGCCTAAATTCACTCCTCTTCGCTTTGAAATTGCAGGGCCTTATTTCCATGTTAGGTCAAAGCAGGCCTTTCATTTTGGGGAGCCCTCCTACTGACTCAGGCATTTGGTTATGGCAGTCATGGCTATTTCACCCCAGAGGGGGAATCAATGGACCCACAGCATCCTGTATTGCTAATTCAGCTCCAGAAATTTTCAAAAGGTGTGATTAATCTTTCCGGCCCTCAGGAGTCACCCCAGTTCCCCAGTTGATATAAACAAAGCTGGCTGCCACATACTAGAGGTTGGTAAGGGCTTAACCTCCAGCAGGCAACTCTGATTACTCATGTTTCCTGCTTGCTGAGCCTCCATTTGCTGAGGAAAGAAGGTAGTATTATGTTGACATTCAGCAACCTCCACCATAGCGGAAGAACGACCAAAACTCAGAATGATTTTTCAGCCAAATTAGATTTGACGTGTTTTGTTCCCTGTAGTAAGCCTTCATCCTCGCAGCAGGAAATTATCTCCGGGTCCATAACTTCTTTTAGAATTTCCCTGTTTACTGTCAGGAGCATCATGAAAGAGTCATTTAGGAAAGGCTGCTCTCCTACGGCTTCATGGTTTCCTATAGACTCAGTAGTCTCTCCTATTCCTCCTATTACCCCAGTGCTTTGGGGGCAGTATAACAGAACAGGGCCTCATAACCCTGCTCCGCTACAGGCAAGTCTTGGTAAATAAATTAATGAGATTGCATAGATCCAAATTGAAAGATACCAGTCTCCTTTCGGCTGCACACTGCCTGCAGAGTGGCCGACTTAGGGAACTCTGCCAACACTGACTGCAATTTTGGAGTAGAGGCAAACAAGGAGGCGTGAAATCGAGGGAGAAGGAGCAGCGAGCAACTTACAAAGCGATGCAACAGATACAAGCCCAGGCATGCAAGACCCAGCTTGTCCATTACATTCATATAAAGACTCTTTGCTCACTTCACAAACTTTGCAGCACTTAACAATAGGCGCTAACGAACACACCTTTGTGGTCACCTGTTTCATGGTTCTCAGCGGAGACTGAGGTCTAGACGCCCCGTTTGAATTCTCAAACGGAAACACCTTCGGTTTAGGTTTAGATTTGGAGTTCAAATTTGATTTTTTTACAAATGCAAAGGTTTACCGACTGGAGAATATCCATTACACTAACATAAAATACAAACTCATGCCCCGCTTCGGTTAGAGGTTAACAACAGGATACAAACTCATGTGCATGTCACCGCCTGCACCACCTACACCGCTGACCACTACAGACCGCACTCGACTTACACTCTGCCCTGCGCTCCGCACACAGAGTGAAATGATGTTAGTTCCAGATAGGGCTCCACCTACTCTAGTAAAGAAAGCAAAAACAGACTCCACAAGTCATTCCAAGTTCCCAAAGTTTGTACTACAAAAGTTGGTAGTGTGACTGAGAAGCCAGGCCTATCTCAAGGGGGGTAACAGTGAGCTGAATAGCTGTGCCAATGAAATGTGTAGATATAATTAGCCAAGTAACACTTAGAGTCAAGGTTTCTGTTATAAATAGTTATTTATTTGTTTATTTAACATCCATTTTTAAATAAGCGTTCTTTAAAAAGACAATTCATGTAGCACCGTAAATATACTTTAAAATTACTTTCAGTATCAGAACAAGTTAGTGGATACTCTTTGGATATGCTTCTTACACAATTCCTAGACCCTGAGGTGACTTAATTCACAAGGACAGTAATGGCATTTATATATCACTCTAGTTACTTTGCAGATTCTGAGGTTGAAGGAAGAAAAGGTTTAAGGAAGGAAAAGGTTAAACAGTTTCTCATTATATGTGTGGACAACTAATTCTGCCAATGAAATCTCGACAAGCCTTTCTCAGCAGTAACAGTCGATAACAAGTTATTACCTTTGAGGGACAAACAATATCAAAGTCAATGGACTAGAATAGTTGTCAGGGAGCCAGGTCAATATAAGTCAATTATAATGCAGTCTATTGAGCTGAGGCACTTCTTACATCAGAAACAGTCTTGCACAAAGTTAGAGAGTTTGTAGGAAATCACTTGTACGGTCACAAGCTGGTAAGCCTGTGCAAAGGGAGTTGGAATCAACTCTAAAGGTAAGTCACTGCAATTCCCAACTGAGAAAAGGACAGCTAAAAGACAATGAGGTAAGTACCCCAAGTCTAAACAGTACCTCTGGTTTGAAGAAGAGTGATCCAGCTGTATTCTGTCTACTACAGCGGCGATGACCCTGGGTTCCTGAGCCTCAGTCGTGGGGACAAGATGGAGGACATCTGGAGGGCTCCTGCGGCGGTACTTGGGAGATCCCCAGCAGCTATGGGCTCTTTTCGGTTCAGTGGCACTTCATGGTTTCAGCGCTTAGCAATCAGCGAAGTTGGTGATCTCAGATACCGGTTGGGCTTCCTTCACTCTTTGGGTCCTGCGCTCTGGTGAGGGGACACAAGCTCTTTTCGTCCAGCTTCTGGAGGGTCCTGAGGAGACTCCTGGAGCTTCTAGCTCTATTTCAGACGTTTCACTCGACTACTGATTACTCGACCCCTGGCATTCGGTTTTTGCAGCAGGGAAGAAGTAGAGCCAGTCAGAGAAGATGGTCCAGTGGAGTTCGTCTTGGGGTAAGTTGGTCCCACTAACCTTAGGGGAGAAGTTGTCCCTTCTGGAGCTTCTCTGTCGAATTGAAAAAAAGAGTTTCAGCACAGCAGCACAGCAGCAGGGCTTCACCTAGCAATTCAAAGGTCCAGGAGGATGCTGCAAGCTATGCTCATGGTTTCTTCATCAGGTCTTTCTCCCAGTGGTTGACTCTGCCTCTAGTCTCAAGTCCCTCACCTTTTAAGCAGGTTTCTCCCATTCATGCACAGCCTAGGCTGTCAATCACACAGCAGGGTGGCTGTCCGGAAAGGACAGCCAGCCAGTCAAACAAGACTGGTTGCATCCAGGCATTCCTAGAGACAAAGGACAGGGGAGTTTAGGGAACCTCCCTCACATTCTGCCCTTCCAGACACACTAGAGCCAGTGGTGGTCTTAAGGGCGAAGCCCACCAAAGGCAAGACAAACAAAGGGCTTGAATCTATTTTGACGCACAGAGTAAACCCCAAGAAAGACCTTGCAAACAGAAAAAGGTGAAAGGTGAAGGTGTGCATTGGCCATGGGCCATTTTGACAAAATGGCAACCCATGGGTGTTGTACTGCAGCTGAGGGTTCAGTCTGAGGAACAATTAATCCACTGCCACCAGTCATTTAATGTAGTGAGGGTAACATAATAATATTACTTGAGAATGTAGGAAAAGGGACTACTAAGTAACCCCGCAGTAGTCCACATAAGATGGTGTGTGCTGGACCTACAAGGAGAAAATGTAAGTAAAATCAATTTCACTTTACTATTCTTGGGAATGCTAGTTCACCCAAGAAAATGTATTTAAACCTTATGCAAAATCTAAAAGATTTCTCTGGGACACTGCACTAAAGCGGCTGCTTGTCACCATACAAACAGTAGATGCCTATGGAGTTTGTCAGACTCCAAAAACAGTCAAAACACAAAATCCAAATCAGGTAAAAACACATAAGAGAGTGAAAAAAGGTCTCACTCACTCCAGGGTAAAAAATTTAAAATTAAAAAGTTCTAAAGTCCAGCAAAAGAGTTGTGGGTCTCCAAGTTTGAAGGGGATTATGGAATTAGGTCAGAATTGAGAATTGTCCCTAACTTGTACCCCCTCTTCTCCTCCTACCCCTCTGAATATTCTGCATCATCACCTGCACAAAGACAGAAAACAACATTCTGAGGCATGAGTAACTGGCAGAACATGCATATGTGCATTGCAATGCATACAGATATGAAATGGCCAGCCACACATACACCATATGTTGTAACTGAGCACACTGTGAATTGTTCGGCACAGATGAATGACATTTGGTGACCTGTACAATCATGGTGGGGCATATCAGGCTCTGCAATATGGCATGGTTTGTTGGATCAAGAGTACATACATACACAGGCATGATTGAAAGTGATTCCCATTGGTGGAAGGATGGAGGTATGTGCATCATCAGTTAGCCCCTACTCTACTCTGACCATGTCTTATTGCAACAGGTGGAAGTCTGACCTGAATTTCATTTTATTTATTTATTTATTGTTGTATTTATAGCAGTGCACAAATCATGGAGGCATCTAGGCGCTAGTTACTGTGGGTATGGTATTACAAGATGTTATCAGGTGTTACAGGTAAGTTACATATGTAGTGCAATGCTAAAGGTCAAGTCACATAGGTTTCATAAGAATATATAAGTAGCACAAGGCAACCAGACAAATCCGGTAAGTTACATATGAAAAACATATGTGACACAAGGCTAAGGTCAAATCAGGTAGGTTGCATAAGAATACAGAAGCAAAAAAAAAAGATACATTAGATACGTTGTATAAGAGTTACGTAAGTAGCACAAGGCTTAGGTGAAATGACGTAAGTCGCATAAGAGTTACATATGCAGCACAAGGCTACAAGTCAAATCAGGAAAGTTGCATATTATTACATATGTATCATAACGCTAAGGTCAAATCAGGTAAGTTGCATAAGAGTTACATAAGTAGCACAAGGCTGAAAGTCAAATCAGGTAAGTTACATATGAGAAACATATGCAGTGCAAGGCTACATGTCAAATCTGGTAAATTGCATAAGTGTTACTTAAGTAGTGTAAGGCTAAGGTCAAGTCAAGTAAGTTGCATAAGAGTTACATAAATAGCATAAGGCTACAAGTCAAATAAGGTAAATTACATGTGAGAAACATATGTAACGAAAGGCTAAAGTCAAATCAGTTTGCGTTTTTGGGGGGTTCATCCCTATGCAAGCACTCCAAGGAAAAGGTATATAGAGGTTGTGTACAGATACATATTCAGTTGAATGACACAGCATAAACTGAACTAATCTTAAGTGATTTACACAACCACACATATCATGTCTTGTGAGATTGTTGTTAGTAAGTGATGGGAACACAATTCTTTTTCAACATGACGTTTTTTGACTCCTGATTTTGTCAAGGCAGTAAAATAGGTTTGAGTCATACAGTTAAGTACATTGTATCATGTGATACTACTGAAATTTGCTTAATTGTATGACTCCAAAATATTGTACTGCCTTGACATAGCCAGGATGGGCAAAATTGTTTGCCACGCAGTTGTCAATTGTTCTTTATATATTGTCATGAACAGGAGTAAAAAAAAAGACATGTTGAAATAGAATTTTGTTCACATCAGGTAACAACACAAATCTAACAAGACATGATAGATGCAATCTGCAGCATCAAGAACCCACACAACTTATTTATTAGAAAAACAATTTACTAAAACAAGGTTAGCGTGGCTAAAAGGTCTATCAACCAACCACCCCAATTTTTCGCAATACAAGTCAAATCAGGTAAGTTGCCTATGAAAAACATAAGTAGTGCAAGGCTAAAGTGAAATCCAGTAGGTAGCTTTGGAATAGAGATGTAGCGCAAGGTTACAAGTTAAATCACGAATAGGGGATTTGTTCCATATTTGCCATATTAGGGCACACGACTGTGTACTCATTAAGATACTAGGCTTACTGTTTGAAGCTTGAATTTGTAAATATCTTGAATATAATCATTAAGACACCAAAAAATTGTGTTTAGAAATATATCTGTGGTTGGAGTTCCTCTTTTGTTCCATACAAGTTAAATCAAGCAGGTTACAGCACAATGCTGCAATGCCTGATTAGGTGGTGAGTGGTATTTGGAGTAAAGGAAATACAGCAGGTTCACTGGAACGAAACCGAGTGGAATACATTTAATGATCAGCACTTACATGGTGCTATCACGTCGAATGGACTCTATGGCCTTCCCTGACAGGGCCCTTGGTGAGGGTCCTTTGTGAGGGGCCTGCTTCATCCTTCGAGTTCCCTACATGGAAATGGAAAAAGAATCTTGTGGGCCAAATAGGTAGGAGCGCAAGGTGGGACATTCAAGGCCCACTGTATTACTGAAAACACAGTCTTTATATAATTAATATTCAAAGGTATGTACACGATCACAATAACGCACTTTGTACTCGGAAGTCAATAATGATAAATATATACAATTCTAAAGTGGCACCACCAATGTTATCAAATCTCATTAAAGTGCATCAATTGTATGGTTAAAATGTCACACAGATCAATAATGAGGAAACCAGCAATAGAGAAGGAATGCAAGATGGTTGAAACAATAGTCAGAATGCTGACCCCTACCAATAGGCACAGTTCTGTGTGGAGATCCCCCCACCTGGGCAACCTGTAAATAAAGATATTTAGCACAAGCCCAGTCCATATATTGTTCAATAGTCTTATTTCCTCCTATTAAGGTTTTTACCCCCCAATGTACCTGATGGAGTAGAGTTCTCCAAAGATGCGTCGACCGTTCCTTCATTAGGGACTCCCTTTAAAGCAGGAGCCACGGATCGTCGAGAGGCGTCTGGGAACTCAGCGTTCGGTGTCGGGGAATCGACGGCCCTTCTTGAGTGCCCTCCCTTTAAGGCAGGAGTCACGGGTCGTCAAACGTCCGACGGTGAACAGGTGGAACTACGGCAGTGAAGTGGCAGCTTCGTTCCTAGCGGTGCTCATCGACGACAGAGCATTGGCATCCTGCAAGGAAGAGGTGTGCGGGGCACCTCGGTGATGATAGTTCTGGACCGCAAAGAGATGATGAAGAACTGTGGCCCAGCAAGGGCGTTGAGTCGTCAGCGTCTCTGTGGTCCTTAGGTGGCGGGAAACCCACCGGCGGATGCTCCTCGGCGCGTCGGGCCTTCTCCAGTGGGATAAAGCGGGCGACGATGCAGACGAGAGCGTCCGATGATCAAATGAAGTTCTTAGGCAAATGGGAGCACGGCGACTCCGGTCAGCGACAGCGGTCGTCGACAGTGGTGGACAACAGTCCGGGTGCTTCTCTTTGAGATTCCGCGGCAGTCCCCGTCTCGGGTCGGCAGCCTGTCGAAGGTCTGTCTACCAGGGAGCTTTGGCAATGATCAGCTGTGCACCATGGTCCCTCGTAGCTCGGGAAGAGGGCGCCTTACCAGGTCCTCTCTGGGTCAGTCCTTGGAGACACAGCAGCTTTCAGATTGTGAAGGAGAGCAACAGCAATTCTTCTCGTCCAGCAGGGCTTCAAGGTCAAGCTTCAGTTACTCCAGTTACTCATCGTAGTGGACTTCAGCTTCTGAACACGATTCCTAGCAGTGAGAGGTCCCCAGATATACTGTTGATCTCCCATTCATTCCGCTGGGTCACACTCAAGCATCCAATCACGACTAAGGGCATTCATGCGGGCAGGCAGCCAATCAGGCACACAAGGTATTCAGGCCATTCACTTCTCTCCAGACACTCACAACAAGTTATGTGTATTGGGACAAGTACTGAGCCATTCAACACTCCAAACTGCATTCATACCGGTTTCAGGCAGGGCTGTCTCAGTCATTGTGTCAACCACCAGATACTAGACACCCACAACACAGAATGCATAGTCGTCACACTCTCTATTCACCCGGGTCCCACCTACAGGTGGTACCCACAACATACATCACTGGGAAGGCTCCAGCTAGTCTGGCCGGGCCTTCACAACACCACCATATATGGCACTTCCACCCAACAGCCAGTCATGGGGAAGGGACAGAGTCAGGGCTTCCCAGGACTTTGGGAAAACAAGGTAATAGGTAATAGAAAGCAGGAGGCCGCAGGGGCCATTTTGTTTTCCATCCAGAATCAACTGATCCCAATGGCAGGACCGGGGTATCCCAAAATGGAGGATACTCTGCGCACCTGTCAAATTCAGCATGGAGCTGCCACCAGCCCATACCCTGCTCTGTGGGCCACCCACAGGTGCCCAAAAACATACACTAGGGGCACAGGGCTGCACCCCCCACCCATGGGTGCCATAAGGGTATCCCACGGGTCCGTTCACCAAACCAAAAGAGAGAGAGCTGCACCGCCAGGAGTCCCACATGGACTCCTGCACAGAAAACACGACAGAACACACGATAACAAGCAGTAAAGGACAAGGATACGGAGGCCCTGTCCTTCCGATGCATTTCCAGCATCACAAGGGGGTTGCCTCGGGTGGTGGGCCGTGGTCAGTGGGGGTGGTGGGAGGAAGGTAGACTAGCACGGGGCTGCCTGGGGTAGTGGGCCATGATCAGTGGGGGCGGTGGGAGGGGGACGGGCCAGTAGGGGGCCATCTGGGGTAGTGGGCATAGGTCAGTGGGGGTGGTGGGCGGTGTGAGGACTTGAAGAGGCTGCTTTGATTTAGGAGTGTAGGCCTGCAGTTTAGGTGCCTTGAACCTAGGAGTGACAGTGGTGGGAGGAAGGCAGACTAGCAGGGCGCTACCTGGGGTAGTGAGCCGAGGTCAGTTGGAGTAGTGGGAGGAGAGCGACTAGCAGGGGGCTACCTGGTATATTGGTCGTCGGTGAGTGGGGGTGGTGGGAGGTGTGAGGACTTGAGGGGGTTGTCTGGGGTGGTGGGCCGTGGTCAGTAGGAGTGGTGGGCCGTGGTCAGTGGGGTTGGTGGGAGGAGAGCAGACTAGCAGGGGGCTACCTGGGGTATTGGGGGCATAGGTGAGCGGGTGTGGTGTGGGGTGTGAGGACTTGAGCGGGCTACCTAGGGTAGTGGGCCAAGGTCAGTTGGCGGCTGGGAGGAGCTTGACTAGCAGGGTCTTTCTGGGATACTGCTCGTAGGTGAGTGGGGGTGGTGGGAGGTGTGAGGACTTGAGAGGGTTGCCTGGGGTGGTGGGCCGTGGTTAGTGGGGGTGGTGGGCGGAAGGCAGACTAGCAGGGGGCTGCCTGGGGAAGTGGGCCATGATCAGTGAGGGTGGGCTACTAGGGGGCTTTCTGGGGCAGTGGTCGCAGGTGAGTGGAGGTGGTGGGATGAGTGAGGACTTGAGGTGGTTGCCTGGGGTGGTGGGCGGTGGTCAGTGGGGGCGGTGGGAGGAAGGGAGACTAGGAGGGGGCTGCCTGGGGTAGTGGGCCATGATCAGTGGGGGTGGTGGGAGGGGGGCGGGTTAGTAGTGGCTGTCTGGGGTATTGGGCATAGGTCAGTGGGGGTGGTGGGCGGTGTGTGGACTTGAAGAGGCTGCTTTGATTTAGAAGTGTAGGCCCGCAGTTTAGGTGCCTTGAGCCTAGGAGTGATGGTCCGCAGTTTTGCCATAGTGCATTTTTCAGCTACAGAGTGCTGACTTGCGTTGAGGGGGACAGTTTGCCATTTTTTTCCAGGGTGCTGGCTTGCGTTGCAGGGGACGGTTCACAGTTTCATCGTGATGCTGGCTTGCGTTGCGGTGGAAGGTCCACAGTTTCACTGGGATGCTGGCTTGCTTTACGGGGTGCTGGATGGTGGAGCAAAGGCAGGTGCAAAGGTTATTAGTGCTAGTTGGTGCTAGATTTTGTTTGCGCGGATGCCTGTTTTGTGCATTCTGGGCCCAACCCATTGATCTTTGCGCTGCAGGTTACTTTGCGCTTTAATATCCATGAATCAGCGAACAGCGCAAAACTTTTCGCGTGTGCAAATAGGCGCAATGTTATTTATGTTATTAAGGCCAAAGTAGTTTGCGTAGACTTTGCGCTTTTTCTATGCACTTGGCCCTAAGGTTCAATTTGTTAACTTCCCAGTTTATTATAGGGCCTTGCGGAAGGATTTGTTGTGAATAGAGATTCTGCCGCATATGTTTCTATGAAGTATCATTTTGGGGAACTCTATGATTCGTTCTAAGTCTGTGTACTACCTGTGGAATCGTATTCATGTTTTACTGGACAAAATTAAATATGTACACCATGATGGAGGCTTTATAGGCGAGTCAACACTATTTGTATTACTGTTTTTAGAGTTATTAGTCCAGTTATTTAATATGATTATATATCAATTTGTGTAATTGAATTGAATTGATGTGTGCTGAATTGATTTAATTGATGTTTATGTTGTTTATAGTATGTGTAAAAGGTTTCTAATGCATTATAAACCATATACACTAACATTTTTAAAAAAAAGCATTATATGGCCACACCAGTTAACTATCCCTTACAGTTTTTCACCCCATACCCAGAATTTCCTTTGCTTTCCAACGAAGAATTTATTTTCAGATTAAGCACCAAACAACATCATATTTTAAATGGCCTCCCAGGATGTCTAGTATACATGCTTCTCTTTCGCAGGAAACATGTGCTGCCCTATTAAAAAACCTGCCAGGTTCCACCGTTGGCAAAAAGAGATGACATTAGATCCTAATGGCCTTGTTAAAATGTACCCTATTAAGAGCAATCCTTTTCCAGGTAAGCTCTTGGAGGGCAATGCAGAAATACAATTACACTGCTCGAGTCACACTAATAGATCCGGCCTTCACGCACGCTGTGGCATGGAGACAGCAACGCTTCCGGCAGCGGCTAATGCGGTCCGCTGCCTGTTTTCTGGGCCGCCTTGATTCCTCAGTGGCGTTGGACACAGTGGACCAAGGCCTGCTCCTGGCTGCTATGTCATCTTGCGTGGAGAAGGTTAGATCCCGGCCTGGGTGTTCACCATTCGCCCAGAAAGGACCTTCTACATCCGGCTCCCTAACCAGGCATTATAGGGTACCTCAGGTGGTCCACCATGTCTCCAACATGGTTTATTCTCTTAATGGAGCCACTGGGCGAGGTGACTGATGACACAGTCGACGCCATTTGCCACTATGTTGGCGACTAGGGGTGTCACCTCTGGAAGAAGTCCTTAGAGTGGCCGAAGACTCGGTGTCTTCCTGTTCCTTAAATCTCAATCCAGCGAAAACAGCATCTTTGCCATTCACTCCCTGCAATCTTTTCTCACAAACTCAACCCTGGCTTTCGTGCCTATTTTATCTACAGGTCTGTCCACCCACTGTTGGTTTTGCCTGTTAAATCCGGTGGATACACTTTGGCGCATAATCCTAATTTTGAAGAGCACCTTTTGAAGTGTCCCAAGGCATGCTATAATTAGCTGTCTATCCTCCTTGCGGTTGATCCTTCTCTCATATAAAGTTACTTTCGACTGCCACCGAAGCTTTAGATATGCCTAGGCTTGGTGCCAGCCATGCCATCAGCCCTCCTGTCCCACATTCTGCAGCTCGCTGGATCACTGGCATAACACTGATCATGTAAAACATTCCTTACACATTTGCTACATGGCGTTCAAGGCCACAAAGACGAATTATCCTAGCAGCCACCTTTTAGATTGCTGGAGGTAGTCACATAACCAGAGGTTCAGACATGTTTCGCCCTGAAGTTACACAATGTAGGCACACCTCTTTCTCTCTGCCAGCATTCCCAGCAGCAGCTCCTTTCACCTGGAATGCCTTGTCAGCCCCCCCAGAGGTTGTCCGAAAATCTGCTAGCTTTCAGGGGAGATTTCCAAACGCACTGGTTGAGCTTAAACCTCTTAATGTAGGTGATGATTTACAATGCAGAAAATGTGGCATTCTTGTTCTTATAGTCCATCATCCTCAAATTGTATTTTTGTCTATTTCCTTTTTGCTTTTTTTTTTAAAACAATGGTTAACCTGCATGCAACTATATTGTGTCAATGTATCTGTTGTGCAGTGCCCTGCTACTCTACGGCAGTGAAGCAAAACCCGCACATATAATGACTATTTATATGTGTTTGTGTGCACATATTTCGGCCCGTGATAATATATTCTCCCTTAATATTCGTGTTGTGAAATTTAGCGCATTTCTCCCTGATGTTGGTGTTCACTTGACAAAATGCATATTATGAAATTGTGAAATGAAAAGCACTATGTGCAGCGCGCCGTTGCTCTAGGGGTGAGTTTCTTAATTCCCTATCACACATCATAGGTTGAAGCGCTGTCGCCTTCACTACCCGACGGTCATTGGCATTTGATGTGTTTATCTGAGGCCAGATTGTCCAACACTCCGGATGGACATGGTTCAGTGCACGCACACATTCTGCACCATGTGCATCCCCGCGATTTGCACACTATCGCTCAATAATGCTACTTTCTACGTTCCTATAAATGATGCTGCTAGCAGTGACTCTGGGTAATGCCCAGCACATTTGTAGTGCTGTCTGGATTAGCAGGGGTTAAAGTTGAGTACAGAGTGAAAGGGGGCAAGCCCCTCCTGCCCCGTACAGGGCCCCCAGCCGGAAACGGTGCTCTCACTGAAAGGATGAGATATGATAGGATAGTTTATCTATATAGCGCCTATACACAGTGCGCTATTTCTCTTCTTGCTAATAGATTGTATCCATCAGTGGTGATTATTGGATACCAAGACTTGAACCTCATTGCTCCATCTTCTCGGTAGTCGTGGATTGGGATACTTCTTGGTCTGTACGAACATGTCACAGTAGGGCTGATTTCACATGGTCTTCACAGTGATGCACAGCGGTAGCGGTCGGCATTTCTCAGGTGGCATATAGGCACAGAATCTAACTGGCCACACATGCTTTGGGAATGCAAAATATGCAGCCAGGCAATCAGACAGGGACGTCATTTCACCAAAATTCCAGAGGTATCGGAAGTGACATCACACGACCCTTAACCCCTGATGACATCACATGAAATGATGTAATTTGACCCTACCCCGAAGTGATATCGTGGGAAGTGATGGAACACAACCTTTCACCTGTTGACAAAACAGGAAGTGGTGTCACATAGCATTATACACTACGAAAAATATGGTTAGGATATCACTATAATGTGATGTACATTTCATACAAGAATAGATCACCATGTGTATCGCTAAGATCAGTGTGTCTAGGCCCATATTACCAAATTACTGCGAATGCAAGCAGACGTCCATGACCAAATGATAATAATGTGTTATTATACAGCGCTTTATATAGAAAAAATATACACACAATATCACCAAACCGGTGTTGGTACTCATTTATCGACCTGAGAAGGATGAAAGTCTGAGTTGAGGCGTTTAAGAAAAGCCAGACAGGGTAATTCATAGAATTTCGCACAAAAGTGGCGCACGCGGCTGGCACACAGTGTGCGCGTGCGAATGTCTGCGCAAGCCGCGTGTGCTAAAATCGATATCCGCGCACAGCGTATTCATGGATTTTAGCCTCCAAAACCAGCCGTGGCACAGAGTGGCGCAGCGACCCTGCAGCAGCGCCAGTTACGCCCCCAAGAACGCCCTTGCGCAAGGAAAAGCCATCAAAATTCCCAATTCAGCACAAAGGGCTGCGCTAACCCTGGACCAGAATACAGGGCTGCCAAACAGCAAATGCTGAGTGTATTACTGGGGTGCGCGGGAAGTTCCACACGAGATTTCAGCAGGGTACGTGTATTTCTGTGGTGCGGGGAAGTTTAACATGCAATTTCAGCAGGGTACGTGTATTACTGGGGTGCGCGGGAAGTTCCACACGCAATTTCAGCAGGGTATGTGTATTTCTGGGGTGCGGGGAAGTTTAACACGCGATTTCAGCAGGGTACGTGTATTACAGGGGTGCGCGGGAAGTTCCACATGCGATTTAGCAGGGTACGTGTATTTCTGGGGTGCGGGGAAGTTTAACACGCGATTTCAGCAGGGTACGTGTATTACTGGGGTGCGCAGGAAGTTCCACATGCGATTTTAGCAGGGTACGTGTATTTCTGGGGTGCCGGGAAGTTTAACACGCAATTTCAGCAGGGTACGTGTATTACTGGGGTGCGCGTGAAGTTCCACACGCGATTTCAGCAGGGTACGTGTATTTCTGGGGTGCGGGGAAGTTTAACACGCAATTTCAGCAGGGTACGTGTATTACTGGGGTACGCGTGAATTCCACACGCGATTTC
This sequence comes from Ambystoma mexicanum, assembly GCF_040938575.1. Lineage (NCBI taxonomy): Eukaryota > Metazoa > Chordata > Amphibia > Caudata > Ambystomatidae > Ambystoma > Ambystoma mexicanum. The sequence goes on along the minus strand of NC_090926.1, from coordinate 694,768,342 downwards.
AGCAGGATACGTGTATTTCTGGGGTGCGGGGAAGTTTAACACGCGATTTCAGCAGGGTACGTGTATTACTGGGGTGCGTGGGAAGTTCCACACGCGATCTCAGCAGGGTACGTGTATTTCTAGGGTGCGCGGGAAATTTCACACGCGCTTTCAGGATGGTTACGTGTATTACTGGGGTGCACGTGAAGTTTCACATGCGATAGGCCCTGTGCGAGTGGGGTACGTGTATTTCGGGGGTGCAGGGGAGTCCTACACGTGAATTGCCAGTGTGGGTCCTCCCAGGTGTTCCCTCTACACCCTCCACGGCCCCTGCAGGCAGCCCACACCACAGGGGACTACCCTGCACCCCTGGTCATGTCCCGCAGGCAGCCCATCCACCATGGGCATGCCCCCCCAACCAAGCCACATGTCACCTTGCACTAGTGATCACCAATGCATTACCCCCTTGCACCCCCACCCCCAGCAGTGCAGGGCACCTGCCAGCAGGCCCCAACTCATGTCCCACTCGTGTCCCCTTGCACCACCCCCCAAAGCAGTGCAGGGCACCTGCCAGCAGGCCCCCACTCATGTCCCCCAGCACCCCCACCCCCCAGCAGTTAGGGGCACCTGACAGCAGGCCCCCACTCATGTCCCACTCATGTCCCCTTGCACCCCCACCCCCCAGCACTGAGGGGCACCTGCCAGCAGGCCCCCACCCATGTCCCCTTGCACCCTCACCCCCCAGCAGTGCAGGGCACCTGCCAGCAGGCCCCCCTCATGTCCCACGCATGCCCCCTTGCACCCCCACCCCCCAGCAGTGTAGGGCACCTGCCAGCAGGCCCCCACTCATGCCCCACTCATGTACCCTTGCACCCCTACCCCCCAGCAGTGCAGGGCACCTGCCAGCAGGCCCCCACTCATGTCCCACTCATATCCCCTTGCACCCGCACCCCCCAGCAGTGCAGGGCACCTGCCAGCAGGCCCCCACTCATGTCCTCCTCATGTCCCCTTGCACCACCACTCCCCAGCAGTGCAGGGCACCTGCCAGCAGGCCCACACTCATGTCCCACTCATGTCCCCTTGCACCCCCACCCCCCAGCAGTGCAGGGCACCTGCCAGCAGGCCCCCACTCATGTCCCACACATGTCCCCGTGCACCCCCACCCCCCAGCAGTGCAGGGCACATTCCAGCAGGCCCCCACTCATGTCCCCTTGCACCCCCACCCCCAGCAGTGTGGGGCACCTGCCAGCAGGCCCCCACTCATGTTCCCTTGCACCCCCACCCCCCAGCAGTGCAGGGCACCTGCCAGCAGGCGCCCACTCATGTCCCCTTGCACCCCCACCCCCCAGCACTGAGGGGCACCTGCCAGCAGGCCCCCACTCATGTCCCCTTGCACCCCCACCCCCAGCACTGAGAGGCACCTGTCAGCAAGCCCCCACTCATGTCCCATTGCACCCCCATCCCCCAGCACTGAGGGGCACCTGCCAGCAGGCCCCCACTCATGTCCCACTCATGTCCCCTTGCACCCCCTCCCCCCAGCAGTGCAGGGTGTTAGGGAGAATTATCTGTTTAGGCTGAATTTCCTAACCTAGTGAGTCCCCCAGCAGCTTTGCTGGATTTCTGGAGTTTGTTTTTCATCCTGCCAAGAGTGAGACTCTTTTCCTCCCACTCTTGGACATGATTTGTGGTATTTCTTTGAATGTTAATGTGTTCTATGGGCTATGGGGTCTTTTACTCCATAGGGCCTCATGTGTTTTGCTATGTGTGTTACACAGCACCCTCCGTGCCGTAACACTGGGGTGTCCTAGGTGACCCCCACCATAGACTCCATACCCTGGGACTGACTACTGTCTCCCAGGGCATGTAAAGTCACCATTGACTTTTCTAGACCTAAATTTACTAACAGAACCAGTACAAACCATCCTATTGTGGACGTACCGGTAGGGGTAATTCGATTACCCCTGGGTCTGTTGTTCGAGGGGTCACTGTCCCGTCCCCCCTCGTCAAGTTTCGGCTGGTGGCAGTGAATACTACTTTTTATATTCGACCGCGAATATATTCCCATGGGATTCTTCCCATTGTTCGAGGCTAATACTTTTTCACATTAGTCTCTAACATACCGCCGGTTTATTTGTCTTAAATAAATTCACTGGTTGGTATTTTCTGCCAGAACTCGGTTTTTAAAATGGCGTATGTGTTCGCCTCTGTAACTCCAAACCAAAGGTTGAGCCCTTTGTTCCACTTTTGGCGGGCTTCTGCACAGAAGCCCTCCAGAGTGGTGCCATTCTGTCTGGGTACCACAGGGGGTGTGGGAGGGGGTTTAGGCACTCTGGACTGAGTTGCCTTGCCAACTCAAGTCTCACTCTGGTGTTATTGGCCCAAGTGGTTAGCAGCCCTGCTCACCACTTAGCATGTTTGATTGACAGCTAGGTTGAATGAATGGGGGTTTTCTGCATAAAAGCAGGGCTTTTGGGACTGGAACTTCAGAAGTCGCCAAAGGACCTAAAGAATCCGACGAGGGTAAAGCTGAGCTGACCTGCAATGACGACACCTCCGGTGGAGCCCTGCTGAACCGACTCACCACTTCCCAACGACAGAGGAGATCTCCCTGCCGGAGAGTCTCCTTCCCCTGACTGGTGGGAACAACCAGTCCCTTGCTTTTTCTTCGCTTCCAGGACGTTTAGTGGTCGAATTGCCCATGCTGAGCACACCGGCAACCGGATAGCCGCTAACCACTTTAACGCGACCAAAAGGTGGTGCCTTGTGACTGAGCACTCCGCGGCTGGTCTCTTCCCTGGTGGTGCAACGATCTTCAACTTTCCTCGACGACGAGATCCTCTCATCTTCTGGCAAAGCCCCGAATTGCATCCACCACCAGGAACAACTGCCCCCGCCGAAGCTGTCTCTTCACTTTCAAGGTACTCTGTCCGCCTGGCTTCCCTTGTGACGGTTAGCGTGAGGTGTCTTAAATCCTTACCTTTCCCCTGGGTCGCCTCCAGACCTTCTTAACTTTTGTTCTAAACTGGTCCGACCTTGTTGTGACATTTTGCTACAAAGACTTGAAGTGCATTTCCACTGTGGTATCTTTTGGGACATATCGCCTCGCCTCTCTCCGAGTGGGCCTGGCCTCTGAACTTTGATCTACAGCTGACCCTGCCTTGCTTGCCTTGCATTTGTTTCGTAAAAGTGTTGGTACTGAGTTGGTTTCATACCCTGCCTTTTTCTCTCCCTTTCTAACGAATATTAGAGTGCCATCTGGGTTAAAGCACTCACCTCTGTCTGCAAATAAATAAGTGGTGCCGTTGAACCTAGACTTGTCGAAATATTGTTATGGGATTGATATATACTTATAGTAATTGTGATTGAAGTTGTTTGCCATATTAGTGCCAGTGTGTTTTTCAAAGAGGTGTTTTTAAATAAATAATTATATATCTTTACACCCAAGCTCTGATCCGTGTCTGCTTGTTCTACTGTGTAAATTGCCCTATCTTGTATAGTCCAAATACTGCCTAATTCGTCTTGAGAGAAGTCTGACTGCTCAGCCACAGCTACCAAGTAAATCTGGGTGGTGCAGACTGCTACCAATTGGGTTTACCGCTAACTCCTGTAGACTTAAACTTTTTGCAGTGGTCCCAGAGGGAACTGCACAGGTTTCTGCCTAACACTGGTGGCAGGGTGGGATTTGTATTGAGTATACAGTTTGGAGTGCTTTTCAACACTTTAGGATAACTAACCACAAAGCTTAGCACTAAAACGCAACTTTCAAAAACATGTCTACTTGGGAAGTTTACAGTCAAGAGTCCTTGTAGACAAGAGCATCTTTCTGTAAGAGGCAAGAAAGTAGAACTGATAGCGAGATTGCTGGAAAACCAAAGTCTGGGTACTGGTTCAGAGGAACCAACTTCTCCAGCAAATGTAGATAACAGTAATGGTGTTGAGAGTGATGAAGAAGCTGAAGAGGAAGGAGAGGCTAATGAAACTGTCTCCCCTACCCCTCTGTCTGCCTTACCAGATGTACCTACTGGGCCTATAACAGGTCCCACACTAAGTCCTCAAGTCCTTGAACTAGAAAAAATGAAAATAGACTTGGAATTCAGAAGGATTACTGCTCAAACTGAACAGAAACACCAAGAGATGCAACAAATTCTTAGGCTCAGAGAAATGGAGCTCAAGCATGAGTTAGAATTGAAAAAGTTGTCTGTTGAAACTGCTTCTGTCTCTAGCTCCTCTAGAAGTTCCCGTCCCAAAAGACCCCGGATGCCTAAGGAATTAATTGGTATGTATGAACCAAAGTTGGATGTGTTGGATTGGCTGAGTTTGTTTGAGAATAATCATGGGCTCCAGAACATCACAGGTAATGAGTTACTTCCCTGGTTGTCCTCTAGGCTCCCCCCTGTTGCAACTGATGCGGTAATGGAGTTGGGGGAGGAGGATAGGAAAGAGTATGAAAGTGTGAACCTAGCTTTGATAGCTAGATTCGGGAAGACCCCTTCCCAGTATCTTAAGAGGTTTATATCCCTCAAAAAGCATATGGTACCCGTGGGCTACCTGGGTGAGTGAAGGGCTGAAAAACTTAGAGGGATGGATTAAGGGTTACAAGGTGAACACTTATGAGTATATGAAGAATCTTTTTATGTTGGAGTCTATTTATGATGCCTGTTCTCCTGAGCTCAGACAGCACTTGGCTGATTCAAAGGAATTGGATTCCAGGAAACTAGCTAAGGCCGCTGACTTGTGGGTTGCCAACAGGGCTACTCATAGGGATTCTGGGGCAACTCAGAAAAAGGATGAGGGAAAACAGCCTAAAAAAGACTCAAAGGAGAATTCTAATAACTCAAATTCTAAAGAGGGCCCCAAACAAAACCATAAGGGTAAGCCACAAGGAAAACCACAGCAGAATAGTGTACCTTCTGGTGCCAAACCAGAGGGAGGCCAGAACAAGCCACCATTCCCGAAAGCATTTGGAAAATGCTTTGTTTGTGGCTCCACTGACCATGTGAAAGGAGATCCCAGATGCAAGGGTAAACCTTCAGGGGTCCAGCTTGTCTCCTTAGCCTTCGCTCCAGAGAAGGAAGTCCAAATGGCAAGTGGAAACTTTCTACTGCTGGCTGATGAACCCATTGGAGTCTCAGCCAGTGTTTCTTTAGTGTTTCTGGGTTTGTGGGAACAACAGAATTTAGATGTCTATAATTCTATCACAGATAATACTAAAGAGTATCATAAGGACAATGTCCAGGTGAATGGTCAGGAGACTCCTGCCATTAGGGACACTGGGGCCAACATAACTGTGGTGGATACATCTTTTTTTCAGGCAGGGGATGTTGCTAAGGCACCCAAACGCCTCACCAAGTTAGCTGGAGGGCCTGTGCAGATTCTTCCCCAATTACCAGTTCTCATCCAGTGTAATAACATGACTGTGAAGATACCTGTCAGCATACAAAGTGAGGTACCAGGACGAGTTCTGTTGGGTAACAATTTAAAAACTCTGGGAGTTGTGTCTCATATCCCCAGACCTCCTAGTAAACGGTTACAGGAGCTAACCAGACCTGCAAGGGAGAGAACCATGAGAGGTACTCCCGAGGAAATGATGAAGAAGGATATCACTCCGGCTCCACTGGATTTGTCAGCTGCTGTCTCCATGAAATCAGATGCGAAAGGGAAACCTAAAACTTCTATACCGAAACCAGCAGCCAGCACTTCAGTGCAGCCAACACAGACTTCCCCTCGGTTGTCCACCGTTACACCCGTAACTCCCCCTCCAGCTGAGGCTGAGAGGGTGGTACAACCCTGTGTGGTAGAATTAGACTCTGAAGAAGAGCTAATGGAAGGCCAGGAACTCATTGGAGATCTGGATCCTGTTGACCATCCTGAGCTGCAGTTGTTACTGGCAGAAGGTGGACCCAACAGGGCGGACTTCAGTAAGGGACAGAGAGAATGTCCAACTCTGGAAGGTCTTCGCCACCAGGCAGAAGCTCAGGCTGAAGGGCAAGAGCCTGGGAAATACAGGTTGCACTGGGAAGATGGCCTCTTCTACAGTGAACCGACCGAGTCTGCACCTGGAGACTACAAACGACTTGTAGTACCCCAAGAGAACAGACAACAGTTCTTGCAGTTAGCCCACGAGATTCCTTTGGCTGGTCACTTGAGTTTCAAGAAGACTAAGGAAAGGCTCTCTCTCTACTTTTATTGGCCAAAGATGGGGGCTGAAGTAGAAAAACACTGCAGGACCTGCCAGACCTCTGGTAAGGTTTGCTCAAAGAATGTGGCACCTTTAGTGCCTCTCCCAGTTGTGGGAGTCCCATTTGAGAGAGTAGGGATTGACATTGTTGGTCCCCTTGATCCTCCAACCTCCTCAGGCAACAGGTTTTACTTGTTGTAATAGACCATGCTACTAGGTATCCTGAGGCCATTCCTATGAGGACTGTTACAGCTCCGGCTGTGGCTAAGGCCCTCCTTGGTATTTTTACCAGGGTCGGGTTTCCTAAGGAAGTAATCTCTGACAGGGGGTCAAACTTTATGTCCCACTACATGAAAGCCATGTGGAAAACCTGTGGAGTTACTTACAAGTTCTCAACAGCTTACCACCCACAAACCAATGGATTGGTAGAAAGGTTCAACCGAACCATGAAGAGCATGATAGGTGCTTTAGAGGAACCCCTTAAACGAAAGTGGGAGCTTCTACTGCCATGCCTTCTCTTTGCTTATAGAGAAGTCCCTCAGGAGGGAGTAGGTTATTCTCCCTTTGAGCTTCTCTATGGTCATCCCGTCAGAGGTCCATTGGCCCTGATAAAGGAGGGGTTGGAGAGAGCTCCTTTCCCAAGCCAGTCAGAGTTACTGACTATGTGATAGGTCTCCGGAGGACAATGTCACACATGATGGCGGAAGCAAGTGATAACTTGAAAGCTGGACAAGCATTGGTCAAGCACTGGCATGATCAAAAGGCTAACATGGTTGAGTTCACTCAAGACCAGCTAGTTCTCGTTATGATCCCAACAAGGCAGAGGGCCTTGCAAGACAAATGGATGGGACCCTTCAGAGTTGTGGGTAAACTTGGAGAGGTCAACTATCTGGTGGACTTGGGCAATCCCAAGGAGGCTCCAACAGTCTTCCACACCAACCGACTCAAAGCTTATGTCTCAAGACCCGATGTAGGAGCGTTACTTCTAGCATCATCAGAGGAAGAAGAAGAGAGTGAAGCTCTTCCGGATCTCCTCAGAGGCTTACCTTTAGACAAACAGATTGAAGGAGTGAATCTCTCTTCAAATCTGACACCTGAGCAACAAGAAGAGTGCAAATCTATGCTGAATCAGTTTGCCTCTCTGTTCTCACTTTCACCAGGCTTGACCCCTTGGGGCCAGCATGACATACTCACTGGTGACTGTCTGCCAGTCAAAAGCAGAGGATATAGAATGTCAGAAAATGTAAGAACCCACATCAAAGGTGAGGTCAGCAAGATGCTTGATCTCGGGGTAATAGAGCCCTCTACGAGTCCATGGTCTAGCCCAGTTGTGTTAGTACCAAAGGCAGGATCTAAAGAACTTAGATTCTGTGTGGACTATACACCTCTTAATGCAGTCACCAAGACTGATGCCCACCCTTTGCCAAGAACAGATGAGTTGGTGTTTAAACTTGGTTCAGCCAAGTTCCTCAGCACATTTGACTTGACGTCAGGCTATTGGCAAATAGCCCTGACAGACCATGCCCAGGAGAAAACTGCATTTTCTACCCCAGTTGGTTTATGCCAGTTTAAGGTAATGCCTTTTGGATTGAAAAATGCACCTGCTACATTTCAACGGATGGTAAACCAGGTTCTGAATGGGATGGAGGACTTCTGCATGGCATACTTGGATGACATAGCAGTGTTCAGCAATTCCTGGGAAGAACATATAACCCACCTAAGAGATGTTTTGCAGGCTCTTGGACGAGCCAATCTGACCATAAAGCCGAGTAAATGCCAAATTGGTCAGAGTAAGGTAGTCTATCTTGGACATGAGGTAGGAGGTGGAGAAATAAGGCCTTTGCTCAGTAAGATTGAAGCTGTGCAAAATTGGACAACACCTACTACTCAGACCCACGTGAGAGCCTTCTTAGGTCTCACTGGGTATTACAGGAATTTCATTGAGAACTATAGGACCATAGCTTCTCCTCTGAATGTCATCTCCTCTCCAAAATTCCCTAAGAAGGTTAGATGGAACAAGGAGTGCAATCAGGCCTTTGAAAACCTGAAAAAGGCTCTTTGCCAAGCCCCAGTACTCAGAGCTCCTGATTACCGCCAAACTTTCATTGTGCAGACCGATGCTTCAAATGTAGGAATAGGTGCCGTACTCAGTCAACAGGATGGGAAAGGTAGGGAGCACCGTGTTTGCTTCATCAGCCGCAAGCTGAAGGATCCTGAAACAAGGTGGGCAATAATCGAAAGAGAGTGCTTTGCTATTGTGTGGGCTCTGAAGAAGTTTAGGCCATACTTGTATGGTTCTACTTTTGTCATTCAGACTGACCACCAACCCTTGAGATGGTTAATGCAAGTGAAAGGGGAAATCCCAAAACTACTGAGATGGTCAACCTGCCTGCAAGGGTTTGATTTCACCATTGAGCACAGGTCAGGGTGTCACCACCAAAATGCTGATGGTCTCTCTAGGATGTATGTCATCGACTAGAGGTATGAGATTCATCCAGGAATGTATTAAATCCTCCTGTCCCTTAGTCTGGGGGGGCAAGTGTTAGGGAGAATTCTCTGTTTAGGCTGAATTTCCTAACCTAGTGAGTCCCCCAGCAGCTTTGCTGGCTTTCTGGAGTTCGTTTTTTTCATAGTGCCAAGAGTGAGACTCTTTTCCTCCCACTCTTGGACATGATTTGTGGTATTTCTTTGAATGTTAATGTGTTCTATGGGCTATGGGGTCTTTTATTCCTTACCTTGGTGTCGGCCGTGTGTCCTGCGGTCCTGAAGTGGAGAGCTGAGCAGTGTGAGGTGAGGGCCAGCTGTTTCTGGGAGCGGGCGCAGCATTGGAGCAGAGAAAGGTGCTGCAGCACGGCGCTGAAGGAGATACAGTGGAAGCGGGTGAAGATGGGAGTTGGTGCAGTGCTGTCTTGGAGGGGCTGTGATGACGGTTGGAGAGCGGAGCTCTTTTCTCTGTGACCGCCAGCCAAGAGTGATGACGTCAGGTGCATTTCCGAGGGAGTCAGTGATCTAATGGAATTCTTCGACTGTAGAGCGCGGTTCTGCAAGAGCTCTGAGCAAGCCCAAGGAACAATGTTGAGAAAAGAACCTTACGATGTTGCACGGTGCAGTGACGCGTCAGGGCTTCGAGCGAGGTGCTTTCCTCAAACAGGGTGAAACAATGATATTCAATAACAGTGTGTCGGGCTGTTAGTGAGTAGAGGGGTGACATTAAGAGGATGTCGGTTGCGCAGAGATTGGGTGCGCAGACTTTGATGGGGCAAAGAAAATGGAAGTTAAAAGGTTCGGCAGCAGTGCAATGGCGAGGTGGCGGTCCAGTGGCCAGTTGGGAGAGGGGCGTGTCCCCAAAGGTACTTTTGGTCTGGAAGATGCTGCCACAAATATCAGCAAGTGGAACAAATTGTTTTTTGTTTATGGTAGTTGTTCTTGTTAGTAGTGATCAAGCAAAATTGTCATGAGATGTCATGAGAGGCTGGTTCAATTTTGAGACGTCCTTGGTGTGATTGAGGTGGTATGGATGAAGGAATGTCGATGTTGTGGCCTCCATTAATATTACAGATTATAATGATTTTAGTACATGTTTAATGAGGAAGCTTTAGGTTTTTAGGCTGTTTAATGTAATTTTTTCCCACAGATGGACTCTAAAGTGAAGTAGTGGTTTAGTCAGAATTGCTAAATATGTTTGTGGAAGAGTTAATTTATGCTACACCAATTCTTTTTTTTTCACAGATGGGACTCGATACAAGCTAGTAATTTTGCAGTTTTGAATTAGTGTGCACATTGTTATTGCTAGCTGCAATTTTAGAAATGTTGTGTCAAGGTGAAGATGAGGTAATGAGTTAAACTGAGTGTGTTAAGCTAGTGGTGTGTATGGACGGTAATTCGCACGCAGTGAGTTGTTAACTATAGGAATGCTTTCAACACGGCACATGAGGGGTGGTAGGGTCACTGAGTTTTGGTGAAGTAGCTACCCGAGTATCAGATATACTCAGCCTGGTTGGGAGTGGTGTGTCTAGGCACACCTATGTGTGTTGTGAAGGAGGGGGTGAGGAGTGTGTGTGTTTGTTGTATTATTGGTCTGTTGAAGATTGGGCATGGGTGAGAGGTCATTTGTGCCTCAGTAGTGTAAGGAGTTGTAAAGGAATTTTGATGTTGGTGATGTCTCTTCTCCATTGAGCAGAAAGGGGAAGGGACATTGTTGTAGAGGTTTGTCCCACTATGGTGAGGATAGTCATGGACGTCATGGAATAGTATGTGTCTGGCAGAGTGTTTTGGTTAGAGCTGTGATGCACACGCATTATATTGGAGGTGTTTGCATGTGTGTGTGTTTGGTTTAGTTGGGTGTGGTTTTGTTATTCCTAATGGGGGGAGATATGTAGGGATCTGTCTTCCTCCTGCATCTTTGTAGAATCTAGAGAAGGTGGGTTTGACTGACAGGAAATGCTACTTGATGGAATGTTATGATATGACTGAGGTTCTAAAGGAGTCAGTTGAGATGTAGCCCAGCGAGAGAGAGAGGATGCCAGTGTTAGCCCTTGTAAGCTGGAAGTCTAAAACTTGTATATATGACTCAAGTAATTGGATGTAATATGCTGGGACTTAATAAAAGAGTCACTTGTAACTACAATGGAATCAAAGTCATATTGCCAGAACCCAGAACTGTACAAGCTCTTATTCCAAATCCATTACAAGTACACTCAGCAGGTATGGCTACACAACTATCTATCCACCCATGTTAGGGCATGACTGGCAACTGAATGCCAATGCCAATGTGCTTGATAGCACACCTATATCATATTCGTCTCCTCACAGTGCTTCTGTGGCATAGCTGGGGCATGGAGTGGCAGGTGGGTCAACACTCGTCAAATGACAATTATCCAATCAGTGAACGAATAATAAACAACATCCTGGGAGGCTCTATCCACCATGTATCGGAGATACATTGGGCCCAAAATAGTGCTGAGAAGTGTTGGTGTGATACCTGATTAGTCGGATAAATAAAGAGTGATCTATACGACTACTGCTTTCAAGCACAGTATGCAGAACATCGCCACACGCTTTTTCTCGAGAATATATTAGTTCCAATCCAGAGGCATGCAAGCACTAAATAGTATTTTTCGCAGTGCAAATGTGTGTTCTATAGTGTTCCTTGAACAGCTGCTTAGATCCCTTGGCAGAACACGCTGTTCCATCAACTGCTCCAATGGTGTTGGGGTATAATATAAGAGCAGAGCGGTCCCTCATAACATTCATGTGCAGCATAGCGGTCTTAGGAAACACAATGAAAGTTTTCCATCGTTTCAACATTGCTGTATTCGGTACTAATAACCTGAAAAAGCTGATTGGGCCATTCAAATCATACTGTTGTACAGTGAGTAACTTAATGGTAGATTTAAGTACACATTGTGCTGTTGGCTCCAAGTCTTCTTTAATTATATTCAAAATGTAAATGATGCTTCCCCTGTCAGTATGACATCAGTGCATGTTCACCAGACCTGTGAAGCAAATGTACATATATCTGTAAACATGATTATATGAGTATGGGACCAAGCAACATGTCCTACGGCCGCGTTTGGCTTTTGTCATTAGCTTTGCATTGGGGATCTGAAAATAAAGTGACTTTGTTTTTTGAAGACCTTGTCCACTTGGTATTCGTTTCCTGCCGGTTTTGCTACTGATGTACCACATCTTGGATCATTTGATATCTGTAAGCACACAAAAGGACGCTTTTACTGTATCTGTTGCTGGCATCAATGAATGGCAGATCCAGCCATCGTGAGGATCAAGCAGCCGCATGACCCTTCTCAGCCAATGGTTGACGTCTGCAAGGCCAGTCTTCTGACCCTTAGCAACTTGCTGCCTGGAAGGTGAGGAGCAGTGCTGGCATGTCCGCTTGTTATAAGCACCGTTGGGCTTATTTCTGCCGATAGTAACTTATAATGATTTCAGTTTGCTTGTTGCTATTTTTGTCTGCCTATGTCCTCCATCGTGTACTTATTGTTGTGCTTAACATCTGATGCCACCAGCACTGCCTGACATCTTTCGCAATGTAAACATACATGAAAGGAGAACAAAAGTAATTTCCTCCCAATCCCAGTCACTGCTGTGTCTCACACGCTGTGAAGTTCAGGCTGTTTACCATTATCATACATGGCCACACAGAGCGTCCTGAACTCGGTTACCTGTGGCTTTTTAATGACCTGCAATTGCCCTTTTCTCTCGTCACCAGGGCACCCATTATTTGTCACTGGTGGGCTCATTGGGTGCGTTCTGTTGTGTAACCAGTGCTGTTTCAGTGGGGGATTTGGGTGTTCAGATGTGCTGTTGGTTAGGGTGGAATGTAGAATGATTTTCAGGTGGTTACTCTTACCATATGTTTCTCAATAATCCACTTAATGACAACTGCATACAACCTCTTGCCCTTTGGTAACATAGTTTGTTGCATGGTTTTGTTTATATCAGTGCAAACAGTTTGTGACAGAGGATAAAGGCCTGCATCTTGTCATGCAAAATCCTGTTCACATGGATATGATGGGCAAGCAATATAAGTGGTCAATTCAGCGAGGCACAAACAGAAGTTAGACAGCACTATCCAATGGACATGTTTGTCTATTGCGTAGCTTAATGCCATTAGCAAAGGGAGCACCAATGCCTTCTTGGAGCCTGGCAATTTGGCTTCAGGCCGAGACACAGCACAAAAGCCGCACTCCTTGACCTTAAGATCCAGCTTGACGGTATCCAAGACTCAAGAGAACTCGCCATCCTTCTCCCCCCATGACTTTCTCAACAGCTTTTGACTAGGTTGACCACGACATCCTCTGTCCGCATCTCACCTCCAAATTCTACCTCTCCAGTGAAGCCGCTAGCTGGATCAAGTCCTTAGATAGCGAGCGCACTTCCAGGGTATTTGTTGGCCCTGAGGCTGCTTACCCCTTCCCTGTAGTCTATGGTGTACCCCAGAGCACCTGCATCTCCCCTACACTATACAATATGTACAACAGACCATTGTTTGACCACGTCGACCAACTGGACATCCCATATACCAACTTTGTTGATGACACGCAAATTCTCCCGAAGTTAATGGGCGACCATGCCCTAGTTTCATCAACCATGTTTACAGCATCATACAGACCTGGATGGCCGAACACCATCTTTGCCTCAATGATTACCATCTTTGCCTCAATGATGACAAAACAGAGCTCCTTATCCTGGGACCACCCCATCAACTGAAATAACTGTACCCTGCCTTTGCTTTTTTCTCTATCAATGGCAACCCCACCCCGTATCCAGCAACCTGAAAACATTAGGGGTCTGATTCATGGAATAAATTGCGCTGAAAATCCCCATTCATCGATTCATGGAGCACAATGCGCAGGGCTTACCTGGAACTTGCGCAGAATCCGTGCCGGTCCAGCACGTCACTGCAACACCATGAAGGCCTGGCGCGAGACTCCCAGCGGAGGGCCGACTGGGCCTGCACAGGCACTGAAAAAGGGGGCAGAACACGTGGAGTGGGGAAGAACATGCGAAAATCGTGGGTGTTATGAGGGATGTTCCACAGTCACACAATCGCACCGCCCATACGCACAACAAAAAAACATATCCATGGAATTCAACAGGGATCGCCGGCGCACGAAAAAACACACACAAATCCCAAAACACCTACGCCACCCGATAGCAGGCATACATCCAAACAATGCATAGAAAGCCTGCGCGATCAACAAAAACGCGTATAAAGCTACGAGGAATGTACCATTTGTTGCAGAAGTGATTGTGGGACACTGCAGGAGGAGGAGGATGGCCAGGGCCCGGATTTTCCACCCAAGGACCAGCCTTTTTGGGATGCCTGATGACCAGGTCTATGCCAGGTATAGGTTTCCCCCTCATATCATCTTAGACCTGGTCACGGAGAGGGAAGATGACCTTACATCACCCATGCTGTGCTCCCAAGCACTGAGCCCCTTGCAAAAGGTGCTCACCGTACTGCATTTTTTGGCCACTGGGTCATTCCAGCGTACCACTGCCATATTCGGCAGTATTTCACAGGCCACGCAGTCACGTTGCCTACACCAGGTGTTGGCAATAATGACTGCATGCCCCTCAGTCTGCCGGCACATCTATTTGCACAGAACACATGCAGAATGCCAGGACATGGTCCAGGAGTTTGATGGGGTGGCGCATTTCCCTAAAGTGCTTGGTGCCATCGATTGTACCCATGTTGCTCTACGTCCACCTAGGGCAACAGAGCATATATATCGCAATCGGAAACACTGGCATTCCATCAACATTCAGGTAGTATGTGATGCCATGGGCATCATTACTTCTTTCTATGCAAACTATCCTGGCTCCAACCATGATAGTTACATATTCAGAATGCCACCCCTACACCGGGCCCTGGAAGCTGGAAAGCATGGCAACACATGGCTCATTGGTGAGTATAAATGGTCCTGCACATGCATGCATGTCAGACACAGACAAATAGACACTTAATGGTAAAAATTCTCACGTCTCCAGCGGACAGTGCCTACCCTCTGAGCACCCACGTGATGACGCCAATGCGGAACCCCACCACACCTGCCCAGGTAAGATACAACACTGCCCATATTACAGGTTGGGCCATAGTGGAGCACACATTCGGAGTGCTCAAGTCAGGTGTCCGCTCCCTTGACCACTCTGGTGGTGTGTTGCTATATGCACCACCAGTACTCTGCAAGATCATTGTGGCAGCAGGTGTCCTGCACAATGTTGCAACATGGTGTGGCGTCCCAGTGGACATGGTGGTGGCACCCCATCCACAGCCACAAACCGCCACTTGCGTATGGCTGGGCAAAGGGCAAGCGGCGAGGCAGCTCGTACCCAGCTTGTGGCTACTTTTTTCACCATCCCCTGTGGAGTGCACACAGCCCTGCCACATTCCAGTTGCCATTCAATGATGACAAAGGGCCAATCAACTGTGCCCACCCTCAGAATGTGTCCTTTGAAGTGCTACATTGTGTGCATCCGTTAGAACTAAAACACATTTCATATTGTGTTTAAAAAAGAAACACATTGAAGAGGGAGTCCCCCATCACCACCATTCCAACCATTCCATGAATTCACCTGTTTCAGAAAAAAATCCCAGCTGTAATGTAAAAGGATTATGATACTGTGCACCATACCCACTGCAGTGGTCCCCATGTGCTCTGGTGGATCTGAGTAAGTAACATACCGGTCAAATGTGTAAGCATTGATAAATAAAGAAGCATGTCTGAGCTGCAAGCCATGCATGGCCTCAGCATTCCCACTTACACAAAGTGACACAAGCACAATTGTCAATACATGCACACATGTCCCAGATTGAGCATGATGTGGACAAAGATGTCCGTATTGTGGGGTGTACAAAAGAAGTGCCGCATTGACCCACATTTTCTTTAACCACTCATAACGATCAATATAAATCAACATTTTACCTGTCCCCCTGACATGCGTTCACAGTCAAATTTCATCCCATTAAATAGACATCATTCCCTGATGGAAGGATCTGCAGACAAAGAGCAAACTGAAACATAGTGCATGGAACACATACATGGGCCAAAAACCTGAAGGCACACGGGCACCCCTCAGTGACATACAACACATGCAAACAACAACTCACAAGATAACCATCTTTACCTTCTTGACACGTGGCGTTGGTGTTGACCCTGTGTGGCACAGACTACTCTGGGCCACACATGCTGGACCACTAGTAGCCTGGGGCACGGCATCACCCACTGGGGCTGGGCCAGTTGCTTCAGTTGCCTGACCCTTACCCTTTGGGTCTGGGACAGCAGCTTACACAGCACGTCCTTGGAGACTTGGGCTTGGCACAGCTGCTCCCACTGCATGTCCCAGACACCGGACACTACTGTCACCTTTTTCTCTTAGGGCTTTTCCACTCATTTTCCACACCAAGCTATTGTCCTTGCCAATAAGAGTGAAGGGGCAGTGTATGTGATGGAAAATTGACTTCTGTGGCCCATCATTAAATTATGTGTATGCGACACCTGGATAGCTCCCGTGAAAAGAAAAAGCATTACACAATATGCAGTGGCATCCACCAACACAAAAAATGCTTACTCGAACCCTGGTAAGCTACAGTTAAGAATAGAGATCCATGATGCACAGGGACACCGAGACTAGGAAAAATGCACACACGACTCACCGTTAGCCTCTGAAAAAAGAAAAGTAGAAGCGCATATGTGTGGAGGCAAATCCCCCACCAAAAAAAGAAGTTCATAGTGTCCCAGTAGTGGACGAATTGCGTGGCACCCCAAAATGTGGTAACTTGCTCGGCCACTCCCAATTACACGTACGGTCTGATTTGCTTCTACGCACTTCTTTATCCCGATTCGGGCATTCTGAATGCCAGAGCCCAGCGCGTGTCACATAAATTACACGCTGAGGGCCTTTCCTCTGATTTCACTTGTCCGCACTAATTTCGAATGCGCAAAGTAACGTCACTGTGTTTCCGGCTGCCCATGCATTACACACGGAAGACCCATGCTCCTGCCTCCAAGCCTTTTTACCTGCCTCCTACCGCCCTGAGCTGCCTCCTACCGAGCTATCTGCTGCTGCCCACCTGCCCTGCATTTTGAGTGACTGCTGTCCAGCCATTTCCAGTGCTCCTGTCCTTGGCCCTGTGACTACCTCAGCTGATTCTCCAGACTCCGAAAGTGCCGGCCCATCACTACCGCTCCACACCCCATCCCCAGGACCACTTTGCCCACCCAATCCTGCCTCAGTGGTTGCCATGTCAGCAACACCATCATCTGACCAGAGTGGCAACCCCATGGCAGCGAGGCAGAGGGCTATCAACTTCACAGCCAGGGAAGTTGACATGCTGCTGGACCATGTCCTGGGGAATTATGAAGCCCTCTTCCAAGGATCGATGCAACGTGGCAAGGAAGGACATCAGCTGCTCTGGGACAGGATAGTGGATGCCATCAACGCTGAGGGGGTGGCATCTCGCACCTTCAAGCAGGTTCACAAGTGCTAGGATGACCTGAAATCCAGTACTCACAGAAAGGCTCTGAGCTTCCTCGAGGCCGATGCTAGCAGAGAGGGGCGCAGGTGCCGGCTGAACACTAGAAACATGCCGGTCCAAAAAAGTTCTAGCCGTCACGGGACGCCCAGGTCATCGAGGTGTGGCAACACCTGGAGTCGTCAGGTGGGGGTCCATGTGTTGCAAGGCTCCATAGTGCATGTGCATGTTCCTGTATGCTGGGAGTAAGCACCTTAAGCTTACAGAAAGTATGCCTCTAATTCAGATGTCTGCCTGCATGACCCAGACAGTGCTCTACATGTGTGCCGTGAACCATATGTAATTCCAATGAGATTTCATATGCATTGTGTATTGTACTGCTGACCATGCACTTGTTTTGTTAAATGTGTCTGAGACGTGCCGGTGTGACAGATGAGGCAGTGTTGGCCACGTCATGTGCATGCATGGTGTTCATATGTATGTGTCAACGATGTGAATGTGTGACTGGACATCACTCATGGCTGGATTCAATACGTGCATTCAATTTTTTGATGTCATGTTGTGGCATTACAGTTGACGTGACTCTGATGTGATTGCTTATCACACTGCTTGTGGACTCTCAGTGGGTGTGTGTGCATGACATGTGTCTGAGCGCATATAATGGCCAAGTGCAATATCTGTAACAACAGTATTATGTTTTCTAGTATTCATAATGTGTCAACGACTGCTACCATTCCTGTACCTGTGTAACTAAGTTCTTGCAAGTAACAGCACCTCAATGCCCCTGGGCTGCTTGCGCGCTATATAAATATAAATAAATAAATAAATAAACATAATGCATGTGTGTGTAGAATACACAAATGATTGGTTGTGAAAGTGGCATATACCCTGATGTGAATGTCTGTTGTGAGAGACAAGCATGTATGTGCATGTATGAGGATTGCATGTACATGTGTGTGGTGGTGAAGGTTGATGGTTGTTCCCTTGAATAGTCACCCTAATGTGAATGTTTGTTTTTCCATACACACATCGGTTCAATACATTGAATTTTGTGTTCTGTGTCTCCTTTTCCACAGTGCACTGGAGGAATAGGGCAGAAGCAGTGCTGTGGAGCATGGCATCAGGGATGCCTCCACCAGGCAGAGATGCAAGGCCCAGCCACGCCCCCAAGACAGCACATCATCGCGGAGCGAGGGGGGTGAGGCCATGTTAGGAACATCGGGCAATGCTGCTGGGGATGAGTCCAAGAGAGTGAATGCGGTAGTGGACTCCTCAGCAGTGAGGGTGGGGGGGGGGGGCAGGTGAGGCAACACAGGGCCATCCAGTGCGGAAGAGGCTACGGAGTCATCCAGATTGTTGGGGATAGAGGGAGAGGAGGTGGCAATAGAAGCACAGGCCATGGTGTCAGGCGGGGGTGATGAGGTAGGTGTGACAAATGCAGTCCTTCCCCAGTGGCATGAGGTTGTGCAGGCCAACCTTGCAGTGCCTGTGCAAATTCCTGTCCCTGGGCCAGCGGATGGTGCTGTCGCACCTGCTGGCATTCCTCAACCTGAACCCAGCCCCACGTTGTTGGATGTTTCAACACAGACCGACACCCCAATGCCATCGGCTGTTGCCAATTAGGGCACTGAGGCACCCCTGCTGGTCGGTGTTGGGAGGCGCACCTGTGTCATACATGATGATGTTCAGGTTTTATGTAGACTGCTTGCACGTCATCTCAATGACGTATGATGTCTCCTCACGCGGCTAGCAACATTCCTGGTCCAGATTGTGCTGCGTGGGCTGTCCAGTAATGTAACCCCCTCCTCGTCTTCCTCCTCTGTTCACCAGTCATCCTCCGGGGTGCCTTTCATCCCAGATTCCGCCAGGGCCCACTGTGTACCAGTCCCACCCATATTGCCCGTCTGGTGGAGACAACATCCCTGCCTGAGTTGGCAGTCGGAGGTCTATTGGCTGAGGTGGTCACATGTGCCAATCTAGGCACCGACAGGAGCACTAGCAATGCAGGGAGAGCAGGCATCCACGAGCAGGGCATGGGCCGTACACCCCCGGGTAACATAATCAACCCGGAGGGTATACACACGAAGCAGGCACTGGACGTTGTGACAGCAGCAGGCTCTAAGGCTTTCATTCTTAAGGCACAACATCACAAGGGGGCAGGATGCTAATTTGAAACAGCACAGCAGAATTTCTTCCGTGTTCATGTGCTATGGGCAGTGCATAGGAGCAGAGAGGCAGCGGGTTCGGGAGGCAAGAGTGACAATGGCCAGGGTGGAAGTTGCACTGCGTCGGGCAAGAAGGTGGGTTGCCACCCTGGAGGCAACTTGCATTGTTGGCAGAGGGGTTGGAATACCATATGCAAGACGCCCTGCAAGCCCTCCAGGAATCAACGAAGGTCTGCCTGGGGGATATGGAAGCAGCGCTGGATGATGGCCTGGTCCAGAGTTTGAGCAACATTGGGGATGAGATGGACTAGCCCACTGCCTGTGTATATAGTTATTTAGTTGCAGGTTTCCTTTTATTATTTTTATTTGGAGCAGACTATTTGGACATTTCTCCCCTTTTTTCATGTATATATTTATTTAGGTTGTAGGTTTCCTTTTATTTATTTTTATTTGGAGCAGACTATTTGGACATTTCTCCCTTTTTTCAGGTATATATTTTCTACCAGAGTTTTCTAACATTACTTTCCCTTTAAAATTGCATATAGTTATTAGGCATGACAATGTTCTATTTTTTTTTTTCATTTACATGGACAACTTGATTATATTTTGGTTGGAAAGTATGATGTTAATACTTCATGGTAATATATATTTTTGTTAGTTGAGTTCCTCGCTTCTTGCTGTTCATTTGGGTGTGGGCCGGTTTGCTAGTTCTATTTTGAGACTGTGTTTCTCTACATTGGTAGTCATGTTTCTGGTTGCATACATGCTTGTGTATAGGAATGTTTGGTGAGGGCAGGATCCGTAGGCGGCTGACCGGTGGTGGTGATGGTGTGTCAACTAGACGGATCAGTGTGCACTGTCAACTGGTATCTGCTGTCACATGTGCTGCATCACTCTGTGTTTGGCTTCACTGTGGTTGGGGTGGAGGCAGGTGGGCTGTCTGTGGGAGTGTTCCATGGACAAAATCATGGCATGTGGCTTTGCTACAGATGAGTGACACACATGTCGTGCATACACTTTCTGCATCATTTGGTATCACATAATTAATTCTCTCAGGAGTTGGTCTACTTCTACCACTGTGATACAGAAGTAGCACATTTGTGAAATTCCACAGTGGCGCCACAATTCACCAGTGTCTGTGAGTTGTGCACTCTCTGACTGCCCTATCCTTCACCCATGCCTGGACCGGTCATGTGAATGTTCCCTGACAGGTTTTCTTCCACCCAGCTCACTCATGCTCAGGCTGTGACACACCTGCCCATAGTTTGTGGCTGTCGGACACATTGTTTGTATGTTTGCTTCTGTCATGTGCACATATTTGGTGACTGTGCTTTGCTGACATGCCATTGTCGCATGGACAGCAGGATCCACTTTTAACATTCACTTGCCGCATGTGTATGTTGGTGGATGAATAAGGACATGAAGTGTGTGTGTGTGTGTGTGTGTGTGTTCGTGTGTGTGTGTGTGTGTGTGTGTGTGTGTGTGTGTGTGGTGTGTGTGTGTGTGTGTGTGCAGATGCTGCACTTGGATGTAGCTCCAGTGAATGCATGTATTTTGATTTGCAGGATACAAGTTCCAGATGAAAAACATGCTGAAGTCACACCACAGAGGTTCAGGTGACCAACAGACGATTGTTGCAGTGGCCATGTGTCACACTGTCAGGGTACTGCCGGCAGGGGCTGTGACAGATGATGGGTGCTGGGGGTGGGGTCCCTTGTGGAGGGGTCTGCCTGCAGGGGGTGTCACTTATGGAGGGGACTGTCTGCAGTGGTGTCACTGGTGATGGGTGCTGGGGGTGGTGTCCCTTCTGGAGGGGGCAGCCTGCAGGGGGTGTCACTGGTGATGGGTGCTGGGGGGTGTCCCTTATGGAGGGGGCTGCTTGCCGGGGGTGTCACAAGTGATGGGTGCTGGGGGTGGTGTCCCTTCTGGAGGGGGCTGCCTGCACGGGGTATCACAGGTGATGGGTGCTAGGGTGTGTCACAGGTGATGGGTGCTGGGGGGTGGTGTCCCTTGTGGAGGGGGCTGCCTGCAGGGGGTATCACAGGTGTTGGATGCTGGGGGGTGGAGTCCCTTGTGGAGGGGGCTGCCTGCAGGGGGTGACACAGGTGATGGGCACTGGGGGGTGTCACTTATGGAGGGGGCTGCCTGCAAGGGGTGTTCCTTGTGGAGGGGGCTGCCTGCAGGGGGTGTCACAGGTGATGGGTGCTGGGGGGTGGTGCCCTTGTGGAGGGGGCTTCCTGCAGGAGGTGTTGCAGGTGATGTGTGCTGGGGGTGGTGTCCCTTGTGGAGGGGGCTTCCTGTAGGAGGTATCACAGGTGATGGGTGATGGGGGGTGGTGTCCCTTCTGGAGGGGGCAACCTGCAGGCAGTGTCATGGGTGATGGGTGCTGGGGGGTGGTGTGCCTCCAGGAGGGGGCTACCTGCAGGGGGTGTCACAGGTGTTGGGTGCTGGGGGGTGGTGTCTACCTGCAGGGGGTGTCCCTTGCAGAGGGGGCTGTCTGCAGGGGGTGTCACAGGTGATGGGTGCTGGGGGGGTGGTGTCCCTGCTGGAGGGGGCTGCCTGCACCGGGTGTCACTGGTGATGGTGGCTTGGGGGTGGTGTCCCTTCTGGAGTGGGCTGCTTTCAGGGCGTGTCACTTCTAAAGGGGGCTGCCTGCAGGGGTGTCACAGGTGAGGGGGCATGTGGATGGTGTGTGTACTACAGTGGTTAATGTGCAGTGGGTGGGTATGTGGGCAGGCTGGGTGCCAAGGGTTTAGGGGGGACTCAGGTTTTTGTAATGGGTGTAGCCTGCACTTGCGAGGGCGCACAGGATTTTACTGGGGTTCTGCCGGAGATTTCGAGGTGTTGGTGTGCGATTTCACTGGGGTATGGCCTGGGCTTGCGTTGGAGGGCACACATTTCTCTGGGATGCGGCCGGGTATTGCGAGGTGTTGACGTGGAATTTCATTGGGGTACGGCCAGGTCTTGCGTGGGAGGGCACACGTTTTCTCTGGGGTGCGGGCGGGGATTTGCCAGCTGTTGATGCGTGATTTCGCTGGGGTACGACCTGGGCTTGCATTGGAGGGCACATATTTTCTCTGGGGTGTGGCTGGGGTTTGCGAGGTGTTGGAACGCGGTTTTGCTAGGATACAGCCTAGGCTTGCGTGGGAAGGCAGGCTTTTCCTATGAGTTGTGGTTGAGGATTGCAAGGTGTTAGCGTGCGATTTCACTGGGTTGCTGGATTCTGGGTCAGGGATGGTGTGGAGGCTTGCACCGTGTTAGTCCTTTCACTTGCTTTTTGGTGTGCGTGGAGGCGTGTTGGGGGCGTTGCTTGCGGAGCTTGCTATTACTTGCGCAACCGCTACTGATGCCTCTTGAAATCCATGAATACGCGTGCCGTGCAAGTTTTTATCTGCGCCATGACTCACGCAGGATCCTTCTCTGCACGCGGCCCTTGCGCCTTTTCTGCACCAGATTCCATGAATCGGGCCCTATGTGTCTACCTCGACACTGTGCTCTCCATGCAAAAGCACATCAACGCCCTGGCCTCTTCTGCAGCCTACGCTACAAAACTAATCAACCTTAGCAGAACATTTCTCTAAATTCTCTCAACTGACAAGTGCCTTACCCTAGCCAGGGCCATTATTGGGAGCAAACTAGACTACTGTAACGCCTGCCTCTCTGACACCTCGTCCAAAAACTTCCCTCAACTTCAATTGATCCAAAACAATGCCATCTGGGCCACCTGGGGTATAAAACGCACTGACCACATTTCACAAGCCAGGCATAATGCCCTTTGGCTACCAGCTAAAGCTCGTATTGAGTTCAAGGTCCTGTCAATCACTCACACCTGCATCCATAACGATGCAACCCCATCCCCCTTCCTCAACCAGCACTTTAAAAAAAAAAATAAACCCTGATGCCTTCGCTCATCATCCTCCTTGGTCCTATTCACAGCCAGATACAACAGAAAGAGAGCAGGGGGAGTGAGTTTTCCTGTTACAGCTCCCACACTGTGGAACTCCATTCAGCCCGCCATCCAAGAAGAACCCTCATTTACCCTCTTCAGGAAACAACTTAAAACCTGGTTGTTTGATAAATATGATTAAGACTAACAAAGACTGTGCTAGATCCCTAGTTTGGCTAACACAGAATGGGTGTACTGTTTTTCTATGCTAGCAGACAATGAACTAGTGCCATAATACCTACAGGTCTGGGCGCTGTAAACAAATGTAATAAATAAATAAATCAGGTTGCAGCAATATGAGGCTGCTGGGCGACTATCAGTGAAATAAAAAACTTCATAAGTGACTCTGCTCCTAGGAAAAGGTGTTTGGAAGTCCAGCTAGACAAAAGTTAAACTGGTGGTCTTAGAAAAAAAACAGTGCACAAAAAGCTTTATGTGAAACTACATCGGTGAACCATAATGATGTGTGTATTTTCAAAGAATTCCTTCCATTTGCTAATAGTTGTCTAAATGAAATTTCAACATGACCATCCTTATCCAGCACTAAAAATCTACAGATGGCCATTGATTGTGAGTTTGTACCTGGTAGCACTCAACAATGTGCTAAGCGTTACCTTGTCAGAAGTGCTGATTTGCGCAGCTGTGCTACCCTGATTGGCACAACTATACATATGTTGGAGCAATGGCGCCTGGAATCAACATCTGTGTTTAGGGGTCTGTGGCTGAAGCCAGTGTGCTTGCTGATGCAATGGATCTGCAATTGAGCAAACCAAGGCTAACTTCATGGTAGCAAACTGGGCAAATATACAAAGAAAATGCAGATGATCACTACAGAGTGATTGTGTTTGTTCCCTTTTTTAGATCATTTTCTTGTTGATTTTCAATATGGGTTTCCCAGACGCCAGAAAACTATATACACACTTTCTGAACTGATAGTGACATATTTTAAAACTGTGGACTCCTTCACTGACTTTCTGCCCTGCAGAAAACCTTATGACCCACTTCTTTTGCGAAAAGCTACAGATTAAATTCCAGAGGAGTACAAGATGTGGTGAAATGAATGGAGACGGAAGGCAGATGCTGAATTGCCAGCCAATGCCATTGATGCTTTTGTGGCTTGTCCTCAGCAATGTTACCCAACTATCGGGCAGTTAAATCACATATTTGCCATCATTACAGTTTCAAAAGCTAGAGCGGAAAGGTTCTTCTCAACTTTTAGGTTTCTGAAGTCCTACTGAAGTCAGCAATGAATAAACACGGGTTAATTGAGCCTTTACTTTTTACCCAACGAGAATTCTACCGAAAAAAAGCAAAAAACTATTGATGATCTGATACACAAGAGGCGTTGCTAGGGGGGAGCTGAGGGGAATATCGCCCCGGGTCTTTTGGTTGTAGCCCCGGATAGAAGCACAGGATCTACAGCCAAAAGACTAGCTAGCCCCGAGTCTCGACAGTCCAGACATTACTGTAACCCCATATCCTTTCCAGACCTAGCAACAGCCCTGTGATACACCTTTATGCTTTGCAGCCTGGTGGAATGAAGATGGCACGGTAAAACAAGTATTTATAGTGGATACCAATGCATGGCCATATGGTTACAAATGTAATGATTGAAATAAAACACTACTTACATGAAAATGACGGCTACCTTGGGTCTCTGGTGCTAGAATCCAAGTGAGTTACCTAATACATCTATCATCTCTCAAGATCCTGTGTAACAAAACCATGTTTATCCAGCTATTTCTATCTATGCTTGCTGTGAAATACATACTTCATATTCATCATCATTAAGACTTGGGGTGCCATTACAAGTACGGCCGTGCAGGGGAAAATGGTGGTAATGCAGTGGTAACTCCTTTATCACTGCATTTCTGCTGCAATAACTGCACCTCTGTACTACAACTTTAGTGGTGAGGCTGACAAAAAACCTCCAGCAAAATACATTCTGCAGCCTTACTGCCAAAAATCGACAAAATATGTGGAATTGCCGTCAGTGGAATTACTGCCGGCAGTGTTTCCGCAGAAATTCCCATGGAGTTCTGGACATATCACCACTTGAAATCCAGCAGTTATTCCGCCGGACCAAATGGTGGTAACGGGAATTCTGTTTGACTGTATCATGGCAGATTTACCACCAGAATACCGCCAAACTTGTAATGACATAAGGTGCCACTTTGGTATTGAAATGACTCCTTCGGGGAGGGGAGAAAGGAAGTTTCTGCTGAGTTACCAACCCCTGACCTTGCTCTCCCTCTACCTCTACACTTTTACCCACATGAGCGCCACTGCCGTCATTGTCAGCAGTCTCTCCTCTCATCTTCACAGCATCCCTCACTGGACTGACAGCCTTTACCATATCCAGCTGATGCAGTGTATACACATGTGGTAGTTATGGGCAACGCCACCGGGCCGCCCCAGCTGAAGCCTGGTAACTGTTGCCACATGGCAACAGGCCCAAGAGAGAGGTTAGCAGCCCTTGCCCCAGGGCCAGCTCCCCTCTCTTCCAACAGATAAGGGAGATGGCAGTCTCTGCCCCTTCAAAGCTCAGGAAGGGTGAGGTAATAAAAATACCTCACCCTTCCACTAAGACAAATGGGTGCATTGCACCCAGAGGCAGCAGAATCAGCCAAGCAGGGAAATTACAAAGAGAGGCCCCCTAAGGGGCGCAAATAGTCGGCTGCATGGCTGGCTGGGGCTGGTTTCACAGCCCCCATAAGAAGTACTACGAGCTCCTGGGTCCTGTGTAAGGAGCTGCTTTTAGCCCAGAAAATCACAAACTGTTTGTGGACCCTGCACGGGGACCCAAACACTTTAAGGAAGTTTGCTGTGTACTCAGCGTCTTCTTGCTCTTTTTCTTTTCCACAAACCCTCCCACTCTAGAAAAAGGGGAGAAGAACAACGGAAATAAAGTCAGGACACTGTATGGTGCCCACAACAGGTCGTGGGACAACGAAGGCGGCACGGGCCGGAGGGGGTAACCTCAGGACCCGCTGCCCAAAAGTACCATGTTATTATGATGTGCGATTATTGTTTATGTTCCATAACCATATATGTAACAATACAAACCTACGGCCTTTTATTGCCAACACTTGACCAAATGTTATGTTGTAATATTTCATGGGGAGGGCAGGGGCCGTAAGACATGACGCACACACCACCAACTCAACAAATGTAAGTTTGCCTGCCTATGGGTCCAGCAGTTATAAGGCTGTCAGCTATGTCTCTCTTTGAAACAACGTTTGTCCATTTCAGGGAACATCATCCGTGTTTTCTCTCCTCAAAATGACATCAGCGTGATGGAGAGTAAAACAGCTATGCTTTTCACTTTGGAAATGCCAGTTAATGCCGACTTCATCAGGGTCGCCAGCAACAGCTCCAAAGTCTGTAACATTCCCTGTGGCGTCTCCAGGGGAAAACATGTTGACGCCTAAAATCAATTACCGGTTTCGAAAATAAGGACAGGGTCACTGACTGACATTCTCTGTGCTCTTCGAAATCCCCTGGGAACATCGAACGTGCACATAACAATCTCTCTGCACGAGTACATTCCAGTGCTAATTAACAGAGTCATAGCCCGATAATGGTGCATTATAGTCCAGAGTTAGTGCATTCTTCTTTAACTAAATCTTTAAGCTTCACCTCAGTGGTGTTGAAATGTCAACCTAAATCTAGCACCATACCGGCACCATTAACGAAATGAAGGTATTGATTATTTTTTTTCTTTTATGATGCTCAATGTAAACGTTGCTTAAATGAGATGATTTTTGTACATGTGTATGTGCTTAAAGTTTTGTAATAAAACGAAATGCACGGACAAAAATAAAAATAAAAATAAAAACCATTAACGAATGCAGTTTAATGCTCTATTAGATCACTCAAACTTCCCAAATTGCCGCATGTAACCCTGTAAAATAGTATTTATCAATAAACAAGTCACTGAATACGTGCATTTGTATGGTCTATTCATGAATGCATGCCAAAGGGCTGAATGTATACAATGCTTGTAGTGCATTGTAATAGGTGCAGTGCAACACTATGTGTGTATTGTAACTCGCTATAGTCCATTCGCATCCTCTCTATGCTTATATCGGTACAGTGTATAACCGTATGCAATATCAATATGAGGTACTTCAACATTGGGATGCTTCTGCACCCATCTTTATGGCTTCTAATCCAACCAGCTGTATTTTGACCCTGTATCAGTAATTTCCAACCATATACTGGTGCGCTTGATCAATGTATTACTTCTTTTCCGGCGTTTCTATCCCCCACTGCCCCCCAATGATTTTTCTGTGCTTGTAAAGGCGGATTTTGGCAGTGTACAGCGGATTAATCACCCAGTACCAGTCCACTGTAGCCTAGTTGTGGGCCACTGTAGGCAGGTTCACAGAGTAATTCATTGCCCTGTATTATGCGTTCTAACAATGTATCGCAGGACTCCAAACTTGCATCCAGAGAGGCCTCCCTCTCTCGCTCCTCTCTCTCCCCTATGCCCCCCTCTCTTTCCAGCTCTCTCTCTCCTTCGCTTTCCGCCTTCACTCCGTTCTCCTCTGTTTCTCTCTCTCTCTGTCTCTCTCTCACTCTGTCCCCCCATTTGTATTATGCTAAATGGATTTCGGGAATACCGGGCCCAGCACGCACTTTTCTCATACAACGAACCCTACTTGAAAATCCATATCTTGACATGTTTGTATAGCTCATCTCAGTGTATCAAGAGATCCTTTTCCCCCTCAAGGCATCTCAGAGAGCTTATTCTCCAGTCTGCGATTACAGCTGGCGAGTAGTGACGTACCTATCACTCATGCCGCTGAATCGTCTAATCTCGCATTAAGCTTTGGGGGTTCTTGCAACACACAGACCTGGGTACCTGCATCTTTCCTTATCACTCTACCATTTGATACCGCCGGGTTGCCTATTCTTCCGGACCAGGAAGTTTGCTTTCTACCCTAACCCTCTCCATGCTAACCAGACTATACAACATGGGTCACTTCAAAGCAATCCATTAAAACAAACAGAGAAATAAAAAGGTAGTAAAAGCAAATTACACGTAGGAAGAAAAAGTGTAGGCCTCTATTCCCCCACCACGCTAACGTCGAAAATAGTCAAAAGCAATTGAAAGAAACACTGTCCAATGTGATTCTTGACAAACGTTACTCTACAGCTGTACATTCAACACTTTTTTATTCACACATTTTATATACTTATGTGGCAGCCCACAACTCCAGTGTAAAAGCCTGTTTAATTGTTTTATTACAGTCTAGTTGTGACATCCCTACTGACCGCTATTAAGAAAATTACATCACAACTGCTCTGTAACCAGTTATCTAGCTGTCAATGCAGAACTTAAAGCTGTGACAAGCTTTACAAATCCCTTTCTTCTTAAATATGTTTCTGTGACACTTCACAGTCATTCACTGATGAGGAACTGTTTATGATTTTAACATCCCAGCGAGGGGACACGGGGCCTCCCAGACAATCAGGTAGCTTGGAGAGGGGGCTTTACCCCATGGTAAAACCTGCGTTCCTAGCCTCTTCAGAAGTGGGAGGCTGCCATCTTCCCTGCTACCAACACACCAGGTAAGTGATCTTCCTTACAATTTACCACCTCTCCCCCACTCCCTCGGCCACTTCCCCCACCCCCGCCCCTGCCCCACTAACCTGGAGCTTCTACATCCCTCACTGGTGGCAGGAACACATCAGTGTTCCCAGCGCTTTGCCCCTGTGGTAATGGCCACAATGGAAAGGGAGAGCGGACAACTGTAGTTCTCTTCTCCCATGTCCATGGTGGGCATCTTGTTTTGTAGTTTTCTTGTTAAATTGAGAAATAGCCAGCATGCCCTTTCTTAACTTCCCCGAAAAAACATGCTGGGTTGCTAATAGCAATACACCCCTACAGGCGTGGGCATTACTGGGTCTGGTAATGCCCCAGGGCTAACATTAAGAACCTCACTTCGCTCAAGCCAGTAACTCTGCCCGGTAGCATTACCTAATCTGGTAATGCCCCTGGCCATCAGGGTTGATTGCTTGAGTAGTTTATTGTGTTCACTGCTGCAGCTTAACACATGAGAGCAAGAATATGCATGATGTTGCTTATTTTAAAAGCAAAGACGTTTTAATATGCATTTGATTAAACTGCTTAAACTATTTTTCACGATTGAAGATGCATATTATTTCTTTTTATTTAATCCACACTGATTATATGTATCAGCAACTGGAACACCTCTTACAATACCTGAAGCATGAGGCCAGATATTAAAGGGGATGACAGCGGATGGTCACCTATATTATGGAATAAAATATCCCCTACGTGCATAAAAAGTATATTGCAAGTCACCACAGAGTTCCGCAAGCTTACAAAGGAACTAAGCCTTCGGCCTCATTCCTCTATTTAGTCCTGGAACTCCTTTGTGACTTGCGATACCCTTGTAACATACGATATGCCGCAGGTACGTATCTGTGACATAAGGCCTAAGGAATGGCGGACAAGAAGCAGGGACCAGGCTGGAGTCATAAGGTACAAAAAGTTGAATAGACTTTATTGTAGTTCAGGGTGACAGATAGGAAATGGGGCAAGAGATAAGGTAGACACATCTTCAAGCTATCATCTCCCAGCCTTCTGTGTCCAACCGACATATGTGGAACACCGAGGACCCACAGTGTTCCACCAACACCAGCATTCCATTAGCGTGCATTGCCAATGCAATGCAAGTAGAACAATATATAGAATCACTTCAAACAAAAAGTGACCAATGCTCCGTGCACACTTTCTGGCATCTGATAATGCAAAATCATACTTCTTCAAAGTAACATTTTTAGTGGCAACTTTTTAATCTCAGTTATATAAAATTAGAATTCAAAATCAAACTTTAGGCATTCAATTATTTATAGACAGTAAATAAGCATGACTTTACAAAACAATTTCTAATACTTCTTAGTGACTGTTTTAAATCCAAAAGTACATGTGATCATTGTCTCATAGGAGTCCTGAATAGGTGTGTTGCCTATTTTTCTATTTCCTGGAATGCAAGCACACATTACACCGCCCCCCTTCCTTACACAACCGCAGGGAGGGGAAACACACGCACCACACCAGACAGGATCCCACACACACACACCAAAACAGCCGAACACAACACTTCCAACACATACCACTCGCACCACAGGTGACAGTATCACATCAACGCACCACACCAGACAGGATCCCACACACACACGCACACACCAAAACAGCCGAACACAACACTTCCAACACATACCACTCGCACCACAGGTGACAGTATCACATCAACCAGTATCACACCACACCAGACAGGAACCCACACACACACGCACACACCAAAACAGCCGAACACAACACTTCCAACACATACCACTCGCACCACAAATGACAGTATCACATCAACGCACCACACCAGACAGGAACCCACACACACACGCACACACCAAAACAGCCGAACACAACACTTCCAACACATACCACTCGCACCACAAATGACAGTATCACATCTCTCCAAGAGAAACAGATTAAAGTGCGGAAAAGAAAGTAAGGCCACA
This sequence comes from Ambystoma mexicanum, assembly GCF_040938575.1. Lineage (NCBI taxonomy): Eukaryota > Metazoa > Chordata > Amphibia > Caudata > Ambystomatidae > Ambystoma > Ambystoma mexicanum. The sequence continues at coordinate 694,737,521 of NC_090926.1, read as the reverse complement.
AACAAAAGAAAGATCACACAAAAACAGAGATCGCTGCTAAAGACGTTGAACACCAGTAGGAATGCACAGGCACAGGTTAGCTACTCCGGTGTGACTGTAGAAAGAGGGAATACGTGTTTTGCATGAATTCGCACAACTGGCATGTATATTATGTGCACAAAGATAGCACTTCCAAAGTAATTATACATGGCTGCGCAATGGCGCTCAACTTTGAACAATCATGTGACTCATCACAGCTCGCTAACAATACTGGAGGCTCCCAAACCATACACAGCTGTACAGAATAAGCACTTCAAAAACATCATAAATCCCGCTCACCAGCGCACACATAATATGAGTCACTACTAATAACAATGGCTCACAAACCATAAACAACATGCACAGAATGAGCTCTTCAAAAATATAATGCATTCCGCTCATATGTTCTGCTTACCAGCCCTTAAATAATCATGTGATTCACCACAACTCACTACCACTACCGAAGGCTCCCAAACCATACACAGCATGCACAGAATAAGCACTCCAAAAACATCATACCTACCGGTCACACCAGTAACACCAAGATAATACCATGTATGATATAACATATAATATCACGTTAGCATATCGCAGCATAAGTATTAAAGTTCACATTTCACCTGCAGCTATTATGAAACGCGTGTGGGGTGGAGCACAGAACATTGACATAAATAGACCCATGCAACACCCTTGCCAGCAGTGTTGATCAGGCACTGCTGCTGGCTGACGTAAACACAAATGATACTTGACATTTCTCAGATGTTAAATGTTTTGCTTTCTTCACATATCAAACGCTCATACTAGCCCCACACCCCCACAGCAAAACTCACTACATGTGTATTACAGTTATATTAAAATATTAAAGGTTTGCCTCCCATCAGTCACACACGCTTCTTGCACAACATCTGACAACTGATACTATTCTAATCCCAGCAGAACCCTCTGCTGTAGCATTTCTTAAAAACACGCATTCCAAAAATAGTATGCTCTAACGGAGCTCTCATTCAGGAAATATCCCATCTGAAAGAAAAATCTCGGTGATTTAAATGCACTGCCATAATACACAACTCTGCTTCACACATATACAGAAGAACAGAATGGCGTTAACATGTCACCTAATGACTGCATTACGGAAAATGCTTGTTCTCACTATGCCTGCCCGGCTAGGCGAATCACACTCCTAAATTGCCATTCGTCACTTTACAGATACATGTCAATAGTTTCAAACCCGCCAATTACTAAAGAGCTCCTATGTGGGCGAAAAGCAGTCTGCGAACTACAAGCGCAGCTGCCCTACTGCTGAGGCTTCAATTAGTCACCGACGTTTCCGGATAAAATAAGACAGTACCGGAAAGTAAATAGTACACATTGCCTGGTAATGTCCGACTAGATCCATGCCGCGACTGGAGGAAACCCGATGCTGCAACATGGGGACACATGCATCATGACACTCAATCAGACGCTGTGCTTTCAGTAACTCAGTGATGCCTCAGTAGTTGTTCGGGCATGTGGGTTTAAGCAAACTGTGATTGATCGTAAAAACATTTCCTATGTATCTTACCAGAATTTTCCTCACTTTTACACATGCGAAATCAACGTGTCGGGCACGGCCATCTTGTGCTAATCTTATCCGTGGATTGATCGCCCTAAATTCAAGTGCTCCTCCGGCACTAAATCATATCACCCGCCCCTAAAGCTGACATCACTAGACGCTTACAGCCCATTTCACAACACAAATGCACGTCTCATGTCAACGTTCTCTGTGCGCCAGCTAATGACGTGTCTCCATGGAAATGGCAGGACAATTCTTTCCTCAATAAGTATTAACAGACTGCTTCTCATCAGACAGCATCAGAGTTGCTTTTTCAATCATTCCAGTGTCTTTTTTTTTAATGTAACCTGTGACTTGTTTCTGCTCTGTTCAGCTATCTTCGTTGGATAGAGCCCGTGCGAACAGATACTTAAACTAGCAATAATACTGATTTCAATCGTTACTTGCATTTGATTTAAACATTTTGTCGTATAATGGCAACAATACAGCCCTACCAGTACGAGCCAGAGTATTCCAAGGCGTAATTACTTGATAGAGAATGATGCAGAAATGATGGGCCATCGGACGACAGATGGGAAGACGAATCACTGGATCCTGAGCCTGAACCTAGTCGCATGGAAGACGTTTCCACCTGGTGTACCTGCAATCGGTGCAAGGTCATGTCAACCAAGGAGGAGAACTGCTGCTGCAAAGAAAACTCTGGATGCTTGGTCTAAATATCGGAAGAAGAGACACCACCGCTATGTGTTACCGAGCTGCCAGACTTCAGGGCAACCTGCCTCACAAGGTCCGTGTTGAGGATTATGATGGTGCTTATGCACGAACTTCGCGCAACAGTTTTCCCTTGCAATCCAAGTAACGAGTAAGTGTACTCTAGATGTGATGTTATTTTGACCACTAAGGCCACTAACATTCGAAGTTTGTCTCCTATATTGTTGTAACTTTGATCTATCACTGCCTAATGAATGTAGTCTGCCAATTCAATACATTTCTCGCACTTTTGGGAAATCAGAGTGTTCATCTTATGTGTCTTTCACGTTCAACTAAGAAACAATATTTCTCTGTGCCCCAAACGTTATGGATTGCATGTTTGTTCACTTTTGTAATGTGTATACACTTCAAAGCCCATGTTCATTGATCCATGAAGTAACTTTTGTACGGGCAACTATGCCATAGGATACAGGGTGTATTTTCAAGTAAGGTTTTTACACTTATCAGGTTCATTTTAATACAGCATATATGTTTCTCTTCCAGAGGTGGTATAGGCTGGTGGCCTACCATTCATTTACATGGTGGCTTTATAGGCCACTTGAATTCCAAGTTCGATGAGTAATACCCGCCTTTGTTGTTGGAGCCATTTGTGCCAAATTCCCCAGTGACAGCGGACAGTACAGGGGATTTTCACACACTGTACTTCAACCTGAAGTATACAATTTGTAGTATATTTGTGCCATCAAGATCCGCAACAAAATAAAATACAATTGAGATTTTATGCATAGTTGTTTCAATTTTTCAGTGAATCAAGGACACGCTCACTTGTCAATTATATGATATGATATGATATAGCATTTATGATGCGCCTATACACAAGAGTATCAAGGTGCGGCCAGGCAAGGGAGGGGGAACAGAGGAAAGACAGAGAAAACAATGATACCTAGCCCAGTGACATTGAGATATTGCAAGTGCAGGGGAGGGGGAAGTGAAAAGTGCGGGTAGTAAGGGGGTGGGGGCAGTGCAGTACAAAGGATAACAATAAAATAAATAAGACAATGCATAAAATAAACAATAAATAAATAAGAGACAATAAATAAAAGTGTGGCCAGCTGGTGGCATGTCTATGAGGGACATGAAAGAATGGTTGGCGCCCTTTTAAGCTCACCTACTCCGCAACAGTTCATCCCCCCTGCATTATAACCCACTACAGTACTGGGTGGGTGGAAACGTCCAAGGTGCGAAACACCATGTACACTTCAATGGTATCTTCCGCACAGGGACCATTGTTCACATGGCCTCCCCAGACCCAGTGTCTCCAGGCTCCACTCTTGCATACTCCTCCCCTGCAATCCACATAAGTGTGTCTCCCTTCAGCAGTGTTCCAGGCCTCATCTACACGCCTCTTGCCCATCCTTCCCCCCTCCAGTATGAATGGCAGTTTGCACCTGTGGCCCTGCCCTTCAAAGGGGGCTGGCAGGCTGGGAATGGCCAAGGTGCCAAACACCATGTACACTTCAAAGTTATCTTAAGCACAGGGGCCATTGTTCACATGGCCTCCGCAGACCCAGTGTCTCCAGGCTCCTCTCTCGCAGACCCCGACCCTGCAATCCACATAAGTGTGTCTCCCATCAGCAGTGTTCCCGGGACTTGTCTGCATGCCTCTTGCCCATCCATCCCCCCTTCACTATCAATGTCAGTGCGCACCTGGGTTCTGCACTCCCAAGGGGGCTGGCAGAGAACCGCCAAGGTGCCAAACACCATGTACACTTCAAAGTTATCTTCACCACAGGAGCCATTCTTCACATGGCCTCTCCAGACCCAGTGTCTCCAGGCTCCCCTCTCACAGACCACGCCAGAAACACGTCACACATTCACATACACACCCACTTTTCGAATCCTTTATAAAGCCCTTGATATTTTGCCAGAGAACATCTCTGAACACAGGAAGGCAACTCTTTATCATGCTACCTGTTCTCCTGCTACTCGCTCCTCTGGTTGCTGAATTTAATTGTTTGTTAGTCAAGGGTAGGGACAGGAAACCTATTAACTTCTCTATATTCATCTATTTCTAATTTGTACCCAGTAGTGTAATGTTCATTCATCTCAATGACTTTACCATTGTATAATGTTTCAAGTGTTTTGATCTCGATATATAGCACATTTAATCAATGTCCATTGTAATAGAATGGCATCTTTCTTGCTTTCTTGCATCAATCTCATCATGCATACAGTACACATTTTTTGTAATCATTTATATTTTTTATACAGATTTTATAGATTTTTCAAGAATGCCTGCTTGTATGGTTTTTGGTTGCCCTTCTAGGAGCCATGTCAAATGTCAGGGCACAGTCCTGCATACATTCCCGAGGAATATTGATTTAATAAGGAGATGGGTTCAATATTGTGGTTTTGTGGTGGACGAAATTGAAAGTAGAGCACAGGATGGGCCTCATTCCAAGTATGGAGGAAATCATGGCGTTATTTGCACCATGACTACCTCCCATACCGGTACCGAGTCTGACCTGGTTCAGTGGGGACTTACCGGTCCATTCCAACCTTGGAAGGACCGGTAAGTCCCCATTGAAAACCATTCCCCATTCCCATTTCAGCCCCCATAGGGCTCAATGGGAATGGGGAAGTAGCTAATAGCGCACCAAAATTCATGGTACCATTATTAGCTCTAAAGTCCCTTAACGGGTCCCGTCCTTAACGCCTGGCCAGACCAGGCGTTAAGGAAGGGACCCGCTAAGGGAAATCGGAATAGGGCGCAAAGGGATTACAGGCACCAATGTCCTTAACGGTGCCCAGTATCCCTTTGCGCCCAACTCGTAATGAGATCTGTATCCCTTTGCGCCCAACTCGTAATGAGGACCAATCGTTTCCACATCTGCAGCCTGCACTTTACAGACGATATGTACGACCAATCAAAGTACACAGAAAAGCGTGAACCCAGAATTTTTTCGTAAATTGCTTCCAAATGCAATTCCAACTCTATTGATGCACACACCACCTCAGGTGAGTCCGGGATGATGAATTAGCTGTAGGTACTGAAAAGGTAACTTCATGAACGGATTTGTTCTTTCGGTGGAAATGTGCCTTACTAAAGTTTGTACAAGATTGTATTACAATTTCACTACCACATTTTACTATACATCTATCCCCGGTTTATGGAGCCTCAAATGGAGTAATTATGACCATAGAAAACAATGCCATAGTGCCCTTCAAAAGAAGCATAGTTTTTCATAATCCGTTGCTTGACATGTCCATTTCTTTAGGAGAGCATACTGACGGAAGCACAGACCCTCGCAAGTGACGAAACCACTGACACGTCCTGTATACCAATGGTGAGCCCTACAGACATGCAGAAGTTTATATTCTCGACAGTTGGATCTTCCCACATATCTAACACAAATCTAATTTTCCCTTGCACCACTTTATCACAATGCACTGAAAATGTAGGAGCAAGATTCTGCATCCATTTTTTTCCAGAGTCATAAACAACTTCAAGCACCTATCAGATAATTTTATTTCACTTTTCATTCATGAGAATGTATTATGCTTGGAATTTCTAATAATATGAAAACGTTTATGTATCCTGTCGATTGTTCACCCTAGGTGGCATTTATGGGTTTCTCTTCATATGTACCATTGTCTGCATCCCATTGTCTCAGTTCCATTTCTCTGTTTTCATCCGTAGTAAAACAAGTACTTTGTTACAAGGGGATGCTGGTACTTCGACTACAATTACATCATCTTTTGTAGTTGGTTCAGTGTATGAGGTATGCATACTTATATTTCCCTTGAATTAAAGAAAGTAAATCCTACATAGGGTATTATTAGACAGTGACATGCATATACATGTGCAGTGTTTCAAACTTTTATGATTTTAGTTCTAACGTTATACTTCCTAATTGCAAAATGTTTGAGGGCAACATTACAATCAGTATGTTTTGCACAGTGATCTCTAATCAAGTAAAGTATCCTTGCCATCTTGGATGGCTATCAGGTGAAATTTGAAATGTATATTTTGACTAAATGATGTACACTGTTTGCGAGGGTATGTGTGTAAGCACTGTGTGCGATGAAAGATTTTAATTTCCAATACAAATGACTTTTTTTAAATGAATATTCTATTCAAGGAATCTACACAAGGTATGGAATTAGAAGTGTAGGCCCATGGAGCAGAGGTGAACATAAACTACTATTGGATACAATTGGACATCAAATAACATTTGTAATACATTTTTATGTGGTCATTTTTTTAATTCAATCAAGTTGGTTCTGTTTGTAGATATTTAAATATGTTTGTTTGCATGTAAAAGAAATGTGCTTGATTTAAACCATGTTAAAACTATTTTTTTTTCATCTTGCTGGTGCGGCTGTGAAAGAGAAGACCACGGTTTCACTGAAAATCAAGAAAACAAAGGTAACTACCAAACAATTTTGTTTTCTAGAAGTATTTTGGGCTAGTGTTTTCTTCATAACATGTTTTTGGATTTAAAGTGCTATCTGCTATGTGTTCTATACATTAAATATGTTTTTACAACACATTTCCTAGAGGCCCAGAAGGAAAAGAAGTATAAAGACACAGACAACAAATGAAACCAAAGATGTTGCTTGCCAAACAGTTTTCACCATGGAGCAACTACTATTTGAGGTGCACCGTGGTCCAGTCAATAAGCAGACCCGTGATGCTTATGCCCAACAGCCGGAAACTGAATGGAATGTGACCGGCGAAGCCAGCAAAGTGTTCTTGGACCATTGCTACAATGTGAGAACTCGACAAGATGAAACTGAATATAATGAAGATGCATTGGAATAAGGACAACTTGACACAATCTACACCCGCAAAAAAAAAGGTCCACTCAATAAACATTAGATGTTGACGGTTTCTCCAATTTGTGTGCAAATAACACAAGCTGAACTAACAGAGACTGAAGCTTCAAATCAATTGACCGAGGAACTTGCCAAAGATCTCGACTACAGTGTGCCTAGTTTGGGCAAATTGTCCACCACAGTTGATTCACAAACTACATTCATGCAGGATGATTGGCCAATAAAGGAGCCAAAATACATAGCATTCGACAGCTGCCTGGTCGAAATGATACTGATGCTGAAATTTGTCCATAGATTGAGGAGGGAAATATGCAGGAAGCCATTGGTGAATGTGTCTCGTGTATTACAAGGCACTAACCTGAAAATCCAAGCCAGCTGTGTCTGCCTGCATGATACATTTTCATGGTACGCTCAACCGATGCTGGGCAAAGTGCCAGCTGGAAATCTACTGTGTTCAGCAGCTTTACTTTTCAGTGCTCAACTTTCAGTAAGGTGTCCAGTTTCTGTCAATTTGTTGGAGTTCAGTTCCTTGCAAAAACCCAGTACTACAAATATCAAAGGGAATTCTTATTCCCCGCTATTAGTCAAGCCTGGAAAATTGAACAGATTTCAATCGAAAGCACATTCTCTGCCAAACCTTTCTGGGTAGCTGGTGACGGACAGTGTAACAGCCCTGGATTTTCAGCAAAGTACTGCACATAGCACTTTCAAGACATGAAAAGTAAAAAAAATTTAAGTTCGCAGGTTTCTGAATGTACATCTTCTGTGGCCATGGAGAAACATGGTTTCATCAAATCCCTCCAACATCTTCAATTGAGAGCAATGCAAATAGACTTCATAGCCACTGACAGACATGTTTCAATGTTTCAATGGCCAAGGCCATGTGAGAGCAGTTTCAAAACAGTTGTCATCAATTTAATTTATGGCACATTGCCAAATCAGTCAATAATAAAATTACAGCTGCTGGTAAAAAAAAAAAGGTTCGGAAAATATTTTACAGTGGTCTCAGTCTTTGAGCAACCATCTTTGGTGGAGCTCCAAAACTTGTGATGGGTCTGTGGAAATTCTACTTGAAAAATGGCGCTCATTGATGCACCACTGTTCAAGCGTTCACTCATGGACAGAAAACCAACATTTTCACGAATGTGCACATGGACCTTTATCGGAGGAGCAGGAACGCAAGAAGAAGTGGTTGGTGCCATGCTCACCTCCACACAAAGCTCTTGAGAAGATCATGTACTATGACACTCTTTCAAGAGACCTAAAGGGACTCACAGAATTCTGTCAAACGGGAGATTTGGAGGTGTTCCACAATATGTGCCTAAAGTACAGGCCCAAAAGGTTGCATTTCAGCATAAATGGTATGCAAGCCCAAACATTACTAGCTGTATTAACACACAACGAGAACTTAGGGGGAGAACATTTGAGAACTGCTGGAAACTTTGGGATGTTCGTTAAACCTTGGCCTTTGCAAATCAAAGCAAAAAATGGGTGGCCAAGCCAATGTACCAGGAAATGCAATTTGATTTAGTGAAAGATATCACTTTGACTGTGTTGGGTAAACATACTCATGGAATTGATCCTTATTTTGTTCCTAGGACACATACAATTCCACAAAACATTGCAAACAAGCCCTATCCTCCTAAAGCTGAACTTGTTGAACAGTTGGCTTCCCGGTATAAATGATTTGCAGTGGGGTTCTTAATATGCTCAATTTAACAATTGGGATATGTTCCCCAATGTTTGTACACTGTACATCAACAATCAAATGCTATTAAACTCGAATTTCAATGTTATAAAAAGTATTGAGAAGCATTTAATTATGCTGATTTAATCTGGTGTATGATTCATTTACGTATATATTTTGCCTTCCATTCATTTATATTAGAGGTCCTCTTTTGAGAAGACCCTCCCTGTGTCCTTCAAATTTGTTCTCCCTGCCCCCTCCACCACACTTCCTCTTCTCTCCACAACCTACCTACTGTATGGTGCTCTCTGTTTCTCCTATCGTTTCTAAATGCTTCTCTGTCAAATATTCTGCTCTCCTCACTAAATCAGGTAGCAAGAAGTTTAAAAAGGACATCCTGTTTTTCCAATTATGGCCTCCCTATCGCTGATACCTATACCAGTGCTTCCTCCAGGCAAACCCCCACTGACACCCTTTTTGTAGTTCCCTCTCCAGAACTATGGAATGTACATATGGTATCTGTGCTCTCTCCTTTTATCTTCTTCTCCCATTATTGGTGGCACACTCTGGGAGGCCCTCTTGTCCGAACTAAGGTCAGGGCAAGAGAGCAATGCATCTATCTAACTAAACTAAACAACAGAAACTGATAATGCATAAATAATGGCAGACATACAATCTTGCATGCATAAGAATACTTCGGTGACATGAGCTAATATATTGGCATTCTAACCTCTACCCTTTGGAATATATTTGATACCACAAACTCTGTACCCTGGTGCACACCATAAAGGTTTGATCAGCCATCTGCCCTGCTTGGGTCCTCAGGATATAGGAAGACATGTGTTGCTTTTTTGGAGAATATATTACTACACAGGATTAGGGCTGTGATGTGGTTCCTTGACTGATATGGGCACGGGAGGGTCAGATGGATATCAGCATGAAAGGAACTGCAGGGTCTGAGCTGGTGGGCTCTGACATGGCAGGGTGGAGGCTGTGAGTGCACAGGGAGTTTTAGTGGACATGAATGGGCACTTGGGCTTATCACTTGTCAGTGTCTCATGTTCTCCGCAGAGCACATTCCTCTGTGAGAATAGGGCTTGCGCAGAGGTGGCAATGGGGAGGCGATGGTGTGGGCTGGCTGAGCGAGGTGCTGGGGATGTGAGAGTTGCATTTTTACAGAGAGATGGAATTTTCAGGCCTAATAGAAATATGTCATTCGGGCTATTTCAAAATGGTTTCCTAGTGATGGGCTAGAAACTATAGTGTATGTGGTATTTGTGATGGGGTGTGGTGTAACAGAATGTTGCGGGGGTTGGCTGTGCCTCCCCCCTTGGTTATTGCATTTGTTATGTTTCAAGAGTCATGAAAGAGGGGAAAGAGGAGGGGCAAGGATAGTCTACTACCCAACACTAGTAAGATCGCTGTCTCTGTCTTCCCTCTGTTCACCCTGCATTGCCTTGAAGCACTTGTGCATAGGCGCGTTATAAATGCAATATCATTTCATCATATGATATCATTACCTTCAGTGTAACTGTTGTCCAAATATAACTAAATCACTAGCACTGTTGATGGTTAAAAAAGTATTCATGATCGCGCGGTATTGGTGGATACCAGCAATCAATTTGTTTATTTTTAGTGCATATTTCAAATGCCACATTGGTCAGCCGGGCTCATCGCTCCATTTGAGTGAAGGTCACTTTGTGTGGTGTTGCTTATAGGGAGTTCACACCAATGCGTCTTGTACGTTATGTTTTAGTTTTTGTGGCTTTCCTTCACATAAACGAAAGCTACCAGGCATACACGCTCTAAACAAGATTCAATTGTTATTCAACCTTGGACGAAAGGGAGGAATGCCATGGCTTGAAGGACCTAAGGTGTTGAATACCAGCAGAAATGATAACATTCACTATTTTGAAACTGGACATTGTAACATTTACTTTCATTCTATGCAAACCGTTGTTCATAGCGGACACTCTGCGTTACGCAATGAGAAAGGAACTACCAAAAATAATGTAAATTCTAACTATTCATCATTTTTTTGCGATTTGAAACAGCATTTAGGCTGCATGCACATGGAAGAATTCAACGACGTGCGACTATACCATTTGACGAAAAGAATATAACCAACAATGGATTCAGTAGATTATATTTATACCACAACATATTTAAAAAAACGATTGCGTAACTCTCAAGCTGATTATACAAACAGGCCGATTCATGGAATAAATGTGCACCGAAAATTTTGGCGCAAGCGTGCGAAAACATGCGATTCGGAGTGAAAGAGCGAAAATCGCAGTGCAAGTGCGAATATTGCAGGGAAACCAGCGCACATCTATTCATGGAAGTCCGTGCGCGAGTAAAATCAGGGATGTTCGCAGAAAAAGTGCGCGGCGCACGCTGGCGCACAGGTCATCTAACGGCGTGCGCTAAGGCCACAGCGAAAGCGAACATAGCGCGGCGCACATAACAAAAGTAGGCGGAATACGGGGCGTAACACTCGGAATGGGGAACAACTCGTGAAAATATGGGCCCACACGCACGCCTACAACACGTATTCATGGAATCGAATAAGGCAAACCAGCGCATGGGCAAAGCCGCGCACTGACCCAAACTCATCCGCCACATGAAGGCAGGCGGTAGCGTCCCTGCGCTGGAAAAAAATGTGCGCCAAAATGTGCGCTAATAAAAAGCACGAATATACAGCTCTGATGAATGTCCCATACTGTGGCCCCCTAGGACAAATGACGTGCAAAGGGGTACGCGACAAACAGCGACACCCGCTGTGTGAAAAATTAGCTTGTGCGTGTATTTCGTGTGTGCGCGTGAAGTTTCACACGCGATCGGGCATGGGGGAGCGGGGTACGTGTATTTCAGGGGTTCGTGGGAAGTTTCAAATGCGATAGGCCCTGTGCGAGTGGGGTGCATGTATTCCTGGGGTTCGTGTGAAGTTTCACACGCGATTGGGCAGGGTACGTGTAAATCTGTGGTGCGCGGGAAGTTTCACACGCGATTGGCCTTGGTCGAGTGGGGTACGTGTATTTCGGGGGTGCGCGGAATTATCACAAGCGACAGGCCCTGTGCGAGTGGGGTACGTGTGTAGCTGGGGTGCAGGGGAGTCCTACACGTGAATAGGCAGTGTGGGTCCTCCCAGGTGTTCCCTCTACACCCTCCACGGCCCCTGCAGGCAACCCACACCACAGGGGACTTCATGTTCCGCAGGAAGCCCATCCACCATGGGCATGCCCCCCAGGTAAGCCACATGTCAGCTTGCACCACTACTACTACTGATCACCAACGCATGACCCCCTCCACCCCCACCCCCCAGCAGTGCGGGGCACCTGCCAGCAGGCCCACACTCATGTCCCACTCATGTCTCTTGCACCCCCAGCAGTGCGGGGCACCTGCCAGCAGGCCCCCACTCATGTCCCCTTGCACCCCCACCCCCCACCAGAGCGGAGCACCTGACAGCAGGCCCCCACTTATGTCCCCTTGCACCCCCACCCCCCAGCAGTGCAGGGCACCTGCTAGCAGGCCCCCACTCATGTCCCACAAATGTCCCCCTGCACCCCCACCCCCCAGCAGTGCAGGGCACCTGCCAGCAGGCCCCCACTCATTTCCCACTCATGTCCCCCTGCACCCCCAGCCCCCAGAAGTGCGGGGCACCTGCCAGCAGGCCCCCACTCATGTCCCACTCATGTCCCCCTGCACCCCCACCCCCCAGCAGTGCGGGGCACCTGCCAGCAGGCCCCCGCTCATGTCCCCTTGGACCCCCACCGGCCAGCAGTGCGGGGCACCTGCCAGCAGGCCCCCGCTCATGTCCCCTTGCACCCCCACACCCCAGCAGTGCGGGGCACCTGCCAGCAGGCCCCCGCTCATGTCCCCTTGCACCCCCACACCTCAGCAGTGCGGGGCACCAGCCAGCAGGCCCCCACTCATGTCCCCTTGCACCCCCAACCCCCAGCAGTGCGGGGCACCTGCCAGCAGGCCCCCACTCATGTCCCCTTGCACACACACCCCCCAGCAGTGCGGGGCACCTGCCAGCAGGCCCCCACTCATGTCCCCTTGCACACCCACCCCCCAGCAGTGCGGGGCACCTGCCAGCAGGCCCCCACTCATGTCCCCTTGCACACCCACCCCCCAGCAGTACGGGGCACCTGCCAGCAGGCCCCCACTAATGTCCCCTTGCACCCCCACCCCCCAGCAGTGCGGGGCACCTGCCAGCAGGCCGCCACTCATGTCCCTTTACACCCCCACCCCCAGCAGTGCGGGGCAACTGCCAGCAGGCCCCCACTCATGTCCCCTTGCACCCCCAGCAGTGCGTGGCACCTGCCAGCAGGCCCCCACTCATGTCCCCTTGCACCCCCACCCCCCAGCAGTGCGGGGCACCAGCCAGCAGGCCCCCACTCATGTCCCCTTGCACCCCCACCCCCAGCAGTGCGGGGCACCTGCCAGCAGGCCCCCACTCATGTCCCTTTGCACACCCACCCCCCAGCAGTGCGGGGCACCTGCCAGCAGGCCCCCACTCATGTCCCCCTGCACCCCCACCCCCCAGCAGTGCAGGGCACCTGCCAGCAGGCCTCCACTCATGTCCCACTCATGTCCCCCCGCACCCCCACCTCCCAGCAGTGCAGGGCACCTGCCAGCAGGCCCCCACTCATGTCCCACTCATGTCCCCCTGCACCCCCACCCCCCAGCAGTGTGGGGGCACCTGCCAGCAGGCCCCCACTCATGTCCCCTTGCACCCCCACCCCCCAGCAGTGCAGGGCAATTGCCAGCAGGCCCCCACTCATGTCCCCTTGCACCCCCACGCCCCAGCAGTGCGGGGCACCTGCCAGCAGGCCCCCACTAATGCCCCTTGCACCCCCCAGGAGTGAAATGGCGATCCCACGACACAAACCAAAAGTCAACTATGTACATCAACACATGTCCGCCACATGAAGGCAGGCGGTAGCGTCCCTGCGCATTAAAAAAATGTGCGCTAACAAAAAGCTGTATATCCAGCTCCGATGAATGTCCCACACTGTGGCCCTCTAGGACAAATGACGTGCAAAGGGGTACGCAACAAACACGGACACCCGCTGTGTCAAAAATAGCGTGTATTTCGGGAGCTCGCAGGAAGTTTCACACGCGATTGGGCCTGGGCGAGCGGGGTACGTGTACTTCCGGGGCTCGCGGGAAGTTTCACGTGCGATTGGGCCTGGGCAAGCAGGGTACGTGTATTACTGTGGTGGGCGTGCAAGTACAGGAGGAAAATGCGCGGAACACCCACACGCACATGCCAAAAAAGACGCGCTAATCCGGAAACACGTACGCAAGCAGGAAGCAGGCGTATGTCGACCCGCGCAGCATAAAAGTGCGCGCAAACAACAAACAAGCTCAAAAGCCAGGATGAATATACCGTTCCTAGCAGCAGTGGCCGTGGGATACCGCAGGAGGAGGAGGAGGATAGCTAGGGCCAGAATTTTTACACCCAGAACCAGCCTTTTTGGGATGCCTGATGACCACGTGTATGGGAGGTACAGTTTTCCACCTCACATAATACTCGACCTGGTCAGTGAGTGGGAGGATGACCTCACATCACCCACCGTCTGCTCCCAAGCACTCAGCCCCCTGGTGAAGGTCCTTAATGTACTGCACTTCTTGGCCACTGGATCATTTCAGCGGACAAGTGCCATAGTGGGGGGGTGTCACAGGCCATGCAGTCACGCTGCCTACACCAGGTCTTGGCCATCATGACTGCACGCCCATCAGTACGCAGGCACATATACCTGCCCAGACCACCTGCAGAAAGGCAGGCTGTCGTCCAGGATTTTTACGGGGTGGCACACTTCCCCAAAGTGCTAGGTGCCATTGACTGCACCCATGTGGCTCTACGTCCCCCCAGGGCATCTGAGCACATCTATAGAAACCGCAAGCACTGGCATTCCATCAACGTCCAGGTAGTATGTGATGCCAAGGGAATCATCACCTCAGTATATGCCAACTATCCAGGGTCCACCCACGACAGTTTCATTTACAGAATGTCAACCCTAAACCGGGACCTAGAAGCTGGTCGGCATGGCGATACATGGCTGATTGGTGAGTATAAATGCCACAGCACATGCATGCATGTCAGATACTGAGTAATGTCACAACCCCACTAATGATACCCATCACCACCTCCCCAGGGGACAGTGCCTACCCTCTGAGCACCCACATGATGACGCCAATTCGGAACCCCACCACGCCACCCGAGGTAAGATACAACACAGCCCATATTGCAACCCGGGGCATAGTAGAGGGCACATTCGGAGTGCTGAAGTCACGCTTTCGCTCCCTTGACCGTTCTGGCGGGCAGCTGTTATACGCTCCCCCAGTAGTGTACAGAATCATAGTGGCAGCATGTGTCCTGCACAACGTTGCAACACGCAGGGGCCTGCTGGTGGACATGGTGGTGCCCCTACATCCCCAACCACATGCACACCCGCTGTGCATGGGAGGGGAAAGGGCACGGGGTGAGGCAGCCCGTACGCAGCAGGTGGCTAATTACTTCACCTAAAATCAGACCCCTGTGGAGTGCACACAGCCCTGGCATATACCAGCTGACTATCAATGATGATGAGTCAACTGACAGTCAACTGTCACAACAATACCAGCCTGAGATTGTTCACCTGGTAGTGCTCCATTGTGTGCATCCCTACCTACACAAACACCAGCAATGCTGTGTCATCAAAAGACACACTTCTATGCTGCTAAAATCATTACCCCCTTGCAAGATACAACATGACAACAGTGCCATGTCACCCAACACCTCCCCAGCACCGCTACCCAACACACCATGGCATGTCATGCTATGTGAGAGCAAACAAAATAATCCCCAAAACATGACACAAGTGTCACAAAGTACAGTGTCCCGAATGGAAAATGGCCACACACAATATGTTCCCATTAATGTAGAACTGACAACACAAATGACCAAAGACTTACCACAATACAATGCAGCTAGCCACCCCAAACATAGCATTCACATGACAGTACTAAGTTAAAGGATACGTAGACTTACAACCTGGCGATGCTAGCACATCGACCACTTCCAACTGTACAGTGTTGGTGCCACGCAAATCTGGAAGTGCACTGCTTACAACATGAACTCCATCTCCAAAGTAGACAGCCTTGTGAAGACATGTGGAATGAACCTGCAAATTAGGAGGGAGACATGGATGCACAAGCACACATCAATACACCATGCAGTGTACAATACTACAACAGTATGCACTAGGAATGTATACACAGTATTGACTACAGACTGCCCACACATGTCATGGGAGTCCAACGTAACTGTGTAAGTTACTGTCACTTGGGCACACCCTTTTCAAGCCCATGGTAATGGGAAGCAGGAGGGGTGTGTGTCTCAGGAACCCAAGCATCTAACTCAAACTCAAGACAAGCCTGCATGTGCCCAGCCGGAATACAGTGGATGCCCACAGGAGCCACATAAGGCAACACACTGTAACAAAAACTCAAAAATCAAAAATCAAAAACCAAAAACCAAAATCCAAAATCCAAAAATCAAAAATCAAAAATGGCCATGTGGGGGCCAGGAGGGGTGGGGGGGCACCCAGGAGGTCAGAGGACAAGGTGCACACCAACAGCCACCTGTGTGGGCTCATGGCCTGCACGGCTACGCTATCGTGAGAGATTCAGAATCGCTGTGGTCGCTCTCATCACCCTGTGTTGCTGCCGCCACAGGAGGTGGTGGTGCTATGGGAGGCAGCCCACGCAAAGCCCTAGTCTGGTCCTCCATGGCAGCAAGCATGCAGGTGTGGAAGGTCTTGTTCTGGAGGATTATGGTGCGGAGATCCCCATGCACCACCTGACGTGATACCTGGACCTCCTCCCGAGTTGCCTGCATCTCTGCTGAGAGCGTACGTGTGACCCGCTCCAGCAGCTGTTCTGTCCTTGTGACAGTGGAAGCCTCAAGCTCCACAAGAGTCTGCCTGAGGTGATGGACTTCTACCCTCAGGGCTTCCCTCTGGCCCTGGGACTCTAAAGAAATGGCTTCCCGCAGAGTGTCCAGGGCTGCCCGTCTGTCCCTATTGGACGCCAACATGTCCTCCCGGAGCGATTGGCAAATGGAGTCTGTTGCCTGCTGTAGTTGCTCCATCTGCCTCTCTGGGGGGACAATGGAAGTGGCCACCCTCTCCATAGCTTGAGCCATCATCTCAGATGCCGCTGCCTGTTGGTTTACCATACCGTATATGGATTTCTCCCATGCGGTATTGCCTGGTGGCATACGGGTACCGCGTTGGCGGGCATCACACCTGTCTGGGGCAAGGCGAACTGTGCCTTGCTGTGTTGGCACTGCCTGAGGCTGCAGAACTGCATTCCCCCTCTGATCTGCTGGCCCAGGAACAGGATCAGATGTTGCAGAGTGTGGCCCTGCATCCGTAACCACCAAAGGCGGACCTACCAACACTGACATCCCCATAGTGGGTTGTATCCCTGGTGCAGGTGGGTCGGACAGAACAGAATCCCTCCCAGAAATACCTACCTGCGAAGCCACATAGGTCTCATCATCCGAATCAACACCCGAAAATAGGTCTGGGGAGGTGCACCCAGAGACACCCCTGGAGAGAACGGTCTGCAGCAAGAGTGGGTTCTCACCCACCACCACACCCCGTCCCCCACTGGTGCCCGGTCTTGCCTGAGATCCCTCCTGGGTCTGCACCATCTCCTCACCCTCAACAGCATCAAGTGTGCCATCCCCTGCAGAACCATGAAAGACAAAAAATGGAAACAGGCATTAGCACCATGGCACACAATTAGGCCTCACAAGGTACAGAACCAGTACTTGATTGACACATGTCCCACATGACTATAACCCTCCCATGCATGCGCTGTCACTGAGTTTGAAGGGGAGGAAAATGTCAGACACTGATGACACCAAGATGGAAGAGCAACACATTAGCTGCATGCTGGCTAGCAGAGCCATCACACATTGGCCTGTGAGTGTCATGTCCCGATCCACATACATGACACGTGCCATCACACAGATGGCATGTACCATAGGCATGTCACATATCGTTTGACAATAGGGCTGAGAAATGCATAGTGAAAGTGGGGGGATCGAAACAATCAGCCTGAATGAACAATGAGAAATACGGAACAATGTTGTTGCAAGATGCCACTTCAAGGGCAGCTGGCGTGATGTTGCACAAAAAGTCTACTGTGGGCAGAAGGGATACTGTAATACCCAAATCCAGGGGCGCAGAATATTTTGGATGAAGCACATGGGTGACCCAAACCACTCAGGCACACACACCCTCACCTGGCACTCAGTCAGAACCCCTCACACACAACATACACATGGATCACACACACATGCATGTGCACTCACCGGACAATGCCTCGTAATCTGGCAGATCTCCCACACCTTGGATCTGTTCCTCTGTGATGTAGGTCTCAGCAACAGACTTATGTACAGTGAGTTCAATGTCCTCTTGTGGAGACCCACCTCCAGTCACCAGAGTAGCGGCATGACTTGAGACCAGCTTTTTCTTTGCCCTGCGCTTAAGGTCATTCCAGCGCTTGTAGCACTCACCAGCTGTGCGCCTCACTGATCGAAGGGCACTTATGATGTCCGCGACGGTCTGCCAGTGTGCCTGATGTCAGGCAGGTGTGGTCTTGCACTCTGAAGTGATCAACATTTCGCTGTCATGTGCGGACACATACTGCACAAGTGCATCACGTTCGGCATCATTGAAGCTAGGCTTCCTTTGCGTGCCGGACTGTGTAGCCGTGTCTGGGGTATCAGCCTGTAGTGGATGAGCATTCTTCCTCTTTTTTTTGGAAGGTGGTGGGGATCCTGAGTGGCCTACGCCGCTCTGGCCACTAGGGGCAGGAGCACCGGTGGACTGGGTAGTTGGAGTGTGGGAATGCACACTCAGCATGGGACTTGGTACAGGCATTGGCTGAAGTGTTACGTAGTCAGGGGGAACGTTTGCAAGATGGACTGGGACCAACACTGCCCTGGCTGGGAGAGTCAGAGCTGGGGTGGATGGAGCTGCATCTGCCCCTGCAGCGTCCCCACCCTGCCTACTCGGGGCAGCAGATGACATAGCTGCCCCTGATCCACGTGGCCTGGTGACACCAACTTGCACCACCACACGTGGCCTAGACTTGGCGACCTGGAAGTCAGCCTGGGAGTCACCCTCTGCCAGGTCAGGTGCCACAATGGGCCGGTCCAACAAGGGCTGAGCAGAAATGGTGTCAGCTACGTTTCCCTGACTGGTCCTCCACACATGGGGGCTAGGGGTACCCTGCAAATCCCGGCCACGTCCCCTACCGCGCCCACCTCTTGAGGCTCGGCCACCTTTGCCACCCTTACCGCTTGGTCGCCTCCCAACCATGGCACTGATGTTGTTGTGCGTATGGGAGTTGCAGTAAACTATTGTCCTGGGCAATTGGGTGTCAAAGGGGTAGGGTACTAGATGGAATTCGGCAAGGCTGTATGTGACCCCTGGGGAAAGAAGACGGGTCACGCAACGCACATGCGCCCCAAAAACAGAATATAACGTGCACGCAACCCCTCGTAGACCACGTGCGTGGAAAAGTTAACCCGCACTACGCTGTGGCAGCCAGAAACACAAAAATGAACGTACGCGTGTTACACGCAGCATACAATGACCTCTGAAGGTGTACGCGATACACGGGGCAAGCACAGTTGGTAAATGCATGCGCGACGCACCATCTGCCTGGAAAATGAGCGTGAAAAATAGGCGCGTGTGCGCGTTGGCAAAACCCCCTCCAAAAGAAGAATTGTACACTGTCTGAGGAGACAGGACAAAAGAAGAAGTGAACGCTGTTTGACGAAACAGGCCCAACAGAAAATCAGAAAAAAGCTGTCAGAGGTAACAGGGAGTACGAACTAGAAACGCTGTGAAGTAAATCGTGTGTGAACTGACAAGAAGTACAGAATTCACCCACTCGCTCTCCATGAAAATCACGTACCAGGAAAAGACGTCCTACACGTGCCTTTTGAACCGGCCCACACGTCCAACGTCACTTCCGCGTATACGCGCTAAGGCCCTAACTTCCAATTACACGAGCTGACACTCGGACGTGCGGTTCTTGGACGTGTAACATGCACCCATGTTCATGGAAACGCCCGCGCACGCACGTCACAGACGCGCTTACGCGCTAAGGGCCTTTGGTCCAATGAAATCGCGTACGCGTACTGACGGGCGTACGCGCTAAGGGCCTTTCCTCGAATTACACGCTGATGTGCTAGATTTTCACGTGCCAAATCACTCCGTATCAAGCTGGCCACGCGTTCACACACGGAAGACCATGCTCCTGCCCAGAAGGCCGAATTACTGCCCCCCATAGCCCCGAGCACGCTCCCACCTGCCATCTGCTGCAGCCTGATTGCTTGCTGCCCACGTGCCCTGCCATTTGCTGCCTGCACGTCAGCCTGGGGTGCTGTTGCTGTGACCACCCCTGCTGGAACCGAAGACTCCCGACTGCTACTCCATCGCTCCTCAGCCCAGCCCCAGGACCCAGTTGCCCACCCACACCTGCCTCTGGGGTTGCCATGTCAGGCACTACACCATCTGGCACCACTGGCAACCCCCAGCCAGAGAGGCAGAGGGCCACCAGCTTCACTGCCACCGAAGTTGGTGTCCTGGTGGAGCAAGTCCTGGGGCAGTATGATGCCCTCTTCGGAAGGTCGGCTGCCGACACCGAAAAACGGACTAGGATCTGGACAGACATCGTGACTACCATCAACGCGGAGGGGGTGGCAGTCCGCGACTTCCAACATGTCAAGAAGCGCTGGGAGGACTTCAGGTCCAGGACCCTCAACAAGGCCCGGCGCCTCTTGAAGGCAGCGGATGCTAAGGGGCGCCGGGGCCACCTGTCGGAACATCAGATGAGTGTCCTGGAACGCATACGCCCAGCGCTCCACGTCCAGGTCCTTGAGAGGCAGACCCATCTGGAGTCGAGCGGTAAGTGTACATGCATACTGATTGGAAGCTGTGTGTGTGGTGGTGTGCCAGTAGTGTGCAGGTTGTACATGTGGTTTTGTAGGGCCATGTATGGATGTGTATGTACAGGGCTGTGAGGCTGACACATGCAAGTCCTTTCATGTGTGAGACACATGGATGGTGTATGTGTGGGTAAGCATGCAGGCCAAATGCATATGTGTGAGCACACATGTTTGGATTACTGTGTATGTAAGTTGGCATGGTTGTGGTGTCACACATGGATGTTGGTTCCAGCTGCATGTATCTGCACCGTGTACATGTGCATGTGTGTGTATTTGACATGGGTGCAACAGTGATGCAACATGGATGCATGTGAGACTGATATGTAGAAGACTGATTGCCAGATGTGACATGGATGCCCATCCCATCACCGCGACAGTTGGCGGAGGTGTACACATGCATGTAATTGTGGTGGCGTGTGTGCATATCTAGTGCACTCCCTGTGTTTCATGTGATGTCTGGCTCACCTTTGGCTGCTCATGTTGTTTGTATGTGTATGGATGGTGCTGGCTGTTGCAATATGGCTGTGGAATAGCTCATGTGTGTGAGTTGCAATGACATGTGTGTTGGGGATTGTGATGCCATGTCTGAAGTTTGACAATGCCACTCATGTACAACTGTCATGTGTGTATGAGTCCATTGTACAGTGCCCTGATGCCTGTCTCCTATCTCTCCCTGTCTGCAGCGTCAACTGATGAAGAGGGCGGAGAAGGTGCTGTGGAGCACAGCGGCAGGGATCGCACCGCCAGCCGGAGACGCAAGGCCCGACTCCCCTCCCAGGTTGTCATCTTGTCGGGGAGTGAGGAGTCCGGTGCCATGTCCCAGGTTGCAGCTGCTGAGGGGAGGTCCAAGAGGCGGAGGTTGGAGTTGGACTCCTCAGCAGCCGAAGGGGCAGCTGAGACCCCACAGGGCCCAACGGAGTCATCCAGGTTGGTGGGGGGTTTGGTGGAGGAGGAGGCCGTGCAAGGGACAGAGACGGGGTCTGGAGGTGGGGATTCTACTGGTGCTAGTGGTGCAGTGCAGGGGCAGGGACAGGAGGCAGCACAGGCCGCCGCAGAGGTGCCTGTGTGTAATCCTGTCCCCGATCCTGTGACTGCATCATCTTGCACCAGCAGGGATACCTACATCGAGACCCGTTCTCAGGGAGGGGATTGGCTTACACCAACTGGCCTTCCTCTCCCTGCGGATGTGGCTATCCGGCACCGGGTTGAGCCTGTCCTTGGTGGGCTGGCGTTGCGTCAACGTGCCATGCGAGCTGACCTGCAGTCTTTTCATGAGGAGACTGCACGTCTTCTGGCATGGCTCGTTGACCGCGTTGAGCCACTGGGACAGCTCACCATGGCTGGATTCCTCCGTTTTGTGGACCTTGTTCCGACCCCCTCCTCAACTGAACCCCCTATGCGCCAGTCATCCTCCGTGCCATCTTCCCACCCATGTGTCACCTGGGTGCCCTGTGGAGCTGCCTCGGACCCTGCGGCCAGGCTGGTGGAGGACACATCCCTGCCACAGTCGGGAGTCGGATGTCCAGCAGGGGTGGGCACCTCAACAACTGCACACCAGCTGGAGGAGGATCTGCAGGAGCCAGGGCACAGGCAGCGGCACAGCAGCAGCAACAAGGTGGGAGCCATTATGTCTCGGGGACTTCAACATCGGAGGGGCAGGCATCGGCCGGAGGGCAGGAGGACCCTGGACAGGAAGTGTCTTCCGTGTGGCAGCGGTTGGGCCATGCGATAGCAGCGGGCTGAAGAGGCACGGCTCACGATGGTCAGGGCGGAGAACTCCATGCATAGGGCCCTGAGGCGGGCCGAGTGCCTCGAGGCCATTCGCAGAGACCTGGAGTTCCAGATGTCATCGTCCCTGCGAACCCTCGGGGCCATGGAAGAGGACCGCCTCCGGGACATCGAGCAGGAGTTTGATGATGCCCTGGCCCGGAACATCAACATGTGAGCCGTTGGACTTGCCCGCTGCCCTTGTAAATAGTTATTTAGTTAGTATTAGGTTTCCTTTGTGTTTTTCTTTATTTTGGACCTTTTGGACAATGGACCACATTTTTGTATATAGTTTTTTAATTAGGTAGGAGTTTTTGATAGGTTTCATTTCTTCAGTTGGGATCATGGGCCCTGGATTGTTAATAATAATAATAATAATAATAATTTGGCATTTATATAGCGCTACGAACCCTCAGGTATCTGAGCGCTGCTTATTATAACCCACGGTGTGTGGTGCTCATTTATCGACCTCGGAAGGATGAAAGGCTGATTTTGGCCCCGCCAGGATTCGAACCGCCGTTAGCAGGCTCTGCACGAATGCCAAAGTGAGCGCTCTACTCACTGTGCCACTTGACCGGCTGTTCATCTGTGTATAGTCGACTGTTGGATTCTACTTTTTTGTTTGGATTTCCCCATGGAGCAATGGTTTTCACTTTTGTTTTTCCCTTGGATTTCATTTTTGGAACTGTGACTTTGGACACCTTTCCTTTGGATTATGATTTGTTGTTTTTCATTATTTTACAGACATGCAGCTTTTCTTTTTAAATTTCCATTGTCGTTTGTTTGATTTTAATTCCATTCATGTTGCTTTTAATACATTCTTTTCTTCAAAGTTCGATGTGTGGTATTATCTCATTGGTTTCATGCATGTCATGATATGGGTTTTGAGATTCACTTGCACCCATTGTGTGTGTGTGAGGGACATGTCTTCATTTACATACTTGCCATTGGGGTTGTGTCATGTAATTGGCATTTCTATGTGGGTGGGTGCAATACTTGGGTGGGTCTTTGGCATGTGGAGGCTGGCCATAAGGGCCAGGGATCTAGATTGTGATGACGTGTTGGCTGGGGGACATGTGTCAGGGCTTGCTGGCAGGTGACTGCTGGGGGGTGGGGGTGCTGGGGGACATGAGTGGGACATGAGTGGGGGCCTGCTGGCAGGTGCCCCGCACTGCTGGGGGGTGGGGGTGCAAGGGGACATGAGTGGGGCCTGCTGGCAGGTGCCCCGCACTGCTGGGGGGTGGGGGACATGAGTGGGACATGAGTGGGTGCCTGCTGGCAGGTGCCCCGCACTGCTGGGGGGTGGGGTGCAAGGGGACATGAGTGGGGGCCTGCTGGCAGGTGCCCCGCACTGCTGGGGGGTGGGGGTGCAGGGGGACATGAGTGGGACATGAGTGGGGGCCTGCTGGCGGTGCCCTGCACTGCTGGGGGGTGGGGGTGCAGGGGGACATGAGTGGGGCATGAGTGGGGGCCTGCTGGCAGGTGCCCCTCAGTGCTTGGGGTGCAAGGGGACATTAGTGGGGCCTGCTGGCAGGTGCCCCTCAGTGCTTGGGGTGCAAGGGGACATGAGTGGGGGCCTGCTGGCAGGTGCCCCTCAGTGCTTGGGGTGCAAGGGGACATGAGTGGGGGCCTGTTGGCAGGTGCCCCCACACTGCTGGGGGGTGGGTGTGCAAGGGAACATGAGTGGGGGCCTGCTGGCAGGTGCCCTGCACTGCTGGGGGATGGTGCTGCAAGAGGACATGAGTGGTACATGAGTGGGGGGCTGCTGGCAGGTGCCCTGCACTGCTCGGGGGTGGGTGCGCAAGAGGACATGAGTGGGGGCCTGCTGGCAGGTGCCCTGCACTGCTGGGGGATGGTGCTGCAAGGGGACATGAGTGGTACATGAGTGGGGGCCTGCTGGTAGGTGCCCTGCACTGCTCGGGGGTCGGTGCACAAGGGGACATGAGTGGGGGCCTGCTGGCAGGTGCCCTGCACTGCTGGGGGTGGGGATGCAAGGGGGCATGGGTGGGACATGAGTGGGGGCCTGCTGGCAGGTGCCCCACACTGCTGGGGGGCGGGGGTGCTGGGGGAGATGAGTGTGTGCCTGCTGGCAGGTGCCCTGCACTGCTGTGTGGTGGGGTGCAAGGGGGTAATGCGTTGGTGATCACTAGTGCAAGGTGACAATTGGCTTGGCTGGGGGGGCATGCCCATGGTGGTTGGGCTGCCTGCGGGACATGACCAGGGGTGCAGGGTTGTCCCCTGTGGTGTGGTCTGCCTGCAGGGGCCGTGGAGGGTGTAGACGGAACACCTGGGAGGACCCACACTGCCAATTCACGTGTAGGAATCCCCTGCACCCCGAAATACACGTACCCCACTCGCACAGGGCCTATCGCGTGTGAAACTTCCCCGCACCCCAGAAATACACGTACCCTGCTGGAATCGCATGTGGGACTTCCCGCGCACCCCTGTAATACACGTACCCTGCTGTAATCGCGTGCTGGACTTCCCCGCACCCCAGAAATACAGGGACCCTGCTGAAATCGCGTGTGTGACTTCCCGCGCACCACTGTAATACACGTGCCCTGCTGAAATCGTGTGTCAAACTTCCCTGCACCCCAGAAATGCACGTACCCTGCGTGTGGGACTTCCCGCGCACACCAGTGAGACACCTATCCTGCTGAAATCGCGTGTAAAAGTTCCCCGCACCCGAGAAATACACGTACCCTGCTGAAATCGTGTGTGTAACTTCCCTCGCACCCCAGTAATACAGGTACCCTGCTGGAATCGCGTGTAAAAGTTCCCCGCACCCCAGAAATACACGTACCCTGCTGAAATCACGTGTGTAACTTCCTGCGCACCCCAGTAATACAGGTACCCTGCTGAAATAGCGTGTAAAAGTTCCCCGCACCCCAGTAATACACGTACTCTGCTGGAATCGCGTGTGGATTTTCCCGCGCACCCCTGTAATACACGTACCCTGCTGTAATCGCGTGTTGAACTTCCCCACACCCCAGAAATACACGTATCCTGCTGAAATCGCGCGTGGAACTTCCCGCGCACCCCGTAATACACGTTCCCCGCTCGCCGTTTGCTGTTTGGCAGCCCTGTATACTGGTCCAGAGTTAGTGCAGCCCTTTGCGATGAATTGTGAATTTTGATGGCTTTTCCTTGCGCGAGGGCGTTCTTGGGGGCGTAACTGGCGCAGCTGCAGGGTCGCTGCGCCACTCTGCGCCACGGCTGGTTTTGGAGGCTGAAATCCATGAATACGCTGTGCGCGGATATCGATTTTAGCGCACGCGGCTGGCGCAGACATTCGCACGTGCACATTGTGCGCCAGCTGCGTGCGCCACTTTTGTGCAAAATTCTCTGAATTACCCTGTATGTATTTTGTTTATTTATATAGTGCGCCTGGCCCCAAGGCATCTGGGCGCATTTCTTTAAGGTTACAGTAGCATAAATATGCAGAGGAAGCAAATATATAACATTATACATATCCAATTACATACAATAATATTTACAATGGTGATTGTCAAGACGGCAGAGCAAAGCAACAGAAGGCAGCGTTGGTTGTTATGAGCAATGTGTTAGGTGTTGGCTTTAACTGGCCTGCGCTACAAGCCAGGTTTTAGCTTTACTTTTGAAGGAGTGGAATGAGGGTTCAAATTTGAGTGGATAAGGAAGCGAATTCCACATCTTGGTGGCGAGCACAGGGAAGCTGCCACCTCCTGCTTTCGGCAGCTTGAATCTCGGTAGTGATAGGCAGTGTACTTGGGCTGCTCTGTGTGGGCGATTGGAGGTGTTAGGTGTGAAACGGTTCGCCAGGTTGGCCATGCATTTGTGCGTGAGTGATGGTGATTCTTTGAGTGACAGATAGCCAGTGTAGACTATGTGTAGTATCAGAGATATGGTCATTACTCTGGATATTTAGTGCTGCCCTGATGGTGTTGTTTTGTGTTACCTGTAACTTACTTAAGTTCCGCTGACTGGTCCCTAGATAGAGCACGTTGCAATAGTCGAGTTTCGACATGATGAGGGTTCTAGCAATGGTGGTGCAGTTGGCCGTGGTGAGGAATGGTCGACAGGCCGTGATAAGTTTACATTTGTAGGCTGTTGAGGATAATACAGCATTAGTTTGTCTTGTTAAAGATAGTATAGAATCAAGATAAATGCCTAGGGTTTTTGTGTCCTGGGATACCTTTATGGTGTTGCCATCGATGATGAAAGATTTGAAGGCAGGATCTAATCTGTTGAGTCTGTGTTGGGATCCAAGGAGGAGTAGCTCTGTCTTATTGTCGTTAAGACAGAGCTCTTGTTGTGCCATCCAGGCCTGGATGACCAGATAGATGTTGTTTAGTGCTGTGGAGTCAACTATCTGCTCTCTGCTGATGGGGATGATTATTTGGGTGTCATCTGCGTAGTTAGTGTAGGTGACACCCAAATAGTCAAGAATATCGAAAAGGGGCTTCGTGAACACATTATAGAGAGTAGGTGATACGCATGATCCTTGTGGGACCTCATACAGAACTGGGGGTGGTTCAGCGGAGGCCAAGGGGGAGAAGACCCTAATAGATCTATTCGACAAAAAGGATCTAATCCATGTGGTAGCTTTGTCAGAAAAGTGGGCTGCGGATTTGAGATGTTGGCAGAGAATTTGATGGTTAACCAGCTCAAATGCTGCTGATAGGTCAAGCAGTAATAAGAGGGCCAGCTTGCCGTTATCTTTAAGGTCTTTGATTTGAGTTTTTAAATCGATTAGGGCTGTTTCTGTTCCGTGCCTGGGTTGGAAGCCAGATTGTCTGATGCCAATGAGATTAGTAGATTCTAGATAATCCTGGATCTGCAAATAAGCAGCTCTGTCCTGGATTTTGAGTAAGAAGGGGACGGTGGAGATGGGCCTGTAATTAGTAGGGGTGCTCTGGTCTAACAACATTTTTTTGAGTAGGGGGAGGACCCAGGCATCCTTAAGGTTATCAGGTACGATTCCTGTGTTGAATGAGGCGTTTATAAGGGCGGTGATGAATGGTGCTAGTTCATTGGTTGCCTCCTTAACGATGGGGGATGGGCATGTGTCACCCTGGAAATTAGATGGTTAAAGTTTGAGGATGATATTTTCTACCTCTTTGATAGAAAGTGGTGCAAAGCTAAAAGGCTCTTGGGTGTTTTGGGGGGGTTCAGAAGTTCCAGTGGAAATACTGTATTGTAAGTTAGCCAATAAACTGCTTTTTTGGCGTTAATTTTAGTTTGTAGCATGGTGATTTTATCTAAGAGCGTCTTTTGAATATTAGAACACCCTGTACTATCTTTGACACAGGTATCGGGTGAAGCTGACATTGATTCCAGTTCTTTGAGTATCTTAAAGAGCTCTTTGGGGCTCGATTTGGCTCACGAGATCCGATTGTTATACGTTTCTTTTTTGGCTTGGAAAATTGGCTCTTTGTATTTAAGAGATGCTAGTATAAGGCTGTCTTTATTCGCAACTGAGGGAAGGCTTTTCCAATGGCCTCTGTGTTTCTCTTTTACTTACGTAATGTTCTAAGGTGTGGCGTAAGCCAAGAGTTGAGGTGTGCGCAAGGTTTGGGTTTCTGTAGTTTAAGAAGGGCAATGCTATTGATGGCTTTGAGTATGGTTTGATTAAAGGTGTCAACTAGGATTGCGTGGTCAGCGCACAACACCGAAGCATTGTTTAGTATGGGTAGTATTAGTAGGAGATGTTTCTCCCTTGTTATGTCCCTTTTGTTTCTCGTGCTGATGGGAGATGTGATGTTCTATTTAGAACATTAGTTATTTGCTTTGATGTTAAAGGTTATTATATGGTGATCTGACCAGGCTCAGGGTATGTTGGACACTATGTTGATGCTGCAGTTTAGATCAACCAACCAGTCAAGGGTTCTCCCATTGATGTGGGTGGGTTCCTAAATGCGATGGGAGTATAAGTCTACTAATAATGTATATGTGTGTACAGTTTTAAATTCGAATGAGTAAAGGTTTCATTTTCTGACCAGTATTGCTTGCATACATTGTTATGGGTTGTTAGTTGAAGCATATTGTGACGATTATTCATCGATGGCCCTCTAACACAATCAGTATGCAGGCTAGTGATATCTAAACCACTTCATCCCATGGCATATCAGGATGTGCTATGAACATTGTATTATTGGATGTTAATGTTAATGATAATGTTAAAGGACATTTGTACCGTGCACTATCACCACCATAGTGGTCCCTTGGCGCTCTGGAGGTTCTGAAAGAGGAGGGGAGGTTGAGTTAGTGGGAGGAATCAGGAAAAGTGCAAGAGAGCAGTAATGTGCTGTTGGCGGCCTCAGCCCGGTGGGTCAGTTGGCTGGGCCTGGGGTGTTTGCGGCCGGTAGTCGTTGTGTACTGTTGTGCAAGGCTATGTGTGTTTTTGTTTTGTTGTTGCAATGTAGTGAAGTTTGTGCGGTTTGTTGTGTTGTAGGTTTTGGTTGTGTTTGGTTTGGAGTTTGAGAGGTGTATGCAGAAAGGGAAATTGTTAGTAGGGTTGGTTAGTTTGCGTCTCTATCCTGAATTGAAGCGTAGTCTCCCCTGTTGCGGCTCTGTCCTGATCTGGGTCTGACTGACATACAGGTTCCATACTCCTCTAGTCCCCGCCTCTAACATGTTCTCTAATAGCTCCCCTTGTCCTCCATTTAGACTCTAGTGGCCAGTGCATCTGCCAATGACATGCTAACATTCACAATTCCATCTAGATGCGACGCAGGCTAGTGTTCACAATTCTATCCAAGTGTGGACATGCGAGTATTGACGGTTCTATCTAAGTGCAGACATGCTAACTTCACAAATCTATCCAGACGCGACGTAGGCTAATGTTCGCAGTTAAATCTAACTGTGGACATGCTAGTATTCACAGTTGTATCTAAGTGTGGACATGCTTACATTCACAATTCCATCTAGATGCGACGCAGGCTAATGTTCCCAGTTCTATCTAAGTGTGGACATGCTAACACTCACTATTCCATCTTGATGCGACGCATGCTAATGTTCCCAGTTCTATCTAAGTGTGGACATGCTAACACTCACTATTCCATCTAGATGCGACGCAGGCTAATGTTCCCAGTTCTATCTAAGTGTGGACATGCTAACATTCACAATTCCATCTGGCGCCCCTCTCTAGAAAGAACATGGCATGTGAAATGAAGCAGGTCCCAGGCACATTAAGCTTGCTTCATGTAGGTTTATTACCAGTTCCTTAGTGTTAGGGAGAATTCTCTGTTTAGGCTGAATTTCCTAACCTAGTGAGTCCCCCAGCAGCTTTGCTGGATTTCTGGAGTTTGTTTTTTTCCATCCTGCCAAGAGTGAGACTCTTTTTCTCCCACTCTTGGACATGAATGTGTCTAATTCCTTTGAATGTCAATGTGTTCTATGGGCTATGGGGTCGTTTACTCCATAGGGTCTCATATGTTTTGCTATGTGTGTTACAACGCACCCTCCGTGCCGTAGCATTGGGGCGTCCTAGCGGACCTCCATCATAGACTCCATACCCGGGGACTGACTACTGTCTCCCCGGGCATGTAAAGTCACCATTGGCTTTACTAGACCTAAATTTACTAACAGAACTAGTACACACCATCCTATTGTGGACGTACTAGTAGGGGTAATTCGATTACTCCTAGGTCTGTTATTCGAGGGGGCACTGTACCGTCCCCCCTCGTCGAGTTTTGGCTGGTGGCAGTGGAAACTATTTGTTATATTCGACCCCGAATATAACTCTATGGGATTCTTCCCATTGTTGGAGGTTAATACTTTTCCTCGTTAATCTCTAACATACCACCGGTTTATTTATCCTAAATAAATCTATCGGTTGGTGTTTTCTGCCAGAACTCGGTTTTTAAAATGGCGTCTGTGTTCGTCTCTGTGACTCCTAAACCAAAGGTTGAGCCCTTTGTTCCACTTTTGGCGGGCCTCTACACAGAGGCCCTCCAAAGTGGTGCCATTCTGTCTGGGTACCACAGGGGGTGTGGGAGGGGGTTTAGGCACCTTGGACTGAGTTGCCTTGGCAACTCTGGTCGCACTCTGGTGTGATTGGCCCAAGTGGTGAGCCACCCCGCTCACCACTTACCGTGTTTTGATTGACAGCTAGGCTGTATGAATGGGGGTTTTCCGCATAAAAGCAGGGCTTTTGGGACTGATTCTTCAGAAGTCACCACAGGCCCTAAGAATCCGACGAGGGTAAAGCTGAGCCGACCTGCAACGATGACACCTCCGGTGGAGCCATGCTGAACCGACTCACCACTTCCCGACGACAGAGAAGATCTCCCTGCCCGAGAGTCTCTTCCCCTGACTGGTGGGAACAACCAGTCCCCTTTGCTTTTTCTTCGCTCCAGGACGCAGTGGTCGAATTGCCCGTGCAGAGCACCTCGGCAACCGGATAGCCACTACCCCTGTTCCGCGACCAAAAGGTGGTTCCTTGTGACGGAGCACTCCGCGGGTGGTCTCTTCCCTGGTGGTGCACCGGACTTCACTTTTCTTCGACAACGAGATCATCTCTACTCTTGGCAAAGACCCGACTTGCATCCACCACCAGGAACAACTACCCCCGCCGGAGCTGTCTCTCCACAAACAAGGTACCGTGTCCGGCTGGCTTCCCTTTCTGCCGGATAGAGTGAGGTGTCTTAATCCTCGCCTTTCCATTGGGTCGCCTCCAAGCTTTCTTAACTTTCTGTTCTGAACTGGTCCAATCTTTCGATAACAATTTGCGATAAAGACTCGAAGAGCATTTCCACTGAGACACTTTTAG
Organism: Ambystoma mexicanum; assembly: GCF_040938575.1. NCBI lineage: Eukaryota > Metazoa > Chordata > Amphibia > Caudata > Ambystomatidae > Ambystoma > Ambystoma mexicanum. Next base: position 694,706,170 of record NC_090926.1, on the reverse strand, counting down.
GACATATCGCCTTGCCTCTCTCCGAGTGGGCCTGGCCTCTGAACTTTGTGATCTGCAGTAGACCCTGCCTTATTTGCCTTGCATTTGTCCGTAAAGTATTGGTACCGAGTTGATTTCATAACCTGCCTTATTTTTTTCCCCAGTCCTAACGAATACTAGAGTGCCATCTAGGTTAAAGCATACACCTCTGTCTGCAAATAAGTGATGCCGGTAAACCTAGACTTGTCGAAATATTGTTAGGGGGATTGATCTGTTTCTTCGTATAAGTAATTGTGATTGAAGTTGTTTGCCGTTTTAGTGCCAGAGTGTTTTCCATAGATGTGCTGTTATAAATAAATACCTTTATATCTTTACACCGAAGCCTTGTTCCGTGTTTGCTTGTTCTACTGTGTAAATTGCCCTATTTTGTATACTCCACATACTGCCTAGCTATTCTTGAGGTAAGTCTGACTGCTCAGCCACAGCTACCAAGTCAATCTGTGTGGTACAGACTGCTACCAAGTGGGTTTACTGCCAAACACCTGTAGTCCTAAATCTTTTGCAGTGGTCCCAGAGGGAACTGCACAGGTTTCCGCCTAACACTGGTGTACAGCGGTGGGATTTGTATCGAGTATACAGTTTAGAGTGCTTTTCGACACGTTAGGATAACTAACCACAAAGCTTAGCACTAAAAAGCAACTTTCAAAAACATATCTACTATGGAAGTTTACAGTCAAGAATCCTTGTCAGGTGAAAATACTGAGAGTTTACAAGCTCTCTGTAGGCAAGAGAATCTTTCTGTAAGAGGCAAGAAGTTAGAACTGATGGCGAGATTGCTGGAAAACCCAAGTCTGGGTACTGGTTCAGTGGAACCAACTTCTCCAGCAGATGTAGATAACAGTGATGGTATTGATTTAAATCGTAATTCTGATGATAGTGATGAAGAGGCTAACGAAACTGTCTCCCCTGCCCCTCTGTCTGCCTTACCAGCTGTACCTGCTGGGCCTATAACAGGTCCCACACTAAATCCTCAAGTCCTTGATCTAGAAAAAATGAAAATAGTCTTGGAATTCAGAAGGATTACTGCTCAAACTAACAGAAACACCAAGAAATGCAACAAATTCTTAGGCTCCGAGAAATGGAGCTCAAGCATGAGTTCGAAATGAAAAAGTTGTCTGTCGAAACTGCTTCTGTCTCTGGCTCTTCTAGAAGCTCCAGTCCCAAAAGACCCCGGATGCCGAAGGAATTAATTGGTATGTATGAACCGAAGTTGGATGTATTGGATTGGCTGAGTTTGTTTGAGTACAATCATGGGCTCCAGAACATCACAGGTAACGAGTTGCTTACCTGGTTGTTCTCTAGACTCCCCACTGTTGCAACTGATGTGGTAATGGAGTTGGGGGAGGAGGATAGGAAAGAGTACGAAAGTGTGAAACTAGCTTTGATAGCTAGATTTGGGAAGACCTCTTCCCAGTATCTTAAGAGGTTTAGAACCCTCAAAAAGCATGATGGTACCCCTTGGGCTACCTGGGTGAGTGAAGGGTTGAAAAACTTAGAGGGATGGATTAAGGGTTACAAAGTGAACACTTATGAGGGTATGAAGAATCTTTTTATGTTGGAGTCGATTTATGATGCCTGTTCTCCTGAGCTCAGACAGCACTTGGCTGATTCGAAGGAATTGGATTCCCGGAAGCTGGCTAAGGCTGCTGACTTGTGGGTTGCCAACAGGGCTACTCAGAAGGATTCTGGGGCAACTCAGAAAAAGGATGAGGGAAAACAGCCTAACAAAGACTCAAAAGAAAATTCTAATACCTCCCAACCCAAAGAGGGCCCCAAACAAAATAACCAGGGTAAGCCCCAGGCTAAACCGCAGCAGAATAGTGTACCTTCGGGCCACAAACCAAAAGGAGGTCAGAACAAGCCACCATTCCAGAGAGCATTTGGAACATGCTATCTCTGTGGGGCAACTGACCATATCAAAGGAGGTCCAAAATGCAAGGGTAAACCTACTGGGATCAGCACAGTCTCCTTAGCCTTCACTCCTGAGGAGGAAGTCCAAATGACTAGTGCTCACTTTGAAGTCTTTGCTGAAGGACCTTGGGTTCTTCAAGCAAGTGTATCAGTAGAGTCAATGGATCTGGTGTCATGATGCCGCTCCCGGGGAGCCGGTTCAAGCCCTGCGTCCCCGAAAGCGGACATGCAGTCCCCAAGGAAGGACCCAGCGACCCCATATAGGGGCCCTTTGGACAGTGTCCTGGCGCCTATGGCGCCAGGCTCATAAAAGACATCAGTCCTGGCGCCATAGGCGCCAGGCTCATTATGGAAGTGCTTGGGTGCACTTACCTGATGCAGACCATGCTGCAGGATCCCGGCCTCCTTGAGGCCTGAAAGGAACTACTTTACCTGTGGGACTAATTTACCATCCGGGCGTGGTCGGGGAAGGATACATTCCTGATTGGAGCAGCGATCATCCGGATTCGTAGTCACATCCTCAAATGGCCATCACCTAGCTCTGTAAAAGCGGTTCAAAGCATGCTCGGCTTTGCCAATTTCTATCGCAGGTTTATCCCGGAATTTTCACGCATGGTACAACCCATTACCCCACTCTTGAGGAAAAATAAACGTTTTGAATGGTCTGAAGAAGCCGAGCAGGCCTTTCAGGATTTAAAAGCTAAGTTTACCTCTGCACCTATATTGAAACACCCGCGTCAAGATCTCCCGTATGTCGTCGAGACTGACGCATCCAGCCTAGCCATGGGAGCTGTCCTGTCCCAAAGAGATCCCGAAACCAACCATCTGCATCCGTAGCATTTTGGTCCAGAAAATTCTCGGCACCCGAGGTTAATTATGCAATCACGGACAAAGAACTGTTAGCCATTAAGTCCGCTTTTAAAGCCTGGCGGCATTATCTGCTTGGCGCTCGACATACCAACACAGTGATCACTGATCACCGGAATTTACAGTATTTGAAAACCGCCAAGGCTCAGTCATCACGGCAGCTCCGATGGGCTTTGTTTTTCGCTGAATTTGATTTCGTGATTACCTATCGACCTGGTTGCAAGAATGGCAAAGCAGACGCCTTATCCCGAATTGGAATGGGAGAATCTGATACAAACTCAGAACCAGTACCAATAATTCCCGAACAGAGGATTCTAGGCATGACTTCATTACAGACGCTTGAAGACATTCAAGCCAGAGTGAAACAACTCCTGGACCCTACAACCTTACAGGATTGGATACAAAAGGGATCAGACTTTACCATAGATAATGGTTTGCCTTATTTCCAAGGACGCTTATTCCTGCCATATAAGGAATTACACAAACTAGTTATTTCCGGTTATCATGATACATTAATAGAGGGACACCCCGGTATTGCCAAGACAGAGGAAAGGTGAAACGCCAATTTTGGTGGCCCTCTTGGCGAAAAGATGTTATATCTTTTGTGATGTCCTGTGGTGTTTGCGCCCAAAATAAAAGTCAAAAGAAAAGACCAGCCGGTCTCCTTCAACCTCTAGACATACCGCCAGCACCCTGGCACACCCTATCAATGGATTTTATTACGGACCTGCCCCCTTGTTCGGGGTACAATACTATTCTGGTAATTGTGGATTTGTTTTCCAAAATGGCCCACTTTATTCCTTTGAAAGGTTTACCTTCAGCTTCTGTCCTAGCTAAAGAATTCCTCGAAAATATTGTTCGGCTACATGGATTCCCATCTATACTAATCTCTGACCGGGGAAGCTAATTCATTTCCCACTTCTGGCGCAAATGTTGTCAAATGGCGCAGATCGACGTAAGATTATCGACCAGTCACCACCCTCAGACCGATGATCAGACCGAGAGGACAAATCAGACCCTTGAGCAGTACTTACAGTGTATGTTACAGCAATCTGAAAGCAACTGGAAAGACTTTCTTTGGATAGCCGAATACGCATATAATAATTCGGTACACTCTGGAACTGGCCGCAGTCCTTTTTATACTTTGTTTGGGCATCACCCTCGATCCTCAAACCTTGACTCACCTCAGAACCTTGGAATGCCTGCAGTAGAACATCTGCATTCTACAATTACCCAAGCCTTTAAAGAGGCAACTACGCATTTACAACAAGCCAAGAGAAAATACAAGGAGAATGCTGATCTACTTCGGAGTGAAGCACCTCCGTATCAGATTGGGCATCAAGTGTGGTTAGCTACCAGACATTTACCACTCAAAGGGCCTCGAACTTTTAACCCAAAATATCTGGGACCTTATTCTATTACGGCAATAATTAACCCAGTGGCTGTTAAACTTGATTTACCAGCTAGTATGCGAATTCACCCTGTTTTTCATGTGTCACTTCTGAAACCTGTAGTAACCGGGACCCGACTACTCAAACCTCCAGAACCTATTCTAATAGATGGGGAGCCCGAATTCGAAGTGAAGAACATTTTAGACTCAAAAATGTTTAGGTCAAAACTGTTCTACCTAATTGATTGGAAGGGGTACGGACCTCAGGAGAGGTCGTGGGAACCCAGCGACCATGTGCATGCACCTCGATTAGCCAGGAAATTCCACTGACTCTTCCCAGACAAACCAAAACCCCCGGAGGGAACAACCTTGGGAGGGGCCTTGGGGGGGAGTGCTGTCATGATGCCCGCTCCCGGGGAGCCGATTCAAGCCCTGCGTCCCCGAAAGCGGACATCCAGTCCCCAAGGAAGGACCCAGCGACCCCATATAGGGGCCCTTTGGACAGTGTCCTGGCGCCTATGGCGCCAGGATCATGAAAGACATCAGTCCTGGCGCCATAGGCGCCAGGCTCATTTTGGGAGTGCTTGGGTGCACTTACCTGATGCAGACCATGCTGCAGGATCCCGGCCTCCTTGAGGCCTGAAAGGACCTACTTTACCTGTGGGACTAATTTACCATCCGGGCGTGGTCCGGGAAGGATACATACCTGATTGGAGGAAGGATACATACCTGGAACTTCTTCCAAGGCTATTTAAAACCCCACCCGAACAGCCACATGTGCTTCGCGTTGTTCTGCTTCTAGCAGCTGGACGCTCACCGTGTCTGCTCCTGCATCCTGACTTCTGCCACGCCTGCCAGCATCCTGGATCACCTGCAAAGGAAGAGAAGAAGAGAACAGAAGAAGGAAAAGTCCTTACCTGCTAAAACCGCATCCCGGAGACATCTCGCCGACAATCCTGAAAAGGAAGACCTTTATTTAAAAGCTCATCGCGTCGATCGCTGCAGCGCCGCATTCCACTCACCTTTACAGGGCGCCTCCATGTTCAGCAGCGATCATCCGGATTCGTAGTCACGCCCCAGCGCCTAGGGAGAAAAAGACCAGAACAAAAGGTGAGAGAGAGAAGGGAATAAGGAAAGCTAAATCTCCATGTTAAGACTTACTGTTGATTCATTCCCTCTCCATTTCGGGTCCGCGCCGCACCCTGGCATTTCCGGACCCCGGCCCCTAAGGGGAAAAAGAGACATCAGCGTTAACGAGCGAATGAAAAGACATTACCAAAAAAAGCTCATTAAAGACCTCCCTGATTTCTACAAGGATTTCACCTCTCCTCTCGGGTCGGTGCCTGTTCCCCGGCATTCCGTACCCCGGCCCCTATGGGGAAAAAGACACTAGCATTAGTACATTAATGCATGGACACGAGGGGAACCTCTTATCAAAAAAACTACCTGGAAGCCAAGCAAGTTTGGTTCTCACCAATCCGAAAATCCAGTGAAGTAACTGGATACCAACGCGCCCCTGCATCAGAAGCAGGATGGAGAGCTCGTCCTTCCAGACCCTAAGGTGAGACGCTACGAGGAATCACAGAAGGGTTTTGAGGAGGGTGAGAGGGGAAAGTGGGAGGCCGATTGCATTACCCCGCAGACAGTTAATCCCCTATTTTCGCCTACAGAAGGATACTTCTGCGAGCCAGACAAGCCAGATTTGGGGGCCCGGTCCAGTCCGTCTTCCGAACCCTGCGCATCACCTTAGAAGAGGTCACAGCAGCGCGAACCTGGCCAGCGCCTCCGTGGGACTCAGGACAGCGTTACATCTGGTTAGTAATCAGAATAGGAGTGTGTATGACTCTATACCAGAAAACTCTAAATGTTATTATGTGGACAGTGTTCTTGTCAATGGCCAGGATACTCCTGCCAGGCGAGACTTTGGGGCCAGCAGAACAGTAGTGGACGAAAGCTTTTTCAGGGCTGAGGATGTTGCTAAGGCACCCAAAGGTCCCGCTAAGATGTCTGGAGCCCCTGTCCAAATGGTTCCAATTCTACCAGCCCTCATTCAGTGTAATGACATGACAGTGTTGATTCCTGTCAGTGTTCAGACTGAGGTGCCTGGGAGAGTCCTGTTGGGGAATGATCTAAGAACTCTAGGAATAGTATCCAGTACCCCCGGGCCTCCCAGTATGGAGACCCAGAACCAAATCAAATTGGCTAGAGAGGACACCTTAAGGAACCACTCTAAGCCTGTGGGAACCTCTACTAAGAACCCCGCTACAAGCCCTGGTGTTGGTAAGTTGACCTCTGACCCAGGCAAATTTCAGGCTAACATGTTAGGGAAATGGGAGCCCCAACCAAGCTCTGTCATTGTTCCCCCAGTTACAGAGTCTGTGACTCCCCCTGCTTCTGAGGAAGAGGTGGATAGACCTACTGGAACCCTAACTAGGCCTAAGAGAACTGGTAATTCGCAGAGCTGGTGGCAAACCAGAGAACGAAAAGTCTAAGGCCAAAAACCTTCAGACTGTTGGACCTTCCACAGAAGACTCCAACCCAATTCCTAGACTTAAGTGGGAAACTCCTAAAGTAGGTAAGGTAAGATCTCAGAGGAAGGAGAAGCATGTACCTTGCTTATCTCTATCCCCTCCAACCAAGAGGCCTAAAACTCAACCTTCTCTCAACAGAGAGGCAGGGAAGACCTCTGGAGGCCCCTCTAGATCTAAGGAGTTTCTTTCTAAGGACCCCTTGAAAAAGCCTAACACAGGTTCAGAAGTTGTAACAACTTCTAAGGGACTGGTCAACCAGATCCCCTACAACTTTAAAAAGACTGATGTCTCTCAAAGGGTTTGTAGGTCATATAGCTTACAAAGGAAAACCTTTGATTTGACCATAGAACATAGGCCAAGGTGTCACCACCAAAATGCTGATGGTCTCTCTAGGATGTATGTCATCGACTAGAGGTATGAGATTCATCCAGGAGTGGATTAAATCCTCCTGTCCCTTAGTCTGGGGGGGGCCAGTGTTAGGGAGAATTCTCTGTTTAGGCTGAATTTCCTAACCTAGTGAGTCCCCCAGCAGCTTTGCTGGATTTCTGGAGTTTGTTTTTTTCCATCCTGCCAAGAGTGAGACTCTTTTTCTCCCACTCTTGGACATGAATGTGTGTAATTCCTTTGAATGTCAATGTGTTCTATGGGCTATGGGGTCTTTTACTGCATAGGGTCTCATATGTTTTGCTATGTGTGTTACAACGCACCCTCCGTGCCGTAGCACTGGGGCGACCTAGCGGACCTCCATCATAGACTCCATACCCGGGGACTGACTACTGTCTCCCCGGGCATGTAAAGTCACCATTGGCTTTACTAGACCTAAATTTACTAACAGAACTAGTACACACCATCCTATTGTGGACGTACTAGTAGGGGTAATTCGATTACTCCTAGGTCTGTTATTCGAGGGGGCACTGTCCCGTCCCCCCTCGTCAGGTTTTGGCTGGTGGCAGTGGAAACTACTTGTTATATTCGACCCCGAATATAACTCTATGGGATTCTTCCCATTCTTGGAGGTTAATACTTTTCCTCGTTAATCTCTAACATACCACCGGTTTATTTATCTTAAATAAATCTATCGGTTGGTATTTTCTGCCAGAACTCGGATTTTAAAATGGCGTCTGTGTTCGTCTCTGTGACTCCTAAACCAAAGGTTGAGCCCTTTGTTCCACTTTTGGCGGGCCTCTACACAGAGGCCCTCCAAAGTGGTGCCATTCTGTCTGGGTACCACAAGGGGTGCGGGAGGGGGTTTCGCACCCTGGACTGAGTTGCCTTGCCAACTCCGGTCGCACTCTGGTGTGATTGGCCCAAGTGGTGAGCCACCCCGCTCACCACTTAGCGTGTTTTGATTGACAGCTAGGCTGTATGAATGGGGGTTTTCTGCATAAAAGCAGGGCTTTTGGGACTGGATCTTCAGAAGTCGCCACAGGACCTAAGAATCCGACGAGGGTAAAGCTGAGCCGACCTGCAACGACGACACCTCCGGTGGAGCCCTGCTGAACTGACTCACCACTTCCCGACGACAGAGGAGATCTCCCTGCCGGAGAGTCTCTTCCCCTGACTGGTGGGAACAACCAGTCCCCTTTGCTTTTTCTTCGCTCCAGGACGCAGTGGTCGAATTGCCCGTGCAGCGCACCTCGGCAACCGGGTAGCCACTACCCCTGTACCGCGACCAAAAGGTGGTGCCTTGTGACAGAGCACTCCGTGGCTGGTCTCTTCCCTGGTGGTGCACCGGACTTCACTTTTCTTCGACAACGAGATCATCTCTACTCTTGGCAAAGACCCGACGTGCATCCACCACCAGGAACAACTGCCCCTGCCGGAGCTGTCTCTCCACAAACAAGGTACCGTGTCCACCTGGCTTCCCTTTCTGCCGGATAGAGTGAGGTGTCTTAATCCTCGCCTTTCCATTGGGTCGCCTCCAAGCTTTCTTAACTTTCTGTTCTGAACTGGTCCAATCTTTCGATAACAATTTGCGATAAAGACTCGAAGAGCATTTCCACTGAGACACTTTTAGGACATATCGCCTTGCCTCTCTACGAGTGGGCCTGGCCTCTGAACTTTGTGATCTGCAGTAGACCCTGCCTTATTTGCCTTGCATTTGTCCGTAAAGTATTGGTACCGAGTTGATTTCATAACCTGCCTTATTTTTCTCTCCCGTCCTAACGAATACTAGAGTGCCATCTAGGTTAAAGCATACACCTCTGTCTGCAAATAAGTGATGCCGGTAAACCTAGACTTGTCGAAATATTGTTAGGGGGATTGATCTGTTTCTTTGTATAAGTAATTGTGATTGAAGTTGTTTGCCGTTTTAGTGCCAGAGTGTTTTCCATAGATGTGCTGTTATAAATAAATACCTTTATATCTTTACACCGAAGCCTTGTGCCGTGTTTGCTTGTTCTACTGTGTAAATTGCCCTATTTTGTATACTCCACATACTGCCTAACTCTTCTTGAGGGAAGTCTGACTGCTCAGCCACAGCTACCAAGTGAATCTGTGTGGTACAGACTGCTACCGAGTGGGTTTACTGCCAAACACCTGTAGTCCTAAATCTTTTGCAGTGGTCCCAGAGGGAACGGCACAGGTTTCCGCCTAACACTTAGTTACTGTTACAGATAGGACACAAGAAGATAGATACAAGACAACACCGGCTCCCATCACCCAGGCAGACAAGATCTAACTGCCACCACTGAGAACCCTCACTCAGAACGCTCCACCATTCACCCATCAACACTCCACATGACATCACCAGCTACATCACATCACAGACAGGCACTACACAACAGCATGATAACCTGTAATGTGTTTTTTTCACACTTTCCGCAGCCGTCGCCTTTTGCGCAATGTACCTTTTACAGATGGGAAATACCCATTTTCATATCAGTCTTTGTCCCACCCACATGGACAGTCCAGCACTGAAATGCTATGGCAATTCCCTTCTGAACAAGAGTACCTACAGCAACCCCATACACGTGTTTCAGCCTTGTTGGGTCTCATCAGTGAGGTAGAGCTGTGCCTCTCTGAGCACAGTGAGCATGGTGTCCACGTCTGGGTTCCCCCAGGGAACTTAGGGTCACCAACCTCAAGATCCTTGCAAATATTCAGTTATAATGCTGTCTATGTGTTGTTCAATTTTTCAGTCAGCTTCCGCATCCCATTGGGAGCTATACATACTCGGCATTGCTAACCTCAAACGCACATCCTAGACTCAAACTTTCCCCAATGTTTTATGTGTTTTTCCATTGTTTGCGTTTTGATTTTATTATTAGGTTTCACCCAGTGCAGAATTACCGGGTAAATGGATACATTTGAATAAAGAACGGTTACTAAAATATATTATGTTTTCTACCAACTACATTGCTCCATTCTGCGAATGCCATAGTTTCCAGATACCGATAGATGGTTTCTTCAGCCATCAGTGGCAGATACGCCTAAACGGATGGATTTCCATTACGCTGATGTGGGACCGATATGCCCTGTAATCGTTTACGGTCTAGCAAGAAGATGATGCCGAAGCCTTGTGATTCAAGGTGCGTCGAATGTGCATCTTTTCCTGAAAGGAACACTGTGTGCCTCATGATATGTTCTTGCAGCGTTTTTTGTGAAATAGAAGCACATTATAAATTGAAGAGTATTGATGGTTCCTTTAAAAATAGTGTTTTCTATTCCGATTTGGGACAGGCTGTGCCGTAAAAGGATTTGTGTGTTGATATTCCGGGTTCTGCGTCAACTGACATTAAGACGTAGGTGATGACTGGGTGCGTTTGGGTACGTTGCCCACTAACGTCATGAAAATAGGTGGAGAATATCGCTAGTAATAGTGATGTCAGCTTCAGGGGCGGGTGATATGATTTAGTGTTGCAGGGGCACTTGAACTTACGGCGATCGATCCACATATAAGATTAGCACAAGATGGCTGCACCCGACTGGTTGATTTCGCATGTGTAAAAGTGAGGAAAACTAAGGTAAGGTACATAGGAAATGTTTTTACGATCGATCGCAGTGTGCTTAAAACCATATGCCCGAACGGTCAGGGCAAAGACATTTTTGAGCACACTATTCCTTTAAGAATGACAATGTAACTGAAGCATTAGAGAAACATGTACCCTATGTATGATACAGTAATTATGAACACAAAGAAGAATGAAGTGACTCACTGATCAATAACTGTAAACATGCTGAAACGCAAGGTAGAAAGAATACATAGAAACTTGCTTATGAGAGGTACATATTCAACGTTTAGGACAACCAACAGAAGAAAATGGATGACAGGTTATGTCTACCTCCAAATACGAGCACAGAATCTTAAAGTGAAAAGTTGATGAAGAAGTTTTTTTCCCTTACAAAATAGAGGAGTACAAAGGCTTGGAACCAAGGATGATATTTCTGGAGATGAAAGAAAAGCACAAACGGAGTCTAACGAGCAGGCCATGTACAAGGTCATAGTTCCAAAGATTAGAGGGAACAAGCACATTTGCGGATGCCAAGTATTGAACAATTAAAAAGCATGACGTTTATGAGGGATAGAGTGAGCAAGTCTCTAAGGGCGAAAAGGAGCAACTGCACTCAGCATAATTAAATTAAATGGTGTTTAATACACTGTCGAAGTAGACACATTCATGGCCTCGTAACACGTGATAGAGAGCTCGTAAACAATGACTTTTCATTAAGTCTGAAGTTAATATAATGGTGAACTCTCTCGAATGTCCCGGGACAGTGCAGACTGTCAAGGTCAGCCGTCAAACAGAAGACCCTGGTTTAAGATCTACCGATGATAGAGGGTAGACTAATTGGGGAAAAAAGGGGAGAGCTGACATACCGCAGAACACCTGGGTTTCGTTTGTATATACATGCTGCTAGTGAGCCGAATGTCCAAGGTTGGGTTTGGGTTGCCAACCAATCAGAAAATTCTGCCATGCACTTTTACAGACAATATTGCAAAGTATTATTCCGCTGCCATATTCTCTGCCATGACAAATATATTATACCACATGTATAGAAGTAGCTCAGGGTGTGTCTCACAGATAAGAGGCAGTCAATGAGGAATTAATACACATATTATCTATATGTGGACATGTTCCCCTTATCCAATGCCATCCATCGATAGGTTTTACAATTTGCAAGTGTGAAGCAGAAACCTGTGTAGTTCCCTCTGGGACCACTGCAAAAGATTTAGGCCTACAGGTGTTTGGCAGTAAACCCACTTGGTAGCAGTCTGTACCACACAGATTCACTTGGTAGCTGTGGCTGACCAGTCAGACTTCCCTCAAGAAAAGTTACGCAGTATGTGGAGTATACAAGATAGGGCATTTTACACAGTAGAACAAGCAGACACGGAACAGAGCTTTGGTGTAAAGATATATAATTATTTATTTTAAAAACACATCTATGAAAAACACGCTGGCACTAATACGGCAAACAACTTCAATTACAATTACTATAAGTAGATCAATCCCCTAACAATAGTTCGACAAGTCTACGTTCAATGGCACCACTTATTTGCAGACAGAGGTGAATGCTTTAACCTAGATGGCACTCTAATATTCGTTAGGACGGGAGAGAAAACGCAGGGTATGAAACAAACTAGGTACTGACACTTTTACGAAGCAAATGCAAGGCAAGCAAGGCAGGGCCTACTGTAGATCACAAAGTTCAGAGGCCAGGCCAACTCGGAGAGAGGCAAGGCGATATGTCCCAAAAAGTATCACAGTGGAAATGCACTTCGAGTCTTTGTAGCAAATTGTCACAGAAAGGTTGGTCCAGTTTAGAACAAAAAGTTAAGAAGGTCTGGAGGCGACCCAATGGAAAGGTAAGGATTTAAGGCACCTCACGCTAACCATCACAAGGGAAGCCAGGCAGACACAGTACCTTGTAAGTGAAGAGACAGCTCCGGCGGGGGCAGTTGTTCCTGGTGGTGGATGCAAGTCGGGGCTTTGCCAAGAGATGAGATGGTCTCGTCGTCGAAGGAAAGTTGGAGATTGTTGCACCACCAGGGAAAAGACCAGCCGCGGAGTGCTCCGTCACAAGGCACCACCTTTTGGTCGCGGTACAGGTTAGTGGCTATCCGGTTGCCGGGGTGCTCAGCATGGGCAATTCGACCACTACGCCCTGGAGGCGAAGAAAAAGCATAGGGACTGGTTGTTCCCACCAGTCAGGGGAAGAAGACTCTCCGGCAGGGAGATCTCCTCTGTCGTTGGGAAGTGGTGAGTCGGTTCAGCAGGGCTCCACCGGAGGTGTCATTGTTGCAGGTCGGCTCAGCTTTACCCTCGTTGGATTCTTAGGTCCTGTGGAGACTTCTCAAGATCCAGTCCCAAAAGCCCTGCTTTTATGCAGAAAACCCCCATTCATTCAGCCTAGCTGTCAATCAAAACATGCTAAGTGGTGAGCGGGGCGGCTCACCACTTGGGCCAATCACACCAGAGTGCGACTTGAGTTGGCAAGGCAACTCAGTCCAGGGTGCCTAAACCCCCTCCCACACCTCCTGTGGTACCCAGACACAATGGCACCACTTTGGAGGGCTTCAGTGCCGAAGCCCGCCAAAAGTGGAACAAAAGGCTCAACCTTTGGTTCTGAGTTACAGAGGTGAACACAGACGCCATTTTAAAAACCGAGTTCTGGAAGAAAATACCACCCGGTAAATTTATTTAAGACAAATAAACCGGCGGTACGTTAGAGACTAACGTGAAAAAGTATCAGCCTCCAACAATGGGAAGAATCCCATAGGATTATATTCGGGGTCGAATATACAAAGTAGTTTCCACTGCCACCAGCCAAAACTCGACGATGGGGGACGGGACAGTGCCCCCTCGAACAACAGACCCAGGGGTAATCGAATTACCCCTAGCAGTGCATCCACAATAGGGTGGTTTGTACTAGTTCTGTTAGTAAATTTAGGTCTAGTAAAGCCAATGGTGACTTTACATGCCCTGGGAGACAGTAGTCAGTCCCATAGTATGGAGTCTATGGTGGGGACCCTCTAGGACACCCCAGTGTTACGGCACGGAGGGTGCGGTGTAACACCCATAGTAAAACACATGAGACCCTATGGAGTAAAAGACCCCATAGCCCATAGAACACATTGACATTCCGAGGCATTAACCACATTCATGTCCAAGAGTGGGAGAAAAGAGTCTCACTCTTGGCAGGATGGAAAAAAACAAACTCCAGAAATCCAGCAAAGCTGCTGGGGGACTCACTAGGTTAAGAAATTCAGCCTGAACAGAGAATTCTCCCTAACAGCAATGTAGGATGACATCATAGGTGATGCTCCAGCATTAAATAAACTGAGTATGATCAAGAGGACAATGTGATCCTGCATGAATCGATTTCATGAGTGTTTATTCGCCCTCCTTTACATCTTTGAGATTAAAGCAGTATTTTACCATCTCCTTTGAGTTTTTACAGTTATTTGGTCACAGCTATTTTATTGGTAATTCCATCTAGCACACAGACACTTCAAGGTGCTAGAGCACATTTGGTAACAGAGGATGGTTCAGGTCTAACCGACCTAGAGCCCAGACCAAGAACCCAGACCTAGATTTCCGGATACTTGTTGGCCCCCGCCACAAGCCAGACGAGCGCAAAGATTCCTGTGGTGAGTGGTGTGCGAGAGTATCATGTGATCAACATATTGTCGACAGGTCCCCCTTTGGAGAAATTCCTGTATGGTCCCCACAGGTGCCCCGCGGACGAAAGGCAAACTGGTCAATTATGGGAGTCGATTCCGGGGTATTAGGCAGAATTATATGCAGTACCCTTTGGGAAAACCACACACAATTAAGACTACAAGTGTAAGTACAAATTCACCTTTGGTACACACCTGTACTACACAGTAACGTGGTAGCAATGGCTGAGTAGCCAGACTTATCTCAAGATCGAAGTGAGCAGTATCAACAGTTACACAAAGGACAGCAATTACTGCGGTTCAAACAAACACTGACCCAAGCCTTCTCAGTAAAAGAATATACATTTATTTACACATTCATTTGTAAAACAGTTCACTAAGTAAAGCAGCAGAAAAATCACACTCTTAATATACTACACTACACCCAATCAATTCTGTTAAGCTCAAAATGAAGTGTGAGCAAAATGGCACGCCATCAATTTAAAAAGGGAGGGAAAAACAAGGTTATATAAAATTAAGCAGCACCAACAATTAAGTAGGCAGGGCAATCTAGAAAAGGCTTGCTACAATGAGGATTCAAATCAATAGGCCTGGGCCAATGTAATTGGTTCAGAGTCTTCGCAGAGGATCACACAGTTCAGAGTAATTTGTGGTTAAGTCTTTGCCAAGAGTTTGAAACGAAATTGGTCAGAAGACAAGTTACTTAAAAGAGTAGAGAAGGACAAACCCTCGCATTGGCAAAAGATATAAAACACTTTCACCGCGGTCAGACGGAACAAACAACTGGGTTTGAACAGAACCTTAGAAGAAGAAGAATGCTGTAGCTGAGGCAGAAGTTCCTGGCAGATCCTGCAGGCTCACAGTTCCTGAAGTGACTGTCGGACTGACACGAAGAAGGAAGACTGGAAGGTCCTGCACTGCTCAGGGAAGAAACCAGCAGCAGAGCAAAGCAACAAATAAAAGATGCTCTCCTTAAAACCCAAACAGGATCCAGTCCTCCTGGCTATCTGGTTCACTGCAGCTTTGCACAGCAAATTTGACCAGGGGAGGGAGGCCTTGTTTGGTGTTTGGCAAACTGGTTAGTCCCACCAGCTGAAGGGAAGAAGATTCCTTGCAGATCTTCTCTGTCGTCAAAGTTTGGAGAATCGGACCCGCAGCAGGGGTTCACCGGGAGGTTCAGTCGTGGTAGTGGCCATCTTCTTTCAGCTTCTCTTTGGTTCTCCCGATCCAGTGGTGACTCTGCCTTCCAAGTCCCAGAGACCTGCTTTTTATGTAGTTTTTCCCCATTCACACGGCCTGGCAAGTCAATCACAAAGTGGAGTGGCTGTCCTGGCAGGACAGTCACCTAGCCAAGTAAACAAGAGTGTGACTTGGGTTTCCAAGGCAACCCTGTGCAGGGGTCCTAAAACCCCTCCTTCACATCCTGTCCACCCAGACTCTCAGGTGCCTAAGGAGGGCTTCTGTGCAGAAGCACACCAAAGGACGGCGAACAAAGGAACCAAACCTCGTTTGGCGCACAGAGTAAAACACGAGAAAGACATTTAGAAAAAGAAATGGCGAATAAACCCAGCTGGAACCAAATAAAAGTAAATGGGGTCCAGCGGATTTAAGTTCGAGGTTACTAACTTAGCCTAAAACAGTACCAAGGCTATTTACATAGACCGCGGTAGGAAAAATATGGCAGATACCACTGCCACCAGCCAAATCTTAAAGAAAGGGGAAAGAAATAATGTTCCATGAGAGGCAGACAAAAAGGGATAACTATTAACCCTTTCCAGTACTCTATGTAAGATAGGTTGTACTGGGTCTGTGAATTTAAAAAGTCCAATAAAGTCAATGGTAACTCTACATGTTCTGGGAGACAGTAGTCAGTCCCAGAAAATGAAGTTTAAAGTGGGAAGTCTGAAAAAGACAACCCTGTGTCACTGCACTAAAGGTGCTGTGCGAAACACAGTAAAAAGATGATGTCTATGGAGTAGGTGAGGCTCCACAGTCTATGAACACACACATGTTAAACACACAGCGAAACACATGTAAGAGTGGGAAAAAAGGCTCACACTCTTATCAGGTGAAAAAAATAAATCCTAGAAATCCAGCAATGCTGCTGAGGGACTCAGTAGGTATGGGAAATTAGCTATTCTGGAGAATTCTCCCTAACACAGGGGACTCGAGCTGAGTGCCAGATGTAAGTAGACCATCACAGCTGGTAAAAATAGAAGGGTGGAAGGATTGTAATTGTGTTATGTTGTAAATGAAAAAGATATAAAGAGTAACTGGATTTTTGGGTATTATAAAAGAGAGATAAGAATACCTCGAATTCAATGGCTCAAGAGATTCCAAAAAGGCGCATGCTATAATTCCATATTGGAGCATTAAGGATTCCTAAAGGCAGAGCATATTAAAAGAACGTATATCAAACTCCCAGAGGGGGTAATAAAAAGAGAGGAGAATACAATCTTTAATGCAGTGGAGAAAGACGTATGTAACAGGGTATATATATATAAATATATACATTGAAAGTGCACATATGTAAATGGTATAATATGATTGTATGAATGACACATTTTTAAGGCAAACAACCAAAAACAAAGAAAGAATAACATAAATAAATAAATAATAAAAAAGTACACTTTTTTTGACAAAGGATCGACGTTGACCAAAAAGCTAGAATTCAACAAAATGAAAATAGAATTATGAAAAAGTCAGTTTGAAGATACTAAAAAACCAAGAACGATATCAAAATATTTAACAGAAAGTGTACATGAAAGAGCTAGAAAAATAGTGTCAAATAGTGTCAAATACAGTTGGTTTTCAAAAATAAATAAACGAAGGCAGGGAAAATATGTTGATCTCCTGGAATACGAGTGGCATTGGATGGTGCCTACTGTAATATATTAAAATGATATATTTAATAAACTTGGAACTAAGAACTAATTATTCACAGTCTGCATTGGCTTGTCGTGATGGAATTGGTAGCACGACCGAGCAGCAGACGTTTTACCGCGAGCGGCACGCTCGACTGCAGACACACCGTGCACGGGATATCAGTCGGCACACAGACCCATGAGAACATGCCTCGGGTGGCCGCATGAACGGCGATGAGAGATGAAGTCCCCCTATAGAAATGAAGGAAATTTGAAGAGCAAAGCCACATACTAGTAGGGAGACGCCCCGTTCCTTAGACAAAGAGAACTCCATTGGGCAGCAACAGTGCCCGCACAGTGCTAACAGGAACTAGCCCGCACGAGAAAAGATTGAAGATCTAGCGAAAGAAAGATTGCAAATTACGACAAACCATTAAGTGGGTGAAAACCACTATATGAGCTAAGCCTATGTGCCCTGAAGACAGTACCAGCAGGATTCGCCATAGGGATTACTGACCTAGCCTATTCTTAAAGATATATTTCCATGCTGGTCCTAGAAACACATTTTTATAAAAGTGTTGGCACAGTCCGCTTTTCCCAGAGAAATTAGGAAGGGCAGAAATAAGAGTGGGGTTCGTTCTATAAAAGAGAACACACCCCCAGTAAGGCATATAAAAGGTTTGTCTAAGCAGATATGTCTATGCCTTCATTTGTAATGAAGAAAGATGTACATACAATGACTTATTGTTGAATATGTGTTTGGAATATTTTTAATTGTGTATATTAGAATTGTCAATATGGTGTGATAAACAATAAAATATGAGTATTTTTCGATAATTAAGAGGTGAAGTGCCCTTTTGTTTAGGTTTAAGTATGCAAAAATTAAGTACACATACATCTAAGTTGGTTCACTCAGCACGGTAAGGGAAGGAAGCTGTTTAGTGGGATTTTTTTGTAATTGTCGTGATGGAAGAAATACCTCCCATACACCTATGCAGAACACTACCAAGATATACAGCCAATATTATGCAGTACCATTCTGAATGGATTAAGGACATTTATGCCCTGGCCTCCAGGAGGCTTGTTGTCAAATGCACTATTACGTAACCTGAAAACATATTTACATGGCAAGCACAAGTGAAAAAAGCTACAGAAAAGATTGCCAGTACTAGAACTTTGGAAAATGTATGAGAATGAGAAGGAAGACCCAGTCCATATGGAGTGGATCCTTAGCATAAAGGGGAAGAGGTAATGTCTTCAGCTCCTCTTTTGCCTCCCAAGAGTGTCAGAACTTGCTTCTTCCAGGCGCAGAGGCAGCACAAACGCAGCTAAAACGCCTCCCTCCCCGTTAGGTCGCAGTACCTGGAGATAGACAGCACAGGCAACCTTGACCCTTCGGGGAAAGAGGGTTAGGGTCCGTTGATTGGATAGGTAAGGAAGTTAGGAACACCGGAAAAGGGTTTAGGTAGAGGTTCTGGATGGGAAGGGGGAATGTCAGGGTCACATGCTCCTCGGCTCCTGTTCCATGAATTCGCCGCCCATGCACTCCTGCTCTCACCACTCACTCCTTCACTGAATGCTTGAGTTCACCTCGGGCTTTTGTACTGGAGCCCCTCACCAGGACATCACATGTAAACACATTAATTTAGGTACAGCTTAGATTAGCCCCCACATTGCAGCATGCGGGATTCCAAACCTGCATTACTTCATGCAGCATCTATAGCAATTGCCCAACTTCCCACCCAAACCTGCATTCACTTCATGCAGTACCAATGGGAATTGCCCCAAAGCAAGAATGTACTTAGCTTCGGTTTCTGCCTGAGTCCACAGCTTTTCTGACCTTTTCGTGTTGATTGGCCACAAACTTCTCCTAGATTTCCAGTCTCTCTGCAAGAGCAAAATTAGAGTCAATACCAGTGCGCGCTGTGCGCGTGATTGGTTAGTGGCTTTTGGGTACCCTGCACGGCGAGAATCGCCGCTCCGGAGTCATGCGACTATACTTTTGATCACATTAAAACATGCGGGCATTGTTAGTTCGAGTCTCATGCATGGTTAGGGACGTTATAACTCTTAGCGTTCCCTTCAAGAGTTTTGCGCTGCGGCTCGCTGTGGGCTGGTGGGCTTCTGCGCCGCTTCTACTGCGTGGCCCCCCCTCGGGTATTACTGGTGAGAAGCGCAAGGTAAGTATTTGTACTTATCTCAGACTTGTACGCGGGGCCTGGGGTTTGCAGGCGTCGGGCAGAATCGCCCCGCGTAAGCTTGCCTCCGGAGCTCCTGTGAACACGTCTTTCCAGGACGCCGGTCAGGATTGCGAGCGGCTCCCCACGGGCGTGGCTCGCGCATGTGCGCTGATGTGGGCGCGGTCGGGGGCGTGGCTATCTTCCCCCGAGCAGGCCCAGGCGGCGAGCGGCCTGCTGGGAAATGTAGTACCCAGGCTGTTCTCCATCCCTGGACCACGGTCCTACAAAAAGGGTGGAGAACACGCCTGGAGTACTTGGTAGAGTGCTTTCTGGTTGCTTGTCTGCCCCCCAGGCTGACCATAAGGGCATTTACCCCCAGACCTGCCCCAGCCCTGACAGTACTCCCCCTCCCTCCAGCAGGCCCTGGTTTATGAGGGTGCCGCAGATGAAACTGGCGGAGGAGTCGAGGAGCATGGACATTTTCTGCAGGCTCCCAAGATCTTTCCTCGGGACCATACCCCACCCAATCCACCAAATAACATAGTTTCTTGTGTCGAATATTAGAGTCCAGGATAGTGTTGACCTCAAACTCGGGGTGGCCGTCTACCATAATGGGTGGAGGTTTTCTAGTTCTCATGAAGGCAGGGGCCAAGGCAATATGGAACACTACTGGGTGTATCTTCATGTGCGGGGGAAGTGTCAACTTGACAGCCACTGAACCAACCAGCGCCTCGATTGGAAACGGCCCTATGAAGCGAGGGATGAACTTGTGTGAGCCTTGTAGATGAATGTTTCGTGTAGAGAGCCATACCTTATCCCCGACGTGGTACATGGGACCGGTTCGCCTTTTCTTGTCAGCGTGATGCTTGTAGGCTTGCTTGGCTGCGACCAGATTGCGTTGGACAGCTTGCCAGATTTCTTTTAGCCTTTTCTGCTTTTCCACTACTGCAGGCACTTCGGGTATGTTGTCTTGGGGTACTGGTTGAAAACGAGGGTGGTAACCATACAGGCTGTAGAATGGTGTTGTTTTAGTAGAGGAATGCACTGCATTATTGTATGCGAGTTCGGCGAGCCAGATGACGGCCGCCCAGTCATTCTCTTTTCCTTGGGTGAGACATCTAAGATATTGCTCTAGAGTCTGATTCAGTCTCTCCGTCTGACCATCAGTTTCCGGGTGATAGCCAGTGGACAAACGTACGTCAATCCCAACTGATTTGCAGAACGCTTGCCAGAACCTCGAAGTAAATTGCGGTCCTCGGTCTGAGACGATGCCGTATGGTAATCCATGCAGACGAATTACATGTTGCGAAAACAGGGTGGCCAGTGTGCTTGCTGATGGGGTTCCTTTGCAGGGTATGAAGTGCGCCATCTTGGTAAGATAGTCTACCACAACAAAAACTGCTGTAAACCCTTTACTCTGAGGTAGTTCAACTATCAAATCTATCGACACAGTATGCCATGGGGTAGGTGGCGTAGGTAATGGTTGTAGGGGTCCAGTTGGCTTTTGGTGATCGGATTTGTTTCTGAGACACACTTCACATGCGATTAAATATTGCTGGACGTCCTTACATATGGTTGGCCACCAAAAATGACGTTTCACCAGTTCTATGGTCTTTGCTGTTCCAGGATGGCCTACAAACGGGGAGTCGTGGCACCATTGTATTGCTTGTTGACGTAGTGGTGCTGTAGGTAAAAATAATGTGGTTTTGTAGAACGGTAGTCCTTCTTTCACCGACTGGTCTCCGCCTTGCATTTCCCATTGAGCCAGTTGCTGAGCAGACATGGCTGCCCTAATATTGTCAAACATAGAATCCACAGTTACACTCCCAATGACGCGATCCGGATCCACCATAGGTCTGGGCTCTTCTTTTCCTGTCTCAGATGGGTCGAAGCTTGGTTCGGGGTATCTTGAAAGTATATCTGCTTTTCGATTTTCTGCTCCTGGGTGGTAAGTTATCACAAAATCATATTCCGAGAACTGCATCGCCCATCTGAGTTGCCTGGGACTGAGGGCTCTGGCTGATTTTAAGAACTGTAAATTACGGTGGTCGCTGTAAATTGTCATTGTTTGTTGGGCCCCCAAAAGATAGTGACGCCACTCATCGAACGCTGTTTTTACTGCCAACAGTTCCTTGTCGGCTATGGCGTAATTTTGCTCCGCTGGGAGTAACATCCGTGAGTAGTAGGCGACTGGTTGTAATTACCCGTTTTCGTCCCTCTGTGATAAGATCGCCCCCACTGCATAGCTAGAGGCGTCGGTCTCGATGACGTATGGTTTGGTCGGGTCTGGGTGCTTTAGTACTGGTGCGGTGACAAACCCCGCCACAGCTTTCTCATCCCACGAGAACGGGACACCTTTCCGTAGAAGCCTGGTAATGGGTTGCACCTTTTTCGCGAAGCCATCTATGAAGCGACGGTAAAAGTTAGCAAAGCCAAGAACAGATTGGATGTCTTTGACTGATTTCGGGGGAGGCCAGTCTATGATGGATTGCACTTTTTTCTTGTCCATAGTGACCCCCTGTGGTGACAGAATGAACCCAAGGAACTCGACTGTAGTCTGATGGAACTCACATTTCTCGAGCTTAGCATATAGATGATGTTCACGTAGCCTTTGTAGTACCGCTCGGACGTGTTTTCGATGTTCTTCCAAGTTCTGAGAGTAAATCAAGATGTCATTGATGTAGACTATGGTGAACACGTCCAGATACCCACGCAGAACTTCATCCAGGAAATGCTGGTATGCTGCTGGAGCATTGCACAACCCAAACGCCATGACCTGATATTCATAGAGGCCAAACATGGTCCGAAAGGCTGTCTTCCATTCATCCCCTTTGCGAACTCTCACTAGATGGTAGGCCCCCCTGAGGTCCAATTTGGTATAGACGGTAGATCCACGTACCTGGTCCAACAGCACAGGTATCAGGGGCAAGGGGTAACGATTCTTGATGGTTATTTTGTTTATTGCCCTGTAGTCTATGCAAGTTCTTAGGTCTCCGGTCTTTTTGGGGTTTGGGGACGAAGAATAGGGGGGAAGAAACCGGGGATGTGGAGTGCCTGATGAAACCATTGGCCAAGTTGGATTCTATGTAGTCTTTCAAATACCTGTTTTCGGCTTCGGTGAGGGCGTATATCCGACTGCAGGGTAGCACTGCACCTGCTTCAAGGTCAATCCGGCAATCAAAGGGCCGGTGCGGGGGTAAGGTTTCAGCTGCTGCCTTGCTAAAAACATCCCTGTACCCCTCGTACTCTGCTGGCAAACCTGCAACCACACTGCTTCCCACGTAATGGGTCAAAGGCTTTGGTGGAGTTATTTGACAGTGTGTTTGACAATAACTGGAGTTGAACTGGACTGTGCCGGCATTCCAGTCGACGGATGGATTGTGGAGCCTCAACCAAGTGAGCCCCAGGATGAAGCCAAACTGTGGAGCTGCGATGACGTCAAAACGGAGGACTTCCTGATGTATTGTACTGCATTCCAACAACAAAGGTATTGTCTGCTGAGTGACTGGCCCAGAGACTAAAGGCGAACCGTCTACTGATTTCACTTCTTCAGGAACTGTCTTCGTATTTACCGGGAGCCCCAACCTCTTGGCCACCTGCACATCCACAAAGTTTCCTGTGGCGCCGGAATCTACCATCAAGGTCACCGGAACACATTTTCCCTGCCATTGCAGACATCCTTCCAAGGTCACATGGGTTATCAGATTTGTGCGCACATTTGCCAGCATGTGTGGGGTGTTTTTCGTTTTGCTTGCTCCTGCCACCCTCATGGGCGAGCTAGCGCGTTTCCCGAGGCCCCCCCTTGGGTGGTTTGTTGGGACATTCCCGTACGAAATGGCCAGCTTTTCCGCAATATAGACATAATTTGTCCTTTCTCCTCTTCTCCCTTTCTTCCTTGGAGAGAGGTCCCCGAATGGAACCTATTTGCATGGGTTCATCAGCCCCCTTGTCTGACACCCGAATGGGCTTCTGTTGGTCCAATCTCACCATCGGTTTGTTTTCCCAACGACGTCAATCCTGCCGCCGGTCATTCTGTTTCTGATCTAGTCGAAGAACGAGATCGATCATAGTTGAACAATCTTCAGGCTGGGGGTCCACCTGAGCTACCAGATCCTTGAGCTCCTCCCTAAGACCCTGATAGAACAAAGCCATCCTTTTCTCCTGCGGCCAATCCGTTTCCATAGCCAGTCGATTAAATGTGGTAACGTAAGTGACTAGATCTTTGTTTCCTTGTCTTAAAGTTATCAACTCCTTATCCTTAAGCAATGAAGCGGCCCTACGATTGAATATCCTACCAAACTCCTCCAGGAAGGTTTCCCAGCTGTAGAGCAAGGCATCATCCTTGCGGACTAGCGGCGTGGCCCATGAAGCGGCATCCCCGGTGAGATAGGAAATCACGAATGCCGTACGAGCCTGAGCTGTCCGGAACACAACAGGTTTAGTTAAAAAATGCAACTGACAATGCATAATGAACTGATTACAGTTCTGAGGGTCTCCATGGTATCGTTCCGGAGCTGCCAAGGGTAGTGATCAGTGCTTTAAGTGGGCCGGGGCCTGCCGGGGCCGGGCCCCGGCAGTCTCCAGAAAGTGGGGCTGAGCCGGGGCCCAGCCGGGGCCCCCCATCCCACACAACATTGGCGGGATGCATTATCCCGCCGCGGCCGCAGCCGCGACGGGAGATGCGCCCGTCATTATGTCGGCCAAGCTGACAGAAGTGCCAGCCAGCCACAGCGACGCTGAGGCTGGCGGCACTTCTGTCAGTTAGTGTAACTCCCTCTGATGACCCCTCATCAGGGTCATCAGAGGAAGTTACTGTCCCTTTGTTTCCCCCCCCCAGGTCACTGACCCCCGCGGGCTCCGTGATCTAATATGCAGATTAAATCACGGAGCCCGCGGGTTCGCAGAGGGTGAAAGACGCCTCGGGCTCAGTGATCTATGTGCTCTGAGCAGATAGATCACAGAGCCCGAGGTGCCTTTCTCCGTCGGCAAAGCTTTATAAAAGATGCCTTGAACTGTGTACGTTTCAAGCCATCTTTTATAAAGGTAGAAATATTTATTCTATGTTTATAAAAGACGGCTTGAAACGTGCACAATTCAAGGCATCTTTTATAAAGCTTTGTCGACGGACAAAGCCACCTTGCGGTTTGTTTTGTCCGTCATCAATGCTTTATAAAAGATGCCTTGAATTGTTTAAGTGTCAAGCCATCTTTTAGAAACATGTTACAAATATCTATGTTTATAAAAGGTGGCTTGAAAAGTACACAAACCATAGTAAGGTAAGCACACAAGTGTGCGTAACTTACTATGGTTTGTGCACTTTTCAAGCCACCTTTTACAAACATAGAAATATGTAACATTGCTATGTTTATAAAATATGGCTTGAAAAGTACACACACCATAGTAGTAAGCATACAAACATATACATGCTCACATACATTTATGTGTTTGTTTGCGCACCTTACTATGATTTGTGCACGTTTAGGCCACGCCCCCAATGAAAGCCACGCCCCCAAACGAGGGCCCCCCCTCAATTTCTTACCCCACTTAAAGCACTGGTAGTGATGGTTCAGTAGCTACCTGTACCGGGACTGGTGGGGGGGCTCTGGGTAAGGGAGTGGCCTAGGCCTGGTTTTGCACCGTTAAGGTATGTACCTGCCCCGCCAGGGTCTGATAATCCTGCCTAGTTGCCGCCAGCTCCGCCTTTAGTTCTTGGAGTAGCGTTACCACGTCCGCCATGGTTGTGCTGCCTGGGCGCCTAAACAATACTTGGGCTCGCAATTCTGTCAGAACTTGCTTCTTCCAGGCGCAGAGGCAGCACAAACGCAGCTAAAACGCCTCCCTCCCCGTAAGGTCGCAGTACCTGGAGATAGACAGCACAGGCAACCTTGACCCTTCGGGGAAAGAGGGTTAGGGTCCGTTGGTTGGATAGGTAAGGAAGTTATGAACACCGGAAAAGGGTTTAGGTAGAGGTTCTGGATGGGAAGGGGGAATGTCAGGGTCACATGCTCCTCGGCTCCTGTTCCATGAATTCGCCGCCCATGCACTCCTGCTCTCACCACTCACTCCTTCACTGAATGCTTGAGTTCACCTCGGGCTTTTGTACTGGAGCCCCTCACCAGGACATCACATGTAAACACATTAACTTAGGTACAGCTTAGATTAGCCCCCACATTGCAGCATGCTGGATTCCAAACCTGCATTACTTCATGCAGCATCTATAGCAATTGCCCAACTTCCCACCCAAACCTGCATTCACTTCATGCAGTACCAATGGGAATTGCCCCAAAGCAATAATGTACTTAGCTTCGGTTTCTGCCTGAGTCCACAGCTTTTCTGGCCTTTTCGTGTTGATTGGCCACAAACTTCTCCTGGATTTCCAGTCTCTCTGCAAGAGCAAAATTAGAGTCAATACCAGTGCGTGCTGTGCGCTTGATTGGTTAGTGGCTTTTGGGTACCCTGCACGGCGAGAATCGCCGCTCCGGAGTCATGCGACTATACTTTTGATCACATTAAAACATGCGGGCATTGTTAGTTCGAGTCTCATGCGTGGTTAGGGACGTTATAACTCTTAGCGTTCCCTTCAAGAGTTTTGCGCTGCGGCTCGCTGTGGGCTGGTGGGCTTCTGCGCCGCTTCTACTGCGTGGCCCCCCCTCGGGTATTACTGGTGAGAAGCACAAGGTAAGTATTTGTACTTATCTCAGACTTGTACGCGGGGCCTGGGGTTTGCAGGCGTCGGGCGGAATCGCCCCGCGTAAGCTTGCCTCCGGAGCTCCTGTGAACACGTCTTTCCAGGACGCCGGTCAGGATTGCGAGCGGCTCCCCACGGGCGCGGCTTGCGCATGTGCGCTGATGCGGGCGCGGTCGGGGGCGTGGCTATCTTCCCCCGATCAGGCCCAGGCGGCGAGCGGCCTGCTGGGAAATGTAGTACCCGGGCTGTTCTCCATTCCTGGACCACGGTCCTACAAAAAGGGTGGAGAACATGCCTGGAGTACTTGGTAGAGTGCTTTCTGGTTGCTTGTCTGCCCCCCAGGCTGACCATAAGGGCAATTACCCCCAGACCTGCCCCAGCCCTGACAAAGAGAATGGATTTTACCCTCTAAAGGAAGTGAAAGCAGCAGCGGTGTATACTAATTCACCATACAAACCCCCTGTTTATACTATACAAGAGACAGAGGAAGAGAATAAAAGTAGAGAACGTAAATATGTGCAGGCACGTAATGAAAGTAAACAGCGTGATGATAAAAGGATAGACAGAACAAACAGAGAGAAATAGATGAAGAGGCTGAGAAAGAAAGAAGAATAACAGATATAGCTAAGGGTACGACAATAGGACAAAAACAAATGGATGGGAGGACAAATATTGCTTAAACTAGATGATAAACGTATTGGTGGAGTTCGATAAAGAAAGGAAAGCGAGGAGCAAGATAAGAAAGTGAAAGAGAAGGAAGAAGAAATGCTATACAAACAAGAAAGAGTCAAGAAAGGTAAGCAACGGGAAGAACAAAGAAACTATGAGGCAAAAAGGGAGAAGGAGAGGTTAGAGGAAGAGAAATGAGAAAAAATAGAAGCACAAAGATTGAAAGCAGGTAGTTTACAAAGAAGGTGAGAGGAAGAGTGTTAGGAAAGATTTCATAATTGTAGGGAATTTTCCTTCCATGTGGCAACCCCTAAACTTTTTGCTGTTGTTTCTCACCTTGTTCTTGACTTTGCCAGAGAAGTGCAGCCTTCTGCCGCACTCCTCTGGGCTTTCGCTCCTTTCTTACGAGGAAACTGACATGCCCTTAAGACAGTCAGTACCGGGGAACGCTGTTTCCCGTAGTTTCTTTTATCATGTTGCGGCTTTAGTGCAACATGACACAAGAGGGCACTGTAAGCTAAGTCACAGCTCTCTTGGGTCTCTAGCCTTCTACAGACCCTAGATACTCTTTTAGGATGGTATTTGATCGGTGCAAGTCATTCAGGGACTCGAATGGTGGCAGCGATCGTTTTGTTTATTTTGAGCTCCTTTTGGCGTTCTGAGCACGTTTTTCGCACTGAACCCAAAATGGTGGCCTGGCTCCCAAAATGGCCAGTCCACGAGGCTCCTTTGTCCTGTCCACTGACCGTCTTGCTCCCTTCACCTTCCCCAGGTCGGGCGACCCGGGGCCTTCCTTATTTGGGCATGTACTTTCCCACGAAACGTGGTTGCTTTCGCGGGCTTCTACATGTCGTTTGTGTGCCTCCAGGGTGTGGGCTGGGATGTCTGGTCCCAATACACATCCTGGGTGCCAGAGAGTCTAGGGTGGTGTGAATGCCTGGGACCACCGTGGTCCGTGATTGGTCCACGTATGGTATGTGTGTTGATGAGCGGATCTCCCATTGGCTCCCCTCCGTTTTGGCGCGAAGGGAACCGTGGATAAGAGGGGGCTGGAAACACCACTACCATGTCGATCTCCTGAGTTCTCACGAACGAAGGAATACAGGAGCCAAGTATCCTGCAACCAAGAGGCTGGACCGAGGCATCGCTGGTGACCCGCTGAAGGAATCCTCCTTTGCACTGCTGTCGTCCTGTGAAACCCTTTCCTCCTTGGATCGAACCAGAAGGCCTGTACTGGTGCTTCGACCTTTGGAATAGCAGGAACAGCTATTCCCGGCGACTTCATCCTCTCCTGCCAAGTAAGCCTTCGGAAGTGTCTCTGGGCCATCCAGTTGACTGACCAGCTTACAAGGGAGTCCTGCTCTGTAACTGCCGCCAGGTTGTGTTGTATTTCGAGTCCTGGTCACTCTCCCACGCTTCGTACACTTGGCGTTCCCAAGTCTGAAGGGAGGAGTGTACATTTGGCTCGAATACACACGGCCGCTCCGTTGTCCTGCTGCGGCAACAAACTGTGCTGGTTTCGTCGATTGGGACGTCTTTTTGCTCTACACGACTACGAGGCGTTCCCTGCTCTTCTGAACCTGACAGCTGCTGAAACTAACGTGGAGAAGCCTGGGTCTGCTTGCTTCGGGGACCGGTGAGTAGTTTAGCTAGGATCTGGTCGCCCTCCTGCAGTATCCCATTGCTTTTCCCTGCTGTGTAAAAACAGCACCCTTTTGGCCGTACTCGCGCTCTGCTTCTGCCCGCTGTGGAGGCTGCGCTTGAGTTGCGGAACCTGTTCTCCTTCTGCTGTGCACTAACCCGAACTGCCTGACTTCCTCCGAAGAGCTTCCCCTTTTGCCCGTTGGCACGGCGTGGCAGGTACTTTGAGCACAAGGCTCCACTCTTCGCAGGGCTCGGACTTCCATCTAGTTAGGTGCCTCTGAAGGCGAACTGAGTCTAAAGCGTTATCGCACTGCCTGTTTTCCTTTCCTTTCAGGTGGACTACATATTTCGTGCTTTAAACGCTTGCGACTGTGTATTTGTATATATATTGTGTTGATATGGTATGTGTTGGTTTAATATTGTGATATTGTGATTTTCTCGCTACGGTCATTATTTTAAAGGCCTTAAAATAAATGTGTATCTATTTTTGATATAACAACTGTTTGGAGTAGAGTGTAAGCGCTCTTGCTTTGTGTGCTCATTGCGGGCTTTCAGTCACCCTCACCCCTCTTGAGACCTAGTCTTGACCGCCGCGATCGCTACCTTGATTGGTCTGGCTTGTCCAGAGGTTACCCTGTTCCAAGTAATTAGGTTGGCCTTCTGAACTTCTGCGCCACCAGGACAGAGTTCAGAAATCCGTCTTAACAAATTGGTGTACAGCGGTGGGATACGACTGAAGGTATCCAGTGTTGCGCTCGAACTAAGGCATTTCAGGTTATTCCAAACAGTACACGTAGTGAATTGTTGTAATATAACTTTAAAAAGGCCATAGTCCTATCAAACAGTATGGAAGCAAATACCTTGTTAACTTTAAATGCTTCCAAATCAGAAACGCTGAAAAAGATGTGTGCGGAGAGAGGTGTTTCCTCTCAAGGCACAAAATTGGAAATGATCCAGAGAATCGTGGCGTGGCAAGAAGCGCAGCTTGACGCTATAACTTCCGAGGACAGTGCAGAAGGTGGTGGGGCTGCTCTCACTGGTAGAACCGACGGTTCTGCCGCTGCACTGATCCATCGCGACCACGAGGACAGGGAGGATGTGATGTCTAATGTTTCCTCTGCCACTGTTGATGGGGAGGCTATGCTTGAATTCAAGAAGCAAGAGCTGCGGTTTAGGCAGCAGGAGCTTGAATTCAGCATAGCCAAACTAAAAATCGAACAGGCAGAAAAACAGAAAGACAGGGATCACCAGTTGGAACTGGCCAAGCTTCAGGTTGCAAATGGATCCAAGGGTCCTAGACATGGGTCTGGGGCTTCCTCTCATCCACGGTTTCCGAAAGATCTGCTCAGTGTGTATGAAGAAAGGAATGACATTATGGACTGGCTGAATGCGTTTGAGTATGCATGCGAGGTCCAAGAAGTTGACAATGCTGATAAGATTGCGTGGTTGCTCAGTAGACTGCCCCATTCTGGCTGTAGTGCCATTATGGAAATGTCGAAGGCTGAGCGGGCTGATTTCGCAATGTTAAAGCAAACTCTCATTTTAAAGTTTGGGAAGACTCCGGCCCAATATTTAAAGCGTTTTCGAGAGTATAAGAAAAAGGAAGGTGGTACTTGGGTATCTTATGTCGCTGAATCTTTGAAAAACTTAACTGGCTGGGTAGAAGGTTATAAGGTTTCTACCTTCGAAGGCATGATAAATCTTGTCATGCTGGAACATATTTTTGCTTCTTCTTCCCCGGAGCTTAAGCAGCATTTGGCCGATTCGAAGGAGATAGATCCTAAGAAGCTGGCCATTGCAGCAGACTTATGGGTGTCACATCGAGTGTCCCATAAGGACAAAACTCATCCTGGTAAGCAGGAGGAAGGGAAAAAGTCCAAAGATATGGAGGGTGAGGAATCTGCTAAATCTTCTTCCCATAAGGGCCACAAAAAGAAAAACAAGGGTAAGACACAAGAGAACTCACAGGGTAGTGGAGGTCAGCCTCCGAAACAGAACTCTGGTTACAATAAGCCTCCCTACGTAAACAAACCCACTGGGGCTTGTTTTTCTTGTGGAGCAACTGACCATGTGAAGGGGGATCCCCGTTGTAAGGTTAGACCTTTGGGGGTCCACTCCGCTAATCTGGCCTTCTCCTCCTACGAGGAAGAAGAGATTACAGGAGCATCCTTCTCCTCAGACTCATTTCCCAGCGGAATAGAGGCTGAGGTAGTTTTAGTGTCCCTGGGTTCCTGGGAGCCTAAACGCAGAGGCGTATGCTAGGATTCCGGATAATACCAAGCACTACTTTAAAGACAGTGTGCTAATCAATGGAGTGGATACTCCAGCTCTTAGGGATAGTGGGTGCAGTCGCACTGTAGTGGATTCTACCTTGGTAGACTCAGAGGAAGTTGCCAGAGCTACTCTGATGCCCACTAAGTTGGCTGACGGCCCCCTCCGTATGTTTCCCGTGATCCCTGTAAATCTTACTTTAAATGGTACAGCAGTCAGGATTCCAGTGAGCATTCAGAGAAACGTCCCGGGAAAGGTCTTGTTGGGTAATGATCTCAGAGCTTTAGGGCTCGTAGGAGACACTGCCGAAAGACCCTACACACGGTCTCAAGCACGGGCAGCATTGGCCAAGTCCAATACGCCGCCCCAGCCGAAGGGGAAACCCAAGGCGAAAGGAGTCTACAAGTCAAGACGAGGGAAAGAGAATATTCCCCCGAGCTCGCCTACCACTGCGGTGGAGGAAGTTGGTCAATCGCCCGGGCCTGACGAGGAGGTGGCGATGCCTGAAGTTTTCGACCCCAACGATCATCCTGAACTAAAAGACTTGTTAGTTGAAGGAGGTCCTGATAGGGACGAATTCAGTAAAGGCCAACGTGAGTGCCCATCTCTGGAAGGCCTAAGGAGACAGGCCTGCTCCCAGCTTGAGGGTGAACCTCCTGGGAAGCATAGGATTTATTGGGAAGGTGGACTCCTGTATAGTGAGCCCACAGAGTCTACAGAAGGAGACCATAGGAGGTTGGTGGTTCCCCTTGCTGTTAGACCCTTCCTCCTGCAGTTGGCGCATGAAGTTCCCCTTGCTGGTCACCTTGGTATGAAGAGGACCAAGCAAAGGTTATCCATGCACTTCTACTGGCCCAAGATGGGGGTGCAAGTAGAAAGTCACTGCAGGAGTTGTGCCTCCTGCCAGTTGTCTGGTAAGGTTGGCGCGACAATCCAAGCTCCGTTGGTACCGCTCCCAGTTGTGGGGGTACCATTTGAAAGGGTAGGGATCGACATCGTTGGTCCCCTTGACCCGCAAACATCCTCGGGCAATAGATTTATCCTGGTGCTGGTCGACCATGCAACCAGGTATCCTGAGGCCATCCCATTGAAAACTGTAACTGCCAAGTCAGTTGCAAAAGCTTTACTCGGCATATTTACTAGGGTTGGCTTCCCTAAAGAAGTTGTGTCAGATCGTGGCAGCAACTTTATGTCGAAGTATATGCAGGCTATGTGGAAAGAATGTGGGGTCACCTACAAGTTCTCTTCTGCATATCACCCCCAGACCAATGGTCTGGTGGAACGTTTCAACAGAACGTTAAAGAGCATGATTGGGGCTCTGGAGGAGCCCCAGAGAAGAAAATGGGATCTTCTTTTACCATGCTTGCTGTTTGCCTACCGAGAGGTACCACAGGAGGGTGTTGGCTTCAGCCCCTTCTGTTCGGTCATCCCGTACGGGGACCCTTAGCCATCGTCAAAGAGGGATGGGAGATGCCCACTCCCCCTGTTACTACCAATGTAGTTGATTATGTGCTAGGGCTCAGAAAACGGATGGTACTTCTGATGGGCCTGGCTAGTGATAAATTGAAGGCAGGGCAAGCGCTGGTGAAACATTGGTACGACCAGAAAGCTTCCCTCATCAACTTTACACCTGGTCAGCAAGTCCTGATCATGAATCCAATAAGGCCTCGAGCTTTACAGGACAAATGGTCAGGCCCTTACACAGTGGTGGAGCCCCTGGGTGAGGTGAACTATTTAGTGGACCTTGGAAGGCCTGGACAGGCTCCAAAAGTATTTCACGTGAATAGGCTGAAGGCTTTCGTCCCAAGAGTCGAAATCGCAGCACTGGTACTAGCTTCAGATGTTGAAGAAGAGGAGTCTGAACCTCTCCCCGACCTGTTCCAGAGCGGTCCTTCAGATAGCTCCTTTGAGGGTGTCCGAGTGGCCCCTCACCTGACTTCTGATCAGCAGGCTGAGGTGAAAAGTTTGCTTAGGCAGTTTTCCCCCCTGTTTTCACAGTCCCCTGGTTTGACACCTTGGTGCAAACATAACATTGACACAGGAGACAGTGTACCTACCAAAAGTAGGGGATACAGGATGTCAGACAAAGTACGGTCTTATATTAAGACCGAGGTCAACAAGATGTTAGATCTTGGGGTGATTGAACCCTCTAGTAGTCCTTGGTCCAGGCCTGTGGTGTTGGTTCCAAAGGCAGGCACTTCTGAATTGAGGTTCTGTGTGGATTACAGGGCTCTGAATGCTGTCACCAAGACAGACGCACACCCCTTGCCTCGAACAGATGAGCTGGTGGATACTTTGGGTGCCTCCAAGTACCTCAGCACGTTTGACCTCACTGCTGCCTATTGGCAAATAGCTTTAGCAGAACATGCCAAGGAGAAGACAGCATTTTCTACTCCAGACGGCCTTTACCAATTCCGGGTAATGCCGTTCGGGTTGAAGAATGCACCTGCCACTTTCCAGAGGCTTGTGAACCATGTGTTGAATGGGTTGGACGAATTCTGTCTTGCATATCTGGACGATATAGCAGTTTTCAGTGCCACCTGGGAAGACCATGTGAAACACCTCAGGATTGTGCTCCAGGCTCTTCAGAAAGCCCACTTGACCATAAGGGCTAGTAAATGCCAGATTGGACAAGGCTCAGTGGTTTACCTTGGACATGAAGTAGGTGGAGGGAGGATACAGCCTCTACCCAGTAAAGTTCAAGCAGTACGAGACTGGCCTACCCCCACTACGCAAACCCAAGTGAGAGCCTTCTTAGGACTCACGGGGTATTACCGCAATTTTGTGGCAGACTATGGCACCATAGCTGCTCCTCTGACTGCCCTCACAACTCCGAAGAAACCCAAGAAGGTAACTTGGACCGACGAGTGTGAGAAGGCCTTCAATGGCTTAAAAGACTCCTTGTGCCAGGCCCCTGTCCTTAGGGCCCCTGATTATCAAAGACCTTTTATCGTGCAGACGGATGCCTCTGACACTGGGATAGGAGCTGTACTATCACAAGTAGATGAGAAGGGTAAGGAACACCCTATCGGTTTTATTAGTCGCCAGCTTAAGGACAGAGAGCTCAGATGGTCCACGGTAGAGAAAGAATGTTTCTCTGTTGTGTGGGCCCTAAGGAAGCTGAGGCCCTACCTCTATGGGACCCACTTCACTGTGCAGACTGACCATAAGCCGTTAAAGTGGCTAATGAACATGAAGGGGGAGAATCCAAAGTTGCTTAGGTGGTCCATAAGTCTACAAGGCTTCGACTTCACTATTGAGCATAGGCCAGGTGTCCAACATAGCAATGCTGATGGGTTGTCCAGAATGTTTTACCGACCTGAACAAGAGACTCATCCAGGGGTGGATTAGTTCCCCCTGTCCATAGTCTGGGAGGGGCGAGTGTTAGGAAAGATTTCATAATTGTAGGGAATTTTCCTTCCATGTGGCAACCCCTAAACTTTTTGCTGTTGTTTTCTCACCTTGTTCTTGACTTTGCCAGAGAAGTGCAGCCTTCTGCCGCACTCCTCTGGGTTTTCGCTCCTTTCTTACGGGGAAACTGACATGCCCTTAAGACAGTCAGTACCGGGGAACGCTGTTTCCCGTAGTTTCTTTTATCATGTTGCGGCTTTAGTGCAACATGACACAAGAGGGCACTGTAAGCTAAGTTACAGCTCTATTGGGTCTCTAGCCTTCTACAGACCCCAGATACTCTTTTAGGATGGTATTTGATCGGTGCAAGTCATTCAGGGACTCGAATGGTGGCAGCGATCGTTTTGTTTATTTTGAGCTCCTTTTGGCGTTCTGAGCACGTTTTTCGCACTGAACCCAAAATGGTGGCCTGGCTCCCAAAATGGCCAGTCCACGAGGCTCCTTTGTCCTGTCCACTGACCGTCTTGCTCCCTTCACCTTCCCCAGGTCGGGCGACCCGGGGCCTTCCTTATTTGGGCATGTACTTTCCTGCGAAACGTGGTTGCTTTCGCGGGCTTCTACATGTCGTTTGTGTGCCTCCAGGGTGTGGGCTGGGATGTCTGGTCCCAATACACATCCTGGGTGCCAGAGAGTCTAGGGTGGTGTGAATGCCTGGGACCACCGTGGTCCGTGATTGGTCCACGTATGGTATGTGTGTTGATGAGCGGATCTCCCATTGGCTCCCCTCCGTTTTGGCGCGAAGGGAACCGTGGATAAGAGGGGGCTGGAAACACCACTACCATGTCGATCTCCTGAGTTCTCACGAACGAAGGAATACAGGAGCCAAGTATCCTGCAACCAAGAGGCTGGACCGAGGAATCGCTGGTGACCCGCTGAAGGAATCCTCCTTTGCACTGCTGTCATCCTGTGAAACCCTTTCCTCCTTGGATCGAACCAGAAGGCCTGTACTGGTGCTTCGACCTTTGGAATAGCAGGAACAGCTATTCCCGGCGACTTCATCCTCTCCTGCCAAGTAAGCCTTCGGAAGTGTCTCTGGGCCATCCAGTTGACTGACCAGCTTACAAGGGAGTCCTGCTCTGTAACTGCCGCCAGGTTGTGTTGTATTTCGAGTCCTGGTCACTCTCCCACGCTTCGTACACTTGGCGTTCCCAAGTCTGAAGGGAGGAGTGTACATTTGGCTCGAATACACACGGCCGCTCCGTTGTCCTGCTGCGGCAACAAACTGTGCTGGTTTCGTCGATTGGGACGTCTTTTTGCTCTACACGACTACGAGGCGTTCCCTGCTCTTCTGAACCTGCCAGCTGCTGAAACTAACGTGGAGAAGCCTGGGTCTGCTTGCTTCGGGGACCGGTGAGTAGTTTAGCTAGGATCTGGTCGCCCTCCTGCAGTATCCCATTGCTTTTCCCTGCTGTGTAAAAACAGCACCCTTTTGGCCGTACTCGCGCTCTGCTTCTGCCCGCTGTGGAGGCTGCGCTTGAGTTGCGGAACCTGTTCTCCTTCTGCTGTGCACTAACCCGAACTGCCTGACTTCCTCCGAAGAGCTTCCCCTTTTGCCCGTTGGCACCGGCGTGGCAGGTACTTTGAGCACAAGGCCCCACTCTTCGCAGGGCTCGGACTTCCATCTAGTTAGGTGCCTCTGAAGGCGAACTGAGTCTAAAGCGTTATCGCACTGCCTGTTTTCCTTTCCTTTCAGGTGGACTACATATTTCGTGCTTTAAACGCTTGCGACTGTGTATTTGTATATATATTGTGTTGATATGGTATGTGTTGTTTAATATTGTGATATTGTGATTTTCTCGCTACGGTCATTATTTTAAAGGCCTTAAAATAAATGTGTATCTATTTTTGATATAACAACTGTTTGGAGTAGAGTGTAAGCGCTCTTGCTTTGTGTGCTCATTGCGGGCTTTCAGTCACCCTCACCCCTCTTGAGACCTAGTCTTGACCGCCGCGATCGCTACCTTGATTGGTCTGGCTTGTCCAGAGGTTACCCTGTTCCAAGTAATTAGGTTGGCCTTCTGAACTTCTGCGCCACCAGGACAGAGTTCAGAAATCCATCTTAACAAAGAGGAATTAAGGGAAAAAAGGATAAGGGAGGAAGAAATGAACAGAAGTAGGGGATTCAAAGATGATCAGAGTACAATATACAGATACATCGGATATTGGAGCAATAATGACTAGGAAGATGAGGGAGGATGAAGACCCCATTGCTTTTATTCAGGATATTCTGGATAGATGGAGTGATGAGACGCACGAACCAGGGGATAAAACGGTAGCATTAATTTACCACATATTATGTCAGGAACTGCCAGAGCCAGTACAAAGGCAGTTAAAGAAACAGGTGGGAATGGAAGCAAAACCATGTCCAGAGACAAAATTGGCAATTGTGCATTATTGTAGAATGTTAAAAGAAAGATACAAAGAAAGCTGAGGGTTGAAAGCAAGAAGACGCGAAGTTGGTGCAGAAAAAAATATCAAAGTTCACCATAGAAGGAGCAGTGTTGACAAGTAATGAGGCAAACATGGCGCAAGTGATGCAGTTCCCACAACACAAGAATATAGCATATGCCCAAGATCAGAGTTGGCATAATTATATGCCAAGAGTCTGAGGGAATGGGCCTCAAGGAGGAGGATGAGGAGGATTTCTAAAACCGCAAGGAAGGGGAGGATCAAATGGCAGACAGCCCTTGACATGTTGGAATTGTGGAAAAATAGGACATGTGGCTAGAGTATGTAGACATAGTCGAGGCATGCAGCAATATATTTGGCAATCTCCAAGAGGGGGACAGGTTATGCATCACATCATAATACAGATTCGCAAGAATAATATGCCCAAGATCACACAGAATCAGGCATGCCGCCACAACCACAGCAGTTTCAGTAAGTGCCAATGTAGATACAATTGCCACAACCACAGCAATTCCAACACACACCAATGCAGACACAGTCATTACAGGGTCAACAACAGCAAATGGAACATACACCCACTCAACAAATACAATATATCCAAATTCAACAAACAGGCACTTCATAATGGCAAATGGACACAGGAGCTACACAATCAGCCAAACCCAAATTAGGGAGTGCGACTATGGTGGGAGGGAATGCTTTCACAGGCACAGGGATGAATGTATACCCACAATAGGGTAGCCCACAGGATGACCTGATGTGTTCAGTACTATCTGTAACACCAGAGCCCCAAGAGCAACCAAGGGTCAAGGTGACGATATCAGGCAAGACATACTCATTTCTTGTTGACACTGGAGTGACTCGTTCCTGCGTCCATGAGGGAAAATATCCAATGTCAGGCATTTCCATTGAAGAGGGATGGACAAATACCCCCTCTGCTCCCCCTCCCATAAGATACATGGCCTGGAAGAAGAACAGGAGATCGCCCATACAATTTCAGACCAATTCCTAGTGCTCCAATCATTGACAAGCATGTCGAGAGGTCCCCAATCAGCCAACCTTACAGACCAGGGGCCGTACAGACCCTACCCAGAGTGGATGAAGGCCCTCAGGCGTCAACTAAGGAGACTTCAATTGACAGCATTGACTAAAGCGCCAAGAAAGCGAAGCCACTGGCGTCGTTAGAGACACCGCAATTTAGCAGCGTTATACAGGAAGCACATGTGCCATCCGCACAATGAAACACACGCACACTCGATTACACGAAGAATACGGATGCACAGCTCTGTAGTTAGAGGACAGACACACATACACACTGTCATTGCTTCATTATTTTGTCACTTAAATGCAGCAATGCAGAAACCGCAAGAAGCAAGAGATCCTGAGCAAAAGCTTGCAGATGCTTATATGAAAATTTACTTTATGGAACTGTAGGAGCACCCAGTGTGACTAACATATGAAGGATATAGAGTAGCACAAACGTACAGAAGCCATGGGATGGTTTAAGAAATCATAGCAGACCACAGACCCTCAGTGAGAGCTGAGCCGAGCGAATTCAGGCTGCATAGAGTGGCGAGCGTTTGAGACAGGGACTGCTGATAAGGCCACTAGATAAGGACAGCATTCCTTTCCCTGAAAGACAGTAACACCAGCTGCAGTAAAGTACGGTGACCGTAAATATACGGAAACGGAAGTAAAAACATGGTCCCGGAACGGGAAACAGCACGCCGTACACCTATAAAATCAGAATTCCCACACAACCATAAAAAATACTACCCTGAGACACATCCCAACCCGTCATCCACCCTAGTGAAAGCAATAAAAATGGGAAAAGTAGCGAAAAAAGCGTGCGACCGCAAGCGGCAGGTCCACTTCTCCCGTGAGGAACTCACCGTGCTCACAGAGACCCTCCAGGAGAATGCTGCCGTCGTCTTCTCGACGCAAATGACCAGGACGGCACTTGCGAACAAGAAGGCCATATGGGCCCTGGTGGCACAGCGGGTAAGTGCGGTGGGGACCGCACCCCGCAACCCACAGCAATGCAGAAAGCGATGGGACGACTTGCGGATACGCGTACGGAGCATACTATCCGCCAACGGTAACATTGCCACAGCTACCGGGGGAGGATCGGAATCACCCATCAAGTTGACCCCCTGGGAAGAAATCTGTGCCTCCACCATTGGAATGGAGAGTATAGAGGGAGTCGGAGGGATGGAGAAAGGAGTGCAGACATCCGAAGAATCAGGTAGGTGGGCCAAATAAAACAATGCAAAATCCACAATGTCCAATCATGTGAAGTACCATGTGTCCACATAGTGCAACAGTAACACATGTCCAGGAGAACGTCCACATACATTGGCCTGATAGCGCACTTTAAAACTCACATTAAATACATAAATAATTAAAAATCCTAAAAACACCCTCTACACGTGCAGCAGGCACACCCTAACTGCAGGCTGCAAAACAACTGCATCCTCAATCCACACAAAAATGAAACCACCTCCAAGGCCCCGACCCAAATCACCCTCAGGTACCACCCCAATGCATGTGATACATTGCCATTCCAATTTCCACAGACCCATTAATAACGCTCGCCCTCCTTTACTCCACCACAGGGTCCGATTCAAACGACGAGCTCCAGGACACCCATACCAGCACACCTGCAAAGAGGGCCAAGACCAACGGCCAAAGACCCTCCACCTCAGCTGCACGGATCAAGACACGGCAGCAGCACAAATCAAGTGGCAGCACACAGGAGGGAACTTCAACAGGCACCCCAGCAGCCAGCATGCCCACAACAGCACCGCCACAGGTCCCCCCAATGGATGCCACAGAAGGCACTGCTTCTGGTGGCAGCAGCACCATAGGTGACACTGCATTAATGGCAGCATGCTCCGACACAGAAAACGGGGATGTCGAAGTAGGATCCATCCATGACCTGTCTCAATCCCCCTGTTTGTTTCATCCCGTACACCATGAGGATACCACGCAGGGGCACCCACAAGACGACGACTGGCCATCCCCCACAAGCCCTGTGGCAAGGCAACATGAGGTGATCAGCCCCTCTGTGACACCACCGCAAATGGGCATGGCACAGCAGAGGCAACAGTCCCTCGACCAGGTGATCGTGCAACAGCAGCAACTGGCCACGCTCCTCAAGGACCATGCTGATGAATGTGGGGGTACTAAGGCAGCCATAGAAACATCAACTGAGACACTTAGGGCAGAAATGGAGAGAAGCACCGAGAGCCTGAGAGTACAAATGGAGAGAAGCACCGAGAGCCTGAGGGGGGAACTGCATGCGACGTCCAAAGACGTATGTGCTGAACTTGCCGCTGTGCGCCGTGTGCTCACTGAGCTCTCACAAACCCTTAGGGACATGCATGGACGTGAGCAGGCAGAGACATCATCCGTTGCAAGTTCCGTCCAGGGCAGCCCCCAACGTAGATCAGGGAGGAACCTGCGCTCCACAGGCAGGGGTGCCCCTGATACCCGGAGAGGGGGCTTGCAATAGCGTCTGCCCAC
Source organism: Ambystoma mexicanum (assembly GCF_040938575.1). Taxonomy (NCBI): domain Eukaryota; kingdom Metazoa; phylum Chordata; class Amphibia; order Caudata; family Ambystomatidae; genus Ambystoma; species Ambystoma mexicanum. The sequence continues at coordinate 694,666,147 of NC_090926.1, read as the reverse complement.
TGACAATGAGCATCTTTGGACACTGGTGTTCGGGGGGGAGGTAGGAGGGTGGAGGGGGTGTGTTGGGCTCACTTGGGTGGCGGGTCGATGGGGTGTGTAACATAATTCCACATATGCTATAAACAATGCACGATCATCCAATGAGATGTGTGGACATTGATCTTTGTGTACGAGGCCTTTATAGGCGTACAGTCCATATTGTGCATGTTCCAGACACACACAGTGCCACAAGTCCCGTGTCCATGTATCAGCCACCAGGCGTGAGTGCTAGAAGCATGAATCTATGAGAATCTGACGAATGTCACGGCCCTCCAGTGCCTCGCGGACTCCTTGAGGTGCTGCCACATCCCCACCCTCATCATGACCATCTTCAGGTGCTTGCAGTTCTGCGTCAGGGGGCATGGGCACATTTCTACGTACGCACATGTTGTGTAGCATGACACATGCCATGACCATCCTTGCAACCTTCTCATGGCGGTACAGGAGTGCCCCGCCAGACCTGCTGAGGCAGCGGAAACGAGTCTTCAGTAGGCCGAATGCCTGTTCTATGACTACACGGGTACGTGAGTGGGCATGGTTGTAGTCCTCCTCATGCTGGTTCTGTGGGTTCCGGAGTGGTGTAAGGAGCCATCTCTTCAGTGGATACCCGGCATCACCTGTATGTGGACAATAAAGGACGTTTGTGGAATGACATTGCTACGTACGCACCCCCCCCCTTCCTGCCAGGTCATTGCCGCATCACATACCCCACATTATCATGCATGAAATGAGACTCACCGAGTAGCCAGGATCTGTTCCCTGCGTGTCGCTCCATGTAGCGTGGTATTGTAGAGTTCCTCAAGACCATAGAATCATGGGTTGATCCAGGAAATCGGGCACAACAATGTGTAATGATCCTGTTGGAGTCACACACCATTTGTACATTAAGAGAATGAAATTGTTTTCGGTTGCGGTACTGGGCCTCCATGGCATGTGGGACGACCAATTCCACATGGTGCAGTCGATGGCACCAATGCAACCCGGTATGCCGCCAAGTGCATGGAATCCCACTTTTGTGTTCGTAATTTCCTGCTCCGAGCGTGGTAGAGAGATGTAGTCGTCTGCGTGCTTCAGGAGGGCATCGAGCACTTGCAATAGTGTCCGTGAGAACAGTGGCTGTGAAATGCCATGCAACTGTCCGACTGTGTGCTGGTAGGTGCCTGTGGCCAGGAAGTGGAGTACAGACACGACCTTCAGTAGGGGTGGGATGGTGGTTGGGCTATCTATCATGCTGACAAGGTCAGCCTGTGTCATGTCCACAATGGCGGTTATGGTGTCCCGGTCCAAACGGTAGAGGGTGTGGATCTGCTCATCCGTGAGGTTGAACGGATGTGCTCGGAGGCGTGGGATTGCGGGCTGCCTGCGTGGTGGTAGTGGCTGTGCTGGCGGGCCTTGCTGGCCCTGCCTTGCCCTCCTCCTGCGTCTCCTCTGTGCGGCCGGTTGTTGTAGTAGTTGGTGTTCGTCTTCTTCTTGAAGTTGGAGTACTTGCAGTGCTATCAGGTCCCCCAGGGCCAACATCGCTAGTCCTGCCGGTAGCATTTTGGAGTGGGTGTGGTTGTGGGAGGGGGTTGGGTGTGCAATTTATGTGTTTTCAGGCTGTATAGCCTCCACCTGTGGTGATTCATTCCACCTGTGCAAGCTGCAATCCCCTTTGGGCGAGCACGTCCCGCACACAACGCTGCAATTCGACGCATGGCATCTTGCTATTACAATCATGTATTTGATCCCGATGGCAGTGAAATATTGGTTCATATGTTCATTCTGCTATGGTCCCATTGTTTCACATGCTATCTTTGCAGTCGCGAACAAACTTGTGAAGGGTCAGTGGAATGTAGTACTCGATTAACGGTGGACCCTCATGCAGCACTGTACCGCGGTTCACCGACGGGCGGGGCGTCCCATTTGTGAGTGAAGGCAGTTGCCATTTTCACACACTGCCGCACTACATGGATGAATTTGTGATTTCAAGCGGTCACAGATGCCTTTTCGACGTGATGTTGCAAATGAGGAATTCGAAGGACGGCGCTTTCGGTTTTCAGCTAGCGGCGAGGAGATGCCCACAGGTCTGACTGCAAATATAACGTACTATTGTTTAATGTCCTTGGGACAGGGGCTATGGCGAGAATGCAATGATTGATATGAATAGTATGGGATGCGCAATAGCGTAGTGGACGATAAGGCAGGACGTCCCCAAATACATGTTACTTCACAACACTGGAATTCCGGCCTGGAGCACAGTGGATTTTGCAGACTGCATTACGCACAGACTCAATGGAAATTTCACATGTTATGTGAGTAAATAATCAGGCGTTTTCATTCCGGGATGAGGGAATGATGTATGGATGCATGGACAGATGATTTAATGGAGAGTTTGCCATGTACAGGGCTTTTTGGAATCTATCCACCTCCCCTGCGCTATGTGATGCAGAGCTGCCATAGTGGGACCATCGTCTATCTGCCCTTGTTGAACCCTCCCTGTCTCGACGCGCCTTCAAACACTTGTGTCTATGCACATTACTAATCCCATCTAATGGATTCTGTTTTGACAGACGCATGCACACAAACACTCGTTTGTAATAGTGTTTTCACCTCGATTTTTATAGTTATGATTCGCAAGTGATTTTTGGGTGGGAATAATCCTTTTGAGTGGGGTAGCATGCATATGGCTGTGGATTTAGTGTGATCATTGATGTGAGTAATTCAAATGAAGTACTGATGCCCATACTATTCTTTTTCATTTCATTTGGGTGACAGGTATCTCCTCCCCTTTTGCCGCTGCCATCTGTATGCCACTCCTGCAGATGGCTTTTACTCCCAACACCTGCTGCTTCGTGTTAATCAGTGGAGCACCATTACGATCTTATGGGACGATCGCCAATGGGCCACATGCCCTTACGCAGTACTAGTGGCTAGGAGCAACATATCGACCTTTCAGCTGGACTAGTGCCTACCTAATGGGACGGCCCTGCGGTTCTAGGCGCTTCCATGTTGCCTTTTTGAACGTGAATGTAGCCCCTGTGTACCATGAAGGAACAGGGTGTCACACAAGAAGAAGCTGGTCATTTATTGCGGATGCAGCCCACAATAATGAAATATATTTTGGAGTTCATGACCTAATGGCTGTATGGGCTTGGTGATTTTGTTGTGCATTAAATTTCTATTCTGATATTAACCGTGTAGCGTTCTTCTTTGCAAGTAATGTAGCATATTCCTATTTGTGGAGCGATGTATTGTGAGAAGATCTGCATTGGGTTCCGGCTTCTGAGTATAGTTGTGTGGTACTGTACTGGCCGCGTTTGCCTACGAAGCCCAGTGTGGTCATGGATAGGGGCTACCATTATGACTGTTTTAATGATGTCATGCTCAGGGGCGGGGGATTAGCTTTTTTGTAACAGATGCCGGTCAGCCAGGTGGATTGGTGGAATGATGTGATTATCAGAATATGGCTGGTCACAGGTGCCTGTGTTTGCGTGCGTTTCTTGGAGGGAGACTGAGGTCATGTCCATTGGAATAGCTTCTGTATTCGTGCCATCTGTGCCCTGCAGCTCCCATTGGCCCCTCTTGAGATGAGCCTGGCTGCTCTGTCACTCTGCCAACTTGTGTGGTACATGCTTATGCTGATGGTTGGTTTGTTTACTGGCAGGAGTACAGGGCTGGTGCAGTCTCACTCAGGATACTGCTTTGAATGTTGCCTTACACTGGTGTCAGTCGATGGGGGGGCCTGTTTTTGTTTGTCTCATATTTCTGTTCATGTTGCTGGACTTGAACCTTCACATGCCTGTGCTGCATCAGTGTGGCAATGGTGCCATGGCAAATATGGATGGCCACTCACAAGGCACTTGGAGCCCCTAGATTCATTTGTTCGTTGGCATGCATGGGTGACTTGTACATTTCACTGGTTGCATTGTGTGACTTCATTGCACCTACGAGGAGTTGTGCAATGTGGCCAGGGAGTGGTGTACAGGCACTCAGTAGGGCCGTTTACGGTTGGTTCGCGATGCCGTACTTCTCACCATGGCGGAATGGTACTTTCCGCCATGCTTGATGGCGTTAGGTACATGTCCGCTAGGGTCAGAATTCGTGTACCGTTGCGCCATGGTGGTAATTACGGTTTGGCATGGCGCGCGTGCGCGTACTTGGTGCAGTTAGCGTTGGCGTTCACTACGGTGTCGCTAATGGCATCGTACTTTACGGTGACGGGTCATAATCGCACCGAGCGCTATTCGATGGCGGTATTGCATTTCCGCCATCGTTTTTCGATTTCCGCCAGGGTCGTAATGAGGGCCAATGTCAGCAAGAATCATATGCTATGAAGCTAAATCCCCTTTTAAAGATACTGATGTAAAGACAGCTGTCAAAAATGGGTGCAATACCGGTACTCACCAGTACCAGAAGCTGGCGTTTTAAAACCATATTCCTTGAAAAACTGAACCCAAACTATGCCAAAGAAGAGAATTCTATCAAAATGCCATATAGAGTGCCACACAGTGATTTCATTGTTTAAAAAAGACTTGATTTAAAGATATGTTGCTTATTGTGAGTTTATAAATGTATTTTATTTTACAAGGAACTAAGTTGCAATTGACTAGAAGGCAATCTGATTTAGTTAAAACTTCAAGAGGCCTTCTGTCCATGGGGACTCTTCACACCTTGTCCTTCCTACCAACAGGAGAGGATATCGCATGGACATGTTAATTAGAACTGTTGTGAGAGGAGGAGATTTCCCCTGCTGGCAGGAAAAAGAGACAATAGATTCCTTGACTGAATAGAATATGCTGATTTTGGTGTGCCTGGTCAACAACTGCTCTAGCAGGAAGACAGGCGATGTGACCATCTGACTCACCCAGCTCTGGGGGCGGACCAGACTGAGGTGTGTATTGAATTGAAAGCAAATGTATGTTTTATAAAATTGCGTATAACACATTTTACCAAGCTGACCAAAATATGAAACTTTGGGATTCTTAAAATGACAAATTCACATACAATTTTAGAATAAGTTGGACATCGTGCGATGTTCTGAGACCAAACTCTGGGATTTATTAATATTGCAGCTGTAGTGTTTTTGCTATGAACATAAGAACTTACAATAATATGCCCAGGGAGGATCTGCATGCACGTATCAAATTTGGTGCAGAACCAATATTGGAAAACCCACCAAAATCGCGAATAAGTTGTCATTTATGAACCAAAGCTCCTAGGAAGATCAGAGTTGGAAAATAATCTACCTTAAATAATTTGTGATGTGTGTATGTATTATGAACAAGTTGTGCACCTTGGAAATATGTTTGTTATGAAAAATTGATTTTCTAAGTAAAGGCAAAGGGGAGTGTTCTTTCCTTAAGCCATAAACATGACACCTGATGACACAGGATGATACACTACTCTTTTCTCCAGTAAGGGGACAGGAGATTCTCTGACCTATCAAATCCTTAGGGGGTTGGGCATGCAGAATCAGCCTTACACACCCACTTTGAAAACACATAAAAAGAGACTGCTTAGGACAGATAGGACACATTCTTTCCACTCTTCAACCGATTTCTTGGCGCAGCACCCTGATGGAAGACTCCAGAATCCAGATAGATCTAGAGACCAGAACGTGGAATCCAGACTCCAGAACTTTGAAGCAGAGGCCTAATTCATAAGCTGAACCCTTCTCAGCAGGCCTTCAGAATCTTTTGCAACCTGATTCTAACCCCTAAACTCCCCAGTGGCTCTCACCTTTAACAGCCGGGCTGAGCTGTTCTATTATAGCCAAGAACCCTGTGCTAGAACCCAGATCCAGAGAAAGCAGAGCTGTATCCAGGACCCGCTTTATCCAGTCTAAGAGGCTGCACAGACCGCCGTGCAGTGCTGATCACAGACCAGGGTACCTGACCTGTCTGTTGGCGAGAGAACCGCAGCCCAGTCCCTTGACCAGATCTTGATGGGGCCCATTTCCATTCCATTCCATTCCAAAACTAGGAGTGAGTATCTAGTCTAGAACTGTACAGAACTAATCTCTTAGTTTAAAGTAATCCTATTCCAACCATTTTAACCTGTCCAGAACTGCATTATAGAATCTCGTGTCCATCCTGTTGTTGGCAAATCTGTAAAGCGCCATCTGTCATTCTGAAATCTTGACATTATTTCTGAAAATCTACCTTCACAAAAACATCTGTATCTTTTGAACCGCACGTCCTAGGAGCAAAACCGAACTGTCATTTTAAAGCTAAGATCCTAAGCTTTCCAAAAACCCAAAACGACATTCCCATTCATTATAGTTTTCCGTAACCGTGATTTACGGATGCGAAAAATTGCCACAAATTGCAATTTAGCTCAATTTCAACACGTCAAAATAGCTGTGTCTTGTTTGCAACTGCTGAATTTCGTTTTCAATTTGATCATCATTCCTGGATCATTGCTAGTATTGACCTGTGCCAATCTAAAGTAACTATCACTTATCCTGAATATCCTTTAGTGAATTAAAATCAATTTAGCATTTTTTCCCATCCATTGCAATCACATTCAAAAGCATTTTGACCCGTGTTTTAAAATCATACCTGTTTTCTCTAAGCTTGCTGGGGGGAACTGGAATTGAACTGCATTCTTGATTGTATTCCTGAAACATGTGTGCCCTCATTTCCATCTCTTCATATTGCATAGGGGGGGAGTGAGTAGTCACAGAGGAAAAAGTGATCACATTATCTTTTGATTGAAATCATATCAAGTTATGTCTGTGTTGCATTCTTTCCCATCATTGCATTTCCTTGAATCATATAAGGTATTCTCTGGTACACTATCCTTCATATTCATACTCCTAAGTGATTAAAGAGATTGTCAATTTTGTAATATTACCCATTGTTGATTACCGTCCATATTCATAAGTGTGCTATTCAAATATTATTTTATTCATAAAAGTGTGATCTATAGATTGTTTAATTCTTCAAATAAATCTTTTAATTTGCAAAACAAACCTACTTCTTGGCTCAGTGAGGTCAGGTGGATTCAAAGAGAGGGGCGTTATACAAGGGATCATCATCCAGATTTAAAGAACTTTGACATAAATATATATAAAAAAGGGCTTCCATTGGGCATCCCATCCTAAGCATTGACTTGGTTGGATTGCTGGATTGAAGTCACTTACAGATTGGGAGCTCGGTAGCTGGGGATTCTGGATTAGACTACCACTTGTGCAGCTTAATACAGTGTGCTAACTAATAGGATACATAAATCCTATTGGACTACCACATTGTGTTATGCTGTAAAAGCACCCCTCAAAAAGGAACGCTCTCAGGAAACGGTCTGTTTTGCAAAATAAAATAACAAACTTCTGCAAGTCAGGAAGGAAATCAATTTCCAGAATGGCGACATTGGTAGATATCAAGATAGCTAGAGAGCACCTTTTGCATAAGATGTTTGTGAGAGGTGAATGGACTGAGCAGGACCAGAATGTGTGGTTGCAGGCAATCACACAACAGGTCACTCCAACTGGGTTAGATATCTGGAGAGATCAGGGTCCTTTACATGTGGCCCTGAGTGAACTATATATGGCCCCGAAGGCCAAGGATGAGCACAACAAGATTGCCAGGGTAGCAGCATATTTATATTTATATATGGGAGCCATACAGGACAGATGTGATGAAGGCCAAGATCTGGCAAGTAGGCAACTGTTGGCATTAGAGAAGGCCCAATCTGATCTGGACTCTTCTGAGCAGAGGCTGCAGAGGAGCCAGGAGTCAGAAAATGATAGTAGGCAGTATATAATTAAAATAAAAGAGGATATGGGTATCCTGCAACAGGAAAGGGCAGACCAGGATACCAGAATTCTGTCCTTGCAGAAGGAGTATCAAGAAGGTTTGGACTCCATACTGCAGAGCCAGAAAAAGCTGGAGCAACAGATATATTTCAACACGGCATGCATAAAGCAGGTAGCCACCCTGCAAAGCCAATTGGATAAAGAAAAAGAGGAGAGCAATACATTGATTTTGAAAGATCTGGCAGAGTTTGATGAAGAGCGCCAGAAAGCTGGTGCCCTTCAAAGGCAGAGGAACGACCTGGTGGCACAGAGGCAGGCTCTTGCTCAGGAAAGGGACACCTTAGGCCAGGAAGCATGCCACTTAAAAGGAAAGCTGGAAGAAAATCACCTAGCCCTCCAGGGACTGCGTGACCTCCAAAAAGAACATCAAAGCTTGTTAGAGCACACCAGGAGGGTAGAAGATGCTGTGGCAAGAAAGGAGCAGGCCAGTAGGGATGGGACTCAGGAGTTAACCCTCCTGCAGCAAAGACTGGCCCAGTACTCCAAGACCAACCAGGAAGCACAGAGAGAGAATGAGGCTCTCTGCCAGCACAATGATAAATGATAGGCTCCAGCAACAGGTAGCCATGCAGGAGAGTCTGATAGAGTCTAGTAAGGCCTTGATTGAGGAACTGAAAGCATAGGCTCTGGCAGGGCAAAAGGGAGCAGGGGCTGATAGAGATGAGGTTCGCTGGGAAAGGGAAACACCTGAGCATAACCTCAGGAGCCCTAGTACAAGAGGCCTCCATCTCTCCCAGTCCCTGGACTCTGCCACCCCCATCTCCCCTGGCGCACATGAGCCCAGGGCCACGGGGATGGCAGATTACTATCCAGTCAGAAGTATGGGGCTCATAGGCCAGGCTCATGGGCGGGCATCCAGGTATTGGCACCCAAGTACAGTGCAATTTAGAGGGGAACCCCGGGAGAGTAGGCCCACTAAGGGCATCCTGAAAACTTCTGCCCAGTTAGGTCGGTGTGTCAGTCTAGAAAAATGGATACCTCTACTTTGTGACCGCAAACGCATTTTGGTGGCCGTGGGTCAACCGTCTCACGCACAATATGACAGAATATAGGTTTTCAAGTTTGCCAATGAACGGCCATTTTGATGTAACAAGAATCGCCATTTTGTTTTCTAACCATTGCGCATTGGTTTCTGTTCCCATTGCTTCACAGTATATTTTCCGCTTACACTGCTCGACTATAAAACATTGTTGTCTGTATGTGAAAAGGACAAGGCCACAGGGCCGAGAGGATAACAAGAGTTCGCTGAAACACAAACGTAGGCAGCGCCAGGAAGAATGCCCGGCTCTCTCCCGAATGTAGCATTGAAGCAGAGCTGCAGGGCATTTAATCATTTCACAGCTGCCAGCCAGTCTCGTTATATGGTAGAATATGTTAGAATAATACCGCTAAAGGCTTGAATTATGCTTTTCTTACGGCCCCCCTTTGCTGAGCCCGCTAGAGCGTGTCGGCTCCCAGGACGCGAATAGCACCTAATAGATAGCAAGGACCGGAATGCAACTCTTCCCCCCCGTATGTAGCTCGCTTCCAAGAACAGAAGCGCTGTGTTCTATTCAACAACTGAAAGATGCCTTCACACTAACAAATTGCAAATTGTTACTAGAATAGATGTTTGAAGGTGTCATAGTAGTCGGAGATGTCCATCATCACACCAAGTTCAAAGAAACCCAATAAAGGGGGGTGTTAACCATGTCATAGCTGATTGCTTGATATGCATTTTGTATATATGTAACTGATGTATGTAATTCGCTCTCTTGCGTCCCTCGAGGTCTAGAGCTACACGTCGCGGGCGTGAGACCGAGTTGGCCAACTGAGACTTTTGCTTTGCAATAAACCCTAGCTTTGGGAATACACCCTTGTGTCTGGCGTATCTACTGTGTGTGGTGACTCGCCTTGTTTCCAAAGACGCCAGGGTCCCCTAGGGGCCCCTTTCAGGATGGCGCCCGAATAGGGACCCTCCCCCACTTGTTCCATTGCATAACGTTGTAATTGAGTAAAGCAGAGAACGGCGAGGACGGGACGATCGAGCTGGGATCAAGAGGTGTTTGGGGCACCCTGTAAAAGTGATGAGAGACTCCTTTGCAGATTTGCACACATGTGATCCCTGATCGACGTGCCTGGCTAGAGAACAAGGAGGCGAGGGTCCTGAAATGAGGCGGAAACCAAGAAACGCAGACACGACGTCCTTTGGTGCGTCAGTATACAGACGACTTGATTTATCAGGTGAGTCATTCCCCGATTCAAAGTATCCTGATATTGGCTGAGAGTTGACTTTGCAAAATCAAAAGCCCTAGGTAAGGTTGATTAACCAGGTGGAAGGTTGAAACATGCCTGGGGTATTGTCCGCCTTAGCAGGGTTTTTCCGCTGTGGTAGACAATCTTTGGAAGAGGGCCAAATTGTACCACATGGGGGAACGCCGGCGTATGAGATGTATGTGAAGTATGGAGTGGCTGCGATAATATTCTGTGAGACTTGGCATAGGCAAACCTTAAAGCAACAAGACCATCAGTGGCCGATTAATGGTAGTTTTGAGATAGCGAGGATAGACAACCTGGAAAGGGTGTTGATAAGAAAGAAAGCGCGTCCTGCAGCATTTGAGACTATTAAAGACTGGAGAAAGGAAGCAATGCTCCGATTTAAAAGCAGAGCAAAGCATGCGCGCAGGCATAAATCGAAAGGTGAAGTAGTGGAAGATAAAGAAGAGGAGGAGTGGACTGAGAGTCTAAGTATGGCAGGTAGGCGTGACCAGTTGAATATAGAAAAGATATACCCACAACGAGAATTACACATAGCAGATGAATTGATAGAAAATATATTGACCCATACAAAATAAGGCCCAAGATCAGAAGTAAGACCAGACACGTCAGTAGCTATTGCCCAGACCCCGCCCGTAGCTCAAGCTCCCCCTCCGGTAGCTCAAGCCCTCCCACAGCCACAGACCGCGTGCGTAACACTTCCTATTAGCCAATCAGGCCCACAACAGACACTCCCTGTTCCCATTATCCCATCCGCACCTCCTGCCTCAGGCACAGACTCGGTACCGTCCGTTCCTCCCGGGGTTTAAGTTGAAACCACGGGGGCAAGAGGCGGGACTGACCAACGGGGTGCACGAGGGTAACCCGCAGCGCAATCAGCAAAGAAAGGAAGGTGGAATTGCAGCAACAGGCATAGATGTATATAGACGGGAATGATGGGACGGCAGCATTGGCCTCGATGTTTGACTTCCGTAGAAGCAACGAAAGACAGGTAGTGTTGGAATGCATGGGTGAATATTTGGTGGAGAAATGGAAACAGTTAATTGGGAAATTATCACCGCAGCAATTGTTAGATTTGAATGCATTAGCACGCTGTAGGGAGAGGGATGAAGAAGTGAGAGAATATGCATATAGACTTTTTGAGCTTAAAGATGAATTAGATAATGATTATGCCGAAATGTTTGCTACATCTAGGTACAGGAGTAGGGATATCGGGAGAAATAGAAAGGAAACTGTAGAGCCATATATACAACGACGACATTCAATGCCGTCAGTACAAAGGGGCGATAAGTTAAAAGTATGTATACAAGAAGCGTTTAGATGGATGTCGGATCCTAGTATTCCCACAATGGAGATACACGAGATATTTGATGAATATTCCATGCCCATAAAAAGATAAGCACTACAGTCGATGGCTGAACATTTATTAGACAAAGATATAAAAAACGATAAAGCCAGCCCACCCGAAATAATGGCAGTATATAGAAGATCTGGGAATATTGTTACATCTAAGAGAGGGGTGGGGGGCGGTAAGTGGAGCATTTCCTATGAGAGAGGTCCCACCTACCTTTGTGCCCAAAGTGGAGGTTCCCGCAGTGGGCGGTGCAGCGGCGCAGGTGACACCAGCCCATTACACCACCCAATATGTGCATGTCCCCTTTTCCAGACAGGAGGTGAACAACATAAAGCAGACGATTCCTGATATAAGAAAGAATCCTGCAGGGTTTTACAAGCAAGTAGAGTCCTGCCTACAATCATCTGTGCTTACCATGGGTGATATAGACCTAATATTCCCGGTGATCCTGCCAGCAGACATATGGAAACAAATAAGGAAGGTAGATGACCCAATAGCCTTTGGCGCCACATGGGCGGACTTGATAATAGAAGAGAGGAATAAAGCGGTTGGAGGGACACCAGGAGGGAACCTGGCGGCGTTACCAGCACGTATAGTGCAGAGGTTAAAAGCAATTGTCCCAGAGAAAAGAATTCAATGGGACAAATTGACTGCATGTGTACAGGGCAAGGATGAGTTGGCTACAGATTATTTTATTAGATTTGAAGAAGTATTCACAGATTTCAGTGGGCAGGATGTGGGTTCGGAAGGAGGAAAGAGGTTATTTGTTGACAAATATGTGAGGGGGTTAAAACTTCCAATTCAGGATCTAATAATGACATCAGAGAGTGCATGGCAAGCAAAAACGTTGGGCGAAGTATTACATATGCCCAATATTATGAGCATAGAGTGACTGCAGGAAAAGAAAAAGAAGAGAGGGATAGGGTAAATCTAAAGACACAAGTTTAATGCAGCAAGTAGTAAGACATAATAGAGGGCGAGGGAACGCACAAGGAAGGAGTAATTCGAATATGCATGGGGGAACAGTGGGACCGAATCAGTTTGCGTATTATAAGGAGGAAGGACATTGGCGAGCGCAATGTCTGCATCTACAGAATAGAAATGGGTCTGGTCAGAGGAGACAGCATAGAGGACACCCAGGAGCGAATGTACCAAATAGGAATAGTATGCAGCAGCATCACAATAACGGAGGTAATCAAAACCAAGGCCAAAACCAAAATGCCCGAAACCAGAGTCAGGGACAGCAAAATCAACAATATGGAAACCAGAGTGGGGGAAATAGAGGGAAGAGTGGGAATGTTTTCGATACACAGCCAAACAGGTATTACAGTAATAGTAATGATTATACATCGGACGATGTGTTATTTCCCCAATAGGACAGCCCAGGACAGGGGTCGCAACCAGTGTCTATTCCCGTGAACCAGAGATGTCCCTACGTAGAAATGAGAGTCGGGAATGAGGAGCACCGCTTTCTTGTAGATACAGGAGCACAGAAGTGTTCAATAGACCATCACTTGGTTCCGGATATACCACTATCATGGCAAAAGAATATTTCCGTAGGGTTTGCAGGTACACCAGTCATAAACCCAGTGTCCAAACCAGTCCCACTTACCATAGGACCATTTACTGAACATTGTCCTTTCCTTTTAGCAGAAAATTGTGGGGAGAATTTGTTGGGATTAAACTTGTTGAAAAAACTAGGTTCTGTTATACATTGCACGGCAGACGGAGTGTTTCTACCGATATGGCCACACGATGCCCCTGTGTCAGAATTCATGTCCGAAGCGTTACCAGGGGAACTAAGTAAAGTACCAACCTGTATATGGGCAATGCATGACAATGATGTAGGATGTTTAAAGATAGAGCCAGTAAAGATCATTTTGAAAGAAGTTGTTACCCTACCGTGAATACCCCAATACAAAATTTCGGTTGAAGGTGAGAAAGGATTGAAGAGTATTATTACAGATTTGGTGAAATTAGGGGTAATCGAGGAAATTACAGGCAGTACATGCAACAGCCTGATTCTTCCGGTTTATAAAAAAGGAGGTAATGAGGTACCATACCGTTTCATAATTGATCTACGTGCATTGAATAAGGTAGTAGATCCACAATTTCCTCTAGTGCCAGACGTCACTACAATATTGACAATGATACCTGTTTCAGCAGAATATTTTAGTGTAGTAGATTTGAAAAACGCGTTCTTCAGTATTCCAGTGGAAAAGGACAGCAGATATTTGTTCGCGTTCACATTAGGAGGACGATCATTTACATTTACGCGGATTCCGCAAGGTTACACGGAAAGTCCAATTATTTACAGTAGAGCATTAAAAGAGCAGCTAGACATGCTGGAATTACCCGTGGGTTGTGTACTTTTGCAATACATAGACGATCTAGTGCTAGCTGCAGACACAGAGGAGATTTGTAAAGAAGGCACTGTATTACTACTGTCACACCCAGCGGCACATGGCCATAAAGCTAGTTTGAAGAAATTTCAGTATAATCGAAAGGAGGTGGCCTATTTGGGCTACCTACTTTCGAAAGGAGGGAGAAGACTAACGCAAGAACGCATAGAAAGTATTTCTTGTATGCCTATTCCAAAGACACAAAAAGGAGTCAGAGCCATAATAGGCATGGCTTCATATTGCCGACAATGGATTGGTAATTTTGCGTTAATTGTGAAACCGTTGGTGAATTTAACTAGAAAGGATGCGGTTATGCCTTTGCAGTGGGATGAGGAATGTCAGAAAGCATTTGATGGATTGAAAACTGCATTATGCTCGGCTCCAGTTTTGGGTACGCCGAACTATGAGAACATTTTTAGACTATTTGTGTGTGAAAGTGAAGGATGTGCATTGGCGGTTTTGACACAGGAACAAGGTGGTAGAAATAGGCCGTGTGGCTATTTTTCTTTTGCGCTGGACCCTGTAGCGCACGCACTACCACGATGTTTGCGATCTGTCGCGGCGGCTGCTGCTTCAGTGAAACAAATGGAAGGGATGGCATTGGGACACACTTTAATTTTGATGGTGCCACATGCCATAGACGTTCTATTAAATATGACACAGACGCAACACCTCACCTCTGCTAGACTGACAAGATATGAGATTATCTTGTTCGTGCCCCATATCCAAATTATGAGGTGTAGCGCTTTGAATCCTGCAGAATTAATGCCACCAACCATAAAAGAAATTGGGAAGAATGAATCACCCCCCCACGATTGCTTAATGGTCACTGAGGAAGAAACCAAGGGGAGAGTTGATTTAAGTGATATCCCACAGAAAGAGCCAGATGGAGAGTTATTTTGTGACGGCTCATGTTTTAAATTACCAGATGGCACGACAACTGCCGCATATGCTATCACTACCCTAGAGAGCGTTGTAGAAAGCAAAAGAATTCCCTATAATTCAGCACAAGCCGCAGAAATAATAGCATTAACCAGAGCCTGCGAGATTTCAGAAAATTTGAATGTGAATATATATACTGATAGTCAGTATGCTTTTGGAGTGGTTCATAATTTTGGTCGACTCTGGGCTGAGAGAGGGTTTTTGACATCACATGGTGCCAGAATTCAACATGGCCCTTTGATTTTACAATTGCTGTCTGCACTCACGTTTCAAAGCGCCTAGCAATAGTGAAATGCGAGGCACATAAAAGAGTAACATGCAAAGTAGGAGAGCGAAACGTGTTTGCAGACAGAATTGCGAAACAAACTGCCACTGATTTGAATACCAAAATGATGACGGTTCAGACAGAGGAAGTACCCTCTATGATAGAAGATGGAGTTGCCACTGTCAAAGAAATGCAGGCCGAGGCTTTGGCCGATGGAATACAGGGGTGGGCAGAGGGATCTGCTGAGTTGGATCTGGAGGGTTGTTGGGTGGACAAGGGAACTAGAAACTGGATGTTGCCAAATTCGTACATAACTGCAATGGTCACAATGGCCCACAGCCCTAAGCACATCTGTGCGAAGAAAATAATACAGCACCTTTCTACAGTTTGGCAGAATGTAAACATAAAAAAGAATGCAGAGAGGTTGGTGCAGAACTGTATCACGTGTTTGCAACACAATATAGGGAAGGGAACAGTGACTCCAACAGGCAGTTTTGGCCCGCCCTCCATGCCATTTGAGGTAATTCATTTTGATTTCATAGAGATGGAGAGGTGCCAAAACTTAAAATACGTCTTGGTGGTGATCTGCGCATTCAGTAAGTGGGTGGAGGCATATCCCTTGAAGTTCTGCACAGCAATGAGCACGGCAAAAGTAATGTTGAAGGAGTACTTTTCCAGATTTGGCTTGCCCCGTGTCCTATGGTCTGATAATGGACCGCTTTTTGTGGGTGCAGTGGTATTACAGATATGTGCTGGTCTTCAGATTGATAAGAGATTCCATACTTCAAGGCATCCGAGTTCTACCGGTCTTGTGGAGAGGCACAACGGGATTCTTAAATCAAAGATTAGCAAGATTTGTGCGGGAAGCAAGTTGAGTTGGGTGGATGCATTACCAATAGCACTATTATGTTTGGTGCACACCTCAGCCAAAAAGACTTAGTGAGATAGAACATCCTGTGCTTAGTACTTATTGTGGCCTTTTAATGCAGAAATTGCGTTTGATTCATCAGCAGGTGCAGGAGGCATTACCAGTGAGATACACCGGTCCGGGGCACGCGCTGGAGCCAGGAGACGGGGTGCTGCTAAAGAATTTTGAAAGAAAGTCATCATTAGCACCCAGGTGGCGCGGGCCCTATCAAGTACTTTTGGCGACGCAGACGGCAATACGGGTGGATGGAAGGAAGTTGTGGATCCATGCCACCCATGCCAAGAAGATTCCAACTGCACTGAAAGACTTGCCTGACACTGATGACCGGAAAGAGACAGCGGTCCCAGAAACGAAAGAAACTGTTGCTAGTAAGCAGCCACCTAATCTGCCAAAACGAGAAGTGAAACTCGAAACAAAGCCTGAGACAATTGCCAAAGAGGGGGAAGGGCAAAGAGTGCCCCAACATTGCCCAGCAGAATCAACATCATTGCTGGCCGATGTGAAATCTGCCTTGCAAATACCAGCAGAAACAAATCATGTACCCCTTTGGCGCCCACCAGCACTTGCCAGCACGCCAAAAAACAGATCTGCATCATTGGCGCGGTGCACACCAGCACCTGCAGTAGCGCCACAGGCTAACTTTGAGCCTGAATCTGGAAGTGCACCGGCACTGTTCACGGATCATACGATACCAGGAGCAAGGCGATACAACTTGCGGCCTCGGAAGACAAAGTGATCGGCAGTTCTTTTTGGTGTTTATGTCAACCTCTGGTTCAGCTCATGGACGGAGAAGGAACCAGAGATGTAGAGGTGAGAAGCGTGAGAGTTGTGCAAGTCGGACAATTCAAGACTCGCGGTTCCTCGGTGCGATC
The DNA here is from genome assembly GCF_040938575.1 of Ambystoma mexicanum. Lineage (NCBI taxonomy): Eukaryota > Metazoa > Chordata > Amphibia > Caudata > Ambystomatidae > Ambystoma > Ambystoma mexicanum. The sequence goes on along the minus strand of NC_090926.1, from coordinate 694,649,294 downwards.
ATAAAAAGTACATGTGTCCGGAACCAGAGCGGACAAGCTGGGCGCACATGGTACTATGGCAAGAGAGATAACTGATTAACAGTACATGTGTCCGGAACCAGAGCGGACAAGCTGGGCGCACATGATACTAAGGCGGTAAGATAACTGATCAAAGGTCCCCTGGGCAGTATAAGAAAGGAAAAGTGATCTCGCCTAAAAACGAATAATCAAATCCAGGCTAAAACGGACATGCAGAACTGAACTGTGACAATTCCATTGAACTTATTAACATCAGAGCAAGCGCGATGAAGAGTGATATCCACAACGAACTGTGATAAGAAAGAAGAAGGATGCCGAGAAACATGCCAGGACCGGTTCCAGCCTCCTCCTGCACCACCATCGCTGAGAATGAATCAATTATAAAGACTGTAAGCTTAAGGAAAACGCATGGTAAAAAGAATTGTATGCTGGTACTGACAATAATAATGTTCTTTATGAGCGTGGTAGCACCAATATCGACAGCCCTAATATTATGGTGGGTGGGAACAATACACCCATTAGAAATGTTTTTACCAATAATCAATATATCCACTACTGAAAGCCCGGTTCAGGTGATCACTTATACCCTGCCTCCAATGGAAGAAAGACACAGGGAAGGTTTTGGAAATAACACTTTACTGTTGATCATGAACATGACACACGCAATTCTGAAGAAAACAAATTGCTGGCTATGTGCCCATTTACCACAGAATGCTGGGAAAGGAAAAGTGTGGTATGTGCATCCATTACCATTAAGTTCTGCATGTAGTGCATCTTTAGGCGCAATGTTCTATGGGAAATGGAATGAGAGTAATACGGTCAATTAGACAGAACCAACATGAATGAGTTTGAGGAGTCCACGAGGAAAAGTACACGAAAGATAACACAACAAAATAGACGAGATAGATTGTCCCCACCAGAAAAAAAACATCTGTAATGACGTTTCGTGTAAGAACAGAAGGGGACAAAGATGCAATTCCCCCATCTTACACAGTGAATTATAGCCCAAGAACTGTCCCTTTTTGTCTAAAAAATAAAGGCTCTTTTTCAGTCGGAACATATGCTGGTTGCATGAATACAGTGGTATTAAAATGGGAAATAGAACCTGTATATGCAGGTGATCCAGTTTATTTTATATGTGGAGAGAAAGCATATCCTTGGTTGCCCAGAAATTGGGGAGGTACATGTTACCTAGGGCTACTGTTCCCAGGAGTATTCCTCTTAGAAACAGCAGCCATGGTCAGATTATCCAGAACTAGAGTCAAAAGGACTGACGAGGGTGTTTTAATAGCAACTGATGTAGCAAAATCATTCATTCCATTCTTGGGGCAGATAGTGAACTCCTATAATATAAGGCAACTGTCCAGAATCCTAAAAAATACAATAAACACAACGACAGATATATTATTTAACATGACGTTGGAAGAAAGAGGAATCAGATTAATGACGCTGCAAAATAGAATGGCTCTCGATGTGATCCTGGTTGATCGTGGGGGAATTTGCAAAATAGTGGGATCAGCATGTTGCGTTTATGTCAATGACTATTCCCCCACGATCTTTGAAGCAATAAAGAAAATACACGTCCTAAGCTCTGAACTCCCTACTGGAGAAGGGAGCTGGGGAATGGGATCTTGGTTTTGGGGAATACTATGTTCTTGGTGATGGAAGTTGATCTCAATATTAGTAGTAGTGTTTGGAATATTCCTAACGTGCTGTTGTTGTATACATTGTTTACCCATAGTCTGCGCTGAGGTAACTGAGGGATGTACGGAAGGATGTATGCATATGATGACAAAGAAAAAACAACCCCATGATCGAACTGACCCAGACCCAAATGAGATAAGAGCAGTAAAAGAGTTGATGGCAATAGATATTGATGAAGACAATGATGTCTACGATAGCATGCAAAATTCAGACGTAAGTACTTCAGATTCATCATCACTAGAGGAGGTTTCAATAAATAGATGAGACGTTTGGCATACGGCCAAAGGAGGGTTTGTCAGTCTAGAAAAATGGATACCTCTACTTTGTGACCGCAAACGCATTTTGGTGGCAGTGGGCCAACCGTCTCATGCACGATATGACAGAATATAGGTTTTCAAGTTTGCCAATGAACTGCCATTTTGATGTAACAAGAATCGCCATTTTGTTTTCTAACCATTGCTCATTGCTTTCTGTTCCCATTGCTTCGCAGTATATTTTCCGCTTACACTGCTCGACTATAAAACATTGTTGTCTGTGTGTGAAAAGGACAAGGCCGCAGGGCCGAGAGGATAACAAGAGTTCGCTGAAACACAAACGTAGGCAGCGCCAGGAAGAATGCCCGGCTCCCTCCCGAATGTAGCCTTGAAGCAGAGCTGCAGGGCATTTAATCATTTCACAGCTGCCAGCCAGTCTCGTTATATGGTAGAATATGTTAGAATAATTCCGCTAAAGGCTTCAATTATGCTTTTCTTACGGCCCCCCTTTGCTGAGCCCGCTAGAGCGTGTCAGCTCCCAGGACGCGAATAGCACCTAATAGATAGTGTGAGGTGGTCAAAGAGGCAACAGAACCAAGGGAGGACCCTATTCTAGTAATGAGACCCAGCCAACAAAAGGTTAACACAGCAAATCAAAAGAAAACTACATGTCCCAGAAACCACCACGAGAAACGAAACCAAGGAGGGGGCAGAGACAGAATCAAAAAGGGAAAACGGCATAGGTACAACCCAATCATACAGCATGGAAATAGGTGGACCAGAGACTGGCACTGGTGCAATGCAGTCAGCCCGCATATAGATGGGTGGCCCCAGAGACATACAGGGTGGGATCAAACAGTGCATGAAACTGGGTGGAATGAGGAAAGAAAACGCCCTGCAGGTGTGGGGAATGGGAGGGAAAACTGGCTGGAGACTGAAGGGAGGGGAGGAGCAGAGAGGGGGTTAAATGCAGCAACAGAGAGCTCACCAGGTGTTTCTGATTACAGCTGCAAGTCGAGCCGGAGACCAGAGAGGAATGGAAAGGTGATTGTGACTGGCCGTACTAGAAGGCTCACTGAGAGGCACAGGGGAGATCCCTATCAGAGGCGGACTTGCTGAGGAGAAGCGCCAGCCGTCAACCATTAATCAAGGACTGTGCCTTCCGTGTGGATTTTTGTTATTTTTGTTTTCTTAACCCAGTGAAAGAGGGTGAGTCAGACTGAAGGCTAAGGTCCGTGGAGAAAAGAATTAAGTTGACTTTATTTTCCCTTTTAACGATGCGAGAAGGCAAGTGGAGCTTCTTTTGAACTCTGGACTTCATTAACCCTTTCACGGAAACCAAGCCTCATGAAAACGAATACTGTTTGATGTGCACAAGGAGAGCTGTTGTTTAGGTTAACACCGCAATAAATCTTAAAATTGTTAAAACTACATCCGACTACAGCCTACTATTTTACAGATAGCAAGGACCAGAATGCAACTCTTCGTCCCCCGTATGTAGCTCGCTTCCAAGAACAGAAGCGCTGTGTTCTATTCAACAACTGAAAGATGCCTTCGCACTCACAAATTGCAAATTGTTACTAGAATAGATGTTTGAAGGTGTCATAGTAGTCGGAGATGTCCATCATCACACCAAGTTCAAAGAAACCCAATAAAGGGGTGTGTTAACCATGTCATAGCTGATTGTTTGATATGCATTTTGTATATATGTAACTGATGTACGTAATTCGCTCTCTCTTGCGTCCCTCGAGGTCTAGAGATACACGTCGCGGGGCGTGAGACCGAGTTGGCCAACTGAGTCTTTTGCTTTGCAATAAACCCTGGCTTTGGGAATACAACCTCGTGTCTGGCGTATCTATCGTGTGTGGTGACTCGCCTTGTTTCCATAGACGTTAGGATCCCCTAGGGGCCCCTTTCAGGTGGGGGGGTACCCATCAAATCCTGGGAGCAAGGAGGAATCTGAAGACTCCTCTGAGCATCCCAGGACACAAGAGACCAGGTCCCCACATTCTGCCAGCAATTCCCAGTCTCGCAGAATCCGGGAAAACCTGGAAGATCAGACAGCGGGAACCTCTGGGAGCAGTGCCTCTGAGTCAGAGGATGAATGGACCATGGTTACCCGAACCAAGAAGGCCAATAAGGCAAAAAGGACCTTGCTTAAGGACCCCTTAAAACAGATTAAGGCAATAAGGAGTGTCATCACGCCTTATCACAAAAATGCCAAGTATTCTGTGTGGGAACACTTAGAGCTCTTTGAGCAAATGATGGAGACTTTTCATTTGAAAGACAGCAGTAGCTGCATTCAGTATGTCAAATGGACATTCTCCCCAGAATACTCCAGTTTCTTTGTGGGGCTGGAGGGCCAAAATCATTCAAGATGGTCCACATATAGGGCGGCCATCTTAAAGCACTTTTCTGTTCATAGACATCCCCAATAGGCTTCCCAAGGCAGCATACAATTTGCAATGTGGGGAGGATCAGGCCCCCCAAGAATTTGTGCAGGAGTTGAAGCGTGCCTTTGCGCAGACTACCAAAAGGGTGCGCACGGACAGTAAAGAATTTGTTAACACTTTTTTCCATGCCTTACCCAAATACATCATGACACAGCTAGTGAGAGATTTTCATGAGAAATGGTCACTAGACTGGGTCATTGAACAGGCCACCCGAATCTATGAGGTGCAGAAGCCCACAGAAAATAAAACAAATGCTTTGAAAAGCCCCAAACCGACCGGCACCTCTGCCGCTGCTAAGGTGGCAGAGGTAAAGGTTGCCCCCATTTTAGATTTGGAGATGGGGGGCGTAAAATCCTGCCTGCACAGAATAATTCTAAGCCCAGAAGGCCCTCGGGCCAGTCACAGACAGGGAGCCAAGGAGGTAGTGCCACAAATGGGGTCCCTCACTCCCCTGACTATGTAAGTCCCAGCTACAAGGGAAACCGACCCATTCTGGGTTATGTGGGGACTTCTCCAGCCCAAGAGAGGGGGGGGACCAACCAAGCACCTAACCCAGGGAACTTCCCTCCTAACTTCCCCCAGGAGGGCAGAAATTCACCAAATCCTGGGCAAAACTTTTTCCCCAGGTATCCACAAAATGTCCAACCCCAAAATAGACCTTCCTTCCAGTTTAAGGAGGAGGGGTACCCAAATCTTCCCAACCCGGGGTACTACCAGAGAAGGGATAGCTACTCTTTGCGGGACCAGCCCAGGGGAGAAAACAGAACCCTGTATCAGCCTGAGCGGGTTTCACAGCTCGAGCGGCAGGTCCAAAACATGGCACAGGATCTGGGTCACATCCTGAGGGCTCAGCAGAGTCCTCTGATGGGCATGCCGGCGCTGAATGCCCCAAACTCTGGACCTGGTGCTCCAGAACAATGACAGGGGCAGCACCCGACAACTCACCGGTTCCCAGGGAGGAGGCACAAGGGAAAGGGGGGTGTAAAGCCTTGGAGGAAGCTTCCTTCCCCACTTGTAAACAGCCCCTGGAAACCCAGGAACTGGAAACAAAATCTCCTACCCCTGAAAGTCTGCCACCCAAGGAGCAGAGGGGGGTTGGAGAAACAAAGGACCCAAACAGACCCACTTTGAGGAGGAGGTGAAGATCCTCCAATTTGAAGGAAAGGGATCCTCAGAGGATCCTGGGAAAATAATCTTCTCCTACAGAGATGGGGGAACTCCTCCCAAAGAAAAATGGGACCCAAGGGACTCACATTCAGACTGGGTAGATGCGGGGACTGAGCTAGCGCCGCCCATCATCCCATCCCAGAACCAACAGCAAGAAAGTCCCCTGATTCAAAGCCATCCTGGTGACTGCCTCCAAAAAGGGGGGGGGGGCGGCCCAGAACTGGAACCAGGGGAACCCAAAACTTCTCCTATTTCTAGTTGCCAAATCTATCTTTCAGGTTCCCAAGACTCCCCACAGAATTCTGTCCAATTCTCTTCTCTCTCCATGTCCAAAACCAGATAATTAGCCCACCAGTTGTCCAGAAATGTGCATTATCTGTGCCCCCTTGCAGTGAAGGAGGGAAGATACTATGCCCCGGTACAGGTACAGGGTCAAGGGACAAATTGCCACGGGTGGACACTGGATACCAAGCTACCCTTCTGTCCAGAAAGGCCTTTGATGAACTAAATTCAGGAAGGGGGAGAAATACCAAATTCCTCTCACCTCTCTTCCTGGACATCTTCAGTACTTTGACGGGAAGGAGATTCCGTCGAGGGGACTGCGGATTTGGACATTGAAATTGGGCGACACAAGGTGAAACACCCGGTCATAGTAGTGACTCCAGAGGGCACCCCTTGTTTACTAGGGAATGACCTCCTGAGAAGGTTGTCACCCCTAATAAATTGTGTAAACAAGCTCCTCTGGACCCAGACTAGCCGACCAATAAAATTAAAACAAAATGTCAACCATGTTAGCTTAAACGGCACATGCCACATGGTTGAACAAAAATCTGACCAAGTAGAATTCCACTTCCAGAACAACCAAATTCCAGACGTGATAGTAATAACAGTAGGACAACAAACTGGTGATGGGGGGTCCTCTCTATTTATGAAAATCAACCTTCCTTCTAGTTTAAGGTGGTATTCCACACTGGAAGGAAACACTCTAAAATTCTTTACCAATCCACAATCAGACATTCCCACTCCTATAGTCCAGAAAGATGAGAAATCAGCTCAGAGCCTGGTTGATATTCAGCAAATTGGAGAGCAGTTGTTCATCCCTGTTCAGTTAAATGATGGGAAGGACTCTTTTCTCACCCGAGTGTGTGTGAACAACGGTAAGAGCTTCATCAGCGAAGCCATGTTCCGCCAACTCCCAAAAGATCCAGCCATTGCCAAATTAAAACTGATAGACAAATGGGAAATGGATCTGGAAACACCCAATTCCAAACATCTCCTGCCAAGCAGGTTTATGCTCAAAATCTCCATTGGCAACAAGAGCATAGTCCATAATTGTTGGGTCGTGCGAGACATCACTGCCGCCTTTTACTTAGGCAGCGACATTCTCAATCGCTTTGCCATTAGTTTGGACCTAATAAACTTCAAAACTTGGTCCCGACTAGCGAATAATCCCATGGGCTTTGATGACCAAGAGAAAGCATTTAGGTCAGCTCAACTGCTGCCTTATGCAGTTGAAATTCAGATTGGAGAGGAAGTCACCATCCCAGAAAGGACCCGACAATTCTCCCTGGAAGTGAAAGTTAAAAGAGGACAGAAATTGAAAAACCATGATTATATCCATCTAAATGCTTCTCTCCAACAGCAAGGGTTGGGGGTAAACTCAACACCATTAGTCAATATAGAACATGACACCATTCCAATAGGGGTGGATAACAGCGACTTAAAGAGTATCACTCTAGCCGCAGGCACCATTATTGGAATGGCGGTTGATGACTGACATTTTTCCATTGATTTAGGCAATGGACTGTTAGGACCAATCCCCAAGGACTGTTTTGACAGTGACAGTGATGACAATACAACACCAGACAGGATCCTTACCCGGCATGGGGGGAACTTCATGGTGTACACTTCCTGCCCTTATGGTAAGGAAGATGTGACTTGTGACTTCAGGAGGGATGAGGTGATTTTCCAGGTCCATGAGGGCTGCCTTACCCACCTGAAGCCTCCAGTCCAAATCAGCACTCTGACCAGGGACTTCTCCACCCAGCTAGAGGAGGCCGCTGAGATAGCGAAACCAGAAGTCTTTCCTGGCTTCAGGCAGATGGTTGAAGAGAGAGTCAACCTAGCTGATGCCTGTGTGACTCTGGAGCAGAAGCAAAGCTGAAACAAGTTTTCTTGGATTTTCAAGATCTCTTTGCAGTGGACTCATATGACTGTGGCGCACCGACATCCACACAAAAACAATTCCCACAGACCCGGGCATGACTCCAGTGTTTGTGAAGCAATATAGCTTGCCTCTCGCATCAATGGAGTACCTTACTGAAATAATTAAGAACCTTGAGTCCCGCGGGATCATCCGTCCAGTCCACAGCACCTTCAATAATTCGGTGCTGGGGATATTGAAGCCAAACAGCCAGTGGAGACTCTGCGCCGACCTTAGAGAGCTCTGTCAGTAGGGAGGACCAATACAAGCTGGCTTTTACCTTTGGGGGCCAGCAGTACACATGGACCCGGACTCCCTTCGGATACCTCAACTCCGGTAATGAGTTCTCATTTTCCTACATAAGGCCATGCCCGACCTGGGTGAGAGGGCTAACCTGGCTATGTAGATGATGTCCTCATCAAAAGCTCAACTGTGGAGGAACATATAGCGGAGATCCATTATGTTCTGACCCAGTTGAGGGCCGCCGGAGCAAAACTTTCCTTTTCAGAAAGCACAGTGGTGTAGAACCCGTGTTAATTTCTTGGGGCATGAGATTACTCCTCAGGGTTTCTGTCCCAAGGAAAAGAAAGTGGAAGCACTTCAGAAACTGAAAGACCCCACAAGTCGGGGACTAAGGAGCCTCCTTGGACTGACTAATTACAGCAGAAAGTTCATTGAGGGCTACGCAGAGATCACCAGACCCCTGATTCATCTTTTGAAGGGGGGGTCAAGTGGGAATGGGGTCCAGAACAATCCGAGGCAGTAAGACAACTCAAAAGAATCCTCTCACAAGCTCCTTGCCTATCTTACCGTGTCAGAAACTAGGAGTTTTTCTTGGGGACAGGGTTGTCTAATACATGCTTGACTGCAGAAAGTTCATTGAGGGCTACGCAGAGATCACCAGACCCCTGATTCATCTTTTGAAGGGGGGGTCAAGTGGGAATGGGGTCCAGAACAATCCGAGGCAGTAAGACAACTCAAAAGAATCCTCTCACAAGCGCCTTGCCTATCTTACCGTGTCAGAAACTAGGAGTTTTTCTTCGGGACAGGGTTGTCTAATACATGCTTGACTGCAGTATTATACCAAAAGCATGACAAGGTCAATAAAGTAATCTCCTATGCGAGTAAAACTTCATCCTCTGTGGAGGAAATATTCAACGATTGTGAGAAGGCACTCCTGGCAACGGTGTGGGCATTGAAGAATTACCACCCGTTTATCCAGGGGGAACACATCATAGTGGAGACTCCACACCAGCCTCTGCAATATCTCCAAAGTGACAAAATCCAGGCCGGAAATGTGAGTAATTCCCAAATTACTTCCTGGATTCTGTCAATGCAAGGCTTTCCTGTGGAGGTCAGTTACGGCCAAAACAAGAAGAGTCCCCTCGCGCAAGTTCTGGCTGACTTGCAATGTTGTGTCAGAGAAAACTGTCTCGAGGACGAAAGTCTAAAAATCAAGGACAACAGGGAGGCATACCTTAATTCCCCACACAAAGTCTTTGAAGAAGACAAGTGTGAGGGAATGCCCACTGTCTATGTGGATGGATGCTCTTACCATGTTGACAACAACGGGGAAAAAGAACTTGTGGCCGGTGTAGGGAATGCATGGGTGAATGAGCCCCCAGAACCCTCCGCTGGGTACAAGATTCGTCCCCAAAGTAGTCAAGTGGCAGAGTTGATGGCTGTGCATCAAGCCATCCTCACTGCTGTCCAACGTCAACTCCACGAACTGGTCATAATCACAGATACGAATTATGTGCGGAACGGGTTCGTGGAGCACCTGGTTAATTGGAAAACCAGAGGCATGCTATGTGCAAATAACCCTTGAAACATGGGAAGTTAATTCAAAATATTGACGATCTGGTCACCTCGAATGGGATGACCATTTACTTGAAAAAGATCAAGTGTCATTCCAAAGTAGAGGGACCGGACAAACCTGGAAATGACTTAGCTGATCAGCTGGCCAAAACCGGGTCCATCCAAGGGGATCTAATAGAGATTGAGTCCCTGTTGGGGGAAATCCAGGTCACTGCTATCTCTAGGTCCCAGACAAATGCTCACAATGATCTCTCAACTGCACAATGGAGTAAGGAGACCCCAGATGCTGATTTGATTAGGGCTCAAAAAGGGGATCCAATCATTGGTAAGTTTTACCAACACATTAAGGACCCTGAGAACTTTCCCCTGACGGATACCGATTACATTGGGAAAGAGGACTTCAGAGTGTTGATGAAATGTCCAAAAATGTTCCAAATCCAAGACGGTCTGTTGGTAAGGAAATCCCTAGCTGGCCATGATCAGTAGGTGTTAAGTCACGCCCATGATGCGGCCACAGCTGGTCATAGGGGGTTTCATACAATACTTGAGATCTTAAGAGAGGTTGCATACTGGCCACACATGGGGCAGGACCTCGACCAATACTTGAAGGGGTGTCTTGTGTGTGCACAATTTCAGCCAACATCCCTCACACACTGTGTGCCTCTCCAAAAGAGGGGGATGACACTGCCATGGTCAGATTAGCAAGTCGACTATATCGGGCCCGTGATTCGCTCCTCTAGGGGGAACAAGTACATGTTGACGGTGACATGCTTGTTTACTAAATGGGTGGAATGTCTCCCAGCCCCAAACTGCAAGGCGGAAACAGCAGCTGCCCTGATTATCAATCACATCTTTTCACATTTTGGACTACCCCAAAGGATTGAGTCAGACAGAGGTAGCCATTTCACCAGCGAAGTAATGACAAAAATATGGGAGATACTTGGGGTAAGAGGAAGCTACACATTGCTTACCAGCAAGCCTCTAGTGGGGCAGTAGAACGTTACAACAAAACCATTGTGAGCATCTTAAAAAAGTTTGTGGCAGATTCTGGGCCAAGTTGGGATATCAAATTACCTCTTGTCCTAATGGCCATCAGATCTACCCCTTCATCTGCAACTAAAATGTCACCATTTGAGTTGATGACTGGACGCAGGATGGTGCTTCCCCAGCATCTGCTTTACAGGACCCAAGAGCAGACATTGATCAATGCCTCCACAACTCATGAGTATGTTGAAAATTTAAGAAAACACCTTCAACATGCTTTTGCCTATGCTCAGCGAAATCTAGAAAGATCAGCCGATAGCATGAAGACCCACTATGACTTGAAGCCTACCAGGAAAGAATACAATGTAGGAGACAGGGTCTATCTATACAATTTCCAAAGGAACCAGGCCAAACAGCGAAAATGTCTGCCTACCTGGAAGGGACCTTTTGAAATTGTAGACAAGATCTCACCAGTCGCTAGAAGATCCGCATCCACACAGACAGTTTGACGGAGGAGGAAGATAAGTGGGTCCATATTAATCAGCTAAAGTGTTGCCATCCCAGGCACACTCTGCAGCAACTGGATGAGTCCTCTGGAACCCCAGAGGGGGCCACTCCAGAACAATAAAATTCCAACCCTAAAATATTCCACATATAGTCTATAAAATACAATAATAAGAATGTGAATGTCTCCTGATTACAAAATGTATATGCCAACCCCACTACATTTATAGTGGTGGGGAAATGGCTACGAATATGTAGTTGCCTTTTTGCTTTGTCATCCTAGGAGAGAGAAACCATGGAGACTGACCAAGGAGGATGACCTGGGGACCGGGAGAAAAGATACGAGGGGCCCGGGGTATGGCTCAATACTCCCATCAGGACTGCCGAGGAGAACCGATCGATCCACCCCTGATGGAGGAAAAGATGCTGAACTGTGCCATTCGTGGAATCCGGAGAGATGATGCGGACATCCCAGTCTTGCGAAGTTCCATCGATGAAAGAACAACGGCCATCGCAAGAGGGGGGCTTGTGGGATGTCTTAACCCACTCATCCAAGCCCTGCAACATCACTAGGCATTGCTGGCAGCAGAAACATCAGAAAGGCCATTGGAAGGTATTGCTGCTTGCTCAAAATCATCCAAAAATGCGCTGTAAAAATCTGAAAGATAGGCTGCCATCCACTTTTGCTTATCTTGGTGTGCACAGGAGATCACTGGCCAAAACCACCATTGAGCTATCCACCAAGTAGCCTGAATCCACTTGGAAATAGGAATGCTGATTGCCAAAAACAACACAGAGCTGTTTGGGAATTCATTTTCTTGATTGTCGAAATGTGCTAAATTCATGGCTCACAAATCACCAAAAAGATCCAACCTTCTTGTTGGGTGTTCCCCATTATTTTACTGCAAGAATCCACATCAACACAATGGGCCTCATCACGAGTCTGACGGTAACCCTTTAATGTGGTTATAGCACTATTATCGCCGCATTGAAGGGTCCGCCAGATCATGGCCTTGGCAGATTTCGCCCCAGCTTTAGGCTGGGGGAAATCCACAGCAAAATTGCTGATTTTCGGCGCTATTACTGCCGGCAGGAAATCCGCTGGCGGTAATAGCGCACATTTTCCCCATTGGTCCCATTGGGGAATGAGGAATTCCCAAATGGGCCCAATGGGGAATGGGCAATAACCTTTCCGCCAAACCCGTGATCCGGAGCTAATAGCGCCGGGGGGTTTGGCGGTAGGGCTATTAGCGCCGGTGCTAATAGCGCCGGCATTACCGCCCAACTCGTGATGAGGCCCAATGTCAGCAAGAATCATATGCTATCAAGCTAAATCCCCTTTTAAAGATACTGATGTAAAGACAGCTGTCAAAAATGGGTGCAATACCGGTTCTCACCACTACCAGAAGCCGGCGTTTTAAAACCATATTCTTTGAAAAACTGAACAACTGAACCCAAACTATGCCAAAGAAGGGAATTCTATCAACATGCCATATAGAGTGCCACACAGTGATTTCATTGTTGAAAAAGACTTGATTTAAAGATATGTTGCTTATTGTGAGTTTATAAATGTATTTTTTTTACAAGGAACTAAGTTGTAATTAACTAGAAGGCAATCTGATTTAGTTAAAACTTTAAGAGGCCTTCTGTCCATGGGAACCCTTCACACCTTGTCCTTCCTACCAACAGGAGAGGATATTGCATGGACATGTTAATTAGAACTGTTGTGAGAGGAGGAGATTTCCCCTGCTGGCAGGAAAAAGAGACAATAGATTCCTTGACTGAATAGAATATGCTGATTTGGGTGTGCCTGGTCAACAACTGCTCTAGCAGGAAGGCAGGCTATGTGACCATCTGACTCACCCAGCTCTGGGGGGCGGACCAGACTGAGGTGTGTATTGAATTGAAAGCAAATGTATGTTTTATAAAATTGCGTATAGCAAATTTGACCAAGCTGACCAAAATATGAAACTTTGGGATTCTTAAAATGACAAATTCATTCACAATTTAAGACTAAGCTGGACGTTGTGGGATGTTCTGAGACCAAACTCCGGGATTTATTAATATTGCAGCTGTAGTGTTTTTGCTATGAACATAAGAACTTACAGTAATATGCCCACGGAGGATCTGCATGCACGTAATCGCGAATAAGTTGTCATTTCTGAACCAAAGCTCCTAGGAAGATCAGAGTTGGAAAAGAATGTACCTTAAATAATTTGTGATGTGTGTATGTATTATGAACAAGTTGTGCACCTTGGAAATATGTTTGTTATGAAAAATTGATTTTCTAAGTAAAAGCAAAGGGGAGTGTTCTTTCCTTAAGCCATAAACATGACACGTGATGACACAGGATTATACACTACTCTTTTCTCCAGTCAGGGGACAGGAGATTCTCTGACCTATCAAATCCTTAGGGGGTTGGGCATGTAGAATCAGCCACCACACCCACTTTGAAAACACATAAAAAGAGACTGCTTAGGACAGATAGGACACATTCTTTCCACTCGTCCACCGATTTCTTGGCGCAGCACCCTGACGGAAGACTCCAGAATCCAGATAGATCCAGAGACCAGAACTTGGAATCCAAACTCCAGAACTTTGAAGCAGAGGCGTAATTCACAAGCTGAACCCTTCTCAGCAGGCCTTCAGAATCTTTTGCAACTTGATTCTAACCCCTAAACTCTCCAGGGGCTCTCACCTTTAACAGCTGGGCTGAGCTGTTCTATTCTAGCCAAGAACCCTGTGCTAGAACCCAGATCCAGAGAAAGCAGAGCTGTATCCAGGACCCGCTTGATCCAGTCTAAGGGGCTGCGCAGACCGCCGTGCAGTGCTGATCGCAGACCAGGGTGCCTGACCTGTCCGGTGGTGAGAGAACCACAGCCCAATCCCTTGACCAGATCTTGACAGGGCCCATTTCCATTCCATTCCAAAACTAGGAGTGAATATCTAGTTTAGAACTGTACAGAACCAATCTCTTAGATTAAAGTAATCCTATTCCAACCATTTTAACCTATCCAGAACTGCATTATAGAATCTCGTGTCCATCCTTTTGTTGGCAAATCTGTAAAGCGCCATCTGTCATTCTGAAATCTTGACTTTATTTCTGAAAATCAGCCTTCACAAAAGCATCCGTATCTTTTGAACTCCACGTCCTAGGAGCGAAATTTATCCGTCATTTTAAAGATAAGATCCTAAGCTTTCCAACAAACCCGACATTCCCATTCATTATAGTTTTTCCGTAACCACGATTTATGCACGCGGAAAAATTGCTGCGAATTGCAATTTAGTTCAATTTCAACACGTCAGAATAGCTGTGTCTTGTTTGCAACTGCTGAATTTCATTTACAATTTGATCATCATTCGTGAATCATTGCTAGTGTTGACCTGTGCCAATCTAAAGTAACAATCACTTATCCTGAATATCCTTTAGTGAATTAAAATCAATTTATCATATTTTCCCATCAATTGCAATCACATTCAAAAGCATTTTGACCTGTGTTTTAAAAGTATTCCTGTTTTCTCTAAGCTTGCTGGGGGGAACTGGAATTGAACTGCATTCTTGATTGTATTCCTGAAACCTGTGTGCCCCCATTTCCATCTCTTCATATTGCATAGGGGGGGAGTGAGTAGTCACAGGGGAAAAAGTGATCACATTATCTTTTGATTGAAATCATATCAAGTTATTTCTGTGTTGCATTCTTTCCCATCATTGCATTTCCTTGAATCATATAAGGTATTCTCTGCTACAGTATCCTTCATATTCATTCTCCTAAGTGATTAAAGAGATTGTCAATTTTTTAATATCACCCATTGTTGATTACCGTCCATATTCATAAGTGTGCTATTCAAATATTATTTTATTCATAAAAGTGTGATCTACATGTTGTTTAATTCTTCAAATAAATCTTTTAATTTGCAAAACAAACCTACTTCTTGGTCAGGGGGATTCAAAGAGAGGAGAGTTATACAAGGGTTCATCATCCAGATTTTAAGAACTTTGACTTAAATATATATAAAAAAGGGCTTCCATTGGGCATCCCATCCTAAGCATTGACTTAGTTGAATTGCTGGATTGAAGTCACTTACAGCGAGCACGCATAAACCCCCATGCCGGTAATGGCTGCACCGCCATGCCGCTTAAGGCCCACAAGCCCCCGATAGCGGCATCACAGAACCTGCTGATTCCGCCTCCGCCCAGGAGAAACCCCTTAATAACTTAATAACAGATCCAGAAATACCATCATGCAAATACCGGGTTTGTAATCCGGAAATAACGTCATCGCGCCGGAAGAGGAAATGCTCCGGGGGCCATCTTGAAAATCACAATCCATTGCAATCCCATGGCCACAGGTGCTGAAATCCAAAACCGACACAGTCTTCCCACAAAGGCACACCTCGTCTGCGCAGACAACATTTCTCCGACGAGGAGCTAAACGTGCTGGCAGACACCCTGGCCCAGCATGCAGATGTGGTGTTCTGCACAGACCTGCACTGTGTGACACAAATCAAGAAGAAACAGATCTGGGAGGAGGTGGCCCAGAAGGTGTCCGCAGTGGGGACAACCACACACAATACAAAGGACTGCCGGAAAAGGTGGGACGATCTGCGGCTGCGTGTCCGCAACATACTGAATATCAACCATCAGCAGGCCCAGGAAACAGGAAGCAAACCATTCTCGCCCATCAAGCTAGCACGGTGGGAGGAAACGTGCTGCTCCCTGATACACATGGAGCCCATTGAAGGAGTCAGGTGTGCTGAGACAGGAGTAACATCATCGGCTGATGAAGGTGAGTGAGTGTTGGCACTACACAAAAGTGAACACACACACCCCAACCCAAATCCAATGGCTGAGTCCAAATCGCAGGTTGATGACAGCAAGTACATTGCCAATCACCACCCACCTAATGTCTGCCCTAACAGAAATGCCACACCCCGGTCACGGACATACGCAACCAACCCTACAGACACAAACCACAAGAGTCCCCAATTCCAAAACCAAGTACCATCAGCATACAGACACACACATGAGGCACTGCAGAGAAGCAGGCACCACCACTGTCATATCCCACTGCATGGTGCAGACATCTCCACCCACAAGTGTACACCAGAGCCCTAGAGACACATCACCGGTCATGCAGACCCTGAGGCATGTACACCGCACGCAATCAACAACACACCCATAATCCACCAAGCAAACTGCATGCACAACATGGATGCGCTAGAAGGATTCACAGACACTGCACCACACACCCAACACCTGTAAGCACCATTCCTGCCCCTCCAAAGTGCAGATAGCAATGCACAGGACCCAAAATGTACTGACCTCAATATATGTTGGATGCCCCTACACCCATGACTCATGCCCTGCCTCACCATCCCACACAGGCACAGTATCAGACAGAGATGACAGGCCCACCACAGAAACAAAGCCAACAGAATCACGCAGAAGCAGAGGGGAAGATGATGGCACCAGGCCGTCCATGTCAAGGGCCGGGCAGATGAAAGCCACCACCCCATGCCACAGCGGTCCGGTAAACAGGGGCCACAGGCCATAGGACCTAATGAGCAGCCACCCTGACACATGGGAATGTGCACCAGCCTGGGAATTTGGGTGCCATCACTGCACACCTGCCACAAGGCACACTGGCCCCCAAGCCCACAGACTAAACTACCCCTGCCCCACTGCAGCCTACACGAGCGCCTGCTCCAAGGAAACTCTCACTGACATTCTCTTTTTCGTGCCTTCACCTGACCTATGGACCCTTCACATGGTCGCTGTGCTCTCTCCTTTCTCTACCTCTCCCATTAATGGTGGCACCCGTTGGGATGTCCTCTTGGCCCCTTTCCACTCCTCTAAAGCCATCATTAATGTCTATGCTAACGGGACCGTCTTGGTCCAAGGCCCTCAGGCCAACCTTCACCTCTTTGATAGACGCTTCCCATGCCTCATCAACTTCCTCTCCGCTCCCGCTGTCCCCCCTCCTCTGTCCTCGGCTACCTTGCCTCTCCCCTCCCTCCCTGCCCCTTCTCTTGCTCCCTCTTCAACTCCTTCTCTAACACTTCCGCAGGGCGTACCTCTGATCTGTACCCCTCCCCGGAAGTTTTTCAAGGATGGCAATCTTCTCCACATTGGCACTCTAAACTCTCGCTCTGCCATCAAGCACTCCTCTGATATCTGTCGCCTTCTTGAGGAACTGGACCTCGACGTCCTCGGTCTCACTGAGACTTGGTTCACTGCCAGCTCTGCCACCAGCTTTGACACACTCCTACCTGACGGCTACAAGATCCTCTCCGTGCCCAGGCCCAACCGTTCAGGGGGTGGTGTTGCCCTTATCTTCCCTGAGTGGATTCCTGCCACTGTCACTCCTACGCAGACCTACTCCTCTTTTGAATGTCTTGTCTGCCGACTTTCTCTCTCTCCTAGCCATTCCCTTACCGTGGCTACTATCTATCGGCCACCTGGCCAAATTTCCTCCTTCCTCTCGGAGTGGGCTGACCTCTCCTCCTCACTCCTGTCCTCAACCACCCAACTCCTCTTTCTCGGTGACTTCAACATCCATCTCGATGCCTCCTGTCCCCCCTCAGGTCTCTTCCGCGAACTCTGCAACTCTCTCTCACTCTCTATTCTCCCGTCTGGGCCTACTCACTCTGCAGGGCACACTCTTGATGCTCTGATCTCTTCTGACCTTCCCCTCTCCCTCCCTCTCTCCACTCCTCTCTCTTGGAGCGATCACTTTCTCCTTTCCTCCCACCTCTCCCTCCCTACCCCACAGGCAAAGCCACCCTCCTCACTGCCACCCACCTTCTCGGTCATCCGACCCATGAAGCGCGTGTCAGCTGAGGCCTTCGCTGCTACCTTCTCAGCCCCTCCTCCCCCCTCGGCTGACTCCCACCCTGACGCAGCCCTCTCCATGCTCTACTCCTCTATATCTGATACTCTCGATATCCTTGCCCCCGTCATGAGAATCCGCCTGAAGCCCAAAGCCAAATGCAACTCCTGGTATGACTCGGATCTCGTCACCCTAAAACGCAAGTGCAGGGTGGCAGAGAGGAAATGGCGTGCTTCATGTTTATCCTCTGACAAACTGGCCTGCCGCCTGCTCCAAAGGCAATACCGGCTCTCCGTTCTCACCAAGAAGAGAGCCCTTATCCAAGCCCGCATCTCTGAGGCATCTAACAACTCGGCCAAACTCTTTAAAATCTGCAAGGAGCTGGCCAACCCTGCTGCAGTCTCTACCTCTCCTGTCCCCTCCCAGGCCCTCTGCACTGCACTGGCCTCGCACTTCATCTCAAAAACTCAGGACATCCTGTCCTCGCTCTCCTCCTCTCTCCTCCCTCCCTCTCTTCCCTGCTCTTCCTCTTGCTCTCCTGCAGCCGCCCCTCCGCCCTCCTTCTCTGCTTTTCCACCTTTTTCTGCTGATGAGGTTTCCAGACAAGTCCGATCTATGAAAACCTCGTCTAAACAGGTTCACCCCTGTTCCTCCAAAACCATCAAGGACCACATCGACTCCCTGGCTCCTGCCCTGGCTGACTTTTGCAACCACTCATTCGCCTCTGGAGTCTTCCCATCCCCCCTCAAGCACTCCCTTGTGCACCCCCTCCTCAAGAAACCCTCTTCTGACCCCTCCTGCCCGGCCAACTATCGCCCAATCTCCATTACTCCCTTCCTGGGCAAGCTCCTGGAGAAATTGGCCATCTCCCAGCTTAACCTCCATGCTGAATATGTTGGTAATCTTCATGACCATCAATCCGGCTTCAGAGCGGCCAGAAGCACGGAAACTGCTCTCCTGAACATCCGTGAGGACCTGCTCCTGAACCTCGATTCCAACACTCCCTGTGTTCTCATTCTGCTCGATCTCTCCTCTGCCTTTGACACTGTCAACCATGCCATCCTGCTCAACCGTCTCCGTGATAACCTGGGTATCACTGGTCAGGCTCTGGCATGGCTGACCTCTTTCCTTTCTGGTCGACCCTCCCAGGTCCAAATGGGCTCCTTCCTCTCTGACATCTTTTTCTCCACCTGTGGTGTCCCCCAGGGATCCAACCTATCTCCCTGGCTTTTCAATCAGTATCTGGCACTCCTTGCCCACCGCATCGCCGCTCTCTGCCCCCACTTTCAGTGCTATGCGGACGATACCCAGCTCATTTTCAGGCTACCCTCGGCCTCCTCCTCTCCTTCCCTCATCTCCGACTGTCTGTCTGCTATCCAGGAATGGTGTGCCGCCAATGACCTCTGCCTTAACGCCAGTAAGACTGAGATTCTACTCATCGGCACACCCACTCCCTCCTTTCCTGCAGCTCTCTGGCCGGCCTCCCTTGGCCCCCTTCCTGCCACTACCTGCAAAGCTAAAAACCTCGGGGTCATCTTCGACTCCACACTCTCCTTCTCTCCTCATATTTCCGACGTCTCTAAGAAGTCACATTACCAGCTGCACCTCCTCAGAGGTATTCTTCCCTTCCTCTCCTTCCCCCAGAAGCTCACTGTCTCCCGAGCCCTGGTTCTCTCAAGGCTGGACTACTGTAATAGCCTCTATCTTAATCTGCCTGCCTCCACTCTCCGCCCTCTGCAACTTATCCAGAACAGAACTGCGAGACTTGTCCTTGGCCTCAAGCCCAGGGACCGTATCTCTCCAGGACTGAAATCTCTTCACTGGCTCCCAGTGGCTGCGAGGATTAAGTTCAAAACCCTCTGCATTGTCCACAAGGCCTTCTGGGGCCTGGGGCCACAATACCTTCAACTCTCTCTTCCTAAATATCTGCCTTCACGAGCCCTTCGCTCATCCGTCTCCAACTCCCTCATGGTCAGCCGCTTCTCGAAGCAACGAGCTGGGGGCAGATCTCTCTCCGCAGCAGGGGCCTCCCTCTGGAACAGCCTTCCTGCTTCCCTGAAACTTGAGGAGAACCATCTCCGGTTCCGGAAGCACCTCAAAACCTTCCTCTTCGCTTCTGCCTTCTCTCTCCCTCTCCCCTGCTAAACCTGCTTAACTCCCCTCCGAAGTCTGCACTTAACCTGCATCTGGGCCACTCTGTGACCTCGGCCCAGGGCCCAGCCACTCTCCACTTGCACTGCCTCCCTGGCTCCCCCTGCACTGCGGGACTGTCACTGCATCCCTACAGCCCCCTTCCCAGCACTTGCTCTGCACTTACCTCGCACTTGCCACCAGCTGGCCCTTTTATTTATTATTTTTTTTTTTTTTTTTTTTTTACGCTACTTACCTTGTATTGCACTTTCCCCCCCACCTCCTCCCCCTGCACTTCTCCTTTTCCCCTTACCTCTGCACTTGCGCGATCTGAATGACACCTGGCCTAGTAGGATCGTTTGTCTGTCTTCCCCTTGTTTCCCCCCCTCCCTGCCTCGTCGCGCCTTGAAACACTCGTGTATAGGCGCGTTACAAATACCATATCATATCATATCATATCATGTGGACGAAGAGGGTACACCAACAGCCAGCAATAGTGAGGCGCCTCAGTCACCAGCCACTAGTGACCTAGGGGAGGTGGCCCAATCCACAATAAATAGTGCAGAGGAGGATGTCCAGCAGGATGAGGCTGACATGGCAGGCCAATGCATGTCGGTGGACACTGAGGGAACACCATCCATGGGGCACACACCACAGAATTCCCTGGGACATGGGTCTTGTGGTGGTAGCTCCGGGAGGAGACGGCTGGACCCATATTCAGCCCTTAAAGCAGTCCAACTCCACCTCCCATGCGACCACCAGCAATTAATGACATACGTGACCTAGAGGGCCGCATCACCTTCATGGAGGAGCGTCAGCAGTCCATGGACGAGATGTTGCGACAATTCATCACATTAGGGGAAGCCACACGCCAGGACCACCATGACAGCATACAGGCACTCACCCGTGCTGTGAACTGCATTGCCAGGTGGATGCGCCAGGGCATGGAATCAGTGACCCAGGCACTCACACATTTAGCTGCCACCATGGCACAACGTCCTGCAGCACCTGCCGAGTCACAACCCGCGTCAACCACGAGTAGTACCGCTGTAAATTCAACTCAGACGAGCCTAGTGCGTAGGTCGCTACGCACCATGCGCCGGCCAGAGGAGCCACAGCCTCCATACAAAAGGGACTGACTGTAGCCAGACAAACTTGCGGGATGGAGGCTGTTAGAACTCATATTGTGTGCCGGAACGTGGGTGTGTGGGGGAGTTAAGGGATGGGGTGTGTTTGGGGGGAATGTGTGGGGGGTAGAGGGATGAGTGTTGGAAGGGGATGAGTTTGGTGGGTAGACTCAGTTGCATCGTGGGTGGGCTGTTCATCTATGTAAATAGTTTCATTGATAATTACATCTCATTTGGAAACAAATAACATGACGGGACATTACAATTTAATGCCAAACAGTGTACAGGCCCAGAGTCCCCCTATCCCAGTGCACAGCGAGTGGGAATTGATGCACCCTATTCATCACAATGCATCAAACAAAAATGTCCATCACTGATTGGCGCACGGCACGCCCATCATGTGCATTGGCACATGGCCGATGTACTACTCTCATCCTTCATAATCCCCATCTTCACCCAGTGGTTGCTGGTCATTGTCAGGTGGCAGGGGTAAGTTCCACCGGATGCACATGTTGTGCAGTATGGCACAGACAATGGTGATCTTATTCACCTTCTCAGGCCCGTAAAGGAGTGCCCCACCAGACCTGCTGAGGCAGCAGAAACGCACCTTGAACAGGCCAAAGGCTTGCTCGATCACCACACGGGTACAGGTATAAACCCAATTGTACTCCTCTTCGTGCCTGTTCCGCGGGATCCGAACAGGGGTGAGGAGCCACGGCTTCAAGGGATAGCCACCATCACCTGCATGGGAGCACAATGAGGTATGTGTGAGTAGATTTCTGGCATTACACCTGTAGTAATCACTGTCATGGCTGCAGCTATTGGGTGTTCACATGCACATGTCCCTGGATGTATGCACACATGTACATTTGTCGCAATGTGTGCTGTACAATGGTCTGCAGGTGTGGATTGCATTGTCCAGATGATGCAGGGTGTTCACTTGCATGCTCTTGCAGATGGCCTGTGTTGTGCTTTGCTGCATTCATGTGTGTTAGGCATACTCAATGCATGTTGTTGGATTGTGTTGCAGAGGGTATACTCAGTTAATGTGCAGTGGACGCATTGAGGGATGTGGCCTGCTTGTACGTCTGGCGTATTGTCATTGGTGTGCAGCATTGGTCTTATGTAAGGCATTGTTGTGTCTCGTTCAGGTCGGCAAGTGTAGGGCCACAGTGTTATGCTGTATGTGCTGTCTCCACTCAGCCCCCAACCCCACCCAGGTGGAGTATTCATTCCCCCAATCCCACCCAGGTGGAGTATTCATCCCCCCCCAATCCCAATCAGGTGGAGTATTCATGCCCCCCCCCACTGCATTGCCATGGGCCTGTCAGGTGATTTACAGAGCAGCCAGGCACGTCTTCCCAGCATGTCGCTCCACGTAGCGGGGTAGCAAGGAATTCCACAGCACCATGGCATCATGTGTGGATCCAGGATATCGGGCACAACAATGTGTGATGATCCTGCTGGAATCACATACCATCTGCACATGGATGGAGTGGTATTGCTTACAATTGCAGTACATAACCTCTATGGCATGTGGGACCACCAATTTAACATGGGTGCAGTTGAGGGCACCGATTCAATTGGGAATGCTTGCCACTGCATGGAAGCCAACTTTAGTGTCAGCGAGCTCCTGGCCAGTCTGTAGTAGGGATGTGTGGTTGTAGTCGTGCTTCAGGAGGGCATCCAGCACTTGGGTCAGCATGCGTGAAAAGAGAGGTTGTGATATGCCATGCAGCTGGCCCACTGTGTGCTGGTAGGTACCTATGGCCAGGAAGTGGTGCACAGACACTAACTTCAGTAGAGGGGGGATGGCAGTGCGGATTTCAATCAGGCTGATGATGTTGTTTATGATGTCCACTATGGTGGTGATGGTGTCCCGGTCCGTCCGGTACAGGGTGAGGATCTGCTCAGGGGTTAGGTTGAATGGCTGGCTCTGATACGAGGGATTGGTGGCTGCCTATGTGTACTACTAGCTGCACCGGTGGGATTTGCTAAGCCTGTCTCACCCTCCTTCTTCTCCTGCATCTCCTCTGTGCTGCCGGTTGTTGTTGTTGTAGTTGTTGTTGTTGCTGGTGCAGCAGTACAGACATGTCCTCCAGCCCCAGGATTGCAACAGCAAATGGGATCATTTTGGTGTATGAAGGGGTGTGGTGTGTGGGCGTGCTCCTTTTGTGCTGGGACAGGCTCCATTACCTCCACCCGTGGTGATTGTGTACACCTATGGCAGTTGGGTACACAGCAGGTTGCTATTTACGGGTGATCCGCAATGCCTGTAGTAGCACCATCATCCACGCTCTATTTACCACCTTCGGGATGCTGATAGGTACATGCAGGCCTTACTTGTGATGTCCTCCTGTTAGCGGCATCGCGGTATTACCGCCACCAAGGGTGCGTGGACGCTCGCATGCCGATAAGAAGGGGCACGGTACAGGCAGTGGTGATAATGCTGGGTATTACGGCTCATAATGGCCTGGACCGGTACTCAATGGTGGTATAACCATTCCACCTTCCTTTTTTGATTACCTCCATGATCGTAATGAGGCCCATTATCTCAAACCCTGCGATCAAAATTCTAAAATGTAGCATACTGAATCCAGCAACATTCATAGCGGAACCAGTGGGAGAAGAAGATGATATGCATGACTCTGTTACATGTACAGAGTGTTATAATGATATTCCCCATGTTAGCGAGAATGGTCTAGGATGAGGGGAATTTGTTTTCATTGATAGTTCATTTAAAATCGATGAAAAAATGGGTCTGAGACATTCGTTGTTGCCATCAACCTATTCAGCAGAGGCTGCGGAATTGGACGTGCTTATTGATGCACTATGAAGTTTTGAGGATGAGGAAGTGACAGTGTTCTTTGACTCTGCCTCTGTGACGTCAACTATTCATGCATGCCTGTCACGTTAGAAGAGGAGGGGCTTCCACTGTGTAGATGGCACTCCAATGCAACCTGCAGTGCTAATTGATAAGCTCATTGTGGCCTTAAGCTTTCCCACAACCATAGCCATTGTGAAGTGCACAGCACATTCAAAAGAACAGATTTAATCTCTTGTGGGAACAAAACCACAGACCTAGAGACCAAATGTGCCGCATATTATTAAACCATGTGTGTAGATGAGTTGAAAGGGTTGAAGCAAACAAAAGGGCGATGCATGTTCGTACGGGAAGGATTTAATATGGCGTCCATTGTACAGTTAATTGAGATACAAGGGTGAGCATGGCAAGAAGAAAAGGAGCTATGGAAAAAAGTGGGGTGTTCTTTATCCCCCACTGAGGCAATTTGGAGATAGGACAGCACAGGAAACACAGTTATGCCTCTAGCATTGTTGGGAGTAGCATTGGAGCAGCTAAATTACCCAGCACATCTAAGTCGAGAGAGTCTAGCTTCTACAATAGAAGGAAGACTGGTTTGTACCTGTGTGCCAGATTTACGGCAGGACTCACCCTGCAAACAGTGAGAGGACAAATCCCCACACCTAATGGCCCCTTCCAACATTTGCACATAGATTAGGTGGATATGTTGCAAACATGTAATGGTTATCGATACATGTTAGTTGTAGTTTGTCCTTTTTCCAGATGGATTGAAGACGGTCCGTGCACGCATCCTGATGCTGCATGTGTCACAAAGTTTTTAGTCTGCAATTTATTTCCAAAGTTGGGGGTGTGCAAAGTTTTGTGGCAAGAGGAAAAGGAGATATGGAAACAAGTGGGGTGTTATTTATCCCCCACTGAGGCAATTTGGAGATAGGGCAGCACAGGAAAGACAGTTATGCCTCTAGCATTGTTGAGAGTAGCATTGGAGCAGCTAAATTACCGAGGATATGTA
Organism: Ambystoma mexicanum; assembly: GCF_040938575.1. Classification (NCBI taxonomy): domain Eukaryota; kingdom Metazoa; phylum Chordata; class Amphibia; order Caudata; family Ambystomatidae; genus Ambystoma; species Ambystoma mexicanum. Next base: position 694,624,266 of record NC_090926.1, on the reverse strand, counting down.
AGTCAAGAGAGTCTAGCTTCTACAATAGCAGAAGACTGGTTTGTACCGAACCTCAGTGAACATGTGGCACAGTTCATTGTAAACTGTATTGTGTGCCAGATTTACGGCAGGGTTCACCCTGCAAACAGTGAGAGGAATAATCCCCAGACCTAACGGCCCCTTCCAACATGTGCACATAGATTACATGGATATGTTGCAAACATGTAATGTTATCGATACATGTTAGTTGTAGTTTATCCTTTTTCTGGATGGATTGAAGCTGGTCCGTGCACGCATACTGATGCTGCATGTGCAAAGTTTTTTGTCTGCAAGTTATTTCACGGTGGGGGTATGAAAAGTTTTGTGATCCGATAATGGACCGCATTTTGTGAATGAACTCTTTGAAAATATAGTCTCACTTTTAGTCAACAAGCATAAGTTTGTTTTGGCCTGTCACCCGCAAGCCACTGGTATATGTGAGAAATTAAATGGCCTTCAGAAGAGAATATCCATGTTTAAAGTAACATTGAATAAGGGATGGCTGCATTGCCTACCCTTGTATGCATTACGCAATCAACCTGGTTCAGATCAACATTGAGTTGGTGACTGGATGCTGAATGAGAACTCCACTCACCCGACCAACAAGGGCAGATACAGACGCCCACAGCGTAGCTAAGGCATTAGGGGTTTAGATGAATGATTATTTGAAAATTATGACTCAAAGTATTTATTTTATTTCTCAACAGATCAAAACCACAGGAGGGTTCAAAACTGAATGAATCAAACTATGTGCCTAGTAGTTTGGTAGATTCATTAAAACCTCCAATATTGTGCCCAGGGGACCAGGTGCTAGTACGCCAGTTTGTGCGCACCTGGAATACCCCGCGATTCAACTGACCCTTTGAAGTAGAGGAAATATGCCCTACTGCCGCAAAGCTTAAGGGCAGATGGGCATTGATCCATCTGCATGATATCTAGCCCTCTAAAGGGGAAGCATTGACATCTCCTGCACCTACACCCGGTGAAGCAAGTATACCCAGTGAAGCAAGTACTCATAGTGAAGCAAAAGAACAGCGACAATGATGACCACACAATGGTCAAGAACCTGGCTAAAGAAAGCAAAACATTTCTAGAATAGGGTTGACTTATGGACTAATTCATTTGCAGTAATCTTGCAACATTTTCCCTAGAATAGGTTTCAAAGAACAATGAGAGAAAAAAATCTCGAGTTTTGAAAGAAAAGAAGATAAGAAAACAACATTCTAATCTTCACCTATGATATCTATCAATATATTGGTATACACATTCATAGTTATTCTTTGGTCTTACATTTCTGAAACATATCCAGCTTCGATCTGAAGAAACATAAACATTGTCACATGTTTGGAGAACCCCAACAATTTCTGGATTGTTTGGAGAGTGATAATAGAGACAGTGCTCCAATTTCTAATCTAGAACTGATTAAAAAGGAGGTGATACATTTGCATTTGCATATGCATACAATGGAGACACTTCAACAGATTAGAGAGTCATTGCCTTCTAAGAAATCGATAGGCTTTCATGTAGTATTCATAGTAATCTCCATTTGTATCATGATCTGTGTTTTCTTCCTTATTAAAATGGGCTTTAGAAATTTTATAAAAGATGATAGCATAATGAATGATACAAAAACATCTACTATTGTCTCTGCTGAAGATATAATGGCCAGATTTCATAATATAACAATGTACCGGTTTCAACATAAAAGAGAGAGTGGGCAGGATCATGAAACTATAAACTCTTATTTAGTAGATGCGTACATTTAAAGAATAACTTATGGTACCAGCACATGAAAGAAGTAGCAAGGAGTACATCAGACGAAAACTGCTATGTATGTTCCTTGATCCCGTATGCCATAAGTACGACAAGAACTTTTATTGCAAAAGAAATTTCACCATTTGATGCCAAATGCCTCATTCATCTAGCAGCATGCACAACCAGAGGACAATTCGACAGAAAATGTTACGATGGCGAACGAAAGCAGGATTCCTATATGGAGATACCTATGTGAAGAAGAGAAAGATGGAAAATGGATTGGGATGGATAACCAAGAAACTCCAGCCCAGATAGGCAAAGAATAAAGCATGTCCAGATGGATAAGCTAAACTCCTCAGACACCATTGAAATACCAGTAGAGCCAAGATGTGGAGAAAGACCTCAGCTGGTCATATATGGATGTGTTCTCACTAGTACTGGATGGATAGAAGGGCTATTAGCCTGCTCTGCGAAGGAAGAATCAGCACACAGCATAGTGAAGATAGTGAGTGACACATTTCTAGAATTTTGGCCCTAGTACTCAAAGTTAGTCACATGGGTCGAAAATGAAGAAGAACCAGTTTCTATAATAATGCTAAAAAAATGCAACATGCTTTAGGAACAATGGTCTGATCCTGGTTGGGACGAATAAAGGATGTAAACACATCATTGAAGTCCCAGGAATGAATGGAAGAATGTTATTGGATCAATAAGGGGCATGTGGATCCAGAGCCTACATGGTGTTGCCTAAGAACTGGGGAGGAATATTCTTCATAGTGATGATACATGTGCCCACATTGGTGATCCCACAAAGTGATCTCCATATTGACGAGTTTCCAAAAATGGATCACCATTTAAGAAAGAGGAAGTCAAATGAATTTCACTGATTGAGGAGAAGCAATTATTTCTCAGCAAATGCAACAGAGTCTTATGATAATATCCCAGAGGAGCATAAATTGTTCAGCAAGAAGGCGATGATAATGACATCTATATTAATAATAATAATTTGGCATTTGTATAGCGCTACAAACCCTCAGGTATCTGAGCGCTGCTTATTATTACCCACGGTGTGTGGTGCTCATTTATCGACCTCGGAAGGATGAAAGGCTGAGTTTGGCCCCGCCGGGATTTGAACCTGCGTTAGCAGGCTCTGCACGGGTGTCAAAGCGAGCACTCTACTCGCTGTGCCACTTGACCGGCTGGATATTATCGCCAGGGCTTCAAGCTGCAGTGAATACTGAATGGCTCTATATTACTAGATGGGAACTGTTGCAGAGAATAAACTCAACAATTAAAGGATTCAATGCAATCAGAGAAAAATTGAGAGCCATTCGGCTGATGACTCTCCAGAATCGGTATGTCCTGGATATGATTACAGCAATGGAAGGAGGCATGTGTGCCAAGGTTGGCTGTATGTGCATACCTTCTCATGATGCAGAAAATGGAACGTTAACCGTAGCGATAACGACATTAACGAACCTGCACACAAGGATGATGGAGGAAGTAAACAAAATTGAAGACGATGATTGTTTTAAATCTCTGTTCTCATGGATTCCAACTTGGCTAGTGAATGAATTGAAGATGCTTGGAGCAATACTAGTTTTTGTATTGCTAGAATTCTGTCTCCTAATGATCATTGTGGGACAACGCAAGAAGACAGCCAAGGAAGTTATTGGAATGAAGATAATGGTTGATATTAATGCTGCAACAATTGAGCAAACTGAAGACAGCCCCCGAGAGCATATAAAAAAAGTTAACTCGCATCTCCAGTAATTAACTATCACTATCCCAAGGATCGGAAGACGTATGTGGGACATGGATATTCTCTACACCAACAGGAGATTGCTGATTTATGACCTGGAGAGTAGATGAACATATACAAAATGCTGGTAACCTGAGTTCAGTGATGAAGATATGGGTTCCAAAGAAAAGAAAATATGATGAAATAGTAGAAGAAGCAATAGCAGGAGTTAAGAAGAAGGAGCAAAGAGTTTGGTATAGAACTCAACCAGAACGGAGAATGTAGAGGAAGAGGTACCCGTCTTCTCCTTAGTCCCCATCCCCTTACCACCATCATATTGGGATGACAGATGAAGAGCCATGATGGGGAACCAATTCCTGAATCCTTGCAATATTCCTGCACCACATTGAGTATATGAGAGACGATATACACTTAGACAACCCTTCAGAGTGTACCCACAGGTTGACATAGTGGAGGAAAGTTACCAAGAAGGATGTTCTTTGCCAAGCTGTCGAAATGCAGCCATGAACAGAATGGAACCACTCCACCCACGTCCACCTGCATGTCTTCCATCTGTAGAGGCTTTCTTGTGGACTGTGACAAATAGGCTTGGATATCTGAATTTTTGGCCTTTTTGCTTGACTTGGACATTTCCCCAGCGCTCCCAAGCGGCTATGGGAACCAGTGCTCTGATTTCGACTGCAATCTGGGACGTCCCTCTTTCTTGAGTAGTGCTGACCAGTCCCCCCTCCTGTGGTAGATGCCGGGGCATCCTCTGGACATTACCACTTCCCAGTCTCTTTGGTAACAGCACTCAGCTGGTGGGCCAGGCGTCGCCTGCCAACTCCTCCAGTTCAAATGTGTGCCCTTTCTGAGTCTCCCATCCCCTACCAGGGCAGGTCTTCTGGGGGCGGCACTGCACCTTAGGCTGGCCCACATAAATGGTGGAACACTTCTGAGACACTGGCATGGCCATATAGAGATCGGGTATTCATCACTCGAGAGGGGGCTTGTTAATGTCTTGTGGATCCAATGCTGGACTCTCCCACTGTGATATATAAGGTGGGGGCCTGCTCCTCACTCTTGCAGAAACGCCATCAGATAGAGTGCCCTCTCCCCTCCAGGAGCAGTGCCTGGCCCTTGGATTGTTGGTTCAGGACCAGCTGTCACACATCTTGAGCTCCATGGGTGCTGCACTATTTACTCTGTGCATTGTTCTTTGTGTTGTGTGTAATGCATTTGCATATGGGATACTGTAGTGTGTGCTTGCATTGCATTGGCAATGCAATGTAATGCAATGCTGGTGTTGGTGGAACACTGTGGGTCCACAGAGTTCCTCATAGGTCGGTTGGACACAGAAGGATGGGAGATGATATCTTGGAGAGGTATCTACTTATCTTTCTCCCCATTTCCTATCTGTTACCCTGGAACTACAATAAAGCATATTCCACTTTCTTACTTTATGACTCCAGCCTGGTCCCTGCTTCCTGTCCGCCATTCCTTACGCCTTATGTTACAAATTGGTGACAAGGCCTACAGAATCCATGGATCCAGGAAGCTGGAAGACAGGAGGACAGCTGAAAAGAAGGACAGCTGGAGAAGTGTGATGAAAGACTGGCAGTGCTGCTGATTGGGGAAGAGGCTGAAGCAGGTCCCGTTTGCCCTCTGGAGAAGCCTGGAGAGAGTCTGGGGCCAGGGGCATGCAGTGAGCTTATCAGGCAGGAGCATGTGAACCGAGACGAATGAAAACCAAATGGCCTGTACCCCTCCAACGACCCGCGGTGATGTGAGCCGAGAGAGCATCATTGTGCTCAAGCAAGTTCCTGCAACTTGGAGTCTGTATGTCAGATTGATATTCGGCATGTTTATGGAGAGGTCTGAGTGTCAGGAGGCCTGGAAAGAAGCCTGCCGGTGTACATTTGGGACAGTTACCAGGCTGGAACTATGTCAAGCTACTGGTGATGTCATCCTTGATTCGAAGGGGAAGGCGAGATGTAAGAATGTCTCAAAAGCTGGCATTCTGAAGTTGTAATGTGCTAATGAGAAAGTTAAAAGAAAAGCACACTGGAGGCTTGGCCAAGATGGCAGCGAGGTGAGACGTGTGCCTCCGACCCTCGACAACCACTGGCCCACAAAAACTAAAGTGGTGGCATATAAGGGAGCAGAAGGGACACCTGGACACCCTAGAGCTGCGGTTACAGAGTGACCCTCCGGGGGCGAGCCAGAAAACATCCTGACAAAGGCCGTGGTGGCTGAGTGGTGCGGTTGGCGCTGGGGAAATGGCAGCCACTGCCTGATACCCACCAGCCTGTGCTCGGGTTCGATGTCAAGCGCAGTGCTTGGGTGAGATCACCAGCCTGTGCATCAGTCTGGGCCACACCAGTGACTCCAGCAGAGAGCTGAGCGCAGGCGGCACTACCTCCCGCTGCCAGCGAAGACATGCCGCAATGGAAGGGATCTATGGAATGAGGCAGGGAAGAGCTTCTGATTATGCCCGGGCTGTCATTGAACATTGAAGGCTGCATGGGAGCGGCAAGGAGTCCCCTCTTCCTCGCCGTTAAAGAACAATGTGCAGTTTTATAATGGGAAAAGTGGAACTACAAGTCCCAGAAGGGAGAGAAAAAATCATCAGGACTGGATAAGAACCTACAGATTGGAATGGGTCATTTTGGCAAGTATGGGGTTGTGGCAAGGGATGAAGATGCAATGCTTGGGTTACTTATAGGAAATCTTCATTACACAAAGTCCCACTTTTCCTCTAGTTACTTGTACTTCCTGATCCTCCCTCCTTGGGATAATTTGGTGTTTTAATCTGCTTGGTATAATAGGAGACTTTCTGGGTATAATGATTCTATACCCCTCTGGAAGGAGGTAGATTTAAAAAAATTAAAAAAAAGATGGTTTTAATAACTTATATTCTAATAGCAACAGAGTTGCCTGTCTGGAAGTTGGGGTTCATTACATAATTGAGGACTGGGAGGAGGAAGAGCATGACTTGATGAAATGAAGAATAAATATTCTAGGCATTCTACAAAACACCTACATTTATAAATAACATCTCAAAATGGACTTTAACAAAACCAATTGATAAATACCTAGATTTTTCAATGGATGGATATTTCATAAATGTGCATACAATTACAGTGTTTATGCATCTGAAATTTGCAAATTGGACAGATTGTAATTGTAATTGTTTATTTATAGAGCGCTTACCCACAGATGAAGTGCTTCAAAGTGCTTCAAGGCAGGACGGGAACAGGGGAATACAGAGTCATTCTTAGGCCTTGAAATTTCCGAATGATCTTGCAAAAATTACTAGCAAACTTGGACTGATGGCCTTACAATAAGTGCAGATGTAAGACGAAAAGGAAGGAGTGAAGGGGGAGGAGAGGGAGAAGAATACACAGTCTTTAGGCTACCGTACACGGCTAACAATGTTTCAAATAGTGCAAGTGCATGACAGATGGTAAGGTGATAAAGGGGGGGCAATACACAACACAAATCTACCGTACTTAGCCTGGCAGACCAAGCCCAGTACATTCTAGGTAACGTAAGTGCCAGACATGGAATGAAAGGGAGGAGGGGGGACAAGTGCGCCCATTCCAATGACCTGGGTTAAGTGCCGAGAGGTTACCATTCTCAAGGAATGAGTAAAGGAGTGCAGAAATGGTGGGTTGAGTGCAGAGGCCTAGGGACAAGTGCGAGGACTGGCAGAGGAGCCTGCGACCTGTGTGGTTCTGGAGGTGCAGCATCGACCAGTCAGCACACAGTGCTGAGTTAGGGAGAGGGCAGTAGGTAAGAGTAGAGAGGGCGTTAACAAGCTAGAGGGAGATAGAAGGAGTAAGAGAAGAGGAAGGTCCTGAGGCGTTTCCGGAACTTAAGGTGATCAGTAGCTGCAAAACTCTTAAGATGCAACATGGGGGTACACCGAGGACACTGCAGTGAATCGAGATATTGTTTTCATTATAGTAACCCATGGGAAACAGCACAGTGGGCCTCATTGCACGGAATGCGGTAAGGGTTTACTGGTACCGGTAAGGGCGCCAGTACCAGTAAACCCTTACCGCCTTACTAGGAGGTCCCTTTGCCGGACCCGACCTCAACGGCTGGTTTTAGCAGCCGTTAAGGAACGGGCCTGCAAAGGGACCTTGGTGCTAATTACGGTACCGCAATTTGCGGTACCGTAATTAACTCCTTCCACATTCCCATTGAGCCCTATGGGGGCAAAAATGGGAATGGGGAAGTCCCTTGGTGAATGGGGAATTACCGCCCCCGCTCACCTTGGAGTAGGGCGGTAATTCCACCATCCACCAAGGCGGACACGGTAAAATACCGGCGGCAACCATGGCGCTAATAGCGCGATGGTTACCGCATATCGTGTAACGAGGCCCAGTGTATTTTATGAGATGTTTACAGACTTCTTTAGTCATTTTGCGGCATCAATTAGTTCACCAGGCATTTCCATGGTAAAACATGCAGCAGTATTAACGGAAAAATCGAACTGCAACATATATATTTGTAATTTGTTCATCCTCTTCCATTACCATCCAGGGACGCCGAGTACCTGGGTACTCTGGGGCCCGGGCACCCACCGGCAGAATGAAGTCGGGGCTGAGCCCCCACCCCCCAGGCCGGAGAGAAGAGACGCAGTATGGATGTCCCTATCTTCCATCCATACTGTCTCTCTCTCTCTGGCCCGGGTGAAAGCCGGGTAAAAAACGATTTTTAAAAATTGAAGGACAGATGCAAAGCAAAAGGCTCTTGCTTTGCATTTGTCCATCAATTTCTAAAAATCGTTTTGGGTTGGATGTATTTGTACACAGTGGTCGAAGTGTACGAAAAGAAGTAGTGGAACTATGTTCCCTGCTGGCCTGCACCCACTCCCCACAGACCCCATCACCACGCCCTCCACCGCACAATACAAACCTCTAAACACATGCACCTGCTGTTTAAAGGAACGTTCATTGTAGTGCACTGAAAGTGCAAGTTTCAACTTCTTCCTACAGTTTTATTTTAAAACGAAACCATTCCGGAACGGTTTCTTTTTAAAATAAAAGTATAGGAACAATAAAATGTAATTTAAAAAAGTAGAGGTGCACCGCTCCCGACTGCTCCCGCTCACTTTGATCACTATTTGTACATCTGTGCGCCGCAAGCGGGGCACACAGATGTAGAGGTACACCCAACCCAAAACGATTTTTAGAAAAGGAGGGACAGATGCAAAGCAAGAGGCTCTTGCTTTGCATCTGTCCATCAATTTCTAAAAATCGTTTTGGGTTGGATATATTTGTACATCTGTGCACCCCTCTTGCAAGAGTGGTTCACAGATGTAGAGATACACTCAATCCAAAACGATTTTTAGAAATGGAGGGACAGATGCAAAGCAAGAAGCTATTGCTTTGCATCTGTCCATCAATTTAAAACAATCGTGGTGAAACAAAAATGTCTTAACCAAGTGTGCCTTCAGCTACTTGGTATATACACAATCGGCATGTCCTTTTATGTGGTTCCTGCACATAAACACCTGTATTTTGATTTTTTTTATAGGCAGAAGACAGCAATCTTCTTTAAGGGTCACGTATTCTATTACAATCAATTTGTGATGTCACATTTGTCTTGAAATATGACAAGGGCAAGGGATAGACTTGGTAGGAGCAAAGAAGGTAGAATTCAAAGACGACAGCGAAAGAGAGCAAAGAAAACTGAAAACACCTTAATGAGAGCAGAGGTAGGACATGGACAGAATGTAATGAGAAAGAGACTGAATGAAAAACAAAGATAGCTGCAGACAAAAGAGAAACACATCCCGGGAGGATAGCTCAGCGGCAGCTTGTGCGTCTTGGAAGCAAGACAACACGACAGGTTCGATCCCCCGGTCCACGCTTAGAAACCTCTGGGTGTTTAAGCGCGTTATAAATACGTAACTAAGACAAAAATAAAAACGCAACTAAGAAAAACAAAACTATTCCTGTAACAGCGCCTCGATGCCTGTGGGCTGTGTGAGCGCTTTATAAATGTCAAATAAAATATATAAAGCATTGAAAATAAGCAACATTTAGAAACAAAACCAGTATAAGCAAGAAAGAAGACCCAAAGAGAGTTAAAGCAAAAGTAGAAAGAATGAAAGGAATAGCAATCTGAAACAGCCCTTCATTGCTCTCTAAGTAGACCCACCCAATGTGCATGTAAATGTAAATATAATATTTAGCATTGAGTGACGCAAGGAGATATGACAACACAAAGAGAAAGAAATGACAGCATGGGAGGGAATGAAGGGCTTTGCCAAAGGGGCGTGTGCAGGTGGAGGGACGGCGGGTGAATATGTTTTATGGAGACATCTGTATGCTATCAGTGGTACTGCTCCTCTCCAAAAAAAAAATAATAAAAGGAAATGAAATAAACAAGAACCAGGGAATCATCAAAAAGAAATGGAAACAGGCTGTGAGCAGGAGTAAACATTTGTCAGTGGCACTGCGCCTCTTCAATGAACTAAAACGTACAGATGTCCTCACAACTTATTTTATTGGAGAGGTGCAGTACCACTGCCAACATACACATGTCCTCATAAGAACTCACACTGAGATTGAAGTAGTGAAGTACCACTGATTACGTACAAGACATTTTCTCATGAGGACATGTGTATGTTGTCAGTGGTACTGCTCCAATACAAAAGGGGGAACCCCAGGGTACACTAATAGCAAATTAGTATATGTACCTAACCCAGAGCCGGCCTCAAATATACTCACATTGCAAAACTGAGTCAGGTATAGAGTGGATTATGGCAGTGTCCTTCAGGAAACACAAATTGCATTAAAAAACTATTTTATTAAACAATAACATATACTTTCACACATTTCTAAAAAAACGTATTCAATTATAACAGGTGATACTGCAGAAAAAATTAAATGGAAAAATTGCTTATGTGCAAAAAAATCAGTATATTTCTCCTGTTGTAATAACACAGAATACGTATCTCAAAGATCCATCTATGGACCTATAAAATGACTAAGATGCAACTGTACATCAGCTATCCCTTCATATCCGGAGAGGTGATCAGTCGATGTTAGATTTGTGGTCTTTAGAACACTCTATGACCATTTGCTCTACATGTTTCCGTTCTTATGTATCATTTGCTGAGCATTCCCCAGGAGCTAATTTCATAGAACAAATATACCAAAAACATCTACTAAAGTGCCTATTTTGTTTACAAACAAATAATCTGTGTATCGTTTTTTCTTTTGAAACAGATGCATAAACTTCTCAAGACGCGTGGTGAGATTTGCACAAGTTCCCGATGAGTACAGAAATCAATGGCTGCTCATCTGAGTGGGTGCTCTTTTCCTGGTATGCTGTTACCAATGTATGCCCCCTTCTCAGGTTGAGAGTATACTTCTTAGTTTTATTACCTTTTTAATATATTTCCTCATGTGCCTAGAGTTTTGTAGCTAGATTCAAAGAGGCTTCTGTCAGGGTGGGTGACGCGACTCTTCTGTAGCAATCTCTTGTATTTACAAAAAATAAAACAAGCGTATTCATAATTGGCTGCTTGCGTGTCTACAAAAAATAAGGCCGCTGGTGGTAGTGACATCAAACCCTTTCCGGCAGTGGTCAGACTGCCACCAAAAGTTGTGTCAAACCCTTTGCAGCCACAGTCACACCACCGGCGAAGCAACAGTGCAATAACCACTGCTACAGGTCTCCAGCAACGTCCCTGCAGAAGAAAAAGTTCACAAATCCCAATCAGGCACATTCCCAGACATTGCCAATGGCAAGTGCAAAATTGCTGGTGGATAACATGATGCCAGTAGAGGCACGCCTCATTGGCACACATATGCACATCTCAAGTGACAGTGAGAAGAGGAACATGTGGATGGGACTACTCACTGAACTAAATGCTGTGTCCATTGTGCCATGAGAGAAGGAAGACCTACATGAGAGGTGGAATGAGCTCAAGGGTACAATCCACAGAGAAATGTCAAAGGCAGAAGAAGCCAAGGACAGCAAAAGTGAGGGGGGACCAGAAACCATTTCATGGACTGGTTAGGAGCAGAAGGTGCTCCCACTGATTGAAGTGGAGAGTGTGACAGGCCTAGAGGAGGGACATGACACAGGTAAGTGGACACCAACACATCCTGCCATACATGTTTAAACCATGCACACACACATAGAATGCACATATGACAAACACTTGTCAAACATCATTACCCCAACGTGAAGTGCACAACCACTCATCTTCCAGCAACACCCGTTAGACATGCATCTGCAGTGCAACTCACACACAAATACAAACATACCCCCTGACCACAAGAAGATGCAATTAATGTTTGCACTGCCCCATGCAGTCAACACATCACAGCAGTCCAGTGGCCATGAAGATGCACATGCCAAATCGAAGAGAAGGTGTGGCAAGAAGCAGTATGCTGCAACACCAGGGTACATGGCTAGCATCTATGGTGACACTACACATGCCAGTGACAGCAGTGAAGACACAGTAGACACAGTACTGCTACCTCTCGGCCCAGCCCAGCACACCCAACCCACCTTGCAGTTCCCATGTCACAGGTCGGAACAGTTGAGGAGGAGGAACAGGTAGCACCTGATGACCCTGTGGCCCAGGAACCCATGCAGGATGGAGAGGTGGAAGATATGTATGGTGGCATGCAAGAATACTCAGATGACCAGTCAGAAGATTGGGCTAACTCTCTGCCTCAGGTGTATACCCCACGGCAAACTCTCAATACAATGTGGTGATCCATGACCACATAAGCCCTGTTGGTTGAAGGCCAACGTGGCCTAGTCCACGAGGCCAGACGGCAGTTTGATGCAGCAGAAAATAGTTGCATATCTAGGAGAGGATCCTGCAACAACTGGATCAGCTGGAGCAGCACAACCAGCTCCTCACATGCCAGAATGAGATTTCGGTATGCCTCAAGGAATCTCTGGACAAGCATACATTGGCCAGCATGGGCCTATTTGAAAAGGTAAGAGCAGAGCAGGTACAGACCACAAAAGGCAGGAAGAGGCTGGGGCGGAGCAGCACTGGACTAGTAGCATCAAACAGGGGATTCAGACTTGATGTGTCAGCTGTGGGTATCCTGCAGAATTGCATGCATCTGAATATGGTCTGCTGTATAGAGGCCACCAGCAGGGTGAAGGAAGGTCTGACAACTGTGCTTGACAAGCAGGTCCAGTCACTCCAACAGGCCCTTTTACAGCTACAGCAGATACAGTCATCCGCATCATGTGTCCTGCATGACATCTGTGGAAGCAAGACAACCTCACACACAACACTGCTACACTCCCACATCATCAACTGAAGGTATTCCAGAGAGCCAGCAAGCACCTGAAAAGAAGAGCTGGAGGAAGTGAAGGGACCACTTCATCTACATTATGGTGCACTGCATGGTTCACTGAGACATTTGCATTGCAGACACATATGAGGGAACATGTGTGCTGCTTTGACCCATAACCCTAGTTGAGCCATAAACACAGCAAGGAAGTGGCATGTGAAGCAATGTGTCTGCTACTTGGACTGATAGCCATAGTTGGTCCCTATACATGGCAAGGAAGTGGCACATGAGGTAACCTGTCTGCTGCTTGGACCCATAGCCCCAGTTGAGCCACATACATGGCAAGGAAGTGGCACATGAGGCAGCATGTCTGCTGCTTGGACCCATAGCCCCAGTTGAGCCACATACATGGCAAGGAAGTGGCACATGAGGCAGCATGTCTGCTGCTTGGACCCATAGCCCCAGTTGGGCCATATACATGGCAAAGAAGTGGCACGTGCAACAATGTGTGTATGGTGTATTTGACCATGCTATGCCATATGAGGTGTACATAGATAGCACTCCAGGAGGGGAACATGCACATGCAACGGGTAAGTTCTCATACCATGTTGACATGTCCAGTGTCATATGTGGTAACCAATGTACACAACACATAATAGTGCACACATCACTACCTACTGACATTGCATGTCCTTGTGTGCGCTCGATTGTAGCGTAGGTCTGCTGCACTTTGTGGATTGCATTTGTGTCAGTAACCATGGTCTACATGGACAGACAGCATCGCCTGTGGATCAAATCCGAGACACCTTTGCACAGTTATGTTGGATTTGTGGCATGCACCTTGACAGTACAATACAGTTATGATATGCTTGTTGCTACAGTTACATATTAGCCCTATCCTCCTGTCGGCCCTGCTGCACATCATTCGTGGCACACTACTGTTCTACATTGCCATGGCATCATACGTGGATCCTGGGAATTCTGCACATGTGTGGGTGAATATCATGTTTGCATCACACACAGCCTGGACATTGATGCAATGGAAACCCTTTGTATTCCAATACATGCGTTCATGTGCCCTGGGGTTATGAATGATACATGGGTCCCATCTATTACACCTTTCATTCAGTAGGCCAGCATCACTGTAGAAGTCTTCATGTTGTCGATAGTGGGGGTATCTGTTGGGAATTTGATGTGCACCGCCACATGTGCAATGATCCTGTCCAGCACCTGCGTGAGGAAGTGTAATGCTCACCTGTGGTCCAGTTCTTTTGGGGAAGCTGCAGAGATTCCGTGGAGGTTCCCACCACTCCCACACCAATACCGGAAGGCGCTCTAAGGTACACTTGTGGGATTGGCACAAGAGGAGTGGGGTTGTCAGCGTGGATCGGTTTTGAGTGTCTTCCACCCGTCTGTCCACTATGCAGGTGTGTTTCTGTAAGGCAAACAAGAGCATTACTTATCTGGCCTGTGTCAATTTCCCCATGCTGTCCCCTTGTGTTTCCCTGCTGTGGGTAGGCTTACCATAATGCAACGTCGAGACGGCCTGGAAGGTGCTTGGCTAAGTTGCATCACTAAACCAATGACACAGTCCGGCTGAGGTCAGCTTTGCTGCTCCAGGTTCCGCTTTCCTTGTGGCTGTCTAAAGGTCAATGGGCTCTTCTAGCCAGTATCCAGAAGGCAAAAGTAAAGCTCCTCTATGCCACAGTCTCTGCTCTGGCAAATTATCCGATTCTAACTTGTTTCCTTGCACATAGAAGCCCGGAAGGAGTTCCTGTCCAGTGTGGTGCAGGCAGAAGGAATCACTGAGAAACAAGTAAGTCTCTTGGTTTGTAGTAAGCACCTTACTGGTAATGTTCCTTGTGTCCTTCAGTAATGTTGTTTTCTCTTTGTCTTTTCTTGTCTTGCAATGGTATGTGGTACTTGATGGTGCACCTGATCCTGAAGGAAGAGAAGGTGGTTCCAGCAGGTAAGTAGCCCAGGTTCTGGTAACAGGAGGGCTAAGGAGGCTCCACTAGGCCCTGGTGTAGCATTGCATGCATCAAACGCTGAACACGTGCTGAAGGATGGGTGGGGTTATATAGCCCTGCCCATCCAAGATGGAGCAAATGATGATAGAGATCCCACAAGATTTTGTAATCTCGTAGGATTTTGGGAGTGCAATCCTGTAATGATGCACAGCCTTCTGGCCTTCATTCTGGGCCCGCCTCCATCCTCGCACTAGAGTTGGCCAGCTGAGGGTGGAACTGTGGGCCTGTTGGTGTGTATGTTGTTGGTGATGTGCGGGGGCCCTGCAGTGGTGGTGGGTGCAGGTACAAAGGCTTATGGCCCCAATCATGACAGGGTACCACTGAATGCTGACTGTGAGATGCCAGCTACATGTCCTACAGAAGTCTGGAAAGATCCACTGGCACAGAGATGCAATGCACATCATCACCTTCAGAATAGGTGGAATGGTTGTGATAATGTTGATCTGCGGCTCTAGGTCAGCAGCTATGCTGTCAGGTCCATGATGGTCCTTTGTGAAGTCTGAATATGGTGAGTGTGTGCTCTGCTGACATCACCGGTAGACATTCCATTGGAAGATGCATACATGGTCTTCAGCGCCATCTCCAGTGTGCACTGTAGGATTCACTATGTTGGGTGTCAATTTCAATTTACCAGTGTGCATGTTTATGTGCATTACATGATTATCTTTCCTACCCCATTTCTGCCATTTCCCGTGTTGAATGCAATGCTGGCCCTGCAGTCCTTGATACTACACATAGATGGGTGTACTGTGGTTTGAAAGTTCTACCTGCCCTTCTAGCACATTGTCACCAACATATGTATTAATTTCCCTTGCCGCACTCATCGTCCATGTTGTGCTGCATTGTCATCTGGTCCTGCTCCATCTTCAGATGCCCCTCTCTGTCCTATGCTGCCTTTCCCTCTCTTGGTTGCTACTGCTTCCTTCCACTGCAGTGTCTGCAGGTGGATGGCCACTAAAGCTAGGTGTGCCCCTGGAATTTAATTGCCACATTGCTCTGGTGGCAATTGCGATACTGCTACTGTTCTGACCGTTTTTCTGCGGATGTGTGGCAGAATGGCCCTTTCTGGCACACTCTCAATGAGCTTCTTAGAGTGTCGGCCGATTATGCCACAGCATTTCAAGTAGACGTATGGCACCCCGCTTGAGTTCTAATTTAAGAAGTCATTATAATTGCCTTGTCCATGTATTTGTGGCTGTTTGTATATTAATTAGTGTGGCGTAGCTTCTGACCACCTAGCCGGATGATCCCCTTCAACCGGCTTGTTGTTCAGATTGCTCGGCTACATTAGGTTGGTACTGATTGAATTATCAGCCGTGTTTTTAGACAAGCATTCTGCTTGGTTATGCACTTTGTTTGTGAATCAAATGTTGCTATTTAGACGTGAGCTCGCAAACATGATTTAATATGTATGTTTTAAATGTATAATGAAATAAAAACAAAATGTTCATGTTCTTTAATTATTTCTTTTTTTGTATGGTCTGATCTGTGGTTCCGAATTTGGTGACCCCTCTCCCTGTCCTTGTTGCCGGACTCCTCCTTAAACTTGATTTTTTCCACTGACATAATTTTGTGTATATTATAACAGCATTTCAAGTTGTCATGCCATCCATAAAGTCAGCTTTCTGGCACCCTTTTACCCTCTTCTTTGTAGCAATGGTGTTGGCGAAAATACGGCAAAAACAAAAAAAGAAATTGCAGAGAGAAAAATGTATTGTGCCTAAAAAGTAGTAGACTGAGAAATTACTGCACAAAAACAACACTAGTGATTTGGGGCAGGAGAGTTGACACACAATATTGTAAATAATGAAATACCCAGAACTGTACAAAGTATATAGTGCAAGACGACTTTAAAGGAACAGGGTCTGTGGCCTTGTGCCTCTATATGGTCACACAGCTTCTTATTGACTTGAAATATCCTTATATCGGGGTACTTATACAATAGTGTAAGCCATTGTGGCTCCACCTCTCTTTTGTAATATTAAAATACCACAGATTGTGCAGCCGGCTGGTGATTTCACAATTCATGTGCAAAGCCCTGGAACAGAGCTAAGCCAGCCGTGCCTTATACAGTTGATTGATTGTGAGAGATGGTGCTAAAAGCTACACGGTTTACAATCGAAGGAAGTTGTCTATAAACAGTCTAGGGAAGCAGATGAAGGGATTTTCAAGACAATTTCTGCTATGATGGAGCAGGGCATCTTAGTGACGTCAGAGTCGTCAAGCAACACCTCGGTTTATCCAATTAAAAAATCAAAGGGAGGGTTGTGGAGACTAATTCAAAATTTACATCAAATAAATGATATTGTAGAGGCTGTGTTCCCTCTAGTCCCTAACCCGGCCACAATCCTATGTAATATACTTGGCTCAATATTTCACGGTGATTAACTTGAAAAATTCATTTTTCTCAATCCCATTGCACAAAGAAAAGCATGAGGTTACCCCAGGGGTACTGTGAGTCTCCTTCAATTTTTAACAGCGTGCTGCAGATGGACTTAAGCAATATTGCATGAGAGAGTAGTGTCTTACAATATGTGAATGACATCTCAATTTGCAGCACAACAGAGGAGAGATGCAGACACGATTCTGTTCAGCTATTGACCATATTGTCTGAGAAAGGATATAAAGTTGACAAAGAAAAGTTACAATATTGTCAGCAAGAAGTGTTGTACATAGGCCAGCTGATTTCACAGGAGGGGAAAAAGGTTACCCCTGAAAGGGCTGAGGCCATATTGAACACAGCCAAGCCACACATAATAAAAAAGATACAGAGTTTTTTAGGACATTGCAATTATGTCAGGGCATGGGTCTTCGAATGCAGCTCATACACTAAGCCCTTGTTACAAGCCCTGAAGAAGGCACAGGGGACACAAGAAAAAATTGAATGGTCTGAGACCATGAAGAAGGCTTTATTGAACTCAAGAAAGCTATTTGCACTGCACCAGTTTTAGGGATTCCCAATCATGCAGCGGAATTCTACCTGTTTTCACACACAAATGGCAGTGTTATGACAGCATTACTTACACAGAGAACCACATTGGGGTACAAGCCCCTGGCATACTACAGTGGGATTTGGACCCAGTGATGAGAGGTAATTTCCCTTGCGAACAGAGTTTATCTGCCGCAGCATTTGCCATAGAGAAGGCTACAACCATTGTGATGGGATGCTCATTGATGTTGGTTGTCGAGCATGCACTATTTGCCATTCTAGAGAAACCAAAGGGCACATTGACATCTCAGAGGGCTTCTGCTTATGAAGTGATCATATCGAAGACTGGTTTAACCAAACTTAGCACAGAACGTTGCATTTTTTATGATGAACTGTATAATCTTCAAACAGTTCACGGCTGGGCACACACTAAGAGTAATAAGAGGAGTCATCCGAAGGCCTATTGGACCTCTTCAGCACTTGCATGTCGATTATATCGATATGATTCAAGTATGTAACAGGTACAGGTACCTAATTGTTGTGGTGTGTCCATTCTCTAGATGGATAGAAGCAGTATGACCACATTTCTGGTGAGAGAGGTATTTCCCAGTTGGGGAGTAGGTGAAGTCATGAGGTCAGATAATGGTCCTCACTTTGTTAACGCAGTATTTGAGCAGATAAGCTTGCTGCTTGGTATAAAGTACAAGTTCTCATTGGTGTATCATCCGCAAGGTAATGGGATATGTGAGAAACTCAACAGCTTGTTAAAGGAAAGGATAGCCAAGTTGAAGCTTAGTTTAAAAAAGGGATGGCTACACTGCCTTCCATTGGAACTGTACGCACTCAGAAACCATGCTGGTTCTGACCATCATCTTACGCCGCACGAAATAGCAACAGGCAGAGGATGCATACTCCATTGACCCCCCCTCTCCCAGGCTAGAGCTAGATGTGATGCCCAGCCAACAGGAGAAATCTTAGGGTCTGAAATGCAAAATGATTTGAATTGCATGACATCTTGTATTACTGTAATTTCAGGACAGCTGCAGTGATGACAAAAAGAGTGCAGGCAGCACAGAACACAGAAGGTGATACTACAACTGACCCAATTCTAGGATTATATCTACCACCAATCTTTCCTGGAGACACGGTCCTGGTGTGAAACCACACGAGAAAGAAGTGGGATGGAGCAAGGTTCAACGGTCCATTCAGAGTGGAGAACGTTACTCCCTCTGCAGTCAAGCTAGAAGGAAGAAGAGCTTGGCTCTTTCTGGGTGATATCAAACCATACATCGGATAAGGCACCCTGCCAGCACCCCAATGCGTAGAGACTACAGACGATGGGGAAGAACCACAGCACGTACAGACAAGATCCATGACGAGGAAGAAGGATGTATAACCAGCAAAACAAAGATGAGAAACTCTGAAGCAAATTGTGGCTTAATATTGAACATTTCCTCTGAGCAAAAAAGGGGATAAGGGCATAAAAATACGGACACTCTGTGCATCCTAGTTGCAGAGTGAAGAAGAGAATTTCACGTATAAGCCACAATCTATTCTGTTGACTTTGAACTTTGGACTGAGGCATGTTGAAGCCTTGATAAGAAAAGGATATGCCAAATTTTGATCGAGGACACACAAATTGGAAGAAAATACAATATCTGTACTTGATCCAAACAGAAGCATTATTTGGACTCATTTATGGTGTCCCACAGTAGTGACATCACTAAAGACGTTCTGAATTATTTTGACCTAGTCTTGAGGTCATACCCGTCACTAGTGGGAAGGCTCATTAGCATCACTGAATTTCTTAAAGAAACTGAAAATGAAAAGACAATAAGGAGGTTGGTCACTGTGATTGCCGAACAGTTCCTCCTGCTTCTGGAATACAGAGAGGAAAAAACAAATGTCCCAAGCAAAAGAAGAAGCAAATACGCTTGTTAGCATTCTGTTCTTTTTTGCTTAATTGAAGACTGCCCAGATCGTGTTGGGAGACGAACTGATGTCTTGACATTTCTCCAAAATCCTGCAAACACAGAACGTCTGAGCATAATCCTGAACGGAATCATAATCCAAGTTGC
Organism: Ambystoma mexicanum; assembly: GCF_040938575.1. Taxonomy (NCBI): domain Eukaryota; kingdom Metazoa; phylum Chordata; class Amphibia; order Caudata; family Ambystomatidae; genus Ambystoma; species Ambystoma mexicanum. The sequence continues at coordinate 694,604,425 of NC_090926.1, read as the reverse complement.
TCTTGAAGCTCACCGAAATCACAGAATCTGCCTACAGTGCAACAAGGACAAAACCAATTTCCCTTTCAGAAGAATATAGCAGATTGGCGAGCAATGTCTTCTTTCGCCCAATTGAGGACTTTCCAGAACTTGTGGGGAGGCCTGCCAGTGTTGCCGTCCTCACTTTCATCAGAGACCCAGCAAACTATACACAGATGAGCATGCTCCTGCATGGTATTGTGATGCAGGTTGAACTGTCTAATCATCATCAGAATTTCTGAAGGAGACTGTCAAACTTTCTGCCGAGGGACAGATCAAGAAAATGCTGCCAGAGACTTCACTCTTGTTTATACTATCAAGGACACGACATGTTGTCCGGAGTGAAACAGATAAGAGGAACAGACTGGGAGCTTGTGTATTTTGAACACGTACAGTAAAAGAAGGACTTCCCAAACGTGTTGCCTTAATTGTGACTACAGACAAGAGAACTGTATCCAGAGACAATAAGACAATTCAGTGTCCAGACAAAGGAGGACAATTGTTCCAGTACCTGCAACCGACAAGCAAAGACATCAGAATCCAGAGATATTGTTTCATAGAATTTATTACTGTATTCTTTTTCCTTAGATGATAGAGATGGGAATCAAAACAGCAGCAACGTCGTCCCTCAGGGGGAAAGACTGACTTATTGTTCCAAAACTCAGTGTTGCCGCCTAACCTACAGAGGCATAATGTACCTATGTATTGTATTTATCATTGTTCTACTGTCACTGATGATTCGAACTGCATTTTCTATTGGTGCACAAAGTGTTCTGATGTCAGTGCACCCACCTAATGATGTACGCCCACAAAAGTACCCAGACCTTTTATAGTCCTTCCAGTTCCTAGACAAGCTGACAAAGGGGTGAGTGAGCTTGAAATGGATGTGATTAGCCATGACACGCACACACATTTGGTAACAAACAAATTGAAAAGCCAGAGACAGGGTCGGCAGAGCAAGCATGAGAAAAGGATAATGAAAAATACACACGCACAAACAGTGAGTACACTTGTACCAGGTCTAGTGTCAATAACTGCAGAACCGCAATCCAAAGCATGGGAGAAGAATAGACTGCCTACTAGGAGAAGTTCTACTACAAATGAAGTAAAATGACAAATGGAAAAAACTGAACTTTTAAAGAGACAAAAGGAGGTGGAGAATAAACCAACAAAGACAGCATCAATAAGCACACATGATCCAGTGAAGAGGACAAGTACAAGTTCTACACTACAGCCATACACTTGGCCAATAGCAGAGTGGATATGGACATTTATAACCAAGAGAAAAAGGATGTAAGAGGAGAAGGAAAGGAGTGCCAGACTTCTGCCTACTGCATTAGTACAGATGAAGAGACCTGAACCATGGATTGAGGTACCAGAGAATGCTCCAATGAGAAGAAGCTACATGGATGCTATTAAAGATGTGATGATAGCAAACTACATGAAAACCTTGAGAATAAAGCGGAGCACACGAGGAGATGACAATGAACTAAATGATTACCTGGGCTGCACAGCACACTTGGAAAATAACATATGGTACCAACACATGAAACAAGTTGGACAACGAAATTCAGAGGGGGAATGATTTGTTTGTGCACTCCTACCTTACAGCATGGGGAAGTCAAAGATCTTCGTAGCTGTGGAAATCGATGTCCAGACAGCACACTGTCTATCACACATAGCAATGGGCACGACCAGAGGCCAGTTCATGGGAATTGATGCCTCACTGAAATGGGCAACTGATGCAACTGATCCAAATGATGATGATTATGTCCAGGACATAAAGGCCCTCATTACAACTCAGCCGTTAAGGGTTTAACAGCGCCATCGGCGCCGTTAACCCTTAACGACTGATTACAAGTGTCCCTTTGCGGGTTGGTGTTTAACGCCTGCTTTTAGCAGGCGTTAAAAATCCAACCCGCGAAGGGACTTTGGAGCTAATTACGGCACCGTAATTTATGGTGCCGTAATTAGCGCCTTCCCCATTCCCATTATGCCCTATGGGGGCAAAAATGGGAATGGGGAAGGGCAAATGGTGAATGGGGAATTACCGCCCCACTCACCTTGGAATGGGGCGGTAATTCTGCCATCCACCATGGCGGAATCGTAACCTTAGCGGCATGGACCATGGTGCTAACAGCACCATGGTCCTCCGCCAAGGTTGTAATGAGGGCCAAAGACAAGAAACAATGGGAAAACAAAACACATTGTGATCAGTTACGAGAAGCCTGGAGTTAAATCAACAGAAATCAGAAGAGAAGCAAATCACAAACTAAACGTTCAAGGGAAGATGCCAGAAGAGGCTCGAAAGTGGAAAAACAGAGGCTAACTGCAAATTTGGGGAACAGTGCTTTCACCAGACGGATGGGAGAAAGGAGTAGTGAAATTCAGGGCATGGATGGTCTTCGGTCACTACAAGCCCACAATCAACATAGTGCGAAATGGATGCAAGCCACTATGGCCAAAACTTGATAAACTATTGACATGGGTCGAAGAGGAAGCAGGACCCTTACAGATAGTGCCATTTTGAGAATCTGAAACTGTGCTTCAGAAACAATGGTACAAGAAAAAATGAGAGAGAATCAGAATTGTGGATGCGTCTTTGATGCTCCAGGAATGGTACATGGTACTGCAGTGATCATGGATCATTATTGGGCATGTGGATCCAAAGCATATATCAGACTGCCGTGAAACTGGGGAGGTATATGCACAATAGTAAATGTCCATGTTCCAGCACTGGTGATCCCAAAAAGTGATCTGAATATTGACAGTTTCCTGAAAGCAGATGCTCTCCTCAGGAAAAGGAGATCTGTGGAACTGATGACCCAAATGAAGCGAGAGAATTACTTTTCTGCCAAATCCATAGAAGCTTTTGATGCTATCCCTTATGAACATAGGCTGTTCAGCCAGACTTCTTCAGTGTTCACGACAATTTTCAATACCGAGAATTCAAGTTGGAGCAAATACTAAATGGTTGCAGATAACCAGATGGGAATTACTGCAGACCATCAACATGACCATAAAAGGATTTAATGCGATCAGAGAAGAACTGAGGGCAATTTGACTAATGACTCTACAGAACAAGTATGTCCTTGACATGATCACAGCTATGGATGGAAGAGTTTGTGCACAAAATTGGAGAATCATGTTGCACATTTATACCATCTGACGACGAAGAAAATGGAACGTTAAGAGAGGCCATAGGTATGTTCACGAAATTACAGAATCAGATGATCGATGAAGCTGATGAAGTAGACAACAACAGCTGGTTTGGATCACTATTCTCCTGGGTTCCACAATGGATGGCAGATGCATTCAAGTTCCTAGGAGCCCTACTAGTGAGGATATTACTCGGATTCTGTATTATCAAGATAATAATCTCTCAGTGCCAGAAAACTGTGAAAAAGGCTATAGGGATGAAGATCATGATCGATATTGAACCAGGATGGAATCCCAAATACCTGACTGATGAACAGATAAGAAACTTTGTGAAAGCTAGCATTCATGCACCAGTAGGAACCAAGTTCCAGTATCCACGGAAAGACAGAAACTATGTGGGAAGATGGATTTATTGCAGTCCAAATGGACAATGTCAACTTATGACATGGAATAAGGACAAGCACGTGAGAACAACAGGGAGCTTGAAGGGAGTCATTAAAATATGGACTCTAAAGAGACATTTCTGCAGACCTTCATGTGTGGACCCAGAAGAGGAAGTAAAGATGGATACAGAAGAAGAAGTGAAAGTGAATACAGAGGATGCAGAAAAGATGGATACAAAAGAAGAAGTGAAAGTGGTTGATGAATCGTCCAGAGGGGGGAGTGTAGAGGAGGTCCCAAACATGAGTCGCACCCCCACTGCCTTTTTTGAGGTGCCAGGAATGTCACACCAAAATATGTGATGTATGATGAGCAAATAAACCAGCAGAGAGCAGCAGTAGGGCTCTGCCTAGTACCTATCAGACTGACAGCACCTATTGAAGTAGCTGCACCTAAGAAACCTTGGACAGTAAGTAATACCGGAAGAAGCCAAGAAAGTCCTAAAAGAAGACGAATGGTGACATCACAAGAACCCGGACTGACTCACACATAAAAGATATGACGACCTATGAATGATGAAAAGAAACGAAACACCATGGATAAGAGACATCCTGAGTTTAAAGCAAAGTAACGATGTCAAATGTTAAATGCTTATGCCATGAGCGTGATGCAGATATTCAGCCAGCTCTCACGTGTACATATGCAAGGAACTGTAAGAAGCTAAGAAAATTGTGAGGCTTGCTAAAGCTTAATAGTAAAATAGAGTGGGGCAAGCACCATCTATACATATCTACCTCAAGAAAAGAACTGTATATAACTATACTTCCACTATGCACAAGAGCAGAACTGACCAAAGGTTACGTAAGGTCTCATGAGGAGAGTTTCGCAGCAGGAAAATTGAGAATTAAGGACAGACAGAAACTCAGATGAAGACAAGTCATGCCAAGAAGCCAAGGTCATACCAGCTGAAGTAGGCCAATAGGAGATACATTTAATGAACTGAAAAACAGAGTATCCAATTCTGAAACGTCAAGATAAGCCTCAGGAGGCAGATGGCTGACAAAATTAAATCAAATGCATGAATTACATGGAGAATAAGATGACTTTCACAGTGTCGGAATCACGTGTCTGAGCCAGCAGAAGAGATTAAACTTTCACACCTACACATGGATTTGTGCCATGCCCAGGTGCCTTCACTTTTCCAGACCAAGAGCAGTCTTAAGGCCAAGATACAAAGAAATAATTGACACATGACCACTGAAGTGATGATTGATTGTTGCGATAATTGGAGGGAAACTGGAGGAGCGAACAAACTCCCTGCACCTGGCCGGCTATTCTGCACGCTGCTAGGCTGGTGGAAAAGAATGAGTGGGGTTGATGCCAACCCAATCATAGTGAACTAAGTAATCTAGGGTCCTATAATTAATAGAGCCAATGAAACGTCGTACTTTTAGTGATGTCAATGGCAGCCATTTTGAAGGAAGGTCTCAGATGGCCCACCTGACACTGTTTATCCAATCCCCTCACTTTGTTACCATATACAGATATAGTACCTATATTAAAGTTTCCTTCCTATAACCAATAGAATTGCATGCAACATTTTAAGCGTTACACGTCAGTAATGATTTTTTAGTATAAAAGATGTGTTTTTTATGAAGTTTGTTGGAGTTGTGAAGCGAGAAGGAAGATCGAGCGATTGCTGATGTTCATGAACTCCATGTTTTTTGTACTTGTCATTAAACTGACTCCCTTTGCCAAACTATTGAGTTGTCATTATTGATTTGATGCAAGAGCATTAATCTGCATCCCCATCCATTTCACGGGTGCTGCTACTCATCTTAAAGTGCTATTTGGAAACCCCCAGTTTTATGGGCCAGTTGGGGTCCTAGTGCACAGTTGGTTCCGGTCCAACTAGGAAGTTGTTAGTTGCTGCTTTCATCATTCTGTTGTTTGGAGATGCACTATCAGAGTAGTGAAAAGATAAATTGCAATGAATTAAGACCTGTTGTGTGGTAGATTTCAGGTGAGGCCTGTAATTTTAAAGTTATTCTGTGGGGTCTAGTTGGTCGCAGAAGTGCCTAAGTGGGGGACATGATTAAGAGACTGTGACCGTGTATGATGATGAGGACGTCAGTTGTCCCTGAATGAAGGTATGAGTTTAATGAGTTTATATGACGTGGCCTCTGTCAGTAGGGAAATATTAAAGGTGACAGTTGCATAAGAGGTTGCGCAATGTATGCTATGTTATGAATTGTTATAATGAAATGTTTCTTCGACAAAACCATCTTAGCTAAAGGGCTTTGTATCATAAAGAATATGGACTCGATTTGAAGTGTGGAACTCTTGTTTACCATGCTTATATGTGCAATTTACGGAAGCTTGTGTGGTGAGAGCACTGTGGATATGTTTTGGTACTGTGATGGGTGTGGTCTGCCGAATTTTGGGGGGACTGGTGGTCCCAACACTAGGTGTCAAGTCGTGGTAGGATTTGTGGTCCTAGCACATGGTGCCAAGTTCTGGCAGGATTTGTGGTATGATATGTGGTTCTGGCATGTGGTGCCAAGTTGTGGTAGGATTGGGGGTCCTGACATGTGGTGCCAAGTTGTGGTAGGATTTGTGTTCCTGGCATTTGGTGCCAAGTTGTGATAGGATTTGTGCTCCTGGCACGTAGGACTGGTGGTCCTGGCATGTGGTGTCAAGTACTGTAGGATATGTAGTCCTGGCACGTGTTGCCGAGTTGTGGTAGGATTTGTGGTTCTGGCTCGTGGTGTCGAGTTGTGGTAGGATTTGTGGTCCTAGCATGTGGTACCAAGTTGTGGTAGCACTTGTGGACCTGGCACAGTTTTGTTGGGAATGTGAATTACGGCATATTTTGCCACTTATGGGGATGAGTGTTCCAGTTTGGTGGCAACATGTGGGGTGGTGTTCTTGCACACCTTGTTAATGGTGGATGGATGAAGTTGGTGTTGTGTGTGGTTTGGTTGGTTCTGATTGATGTTTTGAGTGAGGGCTGGTTTCCTGGTATCACCGTCTGTGGTAGGCCAGTTACAGAGTGGTTGCAGGTATAAGTGGTGGTTAGCTATTTGATAGGCTAGTGGAAAGTTCAGTGGCGGGTGAGCATTATGGCTCGGAGCATATAAGCTTGGAATGGAAGGAGTTTTTATGGTGTTAGAATACGGTCAAGGTTAGATATTCTTCATGGATTGTTTCTCTGAGTGTTTTCCTTTATGTTCATTCCTTAGGTTGTACCTTTGTTATGTAAAGGATGGAGATATGTTATGGTTTTTTTGTTGCTCCCTTTGATTTCATGTGTTGTATGAGTGCTTGTCAGAATGTTCGCGCCTTGAAACACTTGTGTATAGGCGCGTTACAAATGCCATATCATATCAATGTTGGTATGGAATGTTATGAGTGAAGTGTACCTGTATGTTCCACAGAGCGTCAGTTGGGGCCAGAACTGTAATGGATAGGGGACAGGTGGATGTCTCCCTGCATATGCACTTATCCTGATTGCCCATTGTGCTTACCACCTGTTTTATCCCAGTAAGGTCGTGTTTCCCTATGAGAGGCTTGGTGCACTTCTTTCACCCCAAAACACCCATGTATCACATAGCCTCAGATCGGAGACCCTCAGAGGTACGATGTTGGAGTTGCACAGTAGTCAGCATGAGCCTGCTCCAACTTCCTCTTGGTGTTCCGTTAATTCAAGCACAGCAGTCATAGAACCATGATGCAGTTCAGAATTCAAGCTTTCACAGATGAAGAACCAGTAGTGCAATAGGGCTCCAGACAAAATAAAGGGGCGGGTGCTATTTGCCTCCCTCACAAGTATCCACAGTGTCTGCATCACTGTCCCAATTATGAACTGTGGAGAGATATAAAGGAATGAGGATCAGGTAGAAGAGTGTGAGAAGAAGTTGGAGGTGGTTGGTGAGCAGGAAAGTGGGGAGATGAGGTACCCAGAGCAGGAAAGAATGGGACAGAATAGGGACAATTCTGGGGGAAATAGCGATAAGGGATATGAAAGTAGGCAATGAGATAAAGGAATAGGGCAAGGTTGTTGATGGGACAGGGAAAGACCAGTAGGAAGAGATAGAGTAGAAAAGCAAAGGGGGGGGGCAAGGAGGAGAAGGAAGAGGAGGATAACCTAATGGAAAATGTCTATTGGGAAGAGGATTTTGGGTATTTGAGTATTTGAAGTATTTGTAATGTGCTGAGCGAGCTGGCAGAATATATTGCGTCTGGGCGTGGATGACAATAAAAAGTCACTTGTTTTGTTATGTTACTTGGTTACCAAATCAAGGTGTTCCACAATCTAGGACCATAGACCAAGAACCGCCAATCTCCTCTCGAAGAACAACAAAAGGGTGGTGCCACCAGTAGCAATTTATCTGATGATCAAAAGGAGGACGGCTTGGTTGATAACATCCTAATTTGTCTGTGAGATATGAAGGGGCAAGATTGTGAAGACATCTGAAACCCATACACAAAATCTTAAAATGTATTCTTTCTTTTGCCGTTAGTCAGTGTAAAGATCTACGCAGAGCTGAAATGGCTGTTGTCTTAGAAACTTTAAAGATAAGCGGAATTGTGTGCTCTCTGGAGTCTAGTCAGTTGTTTCTCTGGGCCACCTGCAAAAAGACTATTTCCACCTAGGCCACCTGCAAGGAGACATTTCTTTTTATTTTGGATAAAATAAGCTTCTTAGCTGCTAGGTAGAGTACTGTAGATTTGGCGCGACAACACGCTCCTTTAAGGTCACAGTTTTTTGTGCGTTTAAGATATGCTATGTCCGCTGAATATTTTTGAGCATGTGTCATATCTACAGGCTTTGATGGCGATTTAGAGAGAGTTAAAAGATGGGATTGGATCATCTTTAAATTGGTGGAAGTAACTCTCTCTAAAGAAGATGACAATGTCATGCTGCCAGAGACAACCCATAAGTCCCGATTTACCATGTATACCAGTTTCCTGCAGGTTGCTGGGTTCCAATGGATGGAGATCGCGTATCTATAAATCTGGGCCAGTGACATTAACGCCACAGTGTGAAGCGTATTGCACGTAAGATGTAGCTTCACAAATATCTTATGGTCTCCCAAACCAGGATTGATCATAATAATTGAGTCAAAGTATGTCGACAAAAAGTGCGATGTCAAGATGTAACCGATATATGAACAGACCGACCCTCGCAGCCATGACACCTTAGCACACTGTTGCGCAAGCGAGATTAAATATATGCCCCAGGATTCCAGAAATTGAATCCATGTTTTCCCCTTGCAAGTGCTTGAATTGCATAGGAAGATAGGACATTACGGAATTGTAATATCTCATTCTTCACCAGGTAGGAATTAAAGTCCCCACCTCTGAGGATTTCATGATCACTGTGTTGCAAAACAGCATTTTCCAAGGCGGCATTGAATGCGCCAAGAATGCTGTCTATATATAGTGTTAGGTGATTCCAATACAGCGAGACTAACAACAATTTAACTTTAGACGGTCCCTTAAGAATCATTTTGACTAATAAAAATGAGTCAGAGTGCTTGAGGCGTGTCACCGTGAATCTTAGGCTATTCTTAATCAAGCTAGCTAGACCACCTCTAGGGCGCCCTAGTCCTCCTCGTCTTGCATGAACACAGTAAGAAGAATAACCCTCAAGGTAAAAGTCCACAGTGGACATGGTTTCTTGCAAAAAAACTATTTCCGGGAGTTCCGCCTGCCATAACAACTTTTTCCAGTTCTTTATTCCGCAGCAATTCCACGAACAAATCAAAAGATTCGTCAGTTATAAGGCATTCCATGCCTCATTGTCATTGGATGCTGCTTTGATAAAACGTTCAGGCCAATTTAAACCCTTAGTAAACGTAGCAAGCTGAGTTAAAATTGCATTACTTATCTTAGGGGATAACATTTCAGCTGGACCAATAGGCCTGAGCTCTTCAGGGACCGGTGTAACATATTCAGGGAAGGACCATGCTTCGTCCATCCTTGGAAATACCTCAAGGTGTAGACCCAACAGTTGTAAATCAACCCTGTAATCCCAAATTAGTTTAGTAATAATTTGGGTTTGTAATGTACACAACATTCGGTATTTGTTGTGGTTGGGAAGTGTAACCCAATCTACATCTTTCGTGGTTAGATTACATAGTGAGGGGATTTGATAGAACGTGTTCATTAGGTATGATCTATTAATCCGAGAAGCACCATTCAATTCAGGGTCACTTGCCCATCCAAGAATATATTTCATGTTTCCAGGTACCTCAAAAAACGAAGTATTAGTTGTTCCGGTGACAGCAGGAGTCTCAGCCAAGGGGATGGGGACTGATTTATCAATAAAGATGATTTTGTCTTTAATGGAAGGTGGTCCTATCGCAACACCAGATGTAGATTTCTGCATCTTGTCGTCAAGCTCGTTGAAGACAAGATCTGACGAAACACCTGCGGAGGGATACTGGCTGCCTGTTTCTAATTTACAATTCAACAGATCTAAACTGAAAACCTGCTGCATACGAGCCTCTGAGTATTCCAGAGTAGACACCTTCTTATTTTAGACTAGAGGAAAGAAGTTGTGTAAATGCGATTGAGTCAGACCAGAGGATTGCTCACTTCGCTGCGTCTGTGGGTTCAGTTGCATCTGTTTTTATAGATAACGCTATTGAAGGTTTGTCAGCTACCTTCACAATAACACTAGGGGGTGGGAGGGTCCAAACCGTTTCCTCCCGAACCTTAAGTTGCAACACTTTCTTACTTTCATCATTCAATTCTATAACATCTAAAGCAGGCTCCTCAGGAGGTTGTGTACAGGCCATTTTATGGATGGATAAATCTATATGCTCCTGGCCTCCAGTTTCCTTTTTGTTTTCAACCTGATGAGGAGTAATCTGAGTCTTCGTTTTCGCACGTTGAAGCCGTTTTTGGACTCTGTAAAACTATTTTTTGGCTTTCCGGGTCATAAAATGGGACCCTGACTGTCCTGTTTCCTTGTCTCCAGACTGATGGGGAACTTGCTCATTATTTTGAGCCGTGCTCGATTGTAGTTCTATAATCTCTGTTAGAGCTGAGGGACTGTCGGGTGACTGTATTGGGTCATCTGATATTACAGAAGTACTAGTTGCCCCTTCAGAGATACATACTTCTAAGCTGAGCCTTAAAAAGGATTTGCTCAACTTGTAGAAGTCTATCATGCTGTAATTTTGCCAGCTCCAGTAAGTCAATCTGCTCAATGTCCGACATTGCACACGAACAAGTATGTTGCCCCTGCAAAACATGGGCATATGTTTTCGCTTGGTAAAGCCCCAATTGATTTCGTCATCCTTTTGCGTGGCCTGCGACACAATTTCCTTTGCGTTCACTTGGGCTTGTACAAGAGTTTGGCAAGCCTGGAACGTTCTTTCCGGACATGTCTCATGGAAAGTATGACACGATTGTTGTGCCAATGTATAGCCTCCTATTTTACTTACTTCGGTGGTAATATTAGCGAATGACTCTTTCAGCTCTCTAAGTGTACAGTGCGTGAGTTTGTGGCATTTATCTAGAAGTTTCATAATTCTTGTCATCACGGGAAAATGATGACGTCATGTTCGTAAAGCTCAATCAAGGAATCTTCTGCTGTTGATACGACCATGCCAGGTGACATCGGCTGGTAATGTGAGGCAGACGCTGGCTGATGGGAGTTTGCAGGAAAGGAGGAAGACTCTGGGGATTGTATGCGATCAGATGTTATTTTGTCTGCTCCGTTACAGTTCAAATTCATTGTAGGACTCCACGACTCTGTCCTTGTTTGCCATGGCCCCAGGAACTGGGGCAACAAGTCCCCAATGTGGAGACTCGTCTGCTTGATGGAAGTGCACCTGTTCGTGATGAGCACATGACCTAGACATCGGAGAAGAGGCACCAAAAGATAGTCCCACTCGCTTGCCAAGCTCGTTCATTATGGCAGGGACAAGCATGGATGTGTCAGATATGGGCACAAAGCCATCTTGCACGCCTGTGCCCGCCTCACTGCACTCCACAGGCTCAGTTACCTCACTCTCCAACATTGCGCTTTCGTCATTGACATCTTTAATAGAAAATGAGCATAAATGATGCTTAGACTTCCCTTCCATGCCTGACCCTCCCAACAACTGGTTAATAGGCTTTGGAGCTAACAACAAAGACTCCTCTACCATTGGTAGTTGAGTAAGGGCAGGGGGGTTACTGACATGGACAACACAGACTTTTTAGTCGGTGAGAGCAAGGGAAGAGTCTAGTTATTAGATATACTAACAATAGATTTCTGCGAGCCTTTAGTTGCTTCGCACAGACGATTTCCACTTCTCAAATTTCTGTTCATGATGACACCTTAACAATTATATTGGCAGTGAGACAAAGCCAAGAAAGTACAGAAAAACAGAAAAGGAAAAGGGAAAAAGGAAAAAATCCAAAGGAAGTCAAAGAGGAATACATTAAAAATTATACTCAATGTCAATGTTGAACCTTCGGGGCTTAAGCACATCCAGGCACAATTTCAATAGTGATGGTCATAGTACAGGGCATGAGTAGAACGCTAACCATACCCCCTTACTAGCCAATCTTTTACAGAAGCCAGAGTTTGCACAATCAGTCACAACTTTGGGGTCTGTAAACAGCTGGCTACTTCTATTACACTGTGTTCTTACAGTCCTGTCAAGGGGAAACCCTCTTGAAACCTGGGCGAACGGCCCTTTCAAAAGACTACCAAGGTTTCGTCAAGGCTATCAAACAAGGCTCACAGCAAAAAACATGCAGTGATCAAACATACACACAGGGGCACCCATAGATTTCAAAGATTCTCTTTAAGCCACCCTCTTACAGTCAGCAGCACAAATCTAGATCTAACAGCTTGTGTTAGACGCCACTGTTATTATCCAGAGCTTCATCCCAATGACTAAGGAAAGCCCCGTCCACACCACACTAGGACCAATCCCCTTTTTATCTTGACCCACACTGATTGATTTTCTTCAAGGCAAACTGTTTGAATGCTCAAAAACGGGTAACCAAATAACACCTGTTGAATGATCCCAATTACTCTACTTGGGGATTACACAGGTGTACAGAGGCTCAAAAGCACAATGGCCCGCAGTCACCTCCGCACCAACCAAAATCCCATTTTCGAAATAATAATAATCAAAACAAAAAAAGAGAAAAGGTCAGATCATTCAATTTTGTCTTTTTAGGGTTCAAAGGCATCACAGGCCCACAGTCACCCTCTTAAGGTGATTTCAGAGAAATTTCGTAGACACACAGCTATGTGACGAGGCTCAAAGGCGCTATGGCCCACAGCGACCCCTCACGCTCAATCTGTCCAAAAACCCAATACTTCCAGGCACTAAATAATTCTCCCAAAAGTTGCGAGGGGCGCAAAGGCCGTAGCCCGCAGTCACCCCACCGACACGGTATGCGCGTGGATACAATACTCTCGTACCCACAGTTTCTGTTGCTCAAAGTTGCCGAGGGGCTCAAAGGCTCTATGTCCCGCAGTCACCCCTTGGCATGGTAATCAAGTAATAAAGTTTCAAAGCGTTGAGCAAATCCGGGAGTGGGAAACTAGACCACGCTCCTGCGTGAAGTTAGAGTTAAATGACCCCCTGTATAGAGGGGCGAAAATAGGCTTAATAGAATTGTGGGTCAGAAAGACACCAATCACTCGTGCATTGCCAGTTTCAAGCGTGTCAAAAGTTACCAATTTGGCGCTGAAAATGCAGTTCTCAGAAGATCACTCATGGTGAGTCTTTTGTGGACTGGAGCAACACCTTACACTTTGATTTCGCACCAGGAGGTTCACCAACTCCTGCAGTCACACTAAAGGTTTGAAATACCACCAGATCAAACCTTCAGGGATCACGCTGAAATTCGCAAAGACACCTTAGCAGGAAGCCCTAACCCCAAAGCTCGTACTAGCGTATGTTTGGGGTGGTCACTTTAAGTGTTGCAGTGGGCAACAGTCCAACGCAAAGGAGACCATAAAGGAGCGAACACAGGGGCTCCAAGTTAAAGACACCTAGGGGCAAGGTTCTTACCCACTGGCAGGCCAAAACTCAGCAAGGCGTCCAACGCAGCCGCTGCTCCATAAACCCCAAACACAAAACACACTACTGGCACGCCGTGCAGCACTCTACGCCTACGCAGTGTTTTTGAAGCAAAGATTCCTCCAGCAGCTGAAGTAGAAATAGGACTTCAAAGTCTTCCCAAAGGCAAAATACAGACGGAGCGTAGGTGAAGCAGGACTTCCTCACAAGCAACACAAAACACACTACTGGCATACCGCGTTGTCTCTTTAGTTCCTTCTTCAGATGCTTGTTTTCAGAATGGAACTTGTTTTTATACTTTATCCTGGTGTCCAGAGTCCTGTGTTATCCCTTCTTGGTTACAAGTCTCTTCAGTTCTTGCAGACTCTCAAGGATCGCACAGTGGTCTCTCCAGTGCCACCTACTCTCTGCATGACTCAGTGTCCTGGATTCTTTTTGAACATCCCACTGCTTACTCCAGGTAACAAAACCCACCCAAAGCGCTGGAGACTTGTATATCACTTGACCTGGGTAGAGACAACCAAAGTCAGAGTGCTTTCTGCTCATAGCACTTTTCTGGGTCATCCCCCCTCCAGGCATAAATTGATACCACCACCATGTTGTATTTGTCAGTTCTCCACTGCTCCTGCCCTCTGTCGTGTCCTTCTTCTCATGCACCCTCATGATTTCACCCAAGTGGGGTTTTCACTGTACTAACTGGTGTCATTGGCTTACTAGACTTCAGCTCTTCCTTAAGTCCCGACATTCTCTGCTGATGATTCCTAGACAATTGGTCTTGGGAAGGCAGGCTATAAAACCTCAGGCTTCCATCTTGGATTAGGCTGCCATTTCTCTCTTGATTCTTTTGCTCTGGTTTACACGGTATCCCTTGTTTACTGTCTGTGGTACTGTTCTATCTAGAGTCTGCATACTTTTCTCTTTGTGTTTCTGAGACTATAAACTCTAATAGCACTTTGTCACTTTGGCACAGAAAGAAACGGTTCCATGTAATAATGTCGCCACAAAAATCTCGCCATGCAAAAATATCGCCGAAAAATGGCCGTTTTTTGTGGTGACATTATTGCATGGAACATGCGGGGGACACCCCCGCAGCCCCCAATTTTTTTATTTTTTTTATTTTTATTTTTTAAATTTTTTTTTTGCCCCTGTCCCCATATATATGGTCACCTCAATAATATCGTCTCGCCACAACATTTTCCCGGCGATATTATTTTCGGCGATCATATATATGGCGATATTATTACCTGATACCAAAGAAACGATTACATGAGAATGAATTGATGAAAAAAAGCAAGATCAAGGAAAGAATAACACAAAGGGAGGGCACATTTGAAACATGGCCTGGAGAAAGTTGCAGAGACAGAAAAGGGGGCGAGGGTTAAAGGGTCCTTAATGTATAAAGCATGGGATATTGCTTCTAAAAGAGAACAGAAAAGGAGTGAAAAAACAGAAGAAAAACAAATAAAATGAAACAATAGGGACAATAAAATGACCAGGGATTAAGGGATGAGTATTGCAGTCAATACATTTTAAATGCTAATATATCTACAACTTGGAATTCTGGATTTCCCAAGAATTATCTCTCCTTTTAAAGACACTTAGCTCTTATGAAGAGGTGTGGTGGTCCATTAATGGCTCAGAGTCGGCTCGCTCTAACAAATATGGTTATGCGCCCACGATTATATTCAGATTGGGACATCCTGTTAAAAATTTAATTAAAAAGGAGATGGGCACTCAGACTTAACACTGTCAAAGACACCATTATAAGTAAGGGAAGTTACACAAAGGGAAAGAACACGAAGAGTAAATATGAGGTTGTTGATGATGCGACACATAAGGATGCACAGGAAGTGTGCAAACAAGTGTCTATGAACTAACAAGTGAGATTGGTGTCACAATAAATGTGAGGTAATGTGAAAGAAAGTTTGTGTTGGAAGTGGAACAAAGCTAGGAAAAACGCATAGAAAAGGAAAGAAATGGAAGTTAATGAAAATAAAAACATAGCTGGGGAAATAAATGCAAGGATATGAAGGATTGCCACGTGGCAATGGTGTGGTAACCCTGGATTCCTTTTTTTTCTTTATTTCAAAGACTCTTTTTATTAGGGTTTTAGCAACATACAAAACCATATTAAGCATCGTTCAACTCCTGAGAATATAGGAAAACCAAAATTGAACAAAACACACAAAAAAACAAGAAAACAACAAATTAAGTCCGGGGAGTCAGAGGGAGCATCCGGTAGGGGGCACAGCATATAGACTTGGTGAGTCATATTAAGGGGCGTGTTAAAGTCGATGGCACCTGGCGTGGTTTTTGTGGAATTAGGGCCAAAGTGGAGATGTGGGCTGATTCCCCTCTTCATCCAAGGTCTCCAGTTCAGTTGACAGTCTGTGGGTGCGTCCCAAAGGGACTCGGCCGACGTTTTAGTCATGCTTTGCTAGCCAGCTAAAGATTGGAGGCTGTCTCACCACTCCCGGAAAATGATGTGCGTAATCTAAGAAGGGTGCCCAAATGTTGAAGCATTCCCTTCTGTTTCCGAAGCGAAAGACTGTTATTTTGTCTGCAACTGCAATATCCCAACATTTGGTCCACCATGCTTTATTTTATTAATAATACAATTATGCAGGTACTCTGTCTCAGAAAGGTTGGTCTGCCTTTCAGAATGCAATATTACAAAAACAGTGTATACCTGTACCCTGCTGCATCAGTCCCCTGATGTGCAGCTCCCGCTCTTCAGTGTCACAAAGCAGGTTCAAAGGTGGCAAATGCCCTGTTTTAAGTTCTGCTGTGACAGTAAAGTCACTGCATACAGAGGGTGCATTTAAATCAATCTGTACCTCTGATCCAAAACTAACATATTTCTGATACACTGGGGGTCATTCCGAGTTGGGTGGTAAGGGAAAAATGATGCCGGTAAAGGACTACCGGCATCGTTTTCCGTTATGGCCCATTCTGACCCACCAGACCGTTATTAACGGCGTCGTAAAGTACGATGCCGTAAATAGCGGTTTAGTGGCGCGCGCCCGACACGCCATGCCGTAATTAGCGGCATGGCGTAAACCAGAGCTGATCCCAAGTAAAGCGGACATGGAAAAAACAGCCTCCACAAGACCGCAAAGTACCTTACCGCCATGGAGTAAATACCGGCATCGCCGAGAAGGTGTTAAGGACCCTGAGCAGTGTTTCCAAGAGGAACAGGTGCACTCAATCAGCACAGGTGGAGGCAATGGAGTCTGGCACAGCACAAAAGGAGCACACCCACACACCACACCCCCTCCCACACCAAGATGATACCAATTGTAGCAGCATTCCTGGAGATGGAGGCCCTGCTTGCAAGGCAGCAACTACAACAACAGCAACTACAGCAACCACAACCCCCACCACAGAGGATACACAGGAGGAGAAGGAGGGTGAGACAGGCCCAGCATGCCCTACCGGTGCAGCCACCATTACCACGCCGGCAGCCCTCAATCCCCTGCATCAGAGCCACCCCCTTCAACCTCACACCAGAGCAGATCCACACCCTGTACCGGCTTGACTGGGACACCATTACCAGCACAGTGGACATGACACATGACGATACAGTGAGCCGCATAGAAATCCGCACTGCCATCCCCCCTCTACTGAAGGTAGTGTCTGTGCTCCACTTCCTTGCCACAGGCAGCTACCAGCATACAGTGGGGCACATGCATGGTATTTCACAGCCCATATTTTCACGGATACTCAAACAAGTGCTGGATGCCCTCCTCACCCACACAAGGGAATACATATCCCTACCCCGTACTCCCCAGGAGATATATGACACCAAAGCTGCATTCCATGCACTGGCAGGCATGCCAAATTGCATAGGTGCCATCGACTGCACCCACGTGGAATTAGTGGTCCCGCATGCCATGGAGGTGCCGTATCGCAACCGCAAGCAATACCACTACATCAACGTCCAGATGGTGTGTAATGCAAGTAAAGCCATCACACATTGCAATGCCCGATACCGCGGATCAACTCATGACTCCTTGGTCCTGCGGAACTCAACACTACCACGCTACATGGAGCGACATGCCGGACGACGTGCCTGGCTGCTTGGTGAGTAACCTGAATGGGCCATGGCAGTGCATTGGGGCTGTGAGTAGGTCGCCTGCATACTCCACCTGGGTGGGAAAAGGGGGGGATGCACACTCATCCCAGTAATCATCTGCGGCCATGTAAGACTAGTACAATTCTCCACTATGAATGCACACACAATTACCTCCTTTCCACTTCCATGCAGGTGATGCTGACTACCCTCTAAAGCCGTGGCTCATGACCCCGGTCCGCAACCCACAGAACAGGCACGAGGAGGACTACAATAGATCCCATACCCGTACACTGGTGGTGATAGAGCAGACCTTCGGCCTGTTGAAGGCACGATTTCGTTGCCTCAGCCGGTCTGGTGGGGCACTCATCTACAGCCACGAGAAGGTGTCCAAGATCACCATGGCATGTGTAATGCTACACAACATGTGCATCCGTCGGAACGTGCCACTGCCCCCTGACGTGGAACTGCTACCACCAGATGATGATGAGGGGGAGGAGGAAGGAATGGCAGGACAGCAGCACGGTGCCGATGCACAGGAGGGACGTTCAGTGCGTCAATCATTGATTGGACAATATTTCTGACTCACAAGTCAGCTGAGGGTGTGAGGGTGAGAGGACATTGGGCACTGGGTGGATACATGTACACCATGCAATGTGCGACATCAAAAGACACAAGCAAAATGAGCAATGTCCACTCTGTTTTTTGGGAATGAACAACCAGTGTATTCAGCATTTATGTAGGAACGTGTACAACAAATCCACCACCCTCACCCCCCTCCCCCTCCCCCCCAACTCCCACACACACCCTCACCCACCTCCCCCTCCCCCCAACTCCCACACACAACCTCTCCCCCCCCTCCCCTCCCCCCCAACTCCCACACACACCCTCACCCCCCCTCCCTCCACAACAACCCCACAATAGTCCCATCAGTGCAACATAGGCCACTTGTGTGTGGCGGTATGGTCATTGTGTGCTTCCAGAGCCAGGGGTATCCATGTTCTGGCGGCGGAGTGTGCGCATTGACCGACGGACAGGGCTGGTCTGCGTGGAGGAGCACTGTGAGGGTGGGCACTCCCACTGGGGCTGTGGTCTGGGGGGTGCTGCCTCCAGGGCATCAGCGATCCGGCCCAGCACCTCACAGAGCCGGTTTGTGTTGGCAGTGATGACTTCGCCCAGGGCCTGCAGGTCATTGTGCCACTCCGACCTGGATTCACGGTTGTCCCGGATAAAGTCCTCAATCAGGCCCGTGAGGCGCTGGGAGTGCAATCCATCCATGGCCGGTGTGGCAGATGTGCTAGGCAGCCGTGGTGTTGAGCCTGCAGCCCTTCCAGGGCTTTCTGCAGGGGAGGTGGATCCAAGACTGGCAGGTGGTGCTCCTTGGTCTGTGAGGCCTGGGGTGTCACTCTCCCCGGAGTCGCTGTGTGCAACGTGACTGTAGGATGGGGTGTCTGGGCTGTGTACAATGTCATGGGGCTCCTCCACGTTGGATACGGGAACTGATGTTGGGCTATCTGGCTCCTCGGGGAGGCACATGGCAGCATTCTCCCCTGCCACACTGGACTCCTCTGAGTGCACCATGGGACATGTCTCCGTCAGCAGAGCAGGCATAGGTAGGGGTGTGGAAGTGGGTTGTGCAGCCTCCATGGGGGTTGCTGGTGCAGGTGGTGTTGCCTGTGCCTTCTTCCTTCCTGCAGGTTTACGCTGTCCCCTGGCTGTGCCCTGGAGGTACAGGGCTGTGTGGCTTCCTGGCCCTCACTTTCATGGCCGCTGCCTGTGGGGGGGAAGAGAGAGATGGCATGAGCTATGATTTGGGGGTCAGCATTTCTTCAAGCCTATGGTATAAAATGGAATTGCAGCGTTTTGTTGACATTTGGATGGGGAGTGGGACAG
This sequence comes from Ambystoma mexicanum, assembly GCF_040938575.1. Taxonomy (NCBI): domain Eukaryota; kingdom Metazoa; phylum Chordata; class Amphibia; order Caudata; family Ambystomatidae; genus Ambystoma; species Ambystoma mexicanum. Next base: position 694,584,859 of record NC_090926.1, on the reverse strand, counting down.
TGATCTGGGCTTGGACGGTAAATGCATGCAGGTGTCTGGGTCACTCATGTTGGTGGAGTACTGTGCTGACTCACATTGACTGCCTCTTTGTGTGCTCTGGCCAATATGGGTTGGAGCCTTGCACCTGGCATCAGCCTGGGTCTCACTTGTGACGGCATGATTTGATGGGGGGTGGGGGGGTTCCCATACGTGATGTGACTGCTTGCCCAGCCCCTGGCGGTGCCTTACATTGGGAATGCATTTACTATCTTCACTCATGACACTCAACTCCATCTGCGGATGATGGGGCACCGCACTCCATCTCGCCGACCCCCTCTATGGCTTCAGTGCCCATCATGTCCGCACACGTTTGCTCCCAGGGCATTATCTTGATGGGAGAAGCTGGGCCTCCTCCTGTCTCCAGGGCCTGTGTTCGGTTGGCCGATAGGATGGCCCGCACCCTGAGACGGAGGTCATCCCACCGTTTCCTGCAGTCCCTCGTCATACGGGGGGTGTTCCCTACGGCGCTCACCCTCTGTGCAACCAAGTCCCAGATCTTCTTCTTCCTGGAAATGGTCGGCCTACGCATGTCACTGCTGAATACTGTCTCAGCATTTGCGTGCAGGGTGTCCACCATGACCTGGAGCTCGTCCTGCGTGAAACGCTCCTTCCTGATGCGGGCGGCACCTTTCTTCAGTGCTTTCGGCATGATACTGGTCACTGATGGCTTTTTTGAGGGTCAAAATATACCTCCGGGTACTGTATTAAGAGGATGGCAATGGATTGTGTTTTTAAAGATGGCCGCCGCGCTCCTTCCCGTTCCTGTGCGATGACGTAATTTCCGTATCCGTTAATTAGCGGTGACCGTAATTTACGGATACCGTAAATTACGGTCACCGCTAATAACGGACAGCGAAGCTTCGGTGGCGGTGTTGTAATGACCGTCTCGCTTCATGCCACTAAGGGGTTTTACGGGCCCTTTAGCGGTATGCCGCTAGGGGATTTACCGGCATGTCGGAAAGCTCATGCCAGCGAAGTTGGAATGGCCTGTAAATTGCGGCGTCGTACCAGACTGGACTCGGTCTTTCCGCCATGCCGGTAAAAACCCATACTTACCGCAAAACTCGGAATGAGGCCCGTCATTTTTCCCTTACCACCCAACTCGGAATGACCCCCTATGTCTGATTATAAGCCATACCTGGGCTTTGGTATGGTGGACATAATTATTGATGCCACATCAGTCAACGCTCTGGGCCCAGGCCTGCTATGAACAGGCTGTGGTTATTATTTCCACACTGCTTGTCTCTTCCTGGAGTCAGAAAAACAATAGGCAAGGGAATTGTCTCAATTTGATCCTTTGTGCGGTCTAGTATCACCTCTTGCCAGCACAGCACACTCTCAGCAGGGTAGTCCTGGAAACCAAGTTTTAAAGAAGCATGCCCTAAAGAAAAAGGACTAGCCTCACACCAGTGTGTTGCACAGCAAAGGGCTTGCGATGCTGCAGGCTTGGCAAAGGAGCAGAATTAGATAAACAGAGCGGAAGGGAATGAGGATGGGTATTCTTACTTGTTTTTTTGTAGGATTATCTTTTCTTTCTGTCCATCCTGTCCTCTTTCCTTCCTGGCCTCCACTTCCAGCAGAGCAAAGCACGTTGGGTATGATGCAAGAAGGCAAAAGTAACTTGTTTCTTAACAAGAATTGTATCCCTTAGAGCAAACTTGCTTTCACCGAATCCCCTTTGGACCTCTACCTTTACAAGGAATGGGGACTAGAAGAATTAATTTGCACCCTGTTGGGAGAGTAGTCCTTTCCAAAGTCTTCTAGTTGGGATGTGAAATGAGGTGTTTCAAAGAAGAGGCAATCTAAGTTGCCTACCAATATCCATGACAGGTCAGGGGTGACCTGATGTTTGACCAAGATCTGCACTCTCAGACAGCTGCACTGGTACAGGTCCTTCATTGCAGGTGAAGGACTCTTTCAGGGGTAACTATCCTGCACCAGGTGAGAGTGAAGAGAAAAAGAGCCAATCTTGCCCTAGATATGGACTCACAGCATCAGGAGAGGTAAAGCAGTTGGGTTTCTGCATTATGCAGCAGAGAGCCTAGAACTGCCCTCGAACCTCAGTCAACTGCATTCTAATGCCTTTCAATTACCAGAAACCCCCAGTAATGCCTTTGGTAGTTTTTCACACCTTCTTTGAACCGCTGTTGTTGCAGTCACTGAACCATCATGACATTGCAGCGTACCAAGCAGATAATGCCACCTTTTCAGCTCAAACAACCAGCTCACTGCTGCAGACTACTTTGAAATGCTGCCTCTTTGAACATCACATTGGACCTTCAAGTTCACAGCTTCGAACACCCAGATCTTGACTCAACCACTTTGAACTAACTCACCATCAACTTGTCTACAGCAGCCAGAAGCGTAGTTAGACATTGTTGAGCTGTCCATGAACTGTTAGTGTTAAAGGCACAGTTGACACACCGCAGCCCCTTTGGTTCAATTATGTGACCCTAGTGACAGGTAATGCACCCATTTGATTTGTTTTATCAAAGACATCTCCTTTTAGGTGACATTACTTACTTGCCTTTCACCGCTGATACATTTCCTAAAGTACTTACATCGTTTACATTCTGCATTCTGTGTTTGTTTCACAGATGTGTTTTTTTGTAGTGTTTTTATCGGCAGTTAATTTTGCATATTGGAGTGTATATATATATATTCAGTAAAAAAACTTTGTTAAAGGGACGTTATGGTTAAGTTGCGCTACTAAAAACCTATGAAATTCAGTGAAAAAACTTTGTTAAAGGGACTTTATGGTTCAAAGTAAAACCAAAAAACCCCTGAAATTCGGCAGTTATGGTAAGATAAGCAACCATAACTCGCGCCGCCACCGTGCACTGCTAACACTAACACCCAGGACATCAAAGATGACATCACAAATGTCATTGATGCCATCACTGATGACATCACGTGGCTGGCCCTCCCTTTTTTTCCTTTCCTGACATATCTAGGCCACATGATTTTCTTCAGTAACAGTCAGGAACTAAAAATTGTAAATTACTATATTCGTAGACTTATCCTTCAAGTATGTTCTTAGAATAATTCCCTTATGGTCCAGTCATATCATATGAAATATATACATAGGAGAAGTCACAACCTTGAAAGATAGCAATCCTTTTTGTGCATTAAAATTATCAGTAGATTTATCAGCACTTTCTGATACTTTTGATGTTTTTTATTACTGTACTTTCCCTGTATATGCTCATATTTTTATATGTTGTACTCACACTATTTTCCTTAGGGTCCAGACACATCATGTGATATATATAGATAGGGTAAGTAACATCTTTGAAACAGAGCAATCATTTCTCTCCATAAAGGTAATCAGTTAGGTTATGAACACTTTCTGCTACTATTGCTGTTTCTTTTTCCTACTTCAATTCCCTTGTATATATTCATATTTGTATGTGGTGTTGTCTCTTTGTGATTTGTGTATAATAATGCAATTATGTAGTAAGTGGGTTTTATTACCTACTTATCACAAGTTTCACTGTACGCAAAACTCTAATATGAAAACAGTTATCATTTCAATATTCAACTTAGCAAGCTTATGAATATTGCACCTCCATCATGTATGCTGCACACAATGCCTATGTTTCTACATGAGTACCTTAGTATACTGGATTGAAGTTAATAATAGAATGCTATTTATATCAATGCATAGCTTAATGCACTGATTAGCACTTGATATTTATTCCAATAATCTTTGACACTTTTTTATTAACATTACACTAAGAATCCCTTGTACAGACTTTTCATGAAAGGTAAATGCACATGTGATGTCATCAGTGATGTCATCAATGACATTTGTGATGTCATCTTTGATGTCCTGGGTGTTAGTGTTAGCAGTGCACCGTGGCGGCCCGAGTTATGGTTGCTTATCTTACCATAACTGCCGAATTTCAGGGGTTTTTCGGTTTTACTTTGAACCATAACGTCCCTTTAACAAAGTTTTTTCACTGAATTTCATAGCAGCCCTTACATTCCAAAATAGAAAGGCATTTCCCGTAAAAGATAAAGGCCCTCATTACGACCCTGGCGGAAATCGTGGTGCAAAATGCACCATGGAGCACGGCGGAAAGCTGCCGATAGCGCCATGGGGGTTGGCGGATTTTCCGCCCCATTCCGACCTTGGCGGGGCGGTAAATCCCCATCCCCCATTTTACCCTTCCCCATTCCCATTTTTGCCCCATAGGGTATAATGGGAGTGGGGAAGGCGTTAATTACGCCACCGTAAAATACGGTGGCGTAATTAACAACAAGGTCCCGTAGCGCCATGGATTTCTCCGCCCGGAAAAACCAGGCGGAAAAAACTCCATGGCGCTACGGGAACTTGTAGTAGGGCGGACGGGTCCGCCGCGAATACCGCTGGCGTAAACCCACTCCGCCAGGGTCGTAATGAGGCCCAAAGAAATGCCATCTTCTTTAAAATTAACAGCATCTGGCATCAATATTCTCATTGTTACAGAAGAACATACCAGCTCTAAGCATGAAGGCACACATGCCTCGGTTGATGACACACCTAGCAATGTTTTGCTGAGGACAAAAAACTGAACTATTGTCCCATATTGCCCTAGGTAGTAATCCAGAAAAAATTACTTTCGCATTTGGAAGGATCTTCATTACGGCTTGAACCAAGCGTTACAAATCAGCCAACAAAGTAGGGGCACTGACGTTGCCCAAATGGAAAGCGCCATAGTGCAAAACTACCACATGCGGACTGTTCATCGTGGCCATATCCTCACAAACTTGTTCAATTCCCTGTACATTACAATCAGGCACAGTGCTCCACACCACCTCCACTCCTTTCACATCAAAGTTCTTTGCAACATGCCTGCATTCAGCGTACTGCTGTAAACCATGCACAAACATATCTCCGAGCACCAACACCCTGACTTTCTCCACTTCTGCCATCTTCACCACACACAGTCTCTTTCTACACAAATCCACAACCTCGACATCTGATTGGCTGATCCGTACAGTCTTCTTTCCATGTTGGATTTCCTGGGAAAACCCGGATGTAGCACGCCCTGTCCACGAACAGCCGCGGTGTCCGCGGACAGCGTCCACTTTACTCTCTGTGCCATTCCCTCATTGCATACAGCTAAGCAACCACACAATACGAATAACATCCTCAGAACACCCCCATTTTGTGAATTTTCGAACATTTCAGGACAATTATCATTTCATTATTCAACATATTAACATTACAAATATTATACTTTCATCTTGTACTCTGCACACAATGCTATGTTTCTCCATTAGTAGCTCAGTATACTAGATAGAATCCCATAATACAATGCTATTTATATCAATGCATTGTTCAAAGCACTAATAACGGTATGAGATTTATTGCAATATCCTTGACACTTTTTTCGCAACATTAAATCCCTACTACACAAATTCCATGAAAAGTACATACACATGTGATGTCATCAGTGAATTCATCAATGACATTTGCGATGTCATCTTTGATGTCCTTGGTGTTAGTCTTAGCAGTGCACGGTGGTGGCGCGAGTTATTTTTCATAGCTTACCATAACTTGCGATTTTCAGGGGTCTTTCGGCTGTACTTAAAACCATAACGTCCTTTAAACAAACTTTTTTTAATATCAAGCAAAAAATATACAAATATGGCGTGCAAAAACCAACTTCTCACAGATGGCTTTACACAGAATGTTGCAAAGTAAGAATTTATGTTCGTTCACAGTGAGGGTCAGCTGCTTCCATTTTTTTATCGGGCCCCGGAGAGGCTCACAAAGCGGACTATAAGGTTGTATTGTGTTTTGACCTTGACAGACAGAGATTGTGATGAAAGACTTCTCTTGAAGGAGTGTTGCTAAAACGTAAGAGAAGATAAAGATGAAATTTATGAAACGAAACCACTTTTATATATTATATCACTATGCGAAAGATCGTTGGCACACGCGGAGTCGTATTTTGGGACTGCACCACTCGTAGACAATGGAAATTGCAATTGTACTGTAAGTAACCCTTTAGATTATTTTATAACAAATATAATTACAATAGCGTAGCATTAAAGACCGCTCAAGTTGAACTTGTTAGTTGAAAGTGGCATAATGTTTTCTACCGCGCACTATCACCGCCGAATTGATCTCCTGTTGTTTAGAGGGCTCTGAAAAAGGCAGACGACACAGGGTGGGTTAATAGAAATAATGTAACCGGTCTATAGGCGGTCAAGCGCTCTACTCGCTGTGCCACTTCACTGTAGCCTGTCAAATGGCACAGCGAGTACAACGCTCGCTTTGACATCCGTGCACAGCTTGCTAACGCAAGTTCGAATCCCAGCAAGGCCAAACTCAGCCTTGCATCCTTCCGTGGTCGATAAATGAGCACCACACACCGTGGTTAATAATAAGCACTGCTTAGATACCTCACGGTTCTTAGCGCTATATGAATGGGAAAATATTATTAACATACTCCGTTGCACTATCTTCGATAGCAAATAGTTTCACGCCCTAATAAATAAAATGATGATTTTTAATGAAGATCGGCTTGTGAGACTAATTTATGTTTTTTAAAACAGGTATGTGGCCCCATTTTTGCTATGTCATGATTTACAGACTCCAGCGGATGGGGTCTTCAACTGCCAGGTGCAGGTCCAAATATGCAACTTCATGACCCTCACCATTTTATGGGACAATCGTCAAGGACCAATATGCCCTTACGCAGTACTAGCGGCTACAAACAACATACCAACAAATAGGGTGGTCTAATGGCTCGTTTTTGGAGCAACCTTCCAATTATCAGAGCGACCATTTACTGCTTTCATAAAAAAACCAACAGCCTATCTACCGCAAAGGAACAACGCGTGGTTCCAAATAAACTTTTGCTGATCGACAGCAGAGACAATAGCAAATCGCTGAATATTCACTAAACATTTCATGTGAAATAAATGCACTTTACCAAATGTACAATCCTGCTGTTTACTTTTAAACCACAGTTTCATATTCCGAATTGTGGCGCACTAGTAAGCTGATCTAACACCCTCTGTACCGCAAAGGAACATCGCGTGCCTCAACATGAACTTTTGCGGATCGACAACAAAGACAAATGCAAATTGCTGAATATTCTCTAAACATTTGATGTCAAATAAATGTACTTTACAAAATTTACAATCTTGCTGTTTGCTTTTAAATCACTGTTTCATATTCAGAATTGTGGCGCGATGTGTTGTGACATAATATGTGTTGTCTTCCGGGTTCTGTGTAAAGTCACTTAGGACTGGAGAGGACTGGGCGCGTTTGATGACGCACCCTGTAACGTCACGGAGAGAGGCGAGGAATATGAATGCTTTGATAATATCAGGCTTAGGGGCGGGAGATATGATTTAGTATCGCAAAAGCAAGTCAGCCAGGTCAATAGCGCCAGTCATAGGATTATCACATAATGTCGGCGCACACCAGCCGGCTTTATCGTTTCTTTAGTGGACAAAAAGTCGGTTAATGACCATAGGAAATTGTACTATTAGCGGACAAAAGGAGTGGTCTTAAAACACTTTCACCCTGACAACGAACAATACAAACAACGTTCTCAGAACACCCCCATTTTGTGTAATTGTAACCATTTCGGGACACCGCGATTGTTCTTAGAACACATTCAACTAGACAGATTACAATACGGACAGCGTCCTGAGGACACCCCCAGTTTGTGTATTTACGAGCAATTAAGTACACCACGAGTTTTCATAGCTCATTTTTACCTTCCTTGCGAACAAAAATGACACATACTCCGTCCTCTAAACACCCCACCATTTAGTTTATTTACAAAATGTCAGAACAGCCGTGTTCTCTGCGGACAAATCGAACGCAACAAAAACGTCTAGCACATAAAAAAACAAAACATTGAACCTATCTCATACTCCCCCACCCTCCCCAAACACTCTTACACACCAACACAGGGCACTAAATACAATTTTTTATCCACGTTTCACCGCGCTGTACGCGGTCGACGGCGAATACAAGATGGCGGGCGCCACAGAAAATCTGACGCGCTCCACGCACCTTGCCGTCCAATCAGCGAACACGTCACATGTCTGCGGACATGACGCAAGGCCATGGGCCAATCGGGGGGCTGTCCGCGGAGCGAACAGGGAACTCCGTCTGCGAAGCGAACACAGATATCACTCATTTGTTTGCCTTACATTTTGGTCATTTTCAAAAAAAACTACTGGACGGGTTTACACCAAATTTGCAAAAGCACGCTTTCGGGACCAGGCCGCCGCTCCTGCCACAAATTTGGTGTAAATCCGTCCAGCGGTTCGGGCTGTAGCTGTGCGCAAAGTTTTTTCCCATTCAGTCTATGGGAAAAAAAAGTTTTGGGTCCCCCTATAACTTTTCCCCCTCTGGACGAATCCTCACCAAACTTTGCAAAAGAATTCAGAGTGGGCCATATACTTTTTTTGCAAAGTCTGGTGAGGATTCGTCTAGGGGGAGCAAAGTTATAAGCCGCCCAAAAAGTGCTCTTTTGTGTTTTTTGGTGGAAATCAGACCAGTACTTTTGTTGCAAAGGACTGAAATGTACGTCCCAAAAATGTGTGATATCTGGGACCCATTTCCCTGTTCGCTGCAAGTGTCATTGGCTTGCGGTACAGCGTGCTGTTGGAGAACTTTGGCCGCGGCCAGTGTTTGGCTGGGTGGAAGCGTGCTCTGCATCAACATTTTTTGGCAAATGCCGCCATGGATGTATAAGAGGATAGTGCGCCAGCGGTAGGGTCTGCAATATGTACTGTATGCCATGTGTTGGCAGCAAGAGGGAGGGAAATGGTGGGGGAGTGAGAAGTGGTTCATGTGACATATGTAAAATGTTGGAAGAAAATGGAGGAGTGGCTCCAGTATTCATGCGCATTGCACCAATTCGCAGGTACCTAGACAGGAGACTATTTTGTGTGGTGATTGGAGGCAGCTGTCATAACGGCCCGATAGCTTCTGCCGCAACTTGTTTGTAGCAACCTTTTTCAGTGTTGAGTGGTGGCAGGTGATTTTCAGAACAGGAGTGAATTGCACATGTTGGGTGGGATCGTGGGTGGCTGTGCCCTGCGGATGGATATTGGTAGTTGGGCACATGGTCGCATGCATGGATGCATGAAGTTGCGGTGGATCTGTTGAAGGATAAGACTATTGGGTGTATGGCAGAAGGCCATAGACTGTAGAGCATGCACTTAAGAGCCTAGGGCTTGAGCACACCCACAGCAGCAATGCATGTCTGACTCTGCATCTGGTAGAGGGTGGTGCTTGCATAGTGTGGTGTTTGCACATTGGTTGGAGTAGGGCCAATGTTGCGAACAGTGTGTGGGAAGGTTGGCAGTGACACAATACATTGTGAATGGAAGTGGGTACGCCGTAGTATGTGAATGAAAGTGCACAGGGGTGCAGGAGACAGTGTTTTATTTGTACATTATGGTAAGTGTTGCAATATTTTCCTGCAAAGCTCCATGGCGGTGCGTAGTTTGGGTAAGAATGCTAATGGCAGTTCTGTGTATGTGGATTGTTGTAGTTGGTGACATTGTGACATGCCTGGTGGCATTACGTTGTGGTGGGTGTGTGCAAGGCCTAGCCTATTGGGTGCATGTCCGAAGGCCGTAGGCCGTAGGCCATGCACTCAAGAGCCTAGGGCTTGAGCACACCCACGAAAGTAATGCATTTTGGACTCTGCTTCATTTAGAAGGTGATGACTTGAACAGAATGCATGTGGGGCCTATTTCCTATGCAATGGAGCAGCAGAAGTGAGCTGCCATGAGTGTATGTTTAGTTTCGCAAGTCAGGTGACTGTTAGAACATGGTAAAGTTTTCCATGTGTGGTTGGAGATGGAGCAGTGAAAAGTCACGCAGTGTGGGCACTGGGTGCAGTGTTTGCATAGAGTTAGTATGGTAGCAGGTATGGTTGCAGGGCGGATTATATGTGCATGGATAGTGTGCTGTGTGCAGATTGCTTGGAGTATGGGCAATGTTGTTAACATTTTGTTGTTAGGTTGGTAGTGACAGAATACTTTTTGAGTGGAAGTGGGTAAGACAATAGTATGTGAATGAAATGGCGTAGGGGTGCCGGAGACAGTGTAATGTTTGTACATTATGGTAAATATTGCGGCGTGTAGGTTGTGTAGGAGTGCTGGTGCCTGTGGTGAGTGTGTGCATAGTGGTATTTGGTGACATGCTGACATGCATGGTCGCTTTACGGTGCGGGGAATGTGTGCAAGGAGCACACCTACTGCAGCAATGCAGGCTTGATAGTGCATCAGACACAGGGTGGTTATCTTTGGGGAATGGGTGTGGAGCACATTGTAGACGTGCTATAGCAGCACAAGTGAGTTGTAAAGTGAGTACTGTGTGTTCCATGGTTGTGGTGATAGTTGCAAAATGCTTCAGTATTTGGTGTAAGGTAGGAGATTGTGCAGTGAGAAGTTGTGTAGTGTGGCCACGGGGTGCAGTGTTTATGTAATGTGAATATGGAAAAGGGTATGGTTGAACTGCAGCTTGTATGTGCTTGGTTATTCTGCTGTGTGCAGATGTATTGAAATAGGCCCAATGTTGTGAAGCTGTTGTGCATAGGTTGCCAGTGACACAATACTTTGTGAATGGTAGTGGTAGGGGTGATGCAGGCAGTGGTGCGTTTGTGGATGCTGCTAATTGTGACACATTTTCCTGAATGGGTGTTTTATGATGTGGGGGAGTTGGGTCGAAGTGCCGCTACGTATGGTACGTATGTGAATAATGTTAGGTGCCCCTATGGTCACGTGCATGGATCCATAGTGTTGTGGTGGGTGTGGAAAGGGCTCCACGGTTGTGTGCATGGCCAAAGGTGAGCTGGGTGCGCCTCAAGATCTTTGTGGATGCTGCAATCATGCATTCTTTAGCAGACATTTTGGGTTAAGGGGCTTTGGAATCAAATGGAACGTGCACTGAGATTGTTTAACAGTAAATATGGAGTGATGTACAGAAGTGATAGTGTGCATTGCAGAGGTTTTGTATGTGATTGCTGCATGCGTGTTTGAAAATTTGATAGCACCCAATGGGGGAGTGCTGCAAAAATGCCTGTGCAAAGGGAAGAAGTACTGTGTGTGCATTACTGGGCCGTGCCCCTCACTGTAGATGGAAATCGCATGTGCCACATGCTGCCATTATGAGCATGGTGGACATGGAAATGGAATTGTGGGAAATAGGCAATTAGGTGTTTAGGGTGTGGTTGACCGGAAGGGGCGGAACCATTTTGTCCCAACACAGTGTTGTGCGGTTGGTGGAGATGCACAGTGCTTATCGTCGGTGATACCTACCTTTGTGCGCCATCCGCACAGGTATTGTGTGCAAAGAGGTGTTGCTGGTAATTTCGGCTTGGAAGGAGACAACACTTTCTGGTGCTGTCAGGGTGACTGCAGTTTCGGCGAGATGGTTCGCTTTTGCAGATATGTGACATCTGTCACGAACGTTGACTTTGTCATGGTGCACTATGAACGTTTACATTTGGGTTACATGTCATGTGGACGGTTAATTTGCCAACTGAAGAGGTTGCTGAATGCAGATTTTTCCTACTGCACAGGTCACTTTCTCATGCGTAACACCAAGAGGAGTATGGGTCCATGAAGTTTTAATTTGTCCCCAGCCAGAGATTGGAAGCTGTGTTGTAAACAGAATTATGTGTGAATTTATGCAGACTGCTGGCATGTTCTCCACCCACTATGAGATCATGAGGTCGCAAAATATGTAGTTATTCTGTAGAAATGGCATTTATTTCAGCGCCATTGGCAATGCTGTTTTATTTTACACTGTGCAAGAAGCATTGACCAGAATGTGGAAAATGTGAGGAGAGGCAAACAGAAACGCAAGTTATTCCCCCACGCCTGCACACAGTACGAAAGGCACATCCGGGGATTTTGCGGGTGGCGGTCATGGAAATGGGACAGTGGGGATTATCCAATCAGGTGCTTAGGGTGTGCAGCAATAGGAAGAAGGACTCCTGCTTCACTCGGGCCGGGCCCTCGCCGTGCCTGGGAAACTGCATGTGCCATATGCTGCCATTATGAGCATGGTGGACATGGAAATGGAATTGTGGGAAATAGGCAATTAGGTGTTTAGGGTGTGGTTGACCGGAAGGGGCGGAACCATTTTGTCCCAACACAGTGTTGTGCGGTTGGTGGAGATGCACAGTGCTTATCGTCGGTGATACCTACCTTTGTGCGCCATCCGCACAGGTAGAGGTGTTGCTGGTAATTTCGGCTTGGAAGGAGACAACACTTTCTGGTGCTGTCAGGGTGACTGCAGTTTCGGCGAGATGGTTCGCTTTTGCAGATATGTGACATCTGTCACGAACGTTGACTTTGTCATGGTGCACTATGAACGTTTACATTTGGGTTACATGTCATGTGGACGGTTAATTTGTCAACTGAAGAGGTTGCTGAATGCAGATTTTTCCTACTGCACAGGTCACTTTCTCATGCGTAACACCAAGAGGAGTATGGGTCCATGAAGGTTTAATTTGTCCCCAGCCAGAGATTGGAAGCTGTGTTGTAAACAGAATTATGTGTGAATTTATGCAGACTGCTGGCATGTTCTCCACCCACTATGAGATCATGAGGTCACAAAATATGTAGTTATTCTAAAGAAATGGCATTTATTTCAGCGCCATTGGCAATGCTGTTTTATTTTACACTGTGCAAGAAGCATTGACCAGAATGTGGAAAATGTGAGGAGAGGCAAACAGAAACGCAAGTTATTCCCCCACGCCTGCACACAGTACGAAAGGCACATCCGGGGATTTTGCGGGTGGCGGTCATGGAAATGGGACAGTGGGGATTGTCCAATCAGGTGCTTAGGGTGTGCAGCAATAGGAAGAAGGACTCCTGCTTCACTCGGGCCGGGCCCTCGCTGTACCTGGGAAACTGCATGTGCCATATTCGGTGGTTCGAACCATGCTGGCCTATGGAAATATGACTGCAGGGATTGTCCTATCAGATGCTCAGGGTGCGTGTCACAGAAAAGTGCGCCAATAGAACGAAGAACTCCTCCAGCTTTAATGGGGTGCGGCCCTTGCGGTACTTGTGAAAAGGCACGTGTCACATTCTGCGCTTCTCACCATGCAACCAATGGAAATGGGACAATGGCCTTTTGCCAATCAGGTGCTCAGGGTGTACGTCACAGGAAAGGGCAGCAATCATTTCTTCTATTACTTTGTAGTGCGGCTGGCAAACATGACAGGATGCACAGTTTTCGTCATAGGTGATGTCTTTGTTGAAGATCTGGTCGTGTATGCCCTCCAAGAAGGCTTTTTTGGCAATTTTGGTTTGGAGGGAGTGGAGGCTTTCTGGCGCAATGTAGAAGACTGTTGTTTTGCCAGAGTGCTTGTAAACTGTCAACGCATGGCCCCTTCCGGACCTGTACATGTTGTGGTTGTGCACTTTGGAGCCTTCTTTTTGGGTTCCAGGCCTTTTTCCCATGTGTACCGTCAACTGAAGAAGATGATGAAAGCATTACAGCACATTTTTCCCACTGCCAAGGTCCTTTTCTCATGTATACCCCTGAGAATAGTGTGGAACTATTCCAATGATTCCTGTCGCCAGGCAGAGGTTGGAAGGGGACTCATCCACAGATGCATGTGTAACTTCTTGATTGCTGCTGGGATGTTCTCCTGTGAGAATGACACTTGTTCTCAATATATACACCTTTTCAAAGGAAATGGCATGTCTATGTCGATCAGTGGCAATGACATTTTCTTTCACAATCTACAGGCTGCAGTGAAGACCCTATTGTAAGAATGTAAGCTGATGTTGAAAACACAGAAATACTTATAAAAACTGCAGAAAAAGGTGTTTCCATAGAAGCACCTTAAAAAAAAACCAAAGGCTCCTTTAAGAGCCGCCACAACTAATAACGTCCCCTACCCTGGTTGAAAGTTATTCCCCCACTCCTGTGCGCGCACAGCACAAAAAGTCCATGAATATCATGATAGTTGCAGAGTGGCACGTGTTAGATACATCCCTTTTGCAGATGACGCCCATACAAATGGGCCTGTACAGGCTACGGGATTGGTCAATAATGTCTGTTGGTGTGGCGTGTACGCACAGGCTGTGGTACACAGTGTATTTGTTGACAGAAATGCAGAGGGTGCAGTTATGGCTGTGATTTTCACGAGCGACAATGTGCAGGTTTTAGGAGAGTTCGCAATACATTGGCTGAAAGTGAATGGAAATCACTGTGCAGTGGCTGCTCATTTTGGAATCACGTGGATGTGTAGTGCTTTGCAGTCCCTACAATGAAGTGACTGATTTTGGTTTGTCTGTGTGACATTTTGGTGACACCCAATCATGCCGATATTATTGTTGTTTATTGTGGAGGGAAAATTGCACAGCATGTTACACAAGTTTCAGTGACGTTTGTGATGAAAGAGGCACTTGCCCAGGTCATGTGTTTGTTTCTGATCTCTTGCATAACTTTCTATCGCATTATGCAGACACTGATGTGGCTATGTCATTTTGTATTTGGTCCGCAAATGGCGAAAGCGCAGTACATTGCAAAGAAGTGTATTTGTGCCTTTGTACAACATGTGCCAATGGCGTACCTCACACATGGGAATATGATGTTTCACAGCACAAACAGTTTTCCCCAGCTATACCATTCATCTTACTATGCCTGCCATCCCAATTTCTGCACATCTCATCCAAATTGCCTTGGAACCCTTGAAAAAGGTGAACATTTTTTGTAGTACGTGTTGCGCACTCACACTCTTGAAAATGCTCTGCAACACGTAAAGAAACCTCTTTCTACAGCAAACCCATTTCTAACTGATTGAACTACAGTGTTTTGCACAGTGCCACGCCTCCCGCCCTACATCCGTTCATTGTTCCTCTCTAAAAGGTGCCTTCCTTATTTCCCTTTTTTCTTTCCCAGTTCATTTCCATTTATTATGACACACACCACAGAAGGAACGGCAGGAAAGGCCCGGTACAGAAGGGGCAGCACTTGCATGTATATTATAGGGGACGTGGCAAGAGACAGAATTAATGGGTGGCCCTCACCTACATAACCAGTCATTGTCATTCTCTTGGAAGGACTCTTCCCACGCACTTCCAAGTATCTTCCCTCTGTAGAGTAGCACGTTGCAGTACATGCACAATACAACGCCCTTTGCCGGGTAAGGGTCAGTAGCACCATATGGTCTACAAGGATGTTTTAAAGCTCCACCGCCCTACAGGAGTGCCCCTATTGTTGCCCGCAGCAGATGTGCCAAATGCTGTACATGAAATTACCCTACGTAATTGTTGGAAGGGCGGTAGACTGAACACTGGTCTCTTGTGCTTTAATTTCAGTTGTCATCACATGCAGTATAAACACTTCATGCTACGCCATTAGTCTTAGGGGTAGCATTCCCAGAGATGCATACATTGTGGAATACAAGAATGTTTACAACAACGTAAAACACAGCCTCATTACGTGGAGCAGGAAGCCATTTATTCTGTGTGCCACATGCAGCTATAGTACTTTTCTAACCACCACTAGGTTTGTTTGCACTCTGCATATTGTACTGTCTGCTTACTTGTCTTTACATGCACTGGTATGTGTGTGACCAAGTCGCAGCAGGTTTGTCTTTTTTCAGACTCACTACAAACTGTCCCACCTGCATTTACATGTTTTCTTCAACTGTATGACCCACAGGCAACCTCTTGACACTTCCCGTCACACTACTAAGTGCCGATACAATGTGTATGTTTCACAGGTCATGGAAAGGCATGCAGCACATCAATCAACTTAATGTGACATTTAACATGCCCACATTACATTGCAGGTTGCTGTTCCTTGTTTACTAGTTGGCGTCATACAGTCAGGCATGCTTTAGCCATAAATTGGTAGGTTTGCAGAGCCACCCACGTAGTCGACAGGAGTACTTGAAATGTGGTAGCCTACTGTATGAATCTGTAGGACTGGCGATTGGGGCGCTGTTACCAGCACACAGTGCATGACCTATGCATGGGTATAGGTGTGGAATGGATATACGTGAGCTTCCAGAAATACTTAAAAGTGCATTAGAAGATGCGCACATGCCGCCACTAATGGAGTCCTACTGATACTTGCAGTGTGATTGCACATACGCCGACCAGGTGCAGTCTACCTAGGAAACGTCCATATTGTTAATCTGTACTCATCTCAGCCAGTATTGTGCGGCACAGATTCACCATGCAATTGTAACACAAAAAGAGAAATTACTCAAACACTCACCAACATTTATCATTTACATCTGTAATTGCTAAGATACACCAACACTATTCAGAAAAGGAAGGGGTAGTGCAAATGGATAAATACACCAAACAATTTAGCCTTTTCACACGTTAATCATGAGGGCAGCTAAGGAATCAGTAACAACCGTTGTTAAAGGGACTTTATGGTTCCATTGCAGTTCCAAACAGCTATCATATTTACAGAAAACAGTGTGCTAAAGCAATGTTGTGGTTACAGTGCCCTACTAAAAACCCATCAATTTCACTTACAAAAACATTGTTAAAGGGACGTTATGGTTAAGTTGCACTAGCAAAAACCTATAAAATTCTATGGAAAAACGTTATTACAGGGACATTATGGTTACAGGTAAAACCAAAACTTGCACCACCAGTGTGCACTGCAAGGACTAACACCTGTAACAGAGGTTCCAATATTAAGAGGAGGTACTAACAACTGAATGCAGTAGGGGGCAGCCCAAACCCCCACTTGAAACTAGGCATAGAAATGTGTTTGTGGTGATTTAGTATTGTAAATGTGTGAAAAAAGAACTCATAGGGTTGAAAGACATTAGTACTTTAATGGTGTTATGTTTATGAAGTTGAAAATGTGTTTTATCATGGTTTAGTAAGTAGGCAGGGTACAGAATGTATATTATAAAAATTGAGTAGGAAAATGACTAAGTGTTTAAATATAACCAGAGAGAAAAAGGAACTCTACCTTTTTGTGTGACTGGAAAATACCTTTGATTCAAACAATGTCTTAAATAAGCAAATAGAATGCATTAAATGAAGAAGCTCTCTGCAGACAGTGGTGGCATGAGTCAGCCCCCAGAGCAGGAAAGTTTCAAGGCCACAGAGCCCTGTATAAATCAGATAAGCACCCTGAGACCAGACAGCAATGAGGCCGTGTCTGAGTTTTTAGCCAAGGAAAACAGCTGCATGACCATATAAGGGTAGCGTGACTGGGAAAATCCAATGATGGGTGCCAAAATATATTTCAATTTGAAGGGTTTAGCAGATAATTTATTTATTTATTTATTTATTCGGTTTTATTTAAAGTGCACGTCAGCCCGGGGGCATCGTGGCGCTGTTACATGAATACATACATAGTCTGGTTACAATGGAAGGAAGTCAATGGAGAGCTTTGCCTGGACATGTATTAAAAAAGGGTGGGAGTTTGACTCTCTTTCTCAAAATGATATAAAAACAAGCTCCGTTTTCAGCAGAGGGCCAGAGTTTGTGTACTTGATAACAATGCTGTTTGTGTCAGTCTGGCATGAATAAAACCTGATGTCCTTGATGAGCCTGACTCCATCTCCTGTATGCTGTCTGAGTACTTTTTCTGAAATGTCGAGAGCCCCAGAAAGTCCAGGCGAGCCTGCCAGAGCAGAAGAGGTGCTGAAGAGCACGATCGGGGTCCAAGGACTTCAAGAAAACACCCATGACATCAAAGATGCCATCACAAATCGCATTGATGACATCACATGTGCATTTACTTTTCATGGAAAGCCTCCACAAGGGATTGTTTTTGTAATGGTGAGAGAAAACTATCAAAGATCATTGGAAGAACTATCATAGGTAGTTCATTGAGCAATGCATTGCTATACACACCATTGTATTCCATACCTCCTTGCAGTACATGAACCAACTCATGTGGACACATTGCCATTGTCTGCACCAGGCCCCATAGAAGTGTAATCAAGAAAATCTTCCCATGTTACATAGTGAAATCATGAATGCTTTCGGTTTAGAGTTTCGGGTACTGTGAAACATGTAAGAGGTAGCTACCATTGCCTTAATAACTACTTAATTGCACTACTGCACAGAAAACATGAAGACACCACAATGCATACAAATATGAGCATATACAGGGATATTACAGTAGGCAAACAAGGAGCAGTATTACCAGAAAGTGTTCAGAACTGATTACCTGCATGCAAAGCAATGATTGCGGTGTTTTACCTTTTCTTCTTCCCCTATATGTATATGTCTCATATGATGTGAGTGAACCCTGAGGAAAGTAGTGCAAGAACATATGAAGGGTGCCGTACACAAAGATAGCACCTTTTGAATTGTTACTTCCTGACTGGTAGTGAAGAAAAGCACCTGGCCTACTCATGTCAGTGAACAAAAAAGGGGCAGCCACACATGTGATGTCATCAGTGATGTCATCAATGCGATTTGTGATGGCATCTTTGATGTCATGGGTGTTAGTCCTTGCAGTGCACACTGGTGCTTAGTTTAGCATAACTGGTGAATTTCGGGGGGTTTTCAGTTTTACCTGTAACCATAACGTCCCTGTAACAACGTTTTCCCATAGAATTTCATAGGTTTTTGCTAGTGCAAATTAACCATTACGTCCATTTAACAATGTTTTTGTTAGTGAATATATATATATATATTCACTGAAAACACTTTAGGGTGAGCAAAACATTGTAACAAAACCTTCGAAATTCAAGGAAAAAACTTTAGTTGCAGGTACGTTAAGGTGAGCAATACATTGCAACAAACCCTTCGAAATTCAAGGAAGAAACTTTAGTTGCAGGGACGTTAAGGTATGATATGAAATGATATGGCATTTGTAACGCGCCTATACACAGGTGTTTCAAGGTGAGAACTTAATGCAACAAAACTCATGAAATTAAGCTAAAACCGCCTTAACATCGCGCCCCCTGTTGCACAGCCTATGACCACAATGATGCCAATACAGATCACACCACTAATGACATCACTAATTACATTACAACAGTAACAGGCATTAGGGATGGCCTTCAGCCATGGTCAGTGTGCATATCCAAATATATTTTAGCACATTTATGGTACTAATCATGGCCTTAAGTCATGGACACTGGCTACGGTCTTCACCCTTATGCACTGTATATTTAAAAACCAAACAGACCCCCAACCATATATTTTGGCCTTCACCAGCGGCTACAGCTTTCAGTTCTGTCCACGGTATATTATATACACTAATCAGCCAGTAGCCATGGGCTTTAGCACAATACTGGTCAGTGGCCACAATCTTTGGCTGTGCCCACTATATATTCTAACATATAAATTGGCCACTAGGCCTGACCTTTCACCTTGAGCAGTTTCTACATCGGTTGGCCAAGTTCACTGTATGTTCTAAAATAATAAAATGCAATAAACAATGGCCTTCAGCCATGCCCACTGTAATTCATACAACACTAACCAGCCTCTAGCTATGGCCTTCGGCCATGCCTGCTGTATATTATATACACTAACCAGTCACCAGTCTTGGTCTTCAACACAATACTAGCCAGTAGCCACAACCTTCGTCTGTGCTGACTGTCTATTCTGACATGTTAATTGGCACTAGCTATGGCCTTTAGCCCTGGCCACAGCTTTCAATGTTCCCCACTGTATATTTTAAAGCAGTGATGGGCTACTAGGCATGGTTTTGAACTATGCAAATTGGTATTTTTTAACACTAACCAACAACTAGCTATGGCCTTTGGTGTGTCCATTGACCCCAGCCTTTGTCATGGCCAAGTCCACTGCATAAATTGTTTTTAAGGTAATCAAGTTGTCATGTTATGTCTAATTCCATTATTGATGTAATCAGTTATATACAATGGGCCTCATTCCGAGGTTGGTGGTAGTCATGGAGCTATTTGCGCCATGACTGCCACCAAGAACGGGTCCGGCACCGGTCTAGTTCAATGGGTCCTTACCGGTGTAGTCCGATCTTTGCGGGACCGGTAGGTCCCCATTGAAAATGCCATTCCCCATTCCCATTTGAGCCCCCAGAGGGCTCAAATGGGAATGGGAAGGGCACAAATAACGGGCTGGCGTATGTCAAGCCTGTTATTTGTGCCCTGGTACCTTAACGGATTCCGTCCATAACGCCAGGTCAGACCAGGTGTTAAAGGAGGGACCCGCTAAGGGACCTTGGAGTAGGGCATTAAGGGATTACCGGCACCGGTCTCCTTAACGGTGCCCGGTATCCCTTACCGCCCAACTTGGAATGAGGCCCAATGTAATTAGTGTTGTCACCAGTGATGGCATCAGTGATGTGATTTGTAATGTCATAAGTGTTCTCATACAGCATGTAAATAGTGATGCGATAAGTGATGTGTTCTGTGATGTCATCATTGTGTTCATAGGTTGCGCAACAGGGGGTGCAAAGTTATGGTGGATTTAGCTGAATTTCAAGGGTTTTGACGTGTTAAATTTTCACCTTAACGTCCCTGCAACAAAAGTTTTTTCCTTGAATTTCAAGGGTTTTGTTATGGCATACATACTTGACATTAATAATACAGACAATTGGGCTAATGAAAATGATGTGTCTTGTGTAGAAACTAAAATAAAAAGAAATTGCGCAACTACATTTCTCCCAAATATACCTGTTATTAAAAAAACTGTGCTTGCATATTTACTTAACTTTTTAAAATATGTGCATTTAAATGTACAGTTGATGGATGCCTACCATAGTAAAAACAGTTACGGTTACACCATTACCCAAGAAACCAGAATTATACCAACAAGATCCTGCAAATCTAAGACCAATAACGAATTGCGATTTCTTGTTGAAAATACTGGACAAGGTTGCAACTGAACAGCTCCAAGATTATGTGGATAGTAACGATCTCCTGCACCCTCAACAGTCAGGCTTCAGGACTGGCCACAGCACTGAATCAGCACTGTTAGATTTGCAGACCGAGATGCTGGGTATACTAGACAAGGGCAAAACAGGCCTACTGATTTTACTAGACCTCTCGGCAGCCTTTGATCTGCTTGATCACACAAGGCTCCAAGAGGCCTTGGAACTCTCAGGAAACTGCTTGCAAGAGGCAACTGAGTGGATATCCTCATTTTTACAAGACAGACAATCCAAGATCATTTGGGTCAATCAGGCTTCTAAAACCAAACCAGTGGACTGTGGAGTCCCACAGGGAGCCAGCTTCTACCCCCTGCTATTCAACCTGTATATGCATTGCCTATGTACTATGCTGACCCAACTTGGCATATTCTTCACTAACTTCGCCGACGACACCCAATTGGTCTTCGAGTTTAGTGGAGAATACAAACAAGACAGCGAAAAATTAACATCATTATACAACATCATTGAAGGCTGGATGAAGGCTAATTGGATGTGCCTCAATGGTAACAAAACGGAGCTGATGATTTTTGGGTCCCCACATGCCAGGAAAAAACTGAGCCCATTATACTCCTCATTCAGTATCAAAAATGCTCAAATTGTGATATCAGAAAAAGTGAAGATGCTCGGAGTCTACCTGCAGGCCTCACTGGGAGCCGAGGCCCATACAGACTACCTGAAAAGAAACTGTCAATACCACCAAAAACTACTCAAAAAAATCAGACCTCTGCTCAACCAGAAAAACAGCACCATCATAGCCAGAGCTACAATACTCTCCCGACTAGACTATGGCAACTCTCTGCTTTTAGGCGCAAACAACAAATGCCTGAATCAATGCGAGGTGATTCAGAATAAGGCCATTAGGACTATCACGGGCAAGACTAGAAGGGAACATATTACAAGCAACAGAAGAGAATTGCACTGGCTGGCCATTGAGGAGAGAAGTACATTCAAGTCCCTCACACTGGTTCATCGATGCCTATATGGCAAAGCCCCCGCATACTTAAAAAAAATTTAAGATCCTCTAATAAAGGGCTCATTCAAACTATTCCAGCTAAAAAGCTGAATGGTCTGGGCAAAGTATTCTCGAGTAGAAGTATGCTTAAATGGAACGAGCTGCCCGTGACCCTGAAGTTGGAAACTAATTACACACACTTCAGAAAGAAACTAAAGACTTTTCTTTTCAAATAAATTCCTGGCCAGATAAACATTACATCCTAGCACACTGCTTAAAATGTCTTACATGTGTGGTTATACCACTGTCCCGTTCTCTGTCTTCACATGTCCTGTCTTTTTGGAACGCGCTCTGATGCCTGCAGGCTATAGCGCTATATAAATGAATACATAAATAAATAAAAATAAATGAATTAAAAGTTATTAAAGTTATTAAAGGATACACTCATCGTACCCTAAAAGAAATCTTCACAAGACTGCTGGCCAGATATTAAACAGTTTTGTAGCCGCTGTTACCAAGGATGCCTTGCACGGCTAAATGCGACAACGACTGGGGTGGTTTTACCCACGGCTTCCACAGGGGATAATGGTGGTTATAATGACATACATAAGAATATGTTTTTTTTTAACACACACTGTATTGAAAGGATCAATTAAAGGTCTTTAATCCATACATACAGCATGTGTTTTTATTCTCTATTTTCATAACTGAAAAGTTGGCCCTAAAAAGGACCGTTTTGGTAAATAGGGAAAAAAGAGGTAGGAACTGGGAAGGTAAAAGCACTAGGATTCATACAAAGAAAGGGTATTTCATTTTAAAAATATACCTAGCATTGGCAATTTGCAGATGATCTGAAAAAGCCTTGCCCAAAGCGTTGAGGGTGCCACCTCCCACCTCGATCAAGCTGTGACAGGTTTTACACATCACAATAAAGTAAGAAAGATCAGGTGCAGACATGATAGAGTGAGGTTGAGTTTTAATTGGTGGAAAATAGTTAACAAATATGTTGGAAGTCTGTGGCATAGATGACAATTACTGCTGTGCTTATCTTGCTCCATGTGCTTTAACTTTATGTTTCAAATGAACCTTCCTATATGATTCATCACTTCATCCCAATGAACGTGGACAAGATGTTTGACTGATTGAGAGTTTATTTGTATAGCGCTATACACAATGGGCCTCATTACAACCCTGGTGGTAGAGGGTTAATGGCGCCGGTAGAGCTGCCGGCCCCGTTAACCCTCTACCGCCTCATCACGACGTCTGCTCGCGGGACCCGCTAAGGACGCCTGGAAAAACCAGGCATGCTTAGCGGCACCCGTGAGCAGACCAGGATGCTAACAACGGGCCCGTCATTAACGGGCCCGTTGTTAGCATCCTCCACATTCCCATTGAGCCCTATGGGGGCTCAATGGGAATGGGGATGTGCCGGGTCCAGGTTACTTGAATGGGGAAATACTGGGCCCTCCAAGGTCGGAATGGCCCTTTATTTCCCCATTCAAGTACCCCAGACCCGGTACACGGTATGGGGGTAACCATGCTGCTAAAAGCGGCATGTCTACCTCCATACTTGTAATGAGGCCCAATGTGTTTCATAGCACTTCAAGGCAAGGGAGGGAGCAAGGTAAAATACAAATACATTCTTACAAGGCCTTGAGACAATAAGAATGTGAAATTAACTATTGTACAAGGCCTGGCGACATTTCAGATAGTGCAAGTGCTATGACAAAAATACAGAGGGGAAGACAGGGGTAGGAGATGTAAACAGACAAGCGACTATCGTACTAGGCCTGACAGCATTTCTGCTAGAGCCGGAGATAAACAAGAGGTGAGGGTGTTCGGAGGAGGGGGGAGGAGAAGGACAAAACAAGTAACTATCGTACGAGGCCTGACGACATTTAAGGTAGTGCTGGAGGGAGAGGAACAAACAAGGAGGGAGGGGAAGGAAAACAAACAATCTACTATCGTACTAGGTCAGATGACATTTTGGATAGAGTAAGTGCAAAGAAAAAAAGTAAGGAGAGGGGAAAAAGATAGGGAGAGGAGAGAAGACTGAAGACTG
This sequence comes from Ambystoma mexicanum, assembly GCF_040938575.1. Classification (NCBI taxonomy): domain Eukaryota; kingdom Metazoa; phylum Chordata; class Amphibia; order Caudata; family Ambystomatidae; genus Ambystoma; species Ambystoma mexicanum. The sequence continues at coordinate 694,560,958 of NC_090926.1, read as the reverse complement.
GTGAGTGAGGTGAAAGAAAAGAGAGGCAAGCAGGGAAGTGAAGTACAACAGGCAGGCACATAATCTAAACAAGCATACAGCAGGAGGGGGGAGTGTGGTGAAAGAGAAGAGGTGGAGGGGACGCTGGAAGGAGAGGAACAGACGTGACTATTGTACTAGGACAGGCGACATTTCTAATAGTGCAGGGGAAAGACAGTAGGTAAGGGAAGAAAGGGGAAGTACAGGCATTCAGGCAGGGGTGTTGCTAGGTCTGGAAAGAATCAGGGGTTAAGCTAATGATGGGACTGGTGGGAATCAGGGCTAAGTAGCATTTTAGTGGTAGCACCTGATATTCTTCCGGGGCTACAACCAAAAGACCCTAGGCTATAGCCACCTCAGCCCCCCCTAGCAATGCCTCTGCATACAGGTACATTCAAACACAGTGGGGACAGCAAAAACAGGGATCAAGCATACAGGTACAAACAAAACACTAGATGAGGTGAAGTGGGAGTTAGGGTGGAGGGGGTAGGGGCTGGCCCAGGTTAGACACAGGGTTGGGGGAAGGTGGTCGGACAGCATAGAGGGCTTGGAAAATAGTGAGACCCCAGTAAATGCCGGCAGCAGATAAAGACCCAGAAGTGGGTTGTGTGAGGAGCGCAGCAATGCAGGCATCAAAAGTGAGAACGTCAGGAGTGGTATCCATTTAGAAGATAATGAAGCATCAAATGATTGTCACGTACCCAAATGAAGGGGTGCTCCAACATCCCTTCAGCTGTATCTAGTACAATTGCAGACAACAGGTAGAACACTTGTGAAAAGAAAGCGAGGGGGCATGATGTTGAGAGTGGGAAGGGGCAAGGAAGTGAGCCCACAGGATAGGAGATGGCGTGGGATGGCCAGGACATAGAGGATGCAGAGGGTCCAAAGCCATTCAGACCCGGACAAGGCCTGAAAGGGAAAGCCATGGCCCTTCTAGGAGCCGGCCATCACCTGCCAGCTGCACCGCTTCAGGGCATAGTGTTAACATGGCCAGCCAATCACTGCAGGCTTCATTATGCATTCCATGTTGGGCATCTTTTATTTCAGTTGCGAAAGGCTGGAGTGTCTTACAACCGAATAAATACACTATTAGTATCCCGGGATGAAGAGAATGAAGACTTCTGGCAGATGCATTGCATCAGAAAGAAAAGATCCTAGAAAAGCCTCTTCTGCATCCAAGTGGTACTGCTGGAGATAGGAGCAGCACATCTATGGACATTTAATGAAAAGACTTCTGTCTGAACCTCTCTAGCATTTCTGATGACTCTTCAAATGGTGTGCTTCAGTGATGCAGTTGTTTCAAGACTCTACGCCTCATTACACAGTTGCCTGTAAAACCTGCTTGTAGGCGGTGAGTTAGCAGCAACTCGGTAGTACTGTTTTGACCACCTGACTTCCCGGTACCACTTGAAAATTGTGGCAGGTGGTGGAAACTGTAAATCCTGGTTCCTGTGGAGTCACATATGACTCTGCGGGAATGGAGTCACTGAAGCACCGGAACCATTGATAACGGTGCCAGAGCTTTGGTGAAAACACTGCTGGTATGGGTCTGAACTCCCTGCAGATCAGTCCTGCTGGGAGTTTTGTGCCCCTACCAGAAAACACTTACTTTTGTGTCCCTGAAAGGCTACTGGTAGATTGCAACCAGAACCCTTATTTCCAGACCACCAAACTCATAATAAAGCTCCACAAAGGATGGCCAATGGGGTTAAAGTGGCAAAGTGGCACCAGGGACCGGCATTGTGGTAAAGTTATTCGAAAGTGGGATAGGTTTAGAAGGGAAATACATGTGATTGTGGTAATATGGTCATATTGTTCTCTCTTCGCCTTCTGCAGGCTTCCATGGAAAGGGAAGAGGAGCTCTGTTTGGAGCCTTGCCTTCCCTTGCCATGGTGGCCAGCTTGGAAAAGGATTTTCCTTCCTACAGCAGGACCCCGTGCACATCCCAGAGTAGGAAGAAAAAGACTATTTTTAGCATCCCGGGTTACCGCTTTGGGAAACCGGGGTGCTAATTGCCTTCTGTTAAACTGTATTCGTATAATACTACCTTATTATGTATATTGGCCTAAGCCCATTCGCGTTGCATGGAAAACCACGTCTGAAATGTTTCCATTTTTGATCAACTTCGCCAACATTTTAAGAATCATCTGCCATTTTGATTTTGACTCTTGCTTGTGTCCTAAAATGGTGGACTGTGTTTTCAACTGCAGCCGAGCCAAATAACCTTTGAGTTGTGTCAACATTTAGGCTGACCGATAGCAGACTGTTTATTCTATGCAAAGAAACATTGTGACTATATGACCTGCAATCCAAGTGTTGTCTGCGCTCACAAGCCTCATCCTCATATAAACAATGAGACAATGTAGAACAAACTCAGATCGTGTGTTTTTGCTGAACTGCATTGTAGCGATTCTTGAAACAAGGCTTACTGTGGATCAGAGAACCAATGTCACCATTGTAACTTCATGGCTATGCAAACTTGTTAAATCCGTTATAAAATATTGTAATATGTGACATGTGAACTGGGCACGAACCCTAGCTTGTAAATTATTAGTTTGGAGAGAGGCTAGACCATGTTTGAAAAATTGTATAAAAGTGCCTGTATTCTCACCCTTCACTGTGTCTGCTGGTACACATTGCGAGGTGTTGGGTGCCAGATAGCTATCTGTTTGCTTTGAATTCTGTAACAAAATAAAAGATACTTGTATCTTTTTGACCCGTGATTGGCGTATTTCATTTTGTGGCACTAAGCCTCGATATTTCTTTGGTCTTTCACTTCATCCCCCATTGCAGGGGCTGGAATGGGGGATAATGGTCCAGAGCCTTCGTTATCCACAATCGCTTCGCTTGGGCGGATAACTTGGCTGCCGGGTCGTTATCCCCATTCCAGCCTCTGGAACGGGGAATGAACATCATATTATTTCCATTAGCATAAACCAAGATGCTAATAGAAATGTTGAAAAATATTATTGAATCTATGTACTTTACTGAGAAATATAAAGTAGATAAGAGTATATCATTTTTTTAGTTCGATTTTTTAAACTGTGAAAGGTAGTTCCTAAAAGAATGTTTCTCTTGTTGTTTTTTTATTCTTTTTTTGTTGCACGAGAGGTTAGAACGTAAGGTGGGGGGAAAATGAGGGAAGAGGCACCACGCACTAATATGGAGGGGCAGGTGGACAGTAGAAGATGTTTTGCATGTGTTCCTTCTAAGGTAGGGGGCCGTGTTTCTCATGATCCTTGATTACAGCTTCAAAAGAAATTGCTCCCCCCTGCACGGTGGTGTGTTGCAGTATGTTCAGAGGACTGTTGTCTTCGAAATATATCAACAGCCTCTTTTTTACTTGCAGGGTAGCTGGTGGGATTTTGTGTCGCACAGAAGTAGGCTGTGTGGTTACAGTATTGGTTGAGGAAAATGAGGTTGAGGAAGACAGCCTACCTGCAAGGAAAGAAACAACCTTTCTGAGAGCATTGCGCTGGTTGGATTTGGTGTGGTTGCGCTCGGAGGTGGTCCTGTAGGAGTACTGTCAAGGTAGCCCTTGACTGAGTGCAATGCTCAGTGCATTTCACTTTGGTAGCACTAGCCTTTGGTTCATTCCCAGCAGTAGCAAAGAACTTCCACACCCATGATTCTCTCTGGGTGCTAGAGGTAGGCACTTCCTCTATCTCATCTTCTTGGTCCTCTTCATTGACTTTGGAAGTACTGTGAATTTTTTGTTGTGTAGGTCTTCCAGCTGGTGTTGGCTCTTGGGGAGGAGGGATGGCAATAGCTAATGCAATTTTTAAGATAAATAGCAGTTTGTCTAATATACTTCCAAGTATGTGCATTGTACTAGATTGTTAATGGATAATGAGTAAGGATAGGTGTAGGATCTGTGCATTTTTACATTGAAGTTCCTAGATCAGTAGAAAGTGCAGTCCGGAATTGTCTGCGAAGCACGGACCCAATCACGAAGTGCGGATGCCTTTGCGGACACATCATAATGCCATGCACGAGCACATGGTCATGTGACTCTGATCGGATGGTCCGCAATGATGTCAGATGTTTATGAATGTCGATGGATGCAAAAACAGTGGGAAAAAGCAGCGAAAAGTGTATACAAGTGTTAAAAATGCTGCAAGAAGGTGGGAAATTGCAGAGTTTTATGGTGAAACTTTGCAAATTGGACAAAAATATTACTATATTGGGGTAAATATGATATTGGTAAGTTGTAGTACATTAGCATGCACTGGCAATAACCCATGAAATTCACTGAAAAAGGTTTGTTAAAGGGACGTTATGGTTAAGTTGCACTAATAAACACCTATGAAATTCAATGAAAACATGTTGTTAAAGGAATGTTATGGTTGCTAGTAAAACCAAAAAAACTCAGAACTTTGCAGGGTATGGTAAGCTAAGCAACCATAACTCGCTCCACCACTGTGCACTGCTAAGACTGACAACCAGGACATCAAAGATAAGATCACAAATGTCTGATGACATCACTGATGACATCACGTGTGAAATTAATTTTGATAAAAAGTTCCTACAGGGTTTGTGTTTATAATGTTGGTAACAAGATGTCTGGGGTGAGCGGGAGACCTATCATGAACTACTTAATCTATTAAAGATTGTAGTCCTCTAAACAACATTGTATTGGAGTGTTGTTGTTAATACTTGAACCTAATCATACATAAACATAGGCAATGGCTGCAGCATGCACCATAGAATTGCAATATGTACCATCTTGTAATTTTGCATAATAAAATGAATGCTACCTTATCAGAGTTTTGAATAATGTCAAACATATAATAACTATCTACCAATTCAAGACTTACTACACATTTGTGCTAGTACAAACACTACACATGAAGACCCACAATGCATACAAATCAGAGGCACATACAGGGAAACTGTAGTAAGGAAGAACAAAATGTCAATAACAAAGTTTATCTTCATGTACACAAATTAATTGTGTGTTTGAGGCCTGGTTATTGCCCCAGGTATGTGCATCATGAGCTGAGACCAAACCCTAAGGAAAGTACTTTAAGAACATACGCCAAGGTTAACCTCTAGATATATAGCACCTTTTGAATTTTAATATTCAAACTGTCAGTGAACAAAACCATCTGTGATGTCATCTTTGAGGTCCTTGGTGTTAGTCTTGGCAGTGCAAGGTGGTGGTGTGAGTTATGGTTGCTTAGCTTAGCATAACTGGCGAATTTCTGACATTTTTTGGTTTTACTTGAAACCATAACATCGCTTTAACAAAGCTTTTTCATTGAATTTCATAGGTTTTTATGAGTGCAACTTAACCATAATGTCACTTTATCAAAAATGTTTCAGAGAATTTCATGGGTTTATACTAGTGCATGCTAATGTCCAACAATTTACTAATATCCTACTTACCCCAACGTAGCAATATTTTTGTCCAATTTGCAAAAGTTCACCTTTGTCACAAATGAGGAAAAATATATTAAAGCAGGGACACAATGCAGGAAACACAGATCCTCTAAAGAGTAACAGAAAGGGAGTGAGCATTATCAACAATGAGTGGTTCAGGAAACTACAGCAATAAAAATGTGGATGAGATAGAAAACGTAATCGAGAAAGATGACGGCAAGAATACAATGGCAGAAAAGGGCCACATCATAAAATAGAAGAGTTATAGAGAAAGGTAGAAAGCGAACAAAAGGGATAAGCAAACTGCCACAAAATTGGGGGAAAGAAGGCGACAGGATTTGGAACCTTGATATCTCCCAAATGTGCACGAGGACATTGAAAGTCTCCTCAGAGTTCCTAGCTTCAGAAAGACACTATAAACAGCCCCAGTACTCTATGAGAGCATGGAACTCCCAGCCACCGCCAGTACAACACAACGTCGCCATAAGATTAAGTTGGGGGCACTTTATCCATATACATTACTGGTTAGGAAATGGCATGGCCCATAATACGTTAGACAACCTGTAAAGGTTCGAAAATGAGATGGGCTGGGTGACAGCCGCACTGTGTCCTTTTGCTCGAAGCATACACCGTTTCCCCAAATTACACTTTTGTTCCTGACAATTGCGACTGCTTTATGAATATTCGTCTACGTTATTATCAGGTTAAACAGTAGGTTTGTGCTCTCAAAGGCACTTTCTTAGGAGAATTGGAACATGGCAATAATGGGAGTGACTTGTTTTATTGTTAAATGGAATGCAAGACAATCTGACATGTATTGCACTGCGGCATTTTGTTCACGTTTCTAGTCATTAGTGGGCCAGAATGGGAATTATACTTCATAGTTACGAACTGTGGAAGAAATGCTTGCTAACCACAAATCTGACCTCGGAGTCCAACAACTGCTGACAGCAACATTCACAAATCATCTTCACTGCTGCACCATAGTCGCAAACAATGTCACTGTGTACAGAGATGGCAACGTAACCTTAGGCAAATCTACTATATTTACAGCCTTATTCATGGAATTATTTGTGTGAAAAACGCAAATTTGCGGGCCTTTCTGCCCGAAAATCCCTGTTTGAAGTATGGGGATTTTCGGGCAGAAAGGTGCGCAAATCAGCGTTTTTCACGCAAAGAATTCCATGAATCAGGCTATATATTTTGGATTTTTCAAAAGACTGCGCAGATTTGGAAAATGTGTGAACGGGCGCAGCTGGATTGGGATTAAGGTGGTTTCTTTAAAGTAAATAAGAGCCATCGACAATTACATATGTGCTCATAGAATGTCCCACACGTTAGAGCATTTTTCGCACTACAGAATGTGTTCACTCCCAAAGACAATTTGGAGTATTAAACCATGTTGTTTGTGTGTGTAGTCTCCGCGGTTCAAACCGTGTGTGATCACCCTGCTCCAGAATCCTATAACTTAGGGAAGGAGCGGAATCCAGAAGTTCCTATTAAGGTACGGTCTTTAAGGGAGGAGCAAGACAGGTGGGGAGGGGCGAGTGAAGAAGAGAGATAGAATGTGAGAGAGAAAGAGAATTAATGGGGATAGTTGGCACAACTTAGATCCCAGTCTGTATTTTTGGCTACATTTGCGATTCCCTCTTTCTTCTTTTTTTATTTATTTGATTTTGTGTTCAGCAATGGCCCTACACAGAGGGTTTCAGCTTGCCTAACAAGTTTAACAAATTCAGATGGGAAGTGAAACGGAAGTAATTTTTCATTTTTAATTTTCTTCGCGATAGGATAGGACGATAGGACAGGCGATGGCAGCGGGGGTGGGGGGGTGGGGTCTGCAACTGCCAATGAAAATGAAGCTGCTTCCCAATGCTTTCCAATGCTTTCTTCTGTTTGTCTCTGCCTAAATTATCCTTTACTGATGTATATTTCTATGCCGCTCCTGGTCTTTTGTTCATACTCACCCACCATCCTTAAGGTGTAACACTTTAGGTATGGATCTCCACCCAACAGAATCCTTTATCAGCTCCTCCCCTACCCCCAAACCCGACCGCAAATCCAGCTTCCCAATACACTTAAACTGAGCTCCATAATTCATATGATAAACAAACTAAGACATATCCTCTCCCCTCCTATTCGCCTGAGCTAAACTCCACCACACCCTCCCAATCAAGCTTGACAATATTAGGTCAACACTCTTAAATCTGTAAAAAAAATTTAGATATCCCCGAGTTGGAGGGAGTCCCTCATTTTCACCTCCTCAATTCACTGTTTATCCACCGGCTGCTGGTAACTGCTTAGATTTATGTTTTGTGTGGTGTATGTCTCCATTTGTGAGGCCTGTCTTTAGTGCTATATAAATTAATAAAGTACATACAGTTATCCTTAGTATTGTGTAAATTGGGTCCTTTACTTCCGGCCCAGCCCTCATAGTTCCATGATGGCTGGAAGTCCGGGCAATGTTAATAAGTGAGTGATCATCTCTCCCCTTGCCAATAGCAACTGATAGCCAACATAAAGGCTGGTGATACCAAAACATACAGCCTGGAAAAATCACAATCTTTTGCTTCTGAAAATTAAATGCCCTATGTGTATCCTGCCTCTCGGTTTCACAGTTTTAGTTTTCAAGGATAATCTGCAAGCTTGTTCAACCACTGATGATTTGCCTTGGGAGCTCTCTTCACAAGTGCTCAAGTTGTTTTTCAAGAGTCCGTCTCTATCGTGTGGTGCAAGAACCACTAACACCTGTATTGAAGCTTAAATCGCAGCCCAAATGAGTATGTTCACTTACACAACTCTGCTCCAATCTCATCACGTTCTTATCACCCGAGCACCACACTCAGAAATCTAAGATTAGGTGCTAGACTATGCATTAAAACTCTTCGACCACATTCACTTAAGAGAAATAAATATGCGCATCAGCATAACAATCCAGCTAACGTGGCTAACGTTCCAGACATTAGTCCGGCCTCTACCACTCTTCCTGATACTCACCTACCGTCACAGAAAACCCTCTCAAAAGACTCTTTTATCAAGGCAGCTTTGGTGAACTCTAGATCCCTCCCAGCCCATGCATTGGACATTGCTGATTTCATAACGTCTGAAAAGCTTGACCTTCTTGCTGTCACGGAAACATGGTTAAATGCAGCATTAGGCCCTTCCTTGGCATTAGCCATCCCAAATGACTACGCTATCATTAGGTGTGATAGAAATACCAACCAGGTGAAAGGAGGAGGTCTCGCTTTCATCTTCAAAAATATTATTGATATCAGAGTTATTCACAACTTGCAAATCCCTTCTGCTGAATCTCTATCCATTAAATTACCTTTATCACCTAATTACACAGCAACAATGCATCTTATCTACCAACCACCAGGACCCATTTCTATATTCCCCGAGGACATTGTGTCCCTCTTATTGACCAATGCCAAACCTAACTCGCAAAGTATTCTACTTGGGGACTTCAATTCAGGGTTCAATGACCCTTGGAATACCAATGCCCTTGACTTGGCCAATACTCTATCTGACCCGGGTTATACCCACAACATTCACAAGCCCACACATAACAAAGGAAGAACTCTTGACTGGCTCACTAACCTCAATTGCACAATTGATCTAATATCCAACGTACCTTGTATTTGGTCAGATCACCATAAAATAACGTTCTCTATCAAAGCCGCCACACAATATCCCATTACAAACACTGCCCCAGCTACCATCACCAGGAATAAAAAAGATATCACTACAGATAAGCTCCTCCCTCTAATACTTCCCCTTCTCAATAATACATCTTATTCAGACCCTACAGTCCTAGTGGACATATATAATCAGTCAATACTGAAAGCATTAAATACCATCGCTCCCTTAAAATTGTGTACACCCAGACCTCAACATCACCTGAACTCATGGTTCACCAAGCACTTAAGAGAGTTGTGCAAAACGAAGAGAACTGCTGAAGCACACTGGAAAAAGTGTCCTTCTGCAACTAATACAAGTTTGCTGACCTTAGCATCATCCAACTACAAAGAAGCCATCATCCCTGCTAAAAAAGACACTTACAACAAACGTATTATACAAGCTGAATCAAATACAAAAGAACTATTTCAGAATCAAAAAATATTAGAATCTCCCATCGCACCCATTGACAAATGTATCACAAATGCCCTATGGTGTACTAACATCCAGAAGGCTCTCTTGGATAAAATAGCTCTGCTACAATCTAAAATTAACGCAAAAAAATGTATGCTACTTTCTGATCCGGACAACAAACAACACTCTAACAAGACCACCACCCCTGAGTTTGCTTATAAACCATTTAACTTCTCACCTATGTCAACTTGGGAAGTGGAAAACATCATTAGGAAACTAAATCCATCTAATTGTCAAGGTGATTCATGCCCTGCTCCCATTATCAAAACTGCTGCACATGACCTTGCACCATTCATCACTAACTTTATCAACGCCTCTTTTAAAACTGAATTAGTGCCTGATAACCTAAAAGACGCTCGAGTCATCCCGCTAATCAAAAAACCTACTCTTGACCCAGCCAACCCGTCCAACTATAGGCCTATCACAACGGTGCCCTTTCTACTAAAAATATTGGATTGAGCTGCTTACCTGCAAATGCAGGCTTACCTCGAATCCAGCAACTTGCTGGGACTAAGGCAATCTGGTTTCCGACCAAGACATGGCACGGAAACTGCCTTGATCAACCTCACAACACAAATCCAAGACTTAAAAGACAAGGGCAAACTAGCCCTCCTACTACTGCTTGACCTGTCAGCAGCTTTTGATTTGGTCAATCATCTAATGCTTTGCCACCATTTGAAAACAGCAGCACACTTCTCTGGCTCAGCCACTATATGGATCAGTTCCTTCCTTGCCTACAGAACTATGAAGGTTTTCTCTTCTACCGACTCTGCTGAACTTTCCACTGTACCTTGTGGGGTCCCGCAAGGCTCGTGCGTTTCCCCTACACTTTATAATGTCTTTACGAAGCCTCTCTTTGACATCCTTGACTATCTGGGAGTTATGTATACTAATTATGCGGACGACACCAGATACTCATTCCCATCACTGGAGATCATACAACTGACAGCAAAGCCCTTAATAAATTTACTCAGTGATACAAGCATGGATGGCGCAACACAGACTTTGTCTAAACGACGATAAAACTGAGCTGCTAATCCTTGGTACTCACGCTAAATTGAACAAACTTAACACTGCCTTCAAATCTTTTACTATAGATGGCAACACCATCAATGTCTCCAATAATACTAAAACTCTTGGTATCTACCTTGACGCCACCTTATCCTTCACCAGACAAACTAACGCGGTGGTAGCAGCATCTGCTTACACTTGTAAATTAATCACCGCTTGCAGGCCTTTCATCACTACACCTAAATGCATCACGCTTGCCAGAACCTTCGTTCTGTCCAAAATTGATTACTGCAACTCCCTTTACTTAGGGACTAGCCAAAAAAACATCAACAAGCTACAAGTAATTCAAAATAACGCCATCAGGGCAGCCCTTAACATCCCGAAGAAGTCTCACATTTCTGACACCAGATGCAACTTGCGTTGGTTACCAGTTGAGCACAGAATTTCACTTAAAACATTTGCCCGAATGCACAAAGTCAGGGCTAACCTCGCTCCAGCCTACCTGGCTAACCAACTCTCTTCACAAACGTCCTCAAGACCAACTAGAGCTGCCCAAGCTCATACAATGTCCATACCAAGCTTTAAACTTCAAAACTATGGGGGCGCTAGTTTCCCAGTCCTGGCATCCAAGTCATGGAACACGCTCCCTGCCTCCCTCAGATCAGAACCTTCCTTCCATTTATTCAAGCGCAATACTAAACGCTGGCTTCAGGACTTGGACTCAGCGATATAGCCTAGCGTCTTTATAGCGACTGCGCAAGGCCTGCTCCCTACCCTACTATCACCCCAGTTGTACTTCCTACTAAATACTGTGTATTGAATGAGTATACTGTGTACCACTGTCACTTACACTTTTGTTTCTGTAACCTTACTTAACTTACATCGATATTGAACGCTGTAACCTGTTGTAAAATATTCTACATATGTTCTGTAACTTGGACATGCATGCGCCCAGTTGCCCCAGGGCCACGAGCGCTTTACAAATAAAATAAAATACAAAATACAAATACACCTAATGTGTTATTTAATGAGCTCGTCTGTGACCAGTGGCATGTCTTTCTGCCTGATCAAGGTTACCTGGCTAAATCTTAGAATATTTGTATTGAGATGCCCAAACAAACTTTCTTGCCCATCTTTCTTGATCAGGCGTCTGCAATCTTTGGTTCTCCAGATAGTTTGAACTGCAACTCCAATCATCTCTAACTGGCGCAGTCAATGGTGAGGCGTCATGGAAATTGTAGTCCAAAACATCTGGAGAGCCGCAGGATGCGAACCCCTGTTATAGATACCTGCAATAGGGAATATTTTGTTAAATAATCATGTAGAATCACTACGATTTCTCTAGGATGCTCGGTTGAATTCTGATGCATAATTCCCTCATTGTGGGGTCTGTCCATTTTAATGGAGGAGATGTTCAAGGTTAGGCAAGAGATTCTTGATGCATAAATAAATATAGTTCAAGTCAGAGCCTATCTTTAAACACATTAAAGGAAGGCTGTGACTTGGATGATATTCCTTGTATGTCATGTCCAAATCTTTCAGATCTTTCAATTCAGAAGTCATATGTGGTACCTACCCCTCCAGTAGGAATCCATGCTATCACCCAGTGTTGTTATTTAACATTTGCAGTTGTTGATGGCTGTCTGTTGGTCTACATATAGGCTAAACAGTTATGATTGAGAATGTCCTTAAGGTCATCTTTGAGCCCTTGTGTGGTCTGTATCAGAACCTCTTTCGTCATGATAGTGTTTATCAGGTCCTCAGATGGGGCCACTCTCATCTGTCTGTTTTCTGCCATAACGTGGGATCTTCCAGAGTTTGCTTTATTTGGCTGCTTGCAAGAAATCCTGTATGCTGGTGTTTAACAGGACTGTGAGACTTGTCCTTGGCCTCAAGCCCTGGGGTCGTATCTCTCCAGCTCTGAAATCGCTCCATTGGCTCCCAGTGGATGCAAGGATTAAATGCTAAACCCTCTGCATTGTCCAAAAGGCTTTCTTGGGCCTGGGTCCAAAATACCTTCAGCTATCCCTCCGCAAATACCTCCTCTCTCGAGCTCTTCACTCCTCTACCTCCAACTCCCTCAGGGCCAGTCCTTTTTCAAAGAAACAAGCTGGGGTAGATCTCTGTCTTTGGATGGGGCATCCCTCTGGAACAGGCTCCCTGCGACTCTAAAACTTGAGGAGAACCATCTCCGGTGCTGGAAGCACCTCAAGACCTTCCTGTCAAGGAGTTCCCCCCTTCTCACCTGAGTCCGTTCTTTACCGGCGTCCTTGGTTGCTGCCTTCTTACGGATGGAACGGGTTTTGAAGAAGGAGGCCCGTGTCTCTGCCAGAATGCGTTCAGTTTTCCGGGAGGTCGAATCCAGAAATCTCGGAGGCAATGCAAGTTCGCTAGAACTCGAATCCAGGAGGTAAGAAGAAGGGGGGGGGTCAAGGAAGGGAAAGCGGAGTGGAAAAAGAGAAGAACCGCGAGCTACGGAGGACATGTCTGTTCGCTACTTCGCAATCGCATTGAGATGCGCGGAAGGCGTGGTCTAAAAATAGAGAAAGGTTACGTCCAACGCATGGAGCGAGAAGGGAATGCGCTAGACGGCCATATTGGAAGTATTAATGTGTATAAGCCCATTGTGACAGGGACCATGAGGCCCAAAAGGGGCGCACCCTGCGATTCATGACAGCATGCCTCCTCCGAAGACCCTTCCCTCCTGGTTTGCCCGGGTGGATGAGGTGGAACCTTCTGAGCACGCAGGGGGTCTTGATGTTTGAGACAGGCTCCCAGGTTCTTTCGCTAGGAGGATATCCTTTCCATTTAACCAGGTATTGAAACTGGCCCCTTCTATACCTGGAATCACAAATCCGAGATAACTCGTATTCCAATTGGTCATCGACCAGTATAGGAGGAGGTCTGAAGGGTTTTTGGGAGGATGGATAGTAGGGTTTCAGTTAAGATGTGTGAAAGACTGGGTGTATCTTCTTCCAGGATTCAGGCAATTTGATCCGATAAGAAACAGGATTTATAATTTCTTTAATGGAAAATTGATCATAGTACCGAGGGGCCAGTTTACTAAGTCTTAGATGTTGGGGTAATAATTTTGAGGTTAACCAGATCTGATCACCGACTGCATAAGAAGGGCCAGGTCTTCTTCTGGAATCTGCATATTTCTTGGTCTATTTCCTGGCCTTCTCCAAGAATTCCTTGACTTCCTTATGTATGTTGGCAAGGGTTTCAATCCAGGAGTCAACTGTAGGTACTGGTGTAGATTGAGGAAGAACAGAAGGCAGGACCGATGGATGTAATCCTTGACTGCAATAAAAGGGGCTGATCATAAGTGCCGAATGGTCAGAATTATTGTAAGCAAATTCAGCCACGGGTATCAGGAGCGACCAGTCATCCTGGACCTTGGTGGCGAAGCATTGAAGATACTGTTCCAGGGTTTGATTGACACGTTCTGTGATTCCGTTGGTTTGAGGGTGATAACCTGACGAAAGGGCACGTTGGATCCCTGAGCATTGACAGAGATGTTTCCAGAATTGTGAGATGTATTGAGGTCCGCGATCCGAAATGATCTTGGAAGATTAGTCCATGCAAACGGAATATGTGTTCCAGGAAGATTCCTGCTAGTTCAGAAGAGGATGGTAATTTACGCAGGGGTGTAAAATGAGCCATATGAGTGAACAAGTCTATGGTAACCATGATGGTGGTGTACCCACGGGAAGGTGGCAGTTCCACAATGAAGTCCATAGCGATAATCTCCCAAGGCCTTGTTGGCAGTGTAGGTTGTAGTAGAAGGCCCGCTGGTTTCTTGTTATTGTGTTTATTTTGGCTGCAGACAACACAGGATTGAATGTACTGCCATACGTCGGGTCTCATCCTAGGCCACCAGAATTGCCTTTGTATCAGATGGAGGGTATTGGTGACACCACGATGTCCGGAGTGTAGGGTATCATGACAGAGATTCATTATTCTCTGTTGTAGTTTTTTTGTAGGGATGACCAATACATTGTCCTTGAACAAATAACCTTCCTGACCTTTATATTCCATTGGTTTCTTTTAGATGTGTCTTCCACAGATCAGAGGATTGGGTTTGGGCTTGGATTTCTTCAAGGAGGTTGACTGCCTGGGCCACAAAGACCGTGGGGGAAAACATCTGAGGATATGCCTTGTCTTCAGTGGGCTTGTAGTCAGGTCGTCGAGATAAGGCGTCGGCAATCAGGTTTTGTGATCCAGGAACATGAGTGATATGAAACTGGTACTGGGCGAAGAAATATGCCCAACGTGCCTGATGACTGTTCCTACACTCCAAAGACTGTAGTATCTGGAGGTTCCGGTGGTCCGTACGGACCTGAACTGGATGTTTAGCTCCCAGAAGTAGATGTCGCCACTCAGTGAAGGCTTGGCGAATGGCTACCAATTCTTTTTCCAGGACTGAATAATGTGTTTCACTAGGAGTCAGGGTTTGTGAGAGGTAAGCAATTGGGTGTTCCAGTTTATCTCCTAATTCTTGTTTCAGGACTGTGCCAATGGCATAATTTGAAGCGTCCGTTTCTACCAGGAAGGGACGGTTAGTATCGGGTTGAGCCAAGATAGGAGCTTGTGTAAAATCTGCTTTTAAACGCTGGAACGCCATATCTTGTGGTGTTGACCAGAGGAAAGGAGTGTCTTTCTTCAGGAGAGCAACAATCGGTTGTACTATCTCAGAGAAGTTAGATATGAATTTCCGGTAGAAATTGGCAAGCCCCAGGAAAGATTGAACATGTTTCACGGAAGTAGGAGCAGGCCAGGTCAATATGGCTTTTACCTTTGAAGGGTCCATTCCAATTCCTTCTGGGGTAAGAATAAACCCTAGGTAATGGACGGAGGTCACATGAAACAAGCATTTTTCAGGTTTGACCAGGAGTTTATGATCTCGGAGTCTCTGCAACACTGCCTTCACGTGCTCTTCATGTTGTATGGGATCCTTGGAGAAGATCAGTATGTCATCCAGATATACAATAACAAAGAGAAACAGCATGTCAGAAAACACCCTGTCCATAAAGCGTTGGAAAATTGCCGGGGCGTTAGCCAATCCGAAGGGCATGACTAGATACTCATAATCGCCAACGGGTGTTCTGAAGGCGGTTTTCCATTCGTCCCCTTCCCTGACACGGATCAAATGATAGGCACCCCTGAGATCCAACTTGGTGAATATTACTGCGCCTCTCACGGCTTCCAGGATAACCGAAATCAGGGGTAACGGGTACCGGTCCTTGAGGGTGCATTGATTTAGCATGCGATAATAAAGGCAGGGTTTGAGTTCCTTGGTATCCTTCTTGGGAACAAAGAATAGAGAAGCACCAGCAGGAGATTTCGAAGGCCTTATGGTGCCATTTTCAAGGTTGGTATCCAGGTATTCTCTTAGGGCCTTCTTCTCGGGTTCGGAAAGAATGAACATCCTGCCGAAGGGAATCACTGCAGAGGGTCCCATATCTATTGCGCAGTCTTCCGGCCTGTGTGGGGGTAAGGCCTGGACAATGGCAGTTGAAAACACATCAGCATATGCTTTACCATTAGTGGTGTCTGTTGTTCCTTTGTTGGTTCCTTTGGGTGTGTTAATGGAGGTTCTAGGGATATACAGTGAGACATGCAAAACTCTGAGCCTAGGAATAGAGAACCCGCAAACCAGTTGATATACGGGTTGTGTTTCTGTAGCCAGGGCATGCCCAATACAAAGGGGTAATGAGCAGACTTAATAATGTCAAACCTGATCAGCTCTTGATGGTGATTTATTGAAAGCTGGATCTCCTTGGTCTGCAGGCTTATGGGCCCTGATGTGAGGGGTCTTCCGTCGATAGCTTCCACAGGTTGCATGGTGCTTTGTGTTTCGTAGGGAATCTGATGTTTAGCAACCCACTCATGATCAATGAATATTCCCATTGCTCCGCAGTCTACCATGCCAAAATGGAATAGTTTGTATTCTTGGATGGTGATAAAAAGGCCTGCAGTACCACTAAATTGTTTTGTCCAGGAGAGTTCAAAGATGGAATGGATTTGGAGCAAACATCTCTTTCCCGAACGCCGAGGGGGTGCTAAAGGACATTCCCTAACCAAATGCTTATCTGAGGCACAGTACATGCACAAGCCCGTATGAATTCTCCTCATTCTCTTTTGTGGAGATATGGGTCCACGAAAGGCCCCAAATTGCATGGGCTCGGATTCTGAGACTGGGCTTGGGTTGATGTCTGGTCTGGGGGTACCCTCAAATGATACCTTGGAAGGAGTTCCCCTGGGTTTTTTCTTTTCTGACTTCCTTTCCTGGATACAGAAGTCAATCTGCATTGCAAGATAGCTTCCACAGGTTGCATGGTGCTTCGTGTTTCGTAGGGAATCTGATGTTTAGCAACCCACTCATGATCAATGAATATTCCCATAGCTCCGCAGTCTACCATGCCAAAATGGAATAGTTTGTATTCTTGGATGGTGATAAAAAGGCCTGCAGTACCACTAAATTGTTTTGTCCAGGAGAGTTCAAGGATGGAATGGATTTGGAGCAAACATCTCTTTCCCGAACGCCGAGGGGGTGCTAAAGGACATTCCCTAACCAAATGCTTATCTGAGGCACAGTACATGCACAAGCCCGTATGAATTCTCCTCATTCTCTCTTGTGGAGATATGGGTCCACGAAAGGCCCCAATCTGCATGGGCTCGGATTCTGAGACTGGGCTTGGGTTGATGTCTGGTCTGGGGGTACCCTCAAATGATACCTTGGAAGGAGTTCCCCTGGATTTTTTCTTTTCTGACTTCCTTTCCTGGATACGGAAGTCAATCTGCATTGCAAGATCCATTAATGCCTGGAACGAGCTCGGTCGTGCCACTCTGGCCAGCTCATCCTTAATTTCTTCATTTAATCCTCTCCTGAACAGAGTAAAACTTGCCTCAGTGGACCAGTCAGCTTCCTTTGCCAGTTGTTTAAATCGGGTCACATACGTGAGCATATCCTGGGCCCCTTGCAGAACGTCTAACAAGCGTTCTTGTGCACTGTAGACCTGCTCAGGGCGGTCAAACATGTGTTTTAGGGCCCGTATAAAACCATCATAATCGTCCAAGAGGGCATCACTAGAGTTAACGAGGGGAGTGGCCCAAGTCAAGGCATTCCCAGAAAGGTGAGATATTATAAAACCCACCTTGGCCCTGGGAGTCGCAAAGTAGTAAGACTTGAAGGTAAAGTGAAGCAAGCACGAATCCAGGAATGCACGAAGGGTCTTTGCTGAGCCGTCGTATTTATCCATGATGCTGCCCAGTATAACACTTTCATTTGTAGCAGAATCCCGGGATAGGACCAATTGTTTGAGAGCGGCATTCTCTGCTTTCAGATTCTGTACCTCGGTTGATAGTGCCTGCATACGACGCATCAAGTCCTGCATGGCAGCCTCCATGTCGATATCGCCTTCGATTGGGTGGTGTCTCAAACTGTCAAGGAGTTCCCCCCTTCTCACCTCAGTCTGTTCTTTACCGGCATCCTTGGTTGCTGCCTTCTTACGGATGGAACGGGTTTTGAAGAAGGCGGCCCTTGTCTCTGCCGAATCCAGAATGCGTTCAGTTTTCCAGGAGGCCGAATCCAGGAATCCAGGAGGCAATGCAAGTTCGCTAGAACTTGAATCCAGGAGGTAAGAAGAAGGGGGGGGTCAAGGAAGGGAAAGCGGAGTGGAAAAAGAGAAGAACCGCGAGGTATGGAGCACACGTCTGGTCGCTACTTCGCAATAGCATTGAGACGCGCTGAGCCACGGAAGGAGTGGTCTAAAAATAGAGAAAGGTTACGTCCAACGCATGGAGTGAGAAGGGAATGCGCTGGAGGGCCATATTGGAAGTATTAATGTGTATAAGCCTGTTGTGACAGGGACCATGAGGCCCAAAAGGGGCGCACCATGTGATTCTTGACACTTCCTATTTTCTTCTGCCTTCCCTCCCTCTGACCCCTGCTGATCTCTTCTCTCTTGGCACCATGCACCTGGCCACCCTCTGCCCTCCGGGCCCAGGTACCTGCTTACCCTGCCACCCTCCCACACTGCCTCTGGACCACCCCTTGCATACAGCCCCCCCCCCTTTTCTTCCTGCACTTATCAGACCTACCCTGTCTGCTGCCTTAAACCTAGCACTTGCAAATTGCTGGCCGCACTAAAACTTTTTGTTGCCTTTATTATATATTTATTGTTATTTATCTGTTTCTCCTCTGCTTCGCACTTTCCACTTCTCCCTCCTTCCATGCACTTTCCCCTCCCCCTCTCCCATGCACAGCACATTCTCGATGTCACTGGGCCTAGTAAGATCGCTGTTTTGTTCTCCCCTGTTCCCCTCCCTTGCCTTGTCGCGCGCTGAAACACTTGTGTTCGAGTGTGATAGAAATAAAATATCAATATCAATATCAATATATATACAATATCACCCAAACTGTGTTGATACTCATTTTTCAACCTCAGAAGGATGAAAGGCTGAGTTGAGGCGTTTAAGAACAGACTGCATCAGTGACTCACCCCCTGAAGTGTGCCTGAAATAAACCTTTAGTGAGTCTAGCAATCATTGTATAGAATTCCAGGCAGAAAAATGATTTGTTATTGTAATTTTAAATGTAATTGTTTATTTGTAAAGAGCTTATACAGAAGCGAAGTGCTTCAAAGCGCTTTAAGGCAGGAAGGGAACAAGGGAATACAGTCGTCATTCTTAGGCCTTGAAGTTTCTGAATGATCAAGCAAAAAAAGTAACATAATATAGCTGAGTCATTTCTACTACTGCTAGTGCATGACAGGAGGGAATGAGAGAAGGGGGGCTGTAGAAGGAAAAGAGCATACAATCAATGGATTACCATACTATGCCTAACAATTGTCAGATAGTGCATGTGCATGACAAAGAGTGGGGAGAGAAAAGGGGGGATAGGAGAAAGAAGGACATAGAGAACAATAAACTAACTTGCTAGGACTGTCAACAGTTCATATTGATTGTTGGTTGGTCATCACTAATGCGACTCTGCACAAGTGTTCCAGGCACAACCCAGCTAGGGAGGGGAGACAGGACAAACAATCTTGCTAGGCCTAGTACATTCAAGGTTTTGCAAGTGCGCAGACAGGAAGTGTGAGGGAGGGGGAGCAGGACAAGTGCACTCAGTCCAGTAGGGCCCAGGGTTAAGTGCAAATAAGTTTCCCCTCTCATGGAGCTATTCCGATTGCAGTAGTGCCCAGCAGAGTGCAGAGGTCGGAGGCAAGTGCAGGACTGGTGGGGGAGCCTGGGACATGTGAGGCTCTGTAGGTGCACCAGGTGACCAGTCAGCGAAACTGAGCAAGTTGTGGAGGAGAGAGGAGGAGGGAAGCAGGAGACAAGAGAAAGGAGGTTAGCAGGGGAGAGGAAGTGAGAATGAGGAAGAGAAGAGGAAGGTTTTGAGGAGTTTCTGGAATTTATGGAGGTCTGGCTCAAGATGGAGAGCGGCAGGGAGGCTGTTCCAGAGGGAGGCACCTGCAGAGGATAAGGATCTGCCCCCAAATCTCTGTTTGGAGAAGCGGCTCACCCGCAGAGAGTTGGAGGAGGCCAAGCGGAGGACTCTTGACAGAGAGTATTTAGGAATAGAGTGCTGTAGATAGTGCGTAACCAGGCCCCAGAAAAAGCCTTGTGGACTCTGCAGGGGGACTTGAACTTGATCCTTGCAACCACAGGGAGCCAGTGAAGGGATTTCAGTGCTGGAAAGTGGCAGTCTCTGGGCTTGAGGCCGAGGATAAGTCTTGCGTTTCTATTATGGATAAGTTTTTGAGGTCGGAGAGTACACGTAGGAAGATTGAGAAAGAGACTGTTGCAGTAGTCCAGTCTGTAGAGAACCAGAGCTCTGGAGACGGTGAGCATCTGGGGGAAAGTGAGAAAATGCAGCTGGTAGTGGGACTTTTGGAGATGTCTGAGATGTGACAAGAGAAGGAGAGAGTGGAGTCGAAGATGACCCCCAGATTATTTGCCTCACTGGTGGGTGAGGGCACAGGACCAAGGGTAGGCCAGACAGAGTGAAAGTGGGAAAACAGGAGCAGGAGTCCCAAAGAGGACGATCTCTGTTTTACTGCCATTAAGGCAGAAATGGTTGGCAGCACACCGGGACTGAATAGTGGACAGGCAGTCAGGAATAAGCGAGGAGGAGGAAGAGGCTGATGGTAGCCTGAAAGAGAGCTGTATGTCATCCACATAAAACTGAACGTTGGAGGTGAAGGCAGAGATCATGTGCACCAAAGGGGACATGTAGACATTGAAAAACCAGGGGGATAGATTGGAAGGACGGTCAGAGAGAAAAGAGGATAGCCAGGCCAGGGACTGATCTGTGATGCCCAGGGTATCACAGAGATGGGAGATCAGGGTGTTGTGGTTTACCGTATCGAAAGCAGAAGAGAGGTCATGAAGAATGAGATTAGAGGGAGAGTTAGAGCCAAGGTTTGAGAGCAGGTCTTCACGGGTGTTCAGGAGAGCAGTTTCCATGCATCTGGATGCTCTGAAGCCAGACTGATTATCATGGAGACAACTAACAGATTCAGTGTGGAGGGTAAGCTGAACAAGAAAGCCAGCCACCCCAGAAACAAAGAGCCACATGGTGCTGGCCACAGCCAGCCCAGGAGCTTACATTAAACAAATTTAAAATAAAACTTTTTTTTTAAAGTGCAGTTTTTAGTGGCAGCAAGGGAGACCACAGGGGTAGCAAGGGAGACCTCAGGGGTCACTATGGCAACCCCTGGCAACCTCCCAAAGATGTCCCTGTGTCATTTCTCAGCCCATCAACCCACATTTTTGGTTTGGTATGTTTGGCCCATTCCTGTTCCCATGGTGATCCACTACTCAGAGTGCCTCCCTCACCATTCCATGTGGCCACTCCCTGCATAATATGTCAGGCCATTTGGAGTGGGACTGAAGGCGCTGGCTCAATGTATGGGCGAGAGCACCTGCACTAGAAGAAAGGATTGGCCATTTTTGTTTGTGATGTTGTTGGATCATGGGGTATTCTTTCCAGAAGTGTGGTCTTCACACAGACATCTATGCCACATTGTGCAATCATTCCACCAGCTTCGGTCTGTGGCCATATTCTGATTTCTCATGCCTGCCAAACAATGCCAATTCCAACAGTCACTGGGACCATAACTCATTTAGGTCATTGTTTGGATGTGTCTTCCCTGATTTCACCCCAAAACACCTCATGGGTGGTGGTGGGATGGGTGAATGGAGAGTCAGGGAGCAGAGTTGCCACAGTGCATGTGCTCTCAATCTGACACATTGACCACCTATCTACATGTTTTAATAACTTTTAGTCTTTTCCATGAATCACATAACAAAACAAAAAATATGGGATATCCTTGAAAATTTAGAGGAAAAAAAACGAATGGAGAAACAACCAGAACACAACAACATGCCAGATAGAAATAGAAACAGTAGTGTAGGATTCAGTTCTTTTATAATCAATGTGAGCAGGTGCACAATCCCCACCACACCCATCCGCAACAGAGATATAGAGCCTCAGCCATTGTTTTGCCTTGGGATGCAATATCTTTCAAGTCTAACAAATAGATTGTACTCAATGATTCTTCTTCACATCCATCCAAATGGGTACTGAAACTGAAACGTGCCATCAAGCAAATGCCCCTTTGTTAAGACCACAGAATTCCACTACCCACATGTTCTGTAGATTAATAGACTGATTGTTTAGCAATAGCCTTCCAGGAACGGGTCCCCTATATGATTGAAAGTTTCTCCCTGATTCCAGATCGTGAAATTGATTCTTTCCAATGGAGGTTTAGCATCCATTCTATCTGGTATGCTAAGTTTAAGGTAAAGGGACTTTTGCATTTTTTCAAAACCTTGCCTGTCATGATTCCATTCATGAGCCATAGGTAGTTGTCTCATAACAGAAGTTTCAGTTTGGACATATTGTTAAACAGGAGTATCTCTGGGCCAAGTTCCATGGCCCAGCCTAACATTATTTCAAATCTCTCCTTGACTTATTTCTAGAGTTTAGCCATTGAAGGGCATTCAATCAGCATGTGTTTGCATCGAGCCCCAGATGTGCACCATTGCCACTGTGTGTTGTTTTGCTTTAGACAGAGCTTATGGATTTGTGTAGACGTCCAGTAGTTATGCAGCATAACCCTTTGCTGCAGATAGATGACTTTATGACACATACTTGCATGGCGTGAAGACTCAAATAGTTCATAACAGTGAGCATCATCAGTGTGTTGATTGCCAGCTCAAGTTCCCAGTACCTATGCATTGTTTCAGTGTGGTGCAAGTTGCCATTTACTAGCAGAGCATAAAGTGATGCTGTTTTGGTTTGCAGATTAGAGGTTCCAGCTCTGAAAGAACATCTTTGATGTTAAGGTTTGGCTTAGACTGAGGCTTCCCCTTTAGTATTGTGTAAAGGTCTGCAATTTCACTGAATGGAAGTATTTGGCCATCCTTCAACAGACTCTTACAGTATCTAACGCCAGTCTCAAATCACCGTCTCCAGATAACAGGCTACCCCCCAATTTGATCTTGCTGTTGTCCCCCAATGGTGCCTTGGGGGTCAATGAAATTAACCTCTATGGATCACTCATGTGTAACTTGAAGACATATCATGTACATTTCATAATTATGAGAGATGGAGAACAGTGCTAGCTAACAGCAATTTCTTTAGAGATTGTCTAGAATGCTACAGTATTTCAGGCCATTATCTGGTATCTTATTGGATGTCTGTAACCAGTGTCTTACTTTCTGTGGTATGGCTGCATGGTGATATTCTCTGGGGCCAGGACATCCAAAAATCTCCTTTTTTTTACAAGGACCTTCTTCTTGTCTGGGGGCCTATTAGGACTTCTAGCTGGTTGCCACTCAAAGTCTAAGAGGACATTTCCAGGTTTCTATAGGAGACATTGGGGCATGACAGGAAACAGTTGCACAGGCCATAACATATCCAGGCTATTCATCTTTATAGCATTCAGTCTTGCCCAGGTTTTGAGGCTTATACAAACCCCATCTCATTTGATTATCATTGAGCCAAGCAGTGCCTACCTTTGGGTTCCAGTCTAGCATACATGCTAGATTCATTATGCCCTGGAAAAGAACCACGCAATAATTGTTTGGTGCAAGTATACCCTGAACACGGTTATTCACTAGTGAATGTGGTGCAGTAACAGCAGCATATGAAGTACTGGGATGTCTGACAAAAAACATTTGGGCCTCATTACAAGGTGGCTGTGCGCTAATAACTTGGCAGTAATAATGTTTACTGGCACATTACCGCACTACAGGTTTGCCAGTGGAGCACCTGAGTTACCTCTAGCTTTATCCTCTAAAGGAGTTAAAAGCAACAGGAGGGTTTGTTAATCCAACATACGCGCCCCCCTCTTATAATAGTGAGGATAACCTGGAAGAGAGCAAAATTAAAGAGCATAAATATATACGTCCGCACACAATGAACATTTTGAGCGTGATGAAAGAAGGGACAGGCAAATAGAGATTGAAGAAGAAGCTAAGAGACAAAAAGGAGAGAAAGGTAGGTTCCAAAGAAGATGAGAGGAGAAGAAAAGGGAGATGAGAAGAAGGGAAGAGGAAATGACAAGGAGTAGGGGACAAAGAGATGACAAAGTAGATCACATCATTAATAGGTTTATAAAGACAATTGAAGCACAAGAACGATGGGAAGAAGAAAGAGTGCCACAACAGCACCGTAGTGAGCTACAGGGGATACCGAGAATACAGACATGGGCTAATGAGCATGAGGCAGAAGGCAGAGGGAAACAGATTGGGAATCATGGTAGGCAAATGAGGGAGAAAGATGGTTACGAGCCCACAGGGAGTATCGAATGATCACCACCGAAAGAAACAAAGAGGCAGATTGGATGATGTAATGATGGAAAAGCATAGAATGCCATCCTTATGCAGACTAGATCTTGCTGATAAGGAAAGGGACAACAGTCATACCAATTGGGATACAATGATGTCAGATGAAGAAAACAAGAGAGTGTGAAGAGAGGACGCATGTGCCTTTTCTGGTAAATCTGAACATAGAAAGAGAGGTAGAAAGAGAGGTAAAGTGGTCAGACCCAGAATAAAAAACACCAGAACCTACACCATATTCTGAATGACCACAATCACGGTTGTGTAGTCCAGGGGATATATCTTATGTAAGTAGATTAAGGTCACTGCCAGGACGAAGACGATCATATGCAAAACTAGCCCCACCTGGAAGACACAGAGCGTAGGTGGATATGATTGTGGGTCAAGATTTACGCAATTCCCTTTATCAGAGAAAGGGGGATGACAATCACAATATAGACTGTGTCTGTAAATGGATTACAAGCATTTGAAATGTAAATTACCTTGTTTGACTGCAGGTGCGGGAAAATTAGTGTATTAGTTAGAAATAATGACAGCAGGAATGACGTTAGCAGTGGGTGACATAAAAGGCCTACTAGCAGCTATTCTGGGGGAGAGAGCCGATGACATTTGGAGATGAGCAGGATATGCTAGTGTGGCAGCACAAAACGAAACACCATTTAACAATTGTAGAGCAGACACATGGAGGGCGCTCAGAGTACAACATCCTGACACATCAGACATGGGTGTGATTATGACAAGGAAAATGGGAGAGGACGAGGATATATTGCTTTTCTTCAGGACATCTAAGAATGTTGGTGTCTTGAGACGAGAGAACCATGGGATAAAAGAGTAGCATTATTTTATCATATTCAATGTCAGGAACTGCCCGAGCCAGTGCCACGGCTGATGAAGAAACAGGTAGGGATCAAAGCGAAGCCATGGCTAGAAATAGAGTTGAATGTCATACATCATTGCCGATTATTACAAGAGAAAAATAAGAAAAAAGCTGAGAATAGAAAGCATGAGGAAGCAAAGTTGGTTCAGAAAAAGTTGTCAAAGTTTGCAATAGAAGGAGCAGCATTGACAAGTGGTGAAGGCATGGCAATAAAAGAGCACACTGAAGCAATGAAGGGTACCCTAAAGATCAAGTTGGGTACAATTCTTGGCCACAAGGTAGAAGGAATGGACCTAGAGGATAAGGTGGATTTCAAAACGCTCATAGGGCAGGAGGACAACCACAGCGATGCTGAAACTGTGGGAGGACAGGACATATAGCCTACACATATATAATTAGAGGGGGCAGGCAGAAAAACTGGCAAGCTCCAAGAAGGAGGATGGGCCGCAGGAGTATTTGGCCAAAGATCATATGCAGTATCAGACACATGTGCCACAAATATAGCAAACACAGCAAATCCCTCTGCAAATACTGCCTCCACAAGGGTAACCACACTACGCTCCAATGCAACAAGCAACAGTGCCACAATGGAAGGCGAATGAAGACGCCCCACAAGTACCCACACCCCGGATAGGGAGTGTGACAGTAGTGGGATGAAATCCTTCTACAGGTATAGGGATGAATATTTGCCCACAATAGGAGAGTGACTTGATGTGTTCAGTACTATCTGTGGCACCAGACCCACACCAGACCTACAAGAGGAACCAAGGGTCAGGTTAATGATAGGAGGCAAGACATTTTCATTCCTTATAGACATGGGAGCAACTGGTTCCTGTGTTCAATAGGAAAAGTACCCAATGTCTGGGATCGCCATGAATGGGCAGGGATTCTCGGGGGCTACAAGTATGGTTCCTTTTACTGATGAATTACCACTTTTTATAGGAGATCATGACGTGTCTCTGCCACTATTGTATTCTCAGCATAAACCAGTTAACTTATTAGGACTTGATTTGATTACAAAACTAAACATGGCGATATCTTTCACTGAAAAAGGCTTAGTGTGTTCCACTCCAGACATACACTACATGAATGTAAGAGAATTCATATTAGCATTTACATGCCAAATGCCATATGAGGGGTCCCTTTAGACCCAGAAATAGTTTTGTATGCTGTAAATATTTTGTTGACATGGCTTCCTAGACTGGTTGTTGAGAATACCTGATTAATTTTTGTTTAGGCAAGAAATACCTATGGATGACGAGGAATGACAGGTTATCCCCATAGAGTTAGAAGCAGCTGTGGTAAGAGAGGAACAGTTGTTTTTTTTGGGACAAATGATGAGGGTCTAGGATTGAGAGCAGTAATAGCTCTTGTTGAAGGCTACAGACTAACAGACTTGGCAGATGAAGAATTGTTCAGAAATTATTATTCAGATGATGAATTAGTATTTTTCATAAATCTCACTTTTTGGATTAAAGCTGACAACAGGGCAATACCACAGAGAATGGCATTGGTAAAAATAGAAAACTTAATTTTTCCAGGAAGATTTAGGAAAGGTGCCAACCATCTTATGGACCAGTGATCCATATGATGTAGGTCTATTGAGTGGAGCAGGAGCAGTTAAATTAAAACTCAAACCAGGAGCCATTTTGCCACAAGCAAAACAGTATCCCATGCCCAGATAAGCACATGAAGGCATATCTGAAACAATTTCCACTTTAAAACAGCAGGGAATATTGATGCCATCAGAATCCCCATGTAACACTGTTGTGTACCCAGTGAAGAAAGCAACACAGGGGTTGTGGAGATTTATTCAGGATCTACGCCCTCTAAACAATATTGCTGAAGCAGAGTTTCTGCTGGGTTCTGAATTGAGCTACAATGTTAGGTAACATCCCAGCTAAAGCCAAATATTTCATAGATTTTTAAAAAACACTTTCCTTTCAATCCCACCATGAAGATTCTCAAGATTTGACTTAGTGTTTGTATAGAAACCAGTACTGGAAACATACACAATTACCTCAGGGTACTCTGAGTCCCCATCGATCTTTAATGGGGTTCTTCAGATGGACTTAGGTAATGTACAACTTGAGAGCACAATAATTCAGTACGTAGATGACATTTTAGTGTACAGTGAGACAGATGAAAAATTAAGAGAAGATTCAGTTCAACTAATGACAGAACTATCAGAGAAAGGATACAAGGTAGACAAGAGAAATTACAGTATTGTCAGGAGGAGGTCCTGTACATAGGAAGTTAATCCCTCAAGAGGGGAGAAAGTTGACACCTGAGATAGCAGAAGCGATTATGAAAACTCAAACACCTGAGACAGTAAGGGAAATGCAACAATGGTTAGGTCTATGTAATTACTTCAGTGCCTGGGTTTTTGACTACGGTAGATGTATCCAACTACTTTTAAAAGGACTTAAATAAGCACAGATTGGTAAAAGTAAAATAATATGGACAGAAAAGATGACTGAAGGATTACAAGAATTAAAAACCGTGATTTGTACAGCCCCTGTGTTAGGAATTCCAGACTACAACACAGAGTTTTACTTATTCTCACATGCAAATGAAGAAGTAATGACAGCAGTACTTACAAATAAAATGGCATTAGCACATTGACATAAACTGTTAGCCTACTAGAGTGGGATTTTAGACCCTGCAATGAAAGGGCATTACCTTTGCCAAAATTAATTAGCTGATGTTGCTTTCGCGATTGAAAAAGGTGCAAGTATTACAATGGGGTGTTCAATGACATTATCTGCCGAGAATTCCTTGTGCCCCATTTGGAGAAGCCCAAAAGCACATTGACTATGCAAAGCATGTCAGGGTACAAAGAGATCATTTCAAACCCACCAATCAAAATTGTTAGATGGAGAATAGTGAATCCAGTTACATTCATAGATTGTACAATGTTATTCCCTATGTTATAGAGAATGCTCTCAGAAGGTGAGTTTGAAGTAGTGACAAGTGCAAGACTGCCTTCACATTGCTCAGCACATGCTGCAGAAGAAGTGAATCTTATCGTTGCACTGCAGAGATATGAGGATGAGGAAGTGACAGTGTGTTCTGAGTCCACCTTTGTGACCTCAACTGTTCACGCAGGGTCGTCATGTTGGAAAAGGAGGTGTTTGCCCCATGCAGATAGCACACCAGTGAAACATGCATCTGTACTGGACAAGCTTATTAAGTTACTGACTCTCCCATTGGCTACCATAGTGGTGCAATGCACAGCCCATACTAAGAGGGCAGACACAATTTCTCACTGTAAAAAAGCAGCAGACGCCAAAGAGCAGCATATGTTGCAAATATTTCAGATTTTGAAGTGGAAGATGCTAAGAAAATGTCAGAATGTTGCATGCCATTAAAAGAAGGGTTTACTATGTTA
This sequence comes from Ambystoma mexicanum, assembly GCF_040938575.1. Classification (NCBI taxonomy): domain Eukaryota; kingdom Metazoa; phylum Chordata; class Amphibia; order Caudata; family Ambystomatidae; genus Ambystoma; species Ambystoma mexicanum. The sequence goes on along the minus strand of NC_090926.1, from coordinate 694,532,267 downwards.
TTCATTGTACAGTTAAATGAGCTGCAAAGCAGAGCTTCACAGGAAAAGCATGGTTTATGGAAGAGACAGGGGTGTTCTTTATCTCCCACCCAGACTCTATGGAGACAGGATAGCACCGGACAGCCAGTTACGCCTCTTGCATTATTGAAGGTTGGATCAGCTTCACTATCCTGTGCATACAACCAGAGAGAATCTTGCTGCCATGATTGCAGAAGACTGGGTTTCACCAAATTATTATAATATACATTGCACAGTTTATTGTGAACTGTATTGTTTGCAAGAGGTTCACAGCAAGGCACAACTGGCAAACAGTGAGAGGAGCACTCCCTAGACCCAATGGTCATTTTCAGCATCTACATATAGGTTATGTGGATATGTTGCAAACATGCGATGTCTACAGATACATGTTAGTGGTAGTACGTCCCTTTTCCAGATGTATTGAGGCAGGTCCCTATACACGCCACATGTCCTGCCAAGTTTCTCGTACATGAGATGTTTCCTATATGAGTTGTGAGGGAAGCCCTGCGATCTGATAATGGGCTGTATTTTGTAAATGAGATGTTTGAACAAATAACTCTTGTATATGGCATAAAGCACAGGTTTTCGTCTGCCTTTCCTCCACAGGTGAATGGTATCTCTGAGAGGCAAAACTGACTCCCTAAAGAAAGGTAAAATCAAAATGACCTTAAAGAAGGGATGGCTGCATTGCCTACCTCTTGCTCTGTTTGCAGTGAGAAACAAGCCTGGCTCAGATCACCACTTAACTCCTCAAGAGTTGGAGAGTAGACGATGCATCAGAGTACCGCTTGCCCCTCCCACTCAAATACAAACCGATGCACATAGTGTAACAAAAACATTAGTGGATGAGATTCATGACTATTTGACAAATATGACTGCTAGGGTTACTTTTATTTCTCCGTAGGTCAAAAATCAGAGGGAAGGGTCAAAGAAGATTTGTGAAGACAGCCAAACAGTTGTTCCTATTCACTCGCTAAAATCACCTTGTTTGTATCCAGAGGACCAAGTGTTTGTATTGGGCCTGGGGATCCAAAGCTTATATGTAGCTATCTAAAAATTGGGGAGCAATATGTTCTATAGTGATCATACATGTTCCTGCATTTGTAATTCGGTAGGTACAACCACCTTTGGTCAGTGGCTGAAATTCCAGGCTAAGAACCTCACCACTAAAGTGCTTTTTATTGTCCTGGAACATACATTTTCAGCTGGGAGGTTAACTGGATGCATTTGGTTTCTGTGTCACATTTCCCATTTGAATCTGAAGGAAGCCTATCAGGCTTTCTGTTGCCTATGTGCCAAAGCTGACAGCAGATATCATGTCTGTTAATGTTTGCCACCTCCTTATAGACCACGCTCATTGCAATGGCAGCCAGAGCCACACGCTATCTTGGAACTCTTGCTGTTCCCTTCTTTGAATTGGAGCTAGCACTCTGCCTGGGAAGTGCAGAGGCATCCCCATTAGGGTTTTGCTCAGTATTGCATGCCCCTCTCTTGGCCTAGGCACTTTAGGTCAGCTGCCGGTGGACATCAATCTGGGCTTGAAACCGGAAATCCTTTGTGGGCATTTGATGATTCAAGGCTTGACTCCCCTTCAGGAGGTTGGGACTCACAAAACTGTGCCCTTGTTACGGGCAGCCACTACGCATTAGTGGCTAAGCCCCAAATCTTCTGCCTGCACAGACTCATGGAGCTCTAAGTTAGACCATTCAAAGCTTTGTGTACCAAAGAAGGTTAACTCCTGCCAGGGCTCACAGGACTCTGCCCTGAGTAGGGGCTGTCATCTTAGCTCATTAGCTGAAACTCAGGTCAATAGGCTTCAGCCCAAAGGTGCTTGTGGTTGCCTAGAATTCAAACCGAGACCTCAGCAGAAATCTGACTTTTCTTTGGGTTGTATTTCCTACTTACTACATCAATCTGAAGGAAGGTGACAGGCTTTTGTGTAGTCTGCTTTTCCCAGGTGACAGTGGGAACAGTTTCCTCAATATATCCATAAACCTCAGTAAACAAAAAATGTAAATGAGCTGCATTCGCTCGGTGAGGACATCTAGTCACAGCATGTATTCCAATGTCAGCTTGGACCAACGTCTGGCTTCCCTTCTTCCAATTCTATTTCGCAGACTGAAGACAGATATTTCCCTTTAATAGGCACCAGTTTCCATCCTGCTGGTATTAGTCAGCCTTGCCTGTCAGCTCTGGACCTAGGCACTTTCAGTCAGCTGGATATAGATGCTTGCATTTGGAATGGGCAAAATGTCCCTACCCCCTACTTGGAGTCTTGACATCACCTGAGACTCACCCTCCTCCTGAGCATTCATGGCTGCTTGCTTCTTGACTTGGCCAGCTTTGTTCCATGCTGCCTTCTGGAGCCCTGATTCAGTCTGGGGTGTGCCCTCTTGCCCCAGGGATGGCTGGGTGACTATTGCTGGACTTTGTCAGACTTGCCTTTCTATTAGGCACTTTTTGGTTGGGTTCATGATGATCACCAACTCCTGGAAGGTTAAGTCCCTGTCCACCACACTGTTTACTTATTCTTTAACTCCTCCTGTCCTGTGAAAGGTCAGGTGTATGTTGCTGGCCTTAGTGAGTCATGCTGTCTACTTGGGCACCTTGTGCTCATTATTGATTGCCACCTGATCTCAAAAAGTAAACCCATAGGCCCCTGTCTACCTTATGGAGTATTTATTCAGCCTACCCTTTGCCTGGGCACATAGAGCTGGTTGGTAATGGTCACTTGCTCTGGTGGTGCACACACGGGGGTCCCTGGTCACATCGTGAGCACTGAACCATCCTGTGACTTGCCTCTATGCATTGGTGTCTGGTCCTGAACCTGGTCAGCCTTGCCCACTACTTTGGCACTGTGAATGTAGAGGTCACTCAATGCATCATGCAGCACAGACTCGACCTGGGACTTGCCTTTCTGGCCTGGGAAGTCATGGGTGTCTGCCGCCAGACTTGCACAGTGTTGCCCTCTTCCTGGGTATCAATTGCGCACCACCTGCTTTGGGGATGTGAACTTTCAAATCATTGACATTGATAACAGACAGTTCATGCTTGTTGTATGAGCACTTTATTCTTTCTTTACAAGGAGTGGTGTACCTCCACATGTAAACAATTCAGTGATCTGAGCAGAACTCCACCAAACTTTCCTTCTCCTGATGCCACCTTAGGTCGGTTCTTCCTTCTCCCCTCAAAAGTCATTCAAATAGCTTCTTCAAAAGCAGTTGTCAATTTTTCACATTAATAGAATGGCGAGGATGATTTCTCCTTCTACACTCCCAGGGAAAATAATGTAATGCAATACCTGTAATGGGAATCCCCAAAGGTCAATTCAACAGAGAGAGGTTTTGCACTCTTGAAAGCTCTTTGTAATGTTCACCAAATTCCAGAGCAGCACTCCATCACTCACAGTCCCTGTGCCTCTGATCCTTCCTGAAAGTACTGAAGATGTTGCTGAGTCTCCACCACAAGCGACATATCCAACCAGAGTTTCTTTTCCAATGATAGGCAAAGCCAGAGGAGTTTGTGGGACCCAGTCTCTACAGAGACGCTGAAGAGAGACTAATCACCTCTCTTGCCTAAATATCTTATTTCTACACCTATAGGACTTATCTTTTACAGTTCTGGTCCTGGCCTTCCTCATTGCCACACCACATGCTCATCAATCGTGTCACCCTAGGCTTGCCCCCTTCATATTGGGATCTCACCTCTACTTCCTGCCTTGGGGTGTGTGAACCCTCATGTTCCTTCCAATTCTTGCCAGCTACCACCCCTCAAACTCTTTGGGTTCTCTTTTTGTTTCCAACTGTCTACTGACCTGTTCCTACTTTCAGCTCTTTATGTCTCTATCCTTCCAACTCTGGATATTATCCTCCAACCAACTATCGATGTCTCTCTCCACCAGTTCTTGAGGTTATCACCCACTCACTGCATGTGGTTTACCTCCCACCACCTTTCAATGTTTTCCTCATACCCCCTCCTGTGATCTCCATCCTGCCATTTTCATATGTCCTTCTCCTACCACCTCCTGTGGTTTTGCTCCAGCACCTTTTGATGTTTTCCTTCTATATCCTCCTTTGATCATCCTCCTACTTCCTTCTCATATCTCATTCAACTCCTTCCACAGTCTACTTTTCAAATCACCAACCCACTCTAAACTCTTGCCTCAACCTTCTCCCAATGAACATCCCTCTCTGACCTGTGATATCCCTTTTATACACGAGTGGTTCCTCTCCTGAGTGTGGCCTGTGTTCCAGGGACTGCACACGCAGCAACCCATACACATCACAAACCAACTTATCGTAGTTAGCAGGTACCCAGTGCAGCACGATGTGTGCCTATATGCCCAAACACACATAGAATATTTTAGGCTAACTATATTTTGGTTACCTATACCCCCATTCTTGACCAACCCAGAACTTACACCTGCTTCATTTCAGCCAACCATCCACCCCTTATCTTTCCGCTCACCCACCTACCCTTTTCTTTGGCTGCACCCTTTTCTTCTCTTTCTTCACTTGTCTACTTCTACCCTCTCTCATGCACTTTGACTTTGCTCTATTCCTCCTCAACTCACTCTTCTCTTTCCCTTCTTTAATAGCATTCAACCTCAATTCAGACTAAATTCTCCCAGGACACCTGACCTCATTTATCTATCTCATCTACTGCACAATACCTGCTCCTCCCCCATCTCCTATCACTTTTTCAATTTGCATCTGGAATGCACAATCCCTCTGCAGCAAGTTGTCCGACATCCCTGAGCACTTAGACTCCGAACACCCCCAACTTTCACTTGTTGCTATCCCCGAAACTTGGATTGCCCCTAATGACCATGGCGCTGATGGGAGGAGGACAAAAAGAGAAATGAAATGGGACAGGCAAATGTAAAAAGGCATAGAACAAGAAGTTTTTAAGATGGCGCCGAAACAGGAGATGATTGTTAATGGTGCAAAGGGAACACAAAAGCTTATTCCATAGAACCACAGCAGACACTGAAAATGTGTGGCTGCAAATCCTGGCCCGATGAAACCTAGGGAATTGGATCAAAAAAACAGAGGCAGAGCACAGAACTCTAGCTGGTGTGAAACAACAGAACGTTTTCTGCAAATACTCAGCACCGAGATCGTAAAAGGCCTGGTGCACAAAACAGAGAGACTTAAATTGAATATGACAGCTGACAGGGAGCCAATGAAGGTGGCGCAGAATAGGGGAGATGTGGTCCCCCATGGAGATAGCAGCAACCACTGTGGCCGCAGTGTTCTGTAGTATCTGAAGACAATGAAGTGTGTATAAGGGCTGCGTCAAAAAAAGAGAGTTGCAATAGTCAAGGGAGCCAAAAACAGAGCTGCCACCAGTGGGGCATGCATGTCAGGGGGCAAGAAAGGAAGGACCTTTTGTAAGATTTTAAGCTTAAAATAGTGTATTGGCAAACTGAGCTAACCTGAGCGTCCTTTGAAAGGGTAGCCAAGATCTTATCTCCCAGGTCCTTGAAGATGGCAACAGGTTTATGGAACGGGCAAAGTGAGCGAGGCCAGTGCTTTGGCATTCAGACCAAGGTGATCGAGGGGGCACCCACAATTAAGACCTTGGACTTGTCGCCATTCAGTTTAAGCAAGTTACGGCTCATCCAATCACCAACTGCAGTTAGGCAATTCCTGAGATTGGTGGATTGTCTCAGAAAGGACAAGTTTGAGGGGCACGACAATCGGGGTATCATCTGCATAGATGTAACAGCGGAAGCTGACATATTGGATGAGTTTAGCCAGCGGCTGCATATAGACATTAAAGAGAATTGGTGACAGAGCAGAGCCATGTGGAACCCCTACAGGAAACAGGAACAGAAGTGAACCAGAAAGGGGCAGGGAACGGGGCAAGGACTGAGAGGAGTCGGGAAGAAAGGAGTGGAACCAGGCCAACAAAGGGCCAGAGATACCCATAGCCATCAACCTTCCAATCAAGATGGTATGCTCGCCGGTGTTGAATGCAACTGATAAATCGAATAAGATAAGCGCACCAACACCACCTTGGTCAGTAAGCATGGCCCAGTCACCCATGACCGAAAACAGGACAGTAGTTGTGCCCTGACCTGGTAGAAACCCAGTCTCGAAGGGGTCAAAGAAAGAAGTTTCTTCCAAAAAAGAGGAAAGCAGAGGAGTGACCAGAGACTCAAGGGTTTTCATCAGAATTGAGAAAAGGGAAATAGGGCGGTGGTTAACTGGAAGAAGGGAATTCAAGGAAGTCTTTTTCAGGAGGGGGTGACCAATGACCAAAGCGTGCTTCAAAATGGGTGAGATAAAGCCAGTGGCCAGTGAGTGATTAACTGCCTCAGTGAACAGTAGGCCAAGTTAAGAAATGCATGTTTTCACAATAGAGAGCGGGATGGGATCCAGACGATAGGCTGACTTAAGTTTAGTAATAACCTGAATGATATCTTTAGGTCCAAACTAAGAACAGGCCACCAACGGGATTGTGGCAAGATTACACTTCGAGTTAGAAGTAGGGGGAGAGTTAGATATTTGTTGATGAATGGTTTTAGTTTTGGTAATTAAAGAATTTGATAGGGTGTGACAAAACTCCTGTGATGGTGACACAGGGGTGGAGAAGGAAGCCGTAGCGGAGAGAGACTGAACAGTTTTAAAGAGCTCCTTAGAATGTTTGAGGGCTGACTCAATTTGGCACGTAAAATAGTTACACTTGCCTTCTACGATGACACAATTGTAAACCAATGAAGCTTGTTGAAAAACCACTTTGGCCAATGGGCAATAGTCTGCATGCCATTTCTTTCTGCCTGTCAATGGCAAAGATGTAGTTCAAATTAACAAGGGGGGTTCTGGGAGATCCTCTGCCAGACATTAGTCCTGGTTACAAGATCCTTACCCAGATTCTTTAAGTGGCTTTGGGTCTCACCCTAAGTTACTAGGGGAATCCAGAGATGGACCCCTTGCTCACTTTTCTTAGAGAGGCACAGCTCCACCCTACTGATGAGGTCCAACCAGACAGAAACACGTGTCTGGGGTTGCTGTTGGTACTCTTGTTCAGAGGAGAGTTGCCCAGCATTTTGGTGCTGGACTGTCCCAGAGCAGGACAAAGACTGAATTGTTTTGTATATTTCTCCTCTGTGCAAGATAGTGAGTTAAAGTATTTGGGTAAGGCTCTCATAACCAGGACTAATGTCTGGCAGAGAGACTCCCAGGCCCCCCTTGTTAATTTGCAAAGATGTAGTTCAGCAAGATGAGAAGAAAACCAAGGTCCAGAAAGGCAGTCCCGGGGTTTAGATGGTAGAAGTGGGGCTAGATGATCGGCTACAGCAATGAATGCTTCGGAGATAGAAGACATATTGATAGTGTCAGTGTAATGTTCTTTATCAATAAGGACCTCAACACTGCCCCCTAACCCCATCTGACATCACCTCTTCCTCTTTTGAATATGCTTCTATTCAACTCCTCCATTCTACTCTTCTCACTGTTCTGTCTCTCTATCAACCCCATGTTACTTTCAACTTCTTTGTACCTGAGCTGAACTTTCTCTTTGAGTCACTTTCTACTGAAATCCGTATTGTCATGAAAGGTGACATAAACCTTCCCAAGCCCTCTGCAGCCACCTGCCTTGAACTAAACTCACTCCTATAAGACCACTCTCTCTACTCCCTCCACCACCAGCCTACACACTCTGGTGGGAACTCTCTTGACCTTGTCTTTCTCTCTAAATCACCTGCTTCATAAAGCTAAACTCTGCCCTTTACAATCACCACTGCAACCATTCATCAATTACCCTCTACTATTTGCTCATACCTCCCAAGTCACTATGCATTGCCTCCTACCTTTATACTAAAGCCTTGTCTCACGACATTTCCTCTAAAATCTCTCATATCTGTGACACTCACAGCCCTCCTCTATCTCTCCCTCCTCAACCCTCCTTGTGTCCACCAACTCTCTCCCCTGCCCCTACGCTTGCCTACTTCTCCACACCTATCCTATTGAATTAACATCCCTTCATCGCAGCACCAACTCATCTTGTGCTCCTATCAGCCTTTTTTCTCTCCAAATGATCAAAGATTTAGGGCCTCATTACGACCCAGGCGGACTTCGCGGTGCTAAATGCACCGCGAAGCATGGCGGAAAGCCGCCGATAGCGCCATGGGGGTTGGCGGATTTACCGCCCCATTCCGACCTCGGCGGAGCGGTAAATCCCCAATCCCCATTCTGCCCTTCCCCATTCCCATTTTCGCCCCATAGGGTATAATGGGAGTGGGGAAGGAGTTAATTACGCCACCGTAAAATACGGTGGCGTAATTAACAACGAGGTCCCGTAGCGCCATGGTTTTCTCCGGCTGGTAAAACCAGGCGGAGAAAACCTCCATGGCGCTACGGGAACTCGTAGTATGGCGGAGAGGTACGCCATGCACTACGCTGGCGTAATACCCTCTCCGCCAGGGTCCTAATGAGGCCCTTAGTCTCAATAACCTACCCTTATGTCTCTGCACTCTCTAACCTTTCTCTCTTCAGTGGACTCTTCCCTGACTACTTTAAATCTGCAGCTGTCTTACCCCTATTAAAGAATACCTCTGCGGATGCAGATGTTAGTGATGCCATTTAGGGGTAGCAAGGGGTCGTAGCTGTGAACCCTGGCCATTAGCTTGTGACCCATAGTCAATTTCTAGCAACTCCTGTGCATCCCGTCCATCCTCCAATAATAAGGCAGCTGAATGGCGGCACAGCTGAATCAAAATGAGGCACAGTGCATGCACAGCACACAGCACAGAGGACTTTCACGTAGGAAGGAGGCCAGCAGCAGCCCATGTGTGAAGAAGACAGTGGACCAGTTGACAGTGTACAGTGGACCAGTGAGTTGTCAACCATCAGAGTGAGCGGGGCTGCAGACAGCAACAAGCTAATCACTTAAGTATCTCATCTGATCAGATTGAGTCAAAATGGAGGGACGGTCCCTTCACTTCAACCTCCTCATCCCACCCTGGGTCATGGTGAGGTGGGATGAGGAGGTTGAGGTGAAGGGTATGTGTGTGTGTAGTTATTGATTATGGATCAAATGAATGATAATCAGAAAGAGTGTGTGTTAGAGAATGCTAGAGGCACGCCCACAGGATGTTTAGAATTCAGGAGTATGCACACACTGGTGCTAAGGGGAAAGGGGGGCCCTGACAGATTTTCAATGACTGTAGCTCAGTGAGGGCATTGGCAAGTCTAGAACGAGTAAGCGTCACAAGTTTAAAAGCACCTCTCGATCATCGTGGCCACATTTCAACTGTGTGCTTCAGGGTGCGCTGTTCCAGTCTTCTGTGAGCACCCGTGCTACTTGTGGCAATGAATGATTCTGGCTACCATTCATTGTGCTTATTGTTTTGTATAATAAAACTTAATACACTTTCAAGCATATTATTCAACCCAATTCAGTGTTCTCTCAATGCTTTCAAAATATTCTACAATCATTTAAAAACTGAATTTACTTTCTTTTGAAAATGTATCATTTCTAGGTAAAAAAACAATACAAATCAAACGCGTAACTTGCACAAATAACCGAAGTGGCTCAGGAACGTTCTGTGATTTTGATGTGAAAGTTGAAGCGTAAAACAATTCGGTAATGTACTACAAAAAGAAACAATTTCTTTTTGAAGTCTGCGGGCTTCCCCCGCCCTATGACATGGAAGCCTCTAGGCTGGAGGTCTCCATGTCATGGGGCGGGGGAGCTCTATAACTTAAATCGTTTCTTTTTGAATTCACTCTGCCTTCATAAAGAATTTATTTCCATTATGGTTCGGTCCTTAAAGGAAATAATTTCTTTATGAAGTCGGATTGACTTAAAAATAAAACATTTATTTTTTAAGTATTAGGGCTCCCCTCAACCCCGTGATTTGTTTGTGTGAGTGTAGGGTGAAAGGGTGCACACTTAAATGTATAGGTGGCTGCCTGCCAGAGTGTATGGTGAAAGGGTAAACATTTAAATGTATGGGTGACTGCCTGGGTGTGCTTGTATGGTGAAAGGGTGCACACTTAAATGTATAGGTGGCTGCCTGTGTGAGTGCATAGTGCAAGGGTGCACAATTAAATGTATGGGTGGCTGGGTGTGCGTGTCGAGTATATGATGAAAGGGTGCAAACTTAAATGTATGTGTGGCTGCCCGAGTGGGCCTGAATGATGAAAGGGTGCACACTTAAATGTATAGGTGGCTGCCTGTGTGAGCCTATGGTGGAAGGGTGCAGACTTAAATGTATAGGTGGCTGCCTGTCTCAGTGTATGGTGAAAGGGTGCACAATAAAATATATGGGTGGCTGCCTGGGAGAGTGTGCTGGTATAGTGAAAGGGTGAACACTTAAATGTATTGGTGGCTGCCTGGGTGTGCATGTATGGTGAAAGGGTGCACACCTAAATGTATGGGTGGCTGTCTGGGTGTGCCTGTATGGTGAAAGGGTACACAATTAAATGTATGGGTGGCTGGGTGTGCATGTGTGTGTGTGTATGGTGAATGGTGTGTGTGCTTGTGTACAGGGGCGCAACAAAAACTAAATTTCGGGCGGTGGGAGTGCTAACCATTCAAATGTCAGGAGGGGTGCTAACTTCATGGGTGGTGGGGGAGGGGCAAACTTATTTGTTTGTGGCATCTAACTTCTTGATGCATTTTAGTGACACTACTTGTGTATAATCCCTTGGTTACTTATTGGTAATCTTCATTACTTATAGCCCTATTCATCATCATCCCAGTACTTGTGTATGCGGCACTTTGACTAATACACAAGTACTGGGATGAGGTAGAGGGACGTGGAGGTAATACCTGGCTTAGTTACTTGTAATTTTCATTAATCCTGGTCCCACTCTTCCTAATCCTAGTACTTTTGAAGGAGAGGGGATGTGTGAGGGGGTGGGGTGGGACGGGAATTGTGTGATAAATCATAATGGTTATCCAAGTCCAGGCTAAGCAGGCATGTTATGTGGTATTCCTGGCTAGAGAGGCATTTTGGTGCAGCCAGTCTCGTCATCTCTTAGTTTGGCTTGACTTTTTTTTTTTTTAACTGGGCATCTCTGATAAAGCAGTCCTGCTAAGTGTAATTGCCTGGCTAAACTGGCATTTGGCTCCTGCCAGTGTAGCCATTTGTTGCTGCAGCATTGTATATTTTTCTGGGCATTTGTGACCAAATAACCATGATATGTGTTATTGTTTCAAATGGCATTTTGGTGCAACCAGTCTAGCTATGTCTAAATGTGGCCTGGCATGCTTTACTGTAACATGGTATTACGTGCTAGACTAGTCTACATTGTGCAGTGAGTTGGACATGTTTTCATTGTGGCATGGCATTTTTAATAGCAAAGCATTATATTAATTAAAGCATTAATGTTCCTGTGCACTGTTGGTGACTTGCATGTATTGCAATTTTTGTATTGGTGTTACCCTACAAAACAATTGCAAACGCTCTGTTCTTTTAGCCAATTGTTCTCAGAAAGTGTGCTGTATAATGCATTAAAACACATAGGTATATCTTTTGCCCAGTGCAGTGTGTGGCGTACCCCTGCAGCAGCACGTCTGTGTGTATTGTGCAAACGTGGTAACCTAGGCCGGCCCAGAGTGTGACGCGACACATGATTTGTTGCAGAGTTGTGGGGGAGACATGGAAGGAGGGGAGCCCTCAGCATGACTCACAGTGGGACCCCAAATTTTGTGTTACGCCACTGACTGCACCCCTGCAGATCGGGCATTCTCATAGCATCAGGCCAAGACAGTTCATTTATGCAGTATTTGTCTGGATATATAATTACTCCTTCCGGTTAGAGTGTCAGGACGCACTGTGTTAGCAATATATGGCACCATCGTGGCATATTTTCACGTAAATATCGCCCCCCCCCAACCTCCTGGCTGCTGTATTATTTTGGGATCAGTGAGAGGCAACTGTTTCCTTGTTGTAGTGACAATGTATTCTAATTGTAGGAGGAGAAAAGAGCAGTATCTACTGCACACCAAATCTGCATGCAATTAGCTTAAGTAATACAACATAAACCACAATGTTATTTTATCTACAGCAGAACTCTTGAAAATCCCTATCACGTAGGCGCAGCAGGGAAATTGTGTAGACCTTCCCTGAGAAATGCTAGGCCAATAAACCACACGCACCAAGCAGACCGGTATAAACATGCACTCTAGCAGCAAGCCATATGAAGGGTCAGAAGATGGAAGCAATATCTTTGACGGAAGCACAGTGAAAACAAACGTTTTGAAGGTATTGCTGCAGCGCTGCGTTTGAGCTAGTAATATTGAAGGGTCTGATTAGGAAATTAATCCGACAATCAAATGTTCACTCTGTGCCACTCTGTTCTTTCAAAAAACAATCAAAGAAGAACATGATTGCAAGTAAGAGGAGAATGGGAGGAAGAGGGAACATGTGAGAAGGGTGGGGCAGGAGAGGGGTGCACTCATACATAACTATCATCAATTTTAAAGCAGCCATGATATGTATTAGTGGCTATACTGGCATTTTGGTACAGCCCACCTAGTCATTTCTTACTGTGGCATGACATTTGTACTGGGCATCTATAACCAAGTAAGCATGATAAGTGTTATTACCTGTCTAATTTGGGTGCAGCCAGTATAGCCATTTCTTACTGTGCCATGGCATATTTCTTGGGCATACATAATTAAATAAGCATCATAAGTGTTATTATGTGGCTAGACAAGGATTTGTGTGCTGCTAGTCTAGCCATTTCTTACTGTGGCTTGAGATTTTGTAGTGGGCATCTCTGATAAAGCAATCATAATAAATGTAATTACCCGGCTAGAATAGAATAGCCTTTGGATGCAGCCAGTCCAGCCTTTCCTTACTGTGGCATGGTATTTTTTCTGGGCATCTATGATAAAGTAATCATGATATGTGTTATTACGTGGAAAGATTGACATTTTGGTGCAGTCCATCAAGGTATGTTTTACTGCGGCCTGGCATGTTTTACTGTGCATCATTAAGGCTACAGCAAACATGATAAGGGGGATTACTTGCCTGGCCGACATTGTGCAACCAGTTTTTATATGTCTTCTTATTCTGGAATTGCATTTTTAATAGCAAAGCAGTGAGATAGATCAGCGGTTTGAGTGCTTGCTTCTTTGATCTGCAGGTTCGAATACCAGCAAGGCCAACTCAGTGTTTCATTCTTCCAAGGTTATGATATTATATGATATTCTATCTATAGCACGCCCATACACAATGGTTTGAGGTTGATAAATGAGTGCCAACTCGATTGGGATGATAATTGCATGTAAATATATGCTTTGGCGAAAGTGCTGTATAAATAACAAATCAATATCATGAATCAATGCAGTAATGCCCTGTGCACTGTTGGTGTCTTGCATTAATTGGATGTTTGAATATTGTAATATTGCAACAACTGGCAATGTAGAGGTTTTACCTATTATATAATGACAATACCTGACATGCAGCTATAATTGTCATAATATGGAAGTAACTGGCCATACATTGCTGAAGTGGCATATCCATGGCAGTGCCTCAGCCTATGTTGATTCTACTATCGTATCATGACCCCATCCCTAGCAAATAAAGGCAGCATACTTGTTAAAATGTGGTTGGTATCTAAAATATTCTAACCTGCTTAAGTACCTATTCAGTATATTAAAAACTGTACATTTATGTATTTTTTTTTTATGCCCGCAAGACACTTCGGATGATCTCACAGGGTTAAAAAGGGAGCTGGTGCCATTCCGGTCAAAGGTCATGTGAAATCACTTCCTGGGATGTCATCATGAGTGTGATGTCACTTCTGCTACCCCTGGCATTTTGGTGTATCGACATCCTTGACAAACGTCAAAGTAACCCTTCACCTGGTTTTCCTCCTTCAAAGGTCCTTGAGTGGGTGGTCTTCAACTGGATCATTAAGCATCTTGACAATAGTGGCCTTGGAGATACACTTCAATCTGGCTTTTGTAGGAAACACCCACCAAAATTGTACTTATGCTCACCACTCCATATCCTCTTCTATAATCATCCTTTTGGAACACTGCTGGAACGCTCTTCTGCTTGTGATGCTCTCAACCACTCCCCTATCCTCCCTTTCTCTTTCCAGGACTTTGGGTTTTCCAAAGTTGCTCTCACTTGGTCCTCCTTCTATCCTGAAGGTCGGTCTTTCAAAATCCTCTGGAACTCACAAACCTCTGGCCCTGTCCACCTCCCTGTTGGTGCCCCCAAGGCTCAGTGTTTGGACCTCTGCTCTTTACCTTTGATACCACTTCCCTAGGAAAACTTATCTTGATGTTAGGCAGAATCACATGCAGTACCCTTTGGGAACACTACACACAATTAAGATTACAATTGTCAGTACAGTCACCTTTGGTACAAGCCTGTTTACAGAGGCATGTGGTAGCAGTGGCTTAGCAGCCAGACTTATCTCAAGAGTAAAGTTAGCAGTACAAGAGGTTACACAAAGGACGAACAATCACAGTGGTTCAAACAAACACTCACTCCAGGTTTCTTGGTAAAAGAATATACATTTATTTACACAGTCAGTTGGAAAACATTCCACTAGCAAAAGCAGCTCAGTATCACAAACTAATATACTACAAATACACAGCCAGGAAGTTACTGAACAAGTTCAGCTACCCTGAAGTGGGAGCAAAATGGCACTTCAGTTACTTTTAAAAGGGAAAAAAAGGCAAGATTATAATAGTTAAAAGCACAAATACTTTCAGAGGTAGGGCAAAGAGTTTCAGTTCACTACAACCAGCAATACAATACAATAGGCCTGGGCCAAAGTCAATGGTTCAGAGTTGTTAGGCAGAAACCTGTGCAGTTCCCTTAGGGACCACTGCAAAAGATTTAGGACTACAGGTGTTTGGCGGTGAACCCACTTGGTAGCAGTCTGTACCACACAGATTCACTTGGTAGCTGTGGCTGAGCAGTCAGACCTCCCTCAAGAAGAGTTGAGCAGTATGTGGAGTATACAAGATCGGGCAATTCTTCCCAGCAAGACAAGCAAACACGCAACGAGGCTTAGTGTAAAGATATTAAGGCATTTATTTATAACAAAACATCTATGAAAAACACTATGGCAGTTTCACGGCAAACAAATCAAACACAATTACTCTACGAAGAAGAAACGATCAATCCCCCTAACAATATCTCGACAAGTCTAGGTTCTACCGGCACCACTTATTTACAGACAGAGGTGTATACCTCAACCTAGATGGCACTCGAATATTAGTTAGGACGGGAGAGAAAAAGATAGGCAGGTTACGAAATCAACACAGTTCAATACTTCACGGGCAAAATGTACGGTAAGAAGACAAGAACCACAATAGATCATAAAGTTCAGAGGCCAGGCCCACTCGGAGAGAGGCAAGGCGATATGTCCCAAAAAGTCTCTAGTGGAGATGCATTCAAGTCTTTGTAGTAAATTGTTATCGGCAGATTGAACCAGTTCAGAACAATAAATGAAAAAAGCTTGGAGGCGACCCAACGGAACGGAGAGGATTAAGACACCTCACTCGAACCGATCGAAAGGGAAGCCAGGCGGACACGGTACCTTGTTGTGGAGGGCAGCTCCGGCGGGGGCAGTTGTTCCTGGTGGTGGATGCACGTCGGGTCTTTCCCAAGAGTAGAGGGGTTCTCGTCGTCGAAGAAAAGTGAAGTCCGGTGCACCACCAGGGAAGAGACCAGCCGCGGAGTGCTCCGTCACAAGGCACCACCTTTTGGTCGCGGTACAGGGGTAGTGGCTATCCGGTTGCCAAGGTGCGCTGCACGGGCAATTTGACCACTGCCTCCTGAGACAAATAAAAAGCAAAGGGGACTGGTTGTTCCCACCAGTCAGGGGAAGAGACTCTCCGGCAGGGAGATCTCCTCTGTCGTCGGGAAGTGGTGAGTCGGTTCCGCAGGGCTCCACCGGAGGTGTCGTCGTGCAGGTCGGCTCAGCGTTACCCTCGTCGGATTCTTAGGTCCTGTGGCGACTTCTGAAGATCCAGTCCCAAAAGCCCTGCTTTTATGCAGAAAACCCCCATTCATTCAGCCTAGCTGTCAATCAACACCTGCTAAGTGGTGAGCGGGAAGGCTCACCACTTGGGCCAATCACACCAGAGTGCGACCGGAGTTGGCAAGGCAACTCGGTCCAGGGTGCCTAAACCCCCTCCCACACCCCTGTGGTAACCCAGACAGAATGGCACCACTTTGGAGGGTCTCTGTACAGAGCCCGCCAAAAGTGGAACAAAGGGCTCAACCTTTGGTTTAGGAGTCACAGAGACGAACACAGACGCCATTTTACAAACCGAGTTCTGGCAGAAAATACCATCCGATAAACCTATTTAAGATAAGTAGATCGGTGGTACGTTAGAGATTAACGAGAAAAAGTATCAATCTCCAACAATGGGACGAATCCCATAGGGTTAGGTTCGGGGTCGAACATAACAAGTAGTTTCCACTGCCACCAGCCAAAACTCGACGAGGGGGGACGGGACAGTGCCCCCTCGAGTAACAGATCCAGGAGTAATCGAATTACCCCTACTAGTACGTCCACAATAAGATGGTTTGTACTAGTCCTGTTAGTAAATTTAGGTCTAGTAAAGCCAATGGTGACTTTACATGCCCGGGGAGACAGTAGTCAGTCCCCGGGTATGGAGTCTACGGTGGGGGTCCGCTAGGACGCCCCACTGCTACGGCACATAGGGTGCGGTGTAACACACATAGAAAAACATATGAGACCCTATGGAGTAAAAGACCTCATAGCCCATAGAACACATTGACATTCGAAGGAATTACACACATACATGTCCAAGAGTGGGAGGAAAAGAGTCTCACTCTTGGCAGGATGGAAAAAACAAACTCCCGAAATCCAGCAAAGCTGCTGGGGACTCACTAGGTTAGGAAATTCAGCCTAAACAGAGAATTCTCCCTAACAGGCCCCTGCTTTGCTTAGCATATAAAGTGTACCCTAAGTACACAATTTCTTCTGCCACTTGTATAATTCGGCCGTATATCTTCCAGAGAAAAAGATCACCGCTCCCCCTTCCTCCGAAGACGACTATTTTTGATTTGTCTGGGTTCACCATTAAATCATTTCTCTTCATGTAGGTTTCGAAAGCAGACAACGCCCTTTGAAGTTCCACTGGTGTTCTATCGAGAACGATGTCTTCTGCGAACATAAGCCATTTGATTGCTTCTTGGCTGACTTTCACACTTGCCAGGGCGGCTGAACCAACTTCCTCCCCGAAATCGGAGAGGAAGCTATCGAAAAGAAACAGGGCAACCATACAGCCCTGCCTGACTCCACTTTTCACCTGAATAGCCTCCGACAGGAGACCTTCGCTGTTCAATCTCACCACAGCTGTGTTGTTTTCATGAAGTGCTGCTAGAATCTTTATTATTGTTTTGGGGCGTCCTTATCGGTAAGCTTAAGCCAGAGTCTCTCTCTGTCAACTAGGTCGAAGGCATTAGATAAATCTACAAAGGCTGCAAATATCTTTGGTGATTTTGCTGTTACTTTCCCATTGCACAGAGTTGCTAGAGTGATTCCATTAAGGCCAGTTGAATGTCCTCTTCTGAAGCCAGTCTGTTGCTTCGGTATTATGTTCTTAGCTCTATCCCATTTCTCCAGTTCTTTCAATAATATCCCAGCAAAGATCCTACTCTCAATATGCAGCAGTGTGATGGACCTATATTTTCTAGGATCTTTCCGGTCGCCTTTTTTATAAATCGGTGTTATTAAGGCAGTCTTCCAGGATTGAGGAATCATTTTGGTCCTAAAAATTTCACGAAGTAAGTGGCTCAGTATTCTCGTCCACATTACTGGATTCGTTTTTAAGACCTGGTAGGTGAGTCCACTCGGTCCTGCTGCTCTTGATGATGATGATTTATTAATTAGGTCACGGACTGCCTCTTCTGAGATTTCAAATGCCTAAGGAGAGTTTGGGGAGTTGAACATTGGACCCTTTTCTGATTTCAGGTACTTTTCTGAGAAATAACTGATCCAAGCAGACTCCGGCACACAGTTTGCTTGGATGGCCTTTTGGTCTTAGGCCTGGGAGTTTATCAGGGACCAGAAATTGCAATAGTTGTTATTTGATAAAGTTCTTAGCATCGATTCTCTGTCTTTCTGTAGGCGGGTAGCACGTCGATGTTTATACCAATTTTTATAAGAGTTTTTGATGATTTTTATTTCTTTCCATAGAGTGGAGTTGTCCAATATTTATTTTCTGGCTATGGCAGCCGAACGGCGCATTTCCTGCTTTTTTCTCAGGGATTCTTTGTCAAATACGTGTTTACGTGGAGTTTTATTAAGTGATGCTATGGCTTGTGGTTGATCTATTCACCACAGAAAGTTATGAAAATACTGTGGTTGACAGTTTTTCTCCCAGAACTCTGTGCCTGGAGCTTTAACCATTTGAACAAGAGCTTTGTTCAGCTGTCAACCATTATTTCTGTGTTTCGAGACGCTGTTTTTCTGATTATTCACCAGCAGTAATATGCCATACTGCTGCTATTAGTTGGGAGTTCCAGCTAAATGAGGCCTTTAGCCTTCGATGATCACTTAAATTGGAGTCGCCGACTATAAAATGATCGCATAAATGAAATAATCTTGAGGATACGGCAATATAGTCCAGAGTGGTTCCGATGTTCCCTCGTGGCCAGGTAAAAGCTGGAGGTACATCTCCTTCTACAGAACCATTCAGAACCATTAAGTCCCATTCTTTGAAGAAGGAGCACCATTTGTTGCCATTTGTACTTATTGTTCTTGCTTTTAGCAAGTGCCCTCCTGAGCTATACGAGACACACTGGGAATTCAAATCACCTGCAGCCAGTATATATGCTTCCAGGTAAACGGTTTTAACATGAGTGAGGACATATTCCGAAGAGTCTTGATAGATTGAAAGTTCTGTGCACGCGGGGTTCCAATATAAATTAAACACTATTAGGAGTTTTGTCCCTGAGGTTGATGCTACCTCCAATTTTGCTGCTAAAATACCACCCGGGATGCATGGAATTTTTAGTACTTGTTTGAGGAAATTCGATCTGCAGGCCATTAATAGCCCCCCCTTTGGTCTGCCCTTCCCTATTGAATTTGCTGCTTGGGTCACCATTGTGAAGCAGATCCGGTGCGTGCAATAACCAGGTTTCTTGGAAGAGAACCAAATCATTAACCCCAAATATTTCTGATTTAATCCCTGTGTTTCTAAAAGTACTGGAGCCCCTCATATTCCAACTTTTTATTTTTACCTGTTCTTTGCTAAAGTGTGGTCTGCCCTGTACCCAATTTCAAACATATTTGTGTACTAATAGCGCCTTGGTTAATGCCAGGGTCAGAATGAGGCCCACTGTCTTTGTAATACTCTTTAGTATTGTCTGGAATGGAATTATAGACATCTAAGGTCTTCTGTTCCCACAGACCCAGGGATACTAAAGAAACACTGGCTGAGACGTTCATGGGTTCCTCAGCCAGTAAGTGAAAGTGTTCACTTGACATTGGTACTTCATACTTGGGGAGAAGGCAAAGGATACAGTGTGGATCCCTGGAGGTTTGCCCTTACATCTGGGATCCCCTTCCACATGGTCAGTTGACCAACAAGCATAACATTTTCCAAATGTCTTTATGAATGGGGGTTTGTTCTGACCTCCTTCTGGTTTAGCACCACGAGGTACACTAGCCTGATTTGGTTTCCCTTGTGGCTTACCCTTGTTCCGTTTGGGGACTATTTTTGGATTGGAGGTATTAGAATTCTCTTTGTTATCTTTCTTCTGCTGCTTTCCCTCATCCTTCTTCTGAGTTACCCCACTGTCCTTGGGAGTAGCCCTGTTGGCAACCCACAAGTCAGCAGCCCTTGCTAACTTCTTTGGATGAATTTCCTTAGAGTCAGCCAAGTGCTGCCTCAGCTCAGGAGAACAGGCATCATAGATAGTTTCTAACATTAACAGATAGCTCATACCTTCATAAGTGTCAACTTTGTAACCCTTAACCCAACCATCTAAGTTCTTCAAACATTCACACACCCAGGTAGCCCAAGGAGTACCATCATGCTACCATCATGCTACCATCAGGGTTCTAAACCTCTTAAGATACTGGGAAGGGGTCTTCCCAAACCTAGCTATCAAAGTTAGTTTCACACTTTCATACTCCATTCTATCCACTTCACCCATTTCCATCACAACAGCAGATGCAACAGGTGGTAGCCTAGAAAAGAGCCAAGGAGGTGATGGCCACTTAACTCAGTGGGCCAGTGTCGGTGTCGGAAGCGGCCTCTCACAGCGCAGCGCAGTTCTGGATACGCTGAGCTCGATACGAGGTGCGGCTTGACACGACTTCCTTGCTCGGGTACGCACGTTCCCTCCACGCCGCAGGGTCCTTTCCTCTAACGGAACGAGGAGCGGCGGTGGAGCGACGGAGGTGCGGCTGGTTCGACACGGGGGCTCCCGAAGTCTGTGGCAGCAGACAAGTGACTGCATGACGAGTCACTGCGTGGTCCTCGGTCCCCCTACGCCCACGGGAGCCGCTGTATAGGCGATAGAAGCGGAGAGGCAAAAGGACGGGGACGGTGACCACGAATCCAGCAAGGGGAGTCCCGGAGCGGATTAAGGAGGCGGGGTACCGTGCTCTCTCCTGCCGACTCCCATATACATGGAACATGGTGATACAGCATCATGAGGGCTTTGCTGTGATTATTGGAGGTGAGTGGTGAGCTGTGAGGCATATCCCTGGGGCTACACCTTACGCTCTCCGCATCTGATCCTCATATAGTCACCATTGAGGCTCATTGGGCGCCATGCTTGCGTTTGTCAGCACAGTAAAACCAGAGTGCCAACTGTGATAAGATAACAATCTGGTGTAGAGTATCTGTGCCCTTTTAACCTCTAGCCGAGCGCAAACTCCCACCTACCTTGATCAGTGGGGCTTTCGTGGGAGTTTTGTTGGATCCCATACTCATACCTTGTGACCATTTTTTGGTAATTTGAGTACTGGGGCCAGTGTTGCCCAAAATACGCAATCGGGCCTCAAGACCATACGCTCAGGAGACTGCGGGCCTAGGCCTTTGATCCTGGGCGTGTTGTGCTATTGTGAGTGTTGAGCATTTTCTCTGGCCCCAGGCGAGAGGGACTGTCTGGATAACGGTGGCCAATCCATCCCCATTTTCTCGGGGGCGAAGGGGTTGATAATCTTTCTCCGGCAGTCACCATACCTTTTCGTGATATTGTCCCTTGTGATATCTAAGTGCGGAGGGCGCTAACTTGTGAAATCCCGTATGCCTCCGAAGAAGAGAACTACACAAAGTATAATCTTAGAGGATCCAAGGGAATGGAGACTGCTAAGAGTCCCTCGAACAATCCTACTGTGCGGGCAAAACCCTGAAAGAAAGCTAAGAACGAAATACCCGCAGACCAGGGAAGGATCACTGAGTTTTTTCCACAAAACCCACTTCCTGAAACGAATTCTACCACGATTGAGGAAGCCTTGGTTCTCGTGCCCTCTAATGAAGGATCCCTATGTGCCTCTAATTATGATGACATTGACAATAATTCATTATTGGAACTATGTCTTAATATTCAAAGGAAAATGACTCCTGCCCCAGGATCGATACCTACCAACATGGACTGCGCCAATGCTAATAAGCAGAGAAATACTCCATTAGTATCCCCTACTCCAGTTGAATGCATGGGCAGACTATCAGCATCCCCAAATTTGGCAATGGCTTCTATGGAAGATAGCCCCATAGCTGAAAGTGAATGCCTGGCTGATACCTATCCGGGAGCGACAGAGATTGCTGAGATCCAGTCCTCAGTTGCATCACTGCAATTTGCCCTTAAGGTTTTACTGAAAATGACGGGGAGAATTCTGGATAATTCAAATGCCCTAACCTTAGAGATGGCCACGAGAGAGAAAGTAAAGGGTACTGCTGAAGTTGATCAATCAGCAGAGTCCAATCTATCGGAAGCCATAAAACTGGCGGACATAAGTGAAGAACATCATTCTGAAGAGCTACAAAGCCCGGGGATGGTGACAGACAAAGAAAACGATGAACCATTCTTCTCGCGTAAGCAACGCAGAATGGCCAGAAGGGCAGCGGGGATTGAAAGAGCTAAAGAAATGGCCATCTCCAAGTCTGTTAAGGAATCCGCCGGACATCCCTCAAAGAAAGCCAAAAAACGGGCAGCCAGAGCAAAGAAAAGGAAGAACAGTGGTGAGGGCTGCTTGACTAGTTGGCTAATATCTGACAGAGAAAAAATGACTGAGCCTAAGGAGGTGGAGGATATATGTGAGGAGGAGAATCCGAGGGAAGGGCCGGAGATTGTGGACAAGGACAATCTCGGGAGTCCATTAGAGTTATCAGCAACACCTATCATAACTCGCCCCACTGAATCTACACCTACCATGGAAGGAAATCATATATGTTTTATAAAGAATTTATATCTAAGTGAAAACTCAAAATGGCTCTCTCGCTCAGAATTGTTAATTAGACTGAGCTATGTGCCACAACTGAGGGTCCTCAAGTCAGATGATTTCCAATTCGTGGAACCACTAAAAGGCCCTAATCCTCAGGTCTCAGCATTGCATTGCAAGTTCCTATCTACCGCGACATTGTTAAGGAACTATAAGACCGAACTGAAAACGGTTGATGTGGAGGTTGATGCTGATCTCAATGAACCAGATCTAAGACAACTGCCCGCTAAGATAGATCTGACAGCTGAAACCAACCTCCGCCCCAATTTCTCTGAAGGAAAAAAAGTGGACATCACAGACATACAACAAGCATTAAAATGGATTGCGGATTCACTACCTGAAGTGCTGCTAAAGCAATGAGATATGTCTATTCTGTCCTGGAACTGTAGGGGTTTTGCTCACTTGTTGTCAACTGAGGGCTCTATTAAGATCTTAGATAAACATAGCTGTTTTTGCCTTCAAGAAACTTGGGCCATGGAGCCATTGATTCTGGATGGCTTTGTCATTTATCAAAGGGCAGCTAATAAAGGTACAAAGGGAAGACCCTATGGTGGATTTATCATAGGGGTGGCTAACATGTTTGGTTCTAAATTAGTGAAAACTGACTGTCCCAGTAATTTGATGGCAGTTGAGATCGACTATACTAACCAGACAGGAATGGATCACTTGCTACTAGTTAGTCTATATAATCCCCCGGGTGCACTAATAAGTGAACAACTCCAGGAGGCCTTACAAAATCTATTGGCTACCTGGCTGCTAAAACGTGGGAACACTGGGGTAATAGTGGTTGGAGACTTCAATTGCCATATGAGTGGTAACATGGGGAAGTCCTATAACCCTAAGTTAAAAACTAAAAATTATATGCAACACACCAAAGAAAATGATCCCGAAGGCCAAGGATGGAAACATTTGTTTGATCTATGGGACATTGAAATGCTTAATGGTAAAACTGTGAGCGACTCTCCAGGTAATTACACCTGGTCCAATGGCATTTCAAGAAGTGCCATAGACTACATTTTTGTTTCCCCTAGTCTGTATGAGATAGTGGAGGATATGCAAATAACCCCTAACAAGTGGAGTGACCATGCTACACTCATATGCAAATTGAACATTGGGACAAAAGCCCAGCCTAGTATCAACATGGGTAACATCGTGCCAAATAAAGCTGGCACTAGGATCAGCTGGTCAGATAAAAATGTCGCTCTTGCGGTGGCAGCTATGGTTAACATTGATCTAAACTTGCTATCGAACTTCCAGGAGATGTCGAGCGACGCCATTGAACACTGGATCTGTACCTTTGCTAAGAAACATGCGGTCTGTCGTACGGGGTCTATGATTAGCTGTGGTAGGGAAAAGCCACCCTTTGACATAGCTATAAGAAACCTGAAGAGAGAGCGTAGAGCGGAACTCCGGCTGGCCAAGAGACAAGCCTATCCTTCAGCCATATATTTTATTAAGGTTAGGAGCGTTAAAAACAAATATAGTGCTATGATCAAGGCTAAACGGAAATTAGACAAAATCACGGCCTCGCAAAGATTGGTAAACACGATCTGTACAGGTAAAACGCGTAATATCTGGGCTCTGCTGGGTGATGCGCGAGGTACTGTACAAGGCAAACTAGCTAACCTTATTAATGCTGAAACATGGATAGCTTTCCTTGAAAATAGGAATTCCAAGGCAGACACAGAGGAACCCCATACACTGATCAATAGGCCGTTAAACCCTCCATTTAATGTGACATATCAAATGGTGCTGAACACAATCTCAGACTTAAAATCCTCCCGAGCCCCGGGCCCAAATGGCCTAGCAAATATTGTGATGAAGGCGCATCCTGAATTCTGGGCATCCCTGTTAGCTATAATGTTCAAAAAGATCCTAAAAGAAGGGAGAATACCCCGATCCTGGCAAACAGCGGTGCTCATACCAGTCTTCAAAAAGGGTAATCGAGCGGATCCTAGCAATTATAGACTGCTCTCAATGCTGGATGTCACAGGCAAAATATTTGCCTCTCTCCTCTTAAAGGAGCTGCAGCACTGGGTAGAGCAATCTGATATACTCTGCAAATTCCAGAGTGGCTTTAGGCAGGGGTATTCTACGGCACACAATATTATGGCTCTGGATCTTTTAAGAACACGAGCCAGATCAGGAGGGCAACCACCACTATATGCCCTCTATATAGACTTTTCGGCGGCATTTGACTCCATTCCCAGAGAGGCCCTGTGGCGGAAGTTAAAAGAAAGGGGTTTTGCTGGAGGGCCTGACCTATTATCTTAGACTACTCCATCAGAACACATCTGCTAAAGTAAAATTAGATCAGGAAGGACACACTACTAGAAGTGTGCTACAAAATAGGGGAGTCAAACAAGGTTGTGTCACGGCCCCGCTGATCTATAATATGTACGTATATGACATCCCGGAGGCCATTAGGGCTGCGTCAAATTGCCCACCGAAAATAGGAGACTCCATCTGCCCTGTTCTGGCCTATGCGGACGACCTAGTTATACTGGACCACACTGTTAGTGGGCTTCGAAGGTCGGCCACCGCTCTGTGGGAATACGCCGAGAGGAATGGCCTCAAAATTAATCTGGAAAAAACAAAGGCAATGGCCCTCATTACGACCCTGGCGGAAAGTGACTGACCGGACCGCAACAGCGTAAATAGCGTTTCCGCCATTGCACGAAGGAGCAAAGTGCGGCTAATCACGACCCATCGGGCACGAGCATTACGCCATGGCGGAATCCGAAAGGCTGCGATGGCGGAAATGACCCCAAAACGGCCCTTACCGCC
The DNA here is from genome assembly GCF_040938575.1 of Ambystoma mexicanum. Classification (NCBI taxonomy): domain Eukaryota; kingdom Metazoa; phylum Chordata; class Amphibia; order Caudata; family Ambystomatidae; genus Ambystoma; species Ambystoma mexicanum. The sequence continues at coordinate 694,507,044 of NC_090926.1, read as the reverse complement.
GCCGTACGCTGCACCAGGTGCAATACCGCCACCCATCTTAGCGGTCACCGTAATGAGCGGTCACCGTAACGAGCGGGCACCGCAAATTACGGCCACCGTAAATATACGGAAACGGAAGTAAAAGCATGTGGCCGGAACGGGAAACAGCACGCCGCACAACTATAAAAACCGAATCCCAACACAACCATAAAAAATCCGACCCTGACACACATCCCAACCCGTTAGCAACCCCAGTTAAAAAAATAAATATGGGAAAGGTAGCCAAGAAAGCGTGTGACCGCAAGCGGCAGGTACACTTCTCCCGAGAGGAACTGACCGTGCTCACCGAGACCCTCCAGGAAAATGCCGCCGTCGTCTTCTCCAGTCAAATGACCAGGACGGCCCTTGCCAACAAGAAGGCCATATGGGCCCTGGTGGCACAGCGCGTAAGTGCGGTGGGGACAACACCCCGCACGCCACAGCAATGTCGCAAGCGGTGGGACGACCTGCGGATCCGCGTACGCAGCATACTTTCTGCGAACAGGAACATCGCCACAGCTACCGGGGGGGGTTCAGAGTCGCCCATCAAGTTGACCCCCTGGGAGGATATCTGCGCCTCCACCATAGGAATGGAGAGCATAGAGGGAGTCGGAGGGATGGAGAAAGGAGTGCCGACATCCGGAGAATCAGGTAGGTTGGCCAAGAGAAACAATGCGAAATCCACAAACCACGAACATGTGCAGTACCATGTGACCCCATAGTGCAATACATACTTTGCCCTGACAGCGCCCTCTAAAAGTCAGAATGAATAAACAAATCAATCAAGATGCCATAAACAACCCCTACATGTGCAGCATGCACCCCCTAACTGCAGGCAGCCAAATGAATGCATCCTCAATCCACACGAAAATGAGACCACCTCCAAGGCCCAGTCCCAAATCAGCCTCATGTACCACCCCAATGCATTTGATACGTTGCCATTCCAAATCCGACAGACCCATAACTAACGCTCGCCCCTCTTTACTCCACCACAGGGTCCGATACCAACGACGAGCTGCAGGACACCCCTACCAGCACGCCTGCAAAGAGGGCCAGGACCAACGTCCCAAGAGCCTCCACCTCAGGTGCAAGGATCAAGACACGGCAGCAGCAGGAATCAAGTGGCAGCACACTGGAGGGGACTGCAACAGGCACCCCAGCAGCCAGCAAGTCCACAACCCCAGCACCACAGGTCCCCCCAAAGAACGTATCTGATGGCACTGCCTCTGGTGGTAGCAGCACCATAGGTGACACAGCTGTCATGCCAGCATGCTCCGACACGGAAAACAGTGCTGGCGACGTAGGTACCATCCATGACCTTTCCCAATCCCCCTGCATGTTCCATCCCCTACACCATGACGAAACCACGCAGGGGCACCCTGAAGACGACGACTGGCCAACCCCCACAAGTCCTGTGCCAAGGCAACATGTGTTGAGCAGCCCCCCTGTCACACCACCGCAAATGTCCATGGCCCAGCAGAGGCAACAGTCCCTCGACCTGCTGATCGAGCAACAGCAGGAAGTGTCCACGCTACTCAAGGACCATGCAAATGAATGCGGGGGTTCCAGGGCAGCCATGGAAACATCCACCGAGACACTCAGGGCACAAATAGAGAAAAGTAGTGAGAGCCTCAGGGGAGAAATGGAGAGAAGCACCGAGAGCCTGAGAGCACAAATGGAGAAAAGCACCGAGAGCCTGAGAGCACAAATGGAGAAAAGCACCGAGAGCCTGAGGGGGGAACTGCATGCGACGTCCAAAGACGTTTGTGCTGAACTTGCTGCTGTGCGCCGTGTGCTCTCGGAGCTCTCACAAACCCTCAGAGACATGCATGGACGCGAGCAGGCAGAGACATCATCCGTGGCAAGTTCCGTCCAGGGCAGCCCCCAACGCAGATCTGGCAGGAACCTGCGCTCCACGGGCAGGGGTGCCCCTGATACCCGTAGAGGGGGCTTGCAATAGCGTCCAACCACGGACAGCATGCATATTTGGACACTGGTGTTGGCGGGGGAGGTAGTAGGGTGGAGGGGGTGTGTTGGGCTTCACTGGGTGGCGGGTCCATAGGGTGTATAAATCAAATCACATTAACAATACAGCATCTCATAATCATCCAATGACATGTGTGGACATTGATATTTGCGTACGAGGCCTTCATAGGCGTACAGTCCACAATGTGCCTGTACTACACACACACAGTGCCACAGGTCCCCTTTCCGTGTAATAGGCACCATGCGTGGTTGCTAGAAGCATGCATCTATGATGCTCTGTCGGATTGCACGTGCATCCTGTGCCTCATGGACTCCTTGAGGTGCCTCCACATCCCCACCCTCATCATCATCATCATCTTCAGGTGCATGCAGTACAGCGTCAGGGGGCATGGGCACATTCCTACGTATGCACATGTTGTGCAGCATGACACATGCCATGACCATCTTAGAAACCTTCTCATGGCTGTACATGAGTGCCCCGCCAGACCTGCTGAGGCTGCGGAAACGAGCCTTCAGTAGGCCGAATGCCTGTTCAATGACCACACGGGTACGTGAGTGGGCATGGTTGTAGTCCTCCTCATGCTCGTTCTGTGGGTTCCGGATTGGTGTAAGGAGCCATCTCTTCAGTGGATACCCGGCATCACCTGTATGAGACGAATAAAGGGTGTCAGTGGAATGATAGTGCTAAGTAGCCCCCCCCCCCTCCTGCAAGGTCATTGACGCATCAAATGGGCCACGATGTCATGCATGGAATGAGACTCACCGAGTAGCCAGGATCTGTGCCCTGCGTGTCGCTCCATGTAGCGTGGTATTCTTGTGTTCCTCAGGACCATAGAATCATGTGTAGATCCTGGAAATCTGGCACAACAATGCGTAAATATCTTGTTGGAGTCACACACCATTTGCACATTGATTGAATGAAATTGTTTCCGGTTGCGGTACTGGACCTCCATGGCATGTGGGACAACCAATTCAACATGGGTGCAGTCGATGGCACCAATGCAACCCGGGATGCCGCCAAGTGCATGGAATCCCACTTTTGCGTTGGTAATCTCCTGGTACGTGCGTGGTAGTGTGATGTGGTCGTCGGCGTGCTTCAGGAGGGCATTGTGCACTTGGAAGAGTGTCCGTGAGAACAGTGGCTGTGAAATGCCATGCAACTGTCCCACTGTGTGCTGGTAGGTGCCTGTGGCCAGGAAGTGGAGTGCAGACACCACCTTCAGTAGGGGTGGGATGGCGGTTGGGCTATCTATCATGCTCACGAGGTCAGCATGTGTCATGTCCACAATGGCGATTATGGTGTCCCGGTCCAAACGGTAGAGGGTGTGGATCTGCTCAGCAGTGAGGTTGAACGGATCGGCTCGGAGGCGTGGGATTGCGGGCCGCCTGCGTGGTGGTAGTGGCAGTGCTTGTGGGCCTTGCTGACCCTGCCTTGCCCTCCTCCTCCTCCTTCTCCTCCGTCTCCCCTGTGCGCCCGGTTGTTGTACCTGTTGTTGTTCGTCGTCTTCTTGTAGTTGTAGCACTTGCAGTGCTATCTGGTCCCCCAGGCCCAACATCGCTAGTCCTGCCGGTAGCATTTTGGAGTGGGAGTGGTTGTGGGAGGGGTTTGGGTCTGCTATATATGTGCTGTCGGCCTGTATGGCCTCCACCTGTGCTGATTGAATGATTCTGTGGCAGATGCTATCCCTTCTGGCCGAGCACGTCCCGCACGTAAGGCTGCATTTGGCCGCATGGCATCTTGGGATTGGAATCATGTATCAAATCCCGATGGCAGTGTGATGTACTTTGACTGATTTTCATGGTATGCTCCCATTGTTACACATGCTATGATTGCAGCCGCTTACATACCTGTGAAGAGTCAGTGGTATGTAGGGCTCGATCGATGGCCGACCCTCATGCAGCACAGTAACGTACTTCACCGACGGGCGTGGCGTCCCATTTGTGATTGCAGCCAGTTAGCATCATGACACACAGCCGCACTACATTGATGTAATTGTGAATGCAAGCGTTCACAGAAGCCTTTTCGACGTAATGTTGCAAGTGAGGAATTCGAAGGCCAGCATTTTTGGTTTTGAAGTAGCGGCGAGGATACGCCCACAGGTCTGGCTGGAAATGTAACGTTCTATTGTAGAATGTCCTTGGGACATGGCCCATAACGAGCAGGCAATGAATGATATGAATTGAATGGGATGCGCAATAGCGTAGTGGACGATAAGGCAGGACGTTCCCAAATCCATCTTGCTTCACAACACTACAGATCCGGCCAGGGGCACAGTGGTTTTTGCGGACTGCATTACGCACAGACGCGATGGAAGTTTCACATATAATGTGAGTGAATATTCATGCGTTTTCATTGCGGGATGAGGGAATGATGAATGGATGCATGGACTGATGATTCCGTTTAGGGTCTGCCATGTACATGGGTTTTTTGAATCACTCCCCTTCCCCTGCGCTATGTGATGCAAGGCTGCCATAGTGGGACATACGTCTATCTGCCCTTGTCGGATCCTCCCTGTCTCGACGCGCCTTCATACACTTGTGTCTAGGCACGTTACTAATCCCATGTCATGGGTTCTATCTTGACGGACGCATGCACAGTAACCGACGTTGCCAATGGTGTATTTAGCTCGATTGATTTCGTTATGATTCGATACTGATTTAGGGGTGTGTATATTCCTTTGGAGTGGGCTAGCATGCATATGGGTGTGGATTTGGTGTGTTGAATGAAGATTGTAATGCATCATGAGTCCCGTAATGCAATCGGTTAATTTGTGTTTCTTTTGGGTGACAGGTATCTCCTGCCCTATTGCAGATGCCATCTCTACGCCACTCCTCCAGATGGTTTTTACTCTCGACTCCTGCAGCTTCGGGTGAATCAGTGGAGCACCATTTCGATCTTATGGGACGATCGCCAATGGGCCACATGCCCTTACGCTGTACTGGTGGCTAGGTGCAACATTTCGGCCTTTCAGCTCGACTAGTGCCTGCCTCATGGGACGGACCTGCGGTTCTTGCCGCTTCCATGTTGCCTTTTGGAACGTTGATGTAGGCCCTGTGTGCCATGATGGTACAGGGCGTCACACAAGTGGAAGCTGGTCAATTATTGCAGATGCAGCCCTCGGTGATGATGGTTGTTTTGGTGTTATTTTGCAAATTGCTGTGGGGCCTTTGTCATTTGGATGTGCATTTAAATTGTATTCCGATATTTGTCGTGTTGCGTTGTTCTTTGCAGGTGATGTGGCGATTTTCGCTTTGTGGCGGTATGTATTGCGAGATGATCTGCATTGTGTTCCGCCTTCTGAGTTGAGTTGTGTGGTACAGTACTGGCCGCGTTTGCCTACGTAGCACAGTATGGTCACGGATAGGGGCTGCCATTGTGACTGTTTACATGATGTGCTGTTCAGGGGCGGGGGATTGGCTTTTGGCCGACTGGTGCCTGTCAGCCAGGTCGATTGGTGGAATGATGGGATGTTCAGAATGTGGCTGGTCACAGGTGACTGTGTTTGCGTGCGTTTGTTGGAGGGGGACTGGGGTCATGTCCATTGGAATAGCTTCTGTATTGATGCCATCTGTGCCCTGCAGCTCCCATCGGCCCCTCTTGGGATGAGCCTGGCTGCTCAGTCACTCTGCCAACTTGTGTGGTACATGCTTCTGCTGATGGTTGGTTTGTTTACTGGCATGAGTACAGGGCTGGTGCAATCCCCCTCAGGATGCTGTTTTGGATGTTGCCTTGCGCTGGTGGCAAGCGATGGGGGACTACTGTTGTTTTGTGTCATGTGTTCTTGATTTTCATTTTGATGTATTGTACCTTCACATGCCTGTGCTGCGTCAGTACGGCTATGGTGACATGCCGTACATGGATGCCCACTCACGGGGCGCTTTGAGCCCCTGCATGCTTTTCTACGTTGGCATGCATGGGTGAATTGTAGATTTCACTGGTTGCATAGTGTGAGTACATTGCGCCTGCCAGGAGTTGTGCAATGTGGCCAGGGAGTGGAGTACAGGCACTCAGTGGGCCATTTACGGTTGGTTCACGTTGCCGTATTTCTCGCCATGGCGGAATGGTACTTTACGACGTGCTTGATGGCGTTCAGTACATGTCCGCTAGGGTCAGAATTCGCGTACCGTTGCGCCATGGCGGTGATTCCGGTTTTGCAAGGCGCGCGTGCGCGTACTTGGTGCAGTTAGCGTTGCCGTTCACTGCGGTGTCGCTAATGGCATCGTACTTTACGGTGACGGGTCATGATCGCAACGAGCGGTGTTCGATGGCGGTATTGCATTTCCGCCATCATTTTTCCATTTCCGCAAGGGTCGTAATGAGGCCCAATGAGATTTACCAACAAGAATACCACTCGTGTACAGCTCAGAGTTGGTGCAGATACCATTGCCTATTCTCCTCATTACCCTATTTAGGTATATAATTTGAGAGTATTGGCGACTATGAACTCTGCAAGCAGTCACGCATTGTAAAGGCATCCCAACTGACTGCACTGTTCTATAGATTCACACTAAATCAGGGGGGATTCACCATATGGGGCACGAGACAACTGTACATGCAGGTATTATCCCATCACAGACATACAACAAGCATTAAAATGGATTGCGGATTCACTACCTGAAGTGCTGCTAAAGCAATGAGATATGTCTATTCTGTCCTGGAACTGTAGGGGTTTTGCTCACTTGTTGTCAACTGAGGGCTCTATTAAGATCTTAGATAAACATAGCTGTTTTTGCCTTCAAGAAACTTGGGCCATGGAGCCATTGATTCTGGATGGCTTTGTCATTTATCAAAGGGCAGCTAATAAAGGTACAAAGGGAAGACCCTATGGTGGATTTATCATAGGGGTGGCTAACATGTTTGGTTCTAAATTAGTGAAAACTGACTGTCCCAGTAATTTGATGGCAGTTGAGATCGACTATACTAACCAGACAGGAATGGATCACTTGCTACTAGTTAGTCTATATAATCCCCCGGGTGCACTAATAAGTGAACAACTCCAGGAGGCCTTACAAAATCTATTGGCTACCTGGCTGCTAAAACGTGGGAACACTGGGGTAATAGTGGTTGGAGACTTCAATTGCCATATGAGTGGTAACATGGGGAAGTCCTATAACCCTAAGTTAAAAACTAAAAATTATATGCAACACACCAAAGAAAATGATCCCGAAGGCCAAGGATGGAAACATTTGTTTGATCTATGGGACATTGAAATGCTTAATGGTAAAACTGTGAGCGACTCTCCAGGTAATTACACCTGGTCCAACGGCATTTCAAGAAGTGCCATAGACTACATTTTTGTTTCCCCTAGTCTGTATGAGATAGTGGAGGATATGCAAATAACCCCTAACAAGTGGAGTGACCATGCTACACTCATATGCAAATTGAACATTGGGACAAAAGCCCAGCCTAGTATCAACATGGGTAACATCGTGCCAAATAAAGCTGGCACTAGGATCAGCTGGTCAGATAAAAATGTCGCTCTTGCGGTGGCAGCTATGGTTAACATTGATCTAAACTTGCTATCGAACTTCCAGGAGATGTCGAGCGACGCCATTGAACACTGGATCTGTACCTTTGCTAAGAAACATGCGGTCTGTCGTACGGGGTCTATGATTAGCTGTGGTAGGGAAAAGCCACCCTTTGACATAGCTATAAGAAACCTGAAGAGAGAGCGTAGAGCGGAACTCCGGCTGGCCAAGAGACAAGCCTATCCTTCAGCCATATATTTTATTAAGGTTAGGAGCGTTAAAAACAAATATAGTGCTATGATCAAGGCTAAACGGAAATTAGACAAAATCACGGCCTCGCAAAGATTGGTAAACACGATCTGTACAGGTAAAACGCGTAATATCTGGGCTCTGCTGGGTGATGCGCGAGGTACTGTACAAGGCAAACTAGCTAACCTTATTAATGCTGAAACATGGATAGCTTTCCTTGAAAATAGGAATTCCAAGGCAGACACAGAGGAACCCCATACACTGATCAATAGGCCGTTAAACCCTCCATTTAATGTGACATATCAAATGGTGCTGAACACAATCTCAGACTTAAAATCCTCCCGAGCCCCGGGCCCAAATGGCCTAGCAAATATTGTGATGAAGGCGCATCCTGAATTCTGGGCATCCCTGTTAGCTATAATGTTCAAAAAGATCCTAAAAGAAGGGAGAATACCCCGATCCTGGCAAACAGCGGTGCTCATACCAGTCTTCAAAAAGGGTAATCGAGCGGATCCTAGCAATTATAGACTGCTCTCAATGCTGGATGTCACAGGCAAAATATTTGCCTCTCTCCTCTTAAAGGAGCTGCAGCACTGGGTAGAGCAATCTGATATACTCTGCAAATTCCAGAGTGGCTTTAGGCAGGGGTATTCTACGGCACACAATATTATGGCTCTGGATCTTTTAAGAACACGAGCCAGATCAGGAGGGCAACCACCACTATATGCCCTCTATATAGACTTTTCGGCGGCATTTGACTCCATTCCCAGAGAGGCCCTGTGGCGGAAGTTAAAAGAAAGGGGTTTTGCTGGAGGGCCTGACCTATTATCTTAGACTACTCCATCAGAACACATCTGCTAAAGTAAAATTAGATCAGGAAGGACACACTACTAGAAGTGTGCTACAAAATAGGGGAGTCAAACAAGGTTGTGTCACGGCCCCGCTGATCTATAATATGTACGTATATGACATCCCGGAGGCCATTAGGGCTGCGTCAAATTGCCCACCGAAAATAGGAGACTCCATCTGCCCTGTTCTGGCCTATGCGGACGACCTAGTTATACTGGACCACACTGTTAGTGGGCTTCGAAGGTCGGCCACCGCTCTGTGGGAATACGCCGAGAGGAATGGCCTCAAAATTAATCTGGAAAAAACAAAGGCAATGAGATTTACCAACAAGAATACCACTCGTGTACAGCTCAGAGTTGGTGCAGATACCATTGCCTATTCTCCTCATTACCCTATTTAGGTATATAATTTGAGAGTATTGGCGACTATGAACTCTGCAAGCAGTCACGCATTGTAAAGGCATCCCAACTGACTGCACTGTTCTATAGATTCACACTAAATCAGGGGGGATTCACCATATGGGGCACGAGACAACTGTACATGCAGGTATTATCCCCTATGATCACCTATGGTCTTGAAGCCCTCCTCAACTCTGACCTGAAATGGCTCCAGGTGATCGAGGGGAAATTTTGGCGCTCTATTCTGGGCCTACCATCGGGAATCCCTATGGCAATATTAAGACTGGAATTGGGGCTGACCTCAATGAAAGCGATAGTACTAAAAAAGCGAGCCCTACTCTATTTGAGAATGAGGGATGAGGCTAAAAATGGGCTACTTAAGGCAGTTTACCTAGAGATCTCGAAGGATAAATCCCCGTGCCCTTTGAAGGAGCAAATGTCTAAATTCCTGACGACCATTGGGTGGCAAATAAGGGAGGGCAATGTAACTGTAGACATGCAAAGGGCTCTGGTCAAACGCATAGAGCTCTGGGACTGGCTGGAGAATTACGCTCATCTCCAGAAGCTGAAAAGCTATCAGTTTGTCCAGTATAGATTGTATAACTATAAAAATCTGCAGAGCTATCTCAATTTATGCCCGTGTAGGAGACTTAGATGATTCATATTACTTCTAAGGCTAGAACAACTACCTACTTTGATGATAACAGGCAGAAGAGACATGATCCCCCCAGAATTACGGCTTTGTCGGTTATGCAAAGGAGTGAATCAGCTAGAAACTGCCAGACATGTATTGACTGAATGTCACAAAATGTTAAGTACCATAAACCTTGGCTTGGGTCAGCTTGTGCATAACCAAGGTTACATTAAAGAGGAGTTATTTTGGCATCACTGTATTAACTCCAACAGTATAAGACTCATGATGGCACTGTACAACGTTTGGCTGAAGGTGGAAAGAAGACTTAATATAACCATATAGGAGGATATAAAGAGGAGTTGATGTATAGCCATCGCTGAAACCTATGAGGGGCTGTTGGCTAACACAGGCCCCTATTTATACAGGAATTGTAACAACACTGAAATTAGATTGATATTCCATCTGGAATTTTTATTGGAGAATATACGGTAGGATGTGGTTAGATCTGGTCCCTGAACTATTGTAAATGTGAACTTAAAATGAAGTTGTTTTATATGGTTTTTAGGAAATGTATATTTAGAGAATTTAATGTATTGTCTTTCGTGGTAATTTCTTATGCAATGTCTGTTAAGTACTGATGGTTTTCTCATTATAATTTTGTTCCCATTTAGGTAATATTTTATGTATTTTATGTGTAAAGTTTCATTGTAAACTAAGTCACAATAAATTATATTATAGAGCCAAGGAATCAGCTGATGCTCAGAAATGTTCTGAATTCCATGGTTATACTCAAAAGTAGCCAGCCAATCCAAAATATCAAGCTTAACCTCATACATACATACTGTTTCTTTGGGCATGCAAGGCCTCTTAGGCCAGGAAGACCTAGAAGACTCTGGGAGAGAACCATTCTCTAGAGACATTCTTTTCTTTTCAAGTTCATGATTCAACTCCATTTCTCTGAGCTTAAGTCCTTGATGTTTGCTTTCAGTTTGGGCGTGGATTCTTTTAAACTCCAACTCAAGTCTCATTCTTTCAAGAGAGACACATTCAGAACTCATCATTGGACCCAAGGTGGTCCTTATGCATAAAGGTTGAGGCCTATGAGCAGGTAGAGGTAAAACAAGGCCTACATTTTGCGACTCTTCTGCCTCATCTAACTCATGAATTACATTTGCGCTGTGATCTGAAACATTATCATCCTCATCATCATTTTCCACATTTGCTGCAGGGGTAGGTGTTTCAGACCCACTCCTCAGACTTTGATACTACAACACCTTTTCTATCAATTCAACCTTTTTGCCTTTTACAGTGAGATTCCTGATCAATTGTTAAAGTGACTAGCGTCTCCTATCTGAAGTTATCCATATCAGGCATGATAAAACAATTGCTTCTCTAGTGGTGCTTAGCATTGTGAAGGTTATTTGAACAAAAGTAAGAGTAGGACTCTAAATGTAACAACTATACTTTATCCTCACCACTGTACACCAGTGTTAGGCAGAATCACATGCAGTACATTTTGGGAACACTACACACAATTAATACTACAAGTGTCAGTACAACTTCACTTTTGGTACAAGCCTGTACTACACAGTAATGTGATAGCAGTGGCTGAGCAGCCAGACTTATCTCAAGAGCAAAGTGGCAGTACAAGAGGTTACACAAAGGACTACCAATCACAGTGGTTCAAACAAACACTTACTCCAGGTTTCATGGTAAAGGAATACACATTTATTTACACTTTAAGTTGGAAAACATTCAACTAGCAAAAGCAGCTCAATATCACAAACTAATATAGTACAATACACAAGCAATACGTTACAGAACAAGTTCAACTGCCCTGAAGTAGGAGCAAAATGGCACTTCTGTTTCTTTTTAAAGGGGTAAAAAGACAATGTTATAGGAGTTAAAAGCACACATACTTTCAGAGGTAGGGCAAAGAGTTTCAGTGCACTGCAACCAGCAAGTCAATACAATAGGCCTGGGCCAAAGTCAATGGTTCAGAGTCTTGGATAGGATAGCACAGTTCTGGTAGTAAATGGTTAAGTCTTTGACATGGTTTTTAGAAGTAGTTGGTCAGATGAAAAGTTAGATGTTGGTTAGGAAGGGACAAGCCTTCAAAGTTGGGAAAGTTTCACAAACCTTCAGGGCGGCCGAAAAGATTTCCTTACCGCATTTGCACAGTACCTTTAAAGTGAACAAAAGCTGTAGCTGAGGCAGTTGTCCCTGGCAGTTCCTGCAGATCTTGCTGTTCCTGAGCTTTAGTTATGGGGACAAGAAAGAGGACATTGGGAGGATCCTGGACTGCCCAGGGAAGAGGCCACAAGCTTGGCCAAACGTCAGTTAAAGGTGTGAGTGCCTCAAGACCACAAACTGGTATCCTTCCCATTGGCTATCTAGTTGTCAACAACACTCTGAAGAAAATTCCACCAGTATAGGGAAGGTGTCCAGGTGGCTTGCGAGTTGGTTGTTCCCACCAAACTCAAAGGAAGAAGTTAGCCTTGAAGGGCTTCTCTGTCGATGGAGTTTCAGGCAATTCGGACCACCAGCAGGGCTTCACCGGTGGACCAGGAGTTGCAGCAGTCATCTTCCTTCAGCTCGTCGTCGGTTCTCTCGTTCCAGTGGACGACTCTGCTTTCCGAGTCCCAGGAGCCTGCTTTTAAATAGTTTTCCCCCATTCATTCCAGCCAGGCTGTCACTCACACAGCAGGGTGGCTGTCCTTGCCAGACAGCCTGCCCACCAATCATGCCAGAGTGCATTCAGGTCTCCAAGGAGACTAAGCACAGGGAGTTCGGGCACGTCTCTCACATCCTCCAAAGGCCAACGAACAAAGCAACCAAACCTGGTTTGGCTTGCAGAGTTGGACACTAGAAGGACCTTTCCTAAAAGAAATGGTGAAGAAAGTCGACTAGAGTCGGTTTTTACAGATAGGACTTGGGTGCCATATTGGAAAACATGGCTGACCCGATTTTTAGCTACCGGTGTTCGGTCAGAAAAAATCATGGTAGTTTGTTAAAAACCACTGCCACCATCCATTTCAAGTAGGAAAGGGTAACATTTGACTGTTACATGAGTGTTTAGCCTCAGGGGATGCTAGGCAACCCCTCCAGCACCACTCTATAGGAATATAGTGTGTGCTGGGTTGTTAGGCAGAATCATATGCAGTACCCTTTGGGAACACCACACACAATTAAGACTACCAGTGCAAGTACAAATTCACCTTTGCTACTAGCCTGTACTACACAGTAAAGTGGCAGCGATGGCTGAGCAGCCAGACTTATCTCAAGAGTAAAGTGAGCGGTATCAGAAGTTATACAAAGGACAGCAATGACTGTGGTTCAAGCAAACACTGATGCAAGGTTTCTGAGTAAAATAATAGACATTTATTTACACCATCAGTTATAAAACAGTTCACTAATATAAAGCAGAAAAAAAATCACAATCTTAATACACTACACCCCACCCAATCAATTCTGGACAAGTTAAACTCAAAATGAAGCGTGAGCAAAATGGCACTCCAGCAATTTAAACAAGGGAGGGAAAAACAACATTTTTCAAAATTAAGCAGCACCAACAAGTAATAGACAGGGCAATCTTGAAAAGGCTTAGTACAACTAGGATTCAAATCAATAGGCCTGGGCCAATGTTAATGATTCAGAGTCTTTGCAGAGGATCACGCAGTTCAGAGTAGTTCGCGGTTAAGTCTTTGCCAAGAGTTCGAGACGAAGTTGGTCAGAAGAAAAGTTATTTAAATGAGTAGAGAAGGACAAGCCCTCAGATTAGGGAAAGATTTAAAACACTTTCACTGCGGTCGGACGGAACGAATGACTGGATTTGAACAGTACCTTAGTAGAAGAAGAATGCTGTAGCAGAGGCAGAAGTTCCTGGCAGGTCCTGCAGGCTCACGGTTCCTGAAGTAACTGTCGGACTGACAAGAAGGAGGAAGACCGGAGGATCCTGCACTGCCCAGGGAAGAAACCAGCAGCAGAGCAAAGCGACAAATAAAAGGTGCGCTCCTTAAAACCCAAACAGGGTCTGGTCCTGCTGGCTATCCGGTTAATGAAGCGATGCACAGCAAATTCGACCAGGAGAGGGAGGCCTTGCTTGGTGTATGGCGAACTGGTTGGTCCCACCAGCTCAAGGGGAGATGATTCCTTAAAGATCTTCCCTGTCGTTGAAGTTTCAGGCGATTCAGACCCGCAGCAGGGCTTCACCGGGAGGTTCAGTATTTGCAGTAGTCCTCTTCCTTCAGCTTCTCTTCGGTTCTCTCGATCCAGTGGCGACTCTGCTTTCCAAGTCCCAGGGACCGGCTTTTAAGCAGTTTTCACCCAATCACACAGCTTGGCTGTCAATCACACAGCAGGGTGGCTGTCCTGTCAGGACAGCCACCTAGCCAATCAAACTTGGGTCTCCAAGGAGACCATGTGCATGGGGCCTCAAACCCCTCCCTCACATCCTGTCCACCCAGACACTCATGCGCCTAAGGAGGGCTTCTGTGCAGAACCCCGCCAAAGGACGGCAAACAAAGGAATCAAACCTGGTTTGGCACGCAGAGTAAAACATGAGACCTTTATAAACCCAGCTGGAACAAATAAAATTAAAAGGGGTCCTGCGGATTAAAGTTCAAGGCTACCACCATAGCCTCTAAAAGTACCAAGCTATTTTCGTAGTCCGCAGTAGGAAGAAAATTGTAGATACCACTGCCACCAGCCAAATCCAAGGGAAAAGGGGAACTAAATAATGTTCCATGAGAAATAGACAAAAAGGGATAACTATTAACCCTTGCAGTACTCTATGGAAGATAGTTTGTACTGGGTCTGTAAATTTAAAAAGACTAGTAAAGTCAATGGCAACTTTACATGTTCTGGGAGACAGTAGTCAGTCCCAGAAAAAGGAGTTTAAAGTAGGAAGTCTAAAAGACATGCCTGTGCCACTGCACTAAAGGGGCTGTGTGACACACAGTAAAAAGATGATTCCTATGGAGTAGGTGCGAATCCACAGTCTATGAACACAAAAGTGTAAAACACACAGCAAAACACATGTAAGAGTGGGAAAAAAGGCTCACACGCTTACCAGGTGAAAATAAAAAATCCTAGAAATCCAGCAAAGCTGCTGAGGGAGTTTAGCCATTCTGGAGAATTCCCCCTAACAGGACTGTAAATTTAAAGAGACTAGTAAAGTCAATTCAACTTTACATGCTCTGGTAGACAGTTGTCAGTCCCAGAGAAGGTATTTGAACCTTGGGGAGTCTCTAAGACATCCCTGTGCCACAGCACTGAAGGTGCTGTGTGACACACAAGAAGAAGATGACGCCTATGGGGTTGTTTTAAAACTCCATATCCAAAGAACACAAAAGTAAAATACACATCAAAATACATGAGAGAGTGAAAAAAGACTCACACTCTTTCCAGGTAAAAATTAAAATCCTAGAAATCCAGCAAAGTTGCTGGGGGTCTCAAAAGGAAAGGGAAATTAGCACATTCTTGAGAATTCTCCCTAAATATTGTCCTTTGGCATTCACTATCACCTTTTTGCTGGTGGCACTAAAATGTTTTTCTCCTCTTCCTACTTCAACCTCAAAAACAGATGTCATCTTTCTCGCATCTTTCAGTGCCCTCTCTGCCCTACATATTTCCTTCCCTCACCCAAGGCTTACAACCATGGTGTCCTCTTCGATAGTGACCTCCCAATTCAACAATGCATCACTACCACTACCACTGTCTCTGCTTCTCATATTAACCTCCTCAAAATTCTGAAAATATATTCTTTTTTTACTAACAACTTTATGAAAACTATAATCTTGAGCCTTGTGCTTAGCAAACTTGACTACTTCTCAAGATTACGCCCTTAGCCTTCCTTTCTATTCCAACTTCTATACAAACTTTGCCATACACACATTCTGCCACTTCTACCTGCCAACAACATGCTGGTTGGTTCTCTATGTACAGCCTCGCCCTTTTCAAGTTCCTTCTCCAAGAATACAAAGCTATCACTGCAACTTCCCTCCAATCATCCCCTGGATCCAACCTCACTGTCCCATGCCCATCCTATGCCTCCTCTTGCTTCCACTCTTTTTGCCCCTACTCACCCCGCTCCACTGACACTCATTGTCATCAATGACATTTGTGATGTCATCTTTGATGTCCTGGGTGTTAGTGTTAGCAGTGCACAGTGGTGCGGCCAGTTATGGTTGCTCTACCATAACTGGCGAATTTCAGGGTTTTTTTGGTTTTACTTCGAACCATAATGTCATGTTTATAAAGTTTTTTTTAGTGAATTTCACAGGTTTTTAGTAGCACAACTGGTGCTGTGCAAGGCAAATGTTGCAGGATGACGTTCCTACATCAATATAAAACCTTATCAAATGGTATTTTTTTCCAAGCTTTCATTCCTTGCATAGCTTTTGAAGAACCCTAGTGTTAGCTAAATGGCCCTGTGTCAGGTATCTCCTACAAGATAATTGCAGTCTCAACCACCCAGTGACTCACTCTGAAGTAGCTCTGGACTGATAACCCAGACCCCGATACCCTGTATATGAAAACAAAAGGGCTTGTTTAAAGAATGATATCACAGTGATTTACAACTAAACAACCATTTGTTGAATAGTAAATCAGCTTTTTCATGATTTTATTTTCTGCCTGATCATTTCAGGCTTTAGTGCTCTTTTTATAAGACATACACATTGGAGGCGGTAATATTAAAATCAACACCGACCACCACTAGGTATGCACTTACATTGTAGACTTTAGGAAAGTAATGAGAGAGGAAAGGGCCAGGACCTCTACATCCCACTTGTAGTCGGCACACCAGCACTAACTAGGGCTGGTTGAGACTGCAATTATCTTGTAGGAGATACCTGACACAGGGCCATTTAGCAATCCAATCATGAGAACCGCTACTCGCATACGCCACCAAACCCACTGTTTCCATCAAACACTCTAGGAGGCAGCCTCAGATTTCAAAATGTAGGATGCCAGTCCGACTTCAATATTAATCTGAAAACATTGTAACACAGACGAGGCATTGGTCGCCGTACAACTTCCACTTTACAGTATGAATTTGGTGGCAAGAAAACACCACTTTTTGAGTTTGCGCTGCCACATTCCATCCCAACCTAATTAAAGCTCACCTTCGGAAACAGTATTTCATAAGTATAACAAGTGCATTGGTGTCTTGTTTTATATGTGTTACCGGCGATGTCCGTGTACACCAAAGTATGAACATAAGATGGCGGAGGCAGCGAAGAAATCTGACGCACTTCACGCTCTTCCACAACCAATCAATGAAAGCGCCACATGTCCACGGACATGACGCTACGGATTAGCCAATCAATTTCTTGACCGCGGAGCGAACAGGGAAGTGTGACCGCGGAGCGGACATATATATCACTAATTTTTTCAGACCTACTTTTTGGTCGTTTTAAAGGAAACTACTGGACGGATTGTCAC
Source organism: Ambystoma mexicanum (assembly GCF_040938575.1). Taxonomy (NCBI): domain Eukaryota; kingdom Metazoa; phylum Chordata; class Amphibia; order Caudata; family Ambystomatidae; genus Ambystoma; species Ambystoma mexicanum. The sequence continues at coordinate 694,489,995 of NC_090926.1, read as the reverse complement.
CAAATTTACAAAAGCACGTTTTCAGGACCAAGCCCCTGCCCCTGCTGCAAATTTAGTGAAAATCCGTCCAGCGGTTTGGCCTGTAGGCATGCGCAAAGTTTTTCCCCCTTTCAGTCTATGGGAAAAAAAGACGTTTTGGGACCCCCCCCTATAACTTTTCCCCACCTGGACCAAACATCACCAAAAGTTTGGAGAGGATTCGTCCAGGGGGAGTGGGAGGGGGAGTGGAGTTATAGGCCACCCAAAAAGTGATCTTCCTATGGAAACAGCAACTTAACCATAACTACACAGCCACTACCGTGGCTGTGTAATATATATATATATATATATATATATATATCATGTGTTCTAATCTTTGTGTTATTGTGCTGGACCTCTCGCAGGAATGACTCTGCCTTCTACAAATGTGTTATTGCAAGTCATTTCTGATCAAAATTGACATCTGTGTTCTTTAGATAAATACATTCAAAAAGTTGGGAGTATATTTAAACAGAACTTTGTTAGCAGGAATAGCGCATATGAGTTCTTAACATATAATTAGTGAATCTCTGTGATCACTGGGCCGCCCATAATGACGACAATTATATTTCTGGCACACATTATGGCGCAGCACAGTGATCACATAGATCACTGTGCCCTACATCCCCCGCTACCGCCTCCCCCTACCTACTTACCTTTTCGACGGAACACTGTGAAGTATGCTGCTGTCTCTCCCCCGACCCTGCAGCATCAGTTCTCGCCCACTAACGTGGGTCTAAACTGGCGTTGCAGGGTCCTTTATTTTTCTTTTTTTTATTTTCTTTTTTTTTTTTATTGTCCCCCGCTCCCATCTAATGGAAGTGGGGGACAGCCCTGCAACCCCCCATCCCACTACACTGACAAAAGGGAACAAGGGACACCCCCGCAATCCCGGCTCCCATTACCCGGTGTAGTGGGGGATAGCATTTCATTACTGCGCAAAGGCGCAGTAATGAAATAGTCGCAATTTTAGAGGCAACATTTTGGTACTGTTACAAATTAGTAATGTTCAGGACCCTACTACATTTTTACTGACAAACGTACGCGATTTAAAGGTTTACAGAGTTCAAGGTCTTTGCTTTCATTGCCACAATATGAATAAAAGCTTGACTTGTTGGTACGTTTTTTAAAAACAAATCAAAACAAATCTTTATTTTATAACCTTTTATGAGAACATTACATCATCTGCAGCGAAGTTTGTATTTGGGTTCTAAAGCAATGAGAGTGATAGGAAGTGTGAGATAAGAGTGACCTTCAGAGTAAGCTTGCGAATGAAGCTGTGAGATAAACAAACAAACGTGAATGCGATACAATGTAAACTCAATTCTGTGTTTTTTAATGTCACACTTGTTTTTTAAGTATGTTGCTCACGGTACTGATACACAGGTAGTACTGTACGTAATAGTATGTTTTAATGTAGATCTAAGTCAAATGGATTCAGAACTCATCCCACCAAACCAACTCTAAAACTGTCCACTTCATTATACTTTTTTTTTATTTTTTATTTATTGAATATAGTTGAAATTACATCGACTTTTTCAATTTATACAAATTAGAAAATTCTTACACATAAAATCTAAATAAAACAGCCAAAAACTATATCAATTCATATTATACAATCATCATCATTCTAGGTTCAAGGCCTGTAAAAAATTGACTGTTGCAATTCTTATACTCATACATTCAGTAGCAGCCAAGGCAACCCATCTATTTTTTGGGTCGAGTTGTGCAAAGTATGCAAAATGGTTAACAAAGTGCAATTTTCTTAGTGTACTAAGTGCAGGGCATTCCAGTATTAAGTGTTGAAGAGATTCTACAATCATAACATTTTTACAGAACCGACACCAGTTATGGTCAGAAGCAATTTGTTTCCTTCTTGTTTTGACCTCACCGGTGGGCCAGATGTTAAACCTTAACCGAAGAATCGCAGATCTTACAGCAGCAGATGGTGCTAAACGTAAATAGGACGCAATGTTTTTATAGCATTTTGGACCAAAGATTGTAGGATCAAAGTCTTTATATGTTAGACACAAAGTTCTGGTGTCAATCCAGTCCGTCATATACACCTTCTCCTTCGCCAGCTCTGGGTGAGCAATAAGCAGTTTTAGTGAAATGTCGGCATGTACCATGATTGTTAGAATTTTCATAGTCCAGTATTTCGGAAACATTTCTGAAGAATTAATCAGGTAACTTGAAATAGTGGATAATGTAGAGTTACCATATGTAGACAGTAAACATTTGCGAAATAGGGCACATAAGCGCCAGTTATATAGTGCACGTAGAGAAATTAACCCCAATTCATCTCTTATTAACACTCCTGGAATACATTGAGGTAGATTTAAGATTGCACGCCAAAACTTGGCTTCTAATAAATTCAAAAACCCTAAGGGGACAATTAGTGTTTCCAGACCATAAAGGACGGTTGCTACAACATTCTGATCCCAATAAGTAATGGCAGCTTTGATGAAAAATTTACCATATTTAGAAATGATTACTCGTGTCTGACAAATTGCTGTGATTAGCTTCTGCTTAATTTTATTCAGCTGTGAGTCTAACGTTGGGGTGCCCTCAAAGATCAGGCCCAGATAAACATAATTTGGTACCGTCTTTAAGGGTATCCCGTCAATCTGCCAGTTCATTAGGTGCTTGTGTGTGCCTTTAGGAACATATGCAACGATTTGTGTTTTACTCGTGTTTACTACAAGTTCATTTTCTTTGAAATAGGAGCATAAAGCTAGCAGAAGATTGTGTAAACCACTTGGAGTTTTTGATACCAACACAAGATCGTCTGCATACCACAATGCACAGATTTTTACATTATTCAACTTAGGAGCGTCAGCGATTGCTTTGTGAAAGATATCCTGTACATCATTAATAAAGAAATTAAAGAAATTAAATAAGGCAGCCGCCAAAATGCATCCCCGTTTCAGCCCTCTAAACGTTAAAATAGGGGTTGATAGAAGCCCCTCAGAGTTTAGCCTTACATAAACCATGGTTTGTGAGTGGAGGGCAAAAATAATGTCAGTAAGAGTGGATGGGCAATTCGCTTTGACTAGCTTATCTATAGGTTTTGGTCTTGAAACCGAATCAAATGCGGAATGAAGATCTACAAACGCAAAATATCTGGCTTGCTTCTTATATATTGCTTGTTGTTTGATAGCATTTAAAGTTATTAAATTAATGCCCGTGCTCAGCCCTGCCACAAATCCACTTCATTATACTTCAGCCATGCTATACGAACTGATGTATCACCCCCGTACAGGTCTTTAAGACTAAAATGTGTTAGGTCAGCCCTGTGCTACACTACAGAGAAAAACAAAGAAGGAATGGTTTCAACCCTAAATAATATATTTAGTACGGCACTAACTATTCCTCTTGTGTCATAAATAACAACGCTGAAGGAACAATCTTTAAAAGCCTCCTTTTTCATCCACTGCCATTTGGTCACACCTTGCATAACTTCAGATGCCTGCCCCATGGGCCGCCACCTCTGCACCTTTTATCCCTATAAACAATTACATTATATTATAACCACCTGTCTCACTGGGCAATCAAAGAATTGCAGAATTGACTTGTTTTACTCATGCTACCAGTTAATTCCTCTATCCTCCCCTAGAGAAGATTGTTAGAAAAGGATATTCTTAAATAAGGATAACTACTCACTCATTCTATTTTTAAACAATACAGAAAGGTGAATGATTGGGGGTAGACAAAATCAGACTGTGATAACTTTAGATTTGGCATTGTTCACAGTTGTTCACAATTAGGCCTCTTCCTACCATGTCCATATCATGACTAGGTACCCCAATCGTATCATAAAACTATTGATCTTTCGCACGCAGCCTTCCACCTTCTTCTCATCTTGCCCAACCATCTCCAGCAACTCCAGTCTCCAACAAATCTCCATCCTTCTCCATCTGATCTTTTCCAACATCTTCCAATAACTCTCCAACTTCGTCCAACTAATTTCCAACCTCCTCCTTATGATCTTTCTCAACATATAAAAACAACATTAAATAAATATTTCAATAATGCCCCAGCTTCCTCCAACAAATCTCCAATCTCCTCCTTCTGATTTTTTTTTAAGCTCCCCAGCCTCCTTCAACACCTTCTACAGTGTAGTGCCTTGCTTTTCCACCTCCACCACACTCTTCTCTGTCATCCCCCTCGTCCATTCTCCACACACCTTCCTTCGTCTGCTTGCCAGCTCTTTCGAAACACTGTCCTTCCCCCTGCACCAACACCACGCATGCCAACCACAGCTCTGGCCTTTTTATATTCTAATGGCCAGACCGATGATGTTGGCTCTCAGGCTGGTGGCCTGTCCCTGGATTTTGTACGGTGGGATGGGCCATCATTGGCCGATCTCTGATGATTCCCCCTGGTGTGTGCTTAGTAATAGAAAGGCTGTATAGAAGGGCGTGGCATTCTTGAATATCACTGGACTGGTCTGCTTCGATCAGTTGATTTGCTGTTTCATGTTCTCATCTTTCTGGTGAATTGGTAAGACTGTTTGTAAACACATAACATTTGGCATATGAAAACTCTTCCTCAGGTGTTCAGGAACCAGGGCTGGGCTTCTTCTACCTCCTTTTGAAGGTTTGACCTTGTCCGTATTCATGGGCCTCGAAATTCATTCTGTTTTCTTGTAGGAGATCCACTGACATATGCAGAGCTCTGGATAAAATGGTGGCAGCTCATGGTGATGATTTGGGTGCTTCTGCAGCATCAGTTTCTTTACAGCATACTATTCTGTATTTAAAGGGACCTTTGCTAATTTTTCAGTGGTGAGGGGCTAACACCCTATGTCCTATAGTCTTTTCTTCAAAGGGGTACTGTTTACAGAGGAGTATAGACTGTATAGCTGTGGTTCAGATAGGCTCTTTTGAAAGCAGAGGGATTGTGGAAGATGTTGTCTTCTTGTGACAGTCTCCTTCTAAGCGAACAGGCCCAATGCAATGCACTATAGGATCCCTTATATACCTCCTCGGGATCCACCATCTTGGAGTGTAAGGGATCCCTATCCCATACGGCCATCACACTGCCGGCACCCAAATCAAAGCAGGCAGCCTCACCCATACCTGGCATCCCATCACCTCTCACCACAACCAAACATACATTTTCCTGCTTGAATACCACTCCCTCCACCCACTAACCTACATCTGACACCATGGCCCTCATTCACCACCCAAAGCCGTATCTGCCTGGAAGCTCTTAAGGTTCCCATTGCCATGCATGACTAGGTGCACCATTCCTGGCTTTCACTGATTGCAATTTGGGACTTTCGCTTTGAATTTTCCAGTTGAAAGGCAGATCTATCATTCCCCGAATCCATATGAGAAAACTAATTGGATGACCTACTTACCTAGAAAATGTAGAGCACTCATGAATGTACATCCTTAAGTTCTGGTGCTTTCTTGACTACAGCTATCAAAATGCACATTATTTAGCGCATGACTAAACCAAAAAAATCATATTCTTCTTTGAGAGAGAGCTCGAGATTGAAAATGGATGAACTTATCATGCTTCTCAAGGTTAAACCAGCAAAGGAAAGAAATCACAATCTGACCTTTACACAATCTTTGCAGGAGAATGTCAATTTCATGGTGATGAATCTACTTTATACTTTTTATAGCTGGTCTGAAATGCCATAAACTGGATGGTCTGAACACGTGTTATCTAAGTTTTGCGAAAAAAATGTGCAGCGACTTAATTTCATGAGACTGCCTGTTGATGGTCCTTCTGGGGTGGGGCCAACAGCATGTGGCTCATCAGACGACTGACCCATTAAGACGTTTCTGTTCTTAATGATATGAAGCTCCAACATAGAAGAATTAAAAGCATCATCGCTATACATGCTTGGTTGCCACAAGATTGTTGTCACTGTGGTAACATTTCGAACAACTCGTGCTTAATCCTCAAAAATCTGAAGGATTGTGAAAACCCTCTTTCATGTTATGCATTCATCAACTGAAAATTGTGAGCAAAAAAGTTTTTGTTGCAATCAGTCTGCAGGGAGGAGCCGATTTATGTCCGAAGTAACTGCTGTCCTGCAGGGCAGTGCCTCATCCAATTGCAGTGTGCTAACCCTGGACCAGTATACAGGGCTGCCAAACAGCAAACGCCGAGCAGGGAACGTGTATTACTGGGGTGCGCGGGAAGTTCCACACGCGATTTCAGCAGGGTATGTGTATTTCTAGGGTGTGGGGAAGTTCCACACGCGATTCCAGCAGGGTACGTGTATTTCTGGGGTGTGGGGAAGTTGTACACGCGATTTCAGCAGGGTACCTGTATTACTGGGGTGCGCGGGAAGTTCCACACGCAATTTCAGCAGGGTATGTGTATTTCAGGGATGCAGGGAACTTTTACACGCAATTTCAGCAGGGTACCTGTATTACTGGGGTGCGCAGGAAGTTACACACGCGATTTCAGCAGGGTACGTGTATTTCTGGGGTGCGGGGAAGTTTAACACGCGATTACAGCAGGGTACCTGTATTACTGGGGTGCGTGGGAAGTTACACACGCGATTTCAGCAGGGTACGTGTTTTTCTGGGGTGCGGGGAAGTTTAACACGCAATTTCAGCAGGGTAGGTGCATTGCTGGTGTGCGCGGGAAGTTACACATGCGATTTCAGCAGGGTATGTGTATTTCTGGGGTGCGGGGAAGTTTGACACGCGATTTCAGCAGGGTACGTGTATTTCTGGGGTGTGGGGAAGTTCAACACGCGATTACAACAGGGTATGTGTATTACAGGGGCGCGGGGAAGTTTAGCACGCGATTACAGCAGGGTACCTGTATTACTGGGGTGCGCGGGAAGTTATACACACGAATTCAGCAGGGTACGTGCATTTCTGAGGTGCGGGGAAGTTTGACACGCGATTTCAGCAGGGTACCTGTATTACAGGGGTGTGCAGGAAGTTACACATGGGATTTCAGCAGGGTACGTGTATTTCTGGGGTGCGGGGAAGTTCAAAACGCGATTACAGCAGGGTATGTGCATTACAGGGTTGCGCGGGAAGTTCTACACGCGATTCCAGCAGGGTACGTGTATTTCTGGGGTGGGGGGCGGAGTTCCACACATGATTTCAGCAGCGTACGTGTATTTCTGGGGTGCAGGGAACTTTTACACGCAATTTCAGCAGGGTACCTGTATTACTGGGGTGCGCAGGAAGTTACACATGCGATTTCAGCAGGGTACGTGTATTTCTGGGGTGCGGGGAAGTTTAACACGCGATTACAGCAGGGTACCTGTATTACTGGGGTGCGTGGGAAGTTACACACGCGATTTCAGCAGGGTACGTGTTTTTCTGGGGTGCGCGGGAAGTTCCACACGCGATTTCAGCAGGGTACGTGTATTTATGGGGTGCGGGGAAGTTCAACACGCAATTACATCAGGGTACCTGTATTACTGGGATGCGCGGGAAGTTCCACACACGATTTTAGCAGGGTACGTGTATTTCTGGGGTGCGGGGAAGTTGTACACGCCATTTCAGCAGGGTACGTGTATTTATGAGGTGCGGGGAAGTTAAACACGCGATTTCAGCAGGGTACGTGTATTTCTGGGGTGCGGGGAAGTTCAACACGCAATTACAGCAGGGTATGTGCATTACAGGGGTGCGCGGGAAGTTCCACACGCGATTCCAGCAGGGTACGTGTATTTCTGGGGTGCGGGGAAGTTGTACACACGATTTCAGCAGGGTACCTGTATTACTGGGGTGCGCGGGAAGTTCCACACGTGATTTCAGCAGGGTACGTGTATTTCTGGGGTGCAGGGAATTTTCACACGCAATTTCAGCAGGGTACCTGTATTACTGGGGTGCGCGGGAATTACACACGCGATTTCAGCAGGGTACGTGTATTTCTGGGGTGTGGGGAACTTTTACACGCAATTTCAGCAGGGTACCTGTATTACTGGGGTGCGCGGGAAGTTACACACGCGATTTCAGCAGGGTACGTGTATTTCTGGGGTGCGGGGAAGTTTAACACGCGATTACAGCAGGGTACCTGTATTACTGGGGTGCGCGGGAAGTTACACATGCAATTTCAGCAGGGTACGTGTATTTCTGGGGTGCGGGGAAGTTTAACACACGATTACAGCAGGGTACCCGTATTACTGGGGTGCGTGGGAAGTTACACACGCGATTTCAGCAGGGTACGTGTATTTCTGGGGTGAGGGGAAGTTTAACACACGATTTCAGCAGGGTAGGTGTATTACTGGTGTGCGCGGGAAGTTACACATGCGATTTCAGCAGGGTAGATGCATTTCTGGAGTGCGGGGAAGTTCAACACGCGATTACAGCAGGGTACGTGTATTACAGGGGTGTGCGGGAAGTTCCACACGCGATTCCAGCAGGGTACGTGTATTTCTGGGGTGCAGGGAAGTTGTACACGCGATTTCAGCAGGGTACCTGTATTACTGGGGTGCGTGGGAATTACACACGCGATTTCAGCAGGGTACGTGTATTTCTGGGGTGCGGGGAAGTTTAACACGCGATTACAGCAGGGTACCTATATTACTGGGGTGCGCGGGAAGTTACACATGCGATTTCAGCAGGGTATGTGTATTTCTGGGGTGTGGGGAAGTTTAACACACGATTACAGCAGGGTACCTGTATTACTGGGGTGCGCGGGAAGTTACACATGCGATTTCAGCAGGGTACGTGTATTTCTGGGGTGAGGGGAAGTTTAACACACGATTTCAGAAGGGTAGGTGTATTACTGGTGTGCGCGGGAAGTTACACAAGCGATTTCAGCAGGGTACATGCATTTCTGGGGTGTGGGGAAGTTTGACACGCGATTTCAGCAGGGTACGTGTATTACAGGGGTGCGCGGGAAGTTACACACACGATTTCAGCAGGGTGCGTGTATTTCTGGAGTGCGGGGAAGTTCAACACGCGATTACAGCAGGGTACGTGTATTACAGTGGTGTGGGGGAAGTTCCACATGCGATTCCAGCAGGGTACGTGTATTTCTGGGGTGCAGGGAAGTTGTACACGCGATTTCAGCAGGGTACCTGTATTACTGGGGTGCGCGGGAAGTTCCACACGTGATTTCAGCAGGGTACGTGTATTTCCTGGGTGCAGAGAACTTTTACACGTGATTTCAGCGGGGTACCTGTATTACTGGGGTGCGCACGAAGTTACACACGAGATTTCAGCAGGGTACGTGTATTTCTGGGGTGTGGGGAAGTTTTACACGTGATTTCAGTAGGGTACCAGTATTACTGGGGTGCGCGGGAAGTTCCACACGCAATTTCAGCAGGCTATGTGTACTTCTGGGGTGCAGGGAACTTTTACACGCGATTTCAGCAGGGTACCTGTATTACTGGGGTGCGCGGGAAGTTACACATGCGATTTCAGCAGGGTACGTGTATTTCTGGGGTGCGGGGAAGTTTAACACGCGATTACAGCAGGGTACCTGTATTACTGGGGTGCGAGGGAAGTTATACACGCGAATTCAGCAGGGTACGTGCATTTCTGAGGTGCGGGGAAGTTTGACACGCGATTTCAGCAGGGTACCTGTATTACAGGGGTGTGCAGGAAGTTACACATGCGATTTCAGCAGGGTACGTGTATTTCTGGGGTGCAGGGAAGTTCAACACGCAATTACAGCAGGGTACCTGTATTACTGGGGTGCGCGGGAAGTTCCACACACGATTTCAGCAGGGTACGTGTATTTCTGGGGTGCGGGGAAGTTGTACACGCAATTTCAGCAGGGTACCTGTATTACAGGGGTGTGCAGGAAGTTACACATGCGATTTCAGCAGGGTACGTTTATTTCTGGGGTGCTGGGAAGTTCAACACGCGATTACAGCAGGGTACCTGTATTACTGGGGTGCGCGGGAAGTTCCACACACGATTTCAGCAGGGTACGTGTATTTCTGGGGTGCGGGGAAGTTGTACACGCAATTTCAGCAGGGTATCTGTATTACTGGGGTGCGCGGGAAGTTACACACGCGATTTCAGCAGGGTACGTGTATTTCTGGGGTGCAGGGAAGTTTAACACGCAATTACATCAGGGTACCTGTATTACTGGGGTGCGCGGGAAGTTACACATGTGATTTCAGCAGGGTACGTGCATTTCTGAGGTGCGGGGAAGTTTGACACGTGATTTCAGCAGGGTACGTGTATTACAGGGGTGTGCAGGAAGTTACACACGCAATTTCAGCAGGGTACCTGTATTACTGGGGTGCGCAGGAAGTTCCACACACGATTTTAGCAGGGTACGTGTATTTATGGGGTGCGGGGAAGTTTAACACGCGATTTCAGCAGGGTAGGTGTATTACTGGTGTGCGCGGGAAGTTACACACGCGATTTCAGCCGGGTACGTGCATTTCTGGGGTGCGGGGAAGTTGTACACGCAATTTCAGCATGGTACCTGTATTACTGGGGTGCGTGGGAAGTTCCACACGCGATTTCAGCAGGGTACGTGTATTTATGGGGTGCGGGGAAGTTTAACACGCGATTTCAGCAGGGTAGGTGTATTACTGGTGTGCGCGGGAAGTTACACATGCGATTTCAGCCGGGTACGTGCATTTCTGGGGTGTGGGGAAGTTTGACACGCAATTTCAGCAGGGTACGTGTATTTCTGGGGTGTGGGGAAGTTCAACACGCGATTACAACAGGGTATGTTTATTACAGGGGTGCGGGGAAGTTTAGCACGCGATTACAGCAGGGTACCTGTATTACTGGGGTGCGCGGGAAGTTATACACACGAATTCAGCAGGGTACGTGCATTTCTGAGGTGCGGGGAAGTTTGACACGCGATTTCAGCAGGGTACCTGTATTACAGGGGTGTGCAGGAAGTTACACATGGGATTTCAGCAGGGTACGTGTATTTCTGGGGTGCAGGGAAGTTCAACACGTGATTACAGCAGGGTACCTTTATTACTGGGGTGCGCGGGAAGTTCCACACACGATTTCAGCAGGGTACGTGTATTTCTGGGGTGCGGGGAAGTTGTATACGCAATTTCAGCAGGGTACCTGTATTACTGGGGTGTGCAGGAAGTTCCACACGCGATTTCAGCAGGGTACGTATATTTATGGGGTGCGGGGAAGTTTAACACGTGATTTCAGCAGGGTAGGTATATTACTGGTGTGCGCGGGAAGTTACACACGCGATTTCAGCAGGGTATGTGCATTTTTGGGGAGTGGGGAACTTTTACACACAATTTCAGCAGGGTACCTGTATTACTGGGGTGCGCGGGAAGTTACACAGGTGATTTCAGCAGGGTACGTGCATTTCTGAGGTGCGGGGAAGTTTGACACGCGATTTCAGCAGGGTACCTGTATTACTGGGGTGCGCGGGAAGTTCCACACGCGATTTCAGCAGGGTACGTGTATTTCTGGGGTGCGGGGAAGTTCAACACGCGATTACAGCAGGGTATGTGTATTACAGGGGTGCGCGGGAAGTTCCACACGCGATTCCAGCAGGGTACGTGTATTTCTGGGGTGCGGGGAAGTTGTACACGTGATTTCAGCAGGGTACCTGTATTACTGGGGTGCGTGGGAAGTTCCACACAGGATTTCAGCAGGGTACGTGTATTTCTGGGGTGCGGGGAAGTTGTACACGTGATTTCAGCAGGGTACCTGTATTACTGGGGTGCGCGGGAAGTTCCACACGAAATTTCAGCAGGGTGCGTGTATTACTTGGTGCGCGGGAAGTTCCACACGCGATTTCAGCAGGGTACGTGTATTACTGGGATGCGGGCAAGTTTCACACACGATAGGCCCTGTGCGAGTGGGGTACGTGTATTTCGGGGGTTCAGGGGAGTCCTACACGTGAATTGGCAGTGTGGGTCCTCCCAGGTGTTCCCTCTACACCCTCCACGGCCCCTGCAGGCAGACCACACCACAGGGGACTACCCTGCACCCTTGGGCATGTCCCGCAGGCAGCCCATCCCCCATGGATATGCACCCCAGACAAGCCACCTGTCCACTTGCACCACTGATCACCAACTCATGTCCCCTTGCACCCCCACCCCACAGCAGTCAGGGGCACTTGTCAGCAGGCCCCCGCTCATGTCCCCCAGCACCCCCAACCCCCAGCAGTCAGGGGCACCTGCTAGCTGGCCCCCACTCATGTCCCACTCATGTCCCCCTGCACCCCCACCCCCCAGCAGTCAGGGGCACCTGCCAGCAGGCCCCCACTCATGTCCCACTCATGTCCCCCTGCACCCCCACCCCCCAGCAGTGCAGGCCACTTGCCAGCAGGCCCCCACTCATGTCCCACTCATGTCCCCCAGCACTCCCACCCCCCAGCAGTGCAAGGCACCTTCCAGCAGGCCCCCACTCATGTCCCACTCATGTCCCCCTGCACCCCCACCCCCCAGCAGTCAGGGGCACCTGCCAGCAGGCCCCCACTCATGTCCCACTCATATCCCCCTACGCCCCCACCCCCCAGCAGTCAGGGGCACCTGCCAGCAGGCCCCCACTCATGTCCCACTCATGTCCCCCAGCACCCCCACCCCCCAGCAGTGCAAGGCACCTTCCAGCAGGCCACCACTCATGTCCCACTCATGTCCCCCTGCACCCCCACCCCCAGCAGTCAGGGGCACCTGCCAGCAGGCCCCCACTCATGTCCCACTCATGTCCCCCAGCACCCCCACCCCCAGCAGTGCAGGGCACCTGCCAGCAGGCCCCCACTCATGTCCCACTCATGTCCCCCTGCACCTCCACCCCCCAACAGTCAGGGGCACCTGCCAGCAGGCCCCCACTCATGTCCCCCTGCACCCCCACCCCCCAGCAGTCAGGGGAACCTGCCAGCAGGCCCCCACTCATGTCCCACTCATGTCCCCCAGCACCCCCACCCCCAGCAGTGCAGGGCACCTGCCAGCAGGCCCCCACTCATGTCCCACTCATGTCCCCCTGCACCCCCACCCCCCAGCAGTCAGGGGCACCTGCCAGCAGGCCCCCACTCATGTCCCACTCATGTCCCCCTGCACTCCCACCCCCCAGCAGTCAGGGGCACCTGCCAGCAGGCCCCCACTCATGTCCCCTTGCACCCCCACCCCCCAGCATTCAGGGGCACCTGCCAGCATGCCCCCACGCATGTCCCACTCATGTCCCCCTGCACCCCACCCCACAGCAGTCAGGGGCACCTGCCAGCAGGCCCCCACTCATGTCCCACTCATGTCCCCCAGCACCCCCACCCCCCAGCAGTCAGGGGCACCTGCCAGCAGGCCCCCACTCATGCCCCCCTGCACCCCCACCCCACAGCAGTCAGGGGCACCTGCCAGCAGGCCCCCACTCATGTCCCACTCATGTTCCCCTGCACCCCCACCCCCCCAGCAGTCAGGGGCACCTGCCAGCAGGCCCCCACTCATGTCCCACTCATGTCCCCCTGCACCCCCACCCCCCAAGCAGTGCGGGGCACCTGCCAGCAGACCCCAACACATGTCCCCCAGCCAACACGTCATCACAATCTAGATCCCTGGCCCTTATGGCCAGCCTCCACATGCCAAAGACCCACCCAAGTATTGCATCCACCCACATAGAAATGCCAATTTCATGATACAACCCCAATGGCAAGTATGTACATGAACACATGTCCGTCACACACACACAATGGGTGCAAGTGAATGTCAAAACCCATATCATGACACGCATGAAACCAATGAGATAATACCACACATCGAAGTATGAAGAAAAAAAATTATTAAAAGCAACATGAATGGAATTAAAAACAAACAAACAACAATGGGAATTAAAAAATAAAAGCTGCATGTCCGTAAAATAATGAAAAACAACAAATCATAATCCAAAGGAAAGGTGTCCAAAGTCACAGTTCAAAAAATCAAATCCAAGGGAAAAACAAAAGTGAAAACCATTGCTCCATGGGGAAATTAAAAAAAAAAGATGAATCCAATAGTGAACTATATACAGATGATTAATCCAGGCTCCATGATCCCAACTGAAGAAATAAAACCTATCAAAAATACTACCTAATGAAAAACTATATACAGAAACGTGGTGCATTGTCCAAGCGCAACCAAAATAAAGAAAAAACCAAAGGAAACCTAACACTATCTAATTATTTACAAGGGCAGCAGGCAAGTCCAACGGCTCACATGTTGATGTCCCGGGCCAGGGCATCATCGAACTCCTGCTCGATGTCCCGGAGGCGGTCCTCTTCCATGGCCCCGAGGGTTCGCAGGGAGATGACATCTGGAACTCCAGGTCCCTGCGAATGGCCTCGAGGCACTTGGCCCGCCTCAGGGCCCTACGCATGGAGTTCTCCGCCCTGACCATCGTGAGCCGTGCCTCTTCCGCCCGCTGCCGCTCCGCATTTATTGCATGGCCCAACCGCTGCCACACGGAAGACACTTCCTGTCCAGGGTCCTCCTGCCCTCCGGCCGATGCCTGCCCCTCCGATGATGAACGCCCCGAGCCATCATGGCTCCCACCTTGGTGCTGCTGCTGCTGTGCCGCTGCCTGTGCCCTGGCTCCTGCTGCCTGCACATCCTCCTCCAGCTGGGGTGCAGTTGTTGAGATGGCCACCCCTGCTGGACGTCCGACTCCCGACTGTGGCAGGGATGTGTCCTCCACAGCCTGGCCGCAGGGTCAGAGGCAGCTCCACAGGGCACCCAGGTGACACATGGGTGGGAAGATGGCACGGAGGACGACTGGCGCATAGGGGGTTCAGTTGAGGAGGGGGTCGGAACAAGGTCCAGAAAATGGAGGAATCCGGCCATGGTGAGCTGTCCCAGTGGGTCAAAGCGGTCAACGAGCCATGCGAGAAGACGTGCAGTCTCCTCATGAAAAGACTGCAGGTCAGCTCGCATGGCACGTTGACGCAACGTCACCCCACCCAGGACAGGCTCCACCCGGTGCCGGATAGCCACATCCGCAGGGAGAGGAAGGCCAGTTGGTGTAAGCCAATCCCCTCCCTGAGAACTGGTCTGGACGTAGGTATCCCTGCTGGTGCAAGATGATGCAGTCACAGGATGGGGGACAGGATTACACACAGGCACCTCTGCGGTGGCCTGTGCTGCCTCCTGTCCCTGCCCCTACACTGCACCACTAGCACCAGTGGAATACCCACATCCAGACCCCGTCTCTGTCCCTTGCACCGCCTCCTCCTCCACCAAACCCCCCACCAACCTGGATGACTCCGTGCCATCTTCCTCCGTCGGGCCCTGTGGGGTCTCAGCTGCCCCTTCGGCTGCCGAGGGGTCCAACTCCAACCTCCGCCTCTTGGACCTCCCCTCGGCAGCTGCGACCTGGGATGTCGGCACTGGACTCCTCACTCCCCGACGAGATGACAACCTGGGAGGGGAGCCGGGCCTTGCGTCTCCGGCTGGCACTGTGATCCCTGCCGCTGTGCTCCACAGCACCTTCTCCGCCCTCTTCATCAGTTGACGCTGCAGACAGGGAGAGATAGGAGACAGGCATCAGGGCACTGTACAATGGACTCATACACACATGACAGTTGTACATGAGTGGCATTGTCAAACTTCAGACATGGCATCACAATCCCCAACACACATGTCATTGCAACTCACACACATGAGCTATTCCACAGCCATATTGCAACAGCCAGCACCATCCATACACATACAACAGCATGAGCAGACAAACGTGAGCCAGACATCAGATGAAACATAGGGAGTGCACTAGACATGCACACACGCCATCACACTTACATGCATGTGTACACCTCTGCCAACTGTTGCAGTGATGAGATTGGCATCCATGTCACATCTGGCAATCAGACTTCTACATATCAGTCTCACATGCATCCATGTTGCATCACTGTTGCACCCATGTCAAATACACACACATGCACATGTACACAGTGCTAATACATGCAGCTGGAACCAACATCCATGTGTGACACCACAACCATGCCAACTTACATACACAGTAATCCAAACATGTGTGCTCAGGCATCTGCATTTGGCTTGCATGCTTACCCACAAATACACCATCCATGTGTCTCACACATGAAAGGACTTGCATGTGTCAGCCTCACAGCCCTGCACATACACATCCATACATGGCCCTACAAAAACACATGTACAACCTGCACACTACTGGCACACCACCACACGCACAGCTTCCAATCAGTATGCATGTACACTTTCCGCTCGACTCCAGACGGGTCTGCCTCTCAAGGAACTGGATGTGGAGCGCTGGGCGTATGCGTTCCAGGACCCTCATCTGATGTTCCGACAGGTGGCCCCGGCGCCCCTTAGCATCCACGGCCTTCAAGAGGCGCCGGGCCATGTCCATCCAGATCCGAGTCCGTCCTTCATCGTCGGCGCACAAACTTCCGAAGAGGGCATCATACTACCCCAGGACTTGCTCCACCAGGACACCAACTTCGGTGGCAGTGAAGCTGGTGCCCCTCTGCCTCTCTGGCTGGGGGTTGCCAGTGGTGCCAGATGGTGTAGTGCCCGACATGACAACAACCAGAGGCAGGAGGTGTGGGTGGGCAACTGGGTCCTGGGGCTGGGCTGTGGAGCAATGGAATAGCAGTCGGGAGTCTTCGGTTCCAGCAGGGGTGGTCACAGCAACAGCACCTCGGGCTGACGTGCAGGCAGCAAATGGCAGGGCACATGGGCAGCAGGCAATCAGGCAGCAGCAGATGGCAGGTGGGAGCATGCTCGGGGCTCTGGGGGGCAGTAATTCGGCCTTCTGGGCAGGAGCGTGGTCTTCCGTGTGTGAACGCGTGGCCAGCTTGATACGGAGTGATTTGCCAAGTGAAAATCTTGCACGTCAGCGTGTAATTCGAGGAAAGGCCCTTAGCGTGTAAGCATGTCAGCGCACGTAAGCGATTTCAATGGACCAAAGGCCCTTAGCTCGTAAGCGTGTCTGTGACGTGACACGTGCGGGTGTTTCCCTCATAGCACGTGATGACAGAGCACACGTGGAAAAGCTGCACGTCCGAGTGTCAGCGCGTGTAATTGGAGGAAAGGACGCGTACACACGTAAGTGACGTGTATGTGTGGGCCGGTTTAAAAGGTATGTGTAGAATGCCATTTTCTTGTACGTGCTTTTCGTGGAGAGCCAGTGGGTGAATTTTGTACTTCTTGTCGGTTCACACGCGATTACTTCACAGCGTTTCAAGTTCGTACTCCCTGTTACCTCTGACAGTTTTAATTTTTCTACTTTTTTTGGGCCTGTTTCCTCAAACAGTGTTCACTTCTCATTTTGTCCTGTCTCCTCAGACAGCGTACAATTCTTCTTTTGGCGGGGGTGTTGCCAACGCGCACACGCGTGTATTTTTCACGTTCTTATTCCAGGCATACGGTGAGTTCTGCACGTACTTAGCAACTGTGCTTGCCCCGTGTGTCGCACTCCCCTTCAGAGGTCATTGTAGGCTGCGTGTATTAGGCGTACGCTTATTTTTGTGTTTCTGGGTGCCACAGTATAGTGCGGGTTCATTCTTCCACGCACGTGGTCTACGAGGGGTTGCGTGCACGTTTATTTTTGTTTTTGGGCTGCCTGTGCATTGCGTGACCCGTCATCTTCCCCCAGGGGTCACAGACTGCCTTTCTAGAGCACTAGGGTACGAATTCCATCTAGTACCCTACCCCTTTCACCCCCAATTGCCCAGGACAATAGTTTACTGCTCCTCCCAAACGCACAACATATCAGTGCCATGGTTGGGAGGCAACCAAGCGGTAAGGTAGGCAAAGGTGGCCGACCTTCAAAAGGTGGACGTGGTGGGCGCGGTAGGGGATGTGGCCAGGATTTGCAGGGTGCCCCTAGACCCCCATGTGTGGAGGACCAATCAGGGACACCCATGCCCCCCCATGGTTGAGGGAAACGTGGCTGAGACCATCCCAGCTCAGCCCCTGTTGGACCAGCCCATTGTGGCACCTGACCTGGCACAGGATGACTCCCTGGCTGACTTCCAGGTCAGCAAGTATAGGCCACGTGTGGCGGTGCAAGTTGTCACCAAGGCACGTGGATCTGGGGCAGCTATGTCATCTGCTGCCCCAAGTATGCAGGGTAGTGGGACTTCAGGGGCAGCTGCAGCTCCATCCGCCCCAGCTCTGACTCTCCCAGCCAGGACAGTGTCGTCCTGGTCCATCATACTGATGTTCCCCCTGCCAACATCACACTTCAGACAATGCCTGCACCAAGTCCCATGGTCAACGTGCATTCGCACACTCCAACAACCGAGTCCACTGGTGATTCTGCTCCTACTGACCAGAGCGGCGTTAGCCACTCTGGCTCCGCTCCACCTTCTAAAAAGAGGAAGAAGGGTGCTCTGGCACGACAGGCTGAGACCTCAGGCAGAGCTACACACTCTGGCACGTCAAGGAAGCCTTGCTTTAATGACGCAGAGCTTAATGCACTTGTGAGCTATGTGTCCGAACATAGCCACGAAATGGTGGTGACTGCAGGGTCCAAGACCACACCTGGTCAACGTAAGGCACACTGGCAGACCATCACCGACCACATAAGTGCCCTTGGATTTGTGAGCCGCTCAGCTGATGATTGCTACAAGCGGTGGAACGACCTGAAACGCAGAGCAAAGGACAAGCTGGCCTCAAATCATGCCGCTACTCTGGTGACTGGCGGTGGGTCTCCACAAGAGGACAACAAAATCACTGAACATGAGTCTGTTGCTGGGACCTTCGTCACAGAGGAACAGATCCGAGGTGTGGGAGAACTACCTGATTACGAAGTGTGTGTAGTGCATGTGTATGTATTTTTGGTGACGCGTTCTGATTGAGTGCCAAGTGAGGGTGTGTACTCCAGAATGTTATGGGTCACCCATTTCCTTCCTCACATGGGATCACGTGCCTTGTATTTGGCTATGACTGCATCCCTTCTGCCCACAGTATCCTATTAGGTCCACAATTGTGCAGTTGACCTTGTACTGCCATCTTGCAACTACATTGGTCAGAATTTGTAAGTGTGCCTTCAGGATAATATTTTCCACTCTTCCCTTTTTTGCTATACATTTATCAACCATATTGTGACATATGTGATATGCTTCGGTCATTGTTTACTGGCCACACTGGGGCAATGCTTTACCTGGTTATGTACACAATGAGACCATTCAGGCTGATGGAGTATTGGCCAGCACAAATGTTTAGATGAGTGCCTGTTTGCATGTGGAAAATGACAGATGTTTTCTGTGATGTCAATGTGACAAAAAATAGATCAGCCAACTATTACTGTATTCGTGTTCCTTGCATGTGTTGCAGTGAGTGGCACATGTGTACTCAGTCCCAGTATGCAGCATTTTTCATGTCATCATGTCCATCTCACATGGATGGGTGACAGTACTCAATCACTGACATATGGCTGTACTTGTCAAATGTACCATGGCTATGCTAAATGCCATCTGTGTCCTGCCATGTGTCATGCATGTGTATTGGATATGCCACTCACAGGCCAATGTGTGATGGCAGTGCTATCCAGCATGCAGGAAATGTGTTGCTCTCCCATATTGGTGTCATCAGAGTCTGCCTTTTTCCTCCCCTTACTACTCAGTGACAGTGCAGGCATGGGAGGGTTATAGTCATGTGGGACATGTGTGAATCATGTAGTGGTTCTGTAGCTTGACAGGCCTATTTGTGTGCTATGGTGCTAATGCCTGTTTCCATTTTTTCTCTTTCATGTTTTTGCAGGGGATGACGCACTTGATGCTGTTGAGGTTGAGGAGATGATGCAGACCCAGGAGGAATCCCAGGCATGACCGGGCACCAGCGGGGGATGTGGTGTGGTGGTGGGTGAGAACCCAATCCTCCTGCAGACCATACTTTCCAGGGGTGTCTTTGGGTGCACCTCCCCAGACCTCCATTCAGGTGCTTATTCGGATGATGAGACCTATGTGCTGTCACAGGTAAGTGTTTCTGGCAGGGATTCTGTTCTGACCAACCCACCTGCACCAGGGGTAGATCCCTCTATGGGGATGTCAGTGTTGGTAGAGGCGCCTTTGGCGGTTACGGATGCAGGGTCACACTCCACAGCATCTGATCCTGTTCCTGGGCCAGCAGATCAGAGGGGGAATGCAGTCCTGCATCCTCAGGCGGTGCCAGCACAGCAAGGTGCACATCACCTTGCCCCAAACAGGTGTGGTGCCCGTCGACGCGGTGGCCGTACGCCACCAGGCAATAGCGTATGGGAGAACTCCATGTACGCTATGGTAACCCAACAGTCAGCATCAGTTGAAATGATGGCTCAGGCAATGGAGAGGGTGGCCACTTCCATTATCCCCCCTGAAAGGCAGATGGAGCAACTACAGCAGGCAACAGACTCCATTTGCCAATCACACAGGGAAGACATGTTGGCGTCCAACAGTTACCGACGGGCGGCACTGGAGATTCTGCGCCAATCCATCTCAATAGAGTCCCAGGCCCACAGGGAAGTCCTGAGTGCATAACTCCATAACCTCAGGCAGACTCTTCTTGAGCTTGAGACTTCCGCTAAATTTAGGGCAGAACAGCGGCTGGAGCACCTCACAAGTACGCTCTCAGCTGAGATGCGGGCAACTCGGGAGGAGATCCGGGCATCACGTCAGGTGTTGCATGGGGATCTCCGCACTATAATCCTTCAGAACGAGACCTTCCACACCCGCATGCTTGCTGCCATGGAGGACCATACCAGGGCTTTGCGTGGGCTTCCTCCCACAGCACCACCACCTCCTGATGCAGCAGCAGAGGGTCATGAGAGCGACGGCAGCAGTTCTCCCACATTGGCATAGCCGTGCAGGCCATGAGCCCATGGAGGTGTTTTTTTTTCCCCAGCATCCACACAGGTGGATGTTGGTGCGCACCCTGTCCTCGGACCTCCTGGGAGGCCCCCCCCCTCCCCCTGGCCCCCACATGGCCATTTTTGATTTTTGATTTTCTTTTAAATAATTTGACAGTGTGTTGCCTTGTATGGCTCCCGTGGGCATCCACTGTATTCCGGCTGGGCACATGCAGGCTTGTCCTGAGTTTGGGTTAGATGCTTGGGTTCATGAGACGCACACCCCTCCTGCTTCCCGTTTCCATGGGCTTGCAAAGGGTGTGACCAAGTGACAGTGATGTACACGGTGACGTTGGGCTCCCATGAGCTGTGTGGGCAGTCTGTAGTCAATACTGTGTAGACATTCCTTGTGTATATTGTTGTTGTATTGTACACTGCATGGTGTATTAATGTATGATTTTGCTTCCATGTCTCCCTCTGAATTTGCAGGTTCATTCCTCATGTCTTCACAAGGCCGTCTATTTTGGAGATGGAGTTCATGTTGTATGCAGTACACATGACCAATTTTGAAGGCTGCAAGACTACAGTTTGAAAGGGGCGATGTGGTGGCATATTCAGGTTGTATGACTATGACTACTTTAACTTAGTACTGTCATGTTTTAGTAATGTTTGAACTTGTCTAGATGCATTGTTTAGTTGGTAAGTATTTGGTCATGTGTGTTGTTAGTTCAGGAGCATATTTGGTGTGGCCAGTTTCCATTAGGGACACTGTACTTTGTGACACTTGTGTCAGGTTTTTGGGATTGCTTTGTTTGCTCTCACATAGCATGACATGCCATGGTGTGTTGGGTGGCGGTGCTGGGGAGGGGTTGGGTGACCTGGCACTGTTCTCATATTGTATTTTGCAAGGGGGTCATGCATTTAGCAGCATATGTGTCTTTTGATGACACAGCATTGGTGGTGTTTCTGTAGGTAGGGATGCACACATATTGACACTTCCAGGTGACCAATCTCAGGATGGCATGGTTGTGACAGTTGACCTACCTCATGTCATCATCATTGATTGTCAGCTGGAATGTGGCAGGGCTGTGTGCACTCCACAGGGGTGTATTTCTAAATGAAGTAATTAGCCACCAGCTGTGTTCGGGCTGCCTCACCCCGTGCACTTTTGTCAGGTCCCTGTGTATCCTCCCAATCCTCCTCACCTGATTCCACTGAAGTAAGGTCCTCGGATACAGTACCAGATGGTTTGCTCTTCTTTTTCTTGTCGAAATATGGCTTTTCTTTAGGCTTGTGGTCCTTCCGTTCGTGTAAATAGGGTCTGGCTCCCCCGGAGGCCACCTTGGCAGAGCTGGAACCTGTCCTTGGGGTACCTCGGGGAGCCAGCCCCAAAGCAGGGAAAAAGCCAAGTGGCGGAAAAAACCCTGATGTCCAAGAGTCTTGATTGGAGTTAAACGTTCCGGAGTGCAGAGTAGAAACAAATGGGATCTTAGAACTGAAACGTGGCAGCAGGAAGTTTAAGCAGCTATTCCCTGGGATAGGAAGCAATCGCCTCAAAAATAGAAACAGGAAAAAACACGGAGAGATTAAAGCAGGTGAGTGGTGCGGTAAGGAATAACTAACACCAAACCCAATGATGCGGAGGTCCGCGTAAGGATCCCTGGCGCACGAGTGCTCCAGGCAAAGAGAGCGGAGACCGCTGAAAGAAGGAGGCGAACAGCAGGAAACGAAGGTAAGAAATGAGCGGCGATAGATGCCGGAATAGTACTAGAAGTGAACCGCAAGACAGCGGAAGAAACCCGGGTTCAAACAGAACGCGGATAGTAGGAATGCCGGCAAGACGCCGAAAGAGAAAAAGGTACGTAAAGACAGAAAGAAACAAACCTTAGTAGGGAGGCAGGAATAAGAGATACACACAGAAAAAACAAGGAAGAACGTCAGGGCGAAACTGACAGGTAAGAGGACTAAAGTTTAAGTCGCACAGAGCGTTGTGCCAAGAACAACAGATACAACGCAATGAGCGCGGGGGCGGGGTCTGGTAATATACTAGAAGCCGCCATATTGGATGAGGACTGGAGCGGTAGGAGAGCTAAAGTTAATGCCTCCAGCGCTCCCACAGCTTCCACCCGCAGTTCCTGACACCTTTCCCCTCCCATGCGCAGGGGGCGTGTATTTGGTTGGGGATGTGGGGGCACCACCATGTCCACAGACAGGCCCCGGCGCGTTGCAACGTTGTGCAGGACACATGCTGCCACTATGATCCTGCACACTACTGGGGGAGCGTATAACAGCTGCCCGCCAGAACGGTCAAGGGAGCGAAAGCATGACTTGAACACTCCGAATGTGCGCTCCACTATGCCCCGGGTTGCAATGTGGGCTGTGTTGTATCTTACCTCGGGTGGCGTGGTGGGGTTCCGAATTGGCGTCATCATGTGGGTGCTCAGAGGGTAGGCACTGGCCCCTGGGGAGGTGGTGATGGGTATCATTAGTGGGGTTGTGACATTACTCAGTATCTGGCATGCATGCATGTGCTGTGGCATTTATACTCACCAAGCAGCCATGTATCGCCATGCCACCCAGCTTCTAGGTCCCGGTTTAGGGTTGACATTCTGTAAATGAAACTGTCATGGGTGGACCCTGGATAGTTGGCATATACTGAGGTGAAGATTCCCTTGGCATGACATACTACCTGCACGTTGATGGAATGCCAGTGCTTGCGGTTTCTATAGATGTGCTCTGATGCCCTGGGGGGACGTAGGGCCACATGGGTGCAATCAATGGCACCTAGGACTTTGGGGAATTGTGCCACCCTGTAGAAATCCTGGACGACAGCCTGCCTTTCTGCAGGTGTTCTGGGTAGGTATATGTGCCTGCGCACTGATGGGCGTGCAGTCATGATGGCCAAGACCTGGTGTAGGCAGCGTGACTGTGTGGCCTGTGACACCCCCCCCACTATGGCACTTGTCCGCTGAAATGATCTGGTGGCCAAAAAGTGCAGTACATTGAGGACCTTCTCGGGGGGACTGAGTGCTTGGGAGCAGAGGGTGGGTGATTTGAGGTCATCCTCCCACTCACTGACCAGGTCGAGTATTATGTGAGGTGGAAACCTGTACCTCCCATACACCTGGTCATCAGGCATGCCAAAAAGGCTGGTTCTGGGTGTGAAAATTCTCAGCCTGACTATCCTCCTCCTCCTCCTGCGGTATCCCACGACCACTGCTGCTAGGAACGGTATGTTCATCGTGATGTCTGAGCTTGCTTGTTGTTTGCACGCACTTCTATGCTGCGCGGGTACACGTACGCCTGCTTCCTGCTGGCGTACGTGTTTCCGGATTAGCGCGTCTTTTTTGGCGCGTGCGTGTGGGCGTTCCGCACATTTTCCTCCTGTACTTCCCCGCCCACCACAGATTTACAACTACCCCGCTCGCACAGGCCCAATCACGTGTGAAACTTGCCGCGCACCCACGAAATACACGCTATTGTTGACAAAGCGCGTGTCTGTGTTTGTCGTGTACCCCTTTGCACGATATTTGTCCTGGAGGGCCACAGTATGGGAAATTCATCAGAGCTGAATATACATGCTTTTTGATAGCGCACATTTTTTTGATGCGCAGGGACTCCACCGACTGCCTTTGTGTGGGGACATGTGTTTTCTATACATAGTAGACTTTTGGTTTGTGTCATGGAATCACCATTTCACTCCTGGGGGGTGGGGGTGCAGGGGGACATGAGTGGGGGCATGCTGGAAGGGGCCCCACACTGCTGGGGGGTGGGGGTGCAAGGGGACATGAGTGGGGGCCTTCTGGCAGGTGCCCCTGACTGCTGGGGGGTGGGGGTGCAAGCGGGCATGAGTGGGGGCCTGCTGGCAGGTGCCCCTGACTGCTGGGGGCTGGGGGAGCAGGGGGACATGAGTGGGACATGAGTGGGGGCCTGCTGGCAGGTGCCCTGCACTGCTGGGGGGGGTGCAGGGGGACATTAGTGGGGGCCTGCTGGCAGGTGCTCCTGACTGCTGGGGGGTGGGGGTGCAAGGGGACATGAGTGGGGGCCTGCTGGCAGGTGCCCCTGCACTGCTGGGGGGTGGGGGTGCTGGGGGACATGAGTGGGGGCCTGCTGGCAGGTGCCCTTGACTGCTGGGAGGTGGGGGTGCAGGGGGACATGAGTGGGGGCCTGCTGGCATGTGCCCTGCACTGCTGGGGGGTGGGGGTGCAGGGGGACATGAGTGGGTATTGAGTGGGGGCCTGCTGGCAGGTGCCCCTGACTGCTGGGGGGTGGGGGTGTAGGGGGACATGAGTGGGACATGAGTGGGGGCCTGCTGGCAGGTGCCCTGCACTGCTGGGGGGTGGGGGTGCAGGGGGACATGAGTGGGGGCCTGCTGGCAGGTGCCCCTGACTGCTAGGGGGTGGGGGTGCAGGGAGACATGAGTGAGACATGAGTGGGACCCTGCTGGCAGGTGTCCTGCACTGAGGGGGGTGGGGGTGCAGGGGGACATGAGTGGGGGCCTGCTGGCAGGTGCCCCTGACTGCTGGGGGGTTAGGGTGCAAGGGGACATGAGTGGGGGCCTGCTGGCAGGTGCCCCTGACTGCTGGAGGGTGGGGGTGCAGGGCAACATGAGTGGGACATGTGTGGGGGCCTGCTGGCAGGTGCCCTGCACTCCTGGGGGGTGGGGGTGCAAGGGGACATGAGTGGGGGCTTGCTGGCAGGTGCCCTTGCACTGCTGGGGGGTGGGGGTATTGGGGGAAATGAGTGGGGGCCTGCTGGCAGGTGCCCCTGACTGCTGGGGGTGGGGGTGCAAGGGGACATGAGTGGGGGCCTGCTAGCTGGTGCCCCTGACTGCTGGGGGATGGGGATGCAGGGGGACATGAGTGGGACATGAGTGGGGGCCTCCTGGTAGGTGCCCTGCACTGCTTTGGGGTGGGGGTGCAGGGGGACATGAGTGGGGGCCTGCTGGCAGGTGCCCCTGACTGCTGGGGGGTGGGGTGCAAGGGGACATGAGTGGGACCTGCTGGCATGTGCCCCTGACTGCTGGGGGGTGGGGGTGCAGGGGGACATGAGTGGGACATGAGTGGGGGCCTGCTGGCAGGTGCCCCTGACTACTGGAGGGTGGGGGTGCAAGGGGACATGAGTGGGGGCCTGCTGGCAGGTGCCCCTGCACTTCTGGGGGGTGGGGGTGCTGGGGGACATGAGTGGGGGCCTGCTGGCAGGTGCCCCTGCATTTCTGGGGGGTGGGGGTGCTGGGGGACATGAGTGGGGGCCTGCTGGCAGGTGCCCCTGACTGCTGGGGGGTGGGGGTGCAAGGTGACATGAGTGGGGGCCTGCTGGCAGGTGCCCTGCACTGCTGGGGGGGGTGCAGGGGGACATTAGTGGGGGCCTGCTGGCAGGTGCCCCTGACTGCTGGGGGGTTGGGGTGCAAGGGGACATGAGTGGGGGCCTGCTGGCGGGTGCCCCTGACTGCTGGGGGGTGGGGGTGCAGGGGGACATGAGTGAGACATGAGTGGGGGCCTGCTGGCAGGTGCTCCTGACTGCTGGGGGGTGGGGGTGCAAGGGGACATGAGTGGGGGCCTGCTGGCAGGTGCCCCTGCACTGCTGGAGGGTGGGGGTGCAGGGGGACATGAGTGGAGGCCTGCTGGCAGGTGCCCCTGACTGCTGGGAGGTGGGGGTGCAGGGGGACATGAGTGGGGGCCTGCTGGCATGTGCCCTGCACTGCTGGGGGGTGGGGGTGCAGGGGGACATGAGTGGGAATTGAGTGGGGGCCTGCTGGCAGGTGCCCCTGACTGCTGGGCAGTGGGGGTGCAGGGGGACATGAGTGGGACATGAGTGGGGGCCTGCTGGCAGGTGCCCTGCACTGCTGGGGGGTGGGGGTGCAGGGGGACATGAGTGGGGGCCTGCTGGCAGGTGCCCCTGACTGCTGGGGGGTGGGGGTGCAGGGAGACATGAGTGAGACATGAGTGGGACCCTGCTGGCAGGTGTCCTGCACTGAGGGGGGTGGGGGTGCAGGGGGACATGAGTGGGGGCCTGCTGGCAGGTGCCCCTGACTGCTGGGGGGTTAGGGTGCAAGGGGACATGAGTGGGGGCCTGCTGGCAGGTGCCCCTGACTGCTGGAGGGTGGGGGTGCAGGGCGACATGAGTGGGACATGTGTGGGGGCCTGCTGGCAGGTGCCCTGCACTCCTGGGGGTGCAAGGGGACATGAGTGGGGGCCTGCTGGCAGGTGCCCTTGCACTGCTGGGGGGTGGGGGTGCAAGCGGGCATGAGTGGGGGCCTGCTGGCAGGTGCCCCTGACTGCTGGGGGCTGGGGGAGCAGGGGGACATGAGTGGGACATGAGTGGGGGCCTGCTGGCAGGTGCCCTGCACTGCTGGGGGGGGTGCAGGGGGACATTAGTGGGGGCCTGCTGGCAGGTGCTCCTGACTGCTGGGGGGTGGGGGTGCAAGGGGACATGAGTGGGGGCCCGCTGGCAGGTGCCCCTGCACTGCTGGGGGGTGGGGGTGCTGGGGGACATGAGTGGGGGCCTGCTGGCAGGTGCCCTTGACTGCTGGGAGGTGGGGGTGCAGGGGGACATGAGTGGGGGCCTGCTGGCATGTGCCCTGCACTGCTGGGGGGTGGGGGTGCAGGGGGACATGAGTGGGAATTGAGTGGGGGCCTGCTGGCAGGTGCCCCTGACTGCTGGGGGGTGGGGGTGTAGGGGGACATGAGTGGGGGCCTGCTGGCAGGTGCCCCTGACTGCTAGGGGGTGGGGGTGCAGGGGGACATGAGTGGGGGCCTGCTGGCAGGTGCCCCTGACTGCTAGGGGGTGGGGGTGCAGGGAGACATGAGTGAGACATGAGTGGGACCCTGCTGGCAGGTGTCCTGCACTGAGGGGGGTGGGGGTGCAGGGGGACATGAGTGGGGGCCTGCTGGCAGGTGCCCCTGACTGCTGGGGGGTTAGGGTGCAAGGGGACATGAGTGGGGGCCTGCTGGCAAGTGCCCCTGACTGCTGGAGGGTGGGGGTGCAGGGCAACATGAGTGGGACATGTGTGGGGGCCTGCTGGCAGGTGCCCTGCACTCCTGGGGGGTGGGGGTGCAAGGGGACATGAGTGGGGGCCTGCTGGCAGGTGCCCTTGCACTGCTGGGGGGTGGGGGTATTGGGGGAAATGAGTGGGGGCCTGCTGGCAGGTGCCCCTGACTGCTGGGGGTGGGGGTGCAAGGGGACATGAGTGGGGGCCTGCTAGCTGGTGCCCCTGACTGCTGGGGGATGGGGATGCAGGGGGACATGAGTGGGACATGAGTGGGGGCCTCCTGGTAGGTGCCCTGCACTGCTTTGGGGTGGGGGTGCAGGGGGACATGAGTGGGGGCCTGCTGGCAGGTGCCCCTGACTGCTGGGGGGTGGGGTGCAAGGGGACATGAGTGGGACCTGCTGGCATGTGCCCCTGACTGCTGGGGGGTGGGGGTGCAGGGGGACATGAGTGGGACATGAGTGGGGGCCTGCTGGCAGGTGCCCCTGACTACTGGAGGGTGGGGGTGCAAGGGGACATGAGTGGGGGCCTGCTGGCAGGTGCCCCTGCACTTCTGGGGGGTGGGGGTGCTGGGGGACATGAGTGGGGGCCTGCTGGCAGGTGCCCCTGCACTTCTGGGGGGTGGGGGTGCTGGGGGACATGAGTGGGGGCCTGCTGGCAGGTGCCCCTGACTGCTGGGGGGTGGGGGTGCAAGGTGACATGAGTGGGGGCCTGCTGGCAGGTGCCCTGCACTGCTGGGGGGGGTGCAGGGGGACATTAGTGGGGGCCTGCTGGCAGGTGCCCCTGACTGCTGGGGGGTTGGGGTGCAAGGGGACATGAGTGGGGGCCTGCTGGCGGGTGCCCCTGACTGCTGGGGGGTGGGGGTGCAGGGGGACATGAGTGAGACATGAGTGGGGGCCTGCTGGCAGGTGCTCCTGACTGCTGGGGGGTGGGGGTGCAAGGGGACATGAGTGGGGGCCTGCTGGCAGGTGCCCCTGCACTGCTGGGGGGTGGGGGTGCAGGGGGACATGAGTGGGGGCCTGCTGGCAGGTGCCCCTGACTGCTGGGAGGTGGGGGTGCAGGGGGACATGAGTGGGGGCCTGCTGGCATGTGCCCTGCACTGCTGGGGGGTGGGGGTGCAGGGGGACATGAGTGGGAATTGAGTGGGGGCCTGCTGGCAGGTGCCCCTGACTGCTGGGCGGTGGGGGTGCAGAGGGACAAGAGTGGGACATGAGTGGGGGCCTGCTGGCAGGTGCCCTGCACTGCTGGGGGGTGGGGGTGCAGGGGGACATGAGTGGGGGCCTGCTGGCAGGTGCCCCTGACTGCTGGGGGGTGGGGGTGCAGGGAGACATGAGTGAGACATGAGTGGGACCCTGCTGGCAGGTGTCCTGCACTGAGGGGGGTGGGGGTGCAGGGGGACATGAGTGGGGGCCTGCTGGCAGGTGCCCCTGACTGCTGGGGGGTTAGGGTGCAAGGGGACATGAGTGGGGGCCTGCTGGCAGGTGCCCCTGACTGCTGGAGGGTGGGGGTGCAGGGCGACATGAGTGGGACATGTGTGGGGGCCTGCTGGCAGGTGCCCTGCACTCCTGGGGGGTGGGGGTGCAAGGGGACATGAGTGGGGGCCTCCTGGCATGTGCCCCTGACTGCTGGGGGTGGGGGTGCAGGGGGACATGAGTGGGACATGAGTGGGGGCCTGCTGGCAGGTGCCCCTGACTACTGGGGGGTGGGGGTGCAAGGGGACATGAGTGGGGGCCTGCTGGCAGGTGCCCCTGCACTTCTGGGGGGTGGGGGTGCTGGGGGACATGAGTGGGGGCCTGCTGGCAGGTGCCCCTGCACTTCTGGGGTGTGGGGGTGCAAGGGGACATGAGTGGGGGCCTGCTGGCAGGTGCCCCTGACTGCTGGGGGGTGGGGGTGCAGGGGGACATGAGTGGGATATGAGTGGGGGCCTGCTGGCAGGTTCCCTGCACTGCTGGGGGGTGGGTGTGCAAGGGGACATGAGTGGGGGCCTGCTGGCAGGTGCCCCTGCACTGCTGGGGGGTGAGGGTGCTGGGGGACATGGGTGGGGGCCTGCTGGCAGGTGTCCTGCACTGCAGGGGGGTTGGGGTGCTTGGCGAAATGAGTGGGGGCCTGCTGCTGGCAGGTTCCCCTGACTGCAGAGGGGGTGGGGGTGCAAGGGGACATGAGTGGGGGCCTGCTGGCAGATGCCCCTGACTGCTGGGGGGTGGGGCTGCAGGGGGACATGAGTGGGACATGAGTGGGGGCCTGCTGGCAGGTGCCCTGCACTGCTGGGGGTGGGGGTGCAGGGGACATGAGTGGGACATGAGTGGGGGCCTGCTGGTAGGTGCCCCTGACTGCTGGGGGGTGGGGGTGCAGGGGGACATGAGTGGGACATGAGTGGGGGCCTGCTGGCAGGTGCCCTGCACTGCTGGGGGGTGGGGGTGCAGGGGGACATGAGTGGGGACCTGCTGGCAGGTGCCCCTGACAGCTGGGGGGTGGGGGTGCAGGGGGACATGAGTGGGACATGAGTGGGAGTCTGCTGGCAGGTGCCCTGCACTGCTGGGGGGTGGGGGTGCAAGGGGACATGAGTGGGGGCCTGCTGGCAGGTGCCCTGCACGGCTGGGGGTGGGGGTGCAGGGGGACATGAGTGGGACACGAGTGGGGGCCTGATGGCAGGTGCCCCTGACTGCTGGGGGGTGGGGGTGCTGGGGGACATGAGTGGGGGCCTGCTGGCAGGTGACCCTGACTGCTTGGGGTGGGGGTGCTGGGGACATAAGTGGGACATGAGTGGGGGCCTGCTGGCAGGTGCCCTGCACTGCTGGGGGTTGGGGGTGCTGGGGGACATGAGTGGGGGCCTGCTGGCAGGTGCCCCTGACTGCTGGGGGGTGGGGGTGCAAGGGGACATGAGTGGGGGCCTGCTGGCAGGTGCCCCTGACTGCTGGGGGGTGGGGGTGCAGGGGGACATGAGTTGTTGATCATATTGCAAGGTGACATGTGCCTTGGCTGGGGGGCATGCCCATGGTGGATGGGCTGCCTGCGGGACATGACCAGGTGTGCAGGATAGTCCCCTGTGGTGTTGGCTGCCTGCAGGGGTCGTGGAGGGGGTAGAGGGGACACCTGGGGGGACCCACACTGCCAATTCACGTGTAGGACTCCCCGCGCACCCCGAAATACACGTTCCCCGCTCTGACAGCAAAATCGCGTGTGAAACTTCCCACGCACCCCTGAAATACACGTACCCAGGCCAATCGTGTGTGAAACTTCCCGCGCACCCCAGATTTACACGTACCCCGCTCGCCCAAGGCCAATCGTGTGTGAAACTTCCCGCGCACCCCTGAAATACACGTACCCAGGCCAATTGCGTGTGAAACTTCCCGCGCACCCCAGATTTACACGTACCCCGCTCGCCCAAGACCAATTGCGTGTGAAACTTCCAGCGCACCCCTGAAATACAGGTACCCCGCTCGCCCAAGGCCTATCGCATGTGAAACTTCCCGCACACCCCCGAAATACACGCACACGCTATTTTTCACACAGCGTGTGTCAGTGTTTGTCGTGTACCCCTTTGCACGTCATTTGTCCTAGAGGGCCACAGTATGGGACATTCATCATGGCTGTATATACGTCCTTTTTGTTAGCTCACATTTTGGCGCACATTTCTTTCATGCGCAGGGACGCTACCACCTGCCTTCGTGTGGCGGAGCCTTGGTACTGTTTTAGGCTAGGTTAGTAGCCTCGAACTTTTATCTGCTGGACCGCATTTACTTTTATTTTGGTTCTGGCTGGATTTATTCGCCATTTCTTTTTGTAAAGGTTTTTCTCATGTTTTACTCTGCGCGCTGAACCAGGTTTAGGCCTGTGCGCGTCTTTGCCCGTGCACTGGTTTGCCCTATTCGATTCCATGAATACGTGTTGTAGGCGAGCGTGTGGGCGTTCTGCGCACTTGCCTCCTGTACTTCCCCCGTGCCGCCCTCATTTTCACACGTTGTACCCCATTCCACGTGTCATGCCCCGTATTATGCCTACTTTTGTTGTGTGCGCCGCGCTATGTGCGCTTTCGCTGTGCGCTTAGCGCACGTTGTTTGAAGACGTGTGCGCCAGCATGCGCCACGCAGTATTTTGGTGCACATCCTGGGATTTCCTCGCACACGGAATTCCATGAATCGCTGCGCGTGGGTTTCACTGCGATTTTCGCACTGGCACTGCGATTCGCACGCTTTCGCACGCTTGCGCTGAAAATTTCAGCGCACATTAATTCCATGAATCGAATTGCAACCTTCAAAGTGCTGTTTTGGCACTAATTTCAGTCATTCTCCCAGTGAACTATTGAAATAAAAAGTGTGCTGGAACCACCGATCATCCAGTGCAGTCAGAGAAAACCGGGCCTCACTGCCTGACTGCTGCTTAAGAAAATTAGATGTCAATCCCAGTTTAAATGTGTTTCTTTTTCCTGAAAAATTGCAAAATTCGCCTATTTAAAGCATGTTTATGAAGGTCTTAATTTGTTTAAATGTCCAAATCCCTTATACACTGTGCTTATTTATATTATGTTATAGAAAAGACGTTATTGTGAATTTTAAAGCAACCCAGTATTGGAGTTATGTAACTGCTTAATTCTGATTGGACAGTGACCAGCCTTGGAAAGTTTGACACTCCCTTGCTACAGGAAGCTGGAAGTTCTCGCATATGGAGCACAATAGACTTCATTAGACATTTGTCTTTTGGCTGAGCCAAGAACAAAGGACAGGCTGAGCATTGACATCTGCTGGGTAGGGGCAGGATACTTCCCTCTACACCGCACCCTCATCAAAAGGATCTGACAGCTGATGTTTGTTGAAAGGAGAGGGAAAACAACTCTGTTCAAAGGAACGTTTTGGTGTTTAAATCTGTATTTGTGGTTAAGTTTGGAACTCTTTAACTGTGCAACCTGAAGGAGGATAAATCTAAAAATTGGTAGATGTTAACCTAATTTTAGACTTTTGCTTTGACGACATTGATGAAGCCTGTATCACCTAAGGAATCAAAGTTACAGGAAAACCCTCATTGTAGCAGAACTATTAATGTTGCAAGCCTAAGATTGTATATTCATGCTCCAGTGATAATCGCCCAGAGATGTACTGAATTTTAAATTATTAGTCCAGACTGTTATGATTAAAATTGATCAAATTCTATAGAATGAGAATGACAGCTCTCACAGAGATGGGGATTGAATGTGAATATAACCCATCAAATATTCAATGTATGTGCCCGATTGTATTAGGGGATATAATTTTAGAAATGTACATTTGTGAAAAAGTTAAGTTTTGGTTTAAATCAATATGCAAGTTCCTAAATCCCATCATAAAGATGACAGCTCTGTTCTGACTGCCAACCAAAACAAGGCAAGTGCCTGTGGCCACTCACAGCCGTGGGGGTGTGTTTTGAAATTCTGCCCACACAATAAACTTGGTGATGTCACTTGGAATGATAAATATAGGAACTTCACCACACATAGCACACACTGCTTCCAGAACACATCGATTTCCACACAGCGCCTTGTTCCTGACTTCTTCATCTTGTCCAGAACTCTTCATCTTGCAGTTGACTCCAGATTTCTTTGCAGAATCCAGTCCTTAGCATTGCTGAACTCTATTTAGCTAGGCCCAAATTCAACCATCCCAAAGCTTAAAAGAATAATTCTGATCAATGGCTTGCTACCATTAAGGCTTCCCTGCTGAAACTCGCATCCTGCTAATCTGCCGTGTCCATTGACCAGACGGGCCCATCCAAATCCAGTCTGAGGTGCAGTCCAAAATTGACCAGAACTGTACTGTTGATCCAATCCCGCCAGAGGTGCCCTGCTGCCGGTAGACCTGACCCGATCCAGTGACCAGAACTGAACTGTGACGGTCCAATTTTATTTATTTTAAGGACTGTAAGTATTAACAGGAAGGACAGTGACCCATAGTATATTTGCATTTTCTTATCCCAATCTCAAACAATCCCATCTTTAATTTCAGAAACTTAATTTTGTCAGAACCATTCTTGCGCTGTTTTTTTTCTCATTTGTGTTACAAAACCATAAGCCATTAGTGATTTTTAGTAACTAAAGTAAGTTCCAGAAAGAAATAGAGTACGCTGACCACGTAACTGTGGAAATTCATGTGTGGCATTCTCTTTTTCATAGTCATTAATATAGTCTTTAATATAGTTTAATAAAACCAATCTGTCATTTTTAAAACTGAATTTGACCCGTTTCTATCAAAAATTGCATAGTGATATTTTGCAGCGAATTGGCATTTTAGCAAAAGTTTACATGTCTTTTTCCCATTCAAAGAGTTTCTCAACTCCCTTCCTGATCTTAAGTGTGTACTGTTGTTTATATTGTAGCTCATGGGCCTTAGGACCTGTTTAGTGTTGCTTTCCTAAGTTTTTTCTCCATTTAAGCCTGTTTGCACCCTTTTGCAATGCTGCACAAAGCCATTTTAAAAGTGTCAATTTCAAAAACGGTTTTCTCTCTTGTTTGGGGAGACAAGATTGTATTTAAACGATAGACATTGTCTTTCATTCCTGAATACCTGCTGATTACTGACATCTGTGTAGGATTGCTCATTCCTACCTTCAGTACTTTGCAGGGGGAAATATTAACCTAAACGCTATC
Source organism: Ambystoma mexicanum (assembly GCF_040938575.1). NCBI lineage: Eukaryota > Metazoa > Chordata > Amphibia > Caudata > Ambystomatidae > Ambystoma > Ambystoma mexicanum. The sequence goes on along the minus strand of NC_090926.1, from coordinate 694,455,719 downwards.
TGTTTACAAACCAAAACTGTTTTTTCCTGTGTTTTATATTTTGCATTATTATAAGTGAATTCAATTGCTTATATATATATATATATATATATATATATATATATATATATATATATATATATATAAAAACTTAAGTGTGATTGGAATATTAAATAAATAAATAAATCTTTACCTTTACAAACTAGCCTGATTCCTGATTCAGTGTGACCTGGAAGGGGGGGGGGGGGGTTTGGAGGGCTTGGTATTTTGAGAAGGGTGTGATATGAGTGGTATATCATTCAGAATATTGAACTTATAGACACAAATAATTATGTATGTCAATGCGCACTACATGCTAGGCGAGACCTGGGTGTGTGCCTGATTGAAATCCTTAGCAACCCCCCCCAGTCTCCCTGTGATGCGTGTGTGACCCTCTCCCATCAGTCCCCCTGTGATGTGTGTGTGTGCCCCACCTCCCCCAGCTCCCCTGTGATGCGTGTAAGCGCCCCTCCCCCCTCAGTCCCCCTGTGATACGTGTGTGTGCCCCCCTCAGTCCCCGTGATGCATGTGTGTCCTCCTCTCCCCTCAGTCCCCCCTGATGCGGGTGTGTACCCTCACCCCCTCAGTGCCCACGGGATGCTGTTTCTGCCCTCCTCCTGCCCCTTGAGTAGCTGTTTGTGCCCCCCCCTATGGTCCCATGCTTTTCCTCTGTGCCCCCCCTCCTGCAGGAGCATTTTGTTCACTGCCACCGTCTTGTTGGCCAATACTGGATTTATGACTTATTTGGACTCATGAACACATGTTGCTGCACCCTCTTCAACTTCTTGATGAACTTCCACTTCATCTGGTATTCACGGTCTCCATGAATCATGCTGTGACCTTCCTCTTCTTTATTCCTGGTTTCCATTTGTTTGTTCTCTTGTAACATTGTGTGTCATTTCTGATCCCTGCAATTGCATTCACTCTCCTCTTTTGTTTCTCCACCTCTTCTCCAACCTCCTATCTAGTTCCCCATTTTTGTCCTTTCGCCCCACTCCCCCACTCGCCCCTGGTCCCCCATTGGCTCTGATTTGTGTTCTTCTCCACCCTCACCCCTTATCCCTCCTCCCCTCCCCTTCTCTTGTTAAATTCCAGCACTACCTCAATTGCCGTCAGGCATAGTAATTGTAGGCGCCTGTCTGTCTCATCCACCTGACCTCTCCTCCTCCCCTCCCTCGCCCTCCCCTCTCCTCCTCTTGTTAAATTCCAGCACTACCCCAACTGCTGACTGTCATAGTAATTGTAGCCGCGTGTATTTGTCATCCACCTGCCCTCTCCTCCTCCCCACCCCTCCCCTCCTCTTGTTAAATTCCGGCACTACCCCAATTGCCATCAGGCATAGTAATTGTAGCTCTCTGTCATTCTCATCCACCTGCCCTCTCCTCCTCCCCACCCCGCCCCTCCTCTTGTTAAATTCCGGCACTACCTCAATTGCCATCAAGCATAGTAATTGTAGCCACCTGTATTTTTCATCCACCTGCCCTCTCCTCCTCCCCCATCCCACCCCTCCCCTCCTCTTGTTAAATTCCGTCACTTCCTCAATTGCCGTCCGGCATAGTAATTGTAGCCGCCTGTCTTTCTCATCCTCCTGCCCTCTCCTCTTCCCCACCCCTCCCCTCCTCTTGTTAAGTTCCAGCACTACCTCAATTGCTGTCAGGTTAGTAACTTTAGCCGCCTGTCTTTCTCATCCACCTGCCCTCTCCTCTTCCCCACCCTTCCCTTCCCCTCCACTTGCTAAATTCCTGCACTACCTCAATTGCCATCCGGCGTAGTAATTATAGCCACCTGTCTTTCTCATCCACCTACCCTTTCCTCCTCCCCTCCCTATTACTGCTTATTAGCATTTACTCTATCATTTGTCTAATGACCTTTGTGATATCAGCTTGTTTGTCTCTCCCCCTTCCCTCCTGACTTCTCCTCCCACTTCCCCCTCCAGCTCTATTCTGAATCGTCATCAGACCTAGTAAGTTAGTTTCTTGTGTTATTCCTCTCATTCTCCCTCACTCCATACCAACCCACCCATCCCCCCTCCTCTTGTTAATTTTCCGGCACTACATCAATTGGCGTCAGGCATAGTAATGTAACCGCTTGTTTTGTCTCATTTTTCCTCCCCCGCCTGCCTTATTGTTCCTTGCACTTGCACTATCTGAAATGTCGCCAGGCTGATTAAGATAGTTTTTTTTAACATTCTGAATTGTTTCAAGAACTTGTAAGAATGTAACTGTATTCTCCCATGTTCCCTCCCTCCTCGAAGCGCTATGAAACTCATTGTGTATATAGGCGCTATACAAATAAACAATCAATTAAATTCAATTAAATTCAATTCAAAGCCTTTATCTGGCAAACCTGTGAAGTTAAAGATGGGTTGGTGGTCACTAGTTAAAGGCATGGTCTAGTAAAAATGTTTATTGTCCCAACGGGTCGGCCATGTTTTTTTAAGCCTAAGTGGCTCGATTTTAGAAAACTTTCCTATGGACCTTACCCGAGTTTTCGTCCATTAAACGCACGCGAAAACAAGCACCAGGGAGCCGCCATTTTCTGATAATCCTATCTTTTCCCCGATCGCCCTGGCGGACCTGCTTTTGCGGCACTAAATCAATTCCCCCGCCCCTGAGCCTGACATTATCAAAACATTCATATTCCCCGCCTCTCCCCGTGATGTTACTGTGCTGCGTAGGCAAACGCGCCCAGTCGTCTTCTGCGCGACTTCACATAGAACCCGGAAACCAACACAGATCAACTCACAACACAGCGCGCCACAATTCGGAATATGAAACTGTACTTTACAATGAAACAGCAACACGGTACATTTGGTAAAGTTCATTTATTTGACATTAAATGTTTAGAGAATATTTAGCAATTGCCATATGAACTCCGGAAGCCATTTATTTTCTTTTATCTGTATCCGCAATAAATAACTGTTCCGTTTCATCTTGAGTCACGCAGTGTTCCTTTATGGTACACAGGGTGTTCATTTTCGTAAAATAAATCACTTTGGAAGCACAGTGAACCGCAAGGCTGTTCCATCAAATAGGCACTAGTCCAGCCTAAAGGTTGTTATGTTGCTTCTAGCCACTAGTACAGCGTAAGGGCATGTGGGCCCTTGGCGATCGGCCCATAATATGGTGATCGTGCTCCAGTTGTTGACACGAAGCTGCAGGTGTCTGCTGAAGAATCCATCCGCCGGTGTCTCAAACAGATGGCAGTGGCAGAAAGGGATCAAATACCTGTTATGAAAACAAAAAAATGATAATTAGTCTCACTAGCCGAACTTCATTAATATTACTCATTTTATTTATTACGGCCGATCAGAAACTATTTGCTTGCAAGGATAGTTCAATGGAGTATGTTCGTCTATAAAATCAATGCGAAAAGTAACGAGATAAATCGAGGCAAACACACAATGATAAACGACAGTTAGTCTACATGCGTGAGGAATGATATGATATATGATATGGCATTTTTAACACGCCTATACTCGTGTTTCTAGGCGTGACGAGGCAGGTGGGGAACAAGGGCAGACAGACAACGTTCCTACTAGGCCAGGTGTCTTTCTGATCGCGCATGGGGAAGGGCTGTACATGGTTAGTTGAATACAAATTAAACAATAGGGCCAGCTGGTGGCAAGTGCAAGGTAAATGCCGGGAGAAGGGGCTGAAGGATACAGAGACAGTCCCGTAGTGCAGGTAGGCAGTGCAGAAAAAAGTGGCTGGGCCAAGGACCGAGATCGGTGAGACCAGTGGACCTGCATGCCCATGTGCCCACTACGAACACGTTTTACTTGCTTTTCCTAGCTCTTCATTCATTCATTTATTCATGCATCCATTCATTAAATCTTCATTCCGGTATAAAAGCGTGTAAAGATTTACTTACATTATATTTGAAATTTCCATTGTGTCTCTTCGTAATGCAGTCTGTAAAACGGACCGTGCTCTTGACAACGATTTTTCGTATACTGAACTAAACTGAAACTCTAGTTTCTGAATTTTCTGCCTTATCGTCTCTTACGTTATTCCGCACTCCCTTCAAATGTAGTTCTTTCGGCATGGTCCCTGTCTCAAGGTCAAAAAACAATAGACCCTTATACTTCCAGTGCGACTTGTGGGCCTCATCTGGGCGCTGTCCTTCGCATTCTTTATTTGCAACATCACGTAGTATAGGCATCTATGAGAACTTGAAGTTTAGAATCCGTCTATGTAGTGCGCCTCAATGTGCAAATGGGAACTGGCTTCTCTCCCAAATGCCACGGCCCGCTTGGCTGGCGCGTTCTAAGTGCCCCAATTTTGTCACCGTTGTCTGCGAGCTTTGCAGCCCAAATTGAGACATTTAATTATTGGCGGAAGGTCAGGGAAAGTATAAAGTACCACAGGAGTTGAGTTAAAAGTGAGATTTATTGTTTGTTTGTTTGTTTGTTTTATTATTTGCAATACGCAAGCCTCCCCTCCGTTAACAGTGCGCAGCATTTACATTTACATGAGATGAGACATGAGAAAAATATATACATACACATATGTGAGGTGAATAGAGAGAATTCAAAGATGACACCCAGCTTGTTCGCCACCCATGATGGTGAAGTTAGGGGTTAGGTTTACAGGTACACTGTACAATAACATTTATTTACAAAAAGACAATCGTATTGCAATTATTTAAACCGGGATTTGTACTTCACAATCAGCTGTGCATCGGGTGGGCATGGCACAGTCGCAATGTTTGGTGGCAATGGATCACTACTCTGTACAGAAACGTCCAAAATTCCATATCTGTGCTTCTCTAACAAAGCAACAATAAGGCCTTTCACAAAGTCGAACTGCATTTCATCATAGACTGGTTTGATCACCCATTGCTTACTTCGTTTTGAAAACACCTTAGTGTAGCGAGGCATCCTTACTTTACCCCTAGTCCTAGATTGTTCACGTCCGACATTGCTGTTATGGGCCAAGACCGCTAGTAGAGTGCGATGTTTCATGCCCCGAAAGCTAAAATGCAAGCGCTTTGGCCTGTACTTTAGGCACATATTGTGGAACACCTCCAAATCTCCTGTGTGACAGAATTCTGTCAGTCCTCTCAAATCTCTTGATAGAGTTTTGTCGAAAACAATCTTCTCAATGGCTTTGTGTGTCGGTGAAGATGGAATCAACCACTTCTTCTTCCGTGCCTCCTCTGGGGACAAAGGGCCATGTTCACATTGGTGGAAATGTTAATTTGCTGTCCAGCGGTGAACGTTGGTACAGTGGTGCATCAGTGACCGCCATTTTTCAAGTAGTATTTCCACTGAGCCCTCACAAGTTTTTGAGCTCCACCAAAGATGGTTGGTGATAGAATGTGACCACTGCAAAATACTTTCAAAACCTTTTTTTTTTCCTGCAGCCGAGATTTTCTTATTGATAGATTTAGCAAGATGCCATACGTCAAATTGATGTTTAATATGTGGGAACTGCTCTCTCATTGTCTTGGCAATTGAAACGTGTCTATCCGTGGCTATGAGGTCGATGTGCAGCCCCCTCGATTGTAGATGTTCCACTGATTTTATAAATCCTAGTTTCTCCATGGCCACTGAGGATGTACATTGTGTTACCTGCACGACCTCCGAACTCACAATTTTCTTACTATCCATGTTCTGAAAGTGGTAGGTGCAGTACTTGGCAGAAAATCCAGGGCTATCGCACTGTCCATCGCCGGCTAGCCTGAATCATTTGCCTTTGAATGTACTTGCTAGAGACAATTGTTCAATTTTCCAAGCATCACTAATGGCCGGAAATAGATAATCACGTTGGTATGTGTAGTACAGCGCTTTAGAAATGAAATGGAGTCCCACAAACTGAAAGAAAGCCTCTAACTTTCTAAAACTGGAGCCACTAAAAAGTGATGCAGCTGCACACAGTAGATTGCCTGCTGGCATTTTCCCCAGCATTGGTTGTGCAGACCATGAGAACCTATGATTTAATCTACAGGCGGCATTTATTTTGACGTTACTGCCTTTTATTTGATGAGTCACATTAATCAATGGCTTCCCACATACATTCCCTCTAATGGAACGCACACATTTCAGCATACTTATAATTTACATCAAACAACTGTCGAATACAATGTATTTGCTCTCTTTCATTAGACTGTCATCCTGCGTCAACGTTGTTTCGGCCTGTGACGTTGTGGAGACTTCAACACATTGGAAAGTAATATCGCTGCTATCAAGTTCTGATGCGTCTATGGATGCTGCGGCTGGTTCATTCTCTCTCATTTCAACATCTGCTACTTCAACATTGATGGGAGAACACAACAATGTCGACATGTTTTTTGGTGGCAAATTTTTGGCGGGTGTAGATTGTGTAAATTGATCTGCAACTACTTCAGAGCTATCTTCAATACATTCAATAACATCTTCTTGTGGTGGTCCGGTCGCACTGTAGCTATGGTCCAATGCAACTTTGCTGTAGTCTCCAAACACAGTTAATTCATGTTCTGGCCATTGCGCATGAACATCTCGAGCCTGAACACGCCTCGCCTCAATTAATAGTTCCTCCATAGTGTACATGGTCTGGCAAGCCACATCTCTCATTCGCTTCACTGTTTGTGTGTGTATAGTTCTGACGCCCACGGGTAACTGGAGGAGAGATTGGAAAAGGGATGTTCAGTTTAAACACAAGATGGAGTGTAGTAGAATTGACTGGAAAAAAACATAAAATAGTCCCCACCACAAAAAAATGTTTTAAGTTATTAACTGTTTGTAACTAACCTTTTTTTGTTTTTTTTTCTTTGCAACTTTTTGGACTCGACCTTCAACATCAGCACGCTGTAGCTCCGATTCGTTTCCGCATGTCCTCCCTTCCTCTTGCGCTGAAAGGACTATATTTTCTGTATCCGCATAGACAGCACGGAATGAGGCACCATCTTCTCCCTGAAACATAATACTTTCATTACTGTGTATCAAAATATTGTTAGCATAAAACACACGTGAGGACGAACACACAGGTACATCTCAATAGCCAAATACCATTTAAACATTGTGTGCAACAATCAAAGGACAAGTATTCGACCAGTGATGATCTATTTCGATGGAACTGTCAGTATCCATACCTCTGGCTCTGCATGGACTGCCATGAATGGTTGTATTGGAGAGGAGGCATACGCATCTCCCTGAAACACAGTACTTGCATTAGTATGCTTTTCAATATTGGAAACACAACACACACTTGGGGTCGACGGCACAGGTACATATAAAGAGATAACCGCAAATGATGCATTGTCCAAAAGAATGAAGGAAAATCCAAATATGATCACATTTCATCGACTTATTTCAACGATTCCTTTACATCTGCATCATCTAAATGAGATGTTGTGATTGTGGTGGAAGCTCCGTCGTCTCCCTGAAACACAGCACTTGGATTAGTAAGGTTTTCAATATTGGAAACATAACACACACTTGTGGTCGAACGCACAGGTACATATAAGGAGATAACCGCGAAAGATGCATTGTCCAAAAGAATGAAGGAAAATCCAAATATGATCACATTTCATCGACTTATTTCAACGATTCCTTTACATCTGCATCATCTAAATGAGATGTTTTGATTGTGGTGGAAGCTCTGTCGTCTCCCTGAAACACAGCACTTGCGTTAATAGGGAAGAAAGTATAGCAAATGGAATCACGTTATACGATCACGCATGATGGAGCTGTCATTATCCATACCTCGTGCTGCTGAAGAATATCTATGGATGTTGCAAATGTAGTGCGCACTTCCGAAAGCTGTTGCGCCGATTCGTATACTTGAATGTCAGGCTCTGCATCAAGTGCAGGGGTTGACGCTCCATCAACTGCCTGAAACATAGTACTTGCATTAGTGAGGATTACAATTGCGAAAACATAAAATACACCTGGGGTCGACAGCACAGGTACATATCAATGGCTAACCACGAATGAAACATTGTGTAGAACAATCAAACGACAAGAATTCCAGCTCTGATGATGACGCTCGATGGAGCTGTCAGTATCCATACCTCCTGCTGGTGAGGAACATCTAGAAACGTTGTAGATGTGGCGGACGCTTCAGCATCTCCCTGAAAGACAGTACTTGCATTAGTATGGATAACACTAATTATAACTGAAAACAAACACCAGTGGACGATAACTAAGGTGTATATTAATTGGAAAGCAGTAACCAAACATTCTGTAAAATAATTACACGATAGAATAAAACTATTACTTGACATGCATAAAACAAGTCTGTAGCGGATTAGCCTAGTAAGATTACCTGATACGCGCTAGAAGTGGTTGATAACTGCGACCACGTCAAGGATGTAGAATGTTCTTGGTTCAGATTCAAGGGATAGTCAAGAAGTTGTAAAGGCCAATTAATGATTGATAATGAAATGCCAATATTAAAAATAGCCATGTAAGCCGACAGAATACTTGGAAAATGCTCAATACAGCACAGTTCCCTCTCCCCATATATATATATACATTGCGTTTGTAGGTCATGAAATCGAAAAAGAATATATTGATAAATGTCATTATTCAAAAAAGTATACACTCATATCAATATCGAAATTATTACAAGGGATAGAACACCTACAATATCTATTAATCCATTCGGCTACACACTACCGCAAGGCCTAAAGCTAAATCCGGACACTTGACTCACCGGTGGCGGAATGTGGACCAATAGAGTGGGAATAGCGTTTTTGCGCAATTTCCGTGTCGTTCGCCGTTTATTCTTCTTTGTTACCCAAGAAGTTGTGTACATGTCCAAGGAAAAGTGCCGGCTGCAGATGCGGTATCGATCACCCCTCTTGTCCTCTAAGACTTGTTGGACTCTACTTTCCAGCTCATCCAGTGGATATCCGCAATGTCTGACCCATTCTCTTATTCGATCAACAGTTTTCGGGAATACATGCATTGTAGTTCCTTCAGATTTTGCATGGGTCTTCGAAGGGCAACCGCTAATCGAACAGGTAGGCATTGTTGATGAATCTGAAAAGTAAATATCGACATTATTATACAATCTTCAAGAGTAAAGATTTGATACAAAAGTAAATGAATCATAAAATGATCAATGCAAGGTTTGTTTTGGTCGCAGGAACTATACCAGTTCATTATGTGCTGCTTAGTATTTGCATAAGTTGCAGAAATGTATAATTGATGTGACTGAAATCTGAACATGTGACTCGTCCCTTGGATGTTCTGTCTTGCACAAGAAGGCAACATGCTAACATTATTGACTGGACCCCCGAAGGATGTAATTCAATCACAATAGTCACAGATGAAAATAAATAGATCTATTGATAGCATAGCAATGGAAACTGAAGTCAATACCAATGAGACCAATGAACATAGCACTATTTTGTACTCTACTGGAAAATAGATAGAAATTTAAAAATCTGCGAAATATAACCAGGATACATGGCCTTACCTTGACCAACAAACAGTTGGGTTCAGCAAGCAGAGCAGTATGTTGCGGGAGAATAGGTGGATGGCCACAGGTAGCGCACTGATGGGTATGCTCGAAGCGGTCGGTCACAGAGTTCACGGATAGCACGACGACAAGCAGATTAGCATAGATCTCAGTGGTTCCCAGGTAGCACGTTCAAGAGTTGACTTGCAAAGCACAAAGATGTTCTCATGAGACATATCGAGTGGTTTTTAAAGTATTAGAAACTGGGGTGTGTTTGTGAATGAATGACGTATGTATGTCGTGGTATTAGGGGGGCGGCCTGCCTCAGGGGAGGCCTGCCTGGAGACACGGGGTCTGAGGAGGCCATGTGACCGATGGCCCCTTGGCGTGGGACACCTTTTGAAGTGTACATGCAGTTTGGCACCTTGGCCTTTCGCGCCCCGGACAGCCCCCCATGCCAGCGCTCATCCCCGGGTGTGAACCGCCTTTGATAGAGGGGGGTGGGATGGATGGCCCTGGGGCGTGCAGATAAGGCACAGGAAGACTGCTGAATGGAGACACACTTATGTGGATTGCAGGGGGGCGGCCTGCCTCAGGGGAGGCCTGCCTGGAGACACGGGGTCTGAGGAGGCCATGTGACCGATGGCCCCTTGGCGTGGGACACCTTTTGAAGTGTACATGCATTGGCACCTTGGCCTTTCGCGCCCCGGACAGCCCCCCATGCCAGCGCGCATCCACCGGCGCGAACCGCCTTTATATCAATATACAGTATATCGCCTTTATATCAATGATAGTATATCGTTGCTTATCAATAACAAATGCTACATACCGGAGATTCTTGTGAGCACAGACCAACACTTCAACCGGTGTATTATAGTTGCCAAGACCCTAGGGCCTGTATAATCCAATGGTAATTGTTAGTATAGATATATGTGTGACTTTTATAGAGACATAACCTACTGAAAGACTTTGAACAAGTGTTATTTAGTGCATGCATTATCGAGAATATGTTATGTTAGCTTAGATAGATAGTGACCACCCTGCACAGGTGTCTGACGTCCATCCTTGAATGGAGACACACTTGATTCATTTAAAAAATCGAGACAAACGTTGTTAAAATATATGTGGTGTTTTATTTTGTATCTTATTTTCATGACACAAAAATAGAAGACTTTAAAGATTATACAGGTCAGGTTGCAGCACAGCGAGAGAAAATCCCCTGTACTGACCGCTGTCACTCGGGAACGTTTCTCTAATGGCACGAACGGCACAGGCGGGTATCACTCTTCGAACGCGGTGTCCAAGCCTCCCGTGAAGCCACCATGTAAAGGAACGATAGGCCACCAGCCTGTACCACCTGTGAAAAGGATTGAAACAAACTGTTTTTAAATGACCCAGATAAGTTTAATAAACGTTTGTTGTCAATGACAATTCTTGTAACTAATGGCATTTTACACGGACAAATGCTATCTAGACAATGCACACTATTGAATGACTTACATGCGTTACAATGATATGTAGATGTAATTTTGGATATAGTAGAAGAACATGAAATAGGAGTGGCATGACAAGCAGAGTATACTTACTCGTTACTCGGATTACAAGGACGAACAGTTGCTCGAAGTTCGTGCATAAGCACCATCATTATTCTCAACACGGCCCGTGTGAGGCAGGCTGCCCTGAAGTCTGGCAGCTCGGTGATGCATTGCGGTCGTGGCTCGCCTTCCGAAATGTAGGCCAGGCATCCCGAGTTTTCTCGGCAGCAGCAGTTCTCGTCCTCAGTTGGCATTAGCTCGCACCGATTGCATGTGCACCAGGTGGAGACGCCGTCCATTCGACTAGGCCCAGGCTCTTCATCTGTTGATTCGTCCTGCCAACTGCCGTCCGAATCCCCATAGTTTTCGCGTGCTTCCCTTTCCAGTAGTTCCTCCTCGGTATACTCGGGCTCGTACGTGTAGGGCATTATTGTAGCCATTGTGTGTTAAACAAACTAAAATAATTTATAGCGGTGGTACTGGTATCTGTTCGCACGGGCTACAAGCGGCGAAGGTAGCTGACCAGAGCACTGAAACGAGTCACAGAATACTCAAAGTAACACAGAGAAAGGAATGGAATCGAAAATCGGCTGCTGTGTGTTGTGAAACGGTCTGTTTATACTTATTGAGGAGAGAGGCGTCCTGCCATTTCCATGGCGACACGTCATTAGCTGAAGCGCAGCGAATGTTGACACGAGACGTGCTTTGGCGTTGGGAAATGGGCGGTACGAGTCTGCTGATGACAGGCTCAGGGGCGGGGGAATTGATTTAGTGCCGCAAAAGCAGGTCTGCCAGGGCGATCGGGGAAAAGATAGGATTATCAGAAAATGGCAGCTCCCTGGTGCTTGTTTTCGCGTGCGTTTAATGGACGAAAACTCGGGTAAGGTCCATAGGAAAGTTTTCTAAAATCGAGCCACTTAGGCTTAAAAAAACATGGCCGACCCGGTGGGACAATAAAAAATTTTACTAGACCATGCCTTTAACTGTGTAGGCTGTTAAATGGGCATATAACTTTAAAGAAGGTTGAGTTTATGTATATTTTCAGTCCACTAGGCCTGCTTACTGGCTCAGGGATGTGTCTGGACTAAGGAGGGCAGGGACTACTGTTAAAGCAAGCACATAGCTCTAAGTTATTCAGAAACCTCTTTCCCAATGTGACATGTATTACTTTTTTTACAGTAATGTGACAAAGAAGAATCATCAACAGTGCTCAGGTATGCTCAGCTCATAGTATCCATGGATAGGCGGTAGATATTCTACAATAATGCCCCTCGCACAAACCATCTGTCAAACTATGTACTGTCTGCAGGCAGCTGATATTGCTGATAAATCTAGATGGGAGGTGGAGCTGGCTACAAAAGTATCCACAGAGGACCATTGCATGCAAACTCACTGGGAAGGTGTCTGCTGCCATGTGGTTCTGATTAATTCACTATAATATAAACATTACATCACAGCACTCTTTTCTTCACACATTATTCCCTATGCCCTGGGTGCCATAGTACAGGTGCAAAAGTATTATATCATATGTGGGATTGTCCTGAAGTGCGAGATGTGTGTAATAATGCTGATCTGGCTGTGACGAAATGACTGCTCCCCTGCAGGTAGCATGGAACAAGGGCAGGCTATACTCTTTAGGAGGGATGTGAGCTGGCACAGAAACAGACAAGACAGCAAGAGTACTGTGGTACCTAAATAATTTTAAATAAAGATTACACATAGGATACTTTAATTAAACAAATGATTCAGGCACACTAATCAAAAACTCTACAACCCACTCCTGTAAAAGAAGACACAGAATGTACAGACTTTGTAAAGAAAAGAAACACTCTAGGCCTGTAGACAGGAGTGCACAGGGAAACATTCCCACAGCAATTTCACTTCACTTGAGATGTGATTCAGTTCTTCAGTGGCAATCAGCTCAAAAACACTGGAGCGCATGCCGATGTGCCAAACCAGCACTTTGATGACTGAATAGTAGTTTGTGTCAAAGGCAGCTCCAGATGCGTGCAGTGGCTCAAAAAGTGCCTTGAGACTGTAAGGCAGACCTTCAAATGACCAGACACAAGAAAAACAATCCTTTGAGGAAAAAAGCCTGTTGTACCTTCTTGCAAGGAACACAAGTTTTATTTTGTAAGGAAAAAGGTGACAGATCATTATACACCACATCATCGTCACTCGTGGCACACACAGTATACAGTAGTCGTCATCCACCCTCCACCCCCTATGTACATGCTACCATTCCCATATAGTACCTCGACTGACTGGTCATATCTAATCTACTCCAGCCCCCTGACACATGGTCTTCTACTCCGCCACCTCGGGGTCTACTTTCATAATTGGCGGCCTTTGTGAATATCACCCTCCCCAGGGGCGTAGTCATGTGGTGTGCATCTGCTCATTGACATGAGTTCAATGGAAACATCCAAGGACAAATTGGCACTCTGGAATAAAGAAGCACTTTTCATGGTCCCAGACATGCAGGCGCCCAATCATGCCTCCACGGCACAGAACTGAATTTGTTGGCATCACCCCTTCCACATCGTAGTACAAATCACAAGCCAGCTCACCCCTTATTGCCCCTTGTCAGATGCCCATCCCTGGAGCTTCACCTGGGCCTCTCCATGCCTACACTAATTATTCTAATTGTTTAGGATGTGGGTGTTCTGTTTTAGGCATCTGGCAGTTCAAATGGGATGACCATCATTTCAGGGGGGCGCTAGTGCCCTAAATTTAGGCTGGGTCTTTTGGCAGCTCAGGACCTCTAACACAGCTCCCATGGGCATGTCCTTCGAGATGGGTGCAGCCCTGCCCATGCTCGGCCATTCAATTTCATTTCCGTCTCCATCTCCTGTTCCAAAAGCACCTCAAGACCTTCCTTTTTGCTTCTGTCTTTGCTCCCCTCTCCCCTGCTGATCTGTTCTCTTTTGGCACTGTGCACCTGACCACCCTCTGTCCTCTGGGCCCAGGTACCTGCTCACCCTGCCACCCTCCCACACTGCCTCCGGGCCACCCCTTGCACTGGGGTCTGTATCTGTACCCATACAGCCCCCCTTTTTTCTTCCTGCCCTTATCAGACCTACCCTGTCAACTGCCTTAAACCCAGCACTTGCCAATTGCTGGCTGTACTACCACTCTTTGCTGTCTTTATTATTTATTTATTTATTATTATGTATCTGTTTCTCCTTTGCTCCGCACTTCTCCCCCCTTCCATGCACTTTTCCCCTCCCCCTCTCCCATGCACTTGCGCATTCGCGATGTCACTGGGCCTAGTAAGATCGTTGTTTTGTTCTCTCCTGTTCCCCTCCCTTGCCTTGTCGCACTCTGAAACACTTGTGTACAAGCGTGATAGAAATAAAATATCATTATCAATGGTTTTGCAGGTCTGTAGTAGGAAGCACTTGCAAGATCTGCTACCTATAGCAAGCAGATTCCTGGGTGCCAGTGGTCTCATCTGAATTAAGCCTTGTCCAGCCAACAGGTCAACCAAATGTTCCTCAGGGATAGTGAAGGGAAAAGGTGTGCCTTTTTAGTGGAGCATTCTGTCTTCACCTCTATAGCAGGAGGCTTTGGAGCAGACTGTACTCCCAAGAGAATTCCAGAAGTAATTCTTCTTCAGATGTGCAAACATGATTCAATTATAGGAGGTGTCACCCCATTTATGTAATTAAAGTGACACAGACCATTCCAGGCTTCATGTAAAGAGCCAATCCAGGTGTTAGGACACCATCATTTCCTACCTATGGGCGGTCGTTGCGGGGCTCCTTTGGTCTGGGGTGACGCTGGGGACTTTACCCCTGTTACCGCTGGTGGGGTCCATGGGTACTTGGGGCACCATCTCGCGCAACCGCTTCTCGCCGGCTTCCGAATTCTGCGCATGCGCAGTCGGGCGGCGGCATAGGGCTTGCGTTGCAAGCCACACTTTCGCGCCTAGGGCGCGCGCAAGGAGGCGCAGCTTGCCTGGCCTCGTTCTTGTGACCTCATTAAGCGGTCGGGTCGGGAACTGGTCGCGTCTCAACGCGGCTTGGTTCCTGACCCACCGCTTCGCTCCGTGAAAGTCCGGATTCGCTCAGTGCTTTGTTCCCTGCCTGTTTGGTAGGGCCTTGCCCAGCCTACCTCTTCTGGTTTTCTGGGGAGGGCTGGGTCCCTGCTCCTGGTCCCTCCTGTCCTGGGCCTGCACTTTCCTGCCTACCCCCTTCTGAGGTCCTGTCCAACCTATTGTGCCTTCCCCTTGCCTTGTGCCCTGGTCCCTGTTCGTTCCTGGCATTTGGTGGTCACTTGTCTTGGGGGCCCTCTCTATTACCTCTGCCTGATCCTGTCTGCTGTTTTCTTCTGGCTGGGCCTCATCTGACTTGTTACCAGTATCCTGCCTTGCTACCAGCATCCTGATCTGTTACCAGTGTCCTTCCTTGTTACCGGCATTCTTCATCTCCTGGTTACAGTATCTGGATCTGGACCTGCATCTACCAGCTCTGTGTCCCGCTGGGACGGCCTTCCCTGTCAGTGCTTGCACTGTTCTGGCGCCACATTAAAATCCAGGGAAGTGCTTCAATTGTGGTGTCACGAGTTAGTTCCCCTTCAACCCTGTGCCATTAGGGCAGGAGTGGGGCTGGCTTCTGGCGTCACCTATCTCCGGAAAACCAACCGGCCGACAGCCTGGCATCCCCTCAACGTGCATCTTCTGGAAGCTCAGGTATGTCACGTCCCAGGGACGTATACCTTGACACCAGGCTGCTAGGACAAGAGTCCTTTGCCTTCTGATGTCATACAGAGCATGCTTTGTTTGCAGGAAGTGGGGAGGTTTACAAAAACGTTGGGAGCCCTGTGAGAATCTAAGAAGGTGGGACCATTCTGTGAACTGATGATACCCTCCTTACTATTCTAACTCTGCCCGCCTCGCCTGACTGCCTACATCAAAGAGTCTCTGTTACCTATCACCCTGCTGTGATTTCCTGTAGCCTGGTAGAGCCTGCACTTGGAAGCACTGTACAACTCTCTGCCCCCTATGGGCAATTCCCATCTTCCTGGAAGGAGACAAACCTTTCCCAGCGAAGACAGAGGCTTTTGCTGTGGCAGTACCCACAAGGTCTGTATTGGGTTACACTCAGTCCCAGACAGTAAATATGCAGGAAGCCCTGAAAAGAAGATCACTAGAAATCAACCTGGAAATAAAATTACACAAAATAGTTTTGGTCAGTGTAATTGTGGATTCTCAGAGAGCACATTTTCATAACCGTCGTGGCTTATTTTTAGTCGTTAAATAATTGCCACCATGTTCTGGGAGCATACAATTGTGTAATTGTTTTAGTATCAGGATTACCCATGGGTAGGAGATTTGGGGTTCATCAGTCTGTTGGCAGGAATGCACATGCCACTTTGTACTGTTGCAAAACCACAAGACAGCTGCTAGGAGGTGTCAGTAGACAGGCCCAGCAGAGTTACATATTTGCATTATACTTTATAGCATGGAACATTATGACCAGGGGACTTTTTAAGCAGTCCTTCCTTTCAGAGAAATACCTAACTGCATCATTGTATTACTACACATCAAAACAATTCAGGCTATTCTGCCCTCACAGATGACATTCTGTCACCATTACCTTTCTGCCTCAACCAGGAGGATTGCAAACTCATGGGACTACCACTTCTGTTGACCAAGAGACGCAGTGCACTTAGGGGGCTGTGCGGATGCACCTCCGGCTTTGTGGCTTGGATCAGCAACTTGGTCCATGTGCCTTTGAACCTGTACAATGTATGTTTTCTTCTGCATTTTAGTGCTTTGCTGTAAAGGTGAATGTATGTGTGCCTTTGAACATGCGCATTGTATGATTTCTTCTGCATTTTAGTGCTTGCTACAACGTTGAATCTAGTTGTGCCTTTAAACCTTCTCATTGATTGCTTTTCTGTCTCATTTTAGCAATCACCCAGTCTGGGTTGCTTAAATATCTCTGCCACCCTGTGCATATCTTGTTTAAAGCACCTCCTTCATCTGGGCCTACTTGGCTGCTAGGCTGCCTGGTTAGTTTATTTGTGCACTATGCAGTCCCTGTCTGTCTCTATCCCTCCCCTTTTGCCCCACCACATGGCTGTCTCTATCTCCCTTATATATTCTAACCGCTACTCTATCACCTATCCTACCTGTCTCACAAGGTCTGGAAGAAAAAAGATTTAAAAAGCTCTCTTGAACTCTAATTCAGACCTACATTTTGCTGACACCTACGTCAATTATACTTCCAAGCAGACTATCACTGACTTCCTCTTTTCTGTGCCTTCGCCAGACCTATGGACTCCTCATCTGGTCTCCACTCTCTCCCCTTTCTCATCTTCACCCATTAATGGTGGCATACTTCTCATCCTCGAGGTGCATCATTAATGTCTACCACAATGGCACTATCATGGCCCAACGTTCTCAACCAACTCTTCTCCTCCTTGACCAGCACCTGCCTTGTCTCATCGACTTCCTCCCTTCTCCTGCTACCCCTCCTTCCACCTCTCCTCTAATCTCTCCACCAACACCAATGGGAGTGTCATGCCCCTGCCCCCCCTCTCGGAAAACTTTCAAAGGTGGTAATCAGCTTCACTTAGCTACTCTGAATGCTTGTTCTGCTGTCAAACACTCCTCTGACATATGTCTCCTTCTTGAAGACTTTGACCTTGACGTCCTCACCCTTAACAAGACGTGGTTCAATGCCAGCTCTGTCACTGCTCTTGACACTCTTCTTCCTGAGGGCTACACAATCATCTCCAAACCCAGACCCAACAGGCCCAGGGGTGGAGTGGTCCTGGTTTTCTCTGAATGGCTCCCTGCTTCTATCATACCTACTCAATCTTACTCCTCTTTTGAATGCCTCCTCTGTAGGCATCAGGGCCTGGGCTACTCTCTCTCTCTCTCTCTGACCCTTGCTACCATCTACAGGCCCCTTGGCCCTATTTCTCTCTTCCTCTCTGAATGGGCTTATCTTGCCTTCTCCCTCTCGACCTCTTCTTCAAAACTCCTCCTACTTGGTGACTTCAATATCCACCTCGACACCCCTGAATCAGCCACTTCACAGTTCTGTGTGCTTTGTGACTCCCTCTCTCTCACTATTCTTCCTTCCTGTCCAGCCCACTCAGCCGGACACACTCTGGATGCCCTCATCTCTGGTGAGATCCCTATCTCTAACCCAGTCACCACCCCCTCTCCTGGTCTGATCACTCTATCCTCTCCTCCCGATTGGGGTACCTTGGTCCTCTATCTGAGCCCCCCCAGCACTGCCAGCCTCCTGCACTGTCATTCGACCGATGAAGCGAGTGTCTGTCACTGCTTTTGCTTATACCGTTATCCCCCTCCATCCCTGCTTCTGACTCTCCCTCTGACTCTGTAATATGTAGGGCTATATATATAAGATGCTGTCCCTCCCAACCCTGGTTTTCAGAGGAGTTCAAAGCACCCAAACAGGGGTTACATCAAGAATTGAAGCTGCTCTAAATCAATTGAAGGAGATCTTTTATTGTGACATTTTTTTCGACTGTTCGTTTTCTGCCTTCCGCCCCTGGCATCGCAGCTACAATGTGCTGCTTTAGCCGATTTTTTTCACTCTAAAATCGAAAGAATATGTAGCAACATTGAGCTTTCCCAGTTTGGAGATAGCTTGATAGTCGACAATGTCGATCAGCCTGCAACTGCTAGCTGGGCCACTTTCCCCAGTGTGTACAGATGAGGCCATTTTGATGGCCATTGCCGTGTTGAATCTGCAGCCACATCCGACCCAGTTCCTTTCTTTGTTTTACAAAACCTTTTGCAAGTGATCATCCCTTTGGTGACTCAGGCTGTTAACCTTTCTTGTAGCCTAGGACTTATTCCTAGTGATCTTAAATATGCTACTGTGTTCCCTCTTTTAAAAAAGCCATCTCTGGATGCCTCTGTCCTCTCTAATTTCCTTCCCATTTTATTGCTCCCTTTCTTTATGAAACTTCTTGAGGCGTTAATTTCTCCACTTCTGTCTGCCTTTCTGGAGTCTTCCCTTGTACTTGACCCATTTCAGTCTGGGTTTCGTCCTGGGAGACGTACTGATTAGTCTCCGTAACGGATGACATGGCCCATCTGGTTGACGGAGGGGGTTGGGGACACCGATTTGTCTCGATCTATCAGCGGCCTTTGATACTGTCGATCACACCCTCCTCCACCTCTGCTGCCTGGCTTCTGTTGGTATCTCTGGCTCTGTTTTCGCTTGGTTCACTTGGTTATTGTGGCTAGTCTGTTTCTTTGCCTCCTTTTCTTTCTCCTTCTTATTCTCTTTCCAATGGGGTCTCCCAGGGTTCCACCTTATCCCTGATGTTGGTTAACATCTACGTTTGAGCGCTGGTTGCCTTCATCTGCTCCCGTGGCTTCAGGTGTTACTCTTACACAGATGACATGCAAATCCTGGTCCGATTAGATCTCGACTGGGGTGACGTGTCGTCTCACCTGCGTGACTGCCTGTCGGCTGTGGGAGAGTGGATGGGCGATAACTGGCTCAAATTTAACAGCGACAAGACGGCGGTCATGGTGGTGGGTACCTCTCCTGAATCTGACTCTTGGTGCCCTCCTTCAGGCCATCTTCACTTGGTGTGTTTCCTACCCCGGTTACAGTGGTAAAGAATCTAGGTGTCTATCTGTCTGATTCTCTATCGCAGGTTAGTGCAGTATGTCAATCTGGACATTTTCTATTGAGGGTTCTTCATAAGATTCTACCTTTCCTTCCCTCTCAGCTTCACCCCCTCGTTGTGGCCTCTCTAATCTCCAGTAGGCTTGACTACTGCAATGCCCTCTACCTGGCCCAGTCTACCAGCCTGCTTCCACGTCTGCAACTGCTGCAGAACTTAGCTGCGTGTGCAGCCACTTTGACACCCTATGGCTCTCATATCAGTCCGGTGTTATGATGTTTGCATTGGCTTCCAGTGAAACAGAGAATCGCTCTTAAATATCTCTGCCTTGTTCACCGGGCCTACTATGAAGCTAGTGCTGACATCCTTCGAGACAGGTTCCCACCTTATATTCCCTGTTGGAGTTTGGGTTCCCGAAACAATCATCTGGTGCAAATTCCCAAGTTTTGTCTTCAGAGAGTTGGTGGCCCGACCTTTTCTGTGGCGGCTAGCAAACTTTGAAATAATCTTCCACTTGAGCTAAGACTAACTGAGAATCATTTACATTTTTCGTCGTCTGCTTAAAACGGTTCTCTTTTGCTAAACCCTGGATTGCGGTGGCCTTGATGTGTTTGATCTCGCGCCAAGATGCCTTCGGGTGAACGAGCGTGCTACTAATTCAGCTAACATAACTCTGTCGTTGCTAATCTGCACCTCTCCATCTCTAACATCCTCAACATCCTTACCCATGTCATGAGGATTTGCCTTAAACCTGCTTTCAAGTGCAACGTCTGGTATCACTCCGATCTATCATCTCTGCAACATAAGTGCAGAGTTTCTGAACAGAAGTGGCAGACCTCGGGTTCATCCTCTGAAAACTAGCCTGTCGCCTGCTGCTAAGGCAACATCATTTCTCTATCCACTCCAAGCCCGCATCTCTGGAGCCACTAACAACATGACTGAAAATCTGCTAGGAACTTGCCAATCCAACTGCAGTCTCAACCTGTCTCCTTCATTCCCAGGCTCTCTGCACCACTTTGGCCTCCGATTTCACATCTAAAAATCAAGACATCCTATCCTCACTCTCTTCCACCCCCATATCCACTCCCGCTCCTGCTCCCCTGCGTCCCTTTGCTCTCCTTCTTTGACACCCCACACTCTCCTCCCTCCTGCCCATAGCATCGGATGAGGTCTCTAAAGTTGTCTGTTCTATGAAGGTCTCCTGCAAACAGGTGCTCCCCTGCTCTTCTATAACCATTAAGGATAAGATTTCCTCTCTCGCCCGGTTCTTTCTGACTTCGTTAACCACTCCTTTACCAGAGAGAAGGGATGCACCATTGGATGCTCTGATATAATTGATGTAACATGCTAATACTACCTGGAGTTACCAAAGACAATATACTTGCTGTAAACAATGAAGTACAGTCCTACATGGAATCTGCCTCCAGAGTCATTTATGAATGCAAGATCCAGGGTGTACTATTTTGGCAAGAAGGTGAACCTGTTCTGTGGGGGCACCCAGAAACCACGCCCACCATCTACCACCCCAGACGTGACCGTTCACCCACCCTCATGATAACCTCTGTGCTTAAAGTGGCCAATAGACTCCCAGCAAGGTCAAGTCATCTTGTCAAGGCACTCTGAAGAGCATGTGAAGCTCTACATAAGGGAGGGAGAGCACTGGAGCATCATGTCACCTTCAAAGTGGCACAGTGAAGCTTTGAACTAGTTGTGGGAGAAGCAAGGAGTTATTTAGGCCAGCTGCCACCAGGGAACATTTGTAAAGAAGACAGGGAATTGCCAGAGCCGTTGAGTCTCCAGGAAAGAGTGGCCCAAAAGTGAGCTATTGATCAACCTCCTGCCTGCAGAGACCCTATAGTCCCTCATGCCATGAAGCACCTTGGAGCACAAATATTATTCATCGTGGGGCAGAGACAGGAAGAGTGCCTGTGTGCATTTCAAGCATAATAGTCAGTAAGCAACAGAACAGATGTAACAGTGGACAACCATTGATCAGTTGATGTCTGCAAACAGGATTTTAAACATGAAAAATGATTATAGCACTGTGAGACTCAAAGAAAGCACTATCCAGTGAAGCCTCATTGCCCTTAGCAAGCACTTGACGTTCCTCCTTGCCTTTGGTGCCATGTATTTCAAATTATAAATACAACTTGGAAGGTAGCCCTACAATCACCATAGAATTAGACAGGCAAAATCAGAATGCAGAAATACAAGGAACAATGTTGGACAGTACATGAAATAATTCAAGAAAGAATATTGTGCTTATATTACAAAACATGTTGTTAAGAAAATACCATTAAATCACAAAATGCGAACAAGTATATTTTAGGTAAGAAGCCAAATATGTAAATTGTAAAAACAAACATGTGGAGATACAGTGCAACATACCAAGTCCTACATGTTTCAGTCCCGTAGAAGTATTGGACCTTCTTCAGGGGGCAAGTAAATAGTAGGGAGCTTAATCAGAGCGTGATGGATTCTGAACTCGGCACGCTTTCCACCGGTGGAAAGAAGGCGATTTAAAGACAACACTCCACCATCTACACACTGAGTTTCCTCCGGCGGGAATCTGGCAGAAAATCCGCCAGTATCCACGCAGTGCACTGGGGACTGGTGAATTTTCCTATCTAGAATGTATTTATAAAGCAACCAGCCTGTGGAGACATAGGAAAAGCGGGGAGGGAAGATAAAAAAAAACGGATACATATGGTCATTATTATGTGTATTCATCACACACTGACATGTAGAAACAAGCATTGGTAATACCAACAGTCTGGGGTTTGTGTGTAGGCATGGTAAAGGCACTTGCCAGGCACAGCCATAGTAGTATTAACTGCCCATTGATGGTAGCAGATGCAAAATGGTGCAAGTACCTGGGCATCTAATAGCAGTGCCTGGCAAATGCCTAAAACTTGTACACAAACCAAATGTATTGCTTGATTTCAACAGGATGTGTGGAATGCTTATAAATCAAGTGGCTGAAGGCAGTCCTGGTTAAGACATTTTTATTACACCAGTAGTGGGTTTAAAACTACAATTAAGTCATCAACTCTCAGAAGACTGCTTTGAAAACAAACTGTCAGACCCTTTGAGTGCAAGGTTTGATGGAAAGGTTTGAGTAAAGCAAGCTCAAAGAGTTTCCAGGATGATGCATTTTGGGCAGGTAGGGCAGGAACTGGGTGGGAATTTCCATAGGGATTAGCATGGCCATGGCCAGTCAATGGGTGCGCAAATAACCAAACAAAACCTACAATCTGGGTGTCCCTCTTCATGTGCCCTATCTCTGTATCTCTATTGTAATACAAGAGTTTTGGCTAATGGGTGTCACAAGTGACATGTAATAGTCCAAACTAAAAATAAGAAAATCTATGAATGAAACACCAACTACCCCAAAAGTCTGTTTTAGTAGCAACCTGTTTCTTTCGAAGGTTCGAGGTACTCCACTGGACATCAGCCTGCAGCTTCACTATTTCCTTCCAGTATTGACATAATGCTCATTGGCTTTCCCTCCTCTTTGCAGGCGTTTAGGCTCCTCAGGCATGACATTTGCCTGGGCGGATGGGTGCCTACATTTGGGGGCGGTGGATGCAGGTTGCTGGCTGTCTTTGCCCCGCCCTCCCACAGCAGCAGGTTCACTTTGTCTCCAAAATATCTCATTCAGTAGAAGATGCGCACAATGATAAGTCTGGAGGCAGGTCCTGTCTAAACCGGAAGTTCATTGTACACAGCAAGACGATCTGCGGTGGTGACTCTGGTGGTATTAAGTTGCATTATGCTATGATCCAGCGAAGTAAGGACATGTGCAGGCTTGCACACCACCAGTGCAGGAAGGAAAGAGCCAGAAGACAGACTTCTCCGACTAATTATTGAATCGGGATGGCAAATATATTCTAAGTTTAAACCAAAGAAGAAGAAAAAAGGGATCCTTACAAATATGGTGTTGCAGCACAAACGTGTTGGTAATGGAATTACTGCCAATTTTGCTGCCGTAATATGAGTTTTGCCATCGTGTTAGGAGATACCTCCGCCACTTGGCTGCAGTTATTTCCTCCAAATAAGCTTTAAAAAAAACCTGCCAGAATAATAGCAGCAGAATTAACTTCTGCAGTTATTCCTCCAACTGGACTGCGAAAATGGGGCTTCACTCTGCCATTCTGTCACTTGTAGGTACCGTAGAACAGCATGAACGAGAGAGAACAAGAGGAAGAGAGAGAGGAAGAGAGAGAGAGAGAGAGAGTTCATGTTTGTGTGTGCGTGTGTTTTCAAGGGTTTGAATGAGGAGGAAGTGCCGGCAAACTGCACCACTGAAGTGCAGGGACACGACGAGCCTGTGATAAAATCTTCATCACGATTTGTGCACCCAAGCGGCAATCAACAGAGTCCGCTAAAGTGGTGCTTGAGGGCTCGTGCTGGAAAGAAATTCAATTAATAACCCCAATCTCTTTTTCATGCTCTGCCCTAGTCACACGTCACTGCCTTTCTCGAAGGTGATGGATTTCTGCTGTGCAGGAGCAGTCCCAGTTAACCTTGGACACTTATTTTATAGACCTTTTCCTGCTGACATACACAGAGGGGTTTACAGTTCATTACCACAGAGTCACTTCCCCCCCGTGTAGGCAGATAACTGTGTGATATGTATAAACCTGGAATCAGCTCGGTTGAAAAATGGCCTTAGATCGGAGAGACACCATCATTGTCTCGGTCATTGTCTCGGGAGGATAGCTCAGGGGCGACGTGCTCGCCTTGAAAGCGAGACGACACGACACACAGCAACACGGGTTCGATCCCTGGGTCCGCGCTTAGTAATCTCTGGGTATTAAGCGCGTTATATCAATCATATAGTTGCTGTCTAAGAGCCAACCTTCTACAGAACAGTACGTTTCTGCTCAAAATTAGGAATGCATTAGAATGAAATGTAAAAGATAAATTTAGTGGCTAATACCCGGCCAGCCTGTGACTATAACTTCCAAGTTTGGCATAAGGATATTAAATGATGTGGAGAGGATCACAAGATTTGATCTAGTGGGAAAGTTGAGTTAGCACTAGAACTTACTTCGATCTCCCAGAGCCAAAGAAACTACTCTATAGCACGACTGAGTGTTTGGCTGTCCAACGCATGGTGCTGTCAGATACCCTTGCTTTATGACTCCCTTGCTTTATGACTCCCTTGCTTTATGACTCCGGGCCATGTGTAATATAGCTGAGCATCATCAATTAAAACTCTCCCGTTGACCTGTTTCTAAATGTACCTATTTGGCGATTTGTAGTAACCTACATTGCAGGACACGGGATAGTGGGAAGAAAGGGGTGCTCCGTTGACTTTCAGAGCTAAGCCCCAGGGTTACAGTCCAGAATCTTGCAGGCGACAGGGGAAAAAAGAAAAGGTATTGAGGGTAGGGCTTTCAGGACAAATTCAAGCTAAGCTGCATTGTAGAACCTGACTGGGAACGAAGGAAGTAGAGAACCCTGGGGAGCCCCAGAATGTCTGAGCGGGGTATGCTGGGCTTCAGTGGACATTCAAAGCCAAGTCTTGTGGCTGGATTCCAGACCATGACTGGAGAGAGGGGAAATAGAGGGTTGAGAAAGGGAGACAAGGTCGGGCCTGCTATCTCCTAGTATCCAAAGCATGAGTACCAACCGTAGACAGGCAACATGTGAATAACATGAACCTGCAGAACATGTAATATGAAGAAAGTAACTGCTGTGTCAAGTGATTTCATAAGGCCTGTGGAAGGCGAGAGGTAGATGTGCCAATTAAAAGGTCGTCTCTAAAAGCTGTGTGCACCCTACAGATTACAATATTGTTAAACCTGCAACTGTATTAGAGCTATAGCATCTGAAGCATAATTAAGATTTATTTGTGTCATGCTAATGCCATGTTCCAGAAGGCCACAGAGAAAAATGACAGGAAAAGAAACCCAGCGATCTGTGCCTCAGGGGACAACAAGCTAAGATCTAAGACAGACAAGCTGCATAACCATCATCATCCCCATGAATGCTGTACAGTTCTGTGGCCCTTCAACGAACAGGACCTGAACCACGTCGAACCAGAAGTCAAAGACAAGTCAGAGCATCATTTGAAAAGAAAGCAGTGAAGGAGACACGGAAGGAGGCAAGGCAGATTGAAGAAGCAGCTTTCCAGGATTGAATGTGCGGATGGGTTATTTGAGAGCATGAGGGCATGATGAGGTCATCCATCTAGAGGCATTTAGAGGGAAAATGCAAGCAGCTGTAGCTGCATGTAGATGAGGGTGAGGAGTATGGAAAGGTGAAGGAGCAGTCAACCACCTCCAGAGGAAAAGATGAGAAAGCTAACAATAGTCAGCCACCATCAGCAGAACATCAGCTAAAGAAGAGCAGTTGAGTCATGAACATTCATTGGATGATACAAAAACTTGATTTTATTGATTGTTGTGTACCCCGCCCCCCCCCCCCCCCCCCGGCTGTGAGCCATCCAAAAGAAATTCATATGTGAGTATGATTTAAAGGGGAAGTAATCCTGATGGGAGCCATACTATAAAGGAAATTAAATTGGCCCCTGTTATTTGCAGACACTGAGGGGTGGGAATACATAAATTGATTACACATCCCGAGAAGTTAGGGAACGTGTTACGAAGGTGTATGTGCTTCTGGAATTATATATTTAATAGACTAGTTCCAATGGTGTGTATAAAGCGAGATCCCCTCACTCCTTCTCTGTGCAAAAATGTCTAGCACAGAAGAAGTATTAGAGGAGTCAAATGGACATCTCACTGTGGACATGCCTAGAAAAAGAATATAATTGAAGTAATTGCTTGATATGCCATTAAGCAGAATACTGTTATTAATGCTGAGTTGCTCAAGACAAAGGGTCGACGGTGATTAGTCACTACCCATTTTACCTCTTTTGAAAATTGCTCCTTGAACATCCGAAAGGTACACGTTTACAAATTAATGAAATAGAAACACTACCGAAGGGAATTTAGCCAACTTACATGCTGAACATGTATTTTTGTTTCTACAAGCAATTTACATGCTGGAAGGTCCAGTAGCGTGTTGCAATCGAGTTTTCTAGAATGCTGCTGACATTCTAACATGTCTATAGAGTAAGGGAAGGTATATGTTTTCAATCAAGAGAAAGTAGAGAGAATTAGGTAGACAGTGATATTTTGAATTAATTTGCTTCAACAAATGAAAGATTCATCTTGAACTCTCATTAACTTTTCAATCCATAATGCATGCACACTCAGGGTGAATTGAATGATACATATGGTGGTGTGTGTGTGTTGCAAAAGTCTCTATTGAGTGTAAAAGCTTTGCTTTGCATTGAATCACATGGTGTTGATACAACAGCCTCATTAGGAAATACTAAGATGTGCACAGAAGTAGAGATTGTTACACAGAAAATGATTAGGTTTTGGAGTTGGAGTTGTAAGGGATTGATTGACAGTGGTAAGAAAGGTATGCATTCTGTTTAGTTAACATTTTGGAGGTATGTTGTTAGATTTTAAACACAGAGATATCTGACATAGCAGTGACTGTGGTAAAAGCCCACACTCTTTCAAAGTTATACTTGAAAGGGGATTGGACAGCCACAAAAGACAGACATTTTTGACAGAATAGCCTCAGTGGGTGCAGGCATATGGGATGAAAAAGACCCGTTGAATCAGGCCCTGCAGAGGTTATATATGACTTCAACTGTCAAAGTAGAAAACATTAAACTGATCTGCCTCTCTGAGCACCTCTATTTTCACCTTCAATAATGGAGGGCAGGTCAGCAGACAAGGATGCTCAGATTAAACCGTGGCAAGAAGCAGTTCAGAAAATGTATCAACAGCTGCTGGGCACCAAGCAATTGTGTAACAATAAACTGGAAGACATTCTGTGATTGCAAGTGTTAGGCAGAATCACATGCAGTACCCTTTGGGAACACTACATGCAATTAAGACTACAAGAGTAAGTACAATTTCACCATTGGTACAAGCCTGGCTACACAGTAAAGTGGTAGCGATGGCTGAACAGCCAGACTTATCTCAAGAATTGAAGTGAGCAGTAGAACACGTTACACAAAGGACCAACAAATACAGTGGTTCAAACAAACACTTACTCAAGATTTCTTTGTAAAAGAATATACATTGATTTACTCAGTCAGTTTGAAAACATTACACTAGCAAGAGCAGCTCAATATCACACACTAATATAGTACAATATAGTGCAATACACAAGCAATAAGTTACAAAATAATAAACCACAAACACACAACCGGTAAGTAGATGAACAAATTTAGCTCCTCTGAAGTGGGAGCAAAATGGCACTTCAGATACTTTTAAAAGGGATAAAAAGACAAGGTTATAAGAATCAACAGCACAAATACAATAATAGGCAGGGCAAATGGTTTCAGTAAACTACAACCAGAAATTCACTTCATAGGCCTGGTCCAAAGTCAATGGTTCAGAGTCTTTGTATAGGATAGCAGAGCTCTGGTAGTAAACGGTTAAGTCTTTGCCACGGTTTTTAGAAGAATTTGGCTAGGCAAAATGTTTGACGAATGTTTAGGGAAGGACAAGCCTTGGAAGTTGGGAAAGTTTCACGCACCTTCTCAGTGGCCGAAAAGATTTCCAGACCGCGTTTGAACAGTACCTTTAAAGTGAAGAAGAGCTGTAGCTGAGGCAGTTGTTCCTAGCAGTTTGAGCAGATCTTGCTGTTCCTGAGCTTTAGTCGTGGGGACAAGAAGGAGGACGTCGGGAGGTTCCTGCACTGCCCAGGGATGAGGGCACAAACTTGGCAAAATGTCTTTTTAAGGTTTGAGTGCCTTAAAGTCCACAAGCTGGTTTTCTTCCCTCTGGCTATCCGGTTTTCAACAGCACTCTGATGAAAATACGACCAGGTGGGGGCGGTGTCCAGGTAGCTTGCGAGTTGGTTGTTCCCTCCAACCTCAACGGAAGAAGTTAACCTTGAAGGGCTTACCTGATGGCTTGGAGAATGTTAATAACAGGACTGTTTGGTACAGTAGTGGATCCTGCAGCTTCGGATGGAAGCGATACCCAGCCACACGCAGAGGATACAGAACTAGAAATGCAAATAAGCTCTTGAGGGGGGGGATTTGGGGAGAAGTAATGAGCATTAATTGATGTTCACAAGTTTATTGTAAATAATGCTGTAAGTTTGGTTTGTATTGTTTATTTTTCAAAATAAAAATGAAAAAAAAAACCTTGAAGGGCTTCTCTGTCGATGGAGTTTCAGGCAATTCGGACCTGCAGCAGGGCTTCACCGATTGTCCACGATTGTCTTCCTTCAGCTCGTCTTCGGTTCTTTCGTTCCAGTGGTCCACTCTGCTTTCCAAATCCCAGAGACCTGCTTTTAAACAGTTTCCCCCCCATTCATTTAGCCTGGCTGTCACTCACACAGCAGGGTGGCTGTCCTTGCCAGACAGCCAGCTGGCCAATCACACCAGAGTGCATTCAGGTCTCCTAATAGACTAAGCACAGGGAGTCTCCGGCACGTCCCTCACATCCTGTCCATCCCAGACACTCTGGCACCAGAGGAGGGCTTCAGCACAGAAGCCCGCCAAAGGGCCCGAACAAAGGGACCAAACCTGGTTTGGCGTGCAGAAACAAACACAAGAAGGACTTTTCTTAAAAGAAATGGCGACAAAAGATGACCGGAGTCTGTTTTTACAGATAGGTCTTGGGCGCCATATTGAAAAACATGGCTACGCCTGATTTTGAGCTACCGTTGTTAGCGATCGTGAAAAATCACGGTAGTTGTTCTAAACCACTGCCTCCAGCCATTTCAAATAGGAAACATTTTACTGTTGCACAAGTGTTTTGACTCAGGGGAAGGTAAGCAACCCCTCCAGCATTCTATAGGAAGATAGGGCGTGCTGGGTCAGTAAATTTAAAAAGGCTAGTAAAGTCAATTTAACTTTACATGCACTGGGAGACAGTATTCAGTCCCAGGGAAGGTATTTAAACCTTGGGGAGTCTGAACGATACCCCTGTGTCACTGCACTGAAGGTGACACACAGAAAAAGATGATGCCATGGAGGTTGTTTTAAAAACTCTATTACTAAAGAACACAGAAGTAAAACACATCCAAAATACAAGAAAGAGTGGCTCACACTCTTTCCAGGTAAAAAATGAAATCCTAGAAATCCAGCAAAGTTGCTGGGGTCTCAAAAGGTAAGGGATTTTAGCACATTTGGAGAAATCTACCTAACACCTCTGCCCTGCACTTGCACGTTCGCAATGTCACTGGGCCTAGTACGATCGTTGTTTTTGTCCTCTCTTGTTCCCCTCCCTTACCTCGTCACGCTCTAGAACTCTGAGCACAATACAAATAAAATATCGAACTCTGAGCACAATACAAATATCATATCATATCATTCCATGCCCCATTTGCACTGGAGGGCCAAAAGATAACAATAGGTTCTGTCAGCCAAGTCTCCTGTAGGGCAACCATAGAATATTGTTCGATTAAATCCATGAGACTTCCCTCCTCAAACAAATGGGAGTGACCACGGCTGTTCCAACTGATAAACTGAGCTAAAGGTTCAGTAGCCCCTTTAGTGCCACCAGCCTGGCTAACCATGCCGATTGGTTCTCTTCCCCCGATTGGCTACCACCGGTCGCAATGTCGAGTGAAGAGCTGGGGACAATGGGAAGAGAATCACCATGGACAGGCGCACCCAAGGGTTCTCCACTTTGCTCCAATCGCAGATATCTTTTACCATAGACTTAGGGCCCGACTCTCATGTAGGTGTAAAGTACCGAAAAGGACATTAAAAGGCTTAACAACCTTTTCGGTACTTAAGACCTATTCTGAAGGTGGCGCATTCTTCCGAAGTCGGAAGGAATGCACCACTTTTGGAATACATGTGGCGGTTGCTAGAATGGGTTGGAAACCAACCTAGCAACGGCCACATTCGAAAACTGGCTTTTTGGAAGCCTATTCTTGTGGCACTCCTCCAGTTTAATATGTGCGCTAAACTAGCGCACATTTGCGGTACCCATTTGTTGCCGTTAAACTGGAGGAGTGGCACCAGTGTAAATGGAAGTGTCCATGCACCCGTGTTGTATATGAACACTTTCATTTACACCAAAGCAAGCAGCTTCAACATTGCAGGATGCAACGTTGAAGCTGCTCACTTTAAATGAAAATGTTCATATACACCACGCGGGTGTATATGAACGCTTTCCTACACACCACAGTAAGCAGCTTCAACATCCTGCAATGTTGAAGCAGCTCACTTTGGTGTATAGGATCGGCAGCATTTTCGTTAAATAAAGATTCCCTCGTTATTTACCGGAAATGCTGCCGAGATTCTGCAATCCACCTGTTTCAATTAGAAACAGGCGGATTACAGCGAAAGTACTGCCGTGCTTTGCAATGACGCCCAGGCCTACTTCAGAATAGCAGTGGTGCCTGGGCAACAAGAAATGGCGCAGTGAATCGTGCTATTTAGCTCGTTCACTGCGCCATGATGAGAATCGGACATTGATTCTATTACGGTGCGTTCAAATCCCAATCGGTTGAGTTGGTCAGAATATTTGAGCGTATAGGCCAATGTTTCTTTAGAGTGGAAATAAACCATCAAAGTGGCATAGGAAGAATGCTCGCAGAGGTCCACAATTTTAATATCTTCACTGCGAATCACCCGACGGGGGATAATGCAATGAAATAGATGAAGCAGCTGGGTGCGGTTCAGATGGTAATCATCTGCCTCCCTAAAAAGGCATTGTATCAACAGCGCCTTTAAGTTAGAACCGTCTGCTACATGCAGGGACCCTCAGATCCCCCCTGTGGCGTCATCACAGGAGCATGAGGGAGAGCAACCCTGTATTAACCCACAGTCTGGACGGAAGAGTTTGCAACCATCCTTCTCACTGTAGGAGGATCAATAGCCACCAGTGGGGTTTAGGCAATTAGCCCACCAAACGCCTATTGACTGATGCCTGGATGGGGGTTTAGGGACAGACCCAAGAGCCACAGTCTGATCTCATGCGCTTCTTTACGGAGGATGCAGGGTATAGGTCCTAATAAAATAAGCAGGTGGGATGTAATTGCAGAGGATGCAGAGTCACAGCAAGACACTGTCAGCCGGTTCTAGAAATAACTCGGCATTTTAAAGCCTGAACACAAAAAAGAACGTTTTTTGCCCGTTTTTGTGCATGCTTTACAATGCAGTTTTATTACATAGAACCCACCTCCTTCCCCACCCTCACCCTCTTTTGCTCATTCTCTCGTTAATTGGGGGGGTTAACCCCACGAAACCCTCCTTTCCCCACCCACCACCTCTTCCCACATCTAAACACGCATTCCCCCACACATTCTCATACAAACACATACACGCGCACGCGCACACACACATACTGTCAGGCCCTGCGTGCACTCTTGTGCGGTAGGGGCCTGGCAGTCCGATTTAGAAAAACCGCCCTGTGCGGTCTCTCTAAATCGTTGCTTTTCCCATTCGGAAGAAAAAGAAATAGGTCTTTTGACCTAGGACCGTAGTCGAGTGGCGGCTCTCCTCACTGAGTGTGTGATTATGTGTGTGAAAGGGGAAATGAAAGATGTGTGAACATCCCATAACAAGGGTGAATACGTGATGAGGCGTTACTACTCATACAGGTAGTTGTGTTCCTGAAAGTAAAGTGTTGTTGACTAAGATTTAAAACTGCGTGTTTGCACACAAATATTGTTTCACGTGCAGAGCTATATTACTACATTTGAGAGAACACAGAATTTACAGGGAACAGGTGAAAACAGTAGTGACAACGTCAAAACGTACTCAGTACAGTGGTGTGAAATGCCCAAAAAGTGAGGGGATAACATGTTTTAATCCGGATCCAAATTATTATTATGCTTGTTTCTATGTCTTTCAGATAAAAAAGGGTGCACCCTGGAAAGGGGCATATTCTGGAAAAAGGACATGGGGAAAGGCGCTCATTAGCATGGCTAGTTCTAGGGCAGCAGAAAGCCTAAATGCATCACTGAGATGGTGCTGTTTTCAGCCAGGTCTGGGGGTACCATGATTGACACTGCCTTGAAGGGGATGCATGAAGTCTTGAAGAAGAGGCAGGGTTTCTGAATTCGCCAGTGTAGCTCCTTGGATGATAATGAGGATGAGGTTTAGAAGATGGTTCTGATTCCGAGTCTAGAATGAAGCGATTCGTTTTCAGAAGAAGAGCTGGTACTAGGCTCTCTGTGCTTTTGGAGAAATTAGATCGGGATGCACGGTCATCACTGTAGTGAAGCCAAGAGATTTAGGGTTGGGAGTGAGGTGAGGAGTGACTCCATTGAGATGCATTTCTCTCAGCCATTCCTGAGCATGAGTACACTTGTTGGACCTCCCAAGGGGGTTCAGCTTGACATCCACGACTGTAGGAGAGAAAGTAAGACTTTGCATTGGCACAGTTGACCTTGAGGTAGAGCTGCATACTACCAACATATTGGCATTGACACTGAAGTTGGCCAGTCGTACCATGGATAGCTGGGGGAGCCAGGGATTTCATGGGTAGGGCTGAGCCAGGGCCGAGCCTGGGGGTCGGGCCTGGCTCTAGGGGCCCACCACGGGCCGAGCCCCTGAAATCCCTCTCTCCCCCAGAAAAATAATAAATAAATAAACCTGGCACTGATTCCCTGTCGGCACCCGAGCTGCAATCAGGGCCAGATTTTTTTGGTCCTTCATATCTGGCCAAATAATTGCCATTTTTCCTGTGCAGAGCAGACAAAATGGAAAAATAAATACCCAGATATAGCAAAAAATCTAATTTGGCCCTGATGGCGGCTTTGGTGCCAACAAGCTACCAGTGCCACGTTTCTCTTCTTTTCGTATTTGGACATTTCTTTCCATTTTGGCCGCGCGGTCAAAATGGAAAGAAATGCCCAATATGAAAACAAACAAACGCGGCCCTAGTGCCCTCTTGACACCCAAGTCGACATCAGGGCCAGATTTATTTTCCTTCATATTTTGGAATTTTATTTCTATTTTGCCTGCGCAGCGCTGGTAAAATGGAAATAAATGCCCAAAAAAGGAAGATAGGGCGGGGAGTGGGGCCGCCTTAATGCGTTGCTGCTGTCCTGCTGCACGCCTGCCCACTGCACTGAGTGAAACCCGGTTCTGCCCCCAGCCAATTGTGTTGTCTGGGGGCAGGACGGGAAGTCACGGATCGGAGGGTGGTGTGTGGGCGAGGGGGCCTGCAGCACGCAGTGTAGGCTGAGCTGCTGCTTTCTGCTGGGCAGCTATGGTGGGACCCGCACCAGACGCGTGGCATCCGGGGGTACCGGCCCGAAACGAGGTTCGGGTTGGAGCCCCTGGTTGAGCTCGAGCCAGCCTGGGCCTCGCAAGGCTCGCCCACCTCTAGTACCACGTAGAGGTTAAAGATGACTGCTGTGAGGATGGACATTTAAAGGATGAGCGGCAAAGGAATCTGTCAGAACCCATGTGAAAAAGATGTATGTATGTTTGCGAGGTATGAAGTAAAACAGAGCACATGCTGGTTGAATTCCAGGCAAGAGGCCTGTTATTATTGCCAACCCTGTCAGTGGCACAAAGTCACGCAGAACCCAAACTCAGGGATTGGTTTTGCCAGGGATGTGTCAAGCCTCATTGATTGCATAGATGGTGGCCGTCTTGGAGCTGCCCCTTGCTTGGATGCGGGATTGTAAAACCTCTAGAGCTAGTGTTGGGAGGTCTTTTGGTGTAGCTGGAGAGGAACCGTTTTTACAATGACCTTTCAGATAACTCTTCTGCAAGGATGGCGTGGAATTTAGCCAAATCATCTGCGTTGAGTGTGGGATTCTTTACGTAGAGGGAGGACCTAGCCTGTTTCCAGTGTATCAGGGAAGATGCCTTGTGAGAGAGGAAGGAGCTGACTTTGTGTAGGATCAGTGTGAGCATAATGTTATAGCTTTCACACATGAGGTAGGCAGGATGTCGTCTTTGAGGATTGTGCAAATGATGGGGTGTCTGTGGTGTGCTTGGAGATGTCACTGCCACTCTTGGTCTTGTCCATTTTGTTCATGAAGAACTTGTAATGGGATTTTATTTGTCATAGATGGAGGAATGGGCACATATGGAAGATTCAGCGTTGATGGCCTTGAAGAAGGCTCTGCTATGTTGGAATCCTTGGCAGTGGAAAATGAGTAGTAAATGACTTTGGCTTTGGATGTGAAGGTCTTGCATTCTGAGCAGAAGGTGTTCAGAATCATGGAGTCTTCTTGTGATTGTTGCCAGGCCCTCTCTTGACTGCTGCGTCTGGCACATTTGCTGTCACATTCTGGAGTGAATTCTGCAGTGAATTCTGGTGAGTACCAGAGTGCAAAGGCATTCCCTAGTGAAAAGGAAGCAATTAGGATTAAAGCACTCTGGACAGCAAAGATTGCATTTAATAATGCAGTAAACACTTCATCATCGTTCTTACAATGTTTGATCCCATCTGTAATCCATTGCCATGCACTGCTTGGAACCTTTGAACTTGACCACTAGGTGCTAACTAGAGAAGGTTGTGTTATAGGGCATACCAGAAAAGAGCTCAAAATACATTTGGAACTTACAAAAGCAAATTAAAAGATCTAGGCAAACATATGTGAGCCCAGCGCCTTCTTATACATTTGGATGATTCTAGTTATTAACAAATACGTTCAGCCGAAAAAATATAAAACTATTCCTGCCTGGGTTGTTTGGCTCAAATGCCACTGAAAATGTAATTAATCCACTGGTGTTGAATCTCAGGTCCCCCTCCTCTCTAGACGTCTATCCAGTGTTTCATGTGTTGCTGATTACACCTTTGATATTTAATCTCCGAGCCTGTACTGAAATAAGGACAGTATCGAGCATATTCCTTTAACAACTCAATTTTCCAAACTTATTTGGGAATAATTATAGCCGAAAATGGGTCAGAAACAATGTGGACATTTGGAGGCAGAAATGTAACTTCCATTATGTCAGATGCCCACGTCCTGTAATGTTTGAGTTCGTTTTCCTCAAACCCAGCACTGTGAGAGATCCCAGAAGATCACTTAATTAACCAATCGAGCTACTCCTCGACCGCAGTTGCAATTACAGTTAACACTCACTCAGACTGTGGTGGTATTTCTGTTGGTACTTGCACAGCAGAGCAGGGCCATTGGTGGGCGCTCCTGGGGTGGAGATGATGTTCGGAATGAGGTCCATCTTTGATGCGTGCTCGCTTTCATTGCAGAATGAGATCAGCAGACTGCAAGGTAAGTGGGTGTGTAAGCGGTCTGCAGTGCTCCACGAGGGTGATGCAGGATTGTTAAGCATGCGAACATTGTATGAGCTATACAAAAGCTAGTGCAATTGCCATTTTTATACCCATCTACTTTTTCGCTTACCACCAAAGGGAGAGGCTTTACTTTGATCATGTCAACTTCAACATCTACATATAACTTGCGGAGTGGAAACATTGTGTCCCAGACCACAGTTCAATCACCTGCCAGTGTATTACATATGTTACGTTCTCCTAATCTTCCTCCCTATGCCCGGGTAATGGCGGGGCATATCAGTTGCCTTGAGTCTTTTGCCCTGCAAGATCAAGATCAAGCACAACCTACGTTGGCTCAACATACAATCACCACCTGCTCGGATGTAATATCAGTAGAGTTGCTCCCGGCTCCAAACACTGGGAATTCTGTCCAGGTTCAGAAAGGACATACCATCTGCCCTTATTATAGAGGTGCCTCTTTCAAAGGCATCGGGGGCAACTTGGCCAATAACGCAAGAGGGCCCAGAGGATTCTATCATCTTAGATGCTTCTTTTTGAAGGCATTGTTGTGATCTAGAGAATGCCAGTGATCTAGAACACCAAAGATCACTGGCGATCGGATTTCTCCATTGCTGGTCCATAATCAAGCCACTTCTCCACTTCCTCATTGTAATGGTGTAGTGTCTGGAGTCAGCTGGAGACACAGGTATGACACGGGAAGAACACTGGAGCCAGTAAGTATAAACGATTAAGAACTTTATTCAGTTACAGGGTATAAGGTTAGAAGGTAGGAGGGAAAGCAGGTAACATCCTCCATGTTGGTAGGGCTCTCATCTTAAATCCACAGTTGACACTCATGGAGCCCTGCCACTACTCTACATTCCATAGCATGGCATTGCTATGGGCAATGCAAGCACCATGCTACACATCCCCCTTCCTTATAGTCACAGAAAGGGGCTAACATTAATTCCAGACAGAATTCCAGTCGCTCAAACTCACATCGACATTGCCACATTCTCATCCAACCATTACCGTATTCCGCCGTCTGCATAACTAACATTCGCAACCATCCAGGGAAAACATAGCACCATATATCCGGGACTACCACCCTTGAATCTCGGAGCTGCCACCTCCAAGCACCATCCACTCTTTACTACAACCAAAACCCTCTTAGTGTACTCACCTCTCTACTAGTCTTGCCACACCCAAGACACAACATCCGCCACGCCCTAGCACACTTGCATCTACCTAATAACTACACTGAAATCCGTATCAACATTAATGCCAAACCGTTACACACCTAAACACTCTCATACTAAAATCTTGTCACATGCAAGAGAACACCATCTCCAAAATAGAACCAGCAAGAGACCGATATCTCCAAAGTAGAATCAGCGCTGCATCGCCTTCCGCCAACACACTGCAGATGCAGATGGAAAACTGAGGGTAACACCACATTTCCCCCAAAACAATCACAAAAGCATGGAAAAGAAAGAAAGGCGACATACGAGAGAAAGAACACACGAAAATGAACGCGGCTGCTAAAGAAGCAGTACGCTATGGCATACACACAGACATGGGTTCATCATTCCCACGCCGATGCTTTAGAAAAGAAATTGCATGCATGCGATGGAAAACTTTTTTTACGTGCACAAAAACCTCAGGCTAATTCACCTCACCGCACCTTTGTGCTAGAAATACATTCAAAACAAAGTAAAATTGTTAAAGCAAAATCATTATCAGTGAATAATTAAATTGCTCACAGACCACACACCCACCTGCTCATGGCAGACAAACACTGTTCCGATTACGATTGGCATTAAATAGCTCATAGACCATAAACCTGCCTAAAAACCGCAAAATAGTTGATGGCTCAAAGACCACGGACACTTATTAGCCTTAATGGCAGCAAACACAGCTAATTACCATGTTCAAACACCACATAAATTCATCTCACACATCCATCATCGCTTTAAACATAATCTCAAAGCACTCATGTCGCTCAAATGTACTATATGGTGCCAAACGCCCTTTAGCATTGATGGCTCAACGACCAAAAACACTTCTGCTCATAGCAGACAACCCAGAACTCATGTTCAAAATGCATTTCCCCAACTTAAAAACACATCAGTTATTTGCATGTTTCGTATCCTATTAAAGACATGTGCCTACATATGTGTGTATCCTACTATTGAAATATACTGCATTACTTTAAAATCCACATTATGCATTATATGACATCGCTCCTTCTAATTAGATCATTGTAATAACATATTTCTCCCATGCCCCCAATCCACACAGCAGATCACATTAAGTCATGTTGTAATGGAAACAGCCCAACCATGTCCTCCCCTGTCAAATTGTCCATGACAGGTAATCAATCTTCATACTCCTATGAAACCTGCAAAGCTGTAAAACTGTATTGCTGCAGTAAAAGTAAATAAAAGCTCAAAGCATCACACCGTTAATAAACAGTAGACACGGAACGACAGCAATGTTAATCCCAGGGACGTAATTTGGGGGTCGCCAGAGGTCACGGCTGCCACCACTGTGGTTGCAGCTGCTACCCCTGGCGCCTCTCCTGCGACCCCTGAACTGGAGCTTGCATTTTTTTCAAAATAGTTTGTTGTTTTCAATAGGGGACTGAGGACCCATGTTGAAAACAGAAAACTATTTAAAACAAACCGCAAAATCCTGCCTCAGCAGCAGGCGCAGCGCCACTGTATCTGTCTTGACTGGAGTGTTCGAGCTCATGGTTGCTAAGCAACCATGAGCTCGAACCCCGACGTTCGTGCAGACAGCCAGGCACAACTTGATCGCTGGTTGAAGTTGTGTAGCTGCTGTGTTTGATTGCTCCACGTGACTTCGGTGTCTGTGGCGCTCCAAAGTTTCAGAGCCTTCCTTGCCATATCATACCCTCATACGTGGTAGCGAAGCAGGACACTCAAACTGGTGCGGGTACCGCATGTGTGCTATTGCGCCACTGTGCAAACTTAGCCTTTGCTTTTGACGCTTTTTTCGCATTACTTTTGCACTTTATTTTTGTATTTGGGTTAATGCGAGGTGGTGAAGGGGAGAGAGACAGACTATGGCTGCTTCTTGTGAAGGAATATTTTTCTGTACATTTCTTTTCTCTAATGAATGTTGTTTGCTCCTTTTACTGCCCCTGCCATTACACTTCATATATGGTTTCTAAAGAAGCTGCATTGTTGGTGTCTAAAGAAGCTGTATTGCTATATGTGCATGGTTGAAAGAAAAATGAAATACAGCAAAATAAAGTTACAAACCTTGACGGAATTATGTATCAAAAGTGGCCTTTACAGATAGAGAAGCATATCCGGCGAGCCTTTCTCTGAAACCTACCACTGCTCCCCCAACCCCCCTTCTGAACCATTTTTCTTTGCTTTGTTTGGACCCATTCTGTTTTATATTTGTTAGATTAGTGTTTCTTTTCGCTTTGCTACTATGCTTTGGAAGTACCAGAAAACGATTTTATCTTGCCGCCTTAAATTTCTTTTGTACTTTTTAAAAACGTGCTCATCCATATCATATAGTTCAATAAAAATAAAACCCTACATTAAGTTATCTTCAAACCTAGTATATCCCTATGTGGAGCAGGCGGAGGGCCTTATGGGACGGGTGCGCGATACATCGGTGTTTGACACATGGGCACCATCTTGGCAGAGTCCGAAAGGTGGCCAGAAAAAAGTGGGAGGGTTGGCCTGGGGAACCGCCAGCAGACCCACTGCTGACCCTAATATATAACCTGAGCGATGGGTGGCAGCCGGTATCCAGACTGTATAGCATGCTAATAGACACACCCAACCTCAAGAGCATAGCATTGAAAGAGCAATGGGAAAAAGACTTGGGCATGGATATAACGGAGGAGTGGGAAAGGATATTGGGGTACCCCAAGGAAGTGTCGAGAAACCATTGCTTCAAGCTGATACAATTAAACATGCTATACCGCACTTATATGACCCCGCACAGGATAGACACGTTCAACAAGGATTTGAGTTCACAGTGCCATGGTGTGGGGGCGAGGAAGCAGACTTGTTTTGGGCGGGTGTGCGGGTGCGCTGATTTTGAGCACACATTGAACAGGCCTGCAGGGAGGCGGGAATAGCTAGATACGAGTGGTAACCGAAAGAATGTTTGCTTGGAGCACACCCCAGAATCAGCAAATATAAACATGTGGTCAAATGTATGGACATGGCTTGCATACTGGCCAAGAGAACTATCGCCATGGCTTGGAAATGTGCAAGGGGGCCTCAATATGTAAAACAGCGCAGGGAGTTTGAACGTTGGGCTGAGGCAGAGACTAAGGTGAGGATGGAGGGGGCTAGTAGATCGGAGCCTGATAGTAACGATAAGTGTGCGACTTGGAAGGCTCTGGTTTGGGACATGCTCCACCCATCCAATGACAAACCCCCCTGCATCTATTAGTCGGGGCAAGGGACACTCATTTTTGACCCGGTGGTCACTCTAATAAATCTACCCAAACAATAGCCATCCCGAGAACTTATGGTGGGAAGAATAAGCTGGGCCCCAGACCCTGACGAGCTCACACTAACTAACAATACAGGCACAATGTCAGACACGTGTAGGAAGTTATTTGTTATTTGTTTACTGTTATTGTTAATATAAGCAGACCATCCACCTTATGGCGATTTTGCGATTTGCAAAAAAATCGCAAAATTTGCCATTTCCCGCAATTGCCGCTATAAATCATTAAATGAGCGCGAAAAAGACACGTTAGCTTAGTGTGTCTTTTTTCGCACTCATTTAATGATTTAGAGCGAACACAGCTGACTGCTGATTGCAGCAGCTTGAGGGTTAACACCTCCGGCTCTGCGTTGCAGGCCCAGGATTGGGGGAGGGTCACGCAGGCCTGGGAGCTGCACAGCATTTGGCTGTGACCCCAGGCACCTCCAAGGCTCTTTGAGTGCCCGCCCTGCCGAGCAGACAGAGTTGGTGAAGCGTAGCCAGGTAAGCACTGGCCTGTCCGCTCATCTGCCCCCAACTCAGAGCACCCAAAGAGGCCACTGGACTGTTTTCATTACTGGCGCTCGACAGTAAAGTAAATTACTTTCCTGTCGAGTGCCGGAAAAGAAAGCATAAACTTAATGCTTTCTGCCACTCGTCTACAATTGGTATCATGCAGCCCAGCCTCAAGGCTGGGCTGCATGATACCAATTGAAGACTCTCGT
Source organism: Ambystoma mexicanum (assembly GCF_040938575.1). Lineage (NCBI taxonomy): Eukaryota > Metazoa > Chordata > Amphibia > Caudata > Ambystomatidae > Ambystoma > Ambystoma mexicanum. The sequence goes on along the minus strand of NC_090926.1, from coordinate 694,414,737 downwards.
AGCTGTATTAATTTCAAATTGCTTTACAATTATTGTAAAGCAATTTGAAATCAAGGCTGGGCTGCATGATACAAACGCTCGTAGCTGTATTTGTTTCAAATTGCTTTACAATTATTGTAAAGCAGTTTGAAACGAATACAGCTACGAGAGTCTTCAATTGGTATCATGGGCTGCATGATACCAATTGTAAAGCAATTTGAAAACGAATACAGCTATGAGCGTTTGTATCATGCAGCCCAGCCTTGAATCAAGGCTGGGCTGCATGATTCCAATTGAAGACTCTCGTAGCTGTATTCATTTCAAATTGCTTTACAATAATTGTAAAGCAATTTGAAACGAATACAGCTACGAGCGTTTGTATCATGCAGCCCAGCCTTCAATCAAGGCTGGGCTGTATGAAACCAATTACGCACAAAATTGGGTGTTTAAATTTATGAAAGGCAAATGCCATTCGTCCTGTGCAATTTTGGTGGTTATGCAAAGCCAATTTAATGATATATGCTTATTTCACCTTGATATGCTAGTTTCTGATGACATCACATGCCATTGCATTTGTTGATGAGTCCCCCCACTTTAATTTGTAGGACTTGACCCCTGGTAGTGTTGTGATGTCATTTCTGTTTGTGGGTGTGTTAAGTCACCATGTGTGGGTGGCATACCCAAGGAATGATGACCACCCAAGAGAGTTCAATGTTTGGCTAGGTATTATGGGCTTGCAGTTACTGCCACTGCATTGCCCCTGTGTCTTGGGCCTCACGGATTCCTTCCATGGAGAAGTGTAGAGTTGTTCCCCCTCTCTCCTGGGGTCATAGGACAAGCGAAAAGCAAACCTATGGGCTTCAACCAGGGTTACACTTTTGAATTCAAGCCTATCTGTTTATTTGCTTTCCACTTGTCTGCTGGAAGTAGTGGCGCAGCACCATTTCCATGGAGCTGATCAGGCAATATCCCCCCTCCCCCACCACAATCCAAAATGTTAGGCTGTGGTGACTCGACCTGGCTGTCCTACAGAGCGTGGCCAGACAGAACACAACATTTTGTTCCTCACTAACAAAAGCCTTGCAATTACTTGGTTTTAGGCTAAAAAAGATATTAAATGATATATTTTTCAACATTAGAAAATGCCGCAAAAAACGCAGTTGTGTGCCGCAATTTTTTTCTTTTTTGTGCCGCAAAATTTTCCATTTCATGCCGCAATTTTCTGGAGGGTCTGTGATGTAAGTGCAAGATGTGAATTGGATATGGAACATTGAAATGCATGGCTGCATTTATATAAATGCCAATAAAAACATTTTAAAATAAATGGGCACCATCTTGGCTTTGCCCCTTTTAATAGTAGTTTTAATTACCCAATTCAACTGTGCTAATTTTTTTCATCCTTTGAATGTTGAATGGCATATGTAGACCACTAGACTCTGCCAGGAGAAACAGCTAAAAACGCCCCTTTTCATGTTCAGTGAACAGAATAAATTACAAAAAACAAACGTATACTAAATCCAATTCATCAGGGATGTGCCGTGGAGTCACGTGCCATCCACAGTGAGAGTCTTTAGCAACCACTAAGACGAACTTGTGATAACTGTCTTCCAGTATCGAGATGAAATTATCCAGTGTGCCGCTTCATCTCCCATAGTGCATTGTGTATGTTTATTGGGAATACAATTACAATACTGATGAGCTGACCCTGGTGATTGATAAGTGGAAATGGAACATACAGTTGGTTGTATATTTTAAATCATTCTGAATTACTGTGGTCAGTATGTTCTCTGTACCTCTTAATGGACAGAGTTGGAATAAAATGGTTCTGTTCCTATGAGCTATCCTTAATGGCCATATCATGTAAAATTATATCGTACAGTATCATAGCTTGTATCTACATTATTTTCAAATCAGCACAATAGAACATAATAGAAAGTGCACGCGGCTCTGGGCGAGTCGCTCTCTCTACTACCTCCCTAATATTCATAGCAGGTGTCTCTGCCAGTGCGAGGTGTCATGCAGAGAGTTTGACTGGCAGAATGAGCAGAGACTGGAAACGGGTGAGAGACCCTGGTCATGAGTACTGTACAGTACACTACACACTGAGAAAAATGGTTGGTAAAGGGAATCGACTTACTTGGAGAAGAAATATGTACTCTTCAGGATATAGACCTGCTGAGAGTCAGAACACTACATCCAGTAGTAAGTTGAAGGGGATTTGAAATGGAAAAAGTGCATATTGAGTAACAGTGTTTATGCATCTCACAGAAAATCGTTACATATCATTTAGGGTAAAATCACCGTGTATATCATTAACCCACAGCCCTCCTGACTTTACACAATTTCCATTCATTTGTGGAACAGTGCAAATCTAGGCACTGAATGCACATTGAGGCAAGAGCCAGCATGTTTTGTTGAAGGAATAAGGTAAAGTCGTAGTCTTTCTAGCCGGACAGATAGCAGAGTGAGCTAAGTGCTCTCCCCTGATACCTGTACACAGTCTGCTGCGACGGGTTGGAATCATGACAGGGTCAACTCAGCATTTGGTAAAGTGGCCCTGGTTGGCACGCCTGCTGTAGAATCAGCTCAGGCAGCAACAGCACAAGGCAACAGTACCCCTTCCCCAAACAGTACCTTCACAAGCAGGAGTCCAGCACTACCATCACACACAGGAGAGCATCATTAGTAATTTATAAATCAACATTACACATATGTAGTTGTAATTGGTTATTTATATCGTGCTTAATAACCAGAGGTTTCTAAGTGCGGACCCAGGGATCAAACCTGTGTTGCTCCGCATCGTCTTGATTCCAAATTGAGTGCATTGCCCCTGAGCTATCCTCCCAAGATGTGCTGACAGGAGAGCGGCATCAGCACAGCATCAGTCAATTAGCTGCAGTGAGCAGGACCCACTGCGCAGGATCGCCTCATCAATTTCAATTGGGTAATAATAGTAATGTATATAAATATGTCCTATGTAAAGCACTTTAGATTAAAGCGCTATATAAAAAACAAATTTGTATTATTATCTCACTGGGGGCAGTGGCTCTACAGACAGAGCGGAGGGGCACAGTGTCAGGGGTCAGAAATGTGAGGCGGACAACTTTTAGATGATTTCTCAAATTGTCCCATTTTATTACATTTAAGCTTCAAGAAACGCCTCAGTATCCCTAGCCCCACACGGATTTCCCTGCTTATCAAAACTAAAGGAAAATACTGTAACATTTAAACTTAAAATACACAAGAAACAGATTGAAAATAGCAACAAATATCAGCAGTTGTTATTTCTAATATATTCACAGTCTCTCTTGACAACCTGGGTGTTGTCCCCTCACCCAGGTTTCAAGTTAGATTCAGCTCCAATGTTCAACAAAAAGAATCAAGGAAATCCGGGTTCGTGATAACGTTTCAAATCAGTTCTTGGCTCCTTCACTGCATTAAAAGAAAGTTCTGTCAACCAATATTCAAATAACAGAAATATGTCTCTCCTTGCATACGTAATAATATCCACTTTATTAAATAGCATCAATGATATTCCGGGTCAAGATGCTTTGCCACCACTTAGAAATGTCAAAGAAGAAATACAGTTCCTTGTCAGATTCCAAGAAACACAACTTCTGGCAAGGTAAAAGAAACACAGCTTCTTGGCAACACTTCTTATGTTTCGCTTCAATGCATTAGAATTCACTGTTTTTATCATTGTCAGGAGAACTTCACAGAACCGCTGCTTTTACCTGGGTAACTCTCATACCTGGTAAACTTCTGTAATGATTCACCATACGGTTCTACTCGCCTGCCCCATAGAGTTCCACATTCAACTTGCCTTCTGAAGTTTTAAATCTACTGACAAGCAAAAGTTTTTATCACAGCTTCAACAGTTTACATCTTTGGGATTAGCAACTTTCCAGAAAAGACAATATTCACATTGGTGTTCCACAATACCATCATATAGGCAAGGCACTCTTCCGCTCAATGCTCATCTTTCAGAAGGTCAGCCTCTTTGCACTGTTGTCTTTCTGGTACATCAACAAACAATAGTGCCCTTAATTATTTAATTCTACCTTTCTTCCTGATGGCTTTGACAATGTGAATTATACCAATTATTAGGGAACATTTACAATCAGCAGGTTTTGCCTTTCTACAACCTTACATTCGTCTTTTCCCCCACTTGCCCACCAAAGCAGCTTATTTGTATGTCTGGTGTCAGTCTCTTTTGTCTGAAGACAATACCCACACAGCTCTTGGCTTGGGCAATGCTTATGTAAAATAATATTTATACCGTGCACTATCACCAACAGAGTTTTCCCCATCTCTTTTGGCCTAGGGCAATGCTTGCATAATGCTTGGCTTTGAAAAAGTGTTTTTTTCACACTTAGCATAAACAATGCTTGTTTCACTCTTGGCTTAGGAAATGCTTGCTCCATTAACCTCACAATTAACTGTTCAGTCACTTAACTTCAGTGCTACATCATCTTTAACAGCTTCACAATTGACTCTTCGGTTAAACTTTATCTCAGAGTACATTTTTAAGCACACGCAACCAGTCTTTCATCTGTTTTCCAGAAGTTTAAGCTTCAATCAGGGTGGTTCAGAGCGATTTACTCTTATGCAAGTGCTATAGAAAGAGTTCACTCATACGCGAGTGCTACATTTGTAACTTCCCATTGTCCATCAATCAACCATCGGTTTCTTACTGCTTTCACTTGGACGCGAGTGATTCTTGGTACGTCTCAATCTGTTCGTTCAGGACACAGCAGCCAGATTTTGTGGGTGTCACAAAGCCGCAGGGAATTGGATGTCAGACAACTGGCTTAAACTCAACACAGAGAAAACTGAAGTGTTGACGGTGGGTCCCCCTTCTGCAGTGGCCTTCTGGTCGCCGGCATTTTGCCCCTCTTGTCTTGGGCCTTGTCCCATTTTAGTCTCCTCTGTAAAGGATCTCGGATTAAAAATATCATTGTCCTTGTCAGCCAACCTTCAGACTGGTGGCATCTGTCAGGAAGGATACTTTCAGCTAAAGATCTTGCATAAAATCTTGCCCTAACTTCCCTCCCAATTTCACGCTACAGTGGTATCCTCTCTTGTTCTATCGACAATGGACTAGTGTAACACCTTATTATTGGTACAGCCTGCATATCTTTTGCAGCGTCTACAAGTGCTGCAAAATTCTGCTGCATGTGTGGCCACTTGTGCTTGCCGCTCACTTCCTGTCTGCGTGCTCTCGTATCGCCTGTCTCCCCCCCCACTCCCTTCTACTCCATGGTGCTCTCTATCTCGCCTATCTTCTCTAACTGCTTCTCTATTGACTATCCTGCTCTCCTCACCAAGGGGGTAATTCATAGAATTCAGCGCACAAGTGGCGCACGCGGCTGGCGCACAGTGTGCGCGTGCGAATCCCTGCACCAGCCGCGTGCGCCAAAACCCATTTCCGCGCACAGCGTATTCATGGATTCCAGCCACCAAAACCAGCCGTGGCGCACAGTGGCGCAGCGACCTTGCAGCAGAGCCAGTTATGCCCCCAAGAACGCCTTCCGCGCAGGGAAAAGCCATCAAAATCCCCAATCCAGCGCAAAGGGCTGCGCTAACCCTGTACCAGCACGGCAAGCGGGCTACGTGTATTTCAGGGGTTCACGTGAAGTTTCTCACGCGATCGGGCCTGGGGGAGCGGGCTACGTGTATTTCAGGGGTTCGCGTGAACTTTCTCACGCGATTGGGCCTGGAGGAGCAGGCTACGTGTATTTCAGGGGTTCGCGTGAAGTTTCTCACGCGATCGGGCCTGGGGGAGCGGGCTACGTGTATTTCAGGGGTTCGCGTGAACTTTTTCACGCGATCGGGCCTGGGGGAGCGGGCTACGTGTATTTCAGGGGTTCGTGTGAAGTTTCTCACGCGATCGGGCCTGGGGGAGCGGGCTACGTGTATTTCAGGGGTTTGCGTGAACTTTCTCACGCGATCGGGCCTGGGGGAGCGGGCTAGGTGTATTTCAGGGGTTCGCGTGAAGTTTCTCACGCGATCGGGCCTGGGGAGCGGGCTACGTGTATTTCAGGGGTTCGCTTGAACTTTTTCACGCGATCGGGCCTGGGGGAGCGGGCTACGTGTATTTCAGGGGTTCGCGTGAAGTTTCTCACGCGATCGGGCCTGGGGGAGCGGGCTACGTGTATTTCAGGGGTGCGTGAGAAGTTCCACACGCGATTGGCCTGGCCGCGTGTATTTCAGGGGTGCGCGGGAAGTTCCACACGCGATTGGCCTGGGCGCGTGTATTTCAGGGGTGCGTGGGAAGTTCCACACGCGATTGGCCTGGGCGCGTGTATTTCAGGGGTGCGCGGGAAGTTCCACACGCGATTGTCCTGGGCGCGTGTATTTCAGGAGTGCGTGGGAAGTTCCACACGCGATTGGCCTGGGCGCGTGTATTTCAGGGGTGCGCGGGAAGTTCCACACGCGATTGGCCTGGGCGCGTGTATTCCAGGGGTGCGCGGGAAGTTCCACACGCGATTGGGCTGCGTGCGGGTATTAGGGGTGCGCGCCAAGTTTCACACGCGATTGGGCTGCGTGCGGGTATTACAGGGGTGCGCACGAAGTTTTACACGCGATTTCAGCAGGGTATGTGTATTTCAGGGGTGCCGGGGAGTCCTACATGTGATTTGCCAGTGTGGGTCCTCCCAGGTGTTCCCTGTACACCCTCCACGGCCCCTGCAGGCAGCCCACACCACAGGGGACTACCCTGCATCCCTGGTCATGTCCCGCATGCAGCCCACCCAACATGGGCATGCCCCCCAGCAAAGGCACATGTCTCCTTGCACCAATGATCACCAACTCATGTCCCCTTGCACCCCCACCCCCAGCATTGCGGGGCACCTGCCAGCAGGCCCCCACCCATGTCTCCCAGCACCCCCACCCCCCCAGTCACCAGGGGCAGCCTCCACCAGGCCCCCACGGATGTCTCCCAGCACCCCCACCCCCCCAGTCACCAGGGGCAGCCTCCACCAGGCCCCCACCCATGTCTCCCACCACCCCCACCCCCCAGCAGTGCAGGGGCACCCACCACCAGGCCCCCACCCATGTCTCCCAGCACCCCCACCCCCCCAGTCACCAGGGGCAGCCTCCACCAGGCCCCCACCCATGTCTCCCACCACCCCCACCCCCCCCAGTCACCAGGGGTAGCCTCCACCAGGCCCCCACCCATGTCTCCCACCACCCCCACCCCCCAGCACTGTGGGGCACCTGCCAGCAGACCCCCACCCATGTCTCCCAGCACCCCCATCCCCCCAGTCACCAGGGGCAGCCTCCACCAGGCCCCCACCCATGTCTACCACCACCCCCACCCCCCAGCAGTGCAGGGGCACCCACCACCAGGCCCCCACCCATGTCTCCCAGCACCCCCACCCCCCCAGACACCAGGGGCAGCCTCCACCAGGCCCCCACCCATGTCTCCCACCACCCCCACCCCCCCAGTCACCAGGGGCAGCCTCCACCAGGCCCCCACCCATGTCTCCCACCACCCCCACCCCCCAGCAGTGCAGGGGAACCCACCACCAGGCCCCCACCCATGTCTCCTACCACCCCCACCCCCCCAGTCACCAGGGGCATTCTCCACCAGGCCCCCACCCATGTCTCCCACCACCCCCACCCCCCAGCAGTGCAGGGGCACCCACCACCAGGCCCCCACCCATGTCTCTCACCCCCCCACCCCCCTAGTCACCAGGGGCAGCCTCCACCAGGCCCCCACCCATGTCTCCCAGCACCCCCACCCCCACAGTCACCAGGGGCAGCCTCCACCAGGCCCCCACCCATGTCTCCCACCACCCCCACCCCCCAGCAGTGCAGGGGCACCCACCACCAGGCCCCCACCCATGTCTCCCAGCACCCCCACCCCCCCAGTCACCAGGGGCAGCCTCCACCAGGCCCCCACCCATGTCTCCCACCACCCCCACCCCCCAGTCACCAGGGGCAGCCTCCACCAGGCCCCCACCCATGTCTCCCACCACCCCCACCCCCCAGCAGTGCAGGGGCACCCACCACCAGGCCCCCACCCATGTCTCCCACCACCCCCACCCCCCCAGTCACCAGGGGCAGCCTCCACCAGGCCCCCACCCATGTCTCCCACCGCCCCCACCCCCAGCAGTGCAGGGGCACCCACCACCAGGCCCCCACCCATGTCTCCCACCCCCCCACCCCCCCAGTCACCAGGGGCAGCCTCCACCAGGCCCCCACCCATGTCTCCCAGCACCCCCACCCCCCCAGTCACCAGGGGCAGCCTCCACCAGGCCCCCACCCATGTCTCCCACCACCCCCACCCCCCAGCAGTGCAGGGGCACCCACCACCAGGCCCCCACCCATGTCTCCCAGCACCCCCACCCCCCAGTCACCAGGGGCAGCCTCCACCAGGCCCCCACCCATGTCTCCCACCACCCCCACCCCCCAGTCACCAGGGGCAGCCTCCACCAGGCCCCCACCCATGTCTCCCACCACCCCCACCCCCCAGCAGTGCAGGGGCACCCACCACCACGCCCCCACCCATGTCTCCCACCACCCCCACCCCCCCAGTCACCAGGGGCAGCCTCCACCAGGCCCCCACCCATGTCTCCCACCACCCCCACCCCCCAGCAGTGCAGGGGCACCCACCACCAGGCCCCCACCCATGTCTCCCACCCCCCCACCCCCCCAGTCACCAGGGGCAGCCTCCACCAGGCCCCCACCCATGTCTCCCAGCACCCCCACCCCCCCAGTCACCAGGGGCAGCGTCCACCAGGCCCCCACCCATGTCTCCCACCACCCCCACCCCCCAGCACTGTGGGGCACCTGCCAGCAGGCCCCCACCCATTTCCAACTCATGTCTCCCACCACCGCCACCCCCAGCACTGTGGGGCACCTGCCAGCAGGCCCCCACCCATGTCCAACTCATGTCTCACACCACCCCCACCCCCCAGCACTGTGGGGCACCTGCCAGCAGGCCCCCACCCATGTCCAACTCATGTCTCCCACCACCCCCACCCCCCAGCACTGTGGGGCACCTGCCAGCAGGCCCCCACTCATGTCCCACTCATGTCCCCTTGCACCCCCACCCCCCAGCACTGTGGGGCACCTGCCAGCAGGCCCCCACTCATGTCCCACTCATGTCCCCTTGCACCCCCACCCCCAGCACTGTGGGGCACCTGCCAGCAGGCCCCCACTCATGTCCCACTCATGTCCCCTTGCACCCCCACCCCCCAGCACTGTGGGGCACCTGCCAGCAGGCCCCCAACCATGTCCCCCTACCCCCAGGTCCTGACGATACACAATCATGGCAGTAATGGGCAGCATACCCAGCACAAACACCCAGCCAAGGATTGCATCCACCCACATAGCAAATGCAATTACATGATACAACCCCAATGGCAAGTATGTAAATGAACACATGTCCGTCACACACACATATACAATGGGTGCAAGTGAATGTCAAAACCCATATCATGACATGCATGAAACCAATGAGAAAATACCACAAAAGAAAGTTATAAAAACATGTATTCTCGAAGAAAATGAAGTAAACTAATCAAACATACAACAATGGGGATAACAAAATAAATTGTCCATGTCCGATAAGTAATGTAAAAATCAAAAAAACAAAGGAATCCAAAAACTAATGTTGTCCAAAGCAAAATCATGGTGAAACAAAATAAGGAAAAACCATTGCCTCATGGTGAACACAAATATGAATCAAAAAAATGTATTTTAAAAAATCCAACTATACACAAGAATATTCCAGGGTCCATGAGCCCAACACTATAAATGAAACCTACTACTACCTAATAAAAAAACTATATACAGAAAAGTGGCCATTGTCCGAGCGGTCCAAAAAAATCTCAAAAAATAAAGGAAACCTAACACTAACTAACTAAAGAACTATATACAATGGCAGCGGGCAAGTCCTGCGGCTCACTCTGTGATGTTGCCGGCCAGGGCATCATCGAACTCCATGTTGATGTCCTGGAGGCGGGACTCTGTCCTGGCCCCGAGGTCTCGCAGGGATAACCCCATGTTCACCTCAAACTCCCTGCGAGCTTCCTCGAGGCACTCAGCCCGCCTCAACGCCCGACGCATGGAGAACTCCGCCCTGACCATGGTGAGCCGCTCCTCTTCCGCCCACTGCCGCTCCGCACATATCCGCTGGACCAACTGCTCCCACACGGAAGACACTACCATCCCAGGGTTCTCCTGCCCTCCGGCCGATGCCTGCCCCTCTGATCTTGATGGCCCCGAGCCATGATGCCTCCCACGTCGAGCCTGCTGCTGCCTCCGACGCCACTGCCTCTGCCAGCACGACGGCATCCAGGATGATGGAAACCACCGACGCCGTCGTGCACGTGCCCTGCCCGATGATGCCGTCACATCCTCCATCTGCTGGGGTCCAGTTGCTGTGTTGTCCACCCCTGCTGGACCTCTGACTCCCGACTGTGGCAGGGATGGGATCCCCACCGAGCTGGCTGCATTGGTCAGGGCAGGTCCACAGGGGGCCCTGGTGGCATCTGGGCCGGAAGACGGCAAGGAGAACGACTGGCATATAGTCTCCACAGAGGAGGAGAGGGCCGCCAGATTGGCCGACACATGCAGGAAACCCCCGAACATGGACGATCCCAATTGGGCCACGTCGGCACGGTGCTCTTCGTGATGACGTACGTGCTCCTCCTGGGAAGCACGCACGGCATCAAGAATCACAGCGTGCGCATCGCGACCCCAATCAGGACCTTCTCCACACGGCCAGGGGTCCCCTCGTCCGCAGGTGGAGGGGAGTCAGATGACATGGACATCCCCTCTACCTGTGGATGGGCCTGGGACGGGGCATCCCTGCTGGTGCAAGGTGGTGCACCTACAGGTTCAGGGACAGCGACATGCACAGGCCCCTCCACGGTGACCTGTGCTGCCTCCTGCCCCTGCCCCTGGACTGCACCACTTGCACCAGCAGGGATGCCCCCACCAGGCCCCATGTGCGCCTCAGCGGCGGCCTCCTCCTCCTCTGTGGAGACCACCAACCTGGATGGCTCCTCGCCGTCTACCGCCGTAGCAGGCCTTTTGGGGGCTCACCCACCCCTTCCGCTGCAGCCGTGGGGGCATCCCCGCCACCTTGCTCCACAGCGCCGTCTCCGCCCTCTCCTTCACTAGCCGCTGCGTAGAGGGAGACATAGAACACAAGCATCAGGGTACTGTACAATGGTCCCCTAGACAGGAAGCAATAGCAGATGAGTGCCACTGTCAAAGTACACTTCCATCATGTCACACCACAACACATGTGTCAGTCCAGGCAAAACACACACAGTGACAGTCATGGTGCGTGCCATGGACATTTCAATGCATGTCCAATGGACTCTCGAATCATACAATGTAATGGGACTCACATGCATCATGGGTCATGCCTATCACATGAACACACTTCACCTCAGTCACATCCATCTGGCCCCGTACACCCCAATCACAGTGCATACAAGGATGACTAGGCTGCATCAGTGAATCTGTACATTGTCACAGACATGTGTCATTCATCCATGGCACTCACAAGTCACAGACACGCAGGTCAGGCACACAGACATGGATACCACATATGTATCTGCCATCAGCACCCATCCCTCGCCCCCACCCATGTCCAGGAACAGAGACTGCCATGCTCTCATGTGTGCAATCTGCACAGGGCTCCCCATGTTGCATTCAAACACATGCAACAACCGTGCGGTTCACACATTACAGGTCGCACATGCATTCCCATGATGACCCTGCACACATACATGCGTACATGGCCTATGTCACACATGCAGGCAAGTATCAGACAACCAGCACACTGCAACATGCCCTGTCTCACACAGCAATGCTTGGCCACTTACCGCTCAACTCCAGACGGGTCTCCCTCTCAAGGACCTGGGCGTGGAGCGCTGGGTGTGCGCGTTCCAGGACCCTCAACTGGATGGAACTCATGCGGCCCCGGCCCCCCTCCACGAGGCGCCGGGCCTTCATGAGGGTCCTGGACCTCAAGTCCTCCCAGCGCTTCTTGACCTTCTGGATGGTGCGGGTTACCACCCCCTCCGCGTTGATGGCAACCACACAGTCGGCCCAGATCCTCTCCCGTCCTTCCCTGTTGGCGCGGGACGATCCGAAGAGGGAATCATACTGCCCCAGGACTTGCTCCACCAGGACACCAACTTCGGTGGCAGTGAAGCTGGTGCCCCTCTGCCCCTCTGGCGGGGGGTTGCCACTGGTGCCAGATGTTGATGTGCCCGACATGGCAACCCCAGGGGCAGGAGTGGGTGGGCAACTGGGTCCTAGGGCTGGGCTGTGGAGCGATGTTATCCGAGTCGGGAGTCTTCTGTTCCAGCAGGGGTGGACACAGCAACTGGACACCTGCAGATGGCTGATGTGCAGGCACCAAATGGCAGGGCACGGTGGCAGCAGGCAGGCAGGCAGGCAGCAGCAGATGGCACGTGGGAGGCTGCTCGGGGCACTGGGGGGCAGTAAATCGGCCTTCTGGGCAGGAGCGTGGTCTTCCGTGTGTTTTCGCGTGGCCAGCTTGATACGGAGTGATTTGGCACGTGAAAAATCTGCACGTCAGCGTGTAATTCGAGGAAAGGCCCTTAGCGCGTAAGCACGTCTGCACGCATACGCATTTTCATTGGACAGAAGGCCCCTCAAGCGCAAGCGCCCCTGTGACGTGACGCGTACAGACGTGCATGCGCATTTCAGCGCGCGTGAAAAACTGCACGTCCGCGTGTAATACGAGGAAAGGGCCTATGCGCGTAAGTGACGTGACGCGCGCAGGTGTTTCCCTCATTGCACGTGATGACAGAACACACGTGGATTTCCACCAATCGCGTGTGAAAGTTCCCGGCACCCCGGAACACACGTACCCAGGCTAATCGCGTGTGGACTTTCCCGGGCACCCCGAAACACACGTACCCAGGCCACTTGCGTGTACGCACACTCCCCTCCGATCACACGCGATGACACTCGGACCGTATCCGAACACAGGAAACAGCGCACGGCAAAAGACGTGCACAGGCGTCAACGCGTCTGCCACACGAAGGCAGGCGGAAGCGTCCCTGCGCACAGCTTAAAAGTGCGCGCAAACAACAAACGCGTATATACAGCTACGATGAATGCCCCATTTGTCGCTGCACTGATCGTGGGACACCGCAGGAGGAGGAGAATAGCCAGGGCACGCATTTTCGCAACACGGACAAGCCTTTTTGGGATGCCTGACGACCAGATCTATGGCAGGTATAGGTTTCCACCCCATATCATCCTAGACCTGGTCAGGGAGTGGGAAGATGACCTCACATCCCCCACCCTTTGCTCCCAAGCATTGAGCCCCTTGGAGAAGGTGCTCAATGTCCTGCATTTTTTGGCCACTGGGTCATTTCAGCGGACCACTGCCATAGTGGGGGGGGTCTCACAGGCCACGCAGTCACGCTGCCTACACCAGGTACTGGCAATCATGACAGCACGCCCCTCAGTCCGCAGGCACATATAATTGCCCAGAACACCCGCAGAAAGGCAGGCCGTTGTCCTGGATTTTTTCAGGGTGGCACACTTCCCCAAAGTGCTCGGTGCCATAGATTGCACCCATGTGGCCCTACGTCCACCTAGGGCCATTGAGCACATCTACCGAAACCGCAAGCACTGGCATTCCATCAATGTACAGGTGGTATGTGATGCAAAGGGAATCATCACCTCTGTCTATGCAAACTACCCTGGCTCCACCCATGACAGTTTCATATACAGAATGTCCGCCCTGAGCCGGGCCCTGGAAGCTGGGCAGCATGGCGACACATGGCTCCTAGGTCAGTACAAATGCCCTTGCACATGCATGCAAGCCACACACAGACAAATATCCAAACCCTAATTATCTCAACTATTATCATCTCCCCAGGGGACAGTGCCTACCCTCTGAGCAACCACATGATGACGCCAATCCGGAACCCCACCACACCACCCCAGGTAAGATACAACGCCGCCCATATTGCAACAAGGGGCATAGTGGAGCGCACATTCGGAGTGCTCAAGTCACGTTTCCGCTCCCTTGACCGCTCTGGTGGGCAACTACTCTATGCACCAAAAGTAGTATGCAGGATCATTGTGGCAGCATGTGTCCTGCACAATGTTGCAACACGGCAGGGCGTCCCGGTGGACATGGTGGTGCCCCCACATCCCCAACCACAGGCGCTGCCCATGGGAGGGGACAGGGCACGTGGCGAGGAAGACCGGACCCAGCTTGTGGCCACATTTTTCACCTAAACTCCCACCCCTGCGGAGTGCACACAGGCCTGGCACATACCAGGTGACAATCGATGATGACAAAGAGACAGTCAACTGTCACAACCTTACCACCCTGAGATAGTTGCCATGGAAGTGCCACATCGTCTGCATCCCTAGCTACTTAAACACAAGCTATCCTGTGTGACCAAAAGGCACACATATGACATATGACATGATATGGGCCATACACAAGTATTCCAAGGCGCAATGAGGCAGGGAGGGGGGAACAAGGGAACACAGAGAACGGTACTACTAGGCCAGGTGTCATTGGGATCGTGCAAGTGCAGGGGTAGGGGGAATGGGAAAAGTGCAAGGGGAAGGGTGGGGGGGAGTCCAGTACAGGGGAAGTAGCCCAAAAAAATAATACATAGGTCACCTGGTGGCAACTACAAAGGTGAGTGCAGACAAGTGCTGGGAAGGGAGGGCTGTAGGGATAGAGAGACAGTACTGCAGTGCAGGGATTGCCAGGGAGGCAGTGCAAGTGGAGAGTGGCTGGGCCAGGGACCAAGGTCGGTGAGAGTGGCCCAGTTGCAGCTCCTGTGCAGTTCCAGTGGAGAATTCTGCAAGGGAGAGGCAGACAGTAAGCAGAAGCAAAGAGGAAGGACTTGAGGTGCTTCCAGAACTGGAGATGATTCCCCTCAAGTTCAAGTCAGGCCGGAAGTCTGTTCCAGGGGGAGGGCCCTGCTGCGGAGAGAAATCTACCCCCAGCTAGTTGCTCTGAGAAGCGGATGACACGGACATGCAAGGTGTGCATCACACACACCTGCAAACCAGGCCATGGCCATCACTGTCATGTCACACAAACCCTCCCAAACATCAACATGTCATGGCACGCAATACCCATACACCAATGCAGTAACAATAAGGTACACATTGCCATGTCCTAAATGCACAGTGGCATCGGACACTGCTGCCTGACCCGGAATCAGATGACAGACCAACAACCTCCCACCCAAAATAAGTCATTTCAAAATGCATTACAACAGTCGTAGACGTAACATCACAATGAATGCCTGTCTACATGCACATCATGCATTGCAAAATCAACACTGCAGCTCATGTGTGCAGTGTCCTACTCCTGCATCACACTGCTCAGCGCACAGCACAGTGAACAGCCATTGTGTGTGATGCACACCCTGAGCATCACATCTAAGTGACAGACCACGTCAAACATCAAATCAGGCATGTACTAGATCCATGATCGGTCACAGAACATGTGCTGCCGGGACACAGTGGGCACCAGAAGGCAAACAGTGTACACGTGTATATGCAAGGGTGGGAGTACATGTAGTGCATCAGAGTGCAAGTGTGTGGTTCTGCAAGGACATGCACTCCACATATGCATGTGCACTCAAGTGACCATCAGTGTTCCCTACACATCACATGTGAACATCCACCATGTGTACACCCCAGCATGTCAAACCACAACTATCCCCTCGCACCTGAAAGGAAAACACAACACATGAACAGGCATTGATCAGCAGAACACATGTACATGGGATACCACCATTACTATGTCAGAGTTCCCATCACACTGCAGGGCAAGGCAACAATCAACAACAATCCCCCCCCTCCCTCGCAAATGACCATGACCCACTGAACAACTGCACCTGGGTCATGGAGCCCCCAAACCTCAATTCCACCTGGCCACAGGATCACCTTTACCCTTCGTCACCATCTCCCACCTTGTGTGTAAAAAGATGCCTGAACCCTCAGAATACACACTCATTTCCGAAACACAAAATCCAAGGCATAAAAACGAACCCAAACACCCTCCAGTAGATGACTTGACGTAGCAGTACCTCACAAAGGCCAAGTACTACCACAATGATGCAACAACCAAGGTAGCACAGCAAAACAATGTCACGACAGGATGTGAGACATGTGTGGTACATGACATAGGATGATGCACCATGAATGGATGTGTACTGTCAGAGGTCCCCTGTACAGGCGCGGGAGTGCCACGAAACAACCACCCTCACCATGTCCCGGGTGCCTGCAAGGTCAAACTCACACAGGCCCCTGAGACCCTGGTGGGGAAGGAGGTTCAGGGATATGCAGTCGGGACAGGTGTTGACACACTGGATGACTGGAATGAGCGGCAGGAGAGGGGAGGTGGAATGACACATGAAACTAGGGAATGCACGAAAATGTACAACCTGCATGAACACATACACAATCCAAACAGACTTGGACATCATTGTCATGGCCTTCTGTAGTCCAGGCTCAGGAGTGGTACGAACCAACCACCCCCTCTAGGGTTTTGGCGCCTGCAAGTTCGGGGCTTACACAGGCATCCGCAACCCCAGCGGGGAAAGAGGGTCAGGGAACGTTGCTTGGATAGGCACTGGAAGCAGGAACACCGGGTAGAGGGTACAGGTTTCAAAATTGCATAGGATCACGGGTGATTAGGGAGAAAATAACATACCAAATTGAACCACACATACATCCATGCATCAGTACACTCCCCAGCAAGCCTATGCAGAGCAGTTTG
This sequence comes from Ambystoma mexicanum, assembly GCF_040938575.1. NCBI lineage: Eukaryota > Metazoa > Chordata > Amphibia > Caudata > Ambystomatidae > Ambystoma > Ambystoma mexicanum. The sequence goes on along the minus strand of NC_090926.1, from coordinate 694,397,990 downwards.
TAAGAAAAACAACAAGACACTTAGCTCTGGTTTTGAGTGCTGGCCTCCTGCCTGCGCACTCTCAGGTCCGGTTACAGGAGCACTGCAATGCTGCAAAGAGAGACACAGTCAACAACCTGTACGTGCCAATTGCACAAAAACACAACACCAAACATGCCCCATAGCAACAGACTACTCTACAAACAGACAATCTGTGGTTGATGCTTCGTACCCATATATAACATCACCCCTGTGACGGGTCATACACAGTCAATGCAGTAAGGCAGCCGCTGCTGGGTGCGTGGCAAATGGAACACCAATGTGTCACAATTCACACAACATGCAATGTTCCCTGGGTAAGCAGACAGACCCATATTGCAAGCCATGACTACAGAGCAAGTTGCGTACCACCATGACCGAAACAAAGTTGGCAGTGCATTTATCATGAAGTACGTGGAAAAGACATACACTGCACCCGAGTATGTCCCTTGCTGCATGTCCCTGTGAGCTGCCCTTTCCATGTCTCGGAAGGCTACATGGTTGATACAAGTGGCTCAATGGACCTTGGTGTACCGGAGGGTATGTGCCACTGCCCCTGCATGTGTCCCAGACAACCCTACTATCAGCAGCCATCAGTCCACAAACACATCTGAGCTGCATTGTGTGCTTCAACACCAATATTCGTCTAAGCTCACCCTCAGTGCTGTGACTAAGCCTGCATGTGCAACTCGCCTGGTGCAAGCTTTGCTGTGTTGTGGCCCCCCTGTGATGCTCACCTTGCCTGGAGTTCCTTGGAACATGTCAGCAGTTCTAGGATGTGGGTCTGCAATCACTGTGCCTCTGCTTCTGCACACATGTGCATGTGGGCACCAACAAACGGGTCCAGAATTCCGTCGTCCAATGGGACATGTCTGCTGGCAAAGGTGCTCTGGAGGCTCATCCCCCTGCAGAAAGGGCATGGAACACATGATTAATGCTTCAAAGTCATCTGTGTGTGTCTCATCAGGCATCTCATTACTTGACCATGTCAGAGAGTCACATCACAAATCACACCATCAGTCCGTCTTTCACCTACAAAGTGTGGAACACTATCTACAGCATGAATTGCAACAAGCACATGTACAGGAAAGAAATGAAACATACTACACAATGCATAGCAATCAATGTCCACATTAATCATGATACACCCCATCTAGCAAAAGCTGAACAGTGGACAATGACACCTAAATCATCCCCACTAGGGGTGTCAGCACAAGTCACACAGCACCAGATATGCCACAGATATGACAGTCCAATGCCCTTGTGTAAAATGCTGTAACACCGAACCATCCTTGCGAGCCCATGGATAAGGGAGGCAGGAGTGGCATATGTGAGTCAAGGAACCCAAGCAGCAAACACATACACAAGACAACCATGAATGGCCCAGCTGGAACAGACAGTGGATGCCTTCAAAAGCCACAAAGCACCGCACCGTCACATGAAAGCACAATAGACTAGCAATTTTAAACTAAATCAACTATTAACTAATTACACTAACTATGGAAAACCTACATTACCTATTTAAACTAACTATCAAACAGAAACTTAACTAACTAAACTAGAAGAAAAATCAAAAATGGCCACATACGACCCGGGGGGAGGGGAGGCACCCAGGAGGGGGGAGGTACAGGGTGCTGCTCAACATCCACATGCGATGATGCTGAGCCAAAAAAAAAACCTCCATGGGCTCAACGCCTGCACAGCACGACCTATGTGGGAGATAGATGGTCGTCCGAGTCTGGCTCATCCTGGAAAGGAGGACGTGGCACAGTAGCCTGGCCACGCCTAGCCGCAGCTTGCCCCTCGTCGGCAGCAAATCTGCCGGACGGGTGAGCCTGGTTCTGTGTGGCGATGTGACGTAGGTCTGCATGCAGAACCTCCCGTGATACACGTGCTTCCTCTTGCAAGGTAGCACGTGTAACACGGAGTTCCTCCTGCAAGGCCTGGCTGGACAACCGCTGCACCTCCCGGCAAGCCTGTAGCTCAGCCGAGATGGTACACTCAAGCTGTGCAAACCTCTCCTCTGCCTGCTGCCTCTGGGACATCATAAGGACACCCAGAGTGGATCTGAGGGAAGCATACTCCTCCCTCAAGGCATCCATGTGCGCCTCTGCGTGAGCAGCAATTGCTTGACGCAGAGACGACATTTCAGCCTGGCGTGCCCTGTCTGAGGCCGCCATGCCCAGCCTGAGCGAGCGGGCCGTGGACCGTGCCGCCTGCTGCTGGAGAAGCACCTGCCTAGCAGTGGGGAGCACAGATCGGGCCACACGCTCCATGCTCTCAGCGATGTTCTCCATTGCTGCCCCCTGCCGTTCGGAATTGGCAGTCATGTCTTGCTCCCACTCAGTATACAGCGGTTGCGCGCGGCGAGACTGCGGGACCCAAGGACCGGGGGTCCTCGCTGTGTTGGCACCGCCTGCGGCTGCACGACTACATGCCCCCGTCGACGTGATGTCCCAGGCACATCAGTGACTGGTGTGGAGGGTGACCCTGCGTCCCGATCCACCACGGGCGGAGGAACCAAGACTGTCTGATCCCTCAGTGCAGGTGTCGCAGACAGAGGAGTGTCCACATCAGAATCACTCACCCCTGACACATGAACTTGATGGTCATCCAACTCAACATGGACGTCAGAGTCGTCATCAAGGCTGGACTCATAGGCAGCCAGAGACAAGATGGACTGCAGCACTTGGGGGGTTTCGTGGCCTACCACCCCACGACCCCCACTAGTGCCGGGTTGATGTGGCGTTACCAATCCTGTGTCTGGCATAACAACACCATCCTCTGCCTCCATTGCGTCATCACCTGAAAAATAGAGAGGAAAAGGTCAATACACATGTCAGAAGCACACGACACACACACACACCGACAGCAAAGGCATCAGGCAGACATGTGACACACAACATATGGCCTGGCATGCATGCTGGGTCTACTTTGAATAGCTTCTGTGATCAGACCTGTTGAAAGGTGGCAGTTTCCATGGAAGTGGGTCTATGCAGTGCAGAAAATGTGTACGCCACTCACTACCTACATGTACAAGCACTACATGGCGTGTGCCAGGAAATGTGAAGGCAGTGCAATGTCAAAATCAGACATCACGTGCATTGTGCATTCAATGTGTACCATGTCCAGAAGCCAAGCACCCCTCCACCCCAGTACCAAAGCAGGGATGCCTATCATGGTATCAAAAGGCTGACCATACACCTGTGTATTGACAGGCAGTGTTGACTGGCATCAACAGCGTCATGTGATTCAAATTACAACACTGCAAATGATGCTGGGACAGTGGGCAGGACACATGATGGAAACTCCGGAGGCCGCCCACGTGTGAAGAAGACACAACAAGAGTTGGACAGAGTCATTGGCCATTGAACAGGCTGAGGCCTGTGAGCCACACAGATTGTCAGAGCCTAAACATGTGTGCAACGCAGGACTGAGGCACAGTTGACATGGGAAGGCTGATGAGATGGCAGGCAATGTATGTAACCAAGGACTGATATTACAGTGATCATCCAGTCAAGGACACATAGGGGCATGCGTGCAATGCACATGGAGCATGAATGGGCACTCATGTCCCTGCGGGACATCTGACCCATGCACAGTACAAGTGAGATACCCTGCATCGAGTACTAAGGCTGTACGACATGGCATATGTCTGGCAGATTCTACGCTGGAAGTTAGCACCTACACAGGACACATGGACAAGAAACTACACATTGGCAAGATTGGAGCAGACCAGTGCAAAGGTGGAACTGGGGTGCAGAGTGGCGGAGGAGGGGCAAGGGAGCATGCCTACATGGAGTCCCGCATGCAGGCAGAGGAGACATGCATGACGGTAGCATTGCATTACTTACACATCAGAACCATGTACACGTCACATGTAGCAGCAATCATGCACAACACATCCCACAAGTGAAACACACACGTCCTCAACAAACAGGCATCAACACTCACTGGACTGGGCATCAAAGTCCAGCTTCTCTCCCACTCCTTCGACCAATTCAGGTGGTATGAACTCCGCAACGAGAGCCTCATGCGGAGTGAGTTCTTCCTCCTCTGGTGCAGGCCCACCGCCAGTCAAGTTGTAATTTGAGGCACGCTTGGCCTTAGTGCTGCGCTTGATGTCATTCCAACGCTTTTTGCACTCCTGCGCCGTGCGCACCTCATGGCCGAATGAACTGACATGTTCCGCAACATGCTTCCAGTGGGTGTCACGTTGGGCAGCTGTGGTCTGATTATTGGCACCCACTAGCATGTCACGGCTGTGGCCCCGCACGTAGTCCACGAGGAAGTCCAGTTCCTGCTTACAGAAAGGCTTCTTCCTCGACGTGCAGGAGGTCGTGGCTGTGTGTGGGGTCCCAGCCTGTGCTGCAGGTGCAACCTTCCTCCTCTTGGACTGTGGCGCAGACCCTGGCTGGCTAATGCCGCCCTGACCAGCATGGCCAGTGGGTTCGGTGGATTGAGCCAAGGGAGTGGCAGGTGGAGGGATGACCAGAGGCCTGACTTGTGTCAGTGGCAGCTGGGTGCCCACTAATGGACCCTGCGCAGCAATATCAGCTCTGGAAGGGTGGTTGGCCGCAACGGTCCTGGTTGGCATACTCACAACCAGGGTGCTGTTGGGTGCATCTGCCCCTGCACTTGCCAACACCCGGCTGTTCAGGGCAGCAGATGACATGACTGCCCCAGGGACACGTGTCTTGGTCTGAGCAGCCCAGCGTGCCCCTATGGTTTCCCCCCTGGCCTGTTGGAGATCTACCAAGGGCTCTTCAAGTGCCAACGCAGCCTGCGCTGGCAGACCCTGAGCCTGGGTGGCGGTGTCCACAGCTGCACCTGCAGCTACCAGCACCCTTGGGCCCGTGGCAGTCGATGGAACGGACTGCCGGGTCATATGGGTGCCAGTGCCAGATGCAGGAGCTGCATCCCCCGGAACCACAGGGGGTGGTGGCATGGCTGCACCGACACATGGCACAACATTGTGCTCAAGTGGCGCACCCCTGCCTCTTCCCCCTCTGTGGCTGCCCTGGACACCCTGGAGTCTCCCTACTCCCTGGTCACCACGGCCACGTCCCCGACCACGCCCGCCACGAGGAGTACGCCCAGCTGAGGCGCCCCTCACCTTTGGTGGCCTCCCAACCATGGCACAGATGTAGTAGTGCTGGCACAGATGGAGTGGTGCCAATGGGAGGTGTACACCAAAATTGACCTGGGCAATTGGGGTGAAGGGGGTGGGAAGCAAGATGTTAACAGCCCCCCTGCACCTGCAAGGCTGTATGTGACCCCGGTGATGTGGTGACGGGTCACGCAACGCTCAGGCACCCCAAAACTGCAGTAAAACCGTGCACGCAACCCTGCAGCCTACGTGCGTGGATTGAACCTCCCGCAGTACGCGGTGGCACCCAGTAACAGGAATAACGCGTACGCGTGGGACACGCAGGCTACTATGACATCAAAAATGGGTGCGATACACAGGGGCACCCGCAGTGGGAAAAAGAGCGTGTGTGACTCACCGTCTGACTAGCGCGATGCAGAAAAACACGCGTAGCCAATACCCCCGCCAAAAGAAGAGATACGTCCTTGATAGCTGTAAAGTTGTGATGGCGCGCGAAACAACAGGAAGCAGCAACACACGTCGGTCTCCACGAAAGGCACGTACAGCGAACTGCTGGGCCCGCTCACCTTTAACCCGTGCTGAGGGAAACGCACGTGCGCGTCACGTCACTTACGCGCATAGGCCCTTTCCTCGTATTACACGCGGACGCGCAGTTTCCACGCGCGCTTACGCGCATGGCCCTTTCCTCGTATTACACGCGGACGTGCAGTTTCCACGCGCGCTTACGCGCATGGCCCTTTCCTCGTATTACACGCTGACGTGCAGATTTTTCACGTGCCAAATCAATCCGTATCAAGCTGGCCACGCGTATGCACACGGAAGACCACGCTCCTGCCCAGAAGGCCGAACTACTGCCCCCCAGGGCCCCGAGCACGCTCCCACCTGCCATCTGCTGCTGCCTGACTGCCTGCTGCCCACGTGCACTGCCATTTGCTGCCTGCACATCAGCCAGGGGTGCTGTTGCTGTGACCACCCCTGCTGGAACCGAAGACTCCCGACTGGGATTCCATCGCTCCACAGCCCAGCCCCAGGACCCAGTTGCCCACCCACTCCTGCCTCTGGGGTTGTCATGTCGGGGCAAACACCATCTGTGACCACTGACAACCCCCGGCCAGAGAGGCAGAGGGGCACCAGCTTCAGTGCCACCGAAGTTGGTGTCCTGGTGGAGCAAGTCCTGGGGCAGTATGATGCCCTCTTCGGAAGTTCCCGCGCCGACAAGGAAGGACGGACTCGGATCTGGACTGACATCGTGACTGCCATCAACGCGGAGGGGGTGGCAGTCCGCGACTTACAACATGTCAGGAAGTGCTGGGAGGACTTCAGGTCCAGGACTCTAAACAAGGGCCGGCGCCTCTTGAAGGCAGCGGATGCCAAGGGGCGCCGGGGCCACTTGTGGGAAGAACAGATGAGGGTCCTGGAACGCATATCCCCAGCGCTCCACGTCCAGGTCCTAGAGAAGCAGACCCATCTGGAGTCGAGCGGTGAGTGTACATGCATCCTGATTGTGAGCAGTGCGTGTGGTGATTATTCGGTAGTGTGCAGGTTGCACATCTGTTTGTATGGGGTCGAGTATGGGTGGGGGTGTACAGGGCCGTGGGGCTGACACATGCGAGGGCTGTGATGTGTGAGACATGGATGGTGCTTGTGTGTGTAGGCTTGCATGCCAAATGCAGTTGTGTGGGCACACATGTTTGGATGAATGTGTATGTGAGTAGACATGTCCGTGATGTCACGCATGTATGTTGTTTTCGGCTGCATGTATCAGCACTGTGTACATGTGCATGTGTGTGTATTTGACAAGGGTGCAACAGTGATGCCACATGGATGCATGTGACAGCGGTATGTGGAAGCCTGATTGGCAGATGTGACATGGATGGCCGTCTGAACAGTGCGACACCTGGCAGGGGTGTACACATGCATGCAAGTGTGGTGGTGTGTGTACATGTGTGGTGCACTTCCTGTGTTGCATGTGATGTCTGGCTCACCTTTGGCTGCTCATGCTGTTGTATGTGTATGGATGGTGGTGGCAGTAGCGATATGGCTGTGGTATGGCTCATGTGTGCGAGTTGTAATGACATGTGTGTTGGGGATTGTGAGGACCTGGTGGAGGCTGCCCATGGTGGCTGGGGGGTGGGGGTGATAGGGGACATGAGTGGGGGCCTGGTGGGGGCTGGCCATGGTGGCTGGGGGGTGGGGGTGGTGGGAGACATGGGTGGGGGGCTGGTGGAGACTGCCCCTGCACTGCTGGGGGGTGGGGGTGGTGTGAGGCATGGGTGTGGGCCTGGTGGATGCTGCCCCTGGTGGCTGGGGGGTGGGGGTGGTGGGAGACATGAGTTGGACATGGGTGGGGGCCTGCTGGCAGGTGCCCCACAGTGCTGGGGGGTGGGGGTGGTGGGAGACATGAGTTGGACATGGGTGGGGCCTGCTGGCAGGTGCCCCACAGTGCTGGGGGGTGGGGGTGGTGGGGAACATGAGTTGGACATGGGTGGGGGCCTGCTGGCAGGTGCCCCACAGTGCTGGGGGGTGGGGAACATGAGTTGGACATGGGTGGGGGCCTGCTGGCAGGTGCCCCTGGTGACTGGGGGGTGGGGGTGGTGTGAGACATGGGTGGGGGCCTGGTGGAGGCTGCCCCTGGTGGCTGGGGGTGCAGGGGGACATGCGTTGGGGGGGGAGTAGTGCAAGTTGACATGTGGGTTGGCTGGTGGGCATGGGCATGGTGGGTGGGGTGCCTGCATGATATGTGCTGGGTAGGCCCCCTGTGGTGTGAGCCACCTGCAGGGGCCGTGGAGGGTGTAGAGGGAACACCTGGGAGGACCCACACGTGCAATTCAAGTGTGCTGCTCCCCGCGCACCCCTGTAATACACGTACCCTGTTGATATCGCGCACACCTGTAATACACGTACCCTGATGGAATCGCGTGTGTAACTTCCCGCGCAACCCCGAAATACACGTACCCCGCTCAATCGCGTGTGTCACTTCCCGCGCGCCCCCGAAATACGCGTAGCCCGCTCCCCCAGGCCCGATCGCGTGAGATAGTTCACGCGAACCCCTGAAATACACGTAGCCCGCTCCCCCAGGCCCGATCGCGTGAGAAAGTTCACGCGAACCCCTGAAATACACGTAGCCCGCTCCCCCAGGCCCGATCGCGTGAAAAACTTCACGCGAACCCCTGTAATACACGTAGCCCGCTCCCCCAGGCCCGATCGCGTGAAAAAGTTCACGCGAACCCCTGAAATACACGTAGCCCGCTCCCCCAGGCCCGATCGCGTGAGAAAGTTCACGCGAACCCCTGAAATACACGTAGCCCGCTCCCCCAGGCCCGATCGCGTGAGAAAGTTCACGCGAACCCCTGAAATACACGTAGCCCGCTCTCCCCCAGGCCCGATCGCGTGAAACACTTCACGCGAACCCCTGAAATACACGTAGCCCGCTCCCCCAGGCCCGATCGCGTGAGAAAGTTCATGCAAACCCCTGAAATACACGTAGCCCGCTCCCCCAGGCCCGATCGCGTGAGTAAGTTCACGCGAACCCCCGAAATACACGTGCCCCGCTCGCACAATTGCTGTATGTTGCCACTTTTGTAATGCGCAGGGACGCTACCGCCTGCCTTCGTGTGGCGGACGTGTATCGGCTTGTGCGTGTCTTTCGCTGTGCGTGGCTTTGCCCTATTCGGTTCCATGAATACGTGTGGTTCGGGTGCGTGTGGGCGTTCCCTCTGCTTCCCTGCAGTTCATCCCCAGTTACGCCCTTGTTTTTGCAAATTGTTCCCCATTCCGCGCGTTACGCCCCGTGTTCCGCCCACTTTCTAGTGTATGCGCAGAGGTTGTGCGCTTTTACTGTGCGCGTCGCGCACGTCTTTCGGGATGTTGCAGTGACGTGTGCGCCATGCACGGGTTTGGCGCACATCCCGAGGAAGACACGCGCAGGGACTTCCATGAATCGCACGCGTGCGCGTGCGCCTGTTTTTTTCCGCTTGCGCCTGCTTGCGCCTGCTTGCGCGTAGATTTTCGGGGCACGTTTGTTCCATGAATCGGCCCCCAAATCTGGTAGGAAAAAGTTTAAAAAGGACATCCTGGACTCCAACCCAGGCCTCCCTATCGCTGACACCTACACTAGTGCCTGCTCCAAGGAAACTCTCACTGACATCCTCTTTTTCGTGCCTTTGCCTGACCTATGGACCCTTCATATGATCTCTGTGCTCTCTCCTTTCTCCTCTTCTCCCATTAATGGTGGCACCTGTTGGGATGTCCTCTTGGCCCCCTTCCGCTCCTCTAAGGCCATCATTAATGTCTACACTAATGGGACCGTCTTGGTCCAAGGCCCTCAGGCCAACCTTCACCTCTTTGATAGACGCTTCCCACGCCTCATCAACTTCCTTTCCTCTCCTGCTGTCCCCCCTCCTCTGTCCTCGGCTACCTTGCCTCTACCCTCCCTCTCTGCCCCCTATCGGGCTCCTTCTTCACCTCCTTCTTCTACACCTCCGCAGGGCGTACCTCTGATCTGTACCCCTCCCCGGAAGTCCTTCAAGGGTGGCAACCTTCTCCACATTGCCACTCTTAACTCTCTCTCTGCCATCAAGCATTCCTCTGATATCTGTCGCCTTCTTGAGGAACTGGACCTTGACGTCCTCGGTCTCACTGAGACTTGGTTCACAGCCAGCTCTGTCACCAGCTTTGACACACTCCTACCTGACGGTTACAAGATCCTCTCCGTGCCCAGGCCCAACCGTGCAGGGGGGGGGGTGTTGCCCTTATCTTCCCTGAGTGGATTCCTGCCACTGTCACTCCTACGCAGACCTACTCCTCTTTTGAATGTCTTGTCTGCTGACTCTCTCTCTCTACTAGCCATTCCCTTACCGTGGCTACTATCTATCGGCCACCTGGTCAAATTTCCTCCTTCCTCTCTGAGTGGGCTGACCTCTCCCCCTCACTTCTGTCCTCAATCACTCAACTCCTCTTACTTGGTGACTTCAACATCCACCTGGATGCCTCCTGTCCCTCCACTGGACTCTTTTGTGACCTCTGTGACTCTCTCTCACTCTCTATTCTCCCGCCTGGGCCTACTCATTCTGCAGGGCACACTCTTGATGCTCTGATCTCTTCTGACCTTCCCCTCTCCGTCCCTCTCTCCACTCCTCTCTCCTGGAGTGATCACTTTCTCCTATCCTCCCACCTCACCCTCCCTACCCCACAGGCAAAGCCACCCTCATCACTGCCACCCACCTTCTCGGTCATCCAACCCATGAAGCGCGTGTCAGTTGAGGCTTTCGCTGCCACCTTCTCGCCCCCCTCCCCCTTCGGCTGACTCCCACCCTGACACAGCCCTCTCCATGCTCCACTCTGCTATATCTGATACTCTTGATATCCTTGCCCCTGTCATGAGAATCCGCCTGAAGCCCAAAGCCAAATGTAACTCCTGGTATGATTCGGATCTCGTCACCCTAAAAAGCAAGTGCAGGGTGGCAGAGAGAAAATGGCGTGCTTCATGTTCATCCTCTGACAAACTGGCCTGCCGCCTGCTGCAAAGGTAATACCGACTCTCCGTTCTCACCAAGAAGAGAGCCCTTATCCAAGCCCGCATCTCTGCAGCATCTAACAACTCGGCTGAACTCTTTAAAATCTGCAAGGAGCTTGCCAACCCTGCTGCAGTCTCTACCTCTCCTGTCCCCTCCCAGGCCCTCTGCACTGCACTGGCCTCTCACTTCATCTCTAAAACTCAGGACATCCTGTCCTCATTCTCCTCCTATCACCTCTCCCCCTCTCTCCCCGGCTCTTCCTCTGGCCCTTCTGCAGCCACCCCTCCTCCCTCCTTCTCTGCCTTTCCCCTTTTTTCTGCTGACGAGGTTTCCAGATAAGTCCGATCTATGAAAGTCTTGTCTAAACAGGTTCACCCCTGTTCTTTCAAAACTATCAAGGACCACATCGACTCCCTGGCTCCTGCCCTGGCTGACTTTTGCAACCACTCCTTCGCCTCTGGAGTCTTCCCATCCCCCCTCAAGCACTCCCTTGTGCACCCTCTTCTTAAGAAACCCTCTTCCGACCACTCCTGCCCGGCTAACTATCGCCAAATCTCCATCACTCCCTTCCTGGGCAAGCTCCTGGAGAAACTGGCCATCTCCCAGATTAACCTCCATGCTGAATCTGTTGGTAGTCTTCATGACCACCAATCTGGCTTCAGAGCTGCCAGAAGCACGGAAACTGCTCTCCTGAACATCCGTGAGGACCTGCTCTTGAACCTCGACTCCAACACTCCGTGTGTTCTCATTCTGCTCGATCTCTCTTCTGCCTTTGACACTGTCAACCATGCCATCCTGCTCAACCGTCTCCGTGATAACCTGGGTATCACTGGTCAGGCTCTGGCATGGCTGACCTCTTTCCTTTCCAATCGACCCTCCCAGGTCCAACTTGGGTCCTTCCTCTCTGACATCTTTTTCTCCACCTGTGGTGTTCCCCAGGGATCTAATCTCTCTCCCTGGCTGTTCAACCAATATCTGGCACTCCTTGCCCACCGCATCGCCGCTCTCTGCCCCAACTTTCAGTGCTATGCAGACGATACCCAGCTCATTTTCAGGCTACCCTCGGCCTCCTCCTCTCCTTCCCTCATCTCTGACTGTCTGTCTGCTATCCAGGAATGGTGTGCCGCCAATGACCTCTGCCTTAATGCCAGTAAGACTGAGATTCTACTCATCGGCACACCCACTCCCTCCTTCCCTGCAGCTCTCTGGCCAGCCTCTCTTGGCCCTCTTCCTGCTCCTACCTGCAAGGCAAAAAATCTCGGGGTCATCTTCGACTCCACACTCTCCTTCTCTCCTCATATATCTGACGTCTCTAAGAAGTCACACTACCAGCTGCACCTCCTCAGAGGTATTCTTCCCTTCCTCTCCTTCCCCCAGAAGCTCACTGTCTCCCGAGCCCTGGTTCTCTCGAAGCTGGACTACTGTAACAGCCTCTATCTTAATCTGCCTGCCTCCACTCTCCGCCCTCTGCAACTCATCCAGAACAGAACTGCGAGACTTGTCTTTGGCCTCAAGCCCTGGGACCGTATCTCTCCAGGACTGAAATCTCTACACTGGTTCCCAGTGGCTGCGAGGATTAAGTTCAAAACCCTCTGCATTGTCCACAAGGCCTTCTGGGGCCTGGGGCCTAAATACCTTCAACTCTCTCTTCCTAAATATCTTCCTTCCCGAGCCCTTCGCTCATCCGTCTCCAACTCCCTCAGGGTCAGCCGCTTCTCGAAGCAACGAGCTGGGGGTAGATCTCTCTCCGCGGCAGGGGCATCCCTCTGGAACAGCCTTCCTGCCTCCCTGAAACTTGAGGAGAACCATCTCCAGTTCCGGAAGCACCTCAAAACCTTCCTCTTTGCTTCTGCTTTCTCTCTCCCTCTCCCCTGCTAAATTCTTCATTGAAACTGCACTGAATTTGCAACTGGGCCACTCTCACCGACCTCGGTCCAGGGCCCAGCCACTCTCCACTTGCACTGCCTCCCTGGCAACCCCTGCACTGCGGGACTGTCTCTGTATCCCCACAGCCCCCCCTTCCCAGCACTTGTCTGCACTTACCTTGCACTTGCCACCAGCTGGCCCTATTTATTTATTTTATTCTACTTACTTTGTACTGCACTTCCCCCCTCCCCCTCCCCTTGCATTTTTCCCTTCCCCTACCCCTGCACTTGCACGGTCTGAATGTCACCTGGCCTAGTAGGATCGTTGTCTGTCTTCCCCTTGTTCCCCCCTCCCTGCTTCGTCGCGCCTTGAAACACTTGTGTATAGGCGCGTTACAAATGCCATATCATATCATATCATATCACTTTAACGCCTAGGCATGCACACATCCCTCCATTGCTTCGTCATCTGCACTGGCTTCCCACAGAGAAACGTGTGAAGCTCAAATCATTTTGTTTGGCCCACCGTGCTTTTTATGGTCACAGAGCTGAATATCTGCAGGCTAAATTCCATCCATTTGTCCCAGCCTGGGCTCTGCGGTCAGCTGATGCAAGGCTGATTTCTGTACCTCGTTTTAGGGCCTTGTGTATTGGAGGCCACACTTTTTCAATTGCAGCAGCGCACCTTTGGAATTCCATTGCAGGACTTGAACTGCTTCGGGCAGCCTCTGGACACACACCTTTCCTCTATGAAGATGTCTATGGCCCCGCCATGCATCATGGAGATCCTCTTGCTCCTGGGTGACCTCAGCTGCATGTCAACACTCAGCCATGGTTCCCAGGACGCTTCTAACTGCACAATCTCTGCAATCAGGGTCAGATGGAGAAAGGCAGTCTTCCGTCACGCCATCCTCTGCACAATGCCTGCACTTCCGATTTTGGGGGAACAGGACCCTCTCAGGACAGGCAGCTGGAATCTGCTTGGTTAAAGTCCCAGTGTCCCTTCTTTCCACTCACTTCTGATTGGATTGCCAACTAGACCTCAACCTGTTCACATATGGTGCCGAATCTCCCTTCTCTCTATGCGACCGTCCTTTAAGTCACTCTCGGTACGCCATAGGATCTGGAGTCCTATCTTCATCTCACTTCCTTGTCTGTCTGCAGACATCCCTCAGGACTGCATGCACTTTGTCCCTCTTCCCCACGGAAGGTTTCCCTTACTTCGTCTTACATATCTAGCCCCCAACTAGTATGACTCTTGTCTCTTTCATCCCTATTTAAGGTCAGTCTGTCCAAAGACAAGGCTCTATGCTCGAGACTAAACAGGCTTCCTTCTTCGCCTCGTTATTGAGCGACTATAGATCGATCTTTTTACCCTCTGCTTCTTGATTCGCCTTTTGCTCTCATATCTTTCGTCCTGTCTCTCAACTTCCCTTCTTGTCCAAACATTTGGAGTCCCTTATCACCGCCCTTTTATCTTCTTATCTGGAGTCTTCAAAAATGTTCAACCCTGCCCAGGCTGGTTTTAGGCCAGGGAGGGGCACGGAAAGCGCCCTGATCCTGTTAGATCTATCAGCCACGTTTGATACTTTTAATCATCCCATACTGCTCTCACGGTTGGCGCAGATCAGGATATCCGGCTCTGTCCTTGCATGGTTCACCTCTTTTGTTTCAGATCCCACCCAGTCCCCTCACTTGTGGTGTCCCTCAAGGATCCTCACTCTCTACGATCCTATTTAATATTTATATCTGGGCTCTGGTTTACCTCATCCGTTCCTATGGACTAAACTGCTATTCCCATGCGGACGACACCCAAATCCTGATCCGCTTATATAAAGATCCGGTTGGAGTCTCGTCAGGCCTTCATGAGTGTCTTAGGGAGATGGGTGATTGGATGGACCAGAACTGCTCAAACTCAATGGCGACAAAACGGAGGTTATGGTGGTGGGCTACCCTCTGGACTCTTCAATGTGGACACCTGATTTTTGGCCCTCCTCTCTGGGCCCTTTCCCTGGTCCAGTGAACAAAGTGAAAAATCTAGGGGTCATTCTGTCCGCCAGCCTCTCTATGTCGAACCAGGTCACCGCGGTGTGCCAGTCTGCCCATCATCAGATTAGAGTTCTCAAGAGGGTTTTACCTTTGCTACCTGAACCCACCCGCCCCCCGGTGGTGGCAGCATTAGTTCTCACACGGTTGGATTATTGTAACTCTCTTTATATTTCCCAACCTATTGGCCTTACGCAGCAACTTCGGCGCATGCAGAACCTGGCGGCCAGGTTAACTACTGGCTCTCCTTATGGCACTCACATTTCGCCAGTGCTTCGTCGACTTCATTGGCTTCCAGTGGCCCAGCGGGTCCTTTTCAAGTCACTCGTTCACTGTGCAGTCTATGGCCAAGGAGCTGAGTTTTTACAAGCTAAGTTCCTTCGCTACTCTCCTGGACATGATCTACACTCTTCCTCTACCAACCTTGTCACTGTTCCTAGATTTAACCGCGAGAGGGTTGGCGGCAGAGCTTTTTCCATTGCCGCTGCAAAACTTTGGAATAGTCTGCCTCCATCACTTAGAAGTACCCATAACCATCTGGGGTTCAGAAGAGCTCTTAAGACTATCTTATTCTACCTTCCTTGCTTCTTCTGTACTGGTTCTTTCCTCGGTAAGAAGCTTTCCCTCTCCAGCGCCAAGATGCCCTTGGGCGAACGTGCGCTATACAAATTCAATTATCATAACATAACATAACATAACATATCTTGATAGGCTCTATCGATCCTATCTGCGATGCTCCCTATATCAAAATTCCCCTGTATGATTATCCTAGATGGCCCTGACGTTGCTCCCTGCAACGGCAGGAACTTCTCTATGTGGCACCACGATATTACTGGACTTGGTTCCATTAACTCTTTCTCAATGCAATCGATATTGCATTCTCTTTGTCTCCATTTTCGCTCCATTTCTTAGTCTAATTCCCTTTGCTTCCTCGCTTGCCGTCTAACTCTTTCCTCTTCTTGTCTTTTCTTTTCCCTTCTTTCATTTGCTCTATGCACTTCCTCTTCCCTTCGTCTTTGCATTCTTTTATCCCACAATCTCAGAGCTTCTTCCTCTTCTCTCTTCTTTTCTAACCTATCTCGTTCTTCGATCGCTTTCTGCCTGTTGTCATCCTTCCTTTGCTCCTCTGCCCTTTCTTCTTTCTTTTGCTGCTATTCTTGGTATATTTGTTCTCGCCTTTGTCTATCCTTTCTCTTGTGTTTGTCCTCTTTCAATCGTTTCTCTCTTTCCCTGTCTTTCCTATCCTGCACGTCTTGATCTTCCCCTTGCCTTACTTCCTCTATACTTTTCCCATCGAGCTTGAGCAACATCTGTCCACCCATCCATTTGTTTTGTATGAGCGTAACCTCATCAGCTTTATCCTTTCTCCTGTCAATCTCTTAATCTCCCATTCTATATCTAGGGTTACATTTGGTTGTTCATTGTTCTCCTCTTTGTCTTGCAAAACCTTAAAGATCTCTTCTTTTTCTTTGGTCTTTTCTGAACTATCATCACTGCTGTAAGCAGACGGTTCATGTTTCAGATTGCTATATCCTGTTACCACATTTAATTCCCTTAATGGATATAATCCTTAATTTTTTTGCACTATCACCATTTACTTCGGGCGAGGTAAGGGAAGCAAAAGGCTCAGCACCTTCCTCCCTACACTGATTAAGCATCCAGTCCTCAGGAGATGGATCTTCCCATTCCTCCTGGTACATTTTCCAGAGCTCTAAACTAGCTAGCCTTTTCTCTTATTTCTTCCCTGTGTACGCAGCGTGCATAGATGTGGTCATGTGTTGCAAAACCGGTTGTGAGCTTGTATGCGTGTTTTATCAGTGTCTTGCACAAGTGCATCAGTGGAGTAACATCCCCCATTGTGACAAGTCTCAATTGACTGTCGATATCTGCGGTTGATTTACACAAAATAGATTTCAGAAAAATAACAAATATGAGCACCACCACCCTCACCGCTCAAAGCCTCTACTTCCTAAATTACTCCAATCTACCTGTTCACTCGGCATCGACAATGACTAAAAAGATAGATAACAACATTTTCCTCTTTAACCTCACAATTTTACTTTTGTTGTTCCTCAACACCTTTCTTCAACTTCAAAATACTCAAACAAACAAACTAGTCGACTTTA
Source organism: Ambystoma mexicanum (assembly GCF_040938575.1). NCBI lineage: Eukaryota > Metazoa > Chordata > Amphibia > Caudata > Ambystomatidae > Ambystoma > Ambystoma mexicanum. Next base: position 694,381,309 of record NC_090926.1, on the reverse strand, counting down.
CATATATCTTGTCATGACACTCCTTTTCTCTCAGCCACTAAAATACTCTGACTAGAGTTTGAATCAATACCTATCATAAAACCTTGTTTATGTGCCACCTAAGTACCCACTTGGGTTTTAAAATGACTCCTAAAAGCTCCTTGATCTAGGACGCTCCTCGTCAAATATCGCTGACACTCCTCGTCATGTGTTAATCAACCCCTGTTACTTTATTCTTTTACCCAAATCCCCATTCCCCAATTTTGCCAGTCCCCTCCATCTACTCAATATTCGCCTTTCAGGTCCTGACACTCGGGATCGTCTCCTCCTATAAAAAGCCACCATCACCTTCAGTCTGCACATCACCTGTGGAAAACAGGAGGGATTTCGTGAAAGAGGGACCCGTCCTACCTGTATCGTTTTCTTGCAGGATGTCTATGTTGGCCACTCTACACAGGAAACTTTGCAATTCTCCAGCTAAATGGCAGATGAGGCCCGATGTTCTGAAAATGCTAAAAGCCTACTAGTCGATGGGTCTGTAACCATCCTCTCTCTGCTACCAATTGAACCCAGAGGTCCTTTAAGACAAGGTAACAGTATCTTAGATGGATGAGGATGAAGATCTTACTCATACATCAATAATCAGACTGACTCAGGAAGTTTGGCAAAAACACAACTGTTTTAATTACACTTGTTAAAATAGGGAGTGCAACGGGCATCAAAGGGCATCAACGGACACGCACAGCATTCTCTCTCAAGAGTCTCTCAATCATTTCATTACTGACGTCATACTACATGGCAAAATAAGAAAACCTACTAGGGGATATGATAGGCTAAAAGGGTTAATCTAAGTATACTTTCTATCTGGTATGGGATTGTGATTGGATCTCTAAGGTCAGGTGGACAACTAACCCCACCCCAAGTGCAAGTCATCTTCCGTGTCAGACTAATACACAACATTCTATTGGCTTCTCAAACTCTAGGGCTCCTTGCTATGTGGCCCTCTACAATTGGTTGGCACGCTTGTACCCTTCTGTAATATTCCACTCGCTAGCAACACGCAAGCTGGTACCCCAGGTGATGGGGGGTTGGCATGGTCATACCTCCCCACCCAATTAGCCCAACATCCATCATCACTCCTGCTGTCTGCCAGTCAATTAGTTTTTGAACTCGGCCTTGCAATGGCTCACTGTGCCTGAGAATAAAAGGGAGTTAAGGACCAGCCTTATCTTCTGGTCTCGGTGTAGCTCGCCCCAAAGTCAATTTTCATCTGACCATGTGACTGAAGACCATGTTTTGAGCTCCTTCGTTGTATTAAATACTATTAAATGAAGAAAACCTGGTACTTCTAATGTTTTTTCAGTACACCTCAAACAGGAGCTCAGTTCATTTCTCCCGTTCATTGTATCTTCTCGAGTAGGTAACTAGGCTCTTGTCGGCCTAACTCTTGACACTAGGCCAGGCAAGTCTTTTTAAATCTTCCTTTACCATTAGCTGTTCTATTCTGCTGCGCCACACTTTCAGCCCTTCATTCACAGGGTCCAAGTTTTCTAAAATGCGTTGTGGAACATCCAGATTCTATACAGACATATATATATATATTGACTGCAGCGCCTGCAATCTATTCACTATGTATAGCCAGCCTTATGATTACTTTGTCTACTTGCGTTACTGCATCTGCACATTTATGAAATGGCTTTGCATTTTCTTCAGTGCTTCTTCGCACGTGCAATCTTCATTCTGCACATGAAACATTGCTCAATTCTTTACTTTGCCATCAGATCCTATAAGGTCTATATTCTTTCTTCATTGGCATCTCTTCTGGGTGCATCATTTCTGATTCATGTGAAGTCACCAGTCTTCTCTTTCATTCATCTTCACACTTCTTCCGGAACTTCCTTCAGAAGGCCATCATTACTTTGCGGATACATATAGGGTTTTCTCAATGGATACCTTGTTTCAAGGGCCCTCATTACGACCCTGGCGGTAAGGGGTTTGCGCCAGCGTTAGCTGCGCCGACCCCTTACCGCCAACTACGAGTTCCCATAGCGCCATGGTCACTTTTCCGCCTGCTTTTTGCGGGCGTAAAAATCCATGGCGCTATGGGACCTTGGTGTTAATTACGCCACCGTAATGTACGGTGGCGTAATTAACGCCTTCCCCACTCCCATTGAGCCCTATGGGGCCGAAATGGGAATGGGGAAGGGTAAATGGGTCATTGGGGACTTACCGCCCCGCCGACCTCGGAATGGGGCGGTAAGTCCGCCATCCGCCATGGCGTAAACAGACTTTACGCCATGGCGGAAAAGTCCGCCGATGGCGGAAAAAATCCGCCAGGGTCGTAATGAGGACCAAGGACTCTTTGTGGTATAGATACCATCAATGGCTTTGCCCATGTTACAATTTCCGGCTGTCAACATATAGGCACAATGGGAGCGGGACTTCTGTTAGAGGTACTTGGCTCCTCCTCTACAGTACATCTCTACCATGGTTGTAGTTAGTTTGGGCAAAATTATCCATCATGTCAGGGTGGTACTGTAGTGCACACATTTCGAGTGATTCCACCCATGAGCAGAAATTAGCAACGTTTTTACACTGATTGAGCTTGTGTGTGATGTTCTCCTTGACTTTATGCCACTGATCGGGACTAATTTGCAAGGAATGACCATCTTGCTCGTCAATCAACTCTGCAAGCTTCTGAAGAGGCTGTAATGATAACTCCAAGCTTGCTTTCTCCACCCTTTCCAAGGGGGGTTGTGTAGGCATAGTCTCGGGTGAAATTAGCCCAGTAGTACTTTCCAATTGACTTCTGATGGCCGCCTCCCAAGATGGGCTCCTATGAAGTATTTGACTAGGAAGGCCATACTGAGTCTATACTTGCCATAGGGATGCCCAAGGATTGCCCAAGATCATTATAAACATCCCCATCATCAGAAAGATCTATTTTCCTATCCTGCAATCTCTATGCCCTTCTACCACTCAAAACTAGAACCTCGGTCAGTCAGTTCCTGCAGCGCCTTGTGTTTCAAGAAATATTGTGAAATGTTGTCTTTGCTAAACCATATTACAAATAAAAATAAAAATGAACAGTAACAACCCCTCTGCAACTGACCCAGTCCTTGGGATAGTCAGAGATCATCTGGTAAATGTACAGAGACATGTTAGGACTGCATGTACTGGTGCTTCCAATAACCATGTGCATGCTAGGGGGGATATGGTTTAGAGGTATGTGTGTTTTCCATCCGAGGAGAAGTTCTGAACTCTGAGCCATTGGCCTGCCATCAGGGTCGGACTGGGACAAGAAATAGGCCCGGACAGCTAGATAGAAAGTTGCCCACCTTTTGCCTCAAAAAGAGGGGTCCTCAAACCATCATCCATGATGCGCGTCAATTCACGACTTTGCATGCACTGGTAAATTAACCAAATGGGAGACTACACCTGCTGCAGAAATCTGTGGAGGCATGTTATGTTATCAGGTGTGACCTGCCGTACAGAGGCATCTCACATCCTGTAAGCTGGACTTGAGTACCTGGCACACACTGCTGATATCAACCCCACTTTGTTGGTGCCACCTGGTACAGCTGGCGATCCCACAACTCTCTGAACTTGCAGGGCATAGCTCCTGAAAAAATAGGTTATGTTTGATAGCATGCACCGGTATGATAATCCAGTGGCCGAACACACCTGCTGCAGAAACTGGCAAATTAGGTTGTGTGTCACACAGGCATCACTCACCATTACAGAAGAATCACAGATTCACCCCATGTTCTACATGTGAGTACCTTGGCTGGCCCACGCTGCCTGAATCTTCCGCTCTCCATTGGTGTTAAGGGTATCTCAAGGCAATCCGACAACTCACCCCCGCAAGAACAGGTTATGCATGAAAAGAAGTGGCTTAATCCATGTGTTGTAGAATTCTGGGGACTGTGTTGTTTGCAGTGGTGGAAGTGGAAAAAAGAAACTAGTGGTACTCTGGCTGCATCCAAAAAGGAGGGAGTGGGTTTGCCAATGAACTGGTGGAGTGGGTGGCAGAAATGGACTAGGAGGATCACAAACATTAGCGGAACAACAAAGCGCCACTGTTCAAATTTGATCACATAATCTTCCAAGCTTACACATAGTTTGGATTTCAAGACCTTCAATAATAATGTTTTATAGAGTTTACTTACAAAAAACAGAAATGGCATTATCGAGCCAAATGACAACATGGACATCCTTATAGCAACATGTTAAGCCAAAAGAGTATCATTGTGGCTTTGATTTTCACATCCTGAATAGTAAACTATAAGTCCCAGAATGCAAGATAATGCCAACCTGCAAAATCTATGTAAACGCACTGTACTTTCAGTGATTTAAGATATGCAATAAAATAAGTTGTGTAGTAAACTTTGATATGAAGATTCTTTGTCACAAATCTCCAGCTCGCCCAACTCCCGTCTACCCATGCATCCATGGATCCATTAATATATACACCAACCTATGCCATCCATCCATCCATTCATCCATCCATCGGTCAGGTATCTCCGTAGCACATAAAGGAATTCAGGTGGGAATGCATGAACCTTGAAGAGCATTTTTTTAAACCATTGCTTTTGGTCGGTGAAGCGCTGTTGCTGGCACACAGATGCATCATAAGAGCAGCAGATTAAGTATGTAAACTGTGTGTCTCAATGATGCTTCTGAGCTTTGCTCTGTTAAGGGAGTCCACATTAATTTTTTTTTACATAATTAGGATAATAAATAAATGCACTATCTGGCTCCATATTTACAGTCTCGTTCACAGGATTGAGCAAAATCTGCAGTGAACTGCATGTACCTGCAGTTTCTAAGTGGCGATAGATGGAAACTCTATGTCTGCAAGGTTCACATTGCCATCAACTCTCACATCCTCCAGGACACAGCTGGCACTTGCAACAGTAGTCGTGGAAGAAGGGTGCATCACACTGTTTGTGCTAGGCCAAAACAGTGTGGAGTGTGCTAGGCGCTGACTGAATGAGCTATGTTTCAAGTGAGTTAAAACTGCACAGATCTAATCTTTGGCGCTGCATTTCCATGCACTAATTCAACTATCTTTTCATAAGAAGCATGCACATTGAATCACCATTCTCCAATCTGCCTACCTATCCCTTGCAAAACACAAGGTACTCTCCCAAGAGAACCATACCTGATGCATCCGCAGATTAATAATTGCTGGAATGCCTCATCTACTCGTTGCTGTCCATGAAGGTGATGTTGAAAATATTTCATTAGTGACATAAAGCAACTATTTTTTGTGCACGTCAACATGTTAGTCATCACGTGGAGCGTGCTGTGTTGCTGACCTGCACCAACCATAAAGAAGATCACCTCATGTAAAAGGGAAGTTTAGAAATTAAAACAATGTTTGCATGCATATGCAGTGTGTGTGTGCGTCCCAAATTGATCTCAGCACAGGGCAGGCGAGTCCCTCCAAAACATCTCTGCAGTCGGAAACCTGGTGCCCACGGGCAATTTAAAAATGTAAATGAAGATAAAACGCCCCGATTTGTGGAGGCATGTAGTCCGTTTACATGCACCTCCATGTACTCAAAAATCGTACAGAGAGAGTGTTGCAGAAATGGGCAGCGGCAGCCGCACAATGGAACTTAATTGTTTTGAAAAAGAAACTAGACTCGCAGCATGATTTCTTGAACTATACAGAATGGAACTGACAGTATACTAGATGTATTAGATCAAACAAATAATTGAACGCTGCCATGCAGACACATTAGCATATTCACTGCTATAAATGTTGTAAAAGATAAGGAAATAGGGTCTTATGGTGCATATTTTCAAAAAATATTTAGATTGCTACTGGGACATTCCACGTTGTTAAAAAGGCTGTTTTCATAATGTCATGTTCCATTGAAGAAAGTGCACATTGGGCAATTTGCCCGCTGAGTATGTCATTTCAGTCATACACACTCTGCTATCAGGTGCTGGAATTTATTTTAATAAAGGCGCATTTGGAACAAATACATATATTTTTAGATCGACTGGTAGCACTAGGAATACTAGTAACAAGAAAACAAAAGTACATTACAAAACAGTGACTTCTAACAGCAGAAATGCAACAGCGGGCCTAGGGCATGGTTTGGGTCTCTGCTTTCTTTCTCCCTTTGACCCTCAGCACATCTGTCCATTTCAAGGAGTAGTCGGGTCATTTCTATTCATTTTAAAGAGGTGTTAGACGGCGGTGGCTTCAGCGCAATGACTAGTTAATTTAAGTCACTTCACAGAGGGGTCTCTGAATGGAGTGTATGCGCCTCGAGGACTGGCCTTGCAGAGGGTCTACAAGCCCAGTCCAGTCCTCCAAAGGTAAAAACGCTTTAAAGGGTAGATGACCTGGTTTTCACGGGCCCCTTCATTTTATTTTTTGATCTTTACTTACATTGTGTGATCACAACGGCCAATGTGCGTACACAAATAATGTCTTCTGCTGTCCACCTCAGCTGGGCTGCAGGGCTTTGTTGGGCCAGACGCAGGCTGCTGCAGGCTGCTGCAGCTCCGAAGGGAGGCCTTGTCGTCATCATTACACTTGCATGTGTTGCACATGCTTTGTGTTCCCACAGCCAGAGGTCTGAAGGCTTCTGCGCTATGTCAGCAGTTCCTTCCTTGCTTCCCAAATGTGCGGGGGGTGTCGTGGTGAGTGACCGACCGCACTCAGACCCAGCAGCACAACACACTCTGCGCATGTGGCCCGCTCATGTGATTGACTGCCAAGCCAGCCCAAGCCACAGGGCAACAGCATGTCCCTGGCAGTTGCCAGGCCCCTACCCCAAGGCTCAGATCGAGGAGTACTCTACTCTAGGTAGGCCACCTGCCCGCAGCCTCCCCCAAAACAAACATGCACACAACACAGTACAGGAACCATCCACAGCAGGAGGGATGCTCTCAGTTTCCTCCCTCCCAACCCCCAGGACAATATGTTACAATTTGTTGTTTAATCTAAGTGCGGCTGCCTCCTGGCACCACGCTGGCAGATGGCTGGGGACACACACTGCCCAGCACAGCCTCAGCTATTGTGTTCATTCGTCAAAATAAAGTTAACACGTAGTAAGTGACTAATGTCTGCTGCATCCCATCTGCTGTGTGGTGGCAAGCAACTGAGAGCAATAAGTAATGTTATGTTACCTAAAATATAACATAAAAAGTTAATTAATGACAAAAACAATTTTATATTCCAAACCGGCCCCACGGTGGCTTGTAAAATCGGCCCCATGCCGTCCCAAGTCCAAATTGAATTCTGCCGGGGGCAGAATGTCTGATAGGCAGTGCGCCTCTGCCTGTCATACCTGCATAAGCAAAGTTGGAGCACTGGTGCCTAAGTCATTCATCTGTGATATTTTTGTATCCTGTCGTGGCGCATTTTTCTTCACTCTAAAACTTTCACCTGCAATATTTGCATAACCTGCAAGTGAGCTTGGCATTCACCAATGATATGTGTGCACCCTGTCAGGAAACACTGCGCCCTGAGGAATGAGATCTGGGGAAATTTCTGAGAATATTGCAATTTGGGTCAGTTTAATTAATTCTGAACCGCTCCCATTTCACCAGAACTCTGAGCCTCATTAGAGTCAGGGGGGGCTAAGCCACTAAACAACGAACACAGAGAGAGATCCCAGTGTTCTCAGAACAAGGATAGCAGTAGCACCCGGGCCTAAAATCCTTTTTCATTGATAGAGGACATAAGGCTTCAGGAAACCCCACTACAAAGTCACCATATCAGACATATTAACGCCATAAAAGAGGCCAGCTCGCCTCGGCAAGATAAAACAAGGCAGCACCTATCTGCCTGCTGATGATAGGAGCATTGATGGGAGACCCTGCATCTCAACCCCCTGCCTGGCATGCCCCTCTGCCCATTAGGTGTTTTTTTCTTCTTTGTGGCACTGCAGGCCCTAATGCCAAAGACCTTTGCGAGAAACGCACGGTAGGTTAATTAAGATTTGCCACGTCTATTCTTTTGTGGAAGTATGATCTATTTTACCATGTTTGCCATCTGCTGAAATCATTTTTGGCAAATCAGTGTAGTCCACTGATTGGACAGCTGCTCACACCCCAAGCTAATTAATGCTAGCAGGACATTCCTCTCCACCAACATCTGCCTCACCATCGCCCATGCACTTGTTGGCTTCAAACTTGACTATTGCAATGCCTCATCTGATGGCACCTCGTCTCATAACATCAACAAACGTCAAGTCATCTAGAACAATGTGCTTCGTGACGCTCTGAACATCCCTGGGCAAGAGCACTTTTCAGGTGGCTCCCTATTCGTGATTGCATTACTTTCAAAGCAGTGGCAATCACCCACAGATGCCTCTCCAACATTGCCCCTATATACATCTCCCAAAAACGTAAAAGAGCGCAATCAGCAAGATGATCTCACTGACCTATTCACACCAACTGATCACCCCAAGATTCAAGTGGACAAGAGCGGGTGGGACGAGCTTCCCTCTCATCGCCACCAAAACTGGAATGCTCTACCTTCAGCTCTGACAGCAGAGCGATCCTACTGGACCTTTCGAAAACACCTTAAGACACTGCTATTCTCCTACAGCCTCTCGCCTGACTGATCAGCGACCCCTCACTGTTATTGACTCTACTTCCGGAGTTGGTTTGATCATCTGTAACGAGCGCCTTGATGCCCTTGGGTTTAGTGCACGTTATAAATGCATAAATAAATAACATTGAACCAATTCCGGGCCCAAACACTGGCTACCCCCACCCTGTACAGCGCTCCGCTGCTCTTGAGCTAGATCCGCTCTTTAAACAATAAAATAAAATTGAAAGATTGTAACATATGAGTAGTATTTCCATTCCTGGCGTATCACAGTACAAGTTACAACTTTTAGAGAAACACAGCTCATGTTTAACTCCTGCAGTTTTCGGGATTGCCTTGCAATTATTCATAGATATTCCATCTCGTGTCTGCTCTATTTGGAACACAGCGTGAATGTTACTTCATTTTCCTGATATGTTTCAATATTTATAACGAGCAAACCAAACTGGAATGCAAAAGAGCACTGAGCAGACCACTTTAACTGAACACAGTGCTTTAGGTGGTGAGAAGCTGCTCTGCAGCTCTTAAAATGAAATATTGCATTGGAGGAGATCTGATCCACTGTTTAAATTGCAAGCTGAAGGGCCAGGAAACCTGACCTGAAATTCTGACTTACCAATTTGGCCACATTGTGTGATCCTTGGCAAATTGCTACCTGGTTGAGCCTACCAGTGATATCGTTTAAGCTTGGCCTACAGAAAACCACAGAATTTAGCATTGCTCCATATATAATTTTATTGGCGATTTTTCATAATGGGATTGATCAATGAATTAGTCAACACAACAACCGGAATTGTTTCTTAACTCACGTATGGCAATGTCCCTTGCTAGCTAGTGACTTCTCGTTGCCGAAAAGTGAAGTTAATAATAATATGTTTAATGTTAGTTGTCCCTAGAGTAGCTTGGGTTACATGGGCACCCCTCCTTTTGTGGAATATAATGTCATGACTAAACCATAGAAATATGAACTGAATAATTATTGCACATAACAAACCGAATGCTATGCTTGAATGACAGGTACAGCTATTAGTCAAATCAACATACTAATAACATTGCATGTGCATTCAAGGAAAGCGTGAAAATGTACTAGGCCGACAAACTAGATCTCAGGTTGTGGCAGAGGTCCCATGCATCACTTTTAAATGGCCCGGCTCAACTTCTGCTGACACTGGCTTAGAAGTAGGAGCAGCACTATTCACAGCACGGTCTATCCTGTACAGATGAAGGAGAAATCGAGACCCAGACAGGTGCTAGTGCAGAAGAGATCCAAAAAGACTATCCATTGGCGTTTCAGGGCACATAGGGCCTCATAATAACATTGGTGGTCCGGTAACAATGGTAGGCTTACCGGCACCGTTGTTACCGGACAGGCAAAGTACAAGTTTGCCGGCGGGATTCCCTCCCTGACTTGGCGGGCGGAACGGCACCCGCCGGCAGACTTTGACGGATGCACCGGCACTGCTGCACAGTGTGCCTGTGCATACGTCCTCCCCACTCACATTGAGTCCTATTGGACTAAAATGGAAATGGGGAGTCACTTTTTCCGACGCCTGGTTTCACGGACCGCTGGGGCTGTAATGCGCCAGTGGTTCCCTAAAGCCAGGCGTCGGACAAAAAACACAACTCCGGTGACAGCCTGCCATTTCTACCGGCACGGCTACCGCTGAAGTTGTAATGAGGCCCACAGACTCCATGGAGTGCTGGCATTATCTCGAGGACACCAGTGCAGTAGCTGAAGTTTGCAGCTGTTGTTTTATTACAGAAAAAAAGTTATCTTTGTGAAACACCCCACCCCCCCAACAGGACACGCAGGTGATGGCAGTTAAGCTGTCACCCCCTCCCCCAAAATTCTTAACGGCTAATTAACTAACACACATCAGCTCCTGCTTGTGCTAAATGGTTACATCAGGCAGGGAAGGACAATGAGGCATGTCTAAAATATTCAGAAAAAGCTAATGCAAGGTGCAGAATGTGTCGCCTTGTTAAGCAATTTTCGCATTTGGCCTGTACATGTGTTAGCAATAGCACTAATACTTTTTCTGACCCTATTTCAAACTGTGTGTGTAGCTTAATCCTGTTTAGATTCAGTGAACATGTTTAGAATGTGTAAAACAATGACAAAACACAATCAATGGAACTAGCCCATTTCCTCGCAGGCCAGTTGGTTCGAGGCCCATTTGTTCTTTAATTTTACTTAATCCATTTCACTGCAAATGTAGATGGGGGTTGGGTGTAAGTATTTAGAAAGGTGGGGGCCTGCTGGGAGGTGTCCCCCACATTTGTTTTTGCTGTGAAATGTGGTATAAAAATAAAAATCGAAAATATGGGCTTTGAGCAAATTTCTGCGAGGAAACATCACAGATCCCAATCAATGAGAGAATATGGCCCACTTCCGGTTCTGAATTCACGTCATGTTATTTTGATACGGCTATATCATTTTCAGACATTAACTTAACTGGGCACCATGACGCACATTTTTTCTGAAGGGTGGCACTATAGAATTCAACAATAAAGAAATAGATAAATAACCACCATACGCCTATTGCTTTAATGGTTGCCCATTTACCTTGTGGTTTTTCCATCATTGGATTCTTGTTACCCAAGCATTTGCACTTTGCAGTTATCCTCTAGTCCTGGAGCCCTGGCATCCGTGGGGTTGTAAGAGGATTCAATTCAACACTACAGCTAAGTCAACGCCTAGTCTATAATACTGAATGAAAGCCCTTATTGATATATCTTTATGTCCAGTTCATGCGTTCTGGATGACTACCCCTATATAACACCCCTCTCTTGGAATCCTCCTGACCCCACTGAGCCAAGAAGTAGTTCTGTTTTGCAAGTTAAAAGGTTTAATTGATAGTTTAAACAATAGGTATATATATCACACTTTAGAATAAATTAATAATTGAATAGCACACTTAATCTGATATGATAAAGATTAACAACGGAGAATCTGGCACTAGCACACTTCTTGATAATCACTAAGGAGTTGACATGAAATGGATAAGATAGCAACAATACTTTTATGGTTTCAAATGGATGCAATGTGGAATGAAATGCAGTACAGAAAATAACTTGATAGGATTTCAGCAAAAGACAATGTAATCACTTTCTTGGACAATTTACCCCCCCTTTTATGCAATGCAAGGAAATGGAAGGTAGGCACACAATTCTCAGAAATGCAATTCAAATGTAATTCAGTTCACCAAGCAACTTAGACTACAGAAGTTGAAAACACAGGCAAAATGCTTTGATATGTGCTGGCAATGGAGTGAAAATACGTTAAAATGCTTTTAATTCCCTCTAGAGGTTCAGGGTGAGTGGTATCTAGTTAATATTAGTCCAGGCTCACTCTTGCAATGATTCAGGGATAGTTTTTATGAGGCAAACGATTTTTTTCAGAGGAAAGCAAAAGCAGCTATCTTTTTGCAAGTGGAGAAATTTTCAAATCGCGGCAAAATTCGCGAATGCGTCTGGCGCGATTAGAGAGGAACTACAAGGACTATCACTATCGTTTTGGGGTCCTAGGAAAGCCTGGGATCTCAGCTTCCAGATGAAAGTTACTGCAAGTCTCTAGCACAAACGGTCGCGGAGATATGAGCGATTAAATAAAGGTCGTTTTTCAGATTTGAAATTTTAAAGTTAAAAAACACAAGTGCAGCTTGCAACTAGAAAATGACAAGTGACAGCTTTACAAATGACAGTTGACAGTTAGGAGACAGTTCTACTTAGATCAAAATAGGATTGAATTATATTATTTTAACTAAGAGATTGGTTCTGCACAGTTTTCTATGTTTTCACACTATATTCTTGAATTAAATGGGCCACGCCACGGATCTGGTCAGGTTTTAGACTGGACTCTGCACTTCACAGTGATCTGGGTCAGCTCTCTCTGGTTCTGCTAACAGTGATCTGGGTCAGCTCTGCTCTCTCTCTGGTTCTGGAAATTTGATAGATTTAAAGTCTCTATGTCTGCTCTCTGAAGGTTGATGGAGGTAAAGTATGGATTTTCCAGCAGAGCTTCCAGCTGCAAATGGATTTGAAAGTCCCTATCTGTCCTGTCTCTCTGCTTTTATGTGTTTTGAAAATGGGTGTGTGTGAGCAGCATCACTAGCCAGCCCCTCTCCACTTATCATTGGCCAAGCTTTCATTTCCCCCCTGATTGGGGAAGGAACTGTGAGTCAGAGCGATGTCATTTTATGGCTTGCAGAGAGGACACTCCCCTGTCAAATTGCACGTAATCTATATTTGATATAAAAAAAACATATTTGCAGAGGTACATATTGTTTTAAAATCATACGCACCCATCATGCATTACAGGAGGTATACCCTGTCCAAATCTGCTCTTCCTGAGGGCTTGCATTCAGAAATGGCACATATTTCACTTTTTAACTGATTTTGCAATTCCGGACATTGACCCAAATTTACACACATGTGCGCAAGGAGTATGGACATTAGTTGATGAAGTGTCAGATTTTTCACATGCACACATTTTGAGTAATATCCTCTTTTCCGCTAAAACCCCCCTGAACATGCCACCGGTTCTAAAAACCTCTTAAAATGTGGGCAGAAAAATCACAAGAATTATGGTGTCATTTATACAATTTTCACATGTCCGCTCTATGAGTTATTCATCTTTTTAGAGTTATGTTCTGGCCCCAAAGGGGTGTGGTTTTCCTCCAGCACAAGGTTGAATTTCTGGTTTTTCCAGTTCTGCCAAGCCAGCTTGCTCTCACAGGCAGTGCCCCTCCCCTGTGCTTCCAGGAGAAATCTCCATTTACGACTCCCGCCATAAAACATTTGCCTGAGTCAAGACAGGGCTTTGTTCAATTTCCTGCAGAGCCCAGGTAATTCAATCAGGGAAGTGTCATATCCCTTTTGGTGTGAGCAGCAAAAGGGCAGCTAGGCCTGGGAACACAGCTGTGACTCAAGTTTCACTCCTGATGGGGGTAGCTGGTGGGCAGAATTCAGTTCCTTAAGCCAGGTTTCAGATAAAATGTCACTTTTTGTTCCCCAGTTTAAGTCAATACAATTTTTTTTACATATGCAGCTAGGATGCTGATTCTAAGTTTAAAACTATGACATTTAAACAATTGAAACCTATGTGACACACAAAAGTAGGTCACTCAGTCAATTTAAACATTTAGATTTTTTAGTGTCTTTCAGTCCACATTTACTTAAACTGCTGAAATCCACAGCTCAGCCTTGTTATAAACCTTCAAGTCACGTCAGAATATAACTTTACATTGGATCCACCTCTTAAAATGTCTTTCATTGGCATGTTTTGGGTTCATTTATTCAGTTTTCTACAAAATCTGGTGGTTTTAAAACGCCGGCTTTTGGATAGTGGTGAGTACTGGTACTGCACCCCTTTTTGGGATTTAAGAAAATGAATTCCCAACAGTTATGGGTTTGCTTTTGGCAATCAGCATTGCCATTCCCAATGGTTTCAGACTACTGTGTGGGTAGTCCACTGGTGGTTTTAGGCAGTGTCCTTCTGTGCCCATAACATCGGCAAAAATGAGTGGCAGCCTATTCTTCATGCATTTCCCTGTGCATTTTCTGGGAAGCTCTGGCCATCATGATGTTTTCCATGTCAATACTGCACAGTTTTGAGGTAGGGCTCGGATGCATGGGTAAAAACATCCCACAAGCCCCCCTCTTGCGATGGCCATTCTGTTTCCTGATGGGACTCGCAAGACCTGGGATGTTTCCTCATCTTCTTCCAATAGATGGCACAGTTCAGCATCTTTTCCTCCATCCGGTGGATCGATCGGTTCTCCTCGCCGGTCCTGATGGGAATATTGGGCGGTACCCCGGCCCATTGCGTCTCTGCTCCCGGTCTCCGGATCGTCCTCCTTGGCCCGTCTCCAGGTTTTCTTTCTCCTAGGACGACAAAGGAAGAGCGGCAATACCTATTCATGGACATTTTTCCCCCACCATTGATATAGTGGGGCAGCATATGCATTTCATCATAACGAAACATTACATTCTTATTTTGAAAAAAAAACAGTATAACTAAGAGACAGTTTCATGCAAATCACAATATTTTAGAGACTAGATGTGGTATGTTTTATGGTTGGAACTGAATTAGTCTGAGACAGTACCCGCTAGGATTCCAGTGGATTCCTCCAGTTGTTGCAGAGTGTGCCTGGGATGGCAACATTTCAACTGGTTTATGTGGACCCACTTGTCTTCCCCCTCTGCCAAAGGACCTTTGGGGATGTGGATTTTGTAGGCCACAGGGGAGATCTTGTCGATGATCTCAAAGGGTCCTTTCCATGTAGGCAAGAATTTCCGCTGTTTGGCCTGGTTCCTTTGGAAATTGTATAGATAGACCGGTCCCCCACCTGATATTCCTTCCTGGAAGTCTTCAGGTCATATTGGGTCTTCATGCTATCAGCCGATCTTTCTAGATTCCGCTGAGCGTAAGCAAAAGCATGTTGGAGGTGTTTCCTTAAATTCTCCACATACTCATGAGTAGTGGAGGCATTTATCAGTGTCTGCTCTTGGGTCCTGTAGAGCAAATGCTGCGGAAGCACCATCTTGCGCCCAGTCATCAACTCAAATGGTGACATTTTGGTTGCAGATGAAGGGGTAGATCTGATGGCCATTAGGACCAGAGGTAATCGGATATCCCAACTTGGCCCAGAATCTGCCACAAACTTTTTTAAGATGCTCACAATGGTTCGGTTATATCTCTCTACTGCCCCAGAAGAAGCTGGTCTATAAGCAATATGCAGCTTTCTCTTGACCCCCAGTATCTCCCACATCTTTGTCATTACTTCACTGGTGAAGTGGCTACCCCTGTCTGACTCAATCCTTTGAGGTAGACCAAAACGGGAAAAGATGTGGTTAATCATCAAGGCAGCTGCCGTTTCTGCCTTGCAGTTTGGGGCTGGGAGACATTCCACCCACTTGGTAAACAAGCATGTCACAGTCAACATGTACTTATTCCCCCTAGCCGAGCGAATCACGGGGCCTACAAAGTCGATTTGTAAATCTGACCATGGCAGTGTCATCCCCCGCTTTTGGAGAGGCGCGCGGTGCGTGAGGGATGATGGCTGAAATTGTGCACACACAAGACACCCCTTCAAATATTGGTCGAGGTCCTGCCCCATGTGTGGCCAGTATGCAACCTCTCTTAAGATTTCCAATGTTGTGTGGAACCCCCTATGACCGGCGGTGGCCGCATCATGGGCGTGACTTAACATCAAGCTTCGGAATGAGGTAGGAACCACCCACTGATCGTGGCCAGCTTTGGATTTCCTTATCAGCAAACCGTCTTGGATTCGGAACATTTTTGGACATTTCATCAACACTCTTAGGTCCTCTTTCCCAATGTAATCGGTATCCGTCAGGGGAACGTTCTCAGGGTCCTCAAGGTGTTGGTAAAATTTACCAATTATTGGATCCCCCTTCTGAGCGGTAATCAAATCAGCATCAGGGGTCTCCTTACTCCATTGTGCAATTGAAAGGTCGTTGTGAGCATTTGTCTGGGACCTAGTGATAGCAGTGACCTGGATTTCCCCCAACAGGGACTCAATCTCAATTAGATCCCCTTGGATGGCCCCGGTTTTGGCCAGCTGATCAGCTAAGTCATTTCCAGTTTTGTCTGGTCCCTCTACTTTGGAATGACCCTTGATCTTCTTCCAATAGATGGTCATCTCATTCGAGGTGACCAGATCATCAATGTTTTGGATCAACTTCCCATGTTTCAAGGGTTTGTTGTTAGCACATAACATGCCCCTGGCTTTCCAATTAACCAGGTGCTCCACGAACCCGTTCCGTACATAATCCGAATCTGTGATTATGACCAGTTCGTGGAGTTGATGCTGGACAGCAGTGAGGATGGCCTGATGCACAGCCATCAATTCTGCCACCTGACTACTTCGGGGACCAATTTTGTATCCAGCGGAGGGTTCTGGGGACTCATTCACCCATGCATTCCCTACGCCGGCCACCAGTTCTTTCTCCCCGTTGTTGTCAACATGGTACGAGCATCCATCCACATAGACAGTGGGCATTCCCTCACACTTGTCCTCTTCAAAGACTTTGTGTGGGGAATTAAGGTATGCCTCCAGGTTGTCCTTGATTTTTAGACTTTCGTCCTCGAGACAGTTTTCTCTGGCACAATCATGCAAGTCAGCCAGACCTTGCGCGAGGGGACTCTTCTTGTTTTGGCCATATCTGACCTCCACAGGAAAGCCTTGCATTGACAGAATCCAGGAAGTAATTCGGGAATTACTCACATTTCCGGCCCGGATTCTGTCACTTTGGAGATATTGCAGAGGCTGGTGTGGAGTCTCCACTATGATGTGTTCCCCCTGGATAAACGGGCGGTAATTCTTCAATGCCCACACCGTTGCCAGGAGTGCCTTCTCACAATCGTTGAATTTTTCCTCCACAGAGGATAAAGTTTTGCTCGCATAGGAGATTACTTTATTGACCTTGTCATGCTTTTGGTATAATACTGCCGTCAAGCACGTATTAGAGAACCCCGTCTCCAGGAAGACCTCCTTGTTTCTGACAGGGTAAGCTAGGCAAGGCGCTTGTGAGAGGCTTCTCTTGAGTTGTCTTACTGCCTCGGCTTGTTCTGGACCCCATTCCCACATGACCCCCCCCTTCAGGAGATGAATCAGGGGTCTGGTAATCTCTGCGTAGCCCTCAATGAACTTTCTGCTGTAATTAGTCAGTCCAAGGAGGCTCCTTAGTTCTCGCAGAGTTGTGGGGTCTTTCAGTTTCTGAAGTGCTTCCACTTTCTTTTCCTGGGGACAGAGACCCTGAGGAGTAATCTCATGCCCCAAGAAATTAACACGGGTTCTACACCACTGTGCTTTCTGAAAGGAAAGTTTTGCTCCGGCGGCCCTCAACTGCGTCAGAACATAACGGATCTCCGCTATGTGTTCCTCCACAGATGAACTTTTGATGAGGACGTCATCTACATAAGCCAGGTTACCCCTCGCACCCAGGTCGGGCATGGCCTTATGTAGAAAAATGTTGAATTCATTGCCGGAGTTGAGGTATCCGAAGGGAGTCCGGGTCCATGTATACTGCTGGCCCCCAAAGGTAAAAGCCAGCTTGTATTGGTCCTCCCTGCTGACAGGCACGGTCCAGTATCCATTGGTCAGGTCTATTGCAGTGAATACCTGTGACCCCTGAATCTGGGCCAGCCCTTGGTCAATGTAGGGCAGAGGCCATCGGGAAGTATGGACTCGTTTGTTGAGCTCCCTGAGGTCGGCGCAGAGTCTCCACTGGCCGTTTGGCTTCAATATTCCCAGCACCGGATTATTGAAGGTGCTGTGGACTGGACGGATTATTCCCCGGGACTCAAGGTTCTTAATTATTTCAGTAAGGGACTCCATTGATGCGAGAGGCAAGCGATATTGTTTCACAAACACAGGAGTCATGCCAGGGTCCGTGGGGATTGTGGTTGTGTGGATGTCGGTGCGTCCACAGTCATATGAGTCTACCGCAAAGAGATCTTGGAAATCCAAGAAAACTTGTTTCAACTTTTGCTTTTGTTCCAGAGTCACACAGGCATCAGCTAGGTTGACTCTCTCTTCCACCATCTGCCTGAAGCCTGGAAAGACTTCTGGTTTGGCTATTTCAGCGGCCTCCTCCAGCTGGGTGGAGAAGTCCCTGGTCAGAGTGCTGATTTGGACTGGAGGCTTCAGGTGGGAAAGGCAGCCCTCATGGACCTGGAAAATCACCTCATCCCTCCTGAAGTCACAAGTCACATCTTCCTTACCATAGGGGCAGGAAGTGTACACCAGGAAGTTCCCCCCATGCCGGGTAAAAATCCTGTCTGGTGTTGTATTGTCCTCACTGTCACTGTCAAAACAGTCCTTGGGGATTGGTCCTAACAGTTAATTTACTAAGTCGATGGAAAAATGTCGGTCATCAACCGCCATTCCAATAATGGTGCCTGCGGCTAGAGGAATACTCTTTAAGTCGCTGTTATCCACCTCTATTGGAATGGTGTCATGTTCTATGTTGACTAATGGTGTTGGGTTTACCCCCAACCCCTGCAGTTGGAGATAAGCATTTAGATGTATGTAAGCATCAGGGTTTTGCAAATATTGTCCTCTTTTAACTTTCACTTCCAGGGAGAATTGTCGGGTCCTTTCTGGGATGGTGACTTCCTCTTTGATCTGAATTTCAACTGCATAAGGTAGCAATTGAGCTGACCTAAATGCTTTTTCTGGATCATCAAAGCCCATGGGATTATCCGCTAATCGGGACCAAGCTTTGAAGTTTATTAGGTCCAAACTAATGGCAAAGCGATTGAGAATGTCACTGCCTAAGTAAAAGGCGGCAGGGACGTCTCGCACGACCCAACAATTGTGGACTATGCTCTTGTTGCCCATGGAGATTTTGAGCATACACCTGCTTGGCAGGAGATGTTTGGAATTAGGTGCTTCCAGGTCCATTTCCCATTTGTCTATCAGTTTGAAGGTGGGAATGGCTGGATCTTTTGGGAGTTGGCGGAACATGGCTTCGCTGATGAGGCTCTTACTGTTGTTCACACACACTCGAGCAAGAACAGAGTCCTTCCCATCATTTAACTGAACAGGGATGAACAACTGCTCTCCAATTTGCTGAATATCAGCCAGGCTCTGAGCTGATTTCACATCTTTCTGGACTATTGGAGTGGGAGTTTCTGATTGTGGATTAGTATAGAATCTCAGAGTGTTTCCTTCCAGCGTGGAGTACCACTTTAGACTGGAAGGCAGGTTGATTTTCAGAAATAGAGAGGACCCCCCATCACCAGTCTGTTGTCCTACTGCTATTACTGTCACGTCTGGAATTTGGCTATTCTGGAAGTGAAATTCTACTTGGTCAGATTTTTGTTCAACCATGTGGCAGGTGCCGTTTAAACTAACATGGTTGACACTCCGTTTTAATTTTATTGGTCGGCTAGTCTGGGTCCAGAGGACCTTGTTTACGCAATCTATTAGGGGTGACAACCTTCTCAGGAGGTCATTCCCTAGTAAACAAGGGGTGCCCTCTGGAGTCACAACTATGTCTGGGTGTTTCAACTTGTGTCGCCCAATTTTAATGTCCAAATCTGCAGTCCCCTCAACGGGAATTTCCTTCCCGTCAAAGTTCTGGAGTTGTCCAGGAAGTGAGGTGAGAGGAATTTGGTAATTCTCTCCCCTTCCTGCATTCAGTTCGTCAAAGGCCCTTCTGGACAGAAGGGTAGCTTGAGATCCAGTGTCCACCAGTGCCAAAATTGTACCCTGCCCCTGTACTTGTACCGGGGCATAGTATCTTCCCTCCTTCTCCTCAATGGGGCACAGATAATGTACATTTTTGGACAACTGGTGGGATAACTTTCTGGTTTTGGACATCGCTAGCGAAGAGATTTGGGCAGAATTCTGTGGAGAGCCTTGGGAATCTGAAAGAAAAATTTGGCAACTGGAGATCAGAGCCATTGTGGGTTCCCCTGGCTCCGGTTCTGGGCCGCCCCCCCCTTTTTGGAGGCAGTCACCAGGATGGGTTTGAACCAGGGGATTTTCTTGCTGTTGGTTCTGGGATGAGATGGTGGGCGGCGGTAGCTCAGTCTCTCCATCTCCCCAGTCTGGATTTGCATCCCTAGGGACCCATTTTTCTTTGGGAGGAGTTCCCCCCTCTCTGAAGGAGAAGATCCTTTTCCCAGGATCCTCTGAGGATCCCTCTCCCTCAAACTGGAAGATCTGTACCTCCTCCTCAAACTGAGTCTGTTTGGGTCTTTTGTTTCTCCTACCCCCCCTCTGCTCCTTAGGAGGCAGACTTTCAGGGGCAAGAGATTTTGTTTCCGGTTCCTGGGTTTCCAGGGGCTGTTTACAAGTGAGGAAGGAAGCTTCATCCAAGGCTTTACACCCCCCTTCCCTTTGTGCCTCCTCCCTGGGAACCGGTGAGTTATCGGGGTGCTGCCCCCATCATTGTTCTGGGGCACCAGGTCCAGAGTTGGGTGCGTTCTGCGCCGGCATGCCGATCTGAGGGTTCTGCTGAGCCCTCAGTATGTGACCCAGATCCCGCGCCATGTTTTGAACCTGGCGCTCTAACTGGGAAACCCGCTCAGGCTGATACGGGGCCCTGTTTTCTCCCCTGGGCTGATCCCGGGAAGGGTAGCTGTCCCTCCTCTGGTAATACCCCGGGTTGGGAAGATTTGGGTACCCCTCCACCCTTGGCCTCCCCTCTCCCGGATTAGGTTGTCTGGGCTCAGGGAATTGGGGAAAGAAGGATGGATGATTTTGGGGTTGGAAATTGGGTGGATACCTGGGGAAGAAGTTCTGCCCAGGATTTGGAGAATTTCTGCCCTCCGGTGGGAAGTTAGGAGGAAAGTTCCCTGGGTTAGGTTCTTGGCTGGATCTCCCCCCTTGGGCTGGAGGAGTCCACACATAACCCAGGATGGGTCGATTTCCCTTGTAACGGGGACTTACATAATCAGGAGAGCGAGGGACCCCATTTGTGGGGCTGCCTCCCTGGCTCCCTGTCTGTGACTGGCCCGAGGACCTTCTGGGCCTAGCATTATTAGGTGCAGGTAGGTTTTTAGGCCCCCCCATCTCCAAATCCAAAACGGGGGTGACCTTTACCTCTGCCACCTTGGCAGCAGCAGGGGTGCTGTTGGCTTTGGGGTTTTTCTGGGCATTACTTTTGCTATCTACCGGTTTCTGCACCTCATAGATCCGGGTAGCCTGTTCAATGACCCAGTCTAAAGATCTTTTCTCATGAAAATCCCTCACGAGCTGGGTCATTATGTATTTGGGCAAGGCATGAAAAAATTTATTAATGAATTCTCTACTGTCTGTGCGCACCCTTCTGGTGGTCTGCGCAAAAGCACGTTTCAGTTCTTGCACAAATTCTTGTGGGGCCTGATCCTCCCCACATTGCAAATTGTAGGCTGCCTTGCGAGCCTCTTGAGGATTTCTGTGAACAGAAAAATGTTTCAAGATGGCCGCCTTATAGGTGGACCATCTTAAATGATTTTGGTCCTCCAGCCCCGCAAAGAAACTGGAGTATTCCGGGGAGAAGGTCCACTTTACATATTGAATACAGCTTTGGCTGTCCTTCAAATGGAAAGTCTCCATCATTTGCTCAAACAACTCTAAGTGCTCCCACACAGAATACTTAGCGTTCTTATGGTAAGGCGTGATGACGCTCCTGATCGCCTTAATCTGCTTTAAGGGGTCCTTAAGCAAGGCCCTTTTTGCCTTATTGGCCTTTTTGGTTCGGGTAACCCTTGTCCATTCATCCTCTGACTCAGAGGCACTGCTCCCAGAGGTTCCTGTCTGTTCTTCCAGGTTTTCCCGGATTCTGCGAGCCTGGGAATGGCTGGCAGAATGTGGGGACCTGGTCTCCTGTTTCCTGTGGTGCTCAGAGGAGTCCTCAGATCCCTCCTTGCTGCCAGGATTTGCTGGGTACCCCCCCCACTGACCTAACTGGGCAGAGGTTTTCAGGATGCCCTTAAGGGGCCTACTCTCCTGGGGTTCCCCATTAAATTGCACTGTGCTGGGGTGCCCATACCCGGATGCCCGCCCCTCCATTCCTGGGTGGTACTGGCCTATAAGCCCCATGCTTCTGGCTGGATAGTAATCTGCCATCCCTGTGGCCCTGTGCTCATGTGCGCCAGGGGACATGGGGGTGGCAGAGTCCAGGGACCGAGAGAGATAAAGGCCTCTGGTACTAGGGCTCCTGGGGTTATGCTCAGGAGTTTCTCTTTCCCAGCGAACCTCATCTCTATCCGCCCCTGCTCCCTGTTGCAATGCAAGAGCCTGCATTTGTGCCTTCAGTTCCTCAGTTACGGCCTTACTAGACTCTATCAGTCTCTCCTGCATCGCTACCTGTTGCTGGAGCCTATCATTGTGCTGGCAGAGAGCCTCATTCTCTCTCTGTGTTTCCTGATTGGTCCTGGAGCACTGGGCCAGTCTTTGCTGCAGGAGGGTTACCTCCTGAGCTGTGTCCCTATTGGCCTGCTCCTTTCTTGCTAGAGCATCCTCCACCCTCCTGGTGTGCTCTAACAAGTTCTGGTGTTCTTTTTGGAGGTCACCCAGTCCCTGGTGGGCCAGGTGATTTTCTTCCATTTTTCTTTTTAAATGGCAGACTTCCTGGCCTAAGGCGTCTCTTTCCTCACTAAGAGCCTGAATTTGTGCCGCCAGGTCGTCCCTTTGCCTTTGGAAGGCACCAGCTTTCTGGCGTTCTTCATCAAACTCTGCCTGGGTATCCAGGTCTTTCATATTCAGCTTGTTGCTCTCTACCTTCACTCTATCTAGATGACTTTGCAGGGTGGCTACCTGCTCCGTGCATGCCCTGTTAAAGTCTAATTGTTGCTCCAGCTTTTTCTGGCTCTGCAGTAAGGAGTCCAAACTGTCTCGGTGCTCCTTCTGCAGGGCCAGAAATCTAGTATCCTGGTCAGCCTTTTCCTGTTGCAGTATATCCATGTCCTCTTTTATTTTAATGATATACTGCCTACTGTCATTTTCTGACTCCTGGCTCCTGAGCAGCCTCTGCTCAGAAGCGTCCAGCTCAGATTGGGCCTTCTGTAATGCCAGCAGTTGCCTACTCGCCAGATCTTGGCCTTCAGCACATTTGTCCTGCATAGCTCCCATATGTAAATATAAATATGCCGCTACCCTGGCAATCTTGTTGTGGTCATCCTTGGCCTTAGAGGACATATATAGTTCACTCAGGGCCACATGTAAGGGACCCTGGTCTCTCCATATATCTGACCCTGTTTCCGTGATTTGGGGTGTGATGGCCTGCAACCAGACTGTTTGGTCCTGGTGAGTCCACTCACCTCTCACAAATAACTTATGTAAGAAGTGCTCTCTGGCTATTTTCATGTCTACTAAGGTCGTCATTCTAGAGATTGGTCTCTGTCCTGACTTACAGAAGTTTGTATTTTATTTTTGCAAAACAGACCTTTTTCTTAGAGCGTTCCTTTGAGAAGTGCTTTACAGCGTAACACAGCGTGTGCTCCGACCGGATATGTGTATCTGGTCAGCTGGCACGCTGTATTAATCTGCACAAGTGATAGATCTAATCCAAACGTCCGGCACGAGCCCCCAATTTGTAAGAGGATTCAATTCAACACTACAGCTAAGTCAACGCCTAGTCTATAATACTGAATGAAAACCCTTATTGATATATCTTTATGTCCAGTTCATGCGTTCTGGATGACTACCCCTATATAACACCCCTCTCTTGGAATCCTCCTGACCCCACTGAGCCAAGAAGTAGTTCTGTTTTGCAAGTTAAAAGGTTTAATTGATAGTTTAAACAATAGGTATATATATCACACTTTAGAATAAATTAATAATTGAATAGCACACTTAATCTGATATGATAAAGATTAACAACGGAGAATCTGGCACTAGCACACTTCTTGATAATCACTAAGGAGTTGACATGAAATGGATAAGATAGCAACAATACTTTTATGGTTTCAAATGGATGCAATGTGGAATGAAATGCAGTACAGAAAATAACTTGATAGGATTTCAGCAAAAGACAATGTAATCACTTTCTTGGACAATTCACCCCCCCTTTTATGCAATGCAAGGAAATGGAAGGAAGGCACACAATTCTCAGAAATGCAATTCAAATGTAATTCAGTTCACCCAGCAACTTAGACTACAGAAGTTGAAAACACAGGCAAAATGCTTTGATATGTGCTGGCAATGGAGTGAAAATACGTTAAAATGCTTTTAATTCCCTCTAGAGGTTCAGGGTGAGTGGTATCTAGTTAATATTAGTCCAGGCTCACTCTTGCAATGATTCAGGGATAGTTTTTATGAGGCAAACGATTTTTTTCAGAGGAAAGCAAAAGCAGCTATCTTTTTGCAAGTGGAGACATTTTCAAATCGCGGCAAAATTCGCGAATGCGTCTGGCGCGATTACAGAGGAACTACAAGGACTATCACTATCGTTTTGGGGTCGTAGGAAAGCCTGGGATCTCAGCTTCCATATGAAAGTTACTGCAAGTCTCTAGCACAAACGGTCGCGGAGATATGAGCGATTAAATAAAGGTTGTTTTTCAGATTTGAAATTTTAAAGTTAAAAAAACACAAGTGCAGCTTGCAACTAGAAAATGACAAGTGACAGCTTTACAAATGACAGTTGACAGTTAGGAGACAGTTCTACTTAGATTAAAATAGGATTGAATTATATTATTTTAACTAAGAGATTGGTTCTGCACAGTTTTCTATGTACTCACACTATATTCTTGAATTAAATGGGCCACGCCACGGATCTGGTCAGGTTTTAGACTGGACTCTGCACTTCACAGTGATCTGGGTCAGCTCTCTCTGGTTCTGCTAACAGTGATCTGGGTCAGCTCTGCTCTCTCTCTGGTTCTGGAAATTTGATAGATTTGAAGTCTCTATGTCTGCTCTCTGAAGGTTGATGGAGGTAAAGTATGGATTTTCCGGCAGAGCTTCCAGCTGCAAATGGATTTGAAAGTCCCTATCTGTCCTGTCTCTCTGCTTTTATGTGTTTTGAAAATGGGTGTGTGTGAGCAGCATCACTAGCCAGCCCCTCTCCACTTATCATTGGCCAAGCTTTCATTTCTCCCCTGATTGGGGAAGGAACTGTGAGTCAGAGCGATGTCATTTTATGGCTTGCAGAGAGGACACTCCCCTGTCAAATTGCACATAATCTATATTTGATAAAAAAAAACATATTTGCAGAGGTACATATTGTTTTAAAATCATACGCACCCATCATGCATTACAGGAGGTATACCCTGTCCAAATCTGCTCTTCCTGAGGGCTTGCATTCAGAAATGGCACATATTTCACTTTTTAACTGATTTTGCAATTCCGGACATTGACCCAAATTTACACACATGTGCGCAAGGAGTATGGACATTAGTTGATGAAGTGTCAGATTTTTCACATGCACACATTTTGAGTAATATCCTCTTTTCCGCTAAAACCCCCCTGAACATGCCACCGGTTCTAAAAACCTCTTAAAATGTGGGCAGAAAAATCACAAGAATTATGGTGTCATTTATACAATTTTCACATGTCCGCTCTATGAGTTATTCATCTTTTTAGAGTTATGTTCTGGCCCCAAAGGGGTGTGGTTTTCCTCCAGCACAAGGTTGAATTTCTGGTTTTTCCAGTTCTGCCAAGCCAGCTTGCTCTCACAGGCAGTGCCCCTCCCCTGTGCTTCCAGGAGAAATCTCCATTTACAACTCCCGCCATAAAACATTTGCCTGAGTCAAGACAGGGCTTTGTTCAATTTCCTGCAGAGCCCAGGTAATTCAATCAGGGAAGTGTCATATCCCTTTTGGTGTGAGCAGCAAAAGGGCAGCTAGGCCTGGGAACACAGCTGTGACTCAAGTTTCACTCCTGATGGGGGTAGCTGGTGGGCAGAATTCAGTTCCTTAAGCCAGGTTTCAGATAAAATGTCACTTTTTGTTCCCCAGTTTAAGTCAATACAATTTTTTTTACATATGCAGCTAGGATGCTGATTCTAAGTTTAAAACTATGACATTTAAACAATTGAAACCTATGTGACACACAAAAGTAGGTCACTCAGTCAATTTAAACATTTAGATTTTTTTAGTGTCTTTCAGTCCACATTTACTTAAACTGCTGAAATCCACAGCTCAGCCAGTCTTGTTATAAACCTTCAAGTCACTTCAGAATATAACTTTACATTGGATCCACCTCTTAAAATGTCTTTCATTGGCATGTTTTGGGTTCATTTATTCAGTTTTCTACAAAATCTGGTGGTTTTAAAACGCCGGCTTTTGGATAGTGGTGAGTACTGGTACTGCACCCCTTTTTGGGATTTAAGAAAATGAATTCCCAACAGTTATGGGTTTGCTTTTGGCAATCAGCATTGCCATTCCCAATGGTTTCAGACTACTGTGTGGGTAGTCCACTGGTGGTTTTAGGCAGTGTCCTTCTGTGCCCATAACATCGGCAAAGATGAGTGGCAGCCTATTCTTCATGCATTTCCCTGTGCATTTTCTGGGAAGCTCTGGCCATCATGATGTTTTCCATGTCAATACTGCACAGTTTTGAGGTAGGGCTCGGATGCATGGGTAAAAACATCCCACAGGGTCTACACTTAGAAGTGCTTAAGACCCTCCTCTTGAAGGAATGGCACCTCTCTACCACCTGGGTCCATTCACCCTTCCCTCCCCACCTAACCTGAGACCGGGTGATCTGATCCCCACTGTTTCCTACTCTGGTTGCTTGTAGATCCATTGTTGACAATTGCCCTCCCTCTCCTGTTGTTAGATGCCCACTCCCTTGTTTCTCTACTACATAGCCCTGCCCTTCTCTCTATGAATGTAAAGCGCTCTGTTGCTTCACGAAGCCAGCTCCCCACTCAATAAATACCCTATTAATAATATTTTAAAAAGTTAGGGAAAGTATGGTCCTCTGTGGTCATTAGCTCTGTGTGTGCGGAGTTCGATCCTTGCACTTAGGGTCACAGGCTGCACTATTCTATAAGTGAAGCCTTTATAGTACAGCATTAAAGCAAATCTATTGTACTTTTTTAAATCAAAACAGCAAATATGGCTCACACATAACTTGCCCCCCAGGTAAGTAAATCCATCATCACAACCACCAACTTCAGAACTTCTGTGTAACTTCAGCTTGGGATAGATGAAATTAGAAGCTGTCAGGAGGCTGTATAAAGTCATTTGCAGGGAGTTAATTCTGGATAAAATGTAATTCTATGAACAAAACCTTTACTTTATTCACAGATTGGGCTAATGTATATATTTTTAAGACCTACTTTGTCTTCTATGTAACATACATATTTTGCCTTGCTGCCTTTGCAGGCCTAAACACATTTTTAGATGGCCTCGAATTCCCATAAATAAATGCATACTATCCCATTTTTGCACTACAACACTGGTATGGAGATGATATGAAGTTCATTTCAAAATATCAGGAGCGCAAGAATAGTAATGAAAAATACTCAGGTACAAAGGGTCAGACACCAAAACTAGTCATTATCAGCAATAAGACCTTTTTACAACAGTTGGAATAAGTATGCATCAGTCTTCCACTCAGTGACCAGGAAGTAACATTTGTGAACCCTCACCTTCATAGACACAAAACTGTGCTATCATTCAAGTGCAGGCTTTTTGCACTTACATCAAGTAAGGCAACTGATTGTGCACTTGCTTGTCGTGCTCAGGGCGTGATTGTACTGCTTCTGAAAGTCTCGTCCATTGTGGCTCATACAAAGTATCATTAGTTTTGATTCATTTAGATGCCGCAGGTGCTGGTAGGAGTATTACAACCATAAAATGGCCTTCTTCGTAGACCAAGCTCTTTACAAGCTTCTCTAGAGCTTCCTTGGTTGGTGGAATTAGTTGGCCTTTTCTTTGGCCTGTTCTTTGTGAAGAGTTTTGTGCGTATTAACATCTGCGCACGTGCTGGTTCTTTCACACAGCAGAATAACAAGCTTCTCCATGGTGTGCATGACATCTTCTGATATATCGCCTGTAGCTGTCGGGAGTTTCAGGAGTGTCTATACCCGTGCACCCCAAACTACCCAGTCAATATTTTCATTGTGGCCAGTGAAACTGGAGACGCTGTCACATCCTGTCAGTCATTGAACATTCAAAGGGCTTTCTCAGGTCCCAAACCATTTGCTATGTCATGAGCTGTCAAGTTTATTATTGTTCTACTTTGTCCTGCATGTATAATGGTAGCATGCATTGTTTACAATCATTGCTGCTTCATTGTCATGGCCATCATCAAGTGTTTTCTTACCTGGAGATGGTGTTGAAGTTGTCCCAGTTCTTTAAAATGTATCACATTCCCTGGTAGGCAACTACACCCACTTGGCCTATCTTTCCATGCAGCCTGTGAAGGACATGTGAGTTTTGCCTGCCATCTTTAATTGGTAAATGGTGCATACCTTTCAGTGAGTGTTAGCTGGAGGTGAAGATCTTGATGGCACAGGATGCTTCAGATCGACTCCTTTGAAGCTCTTGGACATTATGACTATGCTACAGGATATCAGTATTTATTCAGTACAGAAGCATCAGCCACCACCACTGTTTGTTTAAAGCCTTGAATTAGACTAGGATTTCCAAGCAACTGCCATGACTACAGTCTAGCATATTGGCAGGGTCTGCCGATAAGCATCCACAATCAGTAACTTCTTGGTGAACTGACAAAAACATCAATACATTAATGTTAATGTTCGGTTAGTTAATGATTTGTTGCCCCCACCACTGCCAAACCTTACAGCATATCACAATATTAACAACAGCAAACTCTACAACCACCACCACCCACCTACCACTGCACACTAACCAAGAAATGTTTTCTATATGTACCACGTTATTTCATTTTAAAACAAACTATATACTGAAACATTTACAAGAAGGCAGCAATTGGTGATTGATGTGAATATATTTGATGACAATACTCTAGTAAGATCATCCTGGTGCTTGATGACACCACACAGTTGAAGTGTTTGTGTTGACCGTATTGGAAGTAAATTGATGGGTTAGTCTTAGTCAGATAATCACCTTTTAACAGAAGAAAAGAAAAAGGGTTAAATAGAAATCTCTTCCCCAACTCCATCAACATCTATATTATGGAATATGACTCCCTATAAACAAGCAATGCTCCCCAGTTCCTCAGGCATGTGAATTCACAGTAACTGGAGACTGCCATTTATAAAAAAAAATAAAATGGCTGCTACAGCTGAATTAGGCCAAATATGTAGTGGCTTGCTATTCAAATTGATACATATTATAAGTCTGCACATTTCTATCTGGTTTTGTACTTTTATCAGAAAATGCACTTTTATTGTGGACGGTAAGGCTATGTCGCTTCGCTAATAGGAGGAAATGAATGAAGTACAGGATTCTTTCTTCTACGCACAGAACCTTTACTCAGTCTCATGTTTGGGGGCATTGCAGTGCAAGAAAGCACATTGTCTATTCAGTGTCCATTCTTTTCTAGAATGTATGTGTTCAACATTATTAGTATTAGGTATTCAGGTGATTTCTAACAATTCAATATATAAACTGCTTTGTACAAAACATGACTCTGTAGTTGATAAATAGTGGTGATTAATACTTAATTGCCAATTGTATGCCAAATGTTAGGTAGAGGTCATCCATGGCATGCCGGGTCGTCCAATCATTCCCTTCCCAAAGATTAGGTGTAGGCATTAACTACCCTGCAGCATTCCTGTGTTCTGGTGTCTCACCCATTAGGGAAACAAAGCCAACTGCAGCATCCAACAACTCGGCCGAACTCTTTAAAACCTGATGGAGCTGGCCAGTCCTGCTGCATTCTCTACCTCTCCTGTCCCCTCCCAGGCTCTCTGCATGGCCCTGGCTTCTCATTTAATCTCTATAACACTTGACATCCTGTCCTCTCTCTCTTCCTCTCCTCCTCCTCCCTCTATTCCCCTCTCTTCCACTGGCCCTTATGTGGCCACCTCTCCTCCCCGCTTCTCTGAATTTCCCCTCTTCTCCCCAGACAAGGTTTCTAGACAAGTCCGATCTATGAAAGTCTTGTTAAAACAGGTTCTCCCCTGTTCCTCCAAAACCATCAAGGACCACATTGACACCCTGGCTCGTGCTTTTGCTGAATTTTGCAACCACCCCTTCACCACTGGAGTTTTCCCTTCCCCCCGAAGCACTCTCTTGTGCACACTCTTCTTAAGATTCCCTCAGCCGACCCCTCCGGCCCTTCTAACTACCGCCCAATCTCCATCACTCCTTTCCTGGGCAAACACCTGGAAAGGCTGGTCATCTCCCAGCTTAATCTGCACACTGAATTGGTTGGTTGTCTCCATGACCATCAGTCTGGCTTCAGAGCTGCCAGAGGCACAGAAACTGCTCTCCTGAACATCCGTAAGAACTGCTCCCCAACCCTGACTCCAAAACCCCCTGTGTCCTCATCTTACTTGACCTCTCTTCTGCCTTTGACATGGTCAACCATGCCATGCTCAACCGTCTCCATGATAATCTGGAAATCACTGATCAGGCCCTGCATTGGTTGACCTCTTACCTCTCGATCGACCCTCCCAGGTCCAACTTGGGTCCTTCGTCTCCTCTATCTCTATCTCTACCTGTGGTGTTCCCCAGGGGTCTAACCTATCTCCATGGCTGTTCAACCAATACCTGGCACTTCTTGCCCACCACATTGCCACTCTCTGCCCCAGCTTTCATTGCTATGTGGATGACACACAGCTCATATTCAGGCTCCCTTCTGCCACCCCTTCCCTTTCTCCCTTCTCTTCCCCATCTCAGACTGTCTGTCTGCTATCAAGGAGTGGTGTGCCGCCAACGATCTCTGCCTTAATGCCAGCAAGACTGAGATTCTCCTCATTGATACACTTGCTCCCTCCATTCCTGTTGCTCTCTGGCTGGCCTCTCTCGACCCTCTTCCTTCTCCCACCTGTGAGGCTAAAAACTTTGGGGTAATCTTCGACTCCACTCACTCCTTCTCTCCTCACATCTCTGATGTCTCTAAGAAGTCACACTACCAACTGCACCTCCTCAGAAGTATTCTTCCTTTCCTCTCCTTCCCCCAGAAGCTCACTGTCTCCAGAGCTCTGGTTCTCTCTAGGCTGGACTACTGCAACAGCTGCTTTCTAAATCTGCCTGCTTCTATTCTCCGCCCTCTGCAACTCATCCAGAACTGGAATGCGAGACTTGTCCTTGGCCTCAAGCCCAGGGATCGTATCTCTTCAGGAGTGAAATCTCTGCACTGGATACCAGTGACTGTGAGGATTAAGTTCAAAACCCTCTGCATTGTCCACAAGGCCTTCTGGGCCCTCAATACCTCCTACTCTCTCTTCCTAAATATCTTCCTTCTCGGGCTCTTCACTCATCTGTCTCTAACTCCCTCACAGTCAGTCGCTTCTCCAAGCAATGGGTTGGTAGTAGATCTCTTTCTTTGGCTGGGGCCTCCCCCTGAACAGCCTCCCTGCCTCCCTGAAACTTGAGGAGAACCATCTCCGGTTCCAGAAGCACCTCAAGACCTTCCTCGTTGCTTCTGCTGTCTCTCCTCCTCTCCCCTGCTAAACTCCCGACTGAAACTGCACTGGTCACCTGGCTACCCTCTGATCTCGGGCCCTAGTCCCCTCCCCTGCCAGCTGCACACCTGAGCTGCCTCCTGGGCAACCACTGCACTTTGGGGCTGTTTCTGTATCCATACAGTCCCCCCAGCTCTTGACATTTGATGTCTGCACTTACTCCTGCACTTGCCACAAGCTGGCCGCACTTTTACTTTTTGTTTTTATTTATTTTATTTATTCTTACTGTTGATCCTATGTATTGCAAAGCCCCCTCCCCCTTCCCCGCACTTTCCCTTTCCCCCTTTCCTGCACTTGCGTGATCTCAATGTCACCTGGCCTAGTAAGATCGCTGTCTTTGGCTTCCCTGTGTTCCCCCTCCCTTGCCTCGTCGCGGCTTGAAACACTTGTGTATAGGCACGTTATAAATGCCATATCATATCATAACTGTCCTATTCCATGGCCGGTGCACACACATACCACACCTTGTAACAAAGTAGGGAAAAAAGGTGCTGCATTCATGGTGAATCTCTGCTGTCAAAGGCATTGCTCTGCACAATTTGTGCATCCTGTGGCGGATGCCTGCTGTGTAAGTCATTTGTCTGTAGTATTTGTGCCACTTGCAAGGAAGCTTGGATATTGAGTGTATGGAAATGTAATGTTTGTGTTGCAGTGGAAAATTGTCCTGTTCTCTTTAGGTTTGGCTATTAAATGGCGCTAAAAGCTGTTGGGATGCATGTTCAAATCACTGCCCCTCCCAAACGATTCAGATTGCAGATAATATATTAGCAGAGGGAGAACATGTAGGGGGGGTAGAAGGAACTTTATGGATGGTGGGAGACCCATATTTTTGAAGTTTACATTGGAGAAAATAACCAGTTGCTTTGTGATCGTGTTACAACAAGATCTGTGATTTGTACCAGGGATAGCAAAGGGTCATGCCAATGCTTATAAGATTGCAGCAGAGAGGCTTGATGGGGGCTCCTGCGTGTCTGAGATGAGAAAATAGTTACTTTGTTTGCAAAGACCAGGCTGACCTCAAAGTTATCTGCAGAGTTCATGTTGGCGACCAGGTGCACATCATGTGAATAGGAGTAAGGGTAGGGTGGTGCCATTTAAAGTTTAACAAATTACCTTGCAGCACTTCGAGGTGAAGAGGTTGTTACCACGTTTGGGGAAGATGGAGGAGAAGATGACACAACCAATCGGAGAGGGGTCCATATGTAACTATTAGCATGTAAATAGGCAGTAGCCAATGAGGGTGGGGGATTAATACTGTATACTGAATGTGTCATGAATTATGATTTTTAGGTTTATAAGATGAAACTCACTTTGATGAAGAGAGAGAGCTCTGCAGCAGTGAACTTATGCCCCTTAGCCATTTTCCTTTTTGTATACAAAAAGTCTCGGAAAAGGATGCATCTAGCCTTTTTTACTAATGGGTTGTTTTTCCTATGTCTAGTTGTCCAAAGCGTTGCATAAAAGTGGAACCAATTGGCATAGGAATTAAACGTATGAGGGAGATGACTTTTGAGGAGGGGCACACAAGCAGCTGGTGTTGTTTGGTTATGTGCCCACCCACAGGATGCCCATTGCCATAGAGCTAGTATTTAAATTCCCACCCATGGCCATCCATCCCTCCTGTAAACACACACATTTGGATTTTTTTTGCTTCATATTCTGTGGAAAAGTACGGGAGGTGAACATGTTTACTCTGAAGATGGAGGCCGCTTCAATGTGATGCTTTTTGCAGCTATTCAGAAAAGTGAGCACCATCTTGAGTGTAGAAATGGTGTGTCATGGCCTTTGTACAGTGCAGAAGAGGTGAGAGACTGGTATATGCTTACACCAAATTAATGCACAATGTCATTTATGTTCACACCCAAAGATATCAGCCATTGCATCTGTGGAATAATATATCATGTGCTGTCATATCTCTGCACGTTTTACATCCGTAAAAGAGCTCTCAGTCGGAGAAGCACACTCTTACTGCAAGAGGTTAACATCCAAATGTAAGAACAGGCAGCAGTCCAGTGTGTCCTGAACTGTGACAGTTTGTCGTCCTTTCTCTGTGCAAACACCTAGTCAATACGGGACTTTGCTATCATATGCATATATAAACACTTTACGTTTCACACCTTTGAATGAGCAGCTCTCATTCCTTGACAAGGCAGGCTGTACTCTCTCAGCCAATGTGTTAGAATGTATGTCTCCCTCTCATCCCTGAGTGTGGTGATGTCAGTGTAGAGTGCACGCTATTCTGTGATGTCACTATGGAGTGTCAGTGTTGTGATTTGAATGTATGTTCCAAGGGGGACAGTTGGAGAAGGAGAGCTGGCTATGAAGGATGTGCCGGTGTTTGCTATTACTATCTTGGACAATAAACCC
Organism: Ambystoma mexicanum; assembly: GCF_040938575.1. Taxonomy (NCBI): domain Eukaryota; kingdom Metazoa; phylum Chordata; class Amphibia; order Caudata; family Ambystomatidae; genus Ambystoma; species Ambystoma mexicanum. The sequence goes on along the minus strand of NC_090926.1, from coordinate 694,347,354 downwards.
ACTATAACTTACCTGCTGGTCCATGTGTCAGTCTGTGGGACCACGATACTTCACTGGTGACAATGATGGGATCCTGTCGTGGAGGGGCATCAGCTGAGCAGAACACCTCCCTCCAAGTGTCCATGTCCTGGGTGTTAGCCAGCGCTTGCAACTCTGGATATCCGGACCGGAGTTGTTGTTCAGCAGGCTGGGCGGTGCTGAAGGAGAGGAAGGCGGCTCTTAAATCAGTTGGAGCCGGGGCCCGGACTGTGAGGAGTCCCGGGTGCCGGGTAGATGTGAGGCCCAGAAGGCTGTTCCCCAGCAGTCTGCAGCGGGGGCCTGGAGAGTGCAGTGCCCTTTGGGTCCAGTACCGAGTGTTGGACCGCCTACAGAAGCCTGGGCAGTGTTAGTGACAAGAATCAGTGGATGCACAGTCCCGTTTCCAGTGGCAGTTTTCTGCCGGGCTGCAGCAGGGACCTGGAGAATGCCTAGTGTCCTTGGGTCCAGTGGCGGAAGCCCAGAGATGTAGGGGAGGCTGTTGGTCTGATGTTCTGGCAAGTTATGATTCTCTCGGTTGACATTAGATTACATGCAGCTGGGGCAAGGAGCGACATGGCCCTGGGGTCCGGTGTTGGTGTGTGTCGGCTGAGGGAGCAGAGTTTGCCAACCTGCGTGGCTGGAGGCCGGGCAGTCTGGCCAGTGAGGAGCCATGTGTGTACGTGGGTGTTTGGAGCAGTGATGGGGAGCTTGATGCATAAGACAAGGGTGGATGTCGGCATATAGGTTCCCCAGTGCTGTGGACTTGACGGGGGTCGCTGCATCGGAGCATTGGCACGATGCGACTCCTGCGCTGCGGTTAAGAAAATGATGACGTCTGGTGGTCGTCATCACGCATTGCAGTATCAACGGCTGGAATGCGCAAGAGAACCGGAGTACGCATCATTGTTGGCGTGCAGATTACAGACTGATGTAACTTTAATGTTGCCGGAAGTAAAAGACTGTGGCCCAGCGTCCGTGCGAACACGGTGTGATTTGGCAGACGGGGCGTTGGTGCACTAAAGGTGTGGACTCCAGTAATGGTTGTGGCGTTGCCCCTTTAAGGGTCCGCACGCGACGGAGTGACGTCAACTCCGTCGCGTGCCTGTTTAAATAAACGGGGCGGCTCCTGGTGACGTCAGTTCACCGGGGAGCCCACACCGACAACATCCACGTCTCCGTGTCTCTGTTCTACAGGGGGTGGGGGGCTCACGGAGGCGGCCCGCACGAGACCGCCAACAGTGGCGACGAGACCGGGATCGCTTCCATGAAATGCGGGGGAGTTCCGACGCGACGCAGATGATCGATTGTGAGCGCGCGACGAACTCCGAACACCGCAGAGAAGGAAGCGACGCACGCGGCCGGCGGCCATTTTGGTGAATAGGCCCTGGGGACTCACGGCTTCGTAACGAAGCGTCGGTGAGCCATCCGGGTTTAATTTTTGGACATTTCAGCGGCGGATGATCGCTGGACACAGCACATGTCAATTTCAGGGAAGAATTTTGACAATTTATGCTAATTTCGTCGAGCAGAGGCTGAGAGACTCCGTGGGAGGCCTGCTGGTTAGATAGGGGTCTCTTCCTCTACTCAATTTTTGGACACATCATTGTCGGCAGGCTGACTGAGGTGATACCTCCGCAAGAGTCACGGCTGGTGGTGAGTTGCGGCCCCTTTTCTTGTCATTCTTTTGGGGTGCCTGTGCGCTCTCCACTATGGATCCTGCTGCTGCTGCTGCTGCTGCTGCTGCTGCTGCTGCTGCTGCTCCTCCTGCTGTTGTGGGTCAGGCACCGCCTGTACTTCCACCTGTCCCTCCGCCGAAACCACCGGGGTCCCTGCAACCAATGCCTGAGTTTGATATCTCAGGTGCTCCATCTGGCCTTGGACAGAGGTGGAAGATGTGGATGGATAGACTGGAAATGTATTTCAGGGCCACAATGGAAACAACGGATGACGGCAAGCTGGCCACCCTACTGTACTCTGCTGGCCCGGCGGTGCATGAGGTGTTTATGTCCCTACAGCCGGTGGATGGATCGTTTGCGGCGGCCAAAGAGGCGCTCCATAATCATTTTCTGCCAATGGCCAATGCGGACTATGAACGCTTCCTTATGGGTACGGCCCGCCAAAAAGATGACGAGACTCTGGATGTATTCTTTGGGCGGCTGCGGCGCCTGGCAGCACCGTGTGCCTGGAATGACCCCGATGTCATGATCAGGAACCAACTCATTCAGGGATGCAGCTCGGGGAAGCTGAGACGCCAGATCCTGCGCGAGCCGGGCATCACCCTCCCTCGCATCCTAGAACTGGGGAGGTGCCACGAAGTCTCCGAACTGCGTGCAACCAGGATGGAAGCGGGGGTTCGCCCAGCCAAGTTGGAAGAAATCTGCGCGGTCGGAAGAGGCCGCGGGTCAAGGCGCCCTTTGAACAATCAGAGTCAGCGCGCACAGGGGTCGAATGTCCCGTGCTTGAAGTGTGGCTATGATCTCCCACACCCCGCAGAGTGTCCGGCCATGGGTGTCAAATGTGGCAGATGTGCGGGCCCGGACCATTTCGCAAGGATGTGCAAATCAGCCGCGCCCAAGGTAGTGCCAAGAGGACCAGTTCGAGCCGGGTTCTTCCGCCCCCAGAGGGCCTCCAACGTTGCCCAAGTGGACCAAGGGGACGAAGGAGCCCCCCAGGAGGACGAGGAGGAGGACGATGATGAGGAGAACGTGTTTTTCGTGTCCAGCGTGAGCATGCTTAAGTCCCGCTCCAAGAGACAACCCAGGTGCAATGTGCTGGTGAATGGAGACTCTGTGCCGATGCTAGTGGACACTGGCGCATCGGTAAACGTAATGGCCCGCCAGCATTACCAGACCATGCTGGCCCCGCCTGCGCTGGCGGCGCCAAAGGCACGCATATTCACTTTCGGCGGGGACCGACCTCTGCCTCTGGATGGTGTTTTCGTGGCCGGTGTGCAGTATGGGGACTCACACATACGGGCTCGATTCTACGTGACACCGGTGAGCGATAACACCCTGCTCTGTTGTGCCACGGCGGAGGCACTGGGTATCGTCACATTCGCCTATGCAGTATACTTGGAGGACATCCAGGTCCTCCTGGCCAAACATGGATCCCTTTTTGAGGGCATTGGACAGCTGGTGGGTGAGCCGGTCCGGCTCCATATCGACGAATCCATACAACCAGTGGCGCTGAAGCACCGACGGGTTCCGTTCCATCTTAGGGACCTGGTGGATCGTGAGCTTGACAATCTCGTGGGGTTGGACATAATCGAAAAGGTGGATGGACCCACCCCCTGGGTGTCCCCCATCGTCATTGCCCGCAAGCCTAAACAACCCGATGCTGTGAGAATCTGTGTGGACATGCGACTACCCAATAAGGCCATTAAGAGGGAGAGACACCTCACCCCCACCATCGATGACATTATTGCAGAGCTGCAGGGTGCAAGATTCTTCTCAAAACTCGACCTGAGATCGGGCTATCATCAGGTGGTCTTGCACCCCGAATCCAGATACATCACTACCTTTACCACACATCGGGGGCTCTACCGATATAAAAGACTAAGCTTTGGGGTGTCCTCGGCAGCGGAGGTCTTTCAAAACATAATAAGAGGTGCACTGGCGGATCTGGAGGGCGTCATCAATATCAGCGATGATATCCTGGTGTATGCCAAGTCCGAAACAGAGCACCTGGCACGCCTGTCCAGGACTTTTGAACGGCTACGTCTGCTGGGTCTCACCTTGCATAAGGACAAATGCGAATTTCTGAAGACGGAGATCGAATTCTTTGGGTTCGTGTTCAAGGCTGATGGGGTGTCACCAGATCCCCGCAAAGTGAGAGACATCAAGGAGGCGCGCCCGCCTGAAAATGTTGCGGAGGTGAGGAGTTTTCTGGGGATGGTCACTTACTGCGGCCGGTTCATCAGAAATCTCGCATCCCGCTCTGAGCCCCTGAGGGCGCTCACCAAGAAGGACACCCCCTGGCAGTGGGGCCCTCTGGAACAGGCGGCGTTTGATGACATTCGGGGGGCACTGGCGGCGCATGACACTATGGCATTCTTTGACCCAGGCCTGCAGACGGAGATCGTGGTAGACGCCAGCCCATATGGGCTAGGGGCGGTGCTGACACAAGTAGGAAAAGACCAAGAGGTCCGGCCGATAGCTTACGCCAGTAAGGCCCTGTCTGACACTGAACAACGATACTCTCAAATAGAGAGGGAGGCCCTGGCGGTGCTGTGGGGCTGTCGACACTTCCGCCTGTACATTCTGGGGCGTCCCGTGACCGTGGTCACGGACCACAAGCCGCTGCTGCCGATCATGGCGGGCTCGTCATCTCGCCCGCCAGTAAGGATTGAGCGGTGGATGCTCGCCCTGCTGGAGTACGGGGTGTCATTGACTTATCGTCCCGGCGCCAACAATGCGGCGGACTACCTATCTCGTCACCCCAGGAACGACTCGCAGGAGTCGGCGTCGGCGGAGGAAGCTGACGAACACGTCTGCCTAGTTGTAGAGACTGCGACACCCAACTCCATGCAGGTGGAAGAACTAGAGGCGGCGTCGAAAAATGACGAGTGTTTCTCCATCTTGAGGGAGGCCATGCAGAAGGGTGCCTGGAAGACAGTGCTGGAGGCGGTGGAGCGAAGAACGTGTGAGGCCCGGGTCACTCTCGAGCAGTTGTGGAGAGTGAGAGAGGAGCTAACATTCTCCGATTCCGGGCTGCTACTGAGAGGGGAAAGGATTGTGGTGCCCCAGGCCAAAGTGGCGCAGGTCATCGCGCTAGCACACCAGGGTCATCAAGGGGCTCCCAAGACCAAAGCTCGCCTCCGGCAGAAGGTGTGGTTTCCTGAGCTGGAGCGAAAGGTGGAGGCGTTCGTGGCCTCTTGTGTGTGGTGTCAGGCGGCGGCCCCGGCACTGAAAGAACCGTCCATTGAAACAATGCCCCGCGGGACTCGGCCGTGGGAGGTGGTGCACGCCGACTCGGGGTCTACCTCCAGGGGCACGCATTTTCTTGTGGTGGTAGACGAGTGGTCGAGGTACCCGGAAGTTGAGTTCATAGACTCCGTGGCATTTGAGAACGTGGTGGTGGCGCTGGAAAAGATCTTTGCCACTCATGGCCTCCCCTCTGTGCTGTGCTCGGACAACGGAGCCCCGTTCCAGGGGGAGAGCTTCGCAGAGCTCATGAAAGAGTATGGCATTCAACACCGACGGGTCACCCCACTGTGGCCCCGTGCCAACGGGGAGGCCGAGCGAATGATGCGCACCCTCAACAAGGTGTTCCGCATTGCACATGGAAAAGGGGAGTGTCTGAAGAGGGCTCTGTATGTATTTCTACGAGGCTATCGCACCACCCCTCACTCGTCTACGGGGGTGGCCCCGGCCGAAGCACTATTCCAGCGGTGCCCGAGAGATGTCATACCGGAACTGGGGGACCGGGACCCCGCCGTCATCAACAATGAGCAGGTGGAAGAGGACAGACAGATCAGGACGCAGATGGAGAACATCCGGAGGGGGCTCAGACCCCCACACATTGCTCTTGGGGATGAGGTGCTGGTGAGAAATCGCCATCCCCATGGAAAATTGTCACTCACATACGAGCCTGCTCCACTGGACGTGGTGGCAGTCAAGGGGTCAATGGTGACTGCATCAGATGGAACGTCATCAGTGACCAGGAATGCGTCCTTCTTCAGGAAGATTGGTGAATCCCGAGTGGACGACCCGGACAGCCGAGAGAGCGAAGGCGTTTTGGATGAAGGTGGGGGAGAGAGCGCCGTAGTGGAGTCGCCGGCTCGAGGCGGACCCACCCCCGGAACACCAGCCCGAGACGGCGGCAGGAGGTACCCCCTGAGATCAGGGCGTGGGAAACCTGCCCGTCTCAGTGACTATGTTACGGACTGAGCGGGGAGGCTGACCGGGGATGAATGGTCAGGCCATGACAGGTACACACGGGGGATCCGGGGTGGCTGTCAATAAATGGGGGTTTTGTTGAAACTTACAGAGTGTTGTGTGTTCTAGATGTGTGCTAGTTATGTACTCCTATTTCCAATTTGTTGTTATGGAAAAGGAGGAGTGTGGCGTTGCCCCTTTAAGGGTCCGCACGCGACGGAGTGACGTCAACTCCGTCGCGTGCCTGTTTAAATAAACGGGGCGGCTCCTGGTGACGTCAGTTCACCGGGGAGCCCACACCGACAACATCCACGTCTCCGTGTCTCTGTTCTACAGGGGGTGGGGGGCTCACGGAGGCGGCCCGCACGAGACCGCCAACAATGGTGGCATTTGGTATCGTGGACGTAACAGTGAGTATCGGCTGGACTTTCACCAGGTGCACGTAGTAAGGACGCCATTGAGGACAATCGTGTACGGCTGCTGTGACGGAAGAAAGGTCTTTCCGTGGTCGTTGCCCATGGAACAGTGTTTTTCTGGAGCCTTGTTGTGGTCCGTTTGTGTTTGCGGGCAGTTCCATGAGAGAAGGACAGCCCGTTTCATTGCACAAAGTTAGTAAGGAATGTGTGTGAGGCTGGGCTGAGTGGTGTCGTGTGTGTGTGTGTGTGTGTTGTGGCCTCTATGTGTAACCTCAGTATTTGTGTCTCGGGCCGTTATTGGTGCGTATGTTCATGTCGTGGCGTCAAAATGAAATGTAAAATGAAAAGCAAAGTGTTATCATGTTTAGCTTGTTTTTCTTTCAGGAGGGGTTTGGACTGGGGTGTTGTAGGAGACCTCCCCACATTAATAGATTGTGCATTATTTGTTTCGTCGGAGCGGAGGGTCTTTGCAGTTCCAGGACTTGTGGTGGGGAGATGTTTAACTGGTCAACATGAAACTTGTGTTCGGGGTCTGCCTCATTGCAGCTTTCTGTGACAATTTTCAAATGTCGTCAGTGAGAGCACGCAGCAGTGTTTGAAGGACTCTACTGATATTTTGCTGTGTTGTTCTCACATTATACAGCAATATTTTGTTGTCTTTGTGTCTAGGTATGTGTGTGTGTGTGTGTGTGAGTGAGCGGATGTTGAGAGTGTTTGTTTCATAACATGTGAGGGTATGACAATACAAGTGTGGTAGCCTGGTTGATACTAGGGGTCCCACATTGTGATGTTGATGTACTGTGAAGGTTGTAGTGGCAGTGTAGGGTACGGTGTGTATGGTTATGATAGAAATGGCAACTAGCTTGTTCTGGGGGTTACATATTTTGAGAATGATGTGCCGCAAAGGCGGGTTGGCTGGGGCTAAGGGTCCCGTTGGGGTTGGTGTAGTGTTATAGTGCAGTATAAGAGTATTGTCGTGGTTGTGATATCGGTGGTGTACTGCGGTTGAGCCGTAATGCAGTTGGCAGGGACTAGGGGTTCCGGGTGTGTGAGGTTGCTGCAGGTGGAGTGTTGGTATGCTCTGGTGCAGTTTGCCATGGACTAGCGGTCCTGGTTGTGTGGAGGTGTATTGTGTGGAGGTGTACTGTAGATGCAGTTAGGGGTGCTGCGATGCATTTTGGCAGGGACAAGGGGTCTTGTGGTGTGTGGTGGTTTAAGGGCGTGCAGTTTGGCACCGTCAGGTTGGTGTTGGGTGTGTTGTGTTCTCTGTGTCGAGAGAAGTTTAGGGGCTGATGTCTGTTAGTTGTGCATGTTATTGCTCTGTTGAGCTGAGCTAGTGCCCGGGGGTGGCAGTCCTGGTGCCCTGGGGTGCAGACCAGGGTGAAAGGTTGTTGGTGCACGGTTGAGTGTAGACAGGTAGCGTAATGTATGTTTGTGGAACGCTGGGTCATGGCCGGCTCTAGGTTTCAAGGGGCAGCTTGAAACAGGTGGAGTGCGTTGTTTATTGTTTTTGTTCCTCAAGTGTTTTCCAGTTCAGTTTAGGGGAGGTGTTAGCCCTTACTCCATTTCGGTGGGTTCCTCCTTTGGGTTATGATTTTGTGAGAATGGAGTGGAGTTGGTTTTATTGTTTGGCATGGTTTGGGGTTTAGATCCATTGTTTGGGTTAGATCCATTGGGTTTAGATCCATGTTGGGTTTTATTGTTGTAGCTCAGTGTTTTTAGCTCGCTATTATGCGTTGTGTAGGGTATTCTATCTTGGTGCTCATTGGTGGTATTTGGGTTGTGAATGGGCTCCATGTCGACAGTTTCCTAGGGTTGGGTCACGTGTCCACTTGGTGTTTTTGTGTTGTTGGTGCAGGTACGTGGTGGCCACACGTATTTGTAGGGTATGATGAAGGATTGTACTAAGTACGGGATTAGGAATGTACCAATTGCTTAAAATTCTCTAGGTTTTCATAAATGTAGGGAGGGAGAGGTGTTATTATGTATGTCTCCCTCTGATCCCTGAGTGTGGTGATGTCAGTGTAGAGTGCACACTATTCTGTGATGTCACTATGGAGTGTCTGTATGGTGATCGGAATGTATGTTCCAAGGGGGACAGTTGGAGAAGGAGAGCTGGCTATGAAGGATGTGCAGTGTTTGCTATTACTATCTTGAACAATAAACCCACTTTAACTTACCTGCTGGTCCAGGTGTCAGTCTGTGGGACCATGATACTTCACAATGCTTTCTGCGGACACTTTTCCCTAGCTCTAATGTCCTGCCGAAATCTGTTGCAGTAAAGCCAATGTGCAGCTCACAGTATGTGCATTCAGGCATGTGCCCGCACTCCTATCTGAACTCGTTCACCAATTTGATCACGATAGGCCGCACTTTGCCCATGTAACATTTAAAATAAATCTGTTCTATGTTAAGCTTAGCAATGTGCCCAGAGCCAGTGCTGGAGCGTTGTAAGAAATGCCATTTATGTTTATTCAAGCTCTGGTGTTACTCATGCTGACCTCTGTATCTTCCGAGGAGTGAGTTCCAAGAATTGTTGGTTGTAGGTGAATGATGAGCAGTTATTCTTTCCATAATCAAATGGATACTGGTTATACACTTGTTTGGGAAGGGGTGCAAGGCATTTGTTCCTTTTGGGGTTTGGCTATGAGGTAGCATTAGAAGTGCCACCAACAATCCCAAACTATTGCAAACGTAGGTGACAACATGAAGGAGATGGCTTGCAAAGAGGGGTGCACATCTTGCTAGAGTTAATTGACTATGTGTCCTCCCACTAGGCAGCCATAATCGTGGCATTAGATATGAAAACACCCGCCGATGACCAACCATCCCCACCCCACTCCAACACTGCCCATTTCATTCTCCTTTGCAGCTACACACTCAATACACATTCTCACGCCACACATGCACCTACATACACACAACCTTACATTGTAGATGCGCCCTCATATGCACATAAACACTCACACTGCATAGGCACCCATAACACCTACACAACTTCACATCGCACATATGCCAATAAACTGGGCATACACATTCACACTGTACATGTACCCACACACTCTTGCCCTGTAGATACAGAATGCACAAAGTGCACTCTGTAACGGTTTTATAACACAGCACACTCCAGGCAGGGACTCCTTCCACTGATAATGAATGTGGCGCTCAATAAAAACGCTTTTTATCTTTAATCACCCCTGGGTTCTTTTTTTGAGTAGGCCCCCAACCCGTCTCACACCCACCTTAACAAACACCCCGTGTCGCAATGGACCAGGAACCAGGCCGGTGTGTAACAATATGATATTTATTAATTTTCTGGTCAATTGAAAAATCAAGCAAAATTAAACGATTGGGCAGCAGCCACCAAGGGTGCGGCAATACAAAAAAATCCCCACACTACAGTTAATGCAAACTCCTAACACAATATACAGAAAACTTTAATATCAAACAAATGAGAAATCGTTTTTAAAAGCAACAGATGGCATTCAGGTTAAGCACTCCCCCTGCAACACTTCCCCCAAAACATCTGCTAACTAAATTCTTTGTGGATGGAAGGCAGTGGCCAGGAGTCAGTATGAAGAGGGAAAAACCAGATTTAGGATTCAGCCCACCACCCCAATATGGGAGGCCGGAAACAAAAATGAAAACCTTATTTATGAGCAAAATGGCATAATCGGATTTCACTTATTACTTGCACAGCAGTTTGTAACCGCAGTGGGATAGCTAGGACAGAAATTCCTGTTGCTACACTTGAGAGATAAGGAAGCGGACAGACTACTAGGCAGGGCACCACGACAATGTGAACATAAGGTACGAAAGTCGAGTTTGGGACAAGAAAACAAATGCAAAAGAAAACACAAGCGGCAGAATGGAAATTCGTTTCTACACGGGACTTGTGATGACAGGAAGCCACAGATAAGGCTTGGCTGTCAAAATCGAAAATCGGTTTTCAGGACAAGGAACCGAGGCACATAACAGATAGGATTCTGATAGAAAGGGATTCCGCTTAATGGGACTATGGTTTCGGTTTTTCTATGGGACAAATGCAAATCGGAATTGGTAGGAAAGCGCACAAAACCATGCAAATTCGGTTTTGGTTAGACAAAGACTAAGAGGGTAATTCATAGAAATTCGCAGAAAAGTGTCGCAAGCGGCTGACGCAGAGTGTCCGCGTGCGATTGTCTGCGCTAGGCACGTGCGCTAAAACCGATTTCCGCGCACAGCGTATTCATGGATTTTAGGCTCCCAAACCAGCCGTGGCGCAGAGAATCGCAGCGACCCTGCAGCAGCGCCAGTAACGCCCCAAAGAACGCCCTCGCGCAAGGAAAAGCCATCAAAATCGCTAAATCATCGCAAAGGGCTGCGCTAACCCTGGACCAGTTCACCGGGCTGGCAAACAGCAAACGGCAAGCGGGGAACGTGTATTTCAGGGGTGCGCGGGAAGTTCCACACGCGATTGGCCCAGTGCGAGCAAGGTATGTGAATTTCAGGGGTGTGCGGGAAGTTCCACACGCGATTTCAGCAGGGTACGTGTATTTCAGGGGTTCGCGGGAAGTTTCTCACGCGATCGGGCCTGGGGGAGCAGGCTACGTGTATTACAGGGGTTCGCGTGAACTTACTCACGCGATCGGGCCTGGGGGAGCGGGCTACGTGTATTTCAGGGGTTGGCGTGAATTTTTTCACGCGATCGGGTCTGGGGGAGCGGCCTATGTGTATTACAGGGGTTCGCGTGAACTTTCTCACGCGGTCGGGCCTGGGGGAGCGGGCTACGTGTATTACAGGGCTTCGCGTGAACTTTCTCACGCGATCGGGCCTGGGGGAGCGGGCTACGTGTATTTCAGGGGTTCGCGTGAATTTTTTCATGCGATCGGGCCTGGGGGAGCGGGCTATGTGTATTACAGGGGTTCGCGTGAACTTTCTCACGCGATCGGGCCTGGGGGAGCGGGCTACGTGTATTTCAGGGGTTCGCGTGAACTTTCTCACGCGATCGGGCCTGGGGGAGCGGCCTATGTGTATTTCAGGGGTTAGCGTGAAGTTGCACATGCGATAGTCCCAGTGCGAGCAGGGTACGTGTATTTCAGGGGTGCGCGGGAAGTTCCACACGCGATAGTCCCAGTGCGAGCAGGGTACGTGTATATCAGGGGTGCGCGGGAAGTTCCACACGCGATAGTCCCAGTGCGAGCAGGGTACGTGTATTTCAGGGGTGCGCGGGAAGTTCCACACGCGATACCAGCAGGGAATGTGTATTTCAGGGGTTCTGGGGAGCACTACACGTGAATTGGCCGTGTGGGTCCTCCCAGGTGTACGCTCCACAACCTCCACGGCCCCTGCAGGCAGCCCACACCACGGGGGACTACCCTGCACCCCTGCCCATGTCCCGCAGGCAGCCCATTCACCATGGGCATGCCCCCCAGCCAACCCAAATGTCACCTTGCACTACTGATCAACAATGCATGTCTCCCACCACCCCCACCCCCCAGCAGTGCAGGGACAGCCTCCACCAGGCCCCCACTCATGTCCCCCTGCACCCCCACCCCCCAGCATCCAGGGTCACCCTCCACCAGGCCCCCACTCATGTCTCCCACCACACCCACCCCCCAGCCACCATGGGCAGCCTCCACCAGGCCCCCACTCATGTCTCCCACCACCCCCACCCCCCAGCCACCATGGGCAGCCCCCACCAGGCCCACACTCATGTCTCCCACCACCCCCACCCCCCGGCAGTGCAGGGTCACCCTCCACCAGGCCCCCACTCATGTCCCCCTGCACCCCCACCCCCCAGCATCCAGGGTCACCCTCCAGCAGGCCCCCACTCATGTCTCCCACCACCCCCACCCCCTGGCAGTGCAGGGTCACCCTCAACCAGGCCCCCACTCATGTCTCCCATCACCCCCACCCCCCAGCCACCATGGGCAGCCCCCACCAGGCCCACACTCATGTCTCCCACCACCCCCACCCCCCGGCAGTGCAGGGTCACCCTCCACCAGGCCCCCACTCATGTCCCCCTGCACCCCCACCCCCCAGCATCCAGGGTCACCCTCCACCAGGCCCCCACTCATGTCTCCCACCACCCCCACCCCCCAGCCACCATGGGCAGCCTCCACCAGGCCCCCACTCATGTCTCCCACCACCCCCACCCCCCGGCAGTGCAGGGGCAGCCTCCACCAGGCCCCCACTCATGTCTCCCACCACCCCCACCCCCCAGCCACCATGGGCAGCCCCCACCAGGCCCCCACTCATGTCTCCCACCACCCCCACCCCCCGGCAGTGCAGGGTCACCCTCCACCAGGCCCCCACTCATGTCTCCCACCACCCCCACCCCCCGGCAGTGCAGGGTCACCCTCCACCAGGCCCCCACTCATGTCCCCCTGCACCCCCACCCCCCAGCTTCCAGGGTCACCCTCCAGCAGGCCCCCACTCATGTCTCCCACCACCCCCACCCCCCAGCAGTGCAGGGTCACCCTCCACCAGGCCCCCACTCATGTCTCCCACCACCCCCACCCCCCAGCCACCATGGGCAGCCCCCACCAGGTCCACACTCATGTCTCCCACCACCCCCACCCCCCGGCAGTGCAGGGTCACCCTCCACCAGGCCCCCACTCATGTCCCCCTGCACCCCCACCCCCCAGCATCCAGGTTCACCCTCCAGCAGGCCCCCACTCATGTCTCCCACCACCCCCACCCCCTGGCAGTGCAGGGTCACCCTCCACCAGGCCCCCACTCATGTCTCCCACCACCCCCACCCCCCAGCCACCATGGGCAGCCCCCACCAGGCCCACACTCATGTCTCCCACCACCCCCCGGCAGTGCAGGGTCACCCTCCACCAGGCCCCCACTCATGTCCCCCTGCACCCCCACCCCCCAGCATCCAGGGTCACCCTCCACCAGGCCCCCACTCATGTCTCCCACCACCCCCACCCCCCAGCCACCATGGGCAGCCTCCACCAGGCCCCCACTCATGTCTCCCACCACCCCCACCCCCCGGCAGTGCAGGGGCAGCCTCCACCAGGCCCCCCACTCATGTCTCCCACCACCCCCACCCCCCAGCCACCATGGGCAGCCTCCACCAGGCCCCCACTCATGTCTCCCACCACCCCCACCCCCCGGCAGTGCAGGGTCACCCTCCACCAGGCCCCCACTCATGTCTCCCACCACCCCCACCCCCCGGCAGTGCAGGGTCATCTTCCACCAGGCCCCCACTCATGTCCCCCTGCACCCCCACCCCCCAGCATCCAGGGTCACCCTCCAGCAGGCCCCCACTCATGTCTCCCACCACTCCCACCCCCCAGCAGTGCAGGGTCACCCTCCACCAGGCCCCCACTCATGTCTCCCACCACCCCCACCCCCCAGCCACCATGGGCAGCCCCCACCAGGCCCACACTCATGTCTCCCACCACCCCACCCCCCGGCAGTGCAGGGTCACCCTCCACCAGGCCCCCACTCATGTCCCCCTGCACCCCCACCCCCCAGCATCCAGGGTCACCCTCCACCAGGCCCCCACTCATGTCTCCCACCACCCCCACCCCCCTGCCACCATGGGCAGCCCCCACCAGGCCCCCACTCATGTCTCCCACCACCCCCACCCCCCAGCCACCATGGGCAGCCTCCACCAGGCCCCCACTCATGTCTCCCACCACCCCCACACCCCTGCCACCATGGGCAGCCCCCACCAGGCCCCCACTCATGTCTCCCACCACCCCCACCCCCCGGCAGTGCAGGGGCAGCCTCCACCAGGCCCCCACTCATGTCCCCCTGCACCCCCACCCCCCAGCATCCAGGGTCACCCTCCACCAGGCCCCCACTCATGTCTCCCACCACCCCCACCCCCCTGCCACCATGGGCAGCCCCCACCAGGCCCCCACTCATGTCTCCCACCACCCCCACCCCCTGGCAGTGCAGGGTCACCCTCCACCAGGCCCCCACTCATGTCTCCCACCACCCCCACCCCCCGGCAGTGCAGGGTCACCCTCCACCAGGCCCCCACTCATGTCCCCCTGCACCCCCACCCCCCAGCATCCAGGGTCACCCTCCAGCAGGCCCCCACTCATGTCTCCCACCACCCCCACCCCCTGGCAGTGCAGGGTCACCCTCCAGCCCCCACCAGGCCCACACTCATGTCTCCCACCACCCCCACCCCCCATCAGTGCAGGGTCACCCTCCACCAGGCCCCCACTCATGTCCCCCTGCACCCCCACCCCCCAGCATCCAGGGTCACCCTCCACCAGGCCCCCACTCATGTCTCCCACCACCCCCACCCCCCTGCCACCATGGGCAGCCCCCACCAGGCCCCCACTCATGTCTCCCACCACCCCCAGCCACCATGGGCAGCCTCCACCAGGCCCCCACTCATGTCTCCCACCACCCCCACACCCCTGCCACCATGGGCAGCCCCCACCAGGCCCCCACTCATGTCTCCCACCACCCCCACCCCCCGGCAGTGCAGGGGCAGCCTCCACCAGGCCCCCACTCATGTCCCCCTGCACCCCCACCCCCCAGCATCCAGGGTCACCCTCCACCAGGCCCCCACTCATGTCTCCCACCACCCCCACCCCCCTGCCACCATGGGCAGCCCCCACCAGGCCCCCACTCATGTCTCCCACCACACCCACCCCCTGGCAGTGCAGGGTCACCCTCCACCAGGCCCCCACTCATGTCTCCCACCACCCCCACCCCCCGGCAGTGCAGGGTCACCCTCCACCAGGCCCCCACTCATGTCCCCCTGCACCCCCACCCCCCAGCATCCAGGGTCACCCTCCAGCAGGCCCCCACTCATGTCTCCCACCACCCCCACCCCCTGGCAGTGCAGGGTCACCCTCCACCAGGCCCCCACTCATGTCTCCCACCACCCCCATCCCCCAGCTACCATGGGCAGCCCCCACCAGGCCCACACTCATGTCTCCCACCACCACCACCCCCCGGCAGTGCAGGGTCACCCTCCACCAGGCCCCCACTCATGTCCCCCTGCACCCCCGCCCCCCAGCATCCAGGGTCACCCTCCACCAGGCCCCCACTCATGTCTCCCACCACCCCCACCCCCCAGCCACCATGGGCAGCCTCCACCAGGCCCCCACTCATGTCTCCCACCACCCCCACCCCCCGGCAGTGCAGGGGCAGCCTCCACCAGGCCCCCATTCATGTCTCCCACCACCCCCACCCCCCAGCCACCATGGGCAGCCCCCACCAGGCCCCCACTCATGTCTCCGACCACCCCCAACCCCCAGCTACCATGGGCAGCCCCCACCAGGCCCCCACTCATGTCTCCCACCACCCCCACCCCCCAGCCACCATGGGCAGCCCCCACCAGGCCCACACTCATGTCTCCCACCACCCCCACCCCCCGGCAGTGCAGGGTCACCCTCCACCAGGCCCCCACTCATGTCCCCCTGCACCCCCACCCCCCAGCATCCAGGGTCACCCTCCACCAGGCCCCCACTCATGTCTCCCACCACCCCCCGGCAGTGCAGGGTCACCCTCCACCAGGCCCCCACTCATGTCTCCCACCACCCCCACCCCCCTGCCACCATGGGCAGCCCCCACCAGGTCCTCACAATCCCCAATCATGTGCGTAATGGTCAGCCTCCACAGCCAAAAAGCCCTACCAAGTAACCCATTCACCCACATGGAAATGGAAATCACATGTTACACCCCCAATGTTCATGAAGCTAATGAACCCATGTCCGTCACACACATTTTTTGCAATTGAATGTGAAAACACACAACATGAAATGCATGAAACCAATGAGATGATACCACACAGTGAACTATGCCAACCAAATTGTATTGAAAAAAATAAAGAATGCTAAAGTAAGAAAACTAACTACAATGTAAATGTGAAAAAATAAGCTGCATGTCCGCATAAAAACACAAAACAGGAAATCCAAATCCTAAAGAATTTTGTCCAAAGTCAAATGTAAAAAAATCTCCATGCAACAAAGAACTATGTACAAAAATAACAAGGGTCCATGAGCCCAACTGAACTAAGGAAACCTCCTAAAAAACCTACCTAAATATCAACTATATACAAAAAGTGGAGCAGTGTCCGTCGACTCCAAATCATAATAAGAACGAAAGGAAACCTAAAACTAAAGAACTATATACAAAGGCGGCGGGCAAGTCCAGCGGCTCACTCCGTGGTGTCCCGGGCCAGGGCATCATCGAACTCCTCTTCGATGTCCCGGAGGCGGTCCAGTTTCATGGCCCCGAGGGTCCGCAGGGACGACGCTGTGTCCTCCTCCAACCCCCTGCGGATTGCCTCGAGGCACTCGGCCCGCCTCAGGGCCCTCCGCATGGAGTTCTCCGCCCTGACCATTGTGAGCCGCGCCTCTTCCGCCCGCCGCCGCTCCGCACCTATGGCGTGGCCCAACCGCTGCCACACGGAAGACACTCTCTGTCCTGGGTCCCCCTGCCCTCCGGCCGATGCCTGCCCCTCCGATGTCGAAAGCCCCGAGCCTTCATGTCTCCCACCATGTTGCTGCTGCTGCTGCTCTGCCTCTGCCCGTGCACTGCCTCCTGCTGCCTGCACATCCTCCGCCGGCTGGGGTGCACTTGTTGATGTGGCCACCCCTGCTGGACGTCCGACTCCCGACTGTGGCAGGGATGCCTCCTCCACCAGCCTGGCCGCACCGTCAGAGGCAGCTCCACAGGGCACCCAGGTGACTGATGGGTGGGAAGATGGCACAGAGGACGACTAGCGCCTAGGGGGTCCAGTTGAGGAGGGGGTCGGAGCAAGCCCCATCAGACAGCGGAATCCGGCCTGGGTGACCTGTCCCAGCAGGCTGACGTGGTCAACGAGCCATTCGAGATGACATGCAGTCTCTCCATGAAAAGACTGCAGGTCACCTCGCATGGCCCGTTGACGCAACGCCACACCAGCCAGGACAGGCTCAACCCGGACCTGGATGGCCACGTCCGCAGGCAGAGGAAGGCCAGTTGAC
This sequence comes from Ambystoma mexicanum, assembly GCF_040938575.1. Lineage (NCBI taxonomy): Eukaryota > Metazoa > Chordata > Amphibia > Caudata > Ambystomatidae > Ambystoma > Ambystoma mexicanum. The sequence goes on along the minus strand of NC_090926.1, from coordinate 694,330,110 downwards.
GTCAGCTCATCCCCTGCCTGAAAACGGGTCTGGACGTAGGCATCCCTGCTGGTGCAAGATGATGCAGGGACAGGATCGGGGACAGGATTGCACACAGGCACCTCCGCGGCCGCCTGTGCTGCCTCCTGTCCCTGGTCCTGCACTGCACCACTAGCACCAGTGGGATCCCCACCTCCAGACCCCGTCTCTGGTGCTTGCGCGGCCCCCTCCTCCACCAAACCCCCCACCAACCTGGATGACTCCGTGCCATCTTCCCCTGTTGGGCCCTGTGGGGTCCCAGCTGCCCCTTCTGCTGCCGAGGAGTCCAACTGCAAGCTCCGCCTCTTGGACCTCCCCCCGGCAGCTGCGGCCTGGGACGCGGCACCGGACTCCTCACTCCCCGACGAGATGACAACACGGGAGGGGAGCCGGGCCTTGCGTCTCCGGCTGGCAGTCGGATCCCCGCCGCTGTGCTCCACAGCACCTTCTCCGCCCTCTTCATCAGTTGACGCTGCAGACAGGGAGAAACAAAACACAGGCATCAGGGCACTGTACAATGGACACATACACGCATGACAGTTGCACATGAGTGGCATTGGCAAACCTCAGACATGTCATCACAATCCCCAACACACATGTCATTGCAACTGGCACACATGAGCCATACCACAGCCATATCGCAACTGCCACCACCATCCCTACACATACAACAGCATCAGCAGCCAAAGGGGAGCCAGACATCACATGCAACACAGGAAGTGCACCACACATGTACACACACCACCACACTTGCATGCATGTCTACACCTCTGCCAAGTGTCGCACTGTTCAGACGGGCATCCATGTCACATCTGCCAATCAGGCTTCCACATACCGCTGTCACATGCATCCATGTTGCATCACTGTTGCACCCTTGTCAAATACACACACATGCACATGTACACAGTGCTCATACATGCAGCCGAAAACAACATACATGCCTGACATCACGGACATGTCTACTTACATACACATTCATCCAAACATGTGTGCACGCACAACTGCATTTGCCATGCAAGCCCACACACACAAGCACCATCCATGTCTCACACATTACAGCCCTCGCATGTGTCAGCCCCACGGCCCTGTACACCCCCACCCATACTCGACCCCATACAAACAGATGTGCAACCGGCACAATGGCGAATGATCACCACACGCACTGCTCACAACCAGGATGCATGTACACTCACCGCTCGACTCCAGACGGGTCTGCTTCTCTAGCACCTGGACGTGGAGCGCTGGGGATATGCGTTCCAGGACCCCCATCTGTTCTTCCGACAAGTGGCCCCGGCGCCCCTTGGCATCCGCTGCCTTCAAGAGGCGCCGGGCCTTGTTCAGGGTCCTGGACCTGAAGTCCTCCCAGCGCTTCCTGACATGTTGTAAGTCCCGGACTGCCACCCCCTCCGCGTTGATGGCAGTCACGATGTCAGTCCAGATCCGAGTCCGTCCTTCCTTGTCGGCGCGGGAACTTCCAAAGAGGGCATCATACTGCCCCAGGACTTGCTCCACCAGGACACCAACTTCGGTGGCACTGAAGCTGGTGCCCCTCTGCCTCTCTGGCCGGGGGTTGTCAGTGGTCACAGATGGTGTTTGCCCCGACATGACAACCCCAGAGGCAGGAGTGGGTGGGCAACTGGGTCCTGGGGCTGGGCTGTGGAGCGATGGAATTCCAGTCGGGAGTCTTCGGTTCCAGCAGGGGTGGTCACAGCAACAGCACCCCTGGCTGATGTGCAGGCAGCAAATGGCAGTGCACGTGGGCAGCAGGCAGTCAGGCAGCAGCAGATGGCAGGTGAGAGCGTGCTCGGGGCTCTGGGGGGCAGTAGTTCGGCCTTCTGGGCAGGAGCGTGGTCTTCTGTGTGCTTACGCGTGGCCAGCTTGGTACGGAGTGATTTGGCACGTGAAAATCCTGCACGTCAGCGTGAAAACCGAGGAAAGGCCCTTAGCGCGTAAGCGCGTCAGCACGCATACGCGTTTCTATTGGACCAAAGGCCCTCAGCGCGTAAGCGCGTCTGTGACGTGACCCGCACGGGTGTTTCCCACACAGCACGTGATGACAGAGCACACGTGGAAAGACTGCACGTCAGAGTCTCATCGCGTGTGATTGGTGGAAATGGCCGTACACGCAGAAGTGACAAAGCGTGTAATTGGTGGAAATGGCCGTACACGCAGAAGTCACAAAGCGTGTAATTGGTGGAAATGGCCGTACACGCAGAAGTCACAAAGCGTGTAATTTTTGGAAATGGCCCTAGCGCGTACACACTGCGTAAGTGACGTTGGACGTGTGGGCCTGTATAAAAGGTACGCGTAGAACACCATTTTCTTGTACGTGCTTTTCGTGGAGAGCGAGTGGGTGAATTCTGTACTTCTTGTCGGTTCACACGCGATTTACTTCACGGCGTTTCAAGTTCGTATTCCCTGTTACCTCTGACAGATTTTTCTCTTTTTTCTCTTTTACTGGTTTACCTGGGCCTGTTCCCTCAAACAGTGTTCCCTTCTACTGTTGTCCTTTCTCCTCAGACAGCGTACAAATCTTCTTTTGTCGGGGGTGTTGCCAACCAAACGCGCTCCTTTTTCACGCTCTTTTACCTGGCAGACTTTGAGTCACGCACGCATCTAACATCTGCGCTTGCCCCGTGTGTAGCCTACCCCTTCAGAGGTCATTCTAGGCTGCGTGTGACACGCATACGTTCATTCTTGTGTTACTGGGTGCCACAGCGTAGTGCAGGTTTTTCTTTCTGCACACGTGGTCTAGGAGGGGTTGCGTGCACGTCATCTCCCTTTTTTGGGGCTCCTGTGCGTAGCGTGACCCGTCATCTTTCCCCAGGGGTTACAATCAGCCTTGCAAGAGCACTAGGGTACAATTACCATCTGGTACCCAACCCCTTTGACCCCCAATTGCCCAGGACAATATTTTACAGCCACTCCCATACGCACATCAACATCAGTGCCATGGTTGGGAGGCGAGGATTCCGTAAGGGTGGCAAAGGTGGAAGAGCCACAAGTGGTGGCCGTGGTGGATCCGGTAGGGGACGTGGTCGTTATTTGCAGGGTGAGCCTGTCCCCCCATGTGTGGAGGACCAGTCAAGGGCACCCATTACCCCCCCCCCCTCCCGTTGAGGCTGATGTGGCTGACACCATCCATGCTCAGCCCTTGTTGGACCAGCCCATTGTGGCACCAGACCTGGCTGACTCCATGGCTGACTTCCAGGTCAGCAGGCCTATGACACGTGCGCTGGTGCACGTTGATGTCACCATGCCACGTGCATCTGGGGCAGCAAGGTCATCTGCTGCACCAAGTAGGCAGGGCGGAGAGGCTGCAGGGGCAGCTGCGGCTCCATCCACCCCAGCCCTCACACACCCAGCCCGGACAGTGTCGGTCCTAGTCCATGCTGCTGATATTCCCCCTGACACCATCACACTAGAGCCAATGCCTGCACCAACTCCCATGCTGAGTGTGCAATCCCACACTCCTGATACAGAGTCCACCAGGGCTCCTGCCCCTAGTGTCCAGAGCGGCGCAGGACACTCAGGATCACCACCACCTTCCAAGCGGAAGAGGAAGAGTGCTCGTCCGGCACAGGCTGATGCCCCAGACACGGCTACACAGTCCGGCCCGTCCAGGAAGCCCAGCTTCACGGATGACGAACTGAATGCACTTGTCGAGTATGTGTCCGCACATGACAACGAGATGGTCATTGTTGCAGGATCCAAGACCACACCTGCACAACGCCAGGCACACTGGCAGACCGTTGCGGACATCGTAAGTGCCCTTGGAATTGTGAGGCGCACAGCCAATGATTGCTATAAGCGCTGGAATGACCTAAAGTGCAGGGCAAAGAGTAAGCTGGCCTCAAGTCATGCCGCAACTCTAGTGACTGGAGGTGGGTCTCCAGTAGTAGACATGGAACTCACTCCACATGAGTCAGTCGCTGGGACCTACGTCACGGAGGAACAGATCCAAGGCGTGGGAGATCTCCCTGATTACGAGGCATTGTCCGGTGAGTGCACATGCATGTGTGTGTCATCCATGTGCATGGTGTGTGTGAGGGCTTCTGTTTGTGTGCCAGGTGAGAGTGTGTGCGCCTGAGTCGTATGGGTCAGCCATGTGCTTCATGCAATACATCCTGCGCAGCTGCATTTGGCCATAGCTGTATCCCTTCTGCCAACAGTAGACATGTAGTCCAACTGCACGCCAGTTGCCCTTGAAGTGTCACCTTGCCACAACATTGTTGCAAAATTTAGCACTGTTCATTTAGTCAGATATTTTCCATTCCACCACTTTTACTAGGCATGTCGCAGTCCTCTAGTCACATGTCTGACATGGCTATGGTAAAGTTGAGTGACTTTGTTACCTGGATATCATTTGTTCAAACATGTCCCTGTGCAATTGCACCATTTCGGACTGGCAGCTCCAGGTGAAGAATCTGACCTGTTAGAATTAGAAAAGCTATTACATGCGGGAACTGGACAGTATGCATAGGTGCTGCCCTCCTCTCCATTTTCACTCAATAGCAATGGTAGATGCCATCTGTGTGATGGCATGTGTGTTTCACCAGGCAATCACAGGCCAATGTGTGATGCCACTGCCAGGCAGCATGCAGAAAATGTGTTCATCTTCAATCTTGGTGTCATCAGTGTGTGCCATTTGCCTGCCCTTCATACGCAGTGAGGGTGCATGCATGGGAGAGTTTTAGTCATGTGGGACATGTGTCAAACAAGTACTGTTTCTCTTGCTTCTCAGCCCTCATTGTGTGCCATGGTGCTAATGCCTGTTTCCATTTCTTTGTTTTTATGTCTTTGCAGGGGAAGACGCACCTGATACTGCTGGGGTTGTGGAGATGGTGCAGACCCAGGAGGGGCCCGAGGGCCGACCAACCACCAGTGAGGGACGTGGTGTGCTGGTGGGTGAGAACCCACAAGTGCTGCAGGTCCTGCTCTCAAGGGGTGTCTCTGGCTGCACCTCCCCAGAGCTGTACTCAGGTGTTGATTCGGATGAGACCTACGTGCCGTCGCAGGTGAGTGTTCCAGGGAGGGATTCTGTTCTGTCTCACCCACCTGCACCAGGGTCAGAACCCTCAATGGGGATGTCAGTGTTGGCAGCTACGCCTTTGGTGGTTACGGATGCAGGGTCACACTCCGCGACATCTGATCCTGTTCCTGGGCCAGCAAATCAGAGGGGGAATGCAGTCCTGCAGCCTCAGGCAGTGCCGGCACAGCAAGGCGCAGTTCGCCTTGCCCCAGACAGGTGTGGTGCCCGCCGACGTGGTGGTCGTACGGCACCTGGCAATACTGCATGGGAGCAATCCATTTACGGTATGGCAACCCAACAGGCAGCATCATCCGAGATGATGGCTCATGCCATGGATAGGGTGGCCACTTCCATTGTCCCCCCTGAAAGGCTGATGGAGCGACTAGAGCAGGCAACCGACACCATCTGCCAGTCACACAGGGAGGACATGTTAGGGTCCAACAGGGACAGGCGGGCGGCACTGGCGACTCTGCAGGAGGCCATCTCCATTGAGTCCCAGGGCCACAGGGAAGCCCTGAGGCAGGAGCTCCTTCACCTCAGGACGACTCTTGTTGAGCTTGAGGCTTCTACACACCAAAGGACAGAACAGCAGCTGGAGCGTCTCACCCGTTCGCTCTCAGCTGAGATGCAGGCAACGAGGGCGGAGGTCCGGGCATCCCGTGAGTTGTTGCATGGGGACCTCCGCACACTCATCCTCCAGAACCAGACCTACCACACCCGCATGCTTGCCGCCATGGAGGAGCAGTCTAGGGCCTTGCGTGGGCTGCCTCCCATAGTGCAACCACCTCCGGATGCAGCTGCACAGGGTGATAATAGCGACAGCAGTGATACTCCCACAATAGGGTAGCCGTGTGGGCCATGAGCCCATGGAGGTGTTTTTTTTCCCAGGATCCACGCAAGTGGGTTCTGGTGTGCATCCTGTCCTCGGACCTCCTGGGTGGCCTCCCCAACCCCCCCGGGCCCTTCAATGGCCATTTTTGATTTTTATTTTTATTTATTTTTTTTTTATTTTTATTTCTTTTATTCCCAATTTTTTTGGGACGATTTGTTGGCTTCCGTGGTTCCTGTGGGCATACGCTGCATTGTGGCTGGGCACATGCAGGCTTGTAATGTATTTGGTTCAGATGCTTGGGTTTGAGTCACACACACCCCTCCTGCTTCCCGTTTCCATGGGCTTGCAAAGGGTGTGCCCAAGTGACAGTGAATTACACAGTGACGTTGGACTCCCATGAGCTGTGTGGGCAGTCTGTAGTCAATACTGTGTATACATTCCTAGTGCATATTGCTGTTGTGTTGTACACTGCATGTTGCATTGATGTGTAACTCATCTTCTGTGTCTACCTCCCAATTTGCAGGTCCCTTCCTCATGCCTACACAAGGACCTCTAGTCTGGAGATGTGGTCCATGTTGGCAGCAGTGCACCTACAACTCTACAGGCGCCAACACTGCACAGTTGGTAGTGGTGGGAGTGCAGGCATTTCCAGGTGGTGAGACTACTAATATTATACATTAGTGATGTCATGTTAATGGTAGTACGTGCTCAAGTTTGTTGTTGGTCCGGCATTACTGTGAGCATTTCAGGTGTTGCAAGTTTTTAATAGGGACACTGTACATTGTGACACTAGTGTCATGTTGTGGGGATTACTTTGTTTACGTGCAAATAGCATGACATGGCACAGTGTGTCGTGTGGCGGTGCTGGGGTTGGGTTGGCTGACATGGCACTGTCCTCTTGTTGCATTTTGCAAGTGGGTATTCATTTCAGCTGCTTGAATTTGTAACTTCACAAAACTGCATTGGTGGTGTCAGTGTGGGTAGGGATGCACACATTGTGACACTTCCAGGTGAACAATCTCAGGCTGATATGGTTTTCACGGTTCTTTCTCCAGACATTCAGGATCAGTGTCAGGTTGAGTCATCATTGATTGTCAGATGGAATGTGCCAGGGCAGTGTGCACTCCACAGGGGTGTGATTTCTATGTGAAGTAATTAGCCACTAGCTGTGTACGGGCGGCCTCCCCCCGTGCCCTTTCCCCTCCCATGCGCAGCGGCTGTGCATGTGGTTGGGGATGGGGGGCACCACCATGTCCACGGCCAGGCCCCGGCGTGTTGCAACGTTGTGCAGGACACATGCTGCCACTATGATCCTGCACACTACTGGGGGAGCGTACAACAGCTGCCTGCCAGAACGGTCAAGGGAGCGAAAGCGTGACTTCAGCACTCCAAATGTGCGCTCCACTATGCCCCGGGTTGTAATGTGGGCTGCGTTATATCTTACCTGGGGTGGCGTGGTGGGGTTCCGAATTGGCGTCATCATGTGGGGGCTGAGAGGGTAGGCACTGTCCCCTGTGGAGGTGGTGATTGGTATCATTGGTGGGGTTGTGACCTTGCTCAGTATCTGACATGCACGCATGTGCAGTGGCATTCATACTCACCAAGCAGCCATGTATCGCCATGCCGACCAGCTTCTAGGTCCCGGCTTAGGGTGGACATTCCGTAAATGAAGCTGTCGTGGGTTGACCCAGGATAGTTGGCATATACTGAGGTGATGATTCCCTTGGCATTACATACTACCTGCACGTTGATGGAATGCCAGTGCTTGCGGTTCCTATAGATGTGCTCAGATGCCCTGGGGGGACGTAGAACCACATGGGTGCAGTCAATGGCACCTAGCACTTTGGGGAATCGTGCCACAGCGTAGAAATCCAGGGCGGCAGCATGCCTTTCTGCAGGGGTTCTGGGCAGGTATATGTGCCTGCGGACTGATGGGCGTGCAGTGATGATGTTCCCGACCTGGTGTAGGCAGCGTGACTGGGTGGCCTGTGATACACCACCCACAATGGCACTTGTCCGCTGAAATGATCCAGTGGCTAAGAAGTGCAGTACATTGAGGACCTTCTATAGGGGGCTGAGTGCTTGGGAGCACAGGGTGGGTGATGTGAGGTCGTCCTCCCACTCACTCACCAGGTCCAGTATGATGTGTGGTGGAAACCTGTACCCCCCATGCACCTGGTCATCAGGCATCCCGAAAAGGCTGGTTCTGGGTGTGAATGTTCTGGCCCTGACTATCCTCCTCCTCCTCCTTTGGTAGGCCACGCCCACTGCTGCTAGGAACGGTATGTTCATCCTGGGTCTGAGCTAGTTATTTTGTTAGCGCGCAAATTAATGCATGCGCGTGTTGTAGGCGAGCGTGTGACCCGCGCACCCCTCAAATCCAGTGCCCAGTCCAATAGCGTGTGGAAATTGGCGCGCACACCGGGATAGAGGTGCGCTGACGTACTTGCGTGTGTAAGTGTCCGCGCACACCTGATATACACGTACATAGGCCAATCGCATGTACACGCACTTTTGTCCAATTACACGCGATGAGACTCTGACTTGCTGTCCAATTACACGCGATGAGACTCTGACGTGCAGTCTTTCCACGTGTGCTCTGTCATCCCGTGATGTGTGGGAAACACCCGTGCGCGTCACGTCACAGACGCGCTTACGCGCTGAGGGCCTTTGGTCCAATGGATTCGCGTATGCATGCTGACGCGCTTACGCGCTAAGGGCCTTTCCTCGGTTTTCACGCTGACGTGCAGGATTTTCATGTGCCAAATCACTCCGTACCAAGCTGGCCACGCGTAAGCACACGGAAGACCACGCTCCTGCCCAGAAGGCTGAACTACTGCCCCCCAGAGCCCCGAGCACGCTCCCACCTGCCATCTGCTGCTGCCTGACTGCCTGCTGCCCACGTGCACTGCCATTTGCTGCCTGCACATCAGCCAGGGGTGCTGTTGCTGTGACCACCCCTGCTGGAACCGAAGACTCCCGACTGGAATTCCATCGCTCCACAGCCCAGCCCCAGGACCCAGTTGCCCACACACTCCTGCCTCTGGGGTTGTCATGTCGGGGCATACACCATCTGTGACCACTGACAACCCCCGGCCAGAGAGGCAGAGGGGCACCAGCTTCAGTGCCACCGAAGTTGGTGTCCTGGTGGAGCAAGTCCTGGGGCAGTATGATGCCCTCTTTGGAAGTTCCCGCGCCGACAAGGAAGGACGGACTCGGATCTGGACTGACATCGTGACTGCCATCAACACGGAGGGGGTGGCAGTCCGGGACTTACAACATGTCAGGAAGCGCTGGGAGGACTTCAGGACCCTGAACAAGGCCCAGCGCCTCTTGAAGGCAGCGGATGCCAAGGGGCGCCGGGGCCACTTGTCGGAAGAACAGATGGGGGTCCTGGAACGCATATCCCCAGTGCTCCACGTCCAGGTCCTAGAGAAGCAGACCCGTCTGGAGTCGAGCGGTGAGTGTACATGCATCCTGGTTGTGAGCAGTGCGTGTGGTGATCATTCGCCATTGTGCCAGTTGCACATCTATTTGTATGGGGTCGAGTATGGGTGGGGGTGTACAGGGCCGTGGGGCTGACACATGCGAGGGCTGTAATGTGTGAGACATGGATGGTGCATGTGTGTGTGGGCTTGCATGGCAAATGCAGTTGTGCGTGCACACATGTTTGGATGAATGTGTATGTAAGTAGACATGTCCGTGATGTCAGGCATGTATGTTGTTTTCGGCTGCATGTATGAGCACTGTGTACATGTGCATGTGTGTGTATTTGACAAGGGTGCAACAGTGATGCAACATGGATGCATGTGACAGCGGTATGTGGAAGCCTGATTGGCAGATGTGACATGGATGCCCGTCTGAACAGTGCGACACTTGGCAGAGGTGTAGACATGCATGCAAGTGTGGTGGTGTGTGTACCTGTGTGGAGCACTTCCTGTGTTGCATGTGATGTCTGGCTCCCCTTTGCCTGCTGATGCTGTTGTATGTGTAGGGATGGTGCTGGCAGTTGCGATATGGCTGTGGTATGGCTCATGTGTGCCAGTTGCAATGACATGTGTGTTGGGGATTGTGATGACATGTCTGAGGTTTGCCAATGCCACTCATGTGCAACTGTCATGCGTGTATGTGTCCATTGTACAGTGCCCTGATGCCTGTGTTTTGTTTCTCCCTGTCTGCAGCGTCAACTGATGAAGAGGGCGGAGAAGGTGCTGTGGAGCACAGCGGCGGGGATCCGACCGCCAGCCGGAGACGCAAGGCCCGGCTCCCCTCCCGTGTTGTCAGGGGGAGTGAGGAGTCCGGTGCCGCGTCCCAGGCTGCAGCTGCCGGGGGGAGGTCCAAGAGGCGGAGGTTGCAGTTGGACTCCTCGGCAGCAGAAGGGGCAGCTGGGACCCCACAGGGCCCAACAGGGGAAGATGGCACGGAGTCATCCAGGTTGGTGGGGGGTTTGGTGGAGGAGGGGGCCGCGCAAGCACCAGAGACGGGGTCTGGAGGTGGGGATCCCACTGGTGCTAGTGGTGCAGTGCAGGACCAGGGACAGGAGGCAGCAGAGGCGGCCGCGGAGGTGCCTGTGTGCAATCCTGTCCCCGATCCTGTCACTGCATCATCTTGCACCAGCAGGGATGCCTACATCCAGACCCGTTTTCAGGCAGGGGATGAGCTGACGTCAACTGGCCTTCCTCTGCCTGCGGACGTGGCCATCCAGGTCTGGGTTGAGCCTGTCCTGGCTGGTGTGGCGTTGCGTCAACGGGCCATGCGAGGTGACCTGCAGTCTTTTCATGGAGAGACTGCACGTCATCTCGAATGGCTTGTTGACCACGTCAGCCTGCTGGGACAGGTCACCCAGGCCGGATTCCTCCGTCTGATGGGGCTTGCTCCGACCCCCTCCTCAACTGGACCCCCTACGCGCCAGTCGTCCTCTGTGCCATCTTCCCACCCATCAGTCACCTGGGTGCCCTGTGGAGCTGCCTCTGACGGTGCGGCCAGGCTGGTGGAGGAGGCATCCCTGCCACAGTCGGGAGTCGGAGGTCCAGCAGGGGTGGCCACATCAACAAATGCACCCCAGCCGGCGGAGGATGTGCAGGCAGCAGGAGGCAGTGCACGGGCAGAGGCAGAGCAGCAGCAGCAGCAACATGGTGGGAGGCATGAAGGCTCGGGGCTTTCGACATCGGAGGGGCGGCCATCGGCCGGAGGGCAGGGGGACCCAGGACAGAGAGTGTCTTCCGTGTGGCAGCGGTTGGGCCACGCCATAGGTGCGGAGCGGCGGCGGGCGGAAGAGGCGCGGCTCACAATGGTCAGGGCGGAGAACTCCATGCGGAGGGCCCTGAGGCGGGCCGAGTGCCTCGAGGCAATCCGCAGGGGGTTGGAGGAGGACACAGCGTCGTCCCTGCGGACCCTCGGGGCCATGGAACTGGACCGCCTCCGGGACATCGAACAGGAGTTCGATGATGCCCTGGCCCGGGACACCACGGAGTGAGCCGCTGGACTTGCCCGCCTCCTTTGTATATAGTTCTTTAGTTTTAGGTTTCCTTTCTTTCTAATTATGATTTGGAGTCGACGGACACTGCTCCACTTTTTGTATATAGTTGATTTTTAGGTAGGTTTTTTAGTAGGTTTCCTTTGTTCAGTTGGGCTCATGGACCCTTGGTATTTTTTTATACGGACATGCATGTTTTTTTTTCTCATTCATATTGTAGTTAGTTTTCTTTCTTTGGCATTCTTAATTTTTTTTAATACAATTTTGTTAGCATACTTCACTGTGTGGTATCATCTCATTGGTTTCATGCATGTCATGTAGTGTGTTTTCCCATTATATTGCAACCATTGTGTGTGACGGACATGGGTTCATTAGCTTCATGTACATTGGGGGTGTAACATGTGATTTCCATTTCCATGTGGGTGAATGGGTTACTTGGTAGGGCTTTTTGGATGTGGAGGCTGTCCATTACGCACATGATTGGGGATTGTGAGGACCTGGTGGGGGCTGCCCCTGCACTGCTGGGGGGTGGGGGTGGTGGGAGACATGAGTGGGGGCCTGGTGGAGGGTGACCCTGCACTGCCGGGGGGTGGGGGTGGTGGGAGACATTAGTGGGGGCCTGGTGGAGGCTGCCCCTGCACTGCTGGGGGGTGGGGGTGCAGGGGGACATGAGTGGGGGCCTGGTGGAGGGTGACCCTGCACTGCCGGGGGGTGGGGGTGGTGGGAGACATGAGTGGGGGCCTGGTGGAGGCTGCCCCTGGTGGCTGGGGGGTGGGGGTGGTGGGACACATGAGTGGGGGCCTGCTGGAGGCTGCCCCTGGTGGCTGGGGGGTGGGGGTGCAGGGGGACATGAGTGGGGGCCTGGTGGAGGGTGCCCCTGCACTGCTGGGGGGTGGGGATGCTGGGAGACATGAGTGGGGGCCTGGTGGAGGGTGCCCCTGCACTGCTGGGGGGTGGGGATGCTGGGAGACATGAGTGGGGGCCTGGTGGAGGCTGCCCCTGGTGGCTGGGGGGTGGGGGTGGCGGGAGACATGAGTGGGGGCCTGGTGGAGGCTGCCCCTGCACTGCTGGGGGGTGGGGGTGGTGGGAGACATGAGTGGGGGCCTGGTGGAGGCTGCCCCTGGTGGCTGGGGGGTGGGGGTGGTGGGAGACATGAGTGGGGGCCTGGTGGAGGCTGCCCCTGGTGGCTGGGGGGTGGGGGTGGTGGGAGACATGAGTGGGGGCCTGGTGGAGGCTGCCCCTGGATGCTGTGGGGTGGGGGTGCAGGGGGACATGAGTGGGGGCCTGGTAGAGGCTGCCCCTGCACTGCCGGGGGGTGGGGGTGGTGGGAGACAAGAGTGGGGGCCTGGTGGAGGCTGCCCATGGTGGCTGGGGGGTGGGGGTGGTGGGAGACATGAGTGGGGGCCTGGTGGAGGCTGCCCATGGTGGCTGGGGTGTGGGGGTGGTGGGAGACATGAGTGGGGGCCTGGTGGAGGCTGCCCCTGGTGGCTGGGGGGTGGGGGTGGTGGGAGACATGAGTGGGGGCCTGGTGGAGGCTGCCCATGGTGGCAGGGGGGTGGGGGTGGTGGGAGACATGAGTGGGTGCCTGGTGGAGGCTGCCCCTGCACTGCTGGGGGGTGGGGGTGGTGGGAGACATGAGTGGGGGCCTGGTGGAGGCTGCCCCTGGTGGCTGGGGGGTGGGGGTGGCGGGAGACATGAGTGGGGGCCTGGTGGAGGCTGCCCCTGGATGCTGTGGGGTGGGGGTGCAGGGGGACATGAGTGGGGGCCTGGTGGAGGGTGCCCCTGCACTGCTGGGGGGTGGGGTGCTGGGAGACATGAGTGGGGGCCTGGTGGAGCGTGCCCCTGCACTGCTGGGGGGTGGGGATGCTGGGAGACATGAGTGGGGGCCTGGTGGAGGCTGCCCCTGGTGGCTGGGGGGTGGGGGTGGCGGGAGACATGAGTGGGGGCCTGGTGGAGGCTGCCCCTGCACTGCTGGGGGGTGGGGGTGGTGGGAGACATGAGTGGGGGCCTGGTGGAGGCTGCCCCTGGATGCCTGGGGGTGGGGGTGGTGGTAGACATGAGTGGGGGCCTGGTGGAGGGTGACCCTGCACTGCCGGGGGGTGGGGGTGGTGGTAGACATGAGTGGGGGCCTGGTGGAGGCTGCCCATGGTGGCAGGGGGGTGGGGGTGGTGGGAGACATGAGTGGGGGCCTGGTGAGGCTGCCCCTGGTGGCTGGGGGGTGGGGGTGCAGGGGGACATGAGTGGGGGCCTGGTGGAGGGTGCCCCTGCACTGCTGGGGGGTGGGGATGCTGGGAGACATGAGTGGGGCCTGGTGGAGGGTGCCCCTGCACTGCTGGGGGGTGGGGGTGCAGGGGGACATGAGTGGGGGCCTGGTGGAGGCTGCCCCTGCACTGCCGGGGGGTGGGGGTGGTGGGAGACATGAGTGGGGGCCTGGTGGGGGCTGCCCATGGTGGCAGGGGGTTGGGGGTGGTGGGAGACATGAGTGGGGGCCTGGTGGAGGCTGCCCCTGGTGGCTGGGGGGTGGGGGTGGTGGGACACATGAGTGGGGGCCTGCGGGAGGCTGCCCCTAGTGGCTGGGGGGTGGGGGTGCAGGGGGACATGAGTGGGGGCCTGGTGGAGGGTGCCCCTGCACTGCTGGGGGGTGGGGATGCTGGGAGACATGAGTGGGGGCCTGGTGGAGGGTGCCCCTGCACTGCTGGGGGGTGGGGATGCTGGGAGACATGAGTGGGGGCCTGGTGGAGGCTGCCCCTGGTGGCTGGGGGGTGGGGGTGGCGGGAGACATGAGTGGGGGCCTGGTGGAGGCTGCCCCTGCACTGCTGGGGGGTGGGGGTGGTGGGAGACATGAGTGGGGGCCTGGTGGAGGCTGCCCCTGGTGGCTGGGGGGTGGGGGTGGTGGGAGACATGAGTGGGAGCCTGGTGGAGGCTGCCCCTGGTGGCTGGGGGGTGGGGGTGGTGGGAGACATGAGTGGGGGCCTGGTGGAGGCTGCCCATGGTGGCAGGGGGGTGGGGGTGGTGGGAGACATGAGTGGGTGCCTGGTGGAGGCTGCCCCTGCACTGCTGGGGGGTGGGGGTGGTGGGAGACATGAGTGGGGGCCTGGTGGAGGCTGCCCATGGTGGCAGGGGGGTGGGGGTGGTGGGACACATGAGTGGGGGCCTGGTGGAGGCTGCCCATGGTGGCAGGGGGGTGGGGGTGGTGGGAGACATGAGTGGGGACCTGGTGGAGGCTGCCCCTGGTGGCTGGGGGGTGGGGGTGGTGGGAGACATGAGTGGGAGCCTGGTGGAGGCTGCCCCTGGTGGCTGGGGGTGGGGGTGGTGGGAGACATGAGTGGGGGCCTGGTGGAGGCTGCCCATGGTGGCAGGGGGGTGGGGGTGGTGGGAGACATGAGTGGGTGCCTGGTGGAGGCTGCCCCTGCACTGCTGGGGGGTGGGGGTGGTGGGAGACATGAGTGGGGGCCTGGTGGCGGCTGCCCATGGTGGCAGGGGGGTGGGGGTGGTGGGACACATGAGTGGGGGCCTGGTGGAGGCTGCCCATGGTGGCAGGGGGGTGGGGGTGGTGGGAGACATGAGTGGGGGCCTGGTGGAGGCTGCCCCTGCACTGCCTGGGGGGTGGGGGTGGTGGGAGACATGAGTGCGTGCCTGGTGGAGGCTGCCCCTGCACTGCTGGGGGGTGGGGGTGGGGGTGGTGGTAGACATGAGTGGGGGCCTGGTGGAGGCTGCCCCTGTACTGCTGGGGGGTGGGGGTAGTGGGAGACATGGGTGGGGGCCTGGTGGAGGCTGCCCCTGGTGGCTGGGGGGTGGGGTGGTAGTAGACATGAGTGGGGGCCTGCTCGAGGCTGCCCCTGGTGGCTGGGGGGTGGGGGTGGTGGGACACATGATTGGGGGCCTGGTGGAGGCTGCCCATGGTGGCAGGGGGGTGGGGGTGGTGGGAGACATGAGTGGGGGCCTGGTGGAGGCTGCCCATGGTGGCAGGGGGGTGGGGGTGGTGGAGACATGAGTGGGGGCCTGGTGGAGGCTGCCCCTGCACTGCTGGGGAGTGGGGGTGGTGGGAGACATGCATTGTTGATCAGTAGTGCAAGGTGACATGTGGGTTGGCTGGGGGCATGGCCATGGTGGATGGGCTGCCTGCGGGACATGAGCAGGGGTGCAGGGTAGTCCCCCGTGGTGTGGGCTGCCTGCAGGGGCCGTGGAGGTTGTGGAGCGTACACCTGGGAGGACCCACAAGGCCAATTCACGTGTAGTACTCCCCAGAACCCCTGAAATACACATTCCCTGCTGGTATCGCGTGTTCAACTTACCGCGCACCCCTGAACTACACGTACCCTGCTCGCACTGGGCCAATCGCGTGTGGAACTTCCAGCGCACCCCTGAAATACACGTACCCTGCTCGCACTGGGCCAATCGCGTGTGGAACTTCCCGCGCACCCCTGAAATACACGTACCCTGCTCGCACTGGGACTATCGCGTGTGGAACTTCCCACGCACCCCTGAAATACATGTACCCTGATGGAATCGCGTGTGGAACTTCCTGCGCACCCATGTAATACACGTACCCTGCTCGCACTGGCCCATTCGTGTGTGGAACTTCCCGCGCACCCCTGAAATGCACGTACCCTGCAGAATTTGCGTGTGGAACTTCCCGCGCACCCCTGAAATACACGTACCCTGCTCGCACTGGGACAATCGCGTGTGTAACTTCCCGCGCACCCCTGAAATACACGTACCCTGCTCGCACTGGGACTATCGCGTGTGTGACTTCCCGCGCACCCCTGGAATACACGTACCCTGATGGAATCGCGTGTGGAACTTCCCGCGCACCCATGTAATACACGTACCCTGCTCGCACTGGCCCATTTGCGTGTGGAACTTCCCGCGCACCCCTGAAATGCACGTACCCTGCAGAATTTGCATGTGGAACTTCCCGCGCACCCCTGAAATACACGTACCCTGCTGAAATCGCGTGTGGAACTTCCCGCGCACCCCTGAAATACACATACCTTGCTGAAATCACGTGTGGAACTTCCCGCGCACCCCTGAAATACACGTACCCGGACAAATCGCGTGTGACACTTCCCGCGCACCCCGGTATACACGCACACGTATTTTTTGTCAGCGGGTCCGTGTTTGTGGGTACCCCTTTGCACGTCATTTGTCCTGGAGGGCCACAGTATAGGACATTCATCATGGCGGTATATAGGTGCTATTTGTTGGCGCATGTCATGACCGCAGCCTCCAAGGAGTCAGGTTTAGCCCAACTGCCTCGGAAGCTGGGTCACAACTTCATTTTCAGGCACCCATCGGCTCCCATAGGGGCCTTATGGACCTTGTCCTGGCGCCAGTGGCGCCAGGCTCATAAGGGGACCCAGTCCCGGCACAGGACGTGCCGGGCTCATGATGTAAGGAATGGTGCTTGGGTGGACCTACCGGCTGCAGACCATGCTGCTCACTCCCCTGCAGGATGAAATCCTCATCCATCCATGGCTGGAACTAGTTTACCTTCTGGGTGTGGCCAGCACCACTCCCTGGGACTGGATACTGGAACTATTCTGGAAGCTGGGACTTCTTACCTGGGCGAGGCTGCTGCGGAAGGAGACACCTAAGCACTCCAGTAGGACTATTTAAACCACGCCCGATCAGAGCAACGTGCTTCGCGTTATTCTGCAATAGCAGCAAGACGCTCACCGTGTCAGCTCCAGAGAATCTTCAACTTCTGCATCTAGGGAAGAGAAATCCGTAATCTTACCTTCTGAAATACCATCTTCGTCTTCTGCAGCATCTGAGAAGGGAAAAGAACACCAGGTTTGCACGAGATAACAACCAGCGCAGCACTTACCCAATCCATCGGTGCATCTCAAGCCACGGGCTGCAGCTTTCCATTTTTCGGCACCCTGTGGAAGCAAGGACATTGGTAAGTAACCATCGTGAAACTTTCCCTACCTGCGCTGCATTCTTCTCGCCTCCGCCGACGCTGCTACTCGCATCTGCAAAACAAAAGGACATCATTAAGAAATACAAAACTCCATCCATACGCACGTGTTTTGGGCAGCTCTCATCTTTCTCACTCCTCGGCGCATTCCTCGACATCTATTTTTCTACCCAGCTGCTTCTGCAACCTGAAAAAGGAAAAGAGACATTAAGAAGTGCTTTAAACTTCGAATTGACATTTTCTACTTACTTGCCTGCAATACCTTTGCCTTTCCATCGCTCTCCATTCAAGCAACCGCCGTTCGTGCTGCTAACGACGGCCTAGCTCCAAATCTTCATCCTCTGCAACCAAGAGGCTGGACAATTAACCAGTGAAGTAACTGGCTTCGGCGCCCCTGCACAGACGCAGGATGGAGAGCTCCGCTTTCACCTATATAAGGTGAGCACATTTAGCCTACGAACTACGTGGGGAGTACCAGGAAGGGGAGTCAGCTTGCCCAGTCAGGCTTATATATCCTATTAACCCCTTGCTCTCCCAATTGCAGACACCTCACCCTTCAGATCAAGATCTCAGTGAGGAGAGGGCCTTTCCAGGGTGGCATTCGAGGCCTGCGCGTGACCCTAGAAGACTCCGAGAACCCCCAGCCCAGACCTGCACCTCCGAGGGATTCAGGTGAGCGTTACAGAACGCGAAGCCTACCGCAATATTCCCACCCAGGCGCAATGGAAACCTCGGACACAGATCAACTGGCTCAATTGCTTGGGGAACTAAGGGCAGAAGTACACGCATCTCGCCAAGAAACAAACGCTTTACGAAGGGAGTTGATCATGGCCAAGGAACGGACTGATGATCTGGCCAGACAGTTGCTACAGGCTCAAGCGGGACAGACGCCACTGCCTCCCTATGGAGGGGGCGGCACTCCTACAACCTCAAGTAATCCGGTGCAAATTAATCTGCCAGGGAATGTTCCTTTGGCCCCGCCCGAACGTTTTTCCGGTGATCCAAAGCGATATGCAGTATTCATCAATCAATGCCGCTTGCACTTTCTGTGTAGACCCGCCGCATTCCCAACAGACCAAGCCAAGGTAGCGTTTGTACTTTCCTATCTTAGCGGTAGTGCTGCAGACTGGTCCATTCCTCTCGTGACACAGGATGACCCGCTCCTCTATAACTTTCAAGACTTTCAGACCAGTATGGAAAAGTTGTTCGCAAGACATTCGCAGGGGCAGGCCTTGGACAATGAACTCCTGTCACTCAGACAAGGTAATCAGGATCTCCTGGCTTACATAGCGTCCTTTAATAGACTGGTGGTTGAGACCAGTTGGCCTGAAGATAAGAGAATCACGCTCTTCTACAGAGGTCTACGTGGGGAACTTAAAGACGTTTTAGCTCAGGTGGTGAATCCGCCGCAAGACTGTTCAGATTATATCGACCTAGTGGTCCAATTAGATCATCGGCTACAGAACAGGAAGACCGATCGATCCAGATTTGAAACCCGGGTACTTTCAAGACCTCAGAGCTCCACTAAAGGGAATGACTCCGTGGAACCAATGCAAATAGGAGTAGTAAAAGGACCATTAACCCAGAAAGAACGGGAAAGAAGAAGGCAATTACAGCTGTGCCTATACTGTGGGAATTCTGGACATTTCCTTCGTGATTGCTCAGTGAAACCGGTCAAGAAGACCGTAGGAGCTTCTGATAAAACTGCTGAGAAACTGGAATCGGGAAACGACCTCGCCCGACAAGCGTAGAGGTCCGCTTGCCGAGCGTTAGAACCAGTTCCTTGACCTCGCATTTGGTAATGCCTATGGTCCTCATATGTCCCAATAGACCAGATCGCATGCATGCTATCAAAGTATACATCGATAGCGGAGCAATCGGTAATTATGTGGACCACGACTTGGCTACCAGGATGGATCTTCCCCTACGTCCCAAGATGGTAAAGGACGTAATCACTACAGTGGATGGTACTGAAATAGCTTCCGGACCAGTTTCTCATACCACCGTGGAGGTAACGTTGTTATGTCAAGGCGGACATCGGGAGAAGATCGTGTTTGATGTAATCAAGGCCCCGCAGTTTCAGGTGATTCTGGGAATGCCTTGGTTGGAAAAGCACAATCCTCAGATAAACTGGCGAGCCAAGGTGATTCGGTTTCCAGAATGAGCTTCAACCTGTTATCCTCAGCCCGAAATCAAGCTAGCAGCCATCACTTCCGAGGACCCCCGATTACCTCTGGAATACCAAGAGTTCAGCGACGTCTTTCAGAAAGATCAAGCCAACACCCTGCCTCCACATCGGTCATACGACTGCCAGATAGACCTGATACCTGGGTCCACCCCTCCGTGCAGTAGAATATATGCCCTCACTGAACCAGAAAACCTCCATCTCAGGCAATACTTGGACCAGTACTTGGCTAACGGATTCATCCGCCCCTCGAAATCCCCGGCTTCCTCAGCTTTGTTCTTCGTCCCGAAAAAGGAAGGTGACCTAAGAACGTGTATCTATTATCGCGCCCTGAACCAGATTACAGTCAAAAACCGATACCCGTTGCCCTTGATTCCTGAATTATTAGACCAGGTAAAAGGTGCCTGCATATACACAAAGTTAGACCTCAGAGGAGCTTACCATTTGGTACGCATTAAGGAGGGCGACGAATGGAAGACGGCCTTTCGCACTAAATATGGATTATTTGAGTATCAAGTAATGCCCTTTGGACTATGCAACGCACCGGCCGCTTTCCAGTTTTTCATGAATGATGTCCTCAGAGAACTTATTGATGTGTGCGTAGTCGTTTATATTGACGACATCCTGGTATACTCAGCCTCAGAATCTGATCATCGTAGACACGTCACAGCGGTTTTACAGAGACTTCGCCAACACCGCTTGTTTGCTAAACTGGAGAAGTGCACCTTTCACGCAAAGGAAGTGGAATTTTTAGGGTTCATCTTATCACCCAACGGAGTTCACATGGACTCAAGAAAAGTGGATGCTATCACCAAATGGCCTTCCCCAACTTCCGTGAAAGGTGTGCAGAGCATGCTGGGCTTCGCTAATTTTTACCGAAGGTTCATTCCTGAATTCTCTCGGGTAGTCCAACCTATCACGGCTCTTCTGAAAAAGAATAAAAAATTCGAGTGGACTCCAGAAGCCGAACAAGCCTTCCAAGAATTAAAAACCAAATTTATCTCTGCTCCAGTCTTAAGGCATCCCCGTCCAGAACTTCCCTACATCGTCGAGACAGACGCTTCCAGTCTTGCAATGGGGGCGGTGCTGTCACAAAGAGACCCCGACACGCACCAGTTACACCCTGTAGCCTTTTGGTCTCGCAAATTTTCGGCACCTGAAATCAACTACACAATTACGGACAAAGAACTCTTGGCAATTAAGTCCGCCTTTAAGGCCTGGCGGCATTATCTTTTGGGAGCCCGGCACACAGTAACTGTAATCACGGATCACCGTAACCTCCAGTACCTGAAGTCAGCTAAAGCTCAATCTTCGAGGCAACTACGCTGGGCTTTATTCTTTGCAGAATTCGATTTTGTAATCACATTTCGACCAGGCGTTAGGAACGGAAAAGCAGACGCCCTTTCCCGGATAGGGGTAGACGAACTTACAGCTAATCCGGAGCCGGTGCCAATAATTCCTGAACAAAAGATACTAGGAGTAATCAACACATCATCCCTCGAAGAGATTAAAGCAAGGGTCAATCAACTCATAACTCCCGAAGATTCATCGAATTGGCAATTGAAAGGAAAGCATTTTACAATAGATCAGAACCTATTGTATTTCCAAGGAAGACTATTCTTACCCTGCGCTGACTTACAAAAACAGGTCATCACCTGCTACCATGATTCTCTAATGGAAGGACATCCTGGAGTTGCCAAAACCTCAGAGAAAATTAAAAGACATTTTTGGTGGCCATCTTGGAGGAAAGATGTTAAGGAGTTTGTGGGTTCTTGTGGTATCTGCGCACAAAACAAGAGTCAGAAGGAAAAACCAGCAGGATTATTACGTCCAATAGACATTCCACCAGGCCCTTGGCACACGCTCTCGATGGATTTATCACGGATTTACCCCCTTGCTCCGGATACAACACAATTCTAGTGATCATGGACCTTTTTTCAAAAATGGCTCATTTTATCCCACTGAAGGGTTTACCTACAGCTTCCATTCTAGCCCGAGAATTTCTCGAAAACATTGTCCGGTTGCACGGTTTCCCTTCAGTACTAATCTCTGACCGAGGGAGCCAATTCATTTCCCATTTTTGGCGGAGTTGTTGTCGTTTAGCACAGATTGATGTACGACTTTCCACCAGCCATCATCCTCAAACCGATGGGCAGACTGAGAGAACTAACCAAACTCTAGAACAATATCTGCGCTGCATGTTGCATCAATCCGAGGGTACTTGGAAGGATGTCCTTTGGATTGCTGAATACGCTTACAATAATTCAATCCATTCTGGGACAGGAAAAACCCCTTTTTTCCTGCTGTATGGAAGTCATCCTCGAACCTCAAATCTGGACCCAGCTCAAGCTCTCGGAACACCTGCTGTTGACCATCTGCATTCGGCGATAACTCAAGCATTTAAAGAAGCCACAGCTCATCTTCAACGAGCTAAAGAATCATACAAAAAAGGAGCGGACCAACATCGAAAAGAGGCTCCTCAATATCAAAAAGGAGATCAAGTCTGGCTGTCCACTAAACATTTATCTTTAAAAGGGCCACGCACCTTCAACCCAAGATATTTAGGACCCTACTCGATCACGGCCGTGATTAACCCAGTGGCTGTCAAACTAGAATTACCTACTCGAATGAAGATACATCCTGTCTTCCATGTTTCTCTCCTGAAACCTGTGCAACCCGGAACCCGTTTGACTAAACCTCCTGAGCCAATCCAAGTTGACGGAGAATCCAAATTTGAAATTCGAGACATCTTGGACTCCAAAATTTCCAAATCAAAACTATACTACCTGATTGATTGGAAGGGATATGGACCCCAGGAGAGATCTTGGGAACCTTCAGAATATGTACATGCACCTCGTTTAGTCCGAAAATTTAATCGGGCTTTTCCCAACAAGCCAAAACCTCCGGAAAAGACAAGCTTGGGAGGGGCCTTGAGGGGGGGTACTGTCATGACCGCAGCCTCCAAGGAGTCAGGTTTAGCCCAACTGCCTCGGAAGCTGGGTCACAACTTCATTTTCAGGCACCCATCGGCTCCCATAGGGGCCTTATGGACCTTGTCCTGGCGCCAGTGGCGCCAGGCTCATAAGGGGACCCAGTCCCGGCACAGGACGTGCCGGGCTCATGATGTAAGGAATGGTGCTTGGGTGGACCTACCGGCTGCAGACCATGCTGCTCACTCCCCTGCAGGATGAAATTCTCATCCATCCATGGCTGGAACTAGTTTACCTTCTGGGTGTGGCCAGCACCACTCCCTGGGACTGGATACTGGAACTATTCTGGAAGCTGGGACTTCTTACCTGGGCGAGGCTGCTGTGGAAGGAGACACCTAAGCACTCCAGTAGGACTATTTAAACCACGCCCGATCAGAGCAACGTGCTTCACGTTATTCTGCAATAGCAGCAAGACGCTCACCGTGTCAGCTCCAGAGAATCTTCAACTTCTGCATCTAGGGAAGAGAAATCCGTAATCTTACCTTCTGAAATACCATCTTCGTCTTCTGCAGCATCTGAGAAGGGAAAAGAACACCAGGTTTGCACGAGATAACAACCAGCGCAGCACTTACCCAATCCATCGGTGCATCTCAAGCCACGGGCTGCAGCTTTCCATTTTTCGGCACCCTGTGGAAGCAAGGACATTGGTTAGTAACCATCGTGAAACTTTCCCTACCTGCGCTGCATTCTTCTCGCCTCCGCCGACGCTGCTACTCGCATCTGCAAAACAAAAGGACATCATTAAGAAATACAAAACTCCATCCATACGCACGTGTTTTGGGCAGCTCTCATCTTTCTCACTCCTCGGCGCATTCCTCGACATCTATTTTTCTACCCAGCTGCTTCTGCAACCTGAAAAAGGAAAAGAGACATTAAGAAGTGCTTTAAACTTCGAATTGACATTTTCTACTTACTTGCCTGCAATACCTTCGCCTTTCCATCGCTCTCCATTCAAGCAACCGCCGTTCGTGCTGCTAACGACGGCCTAGCTCCAAATCTTCATCCTCTGCAACCAAGAGGCTGGACAATTAACCAGTGAAGTAACTGGCTTCGGCGCCCCTGCACAGACGCAGGATGGAGAGCTCCGCTTTCACCTATATAAGGTGAGCACATTTAGCCTACGAACTACGTGGGGAGTACCAGGAAGGGGAGTCAGCTTGCCCAGTCAGGCTTATATATCCTATTAACCCCTTGCTCTCCCAATTGCAGACACCTCACCCTTCAGATCAAGATCTCAGTGAGGAGAGGGCCTTTCCAGGGTGGCATTCGAGGCCTGCGCGTGACCCTAGAAGACTCCGAGAACCCCCAGCCCAGACCTGCGCCTCCGAGGGATTCAGGTGAGCGTTACAGCGCACCTTTTGGCGCACATTTCTTACAGCTGCAGAGACGCTACCGCCTGCTTTCTTGTGGCGGTCGTGTTTGTGCCTGTGCGCTGGTTTGAGAGTGCGCTTTTTTGCCCTATTCTTTTCCATGAATACGTGTTGTAGGCGAGCGTGTGGGCGTTCCGCGCACTTGTGCCCTGTACTTCCCCCGTGACGCCCACGTTTTGGCAAGTTGTTCCCCATTCCGAGTGTTACGCCCGTGTTCCGCCTACTTTTGTTGCGTGCGCCGCGCTATGTGCGATTTTCGCTCTGGCCTGTGCGATTTTCGCTGTGACCTGGCGCACGCTGTTAGATGGCCTGTGCGCCAACCTGCGCCGTGCACTTTTTTATCGCACATCCGCTGGTTTTCTCGCGCACGGACTTCCATGAATCGATGTGCGCTGCTTTTCGTGCGATTTTCGCACTTGCACTGCGATTTTCGCTATTCCACTGCGATTCGCACGTTTTTGCCCACTTGCGCCGCGCTAATTATTCCATGAATCGGCCTCTAATTCTGTTGAGGCTACATTTTAATGGCTATAATCATTAAAGAAAGGCACTTGACATGAGGTGGTTGATTTCGAACGTCAACCAACCCACCGTGAATCTCTTTATAGGGGAATTCATTGATTTACTTTCAAATAATGCTAAGGTTTTATACAGACTTTTGAAAGATTTATGACAGGAATGCACTAAAATGCACTGGCTAATACAGATTTGTCTATGGACAGGTGAACGGATGTACTGGCAATTTGGGACTTGAATGGGATTTCAATGAGGTGCAAGGGTCAAAAGATCAGGATATGCAGTTTGGGGAATTGGGGTTATGTGCTACTTACAATGTAAGCTTGAGTTTGGGATTTTGGAAAGCCAGCGAGGTCTCTGGACAGCTAGATCAAGGGAGCTGGTCACTCTGGGTGGCAGGGCCAAGGGATATGGTCACTGAGGCAGCTGGGCCAAGGGATCTGGTCACTGGGCTCTCCTGGATGGGATGCTGGAAAGCTAGCTAAGGTCTGGTCACTGCACTCTCTTAGAGGGGATCAGCTGCCTCCTCTCCTTTCTCCCTGGATTCTTGGGTGTTCCTGGATCTGGATGAATGGATGGATCTGCCTGGATGGATGTATCTGGTTTTCTGGATCTTGAATGGATTTTGATTCTTGAGTGAGTGAGTTTTGAGAGTCTCTTGTGTTTCTCTGTCTCCCCCTTATATAGCCAAAATGACATCATCGGAGTTACAACCTGGGGGGAAGTACTCTGGAATTATTCCTCTCCTGGAATAGGACAGCCTAGTGATCTTCTCTCCTCCCCCCTGGGCCGATTGATTCAGGGGAAATTACATAATTTATGTGTTTGCATTTATGACTTTTCTTTGTCTCTCCAACTTCCTTTTTTACCAAAAATGAGTTATAGATCAAAACTTCAAACTTATACTAGCCACAGCCATGAGAAGTAGATATGTGGAATCATTAGGTCACAGGGAATTGGACAATCCGATCACTGACTCGCCCTTTGGCACATTTTTGCAGTTTTTATGAAATGCATAATATTAAAAATTCTGCCAATGTCTACACATATCCCCAATAACAATTTGCATCTTCTCGCCTAGTTTCATATTTGTCCCACTTATAATTCACCCTGAAATGCGTCTTTCATGGCCATTTCAGTTCACCAAGTGCTAGAAACATGTACTTGGTCTCTTTACATTCGTCTAAAAATCACATGGAAAACTGGAATAAGTAAGGATTCACTGCCCTGCTGGACTAGCAGACAGCCCTGGAAGAAGGAACAATGGAAGCCAGTATGGCTGGTAAATTACCAAAAGGTGCGATTTCCTCCAGAACCCATAGCAAACTGTCTCTGCCAGACTTGGCTTACAACAAAGGACTTTTATGATGCCCTTTGAAGTTTGACAGTTCCTCCTTCAGAGTGGGTGCTGGAGGAAATCTCACCTTTTGGTCATGTACCAGCCATACTGGCTTCCATTGTTCCTTCTTCAAGGGCTGCCTGCTAGTCCAGCATGGCAGTGAATCCTTACACTCTCTGCCTTTTCATATGTCACTGTGGGCCGGTTCACTTATGGATGCTTTTTCAGTGGGAGGCAGCGCTGGCCATTGAATTCAGTGCCTGAGCCAAAAACCCAGTTTTACTAGTTTCAGAGTCTTTTCTAAGTAACCAAGTCTTGTGGGAACAAATATAATGTACATTATATAGCCAAACCCCCACCCAAATATTCAATCACATTTCTGTGCGAGCAAAAGCTGCCATTTGACATTAACTTTTAAACTGCATTTTCCTTATTTCAAAAGAGCAGATTCACATGTATGCAGGCCTTTCATTTCAAGTTTACAAATGTGGTTTTGCACAGAAGGATATTGCACAGAATTTCTTTGATATTGATATTGACTTCGTAATTTCTTTCATTTATTTCAATTTGAGTGCGATGGTTCACATCAAAAGGAGACAAAAGTTGTGCTAAGTGAAAAGCAGAACTCTTTGCCCCTCATGTGATTTCTCAGTAGACAATGCCGTTTTTGGGAGGTATTGCTTAACGTTTTGTCAATCAGATGAAATAAAGCACGCAGGGGTATGTTTCAATGGAGTGCACAACTTTTTGGTGTTTTAAATGAAAGAAAGAACAAATGCAGGGCTGTCTTGAAGGTCGTGGCAACTTCATTATGCAGAGGACTGTATTGCTCTCCCCAGAGTGCACGGAAAAACATAAATCACCAATGCAATTACAGAGCAAATACTTTGAACGCAGAAAGACGCAATAACTCACAACCACACATTCTTAGAAGATAATCAGCTCTTATACGGCTATTTATTCAAAGCTGACAAGCAACCAATAATAACATAGAAATAACTCACAGAAGTAATATAGACATAAATCACAGAAGAAGTAAAGAATTCAAAAGGAAATACATCACTGTGAGCGTAACAGGATTCCTCATCTCGCCCAGAAGCGGCTGGAAGACCCCGGGAACAGCCAGGCCGAGACCACCACAGCTCACAGGAGTGCCTGACGTAAGCGTCCTTGTCCGGCTGAAGTCTCACCTGACCACCTCTGGGTTTCCGCATATATACACACTCCACAAAGGGGAGTCAATTCTCGAACCTTCTGGAAATTGCACTTGCGCAGTTGATGAGCAGCCGTCGGTTGCCAGCTGGGTCAATCGAGAGCTACCCTCAAGGAGCAGAGTGCCTCACTTCTCTAAAAACACGCTCCATAGAGAACAGTAACAAACCATAACAAAGTTAGCTTTCCCAGCAGAAATGTCCTTGACCGCATACCAGGTTTGGAAAGCATGTTTTTCTCAGCACCATGAATCTAACACTCAGCAAAATGTGTGCAGCTTTTCACTGCGGCATGAAGTAAATATCCATCATGGCTCCGAGCGCTCCCAGAATGCATTGCGCACCAGCGCCATTTTAGTTCAAGCATAAAAAGGACAGAACAGCAAATGTAGAGCCGCTCTGAATGCAGGTCTCTTTCTTATGATTCAACTTGAAAGTACAGCAAATGCAGACCCATTCTTTGGGTGGCAGTGTTCAGTGCTCGCCACACATGTGCCAGGAAGACAAAACCATGGCTGTTTTTGTGGCACTGTTTTTGGTTGAAGGGGATTTCTGCTTAGGGCCTTAAATGTACCCCACAACTCTCATACTGCTCAAACACCCATCAACTGCAGTGCATGCACTCCCTCACTCTATACACATAAACACACACAAACTCACACTTCACATGCACACTCACTGCATATAAACACAGCACACACACAAATCACATTCACCCATACACTACATAGTGCCCAGATATCCAAACCCTGTCCTTACCTAAATTACCCATACACTGCACTTATGCACACACAATGCAGTGATTTGGTTGTTATATTCTTTCATTTCCTCTCTGATGTTCTTAGCAGCTTCAAGCATGATGTGTCTCTTTGAAAGATTGCTCATATCTGCTGGCTGTTCTAGATTATCAATGTACGAGAGAAGACTCGAGTATATTGGCAGTCATTTGTAGAGAACATACCAGGCCATTTGAAGATAATCCCTGGCAGTAGGGTAAGTCTCTAGAACTTTTATTGTAATCCATGCTAATGGTGTATGTTATTATTAGGTGGAAATACCTAGGAATGATGGGAGTATGTAGACAACTGATACTAATAACAAGCCATGGGGAAAGTACCTACTATTTGCTGTGATCAGAGTGAATACCAGGGCATTAAATGGCAATGATCTGAGTACCTGGGCATTTGATGGCATTTCATGCCAATAATGAGAGTTCCTGAGCATTTCATGGAAGTACTTTGCAATGATGTATGTACCTGGACATTTGATGATAATCCTTGGAAAGTATGCAAGTGCTTGAAAATATGATGCCAATACCTGGCATATGGAAAGTGTACCAGGGCATATGTTGTTAATACCTGTCAATGCGTACGTAGCACATAAAGCTAAACCTATTGGCTTGTTAAGGATTGGGCCCTACATGAGACTGGGAAAGCCCCAACTTTCTTGTTAGTCATCTCAATCCCCATGCTCCTCTTAAGACTTGGCTGCTCCCTAACTAAGCACCCACAATCCCTATAAGACTAGTGGGATACAAAAATTAGTAGCACCACAGGCCAAACGATGAATCTTGTCTCTGTTTGCTTTTTCTGTGCTTGGCAGCAGTGCAGGAACAGGCCCGGATATGGGCAAGATTGCCGCCTGTCCCCAAGTATTACGCTCACCTGGTCTCTGCGGAGGCATTGGGGCACGGTCGCAGCCCTCCTAGGGATGAAACTCCTCTTGTCTGTTCCTCCCTCTGCGTCTATGCGGGGAACTGCGGTGATGAGCATTGTGGTTCCTGCTGAATGATGATTATGAGCTCTCCGTCCTGCTGCTTCTGGCAGGGGCGCTTGTTGAAGGGAACTTAATTCCTTCACTGGTCCCTTGTCGTGGAAGTCCAGGCCAGCTGCGACTAGTCCACTTCTCTTGTGGGTAAGTGTTTCCCTTGTTTCTACTTGCCTGCTTGTCTTCCGACTGTTGTAATTGTATTTATAAAGTTCATTCTCTGTCCTTTGTATGTAATGTCTCTTTTCTCTGCTCTCTCCACTTGCAGGTAGTGTAGCGGTGCCAGCGGTAGCTCGGTAGAAGAAGCAGAGCCAGCGGTACGGAGGAGCAGGGCTGAGATGGTCCGACAGCTGGTAAGTAGCCTTTAATGGAGCCTTAGGGTGCGCGTTGGGCTATAAATGTGGCGCGACCCTGGGTTGGGTGTTTTCTGGAGTTCTAACCTTGTCTTGTCTTCTTTTCTCGTTTCAGGACTTCGGCTTCGTGGGACAGAGAGCACAGGTGCTGCAGCGTCGATTCGGGATCTGGCAAAAAGATGGAGCGTTGCCGTGAGATGTGAGCCAGGGTCCAGGTAAAGATGCTGTGTTGCAGGATCACGAGGTAAGTAGCTGGTCCAGGCGGCAGTGAGTGTCACATTGCACAGAGTTTATATACTCTTGTTCCGGCCATGCCCAGTAGCTCTGGCCTGCCTGCTGCCACGCCCTGCCACACCCAATGAGACAGCACCTGAAGACAAGGCCTAGGGAGCCACGCCCGATGAGTCAGCACATGGGGATGTTCTCTGGAATAAAGGCTTCCAGCACCTGGAACGTTCTTGTAAAATAAAAGCACTCCAGCACTGAAGTAAAACAAAAGCACTCCTACACTGAAATAAAGTGTGCACTGAAGTCAAATAAAAGCACTCCTGCACTGAAATAAAGTGTTCCTGCTCACATCTCTATATGAGCATGGCGTCTAAAATGGTAAATATATACAGTTCTGGGTGGAGCATGATTACTCTGATTCCATTAAAATGCGTCAACTGTACTCAGTTCAAACAGCATACGAATCAACACAGCAAGATTATATCAACCATAGACTTAGGAGGAAGATAAGTTGGTTAGACAATTGGAAGAATATCTCTTTGTTCTCCTCGGCAGTCCCATTCTCCGGTCGGCAGCCTTTCGTAGGTCTGTCTATCAGGGAAATTTGGCAAAGATCAGCTGGTGTATGATGGTCACTCGTAGCTCGGGGAGAGGTCTCCTTATCAGGTCCTCTCTTGGATCAGTTCTTGAAGACACAGCAGCTTTCAGATTACACGGAAGGGACCAGCGGTTCGCCTTCTTCTTCTAGCTCGGCTTCGAGAGTAAGCATCAAGTATCAACTTCTGAACAATTTCTACCAATGAGAGGCCCCCAGATATACTGGTGATCTCTCATTCATTCTGCTGGTTCACACACAGGCAACCAATCACTCAGAAGGACAGTCAGGCAGCCAATCAGGCACACAGTGCATTCAGGCCATTCTTCACTATCCAGACACTAACAACACAGAAAGTGGATTCGGACAAGCACTCTGCCATTAGCACTACACACTGCATTCATACCAGTTTCGGGCAGGGCTGTCTCAGTTATTGTGACAAACACCAGATACTAGACACCCATAACACAGAATGCGTATTCGTCACACACTCCATTCACAAAGGTCCCACTCCACGGGCGTACCCACAACATACAGTCATTGGGAAGGCTCAAGCCAGTCTGGTTGGCACTTCCCCACACCACCACATATGGAACTTCCCCCCAACAGCCAGTCAGGTAAACCGTGCCGATCTCTTCTGTGTAAGGCATCCATCTGCAACACTTGCACATCCTCTGGGGAATGTTTACGACTTCCCATTCGAGCATTTAGTTATGCTATCTGAGACCTGCACCTGGAACGTGTACGGGTTGAGCATGCACTTCTGAGGAAGATAGCCTTTGAACAATCTTAGAACCATCTCCTTTCACATGGTCGATAAGAGTTGACCCATCACTACTCTGTGTGGATGAGGACAGGTTAGACTCTACTACATCTGGTTAGCAGCACTTGGAAGCAGTCATGGTCAACATCATAAGAGACTGTGAACCACTAGCATAACAAGGCTACACACATTAGACTAGCTGTTTTGACACGAAGTCCTATACACTGGGAATCAGACAAACCTCGAACCAACTGATGCCCAGCCAAGTGACTGTCTGCCCAGGAACTGCCTCCCAAAATAGTCTGCACTGGCAGCTAGTGATTCAAACGCATTGTGAGTAGAGTGCCCATCACCCCACAGTCTTGATAAAGCTCTTGAAACATACGTTTTAAAACAACTAGAATCTGCAGGAACTTCTGCTGAATTGTGACCTCTTTCGCCCTCCTGTAATCCCTCCCTGACAGCCCCATGAGATAGTTGAAAGGCAGAGTGTGTGCTACATAAAAACTATCTATAATTAAAATTAAATTAGCACAATGACTGTATGGTTTCAAAATACTAAAATAGGGCAATATTGCTGCATACTTGACATTTTTGGCATTTCTAACCCAAACAGTTAAAATATATAGAATGTTTTTTGGCAATCAGACTAGACTAAAACGTTAGATTGGAATTCTAGTATATGACTATAGCAAACCATTGCGATATTCGTTTTTTCCCAGAAATAATGCTAGTTATTTCATTTGGTTAACACCTCAATCTTCTGCCCTTGAATGAATCACTAAGGCTATGAAAAATAATGGAGTTATTTTTCAATCTTCGCACCCAGATAACAACACACTGTTGTCGTTCTCTGGCTCGTGCTCTTGCCAACTCTTCCACTCTATATTTTAATCTTTGAAAGGGTGCTTTAGAAACCTTACGGTGTTCTCTCAAATACTTTCCGGGATTGTCCATTCAGGTGGCCACGGAAGGGCCATCGCTTTTGGATCCTGACCCTGGGGGTGGACTAGCAAGGGAGGATCACCTGAGTGGAGTGTCACGGGGGCCCGGGCAGAGAATACCCAAGGGCAAGATACAGTATTCCCCCTCTCCCCATTTTCCATCTGAAAACCCTTCCTCAGCTTTCATTGGATATTTGCAATCCCATTCCATCTCCCCTTTCCGACAAATACTGGGAAGAAGAAGAGGCAACCGAGAGAAGTGAGGTATGAAACACCTTGAGAAATAAAAGAAAGACTGCCACCTCCTATCATTAGGTTATCCCATTAATGGGGGTCAGGCAAGGTCAGGCATTTCACAATGACTACTCACACCTGACTCCGCATGACTCTTATGTAAAGTATAAAAGGTGTGGTTTTGCACAATCAGCAGAGCGAGCTGCTAATCCTGAAGGAATCCGAGAAGTCAAGGAGCTGAAGGGAGAGGAGCCTGGAGGATCTGGCGGATCTGGAGGAGAGTGGCATGCCGCAACGCAGTCCTGGTGCCCATGAGGGGCAGCTGTGTGGCTAGGGAGCTGTGTCTCAGGGAGCCGGATTGAGGCAGCCCATGTCCTGCTGGCAGAATGTGGAGGAGTGCTCGTTCCCCTGGGACGTGTGCTGGTCCAAATAGGGTCAAGGGGCTGGTGGTGAGACCTTGATCTCGATCCCCTATTCCCTGAGAGGACCACTCGCCAGCACAACGCTACCTGGCGAGTTTCAATGGGGAGAGTGAGAGAAACTCAGAAGCGTGTGGCTGGCTGGAGCAGGAAGCGAGAAAAGACAGCACTTGTAAGCTGCATGAAGTGGAAAGCAAGAAAGATAGAGGAAAGTAAAAGGAAAGTGAGAGAGAGGCGCTGAGAGAGTGGAAAGGAAGGACAAGTCTTGAAGGTAAATGAGAAGGGTGCGAGTGACCTGAAAGGGAAGGAAAGGTGCAAATGAGCACAGGAAAACAATATAAAATAAACTAGAAGGGTGCGAGTGACCCGAAAGTGAACCGAAGGTGCAAGTGAGCACCCATGAGTGAAACAAGTGTGCAAGAGGCACAGAAAGGAAAAGAACAGGTGCAAGGCTGCACAAAAGGAAAGAAATTAATTTGCGAGAGGCACAGTGAAGAGAAAGTGAGCCCAAAGGGAAGGTGCCAGGGGCACGGCAAGCCGGAAGAAAGCGAGACAAAGAAGGTGTAAGTGAGCACATCAAAGTGGAAGATAACCAAGGGGTGCAGGAACCACCAGGAAGAGGAAAGGATAGAACAGAAGCAAACACAGAAAGTAAAGAGAAGGGCCAAAGATCGGAGTGGTCACGCTAAGGATGAGCCAAGATCCTAACGTTTTGAAAGTGTCTGATATGACCCCATGAGAAGGTTGTATGTGGAAGGAACTGTGACCAAGAGAAAAGCACATCTTGACAAGTTGAACTTTTTGTTTAAAACTGAAGAGGCCTAAGCTTGGGGAAGGGATCCCTGAGAGGCCTAAGAGAAACGGTGTTGTTAAACTGAACTTGGTTTTGAATCTGACGGGCCTGAACTTGGGGAAGGGAACCCTAAGAGGCCTAACAGCAGTGAACATTTATTTGCTGAAACAAGGATGCTGATGCTATCACAAGGCTGGCCTCATTACCACCAGCTCTGAGCTGGGGGTACATATGCCGAAAAATGCTCATTTTCAGCCCAATTACTGTTTGTATGCAGTAATTGCACTGAAAATGCCCCATTGAGTCCAATGGACCGAATGGGGAATGGGGAGATACCACTACCACCGAACCCATGATCCAGCAGTAATATCGCCAGACTGGTTGGTGGTAGCAGTACTTGCCCAGGCATTATCCCAGCAGTAATACCACCAGGTTACCACCCAACTCGTGATGAGGCCCTGTGTCTCTCTTGATACCGTACCTGCCTCACATATTTTGTCAGGTGTGGGATGTGACTCAACTGAAATAAATTGGAGGACCCTAACGTATGAAAGTTAAGCAGCAGAGCTTCCACACCTACAGTAGCTACAAAGGGATCTGGTGGGTTTGATCTTTGTAGCAGCTGGTCAGAAACCATTCCACCAACTGAAAGATGTCTTATCCCTACAGATCGTGTCCTTATACCACCTCCCAGAACCTACATCCGGTTAGCCCCCCCCCAGTTAGGAATTGCCTGGAAATTTGGTATTAATGTCCTGGGAGGAGAGATTGATCTGGATTTTATAGGGGACATAAAAGTACTGCTCCACAATCACAGGGAGGAACCCTTTCAAATACAGGCAGGCAATCAAATAGCCCAAGGAATACTTGAGAGGGTAATGTTACCTATAAGTGATTTCAATCCGGCACACACCCAAGTCAAAGCCCAGCATATAGTGCACAACTGAAACCCTTATTTATTTGTGTCTGTAAGTTCAATATTCAGAACGATATACCACTCATACCACACCCTTCTCCTGAGACCCCCCCCCCCGGTCACACTGAACCAGGAATCAGGCTAGTTTGCAAAGGTAAATATTTATTTATGTATTTAAAATGTAATCACCATATGTTTTAATAGATACACAACAATCACCAAGGGGTGACAGAGCAGAGAATAATATCTTTAATACACTAGGAATAAGTAATGAGCAAAACAAACGCAGCACAGAAAACAATACTTTTGTGTGGGTTCAAATCAGTTAGCACTATGATTAGAGGTTCCCCCTGCAACGCCCCTCAACCCCCAATAGACAATGTAAAGAGACGGGAGGAGAGAGCAGGTATTCAGGAATAGCACAAATCAACAGAATATCAGTCCCACTTTCCCCCAGCAAACACAAGAGAAAAACAGAATAGATTTTTCAGCTGTCAGAATGGCTTTTAAATTGCCTTTAGACTTGACTGGGAAAAAACACCAAATATGGTCAAAAATACTTAAATTGTTGTAAATTCTTATGGGAGCCACTTTGAACAGTTGCAACCAATCACAAACAATGATATAGTCAGCAGAAAACATTTGAAATCTTAAGGTCCAAGTCGGAAGCAGTTTAGAGCTATTTCACACATGTAAACCTTTCAGTTTTTTAAAATCGTGGCAAACTTTTCATTGCGATAACAGGAGAATCGGGAGAATTGCACTAATAGTTGGGTTCTATGCATTGCTGCAGATGTCAGCTACAAGTAGGAGTTGAAATTTTGTTTCTATCACAAAAACTGAGGGAGCTATAGAGGCTTTAGTAAAGGTTGTTTTTGCGAGATAGGCGCGAGAATGGAAAACAGAAATTACTTTTGAAAATGACAAATGGGTTTGCTTACACTAGAGGATGACTATGAAAAAGCGAATACCCCACAGGGATCTTACAGTCACTTGATCAGGGTGACCCACCTGCTAAGGAAACTCGACTTCTTCAGATGAGAAAAGGGTCAGTGCAAAAATGGTTCTAGCAATACTGGTTCTGAATAAAAGAAAGGACAGGTTTGAAATAGGGATACGACAATGCAAATATACTATTGGCCACAGTTCTTCCTAGTAATACTCACAGGATAGGTTTTTTTAAATAGACCGTCAGCTCTGGTCACAGGATTCGGTCTGGTCTAGGAAAGACAGCACCTCAGGCACGGTACTGGATCAGCTATGCTGGTCGCCGGATTTCCACAGGATCTGCCCTCCTAGTCTGTGAATATTTGAATCTGCTGGTTGGCAAGTTCCTCAGGCAAGCCTAGTGGTGGCAAGCCAGAAGATTTCAGGATACTGGTTCAAAAGGCCTTCTCACACCACCCAGCGCTTTACTGGGTAGAGAGAATAAATTTGAGGATTTGGACCTTGCTGGAAATCAATAGTCTCTATTGTTGGCAAGAGATTTGGCATCTGGATCTGGAAGAATATTAAAGCTAGATGTAGAATGCTGGATCAGAGTGCTTCGCCGGAATCAGGAAAGTGGCTGGATCAGTCAGTCCCTATGTGTTGTCAGCTGTCTCTATTTATGCTATAGGATGACATCACAAAGGGGGTGTGTGGGCCGGCTTAGCTAAATTTGCCCCTGTGACCTGGGATAGGACCACTTTTCATCTCCGCCTTGCAATTTGAGTGATTGGATCAAGGTCGGATGATGTCACATTTTATGATTTGCTTTACAACCCTCAGAGACCTCCCTTTAGCCACTGGTTTCAAAATCGGATTTGATACTAAATGTACATTTCTACATTGGTCATCTTTATACAATGCACACATAAAGATGCCATATTTTACGTAGCAGCTATTCCTCAAAACCCTGCACCGGTGGGATCTTGTCTCAACTCTCTACAGAATTTTGCCCTTTTCGCTATGAACACAATTGCCAAATTTAATGCAAATTTCCACACATGTGTGTGCTTAACATAGCGATATGCGTGTACATTTTCACAATTCTAATAGTAATACATTTTGCATAAAACCACATATATTGCCATTCCTGTCCAGAACATGTCACACAGTTCTACCACCTCTCCACACGTGCAGCCACAAATTAAATTAACAACTCTATCCTTTTTATATTTTTCACCATTTTGAATATCAAGTTATGAGTCTTTTAAACATGTGTTCTTTGTTCATGTTTAGCAACAGATGGTCCGCCCCTTTTTGTCTCCCTGCAGTCCAGGACATCTCCCTCCTTGCTTGTTCCTTCCAGGGGCCATTTACAACCACCTTCACACTTCCAGTTTCCTAGTCTGCAGCTTTGTCATTGTTCCTTCGCTTTCTGTAGACAAGATTCTGTTCTACCCCGCAATTAACACCTTTCAGTGAGTTTCTGCTGAGAGGAAGGCCCGCCTTCTGGGAGAAAAACCTGCTTTTCCAGTTCTTGCAGCTTCAGCCAGGCTAATTAACTTTTTAAACCCAGCAAAAACCAAATTTGTTACATCAAACATAAATACATTTCTTTCTTGGCCTTAAAATCTGTGTGGAAAAACATTGTGTCTGGTCTGACCAGACGTTCTGAGCGGGTCCCGCAAGGGAACCTCGTAATAGGGCGGAATGGGTTTACCGGCACCATTACCAGTGCCGTTTAACCCGTTCCGCCCACCTCGTAATGAGGCCCAGTGTCTCTTAGACACCAAGACCTCACCTGCCAAATCCTGTGACTCAGTGAGGGGGTTCGACAGTCCCTGGTCACTGGACAGTCCCTGGTCTCAGTCGAATATCTATACTTGGCTGGTAGTTTTCCTGCCTTGGGTTCCATTCTCCGAAGATTCAGGGAATGGTTAGATGTAACACCCAGAGATGAGAGTCAAATCAAAATGTATGATTCTAGGCTAAAATGGTAGACATAGGTAATGTCTTAGAGGGCCTATTCTACAGTCAAATCCCTAGTCTCGCCATCAATTCCCTAGGCATCAGGTCACTCACATTTACCAGGATTTATAAGTGCCCAAGCACACTTTTTGTATCATTGTGATTGCATTGACTGCTAGTGGGGCAAGCCCAGTTTAGGGAGCCTCTTGCCGAAGCAGTTTCTTCATGGTGTTACAGCAGCAAAACCTGTCACTCTTCCCCCTTGTCCTAGCAGTTATTCTTTGTCATTATGTGTAGGACTTCTCTCCCCTACCTGGGTACTTCTTCAGCAGTGAATGCGAGCGGCTCCCCGGGGCAATGGGCCACCCAACAAGATGTGTGGCGGCCGTGGAGCATGGCATTGAGTGCGGCAGCCCCCAGACCATGGGTCTGCTACACTGCAGATCAAGAAGATCACCGCAGGGCCTGGTGATGAGTGTGGCGGGTCCTCCATGGGCATGGACCCACTTGCAAGTCATCAAATTTGCACAGACTGCCTGGGAAGACCACGTGGCCCCACATCGTCGCCACAGCCACACCACAGGGAACAGACTGGTGGAGCGCCTATTGTCATCACGGGGCAAACACTCCTTAAACACCAAGGACAGCACCAAAGACCAGATACTGAGAAGGGGTGGCTGACTGCAGCAATGATATTATGTTTTATATGTAGTTTGTTGTATTTGTAAACATATATTTTGCATAGGTTATAATTATAGTTGTTAATAGATATTCATATATACTGCATGTTATGTGACTGTGTATAGAGTGAAGTAGATAAGTGGTTAGAAGGGGGAAAGGGTTTTAGTACCATGGTGTCAAACAGGTAAGGGAACTGGTGGCCTGCCAGAGAATGCCTTGGTGGTAGGGCCACCAACTGGGACCATCTATTAGGCACCCTCTGCAGTGGGTGATGCCATGTAAAAGTCAGGGGTCTGTTTCTTCAGGTCCATCCTATGGGCCTGTGGATCTTCCTCTGGCCGCTCTAAGGAAGGGTGAGCTGGCAGGGCATATCCCTTTAGAAAGATCTCATGCCAGTGGACCATAGAAGAGGATTAGAGTTAGGCGGGAAGGGTTAGGAATATTTACTTAGACATTGAGTTTATGCATTTTTAATAAATAAAGAGGGGTTTCTGTTGTGATCCATAAAAAATCCACTCTGGTGCCTGTGTCCCATTGGGGTGGAGTAAGGTAAGCCCAGTTCCTGTTTAACAACAACTTTATTTGCAGGTTGCAGTGCTCCACTTTCTTCCTAGCTGGCCTAGTGGGTTGGGCTGGTATGTTCCCATGGGGACTGCCCCTGGCCTTTGGTGAGGGAGGTGCATTCCTTTGCTCCAGACCAGGGACAGAAAACAGGGGCTATAATCTGTCTTTCTAAGGGGTTTCCACTCCTGCCCATGTGTGTGGCTGGTGATTTCATTTGTCTGCAGGTGTTTTACATGATTCAATGCTACAAAAGGTATTAGGTCAAAAGACCTTTTTCTAAAAACCGATTTGAAAAAAGATTGGTTCAGAAAGATCTCTCTCTGTGACCACACAAGGCAGTCTTTCTAAATCGAACTGTCATGCCCCTGCCGCACATGAGTGCATGCAAGACTGACAGGCCCGGTGAGCTCCAGCGGAGTCATCACGGGAGTGAGAGATGAGTTTTTGTCTGTATGTGTGTGTGCGTGTATGCGTCTGTATGTGTATATGTGGGGAGGATGCGTGTGTTGAGGTGGGAAGGGTTGGTGGGTGGGGTAATGTGGGATTTGGGAAGGTTAACCCCCAATTAACAAGAGAATCAGCAGGAGAGGGTGTGGATATTTTAAAGCCATTACAAAAATGGCCAAAAATAATTATTCTTTTTTGTGTTTGGGCTTTAAAATGCGGAAATATGACATAGAACCCTACAAAATGGCCCATTGCCCATGCTCCCAGACTAGAACGTTACATGATTCACGTCTTTTCCTTTGTTGTAAATCAGGCTGCACTGTCATGCGACCTGCTGGTTTGGTGCTTTGGCTCCCCCTACATCTCTATAAATTCCTTTCCCTGCATCACCCCCTGGCACACTAATGTCCTCAGTCTGCCTATCCAGTTGACAAACAGCTAACCACATAAGAGTACCCTTAAATGTATAGTATACGGATATTGCAAGCAACTGAGTTGTTCTAGGACCATATGGAGACACAAGGCTGCAAGCCAGGACCATTTATAAGTTGGCAAAAGCCTGAAATGACTTATAATAATTATCTTTATGTTCTATATATATAAAACGGAAAGTCCACCAGTGTGCATCACATTCTGCACAGTTACCTACTGGGACCCTTCTGATGCCACTGGCTACATTACATGTGGACACCCCACCTCATTCCCTGGATTTCCGCCCCTGCACACATGAGACGGTTGCATGGAAATATAAAGGGGGTCATAGAGGGACCGGACAGAGCTAATTTCAAGAATATGAATGCAAGGAACCTTTAACGTTTCAAGGCCCTAGGACACACTGTTTCTGAGATAATTGCACCACAACATGCAAAACATCAATATGGTCAAAGAAGGATGGAAGAAAGCTCATTTTAACTGTCCCGACGCCAGGAACAAAACTTGAAGGTCCACTTTGGACATCAAAAACAACATTTCAAGGCGTTATGACTCACCGTTTCTGAGATATTTGCACTGCAACCTATTGCACAATGCAACGGTGAGGCGACAGGTGAGGAGAGCGCACAAAAGGTCACATTATTCTGCAGCACACCAATTTTCTCCTTCCCTGTCTGCTTCGTGATTGACAACAATTGATGAGTGTTATCATGTCTGTCTACAGAACCGGTGTGAAGGCACTTTTTGCTAGTATCCTTATAAAGTACAGTTGCAGCTACTTTGTATCTTAAAATGGGATATTTTTGAAGAAATAGCAAAACTGAGTTGTATGAAGTAATTTTTTTGACTAATCTAACTTTTTTTTAGCTCAAAGATTCACTTATGATTAAATACAATGGTGTGGGAATATGATATTTGAGTGAATTTCAGCTTTTTTCTCGTTTAATATTGAGGAAGATGTTTTTGTTGTTAATTGTTTATTTAAATGGGCTTAAAGAGTTTTCTTCCTTTCTCATATGAAAGTCTCTTGATCACATTAATTGTCCTCTACTGATTCCATGAATATTTTACTTCTAGGAAAAGTAGTGACAGTGTGGACACTGAGGGTCTTATTTACAAACGCGTTTCGGAATGGTGCAATCCCATTGAATAACACTTTTTAAAATCAGGCCTTGACTCTGATAGACGGCCATGACTGATTGCAACAAGGAAAGAATGTGGCATTAAGCACCCGTTGCAGGCCCTGGAACGGGTGCTTAATGCCATTAGCACCCGAGGGTGCTAAAAATAAATAAATATGGATGAATTAATTAAATCATTTTCCAAGATGGCCACCATAGAAAGGAACAGCAGGGCTCTTCGTAGCCCTTCTTCCCTTTCCATGCCAGCCAGAGAAGCGGGGATGCAGCTTCGGTGGCGGCCTGCTCAGTAAGTGGGGGTGGGATAAGGGAGGAAAAAAAGGGGGAACAGAGGGAGGGGAAAGATGGCAATGGGGGAGCCGGCCGTCAGGCGGCATGGAACGCAGGCTTTCACTGGCAGTTAAAGCCCATGTTCCTAGCCACCTGATTGGCTGGCTCCCCCCGCAAGGGTGCTAATTGTAATTTTCTAGGTGTTTGTGACAAATCTGTGCCGAAACAGCTGCACTAATCTGCTCTAAATGAGTACTTATTACATTATTCTTATTAAAAACAATATCACAAGCAAATGTGTGTAGTCCTGTCACATAGACGCCAACATTATAAGAATATTATGTGCAAGTTTATAAATGGATATCACAGGTTTCCATCCACTATACTTACATTGCAGTAACACTGGACAGAATAACTATGGCAGATCAGTCAATATCAGGAAACTGAACTGCTGAGAGCACATCTCCCTACCATTTTTGCAGGAAAAGGTCTTCATAGCTGAGCTTCTCGCTATTTACTCTAATTTTAGGTGTGAATGAGTTAGAAATGGGTTCGAACACATACCTCTGCACGTGCAAGTGAATGAGCACTTTTCCGAAATAATTTAGCAGAACCATTTACACGCACTGGCAATTTGCCGAATGCAGATCAAGAACTATTTTTGGAGCATGGTGCCATTCTGGGCCCTTCCTAGAAAGTTCTGGTAAATGTATTGATAACGTGTCCTTTTAAACACATACCATGTGGGTTTGTTGTGTGTCGGGCAACACTGTAAACTCGAGAGCCTTAGTTTACAAAGGTTGCTAGTTAGAAAATGTATCTGTAAGCATTCCTGCTTTGATGTTCCCAGCACTGATCTTAATATGTGTAACTCGTTCTCAGTCTCGTGGCCAAGGCCATTTTTCTACATTTTATCGCTGACTTTAAACGTCTCGCATTTTGCGGGATGATCATCTACACATGTTAGTCGTTAATAATGGAACAACTTAAACATTTTTAAGTGGGAATCAAAGCGCAGCATGTTACATGATTTGGAAATTTTCTTTCAACTCTCCACTTTACATGTTTCCTAGATGCTGCACTTCCTGGTATTGTACACACAATATACATGTCAATTTTGCAAATGCAAGTAATCATCACAGTAAAAACAAGTGTACATTATATCAAAATAGGATTGAAAAAATGAAAAAATGATATTTGATGAGCTGATAATTTAACATGTTGCATTTTTATAGCTATAGATCTGTTGCAACAACCAACACCTATATTTAAAAGGAAATACATTTTTGTGTTTAAAAAATAATAACAATCATGGCTTAGGTCATTGAGCTGAGGGAAAGGCTGACCCTCCCCCTGCCACTACTAGTGGGTCTTGAATAGAGACTTTTGAGCTGGAGGGAAAAAAGATTACCTGAAGCACACAGCAAGTCTGACTTATGCTATCGAGGTGGGGTCAGGAAGTTAAACCTGCAGCAGGACCCATAGGTACAAGAGGGCAGCAACATCGCTCCCAGGGTGAGTAGTAACCAGACAGACACAAATCCAAGGTTTATAGGCACACAGTCCCTATATGAGTTGGCAAATGCAACTTGAGAGGGGCAGTAGAAGGAAGAGCCAGCAGGTCCATTTCAGGCCATCAGCAAAGCAGAGCTGCAAATGAGGTGGGGGACTGTGAGGAAGGATAATAACTGTGTTGAAAGCTTGTGACCTGTGGAAGAAAAGTGATGAAATAAAATGCCTTTGGCAAAAAAGGACTGTGGCATAGGACTGATGAAGGAGAAGGGCCTTGATCAACTGAGGAAGGACACGGCCTTTGACAAAGGAGGACTATGTCGGAGAAGGACTGTAACAAAGCAAATGGATTGTTCTAAATAACTTATGAAGGAGAAGGACTGTGAGGCAATAGAAGGACTGACAAAGTAGACGTACCATGATGAAGGAGGACTGTGATGAATGTGAAGGGTTTTGATGAATGTGGGTTGATATGATGGAGAAGAAAGGGGTTCCATGTGATAAAATCGTGGCAATAAATGCTGTGGTTGCAAAATATCGTGGCAAAAATGCTGTGGTTTTTGCGCCACAATGCATGTAAAGGATGCGGGCGACACCCCCCCTGGAGCCCCTGGACCCATTATACCGTTTAAGGGGGGCGGGGGACACCCCCGCAACCCCCGTTCCTCTTAAATGGTATAATGCGGCACACCTTTACTGGGTCAAACCACGGCATTTTTACCGCAATGTTATTTTACCGCAACATTTTTGCCGCGATTTTATTACCTGATACCAAGAAAGGACAGTGATAAAGGACTATAATGAAGAAGGACTCTGATGAAGGAAAAGGTATGTCATGTAGGAGCACTAAAGGAGCAGTGGCAGGGAACTAAAGAGGATGTTGTTGCGGGAGTAGCAGCAGAGCGTGCTGGAAAAAGGTGGAGCATCAGCGGGACACCCTGGGATGCAGCAGTGGTGACCAAACTAGACCACTACAGCAGAGAGAGAGGTGGAGATGCTGCAGAAAGGCAGCAAGCTGGCAAAGTATACTCATGAGTAGTGCGGCCCCAGATGGCAGCATCAAATTGAGCCCATTCTCAGAGAAGAACAACACCCTCTAAATCACCAGTGGTTATCTATATTAGGGGATACCCCTAGCCCACCGGGGAAGCTAATAATAAAAATAGGCCAGCATGAATGTCTTATTAAACAGGGACTACGATGGACCCCTATAACGAACATTGATTTTTGTGCCACGGTGCCATGAGCGTAGCAGGGTATAAACGCCCGTATGAAGCCTCCCCAAGCTCTCCTCCTGTCCCACCTCCTCAGCCAGATAAGTAATTGGTTAGGGATGGTGGGTCAATCCTGGATGGAGGAGATTTGTTTAAAAGGAAGGTGGGATTAGTTTATGTATGCAGGACCATTTTAAGCTCTTTGGGGGCCTGAGGCATGGGCACCTCTGGCGCCCCGCTCCAAAATACCAAAGGAATCAAGGATTATAGAATATCTAGTGCGCTGCACCCGTGTCACAATTACAACCCATAGCTTGATATGCTGCCTCGCAGATATCAAAATAAGCATGGTAAACTCCCTTACAGATACCTTGCCCTCTTCATTCTTATTGTAATCAGTGTGATAAAAAAGTAGCATTCCAAGGGCAACATTAGCATTCTACGATGAGGGTTCTTGTTTTCAAGCATAGATACAGCAACCATTTCATCAATAGCAGCCACATGGAAGGTGTACTGGACATAGTATAACTGCAGGACACAGATTCTATGACAAAGGTACACATAATCCAGAATAGTCAAACGACTCAGATTAGCTGCCTCAGAAACAGCAAAAATGCTGAAGCATAGATACAGGCGACCAATGGGAAGCAAGGACAATACTACACATACCATAGCATAGAGAGTGGATGATGATTTGAAGATACCAGGAAGGTGTCTGTATCCAGACAGACTGAGATTAGAAGTGGGACATGGTTTTCAAGCAGTGTTGCCATTCGAGAGAAAAGAAACAGGTGGCTGTGGTGTGTAATATATCAATGCTCAGTGTTATTATAATTGAAGCAACACTATATATAGCCAGTGAAACCATGAGTGAGTCTTATTTAAAGATTATACCCTGAGAAAGAAATCACTCTGAAGGGCTGATCATTTTGAAAGGTTTAGGGATTTGCAATTTTAACAGGTGAGGAAATACAAGATTAAATGAGATACCCAGGATCACACATTGATTAGGAGATGAAGCTGGGATTCGTACCCACT
The DNA here is from genome assembly GCF_040938575.1 of Ambystoma mexicanum. Lineage (NCBI taxonomy): Eukaryota > Metazoa > Chordata > Amphibia > Caudata > Ambystomatidae > Ambystoma > Ambystoma mexicanum. The sequence goes on along the minus strand of NC_090926.1, from coordinate 694,286,014 downwards.
CTGCAGTTTCTGCTGTTTACCAATTTCTTTTCTATTTTTTACCCTGAACTAAAATGATTCCATTTTACAGAACTGACTTGGAAAATATGAAAATCACATAACTCAATGTAAACATTTTAAAAAAACAAAACGTTATAGAAACATATTATGCAAAATGGGAATGATTCTAGCTCCATTGTCTCCATCATCAAGGAAAGTATATTAATACCAGCATATTAGTGGATGTGATCTTAAAAGATTTCAGATAGGTTTCCCTTTTGTATTTTAAAGCTTTAAATACACCCCGAACACAGGCTTGCACAATGGTATTTAAAAACGTGCAGAAGAACCTTTGAATTGTACAAACAAGCTAACTGTATTGTTGTCACATAAGCAGACCTTAAAATATGCTTGTAAGAAGCCTGCAATATCTGGTCTGCTCTCTTCTATCTGGGATTCCTTCCACTCAAATGGCCTACATAAGCCAGGATCCAAGCATGAACGATTTGGAATTTGGATACATAAACATCTCTAACACTTTATTGTCATCATTGGAGTTGCCTGCCTAGGTTTTACAAATCCCCATCTAAACAAACCAATTTCTAGACCTTCATCATACTGACGCTATGTTCGTTTCTATAGCAACCGCTATCTGGTGAAGGTGCATTGGTGATGATGACACCTGGAGTGCTTAAAACAAAGTACATATACATGCAGCCTTAACAACTTCATACATTCCAAACACTGAGTCAGCCTTGCTGGAATTAGGTATTGTAATCTTGCATATGAACGCATATCTCTGCAATGAGTGCTTAACACACTGAACTATCCTCTGAACCATCGGGGCATTCACATTTATCAATATGTATTTCAACTTTGGTTATTGCAATTGATCAATATAATCCCCACAGAAAGGTGAGAATACTACATGTGTTGTGCCACGCAAACTAAGTATACCATAGTGAACATAGCATTACAGGATGTAAAGATCAGAAAAAAATGTACTTGTCAACAACAGACAGAAAATAGGTTTATCCTTAGCAGCACCCCATAGAAAATCCTGGTGTGTGATACTCAATTTTGTTGACTTAGGGAAACTGACTTTTATTTTAATAAGGCTCCTTCTTGGGGCCCCCTCCAAGGTGGGGGCCCGGGCCAAGTGCCCCTATTGCCCTCCCATAAAGACGTCTCTGTATGTATGGGGTTAGTTGGGTGAGGAAGGAGGAGGGTCTTCAATAGATCAGAGGAGGTGAGTGTGGAAGGACTGTGGAGGTTGTTGGAGAGATATGTCTCTGGAGTGGTTGTGGATGGGTGTGAGGAGTGACTAAGGAGAGGTATGTAGAGGTAGTATTAGTGGTAGTGGGAGTAGTGTAGTGGCAGTGAGAGCAAGAAGTGATATTGCTAGTGGTGAGCGATAGCTGTAATGGTGGTAGTAATGTGTGGTAGAGTAGAGGGGGAGAGGTAGTAGTCAGAGAAGTAAAGTAGTAGGAAGGAGAGAAGAGAAGAGAGGTAACAACAGAGAGAGTAGTAGGTCGGTAGGTGGAGGTAGCTTTAGTAGCGAGTGGAGGAATACAGACGGAGGAAGTGAGAGGAGGAAAAGATAGTAACATCAAATAGTGGCAGTGGAAACATAAAGTGAAATGTCGGAGGGATATAGCGCAGTAGGGAGGAGTACATCATTCAACATCAGTGAAGTTGAGGTCCAGGTGAGTCTGCATGTGTGCAGAGTGATTCCAACCATGCGGGGGAATGTACCATCTCTAAACTCCCTTAAAGCAGGCCTACAGGAGGGAAAGCTAGAAGGTGCCTAGGGAGTCATCTGTAGCCAAAGTAAGACAAAAGACAGCAGACATGACTTAGCAGTAGCACTAGTACTCATTACGGACACCTGGTCTAGGGATGAGGGAAAGGCCGAAGAAGTTGAGAGTAATGGCCTTAGAGTCAAAATCCCCCAAAACCTGAGTTGGCTCTGTAACCCAAAGATCCCATCAGCCAACCTGCCTGTTCATATAACACTCTTGAACTCTCTGTTTTTTGTAAGCTTGGTTGATTTTCAGTATTCCGTGGTCACATGTGACAAAGTGGAAGAAATGACGAAGGATGAGGGCTATGATGGAGAATTAGTGTGATGAAAGACTGACAAAGGACAAGGACTGGCAAGGTACTGTGAAAGAGAAGGTCTACTGCAAAGGAGGGAGAAAGGTTGTGAAGTAGAATTGTAACAAGCAAGGCACACTGTGATGAAGTATTCTAATGAAAGAGAAAGACTGTGATGAATGACTGTGATGAAGGTCTGTGATGAAGGACTATGGTACCTCAAGAGGGTGTTGGTTTCAGCCCCTTTGAGTTACTCTTTGGACATCCTGTGAGGGGGCCACTTGCCTTGATCCGAGAAGGTTTGGAAGCCACCCCTCCAGGTCCTGCCAAGCAAGTGGGGGACTATGTGTTAGCCCTCAGAAGGAGGATGACACAAATGATGGGTCAGGTGACAGCAAATCTCGAGGCCAGTCAGGATTTGAACAAATACTGGCATAACCTTAAAGCCTCGCAATGGATTGGACTCCAGGTCAGGAAATCCTTGTGATGGAGCCTACCAAGCCTCGAGCTTTGGCAGATAAATGGATTGGTCCCTTCAGGATAATCTCCAACAATCTGGTTGACATGGGAGTCCCGGGGTAGCCCCTCAAGTATTCCACATCAACAGGCTCAAGCTTTTCCACAGGCGAGGAGAAGTCTCATGTCTCTTGCTGGCTTCAGAGCAAGAAGAGGATGAGAGTGAGCACCTTCCTGATTTGCTGTATAGCAACCCTCAGAATGGATCAGTGGAGGGAGTGCAGCAGAGACCCTGCAGGGCTTTGCTCCGGAAGTACGCCTCTCGGTTCTCACTGACTCCAGGCCTTACACCGTGGTGTAGGCATGAAATTGACATTGGTGACAGCGTGCCTGTCAAAAGCAGATGCTACCATATGTCAGATAACGTTAAGAACCGCATCCAGGCTGAGGTAACCAAGATGTTGGATCTGATGTTATTGAGTCCTCAACCAGTCCCTGGTCCAGTCCAGTGGTCCTTGTCCGCAAGGCAAGTTACCAGGCAGGTACCAAGGATTGGAAGTTCTGTGTGGACTACTGAGGAGTCAATGCCATCACCAAAACTGACGCGCACCAATTGCCCAGGGCTGATGAGCTTGTGGACACCATAGGTGCTGCCAAATTTGTGAGCACCTTTGACCTTACCTCAGGCTATTGGCAAATAGCTCTGACAGACCATGCCAAGGAAAAAAATGTGTTTTCAACACCTGAAGGGCTCTACGAGTTTAGAGTCATGCCTTATGTGTTGAAAAATGCACCTGCCGCTTTTCAACGTTTAGTCAACCATGTCCTCAGTGGGCTGGAGGCCTTTTGTGTGGCCTACTTAGACAACATCGCCGGCTATAGTTTGACTTGGGATGAGCATTTGACTCACTTGGATAAAGTGTTGCAGGCCTTGAGAAGGGCTAACCTTACTATCAAGGCCACCAAGTGCCAGATAGCTCAGGGGAAAGTCACGTATCTTGGTCATGAGGTAGGAGGGGGTAAAATCCAACCTCTCCCCAGTAAAGCACAGGATGTACATGACTGGGAGATTCCCACTACTCAAACCCAGGTGAGAGCCTTTTTGTGCCTCATTGGGTATTATCACAACTTCATGGCAAACTATGGAACTGTAGCTGCACCCCTGACAGCTTTGATTTTGCACAAACAACCAAGGAAGTTTAATTGGACTGTCAGAGGACCTTCAATGGCTGGAAGGAAAGTCTGTGTAGGGCACCTGTATAGTGTGCGCCTGATAACAGCAAGCCCTTTATTGTACAAACTGATGCCTCCAACACTGAAATTGGAGCTGTCTTGTCCCAGTTAGATGACAAAGGAAGAGACATCTGATCATATTCATCAGTAGACAACTCAAGTTTAGAGAACTTAGGTGGGCTACTGTTGAAAAGGAAGGTTTTAGTATAGTTTGTCTACCTTACGGGGTCTACCTTCAAGGTCCAAACAAAAATGGCTTATGCAGACAAAGGGTGAAACCCCGAAACAGCTAAGGTGGTCCAGTAGCCGGCAAGCACTAGACTTCACAATAGAGCATAGACCAGGGAAGAGTCATGATAATGCAGATGGCCTTTCCAGAAGGTATGTTGACCATCTCGATTAGGGTGACTATCTGGTGGGAGATTAGGCACCCTAACCTCAGTCGGGGGGGGGAGTCTGTGATGCTGGAAATGCATCTGAGGGACAGGGCCTCTGAATCCTTGTCCTTTATTGCCTTATCAGGTGTTCTGACTTGTTTTCCGTGCAGGAGTCCACGTGGGACTCCTGGAGGTGCAGCTCTTCCTGTATTTGGTTTGGTGAACAGACCCTTGGGATACCCTTATGGCACCCATGGGTTTGTGTACCACCCTGACTCCTAGTGTATGTTTTTGCGCACCTGTGGGTAGCCCACAGAGCAGGGTACGGGCTGGTGGCAGCTCTGTTCTGAATTGACATGTGCCCTGTACATCCCCCATTTTGGGATGCCCAGGCCTTGTCATTGGAATCCGTGGATTCCTGATGGAGACAAGATGGCCCCCCTTGGCCTCTTGCCATCCATCGCCTGTTACCTTGGTTTTCCCGAAGTCCCAGGAAGCCCACACTATGTCCCTTCCATAACTACTACAGGTGAAGGCTTAGACAGCAGGATCTTACCACCACACGTTAAGCGCCTGATTCATAAACATGTCTTATAATGGTGCAATCCCATAGGATAACGCTCTGTGAAGTAGGCCCTAAGTGTAGGGTAAAGTACCCCCTACTGTACATTATAAGGATATTGCAAGACACCTCATGGTGGGGTGATCATGTAAAAATTCCTGGCTTGCTACCTTGTGCCGTTACATAGTCACGGAACACTAAGGTGACTCGTATTATACGGATAACATAGAGCAGCAATACTTTATGATTTCTTAGAAGAATAATATGAGGTTTCGTGTTTCACAGGTGTGGTAGTAGTGAAACAATTGTCTTACAGCGACAGTGGAAGAAACATTTACTTTTTTTATTCTTGTGTCCATTGAATCATCTTTCTTTCTAGATTGCAGGCTTCTCCAATTAAGATGTTGTTTTCATATGCCCGACAAAATGTTTATTTGTGCCACTTTAAGGAACTGAAGGACTTTCTGGTCATAGAGCATGTCCGAGGCTTGAGGGACCTCTTTATTTACCTTGTAGCACTGTGTCTGCAGGCACTAGAGGTGAGAGCAATGGTGTTGTTCGGGATTTTAGGTCCTTTTCTGTGATGTACTTTCACCCCAGCAGGCCTTGTCTGTAGACATGTTTTGTTACCATTATGTCAATGTACGCCTTTACTACACAGGCTTACTGTGAGATCTTTTTAATGTTTTAATAACATGCACCGACCTTTGTGAATAGAGGCCTTTGAAGGAGGAACAATTCTCTTTCCAGTTTTAGGGCCTGATTCATGGAAATTTCTGCATGGTGAAAAGTGACTTTTCACTGGTGCAAAACTGACTTTGCAATGCCAACAAACACCCTGATTCATGGAGCATTGCAAAGTGTATTTTTGCAGTGCAAAGTGACTTTCCAGTGCAAAAAGACACTTTGCAGTGCAAAAAGACACTTTGCACTGTTGCATGAATCAGGGTGTTTGTTGGCAGTGCACTTTGCACCAGTGAAAAGTCACTTTGTTTCGTGCAAAAATTCCCCAAATCAGGTGCTTAATGCGTTTCTTTAAGCGCACTGTCTGCTAGCCATTCCCAGGACATTTCAGTGGCTGTTAGCAATGCCGGAAGCAGGGTGCCCAGTGCCACCTGCGAATCTGAAAAAACTGAATTGGTAACCATTTCTAGGAAGGATGTATTCTAGCTGCCATTCACTCGTCAATACACCATGCAGCATCTGTGCCTGACAGGAGTTCTGGGTTCTCTGGAATGCCAGATGATGTCATAAGTCGGTTCAAGGGCATGATGAAACGGCTCAGTCCGGGTTGGCACTTTACAAACATACAATAAATAAATAAACTAAGTCTGAGTCCATTTTTCTTAAAAGAAAGTTGTAACATAACAACTCACTTGTGATACATTCACTACAGTACTGTCATGATGAGGAATGAATTGAAAACTCGGAGAGCAAGAATTGTGGTCTTAACATATTTATTGTGAGGTTCAAAGAAAAATGTAGGAAGCAAAATCCAATCATGTCGGTCATCTCAGAATGAGTAGTTGGGGGCGGGGTTAAGGCAAAACTACTCAAGGGTATCTTAGCGCACTACTACTGGAGCCAGCAAAAGCTGTGCATGCCTTTTTGGCAATAATCCTTTTTATGTTTGCTAATCCAGCAGACTTTTTAGTTTTAGGTCCTTTTAAAGTTTCCTCAGTACTCCTCTGACAGCTGTCATTCAGGTAGCCCAGGTACTGCACCCATATTTTGGCATATGCTGTCAGTTTTCAGACAATCCACTTTGTCTGGAGAATGTTTTGCTCTTCACATTGGGATTTTGTATGTTCACAATGTTTCATTAGATACAGGAATTTTAGCACCAGGCAAGATTTTGAATGTTGAGAAGTGGAGTGTTATGGGCATTTTGGAGTTTTTGGCAACAAAGCAAATGTCATTTTAGGCACATTTTGGGGTTTCACTTGGAAAGTGCTGCTTTTCTCTCTGCACTCTTTTTGCTGGTCATGGAGTCCACTGGCACATTTCTGCAGGGTGTGCTCTATTGCACCACACATGCACCATGGGTGGCAGGTTGTGCAAACCTCTTTTTGTGTGCTGAAGCACATGGTTTTTGTAGGTTTTTGGCACGCGCAAGGGTTTTGCCGCCATTGTTGCTGTTTCTTTCCCTATAACTGGCAGGGTGATGCCGCATAGCATAGCGGAGTGGGTCAATACATCCCACATACCTAGGCCGAAGGGGGAAGCTGAGAGAGATGCTGCTCAGAGGCACACTTTAGGCTTTGGGGATGCTGATAAACAATGTACTTCTTCCAAAATCCCTTTAACAAGTGGTGAGAATTCTGAGGTGCTCTCAGATCTGACCTTCGCTCAGCACAATGACCCCTTGTTAGCAGAAGCCCTTCCCCAAGTTATACCTAAATCTGAGAGTCAGAAGGGAGGTGGTCCATTCTTTTTCTTGAAAAAAAGGACTCCTATTAAGAGGGAATGTTACTCCAGAGGGATTACCAAAGGTACAATTAGTGATTCCCCGAAGTCACAGACAGGTAGTGCATGAAATTGCACACTCCCATCTTACAGGAGGACATCTAGGCCAAGCTAAAGCTCAGGCCCATGTTGCTAGCAAATTCTATTGGCCCCGGATACATGGGCATACCAAGAACTTTATCCAGACTTGTGAGATTTGTCAACGTACAAGTACTTACGTGCCACGACCAGCCCCTTTGAGTCCCATACCAATCATCAAAGTACCTTTCTCTGGGGTTGAGATGAACATTATTTTACCACTTGAGAAACAAAATGGGCAACAAATATGTGCTGGTAATACTTAATTACGCTACACGCTATCCCAAGGCATTTCCTCTCCGGAATAATACCACTCACCAGATACTAAAACATCTGCTCCACTTTTTCTCTCAGGTGGGTTTCCCTTAAGAGATCCTAATGGCTAAGGGTACCACCTTTATGAGTAAACTCATGGGGGAAGTAAAATAACTACTACATATAACCAGGTTGAGGACGTCTGTGTGTCATCCTAAAACAGACAGATTGGTTGAGAGATTTACCAAGACCCTAGAAACCATTCAAATTGAGTCGATAATGACGTCAGCAACTGGGATCAGATGCCTCGATGGGCCTTGCTTGCCATCAGAAAAAAAACCCTCAAGCCTCTTCGGGTTTCTCACCCTTTGAATTACTCTATGGGCGAGAAGCCCAAGATGTTTTAGATATCCTACAAGGGACATGGGAGGTGAGAGACAAGGCTCCAATATCACTCTCCCAGACAGCCACCAGATTAAAAGAACATATGACCGCTGTGTGGGCCTTAGTACAAGACCATCTTGATAAAGCCCAAAGCCAGCAAAGGGCTTCATATGATAAGAAGGTTTTCCTCTGGTTTTTTTTTCCATTGGGGAAAAAGTCCTTGTGATTCTTCCAACCTCAAACAACAAACTTATTTCAAAATGACATGGGCCATATGAGGTGTTAGAGAAGACAGAGTCATGCAAATATAAAATCGGCCAGCCAGACCACCGTCAGAAGGTACAGGTATACCACATCAGTTTACTAAAAGAGTGGAAGGAGAGTATCACGGAATCTAATGCCACTATAACATCATGCCTGATACCAGAAGGTAGTACATCAGAAACCATATTGCCTACCTGAAGGCTGAAAAAATATTGCTGTGGACGAGATAGAACAAATGCTCCAAGCTAATATAATAGAGCCATCTACCAGTTCCTGTTCCTCTCCTATTGTCATTGTAGAAAAGCCAGACAATATCTGGAGATTTTGCATTGAATTCTGCAAGGTGAATACTATCTCAGATATTGATGCATATCCCATGCCTCAAATAGACGATCACATCGATAAGCTGGGAAATGCCACATATTTATCTACCCTAGATTTGACAAAGAGTTATTGGCAAGTTCCATTGCATTGACCAGACGAAGAGAAGACTTCTTTTGCCGCTCCGGTAGGTCTCTACGGATTAAAAGTCCAATCCTGTGGATTGCATGGGGTCCAGCGACTTTCGAAAGGTTGATGAACAAAATCCTTCAATCTTACTCAGAATTTTGCGGGTGTACATTGATGATATAGTAATCTTTCGTAACACCTGGTAGGATCATTTAAACCATCTGTATAAGTGAGTAAGAGCCTTAAGAAAAGCTGGGCTAGTAGCCAATCGCAATAAGTGCATATTACCTTGATCGGCTGTTAATATTTGTTTTTTTTGTTGGAAATGGCAGCATCCACCCTCAAGAAGAAAAAGTTAGGGCAGTTATGGATTCACTCACACCTAAAGCCAAAACTTTCCTCAGGTTGATTGGCTATTATAGAAGGTCTATACACTAACATTTCTGGTAAAACTGCCAGGTGACTGACAAATTACGAAATGCGGAACCCCAGAAACTAAAATGGGATGATGAGGATGACAAATGCTATCAAGCCCTCAAATACACCTTATGTCAAAGACCTTTCTTAAAAGACACAGACTTTTCTAAAGACTTTATTTTTCAAACAGACGCATCCCTGACTGGACTGGGAGCAGTATCGTCAAAAATTCATGACGGGATGGAACCCTAATAACTCTCTTTAATTACTTTTTTCTCCTGTACAGGTCTCCTGTAAAGTTTGAGCAAGAGATTCAGAAATTCCCCAAGAAAGTGACAATGTGCAATGCAATTTAGACTAATCCCTGTTGTTTATTTTATTTATATGTTGAAGTATGTCGACAGGATATGTAGTGGAAGATTTTTAAGCTAGAGATTAACATAAAAATCAAACAAAACAGAACAAGTAATACATGCTTATTTTTCACCTAACTGGTGTTTCTTAAATAGGGGATGGACAGAGTTTGAAAGAATGAATACAAATTAATTTGTTTTTGGTAGGGTTTTCTTTGATGAATAATTTGTCAAATAATTTGCCCTCGGCTGCTACTTCCTTTGATGTTGGTACCTTGCTCGAAAAATTATCAATTCATACGATGATGGCCCTTTTCCTTTCTGTTGTGATTGTACTGTTGGTATTATGCATATATTAGGCATATGGCTTTTGGGGCCCATTTTGTATGAACCATAGGGTCTAAACTCCAAGATGCAGGTGAGCATTATTTTTGTTTTTTTGTAGGTGGTTTAGCTATTGATTTTGGCAGATTTTAACTAGGTCACTCGATTCTGGCTTTTTTGTCCGGTGTGTTCTCAACCTTCTCACCAGGTGCGCCACTATTTTTGATGATGGCTTCCATTCTGATGGCCAAGGATGAAGGAGAGTGTCTGGGTCAATTTTGTCTCCATTCTCCTTCTGATTTTACTCAGTTTTCTTTTCTTTAGAGCTTTTGTGTCTTCATCTTCACTGGAAGATGACAGTTCTGTCTTCCCTTCACTGGAATGCTCCTGCCAGCTGTTGTTTTCCTCGATCGAGATGGGAGAGGATATTTGTTACCATGTGCTTTCTTTATCGTAGATCTCTGTGCTTTTTTGCCACTTTTATGCTTCTGTGGTATACCCCGAGGTGTGTGGCCATCATGTGCCCTCTGGGTTTTCTTTCTTCCCTCTTTTTCTCTTCCATGTTCGCCTGTACCTTTGATCTTGTCCATGCCTTGGGAGAACTTTATCTAAATCTGCATGAGGGATAGATGCTGTGAACTATGTCTCAAAATAGCACCTAGCACTTTCTGGACAGTCTGGCCCATTCTGGACTGTAGCCTTTTTTGGCTTGAATGTGGTTTTACCTGTTCATTGTAGCTGTGAGCGGTGGTTGTGCAGAATCAACCGACACCCATTAAAGGTGTTGCCAGCATCAGTCAGTGGGCCTCAATATGAGTTTATAGGTAGCCATGCCCTTATCAAGGGCATGGCAACCCCCAAACCCGGGTCTGGGTCCGAGTCCCCTGAATGGGGTAATACCGGGCCATTCCGGCCTTGGAGGGCCCAGTATTTCCCCATTCAGGGAACCCGGACCCAGTCCATCCGATTCCCATTCGAGTGCCCATAGGGCTCAATGGGAATGGGGAGCATGCTAACAACGGGCCTGTTAATGATGGGCCCATTGTTAGCATGCTGGGCCGCTCGCAGGACCCGCTAAGGATGTCCGTTAAACCAGGCGTCCTGAGCGGGTCCCGCGAGCGGACCTCGTAATTGGGCGGTAAAGGGTTAACGGCTCCGGCACCTTTACCGCCGCCGTTAAACCCTTACCGCCCTCCTCGAAATGAGGCCCAGATTCTAGAAACACCTTTGGAGCTGGGGCACGCCATTCAAAGTGTCATCAGAAATGCTAGAGAGGTTTATAGAGAAGGCTTCTTTTTTGTGGCTTTGTCTTTTTAGAGTTTTCATTTTTATTTCACATTTTCCTTATTAGTTGGACATTTTAACAGGTCTAATCATGAGATCAGAAGCAGCAGTGATGATGATACCATCTGAGTCCCCAATCCATCACCACCCAGGAGAAGAAAGGCACAGGAATAAAAACCCCTGAAGACAGTTGAGATATTTGAAGTTGAAAGTACAGTGCTCTAAAAGGGAGACAGAGGAAGATCAGTGCACATTGTGCAAGAAAACACTAAGACATGGCCTTTCTAATGTTCTGTCATAAAGCCTGGGAACATCAATCATGATAAATCATCTGGTGAGACTCTACTGAGTGATGTGGATGATTCGTATTGAAAATTGCACGAGCACCACAAAATAAAAATGCATGGAGCTCACATATTACATGCATGGAAATTAGCACCACGCCCAGCACCTGATTCCACCAGTGTCACGCCACTGACACTGAAAGAACCCTCGACTTTGGCAGCAGTGTCAACTCCACATGTTCCAGTTTTACCGGCTCCCAATGTGTAAGTAATGAGAGTCATCTGTGATCTATGCTACCAATGGGTAGCTTTGGGAGGTGGTGCAACTAAGGATTGGGAAAAGTAAATAGCTGAATACCAGATTAATTGGCCTCCTTAATTTCTTTTAAGTGCCCATTTTTTCGCATCTTCTTTTAGAAAACAAAAAAAGATTATGGGCCTCATTATATCCATGGCAGTCCGGGAAGTACGGTACCAGTAAGCATGCCGGTACCGTACTTCCTGAACCGCCATACTATGAGCTGTGCTCGCGGGTGCCTGTCAGCCTGCCAGGTCTGACCTGGCGGGCAGAGCGACACCCGCTAGCACAGCACGTCAGATGCACCAGAACCATTTTAAATGCTGCCGGTGCATCCGACGTCCCATTCCCATTCAGCCCTATGGGAATATAAGCCCTACTGCCAAACCCCCTGGCGCTATTAGCGCCAGATCACATGTTTGGCGGAACTGTAAGTCCCCATTCCCCATAGGGCCCATATGGGAATTTCCCATTCCCCATTGGGCCCAATGATGAATATTTAGTGGTAATAGTGCCGAAAATTGACAAAATCACGGCAGATTTGCCCCCAGCTCAGAGTTGGGGGTAAATCCACCAGGCTTGTGATTTGGCGGACCCTTAAATGCGGCAGTAATAGAATTACTTTGGCGGTAACCCTTAAATGCGGCAGTAATAGAATTACTGCCGCATTTAAGGGTTACCGCCAAACTCGTGATGAGGCAGATAATGTTATTTATAAGTTTGCGTACAAAAACTTGGAATTTCTTAATAACAATGTAGGCTATGAGTGCTGAAGTTCACACTGTGTACATGCTTACTCTGTTGCTGATGTAAACATCTGTGGATTTTTTGGATAAGCAGATAGTGTCAGTAAATATTTACAGCTTTATTTGCAGTGGAAAATGTGAGACTGAATTTGTTGTGTTATTTACAGCTTGCTTTAAGATAAACATATTTTACCCTTTTACTGATTTCTATTTGCAGATTTAAGATTTATATTATTTACTCTTCTTTTTCTACGCATATAACTTTTCAATGAAAAAGAAAAAGATGTAAAGAAATCAATGTGCACATGGGTTCGGTGAATTAATGGCTTTTCAGTGTAAGTGTGTAATATAATGCCCATCTGTGTTGTAGAAAATTATTATTTGACAATAAGCCGTGAGCGGGGCGGGGGGGCATTACCACGTCAGGTAATGCTCCATGGCCCATTATTACAGGCCTGACCGAAGTAAGGGCTGAGGTCCTTAACAAAGACCCTGGGTGTTAGGGAGAATTCTCAGAAATGTGCTAATTCTACCTTAGAGACCCCCAACTCTTTTGCTGGACTTTAGGACTTTTGATTTCTAACCTGGAGAGAGTGAGACCTTTTTCCCACTCTCTCATGTATTTTTTTCTTTGATTTTGACTCTGTGTTTCTGTTGACTTTGGAGCCTGACAAACTCCATAGGCTTCATATTTGCATTGTGACACACAGCACCTTCAGTGCAGTGGCATAGGGAAGTCTCTTAGATTTCCCAAAGGTTTAAATACCTTCTCTTGGTAAAACTACTATTTCCAAGAGCAGTGAAGTGAAATTGACTTTACTTACATTTTGTAACTTTCTAGACCCAGCACACACTATCCTACCATAGAGTGCTGGAGGGGTTACTTAGTATCCCCTTTGTCTAGTTTCCCATGAAACTTTTTTTATGTTACCCTTTCTACAATTAATGGCTGGTGGCAGTGGTTTACACCGCGGGCTGCGTTCGCAACTGCAGTAAGGCATTCATGGGTGCCCATTTTGTCAAAATGGCCCTGGTCCTTCTTTTTTCACCATTTCTTGTGCGAAAGGTCCTTTTTGAGATTTATTCTGCGCGCCAAATCAGGTTTGGTCCCGTTGTTCGTTTTGTCTTTGGCGGCATTCACAAGTGAAGCCTGCCTCTGGCAGGGGCAGGAAATGAGCGAGGTGCCCAAAACTCACTGTGCTTAATCCCCTTGGCTACAGGAATGCACCCAAAGGTGATTGGCCGGCTGGCTGTCCGGCAAGTACAGCCACCCTGCTGTGTGATTGACAGCTAGGCTGGAATGAATGGGAGAAACCTGCATAAAAGGCAAGGCTTTTGGCTTGGAAGGCAGTGTCGACCACTGGACAAAGGAATCCGAATAAGAACTTGTAAGAGACACCTGCTGCAACTCCTGGACCATTGGTTTGCCCAGTGAAGCCCTGCTGCTGTGCTGTGCTGAAGCTCGGAATAAGTTTCGACTAGAGAAGCCCTGCAAGGACGATTTCTCCCCTTGAGATGATGGGACCAATCAACTCCAAAGTGAACTCGACATACTCTCGGAGCTGGCTGTACTTCCACTGCTGTTGCTGCTGTAACCGAAGTGCCAGGGAAAGAAAAACCAAAATTGAGTGGATCGCTTTTAAGTCAGACTCGACCGCCAGGAAGATCCTCCAGACTTCCCTGAAACAGGACGACCAAGCCTGAGCCACCTCAACAGAGTGCTGGACCCCAGATGCGAGGAAGGTCTGAAGTTGTATCCGAGAACCGCAATGTTGCTATTTACTGTCAGACGCGAGGAGCTGAAACACTGAAGTGCTGCTGAATTGAAGTTTTTCCATTGCTGCCGCTGACCTTCCCATTGCAGTGCCGCAGTCCCCAGACATCCTCCCTCTTGTCCCCACTACTGAGGCCCAGGAAAGCCAGGATCTGCAGAGCTCGACAGGAACAGATAACAGCTGCAACCATTTCTTCTAAACAAAGGTACTATAAAGTCTAAGAGAACTTACCTCTTGTTGTGTAACCTTGTTTGTTCTCAGTTGAGACCTGTTTTGGTTGCCCTTGAAGAGTTGCTTACAGATTTGTCCCTCACAAGCTTCCCAGCGTGTGGCTCTTCAAATGAATCTTATTTCTACAAACTTTTCTAAAAACACTGCGCAAGAATTTTACTTACCTGCAAAGAAGATCTTCAGCTCCCCTAGACTGTAGTGCAACCAAAGGGTACTGCACACAATCCTGCCTAACCCTGGGGCATTACCTGATGCAGAAAATACCCCCCTGGCTTTGGGCGTATTGCTATGAGGACTCTGGCCCATTAGACCAGGGTACTAATTGTGTCTTTATTCAGTTGCAAGACACACCAGCTTTTTGAAAGTGAAGAAGATGTTCGCCATGGAATGGGATACAAAGTCTGTTCCCCCTTTCAATGGCCACCACTAGGAGGAGGTCATGTGCAGTTTCTGTGTGTAAGGGTTTTCGGAGGGGAACTTTCAAAGAAGCTATTTTCCACTAACACCGAACCTCATTCCATTCTGCATGAACTCGATCTTTTAAACTTTGTGGTGGTGTGCAAATCCTACAACAGCTTGATTGAGGAGGGAGATGGCATGCTAGGCACTTTGGGAAAGACTTTTCTAGGCCTTGCAGCCAATTGTGAATGACAGGAATATTTTTCAGTGTCTTTTTTCAACTGCTTTGTTTCGAATAAAAATATTCAACAATGTACAAAATATAAAATGCAAGAATATTTTTTTCTTTTTTTAACCTTTTCTTATATGTATGAATCCTAGTGTTATTTCTGACCTCTTTTGTTCCTTACCTCCAAAAACCGTCCTTTCAGGACCAACTTTTCAGTTATAAAAATAGACAATAAAAACACAAACTGTATATATGGATCAAAGACCCTTAATAGATCTTTCCAATACAGTGTGTGTTAATAAATATATTTATGTATTTCATTATAGCTGCGGGTATCTACTGTGGAAGCCGCGGGTAGAACTCCCCAGTCAATGCCGCATTTAGCCATGCATGCATTTTGATAGCCGCAGCTATAAAATCATTTTTTTTATTAAAAGAAACATATCTACATATACATATGGGCCATAGTCTTGTAAAGATTTATTTTAAGGTATTTTGAGTGTGGTCTTTGTATACAGTTACGGTAAAACTTTCTATTAATCAATAGTAGATATACATGTAAGCACTTTTAAAAGTTAAATAAATATGCAAACAAATCATTTTAAGAAAAGGTTTATTTGGGGGGAGTGTAGTTGCACAATTTTTTATTTTAGTTTCTACACATTAGACATTGTTTTCATTAGCCCAATTGTCTGTATTACTAATGTCAATTATGTATGGAATAACAAAACCTTTGAAATTCAAGGAAAATAACATTGGTTGCAGGGATGCTAAGGTGAGAACTTAACGCAACAAAAAAAAGCTAAAGCTACCTTTCCTTGGCACCCCCTGTTGTGCAGACTATGACCACAATGACAGCATCATAGATCACATCACTGATGACATCACTAATGACATGTTGTATGAGAACACTGATGATATTACAAATCACATGACTATGCCATCACTGGTGACAACACTAATTATATTGTATATAACTGATTACATCAATAATGAAATTAGACATAACATCATTTATAAGTTAGCTTATGAAAACTTTGATTAACTTAATAACATTTTAGGCCATGGACCTGGCCATAACAAAGTCTGGGGTCACTGGCCAGCACCAAGGCCATAGCTAGTGGCTGGTTAGTTTTCAAGAATTCCAATGTGCATGGTTAAAAGCCATGCTTAGTAGCCCATCGTGGTTTTTAAATATACAGTGGGCAACGTTGAAAGCTGTAGTCAGAGGCCATGGCTAAAGGCCATAGCTAGTGCCCATTCATTAAGCAATAAACCCAGAGCAGGGGGGCATTTCCACTTCAGGTAATGCCATGGGGCCTATAGTTACAGGCCTGAGCGAAGTGAGGGCTTTGACAAAGGCCCTGGGGCATTACTTGAAGTGGTAATGCCCCCCCCCTGTCAGTTGCTTATTGCTATTAGTACCCCAGCCCGCAAGACCGGGGTACTAAAAACATTTTTTTTCTGTTCCAAAATGCTGTAGCATTTCAGAAAAAGAAAAAAAAATTCAAAAAAACCTGCGGAAGGGTGAATTACGTACGATTACCTTTTCCATGGCGGCCATTGAAAATAATTGAAAAAACGTAAACAAACAGAATGGACACCATGGAAAGGGAAGCAAGACTACACTTTGGGCCTCATTCCGAGATTGGAGGTAGTCATGGCGCTATTTGCAAAGGGGGTGCAAAGTTACGGTTGCTTTAGGTGAATTTCAGGGGTTTCGTTGCGTTAGGTTCTCACCTTAACGTCCCTGCAACTAAAGTTTTTTCCTTGAATATTACATGGCCTGCGGTAGCGGCCATGTAGTTATGGTTAAGTTGCTAAACCCGTAGGAAGAGCACTTTTTGGTGGCTTATAACTTTGCTGCCCCTGGACGAATGCTCACCAAACTGCAAAATAAGTATATGGCCCACACTGAATTGTTTGGTGAGCTTTGGTCAAGGGAGGGGCAAAGTTATAGGGGGGTCCCAAAATGTATTTTTTTCATATAGACATAATGGGAAAAAACTTTGCTCCTACAGCCCAAACCGCTGGACGGAATTTTCGCCAAATTTGTGGCAGGAGTGGTGGCTTGGTCCCGAAAGTGTGCTTTTGTTAATTTGGTGTAAATTCATCCAGTATTTTTTTTAAACGACCAAAACATAAGGCAAAAAAATTAGTGATGTCTATGTTAGCTCAGCGGAATCACTTCCCTGTTCGGTCCACAGATTGGCCTCTGATTGGGCAGAAAAATGTGTGGACTTTTGTTGGGTCTGCGGACATCGGGATGCGGCCGCTGATTGGGTGGTGAGAAAATGTGAAATGCGTTGGTTTTCCTGAAACGCCCTCCATCTTGGATTTGCAGACTTTTTTGGGGTCCACAGCGTGGGGAAAGCATATTAAAAAAAGCAACATTGCACTTGTCAAACTCAACAAACAATCTCTGGGGATGTGGGGGGGGGATGAGGCTGGGATGAGATATGGCCATAAGAAGCCATAACACAGGTTGTTTCACCCCCCGACAGTCCTCGAACACCTCAGATGTCCTGGGGAAGTCCTGTGGTGTCCGGGGACACTTCAGATGTCCTAGGACATCTGTATCTATTTCTGCATTACATGGTTGGGGAAAAGCAGTTTTTGGATGGCTTATAGCTTTTGCACAACTCAATGAAACTGCATGTAATTTTGCAATTTTATTCTAGAACAAATCCTCAATGGTTTTGCAAAGTTTTGTGGGCTTCTGTCAAGAGGGGGCAAAATTAAAGGGAGGTCCCAAAATATTGTAAAGGCATATAGATGTGGTGTCATTTGACGAATCTGCACAACATTTGGCAAAACGATTTTGGATCTAGATATAAATGGTTTTCTAAAGTTTGGTGGGATTTTCTCAAGAGGGGACGAAATTAGAGAGGGCGTCTCAACATTTTTAGATGGCTTATAACTTGGTTGCTATTTAACGAATGTGGACAAATGTTTTGAGAAAGATTATAGACCCAACCTTCAATGTTTGTGTAAAGACTGAATGGATTTTGTCAAGTGGGGGCTAAGTTATATGACTATTGTATGTAAATACATTTTGACACTTTTAAAAAAATAAAACATGAGCGGATTTCGAGCAGACTCGTGAGGAGCATTGGCAAGGACATTAAAACATGGTTTTGCAAATGTGGCCATGTTTTAGTGTCATGATGTAGGTACAAAAAATAGTCATATACCTTTGGTGACTGAGGTATAGCCTGTAGCCCTGGGCAGTAGCCAGATTGTCTGGGTCATGGCATAAGGTCATGACGCGGACAATCTGGCTACTGGCCATGACCACTAGGGACAAAAAATGGTGTTAAAGTGGCTATGGCTACCTGGGACCGGCTATGTGGTAAAGTTATCCGAAGGTAGGATAGGTTTGAAAGGGAAAAAAAGTGCTTGTGGTAATATGTTCATAGGGTTTTGCAGGCTGCCATGGCAAGGGAAGAGGGGCTGTGCACGGAGCCCCACCTTCTCTTTCCATGTTGGCTGTCTTGGAAAAGGATTTTCCTTCCTTCTTATAGCAGGACGCTGCAGGTGCCCCGCTATAGGAAGACACATCTATGTTTTAGAACCCTGGGTTCCCGCATTGGGTACCAGGGGTGCTAATGGCCTTTATCCCCCATTTTAGGGGCTGCGATGGACAATAATGGTCCGTAGCCCTCCTTAATTATATATTTATTTATAACACGCCAATGCCCACAAACATCAGGCTGTGTGGTTACAGTATTTGTTGAGGAAGATGAAGGGGAGGAAGACAGCTTACTACTTGCTGAGAAAGGAACAACCTTTCTGAGAACATTGCAGTCATTGGATTTGGTGTGGCTGAGCATGGAGGTGCTCCCGTAGGAGTATTGTCCAGGTAGTCTGCGACTGAGTACGAAATTGCACTCAGTGCATTTCACTTTGGTAGCTTTAGCCTTTGGTACACTCCCAACAGTAGCAAAGAACTGGTACACCCATGATTCGATCTTGGTGCTAGAAGTATGCACTTCCTCTACCTCATCTTATTGGTCCTTTTCAATGTCTTTGAAAGTACTGCGCTTTTTTTTGTTGTGAAGGTCCTCCCGCTGGTGGTGGCTCTTGGTGGGAGGAGGGATGGCAATAACTGAAGCCATTTTTAAGACAAACAGCAGTTTTGATAAAATTCTTCCAATTATGTACTGTGTACTAGATTGGTAATGGATAATGAGTACGAAAAGGTGTAGGAGGTGTGCAAGGGAAATTTTGAAATTGAAAGTTCCTAGATCAGTAGAAAATGCAGTTCCGAACTGTCTTCGAAGCACGGATCTGATCACGAAGTGCAAACGCCTTAGCGAACACATCACCATGCTGCGCGCAAGCGTATGGTCACGTGGCACTGTCAAGAAGGTCTGCGATGAAGACACTCCCCTACATGCAAGTACTAAACCCACATCACGATTTCAATTGCCTAAAAAATGTGGCATTTGAATGCAGGTACTAACAGTGAAATGCTTTACGTTAGTAATTGCTGGGCTCTTGTTAACAGCGAAACCCAGGTGCCATTTAACATCTCTGGCCTGTTCTGTTCGGCAACTGCTCTAAAGGTCAGCTAGGTTGAGTGAGCATAGCCCAAAATTTCAGGGGGTTGCTGAAGCCCAGTCAACTCAATGGTTTTACGCCACTACTTGTGTTTAATGCCATTGGTAATCATCATTACTCCTAGCCCTATTCTTCCTCGTCCCTGTACTTGTAAATGAGGCAGTACTTGCATATGGGACAAGGAAGAGGGAGGTGAAGGTAATTATGGGCAAATTAGCTGATTTTGAAAGATGGGGTAGGAGGTGGGAGAGAGAGGGGATGTGTGGGGGTTGAGATTGTGCGATAAATCATAATGGTTGTCCATGTCCAGGCACAATGTGTGCTATTAGTGCCTAAAGAGGCATTTTGGTGCAGCCAGTCTGGTCATTCCTCAGTTTGGTATGACTTTTTTTTAACTGCACATTTCTGATAGAGCAGACCTGCTAAGTGTACTTACCTGGCTAGACTGGAATTTGGGTGCTTCCAGTCTAGCCGTTTCTTACTGTGGCATTGTACATTTTTCTGGACATCTGTAATAAAATTATATGATATGATATAAGTCATTTATAACAGGCCTGTACACAAGTGTTTCTAGGCACAACAAGACAAGGGAGGGAAGATAGAGGGAGAACAAGATAGACAATCTTGCTAGGTCTTCATATCGTGCAAGTGCGAAAATGAGAAATGAGAGGGGGAGTGCAAGGAAGAGGGGAGGAGAAAACGAGTCAGTAATGCTCTGAGTGGGTGCAGCCAGGACAGCGCGGCTCTGGGTAGTGCAAGGAGAACAAGGGACTGTAGGGTTACAGCCCCTTTGTGCGTGGTAGGCCTGGGGGCAGTGCAAGCATGGCTGATGAAGAAAGAGCCTGGACTAGGTGAGACTCTGAGGGTAGCCAAGCAACCAGTCGGTACAGCCGATAGGTAGGTCAGCATGGGAGGGAGAGAGAGAAAGCAGAGGAGAAGAGGAAAGTTTTGAACTGCTTCCGGAACTTCAGGTGGTCCGTTCAAGTTTGAGAGGGGCAGGGAGGCCATTCCAGAGGGAGGCACCTGCAAAGAAGAGAGATCTACCCCCACACTCTGCCTGGAGAAGCGTCTAACCCTTAGAGAGTTGGAGGTATCTGGGTGAAGGGCTTGAGAAAGAAGTTATTTTGGAAGAGATTGTTGGATGTAGTGTGGGCCCCGGACCCAGAAAGCCTTGCAGACCATGCAAAGGGTCTTGAACTTGATCCTTGCAGCCACCGGGAGCCAGTGGAGAGATTTCAGGGCTGGAGAGATACAATCCCTCAACTTGAGGCCAAGGATAAGTCTCAGTCCTGTTCTGGATTAGTTCCAGAGGGCGGAGAGTAGAGGAAGGTAGATTGAGAACAAGGTTTTTGCAGCCTAGAGCAAAACAGGGCTCTGGAGACAGTGAGCCTCTGGGGAAAAGTGATAAAGTTAAGATTCCCTTTGAGGAGGAGCAGCTGGTAGTGTGACTTCACGGCGACGTCCGGGACGTGAGGAGAGAAAAAGAGAGATTTTTTGCCGCAATGGAAGGTGAAGGAAGAGGGCCCAAGGTGGGCAGCCAGAGTGAGAGAGGGAAAGCAGGGGTAGGGGTCCCAATGAGAATTATCTCTGCCTTACTGGCATTAAGGCAGAGACCGTTAGAGGCTCACCAATCCTGATTCGTGGATAGGCAGTCAGGAATGAGCGAGAGAGGAGAGGAGCCTGCGGGAAAGCTAAGTGTCAACCACATAACACTGAAAGTTAAAGGAGAAGGCAGAGATCAGGTGGGCCAATGGGGCCAAGTAGAGGTTGAAAAACCCGGGTGAGAGGATAGAGTCCTGGGGAAAGCCACAGGTAGAGAGACAGGTTGCAGATAGAAAGGGACCAAGTTGGACCTAGAGGGGCAGTCCATGAGGAAAGAGGTCGGCCACTCCAGGCCCTGATCTGTGATGCTCAGGTTCTCACGTAGTTGATTGATCAGGATGGCATGGTTGACTGTGTCGAAAGTGTAGGAAAGATCAAGGAGGATTAGGACAGAAGGAATGCTGGAATCAAGGTTAGAGAGAAGATCTTCACAGATGTTCAGCAGAGCATTTTCCGTGCCTCCGGCAGCTCTAAACCCAGACTGATGGTCATGGTGAAAACCAACAGATTCAGTGTGGAGAGTAAGCTAGGAGATGGCCAGCTTTTCCAAGAGTTTTCCCAGGAAAGGGGTTATGGAGATTGGGCAATAGTTTGCCGGGCAGGTAGGATCGGCAGACGGCTTCTTGAGGAGTGGGTGCATAAGGGAGTGGTTAACGGGAGAGGGGAACGTTCCAGTGGCAAAAGAGTGATTTCAAAAATCAGCCAAGGCTGGAGTGAGGGTGTCAATATGGTCCTTGATGGTTCTAGAGGAGCAGGGGAGCACCTGTTTGGATGACACTTTCATAGATCGGACTTGTCTAGAAACCTTGTCAGGTGTTACCAGAGCGAAAGAGGAAAAAGATGGAGGAGAGGTAGAGAGGGCCAAAGGGGGGCAGAGAGAGGTAGAGGGAGAGGAAGAGGAGATAGAGGACAGCATGTCCAGAGTTTTAGCAGAGACTTGAGAGGCCAGAGCCATACAGAGGGCCTGGGAGAGAACAGGAGGGGTGGAGACCGCAACAGGATTGACCAGTTCCTTGCAGATTTTAAGGAGTTTGGCTGTGTTGCTAGAGGCCGCAGAGACCCGGGCTTGAATGTGTGCTCTCTTCTTGATGAGTGTTATTGCTTCGACTGGCATTTTGGTGCAGCCAGTCTTGGTTTGTCTAAATGTGGCCTGGCATGCTTTAATGTAATGTTATTATGTGTCTACACTGCTCTACATTGTGCAGACAATGGGACATGTTTTCAATGTGGCATGGAATTTTTAATAGCAAAGCATTAATGTTCCTGTGCACTGTGGGTGACTTGGATGTATTGGATTGGTATTAACCTACAAACCAATTGAAAACACTCTGACTTTTTAGCCAATTTTTCCCAGAAAGTGTGCTGTATATTGCATTAAAACACATATTTATATATATATCTCCTAGTGCAGTTTGCGGCATAACCCTTCAGCAGCAGGTTTGTGCGTATTGTGCAAACATGATAATCTAGGCCGCCCCAGTGTGTGGCACGACCCGTGATTTGTTGCGGCGATGGGGGGCCCCCAGCATGACCCCCACATTTTGTGTCACACCACTGAGTTCAGACAGTCAGCAGCAGTGCTGCGGCCCGTATATTGGTAATGGTAAACAAACAAGATTCTTAACTCTGCTGCCGGCTGCGCAGCTTGCTCATGCATTCCCTCTCCCTCTGCCCCTCCCCCCGCACCTGCCGCCTGCGTATTTGGTGCGTCACGTGCCCAGGCCAGCATACTGCACGTGCACCTCCAAGTGCGCAGCCTAAGCTTCAGAAGCCACTAGCCAGGCAGCGGTGCATGCTCATGACTACTAACAGCGTGAGAGAAGTGGAACTCTGTCGACTCAACCTCCTGGAGATTGGAGTCCTGAGGAGACACCTCGAACTTACTCAGCCTACTAAGTAAGGTAAATCAAGTCAAAGTGGCCCCAGGCAGGTGTGTTTGCGTGTATGGGGGCCGCAGCGATGCAACTCTGCCTGTTTAGTCAATGTTTAGAATTCAGGAAAAGCCAGCAAGCCCCTTAATTCGTGCCACTTGTTAATTAATTTGCATGCGATAAATTGTAACATTTCCCCGGCTTTCCTGTCTGACACCATTAAAGCTGCATAAACTGCTGATGGCGCTGAGCGGGAGGGGTGAGGGGGGGTTTGTGCGGCATGGTTTCTCACAACACAAACCTGTGCTGCTCGTTCGCACGCCGTGGGTCTAAACAAAAGATCATGCAAAGCTGTGAAGTGCACCTCCTCCACCCGCATGTCCTGTATGACATCCTGGGAGGTGCAATGCAGGCCGCGCCAGCATCGGGTGTTCGGGGAGGAGGATTTAATTAGAGGGAACGAACGAGCGACTGTCATATTTAACACACTGCACGTGTTAACTGTATAAATATGTTATGTTATGTTATCTTATCTTATGTTATGTTATGTTATGTTAGTTGGCATTTATATAGCGCCTTGTGTCATTTTTTTTACCTCAAAGCGCGGTTAGGTTGAACGCCCTCGGGAACCGCAGTTCAAGACAGTAGGGAGAGAGAGTGTCGTAATGTGCGTGGGCACACCGGATATGTGTGCAGCTGGTGTGGTTGTTGCATGATAGCTGCTTCTTAGCTGTAGGTGTGTTGCTGAGGAAATCATTTAGATGTGTTCAGTCTTGAGGGTGGACATCTAGACTGAGTTTTGGCTGCGTTAGGCCTGAGATGACGCCTAAGCTAGCCAGTATGTGCTCAGCTAGCTGTGTTTTAATTAGGATGATGAGGTGTTCGTCAGTTCATGTTAGTATGAGAACAGCTAGACGGAATGTTTCATAGCATAGCTGTGTTCTAGTTGAGTAATGGTGTATAGGAGAGAGTAGGCGTAGTAGTGTTATATGGTGGTTATCAGTGAAGCGCCTGTGAGCAGGCACAAGAGCAGGACAGGGGCCATACATAGCGGCATACGTATATAAAGCAACATCCACTTCATCCACTTCATCCGTTCCATCCACTTCATCCGTTCCATCTACTCTACTTCATCCATTCCATCCACATCATCCGTTCCATCCACATCATCCATTCCGTCTACTTCATCCACTTCATCCGTTCCATCCATGCCATCCGTTCCATCTGTTCCATCCTTTCCATCTGCTCTATCATTTCCATCCTATCCATCCTTTCCCTTCCTTTCCCTTCCTTTTCCATCTTTCCATCCACTCCATACATCCATATGATATTTATACAGTTAAACCATGCGGCGCATTGAAGTTGAAGGAGCTTTTAGTGCTTCCTCAGTGTGGGCCCGCCCCATGCAGCCTTGCATGACCCTTGTGGTTAGGCGGCATAGTTGCCAACATTCTGTGACCAAAAAGTCTAAGATGTAGGATTTTTCAAGTTTCAAAAATAATACTTTGCATAACAATGACATCACAGGACATTCCAAACCATGCATTGTTGGCACCACCGGAACATTCTAAAATGCACAACCCATCAATCAGCAAAACATGGAGAGATGTTTAAATGTTTATAATGCATAATTGTGAATGGTAAGTTAACCCTAAATTTTTTACCCACCTTCACAGAAGGTAATCACACAAAACTGGTAGGCAACGTTTTACACTCCTTGTAACATCAGCCCGGGTAGTACATATTTATTACTGCAGTGGAGGTGGAACACTGAACAACATGGAGACTGATACCCTCCTCAGTCTGATAGGCAGATGCTGTGTGATGGTGGTACACGCTGCAACTTACCTTCACTGGTGGTTAACTTAAGGTCTGTCCCTGCAAGAGTGCAGAGCAGAGTGCAGGACTGCCTGGCTGATTTCTGCAATCACTCCTTTGCCACTGGATGCCACTGGATGTACCTGATGTACGCACTTACACTTGCCACTTGTTGGCCGTTACCTATTATTGTTATCATCTTTCTCATGTACTGCATTGTCCCTGCCCCCTCCCATGCACTTGCGCTATCTGAATGACATCTGGCCTAGTAGGATCGCTGTCCTTCATCCCTTTGTTCCCCTCCCTTGCCTCGTCGCACCTTGAAACACGTGTGTATAGGCGCGTTATAAATGCCATATCATGTAGCTGTCAGGTCAGTGGATTGATCTGAGCCCATCACTCAAATGTATCACTTATCCACCCACCGCACAGACAAATTAATTACCTTAGAGTCACAAATATGACCTGCCACTGTAAAAAGCAATAGGATCTGTCACCCAAATCTGTAGGCAGTAGGACTGCTTAAAAAGCAGTAGCCCGCCTACTGCCTAAATCAGTAGGGTTGGCAAGTATGAGGCCCAAAACCGCTGTCAGTCTGGGGCCATGCTGTTTGCGCAAAAGTTGAGGGGCAGCCATTCCAGACCTCTTATACCCTGCTGGCCTCCAAAGAACAAACCTATGCTATCTTTGTCTTGCCCTTTAGGCACGGTTCAGAAAAACAAACATGTTTTTGAGCAGGACCTGCCCCTACATGATCCCACAAGCATTGCACTGCCTGGCAAACAGCTGAATCTTGCTAGCTGCATGTCCCTGACTGTCTCTGGTTGTAGCATTACTGCGCTTCTTGCTAGGAATGTTGTGAGTTTTGAATTTGAATCCAAACTTATATCTCTTTACAAGTAGGCAGTGGGCCTCATTACGACTTTTGTGTAATGGGTTAATGGGCTCCGCTAATGGAGGTGGACCCGTTAAACCCATTACGCAAAATTACATGGTCCCCTCGCTGGACCCGGTAAGGACCAGGGAGGGGACTAGGGAGCTAACAACAGGCCGGTCGTAATCGGCCTGTTGTTAGCTCCCTCTCCCATTCCCAATGAGCCCTATGGGGGCTCAGATGGGAATGGGGAAGGTCCGGGCCCGGGTTCCCAGAGGGAGGAATTACCGGGCCCTCCAAACTATGAATGGCCCGGTAATTCCCCATTCTGGGAACTCGGACGCGGACCCGGTTTTGGTGGCAGCCATGCGGCCAATAGCGGCTTGGCTACTGCCAAAGCGGTAATGAGACCCAGTGTCTTTGCCCCCAGACGCACAGCCACCACTGTTACATCTATTCATGGAGACATGGGCATACAAGCTTCTTCACAACACCACCCCAACCCTCCTCCCCCTGCACCGCTGCCACGGAAGAACATCTTTCTTCCCAATCCAACAGTGTCAACCTAATAATGTGCCCCCAACAAGTATTAAGCAGCACACACTCAAAAAGAAATACTGGCAAAGAGTGTAATTTTAATCTGAGGTCCCAAAAATAGGCTGCACACACGTTAAACCAGAACATCGCATTCAAACTATGTGTCATAAAGGGTATCACCCTATCACTGCGCATCCCAAAATGCCGAATTTCCACAGCCCCATTTCACTGTATATATATATATATATATATATATATATATATATATATATATATATATATATATATATATATATATATATATGGGGAGGGTGGGTAAAGTTAATATTAAAAGTTATGGACGTAAATAGAAATTTCTGGTTGAATGCACCACTTTGTTGCTAACTTTTAAGTTACTTACTTTCATGCAATGTGTATAATACATCAAATATATTTCAAAAAATATTCTTGAACCACACATTTGTGTCCCAACAAATGTCATGGTACTACAGTTAGTCTTTTTGGGACAGATTTTAAGTAACTCAAAAGTTATCAATAAAGCGGTGCATTCAGCCTGGAATTTCCACTTAAATACATGGATAACGCGCCCAATATGATACAATAAAGGAAATGCTGTGCAGTTTGAGTGTTACACTTATGTCCAGCAACAGTAGTACTGCAGTGCTAATACTAACAAGGGAGACCGTGACCGTGACCTGGCCAGTGTGAGCAGCAACCGCCCGTGCCTTCTCTCTCATGAGTGCAGTATTATTTCACCCTCTGTGGTCAGATTAGGGTCAGCAATGATGGGCAACAGTAGTTTGTTGCCCTTCTACACCAACTTCTGTTCTGTTTGGTGAGTCGCTTGGTGACTCAGGTGAACTTTAATCTAATTTCTGTTGTTCATACATTTCATTTAAGTCTATTACTTTTGCAATAGTGCAGCCCTTCTCAGCTTCTAGCCCACTATGTAGGTGCATAGAATCACGAAAGGCCTAATCAGCGGTACTTGTATTTGTTTTATTTGTAATGCGCACCGTCAGGCCCGGAGGCATCAGGGCACAACTTTAGACATGGTTACATAATGAACATACATATAATCAAACTTTATATACAGTGCAAAGTATTCAGAGTATACAGCAATATACATCATTTACAGAGTAGAGATTAAAGCAGGCGCTTACTGGGACAGGGCTCCCAGGTACATAAGGTACATAAGAGATCCGAGTTTCAAGGCTGATTGAAGAGCCAGGCTTTCATTTTGCACTTGAAGGTACTGAAGCATTCTTCTGATCTGATGGTGAGGGAGAGGGCATTCCACAGCTTAGAGGCTAGGACGGGGAAGCTTGATCCACCCGCTTTTTGTAGTTTGAACCTAGGGATGGTTAAGCGGTGGGTCTGGGCGGTTCTTTGAAGGTGGGTAGGCGTGTGACGGGATAGCCGGTTGCAGAGATACAGGGTAGCTTGGTTGGCTAGGAATTTGTGGGTAAGGCCTCAGGTTTTCAGTGAAATTCTCTGTTTGACAGGTAGCCAATGTAGATTGGATCTGTATTCCGAGATGTGGTGGTTTCGCGGGATGTTTAGAGCCGCTCTAATGGCGTTGTTCTGGGAGATTTGCAATTTGTTCAGATTCTCTTGGCTGGTTCCTAGGTAGAGGGCGCAACCATAGTCGAATTTGGCCATGATGAGGGTTCTGGCCAGTGTGACCATGTTTGAAGTGGTCAGAAATGGCCTGCAGGCTGCAATGAGTTTGCAGGTGTATGCTGAAGCAGATCTGACTGCATTTGTTTGTCGGGATAGGGATAAGGTGGTGTCAAGGTAGACGCCTAAGGTTTTGGTGTCTTTC
Organism: Ambystoma mexicanum; assembly: GCF_040938575.1. Classification (NCBI taxonomy): domain Eukaryota; kingdom Metazoa; phylum Chordata; class Amphibia; order Caudata; family Ambystomatidae; genus Ambystoma; species Ambystoma mexicanum. The sequence goes on along the minus strand of NC_090926.1, from coordinate 694,257,983 downwards.
AAAACTTGGATGTGTTGCCATCGATGATAAATGATTGGTAAGACGGCTCAAGTTTACTACAGGTTGCGTAGCGCCCAAGATGAGGAGCTCAGTCTTGTCATCGTTGACGCATAACTAGTGTTGTGCCATCCAGGCTTGGATGACCAGGTAGACGTCATTCAGGGCCTTGGTGTCAGCCAGGTAGTCTCCAGTGATGGGAATGAGTATCTGGGTGTCGTCAGCGTAATTCGTATAAGAGACACCCAGATAGTCAAGTACATCAAAGAGCGGTTTTGTAAAAACATTATAGAGTGTTGGCGACACGCAAGAGCCCTGGGGGATGCCGCAGTGAATAGGGAAGGGATCTGCAGCTGCAGATTGAGAGAAGACCTGCATAGATCTATAACTCAAGAATGATTTGATCCAGGCAATAGCTGACGGAGAGAAATGGGCAGCAGAGTGAAGATGCTTGCATAAGATTTGGCGAATGACCAAATCGAATGCTGCAGAGAGGACGAGTAGAAGTAACAAGGCCAGTTTGCTGTTGTCCTTTAGAACTTCAATTTGAGTTTTTAAGTCTAGTAGAGCTGTCTCTGTTCCGTGTCTTGGGCGGAAGCCAGATTGTATAAAACCTAGGAGATTATTGGCTTCCAGGTACTCTTGGATTTGCAGGTATCCTGCGCGGTCTAAGATTTTTAGCAGAAACAGGACAGTAGTAATAGGTCGGTAGTTGGTGGGTATGCTAGGGTCAAGGGAGGGTTTTTTGAGCAGGGGGATCACCCATGCGTCCTTGAGGTTGTCAGGGACAGTTCCTGTTTTAACGGAAGCATTGATGAAGGATGTGATAAATGGGGCCAAATCGTGGGCCGATTCCCTAATGATTGGGGCAGAACAGGGATCACCCTGGCAGTTGGACGGTTTGATCCTCAGGATAAAGTTTTCCACCTCCGCAGTGGTGAGTGGTGAGAAGGCAAACCGTTTGAGATTGGGCAAGTCAGGGGAGAGGGCCCCAGCTGGGCTAGGAGGGCAATTGTCCAGTTTCAGGCTGTCTTGTTTAGCTATGATTTTAGATTGAAGCGTGGTGATTTTATTCAGTTACGCTGCCTGAATGTTAGCACACCATTTGCTATCTTTAATGCAAGTGTAGGGGGGGGGGGTCACAGGTGTTTCGAGTTCTTTCAGGATCTTAAAGAGTTCCTTAGAATTGGAGTCAGCTTGCAGGATGCGATTATTGAGGGACTCTTTTTTCGCCTCTATAATGGCTGCTTTGTAGGTGAGCCATGCCAAGAAGAAACCGTCTTTGTGCGTGTCAGAAGGGTGACTTTTCCAACGATTTTCTGCACAGCGTTTAGTTTTGCAGAGTACTCTTAACTGTGGTGTGAACCAATAGTTAAGGTGTGCCCGTGGTTTGGCCTTCCTCAGTTTGATGGGGACAATAGAGTCTATAGCTGTGAGCATACTGCAGTTATAGGTGTCAGCTAGAGTGGTGGGGTCATTGCAGGAGTCAGTGGCCACTTTAAGCGAGGGGAGTAGCAGAGGGAGAAGTTTCTCCTTGGTTATGTCCTTTTTGTTTCTGGTCGAGAGAGCGGGCGCTATCAGGGTCGGGATACGGGGGGAAGCTTCAATATTGAAAGTGATGATGTGGTGGTCTGACCATAAGCAGGGGGTATTGGCCAGGACATTGATAATGCAGTTAGAGCTGGCTAGCCGGTCAAGGGTCCTGCCTTTAAAATGTGTGGGCTCTTGGATGTGCAAGGTGAAGCCAGAGTTAGAAAGGGCGTTTTCCAAGTCTAGTGCAATAGGATCTTTGGGGTCGCCAATTCCTAGGTTGAGGTCACCAAGGATGATAATTTGTGAGTTAGTTTTTCCATTGTCAAGGAGGAGGGTAGAGATTTTGCCGACAAAGGAGGGTGCGGGGCATGGGGCCTGTAGATTAGGTGGATGGTGGCCGTTTCATTAGGTGTTAGTGCGAGTTTAACTGATAGTAGTTCAGCGGACTCGAGTTTAGTATTGGTCGATACTCTAAAATCCAGAGTGGTTTTGTGGATGATGGCTAGGCCACCACCTCTGGTTTGGGAGGCAGAGGTGCGGTCACATCTCATGATGCCGAAGCCAGGTGGTAGGGCAAGGGATAAGGAAGGACCGGATGCGGCATGAAGCCAAGTTTCAGCTATGGCAATGAAGTCAAGATCTGAGGATGTTATAAGGTCTGCTATATCTAGAGCGTGCGCTGGGAGGGATCTGGCGTTGATGAGGGTGCCCTTGATAACCTGCAATTTTGCATCTGTAGAAGGGGGTTTGCTGTTGGTGGGTGCAGTGGGTGAGCACGGTGGTGTGTGTAGTATTTGCTTGGGGAGATTACTGCAGGTGGGGCTTATGCGGAATCTGGTGCCTAATCTTTTGTTTCTAAGAGATAAGGAACACGGTTGATTCGGAGTGGGTTTACTAGCGAAGTGTTCCAGCCAGAGGGCTGGGTCGTTAAAGTATGAGTTAGTTTCAGTGTTAGGGTGCTGGAGGCCTAAAGTGGGTGTCATAGGGTCCATTGTGGGGGTCGCCATGCACAGGGTCGGGGGGACAAGGCTTGGGAGAGATAAGGTGAGTGATGGCTGAAGGTGTGTCGGCCGTGTCGGACGTATGTGTAGCTGGGTGATAATTGCTGCTTCAAAGGGCAGAATGTAATACAGTATAAGGTGCACCCTAAAGAGCATGGTGGATGTGCACCTGGGAGGAGATGCATCGCGGCAATAGGCAAATTTGATTATGCTAGGGCAATGCAGAATCAACAATAGGCAGGTTCGATTTTAGCTAGGGCAGTGCAAAGTCAACAGTAGGCAGGTTCGCATTTAGCTAGGGCAATACACAATCAGCAGTGAGCAGGTGTGTTTTTAACTATGGCAGTGCAAAATCCACAATAGGCATGTTTGAATTTAACTAGGGCAGTGCAAAGTCAACAGTAGGCAGGTTGGCATTTAGCTAGGGCAATACACAATCCGCAGTGAGCAGGTGTGCTTTTAACTATGGCAGTGCAAAATCCACAATAGGCATGTTTGAATTTAACTAGGGCAGTGCAAAGTCAACAGTAGGCAGGTTCGCATTTAGCTACGGCAATATACAATTAGCAGTGAGCAAGTGTGCTTTTAACTATGGCAGTGCACAAATAACAGTAGGCAGGTTCACTTTGGTTGAGACAGTGTAGAAATCAGCAGTAGGCAGGTACGATTTAGCCAAGGCAGTACACAGTCAATGGTGGGCAAGATCACTTTTAGCTAAGGTAATGCACATACAGGGAACAAGTTGCAGAGTGCTTCAGAATAAAGGGGGACATGGATTGGGTGGTGGTTGGACCAGAGCGTGTATGGTAGACATTAGGTGAAGTGGAGGTTCATGAACCTCGTGATTGGGGGTTAGTGGGAGCATGCAAGGATCAATTGTAATACATAGGTGAGTAGTTCAGAGGCAGTAGATTGTACTCGAGTATGCAGGTCGACAGCTCTGAGTATCGGATGTGGAATAATAGGCAGGCGGAGGTGTCTTGCAAAGATGCAGTGCCTCAGTGTTGGGGCGGCATGGAAGTTTTTTTAATGTTACCTCATACAGGTGGTCCGGTCCGGCAGGGGCAGTCAAACAGCATCGAACAGGCATATAACAGGCAGTAGCCTTGATTCAGTGTGCCTTGGAGAATGTGGGCCGGCTTCGCCTGCCGGCAGCCAATGGCTGTTAAGAACAGTCACAGGCCAATCGGTAGGCAGCATTGGCTGTTGTGGGGAGCCTGCTTGCAGAGCCCATTTGGATGACTCTTATTCTGCTGACGCTTCATATTGGTGCTTTCCTGTCCTGTGTCGCGTTCCTATGCCTCAATTCTTTCAGCAATAGCAATCCAGTGAACCCTAACCCTCTTTCCTGGGCAGGTTGCGGACGGTTCCCTGTTTATAATTTAAGTGCAGGTGCCAAGACCTTATGGGGAGGTAGGAGTTTATGCTACATCTGCGCAAGACCCACAGAGATCCTGATAGCAAGGCCCTCATCATCTCACCCATAGAATAAGGCAACACATTCCTCTCGGCTCCGCTCTACCCCCTTTAAAAAGACTTTATGTGGCAGCTTGCATTATCACACGCTCTTCTCTATACAAACACACTCACAGTGCCACCACACTGGTCGTTTTTCACAGGCTTTTACTCCCATCTCACCTTCTCTACACAATGTTCTGCATCATAATTAAGGTCCTCCCCATCAAGAAGACATTGCCAGTAGCCTAACAATCTAACTGTGCCATGAGGCTACCATTCTATTGAAATCTATGCCCAAGTCAGGCTGGAAATCTCTAGGTGTAAGAAAGAGAAGACACGCAAAGCCCGCCTTAACTGTATTACCAAGGATTTAGGGTACTCTCCCCAGTTCCGTCTGACAGTGGGACTGCAAAGTGAAAAAAGGGTAGAAAGGGTGCAGATGACAGAAAAGGAGAGGAGCAAGGGAGGGGAGAGATAGGAACAAGAACGGATAGCAGATGAAAGATGGGGATGGTTTGCAGCACGGGGTGACCAGTGTGTGCAGGGGAGAGAGGGGTGCAGGAAAGACCACAACACAGGACAAGCCATGAATGGTGGGTGGACACCCAATATTTTTGGGACAAGCTATGCTCAGGCCATTAAAGCCTTTTGACCTGGGAAATGGTAACATTTTTACGTGAACTGAGCCTTCTGAAGTGAGACACCAAATTGAAGGATTGACTGCTTTTCTGTTTCTTAATTTTCTTCTGTTTTCTTTTCTTCTTTTCCCTTGTTTTATACACTGATGATATATGTGATTGAATACGTACTGCTATTTTAATTTTGGGAAAAGTCAAGTTCTTTGACTAAAACACAATAAATAAATAAAAAACGCAAAGTCCCAAGGTGTCCCATGTCCCTCCCCAGATTCTATGGCTCTCCTATGCCCCTGCACAAAGGCATCACCCAAAGTCAACACAATGCGTTTCTCCATGTCAGCCAGCCTCACTATGCAGAGTAATGCAAAACAGTATGACCACCCCTTCCTGTGAACCGCACCCTCAGTACCTGATTGGCTAATCCCCACAGTCCCATTTCCATTGGCCAGCATGGTGAGAAGGGCAGAATGTGGCACGTGTGCTTCCCAAAGTCCCACGAGGACCGCACCCCAGTAAAGCAGGAGCAGTCCTTCTTCCCTTTCCACTATTTTTTGTCCACCACTACCTCATTGGGCACGGGTAAATAGTCACACATGCATCCACCAATGCCAGCCAAGACGTTCGCATCTAACACTGTCAGTTCTGCACAACACTTCATACTGTTTTCATACAAATATGTTCATACATATTTGTAACAACACTGTTACAAATTCAGCCTGCAAGCGTCCTGCCATTGTACTGCATGTCCAGTATAAAGTTCAGTAAAAGATTGCAAGATTTGTGCATCCACATTCATCCACATGAGCAACCATCACCACAAAATGGAGGTATGAATACTTTTTCTGCAGTATGTTTACAACGCTGTTATAAGTGCCTCTGCTCACGATATCTGCCACTGAGCGTCCATTACGTTCTTAATACGCATACTGTTTTTTCTCCCATCCCCTACCATCAAGTGGCACTTCATTGGTATGTGCTTGCAATGTTTTCATTTACCCATATCATACATTGTAATAGCGAAACAGTAACTCTCTTCTTTCCTTTGACATTGCTACGTATTGTTTTGCCCACTAACCCTACTCCTACATAAATGGTAAGAATATGGGACCTAAATCAGCACTGAATGTATCCTACCAACCTAAACCAAGTTCCCAAAACGTCACTGTCTGCACAGCTGTGGCTCTCTCTAGGCTGCACTATTGCAACAGCCTATTTGTAAATATGGCCGCTTCTACTCTCTGCCTTCTGCAATTCATCCAGAAAAGGACTGTGCAACTTGTCCTTGGCGTCAAGCCCAGGGATCGTATATCTCCTGGACGGAAATTTCTGCAATAGCTCCCAGTGGCTGCGAGGAATAAGATGCAAACCCTCTGCATTATGCACATGGCCTTACGGGCCCTGGGACCTCAATACTTTCAACTCTCACTTCCTATATATCTCCCTGCTCGAGTTCTTCCCTCATCCGCCTCCAACCTCCTCAGGGTCAGTCCCTTCTGCAAGCAACCAGGTGCTGGTAGATCTCTTTCTTCGGCCGGGGCCTCCCTCTGCAACAGCCTCACTGCCTCCCTGACACTTGAGGAGAACCATCGCAGGTTTCGAAAGCACCTCAAAGTCTTTTTCTTTGAGTTTGCTTTTTCTCCTCCTCTCCCCATCTCACTTCCTGGCTGAAACGGATTCTACACTGGTTACCTGACCACTCTTCGATGTCGGGCCGAAGCCACCTCCCCCCACCAGTCGCACCCTTGCACTGCCTTTCTGGCAAACCCTGTACTTGGGGACTGTTTTCTGTATCCCAAACAGTTCCACTACCACCTGATGTCTGCACTTATTCTTGCAATTGGCACAATCGGGATGTATTTTTACTTATTGTCATTTTTTCTTCTTCCCATGTTCTGCACTTTCCCCTTGCCTTACCCATGCAATTGGGCGATCTGAGTGACAACTGGCCTAGTAGGTTTGTTGTCTCTGTCTCCCCTCTGTTCCCCCTCCGTTGCCTCGTCGCGCCTTGAAAATCTTTTACATAGGCACATTATAAATGCCATATCATACAATTTCACATCATATGCTATCATACAAACATTGCATTCATAACAACAGGATGGCTGCCACTCACCTTGTACACTTCACAGGTTTTTTGTTTCCGCAGTACCCCACTCACTACAAACTTTTCAAAAATGATTGCACAAAAGCAACACTGAATGCACGTTACCAACTTCAAACAAGAACATACAGTGCATGCATACAAGCAGGATGGGTTAGGGAGAATTCTCAAGAATGTGCTAATGTCCCTTACCTTTTGAGACCCCCAGCAACTTTGCTGGATTTCTAGGATTTGATTTTTTTACCTGGGAAGAGTGTGAGCCTTTTTACCCACTCTTCCATGTATTTTGATGTGTGTTTTACTTTTGTGTTCTTTTGTTATGGAGTATTAAAACAACTCCATAGGCATCCTCTTTTTCTGTGTGTCACACAGCACCTTCAGTGCAGTGACACAGGGATGTCTTTCAGACGTCCCACCCAAGGTTTAAATACCTTCTCTGGGACTGACTACTGTCTCCCAGGGCATGTAAAGTTAAATTGACTTTACTAGTCTCTTTAAATGTACAGACCTAGCTCACACTATCATCCTATAGAGTGCTGGAAGGGTTGCCTAGCTTCCACTGAGTCAAAACACTCATGTAACAGTCAAATGTTACCCTTTCCTACTTTAAATGACTGGTGGCAGTGGTTTAGATCAAACTACCATGATTGTTCCCGAAGGCAAACAACGGTAGATAAAAATCAGGTCACCCATGTTTTTCAATATGGCGCCCAGGACCTATCTGTAAAAACAGACTCCGGTCAACTTTTTTCACCATTTCTTTTAGGAAAGGTCCTCCTTGTGTTTGTTTCTGCATACCAAACCAGTCTTGGTCCCTTTGTTTGTTGGCCTTTGGCAGGCTTCAGTGCTGAAGCCCTCCTCTGGCGCCAGGGTGTCTGGGGTGGACAAGATGTGAGGGAGGTGCCCGAAAGACCCTGTGCTTAGGAGATCTGAATGCACTCTGGCATGATTGGCCGGCTGGCTGTCCAACAAGGACAGCCACTGTGCTGTGTGAGTGACAGCCAGGCTGGAATGAATGAGGGAAACTATTTAAAAGCAGGTCTCTGGGACGTGGAAAGCAGAGTCGACCAGTGGAAAAAAAGAACCGAAGACGAGCTGAAGGAAGAGGACTGCTGCAACTCCTGGATGACTGGTGAAGCCCTGCTGCAAGTCCGAATTGCCTGAAACTCCATCGACAGGGAAGCCCTTCAAGGTTAACTTCTTCCCTTGAGTTTGGTGGGAACAACCAACTCGTAAGCAGCCTGGACACTGTCCCCTCCTGGTCGAATTTTCTGCAGAGTGCTGTGGAAAACCGATAGCCAGTGGGAAGGATACCAGTTTGTGGTCTTTAAGGCACTCACATCTTAAACCGACATTTTGTGAAGCTTGTGGCCTCTTCCCTGGGCAGTGCAGGAACCTCCTGACGGCCTCCTTCTTGTCCCCACGACTGAAGCATAGGAATAGCGAGATCTGCTCGAACTGCCAGGAGCAACTGCCTCAGCAACAGCTCATCTTCACTTTAAAGGTACTTTCGGCCACTGGGAAAGTTTGTGAAACTTTCCCGACTTTGAAGGCTTGTCCTTCCCTAAACATTCGACTAACTTTTCGGCTAGCCAAATTCTTCTAAAATCCGTGGCAAAAACGTAACCATTTACTACCAGAACTGAGCTACCCGATATAAAGAGTCTAAACCATTCACTTTGGCCCAGGCCTATGAACTGAATTGCTGGTTGTAGGTTACTGAAACCCTTTGCCCTGCCTATGGAAGTATTTGTGCTATTGATTCTTATAACCTTGGCCCTCATTACGACCCTGGCGGAAAGTGACTGACCTGACCGCCATAGCGTAAATAGCGTTTCCGCCATCGCACGACGGAGCAAAGTGCGGCCAATTCCGACCCATCGGGCACGAGCACTACGCCATGGCGGAAGTGCAAAGTCCGCAATGGCGGAAATGTCCCCAAAACGCGCCTCACCGCCGTCGTACGGCGCCCTAGGTGCAATTCCGCCACCCATCTTTGCGGTCACCGTAATGAGCGGCAACCGGAAAGTACGGTGACCGTAAACATACGAAACGGAAGTAAAAACATGGGCCCGGAACGGGAAACAGCACGCCGTACACCTATAAAATCAGAATTCCCACACAACCATTAAAAATACTACCCTGAGACACATCCCAACCCGTCATCCACCCCAGTGAAAGCAATAGAAATGGGAAAAGTAGCGAAAAAAGCGTGCGACCGCAAGCGGCAGGTCCACTTCTCCCGTGAGGAACTCACCGTGCTTACAGAGACCCTCCAGGAGAATGCTGCCGTCGTCTTCTCCACGCAAATGACCAGGACGGCACTTGCGAACAAGAAGGCCATATGGGCCCTGGTGGCACAGCGGGTAAGTGCGGTGGGGACCACACCCCGCAACCCACTGCAATGCAGAAAGCGATGGGACGACCTGCGGATACGCGTACGGAGCATACTATCCGCCAATCGCAACATTGCCACAGCTACCGGGGGAGGATCGGAATCACCCATCAAGTTGACCCCCTGGGAAGAAATCTGTGCCTCCACCATTGGAATGGAGAGTATAGAGGGAGTCGGAGGGATGGAGAAAGGAGTGCAGACATCCGAAGAATCCGGTAGGTGGGCCAACTAATACTATGCCAAATCCACAATGTCCAATCATGTGAAGTACCATAGTCCACATAGTGCAACAGTAACACATGTCCAGGAGAACATCCACATACATTGGCCTGACAGCGCACTTTAAAACTCACATTAAATACATAATAATTAAAAACCCTAAAAACACCCTCTACACGTGCAGCAGGCACACCCTAACTGCAGGCTGCAAAACAACTGCATCCTCAATCCACACAAAAATGAAACCACCTCCAAGGCCCCGACCCAAATCACCCTCAGGTACCACCCCAATGCATGTGATACATTGCCATTCCAATTTCCACAGACCCATAAATAACGCTCGCCCTCCTTTACTCCACCACAGGGTCCGATTCAAACGACGAGCTTCAGGACACCCCTACCAGCACACCTGCAAAGAGGGCCAAGACCAACGGCCAAAGACCCTCCACCTCAGCTGCACGCATCAAGACACGGCAGCAGCACAAATCAAGTGGCAGCACACAGGAGGGAACATCAACAGGCACCCCAGCAGCCAGCATGCCCACAACAGCACCACCACAGGTCCCCCCAATGGATGCCACAGAAGGCACTGCCTCTGGTGGCAGCAGCACCATAGGTGACACCCCATTAATGGCAGCATGCTCCGACACAGAAGACGGGGATGTCGAAGTAAGATCCATCCATGACCTGTCTCAATCCCCCTGTTTGTTTCATCCCGTACACCATGAGGATACCACGCAGGGGCACCCACAAGACGACGACTGGCCATCCCCCACAAGCCCTGTGGCAAGGCAACATGAGGTGACCAGCCCCTCTCTGACACCAACGCAAATGGCCATGGCACAGCAGAGGCAACAGTCCCTCGACCAGGTGATCGTGCAACAGCAGCAACTGGCCACGCTCCTCAAGGACCATGCTGATGAATGTGGGGGTACTAAGGCAGCCATAGAAACATCAACTGAGACGCTTAGGGCAGAAATGGAGAGAAGCACCGAGAGCCTGAGAGTACAAATGGAGAGAAGCACCGAGAGCCTGAGGGGGGAACTGCATGCGACGTCCAAAGACGTATGTGCTGAACTTGCCGCTGTGCGCCGTGTGCTCACTGAGCTCTCACAAACCCTTAGGGACATGCATGGACGTGAGCAGGCAGAGACATCATCCGTTGCAAGTTCCGTCCAGGGCAGCCCCCAACGTAGATCTGGGAGGAACCTGCGCTCCACAGGCAGGGGTGCCCCTGATACCCGGAGAGGGGGCTTGCAATAGCGTCTGCCCACTGACAATGAGCATCTGCGGACACTGGTGTTCGGGGGGGAGGTAGGAGGGTGGAGGGGGTGTGTTGGGCTTACTTGGGTGGCGGGTCGATGGGGTGTGTAACATAATTTCACATATGCTATAAACATTTCACATTCATCCAATGAGATGTGTGGACATTGATCTTTGTGTACGAGGCCTTTATAGGCGTACAGTCCATATTGTGCATGTTCCAGACACACACAGTGCCACAAGTCCCGTGTCCATGTATCAGCCACCAGGCGTGAGTGCTAGAAGCATGAATCTATGATACTCTGACGAATGTCACGGCCCTCCTGTGCCTCGCGGACTCCTTGAGGTGCTGCCACATCCCCACCCTCATCATGACCATCTTCAGGTGCTTGCAGTTCTGCGTCAGGGGGCATGGGCACATTTCTACGTACGCACATGTTGTGTAGCATGACACATGCCATGACCATCTTTGCAACCTTCTCATGGCGGTACAGGAGTGCCCCGCCAGACCTGCTGAGGCAGCGGAAACGAGTCTTCAGTAGGCCGAATGCCTGTTCTATGACTACACGGGTACGTGAGTGGGCATGGTTGTAGTCCTCCTCAGGCTGGTTCTGTGGGTTCCGGAGTGGTGTAAGGAGCCATCTCTTCAGTGGATACCCAGCATCACCTGTATGTGGACAATAAAGGACGTTTGTGGAATGACATTGCTACGTACGCGCCCCCCCCTTCCTGCCAGGTCATTGCCGCATCACATACCCCACATTATCATGCATGAAATGAGACTCACCGAGTAGCCAGGATCTGTTCCCTGCGTGTCGCTCCATGTAGCGTGGTATTGTAGAGTTCCTCAAGACCATAGAATCATGGGTTGATCCAGGAAATCGGGCACAACAATGTGTAATGATCCTGTTGGAGTCAGACACCATTTGTACATTAAGAGAATGAAATTGTTTTCGGTTGCGGTACTGGGCCTCCATGGCATGTGGGACGACCAATTCCACATGGGTGCAGTCGATGGCACCAATGCAACCCGGTATGTCGCCAAGTGCATGAAATCCCACTTTTGTGTTCGTAATTTCCTGCTCCGAGCGTGGTAGAGAGATGTAGTCGTCTGCGTGCTTCAGGAGGGCATCGAGCACTTGCAATAGTGTCCCTGAGAACAGTGGCTGTGAAATGCCATGCAACTGTCCGACTGTGTGCTGGTAGGTGCCTGTGGCCAGGAAGTGGAGTACAGACACCACCTTCAGTAGGGGTGGGATGGCGGTTGGGCTATCTATCATGCTGACAAGGTCAGCCTGTGTCATGTCCACAATGGCGGTTATGGTGTCCCGGTCCAAACGGTAGAGGGTGTGGATCTGCTCAGCAGTGAGGTTGAACGGATGAGCTCGGAGGCGTGGGATTGCGGGCTGCCTGCGTGGTGGTAGTGGCTGTGCTGGTGGGCCTTGCTGGCCCTGCCTTGCCCTCCTCCTCCTCCTGCGTCTCCTCTGTGCGGCCGGTTGTTGTAGTAGTTGGTGTTCGTCTTCTTCTTGAAGTTGGAGTACTTGCAGTGCTATCAGGTCCCCCAGGGCCAACATCGCTAGTCCTGCCGGTAGCATTTTGGAGTGGGTGTGGTTGTGGGAGGGGGTTGGGTGTGCAATTTATGTGTTTTCAGGCTGTATAGCCTCCACCTGTGGTGATTCATTCCACCTGTGCCAGCTGCAATCCCCTTTGGGCGAGCACCGTACCGAGGTTCACCGACGGGCGGGGCGTCCCATTTGTGAGTGAAGCCAGTTGCCATTTACACACACTGCCGCACTACATGGATGAATTTGTGATTTCATGCGGTCACAGATGCCTTTTCGACGTGATGTTGCAAATGAGGAATTCGAAGGACAGCGCTTTCGGTTTTCAGCTAGCGGCGAGGAGACGCCCACAGGTCTGACTGCAAATATAACGTTCTATTGTTTAATGTCCTTGGGACAGGGGCCATGGCGAGTATGCTATGATTGATATGAATAGTATGGGATGCGCAATAGCGTAGTGGACAAAAAGGCAGGACGTTCCCAAATACATGTTACTTCACAACACTAGAATTCCGGGCTGGAGAACAGTGGATTTTGCAGACTGCATTACGCACAGACTCAATGGAAGTTTCAAATGTGATGTGAGTAAATAATCAGGCGTTTTCATACCGGGATGAGGGAATGATGTATGGATGCATGGACAGATGATTTGATGGAGAGTTTGCCATGTACAGGGCTTTTTGGAATCTATCCACCTCCCCTGCGCTATGTCATGCAGAGCTGCCATAGTGGGACCATCGTCTTTCTGCCCTTGTTGAACCCTCCCTGTCTCGACGCGCCTTCAGGCACTTGTGTCTATGCACGTTACTAATCCCATCTGATGGATTCTGTCTTCACAGACGCATGCACACAAACACTCTTTTGTAATGCTGTTTTCACCTCGATTTTTATGGTTGTGATTCGCAAGTGATTTTTGGGTGGGTATATTCCTTTGGAGTGGGCTAGCATGCATATGGCTGTAGATTTAGTGTGATCATTGAAGTGAGTTATACAATTGTAGTTCTGATGGCCATACTATTCTTTTTCATTTCATTTGGGTGACAGGTATCTCCTCCTCTTTTGCCGCTGCCATCTGTACGCCACTCCTGCAGATGGCTTTTACTCCCGACACCTGCTGCTTCGTGTCAATCAGTGGAGCACCATTACGATCTTATGGGACGATCGCCAATGGGCCACATGCCCTTACGCAGTGCTAGTGGCTAGGAGCAACATATCGTCCTTTCTGCTGGACTAGTGCCTACCTGATGGGACGGCCCTGCGGTTCTAGGCGCTTCCGTGTTGCCTTTTTGGTCGTGAATGTAGCCCCTGTGTACCATGATGGAACAGGGCGTCACACAAGCAGAAGCTGGTCATTTCTTGCGGATGCAGCCCACAATACTGGAATGTATTTAGGAGTTCATGACCTAATGGCTGTATGGCCCTTGGTGGTTTTGTGGTGCATTAAATGTCTATTCTGTTTTTGTTTGTCTCATTTTTCTGGTCATGTTGCTGTACTTGGACCTTCAAATGCCTGTGCTGCATCAGTGCGGCAATGGTGCCATGGCAGATATGGATGCCCACTCACAAGGCACTTGGAGCCCCTGGATTCATTTGTTTGTTGGCATGCATGGGTGACTTGTTCATTTCACTGGTTGCATAGTGTGACTTCATTGCACCTACGAGGAGTTGTGCAATGTGGCCAGGGAGTGGTGTACAGGCACTCAGTAGGGCCGTTTACGGTTGATTCGCGATGCCGTACTTCTCACCATGGCGGAATGGTACTTTCCGCCATGCTTGATGGCGTTAGGTACATGTCCGCTAGGGTCGGAATTCGCGTACCGTTGCGCCATGGCGGTAATTACGGCTTGGCTTGGCATGGCGCGCGTGCGCGTACTTGGTGCAGTTAGCGTTGGCGTTCGCTACGGTGTCGCTAATGGCATCATACTTTACGGTGACGGGTCGTAATCGCACCGAGCGCTATTCGATGGCGGTATTGCATTTCCGCCATCGTTTTTCGATTTCCGCCAGGGTCGTAATGAGGGCCCTTGTCTTTTTACACCTTTTAAAAGTATCTGAAGTGCCATTTTGCTCCCACTTCAGGGGAGCTGAACTTGTTCAGTAACTTATTGGTTGTGTATTTGTAGTGTATTAGTATATGATATTGAGCTGCTCTTGCTGGTGTAATGTTTTCAAACTGACTGTGTAAATAAATGTATATGTAGTTGTTTGTTGGAATCAGTGTATTGGTTGGTCCTTTGTGTAACTTGTTCTACTGCTCACTCAACTCTTGAGATAAGTCTGGCTGCTCAGCCACTGCTACCACATAACTGCGTAGTACAGGCTTGTACAAAATGTGAAATTTTACTGACACTTGTAGTCTTAATTGCATGTACTGTTCCCAAAGGGTTCTGCATGTGATTCTGTCTACCAGGATGCCTGCCCCTTACCTTGCTTACTTCCACCATGGGCTTCTGCACTTCTTTGTACCAAGAGACCTTCTGCCACAGTTTTTGCGTGCACACTACAACCACAAACCTTATTGAGGAATGCCTTACCTCCACAGTCCCATTTCCAGGGCTGCCATCCTGAAAATGGTCAGATGTGGCACGTGTAATCCTGAGACTACCGCAGAATCAGCTGAGTTTTTGTGCTAGGAAGGGTGGGGGGAATGTGAAACAGGGTAGGGGATTGGGTCTTTAGTGGTCCATCTGGAAAGTTTTTTGTTTTGTTTTTTGTTTTTTTACATGCTTCCAAACAACTTTTTATGTTTTTTCTCTTTCTATGAGGTTCTGTTTGCTTCTCCTCCTTCAATTTTTACCGATTTATGGTCAACGCTTCTTGCACAGTGCAAATGAAAATGGTATTGCCAATGGCATTCAAAGAAATGTCATTTGCATGGAAGCAGTGTATATTTTGCAACGTCATGCACTCATAGTGGATGGAGAACATCCCATTAGTGCACATAAATGCAGACATGCTTCTGTTTATAAGACACCTTCCGAGCTCTGCCTGGGGACAAATTACACCGGTATGGTCCCATGCTCTTCTTGGTGGAATGGTTGAGAAAACAACCTTCACAGTGGAAAAATACCACATCACTGCATTCATCTACTTCTTCAGGTGATGGAGCAAACGTCCACATGACATATAACCCAAATGTAGACCTCCATAATGCACCACGACAACTTGCACAGTAACGTTTCATGCCACATATCTGCAAAGGCTATTCATCCCTCCGAAACTGCACGCATAGAGACTGACCCACAAAGCATCCACTCCTTCCAACCCGAAATTAGCAGCTGCGCCTCTTTGCATGGCATACCTCTGCAGATCTCGTACAAAGGTATCACCCACAATCAGCACTGTGCGTCTCTCCATCTCCACCAACCTCATTACACAGAGAGCATTGGGGAAAAGTAGTACCACCCCTTCCTGTGAACCACACCCTGGACACATGATGCCATAACCCCAACAGTTCCATTTGCATGCCCACCATCCGCAGAATGGCAGGATGTGGCATGTGTGCTTTCCCATCTACAGCGAGGCCTACACCCTAGTAAAGCAGATACAGTCCTTCTCCCCTCTCCACTGTTCTTCTTCCAGCACTCCCTCATTGAGTACTGTGAAATATTCATGCATGCATGCAGCAATCACAGCCATGAACTCTGCATCCAACACTATCATTTCTGTACAGCACTCCATATTTACCGTTGAAGACTCTGAGTACACGTCGCGTGTGCTTCCAAAACACCTTCAGTACAAAGGTCTGGAAAGAAATCCACGATTTCAGCATCCAAAATCATGCATGCGAACTTGTGGCCAGAAACCACAATCCACAAATGTAACATAGCCAGCGGCACTTCTGCCCAACCCCAGAACCATAACACAGCGATGCATGGAAACATGTAATAGTTAGCAGATTCCACAAACATACCACTGCCTCCGCCACACTGCACTATGAAGAGTAAAATGTGCTCCACAACCATTCTGTAAAGGTGCCCACCCTCTGAGACATGCAGTCAAAACCGCATTGCTGTGGTGGGTGTGCTGAAGGCCTTGGCTTTTGAGTACAGGGCCTATGGCCTACAGCTTTTGCCCATGCACCTAATAGTCTAGGCCTTGGCCACACCCACCACAATGTAATCCAGCCATTCATGCCAACATGTCACCAAGTACCACAATCCACACACATACCACAGCCACCGGCACTCCTACCCAACCTCTGCACCATTATACAGCTACACATAGAAACATGCACCTTTTAGCAGATTCTACAAGCATAATAATAATTTTGCATTTATATAGCACTGCTTATTAATACCCACAGTATGTGGTGCTCATTTATCGACCTTGGAAGGATGAAAAGCAGAGATTTTCCTTGCTGGTATTCGAACCTGCGTTAGCAAGCTCTGCACGGATGTCAAAGCTAGCGCTCTACTCGCTGTGCCACTGGACCGGCTATTCACACAACCTCCGGCACCCATACCTACGTTCAGTCACATAGTATGGTGTTACTGCCAACCAAACCAAAAAAATGTTTACAATAGTGGCCCTGCTCCCAGCACTCTATCGAGTACACAAAAGCAATGCTGTATAGTGCAGTACAATAGTCAGCGCTCCATGCAATGGACACTACGCAATCCTATCTATTTATTTATTTATTTATTCCTATTTGTTGAGCGCACAGCAGACCGAAGGCATCGTGGCGCTAGTTACAGTGTTTCTTAAACTTAGTTACATACAATTGATGCCGGTGGTTACATTGGGCGATGATTATGCTTTACTGAAATATAAATATTGAGCACGAGAGAGGTCAGGTGCGCATGTTAGTTGAAGAGGCAGTTTTGAGTTGTTTACAGAAGGAGAGGAGAGATGTTTCCGCTCTGAGGTTGGTGGGCAGTGCGTTCCAAAGCTTTGGTGCAAGGTAGGGGAAACCTATACCTCCAGCCTTGGATCTATTGATGCGTGGTATGGTGAGCCGGTTGGTGTATGTAGATCTGATTGGTCTTGTGGATTGAGATCTATACAGGGTGTCAGATAGGTAGGATGGTGCTGTGTAGTTGATGCATTTATGCGTGGTGGTGAGGATTTTGAAAGCGATCCTATCCTTGACTGGGAGCCAGTGGACCGTCTTCCTAGCTAGGGTGATGTGCTCTCTTTTTGGTAAGCTGAGTGCTGCTCTGAGAGCATTGTTTTGAGTGGTTTGGAGCCTTGATAGGTTATTCTAGGAGGTGCCGGCTAGGAGCGCGTTGCAGTAATCTAGTTTAGCTCCTATGGTGGCTCTAACGATGGACAGGCAGTTATCTTTTGTTAGGAAAGGTTTTATTGCGTTGATGAGTTTAGTGCTTAACGCCGAAGCCGAGACTATTGTGCTAACTTGTTCATCCAACGATAGGGTGGCGTCTATGTGAACTCCTAGTGTTTTGAGGATAGGACTGGGATGATGCAGTTGTCTATGAAATATGCAGTTCTCCCCTATCCAATTCTATGCACACACTGTTTAAATATTGCACCCACTTCACACTCTGCAGTATCCAAGCACATAGAAGATGCACTTCAAGCATACCCTCTTCTATACTGACAGTAGTGCAACACTGCACTCAGTGCACACACGGCAGAACTGTTCACTCCATTAGCTGAGGCCATGGAGTAAACACTGCAGGATGTGCTACCAAAAACCACACCCATGGAATGAACAATGTATGCAACGCTGACAAACCACACACTGAAGGCAACAATGCCAAACCTAATTGCTACCACGGCACATAGATGGCAGTGCAAGTCCTCCATCCGTGCATTGAATGATCTACGGGCTTGTTAGGGAGAATTCTCTGTTAGGGCTAATTTCCCAAACCTAGTGAGTCCCCCAGCAGCTTTGCTGGATTTTTGGGGTTTATTTTATTCTCCTGCTAAGAGTGAAACTCTTTTTCTCCCACTCTTAGACATGATTTGAGATATCCTTAACTTTGTATGTGTTTTATGGGCTTTGGGTTCTTTTACTCCATAGGGCTTCATGTATCTTTGGTATGTGTGTTACACAGCACCCTCCGAGCCGTAACACAGTGGTGTCATAGTGACCCCCAAACATAGACTCCGTACCTTGGGACTGTCTACTGTCTCCCAGGGCATGTAAAGTCACCATTGGCTTTACTAGTCCTAAATTGTGAACAGAACCAGTACAAACCATCATATTGTGGGTGTACTGGTAGAGGCAATTAGTTTGCCCCTGGGTCTGTTGTTCGAGGGGGCACTGTCCAGTCCCCCCTGAGCGAGTTTTGGCTGGTGGCAGTGGATACTACTTTTTATATTCAACCGCAAATATATTCCTATGGGATTTTCCCATTGTTCGAGGCTAATACTTTTTAACATAGCCTCAAACATACCGCCGGTTTATTTATTTAATATTAATTCACTGGTTGGTATTTTCTCTCCACAGAGGCCTCCAAAAGTGGTGCCACTCTGTCTGGGTACCACAGGGGGTGCGGGAGGGGGTTTAGGCACCCTGGACTGAGTTGCCTCGGCAACTCAAGTCGAACTCTTGTGTGATTGGCCCAGTGGTGAGCCGCCCGGCTCACCACTTAGCATGCTTGAGTGACAACTAGGACTGATGAATGGGGGTTTTCTGCATAAAAGCAGGGCTTTGGGGACTGGGACTTCAGACGTCGCCACAGAACCAAAGAATCCGAAGAGGGAGAAGCTGAGCCGACCTGCAACGACGACACCACCGGTGGAGCCCTGCTGAACCGACTCACCACTTCTTCCAACGACAGAGGAGATCTTCATCCCGGAGAGTCTTCTTCCTTTGACTGGTGGGGATAACCAGTTTGCCCGCCTTTTTGCCTTCCCGGATCGTCTCGCGGCCGCCTTGCTCGTGCCAAGCACCCCGGCAACCGGGATACCACGTTTTTCCACTACCACGAATAAAAGGGTAGTACCTTTTTACCGGAGAACTCCGCGGCTGGTTTCTTCCCTGGCAGTGCAACGACCTTCAGCTTTCCTCCACGTCTTCCTCTGGACGACGCCGCGACTTGCACCCGCTGCCAGGAACAACTGCCCCCGCTGGAGGATTCTCTCCACTTTCAAGGTACTGTGTCCGCCTGGCCTCCCTCGCAATGGTCTGTGTGGAGTGTCTCGGAAATCCTCAACCTACCACTTGGATTGGCCCTAGGCTGGCTAACTGAACTTTTCTGAGCTGAACTGATTCCTTTTTAAACTCTCTGCAAGACTCTCCAAGCCTTTTAAACTGTGTGATCTTGGGCGCATTCATGTTCTACTCTCTCCAAGAGGGAGCCTGCCTCTGAACTTTTTGCTCACAAGTAGACTTTGACTTTCCTGCCTTGCTGAGTGCTTCTAAAGTATTGTGTTGTGTGCTGTTTCTAATTTCTGCCTTTTCCCTCCCTTTTTCTTAACTTATTGGAGTGCCATCTTTAGTTAAGCGCTCACCTCTGTCTGGAAATAAGTGGTGTTAACTAAGACTTGTCTAATAAGGAATAAGGGATGTATATGTATTAATAGTGACTGTGTTTTTGAACTTGCTTACAATAATAGTGCTAGAGTGTTTCTAAGTGTGTCTTTAAATAAATAATTGTATACTTGATACCAACAGCTCTGGTCAGTGTTTGCTTGTGCTACTGTATTTTGGTACCTATCTTGTATACTCTATATACTGTCTAACTCTTCTTGAGAGAAGTCTGGCTGCTCAGCCACAGCTACCAGGTAAATCTGGGTGGTACAGACTGCTACCAATTGGGTTTACTGCCAACACCTGCAGTCTTAAGCCTTTTGCAGTGGTCCCTAAGGGAACTGCACAAGTTTCTGCTTAACAGGGCTTACCACATGCAGCACACCGGAGTACATGCTGTCTTACTATGTGCATGTCATGTGCAATGCACTCTCCTTCTGCTATTGAGCTCCCACCAGTCAGCACGGAAAGAGGTCTCTGCACCAGCTATCATGCCATTACGAAGCCTGCCTGCGTTCAGCACACATAGTAGTGGCCTGTGCAGAGACCCGCAAATTGGCGCTGTACGCACAGATACTGCAGGCACATCAACGTCTTTGTCCACCTATTGACATATCTCAGATGAACCACTTCTCACTCCCCCACCCTTTCTATCCCTTCTTATCCACCACCACATGGGGTAATATATGTTTTCCAATGGACTCCATTTCTGCAATTCCGCTCCCACTAGTCGGCACGGTAAGAGGTTGCAGCACAAGCTATTGTGCCGTAACGAAGGCTGCCTGTATTCACCACAAATAGTCTGTGCAGGGACCGGCGAATTGGCGCAGTACGCACAAACACTCCAGGCACACCACCGTCTTCGTCCACCTAATAATCACACATCTCAGATGAACCACTTCTCTCTCCCCCACCCTTTCCATACCTTAACCCACCAACACATGCCGTTCATTTTGTTTGTCAGTCCCTTTTGGCGCTTTACTGTCCTTCGATACACCATGGCAGCGTTTCCCAAAAACTGTGATGCACAGCACGCTTCCCTCCAGCCAACCACCGGCCGCGTCCAATGGTGACTGACATCACAGAGTACTCCAAGCTAATGAGACATTTGTCAGCAGAGCGAACAGGGAAATGGTTCGCAGAGCACAGTCAGATATCAATAATTTTTTGCGACGTACATTTCAGTCCTTTGCAACAAACGTAGTGGTTGGATTTCCGCCAAACACACAAAAGTACACTTTCCAGAACCAAGCACCCGCTCCTGCTGCAATTTTGGTTAAAATCCGTCCAGCCCTTCGGGCTGTGGCTGTGTGCAAAGTTTTTGCCCATTCAGTCTATGGGAAAAAAATGTTTTTGGCACCGCCTTATAACTTTGCCCCGCCATCCATGAAACCTCAGCAAACCTGCCGAGAAAAATATCAGAGCGGGCCATATACCTTTCGTGCAAAGTTTGGTGAGGATTCCTCCAGGGGGAGCGGAGTTATAAGTCGCTGAAAAAGTGTTCTTCCTATGGGTTTACCAATTTAACCATAACTACAAGCCCACTCCCGCGGGCCGTTTAGTATATATATACATACACACGTTTGTGGTGGCAGGGAACAACACACTATCTGCCTATTCTTTTGTTTTGTTTTAATATTTGATGGATTTCCAGCAAACTGAAAAAGGAGCTTATCCCCTTGTTATCTCCTGTCCACAAAAAAAGTGGGCAAACATCTAGCTAGTGGGTTTGGCTGAGGGTGCCTGAAAAAACTTGCACATAGTCAAAACAATTTGGATACTTTAAAACTTTAGATCTGTCGGATAGATGTGTGCTACACATTCATTATTTTAATGATTGGGCTAATCAACATTCTTGGCAATTTTCAGACTGATTAATCAAACCGGTCAAAAAGCATTAGCCACATAATTTTGATTAAGTCTGTGGATCAATGATTCATCATAACTTTCGGGTGACCACCAAAACTGTGTTGAGTTGACATCTGCCCTGCAGGGTCACCAGAATGAGTAGAGGCTAAATTGCGCACTCTCCCTTCATACTTCTACATATCAAGACCTAACACAATCATGATGGTAAATAGGCACAATTACGATATATAACTCCTTCCCATTCTGTGGTAACGTGGGGCGACGGAAGGCTATAGTTTAGAGAGGGGTGTGAATGTGGTAGAGTAGTAATCCAAACACCCAAATATAGCAGTCAAAAATAAAGGAATATCCAATCAAGTTTCGATAAGAACATGTATACTTTATTCAAACACACTATGTACAATAATAACTCATTAGAAAAACACTACCCAAAATCCACCCCTGAGGAAAGAAAACAGAATCATCCATAATAGCATGATGAAGTACTCTGATAAAAGGATCAAGGGGTGTCAGGCAAGGAATAACCACAAGGCTCTTTAAAAGGGTATGTTCTTGGGTGCAAAAGGGATTCAAGTGACCTAACCCATCTCTAGCGCCCGCAAATTGACCATTGACCAAGTGGTGTGGTTTGCAGTCAATAGTACCCTTTTGCAGTTGTTGGTAGTTTGGCATGCCGAATCAGACTTATTGGCACACTGTGAGCAACACAAAGATTGGGAGAGGCCAAAGGGCAGCACCTTGGGGTCCAGGCGGTTCAAATGTGTTGAGCAGTTCTTGAAAAATGGCCCAAAGCAGTTCAACAGAAAGAATCACTAGACCCGCGACTGTCTTGGCACTAAGGGCACAGCAAATCCCAATCCCGGGGCTCAGGAACAAGATGAGTCCTTTTCTCATGCTCCCAAACACAGGGGAGGCTGGCACACAACTGCAAGGGTCATTCAAGATGGTGAGGTCCTGGGTACCATTGTGGTTGGCACAGAGGCAGTCTTGCTCCAGCAGCAGGTCACTTCTTAGGTTGCTGTGATTCCCACTCCAGGGGCTCAGGGTTCCTTGTTCTCAGGCTCCCAAACATAGGGTTACTTTAATATGGTGAAGTCCTGGGTATCGCTGTGGATGGCAGAGATGCAGGTCTTGTTTTATCTGCAGGTTCACCCCCAATGGTCCCTGGGGATGGTTAGGGGACATAGTTCATCTCTGCCTGGAAATACATGCCTTCACCTCACAACTGAAGGACTCTGGAAAGGACTGCTCTCCCAGCAGGCTCCAAATGAAATCTTTTTCATGGGTTGAAGTCCAAACGATCATTCAAAGATCATTCAAATAAGTGGTGTGCAACCCCTTCTTTTAAAGGTAAAAACCCACTGCTGATTGGCCCAAAGCTACCCTGCATTAGAGATCGAATACCTCTTCTAAAGAAACATGGACTTTGCCCTTCTGACATCGCACAGAACGTGCTTTGCTCTAGAAGAATTGGAGCAAACAGGAAGGTGAAAGAGAGGCTAAGCAATGGTGAAATACTTCCTCCACTGTACAGAGATATCCAATCTACACTACCCCTGCCCCACATTCACTAATGACTAGGTCCAAAAGCCCTTAGAAGTGCAGCACCCTAATGTGAGGCTACTCCCTTTGAATGGGTTTGCTCCTTTGATCCTTGGGCCGATTACAGCTGCCTGTTGTGCGTTTGTCTCTGGAGCAGGGCATTAGCTACTCTCACAAAGAGATCGGAGAGGAGGCAGGGCCACTCTGGTTCCTGTCTTGTCACTTTGGAAGGATCAGCGTGTTTGGCCAGAATACACACGACCTTCCACAGATGAGTTTGCTCACAGGTGCTGACATCAAATTGGATGTGGCTGCAGTGGTCATAGGCACCATGCCTTAACACAGGCAGAGCTTATATTTACGGTTTACCCTGCCACCAATATGGGCTGCTTATATCATCATCATTTTGGTACAGGGGTGCATATCTTAAATGCAGGCCCCCCAGCTGCAGAGACTTGCTGTCACTGCAGCTGTCCAATGGGCATCTGTGATCTCTGAATCTGCTCTGTGCCACTGGTAGAACAGGCAGTCGGGATCATGATCCTGACGCATTAAGGCACAAGTACACACTATGCTTTTGGCGTAGAGCTTAGGAAAGGGGAATCTGATCAGCAGATTACCCTTTCAGAGATGGAATTACCTGCATCATTTTATTAATTGGTTAATTAATTAATTGACACCCTTGTCAGATGGCAGTTCATCACAGTCACCATACAATATAAATATATATTGTACAAATATAAATATATATCATGTATATTCAGTAACAAAAAACATTAGGAGCAGTTATGGTAAAACAATTCAGCCCAACAACACTCTTAAAATTGGGCAGGTGTTGGAAGTGATGACAAACTTAATTCAAATCTCTCGTTGATGTCATCCAAAAGGTTATTTATTATTTCTGGTGCCATCTGTAATATCATCAACATTTATTATTCGAAATAAAACATTAAAAATACACATCTAGAACAATAGGCCGTTTTTTAAAAACATGATTAAGAAAGCCATTTTACATACAAGCACAGTGCTCTGACCTCCTATGGACAACATTATCAATAAACCATGCCACAAATCATGGGTGGAAGAATTATCAACTCATCCCATATTGCTTTGATTCTGACTCTATACAGTTGTGAGGTAAAATGTTTCTTCAAATTGTATTTTTTGTGCAAATCAGCAAAAGGTGGGATAGGTCATCAAATCCTACAATATAACAGCCACATGACTTGCTAAACATGGTGGTTTATCCCCGGTGCAGAGGATGTTTAAACAGTATCACAGAGCTTTTAATCTTGGTGACAATGTGGAGGTCAGATAATCATCGGTTACTAGAGGGTCCTTAATTTTTGCACACAATGACAAGGAGCTGATGGTGTTTGCCATCACCCAGTCATTTTCTTGCCAACCTGCTGGATTTGGGAGGCCCCACCTAGCGCATAGGAGTGAAATGTGGGACCACCAGGGAGCAACGTTTCAAGTAGACCTTTTTCTTAATTCAATAATTGCATTTTTAACATTCTCATTTATGAACTCCACCTTATATTTTAAGCCAAATTCCTCAGTGAAGGAACAGCAGCAATTGATGCTAAAGATGGGGTTCCTCACACCAACCTTACCTTACTGCACACTGCACACATTGGAGTGCAGTTAGGGACAGACACATGACAGATCTTAGAATACGATTTTGAACTCGCTGCCGAGTAAACCTAAAGTTCAGCTCTATGAAGAGCCATCAAGGTCATTTTAGCATTAAAAACCCAGTTCCTCTGTGGCACATTTAGAACCATCAAGGAAACAGTTAAATGAAAATATTTTCTTGCAGAATGGTAGTGCTTTAGTTTTAAATCAGGTTTTGTTCAAGCTTCAGGGAGTAGAAATAAACGTTGACAGTAGTGGGGCTATTCCGCAAGCCAATTGGAGTCAAGGTTTTTATAGTAGTATCATCAGCATATAGCAGAAAGCTGCTTTTTTGGTCGCTAAGAGAAGGAGCTGCATGCAGAGAAACCCCTTACACATCTAAAAATCTGCTATCAGTAGTATGAATAGTAGTGGGGCCAACGGGCATCCCTGTCTAAAACTCCTAGTTACTTAAAGGGGGCAGTTAGCCTGGACCTGCATCTTGCCACCACCGAAATATTTGTTTAAATTAACAGAATTAAGCCCATCTGGTATGGGAAGCTTAGCCAGTTTAGATCATAAAATAGTTCTGTCCACACAATCAATATCCCTATTGTACTTATCTGCCAATGCAGGCAGTGATCAATCCGAGAGCATCCCAGAGGAAAACCAGTCTAATTATTGGGGATACCATTAGAGGTGTTTATCCATTCCTCTGGTCTTCTGGCTCTCCATCTTGTGGACTTCTTCCCTGATGTGTCCAGCAGAGCTACTGGTTTATAGCAACATGGATCAGTGGAGTGGATCCCAACTTTAAACACCTGTCCCAAAATTCCAGCCCACCTATCGCATGTTCATGCTCATGGGCTGAACAACAGGGGGGTTCTGAGTTAAGGTTGTCACCATTTTCTACATCTGCCGAATATCATGGTTGTTATTACACTGACTTGTTTCATGGGTTTTGTTGCAATGAATTGTTTCACCTGAAAAGTCTCTTAAAAGTGTTTTCACTGAATTTGAAGGGTTTTCTTATTCTGTATCGTATGCCACCTGTAGTTGTAAATAACCATGACCCCCTGACCATGGGCAGTGGCACTTTGCACCAATTAGAGAAAATAGTGTCTCCCACACTCCCTCTACAGTTAATGGTATTGTATTCACCAAATGAACGGATGACTCTTATGTACTAATTATGAATTATAGATGCTAAAACCATTAAAGCACTAAGGGCAATGAACTAAATGGATGATTCCAAAAGACAAAATATGTATTAAATTATCGTTAGTTTGAATTTGTATGTACACAATATAATAGGTAGGTTAAAGTTAATTTTGAAGAATGTCTCGTATGTGTCAATGTATTGAAATGAAGTCATTGACTGTGTTGAAAGTAATGTAGGCACAAGCACTTTCATTGATACATGTGTAGTACCTCATGCATTGTTTAAATTGAGTATTGGTATTTATTTGAAGTTATGCACAGATAGAAAACTTAATGAACCTTCAGACATTCCGAAATAAACAAGTATATTTTATGAATGTGCTTGTTTCCCCTAATATTGTATTTTAATGAGTTCCTATCTATTGTGGTAAGAATGTTGTAAAGATGTAAGATGAAAGGTATGTTGAAATTCACTTAGACGACAGTGTTGGGTCTTGTGGGACCATTGGTGGGCAGGGCAGCTGCCCCAAGTCATGAGCCAAGGAAATGCGTGCCGAGTAGGTGGAGAACCATACAGTAGACTATCATCACACCAGATGTGTGTTGAGGCGTGTGCCTTATTTATGAATGTAGTAGGTCAGATCAAGGATTTCTTTATGGCAAGGTGTGCCGCGAAACTAGCAATTCCACGAGAGCCTCGCTCGATGGCTATTCAGGGTGGGCAAAATTGTTCAATTCCTCTTTGTGGGAAAATTGCTGGATTCTAGAGCAAATTCGCCCAATCCTCCAGTGTTGCCTGCAGAACGGAAATGGCAGTTTGGGGTTTTCACCTGGCCAACATTTGTTTTTTCAAAATTTTGTTTTATGAAAAATAATATTTTGGGCAGGTAGAGGGGTATTTTTCCCATTACATTTTACATTTTATTTAAATGCACATGGCTACCATTATCTTAATAAATGTAAAAATAAAAACTATGATTTCAACAGAAACTTATAAACATCTTATACATATAAAATATACATATCAATAATTAAGAAAAATCTCAACATTCGGCTAAACATAACCATAATTAAAACCATAACATCTCTTAAACATTCTACATCATCCCAGATATTCGCTCCCATACATGGAATGCGGCAGCCACTATTATCAGAGATTCTGCCGCATAAATAGTTGACCACAAATGGTCTGAATGAAAACTCTCTAAGGTGGAGGAAAAACGGATGTATCCCTTTTCATAATAGACATGCAGTCTGCTTATCTTAGGTGGAGTCTGCTTATCTCCACCTAAAGTTGACAAAATCAGCAGAGTTTCAGGACATGAGGTATATTGGCCCACGCACCAGTATACTACAGTACACGGAGCAAGTTTAATGAAGTGATATGCCCCGAGGTAGTGAGCGCACCCTGTGGCTAACAGCCCGCTGCCCAAGTTAAGGGCCCGAGCAAAGCGAGGGACCCTTAATGAGGGTGGCAGGCCATTACCGAGGGGCATATCACCATTAGCACCTGTGTAGCATGGAAAGTATTATCTTTCTATGCACGGAGAGAAAATACTCTACCAACATGGCCACCATGGATTAGGAACTCAGGGCTCCATATGGAGCACTTCGTCCATTTCCATGGCGGCTAGAGCGGGAACGAGAGCAGCAGGAGCTGCGGCAGCGGGACTCGCAGCTGCTGCAAAAAAGGTACGTGGGATTGGGGGGAGGAATTTAAAAAATAAAGTAGGGTTGGGTGAGGGGAAAATGGCAGGCAGGGGAGCCGGCCAACAGGTGGCATAGAACGCATTTTTTGTATTTGTTTATGTTGTATTTGTTTATGGTTCAAACAAACCTTTACAAAAATAGACACATATCATAAAATGACATGTATCAAATACAATCACTATGGAAATAAAAGGTATATGTATTCTGTTGTTATAATGTGCAGCGCTTTGGTGTAAAGCGCTATATAAACTTAATAAATACAAATACAAATAGATAATAAGCACACTATACCAACAAAAGTCAATCACACCTTCAAAAAAAAATTACTAAAGTGCTGAAATTTAATTTTCAATTATTCTTAAAAATGCCACTAGTGGAAAAAAATGTATGATCTATCAGCTGGCTCCAAAGTGACTCCGTGCAGTCTTCATAGTTAACATTTACAAATCTCTTCAGTAGTTTGGTTCTAACGTCTCTAAAATGTG
Source organism: Ambystoma mexicanum (assembly GCF_040938575.1). Taxonomy (NCBI): domain Eukaryota; kingdom Metazoa; phylum Chordata; class Amphibia; order Caudata; family Ambystomatidae; genus Ambystoma; species Ambystoma mexicanum. The sequence goes on along the minus strand of NC_090926.1, from coordinate 694,229,991 downwards.
AACATTCCAAAATCAAATGTTTTAAAGTTTTGTTGGACTCTTCACATTTTGGACTCCTCACATTTTGGAAATCTGGTAGTGTCAGCCCGTTGTCCTAGCCGCCTGAATGGCTGGCTCCCCCGCCCAGAGTGCTAATAGCAATATTAAAAAAATCGTTGTAAAAACTGGCTATAAAATGTTGTTAAATAGCTGCAAGTTTTTATTGAATAAAGCCCTGCTTGACAAATTCCAAATAGTGTTGCACCTCTAACGATGTTACACGGTCCCAAGCCAATTACTTTGTTTTGAGGTTTTGTAAGAAGCAGCCAGGGTTTTCCATGTCACAAAGGTGCAACCCAATGGTCTCTAGGTGTGCTTGGATTGTTTGAACCAGGGCCAAATGCGCCACATGACCTACTCTCAGACAATTATGATCAGAGAACCGAACTAAGATTGTGCTTGATGCAGATTGCATCCTGCTATCATCATCTTTAACAATAATCTACAGCAGGCCATTTGCCACAATGTGGTTAAAGATATCACGCCCAGTTCCAGCTTGCGTCTTAGGGAGGCCAAGCAAAAATCTTAAAATCTTCGCCTCAAGGATATTCAACCAATTGACTACCTTTCCAGGAACTGTCTCTAGACCACACACATAATATACAAGGCCTGATGGATTTAGTATATACCTCCAGGTAGCCCTCAATCGGGCCACCACCTACAATACTCATGAAGCTCTTTATAGCCTGCCATTTACGAGTGGCTTTTAAGCAATATGTAGGACCTGTAGTGAGAGGAATTGGGTACACTAGGAAAAGGTCATCCCAAATATAGATAGGAGTCCACAATTTCCAATCTAACCCCCCCACCTCCCTATTTGCCAATGATAAGCAGTTCACGTCTGCCCCTTTCATGGATCCGCAGGATCTTGGTTTTGCTTTGGTTGACCTTCAGCCGATTATCTGCTGCATACTTACAAAGGGCATTCAAGGAACGCTGGAGCCTCACCGGAATCCATTCCAAAAGGACCATGTCGTCCGCGTATGAGACCCAAGCCGTAGCAACCCACTGATGCAAGGAAGAAGATTGAGAAATGTCTTCAGGACATCGTCCATGTCTGCCACATAGAGATTAAACAAAAGGGGCATGAGAACGCACCGCTGAGTCCCTTATTAGTGGCCATGGGAGAAGAGTCGAAACCATCCCGATCAAGTCTCACTATGATTGTAGTGTCTGTGTAGAGTTGCTTAATATAAGAGAGCAGCTGTTTATTAATGTCCCAATACTCTAATATCTTCCCTAATATATCCCGGGTCACTTACACATTTCCATGTAATCCACAAATCAGAGGTGCAGAGCACCCCCACCTGCGCTATGCACAGCTGCTGATAGTAGCTGTAGAGCACACATAGCATATGTGGTGGAGCAGCCCCTCCTAAATCCAAGCTGTTGGGGCCGAAGTAGGGATTTATTTTCGGCCCAGCCAGCCAATGCTCACAGCAAGGCTGTGGCAAACATCTTACTAGTACTGTCCAGCATTGCCAGGAGATAGTAGTTGCTGGGCTTTATATACGCACCGAATAAGTCTGGAACACCACCAACTATTGGGTACAACACCTTGACGGATCATATTCAAAAACAAGGTGTAGCAATTTGGCCCAATATGCAGTATTCTTTTTCAGCACTGCGTTTGCCATTCCGTCGGGGCCTGGGGCCCTGGATACTTTAAGCTTGTCAATAATGTCATGGATGTCAGCTTCAGGCATCTCAACCGCAAGGCTGCCATACATGGGCACCTGTTCATCACATGCCAGGGAGTCTAGGCTGGGATCGCAATAGATCTCCTCCACATTGGAGGGCCACTGATGCTATGTTTTCCCACACACCTCCCTGGAAACTAGAACGGGGAGATGTCTATGGCAAAGATGCCAGAACCTACGTGCATCGTTAGATTTGATAAGGCTGTACACCATTGTCCGATTAGAGGAAGAGATGCTATACAAATGCAGCCACAGCCAGTTCTTATAGACAGTGTGCGGCGCTCCGATCATGATTCTGTCAGCCGAGAGGAGCTTCTCACGCTTAATGGCTGCTATGCATTTACAGAGGGCAATCTTTTTCATGGGAATAGTGATGTCGAATAAACGAAGCTCCCCTTGATTTTGTACAAAAACATATTCCGTGCACTGAGACTCTAGCCACAGTAATTCCAACAGTGCTTGCAGGTCCCCGTTGGATTTATAGTTTTGGGATGATAGCTCAGGGGAAACGTGCTCACCTTAGAAGCAAAACGACACAGAGCAGCAGAGGTTCGATCCCCCGGGTCCACGCTTAGAAACCTCTGGGTATTAAGTGCATTATAAATAACTTATCATATCATATAACAACTCTAATGGGGAGTGCAAATTCATTTCTAGCAATGTATCTTATCAACATTTGTCTCGTCCAAATGATTCTGCTCCACTGTAATGAGGTGGTGGCCTCTGCTAGCATCACGTTTTTTCCTGATTCGCGTGAGTACTGAGTATACTTTGCTTAATTTCGAACTTCAGTACCAGTTTCCACAGGGCAAGCGAGACAAATATGCTTTCTAGGCAGCAGGAAGAGCTCTCCCGCACTGCCTCGGAGTCACAATCGCTGGTGAAACTCGCTGGTGAAAACCTTGTAATGTTTTAAAAAACACTAATAGAAGAAAATATCATTTCTTGGTTTTGTGTGTGTGTTGATTTTATGAAAGGCAAATACCATTCTTCCTGTTCAATTGGAGTGGTCATGCAAATCCATTTTAATAAAATGTGCATATATCACCATGATATGCTAATTTCTGGCGAAGTCACATTCCATTGTGTTTGTTGATGAGTCCCCCCACTTTAGGATTATTTCTACTAGGTCTTGATGAGATTATCTTTCCAGTTCGATCGCAGTAAACATTAACCGTCCTTACCTCGTTTTCCATAAAAGCTGTGTGAGGTTATCTGCTTGGATTCCTGATTGTATTTCGTGCAGCTCGAATTCCATGACCTCTTTGGGGGGTCATTACATGCGTATCGGAGCTGTAAACCTAAGTGTAAAACCAAGGTGTAACCATTTACGCACTGCATTCCTGAACCAAGCTATTTTCCTTCTCTTTGAAGGGTTACAAAGAGGAATAAATGTAACGGCCCTGCTTCCAAGTTCCATCTTCAAAGTGCACTTTATTTTATGTCTGCATGATATTTTCATACAGGCTTGAAATGAATGGATTCCTGTGGAATCCGCCTCTATTAAGCTTCTGCTAAAAGCAGGAGGATTCCATTTGAATCCATTGAAAATACCAGTTGCAAAGTTTCATATGCAGGTGGTATTTACATTGTTTGGCAAAAGGAAGCAAAAAACCCATGATTTAAGGGAATCTCATCCGTGTTTTCTGTTTTTTTTACTCTTTCATTTTCCATACCATTTTGCAAAAGTTTTAAATTGCATGCAGGTGGTCCAGCAACACATAAGCACTAAGATTGCCGGCTCCAGGCAGGCAATTAACACTTTCATGAAATGAACCCTCAAGTCCCATAAGTCCATGTGGTGCTGTTCTGCTCTGCCTGTGCTGGATGGATGAACGTGAAGATGAATGTGTGTCTTGTTTCCTGCGGGTCTTCCTGTTAATCACATTTTGTGTGCTTGCTACTGTGGGGATGCTAAATGTTCTGAAGGTTCTTAAGTGTGTTAATGCACCTGGGATGTTAGTTCTAATGGGATTAAATGTATGTATCTTTGCTCGATAACGGGAGTTGCCTGCAGGAGTTGGCTTGCTGATTCAAATTGTTAATTACCTTGCGCCCAGTCCATGTCATTACGCAATCTGTGTTATCACCTTTGCCCTTCTTGTTTGCTGGCTGTGAATGAAGGCTTCCCTTGCTGTTTGCGTGTTTTGGTTCCACGTGGAGATTTCAGAGTCTCCGTTTTGGATGCCTGTTTTTTGCCAATGCTTTCTCTCCCGCCTTCTGGACACTACTGGGGTTCGATTTACAAAGCATTTTTCAATGGGATTGCGCCAGTGTAAATCGTGTTTATAAATCAGACCCATTGAGTCATGTGCACCTTTGCATCCGTTTCAAAGACATGCAATTGTCATCAATAAATTACTTTCCAACTACATCTGTCTGGAATGATTAATTATTCATTGGATCAGTATCATGAATTTTGTTAAGTTATGCAAGTCTACTCCTCAAGGGAGAAATGCTTTCAGTCCTGAGCTATTCTTAAATGCCAACTTTAAAGCTCATATACATCTTGTGTTGGTGCTTTATTTGGTGCAACGGATCTACCGCTTTTGGCTAAGAGCAGAAATCCCCACACCACCGGTGCTTGGAAACCCATCTATTAGTACAAATGGACGCAGTTACATCAGTATATGAGAGTCACAGTGTGTACTTTCTGCAGTTGCAATTGTTGCCATTTTTCATATTTTGGACGTGTCCCTGTACAGTGCCTATTAAATCCACGCATTCTTCAATGTGCTACATAGCCACTTACTGCCGAAATGATTGGTTTGTCATTGTTCACTATGTAAACCTATGAATAATTAGTTTTGCCAAAAGCAGCGAGAAGCCTATTTTTTCCCACATTGTGATGGTTGGTTGTTTTTTGCAGGTACATAAGGTTTTGGTGTTGCAGTGTTTTATAATATGTTCAGATGTTTGACCTTTATCAGGTAAACACTAACCAAAAAGATGGGAATCTCCGGCCCTACAGAGAAGTAGTGTACCAGGCACGTCTGCTCCCTAAAACAGGCAAATACTCCCAGAAAAGAAATATGGAGTCAAAATACTACCAACAAAAAATAGGAAAGGTACTTAAGTCCCCTGTTACCACCAACACAGCTATACAAATATGTTCGGATCAGTGATACCAGAAGGGAAGGCCATAGGAATGGCCACTATTATTTTTACTGCCTGATCTGAGGAACAATTTTAAGGAAAAAATAAATCTTTTAATTTGCATGAATTATTTGGTGCAAAGAAGTATCAATTACATAAAGCTATCTATGTTAGAATGTACATTTTTTTGTTTGACTAAAAATTGCAATGGGAATGGGAAATTCTTTTTACTTCTTAAAAAAACGTTTTGCTCTTAAATTTTGTTTAAAAGCAACTAACATCTTATCTGAAGTCTGCTGTAGCTATGGGTGTGGGGTCTGCAGTGGGGGCCGCATGCAAACCCCAGGATGTCATTGTTCCTCTAAGAGTAGAATCTGACTTACATACTAGCATTGCTCTAAATTTACTTTTTTGTTTTCACTTATACAAATGGCACATACAATCATCTAAATAGAAAAATAGAAAAAAAGAGTTTCTTAAATGTAATCTATTCAAGTTCCTAGGTCGTCATGTGCTTAGCAACTTTGTGTAAATTCAATGAGAATGCGCTGGTGATATTTTGTATAAACGACCAACAACGTTTTGTATTCATTGAATAAAATCTCGTCAATGTCCTGCTCTTTGTGAAACAAGAGGCGCTCAGATTGCATCGATTCCATGATTGATTGACCTCTCGGCATTTATAAACTCCATATGTTTGGAGTTGCTATGGAATGATAGAAAAACTTTACTGGATTTGACAGTGAATTAATACAGCTTCAAACATAGGCATTGATTTTATCCTATGGAGGGATGTTTCCTAAAGGTCATCTCCAAAGATCTATCAATATTTCCATGTATTGATCTTATCATTCCCTTTTATGCTTCTGGATCCATTGACAGGGTGTCAATTCTAAGTACGGGGAGGAGGGGCTCCCCCGCTCCCTGAGGATATGACATCACATTCCCCATCTAAACTAGAGCAAAACCAACAGAACATGGCTTTGAAAAGAACAGGTCCAATAAAATATGCCCCTATAGTAAAAAAATGTCCTCCCTATTTAATGTCTGACATACAGATGGCAGAAACCTAATGGCTGGCCAGTATGTGTCAGGGTCCAAATTAAAGAAAGGTGATAGAATGAACCATTTCAATGACCACATCAAACCAGGGAAACGTATTTTAGTTCTGGGCACATTGTTCTATTTATGGCATGTTTGAAACTCTAAGGAACGAGACGAAATCGTCGCATGCTCATATTGCTCATTTGAATCAATGTACATGGAACAGCTTTGGAAATGGAAAGACAGAGACAAAAAGTCATATAACCACAATGAAATTGGAGCAGTGATACCAAAATGCAGATTGTTTTAATTAAGCAACTGTTAATCAGTTTTAATTGAAGTAGTACCCTTTAGTTCACTTTTTGACCGAGTGACCAGGAAAACAGTGCAGGGCAAAGCCGTGCAAGAGATCCGGAAAGTCTTTGATAAAGCTTTCTATACAGTTGCCCACTGAAGAGAAGCAAACCTGCCAAGTGGCTTTTACAAAAGACCAAAAATATCAGTTAAGACGGAAACATTGCCAGTCACTACTTCTACAGCAACGGTATCTCCCTCATATCCATATTCATATAATATCTGACCCATAATCAGAGAGGATCCCCAAAGACTGTTCCCTTGACTTTTCCGGCACGTCTGTCTTCTCCCTGACTCCCCCTCTACTCCACCTCCATGTCATGGAAATGTGGTTGAGAGAGTGAAATCTGTTATTTATTTCCATGCCATGGAGGTGGAGCCGGTCAGAGCCAGGGAAAAGGCAGACATACCAGGGCTTTGTGAGGACTGCCAAGCACCTGGCATGGGTTCTAATAGCAAATATAGCCTCTTATGTGTCTCTCAGCCCTTCTATTGCCCCCTCACTATACTAGGGCCCCTACGTCCTCATGATGGAACATAAGCGGCTGTATTGCCCGTAGCTGTGAAAAATAATGTTTAAACAGTGTAACCAGATGTAAAACACAAATGCAATGAGGAATTACTGAGGAAACCATGAATCACCAAATCAGATATTTGATGGATGTTCCTCCAACCTGAAATCCAACATGAGTATCAGAATTTGAGGAGTAACATTGAGGTAACCAAAGGGTACACAATCACGTTTTTGAGGGAAATGCTTCTGACATCAAATTCAGAATGATCATCATAAGATAAGCAGCAGTAATGCTTACAATGCATTCTCCTGAACTCTGTGGGGGGTGGGGTGGAACCATAAAGCCCCAGTAGCAGCAGTGCTTAATTGCTGCCTCTTACAGAATGAGCCAGGCAGCCAACCACCAAAAAATAAGTTGTTTTTTGGTAAACAAAAATATTTCTGAAAGACACATTGCGCCTAACGATTGCATGCTTGTAAACAGTCTGACACTGGAGTCCAACACTGTATGCCACAAAGAGTCGAAGCAGACGAAAGAGTGCATGTATATGGGGGCAATTTGGGACATAATTCAAGATTCTTAAATGTATATACTGAACACTGAAATGTATACATGACATACTTAAATGTATATATAATTTTTTAAAACTCTTTCTATTCGGTTTTAACAAATAAGAAGAAAAATGTAAGTACACATTAGCATTAGGAGCAAGGTCAGCGCAGTCACGGGGCAGAACAGGGCATTTGACTATGAATATCATGATTGGGGCACTAGAATTCTCAGATCCATAGGGTGACAGTCCGGTTATATCGGGGTGGTCCTGGTGTTGTGAGTCCAGAGTTCATTCTTCCCATTTCCCACATATCTTCTGAAACCTCCGGGGACACCCCCTTGCATTGTAGATTCATCGTTCCAGGGAGGCACACCTACTCATTTCATTGGACCACCGGTTTATGTTTATCTTGTCTGCAGAGCCCCAGGTGGTAGCCGTTATCCTTGTATATATCATTTATTAAGATGCATACATTAGATACTGAAATATACACTGTACACTGAGATACATACATTATATACTGAGAGGTATAGAATCTATATTGAAATGCATGCATTAAATATTGAAGTATGTATGAATATGTGCTGTACACTTAGGTGCCTACATTGTATGCTGACATGTATATACAGTATTTTGAGAGGAATATATTATACATTGAAATGTATGCACGTTATACTAAGATGCATACATTATTTACAAAGATATATATATAAATATATATATATATTACACGGCCACGGTAGTGACCGTGTAGTTATAGTTAAGTTGCTGTTTCCATAGGAAGAGCATTTTTTGGGCGGCTTATTACTCCGCTCCCCTTGGACGAATCCTCACCAAACTTTGCAAAAAGAAGTATATGGGCCACTCTACATTTCTTTGCAAATTCTGGAGATGTTTGGGCCGGGGGGTCCCAAAAGTCTTTTTTTCCCATAGACTGAATGGGGGAAAAACTTTGCGCACGGCTACAGGTGAAACCGCTGGACGGATTTTGACGAAATCTGCGGCAGGTACAGGGGCTTGGTCCAGAAAGGGTGCTTTTGTAAATGTGGTCATCATCCGTGCAGTATGTTTCTTTATAATTATCAAAAAGTAGGTCTGAAATAATTAGTGATATCTATGTTCGCTCCGCGGTCACACTTCCCTGTTCGGTCGACGAACAAGATACCGATTGGCTAAGGGGCTGGCGTCATGACCGCGGACACGTGACGTCTCTGCCCATTGGCTGCTGCGAGACGTGTTCTGCGTCAGATGGTTTGGATGCACCCGACATATTGGATCCACGGAAAGCGGAGAAACAACCAGCGTACACATGCTTTTTTCATGAAACTATTTTGCTGTGTCACAGAACATTGGGAAAGGTTCAGACAGTAAGACATGGGTGATCAATGCATTTGTTCTTCGGTCGTCATGATGTAATTTCTATGGACACCTTGTATGCACAGTAAATGTGGTGTGTAATATCGATAGCACTTCAGTCCATGTAGTGGGCAGGAAATTTGTAACACTTCAGTCCATGTAGTGGACAGGAAATTTGTAACTGTTGAAAGCACACGCGTATTGGTAGGCAAAATTGAAATTCACAACATGCTGTGAATGCATTACATTGGCTATTATTATATTCATTAGTATGCCGCCATGGGTGGCACATGCTACGGTGGTTGTGGCCAGGGGCTACAGTCTTAAGATATGGGTGATCAATGCATTTGTTCTAGGGGTCGGGCGTCATTATGTAATTTCTATGGACATCTTGTACGCACAGTACACTTATACCTACTTAATGACGTATGTTCTATGGCCTCCTTGTACGCACAGAAAATGAGGGGTCCAATAAGGCCAGTATTTCAGCCCGTGCAGTGCACAGGGGAGTTGTTACATTTGTAAGGACACGTGTGGTGTTAGGGAACATTGGAATTGATAACATGCCATGAATGCATTATTTTTTGAAATGGCTATTATTATATTCATTAGTACGCTGCCATCGGTGGCACATGCTACGGTGGTTGTGGCCAGGGCCTAGAGTCTTGGATGCATGGCCATCGGCCGAAGGCCTTACTTCCAAGACTGTAGGCCCTGGCCACAACCACAGCCGCATGTGCCACCCATGCATAGACCCGTAGTGTTGCGTTTTGATTGGCAAGTTGTGGGGAGTGCGTGCAGTCTTGGGTGCATGGCCGAAGGCCATGCAACCAAGAACAAAGTGGTAAGTACTAGACTTGGAAGACACTGCACACCCATCCCATGTAGGATCTACAGACATACAGTTGTGGGGAGTGCATGCAGTCTTGGGTGCATGGCCGAAGGCCATGCAACCAAGAAGAAAGTGGTAAGTACTAGACTTGGAAGACACTGCACACCCATCCCATGTAAGATCTACAGACATACAGCTAGGAGGGAAGCCTCTGGGCAGAGGTACTGAAGGATAACACACCTATAGAATAACCCCCACTACCACACATACCCGAGGTGGATGTGGGGAGACCCTGCACTCTTGGGTGCATGGCTAAAGCCCATGCACGCAAGACTGAAGTCATAAGCAGTGGAGTTACAAGTCAATATGGGTGTGGTGGAATGTGCTAGTTGTGTTGATGCCCTAGTGTCTGAACTTCATGGCTGCAGACGATGGTCCGAAAAGTACATTTTAAGCAGCTAATTTACAAGGACCATGGTTTCCATATGCAGCGATGGTTGTGGATAGGAACTATACTCCTTGTACCTTGGTTGTAAGGCATAGGTGGTAGGTTACTCACCGAAGATGGAAGGGCAGCCTACACGCACTGCAGCATATTAGTACCATAGATTAGACGTGTAGATTCCCATGTGTAGAAAATGCCTGCCAATATACTTACTCCTTACTTTGTTCAGAATCCACATACTTTTTTTTATTTGGCTATTGTACTTGGCGGAAGTATCACTTTTTCCATTTCTGTGATGAAACAAAAAGGTGTGTTAGTGTTTGCATTTTTTTAAAAATTTACTACATTGCATAATAGACAGTTAACATTTTTTTTTTACCCTCATATTTAGTTTACAAAGCAGTGTACTGTGCATTGCGCTCAGTTTCTGTGTTTGCTTTTCTAATCTTTCGGTCTGGGGAAAAAAATCCTTGTCGGATTAAAAAAAACCTTCATTTCCTATGGTACTAACTACTTCATTTTTTCCTTTCAGTGTTTTCTTCATCTTTCTGATCAATGTTATGTTTGTTGCCTTCCTGCCCATTTTTAACAACAGTTAGATACCTGTAGGCATATTCTAACTGTGCATTTGTTCCTACAGATTTGTGATACTCATTCATTTGTGTCGTTGTTATATCTTGTTTCCTTCATCTTTCCCATTAATGTTTTCTTTGTTGCCTTCCTGCCGATTTTTAACAACAGTTAGATACCTATAGGCGTATTCTACCTGTCCATTTGTTTCCAACGATCTGTGATAATCATTTATTTGTGTCATTCTTCCATCCTGTTGGATAGTTAGATACCTCTGGGCGTATTCTGTTTGTAGTCTTTCACATACTTTGTTGACAATCTTGAAGTACACATTATTTCGTAAATTTTGCCTTCAAGAACACTAAATACGCATTTGTTAGGTTAGCTGGTAACCTCTACTTTACAGTAATGGTTTTATCATTACATTCAAACCATCCAGAATTTGTTTTAATGTATGCAGTATCTTGTTTCCTTCATCTTTCTCATTAATGTTTTCTTTGTTGCCTTCCTGCCGATTCTTGATAACAGTTAGATACCTATAGGCGTATTCTACCTGTGCATTTGTTTCCAACGATCTGTGATAATCATTTATTTGTGTCATTCTTACATCCTGTTGGGTAGTTAGATACCTGTGGGCGTATTCTAACTATTTGTAGTCTTTCATATACTTTTTTGACAATCTTGAAGTACACATTATTTCGTAAATTTTGGCTTCATGAACATTAAATACGCATTTGTTAGGTTAGCTGGCAACCTCTGCTTTAGGGTAATGGTGCTATCATTACATTCAAACCATCCAGAATTATTTTTAATGTATGCAGTGTAGTGAACTGCATTGGTTGTAGCTCCTGCATGGTAGATTATTCCTACTGTTGTAAAGGTTTTCTTTCCAAGTGACACTTGACCGTGTGTGAATCCAGTCAGTTTGCAGTTGTTTTTGGTGCCATCTGCATTATAACTTAGAAGCATAAGTATTATGTAGGCACTATGTGATTGTATCAGTAATGTGGAGCGATTGTCTTAATTGCAAATACTACATAATCTGCCATGGTTTGCATTTTGTACAAGTTGCTGAAATGGAATGCTCTCACTATTTGGTATGGACATATACACAAATCGCTCATTTGGGATTTATTCCTGTATCACTTTGCTACAGAGAGTGCATGTATGTTTCCACATGTACGAAATTTGGAAGATTTCATTTACAGGTATGCTTTTGTTTTCCAATACTAATAGTATGTAGATTAGAAATTCTTGTGGATCTTCTTGTGAGTTCATAGTGAATTTCACCATTCCAGCACAGTCGTCCAATTGTTGCCTTACTCCATGAACACTGTATGTGTTGTCAGGATTGCTTGTTGCATTTCTATGCCGCACTAACATTTGCAAACACAATTGGTCTGTACTGTGCAGGTAAATATTGTTAACAATTGGTGGCAATTGAAATAGAATATTAATTGCTACATTTGCATAGCAACTTACCCCACTTTCATTTGTAAATAACAATGGGCCAGCAAGTTCTGTATCTGAGTGCATTTTTCGGTTTTTCTGTTGCTTCTTTGCTGATGTGCCTGGTTTACATTCCCTAGTAGGTTCTTCTATATTTGTGGCAATTGATGAAACTTTAGCTTCTTTTCTTTTCTTTGCAGAATTTGCTGTTGTTTTCTGTTGCATTTCTGTTTCATTTACTTTTCTTTTACCACGTTTCGCTTCATCTGGAACAGGGTATTGTTTCAGATGAGGGGTGTACAGTGAACGCAATCTATTGTATTCTAGAATGCAAGGAATATCAGCTTTGACTTTACTTGAATCAAAGTTTATTAGCAATAGATTGTCAAGTGTATGTAAGCGTGATAATGCTACGTAGCTCATGCATTCCTTAAACACTAGTCTCCTATATCTGTCAATGCTTTCTCTAGGGTAAGACCTTGGGATTTATGAATGGTAACTGCATATGCAAGAGTTAGAGAAAATTGGTCTCTACGTACATACATGTCTTTGAAGAGAAGGAATCGAGCAATTGGGCGCCCTATCCTTTTCACTTCTGAAACTTCATCAAAGTGAATATTTACAAACTGAATGTTGCTATCACGTGGATATGATTGAAAGCCAACAACTGTGACCAGTGCTCCATTAATTAGCCCTTGCTCTAAGTCAAGGTACGTTTAAGCATTATTCTACAATTTAATGATAATTTCAATATTCTTTCCAACCCAGCTGTGTTGGAAATTGAATTTTCTATTTAGTCTTGTTGTGGCTTGTTCACACATGGGTACTGTCATACCATGTACGTTTAACTTGTCTGTGGCGCTAATTTCTATTATTGCTTACATTTCTTTCTTTAACATTGTTTCTTTGAACTTGAAACAGCCTGCAAGAGTTGGCATTAAGGCCATACAATTGACATTTTTGTACGCTATTTGTTCCATAACATCATTGGCACATGCATTATCGCCATAAAGTGCATGTATATGTCGGTTTTTCAATACAGCTTGTGCTTCTTGCGATAATACACCAACTCTAATACTTTTTAAGATGTTGGCATAAGTGAAATCTGCAGATTGCCGCATGTTCTCAGTTAATTCTCTGCATTGGAAATGTTGCCAAAGGTTAACATTACCTATGGTTTTAAAAATTGGTTCACCTTTCACTGGTGTCAATTGTAGAAGATCTCCGAAAACGATAATGTGTTTCCCAGCAAAGAGTTCTTCATTATTATTTTTAAGTACTTCTTGTAATCTGAGATGAATCAAAGCCAACATTAGGTTGGAGACCATGCTCACTTCATCCATTAGTAGCATTTTTATTTGTTTCAATACTCTATGTAATTCCATTGCAGCTTCTGCAGAAAGTTTGTAGTAGTCTAATTTATTTTGATGCTCTACTGGAAGCAGTAGTAATCGGTGTAAAGTCACACCGCCTATGTTGTAGGCAGCTAAACCTGTGGGGGCTGTTACAACAGCTAACAGTTTTTTGTTGTCAATTGTTGAAGGAACTTGCTGATGATTTTGATTAAGTTTCTGTGTTTGCTTTTCTAATCTTTGGGTCTGGGGAAAAAAATCCTTGTCGGATTAAAAAAAAAACCTTCATTTCCTCTTGTACTAACTACTTAATTTTTTCCTTTCAGTGTTTTCTTCATCTTTCTGATCAATGTTATGTTTGTTGCCTTCCTGCCCATTTTTAACAACAGTTAGATACCTGTAGGCATATTATAACTGTGCATTTGTTCCTACAGATTTGTGATACTCATTCATTTGTGTCGTTGTTTTCCCTGATCCAGCTTCTCCACTGACGTACAGCAATATAGGTTTGTAATTTTGGCAGGTACATTCTTTATTTTCATGTTGTATACCATGTACAATTTGTTATTTTAGGTCTTCAAAAATTGTATGCATTCCAGAGTGGTACTCCTGTTTGGATAGTATGTGTCCAGTAAATTGTTTTTTTTAGAATATCTTGGCTGTTGGGATCATTTCTGGCAATTCTTTCTATGTCCTCATATGATTTTAGCACTCTTTTTCTAGATTTTGCAGGACCAAGACTGAGCCATACTATGTTGTCTGATTTTCCATACAAAGCAGTGCCGGTTAAATGATCTGCTGCTTCATAGGCCCCACATTCTCTATGAGAGAGCATTTTTATGCCTAGGCTGTACAATTTCTTTGATAATGTTTTGTCTGATGCTAGGTCATCCCAGAGGTCTTGAAGTTCTGTTTTTTCTGCTTTTGTTAAGTAGGCTGTAACATATTGTGCAACAGCGGTCGAATTGTCTGCAATGTACTGCACATCTATGTTTGAATTCCATAATAGGGCAATGATTGCATTGTAATCATTTATATATTTTGATTCTTCCCTTCTTTTTATGTAATATGTGTTTTTAGGTGATTTACCTTTAACACTATGTCGAACTGAAGACATGAAGTTGTTTACTTCACCTGTTTCTGTAACTGGTCTATGGAAACCAAAGCAGCATTTGGTGTAGTATTTATCCTTGTTTTTGTATTTGCGGCGACAATATTTGCCACATTTGTGTCTTTGAAATTGTAAAATCTGCCCATGCAGCTCACTATGTGTCTGTTGTGAAGGGATTTCACATATGACATATTTTTGGATAAACTGCAAAACAGTGCTATCACTGCCGTGCCCAAATTTCGGTGCACCTTTGATCCATAACAGCATGTGAATATGTGGTGCTCCTCTCGCTTGATATTCTTTTCTCCAAAAGAAGTCTTGCACTTCTCCAAGGGGAGGAACAGTTTTATTCCAAATAAAGTGTAGCATTGCAATGAAACGATGATGGAAATATCTTGGGACATTAACTGGATCTAGAGAGCAAAGTTCTCCAGGTGTTGATATATCTATGTTGTTTTTGTTGCTGTTTGCTATGCGTAGGAACTCATGTAAATCTTCCCATGCATATTCTGCACAACTTAGCGTAGCAAACCAAGTTGTTGGTCCAAGGTTTCTGATCATGCAACGCACGTCTCCGTGCCGTCTGAACCAGTATTCCTTTGTACCATGCATGTTTGCAAACAAATTTGTTATACCTGATTGTACAATCTGATCTTTTTCTTGTACTTTTTGTATTAACTGCATAGCTGACATATTTTGAAAGTGCGTTCCAGATTTAAGAATGTGTGCAACTCAATAACATAGTGTTGCTAATTCGCTTTCATAGAGTAGGTGGAATATGTATTCCACATTTTGTCTAAATCTGGGATCTTCTGAATACATTCGCAATGAGCGGTATTCTGATGCCCCAATCTGAGTGCGTCTATCATCGTATCGTCCACCTTTGCCCGTAGGAAATAGCCGTGGAAAAGCACGTGCTTCTATACTTTTTTCCCAAATGCACATTGGTGACCCTTTGGTTTGTCGCATTTGGTAAGTTTCTAGTGCATCATCTATGCTTTCATTGGAATGCAATGGATGAATTGTGTAATGGTCCAAAAGAGTGGATACTGTAGCTGGATCCAGAAGTTCGAATTGTCCAGTTTCTGATGGTTCTTGAATTATTTCAGTTGTTTGCCTTAAGTTTTAATCAATATTTATTCTCTTGTAGTACTCATTATTGTCTTTTAGATATTGCAATGCTTGTCTAACTTTCTGTAAGTCCACTAATTGTTGCCAAATTTTTTTGTCCTTTGTTGGTACTCCATTTCCCAAGACTATTAAAGAATGCTCTATTGAACGTTCCACTCCAAGAGTGTGTACATTTTCCGTTAGAGCTAATGGCAAGTAAACTACTTTGCCACAAATGCCTTTCACCCATTCAGAGGAAGGTAATTTAGCTTTTTATGGATGAAGGCGTATAATTGCTTGAAATGGGCAAACTGTTTGAATTATTATGCTCTCATACAAATTGAGCTGTTGCAGGATTTTTGGTAATGGAAACATATCCAAATTATTTGTAATAGTACGTGAAGGAGTGTGGTTGTTGTCTAACTTTGCAGTACAGTAACTGCAACATATTAGGCGTTCAGTTATTTCATATTTGTTTTCAGCTAAAAGGTACAAAGCTAATTCAAAACATTTAGAGTCTTCATTGTTTTCAATTTTGTATGCTATTTCCACATTTTTTGTGTTTCTTTTGCAAAATGTTCTGCGGCAACAAACACACACATGGTTTGGTACTTCAGCCGATGACCTTTTAAATTTTACTATTTTTTCTTTTCTGTATGTGTGCAATAGAAGGCTGCTATGTGCAGAATTGTCACTACTAACTTGTAAAACGGTTGCATTTTCTACATGGCTCTCACTTCCAAAATACTTTTTCTGAATAAGGTCAATTTCTTCTTGTAAGTATGTGGGTGTACCATGCAGAAGAGTGGTATCTAAATTTCTTACATTTGAATGATGTACTGATATTCTTTTGATATCATGGAAGGTACTTTTGCAAATAGGCCCAGAAATGCAGGCTAATGAATGTCCTTTTAGTCCTGTGTCTTTCTGCACTGCACAAATATCCATATTTTGCAGCACTTCCATTTTACTGTTGTCTTTACCTTTTACATATTGATTGAGGAACTGATGTAAAGATTTGAAAGCTTTGTTTGGAATGGCACACATTGATGTGCATGGCCAATTGTATACCGGATGGTGTGGGTCTGCTGAATTGAGAGGTAATTCTGAGTTTTCAGGAGATAGTTTTGTAAGCAGTGTTTCTTGTTCCATGATGGTAGTATTGATTTTCTCATACCCTCGTCCACTGCTATGGATGGCAATTGTGTTTGTCGATTTTGTTTGAATGCTCCTTCATGAAAATATGGCTCTCTGGTTGTTGTGTGACTCCATTCACCACCAGAAACATGTAAGACATTATTTTTGTTCACATTGCGTTCATTGCGAGTTTCTTTTGTAGTTTGGTACTTAGTTTTGTTAGTGCTTTCATCCTATTTAATACTAATATGAACAACTTCCTTTTGAGAAGGATTGCACTGTCCAAGAGTGCTTGTAGAATTAACTTTCTGCGGTACATTTTAAGGAGTGAGGATGATTTTGGTCCTCTTCTTAGTAGATTCTGAAGCACTCTAATGAAACATTTTTGCTAAAATACTTTATTTTACTATGGGTTCTTCTTACACTATCAGGATTATTAGGAACATTGTTAGCTGTACTGGCAGCTGTTTATTTGACAACATTTCTGTGTTTCGTGACACTTTTTGATGGAGGAGGTACAGTTTCGGTAGTTGAGACTTCCTTTATTATGTTACCCAACTGCATTAGGTGGTTTGTACCAAGATTCTCTACAAACTCTACAACAGGTGGATGCTTACATTGGGCACCTTTATTTTTCTTTGCTCTAATTCTGCGTTCCTTTCTACGGAGTTGCTTTTTGGTAGGCATTTTTTGGTGTCTGTTGAGAAAAAATATATACTTTGGTCTGTTGTCCAATGTATGTGTGCTGTGTGCATGTGTGCATAAATCTGATGGGGAAGCTCTTTGTCATGTTGTGTCAACGTACAGTGAACTCAAACAATCATTTGGTAAGGCTACTTTACTGTTTGTATACTACTACAATGTGCTTCAGATGAGAGTACAAAGTGGCCTACTTGTGACAAGAACCATTATTAATAACCGAAATGCCCAAAACTTGCTACAGCAACTTCTTTTCACAATCTAACCTTCTAAGGATTACCTATGTTATTTCACTACCAAACACACTTGGATTTGTCTGCCATTCTGCCTGTTATTCTTTGTTCAATAAAGGGATATTTGTAGGTAGAATGGTTTACAAATCAATGCTTGCTTTGGTGCCCAAAATAAATGAATAACCCACGCAGCCTCTTTAAGGAGTGGTTACAATATAAAGGTTGTACTGTACTTACTTTTTTGTGCAAGATTACCAGGTTTATTCGGATATGTCATCTGCAGTGTAGATGCTGTTGATTCTCCGGAGAGTAGTCTTCACTGCAAATTAAAAAAACAAAATTCATTACTTTGTGTGTTTGCAGCAGTGATGATACTGCAGACATTACTTGTGCTTCTTTTGTCAGAGGATTGAACTTTCATATTTCAACCCAGTGCACGTACACATTTCACTTCACTCTGTGCAATCTTTCCATAGTACTTGCAATATGATACTTGAAAGTCCTTCAAAATAACTAAATCTTTTAAGGGTATGGAAATGCCTTGTTCTTTACAAAGTGTACTATGCATAGGATAGAGGTTTGTAAGCTATATGGCAAAGTACTAGATGGGGAAACATATTGTACTTGTTAATGAAAAGCATGATGTCAAAAAATCAGGAGACCCTCAGAAGGAAATGTCAGCACTACAATTGGGAGCGCTTACTATTCTCATATGATCACATTGCAAGTAGCATTACTGTAGGCCATACAGAGTACAGAACTCCGACATTTTCACAAACAAAATTGAGGTCTGCCCTAAATAGGCATGCTTGCAACGTATGTACAGGTTATGCGGAAGACAGTAAGCAGTCGTGCGATTTGTGAATGACAAATCAGCAATCTTGCACTTTAAAGGGGGAGCATTGTTATGTATTCCCTATGAACATTTAGCGGCATTATTTTGTTTAATTTAAATCATAAGGCTTCCACATGTTCTCTGATTTAGCGGCATTATTTTGTTTAATTTAAATCATAAGGCTTCCACATGTTCTCTGATTAAAATATACATACCTGTACTCTATACTGATGCATGTGGTCATGCATGGAGCTGTACGTAGAAATTCGCAATCCTTGCACAGTAGCTTGTGAAGTAGGTGCTTTGCAATGGTATTCGACTTCCACTCAGAATCATCAACAGTAATTTTGAAGTGCGCAATGTTGATGACGGAGTTAAAATTAGCGATGTTCTATGTGTTTGGTGGATGATTGTGCAACCGCTTAATTATGTCCAATGAGGGACTGCCTTTGGTACCGCTGTAGAAAGGGTGGAAGGACTGGGTAAGAGTTACGTGCCTCTCGTAGGCAACGCTTGTCCGCTGGTAGGGCATGTCACATACGGGTTTCTACAGCAAATCCTGCATGGAAAGGTGACTGTAGGCATCAGCCAATCAGATGTTCACATTACTCTTTTGTGTGGAAAGACGTTGCGCACACTGAAGATGGCAGAGGTGGAGAGGGTCAGGGTTTTGATGCTTGGAGACATTTTTGTGCAAGGCTTACAACACTATGCCGAGAGTAGGCTTGTGGCACACCATTTCGATGTGCGAGGAGTGGAGGTGCTGTGGAGGGCTGACACTGATGCCAATGCTGCAGCAATTCTGTAAGTTTGCAGAGACATGCGTAGAATGACCACTGCTCATGTGGTCATTTTGCACTATGGTGCTTGCCATTTGGGATACCTGACTTCAGGTACTTTGTTGGCAGATTTGGCACAGTTGGTTGAAGCACTTATGACCATCTTCCCAACAACGAAAGTAATTTTTTCTGCTTTACTCCTGAGAGTACAATGGAACAACAATTCTGTTTTCTGTCCAGATCAAAGCATCGGGAGGTGTATCATCAATCACGGCATGCGTGCATTCATGCTACGAGTTGGTATGTTTTTTTGTAGCCACAATAACATTGTTCCAAGCAATGCGCATTAATTTGAAGGAGATGGTGTTGCGCTATCTTCTTTGGGAAATGCAATGTTTTTTTGGAATGTAAGGCTTGCTTTAGAGAAGGTTCTGTAATATTTGCAAGAGTAAAGCAAGGACAAAAAATACAAAAAAATACATAAAATACCAGATGTCTGTACGGTATCTGGCTAAAAAAAAAAAAAATTGCTCTTTTTAGAGCTTACCTTAAAGGGGAAAAAGGGGAATAGTACTTTAATGTACCGTCATCACGCTCTGATCCTGTACATGTCAGCGAACATGCCGGTAGTTAGCAGCCAGCACATATTACCACCGGCGATTCAAGGGTGGAGCCGCATGTAAATGAGAATGAGCGGAGCTAGGGATTGGTCCATAAAGTTCAGTAGGTGTGTTCTGACCGACGTACTTTAGTAAGACCGTCTTCTGCCTCACAGGAGACCACACAGCCATGGCTTTCCATGCTCGAAAACAGATTATCTGGATTATGGGAGACTCATGGATGCATTGGTTGAAGGTGCATGAAGAAAGCTGCAGTTTATCTACAAATCTCAGATTTCCACATGCGGAAGTGCACTGGCATGGCGTGCGTGGCATGAGATGGCTGGACTTCGTACCTCTTTGTGTTACTTTACTGACAGAGCGTCCTCCAGATATACTGATCATTCATTGTGGAGGAAACAGTTTAGGCCATCTATCTGGAGTTTCTTTGCAATTTGCAATGAAGGAAGGACTCGCGAAGCTCATGGACATGTTTCCAAATTGTCAAATACTTTTTTCCCGTATTGCCCTAAGACAAATATGGCTGCGTTCTTCTGCGTTTGGTCCACAAATGGAAAAAGCGAGACGCAATGTGAATAAGGCTGTGTGTGCATTTTTAAGAGATGTTGGAATGTCTTCTTTCCACAATGAAAACATTTTGTTTCTCAGCACTTTCATTTTCCGCAGAGATGGAGTCCACCTCACATATGCTGGCAATCAGATTTTTCTTCGCAATGTACAAAATGCATTGCAACCTCTTTTGCAATCACACTAACCTATCTGACAATCCGTTTTCCCCAATCCACTATTTTTGACCCACACAACACACCACCGAAAGGCTCTTTTCAGAGCCGTGACTTATTCCCAACGTACACTTTATTGTGTTTGCTCCGCTTGCACCCTCCCTTTTTTCCTCTATGACTGTCCACAAACTTTTTCAGATCTCCGCAGGGGTCAACGGCCATCACTCCATAGTT
Source organism: Ambystoma mexicanum (assembly GCF_040938575.1). NCBI lineage: Eukaryota > Metazoa > Chordata > Amphibia > Caudata > Ambystomatidae > Ambystoma > Ambystoma mexicanum. Next base: position 694,209,206 of record NC_090926.1, on the reverse strand, counting down.
CTATTGTTATACTGAAAAAGGCGGCTCTGAAAAGAGCTTTTTGTGTAATTTTTGTTGTTTTTACGTTCGTTGCTTAACAGCAAACAGCACACTAGGAGAAGAGGCGAAAGGAGGGTAAGGAAGGGACACCAGCCATGGGGATAAAAAAGGGCAACTGAACAGAGAAAGATTTAGGCTGAGTTTTATTTAGGTAAGGAACAGATTTTCTGGTGTTCGGTGACTGCAGCCTCAAAAGCATTTCGAAAACTCTCCCTCCTGCAGAGTACTGCGTCACAATACATGCACACTACTGTTACCTTTGACAGATAAGCGTCAACAGCATTGCAAATGGCTTGTGAGGCAGCTGGAGGGAGGCTATCCACCACAGAAGTGTCTCTTGTGGTGGGAGGATCGGATACCGAGGATGCTGTGGAGGAACTCAAACGACTACGCTCTTCACATGGCACCATCTTGCGAATGTCCGCAGTGTGGAACGAAGTGAGGTGTCGCTTCATGGTTGTCGTACCAAAACTCTAAGCTCCAAATCTCCCATGACTCAACACCACCTCACACTGGTTACACTTCACCAGGTTCACACATGCTTTTGGTACTTTCCCATAAATGGAAAACAACCGCTACACCCACGACTCCCGCCGAGTGCTACTAGTGCGGAGTTCCTCCACTTCATTCTCTTCCTCCTCTTCTTCCTCGATCTCTACATCCTCACACATATATCTCTCTGCAGGCCCTTGGTGAGGTGGTGGTGGTCGTGGCAGGTTTGGGGGTGGTACAGAGGCTAATGACCGAACAGCAGCATGGAAGCCATACCGATTAGTTTCCTTTTGGTCACTACAGCAGTAAAGGCAACACACCTCAATCTGCTATAGCTAGGAGGACAATGAAGATGCGCTCGGGGTGTGGCCTTTTGTAGGGGTGCAGGGGTGTGCCTTGTGACCGTCTTCATCCCTACAAAACGGTACACAAATTTTACACAGCAGGTCCTGAGGTGGCCTATTGTTTGGGATGTGTGAAATTACATTTTTACATTTTTTATTTTTATTTATTTATTTGCATTTATAAAGCGCACAAAACTGCCCTGGGGCATCGTGGCGCTGTTACAGCAGACTTAGTCTTGAACACAAACATAGGAATATGTTTACAGATGTAAACCGAGTTGCAGAGTACGTTTCACATTGGTAATAAACATTGAGCTTAGGGGTTATGCTATGCTGTGGTTACAATGCAAGCATGAATGTGCATGTGGAGGACTTTTAGCGGAATAGGAGGGTTTTGAGGTTTTTACGGAAGGTGTGGTATGATTTTTCGTTCCTTAGTGAGGTAGGTAAGGAGTTCCAGTTTTTAGGTGCGAGGTGTTGGAAGCTGGTTCCTCCCGCCCTGGATCTTTGAAACGTGGGGACATCAATCATGTTGGTGCGGTGAGCTCTGGTGGGTCTGATGGAGGCTTTCGGTGTGATTCTTTCTGCGAGATAGGGTGGGGCATCCAGGGAGAGGCATCTATGTGTGATGGTCATGGCTTTGAAAAGTATGCGTTCCTTCACGGGTAGCCAGTGAGCATCTTTCCTTGCTTGCGAGATGTGTTCTCTTTTTGGAATGGACAGCGCTGCCCGGAGCGCGTTGTTTTGCGTGATTTGGAGTTTTTTTAGGTTGTGGGCGGAGGTGCCTAGGAACAGGGCATTACAGTAGTCTATTTTTGTACCTATAGTGGCTCTGGCGATGGACAGGCAGTTTTTAGTGGAGAGAAAAGGCTTGACAGCATTTATCACCTTGGTGGTGAGTGCTGAGGAAGAGGCTATGGCGTTGACCTGGCGAGACATAGATAGTGAGGCATCTAGGTGAACACCTAAGGTTTTAACAGTCTTGGAGACTGTGATGGTGGAGTTGTCGATGTTGAAGGATTTGTATTGGGGGGGGAGTTTGTTGAGAATTTCATTGGTCCCTACTATGAGGATTTCGGTTTTGTCCCCGTTTAAGCAGAGGCCGTTGGCCGCCATCCAAGTTTGGATGGCTGTGTAGATTTTGGTTAGTGCTGTCGCATCTTCTTCGTAGGTCCCAGTTAGCGGGAGTAGTACCTGTGTATCGTCTGCGTAGTTGGTGTACGCTATGTTACGACAGTCGAGGTCATTGAAGAGAGGAAGGGTGAATATATTGTAGAGAGTGGGGGCGGTGCAGGAGCCTTGGGGGACGCCGCAGTGGATGGTAGTAGGGGTTGCCGAGGCAGTGTCTGAGAAGACTTTCATGAGTCTGCCTTTTAGGAATGAGGCCACCCATGCAATGGCTTCCGGGGAGAAGTGTGCTTCATTTTTTAGGTGCATGCCTAGGATATCGTGGTTGACAAGGTCAAAGGCGGCAGATAGATCCAGTAGGAGAAGGAGTGCCGGTTTGCCTTTATCCATAGTGTCTGCAAGTTGTATTTTCAGATCAAGTAAGGCTGACTCTGTTCCGTGACCTGGTCGGAAGCCTGACTGTCTTTTGCCTAGAATATGGTTGGTTTCGAGATAATCCTGGATTTGTGTGTAGGCAATTTTATCAAGAATCTTGAGCAGGAAAGGCACAGTGGTGATGGGCCTGTAGTTGGTAGCTACTTCTGGGTCGAGGGTGGTTTTTTTTAGAAGCGGGCGCACCCAGGCTTCTTTTAGACTGTCAGGGACAGTATTGGTATTGAAAGAGGCATTAATGAATGATTTAAGGAAGGGGGCGAGTGTTTCAGTGCAGTCTTTGATCAGACTGGCGGGGCAGGGATCTCCTTTACAATTGGAAGGTTTGATCTTGTTCATTACCTCGATAACTTCGTGTTCTGTGACTTCCCTGAATTTGAACAGGGTGGTGGGGGCTTTGGTGGATGGGGTCCCCGAGCTGGGGGTGGGCATGTGGCTCGTGGTGGTGGGAGATTTGATGTGCAGTGATAGGTTTTTGTGGTGCTCCTTAATTTTTGTTTGTAGGAGTTCAATTTTATTTAACAGGGCAGATTGTATGGAGTTGCACCAGATTTGGTCTTTAACAATGTCTTGTGATTTGGTGGCCGGTGTGGTGAGTTCGTTGAAAATGGCGAAGAGTTCTTTAGATTCGGAGCTTGCATTGGCAATTCTTTCGTTATAGGAGACTGATTTAGCTGTGATTATGGCTTTTTTGTATTGGGCAGTGATTTTTTTGTAGGAGGATAGGGTGGCTGGGGAAGGCGATTTCTGCCAGGAGTTTAGTGCTTTTCTTTTCTGTGAGCGGAGTTCTTTGAGTTCAGTGGAGAACCAGGTATTTGAGTGTTTGATAGTTTTGGCTTTTTTGGTCTGCAGGGGGGCAATGGCGTCAATGGCGGTGCTTATGGTGCTCTTGTAGATATCTGCTAATTTTGATGGATCAGATAACTTGAGGTCTGTGCAGAGGATGTGAAGGTGGGGTGTAATTTTATCTTTAGTGAGATTTTTTACACATCTTGCCAGTGCTGGGGGGATGGGGTTAGGTTTGTTTGTGTTAGATACGGCGGGAATGAAGAAGTGAATGAGGTGGTGATCTGACCAAGGAGTCGGGGTGATGGAGCTAATGTCGATGTGACAGTTGTGGTCGGCTATCCAGTCCAGGATACGGCCTTTGTTGTGTGTGGGTGAGGTTATTTTTTGGTCGAAGCCTAGTTCTTTTAAGGCTAGTGCAAGAGATTTAGCTGGCTTGTCCTTTTTGTCGTTATACCCCAGGTTAAGGTCACCTAGAAGGATGCTTTTGGAGGTGAGTTTTAGGTTTTCTGTTAGGCGGTGTACAAGGTTCTCATGGAACTCTATTAGTGGGCCAGGCGGGCGGTAGACTAGGTTGAAGGTGATGGTGGAGTTAGGGGAGAGGGCAATTTTTATAGCTAGAGAGTCTATGGTGTCACCTAGATTGGAGGTGATTTGTCTGGCCTCGAGGTGATCTTTCAGGATGAATGCTACCCCACCACCTACTGAGGAGAGGCGGTCTTGCCGGATAATGGCGTACCCCTGTGGGATAGTAAGGTTGAGGGCTGGCCCTGCAGCGCTGTGCAGCCATGTCTCGGTGATGGCTAGGATGTCGAGGTCCAAGTTAATTAGGAGTTCGTGAATTTCAGTGGCATGGGCAGGGATGGATCTAGCATTAATGAGGGCACACTGTAGGTTGTGTGTGTGTTGGGCTGAGGTAGGGGTGGTGTTGAGTGGAGCAGCCGGGATGGGGAGCGGCATAGCAGGTTTAGGTAGGGGTGTTTTGACTGTAAGGGCTGGCGTATTTGGTGTGTTAAGAGTGATGGGAGGTGCTTGGTGGGTGAGTCTAGGGTGTCTAGAGCGGAGACCTAGGAGTTGGTTCCTGATGTGGATGGGTCTAGTGTAGGAGGTCATGCTGGGTGGAGGATGACGTGTTGTGGGGATGCTTTCAGTGAAGAAAGATGGTAGGAAGTAAGTAGGAGGAATGTTGGAGAGGAATGCCAGTGGGGCCGCTGGTGAGCTGGTGGATTGGGGATGAGGCATGGCGAGGGTATCGTTAAACATGGCACAAATAGAATCAGAGAGCAGTGTGGGCAACAAAATCACGGCACAATGGAATCATAAATACAGATGGGGCAAGATCTGAGGCACAGCTAGAATCAGAATGCAGTGTGGGCAACAAAATCACGGCACAATGGAATCATAAATACAGATGGGGCAAGATCTGAGGCACAGCTAGAATCAGAATGCAGTGTGGGCAACAAAATCACGGCACAATGGAATCATAAATACAGATGGGGCAAGATCTGAGGCACAGCTAGAATCAGAATGCAGTGTGGGCAACAAAATCACGGCACAATGGAATCATAAATACAGATGGGGCAAGATCTGAGGCACAGCTAGGAATGGGACCATAGGCATAACACAATAGTAAATAGTGGGTAGATTCGAATTTTGCAAGGGGTGGCTGAGTATGCACAGTATGCACGTTTAGAATTAGTGTTATGAGGAGGTTTGCAGGTCGGGCTGGATGGAGGTCGACATAGTAGGGGAATCAGGAAACAGTTTGTACAGTACCTTCGGTGGAGTGGCGCCTTTCTAGACGCCGTTCCGTGTGTGTTCTGAAAGAGCAAGGGTGCGAGAACAACTGGGGATGAAAGTACTGCGGAACGGTGACCACCACCGTGGCGGGCCGGTGTCAGATCTGGGGGATCACCATATGGCGCTCCCTCACGCTCCACGGCGCAAACAGGGAGCAAACAGGGGCCTTAGTATGGGCCTTCGTGTGGCCGCCGGCGCTTCCGCGCATTCTACAATACTTTGCCTTGTGTCTACAAGTGTCTACAAGTTCATTTGTATTGTTGCAGAAGCACACCAACCGCGGAAATTAGTCCCCACGCTCAGCGTAGGTGCGGTCACATGATGACGTCCTCAACACATCTGCCCCAGTAATGAAAGTCCCCTGGACAGCAAATGCAAAGTATCAAACGTGCACATGTGCACAAGTGTCCTACGGACAATGTTCGGGTTCTCAAACTACTTCAAAGTGCAACACAAGTGAGACGGACAGTTAGGAACAGGTGCGCTATTCGCAATGCGTACATTTCTACTACGCATGTGCATGCATGCTATGTTCATTGTACGGACAGTTCCAGTGTCCTTAGGACAACTCCATTTTGTTTGCCTACGAACTTGGTGGCCACCGTGCCTGTTCTACGGACGGCACCATTTTGGCTGCGCCCGATACGGACCGCTATACTGTCCTTCACACACTCCCATTTCCCTCATTTACATCCATTCCGGACATCTGGTGTATTCTACGAACATGTATTATCTTGTTTCCAAGCGGTACGCCAAGGTAGTATATCCTTTGGACACCCCTTTCTGTTTATGTACGCACAATTTCAACAGATGGTGCAGTCACACATCACATCCATCTTACTTGACATTAGACAGCACCCACATTCCATTCCTTGCGGATAGCCGAAAAGGCGCATTGTTCGTGAACATTTTATGTTTTTTTAAAAAAAATTCTACACACAAACTCTTTCTCTACAACTACTGTACAAAAACATTTTAAACACACACACACACATCATTCTCAAGAAATACCGGGGGAAGCGGACACTGAAATAAATATGGTGGAATTAGGATTCAACACGGGCTGGTTATGCGGAGTAGATTTGTGAGGGGAAGAAGGGATGGATATTTTGTCAAAACGTCTATTTTCCTGTTCAAGGTTTGGGGAAGGTTCACTAGGGAATGGAGAAGCAGGGCAGGTGCAGGTGGGGCAATGATAACACAATTTTCCTCTCACACAGTTCTCCACAAACTCCTGTAAACTTTGAAAATTGTTGTTCAATATGTAAATTTTCTGCTCTATTCTTTTTATCTTGTCTTCTTCTGTCTCGTTTGTTGCCCTTTCTTCTTTTCTTTCCTGGTCTGTTCAAACAAAAAAACATACGTTGAATGCCTCTACAATACTGTCACTATTTTGCATATCCAGAGCACGCTGTACCATTATTGTTGCTGTCTTCAGACATTTCCCCATGCTGGAAATACTCCTCCAGCCACTCCAAAGTACTAGCCCTTTCTGAGTCAAAACAACAGAACGAAATTATTATTTCTGCACCACATACCACAAAAAAAGCATCACCCATATAAAAAAAATGACCTGCACTCACTCTTTTGCTGTAATGTCCCTTCGTCCTACTGTGTCCGTCCACTGTCATGCCAGGCTGCCGAGTTTCTATGAAGTGATTACGCTGGAGGCATCCTTTCTTTTTTATGGTACCATCCACTTTATTCTGCATGGTTATTAAATGTGTTGTTTTCTTTTCCCAGCTTCAGGTTTCCATATTTACGTATCACTACTTATAATATCATAATGCCCTTCTTCTACGTTGCACATTTTTTGTGTAAGACAATAGTACATTTTCAGCTATCCCCCGCCTCTTTGGGTAATGTTGATCCTGTCCAACCCCGTCCGCAAACATGCGCTCAGTCTGTCCCTTTCCAATATCAATAGGGAGGGGGTTCTGTATGTTCTATGTTAAATGTATGTCAAGTACATAGATTATACTACATGTCTCTCAAAATCACATGATTACAGTGTATATTCTGCTCAACAACTTCATTGCCACAATTTCATGCTTACGTTCCACCTTCCAAAAACCTAGACAATTCCCTACAAAAAAAACTTTGTTACGAGGAAGTTATGCTTAAGTTGCCCTCCCAAAAACCAGTGAAATTCACTACAAAAAAAACTTTGTTGAGGGGACGTTATGGTTAAGTTGCCCTCCCAAAAACCAGTGCAATTCACTACAAAAAAAATGTTGTTGAGGGGACATTATGGTTAAGTTGCCCTAACAAAAACCTGTACACTTCACTAAAAAAAACTTTCCTCCTCCCCTTTATGCTTCAAATTAAAATTGAAAAACCCCTGAGATTCGCCAGTTATTGTGAAGTAAGCCCCCCACTCTGCCACCACCCCTGTGCACTGCTAACACTAACACCCAGACCATGAAAGATGTCATCTCAAATGTGAATGCTGACATCAATGACAATATCACTTGTTTAGCCCCTTTCTTTTCCTTCCCTGCCATACATATATATGTGCATTCACTACAAAAATTTCTTGACTAATGTAACACTTGGAATTAATAGCTAACACAACAAGACTTACTACACACTACACACTTATGTTAGAACAAACAATACATATGAAGAGCCACAATGGATAGGAATCTGAGACACACACAGGGAAACTCCACTAAGGAGGAGAGAAAGAACATCACTAGTAAATGACAATAAGATTAGAGTTCATAGTCATGTATACAAATGTATTGTGTGTTTGAGGTGCACTTATTTCCACATGTATGTGCACCATGAGCTGAGGCCATATACTAAAGAAAGTACCGTAACAGAATAGGATAAGGTTAACATCTAGAGATAAAACAACTTTTCAATTATACAATTCTTACTGTCATTGAAGAAAAACAACTGGTCTAGACATGTCAGTCAAATAAAAACAAGTGGCCCACATAAGTGATGTCATCAGTGATGTCATCAATGAGATTTGTGATGTCACCGTTGATGTCCTGGAGGTGACGTGAGTTATAGTTGCTTAGTTTACCATAACTGATGAATTTCTGGGGGGTTTCAGTTTTGCTTGTAATCATAATGTCCCTTTAACAGTGTTTTTTCACAGAATTTCAAAGGTTTTAACAGTGCACACCCTAATTTGCTAAAGCTTCCTAATATTATACTCATCCCCAATACAGCAGCATTTCTGTCCGATAAAGGACATTTCCACCGAAAACTGTGCTATTCCCCACCTCGTAGCAACATTCTTAACACTTCTTGCCACTGTTTCTTGTTCACCGACATCCGCGAATGTCTGATGTCATCGCTGACTTTCCAGACAGTGTCACGTGACCCAGTGCCCATGCGCACCGTGATGACATGTCCGCACACGGGTCTGTGCTTTGTGGATATTTCAGAACTGCATTTTCAGCCGATCTAGGAGGTTTCAAGCTGAAAGTTTACCCTTGCACAGCTCCTAGACCTATTCTTTCTCATTTTCCAAGTGCAATCCAGGAGAGAGCATGTGCTTGGAAGAGTATTAGCACACCTGCTATTTAACTTCAAAAATTGCATCAGCCATGTCCATCCCTCCTCCCCATGTAGCCCCACCACCAACACCAGCTGGAGGGCCTGGACAAGGGAAAAGCACAATGGTGCACAGGAGGATACAGAGGACCAGGAGAATGAGACAGATGAAATTCCTACCTCCAGCACCCAGAGAGAATTATGGGTGTGGTGGTTTTTTAAGACCGCACAAGGGTTGCCAAAAGCAAGGGCTACCCATGTTGAATGCATTGAGTATGGAATCATACTCAGTTGCAGACAACATGGGCAGTACTCTTTTGATACCACATCCATATGTCGCCACACCCGCGCATACCACCCATGTGAAGTCAGTTCCTTTCTCATGGAGAAGCATGTTAACGTCCTCTACCCCATCTTCCTTAACCGTTCCTGCCACCACACAGGGTAGTCCTCTGTGAAAGAGGATCCCACTGGCTGCCTCGCAGGCCATACAAGAGGCTGTCCATCCTTACCTTTCGAGGGTCACAGTACTCTGTTTGCACTGTGACACACCACTCTGCAGAACAGTTTCGCAGTGCTTTTGAGGCTTCGGTCAAAGAGCAAGCAGAATACTGCCCCTACTTTAGATTTCAGATCCACCCAACATCTTTCACTGTTCACCTGCCCCTCCGTATCTGTGGCACCTTCTCTCTCTTCCCTACCCTACCTTACCTCCTCGCCTCTCGTACAAAAAACAAAATCCCCCAAAAATATAAAAGCTAGAAAGACTATAAAAGGTTCCTTTCTCAGTTAAAAAATAGAACTACGAATAAACATCCCAGGACCTTTTGCGGAGGGTACAAAAGTTTGCAGACACCTGGAAAATTCCAGGGGTGGGTCCGGGAATTAAAATCAATTAATTTGTTTTTTGTTCAAAAACGGTGGCTCTTAAATCAACCTTTTAAAAATGAATGTGGAGTGTTTTATATACTGAACTTTACAAATGTTCTACTGAACTTAATAACTTTTTGTAACTTTCTCAAAAAGTGCTTCTAATTTCTTTCTTTTTTAGTTGTTTTACTTACTAAGACTACTAAAAGAATACTTCACAACATATTTCAAGAGTTCACAAAAATAGTTTCAGTGCATTTTGGATATTCAAAAGAAAAATCTGATTTTGGTCATCATTCAAATACACTCCATCTTCTCGAAAAATGTTTATGCCTCCCAACCTGCTATTTTCGATGTCAAAAGATGTAATTCCTAAAGTATATTAAAAAAGCAGATACACTTTTAATGACATGCTATCTAGCTTCTTCCATTTGAGGACAAAACAATTGTGGACAACAAATACGTAAAATACACCTTCAAATAACAAGAGTGAAGCTGAACCACTCCACTCCCAATGTAGTCTGTGGGCAGTAAAGATGACCACAGACTCAGCGGCACATACAACGCTTTAATTCACCTATAAAAGCAGCTCCCTACCAACTTTTTTCCACTCCTTCACCCACAAAATAACCCCAAATGTAATTTGCAGACTTTTTTCTCTGTGCGCTGTCTGTGGATCCAATATGGTGAGCGTTTCAGAAATTATGACGCACCTCACATTTTTGAACATCCAATCAGCATGCGTCTTTGATGTCCGTGGACACCAAGAAACCCTTTGATTGGCGTGTTGGCAGACTCCGGTTCAGGAAATAAGGCTGCAGACCAGAACCAGATATCACTAATTTCTTTAAACCTACTTTTTGCCCATCTTTAAAAAAACAACTGGTTGGATTTAAACCAAATTTTCAAAGAACACTTTCGGGACCAAGCCGCTGTTACTGCGTCCAGTGGTTCGGGCTGTAGGCACAAGCACATTTTCTTTTCCATTGTGTCTAAGAGGATTTCCTAAATTTTGGGATACCCCATATACGTTTGTCTCCCCCCCCCTTGCCGAAACCACACCATACTTCAGAAAATAATTCCAAGGGAAACATATACTATTTATTTATTTATTCGCATTTGTATAGCGCACTTGCAGCCCATGGACATCGAGGCGCTGCATGATGTGGCAAAGCTGGATGAGGATTCGTCTAGGGGGGGAAAAGTTATAAGCTGCCTAAAAAGTGATCTTTCTATGAGTTGAGCGACTTAACCCTAACTACATGACTGCGACCGCAGGCCATCCAATATATACCCTAGACGCCATGTATTGATTAATTATCACAAAGGCTGCAAAAAAGCTTTCTCGCCTATACCCTGATGATCAGGGAGGTCATAAAGGAGATCAATGAAGTTTGTCTATTTCAAAGATGTTCATCTATGGATAAGTTTTCAAAAGTTTTATTTACCTAATGTCAATATATAGGAGACCTCCTGTCTGTTTTACCTAAGTTTAGTGTAGTGAATTCCTTCCTGAATGGCAATCCGTAGTGCATTAGTGGAACATTTGTATGACAGTTATGTTTTTGTGACTTTTCTGGAAAATGGGTTACCATTGTTTCAGTTGTATATGAGTTGAGTCATTAATTGCTTCCCATTACTGCCCAGGCATTGAAGGTTGTACATTCTCAGCACAACGATGGAGCTCTTAATGATGGGGATTGTTTGTCAAGCTCTATCTTTAAACGAAGATCGGATGATCATCTTCCATCAATTAACCACAGTGTCATCAGCCATTTCAGAATTGCTCGATACGGGTGCCCATATCTGTGAGTTCAATGTTGTGCTTAAGATACTGATGGGCCCATATACGTGAGCTTTAGGGTTGTCTAGATAGGTGCCATTCATGATTGTCATGGCTTCGGTTCTACGTGATATCAGTCCCATATATTACAAAGTGGGAAGTTACTTAGTGGTAGATTTCAATATTTCTTCTGTTTCTATACCCTTCTTCCAACCCCAAATCCACCCTCTCCCCCATCCGTTCTCACCCTCTTCCCCTCTTCCCCTCAACATAAAACTATTTCCCCCATAATGAAATCGCCACAAAGTAACTTATCACTGTGTAATTTATGTTGATGAAACCCCAGTACATGTGTGGGGGGTCGTTTGGGACATAATTCAAGATTCATAAATGTATGTGATGAATACTGAAATGTACACATTACAATATATGTATGTATCATATATTGAGATGCATACATTAGATATTGAAATATACACACTGTATACTGATACATACATTCTATACTAAAATGTATATACTGTATATTGAGATACATTCAGTGTTTATTGAAATACATACACTGCATCCAGTAATACAGTCGTTGTATACTGAGAGGTATTTACTGTACAGTGAAATGTATTTATGATATATTGAAGTATGTATGCATATGCACTGTACACTCAGGTAAATACCTTGTATACTGAGATGTATATGAAGCATTTCGAGCTGAATACGTGTCATCAATGACATTTGTGGGTGTTAGTCTTAGCAGTGCAAGGTGGTAGCGCGAGTTACGCTTGCTTAGTTTACCAAAACTGGCGAATTTCAAGGGTTTTTCAGTTTTTACTTGGAACCATAACATCCCTTTAACAACGTTTTTTTACTGAATTTCATAGGTTTTTAGTAGTGCAACTTAACCATAGGTTTTTAGTAGCGCAACTTAACCATAACGTCCCTTTAGCAAAGTTTACTTCACTGAATTTCATAGGTTTTTAGTAGCACAACTTAACCATAACGTCCCTTTAACTAAGTTTTTTCACTGAATACAAATATAGATAATGGAAATGTGATAAATGTTTACTAAGACTCCTTTACCTTACATTTATATAACATAGAATATACTAAACCCCTGTCCTGCTAGTGATTTTGATGTCCGCGGACTAGGTGCATGTCCGCGGGTGGAAGCGGTCAACATCAGCACTCTCCAAAAACTCAGGGGATATCTTACATTATTGTATCATACAATACAAACACCAAATATATTCAAAAAGCACCACATAAATACATTACATTTAATAATAAATAAGAAGTGGAAACTGTATATGTAAGACACCAACCTACCACTGAAGTAGCATTTTCAATATAATGGAATATACCAAAACAAAATAAATATGCCTCCAACTGAATTACCTCACAGAAACTGCATAGCACGAAGCAAGAGCATATTTACAGAGCAGTTACAGCAAAGGTTTGTAAAACAGTAGTAAGTACACTACATTTATTTCATATACTTATACATTTTCTGTATTATGTAAACTAAAACTAATATTTTTTTTTTAGCACAGAAATGACCAGTACTTTGGAATTGTTGGAAGACAATTTCCCACGAGAGGAAATGAGTGAAGACAGTGATAATAATGGTAGACACAACATTTCTCTATATAAGCCAATTAATAACCATTACTTTATGTGTACTTAACACATTTTTTTTAACAGACCAGACAACCAATAAAAGTAATATACCAAAAGAGATATTAGAAGATCCTCTGAAACAAATAGAACTAAAATGGATTTGTTAATGCACACTTCAATCAACTAAAAGAGTGTGTTGTGGACCACATTAAATAAAATACCACTGTCCCAAATGTACATGATCCCCCTCTCCATGTGCCAACCAAATATCCCCAAACCCTCCCCACCAAGAAAAATGGTAGTATGAGATGTCCATCCCTTCCTCCCCTCCCATACATCATGTCTAAACCCCGAATTCCCCTGTATTTGTTTCAGTTTCTGCTTCCCCCTCTCTTTCATGTTTATACTGTTAAACAATAATAACATTTTAAGTGTGTTCTTAGTATATGCCTGTGTCTTATTTTTTTTTAAAAGGCAGTTACGGTGTCAGCGGACAGCTCGGCTGTCTGGGATGTCCTCAATTAACCAACATGGGGGTGTCCTAAGGACACTATACCAGTTCGTACTGTCCGTAATTAAAATGAAGGTGTCTTTAGAACACACAAGATGTCCGCTTGTCCGTAATTGACCAAAATGGGGGTGTCCTAAGGACAATATACCTGTTCGTACTGTTCATAATTGAAATGGCAATGTCCTCAGAACACACAAGATGTACACTTGTGCGCATTTAACCCAAATGAGGATGTCCTAACGACAATATATCTGTTTGTACTGTTCGTAATTAAAATGGAGGTGTCCTTAGAACACACAAGATGTCTGCCTCTCCGCAATCACCCAAAATTGGGTGTCCTAATAACACCCCCGCTGTTCGTAATGTCCGTAACCAGAATTTATATATCCGTAGAACACATATCCTGTCCGCCTCTCAGCAAAGTTTTGACGCACATTTATTTTATTCGGGGACTTCAACATTGTTCGTAGAACACCCGCGCACATGCGCATCACACACTTGGGTCCTCCAAAGATCGCGCCTCACTGCAACTGTTCGCCGCACGTGTGTCACACTTTTAATTAATTCGGGGACCCGAACACTGTCCTTAGAACACTCACATGCATGTGCACAACCGTCACTGTGCATTTGGTGTCTTGCGGAGAGCCGTCCTATTTGCGAATGTGTCCGTGATGTCAACATGTGACCACACCCACGCTGAGCATGTGTCCCTATTTGTGGACACTGTCCGGGCCCCCGAACATTTAAAAAGTGCTTTTTTGAGCAATCCAAGGTATTGTACAGTAAACGTTAACAGCACCTCTAGCCCCTCCACCACCACCACGTCCCCAAGGGCCTTGCAGAGGGGAACAGGTGTGAGGATACAGAGGAGACAGATGAAGAGGATAAAGAGGATGAGGTAGTGGAAGTCCCTAATACTAGCACTCATCATGAGTCTTTGGTGTGGCACTTATTTATACCACCGTTGATAGAAAGTCAAAAGCTAATGCGAACAAGGTGATCTGCACTCAGTGCCACATGGTGCTGAGTCGTGGCGAGCCTGGTTCGTATAGCTTTGGTACTACATCAATGAAGCGACACCTAAAGTCATTCCACAGTGGGGCTATTCGTAAGGTTGTACTTTGCAATAAACATAGTAGGTTGAATTCCTCTGCAGCATCCTCCGGCTCCTGTCACCACAAAAGACACTCCTGTGGGACAGTGCATCCCTCCAGCTGCCTCATAGGCCATTCATGATGCTGTTGACCCTTACCTTTAGAGGGTCACAATATTGTGCATGTACTATAACACAGTACACTGCAGGGGGGAGAACCTTCGGACTGCTTTTGAGACTGTGGTCAAAGAGCATGAGAACGTCTGTGACCTGCCTGAATAAGGCCCACCCTATATCTTCCTCTCTCCACCTGCCCTTTCTCATCCCTGTGGTGTGTCCCTTCCTTACCCTCCTTTTCCATCCTTTCCTTGTGTGTCGTGTTTAAAAAACCCAAAAAAATATAAAACAACAAAAACAAAAAAAAACGATGGCTCTTTTCAGAACCGCCTTTCACAGTCTAAAAATAGAAGTCACAAATAAATAGTGCAGGGCCCTGTGCATTTTTTAGAAGTCTGCAGACATTTTTGTTTAGTGCTGCCCTATGAGAACCATTGCACTTTTCTATTGGAGGAATTGGTGGCTCTGAATAGAGCCTTTTTGTGCGTTTTTTTGTGTTTCAAATACTTCAAATGGTCAACACCTACTGCAAAATGGATTGCTGTAATTCAAAAAAAGGTCACAATGCATTTTGTATATTTTGCATACAAATCTGATTGCCGGCATAAGTAAGATGTACTCCATCTCTGCGAAAAATGTGTGTGCTACAAAACATAATGTTTTCATTCTGAAAGAGAACATACCAACATCTCTCAAAAAGGCACAAACAGCCTTGTTAACATTTCACCTTGCTTTCTCCATTTGTGGACCAAATAAAAAAGAACACAGCCACATTTGTCTCTGTGCAATATAGGAAAAAATTACTCTGGAGTTTGGATACATAACCATGACTTTCCCAAGTCCTTCTTTCATTGCAAATTGCAAAGAGATTCCAGACACATGTCCTAAACTGTTCCCTCCGCAATGACTAATAATAATGTCTGGATGATGCTGTGTCGCCAAAGAAACACAGAGAGGTACCAAATCCACCGACTTCTTTACTCGCACTCCATGCCAGTACACTTCCACATGAGAGAATCCAAGATGTGCAGCCACTCCACAGCGATCTGCATGCATCTCCAACCAATTTCTCCACGAATCTCCCAAAATCCAAACAATCTGCTTTCTGAACACACAGCCATAGCTATCTGCTCTTCTCTTAGGAAAAAGACCTACTGACAAACTCTCTCCTTACACAACACACCCAGTAGACCTAATTGACCAATCCCTTGCTCTGCTCAGTCTCATTTGCATGCCTCTCAACCCCAAAATCCCTGTATGTACTACGCACTGTCCGCGGACAACCGGGCTGTCCGCGGAGAAATTGAAAAATCTGAGCGCAGGGGATGAAAATTTAAATAGTCTGCCCCATTTCCCCTTTGAGGTTGGCTCTGCTTCAGAAACTTCTTTTACTTTGTATTTTTTTGTTTTTTTTTCTTATTTTCCTCCAGAAATCTTCACATTAGCTACCCCAAAGCAACCCTTATGTTCCAAAACAGAATGGCATTTCCCATAAAAGTTAAAGAAATGCCATCTTCTTTAAAATAAACAACATTACCAGAATCAATGTTCTCATTATTACAAAATAACATACCAGCTATAACCATGAAAGCAAACATGCCTCGGTTGATTGCACACCTAGCAATATTTTGCTGAGGACAAAAAACACAACTATTGTCCAATACTGCTCTAAGTAACAAAGCAGAAAAAATAACCTTGGCATTTGGAAGGACTTTCATGATTGCCTGAGCCAAGTTTTGCAGATCTTGCAACAAAGTAGGGGCACTGACATAGCCCAAAAGCACAGTACCACAGTGTAGGACAACTACATGTGGACTATGAAACCTAGCCATAGCCTGACAAACTACCAGAATTACCTGCAAATTCAAATCAGGCACAGTGCTCCACACCACATCCACTCCTTTTGTGTCAAAATGGTTAGCCACATTCCTAAATTTAGCATACTGCTCCAAACCATTCACAAACATTTCTCCAACCACCAACAGCCTGCCTTTCTGCACCTCCGCCATCTTCACTACACACAGCCCCTCTCAATATGAAGCAAAACCTCAACACCTGATTGGCTAATCCTCAGAATACACTCCCACTTCATGCTCGGAAACCCCGGATATGGGATGGCCTGTCTGTGAACAACCACACTGTCCACAGAGTGCGCAAGTAACACTGGGGCAGCCCTTCTACCCTTTCCACTGCACTCTCTGCACCACTTCCTCATTGGTTACTGTTAAGCAGTCACACAATCACCCACCAATAACATCCAAGAACTCTACATCTAACTCTATCATCACAGATCAGAACTTTAGATGTACTGTTGATCACTCTCAGTACAATTCGACTGTGACTGCAAAGGACCTAGAGCAACAACTACTATAAAACTCCCTAAGATTTCTACTTGCAGATTCATGCACATGTATGAACAGAGACTATAGGTATGAATATCTTCTACACAGTCCATGTACACTTCTTCTAGTAATACAATACATCCCAGGAGCATAGCTCAGTGGCAACGTGTGTGTCTTGAAAACAAAATGACACGAAGCTGCACAGATTCAATCCCCGGGTCCTCGCTTAGAAACCTCTGGGTGTTTAAGGGCATTATAAATATGCAAATAAGACAAAATAATTACACAACTAAAAAAGAAACAATTCCTGTATCAGTGCCTCGATGCCCGCATGCTGTGTAAGCACTTTAAAAATGTAAAATAAAATAAATAAAAATATGAACAGAGTAACTGCCACTTAACCTGTATACATTTCTCCCATCTGCTATGATGAAGTGTCAATTGCAAACCTTTCAGTTCTCCAAATGTTTGTTTACATACACACACCTATCTAAAAAAAATATTGTTTCCTATAAAATCGGAACAATAACAGTATAATTATGAAAAAGACTGTCCAGTGTATTATAAAATTACATGCAGCCAGGATGAGTACATACATCTTCATTCAAGCACACACGCAGACAATATCCTTAGAAAGGCTCCCAGATCAAACAACACCACTGCCTCTATATGAAATCCTTCTGCTTTATTTCCCACACCTTCCCAAAGCCATATATTGAATGCTTTTATGTACAATCTCAGCCATTTACTCTGTAAAAATAGCAGAACATGCATATGATTATTTCTTCTATCTCTTAACATCCATTAACATAACATTAGAAAAACAAGTTCGCTCTATACGTTTACTATTATATTCATTTGAAAAACATATTCAACAGATTCTAAATAAAATATACAGTATGCACATAGGCAAAGGAAAGTGCAAAACAATGTCTACATTAACAAAAGTGCTATAAACACACATATTCACTAACTTCTTTCTTTTACAATTTCAGTGAAGACCACTCTCCTGAAAAGCAGCAGCGTCTAAAGTACGAACAATGACTTAGAAGAAACCTACTCTTTCCATACAAAAAAGTAAGTACAAAACTAACATAATGTTCTGTTACTCAAACACAGTAGCATTTTAGTATTGTAGAAGAAACAAATATATTTACCCTTTACCATTAGATGTAGTATTAGTGCTTCCCCTTACCAGTTGCATACTTTCTATTTTCATCTGAAGCCCAGTATAGTAACACATAAATACACAAATAGCCTTTCCAATTTGATGTAGCTGCCCATTGCACAATCACACACCTCCACAATCATACTTACCATCATACTCAGACACTCATGCACAAAGCATGCATACAATGCACAACAGCCCAACCCACACTTTCTTTTTTTTCTCCAACAGACCTCAAAGAATGCCTACCGAAAAGCAACTCCGTAGAAAGCAACGCAGAAGTAGAGCAAATCAAAATAAAAGTGTCCAAAATAAGCATCCATCTCTAGCAGATTTTGTACAAAAAGTTCAAACAAAACAGCTAACACAGTCATTAAGTGAAACAAAACAAGCTTCCAGTACAGAAACTTTCCCTCCTCTATCAAAATGTAAAACTAAACAGAAAGTGATTAACAAGACTTCCGCTACGACTACTGCTATTGCTGCACCTATAAATATTGATGTAGTGCAAGTAAGCATACCAGAGAAAATGTTTTACAAAAAATGTTCCGCCACAGAGTCCTTCAGAACCTTTTAAAAACAGGAGAGAAATCATGCACAACCCTTAAAAAACCTACCGTAGAAAATGTATCCTAGAAGCTCTCGTAGACAGTGCAATCCTTCTCAAAAGGAAGTTATTAATTTTAGTTTTAAACAGTATGAAACCATTACCAAAACTAACTACTAAACTACAAAAAAGACTTCTCAATAAACGGAATATCAACAAAAATAGCTTCTTAAACATCTGTGGAGGTGAATGGAGTCACACCACGACCACAGAAGCATATTTTAATGAAGAAGCATACAAAAAAAGCAAACAAGCCCAATTACCATACATAGCAGTGGACGAGGGTATGAAAAACTTAATAACACCATTATGGAATAAGAAAATCTGCTCACAAAAATATCCCCAGAAAACTCAGTATCACCTCCCCCTTCTACTCAACCAAAACGTCCAGTCTACAAATGGCCATGCACATCAATGTGTAACATTGCCCAAAAATCTTTCAAATCTTTACGCCAGTTCCTCAATCAGTATGTAAAAAGCAAAGACAAAATCAAAATGAAACTACTGCAAAATATGGATGCCTGTCCAGAGCGCAAATACACAGGACTACAAGGACATTCATTGGCCTGCATTTCAGGACCTATTTGCAAAAGCATCTTCCATCATATCAAAATTATATTAACACATCATTCAACTATAAGAAATCTAGTCCAAAAACTCTACTATGCTAAAAGTCCTGCTTTAGCACTAGACAGTTTAGATAACAATCTTCTACATGGTACAGCCAAGCAACTACTCGAAGAAATAGAGCATATCCAGAGGAAATATTTTGGAATTGAAAGCTACTTACAAAATGAAATAGATCTACAACAAACTAGCAACTACTGTAGAAAAAGCAACCTTCTATTAAAAACATACAAAAAAGAAATACTAAAGTTTAAAAATGCCTCCGCTGAAGTACCAAACCATGTCCGTGTGTGTTGCCGCAGGACTTCTTATAAAAGTACCACAACAACTATAGATATAACGTACAACATAGCAGACAATGAAGATTCAAAATGGTTCCAATTAGCTCTCTACCTTATAGCAGAAAACAAAAACGACATTACTGACCCCTTAATACTTTGCAATTAATGCACTGCAAAACTTGACAACAACCAAACACCTTCACATGCTATCACAAATACACACTTTAGGAGTGCAATGGCCAATAGATCAATCTTTAATTGTCTTAGTAAATGGCGTACCTACAAAAGACAAAAAGATTTGGCAACAACTCATGGACTTACATAAAGTTAGACAAGCCCTGCAATATCTAAACAACAACAATGAATACTACAAAGAAGTTAATATTGAAGAAAACCTGAGAGAAACCATTGAAATAATTCAAGAGTCACTAGAAACAGGTCAATTTGAACTTCTAAATCCTGCTACAGAATCCAATATTTTAGACCATTATACAATTCATCCTTTACACTGTAAAGACACCATAGATGATGCACTGGAAACATACCAAATGCGATAAGCCAAAGGGTCTCCAATCAGCATATGGGAAAAAAGTATATAAACACGGGCCTTTCCTCTACTCTTTCCTACTGGAAAAGGAGGAAGGTACGATGATAGACCCACACAGATAACAGCATCAGAATATCGCTCTCTATGAATGTATTCTGACGACCCCAGATTTAGACAAAACGTGGAATACATATTCCACCTTCTCTTTAAAAGTGAACTACCAGCTCTATGCTACGGAGTTGCACACACATTAAAATCAGGTACCCATTTTCAAAATAGGTCAGCTACGCAATTATTACAAAAAGTTCAAGAAAAATATGAGGTTGTACAGTCAAGTATTACAAATCCTTTAGCAAACATGCTTGGTACAAAAGAATACTGGTTCCGACGTCACGGAGATGTATGCTGTAGGATAAGAAACCTTGGGCCACCCGCTTGTTTTGTTACATTAAGTTGTGCAGAATATGCATGGGAAGATTTACAAGATTTCCTACGCATAGCAAACAAAAATAAAACAAACATAGATATAAAAACACCAGGAGAACTCTGCTCTCTAGATCCTGTAAATGCATCAAGATATTTCCATCATCGCTTAATTGCTTTGCTACACTTTATTTGCAATAAGACTGTTCCTCCCCTCAGAGAAGTTCAACACTTCTTTTGGAGAAAAAAAAGAATACCAAGCCAGAGGAGCACCACACATCCACATGCTATTATGGATTAAAGATGCTCCTAAATTTGGTCAGGACAGTGATGCCACTGTTTTGCAGTTCATCCAAAAATATGTCACTTGTGAAATCCCTTCACAAACAACACATAGTGACCTTCATGCACAAATTTTACAATTTCAAAGACACAAATGTGGGAAATATTGTCTGTGCAAATATTTTAAAAAAAGGGAAATACTACACAAAATGCCGCTTTGGTTTCCCTAGTCCAGTTTCATCAACAGGTCAAGTAAACAACTTCATGTCTTCAGTCAGACATAGTGTCAAAGGAAAATACCTAAGAACACATGTTACATAAAAAGAACAGAAGAATCAAAATACATCAATGATTACAAAGCAATCGTTGCCCTCCTATGGAATGCAAACACAGATGTGCAGTACATTGCAGACAATTCCACTGCAACTACACGATATGTCACAGCCTACTTAACCAAAGAAGAGAAAACAGAGCTTTAGGGCCTCTGGGATGACATATCATCTGACAAAACACTATCACAGAAATTGTACAGTTTAGGCATAAAAATGTTCTCTCATAGAGAATGTGGCTGCTCTGAAGCTGCAGACCATTTAACCGGCACTGCCTTGTATGGAAAATCTGACAATATAGTATGGCTAAGTCTTGGTTCTGCTAAATCTCGAAAAAGAGTTCTCAAACCATATGAGGACATAGAAACAACAGCCAAAAATGATCCCAACAGCCAAGACATTTTGAAAAACAATTTACTAGGCACATACTACCCAAACAGGAGTACCACTTTGGAAACCATGTGTCTCTACCATGTAGCCCGAAACTTCACATACATAAATAATGTTAAACCAGATAAAAAGAAAGGTAGATACAGAGTAGTAAATTGTGAAGGCAGCTTAGTGAAACTTACCAAACACAGCTTAATTAATCATATCAAATTGTCATTAAAAACTCCTCAACATAAAGAACGGTATTACATATCCCTGCTACAACTTCTTAAACCATGGAGAAAAGAAGAAGAGTTACTGGATACATATGACTCCTATGAAGATACTTTCAAAGCAAATGAAAGCACTATAACAGACGTAAACTTTACCCAGTACCAAACAATGTTACCACAATGAACAGCAACACGAAGAAGAACTCCAGGCCCAACTACAAGTGGATATGCCCAACAGTAGTCAACCTTCTGTAACAGGAAGCCAAGAACCACTTGGACAGTCACTAATAGCAAATGATGCAGAATTAGCCATGATAGAAGTAGAAAACACCATGGCCCTCATTCCGAGTAGGGCGGTAAGGGATACCGGGCACCGGTAAGGAGAACGGTGCCGGTAATCCCTTACCGCCCTACTACAAGGTCCCTTAGCGGGTTAGTTCCTTAACACCTGGTCTGACCAGGTTTTAAGGACGGGACCCGTTAAGGGACCTGGGCGAAAATAACGGGCTTGGCATACGCCGGCCAGTTATTTGCGCCCTCCCCATTCCCACTGAGCCCCATGGGGGCTCAAATGGGAATGGGGAATGGTTGGTAAATGGGGACTTACCGGTCCCTCCAAGGTCGGAATGGACCGGTAAATCCCCATTGAACCAAACCGGAGTCTGTACCGGTATGGGAGGCAGTCATGGCGCAAATAGCACCATGACTACCACCATACTCGGAATGAGGGCCCATGTGTCAGTATGAACAAGCTACAGAAGACTTCTTTGTACTAAAATCACAACTGAACAATGAGCAAAATAGCATTTTCCAAGAAATAACAAATCAAATTGAACATGGTATGCAGCATGAAAATAAAAAATGTACCTGCCAAGACTACAAACATATACTTCTATATGTGATTGGTGAAGCTGGTTCAGGCAAAACATTCTTAATCAAAACTTTCCACAGAAGCTGCAATGGAACTATGCAGAGTTTTGAAACAAATAAAAATGCTGCTAATAGATGAGGTGAGCATGGTCTCCAACCTAATGTTGGATATGATTCACCTCAGATTACAAGAGATCCTCAAAACAGACTACAAACATCTCTTTGGAGGAAAACACATTATTGTTTTCGGAGATCTTCAATTGACACCAGTGAAAGCTGAACCTATTTTTAAAACCTTAGGGCACAAACTGTGCAGTAAAACTCTTGGCAACATAGGAAATGTCAACTTTTTGCAACATTTCCAATACAGAGAATTAACAGAAAACATGCACCAGTCTGCAGACTTCACATACGCCAACATTTAAAAAGTATTAGAGTTGGTGTACTATCTCAAGAAGCACAAGCAATATTAAAAACCAGGCACATCCATGCACTCTATGGCCACAGCTCATGTGCTACTGATATCATAGAACAATTAGCACACAAAAATGTCAATTGTATGTCCTTGATGCTAACTCTTGCAAGCTGTTCAAAATTCAATGAAACAATGTTGAAAATAAATGCAGTGAAATTATGGCCAATTTTGAACGTTGGCCAGCACAGTATTGGAACCCCGAGGTTCGCATTTAAAAGAAGGAAGAATCTACGTGACGCCCTGGTACATTCATATAGAGAAAAAGAACCGAGATTGAACACACTGTGGGGGCAGAACCCAGCGACGGGCCACACCCCCTGTGGCACATGTAATGCCTGTTCAAGTACCAAGAGAACCACCTCCATCAACATAGGGTGGCACTACCCGTGGATCCAGAAAACCCTGACAAATTGCAATAGTAGCAACGTGATTTACATGATCACATGCCCATGCGGCAAACGCTACATAGGCATGACAACACGTCCTATAAAAACACGCCTTGCAGAACATAGATCTTGCATCCGCACTAAGAAGATCACGGCACCCATGGTAGAACACTTCCTAGCTGCTAAACACACCCCGGCAGATTTCACATGGACAATAATTGAAAAATTGCCCATCCCGACAAGAGGTGGGAACCTACAGAACCTACTGTTCAAACGTGAACAACTTTGGATATTCCGGCTCAAAACAGACAAAGACGGATTGAACGAAGCAACCAGCTGGCAAACCTTGGCTACTTTATGAACCAAACTGCCAGTTGGTTAACAATCATTCTGACCGACTGTTGCGGGGAGGTTTTTGATTCTGATGCACTCTGACTTGGCGTTCCTGATTGTGTTCGTGAAAAATGCTGTATGTGTGAATGGCTGCCTAGGATGATACATATAGGCACTAGCATCAATAACAATGATGGGAAATTGGGGATTCATTCCACTCATAACACTTGATGTTGTGTTCCTGGGGACCCGCGGCTTGCGGGGCCTGACCTGACGATGGCCGCCGCCTCCTCTCTATGGGACGGCCATGCCAGAGTCAGGCACGCGTGATCACGTGACCACGCGCTACCCCATGGCAACATAAATAGCATACTAACACGGCCCGCACAGATGAAGCCCTCTCGCGCGCGGCTCGTAATACGGACTGAACTCTGCTCAGAGGTAAGCCCCCTGTAGCCCACCTGGTTTAGCCACTCCCCCTCCCCCTGTTGTCAGACACGCGGGCCCTAGTGATCACCCGGGATGTCCTGGAAAAATGTTTGCTAAACGTGTAGCGACAACGCCGAGCGCGTGTCGCGTTAGACAGAAGATTTACTCAATTTGGTTAAAATAATTAGTAACGCTTTGTACGTTCACCTTTCCGATCTGAAATACTCAGGTATCAAGTAAGACATTAATTATTGTCCTTTGGCCCCCAGGTATCGGGCCGTCTCACCGTTCATGATTAAGCCACCAGATCACATGGAGCGGGTAAGCCTGTTTTTCCCCTCTTGACACACCAGTGCAGTGTCTTCTAATAGTTCGAAATGACAGCATGTGATATTTACAGCTGCTTTCCCTCTCTCTCTCCTCCCTCCCTCTTGTTACCCCGACAGGGAGAGGACGTCAAGATATGCAGACATTGCTGCTTTATGAGACTGACAAAAGGCACACACCCAGATGCCATGTACAAGCCCTGATGAATGTGGCCCACTTATTTGCACCACAGAAACCGGTCGGCTAGGAGAACGACTCTAATCTAGTGCAGAACACGTACCGCACAGTTTTTGTTCGTTCCATTTGAGGTTACCCTGTTAAAAGTATCCAGGGACCCTTTCTTTATCTGAAGTGACCTACCTCAAGAGAGACCTTCGCTGAAGAAAATTCTTCACAATTTTAACTAATTTGTATCTGCACCTGCCTACCCAGAGAAAACCTAATAAAATTAATGTTTATCTTCATTTGGGGGGCAGCTAACACATGCCAAAGCCAAGGTGATAGAGCATGTGTCTTTTAGCACACCATAAGTGCAAAAAGAGACTTTTCGGAAAGCGCAATTAGGCATATTGGCCTTTCTTTGAAAAACTCTCTACAAATCGATATAACTGTGTTATTATTAGTGTGAAAACGAAAATAAATGCAACCAATAATTGAAATTTGATCCACAGATAAACTGAATGTACATGTTCTGACACTACCCATGTGTCAACAAGCCACAACAAGACTAAATACCCTAGAAAACTCTATCTCCAACACAGCTGGTTTAGAGAAAATATTAAAATTATCTTTAAACTGTAGAGTAATGTTTAAACGTAACCTTGATATAGAGCATGGACTAGTTAATGGAGCACTTGGTACAGTTGTTGGCTTTCAAACATACACACATGACAACATTCAATTTGTCAATATTCTCTTTGACAAACTATCAGAAGTTAAAAGGATAATATGCTCAACAGCCCACTTCCTTCTTTTCAAAGACATGTATGTCCGCAGAGAACAATTTTCACTAACTCTGGCATACGCAGTTACCATTCACAAATCACAAGATCTTACCCTAGATAAAGTATTAATTGATATTGGTAGCAGAGTCTTTAAAGAAGGCATGAGCTATGTAGCACTATCACGCTTACGTACACTTGACGGGCTATTTCTAATCAACTTTGATGCAAGTAAGGTCAAAGCATATATTCCTTACATTCTAGAATACAATAGGCTGCATTCACTCCACACCCCCTTCTAAAAACCTATGCTGTTCCACAAAAAGCAAAACGTTGTAAAAAAAACTACTTCAAACTGAAACGATACAGGATATCACTACAATTCCTCCAAAAAAAAAAAGAAACTAATACTTCATCAAGTACCACAACGAAAGAAGAATCTACTGGTCAAAGTAACTCAACTACTTCTTCAAAAGAAGCAACACACACTCTGAACAAATGACTTTGACACAGAACTGTCAGGTCCATTCAAATTTACAAATATAACTGATGTAAATTGCTACACAAATGTTGCAATAAATATTCTATTCCAATTGCCAACAATTATTGAGAACATTTACTTACACGGTACAGACCAATTGTGTTTGCAAATGTTAGTCCTTCATAGAAATGCAACCAACAATCCTGACAACACTTACAGTGTTCATGGAATAAGACAAGAATTGGACTACTGTGCTGGAATTGTCAAATTCACTATAAACTCACAGGAAGATCCACAAGAATTTCTAATGTACTTACTACAAGTACTGGAAAACAAAAACATACCTATAAATGAAATCTTTCAGATTTCATACATGTGATAACATACATGCACTCTCTGCAACCATATGGCACAAGAAGAAGTCCCTAATGCTTGCTTTGTGTATGTATCCATACCTAACTGTGAATCCATTCCATTTCAGTAACTTGTACAAAATGCAAACCATGCCAGATTATGTACAACCTGCAATTCAGATAATTGCTCCAGTTTACAAATACAGACACATAGTAAATACGTAATAGTAATGCTTTTACGTTACAATGCAGATGGTACCAAAAACAACTGTAAACTGACTGGATTCACAAATGGTCAAGTATCACTTGGTAAGAAAACCTTCACAACAATATGTATAATCTACCATGCAGGAGCCACAACCAATGCAGGTCACTACACTGCAAATATAAAAAAGAATTGTGGTTGGTTCAAATGTAATCATAGTACCATTACTCTAAAGCAGAGATTGCCAGCAAATCTTGTAAACCCTTACTTAATATTCTTAAAACCAAAATTTTATACGTAATCTGTGTATGAACATAAGCAAAACTTCAACTTCAAAACACAGTTACAATACACCAACATGTATCTAACTGCCCCAAGATTCTGCAACAAGCAAACAGATAAATAAATACTACTAAAATGTAACAAGAAATACACAGTTAGAATACACCAACAGGTATCTAACTTCCCCAAGATTCTGCAATAAGCAAACACATAAATAAATACCACTAAAATCAAACAAAGAATATACAATTAGAATACGCCAACAGGTATCTAACTGCCCCAAAAGTTTACAACAAGTAAACAAATAAACAAATACTACTAAAATCAAACAAGAAACATACAGTTAGAATACAACAACAGGTACCTAACTGCCCCAAAAAATCTGCAACAACCGAACAGATAGATGAATAGCATAAACATAGAAATGAACAATTAGAATACGCAAACAGGTATCTAATTGCCCCAAAAATCTGCAACAAGCCAAAGATAGAAGATTAGCAAGAAACAAGAAATAAACAGTAAAACAATTAAATAAATATATTGTACCATAGAAGGTTTTTTTTTTAATCCAGCATGATTTTTTTTTTCCCACAGACCCAATGATTTAGAAAACAAACACAGAAACTGAGCAAATTGCACAGTACACTGGTTTGAACTATAGTACTTGTAAAGTACTAAATATGAGGGTCAACAAAATACAGAAATGTCTATTATGCAATGCAATAACTCGTTATGAACTACCTGCTCTAACATTTACAGGCCGATTCATGGAATAATTAGCGCGGCGCAAGTGGGCAAAAACGTGCGAATCGCAGTGGAATAGCGAAAATCGCAGTGCAAGTGCGAAAATCGCACGAAAAGCAGCGCACGTCGATTCATGGAAGTCCGTGCGCGAGAAAACCAGTGGATGTGCGATAAAAAGTGTGCCGCGCACGTTGGCGCACAGGCCATCTAACAGCGTGCGCCAGGTCACAGCGAAAATCGCACAGGCCACAGCGAAATTCGCACATAGAGCGGCGCACGCAACAAAAGTAGGTGGAACACGGGCGTAACACTCGGAATGGGGAACAACTTGCAAAAACGTGGGCGTCACGGGGGAAGTACAGGGCACAAGTGCGCGGAACGCCCACACGCTCGCCTACAACACGTATTCATGGAATAGAATAGGGCAAAAAAGCGCACGCTCAAACCAGCGCACAGGCACAAACACGACCGCCACAAGAAAGCAGGCGGTAGCGTCTCTGCGGCTGTAAGAAATGTGCGCCAAAAGGTGCGCCAACAAATAGCACCCATATACTGCCATGATGAATGTCCTATACTGTGGCCCTCCAGGACAAATGACGTGCAAAGGGGTACCCACAAACACGGACACGCTGACAAAAAATACGTGTGCGTGTATACCGGGGTGCGCGGGAAGTCTCACACGCGATTTGGCCGGGTACGTGGATTTCAGGGGTGCGCGGGAAGTTCCACACGCGATTCCATCAGGGTAGGTGTATTTCAGGGGTGCGCGGGAAGTTCCACACGCGATTTCATCAGGGTAGGTGTATTTCAGGGGTGCGCGGGAAGTCCCACACGCGATTACAGCAGGGTACGTGTATTTCAGGGGTGCGCGGGAAGTCTCACACGCGATTTGGCCGGGTACGTGGATTTCAGGGGTGCGCGGGAAATTCCACACGCGATTCCATCAGGGTAGGTGTATTTCAGGGGTGCGCGGGAAGTTCCACACGCGATTTCATCAGGGTAGGTGTATTTCAGGGGTGCGCGGGAAGTCCCACACGCGATTACAGCAGGGTACGTGTATTTCAGGGGTGCGCAGGAAGTTCCACACGCGAATAGCCTGGGCGCGTGTATTTCAGGGGTGCACGGGAAGTTCCACACGCGAATAGCCTGGGCGCGTGTATTTCAGGGGTGCGCGGGAAGTTCCACACGCGAATAGCCTGGGCGCGTGTATTTCAGGGGTGCGCGGGAAGTTCCACACGCGAATAGCCTGGGCGCGTGTATTTCAGGGGTGCGCGGGAAGTTCCACACGCGAATAGCCTGGCCGCGTGTATTTCAGGGTTGCGCGGGAAGTTCCACACGCGAATAGCCTGGCCATGTGTATTTCAGGGGTGCGCGGGAAGTTCCACACGCGAATAGCCTGGGCGCGTGTATTTCAGGGGTGCGCGGGAAGTTTAGCACGCGATTACAGCAGGGTACGTGTATTTCAGGGGTGCGCAGGAAGTTCCACACGCGAATAGCCTGGGCGCGTGTATTTCAGGGGTGCGCGGGAAGTTCAACACGCGATTTCAGCAGGGTACGTGTATTTCAGGGGTGCACGGGAAGTTCCACACGCGAATAGCCTGGGCGCGTGTATTTCAGGGGTGCACGGGAAGTTTAACACGCGATTTCAGCAGGGTACATGTATTTCGGGGGTGCGCGGGAATTTCCACACGCGAATAGCCTGGGCGCGTGTATTTCAGGGGTGCGCGGGAATTATCACACGCGATTTGGCTTGGTACGTGTATTACAAGGGTGCGTGGGAAGTTACACACGCGATTATGCTGGGTGGGTCCTCACAGGTGTTCCCTGTACACCCTCGACGGCCCCTGCAGGCAGCCCACAAAACAGGGGACTACCCTGCACACCTGTTCATGTCTCCCACCACCCCCACCCCCCACCATCCAGGGGCACCCTCCACCAGGCCCCCACTCATGTCTCCCACCACCCCCACCTACCTACCATATATGTACCTGGCATCAGCACCCATCCCTCACCCCCACCCATGTCCAGGTACAGAGACTGGCATGCTCTCATGTTCAAAATCTGCATAGGGCTCCCCATGCGGCATTTGAACACATGCAACAACCATGTGGGTCACACATCACTGGTCGCACATGCATTACCATGATGTCCCTGCACACATACATGCATACATGGCCTATGGCACACATACAGGCAAGTATCATAGAACCAGCACACCGCAACATGCCCTGTCTCACACAGTAATGCTTGGACACTTACCGCTCAACTCCAGACGGGCCTCCCTCTCAAGGATCTGGGCGTGGAGCGCTGGGCGTACGCGTTCCAGGACCCTCATCTGGATGGAACTCATGCGGCCCCGGCCCCCCTCCACGAGGCGCCGGGCCTTCACAAGGGTCCTGGACCTCAAGTCCTCCCAGCGCTTCTTGATCTTCAGGACGTTGCGGGTTGCCACCCCCTCCGCGTTGATGGCAACCACACAGTCGGCCCAGATCCTCTCCCGTCCTTCCTTGCTGGCGCGGGACGATCCAAAGAGGGCATCATACTGCCCCAGGACATGCTCCACCAGGACACCAACTTCGGTGGCAGTGAAGCTGGTGCCCCTCTGCCCCTCTGGCCTGGGGTTGCCACTGGTGCCAGATGTGGAAGTGCCCGACATGGCAACCCCAGAGGCAGGTGTGGGTGGGCAACTGGGTCCTGGGGCTGGGCTGTGGAGCGATGTAATCCCAGTCGGGAGTCTTCAGTTCCAGCAGGGGTGGACACAGCAACTGGACCCCTGCAGATGGCTGATGTGCAGGCACCAAATGGCAGGGCACGGTGGCAGCAGGCAGGCAGGCAGGCAGGCAGCAGCAGATGGCACGTGGGAGGCTGCTCGGGGTACTGGGGGGCAGTAACTCGGCCTTCTGGGCAGGAGCGTGGTCTTCCGTGTGTTTTCGCGTGGCCAGCTTGATACGGAGTGATTTGGCACGTGAAAATCCTGCACGTCAGCGTGAAATCCGAGGAAAGGCCCTTAGCGCGTAAGCGCGTCAGCACGCATACGCGATTCTATTGGACCAGAGTCCCTCAGCGCGTAAGCGCGTCTGTGACGTGACCCGCACGGGTGTTCCCCACTCAGCACGTGATGACGGAGCACACGTGGAAATACTGCACGTCAGAGTGTCATCGCGTGTAATTGGACAAAAGTGCACGTACACGCGATTGGCCTATGTACGTGTATTTCATGGGTGCGCGGGCACTTACACACGCAAGTACGTCAGCGCACCTGTATCCCGTGGTGCGTGGGAATTTCCACACGCTATTGGACTGGGAACTGGATTCCAGGGGTGCGCGGGTCACACGCTCACCTAGAACACGCGCAAAGCATAAATTTGCGCACTTTAACAATAACAAGCTCAGACGCCAGGATGAACATACCGTTCCTAGCAGCAGTGGCAGTGGGCTACCAAAGGAGGAGGAGGAGGATAGTCAGGGCCAGAATATTCACACCCAGAACCAGCCTTTTCGGGATGCCTGATGACCAGGTGTATGGGAGGTACAGGTTTCCACCACACATAATACTGGAACTGGTGAGTGAGTGGGAGGATGACCTCACATCACCCACCCTGTGCTCCCAAGCACTCAGCCCCCTGGAGAAGGTCCTCAATGTACTGCACTTCTTAGCCACTGGATCATTTCAGCGGACAAGTGCCATAGTGGGTGGGGTGTCACAGGCCACCCAGTCACGCTGCCTACACCAGGTCTTGAACATCATTACTGCACGCCCATCAGTCCGCAGGCACATATACCTGCCCAGAACACCTGCAGAAAGGCATGCTGCCGCCCTGGATTTTTATGGTGTGGCACGATTCCCCAAAGTGCTAGGTGCCATCGACTGCACCCATGTGGCTCTATGTCCCCCCAGGGCATCTGAGCACATCTATAGGAACCGCAAGCACTGGCATTCCATCAACGTGCAGGTAGCATGTAATGCCAAGGGAATCATCACCTCAGTATATGCCAACTATCCCGGGTCCACCCACGACAGCTTCATTTACCGAATGTCCACCCTAAGCCGGGACCTAGAAGCTGGGCGGCATGGCGATACATGGCTGCTTGGTGAGTATGTATGCCACTGCACATGCATGCATGTTGGATACTGAGCAAGGTCACAACCCCACCAATGATACCAATCACCACCTCCACAGGGGACAGTGCCTACCCTCTCAGCCCCCACATGATGACGCCAATTCGGAACCCCACCACGCCACCCGAGGTAAGATATAACACAGCCCACATTACGACCCGGGGCATAGTGGAGCGCACATTCGGAGTGCTAAAGTCACGCTTTCGCTCCCTTGACCGTTCTGGCGGCCAGCTGTTATACGCTCCCCCAGTAGTGTGCAGGATCATAGTGGCAGCATGTGTCCTGCACAACGTTGCAACACGCCGGGGCCTGGCCGTGGACATGGTGGTGGCCCCACATCCCCAACCACAAGCACAGCCGCTGCGCATGGGAGGGGAAAGGGCACGGGGGGAGGCAGCCCGTACACAGCTAGTGGCTAATTACTTCACATAGAAATCACACCCCTGTGGAGTGCACACTGCCCTGGCACATTCCATCTGACAATCAATGATGACTCTACCTGACACTGATCCTGAATGTCTGGAGAATGAACCGTGAATACCATATCAGCCTGAGATTGTTCACCTGGAAGTGTCACAATGTGTGCATCCCTACCCACACAGACACCACCAATGCAGTTTTGTGAAGTTACACATTCAAGCAGCTAAAATGAATACCCACTTGCAAAATGCAACAAGAGGACAGTGCCATGTCAGCCAACCCAACCCCAGCACCGCCACACGACACACCGTGCCATGTCATGCTATTTGCAGGTAAACAAAGTAATCCCCACAACATGACACTAGTGTCACTATGTACAGTGTCCCTATTAGAAACCTGCAACACCTGAAATGCTCACAGCAATGTCGGACCAACAACATACTTGAGCACGTACTACCATTAACATGACATCACAAATGTTACATATTAGTAGTCTCACCACCTGGAAATGCCTGCACTCCCAACACTACCAACTGTGCAGTGTTGGCGCCATGTAGAGTTGTAGGTGCACTGCTGCCAACATGGACCCCATCTCCAGACTAGAGGTCCTTGTGTAGACATGAGGAAGGGACCTGCAAATTGCGAGGTAGACACAGAAGATGAGTTACACATCAATGCAACATGCAGTATACAACACAACAGCAATATGCACTAGGAATGTATACACAGTATTGACTACAGACTGCCCACACAGCTCATGGGAGTCCAACGTCACTGTGTAATTCACTGTCACTTGGGCACACCCTTTGCAAGCCCATGGAAACGGGAAGCAGGAGGGGTGTGTGTGACTCAAACCCAAGCATCTGAACCAAATACATTACAAGCCTGCATGTGCCCAGCCACAATGCAGCGTATGCCCACAGGAACCACGGAAGCCAACAAATCGTCCCAAAAAAATAGGGAATAAAATAAATAAAAATAAAAATAAAAATAAGAAACAATCAAAAATGGCCATTGATGGGCCCGGGGGGGTTGGGGAGGCCACCCAGGAGGTCCGAGGACAGGATGCACACCAGAACCCACCTGCGTGGATCCTGGGAAAATAAAACACCTCCATGGGCTCATGGCCCACACGGCTACCCTGTTGTGGGAGTATCACTGCTTTCGCTATTATCACCCTGTGCAGCTGCATCCGGAGGTGGTTGCACTATGGGAGGCAGCCCACGCAAGGCCCTAGTCTGCTCCTCCATGGCTGCAAGCATGCGGGTGTGGTAGGTCTGGTTCTGGAGGATGAGTGTGCGGAGGTCCCCATGCAACAACTCACGGGATGCCCGGACCTCCGCCCTCGTTGCCCTCATTGCCTGCATCTCAGCTGAGAGCGTACGGGTGAGACGCTCCAGCTGCTGTTCTGTCCTCAAGCTCAACAAGAGTCGTCCTGAGGTGAAGGAGCTCCTGCCTCAGGGCTTCCCTGTGGCCCTGGGACTCAATGGAGATGGCCTCCTGCAGAGTCGCCAGTGCCGCCCGCCTGTCCCTGTTGTCCCTGTTGGACCCCAATATGTCCTCCCTGTGTGACTGGCAGATGGAGTCGGTTGCCTGCTCTAGTCGCTCCATCAGCCTTTCTGGGGGGACAATGGAAGTGGCCACCCTATCCATGGCCTGAGCCATCATCTCGGATGATGCAGCCTGTTGGGTTGCCATACCGTAAATGGATTGCTCCCATGCGGTATTGCCAGGTGGCGTACGGCCACCACGTCGGCGGGCACCACACCTGTCTGGGGCAAGGCGAACTGCGCCTTGCTGTGCCGGCACTGCCTGTGGCTGCAGGACTGCATTCCCCCTCTGATCTGCTGGCCCAGGAACAGGATCAGATGTCGCGGAGTGTGACCCTGCATCCGTAACCACCAAAGGCGTAGCTGCCAACACTGACATCCCCATGGAGGGTTCTGACCCTGGTGCAGGTGGGTGAGACAGAACAGAATCCCTCCCTGGAACACTCACCTGCGACGGCACGTAGGTCTCATCCGAATCAACACCTGAGTACAGCTCGGGGGAGGTGCAGCCAGAGACACCCCTTGAGAGCACGACCTGCAGCACTTGTGGGTTCTCCCCCACCACCACACCCCGTCCCTCACTGGTGGTTGGTCGGCCCTCGGACTCCTCCTGGGTCTGCACCATCTCCACAACCCCAGCAGTATCAGGTGCGTCTTCCCCTGCAAAGACATGAAAACAAAGAAATAGAAACAGGCATTAGCACCATGGCACACAATGAGGGCTGAGAAGCAAGAGAACCAGTACTTGATTGACACATGTCCCACATGACTAAAACCCTCCCATGCATGCACCCTCACTGCGTATGAAGTGCAGGCAAATGGCACACACTGATGACACCAAGATGGAAGATGAACACATTTTCTGCATGCTGCCTGGCAGTGGCATCACACATTGGCCTGTGATTGCCAGGTGAAACACACATGCCATCACACAGATGGCATGTACCATTGCTATTGAGTGAAGATGGAGAGGAGGGCAGCACCTATTCATTCAGTCCAGTTCCCGCATGTAATCGCTTTTCTAATTCTAACAGGTCAGATTTTTCACCTGGAGCTGCCAGTCTGAAATGGTCCAATTGCACAGGGACATGTGTGTACAAATGATATCCAGGTAACAAAGTCACTCCACTTTACCATAGCCATGTCAGACATGTGACTAGTGGACAGCGACATGCCTAGTAAAAGTGGTGGAATGCAAACAATCTGACTGAATGAACCGTGAAAAATAAGCAACAATGTTGTGGCAAGGTGACACTTCAAGGGCAACTGGCGTGCAGTTGGGCTAGATGTCTACTGTTGGCAGAAGGGATACTGCTATGGCCAAATGCAGCTGCGCAGGAAGTATTGCATGAAGCACATGGCTGACCCATATGACTCAGGCGCACACACTCTCACCTGGCACACAAACAGAAGCCCTCACACACACACCATGCACATGGATGACACACACATGCATGTGCACTCACCGGACAATGCCTCGTAATCAGCCAGATCTCCCACGCCGTGGATCTGTTCCTCCGTGACGTGGGTCCCAGCGACTGACTCATGTGGAGTGAGTTCCATGTCTACTACTGGAGACCCACCTCCAGTCACTAGAGTTGCGGCATGACTTGAGGCCAGCTTACTCTTTGCCCTGCGCTTTAGGTCATTCCAGCGCTTATAGCAATCATTGGCTGTGCGCCTCACGATTCCAAGGGCACTTATGATGTCCGCAACGGTCTGCCAGTGTGCCTGGCGTTGTGCAGGTGTGGTCTTGGATCCTGCAACATGACCATCTCGTTGTCATGTCCGGACACATACTCGACAAGTGCATTCAGTTCGTCATCCGTGAAGCTGGGCTTCCTGGACGGGCCGGACTGTGTAGCCATGTCTGGGGCATCAGCCTGTGCGGGACGAGCACTCTTCCTCTTCCGCTTGGAAGGTGGTGGTGATCCTGAGTGTCCTGCGCCGCTCTGGACACTAGGGGCAGGCGCCCTGGTGGACTCTGTATCAGGAGTGTGGGATTGCACACTCAGCATGGGAGTTGGTGCAGGCATTGGCTCTAGTGTGATGGTGTCAGGGGGAATGTCAGCAGCATGGACTAGGACCGACACTGTCCTGGCTGGGTGTGTGAGGGCTGGGGTGGATGGAGCCGCAGCTGCCCCTGCAGCCTCTCCGCCCTGCCTCCTTGGTGCAGCAGATGACCTTGCTGGCCCAGATGCACGTGGCATGGTGACATCAACGTGCACCAGCGCACGTGTCATAGGCCTGCTGACCTGGAAGTCAGCCATGGAGTCAGCCAGATCTGGTGCCACAATGGGCTGGTCCAACAAGGGCTGAGCATGGATGGTGTCAGCCACATCAGCCTCAACGGGAGGGGGGGGGGATTATGGGTGCCCTTGACTGGTCCTCCACACATGGGGGGACAGGCTCACCCTGCAAGTAACGACCACGTCCCCTACCGGATCCACCACGGCCACCACTTGTGGCTCTTCCACCTTTGCCACCCTTACGGAATCCTCGCCTCCCAGCCATGGCACTGATGTAAATGTGCGTATGGGAGTGGC
Source organism: Ambystoma mexicanum (assembly GCF_040938575.1). NCBI lineage: Eukaryota > Metazoa > Chordata > Amphibia > Caudata > Ambystomatidae > Ambystoma > Ambystoma mexicanum. The sequence continues at coordinate 694,173,017 of NC_090926.1, read as the reverse complement.
TGTAAACTATTGTCCTGGGCAATTGGGGGTCAAAGGGGTTGGGTACCAGATGGTAATTGTACCCTAGTGCTCTTGCAAGGCTGATTGTAACCCCTGGGGAAAGATGACGGGTCACGCTACGCACAGGAGCCCCAAAAAAGGGAGATGACGTGCACGCAACCCCTCCTAGACCACGTGTGCAGAAAGAAAAACCTGCACTACGCTGTGGCACCCAGTAACACAAGAATGAACGTATGCGTGTCACACGCAGCCTAGAATGACCTCTGAAGGGGTAGGCTACACACGGGGCAAGCACAGATGTTAGATACGTGCGTGACTCACCGTCTGCCTGGTAAACGAGCGTGTAAAAGGAGCACGTTTGGTTGGCAACACCCCCGCCAAAAGAAGATTTGTACGCTTTCTGAGGAGACAGGACAACAGTAGAAGGGAACACTGTTTGAGGGAACAGGCCCAGGTAAACCAGTAAAAGCGAAAATAGAGAAAAAGCTGTCAGAGGTAACAGGGAATACGAACTAGAAACGCAGTGAAGTAAATCGCGTGTGAAACGACAAGAAGTACAGAATTCACCCACTCGCTCTCCACGAAAAGCACGTACAAGGAAAACGTGTTCTACACGTACCTTTTATACAGGCCCACACGTCCAGCGTCACTTACGCGGCGTGTACGCGCTAGGGCCATTTCCACCAATTACATGCTTTGTCACTTCTGCGTGTAGGGCCATTTCCACCAATTACACGCTTTGTCACTTCTGCGTGTAGGGCCATTTCCACCAATCACACGCTTTGTCACTTCTGCGTGTAGGGCCATTTCCACCAATCACACGCTTTGTCACTTCTGCGTGTAGGGCCATTTCCACCAATCACACGCGATTACACTCTGACGTGCAGTCTTTCCACGTGTGCTCTGTCATCACGTGCTGTGTGGGAAACACCCGTGCGGGTCACGTCACAGACGCGCTTACGCGCTGAGGGCCTTTCCTCGGTTTTCACGCTGACGTGCAGGATTTTCACGTGCCAAATCACTCCGTACCAAGCTGGCCACGCGTACGCACACGGAATACCACGCTCCTGCCCGGAAGGCCGAACTACTGCCCCCCAGAGCCCCGAGCACGCTCCCACCTGCTGCTGCCTGACTGCCTGCTGCCCCTGCACTGCTGGGGGGTGGGGGTGATAGGGGACATGAGTGGGGGCCTGGTGGAGGGTGCCCCTGGTGGCTGGGGGGTGGGGGTGGTGGGAGACATGGGTGGGGGCCTGGTGGAGGGTGCCCCTGGATGCTGGGGGGTGGGAGACATGAGTGGGGGCCTGGTGGAGGGTGCCCCTGGTGGCGGGGGGGTGGGGGTGATAGGGGACATGAGTGGGGGCCTGGTGGAGGCTGCCCCTGCACTGCTGGGGGGTGGGGGTGGTGGGAGACATGAGTGGGGGCCTGGTGGAGGGTGCCCTGCACTGCTGGGGGGTTGGGGTGGTGGGAGACATGGATGGGGGCCTGGTGGAGGGTGCCCCTGGTGGCGGGGGGGTGGGGGTGATAGGGGACATGAGTGGGGGCCTGGTGGAGGCTGCCCCTGCACTGCTGTGGGGTGGGGGTGGTGGGAGACATGAGTGGGGGCCTGGTGGAGGCTGCCCCTGCACTGCTGGGGGGTGGGGGTGGTGGGAGACATGAGTGGGGGCCTGGTGGAGGGTGCCCCTGGTGGCTGGGGGTGGGGGTGGTGGGAGACATGGGTGGGGGCCTGGTGGAGGGTGCCCCTGGATGCTGGGGGGTGGGGGTGGTGGGAGACATGAGTGGGGGCCTGGTGGAGGGTGCCCCTGGTGGTGGGGGGGTGGGGGTGATAGGGGACATGAGTGGGTGCCTGGTGGAGGCTGCCCCTGCACTGCTGGGGGGTGGGGGTGGTGGGAGACATGAGTGGGGGCCTGGTGGAGGGTGCCCCTGCACTGCTGGGGGGTGGGGGTGGTGGGAGACATGGATGGGGGCCTGGTGGAGGGTGCCCCTGGTGGCGGGGGGTGGGGGTGATAGGGGACATGAGTGGGGGCCTGGTGGAGGCTGCCCCTGCACTGCTGGGGGGTGGGGGTGGTGGGAGACATGAGTGGGGGCCTGGTGGAGGCTGCCCCTGCACTGCTGGGGGGTGGGGGTGGTGGGAGACATGAGTGGGGGCCTGGTGGAGGGTGCCCCTGGTGGCTGGGGGGTGGGGGTGGTGGGAGACATGGGTGGGGGCCTGGTGGAGGGTGCCCCTGGATGCTGGGAGGTGGGGGTGGTGGGAGACATGAGTGGGGGCCTGGTGGAGGGTGCCCCTGGTGGCGGGGGGGTGGGGGTGATAGGGGACATGAGTGGGGGCCTGGTGGAGGCTGCCCCTGCACTGCTGGGAGGTGGGGGTGGTGGGAGACATGAGTGGGGGCCTGGTGGAGGGTGCCCCTGCACTGCTGGGGGGTGGGGGTGGTGGGAGACTTGGATGGGGGCCTGGTGGAGGGTGCCCCTGGTGGCGGGGGGTGGGGGTGATAGGGGACATGAGTGGGGGCCTGGTGGAGGCTGCCCCTGCACTGCTGGGGGGTGGGGGTGGTGGGAGACATGAGTGGGGGCCTGGTGGAGGCTGCCCCTGCACTGCTGGGGGGTGGGGGTGGTGGGAGACATGAGTGGGGGCCTGGTGGAGGGTGCCCCTGGTGGCTGGGGGGTGGGGGTGGTGGGAGACATGGGTGGGGGCCTGGTGGAGGGTGCCCCTGGATGCTGGGGGGTGGGGGTGGTGGGAGACATGAGTGGGGGCCTGGTGGAGGGGGCCCCTGGTGGCGGGGGGGTGGGGGTGACAGGGGACATGAGTGGGGGCCTGGTGGAGGCTGCCCCTGCACTGCTGGGGGGTGGGGGTGGTGGGAGACATGAGTGGGGGCCTGGTGGAGGGTGCCCCTGCACTGCTGGGGGGTGGGGGTGGTGGGAGACATGGATGTGGGCCTGGTGGAGGGTGCCCCTGGTGGCGGGGGGGTGGGGGTTATAGGGGACATGAGTGGGGGCCTGGTGGAGGCTGCCCCTGCACTGCTGGGGGGTGGGGGTGGTGGGAGACATGAGTGGGGGCCTGGTGGAGGCTGCCCCTGCACTGCTGGGGGGTGGGGGTGGTGGGAGACATGAGTGGGGGCCTGGTGGAGGGTGCCCCTGGTGGCTGGGGGGTGGGGGTGGTGGGAGACATGGGTGGGGGCCTGGTGGAGGGTGCCCCTGGATGCTGGGGGGTGGGGGTGATAGGGGACATGAGTGGGGGCCTGGTGGAGGCTGCCCCTGCACTGCTGGGGGGTGGGGGTGGTGGGAGACATGAGTGGGGGCCTGGTGGAGGCTGCCCCTGCACTGCTGGGGGGTGGGGGTGGTGGGAGACATGAGTGGGGGCCTGGTGGAGGGTGCCCCTGGTGGCGGGGGGGTGGGGTGATAGAGGACATGAGTGGGGGCCTGGTGGAGGCTGCCCCTGCACTGCTGGGGGGTGGGGGTGGTGGGAGACATGGATGGGGGCCTGGTGGAGGGTGCCCCTGGATGCTGGGGGGTGGGGGTGGTGGGAGACATGAGTGGGGGCCTGGTGGAGGGTGCCCCTGGTCGCTGGGGGGTGGGGGTGGTGGGAGACATGGGTGGGGGCCTGGTGGAGGGTGCCCCTGGATGCTGGGGGGTGGGGGTGGTGGGAGACATGAGTGGGGGCCTGGTGGAGGGTGCCCCTGGTGGCTGGGGGGTGGGGGTGGTGGGAGACATGGGTGGGGGCCTGGTGGAGGGTGCCCCTGGATGCTGGGGGGTGGGGGTGGTGGGAGACATGAGTGGGGGCCTGGTGGAGGGTGCCCCTGGTGGCTGGGGGTGGGGGTGGTGGGAGACATGGATGGGGGCCTTGTGAAGGGTGCCCCTGGTGGCGGGGGGGGTGAGGGTGATAGGGGACATGAGTGGGGGCCTGGTGGAGGCTGCCCCTGCACTGCTGGGGGGTGGGGGTGGTGGGAGACATGGATGGGGGCCTGGTGGAGGGTGCCCCTGGTGGCGGGGGGCTGGGGGTGATAGGGGACATGAGTGGGGGCCTGGTGGAGGCTGCCCCTGCACTGCTGGGGGGTGGGGGTGGTGGGAGACATGGATGGGGGCCTGGTGGAGGGTGCCCCTGGTGGCGGGGGGGTGGGGGTGATAGGGGACATGAGTGGGGGCCTGGTGGAGGCTGCCCCTGCACTGCTGGGGGGTGGGGGTGGTGGGAGACATGAGTGGAGGCCTGGTGGAGGGTGCCCCTGCACTGCTGGGGGGTGGGGGTGGTGGGAGACATGGATGGGGGCCTGGTGGAGGGTGCCCCTGGTGGCGGGGGGGTGGGGGTGATAGGGGACATGAGTGGGGGCCTGGTGGAGGCTGCCCCTGCACTGCTGGGGGGTGGGGGTGGTGGGAGACATGAGTGGGGGCCTGGTGGAGGCTGCCCCTGCACTGCTGGGGGGTGGGGGTGGTGGGAGACATGAGTGGGGGCCTGGTGGAGGGTGCCCCTGGTGGCTGGGGGGTGGGGGTGGTGGGAGACATGGGTGGGGGCCTGGTGGAGGGTGCCCCTGGATGCTGGGGGGTGGGGGTGATAGGGGACATGAGTGGGGGCCTGGTGGAGGCTGCCCCTGCACTGCTGGGGGGTGGGGGTGGTGGGAGACATGAGTGGGGGCCTGGTGGAGGCTGCCCCTGCACTGCTGGGGGGTGGGGGTGGTGGGAGACATGAGTGGGGGCCTGGTGGAGGGTGCCCCTGGTGGCGGGGGGGTGGGGGTGATAGGGGACATGAGTGGGGGCATGGTGGAGGCTGCCCCTGCACTGCTGGGGGGTGGGGGTGGTGGGAGACATGAGTGGGGGCCTGGTGGAGGGTGCCCCTGCACTGCTGGGGGGTGGGGGTGGTGGGAGACATGGATGGGGGCCTGGTGGAGGGTGCCCCTGGTGGCGGGGGGGGTGGGGGTGATAGCGGACATGAGTGGGGGCCTGGTGGAGGCTGCCCCTGCACTGCTGGGGGGTGGGGGTGGTGGGAGACATGGATGGGGGCCTGGTGGAGGGTGCCCCTGGATGCTGGGGGGTGGGGGTGGGTGGAGACATGAGTGGGGGCCTGGTGGAGGGTGCCCCTGGTCGCTGGGGGGTGGGGGTGGTGGGAGACATGGGTGGGGGCCTGGTGGAGGGTGCCCCTGGATGCTGGGGGGTGGGGGTGGTGGGAGACATGAGTGGGGGCCTGGTGGAGGGTGCCCCTGGTGGCTGGGGGGTGGGGGTGGTGGGAGACATGGGTGGGGGCCTGGTGGAGGGTGCCCCTGGATGCTGGGGGGTGGGGGTGGTGGGAGACATGAGTGGGGGCCTGGTGGAGGGTGCCCCTGGTGGCTGGGGGTGGGGGTGGTGGGAGACATGGATGGGGGCCTTGTGAAGGGTGCCCCTGGTGGCGGGGGGGGTGAGGGTGATAGGGGACATGAGTGGGGGCCTGGTGGAGGCTGCCCCTGCACTGCTGGGGGGTGGGGGTGGTGGGAGACATGGATGGGGGCCTGGTGGAGGGTGCCCCTGGTGGCGGGGGGCTGGGGGTGATAGGGGACATGAGTGGGGGCCTGGTGGAGGATGCCCCTGCACTGCTGGGGGGTGGGGGTGGTGGGAGACATGGATGGGGGCCTGGTGGAGGGTGCCCCTGGTGGCGGGGGGGTGGGGGTGATAGGGGACATGAGTGGGGGCCTGGTGGAGGCTGCCCCTGCACTGCTGGGGGGTGGGGGTGGTGGGAGACATGAGTGGAGGCCTGGTGGAGGGTGCCCCTGCACTGCTGGGGGGTGGGGGTGGTGGGAGACATGGATGGGGGCCTGGTGGAGGGTGCCCCTGGTGGCGGGGGGGTGGGGGTGATAGGGGACATGAGTGGGGGCCTGGTGGAGGCTGCCCCTGCACTGCTGGGGGGTGGGGGTGGTGGGAGACATGAGTGGGGGCCTGGTGGAGGCTGCCCCTGCACTGCTGGGGGGTGGGGGTGGTGGGAGACATGAGTGGGGGCCTGGTGGAGGGTGCCCCTGGTGGCTGGGGGGTGGGGGTGGTGGGAGACATGGGTGGGGGGCTGGTGGAGGGTGCCCCTGGATGCTGGGGGGTGGGGGTGATAGGGGACATGAGTGGGGGCCTGGTGGAGGCTGCCCCTGCACTGCTGGGGGGTGGGGGTGGTGGGAGACATGAGTGGGGGCCTGGTGGAGGCTGCCCCTGCACTGCTGGGGGGTGGGGGTGGTGGGAGACATGAGTGGGGGCCTGGTGGAGGGTGCCCCTGGTGGCGGGGGGGTGGGGGTGATAGGGGACATGAGTGGGGGCATGGTGGAGGCTGCCCCTGCACTGCTGGGGGGTGGGGGTGGTGGGAGACATGAGTGGGGGCCTGGTGGAGGGTGCCCCTGCACTGCTGGGGGGTGGGGGTGGTGGGAGACATGGATGGGGGCCTGGTGGAGGGTGCCCCTGGTGGCGGGGGGGTGGGGGTGATAGCGGACATGAGTGGGGGCCTGGTGGAGGCTGCCCCTGCACTGCTGGGGGGTGGGGGTGGTGGGAGACATGGATGGGGGCCTGGTGGAGGGTGCCCCTGGATGCTGGGGGGTGGGGGTGGGTGGAGACATGAGTGGGGGCCTGGTGGAGGGTGCCCCTGGTGGCTGGGGGGTGGGGGTGGTGGGAGACATGGGTGGGGGCCTGGTGGAGGGTGCCCCTGGATGCTGGGGGGTGGGGGTGGTGGGAGACATGAGTGGGGGCCTGGTGGAGGGTGCCCCTGGTGGCTGGGGGGTGGGGGTGGTGGGAGACATGGGTGGGGGCCTGGTGGAGGGTGCCCCTGGATGCTGGGGGGTGGGGGTGGTGGGAGACATGAGTGGGGGCCTGGTGGAGGGTGCCCCTGGTGGCTGGGGGTGGGGGTGGTGGGAGACATGGATGGGGGCCTTGTGAAGGGTGCCCCTGGTGGCGGGGGGGTGGGGGTGATAGGGGACATGAGTGGGGGCCTGGTGGAGGCTGCCCCTGCACTGCTGGGGGGTGGGGGTGGTGGGAGACATGGATGGGGGCCTGGTGGAGGGTGCCCCTGGTGGCGGGGGGGTGGGGGTGATAGGGGACATGAGTGGGGGCCTGGTGGAGGCTGCCCCTGCACTGCTGGGGGGTGGGGGTGTTGAGAGACATGGGTGGGGGCCGGGTGGAGGCTGCCCCTGCACTGCTGGGGGGTGGGGGTGCAGGGGGACATGAGCAGGTGTGCAGGGTAGTCCCCTGTTTTGTGGGCTGCCTGCAGGGGCCGTGGAGGGTGTACAGGGAACACCTGTGAGGACCCACCCAGCCTAATTGCGTGTGATAATTCCCGCACACCCCTGTAATACACGTAGCTGGCCAAATCGCATGTGAGAATTCCCGCGCACCCCTGTAATACACGTACCCAGCCGAATCGCGTGTAGTACTTCCCGTGTACCCCTGTAATACACGTACCCAGCCAAATCGCGTGTGATAATTCCCACGTACCCCTGTAATACACGTACTCTGGCCAATCGCGTTTAGAACTTCCCACGCACCCCTGTAATACACGTACCAAGCCAAATCGCGTGTGATAATTCCCGCGCACCCCTGTAATACACGTACCTGGCCAAATCGAATGCGAGAATTCCCGCGCACCCCTGTGATACACGTACCCAGCCAAATCGCGTGTAGAACTTCCCGTGTACCCCTGTAATACACGTACCCAGCCAAATCGCGTGTGATAATTCCTGCGTACCCCTGTAATACACGTGCCCTGGCTAATCGCGTGTAAAACTTCACGCGTACCCCTGTTATACACGTACCCTGGCCAATCGCGTGTAGAACTTCCCGCGTACCCCTGTAATACACGTACCCTGGCTAATCGCGTGTATAACTTCACGCGTACCCCTGATATGCACGTTGCCCGCTTTGCGTTCCTTGTTTGGCAGCCCTGTAGACTGGTCCAGGGTTAGCGCAGCCCTTTGCAATGATTTAGCGATTTTGATGGCTTTTCCTTGCGCGAGGGCGTTCTTGGGGGCGTTACTGGCGCTGCTGCAGGGTCGCTGCGATACTCTGCGCCACGGCTGGTTTGGGGGCCTAAAATCCATGAATACGCTGTGCGCGGAAATCGGTTTTAGCGCACGTGCCTGGCGCAGACAATCGCACGCGGACACTCTGCGCCAGCCGCTTGCGACACTTTTCTGCGAAATTCTATGAATTACCCTGTTAATCTTTTCTTTTATCACAAAGATAGAAAAAATATATCTGGTCCAGTTACCCATGTGATGAAAAAACTGCATACAACCACAAAAAACTCAACCAGTAGGTATACAATAAATGAACTCAGAAACACTGGACTCCTTGTTACAAACTCCACAATCTTAACTGCATAACCTAGCCAAAACTTCACATACAAACTTAACAAATGAAACAGTTCACAAACCTTTGGGTTGCAGAGATTTGATGGGTGTTTGATTCTATGGGGGTGTTATGCTGCGGTGGTGGTGGCCAGGGCATAGAGTCTCGGGTGCATGGCCTATGGCCTAAGGCCTTCGGCCATGCACCCAAGACTCTAGGCACTGGCCACAACCACCACAGCATAACACACCTATAATACCAAACATTTTCACTGTGCTATGTGACCTGCTTATAAGGGATATTAATAACAATCAATCCTCTACTAACAACCCAAAACCAACATCATACTAAAGTAAAATAGCCAGTAGTGCATTGATTTTGTCCGCGGGCAACCGCGTCGACCGCGGACATGGCAAACACATCAGGGGCACCTGCCACCTAAACATATACAGTATTTGACCCATCTCTTACTACCCAACCCTCCCCAACCACCTCTGCACACCAACACACTCCCCAAAATTGCATTTTGCCTCTGTTCGCTGCCACGCCATCGGCAGATCCAAGATGGTGGGCACATCGAAACAATGTGACGCACCTCACGCCTCATCCCAGCCAATCAGAGAACATGTTGCGTATCTGCGGACATGATGCATGACGACTAGCCAATCAGTGTCCTGTCCGCGGAGCGAACAGGGACGTGGGTCCGCAGAGCGGACATAGATATCACTAATTGTTTTGCCTTATGTTTTGGGCATTTAAAAAAAACTACTGGAGGGATTTACACCAAATTAACAAAAGCATGCTTTCGGGACGAAGCTGCCGCTCCTGCCGCAAATTTGGTTGAAATCCATCCTGTGGTTTGCACAAAGTTTTTCCCCATTATGTTTATGGGAAAAAAAGAAATTTTGGGACCCCCCTATGACTTTGCCCCCCCTGGACCAAACCTCACCTAAATTTTCAAAGAAATTTGGGGTGGGTCAGATACTTTTTTTTGGTGAGGATTCGTCCAGGGTGAGTGAAGTTATAAGCTGCCCAAAAAGTGCTCTTCCTATGGGATTAACAACTTAACCATAACTACACAACCACTACCGTGGGCTGTGTAATACCGTATACTGCGATGCATACATTGTACGTTGAATCAAATACACTGTACCGTGGGATACATTCATTGTAAAGCGAGTTGCATATACTGTATATTAAGCTATACATGCTACATGTGTCCAGGGAGGATAGTTCAGCGGCAACGCGCACGCCTTGGAAGCAAGACGACACGAAGCAACACAGGTTTGATCCCCGGGCCTGCGCTTAGAAACCTCTGGGTGTTTAAGCGTGTTATAAATAATGCAACTAAGACAAAAAGAAGCAATTAAAAAAAAAACTATTCCTGTAACAGCGCCTCGATGCCCATGGGCTGTGTGAGCGCTTTAAGAATGCTAAAAATAAAAATAAATAAATATTGAATGCATACACTGTATGCTGAGACATTCACAATATATACTGAGATGCATCCATTTTATATTGAAATGCATGTAATACAGATTGAAATGCATACATTGCATAGCAACCTACGTGCATATATATTGTGTGAGGTGCATGCTCCATGCTCATTCATATACATAAAATGCTGAAATGCATACACGACATGAATATAAATTGCTTTTATTATATGCTACGAGACATGAATGTTATATTGTAATGTATCTACACCATAATAAAAAAACATACTGTAAACTAAAATGTCTTTTACATGCCATGCCAAAACATATATATATTGATGCTAAAAAATGTGTATGATAGTCACTGTAATGTATATACTACATGGTGAAACATATACATGATATATTGACAATCTTCATACAGTGTAGTGAGAACCTTCCATCTAGCATGATATGATATGATATGATAGTTTATTTATATAGCGCCTATACACAATGTGTTTCAAAGCACTTCAAGGCAAGGGAGGGAACAACGTAAAATACAATAACATTCTTACAGGCCATGAACAGTAAGGATGTGAAAATTAACTATTGTACTCGGCCTGATGACATTTAAGAGAGAGTGCAAGAGCTAAGACATAGATAAGGAAGGGAGGAGGAGAGTGGGAAGGAAATGGAAACAGACAGGCGACTACTCTACTAGGCCTGACAACATTTCTGGTAGAGCCGTAGAAAAACAAAACATGAGGGAGAAGGGTGCAGAAAGGGAGGGAAGGAACAAAACAAGCGGGAGGGGGGAACAAGTATGGGGAGGCGGGAGGAGACAGACGAGGTTGCTATCATACTAGGTCCAGGGACAATTCTGATAGAGTAAGTGAAACTGCTTACACTTGAACTATTTTTCTTATACACACAGTACTGCAAATGTCATTTAAAGTCCGGCCCACTGGAGTAGGTGGCTTATTCCGCTCTGGCCAGTTTCACTTTCCACAAGTTATCCATGGGAGTAATTGGGTCTTATTAGACTGGAGGTTCTCACAAATATATGGCCTGCTTGCCAGTTTCTTGAAAGACTCTGTCTGAGCTAGCTAGCCTGGGCTGCTTTGTGGTGAGTGCCTGTGTATAATATCTGTTGGTTTTGTAAGTGATTTCAATCTGGCACACACCCAAGTCACGCCCTGCAGGTAGTGCACAAATGAAACCCTTATTTATTTTATCTATAAATTCAATATTCTGAACGATATACCACTAATATCACATCCTTCTCCTGAGACTCCCCACACCCCCGGTCACACTGAGCTAGGAATCAGGCTAGTTTTCAAAGGTAAATATTTATTTATGTATTTAAAATTGAATCACAATATATTTTAAAAGGTACATAACAATCACCAATGGGGTGACAGAACACTGAGTAATAGCTTTAATACACTAGGAATCAAGTAATGAGCACAAAAACAAATGCAGCACAGAAAAGAATACTTTTGGTTTGGTTTGGACAGATGGCACTATGGTTAGAAGTTCCCCCTGCAACACCTCTCAACCCCCTAATAGGCAAGTTAAATAGATGTGAGGAGAGAGCAAGTGTTCAGGAATTGCACAAATCAAACAGAACATCACTCCCCCTTCCAACACAAGAGAAAAACAGAATTGACTTTTCAGCTGTCTGAATAGCTTTGAAATTGACTATGGAATTGGCTGAGCAAAAACATCAAATGTGGTCAAAAATACTTACATTGTTTTAAATTCCTATGGGAGCCTCTTTGAACAGTTGTACACAATCACAAAAAATGATATAGTCACAAGAAAACATTTGAAAGCTCAAAGTCCGAGTGGGAAACAGTTTAAAGTAATTCACACGTGTAAAACCTTTCAGAATTTCAATTTGTGGCAAACCTTTCCTTGCACGATTTTTGCTATAACGGGCCAATCGCACTGTTTTGCACTGCAGGGGTTCTATGGATAGCTAAGGATGCTAGGTACAAGTTGAAATTTCGCTTCTATCATAAAAACTGAGGGAGTTAAAGAGGTTTTAGTAAGAGTCGTTTTTACAAAATAGGCGCGAGAATGGAAAACAGAAATGCACTTTGAAAATGACAGATGGGATTGATTACACTATGTTATGACGATGAAAAAGAGAATGCCATAGATGGATCTTACAGTCACGTGATCAGCGTAACCCGCCTGCTGTGGATACTCTACTTCATCATGGGATTTACTTTTCATAATCAAATCAATAAGAAGTTGGGGTTTAATAACACAGATGAGAAAGTAGTCAGCAAAAAGATAGTTCTAACAATACTATGGTTCTGAATTAAAGATGGGATGGGTTGGAGATTGGGATCATACAATGCAGATATGTTATGGGAAACTGTTCCTCCTATTAATACTCACAGAATAATTTATTAAATTGTACCGTCAGTTCTGGTCATGGATTGGATCTGTCAAGGAAGGACAGCACATCAGGCGCGGGACTGGATCAACTAGGCCGGTCACCGGATTTGTACAGGATCTGTCCTTCTTGTTTGTGGGTCTTTCAATCAGCTGGATAGCGAGTTCCTCAGGCAAGCCTTGTGGTAGCAAGCCAGAGAGTTTCAGGATACTGGTTCAAAAGCCCTTCCCACACCACAGCGCTTCACTGGGTTGTGAGAATAAGTTTGAAATTTTAGGCCTTGCAGAAAGTCAATAGTTCTCTACTGCTGGCAAGAGTCTTGGCATTTGGATCAGGAAGGATGTTAAAGCTGGATGTAGAATGCTGGATCAGAGTGCTTCACTGGAATTAGGAAAGTGAGTGAAACAGTGAGTTCCTATGTGTTGTCAGCTGTCTCGATTTATCCTTTCAAATGACATCACAAAATGGGTGTCTGGGCCGGCTTAACTAAGCTTCCCCCTGGGAGCTGGGATTGGATCAAAACCTCATCTCCGCCTTGCATCTGAGTGATTGGATCAAGGCCGGATGATGTCACATTTTATGGTTTGCTTTACAGTCCTTAGAAACCTCCCTTTAGCCACTGGACTCAAAATCGGATTTTATCCTAAATACACATTTCTACGTTGGTCACATTTACACAAATCACACACAAAGATTCCATATTTTGTGTAGTAGCTGTTCCTCAAAATCCTGCAGCTGTGCGATCTTGTTTCATCTTTCTACAGAATTTTGTCCTTTTCGCTATCAACACAATTTCCAAACTTTCTGCAACTTTCCACAAATGTGTGTGTTGACCATAGGGATGTGTGTGTATAGTTTTACAATTTTAGCATTAACACAATTCACATAAAACCACATACATTGCCATTCCTGTCCACAATATTTTACACAGTTCTACCGCCTCTTAAAACGTGCAGCCAAAAATTAAATTAACAAATCTGTCCTTTGTATATTTTTCACCACTTTCAATCACAAGTTATGAGTCTTTAAAAATTGTTCATTGTTCATGCTTAACAGCAAATGGTCCTGCCCCTTTGTCTCTCCTTGCAGTCCAGGACCAGACCCTCCCTTGGGAGTTCCTTCCAGGAGCAGTTTACGACCCCTTTCACGCATCCGTTTCCTGGGCTGAAGGGTCTTCTATTGTTCATTCTCTTTCTGTAGACAAGAGTCTGGTGTAACCCACAATTATCATCTACCAGTGAGTTTCTGCTCAGAGGATTTCCCCTCCCCTTGGAAGAAACCTGTTTTTCCACTTCCAAAGGGTTGTAGCTCAGCCAGGCTAATTTATTCTTAATAAAAAATCCAGCAAAAACCAAACTTGTTGCATTAAATCACATAAATACATTACTTTCTTAGCTTTAAATCTGTGGGATCAAAAACACAACTAAGATCTGTATTACTTTTAGCAACAATCCTTTTATGTTTGTTAATCCGGCAGACTTTTAGTTTAAATACTTTGAAGTTTCATCAGGAGCTCATCTGACAGCTGTCATTTACAGGTAGCCCAGGGTACTGCACATATATTTTGACAGAGGCTGTTAGTTTACAGAAAATCCAGTTTTTCTGAAGAAATGTTTTGCTCTTCAAATTTAGGACTTTGTATGTTCGCAATGCTTCATATGATTACATGAATTTGAGCACCAAGCAAGATTTGGAATGTTGAGAAGTGTTGTGTTATAGGCATTTTGGAGTTTTTAGCAACAAAGCAAATGTCATTCATAGGTGCATTTTGGAGTTTCATTTGTGAAGTGCTGCTTCTCTCTCTGCACTCTGTTTGCTGGTCAAGGAGCCCACTGGCACATATTCTGTAGTGTGTGCTCTATCCCACCACACATGCACAATGGGTGGTAGGCTGTGCATCCATCTTTTTGTGTGTTGCAGAATGCAGTTTTTGTAGGTTTTTGGTATGCACACGGGTTTTGCCGCCATTGTTGCTGTTTCTTGCCCCATAACTATCAGAGTGGTGCCGCATAAGATAGCGGAGTGGGTCAATACATCCCACAGTTTTGGGCACAGGCAAAATAGTTGCCAGCACAGTAGTATCTAACTGTAAATATTTAGCAATGAGAACAGGCTTTAACGTATTTTGGCCTGGGGCACAACACGCGTGTTTACTTGTCATTATTTCTGGTGTGTCTCAGCAGGCAAAGGCCCTTACAGTGCATATATTTGAATGATAATATAATAATATTGCAGTCCTTTCACTATATATTTATTTTTTAGTTGAATACTAATGATTCTGGGTGACAGTAAATGAAAAGCAACAAGACAGGCATTTGCAAAAAAAAGCTGTCTTTTGGATGCAAAGATTTCTTTTTTTCATACATGCATCGCTTTATTGCAAAATAAAGCTTGTGTAACATTTTAAATTACAAATAAAATATCACTAAGCATGGATCATTCGTAGGCATTTAACAGCAGAAGCAGCTCGTTGGATCCGGGAGGATTTAATTTCAGCATATCCCGTATTCATGTGGTGTTTTAAAACCATCATCTAACAAAGCTTTTTTAAATTAAAACATGTTGCTGAACATTAGAATATATTATAGTGCGCAGGTCTCTGCACTATAGTTAAGGTGAGTGACATGAGAAATCCAAAAATTCTATTGCTAATAAGTTTGACTTGCATTTAGCTGATTTTTTCCAAACTACAAGTTTGTTACTGGCCCCTCCAGACTCGAAATGATGGGAAAGATTTCTTAAAAAATGAAAATGTTATTAAGAAAGCAAAAATATATTTTTTTCAGCCTACTGCAATTCATTTTCCCATAGGGAAAAAGTACAAATGTTATCAAGCCGAAGCGCAAAAGACGCTGGAGGGAATTGGACCCTTGAGGATGTTGTTAATTGTCCATAGATATCAATGAAATTAGCATAAGATTACCACAGTCATTATTGGGCTATTCATTGGAGAATGGAAACTGAGAAAAAAAATGGGTGGACATCTGTTGTGATCACATCTACTAGGCAGGGGGAAATGGGGATTTGTGGCAGTGGCATTGGTCAGTCGGCCCCAAAGAAACGTACTGGTGTAACATTTGCAGTGGCCACGGCCAAAGGCCATGACGGGCGGACTTGAAAGAAAGCTAGTGTATTAAAATACACAGTGGGCACGGCCCTTGGCTGTGCTCACAGGCCAGGGCTGAAGGTCATTGCTAGTGGGCCCCAAGGAAACCTATCAGTGGAACATTTACAGTGGCCACGGCCAAAAGGCGTGCTCACTGGCCAGGGCTGAAGGCCATGGATAGTGAGACATAAAGAAACCCAATTGGTGCAACATGTACAGTGGCCACATTGGCCATGACCAAAGGCCATACCTAGTGGCACTTGAATAAACTTTAGTATAACAAAACCCTTGAAATTAATTGAAAAACCTTAGTTAAAGGACAATTAATGTGATCAGATTTAATGCAGCAAATGCCTAAAATTTAGTGGATGTGAGATGTGATGATCATCTTAACTTAGCATCCCCCCTGTTGCAAAGCTCATGGGCACATACATAACAGATGGGACTCACAATGACAAACAATAACCCAAGTTGAACCTAGTTTCCTCTTCTCCTGCTTTCTGCCCCCCACACTCCCCTTGTTTGTTCTTTGTGCGCTCTGAGGCCGAGGGGCGTGTGGCATGTTATAGAAATTAAAATAAATAAATAAATAAATAAATAAATAAATAAACATTAGAGGCTGGCAAAATCGCTCAGTGGGTTGAGCGTTCGCTGCTTTAATCTGTGTCGCAGGTTTGAATCCCGGCAAGGACAACTCAGTCTTTCATTCTTCAGAGGTCGATAAATTAGGATCAATTCTAGTTGGGTGATATTGTATGTATGTGTTTCTATGTAAAGCACTTAGGCATAAGCTCTATATAAATAACAAATCATCAGATCCATCAATGGGGGGACGCTGAGTTAAGATGATCATCCCATCTGCTGAATTTCTAGGGTTTTCTTGCGTTAAATCTAATTATCTTAACTAAAGTTTTTTCAATGAATATGTGAGCCATTTGTATAATGTACGTCACCCTATTTCTGTCGTGAAAAACCTGAAACACTCTCGATCATATTTATAAATCTGCACATATGATCCAAAACGAGACATTTTTATATTTTTTGGGAGAATATTACATACAAATGAGTGACCATCAGACCGTTTACCTATGCACCTGAGAACCTAGGCATTGGAAACCAAAACTTTAGTTTCAGATACAAGAAGTGTTTAGGTCACACTAATTCATGGAACAAAAAGACACTTCCTTAGCCTTTCCATAACTAAATTAAGATGACATCTTTCTGACCCTATCCATAGCATTTCTGATCAAAGCACTCGCTAATGCCTCCTGTTTAATAAATACAAATACAAACATACATATATAATACCTTATATTGTTCAAATCCAGTCAGAGACAACTAAGCACTTCAACCTTCTGAACCAAATGCAATGGGTGCTCTGAAAATAGCACACAGGGTGCTATACCACTCTTGCTTTACTGTAATGTTCATTTGCTTGTGGAAAATAAGGGGCTAACTTGTGCTCTTAGCTGGATGTTTTGCAAGCACTGAAATAGACATTTGCATGCTCATTAATTTCAACGTGACAGGACCCCCCTGACAGCCTGGCTCCAAATTACCATGGCCTTTATGGAAACTGTAAGGGCTTGCTTGGGCATAAGCTTCAGAGATTTGAGTCCAACCTCATGTTGGCAGGTGCATAGATAAACTCATTTGTGTGCAACATTCTCCAACAAAAATATGAAAAGGCTGTTTTTGTATAATATGTGCCAATGTATAAATATGATCTAGAGTGTTTCAGAGATTTCAAGATATAATTAGGGAGACGTCTGTCATACAAATGACTACCATATATACTCTAATGTATAGCAACATGTTTTAATATACAAAATATTTGGTTTTAAAATACCACATGGGTGCAGTATATGCTGAATTTAAAGTGCAGGATACAACCAGCTGGTACTGCTGTTGAATGCATAAGAATTATTACAAAAATAAGGGTGCCCTGGGAGTCCCTCTGCTGGACATTAGTCCTGGTTACGAGACCCTTACCCATATTATTTAGCTCACTATCTTTCACAGAGGAGAAATATCCAAAACATATCAGTCTTATTCCTGCCCTAGGACAGTCCACCTCCGAAATGCTAGGCAATTCTCCTCTGAACAAGAGTACCAACAGGAACCCCAGACACGTGTTTTGGTCTGATTTAACCTCATCAGTAGAGTGGAGCTGTGCCTCTCTAAGAATAGTGAGCAAGGCATCCACGTCTGGGTTCTCCTAGTAAGTTAGGGTGAGACCCAAAATTACTTAAATTATGCAAAAAACAAGGGGATTCCTCAGAGTCCGTCTGCCGGACATTAGTCCCGGTTACAAGAGCCTTACCCAGATTCTTTAGCTCACTATCTTTCACATTGGAGAAATATCCAAAACATATCAGTCTTTGTCCTGCCCTAGGGCAGTCCAGCTCCAAAATGCTAGGCAATTCTCCTCAGAACAAGCGGTGTTCTCCAATTCTTTTGTTCATTAGGCGTGTTGTTTGCCCCACATATCGTAGGCCGCATGAGCATTACATCATATAGATTTACAGTTAGAGAAATGTCTATGTGTCCAGTCTTTGTCTTCTATTTTGAAAGATTTGATTTTTATGGTAAATCTGCATACCATGCACTTCCCGCGTGGGTGGTGTCCAATGATCTCTCTGGAGTTCGTCATGGAGCTTCTATTTCCTTTTTGACCCCTACATGCATGTGTCAGACATTAGTGTAGATTTTCCAATCTTTTCAGTGCCATACGTGGTAGTGGTTCCACTGGCATACATATTTGTACCAAGGGACTGCAACATTATTATTTCTATGGTTCAAAGTTGTGTACTGGCAGGCCCATTGCTTGTTTAGAAACAACAGTAATAATGACATATGAACAACCCCTTTGTGCCCCCAAGGAGATTATTGTACATACATGTATATATCTATATAGTGAAGGGACTGCAACATTATTATTTATATGGTTCAAATATGTGCACTGACAGGCCCATTGCCTGCTTAGAAACAACAGTATTAATGACATATGAACAAGCCTTTTGTGCATCAGGCCAACAGACCTTAAACCCTGTGCCCACTGCTGAATATTTACAGTCACATACTGCTATGCTGGCATTATGTTGTAGATGCATTGCAATGTAACATGTAGGTCATTTAGCATATAGGATAAGCAATTTCTCATTATATCATGTTTGCATTTTAGCATGCTGTTTATATGAGTTATCACAATGTAGCATGCACATCTCACTATATAATATACATAGGTTCCTATGCAATGTATGCATTTCAATATGCACTACATGCATTTCAACATAAAATCGATATATCTCAATATACTGTTTATACATCTCAGTATATATTATATATTCTCAGCGTACATGTATACATTTCAGTATTTATTATATCTAGATCAATATCCCATATAGGCATCTCAATATACAATGACTACATCTCATTGTACATTGTATATGTTTCAATATACAGAGCCTGCATATCAGTATACTGTATATGTATACTAGTATATAAGGTATGCATCTCAGTATACAGTGCATATATGTAAATATATAATGTATTCAGCTCAAACTGCTGCATAAACATCTCAGTATACGATGTATGTACCTCAGTGTACAGTGCATATGCATACATACTTCAATATATATATGAGTTTCACTGTACAGTAAATACCTCTCAGTATACAATGAATATACCACAGGATACAGTGTATCTATTTCAATATATAATGCATGTATCTCAATATACAGTATGTACCTTTCAGTATAGTATGTATGTATCTCAGCGTACAGTGTGTATATTTCATTATCTTTATTTGTGTGATATATAGATATATTGTAATATGTAAATTTCAGTGTTCAGTATATACATTTATGAATCTTGAATTATGTCCCAAACGCCCACTCCCCATACATGTACTGTGATTTCATCAACATAAATTACACAATGGTAGGTTACATTGCAGCAAGGTTCGTCATGGGGAAATAGTTATATGTAGAGGGAAGGGGTGGGAAAGGTGGGAAAGAGGGTGGATATGGGGTTGGAAGAGGTGGTTTGGGGCCCACTTTAAAAGAAACAAAAGAAACAGAAAAAAAATAGGGAAATCTACACTAAGTAACTTCCCACTTTGTAATTTATGGGACTGATATCACGTAGAACTGAAGGCATGACAGTCAGAATGGCACCTATCTAGACAAATCCCAAATGCCCATCAGTATCTTAAGCACAACGTTGAACTCCCAGACATGGGCACTCTTATCGAGCAATTGTGAAATGTCTGATGACACTGAGGTCAACTGATGCAAGATGAGCATCCGATCTTCGCGTAAAGGTAGAGATTGAAAAATAATCCCTATCATTAGGACATTGCATCATTGTGCTGAAAATATGCAATTTTCAGTGCCTGGGCAGTAATGGGAAACAATGAATGCCTCAACTCATCTAAACTAAAATAATGGTAACCCATTTTCCACAAAAGTCATGAAAAACTTAATTTTCAGACAAATGTTCCACTAATGCACCAAGGATTGTCAATCATGCAGGAATTCACTTACACTAAACATAGGTAAACCAGGCAGGAAGTCTCCTATATACTGAAATTAGGTAAATAAAACGTGTGCCAACTTATCCATAGGTGAACTTCTTTGAAATATATAAACTTAATTTATCTTTTCTTTTTTTTTTAGCTTCTGGTCCTTGCCCGGTGAGCCTTGCTCTCGTGCATTAATTGGTTTTGTAAACATTTTTCTGAATTGCCGATCCGTGGCGTGTAGATATCCTTCCTTCCTGTCTCTTACTTTCTTCTGCTCCCCACTCCGCTCTCTGCATCCGGCTCCTCCCCATGGCAATTATTGGGCCTGCTACCGGAAAACAATGCTAGGCAGTGTGGGTGTATTCACCCTGCTGCACTTGTGTCAGCTTCATTTGAGCATCTGCTCCTTGCCCATTGAGTTGTAACTGTTGGTGAGACTTGCTCACCTACATTAATTGGTTTTCTAAAACAAAAGTACATTTTCCTGAATTGCCACTCCGCGGCGTGTAGATATTCTTCCTTACCCTCTGTACCCCCCTCCTGCACTGCACCCTGCTCCCCGCCTCCCATGATTGGGCCTTCTGCCAGAAGAACGCTAGGCAGTGTGGGTGTGTAAACACTGCAGCACTTGTGTCAGCTTTATTTGAGCATCTACTGCTTGCCCCATGGGTTGTAACTGTTAGTGAGCCTTGCTCACTCACGTACATGAATTGGTTTTGTGAAAAAACGTACATTTTCCTGAAATGCCACTCCGCAGCGTGTACATCTCCTTAAATCACCTCTGTTCCCCTCTCCTGCTCCCACCCGCTCCTCCCCAGGGCCGTGATTGGGCTTTCTGGCCTTAGTCAGTATTCCAGGGAAAGCCCTCTGCCCTTGGGCTAAGGGCCCCGAGGCAAAGGGCCGCTCCCAAAGTAGCAGCTCCAGAGGGTGTTTTACAATGTTTGCTGTGGGAGCATACAGCACTGTTGTCGACCAGCAGTGGCTATCAAGGTAAGAAAGGTACGGGCAGGGGGAACAGTCATTACGGCTCCCTATTTAACTTTCCCTCCTCTCTTATTGCTTCTATTATCTAGTTCAGCAGTCTGCTGCACTTGGCAGTTGTATGTTATGCATATCTGGCATTGGTGAATTGTCATAATTAGCCTATGGGTCGTTTCCCTCCTCTATGAAAGTCAAATGTGTGTGTTCTTGCAGAAGAGAAAGAACAACGAAAAGCGAAACACACCCAAGAGCAAAACGGAAAAGAAAACACAACTTCCGATCTTTATTGACCCACTGAAAAAATTGGAAAATCCAGAGCACAAGATAAAATTACAAAGAATAATGAAGCAAAACGACAATCTAATATTGAACCGTACAAACATACTGAGACTGATGCACATGATACCAAATATGAAAGAAATATCCACAAAAGATATTCACACCATTGAATTTATGAACAATGCAACAACGGATCAAGCATAGAATGAATTCACCAATAAAAAAGCTTTAATGATAACAATCGAAAATAAGACAATTTTCAAACAACTAGGATTCAATCTAGTAACTCCTGATAAAAAAATAAAGATGTGAGAGAACAAAGAGACATTCCAGATAAACAAGAGACGACACCAAAAGCACCCTGCGACTAACAGTCAAAACGAAAAACAGAATAGACCAAAGCAGTCAAACCAACCAAGGAGAGCGACTGAAAATGGAATAACAGAGGAAGAACACCAGTCGCATCAAACAAGGAATATGGAGACAACTCGATGAATCAAGTTTGACTAATCAAGAGAGCTCTAACCATCAGTGGTAACAACTAAAGAAAGAGAGGATGACAATACTCTCACTGTGCTCATGGAACACGCACGGACACATACATTTATTCAGAGACACAGGAAAAGATCTATACAATTGTGACTTAGTATGTATACAGGAATCATGGCTAGTAGAACAACCAATATGCGAGGGATATGTGGTACTTATGAATCCAGCGATGCAAAGGAAAAAAGGTCGTCCTTCTGCAGGCCTTCTGACCATGATAAAAAGCGTAACAAATATTGAAATAATTGAGTCGGCAAAAGTGCTTCCCTGGGTTCAAACAACCATAATCAAAATCAAGAGAACGCATTCTAAGATTGACCTTACTAACTGCCCTGGGAAAGCTCTAGTATGGTGCATAATCAACATATATTGGAATACTACTGCCGTAACAGAGGAAAGCTTCATAGACAGTGTGTTCTCAGCAATAGATCAAGCCAAAGTTAAATACGTCGACATAGAACTCATTATTTGTGGAGACTTAAAACATCCACCTGTGTAACAAAGATGGTGAGGGAGCAAGGAAATAGCAAACAGACAAATGTTTAGATCAGATTGCTACGACAGAGTGATTGGCCGAATGATGGAAACCTGGGCAAACGGCAAGACAACTGCAACAATTGACTACATCTACATGTCCAAACGAATATATGATGAGATTAACTATTCCGTCAATCTCAAAAATTCAAACAGCGACCACTACATCTTGATAAGAACATTGAATGTTGCATCCACGAAGAAGGAAGCCAGTCTCTTACCGAGTATGGAGATAAATAATGGAATGAATAGACTAAGGATTAGCCAGTATAATATAGGAAAATTGCGAAGTACAATGTCAAACTCAAACCTTGATGACACACAAAAAATTAACTATGGATGGCTTCTTTTCCCATTCAGGAAAGAGAGAAAAAGAAACCAACAAGCACTACAGAACCACCTGCACGCATATAAACTCAAAGTGGTACAAAAGAAGAAGGAGCTGAGACAGTCAATAAAATCAATAAAAAAAGATAATCCTGGAGATCGACAAAAAAACTAAAATGGGCAAAACAACAACATGTAAACTGGATGAAAAATAACAAAACAATGATACTACAAGAAGATGCAGAGAGAATGTTACAAGCTATGAAAAAACGGAATACGAGACAATTATGGTCGCTGATAAATTCCCAGACACAGAACCGAGATGCCATGACCGCCAATGTCCCTGAGGCAAGCTGGATAAAACATTTTAGGGACCTATACGGAGAAAATCAACAGATCAAAGATAATGAAAAGCTACCAAAGAACTCTTCATGGCATTTGATGTGGGACCTGGATGATATAAAAGAAGCTATAAAGAACTTGAACACATCTAGAGCACCAGGACCTGACGGTCTATCCAACATGATCATTAAAGAGAACCCAGAACCATGGAGTTTAATATGCGACAGCATATTCAAACTCATACAGAAGACCAAAAACATACCGGAAACGTGGCAGCAAACCACCATAATTCAAATTTTCAAAAACGGACAAACCGAAGATCCAAGAAAGTATCGCCCATTGGCCCTAGTGGACCCACTAGGGAAAATATTCACAAAAATCCTTCTGGGAGCTTGAACACTTGGGCAACTAAAGAAAAAATATATGGCAAAAGATAGACAGGATTCATAAAAACTATAGGGGCTAACATCAACCTTTTTATCCTGAACTTATTAAAACACGAAGCGATACAATCTAGAACACAAATCTATGCAGCGTTCAGAGACCTAAAATTAGCATTTGACTCTGTAAACAGAAATCTGCTCTGGAAGAAACTAAGCGCCTGGGAGTGCCCGAATAAAATCTTGGAACCAATCAAGCTACTGTACCATAACACTACCATAAGGATCAGAATGCCTAAGGAAGGTTCGCTCTCAGACCAGATAAAGACATGCAAGGGCTGAAAACAGGGCTGCCCTTTGGTGGCTACACTTTTCCATCTATACACAGCAGATCTAGAAACAAGCCTCTATACACCACAGATGAATCCACTGAAACTGAACGGCACAGCTATAACATGCATCATGCATGCTGATGATATCGTTGTATTAGCAAAAACACAGAGAGGTCTGCAGATCGCTCTGCAAAATCATAATTCATAGAATTTGGCACACAAGTGGTGCACGCAGCTGGCACATAGAGTGCGCGTGCGGCAGTATACACCAGCCGCGTGCACCAAAACCCATTTCAGCGCACAGCATATTCATGGATTTCAACATCTATAACCAGCCGTGGCGCAGAGTGGCGCAGTGACCCTGCAGCAGCGGCCAGTTACGCCTCCAACCCCACCCCGTGCGCCAAAACATCGCACAAATCCCCTACATGGCACAAAGGCCAGTGGACCAGCATACAACCCCCCAACCACGAAAACGCATTGAAAATTTCCCTCGCACCCCTCGGAATACACGTAGCCCGCTCGCGCTATCCAAAACATGTGTAAAAGTCCACGCGCACCCCTCGGAATATGCGTACCCCGCTCGCGCTAGCGAAAACTCTTATAAAAGTCCACGCTCACCCCTCGGAATATACGTACCCCGCCCGCGCTAGCAAAAATGTGTGTAAAATTCCACACACACTCCGGAATACACATACCGCTTCCCACAAAGAGCACATACAGAGCGATGGAAAACCACGTGGGACCCTCAACCCGTGGTGAGGAAAACTCACGTGCATCTTACATCACAGACGCACTTACATGCTAAGGGCCTTTCCTCCAATTACACGCTGACGTGCTGTTTTTTCACGTACCAAATCACTCTGTATCAAGCTGGCCACGCGACAACACACAGAAGACCATGCTCCTGCCCAGAAGGCTGAATTACTGCCCCCCAGAGCCCTGACCAGCCTCCCACGAGCCTGCCTGCCTGCTGCCACCATGCCCTGCCATGTGGTGCCTGCACATCTGCCATCTGCAGTGGTCCCGTTGCAGTAACCACCCCTGCTGGAACAGAAGACTCCCGACTGGAGTTCCATCACTCCACAGCCCAGCCCCAGTTGCCCACCCACAATTGCCTCGGGGGTATGTGGGCAGCAGAGAGGCAGAGGGCTATCAGCTTCAGTGAAAAGGAAGTTGGTATCCTGGTGGAGCAAGTTCTGGGGCATTATGATGCCCTCTTCACACCATCGCGAGCTGACAAGGAAGGACCGAAGAGGATCTGGAAGGACATAGTGGGTGCCATCAACGCGGAGGGGGTGGCACACCGCGACATCAAACACGACCAGAAGCGCTCGGAGGACTACAAGTCCAAGACCCTCAAGAAGACCCGGCGCCTCTTGGAAGCAGCGGATGCAGTGGGGCGCCGGGGGCCAGCATACCACCCAGCAGATGAGGGTCCTGGAGTGCATTCGCCCAGTGCTTCACCACCAGATCCTCAGGATGCAGGCCCATCTGGAGTCGAGCGGTAAGTGCCCATGCATTCACGTCTAAAAAAAAGGGAATTTTGCAGTGTGCTGGTAGTTAGCTACTTGGCTGCATGTGTGACATGGATCATGTTTGGATGTGTGTGTGCAGGGACATGATGGTGCTGCATGTGAGTCCAGTCAGGTGTGACCCACATGGATGATATATGTGTTACAATGCATCATGCGTAGCAGCATGCGGAATGCACACGTGTATGCAAGCCTGTGTCTGTACTTTGACATGTTTGGGGTGTGAGAGATGGGTGCTACTGTCATGGACATGCATGATGTACATGTCGGTGTGTCTGAGTAGTGTGTGCACCATGGATGCATGACACATGTCCGTGACAATGTGTTGATTCACTGATACAGCCTAGTCATCCTTGTATCCACTGTGTCTGGGAGTATACTGGGCCAGATGCATGACCCTCCTGTGATGTGTGTGCATGTGACCAGCATGTCCCATGATGCATGTGAGAATCAGCCCACCATTGGAAGCAACTACGGTGCCTTGGACATGGATGCCAATGTATGTCGCATGTGCCATGCCTGTTCCTGCATGTGTGTTGCCTGCACTGACCCATGTGTTGTGGAGGGACATGATGGAAGTGACGTTTGACAGTGCCACTCATGTGCTATTGCTTTGTGTCGAGGGGACCATAGTTCAGTACCTTGATGTTTGTGTTCAATGTCTCCCTTTACACAGTGGCGAGTGAAGAAGAGGGCGGAAAGGGTGCTGTGGAGGAAATCGGCAGGGATGCCTCCATCGGCCGGCGACGCAAGGCCCAGTCACCCTCCCAGGACATTTCATCATCCGGGAGCGAGGGGTCTGGTGCCGCATCTGCCACTACGGCTTCAGCAGAAGGAGCGGATGAGCCCCCACAGGGGCATGCAATGCAGAAGACGGTGTGGAGCCATCCAGGTTGGTAGTGTTTATAGAGGAGGAGGAGGCCGCTACAGAGCCGCACATGGGGAATGGTGGGGGTGGTACCACTGGTGCAAGTGGTGTAGTCCAGGAGCAGGGGCAGGAGATAGCACAGGTCACCACGGAGGTGCTGTGCATGTCTCTGTCCCTGACACTGTGACCGCATCACCATGCGCCAGGAGGGATGCCCCGTCCCAGGCCCGTCCGCAGGTAGGGGGGGTCCATGTCATCTGGCACTCCTTTATCTGCGGACGAGGGGATCCGTGACCGGATTGAGTCTGTCCTGATTGGTGTCACGGTACGCACACGTGACATTCGTGATGACGTGTGTGCTTCCTGGGGGGACCATGCACGTCATCACGAAGAGCTGTGTGCCAACGTGGCCCAGTTGGGAGGGACCATGGTCGGTGGTTTCCTCCATGTGTCAGCCAGTATTGCTGCCCTATCCTCCTCTGTGCACACTATACGCCAGTCGTTCACCATGCCGTCTTCAGGCCCAGATGCCACCAGGCCCCCTGTGGATCTGCCCCAACCCATGCAGCCAGCCTGGTGGAGATCCCATCCCTGTCACATTCGGGAGTCGGAGGTCCAGCAGGGGTGACCACCCCACCAACTGGACCCCAGGTGATGGAGGATGTGCCAGCATCATCAGGCAGGGCATGTGCACGATGGCAGTGTGGCCCTCCCGGGTGTGCCCTTTCCCCCCTCCCCATGCCCTGCAGGCAGCCCACACCACAGGGGACTACCCTACACCTCTCGGCATGCCCCGCAGGCAGCCCACACCACAGGGGACTACCCTACACTCCTGGGCATGCCCCGCAGGCAGCCCACATGGCACCATGCACTCGGGAGCACCGACAAATGTCCCCCACCCATCCCCATTGACAGGCACCTGCCAGCAGGCCCCGACTCATGTCCCGCTGCACCCCCACCCACCCCCATTGACGGGCACCTGCCAGCAGGCCCCGACTCATGTCCCCCCACACCCGCACCCACCCCCATTGACGGGCACCTGCCAGCATGCCCCGACTCATGTCCCCCTGCACCCCCACCCACCCCATTGACGGGCACCTGCCAGCAGGCCCCAACACATGGCCCACCAAACAACATGTCCTAACAAAACAGACCCATGGCCCTAATGCCAACCCAAATCCCCCTTGCCCCCCAGTACAAGCATGAAACCATCCACAGCACCCACTCCCAAATTACCCATGCCATGTCAGTCTTAAAAGAACCACCATGCCCATGCATGAATGCACAACAGAGCCACACAGTGGGAACACATGACTGAGGCAATGTTCATTGATACATGCACAAAACCAATGAAAGAACACAACACCAATCATGAAGTTAGAAAAAATTTATTAAAAACATAATGAAGTAACAGAAAGGAAATGGTAATCCAAGGGAAAAAAATGAACGACATGTTGAATAAAAAAGTGGTCCATTGCCAATGTCAATAAGAAATGAATAATCCAAATGAAAGAAAACCATTGATCCATGGGAAAATAGATAGAAAAAGAAAGTATGTACAAGTCTGCAACTATAAACAATGGAAGTCCAAATGGTCCACGATCCACAAACAAAAGGAAACCTACAAATAAAATCAGATGAATAAAAAGCTATATACATAAATTGGAGCAATGTTCATGAACTCCAAAATGAAAGAAAAAACAAAGAAACCTAACACTAATGAACTATGTACAATGGCGGCGGGCAAGTCGAACGGCTCACTTGTTGATGTTCGGGGCCAGGGCATCATCGAACTACATGTCGATGTCCCGGAGGTGGGCCTCTTCCCTGGCCTCGAGGTCTCACAGGGATGCAGTCATGGCCTGTTCCAACTCCCTGCGAGTTGCCTCGAGGCACTCAACCCGCCTCAATGCCCTGCGCATGGAGTTCTCCGCCCTGACCACAGTGAGACATGCCTCCTCTGCCCGCTGCCGCTCCTCATCTATCTGCTGGCCCAACTGCTGCCACACGGAAGACACTCCCAATCCAGGGTCCTCCTGCCCTCCGGCCGATGCCTGCCCCTGTGATGTTGAAGTCCGTGAGCCATCATGGCTCCCACCCTGAGCCTGCTGCTGCCGTGGATGTGCCCTGCTGGTCGATGCCTGCACATCCTCCTCTTGCTGGGGTCCAGTTGTTGGGGTGACCACCCCTGCTGGACCTCCGACTCCCGACTGTGGCAGGGATGTGTCCTCCACCAGCCTGGCCGCTGGGTCAGGGGCAGCTCCACAGGGTGACCAGGTGATACTTGGGCAGGAAGATGGCACGGAGGACGACTGGCGCATAGGGGGTTCAGTTGAGGAGGGGGTCGCTAGAAGATCCAGCACATGGAGGAACCCAGCCTGGGTGACCCGTCCTAGTAGGCCGACGTGGTCAATGAGGTATTCCAAATGACGTGCATTGTCCTCACGAGAACCCTGCACGTCATCCCGAATACCACGTTGACGCAACACCACCCCAGCTAAAACAGGCTCAACCCAGCCACGTCTGCAGTGAGAGGAAGGCTAGTTATTGTTTGCGCATCCCCTCCCTGCAAACGGGTCTGGACGAAGGCATCCCTGCTGGTGCAGGATGATGCTGTCACAGGATCGGGGACAGGATTACACATAGGCACCTCTGCGGCAGCCTATGCTGCCTCCTGTCACTGCCCCTGGACTGCACCACTAGCACCAGTGGAATGCCCCCCTGCAGGCCCCGTGCGTGGGCCTTCCACGGCCTCCTCCTCAACCAAACTCCCTACCAACCTGGATGACTCTGTGCCATCTTCCCCCATAGGCGCCTGTGGGGGCTCAGCTGCCCCTACTGCTGCCCAGGAGTCCACCTCCAACCTCCGCCTCTTGGAACTTCGCTCGGCAGCTGCTGCCGTGGACGCAGCACCAGACTGCTCACTCCCAGAAGGGATGACAATGTGAGAGGAGAGCTGGGCCTTGCGTCTCCGGCTGGTGGTGGGATCCCTGCCTCTGTACTCCACAGCACCGTCTCCGCCCTCTTCATCAGTCGACGCTGCAGACAGGGAGAGACAGAACACAGGCATCAGGGCACTGTACAATGGTCGGATACAAATGTCACAGTTGCACATGAGTGGCAGTGTCAAACTTCACAGATGCCATCACACGCACCAACACTTTGCCTTGCACATACATGAAGGTGTAACCAGCATTCATGTGTCACACCCCAACCATGCCATATTACATACATATAAATACCAACATGTATGCATCTCCACATGCAGTGGTGCATCATGCTTTGGAACACATACACCGTTGATGTGCATCACTCATGACATGACTCACATGCAGCAGGGTCATGTCCCTGCACATACACATCCAAACATGGGCCTTTTCAGACATATGCCCAAGCTGCACACTCCTTGCACACCTCAACATGCACTGCGTCCAATAAGTACGCATGGACACTTACCGGTCGACTCCGGACCGGACTCCCTCTCGAGGACCTGGCGGTGAAGCGCTGGGTTAATATGTTCCAGAACCCTCATGTTGTTGGTGGTAAATTGGACCGGGCCTTCTGGAGGGTCCTGGTCCTGGACCTGAAGTCCTCCCAGCGCTTACGGACGTGTTCTATGTCATGGGTCGCCACCCCCTC
The DNA here is from genome assembly GCF_040938575.1 of Ambystoma mexicanum. Classification (NCBI taxonomy): domain Eukaryota; kingdom Metazoa; phylum Chordata; class Amphibia; order Caudata; family Ambystomatidae; genus Ambystoma; species Ambystoma mexicanum. The sequence continues at coordinate 694,143,527 of NC_090926.1, read as the reverse complement.
CACATTGATGGCAACCACGATGTCCAGCCAGATCCTCTTCCGTCCGTCCTTGTGGGTGCATCTTCTTCTGTAGTGCCCCATAATGCCCCAGGACTTGCTCCACCAGGATGCCAACCTCTCCTGCTGAGAAGCTGGCAGCCCTCTGCCTCTCTGGCTAGGGGTTGCCAGTGGTGTCTGATGGTGGCAACCCTCAAGGCAGGTGTGGATGGGCAACATGGTCCTGGGGCTGGGCTGTGGAGCGATGGTACAGCAGTCAGGGGTCTTCTGTTCCAGCAGGGGTGGTCACAGCAACTGGACCCCTGCAGATGGCTGACATGCAGGCACCAAATGGCAGGGCACCTGGCCAGCAGGCAGGCAGCAGCAGATGGCAGGTGGGAGTCTGCTCGGGGCTCTGGGGGGCAGGATAATGGCCTTCTGGGCAGGAGCATGGTCTTCTGTGTGTTGTCGCGTGGCCAGCTTGATACAGAGTGATTTGGCACGTGAAAAAAGAGCATCTCAGCGTGTAATTCCAGTAAAGGCCCTTAGCGCCTAAGCGTGTATGTGACGGAACACGCGTGGGCATTTCCCTCAGCACAGGTGCATCCGCACATGCAAAAAAATCACGTCCGTGTGTGGATGCGTGTAATTGGAGGAAAGGCCCTCAGCGTGTAAGTGACATTACGTGCTTGGGTGTTGCCTTCAGCACGGGTTAAAGGTGAGCACGTGCCAGCAGACCACTGTACGTGCTGTTCGTGGAGACCGACACGTGTGTTTACTTTGCTGGAATCACACACGATTACTTCACAGCGTCTGAAGTCCGTACCTCTTCTTTTGGTGGGGTGTTGCCTACACGCACAAGCGCGTGCATGTTTTTTTTTTTCACGCAAGGCAGGCGGTGAGTCGTGTACGCTTTTTCCGCACTGTGGTTCCCCCTGTGCATGCATACCATTTTCGAGGTCATAGTAGCCCGCGTGTTCCACACGTATGTGTTTTTGTGTTTCTGGGTGCCACACCGTAATGCTGGAAGTAAAATGTTTTTAAATTTTTTATTCTTGTTCTTATATTTCATACATTTTTGATATTTGTCATTTTTAAAAAATTTTCTTTTTGGGGGCGCCTGAGCGTTGCGTGACCCGTCATTTTTCCCCTGGGGTCACAGACAGCCTTGCAGGGGCATTGGAGTACCTATTCCATCAAGTACCCTGCCCCCTTCTAGCCTATTGCCCAGGACTATTGTTGAGCGAACCTCCCATAGCCCATTTTCCATCTGTGCCATGGTTGGGAGGACACCAAAGGCTACGTGCGGCAAAGCTGGGTGTCCTCCCAGGGCTGGACGTGGTCGGCCACGTGGACGCGAAGACCAGGGAGGACAGGGAATCCAGGGTGGCCAGGGTGGCTACAGGGGGGAAGAGGCAGGGGTGCCCCTCTGAGATGGGATGCCCAGCCACGTGCTGGTGCAGACATGCCACCACCCTCTTGGCTCCTGGTGATGCAGCTGTTGCATCACAACCTGGCACCCATATCACCCATAAGCAAAATGTACATCTGCTGTCAAGGGCCCACCGGTGGTGGTAGCTGCAGGTGCAGCTGTGGACACCTCCACCCGGGCTCTGGGTCAGGCAGCGCATGTTGCATTGTGTGACAAGGACTCCCAGGACGATTTACATCTTGTCCGGACGTTGGGCTCATGTGCGTCCACTGTGGCTGTGACTGTGGCACACATATCTGTGGCATTTATGACATCTTCTGCCCCAAGCAGCCGGGTGGTGGTAACTGCATGTGCAGATGCAGCCAACACAATTCCCCTGGCAGTGACTCAGACCCAAGCCAGACCTTCTGTCCTCATACCAACACCCACTGCATTGGTCCAGTCCACCAGCGCCACTGCCCCCACTGATCAGGGCCACATTGCCCCCTCAGGGTCAGTACCACCAGCCAATAGGAGGAAGTGTGCTCCTGCACAAGAGGCTGGGACCACAGACACGGCTCCGGCCTCCAGCACGTCAAGGAAGAAGCCTTTCTGCAATCAGGAACTGGACTTCCTTGTGGACTACGTGTCGGAACACCAACGCGATATGCTTGTGGGCCCACAGTGCCATACAATGCATCACCAGCGTTGGATCCACTGGCAGCATGTTGCGGATGGTGTGATATCCATGGGATTCAAGGTGCGCATAGCTCAGGACTGCTACAAGCGCTGTAATGACCTCAGACGCAGTGCTAAACAAAAGCGTGCCTCCAATTGCACCATATCTCTGGTGACTGGTGGTGGGCCACCAACAGAGGAGGATGAACTCACTCAGCATGAGGAGATCGCTTCAGAGTTCATTCCAGAAGAACAAATTCGTGGAGTGGGGGAGAGGATGGATTATGATGCATCATCTGGTGAGTATTGATGCATGTAACTCAATGACATGTGTGTTTGGCATGTGTGACCCGCCTAGCTACAAGTTGGCTCTTTCCTATCTTCAATCTCCCTCTCCACCTGTGTTGTTCACCAGGGGTCTGACCTCTCGGCCTCAATTCATGGAGAGAAACTGGCAGTTCTTGAATACTGCATTATCATTTTTTTGTACGAGTTCCGGTGCTGGTGCTATGCTGATGACAACCAACTCATTTCTTGGCTGCCCTTTGCCACCTCTTGTCCCTCCCTTATTTCTGATAGCCTCATTGCCATTTGCGTTTGGTGTACTACCAACGGTCTCTGTCTGAATGCCAGCAAGACTAACATCCTCCTCATCGATACACCTTTGCCATCAATCTCTGGCCAGCCCTACTTGGCCCTCCTTCTGGCTCCACCTGCAAGGCCAGGAACCTCAGGGTCACCTTTGACTCAATGCATTCCTTTTACACACACATTTGTGACGTATCTTGAGATGGATTAACTTCTTGCTCCTCAAGGGTACTGTGCCTTTCCTAACATTCTCCTACATGCTCACAGTCTGCCAAGCTCTGGTTTACTCAAGGTTGGGGTACTGTGACAGTCTCTTTCAATATTCGACCTGCCTCCACACTCCACCCTCCACCACTAATCCAGTAAAGGACTGCAAGACTTGTCCTTTGGCCTCAAGCCCTGTGATTCTATCTTTCCAGCTCTGTGACCCCTTCGTTGGCTACCAGTGGATGCAAGGATGTTACTTCAGACCCTCTGCATTGTGCACAAGGTTTTTTTGGGACTGGGTAGAAAATACCTTCAACAATCCCTCTACCAATTCCTCCCCTCTTGAGTCCTTTGCTCCTCTACCCCGCACTCCCTCAAGGTCAGTTGTTAATTGAATAACTAAGGTAGGAGCAGATCTGTGTGTACAGCTGGGAGTTCACTTTTGAACAGCCAACTGGCCACGTTGAATCTTGAGGAGAAATATATCTGCTTCTGGGAGCACCTCAACACCTTCCTACTTGCTCCTGCATTAGCCCCTCTTCTACCCAGCTGAACAGTTTCCTCTGTTGGCACTGTGCCCCTGCACACACTCTGTCCATCGGATCAAGTACCTGCTCACCCTGCCTCCCTGCTGCACTGCCTACAGGCCTCCCTTATCAATGGGTCCAGTGCATGTCCCCCTACAGTCCAGCACTCTTTGTCTGCACTCATCAGATTTGCCCTGTCCAAATCATCTTGCACTTGACACTTGCTGGCTGCATTACCACTATTTGAATGGACATTCTATCTTTGGACTTCATTTTTCTTCTTTGGTCTCCTCTGTTTGGCACGTTACCCTTCTCCCTGTTCCTGGGTCTTCAACCCTTTATCCCTTCTCCATGCACTTGCGTGTTCTGAATGTCACTGTGCCCAGTATGATAGTTGTTTTGAATTCCTTTTCTCCCTTGTTCCCCTCCCTTTGCTTGTTTGCGCTCTGAGCCACTTGTGTACGAATGCAGGCTTGATAAGATGTCCCATCATGTCATACACAACCTTTGTCCTTGGTGCAGTGTGGCTCACTCTGAGTGTGCTGATGGCAGTGGCTCCCCATGCACATATGTGCACGATCATGTTACGTGTGCATTCCATGTATGCCCCTAGGTGTCCTCGACCACCTGCTCATTGTTGTATTTGTCCAGGATGATCCAAGTGTCATCTCATTTGGACAGCCATGTCATGCTCACTGTATGTCTGTGTGTCATTACGCACGACTTTAGGCTGTGCACATCTGTATCATGGCCATGGCTCCCCCTGTTACAGGCCCAAGGCCTCTTTTCAACTGGTGTTGTCTTCTACATGCATGGATGTACTATGGATGGTTCCTCACCTCTCCTCCATCATGTCCACTTCGCATCGGCTGTAGTGACATTTGAATGATGAAATGCAATAGACGCACGCCTACACTGCCTGGCAATGCACAGTTCTGCGTGGAACATGTCATTGCCATGCAGTGCCTACCTGCTATTGGCTAGAGGGTGGGTGTTTCATGGAAACCATGCTACCGGATGCATGCCATTTGCACATGATGGCTGCAATTGCCTTTACACTGCCATAATGTTCGAATATTGTCATCACTACGTACGACTTGATGTTGTAAATTGAGGGGCTACACATGCACTGCAATGCACACACCCACTCCTGTGCCAAGTTAAGCCCTTCAACGTGCAATCATGATGGTGCTATGTAATGTTGACCTGACATGTATGTACCCATGTCCCTCCTCTCACAGTATGGAAATGCACTAGTGTAGGTGCCTCCTATGACACATGTACTGTGCATAGTTGATTGTAGTTGAGTGCTGCACATGAACATGCATGTTATATGTATCACGGTGTGTTCGGTTAGATTTCTAGCTGTGTCTATTTGTGTGTTCACACATGCTTACGCTAGGTGCCAACTATTTGTTCCTATCTCTCATTTTGGCATTGGATATATGCCTTCTAGAGGTTCTGTGTAATGAAGGTGATGTACAACATGCAATACATGTGTTGCATTCACATTTACTTTGCACACATCCTTTCTGCTTTTGGGATGGCCTTGCATTGCAATGCCACTGGATGCATGTTGGGGTTTGAGTTTCCTGTGACATGGCTGTTTCATTATTTGGCTGTCAATGTTGTGAACTGTATGTGTGTGGTATGTGCTACTGACATGTGTGTCCTTGTTTCTTTTCCTTATGTTGCAGGTGATGACGCACTGGTGGCAGGGGATGAAGATGTCATCCCAGACACGGTGGTCAGTTCACATGACCAACCAGGCACCAGTGGTGGTCGTGGTGTGGCAGCCCACGAGAACCCACAGGTGCTGCAGGCCATCGTGTCCAGAGCTGACTCTGAGTCAGGCTCTGATGTATCCTCTGACCACTATGTTGAGCTGGATCTGCATCATGACATGTCGTCCCCGGTAAGTGATCCTGTGTTGGATGGTCTTCTGTCTGCAACACCTGCAGTAGGGGGCAAGGTGCGCCTAGGCGTGGTGAGTCAACTGCACCATGTCCACCTTCTGATTTAGATCCAGAGGATGGCGATGACAACCTATCTCCCACATAGGTCGGGCCGTGCAAGCGCTGAGCCCAGTGAGTTTTTCTTTTTTACCTCGACATCTACACATGTGGTTGTTGAGGTGCACCCTGTACCTCGCCCCTCCTGGGTGCCCCTTTCATCCCCCGGCTCATATATGGTCATTTTAGATTTTTGTGTTTTCCTGTAAATATTTTTTTTCCAGCAGTTTATTTTTTATAAAATATATTTTAAATTTTTCATCAAAATTGTATGGTTTTTGGTAAGTATGTTGGTAAGTATGTTATCTTTTTATTTTCATTTTTCATTTTTTTTTCTTTATTTTGAAAGGCATTCACTGTGTGTTCCAGCTGGGCCCATTCAGGCTTGTCTTGTGTATGTGTTTTGCTTGGGGTCATGCTTCCCTTTTCCATGGGCTCGCAAGGATGGCTCTGTGTAACAGCATATCACACATGGGCAATGGGCTCCCGTCATATCTGTGGCCAGCTTGTAGTTCTACTTGTGTGTACACCCCTAGCGTGTATTCCAGATGGTTTCTCCAATGCATGTCTGGACTTCACTTTGGTGAGTATTATGCCGACTGTGCATTTTATCATGTTGCTTGACATGTTTGTTATGTATTGACTGTCTATGTTGATGCACTTTCTGCTGTAGCTATTATCATGCACCCTTTGGGTGCATACAACACACTGATGGTGGGAGGGGTCTATTTGCTGAGAATGTTGAATTGGGACAGTTTCCCACCAGTGATTTTGATATGCCACATGAAGACTGCACACTGATTTACCCCTGTCACCACGCATTTCAAGAACCACCCATTCCTTGCTAGCACCACTTTGGCCATTTTCCAGCCCTGGCTGGTGTTTGGATGTGCCATTTGAGTTATGACTGCATTGTTTGTGATTTGAATTTACTGTTTGTTTCCTGGACCTGCTCCCCCCTCCCACTGTTTGCACTTGGCCCTTGTGACAATCCGGCCAACCAGGATGATTGAGCCTGCCACCACTACCAAAAGCCCACAAAGGTGGCCATGTCTAGACCTGTCCACATGCCTTCTCAGTCACTTGAATGCCCCCATTACCCTTGCCCCTGTCAGTGTCCCTCCGTCTCCCCCCTTCATCATCACATCCCCTACTCTCCTGCACCGTCAGGTTTCCCTCTGCCCCCTGTGTGTGCTTTTTTTCACCATCTTCCCCATTAGTCATTTTGAGCTTGGCCCCCTCCTCCCTTCCCTCATCCCTCTCCCTCTCCACCACCCTTAACCCTCCTCCTTCCACTCTGGCTGTAATTTTCAACCACTACCCCAATTGCCATCAGGCATGGTGATACATAGGCGCTTGTTCTTTACAGACATTTGCCCTTCTGCCTCCGTCCTTTCACACCCCACCTTCGACATTTTGAGTATGATTTTGCCAGTTACTTTTATCATGAGTACCTCCACCACTAATTACAGTTCATCTCTTCCCCCTTTCCCTTCTGTCTTTCTTCTCCCCCTCCCCAGCACTATCTTGAATCTTTGTAGACCTACCACAGTTTGTGACTTGTTTTGTTACTCTCCTCACCTCTTCCCTCACTCACCTCCTTATGACTCCTGCAATGCGACTATTGCGTCAGGTATATGAATGTTGATGCTAGTTATGTCATCCAACATTCCCTCCCTAGACTCTCCCATATTGTTCCAGCCACTTGTAATATGTAGTTTGCATTTCCAGTTCATTATCACACTGTGGACTGTTTGAAGGACACGCAGGAATGTACTGTTCTTCTCCCTTGTTCCCTCCCTCATTGATGCGCTTGGATGAACTTTGTGTGTAGGCCGTATTATGGATTTCTATGATTCAGTAATGGGTCACTGTCTGCCATTTCCTATGTGGGGTACTCTGTACATGATATGTTCTGCTGGTCAATGGCTGATGCAATGTAGTGCTTCATTTTGAGGTGTCAGGGGATGCGTGTGGTTTGACACACAGGGGGGTCCTTGGTGCTATGTTCACATGTGCTTTGTACGGGACACTGGCACTCACTTCATCTCACATGCATGTATTCTAGGCATGTCCCTACGGACAAATAAACGTAGGCAACGCCACCACAAGTACATTGACACCATGCAAACGCGTGCACCCAGATTGCCTTCTCAAGCATGCTGTGTCACAACAATCCATGTTCACTTACAAGTCATTGATCGTGTACATGCATGACAGGGTACTATTTGGTTGAATGCCATTTTTTACAATGATGCAGAAGTATTTTCACCGATGCAATGCACACTGACTGTGCTGTCCAGTGTGCAGTGTTTGATATGACACTTTGCAATTGTCCATTGTGCATGGCAACAGGTATTCTGACTTGTGTTGGTTGCACCACTGGTGGCATGCATTTGTGCCACCATTTTCAGGGTGTGAGGTTTTGGTCACTCATTTCTTCCGATTCCATGTCAGGTATAATTGTCTGGTGCCTATTTACATTTCTCACGTGGCACTTCATGACTATTGTGTCATGTGTTGTGTATATGGTTGGATGTTTTGCCGTTGCATACCATGGTATGGTGTGACAGTCGGGGTTCAGGAGTGTTTGGAGGGTTTGGGTGGCATACCAGTCCTTTCATGCCCTGTTTAGCAAGGGGGGGATGCCTTGCATGTGTTCCCTTTGGTCACATGGGATTGGTTGTGTTTAATTAGCTAGGGATGCACACAATGTGGCACTTCCGTGGACACATTCTCAGGGTGGTAAGGTAGTGACAGTTAACTGTCCCTTTCTCATCACAGATTGTGACCTGGTATGTGCCAGGCCTGTGTGCACTCCGCAGGGGTTGGAGTTTAGGTGAAAAATGTGGCCACAAGCTGGGTACAGGCTGCCTCGCCACATGCCTTTTCCCCTCCCATGCGCAGCAGTCATGCGTGTAGGTGGGGATGTGGGGGCACCACCCTGTCCACTGGTATGCCATGCCGTGTTGCCACATTGTGCAGGACACATGCTGCCACAATGATCCTGCACAGGTGCATATAGTAGCTGTCCACCAGAGCGGTCAAGGGAGCAGAAGCGTGACTTGAGCACTCCGAATGTGTGCTCCACTATGGCCCTGGTTGCAATATGGGCTACCTTGTATCTTACCTGGGGTGGTGTGGTGGGGTTCCGTATGGGTGTCATCATGTAGGTGCTCAGCGGGTAGGCACTGTCCCCTGGTAAGGTGTTAATTGTTGTCATTAGTTTGGTTTGTGTATTTGTCTGTGTGTGACATGTATGCATGTGCACAGGCATTTGTACTCACCTAGGAGCCATGTGTCGCCATGCTTCCCAGCTTCCAGGGCCCAGCTCAGGGCAGAAATTCTGAATATGAAACTATCATGAGTGGACCCAGGATAGTTTGCATAGACAGAGGTGATGATTCCCTTGCCATCAAATACCACCTGCACATTGATGGAATGCCAGTGCTTGCTGTTTCGATAGATGTGCTCAGTGGTCCTAGGTGGAAGTAGGGCCACATGGGTGAAATCTATGGCACCTAGCACTTTGGGGAAGTGTGCCACCCTGTAGAAGTTCAGGACCACGGCCTGCCTTTCTGCAGGTGTTCTGGGCATGTATATGTGCCTGCGGACTGAGGGGTGCGCAGTGATGATTGCCAACACCTGGTGTAGGCAGCGTGACTGCGTGGCCTGTTAGATACCCCCAACTATGGCAGTTGTCCGCTGAAATGACCCAGTGGCCAAAAAATACAGTACATTGAGCACCTTCTCCAAGGGGCTCAATGCTTGGGAGCACAGGGTGGGTGATTTGAGTTCATCCTCCCACTCCCCGACCAGCTCTAGGATGATACGAGGTGGAAACCTATACCTGCCATAGACCTAGTCATCAGGCCTCCCAAAAAGGCTGGTCCTGGGCAAAAAATGCGAGGCCTTGCTATTCTCCTCCTCCTGCAGTGTCCCACGATCACTGCTGCGAGGAACGGGACATTCATAGTAGCTATATATGCTTGTTTGTTGTTTGCGTGCACTTTTATGCTGCGCGGGGTGTGCTTCTGCCTGCTTTCGTGTGGCGGACGTAATTGTGGTTTTCCCTATTCGATTCCATGGATACGTGTAGTTTGCGCGATTGTGGGCGTTCCGTGTACTTCTCAGCAGTACTTTCCCAGTTATGCCCTTATTTTCACGCGTTGTTCCCCATTCTGCGTGTTCCGCCCCTTGTACTGCCCCCTTTTTGATGTGTGCGCTGACGTGCGCTTTCGTTTTGCGCACGGCGTTCAGGATGTGGCAGTGACGTGTGCGCCAGTGTGCGCCAAGCGTGGATTTGGTGCACATCCCGGAAAATACACGTGCAGGGCCTTCCTTGAATCGTACGCGTGAGATTCACATGCGTGCGCCAGCTTTTTCACGCTTGCGCCAGCTTGCGCCACTGATTTTGGCGCACATTTATTCCATGAATTACCCCCTACAGACGTATATGGCGACCAGCTCGAAACAAACGTGAAGAAAACAAAAATCTTGACTTTGATGAAGCAAAACAGAAAGAAAGGGCCATCAACTGTATTCCACATCGGAAAGGAAAAAATTGAAGAAGTAAAAAAGGTCAAATACCTGGCTAAACCAATCACCAACAGAGTCTGATTCGATACTGCTTCTTAAAGCCAAATCACTATCACTAGCCCGAGAAGCAAAAATGATGCATTGAAATACGGACAATTTTCGTTTTACAGACATAAATGTGATGCCGATCCTTACATACGGTACGGAAGCAATGCTAAATATAGAAATAACAATCTGCCAACAAATAAAAGGCTAGTTCTGGAGGAAAGTCCTAAACTTGCCAGCTTCATTCCCCATACCACGCATTCGAGCTGAACTAGCCTTACAATCACTGCAATACATCGTTGTCTGGAAACAAATGGATCTATACAGGAAGTTAATGAGTGAGACATACGCACCACCGTTAGAAATCTTAATCAAAATTCACTGGGAAGCATGAACAACCGCTGGAAATTTGGAAAAATGTAATTGAAGCAAAATGCGAAGCTGAAGGCATCTCCAGAGACCTGTCCTCAATAGACCTCAAAAGGCGAAAAAGAAATTGATAGAGAATGACTGAATAAAGACGATCGAGACCAAAGCTAAATATATACAGGACATCCCTTGTAAACTGGAAGTTAGACCTATCAATAAATTACCAGAGTACTTAAAGTCATTTCCTTCTCGAAGATCAGAGACATTTTTATGAGAATCAGGCTAAACATACTCCCCACACGCGAAATCATGGCAGCCAGGAAAACAATCTTAGACAGTGAAAAATGTTGCAGGTTTTGTGGCGATGGGGAGTCAACTGAAAGCCTGCACCACATTATGATGTTATGCCCAGCCCTAAACGAGAAAAGAAATCTATCCAGAGGATGGTTTATGCAGAACCAAACGTCATTCTTGCCTGAAGACCGATGGGCACTAATCATAACTGGAAAGGAGAAAAAACCGATATATGCAGTAGTGTCGTTCTGGAATAACATCCTGGAGAACGCTCAGACCGCCTGAGGAATAAGAATGAAAGAAAATAACGTGACATAACATTCACCAATGTGTGCTCTGTAAAAAGATTTTAATAATTTTAATAAGCATAGTGAAAAATATAAAGTGAGATCCAGGACAAGCGGACAAGATGACAGGTTTGATATGCAAACCAAAGCATTTTATAAAAAAAAAAAAATGTGTGTTCTTGCATTTGCAGCTATGTTAAAAAATGTGGCTTTTCCCTCTTTTCAAGCAAGGTCGAATCTGTGTGTTTTTGCGTTTACAGCTGTGTTTAGCAATTAGGTTTTTCTCTCTTTTCTATGAAAGACGAATTAGTGTGTTCTTGCATTTGCAGCTGTGTTTAAAAATTAGGCTTTTCCCCTCTTTTATAGGAAGTCGAGCCTGTGTGTTCTTGCGTTTGCTACTGTGTTTAAAAATGTTGCTTTTTTCCTCTATCCCACTATTTAATATTTTTTTTTTTATCAAGGATTTGTTTGTTTGTTTCCCTCTGTCCAGATAAAACTCTTCTAGGTGTCGTACTTTCTGTTGTATGATGTAACCCAGGCCGTTTCCCCTTCCTGGACACTTGACTCTAGATTGTTGCATTGCTGTGTGGTTGTAGTAGATGTTGTGCTCTGCAGTTCCTCCCTCTCTCCCTTTCTCCCCCCTTCCTTCTCCCTGCACTCTCACTCAATGGTGCTCTCAATTTCCAGAATCAAAAGCCCAAAGGTGATTGGACTAACACTAGCCTGCTTTAGGGGTCTGATCCGTGTTCTTAGGGAAAGTGGATTTTTCCTTATGCAGCTAAACTGCTAAACTGGGTTCACAGTGCTAACACTTATTATCTCAAATTGATGTGGCTTGGATAACTATGAGATATGCTGACCACCATACTCTAAACTCAGATTTGGCTTTTATTTAAAGTTGTACGTGCCAACAGGACAGCATACTCAAAGTTATGTCGTTTTTGGAATAAGGGTGCATATCTTAAATACAGCTCCTTCGCTGCTGAGACTTGTCTGTTCCTGCAGCTGTCTGATGGGCACCTGTGACCTCTGAACTACTCTGTGCCACTGAAGAGCAGGTGCTGCAGATGCGACTTCTGATGCAGAAGCGCACAGATGTATACTTTGCTTTTGGCATGAAGCTTACCAAAGGGGAATCTGACTGCCAGATTACCCTATCAGAAATAGAATTACCTGCACTGCATCATTTTATTCATTTAATACAAATAAAAAAGCCAGGACTTCTGCATCTTTGTGAAATGGCAATCCATCACAGTGCTACTTGTCTAACTGGAGAGGACCATGTAACTATGCAGTCTATTAGAATGAAATGGTCCCTGGGGGCTGGTACCCGCTTCCCGAAGCCCAACCTATGGATATGATCCTAAAAGATTATAATGTTAAATCAAAAGCGATAGCCAAATATGGTGCTCCACTATGGGGTTATTTGGTGTGCAGTTATAATGTCGAAAACATTTGATCGAATGACAAAAATGATGAAAAAATAATGTCAAATGTTTTTTTTAATGCTTTATTTTTTTATTTACATCTTTTTGGGTTCTGCAAGTAAAAAAAAGGGTTAACAGAAAAAAAGGGGGTTGGGGGGGAACCCCCCCATTTAGAACAAAAAACAAAGAAAAAAAGACATTCACATTTTTTTTTTCGACATTATGTTTTCGACATTTTGACTTTCGACAAAATGTTTTTCGAAATTATCACTATAACCCGGATTATTCTAATCTGATGCCCCTACAAACAATAGAAAATGACTTCATCCAAAATAATGTTAGTCCTCCGCGTTCAGCGGCTTATTAATCGGCACACATCGAGTTAGGCCTATCCTTTTTGGAACCTGATCTCATGATTGAACCAGTTTATCATTGGTTTCAAATGTGGTTGAATCCGAAAGCAGACCTTACAGAGCTTTAATTGAAGTCCTGATAAAATCAATCCCATGGTTAAAATATGTTTGCAAACAACTAAGCAGAATTGGAGCGCAAAACTATTTTTTCCAACCTTCTACTCTAGATGGAGGTATAAATATGTAGAGAGAGAGAGAAAGAAAGAGAGACGACCAGAAGAAGTACCAAGCAGACCGAACATCAGCAATAAAAACCGCTATGTGTCCTGCATCAGCATAACGCCAGTGCAGGTCAGAGCGCGGTGTGTCCCTGCTCGTGAAATCTGTCATGACCGCAGCCTCCAAGGAGTCAGGTTTAGCACAACTGCCTCGGAAGCTGGGTCACAACTTCATTTCCAGGCACCCATCGGCTCCCATAGGGGCCTTGTGGACCTTGTCCTGGCGCCAGTGGCGCCAGGCTCATAAGGGGACTCAGTCCCGGCACAGGACGTGCCGGGCTCATGATGTAAGGAATGGTGCTTGGGTGGACCTACCTGCTGCAGACCATGCTGCTCACTCACCTGCAGGATGAAATCCTCATCCATCCATGGCTGGAACTACTTTACCTCTGGGTGTGGCCAGCACCACTCCCTGGGACTGGATACTGGAACTATTCTGGAAGCTGGGACTTCTTACCTGGGCGAGGCTGCTGTGGAAGGAGACACCTAAGCACTCCAGTAAGCTATTTAAACCACGCCCGATCAGAGCAACGTGCTTCGCGTTATTCTGCAATAGCAGCAGGACGCTCACCGTGTCAGCTCCAGAGAATCTTCAACTTCTGCATCTGGGGAAGAAAAATCCGCAATCTTACCTTCCGAAAAACCATCTTCGTCTTCAGCAGCATCTGAAAAGGGAAAAGAACACCAGGTTAGCACGAGATAAAAACCAGCGCAGCACTTACCCAGTCCATCGGTGCATCTCAAGCCACGGGCTGCAGCTTTCCATTTTTTCCGGCACCCTGTGGAAGCAAAGACATTGGTTAGTAAATCTCCGTGAAACTTTCCTTACCTGCGCTGCATTCTTCTCACCTCCGCCGACGCTGCTACTCGCATCTGCAAAACAAAAGGACATCATTAAGAAATACAAAACTCCATCTATACGCACGTGTTTTCGGCAGCGCTCATCTTTCTCACTCCTCGGTGCATTCCTCGACATCCATTTTTCTACCCAGCTGCTTCTGCGACCTGAAAAAGGAAAAAAGACATTAAGAAGTGCTTTTAACTTCGAATTGACATTTTCTACTTACTTGCCTGCAATACCTTCGCCATTCCATCGCTCTCCGGACCTCCATATTCAAGCAACCGCCGTTCGTGCTGCTAACAACGGCCTAGCTCCAAATCTTCATACTCTGCAACCAAGAGGCTGGACAATTAACCAGTGAAGTAACTGGCTTCGGCGCCCCTGCACAGACGCAGGATGGAGAGCTCCGCTTTCACCTACATAAGGTGAGCACATTTAGCCTACGAACTACTTGGGAGTACCAGGAAGGGGAGGCAGCTTACCCAGTCAGGCTTATATATCCATATTAACCCCTTGCTCTCATAATTGCAGACACCTCACCCTTCAGATCAAGATCTCAGTGAGGAAAGGGCCTTTCCAGGGTGGCATTCGAGGCCTGCGCGTGACCCTAGAAGACTCCGAGAACCCCCAGCCCAGACCTGCGCCTCCGAGGGATTCAGGTGAGCGTTACAGAACGCGAAGCCTACCGCAATTTTCCCACCCAGGCGCAATGGAAACCTCGGACACAGATCAACTGGCTCAATTGCTTGGGGAACTAAGGGCAGAAGTACACGCATCTCGCCAAGAAACAAACGCTTTACGAAGGGAGTTGATCATTGCCAAGGAACGGACGGATGATGTGGCCAGACAGTTGCTACAGGCTCAAGCGGGACAGACGCCACTGCCTCCCTATGGAGGGGGCGGCACTCCTACAACCTCAAGTAATCCGGTGCAAATTAATCTGCCAGGGAATGTGCCTTTGGCCCCGCCCAAACGTTTTTCCGGTGATCCAAAGCGATATGCAGTATTCATCAATCAATGCCGCTTGCACTTTCTGTGTAGACCCGCCGCATTCCCAACGGACCAAGCCAAGGTAGCGTTTGTACTTTCCTATCTTAGCGGTAGTGCTGCAGATTGGTCCATTCCTCTCGTGACACAGGATGACCCGCTCCTCTATAACTTTCAAGACTTTCAGACCAGTATGGAAAAGTTGTTCGCAAGACATTCACAAGGGCAGGCCTTGGACAATGAACTCCTGTCACTCAGACAAGGTAATCAGGATCTCCTGGCTTACATAGCGTCCTTTAATAGACTGGTGGTTGAGACCAGGTGGCCTGAAGATAAGAGAATCACGCTCTTCTACAGAGGTCTACGTGGGGAACTTAAAGACGTTTTAGCACAGGTGGTTAATCCGCCGCAAGACTGTTCAGATTATATCGACCTAGTAGTCCAATTAGATCATCGGCTACAGAACAGGAAGACCGATCGATCCAGATTTGAAACCCGGGTACTTTCAAGACCTCAGAGCTCCGCTAAAGGGAATGACTCCGTGGAACCAATGCAAATAGGAGTAGTAAAAGGACCATTAACTCAGAAAGAACGGGAAAGAAGAAGGCAATTACAGCTGTGCCTATACTGTGGGAATTCTGGACATTTCCTTCGTGATTGCTCAGTGAAACCGGTCAAGAAGACCGTAGGAGTCTCTGATAAAAATGCTGAGAAACTGGAATCGGGAAACGACCTCGCCCGACAAGCGTAGAGGTCCGCTTGCCGAGCGTTAAAACCAGTTCCTTGACCTCGCATTTGGTAATGCCTATGGTCCTCATAAGTCCCAATAGACCAGATCGCATGCATGCTATCAAAGTATACATTGATAGCGGAGCAATCGGTAATTATGTGGACCAAGACTTGGCTATCAGGATGGATCTTCCCCTACGTCCCAAGATGGTAAAGGACGTAATCACTACAGTGGATGGTACTGAAATAGCTTCCGGACCAGTTTCTCATACCACCATGGAGGTAACGTTGTTATGTCAAGACGGACATCGGGAGAAGATCGTGTTTGATGTAATCAAGGCCCCGCAGTTTCAGGTGATTCTGGGAATGCCTTGGTTGGAAAAGCACAATCCTCAGATAGACTGGCGAGCCAAGGTAATTCGGTTTCCAGAATGCGCTTCAACCTGTTATCATCAGCCCGAAATCAAGCTAGTAGCCATCACTTCCGAGGACCCCCAATTACCTCTGGAATACCAAGAGTTCAGCGACGTCTTTCAGAAAGATCAAGCCAACACCCTGCCTCCGCATCGGTCATACGACTGCCAGATAGACCTAATACCTGGGTCCACCCCTCCGTGCAGTAGAATATATGCCCTCACTGAACCAGAAAACCTCCATCTCAGGCAATACTTGGACCAGTACTTGGCTAACGGATTCATCCGCCCCTCGAAATCCCCGGCTTCCTCAGCTTTGTTCTTCGTCCCGAAAAAAGAAGGTGACCTAAGAACTTGTATCGATTATCGCGCCCTGAACCAGATTACAGTCAAAAACCGATACCCGTTGCCCTTGATTCCTGAATTATTGGACCAGGTAAAAGGCGCCTGCATATACACAAAGTTAGACCTCAGAGGAGCTTACCATTTGGTGCGCATTAAGGAGGGCGACGAATGGAAGACGGCCTTTCGCACTAAATATGGACTATTTGAGTATCAAGTAATGCCCTTCGGACTATGTAACGCACCGGCCGCTTTCCAGTTTTTCATGAATGATGTCCTCAGAGAACTTATTGATGTGTGCGTAGTCGTTTATATTGACGGCATCCTGGTATACTCAGCCTCAGAAACTGATCATCGTAGACACGTCACAGCGGTTTTACAGAGACTTCGCCAACACCGCTTGTTTGCTAAACTGGAGAAGTGCACCTTTCACGCAAAGGAAGTGGAATTTTTAGGGTTCATCTTGTCACCCAAAGGAGTTCACATGGACTCAAGAAAAGTGGATGCTATCACCAAATGGCCTTCCCCAACTTCCGTGAAAGGTGTACAGAGCATGCTGGGCTTCGCTAATTTTTACCGAAGGTTCATTCCTGAATTCTCTCGGGTAGTCCAACCTATCACGGCTCTTCTGAAAAAGAATAAAAAATTCGAGTGGACTCCAGAAGCCGAACAAGCCTTCCAAGAATTAAAAGCCAAATTTATCTCTGCTCCAGTCTTAAGGCATCCCCGTCCAGAACTTCCCTACATCGTTGAGACGGACGCTTCCAGTCTTGCAATGGGGGCGGTGCTGTCACAAAGAGACCCCGAAACGCACCAGTTACACCCTGTAGCCTTTTGGTCTCGCAAAATTTCAGCTCCTGAGATCAACTACACAATTACGGACAAAGAACTTTTGGCAATTAAGTCCGCCTTTAAGGCCTGGCAGCATTATCTTTTGGGAGCCCGGCACACAGTAACTGTAATCACGGATCACCGTAACCTCCAGTACCTGAAGTCAGCTAAAGCTCAATCTTCGGGGCAACTACGCTGGGCTTTATTCTTCGCAGAATTCGATTTTGTAATCACATATCGACCAGGCGTTAGGAACGGAAAAGCAGACGCCCTTTCCCGGATAGGGGTAGACGAACTTACAGCTAATCCGGAGCCGGTGCCAATAATTCCTGAACAAAAGATACTAGGAGCAATCAACACACTATCCCTCGAAGAGATTAAAGCAAGGGTCAATCAACTCATAACTCCCGAAGATTCATCGAATTGGCAATTGAAAGGAAAGGATTTTACAATAGATCATAACCTATTGTATTTCCAAGGAAGACTATTCTTACCCTGCGTTGACTTACAAAAACAGGTCATCACCTGCTACCATGATTCTCTAATGGAAGGACATCCTGGAGTTGCCAAAACCTCAGAGAAAATTAAAAGGCATTTTTGGTGGCCATCTTGGAGGAAAGATGTTAAAAAGTTTGTGGCTTCTTGTGGTATCTGCGCACAAAACAAGAGTCAGAAGGAAAAAACAGCAGGATTACTACGTCCAATAGACATTCCACCAGGCCCTTTGCACACGCTCTCGATGGATTTTATCACGGATTTACCCCCTTGCTCCGGATACAACACAATTCTAGTGATCGTGGACCTTTTTTCAAAAATGGCTCATTTTATCCCACTGAAGGGTTTACCTACAGCTTCCATTCTAGCCCGAGAATTTCTTGAAAACATTGTCCGGTTGCACGGTTTCCCTTCAGTACTAATCTCTGACCGAGGGAGCCAATTTATTTCCCATTTTTGGCGGAGTTGTTGTCGTTTAGCACAAATTGATGTACGACTTTCCACCAGCCATCACCCTCAAACCGACGGGCAGACTGAGAGAACTAACCAAACTTTAGAACAATATCTGTGCTGCATGTTGCATCAATCCGAGGGTACTTGGAAGGATGTCCTTTGGATTGCTAAATACGCTTACAATAATTCAATCCATTCTGGGACGGGAAAAACCCCTTTTTTCCTGCTGTATGGAAGTCATCCTCGAACCTCAAATCTGGACCCACCTCAAGCTCTCGGAACACCTGCTGTTGACCATCTGCATTCGACGATAACTCAAGCATTTAAAGAAGCCACAGCTCATCTTCAACGAGCTAAAGAATCATACAAAAAAGGAGCAGACCAACATCGAAAAGAGGCTCCTCAATATCAAAAAGTAGATCAAGTCTGGCTGTCCACTAAACATTTATCTTTAAAAGGGCCACGCACCTTCAACCCAAGATATTTAGGACCCTACTCGATCACGGCCGTGATTAACCCAGTGGCTGTCAAACTAGAATTACCTACTCGAATGAAGATACATCCTGTCTTCCATGTTTCTCTCCTGAAACCTGTGCAACCCGGAACCCGTTTGACTAAACCTCCTGAGCCAATCCAAGTTGACGGAGAATCCGAATTTGAAATTCGAGACATCTTGGACTCCAAAATTTCCAAATCAAAACTATACTACTTGATTGATTGGAAGGGATATGGACCCCAGGAGAGATCTTGGGAACCCTCAGAATATGTACATGCACCTCGTCTAGTCCGAAAATTTCATCAGGCTTTTCCCAACAAGCCAAAACCTCCGGAAAAGACAAGCTTGGGAGGGGCCTTGAGGGGGGGTGCTGTCATGACCGCAGCCTCCAAGGAGTCAGGTTTAGCCCAACTGCCTCGGAAGCTGGGTCACAACTTTATTTCCAGGCACCCATTGGCTCCCATAGGGGCCTTATGGACCTTGTCCTGGCGCCAGTGGCGCCAGGCTCATAAGGGGACTCAGTCCCGGCACAGGACGTGCCGGGCTCATGGTGTAAGGAATGGTGCTTGGGTGGACCTACCTGCTGCAGACCATGCTGCTCACTCACCTGCAGGATGAAATCCTCATCCATCCATGGCTGGAACTACTTTACCTCTGGGTGTGGCCAGCACCACTCCCTGGGACTGGATACTGGAACTATTCTGGAAGCTGGGACTTCTTACCTGGGCGAGGCTGCTGTGGAATGAGACACCTAAGCACTCCAGTAAGCTATTTAAACCACGCCCGATCAGAGCAACGTGCTTCGCGTTATTCTGCAATAGCAGCAGGACGCTCACCGTGTCAGCTCCAGAGAATCTTCAACTTCTGCATCTGGGGAAGAAAAATCTGCAATCTTACCTTCTGAAAAACCATCTTCGTCTTCAGCAGCATCTGAAAAGGGAAAAGAACACCAGGTTAGCACGAGATAAAAACCAGCGCAGCACTTACCCAGTCCATCGGTGCATCTCAAGCCACAGGCTGCAGCTTTCCATTTTTTCCGGCACCCTGTGGAAGCAAAGACATTGGTTAGTAAACCTCCGTGAAACTTTCCTTACCTGCGCTGCATTCTTCTCGCCTCCGCCGACGCTGCTACTCGCATCTGCAAAACAAAAGGACATCATTAAGAAATACAAAACTCCATCTAAACGCACGTGTTTTGGGCAGCGCTCATCTTTCTCACTCCTCGGTGCATTCCTCGACATCAATTTTTCTACCCAGCTGCTTCTGCGACCTGAAAAAGGAAAAAAGACATTAAGAAGTGCTTTTAACTTCGAATTGACATTTTCTACTTACTTGCCTGCAATACCTTCGCCATTCCATCGCTTTCCGGACCTCCATATTCAAGCAACCGCCGTTCGTGCTGCTAACAACGGCCTAGCTCCAAATCTTCATCCTCTGCAACCAAGAGGCTGGACAATTAACCAGTGAAGTAACTGGCTTCGGCGCCCCTGCACAGACGCAGGATGGAGAGCTCCGCTTTCACCTACATAAGGTGAGCACATTTAGCCTACGAACTACTTGGGAGTACCAGGAAGGGGAGGCAGCTTACCCAGTCAGGCTTATATATCCATATTAACCCCTTGCTCTCATAATTGCAGACACCTCACCCTTCAGATCAAGATCTCAGTGAGGAAAGGGCCTTTCCAGGGTGGCATTCGAGGCCTGCGCGTGACCCTAGAAGACTCCGAGAACCCCTAGCCCAGACCTGCGCCTCCGAGGGATTCAGGTGAGCGTTACAAAATCAGACACCCGGAGAGAGCGACCTGCAACAGCACAATACCGGCACGAGCACTCAAAATGGATCTACACATTGAAAGACATTGTACTCCCCAGCGAGGAGGCGGCAGTGTCGAACACTCATCAAGCCTGCATCTCGAATATTCTACAAAGCGGAATGAAAGAAATACAACCTGGGGTAAATAGCTGCTGATTATCACAAGGCCAAAAAGCAGGGAGCTGAAACACTAAATGCCCACCGAAAGCTATAAATCCTTCTTTGTCAACAAATGGCTTTTGCGGAGAATCCGGTGTTAAAAGGGAACGAGGTGATAACACTTCTCCATATCCTATGGAAAGTGCTGACTGGAAGGGCTCCAGCAAATGCAGCTTCTATGGTGCGCGCAGCAAAGAGCCCATTTAAAGACTAGGAACGAAAGTTACATAGAAAGGAATATATTACCATGTTTTAAGAATGCTGTATGTACCTATCTATCTAAAAGGCATTAAATTTCAAGTAAACGTGTTGTTGCATGTGTGAACACACACACATACTGGCCGATTCATGGAATTAATGTGCGCAGAAAATTCCCGCGCAGAGGTGCCAAAACGTGCGATTCGCAGTAAAAGTGTGAAAATCGCAGTGCAACTGCGAAAATCGCAGGGAAACCAGCGCACATCGATTCATGGAAGTGAGTGTGTGATAAAAACATTGGATGTGCGCTGAAAAAGTGTGCGGCGCACGCCGGCGCACAGGTCATCCAATGGCTTGCGCCACGGCCGCTGCGAAATCGCACATAGCGCGGCGCACATTACTAAAGTAGGTGGAACATGGGGCGTAACACTCGGAATGGGGAACAACGCGCGAAAATATGGGTGTCACGGGGGAAGTACAGGAGGCAAGTGCGCGGAACGCCCACACGCTCGCCTACAACTCATATTCATGGAATCCAATAGGGCAAACCAGCGCATGGTCAAAGACGCACACAGGGCCAAACAAGTACGCCACAACAAAGCAGGCAGTAGCGTCCCTGCGCCTGAAATAAATGTGCGCCAAAATGTGCGCTAACAAAAAGCACCCATATACAGCTACGATGAATGATCCATACAGTGGCCCTCTAGGACAAATGAGGTGCAAAGGGGTACCGACAAACACGGACACCCGCTGTGTGAAAAATAGTGTGTGCGTGTATTACGGGGTTCGCGGGAAGTTCCACACGCGATTGGCCTGGACACGTCTATTCCGGGGTGCGCGGGAAGTTTCACACGCGAATTTGCAGGGTACGTGTATTTCGGTGTGTGCGTGTGAAGTTCCACACGCAATTTCAGCAGGGTACGCGTACTCCGGGTGCGTGGCAAATTCCACACGCGAATCCAGCAACCTACGTTTATTTCGGGGGTGCCGGTGAGTCCCACACATGAATTGGCCGTGTGTGTCCTCCCAGCTGTTCCCTCTACACCCTCCATGGCCCCTGCAGGCGGCCCACACCACAGGGGACTACCCTAGACCCCTGCACATTTCCCGCAGGCAGCCCATCCAGCATGGCCATGCCCCCAGCCAACCCACATGTCACCTTGCACTACTGCCCACCAACGCATGTCTCCCAGCACCCCTACCCCCCTGCATCCAGGGGCACCCTCCACCAGGCCCCCACTCCTGTCCCCCTGCACCCCCACCCCCCTGCATCCAGGGGCACCCTCCACCTGGCCCCCACTCATGTCTCCCAGCACCACCACCCCCCACCAGTCAGGGGCACCCTCCACCAGGCCCCCACTCATATCTGTCCAACTCATGTCTCCCTGCACCCCCACCCCCCAGCACTGTGGGGCACCCTCCACCAGGCCCCCACTCATGTCTCCCTGCACCCCCACCCCCCAGCACTGTGGGGCACCCTCCACCAGGCCCCCACTCATGTCCCCCTGCATCCCCACCCCCCCTGCATCCAGGGGCTCCCTCCACCAGGCCCCCACTCATGTCTCTCTGCACCCCCACCCCCCCAGCACTGTGGGGCACCCTCCACCAGGCCCCCACTCATGTCTCCCAGCACCCCCACCCCCCAGCACTGTGGGGCACCCTCCACCAGGCCCCCACTCATGTCTCCCTGCACCCCCACCCCCCAGGACTGTGGGGCACCCTCCACCAGGCCCCCACTCATGTCCAACTCATGTCTCCCTGCACCCCCACCCCCCAGCACTGTGGGGCACCCTCCACCAGGCCCCCACTCCTGTCTCCCAGCACCCCCACCCCCCACCAGTCAGGGGCACCATCCATCAGGCACCCACTCATGTCTCCCTGCACCCCACCCCCCAGGACTGTGGGGCACCCTCCACCAGGCCCCCACTCATGTCCAACTCATGTCTCCCTGCACCCCCACCCCCCAGCACTGTGGGGCACCCTCCACCAGGCCCCCACTCCTGTCTCCCAGCACCCCCACCCCCCACCAGTCAGGGTCACCATCCACCAGGCCCCCACTCATGATTCCCTGCACCCCCAGCCCCCAGCACTGTGGGGCACCCTCCACCAGGCCCCCACTCATGTCTCCCAGCACCCCCACCCACCAGCCGTGCGATTTGCCTGGGTATGTGTATTCCAGGGGTGTGCGGGTAGTCTCACATGCGATTCCTTCAGGGTATGTGTATCATGGGTCCGCGTGAACTTCCACACGCGATACCAGCAGGGTACGTGTTTTTCGGGGTGCGCGGGAAGTTTCACACGTGAATTTGCAGGATACGTGTATTTCGGTGTGTGCGCGTGAAGTTCCACACGCGACTGGGCCTGTGAGAGTGGGGTACGTGTATTCCAGGGGTGGGCGGGATTATTTACACGCGACTGGGCCTGGGAAAGCGTGTTACGTGTATTCCTGGGGTGGGCGGGAAGATTTACACGGTCGCCTACAACACGCCAAAAAATAAAAGGACCAATCCTGAAACACGTACGCCGGCATGAAGCAGGAGCACGTCCCGCGCAGCATAAAAGAGTGCGCAAATAACAAACAAGCTCAGACGCCAGGATGAATATACCGTTCCTAGCAGCAGTGGCCGTGGGATACCGCAGGAGGAGAAGGATAGTCAGGGCCAGAATCTTCACACCTAGAACCAGCCTATTTGGTATGCCTGATGACCAGGTGTATGGGAGGTACAGGTTTCCACCACACATAATACTCGACCTGGTCAGTGAGTGGGAGGATGACCTCACTTCACCCACCCTGTGCTCCCAAGCACTCAGCCCCCTGGAGAAGGTCCTCAATGTACTGCACTTCTTGGCTACCGGGTCATTTCAGCGGACAAGTGCCATAGTGGGGGGGGGGTGTCACAGGCCACGCAGTCACAGTGCCTACACCAGGTTTTGGCCATCATCACTGCACGCCCATCAGTCTGCAGGCACATATACCTGCCCAGAACACCTGCAGAAAGGCAGGCTGTCAGCCAGGATTTCTACAGGGTGGCACAATTCCCCAAAGTGCTAGGTGCCATTGATTGCACCCATGTGGCTCTACGTCCCCCCAGGGCATCTGAGCACATCTATAGAAACCGCAAGCACTGGCATTCCATCAACGCCCAGGTAGTATGTGATGCCAAGGGAATCATCACCGCAGTATATGCCAACTATCCAGGGTCCACCCACGACAGCTTCATTTACAGGATGTCAACCCTAAACCGGGACATGGAAGCTGGGCGGCATGGCGATGCATGGCGTCTTGGTGAGTAGAAATGCCACGGCACAGGCATGCATGACAGATACAGAGTAATGCCAATACCCCACTAATGATCCCCATCACCACCTCCCCAAGGGACAGTGCCTACCCTCTGAGCACACACATGATGACGCCAATTCGGAACCCCATCACGCCTCCCGAGGTAAGATACAACACAGCCCATATTGCAACATGGGGCATAGTGGAGCGCACATTCGGAGTGCTCAAGTCACGCTTTCGCTCCCTTGACCGTTCTGGCGGGCAGCTGTTATACGCTCCCCCAGTAGTGTGCAGGATCATAGTGGCAGCATGTGTCCTGCACAATGTTGCAACACGCCGGGGCCTGGCTGTGGACATGGTGGTGCCCCCACATCCCCAACCACATGCACGCCCGCTGTGCATGGGAGGGGAAAGGGCACGGGGTGAGGCAGCCCGTACGCAGCTGGTGGTTAATTATTTCACGTAGAAAGCACACCCCTGTGGAGTGCACACAACCCTGGTACATACCATCTGACAATCAATGATGGCTCAATCTGACAATTATGATGAACAAAGGGACAGTCAACTGTCAGAACCATAGCAGCCTGAGATTGTTCATCTGGAAGTGTCACAATGTGTGCATCCCTACCTACACAAACACCACCAATGCAATCAAAAGACACACTTCCATGCAGCAAAAATGAATACCCACTTGCAAAATACAACATGAGAACAGTGGCATGTCACCCAACCCCTCCCCGGCACGGCCACACAACACACCATGGCATGTCATGCAATGTGAGAGCAAACAAATTAATCCCCACAACATGCCCCAAGTGTCACCAACTACAGTGTCCCTAATGGAAACTGGCCACACATGAAATGCTCACAGTAATGCAGGACCAACAACACACATTACCAAATACTTACCAAGAATACCAATCACCTACACAACCTCCAACCTACCATAAACATGACAGTACGGACTTAAAAAATTGGTAGCCTCACTACCTGATAATGGCAGCACTTCGAACACTTCCAAGTATACAGTGTTAGCGCCACGCAAGAGTGTAGGTGCACTGCTTACAACATGGACTCCAGTCCCAAAGTAGACCGCCTTGTGAAGACATGAGAAATGGACCTGCAAATTAGGAGGATGAGATGGATGCAGAGCCACATATCAATACACCATGCAGTGTACAATACAACAACAATATGCACTAGGAATGTATACACAGTATTGACTACAGACTGCCCACACATCAAATGGGAGTCCAACGTTACCGTGTAAGTCAATGTCACTTGGGCACACCCTTTGCAAGCCCATGGGAACGGGAAGCAGGAGGGGTGTGTGTCACACAAACCCAAGCATCTGACCCAAATTCAGGACAAGCCTGCATGTGCCCAGCCACAATACAGCATATGCCCACGGGAGCCACACAAGGCAACACACTGTCCAAAAAATCAAAAATCAAAAATTAAATAAAAAAAATAAATAAATAAATAAATAAAAATG
Organism: Ambystoma mexicanum; assembly: GCF_040938575.1. Lineage (NCBI taxonomy): Eukaryota > Metazoa > Chordata > Amphibia > Caudata > Ambystomatidae > Ambystoma > Ambystoma mexicanum. Next base: position 694,118,004 of record NC_090926.1, on the reverse strand, counting down.
GCCATTAATGGGCCTGGGGGCTGGGGGAGGCCACCCAGGAGGTCTGAGGACAGGGTGCACACCAAAACACACCTGTGCGGATCTTGCGGGAAAAAAAACACCTCCATGGGCTCATGGCCTGCACAGCTACCCTATTGTGGGAGAATCGCTGCTGTCGCTCTCCTCACCCTCTGCAGCTGCATCAGGAGGTGGTGGCACTATAGGAGGCAGCCCAAGCAAAGCCCTAGTCTGGTCCTCCATGGCAGTAAGCATGCGGGTGTGGAAGGTCTGGTTCTGGAGGATAATTGTGCGTAGGTCCCCATGCAACAACTCACGGGATGCCTGGACCTCCGCCCTAGTTGCCTGCATCTCAGCTGAGAGCGTACGTGTGAGCCGCTCCAGCTGCTGTTCTGTCCTCGTGTTAGCTGAAGCCTCAAGCTCAACCAGAGTTGCCCTGAGTTGCCCTGAGCTGACGGAGATCCACCCTCAGGTCTTCCCTGTGGCCCTGGGACTCAATGGAAATGGCTTCCCGCAGAGTCTCCAGTGCCGCCCGCCTGTCCCTGTTGGACGCCAACATGTCCTCCCTGTGTGACTGGCTAATGGAGTCTGTTGCCTGCTGTAGTTGTTCAATTAGCCTTTCTTGGGGGACAATGGAAGTGGCCACCCTATCCATGGTCAGTTGATGCTGCCTGTTGGTTTGCCATACCATATATGGATTACTCCCATGCGGTATTGCCAGGTGGCGTACGGCTACTGCATCGGCGGGCACCACACCTGTCTCGGGCAAGGCGAACTGCGCCTTGCTGTGCCGGCACTGCCTGAGGCTGCAGAACTGCATTCCCCATCTGTTCTGCTGGCCCAGGAACAGGATCAGATGTAGCAGAGTGTGACCCTGCATCCGTAACCACCAAAGGCGGACCTACCAACACTGACATCCCCATTGAGGGTTCTACCCCTGGTGCAGGTGGATTGAACAGTACAGAATCCCTCCCAGAAACACTTACCTGCGACGCAACATAGGTCTCATCATCCGAATCGACACCTGAATAGAGGTCGGGGGAGGTGCACCCAGAGACACCCCTTGAGATGACGGCCTGCAGCAAGTGTGGGTTCTCACCCACCACCACACCACGTCCCTCACTGGTGCCCGGTCGGGCCTGAGACCCCTCCTGGGTCTGCACCATCTCCACAACCCCAGCAGTATCAAGTGCTTCATCCCCTGCAAAGACATGAAAGAAAAGAAATGGCAACAGGCATTAGCAACATGGAACACAATTAGGGCTGAGAAGCAACAGAAACAGTACTTCATTGACACATGTACCACATGACTATAACCCGCCCATGCATGCACTGTCACTGCGTATGAAGGGGAGGCAAATGGCACACATTGATGACACCAAGATGGAAGACCAACAAATTTGCTGCATGCTGCCTAGCAGTGCCATCACAAATTGGCCTGTGATTGGCATGTCCAATACACATACATGACACATGCCATTACACAGATGGCATGTACCCTAGCCATGTCACACATGTGACAATAGGACTGAGAAATGCCTAGTGAAAGTGGTGGAATGCAGACAATCAGCCTGAATGAACACAGAATAACATGCAACTATGTTGTGGCAAGATGACAATTCAAGGGCAACTGGCGTGAGGTTGGGCTGAATGTCTACTGTTGCCAGAAGGGATACTGCAACACCCAAATCCTGGTGCGCAGAATGTATTGGATGAAGCACATGGGTGACCCAAACCACTCAGGCACACACCCCCTCACCTGGCACTCAATCAGAAGCACTCACACACACACCATGCACATGGATGACACACACGTGCATGTGCACTCACCGGACAATGCCTCGTAATCTGGCAGGTCTCCCACGCCTTGGATCTGTTCCTCCGTGACGTAGGTCCCAGCAACATACTCATGTGGAGTGAGTTCTATGTCCTCTGCCGGAGACCCACCTCCAGTCACTAGAGTTGCGGCATGACTTGAGGCCAGCTTTTTCTTTGCCCTGCGCTTTAGGTCATTCCAGCGCTTGTAGCAATCATTAGCTGTGTGCCTCACGAATCCAAGGGCACTTATGAGTTCCGCAATGGTCTACCAGTGTGCCTGACGTTGTGCTGGTGTGGTCTTGCATCCTGCAGTAATCACCATTTCGCTGTCATGTGCGGACACATACTCCACAAGTGCATCAAGTTTGACTTGATTGAAGCTGGGCTTCCTTGGTGGGCCGGACTTTGTAGCCGTGTCTGGGGCATCAGCCTGTACTGGACGAGCACTCTTCCTCTTCCGCTTGGAAGGTGGTGGTGATATTGAGTGTCCTACGCCGCTCTGGACACTAGGGGCAGGAGCCCCGGTGGACTGTGGACTAGGAGTGTGGGAATGAACACTCACCATGGGACCTGGTGCAGGCATTAGCTGAAGTGTGATGTAGTCAGGGGGAACGTCAGCAGGATGGACTAGGACCGACACTGTCCTGGCTGGGACACTCAGAGCTGGGGTGGATGGAGCCTCAGCTGCCCCTGCAGCATCCCCACCCTGCCTACTCGGGGCAGCAGATGACATAGCTGCCCCTGATCCACGTGGGCTGGTGACACCAACGTGCACCGCCACACGTGGCCTAGACCTGCTGACCTGGAAGTCAGCCATGGAGTCACCCAGTGCCAGGTCTGGTGCCACAATGGGCTGGTCCAACAAGGGCTGAGCAGGGATGGTGTCAGCCACGTTACCCTCAACCAGGTGGGGGGCATGGGTGTCCCTGACTGGTCACCCACACATGGGGGGCTAGGGGCACCCTGCAAGTCCTGGCCACGTCCCCTACCGTATCGCCCACCTTTGCCACCCTTACCGCGTGCTCGCCTCCCAACCATGGCACTGATGTAGTTGTGCGTATGGGAGTTGCAGTAAACTATTGTCCTGGGCAATTGGGGGTCAAAGGGGTAGGGTACTAGATGGAATTCGTACCCTAGTGCTCTAGCAAGGCTGTATGTGACCCCTGGGGGAAGATGACGGGTCACGCAATGCACAGGCACCCCGAAAAAGGGAGATAATGTGCACGCAACCCCTCCTAGACCATGTGCGTGGAAAAAAAAACCTGCACTACGCTGTGGCACCCAGAAACACAAAAATGAACATATGCATGTCACACACAGCCTAGACTGACCTCTGAAGGGGTAGGCAACACACGGGGCAAGCACAGATGTCAAATACGTGCGCGACTCACCGTCTGCCAGGAAAAATCGTGTGTAAAATACGCACGTGTGCGCGTTGGCAACACCCCCGCCAAAAGAAGAATTGTACGCTGTCTGAGGAGTCAGGACAACAGGAGAAGTGAACGCTGTTTGAGGAAACAGGCCCAGGAAAAAGACAAGAAGAGAAAAAGCTGTCAGAGGTAAGAGGGAGTACGAACTTGGAACACCGTGAAGTAAATTGCGTGTGAACCGACAAGAAGTACAGATTTCACCCACTCGCTCTCCACGAAAAGCACGTACAAGGAAATGGCGTTCTACATGTACCTTTTAAACATGCCCACACGTCCAGCATCACTTCCGCGTGTACGCGCTAAGGCCCCATCCTCCAATTACACACGCTGACACTCTGACGTGCAGTCATTGGACGTGTAACATGCACCCGTGTACAGGGAAACGCCCGCGCACGCACGTCACAGATGCGCATATGCGCTGTTGGCCTTTGGGCCAATAAATTCGCATACGTGTGCGGACGCGCTTACGCGCTAAGGCCCTTTCCTCGAATTACATGCAAACGTGCTGGATTTTCACGTGCCAAATCACTCCGTATCAAGCTGGCCACGCGTAAGCACACGGAAGACCACGCTCCTGACCAGAAGGCCGAATTACTGCCCCCCAGAGCCCCGAGCACGCTCCCACCTGCCATCTGCTGCTGCCTGATTGCCTGCTGCCCACTTGCCCTGCCATTTGCTGCCTGCACATCAGCCAGGGGTGCTGTTGCTGTGACCACCCCTGCTGGAACAGAAGACTCCCGACTGGGATTCCATCGCTCCACAGCCCAGCCCCAGGACCCAGTTGCCCACCCACTCCTGCCTCTGGGGTTGTCATGTCGGGCACTGCAACATCTGGCACCACTGACAACCCCCGGCCAGAGAGGCAGAGGGGCACCAGCTTCATTGCCACCGAAGTTGGTGTCCTGGTGGAGCAAGTCCGGGGCAGTATGATGCCCTCTTCGGAAGTTTGCGCTCCGACAAGGAAGGACGGACTCGGATCTGGACAGACATCGTGACTGCCATCAACGCGGAGGGGGTGGCAGTCCGCGACTTCCAATATGTCAAGAAGCGTTGGGAGGACTTCAGGTCCAGGACCCTCAACAAGGCCCGGCGCCTCTTGAAGGCAGCGGATGCTAAGGGGCGCCGGGGCCACTTGTCGGACAATCAGATGAGGGTCCTGGAACGCATATTCCCAGCACTCCACGTCCAGGTCCTTGAGAGGCAGACCCGTCGGGAGTCGAGCGGTAAGTGTATATGCATCATGATTGTAAGCTGTGTGTGTGGTGATGTGCCAGCAGTGTGCAGGTTGCACATGTGTTTGTATGGGGCCGAGTATGGGTGGGGGTGTACAGGGCCGTGAGGCTAACACATGCGAGGGCTGTCATGTGGGAGACATGGATGGTGCTTGTGTGTGTAGGCTTGCATGCCAAATGCAGTTGTGTGGGCACACATGTTTGGATGAATGTGTATGTAAGTAGACATGTTCGTGATGTCACACATGGATGTTGTTTTCAGCTGCATGTATCAGCACTGTGTACATGTGCATGTGTGTGTATTTGACAAGGGTGCAACAGTGATGCAACATGGATGCATGTGACAGCGGGATGTGGAAGCCTGATTGGCAGATGTGACATGGATGCCCATCTGAACACTGCGACAGTTGGCAGAGGTGTACACATGCATGCAAGTGTGGTGGTGTGTGTGCATGTGTAGTGCACTCCCTGTGTTGCATGTGATGTCTGGCTCACCTTTGCCTGCTCATGCTGTTGTATGTGTATGGATGGTGCTGGCAGTTGCGATATGGCTGTGGTATGGCTCATGTGTGCAAGTTGAAATGACATGTGTGTTGGCGATTGTGATGCCATGTCTGAGGCTTGCCAATGCCACTCATGTACAACTGTCATGTGTGTAGGTGTCCATTGTACAGTGCCCTGATGCCTGTGTTTTATTTATCCCTGTCTGCAGCGTCAACTGATGAAGAGGGCGGAGAAGGTGCTGTAGAGCACAGCGGCGGGGATCGCACCGCCAGCCGGAGACGCAAGGCCCGGCTCCCCTCCCAGTTTGCTATCTCGGCGGGGAGTGAGGAGTCCGGTGCCGCGTCCCAGGCCGCAGCTGCCGGGGGGGAGGTCCAAGAGGCAGAGGTCGGAGTTGGACTCTTCGGCATCAGAAGGGGCAGCTGGGACCCCACAGGGCCCAATGGGGGAAGATGGCACGGAGTCATCGAGGTTGGTGGTGGGTTTGGTGGAGGAGGAGGCCGTGCAAGCAACAGAGACAGGGTCTGGGGGTGGGGATTCCACTGGTGCTAGTGGTGCAGTGCAGGACCAGGGACAGGAGGCAGCACAGGCCGCCGCGGAGGTGCCTGTGTGCAATCCTGTCCCTGATCCTGTCACTGCATCATCTTGCACCAGCAGGGATGCCTACGTCCAGACCCGTTTTCAGGCAGGGGATGAGCTCACAACAACTGGCCTTACTCTGCCTGCAGACGTGGCTATCCAGGTCCGGGTTGAGCCTGTCCTGACTGGTGTGGCGTTGCGTCAACGGGCCATGCGAGGTGACCTGCAGTCTTTTCATGAGGAGACTGCACGTCATCTGGAATGGCTCGTTGACCGCGTCGGCCTACTGGGACAGGTCACCCAGGCCGGATTCCTCTGTTTGATGGGGCTTGCTCAGACCCCCTCCTCAACTGAACCCCCTATGCGCCAGTCGTCCTCCGTGCCATCTTCCCACCCATTAGTCACCTGGGTGCCCTGTGGAGCTGCCTCTGACGGTGCAGCCAGGCTGTTGGAGGAGGCATCCCTGCCACAGTCGGGTGTCGGACGTCCAGCAGGGGTGGCCACATCAACGACTGCACCCCAGCCGGTGGAGGATGCTCAGGCAGCAGGAGCCAGGGCACGGGCAGAGGCACAGCAGCAGCAGCAATGAGGTGGGAGCCATGATGGCTCGGGGCCTTCGACATCGGAGGGGCAGGCATCGGCCGGAGGGCAGTTGGACCCAGACGGGAAGTGTCTTCTGTGTGGCAGCGGTTGGGCCACGCCATAGATGCAGAGCGGCAGCGGGCAGAACAGGCACGGCTCACGATGGTCAGGGCGGAGCACTCCATGCGGAGGGCCCTGAGGCGGGCCGAGTGCCTCAAGGCAATCCGCAGGGAGTTGGAGGTGAACATGTCGACGGCCCTGCGGACCCTCGGGGCCATGGAGGAGGACCGCCTCCGGGACATTGAGCAGGAGTTCGATGATGCCCTGGCCCGGAACATCCCGAAGTGAGCCGTCGGACTAGCCCGCTGCCCTTGTAAATAGTTCTGTAGTTAGTGTTAGGTTTCCTTTGGTTTTGCATTATTTTTGGACCTTTTGGACAATGGGCCACATTTTTGTATATAGTTTTTTTTATTAGATAGTGTTATTAGATAGGTTTCATTTCTTCTGTTGGGATCATGGACCCTGGATTGTTTATCTGTATATAGTTGACTGTTGGATTTTCATTTTTTTTTTATGATTTACCCATGGAGCAATGGTTTTCGATTTTAATTTTCCATTGGATTTACTTTTGTGAACTGTGACTTTGGACACCTTTCCTTTCGATTATGATTTGTGGTTTTACATTATTTCACGGACATGCTGCTTTTCTTTTAAATTCCCATTTTTGTTTGTTTATTTTTGATTCAATTTATGTTGCTTTTAATACATATTTTTTCTTCAAACTTCAATGTGTAGTATCATCTCATTGGTTTCATGCATATCATGATATGGGTTTTGACATTCACTGACACCCATTGTGTGTATGTGAGGGACATGTGTTCATTTACAAACTTGCAATTGGGGTTCTATCATGTAATTGCCATTTCTAAGTGGATGTATGCAATACTCGGGTGGGTGTTTGGCATTTGGAGGCTGACCATAAGGGCCAGGGATCTAGATTGTGATGACATGTTGGCTGGGGGACATGTGTGGGGGCCTGGTGGAGGGTGCACCACAGTGGTGGGGGGTGGGGGTGCGGGGAGACAGGAGTGGGGGCCTGATGGAGGGTGCCCCTGGATGCAGGGGGGTGGGGGTGCAGGGGGACATGAGTGGGGGCCTGGTGGAGGGTGCCCCTGGATGCAGGGGGTGGGGGTGCAGGGAGACATGAGTGGGGGCCTGATGCAGGGGGGTGGGGGTGCAGGGAGACATGGTTGGGGGCCTGGTGGAGGGTGCCCCACAGTGCTGGGGGGTGGGGGTGCAGGGAGACATGAGTGGGGGCCTGTTGGAGGGTGCCCCTGGATGCTGGGGGGTGGGGGTGCAGGGAGACATGAGTGGGGGCCTAGTGGAGGGTGCCCCTGGATGTAGGGGGGTGCAGGTGGACATGAGTGGGGGCCTGGTGGAGGGTGCCCCTGGATGCTGGGGGGTGGGGGTGCTGGGAGACATGAGTGGGGGCCTGGGGGAGGGTAGCCCACAGTGCTGGGGGGTGGGGGTGCTGGGAGACATGAGTTGGACATGAGTGGGGGCCTGGTGGTGGTTGCACCACAGTGCTGGGAGGTGGGGGTGCAGGGAGACATGAGTGGGGGTCTGGTGGAGGGTGCCCCTGGATGCAGGGGGGTGGGGGTGCAGGGGGACATGAGTGGGGGCTTGGTGGAGGGTGCCCCTGGATGCAGGGGGTGGGGTGCAGGGAGACATGAGTAGGGGCCTGGTGGAGGGTGCCCCTGGCTGGTGGGGGTTGGGGGTACTAGGAGACATGAGTGGGGGCCTGGTGGAGGCTGCCCCTGGATGCAGGCGGGTGGGGGTGCAGGGGGACATGAGTGGGGGCCTGGTGGAGGGTGCCCTACAGTGCTGGGGGGTGGGGGTGCTGGGAGACATGAGTTGGACATGAGTGGGGGCCTGGTAGAGGGTGGCCCTGACTAGTGGGGGGTGGGGGTGCAGGGAGACATGAGTGGGGGCCTGGTGGAGGGTGCCCCTGGATGCAGGGGGTGGGGTGCAGGGAGACATGAGTAGGGGCCTGGTGGAGGGTGCCCCTGGCTGGTGGGGGTTGGGGGTACTAGGAGACATGAGTGGGGGCCTGGTGGAGGCTGCCCCTGGATGCAGGCGGGTGGGGGTGCAGGGGGACATGAGTGGGGGCCTGGTGGAGGGTGCCCTACAGTGCTGGGGGGTGGGGGTGCTGGGAGACATGAGTTGGACATGAGTGGGGGCCTGGTAAAGGGTGGCCCTGACTAGTGGGGGGTGGGGGTGCAGGGAGACATGAGTGGGGGCCTGGTGGAGAGTGCCCCACAGTGCTGGGGGGTGGGGGTGCAGGGAGACATGAGTGGGGGCCTGGGGGAGGGTGGCCAACAGTGCTGGGGGGTGGGGGTGCAGGGAGACATGAGTGGGGGCCTGGTGGAGGGTGCCCCTGGATGCAGGGGGCTGGGGGTGCAGGGGGACATGAGTGGGGGCCTGGTGGAGGGTGCCCCACAGTGCTGGGGGGGTGGGGGTGCAGGGGGACATGAGTGGGGGCCTGGTGGAGGGTGCCCCTGACTGGTGGGGGGTGGGGGTGCTGGGAGACATGAGTGGGGGCCTGGTGGAGGGTGCCCCTGGATGCAGGGGGGTGGGGGTGCTGGGAGACATGAGTGGGGGTCTGGTGGAGGGTGCCCCACAGTGCTGGGGGCTGGGGGTGCAGGGGGACATGAGTTGGACATGTGTGGGGGCCTGCTGGCAGGTGCCCCACAGTGCTGGGGGGGTAGGGTGCTGGGAGACATGCGTTGTTGATCAGTAGTGCAAGGTGACATGTGGCTTGGCTGGGGGGCATGGCCATGGTGGATGGGCTGCCTGCGGGACATGGGCAGCGGTGCAGGGTGGTCCCCTGTGGTGTGGGCTGGCTGCAGGGGCCGTGGAGGGTGTAGAGGGAACACCTGGGAGGACCCACACGGCCAATTCACATGTAGTGCTCCCCGCGCACCCCTGAAATACACGTGCCCTGATGGAATCGCGTGTGATACTTCCCGCGCACCCCTGAAATACACGTACCCTGATGGAATTGCGTGTGATACTTCCCGCGCACCCCTGAAATACACGTACCCTGCTGATTTTGCGTGTGATACTTCCAGCGCACCCCTGGAATACACGTGCCCTGATGGAATCGCGTGTGATACTTCACGCGCACCCCTGGAATACACGTGCCCTGATGGAATCGCGTGTGATACTTCCCGCGCACCCCTGAAATACACGTACCCTGATGGAATCGCGTGTGATACTTCCCGCGCACCCCACATTGTGAAATTCCTACCCCCGCGTTTAAATCAACAAGGCTCAGAGGAAGCGAATATTGGATTGTGTGGGGATATAGTCCAGTGAAAACGACAGTTTATCTTTGAACGTGTGTCCAGGGAGTAGTAAGACAAATTATACTCTGTCTAACTTTTGCCAACTTCTTAAATTGCACGGGCAATGCATAAACTGCGGAAGCCTAAAACCCGGACCCTAATCCCAGTTTCCCAAGTGTCCCAAATGCATCTCTTTTTATTCTTCCCAAATCTTAATTTCTACCGGCTGCCAAATCTGGGTATTCCTGAATTCTCATAAAGATTGGGGTTCACTCAAACCTTCATCCTTCGCAGTTCAATAAACTGAGATCCAAAGAGTTGGGTAATAGTGAACATCTGTTTTATGTCGGTAGTGACAAGAGATTCAGTGGGGGTGAAGGTGTGCTTTATAAAAAAAACACCTATGTTATGCAAGCACATGGGTCTTTCTGCCCTCATCAATCTGGATACGCCTAGAAGTAATAGTCTAGTTTGTTGCACGGGCTCTTCACGCCCTGCATTTTTCTTCAGCAAAGAAGCGGCTAGAAGCAATTCAGTTGGCACTATGCAAGTTCCATCGTTCATTTACATCTGGTACACGTACAACTTTAAGGGTTAGATTTTTAAAGGAGCATGCTATTAGTAATATCCTGTTCACAGGATATTAAAAATAGCAAACAGCTTTAATATTATAATTAGGGCAATAGCCGTAGCATTGCTCGACTTCAAAATGTGATGGGGGTTGGTAGCCCGTGGTGGAAATGTTCGAGGGAGAACAGACCGAAGATAATTTTTCTGAAAATAACCTTCGGTCTTTTCTCCCCTGAATGTTTCCAACTTGGCTCATGCCCCCACTTACACCCCCATACCCACCCCCACTTACATTGCGGCAGCACACTTCGCTGTGTGCCGCCGACTTGCTGTGTCCCTGCAACGCCTGTTCCCTTTCACTTCTGTGATCGGGAACCGGCACAAAGGGTCCGTTCCTTTTTTTTTTTTTGCGTTTTGGGATCAGCTGCGGGGGACACAATGTAGTGAACAAGGGTGTGGGGGACACCCCCGCAGCCCTTAGCACTTAATGGGGGATTTGGTCAAACTTTTCGTCAGTTCGGAATTTCCGAACAGCTGAAATTCGGGCAAATCGACCATTGTGGCTTTTTTCCCCAGGCTTTTTGGGTGATTCCTTCAAAATGTAGTTATTTCCAGGAGATAGTAGTTATATGCCAGTCGGCCCTACTACATTAGTAAGGGCTGAGATGACTCCTCCAGACTAGAAAATGTATGAGAGGGGAATGGACCTGAGAGGTGCAGGTGAAGGCAGGTAGCATTCCAGAGGTTTCCAAATGTTTGCAGCATCAGGTTAAATTACTTTTCCACAGGATTTTTGGAAGACGGTGCCTGCCGATGAAGCAATAAACCATATTCACCACGAAGGGAAAGAAAGAACGTTGTTTCTCAACCAGTCCTAATATGAGGAACAAAACTCGAAGTCCCTCTGGGCCCTCAAAAACCACGTTTCAATGCCCTAGGATGAATGGTTTCCAAGAAATTTGAACCGTAAAGAACTACACCACGCCAGGGTGAGGCGACAGGTGGGGAGAGAGCATAGAAGGTCCCAGTATGCAGCAGCACACCAAACATTCCCTTCCCCCAACGTCTGGTCTGGTGTATGTCAACCAGCCACACATGCCTTTTCTCAGTGCAGTTTACTTCAGGGTGCAAAGCACATCAAGCGATAAGCAAATTGGAACAACCTACAGGATCAGTGTTATCATGTCTGTCTACAGAACCCATTCAGAGAGTGGGTAGGTCTGTTAGTCTATATATATATATATATATATATATATATATATTTGCAGAGGGAGAAAAAGATTCCATTCCTCCCAGGGGGGATAGCACTTACAGCAGTGCAGAGAACGCCAGTATGGAAAACCTCCTTAAAAAAAAAACAAGTTTGATGCAGCATAAAGTCCGTTCAATTTCCAGTTTTATTAGGCATCAGCCGAAGATTAAAGGAACACTGTATTATATATATATATATATATATATATATATATATATATATATATATATATATATATATATATATATATATATATATATAATAGGCAACATTTGTTTGTGGTTCTGTGGTTCGATTTGTGGTTTGTGGCTTGTTACAGCTTTGTCCCTTATACAATTCCAAACCGTTTCACCAATCTCCACCAAATGTTGCATAGTTATCTGTTAGCAACCTCCAGATAATACTGGCTACATCACATTTGGCCATCCCACCCCGTTCCCTGGATTCTGGCACAAGTCAAAATGTGTTGGTGGGTTTCTAGCTTGGCGAAGAGCTGTCCTTATACAATTCCACACCGTTTCACCAATCTGCACCAAACTTTGCATACTTACCTGTTAGGACCGTCCGGACATTGCTGGCTGGCTACATGACATTTGGAGACCCCACCCTCTATCCTCGGATTTCACCAAAAGTAAACATTTGTGTGTGGGTTTGTGGCTTGGCTAATTACATTTCCAGAGGATTTTTGTGAGATGGTGCCTGTCAAAGAAACCGTAAGCCATGTTCACTGGGAAGGGAAACAAAAAATGTTGTTTCTAAACAAGCTTTACAATGCTGAAAACCATGTTCACCGTGAAGGGCAACAACAAATGTTAGTTCTCAACCAGTCCCGACACAAGGAACAAAACTCAAGGTCCCATAGAAAACCATGTTTTAAGGCCCTAGGATGCACAGTTTCTATTTGCATCGCAATGCACCGCAATGAACTGCACCATTCCAGGATGAGATGAAAGGTGTGGAGAGATCATAGAAGGTCCCAGTATGCAATAGCACACCAACTCTCACCTTCTCCCAATGTCTGCTCTGGGGTATGTCAGCCAGCTGCATGTGCCCATTCTCAATGCGGTTTACTTCAGGGTGCAAATCATATCAAGCAATAAGCAAATCGGAACAGTGACCTACAGCATCAGTTTCATCATGTCTGTCTACAGAACCTGTTCGGAGAATGGGTACTTCTGCTAGTTTATTAATGAAATACAAATAACTCATTTAAGTATAAACACAGGCTACATCTATGCAATTCTAATTTCAATGGTGACTCCCATGAATAAGGATCAATACACTAGACACCTCAATCTTCAATGCTAGATTTACAGGAATACAGACTTTAGTAGCACACACATCACTATGTTGTCATGATTCCTGCCCCTCATGTCCCCAGCCCTTCAAGATGTCAGGCTGGAGCCAGGCCACGATCACCTACATGGCCCTCAAGGGCCTCTCCATCCCTCCAAAGACCCACTTGGAGTCAGACTTGACGCTTGTGGCACCATACTCACTCACTCCCATAGGATAACATTGGGGATTGGACTTGTAGTGCATTGATGGGGACAAGATGGATGCCCCCACATATTTCGGTTCCCAGAATTGCATGTACAGTCTAGTCGTTTGGGTGTGGTTCAGCCCAGAGACACCTGGGATACCCAGAGACTATTTCAGCCAAGCCCAGGCAGAGAAACATGCTTTGTGTTTTCTGCAGCGTGACACTCACCATGTTCGGATCGGTCTCCAGTAGGACTGCATATTTCTTCTGCGCCATAGGGAACCAGGCTGCACCTCACTGAGGAGGTCCAACAAGGCTGAAACATGTCTGGGGTTGCTTGGTTTTCTGTGCAGAGGGGACCTGGCCTAGCAGTTCGGGCTGGGCTGCTCTCATTGGTGGTGGCAGCTGACTGATTTGCACATGGCTGGACCCCTTTTGCAATGGCACAGACGGGCTAAAAAACGGTAATGTGGAAGGTTGCCCAGAGCAATTGCCAGTGGTTCAGATTAATTCGAAACCTTCCATCCATCACTTTTGTGGTCACAGTTTGTCTCTCCATGTGAGAGAGGGTATGCCCAGACGTGGGTTCCTTGCTCGCTGCGCCATAGGGAACCAGGCTGCACCTCACTGAGGAGGTCCAACAAGGCCAAAACATGTCTGGGGTTGCTTGGTTTTCTGTGCAGAGGGGACCTGGCGTAGCAGTTAGGGCTGGGCTGCTACCATTGGTTGCGGCAGCTGACTGATTTGCACTTGGCTGGACCCCTTTTGCAATGGCGCAGACGGGCTAAAAAACGGTGGTGTGGAAGGTTGCCCAGAGCAATTGCCAGTGGTTCAGATTTATTTGAAACCTTCCACCCATCACTTTTGTGGTCACAGTTTGTCTCTCCATGTGAGAGAGGGTATGTCCAGACGTGGGTCCCTTGCTCGCTGCACCATAGGCAACCAGGCTGCACCTCACTGAGGAGGTCCAACAAGGCCGAAACATGTCTGGCGTTGCTTGGTTTTCTGTGCAGAGGGGACCTGGCCTAGCAGTTTGGGCTGGGCTGCTACCATTGGTGGCAGCAGCTGACTGATTTGCACATGGCTGGACCCCTTTTGCAATGGCACAGACGGGCTAAAAAACGGTGGTGTGGAACATTGTCCAGAGCAATTGCCAGTGGTTCAGATTCATTCGAAACCTTCCACCCATCACATTAGTGGTCACAGTTTGTCTCTCCATGTGAGAGAGGGTATGCCCAGACGTGGATCCCTTGCTCGCTGCGCCATAGGGAACCAGGCTGCACCTCACTGAGGAGGTCCAACAAGGCTGAAACATGTCTGGGGTTGCTTGGTTTTCTGTGCAGAGGGGACCTGGCCTAGCAGTTCGCGCTGGGCTGCTACCATTGGTGGCGGCAGCTGACTGATTTGCACATGGCTGGACCCCTTTTGCAATGGTGCAGACGGGCTAAAAAACAGTGGTGTGGAAGGTTGCCGAGAGCAATTGCCAGTGGTTCAGATTCATTCGAAACCTTCCACCAATCACTTTTGTAGTCACAGTTTGTCTCTCCATGTGAGAGAGGGTATGCCCAGACATGGGTCCCTTGCTCGCTGCGCCATAGGGAACCAGGCTGCACCTCACTGAGGAGGTCCAACAAGGCCAAAACATGTCTGGGGTTGCTTAGTTTTCTGTGCAGAGGGGACCTGGTCTAGCAGTTCGGGCTGGGCTACTATGTGAGAAACCACCCATGCAAACTTGGTAATACCAGAATTCGGTTGAGCGCGTAGTGTAGCCGTAGAAACCTTCCAGACAATGCAACTCCCAATAGTACAAAGGAACTATTTTGGAAGGGGAATTGCCCAGAAGATTATAATGATTCGGAACACAGCTACCTAGACAAAGAACACAATGTCAGGAGTTGAGTTCATGAAATAGACACAAGCAAAGCAAAATAAATGTAGAACAAACAACATACTCACGTAGTGAATACCTCTGGGCAAGGATAGTAAGCCAGGCAGAGCGGAGGGCCAGGATAACCAGGAGATCAGATTAGGTGCTTGTCCGTATAATGTTCTAGCAATGGAAGGGAAGATGAAAGGAAGTCCGTCCGACGAGTCTGGTTCCAAAACAAGGACAATCCAACCTAAACCTATACCCGCCGGCACGCCGAAGCCTAATGAAAAATGTCTGTGAATAATCCCAGTTCCTTGTGATGAGTTCCAAAAGAAATGTGCTCCGTGTGGAAGGTCCAAAGAACAGTGTTCCGAGTGACAGGATTTCCGAAGCAAGTGAGTTCCGTGATAAATGTTAGCAAGCAAATGATAGAAAAATGCAGGAGAAAAGATCTGAGACGCCAAATGCAGGAAAATGACAGGCAAAACTATGGTCGTTCGTTCCGAGGTCGAGTAACAGGTGGAATCCAATACGAGGTCAAGGGTTGTTCAAGATCAGTCCGTGAGACGAAAGCAGGGTCAAAGATTCAAGGCCAGACAAGAACACAGTAGAGAGCTCCAAAAGCCGAAAATTCAGAAGCAGCGTTCCGAATGCCGGGCAGAGATTTAAACAAATCACGTGACCATGCGGGGAACGTTGCAATGCCGTAATCGTGCACGTACGTGCTCAGGCAAACAACGTTTCCAGGGCAACCCCCAGCGTTGTCTGACACTCTGGAAACGCTTCGGCTCCGTGTGTGTTGGAAACATAACGCTTGACGGAACGGGGAGCAGACGCTGATTTCTTGACAGTATCCTCCCCCAAAGATGCCCTCACCCCCCGAGAGGCCAAGAACCGAGCCAAAAGAACCGGAGCATGTAAATTGGATTCAGGCTCCCAAGTACGATCCTCGGGACCATAATCTTTCCAGTCAATAAGGAAATACCGAACACCTCGGGAAACCTTAGAAGCAAGAATAGCCTTCACCTCATACTCCTCCTCACCCTGTACTTTGACTGGAGGCAGACGAACGGGGAGCCTGGTCCCCTCCGAACAGGGCTTCAAAATAGATACATGAAAACCGGATGGATCTTCCAGTTATCCGGTAGTTCAAGTCTCACTGCAGACTGATTTATTATATCCTTGACACGATAAGGACCGACATATTTGGGTTTCAAACAACTCCTCATGGGAATACGGAGGTGTTTGGTGGAAAGCCAGACCAACATACCCGGGTGGTAATCGGGCGCAGGAGACCTATGTCGGTCGGCGTACTCCTTAGAACGGTCCTGGGCTTTCTTCAGACGGGAATGCACCTGTTGATGTAGAGAAGCAATATCCCTGAGACTGTCTTGGACCGCGGGATTGTCTGACAAAACTGGAAGATCCAATGGCAAAGAACGTGGATGGTAACCATACAAGGCAAAGAAAGGAGAAGTACCTGTGGAAGTGTGAACTGAATTGTTGTACGCAAATTCGGCTGTCACTAATACCGACAACCAGGACTCTTGATGCTGCATGGTTAGACAACGTAAATACTGCTCAAGTGTGGCGTTTAAACGTTCCGTCTGACCGTCCGTTTCCGGATGATACGCAGTGGAGTACCTCGCATCAACACCCAGGGACGTAGTAAGATGCTTCCAGAAACGCGAGGTGAACTGCGAGCCTCTATCGGATATTATGATATCTGGAAGGCCGAAACAGCGGAAAACATGGCGAAGAAACAAGTCCGCCAGAACCGGCGCCGTAGGCAAACCTTGGCAAGGAACAAACACAGCCAGTTTGGAAAAAGAATCGATCACCACCCATATGGCGTCAAAACCCTGAACGGGAGGGAGTTCTGTGATGAAATCCATAGATATCATGGCCCATGGTTTGCTTGGGACCGGAAGGGGACACAATAAACCCATGGGTTTCATGGTTGTGGACTTACACTGGGCACAAATGGCCCAGGTAGAGATGTACTCCGAGACATCTTTCTGCATTGAAGGCCACCAGCACCATCTCTTGAGCTGTTCCAGAGTCTTGCGCAAACCAGAATGGGCTGAAACCAAAGAATCATGACCCCAACGTAACGCTGTTTGTCTGGAGTCGACATCTGGGAGATACAGACGACCTTTGACATAAGGCATGGAGTTAATTATGGTCATATTCAAACTCTCAATCTCCGGAGGATTCCCCGAAACCCATTCTCTAATGGATTCCTTTAATGAAGGCTTCAAAGTACAGGAGCATATAACCTGATTAGGTAACAACATTCCACCAAATTCCTTGGGAGAGGAGTCATCCCCAAACCTCCTTGAAAGTGCGTCTGCCTTGGAATGTAGAGCCCCGGGACGATACGTAATCTGGAAATTGAATTGTGAAAAGAATTCGTGCCACCTGGCATGCCTGGCTGTGGTGCATTTCACTGACTGCATGGCAAGAAGATTGCGATGGTCAGTGTAAACTTGTACTGGAACAGCAGTACCCAGAAGATGATGTCGCCATACCTTGAAAGCATCACGCACAGACAATAGTTCACGTTCGGTGACAGTGTAGTTAGCTTCATATTTGGTAAGCTTCCTGGAATGAAACGCCACAGGATGAAGGAAACCTGTGTCTTTGCAATACTGAGACAACACCGCCCCAACCGCTTGATCCGAAGCATCGGCCTCCACGTAGAATGGTTGCATAGACTTGGGATGCTGGAGGACTGGTGCGGAGGTGAACGCTGTTTTGAGATTGTCAAAAGCTTTTTGTGCTTCCTCCGTCCACTTGAACCCATTCTTAGGGCTGGTAAGGGTAGTCAAAGGGGCAACAATGGCAGAGAAGGAGCGTATAAAGCGTCTATAAAAGTTCGCAAACCCTAAAAAGGACTGCAAGGATTTGATAGACGTAGGAGCAGGCCAGTCCAGTACAGCCCTTACTTTGGAATCACTCATACCGACTCCCTGGTTCGTGATATAGTATCCCAGGAATTCCACATGCTGGGCATGAAAGATACACTTCTCTAGTTTAGCATAGAGATGGTTGTCTCGGAGCCTTTGTAGCACCGTGGAGACGTGTTGTACATGAGTATCATAGTCCGGGGAGTAGATCAGAATATCGTCAAGATATACAATGACATAGTGGTCGAGTAAATCACTGAAAACATCATTAATAAAATACTGAAACGTAGCCGGAGCATTGCTCAAACCAAAAGGCATGACTAAATACTCATACAGACCGTACTTGGTTTTAAACGCCGTCTTCCACTCGTCACCATTCCGCATTCTGACCAGATTATAAGCGCCCCGCAAATCCAACTTAGTGAAGATGGTAGAAGAACCCAATTGGTCTAGAAGAACCGAGATAAGCGGAATTGGGTATTGGTTACGGATGGTGACAGCGTTCAATGCACGGTAGTCAATGCAAGGGCGCAAATCGCCTTCTTTCTTTGGAACAAAGAAAAGGGGCGATGCCGCCGGAGAACGTGATGGCCTGATAAAGCCAGAAGCCAAAGACCTGTCCAGATACTCCTTGAGCACTAAGTCCTCCTTGCGGGTCAAGGAATAGACACGACCGGAGGGTACAACAGCATTAGGAACCAAATCAATAGGACAGTCATACTGTTGATGTGGTGGTAGGATCTCAGCCCCTCTCTTGTCAAATACGTCCTTAAAGTCTCGGTACTCACGAGGTAATACCGGGTTCATGACTGCTCCAATGACCAGAGCGGAATCCAAGAGATGAGTACTGGGTCCCAAAGACGAGGATCCTGATGTCCCACAAGACGTAGCACAGTATTCAGAATGAAAAGAAACCGTCCCTTTGGCCCAATCCACTAACGGATTGTGCTTCCTTAGCCAGGGCAACCCAAGGATTAACTTGAACTGGGGTGCTGTAATGACGTCAAAGGCTATGGTTTCGGTATGACCAGAGGACATAGTCATAAAAAGGTCTACCGTTTGTTCGGTAACCAGACCAGATAACAGAGTCGTGCCGTCAACGGCGTTGACCAGTTCAGGAGAAGGCTTGGGAATCAAAGGAATACCATGATTCTTAACAAACTGGCTGTCAGCATAATTCCCAGCGGCCCCTGAATCCAATATAGCATCCACTGTACAAGAAACCATGGAAGGAGCGAAAACATCAACAGTAATGGGAAACAAAACCATGGTATCAGAGCCCGTATTCAAGGGACTCGACAAAGGGGCTCTCTCTATTGCCGAGCTTTGGAGTTTCCCTGTTTTCGTGGTTTCTTAGGGCACTGTCTCAGGAAATGTTCCGAGGAGCCACAGTAATAGCATAGATTGTTCTTCCTACGATTCTCTCTTTCTTCAGACGAGAGCGGAGCCCTGAGGGTACCTATCTGCATAGGTTCAGGCGTAGCATGGCTCTGATCAGCAGCTACTGGCGTAGGATAGGGAACCAGACTCTTTTCCCCTTTGCGTTCTGCCCTCCGTGCATCGACTTGAAGGACTAGATCTACCAACTCCGAAAAACCAGTAGGAATCACTGGGACAGTGGACAAAACATCCTTGAGAGAATCCGAAAGACCTTTGTAAAATAGAGCCCCTTTCTTTGCCTCAGGCCAATCCGTCTCCGCCACCAGTTGGTTAAACTTGGCTAGGTAGGACAACAAAGGCAAATCCTTCTGTTGTAAAGAGAGTAGTTCCAAATCCGAGGCTTGGGATTTGTACCGTGTGTCAAAGACACGGGACATAGCGGAGATGAGAGCATCACAATCGTACAAAAGATGGCTCCCTTGTTCCAATAATGGATTTGCCCAGACCGCTGCTGTACCCCCAAGGTAGGATAACACAAAAGCCGCCTTGGTGGTGGCATCAGGGAAAGACATAGGACGGCACAGAAAATGCAGCCTACATTGGTTAATGAAAGTGCGGAACGTCTTAGGATCCCCCATGAAACGTTCCAGAGGGGCCAAGGGAAACTGGGCCGTCATGTAAACAGGCGCGTTCTCTTGTCGAGGAGCGCCTGCTCCAAGGGCAGAACCAGAAGGAGGGACGCTAGCACCACCACCTGCCTGCAAACTGGCCTGAAGGGCGTCGATCCGACGCTGGGTGGCATCATGAGCCGCAGTCATATCTGCGCGTAAACCAGCAACCAACTGAACCAAAGCTGCCAACGGATCGTCGACAGCTTCCATCATAATAGGATATACGGCTTCTGAATATGTGAGAAACCACCCACGCAAACTTGGTAATACCAGAATTCGGTTGAGCGCGTAGTGTAGCCGTAGAAACCTTCCAGACAATGCAACTCCCAATAGTACAAAGGAACTATTTTGGAAGGGGAATTGCCCAGAAGATTATAATGATTCGGAACACAGCTACCTAGACAAAGAACACAATGTCAGGAGTTCAGTTCATGAAATAGACACAAGCAAAGCAAAATAAATGTAGAACAAACAACGTACTCACGTAGTGAATACCTCTGGGCAAGGATAGTAAGCCAGGCAGAGCGGAGGGCCAGGATAACCAGGAGATCAGATTAGGTGCTTGTCCGTATAATGTTCTAGCAATGGAAGGGAAGATGAAAGGAAGTCCGTCCGACGAGTCTGGTTCCAAAACAAGGACAATCCAACCTAAACCTATACCGGCCGGCACGCGGACGCCTAATGAAAAATGTCCGTGAATAATCCCAGTTCCTTGTGATGAGTTCCAAAAGAAATGTGCTCTGTGTGGAAGGTCCAAAGAACAGTGTTCCGAGTGACAGGATTTCCGAAGCAAGTGAGTTCTGTGATAAATGTTAGCAAGCAAATGATAGAAAAATGCAGGAGAAAAGATCCGAGACGCCAAATGCAGGAAAATGACAGGCAAAACTATGGTCGTTCGTTCCGAGGTCGAGTAACAGGTGGAATCCAATACGAGGTCAAGGGTTGTTCAAGATCAGTCCGTGAGACGAAAGCAGGGTCAAAGATTCAAGGCCAGACAAGAACACAGTAGAGAGCTCCAAAAGCCGAAAATTCAGAAGCAGCGTTCCAAATGCCGGGCGGAGATTTAAACAAATCACGTGACTGTGCGGGGAACGTTGCAATGCCGTAATCGTGCACGTACGTGCTCAGGAAACCAACGTTTCCAGGGCAACCCCCAGCGTTGTCTGACACTCTGGAAACGCTTCGGCTCCATGTGTGTTGGAATTGTGGAACTTGTAGTTTTAACATAATGCTTGACGGAACGGGGAGCAGACGCTGATTTCTTGACATACTACCATTGGTGGTGTCAGCTGACTGATTTGCACTTGGCTGGACCCCTTTTTCAATGGCGCAGATGGGCTAAATAACGGTGGTGTGGAACATTGCCCAGAGCAATTGCCAGTGGTTCAGATTCATTCGAAAACTTCCACCCATCACTTTTGTGGTCACACCTGCAAGTACAAGAACACTGTTAGGAACAGCCTTACCTTGCGGCGCTTCTGCCCATCATTCATTGCTCCTTCTGTTCTGCGGGCATCTTCGGCGGTGTCATTCCCATCCCGGCACGCCGCTTCTTAAGGAAAAGGGAAAAGAACAGAAAAAAGGCATTAGTAAGCATTCTGCAAATCTTCGCTTATTTTTAAATACTGTACAAGCTTCAAACGCTTACCTGAATCCCAGCCGCTCTGGCGGAACTCTGTCTCCGGAACTTCTCATCCATCTGCAAGAGAGAAAAGACACTCCAGGTTAGCGTGGAAACATCTAGAGGCGCTGCATACCGCGCTTACTCACCGCATTTGTTCTTCATAACCGGCATCCACGCTGAAAACGTTGCGGCAGCTAAAAGACACATGAAAAGAACTCAGTTCAATACCACCTTCAGCGCTACTCATCTCAGCAGCACGCCGTCATCCCCGGACGCCGGCCATCATCTAAGGAAGGAAAGGAACGAAGTTAGAGAACTGTTCAAAAGACTCATTATGCTTACCTGTTGGACTCTTGCCAGTGAAGTAACTAGGCAGCAATGAGCCCGCATCAATCAACGCGCCCCTGCGCTCAAAGCAGGACGGAGAGCACACTATCCAAGAAAACAAGGTGAGCTGTGGATCAAAGGGAAGGGTTGGACCCCGGGGAAGAAGGGGTTCAAGCACACAGAGACAATAGGGAGTCAAACTCTACCAATCCTGTCTTTCAGGCCCAGTCTCCAGTCGAATAGCCTCCAGGGAAGGATTCGAGGTCGTAAGAGGTCAGAACAGGCTGAATGACACCCCCGTGGATACCAGGTGAGCGTTACATATATGTATATATATATTTGGGTTACCCTGAAAGAGGATCCAGGATAAAGCTTTCCTTTGATAAAAACTAAATTAAATCAGAGCACCCCTTCCATCTAAATCTCTCTGTTTCTCTTTTATTGACAATAAATTCCTTCCCTCTTACTCAATGTACATGTCAGAATTTCAAACAACGGTCTACAAAACTCAAGGAAAATATGGACTACTTGACATTCCAACATGTAAATTGCTTGTGAAGAGAAGAATGTCAGTTTAAGATGTGTGTTCGCTAGATTCCCTTCAATAGTGCTTATATTGAATCACCATGTAAAGGTGCAAACTCCTCATTTTCAAAGTACAACTTAGGGAAAATGAGTAGACGTTAATCACAGGTTCCTCTTTGTCTTGAATGGTTGAGCGTCAATATCAGAACGTTGCTTGGTGAAGGAAATTACTTCAATTACCTTATTTCTGTAGGTGTTTAGAGAGTGAGATATCCTTTTGGCCCCCAGAATGCTTGATCATTACACAGAAAAGGAGGCAAAGGATCTCCCCATATATACATCATAGGACCTATTCTATCAAATCTATAATTTCAAAAGCACATACATTTCTGAAATATGTATTCATTTCTCAGGATCTACAGTCAATATATGTACACCTGGCCTCTTGGTACTTTCACAAATAAAAATGTCTAAAATTTAGTCTATTTCTCTTTAGAGTATCACTCCCATCATACTTACATAGGAATTTCATTTTGGCTGTCAGTCAGTGAATGAGTGAGCGAGAGAGTGCCCAGAATCTATGGGTTTATACATTTTACAGAATAGAAACCCCTCTCTATAGAGGTGGGTACAAATACTCTAATGTAATTGATCAGTGTATGTGATTGGACAGTCTTCTAAAAGGAACGTCACACTAAACAATCCCCACCTCACTCCTTGGGAATATTAACGATGGGGGCAGTTCAATGGGAGTGACTTTTAAACCCAGTTTCCCTCCCATTTGATGTGATGTTATCTTGAAGATTTTCGACATTAAACAATTGTAACTTTCAAAAACCTCATATTGCTCTCACTCAGGTGAATCCAATTGTGGGATTCCTATCTCGGCACAACATGTGATGTATGAATTACAGATTGTTACATTTTCCCTCTGATACTTTTATATAAACATTATTTTTCCATCTTAGAATAACTGGCTCGCCAGCACGGATGCTAGGAAATATAAATCACTTATGCTCATTGTTTTTGTGTCAAAATATCCACATTTGCCTATTTTGAATAAGTAAACAGAAATCAACAAATTATTATTTTACATTCAGCTAATGGCGCTTTTCACCCTGAACTTTTGTTTTAAAAAATTAAGTCTCTAGGACATTTCCTTCAAAGGTAATACACAAAAATGTGATTCTATTTGCAGATTCTTCCATGTAGATTCTTCCATGTAACTGAAATGATTTCTCTATGTGCCTTGTCAATTTTTTGGGGCAGATACTCTTGTTGTTGATGGGTTCTAAAATTGCACATTTCCTTGCACGTTGCTATTTCAGACGCTGTGCACAGGCTGCTGCTAAAATTTTTGTTTAAAAATGTGGTGCTGTTTTTCTGAATCCTTCTCCTTGGTGAAGATTGCTCTACAGGAATATTGGAGGGACAGAGGAGGAAGTGTCAAGGAAAGCAAGGAGAAACAGTGTGGGGAATAGGAGATAGGAAAGAAGAAGGAGGAAAGATAGAGTGAGAGATCTAGTGAGAGGAAAATCAGAGCATAAGAGAATAGACCAAGTGGGACTGGAGTGGATGAAGGCAGCAATCCTACCTGTACATCAAATGTGGGAACCTAGATTGGGAACCAACTCGATTGTTCACAGAAGGAGTTTAGAGAGAAAAGGTGCTTGCCTTTAGGCCATCACTGTTAGACAGTCAGCATTTTAGATGGTAGGAGTTCCTGCTCTCAAGTGACAAATCTGGGGATGAGGGACACCCGGGTTAGGGAGGAGACAACTCCCTCTAGATGAGATTGGGAGGGACAGCCCTTACTGAGCCCCTTTTCAGAACTATACAAATCCATGAAATGCCTTTGCAAGTTGATTTGTTGTTGAGGCCATCTTTGGCAGTTATCTGAATAGTTATATAAATCAAGGTCATTGTTGAGCTGTATATCATGTTTGCACTGTGTACCTGTCTTTGTGTGAATGGCTCCTGTGGTGTTCTTCAGAATGCCTGCTGATGTAATCATCCCACACTTGCACATCCTATTTCAGATGCTGTGCGCTGGCTGCAGCTCACATTTTTGTTTTTAAATGTGTCACTTGTTTCTGCATCTTTCTCTTCGGTGTAGATTTTCCTACAGGACCATTGAAGGCAAAGAGGAAGCAGTGTAAAGGAGAGTGAGGAGACACAGTGTGGCAGACAGGAGTAAGAGAGAGGGGAGTAGGATGAGGAAAGAGAAAGTGACAGAGTGGTCTAGGGAGAGGAGCATCAGAGCACAAAACAATTGACTAAGTGAGACTGGAGTGGCTGCAGGCACCAATCCTAACTGTACATCGAATTGAGGAACCTAGATTAGGGACCAACTAGATGGTTCCCAGAAGGAATTTAGAGAGAAAAGGTGTTTGCCTCTAGGCCCTCACTGTTAGACAGTCATTATTTTAGATAATAGGGGTTATCATTCTGAAGTGACAAATCTGAGGTTGATGGACACCTGGGTTAGAGAGGGGGTAGCCCGCCCTAGATGAGATAGGAAGGTACGGCCCTTAGTGAGACCCTTTTCAGAACTATAAGAACCCTTGAATTGTCATTGCTAGTTGATGTGTTCTTCATGCCATCTTTGACAGTTATCTGAATAGTTATATAGATCAAGACCATTTGTGAGCTGCACTTCACGTTTGCACTTTGTACATGTCTATCTGTCAGTGGTTCCTATGGTGTTCTTAACAATGCCTGTTGATGTAATCATTCCACGCTGATAAGGGGATGCACAGACCCAGCCTTCACCCGTCACAGTGAGAAACACACTATAAAGAGCAGATACTGGTTGCAGCACCCCAGATTTCTGTGGTGCAAGTATAGTGCAGCTCCCTGCATGGGATTATGCGGTTTTACAGGCATAGCCAGAAATTATAGCAGATCAGGAGCAATACAAGGAAGTCAAGCAAGACAAATATGATCCCATACAACAAACGAGAAGCCAGAAAGGAAATAAGGTGGCAAAGAAACCTGGCGTTCTGACTCAAACAGTCACCGGAGAAGGCCAAGAGAGAAAGTAAAGTGAGTAAGTGTTGAGGCATGATGTACAATTGTCACAGGGTTCCTCATACTCGGAATGGATCAGAGAAAGGCTGTGGCTAATTTTAAAGGTTTCAATAGTAGTGGGCAGGGCTGTCACAGGGTGAGGTGCGGCCTCTGGGAAAATATTTGGTGAGGCCCATTTATTTTTTTGCACTTGGCCAGCAGCGCTGCAAACAAGCAAAGCGAGAAATCTCCATTCGAGTTTATGCATGGAAGAATCTGATATGGTCTATTATTATGACTGCACATCGACTAAAGAAAAGCCATGCTTCTAGTACTGAAGAACGGTTTATTCCAGACTGAGTTGTGTATCATAGGCATAAATATATATGTGCATGCATTTTATTTTTAAAAGGTACTTTCGGGAGTAGCTTGGGTTACACTTCCACATATCTGTCAGAAATAAAATATATGCACTCATCCCACCCAGTGTTCACCCCAACTTCAACTTTCGAAACTTTTATCTCTGCAAATGAAGAAATGTTTTTTGTAGTCAATTTTGAAAGTATGTACATTTTCAATTGACAACATAGATAGGCTGCTCAATCTCTCAGTCTATTGTTGACTGTTGGTAGATCTTGATTAATGAGAGTTTGCTAAAGTAGACTGCTTTGAAAAAACACTGGTGGGCACTTTGAGAGCATGGTTCGATGGTAAGGATTGAGAAAGCTAAGAGTTCCCCTGAGGAGGTGTTTTGGACGGAGAAGGGCAGGAATTACCATAGGGATTACTAGGCATTTCCATTGGCAGTCAATAAGGTGGCCATTACCTACCAAACAACACCTACAGACTGTGTCCCTCTTCATATGCCATTCCTCCCTATCTTTATTCAAGTATAATAGTGTTGGCTTAATGGCCCAAACTAACAAGTTTTTTCCAGGAAGCTTGCAACCTTCACAACTAGTCACAACAGTCCATGGGACACTTTGTTATGCTAATCCTTTGAGTTAAAGAAAAAGGGTTTTATAGCTTTCTTGAAGCCTGACAAACAAGTGATATCCCTGATATCACTGCGAAGGGAATTCCAAAGCGTCGGTGCACCGATATCAAAGCTGGTACCCCCAAAAATATTCAGTTTATACCTGGGTCACAAAAAGCTTGCCCAGTCCATTAGAGCGCAATGATCACAGGACAGGGATCTTTTGAAGCCATTGTGTCAAATAGGCAGGAGCTTGGTTCACCATACATTTATGGGTAATGCAGTGATTGGCTTGCCTGCTCTGCTCTCATCAGCCCAGACACAACTCTTACTGCCCCATTTTGAGCCACTTGCATTCTTAATTTTAACTTTTGAGGTGCCCACCAGAAGACTATTACAATAGTCAATCCTGGAGTTCACCAAAGCCGTAGCCAGCATAGAAATGTTCGCTGTAGACAGATAAGGCTTGAATTGAAATTGATTTACTTTTGCGGCGATCACGGCACATACAACAAAAGTACTTTTAAACTCATGTTAGAGTAGATATTTCTGGGAACTATGGTGCTATCAAGGGAGCAACGAGTCAACATAAAAACAGCATTTTGGACAGCCCTAATCTAATGAACCCTATAGGTACCTTACCATCACAAGCCATATGCTGTAGTTAGAACATACATTTATATCCCAAACCAAACACTGGTAAAACCACTATTAGTTAACTAGTCTAGAATGTGAACTATTTAGCAATTGTAATTCTTACATCAAAACTTTTTTTTCATTTCCTCACAGGATTTCTAATTATACTATTACCAGAAATGGTTTTCTTGAATTTGAAGTGTCAAACATATTGTTCAAGACACATCTAAATACCCACAACATCAACCAATGACATTTAAGGTAAGAGACTTAACCTAACAGGAGCGCACATTATTGTACCACTATACCAACTGCCTTCTAGTGATTTATCACAACCACTCTTTCCTATTGTAGGATTAAGATATAGGGGAATATTAACATAGTCACTGTGTCTGAAAGCATTTGTGAAGACAATCGAGATCTATGCAATTCATTATCTGCAAATAGGTTCAATGACCTTGGACTAACCTTAGGGTGAGTCAGTTCTAATCTCACTACTTTGTTAGCAATATCTTATCGTGTCCTGACCCACCATTTCAATCGCAAACCTCTACCAGTAACAAAAATTCACTGGCTAACAACAATTCACAGGCTAATATCTTTCCTGCACCTAAGCAGATCAATTCTATTACAGACGCACCTAACTCAGTCTGTTTCGGGTACTGGTGTGTGTGCCTTTCACAATCTCATAAACATGGACAAACAATGTACTGTGTGCACGTGGTGTTATTCATAATGTTCCATTAGGATTTATTTGGCAACCACGCCACAATCAAATATTGATGTCATAATTTACATCATTGTTCACAAAACCCATAATATTGCTCAATGAACTTTTCCTTTCTTTTGCTCTCTGAATTTATCTGTTCATCTACTATTGACTCCATCCCCCCAAACCTGGCCTGACGTGTGACACAATATGGTATGACTCATCCAATCTTATGTTTTTCCGATATAATTACTATTATGATTTATGTTACGTCTTGAATACTTAATGATTTGGAATTCACGGATGCATTTATGTTTGATCACTGAATGTTCGGCCTTGACAATGACCAGGGGTCGAAACACGTGTCGGCTGGTTTTCTTTTTCACTGGAGAATACAAATACCATACTTTGCATGAAGTGGACTTTTGGAATACTTGTTTGGACTATCTCAAGAACTAAATTGAATAAGACTGGTTTTGAGCGCGAGGTACTCCCCCGAAGCCCAATCTTTTCTGTATATTTATCTACAAACTTTGTGGGAAGTTTGAGGGGGTTGGATTATCTCGCTGCCAAGCATTTACATCAAGCATTCAGGCTCTGAATTTTGGTACTATTTTTAGGGTGGCCACTATCGCACCTTCAGAGATCGATCCCACAGATTTAACCCATTACGCATACCATAAGTCAGCAGCTCAGTAGGTGACTGAACCTTATCAATAGCCACTCTGGATTGGCGTGGACCCTGAAAAGCTGCCAGCCAAATAATTTCTGTCTCAGAGCAATTCACATATCTTCTTAATCTTTCAAGCACGAGTTTGTGATTCACCAAATCAAATGCTGCCAAAAGATCCAGCAAAATAAGTAACATGGCTTGACCATTATCAGCTATTTTAACAAGATTAGCTCGTAATTCCAGCATGGCAGTCTCTGTTCCATGGTGAGTACAAAAGCCCGATTGACAGGCACTCAACAGTCCATATCCCTCTATGTGCTCTTGAAACCGTAGATAAGCCACCCTATCAAGGATTTTGAGTAAGAATGGGACATAGTGATGAAGTAATAATTGCCCACCACCACTGGGTCAAGATATTCTTTTTTCAAGAGGGGTGATCTCCAGACCTCTTTGAGTGACAATGGAGCAGTGGCTGTCGCAAAAGAGGAGTTCACACTTCTACTGAGTGAAGTTGCAATGTAATCTTGGAATCTTTAATTACACTAGCAGGGCATATATCACTTGGACAGGCAGATGGTTTCAATCCTTTCACCATTCTTATGATGTCAGCATCTTTGATCTGCTCAAAAAATGGAACTCTGGAGGCCCATTCATTGGAACCATAAGAAAGTTATTATGATGGTCAACTGAGTCGGCTAAACTTACAAGGTGAGCATTAATTGTAGCTTGATGAAGTTTCAATTTTGTAGAGAACCCCCTTTGGATCTCAGTGCACCAGGCATTATTCTTAGGTACCTTAACACTCACTATACTCTTACTCTCTAATTCTCTTAAAATAACAAATAGTTCTTTATGGCTAGACTTTATGTTATTTATCCTATTATCAAAGTTGATTTGTTTGGCCACAAGAATGGCTTGTTTGTATTTAGTTGCCATGAGCTGGTAAGAAGAGAGGGTGTTCCTACAGGGCTTTCTCCTCCACTCATGTTCTGCTGATCCTTTGGGTGTCCTGTACCCTGTAATTTCCTTAGAGAACCATATATTCCTAAGTTTCTCAGACTTGACCTTTTTTACACGCAAAGGTGCGAAGGTATTAATGGCTACATTACCAATGTGTACAAACTGTTCCACCAAAGCTGAAGTATCAGTATGATGTAGTAGCATGGAAAGAGGGGGGAGAATTAATTCAGCAAATGCCTCTGGGGAAACCCAATGCACATGTCTAACTTGTGATTCAAATCTAGGATATAAATTACCTTTTTCCATTTGCCTGGAAGGGGGAAATTGAAAGAGATCAGAAAATGATGAGACCATGGACAAGGCAAAATATCCTTGTATTATAAGGAGTCAATAAATAGATCATGAGGTACCACATGCGGACGTAAACTGTTAACTTCAGTAAAAAACGGTCCGCCCATGAAAGGGAGCTAGCACTGCACCTGCTCCATCCCTCTGCTGGCTGGCACAAACACTAATGGCCCGCAGGGCAGCTCCTTAGGCTGAAATCTGTGCATATGACCCCCACCAGCCCAATGACGGCATGACAGCATGCCTGGCCCGTGAGTGACACAACGCAGTGTACCAGCAACTGGCTGGCACCCTTAAGGCGCGGGACCCGCACCCTCTGCCTCTAAATGTGTATGTTATCGTCACTCATTGCACAGCAAGCACACATACATTATAGTACACAATACATCCTTCGAGCAAAGTGACTTGATAGGACTGTGAGTCACTGCAGTTAGTATGTTTCTAATATATAATATATTGCACTTCACACACACAGACACAGTCAGCCGCCGGTGCGGCCGGCCCCTGGAGGAAAAGGCAGCAATGAGCCACACACTGACCATTGCATCTGACCCCGGTCACTCCTGAACCTGCCAGCCCCCCCTGTTTGTACTCCCACCCCCATGATGGCCCTGGTAATGTGTGGGCGTGTGGCATATTGTGCATACTCAGCAAATTGTCATTGGTTCCTCGATGATGTCCCTATGTGGCGTCCATGTGTGTATTGAATTTCCATGATGAGGAAGCTGAGTAATCCCACCAATGCGAGTTTGTACGCATGTTTCAGTGCAACTAAGGCTACCTGCATATTTAGCCGCTAGATTATCTTTTTTATCGCTAGTACAGGATCTGTCCAAAAACTAAACGAAGTCAAAAAAGGGTTCTGTTATAGTTTTGTCAAACAAGTCCTATCTGAGCTGTAAAAGTTAACCTGTTATGGTATCGCAGTCATGTTGCTCACAGTTGTGTGGTTGACAGTACAGGAAGTGGTGGTAGCCAGGTTAGGGGCCACAGGGAAAGCAAGTAAAACAATGGCATTCACAGCCCCAGGGTCCTGATCTAATGTATAGAATTCTCTTCCTGGCTTCTTCACAGGTAATAAAGTATTGCACAGACTAGTATTCCTTGTTTCAGAAGGACCTTGATAATTGGGGCTGTACCTTCCTCTGGTTCCCCGCGCAGTTGATGAGGAATTTTGGGAAACCATTCTGTTTGGTTTACCTTCATTAGGACTAGCTCTGCCTTGCGTATGCATGCTACTTTATTGGCATGTGTCTAACAAAGGGAGTTTGAGATAGTTGTGAAACATTCAGTTAGTGAGTTAGTTCTGGGGGCAGTTGTGCGTCTTTATTGTCAGTTACATTCAATGGTGTAGCACGCAGCACAGCTGCTTCTGCTTCTGTGTTTATGTCAGTGACTTCTAGGAATACTCATCCGGGTACAATAGATCATACAATTCAGTTTGCACTAGAGGTACCAACCTAACCAATGTTTTGGGTAGATGGGCTCAATAGAAAGGTGCATTTTTCAGTAATGGGCCCTGGTCTAACAGAAACTGGTTCAGTTACTGAATGTGGGTCTGAATGGTTTGCTGACCTATTTGCTCCTGTGTATGCTAGACGAGATGTGGTTCTCCCCTACCTCACACTAGACAGATAGGCCTTTAGGATCTACTAGTATTTAAGGATTCAAAGTGAGATTTTCTCTTACGCTGTCTCGGTATTGGTCTTCATCTGAAGAAGTATTCGTTGGCGTGTATGGTTTAAACTTGGAGGCACTGGGGTTTGGAAATGTACCTTGTTCTGGTGGGAGGGCAAACAATTCTGCTAGGTCCAAAAGAGGCATTCATTCCTGCAGTGGCCATCCTGTTTAAAAGAGTTGCAGGCAATGAGACTGCTGTTCAACGTGTGGGGTACATCTAAGATAATCTAGTCATGCAGTAGCAGGAGAGAGTGGAGCAGTCACACTGTCTGCATGCTCATTCTATCAGGGGGCAGTTAATTAACTAATGAAGAACTCATTGATATCTTCCTCTGTCTCCACATCCTGTGTATCCTTTGAACACAGCAGGGCAGGGGCCAGCCCATTTCTTTCCCTGATCAGCCACTGTTTCTCAAATCATTGTCGATATTCCTTTAGTTTGCCATTCATATTTTGAATCCCCTAATTTCGGAGCCGTTATGTCTTTCTGACACATCTTCCTACCAATCTGAATATACCCCCCACAACTTTGGACAAATATTTCCATTTTTGTATTCTAAAGTGTGCTTTAAGTTGGCCATCTTGTCAATATGAAAGATGCCTTTAGTGATAACTGGTTATGCTGACTTTATTGTGTGGGATTGTGCCTCTCTGGTAAATGTGCGCATGTGCTGCTCTTATATTGACTGTACATATATTGCGCCATCGAACCCCTTGTTGGTAGGGGAAATTCTTAAGACTATTCCGTACACAGGTTTTATTATTCTGTCTATATTTTACCATAACTAATACTAATTACCTGATCATCCACCACTTCACAACCACTCTCAATTACTCTCACACACAAGGGTGACTCCACTTTTTTCGCAGCATTGACAAGGGAGGAGATTTGGGCACCAGGGAGTACTCCAAGTGATTCTAAAAAGGATACAAAACTTATATTCCACTCACATCCTGTAAGCTGATTAAATTCCAGTTCACCAGACCAACAGTTAACCTGAGGGTGCATTTCATTTTATCAGACACAGACAATATAATATTCATGCCCTGTGACATTCTTACCCAGACGCGATCCTTTACCAATTTCTTGAGTGTACTAGTCTCTCATTTACCCAATACGATGCTTGATATGATATGATATGATAGTTTATTTATATAGCGCCTATACACAATGTGTTTCAAAGTGCTTTAAGGCAAGGGAGGGAAGAAGGGAAAATACAATGACATTCTTACAGGCCATGAACAGTAAGGATGTGAAATTAACTATCGTACTCAGCCTGACGACATTTCAGATAGTGCAAGAGCTAAGGCATAGATAAGGAAGGGAGGGGTGAGTGGGAAGGAAATGGAAACAGACAGGCGACTACCATACTAGGCCTGACGACATTTCTGGTAGAGCCGGAGAAAAACAAAAGGTGAGGGAGAGGGGTGCAGAAAGGTAGGGGAGGAACAAAACAAGGGACTATCATACTAGGCCTGATTACATTTCAGATAGTGCTGGAGGGGGCATGGGGAGGAAAAAACAAGTAAGGGGATGGTGGAGGAGACAGACGAGGTTACTATCATGCTAGGTCCAGGGACAATTCTGATAGAGTAAGTGCATAGAAGAAAGCAAGGGGAGGAGATAGGAAAAGGGAGAAGGGAAAGGAGGAGAGAACAGAGAGTTAGCAGTCAAAAGAGTGGAGAAGCAAGAGCGGAGAGTGAATACAATTGCAGAATTCAGTAGTAACACAAAATGTTGCAAGCCAGGATACAAGATGAAGATGGGAACAGCATGATTCAGGGCCACCATGAGTACAAGATGCAAAGGAAGTCCAGCATGAGGGTTGAGAAAGGGTGACGCACCGTGAATGAAGTCCATAAAAGTGAAATCCAGCATTGGCCACAACACGGTGATGGCGAAACCAGAATTTATCAGGACAGACTACTGCAGAACTAGGCTTGAGGAGCATGAGGGGGGAGCAGGGTAGAAGAATCAATCAAAACAGGCAACACCTGTGTGCGAGAATGGTGGAGGAACAAGGGAACATCACAGGGGGACTAGAGGGGGTGGGGATGGCATGTGGGGACAGAGGGAGTAACACATGTTGGTGAATGCTTACCTGCTGTCTGAGCAGAGGGTCGTGCCCTGGATCCTCCTGGTCTTAATAGGTCCAAACAGGAATTGCCCTTTTCTTTGTCTGCCCTTTGCTTAGGACGCCCGGGCAAGAGACACTCTTGATCTAATAGTTAAGAGCAGGAAGAAAGAGGCAGGGCTAAGAAGGTGGGTGGTGCTTAGGCCAGGTGACCTAGATCCACTTGCACCTGCTCCCCATCTGCAAAGGAAAAGAGGCTGGAGGGCTCCTTCAGTAGGGAAAAAGAGCGGCAAGCAGGAAGGCACCAGGTGGGCGGGGCTTGCTAAGTGGTGAAAAAGAGCGGCAAGCAGGAAGGCACCAGGTGGGCGGGGCTTGCTAAATGGTGAAAAAGAGCAGCAAGCAGGAAGGCACTAGTCTGACAGGGCTTGCTAAGTGGTGAAAAAGAGCAGCAAGCAGGAAGGCACCAGGTGGGTGGGGCTTGCTAAGTGGTGAAAAAGAGCCGCAGGCAGGAAGGCACCAGGTGGGCGGGGCTTAGGGCACGTGACCTAGATCCACTTGCACCTGCTCCCCATCTGCAAAGGAAAAGAGGCTGGAGGGCTCCTTAAGTAGGGAAAAAGAGCGGCAAGCAGGAAGGCACCAGGTGGGCAGGGCTTGCTAAGTGGTGAAAAAGAGCGGCAAGCAGGAAGGCACCAGGTGGGCGGGGCTTGCTAAGTGGTGAAAAAGAGCGGCAAGCAGGAAGGCACCAGGTGGGCAGGGCTTGCTAAGTGGTGAAAAAGAGTGGCAGGCAGGAAGGCATCAGGTGGGCAGGGCTTAGGCCAGGTGACCTAGATCCACTTGCATCTGCTCCCCATCTGCAAAGGAAAAGAGGCTGGAGGGCTCCTTAAGTAGGGGAAAAGAGCGGCAAGCAGGAAGGCGCCAGGTGGGCGGGGCTTGCTAAGTGGTGAAAAAGAGCAGCAAGCAGGAAGGCACCAGGTGGGCGGGGCTTGCTAAGAGGTGAAAAAGAGCGACAAGCAGGTAGGCACCAGGTGGGCGGGGCTTGCTAAGTGGTGAAAAAGAGCAGCAAGCAGGAAGGCACCAGGCAGACGGGGCTTGCTAAGTGGTGAAAAAGAGCTGCAGGCAGGAAGGCACCAGGCGGGCGGGGCTTAGGCCAGGTGACCTAGATCCACTTGCATCTGCTCCCCATGTGCAAAGGAAAAGAGGCAGGAGGGTTCCTTAAGTAGGGAAAAAGAGCAGAAAGCTGGAAGGCACCAGGTGGGCGGGGCTTGCTAAGTGGTGAAAAAGAGCGGCAAGCAGGAAGGCACCAGGTGGGCGGGGCTTGCTTGCTAAGTGGTGAAAAAGAGAGGCAGGCAGGAAGGCACCAGGTGGGCGGGGCTTAGGCCAGGTGACCTAGATCCACTTGCACCTGCTCCCTATCTGGAATGCTTATGTCTCTGCATCTCATCCTGCTACTGGATTAACCATTGGTTTCCTGTATGGCTCTGAAGAAGCACCACTTATGGCCAATCTCCTACCAACCACCTTGCTCAATCCTCTATTAGGACTCCTTACCTCAGTTAGCACCAGAGGAGTTTGGAGCAGGGGGGTGTTAGGGAGAATTCTCTGTTTAGGCTGAATTTCCTAACCTAGTGAGTCCCCCAGCAGCTTTGCTGGATTTCGGGAGTTTGTTTTTTCCATCCTGCCAGGAGTGAGACTCTTTTCCTCCCACTCTTGGACATGTATGTGTGTAATTCCTTTGAATGTCAATGTGTTCTATGGGCTATGGGGTCTTTTACTCCATAGGGTCTCATATGTTTTTCTATGTGTGTTACACCGCACCCTATGTGCCGTAGCACTGGGGCGTCCCAGCGGACCTCCACCATAGACTCCATACCCGGGGACTGACTACTGTCTCCCCGGGCATGTAAAGTCACCATTGGCTTTACTAGACCTAAATTTACTAACAGAACTAGTACAAACCATCTTATCGTGGACGTACTAGTAGGGGTAATTCGATTACTCCTGGATCTATTACTCGAGGGGGCACTGTCCCGTCCCCCCTCGTCGAGTTTTGGCTGGTGGCAGTGGAAACTACTTGTTATGTTCAACCCCGAACCTAACCCTATGGGATTCGTCCCATTGTTGGAGATTGATACTTTTCCTCGTTAATCTCTAACGTACCACCGGTCTACTTATCGTAAATAAGTTTATCGGATGGTATTTTCTGCCAGAACTCGGTTTTTAAAATGGCGTCTGTGTTCGTCTCTGTGACTCCTAAACCAAAGGTTGAGCCCTTTGTCCCACTTTTGGCGGGCTCTGTACAGAGACGCTCCAATGTGGTGACATTCTGTCTGGGTTACCACAGGGGAGGGGGTTTAGGCGCCCTGGACCGAGTTGCCTTGCCAACTCCGGTCGCACTCTGGAGTGATTGGCCCAAGTGGTGAGCCTTCCCGCTCACCACTTAGCATGTGTTGATTGACAGCTAGGCTGAATGAATGGGGGTTTTCTGCATAAAAGCAGGGCTTTTGGGACTGGATCTGCAGAAGTCGCCACAGGACCTAAGAATCCGACGAGGGTAACGCTGAGCCGACCTGCAACGACGACACCTCCGGTGGAGCCCTGCTGAGCCGACTCACCACTTCCCGACGACAGAGGAGATCTCCCTGCCGGAGAGTCTCTTCCCCTGACTGGTGGGAACAACCAGTCCCCTTTGCTTTTTATTCGCCTCAGGACGCAGTGGTCGAATTGCCCGTGCAGCGCACCTCGGCAACCGGATAGCCACTACCCCTGTACTGCGACCAAAAGGTGGTGCTTTGTGATGGAGCACTCCGCGGCTGGTCTCTTCCCTGGTGGTGCACCGGACTTCACTTTTCTTCGACGACGAGAACATCTCTACTCTTGGCAAAGACCCGACGTGCATCCACCACCAGGAACAACTGCCCCCGCCGGAGCTGCCCTCCACAACAAGGTACCGTGTCCGCCTGGCTTCCCTTTCGATCGGTTCGAGTGAGGTGTCTTAATCCTCTCCTTTCCGTTGGGTCGCCTCCAAGCTTTTCTCATTTATTGTTCTGAACTGGTTCAATCTGCCGATAACAATTTGCTACAAAGACTTGAAGGCATCTCCAATAGAGACTTTTTGGGACATATCGCCTTGCCTCCGAGTGGGCCTGGCCTCTGAACTTTATGATCTATTGTGGTTCTTGCCTTCTTACCGTACATTTTACCCGTGAAGTATTGAACTGTGTTGATTTCGTAACCTGCCTATCTTTTTCTCTCCCGTCCTAACTAATATTAGAGTACCATCTAGGTTGAGGTATACAACTCTGTCTGTAAATAAGTGGTGCCGGTAGAACCTAGACTTGTCGAAATATTGTTAGGGGGATTGATCGTTTCTTCTTCGTAGAGTAATTGTGTTTGATTTGTTTGCCGTGAAAGTGCCATAGTGTTTTTAATAGACGTTTCGTTATAAATAAATACCTTAATATCTTTACACTAAGCCTCGTTGCGTGTTTGCTTGTCTTGCTGGGAAGAATTGCCCTATTTTGTATACTCCACATACTGCTCAACTCTTCTTGAGGGAAGTCTGACTGCTCAGCCACAGCTACCAAGTGAATCTGTGTGGTACAGACTGCTACCAAGTGGGTTCACCGCCAAACACCTGTAGTCCTAAATCTTTTGCAGTGGTCCCAGAGGGAACTGCACAGGTTTCCGCCTAACACTGGTGTACAGCGGTGGGATTTGTATCGAGTATACAGTTTAGAGTGCTTTTCGACACTGTAGGATAACTAACCACAAAACTTAGCACAAAAAGCAACTTTCAAAAACATGTCTATGATGGAAACTTACAGTCAAGAGTCCTTGTCAGGTGAAAATACTGAGAGTTTGCGAGCTCTCTGTAGGCAAGAGAATCTTTCTGTAAGAGGCAAGAAGTTAGAACTAATCGAGAGATTGCTGGCGAACCAAAGTCTGGTTACTGGTTCAGAGGAACCAAGCTCTCCAGCAAATGTAGATAACAGTGATGGTGTTGATCTAAATCATAATTCTGATGATAGCGATGAAGAGGCTGACGAGGACGGAGAGGCTAACGAAATTGTCTCCCCTGCTCCTCTACCCGCCTTACCAGCTGTGCCTACGGGGCCCATACCAGGTCCCACAAGTAACCCTGCTTATTTTGAACTTAAAAAAAATGAAGCTCGAATTAGAATACAAACAGTTCTTGGCTCAATCTGAACGAAACCAAGAGCTCGAGTTCAGACAGATGAATGCCCAGGCTGAGCAGAAGCAAGCTGAGTTAAGACTCAGGGAAATAGAACTTAATCACGAGTTAGAGATGAAAAAGTTGTCTATGGAAAATGCTTCTCTCTCCTCTGGTTCCTCTAGGAGCTCCAGTCCCAAAAGACCCCGGATGCCGAAGGAATTAGTGGGTATGTATGAACCGAGATTGGATGTGTTGGATTGGTTGAAACTGTTTGAATACAATCATGGGCTCCAGGACATCACCGGGAATGCTTTACTTCCCTGGTTGTTCTCTAGGCTCCCTCCTGTTGCGACTGATGTGGTAATGGAGTTGGGGGAGGCGGATAAGACGGATTACGAAAGTGTGAAACTAGCTTTAATAGCTAGATTCGGGAAGACCCCTTCCCAGTATCTTAAGAGGTTTAGAACCCTCAAAAAGCATGATGGTACCCCTTGGGCTACCTGGGTGAGTGAAGGGTTGAAGAACTTAGAGAGATGGATTAAGGGTTACAAAGTGAACACTTATGAGGGTATGAGGAATCTTTTTATGTTGGGGTCTATTTATGATGCCTGTTCTCCTGAGCTCAGACAGCACTTGGCTGATTCGAAGGAATTGGATTCCAGGGAGCTAGCTAAGGCTGCTGATTTATGGGTTGCCAACCGGGCTACTCATAAGGATTCTGGGGCAACTCAGAAAAAGGATGAGGGAAGACAGCCTAAAAAAGACTCAAAAGAGAATTCTAATAACTCACATTCCAAAGAGGGCCCCAAAGAAAACCAGAAGGGTAAGCCACAAGGAAAACCACAGCAGAATAGTATGTCTTCTGGTGCCAAACCAGAAGGAGATCAGAACAAGCCACCATTCCAGAAAGCATTCGGTAAATGCTTTGTTTGTGGTTCGACTGACCACGTGAAAGGAGATCCCAGATGTAAGGGTAAACCTTCAGGGGTCCAGCTTGTCTCCTTAGCCTTCGCTCCAGAGGAGGAAGTCCAAATGGCAAGTGGAAACTTTCTACTGCTAGCTGACGAACCCATTGGAGTCTCAGCCAGCGTTTCTTTAGTATCTCTGGGGTTGTGGGAACAACAGAATTTAGATGTCTATAATTCTATCCCCGATAATACTAAAGAGTATTATAAGGACAGTGTCCAGGTGAATGGTCAGGAGACTCCTGCCATTAGGTACACTGGGGCCAGCATAACTGTGGTGGATAAATAGTTTTTTCAGGCTGAGGATGTTGCTAAGGCACCCAAACGCCTCACCAAGTTAGCTGGAGGGCCTGTGCAGATGCGTCCCCAATTACCAGTTCTCATCCAGTGTAACGACATGACTGTGAAGATACCTGTCAGCATACAGAGTGAGGTACCCGGACGCGTACTGTTGGGTAACGATTTAAAAACTCTCGGAGTTGTATCGCATACTCCCAGACCTCCTAGTAAACGGTTACAGGAGCTAAGCAGACCTGCAAGAGAGAGGACCATGCACGGTACTCTCCAGGAGATGATGAAGAAAGAAATCACTCCTGCTCCACTAGAATTGTCGGCAGCTGTCTCCAAGAAATCAGAAGCGAAAGGGAAACCTAAGACTTCTATCCCGAAACCAGCAGCCAGCATTCCAGTGCAGCCAACACGGACTTCCCCGCGGTTGTCCAAAGTTACACCCGTAACTCCACCTCCAGCCGAGGCTGAGAGGGAGGTACAACCCTGTGTGGTAGATTTAGACTCTGAGGAAGAGCTCATGGAAGGCCAGGAACTCATTGGAGATCTGGATCCTGTTGACCATCCTGAGCTGCAGTCTTTACTGGCAGAAGGTGGACCCAGCAGGGCAGACTTCAGTAAGGGACAGAGAGAATGTCCAACTCTGGAAGGTCTTCGCCACCAGGCAGAAGCTCAGGCTGAAGGGCAAGAGCCTGGGAAATACAGGTTGCACTGGGAAGATGGCCTCTTCTACAGTGAACCGACCGAGTCTGCACCTGGAGACTACAAACGACTTGTAGTACCCCAAGAGAACAGACCACAGTTCTTGCAGTTAGCCCACGAGATTCCTTTGGCTGGTCACTTGAGTTTCAAGAAGACTAAGGAAAGGCTCTTTCTCTACTTCTATTGGCCGAAGATGGGGGCCGAAGTAGAAAAACACTGCAGGAGCTGCCACACCTGCCAGCTCTCTGGTAAGGTTGGCTCCAAGAATGTGGCACCTTTAGTGCCTCTCCCAGTTGTGGGAGTCCCATTTGAGAGAGTAGGGATTGACATTGTTGGTCCCCTTGATCCTCCAACCTCCTCAGGCAACAGGTTTATACTTGTTGTAGTAGACCATGCTACTAGGTATCCTGAGGCAATTCCTATGAGGACTGTTACAGCTCCGGCTGTGGCTAAGGCCCTCCTTGGTATTTTTACTAGGGTCGGGTTTCCTAAGGAAGTAATCTCTGACAGGGGGTCAAACTTTATGTCCAACTACATGAAAGCCATGTAATGCCTCTTTGCTTATAGAGAAGTCCCTCAGGAGAGAGTAGGTTACTCGCTCTTCGAACTACTCTATGGTCATCCCCTCAGAGGTCCATTGGCCCTGATTAAGGAGGGGTTGGAGAGTGCTCTCCAGGCCCCCAAGCCAGTCAGAGTGACTGACTACGTGATAGGTCTCCGGAGGAGAATGTCACGCATGATGACGGAAGCAAGCGATAACTTGAAAGCTGGACAAGCATTGGTCAAGCACTGGCACGATCAAAAGGCTAACATGGTTGAGTTCGCTCAAGACCAGCGCGTTCTCGTTATGATCCCAACAAGGCAGAGGGCCTTGCAAGATAAGTGGATGGGACCCTTCCGAGTTGTGGGTAAACTCAGAGAGGTTAACTATCTGGTGGACTTGGGCAATCCCAAGTAGGCTCCGACAGTCTTTCACACCAACCGACTTAAAGCGTATGTCTCACGACCTGATGTAGGAGCGTTGCTTCTAGCGTCATCCGAGGAAGAAGAAGAGAGTGAAGCACTTCCGGATCTCCTCACAGGCTTACCTTTAGATGAAAAAATTGAAGGAGTAAATCTCTCCTCCAATCTGACACCCGAGCAACAAGAAGAGTGCAAATCTATGTTGAATCATTTTGCCTCTCTGTTCTCGCTTTCACCAGGCTTGACCCCCTGGGGCCAGCACGACATACTCACTGGTGACTGTCTGCCCGTCAAAAGCAGAGGATACCGCATGTCAGAAAACGTACAAACCCACATCAAAGGTGAGGTCAGCAAGATGCTTGATCTCGGGGTAATAGAGCCCTCTACTAGTCCATGGTCTAGCCCAGTTGTGTTAGTACCAAAGGCCGGATCTAAAGAACTTAGATTCTGCGTGGATTATAGAGCTCTTGTTTGTTTGTTTTGTTTGTTTTATTTATTTGTAGAGCGCTCCGGACCCGTGGGTAGAAGGGCGCTTAAGAAGGCGGTTACAGGCATAACATATACATTACATTTACAAAGCAAGGGTTTACATCCAACAATTTACATATAATACAAGTATGGTTGAGGCTGTTAGCTTATTAGAGGTGGGGGTAAATGCTACTCATTGTTCAGTAAGCAGCCAATAACAAGTTTCCTAAAGATCGGGAAGGATTCAGTGGTTTCAATTATGAGTGGTATGGTGTTCCAGAGTTGGCAGGCTAGTCACCAAGACTGATGCCCACCCTTTGCCAAGAAGAGATGAGTTGGTGGATAAACTTGGCACCGCCAAGTTCCTCAGCACATTTTACTTGACGTCAGGCTATTGGCAAATAGCCCTGACAGACCATGCCAAGGAGAAAACTGCATTTTCTACCCCCGTTGGCTTATACCAGTTTAAGGTATTGAAGAATGCACCTGCCACGTTTCAACGGATGGTAAACCAGGTTCTGAATGGGATGGAGGACTTCTGCATGGCATACTTGGATGACATCGCAGTGTTCAGCGATACCTGGGAAGAACATGTAACCCACCTGAGAGATGTTTTGCAGGCTCCTGGACGAGCCAATCTGACCATAAAGGCGCGCAAATGCCAAATTGGACAGAGTAAGGTAGTCTATCTTGGGCATTAGGTAGGCGGTGGAGAAATAAGGCCTTTGCTCAGTAAAATTGAAGCTGTGCAAAATTGGACAACACCGACTACTCAAACCCAGGTGAGAGCCTTCCTAGGCCTCACTGGGTATTACAGGAATTTCATAGAGAACTATGGGATCATAGCTTCTCCACTGAATGTCATCTCCTCGCCCAAATTTCCTAAGACGGTTAGATGGAACGAGGAGTGCAATCAGGCTTTTGAAAACCTAAAAAAGGCTCTTTGCCAAGCCCCAGTACTCAGAGCTCCTGATTACCGCCAACACTTCATTGTGCAGACAGATGCTTCAAATGTAGGAATAGGTGCCGTACTCAGTCAACTGGATGGGAAAGGTAGGGAGCACCCCGTTTGCTTCATCAGCCGCAAGCTGAAGGATCCTGAAACAAGGTGGGCAACAATCGAAAGAGAGTGCTTTGCTATCGTGTGGGCTCTGAAGAAGTTTAGTCCGTACTTGTATGGTTCTACTTTTGTCATTCAGACTGACCACCAACCCTTGAGATGGTTAATGCAAATGAAAGGGGAAAACCCAAAACTATTGAGATGGTCGATCTGCCTGCAAGGGTTTGATTTCACCATTGAGAACATGTCAGGATGTCACCACCAAAATGCTGATGGTCTCTCTAGGATGTATGTCATCGACTAGAGGTATGAGATTCCTCCAGGAGTGGATTAAATCCTCCTGTCCCTTAGTCTGGGGGGGCGAGTGTTAGGGAGAATTCTCTGTTTAGGCTGAATTTCCTAAAATAGTGAGTCCCCCAGCAGCTTTGCTGGATTTCGGGAGTTTGTTTTTTCCATCCTGCCAGGAGTGAGACTCTTTTCCTCCCACTCTTGGACATGTATGTGTGTAATTCCTTTGAATGTCAATGTGCCGTAGCACTGGGGCGTCCTAGCGGACCTCCACCATAGACTCCATACCCGGGGACTGACTACTGTCTCCCCGGGCATGTAAAGTCACCATTGGCTTTACTAGACCTAAATTTACTAACAGAACTAGTACAAACCATCTTATCATGGACGTACTAGAAGGGTAATTCGATTACTCCTGGATCTGTTACGCGAGGGGGCACTGTCCCGCCCCCCCTCGTCGAGTTTTGGCTGGTGGCAGTGGAAACTATTTGTTATGTTCGACCCCGAACCTAACCCTATGCGATTCGTCCCATTGTTGGAGATTGATACTTTTCCTCGTTAATCTCTAACGTACCACCGGTCTACTTATCGTAAATAAGTTTATCGGATGGTATTTTCTGCCAGAACTCGGTTTTTAAAATGGCGTCTGTGTTCGTCTCTGTGACTCCTAAACCAAAGGTTGAGCCCTTTGTCCCACTTTTGGCGGGCTTTGTACAGAGACCCTCCAAAGTGGTGCCATTCTGTCTGGGTTACCACAGGGGTGTGGGAGGGGTCTGGACTGAGTTGCCTTGCCAACTCCGGTCGCACTCTGGAGTGATTGGCCCAAGTGGTGAGCCTTCCCGCTCACCACTTAGCATGTGTTGATTGACAGCTAG
Organism: Ambystoma mexicanum; assembly: GCF_040938575.1. NCBI lineage: Eukaryota > Metazoa > Chordata > Amphibia > Caudata > Ambystomatidae > Ambystoma > Ambystoma mexicanum. The sequence continues at coordinate 694,075,058 of NC_090926.1, read as the reverse complement.
GCTGAATGAATGGGGGTTTTCTGCATAAAAGCAGGGCTTTTGGGACTGGATCTGCAGAAGTCGCCACAGGACCTAAGAATCCGACGAGGGTAACGCTGAGCCGACCTGCAACGACGACACCTCCGGTGGAGCCCTGCTGAGCCAACTCACCACATCCCGACGACACAGGAGATCTCCCTGCCGGAAGAGTCTCTTCCCCTGACTGGTGGGAGCAACCAGTCCCCTTTGCTTTTTATTCTCCTCAGGACGCAGTGGTCGAATTGCCCGTGCAGCGCACCTCGGCAACCGGATAGCCACTACCCCTGTACCGCGACCAAAAGGTGGTGCCTTGTGACGGAGCAGTCCGCGGCTGGTCTCTTCCCTGGTGGTGCACCGGACTTCACTTTTCTCCGACGACGAGAACATCTCTACTCTTGGCAAAGACCCGACGTGCATCCACCACCAGGAACAACTGCCCCCGCCGGAGCTTCCCTCCACAATAAGGTACCGTGTCCGCCTGGCTTCCCGTTCGATCGGTTCGAGTGAGGTGTCTTAATCCTCTCCTTTCCGTTGGGTCGCCTCCAAGCTTTTCTCATTTATTGTTCTGAACTGGTTCAATCTGCCGATAACAATTTGCTACAAAGACTTGAAGGCATCTCCAATAGAGACTTTTTGGGACATATCGCCTTGCCTCCGAGTGGGCCTGGCCTCTGAACTTTATGATCTATTGTGGTTCTTGCCTTCTTACCGTACATTTTACCTGTGAAGTATTGAACTGTGTTGATTTCGTAACCTGCCTATCTTTTTCTCTCCCATCCTAACTAATATTAGAGTACCATCTAGGTTGAGGTATACACCTGTGTCTGTAAATAAGTGGTGCCGGTAGAACCTAGACTTGTCGAAATATTGTTAGGGGGATTGATCGTTTCTTCTTCATAGAGTAATTGTGTTTGATTTGTTTGCCGTGAAAGTGCCATAGTGTTTTTAATAGACGTTTCGTTATAAATAAATACCTTAATATCTTTACACTAAGCCTCGTTGCGTGTTTGCTTGTCTTGCTGGGAAGAATTGCCCTATTTTGTATACTCCACATACTGCTCAACTCTTCTTGAGGGAAGTCTGACTGCTCAGCCACAGCTACCAAGTGAATCTGTGTGGTACAGACTGCTACCAAGTGTGTTCACCGCCAAACACCTGTAGTCCTAAATCTTTTGCAGTGGTCCCAGAGGGAACTGCACAGGTTTCCGCCTAACAGGGGGGAACACGGTGGTCGTATGGCAGAGGCAGTATTCTCTCAGAGCTGGACAAGTCTGGGTCATGATGCCAAATTGTTGGAGAAATTTAGCAAACACAATCATTCGTAGCTAATAGCAAAATTAGAGACAGTTTGAATGTCTTGCAAGGCAATGAACAGAGCTACAACACAACAATCACACAACAACCTGACCCAGCTACCCGACCATCACCTTTTAGCCTCATGACACAAACAAAAATATCCAATATTCTTCCAGAAATTCAAGGTAATGGTAGGTCTAGGGAGGAGACCTTCCTCCAGTGTCCAGTTTATAAAGGTAGGCAGGCAAGTCTTTCTTCAACGCAGATGTCTTTTACAGGTTGATCACTAGACCTGAATGCTTCTGGGAAGCTTCCGCGAAATGGCAACCAGTATCACCATCTTCCTCTTTACATGTGCTTGTCATTTTCCATCAGTTCTTACTAAGTCCTCTGCCGCAGCCAGTTCACATTGCATGACCCCAAGAAATCACGCACACAAAGGCTTAATTAGCAACGTCCATGATCCGATTATGAACTACAAATAAGGCCCTTAGGAAAATTAACGACAACAGAGAGACACGGTACATGAAAATAAATCATGATTATTTCTCAGTCTGTTTACATTAGCCAAATCTGGTAAGGTTATATGGCCAATTAAGAAATAAAGTTGTGCACACATTATTGTAAGAACAAATCATTCGATAAGAGTTAAAAACTACTATAGAAAACAAATTTGCCTCCACAATGTAAAGTGAAAAAAAGGCCAAAGCTGGAGTGTTTTTCAATTCAGGAATCTTGTAAATGAAACTAAAATAAGCCAAACGAAGCACAAAAGCTACACAGAAAAAAACATGTAGTGAAGCGCACTTACAGTCAAGGCAGCAGTGACACAGGGAAAGTCAAGAAACCCAGGGAACTTAATCAAGGTTACAGCACTAAGCCTTGAACATCAATGTTTGGCATCAGCTTTACACAAACCCGACAGACCTCATCTCCATTGCATGTACGATTTGTAACCGGAAATTGATCTGTGAGGAAATGGCATGGAGATTCAGCAAAACATCAATTTAGCAACATCATAAACGATGTAATCCAATGACTAGACAGCACAAAGGACCCCTGAGGCCAGACAGCTCTGGTGGAATGTGAGATTGATGAATGTAGTACTATGGAAAGGAAGTAGACCAGTCTAATGAGAGCAGCATGAAAACATGTGAGCACTTCAGCACAGAACAATAGTTTCCTATTTAAGGAAACCCGCGTCCCCTGCACACTATCAACAAGAGGCTAAAAGCCTGTATAGAAGTTTTAATAGGTACAGTCAGTAACCTAGTAGTTTTCACAGTTTTTAAATAAATTTCATTGCTTTGTTTAGCTCACAAAGTTATTCTTAAATCATCCAATTATTTCTTGACAACTTTTCTGTTTATCCAACAAACAGTAGTTTATTCATTTTATAACAACAAATCATAAATCACAATTTAATGTGGCCTAACGCGTTTCGAGTATCAATTTTCACTCTTCAGCAGGGGCAATGTGTTCTGTATTCTTAACATTCAATACAATTTCTGTAGAAGAAAAGTAATAAATTAATTATCTAATAATATGTATTCATGTTTATAATTTTGAACCAAAACAATGTACTTCATTAGTTAGATAGGAGTACAAAAAATGGCATCATCGCATGTTTTCAACCAATAACATTAGTTTAAGAGATTTAGTCTTGTAACAAAGGATGAACTTATTCACCAAATGCTTGGGAGCCTATTGAGTTTGTAGACAATACCATCAATAGAATCGGAGTGTGATTGGTAACCTATTAAGAAAAAAAGTGGGGAATGGTGTAACAAGATCCTGTTCCTGTGCTATTTAGACATGTAAGAACTACAATGGTGACAAATGCCAAGCACCCGTGGTGATTTATGAAGTGTAGAATAAAACCTAGACTCACTTCACGATGTCATGTAGGACACCCCCAGTGGTCTTTTAAAGGCATCAGTGTGAACTGGTTGTAGTATTCTAAAAGAGAGAAATAGCATGGCTATATTATAAAGAAAAGGCCAAGCCGCCTAAGAAAAGGTAGCCTTAAAGGATACTTACAGTACAAGAAGGTGACTGCTGGTAAGAGGTAGAGTATGGGCATTCTCCATCCGCACCCGAATGTCGGATAAGAGTGGTATGTATATTTATAGTCGCGAGTGACGTCACCCGCGCATGCGCGTGATGACGTCACGTCGCGAGCTCCAATTCTGATTGGATTTAAGTGTAAACATGGTCGCGAGTGACGTCACCCGCGCGTGTTGCGTGATGACGTCGACGCGACCAACGTCACTCAAAATAATCGTGTAGAGGGAATCATGGGAATTGAAGTTTGTTTTCCCATCGTACTGTATGTCAGACGGCAGCATATGCTAGAACGCACAATATGTTTTCCTACTGGGAGGCAAAAGGTGGTAGTCCGCCTCGTTTGTCTGTAGATGAATCTGTATATGTATGGACGCTCCCGAGATGCACTAAATTATCGTGTATGAGTGTTTCTGTGTGTTACTCAAGGCTTGAAATAGTTGAAAAAAAGTGTTGAAAAAAAGTGTTATTGCACATAATAAATGTCACTGTGACCAGTGGGAGAGTGGGCAATGTATGTCCACAACCTAACTAAGTGTTGTTAGTGAGATAGAATAAATATTCAACAAAATAATAATAATTTGGTGAGCAAGTAATAAAAACAAAATAAGATAAATCGTCTTAAATACAAAAGAGACTCCCATGCATTTTTCAAAAAATGGTATCAGAACACAAATAAAACTGTGTATCTAGATGAATCTGACCCATGAATGGGTGTACATTCTAAAAATCAAAGTATACACTTGTAATAATTTTATATGTCTATTATATTCCATTTGAACCCAGAATTTGAAGGGTTTTCATCCTCTTTGGTAACAACGTGTAGTTGGACATGCTAGAATTTAGGGAACTTATTGAAAATCAATTATATTAAAAAACTGTATGGTATTAAAAATCAGGGGTGGTCAAAGGAATCAACAAATAAGAGAAGAGGTACCATGGCTGTGTTTCCAGATAAGTATACAAGCTCACAAGAATGGACCCAAATAGTATTCCTCATTTAACCCTAAGGGGTACATGGCGTCTAGTTTTTGTATCCAATACAACTCTCTTTGGGCTAAGATATTTTGGAGATCACCTCCTCTTGAGAGTGGGTGGACCACTTCAAGAACTAGCATTCTCATTTGTGAAATGGTATGTTTTTCATCTCGATAATGTCTGTAGACCGGTGACTTCACATTTTTTGTTCTTATGGAGGATTTGTGTTCTGTCCACCGTTCTTTTACTTTCCGGTTAGTTTTTCCAACATAATATTTTCCACAGGGACAACGAATTGCATAAATCACATTTTTGGTATCACATGTTGCGTAGTCTCTCAAATTTATTTTTTTGCCTGTGTTGGGGTGTCTCACTTGATCTCCTTTTATGATATTATTGCAATGTTGGCAGTGTAAACAGGCGAATGTACCTTTTTTCTGCTTCGTATGAGTGGTCTGTGTTGTTCTTTTTGGTTTTTCTGCTTTAATCAGTTGGTCTCTGATGTTTCTACCCCGTTTGTATGCCATCATAGGGGGATCTGGAAAGAGTTCTTTTAAAGTATTATCTGTCTGTATGATATCCCAATTTTTGTAGATGTTCCTTTTGACTTGGAAACTTTGGCTTGAGTACTTTAATGTATGTATTAGATTTTTGCTTTCCTTCTTTGTATTCCCTTGGAGGAGGTCTTGTCTTTCTTGTAAGTTGGTTCTGACTATGGCTTTTTCCACCGTCTCTGTTGGGTACCCTCTTTCAAGGAATCTCTGTTTCATGATATCATATTCATTCTGAAGAGTAGATTGATCTGATGTTATCCTCTTTAGTCTTAGTAGTTGACTGTAAGGTAAGTTTTCTTTTAGATGTTTAGGATGGAAGCTGCTATGATGAAGGCAACTGTTGACATCTGTCGGTTTTCTATAAATCTTTGTCTTGAGTGTTGTACCTGAGCGTTCAATTGTGACATCAAGAAAATTCACCTCCGGTCTTCCTATCTCCATGGTAAAACCGATTCTGTCATTGTAGTTGTTGAGAGATTCTGCGAATTTCACAAGTTCACTTTCAGTTCCATGCCAAATCCCAAAAATATCATCTATGTAGCGTCTCCAGCATTTGATCTTGTCTCTCCATAGTGGATTTTCTAATACAAATTTGAGCTCAAACTGGTGTATAAAAATATTTGCATACGATGGGGCCACTGATGAGCCCATTGATGTTCCAGAAATTTGTAGGTAGTATTGGCCATTATATCTAAAGTAATTATTATAGAGGATGATGTTGATCAGTTCAATTGCAAAAACGTTTTGTATATGTACATCTGAATGCCGAAGTAAAAACCATTCCATGGCTTCTGTGCCATCTTTGTGAGGGATTGAAGTATAAAGACTATTGACGTCCATTGTGAACAAGATAAGTTCATCCTCCACTAAGTTTAAAGTGTTAATTATACCCAGAAAGTGAGTGGTATCCTTTAGGTAGGTCATGGTTTTTTGTATTGAAGGTTGTAATGCAGTGTCCAGGTAAATTGCAAGAGGTTGAAATATGCTGTCTGTTCCAGCTACTATTGGTCGAAATGGTGGATCTTCTTTGTTTTTATGTATCTTTGGTAACCCATAGAACACTGGGGTCACTGGATGTTTCTGTATAAGGAAATCAGCTGTTTTCTCACTTATCCAATCCATATCAATAGCTTTGTCAACTACATTTTTGATAAGGTCCTTAATGTTCAAAATCGGGTCACCATCTAGTGGTAAGTAGGTCTTGATGTCATTTAGAAGTTTCAAACATCCTGTATTGTATAAATTAGTGTCCATTAACACTAAGGCACCTCCTTTGTCGGCTTGTTTTAAGGTCAAAGTATTATCCTCTGCTAACTGTTTAATCACCAATAGTTGATGTTTACGGATGTTGCCGGTTTTTGGTGGTTCATATTTAATAGGTTTTAAATCCTTGGTAGTCTTTTGTTTGAATAAATTAATTAGTGGATGATTCACTTGTGGATGGAAGTTACTTTTGTTTTTAAGTTCCAAGTATTTATGTTTATTTACTGGTTGTAAATTATCCTCAATGTTGTTAAAAAAGACTTTCAGTTCCATTTTTCGTATTAATTTGAACAGGTTTACTTCTTCCTCAAAAAAGGAGGTTTGGTTGGTAGGTATGAATGAGATGCCTAGATTTAATGTCTCTAGTTGGGTCGTAGTAAGGGGTTTGGAGGATATGTTTATCACCAAATTTCTGTCTTTTTCTTTTTTTGTCGCAGTTTTCTTCTTTCCTCTTCTTGTCTTGTGCCTCCTAAAAAAGGAATCTGTGGAGTATGTGTTGATGCTCCTGCTGTAGGTTCTTGTATGGATTCTATACCACCAGTTTCTTGTTCTCTTGTTGGTCTTGTCGTAGGTCTGTCTTCCAATTCACCACTTGTGACTTCACTGCTGTCGCTGTTATTTGGCTGCTGGGGTTGTCTAGGTGGTCGGTTTTGTGGAGTCCTGTTACTAGAGTAAAACTCTTGCCAAGTGTAGACAATATCTCTCGCGTAGTCCAATGTATCCCTTCTGAATTTCCTGATTTTCCTTTGTTCAATATCCTTTCTGTATCCCTCAAGTTTAGTATTAGTGTCCTCCAAAGTTTTTTCCAATTCGGTTTTTGTTTTCAATTTGGATAACTGTTTTGTTACCTCATCTATTTCCTGTTGTAGATTGTTAACTGATTTTGCTAATTCCTCAATTGTTAGTAGGATTAAATCCAAAGAACATTTATTTAAGATGTGCTCCCACCTAGTTACAAAATCCTTGTTTTCTTTGCATAAAGTAGGTCTAAGGTATACTCTTAGACCTCTAGGGATGCGCTTAGTTTTAAAGTATTGCGCTAATGTAGTTGCATGAAGTTTTTGAGAAATTTCTCGTCTAATCAGACGTTCAAGTTTTTGAATCAACCGGTCTGGGTTCTCATTTATGAGAGTTTCTTTACTTGTTTCTTTAATCAGACCCAAAATTCTGATAGCTTCTTCATCAGAAAAAGCCAATGTGGTTGCTGCTTTGTCTGTTAGATAGGAAGACCGGAGGTGAATTTTCTTGATGTCACAATTGAACGCTCAGGTACAACACTCAAGACAAAGATATATAGAAAACCGACAGATGTCAACAGTTGCCTTCATCATAGCAGCTTCCATCCTAAACATCTAAAAGAAAACTTACCTTACAGTCAACTACTAAGACTAAAGAGGATAACATCAGATCAATCTACTCTTCAGAATGAATATGATATCATGAAACAGAGATTCCTTGAAAGAGGGTACCCAACAGAGACGGTGGAAAAAGCCATAGTCAGAACCAACTTACAAGAAAGACAAGACCTCCTCCAAGGGAATACAAAGAAGGAAAGCAAAAATCTAATACATACGTTAAAGTACTCAAGCCAAAGTTTCCAAGTCAAAAGGATCATCTACAAAAATTGGGATATCATACAGACAGATAATACTTTAAAAGAACTCTTTCCAGATCCCCCTATGATGGCATACAAACGGGGTAGAAACATCAGAGACCAACTGATTAAAGCAGAAAAACCAAAAAGAACAACACAGACCACTCATACGAAGCAGAAAAAAGGTACATTCGCCTGTTTACACTGCCAACATTGCGATAATATCATAAAAGGAGATCAAGTGAGACACCCCAACACAGGCAAAAAAATAAATTTGAGAGACTACGCAACATGTGATACCAAAAATGTGATTTATGCAATTCGTTGTCCCTGTGGAAAATATTATGTTGGAAAAACTAACCGGAAAGTAAAATAACGGTGGACAGAACACAAATCCTCCATAAGAACAAAAAATGTGAAGTCACCGGTCTACAGACATTATCGAGATGAAAAACATACCATTTCACAAATGAGAATGCTAGTTCTTGAAGTGGTCCACCCACTCTTAAGAGGAGGTGATCTCCAAAAAATCTTAGCCCAAAGAGAGTTGTATTGGATACAAAAACTAGACACCATGTACCCCTTAGGGTTAAATGAGGAATACTATTTGGGTCCATTCTTGTGAGCTTGTATACTTATCTGGAAACACAGCCATGGTACCTCTTCTCTTATTTGTTGATTCCTTTGACCACCCCTGATTTTTAATACCCTACAGTTTTTTAATATAATTGATTTTCAATAAGTTCCCTGAATTGTAGCATGTCCAACTACACGTTGTTACCAAAGAGGATGAAAACCCTTCAAATTCTGGGTTCAAATGGAATATAATAGACATATAAAATTATTACAAGTGTATACTTTGATTTTTAGAATGTACACCCATTCATGGGTCAGATTCATCTAGATACACAGTTTTATTTGTGTTCTGATACCATTTTTTGAAAAATGCATGGGAGTCTCTTTTGTATTTAAGACGATTTATCTTATTTTGTTTTTATTACTTGCTCACCAAATTATTATTATGTTGTTGAATATTTATTCTTTCTCACTAACAACACTTAGTTAGGTTGTGTACATACATTGCCCACTCTCCCACTGGTCACAGTGACCTTTATTATGTGCAATAACACTTTTTTTCAACACTTTTTTTCAACTATTTCAAGCCTTGAGTAACACACAGAAACACTTATACACGATAATTTAGTGCATCTCGGGAGCGTCCATACATATACAGATTCATCTACAGACAAACGAGGCGGACTACCACCTTTTGCCTCCCAGTAGGAAAACATATTCTGCGTTCTAGCAGATGCTGCCGTCTGACATACAGTACGATGGGAAAACAAACTTCAATTCCCATGATTCCCTCTACACGATTATTTCGTGTGAGGTTGGCCGCGTCGACGTCATCACGCAACACGCGCGGGTGACGTCACTCGCGACCATGTTTACACTTAAATCCAATCAGAATTGGAGCTCGCGACGTGACGTCATCACGCGCATGCGCGGGTGACGTCACTCGCGACTATAAATATACATACCACTCTTATCCGACATTCGGGTGCGGATGGAGAATGCCCATACTCTACCTCTTACCAGCAGTCACCTTCTTGTACTGTAAGTATCCTTTAAGGCTACCTTTTCTTAGGCGGCTTGACCTTTTCTTTATAAGATAGCCATGCTATTTCTCTCTTTTAGAATACTACAACCAGTTCACACTGATGCCTTTAAAAGACTACTGGGGGTGTCCTACATGACATCGTGAAGTGAGTCTAGGTTTTATTCTACACTTCATAAATCACCACGGGTGCTTGGTATTTGTCACCATTGTAGTTCTTACATGTCTAAATAGCACAGGAACAGGATCTTGTTACACCATTCCCCACTTTTTTTCTTAATAGGTTACCAATCACACTCCGATTCTATTGATGGTATTGTCTACAAACTCAATAGGCTCCCAAGCATTTGGTGAATAAGTTCATCCTTTGTTACAAGACTAAATCTCTTAAACTAATGTTATTGGTTGAAAACATGCGATGATGCCATTTTTTGTACTCCTATCTAACTAATGAAGTACATTGTTTTGGTTCAAAATTATAAACATGAATACATATTATTAGATAATTAATTTATTACTTTTTTCTACAGAAATTGTATTGAATGTTAAGAATACAGAACACATTGCCCCTGATGAAGAGTGAAAATTGATACTCGAAACGCGTTGGGCCACATTAAATTGTGATTTATGATTTGTTGTTATAAAATGAATAAACTACTGTTTGTTGGATAAACAGAAAAGTTGTCAAGAAATAATTGGATGATTTAAGAATAACTTTGTGAGCTAAACAAAGCAATGAAATTTATTTAAAAACTGTGAAAACTACTAGGTTACTGACTGTACCTATTAAAACTTCTATACAGGCTTTTAGCCTCTTGTTGATAGTGTGCAGGGAACGCGGGTTTCCTTAAATAGGAAACTATTTTTCCATGTATGTATTCCAGCCTAGATACCAAGGCTGAGCACCTCTCCCCTGCACCTCAAATTACTTATTATTCCTGATTTAACTACTTTGAATCATTACTATATACACTCAAAATATAGGTGTGCATGGTGATTATCAAACTTCTCGCACTTCAGCACAGAAACAGGTCTAACGTTCCGTACATTCAGTGTGTACCACATTACTAGTGCAACATCAACAAACTATCACTGAATGCTTGAGAAAGGAACACTGTGCAAAAAGCACAAAGTAACTCTCGATATCAAACAGTTAATTGATGAGTTGATCGCCAAGGACATACAGCTATTTGGTGTTGTAGAACATGAACAATTAAAAGCCCTTTGAAATTCCCTGTTGCTGTAGCGAAATAGTATGAGGCCTGCAAAAATCTGTATAGTCTGCCCTGAGGAACACTGAAAGCCACACTATCCACTTGACAATATATGTCCCAACACCTGTCATGTCAGATTACATGAATTCATATATCATGCGTGTCTCATCAATAAAGCCTATAAAATTTGACATATCCTCGTACTGGGGCCTTCCCTCCAAAAATGCCCCCCCACCAGCAATAGGGGCAGGGGTATCATCACGTCAATTTTGTTATGTCCGATAATGGGGCAAAGAGACCCTGTATTACGCAAGTTCAAGTCCCAACTCATCTGTTTCTTTTATTTAGTTATTCATTTATTAATGTGATCGTTTTGTTTTTAAAAATGCACATAAAAGGCTAATAAAAAACAACACTTAAAATTGATTTAATCATGCAATATGGTTCCATGTAATAATGTCTCCGAGATAAATTCGCCATGAGAAGAAATTGCTGTGATTTGGTTGTGTAAATGTCGTTTTGTAACAAATAAGCTATTACGCTTTTAAATGATAAATTTGCATCAAACGGTGCGTATTTATCTGTTTAAAAGCAGTGAAACTGTGATAAATATACAGAGAAAAAGCTTGTCCATGAATAGGAAACTCAAGGGCAAGAGAACCTGTCAATTAACAGAACTGCAGTACTTGCAAGGACTAGCATTCAATATATTATTTTAATGGTAGACGACAATGAAACAAGAAATGAATGCACAAACGTACCGAAAGCAAAGCATTATCTCCTCATGTTTGTCTCACAGCCACCGTCAACGTGCCTCAGAGAACCAACAAAAAAAATGAATACAAATTGTCTTTAGATTTAAACGTCACCGGAAAAAGTTTGGTTCCCGAAAATAGCAAGTAAAGAATCTAGTTGCAGTGTTCATTCCATTTTGTGAAAACGAGGATCGTTTCTGTTGTTTTCATTCAAAGTCCCTGTTCAGTCAGAACGCAAGAAAGGTGAAAAATAATGTTGTTTGGTGTTCAGTAATCTCGCCAGACAATAGCTATGTCGATGAAAAAGGACGTAGTTTGGTGTTCAGTAATCTCGCCAGACAATAGCTATGTCGATGAAAAAGGACGTAGTTTGGTGTTCAGTAATCTCGCCAGACAATAGCTATGTCGATGAAAAATGACGTTGTTTGGTGTTCAGTAATCTCGCCAGACAATAGCTATGTCGATAAAAAAGGACGTAGTTTGGTGTTCAGTAATCTCGCCAGACAATAGCTATGTCGATAAAAAAGGACGTAGTTTGGTGTTCAGTAATCTCGCCAGACAATAGCTATGTCGATGAAAAAGGACGTAGTTTGGTGTTCAGTAATCTCGCCAGACAATAGCTATGTCGATGAAAAAGGACGTAGTTTGGTGTTCAGTAATCTCGCCAGACAATAGCTATGTCGATGAAAAAGGACGTAGTTTGGTGTTCAGTAATCTCGCCAGACAATAGCTATGTCGATGAAAAATGACGTTGTTTGGTGTTCAGTAATCTCGCCAGACAATAGCTATGTCGATGAAAAAGGACGTAGTTTGGTGTTCAGTAATCTCGCCAGACAATAGCTATGTCGATGAAAAAGGGCGTAGTTTGGTGTTCAGTAATCTCGCCAGACAATAGCTATGTCGATGAAAAAGGACGTAGTTTGGTGTTCAGTAATCTCGCCAGACAATAGCTATGTCGATGAAAAAGGACGTAGTTTGGTGTTCAGTAATCTCGCCAGACAATAGCTATGTCGATGAAAAAGGACGTAGTTTGGTGTTCAGTAATCTCGCCAGACAATAGCTATGTCGATGAAAAAGGACATTGTTTGGTGTTCAGTAATCTCGCCAGACAATAGCTATGTCGATGAAAAATGACGTTGTTTGGTGTTCAGTAATCTCGCCAGACAATAGCTATGTCGATTACGTTCTGCAAAGTGGCAGTATCAATAAAACATGAATTGTAGTGGCATATGTTAGGCGGAGAGTTGAGTCGCCATTGAATGTTTAAAACTAAAGGCGTTTGTTAATGTTTAAACCTAAAGGCGTGTGTTAATGTTAAAAATAAACATGTTTTGTGGTGAAAGTGTGTAAAGTGACGCTTTTTTCTCTGCGACATTTTGTAAAACGATTTTTTTATAAGGGGAAATTATTACATGATACCTACAGTACCATATCAAATGTATATAATTCTCTTAAAATATTAATTAAAAAGCTTTTCATATAATAATTAATGTATAATTACGACACATTTTGAGAAGAGTGCGAACCCCAAAGCCCAGTTTTCCTCACATTCCAGAATCAAATGCTTTAAGGTTTCTAGTGTTGTCAATGCAGGACACAAGGAAATATCCTATTTTCTTTATCAATTCCGCTTCATGGGCCCAGCATCCCTAAAGAACTAAAGAGATTAAATGGAAGCGCATAAAGAGAGATCTTTGTTTTTTACTATGGAAAATATTCAAATATTTGGGGAGAGAATCTTAGCTCCTGTTGAGAGTTGAAGGTTCTCTATAGAGGGATTAGTTACAAATCCGTATCCTATGGCAACACCAATCATGATCTCAGAGTTCTTCTTGACTCAGATTGGATTTTCAATTAAATGTGGACAGTTAGAACCAATTTTGTTCAATAAAGTATCATACTCACTAGTGAATTTATGCAAAGCATTAGACGCTCGCTGGTATAAAAAATGTGGTAAAGCTCCTCCAACAGTGATGATCTTACCAGGCTCAATATCACGTAAGACAACATCAATTGTTTCAGAACAGAATATAATGACTGTAAACTCATTTCATGTCTGATAATTACTGTTCGCAAAGATGATGGTAAATTGAGAACCATTTTCTATAGGCCCTGTACAACGCATTCACGTTTTGCCAGGTAGATGTATGTGCCACTCCTAGACCATACAATAAGGATAGGACAGCCAATCCCTTTTCAAAGTTTATCAAAGGAATAATTGTGACGGTTTAGATTTGCTTTTTTCATTTGTGCCACCAAAGGGGCTTTTTCATTTTGAGTCTATTAAATAAATCCTTTACCCTAATCCCATTATAGAGTGGGAAACTAAATATATCAAGTGATGAGGTATTACTAATCTTTCACCACAGAGGTGCCACTTAAACGCTGGAATTGTTGTGATCATGCTTAATGATTGCAATAGATGATTTACTGGTGCTAATTAATAGGGTATTTTCTTTAACATAAGTCTCCATTCCAGACAAAGGGCCTCATTACACGGACAGCGCCATGGTTGCCGCCGGTATTTTACCGAGTCCGCCATCGTTAATGGCAGAATTACTGCCCTATTCCAAGGTTTGTGGGGGCGGTAATTCCCCATTCACCATGGCCCTTCCCCATTCCCATTTTTGCCCCCACAGGGCTCAATGGGAATGGGGAAGGCGGTAATTACGGTACCGCAAATTGCGGTACCGTAATTACCTCCTAGGTCCCTTTGCGGGTCCTGTCCTTAACGGCTGGTAAAACCAGCCGTTAGGGTAGGGTCCCACAAAGGGATCTCGTAGTAAGGCGGTAAGGGTTTACCGGCACTGGTACCCTTACCGGTACCGGTAAACCCTTACCGCCATCCGTGTAATGAGGCCCAAAGAGTGTTGTAATTAGTTGACTACTGTCAAACAGCATCATTTCATCTGTAAACTATAATTCACCAATGTGTAAATGGCCTGTTTTGGATAGAAATATATGAATTATGTCAAAGACTTCATACCAATACAAAAAAATTGACAGGGTGGCAGTATGTAACCCTGTCACAAACCATTGACCATATTTATCTATCTGGAAATGGTTCCAGATGCATTAGTTCTTATCTGAATGGTAGTTCCCATATGTAGCATAATGAGCATTTTAAAGAGCCTCTCTGGTATTCTCCATTTCCACAGTTTATTCCAGAGACAAAGGGCCTCATTACGACCTCAGCGGTAGCCATGCCGCTATTGGCGGCATGGCTGCTGCCGAAATGGCGTCTGGGTCCGGGTTCCCAGAATGAGGAATTGCCGGGCCATTCCGAATTCAGAGGGCCCGGTAATTAATCCCTCCAGGAACCCAGACCCGGACCTTCCCCATTCCCGTTTCAGCCCCAATAGGGCTGAATGGGAATGGGAGAGGAAGCAAACAACGGGCCGATTATGAGTGGCCCGTTGTTTGCTCCCTCTTCCCCTCGCGGGACCCGGTAAGGACGCCTGGTTTTGCCAAGCGTCCTTACCGGGTCCCACGAGGGGACCTCGTAATGTGGTGGAACAGGTTTAACGGGTCCGCCTCCTTTTGCGGAGCCCGTTAACCCGTTCTGCCAGGGTCGTAATGAGACCCAAAGTCTATCAACGCATTCAAAAGCTGACGTTAAATCGATACTGTCTACATATACCGGTAAATTGCCGATCACCCAGACCTGAGTTTAGGGAAGCTTTACCAACAAGCGATTTAATGAAGTATGTAATTTTATTCTGAAATAAGTTTGAAACTTTGTCAGTCTTCCAGACTCAAAATCCGCTGTCTGAATTCTGTGAGTTGAAGGAACGCAAATGTTTTTCTAGTGGTGTCTGTGTGTCTGAGAGCAATTGGCTTGTCATTATTTGAATTCAATCAGTTTGGTAAGTTTGTAAAATTAGAACAATGTAACTTTTATGCCCGGTACTAGATAATTCAGACTTCATTATTATTTCATTAAGCAGATGCAATAAGATCTCAGACTACATACAGGGATCCCCTTTCAAAAACAGAATTGGAACGACCATCTGAATCCACGCCATAGATTTTTTATTTAAATATCTTGTGTTCAATATCAAATCTAGAAAAAAGATTCCTTCCACAGCCTGTACAGGCCAGGAGGCCTACAAGAACCACCCAGGGACGATCTAGGGGCTGCTCAGGCTACCTCTGACCCCAAAACCACCTTCATTGACTTGTCTTTACATCCTCAGAAGAGGCTTCGACTGGGCTGATAGCAACATAGAGCTCAGCACTACACCACCAAAGGCACTCCGTTCAGCTGCCAGAGGCTGACTGTAGAGGTCAGGAGACCTACAACAACCTTTCAGTGTCCATCTACTGGCTGTGAAACATGACCTCTGGCCCCAAAACCGCCATCTTTGAATGGTCTTTCGATCCTTAGAAGGGGCTCTGAGCTCAGCCTTGCTCCCGATTTGCTGTCTGCTGTTCCCACCTCCCTCCTCCAACCTTTGGGTGCTCCTTGCCACCATTGGGGTGACTTAGCCCCTGGCAACCCAAGCAAAGGGCAACCAGCTATGGACAATCTCCCAGCCTTTTCTATCAAACTCTTTGCCTCTTCAGCTGTGGGCCTTTATACCACCTCCTCTCCTGCTACACCTGGTAATACCTAAAATAGCTAAAATACCTAAAATCCACCTAGTGCATTGCGAGCTACACCGGCCTACTACGGAACTAAAATGCATTCTATCTTCATCCCCCTCATCCGCTTCCGGCTATTTTCAGCTTATGCTCTATCCAATCACGCTACATCCCCCACCTTTCCTATACCTATCATAATACTCACAACTTGCCACTCTCACCACATTATATCCTCTCCTTCTAACAAAGAAGGTCAGCCACCAGACAAGTCCACTCCTCTATCGTACCCACCCGCCTCTCCTACTCCGAAACCAAACTCCACTATTCCTTCCTGCCGTATCAACTGAACATTGCACTCTAGAACGCTCAGTCTGTTTGCAAAATGACTCCCTTCATCACTGATTCCTTTCACTATAGCTCTCCTCCTATTGATTTCCTTGATGTTACTAGAACCAGGAACTCTCCCGCTGACAATGTTATCCTGGCATCCCAACATGACTCCAAAATGTCCTTCTCTCACTCTCCTCATCTGATGGGCAAAGGTGGTGGTGTTGGGCACCTATTTTCTTCCCACCTTATTATCTTGCATACGCCCAATGCCACGTCCCTTAATACCTCCTTAGAATGTACACTCTCAACTATTGCTCTTCATCACTTTACTCACTTCATTTCTATCTATCTATCACCCTCCTTGCCCTATTGGACCTTGCTTGATGAACTCAGGCAGCCCCTTGATTCTCTCTCACTAAAATATCACCTCATCATTTAAGGTAACTTTATCCTTCCTTCTCCAAACACTCTGGAAAAATGTGATCTTCAATATTTTATCAATTACCAGGCTATTCACTCTATTTAGATCTTACCCACTCTCTCTGTGGGTAACTTTCTTGACCACCTGTTCATCTCCGACTCTCTCCATGCAACTAACATTACTATCACACCTTTTCTTTCAGACCACCCGAGTGTATCCACCACCATTACCTTTCCTCCCTCTTATCTTTCCTCCCCACCTACAACCCCCATTCCCAAGAGAACATTTACACCCTCTGCTATTCCTCTCTTCCTTTCTGACCTTTGGCTCTCACTCTCCTCCTTCTCTCCAGATCCTTCCTTCACTGAAACTTTACTTTACTTTATTATTTTTAATGCAGCAACACAATCAGAGGTCTCACAGCACACATAAACAAGACAAACAAACACTAGAGAGAGGAGCAGGGGGGAGAAGTATAGAGGAAGAACGGCTTTCTTCACCCTCCAGTCCCTGTTCACGACTCCTTCTCTTCTCATGTCCCACTAGTAACTTTCACCTCCAAATCTCAGCATACTCAATCCTGGGTCTTCCCATTCATGCGTGGTCTCCTCATTGACATGCAATGACTCCTGTGCAGATGGATGCACTCACATGAAGACCTGCAACTACACCTCTCTGCCCTTGACTCTCTCAAGTCTTCTTTTGATAGTGCTAAATGGAATTTCTACCTTTCTCTCATTGACAAACACTCCAACTATCCTCGTTGACGCCAACAAACCCTAAACACACTCATTCCTCCTCCTAAACCCACCACTATTAACTCTATTTTTTCTGTGACCTTGCTGAATACATTGCTTCCAAAATATCCAAAATAAAGGAATCCCTCCAAACCCTCCTCTTACTCCCTCCTCCTACTTTCTTCACTTCTCTACCATCGCACACTGCCTTTATCTCACACTTCATTCATAGCAACACTGAGGAAGTCTTTGCACTGCTGATGAAGGCTAAACCCTCCTGTGCCCCATCGGATCCTCTTGAGCCACAGCTCGTCAAACCTATTGCCCTTCTAGCAGCCTCTCACCTCGCTAATCTCTTCAACTTGTCCTTTCACTCTGCCTGCTTTCCCTCTACTTTCAAAATGACCATGGTCATCCCTCTCCTCAAAAAGCAAGGTGCTGATCCAAACCTGCTGACCAACTTTCGACCTGTGTCATTTCTTCCTCACTACTCTAAGGTGTTGGAAAGAGTTGTATTCAATGCCTTATTAACTTGCTTGGCACACACAACCTTAATGACCCCCTCCAAGCTGATTTCCGCTCCTGCCACTACACTGAAACTGCTCTCATGAATGTTTCCAACTTTACTGCCTCTGCTTAACATTCCATCATAGCCTCTATCCTAATCCTCCTTGACTTACCTGCTGCCTTACTGTTCATTACTCTGATCTCTTCAATACTCTCTCTTTGCTTGGGATTCGTGATCAAGCACTTTCCTGGATAGAGTCCTACCTGGCACCTCATCAATTCTCTGTTTCCTGTAAGAACAATACCTCTCAACTCAATCCTCTTACTGTTGGTGTTCCACAAGGCTCTGTCTTGGGTCCCCTCTTGTTCACACTGTACACTTCTGCTCTTGGGCCACTTATCTCCTCCTTTGGATTCTCATACTTACTCTTCGCAGATGACACCAAGCTCTGTTTCTGCTTTCCTGCATTCTTCGCTGACCTATCTATCAAATTCTCAGACTTTCTCCCTTCTGTTAAATACTGACAGGGTAATTCATAGAAATTCGCACAAAAGTGGCGCACGCGACTGGCGCACAGCGTGCCCGTGCGAATGTCTGTGCCAGCCGCGTGCGCTAAAATCGATTTCCGCGCACAGCGTATTCATGGATTTTCGCTTCCAAAACCAGCCGTGGTGCAGCGTGGCGCAGCGACCCTGCAGCAGCGCCAGTTACGCCCCCAAGAACGCCCTCGCGCAAGGAAAAGCCTTCAAAATCCCCAAATAATCGCAAAGGGCTGCGCTAACCCTGGACCAGTTCACAGGGCTGGCAAACAGCAAACGCCAAGCGGGGAACGTGTATTTCAGTGGTTCGCAGGAAGTTCCACACGCGATTGTCCTGTGTACGTGTGCATCAGGGGTGCGCGGGAAGTATCACACGCAAAATCAGCAGGGTACGTGTATTTCAGGGGTGCGCGGGAAGTATCACATGCGATTCCAACAAGGTACGTGTATTTCAGGGGTGTGCGGGAAGTTCCACATGCGATTGGCCCCTAGCGGGCAGGGTACGTGTATTCCAGGGGTGCGCGGGAAGTTCCACACGCGATTGGCCCTGTGCGAGCAGGGTATGTGTATTTCAGGGGTGCGCGGGAAGTTCCACACGCGATTTCAGCAGGGTACGTGTATTTCAGGGGTGCGCGGGAAGTTCCACACGCAATTTCAGCAGGGTACGTGTATGTCAGGGGTGCGTGGGAAGTTCCACACGCGATTTCAGCAGGGTACGTGTATTTCAGGGGTGCGTGGGAAGTTCCACACGCGATAGGCCCCGTGCGAGCAGGGTATGTGTATTTCAGGGGTGTGCAGGAAGTTCCACACGCGATTGGCCCCGTGCGAGCGGGTACGTGTATTTCAGGGGTGCGCGGGAAGTTCCACACGCGATTTCAGCAGAGTACGTGTATTTCAGGGGTGCGCGGGAAGTTCCACACGCGATTTCAGCAGGGTACGTGTATTTCAGGGGTGCGCAGGAAGTTCCACACGCGATTGGCCCTGTGCGAGCAGGGTACGTGTATTTCAGGGGTGCGTGGGAAGTTCCACACGCGATTTCAGCAGGGTACGTGTATTTCAGGGGTTCTGGGGAGTACTACACCCCCCAGCAGTCAGGGGCAGCCTCCACCAGGCCCCCATTCATGTCCAACTCATGTCTCCCACCACCCCCACCCCCCAGGGGCAGCCTCCACCAGGCCCCCACTCATGTCTCCCTGCAGCCCCTACCCCCCAGCAGTCAGGGGCACCCTCCACCAGGATCCCCCTCCTGTCTCCCAGCACCCCCACCCCCCAGCCACCAGGGGCAGCCTCCACCAGGCCCCCGATCATGTCCCCTATTACCCGCACCCCCCAGCAGTGCAGGGGGAGCCTCCACCAGGCCCCCACTCATGTCTACCACCACCCCCACCCCCCAGCCACCAGGGGCAGCATCCACCAGGCCCCCACTCATGTCCCCTATTACCCCACCCCCCAGCAGTGCAGGGGCAGCCTCCACCAGGCCCCAACCCTTGTCTCCCACTGCCCCCACCCCCCAGCCACCAGGGGCAGCCTCCACAAGGCCCCCACTCATGTCTCCCATCACCCCCACCCCCCAGCAGTGCAGGGGCAGCCTCCACCAGGCCCCCACTCATGTCCAACTCATGTCTCCCACCACCCCCAACCCCAGCCACCAGGGGCAGCCTCCACCAGGCCCCCACTCATGTCCCCTATTACCCCCACCCCCCAGCAGTGCAGGGGCAGCCTCCACCAGGCCCCCACTCATCTCCAACTCATGTCTCCCACCACCCCCAGCCACCAGGGGCAGCCTCCACAAGGCCCCCACTCATGTCCCCTATTACCCCCACTCCCCAGCAGTGCAGGGGCAGCCTCCACCAGGCCCCCACTCATGTCTACCACCACCCCCACCCCCCAGCCACCAGGGGCAGCCTCCACCAGGCCCCCACTCATGTCCCCTATTACCCCCACCCCCCCAGCAGTGCAGGGGCAGCCTCCACCAGGCCCCCACCCATGTCTCCCACCACCCCCACCCCCCAGCAGTGCAGGGGCAGCCTCCACCAGGGCCCCACCCATGTCTACCACCACCCCCACCCCCCAGCAGTGCAGGGGCAGCCTCCACCAGGCCCCCACTCATGTCTCCCATAACCTCCCACCCCCCAGCAGTGCAGGGGCATGTTAGGCGGAAACCTGTGCAGTTCCCTCTGGGACCACTGCAAAAGATTTAGGACTACAGGTGTTTGGCGGTGAACCCACTTGGTAGCAGTCTGTACCAGACAGATTCACTTGGTAGCTGTGGCTGAGCAGTCAGACTTCCCTCAAGAAAAGTTGAGCAGTATGCGGAGTATACAAAAAAGGGCAATTCTTCCCAGCAAGACAAGCAAACACGCAACGAGGCTTTGTGTAAAGATATTAAGGTATTTATTTATAACAAAACATCTATGAAAAACACTATGGCGAATTCACGGCAAACAAATCAAACACAATTACTCTACGAAGAAGAAACGATCAATCCCCCTAGCAATATTTCGACAAGTCTAAGTTCTACCGGCACCACTTATTTACAGACAGAGGTGTATACCTCAACCTAGATAACACTCTAATATTAGTTAGGACGGGAGAGAAAAAGATAGGCAGGTTATGAAATCAACACAGTTCAATACTTCACGAGCAAGATGTACGGTAAGAAGGCAAGAACCAAAATAGATCGTAAAGTTCAGAGGCCAGGCCCACTCGGAGAGAGGCAAGGCGCGATGTCCCAAAAAGTCTCTAGTGGAGATGCATTCAAATCTTTGTAGCAAATTGTTATCGGCAGATTGAACCAGTTCAGAACAATAAATGAGACAAGCTTGGAGGCGACCCAACGGAAGCCAGGCGGACACGGTACCTTGTTGTGGAGGGCAGCTCCGGCGGGGGCAGTTGTTCCTGGTGGTGGTTGCACGTCGGGTCTTTGCCAAGATTAGAGATGATCTCGTCGTCGAAGAAAAGTGAAGTCCGGTGCACCACCAGGGAAGAGACCAGCCGCAGAGTGCTCCATCACAAGGCACCACCTTTTGGTCGCGGTACAGGGGTAGTGGCTATCCGGTTGCCGAGGTGCACTGCACGGGCAATTCGACCACTGCTTCCTGAGGCGAATAAAAAGCAAAGGGGACTGGTTGTTCCCACCAGTCAGGGGAAGAGACTCTCCGGCAGGGAGAGCTCCTCTGTCGTCGGGAAGTGGTGAGTCGGTTCCGCAGGGCTCCACCGGAGGTGTCATCGTGCAGGTCGGCTCAGCGTTACCCTCGTCGGATTTTTAGGTCCTGTGGCGGCTTCTGAAGATCCAGTCCCAAAAGCCCTGCTTTTATGCAGAAAACCCCCATTCATTCAGCCTAGCTGTCAATCAACACATGCTAAGTGGTGAGCGGGAAGGCTCACCACTTGGGCCAATCACTCCAGAGTGTGACCGGAGTTGGCAAGGCAACTCGGTCCAGGGTGCCTAAACCCCCTCCCACACCCCTGTGGTAACCCAGACAGAATGGCACCACTTTGGAGGGTCTCTGTACAGAGCCCGCTAAAAGTGGAACAAAGGGCTCGACCGTTGGTTTAGGAGTCACAGAGACGAATACAGACGCCATTTTTCAAACCGAGTTCTGGCAGAAAATACCATCCGATAAACTTATTTAAGATAAGTAGATCGGTGGTATGTTAGAGATTAACGAGAAAAAGTATCAATCTCCAACAATGGGACGAATCCCATAGGTTATGTTCGGGGTCGAACATAACAAGTAGTTTCCACTGCCACCAGCCAAAACTCGACGAGGGGGGATGGAACAGTGCCCCCTCGAGTAACAGATCCAGGAGTAATCATATTACCCCTACTAGTACGTCCACAATAAGATGGTTGGTACTAGTTCTGTTAGTAAATTTAGGTCTAGTAAAGCCAATGGTGACTTTACATGCCCGGGGAGACCGTAGTCAGTCCCCGGGTATGGAGTCTATGGTGGAGGTCCGCTAGGACGCCCCAGTGTTACGGCACGTAGGGTGCGGTGTAACACACATAGAAAAACATATGAGACCCTATGGAGTAAAAGACCCCATAGCTCATAGAACACATTGACATTCAAAGGAATTACACACATTCATGTCCAAGAGTGGGAGGAAAAGAGTCTCACTCTTGGCAGGATGGAAAAAAACAAACTCCAGTAATCCAGCAAAGCTGCAGGGGGACTCGCTAGGTTAGGAAATTCAGCCTAAACAGAGAATTCTCCCTAACACTCGCCCCCCCCAGACTAAGGGAAAGGAGGATTTAATCCACTCCTGGATGAATCTCATACCTCTAGTCGATGACATACATCCTAGAGAGACCATCAGCATTTTGGTGGTGACACCCTGACCTGTGCTCAATGGTGAAATCAAACCCTTGCAGGCAGATCGACAATCTCAATAGTTTTGGGTTTTCCCCTTTCATTTGCATTAACCATCTCAAGGGTTGGTGGTCAGTCTGAATGACAAAAGTAGAACCATACAAGTACGGCCTAAACTTCTTCAGAGCCCACACGATAGCAAAGCACTCTCTTTCGATTGTTGCCCACCTTGTTTCAGGATCCTTCAGCTTGCGGCTGATGAAGCAAATGGGGTGCTCCCTACCTTTCCCATCCAGTTGACCGAGTACGGCACCTATTCCTACATTGGAAGCATCTGTCTGCACAATGAAGTGTTGGCGGTAATCAGGAGCTCTGAGTACTGGGGCTTGGCAAAGAGCCTTTTTCAGGTTTTCAAAAGCTTGATTGCACTCCTCGTTCCATTTAACCTTTTTAGGAAATTTGGGCGAGGAGATGACATTCAGTGGAGAAGCTATGGTCCCATAGTTCTCTATGAAATTCCTGTAATACCCAGTGAGGCCTAGGAAGGCTCTCACCTGGGTTTGAGTAGTCGGCGTTGTCCAATTTTGCACAGCTTAAATTTTACTGAGCAAAGGCCTTATTTCTCCACCTCCTACCTCATGTCCAAGATAGACTACCTTACTCTGTCTAATTTGGCATTTGCTCGCCTTTATTGTCAGATTGGCTCGTCCAAGAGCCTGCAAAACATCTCTCAGGTGGGTTACATGTTCTTCCCAGGAATTGCTGAACACTGCGATGTCATCCAAGTATGCCATGCAGAAGTCCTCCATCCCATTCAGAACCTGGTTTACCATCCGTTGAAACGTAGCAGGTGCATTCTTCAATCCGAAAGGCATTACCTTAAACTGGTATAGGCCAACGGGGGTAGAAAATGCCGTTTTCTCCTTGGCATGGTCTGTCAGGGCTATTTGCCAATAGCCTGACGTCAAGTCAAATGTGCTGAGGAACTTGGCGGCGCCAAGTTTATCCACCAACTCATCTGTTCTTGGCAAAGGGTGGGCATCAGTCTTGGTGACTGCATTAAGAGCTCTATAATCCACGCAGAATCTAAGTTCTTTAGATCCGGCCTTTGGTACTAACACAACTGGGCTAGACCATGGACTAGTAGAGGGCTCTATTACCCCGAGATCGAGCATCTTGCTGACCTAACCTTTGATGTGGGTTTGTATGTTTTCTGACATGCGGTATCCTCTGCTTTTGACTGGCAGACAGTCACCAGTGAGTATGTCGTGCTGGCCCCAAGGGGTCAAGCCTGGTGAAAGTGAGAACAGAGAGACAAACTGATTCAACATAGATTTGCACTCTTCTTGTTGCTCGGGTGTCAGATTGGAGGAGAGATTTACTCCTTCAATTTTTTCATCTAAAGGTAAGCCTCTGAGGAGATCCGGAAGAGCTTCACTCTCTTCTTCTTCCTCGGATGACGCAAGAAGCAATGCTCCTACATCAGGTCATGAGACATACGCTCTAAGTCGGTTGGTGTGAAAGGCTGTCGGAGCCTCCTTGGGATTGCCCAAGACCACCAGATAGTTAACCTCTCCGAGTTTACCCACGACTCGGAAGGGTCCCATCCACTTATCTTGCAAGGCCCTCTGCCTTGTTGGGATCATAACGAGAACGAGCTGGTCTTGAGCGAACTCAACCATGTTAGCCTTTTGATCGTGCCAGTGCTTGACCAATGCTTGTCCAGCTTTCAAGTTATCGCTTGCTTCCGTCATCATGTGTGACATTCTCCTCCGGAGACCTATCACGTAGTCAGTCACTCTGACTGGCTTGGGGGAAGGAGCACTCTCCAACCCCTTCTTAATCAGGGCCAATGGACCTCTGACGGGATGACCATAGAGTAGTTTGAAGGGCGAGTAACCTACACCCTCCTGAGGGACTTCTCTATAAGCAAAGAGAAGGCATGGCAGTAGAAGGTCCCACTTACGCTTAAGGGGTTCCTCTAAAGCACCTATCATGCTCTTCATGGTTCGGTTGAACCGTTCTACCAACCCATTGGTTTGTGGGTGGTAAGCTGTTGAGAACTTGTAAGTAACTCCACAGGTTTTCATGTAGTGGGACATAAAGTTTGACCCCCTGTCAGAGATTACTTCATTAGGAAACCCGACCCTAGTAAAAATACCAAGGAGGGCCTTAGCCACAGCCGGGGCTGTAACAGTCCTCATAGGAATTGCCTCAGGATACCTAGTAGCATGGTCTACTACAACAAGTATAAACCTGTTGCCTGAGGAGGTTGGAGGATCAAGGGGACCAACGATGTCAATCCCTACTCTCTCAAATGGGACTCCCACGACTGGGAGAGGCACTAAAGGTGCCACATTCTTGGAGCCAACCTTACCAGAGGTCTGGCAGGTGTGGCAGCTCCTGCAGTGTTTTTCTACTTCGGCCCCCATCTTTGGCCAATAGAAGTAGAGAGAGAGCCTTTCCTTAGTCTTCTTGAAACTCAAGTGACCAGCCAAAGCAATCTCGTGGGCTAACTGCAAGAACTGTGGTCTGTTCTCTTGGGGTACTACAAGTCGTTTGTAGTCTCCAGGTGCAGACTCGGTTGGTTCACTGTAGAAGGGGCCATCTTCCCAGTGCAACCTGTATTTCCCAGGCTCTTGCCCTTCAGCCTGAGCTTCTGCCTGGTGGCAAAGACCTTCCAGAGTTGGACATTCTCTCTGTCCCTTACTGAAGTCTGCCCTGCTGGGTCCACCTTCTGCCAGTAACGACTGCAGCTCAGGATGGTCAACAGGATCCAGATCTCCAATGAGTTCCTGGCCTTCAATTAGCTCTTCCTCAGAGTCTAATTCTACCACACAGGGTTGTACCTCCCTCTCAGTCTCGGCTGGAGGTGGAGTTACGGGTGTAACTTTGGACAACCGCGGGGAAGTCCGTGTTGGCTCCACTGGAATGCTGGCTGCTGGTTTCAGGATAGAAGTCTTAGGTTTCCCTTTCGCTTCTGATTTCTTGGAGACAGCGGCCGACAATTCCAGTGGAGTAGGAGTGATTTCTTTCTTCATCATCTCCTGGAGAGTACCGCGCATGGTCCTCTCTCTTGCAGGTCTGGTTAGCTCCTGTAACCGTTTACTAGGAGGTCTGGGAGTATGCGATACAACTCCGAGAGTTTTCAAATCGTTACCCAACAGTACGCGTCCTGGTACCTCACTCTGTATGCTGACAGGGATCTTCACAGTCATGTCGTTACACTGGATGAGAACTGGTAATTGGGGAAGCATCTGCACAAGCCCTCCAGCTAACTTGGTGAGGCGTTTGGGTGCCTTAGCAACATCCTCAGCCTGAAAAAACGATTTATCCACCACAGTTATGCTGGCCCCAGTGTCCCTAATGGCAGGAGTCTCCTGACCATTCACCTGGACACTGTCCTTATAATACTCTTTAGTATTATCGGGGATAGAATTATAGACATCTAAATTCTGTTGTTCCCACAACCCCAGAGATACTAAAGAAACGCTGGCTGAGACTCCAATGGGTTTGTCAGCTAGCAGTAGAAAGTTTCCACTTGCCATTTGGACTTCCTCCTCTGGAGCGAAGGCTAAGGAGACAAGCTGGACCCCTGAAGGTTTACCCTTACATCTGGGATCTCCTTTCACGTGGTCAGTCGAGCCACAAACAAAGCATTTTCCGAATGCCTTCTGGAATGGTGGCTTGTTCTGACCTTCTTCCGGTTTGGCACCAGAAGACACACTATTCTGCTGTGCTTTTCCCTGTGGCTTACCCTTCTGGTTTTGTTTGGGGCCCTCTTTGGAATGTGAGTTATTAGAATTCTCTTTTGAGTCTTTTTTAGGCTGTTTTCCCTCATCCTTTTTCTGAGTTGCCCCAGAATCCTTATGAGTAGCCCTGTTGGCAACCCACAAGTCAGCAGCCCTAGCTAGCTCCCGGGAATCCAATTCCTTCGAATCAGCCAAGTGCTGTCTGAGCTCAGGAGGACAGGCATCATAAATAGACTACAACATAAAAAGATTCCTCATACCCTCATAAGTGTTCACTTTGTAACCCTTAATCCATCCCTCTAAGTTGTTCAACCCTTCACTCACCCAGGTAGCCCAAGGGGTACCATCATGCTTTTTGAGGGTTCTAAACCTCCTAAGATACTGGGAAGGGGTCTTCCCGAATCTAGCTATTAAAGCTAGTTTCACACTTTCGTAATCCGTCTTATCCGCCTCCCCCAACTCCATTACCACATCAGTCGCAACAGGAGGGAGCCTAGAGAACAACCAGGGAAGCAAAGCATTCCCGGGGATGTCCTGGAGCCCATGATTGTATTCAAACAGTTTCAACCAATCCAACACATCCAATCTCGGTTCATACATACCCACTAATTCCTTCGACATCCGGGGTCTTTTGGGACTGGAGCTCCTAGAGGAACCAGAAGAGAGAGAAGCATTTTCCATAGACAACTTTTTCATCTCTAACTTGTGATTAAGTTCTATTTCCCTGAGTCTTAACTCAGCTTGCTTCTGCTCAGCCTGGGCATTCATCCGTCTGAACTCGAGCTCTTGGTTTCGTTCAGATTGTGCCAAGAACCGTTTGTATTCTAGTTCGAGCTTCATTTTTTCAAGTTCAAAATAAGCAGGGTTACTTGTGGGACCTGGTATGGGCCCCGTAGGCACAGCTGGTAAGGCAGGTAGAGGAGCAGGGGAGACAGTTTCGTTAGCCTCTCCGTCCTCGTCGGCCTCTTCGTCGCTATCATCAGAATTACGATTCAGATCAACACCATTACTGTTATCTACATTCGCTGGAGAGATTGGTTCCTCTGAACCAGTACCCAGACTTTGGTTCGCCAGCAATCTCTCTATTAGCTCTAACTTCTTGCCTCTTACAGGAAGATTCTCTTGCCTACAGAGAGCTCGCAGACTCTCAGTATTTTCACCTGACAAGGACTCTTGACTGTAAGTTTCCATCGTAGACATGTTTTTTGAAAGTTGCTTTTTGTGCAAAGTTTTGTGGTTAGTTATCCTACAGTGTTGAAAAGCACTCTAAACTGTATACTCGATACAAATCCCACCGCTGTACACCAGTGTTAGGCGGAAACCTGTGCAGTTCCCTCTGGGACCACTGCAAAAGATTTAGGACTACAGGTGTTTGGCGGTGAACCCACTTGGTAGCAGTCTGTACCACACAGATTCACTTGGTAGCTGTGGGTGAGCAGTCAGACTTCCCTCAAGTAAAGTTGAGCAGTATGTGGAGTATACAAAATAGGGCAATTCTTCCCAGCAAGACAAGCAAACACGCAACGAGGCTCAGTGTAAAGATATTAAGGTATTTATTTATAACAAAACATCTATGAAAAACACTATTGCGAATTCACAGCAAACAAATCAAACACAATTACTCTACGAAGAAGAAACGATCAATCCCCCTAGCAATATTTCGACAAGTCTAAGTTCTACCGGCACCACTTATTTACAGACAGAGGTGTATACCTCAACCTAGATGACACTCTAATATTAGTTAGGACGGGAGAGAAAAAGATAGGCAGGTTATGAAATCAACACAGTTCAATACTTCACGGGCAAGATGTACGGTAAGAAGGCAAGAACCACAACAGATCGTAAAGTTCAGAGGCCAGGCCCACTCGGAGAGAGGCAAGGCGCGATGTCCCAAAAAGTCTCTAGTGGAGATGCATTCAAGTCTTTGTAGCAAATTGTTATCGGCAGATTGAACCAGTTCAGAACAATAAATGAGACAAGCTTGGAGGCGACCCAACGGAACAGAGAGGCTTAAGACACCTCACTCGAACCGATCGAAAGGGAAGCCAGGCGGACACGGTACCTTGTTGTGGAGGGCAGCTCCGGCAGGGGCAGTTGTTCCTGGTGGTGGTTGCACGTCGGGTCTTTGCCAAGAGTAGAGATGATCTCGTCGTCGAAGGAAAGTGAAGTCCGGTGCACCACCAGGGAAGAGACCAGCCGCGGAGTGCTCCGTCACAAGGCACCACCTTTTGGTCGCGGTACAGGGGTAGTGGCTTTCCGGTTGCCGAGGTGCGCTGCACAGGCAATTCGACCACTGCTTCCTGAGGCGAATAAAAAGCAAAGGGGACTGGTTGTTCCCACCAGTCAGGGGAAGAGACTCTCCGGCAGGGAGATCTCCTCTGTCGTCGGGAAGTGGTGAGTCGGTTCTGCAGGGCTCCACCGGAGGTGTCGTCGTGCAGGGCGGCTCAGCGTTACCCTTGTCGGATTTTTAGGTCCTGTGGCGACTTCCGAAGATCCAGTCCCAAAAGCCCTGCTTTTATGCAGAAAACCCCCATTCATTCAGCCTAGCTGTCAATCAACACATGCTAAGTGGTGAGCCGGAAGGCTCACCACTTGGGCCAATCACTCCAGAATGCGACCGGAGTTGGCAAGGCAACTCGGTCCAGGGTGCCTAAACCCCCTCCCACACCCCTGTGGTAACCCAGACAGAATGGCACCACTTTGGAGGGTCTCTGTACAGAGCCCGCCAAAAGTGGAACAAAGGGCTCGACCGTTGGTTTAGGAGTCACAGAGACGAACACAGACGCCATTTTTCAAACCGAGTTCTGGCAGAAAATACCATCCGATAAACTTATTTAAGATAAGTAGATCAGTGGTACGTTAGAGATTAACGAGAAAAAGTATCAATCTCCAACAATGGGACGAATCCCATAGGGTTATGTTCGGGGTCGAACATAACAAGTAGTTTCCACTGCCACCAGCCAAAACTCGACGAGGGCGGACGGGACAGTGCCCCCTCGAGTAACAGATCCAGGAGTAATCGAATTACCCCTACTAGTACGTCCACCATAAGATGGTTGGTACTAGTTCTGTTAGTAAATTTAGGTCTAGTAAAGCCAATGGTGACTTTACATGCCCGGGGAGACCGTAGTCAGTCCCCGGGTATGGAGTCTATGGTGGAGGTCCGCTAGGACGCCGCAGTGTTACGGCACGTAGGGTGCTGTGTAACACACATAGAAAAACATATGAGACCCTATGGAGTAAAAGACCCCATAGCCCATAGAACACATTGACATTCAAAGGAATTACTGTTAGGGAGAATTCTCTGTTTAGGCTGAATTTCCTGTGTAGGCTGAATTTCCTAACCTAGTGAGTCCCCCAGCAGCTTTGCTGGATTTCTGGAGTTTGTTTTTTTCCATCCTGCCAAGAGTGAGACTCTTATCTCCCACTCTTGGACATGTATGTGTGTAATTCCTCTGAAATGTCAATGTGTTCGATGGGCTATGGGGTCTTTTACTCCATAGGGTCTCATATGTTTTTCTATGTGTGTTACACCGCACCCTACGTGTCCTAACACGGGGGCGCCCTAGCGGGTCCCCCACCATAGACTCCATACACGGGGACTGACTACTGTCTCCCCGGGCATGTAAAGTCACCATTGGCTTTACTAGACCTAAATTTACTAACAGAACTAGTACCAACCATCTTATTGTGGACGTACTAGGGGGCGTGGCCTGGTGCTCATGGAGTGAGGAGGCTAAAACCTCGAGCTCCGGACGAGCCCGTATTCCGATCCTGCACAACGATCCTTGCGACCAGTGGCGCCGAAATCAAGCTGATCCAGCTGAAGCCTGGGCGAATCTGCCCACTTTCCAGCTTCACCCGACGAAAATCGGAGCTTGGGAACCGAGCGCGAAGCCTCGACTCGGCGTCCCCCCCCGGCCTTGGGCGAGATACACAAGATGGCCGCCATGACCGCCTGATAAGACGGGATCGCGAGCAGCGAAGGCGGCGCTCTGTCAGCAGCAGCGGCCGGCTAAGACCCTGCCTTGGCCGCCGCTCGGAGGAGCACGGCGGGGCAAAGAAAGCGCTGGTCCGGCGCCGCGAGACCCAGCCGAGGTGCGTCCCCAGGCGGCCGGGGAGAGGCGGCGTTCTGCGCCCGGGCGGCCTTGGGGGAGAGACCACCACCAGCACCTCGCACTCCGGTCCACCCGGGCAGCGGACAGCGGGCGGAGCCCCCTCTGGGGAGCCCGCGGTGGGAGCCACCCGGAGAGTCGGAGGAGACCCGGGGGCCCGGGGGACCCTTTGGAGGCAGAGCTGCCTTGGGTGACTCTGACCGGAGGCCGCCATGCTGTGGGAGCGCGCACTACGAACTGCCTACGACCCGATGAACTGGGGGCCCACCCGGGTGTGGCCCGACTCGCTGGGCTCAGACGGCCTGGACCCGGTGAACTGCCCCCCCGAGGGCCCAAAGCTAACCGGCACACTGCGGCAATAGGCGCCAAGCGCCCTTCACCATCGGCACCGCCTACCCGGCCCCGCTGGGACACCTCTTCTGCCCACCACGAGCGTGGGCCCTGCACCTCCGGGGCGGATAAGCCCCCAGGACCTCACGCCTGCCGGGGGCTCTCTGGCCATAGGACCGTGGCAACCCAAGGCGGGGCTCCACAGAGGACAACAATACACCCCACGAGCTTGGGTGGGACGCGGCCCTGGACGGGCCTATACAAAAACCCGGCCTGAAGAGGCGAGTTAGCCGCCAGCACCAACCGGAAGGCTCAAGCAACACCGCAATGTCCACCCTGAGAAACAAGGCCAAGACCGCCATGATGGACCCCTTCCTCACGACCAAGGCCCCCCACGTCGCCCAATCCACCCGAAAAGGCGCGACGCAGCAGGCTACCCAGGAGGAAAGTCCCAAAGACAGTCAGGTACTGGAAGCAATAGCGGCCTTAAGGGAGTTTATAGACACTAAGATAGGAGAGGTAAAGGCCGACATACAGCTTATACGTCAAGACGCCCGCAACCTGACAGAGCGTGTCACCAATATAGAAACCACCCAGAAGGAAACGCTGGAAGACACGAATGACCTTAAAGCTGAGGTGGTAGACCTAAGGAGGAGGGTGGGCATCCTGGAGGCAAGGTCGGAGGAGGCGGAAGGACGCGCCAGGCGCAACAACATCAGAATCCTTGGTGTCCCTGAGGGGACAGAGACTTCCGACCCGACGGCATATGTGGAATCCTTAATTCAGCAGGAAATTGGGGCGGAGAAGCTCTCACAGGGCTTCGCCATAGAGAGAGCCCACAGATCACTACAGAAGAAGCCCCCTCCGGGTTCCCACCCCCGACCCATCATCGCGAAGGTCCTTAACTTCCGAGACAGGGAAGTGATCCTGAAATTCTCGAGAGAGGGTGGGGTGATAGACAGAGGTAACTCCAAAATCACCATATACCCGGACTACACGCAAGCGGTACAGAGAGCAAGGAACTCCTTCATCCCGATAAAGGCCAGACTGAGGCAGCTAAACTTGAAGTACATGCTGCTGTATCCCTCCAGGCTGAAAGTGATCCACAAAGGAAGAGCGATATTCCTTGAAACTCCAGATGCAGCCACCATGTGGATGGAACACAACAACCTGGCCGAGGTCCCCGAAGAACCCACCGCCGAGAACCGCGCTGTAACCCGCAAAGATAGATAACATGGCGCTGGAGCCCCTCTCTCCTGACGCGCACAAGGGACTTCATCGTAAAAGGGTACAACAAACAAGCTGGAACACCACTATAATAAGAGATAGCAACAAGATTACGTGGCCCGCCGGGCCTCCCACACATGGGCACGCAACGACAACCCCCGGAAGATCAGTGCAGGCCTGTTGCCAGCACAAACCTGCTCGCGCCGGAAACCCTGACGGGGCCAGACCGCACGAGAGCACCTCAGCACTGCACCTCACAGGCAGGAGCTGGGTGCACCAGTTACAGTTGTTTTTTTTCTTTTTTTCTTCTCCTTCTTTTCTTCTGTGTTCCTGTTGAGACCGTCCCTCTCCCCAGAACAACCCAAGCAATCAATGAGCACCCGACGCCGAGAAATGAGGCTGGCCGAGCCGCAAATGCAGAACAAGACATGATGCGCAGTAGCAAGAGATCTTGTGGGTGCGAGACAAGGGGCCAACCACGACGACATCCACACCCAAGGGATGTCACCACAACTTAACATAATCACATGGAATGTCAGGGGGATGGGATCCTACGTAAGGAGGAACCGTGTCCACTCATACCTGAGGCGCAAGAAGGTGTCGATCGCGCTCCTTCAGGAGACACACCTCCTGGCAGACACCACACACAAACTTGCAGACTACTGGGGGGGGCAAGGCTGCGGCGCATCTTACTCCAAATTCGCACGGGGAGTGTATACATGGGTGAGCCCAGACACACCATTCCATCAAATGGGGACAGATGTGGATAAGGACGGAAGATATGTAGTGGTGTGGGGCATGATAGAGAACACAAGGATATGCATTGTAAACTCATACTTCCCCCAGCACGGCGTGCCTTCCCACCTGAACCAGCTATGCGCCAGAATTGCGCACCACAGAAACGACACCTTCCTATGGGGGGAAGACTTCAACTGCGTCATGAACGAAGAGCTGGACAGGTCCAGGACGCCACGAGCCTCCAACAATTCCGCTTCGAGGGCACTCTGCAAAGCAGTGGATGACCTGGCACTGGTCGACATCTGGAGAGACCTACACCCAGCCGATAGATCCTACTCATACTACTCATCTCCACATGGCCTCCACACCAGGATAGACCACTTTTTCGTCAACGGCGAACTACTCCCACAGGTGCACTCCGTAAACTACCTGGGCAGGTCGATCTCGGATCACTCCCCTCTGCTCATGCAACTAAGTCTGAAAGGCCTGAGGCCCCCCATCCCGATGTGGCGTATGCCCACGGAAACTCTGGCTGACCCTTCCTTCAAGGACACCCTAGGGGAAAGGCTGGAAGAATACGTGAGGCTCAACAAGGGGTCGGTCGAGAAGTGGAGCACGCTCTGGGAGGCAATGAAGGTAGTAACCAGAGGCCAAGTGATAGCAGAAGCAGGCGGTATCAGGAGGCAACTAAAAAGGGAACTTGAGACCATGGAAGAGGAGATTAGACGACTGGAAAACAGCCCGACCCCAACCAGCGAGAAGGATTCTAAGCTGGCAGAAATCGGGGACGGCTGCCGTCTCGCCTGGGAGAGGCTATCCAAATTCGACTTCTCCACACGCACTGCACAGGCGCACAAGGAAGCGGATAAACCGGGCAGGATATTGGCCTGGCTGTGCAGGAAGGAGCACCCAAGGCACACTCCCAAGGAAATCAAGGACGAACACGGCGCAACCCAGAGGACACAACAGGCGATCAACGATGTCTTCTCAAACTTCTATGCCAAGCTCTATGCTCATGATGAACAAGTCCCAGTAGAGGACATTCGGGACACCCTGGCTGAAGTAGGCCTCCCCAAACTGAGCTCAGAGCAACGAGAGATGCTGGGCGAGGCCATCACGACGGAGGATATCTCAGAGGCAATCAGGTCCCTCTCCACAAGCAAGACTCCCGGAACGGATGGCCTCACACCAGAATTTTACAAAGCCTATGAGGAGATCATAGCCCCGATACTCCACGGAGTATATGAAGAGGCATACGAGACTGGCATATTACCCGGCACCATGAGAGAGACGCTTATTATCCCAATGCTTAAACCTGGTAAACCCGTCGATGAGTGCGACTCTTATCGCCCTCTGGCAATGTTGAACTATGACAGCAAAATCTTAACAACCATACTGGCGAAAAGGCTGTCCAGGGTGATAGGG
This sequence comes from Ambystoma mexicanum, assembly GCF_040938575.1. Taxonomy (NCBI): domain Eukaryota; kingdom Metazoa; phylum Chordata; class Amphibia; order Caudata; family Ambystomatidae; genus Ambystoma; species Ambystoma mexicanum. Next base: position 694,040,682 of record NC_090926.1, on the reverse strand, counting down.
TCTATAATACACGAGGACCAAAACGGCTTTGTCCCGGGACGCAATACCACAGCCAACCTGAGGAGGCTCCAACATGTCATAGCTCAAACCGCAGAGAGTGAGGAGGAACTGTCAGTACTCTCGCTGGACGCCATTAAGGCATTTGACTCAATATTCTGGGAATGGCTGATTGAGACTCTGAGGGAGTTCGGGCTCGGCGAGCACTTCATCCAGTGGGTCAGAGTGCTCTATAATACCCCAGTGGCGAGGGTAAAGACAGGGGGCATGGTGTCAAAATCCTGGGACATTCAAAGAGGAACGAGGCAAGGATGCCCGCTGTCGCCAATGCTGTACGTCCTCGGCCTAGAACCTGTAGCGATCTATTTCAGGAAGCAGCTTTTTGATGCAGGGATCAGGACGGGTGAGACGGATAACATCATTTCGCTGTACGCAGATGATGTCCTCTTGTACCTGAGTAACCCCCAAATGAATGCACCATTAGCATTAGACATTCTAGACAACTTTGCGAAATACTCCGGGATCAAGTTTAGCAGGCAGAAGTAATGCTCCTTTCCTTTGGCCGGGCTCCTGGGGAGGGGAACAGATGAACTACCTGAGATTGGGATCCAGTGGCAGACAGAAGCGTTCCGCTACCTAGGACTCACCATTACGCACACGCCTGCTTCCACACACGAAAGCAACACGGAGGCAGCAATGCGAGGGGTGCGCAAATCCACCAAATTCTGGTCCAGACTCCCACTCTCTGTGATGGGCAGAGCGGCTATCACTAAAATGATAATACTACCGAGATTCCTGTACTATTTCACCAACATAACGTACTACATTCCTCCCCCCTTCTTCAGGAAATTGGAATCCCTACTCAGAGATTTCCTATGGGGCCCGGCCAGACACAGACTTTCGCTGAATACCCTCACACTTCCACACAGGGAGGGTGGAATCTAACTCCCCGATTTCCAGAAATACTACCTCGCAGCACAACTGACACACTTTGTCAAGTGGTTGTCCGATGAACCAACAGCCGAGACAGGCCTCCTTCGCCAACTGATAGCACCAATGTACCCCAAAGAAGTAATATGGAACTCACAGGTAGGGCCCCCCGATCCCCCCATGCTGGTAAAGCTGGGGAGACAAGTCTGGAACAAAGTCCGCTCATCGCTCGGCCCGAGCCCACCATATATGCCCGAAATCCCCTTGCTCGCCGGTGTCTGCAAGTCACCCACCGACCTACCAGCAATGAGGAAATGGGAGAACTCTGGCCTCTACACGTGGGGGGACATGTTTGCGGACGGAATATTCCGGGACTTCGACTCATTACAGACGGAAGAGGGGCTTGCCGCTTGCCAATTTTTATGGTATCAGAGGGTGAAACATGCTGCCAAGAAGACCTGGAGCACATGGCCCGAGGAACCGGAAACACACCCTCTAGTGCAGGAGATGCACAACCTGAGCGATGGCTGGAAACCCACGTCGAGACTATATGCCCAGCTAAATGACAGACGCAACCCGAGGAGTGAGCACCTGAAAGAAAGGTGGGAGGCAGATCTGGAGACCAACATCACAGAGAACGAGTGGGGCAGGGCCCTGATGTACCCGAAGGAAGTATCCCGCAATGCCAGGTTCAGGCTCATCCAGCTGAATGTCCTCTACAGGACCTACATGACCCCACATAGGGTGTCCACATTCAGTGATAAAGCCCCACCAGTGTGCCCCTGGTGCACCAGCGAGCCTGCAGACCTAATCCACATGTTCTGGACCTGCTCCAGAACTAAGAAACTCTGGTTCGCTGTCGAGAGGACTTGCAGGGGGGCCGGAGTGGAAAGATACGAGTGGACACCCAAGGAATGCCTCCTGGGCACGTATCCCAGACTGAGCAAAATTAAGCATATAGTGAAATTAATGGACATGGCCTGCATTCTAACGAAGAGGACGATAGCAATGGCTTGGAAATCTCCCGGAGGCCCCAGATTTGAACCCTGGATCAGGGAAATGGAGAGATGGACCAGCGCTGAAACCAGGGCCTGGGAAGAAGGGAATAATCGGGGAGGCGAGGATGTGAGTGCAGCACTGGAATCCTGGAAGGCCCTCCTGAGAGACATGATCTTCTCGACGGACTTCAAGCCCCCCTGAGCAGATCCATTGTCATAGACAGTTGCCATGGAAAAGACCGGTGAACCACACCCATGCTCACCCCGGCACTGCGACTCTTTGAGACAGCCAAGCGGTGCCTGGATCGCGGCCCGGAGCAGGGCTAACAAGTAACTCTATGGTGGTGGGGGATGGGACGGCCAAGTTAATGTTCGTTTGTTCACTGTTATTGTTTTGCAATGTTTATTGGACAAATCTTGTAACACTCCGGATGCTAGGATGCATTCGTGCTTAACTGCCTTTTTTCTATACAAAATGCCAATAAAAACTCTTTAAAATAAATTGTGGACGTACTAGTAGGGGTAATTCGATTACTCCTGGATCTGTTACTCGAGGGGGCACTGTCCCGTCCCCCCTTGTCGAGTTTTGGCTGGTAGCAGTGGAAACTACTTGTTATGTTCGATCCGAACGTAACCCTATGGGATTCGTCCCATTGTTGGAGATTGATACTTTTTCTCATTAATCTCTGACGTACCACCGATCTACTTATCTTAAATAAGTTTATCGAGTGGTATTTTCTGCCAGAACTTGGTTTTAAAAAGGCGTCTGTGTTCGTCTCTGTGACTCCTAAACCAAAGGCTGAGCACTTTGTTCCACTTTTGGCGGGCCTCTGTACAGAGACCCTCCAAAGTGGTGCCATTCTGTCTGGGTTACCTCAGAGGTGTGGGAGGGGGTTTAGGCACCCTGGACGGAGTTGCCTTGCCAACTCAGGTCGCACTCTGGAGTGATTGGCCCAGGTGGTGAGCCTTCCCGCTCACCACTTAGCATGTGTTGATTGACAGCTAGGCTGAATGAATGGGAGTCTTCTGCATAAAAGCAGGGCTTTTGGGACTGGGTCTTCAGAAGTCGCCACAGGACCTAAGAATCCGACGAGGGTAATGCTGAGCCGACCTGCAACGACGACACCTCCGGTGGAGCCCTGCTGAGCCGACTCACCACTTCCCGACGACAGAGGAGATCTCCCTGCCGGAGAGTCTCTTCCCCTGACTGGTGGGAACAACCAGTCCCCTTTGCTTTTTATTCGCCTCAGGACGCAGTGGTCGAATTGCCCGTGCAGAGCACCTCGGCAATCGGATAGCCACTACCCCTGTACCGCAACCAAAAGGTGGTGCCTTGTGACGGAGCACTCCGCGGCTGGTCTCTTCCCTGGTGGTGCACCGGACTTCACTTTCCTTCGACGACGAGATCATCTCTACTCTTGGCCAAGACCCGACGTGCATCCACCACCAGGAACAACTGCCCCCGCCGGAGCTGCCCTCCACAACAAGGTACCATGTCCGCCTGGCTTCCCTTTCGTTCGGTTCGAGTGAGGTGTCTTAATCCTCTCCGTTCCGCTGGGTCGTCTCCAAGCTTTGCTCATTCTTTGTTCTGAACTGGTCCAATCTGCCGATAACAATTTGCTATAAAGACTTGAATGCATCTCCACTAGAGACTTTTTGGGACATCGGGCCTTGCCTCTCTCCGAGCGGGCCTGGCCTCTGAACTTTACGATCTATTGTGATTCTTGCCTTCCTGCCTTGCACTTTATCCGCATAGGATTGAACTGAGTTGGTTTCATGACCTGCCTATCTTTTTCTCTCCCGTCCTAACTAATATTCGAGTGTCATCTAGGTTGAGGTATACACCTCTGTCTGAAAATAAGTGGTACCGGTAGAACCTAGAGTTGTCGATATTTTGCTAGGGGGATTGATCGTTTTCTACTTCGTAGATTAATTGTGTTTGATTTGTTTGACGTGATTTGCTTTAGTGTTTTCCATAGATGTTGTGTTATAAATAAATACCTTACTATCTTTACACTAAGCCTCGTTGCGTGTTTGCTTGTCTTGCTGTGAAGAATTGCCCTATGTTGTATACTCCACATACTGACCAACTTTTCTTGAGAGAAGTCTGACTGCTCAGCCACAGCTACCAAGTGAATCTGTGTGGTACAGACTGCTACCAAGTAGGTTCACTGCCAACGCCTGTAGTCCTAAATCTTTTGCAGTGGTCCCAGAGGGAACTGCACAGGTTTCCGCCTAACACTGGTGGCAGCGGTGGGATTTGTATCGAGTATACAGTTTAGAGTGCTTTTCGACGCTGTAGGATAACTAACCACAAAGCTTAGCACTAAAAAGCAACTTTCACAAACATGTCTACAATGGAAACTTACAGTCAAGAGTCCTTGTCAGGTGAAAATACTGAGAGTTTGCGAGCTCTCTGTAGGCAAGAGAATCTTTCTGTAAGAGGCAAGAAGTTAGAACTAATAGAGAGATTGCTGGCGAACCAAAGTCTGGGTACTGGTTCAGAGGAACCACTCTCCCCAGTGAATGTAGACGACAGTAATGGTGTTGATCTGAATCGTATCTCTGATAATAGCGATGAAGAGGCTGACGAGGACGGAGAGGCTAACGAAACTGTCTCCCCCGCTCCTCTACCTGCCTTACCAGCTGTGCCTACGGGGCCCATACCAGGTCCCACAAGTAACCCTGCTTATTTTGAACTTGAAAAAATGAAGCTCGAATTAGAATATAAACGGTTCTTGGCTCAATCTGAACGAAACCAAGAGCTCGAGTTCAGACGGATGAATGCCCAGGCTGAGCAGAAGCAAGCTGAGTTAAGACTCAGAGAAATAGAACTTAATCACGAGTTAGAAATGAAAAGGTTGTCTATGGAAAATGCTTCTCTCTCCTCTGGTTCCTCTAGGAGCTCCAGTCCCAAAAGACCCCGGATGCCGAAGGAATTACTGGGTATGTATGAACCGAGATTGGATGTGTTGGATTGGTTGAAACTGTTTGAATACAATCATGGGCTCCAGGACATCACCGGGAATGCGTTGCTTCCCTGGTTGTTCTCTAGGCTCCCTCCTGTTGCGACTGATGTGGTAATGGAGTTGGGGGAGGCGGATAAGACGGATTACGAAAGTGTGAAACTAGCTTTGATAGCTAGATTCGGGAAGACCCCTTCCCAGTATCTTCAGAGGTTTAGAACCCTCAAAAAGCATGATGGTACCCCTTGGGCTACCTGGGTGAGTGAAGGGTTGAAAAACTTAGAGGGATGGATTAAGGGTTACAAAGTGAACACTTATGAGGGTATGAGAAATCTTTTTATGTTGGAGTCTATTTATGATGCCTGTTCTCCTGAGCTCAGACAGCACTTGTCTGATTCGAAGGAATTGGATTCCAGGGCACTAGCTAAGGCTGCTGACTTGTGGGTTGCCAACAGGGCTACTCATAAGGATTCTGGGGCAACTCAGAAAAAGGATGAGGGAAGACAGCCTAAAAAAGACTCAAAAGAGAATTTGAATAACTCACATTCCAAAGAGGGCCCCAAACAAAACCAGAAGGGTAAGCCACCGGGAAAACCACAGCAGAATAGTGTGTCTTCTGGTGCCAAACCGGAAGGAGGTCAGAACAAGCCACCATTCCAGAAAGCATTCGGTAAATGCTTTGTTTGTGGCTCGACTGACCACGTGAAAGGAGATCCCAGATGTAAGGGTAAACCTTCAGGGGTCCAGCTTGTCTCCTTAGCCTTCGCTCCAGAGGAGGAAGTCCAAATGGCAAGTGGAAACTTTCTACTGCTAGCTGACGAAATGTATTGCTCTCCAAATGCACGGACAGTAATTTATCACCAGTACAGCCGCAGAGCCAAAACATGTATTGCTCGCCAATAGTGCACGGACAGTAATTTATCACCAGCGCAGCCGCAGAGCCAATACTTTGAACGCAGGTAGACAACGCAATGACTTACAACCACACGCACGCTTAGAGAGTAAGTAGCACTTATACGGCTATTTATTCGTGATTAGGCATATATACAATACAAGCATAAATCAGATAAATCATAGGAAATTAGCAGGAATACATCACCATGGGCGTATCTTGACAAAACCTCATCTCGCCAGAAGCGGCTGAAAGACCCCAACAACAGCCAGGCCAAGAGCACAACAGCCCACAGGTATATCGGACCAGGGCGTCCCCCCTCCGACTGAGGTCTTTGTGCATGTCCCGTCTGACCGTTGAGGGCTTCCGCATATATGCCCTCCTCAACAAGGGGTGGCACCTTCTCGAACCTTCTGGCAGATGCGCTTGCGCATTGATGGGTGACGTTGATTGCCAGCTGGGTCAACCGACAGTAACCTCAAGGAGCAGAGCGCTTCCCTCTCCTAAGCGCCCCGGAAAACAATTCCATAACTCATCTCAAAACCTTGGCGCAAGCATAGCAAACCAAAACAAACTTCGTTATCAGGTACCAGCCGGCACCTGCGGATCTTAGCTTTCCCAGCGCCGTGTCCTTGGCTGAGAAGGCCTGCATTCCAAACCCATCAGCGAATAACGTTGAAAACATGTTGTTTCGCAAAGCAAGTGCAGCTTTCCACTGAGGCATGGATAAATATCCATCATGGCTCTGAGTTCCCCCAGAATGCACTGCGCACCAGCGCCATGTTTTTTAGCTCGAACACCACAATCCACCCTTGGATATTTACCTTCCATAGCCCAGTGGTAAAGGAGGCGGCCTTTGAAACCGCCGAAATATTAAAACCAAGTTGGGAATACATTGAATACAACAACAACACGCTATTATAATAGCTAATATAATACAAATGCAAGCAAAAGCATAACGCAGTGTACCTCCAATATCGGGAATCCATGAAAATAACCAATCCCACCAATTCCCAGTTTGCTCTTGGGACACTTGAGAAATGAGATCCCTCAAACCTCGAATATGACTTTCAATGGATCGTGAATGGTCACTTAGATTGAAACAACACATACCCTCAACTGCGTTACAGCCTAAATTATGCTTCAGCAATAAGTAATCGACAGCAGCTCTGTTTTGCAAAGTAGCTTTTCTAATAACTTTGCTGTCAAGGAGTAACTCTTCTAAAGCTTGAGAAGTATGATTGAGTCCTTTTACTACTAAACATGCTAATTTGATCAAAGACTTGTACCCCCCAGCAGATAAACCCCAAACTCCTACTAATGAAAGGGTTAATGCTAGAACTTCAGCTTCTGATAGCAAATGCACATGTGAATCACAATCGGGGGATAGACCCACAGATTCAAAAGTTGATCTTTTGTTTCGAGATATTGCTGGGTGTAAAGGAAACATCATTAGTCCTAATCGAGTTAAGGCACACGGACCTCCAGAAATGTTAGCTGGAATGTAAGTGTATGTGATGTTACCACATGAAAAGAGCCATCCTGTTGGAAGTTTCACATGATTTAGATGACTGGCAGCTATTACGGTATGATTGCAAGACATAGTATTATTCACACTGGTACATGTGCTTGGAACTCGTGAACACAATCGTTTCTCGAACACAGTTTGATTTTTCTGTTTGGTTAAATTTAGCTGTTGGCATTTGCCAATTTCTTTAGCATCGCAGGTCATAAAGTAGCACACATCGCCTTGAGTTATATTGTAGGTTATAATACGTGTCAAATTTCTCCATTTGCGATCCGTTTCCGTGCAAAACCTGCAGTACTCATAGACGGAAAAAGATTGTCTGATATCGGAATCTTGAACTAACGAATCATTGTGTGTGACGCCAAAAATGTGCTTTAGAACCGGAACTGGCGTTGGCACTGCAACTAAACATGTAGTTAGTAAAGCTTCAGCATTGGGCACATCGGTTAAGCAAAAGTGCGTAATGTTAAGTACTTGTTGTGCCAGGTACGTCCACATATTCTCCGTTTGGGTAATCATCGGGGAATATTTTCGCCGTCCTAAAGACGCCTCTTGCATAGCTGGCATCGATGTTGTTTGGACTTGCACCTGACGTGTTCGTCGCCTTCCATGAATCCATGTCGTTGGTCTGGCTGGCTTTTTGGCATCGGTATCGAGTTGCTTTCGGACATCATTGCTCCTCATCATCGGACTCACATTGATCGTTGGCACAGACATGGCATTTTTTATCCGGAGCATTATGCCGTTTGACTCTCCCAAATGGAGTCCATTTAGTCCCACAATCACACCAGCCAGACACAGGATCTACAAGGCAAACCCAGAAAAGAGATATCAGTGTTGAAAATCACTCCCTTAGGTAACATTTGTCTGCGGGCACATACTGCCATTTGTCTTTACCAGGTTCCATTACTAAAACTATCTGGTCTTTGCCTGATGCAATAACATCTGCGGGCACGGGTGGACCACTTGGCCTTTCGACCCACACCTTTGCACCCGGTATCATACTGTCTGAAGAGCCAAAACCACGATCCCCACGGGTAGTTAACACTGTGGGAGGCTCCCCCTTTTTAATCATGGACAACTTAACAGGAATGATAATTAACTGAGCCACTCTATCACCCTTATGAATCGGTAACACTTGGTCCCCACTATTCATCAAGATGACTTTGATCTCGCCTTGGTAATCAGCATCAATGACCCCTCCCAGCACTTGAACTCCCTTCAATGCTAGTCCAGATCTAGGGGCAATCCATCCCATATGCTCTGGAGGAATTTGTACCCCAATCCCTGTTTCAATCACAACAATCCCTCTCGGGTCTAATCTGATTTCTTCATGAGAATGCAAGTCTACCCCTGCTGACTCGGGAGTCGCCCGATAGGGAGCTAAAGAGCCCGGGGTAATCTCCCAGTATAATAGAGTCTCTCTAACTAGGTTCGGTTGAATCTGTAAAGCAGGAGTCATTAGTCGCAACAATGGAGTCTCATGATTGTTCACCGGTCTATTATTCAACACTTGCACCGCATCAAACACGCGATCACGCCAACCTGCCAAACTGCCATCTCCAGACTTACGTAGCTGTTCCTTCAACAACCCATTCATTCTTTCAATTAACCCTGCCGCTTCCGGGTGATAGGGCACGTGGTAAAGCCACTCTATACTCTTCTCCTGACAATAGTCCTGAATTAATTTGCCTTTGAAGTGTGATCCGTTGTCACTTTGAATTTGCAAAGGCACTCCGTAATGCAACGTGATCTGATCTAGCAACTTAATGGTATTCAGTTGTGTGGCACGCTTGCATGGCAAAACCATCATGTATCCAGAGTAAGTATCCACAATAGTGCATGCATACTGACAACCTTTGCTGATTGGCAGAGGACCGATAAAATCGATCTGCCAAATTTGACCTGGTAACTTTCCTCTTCGCAACGTGCCGTGAACAATCTGAGGGATAGGCCTATGCTGTTGGTGTTGGCACACCGGACATTGCAAGATGACTGTTTTCACTACCTCTAAAGGAATACTAATTCCTCGAGCTTGTGCCCACCTGATAGTAGCCTTTTCTCCAAGGTGCCCACATTTCTGGTGAGCCCACTTGGCCAAACCCTCCAAATCGTCTTCCTGAGGCTCCGCATCCACAGATGAAATCTTGGTGTGTTCATCTGCAACAGAATTAAACCAACGTTCCAATGAATCTGTCGCACAATGCGCATCCACATGATACACTGTGACTTCACTTTGTGATAGCATTTCTGCAATATCTTGCCACAATTCTTTTCCCCACAACTCTTTCGAATGAATCTTCCACCCATTCTTCTGCCAGGTTGGCAGCCACACTGCCAACCCATTCGCCACTGACCATGAATCTGTGTACAAATGACATCGACCAGGGGTCTCTTGTTTCAAGGCTTGGTAAACTGCGTAAAGCTCTGCAAACTGACTGCTCTTCCCTTTCCCTGACGTCGTCAAAATCTTTTTTGTCTTGGGATTATATGACACCGCTTTCCAGTATCGCTCTGTTCCCACATATCGGGCTGAGCCATCAGTAAACCAGGCATGCTCTGTCTGCTCTACGGTCAAATCACCATATGGTACTCCCCATTTCACGGGAGACTCGCATTTCTCAGACACTTCTGGTGGTATGTAATCCGAGGGCGGTATGTTGGCTACTTGCTCGTGTAACTTTGCAACCCCACCCTTTCCTGATTTGGCTCTGTCTTGAATGTACCATTTCCATTTAATTATGCTGGCTTCCTGGGCATGTCCTATTCTGTGTGTTTTAGGAGAACTCAACACCCATTGCATAATCGGTATTTCTGGCCTCATCAATACATCATGGCCCACCGTCATTTGTTCAGTATCAACCAGGGCCCAGTAACATGCCAGCAACTGCTTTTCAAATGGAGTGTATGAATTACCAGCATCGGGCAACTTACGACTCCAAAACCCCAATGGCACACGTTTCCTGTCCTGTTTCTGCCACACGCTCCAGTTAGCATAATTGTCTTGTACAGACACATTCAATTCCACTTCGCCTTCCTTCAATGGCCATAGATCGAGCACCTGCTGCACGGTGTCTTTTGCCAACTCAAATGCTTTTTGCTGCCCTTCCCCCCACTGAAACTCATATTTCTTTCGTGTCACTTTGTAAAGGGGGGCCAGTATCTGCCCTAAATGGGGAATGTGCTGTCTCCAAAACCCAAACAGCCCTATGAACTGTTGAGCTTGCTTTTTATTCATTGGCGTGGTAAACTCAAGTATTTTCTGTCGGGCCTTCGGCACCATTTCTCGATGCCCATTATGCCACTGAATTCCTAGAAATGTCACTGTCTCAGCTGGGCCTTGAATTTTGTTCGGGTTAATCTCCCACCCTTCCTTCTTCAATCCTTCCATAATGACTTCTAACTGGTTTTGCACACTGCACTCATCCTTGCCCTGAATCAAAATATCATCAATGTAGTGAGAGATTTGTATGTCCGGTTTACACGGTATCTTGTCTAAGTGCTCTGCCACCAGCCGGTGACAGATAGTCGGGCTATGTATGTACCCCATAGGTAACCTTGTGAAGGTGTACTGACGCCCGCTCCAAGAAAATGCAAACTGCTCTTGACACTCTTCAGCAATCGGCACAGAGAAAAATGCATTGGCTAAATCTATCACTGCATACCAAGTCCCCTCAAACCTTTGGACATTTTCAATCAAGGTAATGGCATCTGGGACTGCAGGCACCAATGGAGGAGTGTGTTTATTCAACTCGCGGTAATCCACCGTCATCCTCCAAGACCCATCCCCTTTTTTGACGGGCCAAAGGGGGTTATTCCAGGCGGTAGTGATAGGTCGTAACACCCCCGCCTCTACATACTCCTTGATGGTGTCTGAAATTTCCTTTTGCCCCCCAGGAATGCGGTATTGCTTCATTGCTACCCGCTTGGTCGCCACAGGCACATGTACTGGGGGCATCTTCAATTTGCCTACTGTAATGGGTGTACAAATTAATGCACTCACCCCAAACTGGTATGTTTTACCTCCAAGTCCTAAAGTCAACCCTTCCAGAATGTCAAAGCCAATTATGTACTCAGGTATCGGGACAATCAACACTTGGTATTTCTTCCTAGCCAAACTGCCTATTTTCATTTCCACTTCAGTTTGTACTGCGGGGGTCTCCTTCCCCCCTAGTCCTGTAATAGTAAAGTGTCTGCCTTTGAATCGTGTCGGATTCCCGTGAATCAAAGAGGCCTCCGCCCCGGTGTCTATCAATGCTCGCACCCCTTGCGTATTTCCTGGCCCCCAAAAAATCTTGACATTAACATGGGGCCGCCTATCCACCTTTATGCGAGCAGACGCTGCCGGGGCTTGGCCATAACCCTAGTCAAATTTTGAATGAGTGTAACCTGACTCTGCCTTTAGCATTGCACTCACCACCTTCCTCAAATCAGCATATGTCGGTTGGTACGGGGAAGGTGTCCCCATAGACCCCTCCTCCTGTTCTTCCTCAGGAGGGGCAGAAGGGGTGGTGTCCCCCTCTGGTTTAGTCACTACCTGTTTCTTAACCTGTTTGTAGCGCTCCTTGGCTGCAAGCCCTCTCTTTCTGTATAGTTCGTACATGACCCTGGTTTCAATGCCATCAATTTCTTCCCGTGGCACACCATCTTTTAACAGGGCCAAAAACATGTCTTTTCTGGACACTCGGGAGTCTCTGCTATCTTGTCTCCTGCCTTCAGTTCTTCTCTCGCTACGCCCCTCTCTCTCCCGTGGCCTGTTGTCACTCCTATCCCACTCCCCTAAATCTGCCAGTTGCCGAATGGCATCCACTACTTCATCTGTGGGTTTGCCCGTCATACCTACGAGCAAAGTCATAATGACACTTTTGTATGCGGGCGGTGCAGTTCTGATCACCATGTTTCTGGTTGAAACTGAGAGCGCCACGGCCCCCATGTGTCCTGGAGCATCTATATGAATCGCCTCTTTCATGGCATGCTCTCTGACCTTTTGAATCGCCTCTTTCAAAGTATACCACTTTGTTTCCTCACTGGGCCAATCTGTGGTAATGGGGTACTTGCGGTTACATGCTTGGGCTGCTAAATCCAACAAAGACATTTGTGGAGGTTGGCCATTCTCATCAGGGGGCGGCCCTGCCCTTAAAACCTCCTGTACACTGGTGTCATTGGACAAAGGCAAAAAACGTGGTGAGTCTGTGGCATCCACGAACAGCCCTGCAGCTCCCCCGTCTAGTAGTCTCACCATCCATGTCAATAAAGGTTCCCCTGACTTTTGCCTCAAACGAGTAATAATCTCTCCAACCTCCTGCTGAGTGTAATCTTCCAACGTGGTTAAATCTACAACACCGCCTCCAGGGTTCTGCGGGTGGGGCCCAGCACAGCGTCTTCTAACCGGCTTGGCTGCCACTGCCTTCTGATTAATTTCTGCTTTGGAGTCTGACTCATTTGCCGAGCTACTCTCTGGGCTTGTTGAGTCAAAGATGTCTCCATCCCATTTATCGGGATCCCAATTTACATCTGCAGTAGCGATTACCGCTGCCACTTTCCTTTGGTTGACCCCTCCCCGTCTTTTCCTATACTTATATCGGGCTACTCTGACTGCTGCCCTTTCAGCCACAGCCTGATATTTGTCAGCTTTGTCTTTGAAAAGTTTCATCTGAATTTGCTGCATTAATGCAATCTGTTTCTCAGCAGCTAACTCTTTTTCCAATCGCAAAATATTATCCTTCATTTCCACATTTTTCTGATGCATCTTTCGGTAGGCATGCAGGAGAACCCAACCCCGCCTGCCTAGCGCGGCACATTCCTTTCCCCTCTCTACTGAAATCTGTTGTAAACAAGACATTACTTCTGACGGATCAGCGTCTCCCACCTCACCATCCCATGTTTCACACAGCCCTGCCCCGCATGCCCATAACTGAGCCAACTTATCATATGGGCTTTTCGCCCACCCTGGAATCATTACATCGGGACATTCACCGCCAGCGAGAACTCCCTTTTTCTTGAACAAACTATTCATCACTGCAGTAATGTACAAAGCCTCTGTATATATATATATATAAATATTTCTTTCCACACCGCAGTCACTTGCGCAGACACGCACACACACACAGAACAGATTTAACACCGTCCAGCACTCTCTGCCAAATGAAAACAACCTTTCGCTCGCAATGTAAGCAAAACCTATCTGCGTTCAACCGGATTCTTTAATGGTTGGAACAATTCATCACAAACCATCCCATCCTCGTCGCCAAAATGTATTGCTCTCCAAATGCACGGACAGTAATTTATCACCAGTACAGCCGCAGAGCCAAAACATGTATTGCTCGCCAATAGTGCACGGACAGTAATTTATCACCAGCGCAGCCGCAGAGCCAATACTTTGAACGCAGGTAGACAACGCAATGACTTACAACCACACGCACGCTTAGAGAGTAAGTAGCACTTATACGGCTATTTATTCGTGATTAGGCATATATACAATACAAGCATAAATCAGATAAATCATAGGAAATTAGCAGGAATACATCACCATGGGCGTATCTTGACAAAACCTCATCTCGCCAGAAGCGGCTGAAAGACCCCAACAACAGCCAGGCCAAGAGCACAACAGCCCACAGGTATATCGGACCAGGGCGTCCCCCCTCCGACTGAGGTCTTTGTGCATGTCCCGTCTGACCGTTGAGGGCTTCCGCATATATGCCCTCCTCAACAAGGGGTGGCACCTTCTCGAACCTTCTGGCAGATGCGCTTGCGCATTGATGGGTGACCGTTGATTGCCAGCTGGGTCAACCGACAGTAACCTCAAGGAGCAGAGCGCTTCCCTCTCCTAAGCGCCCCGGAAAACAATTCCATAACTCATCTCAAAACCTTGGCGCAAGCATAGCAAACCAAAACAAACTTCGTTATCAGGTACCAGCCGGCACCTGCGGATCTTAGCTTTCCCAGCGCCGTGTCCTTGGCTGAGAAGGCCTGCATTCCAAACCCATCAGCGAATAACGTTGAAAACATGTTGTTTCGCAAAGCAAGTGCAGCTTTCCACTGAGGCATGGATAAATATCCATCATGGCTCTGAGTTCCCCCAGAATGCACTGCGCACCAGCGCCATGTTTTTTAGCTCGAACACCACACGAACCCATTGGAGTCTCAGCCAGCGTTTCTTTAGTATCTCTGGCGTTGTGGGAACAACAGAATTTAGATGTCTATAATTCTATCCCCGATAATACTAAAGAGTATTATAAGGACAGTGTCCAGGTGAATGGTCAGGAGACTCCTGCCATTAGGGACACTGGGGCCAGCATAACTGTGGTGGATAAATCGTTTTTTCAGGCTGAGGATGTTGCTAAGGCACCCAAACGCCTCACCAAGTTAGCTGGAGGGCCTGTGCAGATGCTTCCCCAATTACCAGTTCTCATCCAGTGTAACGACATGACTGTGAAGATACCTGTCAGCATACAGAGTGAGGTACCAGGACGCGTACTGTTGGGTAACGATTTGAAAACTCTCGGAGTTATATCGCATACTCCCAGACCTCCTAGTAAACGGTTACAGGAGCTAACCAGACCCGCACGAGAGAGGACCATGCGCGGTACTCGCCCGGAGATGATGAAGAAAGAAATCACTCCTGCTCCACTGGAATTGTCGGCCGCTGTCTCCAAGAAATCAGAAACGAAGGGGAAACCTAAGACTTCTATCCCGGAACCAGTCGCCAGCATTCCAGTGCAGCCGACACGGACTTCCCCGCGGTTGTCCAACGTCACACCCATAACTCCACCTCCAGCCGAGGCTGAGAGGGAGGTACAACCCTGCGTGGTAGAATTAGACTCTGAGGAAGAGCTAATGGAAGGCCAGGAACTCATTGGAGATCTGGATCCTGTTGACCATCCTGAGCTGCAGTCTTTACTGGCAGAAGGTGGACCCAGCAGGGCAGACTTCAGTAAGGGACAGAGAGAATGTCCAACTCTGGAAGGTCTTCGTCATCAGGCAGAAGCTCAGGCTGAAGGGCAAGAGCCTGGGAAACACAGGTTGCACTGGGAAGATGGCCTCTTCTACAGTGAACCGACCGAGTCTGCACCTGGAGACTACAAACGCCTTGTAGTACCCCAAGAGAACAGACCACAGTTCTTGCAGTTAGCCCACGAGATTCCTTTGGCTGGTCACTTGAGTTTCAAGAAGACTAAGGAAAGGCTCTCGCTCTACTTCTATTGGCCAAAGATGGGGGCCGAAGTAGAAAAACACTGCAGGAGCTGCCACACCTGCCAGATCTCTGGTAAGGTTGGATCCAAGAACGTGGCACCGTTAGTGCCTCTCCCGGTTGTGGGAGTTCCATTTGAGAGAGTAGGGATTGACATTGTTGGTCCCCTTGATCCTCCAACCTCCTCAGGCAACAGGTTTATACTTGTTGTAGTAGACCATGCTACTAGGTATCCTGAGGCAATTCCTATGAGGACTGTTACAGCTCCGGCTGTGGCTAAGGCCCTCCTTGGTATTTTTACCAGAGTCGGGTTTCCTAAGGAAGTAATCTCTGACAGGGGGTCAAACTTTATGTCCCACTACATGAAAGCCATGTCGAAAACCTGCGGAGTAACTTACAAGTTCTCAACGGCTTACCACCCACAAACCAATGGATTGGTAGAATGGTTCAACCGAACCATGAAGAGCATGATAGGTGCTCTAGAGGAACCCCTTAAGCGTATGTGGGACCTTCTATTGCCATGCCTTCTCTTTGCTTATAGAGAAGTCCCTCAGGAGGGAGTAGGTTACTCTCCCTTCAAACTACTCTATGGTCATCCCGTCAGAGGTCCATTGGCCCTGATTAAGGAGGGGTTGGAGAGTGCTCCTTCCCCCAAGCCAGTCAGAGTGACTGACTACGTGATAGGTCTCCGGAGGAGAATGTCGCACATGATGACGGAAGCAAGCGATAACTTGAAAGCTGGGCAAGCATTGGTCAAGCACTGGCACGATCAAAAGGCTAACATGGTTGAGTTCGCTCAAGACCAGCTCGTTCTCGTTATGATCCCAACAAGGCAGAGGGCCTTGCAAGATAAGTGGATGGGACCCTACCGAGTAGTGGGTAAACTCGGAGAGGTTAACTATCTGGTGGACTTGGGCAATCCCAAGCAGGCTCCGACAGTCTTTCACACCAACCGACTTAAAGCGTATGTCTCACGACTAGATGTAGGAGCGTTGCTTCTAGCATCATCCGAGGAAGAAGAAGAGAGTGAAGCTCTTCCGGATCTCCTCAGAGGCTTACCTTTAGATGAAAAAATTGAAGGAGTGAATCTCTCCTCCAATCTGACACCCGAGCAACAAGAAGAGTGCAAATCTATGTTGAATCAGTTTGCCTCTCTGTTCTCGCTTTCACCAGGCTTGACCCCTTGGGGCCAGCACGACATACTCACTGGTGACTGTCTGCCGGTCAAAAGCAGAGGATACCGCATGTCAGAAAACGTACAAACCCACATCAAAGGTGAGGTCAGCAAGATGCTTGATCTCGGGGTAATAGAGCCCTCTACTAGTCCATGGTCTAGCCCAGTTGTGTTAGTACCAAAGGCCGGATCTAAAGAACTTAGATTCTGCATGGATTATCGAGCTCTTAATGCAGACACCACGACTGATGCCCACTCTTTGCCAAGAACAGATGAGTTGGTGGATAAACTTGACGCCGCCAAGTTCCTCAGCACATTTGACTTGACGTCAGGCTATTGGCAAATAGCCCTGACAGACCATGCCAGGGAGAAAACTGCATTTTCTACCCCCGTTGGCTTATACCAGTTTAAGGTAATGCCTTTCGGACTGAAGAATGCACCTGCTACGTTTCAACGGATGGTAAACCAGGTTCTGAATTGGATGGAGGACTTCTGCATGGCATACTTGGATGACATCGCAGTGTTCAGCAATTCCTGGGAAGAACATGTAATCCACCTGAGAGATGTTTTGCAGGCTCTTGGACGAGCCAATCTGACCATAAAGGCAAGTAAATGCCAAATTGGACAGAGTAAGGTAGTCTATCTTGGGCATGAGGTAGGCGGTGGAGAAATAAGGCCTTTGCTCAGTAAGATTGAAGCTGTGCAAAATTGGACAACACCGACTACTCAAACCCAGGTGAGAGCCTTCCTAGGCCTCATTGGGTATTACAGGAATTTCATAGAGAACTATGGGACCATAGCTTCTCCACTGAATGTCATCTCCTCGCCCAAATTTCCTAAAAAGGTTAAATGGAACGAGGAGTGCAATCAGGCTTTTGAAAACCTGAAACAGGCTCTTTGCCAAGCCCCAGTACTCAGAGCTCCTGATTACCGCCAACACTTCATTGTGCAGACAGACGCTTCCAATGTAGGGATAGGTGCCGTACTCAGTCAACTGGATGGGAAAGGTAGGGAGCACCCCATTTGCTTCATCAGCCGCAAGCTGAAGGATCCTGAAACAAGGTGGGCAACAATCGAAAGAGAGTGCTTTGCTATCGTGTGGGCTCTGAAGAAGTTCAGGCCGTACTTGTATGGTTCTACTTTTGTTATTCAGACTGACCACCAACCCTTGAGATGGTTAATGCAAATGAAAGGGGAGAACCCAAAACTATTGAGATGGTCGATCTGCCTGCAAGGGTTTGATTTCACCATTGAGCACAGGTCAGGGTGTCACCACCAAAATGCTGATGGTCTCTCTAGGATGTATGTCATCGACTAGAGGTATGAGATTCATCCAGGAGTGGATTAAATCCTCCTTTCCCTTAGTCTGGGGGGGGCGAGTGTTAGGGAGAATTCTCTGTGTAGGCTGAATTTCCTAACCTAGTGAGTCCCCCAGCAGCTTTGCTGGATTTCTGGAGTTTGTTTTTTTCCATCCTGCCAAGAGTGAGACTCTTTTCTCCCACTCTTGGACATGTATGTGTGTAATTCCTCTGAAATGTCAATGTGTTCGATGGGCTATGGGGTCTTTTACTCCATAGGGTCTCATATGTTTTTCTATGTGTGTTACACCGCACCCTACGTGCCGTAACACTGCGGCGTCCTAGCGGACCTCCACCATAGACTCCATACCCGGGGACTGACTACTGTCTCCCCGGGCATGTAAAGTCACCATTGGCTTTACTAGACCTAAATTTACTAACAGAACTAGTACCAACCATCTTATTGTGGACGTACTAGTAGGGGTAATTCGATTACTCCTGGATCTGTTACTCGAGGGGGCACTGTCCCGTCCCCCCTCGTCGAGTTTTGGCTGGTGGCAGTGGAAACTACTTGTTATGTTCGATCCCGAACGTAACCCTATGGGATTCGTCCCATTGTTGGAGATTGATACTTTTTCTCATTAATCTCTGACGTACCACCGATCTACTTATCTTAAATAAGTTTATCGAGTGGTATTTTCTGCCAGAACTCTGTTTTAAAAAGGCGTCTGTGTTCGTCTCTGTGACTCCTAAACCAAAGGTTGAGCACTTTGTTCCACTTTTGGCGGGCCTCTGTACAGAGACCCTCCAAAGTGGTGCCATTCTGTCTGGGTTACCTCAGGGGTGTGGGAGGGGGTTTAGGCACCCTGGACCGAGTTGCCTTGCCAACTCAGGTCGCACTCTGGAGTGATTGGCCCAGGTGGTGAGCCTTCCCGCTCACCACTTAGCATGTGTTGATTGACAGCTAGGCTGAATGAATGGGGGTCTTCTGCATAAAAGCAGGGCTTTTGGGACTGGATCTTCAGAAGTCGCCACAGGACCTAAGAATCCGACGAGGGTAACGCTGAGCCGACCTGCAAAGACGACACCTCCGGTGGAGCCCTGCTGAGCCGACTCACCACTTCCCGACGACAGAGGAGATCTCCCTGCCGGAGAGTCTCTTCCCCTGACTGGTGGGAACAACCAGTCCCCTTTGCTTTTTATTCGCCTCAGGACGCAGTGGTCGAATTGCCCGTGCAGAGCACCTCGGCAACCGGATAGCCACTACCCCTGTACCGCGACCAAAAGGTGGTGCCTTGTGACGGAGCACTCCGCGGCTGGTCTCTTCCCTGGTGGTGCACCGGACTTCACTTTCCTTCGACGACGAGATCATCTCTACTCTTGGCCAAGACCCGACGTGCATCCACCACCAGGAACAACTGCCCCCGCCGGAGCTGCCCTCCACAACAAGGTACCGTGTCCGCCTGGCTTCCCTTTCGTTCGGTTCGAGTGAGGTGTCTTAATCCTCTCCGTTCCGCTGGGTCGCCTCCAAGCTTTGCTCATTCTTTGTTCTGAACTGGTCCAATCTGCCGATAACAATTTGCTATAAAGACTTGAATGCATCTCCACTAGAGACTTTTTGGGACATCGCGCCTTGCCTCTCTCCGAGCGGGCCTGGCCTCTGAACTTTACGATCTATTGTGATTCTTGCCTTCCTGCCTTGCATTTTATCCGCATAGGATTGAACTGTGTTGATTTCATAACCTGCCTATCTTTTTCTCTCCCGTCCTAACTAATATTCGAGTGTCATCTAGGTTGAGGTATACACCTCTGTCTGAAAATAAGTGGTACCGGTAGAACCTAGAGTTGTCGATATTTTGCTAGGGGGATTGATCGTTTTCTACTTCGTAGATTAATTGTGTTTGATTTGTTTGCCGTGATTTGCTTTAGTGTTTTCCATAGATGTTGTGTTATAAATAAATACCTTACTATCTTTACACTAAGCCTCGTTGCGTGTTTGCTTGTCTTGCTGTGAAGAATTGCCCTATGTTGTATACTCCACATACTGACCAACTTTTCTTAAGAGAAGTCTGACTGCTCAGCCACAGCTACCAAGTGAATCTGTGTGGTACAGACTTCTACCAAGTGGGTTCACCGCCAACGCCTGTAGTCCTAAATCTTTTGCAGTGGTCCCAGAGGGAACTGCACAGGTTTCCGCCTAACACCCACCCCCCAGCCACCAGGGGGAGCCTCCACCAGGCCCCCACTCATGTCCCCTATTACCCCCACCCCCCAGCAGTGCAGGGGCAGCCTCCACCAGACCCCCACCCATGTCTACCACCACCCTCGCCCCCAGCCACCAGGGGCAGCCTCCACCGGGCCCCCACTCATGTCTCCCACCACCCCCACCCCCCAGCAGTGCAGGGGCAGCCTCCACCAGGCCCCCACTCATGTCTCCCACCACCCCCACCCCCCAGCAGTGCAGGGGCAGCCTCCACCAGGCCCCCACTCATGTCCCCTATTACCCCCACCCCCCAGCAGTGCAGGGGCAGCCTCCTCCAGGCCCCCACTCATGTCCCCATGCACCCCCACCCCCCAGCAGTGCAGGGGCAGCCTCCACCAGGCACCCACTCATGTCCAACTCATGTCTCCCACCACCCCCACCCCCAGCCACCAGGGGCAGCCTCCACCATGCCCCCACTCATGTCCCCTATTACCCCCACCCCCCAGCAGAGCAGGGGCAGCCTCCACCAGGCCCCCACTCATGTCCAACTCATGTCTCCCACCACCCCCAACCCCAGCCACCAGGGGCAGCCTCCACCAGGCCCCCACTCATGTCCCCTATTACCCCCACCCCCCAGCAGTGCAGGGGCAGCCTCCACCAGGCCCCACCCATGTCTACAACCACCCCCCAGCAACAAGGGGCAGCCTCCACCAGGCCCCCACTCATGTCCCCTATTACCCTCACCCCCCAGCAGTGCAGGGGCAGCCTCCACCAGGCCCCCACTCATGTCCAACTCATGTCCGCCCCAAAACCCCCACCCCCCAGCCACCAGGGGCAGCCTCCACCAGGCCCCCACTCATGTCCCCTATTACCCCCACCCCCAGCAGTGCAGGGGCAGCCTCCACCAGACCCCCACCCATGTCTACCACCACCCCCACCCCCCAGCCACCAGGGGCAGCCTCCACCAGGCCCCCACTCATGTCCCCTATTACCCCCACCCCCCAGCAGTGCAGGGGCAGCCTCCACCAGGCCCCCACTCATGTCCAACTCATGTCTCCCACCACCCCCACCCCCCAGCCACCAGGGGCAGCCTCCACCAGGCCCCCACTCATGTCCCCTATTACCCCCACCCCCCAGCAGTGCAGGGGCAGCCTCCACCAGGCCCCCACTCATGTCCAACTCATGTCTCCCACCACCCCCAACCCCAGCCACCAGGGGCAGCCTCCACCAGGCCCCCACTCATGTCCCCTATTACCCCCACCCCCCAGCAGTGCAGGGGCAGCCTCCACCAGGCCCCCACCCATGTCTACAACCACCCCCCAGCAACCAGGGGCAGCCTCCACCAGGCCCCCACTCATGTCCCCTATTACCCCCACCCCCCAGCAGTGCAGGGGCAGCCTCCACCAGGCCCCCACTCATGTCCAACTCATGTCCGCCCCAAAACCCCCACCCCCCAGCCACCAGGGGCAGCCTCCACCAGGCCCCCACTCATGTCCCCTATTACCCCCACCCCCAGCAGTGCAGGGGCAGCCTCCACCAGACCCCCACCCATGTCTACCACCACCCCCACCCCCCAGCCACCAGGGGCAGCCTCCACCAGGCCCCCACTCATGTCCCCTATTACCCCCACCCCCCAGCAGTGCAGGGGCAGCCTCCACCAGGCCCCCACTCATGTCCAACTCATGTCTCCCACCACCCTCGACCCCCAGCCACCAGGGGCAGCCTCCACCAGGCCCCCACTCATGTCCCCTATTACCCCCACCCCCCAGCAGTGCAGGGGCAGCCTCCACCAGGCCCCCACCCATGTCTACCACCACCCCCACCCCCCAGCCACCAGGGGCAGCCTCCACCAGGCCCCCACTCATGTCCAACTCATGTCTCCCACCACCCCCACCGCCCAGCCACCAGGGGCAGCCTCCACCAGGCCCCCACTCATGTCCCCTATTACCCCCACCCCCCAGCAGAGCAGGGGCAGCCTCCACCAGGCCTCCACCCATGTCTACCACCACCCCCCAGCCACCAGGGGCAGCCTCCACCAGGCCCCCACTCATGTCCCCTATTACCCCCACCCCGCAGCAGTGCAGGGCAGCCTCCACCAGGCCCCCACTCATGTCCAACTCATGTCCGCCCCAAAACCCCCACCCCCCAGCCACCAGGGGGAGGCTCCACCAGGCCCCCACTCATGTCCCCTATTACCCCCAACCCCCAGCAGTGCAGGGGCAGCCTCCACCAGACCCCCACCCATGTCTACCACCACCCTCACCCCCCAGCCACCAGGGGCAGCCTCCACCGGGCCCCCACTCATGTCTCCCACCACCCCCACCCCCCAGCAGTGCAGGGGCAGCCTCCACCAGGCCCCCACTCATGTCTCCCACCACCCCCACCCCCCAGCAGTGCAGGGGCAGCCTCCACCAGGCCCCCACTCATGTCCCCTATTACCCCCACCCCCCAGCAGTGCAGGGGCAGCCTCCTCCAGGCCCCCACTCATGTCCCCATGCACCCCCACCCCCCAGCAGTGCAGGGGCAGCCTCCACCAGGCCCCCACTCATGTCCAACTCATGTCTCCCACCACCCCCACCCCCCAGCCACCAGGGGCAGCCTCCACCAGGCCCCCACTCATGTCCAACTCATGTCTCCCACCACCCCCACCCCCCAGCCACCAGGGGCAGCCTCCACCAGGCCCCCACTCATGTCCCCTATTACCCCCACCCCCCAGCAGAGCAGGGGCAGCCTCCACCAGGCCCCCACTCATGTCCAACTCATGTCTCCCACCACCCCCAACCCCAGCCACCAGGGGCAGCCTCCACCAGGCCCCCACTCATGTCCCCTATTACCCCCACCCCCCAGCAGTGCAGGGGCAGCCTCCACCAGGCCCCCACCCATGTCTACCACCACCCCCCAGCCACCAGGGGCAGCCTCCACCAGGCCCCCACTCATGTCCCCTATTACCACCACCCCCCAGCAGTGCAGGGGCAGCCTCCACCAGGCCCCCACTCATGTCCAACTCATGTCCGCCCCAAAACCCCCACCCCCCAGCCACCAGGGGCAGCCTCCACCAGGCCCCCACACTCATGTCCCCTATTACCCCCACCCCCAGCAGTGCAGGGGCAGCCTCCACCAGACCGCCACCCATGTCTCCCACCACCCCCACCCCCCAGCCACCAGGGGCTGCCTCCACCAGGCCCCCACTCATGTCCAACTCATGTCTCCCACCACCCCCACCGCCCAGCCACCAGGGGCAGCCTCCACCAGGCCCCCACTCATGTCCCCTATTTCCCCCACCCCCCAGCAGTGCAGGGGCAGCCTCCACCAGGCCCCCACTCATGTCTCCCACCACCCCCACCCCCCAGCAGTGCAGGGGCAGCCTCCACCAGGCCCCCACTCATGTCTCCCACGACCCCCACCCCCAGCAGTGTAGGGGCAGCCTCCACCAGGCCCCCACTCATGTCCAACTCATGTTCCCCTGCACCCCCACCCCCCAGCACTGTGGGGCACCTGCCAGCCGGCCCCCACTCATGTCCAACTCATGTTCCCCTGCACCCCCAGCCCCCAGCACTGTGGGGCACCTGGCAGCAGGCCCCCACTCATGTCCAACTCATGTTCCCCTGCACCCCCCAGCACTGTGGGGCACCTGCCAGCAGGCCCCCTCTCATGTCCAACTCATGTTCCCCAGCCAACATGTCATCACAATCTTGATCCCTGGTCCCTATGGTCAGCCTCCAAATGCAAAACACCCACCCGGGTATTGCATCCACCCACTCAGAAATGGCAATAACATGATAGAACAGCAATTGCAAGTTTGGAAACGAACACATATCCCTCACATACACCCAATGGGTGTCAGTGAATCTCAAAACCCATATCATGATATGCATGAAACCAATGAGATGATACTACACATTGAAGTTTGATCAAAAAATATGTATTAATTTGAATCAAAAATAAACAAACAGAAATGGGAATGTAAAAAAAGTAAAAAGAAGCATGTCCGTGAAAAAATGCAAAACCAAAAATCAGAATCCAAAGGAATGGTGTCCAAAGTCACAGTCCACAAAAGAAAATCCAATGGGAAATTATAATTGAAAGCCATTGCTCCATGGGTAAATTGTAAAAAGAAAAGAAAATCCAACAGTGAACTATGTACGGGTGAACAAGCCAGGGTCCATGATCCCAACAAAAGAAATGAAACCTATCTAACAACACTACCTAATAAAAAATAACTATATACAAAAATGTGGCCCATTGTCCAAAAGGTCCAAAGAAAATGCAAAAACAAAGGAAACCTAACACTAACTACATAACTATTTACATGGGCAGCGGGCTAGTCCAACGGCTCACTGGATGTTGTCATGGGCCAGGGCATCATCGAACTCCTGTTCAATGGCCTGGAGGTGGGCATGTTCCCTGGCCCCGAGGTCTCGCAGGGATAAAGCAGTGTCCAGCTCCAACTCCCTGCAAAGACCCTCGAGGCACTCAGCCCACCTCAGCACCCTCCGCATGGAGTTCTCCGCCCTTACCATTGTGAGCCGTTCCTCCTCTGCCCGCTGCCGCTCCGCACCTATCTGCTGGCCCAACCGCTCCCACACGGAAGCCACTCCCATTCCAGGGTTCTCCTGCCCTCCGGCCGATGCCTGCACCCCTGATGTTGATGTCCCCGAGCCATGATGCCTCCCACGTCGAGCCTGCCGATGCCTCCGACGCAACTGCCTGAGCCAGCACGACGGCATCCAGGCTGATGGAATCCACCGACGCCGTCGTGCACGTGCCCTGCCCGATGATGCCGTCACATCCTCCATCTGCTGGGGTCCAGTTGCTGGTGTGTCCACCCCTGCTGGACCTCCGACTCCCGACTGTGGCAGGGATGGGGGTTAGGCGGAAACCTGTGCAGTTCCCTCTGGGACCACTGCAAAAGATTTAGGACTACAGGTGTTTGGCAGTAAACCCACTTGGTAGCAGTCTGTACCACACAGATTCACTTGGTAGCTGTATCTGAGCAGTCAGACTTCCCTCAAGTCCCCTATTACCCCCACCCCCACAGTATGTGGAGTATACAATATAGGGCAATTCTTCACAGTAAGACAAGCAAACACGCAACAAGGCTCAGTGTAAAGATATTAAGGTATTTATTTATAACGGAACATCTATGGAAAACACTATGGCACTATCACGGCAAACACTTCAATCACAATTACTCTACGAAGAAGAAACGATCAATCCCCCTAACAATATTTCGACAAGTCTAGGTTCTACCAGCATCACTTATTTACAGACAGAGGTGTATGCCTCAACCTAGATGGCACTCTAATATTAGTTAGGACGGGAGAGAAAAATAAGCAGGCTACGAAATCAACACAGTTCAATACTTCACGGGAAAAATGCAAGGCAAGAAGGCAAGAACCACAATAGATCATAAAGTTCAGAGGCCAGGCCCACTCGGAGAGAGGCAAGGCGATATGTCCCAAAAAGCCCTTAGTGGAAATGCGTTCGAGTCTTTATAGCAAATTGTTATCGGCAGATTGAACCAGTTCAGAACAATACGTGAGAAAGCTTGGAGGCGACCCAACGGAAAGGAGAGGATTAAGACACCTCACTCGAACCGATCGAAAGGGAAGCCAGGCGGACACGGTACCTTGTTTGTGGAGAGACAGCTCCGGCGGGGGCAGTTGTTCCTGGTGGTGGATGCACGTCGGGTCTTTGCCAAGAGTAGAGATGATCTCGTCGTCGAAGAAAAGTGAAGTCCGGTGCACCACCAGGGAAGAGACCAGCCGCGGAGTGCTCCGTCACAAGGCACCACCTTTTGGTCGCGGTAAAGGGTAGTGGCTATCCGGTTGCCGAGGTGCTTTGCCCGGGCAATTCGACCACTGCGTCCTGAGGCGAAGAAAAAGGCAAAGGGGACTGGTTGTTCCCACCAGTCAGGGGAAGAGACTCTCCGGCAGGGAGATCTCCTCTGTCATCGGGAAGTGGTAAGTCTGTTCCGCAGGGCTCCACCAGGAGTGTCGTCGTGCAGGTCGGCTCAGCGTTACCCTCGTCGGATTCTTAGGTCCTGTGGCGACTTCTGAAGATCCAGTCCCAAAAGCCCTGCTTTTATGCAGAAAACCCCCATTCATTCAGCCTAGCTGTCAATCAACACACGCTAAGTGGTGAGCGGGGAGGCTCACCACTTGGGTCAATCACACCAGAGTGCGACCGGAGTTGGCAAGGCAACTCAGTCCAGGGTGCCTAAATCCCCTCCCACACCCCTGTGGTAACCCAGACAGAATGGCACCACTTTGGAGGGTCTCTGTACAGAGCCCGCCAAAAGTGGAACAAAGGGCTCAACCTTTGGTTTAGGAGTCACAGAGACGAACACAGACGCCATTTTAAAAACCGAGTTCTGGCAGAAAATACCATCCGATAAACTTATTTAAGATAAGTAGACCGGTGGTACGTTAGAGATTAACGAGGAAAAGTATCAATCTCTAACAATGGGACGAATCCCATAGGGTTATGTTCGGGGTCGAGCATAACAAATAGTTTCCACTGCCACCAGCCAAAACTCGACGAGGGGGGACGGGACAGTGCCCCCTCGAGTAACAGATCTAGGAGTAATGGAATTACCCCTACTAGCACGTCCACAATAAGATGGTTTGTACTAGTTCTGTTAGTAAATTTAGGTCTAGTAAAGCCAATGGTGACTTTACATGCCCGGGGAGACAGTAGTCAGTCCCCGGGTATGGAGTCTATGGTGAAGGTCCGCTAGGACGCCCCAGTGTTACGGCACGTAGGGTGCGGTGTAACACACATAGAAAAACATATGAGACCCTATGGAGTAAAAGACCCCATAGCCCATAGAACACATTGACATTCAAAGGAATTACACACATTCATGTCCAAGAGTGGGAGGAAAAGAGTCTCACTCTTGGCAGGATGGAAAAAAACAACCTCCAGAAATCCAGCAAAGCTGCTGGGGGACTCACTAGGTTAGGAAATTCAGCCTAAACAGAGAATTCTCCATAACAATGGGATCCCCACCGAGCCGGCTGCATTGGTCGGGGCAGGTCCACAGGGGGCCCTGGTGGCATCTGGGCCGGAAGACGGCATGGAGAACGACTGGTGCATAGTCTCCACAGAGGAGGAGAGGGTCGCCAGATTGGCCGACACATGTAGGAAACCCCCGACCATGGGCGATCCCAACTGGGCCACGTCGGCACGGTGCTCTCCGTGATGACGTGCATGCTCCTCCCGGGAAGCACGCACCTCATCACGAATTGCACCTGTGCGCAACGCGACACCAATCAGGAACTTCTCCATACGGCCAGGGGTCCCCTCGTCCGCAGGTGGAGGGGAGTCAGATGACATGGACATCCCCCCTACCTGCGGACGGGCCTGGGATGGGGCATCCCTGCTGGTGCATGGTGGTGCAGTCACAGTGTCAGGGACAGTGACATGCACAGGCCCCTCCACGGCGACCTGTGCTGCCTCCTGCCCCTGCCCCTGGACTGCAACACTTGCACCAGCAGGGATGCCCCCACCAGGCCCCATGTGCGCCTCAGTAGTGGCCTCCTCCTCCTCTGTGGAAACCACCAACCTGGATGGCTCCACCCTGTCTTCCGCCGTTGCAAGCCCCTGTGGGGGCTCACCTACACCTTCCGCTGCAGCCGTGGGGGCATCCCCACCGCTTTGCTCCACAGAGCCGTCTCCGCCCTTTTCTTCACGTGGCGCTGTGTAGAGGGAGACATAGAACACAAGCATCAGGCTACTGTACAATGGTCCCCTAGACAGGAAGCAATAGCAGATGAGTGGCACTGTCAAAGATCACTTCCATCATGTCCCTCCACAACACATGGCTCAGTGCAGGTAAAACACATGCGGTAACAGGCAGGGCGCATGGTATGGACATTAGCATACATGTCCAAGTGATTCTTGAAACATACACTGTTGTTTTGGAACTCACATGCATCATGGGCCATGCCTATCACATGCACACACTTCACCCTAGTTTCATCCATCTGGCCTCGTACACCACAGACACAGTGGATACAAGAATGACTAGGCTGCATCAGTGAACGTGAACATTGCGACAGACATGTGTCATGCATCCCTGGCATTCACAAGTCACAGACACGCAGGTCACACACACAGACATGGACAGCATACATGTACATGGCATCAGCACCCATCCCTCACCCATGTCCAGGAACAGAGACTGGCATGCTTTCATGTGGCCATTCCGCATAGGGCAACCCATGTTGCATTTGAACACATGCACGTGTGGTTCACACATTACTGGTCTCACATGCATGACGTCCCTGCACACACACATGCATACATGGCCTATGTCACACATACAGGCAAGTATCAGACAACCAGCACACTGCGACATGCCCTGTCTCACACAGCAATGCTTGGCCACTTACCGCTCAACTCCAGACGGGTCTGCCTCTCAAGGATCTGGCCGTGGAGCGCTGGGCCTACGCGTTCCAGGACCCTCATCTGGATGGTACTCATGCGGCCCCGGCCCCCCTCCACGAGGCGCCGGGCCTTCAAGAGGATCCCGGACCTGCAGTCATCCCAGCGCTTCTTGACATGTTGGTAGTCGCGGACTGCCACCCCCTCCGCGTTAATGGCAGTCACGATGTCCGTCCAGATCCGAGTCCGTCCTTCCTTGTTGGCGCGCTTACTTCCGAAGAGGGCATCATACTGCCCCAGGACTTGCTCCACCAGGACACCAACTTCGGTGGCAGTGAAGCTGGTGCCCCTCTGCCTCTCTGGCCGGGGGTTGCCAGTGGTGCCAGATGTAGCAGTGCCCGACATGGCAACCCCAGAGGCAGGAGTGGGTGGGCAACTGGGTCCTGGGGCTGGGCTGTGGAGCGATGGTATCCCAGTCGGGAGTCTTCTGTTCCAGCAGGGGTGGACACAGCAAATGGACCCCTGCAGATGGCTGATGTGCAGGCACCAAATGGCAGGGCACGGTGGCAGCAGGCAGGCAGGCAGCAGCAGATGGCTCGTGGGAGGCTGCTCGGGGCTCTGGGGGGCAGTAATTCGGCCTTTTGGGCAAGAGCGTGGTCTTCCGTGTGCTTACGCGTGGCCAGCTTGATACGGAGTGATTTGGCACGTGAAAATCCTGCACGTCTGCGTGTAAATCGAGGAAAGGCCCTTAGCGCGTATGCACGTCAGCACGCATATGCGATTTCATTGGACCAAAGGCCCTTAGCGCGTGAGCGCGTCTGTGACGTGAGGCGCGCGGGTGTTTCCCTCATTACACGTGATGACAGAGCACACGTGGATTTCCAGCAATCGCGTGTGGAACTTCCTGCGCACCCCAGAAATACACGTACCCAGGCCAATCGCGTGTACGCTCACTTCCCTCCGATTACACGCGATGACACTCGGACGTGCAGGTTTACCACGTGTGCTCGCATATGCGATTTCATTGGCCCAAAGGCCACCATGCGCAGCTGTGACGTCACGCGCATGGCCGTAGAGAATGGCGCGTGTAAAAATGAAGAGATACACGTCTGAGTGTCAAAGCGCGTAATTGGTGGAAATGGCCTCATCGCGTATGCGCGTCTGTGACGTGTGTATAAAAGGTACGTGTAGAACGCCATTCCCTTGTACGTGCTTTTCGTGGAGAGCGAATGGGTGAAATCGGTATTTCTTGTCGGTTCACACGCGATTTACTTCTCGGCGTTTCCAGTTCCTACTCCCTGTTACCTCTGACAGCTTTTTCTCTTTTCCTCTTTTTCCTGGGCCTGTTTCCTCAAACAGCGTTCCCTACTACTGTTGTCCTGTCTCCTCAGACAGCGTACAATTCTTCTTTTGGCGGGGGTGTTGCCAACGCGCATATTTTTCACGCTTTTGTTCCTGGCAGACAGTGAGTCGCGCACGTATTTAACATCTGTGCTTGCCCCGTGTGTCGCGTACCCCTTCAGAGGTCATTCTAGGCTGCGTGTGACACGCATACGTTCATTCTTGTGCTCCTGGGTGCCACAGCGTAGTGCAGGTTTATTTTTCCACGCACGTGGTCTAGGAGGGGTTGCGTGCACCTTACTTCGCTTTTTTGTGGTGCCTGTGCGTTGCGTGATCCGTCATCTTTCCCCAGGGGTGACATACAGCCTTGCTAGAGCACTAGGGTACGATTACCATCTGGTACCCAACCCCTTTGACCCCCAATTGCCCAGGACAATAGTTCACATCGACTCCCATACGCACAATAACATCAGTGCCATGGCTGGGAGGCGACCAAGCCGTAAGGGTGGCAAAGGTGGCCGAGACCCAAGTGGTGGCCGTGGTAGATCCAGTAGGGGACGTGTCCGTGACTTGCAGGGTGCCCCTAGCCCCCCATGTGTGGAGGAGCAGTCAGGGACACCCATGCCCCCCCCCCGGTTGAGGCTACCGTGGCTGACACCATCCATGCTCAGCCCTTGTTGGACCAGCCCACTGTGGAACCAGACCTTGCACAGGGTGACTAAATGGCTGACTTCCAGGTCAGCAGGTCTAGGCCACGTGCGCCGGTGAACGTTGGTGTCATCAGGCCACGTGGATCAGGGGCGGCTAGGTCATCTGCTGCCCCGCGTAGGCAGGCTGGGGAGGCTGCAGGGGCAGCTGCGGCTCCATCCACCCCACCTCTCACACACCCATCCAGGACAGTGTCGGTCCAAGTCCATCATGCTGACATTCCCCCTGACACCATCACACTTGAGATAATGCCTGCACCAACTCCCATGCTGAGTGTGCAATCCCACGCTCCTGCCCCTAGTGTCCAGAGTGGCGTAGGACACTCAGGATCCCCACCACCTTCCTAGCGGAAGAGGAAGAGTGCTCATCCAGTAGAGGCTGATGCCCCAGACACGGCTACACAGTCCGGCCCGTCAAGGAAGCCCAGCTTCAATGAGGCCGAACTGAATGCACTTGTAGAGTATGTGTCCGCACATGACCGCGAAATGGTGATTATTGCAGGATCCAAGACCACACCTGCACAACGTCAGGCACACTGGCAGACCATTGCGGACATCATAAGTGCCCTTGGAATCGTGAGGCACACAGCTAATGAATGCTACAAGCGCTGGAATGACCTGAAGCGCAGGGCAAAGAATAAGCTGGCCTCAAGTCATGCCGCATCTCTAGTGACTGGAGGTGGGTCTCCAGAAGACGACATAGAACTCACTCCACATGAGCAGGTTGCTGGGACCTACGTCACGGAGGAACAGATCCAAGGCGTGGGAGAACTGGCAGATTACGAGACATTGTCCGGTGAGTGCACATGCATGTGTGTGTCATCCATGTGCATGGTGTGTGTGGGAGGGCTTCTGTTTGGGTGCCAGGGGAGGGTGTGTGTGCCTGAGTGGTTCGGCTCACCCATGTGCCTCTTCCTATACATTCTTTGCAACAGCATTTGGGTATAGCAGCATCCCTTCGGCCAACATTAGACATCCAGCCCAACACCACGCCAGTTGCCCTTGGAGTGTCATCTTTCCACAACACTGTTGCTTATTTACCTCTGTTTATTCAGGCAGATTGTTTGCATGCCATCACTTTTACTCGGGATTTCTCAGTCCTTTTGTCACATGTCTGACATGGCTATGGTACAGTGGACTGGCTCAGTTTCGTGGACATGATTAGTTTGGACATGTCCCTGTGCTATAGGACCATTTTTGACTGGCAGCTGCAGGTTAAACATTTGAACCATTACAATGAAAATAATCAATTATATGAACAAACTGGACTGAATGAACAATTGGTGACCTCCTCTCCCTCTTCACTTCATGGCTAGGGTACATGCCATCTGTGTGATGGCATGTGTATTTTACCTGCCAATCACTGGCCAATGTGTGATGCCACTGCTAGGCAGCATGCAGCAAATGTGTTCATCTTCCATCTTGGTGTCATCAATGTGTGCCATCTGCCTCCCCATCACACGCAGTGACGGTGCATGCATGGGAGTGTTTTAGTCATGTGGGACAATCAAGTACTGTTTCTGTAGCCTCTCAGCCCTAATTGTGTGCCATAGTGCTAATGCCTGTTTCCATTTGTTTTCTTTTATGTCTTTGCAGGGGGAAGACGCACTTGATACTGCTGGGGTTGTGGAGATGGTGCAGACCCAGCAGGGGTCTGAGGGCCGACCGACCACCAGTGAGGGACGTGGTGTGGTGGTGGGTGAGAACCCACAACTGCTGCAGGTCATGCTCTCAAGGGGTGTCTCTGGCTGCACCTCCCCTGAGCTGTACTCAGGTGTCGATTCGGATGATGAGACCTACGTGCCGTCGCAAGTGAGTGTTCCTGGGAGGGATTCTGTTCTGTCCGACCCACCTGCACCAGGGTTAGAACCCTCAATGGGGATGTCAGTGTTGGCAGGTACGCCTTTGGTGGTTACGGATGCAGGGTCACACTCCGCGACATCTGATCCTGTTCCTGGGCCAGCAGATCAGAGGGGGAATGCAGTCCTGCAGCCTCAGGCAGTGCCGGCACAGCTGTTAGGGAGAATTCTCTGTTTAGGCTGAATTTCCTAACCTAGTGAGTCCCCCAGCAGCTTTGCTGGATTTCTGGAGTTTGTTTTTTTTCCATCCTGCCAAGAGTGGGACTCTTTTCTCCCGCTCTTGGACATGTATGTGTGTAATTCCTTTGAATGTCAATGTGTTCTATGGGCTATGGGGTCTTTTACTCCATAGGGTCTCATATGTTTTTCTATGTGTGTTACACCGCACCCTACGTGCCATAGCACTGGGCGTCCTAGCGGACACCCACCATAGACTCCATACCCGGGGACTGACTACTGTCTCCCCGGGCATGTAAAGTCACCATTGGCTTTACTAGACCTAAATTTACTAACAGAACTAGTACAAACCATCTTATTGTGGACGTACTAGTAGGGGTAATTCGATTACTCCTGGATCTGTTACTCGAGGGGGCACTGTCCCGTCCCCCCTCGTCGAGTTTTGGCTGGTGGCAGTTGAAACTACTTGTTATGTTCGACCCCGAACATAACCCTATGGGATTCGTCCCATTGTTGGTGATTGATAGTTTTCCTCGTTAATCTCTAACGTACCACCGGTCTACTTATCGTAAATAAGTTTATCGGATGGTATTTTCTGCCAGAACTCGGTTTTTAAAATTGCGTCTGTGTTCGTCTCTGTGACTCCTAAACCAAAGGTTGAGCCCTTTGTTCCACTTTTGGCGGGCTCTGTACAGAGACCCTCCAAAGTGGTGCCATTCTGTCTGGGTTACCACAGGGGTGTGGGAGGGAGTTTAGGCACCCTGGACCGAGTTGCCTTGCCAACTCCGGTCGCACTCTGGAGTGATTGGCCCAAGTGGTGAGCCTCCCCGCTCACCACTTAGCATGTGTTGATTGACAGCTAGGCTGAATGAATGGGGGTTTTCTGCATAAAAGCAGGGCTTTTGGGACTGGATCTTCAGAAGTCGCCACAGGACCTAAGAATCCGGCGAAGGTAACGCTGAGCCGACCTGCACGACGACATCTCCGGTGGAGCCCGGCGGAACCGACTCACCACTTCCCGACGACAGAGGAGATCTCCCTGCTGGAGAGTCTCTTCCCCTGACTGGTGGGAACAACCAGTCCCCTTTGCTTTTTATTCGCCTCAGGACGCAGTGGTCGAATTGCCCGTGCAGCGCACCCCGGCAACCGGATAGCCACTACCCCTGTACCCCGACCAAAAGGTGGTGCCTTGTGACGGAGCACTCCGCGGCTGGTCTCTTCCCTGGTGGTGCAGGGAACATCTCTACTCTTGGCAAAGACCCGACGTGCATCCACCACCAGGAACAACTGCCCCCGCCGGAGCTGCCCTCCACAACAAGGTACCGTGTCCGCATGGCTTCCCTTTCGATCGGTTTGAGTGAGGTGTCTTAATCCTCTCCTTTCCGGTGGGTCGCCTCCAAGCTTTCTCACGTATTGTTCTGAACTGGTTCAATCTGCCGATAAACAATTTGCCACAAAGACTCGAACGCATTTCCACTAGAGACTTTTGGGACATATCGCCTTGCCTCTCTCCGAGTGGGCCTGGCCTCTGAACTTTATGATCTATTGTGATTCTTGCCTTCTTGCCTTGCATTTTTTCCCGTGAAGTATTATTATTATTATTATTTTTACATTTATAAAGCGCTCACACAGCCCACAGGCATCGAGGCGCTGTTACAGGAATAGTTTTTTTTTCTTAGTTGCGTAATTGTGTTTTTTTTTTTTTTTGGCTTAGTTACGTATTTATAACGCGCTTAAACACCCAGAGGTTTCTAAGCGCGGACCCGGGGATCGAACCTGTTGTTGCTTCATGTCGTCTTGCTTCCAAGACGCGCACGCTGCCGCTGAGCCATCCTCCCGGGACATTGAACTGTGTGCTTTCATAACCTGCCTATTTTTCTCTCCCATCCTAACTAATATTAGAGTGCCATCTAGGTTGAGGCATACACCTCTGTCTGTAAATAAGTGGTGCCGGTAAAACCTAGACTTGTCGAAATATTGCTAGGGGGATTGATTGTTTCTTCTTCGTAGAGTAATTGTGTTTGATTTGTTTGCCGTGATAGTGCCATAGTGTTTTTGATAGATGTTTCGTTATAAATAAATACCTTGATATCTTTAGACTGAGCCTCGTTGCGTGTTTGCTTGCCTTACTGTGAAGAATTGCCCTATCTTGTATACTCCACATACTGCTTAACTCTTCTTGAGAGAAGTCTGACTGCTCAGCCACAGCTACCAACAGTGAATCTGTGTGGTGCAGACTGCTACCAAGTGGGTTTACTGCCAAACACCTGTAGTCCTAAATCTTTTGCAGTGGTCCCAGAGGGAACTGCACAGGTTTCCGCCTAACAACAGCAAAGTGCAGTTCGCCTTGCCCCAGACAGGTGTGGTGCCCGCCGATGTGGTGGCCGTACGCCACCTGGCAATACCGCATGGGAGCAATCCATTTACGGTATGGCAACCCAACAGGCAGCATCATCAGAGATGATGGCTCAGGCCATGGATAGGGTGGCCACTTCCATTGTCCCCCCCGAAAGGCTGATGGAGCGACTACAGCAGGCAACCGACTCCATCTGCCAGTCACACAGGGAGGACATGTTGGCGTCCGACAGGGACAGGCGGGCGGCACTGGCGACTCTGCAGGAAGCCATCTCCATAGAGTCCCAGGGCCACAGGGAAGCCCTGAGGCTGGAACTCCTTCACCTCAGGACGACTCTTGTTGAGCTTGAGGCTTCAACAAACCGAAGGACAGAACAGCAGCTGGAGCATCTCACCCGTACGCTCTCAGCTGAGATGCAGGCAACTAGGGCGGAGGTCCGGGCATCCCGTGAGTTGTTGCATGGGGACCTCCGCACACTTATCCTCCAGAACGAGACCTACCACACCCGCATACTTGCAGCCATGGAGGAACAGACTAGGGCTTTGCGTGGGCTGCCTCCCATAGTGCCACCACCTCCTGATGCAGCTGCAGAGGGTGAGGAGAGCGACAGCAGTGATACTCCCACAATAGGGTAGCCGTGTAGGCCATGAGCCCATGGAGGTGTTTTTTTTTCGCAAGATCCACACAGGTGGGTTTTGATGTGCACCCTGTCCTCAGACCTCCCGGGTGGCCTCCCCCACACCCCCGGGCCCATTAATGGCCATTTATTTTATTTTTTTGTTTTTTTGGACAGTGTGTTGCCTTGTGTGGCTCCCGTGGGCATACGCTGCATTGTGGCTGGGCACATGCAGGCTTGTCATGGATTTGGTTCAGATGCTTGGGTTTTTGTCACACACACCCCTCCTGCTTCCTGTTTCCATGGGCTTGCAAAGGGTGTGCCCAAGTGACATTGACATACATGGTGACATTGGACTCCCATGAGCTGTGTGGGCAGTCTGTAGTCAATACTGTGTATACATTCATAGTGCATATTGTTGTTGTATTGTACACTGCGTGGTGTATTGATATGTGCCTCTGCATCCATCTCATCCTCCATATTTGCAGGTCCATTCCTCATGTCTTCAAAAT
Organism: Ambystoma mexicanum; assembly: GCF_040938575.1. Classification (NCBI taxonomy): domain Eukaryota; kingdom Metazoa; phylum Chordata; class Amphibia; order Caudata; family Ambystomatidae; genus Ambystoma; species Ambystoma mexicanum. The sequence continues at coordinate 694,004,549 of NC_090926.1, read as the reverse complement.
GCGGTCCACCTTGGAACTGGAGTCCATGTTGTAAGCAGTGCACCTACACTCTTGCGTGGCGCTAACACTGTATACTTGGAAGTGTTCGGAGGGCTGTCATCATCAGGTGGTGAGGCTAGCTAATTTTTAAGTCTGTAATGTCATGTTAAAGGTAGGTTGGAGGTTGTGTAGGTGATTGGTATTCTTGGTAAGTGTTTGGTAATGTGGGTTGTAGGTCCTGCATTACTGTGAGCATTTCATGTGTGGACATGTTTCCATTAGGGATACTGTAGCTGCTGACACTTGGGGCATGTTGTGGGGATTAATTTCTTTCCTCTCACATTGCATGACATGCCATGGTGTGTTGTGTGGCCGTGCCGGGGAGGGAGTGGGTGACATGGCACTGTTTTCATGTAGTATTTTGCAAGTGGGTATTCATTTCTGCAGCATGGAAGTGTATTTTCATGACACTGCCTTGGTGGTGTTTGTGTAGATAGGGATGCACACATTGTGACACTTCCACATGAACAATCTCAGGCTGCTATGGTTCTGACAGTTGACAGTCCCTTTGTTCGTCTTAATTGTCAGGTCGAGTCATCATTGCTTATCAGATGGTATGTGCCAGGCCTGTGTGCACTCCACTGGGGTGTGATTTCTATGTGAAGTAATTAGTCACCAGCTGCGTACGGGCTGCCTCACCCCGTGCCCTCTCCCCTCCCATGTGCAGCGGCCGTGCATGTGGTTGGGGATGTGGGGGCACCACCATGTCCACAGCCAGGCCCCGGCGTGTTGCAACATTGTGCAGGACACATGCTGCCACTATGATCCTGCACACTACTGGGGGCGCATATAACAGCTGCCCGCCAGAACGGTCAAGGGAGCGAAAGCGTGACTTGAGCACTCCGAATGTGCACTCCACTATGCCCCGGGTTGCAATATGGGCTGTGTTGTATCTTACCTCTGGAGGCGTGATGGGGTTCCGAATTGGCGTCATCATGTGGGTGCTCAGAGGGTAGGCACTGTCCCCTGGTGAGGAGGTGATGGGTATCATTAGTGGGGTAGTGACATAACTCTGCATCTGACATGCATGCATGTGCAGTGGCATTCATACTCACCAAGCAGCTATGTATCGCCATGCCGCCCAGCTTCTAGGTCCCGGTTTAGGGTAGACATTCGGTAAATGAAGCTGTCGTGGGTGGACCCTGGATAGTTGGCATATACTGAGGTGATGATTCCCTTAGCATTACATACTACCTGCACGTTGATGGAATGCCAGTGCTTGCGGTTCCTATAGATGTGCTCAGATGCCCTGGGGGGACGTAGTGCCACATGGGTGCAGTCAATGGCACCTAGCACTTTTGGGAATTGTGCCACACCGTAGGAATCTAGGGTGGCAGCCTGCCTTTCTGCAGGTATCCTGGGCAGGTATATGTGCCTACGGACTGATGGGCGTGCAGTGATGATGTTCAAGACCTGGTGTAGGCAGCGTGACTGCATGGCCTGTGACACCCCACCCACTATGGCACTTGTCCGCTGAAATGTTCCTGTGGCCAAGAAGTGCAGTACATTGAGGACCTTCTCCAGGGGGCTGAGTGCTTGGGAGCACAGGGTGGGTGATGTGAGGTCATCCTCCCACTCACTGACCAGGTCCAGTATTATGTGTGGGGGAAACCTGTACCTCCCATACACCTGGTCATCAGGCATCCCAAAAAGGCTGGTTCTGGGAGTGAAAATTCGGGCCCTCACTATCCTCCTCCTCCTCCTTTGGTAACCCATGGCCACTGCTGCTAGGAATGGTATATACATCCTGGCGTATGAGCTTGTTTGTTGTTTGCGCGCACTTTTATGCTGCGCGGGCCGACGTACGCCTGCTTCATGCTGGCGTACGTGTCTCAGGATTGGAACATTTATTTTTCGCCACGTCGTAGGCGAACGTGTGAATCTTCCCGCCCACCCAAGGAATACACGTAGCACGCTCTCACAGGCACAGTCGTGGGTAAATATTCCCGCCCACCCCTGGAATACATGTACCCCACTCTCACAGGCCCAATCGCGTGTGGAAGTTCACGCGCACCCCGAAGTACACGTACCCAGGACAATCGCGTGTGGGACTTCCCGCGCACCCCGAAGTACACGTACCCAGGGAAATCGCGTGTGGTAGTTCACGCGCACCCCGAAGTACACGTACCCAGGCCAATCGCGTGTGGGACTTCCCGCGCACCCCGAAGTACACGTACCCAGGCCAATCGCGTGTGGAACTTCCAGCGCACCCCGAAGTACACGTACCCAGGCAAATCGCACGGCTGGGGGGTGGGGGTGCAGGGGGACATGAGTGGGGGCCTGGTGGAAGCTGCCCCTGCACTGCTGGGGGGTGGGGGTAATAGGGGACATGAGTGGGGGCCTGGTGGAGGCTGCCCCTGGTGGCTAGGGGGTGGGGGTGGTGATAGACATGGGTGGGGGCCTGGTGGAGGCTGCCCCTGCACTGCTGGTGGGTGGGGGTAATAGGGGACATGAGTGGGGGCCTGGTGGAGGCTGCCCCTGCACTGCTGGGGGGTGGGGGTAATAGGGGACATGAGTGGGGGCCTGGTGGAGGCTGCCCCTGCACTGCTGGGGGGTGGGGGTGCATGGGGACATGAGTGGGGGCCTGGTGGAGGCTGCTCCTGCACTGCTGGTGGGTGGGGGTGGTGGGAGACATGAGTGGGGGCCTGGTGGAGGCTGCCACTGCACTGCTGGGGGGTGGGGGTGGTGGGAGACATGAGTGGGGGCCTGGTGGAGGCTGCCCTTGGTGGCTGGGGTGTGGGGTGGCGGGAGACATGAGTTGGACATGAGTGGGGGGCTGGTGGAGGCTGCCCCTGCACTGCTGAGGGGTGGGGGTGGTGGTAGACATGGGTGGGGGCCTGGTGGAGGCTGCCCCTGCACTGCTGGGGGGTGGGGGTGCATGGGGACATGAGTGGGGGACTGGTGGAGGCTGCCCCTGCACTGCTGGGGGGTGGGGGTAATAGGGGACATGAGTGGGGGCCTGGTGGAGGCTGCCCAAGCACTGCTGGGGGGTGGGGGTGGTGGGAGACATGAGTGGGGGCCTGGGGGAGGCTGCCCCTGCACTGCTGGGGGGTGGGGGTAATAGGGGACATAAGTGGGGGCCTGGTGGAGGCTGCCCCTGCACTGCTGGGGGGTGGGGGTGGTGGGAGACATGAGTGGGGGCCTGGTGGAGGCTGCCCCTGCACTGCTGGGGGGTGGGGGTGGTGGGAGACATGAGTGGGGGCCTGGTGGAGGCTGCCCCTGCACTGCTGGGGGGTGGGGGTGGTGGGAGACATGAGTTGGACATGAGTGGGGGCCTGGTGGAGGCTGCCCCTACACTTCTGGGGGGTGGTGGTAGACATGGGTGGGGGCCTGGTGGAGGCTGCCCCTGCACTACTGGGGGGTGGGGGGTGGGGGTGGTGGGAGACATGAGTGGGGCCTGCTGGAGGCTGCCCCTGGTGGCTGGGGGGTGGGGGGAGACATGAGTTGGACATGAGTGGGGGCCTGGTGGAGGCTGCCCCTGCACTGCTGGGGGGTGGGGGTGCATGGGGACATGAGTGGGGGCCAGGTGGAGTCTGCCCCTGCACTGCTGGGGGGTGGGGGTAATAGTGGACATGAGTGGGGGCCTGGTGGAGGCTGCCCCTGCACTGCTGGTGGGTGGGGGTAATAGGGGACATGAGTGGGGGCCTGGTGGAGGCTGCCCCTGGTGGCTGGGGGGTGGGGGGGATGGGAGACATGAGTGTGGGCCTGGTGGAGGCTGCCCCTGCACTGCTGGGGGGTGGGGGTGCATGGGGACATGAGTGGGGGCCAGGTGGAGTCTGCCCCTGCACTGCTGGGGGGTGGGGGTAATAGTGGACATGAGTGGGGGCCTGGTGGAGGCTGCCCCTGCACTTCTGGGGGGTGGGGGTGGTGGGAGACATGAGTGGGGCCTGGTGGAGGCTGCCCCTGCACTGCTGGGGGGTGGAGGTGGTGGGAGACATGAGTGGGGGCCTGGTGGATGCTGCCCCTGGTGGCTGGGGGGTGGGGGTGGTGGGAGATATGAGTGGGGGCCTGGTGGAGGCTGCCCCTGCACTGCTGGGGGTGGGGGTGCATGGGGACATGAGTGGGGGCCTGGTGGAGGCTGCCCCTGCACTGCTGGGGGGTGGGGGTGGTGGGAGACATGAGTGGGGGCCTGGTGGAGGCTGCCCCTGGTGGTTGGGGGGTGGGGGTGGTGGGAGACATGGGTGGGGGCCTGGTGGAGGCTGCCCCTGCACTGCTGGGGGGTGGGGGTAATAGGGGACATGAGTGGGGGCCTGGTGGAGGCTGCCCCTGGTGGCTGGGGGGTGGGGGTGGTGGTAGACATGGGTGGGGGCCTGGTGGAGGCTGCCCCTGCACTGCTGGGGGGTGGGGGTAATAGGGGACATGAGTGGGGGCCTGGTGGAGGCTGCCCCTGGTGGCAGGGGGGTGGGGGTGGTGGTAGACATGGGTGGGGGCCTTGTGGAGGCTGCCCCTGCACTGCTGGGGGGTGGGGGTAATAGGGGACATGAGTGGGGGCCTGGTGGAGGCTGCCCCTGGTGGCTGGGGGGTGGGGGTGATGGGAGACATGAGTGTGGGCCTGGTGGAGGCTTCCCCTGCACTGCTGGGGGGTGGGGGTGGTGGGAGACATGAGTGGGGGCCTGGTGGAGGCTGCCCCTGGTGGCTGGGGGGTGGGGGTGGTGGGAGACATGAGTGGGGGCCTGGTGGAGGCTGCCCCTGCACTGCTGGGGGGTGGGGGTGCGGGGGGACATGAATGGGGGCATGGTGGAGGCTGCCCCTGCACTGCTGGTGGGTGGGGGTGGTGGGAGACATGAGTGGGGGCCTGGTGGAGGCTGCCGCTGCACTGCTGGGGGGTGGGGGTGGTGGGAGACCTGAATGGGGGCCTGGTGGAGGCTGCCCCTGGTGGCTGGGGGGTGGGGGTGGTGGGAGACATGAGTTGGACATGAGTGGGGGCCTGGTGGAGGCTGCCCCAGAACTGCTGGGGGTTGGGGGTGCATGGGGACATGAGTGGGGGCCTGGTGGAGTCCGTCCCTGCAATGCTGGGGGGCGGGGGTGGTGGGAGACATGAGTGGGGGCCTGGTGGAGACTGCCCCTGGTGGCTGGGGGTGGTGGGAGACATGAGTTGGACATGGGTGGGGGCCTGGTGGAGGCTGCCCCTGCACTGCTGGGGGGTGGGAGTGCATGGGGACATGAGTGGGGGCCTGGTGGAGGCTGCCCCTGCACTGCTGGGGGGTGGGGGTAATAGGGGACTTGAGTGGGGGCCTGGTGGAGGCTGCCCCTGGTGGCTGGGGGGTGGTGGGAGACATGAGTGGGGGCCTGGTGGAGGCTGCCCCTGCACTGCTGGGGGGTGGGGGTGCATGGGGACATGAGTGGGGGCCTGGTGGAGGCTGCCCCTGCACTGCTGGGGGGTGGGGTGGTGGGAGACATGAGTGGGGGCCTGGTGGAGGCTGCCCCCGGTGGCTGGGGGGTGGGGGTGGTGGGAGACATGGGTGGGGGCCTGGTGGAGGCTGCCCCTGCACTGCTGGGGGGTGGGGGTAATAGGGGACATGAGTGGGGGCCTGGTGGAGGCTGCCCCTGGTGGCTGAGGGGTGGGGGTGGTGGTAGACATGGGTGGGGGCCTGGTGGAGGCTGCCCCTGCACTGCTGGGGGTGGGGGTAACAGGGGACATGAGTGGGGGCCTGGTGGAGGCTACCCCTGGTGGCTGGGGGGTGGGGGTGGTGGTAGACATGGGTGGGGGCCTGGTGGAGGCTGCCCCTGCACTGCTGGGGGGTGGGGGTAATAGGGGACATGAGTGGGGGCCTGGTGGAGGCTGCCCCTGGTGGCTGGGGGGTGGGGGTGACATGAGTGTGGGCCTGGTGGAGGCTTCCCCTGCACTGCTGGGGGGTGGGGGTGGTGGGAGACATGAGTGGGGGCCTGGTGGAGGCTGCCCCTGGTGGCTGGGGGGTGGGGTGGTGGGAGACATGAGTGGGGGCCTGGTGGAGGCTGCCCCTGCACTGCTGGGGGTGGGGGTGCATGGGGACATGAGTGTGGGCCTGGTGGAGGCTGCCCCTGCACTGCTGGGGGGTGGGGGTAATAGGGGACATGAGCGGGGGCCTGGTGGAGGCTGCCCCTGCACTGCTGGGGGGTGGGGGTGGTGGTAGACATGGGTGGGGGCCTGGTGGAGGCTGCCCCTGCACTGCTGGGGGTGGGCCTGGTGGGAGACATGAGTGGGGGCCTGGTGGAGGCTGCCCCTGGTGGCTGGGGGGTGGGGGTGGTGGGAGACATGAGTTGGACATGAGTGGGGGCCTGGTGGAGGCTGCCCCTGCACTGCTGGGGGGTGGGGGTGCATGGGGGCATGAGTGGGGCCCTGGTGGAGGCTGCCCCTGCACTGCTGGGGGGTGGGGATAATAGGGGACATGAGTGGGGGCCTGGTGGAGGCTGCCCCTGCACTGCTGGGGGGTGGGGGTAGTGGGAGACATGAGTGGGGGCCTGGTGGAGGCTGCCCCTGCACTGCTGGGGGGTGGGGGTAATAGGGGACATGAGTGGGGCCTGGTGGAGGCTGCCCCTGCACTGCTGGGGGGTGGGGGTGCATGGGGACATGAGTGGGGGACTGGTGGAGGCTGCCCCTGCACTGCTGGGGGGTGGGGGTAATAGGGGACATGAGTGGGGGCCTGGTGGAGGCTGCCCCTGCACTGCTGGGGGGTGGGGGTGGTGGGAGACATGAGTGGGGGCCTGGTGGAGGCTGCCCCTGCACTGCTGGGGGGTGGGGGTAATAGGGGACATAAGTGGGGGCCTGGTGGAGGCTGCCCCTGGTGGCTGGGGGGTGGGGGTGGTGGGAGACATGAGTGGGGGCCTGGTGGAGGCTGCCCCTGCACTGCTGGGGGGTGGGGGTAATAGGAGACATGAGTGGGGGCCTGGTGGAGGCTGCCCCTGGTGGCTGGGGGGTGGGGGTGGTGGGAGACATGAGTTGGACATGAGTGGGGGCCTGGTGGAGGCTGCCCCTGCACTGCTGGGGGTGGGGGTGCATGGGGACATGAGTGGGGGCCTGGTGGAGGCTGCCCCTGCACTGGTGGGGGTAATAGGGGACATGAGTGGGGGCCTGGTGGAGGCTGCCCCTGCACTGCTGGGGGGTGGGGGTAGTGGGAGACATGAGTGGGGGCCTGGTGGAGGCTGCCCCTGCACTGCTGGGGGGTGGGGGTAATAGGGGACATGAGTGGGGCCTGGTGGAGGCTGCCCCTGCACTGCTGGGGGGTGGGGGTGCATGGGGACATGAGTGGGGGCCTGGTGGAGGCTGCCCCTGCACTGCTGGGGGGTGGGGGTGGTGGGAGACATGAGTGGGGGCCTGGTGGAGGCTGCCCCTGCACTGCTGGGGGGTGGGGGTAATAGGGGACATAAGTGGGGGCCTGGTGGAGGCTGCCCCTGCACTGCTGGGGGGTGGGGGTGGTGGGAGACATGAGTGGGGGCCTGGTGGAGGCTGCCCCTGCACTGCTGGGGGGTGGGGGGGGTGGGAGACATGAGTTGGACATGAGTGGGGGCCTGGTGGAGGCTGCCCCTACACTTCTGGGGGGTGGGGGTGGTGGTAGACATGGGTGGGGGCCTGGTGGAGGCTGCCCCTGCACTACTGGGGGGTGGGGGTGGTGGGAGACATGAGTGGGGCCTGCTGGAGGCTGCCCCTGGTGGCTGGGGGGTGGGGGTGGTGGGAGACATGAGTTGGACATGAGTGGGGGCCTGGTGGAGGCTGCCACTGCACTGCTGGGGGGTGGGGGTGCATGGGGACATGAGTGGGGGCCAGGTGGAGTCTGCCCCTGCACTGCTGGGGGGTGGGGGTAATAGTGGACATGAGTGGGGGCCTGGTGGAGGCTGCTGCTGCACTGCTGGGGTGGGGGTGGTGGTAGACATGGGTGGGGGCCTGGTGGAGGCTGCCCCTGCACTGCTGGTGGGTGGGGGTAATAGGGGACATGAGTGGGCGCCTGGTGGAGGCTGCCCCTGGTGGCTGGGGGGTGGGGGGGATGGGAGACATGCGTGTGGGTCTGGTGGAGGCTGCCCCTGCACTGCTGGGGGGTGGGGGTGCATGGGGACATGAGTGGGGGCCAGGTGGAGTCTGCCCCTGCACTGCTGGGGGGTGGGGGTAATAGTGGACATGAGTGGGGGCCTGGTGGAGGCTGCCCCTGCACTGCTGGGGGGTAGGGGTGGTGGGAGACATGAGTGGGGCCTGGTGGAGGCTGCCCCTGCACTGCTGAGGGGTGGGGGTGGTGGGAGACATGAGTGGGGGCCTGGTGGATGCTGCCCCTGGTGGCTGGGGGGTGGGGGTGGTGGGAGATATGAGTGGGGGCCTGGTGGAGGCTGCCCCTGCACTGCTGGGGGGTGGGGGTGCATGGGGACATGAGTGGGGGCCTGGTGGAGGCTGCCCCTGCACTGCTGGGGGGTGGGGGTGGTGGGAGACATGGGTGGGGGCCTGGTGGAGGCTGCCCCTGCACTGCTGGGGGGTGGGGGTAATAGGGGACATGAGTGGGGGCCTGGTGGAGGCTGCCCCTGGTGGCTGGGGGGTGGGGGTGGTGGTAGACATGGGTGGGGGCCTGGTGGAGGCTGCCCCTGCACTGCTGGGGGGTGGGGGTAATAGGGGACATGAGTGGGGGCCTGGTGGAGGCTGCCCCTGGTGGCAGGGGGGTGGGGGTGGTGGTAGACATGGGTGGGGGCCTGGTGGAGGCTGCCCCTGCACTGCTGGGGGGTGGGGGTAATAGGGGACATGAGTGGGGGCCTGGTGGAGGCTGCCCCTGGTAGCTGGGGGGTGGGGGTGATGGGAGACATGAGTGTGGGCCTGGTGGAGGCTTCCCCTGCACTGCTGGGGGGTGGGGGTGGTGGGAGACATGAGTGGGGGCCTGGTGGAGGCTGCCCCTGGTGGCTGGGGGGTGGGGGTGGTGGGAGACATGAGTGGGGGCCTGGTGGAGGCTGCCCCTGCACTGCTGGGGGGTGGGGGTGCATGGGGACATGAATGGGGGCATGGTGGAGGCTGCCCCTGCACTGCTGGTGGGTGGGGGTGGTGGGAGACATGAGTGGGGGCCTGGTGGAGGCTGCCCCTGCACTGCTGGGGGGTGGGCGCGGTGGGAGACATGAATGGGGGCCTGGTGGAGGCTGCCCCTGGTGGCTGGGGGGTGGGGGTGGTGGGAGACATGAGTTGGACATGAGTGGGGGCCTGGTGGAGGCTGCCCCTGCACTGCTGGGGGGTGGGGGTGCATGGGGACATGAGTGGGGGCCTGGTGGAGTCTGCCCCTGCAATGCTGGGGGGTGGGGGTGGTGGGAGACATGAGTGGGGGCCTGGTGGAGGCTGCCCCTGGTGGCTGGGGGTGGTGGGAGACATGAGTTGGACATGGGTGGGGGCCTGGTGGAGGCTGCCCCTGCACTGCTGGGGAGTGGGGGTGCATGGGGACATGAGTGGGGGCCTGGTGGAGGCTGCCCCTGCACTGCTGGTGGGTGGGGGTAATAGGGGACTTGAGTGGGGGCCTGGCGGAGGCTGCCCCTGCACTGCTGGGGGGTGGGGGTGGTGGGAGACATGAGTGGGGCCTGTTGGAGGCTGCCCGTGCACTGCTGGGTGGTGGGGTGGTGGGAGACATGAGTGGGGGCCTGGTGGAGGCTGCCCCTGGTGGCTGGGGGGTGGGGGTGGTGGGAGACATGAGTGGGGGCCTGGTGGAGGCTGCCCCTGCACTGCTGGGGGGTGGGGGTGCATGGGGACATGAGTGGGGGCCTGGTGGAGGCTGCCCCTGGTGGCTGGGGGGTGGGGGTGGTGGGAGACATGTGTGGGGGCCTGGTGGAGGCTGCCCCTGCACTGCTGGGGGGTGGGGGTGGTGGGAGACATGAGTGGGGGCCTGGTGGAGGCTACCCCTGGTGGCTGGGGGGTGGGGGTGGTGGTAGACATGGGTGGGGGCCTGGTGGAGGCTGCCCCTGCACTGCTGGGGGGTGGGGGTAATAGGGGACATGAGTGGGGGCCTGGTGGAGGCTGCCCCTGGTGGCTGGGGGGTGTGGGTGACATGAGTGTGGGCCTGGTGGAGGCTTCCCCTGCACTGCTGGGGGGTGGGGGTGGTGGGAGACATGAGTGGGGGCCTGGTGGAGGCTGCCCCTGGTGGCTGGGGGGTGGGGTGGTGGGAGACATGAGTGGGGGCCTGGTGGAGGCTGCCCCTGCACTGCTGGGGGGTGGGGGTGCATGGGGACATGAGTGTGGGCCTGGTGGAGGCTGCCCCTGCACTGCTGGGGGGTGGGGGTAATAGGGGACATGAGCGGGGGCCTGGTGGAGGCTGCCCCTGCACTGCTGGGGGGTGGGGGTGGTGGTAGACATGGGTGGGGGCCTGGTGGAGGCTGCCCCTGCACTGCTGGGGATGGGCCTGGTGGGAGACATGAGTGGGGGCCTGGTGGAGGATGCCCCTGGTGGCTGGGGGGTGGGGGTGGTGGGAGACATGAGTTGGACATGAGTGGGGGCCTGGTGGAGGCTGCCCCTGCACTGCTGGGGGGTGGGGGTAATAGGGGACATGAGTGGGGGCCTGGTGGAGGCTGCCCCTGCACTGCTGGGGGGTGGGGGTGGTGGGAGACATGAGTGGGGACCTGGTGGAGGCTGCCCCTGCACTGCTGGGGGTTGGGGGTAATAGGGGACATGAGTGGGGCCTGGTGGAGGCTGCCCCTGCACTGCTGGGGGGTGGGGTGGTGGGAGACATGAGTGGGGGCTTGGTGGAGGCTGCCCCTGGTGGCTGGGGGGTGGGGGTGGTGGGAGACATGAGTGAGGGCCTGGTGGAGGCTGCCCCTGCACTGCTGGGGGGTGGGGGTGGTGGGAGACATGAGTGGGGACCTGGTGGAGGCTGTCCCTGGTGGCTGGGGGGTGGGGGTGGTGGGAGACATGGGTGGGGGCCTGGTGGAGGCTGCCCCTGCACTGCTGGGGGGTGGGGGTAATAGGGGACATGAGTGGGGGCCTGGTGGAGGCTGCCCCTGGTGGCTGGGGGGTGGGGGTGGTGGTAGACATGGGTGGGGGCCTGGTGGAGGCTGCCCCTGCACTGCTGGGGGGTGGGGGTAATAGGGGACATGAGTGGGGGCCTGGTGGAGGCTGCCCCTGGTGCCTGGGGGGTGGGGGTGATATGAGTGTGGGCCTGGTGGAGGCTTCCCCTGCACTGCTGGGGGGTGGGGGTGGTGGGAGACATGAGTGGGGGCCTGGTGGAGGCTGCCCCTGGTGGCTGGGGGGTGGGGGTGGTGGGAGACATGAGTGGGGGCCTGGTGGAAGCTGCCCCTGCACTGCTGGGGGGTGGGGGTGCATGGGGACATGAGTGTGGGCCTGGTGGAGGCTGCCCCTGCACTGCTGGGGGGTGGGGGTAATAGGGGACATGAGCGGGGGCCCGGTGGAGGCTGCCCCTGCACTGCTGGGGGGTGGGGGTGGTGGGAGACATGAGTGGGGGCCTGGTGGAGGCTGCCCCTGCACTGCTGGGGGGTGGGGGTGGTGGGAGACATGAGTGGGGGCCTGGTGGAGGCTGCCCCTGCACTGCTGGGGGGTGGGGGTGGTGGTAGACATGGGTGGGGGCCTGGTGGAGGCTGCCCCTGCACTGCTGGGGGTGGGGGTGGTGGGAGACATGAGTGGGGGCCTGGTGGAGGCTGCCCCTGGTGGCTGGGGGGTGGGGGTGGTGGGAGACATGAGGTGGACATGAGTGGGGGCCTGGTGGAGGCTGCCCCTGCACTGCTGGGGGGTGGGGGTGCATGGGGACATGAGTGGGGGCCTGGTGGAGGCTGCCCCTGCACTGCTGGGGGGTGGGGGTAATAGGGGACATGAGTGGGGGCCTGGTGGAGGCTGCCCCTGCACTGCTGGGAGGTGGGGGTGGTGGGAGACATGAGTGGGGGCCTGGTGGAGGCTGCCCCTGCACTGCTGGGGGGTGGGGGTAATAGGGGACATGAGTGGGGGCCTGGTGGAGGCTGCCCCTGCACTGCTGGGGGGTGGGGGTGGTGCGAGACATGAGTGGGGGCCTGGTGGAGGCTCCCCCTGGTGGCTGGGGGGTGGGGGTGGTGGGAGACATGAGTGGGGGCCTGGTGGAGGCTGGCCCTGCACTGTTGGGGGGTGGGGGTGGTGGGAGACATGGTTTGGACATGAGTGGGGGCCTGGCGGCGGCTGCCCCTGCACTGCTGGGGGGTGGGGGTGGTGGTAGACATGGGTGTGGGCCTGGTGGAGGCTGCCCCTGCACTGCTGGGGGGTGGGGGTGGTGGGAGACATGAGTTGGACATGAGTGGGGGCCTTGTGGAGGCTGCCCCTGCACTGCTGGGGGGTGGGGGTGCATGGGGACATGAGTGGGGGCCAGGTGGAGTCTGCCCCTGCACTGCTGGGGGGTGGGGGTAATAGTGGACATGAGTGGGGGCCTGGTGGAGGCTGCCCCTGCACTGCTGGGGGGTGGGGGGGGTGGGAGACATGAGTGGGGGCCTGGTGGATGCTGCCCCTGGTGGCTGGGGGGTGGGGGTGGTGGGAGACATGAGTGGGGGCCTGGTGGAGGCTGCCCCTGCACTGCTGGGGGGTGGGGGTGCATGGGGACATGAGTGGGGGCCTGGTGGAGGCTGCCCCTGCACTGCTGGGGGGTGGGGGTGGTGGGAGACATGAGTGGGGGCCTGGTGGAGGCTGCCCCTGGTGGCTGGGGGGTGGGGGTGGTGGGAGACATGGGTGGGGGCCTGGTGGAGGCTGCCCCTGCACTGCTGGGGGGTGGGGGTAATAGGGGACATGAGTGGGGGCCTGGTGGAGGCTGCCCCTGGTGGCTGGGGGTTGGGGGTGGTGGTAGACATGGGTGGGGGCCTGGTGGAGGCTGCCCCTGCAATGCTGGGGCGTGGGGCTAATAGGGGACATGAGTGGGGGCCTGGTGGAGGCTGCCCCTGGTGGCTGGGGGTTGGGGGTGGTGGTAGCCATGGGTGGGGGCCTGGTGGAGGCTGCCCCTGCACTGCTGGGGGGTGGGGGTAATAGGGGACATGAGTGGGGGCCTGGTGGAGGCTGCCCCTGCACTGCTGGGGGGTGGGGGTGGTGGTAGACATGGGTGGGGGCCTGGTGGAGGCTGCCCCTGCACTGCTGGGGGTGGGGGTGGTGGGAGACATGAGTGGGGGCCTGGTGGAGGCTGCCCCTGGTGGCTGGGGGGTGGGGGTGGTGGGAGACATGAGTTGGACATAAGTGGGGGCCTGGTGGAGGCTGCCCCTACACTTCTGGGGGGTGGGGGGGGTGGTAGACATGGGTGGGGGCCTGGTGGAGGCTGCCCCTGCACTGCTGGGGGGTGGGGGTAATAGGGGACATGAGTGGTGTTAGGGAGAATTCTCTGTTTAGGCTGAATTTCCTAACCTAGTGAGTCCCCCAGCAGCTTTGCTGGATTTCGGGAGTTTGTTTTTTTCCATCCTGCCAAGAGTGAGACTCTTTTCCTCCCACTCTTGGACATGACTGTGTGTAATTCCTTTGAATGTCAATGTGTTCTATGGGCTATGGGGTCTTTTACTCCATAGAGTCTCATATGTTTTTCTATGTGTGTTACACCGCACCCTACGTGCCGTAACACGGGGGCGTCCTAGCGGATCCCCCACCATAGACTCCATACCCGGGGACTGACTACTGTCTCCCCGGGCATGTAAAGTCACCAGAGGCTGCCCCTGCACTGCTGGGGGGTGGGGGTGCATGGGGACATGAGTGGGGGCCTGGTGGAGGCTGCCCCTGCACTGCTGGGGGGTGGGGGTGGTGGGAGACATGGGTGGGGGCCTGGTGGAGGCTGCCCCTGCACTGCTGGGGGGTGGGGGTAATAGGGGACATGAGTGGGGGCCTGGTGGAGGCTGCCCCTGGTGGCTGGGGGGTGGGGGTGGTGGTAGACATGGGTGGGGGCCTGGTGGAGGCTGCCCCTGCACTGCTGGGGGGTGGGGGTAATAGGGGACATGAGTGGGGGCCTGGTGGAGGCTGCCCCTGGTGGCAGGGGGGTGGGGGTGGTGGTAGACATGGGTGGGGGCCTGGTGGAGGCTGCCCCTGCACTGCTGGGGGGTGGGGGTAATAGGGGACATGAGTGGGGGCCTGGTGGAGGCTGCCCCTGGTAGCTGGGGGGTGGGGGTGATGGGAGACATGAGTGTGGGCCTGGTGGAGGCTTCCCCTGCACTGCTGGGGGGTGGGGGTGGTGGGAGACATGAGTGGGGGCCTGGTGGAGGCTGCCCCTGGTGGCTGGGGGGTGGGGGTGGTGGGAGACATGAGTGGGGGCCTGGTGGAGGCTGCCCCTGCACTGCTGGGGGGTGGGGGTGCATGGGGACATGAATGGGGGCATGGTGGAGGCTGCCCCTGCACTGCTGGTGGGTGGGGGTGGTGGGAGACATGAGTGGGGGCCTGGTGGAGGCTGCCCCTGCACTGCTGGGGGGTGGGCGTGGTGGGAGACATGAATGGGGGCCTGGTGGAGGCTGCCCCTGGTGGCTGGGGGGTGGGGGTGGTGGGAGACATGAGTTGGACATGAGTGGGGGCCTGGTGGAGGCTGCCCCTGCACTGCTGGGGGGTGGGGGTGCATGGGGACATGAGTGGGGGCCTGGTGGAGTCTGCCCCTGCAATGCTGGGGGGTGGGGGTGGTGGGAGACATGAGTGGGGGCCTGGTGGAGGCTGCCCCTGGTGGCTGGGGGTGGTGGGAGACATGAGTTGGACATGGGTGGGGGCCTGGTGGAGGCTGCCCCTGCACTGCTGGGGAGTGGGGGTGCATGGGGACATGAGTGGGGGCCTGGTGGAGGCTGCCCCTGCACTGCTGGTGGGTGGGGGTAATAGGGGACTTGAGTGGGGGCCTGGCGGAGGCTGCCCCTGCACTGCTGGGGGGTGGGGGTGGTGGGAGACATGAGTGGGGCCTGTTGGAGGCTGCCCGTGCACTGCTGGGTGGTGGGGTGGTGGGAGACATGAGTGGGGGCCTGGTGGAGGCTGCCCCTGGTGGCTGGGGGGTGGGGGTGGTGGGAGACATGAGTGGGGGCCTGGTGGAGGCTGCCCCTGCACTGCTGGGGGGTGGGGGTGCATGGGGACATGAGTGGGGGCCTGGTGGAGGCTGCCCCTGGTGGCTGGGGGGTGGGGGTGGTGGGAGACATGAGTGGGGGCCTGGTGGAGGCTGCCCCTGCACTGCTGGGGGGTGGGGGTGGTGGGAGACATGAGTGGGGGCCTGGTGGAGGCTACCCCTGGTGGCTGGGGGGTGGGGGTGGTGGTAGACATGGGTGGGGGCCTGGTGGAGGCTGCCCCTGCACTGCTGGGGGGTGGGGGTAATAGGGGACATGAGTGGGGGCCTGGTGGAGGCTGCCCCTGGTGGCTGGGGGGTGTGGGTGACATGAGTGTGGGCCTGGTGGAGGCTTCCCCTGCACTGCTGGGGGGTGGGGGTGGTGGGAGACATGAGTGGGGGCCTGGTGGAGGCTGCCCCTGGTGGCTGGGGGGTGGGGTGGTGGGAGACATGAGTGGGGGCCTGGTGGAGGCTGCCCCTGCACTGCTGGGGGGTGGGGGTGCATGGGGACATGAGTGTGGGCCTGGTGGAGGCTGCCCCTGCACTGCTGGGGGGTGGGGGTAATAGGGGACATGAGCGGGGGCCTGGTGGAGGCTGCCCCTGCACTGCTGGGGGGTGGGGGTGGTGGTAGACATGGGTGGGGGCCTGGTGGAGGCTGCCCCTGCACTGCTGGGGATGGGCCTGGTGGGAGACATGAGTGGGGGCCTGGTGGAGGATGCCCCTGGTGGCTGGGGGGTGGGGGTGGTGGGAGACATGAGTTGGACATGAGTGGGGGCCTGGTGGAGGCTGCCCCTGCACTGCTGGGGGGTGGGGGTAATAGGGGACATGAGTGGGGGCCTGGTGGAGGCTGCCCCTGCACTGCTGGGGGGTGGGGGTGGTGGGAGACATGAGTGGGGACCTGGTGGAGGCTGCCCCTGCACTGCTGGGGGTTGGGGGTAATAGGGGACATGAGTGGGGCCTGGTGGAGGCTGCCCCTGCACTGCTGGGGGGTGGGGTGGTGGGAGACATGAGTGGGGGCTTGGTGGAGGCTGCCCCTGGTGGCTGGGGGGTGGGGGTGGTGGGAGACATGAGTGAGGGCCTGGTGGAGGCTGCCCCTGCACTGCTGGGGGGTGGGGGTGGTGGGAGACATGAGTGGGGACCTGGTGGAGGCTGTCCCTGGTGGCTGGGGGGTGGGGGTGGTGGGAGACATGGGTGGGGGCCTGGTGGAGGCTGCCCCTGCACTGCTGGGGGGTGGGGGTAATAGGGGACATGAGTGGGGGCCTGGTGGAGGCTGCCCCTGGTGGCTGGGGGGTGGGGGTGGTGGTAGACATGGGTGGGGGCCTGGTGGAGGCTGCCCCTGCACTGCTGGGGGGTGGGGGTAATAGGGGACATGAGTGGGGGCCTGGTGGAGGCTGCCCCTGGTGCCTGGGGGGTGGGGGTGATATGAGTGTGGGCCTGGTGGAGGCTTCCCCTGCACTGCTGGGGGGTGGGGGTGGTGGGAGACATGAGTGGGGGCCTGGTGGAGGCTGCCCCTGGTGGCTGGGGGGTGGGGGTGGTGGGAGACATGAGTGGGGGCCTGGTGGAAGCTGCCCCTGCACTGCTGGGGGGTGGGGGTGCATGGGGACATGAGTGTGGGCCTGGTGGAGGCTGCCCCTGCACTGCTGGGGGGTGGGGGTAATAGGGGACATGAGCGGGGGCCCGGTGGAGGCTGCCCCTGCACTGCTGGGGGGTGGGGGTGGTGGGAGACATGAGTGGGGGCCTGGTGGAGGCTGCCCCTGCACTGCTGGGGGGTGGGGGTGGTGGGAGACATGAGTGGGGGCCTGGTGGAGGCTGCCCCTGCACTGCTGGGGGGTGGGGGTGGTGGTAGACATGGGTGGGGGCCTGGTGGAGGCTGCCCCTGCACTGCTGGGGGTGGGGGTGGTGGGAGACATGAGTGGGGGCCTGGTGGAGGCTGCCCCTGGTGGCTGGGGGGTGGAGGTGGTGGGAGACATGAGGTGGACATGAGTGGGGGCCTGGTGGAGGCTGCCCCTGCACTGCTGGGGGGTGGGGGTGCATGGGGACATGAGTGGGGGCCTGGTGGAGGCTGCCCCTGCACTGCTGGGGGGTGGGGGTAATAGGGGACATGAGTGGGGGCCTGGTGGAGGCTGCCCCTGCACTGCTGGGAGGTGGGGGTGGTGGGAGACATGAGTGGGGGCCTGGTGGAGGCTGCCCCTGCACTGCTGGGGGGTGGGGGTAATAGGGGACATGAGTGGGGGCCTGGTGGAGGCTGCCCCTGCACTGCTGGGGGGTGGGGGTGGTGCGAGACATGAGTGGGGGCCTGGTGGAGGCTCCCCCTGGTGGCTGGGGGGTGGGGGTGGTGGGAGACATGAGTGGGGGCCTGGTGGAGGCTGGCCCTGCACTGTTGGGGGGTGGGGGTGGTGGGAGACATGGTTTGGACATGAGTGGGGGCCTGGTGGAGGCTGCCCCTGCACTGCTGGGGGGTGGGGGTGGTGGTAGACATGGGTGTGGGCCTGGTGGAGGCTGCCCCTGCACTGCTGGGGGGTGGGGGTGGTGGGAGACATGAGTTGGACATGAGTGGGGGCCTTGTGGAGGCTGCCCCTGCACTGCTGGGGGGTGGGGGTGCATGGGGACATGAGTGGGGGCCAGGTGGAGTCTGCCCCTGCACTGCTGGGGGGTGGGGGTAATAGTGGACATGAGTGGGGGCCTGGTGGAGGCTGCCCCTGCACTGCTGGGGGGTGGGGGTGGTGGGAGACATGAGTGGGGGCCTGGTGGATGCTGCCCCTGGTGGCTGGGGGGTGGGGGTGGTGGGAGACATGAGTGGGGGCCTGGTGGAGGCTGCCCCTGCACTGCTGGGGGGTGGGGGTGCATGGGGACATGAGTGGGGGCCTGGTGGAGGCTGCCCCTGCACTGCTGGGGGGTGGGGGTGGTGGGAGACATGAGTGGGGGCCTGGTGGAGGCTGCCCCTGGTGGCTGGGGGGTGGGGGTGGTGGGAGACATGGGTGGGGGCCTGGTGGAGGCTGCCCCTGCACTGCTGGGGGGTGGGGGTAATAGGGGACATGAGTGGGGGCCTGGTGGAGGCTGCCCCTGGTGGCTGGGGGTTGGGGGTGGTGGTAGACATGGGTGGGGGCCTGGTGGAGGCTGCCCCTGCAATGCTGGGGCGTGGGGCTAATAGGGGACATGAGTGGGGGCCTGGTGGAGGCTGCCCCTGGTGGCTGGGGGTTGGGGGTGGTGGTAGCCATGGGTGGGGGCCTGGTGGAGGCTGCCCCTGCACTGCTGGGGGGTGGGGGTAATAGGGGACATGAGTGGGGGCCTGGTGGAGGCTGCCCCTGCACTGCTGGGGGGTGGGGGTGGTGGTAGACATGGGTGGGGGCCTGGTGGAGGCTGCCCCTGCACTGCTGGGGGTGGGGGTGGTGGGAGACATGAGTGGGGGCCTGGTGGAGGCTGCCCCTGGTGGCTGGGGGGTGGGGGTGGTGGGAGACATGAGTTGGACATAAGTGGGGGCCTGGTGGAGGCTGCCCCTACACTTCTGGGGGGTGGGGGTGGTGGTAGACATGGGTGGGGGCCTGGTGGAGGCTGCCCCTGCACTGCTGGGGGGTGGGGGTAATAGGGGACATGAGTGGTGTTAGGGAGAATTCTCTGTTTAGGCTGAATTTCCTAACCTAGTGAGTCCCCCAGCAGCTTTGCTGGATTTCGGGAGTTTGTTTTTTTCCATCCTGCCAAGAGTGAGACTCTTTTCCTCCCACTCTTGGACATGACTGTGTGTAATTCCTTTGAATGTCAATGTGTTCTATGGGCTATGGGGTCTTTTACTCCATAGAGTCTCATATGTTTTTCTATGTGTGTTACACCGCACCCTACGTGCCGTAACACGGGGGCGTCCTAGCGGATCCCCCACCATAGACTCCATACCCGGGGACTGACTACTGTCTCCCCGGGCATGTAAAGTCACCATTGGCTTTACTAGACCTAAATTTACTAACAGGACTAGTACAAACCATCTTATTGTGGACGTACTAGTAGGGGTAATTCGATTACTCCTGGACCTGTTACTCGAGGGGGCACTGTCCCGTCCCCCCTCGTCGAGTTTTGGCTGGTGGCAGTGGAAACTACTTGTTATGTTCGACCCCGGACATAACCCTATGGGATTCATCCCATTGTTGGAGATTGATACTTTTTCTCGTTATTCTCTAACGTACCACCGATCTACTTATCTTAAATAAGTTTATCGGATGGTATTTTCTGCCAGAACTCGGTTTGAAAAATGGCGTCTGTGTTCGTCTCTGTGACTCCTAAACCAAAGGTCGAGCCCTTTGTTCCACTTTTGGCGGGCTCTGTACAGAGACCCTCCAAAGTGGTGCCATTCTGTCTGGGTTACCACAGGGGTGTGGGAGGGGGTTTAGGCACCCTGGACCGAGTTGCCTTGCCAACTCCGGTCGCACTCTGGAGTGATTGGCCCAAGTGGTGAGCCTCCCCGCTCACCACTTAGCATGTGTTGATTGACAGCTAGGCTGAATGAATGGGGGTTTTCTGCATAAAAGCAGGGCTTTTGGGACTGGATCTTCAGAAGTCACCACAGGACCTAAGAATCCGACGAGGGTAACGCTGAGCCGACCTGTACGACGACACCTCCGTTGGAGCCCTGCGGAACCGACTCACCACTTTCCGACGACAGAGGAGATCTCCCTGCCGGAGAGTCTCTTCCCCTGGCTGGTGGGAACAACCAGTCCCCTTTGCTTTTTATTCGCCTCAGGACGCAGTGGTCAAATTGCCCGTGCAGAGCACCCCGGCAACCGGATAGCCACTACCCCTGTACCCCGACCAAAAGGTGGTGCCTTGTGACGGAGCACTCCACGGCTGGTCTCTTCCCTGCTGGTGCACCGGACTTCCTTTTTCTTCGACGACGAGAACCTCTCTACTCTTGACAAAGACCCGACGTGCATCCACCACCAGGAACATCTGCCCCCGCTGGAGCTGCCCTCCACAATAAGGTACCGTGTCCGCCTGGCTTCCCTTTCGATCGGATTGAGCGAGGTGTCTTAATCCTCTCCTTTCCGTTGGGTCGCTGTTATGGTAATACATGCACAGGTCTCCTTAGAACCTTGTGCATGTAGATTCCATTTGAGAGTGCCTCGCCAGTTGATGCTTCCACTGCAGCTACCTGGGGGCCTCAAATAAAGCTCTTCTCTTCTCCCATACTTTGTGCCTCTTTATTTCATATGGCGACGAGGCACTATACCCCGAGGCCCCCGGGAGCGTATTAGGTCACCTGATTGGGCGCAGCCCCCCCCCTTTTTTCGCTGCCGCCGACTTCTGCTGCCAGCGCCTGCAGCGGCCTGCCTGTCAGCTGTGGACAGCCAAGAGGAACAGCCAAGAGAGGCCTCGACATCACCTTTCAGTTCACCACTGTAAAGGGTGCCGCTCCTCCCCGCTGGGATTTTAGAGCGGTGCACATTGCACTCCTGCCCTACTCCAAAAGTGCTTCAGACAACAGGAGCTGTCCATCTATCAGGTGAGAGGAGGGGGGAGGACGAAGTGAAACTTACACTTTCCTTTCATTTGGCATTTTATGTGTAAAACGGACAAAATGAAACGTACGCTTTCCTTTTATTGGCATTTTTTTTGTGTAAAACCCTCACTGCTGCCCTGAGCAGAACCCTGCATCATTTTCAAAAGCTGCTAGCTGTTGCCCAGCAACACACACACAGCATTAGCAGTCTTCATTCTCTCAATGGCTACTCTGACTTTCCGGGACTAATCACTCACTATCTTGGTCCATTGTGACATCACAACTGAACATTCCATCAAGTCTTCCCTGAACCAGCCAACCTGTGCTCCCAGCCCATTGTGAGGTCACAATCTGTACTAAGGACCATCCATACACTGAAGCCTAAAGACTCTGCAGTACAGATACACCTGGGCATTCTCTGAATCGGGTCCCACCCTGCCATGCAGGCAATTCTATAAAGACTGTGTCTCAGCGCCTCCTTGCTAACTGCCAAAAGTACTGAAAACCTCTGCCTACACTACAGCAACTGGTGCCACTCAACGCCATTCCTCACCACTTACAACCTAGAATCAGGCACACCACCATGCAGGGCGTTCCGCCTCCCACCAAGTTTCTTCCATGCCCTGGGAGCCTAACCTGCCCATGGGAACAATGGATCGATGGATTCCACGTCTACCTCAGAGCCATTGGGGGCAGCAAATTCAATGATGACCTCAAGGAGGCGACCCTCTTGAACTGTATAGGGGCAGAAGAACTGAGAGTTTTCAGGACCCTTCCCGAACCTGGCAACATAGGAGGAGATGGCAACCGCAAGTTTGACATAGCATTGGCCAAACTCACCAGTCATTTTGGCAACAAGACCAACGTAGTACTGGAAAGATACAGGTTCTTTTCCAGAAAGCAGCTCAAAGGAGAGTCTATTGATTCATACATAGCGTCCCTCAGGGCGCTTATGTCAACCTGCAGTTTCACAGGTGTCTGTGATGAGTATTTGAGAGGCCAATTGGTGCTGAATGTGGCCGATCCACGCATCCAACAAAAATTGTGGCAAACCAAAAATCCCACCCTGGACCAAGCCACGGAGATAGCAAGGAGCATGGAATTGGGAGATCGATGCATGAGGGAAAGACGTGACCACACGACCAGTGTGGAAATCAAATGTGTCAGCCCTGAGTCCGAGCCTTACGAGCCTCTAGTAGCAGCAGTAAGAAAGGCTCCGCCATCAAGGGGTTCGGAATTTGGCTCAAGAAGAGCGAGGCCATACAACTCCCAGAATCCAACGCGCTGCCAGAGGTGCGGATGGTACAAGCATGCAAATCCTGACAAAGAATGCCCCGCCATCGCTGTGGAGTGTTACAAGTGCAGCCAGATTGGACACTTTGCCAAAGTCTGCAAGAACACACGGGGAAAGACAACCAGATATGGCAATCTCACCAGGCGACCTTTCATCAGACCGTCCTCTGTGAGAGTAATCAAAAGCAACCAAGAGCACAATGACATGTTATCTATCAGTCCAATGCAACAAAAGGTACAAATACTCACTGTAACATCCCAACAACAGAGCAACGGTCCCTGGGTCAAAATGCAAATCAACGGCATATCATTACCTGTAATGGTAGACACTGGCTCCCCCTACACCATCGTGGATCTCAAGACCTTTTTGAGTGTACTCTCTGGCAAGATACATGACCTGCGAAGTACTTGTGTAAGAGCTACCGGTTATGGAAAAACGCCCATCGAGATAATCGGATATGTGTGGGTGAACCTCAAGTTCCATGACGGAGAAACATATTGCAAACTCTTTGTAGCAAAAGATGGCTCCTCCGTTGTGGGATGGGAAGAACAAGCCGCTCTTCGAGTAAGAATACACCCTGGAGAAGAAATCCCCGTGCTGAGTGTGCTCAATAATGATATGGACATCAAATCTAATTTAGCAAAAGAATTCCCCAAGGTGTTCTGCGACAAGATTGAACTCCTAAAAGGTTTCCAACACAGAATAATCCTCAAAAGAGGTGCTGTCCCAGTGGCCCACCGAGTCCGCAGTATTCCCTTTGGAACAAAAGAGACGTTGAAGAAAGAACTTAAGCGCCTCTGCGATGAAAATATCATACAGCACATCGAAAGTTCAGAATGGCTTTCCCCAATTGTCTTAGTAAAAAAAACGGACGATTCCATAAGAATGTGCGTCGACTTGAGAGACCTAAACAAAAACATATGGGTTGACAGACACCCACTTCCCAATATATCTGAACTCCTATCGACCATGAAACCTGCAAAATAATTTACAACTCTGGACCTCTCCTCAGCCTATCACCAGATTGCTTTGGAAGAGAGCTCAAAGAACCTAACATCTTTTGTCACACCTCTCGGTGCATTCATGTTTAACAGAATGCCATTCGGACTCGCTTCAGCCGCAGCAGTCTTTCAGAGACTCATGTCACATCTATTTGGAGGACTTGATGGCATACACTGCTTCCAAGATGATATCCTCATATCAGCCAGTACAGAAGAAGAGCACAACGCAAAACTTGTGGGTGTCCTACAGGTCATAAAAAAAAGTGGGCTCACACTCAAATTAGAGAAATGCAACATAAAGTGCGACCGAGTTTCATACCTGGGCCATTCCATTGACGCCAACGGCATCAGCCCCAAGAGGAAACTCATGGACACCATAATGAATATCGCCGAGCCTCAAAACAAAGACCAATTAAGGAGTTTCCTCGGGATGACAGAATACTACTCCAAGTTTATAAGCAACTATGCTGATAAGACCAAAAACATGAGAAAAATCTTGAAGAAGGCAACCAAATTCATATGGTCCACTGAATGCAAGAACGAATTCGAAGAAATCAAATTTCAAATTAACCAAGCCCCAGCCTTAGGAAAGTTCGATTGTAAAGCTAAAACCATCATATCCGTAGATGCAAGTAAAACTGGACTGGGTGGTGTCCTAGAACAGCAACAAGATAAGGACATCGTGACGATCGCATTCGCATCGAGAGTACTGAGGGGAGCCGAAATAAACTATTCCACCATTGAGAGAGAAGCTCTGGGTCTGAGGTGGATTCTTCAGCATTTCAGGAACCTAATTTGGGGCTTACCAGTCATACTGAAAACAGACCATAAACCTCTAGTAAATGTCCTTCAGTCCAAAACTCCTCACCTTATATCACCGAGAATAAGATGTTGGTTCCTCGACATCATGCAATACAACGTCCAACTATGCTATATTCCTGGTCCACAAAACCAAGTAGCAGATTGTCTTTCCAGATTATCAACCAACATCGACACTGAGATTGCATCTCCAGATGAGGACATCATAGCTGTCGTAAACCCTGCCATCTCGAGAGATGAATGGAAAATTAATGTCAATACTGATCCGGAACAGCGAGAAATCAGGGAAGCGATAGCTAATGACTGGGTGGAAACGGGAGAGGGTTTAACAACCTTCATTCCCTTCAAGGAAGAATTATCGATGGACGATGAGCATATCTTCAGAGGCGATCGAGTAATCACACCCACCCAACTCAGAAAAAAAGTACTCCAACTGGGACACGAAGGTCAACTAGGAAGAAGCTTGACGAAAAACAAGTTGAGAAACAACTATTGGTGGCCAGGAATGTGGAAAGAAGCAGAAGAACTGGTCAAAAATTGCTCCACGTGTGCCATGAGTGATAAGTCCAAGATCTTAAGAAAGACCCCTTACAGCTTATTGAACCTCCCAAACATGTGTGGTCAGAATGGGGAATAGCTGAGGACAATGTGACCTCAAAGAAAGTCATAGATTTCCTGACAGAGATCTTCAGCAGGGAGGGAGACCCCAAGGAATTGGTTTCGGACAACGGGTCTCAGTTCATATCTATGGAATTTGCTGATTTCCTCAAGAAAAGGTCCATCAGCCACATAACAACATCTTTGTACCATCCAATTTCCAACGGACTTGTGGAACGCATGAACAGGCTCGTGAAGAGCGTAGTCCAACTGGCCACGGCCAACAACCTCCCGTGGAGAGAAACCCTCAAAGAAGCTTTGCATGCGTATAGAACTACCCCACACACCACCACGAACATAGAGCCCTTCACCCTCATGCGAGGTAGGGTTGCAACTAACCGATTTAGACCGGCGTGGATGTTCTTATACACGGGAGAAGCAAGGGTGAACATGGATCTACTTCAAAAGACAGTAAGAGAAAAACAAGCAAAATACAAAAGACAATACGACTCCAGACATGGAGTAAAAGAGATGATGGTTCGTGAAGGAGACTGGGTACGTGTCAAAGAACAGAAGAAAACTCTCAAGGGTGAATCCATCTTCAGACCTCCACAGAGAGTTGTGAGTTGTCATGGGAAGTCGGTCATCCTCGATGATGGAAAGAGATGGTCTGGAGATTATCTCATAAAAGTAACAAAAGACATCCAAGAGACCAGCATATCTAAGGACAACAGTCCTGACAAACCATCACAACACACCTCACATTCCCCAAGAGAATCCCTCTGTGAACATGTGGACAATGACAGACCTCACTCCATGCATCAAGGAGTCCCCACTGGAAGAATGTCCAGAAGGAACCGCAAAATCATCCAAAACTTCAACAATGACTATGTTTATTACTAATGTACCCCAGTTTACCCATCTTCCCTCTGCCTCTCCCACTTGACACCCTTTTTTTTCCCTTTCACTTTCCCGCTTTTCCCCCACCTGTTTTTCCTTTTTCTTTTGCCTCACGTGGGGGAGATGTTATGGTAATACATGCACAGGTCTCCTTAGAACCTTGTTCATGTAGATTCCATTTGAGAGTGCCTCGCCAGTTGATGCTTCCACTGCAGCTACCTGGGGGCCTCAAATAAAGCTCTTCTCTTCTCCCATACTTTGTGCCTCTTTATTTCAGTCGCCTCCAAGCTTTTCTCATTTATAGTTCTGAACTGGTTCAACCTGCCGATAACAATTTGCTACTAAGATTTGAATGCATCTCCACTAGAGACTTTTTGGGACATCGCGCCTTGCCTCTCTCCGAGTGGGCCTGGCCTCTGAACTTCATGATCTATTGTGATTCTTGCCTTCCTGCCTTGCATTTTATTCGCGAAGGATTGAACTGTGTTGATTTCATGACCTGCCTATCTTTTTATCTCCCATCCTAACTAATGTTCGAGTGTCATCTAGGTTGAGGTATACACCTCTGTCTGAAAATAAGTGATACCGGTAGAACCTAGAGTTGTCGAAATATTGCTAGGGGGATTGGTCGTTTTCTACTCCGTAGAGTAATTGTGTTTGATTTGTTTGCCGTGATTTGCCTTAGTGTTTTTCATAGATGTTCTGTTATAAATAAATACCTTAATATCTTTACACTAAGCCTCGTTGCGTGTTTGCTTGTCTTGCTGTGAAGAATTGCCCTATTTTGTATACTCCACATACTGCTCAACTTTTCTTGAGAGAAGTCTGACTGCTCAGCCACAGCTACCACATGAATCTGTGTGGTGCAGACTGCTACCAAGTGGGTTCACCGCCAACGCCTGTAGTCCTAAATCTTTTGCAGTGGTCCCAGAGGGAACTGCACAGGTTTCCGCCTAACAGCGGCGCACATTTTTAGCGCACATCCAATGTTTTTCTCGCGCACGGACTTCCATGAATCGCTGTGCGCTGGTTTTCCTGCGATTTTCGCACTTGCACTGCGATATTCGCACTTTTCCTGCGATTCGCACGTTTTGGCACCTCTGCGCAGGAATTTTCGGTGCACATTAATTCCATGAATCGACCCCTGAATGTCCTCACATTCTTTTAAGATGAAGCCAAATCCTCTCTCTCTTCTCCTTCCTTGCCTATCCAGCTCCAACCTGACACTCTTCCCTACTCCTCTTCAGCTAGAAACTTTGGTGTCATTTATGAACCATCACAAACGTTTGCTACCTTCATCTCTAAAACTGCAATGACAGCTCCTAAATGTCAGGAAAATCAGTCACCTCCTTCAGTTCAAACTGCCAAACATCTCCTAACCACTGTCTTCTCTAAATGGGACTAGTGTGCCAGTAGTCTTTGGTGTTCCAAAAGATGCATTCTGTCCGCTTGGCAAGATTATTAACTTTGCTACCAGGACTCAATTTGAACTCCCTTGCTTCACCACTACTTCCTCCTACCACCATGAGGCTGACTGGCTAAATATTGAAAACGGGGCAAATCCTCCTCCTAATGCATAAATCCCTCTATGGTAAGGCACCACCATATCTATACTTTTCTATCAACGCCGGCAAACCCTCTTGCTGCCTTCGCTCTGCCTCCTACACCAGCCGTGTGGCACCTCGGCCACCCTGTGCTTCCTCTCGCTTCTGCTCTTTCACTCTTCTTGCTCTGCTTCCTTGGAACACCTTCCAGTCTACAATTCAAAACACAGTCCACATCAATGTGTTCAAAAACAAATTGAAAGCCCACCTCCTCTCTTCCGAGCTATCCTCTTGACTCACCTCTCCAGCCTTACTAAATACACCTTTCCTCACAGCTAACCAGACTCTTCCCTCTCCTTTCCCCACCACACTAGCACTTTACAGTTTGAGGTCAGTGCTCATGCTTAGATGGCTAGACTGCCTTTCTGCTTACACTTACTTGTCCTTACTTGTCCTAATTTTGTCTACCGTATTGTTCCCGTAATCTATCCAATATACCCCTTCTCAAACTGTGTCACCATGCCACTTGAACTCTGGCCCTTATAAGAGGCTCACTGCCTCTGGATTTTCTGCTATATGATGGTTTCAACACACCTTTGTGACCAAAAGAGCCTATTGTCCTGTATGTTTCTATGCAAATAAAAAAACAAAAGTATTTTGCATCATAGGTGTAGATTCATAAATAGATATATTACAGAAGAGCTTGCTCCACATCACCAGGTTGGGCAATTAGGAAAATCACCATGTATGTTAGCATTTTATTTGTCCAGTTACCAATATTTAATAACATTCGCCCATCATAAGCCAATTTGATTTGACATTCCTCCTTCAGAGGTCACTCTCAATGACTCATTTTTCATGGACATGAGTTTCCCTGGGTTGGCTTGCATCACATCAAGACAATAATATTTTAGGACAACTGCCCCAATTATTCAGTCAGAGCATACTTCATCATATCATTGAGATAATCGCCAAGAAGTGTCTAAAGAAACGTTTCCTCAGTTCTCAAAAAATTCCAATATATATTCACCAATTGGACTTTTTTACCATGCAGAAGTCCCAACTAAATCTAACTACCACGACAATTTCAGTAGCCATATCCTATCTGTGTCATCATGCCAAAGGAATTATTCACTTCGGATATTAATCCACCAGATGGGTGGCCTTTAGGGCCCCTTTGCTGATGGAAGAAGATTAAGAAACTATCTATGTAAGGAGTTTTGGTAAGCTAGATGTCCTGCAACATAACAACATGCAATTGCGTAAGTCTGGAAATGCAAAACGCAGCCAGAAGCAGGCAAACTGCTCTCCTGAACATCCATGAAGACCTCCTCTCTAACCTTGATTCTAATTTCCCCTCTGTCCTCATCTTACTCCACCTCTCTTCTGCCTTTGACGGTCAACCATGCCATCCTGCTCAATCTTCGCAGTGATAACCTGGGTATCACTGATCAGGCCCCGGCCTAGCTGACATCGTTCCTCTCTGATCAACCCTCCCAGGTCCTACTTGGGTCCTTCCTTTCATGTACCTCACTCTCTACCTGTGGTGTTCCCCAGGGGTCCAACCTCTCTCCCTGGCTGCTCAACCAATGCCTGGTACCTCTGCTCTCCTGAACATCGATGAAGTCCTGCTCCCCAACCTTGACTCTAATACCCCTTGCGTCCTCATCCTGCTTGATCTCTCCTCTGCCTTTGACACTGTCAACCATGCCATCCTGCTCAACTGTCTCCGTGATAACCTTGGTATCAATGGTCAGGCTCTGGCGTGGCTGACTTCTTTCCTCTCCGACCGTCCCTCCCAGGTCCAACTTTCTTTTTCTCTACCTGTGGTGTCCCCCAGTGGTCTAACCTCTCTCCCTGGCTGCTCAACCAATACCTGGCACTCCTGGCTCACCTCATCGCCGCTCTCTGCCCCAACTTCAACTCCACACTCTCCTTTTCTCCTCACATCTCTGATGTCTCTAAGAAGTCAAACTACCAACTGCACCTCCTCAGAGGTATTCTTCCTTCCATCTCCTTCCCCAGAAGCGGATTGTCTCTAGAGCTCTGGTTCTCTCTAGGCTGGACTACTGCAACAGCCCCTTTCTAAATCTGCCTGCTTCTACTCTACACCCTCTGCAGCTCATCCAGGACAGGACTGCGAGACTTGTCCTTGGCCTCAAGCCCAGGGATCGTATCTCTCCAGCACTGAAATCTCTGCATTGGCACCCAGTGGCTGCAAGAATTAAGTTCAAGACCCTCTGCATTGTCCACAAGGCCTTCTGGGGCCTGAGTCCTCAATACCTCCAACTCTCACTTCACAAATACCTTACTACTCGAGCTCATCGCTCCACCACCTCCAACTCCCTCAGGGTCAGTCGCTTCTCCAAGCAACAAGCTGCTGGTAGATCTCTTTCTTCGGCTGGTGCCTCCCTCTGCAACAGCCTCCCTGCCTCTCTGAAACTTGAGGAGAACCATCTCCGGTTCCGGAAAACCTCTAGACCTTCCTCTTTGCTTCTTCCTTCTCTATTGCTCTCCCGTGCTGATTTCCTGTCTGATACTGCACTGGTCACCTGGCTACCCTCTGATTCAGGCCCAGGTCCCTGCCCGCCCAGTTGCACACCCCCACTGCCTTCCGGCTACCCTTGCACTTGAGTCTGTATCTGTAACCCTACAGTCCCCCTACCTAAAACTTTGGACACCTGCTGTCTGCACTTACCCTTGCACCTGCCACCTGGCCGCACTTCTTGTTATTGTTTTGATCCCATGTACAGCACTGCCCCCTCCCCTTTGCCCTAGCACTTTTCCCCTCCCCCCTCCTCTGCACTTGCGCAATCTCAAGGTTACTCTGCCTAGTAAGATCGTTGTCTCTGTCCTCCCTCTGTTCCCCTTCCTTGCCTCATCACGCCTTGAAACACTTGTGTAAAGGCGGGTTACAAATGCCATATCATATCATATCAATTGTCCCTGGTCCATGCCCCTGTTTCTAGTATTACAGGGCATGAAACTGCACAACATGTGAAAGCCTGGGGACAGAAATTCCAAATAAATATATGAATATATAAATTTCTCTGGAGTTCATGTGCACAGCTACATATTCCAATCTACCATCATCCACAAATTCAACCTGTCGTATATCCTAAGTAATCGAAGAGAAGGAATCATAGAAAGTAACATCAGAAGGATTGCTCGATTTGAAAGTACCTGTTCAGCCTCTTTTAAAATCAGTTCAAAACCCATTATTCAATTTGTGAGGCAAGGTCATCCCTTTGCTCTGATTTATATTTTCCTGGATTTTATGAAGCATCAGATTCTTAAGAAGCGGTAATTTGTGCTTTACAGATCTGGTTCAGAACTTGTGGAACATGCTCAGTCAACCAGCCCCACTGAGGGTTCTTAATCTTTAATCCATGTTCCTGAGTGTTATTGGCACCTTGATTTCCGTCCTCATGGATACTTTCAAAGGTCAAATCAAGGTTACTGTCTCAATCAAATTCCTGCACTACTGGTGTCGGATTCCTGTTACTTTTATTGTTATTTTTTAAGGAAGGGTGATATAATATCCCTTGCCCTTACTTAGATTTACTGAGTCAATTGGCACATTTTCGTTAGTTTTGTTTGGTTTGCATTTTATCTAGAGTCAATTTTCTTAGGTTTACATGCTACGTTTATCTTCATCAGAATTCTCATCCCTAGGTAAGCTCATTATAGAATGCGCCTACAGGTTTAGAGATCTCAACACTTTCCATTAACTTTTCTTTTTATTCTGTTGGAGTTGTACCATTTATTTTTATTTATATATTTTGATAGTGGGAACTGCCGTTGTGACATTTATTTCCACTAGTAAAACAATCACAGGTAAGTCACTCTCCACAGTAGGCCTCAAGAGATACTTTTAGAAGACATCACATTCCCAATGTCTTCTGCAGTTGTTATCAATTTCTCATGGTGTGAACTCGTCATTAAAACTTAATTTCTAATATCATCTTGCTTCAGGTACAACTCATGAGTAGATTTATTTTTTATTTTTTTATTTATTTTTATTTTTATTGAATGTTTTAGTTTATCAACAAACTTTTTCACTCAAAATTCAACTTTCAGATTTGTATGAAAAGAAAGAAAGCAAAACTAAAATATAAAATATGTAAAAATTGAAAAAAAAAGAAAAACCCTGCGTCCTAGCTGTTTTCAATGCATAACACAAGTCCAGTTTCATATTTCGGAATGTGGAGTTCCTTTTAGTACCCTCGGTCCACTGTCGATTGGGTTTCCAGGCTCAATGTTCAATTAGTCCCAAAAGCGTATTATCGTAATTATGAGTTTCTTGTCATTTCCGCTCAGAATGGATGTCCATCGTTCTGCTGGATCTAACCAGGAGATATGCGGAATCCACTTCTCACTGAATAGGTTCCTTTGCGGGTGCAGAGCCATGCAGTCCAGGATAAGATGGTATACAGTCTCGATTTGCATGGGGCCTTTGCAGAATCGACACGCTGTTAGTTCCTCTGGAATCTGGAATCAGTTTAATCGTGGCCAAGCATTGTCGCGTGGGGAGAAGGTTAAGACATAGCCTCAGGAATTTGTCTCTAATCTTATGGTCTGGAAAGTGTGGAGATAGTGTGGCATTTGGTGTATTGGTCTGACATCGATGTTATGTGTCAGTGACAATTTATACTTGGAAGTGATCTCAATTGTTCTCAACCAGTCGTTTCTTTGGAGCTTTATTTTCGCTTGTTGAGGGTGATTTATTAACGTCTCCAGTTGGATCTGTTCCATCTCTAGTAAGGTAATGCAATGCATTTTCCAGAGATTGAGGGCAGTAGCTTTAGTTGCTTGGGGTTGTTTATTGCCTATGTCTATGAGTATGTCTATTGCCGGGATCTTATATTTTACATGAAGCTTCCTATATAGCATCAATGTTTTCCAGTTTTTCATTGCTTCCAATGACTGGAGGCCTAGCTCATGTCGAATACACGGGGCCGGAAAAGCTAGAGGAAGCGCTAACATTTTTCTCCATATGAGCCCTTCTAGCATGACCCGGATCTCTTTGGTTGCATTTAGCATAGTTTCAGCTCCATAAGTTAAAATTGCCATAATTTTCTGCGTGTAGAATGCCACTGCAGGTAACACAAAATAGACCCCGTTTTTGGTATGAATTATCTTTCCTTGGTGCGCCAAGCAGCAAGCTTTCTGTTTTAGCATTCCAATCTATACATTCTCCCAGGATTTATTGGCATGCCTAGATATTTGAAGGATGTTACTGTTTCCAATTTAGAACCGTCAAGGAAGAGTGACAGTGGTTTCTTCATTCTTTTCTGTGTGAGGCTCATGATTTTGTTTTTTTAATGTTTATTTTTAAGTCATTGTTTTTGATATAGATCATCAGATGGTCGATTGATCTCTGCAATCCAGTTTTTGTTTGGTCGAGGCATACCAGGTCATCAGCATATAGAATATGTGCGACTTTGATTAAGATAAGGTGCATACCCTTGTATCAGTGCTTGATGTTCTGGTAGGTCCGAAGTGTAGAGGTTAAATAACGTTGCAGCTAATGGACAGCCTTGTTTCAAACCGTTGGCAGTTCTAATTACAGATGTTAGGTGACCGCGTTGGGACAATCTTACTTTGATAGAAGCATTTGTATACAGAGCTATGACTGGCTGTAAGATGTTATTGGGACACTTCCATGTTTTTAGTTTTTGCCAAAGTTTGCCTCTATTGATCGCATCAAAGGTGAGTTCCAGATCAAAGAAAACAGCAATGACTGATGTTTTATCCTTCACAGCTTTAAGCTTGAGGAGGTTTAATATGAGCAGATTGTTGCTGGTACCTGTGTGCTTGACAAATCCCGTCTGTCTCGGGTCCAGCCTCCCTACCTCATTTGACCATTTTAGCAGCTCCTGGGGGATTAGTGAGGCGATAACTTTGCCCTGGGGATCAACGAGCGCTAAAGGGGAGTAATTAATTGCCAGATGTCGGTCCCCACATTTGTATACAGGTATCAAAATAGCCTTCTTCCATGATGCTGGGACCATATTCTGTTTCTCGATTGCCTTACAAATGTCCATGCAGATGTCAGCCCAGTTGGATGGATGTTGTTTCAGGTGGGCGTTGGAAAGCCCATCAGGCCCAGGAGCTCTGGAGGGATTCAGTTTTTGGATCTCAAGTAGAATGTCCGTATGATCCCATTTCATATTCCAGCTCAATTTTCTATAATGTTCAGTTTGCTCCTCGAACTTTTGATAAAGATCAGTGAAGTGGAGGATCCACTTGTTTGCTGGGACATCCTGCATGAGTGCCGTTGGCTCTGTGATTTGTTCATTTAACAGAGACCATAAGTTACTGGTATTGTGATTCTTGAGGGATTTTAGCATAGTTTCTGTGTCCTTTTGTGCAATAATAGTTCTCATGGATTTAATCCAGTTGCGGTATTGTTGTTTCCTCTTTTTGTCAACTCTTTTATATTTATAAAGACTTGGTTTTTCAATTGGCGCAGATTTTTGCTTAGTTATTTTTTCTCTCGTACTAGTGCAGTATGATACGCATGTGTGTGTATTTGTTTCTGATTTTCGGAACACTTGGTTACGTGAAAGAACGGTGTTAGTATCTCTGTATGGTCTATTTCGTCCATTTGCTGTCATGGGTTGTGCTTAAATTTGTGTGTAAGAGTAGGTAGTTGTTCTCCTGTAATTGTCAGTCGATTCTTGCCACCATCGAGTGAAAGATTTGGTAGCTGTGCTATCTCGTTGGCCCGAACATTCGTAGTCCAGGTGATTGCCAAGATGTGATGGTCACTATGCCCGGTGGGGTTGTTGGTGAATTGCATTATTTCTTTATAGAAACCTTTAGATGTATAAATGTAGTCTAATATTGCCTCAGATGCGTGGCCTTTCCATGTCGCCTTAGGTATGGAATTATAGAAGGTGGTTTCATTGATTAGAATAAGTTCTCGTGTGTTCATTTCTTTTTCCCACATTCGAGCTTTGGAGTTTTTTTCTTGGCTTTCCAAAGTTCACCCATCTGGGGCGAAGAAATGGACGTTGAGGTCTCCACATACAACTATCTCGGATTTCGGATGAGGAGATTTTAAAAAACTTAGATTTGCATTTTTATGGAATATCCATTGTCCCAAGGGTTGCATAGATTTTCCTTAATAGGGAGAAGTGTAATTTAGTTTCCAGACTGTTATCATACATTCTGGCCAAAGATTACAAAACAAGATTAAACACTGATATAGGATTTGCACCCAGCCTGGATTGGTCTATTGATAATGAATAGTTTTTTTTTTTTTATTGTTTATGGTTTAAAACAAACCTTTACAAAATCAAAACAAATTGCATATAAAAAATAATATAAAAAGTTTCAATAATTATAAATCAATTTTCAAATCACTTTCGAATTTACAAGTTCAAATACATCTAAAATTTCCCCTCACCCATCCCTCAAAAGGCATAACAATATCGCACACACAGAATACCATATAATACAATATCCTTATCAGATTAAAACTTCAGTGTCTCGAGATGGGCTAAACCGTAGTTTCTGTAAGTAGTTTATACTGTGCCATTAAAATTGAATCCAAAGATCCCAGAAATCTTGTCAAACATAAGGTCAGCCGTTGACTGGAACCTTCCATACACCTTCTCCACAGGGATTCTTTCCATGTATCAGAATAATTGTACATATACAACCCAAAGGATAGATTTCTTTGGGAGTTGAAAAATGGACAAAACATGGTAAGGTGTTTCAAGGTTTCAAGCACTCTCCCTTGTTCACAAAAGCGACAGTAACCCATAGATTTACTGCAACTGGATTGATCCCACAGAAACAACCTTTCATTCGTGATAAATTGATTCAGTTTAAACCTCATATACAACTTTCTAGCAGTGTTACACGGGAAAATGGCCAAGTAATGCGCACGGTCTCCAAGTTTTCTGGTGAATTTGGCATATTCATAATACATTTTGCTTTTACCAATTTGATCCACCATAACACACCAGAAGTATTTTTGGAATTTCTTTTTACATGCTGGAATTCCCATTATTAAGTCAACCTTATCAATCATGGTTTCATTTAACATTTTGTCCATTTTATCTTTGTATTTTACCATTGAAGGTACATTCTCTTCATTGAGTAATTGTGCTAAGTCCTCATAGAGGGATTTTTTTGGTGGAGCCAGTAGTTTGACATAGTTATTAAGTCGTCGCCAATGCCATTTAACAGATATGGGTAGGATCCCAACTTCGTGGCAAATCATCATGTTCGGTATTGACATAGCCATCCCCAGAACTTGCTTCCATAATTTCCCCTGTATGCAATCCAAGAAAAACTCTATCTCAGATATGCAAATGTCCAGACTATACAAGAGTATTGGTTCAACCTTTAATAAGTAAAACTGTATCAAAGGGTCCAAGGAAAATTTACAATATCTGTAATATATGATTTTCATTTGGGAAGTAAGAGGTTTTACTTTATTCTTAATCATCTCTTTCCGCATTCCTATAGAATAGGAATCGGAAAGCTGATAGCCAAGATAGCGCATCATCCTAACTTTAGGAATCATACACTCATTGAGTGACCAGGTAAATTTAGTAATTTTCTTTTTCCCATCAGATATCACAATAATAAACGATTTCAGTGTGTTCACTTGAAGGTTGTTTTTATCAGCATACGTTTGAAAGGCTGTCAATTTGGCCTGTAGGCCAAACGGGGTGCGATCCATAAACAAAAGATCGTCCGCAAATGCAAGCCAGTTGATTACCAGACTACCCAATTTCACTGGAAATGACACAACATCAGCCCAGGCTGTGTCAAGGTCAGCCAAATATAGGTTAAATAACACCGCAGCCAAATTACATCCCTGTTTAAGACCGATTTCTGTGGGTATTTTATCAGTTAGAGCTCCTTCTTTAGTTAGTCTTATTCGATAAGTGGTATTTTGGTGGAGAAGGGCTAATATGGCCACCAAGGACATCGGGAAGCCATAAGCGGCCATTTTTTCCCAAAGAACTGCGCGGATGATTGAATCAAACGCCGCCGTTAGATCCAAGGCTGCCATATAAATCGGACCAGTGTGTTTCCCCTTGGTTTGGGCGTATAGATGTGCTAGTATAAAGGCATTGAGCGAGCACCCCATTCGTTTGCGAAAGCCCACCTGATATTTAGGCAAGATGTCTAACCGATCTATAATCTGTAAAATGGATTCCAGCAGTAAGTAAGTAAAAATCTTCGCTGATGCATCCATAAGTGCAATGGGTCTAAAATTGTTCGGGTCATCCCAACTCCCTTTTTTATAAATGGGGATGATATTCGCCGAGCACCACGAAGGTGGAATACAAGCTGTCAAATAGACACTGTCAAATTTGTTCTCAAGAATTTTTGCCCAAAACAGGGGGTCTTTCTTTATCAGACATGGTGGAATGCCATCAGGGCCAGGTGCCCGAGAGGGCTTGATCTTACCAATCGCTCGAATAATATCATCCAGAACCCAGGGGGATTTTTTTAGAATCATGGTAAGATAGTTCATGGTGTCAGTATCAGCAAAGCGTGGTGGAAGGGCAAATTTAGCTTGTACATATGTAACCCAGGTAGTGGCAGTTACGGCTGCTTCTTTCACTGACGAAGAAACTCCTGTCAGCTGTCGTAAAGCAGACCAAACTTGCCGAGAATCATGTCTTAGGAGGCAGGATAGGATATTCTGATTGTCAGCTATCAACAACTCATATTTCATAATTTTAAGCCTATTACGATATCTCTGATTGATTTTCGCTTTTAGCTTCGCATAATTGTCCCCCATCAAATAAGGAGGGCCAAGGCTACGTATGTCCTTACGTTTCTCTTTGCGAAGATTAGTTATTGCTGAATTAAATGTATGATGATGAGATAATGAATGAGTATTTTGATTTATTGATGTTAAGTGCTGAACATGAGTATAAATTCTCAGTCCATTATTCCTTTCGACAATGGGACAGTCACTACCAGCTCTAACCTCTGGGACATATATAGTAGTGTCTTGTTTCAGTCGGTCCATCATTCTCGAGCATAATCTGCCGTTCCAACGTAAACTGATTTTTGGCCGATCTAAAGCAATTGTAGTTAAAACCAGATCTTTATCATATTGTCGGGGCAAAGATTTCAAATTAAGGAGTAAAGCCATATGGTCACCCAAAAATGGGTCACATATGTCTAGTGAAGCAACATCAGACATGAGACTGGTAGAAACAAAGAAATAATCAATCATTGATGATGCCTTACCCCGAGCCCAGGTGTAACTGTAATGATCAAGGTTGGGGGTTACCAATTGAATGTCCCATGCAAGAAAATAATCAACCCACTGCTTCCCCAACTGCATAGAAATAGTCGAGGAACGAGAATGTATACAATTGGATGGTATAAAACACGAGGCATTGAAGTCCCCCCCAACTATAATTGGAATACCTGGATCATTGGATATAATGTCAACAAGGATTTTGTCTAAGACCTCCTGTAGATCGGACTGTGCTATGTGGACATAATTCCAATACAAACAAATAACCACCAATGTACCAGTACCACAACCTGTACCTCTTACTTTTAGTGCTATTATAGAGTAGTCAGCAAAAATCAATTCGGAGGAGATTCTGTAGGCCTTGTCAATAAGAACGGCAAGGCCACCAGATGGACGTCCCAATGGGCCCTTGATGGCGGGTTGAATGTGGGTACAATACCCTGGAACATCGAAGTGGGATAAATGCATAGATTCTTGAATCAGGATGATCATAGGGCGGGCTTCAGGTTCCACTCGGGATGCCCAGAGCCTAAAATTTTTCAGGCCGCAGGCATTCCAGGACATTAATGTAAGTCCCTTCTCCTTATTCTATTTATTGACTAGATTCCGAAAGGACGAGAACTGGTCTGAATGATCATTTGACTTAATACCAGAACAGGCCATCGCTAAAGTCATAAATTGCTTAAAGAGTTCTTCATTTAATGGGGCAGGGAATAGTCCCTCATTAGGCCCCATTTGCGTTATCTGCTTAGGGACTGTTTTATCAACAAAGGATTTCGCTAAGTCTTCATTTTGAAATATCGATGGAGTTAAACCTATCAATTCGAAGTCAGATCTTTGAGCCCAAATCATCCTCATGATGATATGCGAGTGGTAGCCACAGATCATCCTATTGTTATTATTGGAAGACAGCCTGACCCAATCAATATCAGACGATCTGATAGTTCTCAATGCTGGTATATCCTGAAAAGCTTTGAGGATAGCAGATCGATTTAGGCACATTTTCCCATTAGATATTTCATTAGATTCCCACCCCATAATAGATGGCATCTCTGGAGACAGCTGTAGATCAACCTCATCTGGGAGTACATTAATGGGGACACCAGCCCCGGTGATATCTCCACCATGGTCTTCCAGAATCGGAGGGTCAGTTAAACCATTCACGTGCAAAGGAGCCCGAGGACCTTCCTGAGGTTCTTTAATGTCGATCTTAGTTACGTGTTTTTGAGCTGATTTTCTGTGCTCTTTCAACACTCTAGGACCATTACCTCCCTTCATTATGTGCGATGCTTTCTTAATTCTCATGTTTGGAAAGAAATTCAGCAGATTTGATTGCTTAAAATTAGTTGGTTCCAAATTAGTATTTTGTTGTACAGCTTCTATTGCGTCACCTGGGATACCTGATTCCAAATTTGCGTGCATATTGCTATTATTAGCACGCAAGCTCTTAGTGTTTACACCGGAAGTGTCACGGGACCCAGGTAAGTTCAATAGTTCCTTGGATTCTGGATTAAGTTGCTCCAAGTCAATGACCTGGTCTTCAGATATCATAAGAGAACACGGCTTCTTGGTCGCCTCAATAAGGGCATATGTTGTCATGAGGTCATTTTTTGTTTTTTTGTTGGCAGCTTTGATATTTTTTTCTTGATGGAATTTCCTTTTTTGGGCTCTTGCAGCCATTTTTCTCTGCTTCCTGGTCATGACTTCGCCAATCGGGACTTGAGAAACTGAGGGGGGAGATAGGATAGCTATGGGTGGATCTTTGGGATATAGTTCGTCCCCAAGATCAATTAGATTGGTAAGATCAGACAGATTACTGGGGAGTACACTCCCCTCAATATGTAGCCCTTCCTCTGTTCCCCCCGTTTCTCGAATGGTACGATCTGCAAAAGGCAAGTCACGCGGGAAATCACTAAAACGATTTGTCAGCTGCTGTATAGCTAGCACATTGGCTGAAATGGCCAATGACAGCTTCTGAATCATTGATTCTGTCCCATCTTTGGGATCGATTTTGGGGACAGCTGTTATAGCAGCAAAGGATGGTTTGCTGTCCCCTGCCATCCTTGGATCTGCCAAGGTTTGCGAGGCCTGATGGATGCCCTCATTACGAGGTTGAGTTGCCTCTGATTTCAGTTCTTGGTGTATCATTTGGTTGGCAGACGAGTAAGCCACCTTTTTTATGTCCTTACTCGTAGCACCCACATCACAGGCAAATAGATAACCTTCTATCCTACTAATCTTTGACAAAACGTCAACTAGAACAGCTTTTAGGATACCCATTTCGCCATGCGTTTGTTCATGGCCTTTATCTAACAGGTTTAATAATCTTGTCATTACCGGAAAATCAGTACCCATAGACCCATTACATGATTTCTGTTGCTCCATTACATTAAGAGTACCAAAGTGTCTAACATCTGGATTCTGTGAGGCAGAGAACATCGCAATTTCATGTTCCGACAGAGAGAGTACATCTATAGGGTCATTATTGATTTTAGTATCGGTGGGGGAACTGGATTTAACTTTATTGTAGTCCCTTCCCATCAATTTGTGAGGGCCCATAATAGCTGTCCCACTCATGCTTTGGGATGGAGCAACAACGTTATTAAATAAATGGACGTTTTCAATACCAAATCTTGCTTGAGTAACAGGTGTGGAGGGAGCCTTTGAGAACCTCATACGATTCCCCAATGCAGCCTCGATACCAGGTGGTATTATAGAAACATCCGCTAATTTGTTGTTACTTGACGTAGCTCCAGCAAAAGCCGGAGCACCCATATTAATAGAAGACTTCGGAGACGTCGAGGGAGATTGGTTATACGCTATCTCCTCACATTCATTAAGATCATTAATTTTAAAGGTAGCAACATTCTCAGAAGGGTCAGTAGGACCCATATCACCAACTCCAATCAAATGATGGATAGAGGGGGCGTTCTCTAACATACGCATCTTGGTCGTAACTCTGGGGCATGAATTGAGCATAGGACCAACACACAGAGAGACATCAGTCAAGGATAGCCCCATATTTGCAGTTGCAGATAGGGAAACCCCCTTAATGGACTCGTTAATGATATTACCTGAATCATTACTGAATTCAGGTTGGGTGTCACAGATTTTCCGCCCACTGCGTAGGCCATTGACCATGTTTTTAAATTTCCTATACTCTCGTGTAAGCGGTAGACGGGACCTTCCAACCTTCTAACTCACACGTCTAAGAAATTCTATGAATCAAATCGCTATATATCACCTCTAACCAGCCCAGCCCGTGTCCCGTCAAACAGTCCAACAGTCGGTGCACTTACGAATGCACTTCCGGGATGCGCGCGCGGATGCGCGTGCACTCGGGAAATAAGGGCTGCGGGAACACGTTGGTGGGCGTGGGCTGGGAGGAACCAATAGGAGCACCTAGAACAAAAAGAAGAAGCCCTTTCACAATAGTGAAGAAGAGAACGAAGCAGACACAGTAGCTCCTGACCAGGACCGAGCACGACACAACACAACACCACACAGAGACACAGAGACTATGCACACGTCTCGTATAATTACTTGTGTGCGTGCAAGGCACCACGTCACAGCAGCAGCAGTCCAACGAGGCGTGTTTCGTGGCACATGAAAATTCCTCTTGCCGACGAGCACCTCGAAACAGTCCAGCAGGCTCGAGAAACCAAGGAGCACTCAGAAAAGGGCAGACAGTCCAACAGTCGGTGCACTTACGAATGCACTTCCGGGATGCGCGCGCGGATGCGCGTGCACTCGGGAAATAAGGGCTGCGGGAACACGTTGGTGGGCGTGGGCTGGGAGGAACCAATAGGAGCACTTGTGTGCGTGCAAGGCACCACGTCACAGCAGCAGCAGTCCAACGAGGCGTGTTTCGTGGCACATGAAAATTCCTCTTGCCGACGAGCACCTCGAAACAGTCCAGCAGGCTCGAGAAACCAAGGAGCACTCAGAAAAGGGCAGACAGTCCAACAGTCGGTGCACTTACGAATGCACTTCCGGGATGCGGATGAATAGTTTGGATCTTGCATCAAGGGAAATTAATTCTGGGGAGCATCCGTAAATGTCTTTGTTATTGCAACTTTGAAAGCTTCTGTTTAACATGGTGCATGAGTCTATAATGGGCTGTGGAGAAGAATGACAAATAGCGCCAGAGTATTTCTTAAATAAGTCAAGTGAGCCCTCCGTTTCCAGAGTCTAACATAATTGTAACAAGCACTGGCAATGCCAACAGTTCAGGCTTTTGTGTAGACATGGGAAAGACACTTGCCAGTCACTGCCATAGTGGTGTTAGCTGGATATTGTTTGTAGCAGGTGCAAAATGGTGAGAGTACCTGGGCATCTAATAGCAGTGCCTGGCAAATACATAATACCTATACACAAGCCAAAACCGTTGCCAATACTTGTGGTTAACAGAACTTCAGTGAAGGACATGCATAACTTATAAATTGAGAGGCTGAAGGCAGATCTGGTTAAGACATCTTTTAGACCAGTAGCACGTTTACAACCCTGATTAAGTCATTAACCTTTAGAAGACTGCTTTGAAAAAGCACTGAATGGCACTTCAAATGCCAGGCTTGATGGTAAGACTTCAGTAAAGTGAGCTCAAAGAGTTCCCATGAGGAGGTGTTTTCAGGCGGGGAGTGGCATGGACTGGGAGGAAATGGCCATAGGGATTAGAATGACCATGAGCAGTCAATTGGTAGGCAAATAATCAAACAACACTTACAAGCTTTGTGTCCCTCCTCATATGCCATTTCTCCCTATCTGTACTCAAATGCAAAAGTTTCAGCTTACAGATGGTGCTAAAGTGCCACCTAATAGTCCAAACTAAAAATGTCTCCTCTTCCTCATATTCTGAGCCTGATCCAATGGTAAGGAGTGTTAAGTTTGTACTAAAAGGAGAGGAAGGATTGAGTAGAGCCATCACAGTTGCTCATGTTGGAGCACCCCTACAGTGATCAACAACCTTTGAGGAAGCCACGCAGCACATTTGCAAGAAGCATGCCACTCTCAGGGAAGTAATATAGCTACTAACGCAAAAGGTTAAGACAGCATAGTGCCTGCATGTCAGGCGGCGTGTACAATTGCAATTAACCCCTGCTCAACATGCTCACATGTCGGGAAGGGTTTCATTGTAATTGTGAGCTCTGCTTGGCATGCAAGCATGGCAAGCAGTGCTCTAATTGCAAGATACTAATACGGATGTGAAACAATGATCAGTATTGTGGAAAAGGATGACGTTACCATGTGTCACATTGCATTTTGTGAACAAATGATAAATGTAATTAATTATATCTGATGCTGTTGGAATAGTTGTGCCATGAGCAATCATGGTAGACAAGTATTTTTGATTTATGTGGGTGTCTCTTTGCAGTTAGGGATCAATAATCGAAAAAACAAAATATTCTTGATTAAAGCCCTCAGGATTACTACCCGGGAATCATGGCATACAACTTTAGCTGCATTGGCAGGAAGAAATAAAAAAGTAACAAATAAAAACTGATGCTGTGCTCATCTACCATAGGCTTCTGAACTACACCGTGAGCAATCACTGCTCACTGCTAAATCAAATATGTGCTTTTGGATCGGAACCACTGGTGCACTTGTCAAACTGGTGTGAATGTTGCAGCCATTTTAACTGAATTCATACACAGTGTAACATAACTGCGGGTTAGTATTGCACTGGCCTTCAACCTTTTCTGGTCAACCCCTTGTGGTTAGTGTTTCAACTTCAATGACTTGTGAAGCAATTCAAGTTTCACCAGGGCTGTGTTGTCTATGAACCCAAAGGTAATGTGTTTTGAGCAATAAAGAAATATTTGAAAATTGAAAAATTGAATCCCAGTCTTCATGCATAACATCTTCACGAAATGACGTCATAAAACGCCTTGGTGGGTCATCTAAATGGTCTACCTTTAGACAAACTCTTGTGTGATACTCATTTAGAAAAATTAAATTAGAATACATCTTGAGTCAAGGTGTTAAACTCTATGGACGGTTTGTCAAAAAAAGTTGAATATTAAAGCTAAATTTTATTGTAGGTGTAATATACTTTGACATTCAATGTTCTCATTCAGCCACACAACATGGCTTTGTGTATGGAGAATGCTTGCTTATTCCAATGTGCACACACCTTTCACTTTTTGTACCACAGTCCAATAGAATTCATTGAATTTGTGAGATTGTTTAACAAAATGTTTAACCATCGGAGAAGTAAGGATGTTATTCTTAAAACTACTACTGTGTTCAATCCCTCGAGTTTTAACAATGCATGTTGTTGTTAGGTGGAAACCTGTGCAGTTTCCTCTGGGACCACTGCAAAAGATTTAGGACTACAGGTGTTTGGCGGTGAACCCACTTGGTAGCAGTCTGTACCACACAGATTCACTTGGTAGCTGTGGCTGAGCAGTCAGACTTCTCTCAAGAAGAGTTGAGCAGTATGTGGAGTATACAATATAGGACAAT
This sequence comes from Ambystoma mexicanum, assembly GCF_040938575.1. Classification (NCBI taxonomy): domain Eukaryota; kingdom Metazoa; phylum Chordata; class Amphibia; order Caudata; family Ambystomatidae; genus Ambystoma; species Ambystoma mexicanum. Next base: position 693,961,229 of record NC_090926.1, on the reverse strand, counting down.
TCTTCACAGTAAGACAAGCAAACACGCGACAAGGCTTCAGTGTAAAGATATTAAGGTATTTATTTATAACGGAACATCTATAGAAAACACTATGGCACTATCACGGCAAACACTTCAATTACAATTACTCTACGCAGAAGAAAACGATCAATCCCCCTAACAATATTTCGACAAGTCTAGGTTCTACCAGTATCACTTATTTTCAGACAGAGGTGTATACCTCAACCTAGATGGCACTCTAATATTAGTTAAGACGGGAGAGAAAAATAGGCAGGTTACGAAATCAACACAATTCAATACTTCACGGATAAAATGCAAGGCACGAAGGCAAGAACTACAATAGATCATAAAGTTCAGAGGCCAGGCCCACTCGGAGAGAGGCAAGGCGAAATGTTCCAAAAAGTCTCTAGTGGAAATGCGTCCGAGTCTTTGTAGCAAATTGTTATCGGCAGATTGAACCAGTTCAGAACAATACGTGAGAAAAAGCTTGGAGGCGACCCAACGGAAAGGCGAGGATTAAGACACCTCACTCGAACCGATCGAAAGGGAAGCCAGGCGGACACGGTACCTTGTTGTGGAGAGACAGCTCCGGCGGGCGCAGTTGTTCCTGGTGGTGGATGCACGACGGGTCTTTGCCAAGAGTAGCGATGATCTCGTCGTCGAAGAAAAGTGAAGTCCGGTGCACCACCAGGGAAGAGAGCAGCCACGGAGTGCTCCGTCACAAGGCACCACCTTTTGGTCGCGGTACAGGGGAAGTGGCTATCCGGCTGGCAGGGTGCTCTGCACGGGCAATTCGACCACCGCGTCCTGAGGCGAAGAAAAAGCAAAGGGGACTGGTTGTTCCCACCAGTCAGAGGAAGAGACTCTCCGGCAGGGAGATCTCCTCTGTCGTCGGGAAGTGGTGAGTCGGTTCCGCAGGGATCCACCGGAGGTGTCGTCGTGCAGGTCGGCTCAGCGTTACCCTCGTCGGATTCTTAGGTCCTGTGGCGACTTCTGAAGATCCAGTCCCAAAAGCCCTGCTTTTATGCAGAAAACCCCCATTCATTCAGCCTAGCTGTCAATCAACACTCGCTAAGTGGTGAGCGGGGAGGCTCACCACTTGGGCCAATCACTCCAGAGTGCGACCGGAGTTGGCAAGGCAACTCGGTCCAGGGTGCCTAAACCCCCTCCCACACCCCTGTGGTAACCCAGACAGAATGGCACCACTTTGGAGGGTCTCTGTACAGAGGCCCGCCAAAAGTGGAACAAAGGGCTCAACCTTTGGTTTAGGAGTCACAGAGACGAACACAGACGCCATTTTAAAAACCGAGTTCTGGCAGAAAATACCATCCGATAAACTTATTTAAGATAAGTAGACCGGTGGTACGTTAGAGATTAACGAGGAAAAGTATCAATCTCCAACAATGGGATGAATCCCATAGGGTTATGTCCGGGGTCGAACATAAAAAGTAGTTTCCACTGCCACCAGCCAAAACTCGACGAGGGGGGACGGGACAGTGCCCCCTCGAGTAACAGACCCAGGAGTAATCGAATTACCCCTACTAGCACGTCCACAATAAGATTGTTGGTACTAGTTCTGTTAGTAAATTTAGGTCTAGTAAAGCCAATGGTGACTTTACATGCCCGGGGAGACAGTAGTCAGTCCCCGGGTATGGAGTCTATGGTGGAGGTCCGCTAGGACGCCCCAGTGTTACGGCAAGTAGGGTGCGGTGTAACACACATAGAAAAACATATGAGACCCTATGGAGTAAAAGACCCCATAGCCCATAAAACACATTGACATCCAAAGGAATTACACACATTCATGTCCAAGAGTGGGAGGAAAAGAGTCTCACTCTTGGCAGGATGGAAAAAAACAAACTCCAGAAATCCAGCAAAGCTGCTGGGAGACTCACTAGGTTAGGAAATTCAGCCTAAACAGAGAATTCTCCCTAACAGTTGTTCTGCCAAAGAAACATACACCGCATGGGCATACAATCATCTAGATAACAATGTTTGTTTGACATTTAGTGAAGTCTTTCTCTACCCAAAGGACTGCCATGCCAATATGGATTTCTTTGTTAGCTGGCATACAGTGCATTTGCTTCATGGATAGTGTACTGTAAGGGGGTCTAAACCCTAAAGCCTAGATATGGTATGTGCAGTACTTTCTCGACCAGCTGGAAACAAGAGACAGTGTTAGGCAACCTGCAAGACAATAGTTGTTACCAAGACTTAAAAGGAGACATGGGTGATGATATATATTAAACTATGTAGTTCCATAGAGCGCTCATGATGTAGTATGATTCTGGAATCCCTGGATTCCAGAATCATACAATGACGAGAAAACACAGAGAGGTTGCATCCACCTGGGGACCTCATGCTTGTATAGACTTAATAAATATATATGTGTCAGCAACATTTCATTTTATAACAAATTGGCGACGAGGAATACCTGTTGCTGAGCAGAGGTCACCGGCAGAAGAAGAGTGAATTCGGAGGTGCCGACTGACAAATCGTTGCACCATCCGGCAAGTAAATGAAATCGAATATCAAGTTGGAGTACAACCAGACCTGCAGTGAGTTGGAGTGCAGACAAACCCAAACAGAAGGAACACAGAGAGTCACATATTACTAAAGATAAATCAAGCAAAGGAATCACGTACAGTAACGACGACCGTAAATGCCTTTTTTGAATGGTGGACGAGTGTACATTGGATAAGACATTAGAGAAAAGGACCTAAAAAATGTGAAGAGGCATTTTATAAACAAAGGAAGTTAACATAGTAACACATATAATATGAGTCTTCACCATTGTACGAACGTAACGGTGTAGAAACAAAAATAAAAACGTTTGCTCGCAGACAACAAGAAACAATATATACATAAATGAAACTAATGTTATGAACAGGCCACATAAGAAATTATATGGAAAATAATCTGATGCCAAAACAAGAAAGGATTATTAAAGAAATAAATAAATAAAAAACACAAACATAAGACAAGCATCACCACAATTAAGAACAGTAGCTACTCAATACAAAAATCAAAATGCAAAACATTGCTGCACCAATACAATTTCTTGCACAGTCAGGAAATCCAGTATGCACTTGGGAGCAGTGGCTAGACAGCTTTCAAGTATACCTGAGAGCGATAGGCAGAGGCGTAGCCAGGATTGTCTTGCAAATGGGGCCTGGTACTAATATAGTTGGGCCCACTGCACTGGCACCCCGCGAGGGGATCCGCCGTTCCGGGCAACTGACCTGCCCACCGTGTTGAATCCTCCAGCCGGACTGAAGCTTTAAGAATATTCAGAACTTTACCAGATCAAGTTAGTATTGAAGAAGGTTCTGAAGAAGTGGCTACTGGCTCTGGAAACAACAGAAAATACAAATTGGATGTGATTAAATTAACCAAACATTTTGGAAATAAAACTAATATAGTACTTGAAAGATAACATTTTTTTTCAAGACGGCAAAACAAAGAATAGACTGTTGACACTTATATGGCTGTCCTAAGGGGTTTCATTTCAACATGCAAATTTACGGGAGTTGCAGATGAGTATTTAAGATATCAATTAGTGCTACAAGTTGCAGACTCTCGAATACAACTGTGCCTGTGGCAAGCGAAAGACCCAACCCTGGAACAAGCTATGGAAATAGCCAGATCAATGGAATTAGGAGATACATGCATGAAAGAAATGCAAGACAAAATACAAAGTGGTGAAGTAAGATGCATTCAAGATATTCATGAAGGAACTTCAGATAGAGAAGAAGAAAATCTAATTGCAATGATTAGAAGGATGTCAAAAGACAACTATAACAATAAAATGTGAAGAGAAAGAGAATCAACTAATAAACTAATAGAGTGCAAGGCAGTGCTACAAATGTGGCAGGTATAGACACAACAACATTGAAAAAGAATGCCCGGCATATTCTGCAGAATGTTACAAATGTGATTATGTAGGCCATTTTGGAAAAGTATTTCGCAACACTAGAGGAAGAGGGAGAGCATGAATAGGATGCAAAGAGACGGGAATCAATTCACAAAAAATAATGTGTCAAACATAAAAGCAATAGAGGGAATTTCTGGACCAAGCAGATTAATGTCTATCATCAATGAGATGGAAGAACAAGTACAAATCCTAACGTTGGAACCATCCGAAGGAGTCGTAGGGTCATGAGTGTCTATATTGGTTAATGGTGTGTCAATGGCCCTCATTACGACCCTGGCGGAGGACCATGGTGCAATTTGCACCATGGTCCATGGCGCAGAGCTGCCAACTCCGCCATGGGGGTTGGCGGACTTACCGCCCCATTCCGACCTTGGCGGGGCGGTAAGTCCCCAATCCCCATTTACCCTTCCCCATTCCCATTTTTGCCCCATAGGGTATAATGGGAGTGGGGAAGGCGTTAATTACGCCGCCGTAAATTACGGTGGCGTAATTAACAACAGGTCCCGTAGCGCCATGGATTTTTCTGCCCGGAAAAACCAGGCTAAAAAACCACCATGGCCTACGGGAACTCGTAGTAAGGCGGAAAGGTACGCCATGCATTACGCTGGCATAAAACCCTTTCCGCAAGGGTCGTAATGAGGGCCAATGAGAGTAATGGTTGATATTGGTTCGCCATACACCATGGTGGACATAGAAACATTTGAGAAGGAACTACAAGGAAGGAAAGAAGACTTAAGAGACACAAGAGTGAGAGCCACATAATTGGATATACATGGGTGCATCTAAGTTTTAAGGAAAGGAAGACGTATTGCAAACTATATGTGGCTGAAAATTGATTCTGAATTGTAGGGTGGTGGGAACAAGCCTCCTTACAAATTAAAATACTTCCGGGAGAGAATATACCAATTTTAGGTATCACTGAAGGAAGTTGTGAAATGGGTGAAAACCTGGCAAAAGGTTTTCCAAAAGTGTTCAATGGGACCATTTGCACATTAAAAGGATACAAACACAGAATTATATTGAAAAGAAAAATGCCAAGTCAGTGGTTCATAAAGTCAGAAACATTCCAATTGGCAAAAGGGAAGCTTTACAGAAAGAATTAGTAAGGCTGTGTGAACAGGACATTATAGAACCAATAGAAAGTTCATAATGGCTTTCGCCAATTGTCATTGTACGCAAACCAGAGGATCAATCAGGATGTGTGTATATCTAAGAGACTTGAATGCAAATATTTGGGTGGATAGACATCCGTTACCGAATATAAGTGAAATGTTTACAACGATGAGGCCGGCAAAGTTTTTTACAACATTGGATTTATCATCAGCCTATCATCAGGTGGTACTAGATGAAGAGTCAAAACACCTCACATCTTTCATTACCTCATTAGGAGCATTCAGATACAAGAGATTGCCTTTTGGATTGGCATCGGCAGCAGCAATATTTCAGAGATTAATGCACCAGTTGTTTGATGGCCTCCAAGGAGTATATTATTTTCAGGGTGATATACTAATATCAGCAATGACTGAGGAAGTTCATAAAGCAAAATTGTTATGAGTTTTGCAAGTCATCCAAGAAAGAGGTCTCACACTCAAAATAGAAAAGTGTAAAATAAAGAAGAATGAAGTGACTTATTTGGGTCATTCCATAAATTCAGAACAATTGAAAGAACTTATTAACACATCTCCAACACTCAAGATGTTTTACTATGGTGCCAAGAGCATTATTTCTGTATATGCCAGCAGCATAGGATTAGGCGGTGTCCCTGAGCACATACAAGAAGGTATTGTTGTGCCTATCGCTTTTGCCTCCAGAATTTTGAGAGGCGCAGCAAAAAATGATTCCACCATTGAGAGAGAGGCATTGGGAGTGAGGTGGATTTTGGAGCATTTTAAAGGTCTGATTTGGGGTGCACCAATTGAATTAAGAACTGATCATAAGCCATTGATTCACGTGTTGAGTTCTAAGAACACACAATTAACATCACCACGTATCAAAAGGTGGATTTTGGACATTATGCAATATAAAGTTATAGTGAAGTACACACCAGGAAGATCCAATGTCGTAGCAGACTGTTTTTTGAGGTTACCTTGGGATTGTGATGAAGACTGTGTACAAAATGATCAATCTTCCGGAGAACAGGTGACAGAGTGTGTAATAGCACACATCAATCCAAGTTTTTCGAAAGGAGGATGGGCCAAAGTAATAGATGAAGATATCAAACAAGGACATTTGAGAAGAGCTATCAGAAGTGATGAGAGATGTTGACCAGAGCATCAGAATGTGGGACAAGATAAAGAACGAAAGTTCTTGGGATGATATATGTATATACAGAGGAGATCGTATCATTCCACCGATTTCATTGAGAGAGAAAATAATGGTCATTGCTCATGAAGGACATGTGGAGAGGAGCCTTACAAAAAGGAGAGTAAGAGAAGTGTACTGGTGGCCTGACATGTGCAATCAAATGGAACATTTGGTAAAGGAGTGCCAGCATGCGCCATCAGTGATAAAGGAAAGAAAACACGACCAACACCCTTACAACCTGTCAAAGTTCCCAAAACTATATGGACCAAATTAGCTATTGATATGACAGGACCATTTGAGATATTGGGACCACCAAAAGTGTATATCATAGTTTTGATGGATTATACATCTAAATGGGTAGAGTGGGGTGTAATGGAAGACACCATTACTGCTGCTGCTAAAGTGGTGACATTTTTAGAAGAAATGTTCAATAGAGAAGGAGATTCTCAAGAAATAATATCAGATAATGGAGCCCAATTCATGTCTTTAGAAGTACAGAAATTCATGAGAGAGAGAGCCATTGAACATAAGACAACTGCTTTATATCATCAAATGGCAAATGGACTAGTCGAAAGAATAAATGGATTTATAAAGAGCATGATCCAACTAGCTATTGCTAATCACTTGTAATGGAAAGAAACTTTAAAAGAGGCACTGAATACTTATAGAGTTACCCCGCAGGATGAAGAACCTTTTACGTTAATGAGGGGCAGAACAGCTTCAAATAGGTTAAGACCTGCCTGGCTTATGTTAAAAAAAAGTAAAGAAATTAATATGGAAGAGATTATAAGAAGAGTGAAGAAGAGATAGGCTGACTACAAGAGATATTACGATGAGAATAAACATGTGAAAGAGAGCATTATTAAAGAAGGAGATTGGGTTTGTGTCAAAGAACCAAGGAACATACTAAAGGGGAATCCAAGTACAGGATTCCACAGAGTGGAGAACGTTCAAACAAGTCTGTGATCCTTGATGATGGTAAGAAGTGGTCTTGTGATGACATAATATCATTGGGAACAGGAATTCCTTTGGAAGAAGAACATATGATAGAAGGATTCAGAGACGATGAGGGAAGGAATAAATTGTCATAAAAAAACAGAAGAATTATACAAAACTTTAAAAAAGATTTTGTATATTAATAATCTGTACATTAATTCTACAACCCAAAGAGATATGCAAGAAGTGGACACTAATACATATCCTTTTAAAGTGGGTTTTTTTGTATTTTTTATTGTTATTGTTCTTTAGTTCAGCTGTATTCATTGTTTCAATTAATTGTTTATCTGTTAAAATGTGGAGGGGGAGATGTGATGATATATATAAAACTATGTAGTTCCATAGAGCGCTCATGATGTAGTATGATTCTGGAATGCCTGTATTCCAGAATCATACAATGACGAGAAAACACAGAGAGGTTACACCCACCTGGGGACCTCATGCTTGTATAAACTTAATAAATATACAAGTAAATATATATATATGTGTCAGCAACATTTCATTTTATAACAATCTTGAGTTCTTACTTCAACACTCAAACACAAAACAACCGCTGAATGGTTTTCCCCAACACAGGAACTGTATTTCTAGGTACATTGCGGGAGTGGGAGGAGCCTACAATGATTTATTGAGGGAATTCAGCATGAACATAGGTGCCGTTAGCCCTTAAGTGTTTTATTAGGTACTTATTGGCATTATTTGTGTGCTCTTATTCCTATCAGAATAAATTAAGATACCATCTCTTCTTGGGAAGTTAAGGAATTCACTAAGAGGACTCCCTGAAGCAGACAGTAAGAGCAACAACCCATTCCATTCCTACCAAGACTTTGAACTAGATATTAGCCCATAGGGGAACCGACCACCCATTTATGGCCTGTGTCAGGCCACCTTTCAAGATTGTAGCCATCACTGTGTGGTTTATTGTGCATACTGGATGCAACAATGTAGGCCAGTATGGCCAAGTAAGAGCACTCACATGTTGGCATTGTCCAGAATGCCAGTAAAAAATGACAAACCATGGTAAGAAAACCCATACATGCATGTTGCACCAATCAACTGTCCCTCATGTTGACTTTGTTCACAATAGTAGTATAACTGCTGTACTGACTGTAAGAAAACATGTGCATGCTGCCTGCACCACTGCAGCTACCCCTCCCACTCAACCCCATGTAACAACATACATACAGACTTCTTTTCTTACTTGCAGTCTTGGTCCGCACTCCACATTCTGCCTGAGCCTCTGGCTGGCTCCCATGTTGGCCCATTCGGGCTAACGGGCAGTACACAGACTAGAATCAGGAAGCAGGGATAGCTAGCTCCTGTACATGCATGGTGGAGTGAGGGTGCCTCCATCTCGCTGCCCCAGACCCTGTTAATGAGCAGTGAGGCACAAGGGAATCGCCTTGGCAGATTTGGTCAAGCAGTTCCACAGCCTACTTTCCCAATGGGTTATGAAAGACTAGGGAAACGCCCCACACTTGCATGGCCCAATGGTAATGCGTGCTGGGCAACTGTGCTCATGAATGGAAAACCATGTTTCATCTACACATGTTCTTAGCTACAGCAAGCAGGTGAGGATGTGCTCAGTATTTCAACTGGACTGCCTTTGCTCCTACATAATGATTTGCGGGTCCACGTCACATTGCACCCTATGGACGAGATGAACCTGGTACAATGCCCGAAAACAAATATCACTAGTTTCAGTATTACCCTGGTGAAGTAAACATAGCAAACATAGAAATGTACATAGGTATTTACCTAATGAAAGTCAAATCAAACAGGCTCTGTGCAGGTCAGCTGCAAAGACGTGCAAGGAACAGCTGAAACATTCCCTAAATGCACTTGCATAGGACATGTGCAAATGGGAGAAGAAGAGGATGCATATATTAAATGCCCTATGCAAAAGGGAAACAGAAAAATACACCCACAGAATGCAAAAATGGGAAGTTGCAAAGAAGCTTCCCAGAAAAAAAGGTTACTACAGTCAATATGCATTTTCTTAACCTGCCTATAGACCGATAAACAGAAACAATTCAGAGATCTTGAACACTTGAATCAGAACATCCAACAGTGTCAGGCACATGTCATGGAGCTAGTGGCTACTAAATTGCAACGGATATATGGCAATATATGACACATACTGACAATGCCAACAATCTTGCCTTGCGTGTAGAAATCGAAAGACACTTGCCAGGCACCGCTGTAGTGGTATTAACTGGCCATTGATGGTAGCAGTTGCAAAATGGTGCGAGTACCTGAGTATCTAATAGCAGTGACTGGCAAATGCCTAATACTTATACACAAACCAGAACAGTTGGATTTGCCAATGCCTGCTTTTAACAGTGAAGGACATGCAGAGTACTTATAAAAATGGAGAGGCTAGACAGACCATGTAAGACATTTGTATTACACCAGTAGCAGCTTTACAACTCTAAGTCATAAACTCTCAGAAGACTGCTTTGAAAAACACTGGCAGGCACTTGGAGTGCCAAGTTTGATGGTAAGGCTTGAACAAAGCAAGCTCAAAGAGTTCCTATGAGGAGGTGTTTCGGGTGTCAGGGGCAAGAACTGGTGGGAATGGCCATAGGGATTGGATTAGAATAGCCATTGGCAGTCAATGGGCGGGCACATGATCAAACAACACCTACAGGCTGTGCCCCCAAATCCCTCATATGACATTCCTCCTTATATATACTGTACTGCAATAGATGTGGCTACGGTCTGTTTCTCGGAGGTATGGTGCTTTCCTTGGCCAATTGCCTGTTGCCACAGGAGAGCTGGCAATGCTCAAGCAAGTCCTCCGATGCACAGCAACGCCATCTGCATGGGGTTCATGATTCATCTATACGCACCCAGTCAACTTCAGATGTAGTCACACTGCAGTGAGCACTTTACTGGGGGAGGGGAGTGAGCGAAACACAAATGATGACGCATTTGCCCATGACAGGTACTGGAGCAGCATGTACAATGCAAGGTACACTGATGTAATGGTGAACAGTTCGAGAAAAGTAATGTGTACATATTTTTAGAAAACCACTGTCAGTGTCACGTGCTTACAGCATCAGGTGCATGTTTGCATTGACAAGAGGTCGGTGATGTTGCCAATGACCCTGCTGGAGGAAGGACTGCCGTTCAGCATCTATGCAGCTATAGGTAAGGAGTGTTGTATGTTGAAAGGCCGGAACTGCAATCCAATGGAAAAATGATAGATCCTCACACGGCCGTCTCACTGCATTTTCCTGCAAGTCCGCCATATTCCCAGTGCTTCCCCGTCCACTGCAACCCTCAACGCCGAACCCCCACTTCATTCTACCCTCTGCAAGGCTCGCTTCTAGTGGGTTGAGCTGGCCTGGGTTTTTTGGCCTCATAATTTGTTCGCAGTGCCATACTTTTATGACGCGTTGCACACATAGCAACGGAGTGGCAGCAGTTCACATGGCGGTGCCGAATGGACAATGCAGTTTGGGAGGTTTTGCAGTTTTGTTTTGGCATTTGAAATGTGTCAGGATGATTTTCCTACAACTGGCCATTTTGCATGGTTTACTTTGCTGTAATACAGCCTCGTATGGTGGTGTGTGAAAAAGGGGTCAGCATTCATGGATGAATGCCATATGCACTGTTTTCTGAATAGGGGTGAATAGTATTACGTTTGCTTGTACATTTATTGTGGCTTTGTGGGGACCTCTGCAGCAAAACATCCACTGTGTGGTGCCCTAAGGCCAAAGCGTGGAGGGAGAGGAACGATACACATACTTGTTTTAGACAAAGTAACCATCCATCTTATAAATTAGCATTGACCAAATAGTCCTCCCTTGCCACTGTATCAGAAAATAATGAGTCCTGGGTACTGCGTTGATGACATAATATGTCAAGTATGACATGTCTGGCATCTGCTACTACAAGGGTGTATAATGTGAGGTCTGCTCTTTTGCCGGCATGCAGTGTCATCTGGTGGACATTTTGTTGTGTGTGATCGCCAGTCTGGCCCTCTTTCTTGCTGTCCCAGTCCTTACCGCGAGGGGATATGAAAAACAGCTGTGAGCAAATCATCACAACCCTTCAGTGTGTCATTTAGGCCTTCACGTGTGACAGCATTTGGGCAACAAAGGATTGTCTCGGCAGGCACACATAGATTATTCAGTGGTTAAGGAAAGTGTAGAGGGTCACACAGGTTCCAACCCAACAAAGGTCACCAAAAGGAACTCCCTCATGTGCTCCATAGGAAGTTAACATAGCCCTTGTTAATTAGGCCTGTGCTGGGTCCATCTGATCTATTTGCTCAGGGTTTCTGTCTTCTGCTTTCTATCAGAGCGCCCAGGACAGAAGGTGTGAATAGACAATTGCTCTGCTGGGTGCATAACTTGTTAAGAGTGGTAAGCACCTTCTCCTCATGGTGATCCAAGTCAGATGGGGAAGGGCAGAGGAAAAATCCTCCCAGTACAATCCAAAGGTAAGGGGAAATAGAGGGGGCTCTGAGATGTCATGGTGGCCCAAAGGATGCATGTATATGTCAATAGGATTGCTCTTAGGGGCTAAAAGACGGGTACTTTCAGGGACTGGTGGACATAGTGAAGGTCCCAAGTGGGGAAGGAGAACTGGACTCTTGTTTGGGAGATTTTAAATACTCTGAGAAGGCAGGAGGACAGTGCTTCTACTAAGGGTTTTGGAACCCATGAGGTCCTAAAGGCCCTTATGGCTGCCAGTTGTGCCTTCAAAGTGGACATCTAAACCCACCCCAAATGACTCCAGAACGAATTCAGAAACATTAATGGGATCAAATTATAGTGGTTCATGGTCAGAACTAAGCAGTAGTTTGAGAAGGAATGCCAGTGCCTAGTATAGGGTTTAAGTGCTGAAGTGTGCCTGGACCCTGGCATGCCACATTATATTGAGACCACCCTTAACCTAGGGAGTTCCTTCCCACCCCCAAATGAAGGTGCCCTGCAATACTCTCCTATGTTTTTTTAGCGCTGGGTTTGGAAAAACACAAATTACAATACTTTTCTTTCTACAAATTTCAAATTAAATGATCATTAACACTACTCAATGCAAACAATCACTTTACATTTGCAATGCTGTACAATTTCAATTTTCCTGCGTGTTTAAAAGGCTAGAAGTTGGGTTACATATTTACACCAATGCATAGGACAATTATGATTTCACCCACACCATTGCTCAAAATAAGCACAGGGTGATTGAGCAGTGGGTTTTCAGACCCACCCGCCCCCACTTTGGTCTGTGTTGGAGAAGTCGGACATAAAAATTGGGATGATTGAAGAATTTTGGATTTCAGACCAGTCTCTACTTAAAGGCCTGTGTTGGGAAAGCTGGAAAGTAAAAATGGCGATGATTTGAGAATTTTGGATTTCAGACCCCTCCACTTAAAAGCCTGCATTGGGGAAACTGGATATCAAAAATTGAGATGATTGGAGAATTTGGGGATTTCTGACCCCCCCTTCACTTAAAGACCTGTGTTGGGGAAGCTGGCAGTTTAGGCATTTTTTTTGTTTCAGGACAAAGACACCCCACTTCCTAAAGAATACAGGAACAGGAAAAATAGGAGCATCCAATTAAATTACAGTATGCAGTTTTCAGCGCACACCAGGAATGAGCTTTGTTAATTTTGAATTTTAACAAAAATCACCCCATGGTGTTCTGCCCAGGGGAATTCATTAAATTTATATTTTTAGTTAATTAGGCTAAGGATCTATACAGTTTTGCCTCCCCCCTGCACCCCACTGTAAAGGGAAGGGATGTAAGGCAAGCAGACTCCTCCACTTTTTGGTTTCCCAGGGCTCAGTTCTACTTACATAGAAAGCCTCTGTTTAAAGCTCAAGAAAGCCGTCTGTAGTTCACGTCCCTCTTGGAGGATAGGGCAGGGGTCTGATCACTTCACTCTCAAGGATGGCCCCCAGCACTCCACCATAGGACCCAGACAGCTTTGAGGCCTTCCCAGAAATAGACAGATCCACCCAGATGCAATCTCAGCAATCTCCTTTGGTGATTCCTTGTGGCTGCCAGGGTGGTCAGTCATAATTTAGAAAAAATAATGTTGAATGACAAAAATGTCGAAAAAAAATGTCAAAAAAAATGTCGAATGTATTATTTTTTTATTTATATGTATTTTTTGGCTTTGGTAAGTATAAAAAATGGGTAAAATAAAAAAAGGGGGGTTAGGAGGGAACCCCCCCATTTAAAAAAAAAACATATTGAAAAATAAATTCGACATTTTTTTTTCAACATTTTTTTTTCTAAAAAATGACTTTCGACATTATTGTTTTCTAAATTATGACTATAAACCGGCTGCCAGATGGTAAGTTTCCAGCCCTTCCCCTTTTTCATGGTGCATCCAATTTACATAGCAGCAATGACACCATCAATTTTACAATCTCAGGGAGCACCCTGCAATAGTTCTCACAAATAGGATTGGACAGTTACCCTTCTCTCTCCTCCTAACTCCAGCCCTTCTCTAAGGATTGGTTTATGAGTCTGGAGCAGACATTTGGTGATTTCCATTTGTAATCGCTATTTGTTCTCATGTCACATATTGGGCAAAAAAGAGTTATGTATCAAACACGTCCTGATTTACAAACAACTGACATAATATATATATTTTCTGATTCAGCTAATCAGGGGGAATTTAATAACACAACAGTCAGGCCACACCATGTTGCATGGCCATTTGGCAATTTTCTACCATTTTTACAAAAAGCATAATTGTTAGGAACATGCAATTTATTTTCCATATTCGTAACTTTACCCTCCACCTGTTCGCCAAATCTAAAATTTGGAACATTTTCAGATCAGCCAGAAACCCATCTTAGATGGCCATTAGAGTTCCCTGAGTCACAGGTGGGTGGATTTTCTATCACCAACATTGGCTGGAAATTATCTAAAAAATTAAACATAAAAGGAATCAGTACAATGGTTTCTGAGAAAAGGCCAAAGTTATGATAGACCTTTTAAAAGGATAGTAAATCTTCATGTTGGGAAAATGGTTCCTCTCCTACCTCCAGGCCATGTGTCTCTCTGGGCCAACCTGAAGTCAGAGTTTGTATTAGTTTCATTGTGTTTGAAGTTTTGCTGTTTGAAGTTGGTAGCTGCAGATCATAAATGGGGGATGCATTTGCTACACAGAGATCCCCTAATATAGGTAATGAGCCGGGCCGGCCCTGTGATGTCACAAGGCCTGTGTCTCATCTGAAGGGGGCCAACATTTTGATCGGAAAGGCGTCCATTTCTTGCATTTCTTTCAAAGTTCAGTTCAGCTCCTCTTAACTGTAGCTCCTGTTTTCACACCTGCCCTCTACATTCCTGGCATGCACCAGCCAGGGATATTTGTCTCTGCACAGAGCCCAGTCATCAGGGACAACACCTTTCAGGCAGGCTACATTTTTATTGCAGTTGTAAACCGCTGGGATGCAAGCCAGGCTTTCAGTGGGGGGGAAGGCCTTTGCAATGTTTTCCCATTGTCCCACCATTTGTCCATGGCTGAAGGGTCACAGATTGCAATTTCTAACCTCAGCCTTTATTCTTTGGCATAAGCTGTGTTTTACTGATCAGGCTTCACTTTGCTTTTGCACTGCAAGTGCAGGGCTATTTATTTCCATCATTAATAAAATACACATTTTATTATCTGCTGTTTGTTTCACTGCTGAAAAGTGGGTCTGAATTGTTACAGTGTACCCCCTTTTCATGGGTAACAGTTTAATTGAAAAATGAAGCATTTATTTCACAGCCTGCAATGGGATGTGCTCTTCTAATCTGCACTCGGATTACATATTTGTTTTTCACAATTTCCCTTGCAGAAAGACAGTCAGATAGTCTGCCTAAATAGGCCCAATTTTGTGTGCAGGTTTCTGAATGGTGGCAGGCCCATTTTCTGTGGGTCCTTCAGTTCCTTGGGTTGGGGCATTTGATTACACCCCACAAGTATGTCTAAGGCCAGACCCATAAAAGGCATTATCTCATCAATCCTATCCTGTCAACAGCCAGGCCATGAATCAAATACACTTCAAAGTAGATGAGAGCTGGGGCCAATATGGTGATTTGGGACCTAGTTGAAAGGGGGAGTATCCTGCTTCTAAAAGAAGAAGCAGGGAGAACCAGGGCTTCCTCGGCAGAGAGAGGGCACCGAAATAATGTGAGCCCTTTCTCTCCTTATTCAGATTACTACCTTCTGGATGGAGGAAATGTGAAGAGAAGGGGGGGCTTTAGAGCATTACATGTTCTTCAGGAGGAAGGTATTATGATTTGAGTAAAGCAAATTTAACATGGACACTCTTAATTTGTTGCAGATGTCCTTGAATATTGAGATGCTTAGTACGTACTCCATTGAGGTAAGGGACCTGGCAGAGGGAGAACCCTGGTATGGTCCACCTCTAGGTTGTATGTGGCTTGATATTACCACAAATTGGTCTCTGTCCAGCACACTATTAGGTGAAACACTAACTGCTGGGAGAGGGACCTCATGCCCCCATGTAGATTGGCCATGAGATTCTCTGTACAGAACATTACTGTGCTTGCACTGAGCTCTTAGGATAGCACCATTAACACTGAGTGGTTAAGAGCTCCCTCAAGTTGGGGGATTTCCTTTCTGAATTGTCAGTCCATTTGCCTTGCACTGAGAAGAAACCTAGGGTGGCACCCCATCATTTATGACTGGCATCTGTTGTGATGATTTGGAGCTGAGGCAGGTATAGTGGAAAATTACTGATATGTTCCTCTTTATTTAAGCCACCATCTGAGGTATTCCCTAATGCAGGGAGGCACTCGATTTTTCAGAGTTCAATCCATTGAGGCAATGTCCCAGTGTACCTGGAGGTGTTGTGATGCTGTCCTGCACTGCAAACCATGCGTGAGTGATGGCCTAGTCCTCTTACAGAAGGACGAACAGTCTGCTCGGCAGCTTGTGAGGTTTCTGGGGGGAGGGAGACTAGCTCTTTCTTGATGTTTAATAGACTTCTAATACGTCCGATCTCCTGTTCAGAAACTATTCAAATGTCTCCAGGAGTCTGGGAACAGTAGTCGTGTCCTTCCTTGCATTTGGTGATAAGGGGGCATGGTGAGCCATCCCTGCATATAGGAAGGCATGGAAGATTCTTGATTGATTGGCATTGCTACCATGGGAGATAGGAAGTGTTCAAAGACTCTTGGTGCTGATTCAAGCGAAAAAGGAAGCTTGTGGAACAGATAGTGGTTTGCCCCCACTGCAAAGCTCAAGAATCTTCTGTGCCCTCGGAAGATGGGGATGTGGAAGAAGGAACTCAGAAAGTCTGTGGACATCAGGAAGTCCCCTTTTGATGCCATAAGAACGATGCCTTGTTGTGTCTCCATTTTGATGTCACTCCCTTGAGTGTTTTGCGGCCAGGGAAAATATTTAGCAGCACCCACCAAGCAGGAAGTCTTAGGCAGGGCCAGAAGGGTTTTCCGGATCTTACTTGGTCAGGGTTTTCATCTGATTGACAGGTCTGGATAATCCAATACTAAGGTCCACAAAGGATCAAACATTGGCAAAGCTAATAGTGAAGGCATGGGTTGGAATTTTCCAGGCACTACCATAATGATACTACCTGGAAGTAAGATAGCAACAGCTTGGAAATAGTGCGAGTACAAGGGCGTATAATGTCATTGCCTGAAAATACACGTCTAGCACGCATACAAAGGTCAAAACTGACAAGGAATAGATATGAGGTAACACGTACAGATTATAATTTAAATCAAGTGGTTAAAGGAGGTCAGTCATTCCATCCCCACTGCATAGTTTGTGTTTACCCCCAAGACTCAGAGTTAGAAATTAGCCCATGGGGGAAACACTCCTCATGTATGGTCTATGTCAAGTCACCTGACAAGATTTGTAGCCATCATTGTGTGGGTTATTGTGCATATCGGCTGCACCAATGCAGACAGTATGGCTAAGTAAGAACACTCATCATGTTGGCTTTGTCCAGAATGCCAGTAAGAAATGCCACCCCATGGGAAGAAAAGCCATACATGCACAATGCACCAATTAACTGCTCATCGCAGGAAAATCTCATGTTGACTTTGCCCACAATACCCATAAAATGACAGTGCTCACTGTAAAAAAAAAAGCATGTGCATGTTGTCTGTACACCTCCCACTCAAGCCCATGCAAGACCATATGTAGAGACATTTTTCTCCTACTTTCAGTCCTGGTCCAGACTCCATATGCCGCCTGAGCATTTGGCTGACTCCAGTGATGGAGCTACCCACCCATTGGCTCTATATCACAGTCGTACACACTGGGGTCGGGTAGATTAAAGTTATAAAATCTCCTCCCCAAATGCATATGGGATTGGCCTGGCAACAATGACTCCACCAAACTCATAATGATGCTCACTGTCTCCCTTTAACCCTCAAACCCGAGCCTCCACAGTATTTTACACCCACTACGACTTGCTGCCTCCTTCTGCGTTGTTCGCCTTCTAGTGGTATGGGGTGGTCTAGGTTCTATGTCCTCATAATCTGTTTGCAAGGTCGAAGCAAGACAACATTGTGGAGCACTGAACGTTTAGCAAAGTGTCCGCAGTTCACATGGTGATACGGAATGGACCTTGTAATTCTGTTTGAGCAATTGAATCGTGGCAGGATGATGTTCCTACAACCGGTGAGTTAGCATGCTGTACTATGTTGGGGGCAGTCTTGCATGGTGGTGTGTGAACAGGGTGTCAGTATTCATGGATGAATGGAATATGCACTGTTTCTTGAGTAGGGGTGAATTGTATTACGTTTGTGTGTACATTTTATTAATTGTGGTTTTGTGAGGACCTCTGTGAAAAAACATACACTTTGTGGTGCCATGAAGCAAAAAGACTGGAGGAAAGGAGGGGAGGAACAATACATGTACTTGTTTTGACTAAGTAACCATCCATCTCATTGATTGGAAATTGATCAAATAGTCCTCATTGTCACAGTATCAGAAGATATACGAGTCCTAGGCGCTGCTTTGATAACATAATATGTCAAGTATGAGATGCCTGGCGTCTGCTACAACAATGGTTTGATGACGTGATGTCTGCTCGTGTGCCTGTACACATTCTGTGTAATCTGGTGGACATTTTTCTGTGTGTGTCCCCCAATCTGGCTTTTTGTCCCTCTTCCTTGCTGTCCCAGTCCTTACTGCGTGGGAATACGAAAAGAAGGTGTGAGCAAATCATCATAACCTTTTAGTTTGTCACTCAGGACTTCGCTCGTGACAGGATTGTGGCACCAAAGGATAGCCTACGCAGACACACGAAGATTTGATAGTGGTTAATTAAAGTGTTGAGCATCACCCAGGTGGCAACCCAAAACATTTCACAGAAGGGAACTCCATTATCTGCTCCCCAGAAAGTTAACATAGCCCTTGTTTATTGGGCCTGTACTGACAGTGGGAGGGATGATCATAGTGATGATCCATCTTTAATATTTGCTCTGGGTTCCTGTCTTCTGCTTTCTGTCAGAGCCACAGGACAGAAGGTGGTGAATAGACCCTTACTCTGCTGGGTGCTTAACTTATTGTGACAGATCAACTTCCGGTGCACCAGTGGTCCATGGGTGAATATCGGTTTGTAAACCATCAATCAGACCCACACCTCGAGTACACCAGAAGGGATCCAAACAGATTGGAATAACAAGCACATTTTAAACCTCCTTCTCCAATTTTGGTAACGTGGACGGAAGGGCAGGCTTATCCCCAAAAGGTTGTGGATCATTGGTTAGCTGCAAAACAGTGAAAATACATTACCCAATGATAAAAGTACTGTTAAGTCAAGGCTGTACCAAAGAATCTACTTTATTTATATCACAACCGCCCTGTTGCCATTGGTTACGGATTGAGGAACTCAACTGGCTCAAAAATGTCCTTTATGGGGGCCGTTGGTACAGACTTGTCGAGGCACTTCTCCCAGCTTCTTCAATGGTCTGGTGTTGTTCTTTAAGGCAGTTGGCCCATGGCTGTGGAGCATGTTCCAGGCACCTGCCTTGCCCTAGGTTTTAGATTCAGAGACCTTCGCGCACTGTCTGTCCAGGGAACTTGCTGCAGAGCCTAGCAGGGCATGCTGTGTGCTGGCTCGGTACCAGTTCTGGAGCAGCTGAAGGGTCCGCTGAGTTCTTTATCTCCCTTTGTTCCCTGGGAGAGGTTAAGGGAAGGGATCTTGCTTCCCTCTTTGGATGTCCTGGCCAGACTGTACCTTCAGCCAGTGTCCAAGGTTGAGTTCTTCTTTGTTACTTCTGGTGAAGTCGTCAGATGATCTGCCAAAAGAGGGACTCAGCCCTCTTTTAAAGGCAAGTGAGGCACAGTGATTGGTGTAGGCTAAGGCTACCATAAGCTTTGGGGCAATTCTAGATTGCACTGAAAAGCACCTTCTTGCCAAATTTCATCAACCCAGCTGCTTTGAGTCGAAAGAGAGAAGCGTGCAACAGACCTCAAGACTTGTGACGGTCACTGCTGGTGACTTTTTCACCTTTCTTCAATTGCCCCGAGACCAGTTGCACCAGTGCTTTCTTTGTCCTGCAATCGAGACGGGTGATCCAGCTCCAATTTTAAACTGGACTTGCATCTGCACCCGCAGTGCCTGTGCACTTTGAAGCTTAAAGGAGTGGTTCGCCCAAAATGTTTTATTGCAAAACAAGATGGGCAATAAAAAAAAAAGTGGCAATCGATTTTTTTATAAGTCCCTATGTAAAATTTTGAGAAAATGAAGCTCAAAAGGGAAGCACATGGGGGCATCCATTTTTGTGAAATGGATGCCCGCCGCTGTGCTTGCTTTGGCGGCACTAATGAAGGAAAAGCCAGCCAGCTGTAGTAAACAAAAGCTACCACTGGGTGGCTTTTCCTTCATTGGTGCCGGGACTCGGAGGACGCTCAGGACGGAGACCTGAGACTACAGGCAGAAAAGCTGCAGCTGCATCTCGGTAATTGCTATTTTTTTAATATTGTGTTTGAAAACGCTGCGGTTTTTCTTTCCAAGTTTCTCAGGCTCCTCCGACTTGGAAAGAAAAACCGCAGCGTTTTTGAAACACAACCACGTTGTGTTTCTGCTGCCGTGGCTATCACTTTGGGTTTCTGGTCCTCTAAAGATGTTTTCCCATTCAGGGCTTTCGTGCTCCCCCAGGGGAGCCTGAATGCCCCAAATGGGAAAACAGCTTTAGGAAGAAACACTGCAGCGTTTAGCATTTCAGAAAACAAGCAACGTTAGGCAGAAACACAACGCGGTTGTGTTTGAAAACGCTGCGGTTTTTCTTCCAAGTTTCTCAGGCTCCTCCGAGCTGGAGGAGCCTGAGAAACTTGGAAAGAAAAACCACAGCGTTTTCAAACACAATAACGTTGTATTCATGTTTGCGGTAGCTTCAAAAGCTACCGCAAACATAAATACAACGCTTTTAAAACTGCAATTTTATTTCTAAGTTTTCCGGGCTCCTCCAGCCCAGAAAACTTAGAAAATAAAATAAAAATAAATAAATAGCACTTACCGAGATGCAGCTGCAGCTTTTCTGCCTGTAATCTCTGGTCTGCGTCCTCCGAGTCCTAGCACCAATGAAGGAAAAGCCACCCAGCGGTAGCTTTTGTTTACTACAGCTGGCTGGCTTTTCCTTCATTAGTGCCGCAAAAGCAAGCACAGCCGGGCATCCATTTCACAAAATGGATGCCCACATGTGCTTCATTTTTTAAATGTTGAGCTTCTTTTTCTCAAACTTTTACATAGGGACTTAAAAAAAAAAGTGGCAATCGATTTTTTTTATTATTGGCCATCTTTTTTTGCAATAATAATTTTTGGCCGAACCATTCCTTTAACTAAGGGTGGGATTTTGTACTCCGGGTGACCCTCTCCAGACCTGCCACGTTTGGGCCCAGAGTGAGATAAGCGAAGTGAGTAATCATACCACTTACCAGTGGCCCCTATTTCATCCATTCCCTTTTTACGCACAAAGGATCCCATGTGGTCCTTGCCTTGACATGGGTGGCCTCTGCTTACTAAAGCCGTCTGAAAGTTGGGAATAGCTTTGTTTTCCACAGCAGACCATCCTCCAACTCTCAGAACCAGATTTCTACATGTCAGAATCTTCTCTCTAACTTTTCCACCCCACTGAATATTGTACTTTGTGTCTTTAGGCACGACTGAGCGCTTTTACACGCACACCTAACATTGAGCACAAGGCTTCAATCTTCATAGGGCTGGACTTATAAAGTTAGGGTTATTCATCTCTGGATTTTGCCAATGTGAGAACATTTGTCTGCTTTCTCTCCTTACAGGTTTTGGTGAGAATCTACACTTTACTGCATTGACCAATAGTGACTGTGTGTATATTTTACATAGTGTGTATTTAAGTAGTGATATTACTGTGTTTTCCATCATTTGTTCTAGGCCTAATAAATTGTATATATTTGATATACAACTGTCTAGGGGTAATTCTCGTCATCCTACAGTGTGTTTTCATCCAAGACCTCAGATCACCCCACTACTCTGAGACTTAGTCTTGGCTGCTCTCCAAGCTACCTTGAATTGTCCTGGCTAACTTCACAGAAGTGTTCCCTGTTTCACTAACACGGGTGGCCTCCTAAACTTCTGTTCAACAGAGCAGAGTTAAGAAATTCATGGTAACAGCGGACACCAGGGTAAATAAAATACTTTAATAGTTGTAGGGTATTTCTTTTCTGTGTATGTGTGAGTGTGTATGTATGTGTTTCTGTTTTGGTTGGGTCTAACTATTCAGCCTACCATTAAGCAGGATGGAATGTTAAAAAGCAAAAAAAGAAAACAATTAAATAGGGCTCAGGTAGCGTATGTCAGGCACGGCCTGGGGGGTGAAGAGTGGGATATTTGCTCTGTGGAGGAAGCCGGAGTGATGAAGTAAAGTCCCAGGCTGGCTTGCCGGCCAGCACGGGTGAAGAGTGAGACAGAGAAAGTCCTAGATTGCTCCATGGGGCAGCCCGGGTGATTGCAGCAGCATTCCCACTGGATGGCGCCTAAAGTTGAAATGGTGGCTGTGGGTCATGGCAGTGATGCGGGCAGCCTCCACACCAACAAGGTCGACCAGAAGGGATACAACAAGCCACAGGTGTGGCAGTGACAGAAGGTGGCACCCCCAGCCAAAGGGGACCGCCCTGCAGCTTAAGAAAGGCAGCTGACTGCAGTGATGTGGGTGATCCCCCAAGAGTGGAGGGGGCCACACAAGGACCTAAAGGAAGCACTGGCCAGGTAAAGAGAACAGGAGGGGGCCCCAGCCCAGGAAACAGCAAAAGAGGGACCAGGCCCCAGATATCACCAAGGGGCAGACCCTAAGGCCTCAGCCAGATCAAACGGTACAGCCACCAGAGACAGATCAGAAGGTACTGATAGGGGGTGGCTGGCTACTGCAGTCACCCCTATTGTGCAATAATGTTCATATTTTCATATATGTGTTTATATGTAGTATGTCATTGTTTAATGCACATAATTAATGAATTCATATTAAGTAGTATAAATATGTGGCGAAGTTGGGCCTTTTACATGAATGTTAAGTAGGGTAAAAGCTAAGCTGGTGTGGGATAATATTTTAAATAGATATAGGTGGGTAGAGCTGAGGATCCCTGGCATGAGAAGCGGGAGGATGCGACGGCCTGCCTGAGGCCACCCTGTGGGATGGGACCACCTACAGAGGCCATCCTCTGACCTCACACTCCATGTGGATGGTACATAAAGTTAGGGAAGGGGTCTGTTGTGTAAGGATTCCTGAGAAGCCTCCAAGGAAGGGTGCTCTGGCGTAACATATTCCCATTAAGTTAGTACTCACGCCAGTGGACACTAGGTTAAGTGCTTCCTAAATAAAGAGGGGTCCCCTTTGGGATTCCTATGCAATCCACTCTGACATATGTGTCCTGTTAGTATACTAAGAACTCAGGGTGTAGCCCATCTCCTGTTATCAGCAATTGTATTTTGAGGTGCTGTGCCCCTCCCTACCGGATCCCTGAGGGTCAAGGGGATGGTTCCCATGGGGACTGTCCCTGATCTGAGGTGAGGGTGGTAGACACCTTTACCTGGACCAGAGCCAGAAACCGGGGGCTCTCACTTCTCCCTGCTTGCAGGGAGATGTTATGGTGACCAAAAGAAGGAATGTATATGCTAATAGGTTCCTAGATGCATAGTCCCTTCTAGGGGCTAAAAAGGGGCTAAGGGGGGGAGGGGTACTTTCAGGGCCTGAAGGACACGGGGAAGATCCAAAGTAGGAATGGACAACTGGCCTCTTGCTTGGGAGATTTGAAATGCTCGGAGGAGGTTGGAGGGCAGTGTTTCTGCTGGGATTTTTGGAAGCCATTTAGTCCTAAAAGCCCTAATGGCTGCTTCAGTTGTGCCTTCAAAGTGAACATTTTCTCGACCCAATCCAAGTGCCTCCTCAGGATTTCCAACACATTAATGGTATTAACTGATAGTGGTTCATGGTCAGACGTCTGGCACCAGTTCGAGAAGGAATGCCAGTGCAAAGAGTCTGGCTTAAGTGTGGAAGATGATCTAGTCCCAAACCCAGGAAAAACGACCCTGTCAGCAGCCAGTTCATGAATCAAAGACACTTGAGTTGATGAGGTGAGCTGGGGCCACTGCAGTAGGTTGAGACCTAGCTATAATGGGGAGTAACCTGCTCCTACAAAAGAAAGAATGGGGAATCAAGAATTTGTCAGCAATGAGTGGCCATCAAAATAATGTGAGCCCTTTCTCTCCTGATTCGGATTAGTACCTTCTGGATGAGGGGAACGGGAGGAAAAGGAAGCCATGTGATAATTGAGCTATGGTGGGGATTGGGGGCCTTAGAGCATTACATGTTCCCCGGGAGAACGGTTTTCAGATTTGAGGGAAGCACATCTACCTTGGACACTCTGATCTTGTTGCAGATTTCCTTGAAAATGTAGATTTTTAGGGAGCACACCATTGAGGGAATACCTGGTAGTGTGAACTCTGGTATGCTCCATCCCTAGGTTGGATGTGATGTGGAATTACTGCAAACTGGTCTGGCTCCAGCACATCATTATATGGGACACTAACTACAGAGAGTGGGACCTCATTGCCCGTTGTCGATTGGTACACCTCTTGGCCATGAGATTCTCTGTACAGACCATGACTGTCCTTACATTGAGCTCTTAGAATAGCACCATGATGGCCTTCTGGATGGCTGAAAGTTCCCTCCAGTTCAAGGATTTAATTTCTGATTTCCTAATCCATTTCCCAAGCACTTAAAAGAAGCCTAGGAAAGCCCCCTCGACCCCCATCAAATCTGGGTAGCATCTGTTGTGATGATTCAGAGGTGAGCAAGGTCTAGTGGAAAACCACTGACATGTTCCTCCTTAAGCCACCAAATCAGGCATTCCCTAATTTATGGAGACATTCAGATTTTCTGAGTGTAATCCATTGAGGTACCAGAGGTGTTATGTCGCCATGTACTGTCAACCATGGATGAGCGATGGCCCAGTGCTCTTGCAGAAGGAAGGACAGTGTGTCCCGCAGCTTATGGGCTTTCTGTAGGGCAAAGGGAGACTAGTTCTTTCCTAGTGTTTAATAGCATTCTACTAAGTTCCATCTCCTGTTTTGGGATCCGGGATGATGTACTTGTGCTCAGAACCCAGCCAAACGTCTCCATGAGGCTGGGAACAGTAGCCGTGTCCTTCAATGCATGTTGTGCTAAGGGGGGATAGATGGGCCATCCGTGCATATAGAAGGCATGGCAGTTCCTTGATTGAGTAGCATTGCTACCATGGAGGACCAGGCTTTTGTAAAGACTCTTGGTGCTGATTGAAGACAAAAAGGAAGCACAAGGAACCGATAGTGGTTTGCCCCCACTGCAAATCTCAAGTGTCTTCTGTGCTCGTGAAGATGGGGATGTGATAGAAAGAACACAGAAAGTCTGTGGACATCAGGAAGTGCCCGTTTGATGCCGTAGGAATAATGCCTTGTTGTATCTCCACCTTCAAGGTATTTGATTGGATGTCACTCCCTTGAGTGTTTTGCCCCCAAGAAGAGCTAATGTATCCCCCTCCCCATGCCGCTTTAGGGACTGGCTAATTGCTTCCTTTAGGAGTTTCTGAATCATATCCTGGAGCACTCTCTTCTTCAGGGCTACCATCAAGCCAGAGTCCTGGAGGATAGAACTTCATTTTATGACATAACACCATTCGACAATATCCCTTGCCCAGGCATCACTTACGGACTCTTCCCAGTCCCTGGATGAGGTGATGGAGGAGGCCCCCCAGTGCTGATGATTTATGGGGTTATAAGCTCCTATTCTGAAACGAAAGGTTTCTTTCCAAGAAAGGTCTATTGGAGCAGGAATGTTTTGTCTGAGGCTTTCCATTCCCATGCTCAGAGCTAGTATTGCCTCCTGGATGATACTCTCGAGACATCTTCCCATGCTATGGCTGTTATGATGTAAAAGGAAATGATGGATGTGAGCATTATTTCTTTTTACAGAATGTGCATAGTCCTATGCTTCCTCTCTAAGTCTGATGAGGGTCTCGGTTGTGTAAGCAGAGTAGTTGGCCCTAGATAACTGAGCTTGGCTTGTGGTGGGCCAGGGGAAACATTAAGCAGTACCCATCAAGTAGGGAGTCTTAAGCATGTCCAGGTGCTTGTCCAGGCTAGATGGGGGTAGATCGCTGTCTTCGGCTGGGACCTCCCTCTGGAACAGCCTCCCTGACTCTCTCAAACTTGAGCAGGACCACCTAAGGTTCAGGAAGCAACTCAAGACCTTCCTTTTCGCTTTCTATCTCCCTCTCCTGTGCTGATGTCCTTGTCTGCCGTGCATACTAGTTACCTGGCCACACACTGAACTTACAGGACCAGACTCCTACATGACCGGTTGCCCTTGCACTTCCTCCGGGCCTCCCATCAACTTAAGGGACTGTATCTGTAACCCTATAGTCCCCTGACTCTTTGCATTTACGGGCCAACTCCCGGCTGCACTTACTAGTTACTATGCACTCTCCCCTCCCTCCTGGCCCCCCTGGCACTTCTCCCCTTCACCCCCACCATGCACTTGCGCGATCTGAATGACACAAGGCCTAGTAAGATCGTTGTTTTGTCCTCAGTCTGTCTTCCCTTCTTTGTCTTGGCGCCTAGAAACACTTGTGTACAGGCGCGTTATTAATGACTTATCATATCATTTTTTACCGATTCTATCTGTACTCCAATGCAATAGTTTCACATAATAGACGTGACAGACTCGCGTTTTACTGCTGCTTCCCAGTCCATCCCATCATCCAGAAGGAAGCAAAGTGCAGAGATGATACGATGGAGCTTTGAAGTTTCCATTCAACAACAGTATGGAGCTTTATAGTATACAGTAAACCACTACAAAAAAAAGACAGAAGTGAAACAGAGGTTTGCCTCTGCCTCTTGGGGTACTGCAGTGTGGGCTTCGAGTGCATTACTAGAGCTGTGTGTTGTTTCCCTAGACTATTAACAGCCGTTGCTGTAGGGTGAGACAGAGGTGTGTCACTGGAGCTGTACATTGGCTCTCTTACATAACAAGATGGTTGATTAACCCGGAAGAAGAACATGAGTTGAGTTGCCAGGGCTGCGTGCTGTACCCGTATTGTTTTTATATTAAGGGATATTACTATTCGCCAGAGGGGATCATGGTGATATGTTTTGGTCTCGGAGGTAAAGTATACTGGTTTAGTGCAGGCTGTGGTGCATCGTTAGAGCCGTGTGTTCTCCCAGTAGTGTATTGAAGAGGTGTTCTCTAGGACTGGAATGAGGTGCATTGCTAAGGTTGTGTGCTGTCTTAGCAGTGTATTACCGGGATGCGTCACTCTATGGGACTGAGATGCCATGCTATGACTGTGTGCATTCTCAGTAGTGTATTAACAGGGTGTGCTTCCAAGGGGCATCAGGATGCATTACTAGACCTGTGTGTCATCTCAGAAGTGTATTAATAGGGAGTGCTGAAGGATGGGATGGGTGCATTGCATGGGCTATATGTTGGCTTCTTGGAGTACTAGAAATGTTTCGAAGGGAGATATAGACTTGCATTTCTGAAGCTGTATATTGTCTCCGATATATCTTAAGAAACGCTAATAGTCTGCGAGGGGCAATGGGGGCGATTTGTGAACGTGTCCGTTGTCTCAGTAGTGCAATAACAGGTTCCAATGCAGGTTGGGGTGGAGGTGAATTGCTGGAGCCTTAGGGTGCCTCTGATTTTAACAAGGGTCACGCGTCTACAGAGACAGAGTAGTGCGCTTTAATAGAATGCTGTGTTGTCTCCGTAGTGAACTATCAGGGTTCAACGCAGAACAGAATCCTAGCAGTGTATTAACAATGTTACTGCACTGTGCAATTGAGGTCCATTGCCGGAGCTGCCGATTATCTCCGCACTTTGCTATGTTAATCAGTCTTCAGGAAGGTGATCAGGTGCACTGCAAGGAATGAGCATTGTTTGTATTGGCAATGGTAATTGCAGGGTGCATTGGGGAGCTGAGCTTGACAACAATAATGGATTCATGTGCCGTAGCAGAGATGTTCAAAAATGTCATTTCAGCAAGCTCTCCATTAACCTTCGCTGCAGAGTGCCAACATGTTGCTCTTAAAGCACATCACAGCACTTGTACAAACTAAGGCGAGGGGAAAAAAGAAAGTGTTTAAGCATGGGAGGAGAAGAAATGTGGTGAGCAGAGGACAGTGCGTGAATGCTGGTGGATGCAAAGACATCAAGGAAGAACGATAAGTGTGAGAGTTCGGATGAGGAGGCAGGGTCCGAAGAGGAGGGATGGAATTCAGAATGACATGAAGGTATGATTGTGTTTTTGTTGGGACATCTCGGATTTCCTGCACACAAAACATTGATGCTCCGTTCATCACTGAAACATGGTTTACCCCATCCTCCTCACATGTTCTCAATGTCCTCCTACCCCATGGCTGCTGCATCCAACATGCCGACTGGGCAGGAAGGGCAGGAATCGGAATGGCAATCACCCACAGGAGTGATTGGCCGTTCTCTATCATCCCCTCTCCCAGTACAAGCTCATTTGGGTAACTCGCCTGCCGGTTCACTCTATCGCACAAGGAATCCATCACTTTCCACCTCATCCACATTCCACCTCACATGAGTGACTCTTTCATTGCAGACATCTCCAACTCACTCTCCTGTGCCAAATTAGCACATTCAAACATTGTTTTTCTCTGTGATTTTAACGTCCCAGAGTAACACGCGGACACCCACACACAAAACATGCTTTTTGCAATGACAGCTTCCTTGGACATTAAGCAAATTGTGCTCTCCCCCATACACAACAAAGGCAACGCCATAGACTTCGTCTTCGCATCATCCCCCTGCATTAGCTGTGCAGACTGACACAAGACCCACTTGACTGGTCTGACTACGCTGCTATCCCATTATCAGTCACCCACTCCACTACAGCTCACAATGGTCAGGCTAAACTCCCCCTCACTCGTCGTCGCTCAGTCAAAACCTACCCAGTTAATTACCCAGAAGTAAACTTTGCAGACTTCCCACCACAGGGAATGCCTCAGGCCTCCTGGAATCATTCTGCAGCTATACTATGAATCTGGTGGACACTCATGCCGCCCTAAAATCCAGCTGGGCTAAGACCAAAGCATCCGCCTCATGCTACACCCTTTAGCTAGCCTCCAACAAATGCTCAATCAGAGCTCAAGTGAAACGGTGGCTGTGGCAAACAAAACATTAACGGGAGACATCATCAATCTCAAATACCTGCGCGCAAACCGTAGGATTGTGATTACTTATGCCAAAGCTGCTTACTACACCACCTCCACTGCAGCAGCCTCTAACAGGAGCAAAGCCCTCTTTGAAGTAGGAAAGCATTTTACCAAACCCTCACCCGACCCTGAGGTACCAGCAATTCAGGAAATTTGCGACAGAATCAACAAATATTTTATTGAAAAAATAGACAAAACCCAAGAGACCATCAAATCAACCTCTCACTGCATTAGCATCCCCTGCACCCTGGCATGCACACTGCCCCTCTGAACCAAATTCTCTCCTTTCGTTCCCCCAGATATCCTAAAAATTATTGCCTCACCTCAAACCTACTTCTTACTCTGATTATATATTTCCGACCTCCATCATTAAGCAATTGATGGGCCCGGCGCTCAATGTGCTCAGCAGCATCATCAATACCTCCCTCACAGAAGGATCATAGACCCTCAAGACTGGTCTCGTACAACCTCTTTTGAAAAAAACTACCCTAGATCTAGACGAACTGGTCAACTACAGGCCCATTAAGAACCTCCCATTTATTTGCAAAATCTTGGAAAAAGTAGTTGCTGAACAACTACTCGCCAGAATCTAACAACTCCACCTGCTAAATGACTATGTCAGGGTTTGCCCAAATTAACACTGAGACAGCCACCATCCAGGTGGTGCATGGTGCTCTCCAAATCATGGATAAGGGCGACTCATGCCTCATAGTGCTCCTTAACCTCTCGGCTGCATTCAACATTGTCAGGCACTGCATCTTTCTCTCCCTACTTGCTGGCAAGATGGGATTCTATGGCATTATCCTGAATTGGTTTACCTCCTACCTCTCAGGCAGACATGAAGCTGTCCAGATGAAGTTGCTGCATTCTAACCGACACCAGGTCTCCTGTGGAGTGCCTCAAGGCTCCATCCTCTCACCAATCCTTTTTAACCTTTACATGGAGCCTCTGGGCAATCTCCTCAAAGATCCCAATATAGCCATCCACCAATACACAGACGAAAGTTGTACATCAGAGTAAATGACATCATTCATCTGTGTGATTGCCTAGCCATCATTCATGCCTAGCCTTCATTCAGTCCTGGATGTCGACTGCCTACCTCAAACAAAATCCATACAAGACTGAATTCATCCTTATCCGTCCGCCCGCTAAAAAACAACTTGTCCAACAATGGCTCAATGATATGCGCCTAGAAGGATTTGATCCACAACTCTCAGACTCAGCAAAATCCTTAGTATTCACCATGGACAGAAATCTGTCCTTCCAAAAACACATAGCCAAGAAGGCCCAAATAGCCTGGTTCAGAATCTCTACCCTTTCAAAAATCAAACCTTCATCCCACCACAGGACTTCCAGACTGTAGTGCGGGATGATCTCATCTTGCACATTGATGGCGGAAATGCTCTTCTGACGGGCATCCCAGCTGTTCACTTGGCTCCCCTAAAAGCAGTCGACCACACTGCAACACATCTTACTACTGGAGCATGGAAATTTGACAGGATTACCCCTATCCTATACAAACTACATTGGCTTCCACTCCAAGCCAGGATACTGTTCAAGACTGTATGTTCCCGGCTAGGCTAAGCTCCACAAATCTGGTGGCACACGCTCCTCACGCAGCAAATCAGCCAACCGGCTTAAACAACTTGTCGCAAAGAGAGGACCAATCAACAATCCTTCTCTTGTTATGCACCCACCCTCTGGAACTCGATCCTGGTGTCAGCTCAGAATGGCGCCACAATTCTACAATTTCGCAAATATCTCAAAACATGGTTCTTTCAACAACACCTGACCAAGCACACATTCCAATGGATGCAAATACTGATGTACAGACCTCACAGTACTGCGCTACTGTTAAAAGATGCCACCCCAAATGCGGGCTACCCAAACTTGGTGCAGCACTCTGCGGCTCTTGAGCTAGGTCTGTGATGTAAACAATAAAATAAAATACAAAACAAACATAGTACAAACACCTACAATGTCCAAGTAAGAACAGGATGCCTATGTTCCGACTGGGGTAGAACTCTATTCCCGTAGGCGGAGCTGCACACAAAATAGCTGCACAGGCAATCAATGTCCCATATAACAAGCACTGGCAAAGCCGACATTCTTGGCTATTGCATAGGTATGGGATCTTCATTTTTCAGGCACTTTCATAATGATACTAACTGGCTATAAGATGACAACAGCTGAAAAATGGTCCTCATACCTGGGCATATTGTGGCAGTGCTGGGGACATTCCAATATAAAGCATATACAAGGGCCAGAACTGTTGACTTTGCCAATGATTGTTTTATTTCGACTTTGAGCAAAGAACAGATGCAAGGACACACGTACTGATTATCAAACAACTGACTGAAAGCACACTTAGTTATTGCATCAGGAGCTGGCTTGGCTGATTTATAGCCGTAATTAAGCAATTGCCTTCCAGATAGCTCAGTAGAAAGCACAGCGCTATTAAACACAATAAGCTATCAAGAGGGTGTGCTGGAACCACCGGGGCATGTAGTGAGTGGGAATGGCCATAAGGGCTAGTATGGCTATGGGCAGTTAATGGGTGAATAAATAGCCAAACAACATCCATAGGCTGTGTCCGTCGTCACATCACATCTAGAAGCTTCAAGATTCTCGACAATGGGTGTAGCTCATAAGCAGTGCTTAGAGACAGGAAAACACAGGTTTGGCAGAAAAAGTCAACCGCAATTCCGAAGCCGTGAGAGAGTTTTCTTCCACTTATCTTAGGTCCCATCTCCCATTTACAGCCTCGGATGAAGAGTTGGTTTAGACTCGAAACACGCGTCAAGCTACTTTGCAAATAAATCCATCGGACTTATAACCACATCTCTCTTCAATTACTTGCAACACATGCCTATATTGCCCTCTTGGGCACAGTGCGACTGAGAACTGCCCGTGCTCTAAGTGCTTAGAGACAGGTAACAGCCAAAACTAAAAAGAAGAGCTCCCTCCCCCCACTTCATACTTACCTGCTGGAAGTTTACCTGTCGTGAAGAAGGGAAAAACAGAGCTCTCAAGTTTCCTGTGGCCATAACCGCAAAGGCCATCCTGTCCTGTTCTTGTTCCCCCCCTTTAGATTCTGAGGCTTGTCGTTTTTTTCTTTCCCCATTTGGAATTTAGGAAAACTAAAACAATTCCCAGATTTCCAAGCAAAAACAGGACTGTGTGGCCTTCTCGCGCATGGCCACGGGAAACTAGCAAAACAGTTGGCATTAAGGGTAAAATGTGACCTTGTCTGTACCTTGCCTGCATCTGGAGAAGTGTCAGAGGCCAAAACGTGTTTTCTTGTTTTTAATTGCAAGCGGTTACCTAGACAACTCCCGCCAGATTATCAAAGATTTGCACTGGTGCTAAAAAGTGGGCAAATGCTTTGATAACATAAAATGGAGCAAACAGATTTTGTCACAATCCAGATTATCTAAAAGCCTTTGCATGTGGGTGGAAATAGATCAGGCTGTTTTTGTGCTATTTTTGCGGCATAACAAACAACAAAAGGTTTCAACTACTATTGTTTCATCTTATGCAGCACACATTGTAAATAAAACCGCCTGCTCCAATTTTCCCCAGGTGAAAACATCTTAGACAATACTAATGGGCGCTAAATCTTTTTGCGCCATTCTCTATTAACAAAGCAGCAAAATTGGTGCTAAATTCATTTTTGCAGTTTTTTTGCACAAGTGCAAACATTTGATAATCTGGCCCCTGGTTTTTACAAGCAACCCTTGTTCTGGTGTGTAAGCCACGATTAGGGGGAAAGAATGAGGCAGGGTGTGCACTCAGCAATAAAAAGTGGTCGCCTTTTATTCGGAAACTAAGGTTATACAGACCAACGAAAGAGAACCTAACAGAGCGAGCCGCGCAACTTAAATAGATCGTCGTGTGGTACTGTGTAATGAATAAACGGCTTGCAAAGTGTGGTACTGCTATGCATAACAGATGACAAAGCAGGCAGCTATGGGTAAACTGAAAAGAAAAATGTAACAAACGACCTTAGGAACGAACGCATTCTTGGTAAAAAACGTTTTAGCAAACATATATATGTATGGAGAACACGACTCTATGGTAACCGCTGTTAGGGTTCGGGAACTGCTATGTTGAAAGGCGGGGAGAAAATGCGTACAGCAATAATAACGTAAGAAGTGCAGTAGCTGCTGCTGTGTTCACAAGAGCGCCGTGCCCGGATTTCTAAGCAAGGCGCGGTGGCACTGAATGCAGCAATCCGTGAAGGGCCGGGGGGAATTCTTCCCCGTCCGGCCCGCGAGGAAGGAACAGCTAAGCGCCCCGGTCAGGCGGGGGAGGGATGTGCCGCCTGCGAGCAGCACGGAGCAGGGTAACGCCACCCACATCCTTCCACAGAGCTGGAGTTTCAGCAAAGCCGACGGGTCAAGGGCGGCGGTGTCGTATCATGCCAGAAATACGTCCCGAGCCGACACTGCGCGCAAAGGTCGCCCTGGCCGGCCCGAATCTGTTTCCGCGTGAAGGAAAGCAAAGCACGGAGGGAAACGTAGCGCTGCGGAAGAAATGCGCGCTTCGTGGGGAGGCAGGCGCCAGCCACCTGAGGCTTGCAGGGGATTCGTTTCCAGCAGTGAATGAGCAGCTCAGCTGCTGCTGCTGACGGGAGGGGGCTTGTGGGGGAGGGCGAAGAGTTAGAGCTGGCGGACAGGTGCGTGGAGGGGGAGGTCGCACAAGGAGCTTGGCTCTGCATGCTATCGCGGTGCAGAGGTGTTCGAACCGGACAATTACAGGAGGAGGAGGGGAGTAAAACGCCCCGAGCCATGGACCACGAGCGGTGACCAGCAGCATTACGCGGCAAGGGTTGAGGCACGACAGGACCACTCGGCTGCAGCCCGGGCCAGTCCGCATCTCGCTGCACCTGCTGGGAATTCCGGGCTGGCAGAGCGGCGTTTCTCCCGTCTGATCGTCCCCCTACCCCTTGCACCAAACAGCAGGACCTCGAGCATCAGCGGCAGCAGGGAGGGGCGAGGTCCTCATCGGCTGTAACTCCCTGGTCAGTTTCTCTCTCACTGCACTGCACCTGCTGTCCAATCCCCTCCGCGCACTTCCAGGTCAGTTCCCCTCCACCTTCACGCCCTCCCTGATCAGCACCTCTCAGGCTGCGGCAACTCATGGCCAGTTCTTCTCCAACTATTGAACAGCCACCCTCTCCCCGCATCTTCTTCTCAGCCCCCTTCCTATAGCTCTTAATGCTCCATGTAACTCCCGGACATCCCCTCTCGCATTACACCACCTTGCCAGTTCCTGTCGCTCTGCATATCCTGATTAGTTCACCTCTCTCTGCACGTTCTAGCCAGAACCCTTCTGCTTGCATTCAGCGGGCGGTGCTTCTCCCCAAAACCCTCTTAGTTGCTTCAACTATCCTTACCTCCCACTACCAGTCCCTGTCTTCCCTACACCCCCATAAACAGCCCCCCTTCCCTTACAGACATTGACAAATATCTGTACCCTTTCATCTTCTAGGCAGCTTCTCTCGGCGCA
The DNA here is from genome assembly GCF_040938575.1 of Ambystoma mexicanum. NCBI lineage: Eukaryota > Metazoa > Chordata > Amphibia > Caudata > Ambystomatidae > Ambystoma > Ambystoma mexicanum. The sequence goes on along the minus strand of NC_090926.1, from coordinate 693,926,780 downwards.
CCCTCTGTTCAACTCATACATTCTTGCATTTCCTATCCAACCCCCCTGTTCTCCGCCTTCTAGACTGTTTCTTCCTCCACTTTCTTTCTCCCTGCACCTTCTGGCCAATCCCTGTCCTCTCGCAGATAATTTCCTTTCTCCTTGCATCCCCTGGCTCGTCTCTCTGTTCTTGCACACCCTGGTCGGTTTCCTACCTCCTTCATTTCGTTGGTCAGTTCGTCTCCCTTTGCATCACTTGGACAGTTCATTTTTGTTTTATCTGCTTGTCAGTTCCTCACTTCTTGCACTTCTTCAAAAGTGGGGACTCACCGAACCCATGCCTCCTCTGCTCTGACCTCTAATCCCCCCATGGATCTCAACCTCTCCACCCCCCTGAACCAATCCAACTCAGGGGTCCGCAGCCGAGAGGACCTGATCATTGCCTCGGCCTTTGGCACGGTGCTCTCCTTCATGTATGTGTCTGGGGTGGCAGGGAACATATACACCTTGGTGGTGATGTGCCACTCCATGCGCTATGCCGCCAACATGTACATCTCCATCGTAAACCTGGCGCTGGCCGACCTCCTCTACCTCTCCACCATCCCCTTCATTGTGTGCACTTATTTTGTGCAAGACTGGTACTTTGGGGAGCTCGGCTGCAAGGTGCTATTTAGCCTGGACCTGCTCACCATGCACGCCAGCATCTTCACCTTGACGGTCATGTGCTCGGAGCGCTACGTGGCAGTCACAAAGCCCCTGGACACGGTGCGGAGATCCAAGAGTTACAGAAAGGCCATGGCCGGCGCTGTCTGGGCCCTGTCCCTTCTCCTCACCCTGCCCATGATGATTATGGTCCACCTTACCCACAGTAAGGTGAAGGGGGGCAAAAGGATCTGTGCCCCCACCTGGAGTGCTGATGCTTACAAGATCTACCTGACTGTGCTGTTCAGCACCAGCATAATGGCCCCCGGGGTCGTGATCGGCTACCTCTACACAAAGCTGGCCCGGACCTACTTGGAGTCAACGAGGAACCCCATCAACAGGAAGGACAGCAAGCGCTCCCCCAAGCAGAAGGTGCTGATCATGATATTCAGCATCGTGCTGGTCTTCTGGGCCTGCTTCCTGCCCTTCTGGATATGGCAGCTGGTGCCGCTCTACCACCGCTCCATCCAGATGTCCTCGGAGACCCAGAAGAGCATCAACTACCTGGTGACCTGCCTGACCTACAGCAACAGCTGCATCAACCCCTTCCTGTACACCCTGCTGACCAAGAACTACCGGGAGTACCTGAAGAACCGCCACCAGAACTTCTACCGGTTCACCTCCTCCTTCAGGAAGCGGGGCTCCAACCTGCAGTGCTCCTCCTGGGGGAAGTCCATATCCTCCAGCAACCAGTACGACTATGTGTCAGAGTCTATGGTCATGACCACCCTGAAGGACCACAGCTGAAGGCGGTGGAACCCAGGACCAGCTGGGAACATGCATCAAGGTCTGCCTGGGAGGTAAGGGCGTCTTGTCTTATCTTCCATTCTTTTCAATAACAGCTGGAAACACATCCTTGTCATGTTTGGGTGTGGGCGAGATCACAATGCACTAAATTTGGATTTTAGAAAACAAATGTAGTAGCAGCAACAACAACAAAGCTATTTAGCAGATGCAGTTCCCTGCTGCACTCCATTAATAAACAGTGATAGCACGATATTGCATGTCAGGAACGACTAGCTCCCCCATCGTTGCTTCCCATTGCATTTTGGTACTTGTAGTTTGCTTTTCCAATTAAACGGACAGGCCCAAAATTACCAGAATGCAATGATCTACAAACAAAAATCCGAGCGTGAGTTGCTCACTGTGACTAATGGGGAGTCCCTTAACATCTCTTAATCGCCCCATTATACATTGTTAAAATAGGACCCATGTTCCATTGGCACAGCGGGCTATCCATGTGTCCCGTGTCAGTTACTAGCTGTTCAGCCACTCCTGGCTTCTTATCTCACATTCCATTTGCATTCTACTGCTGTACCCATTATTGCCTTGCCTTTGCAACGCAATAAGTACAATGACAGGTAGCAGAATGCCATGTTGTGAGCGAGGGATGGTTGACCACCTCCCAGTTGGCTTGGTAGGTTGAAATGCATGTGCTATAATATGCAATGGAATTATGGAATGTTGATTATCTATTCATTCACATTATCATCTGGTGGTGTTAAGCAGTTTTTGTTTGTTGTTATAGCCCAGCTATATTGTGCAAGCCTGGGCTCCTAGGAGTACACCTTTCTGAGGAAGAAGGACAATGTGTGTGCTCATTGTACGCGAGCACAGCATCCTGCCTTCCTCATGCTTTCTCATTGATTGTTCCTCCCCAGGGGCCAGGCAGCCGCCCACACTTCTCCAGATTAGACGCACTGTTATTTCCATCACCGAGAGCGTCCGGGGAGCTGCCGTCCAAGATTATTTCAGACTCATTGAAAGAATCCGCTGTCAGCAGAAGGCAGAAACGATTGCCCCAGTAGCATTGGTTAGCAATGCACACACAGGAATACCTGGGTGGAAGCAGTGGCGTAACACAAAATTTGGGGGCCCCCTGCGTGCCATGCTGAGGATGGCCCCCCTCCAACTCGGCAACAAATCACGGGTTGAGCCACACTCTGTGCCAGCCTAGATTGCTACGCTTTTGCGCAATACGCATGTGCGTGCTGCTGAAGGGGTATGCCACACACTGTACTAGGAGAAATATATAAATATGTGTTTTAATGCAATATACAGAACACTTTGTGAGAAAAAGTGGCTAAAAATCCAGTGTTTGCAATTGTTTTGTAGGGTAACACCAATCCGCTACATACAAGTCACCACCAGTGCACAGGAACATTAATGATTTTCTATTAGAAATGCCATGCCACACTGAAAACATGTCCAACCGGCTGCGCAATGTAGACCAGTGTAGACATGTAACAACATTAATGTAAACAAAGCCAGGCCACATTTAGACATACCTAGACTGGTTGCACCAACATGCCAATTGAAGCAATACCGTTCATCAAGAAGAGAGAACACATTCAAGCCCGCCTCTCTGCGGCCTCTAACAACACGGCCAAACTCTTTAAAATCTGCAATAAACTGGCCAATCCTGTTGTAGTCTCTACCTTTCCTGTACCCACACAGACCCTCTGTACGGCTCTGGCCTCTCACTTCTTTGCTAAAGCTCAGAACATCCTGTCTTCTATCTCTTCTTCCTCTCCCTCTTCCTCTCTCAGTCCCCCTTTGGCCATCTCTCCCTCTCCTCCTCCTTTCTCCTATTTCTCTCTGACAACACCTGACGAGGTTTCTAGACAAGTCCGATCTATGAAAGTGGCGTCCAAACAGGTGCTCCCCTGCTCCTCCAGAACCATCAAGGACCATATTTACACATTCACTCCAGCCTTGGCCGACTTCTGAAATCACTCTTTCACCACTGGAAGGTTCCCCTTGCCCTTAAGCACTCCCTTGTGCACCCACTCCTCAAGAAGCTGTCTGCAATCGTACCTAGCCGGCAAACTATCGCCCAATCTCCATCACCCGTTTCCTGGGCAAACCCTTGGAAAAGGTGCCCATCTCCCAGCTTATATGTATAAAAACAGAGGGAGGGTGAGGCGCGCACTCTGGTTCCCAGTGTTGAATACCTGCTGCATTTGAAGTTGCTGTTCTCGTCCAAGCGCTTTCATGTCTCTAACAATCTTCAGGGAGGCTGTCTTTTCAGGTGTTACAGATTAGTCTCAATTGGTCTCAAGGAATTCTGGTAGCTGTAGTTTGTTTTTGGTAATCAGGAACAAACTCCCCTCCAAAAGCAACATTTTTCCTAGTGGGGTTTGGGGGGAAAACCAATGATGTGGCTCTCCATCTCCCAGCTTACTCTCCACACTGAATCTGTTGGTTGTCACCATGACCATCAGCCTGGCTTCAGAGCTGCCAGAGGCACGGAAACTGCTCTCCTGAACACCTGTGAAGATCTGCTGTCTAACCGTGATTCCAGCATTCCTTCTAACCTCATCCTCCTTGATCTTTCCTCTGCTTTTGACACAGTCAATCACGCCATCCTGATCAATCGACCCTGGAGTGGCTGACCTCCTTCCTCTTGGACCGCCCCTTCCAGGTCCAACATGGTCCCTTTCTCTCTGCCACCTCTCTCTCTACCTGTGGCGTTCCCCAGGGCTCTATTCTTTCACCCTGGTTTTTCAACCTCTACTTGGCCTCTTTTGCCCACCGGATCTCTACCTTCTCACCTAACTTTCAGTGTAATGCCGATGACAGTCAGCTTTCCTTCAGGCTCCCCACAGCCTCTTCTCCTCTCTCGCTCATTCCTGACTGTCTATCGACAATTCAGGATTGGTGCGTCTCCAACAATCTCTGCCTTAATGCCAGTAAAATGGAGATCATTCTCATTGGGACCCCGGCCCATGCTTTCCCTCTCTCACACTGGCCGCCTGTCTTGGGCCCTCTTCATTCGCCTTCCTGCAAGGCAAGAAACCTTGTTGTCATCTTGGACTCCACTCTCTCTTTCTCTCCTTACATCTCAGAGATCGCCAAGAAGTCACATTACCAGCTGCACCTCCTCAAAGGGACTCTTCCCTTTCTCACTTTCCCCCAGATGCTCACTGTCTCCAGAGCTCTAGTTCACTCTAGGCTGGACTACTGCAACAGCCTTTTTCTCAATGTGCTTTCCTCTACTCTCTGCCCTCTGCAACTAATCCAGACCAGGACTGCAAGACTTATCCTTGGCCTCAAGCCCAGGGACTGTTTCTTTCCAGCCCTGAAATCTCTCCACTGGCTCCCGGTGGCTGCAAGGATCAAGTTCAAGACCATTTGCATTGTCCACAAGGATTTCTGGGGCCGGGACCCACACTAAATCCAATGCTCTCTTCCAAAATACCTTCCTTCTCAAGCCCTTCGCTCAGCTTCCACCAACTCTCTAAGGGTTAGAAGCTTCTCCAAGCAGAGAGTGGGGTGTAGATTTCTCCTCTCTGCAGGTGCCTCCCTCTGAAATGGCCTCCCTGCCCCTCTCAAACTTGAGCCAGACCACCTGAAGTTCAGGAAGCAGCTCAAAACATTCATCTTCTCCTCTGCTTTCTCTCTCTCCCTCCCCTGCTGACCTACCTGTCTGCTGTACCGAATGGTTGCTTGGCTACACTCAGAGTCTCACTGAGTCCAGGCTCTTTCTTGATCAGTCACCCTTGCACGGCCTCCGGTCCTACCATGCACTTAGGGGCTATAAATGTAACCCTACAGTCCCTTGTTCTCGTTGCACTACCCAAAGTCGTGTTGCCCTGGCTGTACTTATTCAGAGAATTGCTGCCCTGTTTTCCCCTCCTCTCCCCCTTGCACTTCTCATTCTCACATGATCTGAATGACACAAGGTCTAGTAAAATGGTTTGTCTTGTCCTCCCCTCTGCCTTCCCTCCCTTGCCTTGTGTACAGGCGCATTATAAATGACATATATCATATCCTATCATTTTATCACAGATGCCCAGAAAAATATACCATGCCGCAGTAAGAAATGGCTAGACTGGTAGCACCCAAATGCCAGTCTAGCCAGGTAATTACACTTAGCAGGACTGCTTTATTAGAAATGGCCAGTTAAAAAAAGTCATAGTAAACTGAGATATGACTAGACTTGCTGCACCAAAATGCCTCTCTAGCCATGAATACCACATATCATGCCTGCTTAGCCTGAACATGGACACCAATTATGGTTTATTGCAAAATCCCACCCCCCACACATCTCGTCTCCCTCCCCCTCTACCCCAACCTCTAAAATCAGCTCCTTGGTGCAGAATTACCTCCACATCCTCTACCTTGTCCCAGTGCTAACATATGAGGCTCCGTGTCTCATAGGTAAGTACTGGGATGAGGAAGGGTGAGACTAGGATTAATGAAGAGTACAAGTAGCTAAGTCAGACATTACCTCCATTTACCTGTACCTCATCCCAGTACTTGTGAATGAGGCAGAATGCTCATACACGAGTACTGGGACGACGAAGAATTGGGCTAGGAGTAATGAAGATTACCAATAAGTAATCAAGACATTAAACACAATTAGTGGTGCAACACTATTGAGCTGACCTGGGCTTCAGCACCCCCTCTCCTTGAAATGTTGGGCTATGTTGACTCCACCTGGCTGACCTACAGAGCAGTTGCCGGACAGAACAGGACACAGATGTTAAACGGCACCTGGGATTTGCTGTTAACAAAGGCCCAGCAATTACTAATGTAAAGCATTTCACTGTTAGTAAATGCACTTCAAATGCCAAATTGTTTAGGCAATTGAATCGTAATGTAGGTTTAGTGTTTGATGCCAGGGGAGTGATTGGAAGGGTAGAGAGGGAACAGGAGACCGCTCATTCTCACAGCAGTCAATAAGTGGGTGCTTTCAGACTTAAAGGAGAGAGTTAACTGCTTGTAACATTGAATCGGCACTACAATAGTCTCATTAAAATGCGTAAAGAAGTTAGATGCCCCCACACAGCTAAATTTGCCCCTCCCCCATCGCCCGTGTAGTTAGCGCTTCTCCCAACATTTGAAGGGTTAGCCCCCCGAAATGTAGGTTTTGTTGCACCCCTGAACACAAGCACACACACCATTCATCATATAGATACATGCACATCCAGCCATCCGTACATTTAAGTGTGCACCCTTTCACCATACAGGCACACCCAGGTAGCCACCCGTACATTTCAGTGTGTACCCTTTCACCATACAGGCGCACCCAGGTAGCCACCCATACAATTATGTGTGCACCCTTTCACTGTACGCACACCCAGCCACCCATACATTTGTGTGCACCCTTTCACCATACACTTGCACACGCACACGTCATGGGGATGAGAGTAGCCCTATTACTTCAAAAATAAATTGTTTCTTTTTTAAGTCGTTCATAAAGAAATTATTTCTGTTAAGGACCGAACCGTAACGGAAATAATTTCTTTTTGAAGGCAGAGTGACTTCTAAAATAAATTATTTCTTTTGGAAGTCAGTGGGCTCCCCAGACCCCATGACATGGAGGCCTCCAGCCTAGTGTCTTCCATGTCATGGAGCGGGGGGTGCTCTCAGCCTTCAAAAAGAAAGTTTCTCTTTGTAGTCACTCTGCCATCATAAAGAAATTATCTTTGTTACAGAAATTATTTATCCCTGAATGCAGAGTGAATTAAAAAAGAAAAAAATACTTAAAAAAAAAAAAAGTATTTTTGGTTTTGTTTTGTTCCAAGTGGGGCCCCCTCCCAAGCCATATGGTGTTGTGGCCCCCTGCACCGCGGGGGCTGCATGGGCACCTGTTATGCCAGTGGGTGGACGCTACTTACCAGTATTACTCTTGGTCTTGCTCTCAAAGAACCACGAACAGGAGTTTATACTGAGGTTATTGCACTACCTTAGGGCACACGGCTCAAGTCGAGGGTACACGTGGGGGACGGAGTACACCCACTTTATTCAGGGGGTGGACTCAGTGCCCCCAGCTAAAATGAGAAACATTGAATGTCCTCTTTGAATTCATGAATTAAAGCCAACCTTGGGGATCAAACCGCAGTCATCAGGTTTGTAGGCCAGGCACTCCACCACTGCACCATATAACCTGATGAAAACAGCAAACAACTAAAGGAGAAATGTTCAATTTCGGTACTGCAAGTCCCAGGGAAAACATTTGTATTGGTTCTTGGAGTTTAAAACATGCACACCTTTTAAAGTTGTCAAAAACACTATTAGAAGAAAATATCCTCTCCTAGTTTTGTGTGTGTTGATTTTATGAAAGGCAAATGCCATTTGTCCTGTTTAATTTGGGTGGATATGCAAAGCCAATTTAATGAAATGTGCATATTTCACCATGATTTGCTCATTTCTGGCGACTTCACCTCCCATTGCGTTTGTTGATGAGCACCTCCCCCCACTTTAATTTCAAGGACTTGACCCCTGATTAGGAGGGAGGCATTTAAGGTGCTTTGTAAAGAAAAGGGTGAGAGGAGGAAGTAATTTAAGGTGCTTTGTAAAGAAAAAGGTGAGAGCACCTCGTGAAGGCGATCTGACTGGCCGGGTGGGGATATCATAGGGGCAAGGACCCCAGTTGCGACGGGAAAACGTTTGCCTCTTTTCGAGCTCGGTAGGGGTTTATCTGATCAGCACAGGCAGTTTCCGGTATTAAAATAATGCTGCATTTTTCTCTTGATGTATTGTGGGCCTTCCAAGAGATGCATTGTGGGTCAAGATTTGCAAAACTTGCAACAATATTCGGCATTGATTGCGCCATTTCTCTAGCTGCTCGTGCAGATCTGGATTCCGGAAGGATCTGTGAGGCCCCTTCTGTGACAGCCAATAACCCTTCAGTGAACCCGCATGCCAGATTGTCACCAAGCCAACAGCTGTGTTGGCTTGGTGACAATCTGGGATTTGGTACATGCACGATACCTTTATGAGGCGTAAAGGAGGGTGTCTTAAGACCCAGTGGCACCTAGGGGCATTTCAGGGCACAGATTGCATATGCAAGCACCAGGGCTGGGGCCCGGCCCTCTTTGCCATGGGCAAGCCAGCAAATCGCTGGGACATCAGGGCTCAATGGCTGGCTCGGTGACACAGTATTCATAGTCTTTGATGTGAGATAATGCCCCCTACAGTGGCGTGACTGAACCCACTCTTGTTTGGGCCTGCTCTCCAGGCAGACTGGAGACTGTGTGCGGCTGCACCTGAGCAGCAGAGAGTAGCCATGCTGGTGCTGTGGTGTAGAGAGAGTACCAGATACACTCATTATTTGGCCCTCGATATTTTGTCATGGTTTGGTGGATAGAATGAGGCGGCCTAGTCATGTCGGGAGCTGATGTGGTAGCGGGGTGCACTACCAGGGTTGGTTGGGACAGGAAGTGAGTGGAGCTGGTAGAAAACGTGCTGGAATGTTCTTCATACAGAGACGATCTAGCTGTCAAAGTGATTTTCCAGGTAGAGGGGGCGGGGTACCTAAACCGTGTACATTGGTACTCAGGAGAGGGGCCAGTTTTGAAGGGAGGGAGGTTGTAGATCCATTTGATGTGATATGGAGACACAGTATTTAATTTCTGCATCCTTTCCGTTTTAGAAAACTCATTGCCATCCTTGAGTCAAAGGCTGGCTTCTGCACCTGGGACTGGACTTGCTAGTTAGAACTATGAGTCCTCAAGGGCAGGCGGGGTGCAGTAGTGCGTGGCCACCTTCACACATTAGGAGTGCTTGGGGGAAACTGTTACGATTAAGGGCAGCAGGTGTAATACGCGTGGGATGCCACACAAGCCCCGCCACAGGGTTACAAGGAACTGGGCATTTCAATGTCTCATAGCAAAGGCCTTGAATGCCAGCAGAGGAAGGGGCAAAGCTAACTGCGAGGTGGCAGAGATCAAAGGGCACACTTAGATCCAGAAGTATTGGCAGACATGTCTTGTCTTCACCAATTAACACAACACATGTGCTTATCCAGGATTTCGACTACACTGAGATGTTGGGGTGATGTGATGGTTGAGATGTGATGGTTGAGATACGCCTACGGTTGGGCAGCTATGTGCTTCTCCAGGATCTCAACGACACTGCAATGTGAAGGTGATGCCGTACGTCCTCCGGAAGTGCACTGTGCCAATGTTGCCATTGCATTGTCCTGAGGTAGCCTGGAAAAGTGAGGAGTAGTGCGCTTAGGGACCTCGGCTGTTTAAAAACTTCTCAAACCAGGGCCAAAAAGGATTACACACATATGTTCAAGTTCATGAAACGATCTCATAAGAAATTGCAATGTGTGAAGAATTTAGAAAATGACATTAGATCTTGGTTAATCTCAGATAAACAAAAGCACATTAATGACTTGCTATAGGAGCCTGCGTGTAACTTGAAGGTCCCATTCAGGAGTTTTTCCTCTCAGCCATTCATCTGATGTAAAAAGAAAAGGGAGTACTATTGTTTTGGGTTATGTACGATGTCTATAATTCGTCAAGAGACAAGGTAAATCAGTGCCCTTGTGCTGCTCTATCGTTCTCCAGATTGGTCACTCCCTGGGCTTTACCTCATTGCCTTCGGTGAGACCCTTATCTGTCTGGGGGTTCATAATGGCCTCTCCACAGTCTACCACCCCCTCACCACGCCACCCCACACCTCATCCTTCACCTCTGCTGTCAGGCCCATCAGTGCGGTTTCATTGCCTGTCCACCCGCCCAACTCTGCCTTGGCTCGCCCCTCCTTCGGTCCGCTCCAGGGTCCTCGATCAACGCTGACTGGCCGAGCCACACCCCTCCCCCAGGCGCTTCATCGACATCAGTCTTTGCTGGTCCTGCTTTCTTTCTGTTATGCCACATGCCTTCCACCAGTCTTCCCAATGAGCGCCCCGGGATCACACCCTGATTGTCCTGGGTTATTAGTCGCAATGAACCCCCTGGCGGAGACCTTTCCCGATTGTTAACATCGCCATGGGCCGTTTTCAAGGGTATACAGTGATTTTAACAAATCACTTTTACAACTAATTAAAAAAAACGAAAAAAGAATAAATGGGGTGAGGTAGTAAACGAAGTGGGGAGGGGCTTGGGGTGTGGCAATAAAGCTAGGATAACGAGGAGCTTGGGGGGGACCCCCATATTAAAACCAAAAAAGCAAAATGTTTTCATTATTTTTAATTTGTTATACATGTTTTAGTTATTTCTTGATTCGTTAACATTAATATCAGATGGAACCGTTTTCAAGCAGGTAAGCCCACTGCCATGGGCTTTGTTACCTAAATATGCAACTTTCACAAACAGATTTCAAGTTTTCCCAAACCACGGGAGAGTAACGCATCTAGTCCTATTTGAGAGCAGCAATCCGATAATTGTCGTTATAGATTTATAAAGGGAAAATAGAGTACCAAATTCAAATAAAATCGTCTCCACATTAACTACTCTGGGACAAACTGAGAGTTCTGTAAAGGCATTTTACATACATGCCATAGGCGTCACACTCTTCTCCAGGGCATACAGTATTTTAGGAAAGAAAGCCAATACTTCTATTTTCCTATTTTTGATGAACATCAAAAAGAAGGGGGTGCACTGAGGTGAGATCGGTACCCTCTCCCCCTTCCAGTTCAATCGGTCCGGAATCTAGGCGTAAAAATCTCTGCCTCTCTTGCTCTTGATGACCATGTGGCTAGTATATGCAGGGCCGGGCACTTTAAACTGTGAATTTTGCGGAAAGTCCTTCTTCATTCCCGCCGAATGTCAGGCACCGCTGGTGGCACCTCTGGTCTTAAGTTCCATTTATCATTGCAACTCCATCTATTTGGCACAACGGTGCTATCTGATTAACAGGCTTCAACTATTGCAGCATGCGGCCGCTCGCTCTATACTTCGCTCCCCATTTGGATCTCTGTTGAGGAAACTGCACTAGCTCCCTGTTGGCAGCCGGATCCTATTCAAATCTATGTGTCTGGTGCACTGTGCCACTTATGGCATGGGAGCAGAGTATCTCCAAGCCAAATTTGTTCACTACGTTCCGACCCGGCAGTTGAGATCTCAATCTGCGCTTCTTGTAGCAGACCCTCGCTACCGTCTGTCGCGTAAGGGAGGATGAGCCTTTTCTGTGGTGGCATCAAGATCTTGCAATGATCTTCATTTCGCTCTTCGTGCTACTGCGGATCATCTCATGTTCTGCAGAATTCGGAAAACAACGCTCTTTTAGTATGGCTCTCTGACACGGTTATGTTACTTGTCCTCCTACCACTCGTCAGCACCAAGATGCCCTCCGGTGTACATGCACTTTACTAAGTTCCCTTAACAAAACCATAACAGATCAAACTCTGGTACTCATGATGAGTATGTTGGTAACAGCTGTAACGGTTTATTGAGAAGCCATCCTCAACACGGGGGTCACTTCCCTCCCACTCAAGTGGTCATGCAACAAACTGTTTAACAGATTCTTTTATTCAGCCCTACATCAGACGCATGTCATGTCCTTTAGATCCTTCTCCCCTTAGCTAACAATGAGCCAAGAACCAGGCCAGTGTACAGGAAGTATATTGGTATTTATTTAAATGAACAGTAATAGAAATTAGCTCAAAAATATTGAAAACACCACTTTATCTGTGGCAACACACAAACAACTTCTCTCAGCATAAATGAATCACAAAAGTGAGTTAAAAAGAACACAAAAACAGTTGTACACTTTCTATCAATTCCACTTCACAAAATAATTACACTGATCAATAATATCATTTTGCCCAAACTTTTGGTTTAAAATAAACACAGGGTGATTTATTGCTTTGTTTTTCAGACCCCCCCTTTGCTTTGGTCTATGTTGGGAAGTCAGACAGAAAAATTGGGATGCTTTGGGGAATTTTGGATTTCAGACCCCCTTTACGGAAAGGCTTGTGTTTAGAACCTGGATAAAAAGGTTCGACTGATTTAAGAACAAAGACACCTCTCTTTCTAAAAGAAGTCAGGATCAGTTAGATAATATTTCCCAATTAAATTATAGGCTATAGTTTTCAGTGCACACTGGGAAATGAGCTTTGTTAATTTCGAATTTTGAAAAAATTCACCCTGTAGTGTTCTGCCAAATAGAGAATTAATTAACTTAATATTTTTAGTTACTTAGGCTAAGGATGTATCCAGGTTTACCCACCCCACCCACTATAAAGGGAAAGGATTCAAGGCAGACTTCCCCCCACCTTCTCGTTTTCCAGGGCTTAGTTCTACTTACACAGCTAGCCTCAGTTTAAGGTTCAGGAAAGGCAGCTGCTTCGCAGGGCACTCTGGAAAGATGGGGCAGGGGTCTGGTCACTCCACTCTCAAAGATGGCCTCTGGCCCTTCACCACAGGACCCAGTCAGCTTTGAGGCCTTCCTAGAAATAGACAGCTCCACCCAGATGCACTCTCAGCAATCTCCTCTGGTGTCCCCTTACAGCTGTCAGACGGTAAGTTTTAGCAGCCTATCTGATGGTCTGTCTCTTGTCTTGGTCCTCCTGTCTTTCTGTCTTGGGTTTTTGTGTGTGCCCTGTCCTAGTGCAGTCCCCCTTATATAGCAGCAATGACATCACCCATTTTACAATCTTGGGGAAGTAACCTACAAAAATCCCTGCCAATAGGATTAGACAGTTACCCACTCTTTCCGCCCGAACCCAGCCTCCAAGTCAGGATTGGTTTAGTGGTGTGGAGCAACATATGTCTATTCCCATCATCGCCGCTTTGTTCTCCTTTCAACTTTTTGGCAAAAACTAGTTATGTATCACAACTTCAGAATTTTACTAGCAACTGCCATACTAAACATATTTTCTTATTTAGCTAATCATGGAGAATTAGATAAGCTGACCAACAAATACGTACGATGTAGCATGGCCATGTGGCACATTTCTGCCTTTTCCATAAAAAGCACAACAGTTATGAACATTTAAGTTATTAAGCATATCCCTAATTTCATTTTCCACCCGCTCACCAACCCTCACATTTGGAACATGTTCAGATCAGCCAGAAACCTAGTCTAACTGGTTATTACAGTTGCCAGAGTCACAGGTAGATGCATTTTATATCCCCAAAACTACCTGCAAATTACTATAAAATATGCTGATTCCTCCTTATTTTGTAAATTAAAATGTTGCTTATCCATTGGTAATGACAGGTAGGCCCCTTTCCACATGGCTCTTTAATTTTATATGAAAAACAAAAACCAATACCAGGCCGTTTTTGTTTCAGTGTTTAAAATCTTGCTATTCATGTGAAAGGGACTTCTGTTTGGGGCCTTTAAATGCACCCCACACAGTAAAATCTTGTGTTATTTCAAATAATGCTAGTTTTGAAAAAGAAAACCCAATAATCAGTTGGGATCACACAGGATGCAGTATTTGCTTCACGGAGTACACAGAAAGCATTGCATGGGGTAAATGTTGTTTATGTGGGAAAAGACCTAGGCATCAAGTCTGTGGTGAGAATTGCGCAGCCTATAACCACCTGCTTAAATAAGTAGTGTCAACATCAATACAAACACAATCATGAGTGCTACTTCACAGAAACTGTATGACACAACTCATAAAAGAGAATTACCAATTTTAAAAGTTATTGGTAGCAGGTATCAATGGCCCATGCATTTCGGACCAGAGGTGTGCTTCATCGGGGCAAAATCTATTGCAATGATACACATCAGAAAAAAGTGTGTATGACAGCGAACATAAGTATCAATTATTCAATTACATTAAATAGCAGTAGGCAGGGGTCCAAAAAACATAATACCCAAACAACGCAAAATAAAAACAGAATGGAAAACAAAAAGGAAAAAATCCAGAACACCATGTGATGATGATCAATACTGAAGGATATCCCCATAGAGATGCACAGGGGTCAACGTGATGGTTAACAGCTTGGGTGTTGACTAATGTTCACCCATAGTGAGCGCGTGGACTTAACTGTGGGCTGGGGGAAACAGACAGAAAATGTGATAAAAGGCAAACGGACAAAGACGATTTTGCTTATGTGCCACATTGAATACATAGAAAGCACTGCATCCAGTAAATTTTGTATATTTACTCCATGCAGTACTTTCTGAGCACCCAATGCAGTAAATGTCCCATGCCATCCCAACCCATAATTAGGTGCTGTTTTAGTAACAAGTGGTATTTAAAACGCCACGTTTTTACCATTCACCTCATTTTTGTAATGAGGCCCATGTGTTACAAATAAAACAGGTTATTTGCCAACTCAGCGATACTGGCCGTATCGACTTCACAAGGTTAAAACGCTGGGTCCTCCCTACCAGTATTCAAACCAGTGATCTGCAGGTTGTACATAGATGTCTGCAGCAGGAATGTTAGCCCAATGAGCTGTCTCAGCAGAGAGTAATATCAAGAATGGTTATACTTATACAGCACAAATCAATATAGCATTCCTTATTATTTCAATTTAGTAACACAGCTCAGTGAGTTAACATAGATGCTAGTGACTTCTGTTGCAATTTGTAAATCATAGGGTTGAAGGTGGGCTGATGGGACTCGGCCTTCCACACTTCTGAAGTAGATCAACTGAGTACCACTGTGGTTTAAAGAACTCCTAATATTGCGCCAAGAAATAATTGCCTCCGTGGGTGGTGCACCACAAACCACAAATGGAATTGTTTCTTGGCACCACAACAGGAGCAATTTCACAAACCGGTGATACTTATTTTATTGACTTCTGTATGGCAAAAGAACCCTCCCTGTCTGCATTTGAAACTGTGAACGAGGGGTTGCACGCACATGCCTGCAGCATGTCTGTTAATTCCCTGAGCTATCACAGCGGGCTATTGGGATCTGTAGTAAACTTCAAACCTCCATTTGTAACCTTTGAATCAGGGATGGCAGGGATATTTGTGGAGAATCCATGGCGGTCACAATACATCTTTGAACTTCTTTGAAGAATGGTCGTTGGGCCAGCAAATATCTTTCTCCGGACGTTTGTCCTTAAGCGGGCATGTGCCTGAGGGAGCTGGCACCAATGAACAAAAAGCTACTTTGCCTTTGCCAATCCATGGCAGTGCTAAACCCAGGCAAGCGTATTCAGTCAAAAGGCTAGGGCCCTGATTCACAGAAACATTGTATTAAGTTGCAATCCCTTTGAAAGAATACTCTGTGAATCAGGTCCTTAATCTCCCAAATCTTTGGTGATTTCGTGAAGCTGCACTGCCTCAAACTATCTTCAGGTTGTAGGTACCTTTTTATTTTGGTTTGTTTCAGCTAAAATGCTAAAAAGTATAGGGAAAGTGCGGGTTGAGTGTGATGTACGTAGAGGCAGGAGGTTGCTAGCAACATTGTGGGAGAGTTACAACATACAGCATTCAAATTTTCAAACTGGAACTACTTGAGGGAGAGTTGCAACTACTATGCTAGTTGAGGGTGACATAAACCATTAAAATAGGCAATAGATGAGAGATAGAAAATCAAAACAGGATTTGGTTGAGCGATAGGTAGAAATTAAAAAAGGTTGACAACCTTTTGTAACGGACAAGAAAAAATTGTGTTTTCAAAGTTTAATCACAAGGCAAAATACTATTTGAGAAGAAAAAACTCGGAAGAACAATTCTAAGAATTGTTTCGAGGCTGGGGATACAGTCAGTGATCTTGCATGAGTGTTCCAACTTGTTGTAGCTGATGAGACAACATACTAGCTCGGACGATTCGCGATGAAACTAAATATTAGTATCAAAGAAACATTTTTAGAATGATTTGGGCATAGGAGATTTTGTTCCGTGTCTGTGAGTGAGTGTGCCAACCCTTTGTGATAAACGAGGCAAAAAACTAGTTACAAAGAAACCTTCTAGAAAAATGTCCGGGGCTTGAGATGACATTTGTTGGCTGTGAATGTGCCAACCAAAGGATGAGGCAAAATACTAGTCGCAAGAAAAAGTAGGAAGGACATTTGGTGGCTGTAAAGGAGTATGTCAACTACTGGATTAGACAATGTACTAGCTGTAAACATGTGTGATGAGACAAAATAAATGCTAGTTGGAAAGACAATTTCTTAGCAGGAAATTACATCCAGTGTCTATATCTGAATGTGGCAATGTTTGTGATGAATGATTCAGAAGAAAACATTATTTGTGATGAGACAAAATATTATTTTCAAAGCTTTGTGACAAGACAAAATACAAGCTGTGAATTAAAATTCTTAGAAAAGAAATTCTCATAAAAGCAAATCAAAATAGCACAGAAGGTGCTTGCACATGTCATGAGGCTGTAAAACAGCTCAGAAGATGTGCTGTCCATTCCCCTTACGAACATGCACACGCCTAACACTAATGTATGAGTAGCTATCAACAACGTGGCTGCTCAAAGTGCCTTAGATAGAGGGAGCCCATTAAAGAGCTTGTCAATGTAAAATGCAAGAAAAAGACAAATACAGGTACTTCCTCGCTTGAGACAGAAATGCATATGGTAAATCAGTGATTCATACCACTGCTGTCACGCTTAAAAACAAACATGCATGACATGTTCAGGTGAAACTCTACCATGCAATGCACACAACGTGCTCCTCTTCTGAAAAAAACACAGTGGGGTGCCTTAGTTTTCTGCGAATTTATAGCAGATCCCATTTGTGAATTAGTGATGAGCTGTAAAATGCACAGGAACATGCCCTGAGTGCGCAAATCAGCAACGGGATGGAAAAGGGACTCTGCAGGTGTGCCTCTTACAATGGCAAATAAAATATGCTTGAGGACAGCCCAAGAGCATGATCTCCTTCCCCCAAATAATTCTGAATGTGCAACACACATGCCACCTGCATGTGTCTGGGGAGGAGATGTGACATGTCCAGAGCACTCACTTAAGTGTGCCAGGTCGAGGGCGTGGTGGGGGGGTCATGACGATAGAGGCTGCGTTACTTCAGCCACTGGGGGCAAGCTGACGTCCAGATTCAGTCTGTGATTCTGCAAGTGAAATCAAGCTCACAGGTGGGCAACATAAATCAATCAGATGATCAACAGAGACACCTACAACTGATTCAGGTAAATGCAGATCAGAAATTGGGGAGTGTGGCCTACTGCAGGCCTCTGTTCTGCCTCCTTCAGTGATATCTACTCAGTCCAGTGCACACGACGTGGCTTTACTATACATCAGACTGCCCGATATATGCAGCAGATAGAATACTAACTATTCAAGCAGAAGGGTGCAAGTTTCTCCAGTCGAAAAGCTCAAAATGTTCTGTGAATGTGATGGATACTGTGATGCTTGAAATGCATTGGAGGAACAGGGCCCCTGTATCCTTGTCCTTTCTGTCGTGTTTTCCATGCAGGAGTTCATGTGGGACTCCTGGTGGTGCAGCTCTCTCTTTTGGTTTGGTGTACAGACCCATGGGATACCCTTATGGCACCCATGGGTGCGGGTACAACCCTGTGCCCCTAATGTATGTTTTTGGGCACCTGTGTGTGGCCCACAGAGCAGGGCATGGGCTGGTGGCAGCTCCATGCTGAATTTGACAGGTGCTCTGAGTAGCCTCCATTTTGGGATACCCAGGCCCTGGCATTGGAATCAGTTGATTCCTGATAGGAAAGAAGATGGCCCCTGTTGCCTCTTGCTTTCTATTGCCTGTTACCTTGTTTTCCCAAAGTCCTGGGAAGCCCTGACTCTGCCCCTTTCCCCTGACTGGCTGTTGGGTGGAAGTTGAATAAATGGTGTTGTTGTGAAGTCCAGGCCAGACTGGCTGGAGCCTTCTCAGTGACTGTATGTTGTGGGTACACCTGTGGGTGGGACCTGGGTGAATGGAGTGTGTGACCAATATACACTTCTTGTTGTGGCTGTCTGGTTTCTGGTGTTTGACGATGACTGAGACAGCCCTGCCCGAAACTGGTATGAATGCAGTGTGGAGTGTTGAATGGCTGGGTACTTGTCCAAATACACATACTTGTTGTGAGTGTCTGGAGAGAAGTGAATGGCCTGAATGCAATATGCACCTGATTGGCTGCCTCCCTGCATGAATGCCCTTCTGACCGATTGGTTTCCTAAGTGTGACCCAGCAGAATGAATGGGAGATCAACTAGTATATCTTGGGGCCTCTCACTGCTAGAATTCGTGTTCAGAAGCTGAAGAGAAACTGGAGTAGAAACTGAAGCTTAACCTTAAAGCCCTGCTGGAAGAGAAGTCTTGCTGTTGCTTAACTTCATCGATCTGAAAGCTGCTGTGTCTCCAAGGACTGACCCAGAGAGGACCTGGTAAGGCGCCCTCTTCCCGAGCTATGAGGGACCATAATGCACCAGCTGATCTTTGCCCAAGATCCTTGGTAGACAGACCTACAACAGGCTGTGGACCGGAGACGGGACCACCGCAAAATCACAAGGAGAAGCGCCCAGACACTGTTGTCCACCGCTGTTGCTGACCGGAGCCGCCGCGCTCCCTTTGCCTAAGTAACAATTGATCCAAGGACTCTCTCGCCTGCACCGTCGACCGCTTTGTCCCGCTGGAGAAAGTAGAGGCCGCTGACGCGACGAGGAGCATCCGCCGGTTGGTTTCTGACGACCGTAGGGACGCTGGACCACTCGATGCCCTTGCTGGGCCACAGTTCTTCACAATTTCTTTGCAGTCCTGAACTATCATCATCGAGGTGCCCCGCACACCTCTTCCTTGCAGGATGCCAACACTCCGTCATCGCCGAGCACAGCTAGGAACGAAGCTGCCGTCTCACTGTCGTCGTTCACCCCTTTTTCCTTGTGGGACCTCGACGATCCATGGCTCCTGCCTTAAAGTTGAACTCTGCTATTCCAGGTACATTGGGGTGTAGAACTATTTTAGAAGGAAATAAGACTTCTAGAACAATATATGGATTGGGCTTGTGATATATCTTTATTTTACAGGATGCTCAGGTGGGGGGACCTCCACACAGAACTGTGTCTAGTGGGTAGGGGCCAGTATTCTGCCAATTGTTGTAACCAACTGCTTTCCTCCTGTGTCTTAACCAGAGTATAGTTGATGCACTTTAATGAAATCTGATAATAATTGTGGTACCACTTTAGAACTGTATATATTTGCCATTGTAGATTCACTGAGCACAAAGTGAGTTATTGTGATAGTGTACATAACCCTGAATATTAATTATATAAAGACTGTGTTTTAACTAATACAGTGTGTGGACATTCCTTTGTGGGGGTTCGGGGACTACACTGTACTTAAGAACCAGTGTCACGATGTCCGCTCCCGGGGAGCCGGCTCAGGCCCTGCGTCCCCGAAAGCGGACATCAAGTCCCCGGGGAAGGTCCCAGAAACCCCATATAGGGGCCCTTTGGACAGCGTCCTGGCGCCTATGGCGCCAGGCTCATAGAAAACGTCAGTCCTGGCGCCATAGGCGCCAGGCTCATTATGAAAGTGTTTGGGTGCACTTACCTGATGCAGACCATGCTGCAGAACCCCGGCCTCCTTGAGGCCTTACAGGAACTACTTTACCTGTGGGACTCATTTACCACCCAGGCGTGGTCAGGGAAGGATACATACCTGATTGGAGGAAGGACACATTCTAGGAACTTCTTCCAAGGCTATTTAAACCACACCCGATCAGCCACACGTGCTTCGCGTTGTTCTGCATCTAGCAGCTGGACGCTCACCGTGTCTGCTCCTGCATCTTGACTTCTGCCACACCTGCCAGCATCCTGAATCACCTGCAAAGGAAGGGAACAAGAGAACAGAAGAAGGAAAAGGCCTCACCTGCTAAATCTGCATCCCAGAGACATTTCGCCGACAATCCTGAAAAGGAAGACATTTATTTTTAAAAGCACATCGCATCAATCGCTGCAGCGCCGCATTCTACTCACCTTTACAGGGCGCCTCCATGTTCTGCAGCGACCATCCGGATTCGCAGTCGCGCCCCCGCGCCTAGGGAGAAAAAGACAAGAACAAAGGTGAGAGGAAGAAGGGAAAAGGGAAGCTAAAACTCCATGTCAAGACTTACCTGTTGGGTCATTCCCTTTTCATTTCGGGTCCGCGCCGCATCCAGGCATTTTCGGACCCCGGCCCCTAAGGGGAAAAAGACATCAGCGTTAATGAGTGAATGAAAAGACATTACCAAAACACTCATTAAAGACTTACCTGATTTCCACAAGGATTTCACCGCTCACCTCGGGTCGGTGCCTGTTCCCCGGCATTCCGTACCCCGGCCCCTATGGGGAAAAAGACACTAGCATTAGAACATTAATGCATGGACACAAGGGGAACCACTTATAGAAAACTTACCTGGAAGCCAAGCAAGTTTGGTTCTCACCCATCCGAAAATCCAGTGACGTAACTGGATACCAATGCGCCCCTGCATCAGAAGCAGGATGGAGAGCTCGTCCTTCCAGACTCTAAGGTGAGACGCTACGGGGAAGCACAGAAGGGTTTTGAGGAGGGTGAGAGGGGTAAGTGGGAGGCCGATTGTATTACCCCGCAGACAGTTAACCCCATATTCTCACCTACAGAAGGAAACTTCTGCGAGTCAGACAAGCCAGATCTGGGGCCCGGTCCAGTCCGTCTTCCGAACCCTGCGCATCACCTTAGACGAGGACACAGCAGCGCGAACCAGGCCAGCGCCCCCGTGGGAGTCAGGTGAGCGTTACAGAACGTGAAGCCTTCCTACAAATTCCCACCCAGGCGCTATGGAAGCTTCTGAGACTGATCAGTTGACCCAATTACTGGGGGTATTACGGGCCGAAGTACATGCTGCTCGTCAAGAGACTAATGCCCTCAAGAGGGAATTAATAATATCAAAGGAAAGAACTGATGACCTGGCCAGACAGCTTTTGCAAGGTCAAGCTGGACAAACTCCTCTACCCTGTTCCAGAGGGAACCCCGCTCCTGTGGTTCCCAGTAACCCTGTGCAGATTAATCTACCTGGAAACATGCCGCTGGCCCCACCTGAACGCTTTGCTGGGGACCCCAAACGATTCGCCGTATTCATGAATCAGTGTCGTTTGCACTTCCTATGCAGACCTTGGGCCTTCCCTCATGATCAGACCAAAGTAGCCTTTATATTGTCATATCCCAGCGGCTGCGCTGCCGATTGGTCAGTTCCACTGGTTACTCAAGATGACCCGATTCTCCGTGATTTTCAAGGATTTCAAGCAAGCATGGAAAGGTTATTTGCTCGACACTCTCAGGGGCAGGCTCTGGATGACGAACTTCTATCCCTGTGACAGGGCAATCAGGACCTCCTATCCTATATTGCAACCTTTAATAGACTAATTGTGGAAACGGGATGGCCAGAGGATAAAAGAGTCACGTTATTTTATCGAGATCTACGCGGAGAACTTAAAGATGTCTTGGCCCAAGTCGTAAATCCGCCCCAAGAATGCACAGAATATATAGACTTAGTGGTCCAATTGGATCACAGACTTCAAAACAGAAAAACAGATCGGTCCAGGTTTGAGACCCGGGTGTTGGTCAAGACCCATGCTAACCCCAAGGGAGTTGATGTCTCTGAGCCTATGCAAATTGGAGGGGTTAAAGAACCCTTAACTCAAAAGGAACGTGAAAGGAGGCGGCAGTTAAAATTATGTCTTTATTGTGGGAACTCTGGACACTTTCTACGAGATTGCCCGGCAAAACCGCCCCGAAAAGCGGTAGGAGCTGCTGATAAAAACCATGAGGACTCTGTCTCGGGAAACGACTCAGCCCGACAAGCGTAGGGGTCCGCTTGCCGAGCTTGAAAACGAACTCTCAGACCTCGCATTTCATTGTGCCAATGTTTCTCGTAGATCCAGAAAAGCCTAAGCGGTTGCATGCAATAAAGGCATACATCGATAGTGGGGCTATTGGAAACTATGTGGATCGTGAATTGACCTCTAGGATTAACCTCCCTCTCCGTCCTAAAACCAGCAAAGATGTCATCACCACAGTCGATGGAACTGAAATTGCCTCTGGACCGGTAACACATTCCACTCCTGGGGTGACTCTTATTGGTCTTGACGGCCATCGGGAGGCAGTTGTGTTTGATGTAATCAAGGCTCCACAGTTTCAGGTTATTCTTGGAATTCCTTGGTTAGAGACACATAATCCTCGAATTGATTGGCGAGCTAAGAAAATAACCTTCCCGGATTGTGCACAAACATGCTACCCAGAAAACCTGAAGATTAATCTAGCATCTGTAACCTCTGCCTCCATGCAATTACCTCCGGAATACTAGGACTTTCAGGACGTCTTCCAAAAGGAACAGGCCAACACGTTACCTCCTCACTGATCGTACGATTGCCAAATCGATCTGGTGCCCAGTGCACAACCCCCTTGTAGCAGGATTTATGCCCTTACTGAACCTGCATTTGAGACAATATTTGGATCAATACCTCGCCAATGGTTTTATTTGCCCGTGAAAGTCCCCGGCATCCTCGGCTTTGTTCTTCGTGCCTAAAAAAGAAGGCGACCTTAGAACTTGTATCGATTACCGCGCATTGAACCAGATAACGGTTAAAAACCGTTATCCTCTGCCTCTGATTCCTGAACTCCTTGACCAGGTGAAGGACGCTTGCATATACACCAAGTTAGATCTCCGGGGGGCATATCATCTGGTGCGAGTAAAAGAAGGCGACGAATGGAAAACAGCCTTCCGTACAAAATATGGATTATTCGAATACCAGGTAATGCCTTTCGGGTTGTGCAATGTGCCTGCTGCCTTCCAATTCTTCATGAATGATGTCCTTCGGGAACTTATCGATGTTTGTGTTGTCGTCTATATCGATGACATTCTAGTGTACTCCTCTTCGGAATCTGATCACAGAAAACACGTTAGGGCAGTTCTGGAAAAGCTGCGCCAACACAAACTATTTGCTAAACTGGAGAAATGTGTTTTCCATACCACAGAAGTTGAGTTTCTCGGTTTCATCCTGACACCCAAAGGAGTCCGAATGGACTCAAGAAAAGTGGATGCCATCCTCAAATGGCCCACTTCATTCCTTTGAAAGGTTTACCTTCAGCTTCTGTCCTAGCCAAAGAATTCCTCGAAAATATTGTTCGGCTACATGGATTCCCATCTATATTAATCTCTGACCGGGGAAGCCAATTCATTTCCCACTTCTGGCGCAAATGTTGTCAAATGGCACAAATCGACGTAAGATTATCGACCAGTCACCACCCTCAGACCAATGGTCGGACCGAGAGGACAAATCAGACCCTTGAGCAGTACTTACGGTGTATGTTACAGCAATCTGAAAGCAACTGGAAAGACATTCTTTGGATAGCCGAATACGCATATAATAATTCGGTACACTCTGGAACTGGCCATAGTCCTTTTTATACCTTGTTTGGACATCACCCTCGAACCTCAAACCTCGACTCACCTCAGAACCTCGGAGTGCCCGCAGTAGAACATCTGCATTCTACCATTACCCGAGCCTTTAAAGAAGCAACCACGCATTTACAACAAGCCAAGAGAAAATACAAGGAGAGTGCTGACCTACATCGGAGTGAAGCACCTCCGTATCAGATTGGGGATCAAGTGTGGTTAGCTACCAGACATTTACCGCTCAAAGGGCCTCGAACTTTTAACCCAAAATATCTGGGACCTTATTCTTTTACGGCAATAATTAACCCAGTAGCGGTTCAACTTGATTTACCAGCTAATATGCGAATTCACCCTGTTTTTCATGTGTCACTTCTGAAACCAGTGGTCCCCGGAACCCGACTACTCAAACCTCCAGAACCTATTCAAATAGATGGGGAACCCGAATTCGAAGTGAAGAACATTTTAGATTCAAAAATGTTTAGGTCAAAGCTTTTCTAACTAATCAATTGGAAGGGGTACGGACCTCAGGAGAGGTCGTGGGAACCCAGTGACCATGTGCATGCACCTCGATTAGTCAGGAAATTCCACCGACTCTTCCCAAACAAACCAAAACACCCGGAGGGAACAACCTTGGGAGGGGCCTTGGGGGGGAGTGCTGTCACGATGCCCGCTCCCGGGGAGCCGGCTCAGGCCCTGCGTCCCCGAAAGCGGACATCAAGTCCCCGGGGAAGGTCCCAGCAACCCCTTATAGGGGCACTTTGGACAGCGTCCTGGCCCCTATGGCGCCAGGCTCATAGAAAACGTCAGTCCTGGCGCCATAGGCGCCAGGCTCATTATGAAAGTGTTTGGGTGCACTTACCTGATGCAGACCATGCTGCAGAACCCCGGCCTCCTTGAGGCCTGAAAGGAACTACTTTACCTGTGGAACTCATTTACCACCCGGGCGTGGTCGAGGAAGGATACATACCTGATTGGAGGAAGGACACATTGTAGGAACTTCTTCCAAGGCTATTTAAACCACACCCGATAAGCCACACGTGCTTCGCTTTGTTCTGCATCTAGCAGCTGGACGCTCACCGTGTCTGCTCCTGCATCTTGACTTCTGCCACACCTGCCAGCTTCCTGAATCACCTGCAAAGGAAGGGAACAAGAGAACAGAAGAAGGAAAAGGCCTCACCTGCTAAATCTGCATCCCAGAGACATTTCGCCGACAATCCTGAAAAGGAAGACATTTATTTTTAAAAGCACATTGCATCAATCGCTGCAGCGCCGCATTCTACTCACCTTTCAGGGCGCCTCCATGTTCTTCAGCGACCATCCGGATTCGCAGTCGAGCCCCCGCGCCTAGGGAGAAAAAGACAAGAACAAAGGTGAGAGGAAGAAGGGAAAAGGGAAGCTAAAACTCCATGTCAAGACTTACCTGTTGGGTCATTCCCTTTTCATTTCGGGTCCGCGCCGCATCCAGGCATTTTCGGACCCCGGCCCTTAAGGGGAAAAAGACATCAGCGTTAATGAGTGAATGAAAAGACATTACCAAAACACTCATTAAAGACTTACCTGATTTCCACAAGGATTTCACCGCTCACCTCGGGTCGGTGCCTGTTCCCCGGCATTCCGTACCCCGGCCCCTATGGGGAAAAAGACACTAGCATTAGAACATTAATGCATGGACACAAGGGGAACCACTTATAGAAAACTTACCTGGAAGCCAAGCAAGTTTGGTTCTCACCCATCTGAAAATCCAGTGACGTAACTGGATACCAACGCGCCCCTGCATCAGAAACAGGATGGAGAGCTCGTCCTTCCAGGCCCTAAGGTGAGACGCTACGGGGAAGCACAGAAAGGTTTTGAGGCGCCATGGTTACCGCCCGGGTCGTAATGAGGCCCATAGTGTGGCCCTTGTGCTTCAATGAGAAGACCTCACTGCATGGCGACTACAGCACTTTGGTGAAGGAAGATCCAACAGTCCCTCCAACACACCATCCTAAAGAGCATCTAGTGTGCACATTACACCTAATTCAGAAGGTCACACCACACCGACCCTGCAATGCCTTAGTACTGGAGAAACTCAGCATCCCACCTGGCCCACATTCAGAGCCTGATTGGGTGCTGGCAACCCAAATGTCAAGGTTCCCTCCTACAACTGTCCCTCTTTCACGGAGTTCCGCCCATCAGATGGACAGGTGAAGGGCAAATAAATAAAGGCCACCAGGTAGCCTTTTTCAACTCTATCTAACGGGTACCCTATTTCAAGGGGCCCAGCACGACCCCTTTCATGTATTCCTGGCACAACGACCACAGTATCAGGGCACCACCATCCAAACTGTCCATCAGATCTATGTCGTAATCTATCTAAGATGACCCACCCACACATTTAATATTGGTAAGTTAAGGCTCTGTAACTGCATTGTGGTTGTTAGCAATCCGTGTAACTGCACTTTGGTTGCCAGTGACTTGTTTAACTCTATTTTGGCCATAAGCATCGTGTTCAACTGTATTATGGTCCTTAGTGACCTGTTTATCTAGAATTGATTTGTATGTAAACTAATCTATACCCAACTAATATAACCTACCGTCATCATGATCCTGCCCATCCTCACCATCTTCCTAGTCACCCTATCCGACTCTTCATCAGGGATGCAAAAAAAAAACTTTTGTATGGTACTATCCCCTTCCTTCCTCCTCCTAAAATTCCCATCCTATCCTATCCCCTCACCTTCCTTTAAAGTTCCTCTGCTCACTCTCACTCAAGCATTGTCTCGTCGCCTCTAGGCTAAAGTCCACCCCCCATCAAAGTGTGGAATGTCCAATCACACAGTAACAAAACCTCTTTTTTGCAGACCACTTTGGCTCTCAGCTCTACCATCTCTCAGTAATGGTCATCACTGAAACACGGCTCACCCCCTGAGCACGGCCACACTCGCAGCCCCACATGCTGAGTCTACCTCCTCCTCCCACTTGCCTTGCCTATCCAGGATGTGGAGCGGGGGTGTGTGTCTGAACAAAGACAACCCATAAACACACCCCATTCCTTCCCAGCTTCTTTCATTGTTGCTGGTGCTTAGATACTTGCTCCAACATATCACTCTAAAATCCTCATATACAGGCTTCCTGGCAACTGTAACTTCTTTTCTCAAGACCCAAAACTCCCTCTAACCATATTTGCCCTCCTAAATCCCACTCATACTCATGGAAGACATCCAACCGCAGAATACGTCTGACTGAACATATTAGGGCAAAGCCGGAATCATCTGAATTCCTACAGCTTCAGCTGGGTGACATTTTGTCTAACTTACTTTTGGGTTTAGATGGGTTAGTGGGTTATATAGGAGGCACACACGGTTCAAGTTCATGATCAGTCTTGGAGGTAGAGTCGGGAGGTTTCTGGACAGTCGCCATGTTAGGTAGCCAGGGAAGGACATTATCTTTGAGCTACATTAGTGTGGATGAGGGAGTGGGTTAAAACTGGAATAGGATATGTTTATTTATTTTAAACCTCAGAGTTTGTAGGAGGCAGGCTGGAGGTTACAACCGCAGAGTGTGTTGGAGAAAGGAGGGAGGTTACAACCGCAGAGTGTGTTGGAGAAAGGAGGGAGGTTACAACCGCAGAGTGTGTTGGAGAAAGGAGGGAGGTTACAACCTAAGAGTGTGTTGGAGACGGGCAGGAGGTTATCGTTCAGTGGCTATAGCTGAGCATGCAATCTTTTTCTGATTACTAGGGAGGAGCGAATCCCAGTGAAAATGTTGCAAATCATGCAGGCAAAGGGACATTTGTTGTCAGTGACTACTAGGAAAAGGGAAATCCCAGAGTAGATGTTGGCACAAGATGATATTCAGTGGCTGTAACTGATTGTGCAACATATATTCCAGCATTTTGCAACAACTAGGGTTCAGGGATGCATCAACTTGCATGACATACACGCACATGACATTTGAAATGGCAGAAATCTCATAGCTCATTGGAGCAGGAGATTTCTTTCAGTGGCTGTATCACGCCAAGCAATCTTGTTATGACTATGGAGGAGAGCGTTTGGAGGAATTTGGTGTAATCCATGAACAGCAACAGCCTTGCAAGGACTCACAGGGCCTCCAAACCCCAAACTTGGTATTTGCTTCAACTCGTGAATGCAAGGGGGACATACATTTTCTCAGGTTCACCTCTCATCATGATGGCTTAAGAACCTTAAATGGCGTGTTTAAGCGAAAAGAGTCTCCCAACTTTATGCATAATCATATTTAAACATGGGGCACCAGCCAATCAAGTCAAAAGTCATTTAATTAATTTTCCTTATTCTCTCAATTTAAGCTTTTTCAACATTTCTAAAGAATACTTGATATACTTTCATTTGAAATGCAACAACTAACATACTTTTGTAATATCAATATACCAGAAGGTTAATCACCATTGCAATTCGAAAGTTAATCACCCTAGCAATTCCATCAGTTACTATCCCGATGAGCTTCATGTTTCTGTGCAAGCGAAGTAATAGTGCATAAAGTTTCTTTTTATTGCATTCTTGTATCATGCACTTGTTCTGATCGTGTTGGTTATTGTAATGAGGAATGTATCACTCTGTAGAAAATATTTTTCTTCACAAAGGCAATTCATCTTACTGATCTGATCTGTTTAATGTTTTATTTGTATACGGTTCATAAAACCTTTAAAATTCATAGAACTTCATAACAAGTAAAAAAAAAACATGTAATACTAAAAACACATTTCAAAACGACTGACCATAAAATCACAATTTCCGTCACAATACAATACTCCCTAATAATCATTAAGTTAAAACTACGCCAGATTGCAAATTATCCAATAAAAACCATCATCCCCAACAATTTCACCCTGAACATTTCAACAAATAAAACTACGGAAAATGGTACACTCTCGATAAAACCATCATCCCAAATCTAATACAAAATACTGAGGTACAGTCGCACATCAATATATGTTTGGATAAGCTGTCATGTAGCCTTTGAGCTTCTCTGTGCCTTCAGCTGGAGAATTTCATTTTGCATTAATGTGCAGAATGTATATCCCTTGTCCAATAAGACTCTTGACCCTTAGTAAAAGGACCACCATCTTTAACGTGTCTCTTCCCTCTCCATCCAATTCCTGGTCACCCTTCACAACCAGTTAACCCACATTTGTGCCTGGTTACCGGAGCCAATCTTTCTCTTTCCCTCCCTCAAGTATGACTCCCCCTCTATTGATCCTTCTCTTTCTTACCACCCTCTAGCGCCCTTCACCATAGCTATCCCTCCTACTATCTCCAAATGTAAATTCCGATCCAATACTATGATTCCAGACTCAAATTGTGTAAGGCCCTTCTTTCAGACACTCACCCATTGCTGCACCCACTGCTGAAGAAGCCTTTCCTGCCTTTAACACAGAACTCACTGCTTCCTTTGAGCATCACAGTCCCCTTTTCTCTTTAACTGCTGCCCATATCTTTAGGCTTGACTCTCCCAAGAGATTCAACAGCAAATGACTGTCATTCAGCTTCATCTAAGCCATACTCCCCATCTCTCATTCCTTGCTACAAGGAATTCCTCATCACATGACTCTGCCAAGTGTCACAGATGGCCTCAAATACACACCAACTGTCAAAGAAAGTTCAAGGGTTGTTATCTGAATTTTGGTGAAGGGCTTCCTTAAAGGCCATCCCTCACTGTCTCTCACTCTCTCACCTGCAGTGGGCGTTTTCCCTCCATAGCCCAGGTGTTCCTAAGTGCCAAGATGGTCACTAGAGACCACTCTCCCTCATTATCTAACAGCTGACTGGCTGGCTGTGATGGTAACATATCTAGATGTTTCCCTTTGTGATTTCCTAGTTGGATCCTCTCCACAGGTACCACAAGAATAACAACTGTCTTCGTACCTGAAATAGGTGCCTTCCAGTTACCCAGGTTCCACTTGTCTTTTCCTCTCACCCTTGTATTCCTCACCCTGAGCTTCGCTCCCTCTTTGTCCATTCCTCCTACTCTCCTCCCTGCTTCTCCTCCCACTGTCTCTCTCATCGCACTCTCTCTTTTGTCTCTCTGGTGCGCTTTCTCTCCTCTGTACTCCTTATTTCTACTCTCCACTTCACTACTCACTCCTCTCCACTCTACATCTCTCCCCTTTCCACTCTACTACTCTACTACTCTACCCCTCAACACTACAACTCTCCCCTCTCCTGCTCTGCCCTCTATTACTCTCCTTTCTCCTACTCTCAACTCTCTGCTCTGCTACACTCCTATTTCCCCTCTACTACTTACACCTCACCACTCTAATGCACAATACTTTACTCTCCTCCCACTAGACTACACTCCAGCCACACCTTCTCCCCCTCAGACCCTTTTCAGCGGCCCAGTCAACTTTCCCACTCATTATCACTCACACTCTACACCCTCCGTTAGTCTCGCTCACCTTGCACAGACTGTCACACCCAAGTACCACTTTCTGCCACCAAACAATACCTCACGTTGCGGTGTTACATGAAAACATATTTTTGCATTTTCCCAAAAATGAAAAAGACTGATTCAGAAAGACTGCACTGAGAACTCTCAGAGCGGTCTTTCTAACTCTTAACTGTCACGCCCTTGCCGCACACGATTGAGCGCAGAGGCTGACAAGCTGACCGAGATGGGCAGGGGAAGATAGGTTTCAGGTAAGTGTGTATTTTCGTGCATGAGTTTAGGGAAGGGGATAGTGTTAGTGGTTGGGAGGGGGCTGGTGAGAAGGAGTGTCTGCGTGTGTGTGTGTGTTTGTGTGTATTTGTATGTGGGCCAGGGGCCTGATGAAAAGGTGTGTGTCTGAGTGTGAGGTGGGGTTGGGATGGGGCAGAGGTTGAAAATGGGCCTGGGGTGAATCCCCCGATTTCAAAGGATGGGGGGTGGACTTGATGTATTTCGAATAAGAAAGACTGCACATAATTGGTCTTTTTGTGTGCGGCCTTTATTATTCAAGATAATCACATAGAAGCCACCTTGCACACGCTCACTGTAATCCTTTGTCACACACCTCTGCAGTGTCCTTCCACTGCCTGCTCTCTTGGTCTGTCTTCTCCTCTCTTGACCTCTCCTGAACAACCCACAATGCCTTAATCTGTCAGCCCTTTTCACCCACCATCTTTTTCTTCCATTGGTACTCCCGCTCAGCTGGTTCCCAAGGCCAACTGCTGAGTGCCTTTTCCTCAGGGGTCGGTTTACAAGCATAACTGAACATATAATGGGCTTTGAGCCCTGCACCTTTTTTTTGTATGCGGGCCCGCCAGCAGTTGGCAGCAGCAGCCCGCTAAAGACAAAGTCAATTTCACAGTTTGTATCCAGATCACGTGGCGCATCTAGAGTGCAAGTTTGATGTGCACGGCTTTCCTCGGCTAATCTGTGTGTCATTGCCTCTCTCTCTCCAGTGATCTGCAGCCTCTGAACATCACAGCTAGGAATCCTGGTACACATGGTCCTAGGGGGGAAAAAAAGAAAGAAACCTTGCCAGCATTAAGCACAGCAGGTATGGGACAAGAGGAAGTGGTACTTTGATCATTTAGCCAAGCACAGGTCGAAGGGACAGAAACGGAGGCCCTCTAAACTCACACCCCCCACCTCTGGGACAGGGCAGGCTCTGGCAAGTACCCTGGTAGATCTCCTGCCCCAGGTTTTGAGTGGGGTCCAACCCCATCTTGACAGACTCAGGTCCCTGACCTTGTGACACCAGTGTTGCTATTTCAACAACCTCATGTGTTCTTTTTGCTTTCAACCCCACAAGCTCTTCGTGACCTTCGTGACACTCTAATCCATTTACGGGCTGCCTCTCATAGACCAATCCCCATTTCACCCTTTTGCTTTGCCAATGGCATTGCTTGACTATTCTGTAATAAATGCTCTTAAATCTGCTAAACTCTAACTGCCCTCCTTTCTCTCCCTTCTTCCTCTTTCTCACCGCCACTCCTCCATCCCCAGACTCGTCGCCTCCTTCTCCTGCCTCAACCTATGACTCCATCTGAACTGGCATTCTAGACCTTACATCCATCACTTTTCACTTTTAACAAGAGTTTCCAGAGGAGCCACCATGGAATTGATCAGTTTCCCTTTTCCCAACTAGAAGGACTGTTGCTTCATAGCATGCTGCTTTGCAGGCAAATATCCTATTAGGATACCTTCCCTCACTCACACACGCTGCCTGGCGCACAATTATATGAAATGGGTCTGCCCATTTCATTGCCAAGAGCATGCCAAAGAGTGAATACATTTCTCTGCTCATAACATCCAGAATAGCAGGCGGGGGGCTGCTTAGACAGGGGCCAGCCATGAAGATGTAGCAAATGTGTACAGCAGAGGGTATAATGTGCTGAGTGAGAAGGAGCATGCAAGAGTGAATACATTTCTCTGCTCATAACATCCAGAATAGCATGCGGGTGGCTGCTTAGACAGGGGCCTGCCATGAAGATGTAGCAAATGTGTACAGCAGAGGTTTTAATGTGCTGAGTGAGAAGGAGCCATGCAAGAGTGAATGCATTTCTCTGCTCATAACATCCAGAATAGCAGGCGGGTGGCTGCTTAGACAGGACCCAGCCATGAAGATGTAGCAAATGTGTACCGCAGATGGTATAATGTGTTGAGTGAGAAGGAGCCATGCAGCTCCTCACCCTATTCACAAAACTCCATTCATTGTACATCACGCTTCCCATGCAAGGCGTGTACCGCATAGGTTATATCAGAACACCCAAAGTACCTTTTGACTTGCAAATGAGGTTTCAAATTGTAAGTAACAGCATCAGATTACAGGATGCTTTTGAAAACTAAAGTAAAGGGTATGGAAATGATCTTCATTTTTTGTTTATAGAAATAATCCCTTTGAATATATTGAATAGATGGTAGAACTGAAGTGGGCAAAGCAGAATTAAAGTGAATTTGCAAACATGATTGAGTTCTTAAGTGTTAAAGAATATTTTAAATAGACGGGAGAAGAGCTTAACATTCAACAGTGTCTTCCTTGCCTAGTTTATATGCATTGAGTATGAATCAGAGTCAGAGGCTTCCTCTCATCTCCACAATCAGTGAAAGGTACTCTAAAAATATGCAGTTTAAAATTACCGAGACACATCCTGTCCAACTTGAGCAGATTGCAATTAGGATCTCGCACTTTCACGCCTACACTATACAAAAAAGTTAGACCGGCATTTTTCTGCCGCATGTGACAGGTATTTCATATACATGTTTAATGTCTTTACGGAGGCCTTTCACATTTGAGTGTTCTCTATCGCGAAACCGAACTGAATCCCAATATCTATTCAAGAAGTCATTTTAAGCCTCAAGATCTGATGAGCCCTGTCAGCTGTATTAAAAATGAACACGTGAGTGAGAAAAGGTGGGGTCATAGCGAGGATACAGTAAACAGGGCAGAACTGCCACAGGCGCTGTACACTATGAAGATGCTACGGAAGAACATGGTCAATTGAAGGAGTGCCATACAGTAGAATATGGACCAGGGACAAGGCAAGACCCGCTACTGACAATCGACAGGGCATCAGTGAGGCTCTCGCTTTGCTCAGGTTTATCTTGGTACGGAATAGCGGGCCATTACCTCCTAAACCCACTCTAGAAGGTAGGGATAAATGCTACATTCACACCTGAGAAAGACAGATTGATCAATCACAATCTGCCTTTCGAGGGCGCGATTGTGCATTGACCGACCCGCCAGATAAAAAATAAGTTACAAAAAATGACTGCCGCCATTAAAATAGAAAAGGGACTTTGGACCTCATTCTGACCCTGCCGGTATCCTGACGCCTCTACCACCAGGATACCAAAAAATGTAGTTACCGTTTCCGGCACGAGGTCCGGCGGCATTGCTGCCGGATTACGGATACCAGAGTGATGATAGGACTCCATGAGGTGATTTGCCTGCCGGTGCCAGTAATGAGAGCTTTTTTCGCCGGTAGGGCTCCTGGCTCCAGGTGCCCCACCTGCAAACCTGTAGTTGGCCGGTCCGGTAAAGTGCTAGCATCCATAAACACTGGTACTATTTTACCGGACCGGTTGACTTAGAATGAGGCCCTTAGTCCCTTTGTGGATGACGGCAGCCATTTTGGAGTATGTTTTCCATAGCCGCCGTCATCCGAAATGGGACATAGTCCCTTTACCATTGTAATGGTGGCAGACATTTTTTTGTCATTTGGTTTTCTGTGATGGTAGATGGTCTCGCACTGAGCTCATCTTCCGTCGGACCAACAAAAAAAAAGAAAACTATCCGCACCCCAGGAAATCCCACTGTGCGAATAGCTTTCACGCCCGGAAGGGGGGGGCATGGCGTTTAACAACCGCAGCCCCTAGCTTTGCTGGGGCCTAGCAAAGCTCGGGCTGGCGGGCCTTTTACCGCCATGTCCGCCCCCCTGCTGGGGCATGACAGCTAAAGTAGCACCCATTGTGGGGGTTTTTGGCCAATCAATGTCCTGGAATACATCTGATTGCTGCACCTTCACACGCCGGTCTCCCCACACCCGTCGCCGGCTGGGGCTAGAAGGCAATTAACAAACAGCCCAGCACAAAATGCATGGGCTTAATGATACATGCTTTGTCATTCTGATGTAACAAAGCATTTCTCTGAACCTGGTTTCAGATATGGGGTATGAGCGCAGACGCTGCCACAGATGGAAGTGCATTACTCTGATTTTGTAATGTGTTGCTATCTGCAAAAGTCCATCTTCCAAAATACCCCCTGCCTCAATTCTGCCAGAACATTACTTCACAGCGTGAACTGCTTGCCCACGTCCATGTGCATGCTAAGATTCGCCTTTGTAAATCAGTGCACTCTCAGAATGTGGATTATGTTTGTTTGGAGGCAACGTGCAGGTTTTTGTGTGTGATTAATATTAGGATTGTATTTGTGTCTAGAGAAGTTTTTTTATTTTTTCATCATTTTTTGGGGGGGGATCTATTTTGAAGTATTTTTCTACACGAGGATGTGTGCTTTATAGTGTAATGTGTGCATAAAGTTAGAAATAAACGTGTGTACAGGCGCGTTATAAATGATGTATATTATATTATGTGCAATGAAACAAAATAGATGTTCGTTCATTATGTGCCTATGTCAAATTAGATTTCAATATTAAGGGAAAACACAGTTAATAGACCTTTTGAAATATCACTTTTGACCGTACAAATGGGAAAACTACCTACTATTTTTTTTACTTTGAGCCACTACCCTACTAAAATGTTTTCACCAAAGGCCAAACACTTTTGAAAATATTTTACAAAATTAAACACTTGTAACACTGCTGTAGTTTTTTCTCTTTCGACATTCCTTTTAAATATACCCTTCAGTCAATGACGTTTCTTGTTAATTGGATTGTGCAAGACATGATTTCACAAAATCTAGATCAATAGTTTGAATTAAAGTGGCACTGATGAAAACCGTGATCTAACTGAATGTGAGCCAAATTAAACCTGTATCAACACTAGAGGAAATGACTAATCGATTGTAAAAACAATCCAATAATAATATTCGATCAGTTCTGAAATGCAATCCCCTAGGTGACCTTCAAAGATGTTTACATAATCTTTTCATTTCTGGAAAGTAGAATCAGTGCTGTGGTCTGCTAATGATTCAGACGTGAATTGCTGTTTCCATGCGCCATTTTGTGTTGTGTTGAAAGTCACAGTTCATGAAGTGGTACTAGTAAAAATGTTTATTCAGAAATAAGTAATCTCTATAAAAGCATAATAGTCAACAAAGTATCAAAAAGATCAGAAATTGTATAACATGATCTATGATACAATGTATCATTCCGCCAATAAAGTGCAATATGCTTACTTCCAACATTCATAAAATGTCCATCCCAAACAAAGCATACAATAATTAATTGGATACTCAGAATGGGACATAGAACGGATCCCGGTAAAAATAAAGAAAAAACTTAAAATACAAGATTGGATCGAGACCTTAGACAAAGCGGAAGCCCTCACAATCTCCACACATCGCACAACGAACACCCAAAAAATAGATGAAGTAAGAAATTATTTTAAAAAATTTCCAGATAAACAACTGAGAACAACCTTTCTAAGAGCACGGTTAAACATACTGAAAACCAATGAAATCCTCTTCCGTAGAAAGCAGTCAACCAACAAAAATTGGCGTTACTGTAAGAATTTGGAAACTGAAACATTACGTCATCTACTCCTTCACTGTTCAGGAACGGAAAACCTTTGAAAAACATACCTCAATTCACACAGACTCTTGCACTTGACCGCAAATGAAGAAACTTGGTGGAATAAGCTAATGTGTGGCAATTCAACAACCCTGACGGTAGCCACAGCAAAATTACTGGAAAGTCTGAAGTTGGAGGAAATCAACTCTTGAGAAAAAACAAATGGAAAACCGCACAACGACTACAAAGGGAAAAAGGAAATATGCCTGAAGATATGGACAGATTTTGTAAAAATTGTAAATAAAATTAAACACAAATAAAATTAAAATAAAAAAATTAACCCATTATATTGAGAAAACACTCTAAAGGGCATGTGATGAAATGACTACTGCTCTGCAGGAATGCAGGGATGAGTAGTGATGAAACCGCCTACTCTGCCCCACACTTCTACTGAATCAGCACTGATCCCAACCATAAAGGTAAAACAGACATAATAGCCGACAGGTATAACTCCTTTGCCTGTTATGGTAATGTGGGATGAGGGCAAGCTACACTCTCAGGATGGGGTGTGACGTGATAACAGTAGCAACCCAACAGCTCAGTACAACAGTCCAAAATAGAAAAATTTTCAATCCAGGTTCTGTAAAAATAGAGACTTTTACATAAACAATAAGAAATGCAATTCATAATCAAAAACACAAGCAAAAATCCTCTCTCTGTGAGTAAGAACACAGAAGTTATATGGTGCTCTGGGTACTTGAGCAGGGTTATTCAGGCAAGAATTGCAACAATGTCAATATTCAAAAAGGATATTTCTGTCACAAAAAGGATTGAAGACCAAGACTTATCAGTCACTATGGTCCCCAAAAAAAGGACCAGGAAACAGGGCCTCTTAACAGTACTTTATTCTTGATCTTAGATGGTTCAACCGTGTCAACCTGGGTGTCTCTATGCTTCCTGTTGATTCAGCAGCAAGTTGACATTTAGGTGGATTTGAGACGGGCTCTGTGCAGTACAAGTCAGAATTCGAGATGATGCAGTTTGAAGAGTCCAACGGGTTCGTGTCTTCATTCGAGTTGGTTTGAGACGATTTTACAGCTTGGTCGAGTCGGCATGTTGTCTTCCAGCAGTTCAAATTGTTTTTTGAGTCCGGTCAAGGCAAGGCCTTGTTGGTTTGATGCAGTGCTTGAGGAAGCGGTGAGGGAAAGGGTTCTGCATCGTGACCTGATGTTCAAGACAAGACGGCTAGGGGCTCTACTGGGGCAAAGCAACATCGAGCCAATTTGAAGTTGTAGCGGGAAGTTTGAAGTTGTGCATGGCGGCTTAATGGAACATCTGTTCCTGTGGTGCCAGAGGTCAAATATTTGGGATTTGTGCTTACTTCGTCCCCGTGCATGGCACCATTTGTGGACATATTGAATTGGATGGCGGACCAACTTTGTTCCCAGATGAAGATAATAAATAAATTATACTGCAGGTTTTCCATACGCCCATTCATAAGAAGTTACACCAGTAAAGCCATTCCTAAAATCCTTCGTGGGATGGAGATTGATCCACGTTTCTGGTCTATTGACTGGGTGAAGATAGAGGGGCGAATTTGGACGAGAGCAATGAATCTCCCATTATCTCTTCACATGGCTAGTCAGAGATAGGAATTGGGCCTAACATCATTGACAACCCACTTGGATAGTAGACTAATTTTATACTACAGGCACATATTACTTCTGGAGAAGGACACATTATATCAAGATCTAGCTCTTCATTCAAAGATGGGTGCCTCCTCTGTGTTGTCCCGTTTGAGGGATATTGTAAATAAGATTTTATGCAATATTAATAGGCCACTGGATAATGACCAGGCTAATCCTATGGATGTTAGGAAGGCAATTATGGACTATGATTGGACATGCACTGAAGACATAATGCGCTCCTCGCGCACAGCTGCCTCCCACTCAATAAAGGATAAGCCAACAGGGAGCCACCCGGCCCATCTCTCCCGACTTCCTGACTCCAGGTGGAGATCAGAGTGCTTGAGACTAAAGTAAAATCTGATACCTACCAGGGAGATAAGGGAGATCCAAGCAAGATTGAAAGGGGACCATAAGTCCCTAGGGTGTTCCCTGTGTAACTCACAACAAGTACCAACTTTGAAGCAAATTGAGTGTGGTCTTGGAGGTACTCGGATTCCTTAAGGTTCTAGGATTTATCAAATTGTAAAGGAAAACATTTATTTAACATTTAAAACATTTTTTTAATGATGAATTAATTCAAATGTTCAATTCAGAGATTATCAAGTTGTAGTGTTGGTTGCTTATTGTGCCTTTTGCTTTTTATTTTTTTCTCTCTTTTTCGATTACTAATTAAGATTGTAGCATTGTTTTGTTTCATTCTTTTTCTTGAGTCTTGTGTAAGCCGAGAATGTGTTTAAAAAAAACAAATCAATTTTATTTTGTATGTTTGTATTTTGTATTTGTGAAAAGTAATTTGACTATAACACTATAAAAAAGAATCCAGCGCCGCAGGTCCTGCTTCTGCTCAAAGGGATTCTACCATGGTTTGAATGTGGTTAAAAGCTGTGCAAATAGAATTCCAGTTGCCCTTGACCTTACTAGTTGCTAGGTGACCCAATTCAGGTACTCCAGGATAAGGCAGGCATTTCTGTTATAGACAACCCATTCCATGTTCCAATGCAGTTGACAGATGATCAGGCCTTGGTTCAAACAGCAGTCACCCCCATTGCTCACTGAAGATGGTTAGGGGACAGAGTTGATCGCTGCCTTCTATCCTCACATCAGTGTTGGAAGACTTTGGAATTGACTGCACTCCAAAGAGGATAAGTGAATGCTCCTTGTTTTCTTAAATGCCCAAAACTGAATCAAGAAAGGAGTGTGGGATCATTTGCTTATAAAGGTAAATGCCCACTGGATATTGGAGAAAAGGTATGTTTCCTGTGAGTGGTACAGTCCCAATTTCTGAAAAAAGTAACCCTTCCATGAAATGGTGAGGACAGGAAGGGAACATGCTCCAACAGAACAGCAAGATGGTGGAAGCACTTCTCAGGTCCACCTTACCCTCTCTGTCTTCTCTAAATCCGTCCTTTGCCCATGCCTGATGACTTTATAGGCCCATTGATATGCAACACCTTGCTGTGAGTTGGGCCTGTGTTTTGTGAGTGACCCTGATCCTTTCAAGCAGGGTTCTTGGGAGATCTTTTGGGAGCTTCTGCAGCCTGATGGAAAGTGTTACGCTTTCTCCTGGGGAATCAATTGAAGACTGTATCCTGGATACTGTCTCATTAGAAGCAGTGGCCATAGCTAGGATAGCCATGAATTCACATTGACTTGACATCATTGACCTGGCCTCACAGGGTGACACATGTGTGATATCAAATTGGCATGTCCTTACAAATTGTGTGCTCTTATCAGTCTCCATGCCATAACTAGGTATGGATGATTCTTAGAAATTACCCTGCAACCAGACCTTTTAGTTCAGACATGCAGAAGTTATAATGCTAGTTCTGCCTGTAGTGAGTTTGGGTCACAGCAGCTATCAGTGATGCACATTTGACCTTTGAACCTGCCCAGCGCCACCGGAGAGCAGAAGCTGTAGATGTCAGGAGACTGGTGCAGCTAAGGCACATCGATGCACTATGCTTTGGCATGGAGCTTTATGAAAGGGGTTCTGATTAGCAGTCTCCCCTTTCAGAAATAGACTTAACTGCATCGTTTTATATGAATAAATCCATAAAAGCCAGGTCTTTCTCACCCTTGCCAGGTGACCTTCTCTCACAGGGTCTGTCAATTAAAATAGCATATTTACAGTCACACCTTGACAGGTAAATGCTTCCCAGGTTATGAAAGCCATGGGAGCATTGTGCATTCCCAGTTTCTATTTCATACTTCACTTCCTGTGTGACAATCCCTT
Organism: Ambystoma mexicanum; assembly: GCF_040938575.1. NCBI lineage: Eukaryota > Metazoa > Chordata > Amphibia > Caudata > Ambystomatidae > Ambystoma > Ambystoma mexicanum. Next base: position 693,887,062 of record NC_090926.1, on the reverse strand, counting down.
TTCCCCAAAACCACCCTCCCTGAAGTCTATGCCTTATTTTCCCATGTCCTACCCTCCCTCCTGATGGTGTACATCTTGACACCCCATGTTTCCACCCTTCCCCTTACCCCATAGTAACTATCCTTCATTATTCTCCAGACATTCCCATGCCTAGACATCTGCCCCCCACAACCCTATTTATAGTTAGCAGATTCTCTGCCTCTGGAACCAGGTACTTCATTTGGGGGTCTCAGCTGCAACCCCTGTTCCCCTGCCTGTTGTCTCCCTGGCAACACCTGGCCAAACTTTAAACTGGCTGCAGGCAGCCCTTCGTTCCTTTTTCCGTTCCCTCGCTGCTGATGCTCCCTTTGCAAAACAGAGATATGGCATAATGCCAGCGTTTGGTGTGCCATGCCACTGTTCTGGCTGCCTGTGTGCTGAAAATGGTACAAACACTCATGCCACTTCCTGTAGTTTTGATTTATTTCCTGGGGCCAGGCCCATCGAGGCCCAGACTTTCTGAAGCCTCAGCCGACACGGCCCACTCAGGCAGTCGGGCGCAGGGCACATTTGCTATAATGTAGCAATTTAGCCACGTGGCCCGCCCCGCAGCCTATAACATACAAGTGCGGCATGTCTGGGAGGGACCGCCAGTGTTCCAGTTTTCCTGTTCTGAGTGGCAGTCTGCCTCCAACAGTCTACAGCCAGACCCCTCACCTGCCGGCCTGCCGGCTGCCCCCTGCCCATAGTGTGTGCATGCAGCATGCCGTGGTACCCTGGCCTTGCAAGTTCACTGGCCCCCAAGAAGTTAACTCGTGAGGACGGTACAGTCAGAGAAAGCTGGTAAGGTGCTGGTGGGTGCTGGTGGTGAGTGTGCATGAGCTGTGTGTGAGACAAGGGAGGCTAGCATGTGTGTGTGATGAGGTGAGTCTGACTGAGTGACTTCACTATGTAGCCATCACCGTCCGTGAGGTGAGCGACTCACTGAGTGTGACTGAGTTGAGAAGTAGTGCACTGCATTCATTTGTTAGGGTATGATTTGATATGATATGATTTGGTATTTATATCGCGCCTCTAGACAGGTGTTTCTGGGCACCACAAGACGGCAGCGGAACAGAGGAATGACAAGACAAACGATCTTACTAGGCCATATGACATTCAGATTGTGCAAGTGCAAACAAGAAGTGCAGGGGAAAGCGTGCAGGGGGGAAGTGCAGAGAAGGGGTAAAGGAGAAGTGCGGTCAGGGCAGCAGGTCTCTGAGTAAGTGCAAGGACGGGAAAGGACTACACGAGGTAGTGCAGCGTGATTAGTCAAGGGAGTAGTCGGGGGGCATGGTACCCTGTATGACTCTGAGGGCAACAACGTAACCAGTGATGGTGAGCAGACAGATAGATTATCAGGGTAGAGGGAGAGAGAATGAAGAGGAGAAAAGGAAGGTCCTGAGCAGCTTTTGGAACTTCAGGTTGTCCGGCTGAAGTGTGAGATGGGGAGGGAGGCCAATCCAGAGGCAGGCACCTGCAGAGGAGAGAGATATACCCCCCACTCTCTGCTTAGAGAATCGTCTGACTGACAGAGTTGGAGGTAGCGGAGCGGAGGGCACTAGAAGGAAGGTATTTATGAAGCCAGAGTGGATACAGTGAGGACATCGCCACCAGAAAGCCTTGTGGATGATGCAGAGGGTCTTGAACTTAATCCTCGCAGCCACCGGGAGGCAGTGTAGAGATTTCAGAGCTGGAGAGATGCACCCCTGGGATTGAGGCCAAGGATAAGTCTTGCAGTCATGTTCTGGATTAGGTGAAGCGGGCGTGGAGTAGAGTTGGGAAGATTGAGAAAGAGGCTGTTGCAATAGTCCAGCTTGGAGAGAACCAGAGCTCTGGAGACAGTGCGTTTCTGGGGGAAGGTGAGGAAAGGTAGAATACCTCTGAGGAGGTGAAACTGGAAGTGGGCCTCCTTGGCAAGGTCTATGATGTGAGGAGAGAAGGAGAGAGGAGCCGAAGTTGACACAAGGGTTTTTTGCCTCCCAGGAGGGTGAAGGGAGGGGGCCCAAGGAGGGTGGCCAGAGAAAGGGAAAGTAGGAGTGGGGATCCCAATGAGAAGAATCTCTGTCTTACTGGAATTAACGCAGAGATCGATGGAGGTACACCTTCTCTGATTAGTGGATAGACAGTCGGGAATGAGCAAGGAGGGAGAGGAGGTTGAGGGGAGCCTGAAAGGGAGCTGTGTGTCATCCGTGTAACACTGAAAGTTGGAGGAGAAAGTAGAGATCAGATGGGCCAAGGGGGCCAGATAGACATTGAAGAGCCTGGGGGTAGTAGGGAGGTAGGCAAGCATGTAGCCCCAGTATCCCCCACACACAACAGACCAAGAGGAAATCCTGCAGACCCTAATCCTGCAGACCCTCCTGAGGGAACATAGATGTCTGTGATTTCACCAAATTTACTTCACCTAAAGGTGAAATCTTGGCATTTCTTTTTCTTTGAATTTCTTTTTTAGTATGCGGGGGGGAATCCTCCCCCCACTTCAGTCTACCTTATCCTATCCCCATGCCCCACCCTTCATCTATGTTTTAAAATGTACCCACTTACCCAACCAAATTCGAAGATTTTCTTTTGAAGATTTCACATTTGGTGAAAATGGATTTGGTGAAATGTACAAATAAGAGGGATCATAGAGGACTGCTATTGTGAGCCACATGTACAGTCGTGCATGGTGTACGGCGATGCTACACTGCCGCTATTTCATTAACTTTTCTGATGGCACTAAAGGGCACCATTGAGTGCAGATACAAAATCCTCCTCCTAAGAAAAAAGGCAAGGTTTCATGTTTAGTTGAGCTAGACGCAGTGCAGTGTGACTTAGTTCTGCCAGGGAACATGGGTGGGGTGATGGCTGATATCAGTCAACTACAAGACGGAGACAAGATGTTCTAGAATGAGTAAGTGGCAACATTTGCATTTTGCAACCTCCCACATAGCCAATATTGTGGTTGTACTTGTACTCCATCTGTAAGGGTGCCCTGAAAAATCTTATCCACTCCAGGTGCTTCAGAACAAAATTGCTAGGACACGACCCATGCTACCCAAATCTTGTGCCACCTTCACTGGTTCCCCCTAACAGCTAAAATAAAATTTAAGGTTGCCACCACTGCCTTCAAATGTGAACACGGAATAGCCCGCTCCCCCCAATTGCATGGCCTGCATAAACCATACTGAATTTGAGCCCATCAATGATGATGCCTACTATTCCACCGAAGTTTAATCTGTAGTCGGCACCGTGATGCGAAGGTCGAGAACTGATATTGCTGGAGGCTGTTGATTTCTCTCATAGTGACACCAGAAACCCCTGCCAGTCGACACCTCACAGAATCACCTCAAACTGTATTTTTAGCTTTTTATTTTGTTCAGCACTAAGGTGCTCAGCTTAAGGCATTATTGTCATGCCGCCGTCCTTTGGTGGCCGCTGGCGGTTATGGAAGGCTTGGCGTTGGCGGCGCCATTAGTTGTTCCGTGTGTTTTTTCTTTTCACTTCCTGGTTTGGCGGTCTAGTCTTTTTCTTCTGTGTTACTTTTCCTTCCGCTTCCTGGTTTATCGGTCTAGCCTTTTCTCTTGTTTCCGTATTTAACCACGCCCCTCTCTGGGCTCTGTGCGTTGCAACTTGTTTCTTTCGCTTTGTTGCCGTGCTACTGTGTTTCCAGTACTTCCCCTATTACCTAGTTTACTCAGTAACTATAGCAGTGATTCTTTCTACTGCTTCTTCCCTTCCTTTTTTGCCTGTTTACTCCATTCTATTGATTTCCCGTGCCTTTCGGGGCTCCTCTATTCCTTCCTGTTTTCCGGATCTCGTTCCGGTATCTGGCAGTGGTGTGTTTTCCTCCATCCCGGGTTCCCCGGGCTTCTCATGCTACAACTTCAAATACTACAGCTTGACAGCTTCGGAAAGACTTTCCTGCCTTTCACCTGCACTCCGGACTCTCCAGTCAACTCCTCCAGCACGCATTTGTTATCAACAACATCCGGCGAGAGGTTTTTTTTAAGCGGCTGCTTTTTTCCTCTCTTCCTGGCATCTTCGGGACGGGGCCGGCTGTTTTCCTGTTTATCAGGGAATCAGGGTGGCTTCTTCCCGCGGACGACCTTATCTCTTCACAAAGAAGAAAAGACCAAGAGACAAGTCCTACAGACGAGGAAATCTTCTGGAAGAAACAGGTGAGGAGAAAGGGGAGGAGGACATAGACTTATCTGATTTGGAGGAATCTCCGTTATATCCCAGCACTTGTGACAATTATAACCCCCATGCACATGTCAGTCGAGTGGCTAAACTGGCTGTGGAAAAAGCAGACCTTTAGTTTTATTCCTGGCTGACTCACTTGAACCAGTAGTGTGGACAAATCCTTTTTGGCGTCGTGATTTTCTGAAAACACTCCATGGTTGCCTTAACATTTATCTGTGTTTCTGAAGTGTAGAGCCAAAAGGGCTGGTGCAACTAAAAGTGCACCATGACTACAAGCAGGGAATGTTTTCCACACATTACTTTATGAAAGGCATTCCTCTTTAAATATCTTCCCTTTGGCATTGTAAGGCTAGTCTTGTTTGCTGCATCTGGCACTCATGTTAGCCTTAGTTGTAAAAAAAAGTGTTATCTGCTGCTTCAAGCTCACAGGCATTGTGCAACTTGTTCTCCTCAGTGCACTATATGTACTATGCATTAGAGCATGCCGTCACCTTTTTGCTAAAGCAACCTCACAGAATGGTCAACATACTTGCTACATTCCATCGGGAGATGTTAGTCCAGTCATGTGTTTTAACATGCATTCTTTGACTGATAGTCTTGGATTTCTCTATTCTAAACACAGTCTTACAATTCCCGGAATGCATTGCAAATGGAATGGAGCGTATTTTCATGGGTGGGCTGAGGTATACAATACCACTGGGCATAAACACACATTGGCACAAGCAATTAGATGTGCCCCTTACAATTTCTGTATTCCATGCCTTCTGATCACGTTGGATTTCCTCCTTGCCCCTTTCCGAGATTAAAGTAGCAGTCCCCTCCTCCATTTTATATGTCAAAATCATCAAGAAACATTTTTCTAGCACATGTAAGTGTGTAATTGGGCAAGTCTTTTAACTTATCCCAAGAAAGACTGAGATTTGCTTGGACAACAGGAAGATTCCCTCCCGACTATTTTTGCTGTAGAATTATGTTAAATTGCAGTAGTGCAGGAGACAGTCTCTTTTTGTTGGAGACTCCTGTGAGTTGCGGGAGACTTGGTTGGCAGGTCTTTTGCCAGCAGGTGGTAAAGCCTGGTGACACTGGGTATCCTCATCTGGAATCAACTCCTGTATTCTCTCTAGGCAGAAACTGAGTTTACAGGTTGTAAAAAGCTTTTAAAAACTTTTTTGTTCTGGGCATATATTGATCTTGGTGTTTCTCACTATATTGGTTGTTCATACACTGTTTTCCATTCCAGCAGCAACAGTTTGTCACCGGACAGTTGACAGTGCTTTATTGCCTTGTGGTTGTTGGCGCTATACACACTGATATTAATGTTACATATGGCGATCCATTCTTGTATGAAATGTATATCATTTTATACAAGTTTTGATTCGATTGTAATTATTTTGCTTTCTGGCACCGGGTTTCACCCGACCCTGCTTATTTATCATTTCCATCTCACGCAGCATATTGATTATATTTGTTTAATTGTATTTTGGTTTCCTTCTACTCTTGCGCATTGCGGGCAGAGGGTGCCTGGCCTCTGCTACGGTCAATGGGCTTGTTTCCGTGATCGTCTGTGTTTTGCTTTCAGACCTGCAATCACCCTGCGAGTCTCTCCTCACTGCCTATGGGTAGCTGCAGCTGATTGGATTTCTCTTCCCTCGTGTAATTTAAGTCACCCTCAATCTCGGTTGTGCGCAGTGGGGTTGCCTTGCCGGTGCCAAAATACAGCTTAAGTCTGGCCCATCTGTGCTCATCTGTGCCTCAGATGGGCATTGGACCTCAATCCACCCCCCTTCAACCGAAGTGCTTTTTGCACGAGGAATTGATTTGTGTGGCCCCTGCTAATACCAGCTTTCCAGTAGACTGGTCCTGTTCAACCCCCTCTGCTCCCAATACTCAGAGAATTATACAGGTAGGCAGTAAATAAGTTGAAAACATTATGTCAAAAGACACAATATCGAAGAAAAAAAAATCGAAAAAAAAAATTGAATATGTAATTTTTTATTGTGCCTGTTTTTTTTTTTTTTTTGCTTTCGTGCATTTAAAAAAAGGGTTTGAAAAAAAAGGGGGGTCTGGGGGGGAACCCCCCTATTTGGAACGGAAATTTTTTTAAAAAAAAATTTGCATTTTTATAAACCAATTATACCATCTCCGGCTCAGGTAAAATGCCTTTTAGTAAACTCTTGTTCATTAGCGGCTCATGCCGCAGACTGTTATGACCTGCTTCAAGATCTGTCGCCCAATTTAGTTTTTCTTACAGAAACTTGGCTTAAGAGCTCGTCTGACCCTCATCTGATTCATGCGCTTCCGGAGGACTATAGTATCATTCGACTGGACAGAGAACACACACCCGCGCAGGTGGAGGAATTGCTCTGATACACTCTAAGGACCTCACCTACTCCATGTTACCCTTGATTCATGTTCAGAACATGGAAGCATGCCTGTTGCACATGTAATTCTCTGCATCGTGCACAGTTCACGCTTTGCTAGTTTATAGACCGCCTGTCTTTGATGCAGGTTTTGTGCCCGACTTTGTGGCCTTGCTTATTGATCTGAGATTGCAATATCCTTCTTTTTTCCCAATTGGGGATCCGAACAATGCTAAAGATGTGTTGGCAGCCAATTTGATTTCCTGCATGATGGACCTTAATCTTCTGCTGCATGTCGTTGGCCCCACGCATGTGTCTGGTAACATCTTGGACCTTCTTTTTGCTCCAGCCATGCTTGTCAGAATTTATAATTGCTTGACAGTTTTATGGACTGATCACATGATACTTCCTTTTGCCATCCTGGCCGAGCCCAATCCTCGGCCTATTGTCCTTCCGCTTCCACCCTCACATTGCTGGTCCAATATCTCTGCTGCTATGATTGCAGCCAGCATTGAGGAGACGTCTTCTGGTCCTCCCAGAGACTTTGATTCACTGGCTAAAACTCTGTACAGTACAGCCGATTTTCTGGCACCACTGAAAGCTTCCAAGCCCCAGGTTCATCCTTCAGAACCCTGGTTTTCAGATGTACTAGCTGTGCTTCGCCAACAGCGCAGACAGGCTGAACATGTATGGCACTCATCTTACTGCCCCATAGCACGTCTGGGCTTTCAAACGGTCCCGTCAGTTTACCAATTGCCTATTTTTGAAGAAAAGCAGGTATAATTCTCTACATGCATTGAATCTGCAGTTAACTCTATTCGAGAGTTGTTTAAAGTGGTGCAGGCTCTGTCTGCATTACCCTCAGCTTACAAGGTTATTCCCTCCCCTCACCTCTACACTTCTCTCGCTATGTTTTTTTGAGAGAAAATTCTGGCTATTCGTCAGAAGATCTCTGATTCTCTGGCCACTTGTGGGCAGGAAGTTATTGCGCCGGCCAGAGGTTCCATTCCCGTTTTATGGGAGGATTTCCCTCTGTTCACTGAAGATGATATTATTACAGCCACTCAGAGCTTGAAATCTATCTCTCCAGCGGATCCTATTCCTCTTACCATTCTGAAAGAGATTATTCTGTTGATCGCAGCTCCGGTGTCGTCAGCGGTAAACTCTTCTTTCACTAGCAGTTTTATTCCTTCCTCACTCAAACATGCTTTGGTGACCCCCCTCTTAAAAAACCCAACCTGGATCCTCTTCTGCTTTCCAACTTTCTCCCTGTTATCTTACCCCATTAAACTGGTGGACTCTTTGGTCACTCCTCTTCTTCGCTCCTTTCTGGAGAGCTCTCAGTGCCTGGATCCTTTCCAGTCTGGATTCCAGCCGGTTCGAGACATAGAATCGGGTTTGGTGTCCGTTACTGACGGTCTGGTGCCAATTGTCGATCAGGGAGGTACCAGCATTTTGATTCTTCTGGATCTCTCAGCGGCGTTCAACACCATTGACCATTCCATCTAGGTCCAGACACTTGGCCGGGTCATTGACTGGTTTTGCTCTTTTCTTGTCAACCGTTCTCAGTCACTCTTTCTTTCCCTTTTCACTTCTGCTCCTCTTTCCCTTACTTGTGGTGTCCCCCAGGGTTCTGCTTTATCCCCTCTTCTCTTTAATATCTACATTCTGCCTCTGATCACTTTGATACACTCTTTTGGTTTTCGGTGTTATTCTTACGCTGACGACACCCAGATCCTTATGCATTTGGATCTGGCGCTCCCTAATGTGGCGGTGCGCTGTTGTCGCTGCCTGTCTGCAATATCTGCCTGGATGGGTCACAATTGGCTGTGACCTAACAGCAACAAGACTGAGGTCTTGGTCGTCAGGGGCCCCCCTGAGGTGTCACTGTAATCCACCACTTTTTGACCAGCTGAATTTGGCCCGCTAGTAGTAAAGCATCCTTTTCTATGCTCCCCCAAGTCAGCACTGTTTGTCAAGGGGTTTATTTTAAAATCCATATTCTGCAGAAAGTTCTTCCTTTTCTTCCAGCGGGACTCCGTCCCACTGTTGTGTCCATGCTGGTTGCTGCGTTTCTTCATTACTGCAACTCCCTCTATTTGGCCCAGGCGGCTTATCTCCTGAGCCTTCTGCAGGACTATGCTGCCTGGCTGGCCACGGGTGCCACTCGTTACACCTCTGCTTCTGGCATTATCTGACTGCTTCACTGGCTTTCTGTGGCCAGTCAGGTCAAATTTAAGGCACTGTGTATTGTGCACCGTGCTTTTTATAAAACTGGTACGGATTATCTGATGGAGAAATTCCGGTCGTATGTTCCACCCTTTCCTCCTTAAAATCTGCCAATCCGGCCTGCATTGCGGTGCCTCACATCAATCGGGTTTGCATGGGCGGTCACTCCTTTTCAGTGGCTGCAGCCCGGTTGTGGAACTCTTTCCCTGTCTCTCCGCCTTACTGAGCATCACCTCCTCTTTCGGAATGCCATTATTACCTGACTTTTCGCTACCTAATCTTTTTGCGCTGCTTGTGGTTCTGGTTGTTAGTCTGTGTTTTTGCCTTAGTGCATGATGCCTCTTGGGGTGTAAGCTGAGCTTTATAAATGTTAATAACATAACATATTACAGTGATATCGTAACCATATTTTTCTTAGTGAAATGGAACAATGCTACGTGATGCCACTTCCTATTTTGTCAAGGGGTGAAAGGTTGTGTGCCATCCCTTCCTGTGATGTCACTTGGGGACGCGGTCAAATGACATCACTTCCTGCTATGTCATCAGAGGTCAATGGTCATGTGATACCACTTCCGTTTCTAACCCCCTCCCGACCAGTTCCACTAGGCTTATTCCCAGTCAAACTGCATGATAAACTGTGCTGCCAAAGTTCTGTGTTCGTGGGTGCGCATGCATCAGATTTTTACTCAGTTTCTCATGATCCCTTTGTGAGAGAGAGTAACAATGTTTGATACAAGTGCCTAAAATGTTAATGTAAAATGTACCTAGTTTTAACAACATTTTATATCTAATACTGAACACCTCGTATAAAAATGCAACTGTCCTGAATAGAATCCTGGGATCTTGTCTTCAAGAGCTATACCGCCCGTTGACTGTCTGCTACGTCATTACATTGCATGCCACAGTGTTTCCCTATTACCACTCGATCCAAACCGCAAAAGAAAAGGCGCTGAGAGTCACAGTCTCTGACTCTGCTCCACTTAGGCATCATTTATTTAGGTCACGCTAGTGATATTTACATTCACGCTCAAGGGCAATTGCTCAAACTCCATTTTTAAGGCACATTTCAAGCTCTCTGCATTCATAGTGATTTTCAGACAGAGTTTGAAATGAGAATTGGATTTAATTTCTCAGAACCTCATCAAAGAAGCCTTAAAGGCTTCCTGAGTGCCCTTTGATACATAGGGTTCAGACTATACCACTAATCAGTTTCTGGGCATCTAGTAGCATTTATCTGTGATCGAATCCCATTCATGACCGTTGGCTTTTCTCAGAATTGATGCAAAGTGCTTAAATTAAAGACCTCATTCATGTTGTTTCTTTAAGCAATTTTTCCAATCATTTTGAGGGTGTTCTTAGTCATATTTTAGGCCAAAACTGCATTTGGGCAAACACGATCTTTTATGAGATAAACGGAACGCCAAGTTGGTTATTTAAAAGATAAGAGGTTGCAGAACCCAGCGCCCCAAAATGTTTGTAAAAGATGAGTGTTCTACGAGAGAGAGAGAAAATGTGTGTGTGTGTGTGTGTGTGTGTGCGGGCGCGAGCGCCCTGCATTTCTGCTGCAGTTGCTTGGGGTGGCTCCTGATTTGGCCTGAACCCAGGCTGAGCACCCACCAAATAATCTATCCAAATACACTTTCCCCGCATTGCTGCATTGTCCCTTCTACTTTTAAGTCTTGGCTATTAGGCACTGCCCTACGTCAAAGCTCTTAGCATGGTAAGTGAAGCTTGGATGAGAAGAGAACACACAGACAGTGGTGTTCTTGGGACATTTACTCGTGCCTGGACTACCAATGGCGATGCTAGTCTCTATGGCCATTCCGATCCACTACTTGCCCATCACTGCACAAAAGACACAGCCTTGGAATCCCTCTGAGCTAGCCCTGTGCTTGTAAGGGAATGCCAATGATATTTGTTAGCAGATTTCCGAAAGGTAATGGATTTATTGCATCTGATAACCGGCTCCTGATGTAATAAAATTACCTTAATTCAGTGTACCTCCAGTTACCTCATTTATGAGTAATATGTGCGTGCTTGAACCTGTTCTTGCACTGAATACCTAGGAAAACAACCAGTAGCAAAGCCAACTGTTTTTGCTCTTGTATAGGCATGAAATAGGCATAAGCCCAGGTACTAACACCATGTCCCAGCTATTACCAATTTATGGCCGCGTAATATCATTATGACAGTGCTCGGAAAAGCCTATTCTAAATATATACAAAAGCCAATTCGATTGCTTTGCCAGTGCTTCTTTAACATGTGGGTGCCATGAAGACGAAGGTGCAACACAAAATGTGTTATCAGTTCCAATCGTTTCTTCTGCATGCAAGGTGTGCTTGCAAACCCTTTTTTATGCCAAAATAAATGGTTTTACCTCATTTCTTTGAAGCTTAATTTCCATGCAAAACAGAATGAATGTGGTGATGAATCTATGGAGGAGTTTTCTGTTCATGCCATAAGAAGACAATTGTCAAAAATCAGAAGAACGAGATCCATTCCATTACCTAGGCAGAAACTGGCAGGTGTCTCTGCATAGGTCGTTTCTAATGCTGTTCGTTTACAGGTAAAGGGAAGTGGTCCCAGGACAGCACCCGAGTGTAAAGCCCCCACCCTCACTTTACTGGGGCGTGTGGTTTCTGCATCAATCTCACACATTACCCTCACCTGGCTCCACAGTAGCAAATTCACCTCTGCTTCCAACAGGCTACAGTCAAGTCCAACATGGCTTCCCACTAGCAAAAGCATGTTTTAAGTCCATGTAAACTGGCTGTAACTGCTGTATTCTAATACAGACATATCCGTGTAATATTAGTAAAAAGTAGAAGCATTGCTGAACACGTACAACTTTGGTTCTAAAGCCTGGTTGCGTCTGAATTGAGATCCGGTTTTCATCTACTAAACCTCAATACATATTTTGGGAATGTAGCAAAATTGGGGATTGGTCCAGGGATGAATATTAGTTTCTAAACCATCAATCAGCCACACACCTCTAGTACCCCAGAAAGGATCCAAACAGATTGGAAGTAAATTATAAACCTCCTTGTCCGATTTTGGTAACGTGGACGGAAAGGCAGTCTTATATCTGCATGGTCGTGGATTGTTGGTTAGTTGCAACACAGCGAAAATACAATTATTACACAATGATAAAAGGGACTGTGCAGTCAAAGTTGTTTAAAAATATCTACTTTATTATTATTACAACAGACAGTTCTAGCACACTACAAAATACAACCCACCCTGTAAAGGAACACAGAGGACAGACAGTTTCATGAAGGAAAGGGATGCACTCTGGATACTGACAGGAGGGTAGTCGGTAAAGCAATCAGTCTTAACTGTTCAAGGTTATTTGGTTTCAGCACCAAGGGAGCAAGGGGTCTTAAATGTCACTGGTGGCCCTCGGAGAAGGACCAGGGGGACAGAATCCCAATTTACCAGGTGTTTGAGGTGATCTTGATGCTCAACAGCCTCGAGTCGGTTCCAGGACGCTTTGCATCTCCTGCGACAGAGTTCAAAATGGGAGACAGCTACGGGTATCAGGCGGCAGGCAGTTCGGCAAGCGAGGCTGGTCGGACGGCTGCAGGCGGGCCTACACGGCAGCTCAAGGTCAAGGATCATTTTCTCTGTGCTGGTTAGTGGATCTGGATCGCTGGTCGAGGCATCTTGGACAGCTTTAGTCACTGAAGCGTGATAACAATCAGTCGTGCAGCCGGTCGTGGTTCAAGGGCTTAACTGCCTCCAAAATGTCATTAAAAGATGGACGCTGTTTGATGCTTGTTGTGGCACTGCTCCTAGCTTCGTCACAGAGCTCATGCCGTCCTTTAAGGCGGACGTCCCAAAGCTGAGAAGAGTGTTTGCAGGTTACGGCCTTGTCCTTTGTTCAGAAACTCTCTGGAACTTCCCACCTAGGAATCTTGCTGGCAGAACCTAGAAGGGCATGCTGTGTGCTGGCTGGGTACCGGTTCTGGAGCTGCTGCAAGGGTCCTCTGAGTCTGGTATCTCCCTCTGTTCCCTGGCAGATGTTTAGGGGTGGGATCTTGCTTCCCTCTTGGAAATCCTGGCTTTCCTTCACTGGCGGAAGCTGTCAGGTAGTCTGTACCTTCAGCGAGGGTTCAAATGAGCCCTTCTTCTTACTCCTTTTGAAGTCATCGGATAATCTACCAAAAGTGGGGCTCAACCCTCTTTTGACGCCAAATGGGCCCCAGTGATTGGTGCAGGCTAAGCTTACCTTAAGGAACCAATCCTGGGTCCCCACCAACAATCTTCTGTTATGCGTGAGGTCATAATCAGTGTGCTTTGCAACAGGAAATCCCTGTGTGGATGGTCGAATTCCTCACAGTGATAAATTGTAATATTCCTAGGTCGCCAATGCTTATTGTTTTGTACCAATTGCCATTGATTTCGAATGTGTTTTATGAGACAAAATACTGGCTTTAACAATGTCCAAGAAAATCATCTAAAGAAAATTGAAGAGTTCAGCTAAGGCACTGCATGAAGAATGGATGCATGGTATGGTTTTATTGTCAGCAAAGAAAAAGGTGTCTTCCATACGGAAAACATCTCTAGATGATTATAATGCGATATAGGGGTCATTAAATGATTTATGAGTATGAAAATTATTTACAGGATTATGTGTATCTTTTGTACATGTTTGGTTCACTGTTTACTTTCATCCCTCCCCTTCTTTCCTCTCCTCTTTGCTCTATATTTCTCTAGATTGTTTATAACGCCTTTATCTGTTATAGATGTGCTGTACTTAATTAGCTTTTTTATGTTTATAAGTTTATGTATTGCATCTCTAGTCCTTGGTCTTATATGATGATATTTTATAATTAAAAACCTTGTAAATAAAACAATAAACAAATCTCATCAAATTAATTCATTGCACAATTTCCATTCACTGTCACTTATAGAAACTGTACAATTGTGACCTAGGTTCTAAAAGTGCACTTTATTGAAGAGGGGGACTATTTCAAACGTGATGCTGTAAAAAATGTGTTCACCAATGTATTAAAAAAATACAGAGCAAAATATGGCCCCAAATGACTAGATGTTGCTTGAATGGTCACTTGGGGTACTTGACTCACTGGTCTGTGTGTTTTTCCAGATATAAGACTGGCCATTACCAACACTAGCTGAGTAACCAAGGAAAAATAGGCATTGAGAGGCTTGTCTTCCCTTGTGACCACACTGTTCAACAACAAAACCTCAGGTTGTTCCTTCATTGATTCATAAAGAGTGGAAAGATAAGCTTGCCATGTGGCAGTGTTTGTTTCTGCCTCAATATCTCGAAAAGGAATCTCTGAAAAAATAGCAAAATGCCCATAAAACTGAAAGAAGATTTTCGGTCAGAAAAACAAAGGTGGAAAAAAAAAAGAAAAGTGGTGGCAGGGATGGGTATAGAGGTAGTAAAGGTGAACCTCCACCCATAAAGGGAAGCAGCAGCAGCAGCAGTTTGATAAAAAGAAAAAAAACAATAGAATTGAGCCAATAATTAATTTGGGAGGCCTATAGGAACAAAATACATAGATCTACAATATGTATGGTCTTTTGGTAGATTTCTCTTGCTCTAATACCATTTAGCTACCTTTATCGCCCCATCTGCTAAAATGCTTGACTGCCCTTTTAGGGAACCATCGCTTGTAAACTTCCCCACCTGTACATCTGATATCAATGGGATTGCACCATTGTAAACGCTTCTGTAAAGCAGGCCCTCTGTCTTTTCTTACTCAGCTTTTCCCTTCCACAGCGCAGTTCTGACGTAAGGCTGGTTACACCTCGCAGTCTCCTAGTACCACAGGAAGGATTTCACCCCTGTGAACCTGATAAAAAAACTACATAATCACAGCAACCTGAAGCTCCCCAGCCCCATGAGACTGAAATACAACCACCATAGAGAGGCCTTCACCACTGTGAAGCAACTAACCACACAACTCCAGAAGAGAAGAGCAAACCATAGGGAAAATAAAACCAAGCTAAGTCCCTCATCAATACAAGAGGATCAGGAGCCATAACAAAAGAAACTCTGAGATGTAAATACAATCACCACAGAGAGGCTTTTACCACTGCAAATCCCATACAGCCATGAAAATCCCAGCAACCTGAGGAGCCCAAGCTCCACAAGACAAAAAAGAGGCACAGCACAACAATCACAGCGAGGCAGACACCACTGTATGACGGGGCACACTGATTTAAACGACATTGAAACATACTGAAATAACTGGAGACCAGGAAATAACCGACCATGGGACCAGATGACAGAAACCTTGCACTGGTGCAAGTGTAAAGTTGCACAGTATTAGCACTAGGGCAAATTTGCCCCATTAAAAAAACACTTCGGCATTGTAGAAAACCATTGCACCGTGACAAGTACAGTTTAGCATGGTGGAACCACCATGGCAAACATTGCCACAGTGTAAAAAGATATATTGTTGATGCATTTTCCCACCTGGGCACAATTTGCACTGGTGGAAAATGCTGTCAAAATCTATTTTTCTGCACTAGGGCAGTTTCTGCCCTAGTCCTTGTCAAATGCCAAACAGCAATTGGTATGGTTCAATGATTTTCTAATATGTCCCAGTGTTTTTAGAAATGAGGCAAACTTTGTCCTAGTTCTAACACTGTGCCACTTTGTACTTGCACCGGTGCAACGTTTCTGTCATCTGGCCCCAGGAGGGCATATATACCTGGAATATACTACAATATATCACAATCCAACGTTACCTCTGATACAGAGGCTACAACTTACAGCTACACCGAGAGAGCCATCACTGTACACTACAGCAAACAGTCCCACCACTAACGAAAGCCACCCAGGAGGGCACCTGCCCCTGGAATATACTGCAAACCCAAACCCCAGAACACTATACAGAGACCACAAACGTACCACGATATATGAGAAAGAAAAAGAAACTGTTAGGCAGAATCACCTGCAGTACCCTTTGGGAACACCACAGGTAATTAGGACTACAAGTGTAAGCACAATTTCACCTTTGGTACAAGCATACACAGTAAAGTGGTAGCGATGGCTGAGCAGCCAGAATTATCTCAAGAGTTTAAGTATGCAGTAGAACAAGTTATACAAAGGACCAACCAATACAGTGATTCAAGTAAACATTTACTCAAGGTTTCTTAGTAAAAGAATATACATTTATTTACTCAATCATTTATAAAACATTACACTAGCACAAGCAGCTCAATATCACACACTAATACTCCACAAAAATCCAACCGGTAAGTAGCTCAAAAATGAAGTGTGAGCAAATTGGCACATTAGATACTTAGAAAAGGAAGGAAACAACAAGGTTATAAGAATAGACAGCCCAAATGCAATCATAGGCAGGGCAAAGGGTTCAAGTTAAATACAACCAGCAATTCTTCTCAATAGGCCTGGGCCAAAGTCAATGGTTCAGAGTCTTTTGTATAGGATAGCACAGTTCTGGTATGTAACGGTTAAGTCTTTGCCACAGATTTTTAAAGGATGTGGCTAGGCAATAAGTGTGACGAATGTTTAGGGAAGGACAAGCCTTCGTAGTTGAGGAAAGTTTCACGCACTTTCTCGATGGCCGAAAAGATTTCCAGACCGCGTTTGCACAGTACCTTTTTAAATAAAGAAAGCTGTAGCTGAGGCAGTTGTTCCTGGCAGTTCGAGCATATCTCGCTGTTCCTGTGCTTCATTCGTGGGGACAAGAAGGAGGATGTCGGGAGGTTCCTGCACTGCCCAGGAAAGAGGCCAAAAGCTGTAGCAAGATGTCGGTTTAAGGTTTGAGTGACTAAAGTCCCCCTGGTTTCCTTCACTCTGGTTATCCGGTTTTCAACAGCACTGTGAAGAAAATTCGACCAGAATAGGATGGTGTCCAGGTGGCTTGCGAGTTGGTTGTTCCCACTGTAAGAGGTTTCAATTCAACACTACAGCTAAGTCAATGCCTAGTCTGGGATACTGAATGGAAACCCTTATTGATATATCTTTATGTCCAGTTCATGAATTCTGGATGACTACCCCTATATAACACCCCTCTCTTAGAATCCCCCTGACCCCACTGAGCCAAGAAGTAGTTCCGTTTTGCAAGTTTAAAAGGTTTATTTGAGAAATAAAACAAAATATAGATACCACGCTTTTATAATAAATTAATAATCGATATCGCCCTTATAAATATAATGTTAATCAACAATGGGTAATCTGACACTAGCACACTTCTTTATAATCAATGAGGAGTTGGCGTAGGATGGATAAGGCAGCGAAAATACTTTTATGGTTTCAAATGGATGCAATGTTGAATGAAAATGCAGTACAGAAACTAATATGGTTTCACAAGATATCATATGTTCACTTTTCCCCTGGTGGCAATTCACCCCCCTCCCCCTCTATATGGATGCAAGGAGATGGAAGTAACACACACAGTTCTCAGGAATGCAATCAAATACAATACGAAATTCAATTCCCACCCCAGCAAGCTTAGAGAAAACGGGTATGAGTTTTAAAACACAGGCCCAAGTGCTTTGAATGTGGTGGCAATGAAGTGAGAAATATGCTGAAAATGCTTTTAATTCCCTTTAGGAGGTTCAGGGTGAGTGAGAGATAATTGGGATGAGCTCATGCTCACTTTAGCAATGATTCAGGGATGGTTATTAAGAGGCAAACAAATTTTTAGCAAAGGAAAGCAAAAAGCTGCTATCTTTTTACAGGTAAAGAAATCAGGCCAAATCGCAAATCGCGGCAAAATTCGCGAGTGCGTGAATCGTGATTACGGCAAAAGTATAAGTCGGTTCCAGGTTCGTTGGAAAGCTGAGATCCTAAGCTTTCAGAGGAAAGTTAAACCAAGTTCCTAGGACAAACGGTTCCAGAGATATAAACGATTTTGTAAAGGTCGTTTTTCGGATTTAAAGTAACTCAAATTGACAGGTGACAGCTTTGAAAAGGACAGGTGACACGATTTCTAGGAGACAGTTCTAATCAGATTAAAATAGTTGGATTAAATTATTTTAACTATCTAAGTACTCACTCCTAGCTTTGAAAGGACTGGACCTCGCCACGGATCGGGTCAGGATTGGCTGCGGTTCCCTCGCCACGGACCGTCTCTGCGTGCAGCGCCTGGGTCAGCTCCGCTCTGCTGGGTCTGTCATGCACCGGTTCTGCTCACAGCGTCTGGGTCAGCTCCCCGGATACAGCGGCCTGTGGTTCTCTGGATCTCTGGTCTGCTTTCTGGGTGTCTCTGCTTTCTCTGGGTACAGCACTGCTTCTGGATCTTTCTGGCGCAGGGTTTCAGGCCAGAATCAACAGCTCAGCCCGGCTTTGAATAGTCTGCAAATGATTTTGAGGCCTGCTGAAGAGAGCTCAGCTTGTGGGTTAAGCCTGTTCTTTACAAATTCTGAAGTAAAGTCTTGGTCTCTGAAGATTGATGGATTGAAGCCTGAAGTCTCCCGGCAGAGCGTCCCGCGGAAAGTGAAAAAGGGATCTCCACTTGTCCTGCACTGTCTGCTTTTATGTGTTTAGAAAGTGGGTGTGTGCGCAGCATCACTAAGCCAGCCCCTCTCTCAATTTATCATTGGCCAAGCTTTCCTTTCTCCCTTGATTGGGGAACTGAGTTGTGAGTCAGAGTGATGAGGTAGATTTTATGGCCAGAGGGCCCTCCCCTTGTCAGATTGCACACAAATCTATATTTGATCCAAATACATATTTTCCCAAATACACAGTTGTTTTTACATCACCTACACACATCATATATCACATGAGGTAGGCACTGTTCCGACTCTGGCGTTTCTAGGAGCTTGGGTAAAGAAATGGCAACTTATTTTCGATTTTAGTGGCTTATGCAACATTGGTTTTTCATTAAAAATTATACACTCATACACGGCCTGTCCATACATACTCCAGTAAATTCCCATGTCTCTAGCTTCAACACAGAGTCTGTAGTATCAATAAATAGCGGGGTTTTGCCCCAGAACATCACACAAATTGGAGTTTGGGCTTGAATTGTGGGCAAAGTTTTCATTTTAAGGATCCCCAAATTTCACATTTCTGTCATCTGGTTACCAAGAATTATCAGTGTTTCTGTAAAATATATATTTGCTTTCAATTCAAAGTACTGCAGTGTTTGAGTCCGCCCCCAAAGTTTGGGGATGAAGTGATCACATGTCTCTCCTGGCTGGCAGATCTTTGTTGACAGGAAACAGTCAAAATCACCATATCCTATTCAAGGGAAAAGGTCTTTTGTGTGGGCTCCAGCAAGCTGAGGTCAACAGACCAGCGGGCCACTTTGCATTTGGTTAGCATGACCATGTGATATCCTGGGCTTTCTGAGGTGAGAAGGTTTCCCAGCCTTTTGGCCTGTTAATCAAATCAGATTGTCTCTGGGAACAGCAGGTGGTTAGATTTCTAATTAACCCACAGTCTTTTGAAGTCCCAATTGCCACAGAAGGCTGATTAGCTTCTGAAGTAGCAGTTCTCCTGTCAGAGTTTAAACCACTAGCGCCGCCTTGAGTCCAAAGCGGGTACTGCATGCATTTTTTTTTTTTTTGATCAGTCTTGAATTAATGCATTTCAAACAAGAGATTTTACATGGAAGTATATTATCCAGGTTCAGCACATGGCACTGGTGTGGTTCTGCAGTAAAATAATTTTGTGCCCATAATTTAACAATATTTGACCTGAAGAAAATGAATTCCCAATAGTTATGGGTTGCTTTTGGCAATCAGCATTGCCCCTTTTGCAATGGTTTCAGGCTACTGTGTGTAGCCCAATGGTGGTTTTAGGCAGTGCCCTTCTGTGCCCACAACATAGGCAAAAAATGGGTGGCAGCCTATTCTTCATGCATTTCCCTGTGCATTTTCTGGGAAGTTCTGGCCATCATGATGTTTTCAATGCCAGTAAGGCACAGTTTTTGTGGTAGGGCTCGGATGCATGGGTAAAAACATCCCACACCACCAAACTCAAGGGAAGAAGTTAGCCTTGAAGGGCTTCTCTATCATTGGAGTTTCAGGCAATTCGACCTGCAGCAGGGCTTCACCGGTCGTCCAGGAGTGGCAGCAGTCCTCTTCCTTCCTCTCCTCTTCGGTTCTTTCATTCCAGTGGTCGACTATGCTTTCAAAGTCCCATAGACCTGCTTTTAAACAGTTTTCCCCCATTCATTCCAGCCTGGCTGTCACTCACAAAGCAGGGTGGCAGTCCTTACCGGACAGCCAGCCGGTCAATCATGCCAGAGTGCATTCAGGTCTCCTAGGAGACTAAGCACAGGGAATTATGGGCACCTCCCTCACATTGAGTCCACCCCAGACACTCTGGCACCGGAGGAGGGCTTCAGCACAGACGCCCGCCAAAGGGCACGAACAAAGGGACCAAACCTGGTTTGGTGCGCAGAGACAAACACAAGAAGGACGTTTCCTAAAAGAAATGGCAAAAAAAGATGACCAGAGTCTGTTTTTACAGATAGGTCTGGGCACCATATTGAAAAACATGGCTACCCCTGATTTAGAGCTACCGTTGTTAACTACTGCCACCAGCCATTTAAAATAGGCAAAGGTAACATTTTACTGTTACATGAGTGTTTTGACTCAGGGGAAGCTAAGCAACCCCTCCAGCACTCTATAGTAAGATAGGGTGTGCTGGGTCAGTAAATTTAAAGAAACTAGTAAAGTCAAATTAACTTTACATGCCCTGAACGACAGTAGTCCTTCTCAGTGAAGGTAGTTAAACCTTTGGGGAGTCTGAAAAGACACCCCTGTGCCACTGCACTGAAGGTGCTGTGTGACACACACAAAAAATATGATGCCACTGGAGTTGTTTTAAAACTCCATAACTAAAGAACACAAAAGTAAAACACAAAAAGTTGCTGGGGGTCTCAAAAGGCAAGGGAAATGAGCACATTTGGAGAATTCCCCCTAACAGAAATAGGAAGGAAACCGCACCGCCATGGAATGGAAACTACCTACCAGAATTTGCAACACCCCAAAAAAAAACCTGCGGATGCCACTAAATGGACTAAGGATACGGACTAGGACAAGAACAAAAACAGAGTATATCCTGTGCTACCTCTACACTTACACCTACAACCCTACCTCAACGGAAAACAAACAAACAACCTACAAGCAAGGCACAAGCAGACCCGGACCCCATCTGGACCCCAAATCTCACATCACAACACACAGAACACAGCAACTCGAAAGGCATTTTCGAAACACCCCAACAAGAATCGGAGCCAAACTTGAATCTCTAACCATCCACACCCCTTACATAAGAAAAGACTGGAAAAATACTACACATACAAACAAGAAACCCACCACTACGAACCAGAACAAGGAAACCCTTCCGTCAATTTAATTGAGCTCCTACATGAAGAGACAGAGGTCCCAACCACAATATGACTGAACAACAGCCTTATCCAAGAGAGAACCTAAGGAAAAGAAAACCCAACAAATACCACAACGACAGGAATGCAGGAAAGGATAGTCAACAATAAACAAGGAAAAACACACACACTATAAGGCATCCTACTCAACGTAAGATCCATGGCCAAACACAAAACAGTAATTTATAACCTCCTGATTGAGGGCAGCACTGACACACTGTTTTTCACAAAAACATGGCTATTGGACAATTACAAAACTATCACCCGTTAAGCCAGACCAGACAATTTAAACTAATAAATGCCAACATAGAAAACCAAAGAGAAAGTGGAATTGCAATGGTGCACAAACAACATATCTGCTCCACACCACCCCACCCAGCTGACATAGAAGACTGCAAATCTCTCCTAATCAAAATCAAGCTTAATGGCCAAGCCACTTACTGTTACTCTGGATCTACAGACCACCATCCTACAAGCCGAATTTTGCAACAAAGCTCACTGACTCCATTGCCAACCATTTCATTTATCATGATAGCCTAAAACTATTCCATTTATCATGATAACATAATTATCTTGTGGGAGTTCAACATCTGGTTCGGAAGAAAAAACGAAAACACTGCAAACTCCCTCAGCACCCTACTGGAAACACTTCACCTCAAGCAAAAAGTGAACTGACACACTGAGGATGCAATTGTCTGCAGCGACGGACTCTCGGCCACCGCCCCACTGGTACCAATCATATGGAGTGACCACCACTTGATCCTGTTCACCCTCAAACTCCTAAACCACGCATTACCTGTAAATGCAATACTGCATCTTACTATCAAAAGAAACTGGAAGAGTCTTGATCTGGATTCCCTAACAGAAGTGATGGAAACAGCCAAACCAAACATCCTTCAGTTAACCAGAATGGTGTCCAGTTAAAGGACCGAATTCAAAACGATTGAATGCCAAAGGTGAGAGTCAATTTGACCTAAAACAAAAGGGTCGTATTTCTTTTTTTAATATTTTTTTTTTTTTGGGGGGTTTCCGTTTTGGAAAAAAAGTGGTTTTTACCACAAAAAAGGGGGTTTGGCAGGTGACCCCCCAAAAATAAATAAAATTCGACCCTTTGGTTTTTGGTCCTTTTGATTCGACCCTTTGGTCATTAGATCCTTTGCATTTGAAGCTTTGACCTAGAACCAACCAGAATGACTCCAGGCTCAGCGGAAAAAAGTCAAGGCCTGGATCACAAATCCCTAGACCAATTAGCACCAGAAAAACCATTCAAAGCCACTGCAAAGAAATGACAGCAAGATGGTTCACAGATTAACTGAGGGAACTCCAAAAAATAAACCGCAAACTGGAATAACTATGGATAAATCATTACAATCTATCAGACAAAATGAAATACCAACAGCAACTCAGAATGTACAAATCAGAAGTCCTTAAAGCAAAAAAGCATACTACCCCACAAAAATCCAATCTGCAACAAAACCACAAAAATAACTATTAAAAATCATCAAAAATCAAAAAAACAACGTTTTGAAACAAAGGCGTCATACCATCATAATCCCTATTTGACAACCACACTAATCACCCAAGAACAAAAATAGAAACAATTCAACAGACCAGTCACACAAGCCATGCAACAATAAACCGAAATAAGTAACTACCAATAACCAGAACACCACCATTGCAGCTACACTCGACCAATTCAAACCTATAGATGAAGAAGCTTTCAACACTCTGATTAAAGACACCAACCTCGCCAGATCCCCCAGTGACCCATTCCCACAAGGCATCTTCAAAGAAATTCTCAACCTCAGACCCCCAGAATCATACTTCTGGCTACTTATGAACCTATCACTAAGCACAGGAAAAGTACCTAAAACCTTCAAATCAGCATACATCAAGCTCCTCATAAAAAGAAAACCAGAAGCACGGAAGATCCAACTAATTACAGACCTATATCAAATCTACCCTACCCAGCGAAAATATTGCAGAGCCACATCTACAAAATCTTACTCAACCATGTAGAAACCAACAGAATACTCAAACACTCCCAAGTTAGGTCATACCCATGAAAGGAACATAATCAGCACTCCTATCCATATAGGAAGACCTAAAAATAAATGCTGACAACACCCGATTGTTCCTCATACTACATATCGGCCGCCTTCGACACAATCGGACACGTAACACTAATCGAGAGACTGGAGGAATGCGGCGTAAAAGACGCTGCTCTACAATGGCTAAAATATTACCTAACTACCCGAACAAAACTTACCTACCACCATTTACGTCTAACACCATAAACATCTGCGGCATACCAGAGGGGTCTAGCCTCTCCCCGCTCCTCTTCAACATGTACATGTCTCTGCTAATGAAACTCATTCGAACTCAGGGACTGACCGCCTACAACCAGGCTCGGACTGGCCTATAGGACAATAACAAAAACACAAAATGCTGGTGTGGACCTGTTTTTTTGGTCAAAGTGGGCCACTTGTTTGGCAAATGTGGAGCAATCTGATGAGTTAATTCATTCTGCGGCTACTAGTTTTGGCCTGTGTTGCTGAATAAATATTCTTTAAAATGCACAAATAGCATCACACCTTATCAAAAACTACCCCTTGGTTACTATTCAAACCGTGTCACAAAAGGAATGAATAGCCATTTGCAATTCTGGCCCACTTTTTCATTGGTACCTGAGACAATTTTATGGCCCAGTCTGACCCTGCCTACAACTACACAGATGATACCCAACTCATCTTCAAGATAGCCTCAACTCAAGACCCAAACAACACCCTCAGCAAATGCCTCATGGATATATACACCAGGTAAACAATGAACAATATCAAACTAAACCTGAGCAAAACAGAAAGAGCATAACGCAACAGAAACACAACTGAACCGGCCACCAGGCATGGGAACCATCTGCTGTGACAAAAAACCTGGGAACATTTATGGACAACGGACTCTCACTAGAATCGCAAATCAACGCAATAGCAAAGAAATGCTTCTATCTCCTATGACTTATTAGAGGACTAAGTAGAGGAATCCTACCATACCGCTACTTCCCACACCGAACCCTCACAATCATCAACCTAGTGATATCAAGAATTGACTACTCAAATAGCCTTTACCTTGGAATGTCAGAATGTCTCACTAAAAAATGACACATCCAAAATATTGCCACAATGATACTCTTTACACTAAACAGAATCCTGCACTGGCCCCCAGTAAAAAAAATGCATTAACTTCAAAACCCTCTGCGTCACTACATGGACAAGGAGTCGAATTCCTCCAAGCCAAAATCACTCACTATCGACCAGGAATAAACTTTAGATCAAGCAACGACATACAAATCGAAAAGAAACTCTACGAAAAAAGGAAATTCTCCCATCTAATAGCCAATCTATGGAAGTCAATCCAGAAGGAAATAGTAATGACAGAAGATCACCTTACCTTCAGAAAACAACTAAGCACCTGGCTATTCAGCTCACTGAGACTAGCATACAAACAAGCACCTCCCACAACTATCACCGTCAACCCAAGACTATCAAGGGTCATTATGAATCCTGGAATCAAGAATAAAACAACCACACTGTACTAACCACCCTGATCCTCGGTTCGCTCCAGCATACCCCGCACATACCTCACACGACTTAACAGACCAGACCTATCACACACAAAACACACAACCCACACATCCACCAAAAGAAAAACTGCCACAAACAGACAACCCAGACACTGGAAGTTGCCCTTCCGGACACAATAACCCTAGTACGCACAATCCAAATACACTCAGAAAGCCGACACGCACAGAGAACAACCTCTGTCCTATCCCTCTTTCCTCACTAACCTACCCAACCCACTTTCTTACAGAGTCACGTGGGCACCTCAAGACCATGCAAATAGTAGTGTGGAGCTGTATAAATCAACTTAAAGTAACATAACATAACTCTCCTTTCATGCGTTTTTCTTTTGTACCCGTTCAAATCCCTATAGTTTCCTCAATCCAGATTAACCTTCATTTCTGTGGTCACATTCTAACCACCTATCGGGTTTCCTTGTATGTACTCTTTCCCCTGACTTCAGTTGTCCTAACAGATTAATCTATGCAAGTTTCAGCAGGGTTGGATAAGCTCACAAAGTACACTATATTTATGTATCCAATTTCATATTGTTATACATGAACCAAGGGCCATATGTTCTTTCAAAACAGCTGTTTTCATTATCCAGTGTTACCAAAAATGATGTTCTATGAAAAGTAGAATCGCCTTGTAGAAATGTGTGCAGATTGGTTAGTCATTTATATGCTACAAACTACTAAAACGCGTTAAATCAGAAAAAAGGAATTTAGGCAGGCCACTACTCTCGTTGTGACCGAGGGTTTTGGTAATACTGAAATATTCAGTGTTTAGTAGACTGAGCATAACACTCTAGTGTGAACAAACATGCTGATAGGTATACAGCTAACAGGACTGGCAATTAAACATGTGTGTTTTTCAGGTGAATGTTGGTCAAACCTCATAACTCTACTTTAAGTAATCTTAAGGTTAATTCTATAAAACCTAACATGGATTTCAGATATTCACAGCCAGGTTGTGTTTGCCGCTGACGCCAAACGGGTGCAGTGGACTGTACCACTGCAAAGTATGTTGTGTTAGATTTCATGTATACTGTGCTAAATGACCACCGTAGTAATCGCAGAGCGCCGAGACTTGCTTGAAGGTTGGACCATTGTACTCCCCAGGGCTATTCAGACTATAGTCAGCAGAGGAAAGGGGAAGGGAAGGGGTGTAGAGGTACAAAGTGGGTTAGAGGGGATACAGATGAAACAAACGAGGTTACTCAAATGGAAGAACGGTGGGTTGCTTAAATGGACAGGGGATGGTGTTTCTAGAGTTTGGGTGCATGTTGATGCAGCCAAGGTAGATTGTGGATCAGTAGTGCTGAAATTTGGGAGGGAGGGGGTAAATTCTAAGGTGTCTTTTGGAGAAGGGAGCAGGTATTACTTATAATAGGGTGTGTTGTATTCAAGATGTGCCCAAGCAGACCTTTTATGTTGACATGAATTCTGTTTAATTCTTCCAAAAGAACAAACTCCAAATGGTAATTCAGGGACTCCTAGAGGCCAAGAGTGGATTAGTCAAAATTAAACTTTGTGAGCGGCAAATGTGGATGGAAACAAAGAGGGTTTGAAGAGAAGGATGGGACTGGTGTCGATCCTTCTGTACGAAATGCAAGTCTGACAACCTATTTTCTAGAATGTTCTAGTGGATGGAATTGAGGGAAAATAAAGACAAGACAGTAAAGGCCAGAGGTCGTAACAGGCCTAAGAAATGGCAAGTTTTAATTTAATATTGGTCTATCTGAAATACATCTAAAACTGAGCTTTCCGCAACGAACTAAGAATGTCTTATTGAGTGGATAAAATAATTTAGAACTTTAGTATACAACCTCTTCCGTCTACATACACAGAGGAGCAAGAAAATACTTTCCAAAAATATTGTTAAATAATGTACATATTTGTGAACACAATGTAGAGGCAATCATGTGGAAAGTTTAGTTGCTGAAAGCAGGCCTATGTTCCAGGAGTGGAATGAGAACCAAAAAAGGACCTGGAAATAAGGTTCTCAATGACCCCATATTACACATTTTGAGCAAGCCCACCGCTTTTCCTATGAGAACATTTGAAAATAAAATAAAAAGAGACCCAGGTGCAGAGGCCAAGGGGGAAATCTCCATATTACCGGAAATCTCTAGCCCTGGGCCTAACTATGCCTACACTGCTGAAGAGAAGCCCAGTCATTGTAGGGGGCGATGCTGCCTATGAGGATGTCAGAGGGGGAGCGATCGGCTTCTTCCCTGCCACAGGGGATGTGCTTGCAGCAGTCCTGCGAAGACTGCACTGTTGCATGTGCAGGGATTGCTACCCCTGCTGAGTGCAGTTTTGAGCGGTCGTCATTTTCCAGAGGTGGCTGTTGGGACACGGAGTGTGGACACCCACTCTGCATGGGAAAGCTAAGCTGCCGCTGGGCACGGTGTGGGTGATCTCTGCATGGAGCCTTACAGCTCATTTCTAATGGGGCTTGATAGTGGATTCCTGGAGGTGAGACAACAGTGAAAAGCACTGCTGGGGCCACATTCACACCAGAGGGGGTCTACTGGGGATCTGACCTTTAAGTCCGCTATATGTCTTGGAAGATTGCAATTACAAGAAAGGGTGATCTCTGCATGCAGCCGTACAGCTCAGTTCTGATAGGACTTGAAGGTGGACTCCTAGAGGTGAGACATTGCTGAAAAGCACTGGTGGGGCTGCACTCACAATGGAGGGGATCTGCTGGGGATGTGACCTCCACTCTACGTCTTGGAACATTGCAATCACAAAAAAGGCCCTCTGACTGGTGATTAATGCTTTTTCCTCATATTTCCTGAGAAGTGTTCATCCCTCCTGAGGCGCCTTCCTTTCCTCCTCTATTGCTGGAGCAGCAAATCACTGTTCGGTGACCTGTGTGTCCTCATGCACCTGTGTCGTCTGCGCCTGTCTTGTTGCTAGGCCGGTATTACCCAAATTGTTCGTTTACAATTATTCGAATGAACAATTGACCGAATTTAAAGGCTCACAATTGACCTTTTCACAGTTGACTGCATATATATATATATATATGTATGTAAAAAAGAGGATGGACTGAAAACGTATATATATATATATATATATATATATATATATATATATATATATATATATATATATATATAATCGCTTTGGTAATATATATATGGGGTTTGGGGCGGGTTTGGGTTGGATGGGGGGTTGCGGGAGGTTTCCCCCCGCATATATGTTACAATTGACTCTCTCTCTCTCTCTCTCTCTCTCTCTCTCTCTCTCTCTCTCTCTCTCTCTCTCTCCGTACCCCCCTCCCATTCTCTCTACCCTCACCCTCCATGCTGCTCTCCATCTCCCCTATTTACTCTAACTATTACTCTACCACCTATACTACCTCTCTCTCTCGAAGCCTGGAAGGAAAGAGGTAAAGAAAAATCTCCTGGTGTCCAACCCAGGCCTGCCCATCACTGACACATACGTCAATGCTTCTTCCAGGCAGACTGTCACTGACATCCTCTTTGTCTCTGCCTCTCTAGACCTATGTACTCCCCATATGGTCTCGGCCGTCTCCCCTTTTTCGTTGTCGGCCCTTAATTGTGGCACCAGATGGGAAGTACTCTTGGCATGCTTCCCATTCTCTGCAGATCTATCACTTCTGTGAGCAGAGAGGGGGGGCGTAGATCTCTCCTCGGCAGGAGCCTCCCTCTGGAATGGTCTTACTGCCCTTCTCAGGCTTAAGCTGGATGTCCTTTATCCTCAAGACCCTCCTTTTCTCTTCTTCCTTCCCTCTCCCCTGCTAACAGCCCTGCCTGCCACAGCGGCTGTCTGCCTGTTCCTTCTGAGTTCTACTGGTCACCAGCCCCCCGCCGCCCAGTCCACCCTCTGTCCTCCCATTTAGTATGTGGACCCTCACCCGCTGCATCAGATGGGTTACCAGTCCTTTGGTCGAAAAAAAAAGGTTGACAGGACAAATGGTCGACACCATTTGGTCGAAAGACAAATGGTCGAATTTTTTTTTTTTTGTATTTTCGCTTTTTTTTGGGGGGGGGGGGGTCCGCCCCCGAAACCCCCTTTTTTTTCTAAAAAACCCTTTTTTCCCTAAACGAAAACCTAAAAAATATATATATATATAAATTTTAAAAAAATTCGACCATTTGGCTTTCGACCAAATTCCGTCGACCATTTGTCTTTCGACCAAATGTCTTTCGACCAAATGACTGGACAGCCATCACATGCAATCCCTGGCACTCTCCTTCCTGGCTTACCCATAGCACTCGCCCAGCCCATGTGGTCCTCTCTGCCCCCTTCCCCCCCTTTTTCACTTTCACTCTCTCCTCTTTATACTGCACTTCCCTTCCCACCCTAGCACTTTGCATTTTTCGGGCAGACCAGCACCCACCCTCGCACTTCTTGTTACTGCACTTGGATGATCCGAATGTTACAAGGCCTAGTAGGAGCATTATTGTTGACGTTCTCCCTTGTTCCCCACCACCCCCTCCCTCTTATCTTGTGGCACCTTCATACACTATTTGTTGTATAGGCACCTTACAAATATTCAATAAATAAATAATATAAACTTAGAGAACAGATAATTTGAAGAAAAAAACTCTCCTACCTCAACTAATTTAAAGGTAGATATAAGACTTTAAGGCTAACGTAATGTTTCATCTGTCCCACTTGCTGGCAAAAAAATCAATGAGCGCTACTTATCCTTCTATATGAAGTGGAAAACAGTGCCGACTTAGAAGGTTTCCTGTTATTAGGTATTCCTGCTCCTCACATGAAATTACATTGTGAGGCAGATAGCAATAGTAGCACAATGTATACAAAAAGAAACACTGTAAAGATTGAAATCCAGGTCTCAGCCCTCTGGGAAGCACAGGAATGGTTTCCCTCAAGGTTCTCCTGCTTTCCAGCCTTTGCCAAGCCATCGATGTTGCTATGCCCGAATTTGAATCCTAGCATGCAGTCCACCCGCAATAATTATTCTCCAATAACCCTCAAAGCAAAATAAATAAAATCCTCTCCTCTCCCTAATGCATTTACCTATAACTGTTGAGCAGTATCATAGAACTTGCCCTCTGATCCCCATTTTCCTCCCCACCAAAAAAGCGACAGCTCTGGTGGCCTCGCCAGAAGAGGTACATTACCAAAATGATCACGAGGCCATGAATTCCAAGTCCTAGAAAAACATGTGATGTATACAATTACAAAGCATCGGCCGGACACATACAAATAGTAAACTAAGAACTGGCAACAATAAGCATAAAACTGCAAACAAGTTACAATGTGAATACTAAGTGCCTGCTGTTTTCGAGGAGAGTGGGAACGAATGATATAAATATCGAATCCAGCTTTTGCTTACCTGGGTCAACAAAGGGCACAACCCAGGAGTCAAATCAAAATGGGCAGCATGAGTACCGTGGAGCACAACCTAGGAGTAGGATCCCAGTGGGGAACAACCTATGGCTAACAACACAATGGGCCTCATTACGAGTCCGGCGGTAACCGGGCCTGAAATTCCGGCAGGTTACCGCCGGACTCGTATTACCATTCCGCCTCCGTGATTCCCGGAATTACCGGGGCATTACGACCCCGGTGACCCGGGAATTCCGGAGGCGGAATTCAGTAAATCCCCATTCCCATTGAGTCTTACAGGACTCAATGGGAATGGGGAAGTGGAAACACCGGCACCATATCGTGATGGTGCTGGTGTTTCCACGTCCGCCTGCAGGCGGGTGGTGTTAAACCCACCAGGTCAGACCTGGCGGGAATGACACCTCTGCCTGCAGGACTCGAGATCACCCGGTCCGGAAACAACGGTGGCAGCGGGTTTACCGCCACTGTTATTTCCAGACCGGATGACTCGCAATGAGGCCCAATGGAAAGAATAAAGACCAAAAACCGCAAACCGTCCAGACATATCACTGCCATGAGCCGCTAAACATGTGTTCGGGAAAAACATACTTCTTTTGTAATCTAGTCACCAACCCCATGTGTTCTACCCGTTCTACCCTTTCAAAGAAGGTCGATGAGTTTGGGCCTTTGATTTGATTTTTGATTTTGTGTACTTAGCGCATATCCCACAAGGGGAACCCAGCAGAAACCTGCATCTGGGCACAGATGAAAAGAAATAGTGTAAATCAAAGATCACATAGAGTTTGAGTACTTGCTTTAGTGAACGTACGGGGTGATTATATAAACAAACACGTTTTCAGTTGTTTCCTGAAAATATGCAAGGATTCACTCTGCCACAGATCTGGGGGAAGGGGGTACCATGGCCGAGGGCCAGTGAGGGAGAAGCGCTTGCCTACGCCGGACCCCCGGCGGAAGTTCTGGGGAATAGAACCATCAAAAGACCTTGTACAATAGATCCTAAAATGCGATTGGGACGATGAGTGTCAATCTTGGAGGATAGATAGGCTGGGGCCAGGCCATGGACACGCTTTAAAATCATGCACAAGATTTTAAACAAAATCATTTGCTGTAATGGGAGCCAAAGAAGAGACTTTCAAAAATGCGAAATTGCAGTTTTCCTGGGAAGCTGAAAGATCAGTCGCTCCTCAGAATTCTGGGCGTCCTGCAGTCTCTGAAGCTGATATTTCGGTATGCCCATCAGAAGTGCATTACAGTAGTCTAGCTTGGCATTAGTTAATGTTCCCTCCACAATTTGTCGGTCTTTCTCAGAAATAAGAGGCAGTAAAGGCTTGAGAAGTTTTAACCGAAAGAAAACAGACTTAACAGTCTGGTTAATATGTAAATTGCAGCTCAAGCTGGACTGCCAGAGCCCCTAATGGGGCTGGGCAGGGGGCAGTATGCAGAACATTAGCTACTTTTGTTTTAGATCCAAAAACAGTAATCTCAGTTTTTGACAGAAACAACTCGAGCTTATTCACAAGCATTCAGCTCTGGATTGTGTCTGCACATGTTAAAACTCGCTCCATTGCCTCCAGTGATTGTTTCAGCTGGACGTAGATCTGAGTATCATCAGCATACGAATGGTAGCATAGGTCAAACTGGGTAAAGACGTTAAGCAATGGGTGAATATACACGTTGAACAATAACGGCGACAAAGAAGAGCCCTCGGGCACTCCACATGTAACAGGCAAGGAGTCAGACAGATATGGGCTTGCTTTAACCTACTGGACGCAGGAAAGAAGTAAAGCATCTCAGTGCCTCGTCAGATACCTGAGCCACTGATGACAGTCTTGACCTGAGAATGCAAAACTGACTGCATCGTAGGCTGCCGACAGGTCTAGCATGACAAGAATGCTAATATCGCCATCGTTGGCAGCCTCAAGTAGATCGTCAATGCTGTCTCA
Source organism: Ambystoma mexicanum (assembly GCF_040938575.1). Lineage (NCBI taxonomy): Eukaryota > Metazoa > Chordata > Amphibia > Caudata > Ambystomatidae > Ambystoma > Ambystoma mexicanum. The sequence goes on along the minus strand of NC_090926.1, from coordinate 693,855,006 downwards.
GTGCTATGAACTGGTCTAAATCCTGACTCAGGGTTATTATTTTCTTCCAGGAAATTTATAGCTGTATAGTCACAGCTTTTTCCAGGATTTTTGCAGGCCAACAAAAGACCCACAATAGGGCGATAGGGGTGAGGTAAGATTTCTTCAGTTCCAATGGGACAAAGCCTTGAGTTAACTAAACATTGACAAAAGCCTGAATGATCCCACCATGGGCAGGTGCATGCTGTTTAGCTAGATACGCATGAACAGGGTCGTAGCTAAAATTAGTTGGTTTCAAATTACTTAGGTTGGCCACACTTTCTAGACTAACCTGTAAAAGACAAATCTAGGTATTAGCGCTTGATTGTCTGGGGGTGCTGCCTCAATAAATACATTGGTTTGTATGGTAGCATGTTAAGCATCTATGTTGATCCTTATCAATTCTGTTTTTTCCAAAAAAAAAGGCATTAAAATCATTGACCATTTTTTGAAATGCAAGAAGACTGGCATTAATGAAAGAAGAGCTGGTGAAATTCTTGATTACCTTGAGCAGAGCTTGAAGTCTGTTATCAGCAAGTTTAATTTGCTTTTGAAGACATAGGGATTTAGCTTTCATAATGTCCTATTTACTGTTCAGACGCACGCTTGCAAATGCACAGACTAACTGGAAGGAGGAGAAATGGTGTGAGTACCTGGCCATATTATGCCATTTGTCTGGCAAATTCCTATCTCATATCTATTCACGGGCCAGAACTGTTCACTTTGCCAATGCTTGTTTTTTTTGTTGTTTAAAGGCTTCGGTCCAAGGAACATATGTGATGACAAACATATCGTTTATAGATCAAGTGGCTGAATGCACACTTGTTAAGACATTTTAAGTATACCAGGAGGTCAAATTCATCAACGTGAGCACTTCATTCTCAGAAGACTACTTGCAAATAACACTATCCGGCCAATCCAACACTAAGTTGAATGTTACTGTATGATAGGGCTAGCTCAAAGAAATCACAGGCGCACATGTTGTGGCTGGGGAGGAGAACGTACAGGGCCGGAATGGCCATATGGATTAACATGGCTGTGGATAGGTAAATGAGCAAGCGGCACTGTATCCCTCCTCACATCTCATTTCCTACCTATCTGTCTTGTAGGTGGCGTTACAGAGCCACCTAATATCCAAAAGTAGAAAAGAACTTTAAAATACATTCATTTGTCTTCTAAAGAATACGTTCCAAGTTCAGAATTGTCATGCCCACGCCTTTGATTGTGGTGTTAAAACTCCTGGTAAAGGGTTTATCCAGGTCGGGGATTAAGGAGTGCACGTGATCATTGGATGCCTTTTAATGACTGAACGCAATAATGAAAACCATGTTCAAACTTTCTTTTACTACCCGTAGTACAAAATGTGCTTTGTTTTGGCCAGTATGTATATAGGGGAAGAGCATATACACGTAAAATGAACTTGCATGTTCCTTTTGATTCAAAGTGCAAGAATATTGTTTATTCTATCACAATACAAAAATGAAATATGAAAGGCGGGCAGTACCATAAACACCCGGAGGAGGAGCAGCAGAAGGCACTGCTACTTGTGTACTTGTGTAGCACCTACAGGCCTACGCAAGTCCAAGGATTAAACACTGAAAATTGGTGGAAAGTGCATCTGAACCCCCTACTTAATAAGAGACAGACCCCTTTACCCATTCATGGACCCACAGCCACGTACCCCCCCAGTATAGCCAAGAGCCCCGAGCAGACACAACATCTCTTACCCTGCATCTAGTGTGCCGCTGACCTCTTACCCATAGCGATAGCAGAGAGGCTGCAGCAGGCCCTAGGCTGGCCCTCCAGGGATTGTAGTCCTTATTTTGCCCTCTGAAGCACCAGTTAGACTTCAACTGCCGCAATGGTAAGCGCGAGTAGAGGAGGAAACTTCGGGTTTGGAAAGGAGTCTAAGGAAAGCTGAGGCTGCCAGGATGTGTGGTGCAGGCAAATTGATAGGGGGGCGGGTGTGGAGGAGGTGAGGTGTGCTGGGAATTGCAGTTTCCCCAAAGATTTGCTAAACGTAGGCAATTGTGGGAAGACTTCAATTCCCCAAGTATGAAGTGCGATAAAAGTGTGATACAATGCAGGAGACACGTGACTGCAGGACTTGGGCGGCTATAATCAACATAATATTGGCGTTGATAATGGTCTTTACTGCACGCAGAAGGAAAGCAGCCTGTTTGCCCCACAGACTTGGCATGGGTAGTTCTACATTGCATGGCATGGCCTTACCGGAAACTCAGCCAACAATTTTTCAACTGCTTCAGTAAAATCCTCCAAAAACACTTCCAGTTTGGCAAAGAGTGCAAAAACAGGTTTGGTTTGGGGTAAGATGGTGGGAATGGGAGGAAAATCTTATAGATTTCCCTTAGAGATGGGCGTTAAACAGGTGGGACACATAGCCAAACAACACAAATCCAAGGTTGTATGTCATCTGATTTGAAAAGCATTAGAGACCCTCATTCAAAGCCCCTATTTGAAGCTCGTGTGTTAAAGCTCTTATTTAAATGACAATAGTTTTGGTTTAAAGTTAGTGCTTTCAGTGCCACCTAATAGCCAAAACTGAAAAGGAGCAGACAATACATTGGGGCAAAATTCCAGAGTAACATCAGAATGGTGTCCTCTGGAAAATCATATTACAGAGCCGAAATATAGTGTCACAGAACATGCACTAGAAGTTAACTAATGTCTGGGAGCAGAAGTGCAGTGTAGAACAACCTAGGAGATGAAACACAGAGGACACAGCCAACACATTCGAAATATGATTTGGATTTTAAATTGAATGTAATGTGATTGGTGTTTAGGTTATTGTTATGAGGCAATCTTGTTATGGTATTTATCTGAAATTGTTTTTTTTAACATGTGGAAAAATTGTATGCAGTGGATAATAATAATAGTAATTTGATTTTTGTTAAAGTTTGCTTAGAACTGAAAAAATTATGAATACATTAAAAAAGCAAAATTAAGATGGAAGAAAGAATACAGTGGGGTACAACGTAGGATTAAAAGCACAACCAGGCACAAACCTGAGAATATAATAAACCCATATTGGAGAAGGAACACAGAGGGGCGGAGCCTAGGTTTAAAATCACAATGGAAGATGATTTGGGTCAAAATCGAGCGCAAAATGACAAAGGGCACAACCTAGGAATAAAATTATTATTATTATTTTTTTATTATTCAAACTTCAGATCAGCAACCCTGAAAGCAAGCTGACAAGACGCTGAACTTTTGTTACAGCAAGTTAACCAAATTTCAATGTTTCCCACATAAGTCGTTGGCAGTCTGTATCTATCAAATAAGTGCTTTAGGCGCCATTCCCATTAGATAAACATTTATTATAGAATACATTGTGAAATCACATTCTCATTTAAGTGTAAAGAATCTAAAAAGTCCACGATGGCGCAGGTCAGCCTGATGATATGCCCGGCTACAGCATAAGACCACCAGTTCTGAATATCAAATTCAACAGGTAAAAATTCCCCTAGATGGCAAAAACATTGTGAGGTTATCGCAGAGCATCCAGTGATTAAATGTTCTGTGGTTTCGATTTGGAAATTGCAAAATCGACAGAGCTTGCCGTTTGCTTCGTTGATATGTCGAAGAAATTGCATTTCCCTGGTCTTCAATACATTCAAACGCAGCCTCAAAAATTGCTCACGATGATGTTGTGAAGGACAAGTTGTTCAATATCGACATTGAACATTAAGTTTAAGTTCTCCGATGCCTGAACTCAAGAACGTTGGCATCGATTTCAGCAAGTCATAGTTCTGAATCCAACACCATGAGTCAAACTTCTTTTTGACACGTTGAGGTTGACTGATCAGGTCAGCTAGATTTAAGTCAGCATTAGCCAGGGCTGCTTCCAGTAACTGCTGCCATTCTACCAGGAGACCCGGTCGCCCACTACCCGGAGTATGCTCAAACATTTGGTATTGCGGGATCAGTGGGTTCAACTTCCTCTTACGCAGCACCATCAGTGATTTCCCCATGACACAGTTATGCACTGAATTTAGTGAAAGTTCGTAGCAAAGTGAGGTCATCAAGATATATGGAGGCAAGTTCAGTACTCAACGCCAAAATAGACCTTCGAGCTTCTGCCAAAACCTGGCATCGATATTCCAGCCCGATTCAGACCCAAAAGTTATGGCTGGAGAACCTTTTGTACATAGAAAATTAAGACTGGTTCAAGCGAGAATTTTCCATATAGCTTGTTTATTTTTAAAGCTTGAATGCTGAATTGAGTCTTTCGGTTCACAAGGTCAAGCTTCCAATGATGTTCGTTTATGGATGTATTAAATTTTATACCAGGGTATCAGATCGAATTCACCGAACTCAATGATGTACCATTGATTTTCCACAAGAAAGCCTTTTGTTTTTTGGTTCCACCTGCCCCAATACTCACGATCTCGGTCTTTTCCGTGTTTAAAACAAGGTCGTTCTTAATAAGATACTCATGCAGGTTGGTTAAAAGTCGTTGAAGACCGATCTGCGTGAGATCTAATAGAACGCGATCGTCGGCATAAGATAAGCAACGAATTTCAGTATTACTGATCTTTGCCGGAAAGCAACAAACAGATTCCAGGTGTATTGGGAGGTCGGAGATGAACAGTTTAAAAAGCTCAGCAACCAAAGGGCATCCCTGTTTCACCCCCTTTTAGGTTGGTATTTTCTTCGATAAGTCCCCTTGGTTATTTAGGCAAATCCGTATAGCGGTGCTTGAGTGTAGCGCCCTGATTGGTTGCAACAAGTTTTGCGGACAGTTCCATTTTGACATTTTCTGCCAAAGCTTGCCAAGATTAACGCTGTCAAATGCACCCCGAAGATCAATAAATGCCAGATGTAATTTTCTATTAGCCTTTAAGGTTTCGGATTTCAGTAAATTTAGTATCAGCAGATTGCCTTCAACTCCTACTCCCTTAGTGAAACCAGTTTGGCGGACATCATGGATCTTTTCACGTCTAGACCACTGGACAAGTTGTTGTCGTAAAAAAGAGGCAAACATTTTTCCTATCGTGTCCAACAAGGCAATCGGGCGATAGTTGTTAGGATCTACCCGATTGCCTTTTTCTTGTATATGGGCACGACAATAGCTTCCCGCTAAGACTCAGGGACCGTCCTAGAAGAGGACAATAAGGAAAACAAGGCTTCTATAAAGACTGACCATTGGACTTCATTTTGTTTTAACATCACATTTGGTATCATGCCCGGACCAGCAGCGTGCAAGTTTTTCAATGCACATATTGCAATTTTGATATCATCTAAGGAAATTTGCAAGTCCCATGAGGTCAAATTATGATATGGAACTATCAATGGTTCACTCAGTGGAATACTGAAAATGTTCACAAAATGAGTCTCCCATTCGGCTGCTTCAATTTCATTTGACAAAGAGGACAAGTGACGCGAGTTTCCTCCGTTCGGAATTGCCCAAATTTCGCGAGTTCTTTGAAAGTAGTTGTTTCATGATCATTTCAGCTTTGTCCTGTTCTTTGATCATTTTTTGGGATTTTAGCCAGTTCTTGGATGTTTGTCGTCACACTTGAATTGCACGTTTAAGACTGATACCACACAATCTTGTGAGAGCTAATTTTTTCAGTACTCTTATGTCTCGACACATTAGCCTCTTTGCATTTATTATCAGTAAAGATGAAAGATGACTATGAGAGATACCCATCACCCTGTCAGATACTTTGACGGTGACAAAATTGGCCAAAAGCGGTGTATAATCGACCGACAAACCTGCATTCTGTTTGAAAAGTTGTTGACTTAGCGTGTAAATTTGAGGGTCATTCATCCGAAGTTGGTTACCCCCTGCATTCACCAATAGCAGGAATGCGTAGATCTTTGTGCCTTGAAACCATTCCAACCTGTAGGACAGGCACAACAATTTGTGATCGCTGTTTATCATCTCGTGTACCACTAATTTCAAGTCTTGGGCAAAAAGAGTTTGAGATACCCAAAAATAGTCAGTGATTGATCTTGATTTTAGATTTGACCAAGTTGCGCACGGAGGTTGATCGCCTTTCACATTGCCATTGACCATTTTGCAGTTTCGATTTTGTAATGCCGAACTCCACATCTGACCTCTTACATTGACTTCTTCACTCAACAGAGGAATGAACAACTGGGATAAACGGTCAATTTTAAACCAGGTACAATTTATGTCACCACAGCATATAATAGAGATATTTAGGTACGATGTTATAATCTTGTCAATGTAACATGTGATTGAAGTTATAAAAGCCTTTGTGGACATTTTTTCGGGATTCCAATAACCATTTATAATTAACAGATGTTTCCTTGTGGGTATATTTTCATCACCAGTCCGCATCAGGACTGCTTGGACAAAGGGGTTTGCACAGTAAGAGTTCACAATTGACCACCAGAAATTGATTTTAATTAATGTCAAGAGGCCTGAAGATGGTCACCCTTGTGCATTCTTAATTGCAGGATTCATTAGGGTGACGTAGCCATCTCTTGATGGAGCCTCACTTAACCATGCTTCCTGAAGACATATTACGAAAACGTTTTCCAGTGCGACATCAAGGTACTCAAATTTTGCTGGCAATATTCAAATTGTCACAAAGTTTACTTACTTGGGTTACACTCTTGCAAATAACATTTCTGTTATCTTTTGGCAAAAAACTTTGGATGAAAAAGTTCTTTCCTTGCAAAACCAAATGAAAATAATTTTTCGCAAATATTGTACGTTTTCTTTGGTTCCACTCTTTGAATTCTATTCTAAAAAGGTGGAGGCAATTCTCCTATATGGATTATATCTATGTTTACTAGATCTCTCCACCTTCCTAAATAAATTGCAAGCTAAATTATGGAAAACTACTCTCGGTTTACCTGCCTATCTTCCGAATGCAATTTTACGCCACAAACTAGGATTAAATTCCTTGGCATCTCGTCACAATTGGCGTATACTGAAAAATTATGCAAAGATGTGCTTTCCTCTCGAAAACTCAATATACAAAGATTTTTTTGTCATGCTGAGAGAATCCCATCCGGCTTCGATTGCAAATTTCCATAACCGTATACTTACCATTTTAGCCGGAATTAACATTTCTTCTAGAGATTTACAATTCAAACTAAAAACCGCTCATAAACGTTTGTTTTGGAATGACTGGGCTGAGTCATGTTCTCAGATATCTTCTTATGGATCATTCAAGGAATATGCAATATTTAGACACAAGCAATTGCCACGTTTACAATAACTCATTCTTTGTCCAAGTATTGAAACCAGGACATCATATATGCGATTCCGCTTAGATTTACTTCACACGAAAGTGAGAACTAAACACTGGAATTGTAACTCTAATAATCTTTTTGATACCACCTGCAGATTCTGTAATAAGGACGAAGCAATTGAAACCTTAAAACATCTTTTTCTCATATGTCCTTTTTTTGAAACTGAAAGGTTAAAAAATATCAATGCGTTTACTTCTACTCCCTCAGTTATTGGAAGGGAATTAATATGGTCACGATGTATGTGAGGCTCTTGTAACTCAATAATTCTAGCGACTGTACGCCTAGTGAAAGTTATTGAGGCAGCCCTATCCACCGATGAAGCGACCTAGAATTTCATGGCTTATGCATATGTTTGGCTCTATGAATCTATTTGTTTTATAAATTATGAAATGCTCTTATGAAAAATGATATCCATATTTTTATTGAATAATCAATTTTGGATGCTCTTTTCTGTATGCTATGCTTAAATGTAGATAGTTTGTAATTATCTGGTTTGTCGTTTTACAAATATGTATAGTGAATGTAGGTAAAGATATTTTTCTTTTAAATGTAAATGAAACGTGCTATTTTATAATTTTGTAAGGATGCGAATGCATCAAAAACAAAATGTAATCAATACAATTTAAAAAAGAAAAAAAAACTGTTAAATAAATTAGTGAAGCCTCTACTATTCCATGATAGAAATTCACATGGTGGCTCACATGCGGCTTGTCGTGGCTAATTACAATTCACTGTGCACTTTAAAGTATTGTGGGTGTAAGAGGAACTCCTTTGGTCATTAATGTCAGTTTGACGTACATTAGCGGGAACTTTCAAGGCTTTGCGTATCACGGTGCGTCTATTAGATTGAAGTTCATGCGACTCAGACCTCAATCTCAATTTTCTCGCACTTAAACAAGTGATAGACGGTTCAAGAGTTAGACCAAAGCCAAGTACAAGCAATTCCTCTGCAGCCTTCATAATTGTTTTGCGGACTGAGGCAGATACTATATGGAGTAATACCGGATCACAACATTTCTCAGTCGCATACTCGACAATTTTAATGTCGTCCGACATAATAGTACGAAGTGAAGGAATGCTACTGAAGAGTTTCATCACATTTCGGCGATTCAGGTTTATTTCCTTGTCCTCCGAGTGGAGATTCTGTAGCCATAATTTACAGTTTACAGAACTAGACCTTTCGACCTGATGAACATGGGAAATAAAATGGGTTGAATTGTGTTTCTGCACACTGGTTTGTTTTGGATTCCATCTTGAAATCACTGGCAATTTATGAACAGGAGATCCTCTTTCTTTCCGCTAACGTATTGCTCTGCTCAATCTGTTGAGTGGTTTTTAATTGGTTTTAATTTTCTTTTTCAGTGCAAATGATCGTCTGTTAAGAGTCCGGAGTTGACTCAGATGACTCATCAGAATAAGTTGATAAAATACAGAGATCTGTAGCAGACCCAGATAATTCATTTATGGACCCCTCAACATCAGATTCAACTCTATGTCGTTTGTTTGATGGTACAATTGGACGGCATTGTGTGGGTGACGTGAGATCCTCTGTTTCATTGACTGCAGGGATCGAAGAGGTTGTGTCACGTTTCTATTGAACAGCCCAGGTTTGGTTAAAGGGACCATGTTTCTGATGAATTTTCTTTGTTTCGTAGCACCTTGAACTCTTTTTGAGTCTTGCGGTCCTTTGATTGACAGTTACTTCTGTAAATATGTATTCTTCGCAGTCATTTTAGGATCAGGCATCGGAATTAAAGCAATTGATTTCACGGCTCCCTCAAAAATCCCAAAAGACACTGGTAAACTGGCCAAATTGGTACTTATATTTTAACTGAGATTCTGAGGTGGAGCCCAGCTTGGTTGTTCAGAGAATCCAGCTATTAGGTCTTTCTTATTCAAGGGAGGATTTTCAAGATTACTTTTCAGGGGCTCAGAGGCTGTTTGACTCTTGTTTGAATGTAGGACTTCTTTTGGAACTATTCCCTCAGCCACATCGTCTGAATTTGTTGTTTGCAGAACAGTTTTTCACGTGGCTTTTGACTTCACGAACTTCACGCTGTTTCACGAGGTATGCTGTTGATTATTGGATTGCGGTGTACCTCTGAGATCAGTAGGTATTACATCATGAGCCACTGGAATGGTTGCTTTCTGGAACGGCCCAGCAGTTGCGTGTCGCATCCATTTGACAGCCTCAAGTAGGCCTTCTGACAGGGTATCATTCTGACTGTGATGTTGCGCTGCTAAGTCACTCAACCTTTCTTGCCAACAAATTACAGCTTCACGTAAAAGTTGACTCTGAAGAAACAAGTTCACAAACTGCATGGCGGCTGCCGAAGAGAGACTAGGTTTAGAACTCAGACCTGAGCTCTTATTCGTAGTCGAATGCAGGCTAGTTCCTGTATCGGAATGAGAATCGCCCATTAATGATGTGTTTATTGCTGGCATAGCACATGGGGCACTCATTGAATTTGTTGGTATGGGTCGTGTGCCTGCTCGTCACGGGGTGCTTGAAGAAGCCTTTCTGTTTCGCTGTGCAAAAGATTTTCGGTGAAAATCTGACAATAAGGTGTTGGCCAGGAGTGCCTACTCCTAGTGCCTCAATATTAGTCGATTCTGACAAGGGCCCACGCCCTGCATTTGAATCCTGATTGCCTTGGGGATTGTGTTTCAGCGCCCTGATGACCAAAATGCGGGTTATTGATCAAAGGTTGCACAGGTACTCGAGACTTAATGTTGCTTAACTGTCTCTCCGGACCTTCAGTCATGGTAGTGAAAAACTTTTCCTGCGTCACATCTGTAATCATTGGTTGATTTACGTTCACTTTGTTCTTTTTATATGCAGAAAAATTAGAACTTGAACATTTATTATAGTCATTGGGGCCCAGATGTTTCTTAGAACGGGACTCGTTATCAATTGCATGGACTATTTTTAAAGGGGACACCAGCGTTACGGCAATTGTTTGTTTAGTAGGAGTGTTTGGCCTAGAGTAAGACATAATCACATCCTCATCTTGGGAAGCCTCCATTAGCTCGGCGTCAGTACAATCGAAAGGAGAGAGAAACATGTCGGCGGTTTCGGGAGTAGATATTGTTTTCTCCCTGTCGCCTGACGTTAACAGCGTTGGAAGAGGCGGTCTAGGTGAAACAAGAGGTAAGTCATTTAAAGTTAGAATTTAAGCTGCGACTGCTGCTTATTAACTTGACCCACTTCCTGGACTGCATCAGCCAAAATGTTATCAGAAGCGGTCTCCTCACTTAATTGCGCATTTGGAGCATTTGGAGCAACGTTAGGTACTTCGGCGATGTCCGTTGAATTGCGTGGTTGTTGGGAAGCAGAAATCTCGAAATCTGCTTCTGCCGCGGACACTACAGCTGCTCCTGGTGTCTCCGCCAACACAGAGTAACCAATAGTAGAGGCTGAGGCAGACGCATGCATGGGTGCCGAGATATCAGAAGTTATTCTCTTCGAGGCGCTTACCTTTGGAGATTTGGTGACGGTGTCAGCTTTCAATGCGGTCCACGGATTCTGCATACAGTATTGTTGTAGTGTTTTACGCCTCGTAGCAGGACCCTCGTGCCTGTTATTCGCAGTCATTGCGGGTCGGCGTGGACTGGGGCAGACTGGGACGCTGCACCTGGACTCCACGCTGCGCTCATCGCGAGAATAGAGTTTTTAAACACCCCGTTCAATGAAGATAGAAACAGTACTTGCTCGTCGTGCAGCTCCTCTCACACAAACAGAACAGGGAGACTGGGGAAGACTGGGACTCTGTACCTGGACTGGATTCATGTTTAACAGAATACATCGGGTTACAGTCGCACAGAGGGGAGCAGAAATACAGTGGAACACAACCGGAGAGTAAAATAGAATGGCACCAATGAGGAATTAAATAATAGCGAAGAAGAACCCTAGGAGGTGGATCACAGTTTGAAGCAATCTAGGAGTAAAACTAAATTGGAGAGCAGAAATGCAGTGGGGCAAAACCTATGAGTATAGTCATAAAGGGGCAGGCTCTAGCAGTAAAAGAAGCAAGGGGGTATCAGGAATACAGTGGAGCAAAACCTAGGAGTAAAATCACAGAGATGGATAACCGAGGAGTATGATCACAGAGAGGCAAAATCTAAAATAGGACCACAGCAGGAGCAAAGATACGGTGGGGCACGACGCAAGCAACCAGGGAGTAAGAACACTGTGGGGGCACTATTGGGAATAAAATACAAGTGGGGAGCAGAAATAAAGGTGTAATGAATCTAGGAGGGAAATCACAATGGAGCAAAACCAAGGAATGAAAAGTAAAATCACAGTGGGAGACAATTTATGAGTACGATCCACGTGGGGCACAACATAGGAGTAAGATTTCAATCGTACTCAATGTAGGAGTACATTCTCAGTGACAACACCTATGTCTAGAGTTAAAAAGGCATCTGAAATATTGCGGGGCACAACCTTGGAGTAAAATCATCAAAGGGGTCCAACCTACGAATAAGATTTTAATGTGCAACAACTTAGTAGTAAGATTAAAGAGTGGCCACACCTAAGAGTAAATCACACCAGGACACATTCTAGAAATAAACTTACAATGGGGAAGAGAAATATAGTGGGTTACTGGGTTGTGCCCCACAGTATTGTAATCCTATTATGATTGTACTCCTAGATTGTACATCTATTGGGGCTGTGGGCTGCTTGACAAGTAGAATGTGCCGGTTCCTGGCACCCCAGGATGTCACAAGTGGCCCTAGCTTGTGTATTGCTAGTGTTGCAAGAGAATCTGTTGGTCAAGGAGAGGTTAAAGCACATAGGCGGCCACCGGGTGTCAGGGATATCTTCAATTGATGTAACTTGTAGGAGAATAAACTTGTTGGAAAAAGCTACATCAGGTGGCAGTGCCACCCAGACAACAGTGGCAGCATTCTGCTGCTTGTGGCAGTTGTTGTAAGATTGATATATCATCAATGCTGGAGTGTATGGCCAGATTCTTTTTCAAAGCCAGGATTTGGAAAACCAGCATTAGTGATGCCAACACTTTAGGCTTTCGCATCGGCACAAGAAAGGCACTTGCCAGGCACAGCCGTAGAAGTATTTGCTTCCCATTGATGGTAACTGTTGCCAAGGTATTTCCACACTTTTGCACCTAACAGCTGTGCCTGGGTAATGCGTAATACTTATACACAAACCAAAACTGTTGGCTTTGCCAATGCTTGTTTTTTGCAGGAATTCAGTGAAGGTCACACAGAGTGCTTATAAATCGAGTGGCTGAAGGCAGACCTGGTTAAGACAGTTTTATTACACCAGTAGAGGTTTTACAACTCCAATTAAGTCATTAACTCTCAGAAGACTTCTTTGTAAAATAGTCTGGCAGGAACTTTGAGTGCAACGTTTGCTGGTAAGGCTTGATTAAAGCAAGCTCAAAGAGTTCCCACGAGGAGGGGTTTTGGGTGGGGAGGGGCAGGAATTGGGTGGGAATGGTCATTGGGTTTAGCATGACCATGGTTCAAAAAAGGTAGCAGGCGCTCCTCTCCAGAAAGAACATGGAATGATAACCTGTTCTGAGATGAGAGTTTGCAGCACACGCTTTTTGCTCACTGTACCTTTCACAGATGGGAAATACCATTTGCATATCAGTCTTTGTCCCCCCCACATGGGCAGTCCAGCACCGAAATGCTATGACAATTCCTGTCTGGACAAGAGTACCAACAGCAACCCCATACACGTGTTTCAGCATTGTTGGGCCTCATCAGTGAGGTGGAGTTGTGCCTCTCTGAACACAGTGAGCAGGGAGTCCACGTCTGGTTGCCGCCAGGTAACTCAGGGTGACCAACCCCAAGTTCCTTGCAAATATTTCAAAAAAGGTAGCAGGCGCACCTATCCAGAAAGAACATGGCATGATAACCTGTTCTGAGATGAGAGTTTGCAGCACATGCTTTTTGCTCACTGTAACTTTCATAGATGGGAAATAACCATTTGCATATCAGTCTTTGTCCCCCATGGCCATGGGCAGTCAGTGGATGGGCAAATCACCCAACAACACCTACACTCTGTGTGCCACTCCTATGCCATTGCTCCCTATCTGTACTCTAATGCAATAGTTTTTGCTTATAGGTGTCGCAAGTCAAACTTAATAGCCCAAACTCAAAATGTCTCCCCTGATCTCGGACCCAGGAAATCCATTGCCACCCTTCATTTATTATAGTGCGTTCGTATGGCACTTTAATAGCGATGTGAAACGGAAGCTGGGATTCGAACCAAGGTCATATGATGGGGGCGAGACACTTAACCACAGGATCATATGCTCTGGGAACTCGCTTGTTAAGACCGTACTTTGCAGTAAATCCGGAAATATTTGAGTACAGCTTTTTAGATTTAAAAGGTGTGCATCTTTTATACTTTGATTGCAGCATTAAAAGAAACACTGCTCCCTTGGGTTATTTTCCAAGGGTTCATGTTTAATCTTTTGAGAAGCACATTTGTACTTGGTGCAGGAAGTGGGAAGTGAGTACAAACTAACCACCACCCACACCTGCCCCTAGCCCCACCCTTCATGTCGCAGGTGCAATCCTACATTAAAGAATTTCTATGTCCAGTCCTGCATGTCTTGTATGCCATTGTGGTAGATTGATGTAACTTGTACGAGAAGAAATGCAAACCCCTGGGGCACTTTGCAGCCATGTGAAATGTGTCAATGATGCAAGAATGCAGTGGTTATGCATTTTCGATTGTCTGGGGCCGCGCTGAGAAAATCTAAGCCAGAGAGAAAATGAATTCTGTCCAGTAAAGGACAAACTAAGTTTAGAGGGCCGCAAGCTGCATAGAAAGAGCAAACCCGTGGTACCAGCTACTGTGAGAACATAGCTTGGTCACATTGTTCATAGGTGACACATTGCTGACTGTCGCACAGGTCCTCCAACTGACACCTATGGGCCTTCTGACAGGGGTCAGACATCAACACCCTTCTGCAACAGTTGGACCACAGGGTACACAAGTCCATTCTAATCCAGGCAAGGATTTTACGCAGCCTCTCGGCCTTGAGGACATTGGCAGATTTTCCTGATGCTATTTCCTTATCAAACATATGTTTGGCCCTTTAGCAATAGACTTCTTCACCAGTTGCAGAGAGCAACATTTTTTGGTGACAATTGCTACCTCCCCTCCCTTCTATACTCTCCTTCATCCCTCTGTTGTCTTCTCACCTCCTCTGCTCTGTGTTTGGTACCACGTTCATTCATCAACAGTGTTTTTTCCGTGGGATTTTTGCAAAAATAATTTTCCAAAAAAACTCAAATATAGGGGGTTGTTGGTAAGGGGTGGGTGGGTCGTCAATATTGTAACATTAATAGTAGACGAGGGAGGGTTTGAGGGAGAACTCCCTCAAAAATAAAAAATAAAAGCTGGTAGATTCTATAGGAATACAGGTAAATGCCTGCGGCCATGCCTGCGGCCATGCAAATACTTTGCAGGAGGCATGTAGGATTGGTTGCACCAGAGCCATCTTAAGCACTTTTAGGGCCCGGGGTACAGGCACATTATGGGACCCCCTCCACAAACCAAATGAATGAAGGCATCCAGAATAGCTGGTTGCACCCCCATTGTCGTGATCACAACCCATAGCTCAATGTGCTTCCTTGCAGCAATCAAAATAAGCGTGGGTACACCCTTTCAATCCCTTTACCCTCTTCATTCTTACTGTGATCAGAATGATAAACAAATAGATTGTATCTGTGTTTCTCTTTTGATTTTTAAAGCTTAAAATATGGCCAAAACACAGGCTTGTGAAATTTTAATTCATACATGTGCAAAAAAAATTGAATTGTACAAAAGAGCAAACCGTTTTTTGTGTCAAATGAGGAGACCTTAAAATAAGTATTTCAGAATACTGCAATATCTGTTCCACTTTATTCTGTCTATAAGCCCTTCCACTCAAATGGCCTACATAAATAGAAAGATCAGGTAATGGGCTAAACAATGCCACAAGCATGTGAGAAGGAAAAGATGTTCACACAAGACTGCGAAATAATGTCAGTGATATGGGAGCATCGGATGTCTGATCCGACGTCTCCCTTCCTCAGGCTGAATCTAACCTTATGAGGGCAGAATAATCCACAATGTCTACTGCTACACTGCATCTCTCACTTTCTAAATACCTTGTGCTTCACTGGACTGCCTCAGCTCCTTAATCTCCACGGTTCTCTGCTTACTCGCCTCTTTTTTATGGTCTCCTCCCGCCTCGTGGGTTAAAACATGGCGACCTCGTCTTGAGTCTCGGTGGCTGCTCCCTCTGTCATCCAGCCGAGCGGCTGCTCGGAGACTCACTCAATCTACTCCTGACTACTGTGCCCACTGCTTCTGGCTTCTGCCCTCCTTATCGGCTCCCTGCAAAGCACTGATTCGAATCCTGCTGCCCTTGCAGCTCCTGTGGTGGCCTCCATCTGGCAGCCGCGGCCATTGCCGGTGCCCCACGTCTGAGCGGACTGGATCCTGCCGCCTTTGCGCTGCTCACCATTCTTGCTACTGGCAATCTGGAATCATTACCGGCTCCCCACATCTGAGCGGACTGGACCCCGCCGCTGCTCACTATTCCTGCAGCCAGCCTGGCTGGCCTGCCTGTCTGCCCTACCTACTGGGGCAGCTCTTACTGTAACCACAGCTCACCTCTCTTCGGCTCCTGCTCCATCCACTCTGAACTGCTGCGCCCGCTGTGTCTAGCAGCTGCCCTCCTGGCCAGCACTCTGCAATGCATTCGGCAAGGACCTGCTACTCTTGTTGAGCCGGTCGCCAGCTCCACTTGCTCTAGGCTGCGGCACCCTCCACATCTGGCAGCCCCAGCCCTCACTGACTTCCTGTAACTGCTGCCCTTGCCAAGACATTAGCCCGCTCCATCGGCTCTGGGCTGCGACGCCCTCCACGTCTGGCAGCCCCAGCCCTTACTGGTTCCCTGCAACTGCGCTGTCCTGCTGCTACTGCAACTGCGTGGATCCTGCTGCCCCTGGCCTCCTCACCATTTTCTCCTCACCATTTGCTCCGCTCCATCTGCTCTGGGCTGCGACGCCCTCCACGTCTGACAGCCCTTGCCCTTGCTGGTTCCCTGCAACTGCGCTGTCCTGCTGCTACTGCAACTGTGTGGATCTTGCTGCCCCTGGCCTCCCTAACATTTTAGCTGCCTATCTCGCCGGTTCACCAATCTGCCGGGGGTCGCGGCCACCAACCCACTCTTGCGGCTCCTACTGGCTCTGCAGTGCTCCTCTCTCCAGGTCCTGCTGGTGTGCGGCCTCCTTCCTTGGTGCTGGCGGATTTCCTGGTGGAATTACATGACCCAGCCCTCCGGTCCACCTCTAACCTGGTCTTCTTGAGCCTGCTCCTTCTGATCACAGCCCGTGATCCTGCTCCATTGGCTCTGTTACCCCACAGGCTCTATCACTGGCTCTACAGCGGTCTTCTCCTAGGCTCCTGCGGGGGACACAACCTCCTCCTGGGCATTCCTAACTGCTCGGCCTGGACCCCCCTGTCCACCTCCCACCTGGACCTCAAGAGCCTACTCCCTTTGATTGCTGACTGTGATCCTGCTCCACTGGCTCGGTCCATTTGCACTGAGCTGCCGGGCCCACTGCTTCTGCCTACTGACACCTTAGCCTCCCCCCTGCTTCTGACGGGTGGATCCTACTGTCATCAACCTGCCTCTTCATCCTGCCTGTGTCTGGGCCCTCCCTCCATTGGCACACTCCGAAGTGTCTCCCCCACCAGCCCACCTCAGAAGTGGCTGCCCCGTTCAGCTCCTATCAACCCCACAGCTCTCACCTCAGCTGCTGTCCGGTAACGCTGCCTCCATTTTAAGAGCTCCTGAATGCGGAACCTGATCCACTCAACCATCTGCGTCCTCTCCAGCTTCATGCAACAGCCCTTTGGACCTCTCGCCCCTGAGTATCCCGGACTTCAGTGCCTTACCCACCCCTCCTACCCACCCCTCTTTGGCATCCAATCCAGCATCTCACCACAGCCCTCTGGACTTCCTTTCCCTGAGTACCCTGGCCTGCGGCCCCTGTCACGCCCTAACTCTAAGTCTGCCCTGACTCCACTCACCATTCCACTCCCTCCTTAGGATTACGCCTACAGGCAGCCCTCCTATTCACAGACCGCTTTCACTCTAATTTTGCTCCTTGTTATGCGCTGTTGCTCCTCGCAATCCTGCCCCTTCCCTCCCCTCTTCTCCGTACCCTCTCCCCCCCTCAAAATTCTGTCTTATCATCATGGCCATCTCCTCTCTTAACCTCCCCTCCTCCCCTCACACCCACTCCCCCGCCTCCAAACACCTCATTCCGATGCCACAACCTCATCTACCCACAAATCTGTAATTCTCCTGACACCTTTGATGTTACCCTCTGGAATACCAGATCAATCTCCAACAAAACCAGTGGTTTTATTGCAGATCGGAGGTGGTTTAGGCCTTCTTTTTCGTCCTCACTTTACTTCCTCTCCCTCTCCTACTCCTCTACCCACTCTTCCTTCCTTTGAATTCATGTATAAAATCTTTAATTCTCCCCATGCTATATCATTCCTCATCATTTATCGCCCTCCTGGCCCTGTTGGCTCCTTCTATGAGGACATTGACCATCTTCTCAGCCTCATCGCCCCCAGCCCCACCCCACTAATCATACTTGGCGACTTCAATCTCCATTTCTCCTCTACTCCTCCCTCCTCTCCTCTCCTGTCCATCCTTGATTCCTACCTTCTCACCCCTCTCCCCTCTCCTCCTACTCACCAATCCGGTTCTAGCATTGACCTTATCTTTACCTCCTCCTTCACCGCTTCTCCAATATCTTCTCTACCTACATATCTTTCTGACCACTTCTTACTCTCCTTTTCCCTCGCCCCCCTCTCCATCCTCCCCCTCCTTCCTCCACCCCCTTCTTCCGACGTTACCTACATAACTTCAACCCTTCTCTCTTCCTCACTTCCTGCTCCTCTTCTGTCCCCCCTCCCACTTCTCTTCTCTCTCGGCCACTGAAGCCTCTTCCACCTTAACCTCCTCCCTCACCTCTACTCTTGATCTTCTTTACCCTCTCTCCTCTTTCCTCCCTTCTTGCCGACCTGCTCAACCCTGGATCTCAACTCATTTTTCTTCCATGTGCCACCTTCTTAGGCGCCTTGAGCGTTCCTGGCTCAAACACCCTACCCCTCCAACCAAGCTGCATACTTCTACTATCATACCCTCTACAACTCTTGTCTCAACAATGCTAAACGCACTTACTTCTCTGACCTTCTCCATTCTCAGTCTTCCCATCCTCGCCGCATCTTTCAAACCTTCACTCGACTTCTCTCTCCACCTACCCTGGACCATTCCATCACCTCTCCTCTCTCTTCCTCTGATCTTGCCTCCTTCTTTTCTAACAAAGTCTTAAATCTCTGCCAAACTACCCTCTCCTCCCCTTCTTATTCACCCCCCTCTGCCCCCTCCCCCTCCCTATTCCATTTCCTCATTTACCCCATCTCTCAATCTGAAGTTGCCCTCTTCCTTTCTAATGCTCATCCCACTGCTTCTCCCACTGACCCCATTCCTGCGTCCCTCATTCCTAAAATATACCACCTCCTCATACCCTATCTCACCTCCTTTTTCAACACCTGTCTATCCACATCCTCCCTCCCCACTCCTTTCAAGCATGCTCCTATCATCCCCATTCTCAAAAAACCTTCTGCTAATCCCCATCTTGCATCCAACTTTCACCCCATCTCTCTTCTACCCTTCCTTTCTAAACCTCTTGACCGCATTGTATATTCTCAACTCTCTACCTTCATCTCCAACCATTGTCTCCCCCCCACCCAATCCGGATTCCACCCTCAACACTCCATGGAAAGTGCTTTAATTTCTGTTCTCCACTCTCTCCTTTCTGCCCGCTACTCTACGTATTCCTCTATTTTTATCCTCCTTGACCTCTCTGCTGCCTTTGATACTGTTGACCACCCTGTACTCCTCAGCTCTCTCTCCTCATTTGGCCTTAAAGACTCTGTACTCAATTGGTTCTCCTCCTATCTTTCTAACCGCTCCTTTTCAGTCTGCTGGGGTGGCTGCACCTCCCCCACCTTTCCTGTCAACCACAGTGTTCCCTAAGGTTCTGTCCTTGGCCCCTTTCTCTTCTCTCTCTACACCTCCTTCCTAGCTCCCATCATCTCTTCCTTTGGTGTCTCACACCATTTCTATGCTGACGATACCCAGCTCTTCCTCTTGTTCTCCTCTTTCTCTTCTGACATCCACCATAAGCTTTCTTCTTGCCTCTGCTATATAATCTTGGATGTCCTCTCACTTCCTCACTCTTAATGCAGATAAAACCGAAATCCTATTAATCCCTGCTAACATTATTCCTCCTCCCACCCCTCCTCATTTTATTCTCTTTCCCCCATCCCACCTCCCCTTCTCCCCCCCCCATGCCCGCAACCTTGGTCTCCACATTGACCCCCACCTCTCTCTTTTTCACCACAGTTCTCTCACTGCCAGATCTTGCCGCCTCCACCTCTACAACATCCGTCAAATTTTTCCCTTCCTAACCTTTCATGGTACTAAACTCTTAGTCACCTCCCTCATCCTCTCCAGACTCTTCTACTGCTCCACTCTTTTCTTTGGACTCCCTTCCTCTCACCTCTCCCCCCTCAAATCCATCTACCACTCTTCAATCCGCTCCCTCTGCCTTCTCTCACCTCACGACTCCATCTCCTCTTCACTTAATTTAGCTCAAATTTAATTTCCTCTGTCTAGTCTTCAAATCCCTCTATGGCCTTGCCCCTTCCTACCTATCCTCCCTTCTCACTTTTCATACTCCTTCTCGTTCACTCCGTTCTGCGAATTTCTCCTTCTCTCTCCTCCTCCACTCTGTGCCCCTTCCCGCTTCCGCTCCTTCCAACTTCTCGCTCCTCTCCATTGGAGCCGCCTACTCCTCCCAGTCCGCTCTATTACCTCCTACCCTTCATTCCGCACTTCTCTAAAATCTTATCTCTTCCACTCACGCCCTAGCACCTTTTTGCTTCCTTTCTCTCTACTGATTCTACCTCTACCTACACCACCTAGCCCCTCTCTCACTTTCATCCCTCTCTGTCAGCGCCTGTCCTCATCAATAATGTAAATTGTTCATCGTACTGTTTTCTGGTTTAGATTCAATTGTCATGTATTTGCTTTTTCCTCTTATACAGCGCTTTGGATTAAAGCGCTATATAAATTTAAAATAAATACAAATATAAATACAAACATGATTCTTCCAGGATCACTGTATCATCTGCTGGCAAAAGCCAGAATACAAGCATGAAAAATTTGATTCCACTGTCTAGAATTTGGGTCACCTAATCACATCTTCACCACCTCAAGCTCAGGGACCGTATCCTTCCAGCCCTGAAATCTCTCCTCTGGCTCCCGGTGGATGCAAGGATCAAGTTCAAGACCCTCAGCATTGTTCACAGGGCTTTCTGGGGCCAGGAACCACACTACATCCAACTCTCTCTGCCTAAGCATGTTCCTTCTCGAGCCCCTGCTCATCCACCTCCATCTTTCTAAGGGCCAGACGCTTCTCCAGGCAGAGAGTGGGGGGTAGATCTCTGTCCTCACTGGGGCCTCCCTCTGGAACAGTCTCCCTGCCTCTCTGAAACTTGATCAGGACCACGTAAAGTTCCAGAAGCAACTCAAGACCTTCCTTTTTGCCTCTGCTTTCTGTGTCTAGCTCCCTTGCTGATGTACCGGCCTACTGCACTAACTGGTTACCTGGCCACCCTCTGAACCTTAATGGGAACCAGTCTCCTACACAACCAGTAGCCCTCCTGCACTGCCTCCGGTCCTCCCATGCACTTAGGAACTTTATCTGAAACCCTACAGTCCCCTGCCTCCTTGCACTTACTTGAGCCGGGCCACCCCGGCAGCACTTACTCGAGCTTGCCTATTGCACCCTCCCCACTCGCTCACCCTGGCACTTCTCCTCTCCCCCCGCACTTGCAGGATTTGAAAGACACAATGCCTAGTAAAATTGTTTGTTTTGTTCTCCCTTTGTCTCCATTCCTTGTCTTGTTGCGCTTAGAAACCCTTGTGTACAGACGCGTTATAAATGACTTGTCATATATCATATCATATCATTATGACATGTTTGTTTTTATAGTAACCACTATCTGGTTCAAGTACGGTGCTGATAATAGCACTTGTGTGCTTAATACACACTGGGCAATCTTCTAAAAGATTGGATCAATCAAATGTATCAATATGCATTTCAACTTTGACTATTGCTCATGAACGATGTATTCCCCACAGACCGGTGAGAATTCTACAGGATTTGTGCTCTAGTGAACGCAGCACCTATGTATACCACAGTGAACATAGAAAGCATTGCAGGATTAATTTATCAGAGCAGAATGTGCATGTCAACAACAGACAGGCAATATGTTTAGAGCCTCAGAAGCACACCATAAAATATCCTGGCATGTGCTATTTACATTTTGTTAAAAATGGGGACTGACCTCTTTAGCTCATTCAGCCTTGTGGGGCCCCCTCCAAGGTGGGGCCAGGGGCAAGAGCCCTTTTTACCCTCCCATGAAGATGTCTCTGGTTTGCATTATGAAGTGCAATCCTGTACAGAAACGTAATGTCAGGAATACCACTGCAAAAGACAAGTCCATGCTGGCTGTGTGCTTCTCCGTGGCCCACTATGGTTCCTCTGTGCCTCAGCAGTGTGTCTCCGCACTTCCCCTGTAATGTCAGTAATACCACAGTTATAAGACATGTCCATGCTGGCTTTGTTCTTCTCCATGGCCCAGACTGGTTTCTCTGTGCCTCAGCAGTGTGTCCCCACCCTACCCTTGTAATGTCAGTCATGCTACTGCTATAAGTCAAGTCTATGCTGGCTGAGTGCTTCTCCATGGCCCACTTTCATTCTCAGCAGTGTGTCGCGAGCCTTCCCATCTAATGTCAGCAGTACCACTGCTATTAGAAAAGTGCATGCTGACTGTGTGCTTCTCCATGGCTCACTCTGGTTCCTCTGTGCTCAGCAGTATGCTTCTCCAAGGCCCACTCTAGGTTGTCTGGACCTCGCCAGTGTATCCCCACCCTTCCTCTGTAATGTCAGTAACACCACTGCTATAAGTCAAGTCCATGCTGGCTCTGTGCTTATCCATGGCCTACTCTGGTTCTTCTTTTCCTCGGCAGTGTGTCCCCACACTTCAACATAATACCACTGCTGTAAGACAAGTCCATGCTGGCTGTGTGCTTCTCCATAGCCCTCTCTAGTTTGTCAGGTGACATGAGATCAAGTGACTAAATGGACTGAGCTCAATATGGCAGTCTCACCATTTAAAGTGATTGGCCCCAGGCCACACTTTTTAGTGCTCCTTGTGAGAAACCTGAGGGCTTCCTCAGATATATTCTGCTTGGGTCCTCTTGTCAGGCGTCCAGGGAAAATCCATCGCTCTTGGATCCCAACCCTGGGGGTGGAGAAGCAAGGGAGGATCACCTGAAGGGAGGTCCCTGGGGATTGAAGTTGAGATGTCCTCAGGTGAGGCGGTATTCTGCATTCCCCGTTCATGAAGAGTCCTTGATTCCAGAGGCAGTCGTGGGATATTGTTATCCCTTTCCCGTTGATTAAGAGAATGACAGGAAATATTATCAGCCCCAAAGCATCAGAAAGAGGGTGATAAGGAAAACGGGTAAAAGTGGGGTACCCTTAGGAGAGACATGGTATCCCCCTTATCCTGTTGAGAATCAATCAAACCTTTCCCCCGACCTTCATAGGTTATCATAAAGCTACCCCCCTCAATTCACACATATGACACTTGACAGTACTGGAATGAAGAAGAGGCAACTGAGAGTAATGAACACCACACTCTGTCACTACTTTGGTACTGGGGCGAGGAAGATGCCTACAGGGAGCCAGGAGGATCAGGCATGTCTCTTTAATTGTGGTCAGGTAAGTCTCCTCAGAGATCCACACCTGCAGCCTGTCAAGGGGCTGCAGGTGGATACAAAGAGACCATTGGAGCAGAACAGGAAGCAAGAAGGAGACCTGTGTGGGAGAGACCAGCTGGGGAATGTGCTTCAGAGGAGGCAGCCGTGGTGGGACTGGACGAGGGGCAGGATGTCGGCAAACTGGCCAGAAAGCCTGCACAGCCCGTAGCCAGTGGCTGTGTGAGTATTGCAGGTCTGGTGGCATCCGCTATAGAGGATTGGAAGCAGGATCTGCCAGAGAGCACCAAGGAACAAGGAACAAGGACATCATCCCTGTCCGAAATGTAGCATTCCTCTTGCGGCAGATGAGTGGAGCTCCAGCGGGTGAGTTTTCCCAGTTTCAGGGGTGAAGGAGAAGCAGAGGGAACCACTGGCAGGATGTGCCACAAGCCAGTGAGTGTCAAAGAGGATGTTTGCATAACAGGGCTCTCCTGCGAATGTGTATTAAATACCGAAGTGAATGAAATATTAAAATTTAGTGAACAAAAAAAACATATTGAATGCCGATTTGATGGAACTTTTAAAATCAAGTGAAACCAATACTTGTTGAATATTGAATAAAATGGAACTTTAAAATTAAGCGAAGCTAACACTTCTCGA
The DNA here is from genome assembly GCF_040938575.1 of Ambystoma mexicanum. NCBI lineage: Eukaryota > Metazoa > Chordata > Amphibia > Caudata > Ambystomatidae > Ambystoma > Ambystoma mexicanum. Next base: position 693,831,178 of record NC_090926.1, on the reverse strand, counting down.
ATACCGAACTAAATGGAACTTTAAAACTCAGCGAAACCAATGCATATTGAATACCGCGCTGAATGGCACTTTACAATTAAGCGGTATGAATGCTTATCAAATATTGAATTGAAGGAAACCCTAAACTGAAGCATTCTAAGTGGTGAATGGTATAAAACCCTTATGAAACAAGCAAATAAAGTGAAATAACCCAAATGTCTAGGTGAAAACGAATTACAGAAAAGGGCACAAGGGTAACAGAGTCCTAAAACGGTGGATGTGCGCAAAACACCCTTAAACTGAACTTTTATCATTGAATGCATGTAGCAAGGCCAAAGACTGGAAGGAATGTGTGACAAGTAATGGAAAAGCCACGAGGCTAATAAGGAAAAGCCAGAAGTTTATAAATCTACACATCAAAGCCAAGAGTCCGAGAGGCAGGGGCCCTGTTTGCGTGACCTGTTATGGGTGGACCGTTTGGTCTGACAACTGTGCCTAGACCAGTGAGCCCTGAAAGTTGAAAAGCCAAAGAGATTGTGATGAAGGTAAAAGTCTTGGAGAAGACAATCCTGAGACACAAGTATCAAAATGTGTGGCCTTGAGAACGAAGCCTCAAGACCATTTTCTTTTTCTTTTTTTTACGGTGGTGTTTGGATCTTGGGGAAGGAAACTTTGAGAATTGGTTTTGAACTGTATCACCTTGAACTAGAAAGGTAATCTTGAGACTTTTTCACGGAACTTTATTATACTTGGGGAATGGGAGCTGAGAGAAAGCTGCCAGCTGGAAGAAGCTGAGAACTTTGAGCTGAACACTATTTCTTTTAGTTTTGACATCCCCACACATTGGTTAGCTTTAGTCGTGAGGGCAAGGCTAGGTTTTGGACACAGGCAGACTTTTAAATTGATCTCTTTGACTTTTCTTGGTTTTGTTTAGGTAGGGAAATCCCACCTTAGCATAGGGCACGCAAGGCCTTCTACAATTCTGACATTTGGTTTAATAAAGTATTTAATTTTGAACTTTAAGTCTGTTGTCTGTGTCTTGCTTCCTGATGCCTTCACGTCCTACTGTGCCTTATCTATAGAAGGGATTGCGTTACACTGTTCCCTTTTTTTCAAAAGTGCCACTTCAATAGACTCTAGATAAACTAAACATCTTCTTTGGTAGAGGGTCACTTCAAGTGCAGTCTCGCAGTTATGGGGCTCTAACTCTCCGAACGTACACGGAGCAAATACACGCCTACATCTGATTCGTCTATAGGCAATGAGATCCCACCTTCGAACGCTGGCAGAGCCAACTCATTTTCATGAGAATGATAAACTGAGCGTCATTAGATTGTGGGTAATCGCATCTATTAGTACAGCGCTTGGAAGCTGCAACTATCGGACCTGAAGCGTTATATAGCCACGTGATATTATTCTCAGCTTTCACTTTGTGCAGCCTGTTTCCAGGAATCCCTTCTCTTCGTGGACTGAAGAGCCGAGTCACATTTGTAATGAGACAGCCCCTTTCCATATGAGGAGACGAAGACACTGCCGCAGCAATGTCAGAAGGGCCCATGATGGCAGGAGTAAGCCCCGGCGCTGTCACAGCCACGCTGCAGTGTGAAACGCTGTGGACAGTGATGGGATACTAATTGCATTATCCCGCCAGCGGACTCCCCGTCACTTGCACACACTCACATTTGGATATGCCATCAAAACTCACGGCTGGTGAATTGCTCCATGCTAATAACTGTCTGGTTGGATACTGACAATTATAATTTAAAACATCGCGGCGTTTCTCTTCACAGACAGCACTGCCATTCTTAATTATGTGAAGCACGTTTCAGTATGTTAAAGGTGCAGCAAATGAAAAGCTGTGAAGTCGACATGCGTGTTTTTAAGAATAGAACTGTATGGTGGTTGTGTGCGGTATAAGTCTGGCCCTGCATTTTACTACCATAGAATCCTGGCGGTTATCGTTGTAAATAGGTGGGTTTTAACTGTTTAAAAAAACACGTCAGTGGTTTGAAAGATTGACAGCGGTGACTGGAGAATTATTTCATTGGATGGGAGAATATATTTCCCACAAATATGCCCGAGCCCACCAATGAGGGTTTTAGGGGATTCTCCCCCTGAGAAGATTTTTTTTTTTTTAATAATAGGTTATCATAGTGCATTTTACTACACACTTTAATTGAGAAATTGGGTAAAAAGCCAGTCAGTTTGGAATTGCTTTTGCAGGGCAACTCATGAAAAACTCCAATAAATGCAAGTCAACAACAGTGCACAGTAGCATTTCCCAATGCAGTTTCATGATGCCTTTACCCAAAATATATCACAGTAAAAAAAGGGGTTGACGCTGGATGTGTACATACATTTCCATGCTGGCTGCCCCAATATATGCCAGTATTCAGATATAAGAACATACTCATGTTTGCTCTGCATACAATGCCAGTAATGCTATTATAAGAAAACATGTCCACGCTTGTTCTGCCAATATATGGCAGTATCCCCACATAAGCAAATACTACAGTTAGCTCTGTCATTAAACATGTCATGCCACAAGAAGAAAACATGTCCAAACTGACTGCATGAAAATGCAAGTCTAGCCACATAACAACATATCTTGCTTGCTTTACCATTGTCACGACTTATTACACGGCACACGCAGGCCAGGGATCTCCTTCCCCTACAATGAGTGTGGCGCACAATAAAAACGCTTTGATTTTTTTATACTGCGAATCCTTTTGAGAAGGCCTCCAACCCGTCCCGCACCCAACCGCCACAAACACCCCGTGTCACAATGGACTAGGAACCAGGATGGTCTGTATCAATAAGATATTTATTAATTTATTATTAAATGTCAAATTAGAACCACAAATTACAACAGCCACCAATGCTGTGGCAACACAAAACGTAATGACTTCTGTAAAGCGACCAGATTCAGATATACTGTGTGAGGGATTTCAATCTGGCACACACCCAGGTCTCGCCTAGCAATGTAGTGCACAATGAAACCATTATTTATTTTTGTCTATAAATTCAATATTCTGAATGATATACCACTCATATCACACCCTTCTCAAAATACCCCCCAGGTTACACTGAACCAGGAATCAGGCTAGTTTGTAAAGGTAAATATTTATTTATTTTAAAATTCAAATCACACATAGGTTTACTATAGCTATATATATATGGGGCAGCAATCACCCAAAGGGTGACAATACAATTCAAAAATAAGTAAAGCAATTGAATTCACTTATACTAATGCATAACTGCTGAACCCATATGCATGCATTATTGTAGGCCGACACTGGACCCTCACCCGAAACAAATTGGCTCACAACATTTTGTCAAGTGTTGGCAATAAAAGGCTGTAGGATTTTATTGTGCAGATATGGTTATGGAGATAACAATAATCACATATAATAATAATTTCCTACTTTTGGGCACCGGGTCCTGAGGTTACCCCCTCTGGCCCGTGCAACCGTCTCATGTCCCAGGACTTGTTGTGGACACCGTACAGTGCCCTGTGCCTCTTTTCCTTTGTTCTTCTCCCTTATTTGTAGGGTGGGAGGGTTTTGTGGTAAAGAAGCAAAGTGTGGAAGACGCTGAGTGAACAGCGAACCTCCTGTTAGTTTGGGTCTCCGTTCAGGGTCCACAAACAGATTGTGTTTTCTTAGAGCATTCTGCTCTTATTTATAAGACCCAGGGGATCCCTGGGTCTTTGATGTGTATAGTACTGGGGGCTGTGCGCCAGCTCCTGGCAGGATAGCCGACTTGTCTGGCCCCCAAAAGGGGTGGGGACAGGTCTTTGAACCTGGGCCCTGCTTGACTGTTGGTTTTCCTTAGGTGCTTAGTACCTTGTTGCTTGGAGGAAGGGTGAGGCGATTGTTCACACCTCACCCTTCCTTGGCTTTGTGCGACAGAGACTGCGTATCTCTGTAGCTTGTGGAGGAGAGGAGCAGGCGTGGGGCTGGGGGCTGCCCCTCTCCTGGCCTGCTGAATGGTAACATCAGTTACCCTGCCTCACCTTGGGTGGCCCTGCAGCATTGCCCATAACTGCTGATCCCATATGCATGCATTATTGTAGGCCGACCCCAGACCCTCACCCGAAATAAATTGGCTCACAACATTTTGTCAAGTGTTGGCAATAAAAGGCCGTAGGATTTTATTGTTCAGATATGGTTATGGAGATAACAATAATCACATATAATATCATACTTTTGGGCACCGGGTCCTGAGGTTACCCCCTCTGGCCCGTGCTGCCACACATGGGCAGGTTACCGGCTGACCGCGTTCCCCCGAAAGTATCTCCTAGTAACAGCCCCTGGAGGCTAGGGTTGCTGAAATTTCTCAAAAGAAATGTTCCATGCCCTGGTTTTATAAGCAAGTGCCGTCTTTGTGAAAAAGGTCCGGGTCACCCAGGGTAATGGCCGGATGCTTTATGAAGCCCAGTTGAGTTTTCTTCTAGCGATGTCCACAGATTTGTAACAGTTGGCCCCCTGCCATTGCTTTCTGGGTAGGATGGCCGAGAAGTATATTTCTGTTTCCCTCCAGTTGTGTGAAATGCCCGCTAGGGAGGAGCAGATTTCCTCAAATAAGTGTGTCCTTCCTGTGGTAACCAGGTCATTGCCCCTAGGTGTATTATCAGAAATTCTGGCGGGTCTCTGTATGCGGCCAGCTCTGCTATTGTTTCGTGGATGTCGGCCCACCGTAGGCCTCTGTATCCCTACCATGAGGCAATGGTGTTTTTAAAGGGTGGCCCTTCTTTGGGTTCTTCCACCCATCGGCCTGTCCTGAAGACGAATGAGTGGGCGACAATCCATGCTGATCTGAGTGAGGTCCTCCCTTCGCCTGTTGATTCTGCAGGAGAGAGGGTGAGAAAGAAAGATGAGAGGGGTGGCTATATTAGCTGTGGTCTGATGTATCTTTTGTAGCAATCTGACTTCCATCCCCCTATGTTTTTTAGCTGTTGTGGTGCCATGCCTCCTTGCCATGCTGAGGTGGCGGCACCTATTCTAAAGGAGTGGGTGCCAAAGCCCTTGGGGTCCCACCTTGCTTTGCTGATTGCTTTTATCAGCACCACTTTAAATTGGCAGCGGCTTAGTGCTGAGGCGTCCTTGTGGATTGAAAACCTCCCCCCCCACCTTGGGCCTTTGTGCGTAATAAAGGTTGGTAATACATACTGGGCAGTTTGTTACCTCAACAATACAACAAATATTGATGGTTCTTTTGGCCCCAGTTTTTGACTGTTGGATTTCTATGTTGACGCTGTCCTGTCTGACCCTGACCTCCATTACGCCTAAACCGTTTGTGGCCTTGGTGCTGGAGGCGATAAGTTCTCCCACCCGGAAAAGCCCCGAAGTAGGCCAGAATAAATGCTTTTTAATAATATGATCTCATATGGGTGCCAGCATATGGCTTCCAACTGGTCTGCTATTTTTACCAGTTTTCTGAAATCAAGGGGGCGGCAGGTGTCTACCTGGGGCCCCTCAACTCTGGCCCATCCTTTCATAGTGTATGAAATGAGGGCGTTCTTGGTGGGGTCTGAGTCACCCCGTATTTTTGAGAAATATGAGATTGCTACAAGGTGTCTTTTTGCCCAGTCTCTCTTAAAGCCCCGCTCATGCGCCCATTTTAAGAAGGTTTCTATGTCTAATCGTTATTTACTCAACATGGTTTAAACCTGCGGCACTAAATACTGTTTGCAAACACTTACTGTACTGAGCTGCAGTAGTGCTTGACAGTGCTTTCTCTGCCATCTCTGTTAAGAACTCTGAGCTAGGGTTCATATTTTCTATGGGCAGCGAGTTGTTGGCACCCGTTTTAGAGGTGCCTGGTTCTTGTTGCGCATCCCGGCCTGGGCTCTCTGGCGCTGGCGTTGATGCCGTTATGTTGTTGGCACCTCTTTTTGAGGTGCCTGGTTCTTGTTGGGCATCCCGGCCTGTGCTCTCTGGCGCTGGCGTTGATGCCGTTATTTTTGTATTCCCATTATTGCCCAGCATTCCTCTGGTATTGGCGTCATCTGTTCCTGGGCGTGCAGCGCTAGCTCCCGGAATCTTGGCCACTGAAAATGAGATAAAGCATCTGCAATATTATTGTCTGCTCCAGCGATGTGCTTTGCTTTGACAACAATGTTTTCTTGCAGTGTGACCGCTGTAAGGGCTCATAGGACTTTCAGCACTAAAGGGCATTTAGTCGATCTTCTGTTTATGGAGCCTACCATGGCCATGTTGTCACACCAGACCAAGAGTTCCGTGTTAGCTAGCTGCCTGCCCCAGATGTGTAAAGTTAGCCAAATGGGAAATATTTCTAGGAGGGTGATATTTTTTGTCCACCCTGCAGATTGCCATGTTATGGGCCAGTGTCCTGCCACCCATTCTGAGTCTAGTATGGCTCTATAACCCCCTGCTCCCAGCTGCATCGGTGAAAAGGACCCTTTTTGACCATGTGTTCAATGGTGTACGCCAAAGTGATGTCCCGTTAAAATCTTTAAAGAAATTCCCCCAAATTTCCAGATCTTGTTTTACTTCAGTGCCTAGCCCGATGTGCAGGTGGTGTTTGGTGTAAGATTTGATTTCTAGTTCCAGACTTCTGGAAAATACCCTCCCCTGAGGGATGATTCTGGCTGCGAAGTTGAGGCTTCCTGCTAATGACTGAATTTCTTTTACTGTGCCTTTGTCTTTTGTTGTCAGGCTTTGTATTTTCTCCAGGAGTTCTGCGATTTTTGTTTTCGGGATCTTGCATAGGCCCCTTGCGGAGTCTATTTCAATACCTAGAAAAATTATGTTGGTGGCTGGTTTAGTCGTTTTTTCCGCTGCCAGGGTGATGTCCCACTGTGAGGCCATTCCTTCTAACTTCGCCAGGGCTCTGCTGCATTATACAGAATTGGCTGTCCCCATTACCATGAAATCATCGAGGGAGTGTACTATCCTGATCCCTGAACTCTGTTTTTGGAAAGCCCATTGAAAAAAGGAGCTGAATTGCTCAAATAGGGTGCAAGATACTGCGCATCCCATGGGGAGGCATCTGTCTACATAGAATTTGTTTTTCAAAGAAAAAACTAGCCATTGCTGGGAGTCTGGGTGAACTGGCAGTAATCTGAGAGTGGATTCAATGTCCAGTTTGGCCATCAGGGCGTTCGTGCCACATTCCTGCATGAGTCTTACCGCCTCTTGAAAGTGTGTGTAGGATACCGCGGATTCCGTGTGCGGAATGCCGTCATTTAGCGATTGGCCCTTAGGATAGGATAGGTGATGAATTAGCCTCATTTTTCTGGGTTCTTTTTTGGGGACCAGATATAGGGGCGATATTATGTACTCCTTGAGAGGCATGTGGTCCCAAGGTCCCGCAATCCTGCCTAGCAATAATTCCTTCTTAATTTTGCCTTCCACCATCAGCGGGTTGTCCCTGGCTGACTTCAGGTTATTTGGAACATTCTGAGACCCGATGCCCTTGAAGGGGATGACAAAACCCTTTGTGAAACCCTGCCGGATTGCTTCGCTGGCTTCTCTGTCTGGGTAATTCATGAGAGCCTCTCTGAAATTGTTTGGATTGAAGGGGGTGCTGCCCGGTGCTAGACATGGGGTTGGCGGGATGCTCTTGGTGCTACTCTTTTGTATTTTTGGCTGGCAGTCTGGTGCAGTTGCTTGCTGTGTGGTCACCATTGCAGTTTGTTCAAGTGTGTTTGTACCAGAATTCTTTTCCCCATGTGCACTGATTTTTTCCAAAGTTCCTACATGGGATGTTGGCTTTTGGTGAGTGGTTTTTGTTCTGCCTGTGGGCATTAGATTTAGCCGCCCATGGCTGATTCTTCCGAAAGGGGTGTTCCCCTTTTTTGTTGTTTTCATTGTCAGAGAATCTGGGGCTCTGTGGGCTTTTGCTATTTTTGGGAGTTGTTTGTGCGATCTCCTCTTTTGAAGGAGGCTCAGCATTTAACATGTATAAATCATTCTGGACCTCCTCCCATTCAATGGCTGGCCACTCTGACATACCTCTCCTAAATCTAATATCATATGCTAGCCAGGTCTTCCCTTTTTGAGCAATTTTCACTTCTCTGATTTTATCCATGCATGTCCATAATTTTCTGCAATCATTGGGGAATTTTTCTTCATATATAGTTGACAAGATGGTAAAGGCCTGCAGCCAGTTGTCCCAATTCTGTTCTACCTGGGTGTTTCTGGCCTATGGCTTTGCCCTCTAACGTTTTGGGATCCCTAAAAGCATCTTTCCCTTTACGTTGGGCTTCTATAAGTGAAAAGATTTCGAGTAACTCTTTCGCCCATATGGCTTCTTTGATTGTAATGTCAATGCTCCATGCTAAACACCTTTTATATCTGTTCAGTATTTCTGTCTGAAAAGATTTAAGTTTTAGGTCTAATTGGGTACTACTAATCATTACCGTGTCTGATGGGTTGTTGTTGCTCGCTCCTGTCTGTCCTGGTGTATTTGTATTGGGGATTGTCCATGCTTTTAAAGCACCTGTTGTGTCAGGAGCTGCCGTTGTAGTAAAAACTGTGGTGGCTGCTGCTGGTGCTGTTGGCACCTGTGTTATTGGTGCTGATGGGCCTGATGCTGCTGTGGCTGCTGTTGGTGGGGGGGGTGGTCATCGTGATGTCTGGTACTAGTGGTATTGTGGGGATTGCTCCCCTACTCTCGGCTGTGCAAAGTGTTTGTTTGCCCTTGATTTCTAGCAATAATTGCTGCATTTCACTCATATTCTCCCATAATGTAGACCATTTCTTATTACCTTTTCCCATGCCTTCTGTAGCCTTCCTTTTCTTTGATGATGTCGTCTCGTCCTCTTGACTGGTTGGAATGGGGACCCCTTCTTTTGGTAGGCCATACATATTTTCTCTGACCCAGGCCCAGCCATAATGCTCTGCTGCCTCCATGGCTGCAAGTAGGTGGGGTGATTTGGGCTTCTGGGAAGGTGTTGAAGTGTCCCGTGATTTTTGCTTGGGACCCATGGTTCTTTGGCCTGAAAAGCGAAAATGACACTGCCGCCTGCGCCCGGGCGCTTTGTTTGTTTTTCCCCCATGCTCGCTTGTGCCGGCCTGGGATCTTGCTTCTGCACGTGTACTCCTCGGGGATTCTTCTGTTTAAGTGAGGTTGTCACCGCTCGCCTGTAGTGAAAAGTTCTGATCAGGACAATATTCAAAGAGTGGAGAAAAGACGCTGCGTATGCAGTGAACTTTTGGAGTCTGCTAAAGAAGCAAAGTGTGGAAGACGCTGAGTGAACAGCGAACCTCCTGGTATTTTGGGTCCCTGTTCAGGGTCCACAAACAGATTGTGTTTTCTTAGAGCATTCTGCTCTTATTTATAAGATCCAGGGGAGCCCTGGGTCTTTGATGTGTATAGTAGTGGGGGCTGCGCGCCAGTCCCGGTCGGATAGCCGACTTGTCTTGCCCCCTGAGGGGGGGGGCAGGTCTTTGAACCTGGGCCCGGCCTGACTGTTGGTTTTCCTTAGGTGCTTAGCACCTTGTTGCTTGGAGGAAGGGTGAGGTGATTGTTCACACCTCACCCTTCCTCGGCTTTGTGCGACAGAGACTGCGTGTCTCTGTAGCTTGTGGAGGAGAGGACCAGGCATGGGGGTGGGGGCTGCCCCTCTCCTGGCCTACTGAATGGTAACATCAGTTACCCTGCCTCGCCTTGGGTGGCCCTGTGGCATTGCCCAGAATAGAAACACAGGAAAGAGAACAGTTTTGTTTTGTGCAGAGATAGCGTTTAGGTTACTATGTTCCCTACAAAATTTTGTTTAAATACAAAGGAGCAATCCTACACCAATGTGAGTAATCAGCAGGTATTCAGGAGTAAAAGACAAGGTCTAAAATTTATAGGCAATCCTCCCTCCCAAACAAGAGAGAAAATCTTATTTTGGCGAATGACACTTTGAAAATGACAAGTGAAAATGGCTTAGTGAAATACTGCAAAAGGTTGCAAAAATAGTTTCATGGAGACAAGTTCTAAAGAAAGCAACAAGAATCAGGTCCTAACATACTTGAGCTATAATATAAACAACAATACACACTTCAGATCAGGATGGGATATAAAAAACATTTTAAAATGGGGAAATGACATGTGTAAACTTGTGAATTTTGCAAATTCGCAGCAAACTTTTACTATGCGATATTGAAGAAAAACGGGTCAAATACACTGTTCCGCAATGCTAGTTAGTTGTGGATGTAGCTAATGATATTAGGTATTAGTGAGAGTTGAAATTTCGTTTCTATCATTAAAACAAAAAAGCATTTTTGAAAATGACAGATGGGTTTGATTACATTATATTATGACCATGAAAAGGATAATGCCACATATGGATTTTACAGTCACATGATCAGCGTAACCCATCACGTTGTGGATACTCTACTTATTCCTGGGATTTATTTTAGTTATTCAGAATCACTAGGGAGTTATGGTTTTGGAACACAGATGAGAAAATCAGCGCAAGACTGGAGTTCTGAATTAAAGATGGGATGGGTTGAGATAGGGATAATACATGCAGATATACAATGTTTCACTGTTCTTCCTGTTAATACTTACAGAAGAAATTATTAAATTGGACCGCCAGCTCTGGTCAATGAATTGGATCTGGTCTACTGGCAGCAGGGCACCTCTAGCGGGATTGGATCAGCAAGGTGGTTCTGGTCAATCTGGACTGCAACTCAGACTGGATTTGCAAGGGCCCCTTCTGGTTACTGGACACGGTAGATAGCAGGATGCAAGTTTTCAGTGGGCAAGTCTTAATGGTAGCAAGCCAAGCTGAATCAGAATTAAATCCCTTCAAGTTTGAGATGTTTGCAATTGGGACAGGCTAGAAATAATTTTGCAATGCTACAGTCTGGATTCTGCAAAGAAATCTGGATCTTTCAAAGAATTCTGGAGTCGGCTACAAGATGAGGATTTCTGCAATGAGGTGTTGAGCGGACATCTGGGTGGGTTCTGGAAGCAGTCTGTCTGGAAGCAGTCTTCTGGAAGAAGTGTGTGTCTGTGTGTAGTGAAACTCCTATATTTATCCGTTACAAAGTTTATGGCATGGGCAGACTTTCAAAACACACCCCCATGGTTGTGCTTTGTTTTGGTTGGCAGCCTGAACAGAGCTGTCATGTTATGACAGGATTTAGGAACTCCCACCTGGATTTTTATCCAAAACATACTTTAGCACAAATGTACATTTCTACCATTACGTACCCTCATAAAATTGGACACATATACTTTATATTCGATTGTCTACATTTACATTCACTTCCCCTCTTTGTGAGAGCTGTATTGGTCCTTCTATGGATTTTTATCAATTTTACCCATAACACTTTGGATTAATCATTTCTAATTTGATACATTTCTGGGCGCTTATCAGTGTATCGTGTACCTACAATTGTAAGTTTGCAACATTAATAGTTTTGCCACAACCAGACATTTTTCATAACTTTGGGTCCTTAAATGGTACGAGTTTCCTCAATATCTTCAAATCACAAGCCTGAAAATAGTTTAATGTCTAGTTTCAGATGTATCCCTCTGTAGGTTGCTCAGTTAAAGAGTTTTAAACTTTAATCAAAAATAAGGATTTCACATCAAAGTGCTCCTGGGTAACCTCCCCTTTTCAGGCAGCAGCTGTCCAGTCTTTTGAAGTTCACTGAGAAACCTCCTCCACATCCTGCCCCTCCTTGCAGAAGTCAATGCTCAGCCTGTCCTTTGTTCTTTGGTCAGCCAGCAGACGGATGTCTAATGCAGTCCCATTGTGTGGCTCGTTGGCATTATGCAAGAACCATTAGCAGCCATTAGCCTTCCTGTTCTCAAGGAAGTGTCAAGTGGAGATGTCAGTTTTCCCAGGCCAGTCTGTCAGACCAGAATTAAATGGTGGATTGGCCCCAGACTAGGCACCTAGACATTAAAGTCATTTCATTTCAAATCTAAAATATAAGCACATTTTATAAAGGATTTAAACAATTTAGCCCTTCACAAACATGCTTGAAATAGTAGATTTTGCAATTTCTTCCAGAAAAAGAAACGCCTTTAAATGGGTTTGACAGCTAGTTTCCTTAAGCAGCTGTCAGGCATGGAGGCCTGGATTCCTCTGACTGCCTGGAGAAACCATGATTTCAGCACACTCTCCTTTCCATAATTCTCTGGGTAAATGACAGAATTTTTAAGGGCATTTTCAGATTAGGCCCTTCTGTGGCCTTGTTTCGGGTGACAGACGACAGGTGACAGCATTGATTCCTGATTTGACACCACTTTGCCTGTGTGTGTGGCAGGCTGAGCCGCTCTTTTGGTGGTTTATGAGCCCTGCGCAATTTTTCAGATTTGACGCACACAGGGGTTATTGCCTCCATTTTTGGCAGTTTTCTTTCCCCATTGGCAAAGGGGTGCAGAGTGGTGCAGTGGCATGGATAAAAATACTCCACAACTGTCACTCATCCTTCCTTTTTAATTACAAAATAGAAGAATAAAAATTCAACACACAATGATAGCACAATGGTTAAGCACTCCCCCTGCGACCCTCAACTCCCAAACATCAATTGGACTTGATTCCTTTGAATACAAGGCAGTGGCAGATATTAGGGGCCTCATCACGAGTCTGTTGGTAACCCTTAAATGTGGCGGTAGCGCTATTACCACCGCATTTAAGGGTCTGCCAGATCATGGATGTGGCGGATTTCCCCCCAGCTCTGAGCTGATTTTTGGCGCGATTACCGCCGGTGGGAAATCCGCCGGCGGTAATAGCACAAATTTTCCCCATTGGGCCAAATGGGGAATGAGGAATTCCCGAATGGGACCAATGGGGAATGGGCAATAACCCTTCCGCCAAACCCGTGATCCGGCGCTAATAGCGCTGGGGGTTTGGCGGTAGGGCTATTAGCGCTGGCGCTAATAGCGCCGGCGTTACCGCCCAACTTGTGATGAGGCCCTAGATATACAGGGGGAAAATCGGTTTTGGTGTGGTGCCTACAGAAACAATATGGGAAATAGAAAGGAAAGGGGAAAATTCGTTTGGCACAGCACAATGGAAGAATGGGGTTCTTAATTATTTATCACAACTGCTATGGGAAAGAATAGAAAGGAAGAATTTGTATACTTTTGCTTTGAAAGACAGGCAGGGCTTAAAGCATTCTAGTCAGCACACAAGGGAAAAATCGATTTTGGAGTTGGGATGTTCAACACATGGGCAATGTGAAAGAAAATGCAAATGGAAATCCATTTTTACCTCACAATGGGGAAAGATAAACCGAAGGGGAAAAAACGGTTTTGGGGATGTTGAGCACAATTTCAATGGGAAAGAAAATGCAAAGGGAATTTGTTTTTACTGATGCTGAAAATGACAAGTACACTCTGGGAAAGGGGGTAGCTCGCAAGAGGAAAATAGTTTTTTGGTTAGGATGACAGATGCAATGGGAAAATAGAGATGCAGGTGGAAATTCGTTTAGCAGAGCACAATTTAAACACAGGGACAAATTAGTTTCTCAGATCACAATGGGATTCATAATTTTGGGCAACACTTTATGACTATACCAGTTCACAATACATTGGGAAAAGATGGTTGGTTTTGAATTCTAAGAATACAAATCCTGTGAAATAAATGGGGAAATAAATTGGTTTGCTTCGAAAAATACACTAAGGATTTACACAGGCAAATGGGGATTCTTCAATGGGGCAATGACTGAAATACACAGGCAAGTGGGGATTTTGAAAGGGGAAATTATGTAACGCAATGCTACCAGAGTACTGGGCCTTTACACACTATGGTTTTTGGGGTTTAGTTTTACTTTACTTACAGGAGAGGTCTGGATTGGACATCAGGGAGCGTCACAGTACCACTGCTGGGACAGCTAATGGGGTCAGTTAAGGATTTCCTGTTTCCCCCAAGGGGTCCCAACTCAGCTACTCAGTCTCCTGGCTCCTCCGCAAGATTAGGCCTCACTGCTAGTGCTGGGATGTTCCTCCAAAGTTCATCAGCTGCTCTGCTCAGGGGTTAGTGGGCAGAGTCCTGATCTGAGGTGGGATGACTTATTTATAGGCCAAATAACATCACGAATGTGTCATAGTTCCTGCTGGAAGGATTGGTGGAGCATCATTAGGTCACTCCCATCTGTGTGCTGATAGGTCCAGAAAATATGGGATTGCTTTGGGACACCAGGTGAGGAGACCCCTCTATCATCTTACTTTGACAGGGGGGCTTGGTCTGGTTCAGGGACATAGAAATCTCACTGCATGACAAGCACCCTTAATCTCCATATTTTTACAAATATGAAGGTATTTTTTAACACTATATCTTTCATTGAATCACCTAAGCCTTGTCAGATGTCTGTAGGTCATTCCTGTGAAGAGCTACAGTTTTTTTCTCATTTACTCCAGAATGATATCACTGAAAACTATGGCCCTTGGTGGGTGGCATATGAATCATATTTTACATGTTTTATCACATTTTGGCATCACATCTAAACACAATAAGGCCCTTATCACCTTTTCCTGAATAACCTCAGTTGAGTTTACCTTACAAAAATCCTTTTGGGAAGCCCAGGAGGGTTTAATTGGCACCTTTCCAGAAATCCCACAACGAATATTGGGGGATAGATATTGTCAGTTTTACACAATGAAAACCAGTTCTCCCATTTTACACAATGGACAGTCAAACCCACTCATTGGCCCTGGCCCCCACCTTCCTAGAGCACATAACACTAGCAGAGGTCTGTGTTTAGATTACCCTGCACATTCCAAAGGCTAATGACCAGGTAGTGCATGTTTTATTGCGACTTGTGGGGCCTGGGGTCATAAAACTGGAGAGCAGCCCTGCCCTTATCTTGTCCACATCATGAATTCAATCTATAATCATCCTATTCTTTGTATATTTAAGTTACCAGCCTTCCTAGGTTTGCAGGACAACCAAGGAAATAATTCATTTTCACATTTGAAGAAATCCCAAGTAAAGAAAAACCTCTGGCCTTCCCCCACTTAGCTAAAATTGACTTTTAACTCACATTTTCAATTGAAAATGAACTCTTGAAAGGCACCCAAGTTTTAACATGTAGAAGTGTCACTGCAAATTTGCTGCATATGGGGTTAAATGAGGGCATCATAATTACATTTATAAAGGCTTTGGTGCACATTGTCACTTTAGAGGCAAAATTGAAATGTCATTTTGGTTGACTTCAGCCTTGAAAGGCCTTCATTTTACTGCAGCGATTTAAACTCGGTTCAGCATCCCAATATGACAGAAACCAAGTTCATATTTGAAAGTCTTGCACACATTATGATAAGCATATATTTTTTAGTTTAAAGGGGAAAAAATGGAATTACTCAGTTTATGTAATGTTCATGACAGAAAATGTTCTGCTTCACTGCAATTTCTGCCCACAATGCGGGCATCCCATTGAGGGTTCTGTGGACTGTTCTGTGGACTGTGGACTGTGGTTTATGAGAATGCTACTTCAGCTCTCGAATAATTTGGCAAACCCTGCCATGTGTCTTTCCCTTATGCTGGTCTGTTGGCATCCTTCAATGTCTTAACTTTTTGAGGCCCAATTTCACTCCTTTTCGCCTTGCTTCCTTAAACCTCATGTCCCACATGATTTCATCACAGGCCTTTTACTTAGGGGCATGTCCCCCACTGACTTGGGTCTTTTATTTATGGCATCCAGGGGCTATTTCACCCCACACCATAAATGCCCAGCAAAAATGCCATGTCACAGTAAGAAATAACTAGAATTGCTGCACCAAAATGCCAATCTGGCCACATAATAACACATCATGCTTGCTTTAATATAGATGCCAAGTAAAAAAAATGCTATGTCACAGTAAGAAATGGCTAGACCTGCTGCACCAAAATGCCAATCTAGCCTTGTAGTAACAAATCATGCTTGCTTTATTATAAGTGGCCAGTAATAAAATGCCCTGGCAAAGAAATGGCTAAACTGCCTGAACCAAAATGGGAGTCTAGCCAGGTAATGACACTTATCATGCTTACTTTCCCATGGATGCCAAGTAAAAAAAGCCATGCCAAAAAGACTGGATGGACTAACGTGCCAATCTAGCCTCATAATAACCCTTATAACACTTGCTTTCTCACAGATGCCACGTATAAAATGCCAGTCCAAAGAAATAGCAAGACTGCCAGGTGACAACATGGGTCAAGCTTGCTTTATCAATGATGCCACATAAAACATGTCATAGTAAGAAATGGCTAGAATGGCTGCACGAAAATGCCAGTCTAGTCACGTAATAACATGTATAATGCTTGCTTTATCAAAAATGCAAAGTAAATAATTATGCAGCAATGGCATCATTTTTTACTGGGTATCTTTCAATCAACGGCCCAGCACAAACACAGAAGCACACACCACACACATCCAAGTAACATTCACTCACTCATTCACACAACATTCACTTGCACACCCACAGACCATACACTCACTCATTAATATGCACACCAAGCACTCACCCATTCATCATGCACTCATTCATTCACACACATACACACATATATAATACAGATATTTCTTACCTTCTGTCCTGGTTCGAACTCTGCTCCACGCTGCATGCCGGCCTCCAAGAAAATATGGAAGCCCCCCGGATCTTGCGTCACATGAACAGCAACCAGGACGCAAAGAGCGCATCATGGTTCCTGCACATTTGTGCAAGCGCTGGAGTGGTACAGTGTTGCTGCCCCAAACTGTGTTAATATGCATGGAAATGAGGGAGCACCCCCACAAACTTTCAGACATGCAGTTCCCCTTTCTGCATCTCCAAGGGACCATGTAAGGCTGGGGAAGCAACAAAAAAAAAGTGTTGTATGGTCTATTGCGCATGCCTGCGGGTGAACAAAAACTGTCAAAGGGAAACTAAGTTTCCCTTTGAATATTTAAACCAGCCCAGGAGTGCTCTCTCAGCTGCAGAAAGCAGCTGGTGATGCGCCCCGTGTTTATGCTTGGCTGGCTCATCAGGTCCTCCATAATGGTTCTGGCAGGTCGAATCCTCCTTGCCCATTATGGACGAGTCACCACTGAAGATTGAATCATCTCTGACAAGTCTGTGGAATTGCCTCAATTTGGTATTTTTCCTGTTAGTTGAAGAAGAGAATTCCTTCAGATATTCCTCGTTAAAGTGGGAATAGGCTCTGATAAAATGAGAACCAGTTCCCCTATCAACACCACCACTATCTCCAGTGAGGCCTAGGGCCTCAAAATGGGAGGTAAAATGGCCTGATAGTGCCAGCTCCTATCCATGACTTCCCCCTTCCATAAATGAACCTTATGTGCTCGATGGCCATTTGTATTTGAGAAGGCATAAGTTAATTAAGGCAAGTGTGTATCTTTTGGAGAGCTTTCCAGACGTCAGAGCATCTTCTTGAAACCCTGCCTCCCTGCCTCCAACAGACTCTGATAACGTGTCCTTAGTGTTTCACCTGCTTTGATAAAACTTCAATGGTGATACTGTGATCAATTTAATTTCAATTGGAGGTCTGGAAAATCAGAACTGCCAACCAGCCCCCCAAAAATCTATGTTGTCCTAATGAAGCTTACTACTTGCCTTCTTGTTCATGAAACGACCCTTTCATCCTCATGATCCACCTGGAGTTATCTATTTCTTAAGACGTCCTTTTGTAACATCTTTAAGGCATGGATACTTCCTTTTGCTTCCCAGATATCGGATGTCTAGGTAGTCCACTACTTTGTTCGACTAGCAAGCTGGTCGAATTACATTTTGCCACATTTCATGTAACCTTTTTTACTGCAAAAAAAGATTGATGATGTGTTTGGGTTAGGTATATAGAAAGAGGGGTGAAGAAGTAGCTTAGGGAGGTGCTGGGGTTTCCCCGTCACATTTTGCAGTAACAAAATCAGCAAGAATATGGGGCAAATTGTAATTTGACCAGTTCAAGTCAGACACACTACTGGGATCTGATGTCTACTGGTGTAGTATGTCCCAAAGCGTACTAAAAAGGCTGTATAGTCTAGGCCTCACCAGCGTTTGGCTGAATGGTACAAAAGGTGAGGTAATTATGTTGCCGTCACTTTATCACCACTCATGGTAAATCAGCCAAAAATCTCCATAGTGTACTATGGACTCCAAAAATGGGGGTGCACACTGCCATACCATCACTTGTAATCTAATGGTAATGCCAGGAGACCGAGTGTGCGGTAATGATAAACTATTTAGTGGTACATCGGTGGATAAACTGCTGATTTACTGCAATACGCTTCTCTTCACCTTCCTAACTTTGCCTCACCAGTTCCTTGCCTAGGGGTAACTTTTTGAAACCAGGACTGCCGCGTTCCAGCAGACGTGCTCCGTTGGTATCCTTCTCTTAGCAGACCTTGAATTTAATTTCCTGAGAATTCTTTCATGGCATGAGGCGCTACAGATGCTCCCCCATTCTGCTTTCCCCCACCGTGTTCTCACTTTAGTTACCTAGATTCCACCACATGTGGACTGCAGCTTGGGGGAGGTATTGTTCCAAAGATCATAGGTACCAAGTATATGGGGAGAGTGGAGGCAGTTGCCCCTGTTCCCTGAAAACAGAGGGGGTGGGGGCATGGGTGTCATTTTGACCTTCTGGAGCTTCTGCAAACATTTGCATGGGGTTGACCAAAAACGGAAAAAGAAATCGCGTTCAGTGCTATGATCATCTAAATCCATGGAAGCAACAGGGCTTCTGGCTCACCTCCTACTGGGCGCAGGCTTTCTGAAGCGTTAGCATGCATCTTGCAAAATTCGCAAGTGCTACTCACTTCAAAATGGGAAGGCCACCTCATCAATGGACCCCCCCAGAGACTTCATTGCCGTGGATGGAAGGGCGCAGGCCAAAGCTGTTTGATCGGTGCAGGAGAGGTAAGGCATCCTAAAGTAGAATTCTGGAAAGACAGCTCAGCAGGTTAGGCGACTGCTGATGAGATGTTATATGTTTAGAAATTCCTGTAAATCTTATGGCGTTTTTTCTCCAATTGCTTATGCAAAATGTGCTGTTTATCGTGTTGTTTCAACCTGGGGATGGGTACTGCTCCCCAGCTAAGCTCAGTGTGGGAATGTATGCACCCTCCCGTTGCTCATTGTGTATATTTCTACACCGTTGCGAAAATAAAAACTTGGCACCCATACCAATAATGGCAAATGTTTAACATGTACCTGCTCTCTGTTCGCCTGACCTGGCTCATTCTTCCAGATAATAGATCAAGCAAAGCTTTGCTGCTCATTTTGTGGACTTCTCTAATAAAATGGCTCCCCATCGATCCACCCCAGACAGTGATACTTCTAGCCCGTACTTCTTTTGGGCGCACTGTATTGGTATACAAGCATGGCTGCTTTCCATTTTCTATGTGCAGCCATTTTTCATTTGCAAGGTGGCCGAGACCGCCTGCATCCGTAATTCAATGTCGGTTCCTCTTAGGACTTCTGCCATTCCTGCCTCTCTCACAGGTTCCGCTGTTCTGATTGCTACTTGCCTTCATGCTCAAAGTCAGCTGTCATTGGTGGGGGGCCTGACTTCACCTTGATCAACAGAAAGATGGGGATTGGAGAATTGGTGGAGACAGTTCCCATCAAGTGATGTGACCCACAATTCTCAAGGCTGTAACATGTAGGTGGATCCCAAGATGGAGACTGAGCCTACTGCCTTGCCAATGGCTTTTAACAGCAGTCAGTGAAAATAGACAGAAATAGAAGCTTTCTTAGCACATGAACAAATCTGGCACCTAGAGGGGGAGGGGTCTGAAACTTTGCACCGGTGCAAATCAGTGGTCGAAGTGTACGAAAAGAAGTAGTGGAACTATGTTCCCTGCTGGCCTGCCCCTGCTCCCCACAAACCCCATTGCCACAACCCCTCCCACACACAATACACCCCCCCTAACACTTGCACCTGCTGTTTAAGGGAAGGTTCAGTGCAGTGCACTGAATGTGAAGGTTTCAACTTCTTCCTACACTTTTATTTTAAAACAAAACCATTCCGGAACAGTTTATTTTTAAAATAAAAGTATAGGAGCTGTACAAGCGAATTAAAAAAGGTATAGGAGCAGCGCTCCGACCGCTCCCGCTCACTTCGACCACTGGTGCAAATACAATCCTGCACAGTATTAGCACAAAGGCAAACATTGTTCTAGTGCAAATCAACATTCGTTCAATGCATGTTTATGGATTTTTTTAACTGCTCATTAGTCGATATACTGCAGACTAGTCCTGCTAGAAGCAGTGTTTTCATTAACTTTCAGAACCACATAACTATTCGAGAATCCATTTTGGTCTGACCTTATCTTCCCTTATATGTACATTGAACATGAAGTAGGGGAGTATGATGGGATTAGACCATCCTGCGTTGACTATCACGTGTCTGAGTGTTCAACAAGCCTGCCTTATTAGAAGGTGGAGCATTGATTGGAAATTGCGCCAACATAAATAATTTGGCACTTTTTTACCAAATGAATTTATAGTTATTTAAACATCAATATACATCCAGGTTCAACACCAAATACATGGGATTATTGTAATGCTTAATTTAGAGGCATATAAGCCGTTGTGTAATTTTCCAGAAGTCAAGGTGGGAAAGAAAAAATGGACACAAACAGTCAGGAAAATGGCAGAGCAGGAGCTGGAGCGCCCTTGTGTGTCTATGAATCACAAAAGTGTTCTCTCTGTTCAAGACCTGATGACGTTTCTGAGGACTGAAATACCTTCATGTAGTACTTGGGAGTTGTCCAATTACCTGAATGTAGCCAAAGCTGAAAATGATCAACAATGAAGTGGCCTACGTACATCCCAGATCAATATCACATAGGGACAAACAATTAGTGCCACTTCTTTCTTCTTTATATTAGTCATCAACATCTTAACCCAAAATTACCATCTTTATTTAGATTTTCAATTCAGGTTTTTGGATTGGGTCGTTTGGGGGGTTAGACAGTGTTATCCCCCTGTGTAAAAGGAAAAACACATTGCCAGCAAATGTTTTATTGGAAGTTAAAAGAAGCTAAACGTGTTAAACATAAATGCCATAATACTTTCCCGAACATCACATGTCTCAGCTTTACTAGGCAGTAGGAAAGAAATACATGAAGCCAAAAGATATTACTCCCCTCAAAAAGAGCTCTATCTCGGAATCAATTCTCTCCGATTGCAAAAAATCACACCACATCAATCTTTGTGATGTTATTGCATCTTATTTCGATGAATACATTCCAAACATTAGACTGACATTTCCCTGAAGGCCTGTGCACTATACAGGACAGCACCATTAGGATCTGTAAGGTTCGGCACGCCATATCCCAACATTACAAACTCCTCCCTCTGCCTTCACTCCACTGACTGAGGATCAATATTTTACTTTGCTAATCACAGTACATTTTCAGGCGCCCCAGCAACTATTTACCACCTTTTTATATTCTCACAAGCAGAGAGATCTGATAAATAACTCCTTAAAGATTGGAGTGGTACCAACAGTGTATGAGATGGCATACATCACACTCACTAGACTTCTCAAACTTTGAGTGTTTTAAGTATCCAAAATGTCTTGTGTATCCTTTCCAGCGATTTCCCTTTTTTTACCTTTATCCCAACACATCTCAATTTTTTTATTTAACCTCCTTGGTGGCTGCCTCCATCTTACGTCCTTTCTCCCCTAATCAGTTAGCACATTCACCTTGATTTTTATTTATTCATTTGCATTTTTAAAGCACTCACACAGCCCGGGGGCATCGAGGTGCTGTTTCAGGAATGTGTCTTAGTTGCGTATTTATAACACGCTTAATACCCAGAGGTTTCTAAGCGCAGACCCGGGGATCGAACCTGTGTTGCTTCGTGTCCTCTTGTTTCCAAGGTGAGCACATTGCCGCTAAGCTATCCTCCCGGGACTTTTCTCCTCCTCTTCCTCCACCTTTACTATTCTCCTCTACTTCTTCACACCCTCCTTCTCCTGCTTTTTCACCTTCTCTTCCTGGTCAGTCTCCTCCTTAGCATTCCCCACCCCTTGTCTAAGAAGATAATACTGTCAAACACCTTGTCCCTCCAACTCTTGACTCCCATACACCTCCTTATTAGATGTGGTCTTTCATTCTCTGGGGGAGTTCTTTTACATGATCTGTGATTGTCAAATTGACATCAGATGGCCATCCTGATTACAGGAGCATTAAGAGTGGGACACTCATTTTAGAACTACTAATTCCCCAACTGCTCAAGATTTATTTTATGTCCTAGCATGGCTTTGTGGGCCGAGCCTTTATCAAGGCAGTCTGCCCATTTGAATTCCTGTTGCGGGGCCATGCTGCTGCGTTCATTTCACAGTGCTGCCACCCCTTGCAGGGACACCAAGGAAGAAGCAACGCACTGGCAATTGTGGGCCACACTACTCCAGGCTTGCAGGTACACGCTCAGGCAGGTACTGTTGCCATATGACTACTCAGAGAAAACCAGTCAGTGAATTGTACCTCAATCTGTCCACGGGATTGAATAGTGGTGGTTCAACAGTTGAGATCAAAGGAAGGTGCATGTTGTATGGCAAATCCCATCCCCTTCTCACTTTGCACTGCTTTATGTAGTGGCACCATGGTTTTCACCTTTTTTAGCAGGTGTTTTAAGAAGGACTGGTTGAGTGAAATTCATATCTTATTTCATCCACCTGACAGGTGTATTTTTCTGAGAGGCAGGTGTCTCCACATGGACAGGCCCGGCTAGAACAAAATAGGTTAGCGGGAGACTGGGTGACCTGAGGATCACCCATTTACCACCTCCAGGGCCTAACTAAGCTAATGGGTAGTGCCCACCAGCTCTTGTGGTTCTGCAAGTCCCATCCTCTTACAGGAAACATGGCTTCGTGATCACGAGTACCCTAACCGATGCTGATCTGATTGATTTTGTAGTGGGAGTCCTACTGTAAGAGGTGCAATATGGAATGTCCCAACTGAAGCAGTGATGTATTCCATTGCATTTCACATCATCAAAAGTCATAAGAAATAATATTTGTTCCGGCCCTTTATATGTAAATGTGGAGCCTATGGAAACTGGTTTCCTGTTGGTATCCTTAAATATTATTATTATGTTTTAATTAATTTAATTTGGTTTATATAAACTTTTTAAATAAATGTCACATCACATCTATTCATCAGTTTTAAACATCATCCAAATAATCAACTAAACAAGCAATTATCTTCCAGTCCAACTTTCTGGGTTTACCTATCATATATAACACTCTTCCATTGCTGGATCTCCCAAGATTTTTTCCAGGAATCTCATTGCTGCAAATATTAAGTTGACATCCAGACCATCTACAATTCTATTCCACCAGTCTTCTGCTGATAATGAAGTCATATTATCAACACATTTTCCAAAATGGAAAGTTCTCAAAGTTCTCAACGCTGGACAACTAATCAACAGATGCTTTGATGTTTTGCAGACTTCCGATCTCTTACAGAATCTACTCCCCAAGCTATTTTACCAGTGTTTTTTCCAGAGAAATAGAATGTCTCCTGTTGGTAGCGCATTAAGACGAAATCTCATGAATAACTCTCTTAACGTGTCTTGAGGGGAACTGTTTTAGATAGTTTGGCACGTCATTTAGGGCTCGTCTTTCAAATGTGCTCTCAATACGCATTCTGCTGCTAGAGTTCATGGATTGCGTCAAGATCCAGTCTTCCTCTTTCAATTTATTTTTTATAATTTCAGGGTTGTTTTTTAGCATATCCTTTTTGCCTGCAAGTTCATTTAGGTAAGTTTGGCACAAAGTTTTCCATTGGTCGAGGAATAGCTCTTTTCTCCCATTTACTTCTGTTCTAATGATTTAGTGGAGAATGATCTTCCATTATGCATTTCCTTAGGAATGAAAGGGATTTCCATAAAACTTGAGATTCTAATGATTGAAGGCCTAGCTCATACCTGATTTAACTCATTGATGTTCCCCTGGGTAGACCTAGAACTTTCCTCCAAAAGAGACCTTCAAGTAATAACCACAACTTCCAGTGCAGAATGAGCAAGGTTTCAACCCCATAGGTTATAATTGGGACAACCTTCTGCTTATAGATGGTAATTGCTGGGATTAGCGTGTATTTACCATATTTGTTGACAATCATTTTGGCTTATGTGGCTAGCATTTTGATTTTCTGACATAGCATATCCAGCCATTGTTTTTAATTTATGCCACAATAAAATAATACGCGGGTATACAATGGAATGTACTTGGGTTAACTGATATTTTCCAATTCTCCATTTAAAGACGTTTGGGATTCTTATGCCTCTTCCTTGTTTTGATCCTAGTTCCAGGATGCAGGTTTTTTAAATATGTATTCTCACATTGTTGGTTGTAGTGTAATCTACCAAGGCATTCAGCCTCTGCTGCAGCCCAATCCGGGTCTGGTCAATGATGACCATGTCATCTTCATTAAGAATCCACGACACCAAGCTCTGAGATTCAGGAAAGTCTGATAGATAGAGGTTAGATAACATAGAAGCAAGAGTGCATCCTTGCTTTTATCCTCTATATGTCGGGCTTTACACAGTCATATTGCCCTGATTGCTCAACCTGACTTGAATAGTTGTATAGAATAGAGGGCTATGATGGCCTCCAGTAAGTCAGTTGGGCAAATCCATGCTTTTAATTTATGCGATAGTCTCATTCTGTCCCTGCTATCGAACGCCTGTTTGAAATGAATGATGCAGAGAAAATATTTTTTCTTTTTTTCAAGGCATTCGGGTTAAGGGTGTTTAATATGAATAAGTTGAGGGCTGTGCCAATACCTTCAATGAATCCTGTTTGTCAAGGATCTAGATGATTGCTGTTTTCTGCCCAGATGGTCAATTCTTGCAAAAGAATTGAGCAAAACAACTTGCTCAACACATCCGACAAGGATATCAGTCTGTAATATTTGGGATTTTCACGTTCCCCTTTTTTAAAATATGGGTACTATTATTGCGTTAGTCCATGAGGATGGGATGTGACACTGTTGCGTGATTCTTTGGAACAGGATCATTATGAAGTTGGCCCGGAGGTTTGGATTTTCTTTCAGCACACAGTTAGTTAAAAACATCCGGACCTGCTGCATTTGATGCATTCAATTTCCTTAAATATTTGTTACAGACTAGCCTTAATAATTGTCAACCTGGTTAGTCCAATGCACCATGCCTTTGTTTGCAAGGAGGGTACATGCTAACTTAGTGGCTAGGGCAAGAGAGAGAGCATCTGCTTCGAATTGCAGGTAAGGCTTTGGATGGGGTCAGCTGAGAATTACACCGCCATATCATACACATGATGGTTAGACAGAAGACATGTATGCAGGTTGGTAAAAGCAAGTTAAACAAACCTGCTGGTCACAATTGGAGGAATTAAGAAAAAGTCACTACTGACTGAAGTATTCGTGAAGGACGTTTGATCTTGCCACTAGTACTGCACTCTATATTGTATATCATCTCATTTCAGCTGACAATCCCAGACTTACTTACCTAAATCGCTAGGCTTACTAGTAGATATGGAAGCTCTTTCTGGCTGCAACATGAATAGCCACGGCACAATGTCTATTAATATAGAAGGTCATGTCGCACATGTGTATTCATGCATTTGGGGTTTCTATAAAGCTCATAACGTTCACCTCGAGAGCATTTTAGCACTGCAGATAAGAGTGCATTAGTACACCTACGAAAGCATGCTTAGTTGGTAGGATTAAGATTAAAAAGGTGCATTTAAGCGTTTTCTAAAGGACATGACGTTGGTCTCATTCCTTAAGAATTGAGGTAGCATATTCTATTGCCTCGTAGCAAAAACGTAGAAAACTCGACCACCATGCTTCTCTATTTTTATAGGAATTTTCTGTCTGCTTGTTACCGTAGTCGCCGAAGCGGGAAATGAAGTGGAAGTATGTGTGAGAGAAAGGCCAGTTTAGGGTCTAGCCAAGATTTGTGTAACAAGTGCATGTCCTTAAAAACAAGTTGTTTTGTAATTAGAAGCCAATGAAGGGAGGCCGGGAGATATGAACATATTTGTGAATATTAAGCAGCATCCCTGCCGCCGCTGAGAATGTAAGATAAAAGCAGGTGTTAAACTCCAAACAGGAAGAAGAAAAGTCTTTTACTGCCATAACTTGTTGAGAAAGGTTAGCGGGCGAGAAGATGGAAAACGTTTCATATGAATGTAATTAGTCTTGGACGTAGCTACTACCTGCGTGATTTAAAGTAAGTTATGGGTCAGGAGGGATTACTGTCATTGGTTTGGGACAAGGGTCAAATGAGGCATCCTAAAATGATGAGTTCCAGGGATTCAAGGTCACATTCACAGCTAGAACATGTTTTATACAGAGGTATGTAGTCCTTCACTAGTATGTGTACTTGTCTCTTGTGGTGTCACTTGTCTTGATGATGTATTACTTTTGTGATATATATGTAATAATTCATCCACAAAAAACATTCAGAAATGTATATTAATAATACAAAAAAGGTTGATGGATGATATTGAGTAATTAGCCTCTCTAGTACCATTTAAGAATATGTACATGGGTATATCTTTATGAAGCCAGGTCAATTACACATTTATGTGCATAATGGTTAAGAAGCAGAATTCATATTAGAAATTAATTTACCGGCAGGAACCTCATCTTGTGTGTTACTTATTAGGATGAATCTTCAGGTAGCGCTCATCCATTCACTTTTTTTTATGGACGGGAGGCATTCACTCACAGTGACCAATTTTGTATCTCTACTTGCAGAAAGTTTCACCATGTTTTGAGTATTATCTGTTTAAGTAAAGAATAAAAGACAGCTTTGGCAAACAATATCCATCAACGGACGTGTATGCAGATTAAAAAGGCAAAGGTGAAAAACGCTCAGTACTGCGGTACCACACAATGGTGAGGTTTGGGCTCAGATGAGAGAGAGTCCGATTACACTAGCAGATTGTGGTTCAAGATAAACAATTGTAGCCATTTAAGGCTGTGCCCTGAATGCCCTGATCCTCCACTGTTAGAAGACCTATTTGATGCCCACTGGAGTCAGACCCGCTGGTAGGTCTAGCAAGATTCAGGGACCAGCACCACCACGAGGACCTTCTCTCTCAGTTGAGCCAGAAGGACTGTTGCCACTAGGTTTGTCCAAGGAGCAGTTTCAATCCTGGCTGGGCTGGCTCCATCCAATCTGATTCAGCCACAATGTACACAACTACCTGATTTAACATCACTCATTCTAGATGTCTTGCGAGACAGAACCACTTGGAAAATGGCTTAAAATGCCCTAGATCAGTTACACATAATGAGGCCTTTTGCAGGAGAGGTCTAACCACTGATTGTGCACCAGCCGATGGAAATAGGACAGAGCTCAACGAGGTATTGAGTAGCAGGTCAATCTCGCAAGGCAGTAGTGAGAAAATAGTACTTGCTACTTTAGGTGGTAACATGTCCTGCGGTCATGAATTAAGTAAATACCCAACACATCACACAACTAGCTAGCCAATCTCTTAAACTGTGTTTCAATCACCCATCTACATCAATCGATTTAAAATGTATATATTTTATGTGGACTTCCAATGTATTTATATTAATTGTTTATTGTAACAATTTAGGCAGACTCGAGTAGACATTGTTATCTTTATTTGGAATTTGAAATAATCTTATCACAGCCATGGTGATTCATGTTGTTAATGAAGGTGGTCTTGTTCTCCCATATTTAGGATTATATAAATGCAATGCATTACTCAGTGAAATGAAGGATTTTTTATCTTCCCCCCAAGTAGGTACCTTTTATATATCCAGATATTGATGAATGTCATAGAATCTAATAGTGACAGCAGGATTTGGAAAAAGAGTTTACTCTATGTTGCAGAAGACAACATGTACTAGTACAAGCAGGCAGACTTCCCTGGTCCGAAGTGCCCCTACTAACCCAAGGCCAAAGCCCAAAAGGGAATTTTTCAAAACGGACATTATCACACCACCTACTAAGAAAAGAAAAAGAACATTGAGAGTGAGCTTGGCCCTTAATCACCAAGGAACATACCTAAATATTTTCTGGTACAATGGACATCCTGCTTTCCTGCTCTCCTTAAATTTCCCACAACTGTGCCTTAGGTGAGCCCTTGCACCCTCCCCCTTCTCCCATTAAAACCCATCACATGAATGATGATTATGAGCACTGAACAGCAAAGAAGGACTAAATGAACTAAATGGACATCAATATCATGGATAAAAAGAAAGCCTTGTTTAATTGATGCAGGGCCAGGGTGTCTTTTCAACACATGCCAGCACCCTTGCATAATTGAAGGTGTGTCTAACATGAACGACTGACATCACCTTTAATTACACATCCATTACTACCTTCTTTTCAAAGAATACAAACAATGTCTTGCCATTGTGTATACAACTGTCTGGCCTATCACTACACGTCCATCCTCCTCCTCCTCCTTCTCCTTCTCCACCACTTTTAAAAGCCTCTCCTCTCACCTCATCACTTACATCTTCACATGCTCTCTCCTTCCAACTGAACTACAGACGCCAGGGCTACAACAAAACGTCCATCTCTAAACATTGTACATGTCCGTGCTGCAATCTCCAGTTGTCCCCATACTTACCTTGGAAATGTCAATCTCCCCAGTGATACAAACAATCGCTTTCCTTGATCTTCTCTCCAATTAAAACATCACATCTCCTCGCCCGCACACATCAAAGGAAAGACACTGGAACTGATCATGTCCGCCCTCTCCTGCATGAAGACAACCCACCAAGGCTCATGCTATCATCATGCTATCCTTTTCAATAATTTCTAATATAAATCTTTTCATATATTGCAACCCTAACATACAGAAATCCTATCCAGAGATGGGTGAACTACTTCTGGCAAACGAGTCCCATGAACATTTCGAACTTTTCCAGAGATATATAGAGGTCAACCAGGGATTAGAAAAATGTAGGACTTTTCAGAGGGCAGGCCACTGGGCCTATTAGGTGTGCTGCCACCCTACAGAGGCCGGGCAGGCCGCATGACATTGGGCATGTTATCTTGTTTTGGTGTGGTGTCGGGGCGGTGAACAGTAGCCTTGGAGGTTGTGGGGGGCATAGAGTTGATTCTGAGAGGTAAAGGGAAGTGGTATGCGACACATTTTCTCCAGAAATAGAACTTTTGATTCAATGCCGGGAGAACATTTCCGGTAAACATTTGGGTTGGCACCGACATGCTTATTCATGCTCTAATTCTAGGATCTACACTAGTCACTCATCTACACCTACCTACCCATCTGATGACACATGCTCTCTGGTGCATACATCCAGCTGTAACCTCCAAGCAGACAGCTGACATCCATGCTGTTCTCTCAACCAAAATAGGAAAAGTCAAACCATGAGCCCCCTTGGGATACACAGGACGATGATGAAAAGAAAAAAGAAGCAAACTAAAAGAAAGTGAGAAAACCCCATGTACCAGGTATCCCCCAACCAGGTGTTCTTCCACTTTCTTAATTAAAGGATGCATCATCCAAGCAATATCCCATTGTAATCTCTCTAATGATTCTAAAGCCATTTGCCAGGCACTACAGTGTCACATTCACCATGTTCCCCTCCCCGGCTGTCACTTGGTAAGTCAAGTTTAGAATGTTAAACACATGGCGTTGTTGTGTGCAAGGTCATAGGGTAGAAGTTTCATGGACCACCTGGAAGTCCGTATTATCAAAGGTACAGCAGGTGTATGGGGTGGCCAACATCAAGTGAGAAGCCAAGGCCATAGTGCAATGCTTCTCCAACCAACAGACAACAATAAGTAGAAAACGCCTGCACTCACCCCTTCTGTTCAGGGCCATCTTTAAGGTTTTTGGGGGTCCAGTAACTCCACATTAAAAGAAAATGAAAGGTCCAAGAATCCATGTTCGTTCCTCACTACCTCATTCCAGTCACAACCCACACTTTCAGGCACCGAACTGAACCCGTGCCAGTACAGGTGATATGCACCCAACCTGGGGAGGTCATGATTAAGCTCTACCACCTGCCCCAATGGTGGCCTTCGATATGATAAACAGGACCTGTCTACTCCTCCATCAACGATAGCCGGAGTGCACTGATGAGCACAGATTGCCCTAGGCTCGGGTACCCAGCACGGTATGCCTCCTCCTACAATCTTAGGGTACTGAGTAATACGCGTCCTCTTCTCCACACAGGGCTGGTAGTTCCTGCCTTTCACCATTGTTTAATACACTGGGAATGCTTGTCGCCCTTATATTCCACTTAGCCACTGGACCTGAATGGCTCCATAGTCATGCTGCCACCGGAACTTCCCTTATCCACAGAGGGAGGTCTTGTATGCCTGGCACAGATGAGCTGGGATTCAAACATCTCACAAAAAACAGCAGATGCTGCTCAAGCATGCCTCGGTGCCAAGCTATCACAGCAGAGGCTCGTTCACAATGGCAAGGGCAGTCGCATGCGCCCATGAGGGCTGGAGAAAGCCATGTGTGTGTGTGTGTGTGTGAGTGTGTGTTAGTGTTATATGGGTAAGTTATATGGGTAGGTTATATGGGTTATCTTTCTAAATGTGCACATATGCCAAGCCTTGACTGATCTTTCCTGTTCTTGTGCAATTCCCGGGAACCAATCGACTTTCTTCACTATTGAGCTCAGGTATGGAGCGAAATACGCCATACAAGCCAGTACTGTTTCCTTGTAAGGCAAGTGCTTTATATCCCTGATGTATTTCCTTAAAGCAACGCATGCCCTCTTTCTTTCACTTGCTTCTATGCTCATTTCCAATTGTAGAGAGGCAGATGTAGACGTCATTTATAGAGCTCACCTCCATCATATTGGAAGAATAGCAAGAGTACACTGTGCATAACACCTGGTATCATCCCAATACCACATTGAAGGTACGAAAGACGTTATGCACTTAGGCAACCATATCAAATGTATTCTTGAACTGCTTGCTTTAGACATTGTAAAGACTGGAGGGGGGTCTGTACTTCTGCTATCTATATGGTAGAGGAGAGGCACAGAGGACCCCAGCCAAGATTCTCTATTATTGGTAATGTAGTCGAGCAATCAAGGCCTAGCTTCTCAGGAGGTGATGCAGGCTAGTTCTTAAGTACAGTGTAGTCCCCAAGCCTGCACCAAGGAATATCCGCACACTGCATTAGTTAAAACACAGTCTTTATATAATTAATATTCAAGGTTATGTACAATATCACGATAACTCACTTTGTATTCGGTTATCTATAATGACAAATATACAGTTCTAAATGGTACCACTATTACTATTAGATCTCATTAAAGTGCATCAACTGTACAGTTAAATGTCACACAAATCAGTTTGTAAAGAAAACCAACAATATATATTAGAGGAAAGCAGTTGGTTAGAACAATAGGCAGAATACTGGCCCCGTTTACCTAGACACAGTTCTGTGTGGAGACCCCCCCACCTGGGCAACCTGTAAAATAAAGATATATCACAAGCCTAGTCAATGTATTGTTCACAAGAATCTTTCCAATAGTTCAGCAACCCCAAAGTACCTGGTGTTGTAGAGTTCCTCGTCGGGAAATCGACAGCCCTTCTTGAGTGCACTCCCTTTAAGGCAGGTGTCATGTGTCGTCGAACGTCCGGCGATGAAAAGGGTGAACTACGGCAGTGAAGTGGCAGCTTCGTTCCTATCAGTGCTTGTCGGTGATGGAGCGTAGATGTCCTGCAAGGATGAGGCGTGCAGGGCATCTCGATGTTGATAGTTCAGGACTGCAAAGAGTTTGAAGAACTGTGGCCTAGCAAGGGCGTTGAGTCATCAGCGTCTCTGTGGTCTTTGGGTGGCGGGAAGCCCACTGGTGGATGCCCCTCGGTGCATCGATGGCCTGGCCTTCTCTGGTGGGAAAAGGCAGGCAGCGGTGCAGACAAATGCGTCCATGATTTGAAAGTTCTTAGGCAACGGGAGCCCGGCGGCTCCTGTCGGCGACAGCGGTCGTCGACGGTGGTGGACAGCAGTGTCCGGGCGCTTATCCTTGTGATTCTGCGGTGGTCCCTGTCTCCGGTCGACAGCCTATCGTAGGTCTGTCTATCAGGGGGCTTTGGCAAAGATCACCTGCTGCACTATGGTCCCTCGTAGCTCGGGAAGAGGGAGCCTTACAGGTCCTCTCTGGGTCAGTCCTTGGAGACACGGCAGCTTTCAGATTGTTGAAGAAGGGCAACAGCAGTTCTTCTCTTCCAGCAGGGCTTCAATGTTAAGCTTCAGTCTCAACTACAGTTTCTCTTCAGGTTCTGAACACCAATTCTAGCAGTGAGAGGCCCCCAGATATACTAGTTGATCTCCCATTCATTCTGCTGGGTCACACTTGGGCAACCGATCAGTCAGAAGGGCATTCATGCAGGCAGGCACAATTTATGTGTATTGGGACAAGTACCCAGCCATTCAACACTCCACACTGCATTCATACCAGTTTCGGGCAGGGCTGTCTCAGTCATTGTGTCAAAAACCAGATACTAGACATCCACAACATAGAATGTGTAATCGTCACACAGTCCATTCACCCAGGTCCCACCCACAGGGTGTACCCACAACATACAGTCACGGGGAAGGCTCCAGCCAGTCTGGCCTGGACTTCACAACAACACCATATATGGAACTTCAATCCAACAGCCAGTCAGGGGGAAGGGACAGAGTCAGGGCTTCCCAGGACTTTGGGAAAACAAGGTAACAGGCAATAGAAAGCAAGACGCCACAGGGGCCATCTTGTTTCCTATCAGGAATCAACTGATTCCAATGGCAGGGCCTGGGTATCCCAAAATGGAGGATACTCAGAGCACCTGTCAAATTCACACACAGGTGCTCAAAAACATACACTAGGGGGACAGGGTTGTACCCCTACCCATGGGTGCCATAAGGGTACCCATGGGTCTGTACACCAAACCAGAAGAGAGAGCTGCACCGCCAGGAGTCCCACATGAACTCCTGCATGGAAAACACAACAGAACACACAAAAAAAGGCAGTAAAGGACAAGGATACGGAGGCCCTGTCCCTCCGATGCATTTACAGCATCACAGACATGAGCCTATAGACTCACTAGACATAGAAGAACTATAAGTAAAGTCTGACGGATGTAAAGTGATGTCATGAAGAAGAGAAGATATGTAGGCACACTAAACCTGATATATGGATATCCAGAGAATGAAGATGTGACTAAAGTGATGAAGTAAACATATATGCGAATATGAAGAAAACCATATACACTTAGAAAATAAGTAACAAGAGATACAGTAGATGTATATACGCAGAAATGCAAAGTAGTTAAGGCAATATAGAAGCTTGCTAAAGTAGGAAATATAACGCGAGTAAAGCAGCCATGTTGAGAAAATGGATGTCAGCATTGTATAATAGTAAGCGAGAAGCCTCGACAAGGTAAACCAAGGTTGCAGAGCTGACAGGTGCTGGAATACAAATTTGTGCCAGAACAAAGGATATTTGCTTAGTTCAGAATCAAGGATGCCGCAGCAAGAAGATACTGCAAGTCACAAAAGGAGTCGAAGAGGATAAGCCTTGTATTTAAGACATATTTCTCTTTGATTAAGTAAATGAGTGAATAACTGTGAGTGCCAAGTATTGTACAAACAAAGATGCAGAAAGCACATGCAAGACGGAGCAACCAAGTCTCCAAAGGCTGAGGTGAGTAATAGCACCCATTATAATTGAATCAAATTGCACTAAATAAAAGGACAGAATGGACAAAATCATAGTCTCCTCACACGTTGTACAAGACCAGTAGACAAGGCCTATTCATAAAGCTCCAGGTGAAGATAGCAATGTACCTTCACTCCGTTTAAAGCTCCAAGGAAGAGAACAGTCAGCAAGGCCAACTACAGAGAAGAATCCTTGGCTTAGGGCCTAACTGAGGAGAGATGGTAGACTAATTAGTTAAGGAGGGTAGTTGTCTGACGTTCCCTTGCACATGGGTTTCATTGCTTACGTGCTGCTAACCTAACAAGCCGAATGTTCAAGGATGGAAGAGAGTTCCAACCAATCGTGAGGCCTATGTTATGGTGGACCATACATTGTTGCAGAGGCTTATCAACTGCTTTTGTTGTGCTATTATCAGTAATTTATATAGTTAGAGGTTGTTCAAGGAGTGTCTACCAGGTAAGGAGCAGACAATGATGATATTAACACTTATATAAACTATAGGTATACAAGTTTCCTTAACCAATCCCTCCACCCAGTACGTAGAATGACATCATAGCTGATGTATGTTGAGGTATAAAACCTTTTGCATATTTGAAATGAGTTGAGACTGTGTGAGCTACAATATGTCTGTTCGCCAGGTTTCCCCACTTTATTGAACTCATAATAAAATAGTAATTTTCCATATTGTTTGAATCTGCACGGTTATTTGGGCCCGAAATCATGTATTTCGGTATTCCCATTCAGGCCTTGGATCACTGCAGGTGCTACTGCACATTTGGTAGCGGTGCGGATGGTTCAGATTCAGACTCTGATTCTTGAATTTTTCCACCATTAGCCAGAAGATCATACAGTTGGAGAGCGGAGTTATCATGTGTGTAAAAGAAGACGGTCAGCAGGTGCCTCTTTGAAGAAATTCCTATGTGGTCTCAATGGGTGCCCCACAGGCGCCCCACAGACTTAAGGTGAAGTGGTCAATTTGGGAAGAGTCAATGCCGAAGGGCTCGAACTGAGAAATGAACATAAGTAGAACATTGAAAGTGGAAAATAAAAGTAGAGGGATTGTATTGCATGTGTAAATTTATATATAGTGGGGAAACGGTAACATGATTTGTTTAAGAGCGATACTGTGATAGATATTCTCAAGGAAATAGAAGGAAATGCAGAACACACCAGTTTGGGGTATTTTTAAGGGATTCCTGACGCAAGGCTGATATGAAGGATGTGTTTCACACTCGAAAATGGGGTAAAATAGAGATGAGATACTTCTACTAGAGACAATAAGAAAGGCAATCATAGAAGTTGCTGTGCACATTTGTATGAGGTTATGAAATTATTAGTGTAAGAAGTTGACTTAGTTTAAAAAGACACATGCCTCTCTTAGTTGTGATAATTTCGGTTGTAGGCTGAAAACATAGACCAAAAGTAATAATTTGACTGCTTATCAGACTCTAAAAAACAAGTGATTGTAGCCAATCATAGGATGGTAACAGTTGAGAAAAAATATAGCAAAATTAGATTCTTAAAGTGTCAATAATAAAACAGCAGGTGAAGATTGATAGAACTATAACAAGTTAAAGAAAGAGAAGAAAGAGAGGAAAGGGAAAGAAAGAAAGAAAAAGGAACAAGGAAGGGCATAACTAGATGAAAAGGAAAAAAGAGGAAGTGAAAGGAAGAACAAAGAAGGTATGAAGAGCAGGTAAAAAAAGAGAGAGTGAAAAGATGGGGGAAAAGAAGAACTGTAAGGAAATAGAAACAGAGATTGAAAGAAAGAAGGTCGCTGAGAAGGCGAGAGAAAGAAGAAAGAAAAGAGGTAGATGAGAAGAAAGGAAGAGCAAAAGGAAATGAGAAGAAGTAGAGAACAAAGGGAAGACGAAATAGATCACATTGTTAACAGATGTGTAATACCAGTTGAAGTACTAGAATAATGGGAAGAAGAGAGAAGGTTGTAACAGCCCGGAAGGGAGCTGCACAAGATACCTAGAGTACTGACAAGGGCTGATGAGCATGAGACAGAAGGCATAGGGAAAAGGATTGGGGAATTATAAGACAGATGAGGAAAAGAGATGGCTATGAGACCAGAGGTAGTATTGAAGGGTCTACACTGAGAGATAGATCAGATGATGCAATGATGGACAATCATAGAACACTGTCCCTAAGCAGACTAGATCTTGATGATGAGGAAAGTGATAACAGCCATACTAGTTGGGGTATAATGATGTCAGACGAAGAAAGGGAAGAAAATGAGAGAGTACCATAAGAGGGTGCATGTGGCTCTTTGATATATCAAGACATAGGAAAAGGGATAAAGTGGTCATATTTAGGAGAACCAGTAGCAAAAACACCAGAACCTCTGTCATATTGTGAACAACCACAAGGAAGGTTGCATAGTGTAAGGGAAACGTCTCTGCCTTATGTAAATAGATTGAGGTCATTGCCAGGACAAAGGCGAGTGGGTGAAACTAGCCCCACCTGGAAGACAAGAAGCAAAAGTGGATACAATTGTAGAACAGGATTCACACAATTACTGTTATTAGAGAAAGTGCGAGGAAGACCACAATATATACTGTGGCCACAGATGGATAAAGATAATTTAAAATGCAAGTTACCTAGCTTGACTGCAGGAGCGGGTAAGTGGATTTATGAGTTAGAAAGAATGACTGCGGGAATGACATTAGCAGTGGGTGAATACAAAAAGGCCCACTAGAAGCTATCCTAGGGGAGAGAACTGACACCATTTGGAAACAAACGTGATATTCGAGTGTGACGGCACAATGATGGAGTGCACTTAGAGTTCAGTATCCTGATACGTCAGACATGGGTGCAATTAGGACACGATAAATGGGTCTGAGCGAAAAACCTGTTGCTTATATTCAAAATGAATCAAGAACGTTGGCGTCTTGAGACGAGAGAACCATGGGATAAAACAGTAGCATTATTTTAACATATTTTATGCCAGGAACTGCCAGAGCCAGTGCAAAGGCAGATGAAAAAGCAGGTAGGGATGGAAGCGAAGCCATGGCCAGAAATACAGTTGACTATTGTACACAATTGTCGATTGTTACTAGAGAAGAATAAGAATAAAGCAGAGAATAGGAAGCTTGTGGAAGCAAAGTTAGTTCTGAATTTACTTTTGAAATTTGCCATAGAAGGAGCAGTACTGACAATCAGGTAAGGAGTCATTACACAAGAGTTACAGCCTACACAGCCAATCAGTGTTGGGTACTCCGTAGATCAGGGTGGTTACAATATTTGGTCATAGAGGGAATGCACCTAGAGGACAAGGAGATGGATTTCAAAACCCTCAAGGGGGAGGAGGATACAATGGAGGACAGCCACATCAGTGCTGAAATTTTGTGAGAACATGACATATTGCTCGAACGTGCAGAAGTAGAGTGGGCATGCAGCAAAACTGGCAAGCCCCAAAAGGGGGATGGGCTATTTTCCACTGTATAGTGCAGAACCACCCAAGTATTATGCTCAAGATCACACACTGTATCAGACAAGTGCGCCGCAAATACAACAAATGCAGCAGATTCCACTGCAATCACAGTTGCCACAAGGGCAACCACAGAAAGCACCTATGCCAACACAAGTACAGACCCAATGGTACTCTCTAACAGAACAGGAGATGGTACCACGATGGAATGTGAATACAGGAGCCCCACAAACGCCTATACTCAGGATAGGGAGTGTCACAGTGGTGGGAGGGAATAATTTTACGGGTACAGGAATTAATTTATATCCACAGATAGGAAGGCCCACAGAGCAACCTGATGTTTTCAGTACTATCAGTGACACCAGACCCCCAAGAAGAACTGAGGGTTAGGGTAACAATAGGAAGAGGATTTCCATGTCTTGTGGTCACAGGAGCGACTCATTCTTGTTTTTGAGAGGGAAAGTATCCAATGTCTTGCCTCACCATGAATGCAAAGGGATTCCCTGGGGCTATGAGTTTGGTTCCTTTTACTGATGAATTACCAATTTCAATAGAATATGACGTGTCTATGCCATTATTGTATTCCCAACAGACACTAGTTAATATATTAGGACGTGACTTAATGACAAAACTGAACTAGATGATATCATTTACTGACAAGGGGATAATATGTTCCACTGCAGGGATACATTACATGAATGTAAGAGCATTTATATTAGCAGGATAAAAAGCATAGTGAAGAGTTCCTTTAGTCCCAGATGTATTTTTGAATGCAGTAAACATTTTGTTGACATGGCTTCCTGGGTTGATAAGTAAATTGCTGAAGATACCTGACAAATTGTTTAGACCAGAAATACCTATGGATGACAAGGGAGGACAGGTTATTCCCATAGAACTAGAAGCAGTGGTAGTAAGAGAGGAAAGGGTGGTTGTTCATGCGACAGATGATGAAGGAAAAGCATGGAGAACATTAATACCTCTTGACAAGGCTATAGACTAACAGACTTGACAGACAGACAAAGAGTTGTTTAGAGATGAGAATTCAGATGATGAATTAGTATTTTTCATAAGTCTCATGTAGTGGATTTGATAATAGGGAGATACCACAGAGAATAGCATTGGTAAGAAAGAAACCACCAATTGTCCAGGAATATTTTCAAAAATTGCCATGCATTTTATGGACCAGCAGTCCATATGTCATGGGCCTATTGAGCGGAGCAGTAGCAGTTAAAATTAAGCTTAAGCCAGGAGCAATGTTACCATGAGCAAAACAGTACCCCATGTCCAGAGAAGGAGCTGAAGATATATTTGAAACCATTTCTGCTTTAGAACATCAGGGAATACTGGTACCATCAGATTCCACATATAACACAGCTGTGTACTCCGTAAAGAAATCAACGTGGGGTTGTGGAGATTTATTCAGGATCTACGCTCCCTAAAAACTATTGTCGCTGTAGAGATTCCTCTTGTTTTGAGCCCAGAGCCCAACTACGATTTTATGTAACATTCCAGCTACTGCTAAATATTTTACAATAGTAGATTTAAAAAATACTTTCTTTTCAATTCCCCTTCATGAGGACCCCCAAGTTCTGACCTCCTTTTCCAAATCAGGGGTGGAAACATACAAGATAACCACAGAGCTACTGTGAGTCCCCATCAATCTTTAATAGGGTTCTTCAGATGGAGCTAGACAAAATACAACTTAAGAGCATGATAATTCAGTATGTAGATGACATATTAGGGTGTAGTGAGAAAGAAGAAAAATGCAGAGAAGACGGAGTCCAGTTCATGACAGTATTGGCAGAAAAAGGATACAAAGTGGACAAAGAGAATCTACAGTATTGCCAGGAAGAGGTCCTGTACATAGAACAGCTAATCTTTCAAGAGAGGAAAAAGGTGACACCTGAGAGAGTAGAAGCCATTGGGAAATATGTAAGCCCTATGGCAATGAGGGAAATGCACACATTTTTAGGCTTATGCAATTATTGTAGGGCCTGGGCCTCAGTACATATATTAGACCACTCTTAAAAGGACTTAAAGAAGAACAGACAAGTAAAGATGAGATGTTATGGACAGATGAGACGACAGAAGGCAGTTTTTACAGCCCCTGTGTTAGGGATTCCAGATTATAACATGGTGTTTTATTTATTCTTGCATTCAAATGGAGTGGTAATGATATCGGTCCTTATGCAGAAGACAACATTAGGACATGGGCATAAACCGTTGGCCTTTTACAGTGGTATTTTAGATCCAGTGATGAGCGGGCATTACACCTGCAAACAAGCATTAGCTGCTGCTGCTTTTGCAATTGAAAAAGCTGAAAAGGACATGGGCATCTGCTTCCTCCATGCAGATGGCACACCAGTGCAACATGCGCTGCTATTGGACACACTTATTAAGGTACTAGAGCTCCCATTGGCTATCGCCGGGGTGAAGTGCGCAGCTCACACTAAGAAGTCAGACATGATTTCTCGTGGTAAGGAAGCCGCAGACATTGAAGCGAAAAGAGCAGTACATTTTCCAAATATTTCTAATTTTGAAGTAGAAAGTGTTAAACAAATGTCAGAACGATGTATGATGATGAAGGAAGGCTTTACTATGTTAGCCATTGTAGTTAATTGAGCTGAAAAGTTAAGCCCCACAAGAAGAACAGAATTTATGGAAAAGACAGGGTGTTCTTTATTCCCCACAAAGGCTATATGGGGACAAGTTAGTACTGGAAAGCCAGTTATGCCTCTAGCACTATTGACAGTTATGCTGGATCAGCTTGATTATCAGTTGCATTATCCTGTGCACACAACCAGAGTAAATCTCGCTGCCATGATTGCAGAAGACTGGTTGTTGCCAAATGTATTA
This sequence comes from Ambystoma mexicanum, assembly GCF_040938575.1. Lineage (NCBI taxonomy): Eukaryota > Metazoa > Chordata > Amphibia > Caudata > Ambystomatidae > Ambystoma > Ambystoma mexicanum. The sequence goes on along the minus strand of NC_090926.1, from coordinate 693,791,335 downwards.
GAACACATTGCACAATTTATTGTGAATTGCATTGTCTGTCAGAAATTCATAGCAGGGCATACCTTGCGAACAGTTATATGGAATATAAATGCCAAATTATTATTATATGATCAATGCCTGGCACCAATGGTCCTTTTCAGCATCTGCATATAGATTATGTGGATATGTTGCAAACATGCAATGGCTACAGATATATGTTAGTAGTAGTGTGTCCTTTTTCCAATGCATTGAAGCAGATCCATGCATGCACCACAATGCCACATGTTCTCCCAAACTTCTTGTAGACAAGTTGTTTCCTAGATGGGGTTTATGTGAAGTCCTACAGTCTGATAATAGACCACATTTTGTAAATGAGATGCTTGAGAAAATCACTCTTCTATTAGGCATAAAGCATGCGTTTTCATCTGCTTACCACCCACAGGCAAATGGTATTTGTGAACATTTAAATGGACTCCTTAAAGAGAGGATAGCCAAGATAAAGGTGACTTTGAAGAAGGTATGACTATATTGCCTACCCCTTGCCTTATTTGCATTGAGAAACCAGCCTTGCTCAGATCACCACCTGACTCCTCATGAGCTGGTGACTGGATGCCTCATGACCCCTCCTTGCTCCTCCCACTCAAATAGAAACTGATGGCCATAGTGTAGCAAAAGAATTAGGGGACGATATGCATGATTATTTCACAAATAGGACCGCTAGTGTTTCTTTTTTTTCCCCAACAGATCAAAAATCAGTGGGAGGGGTCGAAGAAGATTGAAGAAGACAGCAGCAAAACGATCAATCCTAGTGAACTGTCAAAGCTACCTAGTTTGTATCCAGGGGACCAAGTGCTTTTCAAGAGTTTCGTCCTCACTTGGAATATGTCCCATTTTGAAGGACCATACCTAGTAGAGGAGGTCTCCCCCACTGCCATGAAGAGCCACAGAAGACAAGCTTGGTGGCATCTGAATAACCTAAAGCCATACAAAGTAGAGACTCTTACCCCGCTGGCACCCATTGACAGTGAAGCAAGAGAAGTTGTTCTGCAAATTTAGACTAGATCGGCTATCAAGAGCCAACAAGAACGGATTAAATAAAAACTATTCCAACTTTCGGTCAATCCCAGGTTTCAAGGAAAATTAATACACTTTTTCAGTGTTGACAGAACTTATCCTGTTAAGCAAAATAGACCATTTTTTGAAGAAAGAAAAAGAATAACACAGACACAACACTTTAAGCTGCCTATAACGTTGCACACATTCATGTATGCTGTCTTCCCTTACATACTTAGATCCAATCTAGCTCTAGTGAGACAAAACATTAATATTGTCACCTTTTTGGAAATCCTAAGTGAGCCCCCATCATTCGCATGATCATCATTGCAATACAATTACAATTTCTGTTATAAAAAAAGTGTAGCTGTTATAAATAATTACAAGAACAAAACGTTGATTAAAAGAGAATGGGGATCTTCCAACTTTTAAGCTACACATTTCTAGCAAGAAGACCAATTAATATGCAGATTTCAGTATGACACATTCATTCTTGTGCAATATTTCATGTATCCACGTTTTGTACAATGTGCAGTGTTTGATTTCTCATTCTTATAGCATTTCCTCAAATGATCTTTTACAATATAGATGAAGAGTCTAACAATGAGACAACTGTTTCTATCCCTAACAAAAGCACAAGTGCTATTTTCCTCTGATATTTCCAAACAAATTAACTAACTTAAGAGGGATGCTGGAGAAGATTATCAGGATACAAATGCATACCTTGATAATTCATCCCACTTAAAAAAAATAACACATGGTATCAGCACATGAGGGAGGTGGGAAGAAGAACGCCAGATGAGAGCTGCTATGTATGGCCTCTCATCCCTTATGCCATGATAACAGCCAGACCATTTATAGCAAGAGAAACACCTACATATGATGCGAAGTGCCTTAGCCATCTAGCAGCATGCATGACAAGAGGACAATTTGAAAGCAAATGGGCAACCCTACAATGTATGTCAAAGAGAACACTCCGATATGAAGACGCTTACATAAAAATGCAGAAGAGGATAAAGGACCCGAATTGGAAGAGCAGAATGCTCTTGTACTCATTTTGTGGTCTTAGTGGAGGAGAGATGAGGATTGTTGAACAAAAGAGACTGCAATGTGTATACACATGGGAAACACCAGGACTGCCAGGATACTGGGAGAGACCTCAGCTATTGGTGTATGGACAAATAGCCACCCGTACAGGATGGGAAAAAAGAATGATTGAATCCAGTGCACACTTATTGATGGCAGCAACAGTAAAGAGAGTGCAAGTAGTAAATGATGGATGCCTTCATGAATAGGCCAAGTATTTGAAGATACTAACATGGGTTTACGATGAAGCAGGACTGCTCCGACACTGTTCAGCCCGACCGACGTGCAGGAAAATTATCGAAAGTTCATGCACATGGGTGAGGGCTAGACAGTGCACACCCACAGTGACATCACCAGACCCTGCCTCATTTCCACACCTGCTGTCCTATTTCTTTCACACACTGGGGTGGGGTCTGACTTTGAAGACCCCACCCTAGTCTGTGAGGGACAGGACTGGGGGCTGGGAGCTGTGAAGAGAAGGATGCCTTGGGATGTTTCTTTCTTAATGCCCCCAGGCATCCTTTTCAACCATGTTTTTTTTCTTATAGTGCTGGCCCGGGGCTGCTTACACTGAGCGTGTGCAGCAGGGATGCCTCAGTGGAGCGCTCCCCCCTGCAAAATCACTGCATCTCACACCATGTCCACCACGAATGACAGGATTTTGCTGTTAATCGTGGACATTGTGGGGGGGAGTGTCATTGGTGGGACAACACCCCTCCCGCCCCAATGGGCCAGCTGCGCCTGTGCACCATCCTCACAGAGGCAACCAGACTGCAGGCATCTGGGCTAGCTGCATTTCGACTTGAGATGTCTGAGAAGCGAGAGGGCCATACGGGATGGCCACAGAGGGGATTATGGAGTCCATAAAAACTTTGCCATGGAAATAATCGGGGTATATTAATGAGGAACTGTATAAGGAGAGTTACATGCTACAAAGGCGACGATCATAAAAGTGAAGCTATGACAGTGCGCCACCTCTGCAATGGCGGAACCCTGCCCATTCCAATATTGTACGATAATGGCATTGCCATTCATTGTGCCCACAAAGTATTGCAATCCCAGTTTGCTCTGAAAAGAGCCCAGGTGATGGTAACGCAATCCACACAAAACAATGCCATTTTCCCAGCAATAAAACAGCCATGGCTACTGTGTGCTGCTTTCTGACAATTTAAAATCAGCCCCAAAGGCACACACAGTGTGTACACAAGTGACACTACTCTTTGGTAATATGACCCCAGAATTTTGCCACACTTTTCATCTCCAGATTCACCCCAGAGCAGCATACATAGCCATCAAGTAATATGGCGGGGAGAGGTCAAACTCTTCGAGCCCCTCCCCCCAAGAGGCATAGCCGGGATTGTTTAACAAGTGGTGCCTAAAGCTAATGAAATTGGGCCCACCGCAGTGACATTAACATCTGTAAATACCTACACAGTGCTGCTGAGTGGGCATCGACAAGTTGTGGATGGGCCTTAAACGCTCAGGCCCTACCCTGTCTATGCCTATGCACCCCCACCCTTTTTTTGTTCTTAGCACATTTTTCCATTGAGCTTCACCCTTTCCCTCACCCCCCAGATCTTCTCTAGTGGGGCAAAGTGTACATGCCTCGTTCTGAACAGTTGAGCACCAGTTTGCCTTGTAGTAATTTGACATTAATTAGGCATAATTCAGTTCTATTATTTTTTATTTTTAAACTTTACCTGGGCACAAGCTTCAAATGATAGGAGTACATCACGCTACTTAAAACTGCCCTTCTGCCCCATGTGTCGGCATATGCACTCAAACTATACTTTCTACTCAAGTTTCCCTCAAACTCCCTCTGGGGTAAAGAAGCCATAAATGGGAGTCAAGTACACCTACTAGGAAAACTCCATCCCATGACCCTTTCATTCATTATAGGGAAGGGACCTGGATGCATCATTTGATGGCATAGGGTGGGACCCTGGTTAGTTCAGTGCCCTCTGCTAGTGCTCTTACATCCACACATCCCTCAAAGGAGGGTTAATGATGCAGGATCTCTGCCCTTAACACTGTAAAAAGCAAGCACTTCGAGGACGGAAAAGAGATAATGTGAAGAGCAAGGGGCGAGAGGGGGGAGCATGCAGTATGCAAGGAGATCTGTAGCAGCAAGGCAAGTGTGAGTGAACAGTCGGGATAGAATGTTAAAATTGTGGACTATGAGTGAGGCGCATTGAGTGTGCAAGGAGAGTTTGTGAGAAGCTGGCAGAAAAGATGAAGGGCAGAATGCCTGCATGTGGGAGTCAGGAAGTGTGTGTGTGTGTTGTATGTTGTGTTCGTGCACCACCTTGTGGATGAAAGAGGCTTGTTGAGACAGAGGAACCGTTGGTATGAGGGGCATGTTGCTCTTTGAATTGTCTTATCCTTTCCCCCACTATCCGAGTGTGAAATGAATAGGAGTAATGTTTACTAAGAGAAAAATCAAAGTTGATCGCCACTTCGGGCATATTTAAAGAAATAAGAATTGCATGACAGCCTGATTGGCACGTGATTTCTTGCCAGTTACCCATGAGTTTCACGGGCAGGCATAATGGCATTCAAGCTCCGTGCAGAGATGATTAGGTATAATGGGGTCATTTCGAGTTTGGAGGTAACTGTCCTTACCGGCATGGAGCAAATACTGTGTCCGTGTAGGTAAGAGCCTGCTAATAGAGGGCTATTACGACTTCACGGCACAAGCTTTGCGCCATGCCGGTAGGGGCATTACCGCCATGCCATAAAAGCCCCGAAAAAGGCCCTTGGCGGCATCATGTAAAGCGCAGATTGCACTACTGGCATGAATCAAGGCAGCATTAGCGGTCACCGCTACATTCATCATTGCGCATGTGTCATTTATTCAAATACAGTGCATAGTGTACATGTACTCCCACACCCAGTGCTCTCTGTCAAACTCTCATGTCACCCTCTGCAGCCATGTGTGTCAGAAATATTGTGCTATCACTGACTGACACACATCACGTACCTCCTGTGCATCAGCACCACGATGATGTGCAGCCACATCTTCTTCATCCTCTTCATCATCACCAGATGGTAGCAGTTCAATGTCAGGGGGTAGGGGCACGTTCTGTCAGATACACATATTGTGCAGCATTACACATGCCATGATTATCTTGGCAACCTTCTCATGCCTGTAGAGGAGTCCCCCAGCCGACCGGCTAAGGCAGCAAAATCGTACCTTCAATAGGCCAAAGGTCTGCTCAATGACCACACGGGTACGGGTGTCGGAACGATTGTAGTCCTCCTCGTGCCTGTTCTGTGGGTTTCGGACAGGGGTGAGGAGCCACGGCTTTAAGGGATAGCCGCTGTCACCTGCATGGGAGGCAACAAAAGGTACATGTCAGTCGAATCATGATGGACAGCTGTACTAGTCACACATGCCTGCAGATTATCGTTGGTCACATGCACATGTCCCTGGTTGTATGCAAGCCATTTTCAGGCCCTCATTGTGTCCTGTGCCATGGACTAATGGTGTGGGTTTTATCTTCAAGATGATACACGGTGTGCACTGCCGTCTTGTTGCACATGCATCGTGTACGCATACAGCTGTGTTCGTGTCTAATTTGTGATGTGTTGTCTTCTGTAGGAATTTCTGACTGAGAGCGTTGGCAGTAGGCTCTGCAATGTTAGGTATTCAGTGCTGATTTTTGCCGTGACGTACTGCATTCCTGTGGTTGTGGCAGCCCTGTGACAGACAGTGGATTCCCTTGGTGGTTTGGTTCAATGCACTCCCATGGATGATTGTCGTCTGTGGTGATTTGCTGGAGACAGCAACATAGTGCATATTCACTGCATGTTGCTGGATGGTGTTACGGAAGGTGAGGTCTGCTGATGAGTAGTGCACATTTAGTGGGCTGTGGGGGGGGGGGTTTACTGTTTATCATGTTGTGATAGGTGTCGACCTTACTTCTGTCCCGTAGGATCTGGATGTCATGTTCTGTTTGGGATGCTTTGGGGAACAGTGTTCAATGATGTGCATATCATGCTGTCACATCAACATTGACACCATGGTGGTGTGTGCATCTCTCCCCCTACATCAGTGCCATATGCCTGTCATGCAACTTACCAAGCAGCCAGGCACGTCGTCCAGCATGTCACTCCATGTAGCGTTGTAGCGTGGAGTTTCATAGGACCATAGAGTCATGAGTTGATCCGGGATATCGGGCACAACAATGTGTTATGATCTTGCTGGCGTCACATACCATCTGCACATTGATGGAGTGTTATTGCTTGTGGTTGTGGTACACCACCTCCAGGGCATGCAGGACCACCCACCCACGTGGGTGCAGTCGAGGGCACCTATACAATTTGGCATGCGTGCGCGTGCATGGAAGCCAACTTTGGTATCGAGAATCTCCTGGGGAGTCTGTGGTAGGGATATGTAGTCCCTTGTGTACTTGAGGAGGACATCCAGCACTTGGTTCAGAATGCAAGAAAATAAGGGCTGTGATATGCCATGCATGTGCCCCACTGTGTGCTGGTAGGTGCCTGTGAAAAGGAAGTGGAGCACTGACACTACCTTCAGTAGAGGGGGGATGGCGGTGCGTATTTCACTGAGGCTGACAATGTCATTGTGTATCATGTCCACGATGGTGGTGATGGTGTCCCGGTCCAGATGGTACAGGGTGTGGATCTGCTCCGGGGTTAGGTTGAAAGGACTGTCTCTGATGCGAGGGATTGGGGGCTGTCTGCATGGTACCGCTGGCTGCACTGGTGGGGCATGCTGGGCCTGTCTCACCCTCCTTCTCCTCCTGCGTCTCCTCTGTGGTGCCTGCTGTTGCTGTTGTTGTTGTTGCTGGTGTTGCAATGCAAGCATGTCCTCCAGCTCAAGTATTGTTACTACTATTGGAATCATCTTGGTGTGGGACGGGGTGTGGTGTGTGGGTGTGCTCCTTTTGTACTGGCCCAGACTCCATTGCCTCCACCTGTGCTGATTGTGTGCATCTGTGACAGTTGGGAACACTGCGCATAGCATTTTACGGTTGGTTCGAGATGCTGGTATTACAGGCATGCCGGTATCCCCTACTAGCGCCTTCATGATGGCAGTATTTGCTTGCCACCTGACTTGTGATTTCCTCCCATTAGCAGCATGCCGGTATTGCCAGTATGATGGGCCGTGTGCCCACGGCCATGCCGCTAATAGAGGCACCGTTATTAACGGAACCTCTAATAGCAGGGTCTTAGGTCGGAATAGCCTGGAGCGGTAAGCAATGCCGGTAATCCTTTACCGGCATCGTTTTTTCCTTACCTCCAAACTCGGAATGACCCCAATGTGTATAAAGTGCATGAAAGTGGCAAAACATGTCCATAAGTAGTGTTGGAATAGTGCCGGATTTCTCGAGATTTGGAATAAGGCAAAACTTGTCCCAATGGATTCCAAATTCAGGGGGGAAATCAGCTGCTGTAATGCACTGTAGCTGCAATGATCAGTTGCTCCCAGTGCTCAGAGTCATTCCAAGCTTATAAGGGCTCTGCTCCAGCTTGCTTTTTTCTTCTTCAGAATGTAAACACATAAAATTGCAATCAACGGTAGATCACGGCAGATCCAGCAGCGAGAGTAACATTCTGAATGGATATTATCTCCTAAGTGGTACAAATGGTGGTTGATTAGAAATGGGAAGAGTATATAACGCTGCACGCTGTGTGGCACAAGAACTACAAGCAGGTGCATTTTATTTGCATACACAGTTTTTTTTAGGCTCACACTAGTTTGCATGCTGGTAACTGCTGGGTTCCATACAGGAAAGGGTGAATAAAGCTAGAATCATAACTTTTTGTTGTCGGGATGGTTTAGTATGTGATTTGTGCACAATTCAAGTCATCTCTCTAAAATGTAATCTTATTTTATACCTGTATTTTCTACACTTATTGCAAACCTGTCACTTACCTACCATGACTCCACTACAAACCCTGCCTCAATTTCTTCCCAAGACCCTCCTCCAACTCACCACATACCCCCTCCTCAGATAGAGTCCCAGGGTATTTTCATTGTCCAGCCCTGATTGTTAGATAAAAGTGTACGGACATCTGTCACAGATTCTCTATTAGAAGTGATGTGCAGACATACTTCTAGCTATTCCAAGAGGCATGGTTGTCAAGCTGATATGAAACTTTCTAGGTGATCCAGCAAGAGTCGATTTTTGATAAAGTTAAGAAAGTAAAAAAAGGTTTGGCATGATTGAGATGCACCAAGCATATCCGAATAGGTCAGGGATAGGTGAGGTACATGAAAATCTGTTTAACATGACAGCTTTGACGCAGTTGATTTCGATCTGCTCCTGGTCAGAGTAACGGAGGTTGCCCGAGTGTCGGATGATTCATTGAGGTGGTTCACCTCTTTCCTATCAGATAGGATTCAAGCTGTTAAACTGGGAACATTTCTCTCTGACAATCTTCCTGTTCTCTGCGAGGTGCTGCAATATTGTTAAATATTAACATCAGGCCGTTAGTAGACATCTTTGGTAGGTTTGGGTTGAACTTTCACTCCTACGCAGACGACACACAAATCTATGTCATACTGAAATCCCCCCCTGAGGACATCAAACGTCTGATGGACTGTGCCAATGCTATAAAAAGCTGGATGGTTGTAAACAAACTCCAATTAAACCCCGCAAAAACCAAGGTTATTGTCCTCCGTCCAAAAAATCAACAGCGTGATTTTCATGCCACGACATTATGTCTAACCATTTTTGATGTCTGTCTCCTTTTCTGACAAGGTAAAAAATCTAGACTGTATATGGCAAGCATCTTTATATATTTATTTATTTTGTAATTTGTATAGCGCACCAATTCTATGGGTTCTTTGAGCTGTAAAGCTCACGTAATAGAGATGTTCACACCTGTTTACTACCAACTTAGGCTATTAAAACCCGTCCTTCCATTGATTTCTGAATCTGACCTGTCTCTGGTTGTGGGGACAATGACTAATTCTAGATTGGATTACTGTGGCACTCTTTTAATAGGGGTAACAGCAAATCGGCTGCATCGACGTGAAGTCAGCCTGAACACTGCAGTTAGATTGCTATATAGTCTTTCCAAGTCTGTCTCTGTTTCCTGTAACCGTAGGAAGTTACACTGGCTACCCGTCCCTCAAAGAATTGAATTTAGGACTCTTCGCTTAATTCATAAATGTATCTATGGAGCAGCGCCTAGTTATCTGACGTACAAAATCAGACTCTAGCACCCGTTACGCTCTCTCCATTCAACTGGGCAAGGTCTGCTGACTATCTCATCATCTCACTTTGTTTACCGGGGTGATCGATCTTTTTCAATCAAAGGGCTTCATTTGTGGAATGCATTGCCTGTTGATCTTTTTTGAAAAAAAACTAAAAACGTACTTGTTCTTATAAACGTCAGCCTTTCACAGCTTGAAGGAGTTTTGGAAAAAAACTTTAAAAAATCATCTGCACTTAGATGCACGTCTCTGCTTGGCTCCATTGGATACACGCCATCTAACTAGAAATCATTATCATCATCATCATCACAGCTGTTTACAGTGCTGACTATCAAAAGGAGCAAGATTGTGAAGTGAGCTGAGGAGCTGGACTGCTACGGGCTTTCGTACCTGTTTACTGGCATGAGAGCAGATTCAGCCTACCAAAGTGCAGCAACATCTTACAACATGAACTATGTGCAAGAGAAGTGTGTGCAGGGTGAAGGAAGGGTAGAAACCTCAAATTGTCACATCTTTGTGTCTAATATATATGGTGGCACGACGCAGAGGACTGGGACAGACACACAAGACCTGGACTGGAATCCCCCCACCAGCAGCCAAACACCATACCACGCAGTATTGTACTGTCAACCAGTGCTTTAAGTGAGATGGAAAATTAAGGGGGGGTAGCCAGAGTTCTAAGCATGCTCAAAAGGTGGGGCAGGTGGCCCAGTTAAAATGTATTTTGGGTCATTCAGCAGTCTCATGTGGTCTTGTTGCATTCAGACTGCATAGCATAAATACGTTGTTCTCTGTAAATAAATTGCGTTCTCACTTAAAGAATTCAATCTGTGAGTAAATCACCATCATTCTGTAAATTCTGCTAATTCCTGCATCAGGACAGGCTTAACAACTCTTCTTAGGAGGTAATTTAAGGCTTAAGCTATGCATCTGGGGGTCATCCTTTGTTCTGCCCTTCAGAGGCAACTAAATGTGTCTCATTATAATCTGTGCCTTGCATGCCCTTTTCTCTATTGATTTATCTAGGATTTTGCCACAGAAAGAAGTTCCTTGGTGGGGGTGGTGCCATACACATAGGGCCTCATTCCGACTTGGGCGGCAAGGGATAACCGTCACCGGTAAGGAGGCCGATGCCGTTAAACCCTTACCGCCAAATTCCAAGGTCCCTTAGTGGGAGCCGCAAATGACGTGTGGTCTGACCACACGTTCTTTACGGGTCCCGCTAAGGGACCAGGGCGCTAATAACAGGCCTGCTATTTGCAGGCCCATAATTAGCGCCTTCCCCATTCCCATTGAGCCCTATGGAGGATCAAATGGGAATGAAGAATAGTTGGTTGAATGGGGACTTACCGGGTCCGCACAGGTCGGAATGTCCCGGTAAGTCCCCATTCAACCAGACCGGACACCGCCCCGTTATTGGAGGCAGCCATGGTGCAAATAGCGCTATGGCTACCTCCAATCTCGGAATGAGGCCCATAGTCTCTATGGAAGCTTCAGTGTTCACAAATTAAAGGTGGTGTCATTTTCAGTGAATTTGCTGCTCAAATACGAACCACTTTAAAAAGTGTTAACCTATCACCGATACGTTTAGCCTGCTGTCAGCTCTTTGATATGGCCCAAAGAAAATGTTTGTGGAATAATGACGTTTAAGGTGAGGCTCATGTTTTGCATCCTCAATGATAAACCCAAGGAAAGCACCCTTTGAAGTTTGCATTACGAAACATCTACATTATAATCTATGTTCCACAGAGCTGCCTCGGGGGGGGGAGGGATGAGGAGCAGGTGCAAGTGGATCTAGGTCACCTGGCCTAAGCCCCACCCACCTGGTTCCTTCCTGCTCGCCGCTCTTTTTCACCACTTAGCAAGCCCCGCCCACCCGGTGCCTTCCTGCTCTTTTTCACCACTTAGCAAGCCACGCCCACCTGGTGCCTTCCTGCTTGCCGCTTTGTTTCCCTACTTAAGGAGCCCTCCGGCTTCTTTTCCTTTGCAGATGGGGAGCAGGTGCAAGTGGATCTAGGTCACCTGGCCTAAGCCCCGCCCACCTGGTGCCTTCCTGCCTGCTTGCCTCTTTCACCACTTAGCAAGCCCCGCCCACCTGGTGCCTTCCTACCTGCCGCTCTTTTTCACCACTTAGCAAGCCCCGCCCAACTAGTGCCTTCCTGCTTGCAGCTGTTTTTCACCACTTAGCAAGCCCCGCCCACCTGGTGCCTTCCTGCTTGCTGCTCTGTTTCCCTACTTAAGGAGCCCTCCAGCTTCTTTTCCTTTGCAGATGGGGAGCGGGCGCAAGTGGATCTAGGTCACCTGGCCTAAGCCCCTCCCGAGGCCGTGCCCCCAACTCTCTGCTTGGAGAAGCATCTGGCCCTCAGAGTTGGAGGTGGATGAGCGGAGAGCTCGAAAAGGAAGATGTTTTGGAAGAGAAAGTTGCAGATATAGCGGTCCCAGGCCCCAGAAAGCCTTGTGGATGATGCAGAAGGTCTTGAAGTTGATTCTTGCAGACACGGGGAGACAGTGAAGAGATTTCAGAGCTGGAGAGATACGATCCCTGGCCTTGAGGCCAAGGACCAGTCTCGCAGTCATGTTCTGGATATGTTGTAAAGGTTGAAGAGGCAGGGAGATTTAGAAAGAGGCTGTTTCAATAGTCCAGCCTAGAGAGGACCAGAGCTCTGGGGGAAAGTGAGAAAAGGAAGAATACCTCGGAGGAGGTGCAGCTGATAGTTTGACTTCTTAGAGACGTCATAGATGTGAGGAAAGAAGGAGAGGGTGGAGTTGAAGATTACACCAGGGTTCTTACCCTCACAGGAAGGAGCAGAAAGAGGGCCCAGAGTGGGCGGCCAGAGAGATAGAGAGAGAGAGAGAGAGAGAGAGTGAGGGAGAGAGAGGAAAGAAGGGAGCGGGAGTCCCAATGAGTAGGATTTCAGTCTCACTGGCATTAAGGCAGAGATCATTGGTGACAAACCATTCCTGAATTGTGGCCAGACAGTCTGGTATGAGAGCAGAAGCAGAGGTGTCTTCTGGGAGCCTGAAAGAGAGCTGAGTGTCATCTGCATAACATTGAAAATTGGAGCAGAAAGTAGCGATGTGGCTGGCAAGAGGTGCCAGGTAGTGGCTGAAAAACGAGGGAGAGAGGTTAGACCTATGGGAAACACCACAGATAGAGAGAGTGATAGAAGAGAGGAAAGACCTGTTGGATCTGAGAGGGTCGGTCAGTGAGAAAGGAGGTCAACCAGGCCAGGGCCTGATCAGTAATACTAGGTTGTCCCGGAGATGATTGAGCAGGATGGCATGGTTGACCGTGTCCAAAGCAGAGGCTAGGTCAAGGAGAATGAGGACAGAAGGGAGATTAGAGTCAAGATTGGAAAGCAAGTCTTCACAGATGTTCAGGATAATAGTTTCTGTGCTTCTGGCAGCTCTGAAGCCAGACTGTTGGTCATGGAGGTAACCAACAGAATCAGTATGTAGATTAAGCTGGGAGATGGCCAGCTTTTCCAAGAGTTTTCCCATGAAAGGAGTGATGGAGATCAGGTGATTGTTAGCCAAAGAGGAAGAATCGTCCGAGGGCTTCTTTAGAAGGGGGTGCACAAGAGAGTGCTTAAGGGGCAGGGGATAGTTCCAGTGGCAAAGGAGTGATTGCAGAACTCGACCAAGGCTGGAGCAAGGGTGACAATGTGGTCCTTGATAGTTCAGGATGAGCAGGGGGGAAACTGCTTTATGAGACTTTCATAGATTGGACTTGTCTAGAAACATTGTCAGGGGTGAACAGGGAAAAGGAGGAGAAAGGAGGAGGAGAGACAGCCTCAGACGGGCCGGGAGCGGTAGAGGATGAGGTAGAGGATGCAGAGGAAGAGAGGGTGGACAGGATGTCCAGAGTTTTAGTAATGAAATGAGAAGGCAAGGGCATGCAGAGGGCGTGGAAGGGAACTAGAGAGGTAGAGGCAGCAGGATTGGCCAGCTCCTTGCAGATTTTGAGAAGTTTGGCTGAGTTTAGATGCCACAGAGATGCAGGCTTGGACGTAGGCTCTTTTCTTAGAGAGGACAGAGAGTCTGTACTGCCTTTGGAGCAGGTGGCAGACCAGTTTGTAAGGGGGTGCACCCGAGGCCCTCCACTTCCTCTCCACTGCCCTACACTTGTGTTTAAGGGCAGTGAGGTCAGAATCATACCAAGAGTTTCACTTGGATTTGGTCTTCAAGCGGATCCTCATGACAGGGGCAAGGACATCCAGAGTGTTGGAGAGAGATGAAGGTTAGAGAGGGATGTGTCAGGGTGTGAGTCGGGCAAAGGTGCAGGAGGAGGAGAGAAAGTAGCGGCAAAAGCCTCAACTGATACACGCTTCATGGGTCGGATGACCAAGAAGGTAGGTGACAGTGCTGGAGTCGGCTTGACCTGCAGGGAAGATATAGAGAGGTGGGACGAAAGGAGAAAGTGATCAATCCAAGAGAGAGGAGTGGTGAGAGGTTTAGAGAAGGGGAGGTCTGAGGAGATCAGAACCTCCAGGATGTGTCCTGCAGAGTGAGTCAGGCCAGAGGGAAGAATAGAGAGAGAGAGAGAATCGCAGATGTTATGAAAGAGTCATGAAGAAGGGCTTGTAGCATCCAGGGGGATGTTCAAGTCTCTGAGGAGGAGAGGTTGTGAGGTAGAGGCAAGAAGCAAGGAGGAGAGGTCAGCCCACTCACTTTGGAATGATTGAAGCAGGGATCCACTCTGGGAATATCCAGGCTACACCCCTACCGGGATGGTTGGTTCTGGGTTCAGAGAGAATCTTGTAGCCATCGGGAAGGAGAGTGTCGAAACTCGTGACAGAGCTGGCCATGACATGAACCAAGTCTCAGTGAGACTGAGTACATCCAAATCAAGCTTTTACAGGAAATGGCAGATGTCAGAGGAGAGTTTGACAGCTGAACGAGAGTTGAGAGTAGCAATGTGGAGCAGGTTGCCACATTTGAAGGACTTATGGGTAGGGGTACAGACCAGAGGTACACCCTGCGGAAGTGTTGGAGGTGCCCGAGGATGGCAGAGGAGGAAGGCAGAGAATGCAGGGTAGTCAGAGAAGGAGAAGAGAGTGCCATAGGGGTGGCAGAGGAGGGAGGCAACACGGTGGGCAGAGAAGCATCAGGTGGTGCCGAAGAGGTGGCAAAGGAAGGAGGCAGCAGGGGAGCCAGAGAGGGGTAAGAAGGGATAGCAGGAGAGGAAAGGAATTTGATAAGGCCACAGAAAGCATATATCAAAGAAGAGGAGATTGGCCTGAGGGCCCTGGACCAAGACGGTACCATTGAAGTAGACTTTAATGACGATGTTAGAGGAGTGGAAGGCGGCCAGAAGGGCCTCCAACCGGATGCTACCATTAATGGGAGAAGAGGAAAAAGGAGAGAGAACAGAGACCCTATGTCGGTGAATAGTCCTGGAGAGGGAACGACAAAGAGTATGTCGGTAAGGGTCTGACTGGAGGATGCACTGGTATAGGTATCAGCGATAGGGAGGCCTGGGTTGGAGACCAGGATGTCCCTTTTGAACGTCTTCCTGCCAGACCTAGTGAGAGGGATAGGATAGCTGGTAGAAAAGCAGTTATAAAGAAAGGTGAGACAGGGAGCACTATAGGGGGTGGGGGGAGTAATGAGGGTGTAGGGAGAGGGGATCCCAGGCAGGGGAGGGGTTAGGGAAGTTCACACAGAGGGGGAGACAGGAGGGAGGCACAACAAAGAACAAGAACAGTGGACCTACAGATCAGATGCAGTACACAACCATCAGAAAGAAAAGAGCACAACAGGGAACCTAGAAGTAGAGAATGAAGATGTAGGACAGAACCAGGCAAAGCACAAATCACAAAAGGGAACCTGGAAGTAAAGAAAGCAGATGCAGTACAGGACCAAAAGCAAATCACAGAGGTCAGCAGGAAACCTAGAGGTGAAGAATGCAGGCAATTGCAGTGTGATGCCACAAACCGTGTATAGCAACATAATATCAAGACCCGTAGAGAGCAAACACCGGGTCAATACAATCAACAATACAGTTAACAAGGCACAGAACCCAACAGGAACCTAGAAGAAGAATGCAGGCAATGCAAACTAATTATAGAAAAACAGTGGAGTATGAGACAGTGTCAGAATAGTACACAACAGACCGAAGAAGGAGGGCTGATATGTGAGAGGAAGGAAGGGAAATGCAGGAGGGGGGACGGAACAGGATGTGGCACCTACAACGCGAGTGAGCGCTCACGGCCAAGTTGTTGGCTAAGTATTTGAGCCCAGCACAATACAACACACAGATTTGAATTTCCCAAAAGGGTGAAAAAGGCAACATTTTTGAGCACAGCACAAAACACACGGCTGCAGGCTATGTGCTACCACAGCAGACATGGGCAGACACCACTGGAGCTGTCCTTAGGAATGACTACAAATGTTTCCATGTAACAAAAATGTCTTTCACATTGATTCAAGCCTGCATCCCTTCCGAACACATAATGCACACTGGTCTTGCTGCTTATTTAATTTATAACACCCTAATAGTAAAATGTCTGCACACCACAAGTCATGTATACTCATTTTGCTCATATATACTGACATAGTGTTTGGGAGTGAGTCGTTGGCTGTTCTGCCTTAGCAGACGATGACTCCTCATGTCCCTGCACAGATTCCTTTCATAGTATGTTAATCACTCACTCTGATACTACTGTTGTCAACTAGCCCTTTCCCAGGCTTCTGACATATGCTCAATATAGATCCTTCCGGGATCTTACTGCTGGGGGCCTCACTCCGGCACGTTAAGACGCGTTGTCAACCCAAGAAGCATAATAGCTCTGGCAACATTGTTACGAATGACAACCCCCACCTCTGCTTCCCACAGGGATACCTTTACATTCCATATCAGTGTAATAGAGGCATTTAGGCATGGACAAAACATCACTGGTTCCAGGACAGATAGCACTTGTTCCCCGTTAAGCTGGTGATGTTGTCTAAAGCGCTCTTGCCAAACCTCCTTTAACAAAAACCACAGTTGTAAAGCCGATCAGCTCTAGGAATTTCCAAATCGATGTTACTTTTCATGGAAGACTGTGCTGACTTGTACGATGACGTATTTTTCATGGTGGGGGAGGCACTAGATTTGTAGGAGGGCCATAATATCAAATTCACCATTTGACAAATGGCAGAAATGTGACCAGAGGATTGACTAGGACTTGATGCTGGATGGCGTACCCTTCCCCTGCTAGCTGAGAGCGGTTGCGATTCCGTCCATGAGGGCCGCCGGCACGGGCAGTTTGGCACCAAACGACTTTGGATATGCAAGGATTTATAGGTGAAGCCTTAGTAGAGGTGGCATCTGGGAGAAGGTGGTGGCGCGGCGGATAAGCGGCAAAAACACGTACATCTGGGCTTTGTTGGTGCAATATCCTTCCTGCACTAGGGATTAACATGAGCACACACGTTTCCTCCTTTGCGCATGTCCATCGGCAAGTGCCAGCCCGTGAAGGAAATGATTGACCGCGGCCGGGAAAATCACCACACACTTCCCCTAGGCCTCCTGTGCAAGAAATGTGCTGCATCGATTGCAAGTGTGCCATAAGTTGCCAGAGCAGAACTTGCATTTGCCAACTGCTGTAATTCCACTTTGCATATGTTGAGCTAGCTTCATGACCAAGGCAACGCAGTTGCTGATTACTGTAACAGTCACAAATGAGCGTTGGATGGGGAATTGTTTACATTAGGGAATGGGTAGCTGATGAATGTTATGAGTGACAGCCTTTTGAGGATTCCACCGTGCATGTTAGCCAGTACAGTGCGTCACTCAGTGAATGTTACTGATAAGGGATGGGCTCTCTCGAAGCTGATTGTGAATCCACCCCCAGCTGCATCATTTACTGACACATCAATCAGACTGGTGCTTTTGGGCCACATGAGAACCCTGGGAATCCAGCAGTAAAGTATGCAGCAATTCTGAAAAGGTCCTCGATGAGCCACAAGGCAAAAATCGCCTCAAGCGGGTTTTCGGTTTTTATTATGAACGTGTTCAAATTACGGGCCCTTTGGGGCTCGCACTCTAGATGGGATCCATCTGTACCTCCCCTCAACCTTTGGGGGGGGGGCTAAAGACGGAGGCCTTATCTCTCGGAATTGACCCATGGACTCCCTATAGGCCATACTTGTCCTGGTGACCTTCTACACTCGATGGTCATAAGTTAACCTTTTCCCGACTCTCTTGTCTCCTCTCTTTTACACATTTGCTATCTCTCTCTCTTATCTCTCTTGACACTCCATCTCCACGTCCTAGCATTGTTTCCCCCTTCTCCAGCCACCACCTCCAAGTGATCTCTGCCCGCTCCATATACTCCTTTTCCTGGTTTTCTCTGTACCTTTGCGGTCTCCTGAGTCTGCACACCAGCTGACTTTTCCTGGACTCTCCCATCTCACCACTGTCTATTTCCAGGACGTATCTCTGACTCTCATCACCTGTCTCCGGCTACCAACACCCTTCTGATCCTATCCACTGCCCTTCAAATCTCACTCCTTCCAACACTAGCCTGCCTTTACTCTAAATCCCCCTCCTGCCCCTCACTTTCTTCGTCTATCCCTCTCCTATTCTCAGCCCACCACACCGTCCGGATTTACACCCAATCAGTCCCCGACTTACACCCAAGCTTCCTTTTGCTCTCCCTCAAAAATTACCTCCAACCACTCTATCACTCACACCCATTTAGTACCCCTTTCTCACCCAAACACCTTACCTCCCTCTCTGTAATCACTCTAAAGTCTTCCGAGTCCTCCTCAAGCTGATACACCCTCCTCTCTCTGTCTCTGTCCTCCTGCCCATTCTCTCCAGCCTCCCCAGTACACCTCGCTCTTAAATGTCTCTGTGGCTTTTTATAGTCGTCTCATTCCCGCCTAGAAGTCTCCCTCTGCTCCCATTGGCTACTTGAGTCAGTGGTTTCCTAGACCAATCCCTGTCTAAAATACCCCTGGATGACAGAGACGTCCCGTACGAGTCTTCCAAAGAACCTTACGCCCCATCCACTTTTCAAACTCCATCTTTGCTATGTGGCACAGGTGGTGACTGGGGTCGTTTGTTTGCTGTTCACATCTTGGATCCAGTAAATCTTTTCCTGCAAAGTATTTGGGAGGGTTCCCTTATCCCCTTTAATGCTGGGCAGCTTCCTGCTGCCTGGCTGTTGCCCTAATGGGATGTGTGGGGAAGGTGTTTGCTCATGCTTTTTGGAACTTGTATTGCCAGTTGCTGTTTTTTATGTTGTGTCACTTTCTGGAATCCCCTACCCATGCCAGGTTTTGGAGGGGCTGTTGCATGCTGGTAGCCATCTCAAAAATGAAAAATCGAACCTGGCCAGGACAGAGGCACCAATGTCATGCGTGGCTCCACACATACCAGGTAGCCAGGGACAGTGGTCCTCCACATCTCTCCTGCATCATCTCTGGTGTCCATAGCCCACATCGAGAAGGTCAGATCCTTGAACCCTTAACGCTGTCACACAATGCACATATAGAGTGGCCGAAAATGAAACTGTGTGAATAACAGTATCAGGAAGAAAATGCAACGACCCCAGTGTTCCACATATCACCAGGGCAGTCAGGAACATGGTTATCTTCATCATGAGAGAAAACATTCCTCTTGTATTTTACATCAATGTACCCTTCTCCAGTGAACACTAGAGTGATTGGCTAGAGATAGAGAGCAGGAGGAATGCACTGCTCACTCAAACGGCAATGTGAATGGTTCTACAAGAACATACAGCAGACCTTCAGCAGCTGCAATGACAGATGCATATTTACTTGACGCATCCCATATGGGTGATGCAGCAAAACGTTCATCTGGTGAGCAATGCCTTAGTTAGTTGGCATAGAATCCCCCTACTTCTCCCTTCCAGTGTGCAATCTGACTTGACTGAGTCTTACGTGTTGCCAGTGCTACCATAGCTGACAGCAGGAGAAGCCCCATGTTGAACAACTGTTTATTAGTATGAACCAGCACTACATTGAGGAACCCTCTGGTAGGACATGTAATGATAGCCACTTCACCAGCTCCGAAGATGAAGAAGTGTTGTTTGCTTCAAGCTACACACTGAAAAGTGGGGTGATGTTGTTTAGTTGGGCGTGTAATTGTGAAACAGATAGCTGTAGCCACCGACTGCAGGACACCATTAGCATTAGTGCTACTACTGTTCTGTTCTTAACTCTTGCACCTTCTGTTTTAGAAGCAAGGAGTTGTGGGGGAGAGCCACCTTTTAACAGGGCAGAGAGCACCTTTTTGAATGTGTCGGGCTCTCCCCACTACATGCGAGAAGGTAACCTTACAATTCTTCAGAGTCTTCCTGCTACCCGATGTCAGCAATATGAGAGTTGTATGGCTTTTCCCTGCTGGATGGGAGATGCCAACTAGAGAATTATTTGGTTTCTCACCTGCTAGAAAAGAGCTGCTATCATGAGAAGTTTGCGGTTTCACTGTCCCCTCTTCGAGAACAAACAACATGAGATTTTTTTGTGTTAACCTTACACAAGAGCCACCTACATGACAATGGGCCTCATTAAGACCCTGGCGCTAATGGGTTAACGGCGCCGTAAAAGGCTGCGGCGCCGTTAACCGATTAGCGCCTTATTACGAGGTCCCTTTGCGGGACCCGACCTTAACGGCTGGTTTTACCAGCCGTTAAAGTAGGGACCCGCAAAGGGACCTTGGTGCTAAGTACGGTACCGCAATTTGCGGTACCGTACTTAGCGCCTTCCCCATTCCCATTGAGCCCTATGGGGGCAAAAATGGGAATGGGGAAGGGCCATGGAGGAAGGGGGAAATACCACCCTGCCAACCTTGTAATGGGGTGGTAATTCCCCGTTCCTCCATGGCGGAGTCGGTAAATTACCGGCATGGACCATGGTGCTACTAGCACCATGGTCCTCCGCCTGGGTCATAATGAGGCCCATGTATCCGGTTGACCCAGCTACATGAGAGATGAGCAATCTTAATCTAATACATAACAGCTGCATCCTGCCCATTTCCACATACAGCCACAGGTAGTCTTTCCCTCACGTACTCCTTTCAGTGGGGAATGATGACATGATGGCCATGAAGGTGAAGCTCTTGCACAAGACTGTCCTCCGGCTGCCCACCAACTAGCAAAGCAGGCGATGTGTGCCTTCGAGCTGTAATAGGCAATGACACTGGCTGCTCCTATCTGTAGACAAAGCAAACCTTTCCACCATAGAGGTTAGTATCGAACACAAGTCACATAGCTGCTGCCAGTGGACTTCTTTCTCATGCCGTTGCATCCAGCTTTCTTGTCAGAAACAACCTGCATCTCGAGATGTGGTGATGGATAGTTTCCCATAACCAGTGTCGGCAGGAGCAGTGGATGCAATGAAGGTCTTAAACATCTCTTCTTTACACTTCCGAATGTGGTTAAGCATTGGAAACACTTACTGCTGTATAGGCGCCATACATATGTTCAATAAATAAATACATAACATTGCAGCCATTCCCAATGCAAAACACTGACTGTTCTTGCCAAGACACACTCTCTTCTGGCAGAGCTTGTACACACTGTACCCTCCTTTGCCTGTGTCTTTACCTCAGCCACAGGGGCAGCAAGGCCACATCCAGGAGGATCCCATTGTAGAAAGTATTTGTGTAATGCACTTTCATGTGTCCTGTCTCCTGGCCTGCCTTGATACTTCCACAGGACGAGAGCCACCATCGTCAGCTCAGTCAACCTCTTTCTCCTGCCCCTCATCCTCTTCTTCCCTCTTCCCCCATGGCCAAATATGTGACCTTGTCATCCTGCTCCTGCCCTGCACTTAAATCATGATCTGCCTCCTGCTGCCCCACCTCTTGCTGCCTCCTTGTTTTCCTCCTGCTGCATTGACTCTGTGTCTTATTCCTCCACACGTTCCACATGCTTCCCTATGTCCACCTCCTCATGTTCCTCTTCTTCCTGTCCTGCATATGCCACTTCATTTTCCCCCTCGTGCTACCACCATCTCTTCCTCCTGGTGCTCTGCCACATGCTGACCCCTGCATCTTTGCCTACTGATGTTCCACCTACTGCCCATATATTGCCTCCTTTTCTTATCCCACAGACACAGATTCTCTGGCCTCTGCACACATTACTTGAGGAACCTCTCCAATGACTGTGTGCTACTGTTCTGTGCCTCTCCACTCTTTCCACATCCTCCTCTCACTGCTCCACTTGGTGGTGCTCCTCTTTTATCAACCGCCAAAGCTTCTACATTGATGCACCTAAACGAGATGACATCCTCAACCTCAACAGGCTATATATCTTACATCCACTTGTACTGCGCTATCTCACCCTCCTCCAAAGGTATGCACTTGTTCCTTTTGTCTGTACTCATGGTAACAGTTCTGGAAGGCACTAAGAGAAATGTATTCACAACAATGTTATTTATTTATTTATCTGAATTTGTAAAGTGCTCTACAGCCCAGGGGCATCGAGCCGCTGTTGCAGGAAAGTGACTTAGTTGCAGGTAGGAGGCTTTGCGCATGGCTACAGAGAGCGAAAGCCTAACAGGGTGCAGTGACGCAAGTACAATGTTCTTTTTTCAATAGAGGTATAAGACAAAGGGCTTTAAAAAAAATCACAACAGTATTACTAAGGCTTTTCTCATAGAGTTTAAGAAAGGATTATTTTTTACATTTTTGGGGTGGAGGGAAGAAAGATGAGGAAATGGGCTAAAAAAAGTGCCCAACAGAAACGATTTCTTAAAGAATTTTCTTACAGGATTTTGTTTTTTCTTTTATGGGGTGGAAGATCGCTAAGATCTCTCTCCTGCAAAATAAAATCACTACCAAAAGACAAATATTATCAGATAAACCTCTACCCACCAATCATAATCCAACCGCCAAAACCAATTCCAATCCCATATTCCATTTCTCTCCCGTCTCCTAAGAGTCAGTGCTTAATACTATAACCAAACTCAAAGCATCTAATTGCAAAGGAGACTCTATCCCAGCACATGTAGTCAAGTCATGTGCCCTATCCCTCACACCTATCATAACCAATTTTGTTAACGCCTCATTTAAAACGAATATGGTATCGGCCAGTGTCAAAGAAGCATGGGTTACACCATTGTTAAAAAAACATACCCTTGATCCTATGGTACCCGCTAACTACAGACCAATAACAACGGTACCATTCTTGCTTAAAATTATAGATAAAATTGCCTATAAGCAAGTCCAAGCACATCTAGAAGACAACCAACTTCTTGGCACTAGACAATCAGGCTTTAGACCAAACCATAGCACGGAAACAGCGCTCTTAGATTTAAAAATCCAGATGGATACCATTACAGATACAGGCAAACTTTGCATTCTCCTGTTCTTGGACCTGTCGGCAGCATTTGATCTTGTAGACCATGACAAACTCTGTTCCACCTTATCAAAAGATTTCAATTTTTCCACTGATGAAACTATGTGGATTAAATCTTTCCTGGCAGAACTAACTACTGGAGTCGCTATAGGTAAAGAAGCAGCAGACCCCATCCCAGTCCCCATTGGCGTACCTCAAGGGTCATGCCTCTCTCCTACACTCTATAATGCTTAGACTAAGCGCCTTTTTGCAGCTCTAGACAATATGGGTG
The DNA here is from genome assembly GCF_040938575.1 of Ambystoma mexicanum. Taxonomy (NCBI): domain Eukaryota; kingdom Metazoa; phylum Chordata; class Amphibia; order Caudata; family Ambystomatidae; genus Ambystoma; species Ambystoma mexicanum. The sequence continues at coordinate 693,768,441 of NC_090926.1, read as the reverse complement.
TCATCTATACCAATTTTGCTGATGACACCCAGATCCTTATACCACTTTCAGGGAACTACTCTCAAGACACGTTAACCATCAACAATATCTATGCCATCATTCAGAACTGGATGTCATTAAACAGCCTGTGCCTCAACGATGAGAAGACAGAGATTCTCATTGTGCACTCCGAATCTAAATTAGGAGCACTCCACCCAGACTACTCCGCCATCAACATCAATGGCACAATGCTCCCTGTCTCTAAACAAGTAAAAACATTAGGAGTGTACCTGGATGCTAACCTCACAATGACTAAACACATCAACACACTATCCATACACAGCCAAGCTACTAGCGCTAAGCCGACAATTCCTGACCCCAACTAACTGCATGACTTTGGCCAGAGCGTTAATATTATCCAAATTAGACTACTGTAATGTACTGGTACTCGGGACCACGACCACTAATCTCACCAAACTGCAACTAATCCAAATAAGGCCTTAAGGGCTGCCCTAGGATTGAAAAAATCTGATCATATCTCTAAAACCAGAAGAGATGCTCACTGGCTTCCCATCAAGGCTAGAATCCTCTACAAGACTCTGTGTATCACATTCAAATGCCACCATAACAAAGCGCCCATTTATCTGAACAAATCCATTGCCAAAAAAGAATCGGTCAGAACCCTAATATCAACCAACTCCTACTAGGGTTGCCCCGTTTCAAATACACTAGAACAGGAGGGAGTATCTTCCAATACCTAGCGCCGAAACATTGGAACACCATCCCGCTTAGTATCAAAAAAGAAGAAACACTATCTGGTTTTTAAAAACTGCTAAAAACCTGGTTATTCAACCAGTATTGATAGATAAGATATAGCCCGTTTCTCTGTACAGTGTAATTATTCTGTGATTAGTAATTTTGTACTCATGAATGCATTTGTATATGTCTTGTTTCAAAAGCTGTCTGTAACCTCGCTGTGATACCTCAGGGTCCTGGGCGTGTAATAAATGTAATAAATAAATAAATAAAGGGCAATAGATAAGGGAAAGGGATTAAAAAAACAAATCACAGAGGGTTTCACAAAGCGTTTCTAAAAGGGGGAGTCATCCTTCAATTAAGGAACTATGCAAAATAAAATGTTAGATATAGAGACTCAAATGTGAAAAAGAGACACACAAATGTTTCGCAGTTGATAAAGAACACACTCTCCTGCTCTCTCCTAGTGTTTATCAGCACTTTCCTCTCTCCAACAGCCAAGCACAACCCAAAGAGAACCAGGAAGTGGGCTAGGCCTTTTAAATGACTACCAACCCTCTCAAGAAATACTAGGGCTCTCATAGGACCATCGAGTTTGAAACTGCGCGCATCTTGAAACTAAAGTTGTTCAGTTTGTCCCACGAGATTGGCCAGACAGAAGATCGCTAAGCCTCAGTCCTGGCAAACGGGTAGCAGCGTTACCACTGGTAGGTTAAATCAAGGAGTTTGGTAAAGGAACAAACAACAGTTACAATTTAAAAACATTTTTTTTACCTGAACTCCTAATGTCACATTCACAAACCATACCATACACACAATGCTGAGTGTCCCTTTCAGTGACAAGAATTATTTTGCACCATAACGGAATACCATGTTAGACAAACTTCAACATGTTATTTTTATCAAAACAAATAATAAAAAAGACAACATAAATGTATCAGGATAACCCAGATATATTTTTAGTTCCTGTCTCTCAAGTCCATCATTCTTGAGCAATTATGCATGTATGCACATTATAAGTTACTAGGGGAATCCAGACATGGACCCCCTTGCTCACTATTCTTACAGAGGCACAGCTCCACCCTACTGATGAGGTCAATCAGACTGAAACATGTGTCTGGGGTTGCTTGTTCAGAGGAGAATTGCTTAGCATTTCGGTGCTGGACTGCTCTAGGGCAGGACAAAGACTGATATGTTTAGGATATTTCTTCTCTGTGAAAGATAGAGAGCTAAAGACTCTGGGTAAGGCTCTCGTAACTAGGACTCATGTCTAGCAGAGGGACTCCCAGGATCCCCCTTCTATTTTGCATATTTTAAGTAACTTTTGGTCTCACCCTAATTTACTAGGGGAATCCAGATGTGGACCCCTTGCTCACTATTCTTACAGAGGCACAGCTCCACCCTACTGATGAGTTCCAACCAGACTGAAACATGTGTCTGGGGTTGCTGGTTGTACTCTTGTTCAGAGGAGAATTGCCTAGCATTTCGGTGCTGGACTGCCCTAGGGCAGGACAAAGACTGATGTGTTTGGGATATTTCTCCTCTGTGATAGATAGTGAGCTAAAGAATCTGAGTAAGGCTCCTATAACTGGGACTAATGTCCGGCAGAGGGACTCCCAGGACCCCCCCTTGTTTTTTGCACATTATAAGACTTGTGACAACACAACTTAATTTGCGTTACATTTCCTTTAAAGCAAGGATTTCAATACAAAAGCTTCCTCCCCACTTCAATATTTCTCATGTGCCATATGCTGAAGACGGTTCCACTCATTTCCACACACGCCCAACATGCTGATAAGCTTTTCACATTAAAACAAAATCCAAACTCAATCATTTGTTCAAATCTACTTTAAGCTCCGGACAAACCTCTCGGGCGCATCAGGAAAGCGGGTCGCGGTTTTGGACAGGAATACAGCTACACACCAGCCCAAAGCAATTTGCTATGTGAGCAAATCGTGCCTGATCCCAGCCTCTTTCAATATCCTACTAGGCAGAGGGCAAGTGCATGTTATGTAAACAGGATTTTGATATGTAATTTGAGCCCGAGATTCCGGAAAGAAGAGCGCATGTTATTGAGAAACGTGATGAGCAGCAGAAGCAAGCCTTTGTCAGAGCTGAAAGGGTCGTGAACTGGAACGCGTGTTCGAATTCGCATCCCAGCACAGCAAGCAGGGACTTTCGAAATACAGTGCGCAGCCGGTCATTCTATTCCTCCATCTTGAACAATGTAGGCGCTTAAAGTCACGGTCTGTATTCTTCGATGACCTGACCAGAGCATTTTACTGGCAATGCTGCATGTCTACGCCTCAGTCCAGCAGGTCTTCCAACGGGCAGTAAGGCCTCAGGTGGTAGGTTCTGGAGGTAGAAAGCACTTAGTGAGATCAAGACAAGGGTAATAAATGGTCTCATTATAAACAACGCTTCAGATGGCTTGAGTGAAGCGTGGCTCTCACCAGTACTACGAGAGGAAAAGCAAAAGGATCCTATCACATCATTGGACTTCAGTCTTGCATCTCATGTCTAGGGGTTTAACGCCAGTGTGGCAATTTTGTGCAGGGGGGGGGGGGAATCCCAAACTGGAAACTTGATTGGAGGATGCAAGAGATGGTATGCTTGTGTACAGACCTGCAGGTAGGATCATCTATTACGCACAGCAAGCAATATGTGCTGGTGCTAAGAGCACTGTATTCGAGTTTATCTTGGTTTGTGTCATGGAGAGCCACCTGCTGCGGATCATCAGGTGCCACTCATGGAAAAAGGAACACAAAGCTCAGCTCACTGATTAACCCCTCAAACGCCAGGCTATTATGCAAGTCTATGCAAAACGGACGCGCATACTCGTCCTTGGCATGAAAAAGAGCTTGGGCCTCATTCCGAGTGTGGCGGTAAGGGTTTAACGGCACCGGTAAGGATGCCGTTGCCATTAACCCCCTGCCACCGCATTCCGAGGTTCCTTAGCGGGTCCCACTAGGGCCGGCTGGTTTTACCAGCCGCCCTTAGCGGGACCAGTTAAGGGACCAGGGAGCTAATAACGGGCCCGCTATTTGCGGGCCCGTTATTAGCTCCTTTCCATTCCCATTGAGACCTATGGGGGCTCGAATGGGAATGGGGAATGGTTTTCGGAATGGGGACTTACCGGGTCCGCAAAGGTCGGAATGTCCCGGTAAGTCCCCATTCCGACACCATGGACCCGGACACGGGTTTGGAGGCAGCCATGGTGCTTTTAGCTTTTAGCACCATGGCTGCCTCCAAACTCGTAATGACTCCCCCCCCCTCCTTGTCTTTCCAGTAAGAGATGTGTACCCTCTCGTTTGGCCCTGCCAAATATATAAATGGTCTCACTGTCCGAAACCATTCCTGCTTTGTTTCTATTCTGAGTCCCAGAGTGAAGGAGTCTGGGAACGCTTTTCTGAAGCCTGCCAGGCTGTGCTTCCGGGTTTGCCTGTGACATCCGTTGCGAGAGTATCCACGTCTAAGAGGTTTCATCGCTGGACTTCTTTTCCCCCTCCCATGCCACTGGGCAACTTTTGGTGTTTCGTAATCTCTCTCGGCCTCTTGATTTGGGAAGAAAGGAGTCACTGCTGCATGTGCGCACTGCAGTGTGGCTGAAAAACTGGAAATATGTTGCCATGCACCATGCTGTGGGTGAAAATGAGCTTGTGTGAAGAACAGAGTCAGGAAGAAAATACCACAACATCACCAGAGACGCCAGGAATCGTGTCATCTCCCTCATCAGGAAATACCTGGAGGCATACAAGTATTTTGCAGAAGCCATGGCAGGACCCGATGCTCATCCCAGGCTTGGAAGCACATCAGCAAGCCTGAATATGTGCTCCACCTGACCTGGCGTCAAGACAACAGCAGGAATGTTGCGACCCTTTTAAGAAAGACTGCAGTGGAGAGAATTGTTGTCTCATTTTTCGGAACCTGTTGTTGGCAGTGTACCAAGGATTTCTAAGTACTCTTATACAGGCCCAACAATGGGGACGCACAAGGAACATTGATAGCATTTTGGTTTAGATTCTGAGGGGGGGGTCTCATCCCTCAGTATCCCTTTGTTTCCTGTGAGAGAAGGGATCAGACCCTAACACCTAATACTCCCTTGAAAAGTACTTCTCAGTGGCATAGACTAAACAGATAAAAGCTACTATTGCCACTACTCTGATGGCTAAAGAGAAAGCACTGCCTCGTCTGTCGCGCAAATGGACTTAGAAGACTCCATCCCCCTTTGTGACTTCTGTCTCTTCCCACCACGATGCCTCGAGTGGGAGGTGGATCTATGGTCTGAAGAAGATGCTGGTATTTTCAGAAGGATGCCCTCAAAGGAGTCTTTGCCCAGATGCAAAGCAACAAGTGGAATGTTCTTCCACTTACCCCCACAGTAGATGCAGCAGCCTTATTTAAGCACTGTGACTAAGCGTTATGAGCAACCCTCTGCGCTGAAGATGGGATGAGGCTGTACTGGTATCCAAGGCATCTCTCTGATAGAGTAGATGGATCCAGACCTCCTCCTCTTTGTCTTGCTTGAGGTAGGAGGTAGGTGCGTGTGGGCACATGTCTTTATTTAGTGTGAGGGCGATTGAAATGCTTCTTCAGATGGGATGGCATCAGAATATGGGCACCCGGATTGTGGCATGAAGGTCGGCAAACAATTTGATGGCGCTAAATGGAGAGAGCAGAGGTGATTAAAAGAGTATGGGCTTTGATGAGGACCAAATTCAGAAAACAGGTGTTAATGGTTTGCAAACAACATGGTAGTGGAGCATGGTTTATTTTACTGCTGGCAAGGTACTTGCCATTCATCAGATGGCTACTCAGGACTTCAGCCTGCTCTAATCACACTGTGACTTGTTAGTACTCCCAGGATGCACAGACATGTGCTTTTGCATATTCCAAGTCCATTTAATATGAGATTGTGGATCTAAAAATAGTATTTCCCTGGGCTGCTCCTCGCCGCATTCATATAACAAAGAATATATCATACGCATACACAGAACATGGACAATGCATATTAACACGCATGAACAATATAGTTCCTACAACTTGGTGTGGGATTAAAATTTCACAACCATCCCCTTATTCAAATTCAACCCTCTACTACACTGGTAGATACTAGCAAGTAAGTTTGCACAGGCGGCAACACGTGTAGAGCAAACTGCTCACAGTTTCCCCATCTCGCTGCCCGCCGCTTGATTATTGGTGCATTGGTGAGAGATAAACAGCTTGAAGGGGACTAGCATAGACCTCTAATCTCTTCTTATGCCAATGTATCTCACCATGCACGCTTTGACAAGGTTCACTGTAAAAATACTACATTCCAAGAAATTTAGTGGTGAGGAAATGGGTTGGATAGAAATTCCCCTGATGGCTCTGCCCTGACTGGCGGCCTTCTGCCCAAAGGAGAATTGGGTCACCTGAGTTCTGGCTGCAGGACTACCTGCAGTGTTATGACACATATATCAGAACTCATATAACATCTGCTGCTGAACTGGAAGATTGGCAACTTGGGAATACCCCCACTTTTAACAAAGTAACAATGCCTTTTTCCCCAAGAATGCAGGTTGTTCCCTGGTACGCGCTTCATATCATTGTTCCAAGCCTCAACATCATAGTTCTTATCTGGCCGCACTTACAAAATCTTAATATCAACATCATAATCACTCTTTGGGCCAAAGAAAACAGTTCCGGGGGGTGATTTATTATATTTGGAGCCGCATATACATTTCCCATGAATATATGTGGGTGACTGAGCATAGCGTGGGATCCCCAACCAACAAATGGGTTAAGCTGGTGCATTTCACAGAACACTTTGTGGGGAAAAATGTATAAATGCTACACAGTTTACAACTGTGCAAAGGAGCATTTTCCACCTTTATAAAAACATTTTAATGCTCGTTTGCCCATACATTCTAATACTGACTGCACCAATATCTGTCACTATTCCCACCCATAGAAGAAAAAACTCATCTTTCATTTTCCCATCATGCCAGTAATGGTACAATAGGAAAACATTGCTGGCTCTGCCAATGTATGCCATTATCCCCACATATGAATTTACACCCACTGGCTTTGCCCATAATGACATTAGAAAATGCCTTGAAACATACGAATACATGTCCATACTGGCTGCATCAAAGTAAGGCAGGATGGCCAAGTAAGAGGCTTGATGATAACCTGGATACCTTGCCTTAGTGAAGAGATGAAAAAAGTTTGTATTTCCCACACAGGTTTGTGTTTTTGTTGGAACTGTCCACTCCAGACTCACGGGGCCCAAAAGGAGCCACTGTATATACAGAACCAAGAATAGAAAACAAGAATAGAAAACAGGACTCCATTGGGGGCGCCAGACCGAACAGACCTAGCCTTGAGAAAGACCTTCGGGTCAAACATGTGTCGGCTGACCACCTGGGATGGGACATCAAGATCCCCACCCTCACACTGTCTGAGTGAATTTCAAGTAAATAAACAGGCCTTCCGCCAAGCAGCGCTTTCCAACAAAAACACAAACCCGTGTGGACAATCCAAACTTTTTTCATCTATTCACTAAGGCAAGGTATCCAGGTTATCCTCAACTTTCTACCAAACAAAAGAAGTGTGGGCTACACCTCAACCACAACCTGTGACCTTGCTGCAACAACATAAACTAAAGAATCTCATTTTAGAGCTCAGCAAGGTTGGTTCCAATTTAGAGCCCAAATCCCCCCCCCCAAGTAAGAGCACTCATCATGTTGGATTTGTTTCCATAAAGCCAGTACAAAATGTGATGCTCATTTTAAGAAAGCATGTCCATGCTGCCTGAACCTTTGGAGCTCCCTGCACCCAACAACCTAATGTAAGAACATGCATTTTGGATTTGCCAGTAATGCCAATAAAAACATGTACTCTATAAAAATACCCCCCCACCCCCAGCTGTCATGCACTACGCAAACAGAAACCAAGAAGCAGGGAGAGTCAAAGCACCACTTTGTCACCATCCCAGATCCTGTAAATATGAGGGGCGGTACAAGAGCACCCCCTGTGCACATTAGACCCTGCAGTTCACTAGCTTGAATCCCCAATGGACAATTCAAGGCTGGGAAATAAAACCAATGTTGCATCCCCGGTGGGGAAATAGACTTGTGAAAGGGAAACCACATATTTCCACACACGCACAGCCATCCGAGAAGTGCATCTTCGTCTGTTTGCTGTAGCTGAGGGCACACTCAGTCTTTCAACTGGGCTAGCTTTACCCCTCCATAATGGTTGGTGGGTCAGGTCCCCGTCTGCCATTAAGCATGAAACCCCCATGTTTGCCATCATAATTTATCGTACGCATATTTGATTCCGAAGAAAATAACGTCACCGCAGTGCCAGGCCCCCCTCATTCCATTTCCTGTGACCTCTGTCAGCACATTATGTACCTGCTGTGCTTTTACATTGCAGATAACATTACCTTTCCAGATCAACAAGTAAGGCTGTCATTTCTTAATGTCCCTGATGCTATTCTTCAGAGGCAATTATCCTGATTATCAAAAGACCGAACATGGGTCACTTCATAGTCACGAGCATGAGGATTCTGGTGAAGAGTTAATTGTCTGTTTAACATGGCAGTAGCAATTAATGTGTGAAGTATTCACATACACAATGGCTTCTTCAAATATATAAAAAAAAGAAAGTGGACCAGTTCCAGAAAATTGTTAGGTCAACCATCTTGTTGTGCAGCAGCACCTTCCCAGCCCTAGTAATGTCACCTGTTTCCCAGTGTATGATAACCTTCCACCTTACCTCGATGTAATGCATGCAATACACACATTTGTTTTTTACATTTTCAAATGTGGAGCATATTTATTGGAAATGCTGCTACAATTGTGTTAAAGCGTTATCCCCTGGCTCTCCTTTGAAGGTGCTGCATTCTGCCATTCAGATAATTAAATCATGTTCATATGTCAGCCTGCATGCGAATTTTGTGCGACAAATGAGACTGAGATTACTATACCATGTTTATGTTAATGTTTATTGAGTTTATATAGCGCTTTAAGCCAAAGCGCTTTACAATATAACAGGTACAATAGTGAGTGAAGCATATTTACAACATGAAACAAGTCATTACAACAATTTGTAAAACAATTTACTAAAAGGAGGGGGAGAGTGAGGGGAGAGGGGGTAGATAATGGGGGTAACCAACTCTGTATTGAGGTTAGGGGAGTGGGAAGAAGGGGGAGGGAAAGGGGAGTTATCAAGTAACCAACAGTGCCCTACATGTTTTCAGTGATCAGTGGATGTCATGGGGGGGGAGGGGAGAAGGAAGAGGCAGGGTTAGAGGGGAGAGGGAAGGGAAGGGGGTCAGGGGGGAGTGAAGCAAAAGGGCTTTCGGGTCATAGGGGGAGGAGGGAGGGAAAGGGGGACAGGGTTAGAGGGGAGAGTGGAAGGGAAGGGGGGGTCGGGTGGAGTGAAGCAAAAGGGCTTTCAGGGAGGAGCGGGAGGATGAGTAGGTGGGGTGGAGAAGATGGAGAGCGGTAGGGAGTTCCATTGTAAGGGGGCCAAGAGTTGGAAGTTGCGGAAGCATTCGGAAGCACATGGGGCTGAGGGTACAGTTAGAAGGTAAAGGTCATACATATACCCTAGAATGTCCTAGATGTCCTTGCTATACATGTGCAGCACATATCTGCCTACATGCATCTCGTCAAATGTACTTAGTGCGAGATAAAGAGTGATGGCCCACATGCCTAATAAGGGTGTGTACTATTATGCTCTCTCAAGTTGAGCAATAGATGTTCACATATTAATCAGCATGCACAATGCTAATATTTACCACTATCCTCACAGTTCACAGTCTGGATGGTGAGGGTGTGGTTTGGGACATAATTTAAGATTCTCACATCAATATACTCCATAGTGAAATGCATGCTTTATATACTGAGATATACATAATGTGTTGAGATGTGTAAATTGTGTACTAAAATGCATATGCTGCACACCGAGATACAAATATTTCCTCCTGAGGTATACATACAGTACAAAGAAATACATACTGAAATATATGAACTGAAATGCATACGTTTCATACTGAGGTGTATATTGGGCAGACCAAGCTCAACATAGTAAGGCCCTCGTCCCTCAATTAAGATGGCCCACAATCTATATAAGTATAGCAGTTCACAAGTTACTAAATAATGACGACCTAATTATACATGAGGTTTTCCCTGTTTCTTCTCTCCATTTCCTTGAAACCACGTGGTCCAGAGAATCTCAAGTCTCTGGACTGAATGTTGATTTAGACTGCAATAAACTGATGAATCACTCTTGTGAAGTCAAGAGCTGAGCTGCCAAGGGATACTGCAGAGATGGTATCTCTGTCTCTGACATCACAAGACGGTTCCATGTAATAATGTCACCACAAAAATCTCGCCATGCAAAAATATCGCCGATAAATGGCCATTTTTTGTGGCGACATTATTGCATGGAACATGCGGAGGACACCCCCGCAACCCCCAAACTTTTTTTTTTTGTTCCTGTCCCCATGTATATGGTCACCCACATATCACTGCAACATTTTCCCGGCGATATTATTTACGGCGACCATATATAAGGGGATAATATTACCTGATACCCACAAGACACCCCTTAAGATAAATGTTATGGTCCTGGCTCATGTGTGGCCAGTAGGCAACCCCACTCAAGATTTCCAATATCAGATGAAACCCCCTATGACCGGCAGTGACCGCCTCATGGGCGTGGTTCAGCACCAGGATTCGGAATGAGGTAGCTACCACCCACTTGTTACATACAGATAGGGATCTCTTTACCAACAAACCGTCTCGGGTGGGGAACATCTTGGAAAACTTCATCAACACACAGAGTTCCTGTTAGAGGAAAACTCATGGGGTGTTCAATGTGTTGATAGCATTTTCAATAATTGGGTCCGCTTTCTGTGTAGTGATCAAATCTGCCCCCAGGGTATCTTTACTCCAGTGGGCAGTTGAGAGTCCACTGTTGGCACGTGTTTTTGACCTGGTGACAGCAGTGACTTGGATCTCACCCAGTAGGGATTCCATTTCTATGAAATCCCCCTTCAGGCCTCCAGTTTTAGCCAACTGGTCAGCCAGATCATTCCCAGTCTTATCTAGCCCCTCTATTTTGGAATGGTCTCTTATCTTCTTTCAATAGATGGCCATTTCATTAGAGGTCACCAGCTCATCATTTGACTGGATCAATTTGCCATGCTTTAAGGATTTATGGTTGACACAGAGCATTCCATGATTCTTCCAGTTGATCAGGTGTTCCACAAACCCATTCATGACATAATCAGAGTTAGTGCTTATGATCAGTTCTTTGAGTTGGTGGTACCCTGCAATGAGTATGGCTTGATAAATGGCCACCTGACTGCTTCAGGCCCTATTTTGAAACGAGGAAAGGGCTCTGGGGTATCATTCACCCAGGCATTTCCAATGCTAGCCACTTGGTCTTTTTCCCTGTTATTACCAACATGGTAGGAGCACCCATCCACATAAGCTGTGGGTATCCCCTGACACATTCCTTCTTCATAGTCCTTGTGTGGGGAAGTTAAGTACGTCTCCATATTGTTTTTGGTCGTTAGACTTTCGTCCTGGAGACAGTTTTCTTGAGCACAATCATGCAAGTCCATCAATCCTTGCACTAGAGGACTCTTCTTTTTTTGGCCATATCTGAGCTCCACACGAAAGCCTTGCATGGATAGAATCCAGGAAGTAAATTTGGAATTACTGAAATTCCCTGCCCACATTCTGTCACTTAGTAAATATTGCAAGAGCTGGTGAGGAGTTTCAACAATAATGTGCTCTACCTGGATGAATGGGCAGTCATTTTTCAATGCCTACACTGTTGCGAGGAGTGACTATTCACAGTCATTGTTTTTCCGCCACAGAGGACAATGTTTTGCTTGTGTACGAAATGACTTTGTTGACTTTGTCTGATAGGCAGGTATCTGAGAACACTGCCTTGAGATGTACCCCTTGTTCTTGATGTGGTAAGGCAAAAAAGGAACTTGGGAAATACTTCTTTTCAGTTGTTTAACTCTCTGGGATTGTTCCGGACCCAACTCCCACTTGACTCCAGCCTTTATCAAATGGACTAAAGGTCGAGTGACCTGCATAGTCTTCAATTAACTTTCAACTATAATTAGTTAGTCCAAGAAGACTTCTTGATTCTCACAGAGTGGTAGGGTCTTTTAATTTCAATAAGCTTTCCACCTTCTTTGCCTGGGGATTGAGACCCTCAGGGGTGATCTCATGTCCTAAGAAGTTCACTCAGGTCTTACAACACTGTTCCTTCTGAAAGGACCGTTTTTTCCGGCTTTCTGCAACTGGGCCAGAATATAGCAGATTTCTGCCATATGTTCCTCAGCAGTTGATCTCTTGATCAGAACATCATCTACATAGGCCAGGTTTCCCCTTTGACCAAATCAAGCATGGCGTTATGCAAAAAGATGTTTAACTCATTGCCATAGTTTATGTATCCAAAAGGGGTTCAGGGCCATGTGTATTGCTGCCCCCCACTAAAGGAAAGCTTGTATTGATCTTCCCTACTCATGGGTACTGTCCAGTAGCCATTGGTCAAATCACTGGCTTCCTAAACATTTGACCCTTGGATATGTGCCAGCCCTTGATTGATGTAGGAAAGTGCCCATCTTGACCTGTGGACCCGTTTGGTCAAATCCCTCAGGTCTGCACATAGTCTCCATTAGCCGTTTGGTTTTAGTATCCCCACTGCCAGGTTGTTAAAGGTACTGCGGAGCAGACGAATTATCCCACAGGATTCAACATTTTAAATAATCTCTGCGAGTGACCCCATGGACACGAGAGATAGCCGATATTGTTTGACAAATATTAGAGCCATCTAGGGGTCCGTGGGTATGGTGGTTGAATTAATTGATGTGTGTCCACAGTCATATGAATCTACTGAAAAGATATCCTGGAATTCCAGGAATACGTGTTCCAGCTTTTGTTTTTTCTCCTCAGTATCACAAGCATCAGCAAGATTGATCCATTCTTTGACCATCTGCTTGAAACCTGGAAAGACCTCAGGCTTGGCATTTTCATCGATATCCTCCAGTTAGGTGCTGAAATCTCTTTTTATGGTGTTAACACAGACATGCGGTTCCAGGGATTCAAGGTATTGTTCATTGACTCTTAATACTACCTCATGCCTCCTGATGTCAAAGTTCACCTCTTCCACCCCATGAGGGCAGGAAGAATACACCCAGAAATTCCCCCCATGAGTGGTAAAAATCATTTCTGAAAGAATACCGTTGCTGTTGTCAAAACAGTGGTTTTGAAGCCGTCTGATGATTTAATTACCTAAATCAAAAGTATAATGCTGGCCATCAACCCCCATTCAAATAAAGGTGTCTCCGCCCCAAAGTGATACTTTGAGGGTCAATGTTATCCACCAATATTTGAATGGTGTTGTGTTGTATGTATACTAGAGGTGAATTTACATGCAAACCCTGTTGTTGGAGATGGGAATATAAATGTATATTGGAGTGGGGGGCGCTGTTGCGCTCGACTGTGAGGGCTGTCTAGGTGAGGAGCTCCACAGCCCGGCATTGCTGCACAACCCATATCTTCTTCCACTGGGTGCAAACTACAAAACAGGGGTGCTGCTGAGCGGGCGAAATATCCAAGCAATAAAACTGCTAAATCTAGTCCCCTACAGCTCTCCAGAGACGCAGCTGCAGCCCATAACTTCCCAAGGCAGTGAGCACAAACGACTGGGCCACGCGCCCCACCTCCACCTGTGAGCCGCCATTACCAGATTGCGGGATGCCGCACAGAGGTCTCTGTGAAACAGCCTGAGCTGCTTGGGGGGCCACGACGAGGGACACCGGGACTGAGAGACACCAGAGCTCTGGTGCCCTTATACAGGTACGCTCCTCGGATTGACCCCCTGTTGCCCGCAATCCAACCTGTGTCTCCCACGGGACCCGACCAAGCTGCAGGGACGTTTCGGACCATAGAAGGGCAAGGGAGCAGTCACGCAGTGTGTGACAACCCTAGTAGGGAATCCCCGGCGGGACTGCCCAGGCCATACTTGGATGCACGAGGGCCCCGCTCTACATCCTCCATCTGGGCCAGTCCCCAGGCTACTCCCCACCTGTCACTGCCCTCGTGCTGACCCCTTCAGCCCACAACCTGCAGGCTGCCTCTGTATAGCTGTGTGTAGCCTCGGGAAGTTGGTGAAGGACACACCACAGCCCCAACAAAATAACCAGCGCATTTGACAGCCCCCTTACGGGCAAGGAAGGCTCCACTATACAGCGAACTTCACTCCCTGGTATTTACTGTGTCACATTAATACCACTCACCGCTTACTTTATACAGCAAAGAACCCTGAGCAACAGAGAGGCCCACAACAAGCGCTGCACAGTACTCACTCCCATTGTATCCACCACAAAGCAGGATTGGCTAGCCTTGGTTGCTGAGGTGAACCCCAGAACAGCACACCATGACCACATGCAACAGATGTTGCTGCCTCGTCAATTCTGATCAACTATACACCTGAGGACAAGATAGATGCACAGGGTGCCCCAACAGTATCTGTCTCCCACCCCTTGGTGCAACCGGGCTGCAATACTTTAGAATTGACCCAACCTATACCACAGTACTTCTTCTTGCCGCATGCACCACCAGCCTGATTGGCTGACTCGGGTGAGTGCAACAAACCCAGCAGCAGCACACTGAAACTATGTGCAGCTGTGCCTCTGCATTACCCAATTGACATCAACATTATTGCTGTAGAGACCCTGCTGTGGTTCCTTACAGAGCCAAAACCACACGAAACTCCTCCTGTGAACAAAGAGCACAATCACAAAAGGAGCTGGGAAGAAACAATATAAATAAATATGTTCGCTAAACCCTCTCCCAAGAATGGGGAGGGAGCTGACGGCACAGAGGGAGCATTGTGTGGCGGGGCTGAACCACACAAACCAAGCGAGTTACAGCACATGATCGAATATATGCGTGAGGGATTCACTGCTCTGCACACCAAGCTGGACGACATGAGTGGCACCATTAGCTCAATGAAGTCTTATATGGATAAATCTGATGCCCGCATTACAGAAGTGGAGACCAGAGTAGGCGCGACTGAAGACGAGGTCCAGACCCTAAGAGCGGACGTCACATCACTTTCAAAGCAAGTACTATCCATTGGCAAGAATAATGATGACCTAGAATCCAGGTCACGTCGCAACAACCTACAGATAATAGGTGTGCCAGAGGACAATGTTGCACGACCTATGGATGAATATGTGGATCACACCCTGATGTCACTGCTTGACACTCCTAAATTGTCACCTAACTTCGTGATAGAACGGGCCCATCGCACACTTGCTCCTAAACCCAAGCCAGGAGCCCCACCTCAACTGATAATAGCCACATGCTAAACTATCGGGACAGAGATGTGTTACTATGCACTGCAAGAGCCAAAGGTGAACTGCTTCTGGGCTCCAATAGGATCCACCTATTCCCAGACTTCACCACATAAGTGCAACAGGAAATAAATCTTTCATGGCCACTAAGAAGAGGCTCTGTGACCACATCTTGAAATATGCCATGCTTTACCTGGCAAAATTGCGAATAGAACACGACAATAAGGTTCATTTCTTTACCATGCCTGAGGAAGCTATGAGATTCATCGATGAGCACTTTCCGGGATGACCTCAACCGACAGGCTCCTGTTTACTCGAGCCCTTGTCCACTGATCCTAATTTAGGTGCTGTTGGCTGTAGCGGTGAGCCGCAAGATGATTCCTGCTCCATAGGGTCCATGCTGCCTGCCTACACGGTGACATAGACTTAGAAATATGGACCCGTAACACGGTCCAAAGACACAATGCTAAACTGAGCGGATGCCGGGCTGCAATCAGCTGACAGCCCCCACCCCCATTCAACGATGCAAATGTTGTTGGGATGTTTGATGTGGGCTGTTCATTCCTCTGATTGGGAGATGGATGGGGGTGGGGTCTAGGAGTTATAGGATAGTTCTAAAAAATGTGCTTGACATGTACATCTTTGATGATAGCAAGAAGCAGCAATGGGTTGTGTCTCCGCTGACACTCTTGGCATATATCACATTGAGATTCAGCTACGATATCAAAATTTGGCATAATGGTAGCTGAACCGGTACATTTTATGAGTTGGAACATGCGAGGACAGGGAAATCAGTTAAAAATGCATCAACTTCAATTGTACATCGAACGACATAAAGTACACATTCTATTCCTACAGGAAACTCATGCATTAGCAGGTGATAACACGAGATTTGCTAGGAGCTGGAGCACACAGCGTTACCATACCTTGTATTCATCACCATGCAGAGGGGTCAAGACCATTATCCACAAATCCATACAATATACACACATCAAGGCACACATAGACCTGCATGAACGCTATGTCCTACTACATGGCATACTTTTAGTCTTGTTAAATGTGTGCGGACCCAATGTTGATGACCCAGAGTTTTACATAGAACTGATAGAGCTGCTAGTACTCTACCCCTTAGTGCCTATACTGTTGGGAGGAGATTCCAACACTATAATGGATATAGACCGGGGTCCAAAACCTGGGAGCTGACCAGGGCAGCTCTGGCACTACAGAGGAGACTTTGTGAGATGGAGATGGTGGATGCCTGGAGGGTACTTAACCACACCTTACATACATTTTCTTACTATTCTACAGTGCATGATTCCCACTCCCGAAGAGAGGCGTGGTGGGTGTCTGATACTAATCAGCAAAGTAATCTGCACCATCTCACAGAAACTGATATATTACCTAGAACATTCTCTGACCATTCCCCAGTCACACGGAAACTTTTTCAAAGGGAAACATCATTACAAGAAGACAGTGGAGACTCAAGCCACAATCACTGCTAGACCCTGTCTTCGCGGGTTGAGATGGGATGACAAATCGAGGAATACTTTGAGTTAAACATTGGCTCCGTTGATAGACATGCAACCCTCTGGGAAGCCTTCAAGGCATACAAACGCAGCATTGCACTAGCAAAAGAATCAGAGATACTCAAAACAATACGTAGAGAAATTCGTGCAAACGAAACAAATCGCGCCAACTAAAACAGACATATGCATCTACGCCCGACAAAACAGTCTTGGGCGACATCAAAACCAAACTGGACAACTTCCAGGCACATGCAGACAGGTAGCTGAAATTCCTGGATAACCCATGGCAGGCGAGGAACCATGGCGAGGGTGAACATCTCTGTAAACCTTCGGTTTATAGTGACGTTTTCGAATGTCACATTTTGGAATGCCTTTTGCTCGACACAAATATGCCGGAAAAACATTTTTTTGAATGTTTTTATTTTATTTTTTTATTTGGGTTGGTTATTTGGGGGGGGGTTCTCCTCCAACCCCCCCCCCCAGTTTATTTGTATTTACACTTTTTTTTACTAACTAAACCGGAAAAAACATATACAATTTAAAAAAACACATTCAGATATTATTTTCAGCAAATTTGGTTTCGACAAAAAGGCATTCGAAAATGTGCATTCGACAATTTAACTGGATACCACAATGCACACGGCCAGGGTCAAGGTGATTGGGGCTCTTACAGCTACATTGACATATGCAGTGGGACTTGACAGGGCTGCCCGCTATGCCCCTATTAGTTGCCATGGTGATGGAGCCGCTGGCAGAGACGCAATCCATTGTAGGCATGCACAGAGGAGAATCTGACTGAGGGGAAACCCCGAAATCATATTACTGTACTCGGATAATGCTCTATTATATTTACGCGACCCAGCTAGACACATAGCACCCATCATGCAAGAGATTCTGTCCTATGGAGCCTTATCTGTGCTACATGTAAACTGTGCAAAATCGGAAGTATTCCCACTTATGGACGCAACCACTGCTCCAGCAGACCTTATGGGCTTTGCCTGGTCTCAACTGGAAATTAAATACCTAGGGGTAATTGTAACACAACATAAGGCCTCCCTGTATGCCCACAATTAACAGCCAAACTACATACCTGGGAGAAACTTCCACTCACAATAACAGGCCCTGTATCACTCCGCAAGGTCTTATACTACTTTGTGAACATAACGTTGTGGCCGGTTGCAATATTCTTTGATATACTAAAGACAGAAATTGACAGCTTCATGTGGCACTCTGGCGCGGTCCTTATGAGAAAAAGTTGGATGAACACATCCAGCTAAATCCGGCGCTCTCCGTTGGAGCTCTTCTGGAGCTCACTGTTCAGATTGTGTTTGTTTTAATGTTTGATAAGCTTAGAGTTCATCGCTCATGGATATCGAAAATCGTATTTAGAGCCACTTTAGAAAAATGTCAAGAGTATAATCCTGAATCTGAGGAGCATCAACAGGTGGGTGTTTTGCTAAATGAGAAGCAGACTTGTTTCATTTTGTGTACGGTTGTTTTAATGTCAATGCATTTCGGAGCGTATCTCCTTCTTCAGGGCGTTAACCATACCACTTATTGTAAATTCTTACAGAATTATAATACGAGAATAAATGAAAATGGTTCAATCCAGATCATGTGAAAAATCCAAATCAAAACAAGATTATAATTCCAATCAATAGTTTGAGAGTAAATAACCAATAATCACATAGTTGAGTACACAAATCAACAAATGCATAAAATGAATAATTGAAAAACATACATACCCAGTAAAGGTAATTTGTTAAAGATGGAACATTAGATGGTGGGGGGGAAGAAAACAACAACAGCATAGAGCC
Source organism: Ambystoma mexicanum (assembly GCF_040938575.1). NCBI lineage: Eukaryota > Metazoa > Chordata > Amphibia > Caudata > Ambystomatidae > Ambystoma > Ambystoma mexicanum. The sequence continues at coordinate 693,749,980 of NC_090926.1, read as the reverse complement.
CTTGTTAGGTAAAAGTAGGTACATGTTTTCGCATATTAATTTCTAAATCCAAAATAAATCCCATACATGACTGTCATGTTTTCAAAATTACCTTAATCATTTTTCTGTGGTGTCTAGCACCCTTCTTCAAAGAACAACTTCGTACGTACAGCACTCCAGCCGTCTGTATACCAAATTTAAAGAAAAGTAATACTAACAATGATGTGTACTGTAATCATTGTTCTATATGTATACAAACGTTATACCTAATTCTTCTTAAATGTGGGGCACAGACTCACCCGTAGTGTTGTTTAAAAGTCTGGATGAGCTTCTGTCTAACGCTTCACTCGCGCTCTGCCTGTGTTGTATATATGCTGGTCCACGGGGAGCTGCGTTCCAAGCAAAAAAAGTGAAAAATGGCTTCTAAGTGGTTGCTGAGGTAACCATGTATGTTGTGCGTGGTCACCTGACCACTATTCAGTACTACGTCGTCACGCGTCACGTGTTTCCATGGAAACCAGGAAGTCGGACGATAAATATACAGAAAAAGTGCCGGCGCATACTGCACTGCTGTATTTCAAATAACGATTGCTGCGTGCAGGTTTCAATGGAGACTTATAATGACTCAGTGATGCTATTAAACAAAAATCAATGTAACTGCCCCATTGAGCGTACGCTCACGCCTGGCTGATGGCCTGCGTGGCGACGCCTTGGGTCCAGTGTCCCCATGGAGACGGGATGTTGGGGGTAATTACATTCAAGTATACCGCTGCATATATGTTTATGTTTCCCATCCGATTACTTATTAACCAATGTCATTACGTAAGCCTCAGACGTGCTAAGTTATATTCTAACTTCTGTCTACATGTTCGTTAAGAGTGTGTTACACTAAGCATAAACTGAATATTAATTTGTACATACAAAATCACGTAAACAGGTGAAGTTAAATGATGACTGATATTCTGCACTATCCGTGATGCTTGCGCCCAAAAATGTTATGTACGTTACTCTGTATGTGTAGTTTACATTAATGATGATAGCTTGTGCATGTTCTATCAGGCATGTATATTGCATTGTGTGTAGCAACCATCTGTCTGGATCTGGTTGTCGGACCTAAAATGCCTAGGTCTCATCCTTGCACCGCTTTTCTTTTTATGTATCCACAACTGTTATTTAGCCACAATAGATATGTCCATGTTGGTGTTCCCCTCCCCATCCTTTTACATAAACACTAGCATGTTTATAAGAAACATGCCCAGTTTATCTCTTCATTCATTCCTCTCGGGGTGAGACACCCCAGCTGTCTAATTTGTTTTGTATGTTTTCATGAGGATCATTACTCCAGACAACCTCCAGCACCATGAATCGAATCTGTGTCAAGTTATGTCTCTCATTGATCCAGTGTCTTGCGACCGCAGAGTTTAGATTCTTGTTCCGTATACACGAGCGATGCTCGTTCCATCGAAGTTTTGCTTTTCTTTGAGACTGTCCCACATAAAACTGTCCACAGGGACACTTAATACCGTAAATAATGTTAGTGGTGTCACAAGTTGCAAATGATTTCAGCATGATTTTTCTTCCTGTATGTGGATGCTTGATAGTTGATCCTTTTTGCACATAGCTACAGTTACTACATTGTAGACACGGAAACGTTCCAACACGTTTCGTCTCGGGTCGTTTCTTGCGTTGTCTTGTCTGTACCAAGCGGTCCGCCTTAAGTGGGATACCCTGACGAGACCTTATGTACACGGCAGCTCGGCAACCCCAGACTTTGGAAAATACTGGGTTGCTGCACAGGCTCACTACACAGCATACTGGTTCGATGAAGATTCAAAGCACCCACACCTGAAAATTTAACGATATTTCGGCTGGGGATTGCGACATCCGCTCACTGATACTACCACTGCAATTGAAGGACCCTGAAGTCAACAACCGAGTTTTCACGACCGCGTTGGCCTGGGGCAAGATATGGAAAATGGTAGACAACCCCCACCCATACCACAGAGGCTTACCGATGAGGAACATTTCCCCATCACTCCCTAAAATCAGCAAAGTAGCAGCGCAACAATAGGCGGCAGATAGATATATGACCATGTGGTATATGTATGACATGGAATCCTTTATAGAATACCAGAACCTATCATATCCCCCACGTGAACAAATACTGCGCTTGCTGCAAAACGAGTGGCAAAAAAAACCTGGGCGGTGTTCCCGATACAGCCTCCCGATCAACCACTGCTAGAAGCCATTATGAGAGGGACCTCCGCACAAGGTGGGGTAGCTACACTATATGACCTGCTGCAAAACTGCGGTAGAAAACCCTTGAGCAAGTTCCGGAAGGCCTGGGCTAGAGACCTGGAAATTAACATCACTGATGGACGTATGGGACCCGTGCAGTATCCCTCAACTCTAGATTCCATCTTATTCAATTCAAGGTACTACACAGATTCCACAACACAACACATCAGCCAGACTACACTGTTTCACACACACCTACTGTGCCCTATACCCCAGATGCAACGCTGATGAAGTGGGATACCTCTGTATGCTCTGGAGTTAACCAAAACAGGGAGAATACTGGTATGGGGTCTGTGATATAGTGTCAAAGGTGTCCGTTTCAGCTGTGGAATTCACCCCACAAAACTGTCTGTTTCACCGGTTCGGGGATCTACGGCGCAGTTACCATAAACTGGCCGGTTTATGCATCATATTAGCAATTTGATGTATACTGTTGTTGTGGTTGCGCCATATCTCCCCAACTGTAGCGCAGTGGCTGCGGGCTGTTACATGGGCATCTGACATGGAGGAACACTGGTTTTCATTGCAACCCACGTACTGCAAACCCAAGGACATATGGCCCCCATTACGCAATTACCTGTCATCAACTTGGATGGATGTGCATGATGCTCAAAGCATATTAGCCTTTCCCTTACCCCCTTCGTCCAACCTGCAGATACACCTGTTTCTAGAGAGCTGCTCAGAATATACCATGCCACAATGACTGTATGGTCAGAGTTAATGACCAAGATGTAACATGTATACCATTGTCAATACTGCTGCCACCTGCCTTTGTTGTAATGTCAAGCACTCAATAAATAAAGTTTTAAAAAAACATGATATTGGTGTCCTGATGTTTGAGGTTCTGTCCTCGCTTAATTTGGAGGGGAATAGTGAATTGTCACTCCTGCCCTGGGATGGTAACCTCTTCTCGCATTTGAACTTGACTGCATAAGGCAGTAATTGAGCTGACCTGAATGCTTTTTCAGTGTTGTCAAACCCCATGGGGTTACCCTCCAGGTGTGACCAGGCTTTATTATTAATTAGGTCCAAATTGATTGTGAATCGGTTGAGAATGTCAATGCCTAAATAAAAGCCAGCATGGACATCTCTCATGACCAAACAATTATGTTCTATGCTTTTGTGGCCAATGGAAATGTTTAGCATAGACCTGCTATGCAGTAAATGGTTGGAATCTGGGGTTTCCAGACCAACTTCCCATTTATCAATCAATTTAAATGTGTGAATGGGCTGATCTTTTGAGAGTTTTCCTGAATAATGCTTCACTGATTAAGCTTTTTCCATTATACAGGCATACTCTGGCGAGAACAGGCTCCTCAAACTCATTTATTTGAATGGGGAAAAACAATTGTTTGCCCTTTTTCTGAATGTTCATCAAACTTTGAGCTGATTCTTCATTGTCTTTTTTTCACGGGACTCAATGTTTCTTCTGACTTTGGACTGGTGTCTGGACGGAAGGTTGATTTTCAAGAATTGTGCAGGGTTGCCATCACCTGTTTGTTCTCCTACAGAGATGACAGTGATATCTGGGACCTGGTTAGTCCTTAAATGGAATTTTACTTTCTCAGACTGTCGTTCATTTAAATGACAGGTACTATTCCTGCTGACATAATTGATACTCATTTTTAGTTTTACAGGCCGAATAGTCTGGGTCCAGAGGACCTTGTTTACACAGTCAATCAGAGGTGATAACCCCCTCAGGAAATTGTTCCCCAGTAAACAAGGTGTACCCTCTGGAGTCACGGCTCTTAACGGGTGTTTCAACCAATGTTGCTCAATTTTTATTTCCAGGTCTGCAGTCCGTTTGATAGGTATGTAATTCCCATGGATACTTTTGGAGTTGTCTGGGGAAATTTGGTGACTCTCTACCCTTCCTGAGCTGAATTGGTCAAAGGCCTTTTTAGACAGGAGGGTGGCTTGGGATCCAGTATCCACAAGAGGTGATAATTCACACTGACCCTGAGATATGATAAGATTTGAAATGATAAGTCATTTATAAAGCAGCTGTACACAAGTGTTTCTAGGCTCGACAAGACAAGGGATGGAAGACAGAGGGAGGACAAGACAAGCGATCTTCCTGGACCTTGTGTCATTCAGATCATGCAAGTGCGCGATCAAGAAGTGCAAGGAGAGGTGGGGGAGGAACAGGGCAGAATTGCTCTTTGTAAGTGCAGCCACAGCAGCACGGCTTTGTGAATTGCAAGGAGACAAGGGACTGTAGGGTTACAGTTACAGTCCCTACGTGCGTGGTGGGCCCTGGAGGCAGTGCAAGGGTGACTGATCAAGAAGGAGCCTGGCACCCAGTGAGATTCTGAGGGTAGCCAAGAACCCAGTCAGTAAAGCAGACAGGTAAGTCAGGTAGGTCAGCAGTAGAGAGAGAGAGAGAAAGCAGAGGAGAAGAGGAGAGTTTTGAGCTGCTTCCGGAATTTCAGTTGGTCCAGTTCAAGTGTGAGAGGGTCAGGGAGGCCGTTCCAGAGGGAGGTGTCTGCAGAGGAGAGAGATCTACGCCCTTCCCACTCTCTGCCTAGAGAAGCGTCTGATCCTTATAGAGTTGGAGGTAGCTGAGCGAAGAGCTTGAGAAGAAAGGTATTTTGGAAGAGAGCATTGGATGTAGTGCGACCCGTGTCCTCAGAAAGCCTTCTGCACAATATGAAGGGTCTTGAACCTGATCCTTGCAGCCACCGGGAGGCAGTGAAGTGATTTCAGGGCTGGAGAAATACTGTCCCTGGGCTTGAGGCCAAGGATAAGTCTCTCAGTCCTGTTCTGGATAGTTGCAGAGGGCTGAGAGTAGAGGGAGGCAGACTGAGAAAGAGGCTGTGGCAGTAGTCCAGCCAAGAGAACCAGCACTCTGGAGACAGTGAGCTTCTGGGGGTAGTGAGTAAGGGATGAATCTCTTTGAGGAGGCACAGCTGATAGTGGGACCTCTTGGCGACGTCCGAGATGTGGGGAGAGGAAGAGAGAGCAGAGTCGAAGTTGACACCAAGGTTTTTTTTTGCCTCACAGGAAGGTATAGGGAGAGGGCCCAAGGCGGCGACCAGAGTAAGAGAAGGAAAGCAGGAGCAAGGGTCCCAATGAGAAGGATCTCCGTATTAGTTGCATTAAGGCAGAGACAGTCAAGAATGAGCGAGAGAGGAAAAGAGGCCAGCTGAGGGGAGCCTTATTGAAAGCTGAGTGTCATTCCCATAACACTGCAAGTTAGAGAAGAAGGGAGAGATCAGGTGGGGCCAAAGGAGCCAAGTAGAGTTTGAAAAACCAGGGTGAGAGGATAGAGTTGTGGGGAAGGCCCCAAGTAGAGGGAGAGAAATAGGTGGCGGTGAGAAAAGTACCAAGTTGGACTTGGTAGGGACGGTCCAAAAGGAAGGAGGTCAACAACTCCAGATCCCGATTGTGATGCCTAGGTTCTCACAGAGTCGATTGATCAGGATGGTGTGGTTGACTGTATCAAAGGCAGAGGAAAGATCAAGGAGGATGAGGACAGAAGGAATCAAGGTTAGGGAGAAGATCATCATGGGTGTTCAGGAGAAAGGTTTCCCTGCCTACAGCAGCTCTGAAGCCAGACTGATGGTCATGGAGACAACTAACAGATTCAGTGTGGAGAGTAAACTGGGAGATGGCCAGCTTTTCCGAGAGGGTGCCCAGAAAAAGGGTTAATGGAGATAGTTTGCCTGGCAGGTAGGATCTGCAGATGGCTTTTTGAGGAGGGGGTGCACAGAGGAGAAAGTTCCAGTGGCAAAAGAGTGATTAAAGAAATCAGCCAAGGCTGGAGCAAGGGTGTCAATATGGTCTTTGATGGTTCTGGAGGAGCAGGGGGAGCACCTGTTTGGATGACACTTTCATAGATCAGCCTTATCTAGAAACCTCGTAAGGTGTTGTCAGAGAGAACGAGGAGAAAGGAGGAGGAGAGGGGGACATGACCTGAGGGGGGCCGAGAGAGGAAGAGGGAGAGGAAGTGAATATAGAAGATAGTATGTCCTGAGTTTTAGTGGAGAATTGAGAGGCCAAAGCCATACAGTGGGTCTAGGAGGGAGAGGTAGAGGTTGCAACAGGATTAACCAGTTCCTTGGAGATTTTAAAGAGTTTGGCCATGTCATTAGAGGCCGCAGAGATGCAGGCTTGAATGTGTGCTCTCTTCTTGGACAGGACAGAGAGTCTGTACTGCCTTTGGAGCAGGCGGCAGGGCAGTTGTGCCCAAAGCCTTCCACTTCCTCTCAGCCACCCTGCATTTGCATTTCAGGAAGGTGAGGTCAGAATCATACCAAGAGTTGCACTTGGAGGTAGGCTTCAGACGGATTCTCATTGCAGGAGCAAGGATGTCCACAGTGTTGGAGATAGAAAGATGTAGATTACGAAGGGCTGTTGTCAGGGTGTGAGTCAGCCACAGGGGCAGGTAGAGCAGAGAAAGTAAAGGCAAAGGCAAAGGCAAAGGCATCCATTAACACATGCCTCATGGGCCGAATTACCGAGAAGATAGGTGGCAGTGCTGGGGTGGGGCTTTGCCTGAGGGAATGAGAATTTCAAAAAAGAGGGCTGGGGCACAACATCTGCCTTTTTTCTCCTCAAGGGTGCAAAGAAAATGTGAGTTATTTGCTAGCTCAGCTGTCATTTTCTTAATATTGAGCTCTGACACTGTGTGATCTTGGGCGATTTTCCTTGGCGGAGATCAGGAATCTGTAAGAAACATTTTACAACTAACACTGGGAAGATTTGGGGGATCCACTTTCTCCCCTGATTCTTTGCTGTCTCCTTTGCCTGGAGATAGATCTCAGAACCTGTTTAGGGGAGGGACACATGCTCCATTTCTACCTTGTCTGGCTTGCATTTTTGGGGTTGAAGAGTTTCTTGATCTGGGTCAGTCACCATACCTTCCCTGTACAACTCAGGGTCGTTTGGGTACCATTTGTCTTTGGGAGGGATCCCCCCTCCCATTCCTGAAAGAGACGGTTTGCTTACCTGAATCCTCCAGGGACTCTTCTCTTGCACAGGGATTATCTTTAGCTCCTCCACAAAGCGTGTTCTTCTTTGGCCTTTCATACGTACCCTTTGCTCTCTAACTTCCCGGGGATGAAAGAGTCACTTTGAGGCTAAGGGGTTTCCAAGGGTTCTTTCTGGGTGAGAAAGGAAACTTCCTTTAGGGTTTGGCAACTCCCCTTTGCCTGGGCCCCCTCCTTAGGAACCTGTGGCTTGTCAGGTGTTTTTTGTCATCATTTCCCCCTAAAGTATCAGGCCCGGGAGTTTGGGAATTCTGGGACACAGTGTTAAATTGGGGGTTTGATTGAGCCCTCAGCATGTGCCCCAGGTCGTCAGTCAGTTGCTGGACCTGTCGCTCCAGATGCAAGACATTTTCCGGCTGTAGGGAGGTCTTGCGTCGTATCTCTACTTTTCCTGAAAAGGGTAACTGTCCCTTCTACCGGAGTAGCTCGGGTACTGGAAATGTCCCCGATATTTTCCATCCTGATCCTTCCTTCTCCTGGGGTCAGGGAATTATTGTCCTGGAGAAAGAGGAGGATTATTCTGGTAGTTCTGATTGGGGGTGGGGGTACCTGGGGAAAAAGTTCAAGGTGGGGAGGTGGATAATTCTCTCCTAAGTGAAGTTTGGAGGGAAGTTTCCTGGGGCAGTACTTACCTGGTTGAGACCCCCCGCCCTGTGCCTGGAGAGTGTATACATAATTGAGGATTGGTTTGGTACCCTTATACCTAGGGCTTACATAGGTGGCAGGGTCAGAGGGATTATTGTTCACTGTTCATTGTCACTGCCTGACTACCATTCGATTGGGCGGGGTGGGTGGTCCCTTCTGCCTTCCATTTTGCGGGATAGCTCTCACCTTTGCCACCTTTGCAGTGGCAGGTGTGGTAGATGGCTTTGGGGTTTTGGGGGTGTTTTTAATCTCAGTGGGTTTCTGGACCTTATAGATCCTGGTGGCTTGTTCAATTACCCAATCCAGGGTCCTGTGCTCATGAAAATCATGCACCAACTGAGTGATAATGTATTTGGGAAGCTCATGGAAATAGGTGGTCACTAACTCCCTATTGTCGGTGTTCACCCGCCCGCTTTAACTCATGCACAAACTCCCTAGACGCTTGATCTTCCCCACATTGCAAATTACATGCAGCCTTACGGGCCTCTTGTGGGCTCCTATGTGTACAGAAATGTTTCAAAATGGCCGCCTGTGAAGGACTGGAGGGGGGTCTGTACTTCCACTCTCTATATGGCAGAGGAGAGGTACAGCCAAGATTCTCTATTATTATTACGTGTCGAGCAATCAAGGCTTAGCTTCTCAGGAGGTGATGCAGGCTGGTTTTTAAGTACAGTGTAGTCCCCAAGCACCTACAAAGGAATGTCCACACACTGTATTAGTTAAAACACAGTCTTTATATAATTAATATTCAAGGTTATGTACAATATCACGATAACTCACTTTGTACTCGGTTATCTAGAATGGAAAATATCCATGTCTACGTGGTACCACAATTACTATTAGATCTCTTTGAAGTGCATCAATGGTACGGTTAAATGGCACACAAATCAGTTTGTTAAGGAAACCAACAATAGATATAAGAGGAAAACAGTTGGTTAGAACAATTGGCAGAATACTGGCCCTACTACCTTGACACAGTTCTGTGTGGAGATTCCCCCCCACCTGGGCAACCTGTGGAATACAGATATATCACAAGCCAAGTCCATGAATTGTTCACAAGAGACTTCCCAATAATTCTGCAACCCCAAAGTACCTGGCGTAGTAGCGTTCCTCGTCGAGGAATCGACAGTCCTTCTTGAGTGCCCTCCCTTTAAGGCAGGAGTCACAGGTTGTCGAACGTCCGACGGAGTACAGGGTGAGCTACGACGGTGAAGTGGCAACTTCTTTCCTAGCGGTGCTCGTCAACGGGGAAGCGTAAAAGTCCTGCAAGGAAGAGGCGTGGGGGGCACCTCGATGTCGATAGTTCTGGACCGCAAAGAGTTGGAAGAACTGTGGCCCAGCAAGGGCGTCGAGTCATCAGCGTTTCTGTGGTCTTTGGGTGGCGGGAAACCCACCGGCTGATACTCCTCGGCGCGTCGACGGCCTGACCTTCTCCAGTGGGAGAAGACGGGCGATGATGCAGACAAGAGTGTCCTTGGATCAACAGATCTTCAGCAACGGAAGCACGGCGGCTTCGGTTGGCAACGAAGGTTGTCAACAGTGGCAGACAACAGTCCAGGCGCTTCTCTTTGGGATTCTGCGGTAGCCCCCGTCTACGGTCAGAAGCCTGTCGTAGGTCTGTCTACCAGAGAGCTTTGGCAAAGATCATCTGGTGCACGATGGTCCCTCGTAGCTCGGAAGAGGGCGCCTTACCAGGTCCTCTCTAGGTCAGTCCTTGGAGACACAGCAGCTTTCAGATTGATGAAGGAGAGCAACAGCAATTCTTCTCTTCCAGCAGGGCTTCAAGGTCAAGTGTCTGTTTCACTCCAGTTACTCTTCGTAGTTTGGACTTCAGCTCTGAACACTTCTGAACACGATTCCTAGCAGTGAGAGGTCCCCAGATATACTGTTGATCTCCCATTCATTCCGGTGAGTCACACTCGACCATCCAATCACTACGAAGGGCATTCAGCAGTCTGTTAGTCAATCAGGCGCACGGTGCATTCAGGCCATTCTTCTCCATCCAGAAACTCACAACACAGAATGTGGATTCGGACAAGTACCACGCCATTCAACACTACACACTGCATTCATACCAGTTTCGGGCAGGGCTGTCTCAGTCATTGTGTCAAACACCAGAAACCAGACATCCACAACAAGAAGTGCATATTTGTCACACACTCCATTCACCCAGGTCCCACCCACAGGCGTACCCACAACATATGGGAAGGCTCCAGCCAGTCTGGTCAGTACTTCCCCACACTACCATACATGGAACTTCCACCCAACAGTCAGTCAGGACTTCGGGAAGATCAAGGTAACAGACGATGTAAGGCAAGAGGGCACGGGGGCCATCTTGTCTCCATCAGGAATCTACTGATTCCAATGACAGGGCCTGGGCATCCCAAAATGGAGGACACTCAGGGCACCAGTCATTTCAGCACGGAGCTGCCACCAGCCCGTACCCTGCTCTGTGGGCCACACACAGGTGCCCAGAAACATACACTAGGGGCACAGGGTTGTACCCCCACCCATGGGTGCCAAGGGGGTATCCCATGGGTCGGTTCACCAAAACCAAAAGAGAGAGCTGCACCGCCAGGAGTCCCACATGAACTCCTGTGCAGAAAACATGACAGAACACATGATAAAAAGCAGTAAAGGACAAGGATACGGAGGCCCTGTACCTACAATGCATTTCCAGCATCACACCGTCTTCTTGGTGGACCATTTATGATACTGATCCTCCAGTCCAGCTCCTCCAGTCCTGCAAAGAAACAGGAGTACTCGGGTGAAAATCTCCATTTAGCAAATGCTATCCAATTCACATTATTTCTGATCTGAAATGATGACATCATCTGCTCATAAAGTTCCAAGTGCTCCCCCGCCGAATACTTGGCTTTCTTGTGGTATGGGGTCACGAAACACTTTATGGCCTTGATCTATCTGATTGGGTCTTTAACAAAGCCCTTTTTATGGTTTGCTGTCTTTTTCTTCCTATGTACCTGTGTCCATTCATTTTCTGACTCTGAGCTGCTATTTGGACTCCATTCCTTGTCTTCTAGGTACTCCCTATCTCTGCAAGATTTGGAATATCTCACAGACTCATCAGATCTGGACGCCTCTCGCCTGGACCGCAATGACCTCGTCAGTTCACTTTCCCAGTTGTCACTTTTATGCCCAGGGTAAAATAGTTTCTTTATCCCTCCTTCCAGGGAGTCTGGGGAAATTCCCCCCCCCCATCCCTGAATATAGAGGTTTTTAGTATGCCCTTCCTAGGCTGAAGCCCTGGCTTTTCTCCTCCAGCAAAGTAAGCTAGGTAGTCTCTTTTGTATCTCACCTTCATCCAATCGAACTCCATGATTTTGTCATCATATGAGTTTTCATGGTCTGAAGCACTCACAATTCTTCTTAATGTCCCAGAACATGCTGGTCCAGCCCCCTTCCCTTCTGTGTGGTAGAGCTGAATACTTATCAATATCAGACAAGGACTGGCCTTCTGGATCAGTTTGGCTAGGCCTGGGTAAGTCCAATTGCCTCATGTAACTCTTTTCTTTATACATGGCCTGAGGTTCCTGATGGGAGGGGCGTCTCTCCTTGATCAGAAGGTCCCATCCCATACCCTCATTGTTCTGGATGCCTCATGGCATGTTTATATTTCTCATTTCATTTGATAGACTCTCACATCTGCTTCTCTCTGTCCCTATTTCCTGGTGGTATTCAGGGAGCTATCTTCTTTAACTCTGACACCAAGACCTCACTAGTCTCAAGCACCCTGCTCTGAGTCACTGATTGACCCTTCATCTCCCTTACCTCTTCCTGATATGTTTCATTTTCTCTCTGGGAGTCTTGTATTATGCTTGCATATTCAAGGCGCTTATCTTTCAAGAAACTAATCTCTTTCCCTAACGTGCCCCTGATTGTTTTCCCTTTCCAATTCCTTGATTTGTTGTTTGAGTGGCACAAAGTCATCTAACAGCCCTGTATTGTGACCAGTCTGATCCCTCAATTGGCATTGGAGGTACCTCACAGTTTCTGCACTCCCTTGGCATGTGCCTTGCAGTGCAGTGAATTCTATCTCTCGCTCTTTACTGGCTTGTGAATGGGTTTTCGCCTCATGCTGTAATTGCTCAATGAGTTTTTGTTGTTTGAATTCAAAAATATGGCTCTGTTGTGCTTTATCTTCTAACTATTAGAGTTCTTTCCGGGCCTCTTTCAAGACCTCAGTCTGATTCAGCACACATGCCTCATTATTTGCACCCGCTCTTCCACTAATTACAAGTGGAAATATAAATGAGCTGTGAGCTGGGCCTTTTGACTCGGTTCTTCAGGAGCATTTTGGGTCATGTAAAATGCCTCTAATGCTTTGCGTAATATCCCACCTTCAAGTCAAATATCAATGCCCATTGAGGTAACCTCCTGCACCATTCTTGTTTGCCAACTTCCGGGTTTGCTTTCAAGCCTTTCTACTCGAATGAATAGCTTAGCTAGGAGATGTTTCCTGACATCACTCCATTCTATGGTAGTAAGTTTTAAAATGGCATTTTGCAACTTTCTAACACTTTCTTTGTGCATGGGCAAAATCACCATGTTCCAGCTTGATTTCCACACACAATGCCAAATCAAAAATCAATTCTACTCAATCTTACTTTTTCACCTCTACATCTCCCTAGAAATCAGGGTTCAAGTCGCAGTAGTACTTTAACAAAGCATAAATAACATTTCAACCACCTCAATGCAATGGTTATACACGCCACCTTCTCTGTGGCACAAAACAAAGCTTCAACACAACATGCACTTTCCTCTTTGTAATAAACAGGTAAACATTACTTGAGCAAATTTAGATTGAAAACAAAGCACTGTTTTTATTTTAAAACAGGTTACACATTAAACATGCAGTGCCGAATACATGGTGTCACTGCACACTTGTAAATGCGAGCAGTTTGCAATCACACACGCCTTTGAAGATACTTTTTTAATATATAGAACCTTTCTTTCTGCAACCCAAAGGCAATACCAAAATCCTTCTGCTGTCAGGGTTACTAACTCACTCTCAGGAAAGAGTGTATAATTTTCAATGGAGATTAATGCAGGGTTTCACTTTTGCAAAGCACTTCCCCCCCCAACCACCAAAATACCTATGCATCAGTTATATGGAGCACCCCTCTGTTTAAAATCCTGGTCTATGGAGTGGGGACAGTTTAGGAATTTCATTTTGGGCCAACGGCACCCCTTTGTTTACATAGAAGTGTAAGGTGTGGTGACAATTGGGAATTTCATTTAGGGAGAAAAATGCCTTTTGTTGAAAGACAGGGTTTTGGGAAGTGTTATCAGCTGGGAATTTCGTTATGGGACAAACACCTTTTTGTTTTAAAGGCAAGGTTCAGGAATGGTGACAATTATAAATGTTGTTTTGTGTCAAGGACACCCCTGCTCATTAGAGAACTCTGGGGTGAACATAAAAAATTAAGGTACCCAATTAATTTATGTGACTATAACTTAATTTCCTGTAGGAAAGAGGGCAGAGGTGTCAAACTCCTCCAGGTCCCCCTTGCATCATTCTATTTGGGAGTTAATTAAATTAATATTCAGTCAAATGTGCTAAGGATCTACACAATTTGTCGCCCACCCACTATGAAGGGAAGACATTCAGGCAGGCAGATCCCCCACACACTTGGTTTCAATGGGATCCATTCTACTTACATTGGACCCCTATTTTGGGACATGCCCCTCTGTGCGAAGACCAGAGCTCTGGACACAGGCTGCTGTTAAAGATAGACCTAGCATCCATCCCTCATTTGGCTCTCCATAAGAATCAGGGCTCTGTCAGCTGTTGTCTTTACCAGTTTCTTTCTCCCATGCAAAGTTAATGTTCCATTAACTTTAGGCCTCTCCACCCAAGTAAGGTTAGGCATCTGTCTCAGGATACCACCAGGTGGATTAAGGGCAACTCTCCTTCAAGTTGTTTGGCAGCTCTCCCTCCAATGTGGTTTTAGACGACATGCCTCTCTGTCTCTTTCCTTTGTCTGTGTGTCCCTTCTCCATAGAGCAAGGGCTTTTTAATCTATAAGTCCCTCCCACAAAATATTGAGATTAGGAGGAGTCACCTTATTAGCCTCGAATTTTCATTTGACCTCTGTAGTTCTCTCCTCCTCCCAGGTTTAACCCCTGTCTGCCGATAGTCCCTGGGAGTTCTACGATTGATATGAAGCGGAGAGGTACACACCTCCGATCATTTATGTTTTTTACATGACAGCTTTTGCACTCAAAAAGTCCCTACATGGCAAAATGTAGTAATTTACCAATAAACGCCATAATATGTATATATTAATGTTCACCTCCTCATGAAGGATAGGTGGAATTGACTTTCTTTTCTGCAAGTTACCCTTTGCCCCCTTGATCATTTTAGCATTGGCATAATTTTATGGTCAAAACACCCCTGTCGGCTTTTGAACTGAACGGCGAATCCCTCAAGGCCAGAGCCCTACCGAGGGATCCTCTTTACCTGCTGCCACCAATTCATTGATCCTGAAAGCCCCTAAAAATGCAAGTGAGAATGCAGACCTGAACAGTGCCACCTGAAAACAAACCATTAAAGCATACCCCGGGCAAAGCGCCTAGCAGTTTCTGCAATAATACTTAGTCGGTTGGTTTCCAAACATCCCGCTTGGGTCCCTCAGCCCAGCCCCATCCCTTCAAAGCCATGCGTACCAAGAACTCTTTGGTTGGGTCTCCCAACCCCTTTTAATTTGCAATAGAATGCTCTGACCGCAAGGTGACCCATTGTCCAGATCCTGCTGTTACCAATAACATGTGCCCATACCACAAATGCACGTACCTGCTCCTCAAGTGAACAGCCTATTATTTGCAGTGTTTCTGTCATGTTTACAAACTTACCGTAGCCCTGCCGGTACCTGGAATCTAATGCCTGGTGTCAGCAATTGCTCCCCCAAGTTCCAGAGCGTCAAGTTCCAGAGCGTCGGTCCAAGTCAGCAGCTGCCACCACTCGCTCCTGAACAACATCCCTTCCTTGCAGTTGGATGTGCCTCCCAAAACTTGCTCTACTGAAAACAAGAAAGAGCATCAGGGGCCACATTCACCAAATCCTGTACATGTCGTGCCCTGAACTCGATATTTCCGCGCAAGCATACCTCAACCAATCACCTTAAAGGCTCAAGACCGCTGGGCATGAGTCTGACTGCATGTTTATGGCCTGAGCCACAGCCTTGTTGTTGCACCAGAAGTGCACCCTCTTACCTAGTACTTTGGGCCATAACGTGAGAGGCAAGACAATGGGAAATAGTTCCAATGCCATTATATACTTTTCCTGCCCTTCTTGTGCCACTGCGCCAGCCATTTCTGGGTGCACCAATCATGTCCCAGTATTACCCCAAAACCTTCACTCCCTGAAGCGTCAGAGTATAACTGCAATTCACCACTGGTCTGCCAAGAGCTTCTCCATAATAGCACCACATTAATTTCATAGAGGAATGCCCACCACATAGGCAAATCATCTTTTGAACCTGCCCCCAGGCGGATGTGCTGGTGGCCCTGTGTCACTCTGGCATGTGGGATGTTTTGACCACCCTGCTATACTATGCGGCCTCACTCTGCTATCTATGGTGCAAGAAACAGCAAATTGGCAGCAAAACCCTTGTGCATGCAAAACCTCCAAAACCGCGTTTTCAACACACAAAAAGATGGCTGCACAACCTGCCACCCATGGTGCATGTGTGGTGGAACCGAGCACATGCTACAGAAAAAGTGCCCGTGGGCTCCATGACAAGTAAACAGAGTGCAGAGAGAGCAGCAGCGCTTTACAAGTGAAACTCCAAAATTCGCCTGTAAATGACATTTACTTTGCTGCTGAAACTTCAAAATGCCTGTACAAAACACTGTCCAACACTCAAAATCTTGCTTGGCGCTGAAATTAATTTCATCTAATGAAGCACTGTGAATTTACAAAGTCCTGAAATGTTAAGAGCAAAACATTTTCTCGCAAAACTGGATTGCCTGTGAATGACAATTCCTGTCAAAAATCTGTGTGCAGCCACACTGGGCTACCCGTGAATGACAGCCCCTGTCAAATGGGCTCTCTTGATTAAACTTTAAAGTTGTCTAAAACTAAAGATCTGCTGGATTAGCAAATATAAAAGGACTGTTGCTGAAGTTGTTTTGATCCCACGGGTTTAAATCTAAGAATGTAATTCATCTATGTCATCTGATGCAACAAGTTTGTTTTATGCTGGATTTCTAGTCAGGAAATTAAGAAATTAATTTAGGCTGGCTGGGTCTGCAAGAGGTTGAAAAATGGGTTTCCACCCTAGGGGAGGGCATTCCTCTCAGCAGATGCTCACTGACACATGATAAATGTGGGGTAGGACAGACTTTTGTCTGCAGCCAAGGACTGAACAATGGCAGATCTTCCAGGCCAGGAAATGGATGTGTGAAAAGGTCGTACACTAGGCTTGTAGAAGGAAATCCCAAAGGTGGGGGCTGCTCCTTGCCTCCAGAGACAGACAAAGGCTGACCATTTGCTGCTAAGGAATATGTAATGAACAATTTTTAGGCTTATAACTCGCTATCCGAAGTGGTGAAAAATATGAAAAGGGCAAATTTGTTACTCTAATTTTTGGCCCTACATTTCAAAACGTGGTGGAACTGTGTAGCATATTCTGAACAGGAATGGCAATATATGTGGTTTTATGGGAACTGTCTTTAGTCTACAATTGTTAAACTTTGCACACACATTCCTCTGGTAAACATGCATATTTGTGGACATTTGGAGAAAGTTTGGAAATTGTTTTCAGGGCAAAATGGACAAAATACTGCAAAAAGGTGAAACTAGGTCTCACAGCTGTGGGATTTTGATGAACAGATACTCCATAAAATGTGTAATCTTTGTATGTGATTTTCGTAGAGGTTACAAATGTATAAATATGTATTTAGGACAAAATTTGATTTTGATACTAGTGGCTAGGGGAGGTTTCGAAGTATTATAAAAATCAAACCATAAACTTGACATCATCAGTCTTTGATCCAATCACTCGGATGTAAGGCAGACATAAGGCACAGATCCAATCCCAGTTCACAGGGGTGAGTTTAGTTAAGCCGGCCCATACACCCATTTTTGTGATGTCATTGGAAAGGATAGAGACAGCTGACAACACATACACACTCTCTCTTCTGATTCCAGCGTAGCACTCTGATCCAGCATTCAACATCCAGCCTTCAACATCCTTCCAGATCCAGATGCCAATCACCAGGCCAAGCAGTAGCTGAACCATTTTCAGCTAGGCCTCAATCCTTAATAATTTATCCTCAACTAATCTTTAAAACCCAGTGGAGCGCTGTGGTGTGGGGAAGCATCCTGAAACTATCTGGCTTGCTACCCTAATGCTTGCCTGATGAACTCGCCATCCCACTGATCTGAAATATCCAGAAACAAGAAGGGCAGATCCTTGCAGTTCCGGTGAACGGCCTAGCTGATCCTGTCCTGCGCTTGATGTGTTGTCCTTCTGTGATAGACCCCATCAATTGACCAGAATCTTGACGGGCCTAAAATCTTAAATCCCAGTGGATTGTGAGTATTAATAGGACACTAGACAACTATTGTATACCTTGCATTATCTTGTCCCACCCTAATCTCTGAACTATCCTTAATTTCATAACCAGTAACAGTGTCAAAATCTTAGTGCTATCGTATTCTCTATATTTGCTAAAGCGTCATTTTCATAGTCATTTTTATTTGTGTAACTCTCATCCAAAAAACACACTTCAAGTGTTTGGACTGGTTCCACCGGGTAAGGCGCTGGGGATCTGTTACTGATGTCGTAAATCTGTCTCAGAGCTTACTTCGTCCCGACCTGGTTTTCTACTCTGCATGCTCTAGCATTGAGTAATGAGCCATATTTTCGTATTTTGAACTTAAGTTTTTGTCCAAACTTGTGTCTTTATTTCTGAAAAACACCTCTTACTAAAACCTCCATAACTCCCTCACATTGCGAAACAGTGTAGTTGACCCGTTTTTATCAAAAATCGCATAGTAAAAGTTTCCCTCCAAATGTACATATTGCAAAAGTTTTACACATGTGAATTGGCTTTAAATTATTGCCCACTTTGCCTTTGAGATTCCAATTGTTTTCGTTTTGATTAAATCATTGCTTTTGCTTGCTTGCATCTGTTAAAAGCGGCTCCCATAGAAATGTATAATAATTTAAGCATTTTTGGACACATTTAGTGTTTTTGCTCAGCCAGTTTCAAAGCCATTCTGACAGTTGAATAGTCAAATCTGTTTTTCTCTTTTGTTTAAGAGGGGAAGGTGGGAGTGATATTCCGTTTGGTCTGTATTAGTTCTTAGTACCTGAGTACCTGCTCTCTCCTCACATCTATTTAAATTGCCTATCAGCGGGTCGAGGGGTGTTGCAGGGGGAACTTCTAACCACAGTACCATTTGTTCCAAACCAACCCAAAAGTATTCTTTTCTTTGCTGCATTCTTTTTGTGTTCATTACATGATTCCCAGTGCATTAAAGATATTATTCATTATTTTTGTCACCCCTTGGCGATTGTTGTTACCTATTAAAAATATATTGTGATTTAAATTCTAAATAAATAAATAAATATTTACTGTTCCAAACTAACCTGATTCCTGGTTCAGTGTGACCGGGGGGTGGAGGGTATTTTGAGAAGGGTGTAATATGAGTGGTATAACTATGGGTTTCATTTGCACACTACATTGGTAGGCGAGACCTGGGTGTGTGCCTGATTGAAATCCCTTTACAGGCTGTTGCCCCTGCCAGCCTGTGGGCGAACACCAGGCCTGCTGGGATGACTTGGGCCGCAAAATTCAATTTCCTCAACAATTGTTGCACTCCCTCCAAGGTGGTCCTGCCTTTAGCCAAAGTACTCTCTATCTCCCTAATCAATTCAGACACCTTCTCCCATGGCAACCTGCAAGACCCCTTTATAGTATCTATCTCAATACCTAGAAAGGTCAACACCTCAGTGGGTCCTCAGGTTTATAAAAGAAGACAGTGCAAGACTACTGTCCCTGGGCCCTTCCTGTCCCATGAACATAAAATCATCCAAATAATGGATGTTGTCCCCCCGAGGTTCCACCTTGCGCGCAGCCCACTCCAAGAATGTGCTAAATGCCTCAAACAATGCACAAGACACTGAGCAACCCATTGGCATGCATTTGTTGATGTAGAAACTGCCCTCCCAATGAAACCCCAACACGTGAAAAATGTCAGGGTGTACTGGTAAGAGTCGGAATGCAGACTCTGTGTCCACTTTAGCCAAGAGAGCCCTTCTCCCCATGGCAGTGACCATCAACATGGCCTGGTCAAATGAGGCATAATGCACTGAGAAACAGTCCTGGCCCAGCCAATCATTAACAGAATCCCCTTTAGGGTAGGACAGGTGGTGGATCAGCCTAAACTTGCCCTTCACTTTCTTGGGCATGATCCCCAAGTGGGAGACTATGCAATTGGGAACAGGGGAAGGGGCCTGCCACCCTATCAAGCTCCACTTCCTTCATCCCAAAAAGACCTAAAATTGTGAACCTTATGTGTGCCTCCCATCCTGGACCTACCCAACCCCGGATCCATAAGTAACTGGTTAAAAACCCCAGCGTTGCTCTGCGCCGTCCTGCTTCCAAGATCAGCGCCATTGACCTTACATAAAAATGACTGTCCGTGGGTCTACACATGAGGGAGGGGGTCAAATTACCCCCCTTCATTTATGCAGTGATAACGTCATTGAAAAGTACTACTTAATAATGTGGGCTGGCTCCAACTGTAAGCGGTACCACGACGCAATGAAAAACCCACCCTGTGTGTGGAGTGAGAAGGACACCATATACAAGAAAACTATAAAAATGCCTGCAAGCCCATTGCATCGGAATACATCACCGCCATAATTGAAAGAAAACTGCCCATGCTGGCAAAATGAATTAGAAACCCTTCTCCCATCTCAAAGTTTGGCGATCTTACAATAGTTACAAGCTTTATTCGACAATGTCCACATTACTCCGTCATAAACGATAAGCAGAACCGCTATGAAACTTTACTAAACCTCCTGTGTGATGAAAGTCGAGTGTAAATGAACCGCGCATGCCAAGGAACACATACATTGCGCGCATGCCCCTTGCATTGTAAACTGCATTGCTTTAACAAACCAACATGTGGCCTGGCGGCTATTCCCTTCTCAGGCCCGTAAGCAAAAATAGCACACTCGGCATACTGAGATACAAAGTGAAACCGCTTCAAACAGAGCACATTCGGCATACTAAAATACAAAGTGAAACCGATTCATGTCACAAGATACCCTGCGGCGGTTTACCAGGTAGATGGTCCTCATTACAGAATACAGTGGCCCGATGCAGTTGAATTTAAGCATCAAAAATTATCACAGTAAAAACGCAGCACCAAACTGTTGCTCGCGACTGCAGGGTTAATGTAAGACCCGCCCACAAAGGGGCAGGCGTCATGACACATGTTTGAGGGAGGAGGTTGGGAAAAGACGCGCTTGGCGCCACTTAGGAGGAAGCTGTGAATAAAGCAGATTGTTTGACAAGATCCTGCGTGCATTTGTGTGTGCATTTATTTCCAGCCCGATCCCGGGCAACACTGGCGACGAGGACCGTCCCAGCAGACACGCCGGAGCCCTCCATGCCGGCAATCTGCCTGACTCCTTGGCCTCTTATGGCCGCCACTCTTCCTCCTCCTCCTCCTCCTCCCGCAGGTGCCAACGTTCTTACTGAGCACGTTCTGCATCCGCAGTCCGCCCAATGCTTCTCCGCCTCCTGAGAGGGTGGGTGATTCTGCTGAACCAAAGCAGTCACACCCCTTAGCCGGCAAAGGCACTCAGCGCATCCTCAGCCACCCACGCAGCCCTACCACAACAGCCACCGCCCACCAGAGGAACAGCCAGCCATTCTTGTGGAATGTCGGAAACACCCGACCTCCAGAGACACGTGCCCAGCAATGGTGAGTGGATTCCAAACCCCCACTTGTGCGTGCTGCCCCTCTTGCTCCAACACACCTGGGGCCAACAGGCCCACAAGGTCCTGGCAACACGCTGAAACGTCGCCATCTTGGAGGCCCATCTGCGTAGGAGTATCAACCTAACAAAAAGTATCCTAAACCATAGCACTCCAAAAGGCATTCTGTCCCTGCAAGATGAGCACCCCAACATCACCCCAGCCAGCCCGCACGGTTAAGTCCATCCAGCTACGAATGCCACCACCGTTCACCACAACTCCACAAGCCACGAAAGGGCCGAGGTGGACAGAGTGGATGGAAGACTTCCAGAATTTCGTGAGGGGGTCAGGGGACGGCGACCCCAACAGAACCAATGACGATATGTAAGCTTTTGATGAATATCAAGATCACGAATATGCCCACGCGCCTAACTACACAGCCGCAACATCTAAAGGACGAATATGACAACCCTCTAATGGGGATGGCAAGGACACGTACTACTATGATCCACCTGCCACCGCGTACAATATGCAATATGACCCACACAATCAAGACGAGTATGTCAACCTCGTGCTTGACAATGAGGAGGCCAGAGAAGCCCCGAAAATACCGATCAAAATGGAGAACTGCCTCTTTCACTTCATAGTTGACTCGGGAGCCACTGTGAACATTATGGGCAAACAAGATTACATGAGAATCCCAAGTCCACCAGTACTCGAGCCCTCGCACTCCAGAATCTTTCAGTGGGGCGCAGCCACGCCACTACAGACAATCAGACATTTCACGCGCCGTTTTCTCCTAAACGGATGTCAAGTGGACACCACCATTCATGTGATCAGATCTCTCACCAAAGGGAGATGCCTTCTTAGTTATCACACCGCCTCTCGCCTAGGTCTGATCAAGATCCACGTAGGAACTGGGGACACCATCACTTCCACCACGATCCGCCGGGAGTCGAAGGAGCAGATCAGGGCGATAGTCTACGAGCAATCACAGAACCTAATCTCAAGGCGGACGTCGAACAAAGATTTCCAAACATATGCTCTGGCCTAGGCAAACTCAGAGGCCCCCCAATCAAACTACACATAGGCCCCAACGTGAGACCTGTGCCACAACATCCGAGGAGAGTCGGTTTTCACCTCAAAGAGGCGGTGTCACGAGAACTTAAACAACTACTCGCTGATGGCATTATCGAACCAGCAACAGGACCAACACCATGGGTTTCCCTCCTTGTCATAGTGCCCAAAGAAGGGGGCAGGTTACGCCTGTGTCGACATGAGAGTCGCCAAGACCGCCATCCAATGCGAGAGACACCCGGGTCCATGCATCGAGGACATGATTGTACAATTGAACAATGCTCACATGTTCTCCAAACTCGATCTAAGACAGGGCTACCACCAACTGGAACTACACCCGGACTCCAGAGCAATTACAACCTTTGCCTCCCATGACGGCCTATTCAGATATCGTAGACTAAATTTTGGCATCTCCTCAGCCGCTGAAATCTTTCAGGAAACGGTGTGACAAATCATCAGGCCAATACGAGGAGCCCTGAACTACAGCAACGACATCCTCATTTTCGGCTCATCAAAAGAAGCTCATGACGCCGCCCTGTTTGCCACCTGTGAGGCAGTACAAGCCGCTGGCCTCAACATCAAAAAATGCCGGTTCATCAAGGCAAAGCTCACATTTTTTGGACATATTCTTTCCAGTGAAGGGATGATGCCCGACCCTGAGAAAGTCGACACCATCACAAATCTCAAAGAACCACAACAGGCCGCCGATGTCCGCTCTTTTCTGGGTATGGCCGGTTACTGCACCAGGTATATGCCACACTACGCGTCTCTCACAGAACCACTCAGGAAACTCCTACAGAAGGAAGCAACATTTGACTGGACTCCAGGATGCCAACATGCTTTCAACGACATCAAGCAAGCTCTCACCGAGGCCCATCGCCTAGCCTATTTCAACCCGACCTGGCACACGGAAGTGATAGTAGATGCGAGTCCAGTTGGCCTACGTGCAATTTTAGCACAGACAAGTGCAGCAGACGTCAACCCCAGGCACACGGAAGCATATGCAAGCAGAGCATTATCTCCCCCAGAAACAGCCTAATCCCAGGCCGAAAAAGAAAGCCTAGCCGCAATCTGGGCATGTGAATATTTTCACAACTTTCTAATCGGAAAACGATTTACCCTGATAACTGGTCATCAAGCACTACTATCACTAGCTGGCAATCCACACACCAAGATGCCTCCGAGAATAGAACGTTGGGGCATCTGCCTTCTGGAATACGATTACGACATCATTCATCGACCCGGGGGCTATTTAAACCCTGCCGACTACCTGTCATGACATCCAGTGGGAGCCCCACTAACACGAAGAGATGTCACATATGTCAACTACATAGCGGCAAACTCATTACCACCCGTGCTCTCAATAGACATGGTCTCTGCAGCATCGTCTGCAGACCCCACCATCTCACTTGCCATCAGCCCGATGTCAGCCAACAAGTGAAGAGACCACCGACGAGCAACGCTGGCCCACCCGGGGGTGTGCAGAGAAGAAATTAAGAGACTAGCGAGGGTACACAATGAATTAGTGGTAAAAGACCACAATATCGTACTCAGGGATTGCTGCATCATAATCCCAGCTGGTCTGAGAAAAGATGTTGTCCTCACTGCACATGAAGGACACAGAGGAGCTGAAAATACAAAGAAACAACTGAGGTGTCACGTCTGGTTCCCATTCCTAGATGCCGCAGTGGACGAATGGGTAAAGAACTGTCATGCCTGCCAGTGCACATCCCCAGCCGAACCTCCAGCTCCTCTACAACATACACAAATACCAGAACACCCCTGGGAAAGAGTAGCCATAGACTTTTACAAACCCACCGAGTCAGGCAAGTACTTCTTACTCCTGATAGACAAACACTTGCAATTCCCCATAGTGAAAAAACTAGCCACCACAGCGTTTCCCCAAATAGCCGCAGTACTAGAGGAAGTACTCCGCGAATGGGGAATCCCCAGAGTGATTAAGTAAGTCAATGGACCACCTTTCTGTGGATATGAATTTGCAGCACTGGCAAACCATTTAAGTTTCAAACATATGAAGATTACACCTCAACACCCACAAGCAAATGGGATGGCGGAACGATTCATGGCATCAATAAAGAAAACAATCTAGAGAGCCCGAATGAAAGCAATCAACTCCCATCAAGCACTATGCCGGCTCCTCAGAGACTACCGGAATATGCCACACGAATCTACGAACAAAACGCCCGCCGAACTCATGGTCCGGTACGAGGTACACACATGCATCTCACAAAAGCCGACAGCTACAGAGGACCCAGATGCAGAAATACTACAGCGAGACGCTGAAGAGAAACAACCCATGATGCGAAAGATAGACCCTCGGTATGCTCCGAGCCCTATGAGAGTCACAGCAGTAAAAGGAACAATGGTGACAGCACAAGACCGTGACAAGGCCATCAAGAGGAACGTCCAACTGTTCAAACACTACATCAAAAGAGAAGAGTGTGAGTCTCCCCCGAGACCTAGCACCTCAGAGACTATGGCCCCCCGAGACGACATGTGGATTCCGCCGAAGAAAGACGCTAGCGGAACAGATCAAAGTGAAGGTGCCTGGAATGAAGGAGAAGCAGGGTCCGCCACGAGATGTACGCCCTTAAATGGTAAGCCTGCAGATTTCGGCCCAGTAACATCAAATAACAAGTGATCATTGTTATAGAAAACTGGTGGCCATGGGCTCGAAGCAACAAAACACGTTGCAGTACAGGAGCGTTCTCACCAAATCTTTGCTTCCAGTACGCGCCGCATATCCAATAAGATAGCAAACAACAATGCATCAATGAATGTAAACTACCCTGGAGATTTGGACAGCAGCCCCTGCAGCAAATCCCACATGTATAACCCCACATCCGGATGGTAAAAATGAGCAAACGCTGCTCCACAGCCACGGCCGTCGGGCCCCTTACCCCCACTCTATCTATCCCCACCGACCCTACCCCCACTCTCTCTACCCTCACCCACCCTACCCCTGCTCTCTATCCCCACCCAACCTAACTCTCTTTACTCCCACCCACCCTTTGCCCACTCTCTCCACTATCACCCACCTTACACCGACACACCCACCCTTCCCCCACTCTCTCTACCCTCACTCATCCTACCCACACTCACCCTGCCTAACCCCACTCCCTCTACTCCATCCACCCTACCCCACTCTCTTTACCCCCTCTCACCCTACCAACACTCTCTACCCAGACACTACTCCCACTTCTTTACCCCTACTTTCCCTCCCAACCCCACTCTTTGGACCCTATCCACCTACTCTACCCTGACTGTCTCTACCCCTACCCATGCACCCTAAAACACTCTCTACCCCCTCTCTCTCTACCCCTATCCACCCTCCCTTACTCTCCCCATCCACCCAACACCCCTCTCTACAGCCACCCATCCTACCAACCCTACCCCCACCTTGTCTACACCCACCCTACTGCCACCTGGCCCCACTCTCTCTACACAAGTCCACCCACCCTACCCTCACTCTACCCCACCCACCCTACCCCCAATCACTCTACCATCCCCCACCCATCATATTCCCACCCACCCTACCAACATTCTCTCTACCACTACTCACCCTGCCCCCACCCAACCTATCCCCACTCCCTCTACTCCACACACCCTACCCCACTCTCTCTACCTCTGCCCACCCTATGGCCAATCTCTCTACCCCACCCACACTACCCCCACTCACACTACCTCCACTCTCCCTACCCCTCCCCACTCTCTCTACCCCACCCACCCAACCCCCACTGTCTCTACCCTCAACCACCCTACCCCTCTCTCTACCCCCACCAAACCCCCTCTCTCTACCCCATCCGCCCTTCCCCCACTCTCTCTAACCTCACCCACCCTACACTGACTCACCCACCCTTCCCCCATTGTCTTTACCCTCACTTACCCTCCCTATCCCCAAACTCTCTCTACCCACACCCAACCTACCCCGCTCACTCTCTCAAGCCCAAGTCCCACTTGTTCTACCCCCGTGCATCCTACCCCCACTCTCTCTGCCCCCATGCCCCACACTACGCTCACTCTCTTGTAAAGAATTCCAATCGGGCTTCTCACACTGGCCCAGGACTCTTGCCCTTAGCCTATGATGTAGCGCACAATAGAATATTTTTTCTTAATTTTCTATGAATTCGGATTGAGCTGGCACACAGCCCATCTCACACCCCCTTTTTACAAATACCCCGGATCACAATGGACCTGAACCAGGTCGGTAGGTGGGAATACAATATTTATTTATTTTAAATTCAAAGAAAATTGAAGATTGTGGAACAATCAGCAATGGGGTGATAATTACAGAATAAATGATGAAATACACTTAGTTTGACCTTCTGTTATAACATATCCAAATCACAGATGAATAGGAGCAATTATACTGTTCAGATAGATAGCACCCGAGTTAAGATTTCCCCCTGCAATGCTCCCTCAAACCCCAATTAATCGAACTTTGAGTGGATAGAAAGGAGCAGCAAGGAGTCAGGGATATTAGGCAGCAAAGAGAATTTAAATCCAACCTTCCCTCACAAAATAAGAGGCAAAGGATATTAAAACCCTTTGTAATTGCATAAAATGATGCTCGAATAGGTAATAATTCATTGAAACATGCGGTTGAATAAATGAGGTAAATATGATTTATCACTGTATCAGATATGTAATATCACTAGCAACTACAAGGCAAGGTATCAACAAAGGGCATGCAGTTCAGAAAGCAACTTGAAAGGAAGCAGTGCAGCCGAAATCACACGTTGAAAAGTTGCCATTTCCACTTTTTGCAGTTTTACATGTCAAAAAGTTTTTTTAAATGCGTGAAATAGACAGAATCGGAATGCAGTTTTTAGGCTGGGTGATAGATGCACTTCACAGGGATAATATAGAAGTGAAAGATTGGCTCTAGCTGAATACCTGGATGAGATTTTCAATGTGGAAGGAGATTCGGTTTTGGGAAATGAAACGCAGTTAACAGAGAAAGTCAGTTTGGCAAGAAAGGACAAGTTTTACTTAAACTAGATTATCAAGACTAGATTTAAAAAAAGTCACGGTACGCTCCAAGGTTAATTTGCAACGTTAAGCTTTTAACCCTGTGTTCAGCTCTATGTGGGAATTACTTAAATTATTCAAAATATGACTAAGGATCTATGCAAGACACAGATGAGTAGAAGAATAGCGCTAACGCTTAGAGATCATGGACAGGATGTACAGAGAATTCAGACAGTTTTAAACAAGTTACCAGGGTATGGATAAGATTACTTAGAGAGTGGAACAAAGACAAAGTATTAAGATAGGGTAGGCTATGTGTGGCTATGGGATGGGGAAATACTCACAATCAGCACTTGAGTTTGTAATTTGGGGCAGCCAACCAGGTTTATGGTCTCCAAGGCTCTGGTCGCAGCACGGCGGGCTCTCCTAGAAGCAAACAGGTGGGCCTGTCTGGTCACTGGACAGCAAGGGTACAGCTGGAATGCAGGTAGTGGGGCAAAAAGCTGGTTTGGTCACAGGATACTCCCTAAAGGATACCGCAGCTTTCCCCCCTAGATATTGGGATTTTTAGTGGGGTTTCTGGATCAATGGTCCTGCCTGGATAGGGTCAGCTATGCTTTGGCCTGGCAGTAAAGTCTGGAATCTTGCAGAGTGAAGGTGGAATATCTCGATACACAGGCGCTGGAAAATTCAGAAGAGAGTCCCCCCTGTGAGCTTCCCCCTTTATTTATAGGGTGGGTGACATCACAGGATTTATTGTTGGGCAGAACTAATCTAGACCTACCCCTAAGAACCGGATAGGTCAGTCTATGTTGATTACCTCCACAAGGAGGGGAGTCAGTTAATGGGGTTGTGCTTTATGAGGTACAAAGCCATCCCACAGTCATTTTTGCCAAAAATCAATTATGACATTAATCGCTCCTTGTGGCACTTTTGCAAATTACATAGGCAAATGGCATATTTCATACAGAGCATGGTATTCCAATGCCCAGGTCTGTATGACATTGTTTCTCCCTTCTAATAATTTTTAGCGATTTTTAGTGGGAACCGCTTCACCTAAAATGCCACAATTTTAGACATGTGTACATATTATCATAGAGCATATTTACATTAATTTTTAATGTTCCACTATATGTACTTTTCCCATGATTCACCTTTTCCTGGTGTTTCCGTCCCCAACATGCTACGGACCGCCACAATATTTTGTTTTAAAGCCACAAAAATTACATTTAAACTGTTAAAACTTTTACATTACTGCATTGTCCGGTTATAGTAATAACAATCTCAAAGCTTATTCATTAAAATAGTCTTTGGAGGCAAATGGGCTGGCCTTTGTCACCAAATGTCATTTTAGCCCAGGGTTTCCCAGGGGGTTTGCCTTTGGAGATCCTTAGTTGGAGGTGTCACTTCCAAAAGTAACACGTACATGTCCCAGAATCTATTGTGTCAAGCTGGAGTCCAGATGGGCGTGTTATATTCTTCCTCTTGGTCATTCAAGGTTTCCAGGGGCAAAAAGTAAGGTGTCCCAGAAATCCATTGTGGCTCCTTTTGGGGGAAGGTCACTCCTGTTGCCAGCAAACAAATGTCCTTTAAAGCCAAGGAGGAAACCTGTTTGGCTGGTTGCCCAGTACAGCCAATGCATTTATGTATTTATTTGATTTTATTTTGTTCTGAATCAGAAGCAAGTCTATTGAAAATAAAACATTATATTGAATTTTACCTAAATCCCCTTTAGATATCTAGGCAAGGACAGGGGTCTTATTCAACATTACCCTTTTAAAACAGATATTTCTCTTGTTTGCAAAAGCACATTTTTACACGTGGTGAATTCTGCTGGGATGTCACTTTCAAATTTGGTTTTCTCTCCCATCTGGATTCCAAACAATGTTTGCAGCCCTAGTCATTTTCTCTTACACAGCAATCTTTCCAAGGCACAGGTCCACTGAAATTGACATATACACAGAGAGCCAAGGTTTCTTTTGAAGCATTTATTTTTGACATTTTGTAGCATAAAAGTAAAGCGTATTTCAATACAGCTGAAAGTTTCTGGTGATTTCACAGGTCTTCCCTGACACAGCCTGTCATTCAGTGAGAAATGCTTTCTTTTGCTGGAGCACAATCTGAATATGGATGGGTTTAGCTGGGTCTCACTGATAAAAGCAGTGTAATGTTGAATAGATGAAAAAGAGCATCAGGGCGCCATCATTTTTAATGTAAAATATTTCCTTTTTCAAAGGGAGATTTTTAGCTAGCAGCAAAGCAGTACTGCTTTTCAATTTTCTTCTTTGGTGCTCGTAAGAAAACACACTGGCAGCCTTTCTCAGTGTGCTCCCTGTTCCATCTTGCCCAGTAGGTGCTTGGCAAAACAGTGCAGCCATCATTTGCTAGCTGCAAAACACAGTTTTGATGCGAGGCAATGGTGCTCAAAGGAGCCAGCGCTGCCATTCTGCTGGTGACTGCTGAAGTGCAGCTTGGTGATAGAGGTGAATTCTGCTGAGTGGGTCAATGTACCCCACACTCTCTACCCCCACCCTACTTCTCCTCTCTCTCCAACGCCACCAATCCTACACCCTCTCTACAGTCACCTATCCTACCTCCTCTTTCTCGGCTCAACCCTACCTCCTCTCTTTCCTGCCACCACACACACTAACCCCATCTCTCTAGCCTCACCCACCCTGAGCCTTTATTCCTTCACACCCCCAGCCTACCCCACCTTACCCCCTCTATTCCCCCACCCACCTTACCCCCTCTCTCCATCTCTCCATCTCTCCTCCTTCCTCTCACACACTCTTTCTTTCTGACCATCTCACTCTCACCCTTTCTTGTTCATATTTCCTCTTGTTCACCGTTGATGACTCCCTCTATCAATGGCTTCCTCCCTCGCTCTCTTCCCCTTCTCATTCTATTGCACACCTGCACCCCGTATTGCACCCGCCTTTGAAACTTTGACTCTCCTCCTTGCACCCTGGTGCCTATAAATGCTAAATGCAAAGAAAAGCTTTAAGCAACCAAATTATTGACATTGCCAATGCTTGTTAGATAATGCCGTGGGGTCCTTTATCTGCGCAAGCAATCTCTAAAAGACATGTCGAGCGCATTGCGTAATCATAACTTCACATGATTACAAAAGAGCTGTGCATTTAATTTGGATACAAAATGTGTAATTTGTATAAAATGGTCTGATGGTTTAGTGTCTGGGAAAAAGGCTCCATGCAGTGTAACACCTTTCCATTTCGAATCTGTTCACGAAACAAACAATTGTAGACAAATCGGGGTATTTTGCTTTTGTGGTACATAATTAAAGCTCCCTGTGTTAACTACAGACGAAATGATTTTGTTCCTTTTCAGTATTTATTTGTAAAATTGAAAAAAAGCAGAAATTCCGGTCTCCTGAGTAGCCCTCCAAGTTACCAATCATGTCTTGCAGAACACTGCGCAAGAAAACGGCATAGAAGATTACAAACATGTAATATATTTCCCTTTGAAGATGTTTAAATGGCTAGAGGACTGTTGCCCGGATCAAAAATACCAGAGAGAGCCATTGATTTCAATGTAAAAATGTATCCTGGCTAGATATGCAGGACTGCGTCTCTGTGAGCATCCAATTAAAGGCATCAAAGCACTACATTTTTGATGTCAATAAATATGGAAAACTACCAGTTCCATCTTATTCTTTTACAAAGAAAAACATAAATGTGGATGAACACATGAGACAAAAGGACCAAAAAAGAAATATGGATAAAAAAGGCAGACGGAAATGTTGAAAGAATAAATAACATTAAACCGGGACCCTTAATAATGCAATGTAAATGTCTTGCTCTATGTTTGTGTTTAGAACTCTCCAGTTACTTTTTATGAATACAGTATGTTTCGAGTATTGTGTACCCTGCATCTACGCATAAGTACACACAAGGGTACTACCCTGGTGTTGTATATTTCTACACATGGTGAATGCCATTTTGGTAGTTGCACACTTGCTGCCTCCAATTGTGATGGATTTGGCCTTGCTGGGGAGGGAAAGTGAAATAGATCGTCAGGATGCATTGCTTTTGAGCGGGCTAGTTGCGCTGTTGCTTTTTACTACAGAGGGCAATTTGAGCTGGGCAGATTTGATCTTCAGAAGTACAGCGGGCGAGAAATACCACCTGTGCCGATGGTATTTGTGCAGATTCGCCCTATCTACAGTTTACCACTTGTGGACGTGGTAATTCACGAATTCCACTGGTAGAATTCAAGCAGTACCACTGCTGCCAGTGTTAACCACTGAAGTACTTTTTCCATTATGTCCATTTTCACCTTCGTACCACTACCATATTTTTTATGCAGAATATGGCCAATATTGATATTTGCATGCATAACTTGGGTAAGGGGGTGAGACGGGGCATCAGAAATGCCCGACTTTTTACCCCATGCAATAGCCCCATGTACATATATTTTTCATTGTATTGAAGGGACGTGCCTGCGATTCGCTTTTGTACACTTTTATTATTTGTATTTAAATGTATTTATTGATTGTAGTGAAAGCATCAAGTATCATTACATTTCTACATTTTAAAATGGTTTTCCTACATCTGTGAAGAGGCGGGAAAAATAGGCGGGCTTTAGGGTAAAATCCACCAGAGGACTTTAGCTCCGGTGGTATTCTGTAGGAATACCGCCGAGGGTAGTGCCTCCAAACCCTGAATCCGTTGGACTGCAAGTCTGATCGTATTTAGCAAATAGTGCCTGGATTACTCCTGACGGTGTGTTTGGATGCTTGTGTAAGGGACCCCCAGCAATCACAACCCACAAGTGCTGTGATGCAAGCAGTACTAGTTCCAGCTTCTAAGTACCAAGCAGGAGGTGTCTATACATTGGTAGGGCGACACAACATTGATTTGATATGTGCAGGTCATGTAGGATATCTGACACCGGCAACAAGATTTAAGAGGAATGGCAGTCGGTTTCCTTAGCGCAGGGGTATCGGGGTCCCTTTCCTTTAGGGTGGCTATGAGCCCAGCAGCTGTGCTTTGGCATTTATGAAGCCGTCTACCTGAATCTCTTAGAGGCCCATATGAGTGCTGGGGTAGTTGAATGGGGCATTAATGGCGATGCTCTCCAGCTGATCTACGGGCATTATCTTTCAAGTTTCCTCACATGGAAGGAGGCTCCTCTAGTGGCAGGTCCCATTTTTATTGGACAACTGCTAGAGTTACTGTGCATGGGTTTCTCTCGATTTTTTGTCTTGACTTCTTGGTGATGCCAGTCAGAAGGCTTTCTAAGAGGCTAGAGTAGTGCGTACTGCGAGACTTATCCTTGGCCTCAAGCCCAGGGACTGCATCTCCCCAGTCCTGAAATTTCTTCACCGGCTCCCAGAGGCTGCAAGGATCAAGTTCAAGACCCCCTGCATCATCCACAAGACCTACTAGGCTCGGGGCCCTAACTATATCCAACTCTCTCTGCCTAAATACCTTCCTTCTAGAGCCCTTTGCTCAGCTACGTCCAACTCTCCGATGGTCAGACGATTCTCCAAGCTGAGACTGGGGGGTAGATCTCCCTCCTCCACAAGTGCCTCCCTCTGGAACGGCCTCCCTGTCCCTCTCAGACTTGAGCCTGACCACATGAAGTTCCTGAAGTGCCTCAAAACCTTCTTTTTCTTCTCTGCCTTCGGTCTCTCGCTTCCCTGCTCACCTACATGTCCGCTGTGTTGCCTCGTGGCTTGGTACCCTCAGAGTCTCACTGGGTACCAGCCTGCCCCACGACCAGTCCTTCTTACACTCCCTCCTGGCCTGCCACGCACTTAGGGGCTGCATCTGTAGCCTACAGCCCCTCCCCCCGCCTCCTTGCACTTCTAGTGCCACGTTGCCCTGGCTGCACTTATTCAGACAGGGGTCAAGTCCTGTTACCCCTAGGTTACATAGTGCAGTTGTGAAGTATCCAGACTGCAAGCCTGACGACTGTAATTCAGTCCCTGTGGTTGGCTTTAATTCATAAATTCAGAAAGGACATTCAAGGTTTCTCATTTTAGCTGGGGGGGACTTAGTCCACCCTCTGAAAAAAGTAGGTGGACTCCGTCCGCCCGTGTTTGCCCTCAACTTGAGCCCTGTATTCAGAGCATTGCTGCCCTGATCACTCTTTCCCTTGCACCTTCCCCTCAACCTTCCCCCCTGCACTTCTCACTGTCGCAATCGCCCGATCTGAATATCACAAGGCCTAGTAAGATAGTTTGTCTTGTCTCCCTATGTTCCTCCCCCCTAGTCTTGTCGCGCCTAGAAACACTTCGGCGTAGGCGCATTACAAATACTGTATCATTTCATACTGTGGCTGTAGTGGAAGACCCCTGAGTTTGAGACTGGTGTTAAGCACTGGCATGATTGGGGTGCTTTCGTACAAGTATAAATATGCAAAAGTGTGCCCATGAGCTTTCTCATACTTCCTATAGAAAACATGAATTGAGGCGCAGAAACATGCCCCCAACAGACTACAGTCATTAGCACCTTAGGGGAGAACAATGATCCTAAAGGCAGGGTTTAATATAATGCTTCATATCAGAATCAGCACTGTATTAGTAGCTGGTATTTAAACCAATTGGTCGATCTCAGTAGGATGAAATGATGAGCCACTAAGGGGTCCGAACTTGCAAATGTGCAGGCCTGTGCTGAACCTGTGGCCTATCCGCCCGGCAATGCAATGGACGGAAATGAAGGGCAAAGTCAAAAGCTGTTCAGCATTACCAGTCAATATATGAGAGCTGCTAAATAGACTTATTTATGCCCGCTACATGTCTGAGCACTGCATGCTCACAGGTGGCTTGTGGAAGCAGAAGGTATGAGCACCGTAGGTGATTACACATGATTATAGTGACATTATCTGCCCCTTTGAACAGCTGTTTTGTATAATCTGTCATTGTGATCGTGAAAGAGCCCGAGGAATTATCTGTCATTGCATCATTGGCAGCAGTCCTTTCAGAGCAGGCTATGTCGGAATGTTTGCCTTCTTGTTTGCATTTCTTTGAAGAACAGGGTTTTCAATTTCGCTCAGCAGTGACTTACAATAACACATGTAAAGGGGGCAGAAGTGCTCCTCGGCTGGGTGCCTGTGCAATAGCACACAGTTAAGGAGAACACGTGGTGAGCCAGTTTATCAACGTGTGGAAAAAGTGGGGCAGAGAAAACTATAAATATATGCTTTCAAATGTTTGGTTCAATGCCCAGCTTGAACTGGAAGGGACGTGCTTAGCTATTGGTAAATAGCATCTTCTCTTTGGAAACGCTTGCGACCACAGGCCCTCCAGAGGGCCAGCTGCAGGTCTTGTGGGGGAATATTGTGAGCCGGATCCTTGATTCTTGGAATCTGAGACGAGCTTGCTGCTACTGCGGTATGGCCTTCAATGGTACTTACCAATTTCCTCTTGTGTCCCTTCTTGTAGGATCTGTGTCTTCGGCAAATAATGGCGATGGTGTTTTCCTGTCCTTGATAACATCCGTAATAGTTATCTGGCTCTCATGCAACAGAGGAAGACTCTGGTATGCTCTGTATCTTCTCTCAACCCCATTAAGGCGAATGTCCATGCAGTAGAGCTGTTGCATAATTCCAGGAGTGTGCCAGTGAAAGTACCTTCGAGGGGGAGCCTGTACGTATAAGTGTATTTCTTTCTACTCTGCCTTCATGGGCAGCAGTTTAAGGTAAACTCATTTTCAGAACATTGGTGCAGGTCATGGGTCTGCAACCAATGGCTTTCCAGATGTTTTAGACTGCAAATCCCATGTGCCCTAGCCCCTATGGTCAATGGTGTGGGATCAGGGTTGCAGGCCCCTGATGTAGCTAAAGCACGTGCCATTGCCAGCAAAGCTTAAACAGATTGACCGTCTACAGTATTTCTTCCTGGTCTGCCATATCCACAACAGGGATACCTTCGACACGTTGATGCTCCACTTTCTAGGCTTTCCACGCGGCCGGGGTGTGTTTTGTTGAGCGTTGTTGGAAGCGGCAGGTGCACTCCCAATGGTTCCATGGTGGTGGGAATTCTAGCAATATTGGGAGCGGCCTTGTGGCCATTTTCCTCTCACCTGCAATCAGTCTGATGACAGGGAGAGCCTTTTATGACAGTGTCTAGGACTCTTCCTCAAAAATCATCAAGTCTTGGAATGTTGGTATGACAGAGCGGCCTCAAAAGAACTGCAGCTTAATTAGATAAAACAACACAAACCAAAAAAATGGTTTTGGAATCTGGGTTTAGAAGGGGAATCGGGACGTCATTGAATAGTTTAATTTTGGATGTCCTTCAAGAAAAAACATGTTGGAAAGGCGTTCCTCCAATATTTATATTGAGTATCCATTTCACCTTGGCTTTGAATACTGTTCATCTCCAACCCCTTCGGAAAATGTTAACTAAAAGGCAGATTCCTTCTGGCTTACTTGCCATCTTGATTTACCTACACACAGACACAGAAATCCTGTCCATGCTGAGTCAGCGGGGCATTTTCCCCTGGGAGTTTCCTGTATATACACGTCTACAGCAGGGATGCGTCTTGGCTCCCTGCCTGTTTAATCTTTATATGTCTGATCTAGGGGACTTCTTGACACACGCTTCATATATTTGTCCTGGATTGCATACATGTAAGATCCGTTGCCTAGCTTATGCTGACAACATTGTTGTGATGGACCACATCCAACCATGCTTACAATGACTGGTTTCCATCTGTGTATACGTTACACAGTGACTTGGTAATTAATGTAAATAAGACAAAAATAATCAGATATACTGCAAAATATAGCACAAATGTGTGTTTTGTGTGGAAAATCGGTAACTATTCACTTAAAATTGGAACTGAGGTGAAGTATCGGGAATGTAACCGGAGTGCAAAGACTAATTAAAAAAAGATATTGACAAAACTACAGGAAAAGGCAAAGCTATCACAAATGAAGACCTTAAAAAAGAAATGTGATAGGTTTTCAATGTTTCCGATAGTACATTTTTATACAATCTTAAGTTATTCCATCATGAATGTACAGATAAAAAATGTCCCATATGATATGATTTGATAAGTCATTTATAACGTGCTTCTAGGCGTGACAAGACAAGGGAGGTTACGGAGGGAGGACAAGACAGGGATTTTAATAGGCCTTGTGTCATTCTGATTGTGCAATTACGGTCACGCAAAGTGCAGGGGACGGGGAAGTGAATGCGGGGAGTGCAATCAGGGCAGCATTGCTCTGAGTAAGTGCAGCCAGGACAGTGCATCTCTGGGTAAGTGCAAGGAGGTGGGGGACTGTAGAGGTTACAGTTACAGCCCCTAGTGTGAAACAAGCCGAGAGGCAGTGCGGGGGAGACCAGTAAAGAGGAGCCAGATTATACCCAGTGACACTCTGAGGGTAACCGGGCAACCAGTCGGCGCAGCAGACAGTAGGTCAGCAGGAGAGGGAGGGAGAGAAAGCAGAGGAGAATAGGAAGGTTTTGAGCTGCATCCGGAACTTCAGGTGGTCTGGCTCAAGTTTTAGAGGGGCAGGGAGACCGATCCAGACGGAAGCACCTGCAGAGAAAGGTGATCTACTCCCTACTCTCTGGCTGGAGAAGCATCTGACCTTCAGAGAGTTGTAGGCAGCAGAGTGAAGGGCTTGAGAAGGAAGGTATTTAGGAAGAGAGTGTTGAATGTAGTGCAGGCCCTTTGCCCCCAAAAGCCTTGTGGACGATGTTCAGGGTCTTGAACTTGATCCTTGCAGCCACTGGGAGCCAGAGGAGAGGTTTCAGGGCTGTAGAAATATGGTCCTTGGGCTTGCGGTCATGTTCCGGATTAGTTGTGGAGAGGAAGGCAGCTTGTGAAAGAGGCTGTTACAGTAGTCCAACCTAGAGCAAACCAGGGCTCTGGAGACAAGGAACTTCTGGGGGAAAGTGAGAAAAGGAAGAGTTTCCTCTGAGGAGGTGCAGCTGGCAGTAGACTTTCTTGAAAAGCCCTGTGATGTGAGGAGAGAAGGAGTGAGTAGAGTCGAAGATGATACCAGGATGTTTTGCCTCACAGGAAGGCGAAGAAAAAGGGCCCATGGAGGGCAGCCGGAGTGAGAGAGGGAAAGCGGGAGCAGGGGTCCAGTTGAGAAGGATCTCTGTCTTACTGGCATTAAGGCAGAGATTGTTGGAGGCACACCAGTCCTGAATTGTGGATAGACAGTCTGGAATGTGCGAGAGAGAAGAGGAGGCTATAGGGAGCTGGAAACAGTGGCATCTGCGTAACACTGACAGTTAGAGCAGAAGGTGGAGATTAGGTGGACCAGTGGGGACATGTAGAGATTGAAGAGCCATGGTGAGAGGTTAGGGCCCTGGGGAACACCACATGTGGAGAGAGAGGTGGTGGAGAGAAAGGACCCAAGTTTGACCTGGGAGGGTTGGTCCAGGAGGAAAGAGGTCAGCCACTCCAGGGCCTGATCTGTAATGCCCAGGTTCTCCCGGAGTCAATTGATCAGGATGATATGGTTGAGGCTTCTGTTTTGAGTAAGATAGGTTACCTGTGGAGAACCGTCAGTATTAGGCATGCCAAAAGTCTGTTCCAATCTCTGTTGTTGGCTACGAATTGGGCTTAGTATCATTGCATGGATGGGCCAGTGGAAAAGCCTGCAGTTGTATGAATGCTTTCTAGTTCATTCAAGGTGCACCCCTTTCTTTGTTTTGAAAAAACGAATTTATGGACTTGCAAATTTAGCATTATTTAGTTTTAAATGCATTTGTGAAAACATTTTGTCTACTCTTCACATATCTTCCACACTATTAGTGACAAACTACTTAGAAGTGTAAAGGAAGCTACTGGAAAGATATTGGTGTGACACCTTCAACACAGCTCACAATCATAAGCTTTTTAAGAACTGCAAGTCAAATGAGAAGATTTGGGCAGTATACCAAGATATCTACAGCAATTTGCTAACGCCTATTGGCGATCTCAATTTCAGCAGTTTTGCTTTGGAATTTGCTTTTAACTGGAGAAATCCATACCATCCAAAACAAAACAAGTTGTCTATTAGGAACATGTTCAAATTGTAAAAAGGCAGATTAAATGGAAACACGTTAACATGTATTTATGCATGCTACTTATGCATTGTATGTTTCTGAGCAATCTGAGAAGTGTCTTGTTTTTGTGACTTGTTCATAATGAGAATTGGCTTAACGATGATCAATTTTGGTTTTGTATGTTATCGGGGAAATGAAATCCCCTCAACTATTGCAGTTGTCAAATTTTTGTATAGAATCAATGTAATTCTTTTAACATGGTAATCCGTAATGCTTTTGTATTTTAAAAGATTTATATTATCAATTTCTGGTACTATAAATTTCAGTATGAAATTATGCTCATTACCATTGAATGAATTTCATTAGTATTGCACTGTAAAACTTAATAGTTGGATTGCATAGTAAATATTGTTTTAAGGTTTATTTTATTAAACCAAATGCATACATAAAAACACAATCCCAAAACTAGAGAAATAAAAGGAAAAGATGGCAGACATATAAAAATTCAAACATAAGTATTGAATAACTACAATAACTAAAAAGATCAAATACTTTAACCTTATCCCCCTCCTGCTCTTTGCCGACGATGCTCTCCTAATTTCCAAAACTCCAACTGGATTACGAAAACAGGTGGAAATCTTCGATAGAGTGTGCATAGAAAGTGGCCTTATGATCAACAACACGAAAGCCAAAGCCACGGCCTTCTGCCACGGGTAATTAAAAAACGAGGCCAAGACTAAGTGTAAAATAGTGGGACAAGCTATTGAGCAGGTCGAGATTTTAAAATACTTGTGGATTCACTTCTCAGCGAAGGGCACTTGCTTTCCCCAGATGGAGACGGCAGCAATTTCATTGGAACTATCGTGTAATGTTGCCCTTAAATTGGCTAGTTCCTTTGGTTGGGGTGGGGGGGTGTTGTCCCTGTGCTAGAACTATACAATATGCAAGCTAAGGCTGCAGGGCTTTACGGTGCTGAAATCTGGGGTTGCACAAAGCTGAGAACACTTTCTTGAGGACATCCCTCTGGCTGCCAAATACAATATAGCCCTTCATATAGAATTAGCTCAACCTCACATAGCAGATACATTGTCAAGCAGACCCATATATTATTGGATACGACCCTGGTTTAGGCCGGAGCTATCAAAATATAGGGACGCTCTAACTTTTGTCATTTCACAGCCAGGTGGGAGCAACATCAAGTGGTGCACTCATATCAGGACCAAACTGAGCGCTCTCAATCTGAACCACCTTTGATCGAATCCTCACATTATGAATCGCCAAAAGCTTTGATCCGGCAAGGTTATTGCGCAAAGGGCACGTCTTGCCATCCCTAATTATACAATGTCCATGACCCAAGCATGTGAATATCAGAGATGCAAACCAGTGCTATGGGAGGAAGAGTACCAGGATAAAATATATGTACCACAGACGAGAAGTCTCTATGCAAATCATCGCCTGGCTACATTGACTCGCAATTCATGTTTTCATGGTGGGCAGTTGTACAGGAGGCCTGCTCAACATGTATATCAGACAGAGAATCAGTTGAGCACTTTTTGTTTCTTTTCCCCCTTAAATGAGCAGTTAGGAAAAGGTAACGTAGGCCGATCTTGCGGAAGTATACCATCCGACATGTCCACAAGGCCTTACTTTTGTCCAAGAGTACATCCAATGACCGCGTGGTCTTTGCATTTTCATGTTACATCAGGCGGGCATGGCAACTCAGGAAGAAAATGTTGGGTCAGTTGAAAGGACCAGTAGTATTACACATGGGCGAGATTGTATTTAGGATTGCACATTGTACTTTGCATTTTTTTAATGAAGTTTGACACTACAAATGTCTGGTGCATATTTTATAAGCTTCATATCTGGTGAATGTTGTATATGTTTTAGCACTATTATGGCACAATTATGTATTCATCTTTAAACATTAATTGCATTTTGCATTGCATTTATGGCCGATGCCAAAATAAACTTTTATTGATTGATTGTAACCTGTTTAGAAGTGCACGGCCTTCCAGAAAACAAATAACAAAAGCAACACATGCAAACCGTTCCTTAATGGCACAGAGATACAACACATTACACACTAAACTTATTTAGGTTTCGGAACAAGTGCATTTGGGAGGTACAGACTGGCAATAAAAACATTGTATGAAAAATAACTGTGTATTCTGTACCATCGAGAAGCAACATAAATACTCTCCTACTTTACGGGAGCGTAGTGTGGCGTCCAACAACACAAAAAGAATACACAGAATGGAACAAATCTCCCACAAAAATTGTACACCTCCAGCTTGGCAAGAAGGTGCTTTGTATACATAAAAAGTGCCCAACCTCAGCATCCAAATATGAATTTCTTAATTCCGATGCTATATCAAGACCAATATTCCATACCCCTGACACTACTAGGAACTACAAAGCCAACCAGCAAAATCTCTAAAATAATCTCTTGATCAACATATTCTGAATTTTGGTCATTCAGCAGCAGTGCCCCAAAGTTTGACAGCATAGGAAACCCTAAAACAGGAGTTGAAACTGACCAAAACCTAAAAACAGGCCCTAAAGAATCCACACACAATGTAATGGAGAGCAGAACTAGAACAGCCCAGCGCACAACTGGTACACGTCATTGAAGCAACACTTTAAACGTGCAGAGTATCTAATATTTCTAAAAATAAAAAAAGCACAGGCAACCGCTCACAGAATACAGACTGAACGACCACAATGTGTACATAGCGACTGGCTCACAGAATTCAAACAATAAGGCCATGAGGAAAGAAACTGGCAGCAATGTGAATTAGGAGCAGTAGAAAACAAGAAACACTTTCTCCAGCACTGCCCTACATACGAAGCCATTTAAGACACGTATTTCCCCACATTTTACGAGAATAGGGAGGTCTCTGCAAGTACAACCAGACAAAAAGAGCCCTGTCTCCTCCGTGGACAAACGTCACAATTTGCAGAGAGAACAGCAAAACACGTGGAGTCATGCCGCCAGAAGACAATATGCACATTCGAAAAAAAGCTAAACAACAACATGATCTCTACTGAAAATAATATAGCATTTATTTATACCATGTATTTAGCTTGGCAACAGTTGTCTAATTGCAAATAAAGTGCCTTGTATGTATCGTATTATTTTATTGTACTGCATATCTGGACGGCTCCCTGACACCGAAGTGCATTTCAGAAAGAGGGAAAGACTACGGCCGGGAAAAGCGACAAGGCAACTGGCACTTTGAACATAAAAGGAAAACACTCACATACTGAATGGATCACCCACTCGCATGTCTCAAGAATGTTATCTTCTGAATTTAAAGTGGCGTGAGTCAACAATAGATGGCCAAGTTGCAGGCCAATCGAAATCCAAACACAGAGGACAGGCATGCACTTGGTAACCCGCTTATTGTGCAGCCCGACTCGGGCATGGTGAGAGCTGCAATGCTGATCTTCATTAGAAGCCCTTCCAAGTCACAGGGCCTCATTACGAGTATGGAGGCAGCCATGCCGCTAAAAGGGGTCCAGGTCCGGGGCCCGCAAAAGGGGACTTACCGGGCCATTCCGACCTTTGAGGGCCTGGTAAATCCCTTTCGTGGGACCCGGACCCGGTACATCCCTATTCCCATTTGAGTCCCTCATAGGGCTCAATGGGAATGGGGAGGATGCTAACAATGGGCCTGGGCCCATTGTTAGCATCCTGGACTGCTTGCGGGACCCGCTAAGCAGTCCTCGTAATAGGGCAGCCTGTAATTAACAGTGCCGGTTCCGTACCGGCACCATTTATTATGGGACCGCCAGGGGCCTAATGAGGCCCACAGACTACACAAGGAAAGAGTAAGGCCTCATACCTTTGCCTTCCAACATGGTTTCCCAATTCTCCTGAGCTTTCCCCCTTCTCGGTTCACCACTGAGCTGCTGGATCACTAGGAATTTGCTGCTGAATGAATCAATTCTCTTCTTGTTGGTGACTTGTTTTAGTGGCAGCTCAGTGTGTTCTACTGGCCTGAGCATGACAGTCAGATTGGATGCAACACTGTTGCAGGGGTCAGTGCAGCACCTGGATGTTCTGCAGGGCGGGAGAGGCTGTTCTGAGTAGTGCACATAGTATAGGAATGGGTTGAGGCCCATCAGCCTCTGTTAGCTTGACTTCTAGCACAATATTTCCAACAGAGCAATACTCCTAGGCCTGCCTGAATGAGAATATGATATGATATTGTATTTATATTGGGCTCATACACATGTGTTTCAGAGCGCAACCAGGCAAGGGAGGGGAAACAAGGGAGAAACAGTACAACGATCTTACAAGGCCATATGCAATTAAGGATTACAGGAATGAGAAATATATAAAACTTTACACATAAAAATATAATATCTTTACAAAGGAGTGAAATATACAGATACGTATAGGGCTCAAGTACGGGGGTTGTTGGAGTTCAAATGACTGATGAGATTCCTT
The DNA here is from genome assembly GCF_040938575.1 of Ambystoma mexicanum. Classification (NCBI taxonomy): domain Eukaryota; kingdom Metazoa; phylum Chordata; class Amphibia; order Caudata; family Ambystomatidae; genus Ambystoma; species Ambystoma mexicanum. The sequence goes on along the minus strand of NC_090926.1, from coordinate 693,707,607 downwards.
CTAAAGTGCAGGTAGGGTTGATCGGCTCTCAGGTTGTGTGGCAAAGAATTCCAGAATGTGGCGGCTTTCACAGGGAAACTGTTACCTCCAATGGTGGAGAGTTTGAATCTGAGAATTATCAGACAGTTGGAATTGATAGTTCTTGTTTGTCTAATGGATGACTTTCTCTTAACTTTGTCCATCAAATAGCTGGGGACAGCATTGTTGAGGGCTTTATGGGTTAAGGAGGCCAACTTTAGTTTGATTTTATTATCGGTGGAGAGCCAATTGTGTTGCCGTCTGGTAGTGGAGATGTGTTCTCTTTTATTAATGCCGAGGGCATCTCTCAAGGCATTATTTTGCAGGATTTGTAACCTATGGGTAATGACTTTGTTAGCACCGCTATATAGGGCATTACAATAATCGAGCCTGGAGAGTATGAGTGCTCTTGCCAGGATCATGCAGCTATCATTAGACAGGAATGGTCTGCCTGCTCCTATAAATTTGCAGGTGTACGCAGTGGTAGATGCTAGTGAGTTGACCTGTTTAGTGAATGACATAGTGGCATCCAGGTAAAAGCAGAGAGTTTTTACCTCCCTGGATACTTTGATAATGTTGCCGTCTATGTTGAATTCGGCATATTCGAGGCCTAATTTGTTGATATTGGTGGGGGTACCGAGGATGATGAGCTCTGTCTTGTCATCATTCAGGCATAGGCCATGAGATGCCATCCATGCCTGAATGATGAGATACACCCTTTTCACCAACTCTCTGTCCTTACTGTGATCCCCTGAAAGTGGGAGGAGAATCTGAGTGTCATCTGCGTAGTTGGTGTAGGTGACACCCAGATGATCCAGATCGTCGAACAGAGGCTTGGTGAAGATGTTGTATGGTGTGGGGGAGACGCATGAACCCTGCGGGACTCTGCAAGTAATAGGAGATGGGTCTGCTGCTGCTGATGGGGAGAATACTCTCATTGTTCTCTCGCTCAAAAAAGGATTCAATCCATCTGATGGCTTCTGCGGAGAAATGAGTAGCTGAGTCCAGGTGTCTGCAGAGGACCTTGTGGTCGACAAGGTCGAATGCCGCGGAGAGGTCAAGTAGGAGGAGGAGTGCTGTTTTTCCCTTATCCCTCAGATCATCAATTTGGGTCTTCAAGTCAATGAGGGCTGTTTTCGTACTGTGTAGTGGTCGGAAGCCTGATTGTCTGGAGCCTAGTAATTTGTGTAGTTCTAGGAATTTTTGGATCTGGACATAGGCCACTTTGTCCAAGATTTTCAGTAGAAAGGGTAGGGTGGTGATGGGACGGTAGTTAGTGGGGATGAGGGGATCAAGCGTCTGCTTTTTAAGGAGGGGGAGCACCCAGGATTGTTTTAAGTTGGAGGGGATGCTACCTGAGGAAAAAGATGCGTTTATGAGTTTGGAAATGAAGGGCGATAGGTCTCTGGCTGCTTCCTTGATTATGTGTGCAGGGCAAATGTCGCCTTTGCAGTTTAAGGGTTTGAGAGAAAGTATTATTTTCTCGACCTCCAGGGTGGTAGTTTTAGAGAAGGAGAATGAATTAGTGTGTGTGCTAGGTAAAACATTAGACGGAGGTTTGGGAGGGTTGGTGAGTCTTTTTTTAGTTGAATTTTATTTTGTAGGGTGTTTATTTTATCTGCTAGAGCCTGTTGGATGTCTGCGCACCAGGTCTGGTCCTTGGTGCAGGTGTCGGGTGTGGCAATGGGTGACTCAAGTTCCTTCAAGATGGAGAAGAGCTCCTTCATGCTTGAGTTGGAATTGGCAATGCGGTTGTTGTAGGAGTTCCGTTTAGCTAGACAGATTTCAGCTTTGTTTTGACGCAAAATCGTATCTAGAGTGGCTTTCTTTTCACTGGAAGGGCATAGTTTCCAAGCAGATTCACATTTTCTCTTTTTTTAGGCAGAGGGCTTTGAGTTCAGGTGTGTACCATTTATTTAAATGGGTTTTGGGCTTGCTGGTGCGAAGTTTAAGTGGGGCAATTTTGTCCATGGTGTTTAATATAATTTTGTTATATTCGTGAACTAGTGTGTTGGGATCTAGATTGTCTGGCAATACGTTTAGCGTTGGAAGGATGGCTGGGATGATTCTTTCTACTGTTATATTTTTCCTATTCCTTGTTAGGCAGGGTGGTGCCAGTGGTCCAGTTGTAGTAGGTGGTCTGGCGGTCAGTAAGTTAAATGAGACCAAGGAGTGGTCGGTCCAAGGTAGTGGTGTGGTAGAGGAGATGACCGCTGAGCAGTTTGCATCAGCAACCCAGTCTAGGGTTCTTCCCTTCAGGTGAGTGGGTAGGTTGACTTTTTGTGAGAGTCCGTGTGATGAGATAGTATTGGCTATGATGGAGGCATGCATGTCTGCTGGATCATTAAACCCTAGGTTGAAGTCACCTAGTAACAGTAATTGTGAGGTGGGTTTCGCATTGTTGGTTAGTAGGCTATGCAAATCTTCCTCGAAAGTCCCAAGCGGACCAGGTGGTCTATAGACCAGGTGGATGGTGAGGGATTGGGTGTTATTTATAGGGAGTTTGGCAGTGAGGGATTTGCACGATTGCAGGGTTTGAGTCGGGGCTAGTCTGAGAGCTAAACTTTCTTTAGATATTATGGCGATGCCGCCGCCACGGTTGCCCACCCTGTCCTGCCTGGATATGGTATAGCCATCTGGGATGGCCAGCATTAGAGACGGGCCTGCTGCATTGTGTAGCCAAATTTCAGTTAGAGCGATAAAATCTAGTTTATCTTTAATGATTAGGTCTGCTATATCAAGGGCATGTGCGACCAGTGATCTTGTATTAAGGAGAGCTTATAGGAGTGTTCTTCCATTTTTTCCGGGATGTTTGTATGAGAGATTGGTTTGGACTTAGTGCTGGGGATGGTGGGACTTTTGGTGGTAGGTGGGGCAGACGGGTGGTTTAGGGCGATGGATTTTCTGGTATGGTAGCCTTTAGTTTCGTCTTTGGAATCAGAGAGGAGTCTTCGGGGCGGCTCATATAGTTTTAGAGAGTCTAGGCGAAGTTTGTTATTTCTTTCAGTGGTAGGGCAAGGCCGGGAGGATACCTTATGCCAGAAGGGTCAAGATAATGGCTGGCTATGTAGGAATCATTAGGAGGACTGGTGGCTAACTGAGAGGGGGGGGCTCCTGAGTCGGTATCCTGAATGGGAGTATCGGGGGATGCGAGCGTGGCCATCGCACAGAGGGTGAGTAATACAGTTAGCATTTTCTGCAAATCAGCGCTGGCGTTGTGTGAGCAGGCGGGGATAGCTGTGTAGATGCTATCTGGGAGATAGGCAGGTCTAATAGGATAGGGTGACAGTCTAGATGTCCAGATGCAAGTCAGTGGAGTTCAGAGGTGCAGTAATGGCTAGGTTCTATGCCGTGGCATGGCAGATCCGATCACGGGGTACTACAGTACAGTGGTAAAGCAGGGGATAATGCAATTCAATGGAATGGCGGTTAGGGCACAGGGATACTGTAGTACAGTGAAATGGCAGTTTAGACCAGGGTATAATGCAATTCAGTGATATGGCAATTCAATAACCTGGCGGTTCATAGCCGGGCAAAGTGCAGATCAGTAATGTGGCTGCTCAAAACAGGGTAAAATGGGTAAAATGCAGTTCAATCACTAGCAAATCAATTCAGGGCAAGGCAGAATACAAATCAATAGTGTGGCCGCTCAAAACAGGCTAAAATGCAGTTCAATAACTGGCAAATCAATTCAGGGCAAGGCAGAATACAAATCAATAGTGTGACCGCTCAAAACAGGCTAAAATGCAGTTCAATAACTGGCAAATCAATTCAGGGCAAGGCAGAATACAAATCAATAGTGTGGCCGCTCAAAACAGGCTAAAATGCAGTTCAATAACTGGCAAATCAATTCAGGGCAAGGCAGAATACAAATCAATAGTGTGGCCGCTCAAAACAGGCTAAAATGCAGTTCAATCGCTGGCAAATCAATTCAGGGCAAGGCATATTCGATCACGTGACCATTCGGATCACGGAGATAATGCTGTTCAGTGAAATGGATCACAGGGATAGTGTCAATCAATTACCTTAAGAGGTTATGCAGAGTCTGGTGGTAGTCGACCAGGGGTCCTGGCTAGCGGCTTAGGACAGACGAGGGACAGGCACTGTGCGTTAGGGCGAGTACCTTCGAGGCGTGGGCCGGCTCTCAGCCTGCCGGCTTGTGATTGGCAGTAAGTGGTGGTGGGGAGCCAATCACAGGGCGTGCAGTGCTGAGAGGCCGGATAGGAGGCTGTAATGATGGCGGGTGGTCATCTTGAAGTGAGGTAAGCCTTGTGGCTTCCAATGGCAAAATAATGCACTCCGGTGCAGATCTGGGTGCTCAGGATGCAGGAGGGGCAGCTGGGCAATTGTGAGGGATGGCGCTAGGATGAGAAGCAAAGTCGCCGTGAAGTTGCCTCAGGATGCGGGAGCGCTCGAGTAGCGCAAGAGGTGCCTACCTTTCTCCAGGCAGGGTACACCAGTTGTGTTTTATCATCATTCAAAAATATGTAGTACGTTTGTTAGCAATGTTTTGTTGTAACCAGGAATTTAATGCAGGGTATGGATTTTGAATCTAGGCTGTCGGTAGCAGATTAGATCACTAGATTGGACTGACTGTACTCTACATTCCCTCTCGCTCGCAAATAATGATGCTACTATGCGGTTAACCTTTGCCTGGGCTCGGCAGTGCATACAGCCTAACCCTTTAATTGCAGCGGTAGGCAGGGGGAACTATTTCATGCATTGCTATTCAACAGAAACATAACATTACATTCTGACTATAATAAGGGGATAGATCAGGGGCAACATGCCCGTCTTGGAAGCAAGACAAGCCGATGCAGAGCAACACAGATTCAATCCCCGGTCCCGTTCTTAGAAATCTCCGGGGATTAAGCGTGTTATAAATAAACCATCACAATGGTCATAGCCAGAATTGTGGGCAATGACATTTAGAAGAAGCAAATCCCTGAGGCCCAGAAGATTGCAGATGTCGTATAGTCCTCCTCTGACAACATCTGGTACGTATTACGAGGATCCACAGTGTTACAGGTCTACACTGGTGTGTTCTCCCCGGTCGCTCTGTGGCAGCTGGGAATGCAACTTTTATTTATAGGGCACGCGGCGGAATGCAAACTCACACTGCCGCGTGCTGAAACCCTTAAAGGGGCAACACCACACACATTGTCTCCCACATTGCAGGAATTTACAGAGGCGTTTTGTTGGAATGTTGACGACATGCGGCCTGAAATATTGCACAGACCTATGAAAAGGTCCCCTTCCATGGATGGAACACAGAGACAAAATAAGAGAGGAAGCCCCTTAAAAGAAAAAGGAAAATATCCTAACATCAATAGCGTGCACTAATGCCAACACTGTGTAGCACGAGACCTATATTGGTATTCGTTGCAAAAAAGGTTTCCAAATCCAATATAAAAGTAGAGACCAGAAGGCAGGCAGGGTTTTAATTGTCCTTATTTCAATTGGAAGAAGGTAAGTGTGATGTTTAAAGGGGCGGGGCGCTGCAGGACAAGAATGGAGACACACACGCGCACTCAGTGATGCCATGTCAGAGTCTGCCTTGGCGGGCTTTCTAGCTCTCCTTTATTTCACCCCCTCACGTGGTCTCTCCTGACCACATCATCCTACATTCATGTACTATCACATGACGTAGATATGTGGTGGTGCAGGTCTCATGCTGGAGAAGACCTGTAGAGTCCTTCATCTTTCTGGATAGTACGTATAAGAGTTTGGGAGCAAGAAGAAAACAACATAGGAGAGAGAGCGTCTTTGGTTATATTGCAGCCAGCGTTTCCTTTGTTCACCCTCACTACGCTTTTACATTGTTTAGCCACTTTGATCTCATTAGAAGTGCGTCCTGTTTAATGACTTATGACGTTTCACCAGCAGTCCCTCTATCCACTTTACAGCTTGTACACCTCCTGGATTCTGGAAACAAAATACCGAGTCAAGATCCAGAAAAGAGAATATCTATCCAGGGTCACACCTACCTCAGAGTTCACGTGATTGTAAACAATGAATTACAACAATGGACACTATCGCCAGTCCCACGGCCTTCCATTCAAATGACAGTGCATTCATTGCTCCATATTGTTGGTTTGGCCTCTCAAAATGTCGTACGTCATATCGGTTACCCAAGGGCACATGCAGCACAGCAGGTTAAAGATCAGCCAAGTGACCATCACCATTAATTACCGGTGTCTGTAGGCCTGGCTGTAGAGTGCTTTAGCTCTCTGATGTTGCGGATTTTTGTAATTAGTACGATTTAAAAAACAAAAGGACCTTGACTATTCCAGTTGCATTGAAATTCCATGTTGCAGGAAATCCTGTGCGCCCCCCCTCTGTAGAAGTCACTGCTTGTCATGCAGGGTTTAAGAGAGAAGCACAATCTACAATTAGCGTGGAAAGTAATGCTGCAGCAGCGTGTATGACTACAATGGGCACTTCAGCTATGCACTGTGTAACGCTGCAGCAGCGTGTTACTACAATGGGCACTTCAGCTATGCTCTGTGTAACGCTTTAGCAGCGTGTGACTACAATGGGCACTTCAGCTATGCACTGTGTAACGCTGCAGCAGCGTGTGACTACAATGGGCACTTCAGCTATGCACTGTGTAACGCTGCAGCAGCGTGTGACTACAATGGGCACTTCAGCTATGCTCTGTGTAACGCTGCAGCAGCGTGTGCCTACAATGGGCACTTCAGCTATGCTCTGTGTAACGCTGCAGCAGCGTGTGACTACAATGGGCACTTCAGCTATGCACTTCAGCTATGCTCTGTGTAACGCTGCAACAGCGTGTGACTACAATGGGCACTTCAGCTATGCTCTGTGTAACGCTGCAACAGCGTGTGACTACAATGGGCACTTCAGCAAAGCTCTGTGTAAAGCTGCAGCAGCGTGTGACTACAATGGGCACTTCAGCTATGCACTTCAGCTATGCTCTGTGTAACGCTGCAACAGCGTGTGACTACAATGGGCACTTCAGCTATGCTCTGTGTAACGCTGCAACAGCGTGTGACTACAATGGGCACTTCAGCAAAGCTCTGTGTAAAGCTGCAGCAGCGTGTGACTACAATGGGCACTTCAGCTATGCTCTGTGTAACGCTGCAACAGCGTGTGACTACAATGGGCACTTCAGCTATGCTCTGTCTAAGAAGCAGTTACCAAGGACAGTTTGTATGAAAGAAATGGTGTATTTGTGATGCATAAGAAAAGAGGTATTAACAGCACCAGTGGTCGAAGTGAGCGGGAGCGGTTGGGAGCGGTGGTCCTCCACTTTTTTAAATTAAGCTTTACAGTTCCTATACTTTTATTTTAAAAAGAAACCGTTCCGGAACAGTTTCGTTTTAAAACAACAGTGTAGGAAGAAGGTGAAACGTGCACTTTCAGTGCACTGCACTAAACGTTCCCTTAACAGGTAAATGTGTTTGGGGGTTTGTATTGTGTGTGGGAGGTGGCAGGGCAATGGGGTTCGTGAGGAGTGGGGCAGGCTAGCAGGGAACATAGTTCCACTACTTCTTTTCTTACACTTCGACCACTGACAAGGACCAGCAAAAGGACTACGTGGTCCATGTATGTTGTTAACCGTTTGTCCCTGATCCGCATTTGAGTGCATTACACGAATTCATAGTGTAAAGCAATGCTCACTTTCCTGCAGCAAGAGCACAGGGTCGGCTCTCTCGCTATTAAGGCTCTAGCTATTGATGGAAACTATTGGTATCGTAAGAAATAGAGGATGTTCTATAAACAAGACACATCTTCTCTAAAGTATTAGCAGTGTAGTTAGTTTAAAATATTAAGTATACGCAATCGTGTATACACAGAAAGCACATACATCTTTGTGTTCAACACAAAACCCTTTCTCTGAAAGCACAATGGCAGACGTTCTTGATTTGCCATTGTTCATTAAAATTAACAAATTGTTGATTTTGCATTTGTAAAGCGCACTAAATCCTTAGGCATTATCATTTATGCGAAATTTCTTTCTGTTGTTCAACAGCAGATTCAAACGTTTATTTTCTCCAATGTCAAAAACAAATATTGGTGTTAGAGGAAGATTGCATTGAAAAATGACATTTATGTACACATGTGTAACTCATTTCTCCTCCCCTGTTTGAATGTGGGGCTGTGGATTTCTTGCATGTGCCTGTAATTTGAATGTGGACCATAACGAGTCACATCGAATTCTGTAAGTTTGTGTTACACACAAACTGTAACATCAATTTAGAACTCAAAAGATCTTGCTTCAGACACCCAATATAGGAAAATGATTTTATGATTTCCTAATACAAGGATGAGTAACCCTCCCACTTCACTTGGTAAATCCGGTCCAAAGGTTCAGAACCCTCTCCTACTGTGCATGTCAAGCGAGGAGGATGTATTTGTAAATCCCCCAAGCCCTGTTGCAACCGGTTACACTTATAGGGCAAGGGGGAACGTATGCTTACATACAAGGCATTATGCAGACAAGGGTATGTACATACTGGTCATTCAATGACGTATATGCATAGAAAGGACTCAAAGGTCTGAGTCCTGTTCAAGTCATCAGGCAGACAAGCAGAATCTCAGTATAGTTAGTTAACATATATCAGTCCACAGTTTAATATTTCTGAACACACCCTCTCTCTTCGTAGCTGGTGGACACCATTCTCCTCCCCACGCCTCCCACCCCCCAGTGCCCAGTGACCCCCACCCTCCCACTGGCACCCTATTAGCCACCCCCATTAGTTTCAACCTCTAAGGCTCTGGATATTTCGGTTTAAGCCAATATTTTATAAATGTGCACCTTCGCAGACTTAAAACTGTTTGTAGTAGGGCTACTACTGGTGTTCCTTCAACCAGTCAACAGTCAGGTTTTACATCCACTTTTTTGCTTACCCTGCTCTTTCCTCTTGTCTGAAGAAGACATCGGGCCTCATTACGCGGTGGGCGGTAAGGGATTACCGGCACCGGTAAGGGCACCGGTGCCGGTAATCCCTTACCGCCCTACTACGAGTTCCCTTTGCGGGTCCTGCCTTTTACCAGGTGTTAAGGACAGGAGCCGCAAAGGGACTTTAGAGCTAATAACGGTACCGCAAATTGCGGTACCGTTATTAGCGCCTTCCCCATTGAGCCCTATAGGGGCTCAAATGGGAATGGGGAAGGGCCCTGGTGAATGGGGAATTACGGGCCCCGCCAACCTTGGAATGGGGCGGTAATAGCTCCATTCACCAGGGTGGAGTCGGTAAGGTTTTGGAGGCAGCCATGGCGCTAATAGCACCATGGTTACCTCCAACCTTGTAATGAGGCCCATCATGAGTAGATTGACCATGAATACCATTGGGATGTTGGCATGTATGTCAAAAGTGGGCTTCCCGCATGCTGGGCACAGGGATTGCAAATGGTAATGCCATGTATCATGAAACGGCAAGAAAGACATTTGTAAAGTGAAACACTTTTTTAAACTTAAAAACACCAGTTGATTTCTTTACTTTGTGTATAGTGTTTTTGTGGGAATACCCCCACAGAATTCATGCTATTCTTGTACAACTTCATTTGAGTATTTTATCACAGGATACTTCTAAATATTTTAGGGGCTTGGTCAATTTAAATTATGGGCCTGATTCATGTATTTGTTTGTGCAGAAAATAGGGACTTTGCAGTGCGCAAAACCCCCTCTGTCGATTCATGGAATCTACTTTGCAGGACTTTTCCAGACTTTGCAGGGGCTCTGTGCAGGTCCGACATGGTTCTGCGATGCATTTGATTGCCTTGCGTGAGACTCCACAAGGAGGGTGGGCCGGGCCTACGCAGAAATTTAAATAGTCGGCGGAACATGCATATTCCCTATTCTCTACGCAGAATGAGGAAGAACAAGGCATTACGTGAGCATGTTGAGGGACGGCCTGTGCGAGGAAATCGCACTCGCAGCACCATGCAAAACCAAGCATATTCATAAATCTGACCACGCAACATCACATCGGGAGAATTAGCACGCAAACCTCCCAATCATACCGCCAACTGAAAGCAGGCGGAAGGACCCAATCCCATCAGAATCACTGAGCAAAGGTAAAGTACGATCAGGAATGTGGGGGTGCATGCACACAGTTGGGGTGTCGATCGCAGTTAGGAGTGTGTGTATGCAGAGTAGTAGGGATAATCCATGCTTTTCAGGGGTTTGCATGCAGATTTACTGGGGACTGACATTTACAATAAATAGTACACATTGATGGGGTGCTCTGAATGGTTACGGGGACCCCACACAGTGTTGCCCAGATGCTTCCTTGATTGGGGGGATTAATACGGAGTATTGCCGGGGTGCATTACTTCACGGATGAGGAGGGCGCATAGGTTGCTATACGTGGCTGGATTTGCTTTGTGTGGGGGCGTGTCATGTTCCAGCTGATACTTGCGCATAGGTATACTTTGCTGTCAAAATTCCAGGGATGTGCAAAGTCGTTTTCGGCGCAAGGGACTTTGTAGGATTTATGCACATTTTCTATGAATCTGGCCCTCTATGCTTTTTCTGCCAAGTGTTATTAGAAAACTGAGCTGTGTGTTCATGGCTGCCCACTTTTGATATTGTACATGTGAGAGAATGGCCCCTACTTCTGCTATGAATGCAAACAAACGACCTGTCTGAACCCACCCACGAACAGTGCCTATTGCGGCACATATATTTTAGAAGGAATTGCAAAATGCATCGGTTTTACAAGCAAATGTGAACATATAGCAGAGGTTTGGCAGCCCAGGCAGGAGATGCTGCCACTGTGCGTCTGTGTTCAGCTACCAGTTGCAGTCTTTCTACAGTTCCAATCGTTTAAGGAGGAGGTCTTCAACACAGCCCACAATGCGGCACGTTCTGGGAGTTGTGAGCAGAGGTGTGGCAGGCAAGGCAGTCCGGGCAGGATGGCGGAGAGCAGAGATACTTTGCCGATGGATTTGGTGACAGAAAAAGTGATGGAGCAGACCGCTCAGAAAGATGTCAACCCCCGGAATGCAGCCATAACAGCCATTGAGACTGAAGCGACTGTGAACAGCCCAGCATCGAAAATGGAACATCGATGGAGGTCGGCATCGACATCAACGTCAGAGAAGGTCAGTCCAACAGGGGGAGAAAAGACTGTATGCAGACCCGAGAAGAACTGTATATCTGTTCATGGTTGAGGTCATTATAAATACGAGTACGGCCCTCTGCATGAATGGTAACCAGATGGAGGAATTACATTTGCCACGTACGCATCATGATAGAAGAGAAGAGCAACCCGAAACAGTTTACACACTGGAAATAATATGCCTAGATTCTAACACTCCCGAACAAGAAAGAAAAAGGGAGCATACCGCGAAATCACTGCAGTCTGGGGGATCGCTTAAAGGGAAACCACAACTAAATGCTTTTGCAGAAGCTGAAGAGAGTCTATCTAAAAAATACACATCTAGCAACTGCATCCGCAGTAGATATTAATACAGCATGTAAGATGCCGTATCCTATTGTAAGCAATCAAGAGATGTCTGCAATAGAGAGGGGGCCTATACACCAAGACAGCGGCCTAGTTTATACCAAGGAATCCAAGATGCTGACTGGCTCAAAGGTGATCAGTAGTGCAAGGAGTGATCAAAAAATTACTCATATGACTATGCCAGCTATGGAGACGCGACCTCTTGACAGCATAGGCTGCCCCTGGCCGCTGGACACTGAAAGAGGCGGTTATTCCAAAGAAAAATCAGTGGGTAAAAACCCCATTGAGAAATCTGGGTCAATGATAGGTGCAAAGAACTGCAGCACCCGACATGGAATTGAAAAGAAGATATTGAAACCAATAGGATTAAGGCCGAATGATCACCAAACTTGCCATTGTTTCTTTTATTAAAACCCAATGCCAGCACCTAAGGCCCCCAACTTTCAGGCGTATTGCCTGCTGCCCACAGAAGCCAATGGGTGAAAGAAATTCCTGACCAATTGTTGTTAGAAAGTACTATGGTGATGGAAAAGGGTGATGTTTATCCTGAAAGGAGTTACCCAGTGGAACACAACAACATGGGTCTAATAGCAAAAGAGAAAAGAATTTGAATGCACAAAAGGAGTTTGAAGAACACAAAGAATTGGCACACTCTCAAAAACTGCCCATGAAACCGGCACAGTCAATGAAAACAGCAACCTTTCCTAGGAACTTAAATGGGAAGCACAAAAGATGCAGAACAAAGTCAATGGAGGAACCTTCAGATACAAGAGAGTGGACAAAAGACTCTGTTATCAACAACCGAAACTGATAAAGAAGACCTAATTCAATATCAAATGGAACCCGTTCAAGGGAAACCAAGAGAAATAGATTTTTTAACAATTTCGACTCTGGTAACTACAATGGCCCATTCAAGAAACTATATGAACAAATTGGGGACCAACTGAAAGATCAAACTACAATGTTAGCAACACTGCTTTCAAAAATGACCTTTGTGGAGGGTTTTATAAAGGGAATTCAAAATAGTTTAGACAATAGTACAAAAAAAGTTTCAAACTTGTTGCATACTATACCTGATCCTATCATTAAGGAAAAGGCAAACAGAAGAGCTTCTGGAGCATTTGATTCGACGGACATACACTTGACAGATTTTGTGGCCCCAAGAAGGAGAATTCAGAGGAAACACAAACTGATATGAAGCAACTACCTGATGAGTCTAATGAAGGTTTTGTAGACATTGTAACTCAAGAGGGACAGACTGTTGGAATTATTTATTTATTTATTTATTCACATTTGTTAAGCGAACAGCAGCCGTGGGCATTGTGGCACTAGTTACAGTGGATATTCATATCTTAGTTACAGTGGTCACGTAAACACATACATACAGCATGAGATGGCATTGTGGCTTGTAGCGCATAGGAGCAGATATCATAGTACTGCGCAAGTAAGTATAGTGAGCTAGCAGCTAGTTGAAGAGTGTAGTTTTTAGGTTTTTTCGGAAGGCCTGAAGAGAGGTTTCTGCTCTGAGGGCTGTGCGTAACGTGTTCCAGAGTTTAGGTGCCAGATAGGGGAATCCTAGGCCTCCTGCCTTGGCCCTGGTGATTCGGGGCACTGTGAGTTGGTTGGTGTACTCGAGTCTAGTGGGTCTCGTGGATTGTGTTCTGACTAGAGAGTCAGATAGATAGGAGGGCGCTGTTAGGTTGATGCATTTGTGTGCGGTGGAGAGAATCTTGAAGGTGATTCGGTCTGTAACTGGTAGCCAGTGAGCGTTTTTTCTTGCTTGGGAGATGTGCTCTCTTTTGGGAATACTTAGGGCTGCTCTAAGAGAGTTGTTTTGAGTGGTTTGGAGTCTGGCTGAGATTTCTATTGATGTCCCCGCTAGGAGGGAATTGCAGTAATCCAATTTAGCTCCTATTGTAGCTCTTGCAATGGAGAGGCAGTTGTCTTGTGTTAGAAACGGCTTTATGGCATTGATTAGTTTGGTACTCAGAGCGTAGGCTGATATAATGGTGCTAACTTGCTTATCCATAGATAGTGTAGCATCAATGTGGACCCCGAGCGTTTTAACTGACGAAAGGACTGGGATGATATAGTTGTCAATGCAGAAGTTTTGATAGGTTGGACTCAGTTTGGCTAGCGTGGATTTTTGTCTGAGAATGAGGATTTCAGTTTTATCCCCGTTGAGGCATAATCCATTGGTGGCCATCCAAGCTTGGATTGTGGAGTAAATTTGTTGAAGGGTAGAGGTGTCTTTGATATAGCTCCCCGTGAGAGGAAGGAGCACCTGGGTATCATCAGCATTGTTTGTGTATGTGATCCCAAGTGCATCCAGTTGATCAAAGAGTGGCTTTGTAAATAGATTGCAAAGCGTAGGGGCAGTACAGGATCCCTGGGGAACACCACAGTGTATGATAGTGGGTTCAGCGTTTGCTAAATTGGAGAACACTTTCATGGCTCTGCCTTGTAGGAAGGTCCTGATCCAAGTCGCTGCGTGATTGGAGAAGTGCGCAGCATGTGTGAGGTGGTTGGTGAGGGGGTTATGGTCAACGAGATCAAACGCTGCTGAGAGGTCTAGGAGCAGGAGTAAGGCAGGCTTACCCATGTCAAGGATGGAAGTGATTTGGTTTTTCAGATCTAGTAATGCGGTTTCCGTTCTGTGTCCTTTGCGGAACCCTGATTGTCTCTTACCAAGGATAGAGTTGGTTTCGAGGTACAGTTGGATTTGCCTGTGGGCAGCCTTATCTAATATTTTAAGAAGAAATGGGACAGTTGTAATTGGTCTATAATTATTTGGTTGGGAGGGGTCTAATGTAGGTTTTTTTAGGAGTGGACGTACCCACGCCTCTTTGAGGCAGTTGGGGACTACCTGTTTTGAATGAGGCGTTTATGAAGGCAGTGATTAGTGGAGCAAGCTGCTCCGCGCATTCTTTGATAATTTTTGGGGGGCATACATCGCCCTTGCATAGCAATGGTTTGAGATGTTTTAGGATGTCTAAGACGTCTGTCTCAGATATTTCAGAGAAGGAGAAATTGGGATGGATGATGCCTGAGCGTTTGTGGTGGGTCTGCTTTTGGTGCTTCTGTTTAGGTAATGCTTTGTAATGGTCAGAGATTTTGTTCTGGAGGAGTTCTATTTTTTTTAGCATGGCAGCTTGTATGCTGGAGCACCAGGCTGCATCTTTAACAATTTTGTCCGTGCAAGTGGGAGGTACTGTTAATTCTTTAAAGATGGTAAATAGCTCTTTAGATTGTGAGTTGGCCGAAGAGATTCTGTTGTTGTAGGATTCTGATTTGGCTTTGAAGATAGATTCTTTGTATTTTTTAGTGATGGTTCGGAAGATATCCTTAGTGGTGTCACAGGGGTTAGCCTGCCAGGTTTTTAGCGCTTGCCGTTTGGAGTTGCGCAGGTTCAGTAGCTCTTCTGTGAACCACGAGTTGGAGTGGAAGGATTTATTTTCTTTTTTGTTTTCTAGCAGGGCGACTGTGTTGATGGCATTAGTCAATGTGTCACTGAATAATTCCGCTAGTATGACAGGCTCGGGAGAGAATGGTGGTGCTAGGCATGGGGGGTTGAGATATGCACTGATGTTCTCTGCAGTGAGTTTTTTGCGCTTTTGGCTACTGTGGCCGGTGCTGGAGTGGTGGGCTTGGCGCATGGCGTTGTGGGGATGGTGAATAGCAGGCAGTTATGGTCTGTCCATGGGAGGGCAGTATTGGAAACCATGTTTGTGTCGCAGTTGTGGTCTATAATCCAATCTAAGATGCAACCTTTTACATGTGTGTGAGAAGTGACTTAAAGAGAAGCCAAGGTCACTAAGGTCCTTTGAGAAGGATGTGGCGGTTTTGTCATTGGTGTCGTTGAAACCTGGATTGTTGTCGCCTAGGAGAAGTGTTTTGGTGGATTTTTTAAAATTGTTTCCTATGAGGTGGGTAACTTTTCCTATGAAGTCGGACAGAGTTCCTGGAGGGCGGTAAACCACATGTATATTTATTGTACTGTTAGGCGATAAGGCTATTTTGGCGGATAAGATGTCTACTTTTCCTTCTCCCTGGTGGTGTATGGGTCTGATAGATATGCTCTCTTTGAATATTAGGGCTACTCCTCCTCCTGTTTTGGCTAGCCTGTCCTGTCTGAGGATAGAGTAACCTTTGGGCAGTGTGATTGTGATGGCTGGGCCGGAGGCTTCGTGGAGCCAGGTTTCCGTGATGGCCAATATGTCTAAATCTTGGTTGGTGATAAGATCATTAACTTCTAGCTCATGGGCATTGAGCTAGCGAACATTGAGTAGGGCGCATCTGTAGCGACGGTGTTGGTGGTTAGTTTTGGTAGGTTCATTAATTTCTGATTTAAGAGATGAAGAGGATTGTTTGGTATTCTTGTAGGAGGGAGTCTGGTGGTGCACCTTGGTGCTGTTATTGCTGGAATTAGTTGGGCAGAGGTGATTGTTGTTAGCTTTGCGGGTGGTCCTCGATCCTAGGTGCTTATTTCTGAGTGAGATAGAGGAGGGTATGGTGGCAAGGTTCATAGGCTGAGAGCGGTTCCTAAGTCTGAATAGTCTGGAGTGCAGTGTAGTGGTGTGCATGGCTGCGATTGTGGTGTGTTGGGAGGGCCTATGCAGGAAGTCTATGGTGCTGGAATTAATGCTGCTGTTGTACACGTGGGTATCTTGACCTGGCCTACGAACACGTGTGAGCAAGGTGCCTAGCATGCATATGAGTAGCGGCAGAATGTGCATGTTGGAGTGGGGTGGCAGTCAGGAGTAGTCAGTCTAACTGGTGTTTATTCCTTAGTGCAGTAATAACCTGGAGTGGCTGTTAGCACTAAGGGCAATATGCAATTACTAGAGAGTAGGATCAATACTAGCAGTGCAGTCAGTACAGCTGGAGACAATATCAGGCAGAATGCAATACAAGACTAAGGCTCAGTAGTTAGGCAGAATGCAATACAAGGCTAAGGCTCAGTAGTCAGGCAAAAGGCAATGCAGGGCTAAGGCATGGTAATCAGGCAAGATGCGAGTCAGGGCTAAGGCACAGTGGTTATGCAAGATGCAAATCAGGCAGAATGCAATACAAGGCTAAGGAGCAAGAATCACATGCGTGGCAGTTTTAGCTAGGTAGTACATACATGCAGATGACTATTTATCAGTGTGTGTATATATATATATATATATGGAAGGAGGGCAGAAGTTATTCAATGTGATAGAGTAGTACAGACGGGTGTCTATCAGAGTAAACAAGAGGCTCAGTATTCCTAGCGCGTAACCCACGGAGGGTGGGGACAAGAGGCAACAGCATGGGTAGCTTGTTCCATGTGGCAGGCAATCATTTAGAGAAGCATACCATCAGGTGAGGGGTAGCATGCAGTGGCAGGTTAATCCGTGACAGGTGCTGTGTGCAATTTAGTCATTAATGTAGTCGGGTGCTCGTAGGTGGGAACTTTAAAAGTCTCATGTCTCGAGTTGTGAGAGTGATGTGGTGGTCACTTTCGTGCAAATTGAAAAATCAGTGTCATACCGTGTAAACGGGACCCAGGCTTGCAGGCAGGAGGCAGAGTTTAGGGACCCGGAGCAGCCGCAGCTCGGCAAGCCGGTCAGCTGAGTCAGGAGCCGAGCCTTTTCTACATGCCTTCTCTCGAGGGCCGGCTCACGCCTACCGGAAATCCTATTGGCTACTTGTGGAGTGGGTGAGCCAATTACATCAGAGACTGACGTATACATGGATATGCCTCAGACACAGGGATCAAAAACGGAAAGACGAAGAAGTACGATCACAACAAAAGGGCCAGAAATTATTACAGAAGTTGAAGGAACAAATGAAGGTCCGAAGTAACATTTGATGATTTGATGAATAATACTAATAAAATAGAGGCTCGAAATGATGGAAACAAACCCTCACAGAAGATTTGTGAAATTTGTTTTAAATCAAAAAACTATGCAGAGGACAGGATAATGAAAGGAATCCCTACAGTAAAAAATCAATAAAATAGGAAAACTATTTCGATAAGAGGAAATTCGGACAAGAACAACCCTCTAATGAAATCAAAGAATCAGGTAATTCCACCAAGACATAAGTCCAATCGAAGTTGGACCTTTATTAACAACATTACTTTGCCAAAAGCAACCGTCAAAATGAAAACTTTGTATGCCACTAACTTGGAAGGGAATAACGACAAAGGAAAAAACACTTTCAAAACTATCTTCAAAGAGATATACACAAGAAGTTTTACAAACTGATGAAGAGAAGGAAGATACAGAATTGGTAGATCTTTTAGATTTATCAACATACACAGCTTCTTCTCTCGACTAAGATAAAGAGAACAATCTCCATGAGATTGAGGAATCCACACAAGTCTCAGAGGCCAGCCATACTGAGATGGATTTAACCAGCAGGATCCAGTATGGGAAAAAAGGCGAATTGGACCTAAGCAACTACAAGAACTGTCAAATAAGGGGGGGATGCCTACAGAAAGAATATTAGAAGAAAAAGGTCAGTCCAGAAACTCCCATGTGAGTTGGCAGGATGATGAGGTGCTTGAACATCAGATGGGTAAAAGCAATCAGGGGAGTGAAATGAAACATACAACAAGTACTGACAAACATAAGGGATTGACTGAAACCAAAAAAAATCAACAAGGCACCCTTATCGCACATGAAATGGGAAGTGAAGTTGAGAACAGGTCAAATTTAGATAATAAGGACAAAGAGGTGATGTCCACAATAAAAACATCAAAAGAAAGGAGAAGAGAGAGTGATGAGGGCCTTGTTAAAGAGACCACGTCAGACAAGAAAGAGCATTTAATAGAGCGAGCAAAAGTCTCGTATAAAATTGAGGAAGTATTTATTCCTGAAAAAGATGATAATTACATGACTTTGCCTCTGAAAATAAATAAGCAAAGGACAAGGTCAAGGGAAAATAAACTTGGTAAAGATCTATGCTCACACACAAACAATGATACAGATAACCAAACAAGGATGACAAGAACATCTCAAATTAACCAATATGATGGCCTGATCTTGGAAAGAATGATACCTGCTGATGATGGCCTCCTTTTGAACAGGGCTAATGTGATTTGATTGCTTCATCATGTGCCAAGTTTAAGATTGTTAACCTCTGATGACCTGGTTATAATTGAATTCCTTGAAGAGAAGAGGACGGATAAAGTGGTTCTTTATTCATCCACACCTTTGATGACTCAACTATTAAATGACGACGCTCGCCGGATGAGGCCATTGGGCCTTGACCTTATAGAGCCAACACCACTGAGAAAGGAAATCAACTTAGCATCAAGAAGGAACCAGGAAGAACCTCGCCATTGAGATTTGTAAAAGTGGATGAAAAAGAAAGGGCTTTATATAAACGTAGAGATACAGGGTCGGAAGATTTCTGTGAAAGCAGTTAATTCAAATACACAAGAGAGGTACAAGAGATTGAAAGAAAAAGAGGGAATAGAGGAGAATTGGAAGTGGTGGGCGGGTTTATTGGCAGATAAAATCAATGCTCCATAATGCCAAGAAAACCCAGATGTCAAACCCCTGTTTTTGGCGAGCAGGAACACCAGGGGTTTCGCCCATTTGTTTTGTAAAGGAGATACGAACATTGGAAGCTATGATGTAATTTGTCTGCAGGATTTGTATTTGTATTTTGTTTATTTGTATAGCGCACCGGGCCCTCAGGCATCTGGGCGCATAACATAGGAGGCAATGTTATGTTTACATACATAGAATAGCAGACTCTACCCGCTTACAATAAACATGCAGGTAGGACTCAGGTAAGACACCAATATATGTAATATAGCATGTACAGGCACGAGGGATATGCAGACAGTTCCTCTAACTAATGGAGCATAGGAGTACAGGAAGTTCCAACAGGGAGTAATGTAAGCGATATTCAATCAACACTACAGCTAAATCAATGCCTAGTCTGGGATGCTGAGGAAAACCCTTATTGATGTATTTTTATATCCAGTTCAGTACTCTGGATGACAACCCTTGTATAACACCCCCCTCTTAGAATCCCTCTGACCCCACTGAGCCAAGAAGTAGGTTTGTTTTGCAAATTAAAAGGTTTATTTGAAAATTTAAACAATATATATATCACACTTCTATGAATATATTGATAATGGATATTACACTAGTGAATATGAGCAGTAATCAGCCAGAGGTAACTATGAATAGGAACAGAAGAACAAGGTGGGAAAGAATGCTTTATATGGTTCAAGGAAACGCAAGGTGGAATAAAATGCAGTACAGAAATAACTTGTTATGATTTTAGCAAAAGGTAATATGATCACTTTTTCTTTTGACAATTCACTCCCCCCCTATGCAATACCAGAAATGGAAGGAGAGCACACAGTCTTCAAGAATCCCAACAAATCACACTTTATAATGCAATACACAGTTCCAGTTCTCCCAGCAAGCTTAGGGAAAACAGGTATGAGTTTTAAACACCGGCAAATTACTTTAATGTGGTTTGCAAGGAAGTGAAAAGGTGTTAAATTGCTTTTAATTCCCTCTAGAGGTTCAGGGTTGGTGATGGCTATGTTTTATTAGTTCAGGCTCACTTTAACAATGCTCTAGGAGTTATTACCAAGTTGCAAACGGATTTTAACAAAAGAAAGAATGGAGCTGCTATTTTGACAAGTGGAGAAATTGAGCCAAAATCGCAAATAGCAGTAAATTTCACGAGTGCATGAATCTCGATTGCGGAAAAAGTATAAGGAGTAGGAAGTCAGTTCTAGGCTTGTTGGAAAGCTTGGATTCTAAGCTTTCAGAAGAAGGTTAAATCTCGTTCCTATTTAATAAAGGTAGTTTTTCGGATTTAAAGTAAACTCAAAATGACGGGTGACAGCTTGCAGCTGCAGAATTGACAGGTGACAGTTGTGCAGCTTTAAAAATGACAGATGACACGATTTCTAGGAGGCTGTTCTACTTAGGTTACAATAGTTTGGATTAGATTATTTTAACTAAGTGATTGGTTCTGCACAGTGCTGCTAGGTACTCACAATATAAATTTGAACTAGGCCTCGTCACGGATCTGGTCTACACGTCCGGCTGCGGTTTTGTATGTTCGGCGGGTCAATCAGGCACCGGTTCTGCTCACAGCGATCTGGGCCAGCTCTGCTCTGCTGGCCTAGCCTCGCTGGATTCTGGAGGTAACACTGCTTTCTGGGTACAGCTACAGGTTCTTGCAAAAATTCTCGGCAAAAATTCAAACAGCTCGCCCGGCTGTTGAATAGTTTGGTTAGTTTTGAGGCCTGCTGAAGAGGATTCAGCTGGTGGATTCAGGCCTCTCTGCTACAAATTCTGGAGTTAATTTCTGCTAAAGGTTCTGGAGATTGATGGATTTGAAGTCTGGATCTCTGGATGTGAAGTCGTCGGTCAGCATGCTCCGCAGCAAATGGAATTGAATGTCCCTACCTGTCCCAGCAGTCTCTTTTTATGTGTTTTGGAAAGTGGGTGTGTGCGTTTGTCATAACTAAACCTGCCCCTCTCACTTATCATTGGCCAATTCCTCCTCTCTCCCTTGATTGGGGGAAGGAAATGTGAGTCAGAGTGATGGTGTAGGTTTTATGGTCCGAGGAACCTCCCCTTGTCAGATTGCACACAAATCTGTTTCTGACCCAAATACATATTTATCTATGTACCATTTTCTAATATTATAGGTCCAGTTAACATATTTTCTGTAGCACCAAACCATCCGATCCCTGTCTTTGTACGATGTCGTGTCCACTGATGACAGAATTCTCCCCTTTTCATCCAGATAACAACCTCTAAACCTTTCCAGATTTTACACAAATGTGCACCAGGGATATGGGTTAGAGATGATAAAGTGTCAGATTTTTAACATGCAGACATTTGGAGTAAGACCCTATTTTCCACTAGCAACCCCCCAGAATACACCACAGGGTCCTAACACCTCTTAAAATGTGCACCGAAAAATCACAAAAATAATGATATTACTTAGATAACTCATAGTGCGGACTTGTCAGAATTATATATCTTTTTAAAATTATGCCCTGGTCAAACAGGGGTGTGGCTTCCCACATCACATGGTGGAATAACTGGTTTATCCACTTCCCCCAAGCCAGCTTGTTCACAGAGGCACAGCTGCCCCCCAGTTTCTCCCAAGAGGAAACTATTTTTATTTACGACGCCCCCAATATAACATTTGCCTGAGTCAAGGGAGTTGCATTGTTCTGTCCCTTCCAGTTCCCAGGTGCTCCACCCCTAATCTAATCAGAGAGGTGTCAACTCCTTTTGGCAAGGGTAAGAGTGGCTGAGCAGGTTTCAACTCTTGTCGGGGGTAGTTGTCGGGCAGAATCCAGTTTCATTAAGCCAGGTTTCAGCTAAATGTCACTTTTTGTTCCCAGTTTAAATCACTTACAATTTTTACATATACATTAAATAATTACTTCCTTCAAGTCATTTCAGAATATAGCTTTACATTGTATACACCTCTTAGCAAGTCTTTCATTGGCCTGGTTTCGGTTAATTTGTTCAGTTTTACACAAAGTCTGGTGGTTTTAAAACGCCGGCTTTCTGATAGTGGTGAGTACTGGTAATGCAACCATTTTTGGGATTAAGAAAATTAATTCCCCACAGTTCTGAGTTGCTTTTTGGCAATCAGCATTGCCATTCCCAATGGTTTCAGGCTACTGTGTGGGTAGCCCAATGGTGGTTTTAGGCAGTGCCCTCCTGTGCTCACAACATAGGCAAAAATGGGTGGCAGCCTATTCTTCATGATTTCCCTGTGCACTCTCTGGGGAGTTCTAGCCATCATGATGTTTTCCATGCCAGTACTGCACAGTTTTATGGTAGGGCTATGATGCATGGGTAAAAACATCCCACAGTAAACATACCAGTTAAATAATCAGCATACAAGAGATGGATGCAAAGGGAATACACTCATTATAAATATACATCAAAGTTCTAAGGTGTGTGACAGATTGGTGAAAGCCAAAGAGTGACATTAGAAGTCTCATATGTTTTGTGCGGATAGCCATCCTTTAGTTTTGTTCTTGAAGACTTGGAAGGAAGGATTGGTTCTAATAGCATTAGGAAGGGTATTCCATAACTTAGAGGCAAAGACCGGGAAGCTAGCGCCATCCACTTTTTGAAGTTTAAACCTAGGGATGTGTAAACTTTGTGCTTGGGTTGCTCTCATGGGCTGGGTAGACATGTGTGCTGTAGGTTGGTTGGCTAAGTAGATCGGTACCTGGTGGGAAAGGCACTTGTGAGTCAAGGCAAGTGATTTCAGGGAAATTCTTTGCTTAACAGGGAGCCAATGTAGGTTGTGCCTGTGGTTCGAGATATGATGGTTTCTCGGTATGTTTAATTCTGCTCTGATGGCATTATTCTGGGTGACTTGCAGTTTGTTTAGGATAGATTGACTAGCCACTAGGTAAAGGGCACTACAATAATCAATCCTGGACATAACAAGTGTTCTCACCAAGGTAATGCAGTTTGGAGTACTCAAGAATGGTCTGCAGGCAACGATAAGTTTGCATGTGTATGCCAATGCTGAGCAGACATAATTGGTTTGTCTGCATAGTGATAGTGTAGAATCTAGGTAGATTCCTAAGGTTTTGGTGTCCTTAGAGACCTTGATGACGTTCCCATTAATGATGAGACATGAAGGAAGGGTCATGTTTATTGAGACGTTGGTGTGAACCCAGAATAAGTAATTGCGTCTTGTCATCATTGAGGCAAAGCTCATGTTGTGCCATCCAAGCTTGAATCACCTGGTAGACATCATTCAGGGCTTTAGTGTCCACTGCATAATCACATGTGATGGGTATGAGTATCTGGGTGTCGTCAGCATAGTTAGCATACAAGTCACCCAGATAGTCAAGAGCATCAAACAAAGGTTTGGTAAACACATTATAGAGGGTTGGTGACACATAGGACCCTTGAGGTACACCACAGTTAATGGGAGCAGGCTCAGCAGATGCTGACGGAGAGAAGACCTGCATAGATCTGTTGCTTAAGAAGGATCTGATCCATGAGGTGGCAGTGTCTGAAAAATGAGCGGCAGATATAAGGTGCTGACAGAGGATGTGGTGATTAACCAATTCAAATGCCGCTGTAAGATCAAGTAATAATAGCAAGGCTATTTTCCCGTTGTCTTTCAATACCTTAAACTGTGTTTTTAGATCGATAAGGGCGGTTTCCGTCCCATGCCTAGGCCGGACGTCCGATTGCCTTAAGCCAAGAAGATTGTTAACTTCCAGGAGGTCCTGTATCTGGAGGTAGGCTGCACGGTCCAATATTTTGAGCATGCATGGGACAGTGGTAATAGGCCTGTAATTGGTAGGTAAGATAGGATCAAGGGAAGGTTTTTTAAGCAAAGGGATAACCCAGGCATCCTTAAGGTTGTCTGGTACTATACCTGTTTTGAAGGATGAATTTATAAAGGCAGTAATGAAATGGGCTAGCGCATGGAAAGCCTTGGCAATTGGAAGGTTTGATTTTATTAATGATATATTCAACTTCAGCGATAGTGAGTGGGGAGAAGCTGAAAGGTTTGATGTTAGGCATGGCCAGAGGGATTACAGACGTAAGAGTATTACGTTGTTTGTTTGTTTGTAGGCAATTTTGCTTAGCTTTGATTTTAGTTTGGAGTGTAGCAATTTTGTCCAGAAGTGCTTTCTGTATGTTCGAGCACCATTTGTTTTCTTTAATGCAAAAATCAGGGGGAGTAGCAGGTGATTCAGGTTCCTTCAGGATCTTAAATAATTCTTTGGTGTTAGATTCTGCTTGCGTTATACGTTTGTTAAAGATGTATTTTTTGGCCTGGAAGATAGCCTCTTTGTAATTAATTGAGGCTATAATGAAGCCGTCCTTATGGGCATCAGAAGGATGACTTTTCCAGCGGGCTTCAGCATTACGTTTTTCTTTTCGTAGCACTCTCGGATGTGGTGTGAACCATGCGTTGAGGTGTGCACGAGTTTTGGATTTCCTAAGTTTGATTGGGGCAATTGAGTTCAATGCTGTGAGCATAACATGATTATATGTTTCTGCTAGCATTGAAGGATCAGAGCATGTAGCAGCAGCTTTGCTAAGGGAGGGAAGAATGAGTGGGAAAAGTTTGTCTCTTGTTATGTGGCTTTTATTTCTAGTGGGCAATAGATTGTTTGAGGCTTTGCAGAGCTTCTATGTTGAAGGTAACAATGTGATGGTCTGACCAAGCGCATGGTGCATTGGTCTGAAGGCTAATGTTGCAATTGGAGTCTGCTAATCAGTCGAGTGTCCGCCCTTAGTGTGAGTAGGTTAAAAATGTGGTAAGTGAACCCCAGGTCAGTTAAGGTATTCTCAAGATCAGCCGCAGTGGGATCATTCGGATCTTGGAAACCTAAATTGAAGTTGCCCAGTATGATGATTTGAGATTTCGTTTTTGAGTTCTCTAGTAATAGGGATGTGATGTCTTCCCCAAAGGATGTGGGTATGTAAATAAAATGTAAAGTGGCAGTTTGATTAGGCGAGATAGGAAGCTTGACTGAAAGTATCTCAGATGAGGGAAACCTTTGGCTAGGCATTGCTCTAATCCCAAGTGAATTTTTATGTTTGAAGGCCACTCCGCCCCCTCTAGATTGTGAGGTGTTATGGTCACATATAGCAATAGAGTAGTCTGTTGGTATCGCGAGCAAGAGAAGTGGTCCGGAGGCTGCATGGAGCCAGGTCTCTTTTATGGCAATAAAATGAAGATCTTGAGTCTTTATGAGATCTGCAATGTCCAATGCGTGAGCAGGGAGAGACCTCGCATTGATCAACGCTCCTGTGATAGGCGTGACTTTAGGATTATGTGGTAGGATGTTGGGGATAGGTTTGGAATGAGTTGAAAAGGCACAGAGTGACTGTGACTCAGGGTAGGTAATTTGGTCAGGGTGCAATGTTTCTGTGTGCAACTGGTTATACAGGGAGTTCTAGAGCCCAGTCTGTAGTTTCTTAGGTGCAAAGTGCAGGGTTGGTTAGGTAGAGGTTTCTTGGCGAAATGTTCAAGCCATAAGGCGGGTGAATTTAGATAAGGCTTAGTAAGTGTGGGTGAGTCACTGAGTAATGTTTCCCTTGCCTGAAACCATCCCATTGTGTTGCTGTGTGAGGGAGGTATCTGTGGTGGTGGCTGAAGCAGAGAGCGACTAACAACAAGACTGGTCATTCTGCCAATGGGAGATATGGGTGTATTGGAGCTAGCGATCTGTAAGTGGGAAGTATGTAAAGGAGCCCAGGCTAATATGGTGATGAGTGTGTATAACATCTGTGAAGGTAATGCTGGGTGGCCCAGAAGCATATTAGGAGGTCGAGGGCACAGAGGAGAAGAAGCACTGTAATATAAAGAGCTGTACTCTTACGTAATGATTGCACTAGAAATTGGGAAATCTATTAGGTGTAGACTTAGGGAGCAAGTGTAAAGGTATTGATAGGCGATGAGGCAATTCCTCAGGCCATTTGTTGTGGAACCCTATGTAGACTCCAGCTAAAATCGTGTTCACATAGTTAGGCAGCAGCGTTATTCTAGGACAGCACACGCAGGCAGCGATGAACGTATTTTCGCAAAGCACGTGACATGTAGTGGCAAGTTAAATTCATTTAGTGCCCTTATGTAGGTGCAACTAAAGCTAAGTGCTCAGATTGCGTTCAAAAGGCACGTAATAGGCAGTTAAGTTAGTTTTATACCATTATGTGGGAGTGACTGTCAACAAATGACAGATTAAATGGCAGCATGAACAAAAGACAGCAGAATCAATTGGGCAAGCACGTGAGAGGCAGCTATTGCAGTTTAGGCGCAGCAGGTAATAAGTCAGCTAAATGTGGCTTAGCCAACCCAAGAAAACACATTCAAAGCAACTAGGATTATGTAGGCATGGCACAGACAGCAGAATCAAATTGCACAACACGTCAATGTGAACTGAGAGATATTTGCAAGGAATGTAGTGAGCCACTTAAAACAGTCTGTATCATCATCTTAGAGGCAGCTGAATTCATATGTCATAGCACGTATAGGCAACAATAATTATGTTAGCACTGCATGTATAAAACCACTAAAATCAGTTTAGAGCAATATGTTAAATACATTTGGTTTAGGGATAGTCCATACTACGTTATACAGCAGTAATAAGTAAATGCATGTCAATACTAGGCAATTTACAGGCAACAAGAAACGCTATACAGTGGCATAGTGAGCAAATCATATAATGGCACCTTCAGATACAAGGAGGGAGATGACGGTTGAACAGCAAGAAGAGAATGTGGCACGCAGCAGCGAGTGCGGCAAGGGGCCAATGTTAGTTAGAGGTATCTCACATTGTTATCCAGCCAATAGGGCCCATAATGGTAGATGCAGATAACTGGAGCAGCCAATAAGTACCTAGCCGGCGACAGACAAGTGTTGCAATATAATGGCTCACAGAGAACGGTCAAGGGCAATGTTTACAGATGGAAATGGTTATTAAGGGTAACGCAGACAAATTCAACACGAAGTAGAAGTCAGGCGGAGCAGGATTTGATGTGAATCGAGAAGACAGCTTACCAGAGGTAGCAGGAACACTGCGACAGGAATGCAAGAAACGTTGTTAAGGGGGTGCAGGACTCCTCGCCCTTGGCTCGGACGGCTCCTGACATGCTCACGACAGGGAAATGTGCCTTAGACTGTGTGCCTTTGCAGGTGGGCCAACGTTGACCTGCCGGCGCGGTATAGGCTCCCAAATATGGCTAGTTGGCCAATCACAACGTCTAGTGGTGGAAGGAGGAAGTTAGGACTCATTTAAATGCACGTAGAATAGTGCAGCCATTTTAAAATGCCTGGACCTCGTGGCCAACAATGGAGGCCGGCACAAAAATGGCAAAAAGACAATAAGTTCCTAATGCAGGAACAGGATGAGGACAAGATAGGGCATCAGGCGCATATTAGATGAATTGTGCAGCGGATTTGGCGATTTTTACGGGGGTCTGCAGGGTGAGGCTGCAATCAGTGAAGGGAAGCAGAATAAGCCCATGGGCCTACCTGTAGCCTGGAAGATGCCCCAGGGACTGCTCCACGGTGGCAGACACTGCTCCTGCAGTATGGGAGGGCTCCTGCTCCACCAGGAGGCATGCGAGCAATGCAGGACAGGCTCACAACAGGGAAGTGTGCCTTAGACGGTGTGCCTTTGCTGGAGACATGGGTTAGAGAACTGCCAATCCTAGATGGCTATAAGTTATATTTGAACTCGGCCGTGAACGGATCTAGAGGTAGGCCCATGTTGGGCCACTTGATAGCCATTAAGGATGACTTCCAATTCACTCTCCTGGAAGAGGTCCACCCTAATCCATTGATCCAACTTTTAGTAGGAAAGGTTCGTGAAGCAGAAAAAAACCGACAAGGATATTGAGCCTTTTGAACCTATATTGGAACCCGTTAATAGGAGAAACAAGCAACTTCCCAGACCAGGTGACAGACTTGATCGACAGTCTGAGAGAAAAGTGGAAAGATCCGTGGTTCATCCTGTGTGGCGACCTGAACTGTGCATGCCTCGATAAAGATGGGCGAGAAATTGAAGTGGATTTTTCTGTAACAACTGAGGCTCAAAAAAGAGGACAGGCATGGAGAAAGACCATCTGCCCAAGAGATACAGTCATCCTTAATGATAGTTCCCAAGGTGATATCCCAGGGAAAATAACAAGAAAAGGGAAGGCTTCTTGGCCATACTCTTGATTATATTTGTACCTCACTGAACTTGATCATGGCAGTTCGAGCGCTGATAGTAAACGACACGCCCTCAAGTGATCATAATTTACTAAGTTTGACTTGGGCACCATGGCACCAGAGAAAAGGAGAGGTGTACAAGGATGAGGTGGGTGTTACCCCAGGCAGGGACAGACTGAGGATCAGCCCAAATTAAATTCTTGATTTAAAGGAGAAACTTAAAATGACAATACTTTATTTAACTAAGGATGGGGGAGATCAAACCATTGACTATTCAACTTTATTCAAAGCCTTTGAAATAAGGAGGGGGACAGGGAAGAGACCGAATATTATCCATCGCCATACCTATGATCTGGAGGTCATTGAAAAAAAAAGATCTTGAAAGAGCAAATTTGTCAGTTAAAAAAACATGGACAACACATGCGATTAAAAAAATGTAAAAACGAAAGCAGCATCAACTCTTGCAGCGAGATCCAGAAATAATACTTCAAAAGATCAGCAACAAAAATACAGCTGAAATGTGGACCATAATAATTGCGCTGCTGTTAAACCTGATACCAGTGGAAACATTGGCAGCACATTTCAACAAGTTCCTTGACCCAGAACTGTTGGAGGGGTTGCTTATGACAACAAAGAACAAAGCCTGGGTGCATCTAGGTATTGATAAACCTTCTATCGAGGATATCATTAAAAATTAGAGCAATCCGAGAGCCCCTGGACCAGATGGGCTGAACAACGCAGTACTGAAGCAGGATCCGATAAAATGGGCTTCACTTCTGTTCAATTTATTTGAACATATTATGAAGTCAAAAAGGATACCAATGACTTGGAAGTCATCACTAATTATCCCGATTTACAAGAAAGGGTCTAGGGATGATCCGAGCAATTAGCAACCCATTGCATTGTAAGATGTGGCAGGTAAGGTGTTTGTCTCGTTGAGCCTGAAAACCCTTGTGGACTATTACATCTGGTCATCGGGATGAATGGCAGTGAGGCTTCGTTATGGGTGCAGGAACATCCTTGAATATCTTTTTCATTAATATCCTTAAAGCTCGAGTAGATATGACGAAAGACCTGAAGATTTATACAGCCTTTGTAGACCTCACTCAAGCCTTTGACACCATTAAACAACCAAACCTACGGTTAAAACTTTCACAGTGGGGCTGTCCTAATTATGTCCTGGAAATAAAGTCCTCTATTCAGGAACTTCAGTTAAAGTGATGATGAATGGTACAGGTTTTTTGTCAAGTGAAATGCTAACGAACAAAGGACTAAGAAGGCCGTCTTGAGGCACCTGAACTATTCAACTTGTTCATATCGGACATAAAACATGCTTTCAAAGACATCCAATGTTTTCCATCTAAACTCACTGATACTGTGGTCGGACGACTAATTTATGCCGATGATGTAGTACTTGTGGATCAGACGCCAGTGGGTATACAAAGATAATTAGACGCACCAAAAATATGTTGAGGCAAAAGGTCTTTTATAAATCCCCAAAAATCGAGGATTATGATCTTTGGAGAACCCACTGGGCGAGGCCAGAAAAGATCTAAGACATGCCATTTATCTGGAGAGAATATACCAGTGGTGAAGTCATTCACCTATCTCATAGTTTGCTTAAACACAAGCAAAAGTGATACCCCAAGAGTGGTCTCACTGAGAAGGAAAGCAAATAGCTTGGTGGGCCAGGGAATATTACTCTTAAAGACATTTGTGGATTTTCGATAAAACCATTGGTTACATTCTATCACAGCAGAAACCTCCTTTTTCTTTGGGAGTGAAAATTGGCCAAAGATCGAGGGTATCTTTTGAAAGAATGTACTCCAACTCCCTAAAAGCACACCATTCTAGGCGATTTGCATGGAGTTAGGTTTAACATCACTAAAGGCTGTAGTGACATGGACATCTCCCGCCCTTCATAGTAAGTGTATTGAAGAAGCTCCGAAGGGTGGTTTTGTGGTGCTAAAGACTGCCTTAGACAAAAACAGCGAAATTGCACTTCTGGAGTGGAAAGATATCTGCCAAGCGATCATATTGGATCTGGGGGAATCAGAAAAAACGCTGTTAGAGAGCCCAGATAAGGTTAAGAAAAAACATTATACACTTGACTGGATAACAACACAGAATGAAAGACAAAGGTATAAACTATATGGAGAACCATACACGAATTAAGAAGTTTAAATTGTCTACTGAAACATCTCCAGCTTTTTCTGAATGGTATTCTAGAGACCAGTTCATGAGATTTCGATTGAACTTATTGAGGCTTCGAGTTGGCGATGATGCAGATGTCTCATGTAGACTCTGTCAAGAAGAACAATCGAAAGAGTCACTGAAACATCTTGTCTTATTCTGTTATGCAACAAAAGATTTGAGAATGAGGCTACTGAGTGAGGAGATCAGCAAATATAGATCGAGGAATGAGGACGAATGATGGACATTATTCCTGGGAGGAGACAGCATCCTGATCACTCTAGCATTGATAAAACTACTAATCGCCATTTTTAAAAGGATTGAAGCTAATCAAGAAAGAACAAGTAAGTAATTAGACTATTAGAGTGTGAGAGATGGAACCAGCGATAAAGTAATTTTTAGGTTAATAAGATGAAATGGCAAAAGATTGTTCTTTAATGTATAACCATATACTGCCAAATAAAAAATAATATAACCCAGTGGCATTTGCTCTGCTGAACTGTCTTGGTCGCTTTCTGTCTCAGTCTACTTTCATAAAATTCAATATTGCATTTAGATTATTTATTTTACTTAAAAACAATGGATTTCCAATAGTGCAATTCATGTGCATGGGCCAGGAGGATATCTCGGGGGCAACACGCTCGCCTTGGAAGTAAGACGATGTGGAGCAACAGAGATTCAATCCCCGGGGACGCACTTAGAGACCGCTGGGTGTTGAGCGTATTATAAATACCCAGTTACAATTGATTACTTGAGTTTAAACTTATTAGTGTTTAATGCCACGCTGACACTGTGCGGTCTCATTTAGTCAAACTGAAAACTGTAAACCTCTCTGTGCAGACAGTGATGGGCCTGTCCCTGTTGCTAAAGAACTAAGGGGCTGTTAACCCAACCTCCGTACTAAGTGCCTATCAGTGAAATCTCGTCTGTTGAATGTACTGTTTTGGACGACGTATTATTTGAACCTGTGCCGGGATTGATGTCTTTTAGTTAAAAGCATTCTCTCTTGCAGAAAGCATACTTTTAGGTGGTTGAGCAATGAGTTATGACTTTTTGTTAAGGTTATACTGTCATTTACTTGTATGCACATCATGCATCTCAAACAATGACTAAGAGCAGGTGCCCATCAGACATCTGGAGCCCAATGGGAGGTTCCAGGACCTTTCAAATGAGTCTGGTGTGAGATGCTAAGCCAGTTCTGATCACATTTCATTCTGGTACTTATAAACCTGGCTTTGTAGTCTCAAACTATAAATACATTTACTGTAGAAAAATGAACAATGAAGTGCTCTGGCAGCAAGGGCTCAAATTTCTCAGCCCTTACAGGGCACCACTCAAAAGCTTAGTTTATGCATGTTTCTGAAACATAGTGTAAATAAGCAATAGTGCATTATCCTTTACCCCCACAGCCATTCCCTTAAACTTCTGGGGTATTTCCAACACCAAAAAGGGGCTAGACAAAAAGGGCATCTCAGTGGTATGGAGTTATCTGGTCACTCTAGTCAATCCCTCCTCCATTAGCTCACAACAGCAATATTTTATAGGGTACAGCTAACAAGAGATAGAATGTCATTTCTGCATAGGCAGGATTATTGCAAATACCTTCTCGGCCTAATTTTATTATACATGGAATAAGTGTAGCAAAGGCAGCATGAGTGCATGGGCAGCAGAAATTAGAGCATTAGAGGAATAGAAATGGCAAGGCATATCTAAAACTACACTTTCCCCTTCTCTCTGCCTCTCCCACTCTTCCCATGTACCTGACTCTCCTCATCCACCTCTATTGTAATTTCAATGTTTAGTAAAGGTTTATTTTCATGCAGCCAACCCCCCAACACCCAAGATGAAGCCTCCAAAACCTTTTCATCAAATTCTGAGGCAGGTTGTACTTTCCAAAGGTATTTGGGGCACAGAGCCCAGTATTCCCTGTGAGTAAGACGAGCTCAAATTTTGAAAGCTAACCCTTCACCTGTCTCTCAGTATAAATATTACAGTGCCGGAGTACAGTGGGCACATTTGTTTGAAACAAAGGAAGTCTGGCTGCATGATTTTGGATGAATTAATTGCTCGCCTCTGTGTACAACATGCACATTTGGATTCTGGCAAGGTTGACATAGCCCGTCATCTTTCAGAGGTTAATAAACTGAGTACCTTGAAGATCCTCATTTTCATTCCTGTCAAACAAACTATGGAACTCAGTGCACAGGTGGCTCCACACGTAGGACAATCAGCTAGTCTTTGGAAAAACGAAAAACATTGCTGTTAACTAGACTCCACCAAATGCACTAGCATGGCACCCTTTAAAGACTCGATCAAGCAAAACTTTCCACCTCTTGTCCTCTGAGGCTGAGACTGAAAGACTTGCCAGAACCACTCAGATGAACCAGCATGGTTCTACACCTCCCAACCTATGGAGAACTGGGATTTGAACAGAATAACCTCTATCACAAATCTGGATAAAAAGACTGATTAGAGCACCAACCTTGCAAACCAGGATGAAATAGAGATTGACCCATTCGGGTCACTTCACTGACCTGTGCATTACACTTGTACACAACACTGAACAGCTTAGACATCAGAATCCAGTCATGCCTGCCTCCACAATCATTTCTCCCCATCAGACATGGGACACTGACATCACCTCATCTGATGGAGATCCACATGCCTTGAGCTCTACCGCTTCAGTGTAGCCCTACAATTCCAATAAAAACTCCTCAGTAGCCGCAAACTACCTCCGTCTTCTCCAACAAATCGATGAACCTTTCTCTCTACTAGCACCCTTAAACTACACACACTGAGCACAGCACAAATGGCAGATGTATGCCTGCCAACATCACCAGAACTTTGTCAATGCCACGCACTGCATAGAACTATAGCAGCACTCGGGACTCTGGTGCTTCGGGCCCACACTCATCAACTCCATGTTAGCACTGGCCTCTCCCACTCTTCACTTTTTTTTGGCAGAAACAAGCGCTTCAATGCCACCACAAATTTCAGAGATGCACTATACAAGAACAATTTAAATTACATTACCATTACATTGGGTAGTAATAAAACTTATTAGTACCTGGCGAGAGTCAAGCAGAATGCAACACGCATTCTGATTGGCTCTCGCCGGGTCCTTACCCAGCCGAGAATCCTTTGATTCTTGGCCCGGGATTCCAGCCACTTGTCCTCGACGGGGGGCGTGGCAGCCCCTCAGCCAATGAGGAGGCTGGAAGTGGGCCCATCCCCGCTCCGAGCCTCCCCCGGCTGAGAGGCTGCCTTCGACCCCGCACCCTCCGCCAGGGACTCGGCTAATGCTTTTTTTTTTTTTAAATTCCCTTTCCTCCCTCCTCCCCCCACTTACCTTCTTGTTCCTGCTTCCCCGGCGAGGGACGA
This sequence comes from Ambystoma mexicanum, assembly GCF_040938575.1. Classification (NCBI taxonomy): domain Eukaryota; kingdom Metazoa; phylum Chordata; class Amphibia; order Caudata; family Ambystomatidae; genus Ambystoma; species Ambystoma mexicanum. Next base: position 693,673,900 of record NC_090926.1, on the reverse strand, counting down.
GGGAAGCCTCCAGCCGTGTGGAGACTCGGAGCGGGGCCATCCAGCCGCGCCTCTACACGGCTGGAGGCTTCCCTCGTCCCTCGCTGGGGATGAAGGCATGTTTTTTTTTTATACCCTCTCCCCTCCCGCCCTCCCAACCCCACTTACCTTCTTTTTGATCCTTTTCAGGAGCAGACGCGCTGGGAACAACTGTGTTCCCAGCGCGTCCGCTCCCGATGGCCGCCACGGAAATGGAATACGGACTCCTTTCCATGTCGGCCATTTTCTTGGTTGTTTCTTTTTTTTTTTTCTTTTTTCTGTCCCGAAACGCTGCAGTGTTTCGGGACAGAAAAAATGCTTTTAGTGCCCCGGTTTCGCACTAATAGAAATATGACCCTCGCGGCGGGGGTATTACCGACTCAGGCATTCGGCTTCGCTTGGGCCTATAACTATGGGCCCGAGGGCATTACCTGAGTCGGTAATTCCCCCGCTGCTCGGGTCATATTGCTTAATTAGAGCACTTAGGAATGAGTGGTATCTGCTATGAACCACTAGGTAAAAACTTGATTGTTAAACTCGAAATAGATTACATGGCACATTGTTATAGATTGTCATTTGAAGCACGGAGAGGGCTCTTTAAGCAAGACTGCAGGGCTGTCATGTTGGAGTTGTGAACTGTACGTTTTCCTGAGGTGGAATTCAAGGTCCTGTAGTTTGGAGCTTGAAAGTACATGTGAAAGGGGAACAGTGAGGAGTGATTGCAGATTCTTCATTTTGCATTGCATTTTTTAATTGTCACAGATGGCCCAAAGAACACGCCAAATTCCAGAGATAGTTCAAGGGTCTTTATTAACACTTTTGCACAGAGCGCTAAGGGCCATATCTCACTCTCTCACTCACTCATCTACATGATTCAGTTTCAACCATAACCCAGGCTTAATTACTCCCCAAGTTAGTCTGTCGAGCTTATTGACCCCCTATTGTATAAGATTTATCTTTTATAGAGGTGAGGGCCTATCGGCAATGACCTTATATACCTAGTCTCCCTCACGGAAATCCTAGACTAGCCCATCTCTGCCCTGATAATAATTCAAAAAAGGTTGTAGGGATGCACCTTCAGCCACTCAAGCCTCACTCTTTCTTCTTCCTCTTCCAGATGTTCCTCTGCCTAATTTTCGCTTCTGTTCTAACCTCCTCTTGCTACTCTTCTCCTTCCTATTGCACCTCACCTTCTCTCCTAGTACTTCCTCTTTTTGACACAATGTTCTCTCTCCAGCTCGTTCTATCTTCAACTTCACCCTCCAATGTTACTCTCTCTTACTCCCTTCTGATCCTCTCTCTTCTCTACCCTGTTATCACTCACTATTTCTTCTGTCCTACTTTACTCTCCCCTCTCCAATCCATTACTCTGTAACTGGAACATATCTGTTTATGCGCAGACGCAATAACCAGCAGTTCATGTCTTCCATAAAAGTAGTTCCAGATTCAATCTTCTAGCAACCACAGTATACTCCATGTTATGAACATTAAATGACAATCGGACATAACATGATGACTACTCTCTCTTCTCCACCTCACTACTACTCTTCCCTCGCCACTCTAATAATCCACCCCAACCTCTACTAAATTACCCTCATTTCAGTCTCACAATCACTTTCCACTTACACTATATACTCCTGCTAAACACTCTCACTCACACAAATGGTACGCACACTTGAAACACAGTCCAATATTTCACCTCTTCTCTGAAACACCTCCACACTCGAATCCGCATCCTTCCTTGCTAGCCTCTTGGTCCACCACCTCCAACTCCTCTGACCTCAGCTGAACAACCCACATCTTCCTGTTTCCTGTCACGTCTCTTATCCTCCCCCTCCTTTTCCCATTGGGTCTCTTCTCATGACCAATCTAGTTCTGACTTCCACACCCGGGAGGTGTTGTAGTGATCAGAGCTTACAAGTAGGGGGCTACGCCCCGTAGATTTCTTCAGTGCAGCGCCGTCATGCTGAAACAATGATGGTCTGCTGGAGGTTGCGTTGCTTTGAAGTCTGAAAGAAGTCTGAAAGAAAACAGGTACAAATTATTTTGTTATTTTTTTTACATCCACTCCACGGCAAGTCTGTGTGTCTCAGAGCACTTGTGTACTGCAGCTGGTGAACAATGTGTCAAATACTTGGTGTCAGCGCAAACCTTCTGATACTTGGACGGGTAGCTCTCTCGCTTCCCGCTGGCTGCAATAATGTGACTGCTTGAGTTTTTGACTTAATGGTTCTGGTGGGCTGCTGCCTTGCGGGAGGTCTGCCCTGATCTCAGTTGTTTGTTGGTGATCTGAATGGTGCATAAAGAAACGGGCCAGCAATGGTTTCAAGAGGTATTGGGTGATCTAGAGTGATACTGCTAATACTCAAGCAGGCACTTTGCATGGAGACAGCAATGGGGCCCTTCCAACTGGTACTGTCTGCTGCTGGGGTAGTACACACTCTGTAAGGCTAGCAGCTAAGCTGAATGAGATCCCCATCCCTCTTGACAAGGACAAGACTACTGGCCTGGTCACAGTGCTCAATGAAAAACACACACTACTTATAAGGACAAATGCCTTTGGACTTTCTTTAGGGCCTTTTTGTAGTCGTTGATCATAAGTTATCCATTTAGGGTGGATAGTAACTTGTTGCAAACCCTTTGCTGTCTGAAGCCTACTCTGAGCTTACATTATGTCACTATTCCAATAAATGCAAACCACTTGGTAAAATAAATATTCAATTAAACCAGTTTGGCCCCGTTACCCTTGTTTGTTTGTTCCCCGGCTCCACCCCCCGTTAAAATTTCTGGCCCCTGAGTTGCCCCCCCCCTCCCCCCGCCCTGATACTGATGTCTAGAGTCGCCTCGGAGAAGTCAGCATGGAATGCAGCCCGATGAAATGCTTTTGCTGCACCATGGCGCTAGCTTATCACAGTAGTTGGTTAAAATGACTGTTCTGAAAATAACTCCGGTCTCTTGGGGATATAATTCTTGATAAACAACAGAGTACAAGCGGATCGTATGAAATGCCGAGTAAGAAAAAGAATTAACTTTGCTGCAGTCGTTTTCTGCTTCACGGCAGAGCATGTGGGAGGAAGAAATATTAAATAATGTTTTGACAAGAATTGATTGCATAGCTTATACATATTTCATGTTACCCCTCTGTCGTTCTTCACGAAGGCCACCAATGGGAATAAAATAAAGGTAGGACATGTAGCAATATAGGGTACTAATAAGGAAATGTCCTAAAGGCAATGTATTGAACTGTGTTAAGCTACCCCTGGTGTTGTCAAGTCTATGTCACTGCAACATCTTATACTCAGTGAGGGTAATTCTCTAAGTCCCTGCAGTGTAAAAAAGGAACTGAAGACAGGCGTAAAACCATTAAGTCTGTATCAGCACTTTTTTATGCTTCAGCATGTTTTCTAGGTTTTCCGAGGCAGGGTTTGGAGGCACAGAACAGGAGTATTGTTTTCATCACTCCGTTTCCCTCGCTTCCAAACATCACTTCATTTTATGCCAGCACAGTATTTTTATTCTGCCGCAAAACCAATGGATTCCGATTTAAACTACCTGCTTTTTACACTTGCTAAAAGCCATAGGATGTCACTGTAAATGCTGTTTGCCAGATGTTAATGGCAGTCCGAATTTACACTGTTTGCAGTATGAAGTGCTAAAAGTCGGCGTAAATGAGATTTTGTCTGGTTTTATTCCAACTTTCTGCACTTCCTTAGTGGCAGTGCTGACAATTGTACAGAGAACATCTATTTGCACATAAGGGCAAATGTAACTGGAACATATCTGTTTATGCGCAGACGCAATGACCAGCAGTTCATGTCTTCCATGAAAGTAGTTCCAGATGCAATCTTCTAGCAACCACGGTATACTCCATGTTATGAACATTAAATGACATTCGGACATAACACATGATGACTTGATATAACATCATGGCAGGACATAACACTCATGATTTAACATGGCATGATGACATTTCATCATGATCTAGGGTACTGACCTATTTTTTCAATTAGCCAATCCTGCTCCTGTCACCCCTTAGCTGAATCTACCTCTCCACCCCTCTTTACCCTCTCCCTTGAAACAGGGATCGGCCCATCTCCCTTCAACCCCATTATTCAAGAGACCTGGAAATGCTAGTATTCAACCAGATCACCAGTCACCTTGAAGTCAACGGCCTCTGCAACCACCTTCAATTTGAATTCCATAGCCATCATTCCACAGTAAGCCACTGACCCAGTCTCTAACCTTTTCACTACTGCCCATCATTCCAAACTCCCACTCCATCATCTACCCTCTTTACCTTTCAGTGGCCCTCACCAGTGCCAACCACTACTCCCACCTTCTAATCCTCACACAACATGGCATCCAAGACACTGCTATTACCTGGACTGGTACTTTCGTTGCCTTCATTCTCCACCTCCAGGAGCCTGAGCACTTCAGATTCCTCCCTTCACCCTTTGGGAGTTCCCCAAGTATCTGCTGCTCTTGCAGTTGCATTCCTGGTAAGCTCATCTCCTCCTTTGGATGGTCCTACCACATTTCTACTGATGATAACCAGATCATCATCTCTTTATGACCTTTAGCCCTAACCTCTACTCTCAAATGCCTTCTGCCCATCGGCCACCTGGATGTCTTTGTTGCATTATGTTCAATTCCTCTAACATCTAGGTCATCTGCCTCTTTGTCCATCCTACTTCACCCCTCCTCATGTTCAACTTCAAAAATATGTTCCTAAGACTCTCACACCATCCCACAAAGCCTGCAATTTTGGACGCCTCCTCAACAGCAATCTCATATTCTACCAAACTACCTTCTCTATTGCCACAGCTGAAAGAATTAACAAAGTGTGGTCCTAAGTGTTGCATTCTGCAGTGTCGACAGAACAGACTTTTTGTGTGTGTACTGCTTGGTCTTTCTTTCGTGGAAACTGTAGCTGTTGGGAGCTCCTCCCCCTAACTGGGTGAAACACCATGAAACCAAACAGCATCCACAAAGTGGGCTGCGAAGTGTGGTCCTAAGTGTTGCAGTCTGCAGTCAGCAGGCGAGTGGGTGAGTGCGGAAATACTTAATCTTACCTCAAAAAAACAATAATGTAGTTATAAAGACATTTGCTAATGGACGATACAAGCTAGCTGCCTGGAGACTGTGGGAGCTTGCCCCTTTGGTCCAGGATCTATTGACTTTCCCTCAACTTTATACCACTAACTACTTTAAGACGGGTCTGCGCTGGGGTGTGGCAATATCATCAGTCTTCGCTATTGCTGCTAACTGACATTGAGTGCAGATCTTCGGGAGACCGTGGAAAGTGTGGTTGTCTGAGAGCTCACCTCCCCTTATTGGCATCAGCACAGATCTTATACCTTAATTATTATCACTTGATAGTTAAACAAGACATTTCCTTTCTAACGGTGACTGCGGGCCTCTGGCCTTGTGTTATCCGTCACTTGTGAGGAGTATTGTTATCGACAAACTGGGTTGTTGGTCTTTGTCAATGCTCTCAGAGTCTGGGAGTCTGAACGTACAATGGACCTTCCCGCATTCATCCATCTCGGATTCCATACTACCATTAACAGCACTTTGATCATAAAGCACGACCTCTGTAAACGGCAACTGTGGACCTGGTGCCTTGGAGCCGTGTTACCACCTTGGACTATCCATGGCATGTGCAGGGATCTGCTGTGTAAACAAATTTAGGATTTGGGCATTCAACGCGCATCAGCCCCCCTCGGTTCTAATTGTGGAACTTGTTTGTCTTGAGTCCCCATTGCTTTTCCCCTCCTTTTGCGGATGCATTCGCAAAGTGGGAAACCTGCGGTGAATGTGAATCATCCTGTCTCGTACATAACAGACGAGGAAATGATGAAGGCAGCAAATCTCCCCTTGCCTCTGTCTCCTAAAGGACCTCTGACTCCAAGCATGACATGCTCTAAACTGTGGTCCATACCACAAAGCACCCCTAAAGGCCTTAATAAAACCAAAGACATGGGAAGCACTTTAATTACTTTTGTTCCTAAAGACTTATATTTTACATCAAATTAACAATTAAAAGCGCTATCCACAGTGCTGGAAGCGCTTAATGGGGGTCATTACGAGTTAGGGGCTAACTATGGCGCTATTAGCGGCATGGCTACCCCCTTACCGTGTACCGGGTCTGGGTTCCTTAAAGGAGGAATTACCAGGCCATTCCAACTTTGGAGGACCCGGTAATTCCTCATTCAAGGAACCTGGACCCGGTACCTCCCCATTCCCATTTGAGCCCCCATAGGGCTCAATGGGAATGTGGAGGGTGCTAACAATGGGTGTTAATAAATGGGCCCGTTGTTATCACCCTTGTCTGCTCGAGGTACCCGCTAAGGGTTCCTGCGAGCAGACTCGTAATTAGGCGTTAAGGGGTTGACGGTGCCAGCACCTTTACCATGGCCGTTAACCCCTTAATGCCTAACTCGTAATGACCCCCAATGAGTTACAGCATAATGAACTGGGGAATCCTACCCCTTCTTTTGAATGACATGCTCAAATATCTTTGTTTGAGTCTACTAATCTGTTCAATTTTACTACCCATGATGTTTCCTCCAATTAAAATGGCCCTCATTCCGAGTTTGGTGCTAGTCATGGCCCTATTAGCGCCATGACTAGCACCAATACCGGTACTGCCACCGACTTGGTGGTATGGGGACTTACTGGTCTATTCCGACCTATGCCAGAACGCTAAGTCCCCATTTGAAAAGCCATTCCCCCATCCTATTTGAGCCCCCATATGGCTCAAAGGGAAGGGGGAAGGCGTCAATAACGGCCAGAGTTACAACAAATTTCGGTACCGTTATTGATCCCGGTATCCCTTTGCGGGTCCCGTCCATAACGCCTGGTAAAACCAGGTGTTCAGGGAGGGACCCGCAAAGGGTCCTCGGAATAGGGCGCAAAGGGATTACCGGCACCGGTGTCATTACCGGTGCCCGGTATCCCTTTGCGCCCAGGTCGTAATGACCCCCAATGACTCTAAAAAACAAAATGTAGACTGTTTTTCTGTGCATCCCCCCTACTTTTGAATCTTTGCGTAGGGCACCTTTATCTACTTCTGGGACCAACCTACGCTGGAAAGTCCCTTCTGATGATATTCTGATTGAAATGAATCAAGTCTTCTGCATTATGACGAAATTATATGAAGGCTTGAAAACCGATGTCATCGATAATGCATTGCTCTTGAACGAGGCACAATTGATAATTGATAATTTAACAGCTGTGTACAAAGCTTCCAATAAGGGAACTTCTGATGGTATGGCTTCAGACTCCCGACCTTGTTGTACTGCGACCCCCCACAACTAATTTAGAGAGTTCACTACCTCTGGCACAAGACCCTTGCCCGAAGAAAACACGAGTGCACTGGAGGAGGGGGCAGTAAGGGACTGTAATGATGATGTAATCTTTGTCACTGAACTTGCCCCTCCTTGCACTCAGCTGTCCAATCAGACTACAACAAAAACTAATATCAAAAAAGAGATGAGAGGACTCCGCACAATAGTTACCCTTTAATGCAGCAAAACGTGTAAAACAAGAAGTGACAGTTCAATCTGAGGGCAGAAAACAAAGGGACTGCGGCTTACAAAAAAAAAACTCCCACAAAGCAATCCAAGCAGTTCCTATCGACATTCTTTAAGCAGCCCATGCATCAAAATCTACTCTCAGGCTCCACAGGAAAAAGAAAATGCATACCCACCAACCCAAAATCTTAGGCTCACTTACCCGGGAGCATTTCTAGGGGGTCTGGCAAGCAGACACATACTTATGCCGCAGTTGAATGTGTGACGAGAACTGGGACTGGCAAAAGGGTCGAACTCCCCCAGTTGGACCAGAGGTCTACCTTCCCTTCTTCTGTTTCCCTACAATCTTTAGTTAATAACAACATGCCTTTTAAGAATGGAAGTGGGTAAACCATTTTGATCGGAATTGTGTAATAGAATGGGTTTGCATCACGTCTAATGTATACGTTTTGGGGGGGAGGATGCTTGTGTTGTTAAGCTCTCTTGTTTTGTGTTGTCTGTTATGTTTGGGAATGTCAGGCCACCGCTCATGGCTACGTTTTTAAATGTGTTGCGGTTAATATGCATTTCGAGGTTATTGTTTATTGTTTTCTTTGATTCAGGTTTATGTTGTTACCTTGATGATAGCCTGCTGGCCTAGTAACATTTGCTTTGTACTTGATATGTTTCTTTCTTGTTGAAAATAAGAAATAAAGTTTGAACAAAAAAAAAGAATGTAAGTGGTCAGAGTGAACTTGGCATAAAATCAAGTGTACATCTTAGTGGGGGTACATATCCCATAGAGGGGTTAAATACTGGGGGATTGCATGATCCTGGTGCCTGTCAGTGGAGAGGCCCTTTGCGTCCCCCCTCTGCCCTCTCAACCAAATGTGCCCAATAATGAGCAATTAAATGGCCCTGGTGCGATTCAGGGCAGAGCCTCAATGCAGACTGCCCTGATTCCCCTAGAATTAAAGGAGCTCAGGGACACGTTATCTAAAGAATGATTATATATGTTTCCAAAGGGTCATCTGAGGAGTTCATGGTGTCAACGGTAAAGACAGACTCAAGTTTGCACAGTTCAAGGGTGTTTGTTAAACTGTATGCAGGTTGGAAAAATGCCTAATCTAAACCTGAATCTAAGATGGGAGCAAGCGTCGACCATCAACCGAAAAATAAGGCAGTCCTAGTAGTGTTGTGTCAAATAATAAGGGCCTATACTAAGACACCTATTGCCAGACCTTACACTATTACAAAAAGGGTGTGGGATAATTTTCAAGAAAAGAAAGAAGTGTTCTCAAATAATATGTCAGGATGTGGTAGCCTGGGACGTCCTACCACATGTTTTGAGCACAGCATAAGATGGTGTGATGCTGGAAATGCATTGGAGGAACATAGCCTCCATGTCCTTGTCCTGTACTGTTTTTTTATCATAAGTGTTCTGTGTTATTTTCTGCACAGAAGTCCATGTGGGACTCATGGCAATGCAACTGTTCCTCTTTGTGGTTGTGGTGAACAGACCTTTGGGATACCCTTATGGCACCGATGGGTGGGGGTACAACCTTGAACCCTAGTGTATGTTTTTGGGCACCTGTGTGTGGCCCACAGAGCAGGGTATGGGCTGGTGGCAGCTCCATGCTGAATTTGACAGGTGCTCCGAGTATCCTCCATTGTGGGATAGCCAGGCCCTGCCATTGGAATCAGTTGATTCCTGATAGGAGACAAGATTTGTATCACCTATTACTTTGTTTTTCCAAAGTCCTGGGAAACCCTGACTCGGTCCCTTCCCCTGACTGGCTGTTGGGTGAAAGTTCCATATATGGGATTGTGGGGAAGACCAGGCCAGACTGGCTGGAGCCTTTCCAATGACTGTATGTTGTGGGTACGCCCTAGAGGTGGGACCTGAGTAAATGGAGTTTGTTTGTTTGTTTATTTATAGGGCGCCAGAAAACCCTTGGGTAGCTGGGCGCACAGAATAACAAGAATGCTTAGAACTTGGTTACAGGTTGCATATTACAGGTTGTTGGTAACATAAATTACAGTAAATACATTATGTACATTTTACATGTAAGAGTGGAGGGGTATGTGTGTCATCAGATCACAAAGCTCAGGGTCACCGGTTTCAGAGGTTGGAGCGTCGAAGCCAGGTGCTGGTATGGTGCCTGAAGCATGTTGCAGGGCTGGTCCCTTCTTAGTTCAACTGGTAGGGCATTCCAGTACTGGGCTGCTTGCACAGGGAACCTATTACCTCCTGTTTTTTTAGTCGGAATCTAGGGATTTGGAGGCAGAAAGAGTTGGCTGTTCTGGTTGGTCGTGCAGTGGTTTTTCTTATTATTCTATCCCTAAGGTATGGGGGGGCTGCATTGTTCAGGCATTTGAATGTTAGTGTGACAATTTTGAAGGTGATCCTATCGCAAATTTTTAGCCAGTTGCATTGTTTCCGCACATTCAAGATATGCTCTCTAGCTCGGAGGTTCAGGACCATTCTGAGCGCGTTGTTTTGTAGGGTTTGACGTTTATTGATGATGTATTTATTTGTGCCTGCATAAAGTGCATTGCAGTAATCCAGTTTTGAGAGGATTAGTGCATTGGCTAGGATAATGCAGCTAGCTGGTGTGAGGAAGGGTCTGCATGCTTTAATAAGTTTACCGGTATAGGCTGTGGATGAGGCCAGGGAGTTCACTTGTTTCCTTAGGGACAAAGTGGAGTGCAAATAGAAACCGAGGGTTTTCACCTCTTTGGCAACGGGGGTTATATTGCCATCAATATTGAAGGAGCTGTAGTTGCAATCAAGTTTTTTTAGGTTGTTGGGTGAGCCTAGAATGAGGATCTCTGTTTTTTCATCATTCAGGCAGAGGCCATGGGTTGCCATCCATGCCTGAATGAGGGTGTACATTTTGTTTACTAAAGCTGTATCCGTAGTGAAATTGCCGGAAAGGGGGATGAGGATCTTGGTGCCGTCTGCATAATTTGTGTAGGTGACACCCAGTCTGTCCAATTTGTCGAATAGAGGTTTAGCAAAGATATTATACATCGTTGGTGAGACACAAGAGCCCTATGGGACTACACATGTTGTCTGGATAGGGTCTGCAGAGTCTAAGGTGGAGAAGACTCGCATGCTTCTGTTGTCGAGAAAGGATTGGATCTAGGCTATGGCTTCACTTGAGAAGTGGGCGGCTGACGCTAGGTGTTTGCAGAGTACTGCGTGGTCCACTAGGTCAAAATCCGCCGACAGATCAAGGAGGAGTAGCATAGCTGTGTTTCTTTTATCGTTCAGCTCGTCAATTTGGGCTTTGAGATCTATAAGGGCGTTCTCAGTGCCGTGTTGCAGTCTGAATCCCGATTGACGAATGCTGAGGAGTTGGTTGGTCTCCAGCTGTTTTTGGATTTGGAGATAGGCCACTCTGTCAATTATCTTCAGGAGGAAAGGGACAGTAGTGATGGCGCTATAGTTGGTGGGGATGGAGGGGCCTAAGGTTTGTTTTTTAAGCAGGGGGAGAACCCAGGACTCTTTTAAGCTACTTGGGACGGTGCTAGATGAGAAGGAGGCATTGATGAGTTTAGTGACGGAGATAGCAAGGTCTCTGGCGGCATCCTTGATTATCTGGGCCGGGCAGTAATCGCCTTGCAATTGGATGGTTTTAGTGAGGGAATGATTTTTTCAGTTTCATGAGTGGAAACTTTAGCGAATTTGAAGGGTGTTAGGCTAGGTTTGGGTGTGGGCATGCTGGGAGGGAGCAAGGCTTTTTTTATAGCAATTTTTGATTGTAGTGATTTTACTTTATTTGCGAGGGCATTTTGGATATTGGTACACCATTGCTTGTCTTTGGGTACGTTATCAGGTAGTGATATGGGGGATTAGAGTTCTCGCAAGATTGCGAATAGTTCCTTTGTGTTGGAGCATGCTTTGGAAATTCGGTCGTTATAGACTTCTTTTTTAGCTTGGATGATTGCTTTCTTATAATTCCTAGCACACAGTTTGTGTTTGTTTATTTTCAGCTGTAGGGGAGTGTTGCCATGCAGTTTCCAGCTTCCTTTTTTCAGTCTCGGTTCTTTTAGATGGGGTGAACCAAGTATTAAGGTGGGATTGTTGTTTACTTTTACAGTTTTTCAGTGGGGCGATGGTGTCCATGGCTATGGCCATGGTGTCGTTGTATATTTTAACCATGGTGTCTGGGTCAGAATCAAATGGCAAGGCATTGATGGTTGGGAGGAGCAGGGGTAGGATATTGTCTGGTGTGATGTTTTTTCTGGATCTAGTAGGAACAGATGGTGCCATTGTTTTTTCAATTCTGGGCATCTTGTTAAGTGGTAAGTAGAAATTGATGAGGAAGTGGTCAGTCTAAGGCTGGGGTGTAATTTTAGTGATAGTAGTAGGGCAGTTGGAAGTGGCTACCCAGTCTAGTATTCTCCCTTTGTCGTGGGTCGGGGCGAGGACTTTTTGAGTGAGGCCATGCCCTTCAAGCATGGTAGCGATGGCTTGCGCTTGTTTGTCATTTGGGTCGTTAAGACCTAGGTTAAGGTCACCAAGGATCATTGTCTGGGATTACTTTTTTGTGTTACCTGCTAAGAGGCTGGATAATTCCTCTTCGAAAAGGCCTAAGGGCCCTGGTGGCCTGTAAATGAGATAAATAGTTAGGGTTTGGAATGGAGATATTGGTAATTTAGCGGCCAGGAGTTCACAGGATTTTAAGGTGGGCAGTGTTGTTAACTTTACATTCAGGTTGGATTTGGCGATGATGGCTAAGCCACCACCTCTGGCGGTCTAGTCTTAGTAGTTGGTACTCTTTGGGTATTGCTAGGGAGTGGGCTAGACCTGCTGCGTCATGTATTGCTAGGGAGTGGGCTAGACCTGCTGCGTCATGTAGCCAGGTTTCCGTGACTGCTAGGAGGTCAAGGTTATCTAAGGTAAGGAGGTCGGCTATTTCAGTGGCGTGGGCCACGACTGATCTAGCTTTGATCAGTGCTCCTGTTATGGAGGTTGTTTTAAGTAGACAGTTGGTGTTAGAAATAACCGGGATGGGTTCTTTCATTAAGGTGCTAGCAGGTAATTGTGATTTAGGTTGCGTTGAGCTCCTAGTCTGGGTTTTGGGTATGGTACGGCGGTTCAAATAGGCGTTGCTAGGTAACTGCGGTTAGTAGAGGGTGGAGAGTCTAGCGGGAAGCCTAGAGTTTCTGTGGAGAGTAGGGCAGGGTGCATGTTTGAATTGGTCCATAGTTGCCAGTATAAACTGTAATAACAGAGGTGGGGCGTATGTTAATAGGTTTGTGCTAAAAGGTATTCTGCTATGGTTGAGGATATAGTACTATATAATGTGTCGTATAGATAAGTGGGTTGAGAGCACAGGATCCTAAGGCTGTCACAGTAGGCGGTCACTCGATTAGGGCACAGTGGACTAGGATAAGGCTAAAACAACTATTCAGAGGTTCTAACTTCGCTACTGGACTAGTCAATAGTCTAGGCAATAGGCTAGGCAATAGTCAGAGTCAAGTGCTGAAGTCACAGATTGTAGTGGGCAATACAATGTGCTAACACGCATATGTTCACAGTGGTAAGTAAGCCTGGTAAGGTGCATGGTAAAATGTGGCCTACGAACAGCAAGAGGCACGGTCAAGAGGGCAATGTGGACTATAAGGGACCATAGGTACACTCAAAATGGCAGATGTGGCCTAGGACAGAGCAACATAGGCATATAATATAGTTCAGCTGTGTGAGTGCAGAAAAGCAGTTCTAGCAGAAGGGCTAAATGTGGTTTGCCAAAATACAGCTTCATCACGTGTATACAAGGTAGGCATAATATGCAATTAGGTTACAGTGAATATTATGATGAGAAACCTTACTCGGATAGGCTAGGTGGGAGGCGATGCTAGGCTAGATGCCGAATACAATAGAGAGGCATTGCACTTTGCTCGAGCTACATTCATGGTGAGCAATATTGTGTCTCGCAGACAATAAGTTACACCTTTACAGTTCGTTCAAATGAATGGATATGAGGACAAGCCTAAGGTGCAGAGCCTAAACTCTACTGGAGCATAGATAATACTAATATACTAATAGATAGCACAGGTAGATACAGGAGCAGAGGTAAAACAAGGCAATGTAGCGCAAATAATCAATAATAGAATTACTAGACTTACGGCGACATGTTTGTATCAAAGAGTCAGTGGCAGTTAGTCTTGGTGAGGACACCCATAACATTTCATGTTATGGTTGTCTGGTTTCTGACGTGTGACACAATGACTGAGACAGCCCTGCCCAAAACTGGTATGAATGCAGTGAGGAGTGCTGAATGGCTGGGTGCTTGTCTCAATCCACATTCCTTGTTGTGAGTGTCTGGATGAAGAAGAATGGCCTGAATGCACTGTGAACCTTATTGGCTGCCTGCCTGCTGAATGCCCTTCTGAATGATTGACTGCTTGAGCCTGTCTCAGCAGTGTAAATGAGAGACAGAACAGCATATCTGGGGACCTCTCACTTGCTGGAATTGGTCAGAAGCTGAAGTCGAAACTTGATGCTTAACCTAGAAGCCCAGCTGGAAGAAGAAGGCTTCGCTGCTGCTTTCCTCCAACGCAATCCAAAAGCTGTTGTTTCTCCAAGAACTGATCCAAGAGAGGACCTGGCTAGGAGACCTCTTCCCGGGCTACGAAGGAACATCAGCTGCTAACCTTCACCAAGTCTCCCTGGAAGTCAGTCATCAAAAGGCTGCCAACTGGAGACAGGGACCGCTGAGTAATCTGAAGCAAAGTGCCAGAGCGTTGAGGCCGGAGACGACCATCACCGTTGACCGAGGTGCAGAGGACCACTGTTACATCGTTGACTGGAATCGCAACGCTCCATTGCCTAAGACACTTTAAAATCAAGGGACCTCATTACGAGTTTGGTGGTAGCCATGTTGCTATTTGCGGCATGGCTGCCTCCAAACTCAGGTCCGGGTATGGGTTCCTTGAATGAGGAATTACCAGGCCATTCCAACCTTGGAAGACCTGCTAATTCCTCATTCAATTAACCCAGGGAGCTAACAACATTCCAGATGTCCTTTCCGGGTCTAGCGAGGGAACCTCGTAATAGGGCGGAGTGGGTTTAGCGGCACCATTATTGGTACCGATAAACCCATTCTGCCCACCTCGTAATGAGGCCCAACGACTCCCTTCCTTATCACTATCGACTGCTTTGTCCTGCCGGAGAAATTCAAGGTCACTGATAAACCAAGGTGAATCTGCTGGTGGGCTTCCCGCCACCCGAAGTCCTCAAAGACACTGACGAAGTTACGAAAGCCAGCCGTGGTTGAGTCCCGATCGCCGACACCAAACTCTGACGACCCAACGCCCTTGCTGGGCCTACGTTCTTCATTAACTCTTTGCGGCAATGAACTACTGTCATCGGGGTGCGCTGCACACCTCATCTTCGCAGGAGATCTACGACCGATCATCGATGAGCACCGCAAGGACCGAAGCTGCTGCCTCGACAACATCATTCACCATTTTCTTTGAGGGATCTCGACGATCCGTGGCTCCTGCCTTAAAGGGAGTTCACTCAAGAAGGATCCGTCGACGACCGTCAATGAACTCTGCTAAACCAGGTACATTGGGATAGTAGAACATTTTTAGAACGGAATAAGACTCTGCTAAACAATATATGGGCTAGGCTTGTCAGTATCTTATTTACAGGTTGCCCAGGTGGATGGATCCTCGCACACAACTGTGTCTTGCGGTAGGCACCCAGTATTCTGGCAATTGTTTAACCCAACTTGCTTTCCTCCCACATCTGGTGTTGGTTCACATTACTATTAGACTTGTATGTCATTTACAACTGTCAGCAGTGGATGCATTTTAATGGAGTCAAGAGTTAACTGTGGTAGCACATAGATATTGTACATATTTATAATTTTAGAATTGCCTGAGCACAATGTGTGTTATTGTGTGTGTATATATTCTTAATCTTATTTATATAAAGAACTGTGTTATCACTAACATAGTGTGTGGACATTCCTTTGTGGGGGCCTGGGGACTACACTGTACTTAGAAACCAGCCTGCATCACATCCTGAGAGTTTAAACCTTGATTGCTTGTCCATTGCTACCAACAATAGAGAATATTGGCTGGGGTGCTCTGTGCTTCTGCTCTGCCATATAGAGGGCAGGAGTACAGAAACCGCTCTCCAGTCTTTACAGATGGGATCTTGGAGCACAGCACACGCTCGAGCTTCTCCAGCACGAGCAGACAGTTCTGCTTTCTGCTCTCAGGACCGTCGATGGCCAAGTCTCATTTCCCTTGAAAGTCTCTTACCTTCAAGGGCCTGATGTGTTCAAACAACAAAACAAAAAGTTCCTTTTTCACAGTTCACATTGGGTGATTGCATCACCCCTTGGTCCCCCTCTTCTGGGCGTTGACACTGCATGTATCGTATTCAACAACTCAAGTGAATAACTTGTTTCTCAATTAACTTTAGGTGATGACTTTTCACCTTTGGATCTCCCTCGACCGGGCTCGGACCCACTTGACAAGGGGGATAATTCACTCCCCCTAGTCTTTCAATACTTCTTACTTTCACAATTCTTAATGTCTTTTTAAACAGTATTTCAGGTTTCGTTCCTGCTGGTCAGCTTCCCTCTTTCGGTTTCACTCTTGCGGTTTCAATATTTTCAATTGCAATGCTTGTGGGAGTCACGGCCCTTTCTTTCCTTCACGATGCAGGTTTCACTTCCCTTACTTTTCAAGGGTTCTTAGATCAAAGTATTTCGATTGTACAGGGATTTTGCTTTTCCTCCTGTATGACCACTTCCACCTACCTTGGTGGCTCTTCTACAGCCTTCTATTATCTGTAGTTTTACTCAGAGGGGGAATGACCAGAGTCTCTCGAGTTAGCACCCATGTGGTGCTGGTTCCTTCTGCATCTGGTTTCCCCTCAATACGTTTTACAGTTCTTTGAATTGCAGTTTTTTTAACTTGGTTCAAATTTGCCACTTTGCGACTTTCATTCAAACACAGCCCGGTTCTTTTCGGTTCTCTCCTTGATTTACCAGCTGTGATGAACCACTTGGCTCTTCTCCTCACTGGAGTCGAGGCTGGTACCACGGTGGAAAGAGCTTCCCTCGCTCCTGCTTATCGGCGTAGGTTTTCCCCGTGTACTGTTGACATCTGCTGCAAGACACTTGTACTATTGTTCGCAGTCTCATGCTTTCTTTCACGAAGGGTCCACAGGCCTGTGAGGAAAAGTGCAATGCCGCTTCTCCCCTCGCCACTCTCTCGATTCCCGCCATTTTTCTCCTTCTCTTGAACTGCTGTGTCGCGATAGCCCACTCATCGTGCTGTCTGCCTCACTCGTTCTGTGCTCTCTGACACCACCTTTTATCCCTGTGGGGAAGGGAAAGGCCCGTCAGGTCTGTGTGATTCTAATCAATTGCCTGACTTTGCCTGACCCTGATATTGGGACCTGTCAGATAAACGGCTCTGGTGTTAGACCGTTGTCTTTCATGTCGTGCAAACGTGTTAGAAAAGGGGGGGGCAGTGTTTTTGAACGTCCTACAGAAGAGGATGGGGAAAAGGTGTTGATGGAAGGGGGATACCACATCTCACCTGTCGGTGTGCCCACTCCCGCTTCCCATCCAGATGATCCTTTCTCACTGGTCCACCTCCAGGAACTGGATCCAATAGCAATGGCCGTGTCCTGGCCACCTGGATGACAGATCCCTGAGGAATAGCTAGGGAGAAACCTCCAGGATTCTCACAGGCCACACTATTATGATGGGGCAAAACCGTCTAATCAATCTAGAATTTCTAAGAAGCTCTCCCTTGAGAGACTTGACCCTCCCGGAACCATCCTTCTTGAGTGTATTCTCCCAGAGAAAAGGAAATTATATTGAGTCGCACAATGGTTCACCAACTTTTTGCTGAAGTCCCTAAACTGAGTGGTATCTCTCTTGAGGATATAAAAAGAGTTGATTTAGTTGTACATGCCGCATGGAAATTTAATTCCAGATTTGTCTGACTCAATCTTGAAGGAGAGTGACAGCATACGAATTCTGAGGTTTCATGTCACTGTCTTCAAGCCTGAAGTTAAAAAAGGGGATAGGCAACTAATAATTGGGCATGGCTATTTCCAGCCCCCAACCGATACGGAAGCTTCACACGTAGTTGACCATAATAGAGCTAATCAATGGACCATAATTACCTGGAATACTTGTGGTCATATGCACCTGTTTTCAGAACCCACTTTAGGTGGTAAACATCAGTTAGCTGACATAACAAATATGCATTAAACCTGGCTTATACACCCTCCAACACTAGATGGATTTGTAGTAACTGGGTCACCCCTCTGGGGGACTTTTAACAATATTCGATCCTCGGTAGAGGTCTCAGTGAAAGACTCCTTTAGCATCACCAGAGGAGCGCTTGCCACTCATATTACCCATGGACAAGTTGCCCCTCTGGATTTGCTGGTGGTGAACATTTACTGGCATATAGGGATTGGGGCCTTGGCTACATTTCTCACTGAAATAACACTCCAAATACAAGCATGGCGGGATGTATGTTCATGTGGTCACATATTGATGGGCAGCGAACTTAACAAAAATAGTTTGGAGAAAAGAGGTCTTTCTGTCTCGATCAGCCCCAAGAAGAATGACGGTGGAGGGTGGCTTTCAGCCACGTGTGATTTGGGGCTCTGGTCATTGAGTGAAGTTCTATCTCATAAAGCCGCTCCTCTTTCCACATGTTTGAATGGGACTGCAAGCTCAACACTCGACTACATTTTTGTGGATGACAGGTTATGTTCCTTTTGCACAAAATATGCTACCTTTACTCAATTCTTCGCGATCATGCCATTTTGGAAGCTGATTTCAATTTCTCATATAGTACATCAGCAAATTCTGTTGTGAGTAATGCTCGAAGGATAGGTGCCCTAGATCTGTTAGTTAGGGGCTCCGGCACTCAAGTGCGCTGCAACCCTTGCAAAATGAATAGGGTGAATTCCACTGTTGACCCCTATATGCATTTGTCAGACCAGTCTTGGAAGTACAACACCCTCATTCCTCATGAATTTGGCAATTTCCTGGGCCATATCTAAAAAACAAGTGGTGTTGTTTCTTGCGGTGGCGGGACCGCTTGAAAGGCAAACCATAAACACATATGCAATATAGAGGTGGTAAAAAGGAAAAGGGAACTGCGCCGTAAGGTAGTCCACTTAAAAAATATGGGAAGGGCTCCCAGTCCGAAATATGTGAGCTAATCAGAAAATTGCATCCGGCACAACAGAATTGGCTTACACAATCTAAGGTAAATAGATTACGAGTGATGGAGAAGCCATGCTATTATTTTTAAGAAATAAGAACTCTGCTTCCTTCTGGCAAATAGTCAACAGCAGTGAGGCTCCCCAATCGCTACTCCAAATTGATGGTGTATTGGAGGTGAAATAGGTTTTGCATTTTGAAAAAACTTTTGCAAACCCTCAAGGGCAGAGCAGTGTGGCGGTGGCAATTCCCGAATCGGACACGGAGTCGATTTCGCTGATGGACTTTGGTAAAGATGTCATCTATAGAATATTAAGCTCTATTAGATCCTCTAGGGCTCCAGGTCCTAACGGCTTCACTAACCAGTTCCTGAAGTCAGATAAGGACATTTGGGCTGACACGTTGTCTATATTGTTTGCTAATATTCTAACTTCTGGTGTTCTGTCTGCATTGTCTGCTAATATTCTAACTTCTGGTGTCTTTCTACCTTTGTGGTCTAGCGCTAATATTATTCCTATATTTAAAAGAGGCGACAGATCAGATCCATCTAGCTATCAACCTATTGCCCTTTTGGACGCTGACAGCAAAATCGTTGCCTCAAATGTCTTACATCATTCAGAAGCATGGACTGCGGATACTGGGAGAATCTCTAAGTGGAAAGTAGGTTTTACGAAACAAATGGGGACAACACTCAGTGGGTTGGTAATCAACACAATTCAGCAGATGGCATGCAGTGGTAAATACGAGGCAGTCTATGGAGCTTCGATCGACCTCACAGCGGCCTTGTACACTCTTGATCATGGGCTAATGTGGAAGAAACTTGCAGCTGGGGAATACCTGCTGGTCTCCTTAGCCTCCTCATCCAGTTACATTCTAATACAGGAATATGAGTATGATTG
Source organism: Ambystoma mexicanum (assembly GCF_040938575.1). Taxonomy (NCBI): domain Eukaryota; kingdom Metazoa; phylum Chordata; class Amphibia; order Caudata; family Ambystomatidae; genus Ambystoma; species Ambystoma mexicanum. The sequence continues at coordinate 693,654,241 of NC_090926.1, read as the reverse complement.
AATAATAATGTGGATCTATCAAGAGAAGTTATATCCGTACAGGGGATCAGACAGGGTTGTGTTGGTTCCCCTTGTATTTTCAACCTTTATCTGGCCAATATAATGGATACCCTAGCTGAAGCCTCATTGATTTCCTCGAAACTCCTTCACTTTCACTTCTAATGACTCGCCTTTGCAGACAATGTTTTATTTTATTTCATTCTAGTAAAGTCAGTCTGCAACGATTAATCAATTCTTTCATTGAGTATATGGGAAAACACGCTCTCAAAGTCAACACGTCAAAATGGAAAGTAATTAGATTTCATAATAGCACAAAAAAATCCCTTTTAAATGGAGTATGGGCGGCTTTCCGATTGCATGTGTTGACTCATTGATTTACTTGGGCTTTCCAGTATTTGCGAAATCTTTATTGAAGAGTAGTATTTCATGGTTAAATGAAATTGTTGGGAAACAGATCAACCAGATTAAAATCACAGACAACAAATTTGGTAGATTTTCTCTCAAATCCGTGGTCAAATACCATGAAGCTAAAATCATTCCTAAACCTCTTCATGGAATCGAGACCCATCCATTTGCCATTTTAGAACATTTTAAGGTACTGGGGTGAAGGATTGGGAAATGCATCCTAAACTTACCCATGTGTCTCTCTGTAGTGCCCATCCGGTATGATATGGGTCTTGTCTCCTTTGCAGCACATGCACACTACAAAATATTGTCTCAAGTGAGAAAAATCGTAATCCTTGTAGAGGGTAGTCTATACATAGACTTTAAGACATTCTACATGGCACAGTCTTGTCCTAGATTGGAGGCTATGAAAGCCTTGACCCTTTTGATTCTTGATGAGCTTGGTTGTTCCCCTTTAGAATTTGGTAGAATATCTGAGTAGGATCAAATCACTACTGTATCAACATGATTGGATGTCGACAATTGATAAATTACATTCATACCCTTCACTGGTTCATTTGAGCAATGAACATAAGAGAATGGGTATTTTGGCTCCATGTTTCAGTATGTACCCAGATAAAGTGACCTGAACTGCTTTTATCCATTGTTGTTGGAATCTGCTTAACGCCAAAGAAATTATGCTGAAATACAAGAGGGTCTCTGGAGATCTGGCAGCTTACAGGCTCTGTGGGACTCAAAATACTGTTGATGCCTCTAAACATTGGGTGACAAACTGTTCTGATCTAAACTCTTTGCATACATTTTATCTGGGAAAATGGACTACCTGAATGAATGATCTGGATTTGGAGGAATTTTGGAATAGATGCCTGGTGGGTAGAATAACATCAATTGTAATTGGAATTACTTCTTTTATCAAAGAATTGAATTTAGAGGAGTTTTCTTTTAACTGAATGAATGTTCTTTTTTTTTTTATACAAATGTAATGAGCACTTCCTTTCCTTTTTTTTAACATTGTATAATGTCCTTTTGTCATGCTTCTTTTTATATGTATTGAAATTAATGTTGAACCTACTAAACATCAGGACATTTTTTTTTCCTTTTGACCTTCCCTGCCAATACAATGTCTATCCTACTCTTATACTCATCCCCCTACTAAATTCTCAACTTCACAACTCAGTCTCTATACAACCTCATCCACTCCTCTCCCACCTCTCGCCTTTCTGCCATCAGAGTCTCCATCACTGATTCATGTTCAAATTCCGTTTTTTCTCTTGAAATCACTTCATGGACTAACCTCCGCACCTGCATACCAATTACCCTCTACTCCATACCTTGTACCTTGCACTCCAGCACTGAACTCACTCTCTCTGCTCCAGCTCTTGCTCACTTTTCGATCCATTACCTCTCTTCACTGGAACTCCCACCTACCCAATAACACACATGTCACCACTATCTTTGTGTTAAACTCTCCCTTTAAACTTCACTTCTTCTCATGGGAAGAGAGTCTGCCCCAAACCAGGACATGCTCACAAACCAGTCCTTTCCTTTCCTCAGTTGTACAGATTGTATATACAATGTTGCCTATCAAGTAATGCTGTTCACATTATTTCATTGTAGCCTTTTAATGTCCCGTTATGTCCATTGATCTCATCCACTTTCATTCTCTTTATACTACTACTCCCCTTCTGTAAAGCACCCAGGAGTAGGTTTGCTCCGAACTTTTCTCTGTGTTACTGATCATGTTTTTGTTTGAAGTATCATACCAGAGTTATAAATAAACACATACAAACTAATATCATCCAACTTAAAATCTACTCTATTTATCATTCTAAGAAAGTATTATGACAGCATTAGTTACATTTGAAATTGTGACTGCTGGGTACACTCAGATGTCATTAGGCACGCTTTGAGTGAGTGCACATTTGAGTGCTTGATGGTTCGGCAGGTCGTGCTGTGCCTTGGATCTTGTGCTGGCTGGCAAGAGACTTAATTGAGCACCCCGCACCTTTCACCTTAAGTGTACATCAAGCTGCGTGCTCCTGCATAAACGCTCTGAGTGAGTGCACAGTTGAGTGCTTCATTTTATTTATAGCATTTGTTACATGCCCAAACCTGGGAGTATCACAGCATAGGTTACATGGATTGCTTGTCTGGTTAAAGCGTTAGAAATTTACAGGCAGAAAAGATACATAGTTATTTACAGTGTAGGCAGAAATGATACATCATTATTTACAGTATAGACAGTACATGTCGAGATGCATGAGATGTGTTGTTTATTAGTTAAGTTATGCTGTGCATTTAACAGGAGAAGTTGTCACTATGGCTAGATGAGCATATGAGGTAGGCCCATTCTAGAATACAGAACACCCTGTTATGTTGTTGCTCATGCTTTGGCAGTTAAGCCTGAGTTGTTGTATGTTTTGGGGGTCTTTATTTGATGTTTTGATATAAGCCAATAAAACCATTGTGAAACGTACCTGGATTGGTTATTGGCTCAACAATGGCGACGAGGATGGGATCAGAGAAGTGAGCCCCGCTTTCCCAGAGCAATCTGCAACATCCTGACCCCCAACACAACAGGACGGGAGAGCACAATACCCACAGATAAGGAAGTTCCACGAGTCGCCACTGAGCTCACGACAACTGTTGTGGCGAGTCAGCTCGGTGCATACGAAACCCATCTTGGTTCATTGCAGGTGAGCTGGTGTTGGCGCCCGAAAAGTCTGCTGCCCAGTTTCGGATACACAGCCCTGGTGCGGGGACCATGGCGCCACAAGGATTTCTCCTGACGTCTGAGAGGGGCTTCCAAGCTGGCACCAGATCGGGTGCTGTGAAGCTCTATTGGTCCAGGGCATGAGATCCCTTGTTTGGGCATTGCATTAACGTGACGCGGCCGGAGCCCACCACGTGTGTGTCACGTGAAACGAAGATCAGCTCATACACAGAAGCATTAGCGGAGTCGGGCTAGCGGAATGCTGCGTTTCGGATCTAAATGCTTCGCTGGTTTGATTATCCCTATTCTCACTTGGATTGTGCTTGAAAGAGGACGCGCATAATGACTGCCTAGGGCCCACACGGGAAGGCAGCACCGTGATCACAGGTGAGCCTTGGCAAAGCGAAGTGGCATGTGATGAGCTGTCCTCGGGGTACATTGTGAAAGGGAATCCTACGCTGTGCCAAGTCTGTATTGAGAGGATGTGACTTGCTTCTGACCCAATTTGTCTCAAGAAAACAGGACTGTAAACCACAATTTGTACTGTTCTGAAATCTTGTAGTTTTCAGATTGAAGCGAAAGGATCTGTGTGTCGAGTGGTGAATGACAGCATTTGCATCCATTTTTTTTTCTTTGGTTGCATAAATTATTTTGTGTGGAGCATCACCACTGCGTGCATATAGCCAGCAGGAGTAATGGCATTGTCTGGAGTTCTTGGCCCGCAAATGTTTATGCCCCCACCGGGCCCACCCAGAATCAAGTGGGCACCCTGGAAAAGAGGATTCTTGCATTATGTGAAAGCTACGTGTGGGAATGGGATGTCAGTTGAACGTAAGGTCGCAATGTTAATGCACTTCCTTGGGTATGAGGGTCAGAGGATCTATGACACTCTCCCCAACATTGCTGAGCTGGATTTGGAAGGAGGTGCCAATGATTTTGATGAAGCATTAGCCAAACTAGACAAACGCTTTGAAGCCAAAACAAGTACGGTGCTAGAACTATATCACTTTGGCATGAGGTTTCAACATGAAGGGGAATCTTTTGAGGATTATGTTACGCCTATAAGACACTTATCTTTAAATTGTACATTTGGTATGGGTCTGGATGAACACATAAGGGATCAATTTATGCTTCATTGTTCCAATGATAGAATTCGTGAGGAGATTTAGTTAAAAGATTATCCCAATTTAGAAGAAGTCATAAGTATTGCGAAAAAGATTGAACATACTTTGCAGTGTGTGGCCAAATTGTCTGTTAAAGAGAACAAGATACCCCAATCCACTGAAGTCTTGAGAGTAGGGGATCAAAGAAAAGATAATTCAAAGGAAAAAAAGAAACAGAAGGTCAGGTCCTCCAAGCGTTGTGAGACCAATCAGAATAAAGGTGGGGGTGGGGAGCTGGGAAACAAACGCCACCAAAAGGAAAGTATGCAAGGAAATGGAAAAAGGGATGATAGATTGTGCTTTCAATGCGGTAGTGCGCATCATCTGTCTATGTCTCCTATTTGTCCTGGGAGGTGTTCAAATTGTAGCATATGCAAGAAGTGGGGACATTTCGAAAATTGTTGTAAGAATTATCGGATTGGTGGAGGAAAGGGTGCTTTATTCGTTGATGAATGCGATGCTCCATCGTCAGAAGAGGGAGAGATATCAGGAAATGAAATTGTTACAGTACACATGGTACGTTGTGCTGAGCCAGATGAATGCGAACATCCTTCTGCTTGGGTAGAGGTGAATGGACATTTAGTAAAAATGTTAGCAGATTCATGTTCTAAGATCACACTGATGTCTAGAGTGGTGTATGAAAATGTAATAGATGGTTGTGTGAGAGATTTATTGCCCTCTGACAAGAATCCGGGTGGGTACAATGGAGGCAAAATAGATATTCTGGGATGTTGTGATGCCCAATTTAAATTCAAAGGGAGGATGACACATGGAAGAATCTATGTTACTAAAAGGGTGAAACTTTGCTTGGATGGAGAGAGCAGAGGGGGCTATGCATTAGATTAGATCCCAATAGGGAGGAGCAAGTTCTTAATGTAGCCAACCTACCCGAGTTAAATAAAGACACCGTTAAAGGTTATGAGGTGATAGGAAAGTATCCAGAAGTTTTCAACAACGGTGTAGGATGCATCAAAGGGATGGTGCACAAAATTGTCCTGAAAGAGGGAAGTAGACCTGTTGCTGCTAAGTTAAGACCATTACCATTGTCGATGCGGATGGCTGTACGTAAAGAGTTGGTGAAACTGGAAAAAGAAGGCATTATTGAGCCTGCCAAGGCTGTGGAGTGGATTTCTCCTGTAGTGGTAGTAAAGAAAGGTAATGCGGATTTGAGAGTCTGCATTGACTTGAGGGACCTCAATCGGTGTGTTGTTGCCGACCGACACCCATTACCTAATTTGGGAGAACTTTTGAGTATGATTGGTCATGCAAAGTTCTTTGCAAAGCTAGATATGGCAAGTGCCTATCATCAGATAAACCTGGATGTCGAGTCTCGGAAATTGACAGCATTTATTACATATGAGGGAGTTTACAAATTTCGGCGCATGCCTTTTGGTTTGATATCCGCATCCTCAGTGTTTCAAAAAGTTATGGACACATTTTTGAGAGATGTGAGTGGAGTATGGTGCTTCCAAGATGATGTCCTCAGATGTGGAAAGTGTGAGGAAGAGTTGTGAGAAAGGGTTACTGTGGTTTTGGGAATTTTCAAAGGAAGAGGTATAACCTTGCGAGGTGAGAAGTGTGTTTTTATGACTCGCGTCGTAGAATACTTGGGTCATGAAATATCAGAGCAAGGACTCGGGCCAAAAAGAGATTTGGTGGATGTTATTGTGAAAATGCAATCACCGAAAAATAAAGCGGAATTAAGAGAATTTCTGGGAACTATTGAGTTTTACCACCGTTTTGTTGAGAACTATGCTGATAGTGTGACTAGTTTAAGGGCATTGTTGAGAAAGGGTATGGAATTTGACTGGAACAAGGAGTGTGAGAGAGAATTCGAAGAAATTAAAAGGAAAATTGACATGGTGAAACATGTAGCGATGTACGATACGAGGAAGAGGACCATTCTCCCAGTTTATGCTAGTGACACAGGTATAGGGGTTGTGATGTTACCACCAGATGTTGATGGCACAGAGGTAGTTGTGATGCATGCCTCTCGCATGTTGAAAGGTGCAGAACTCAATTATTCTGTTCTGGAAAAAGAAGCTTTGGCGTGCCATTGGGGCATAGAGAAATTGAAAAATGTTCTGTGGGGTCAGGACTTTACACTAAGAACTGACCATAAGCCACTTAAGGCTATATTTGAGAGCAAAGGTCTTGACAAAGGGCCTCATTAGGACCCTGGCGGTAAGGGGTTTGCGCCAGCGTTAGCTGCGCCGACCCCTTACCGCCAACTACGAGTTCCCATAGCGCCATGGTCATTTTTCCGCCCGCTTTTTGCGGGCGTAAAAATCCATGGCGCTATGGGACCTTGGTGTTAATTACGCCACCGTAATTTACGATGGCGTAATTAACTCCTTCCCCACTCCCATTATACCCTATGGGGCCGAAATGGGAATGGGGAAGGGTAAATGGGTCAATGGGGACTTACCGCCCCGCCGACCTCGGAATGGGGCGGTAAGTCCACCATCCGCCATGGCGTAAACGGACTTTACGCCATGGCCGGAAAGTCCGTCGATGGCGGAAAAAATCCGCCAGGGTCGTAATGAGGGCCAAAGTCTTGAGGAGAGTTGCCTGCTGGGTAACGAGATTGCAATGCCATACATTTACCTTAGAGGTAGTTTCTGGCAAAGAGAATGTGCAGGCTGACCATGCCACTAGAGTAAAAATAGAGGACATCAAAAGTAATGAAAGCAACAAAGTGTTTGAGGAGGGCAATATGGTTTTTGCAACAGTGGAAGGGATTATACAAAAACAAGAATGGACTTGTGTGTTGGAGTCTGATGAAATGTGGAAACGCATTATGACTTTTGTAAAAGAGGAATAGCCAGAAAAAAGAATTTTGTCTGGTGAGGAAAGATCACTGTAGGAAGTGAGAATTGAATTGTCGGTGAAGGATGGACTTTTGTATCGATGGGACAAACCGGATGTTCCTGGATGTCTGAGGGAAAGGTTGATAAGATCTGCACATCAAGGACATATAGGTGTATACAAGACCAAAGAAGTGGTAAAAGCAGACTATTGGTGGCCAGGGATTGATCGGGAAATTGAAAGGATGATTGGAGCATGTACTGATTGTATCTAGTCAGGAAAGAATGTATTGGCTGTATCCCAGCCGATGGGGAAGGTATGTGCACCCAAGGGAGTGTGGCAGGATTTGGTGATGGATGTTTTGGGCCCTGTTTACATGGGTGTGGGGCGAGGAAGATTTGTCCTTGCCCTGGTGGACACATTTTCGAGGTGGACAGAATTCAAAATTATGAGAGATGTAACATGTCAACCCATCATAGAATTTTTGGAAGGTATATTTGAGAGGGAAGGTCTACCTAGAAGTATTCTTACGGATAATTGTCCGCAGTTTACAGGGAGATTGTTTCAAGAATATCCTGACAAGTGTGGGATTAGGCACAAAAGAACTCCATTATATTATCCACAAGGGAATGGTATGATTGAAAGAGTCAATCGTTGTATCATGGAAGCAATCAGGGGAGCAAACTCATGTGGTCTAGGCAGGAAAGTGGCTGTGAGAGAACGGTTATATGCGTGGCGCATGGCACCTGGTCCTGGAATGGGTGTAAGTCCTTTCGAACTTATGAAGGCTAGAAAGCGGGCACTTTTGGAATATATCTAGAGTTGCAAAAGTAAAAGATACAAATCGACTTAGTAATTGTGTGTAAAGTTCTATCATCTAAGAATGTTTTTTTTTGTTTTAATAAGGGAGGGGGGTGTTGTGTATTAGTTAAGTTATGCTGTGCATTTAACAGGAGAAGATGTCACTATGGCTAGATGAGCATATGAGGTAGGCCCATTCTAGAATACAGAACGCCCTGTTATGTTGTTGCTCAAGCTTTGGCAGTTAAGCCTGAGTTGTTGTCTGTGTTGGGGGTCTTTATTTGATGTCTTGATATAAGCCAATAAAACCTTTGTGAAATGTACCTGGATTGGTTATTGGCTCAACAAGATGTTAAAATACAGATGGTGCATTACAGGAAGCAGTGAAGGCCAAGTTCTCAGAGAGACAAATGTGAAGTACTAGAGGTTAAAATTTGTTGAAGAGCCAAGTTTTGATACTTTTCTTGAAGCGCTGTTCGGAGTGCTCATTTCTAATGTGCATAGGAAGAGAGTTCCAGATCTTAGGTGCAGCTACTGGGAAGCTGGCTCCCACTGCCTTGGATCTCTTGAACCTTGGGAGAAATAGGTGTGTGCTCGAGCAGGATCTGAGGGTTCTAGTTGTGCTTTTTTGGGTGACACAGTTATTGTGCTAGGAGGGGGCATTGGTGCCGATGCATTTGTGTGTGATGATCAGCGACTTAAATAGGATTCTAGCTTGGATGGGTAGCCAGTGTACTCCCCTCCTAATGTGGGATATAAGGACATTTATTTTTACTCCAATGGCTACATGTAGGGCTTGGTTTTGTAACAGTTACAGTTTGGCCAAGTTGCTACTAGTAGTTCCTAGAAGCAGTATGTTACAATAATCAAGTTTGCAAAGAGTGAGGGCAAATTCTAAGGTAAGGCAGTTTTGTGGGGTGCGAAATTGGCGGCTGAGTGTTAAGAGTTTGGCAGTGTGGGCCGTAGCAGAGGACAGAGCACAAATATGTTTAATCATAGTTAGGTTGGTATTTAGATACACACCCAGTGTTTTAACCTGTTTGAGTACTGTGATGGAAGTTCTGTCAATGATAATGGCTGAGTAATGGTTTGGCGGGTCGTGCTGTGCCTTGGATCTTGTGCTGGCTGATAAGAGACTTTATTGAGCACCCCGCCCCTTTCACCTGAGGTGTACTTAAACATTAAGCTGCGCGCTCCTGCATGTGTGCTCCGACTAAGTGCACAGTTGGGTGTTTGACAGTTCGGTTGTTCGGCAGTTGGGAGGAGTGGATGGCGTTATTATACTGTGGAATAGCAATTGCATTCTGTACTTGCCTGGAGACCGGACTGTAATGAAAATCCTAGTGCTTACCTGGTATTGTATTACTATGTTTTAGCTGGTATGTTTATACTGACAGTGGTATTTTGTGACTTGCAGCGTACATGTGACGTGGTAAATAAACACAAGTCAATAAAAGGGTAATTACAATTTAAGAAACACAAATGGAATGTGTGTTTTAACTGACAATGTACAGCACGCTAACATCAACCCCAGGGCAGTGGCCTACGTTCGGGGCAATGCTGCAGGGGCAGTACACTGAGTAAGCCCATGTCGACAGCTGGAAAGGTCACTTTGTATTTTCACACAGAAGAATTGCCAAAAGGTCAACCAAATGCAGAAAATGTGAGTCAGGGGTCTTGTCCACACAATGCTTCTTTTAAGATATACAATAACTCTTTACTCAATTAATGTTATTCTTTGCAAACAGAAATTGTGGGGCATGTCACAATGCCCTAACCTGCTACACAGCCTCCTATGTCGCTTGTGGCTGTTACCTCTGAGGTTCAAACTGCTTCTGTAACCGCTCCTGTAACCACAGAAAAAACAGACAATGGTGTTAGACCGAGTACAACTCCAGTCTTATACAAGATAATTCTGATGTAGGTATTTGGGCTCCGAGTGGCTTAAATTCTTTTGATTTAGAGACGGCTGTCACTACTTTACAATTTGCCATGAAAATATTGCTTAAGCTGTGTGGCAGAGTGAATGAGGAATTTGGGAGTGCATGGTGCTGCACTTCGTCGGATCAAAGCGTGGCTCGTGCCCGATACCCTTGGTGTGTCCTGTAGATGAATGTGAGCCTCCCTGCGCTCCTATATCCTTGACTCCAACAGCTAGTGTAGCAGTCGGTTGTGACAAAACATCCACTGGAGATATGGCCGAACTGGTGGATAGTTTTGAATCTTCCAAAACACTTCTCGTCGGACACAAAGACAGCATCCAAAACAACTAAGTAAAAAAAATATTAATAATCCACCAAATTGGAATATTGACGCTAGAAATGATGATAAAGTTTCAGTTGAGCCTGCCGCTCCCTCAAGCAAACATGCTTAGAAAAAGGCTTACGGGAACAAAGAGAGTAGCCACTAAGGTTTTACAATAACCCACAGATGCCTATCCCAATCAGCACCCACCTTCCAGTGGAACGAATACACCAAGTCCAAACACTCAGACCTAAACGTGACATATACTCACACCAGTTCACTATTCCTACCTTTAATAGAACCAAAGCCGGTGGCTCCAGTTTCGAGGTACTAGCACCAAAATCCTGGAACTCACTTCCACTTGAACTCAGAACAGAAACTTCCCTCGTGACTTCCAGAAAGGCACTGAAAACCAAAGTATTCAAGTAAACCGCACCTGCTCCGCTGTCTCCCCTGTAACCTTGGGACAACAGCAGTGTATGTACCTCACTAATGAACCTGTACCTAAGTAATGTAACTGTTAACCTGCTGCCAAGTGAAAATGCTGTTACAGCACCTCGATGCCCGAGGGCAGTTTGTGCGCTTTATAAATGGAAATAAATAAGGATAGCACTTTCACAAGCTGGCTTGTGAAAAATCAGAAAGATCGAAATAATGGATCACCGGATGTCATAGATGATTTCCAAGTTACTGAATCGGAATCTGCCACTAGCTGTGGAATCCTGGCAGACAGATGTTCTACTCCTCATCAAATCATAAGTGTGCAAAGGAAGGGGAATCGGCATCAAAATTGATTAGTACGGCAGCAGGAATTTCTTGTGATTTGCGGACTTTAGCTGATCCCAAAACACTGGTTATTACCACTCTATATTCCAAAAGCAGGGATCAGCTGATTAACCCTTCTGTGTTTCTGAACTTAATGCAACAGATTTGTTCACTAAGGGTGCTATGTACCGATGCTTGGGACTTTTTTGAGATCGTTGAGTGTTACTATGAATACCACTCGTGTATATTGCATTTCTGTGGTGAAATCAGATTTCATAAAGGCTCATACTTTCAGTTTTTTAAAACCTGGGTTTGAGCTAACGGGCAATTTACCTGAGTCAGTAAGCAGAAACAGGTTAATGGTATGAACCAAGTCTGCACTGTGAACGTATGCCCTCATATTATTAAGCCTCTCAATGTTGTAACATCAAAATCCATAGATGACATGCAGGGGTGGAAGAGGTTGGTCAGATTATTACCTTTTGATATCAAAGAACTACAACTGAATTGATTTTGTGTCATGGAACACAAGAGACCACTGTCATTTATTAGATCCTGCCAGCACACTTGGCCTTTAAAGGAACTACAGTGTATCACGAAGAGGGCAGCCGCCGATCTAAATTATCACATACTGTTAATGTGATAATGATGCATGTTTGCTTGTTCATCAAGGTTGTGGTGGTGTTAGTGAAGTCACTGGTGACCCATACTTAAATCAGGTATAAAGGTGCACAGACAATGAGGACTGTTTGTAAACAAATTACACACTTATTGGTATCCTTATTTGAATGGATTAAGCATGAGATTTATTTCATGTTACTAGACGTTCTGGATGTAAAACAGTAAAAGTGATACACGACAGTTTGTCAAAAGTAGGCAGAAAGAACAGAACGTCAGTCCCCGATTCAAAATAAGCCAAACATTTTCAATAAACAACAGTTAGAAATTTCATATTAGATTTAAGAGCAGTGTAAAAGAAAGCAACTGCAACACATTATTAAAAACAAGTGCAAGCATATACATATATCCAATCAACATATTTATATTGGTGTACATGTATTGCAAGAAAGAATAATGCAATCATCCATTATTGGATGTGCTCGGTAAACTCTTCGGCACCTTGGTGTTGGATGAACTGCAGACATGGCAGAAGGAGGCAAAAACAGCGGATACGCTACAATCAGGGTTCGAAAAGAGCCTAGGTACCTCTGTAAATATCATGATGATAAGCATTTTAAAATCCAAAGTTTTTGATGGTCATCCGACAATATTCATTGCCACGATTGATTTGGTCCAAGCTTTCGACCGAGTAAACAGAGAAAAACTATGGAGAAAATTGGAAAAACAAAAATGCCCACCATTTCTCCTTGAACCGGTGAAGGCCCTGTATAGTGACACTTCAATCAGAGTCCAGCTTAATGCAGCTGGCTTGTTGTCAAAAAGTATAAAGACAAGAGACCTTTACAAAGGAATGGGGAGAAATACTAGAATATCTGCAATCAGATTACATGGAGCAATGGTGCCCTCATAATATAAGAATATCGGACTTAATGAGAACATAAACCTGCACAGAAATGAAGAACAAACGAGAACCTTCTGGGGTGGGAGGGGGGTGGGAGTTGGGGGGGAGTTGGGGAATGGTCTGGGGCTCACATTGTTGTAAGAGAAAATGTTAAATAAATCTTTTAATACTTCAGAACACCCTCAAAAAAAATAAATATATAAAGACAGCCAGAGGGGTCAAACAACGCTGTCCCCTAGCCCCAGCGTTGTATAAGGCATACATGGCTGTTATAGTGGATGCAGAAAATGATACCCGTTCATTTCCTCCCCAGAAAGAGTCGAAAGTGACACGTCTGCTCTACGCGGATGACATTCTACTGCTGGACCAAATGGCTATCGGACTTCAGAGACAACTAGATAGTCTCACTACCTACCTAAAGAAAAACAATCTTGAACTGAACACTTAAAAAATCAAAATTATGATCTTGGAGAAATCATCAAAGCCAAGCAAAAGATCTCAGTGGTTTGCAAACTCAGAAAAACTGGACACAGTAAAAAGTTTTACATACTTAGGGGTGAAATTATCTAGCAGCAAAATTGAAATCACGATGCAAGAGCATCTTTTCTCCAAAGCAAAATCATTAACAGCCCAAGCACTGTCTTTGGAAAGAAAATTCGGTAAATTTTCAATTTTACCGATAATAAAATTCTATAAAGAAAAAGCCAATCCAGCTTTGACCTATGGGGCAGAGGCTATGCAACATCTTCCGAAGACGTTGTGGGCAAAATTGGAAGGTACATTCTGGCGTAGGGTGTTACGATTGCCGAACTCCACTCCCATAGCAACCATCCGACGTGAACTGAGTCTGCAATCACTAAAATCAGTGGTAGAGAGAAACAGCCTACTGTTCCTAGGAAAAATCTTAAGACACCCACGACCGAAAATCCTGGACATCATTTTTAAAAAAATGAAGCGCGAGAAAAACCTTATGATAACTACTTGGTACAACAGCCTACGAGAAGAAGGAGAACAAATTGGATGTTCCGAATGGGACATAGAACGCATTCCTGGAAAAGTAAAGAAAAAACTAAAAACACAAGACTGGATTGAGACGCTGGAAAAAGCGGAAGAACATACAGCTTCGACTCACCACACAGTTAACACACAAAAGTTAGACGAAGTAAGAAATTACTTAACAAAGTTCCCAGACAAACAACTACAAACAATTTTTCTGAGAGCACGTCGAAACAGATTGAAGACAAATGAAATCCTTTTCCTCAGAAAGCAGTCGAAGAACAATAACTGTCGCTACTGCAAGACTTTGGGGATTGAAACTTCACAACATCTACTTCTCCACTGCCCAGGAACGGACAAACTTAGGAAAACTTACTTTCGTCCACATAGACTAAAGCATCTGACCGCAAGTGAAGACGTTTGGTGGAACAAATTAATGTGTGGGGATTCACAACCTTGACTGTAGCAACAGCAAAATTCCTGGAAAGCTTGAAGCTAGAAGAAAAGACATATGAGAACAAATAGAAAAGTTGTCGACTCTTAAGAAGAAAAAGCATACAATAGAAGATTATTGGAGGACAAAACAAATAAACCAAAGGAAACTTGTCAGGACGGAAAGACTCTGTAAAAATTGTAACACAATTAAACACAAGAAAAAAAAATAATAATAATAATCCAATCAAGTAGGACGGGGCTAGCCAGGAAGTATATGTCCTTCCCGACGGGAAATATAGACCCTACTGGGTATGGGTTTTGTTGGAGTACAATGGTGACCAATCTTCCTATTAAGTAACTATAACATCTGTATGGTACAAAAGAGTTGGCTGGTCACTGAGTTGATAATGGAGGGTTATGTTGTTTTGCAGAACATGGCTGTTAAAGGTGCACTTGGCCGCCTCTCTGGTTGTCTGTTTGTTGTTGGAAGACAGGGTATGGGTGTACAGGTAATTTGTGTGCCAGGGCACGAGAAACACTTTTTGGCTGTAGACATTTCTTTGCAGCCTTCGGGTCTGCCCGTTAGGTTACTACTGATAAATGTATATGATTCCCCTGTTCGTCGGGTGGAAAGTTTATGGAGGAGATTATCGGTAGAATTATTGATGTCTTAACAAATTGGTATGCTTTTGACATGGATCTTATCATGTTAGCTGGGGATTCAAACACATATTGGAGGAACCTGAGGCAAGTGAATGGGTGTGTGCTAAAGTATACTCACACAAACCAAGGTGAACAAACCGGGTAGGTGCTGGTCTAACTCTATATGAATGGGAATTCATAATGTTGAATGACTGCACGACAGGTGATGTTCCTGGATGCTACACCTGGAAATAAGGCCACAAAAGGGCAACAATTGATTATTTCTATTGTCCCAGTGAATTTATTAGATATGTTAGAAAACTGCAGATACTTGATAATGAATATAATGATCATGATGCCTTAATTTTGTCTACTTTGCTGACCACTTGTTGAGGTGAGCTCCTCCCTGGCTTTGGGGGAATCATTAACACCAGTGGTATCAGAATTAGTTGGACAGCATGCAACTTAGACAAAATTGGAAAATTCATGGTGGGTAAATTGGATTCTGTGTTACCAGATCACCTGACTATGTCAATAGGTGAAATTGAAGGGTGGATAGCGGAGCTCACACAAATGTTTTGCACAGGCTAATTATCCAGTCATTGTAAAGGTGCGTCAGGAGGGTAAAACATCTCAGACAAAGAGATTGTCATGGCTAAACGCAGATTAAGGCATGACATCAGAGTCGCCTGTAGAGTGCATGGTGGTTCCCTGGAGGTGGATCAAATCATTACAAAATTAAGAAATAAATACTCAAATTGGGTGAAAACACCTAAGTATTCTATAAATAATGACCAATGGCAAAATATGATCCAGGTACTTGCAGGTAGAAAAACGAAACACGTCTGGGAATCCTAAGTAAACTATAGGGTTGACCCTCATCAGCGTGCTGTGAATCCTATTCCTGCATAAACATGGACTGAGTATTTAAGGGCCATATTCTATGAGGAGAAAGAGGTGGCATTTGATACCAACTCTAATTCACACCTCCCCTTTGAGCTAATATTTGACAATGTGGATATTTAGATGATCATAAAGGGCCGTAAATGCTCTCAGACGCCTTGCCCTGACAGCCTTGGAAACGTGAAAATCTGGAGCTGTGGTCACAACATTGGTCATATTTTTTAATACGATTGGTTTTGCTGGTCAAGTCCCATTGTCGTGGAAACATGCAATCTTGATACCGGTTTTTAAGACGGGTAGCAGGAATATGCCAGCTAATTATCGCCTACTATCCAATTTGGATGTAACCAGCGTGATTTCTGCAATACCTCTACTTAAAAACCGAAAGCAGTGGTTTGACTCCATGCACCTGTTGGGCACATTCCAGACTGGTTTTAGAAGAGGCTGTGCCACGATACACATCTAGCTATTACTAGACACCTTAATCAGAAATGCAACAGTGAAGAGGGCCCAGTGCGCTTTACCTGCTGTACATTGATCTTAAAGCTAATTACTAACTCAGCATTTCTGATGAAAATATTGGAAAGGGTTGCTTAAAAGCAGATAGCTAATCATCTGGAAACCTTCCCCATACTTAATTGCTGACATTGGGGCTTCAGAGTCGGGCACAGTATGGAGACTGCTCTTCTGGAACTTAAATCCAGGCTCCTGGCTAATATCGATAAGGGAGAGTACTCCATGCGTATGCTCTTGGACCTCTCCCATGTTTTTGACCTGATTGACCACCAGTTGTTGGTCACCAAGCTCGAAAAAGTGGCAGCATTCTCTCCAGAGGCCTCCCGTTGGGTAGCCTCCTTTCTCCAGAACAGGGAAAGCGGTGTCTGCTCAGAAACAGCTGAAACTACCATGGTGCAGATTAAATATGGAGTTCCACAAGGAGCAAGTCTGTCTTTGCGTTTTTACAATATATTTACGGCTCCATTCTTTGCTATGCTTGAACAAGAAGGAATATGGTTTACCAACTTTGCGGATGATACCCAGTGTATGGTCCCCTTGACTGGTGACCATGCACAAGATGAAGCTCGGACTAACAAAGCATACACTTTTATCGAAAATTGAATGATCATGAACAGATTGGCCTTGAACAGGTCCAAGACCGAACTCGTGATTGAGGGGTCTCCCAATATGATTTACAAGCTGGACTCTTTGTATAGAAGTTTCCAACTTGGTGATGTTAAGATCAACACTCTTAAGAACGTAAAGTCTCTAGGGGTTATACTAGACCGGCATCTGTCCATGAAGGCTCACGTGGGGAGCGTGATCTCTGGAGCAGCATATTACCTAAGACTCTTTGCACACCTGCAACCTCTAATTTCGCAGAGTAATGCGGAAACGCTAGTATGCGCCAACGTGGGTGCAAAAATTGACTATTGCTGTAGCCTTTTGACAGGCATCAATAAAACCAAAATAAATCGCTCCAGGTGATTCAAAATGGGGCAGTGCGAGTTGTTACAGGCCTGGCAGGATGTGACCACGTCACGCCGGCCAGAAGAACTCTGCACTGGCTCCATGTGGAGGCAAGAATTCGTTATTGCCTTCTTCTGATCACATTCAAGAGTCTACTGGGTGTCATTGTTGGGTGTCCTGACCCACGTTTAAGCTATCATGCCACAACATTTGGTGCTGTGGGCTTAGAAAATTCAAGATGGCGGAAAACCCACATGTGCGCCGAAATCCAGGAAAGCTGCGCAGTTTGTGCGCCCACCAAAATGGTTGCCTCACTTGCCACCCACCAGTGCGAGAATGAAAGGCCGGGTTGCCAAAGGAAAAACAGTAGCGCCGGTTAGCTTCAAAGCGCTTTAAAACCACCATTGGACTACCCGCACAGTAGTCTGAAACCATTGGGAATGGCAATGCTGATTGCCAAATGCAACCTAGAATTGTTGGGAATTCATTTTCTTAAATCCCAAAAATGGGTGCAGTACCAGTACTCACCACTATCCAAAAGCCGGCAGTTTAAAACCACCCTGTGTTTCTCTGAAGGCAAGCCAAAGTGCCTATTTCAAACATTGCAATATGTGCAAAATATTCACTGAGCACCAGCAGACATTTGGTAGAATGGAGTTTTGTGTGCCTACAAAATCTGGGAAATGAAGAGCCCAGAACAATGCTTATAACAAAACTGGCTGAGCTATGGAGTCAGCAGTTTAAGTTGCACTGGATTTAAAGACACTAAAATCGAAAATGTTTAGATTAAATGAGTGACCTATGTTTGGTGTCACATGCCTTTGTAACTGTTGAAATGTCATAGTTTTGCACTTAGAATCCGCATTCTAGCTGCATATGTAAAAATGTTTAGTTTTATTTGAATGCAGGAACTGGGGAACAAAAAGTGACATTTTATCTGAAACCTGGCTTAAGGAACTGAATTCTGCCTGGCAACTACCCCCATCAGGAGTGAAACTTGAGTCACAGCTGTGTTCCCAGGCCTAGCTGCCCTTTTGCTGCTCACACTAAGGATATGCCATCTATCTGATAATTGAATTACCTGTGCTCTGCAGGAAAGTGAACAAAGCCCTGTCCTGGCTCAGGCAAAGGTTTTATTGGCAGGAGTCGTAAATGGTCGTAAAAAGTGGCTTCCTCCTGAGGAAAGGGGAGGGGCACTGCCTGTGAGAGCAAGCTGGCTTGGCAGAACTGGAAAAACCAGAAATTCAACCTTGTGCTGAGGGTAAACCACACCCCTTTGGAGCCAGAACATAACTTTAAAAAGATGGATCATTCATAGAGCGGACATGTGAAAATTGTATAAATGATACCATAATTCTTGTGATTTTTCTGCCCACATTTTAAGAGGTTTTTCGACCCGGTGGCGTGTTCAGGGGGGTTTTAGCAGAAAAGTGGATATTACTCTAAATGTATGCATGTTAAAAATCTGAAACTTCATCAGTTAATGTCCATACTCCCTGCACACATGTATGTAAAGTTGGGTCAATGTCAGAAATTGAAAAATCAGTTAAAAAGTCAATTATGTGCCATTTCTGAATGCAAGCTCTTAGAAACAGCAGATTTGGACAGAGACATGGCTAAATTCAGCCACACCATGTATATGTAATTTCAAGCAACTGTGAAATATGTCTTTTATTATCAAATATAGAATGTGTGCAATCTGACAGAGGAGTGTCCTATCTGCAAGCCATAAAATGACATCCCTCTGACTCACAGTTCATTCCCCAATCAAATGATAAATGGAAGTTTGACCAATTAGAAGCTGAGAGAGAGGTAGGGTCAGTGATGCTAGAACACACCCACATTCTAAACACATAAAAGCAGACAGACAGGACAGATAGGGACCTTCAATTCCATCTGCAGCAGGACGCTCTGCCGGAAAAATCCATACTTTACCTCCATCAAACCTCCAGAGAGCCAAACTAGAGACTTCAATCTATCCAGAACTAGAGACCCAGACCAGAGAACCAGAGAGAGCTGACCCAGATCACTGTGAAGTGCAGAGACCAGAGTCCCGTCTAAAAACCCTGACCAGATCCGTGATGAGGCCCATTTCACTCAAGAATATAGTGTGAGTACCTAGAAAACTGTGCAGATCCAATCTCCTAGTTAAAATAATATAATTCAACCTATTTAATCTAAGTAGAACTGCCTCCTAACTGTCACCTGTCATTTGTAAAGCTGCACTTGTCTTTTTGAACTTTAAAATTTCAAATCTGAAAAACGACCTTCACAAAATCGCTCATATCTCCGCAACCGTTTGTGCTAGAGACTTGCAATAACTTTTATTTGAAAGCTTAGAATCTTAGCTTTGAATCGCACCTAGAACCGCATTCCTACCCCTTATAGCCGCGATTTGCAAATTTCTTCACATGTAAAAACTGCTGCTGCTTGCCTTCCATTTGCCAGAAATTCGTTTAACCTGCTAACTATCCCTGCCTCATTGCTAGTGTGAGCCTGGACTAATATTAACTAGATACCACTCACCCTGAACCTCTGAAAGGGAATTAAAAAGCATTTCCAGCATATTTCTCATCCATTGCTAGCACATATCAAAGCATTTGGGCCTGTGTTTTCAAAACTCCTATCTGTGTTTTAAACTTCTGTTGTCTAAGCTTGGGGGGGGATTGAACTGATTACATTGATTGCATTTCTGAGAACTGTGTGCTTTCCTCCCATTCCCTTGCATTGCATAAAGAGGGGGGGAGTGAATAGCCAGAGAAAAGTGATTACATTGTTTTGTTGAAATCATATTGAGTATTTTCTATACTGCATTTCATTCATTCAACCTTGCATTTCCTTGAACCCTATAAAGCATTCTCTACCACATTATCCTTCTGTACCTATTTACCAGTGTGCTACCTTATCCATTTCATCTCAACTCCTTAGTAATTATAAAGAAGTGTGCTAGTGCCAGATTCTCTGTTGTTAATCTGTATCATATCAGATTAAGTGTGATATTCAATTATTAATTTATTATAAAGTGTCATATATATATCTATTGTTTAAATTATCAAATAAACCCTTTTAACTTGCAAAACAGAACTACTTCTTGGCTCAGTGGGGTCAGGGGGATTCCAAGAGAGGGGTGTTATATAGGGGTAGTCATCCAGAACGCATGAACTGGACCTAAAGATATATCAATAAGGGTTTTCATTCAGTATTCTAGACTAGGCGTTAACTTAGCTGTAGTGCTGAATTGAATCCTCTTACATCATGCCCCGCTACTTGAACAATCTTATTGTGATCAAGACCACCTTTTGATCACTCAGATCTAATGAATCCAAAATGCTAGTGATTCCTAGAAGCAAATCCAAAAGGGCGGCAAAATGAGCTTTCGCAACAGCAGCACCGGCGGCTTGGAATTTACTGCAGCTGGTTCTAAGGCTACAATCGAAACTGGAGCCTTTTAAGAAAAAGTTAAAAACTTGGTTGTTTGATTAATCCCGCCCTCTGCTTCTCTCCTCCCCCCTCCCGACTGACCTCCGCAGATGTTCTCTTGTATCTGTTTTTATGTTGTCCACGCCATCATGCCTCAGGGTCCATTGCTGCACATTATAAGTTTAATAAAGTAAAGTAAAGTAAAAGCAGCGTTTTACACAATGAATTGCACTAAGCTTTGGCTGAAACTTGTGAACTTCCTATTTGGTACATTTAATGAGCTCTGTTATGACCTGTGAATGAAAAGAACAGCAAATTTAATACTTGGGCCAAGTTGGTGCATGCATTGTTGAGCCTACTAGACGGTTGCCAAATTTGACTAATGATTACCACCTTTTAGAAGCTGAATTTGAGCATAAGCTGGATTCTTGGGACTGGGTTACTAATTTCAATCATATGGAAACCCTAAATCGGTATGCCAGACATAGCCTCTTAAGAAATAACTACCTGAAACCCTTATCTCGTTCAATGCCCGTTTAATTTGGCTATGAGATTCTATTTACTGCTGAGACTTGATCATTTGCCTACATTGTTCTCTTTGGGCCCTCAACTTGGGATTCCACATGTACAAGAAACCCCACAGCATGTGCTGACATCTTGTAATACACCAGCACCATTCTATATAAACCAACTGGTGTGGTTTGTACATAACACAACTTCCATAAGGAAAGAGGAATTTTGGATTTATTGCCTTAACTCTTGTCTTGTTTCTTTTTTATTAGCAGTGGATGGTATATGGAAGGTGGCTGAAGATGAACAGTGAATTACTGCATGAAACTGTTAGCAATTGATGTTTGAAGAAAATTGCGTATTAATGCAGGAAATTATAACTAAATAACACCTGCATATTTTGAATAATTTTGTTTTATTTTATTTGATTACTATTTTATGGATATTGTTACTTAAGCAACGTGTGTGGATTTGATGTATTTAATGATTTTATGATAACATATGTGGAAATTTCTACAGAAATGACATCACATTATATCAAATTTAAAAAATAGGAAATAGGATTCACGCTTTTCGCTGATCTAGTTTATCAGCCACAGTAACACAATATTTATCAAATTCTCACTAGCACAATACTCTTAACCAACTATGCTTCAATAATGTCTCCTGCTTGTACTCTGACATCTCTACAAATGTGGCTTATATAATGTATGGAATTATACCCAGTGCTTTAAGTGGGATAATAATTTGAAAGGGTGGCCCTAACATGCAGTTAAACAATATTTTGGGTTCGGAGCAAGAAATGTCTAGTGAATCCCAGGTAGCTAACGAACCATTGAAAGATGTGGGTGTAAGATATATTTTGATTAATATGTTAATATTTGGATTGCTCATTAAGCAATCTGTTATTAACTGTATGTTAGGGGGCAGCCCGATTGCATGCCCCCTAACATACAGTCCCACCCCACAATTCACGGCAAGAAACAGGGAGTTTGCTCAAAACACAAATTTATTTAAATAGTGTTGGTCCCCAAACTTAATGCAGGGAGAGTCACCACAATGTTACACAATAGCAGACAGCATGTCTACTGGGGGCGCAATGAACCTGCCTGCATGAATCACATTATTCCTCAAACACAGGCATTTATTATCATGATCAATTCTGTATATAAAATAATACTAGACATTCTAGTTGTAATTCTACAGCTTCTTGGTCAGTATATCAAAATCCTTGACTCCACAAAAACATCTCCAAATTACACATTAAGTCACATTTACAAATTAATCAAAGAATTTTGTTTTCCTCAATAACACCAACAATGTATAGAATCAGAGAAATGTTGCATTTCCCCTGAAGATTTAGTGATGTGGGCTGTTAACGTGTGTGTGCATTTTAAAATAGGATTTCAATAACTTGCATTAGTGTTATAGAGATGTTGGTTTACAGAAGCTGTATTATCGATTCAGAATGAACAGTATTTCAATTCCCTCACCCAATATGGAAGAATGGTTTCAGAATGTTATTACATAGATATAAGGGTGCCTTTCCTCTCACTTCACGAATAGAGTCTCGTGTGCAATTTTAAGAAGGAGAGGTACATGGGATTTAGACTTGCATTGTTTTAAAGGGAGGAGCAGAAATTAGTCCTTTAAACTTGCTCTAATCTCCTCCCTTTGCTTATTAAACAGCTATTTCCTACGAATAATATACATTATAACAAATACCTTCATTTGGTTATGCTATAGATATCATCATATCACAGTCCAGTTTTCTGTGAAAACACGTTGGGTAAAACTTTGTTATTAAAGAGTGGTGCTCTGAATGTAGAGAAGAGCTATCTTTATCATTGCACACACAACAAAGGTATTTTAAGTTGGATTGAATTGACATCTGACTCAATTTTGCATGCAGTAAGATAGCACTGTTTATTTCCTATTTAAATACATTTATTTTAATATCATCTTCCCAAATAACCCTCTTTCTGGGATTTAGTAGGAAACAATTATAGAGAACCAATATCATTCCTCATATTGGCCATGGATTAGTCTTTATAAGCATGGAGCCAGAGGAAAACCTCATGTGCTCCCAAGCCAGTGTAAGTCACAGGTTCCCTTGTGGACAGGAACCATCCATTGGAACATGAACCTTACCTTCTGCAGCCCTTAAACTGGTCTCTATCTGTAATGCATCCAACAGGAACTGATGATATTCTTTCCTGCAGCTCTTCCCAGTGTGAGAATGTTCTCCTCTGTCTCCCACTATTTTAAAGAATCCAACATTCTCACACCTGTAATTATGCCACAGTATATGGTTGGCAAAGTTCTTCCATTGGTCTACCGCATAGTTAGACAAGCTCACTGAATAGATGCCCTAATCTCATTGGATGATTATTATGTCTATATTTGTGATCGGAAAATGGTGGCGACCAAAACTACTCTTAAATATTTTACATGCTAAATAATTGTCTGACCTATTTTTGGGTAGCTACATATGAACTGAATGAAACCAAGATTATCGGAAGCTGTGCTTGCAGACACACTCTTGGACATGCAACATACTATTTAGCATATTGCTTCATTAAGTTATACATTTTTCTCATTCTATTAAACATGGACAATGTGAATTGTGTGTCAAAATAAAGAGGGGACTCTTACCTAAGCAGCACACTCTTCATTTGTTCTGTAAGTCATATGGCTACAGAATTATGAAGATGATGATCCGTTCTATGTAAAAGGTAATATTTGAATAATGCCCTGTACTTGAACTGCGGTCTAAGGTCTGGTGTGGCTGCTCCTGATTTAAGGAAAAAAGACTAATGTGTTCAGGGGGAGATTGATTTGAAATAGGATGACAGGTCCCTTTGTTCTCACTGTATTATACCACTGCACATGTTGGGTTTTATGATGATGGCTGCTTCAACCTGTCATATTAAGTGCAATGGAGGTGTTGGAAGTGGCTTGTAAATCTGACCATCTGGCCATTCTAGAGGTTAATCTTGTGTGAAGCTCACATATTTCATATGCTTGGAATTCTTAAGTATTTTTCTAACAGTATCCCCTGTAAGACTACCAAAGATGGGTTGGCTCGAGTTGAAACTCAGGTCTACTTGAAGTACCCACAGTATCAGGCTGACTTAAACATCAATGTTATTCAAATCAACACAGCAGTGTCACTTCTTTTCTACATATTATTGTGTATGATATCCTTAAAGTTCACAATGTAAGCTTTGTACAATAATCAGACTGTTGTTGGAGAAATACAACATTGCATTGAATGTGTGATGAATACTTTCCTTCATTTGATGTGCTGCCATTCAGAACACTTGACAACACCTGATCACTGTAATTGTATCATTTTAAATGTTCTGTAACATAGTCCATGTTCTACGATTAACAGGATATTTTTGACAGATTCATGCCTCTTCACACTTTTAGAAATTATGTTCCATTTAAACTGTTTCATTCTGCATCTCCTGTTTTCTTATTTGTTTATTTTAACAAGTACATTTCAACTAATTCTAGCTTTCAGTACCTTCCACAATGTCACATTACTACAAGTACCCACAGGTATAAAAATTGCATTTTAAAATTGAGAGCAATATACATAATAAAATAATACAAGTAGAAGTACCTTCCACAATGTCACATTACTACAAGTACCCACAAGTATAAAAATTGCATTTTAAAATTGAGAGCAATATACATAATAAAATAATACAAGTAGAAGTAAAGTGGGTTCAATCCTCATCCTTATTAAAATTAGAAGGTATATAATCCCCACCATATTAGCATCATAGTAAGCAAAGCATGATTTAATAGAATCAGGTGAAATAGAATCAATATCACGTGATTAAGTCAAGAACAGCAAGTGTCTTAACGTAAAATGTTAAACATGGATTCAAGCCACACCCAAAATTTAGTTAAATGATAAATTACCACAACCTCATTATCATCAGAATAAACAGACCATAGTTTAAAATAGTCAGGTGAATTAGAATTAGAATCAATACCGCAGGCTAACAGCATATTCCTCCTTGGCAGAAGTAAAGCCTCGCATTGCAACATTAGATGTTTTACAGTTTCTAAATAATGGCCCCCACATAATCTACATAATCTGATATTCTTGGGCATTCCAACATAACCTCCCACCACTTCCAGTGAGGCAACAGAGTTAAACTTAATACGCAGGTACTTGGTTAAAATTACTGGGAAAGGATAGTAAATAAGTACTGGGTCGACATCGGCTATTATAATGTGATTTACCAACAATTGTTCAATGTGAAAATTATAAATCATTTGGTTCTAAACAGAAGTAAGTTTAGCGAACGTATGTATAGCTGGAAAAAAGCTGATCTGCTCAAACCAAGTACCCAATTAATTGTGTAGTTTGTTGATGTACAAATGCCTGGATCCTATAATATCAGTTTTGGTTAGTATCCTGTTAAAACGTAATAAGGTGCCTGAAGTAAAGGTTAAGTTTACTAATCAACAGTAGGCTAATTATGGACGCCAACTGCAACTGAAGCTGGATATATTCAATAAAAATGGTGACTGGTTGATTGAGACAGGTTTTTAGGCAATAACTTTGCATTTTAGCCAATCTGGATGAAAATCATTGGTCCCATACCTCAGTACCATGTAATATAAGAGGGCCAATGTTAGTCTTATAAAGCAACAGTACTGAACTTAGGGAGTAGCCAGCATTCTCTTTCGCAAAACATAAAATTGAAGTGTAATCTGGGGAACTTTCACTTAATATGAATGTCCCAATTCAACCGACAATCCAATGTGAGGACAAGGCATGAACAAGAAGAAACCTGTTCCATCACTTGGTCTCCAAGCCTTAGGAAGCCTCTTTCAGTAACTCTGTTTTTGCCTGGGAAAAATACCATTGATTTTGTTTTAGTGGTTTAATAATAAGACAATTTAGCTCTGCATATTGATGGAGCTTATCAAATGTACATTGAAGTGCACTAAGCATGTCGTGCAGTATGACAAGGTAGATGGCATAGTTTATTGTGGCCTAATCTAAGGGGATTGGCACTGGAGCTCATTAGTGCCTCATGCAAATCCCCCAGATACAAATTAAAAAGGAGTGGAGGTAAAATACAACCTTTTTTAAGGGCTCGCCTAGTGTCAATCAATTTAGTAGATGCACCTTGGGAAGAGGTCCTAATCTCGACTTTAGCTTTTCAGTAGAGGGAAATTACCATCTTGAGCAGCCCCAACAGGATACCCCAGGTAGACCGTTTTTGCCACAATCGCTCTCTACAAATGCTGCACTAAAGTCAATAAACGAGGCATAGGTGTACTGTTTCCTAGCGGTGCAAACATATTCTATAAGGCCTACAAAGTTAAAATATTGATCAAAGTTTATGCCCCCCTTTGAAATCCCATTTGATAACTCGGGATAAGACAGGCTTCTGTAGCCCAAGTGCTTAGCTCGAATAACAGTACTCTAGCGCAAAATCTTTGCAGAGGCATCAGGCATGGCTAAATCGATAGTTACTTAGCTCATGCCTAGACCCCTTTTTATAAATAGATACGATGACATTTTGTTTCCAGCTTTCCGACATTCGATTAGTATGGCTAAGTGATTGCAAATGTCATCCGGGAGCATGAGAGTTTTTAGAGACAGGATGATCTCAGACAATTGGGGGGAGGAAAGGGAAAAATGCCAATACATCCCAGACAGATCAAAATTAAAGGGGTTAGTCGCAGGTTTACCAATTGAATCGATATTAAATACCTCCCATTTTTTGTTAGTCGCACTAGCCTTTACTGATGGTGGGTTGCCCAGATATCTTGTCAATCGCCAACATTGATAATGATTGCCCTCTAAAACTACAGCTGTCAAGGTTTGCCATTTCTCAATTCTCTTCTATATGGATATTGATTCAACCATGCCTTAGAAGATCTTTTATTTGCCTTAATCAGCAATGTAATCATACTTCCCTCTTGACTAGCAGATTGCAGGGATCTCTTGGTGGAACATACATTAACATCAGATTTGGGTCTATGATTAGTGTTATAAGTCCTCCTTGAGCCCAGGATCATGACAGGGTTCAGAAGACTCTGCATTTCTGCTAACATTTTTGGGAAACTTACATCAATTAACGTAGTTTCCAAGTTAAATTGGTGATACAGTAAACAGTCACCCTTATGAGCATCAAGTCGCCAAAATATGAGTTCTAAATCCAGAGCACTTAAATACTGCAAAGCCCTGGTAATATTAGTTGGATTCCAAATAAGAAAGTGAAATATACAAATGTAGTTCAGTTGACCTTCCACTTTAGAAGAAAGTGGACACGACAAAATAGCACTGGACTTTTTAAAAAAAATGAATATGCTGGCAAAGTATAAATGGTGCTCCCCTTTTAATCTCAGAAATCTGTTGTGAAATATTCCCTGGAAAACAAAATCCTAATACGAAACAAGTGCTAGTAGTCTTGTGGGTAAGCGTCTGCACTCGGAACATGACAAACTGAGTAAAATCCTGGTAGCCAAATACTTCAGAAAGCTTGCCAAGCTCAAAACCCCCCCAAGGGGTTACGTCCGCTCTCTGAAAAAAAGCAATGATGTCCACTGTAAGGAACGCATGGCGCCAACAGTAAAGACAGACACAAGTGATCATAGTTCAAGGGTGTTTATTAAATGTAAATGCAGGTGGAAAAATGCCTAACCTAAACGAAAATCTAAGATGAAAGCAAGCTTCGACCATCAAATGAAAATAAGCAGTTCTTGTGGCGTTGTGTCAAAATATAAGGGCCTATACTAAAAAAAACCTATTGCCAATCTTTACTCTTAATACAAAAAGAAGTGTGGGATAATGTTCTCAATAAAGAAATAACTGTTCACAAAGAATAAGTCAGGATGTGATTGCCAGGGGTCTCCCTTCCCCACGTTGTCAGCACGGTACAAGGTGGATCTCCTGAGCAGAGCACACACTCGAGCCTTCCCAGCACGAGTCAACAGTTCCATATCAGCTATCAGGTTCTTAGATGGTTAAGTCTCCTTTCAATAAAAGTCTCTTGCCTTCAAGGGCCTGATGCATTCAACAAACAAACACAAAGTTCTGTTAGACCCCTCACCAATCATATTCAACAAAACAACTAAACAGTTCTTTTACTCAATGAACTTTGGGTCATGACTTTTCACCCCTGGATCTTCCTCAGCCAGGCTCGGACGCAACTGACAAGGGGGACAATTCACTTTCCCTGGTCTTCCAGTACTTCTTGCATTCACAAATTGTAATATCTTTTGAAATAGTTCTTCAGGCTTTGCCCCTGGTTGTCGGCTTCCCTCGGCCGGGTTCACTCTCGCCAACTTTTACAGACAGTTCACTGTATTTCTGGACTTTCAACTTTGCCCCCTTATGTTAGCATCCCTCCACCGGGTTCACTCCTGCCAACCTTTGCACCGTACTGTTCATGTACTATGTTTCACCATCCAGGATTAATTTACCTTAGCTTTCATAATCATCTGTCGCTCAAAGACTTTCGATGGTACAGAGGATTTTACAAGACCCCTGTATGACCAATTTCACCTATCTTTGCCTCTTTCCAAGGCTCTCTAGTTACAGTAGTCTCTACTATCGGTTTCCTGCGTGAGCAACCCGCGTGGTGCTGGACGCCTCTGTTGCAGGTTTCTCCCCTCTTTCCTAATAGTTCCTTTCAACCTTACAAAGTTCAAATTAGCTGCTTGCTACTTTTTGTCCAACACATCTCGGTTTCTTATTGATTCTCCCCTTGACTCCCAAGCTGTGATGAATATCTTTGCTTTCTTCTCCTTCAAGTCAAGGTTGAGCCACAGAGACCAGCGTCTCTCACTGGCTTGGTTATCAGCAAAGGAGGGTCTCGTGTACCATTTACATCTGCTGCAACACACGCTGCTCTTTGTTCGTGGTCTTATGTTTCCGTCTGTGGAGGTTTCATGGGTCTTGATCAGAAGGGCAAGGTCACTTCTATCCTTGTCACCCTCTCCGTATTCACCATCTTTCACCTCCTCTTGAACTGCTGTGCTGTGTTAGCTCTCACATGATGCGGTCTGCCTTTCTCTCCTTGTGCTCTTGTGCTCCACCTTTTATCCCGTTAGGGAAGGGAAAGGGCCGTCAGGTGTGTGTGATTTTGGTCATATGGCTGACTTTGCCTGACCATTAGGTTGGGACATGTCAGGTGAACAGCAGCTCTGGAATTAGTTTGTTGTCTTTCGTGTTGTGCGGAAAGGGGGGGGGGCATTTAGAGTGTTCGAGTATCCTACAGGGTATAGAGATGAAGAGGTGTTGTACTGGATAATGGTTCTTGTCCTAGGGGTTTGGGTAGATTTGGAATAATGAGATTGGTAGGATTTGTGAAGAAAACGGGAGTGATCGGGTTTATTATCATGAGTTAAACTAGGGGGTTTCTGGGAACAGTAGTGTTGTGTCTGAGCAATTTGGAAATGCAGAAAATTATCATCAGAGGGATCCAAAAGAGAATAACTGGGAGTATTCTGGTAAGGCGGGGAAAAGCAGGAATTCTGACAGAGGTGGTTTCTAGATGTAACTGTGCTTGGGATTCCAGGGGATTTGTTAGATTTGTACAAGACAGGTTTGACGGTAGGAAGGGGGTAGATGTATTACAGCCTACAAAGGTCTAAGGTATCTTGTCCTCCTGTTAGAGAACTTTTTGGGCTATATTTAGTATCTCATAGTATTTAGTGGTATTTCAGTATGGTGCTATTTTTCTTAGCTCTTGGCAATATATTGTGGTAAACGTATTGGGGTATGAGACTAATATCAGAACACTGTCTGATAATTATTTCACCAATGTCACTAAGAATATACAAGTACTGGACTTAGAACACTGAAAGATTTGCTCATGCTCTCCTGTGATATTTTATCTACAATATCACTCTTTTATGCCCTTGTTGCCTGCATCCCGGAATACATTAAGCATGCAAATGAAATACAAAACATCCATTCAGCCTCTCATAGTTAAACAATGTACTGTGACTAACTTTGCTTTGATATTTTTCTTACTGCACATTTTACATCTCTATGCATGCCAACTCAATGAGACTGAGTGCAGAATAAATACACTGAGACTAAATTACCTTTTTGAATTATTATTCTTTATCAGAAACGAGAAATATGCTAGTAACACAGAATGACATGTGCACCCATGTTGTAATTCAAACATAAGCAAATGTTTTCCTGCAATGGATTTCAACGCTCTATCTGCAATAATGTCCAAAGCTCTTCCTGTTGTCGGCCTTGAACTTTGAGAGTGACAGAGGCTCTGCAAGCTTTGTTGCAATTTTATCGCAGCAAAACTTGGACAAATACAAACACAGTTTTATATGCACATTGAAATTATATTCATTATGCAGCACCTAAAAATTAACAGAATTATTTAACCTATGCTACATAGTCTCAAACATCCACTTTAACATGCTTCTCAATTACAGCATAATTACCTCGATTACGCTGGCGATATTCCCCGATTTAGCCTTTCTGTTGCCGCGCTCAGGTTCAACCCAGACAAGGGTTCTCGAGAATGCAGCTCTTCTAAGGACTGGCAACCCAGGAGAGGGACAGACAGCCCGATTCAGCCCTTCTGTTTGCCGCACTCAGGATCAACCCAGATAAGGCTTCTCAAGACTGCAGCTCTTCTAAGGACTGCCAACCCAGAAGAGGGACAGACAACCCACAAGACAGTCAGCAAGAACACCAGAGTAGCAGCCTCTCAGGAACCAGCCCTCACTTCCAGCACTTTTGCTTCCTTCGTCAGTGAGTGAGAGAATAACCCAGCCCTCTCTGCTTCAAACCTTCCTCTAGTACCCATTTGTCACTCAAAAAGAACCTCCCCTTGACAAATCAGCCCATTAAAATAGCATGTGATTTCCTCTGTGCCTTCGACCGAGCAAACTGCATCGTTGAAGAGAAAATGTTACATTTCTCCGGCGCTTCCTGCCTTGAAACAATGCAATGTCTTTAGCAGACCACCAGCTCTCACATTCCACACTTTAAAACACAACGCAGCTTGAAGCCTGCACATTTAGTTTATTTCATTTCCAGGCTACCATGCATCTCCATCAATCTGCACCCAGTTTATATCATGGACTGGTTTGCACTAAATGTTATTATGTAAATCTGTTATATGTTAAATGGGTAAGGTAAATTGGTATGTTAGTTTCATGTTAGTTTTATTTTTAGTGCAACTAAGCCCACAACCGTAATATCGTGGAGCAAAGCAATTATTTTCTAGCATGTGTTCTGTGCATTGCCAACATTGGCATATATTTAGATTCATCCTGAGTCTCATACCCTGGAGTCACACATATGAGTCTCACACCCTTGGCCCTAGTTAAAATTCAGACCTTTGCTAAAGTGTGTATGATTAAAAGCGGAGCTATCTTCTATTTCCCTATACACCTTCCTTTTTTCTGCTGGGACACAACTGAACAATGCAGGAAAAACAAACATGCAATAATCCCATCTTCACCACATAATCCAGGTGTGATATTGGGCACAACTTTATCTTGATCTTAATAGTCAAGAAACAAATAACATGCAATAACATTATGCATATTCTCTATTTCTTTTTTTTAATTTGTATTTTTTTGGTTGATATTTTAGAATGTTTTTCTTTTAACCTGTATTTTCATTTTTTATCACATTTATCTTTTTTCTTCTTTTAATTGGTGACCTATGTGTATTTTTGGGGGGATTTGTTTTTTGTGTTTACAAAAAAAAATATTAAAGGAAAATATTGTCACTTTCAAAAATAACCATGAATCCATAAAACTGGCTGTGGCTTCATTCTGATGTAAGAATCAGTAAAAATCAGTTTACAAAAATAATTAAAACAAATAATTGTTAACAGTCAATTCAAAATCGTTTAAGAAACCGTTCTTGGTGAAATGAACTTCCATCCTTTGCAGGTCAGAAATTTTTCAGGAAACGTTCTTGGTGAAATGAACTTCCATAATCTGCAGGTGGGACTTCCTGTGGGGTCATCATCTTCCCCCCTTTTTTCGGTCCAGGTGGCTTTCCAGGGCACTCCATTCCAGTGGCATCCTCCAATGATCCGGCCTTCCAGGGATCTGGCACACTTACAGGCAAAACAATTATTCTTCTAGATTAAAAAGAAAAAGGCATATTAAGAACCAAGTACATCAATCCATTTACTTTTCCCTTCTCACTGGGATATCTGAAATGAAAATATATCATGCATACAATTGCAGATTATACATCAAATACCATATTATGCAGCAAGGACATCTTTTTAGGACCATCTGAAAATAACAAATTAATCACACTAATATCACATGAAAATTCTCAGGCAACAGTCTCAAACACAACCAATATTAACACAACACTCCTTTCTCTTAGTTACTTATTCATATGTTTGTTCATTAATTTGATATATTTTTTTCTTTTATATCTTTAAACCCATTTTGATATCTTCAAACTATTTACACCTATTGACCTGCTATGGTAATTCTATTTAATAGTTAAGCACTTTATTCTCATATCATCACATTTTTACTCCCTGCTAGTCTCAATTTGCTGTAGCCTTTTCACCTCATGTTTCGGGTAGAAGGGCTTAATTTCATTAGCATGGACAAACTGCTACACTGTTAATTCTCCCTCTTTTTTTAGCAACTCTGCAGAACACAGGTGGAACCTTATCTACAATTCTGTATGGGCCTTGCCATGCTGCAAGAAATGTAGAGTTTTTGTGCTTATCTTTCCCAAAATTACATTTGGACGCATTGCCTCCTATCTCATATTCTCTCACAGATGTCTTCCTATCAGAATATGATTTTGCACTGTCAGCAGCCTTTTCCAAAGTTTGCTGCGCAAATGCAAACGCATATTGCAAGTGCTTTCTCAGTACTTCCACCTGTTCATTTTGTTCTGTAAAGCAAGTGTTGTGGCAAAACCATTTTTCTTCCTGTCAAGATTTCATGGGGGCTGAGATTTGTTGATTTAGAGCCATTAGAACCAATGCAAGCTGCAAATCCCAACTATATCCTGCTTCAGCTACAAACTTTTTCAACATATCAACTATCGATCTGTAACACCGTTCCACTCCCCGGAAGAGGAGGGACAGTAAGAAATGTGTAGCTTCCTCTTCACACCCAAGATTTGCCACATTTTTGTTATTAATGCACTAGTGAAATGACTTCCATGGTCTGATTCTATTCTTTGAGGTATACTAAATCTTTAAAAAATATGATTTACAAGTATTGTATGCGCCCTGAGGTCTATGGGCATGTTGCGCGCGGATACAAGAACTCGTAATAAATAAATAAATAAATTGTCTGCCGTTTGCACACTGCAGTCTAGATCTGGAATGCACCTTACCCATTTAGACATTAAACAAAGGACCGTCAGCATGTACCTGTTTCCCCTTGCTGATCTCCTCACTGGCCCTACATAATTAACTTGTAAATCGGACCATGGGAGCGTCAAACCCCTTTTCATTAATGGTGCTCTATGAGCTGGTGACGCAGGCTGAAACTGTGCTCACACTAAACACCCTATGGTGTAGAGCTCAACATCTTGAGACATTTGCGGCCAAAAGGAGTAATCTTTTAAAATGTCCAAAGTCTTCTGTGAATCTCTGTGTCCTGCAGTTATGGCACTGTGGGCATGATGTAATATTCCCCGAAATGATAAAGGCACTACCCATTGGATTTGGCCTGTCACAGATTCTCTGATCATCAGTCCATCTTGCAACCTAATTCTTTTTGTTTTTTAATAGCACTCTCAATTCCTCTTTCCCTTTGCAGTCCTCTTCAGTCAGATGATTTTGTTCTGCATTTAGCAAATGGTTGTAAAATGGGCCTAGAATAAGATCCTCCTTGTGTGCCTTAATCAAGTCTTGATCTGTAGTATGAAAGCTCCATTGTGCTACAGGCTGTTCAACTTTTCTTTCGGAGTTTTGGAGCGTGTTATCGCATCCACCGGTTTTTCACCAAGCAGGTTTTCAATAGAGAATAATTCCCCCATTACAGCTCTAATTTTGGCAAATTGATCTGCCTTATCATTTCCATCCTTATCCTCACTTGGTGTCTTCAAATGACCGCATATTTTCCTCCAATGGATTATCAGGTCATTTTCTGACACAAGACTGTTTATAGCTTGAATCATCTTGCCATGTTTAAGTGGCTTCTTGTTATATGTGAGCATCCCTTTCACCTTCCAGCCATGTAAATACTCCACAAAACTATGTTGCGCATTATCAGAATCAGTGACTAAAACTATTCCTTTGAGTCTATTTTGTACTGCTGTAGCTATTGCCTTATAAAGTACTGCTTTTGAGGCCTGTACTCATGCTTACTCTTGGAATGCTGTCAGATTTAAACCATCCATTTCCTATTCCTTCCATTTATTTTCACTTTCATTTTCTACATGGTATGCACATCCATCTACATGAACAATTGGTAAATCCTTATGTTTCTTCGTTGAAAGTCTTGCTCACATTTATTCAAACTTGCCTCTAGATCTGTCTCATCAGGCGCACAGACCGCTGCACAATCATGCCACTCTGCTAGCCCTTGAGCAACTGGGCTCTTTTTATTTTGTACAGATCTCACTTCTACTGGATATCCCTGAAGTAGGAATGTCCATGAAGTTATTTTTGACTGTGCCAAACTCCCTGATCTGATTCTCTTACTTTGCAAAAATGGCAGAGACTGGTGATTTTTTTTCTACAATCACCCTCTCCCCATGAATTATGGGATGGAAATGTAGTAATGCCCAGCAGTGTTCAGAAGCGCTTTTTCACATTCACTAAATTTGGTCTCTGCATGTGACAATGCTTTGCTAGCATATGCAATGGTTTTGTTATTTGCATCATGTTTTTGATATAATAATGCTGACATACATTGATCTGTGAATCCAATTTCTACAAAAAAATCCTGGTTTTTCATTGGATATACCAAACAACATCGTGCTTTCATTAGCCACCCCTTTAGCATGGCCAATACCTTACTTTGTTCCTTTTCCCTTTTCCCTGCTTCAGTAATCTAGTCAAAGGTTGTGTAATCTCTGCATCATTTTCAATACATTTTCTGTTGTAACTTGTCATTCCTAACAAGCTCTTTAAACTTTTCAAATTAGTGGGATCTTTTAATTTCTGAATCACTTCCACTTTTTTCTTTTGTGGGTTTAATCCATGCTCTGTCACTTTATGGCCTGGGAAATGTACCCTTTTTCTGCACCACTCTGCTTTCTGTAAAGATACTTTTGCCCCGACTTCTGTAGCTGAGTACAAGTCTAATCTTATTGAAGTGGCTTTTCAGATCTTCATTTTTGATTAGCACATCATTCACATAAACTATTGTACCTCTTTCAGCTGCATCCAGGAGTGTCTTGCTCAGGAATATCCCTAACTCACTCCCACTATTGACATACCCCTCTTCAGCTAGTTGCACACACCAGTATCCAGCTGTAAGGTCTAATGTGGGCAATACCTTTGACCCATGAACCTGTGCAAGACCCTGATCAACAAATGGAAGAGGCAACCATGTTCAATTCCATAGATCTGCACACAAGCACCATTGGTCAGTGGGTTTAGCACACCTAATATAGGAGTAGTTGGTGTACTATGAATAGACCTAATGATTCTTCTAGATTCTACATTGTTGATTATTTCAGCTAGTGATTCCAAACAAGCCAGGGGGAACCTATATTACTGCACAATTACTGGCTCCCTGCCATCTCCTTCTGGTAGTGTGGCTGCATGCAAATCAGTCAGCCCACCGTCAAAGGCATCTTTAGCAAAAACATGTCTGAACTCGATGAATACAGCTTGAATCTGCTCATCTACCATTTTAGAAAACTCAGGAAAGTCCTCCAAAGGAGGAACCACTATACTTTCCTCTAATCGTGTGGTAGTGTCTCTTTGAAGAGTCTTTATACTCAAATATTTTGCAATATTGACCTCCATTTCAATATGCTGTTTTTCTCTTTTAGATTCACCTAATTCAAATAGGGTACAATCATCCTGATGGAAGCATACCATTTCACTTGGCTCATAAGGGTATACAGACTGAACTTTAAACATTTCTTTAGGCTTAGACGCCATTGATTCTGGTAATTTACCCTGTAGTAGTACAGGCACGGCTGACACTGGTATTGATTTTTATCCGGCATCCAGAAAGGGGCAATTACCAGGTCATTACGACCTTGGTGGATCCCGGTAATTGCCCTTTTCTGGGCGCTGGAAAAATGAATCCCCAATGGGGATGGCGGTAGCAATGGGGATGGTGGTAGCTATGGGGAGGGTGGTAGCAATGGTACCGTTGCTACCATCATGTTCTGCTTGTGGGTGCCGGTTCGGCCACCCGGTAAATCCTGGTGGCTCTAAGAGCACCCACGAGCAGAACTCTTAGTATGGTGGTACGGTAACAACGGTGCCAGTAGCGATACCGGCACCGTTGTTGCCTTACTGCCATTCTCGTAATGATGCCCATTGTCTCAACTCAATGTCATCTAGGCTGAAGATGTGTTGGTTCTTTATTTTAAACTTTGGGATCTCCTCTCTGTCGAGTATTGCCGGAGTACCTTTTCACTAATGAAACACCTTCCATGCTCAAGCGCCAAAGTGGCTTCAATCTTTTCAGAATGCCCATTCACATGGCTAGGGATCCATGGCTGCCCTTCTCCCATGTGTATTTCTGAGATGGTTGAAATGTGTTTTTCTTCATTTAAATCTGGAGTAATATTTGGTTTGCATTTTTCTTCACTTAGATAGAAACACAACGTGTTTTCATCTATTTCTATTTGCCAGAATTTCTTATGCTCCAAATAAATTTCCAAAGACTGCTTCTTTTTTTCTCCTCGCATTTCATCCTGACACATGAGAATGACAGTGAAACTAGGCACACAGCCATTCTGAAGATATAGTTCCACTGCACTTTCAGATTTAGCAACAGAGTGGCATTATTTTACACTGTTGCTCTGAGTCATTATTTTTTTTGGCCTAAATGGCTTTTTAGCCAAGGACCACAATACTCCATATATCTCATCAATGAGGGGCGATAATCTCTTCAGGCAAGTCGTCCCTATTAGAAAGGGTATTTCATTAATGGGTGTGACCAACATTTCCTGTCTCATCTGATGCTTCCCTATCTTTGTCAACCACAATGACACCTCCGATAGGTATTTCTTCCCCATTGAAATTGTGCACTGAGCCTTCCTTTTATCTCACCTTTGCATGGTTTTGTGGGGGATCTCCCTTCATTGATACTTTTCACCAATTCTTTTCACATTATTGTTTCCTGGGCACCTGTGTCAATGATTGCAAATGCATTAATTTTTCTTCAATAGTGATAGGAGCATAGTACCTATCTTCAACCTCTTGTAGTACGCATGAAAAATGCACATTTTTACTAATTTCAGGACTTTTCTTACATTTTTTAATCTTTTTGCTAGGCAAATGGTCATATGAAATGACATTTTACCCTCCCTTTTGCCTACTTCATTTTGAATTTCTTTGTCTATTTTCCTGGGCTTAGAAACCATTTGGATTGTAGCCACTGACCGCTGCTCTGACTTGGAACCACTAGTGTTTGTTTGTTTGTTTGTTTGTTTGTTTGTTTGTTTATTTGGTATAGCGCAGAAGCCAAACCCGCGAGGGTAACTGGGCGCAGGCAGTACAAGGATACTTGAGAACTTAGTTGCAATACAAGAAAAGGTTATACAGATGAGAGGAAAGCATATACAGGCAGTACAAAATACAGAACTGTAGATAGAGCAGGTAGTCTAGCGACCTGTAATCTAGTTATGCACATCTGGGAAAAGTGGCGGTGAGGTGGACAGACGGGCTAAGTGTCGAGGGAGCGAATCCAGGAGAGGGCTTTACGCCTGAAGCTGGTGTATGGTTGGTCTATTCTGAGGTCAAGGGGGAGTTTGTTCCAGGTTTGAGTAGCTATGACCGGGAAGCTAGAGCCGCCCGCTGTGCTCTTTTTGTATCTGGGCACCACTAGTGTGTAGGCATTCGTCGTTCTGGTGGGTCGGTTTGAGATTCTCTTGTTGATTCTGTTTACCAGGTAGGGGGGCGCTATGTGGTTGAGGCATTTGGAGGTAAGGGATAAGGTCTTGAGCGCAATCCTGTCTTTGATTTTTAGCCAGTGAATGTTCTTCCTAGCGGTGGAGATATGAACTCTGTTAGGAATGTTTAAAGCTGCTCTGATAGCGTTGTTTTGGAGCGTTTGGAGCTTGTCATGGATGTATTTGTTGGAGCCAGCGTATAAGGCATTGCAGTAATCCAGCTTGGATATGATGAGTGCGTTCGCTAGGGTAATGCAACTAGCTTCCGTTAGGAAAGGTCTGCATGCTCGGATCAGTTTACAGGTGTATGCAGTGGAGGATGCTAGTGAGTTAGTTTGTTTCTTGAAGTTGAGCGCTGAGTCAAGATGGACCCCGAGAGTCTTAACTGCAGGCATCACTTTAATGATATTATTGTCTATGTTAAATGAGGCATAATTAGGGTCCAGTTTTTTGATGGCCAGCTCTGAGCCGAGGATCAGTAGCTCAGTTTTGTCGTCGTTCAGGCAGAGGCCGTGAGATGCCATCCATGCCTGAATGAGGAGATATATCTTGTTCACTAAGGCTGTGTCCGCCAAGAAGTTGCCTGAGAGGGGAATAAGGATCTGCGTGTCATCAGCGTAATTAGTGTAGATGACACCCAGTCTATCCAGCTTGTCGAACAGGGGCTTAGTGAAGATGTTATACAACGTTGGAGATACACATGATCCTTGGGGGACACCGCATGAAACTTGTATGGGATCAGCAGCTGCTAGGGGGGAAAATACTCTCATTGTCCGGTTTGCCAGGAAGGAATGTATCCAGGCTATGGCATCACTTGAAAAATGAACGGCAGAACTAAGGTGATTGCATAGAACTGCATGATCTACCAAGTCGAAAGCCGCGGAAAGGTCAAGGAGGAGTAGCATGGCTGATTTGCCATTGTCCTTCAGCTCGTCAATTTGGGTCTTGAGGTCAATCAGGGCTGTCTCAGTTCCATGAAGGGGACGGAAGCCTGATTGCCGAGAGCCTAGTAGATTGTTAGTTTCTAAGTAATCCTGTATTTGCAGATACGCTGCTCTGTCAATGATTTTAAGCAAGAATGGGACGGTGGTGATGGGTCTGTAGTTTGTCGGTATAGCAGGGTCAAGTGTTTGTTTTTTTAGGAGGGGGAGCACCCAGGAGTGTTTTAGGTTATTGGGCACTAGGTTTGACTTCAAGGATGCATTGATGAGTTTAGAGATGAAGGGGGCTAGGTCTCTAGCTGCATCTTTTATGATTTGGGGAGGGCAGTTGTCTCCTTTGCAATTGGATGGTTTTAGAGATAGTATGATTTTTTCTGTCTCTAGTATGGTTACTTGTCTGAAGCTGAATGGGTGAGGAGTGTTAGGCTGGTTTAAGGGAGGTTCTGAGTGAGGTATGGGTTCGGTTTGCAGGAGCAGGGCGGCTTTTTTATTTGCGATTTTTGTTTGGAGCAGGCTAATTTTGCCCGCGAGGGCATTTTGTATGTTAGTGCACCAGAGTTTGTTTTTTGGGAAGTTATCAGTCGGGGGTATGGGTGATTCCATTTCCCAGAGGATAGAGAATAGTTCCTTGGTGTCTGATTTAGCTTTAAATATTCTGTTGTTAAAGGTGTTCCTTTTGGTGGTTATAATTTCCTTTTTGTACTGTTTGGCAAATGTGGCTAATTTGATTTTGTTCTCCACCGTGGGTGAGTGTTGCCAAATTGATTGTAGCTTTCTTTTTTGGATTCTGAGGTCTTTCAGCTCTGGTGTGAACCAGTTGTTCAGGTGACAGTGTTTGCTTTTGCGAGTTTTGGTGGGAGCAATCAAATCTAGTGCCTTAGTCATCGTGTTGTTGTATACTTCCGCAAGCAGAGTAGGGTCTGTAGTAGTGTCTAGATTGTTGAGTGTGGGGAGAAGGTGAGGTAGGAGTCTTTCTGCTGTGATATCTTTTTTACTTCTGGTAGGGAGAGGCGGGGCCATGAGTATAGGTTTGGGTCGGATGAGGTCAAGAGAGGCGTTGAATGCAATTAAGTAGTGGTCGGTCCAAGATTGTGGCAGGATGTTGGTGATGCTGATGTTGCAGTTCCGATCAGCAATCCAGTCTAATGTCCTACCTTTGACGTGAGTGGGGGAGCAGACTTTTTGAGTTTTTCATTGTGCCTTTCCCATTGTCTGGGTCCTCTCTACTTATTTCCACATTGCAACCTATTGGCTGGGTATTTTCACAAATGTCACATGACAGCATGTCAGCTTCTGGTGTGTGATACGTATTTGCATTTTGTACAGAGCCTGTCATTTCTGTCCCTTGGAATATCCATGGCTCAAAATACTCCTCTGGTGACTGACCTGCACCCACCTTTTGGGCAATTGTTTCCTCTGTGTGAGTATAAACAGTATTTTGATTATCAATTAAGGATAATCTATATGTTGATCCCAATTCTTCATTTTGTCTTTTATTTTCACATTGGATGCTCTTTTTAAATATGCTTCTTTGTTCTTTGGGTTTTTCTTTTTCATTTTCGCCTTTTTGTTGTTCATCTTCACACACCTGAATGGTCTGGTTCAACTCTAAATTGAACCACACACCATTTTTGAGTGTGTTGAAAGTCTCTGTCTCACTTTCTTTTGTTTGTTTTCTCATTTTTAAATCAGCAAGCAATTCAGTATTTTTATTCAAGGGAGATTGTTGGGCATCTGCGTTCTCATCAGGGCAGAGGTGATTAGCTAGTCACTTGTTGCTACATACAAGATCACTGCTATGACCTTCTGCACCTTCACTTGGCTGTTGCTTTTGGACTGCACATCATTTTCCTATCTGTTCAGACAACATTTTGACTTGGGCCTCTAAGCCTTGAAACCTGTCCATAGCTCTGATTTCCTCTCTTTGTGGTCTGGGCTGGTAATGATTAAACTCACCCTGATTAGGCCTATCGTGATATCTTTCAGCAGATTGATTTCTCTGTGTGTTACCTCTGAATTCTGATGACACAGGAGGTGGAGAAACTGGAGCGACAATCCTTTGACCATGGTCGACCAGTGGTGGTGACTGATTATATTGGGGAGATACATCATTCATATTTTGTCTTTCATTTGGTGGGAACTGTTCCCTTTGATGGTTTCCATTTTCAGTGAATCTATCCACATATCTTTGTCTTTCCTGGTGGCCATATACCATTGCATTAGGGTGAAATCTAGTCTGGGCCCCTAGAGTCTGGAATGGGCCATTGTACATTTGATTTTGATTGTTATTTAAGCCTGGCATACCATTGTAAAATCCCACTGTGGGAGAACACCCAAGAAATCTAAGACTAATGTAAGAATTTCTATCACTGGGATCAATGGATTGGAACATAGGAGTTTAGGGTGATGTCCTCTGTGGAGGCACGCCCCTTTTATTAGGTGTCATGTCATTATTTGCCTGAGTTTGGGCTGATTCTAGCAGCATTTTTACAGATTTTACCTCCAAGATCGCTGGTATGGATTCCTTTGACTTTGATTTTGCCGCTTTATTCTTAGGCTCCTCCTCTTTCTGACCAACTATCACGTCATACAGTTTTGCCCCCTGTTCTATTATCAATTGTAGTGGTTTTTCCCTGTCAAATTCACAAATTAACTTGGAGACAATTTCTTTTTGGAGCCCATAAAAGTATGCAGTTTTAAATTCTACAGAGTTAGGGTTAATGGTCACATCAAAGCGTGAAACTTTTTAAGTTTTGAAAGAACTGGCGAGATGACTCATTTTTCTTTGCCGTGATAGTATAAGTGGCATTCTTGTCCTCCTGTATAGACTGGTAAGGTGAGAATTGGTGTCTAGTC
The DNA here is from genome assembly GCF_040938575.1 of Ambystoma mexicanum. Classification (NCBI taxonomy): domain Eukaryota; kingdom Metazoa; phylum Chordata; class Amphibia; order Caudata; family Ambystomatidae; genus Ambystoma; species Ambystoma mexicanum. Next base: position 693,612,603 of record NC_090926.1, on the reverse strand, counting down.
TCCTTCTCAAAGTCTGCCCATGCCACATTTTCCTGTTCATTGAGACCACAAATGATACTAGCAGATGCTGCATCTAGTGAGGTGAAAGTACTGTCTATATTGTTCCCTAGGGATACAAAGAGCTTTGAATATATCATGAACAGCCTCTAAATGGTCTTACATGCAACAATCACCTCCTCTTTTGAATGGTTTAATCAAAGTCTTAATGGATTTCATAATTTGTAAAGGACTATATGGTGCATTCTGGTATGTCATTTTGTTTCTCATTCCTTTTCTCCGGTGGGCAATAATATATGTGAATATTTGTAGTTTATTTGGACCCTACCATTGGGCTATACCCAGTTCCGGTGAAGAGGACAGCTGCTGGTACATTTCCTTGGCTAGGGCTGTGATTAAATTCAGCTCCAGGGAATGTAGTACCCTGTGGCATTTCCTGAGATTTGAGAATATTTGCTGTTCCAGGTTCTTGCACTGTCCATGAAGCTGTTCTGCTTCATGACAGAGAGCATAATTCGATGGGATTGGGACCTCCGACGTATTCCATATCTATGACATGTAATCACCACAGCTGTGCTGCTTCGGAAAATCTTTCGGCGTCTGCATCCTGCGTCGATGATGTCGATACACCGCCCTCGAGGACCTCCTCCGACGGCCGACGTCACTGGATGTTATAAGTAGGACGCACAACGCCCGTAGCCTCAGTTCCGTTTTTTCCACGAACGTGTTCGCTTCGGGAATCTCGGCGGGCCTCGACTCTTTGGAGTTTCTGTTGTTTTTCGGTTCTTCATACCTGTTCGTTTTGTGAAGTGTCTTCTTCATGAAGGATGTCTACCTCGTCTTCCACCCCGGGTCTGGGAGTTAAGAAGTACGGCAACTGTGGGTCCCAGATGTCGGTTACAGACTCGCACAACGCCTGCCTCTGGTGCCTCGGGGAGGCCCATGACACGGATGACTGTGTCGACTGCCAGTCGCTCACGTCTAAAGCCTTGCAGGAGCGCAAGAAGAAGTTATTGGTAGGTAAGGTGTCTAAGCCACGGAAGTCGAGGTCTGTGGGGCCTGCGACGGACGATTCGAGAGGAGACTCTCTGCGTTGTCGTCGGAAGTCCAGTGAGTCTCGGTCCCGGAGTCGGTTCTGATACTCCTCTGCCTCTTCGAGGCACTCCCGGAAGCGCCGTCATCGGTCGCCTTCCCCGTCCTCTTCCGAGGAATCCGCCCGTCGGCGGGACGCTTACCCTACCAAGCAGGCGATGCCGGAGGAATGGGCTTCCTTCGGGAAGAAAATGTTAGCGATTCTCGAATCGCAGGGCACCGGTCTGTCCGCGTCTCCGAGTGGGGTCGGTCGTGATCGGTCGAGAGACACTGCTTGCACGCCTTTGGGCTTAGGTGGTGGGCGCGATTCGCGGGAGAGGTCCCGCTCGGTCAAGGGGAATCGTTCTCATCATGCCAGGTCCAGGTCCCAGTCCTCGACGCACTCGCGACCGTGTGAACCTGTGATGTCTTCGAGGAAGACGTCGACGCCGGTGGCGCCAAGGTCGTCGACGGACTCTTTCGAGGCCCCGCCTCCAAAGAAGTCGTCGGCGCCATCGGCGCTCAGGCTGTCGAAAGACACGCTCGGGGTTTCGGCCTCGAGGCCTGTGTCGACGCCATCAATGATGTCGGCACCGCGTTCCGCGTCAACGTCGATTCACTCGATGCCCTCGATGCCTTTCGAGGCTGTGTCGACGGGGGTACCCCGAGGCTCGGTGGAACCCCCTAGAAAGGCTCTGACCAAGGTCAAGCATGGCTTTGGTTCACATTCTGTGCCTTCTTACCGCCATCTTGAGTTTATTTCAGAGGTGGATGAGGGCTCTGATGATGGCATGGTTCCTAATACGCCAGACGAGATTCTCTCGGGCCATAGCCAATTTGTGGACCTGAGGCAGTCCCTGCATGATGCTAGTGGGCTGGACACCTCTCCGGAGGTGGGGTTTTGTAGGCCTGAGCCTGGCACTCATGCCGACTCCTCATACTGCCGCCTTATGTCGAGGGTCACCGAGTACTTGGGATGGTCTGCTCCCCTGGGGGAGTTTCTTCAGGATGACCTTACGGATATCCTCGACCTTGGTCCACCAACTGACCCGGTACTGCCGTTTCATATGGCTCTACAGAGGAGCTTGGACTGCTCCGGAGAGTCTCCCAGCGTGGGCAAGTCTTTGCCGCGAAAATACCACCCAGCCAGTAGTGACTCCTGTTACTTGTCCAAGCACCCCACTCCGGAGAGTTTAGTGGTGCAGACGGCTACGGCCCCGGCAAAGCAGGCGTCGTATCCTACCATCCCTCCTGATAGGGACGACAAGCATTTTGACGGCTGGGCGAAGAAAGTGTTTTCTTCAGGGGGTATGGCACTTCAGGCAGCCAACTCCGTATGTGCCTTGTCACGTTTCACGCACACTCTGTGGAACTGTTTCCTTAGCGGCTGAACATATTCCCGAAGGGGACAAACAGGATGGTTTCCTTGCCATTGTTCAGGATGGCAAGGATGCAATGAGTGAGGCTGTTGAGTCGGGTTTGGACATGGCAGATTGCGTCAGCCGGTCCATGGGGGTGAGCACCGTGATACGTAGGTTTGCGTGGTTGCGGAAGTCGGGGTTTGCTCTTGATGTGCAGGCCGGGCTCCTAAACATGCCCTTTGACAAGGAACATCTTTTTGGCAGCAAGGCTGACGAGAGCCTTGAGAGGTTGCAGACCTCAAAAGCTGCAGCGAAGTCGTTGGGCGCTGCAGTTCGACAACCTCTGCCTTTTCGTCCTAGGGGACAGCAATGGAGGGGAGGTTCCTTTCATTATTACTCATCCTTTGGTAAAGCAAGAGGAGCTGCCAGTCAAAGGGGCCACCGTAGGAGTGCCAGAGGTGGAAAACAAGGTGCTCGAGGTGCCAAGGCCGCTCGGGCTGTTGCCTCTTTGCCCTCAGGCAACGCCGCAGCCGCTTCAGCTCAGTCATGAGGCCATGTCCCATGGTTCGCCGGTTGGGGGAAGGCTGGTGCAGCTTCTTGGAGAGTGGCGCACCATTACTTCAGATGTGTGGGTTCTGGAGATCATAACCCACGGCTACTGTCTTCCTTTCCGGCAGAGGCCTCAAGACAATCCACCGGGGAATCTCTCTTTGAAGTGTCCGGATCCGCTCCTTGCGCAGGAAATTCAATCACTGCTGGAGAAAGGCGCCATAGAACTGGTGCCTATAGCGGAGAGGAACAAGGGATGGTATTCCCCTTATTTTTTGATTTCCAAGAAAGATGGGGGATTGAGACCCATCATGGACTTGCGCGGTTTGCACAAACTCCTCTGGAAGGACAAGTTCAAGATGGTTACTCTCTCTCAAGTCCTCCAGGCCCTTCAACTTCAGGACTGGTTGGTGTCTCTCGACCTCAAGGACGCTTATTTTCATGTGCCGATACATCCAAAGCACAAGAAGTACCTGAGGTTCGCGGTTGGCGACTCGCACTTTCAGTTTCGGGTCCTGCCGTTCAGATTGACCTCCGCCCGAGGGTTTTCAACAAGCTCATGGTAGTGGTAGCAGCGCACCTCAGGAAAGGGGGGATTCACGTCTACCCCTACCTGGACGATTGGTTGATCAGGGCGCGCTCTCCCGAGCAAGTCCTGGATCATCTGTCAGTCACCTGCTACTCCCTCCACAAGCTGGGCTTCTCCCTCAACTTAAAGAAGTCCCATTTTACACCAACTCAGAGGCTCCAGTACATTGGAGCAGTGCTCGACATGTCCCTGGGGCAGTGTTTTCCTCCCCAGGTGAGGGCTCATCACATTCAGCAGATGGTGCACAAGTTTCAGCATTCCAAGAGTCTCCCAGCGTTCGAGTTCTTGAGATTGCTCGGCCTCATGGCATCCTGCATTCTTCTGGTGCCGGAGGCCAAGTTGAGGATGAGATCTTTGCAATGGGCACTCAAGCTCCAGTGGTCTCAGTCCTCCGGCAGGATGTCGGACCCTGTTCAGGTGCCGTCCTCGGTCGCCCAGGACATTCTGTGGTAGGCCGTCGAAGACAATCTGATGAAGGGGGCTCCATTTTGGCTACCCTGGCCGGAGGTGACGATCGTGATGGACGCATCCCTCACGGGATGGGGAGCTCATGGCAACGAGTTGACAGTCAGTGGTCATTGGTCTCCGTCGGAGTCCAGACTCCATATCAATCTGTTGGAGCTGAGGGCCATCAGGTTAGCCCTGAAGGCTTTTCTGCTGACTGTGCGAGGGAAGAATGTCCTGATCCTGACAGGCAACACGGTGGCCATGCACTACTTCAACAAAAAGGGGGGGGCAGGGTCACTTCCTCTGTGCAGGGAGGCGATGCAGCTCTGGTTCTGGGCAATCCAGCAGGAAGTTTCGATCTTGGCAGTTCATCTGGTCGGAGACAAAAACGAGACGGCGGACGCTCTGAGCAGGCAGAGCGCGATCTCTCACGAGTGGGAGTTGGCTCAGGAGATTCTCCTGGAGATCTTCGGCCTTTGGGGGACCCCTCAAGTGGATCTCTTTGCCTCCAGTGTCAACCGGAAGTGCAAGAGATTCTGCTCGTGGGAATTTCCTCCGAAAGGAGCCTTAGGAGACGCGTTTGTGGTGAATTCGTCATTCCCACTGCAGCACGCGTTTCCTCCAGTCCCCGTCATTCCGCAAGTGCTGCGGAGGTTACGGCAGTTCGGTTCCCGGATGATCCTCATTGCTCCAGCGTGAGCCCGGAGGACGTGGTACCCGGACCTTCTCGACTTGTCCATCTGCCCTCCACGTCGTCTTCCCTACCGAGACGATCTGCTCTCATGAGAGGGGGGTCAGGTTCTCCATCCAGAGGTCAGAACCCTCAACCTTCACGCTTGGTTTCTGAAAGGTTGAGGTATAAGGATTGGGACCTCCCTGAAGATGTGATGGAGGTGTTGTTCTCGGCCAGACGGCCAGCAACAAAGTCCCTGTACCGTTGCCATTGGCGTAAGCTCTGCGACTAGTGCAGGGTTAAGAATGTGTATCCTTTTTCATGTGACATTCCTGTAGTTCTGTCTTTTTTGCTTTCTTTGGCCCACAGGGGCCTGAAAGTGGGTACCGTTAAAGGTTACCTGGCGGCACTGTCCATATTTAAGCACTCATCTGAAGACTGTTCCTATTTTAAAATTCCTTTAATTTCTCAGTTTCTGAAAGGACTCACTAATGTGTTCCCTCATCACCTTTCCAGGTGCCCGGTTGGGATTTGAACCTTGTTCTCAAGTTTCTGATGGGTGCTCCGTTTGAGCCTTTGCATTCATGCCCTTTGATACTGTTAACTCTTAAAACTGTATTTTTGGTTGCGGTCACTTCCGCTCGCAGAGTGAGTGAGTTACAGGCACTTTCAGTTAATCCACCCTTCACTGTGTTTCATAAGGACAGGGTTGTCCTTAGAGTTCATCCTTCCTTTCTTCTGAAGGTGGTGTCGGAATTCCATTTAGGCCAGAAGGTTGTTCTTCCGGCATTTTATCCTCCTCCACATCCTGGTAAGGAAGAGGAGAGGCTCCATAGGCTTGATCCTAGGAGAGCGTTAAGCTTTTATATTTCACGCATTTCCCGGGTCAGAGTGGACGATCAACTCTTCATTGGTTACACTGGAAAGCGTATGGGACAAGCTGTGACGAAACAGACTTTGTCTTGCTGAATTATTTTGGCTATCTCTGAGTATTACCGCTTGGAGGGTAAGGACCCACCGGTCGGCTTACGGGCCCATTCTACCAGGGGTATGGCTGCCTCTACTGCCCTACAGAGGGGTGTTACTATTCGTAACATCTGTAATGCAGCCACCTGGGCTTCGGTACATACTTTTGTACGTCACTACTCCCTCGATTCCATCCGGGGGCAGGATCTGGCCTTTGGCAAGGCCGTCCTTTACTTCGCAATTTGATTGGGCATTCTAAATTTCTGTTTTCTAAATTATTTTCCCACCTCCTTGCATTAGTACTGCTTTGGGAGTTTGTCATAGATATGGAATACATCGGAGGACCCAATCCCCTCGAAGAACAAGTTACTCTCTTACCTGGTAAGGTTCTTTCGATGGGATGGTCCGACGACATATTCCATATCGCTCCCTCCCTGCCTTCCCCGATACAGAATTTCTTATGCAATTGCAGTTTACGTTTCCGCAAGGCTTTGTGTGGTCAGACTGGCAGAAGAGTGGTGCCCCACGTTCTGGGAAAAAACTACAAATGAGGCTACGGGCGTTGTGCGTCCTACTTATAACATCCTGTGATGTCGGCGGTTGGAGGAGGTCCTCGAGGGCGGCGTATCGACGTCATCGACGCAGGAGGCAGACGCCGAAAGATTTTCCGAAGCAGTACAGCTGTGGTGATTACATGTCATAGATATGGAATATATGCCGTCGGGCCATCCCATCGAAAGAACGTTACCAGGTAAGAGAGTAACTTGTTCTTCTCATCCCTGACCTTATTGATTATTGCTTGAAATTCATTGATTTGTGTCTAACAATGATAAAGTGCTTGGCTTTTTTTTCATTTTCTTCCAGTAATTCAAATATCTCCTGTTCCATAGCATGGAGTTCTTTATTTTTCTCCCTGTTATATTCTGTAACGGTTTGCATTTCGGAAACTGCAACATCTTTATCTTGCCTTATATCATCCAATATTGCTTTTAAAGGGGTTAATTCTTGCTCACTCTCATTAATTTGTTTCTCTCTCTGAGCCAATTGAGTAGCAAGGTTGCTACATTTGGCTAGCAGTTCTGTGTCTATCTCTCTATGCTTTAATTCTGCTTTTAATTGCTGCACCTGATCACATTCATTGTCCAAACTGTGTTGCAATTTGCTAATGACTTCACTGTTTTTCCCTTGCATCTTTATCGATCTGCGTAACAGAAACCAAAGTTGTGCGCACAGTCTGATGATGCAGTTCTTATCCGTGCGTTCTGGCGCTTGGAACATTCGAAGGAGATACACATGCACAATGCTTCCTTCATCAAAAATACCTTCAAATGTCTCCTTTTCTACTTCTGTGCTAATCCTGGTTTTCCATGTTGTCGCATTTTCCGAGGACCAATTTGCATGAACATACAGCTTTGCCTCGAGGTAATCTGACAATTCAGAAAATTCAGCCTGAATCTGGGACATGGTGGTACTATTGCCAATAACACTGTAACAAGAGCCAAGTCGGGACACCGTACTGCACTACCTCACAGCACTTATTCAGTTAATGGGTGCAAAATATGGTTATGCTTTATGATGCAATGCCACAGCAGTAATTATTTTACCGCTTCCCGGCCAATGCACCAAAATGTTAGAGATTGTTTTGGGCTATATTTAGTATTTGTGGTATTTTGTTATGGTGGTATGTTTCTTAGCTCTTGGCAATGTATTGTGGTAAACCTATTGGGGTATTTTTATAGTGGTGAGACTTATTTCAGAACACAGCCTAATATTGATTTCACCAGGGTCACTAACGGTAAAAAAGTATTGGACTCTCTGAATAATAAACTCATGCTCTCCTGTTATATTGTATTTACAATATCACTCTGTTATGCCCTTGTGGCATGCATCCCAGAATACATTAAACATGCAAATGAAATAAAAAACATTCATTCAGCCGCTCAGAGTAAAACAATTTATTGTGACTAACTTTGCTTTGATATTTATTTTACTGCACGTTTTAAATCTCTATTCATGCCAACTCAATGAGTATGAGTGCAGAATAAATACACTGAGACTAAGTTACCTTTTTGGATTATTATTCTTGATCAGAAACTAGAAATATTTCAAGTTACACAAAGACATGTGCCCCCACTTTTTAATTGAAACTTAAGCAACGTTTTTCCTGCAATGGATTTTAATGCTCTATGTGATGATGTCCAGAGCTCTGCCTGTTGTCAGCCTTGAGCTTCGTGACAAGGCTGGCAGAGCCTCTGTCACTCTGAATTTTATCGCAGCAAAACTTGGAGAAATATAAACACAGTTTTACATTCACATTTAAATTATTATGATTATGAAGCATCTAAAAATGTACTGAATTATTTAACCTATGCTACATAGTCTCAAACATCCACTTTATCATGCTCCTCAATTATAGCATAATTACCAAGGTTAAACTGGGGATATTCTGCAATTCAGCCCTTCTGCTTGCTGCGCTCAGGGTCAACCCAGATAAGGGTTCTCGAGAATGCAGCTCTTCTAGGGACTGCCAACCCAGGAGAGAGACAAACAGCCCACAAGACAGTCTGCAAGAACACCAGAGAAAGCCTGTCAGGAACCAACCCTCTCTTCCAGCACTTCTGCTTCCTTCATCAGTGAGTGAGTGAATGACCTAGCCCTCTCTGCTTCAACCCCTTTTCTAGAATGCATGTGTCACTCAAAAAGAACCTACCCTTGACAAATCAGTCACTTAAAATGGCACGTGATTTCTTCTGTGCCTCCTTTGACCGAGAAAACTGCATAGCTGAAGAGAAAAAGTTATATTCCTACGGCGCTTCCTGCCCTGAAACAATGCAATGTCTTTAGCAGAACGGATCTCTCATTCCACACTTTAAAGCACAGCGCAACTTTAAGCCTGCACATTTAGTTTCTTTAATTTCGAGACTCGTATGCATCTCCATCAATCTAGCTCCAGTTTATATCATGGACTGGTTTGCACTAAATGTTATTATGCAAATCTGTTACATGTTATATGGGTAAGGTAAATTAGTATGTTAGTTTCATGTTAGTTTTATTTTGAGCATCTAAACAGAAAAATGTACCCTTGCTGATAATTATTTTCATATTATTTCTTTTTTTCTTTTTGTTTCAAATAATGAATTAATATCTCTGAGAGGTTTCCAAATTGTGGAAATCCTAAGGTATGAATCTACCGCTGTTCTTATATAACCACCCAAATAATAAAGTAGCTGTGTGTTTCAATGGACAAACATTACGGTGGTGCTTCCAGTGTTTGAGAAATAAAATAAAAGGTAACTCATATAATTAAGGAAAAAGTGCAAGACATTCACTTTCTACCTCCGAGGACATCAAAAACATATATTTAAAGAAAACCAGAACACATAATCGGAAGTCAACAAAGTTATAATCTCAACCAAAAAATAGAACAAAATACAAATACATCCACATAATACATTTAGGAAGCAACGTTTTTTTTGTAGAAAGAGATTACAATGTGCATAAGTGTTTTGACACAATAAAAAACAAAAAACACAAAGAACATTGGATTAATATTCATTTCTTTACATTATAATGATTAAATCATAAAGAAGAGTGCAAATAGGATAACATGTGATACTGGTTCAGTAAATAAACGAGTATCATGGCCCAATTTCTAGGTATTGTTCAATGATAGTCCCTTTTTGCAATTGTTAGTTTCAAGCAATTAATGCTGCAGGGTCTTTGATACAAGATATCTTTTTTATCCTTGCCAACGTGAGATTTGATGGTTGGAACCGGAATGTAAGCTCCAAACGATCAGGGATATGTATGTATGGTTTGAATCCCTGTCTTCGTCACGTTTCGGCGGTTATTCTATTACGATAGGTCCGCCTTCATCAGGGCTCCTAGTTGGGGACCCTGTGGGAAGTATATGGATATCGAGTCAGAAGGGTGGATATAGAGAGGTGGTGGCCCCTAGTACTTAGGGCGCTGTACAAATAAAAATATTTAGAAAATCTTGAGAGCAACTCAGCCCACAACTGTAGTATCGTGGAGCAAAGTGATTATTTTCTAGCATGCGTTCTGTGCATTGCCAACATTGGCATCTATTTAGTTTCAACCTGAGTGTCATACCCTTGAGTCACACATATGAATCTCACACCCTTGGCACTAGTTAAAATTCAGACCTTTGCTAAAATGTGTATGATGAAATGCAGAGCTACCTTGTATTTCCCTACACTCCTCTCATCCTTCAGTACAATACAGCGTCTCACCTGGGGTATTTCCCCAAACCAACCCCCGGGTTCCCTTACCCAGGTGATCCTCCCTCACTCGTCCACGCCAGGGTTGGCATCTGAGAGCGCCAGCCCTTCCCTGGGCACCTGAATAAGGGACTCCCAAAGTCTACCCGGGAGAATACCCTCATGTTTCTCACATGCCATTCCCCCATGCTGGTTGGACTGCAGAGTTTCATGGAGATATTCCACCATGAAACACCCAGACTGCTGGTCCAAGTCTTCCAGCATGTAACCGGGATTGACAGGACCTTTAACCCCTTCTTGGTCAATCAGGGCTTGCCTAGAGGAAGGGTTCAGGAACTCTTACTTCTCTGCCACTTTCGATCTTTCTTACCCCTTGTTGTGCTGTAATCAACTCCTCCTCTGTAGCTTCAGGACAGAGCTCTACACCATGGCCTTCCTCCCCACAAGAAAGGCATGATTCTAACTGTGATGTTTCCGATGTATCCAAAGACATGATGGATGTTGACCCTCTCTTACTTTTTTTCAAGGGGCTAAACAAAATGTCCAGGGTGTTATGTTTCTCTAGGTTTTGCCCCACATGGTTAATATAAGGTACTTCTCGCATCTTCCCTCTCCTTTGCCCACCCACCACTTTTCCTTTGGATGATAAGGAAGGGTTTCTGTGATCTTATTTCTGGTAGAAGGGATTTCTAGATCTCCCCCTGATGTTTTATGTGAAGATATTTCCCCAAAGGCCTCACATGTTGGATACCCTCTGGCTGGTTTCCAAGGAGTTCCATACACTAGAATTCCGACTCGGTCTCCCCTATGAATTTGTATGGGGTTTGATGAAAAGTTCAGGAAAATAAAGGTGAATTCATTCTCGCAGGAAAAGAGGGGTAACAATTTTACTTGGCCTTCCTTACAGGGTAAAATGTAGAAGGGCCTTACTAAGGGACATATTACTCTTAGGTATAATAAAACTGATGTTTTGTCCCTTCACTGGAGCACATGATCTTGAGGGCAAAAAAGATAAGGGTTGCCCTCAACGTTCTTTCGTGGAGGTGTGATGGCTTGAGAGGTTAGGGGAAGGAATTGGATTCCCATTCTCTGTTCCAAGGGTTGAAAGGGAGGTGCCATGCTCTCCATCGTTTTCTCACCATTGAGGGGAAAAGGGGTTTGATAGGATTTGCTTCTCTCTCTTTCCAATAGATGGGGGTCATGGGAATCCAAACTCTGTCTTTCGTCACAAGTTAAATGTGCTCTGCAATTTGCATCAGTTGAATCATATCCTACATCTAACACCATATGTAATGAATTCATGGATGCAACAGTAAAGACAGACACAGTTCAAGGGTGTTCATTAAACTGTAAATGCAGGGTGAAAAACCATCTAACCTAAATCTAAGATGGGAGCAAGTTTCAACCATCAAGTGAAAATACATCAGTCCTTGTGGCATTGTGACAAAATAAAAGGGCCTATACTAAGAAATACCTATTGTCAATCCTTACTCTAAATACAAAAAGAAGTGTGGGATAATGTTTTCAATAAAGAAAGAAGTGTTCACAAAGAATAAGTCAGGATGTGATTGCCAGGGATCTCCTTTCCCTATGTTTTGAGCATGGCACAAAGGGATCTCCTGAGCACAGCACACACTTGAGCCTTCCCAGTACGAGTCAACAGTTCTGTATCAGCTATCAGGTTCTTCGATGGTTAAGACCCTCTTCAATTTTTCAATAAAAGTCTTGGGCCTTCGAGGGCCAGATGCATTCAACAATCAAACACAGATTTCTGTTCCATATATACTGTGGTTGATGGCTTCATACCTAGGTCGCCCTCTTCCGGGCACCGACCCCTCATCAGTCGTATTCAACAAAACAACTAAACAGTTCCTTTCTTCAATGAAGTTTGAGTGATGACTTTTCACCCCTGGATCTCCCTTGGCCGGGCTCGGACACAACTGACAAGGGCAACAATTCACTTCCTCTGGTATTCCAGTACTTCTTGCATTCACAAATCGTAATGTCTTTTTTAAACAGGTCTTTGAGCTTAGCCCCTGGTAGTCGACTTCCCCCTGCCAGTTCACTGTGGCTAACTTTTAAAGACAGTTCACTGTGCACACCCCCTGGTCGGGTTCACTTCCATCAACACACTATTCTGGTTGTCGGCTTCACTCTGCTGGGTTCTCTCTTGCCAACTTTTACAGACAGTTCACTGTATTTCTGGATTTTAGACTTTTGTTAGCATCCCTCTACCAGGTTCAATCCTGCCAACCTTTGCACTGTACTGTTCATATACTACTTTTCACCATGCGGGATTAATTTCCCTTAGCTTTCGCAATCATCTGTCAGTCAAAGAATTTTGAAGTTACAGAGGATTTTACAAGACCCCTATATGATTTTACAAGACCCCTATATGATCACTTTGATCTCTCTTCACCTCTTCCCAAGACTCTCTAGTTACAGTAGTCTCTACCATTGGGTAATCACCCAGAGTTACCTGCGTGAGCACCCACGTGGTGTTCCTTTAAACCTTACAAAGTTCAAATTAGCTGCTTGCTACTTTTCGTTCAACAAAGCTCAGTTTCTTATCGACTCTCCCCTCGACTCACCGGCAGTGATAAAGCGCTTGGCTTTCTTCTCCTTCAAGTCAAGGTTGGTGCCACAGAGACCAGCGTCTCTCCCCAGCTTGGTTATCAACAAAGGAGGGTCTTGTGTACCATTGAAGTCTGCTGCAACACACAACGCTCTTTGTTCGTGGTCTTATGTTTCCGTCTGCAGAGGTTTCACAGGTCTTGATCAGAAAGGGAAAGGTCACTTCTCTCGGTATTCGCCATCTTTTGCCTCTGCTTGAACTGCCATGCTGTGTTAGCTCTCACATTGTGCGGTTTGCCTTGCTTTCCTTGTGCTCTCGTGCTCCACTTTTTGTCCCGGTAGGGAAGGGAAAGGGCTGTCCTGTGTGTGTGTGATTTTGGCCAAATGCCTGACTTTGCTTGACACTTAGGTTGGGACATGTCAGGTGAACAGCTCTGGAATTAGTCTGTTGTCTTTTGTGTAGTGCAAAGGTGTTCATGTCGGAAAGGAGGGTAGAGTGTTCGAGTATCCTATAAGGCATAGATATGAAGAGGTGTTGTATGGGATTATGGTTCTCATCCTGGGGGTTTGGGTGAATTCAGAATAATAGGATTGGTAGGATTTGTGAAGAAAACAAGCGGGATCAGGATTATTATCATGAGATAAACAATGGAGTTTGTGGGAGTATTTTGTCTGAGCAGGTTGGGAATGCAGGAAATGATAATCAGAGGGATGGGAAAGAGAATAACTGGGAGTATTTGGGTAGGATGGAGAAAGCACAAATTCTGAGAGGTGGTTTCTAAATGTAACTCAGTTCGGGATTCCAGGGGATTTGTTATATTTGTACAAGAGAGGTTTCACGGTAGGAAGGGAGGTAGATGTATTACAGCCTACAAAGGCCATAGGTATCTCATCCTCCTCTCCTCCTTCTGTACAATACCGCGTCTCACTTGGGGTATTTCCTCAAACATACCCCGGGTACCTCTACCGCAATGATTCTCCCTCGCTCGTCTACCCCCAGGGTTGGAATCTGAGAGTGCCAGCCTTTCCCCAGCCACCTGAATAAGGGAATCCCGAGGTCTACCTGGGGGAATATTCTCAGGTTTCTCACAACACCCACATGCATAATTTACTTGTGCCCTGAAAAGCAGTCACAATCATGGGGAAATAACCGGTGTCCAGGATTGCAATCTCTCTTGCCACATTCTGGCCAAACACTCATGACTGACTTGCCTTCTCATCGTTTCCCCTCCTCGCCCCATGTCTGGCTTTCAACAATACTCGGCTTTATAAAGATAACTTGAAAAGTACACAAACCACAGCGTCATTCAAATATAGAAATCCTTATAGAAAAATGTTAGGGCAAAAGTGTACAATTGTGGCATTATTACCCCCATCTTGACTGGAAGACTACAAATACCAGAATGCAATTCGGCAAAATAATTGTCTCTCAGACAGCACTGGGAACATAGATCTTTAAACCATATTGGGGCATTACATATATATATCAAAATGTTATTCTAGCTTGTCTCCCATGTGCAAGCTGGATTTGCAATTCTCAATGTATTCGCAGCTCCTTAGCCAGAGATAGAAGCTGTTTTCATGTGGGCCTCATGACAGTTTGACCTTTAAAGTTCAATACTTTCAAGGATGGAAAGTAGCATTGTATAAGATGCAGACGCTGTTTGTTTTCTTAGTGTGTTATGAGATATTTAAAACTAAGAAAACACAAAGCAGCCAAGACTGTGGACTGTCTCCCATCTGCGCAGTAACCAGGATCGACCCTGCTTAGCTTCTAAGCGACAAAGGGGCTGCCCCTTCAGGTCATGTTGCTCTGAAGCTAAGCAGGGTCAATGACAGTTTCTGCATGGATGGGAGTCCCATATGCCTATCATATCACTGGCCCTGGCCTTTGGAGGTTAGGTCTGGAGAAAATGAAATGGAAAGATAGGTTAAGGGTCATCTAGATGAAGAGAAGACTGAGGAGTGAAAAGAGAAGAGCAGCGAGTGCATTACCGAACTGAGCGACCTTGAATGAACTGTAAAGGGCAAAGTCCTTAGCAGAGAGGAAGGAGGAAATAGACTGGATATTGCGGGTCAGTGCGATAGGATGGAATAGGAGAGTGTTCAGGGGTGAGAGCAGAAGGAGAAAATGATGTAACTGAAGCAGAGCCTTAGTTAGTGCCGAGGGGGGATCCTTTTGAGAAGTCAGGAGTAGAGGGGACGGGTGCAATGTTTGCCACAGTGGAGCAAGTGTAGGTAAATATTGGTTTTAAGTTAGCGATTCACTGAGCTTAGGCAGGGTAGCAGGAGAGGGATGGAAGTAGTAAAGGTGTTAGAGAAGTGTAGTGGTTCTCGAACAGGGGTCTGAGGGCCCTGTTAACGACATTAAAGCCCTGCTCAGGGGAGAAGGGAAGAGATTCAAATAAAGCAAACCTGGAGGTTCTGACCTCAGCCAGGTCCAGCATTGTTAAGTCAGGCTTAGACATTTGTTTGGAAATGAAAGTGTTAGGAAAGGTCAAGGGAAGAAGGAACAAAAATGTTTAAGTAGGGGAAGCAGTGGTCTGTTGGTGGAGTCTGTGGTAAGGCTGGTAGTGTTAGATGACAATAAAAAGAGCATATCAAGAGGGTTAACTTGAGTGTGAGTAGATAGGCTGTGGATTGAGGCACGAGTGTGGTCAGATAGAACAGAGTTGAGATCAAATAGCAAGATATGTTCTAGAGGTCAAAGTCTCCCTTCAGGGCAATAGGGACATTAGTGGAAACGTCAGGTAAGAAAGAGGTGAGGGGGCAAGGTCCTATACTCTAGGAGGATACTGATGGGGTGGGCAAGAGTTGGGTGGCAGTGTGTTCAAAGGAGGGTGGGAGAATGTCAGATAATAGGAGAGAAGGTCAAGGGGTCGCCTTCTTGATCAGTGCATCAACTGCACCACATTTTCTGACCTCCAAAGGACAATGAATGCTATAGCATCACCAGTGGCAATCCATGTTTCTGTTTGGCCTTTGATTGCAAGTCATGGATGGTAGGAGTTGAGGTGGTCAGGCAGGAAAGATGGTTTGCTGCAAAGGAGTTGGGCGTTGCATAACTCGAGACAGGTCAAAGAAGAGCGGGCTGAGTTGGGAAAGGGAGGTGAGGGGAATAGATTTTTTTAAATAAATGTATATGGTAACAACATACCTTCACAATATCACACAATAAACCAAGTGGATACAAACACTAAAAAATAGCTCTACTTCATTATTAAATACATATCCTTTCATAAAAAGCATAACATCAGAGTACATCAAAAATCACCATTACTCAAATTAATAGCATTTAAAAAATTTGAACAAAGAAAATTACATGATTTGAGTGATCACACAATAAATCAGGCCATAAAGTCTCAGTTAATAAAATCAGGCCTATATGTAAAGTGTCTAAAATAAATGATTTGTTTTAAATGCAACATCGGACACGTTACCAAAATGTGCTTTTAATGTCTCAACAGTATTTGCTTCTTTACAGAATCTGCAATTGATCATTTCCTTTGGCAGAATTCTCTGTCTAACTAAAACTCCTCATGTAAGTAGAATATTTGAACGGAACCTCAGGAAAACTTCACAGGCCTCCTTGTTCGAAAAATTTGCTTAAATTTGTTGGTAATGTGCATACCTTTTTATGCTCATACCTAAAATGATCTAAGGAGCTATAACTATGCAATGTTTCAATAGCTTTACTCTAGTCAGTAACGTACATTGCTTTTTTAATGAGCATTGAGTTCATTGGTATGTCTTCCAAGGCATATCCCAAATTCTCCACTATTTCAGTGCTCACATCCACAAATTGCACCAGAGTTCGATTCACCCCCTTTTCTATTAGGGTCCCTATATCTTCATAGAGCAAATTGTTCACCGGGTCCAGAAATGCCCAGAAGAGGAATCAAACGCAATTCGTATCTAATGAAATCGGCCCACAGTCAGGAAGATTTAGGGCTTTCCTCCAGACTATTTCTTCCAAATAGTCACATTTTTCAGCCACCCAATACTGCATCACGTCCAAACCATACAATATCTTAGGCACCACCTTCCCAACATAGAAGAGGACCTGAAAATGTTCCATAATCTTCCCCATAGCAGGTTTAAAAAAAAATCAGAAACCCTAAATAAATGTAAAATTTACTGATACCTGAAGCTTTTGTCAATTTAAAAACCAACAATAATATAAAGGTTTATGAAAACGAATAAAATCCATGATCTTTGTTTTATCAGGGTTGTAAGGAAGGCATGGTATCAAAGTAAGACAGACACAAGTGATCACAGTTCACAGGTATTTATTGAACTTTTATCAGGGGTGAGAAAAATACCTATCTAACCCTAAATATATGATGGGAGCAAGCTACAACCATCAAATAATAATAATAAAGTCCTAGTGGAGTCTAGTCAAATAAAAAGGGCCTATACTAAACAAAAAAGAATATAGCCAATCCTAACTGCTATGCTACAAAATAGTGTGGGATAATATTCATAAAAAGAAAGAAGTGTTCAGACCAACTTCAATTAGTAAGCATTCCTCAGTCGGGTTCACATTTGCCACAACAATATTCTTGGGTATGTTACTGTTGACCCTAGTTTTAGGCATCCCTCAGTCGGCTCAAATTTGCCACACCAATCTTCTCAATGTTCACCCAGAATTCCCCTCCTGTGGGCTCAGACCCCTTTTCTACAATTAGTCCCCCTCTTCCGGGCTCAGAGCAATTTTAATTTACAGACAATCAACAACTTACGAATGTGCACAGGATTCAACCTCACCTGCTGCAGGACCATTTCAATTTCCCAGTTCAATAATTCCTCCCCGTTCAGGGGGCACAAAACAGAGACCTTTGAATGAGCACCCACATGGTGCCAGACCACTGTGTATTTGGTACCTATTTCAGTTTCACCAAGGACAATTGTATACCAGTTCTTTTTCTTCATACAATGTTGCAGCCTGCGAATCTTGAGCACAAAACAGTCAGGTCTGCTATCAGCTTCTCCAACTCACCTGCTGTGCTGAACTCGTTGGTGTTGCTTTTCTGTCTGCCCCAAGTGTTCAGACCAACTTCAATTAGTAAGCATTACCACCACAGTGGCAATCACTTCTCCCCACCCTGGCTATCAGTGCGGGAGGGCCCTGTCTACCTTTGACACACGCTACACTGTTCGTCAGCTGCAATTCCCAGTCTCATGTTTCTTTTCCTTGAGGCTTCTTGAAAGTCGTAGTGTTGGTTTAAAAAGGGCAAGGGTAATTCCCTCCTCGTCGTGTTCTCTGATGTTGCTGCCTTTCTCCTCAGTTTAAACTGCTGTCTCGGAATAGCTGCTTCCTCATGCGTTTGGCCTTGCTCATAGTGTGCTTTCATACTCTGCCTTTTATCCGTGTGGGGAAGCGTGATGGAAGGTGTGTATAATTATCAGTAATTGCCTGACTCTCCCTGACCCTTGTTTTGAGACATGTCAGGTACACGGCTCTGGTGTTAGTCTGTTGTTGCTTACAATGAAATTGTTTGTGTTGAAAAAGGGGGGGGTGGATTGAGTTTCCAGTTATCCTACCTGGTAGGATGGGAAAAGAGATTGGAAAAGGATGCTTTAAGGAAGGGGATACCGCATCTCACCCTTTGGTGACCCACTCCACCCCCGAACAATCCCCATCCAGGTGATCCTCTCGCACTAGTCCACCATCAGGAACTGGTTCAAATACCGATGGCTGTGTCCTGGATGTCAAATCCCCGGGGACTAGCAGGTTAGACACCTTCAGGTTTCCCAGAGGTTTGAAGGCTAAAAAATATTTCAGAGTAGAGGGCAAATGCAGAGATCAATCTCCGACGACCGAGCTGCCTACAGTCAAACAACATGATATCCGCATATGCCATCCAATAAAACCAAATCTAGGGGAGGGAAAGGCAGCTAAAGATATCTCCTCCTCTAGGTCCGATAGATATAAATTAAAGAGGCAGGGGGCCAGAATGTACCCCTGCCTCAATCCTTTGTCTGTGTAAATCTTCTGAAAAAGTGAAACTTTCAAAATGTAACCTAACCTGAATGTTAGTGTTACTACGTAAAAAAAACAATCAATTTTAACAGCCCCTCTTGAATGCCCCAGCATGGACAATGTATGCCAAAGTGCATTTCTATTGACTGAGTAGCACACGGCTGAGAGATACAAAGAGGTTACGAAGATATGATTCTAATTTTTTGCCCAGGCTGAATCTTGTAACAATCTAATAATAAAGCCATTCATAGTCCCTTGGTGTTTGCAGGAACCCACCTATGTTTATTTTTTAATTTTCCACCTTAGCTAACCAGGCCTCTAAATGATGTAAAAGCATGGCTGCAAATATTTTTTGACCAGAATTCATAATCTTTATGGGTCTGTAATTAGATGGGTTATTCCGCTCTACTTTTTTATACATCGCAAGGACATACAGTGTATGCCAAGATTCGGGTATCACACAGGATTCAACTCATTTCAAAAAATAAATTGCCAATTTAGTTGTCCGCAATTCTGGGGCCAGCCCTAAATATTCGATTGTTTAACCCATTGGTGCCTGGCATCCTAGACGAACTAGCCCTTAAGATTGCCTCAAAAACCAAATCATAAGTTATCAGATCCTAGTTATTGTTACAACATCACTACCTACGGGAATATCTAAAGCCACAATTCCCTTTTTTTGTTGGACTCAAAGTAATAGATACATAAAGTCTCTGCAGTTGGATTCAATTAGATCATGGGTTGACAATTCTCCAGACCATTCACCACCTGTCAGAAAGCTGAGGAAATATGCTGGTTTAGCAATTTTATCATAGCATCCCCATCATTTTGCAACAATATACGCTGATGGCTAAACAGCCAATCCTTATAGCCCTGTTTGGCAGCCTTTACATCTGATACTTTAGACATTATGCTTGCCCCACTTTCTGGTCCGCATGGTGTGTCTTAAAACCTTTTACATTCAACAATCACTGGGTCAAAGCGATGTGCATTTCTAACTATTCCATGCGTCTTCGCTAATTGGGCCTTGGTCTACCCAATATATTCTCCAACATCTCTTTCAGTTAAACATGAAAGTGATCCTCATTAAAAGTGGACATTTTCCAATCATAAGAACTTGCATATCACTGTTGAAGAAGAATATCGTTGAAAGTTTCCATCACATGATTGGACATATACATCCTATTCCTTCCCATATTAACCCCCTTAAAGGGCAGGCTGACAGATTCTCTTTTCTGCCAATGGGGATATTACATTCAGCCACCAACATATTGTGGTCACTCAAGTCCATTCTCACCACTTTATAACCCTTACAATAATCAAATAAAACATGATCCACTGATACATAGTCTATAATTGAGTTTGCCACTCCACTTTTCCAAGTGGATTGTGGGGTAAGTCACCCTCTTTCTGACCGTTTAGAATTCTCAAGCCCACAGACTCCATCAATTGTTTGCAACCCTTCCCCGCATCACTTTCTTAGACGGGGAACAGTGCTCCCCATATCATCCACACTCTTTTGAGACATCGGGTCCATGCAGTCCAAGTTTAAATCAACTGCCATGATAACAAAATTATTCCCTTTACAATCTAACTATTCCAAGACCCAGGCATCTAGCCTGACCAGGGAATCCTGCCGGGGGGCAATCCCCTTATGCCAATAGATGTTCACAATTAAACAATGCCACATACAAAACGAAGTTCAATTATCTACTATATGTCTAAATATTGGGAATCTAGAAATGTATCCATAGGAATATGTAATAACCGAAATCATTGAGGTTTAGGGATCAAAGTGTGAATGAGTTACACGTGTTGATCCCCAAAGAATCACGTTATTAGGACCCACTTAAGTTGGTTTCACTTGTGGTGTTTTAGGTTGTTTTGTATTTGTTTTATGTACTATGATAATTTTTATGACCATGTTTTACAAAATATGATGTTTTGCCACTAATAAAATGTATTATCATTTGTGAACTTGACACACATATATTCCATTCTTTGTTGGAATTGGTTGATGAGATACCCTTTTTTAGACATATTGTAGATAATTGAACCTCTTTTTGTATATGGCAAATATACTCCCACAGAGTAAGAAGTTTTGTTTGATCCCTACCTGTGGCTCAAGCCGTGTTGAGAACAGCACAATTAAACAATGCAAGGGTTTACTCACTACTACCAGCGAGATGATAACCCCCATGGCCCCTGTCTGAATCATAACTTTGCTCGGGTCTGCATGCGAGAGTCAGGACTTAATAGCATTCACAAGGCCTCCCCCATCTCCCGAAGAGGAAGCCCTTGCAGGGGTTGATAGCATTTTGAGAGAAGACCTTAGAACCATATAAGCTCTTCACATGTCCTCTGGATGTTAAAGCGAGAAACAATCCCTCCTGGTATTCTGAGATTAGCCTATCCATGCCCAGTCTACTTCATCTCTATGATATGTTAAGGCAATGGAGGCCCAAGAATTCTTTCATCTAGCATTGTTTGCTCTATTCACTGTAATCACCACATCTTTGCCTCCCTGCTCCTGACTCTCACAAACACCCAACCCATTCCCTCTCAGAGAATAGGTAGAGACAGAGATCCCAAATTGAGTAAGGGTTTCCAACTCACTTAGAATTAGATCCCTGACAATCCCTGACACTGTTTCCTGTGCCACCAGATCTATTCTCCTATCATTTACAAACTCAACCCTCTCAATATCTCTTGACATAATGGGTATCAGCCTTGGTATTTCAATTAATAAGGCGAAAATGTTCCTGCGATTCAGCAGGAATGACCCACCTGAGCATGCCCCTGAACTCAAATAATAGTCTGTTCGCCTCTGTCCCTGTGGTCCTGTTATCAGTCCTTCCCGCCCGTTGTTTTTCACCATGATTATCCTGGGCCCCAGGCCCCACACTTGTAGGCTGAGCCCTCACATCAGTGGAAGGAGTGCCCCGTAATTTACTTGGGACAGGGGGGGGGTTTAGCCAATTCTATATCCACCCAGGAAAGCCCCCCACCTTCACAACTCTGCAAAACCCATTGGGGATATTGGTTCACCGTCCTGGCTACTTCCACTTCACCCAATCTAAACACTGACCCTGGGTCCTTACCTTAAATCCCGACTGCCCCGTCTCTGAGCTTTGTGTGGGAAGAGAATGAGTGGGAAAGAGTAAATGGATGGGCATGGAGGCTCTGGGAAAAGGGCAGATAGATATCTGAATAGGAGAGTGAGGGTGTGAAACTGCATGCTTAAAGTCGAGTAAAGCATCAAAGTGCAACCTACAGGGTTACTAGACGATGAAGGGCATGTAACAAGGTTACAAGATTTTTTGAGAACAGAGTATATAAGGTGGGTACTGTGATTTGGGGCAGCTAAGTCCCAGGAGGTGGTTGTTAGCAGCCATCTTGCTCAAGCATGAGCCAAACAGACAGGCACCCAAGTGTTACCCTTTGCATCTGCAATGTGCATGGCCACATGACTATTAAGTTAGTGTGACTTGTACAGCACACCTCTGCCAATTTGCATGCTCTCCAGGTGCTCAGGTGGATCGGTAAAGGAAGGGGTTTGATTTAGTTAGTTAGTAGGGTTGAGAGGGACAAGTGCAAGAGAACGTTGATGTGCTGTTGGTGGCATCAGTTTGGAAAAAGCGGTCACTGTGTGCTGGTATAATTTTAGTTGAATGGCATTGTCTTAGGTTTTGTGTGTGGTTGTGTGCGGGTGTTTCATGAGCGTGTTGTGGAGAGTTGGAAGAGTGCCTGTAGTTAAGGCGTTTTGTGGTGAAGGTCTGGGTTGGATGGTGGGTATGTAGAGTGTTAGAGAGTTATTAGCAGGGCTAGTCAGGGTTATTTTGTGTTGGGTTAACCCATTCAGCTTATTTGTATTCCTTTTCGGTTCTGCATTGAATATTTCTATGGGTGGTCCAGTTTTGTTGTGTTTTCTTGCGTTGCAGTGGTGGGTTTTCTCTCTCCAGCGATTTCTTTAGCTTTTTGCATTAAAGAGCCATGTTTTTAATAGCTTCCTGAATTGTAGGCTCGCTCGATGCCTTAGGGGATAACAAATACGGAGGGTCCCATGACACATGGACAAGATGGGACCCAGCAGAAAAGAGAGTCTCTGTATCTTGTTGGGTGACTCCCAGAGGTGGAAGAAGTACCAGACCTGGAGAGATCATCTTGAATTGCCCAGAGAAAATTGTGCTGCCTATCTCCCTCTCAGGTCAAGGTCACAACTCAATGGGGTATCAGGAACAGTAAAAGAAATGGCCTTCAATCATATGTGTACAGCTACCATCGGTCTGTGTGTGTGTCCAAAGGCCTCTAATTCAGTGACATCTTAGAGCTATTCATGTGCCTCATGTTTGTGTGCATGCATCTTGAATGTGAGTATTCTACGGATGTGTGCTGCTACAAGCATATGTCAGTTTCTGGACACATTTTGAGGTTAGTCATGCTTGTTTGTATTTGCATATGTCACGTGTGTGTGTGTTTCTCCTTTCTGTATCAGCCTTTCTCGTGTAAGCATGCTTTTGAGTTTCTGGTAAAGTGCATTTGTACATGTGTCCTTTATGATGCATATATGCGCATCTTGGGTGCATGCTTGTGTGGTTATTTAATCTGTGCCCAAGGGTGTCATTTTGCATGTGGAGTGCAAACCTGCTGTGATGAATTGCCATCTGGCAAGGGTGCGAAAGCCGTTTTCTTTTTATTATATAATAAAATGATACATAATACCATCTTTTAAAGGGTAATCTGAAGATCAGATTCCTCTTTTATAAGCTCCTTGCCAAAAGCATATTATTTGTGTCTTGCTGCACCAGTATCCTGATTGGCAGTGCCTGCTCTACCAGTGGTACAGAGCAGGTTCAGAGGTTAACATTTAATGGCAGCAGTGACAGCCAAGTCTCTGCAGCACAGGGGCTGCATTTCAGAAATGTGCCATGTACCAAAACTATGATGATCATAAGTAGCCCATGCTGGTGGCAGGGTAAACTCTAAAGATAAGCTATGCTTGAGTTAAGGCACAGTGCATGGCACTACTTGTGAGGATTGCAGCCATATTCAATTTGATATCACATACGTGTGAGCTCCTGTCAGCCAGCTTCGCTCTAGAAGGTAAAGTGTATTCTGGTCAGATAGGTTGATACTCCCAAAGTGGCAGAACAGGAACCTAAATATCCATGTATCTTTGTTTAGCTGATTGTGCACCCTCCTCCAGAGACCACCACACAACAGGCAACTGTCCTGGGCCCGGACCTCAAAGGAGCACACCCATTCAAAGGGAGTAGCCTCACGCCAGCATGCTGCATTTCTAAAGGCCTTGGATCCTAGTGAGAAGGGGAAGGGGTGTGTTTAGTGTAGACAGGAGATCTTGGTACAGTGGAGGAAGAATTACAGCATCTTGTTTCTCTCTGCCACTCTCTCTCTTTTTTTCCTGTCCCTTCCATTTCATCTAGAGCAAAGCATCTTTTGGTATGATGCCAGAAGGGAAATGTACGCTCATTTCAAGAGCTGGGATTGGACCACTAATGCTGGCTCTTCAGTCCAATCAACTGTGAGTGTTTATGTTTAAAAGAAGGGGTCCACATACCTCTTCTTTGAAATCAGCTTGGAATGCTCTTTTGGACACTAACCTTGAAGATGATTTAATTTGGACCCTGCTGAGAAAGCAGTACCTTTGTGAGTCCTGCATGTAGTTGTGAGGTGAAAGCAGGTGTTCCAAGGTAGATGCATGCTCTGTCTCCTAACCATCCCCAGGGACCATTGGGGAACCTGCTGCTGGAACAAGACCTGCCTCTCTGCCAACAACAGCGGTGCCCAGGACCTCACTATGTTGAAGGACTCCTGCAGTAATGTGCCAGCTTCCACTGTGCTATGGAGCTCGAGAACAAGGACCCATCTTGTTCCTGAGTCCCTGAAGTGTGACTCACAGCAACCTGGGACGTGAACTGCTGCTGGAGCAAGACCTGCCTCTCTGCCAGCCACTGTGGTACCCCAAACCTCCCTGCGTTGAATGACCCCTGCAGGTGTGTATAAGCCTCCCTGGGTTTGGGAGCACAAGAAAAGGACTCATCTTGTCCCTGAGCCTCTGGATTGGGCCTTACAGCACCCTACCCTAAGTGCAGATACAGCCGGAAGCCAAACGTTTTTCTCAGTTTAACTGCTTGGAGACATGTTTCAGGAACCCTTTGACACATTTGAACCACCTTGACCCTTCATTGCTGCCTTTCTTATGCCCCTGATGTTCAAATTGCTCGCAGAGCACCTAGAAGTCTGATTCGGTGCTGACAAGACCACCAAGAACTGCAAAAAGCCAACTTCCCCCACTTGGTCCATTTTTGGGCCTTAGAGATTGGTTATGTCACTTGCATCTCTTTTGCAGCCAAGAACATATATCTTTTTGAACATTGTGGTCTTAAATTGCCTTTTCTCCTCCCTGTCTTATTGCCTACAGTACTGTAGCTGCAATCTTTGCATAGTCTGTGTTCTTTTGTTAAGGCCATTGTTTCATTCCATCTCTACCAGCAGGGAAGACCAACTTGGTACTGGCTCCATTCATCACTTCAGCCCGACATTGTATGCTGACTGCACCATGGCAGTATTTCATCACAGCCGTTTCATCATGGCCGCCGCACTGCCATGCACTACAAACGAACAAAAGTCTGCACCTGAAATGCAGGATTCCGATTGGCCCTCAATAGCCAGAATGCGCATCCGACCCTTGGTAAAGGCCCAGTGTTAAGGGTACTGTTTCATTCTCTCTCTGATGGTGGGGAAGACCAACTTGGTTCCGGCTACATTCATCACTACAGCCTGACAATGTATGCTAACTGCACCATGGATTGCAATATTCCATCGCAGCCTTTTCATCAAAGCTGCCACACTGCCATGCATGATAAAAGACCACAAGCCTGCACCTGAAATGCAGGATGCTGATTGTCTGCCACATTGCTTAAGGAAGTCGCCCACAGTAGCCGGAATGCGCAGCCGGCCCTTCTCAAAGGCCCAGCGATAAGCCCACTCTTTTATTCCATCTCTGAATGTGGAGAAGGCCAACTTGGTCTGGGCTCCATTCACCACTTCAGCCCGACATCGTATGCTGACTGCACCATGGCAGTATTCCATCATAGCCTTTTCATCATGGCTAGCGCACTGCTGTGTAACTACAAATGACCACAAGCGTGCCCCCGAAATGCAGGATGTCGATTGGCCACTGTGTTGCTTAAGGAAGTCGGCCCATACTAGCTAGAAGGCGCAGCTGGCCCTTGGTAAAGGCCTGGCATTAAGGACGCTGTTTCATTCCATCTCAGCCAGTCTCCGCCGGTGATGCCGCCAGGCTGCCATGCCACGCTCTCCACTGCCAGCACCAGCTGACCATCTTGCAAACACTGAATAAGGCAAGCCGTGTACACTGCATCGGAGACGGCATTGGCATATTTCACCTCCACTCATTGCAGCTTCTATTTCCGCCCTTGCTGTTAGTTGACCCCATACAGTCCTCGCCCTACACCCCTCCTTCCCTGGTACCAGGCACTGTGCTTTTCCTGCGCGCACACTGTTTAGCTCTATTGCCATACCAACTTGCGAATTACGTTATCAGCAAATCCTCTCGCCGATCTAGTAACATCAGACACAAGTCATTCTGCAGCTAGTAGGACTCCCTTTGTCTGGACCCGTCGCTAGATCTACATTCCTGAAAGGGACGACTACCTTCTACAAATTTGCCCTACACTTCTGGCCTGGCAGCTGCACTTGTCTCCTTCTTTAAGACTTGTCCTGTAACCTCCACTATCCCTGTCTTGATTCTTCTGGCTAGCATCACCAATGTAGCACCTGCATCAATGTCATGAATTCTACTACTTCTGTGTTCTCAAAAGACTCTGAATTGACTTTTTCTATCTATGGCCTTCAACTTTGTAACCACTGCATCCCTGTAACCACAGTAACTATGGATTGTAATTAGATGCCTCAGGGCACTTCCTTTCCCATAATTGCACCTACTCTAAGTTTGATATTATGCCTACCTGTATGCCAACGTAGCCCCCTACGGCTTGAGGTGAGGCTTTCCCGGACTGTACCCCCTGACCAATGTTGACTTTGAGCCCACTATATTCCGATGTAGCCCCCTGCACCATGGGTCAAAGCTTTCCCAGACTGTACCCCGTAAACAATGTTGTCTTTATGCATACCTGTACTCCAACATAGCTCCCTTCACCATGGGGGGAGGCTTTCGCGGACTGTGCCCCCTAACCAATGTTGACTTTATGCCCACCTGTATTCCGACATAGCCTCCTGCACCATAGGGTGAGGCTTTCCCGAACTGTGCCCCCCAACCAATGTTGTCTTTATGCCTACCCATATTCCTTTGTATCCCCCTGGACCCTGGGGAGAGGTTTTTCCAGATAGTGCATTGCTTACAACCAGTCCTTAATGCTGTGATATTTGTTAACCTCATGCCCGGTTTCACAAATTGTGAATGGTGCTTCTGCACATGTAACTTGTAACTAGCGCCTGATGCCTCAGAGTTTGTCTCCTATTGGTTTCCATATTGGGTTTCCTGTTTTCACATATAAGTGGTATAACCATAGTCTATGGTACTGCAAACAAATAATTTTCGAGGGGTAGTGTTTTCCAGAGCAATAGGCAGACATCACATCCACATAGAGCTCAGAATGTTTTAGCATTGGTCGTGCATCTCTCTGCGCTTCAACAGGGATACTGAACTCGAGCACAGATACTGCTAGGCACACTGTACTTAATTGAATTTCATTCGCAGCAACAGTACACACACTGATGTAAGCCTCCTCACAACCTGCTGTGAACCCACAATAGTCTCACAGTTATTGCTCTCCATCTTTCCGCCGCACTACAAGAAAGACAATTTCCTGCAAAACGTTTGTCAACATTTGTATGCATTACAAGATGCACTTTTCAAAGAAAGAAACCACTCTGACTATTTTTTAGAAGGTCCTGCTATTTTTCCATTCAGAGGGCCAGTGAAAGACCGAATGTCAATCAATAAAGTCCTTCAAGTTGATATATCCACATCACCATTTTGAAAGGGGCTGTTTTTCATAGTTTAGGGATTGCAGGAAATGTGCTTTTCATTGTGTCATACTGATGTCCAACACCACTGATCCATGGTGGCTGTGAATAGGAATCTCTTTCACTAGAAGTCTGCCAGTATCCTGCCGGTAATTCCAGCGGGATACCGGCAAACTGACATACTATTTCAGCTTCCTGATATCCCAGTATTACCGTGATATTGGAAGAGGCGGAAAGGGCAGTAAATCTCCATTCCAGACTCCATGGAGGGGGTTGCCGGTATTTCCGGCACTTGTAATACCGGTGCTGAAAATACTGGCTGTTTTGTTGCTGGAGGGGGCCCGATTTACATCACCTCTTGGTTGGAGGTAAATAAGTGCACTGCCAGCAGCAGACTGCAAGTCACAGAATTACCAGCACTTTTACCAGAACTTTTCCCCGGACCTTAAAACGTATGACCCCCAGTGTCTCATAGGTGTGATGTTGCCCTTGAGTGTGTGTATGTGAACTTACAGAATGTTGGTGTGGATGTATGGAACATGGGACTTGGAGCATGGGAGGTAGAACATGGGTAGGGCTGATTGGCCAAGTGCTTGGAGAAGTGACAATTGCAATCAACTTGCATGCGGATTTGCATAATCGGGGCTCGCTTGGTGGGCCCCTTTCAAAACAAGGATTGGCAGTACGTGCTTTAGCCTCTACATTTGCAAAGTCATCTCTATTGACTTTGTTTATTCTTGTTTTTAAAACTCAGCACATTATTACTGCCCAATCATGACTCCAAGGACTCTCTTCAGCTAATGGGTAAGGGAACAGATCAGATTGAGAATTTTATTGGAATAAAGCATACATGTTATCTATACCAAGAGTCCCTCTATTTTAAGATCATATCTTTAATTCCTGATTATCTCATATGACAGGGAGGTGCGGGTATAGGCAATAGGGGGCTTACCCTCCTCTCACCCACGCCTGGCCTGCTTTCATGCATGAATGAGCTAAACGTGGACTTATCCCCTCACTTTTCCAGAGCATAGTATGTAGGCCAAAAAGGTTCACGTGATTTTCTGTAATCAAATGCTGTTCCAAAGGTAAAGAAGAATTGAAACCGATCCCTGCAGCCACCGAAATGGCTGCAGGCTATTTATTGGGTGCTCCGCCAAACTGCAGATATCTAATTCGCAGTGAAGAGTACATAAGGGGAATCTTTGGAGTTTGACAATCGAGATGTCTAAAATGTTATGTTAGGTTTCTGTTTTCAAACTAAGCAGGTCTTCAGCTGCTAAACATATGCTGCTGAAAAATTCAGTCTAGCTCGACACCTAATGAGTCTTTTGCACTCCCATACTCTCCAGACTACCTCGCAGCATCCATCCACATGCCAGCTCTATATGGCTAGCTAGCAGGCAACTGGCCAGCCCTACATACCATAATATTGGCTAAAATGCACTCACCCATTCTAAACTCCTCTGACGGATATGGATTTTCCATACCTTGGACTTTGGCCCCCCCGAGGGCATTCACCTACAGAGCTTTGAGGCCAACCCAATGGGAAAACGTGCTATACAAATGACAATTACGTTACATTACATTTGCTAGATTGGTGATAGTCGTGGTAATATCCCCGATGTGTAATGATGGCCTAGAGTGTGCGTTCAGGAGTAAAATAGAAAACACCAGCTTGAAACACACATTTGTTTAAACTTGTCATTTCAGATTGTATAAAATGTGAACTAACATTAATCTGGTGAGCAACTATGTTTGCAAAACTGGTGTACCTCTGTTTTTCCTAATAAATATAGCAATGCACTTAGGCATACAGAATCACTGCAGTGTGGGTTGGATTAATTGACTATGTATCAGTAATAAATCCATTCATTGCTAGAGTCCCTTGAATACATGTGTATGGGAACGTAAGTGTTTAAGGGGTCAACCTTTGTGTTCGATAACACAAAAGTGTGTAGTAACCATTGTATGTGCAGAAACACTTGAGTCCCACGATAGAGGTGTGCAATTAGCAAATTGAAGGAAAATGTTGTGTGAATTAACAAACATGTAGGAACATGCTTTTCAAAACCTGTCCGTATACAGCAACAGAAAGAGGACTTATATTCTACAACTAGTAAATGAATTAACAAAACTGCATCCAGGCTGATGCAAAATCCTGTGACAAATTGGAACACACAGATTCATATTCCAATGTTTAACCATCTCAAACAGACATAGATTCAAGTTCAGTTTGGTTGAACGTCCAATATTTACGCCAGACTGCAAAACACAACTTAACAGCCTGTGTTATTGTACCCACTACATGCATTATTGGTGTGCAGCTGCACCACACCGCCTATTAGGGGCCTGCAGTAATGGAGTTGCTAGGCTGGTACCAAAGATTGTGAAAAATACAAAAGCACTGATTCTGCATTTTCAGATGATGAAGCAATCCTGCTTCACATCCTTGAGGGATGCACATCATCAGTGCTGCGGAAACAGCTCCTGAAGGAATCCCTGACGATCGATGAAGTGATTGAAATGGCGAGAGTACATGAGATGGTGGGGATCCAAGCATCCGCCATAGAAACTCCTAAAAAGAAACCGGAATGAGATGATGCAGGGCAAATATCACCAGCGTCAAAGACACAGGAAGGGCCGCCCCAGACCACCATGCCTTGTCAAGAAGACCACAAATGGAAGGATACCCACAGATGAGACAGGGCCACATCAGCAGATGCTATGCTACCGATGTGGCCAGACCCATGCAGACCCCTACCCAGCAATGAGCCAACAGTGCTGCAGTTGTGGCACAGAAGGACACTTCCAAGCTGCCTTGTTGGGAATGGAAACCATTCCCACCAACCCCAAGTGGCATCAAATAACTGGAGACAACCATATAGACCAGGCCCGCCGACGACACAGTGGAGACAACCACAGTTTTACCCACAACAGCCAAGAAAAATGGTGAGGGCAATGAAACAAGGTATTGACTATGGGGATATACCCACAGATGATCAGCTATCACAGTCAGACTACTACACCGACTGGTATGGTTACCCAGGTGATCCATATCCTAACTGGGATGAACTCTCGTATGGACAGGACCTGGAATTCCCAGATGAATTTGTCAATCTCTTACATGGGGAACAAGACAGCAGTGAAGCACCTAAAGTACAACGGAGACAGTTATCCACCATTTTCTCATAGACATTCTCATTCAGAGGAAAGAAGATGGACACAATCATCCATGTTCATCCATGTTCTCTGGAGCCTGGTGCAGGGAAAATGCCTAGAATGCTGCCGCACACCGAAAGTACTCAGACTGATATATATCAAATTCAAATCAAATAACGTAATGATCCGTAGCCGAGATCAACACAGAAACAAATCCATATGCCACCGTAAAGGGCTCACAGGTCAACGAGGAAATGATAAAGGAAGCATGTCCTGCATTTTTTAAGGGCCTAGGGAAAATGAAACACAGTCATATTCCAAGATGAGTGTTCCACCTGCAGGAGGCCGTCTCATGAGAACTGCAACAGCTCATGGACAATTACATTATAGAGCACACGACAGGGCCCACGCCGTGGATCTCACCCCTAGCCATGGTGCCCAAAGACAGAAACAGACTTCGGCTTTGCGTCGACATAAGGGTGGTGAACACCGCCATTGAAAGAGAATGGCACCCAGGCTGAAAATAGAGGACATGATTGTGAAACTGAACTGTGCCACAACAATTTCAAAACTAGACCTCAACCAGGGGTACCACCTGCTAGAACTATACCCCGACTAGAGGGGGATAACAGTGTTTGCCACTCACGATAGCCTCTTTCGATACAAGCGGCTGAACTTCTTCAGCGTTGGAGATCTTCCAAGAGACCATTAGACACCTGCTCCTCCCGGTGAAGCTAGCTTTTAACTACTCAGTCAACATCCTGGTATATGGCACCACTCCAGATGAGCACAACCAGGCACTCATGGACATGTGCACCATCTTGAAAGAGGCAGGGCTCACCCTGAACTATGAAAAATGCAAAATCAGCAAGTTTAAAATTGAGATTTCATGGCCACATTTGCTCAGGGAAAGGGATGCAATCTGTCCCGGATAAAATGTGCACCATTGATGAACTGCAAGGACCCACCCATATGGGGGTGATGTCAGATCTTTCTGGGGAGGGCCGGGTACTGTGGCGATACCTGTAGTGATACGCCATCACCACCGAGCCGCTGAGAAGACTATTGAGGAAAGACAAGCCATTCCAATGGTCCCACGACTGCCAGACAGCGTTTGACACAATCAAGTCAGAGTAAACAAGTGCCACATACCTGTTATATTTCAACCCCCCTGTGGCACACAAAACTACCACAGAACTAGTGGTCGATGCCAGCCCTGTGGTTCTAGGGGCCATCCCGGCACAACGGGAGAGACCGGATGCCCCGGCAAGCTGCGTTGTGGCATACGCGGGCAGTTCGCTATTCCCGACAGAGAGCGCATACACCCAGGCAGAGAAACAGAGCCTGGCTGCAGTGTGGGCCTGCAAATACTTCCATCACTTCGTGATCGGGAAGAGGTTCACTCTTGTGACAGATCATTAGGCTCTACTGTCATTGTTTGGGAATCCATGGACCAAGATGCCACCTAGGATCGAGAGATGGGGCATCCACCTCCAAGATTACGATTACACTATCATGCACAGACCCGGGGAAGACAGCAACCCGGCTGACTACATGTTGAGACACCAAATGACAGAAACTCTGCCACCGAGGGAGGGTGAAGCAGAATATATGTGTTATGTGATGGACCAGGCCCTGACACCTGCTATCACCACTGAGGACCTGGCCAGAGCAGCTCAAACTGACCCATCCACCAGATGGGCCAAAGAACTCACCACCTCCAACAAATGGAGAGTCACCAGGAAGGGAAACAGACTAGAGTTGGAACGCATGGCAAAGATTATTTCAGAATTGGTAGTTTCCGAACAGGGGATACTGCTAAGAGGCTAATACATTGTCATCCCATCTTCCCTCCTGAGGGTGCTGGTGAAACTGGCACATGAGGGTCACAGCAGAGTAGAAGCAGAAAAGAGCCTTCTCTGACAGTCTGCAAGGTTTCCACTCATGGCACAATGGTGGAGGATGGGGTAAGGAGCTGCCTACCATGTCAGTGTGCGATGAGAAACGATAAACCACTGTCCATGCAACCAACACAGATACCCAAGAAGGTCTGTCAAGGAGACGCAATTGCCTTTTATTGGACACTGAAGGCTGGGAACTACCTACTGGTAATAGTGGTTGAGTTCTCCAAGTTC
Source organism: Ambystoma mexicanum (assembly GCF_040938575.1). Taxonomy (NCBI): domain Eukaryota; kingdom Metazoa; phylum Chordata; class Amphibia; order Caudata; family Ambystomatidae; genus Ambystoma; species Ambystoma mexicanum. The sequence goes on along the minus strand of NC_090926.1, from coordinate 693,579,822 downwards.
CCCATCGTCAAGCACACCTTGTCCACATCTTTCGCCCAAGTCGATGGGGTCATAGATGAAGTATTCAGTGAATGGGGCATCCCCCGACAGTCAAGGCAGACAATGGGCCTGCATTCAATGAACAGGGTTTTTACTGGTTTGCGGAACCTATCGGGTTCACCAACAAGTGGATAACAATGGGGGCGGAGGGTGTGGGATTGTTGCATTGTTATAGTGGTCACAAAAAATATATTTCAGTATTTATCCACTCCTCATGGAACTACCTTCTCCTGCAAAATAAATTACTACAATACATATGGATACAGCACATGGGTGGAACATTTATTAATGTCCTGAAAAAGCTCATGGAAAATAAAGAAACACAGATTCCTAGCCCTTTGTTTCACTTGGACAAAAGTAATAAATGTATCATGGCTGCAGTTACTTGCGCCAGACTGCAGAGCACACCCTCCTTACCATATATGGTACTCGAATGTACAATGAGCATGAAACAAAACGTGCACTTAAAAGCATCAGTCAACAAATCCCTCTCCAATGCACAGTTCCACATGAAGCATAAAAGTGACGATGAAGAGACAGCATGAACATTCATCAAATCCCTCACCAGCTGTCTGCACCCTTTACAAAAACGAAGTAACATACCTATGCATTTAGAAGTTGTGCTCAATTGCATTTAGAAGTTGTGCCCAATAGCCTCTTTGAGAAAGCCGCATTAGAAGTGTACCCAATTGCATTTAGAAGTTGTGCCCAATTGCATTCAGAAGCGTGCCCAAAAAGAGGAAAGTTGCATTTAGAAGTGTGCCCAATAGCCTCTCTTTGAAAGTTGCATTTAGAAGTGTACCCAATTGCATTCAAAGTCGTGCCCAATATTCCCTCTGAGAAAAGTTGCATTTAAAAGTGTACCCAATTGCATTTAGAAGTTGTGCCCAATAGTCCCTCTGAGAAAGTTGCATTTAAAAGTGTACCCATTTGCATTTAGAAGTTGTGCCCAATAGCCCCTCTGAGAAAGTTGCATTTAAAAGTGTACCCAATTGCATTTAGAAGTGTACCCAATCGCATTTAGAAGTTGTGCCCAATCGCATTTAGAAGTTGTGCCCAATAGCCTCTCTGAGAAAGCCGCATTAGAAGTGTACCCATTTGCAATTAGAAGTGTACCCAATTGCATTTAGAAGTTGTGCCCAAATGCATTTAGAAGTTGTACCCAATAGCCACTCTGAGAAAGCCGCATTAGAAGTGTAGCCAATTGCATTTAGAAGTGTACCCAATTACATTTAGAAATTGTGCCCAATTGCATTTAGAAGTTGTGCCCAATAGCCTCTCTGAGAAAGCCGCATTAGAATTGTGCCCAATCGCATTTAGAAATTGTGCCCAATCGCATTTAGAAGTTGTGCCCAATAGCCTCTGAGAAAGCCGCATTAGAAGTGTACCCAATTACATTTAGAAGTTGTGCCCAATTGCATTTAGAAGTGTGCCCAATAGCCTCTCTTTGAAAGTTGCATTTAGAAGTGTACCCAATTGCATTCGAAGTCATGCCCAATAGTCCCTCTGAGAAAAGTCGCATTTAGAAGTGTACCCAATTGCATTTAGAAGTTGTGACCAATTGTCTCTCTGAGAAAAGTTGCATTTTGAAGTTGTGCCCAATAGCCTCTCTGAGGAAAGTTGCATTTAGAAGTTGTGCCCAATTGCATTTAGAAGTGTGCCCAATTGCATTTGTGACCAATAGTCTCTCTGAGAAAAGTTGCACCTAGAAGTTGTGCCCAATAGCCTTTCTGAGGAAAGTTGCATTTAGAAGTTGTGCCCAATTGCATTTAGAAGTGTGCCCAATTGTATTTAGAAATCTGCCCAATAGTCCCTCTGAGAAAGTTGCATTTAGAAGTTGTGCCCAATAGCCTCTCTGAGAAAGTTGCATTTAGAAGTTGCCCAATTACATCTAGAAGTGTACCCAATCGCATTTAGAAATTGTGCCCAATAGCCTCTCTGAGAAAATTGCATCTAGAAGTGTGCCCAGTAGTCTCTCTGAGAAAAGTTGCATTTAGAAGTTGTGCCCAATTGCATTTAGAAGTGTGCCCAATTGCATTTAGAAGCGTGCCCAAATGCATTTAGTAGTGTACCCAATTGCATTTAGAAGTGTGCCCAATAGTCTCTCTGGGAAAAGTTGCATTTAGAAGCTGTGACCAATAGCCTCTTTGAGAAAAGTTGCATTTAGAAGTTGTGCCAAATTGCATTTAGAAGTGTTCCCAATTGCATTTAGAAGTGTACCCAATCGCATTTAGAAGTTGTGCCCAGTCGCATTTAGAAGTTGTGCCCAATAGCCTCTCTGAGAAAGTTGCACTTAGAAGTGTGCCCAATTGCATTTAGAAGTGTACCCAACTGCATTCAGAAGTTACACCCAATAGTCTCTCTGAGAAAAGCTGCATCTAAAAGTGTCCCCAATTGCATTTAGAAGTTATGACCAATAGCCTCTCTGAGGAAAGTTGTATTTAGAAGTGTACCCAATTGCATTTAGAAGTTCTGCCCAATAGTCCCTCTGAGAAAGTTGCATTTAAAAGTGTACCCAATTGCGTTAGAAGTTGTGACAAATAGCCTAATAACCTCTCGGTACAAAGGCCCTAATACCCTCCCTGTATAAAGTCGAATTGAAAGAAGTCCACCTACTATCGTGCCCTAAATAATCATATTAATATAACTAACAGAATAGCTGTCTAATGTAGAATCTGAAACGGTGACTAATAATCTAATACAAAGTTGATTTAGATTCATGCCTAATACCCTCCCTTTATAAAGGTGAATTGAAAGAAGTCCACCCACTAGCGTGCCCTATTCAATCCTATTAGTATAACTAACAGTATAGCTGTGTAATGTAGAATCTATAACGGCGACTAATAATCTAATACCCCCTCTAAGCAAAATGAATCTAGAGACTGACCGAATATCTTCTCTGTGTACAGGTGAACTTAGAATTTTACCTAATAAACTAATATCATCTCTGTCTACAATTGTATCTAGAAAAGCACCAATTAGTCTAGTATCGTCTTTGAGCAGCTGAACCTGGAAGTCCGCCTAAAAGCGTGCCACCTCCGATCTTAGAACTACAATCAGAAAGCCCTCCTTAATCAACCTAAAAGTTCGCATCAATCATGAGCGCACCCACTCCACCAGAGTCTGTCAGAAACGACCCCCGTGGACCACCCCCACTCGAGTCTGTCAGAAACGACCCCCGTGGACCACCCCCACTCTCCGATCTGCCTTCCCTCCTGTCCCCCCTCCCAAATCACCCCACCCTCCCTCACACTCCCTACCTTTCCCCTCTCCAAACACCAAGCCAGGGGGGCACGATGGCGAGCCACTCACCCTAAGACCACTCATCCCCTGAACCCCACCCGACCCGCCAGCGTTAACCATACCCGCTCCCCTCACTATCATACCTGGCACACCCCACCCTGCAATCACCCAACCCCCCACTTGCCCCCATACCCCTACCACCTTCCCCCACCGACTGCACCCGTTCCCCTCCCTAAAAACTGCACGCCTAGCCTAGCAAGAACCGAAGCTGCTTCCCTCTCCCCCTCTGAACCCCCTACCCTCTCTCACACACCATTCGCAGCAAAGAAACTAAAGTGGAAACGTCCCTGGTCCCCCTCAATCTCTCAGCACTCCTCGCCTCCCCTGTCTCGACCCACCACCTCTCTCCCGCAATCTCCTCCTTCCCCCGTAGCTTCCCCCTTCCTGAAACCCATCTCCCTCGATTTCTCATCAACTGCAACGGAAACTCCTAACCGCCCACACCCCACCATCAAATCCCCCAACCCAAACCCGATCATCCTATCACACGCAGCCACCCAACCCCGCCCGAAGCCTGCCAAATTTTCTGCTCGCCCACTATTCCCATCCAGCATCAACCACCCGACCCCGCTCCCTCCACTCTCTCCGCCACCGCCCCATCCCGCTCAGCACCGAGACCAACCTTGCCTGCCGATGTGAACTGTATCCTATTTAACACCCGATCTGTAGCAAAAAACAGACATTGCATCTTTGACCTCCTCGTCTCTGTCAAACCAGACCTGGTTTTCATCACTGAAACCTGGTTCTCAGACGGCTTCAGCCCAATCGCCAATGAAGCCTTTCCCCCTGACTACTCCCTCATCCCACTGAACTGTCCGTCCAGAGGAGGGGGGGGTAGCATTCGTCTTCAAATCTCTCCTCCGCGCCTCAATCATCGACAAGGAACAAGTTACTTACCTGTAACTGTTGTTCTCCAGCATGGGTCTGGCATGGATTCACATGCTCATGAATATTCCCCGTCATCAGGCTGGGAATCCTCGGTAAAGAAAAAACCAGTATCAGTTTCGTTTCTGATCTGTCTTTCGTAGTAATAACCAATCACTGGTCTCTGCGTCATACTGACCACAGCCAATGACTGCCCTCTACCTAAGCACCGCCTCTGGCAGCCATCTTCAGATTTGGAAGCACGTGAAGTGGAAGTATGACCAAGTGAAGAGCCGCAGAGGGGTAGGCGGGAGGGTTCGCATGTGAATCCATGCCAGACCCATGCTGGAGAACAACAGTTACAGGTAAGTAACTTGTTCCTTCTCCAGCATGGGGTCTGGCATGGATTCACATGCTCATGAATAAAGAATACATAGCAGTACACACATGCACAACCACGGGAGGTGGCAAAGGCTCAACATTAAGCATTGCATCAAACTCAACATTAAGCATCTTACCTCCTCACCAGGCTCACCTCAGGCGAACAGGTTGCGCAGCACTGCTTGGCCGACCCTGGACTCCTCCCTGGAATCCCGATCGACGCAGTAGAACTTCGTGAAGGTGTGCGTCGACCTCCACGTAGCAGCCCTGCATATGTCCAGCAGGGGCACACCAGAAAGGAACGCCGTGGTAGCTGCGATCGCTCTGGTGGAATGGGCTCTCGGACGGCCAGGCAGCGGTCGGTTTGCCAACCGATGACAGTACATGATACAGCCGGAGAGCCATCTGGAAATGGAAGGCTTCGAGAGAGCCTTCCCCTGATTGACAGGTCCAAAGTTCACAAAGAGTTGTGACGTCTTCTGGAAACACTTTGTGCGGTCCACGTAGAACTTCAGCGCTCTAGCCACATCCAGCGAGTGCAAAGTCCTCTCAGCCGGCGACAAAGGCGACGGGAAGAATACAGGCAACACCAAGGGTTCGTTGAGGTGGAAGTCCGACGGTACCTTGGGCATGAAGGAGGGGTGCGTCCTGAGCACTACCCTCCTGTCGTGAAAAGTCAAGTACAGGGCCTTGCAGGAAAGGGCCTGGATCTCTCCCACCCGTCGTGCGGAGGTGATGGCCACAAGAAACGCTGTTTTCCACGACAGAAACTTCAACGGGGCCGAGTGCAGAGGCTCGAACGGAGGTCCCATGAGCTTGGTCAGCACCACGTTGAGCTCCCACGCCGGGGCCGGAGCCTTCACCGGCGGGAACGATATGAACATTCCCTTCATGAACTCTTTCACCAGACGATGAGACCACAAGGACGTCCGCCCCGTGGTTCTGGTGTATCGGGAGATCGCAGCAAGATGAATCTTGATGGACGCGTGTGCCAGTCCAGCTTTGGCCAGCGTCAGCAGGTACGGCAGTACTTGGGGAGCCGTAATCCGTAGAGGGTTAATCTTTTGTGCGTGGCACCAGACAGAGAACCTCTTCCATTTGTGTCCGTAGCATTTAAGAGTCGAGGACGCCCTGGCCTTTGCAAGAACCTCTCTGCAGTCGGCCGGTATGTCGTATCCTCCAAACTCTAGCGCTGCAGGAGCCAGGCCTGCAAGTTCAGCGATTTCGGGTCCTGGTGGAGGATGGCGCCTCCTTCCCTGGAGAGCAGATCCGCGTCCACCGGCAGCTTGATTGACGGGGACGCTGACAAGTCCAGAAGGTCCGGGAACCATATCTGCCTCGGCCACGCAGGTGCGACGAGGATCATCCTGCACCGTGACCTCTTGAGCTGGTTGACGAGCCGGATTAGCAGTGGCAAAGGAGGGAACGCGTAGAGGAACAGGCCCTCCCAGGGGAACAAGAAAGCATCGCCCATGCTCCTCGCCTGGGGAAACCTGCTGGCGAACCTCCGGCACTTGGAGTTCGTCGCTGTCGCGAACAGGTCGATCTGGGGTGTGCCCCACCGTCGGAAGAGGCGATCCACTAGATCCTGCCGTAGTTCCCACTCGTGGCACGAGCGCAGCTCCCTGCTGAGTGAGTCGGCGATGGTGTTTTTTATCCCTGCCAGATGAAACGGCACCAGAAACATCCCTTGGGCGACTGCCCAATGCCACAGGTCCTGCGCCTCCTTGGACAGTGCTGGGGACCTGGTTCCGCCCTGTTTTCTGATGTAAAACATGGTGGTGGTGTTGTCGGTGAAGATCCTCACCACCTTGCCCTTGAGGGACGGAAGGAAGGACCTGAGGGCCCAAAACACTGCACGGAGCTCCAGGACGTTGATATGTAAGGATTTCTCCGTCGGGAGCCAAAGGCCTCTTGCGTGCAGATTTTCGGTGTGCGCTCCCCACCCTTCCAGGGAGGCATCCGTGGTCACTGTCTCCTGGTGGGCTGGGGTCTGGAAGTCCATGCCCGCCGTCAGATGCGCGCGGGTGCCCCACCACCGGATCGCTCGTCGGAAACTCTCGTCGAGTGTGATCCTTTCCTCGAAGTTGCCCGTCGTTTGGATCCAGCGCGCGTCCAGGAACTCCTGCAACGGGCGCATCCGGAGCCTGCACATGGGAATGAGGTAGATGCAGGAAGACATCATTCCGAGGAGGGACTTGATGGACCTCACCTTGGCCGCGTCGGCCACCAACATCCGCTGCACCTTGCCCAGGATGGTCCTGGTCCTCTCCTCCGACGGGGAGGCCAGAAGGGACACTGTGTTGAGCCTCGCTCCCAGAAACAGAGTGTCTTGCGCGGGTACCAGGTGGGATTTGTCGTAGTTCACGGAGAATCCCAGGTCCGTGAGAAGTTGGACGGTCCTTGCCGTGTGAACCACGGCGAGCTCCCTTGTCTTGGCTCGGATGAGCCAGTCATCCAGGTAGGGGTAGACGTGGATCCCTTCGCGGCGCAGCTGAGCCGCCACCGGTGCGAGGCACTTGGTGAACACCCTGGGTGCCGACCGTAGACCGAAGGGGAGGGCTTTGAACTGGTAATGCCGCCCTTGGACCACAAACCTGAGGAATTTTCGGTGCCCCTTCAAGATGGGAATATGGAAGTAGGCGTCCTCCAAATCCAACGACGACAGGAAGTCTCCTTCCTCCAGCTGACCCAGGACGTGCTGGAGGGTGACCATCCGGAACTTTTGCGCCTTGATGAACTTGTTCAGACGTCGCAGGTCCAGGATGGGACGCCATCCCCCCGTCTTCTTCTTCACGAGGAAGTATCTCGAGTAGACTCCGGAGCCCCGAAGCCTCTTTGGGACGAGTTCGATGGCGCCCTTCCTGAGCATCGCCTTCACCTCCAGGAGAAGTTGAGGGACGTGAAGTTCTTTCCTGGCCACGGGGGGGACGCGCGGACACTTTCTTTGAAACTCGAGCGCGTGGCCCCGGGCCAAGGCGTCCAGCACCCAACGGTCGGTGGAGATGGACTCCCACACGCTGACGAAGCTCGCCAGCCGGCCTCCCACCGGGGTGCTTCGGTGGGGGCCCGACCCCCCGGCTGGTTCAATCCTGCTTCGACGAGGCTTTAGCGCCTTGTCCTTGGCGACGACGGCGGGGTCCGCCAGGCTTGCCTCGTCCTCTGTAGGCCTCCTGAGATGACGAGCGGGCCGCTTGACGGTAGGAGGAGAAACCGCCGCCGGAACCTTTGGAGGCGCCCTTGCCTCCGCTGCTCCGAAAGGGCGTCCGTCGTTGTTGCAGAACTCCAAGGGCCCTGGCCGTCTCGGTGTCCGCTTTAATGGCCTGAAGGGAATCGTCCACTGTTTTCCCAAACAGGTTGTTCCCATCAAAGGGAATGTCCAGGACCCTGGTCTGAACGTCTTGACGGAAGTCCGTAGCCTTGAGCCATCCACGCCGCCTAAGGCAAACGCCGTTGCCCAACTGGCGGAACCCAGTGTCGGCGATGTCCGTCGCAACGGTAATGGCGTGGTCCGAAGCCACCTCACCTTCCTGCAGGATCTCCAGGGCCTCTGCCCTCTTGTCGTCCGGCAAGAAGTCCAGCAGGGGAGCCAGTTTGTACCAGAGCTCCCTGTCGTATCGGGCCACGATAGCCAAGGCGTTGGCAGCTTTAATCGTCGTCACTGCAGACGAGATGACTCTGCGTCCCATAGCGTCCAATTTCTTTCCCTCGCCGTCCGGTGGGGAAGTCGATGTGGAGGCCGCACCCCCCCGCTTTTTTCCTGGCTGCCGCGGAGACGACGGAGTCCGGAGTAGGCTGCGCCGGGAGGCACAGGGGGGCCGTGTCCGGGACCCGGTACTTTTTCTCGTACCGGTCTCTTCTAGCTGGCGTCGTGGACAGGTTCTTGAGGAGGGTGAGGCCCTCATCCCAAATGTCGTCCAATAGAGGCACCGCGAGGACCGTCTTCCTCTTGGCCTCGCGCCGCTGATAAAGGAAACCTTCCTTCTTCTTCTCCTCAGGGCAGAGTTGGAAAAGCTCGGATGCCCTGGCGATCATTGAGTGGAACGATCCAATCTCAACGGGCGGAGAAGCCCTGGTGGGAGGCGACGACGGTACATCCTCGTCGTATACGTCGTCGTCCGTACCCGTCGCTGCCGTGTCAGTCCCCGTATCATCCCCTCGGGTGGACGGGGAGGAGGGCTGGAAGGGGCGCGACGGCAGAAAAGGAGGTGGAGGGTGGATCCTTCTTTTCTTGGTAGGGGGAACACCAGAAGGTCCCGGTTCTGGGTCCCCCGACGGGAGAGGTTCCGTCGGCAACGGTAGTCTCGTCCTTATCTCTGAGCATAAGGACTGTATAGCCAACAAAATGGCCGCCGAGTTGTCTCGCGGCGCTGGCAGAGGGGAATCCGACGGGCGATCAGGGTCCATCCCGACGGGCCGGTCTTCTTCCACGCCGAGGCCGTGGCTTAAGACCTCGACCAGCTCCTCCTCCGAGGTTGAGGCCAAATCTACGACGACGCCCTGCCCCCCTTTTTTCTTCCCCACGGGGGATTTCACGGGGGTCCTATCGATGGGCACAAAAGAGGACTCCCTCCGAGGTGGCAGGGAGACTCTGAGCCCCGAGGTCGCCACCACTGGTGTAGCCTCCACAGGCTGAGCCAGGGCCGCCGCGACAGTTTCGATAGAGGGCTTGGCCGGATGGATTAAGGCCTTCACCACCTTAGGTGCGCTCACCGCCTTATCCTTGAGGGGGGGACACTGCCTCGCTCCCCCTCCGCCTTCGAGCTCGACCGGGGCCTCTCCAGGAGCTTCGCCGGGTGCTCGGCCTTCCTCTTACCCGACCGAGAGCGTTGGGTCGTGGTTGATGGTGCCGGGGAGGGTGCGCCCTGCCTGGCGCCCGTAGAGCCTGACCGTTCGGCGCTCCCGGTGCCAGCGGACTCGCGGTGCTTGGCCTTATGTTGGACCCCCGTCGCCGGGGCGTCCTCAAAGGTCTTAGAAGACCGCTCGGATTTCTTCCTCTTCTTCTCGCCGGACGGGCTCTTCCCTTCTAGCCAGTTGGCGAGACGTTGATGGCGGTCCTTCATAGTCCGCTCCGACATGTTGCCGCAAAACGCACAGTTCTTCTCCACGTGCGTCTTGTCCTCATGTAGGCAGTAAAGACAAAAAGAGTGTTCGTCCATCTTGAAGACGTTCTGCAGCTGACCCTGAACAGCTTTCCGGGCGTCGAGCTTCCCTTCTCCTGGGCCATGGCCGGGCCTGAGAAACTTCTGGAGTCCTCCAAAAGCGTAGCTCGACGAAATCTTCACCCTTGAGGGGCGCAGACGAATCCGAAACGGGTCCCCGTTGATCGGATGGAGAGTCGGTGGAGCTTGAGGCTCTTTTGACCGAAAAAACGAAGTTTTTGAGAAAAAACGTGAAAAAATAGCACTAACGCTCGAGAGCAATAGCACGAGGATCCCAACACATGAACGTGCGGTAAAAATCTGAAGATGGCTGCCAGAGGCGGTGCTTAGGTAGAGGGCAGTCATTGGCTGTGGTCAGTATGACGCAGAGACCAGTGATTGGTTATTACTACGAAAGACAGATCAGAAACGAAACTGATACTGGTTTTTTCTTTACCGAGGATTCCCAGCCTGACGACGGGGAATATTCATGAGCATGTGAATCCATGCCAGACCCCATGCTGGAGAACCAACCCTCCATTCCATCCTGCGAATCTCTCCTCGTTAAACTATCCCTCTCCCTGTCGCTCTCACACAGCTTCCTAATAATCTACCGGCCCCCTGGCTACGATAGACAATTCGCAAACAACCTTTGTGATTCTATCGCCACCCTCCAACAAAACCATCCCAACCTCACCCTTCTTGGAGACTTCAACATATGGCTCGACATCCCCACCAACCCTACGACACACGCTCTGGTTGACGGCTTAGATGCAATTAATCTCCAACCCCACATAAACGGCCCGACTCACTATAAAGGACACACTCTTGATGCCATCTTTAGCTCCAACACCCTGATTCATTTAAAGCCCTCCACCCCTATCATCTGGTCCGATCACTTCATCCTCTCGTTCCCCATCCACACACCCGACCCCCTTCCCGTACTCGTATCTGAACCTCCGAATCTGCGCAAATGCTGGAAAAAACTAATAATCACCCCGGACCAAGCCGAGGCACTCCTCCAGTCTCCACCACCTACCTGCCGTCTGAACAACCAACTAACCCCTGAGGCCTTTGATTCATGGCTCAACACATCTCTGATGCGGCTCACCCCCCCTTGCAAACCATCAACCCGCCGTGGCCTTTTCCCCAAATGGTTCACTCCTGAGTTGAAGACCACTAAACGACAATACAAATACCTAGAACACAAATGACAGAAAGAGAAAACCCACAAGAGCAGGACCACCTTGGCCCAACACCTGTACCGGTACAAGGCCAAAATCCAGAAAGCAAAAAAAGCCCACTACAACACCCGAATCCTAAACGGCAAAAACCCAACCAAAGAACTCCACAAAATCATCTCCGAATTCACCAATCCGGCTTGTAACACAACCACCCGACCCTGTCACAATCACTGTGCAACTCACTCTCCCTCCACTTTTACACCACGGCTATCAAAAGGACAAAAACTCTAACCACCAAACTGGCTCTCTTACAGCCACCAGGCAATCCTCCGCCCGTACCGGCCAGCCCATCAGCTGCGACCTCTACGCAATCAACGTTCGAATCCTTTAGTCCAATATCACCAGAACAATTTCTCAAACTTCTATCTGTCCGCAAACCTTCTGGATCACCACTGGACCCTTGCCCAGCCACAACCCTTAAAGAAATGTTTGCTTCCACCTGCACAGGAGAACATGCAAGATCTATCTTTCTTCCGGTATCTTTCCCGACGCATTCTAAATGGTGCACGTCAAAAAAAACTTCACTCGACCCTCTCGAGCCCAAAAACTACCGCCCCATCTCAAACACCAGGTTCCATGCCAAACTCATTGACCAAACCGCCTACTCTCAACTAAATGCCTTTGTCGAAGCCAACAATCTCCTAGACCCCGCCCAATTAGGTTTCAGATCACGTCACGAAACCGAAACCACCCTAACCGCGATCTTGGATGACCTTAAAATGACAGCAGACTCCGCGGGATGCGCTGCACTAATCCTTCTTGACTTATCGGCCGCCTTTGACATGATCAATCACTCAACCATCCTAGACCACCTCCACTCCCTAGGAATTTGTGGAACTGCTCTTAAATGGATAGCTTCATTCCTCAAAGACAGGCACCAAGTAACGACACTCTCCAGCTTCACCTCCCAAGCCCGACCAGCCGACACGGGAGTCCCACAAGGAGCATGTCTATCCGCCCTCCTGTTCAATCTCTACCTGATCACCCTCCCACCAATAATTCATTCACACAACATCCTGTGTTACAACTACGCCAATGACACTCAACTAATTATAAAATTCCTGAACTCGAAACCCAACTCCCGACCTGACCTGGCATCCTGCCTCCTTAACATAGAACTCTGTATGACCCAAACCCACCTCTTATTAAACCCCTCCAAAACAAAAATCATGGTTTGCGGCAACTCCGATCTTCTTCCGCACCCACTTCCCTTGTCACCCGCCATGGGCAACTCACCGACACCTTCCAACACAGTGAAAAATCTTGGATGCACCCTGGACTCTAACTTAACACTTTCGTGCCAAGACAACAATGTCTCAAAGTCCTGCCACCACCACCTTAAAACCCTTGGGCACATCTTTCCATATCTCTCATTTCCCAACAGACTCTCTGTGGTCCAATCAAGCGTTATATCAAGACTGGACTACGCAAACCCCCTATACCTCGGAATCCATGCCTACCAACTGAATAAACTCCAAAGGGCACAAAACGCAGTGGCCAAATTGCTACTTGCGCTCGGTCCAAGAGACCACGTATCCCCAGCCCTTAAGACACTGCACTGGCTTCCAGTAGCCCGTAGGGTGGATTTCAAAACCTTATGCCTCTCCCATCGAGCAATGCATAAAACTGGACCTCAATATCTTCAAGACAAGCTAATACCTTACCATCCCACATGCACCCTAAGATCAAGCTCAGCCGGCCTCATAGTAATTCCTAAGACAAACTCAGTCAGGTAAGGCGGATCATCATTCTCAGCCCTGCCCCCAACCCTGTGGAACTCGCTCCCACCCCACATCCGCCTAACTGAGGACTTAACGTCCTTCCGCAAACTACTGAAAACCGGGCTCTTCCCCTAAAACCAACCGGTTTTCCAAACTAACATCATCTCAATAACACCGTCCCAACAAACCACCTGAAGCGAGAAATTGACAGCTAATAAACTTGAATGCAAACTAGAAAGACAAACAGAACTAAACGAGTAATGTAGATCAAACAAGCGAAGTGGATAATAGGAATAAATCATTGGGAAAGAAGGAGATCTAAACTGATGAAATGAACATAATGAATGAGGAGGGAACATAGTGAATGATATAGATGAAATAGTTCGAATGGATGGAGCGTATAGAAAAGATGAATGCACTAAGTGGAAGAGTGCATGAGTGGAAGAACAGACGACTAGAAAGATCAAATGAGTATGGAGATTGGATGGAACAGATGAACATACTAAAGCCAACGAGTGTGTAGAGCGGACGAGCGTGTAGAGTTGATGAGTTCGTGTAGAGTTGATGAGTACGTAAATACAGAGTAGCGAATAGAACGCAGGAGGGCGTAGAACTGATGACTATACTGAACGGACGAACGTATAGATTGGATGAACGCTTAGACCAGATGAACATGTAAGAGCGAATGAGCATGTAGAGAGGCTGAGCGTGGAGAGCGGATGAGTGTGGAGAGCGGATGGGTGTGGAGAGCGGATGGGTGTGGAGAGCGGATGGGTGTGGAGAGCGGATGGGTGTGGAGAGCGGATGTGTGTGGAGAGCGGATGTGTGTGGGGAGCGGATGAGTGTGGAGAGCGGATAAGCGTAGGGAACGGATGACTGTGGGGAGCACATGCGTGCGGAGAGCTGATGTAGAACAGATGACTGTGGAGAGCGGATGAGTCTGTGGAGCGACTGAGTATGAAGAGTGGGTGAGCGTGGGAGTGGCTGAGTGTGGAGAGCGGCTGAGTGGAGGGAACGGATGAGTGTGGGGAGCAGACAAGCGTGGAGAGTGGACGAGCGTGGAGTGAGGAGAGTGGGTGAGTGTAGGGAGCAGCTGAGTGCGGGGAGCAGCTGAGTGTGGAGAACGACTGAGTGTGGAGAGCGGCTGAGTGGGGGGAATGCATGAATGGGGGAGCGGATGAGTGTAGAGAGTGGATGGACGTAGGGAGCGGATTAGAGTGGAGAGCGGATGGCTGAGGAGAAGATGGCTGTAGGGAGTGGATGACTGTGGGGAGCGGATGAGTATAAGGAGCGTATGAGTGTAGGGAACGGAGGAGTGTGGAGAGTGGGTGAGTGGGGGGAGCAGCTGAGTGTGGAGAGCGACTGAGTGTGGAGAGCGGCTGAGTTGTGGAGAGCGGCTGAGTTGTGGAGAGCGGCTGAGTTGTGGAGAGCGGCTGAGTGGGGGGAACGAATGAGTGTGGAGAGCGGCTTAGTGGGGGGAACGAATGAGTGTGGAGAGTGGATGAGTATGGAGAGCGGATGAGCGTAGGGAGTGGATAAGTGTGGAGAGCGGATGGCAGTGGAGAGCGGATGGCAGTGGAGAGCGGATGACAGTGGAGAGCGGATGAATGTGGAGAGCGGATGAGTGTAGAAAGCGGATGAATGTGTGGAGCAGGTAAGTATGTGGAGCGGATAAAAACGTAAAGCGGCTGAGTGTGTCGAACGGAAGAGTACGTAGAGCACACGAGTACGTAGAGCACACAAGTACGTAGAGCAGACAAGTGTTTGATGCGGACGAGTGTGTGGAGCGGATGAGTACGTAGAGCGGACAAGTACGTAGAGCGGATGAATGTGTGGAGCGGATGAATGTACGGAAAGGATGAGTGTGTGGAGTTGATGAGTGGGTGTTGCCGATAAATGTGTGGAGCGGATGAATACGTAGAGCGGATGAGTAGTACGTAGAGCGAATGAGTAGTATGTAGAGCGGACGAGCAGTATGTTGAGCAGATGAGTATGTGGACCGGATGCGTTTACAGAGCGGACGAGTATACAGAGCGGATGAGTGCGTAGGCAGACTGGAGTACATGCGCGGGGTAGACTGGAGTGCATGCGCGGGGAAGACAGGAGTGCATGCGTATGGAATACATGAGAGCATGCATGGGACACACTGGAGAATGAGGGATTGACTAGAGCACGCAAGGCGGACTAGAGTGTGTGAGTGTGTCGAGCAGACAGGAGTGTGTAGGGCAATCCTGAATGCCTGAAATGAATAAAAATACATAGAACGGACCTGATTGCATAGAATTGCGTGAGGTACATAATATGCTTTGGAATGCAGGGAACATTTGAAAGGGTATATATCATACCACACCCCATGCTTACTCTCTTCTTTACACCACCACTTAACTAGAACACAGAGATACTATGACACCATTCGGTATAACTGTTCTCATATCAACATCTACCGCTCACTCCCCATCACTCTAAGTAAACACTGCTGGTTTCACCTCCCCCCCCCCACAGCCAGGCGTTCTACTCAGGCCTAACGCAGCCACACTCGGTCTAGATAAATCCTGCCAGAGCGAACACATACTTCTGATCTCTCAACCACCACACCTACCGCTAAGAAGCAGCTACCACACGAATTCCGCACCAGCTGCACACATACCTGGTGCGCACACGCACCTTTGAACTCTCTCTACGCTCTCTACTGACCCGAACTTCGGTTCCCAAGGGCGTTCAACCTACCAGCGCCTTCAGACCATACCAATGGTATATAAGGCGCTATATAAATCCAAAATAACATAACATAACAAGGTAAACAAAGAGGCCTCTTACATGCAACATTCTACAAATCTAGCCCCAACTAAAAGTGCACACAATAAAATCAATGTACACACAGCTGGTGAATACCAAAAGCCCTTTTAAGCAGCATTCAGCAAAACTCTCATTATCTTGAACAGCTTCACTGGCCTTTACACAATGGCTACTGCTGTAATAGAGCTTATAGCGGCATGCTCTGTTTAAGCAAGGCCGAGCAGCTGACACACATCAGCTCTCTGGCAGTGAGCAAAGCGTGTTGCTGCAAGCAGACCTAACAATGCCAACAGCAGGGAAACACAAATCCATATGCAGCACCAAAAATGCATTGATATTGTGTAGTTGAAAGTTTCCAAATGAAAAAGAACAGTGCAAAAATTAAAAAATATGTTTCTTGGGGCATACTCAGTTCCGATGGGTTCCGGTTTATATCCTTGGGCACAAATCTAATTACGTAATCAATATATTATAAACAGTGGGAAGAATTCTTGGGAAATTAGTCGTTTACTTTTTCAGCCAGCAGGGTGGAAGTCATGTTTTAAGTAACACCGACTCTAGATTTGATAAAACGTTTTACACTTTTACTTTTCATCCTTGAATCTACAGAAGCAGCTATTTCACATGTATGAACCCGGAGCTTCTGTACTCAGAGGTAGGCTAAGCCATGTCAGGGGAGTGTTTCATACAGTGCTGTATTTCTTTTTTGCGATCCATGAAGTTTTCATGTTTTCTGTAATTAAAATCGGATTCCAAATTCAAAAATGCTATGAAAGGAAGACTGGAGGCAGTACGTATGTCAGCTTGTTCACTGACTCAATTGAAACACTCCTGGCAATCTACTTTGGGAGTGGGGGTGGCGGGCTGTAGTAGCTGTCTGAAGCAGCGATTATAATATCTTTCCTAATGCCATTTGCAATAAGTGATCCCTCTTGTTTTAATATTAAGGTTGCTTACATAAATAACCGCATTATCTCCAAACGTATTCACTGCCCCTCACAACAGGTGAAGCAGGTCTATAATTATCATGGGGATGTGTGTTGTCCTCTGTGCGACAGAACAAAGAAAGACAGTGGAGCTGAAAACCTAAATGGCCACTAAAGAAAAGCTCTTGCGCTTTCTTTGCCAGTCACAGCGAGTGGGCGTCGCATTTCAATTAATTGAAAGGACCACATCTCTGCATCTGATTTCGTCATCACACAATACACTACTGGCAGGGTGGATCCACGCACAGATACATGTCATCTGCCATCCGACGTATTTTCATGGGGATGCGTGTAACTTTGGAAGTAGCATTTATTTGGGGATTGCCACCAGTCCTATGTGTAGGCTGCAGAAAATCCAAATGCATCAAGGCGACTTAGGTTTCGATGGTCTGGCTTCTATGCAATGGCTCCCACTTAAACAGTGCACGTCACGACTTCATATCATCAGAAAATGTGTTCCTTTTGCACAGAATGCACTGGAATAACTTTCACGAGATCTTCACTTCCAATCAAGGGGCCTACTAAAGATTCCTACATATAGCAGGGAAAAAGCTGGAGGTATTCCCTTTTCTGCTTCATCTAAATTATGGAATGGTGTGCCTTTATATGCAACAAGTCCGGATTGTTAACTATTCAGAAAAAACTCATGACTTACCTTTTTAAGTTTTCATTTTAATTAGTATTTTTCTGCATGATTTGACTGAATATTACCAGTGTGTCTCTTTTTGTTGCCATCATTTTAATTGTAATTGTTTATTTGTAAAGCGCTTATACGCAAGTGAAGTGCTTCAACGCAACAATAACTAGCATGCTAGGCCAGAGACATTTCTACTGGTATAAGTTTTTGAACAAAGAGTGGGGAGAGAATGGGGGGCGGAGCAGGACAACAAAGACAGACACGGTTGGTCATCACTGTGCCTATGCGTGAGTATTTTAGGCACCACCAAGCAAGGGAGGGGAAACAGAGGAGAACAGGACAGACAAACCTGATCTGCCTAGTACATTCAAGGTCGTGCAAGGGTGCAGACACGAAGTGCGTGGGAGGGGGAGGTGGACAAGTGCGCCCAGTCCGGCAACGGCCCGGGTTAAGTGCAGAGTGGTTGCCACTCTCATGGAATGTATTCCGGGTGCAGTAGTGCAAGGAAAAATGCAGAGGCCTGGAGGCAAGTGCAGGACTGGCGGGGGAGCCTGGGACCTGGGAGGCTCTGCAGGTGCACCAGACGACCAATCACTGAACTGAGCAGGTTGGAGAAGAGAAATGAAGGTGGGAAACAGGAGAGAAGAGAAAGGAGGTTAGCAAGGGAGAGAGAAAGAGGCAGAGAAGAGGAAGGTCCTGGTGAGTTTAAGGAGGTCTGGCTCAAGACGGACAGAGGCAGGTAGGCTGTTCCAGAGAGAGGCACCTGCAGAAGATAAGGATCTACTCCCAAATCTCTGTTTGGAAAAACAGCTCACCTGCAGAGTGTTGGAGGAGGCCAAACTGAGCGCTCTGGAAGGAGAGTATTTAGGAAGAGAGCATTGTAGATAGTAAGGGCCCCGGCCCAGAAAGCCTTGTAGACTATGTAGAGACTTGAACTTAATCCTTGCAGCCAGATGGTGCCAGTGGAGGGATTTCAGCGCTGGAGAGATGCGGTCCCTAGGCTTGAGGCCAAGGATAAGTCTCACGGTTCTGTTCTGGATAAGTCGAAGAGGTCGGAGAGTAGAAGTAGGAAGATTGAGAAAGAGCCTATTGCAGTAGTCCCATCTGGAGAGAACCAACACTCTGGATACAATGAGACTCTGGGGGAAGGTGAGAAAGGGTATAATACCTTTGAGGAGGTGCAGCTGGTAGTGCGATTTCTTGGGCATGACCAAGGTGTGAGAAGAGAGGGAGAGTAGAGTTGAAGATGACCCTCAGATTTTTTTGCCTCACTAGTGGGCGAGGGCGCAGGACCAAGGGTGGCTGGCCAGAGTGAAAGTCGGAAAGCAGGAGCAGGGGTCCAAATGAGGATAATCTCTGTCTTATTGGCATTAAGGCAGAGGTAATTAGCAGCACACCAGGACTGAATTGCGGACAGTCAGGGATGAGCGAGGAGGAGGAAGAGGCCGAGGGTAGACTGAAAGAGAGCTGTGTGTCATCACCAATGTACTCTTGTGGTTTAATTCTACAATCTATAAAACCATGCACATAACATATAATTTGGAATGACTTTCATCTGCAGTATCCCACTCTGCTTACTGGCAAATATGACCAATATCAAGTTAGCAAGAACCACAGATCCCATGGATCCTATGACTGCAAGTGACACGATTCCCATCACCTCTAAACCCAGAGCCTACCTCTACCCCAAGGGGAGTGCCCAAGACCCTCCCAGCAGGGGATGTGGTGTGAATAGAGGTAGGGAAAAGCAAAGAGAGTAAGCAACAACCCCCTGCAGTGAAGCAACTAATCAAATTCGTCGGCACAGGGGAGGCTAACTAATGTCACATTATTTTAATAGATGGTCCACTGCGCATACCTTCCGTAACCCTTTGTGTGTGTGTTAAAGACTTGCATCATATATAACATATCAATACACAGTACATTTAAATAGATGCCCCACATATAATGTTCATATTCAAAACCATTCTGACACATTTTTCAGTAATGACCACTCAATTAATGCTTCTTACACATGAATAATGTACATCGTTCAATTATGAGAAATAAGTAATGAAGAAACATTTCTACCATTATGATCACTATACATAACACACCTAAAATGCAAAAAGTCATTAATGAATAAGCAGCAATCATTGTCATTGCCTCTATATTTACTCAAGACTCAGACAAAATCAACCTTCTCCAAGATATCATAGCCACCTTAAAAACAAATACCTTGCTCACCAGGCCTTGCTAGGCAACCTCACAAACCTTGCTAGGGAGCCTTCAGAGAAGCACCTGCCCTTTCAATACCGCAATAACTTTCTCAATGTAATGACAATGATGGGTAAAACCTCTCATACTCACTATCTTTAGAAGGTAGGGAGATGAGGGCTGGAGAAGACTCTGTAGCAGTCTGCACAATCCAAGAAAAATGCCAACAAATATAAAAACAAACATGTATCAAATCACCAGTGTCTTTTTTATCAAAAAAATAGGGCAAAATGCTTAAAATAAAATGCAATGTCAATTGGGATCAACCATGGTGTAAGCATCAACCAGTTAAGACTAATATCTGTTCATAGATGGTGAGCCGTTTTGCCTTGGATGGAATGTAAAAATATTCCCCATATAGGTCAGTCAAAAATAATAGCTCTGCTCAAAAGCCAAAAGCTAGAGTCCTTTGGGGACTTAAATGCCTCAAAAAAGCCAAAAATCCAAATTAGTTGCTTCAAACGGTATGCAAGAAAAATTGAGGGACTTGGCCTCCTCGCCTCTTCATAGAAGTTAATGGCCCAGTACTTCTCCTTATGGACGGCCCTTCCAGCCTTCTGTCTGCCTCTTGTCTTTGCCTGCAAACTCCTGTCTAGTCCTCACAATGCTAATCTTGTGCCCACCTGCCAAAGCCAGCCTTTTTTACTTCTTTGAGCATAAGCTGTCAACTCCCCTCATAAGTATAATATCTAACAGAAGCAACAAGCTGTTTGGACCATCGGCCCAAAAAACTGTTCAGCTCAGCGGCCCAGTATCAGTGTGCAGCATCTTTTCAAGGAAATAAGTAAGAAGCGTGTTTCTGTGAAAAGCAAGGCCAGTGCGGATTGGTGAAACCTTTCATACAGTTATTCTAGCTGCTGTCTTTATCACACAGCAGCTACACACTTCGCAGGAAGTGTTGTAGTTCTCGGAGTTCTATTTACTATAATCCCCTTTATATCTCCGCTAGATTCTCCAAAAGAATTTCCACTTACCATACGAGAGCGTCCAATGACCTTTGCCTAAAAGTTCCCAAGTTCAAACTGCCCACCGTTGGAGGAGCCAGCTTCCCAGTCAAAGCTGCTATTGCCTGGAACATACTACCTATTGCCTTTATAGATGACCAGCCCTACTCTAGATTCAGAAGTAACATTCAGAACTGGCTCCGCACTAAGGACAGCAAATAAACATATACCATTCACTGAATGACACCCGTCTCCGACAGCATGTTTATTTGACTCTGTTATACATGCGCCTTGTATTATACCCTCTTTGTTTCCTTGTATTTATGTCTTGGTAGTGTATGGACTGTAATAACCATCTGTTGTAACTAAGCTCTAAATGTTCTTGTAACTGCTGCGCCCTGCTACCTGAGGGTTTGGTGCGCATTATCAAATAAATAAATAAACTAAACTAAACTATAACCGAGGCACTTGGAACACTTCCCAGAAAGTTGGGAATACAGTCAGACTTGGTTTACGCGATGCACCTGCAAGATATGGGGTTCATTTCGAGATTGCCGGTATACGGTTAAAGTGCTGGTAATTCCATTTCCTGACACTTTTACCATTCTGGCCAAGTACAAGTTGGCGGAAACACTGTTGCTGGTAATACCAGCACTGGACACCGGACCTTCCGGAATTATTGTTGATGGTAATACCGGCAGCAGAATACTGGATGGTCCAGACTCTGGGGCTGGTGTTACTGACACAACGGTATAGCCAGCATATCACGACTCCGGATTTGCCAGTAATACCCAGATATTTTGCCGGTAATTCCAGCAAATCCCAGGCAGAGATGCATACATCTCAGAGCAGCCGCTAAAGGGACACAGGTGATGGTAAACAGGCCACAGGTGCACCCAATCCACTCAGGAGCACCCAATGCACACAGGAAAAGTACAAAAGGGCCACACCTTCCCCAAAAACACTTCCCAACACAAACACGCTACCACACATTGCTGACTAAATGGACCTCATTTCAGCTGTAGGAGCTGGAGTACAAGCAGAGGCAACAGGAGGCCATGCAGAGGAGGAGGATGGTTATGCAGGTGGTGAGAAGGAGAAACCATGCAAGGCATGCCATGATCCCCCATGTAAGGATCATACGCTGGGCCCTTGATGAAAGGCAATTACTCACCCTGTACTGCCTCAACAAAGAGGCAATAATCAACCTCCTCACGCACATCCAGGAGGGCATTGGGAGCCGGACTGGCATCAGGACAGCCATACCACTGCTGCTAAAGCTGTTGTCGGTCATGCACTTCCTGGCCACTGGACTATTCCAGCACTCTGAGAGCCACCTGCATGGCATCTCACAGCCTGCCTTCTCCAGACTGCTTGTGCATGTGCTGGATGCTGGAGGCACTCCTGTGCTATGTGGACCAGCACATTGCCCTCCTCACCACCCAAGCAGAGCTGAATGCCACTAATGCCTGTTTTTATGCATTTGCAGGCATGCCCATGTGGTGGCAGCATTGTACTGCACGCATGTTGAGCTGGTGCTGCCCACACCTCAGAGGAGATCTAAAGAAATCAGAAGCAATTCCATTTCCTAACTGTCCCGTTTACCTGTGATGCCGACCTCACCATCACCCACTGATGTGCCGTTTTCCAGGATCAACCCATGACGCAATGGTCCTGCAGAACAGCATGCTGCCGGCATACATGGAGCATCACAGAGGACAAAGGACCTGGATGTTGGGTGAGTACATGTGCAATCCCATCTATCTTGCAGCATGAGTGACAGGCAAAAGGGAAGAAGCAACAATGTCAGAACTGCATGCCCAGAGTGATCCCTGTAAATGCAGGACCCACCTGTGCACCCCTCAAATGACAGGCTGAAATAGCCCTTGACTGGAGATGCAGTCAACGGCCAGGCCATTTCAACCCCAACAGGACAACCACATGCAATGGACTACAGTTACCAGAATGCAACACCCCCCACATGCAATGGCAGTGAATTGGTTGACATGGCCAGCTAGGGGCATCAAATGTATGTCCAGAGGCACCCACAAGAGCATGGGGGCAAGCCTGACAAAGCAACAACAAAAACCAATGTTGACGTACATCCACAGGAAACTACACAGTACAGTGATGCACAATTAGCTGTGGCCATCCATGACATGCACATAACCACAACAGGCTGTTCAAGCCCACACACTTGGCTAAGTTCTGGGATTCGGGCTAAGACTAGGTGCAGGGCCCACGAACAATGATTGTGCCCATGGAGTGCCCATAAAATGAGGAACCAATGACACCCCTGTACAATGGATGGGAGACAGACAAACAACTACCTGAGGACATTACCCTGCCATCAGACCAGCATGCACTACGTTCACCAGGAATAACACACCCAATCATGTATGCCACACATACCACATGCACACGTAACACAGACTTCCATTAGGTACCATGCATGGTAGCAATGCATAGGCCCAGACCACAACTCCCCATGGCATGCCGCCCTCTCAGTCAGATATCAATAGGCAATGAGGGTTAGCTGTGCGCAAGTATTACCATGTCAGACTGGACGCCCCCCTAAGCAGTACAATACTCATGCAAGGACTGAAATGTGAAACAGTGTGGGCAATGGGAAATGGGACATGCATGCACAGACTGACCATTGAGATGCCACCATGACACGCAATACTGCTGCCGAGGATCATAATTTACACCTGTGTCTTACACACTCATAGGTGACTCTGGATACCTGTTGCTTCTGTGGCTGATGACCCCTCGGAGGAATCCTCAGATGCGGGAAGAAGTGGCATTTTACAGGGCCCATGTGAGAGCCAGGGTGACCATAGAGCAGACCTTCGGTCTCTGGAAGGCCCAATTCAGAAGCCTACACCAGTCTGGGGGTGAACTGATGTACAGGCCAGAGAAAGTGGGACAGATAGTCCTGGCCGGTGGAATATCGCACAACATATGCATCAGGCACAGCATACTGTCTCCGGAGGATAGCTCAGGGGCAACATGCTTGTCTTGGAAGCAGGATGACGCAGAGCAACACAGGTTCAATCCCCGGGTCCATGCTTAGAAACCTCTGGGTGTTAAGCGTGTTATAAATAACCTATCATATCATACGCATGCGCCCAGATCTGGACATTCCTCCCCCAGAGGATGATGATGCAATGCCAGCTGGGCCCATGCACACGCTCACTGAGTGCATGCAAACCAGGGATGGGTTCATGGCCCAGCAAGAACTGACTGGCAACTTTCTTTTAGTCCACCCTCCACTTAGCACACCCCTTGCACTGTTGCTGATATCCTGAACAATTGTCAAGCTGAGATGTTTGTGAAGACTGCGTATCTGTTTTCCTTGATGTGGATCTTGTTGGGGCCGCCAGACTGCAGTCAGCTGAATGATGAGTGTGTGATTCGGGGAACCCGCCTCTCCACCACCCAAATGGTACAGGGTGGAGGATGGACAGACTCCCAGCGTCACGGAAGGCACTCTCCTGATTAACGTGACGGTGGGACTGTGCAAGCACAGACAGGAGAGGCAACAGTCAGTTTGAAGAGTTGAAACAAGGCGAAGTCCAAGGTGAAGGTCGATGCACCAAGCTGCAGGCGAACTTCGGATAGCTGGTTGAAGATGGGACACCAAGCACCAGGCGGAATCAGACTGAAAAAAGGGGAACCAGATTGGAAGGGAACAAACTGGAAAGGGCCCAATAGGTCCCAGGGGCATCAGCGGGGAACTCTTGAACCAGGGAAACACAGGGCAAGAACAAGGAACCAAGAATACTGAAATCAGAACAAGAGGGACCCAAAAGACCCTGAGCTAACTAGACTCCCAAGCAGACAAAAGGGTAAGCAGGCAACAGGACCCTAGGTAGAACAGGGTACCCCGGTAGACTGAAGGCAGGGTAAGTAGAACAGGATACCCAGGCAGGCTGAATGCAGGGCAAGTAGAACAGGATACCCAGGCAGGCTGAATGCAGGGCAAGTAGAACAGGATACCCAGGCAGGCTGAAAGCAGGGCAAGTAGGACAAGGGACCCAAGGTAGGGAAGGGTGCCCAGGCAGGCAGAGGGCAAGGCAGAGGGCAAGGCAGGGTAATAGGAAGCTGGAATCTCAGGAAACCAGGAGCGAGCAACACGAACGCAGCTTCCGCGTTGAGACGCGATTAGCTTCTGTTGCGGTTTCCTTTTATGGGCCGCCGGCACCCGCGAGGTCTGAAACGCAAGCCGTTTCATCTCCGAGCGCCGGCGGACCCAAAACGAGGCTTGGAAGGCAAGCCCTTCCCAGTGTACAGGCCCAATCTACGGCGCATGCGCGGAACCGAGACAGCGGTCTGCCGCGCATGCGCCGCAGCCCACCAACAGCGGTTCCTGAAGCTCTCCTCCTGGCGGCTCCCCAGACGCGAAAGCGCGGGTAGATCCGCCAGGAAGGAGAAGGGAGAGCGATCGCACTGGACCTCGGTCTCCCCAGAAGTGGCGTGACAACAATCACAATACACACTGGTATCAAAATAAGAACTGCATTTTCAGTGCTTCAGTTGAAAATTATGTGAAACATCACTGCACAAATGCCCTACACCCCAACAGAATCCCATTCAACTACCATCCACCCTATACTTGCCCCCCAAAATACCCAGCCTCAAACCACCCTTCCCAAAATACCCACCCTCAAAACACCATCCCAAAATACCCATCCCTCAAAACACCCACCCAAAACACCCCCCCATAAACACCCCAGCAGTGCCTGACTGTCATTTTCTACCTCTCTTGGGCTTGGGGGACTTCTCCTGCTCCTTGTCAGTGAGGTGGTGCAGTGAGTGGCGTCTTGGAGTGCTGGCTAGGGAGTCCTCTGTGGGGGTCACAGAGGTGGATGGCTCAGACCCCTGCACCCAGATATTTTTGCAGGGTCACCTGAATGGCCTGGTTGAGCGGCTCCACAGAGGCCGAGGATGCCTCTGTGTGCTGACTCACCCTCTGTCCTGGTATCGCCATAGCTGCAGTGGCATGGCCAAGAGCCCTGGGCTTCCAGTTGATGGTCTCCTGCATGCATAAATACACACATGAGGCGCATTTCCTCTAGCTGATGCCTTACAATGATGAACAATTCGGAAGTTTAAAAAAGAGGCTATTCTGCACATGCAAAAATGTATACATTGGTGCACTTGAAAGTCAACCCAATTTTGGCTTATTTTTAAAGGTGATTATACTTTAACAATTCCAGAGTGCGCAATTGTGGGGAATTGCCATGTGGCAAGTGTGTAAAGCCCTGGCATTTTTGATTTTTAATCAAAACATAAAATTGTGCATCTAATTACATCTCCAAAAGGGTAATCTGATAACCAGATTCACTTTTCTGTCCATTCCATGCCAAAAGCATAGCATACATGTGCCCTGCTGCATCAGTAGCCTGGTCCACAGCTCCTGCTCTACTTGTGGCGCAGAGCAGGTTCAAAAGTCACAAGATGCCCAGTCGACAGCTGCGGCAACAGTCAAGTCTCTGCGACGCAGGGGTGGCATTTAAGGTATGCCCCCTGTACCAAAACTAGGATGTTCATAAGTATGCTGGTGACAGGTAAACTCTAAAATAAAGCTATGCTTAAGTTTACGCATAGTGCATGGCACTACTTATGATCATGGCCACCGCATGCATGTGTCGGCTCCTGTGAGTCGGCTCTGCTTGGAAGGTGATGTGCATTCTGGTCAGCCGGGTGGAGATGCAAAAACTATACTGCTCTGATAAGTATAACAGACAAAGGTTGCCTATAACGGTTTATTATCGGGGACATTGGCTACAATGGATGGATTTAAAGATATCCATCAGAATTAGACTAAGAATGTTACTACAATATGATTTCACAATTAGTAATGCATTATATATGATCACTTATGGCAATTTTGAAATGTTTTTCCTACATCTATTCTTCCAGACTGTTATACAGACAGACCTAATACACTGGTTACATCGAGAATGGAAGTGAAGCACATACTAGTTTTCTATTGTATTAATTTATTATTTTCTATATTTTCCTATACATTTTCTTTCCCCTGCAATTTTTGTGTATGAAGATTACCATTTATTTCACTTTATTTCTTTTAGAATAAACTTTCGTTTCTATAATTGTGCGTCACTTTCTTAACAACAGCATGTTTGCAAGTAACGTCACTACGATAACACGCTACATAGGTATATTGTTTACTCTTCTTCTTATTAACAGGTTTTGTTTTGCTATCATTACGACATCACCATTTTCTTACGTGATGACATTGTTACGTCACATCACGCTGAATCAGCGGCCATCTTTGCTTATTTATTTCAAATGGTTGTGGGCACTCTTCTGCATTGCAGTTGGATAGACACATCAACCGTGGCTTTGAATTCTCTGGTAAGGTGCATCGCGTAAGGTGTACTGTAGGTTTTTATTTATATAGTCATCAGAGAGTCTTTACTGCACACGGTGTACAGGTAATTAGATCTTCTACAATTTATATTTAGCTGAATGGGCCTTGGCTGCATGTTGATATCTTCAACATGTAATCTTTGAATGATACAGCAATAAGAAGACAACACAAATGGCTCTCAATAAAAGGAAAGGATTGAGCTGAAAACCTGTGTCTTACCTTTAAATCCCTGAACCATACAGCTCCACCTTACCTAACTGAAAAATTCACTATCAGATCATCCACACGGGTCACTAGATGGCTAACACGTCTTGCCTGGTGGTCCTGAGATATAAATTAAAAAGATCAGGAGGCAGTAGCTTCCCTGTCATGGTGGCCCATTTGTGGAATACCCTCCCACCTGCCATCAAGACGACCCAGCTGTTCTCCAACTTCAGTAGAAACGTTATTTCTTGGCTAATCAGTAAGAACTAACTGAGATTAGGAGTTCTTACCTACATTTCCTCAACAAGTGTAACTGTTTTTCTACTACATGCCCATGTCGGTTTCAATTGTATTCTCGCCCTAGGGGTTTCTACCTATGTAAGTGTAATTTGACTATACTGCCTATTTCTGTAACAATTTTACTTGTGACCAAATGTGCCCAGATACCTCAGGGTGGGGAGCACAATAGAAATAAAATAAACAAACAAACAAAACAAACAATACAGATACTGCACGCTTCTCTCGCTTTTCCTTGAGGTTATTTTAACTCACTCTTTGCACATTTGAGAGAGGCTATATGAATTGCTTCTTTTAGTTCCCTTCTTTTAGATATTCACTGGTCCAAAGCTCATTTACAGGTATGGATATTACTCGCACCTTCATTTTGGATAAGAATTAGAATAACGTCTATGTGCAACACAAGGGGCCTCATTACGACTCAGGCGGTAAGGGGTTTACGGCGGCGTAAACAGCGCCGACCCTTACCGCCTGAGTACGAGGTACCTTAGCGCCATGGAGGTTTTAACACCTGCTTTTAGCAGGTGTTAAAATCCATGGCGCTAAGGGACATTGGAGTTAATTACGCCACCGTAATTTACGGTGGCGTAATTAACGCCTTCCCCACTCCCATTATGCCCTATGGGGCAAAAATGGGAATGGGGAAGGGTAAATGGGGATTGGGGACTTACCGCCCCGCCGACCTCGGAATGGGGCAGTAAGTCCACCTACCA
Organism: Ambystoma mexicanum; assembly: GCF_040938575.1. Classification (NCBI taxonomy): domain Eukaryota; kingdom Metazoa; phylum Chordata; class Amphibia; order Caudata; family Ambystomatidae; genus Ambystoma; species Ambystoma mexicanum. The sequence continues at coordinate 693,551,896 of NC_090926.1, read as the reverse complement.
CCATGGCGTAAACATAGTTTACGCCATGGTGGTAAAGTCACGGCCCAGGCGGTAACTTACCGCCTGGGTCGTAATGAGGCCCAAGGTAATTTTAATTCACAATTAAAAACTGTTTTGATTAGTAATATATGATGCTGTTACATAATTATTTTGGTCCCTGCTAATGATACTTGTGGGGTTTTAAAAATCTCATGTAACATTAGGGAATGGTAACACAAACTTAAGATAGCATGTGTTTTGGCGCATGAACTGTTTCAATTTTGAGCGAAACCCCTCTCCGCCTTAAACACAAAAAAATGTCTGAAAAAGGTTAGCAGATGAACCGAGGAGCAAAGAGGGTTCAGGGCAAAATATACTCAGACCTGAAATAAAACAATTGCAAATCAAGGACTCTTCATGTCACCAGGCTTACACAATGCCTTTATATCCATTTTCATTACACAAAAAAGGAGTAATTTGTGAATACATGTAGCCCAATCAATAGAGATGTGGACTCCCTGCAAAGAAGCAACGCCAAATGTGTCTTTTGTTTTGTGTACGTTTCCTTCTAAACCAGCACCATTCCTGATGAACAACGAATCGTTGTTTTAGGCCTGCCGGTGTATAATGACTTCCTTCCGCTGAGCACTGCAATCACAACATTAGGATTAGGGCAGAAGTTATCACTCTGAAAGCAGCCTTTTTCCTGCTGCTTCAGGCTTCCAGGCTCCATTCAATTATCCATGGTGATAATTTGCTCATCCTTAATTACTTCAACAAAGGCAGAAGGCTGCAACTCCAATTCTCCCACTTGCTCTATCATCATCCAGGCCACCTGCTGCACTGCAAAATTACAAAAATGTTCCCATTTAAATTCTGCCCATGGTTTCATCCTCCAGGGGGGTCCAGCCTGGTTCTGATCTGCAGCAATTCGTATTATCAATCTTTGCCTTTTGTCAACCTTCCTACAATGTATGCCTCCCTCTCTGCGATTGTTATGGTGCTTAATTCCCATCTGCTCAGTCATTATTTCGTAGTGCCATCCTATCAAGTGTCACCATTCTCGTTAGAACGCCCACATGCGATATACAGATGCTTAGTTGAGAGAAGAAACGCAAAAACTAGGAATGATTTGAATGTTCCCGTCACAGTCTTAGGTCATACTTCTGTTTTAAATATGATCTCATAACGTTTACAATTAAAAAAACAGTTATAAATTAGACATTCAAAAGCATTGCTGTCAACTGGGCCTGCATCATGAGCGGCACTAATGTCCAGTGCTAGCATTAGCATCTTGCTCTCTAGAATGTGTATTAATACCCTTTCCATTATTAGTATGAGCCCTCCAAGCCCCGTCATGCAAAGCTAACAAGCCAGGCATGTATGAACATGACACGCATGGCATGAGTTTCACTTAGCAATATGCTAAAGTGTAATTCGTCAATGTAAATACAATGAGCACACAGGAATAAATATATATGCAGATTAGGAAAATACACAAATAAACACTGTGGCTCTATGAACAACCATCATATCAATGAATACGTAGGACGTGTCTTTAGTCACATCTTTGCAACATGTATAAGATGGCCACTGCCGATAAGAACAGCCTCCATAGGGCTCACATAGCCCAGAAAAAGTCACTCGATTGGCCAACTCACGATCCAATTGCCAGGATCCCAGTTGCCGGATGGTTGAGCCGGCCCCAACAGAAGGAGGCTGTGTCAAAAGCCTGCAGGAGCTCTCTGCCGCTCCCTCGGTCCACCTTGGGACCCCAACTGCACCCTCGAGATAGAAGCAACGTGGTGCTTCCAATGGATGCCCCTGCACCTGATAAGATGGCTGCCGTCAATAAGGACGGCCTCTGTAAGACTCACATAGCCCAGAAGAAACCACTCGATTGGCCAGATCATAATCCAATTGACAGGACTCCAGCCCGCCGGATTGTGGGGCCGGCCGCTTGCAGAAGGCCATGGCAAAAGGCTGCAGGAGCTCTCTGCCACTCTCTGCTGCTTGTCGCCCAAGCCCAGCTGTCGGCCGCATATTTCAAGCTCCACTGAGGCCCATTTACATGAAGGTATGCCGGTAGTAGCATCTGATACTAATGACTGTACTGATAGTTTGTCACCCCGATCCATCACACTGTATTGTGCTCACAAAATCCCCCTAACGGAACACCACTCCCTTCCTCAAAGCCACGTCCCTTCTGTCGCGTGACACATTCTGGCCCCAGAACTTGGCCAGTATCCCATCTTTACAGGGAAACGTAATCGTTAACCTACAGTGCCCCGCGACCTGCCTTCCCATGTTGCAACTGGTTACTAGTCTCACCAATGCGCCTAACCACAATGTCCGGGATCACGGAGTCACCCGCATACAAGTAGATAAAGATGCGCATCTAGCGCCAACACCACAACCTCCTACAATCACATATAACACGATCCCCAAATCCAGGTTCCTTTACCAAGTTCCCCCTTATGTCGCTTTGTCTAGAGCGGGTAGTCAGAAACCGGCATATCCCCCGGGCACCCAACCCTGTAATATTCTCTGGCCCTATGGTCTTAGAGAAAGTAACGCGCCTCTCCAGCACCCATGCCGCCATAATACAAGCAATACTTCAGAGATAACCTATGATCCCCAAAAGGTTTGCGGCCATTATCGCTAACCAGTTGCCAAAGGCTACCACCCAATTCTATGCTATGTCCCCCTGCATGTGCAATCTTGCCAACATTGGTACCTAAAGTAACAGCTTTATAACACGGCACACTCCAGCCAGGGACTTCTTCCACTGACAACAAATGTGGTGCACAATAAAAATGCTTGTTATCTTTATTTCAACTCTGGGTTCTTTGTTTGAGTAGGCCTCCAACCCGTCTCAGACCGACCTTAACAAACACCCCGTGTCACAATGGGCTAGGAACCAGGCCGGTGTGTAACAATATGATATTTATTAATTTTATGGTTCAATGAAAAATCAAGCAAAATCAAATAATTGGGCAGCAGTCACCAATGGGGTGGCAATACAAATACAAGGAATGAAAATCAGAGCAAATCGAATAATAGGGCAGCAGCCACCACTGTGTGGCAGTACAAATGCAAGAATCCCACAATATAGTTACTTCAAACTCCTAACATAATCTACATAAACCTTTAAAAATAATTTAGCATTTATATAGCGCTACAAACCCTAAGGTATCTGAGCGCTGCTTATTATTACCCATGGTGTGTGGTGCTCATTTATCGACCTTAGAAGGACGAAACGCTGAGTTTGGCCCTGCTGGGATTCGAACCTGCGTCAGCGGGCTCCACACAGATGTCAAAGCGAGCGCTCTACTCGCTGTGCTATCGGACCGGACTTTAATAGAAAACAGAAGCAAAATTGTTTTTCAGAACAACAGATGCCATTGAAGTTCAGCACTCCCCCTACAACCCTTCCCCCAAACACCCGCTAACTAAATTCTTGGTGGAGGGAAAGTAGTGGCAAGGAGTCAGTATGAAGAGGGAGGAATAGAAATTTGAATCCAGCCCACCACCCCAAGATGGGAGGCCAGAAACGAAAATGAAAACCCTTTTTAGGAGTAAAATGGCATACTCAAATTGTACTAGTTACTTGTACATCAGTTTACAATTGCAGTGCGATAGCTAGGAGAGACATTTGTGTGGCTGCAATTTAAGAGACAAGGAAGTTTACAGACTACTGAGCAGGGCACAAAAGCAATGTGAACACATGTGAGAAAATCGATTTTGGGAAGAAAACAATGCAAAAGAAAACACACGCGGCAGAATGGCAATTCTTTTCTACACAGAGCTTGTGATAACAGGCAGCCACAGAGAAGGGCTGAACTGTCAAAATCAGAAATCGGTTGTTAGGATCATAAACACAGGAACGTAACAGATCGGATTCTGAGGGAAAGGGATTACTCTTAATGGGATGATAGTTTGGGTTTTTCTATGGGAAGAATGCAAATCGGAATTTGTAGGAAGGGCACAATACACGGGCAAATTCGGTTTTTGTTGCACTAGACTATCTCTGTACAGACTAATTAGTAAAAAACACTCAACAAAATTGTTGATTTCGAATTACAACAATAATGAACGTGAATTTTCAATGGGGAAATTAATTGATTTACTTCAAATGATACTAGGGACTTACACAGATAACTGAAAGAAGTATGATAGGAATATGCTAGCGGACATAGACTAACACAGATTCTTCTATGGAAAAACAAACAGATGATACTTGCAATTTGGGGTTTGACTGGGATTTCAATGGATTTGAATAGGATGCAAGGGTCAAAAGAGCGGGATGTGCAGTTTGGGGACTGGGTGATGTGGTACTTACAATGTAAGCTTGATTTTCGGAATCTGGACAGCCAGCGAGGTCTCTGGACAGGAGGGCCAAGGGATCTGGTCACTGGGACAGTGGGCCAAAAGATCTGGTCACTGGGACAGCTGGGCTCTCCTGGATGGGATCCGCTGGGCAAGGGATCTGGCCACTGGGCTCTCCCAGATGGGATCAGCTTCCTTTCCTCCTTTCTCCCTGGATTCTTGTGTATGCCTGAATCTGGATGGGTGGTTCTGCCTGGAGGGGATCAGCTGCCTCTGGATCAGGTTTTGAGTCTGAATCAAAATGGCTTGTCAGCGCATTGTGATTTTTTCTTTGTGTTCCCTGGCTCCCCATTAAATAGACAGAATGTCATCATCGGTTTTACAACCTGGGGGGGAGGGGAAGTACTCTGAACTTACCCCTCTGCTGGGATAGGGCAGTCTCCCAGTGTCCCCGCCTTTCCCTTGGCTGATTGGTTCAGGGGAAATTACATCATTTATGTGTGTGCATTTATGACCTTTCTTTTTCTCACAAAGCTACCTGTTATCAGAAATGAGTTATGGCACACGACTTCACATTTATACTAGTCACCATTATAAGACGCATTAATATGGATTCCATAAATCACAGGGAATTGAACAGTCCGATCGCCAACTCTGTGTGATGTTGCATCGCCCTTTGGCACAATTACGCCCTTTTTATGCACATCATAATATTTAAAATTCTGCAAATGGCTGCACATATGCCCGCTAATATTTCGCATCTTTTCACCAAGTGTCATTTCTGTGCCATTCATAATTCACTCCGAAATGTATTTTTCCTGTCATTCCAGTTTACGAAGTGCTAGAAACATGTGCTTGGTACCTTTGTGTTTGTCCACAACTCAAATGAAATACTGGCATAATACCTTACTGCTTGTTCAGGGTGCTGGGAAAAATGTCTTAATGTACAACAATTATTTAAAGTTAATGGGCTGTATTAGTCACGTGTGGGCGGTCCTGCAACACCCCACAGCCAAATTGTCTCCTCCTGGGTCAGTCTGCATAAAGGAAAATCGCACCTCTCGTTGAAATACTAGTTCCACTTGGGTCCTTTGTTCTTTTCTGCATGAATGCCGGCCAGTCTGGCAAGCAAGTGAATTTTCGCACTCTGGGCCTTTCAAGTGCCCTTGTGGGCCAGTTCACCTCTGGATGCAACTTTTCCCACTGTTGGAGGCAGGGCTTTGTCATTGAATTCAGTGCTTAGGGCCAGAAAAACCAGTTCTGCTAGTTTCTGAGTTTTTCAAAGGAAACCAAGTATTGGGGATAATTATAGTGTACATATATATAACAAAAAACCCAACCCACAGATTCAATCATATTTCTCTGCAAGCACAGGCTGTAATTTGACATTTCACTTTCAAACGGCATTATCCTGATTTGCAAAAGCACAGTTTGGCATGTGTGTTCATTTTCTTGCATTTCACGTTTACCAGTGCGGTTTTCTGCAGGCCACAGTTTCACTTCAAGTAATATTCTGGGGCTTTGGCACATGCTGTTCATTTATGGACACAAAAGAATGCTGCATAGGAATTCCTTGATCTTGAAACGCCATGTAATTTCTTTCATTTGCTGCAATTTGAGCATGATGGGTCATAGTAAAAGTAAACAGAACCTGTGTGGAAAGGAAAACAGAATTCTTTGTCCTTCAAGTACTTTATCAGCAGAGCAATGCTGTTCTTGAAATGTTTTGCCTCACTTCTTGTCAATTGGAAGAAAATAAGGCACGCAGGGGTGTGTTTTCATGAAGCGCACACTTTCTGATGTTTAAAAGGAAATCCAGAATAATTGCAAAGCTGTCTTGGATGCCATGTGTGCAGCTTTAGCATTCACAAAACAGAACAGCAAATGTGGTGTCGTTCTGCACATAGGTAAATTTTCTGCTCATTTAACGGTATGTAAAATAATGGAGAGCAATTCTTGTGTTCAGTGCTCGCCACACATTTACGCCATGGAAAGAAAAGCACAGCCAATTATTTTCTCACATTATTTCAATGTTGTTTTTGTTTAAAGGGGATTTCTGCAAGGGCCTTAAATTTACCCCACGCTAGAGGCACTCAGAAATAGTAGGTTGGGCTACAGAACTTAAAATAAGCCTCCCATGCCTCGCTGCCACCATTGGGATTAGAAATGCTAGATTAGGCATCCAAACTCACCCGACTTTCAGGCACCCTTCAGCACAACCTGCCAATGGCAGCAGATCTGACAGCAGCAGACTGCCATCAGATGTCACTAAAAAGACCTTTCATAATATCCATCAGACCACTGACATGGGAAGTGCCTCGCCAACACACCTCTCCAGTCATCAGCCCTACTACATATGCCCCCACCATCAGCAAACCATATAACAAGCAGGCTGTATGGTCAAAGGAACACCATACCAGCCTATCCTGCTCTACCCCCTTCATGACGGACCTCATAAATGCTAGATCTATCCAAGCCCATGCCCTTGACATGAATAACTGGATCACAGTGCAAAATTTGACTTACTAGCCATTACGGAATCTTGGTTACATCAAGCCTCTGGCCCAGCCTTATCCCGAAGCCTTATCCTTAGCTATACCCGACGGCTTTGTTATCCTGAGAAGCAACAGGCCACATGCTAGAGGAGGGGTGCTTTCCCTTATCTTTAGAGACACTCTACACATAAGACCCATTACTATGCCTAAGGCGAACAAATATGAGTTGCTCTCTGTCAAACTCTCATACTCGCCTACCAACTCCCTCGCTATCCACATCATCTACCATCCATCCAGTCCTACTGGTTCTTTGAAGGAAGGCCTTTTCCGAACTGTAGGAAGCAATATTAAGTCCACTACCAGACCTATAATACCAGGGGACTTGAACCTTGGACTCATCGACCCGTTGGACCACAATGCCACGTCCCTTGCAAACACGCTCTCTGACCTGGGCTTTATACATTGTGTCAGAGCCACACTGCACATTAAAGGAAGGACTTCGTATTGGGTAGCTGACCTTAATAGTCAGAGCACCATATCTTCTAACACCCCATCCCCCTGGTCGGATCATCACATCCTTTCCTTCACCTTCCTACCTTCCACGTCTCTCCAGCACGCACCTCGGGCCCTTCCCCCAACTTGGACTTGTTGCCCCCCTGTGCCCTGTGGAAAGCTAAGCCAGTTGCCCATATCAATGCCTGGTTCACCCCAAAACCTTCAGGCCCTATGAACAAAAATACCACAAGCAAAAGCTGCTTGGAAAAAGGCGTCAGGCAATACTCCCAAATCTGCATTTAGCAAGATTGCCAGAGAATACAAGCTGGCCATTATCACAGCCAAATCGACTGCTTACAATACTAGAATAACAAATGCAAGCTCTTACTACCAGGAAATCTTCAGTATTCTCATAGAACTAGAAACACCAGCTGCCCCCCATCTACTATCAAGAAAGACGAGCTATGGTGCTCTAGCATTGAAACAGCCATGAGAGTTCCATTACACTCCCTACAGGAGAAAAGAAAATATCCCTGAGACAAGATCTCACCAAAACCAAGGCACCCACATCCACCTCCCCCTTCTCCCAGCCCGCCTACCCCGACCGTTAAATTTAGAGAGGTCCCTGAAGAAGAGACAGCGAATATCATCAGAAAGCTCAAACCTTCCAGATGTAAAGGTGATATCTGCCCGGAATCTATTATCAAGGACTGCACTGATGTCCTAGCTCCCTTCATTACCAGATTTATCAACGCCTGGTTCTTAGCTAACCATGTACCTACCAGTCTGAAAGAATCCTGGGTCCTCACCCCTACTCAAAAAAACCAGCCTAGACCCATCAGCTCCCAACAACTACCATCCAATGACAGTTCCATTCTTACTAAAGATCTTGGATAGGGCAGCCTACAACCAAATGCAACCCTTCGTGGAATCCAACCATATCCTAGGAAAGCGCCAATCTGGCTTCTGACCAGGACATGGAACAGAGTCAGCACTGCTAGACAATTTCAGAGATGAAGGAAAGACAGCCCTCCTCCTTCTCCTTGACCTATCAGCCGCTTTCGACCTGCTAGACCATAAAACCTTGTGCCACCACCTCACAGCTGCTTCCAACTTCTCCCAAGAAGCCATGAACTGGGTTGCATCATTCTTTAAAGGAAGATCCATGAGAGTCTTCTCAGATTCCGCAAGCTCCCCTCCCCGCACCCATCGCTTGTGGTGTCCCACAAGGCTCCTGTGTCTCCTCCGCCCTCTGATATATTTACCAAAGCCCTCTTTGACTTCATGGATGACCTCGGCAAGTCTACACCAACTATGCCGACGATACTCAAATTATGCTCACTTTGTCAGGGTCCCTTGAAGAGGACACTATGACGATCAACAAAATGTAACTAACCATCCAGACCTGGATGGCTACAAACCATGTGTCTAAAGGATGACAAGACGGAGATCCTTGTAATGTGGTCACCTGCAATGCTAAGAAACTCTCCCCCTTATATTCATCTTTCCTGATAAACAGCCAGGTCTCAGCGAAAATCCTGGGAGTGCAATTAGACACCACCCTCTCTATCACAAAACAAGTCAACGCAATTGCATTGTCATCAGCATACATTGCCAAATTTCTTAATGCAGCCAGACAATTCCTTACACTGACAAGCTGCCTGACCATTGCACAATCAGTAACAAGAGCAAGACTCTACTACTGCAATGCCCTTTTTGCATGCACAACCAAGAAGACTATCTGTAAAATGCACGTAATCCGAAATAATGCACTACACTCAGCACTCAATAGCTCCAAAAGAGACAATGGGCCTCATTACGACCCTGGCACTCATGGAATGAAGGGTGCCAGTACGGGACCGGCACCCTTCATTACGTGAGCTCCGATTATGAGGTTCCCGTTGCGAGGGGAAGAGGGCGGTAATAACGGGCCAGTTGTAATGTGTCCATTATTACCTCCCTCCCCATTCCCATTGAGCACTATGGAGGCTCAATGGGAATGGGGAATGGTTCCTGCAAGGAGGAATTACCGGGTCCTCCTATGTCGGAATGACCCGGTAAATTCCCATTGCAGGAACCCGCTAAGGGAGCCCGGTTTGGAGGCCCAATATCTCAGCAGCAAGAAAGGAAGTGCATTGGTTATCCATCCAGGAAAGGATTAACTTCAAAATCCTTACCATCACCCACAAATGCCTTTTGAATACATCAAAAAATCATCAGAGCCAACTTCGTCAGACCTGTGAGGTCAACCCAAGTCCATCATGTTGCACCACCGAAATTCAAACATGTCAGAGGAGGAGGAGGTGCTAGCTTCCCTTCAGTAGCGATGTCTCACTGAAACGCTCTTCTGCCCTCGCTAAGAGCAGAAAACTCTCACTGGGACTTCAGGAAAGCTCTTAAAACTTGACAAGGTTTTACTGTTCTGCTCCACTCTTACCGGATTGTTAATGTTTTCTTCCTCAATTATATGTACTGTATAACTGGTTTGCAACAGCGCCTGGATGTCCTTGGGTTTAGGCGCTTTAGAAATGCAAATAAATAAATGCAGTGCATGTTGTATGGATGCTGCTGTCATGTCATGGATTTAAGTGAAACGTGAGAATGTGTGAATAGAGAGCTGTACAGCAGAGGTAGAAGGTACACAGAGAGGTCAAATATGGGGTAAGCCATGCAATGGATGGGAGCAGGTCAGCCTGACCAGTGTACAAAGGTTCCCTGAATTACCAGAATGATGGTTCAGTGCAGATGGCCGTTGACATATTGTGCAACAGAGCAGGCACATAATATGAGAAAGCCTGTTTCCTAGTATTTTCATTCTGGTATTTCATTGTTCCCAGTTTTGCAATGCTGCAGCTTCTGGAAATGCACTGGCCACCTGAGATGAACAGCCTTTTCACTAGAGTCAACGCTTGCCTTGCTACAGCCTGAGATGAGATGTAGGCGGTTTTAAGATGATCCAGGCTAATGTGACCGATCCAATAAACACTTTCCATGGAAGTACATTTCCAAGTTCTACTAATGTGGCTAGGAAGGCTTTGGGATAAACTCTTATGAGGAATAGGGTTATTTTCACAACAAAAGAGGATATTCTTTTCTGAGAACAATCTAAGCAAACAGTGTTAAGCTGGGGTAAACTATAAGGTGTTGGAATGTCTAATCAAAACTTAAAGTTGATGGCTGGAAGGTTTTGAATTAATCACAAACCACTGGCTTTACTCCGGTCAACCCCGTCCCACACCCTCCCCAGTGCTATTGTTTTTCGGCCTACCATGCCAGTAGAGGGAAGATCATATGCAAATCAGGCTGGACCCAACCCAAATGGTGTCTCTTTCACACAATACTTCCTTGAAAGATGACCAAAAAGTGTCTCTTTCAAACAACTTCTCAAGGATGTTGAAAGGGTATCTTTTCTAGGCAATGATGTTTCGAAGGATGGCAACAGTCTCTCTTCTACAAAGCCAAATAAATAATGTTGTTGTAAGAGTTTCTTATGGATGATGAGAACAATGTCTTTTCCAAACAATGGTGTTTTACAGATGTCAGATGTATCTCTTCTACACAACAACTTCTAAAATATGGTGTCCTGGTGTACTCCCCTGCCAGGAATCCCCCTATGGGCTTTAATGATCCCCTGTTATACTCTCCTGCCAGGTATCTTTCCCCCAAAGGCTCACTGGCTGATGTACTTCTTTCACCAGATTTTCTTATAACCTTTTCCTTATCTTTCATTTCGCTTTAAATATAACACAGATGTACTCCTTAACTGTGTATACTTTATTGGCTACAGATATTACTTGTTTCAACTTCCCCCATATTGACATCTCACATATAGGGAATTTTTCAAGTTCTGTCTGTTAGCTTCTTTACTAATATTCGTTTGGTTGTGGCTATGTTTGTTCCAACTTTCCCCAAACTGACATCTCATGTAAGGAGACTTGTACAGGTTTTGCCTTTCAACTGCTTCATTAATGCTCAATTGCTTAGGACAACGTTTACTCCAGTTTTCCCCATACTGACATCTCGTATATGGAGAGCTGTGTAAACTCTGTCCTTTTAGAAAACTTGGTTGATGTTCAAAACAAGTATTCATTTGCTGGTACGCCCGGGCTTCCAATGCTTCTGGGCAGAGTCACCAGTGTTTGCTGGCGGGTCTGACCCGTGGCATAGAGCTGCAGTGAAGTCTGTGCTTGGGAAAAGCGTTTCTCGCTCTGCAGACCCCCTTGTGTTTCTCCTGTCAGCTTCTCCTTCACCCGCCGGTTGAACTGCTGCTCTTTACTGCGACCGCATTCCTGACAGCCTCTCCACTGCTACAAGCTCTCCAGCGGTCCGCTTGTGACACTCGCCGTGCTTTTCTCTGTCTCTTGCCTTGCTGCTTGTAAGTGCCTTTCTCCTTCAGAAAAGAATAATTCACCACACATTGGGCCTCATCACGACTTTGCCGGTACCGCCGGCGGTATTACCGCCGGCGGTATTGGCCCTACCGCCGAACTCCCCGGCGCTAATAGCGCCGGATCACGAGTTCGCCGGTAAAGTAATTCCCCATTCCCCATTGAGCCCATTCGGGAATGCCCCATTCCCCATTGGGCTCAATGGGGAATTTTCGCGCTCTTACTGCCAGCGGATTTCCCGCCGGCGGTAATAGTGCGAATTTTCGGCGGATTTCCCCCGGCTCAGAGCTGTGGCGAAATCCGCCGAAGCCCTGATTCGGCGGACCCTTAAATCCGGCGGTAATAGCGCGACCGCCGGATTTAAGGGTTACCGCCGAAGTCGTGATCAGGCCCATGGACTGCGCCACACACAAGATCCAGTTTGGTTTTCAAGTTGTTTGTATTATAGATCAATCAAAGAAAAAACGTGCAAGTTGTATAAATGCAATGCCCTCTAGTTAACACTTGTTTCAGCTACTCAAGAGCCTTTTTCAAAACAAAACAAATGGGCAGATTGCTCTTATCCATGTTCTAATATGCAATCAAAAAGAGTCGCAGGATAATGCCTTCATAATGACAAAAATGCTCCTCCTTCAGCACAGTCGGCTTTTGGGTGCCTGCCTCCGGTTCTGCTTCCCGCTCCACTTGCTCTGCATCTCTCTTCTCCACCTTCACCACCGATTTCAAAAGGCACACCATTTTTAAATGTCCCGAACAGCTGATTGCAATCACAACTAGTCTGCACATTTTGCTTTGTGTGTCTTTTAATCCACTTTAAATCCTTCTTCCTTTTTTCACCCTAGTACTTAAGGTTTTATGGGAGTTGGAGTCCATAGGATTATTGTGCCTTTTACAGTTACATTGCTTTAGATTTTTGGTTAAAGCAAAAACCATCTCAATCATGAGATGTTATACATGTATTATGGACATGTGAAGGGTATCCAGTCTAGGATGTTTTGGCAATAAGGGTTTTTAAGGTTTTACAACTGGGACGATTGTTACAATGACAACATGCCATTGGGAATTTACAGGATCTTCTTTATTTGGACAGCAAACATACTGTGTTTCTCCTGCTTCTCCTCCCATGTGATATTCCCTCATAATACCACCTCCCCCAGGGTCAGGATCAGGTAGCAGCTGCCGTCCCCTGGCCACATGGCAGGAGATTTTAGATCACTGATGACTGCAGGATTCATCACAGTACCAGAGGATCCTTGTCTCTCCTATACAACATTTACATGACCCAACTCCTGGAACTTAGCAGTAACTATGGCCTCACATGTTTCAACTATGCAGATGGTACCTCAATTATTTGCAAGCACACAAACAACTCTAAACCAAATGCACTGGGCCGTATCATGTCTTGCATAGGTTGACTCTTAGGAGATGATAAATACACGGACACTTAACCCAACAAAAACTGAGGGCATGATTTGCAGCACCAGACTACACAGTCTCACATCAATCTCTTTGCCTGAACAAATGGAAACGTGCTCTCTTTCGAATCATGTGACTGTACTATGTAATTAATATGTAACATCTTTATTCAAAGAGCAATCACTGTAGTCGGTGCAGTCATAGTCCAGCTGTTCTAATCCCCTTCACATATTTCCCCAAACTAAACACCCTTATACACTGAAAGCAGGGGTGACATGGAACATGGACGCAATGATGAAGACTTTGCTGTCAACCTAGGTGTGGCAGATCGTGAGCCTGTTAGTGTATGTTTACTATAATAAAGGTCAAGCCCCTGCAACGTGAGTTGAAAGCATGCACAGTCAAATACAACTCCAATGTCAACCATACAATTTATTTATTTTATTTTTAAAGTGCTCACCCAGCCCAGGGGCATCGAGGCGCTGTTACAGGAATATGTCTTAGTTGCGCTTAATACCAAGAGGTTTACAAGCGCAGACCCGGGGATTGAACCTGTGTTGCTTCGTGCCCTCTCGTTTCCAAGGCGAGCACGTTGCCGCTGAGCTATATTCCCGGGACACTACTTGTCAATGAAAGTGTTCTCTATAAACAAAGGCCCATATGTGACCTACCTACACATCATTATGATCTACAACATGGATAGGTTAGTGATGTTACATATTACTTTCATTCTAGGTTCACATAATTCAACCCTTGAATACGGATTAAAACAGGTGATCCTTGTGATGTGTGAGGGGGAGGGCCTGGCCTAACTACGTGACGCACTTAGCGCCGCGCGAAATAAAGACACAGACACCAGGTGTGGGTGTCCGAACGGGAACTGCCTTTCGGCGGGCTCCACGCTCGCCTTTATTAACTTGTCCACGTGACCGCGGTCATGTGGACATCACATCCCTCATCAACTTTTAGATGGCTGTTCAAACATAAAAGATCACTGGTATTCAAGCAGGTATTTAAAGTTAAGAAACTTTCAACAAACTGTTCAAACATGAAGAGCACCTGTATTCAAGACAGGGGTTCAAACACAAGAACATAGTCTTTCAACCTCTGGAGTCCTCTGTCGGGGCTGCTTCCTAGTTTTGCCCCTTGACCGAACGTAGACGCTGTTGAGGACATAGCCTTTCAGCCTCGTCGATGGCATTGGCTGCTTTCTGAGCGTGTAATGCTCATTCGTCTCTCGTGGGGCAGTGTGGGGGTGTGTCCCCATTCTTTTCTTCTTTTTCCAGGCAGGCTGGAGACTCTGAGCTTGTCTCTTCACTTCGTCCTTCTTGAGAGTTGTCAGTCTGTGCTGGTTGGTCTCCTCTGAAACTGCTTTCTCTTTTCCCTTCCTCCCACAATGTTGGCAGGACTTTTTGGAAGTGCGAGGCATTTCCTGACACCGACTCACGCCCTTGCGTGGCTGACACAAGGCCATGTTCTCGCTGGGATATTGTCCAGGGTTCCGATTCGTACAGCAGTGTCATCTTTCCCTTCCGGTTTCGAGTCTTCACTAGTACTGTGTCGCCAACCTGTAGGTCACTGGTCACTGCTCTCCTGGCTAAGTCCTCTCTCGCATTGTGTAACGGCCTCCTTGTCTCGATGTCGTCCCAGTCGGCTGGGGTTGGTTTCCAGGAGTGGTGCAGGGGCAAACCCCCTTGGATGGGGACCTGAAAGATCAAATCCGCCGGGCTGATGTGTGTTGAGGAGTCTGGCGTGAGACGGTACGTGCGTAGGAATCTGTAAAGCTCGGGGAGCCACCTGCGGCCTTTGTCCTTTGCAATTCGGGTGGTTTTGTTGATAGACGCCATAAATCGTTCAGTCCCTGTTCGCTTGCGGCCAGTACGGCGTGATGTGATGATGGCGTATACCTAGATCTTCCATGAAGCGGCGGAATTCCTGGCTTGTGAACGGCAGGCCATTATCACTTCGGATCGCCGACGGAATGCCATGCGTTGCAAACCTTTTTTCTAGAGCTGTAGTAACCACTTCTGCTTCTGTGGAGTAGACCAGTTCCACTTCAGGATGCCTTGTGTGCTCATCAATCGCCACTAGCAGGTAGGCTTCATTAGCGACAGTGCAAAATACTTTCCGTTGCATGTGGGGCAGCCAGATGCATGACTTGAGGTATGCCAGTGTTTTGACGACACCCTGGTGTCCCTCATGCGCCAATTGGATTGCTCTCTCATGCATGGACAGCGGCAGCACAATCCTATGTCCCTTTAGGATTAGCCCTTCCACCGATATGGACAACTCATGGAGTATCCCGAACAGCGCATGCAAGAGATCTTTCGCTGATTGTGTTCTCCTAGTGACTGCCGACAGGAATGTCTTCCATTCTCCTGTCAGAGTAGCAGTCTTCGCAAGCTGTAGGCATGGGTCACCTTCTGTTTCAGACTGAATTTCCTCTAGCATCATGGCTTTTGGTCTGGCAAGCTCAATCATTTGGCAGACATGCTCTTCTGCAATTTTCGCTGCATCCTGTTCGGATGCCGAGGCTGCTCATGGATGGCGCGATAAGTAATCTGTTGGGTTGTCAGCTCCCGCACGATACTGCACATTCAGGTCGAACTGTTGCACTTACGGTAGCCACCCCTCAATTCTTGCAGGCGGGTGTGGTGCTGTGCCTCTAAAAATAGGGATGAGTGGTTTATGGTCGGTGAGCACTTTTATTGAGTGTCCTAGGATATACACATGAAAATGCTTCCACCCCCAGATAATGACTAGTGCCTCCTTCTCGATATGAGCATAGTTTTTTTCTGCTGGCGTAAGTGCTCTGCTTGCAAACGCAACAGTGTAGACCATTTCATTCTTGTCTGTCTGTGTCAGCAACGCTCCTAGCCCAACTGGACTGGCGTCCACGAGTAGTTCCGTGGAGCGATTGATGTCAAAAAATGCCATGGTGGCATCACTGGAGAGGGAATCTTTTATCTTCTGGAATGCCTGTTCCTCCTTGATGCCCCACTGCCACGAGGCTTTGGCTTTTGTGAGCTCTCGTAGCGGGACAGCAACCGTGGCGAGATCTGGGATGAAACGGCCACAATACTTAGCCATGCCCAAAAAACTTCTCAATTCCGACACGGTCAATGGTGCTCTTCGCATGAGCTGGGGTACTCCTGGTGCCGTGTTTAAGATTCAGGTCTATGACGCCACAAGATTCATGTGGGGACTACTAGATGCTCAGTGCTAGCATGTGCTATACTGCTGCTTTTGGCTGTGGCAGTATTTTTGGGCTTCTGAACGGGCTCACTATCCTTGTGCCTTTTCCTTGTGTTGATGGGTGTGCCTTGGGTGGTGAAAATGGCCTTTCAGTCTTTATTGTGCTCACTCCCTCAAGCAGAGCTTCCTTACTTCACTTCAAGTGATGTATATATATATATATATATACATATTTTATTTTTTTCCCACTGGCACCCAGTGTTATGTGGGCGTGCCAGGGCACAGCTGGGCCCCCCCCCTTTTATCTGCGGCCGTAGGGGCCTATGGAAGCGGCCGTTAACTGTTGCGCAGAAAGCACAGCACTTACTGTCTAAGTCCGCAATGGCAGGCTTGTGTTTCTTTTTTCTCACGTACCCCGGCTTTACTGCCCGGCGCGAGTAACTGGTCGAGCCTGGGCTACAGGGGGAACGTGAACACCTAAAGTCTCTTCTTCAGACGGATCCCCGCCTCGTCGCCAGTGTGATGTGTAAGGGGGAGGGCCTGGCCTAACTACGTGATGCACTTAGCGCCGCGTGAAATAAAGACACAGACACCAGGTGTGGGTGTCCGAGCGGGAACTGCCTTTCGGCGGGCTCCACGCTCGCCTTGATTAACTTGTCCACGTGACCACGGTCACGTGGACATCACAATCCTGATGGAAACAAACTGGGTCTCTTGTGACATAGTGAGCACTGAAGCATATGTAGATCTAAGTATTTGTACCCAGCTAGGACAGAGGAGAACTGGTGTATAGGATAATGGCAAGTTGAATGTTACGCCCTCTTGTTGTCCCCCTTGCCGCCCCCAAACTCTATCCTGGGCATTCAATGTTTGATTTGTGATTTGTATATTGCTTGTAGTGTACACAAGTTAGTGATGTACTTTTATGTTGATACATGCATTGTGATAATGCTTAAGGTATTTTAAAAAAAGACAATCTGCCTGAATCAAAACGGGGGGGCATCTGCAAAGTTTCAGGTAAATTATATTTAGGATTTCATCGGGTTCTGTCTAAACAATGAGTATACCAAAGTGGCTGAAGAGGTGACCAGCAGCACAATCCAAGACAATTATCATTGTTGCTCCTGCTGCACCAGCCTCACAGCCTTCTGGGGGCAGACACACTGACACTGGAGACCGAACTAGGATGAGGACTATTATAATTTCTGCCCTTAGTATGAACGATTACGCAACCATGCTTCGGAGCGAATTCCAGCTACTTCAACTCCCCATCAGTAATTGGCAAGACAGCATTACATTAAACAAAATTACTTCTAAACACAATGGAATCAATCCAACCTCAAAAACACTGCACCCCACTCTTTACATGTAAAGAAATGGTGGATATTTATCATTCGATCGCAGCAAGATGCAGTCCACAAATATGAGTGTGTCAATTCCTGGAACATTTAATATTGGTTTCCAATTGTCTATGAAGATTGTCTAGGTAATGGCAGCAGTTATGCGTTTCCTGGTACAGGCTTAAGTCTTCTGTCAGGGCTGGGGCAGCTGTGTAGCCTGCTGGTGTGGTGTGCTGTGGTGGAGTACAGAAGCAGTATCCTGCTGCATAGAAATATGGTGGAACAGGAGATGGGCGGACGCAACTCTGACTAGTGGAGATTTGGGAGGCTGCACTGGTTCAATTTCCCCCTCCTACAATTAGGCCATACTTAGTAGTTAATTTGTACCTGTGGTTCCAGTAATTCACCCTAGGACTTACTTTGACGGAGGGGCTGAGTATCAGCACTCCTTTCAATGTTGCCATGTTTGAATTTATGCCCCAAGTGGGTTGTACTGGAATCCACGTAGAAACCTTAATTTATGCCTGGTGACTATTCCTAGTCACAAAATGACCAATTTCAGCCTAATCCTGATAGAGATGTGGAGGTTTGGCTCTGCACAGTCCTGCTCTGTACTGACACGATTAGGTCACCTTTGAGTCAGGCTCAGGCCCACTGCTTCAAAACAGCCTTATTCTATTGGCTGGCAGACAGCTTGATGGCGTTGGGGGTGGAGTCTGCGCAGACAGTCGGATTGAACTGTTCTGCAGGTTGACACTGCACGAACCTGTGTCTGCTCCCCAACTAAGCTGTGGCCCCTCTAAGTACAACACCTGTGGCGCCTCATCATCAGCAGAAGTATTGTTTGATTGCCTTAGCTCCCCAACCAGGGTTATTCAAAAGCATGATGTACATATTTATTTGAATTGTTTTCAGTGCTGGTCCTACTCAGAGGGTACACGGAGCGCCTTACAAGGTTTGAAGGTTAAAAATGTGGGAGGTGAAACAGAAATCACAAAATGTTTTAAGATTAGGTCAGATATCTGTTAGCAGGTGAGTTGAAGGGATGGAGTTATGTGCATAGAAAAGGGTATCTTTTTAGGCTCTTTCTGAAAGTGGTGATGGAGGGTGTAGTGCAGAAATGAAGAGGTAGGGTGTTTGATGCCCTTGGTGCCCAGTGGGTAAATGCCTGTTTTTGTGTGCATGTTAGTTTGCAGAATGGAATGTGTAGGAGATGCTGGCTTGTTGGTCTGGTGTTGGTGATAGGTTTAGGTTTCGTCATGAAGGCAAGATGGGGTTTTGTGGTGGATGGCTTTGAAAACAATGATAAGTCCTTTGATGGCAATTCGTTTAGGTATGGGGAGCCATTGGAGCTGGGTGACAGCTGGGGTGATGTGCGAATATTACAGTTGGTGGAGGATAATTCAGGCTGCTGCATTTTCTTGTATGGCTTGCATGGGGGAAAGAGTGGCAATGCTCTCCTCATTGGACTCCCCAGCAGCAGAGTCCAGCTTGGAGAGAACTAGTGCTTGGACTGTGGTGCGGATGTCATCAAGAGGAATTATGTGCCTGATGTTATGTAGAAGGTGTAGTGGTATATTGCATGTTTTGATGACAGCAGCTATGTGGTGTGCAAAGGAAAGGTGGGGGTCGATGGTGAAACTAAGGTATTTGACAGGTGTGCTGAGATATAATGTGGATGTCCGCCCAGGTAGTGATGGATGCAAACACAGCTTTTAAGGATGTGAAGCTTTGAGTGGGGTGATATTTGGAAGCATATTTGTGTGTCATCTATGTATTCGTGAAAATGGAAGTTGTTTGCTAAAGGTATGTCCAAGGGATTCAATATATAGGTTTAAGAAGATGGCGACAGGGAGGAGCCTTGCAGGACCCCACAATATACCTTAGTGGGTTTGCATCGAAAAAAGGTGGTTTGGAGACAAAGTGTGTCCTGTCACTAAGGAATGAGATGAACCAGCAGAGAACGATGCCTGAGAGTTTGGTTTGCAAAGCGTTCCTTGAACCTGGCAATATATGGCACGTTAGTGATGGGGAGGTCTTTTTTAGGGAGAGTATCCCATTTTGAGTGCAAAGGCGATAGTACCATGTGAGAGACAAGAGTTGATGATGTTGAGCCAATGGGGAGCGAGGATGGGCATGCAATTGGAAGCGGCTTGAGGTAGGCATGCATCATCCTGGAAGTGTGCAGGTTTTACTCTGGTAGTATGGGTGATTAGGGTATATGCGTCGATGTGATAGGGGAGGGTCCCATGTTTGGAATGTTTGGGAGCGGGGGTGGACGTGGTAGAGCAGAGGGTAGGGCTTGCCTGATGTGTATTTATCTGAGTTGAAGTAGTCCATGATGGAGTTGTATCCTGCAGTGGGTGGGGGTGTGGATGGTGGTTTGGAGAGGAACCTGACAATGTTGAATAGTTTCTGTGTATGACAGGTGGTGGATTGGAGTTCTTGGATGTAAAGGGTGACTTTGGCATTGCGTATGGCTGTTTTGTATTTGTTGCAGAAGTGTTTAAGTGGTGATTGATGGCAGGGCATAGGTTGAACTATTGAACCATGTTATATGGTGGTGGTTGCATGTTTTTTCGATTTGAGGGGGGGCAATTGTGTTGATTTCCTGAATGATGATGGTGTTGTAATTGGAGTGGAGGGATGTGTGTGTGTGGGGAAGGAGGAGGTATACAGGGTGATTCTAAGGCTGTGTCTGCAATATATTTGGATTGTCTGGCTGGAGGATGTGTGGCTGGTGAGGGGTCTTGTGTGGTAAAGTGAGCATGACGGGGATGGCAAAGTGGTCCCACCATAACACCCAGATTCGATTTTTCAATGAGACACAATTTTTGCTTGAAATCAGATGGGCCAGGCTATTGCCAGCTTTGTGTGTGGGGTAGATGAGTTGTGTGAAGTCACAGGGGTGATGGACTAAGGATAATCTTTAGTATTGTATTGCTGTTCCGGATGGGAACTACCAGGTTTGAAGTCACCATGGTAGACTTTGATGCATGGAAAGCCGTGGTCGTTGGTTGTGATGACAGTCCAGTCCATGTAGTAGCTGGAATTGAGTGTTGGTGTGGTAAATGAGGTAAATACAAGTGGGGTGTCGGTGTGATGGAGGAAAGCAAGTGAGGGAGTGTGTCAAAGGATGTGTGGTGTAGGTGTGTGGGATTGCTAAGTTTGAGTGAATCTTTATATAGGATGACAGTGCCACCACTTTGTTTGGGCTGATTCTGTGGTAAATGAAATAGTGTGGGAAAGCATGTCAGGGATAATAGGTGTGTGGTGGGGTTTGAGCCATGTTTTTGTAAGAAAGAGTATATCTGGGGAGTGCGTGCTACTGAGTTAATTGATGTTCGTGTGTGCAGTTGCAAAGTGGCAGTAAAGAAGTATGTAGGTGTATGCAATTCACTTTTTAGTGGAGTGCTGTGGTGGAGATTGATTTGAATATTAGAGGTATACTTTGTATGAGGCATGTTTTGTGGTAACCGGTTGCAAACCGGGACTAAACTGGGAACAAAGAACGAAAAAGGGAAAAGATTATTGTAAGAACCATTGGCTCTGTAAATCCTTTACAGTAGAAGCCAGGGCGAGGGGACACCCTAATGGTAATCACTTAAAATCGCAAAGTAGACCAGAAGCACTTCATCAGGAAATAGATGTAAACACGTTATTGGAAGCAGCAACTACATGATGCTGGTAAGGAGCGGGATGGAAGAATACAAGGGGAGCTTCAAGCTGAAAAATTGTACCCGTGAGAGGTGGGGTGACATACCCTAATGTGATGTATCTGATGATGTCATCACTTCTTTCCTGGGGGTAACCTCTCCCTATCTGGCCAGGGGACGGCAGCCGTTACCTGATCATCGGGGTGACTATATGAGGGAGGACCACCTGGAAGGAGGTGACCTTTGGGGAGAGCGTATGACCATCAGGGAAAGCCACATGCCCTCTATTCCCTAGTAGGGATGTTGCCTTTATTCCATATGCCCCGATGACATATGAATGATATGATATGTCATTTATAACGCGCCTATACACAAGTGTTTCAAGGTACGACGAGGCAAGAGAGGGGGAACAGAGGGAAGACTAGGCCAAGCCAGGTGACATTGAGATCGTGCAAGTGCAGGGGTGGTGGGAAGGGGAGAAGTGCGGGGGGAAGGAGGAGTGGGGCAGTGCAGTACATAAGATAACCGTAAAAAATAAATACATAAAATAAATACAATAAATTAAAAAGTGCTAGTAGGGGGATGTAGTGATACAGAAACATTGTAATTATCTCCCTTCGACCCCCAAAAGGGTCCAGTGTCAATCTCCCCAATGCTATACAAGTAATAGCCCAGTAAAAACTGAGACAAGAAAGAATAATGGAGCAATGAAGATAATGAAGACCGGCAAACCCACACAGCGGTCTAGTCTCTGGACTCTGGGTCATCATGCTTGGAAGATTTAAACCGTTGCAGCTGAGAAACCACAGAGAGAGGGAGAGCTGCAGACGCTGAGTTGCACTGAGACCGCTGCTGATGCAGAGTATCCCGCTGAAGGGAGGGACGCCATGAAGAATCATGTAGACACCACCCCAAACAACAAGGACAGAAACCGGTGTGTAGACAGCTTGCTGACAGAGCGGAAAGCAGCGGGAGCCTCACACATGAGAAAAGGAGACGCCAAACATGTACCAGCATACGGGGCGCATACCACGTCAGCAAGCTGAAGAACCTTGGCGTGAGGGAATGTGAAAAGCAACCAGTAAACCCAGAGAAGGCACATGGGTTACCGGGTTGCTTAGGAGCATATGC
This sequence comes from Ambystoma mexicanum, assembly GCF_040938575.1. Taxonomy (NCBI): domain Eukaryota; kingdom Metazoa; phylum Chordata; class Amphibia; order Caudata; family Ambystomatidae; genus Ambystoma; species Ambystoma mexicanum. The sequence continues at coordinate 693,529,472 of NC_090926.1, read as the reverse complement.
TGCTCCATACCCATAAAACAAAGTGAAGGGAACCGGAGTGAGAGAACACAGGAAGCGACTGGTAAGCCCAGATAATGCACATGGGCTACTGGGTGGCTTAGACGTATGTCGCTTCACTAAAATAAATCAAAGTGAAGGGAATGGGAGTGAGAGAGCACAATTAAAGATCCCACGATGCAAAACTACCAAATCTCTTACTGGATCTCTTTCTAACTCTGCTCCTAGGGCTTGGAATGCCCTTCCGGCAGACCTGAGGGAAATATAGTCAGTGGAACTCTTAAAGAAAAATTGAAAACATTAATTTTTTTGTTAGATGGTGTTTTTGGACAAGCCTAACAGTGTATTCCTGGTCACATTATCTTTATTGATAAGTTAAACTTCCTGTTTTGTGTATTTGGTATTGTAGACGCTCGTAAGGCCTCAGGTCATTGTAGCGCGGTATAAATATTTAAACATAAAACAAACAAACGGGAAGCCATCGGTAAACCCAGAGAAAGCAGTGGGGTTGTCGGATTTCATAAAACTGCGTGCACCCCATAAGAACGGAACGTGAGATACAAAATGATACTTGTAACATATCTGAGAACTATACTCTGAACGTGTTATTTAACTCATACACTAAAGAAACAAGTAACATGCTGGGAAAAGGGATAAAGAACTTGTGTAACAGAAGTAGTAAACATTAAAAAGAACACTTTAAAGTGAGGAGTGATAAGCGAGTGGTGGGCTAATATTAAATCAAGGGTGAAAGGTGATGTTGAATGTTCGTAAGATACATTTCTGGCAGGAGAATATACCAGGTGAAGAGAAGTGTTTTGATGAACTGTATGAAAGTCCTGGCAGGAGAGTTTGCCAGGCAAACCCAAGTGTGTGTAATAAATGTAAAGAGAATCTCAAGGAAGATCAATGCCCCGGAGATTGTAAACTGTACCGAATGGATGAGAAGAGAATCCTTAGGAAGACACATGTTCTTGTATTTGTATTTTATTTATATTGCATTAAGCTCCTTAAACCAAAGCGTTGTACATAGGATACAAAACGGTTACAAAATAAATGTATAAACAATAAAATCCAGAAAACAATCACTCAAACGTATTGAAGTAGATGAGATTTCAGAGAAACAAGAAACAGAGTGGATATAGAGCAAAAAGAAAGTGGAAGAGCGTTCCAAAGAAGGGAGCAAAAAGCTCAAAGGAACAAAAACTAGACGGTGCACACAGGGAGCTGGGAGCCAAAAGGAAGAATTGAGAAGAATAACAAAGAGAGCGTGCAGGGATATAAAAAGATATTAGTGCAGCAAGATAGATGGGAGCAAGACCACACAGAGATTTAAATACAAGGCAAAGAAAGTTGAATTTAATTTGAGAATGAAAGGGTAACCAGCCAAGTGTTTCAAGAGAAGCAGTAATAGTGTACCGCAATGAAAGAAAAAACAAAAGACAAATGGAAGAGTTGAACAATGATTTATGAGGGGCAAAAGGAGAGTTAAGTGGCACAAATAGGGCAGAGAAGCAGTAGAAAAGTTGAAAAAAACTTAGAGAGGAAATTGGAAGTGTAGATGTCTGAAAAGTAAGAAACGGATGAGCATTGCGAATATTATAGAGATGAAAGCGACAGGAACAGGCATTTTATAAGATGTGGTGAGAGAAAGAAAGGTTTGTGTCAAGGTAAAGACCAAGATTACGAGCTGTGGGTGAAATTGGAAGTTTGGATAGGGGAAAAGGAGGGTATAAGATGAGGAGAAGCATTGTTAGCGGGGAAAAAACAATAGCTTGGTCTTCGTAGCATTGAGGGTGAGGTAATGGGAGGACATCCAGGATTTGATTGCAACCAAGCAAGCAGAAAGATTTCAGTGAATTTCAGAAGAGAAGGAAAGGAATAGTTGGGTGTTGTCTGCGTACAAGGGGTGGGAGAACCCAAAGGAGGAAATAACAGCCGCACGATAAGATGTGTAGAGCAGGAATAAGAAAGGGCCCAGAACTGACCCTTGAGGTACACCATGGGCAAGGGAGAACGACTCTGAGGACTTGGCCACCCAAGTGACCGAAAATGTTCTATTAGAAAGGTGGGAGTGAAACCAAGACAATACAGAATCTTGGGATTGTGTAGATATTAAAGGCGAAGAAAAATAGGAGGAAGAAACTCAATTCCTTGAGAATTGTGAACACGCCTAGGAGGGAGTGATCCGCTTGGGTTCTAAGGAACTTGATTATTCTTTGTTTGAACTTTTCATTTTGAAAAAGGAACTTTTGGATTTACAGGTTTGTGTTTGAACCTTTGTTCACTTGGAATAATAAGAGATAGTTTAAATTACTTACCTGTAACTATTGTTCTCCAGCCTGGATCTGGCATGGATTCACATGCTCATGAATATTCCCAGTCAGGCTGAGAATCCTCGGTAAAAGAAAAATAGTTTCACTTTCACTTCAAAACTGCATTACTCCTCTAAAACAATCACTTTCCTCTGGGTCATACTGCCCCATCAAATGACAGTCCTCTTCTTAGCTCCACCCCTGGTGGCCATCTTCAGATTTGGTAAGCACGTAAAGTGGCAGTTTGAACCAAGAAGAGCCACAGAGGGGAAGGAGGGAGGGTTTGCATGTGAATCCATGCCAGACCCATGCTGGAGAACAATAGTTACAGGTAAGTAACTTAAACCTTCTCCAGTATGGGGTCTGGCATGCATTCACATGCTCATGAATAACGATTACACAGCAGTACATATACACAACCACGGGAGGTGGCAAAGCTCAATAGAAGCAATACACTCACCTCTGGAACAGACTCTCCTCAGACAGAATGCGTAACACAGCTTGGCCGACTCCGGGCTCCCTATTGGTATCCCTGTAGACGCAGTAGAACCTCGTGAAGGTGTGTGTGCACCTCCAAGTAGCAGCCCTGCAGATGTCGAGCAGGGGCACACCAGAGAGAAACACTGTCATCGCTGTGATGGCACTGGTGGAGTGGGCTCTCAGTCTGCCTGGCAGTAGCCTCCTAGCCAGTCGATGACCGTGCATGATGCAACCAGAGATCCACCTGGAGCTGGAAGCCTTAGACAATGCCTTTCCCTGATTTACAGGTCCAAAGTTGATGAAAAACTGGGAAGTCTTCCGAAAATCCTCGTACGTGCCATGTAGAATTTCAAGGCACAATTAACATCCAGCGAATGCAAGGGCCTCTCCGCTGATAACAGATTCAGAAAGAAGACCGGTAACACCAAAGGTTCGTTAAGATGGAATTTTGACAGTACCTTTGTCATAAAGGTGGGGTGTGTGCACAGTACCAACCTTGAAGCGTGGAAAGACAAGTAAGGCTGCTTGCAAGACAGGGCCTGAATCTCCCCGGCTGCCTGGCTGAGGTGATAGCCACGAGGAAAGCTGTCTTCCACGAGAGAAACTTGAGAGGAGTTCTGATGCATAAGTTCCAAAAGGCTCTCTCATGAGCCTAGTTAGCACAACATTGGGCTCCCAAGCCGGGGCAGGCGCCTTCACCGCCGGGAAAGGCCTGAAGAGCCCCTTGAAGAACTCCTTGACGAGCCTGTGAGACCACAGCAAAGGTCTGCCCAGCAACCTGGTGTACCAGGATATGGCAGTGAGATGTACCTTGATAGAGGGGTGAGCCAGTCACACCTTGGCCAAGGAAAGCATGTATGGTAGAGGTTGCGGGTCCCTGACACGCAGAGGGGTAATCTTCTGAGCCTGTCAACACACCGAGAAGCATTTCCATTTATGTCCGTAGCAATACAACATTGATGAGGCTCTGGCCAGGATGTCTTTACATTCTGTGGATAAAGCATAACCTCCAAACTCTAGGGCAGGAGGAGCCATGCCCTCAGGTTCCAATGCAGAAACCCCCCCTTCTCCGGGGACAGCGGCAGCTTGATGGACGGGGCCACTGACAGACGTAGCCAGTCCGGATACCAGATCGGCCATGTTTGGGCGATGAGTATCCTCCAGAAGTGGCACTGTCGGAGTGTGTTGATGACACGTAAGAGGAGTGGAAATGGGGGGAAAGCGTACAGGAACCGGCCCTCCCATGGGAACATGTCCCTCATGTTCCTTGGTTGAGGAAACCTGCTGGCGAACCTCTGGCACTTGGTGTTCCCCACCATGCTGAAGAGATTGATTTGGGGCCGCCCCCATTCGTCGAACAGAAGATCCACCTGGTTTTGGCGCAGCTCCCACTCGTGCCAAGAACGCATTTCCCTGGTGAGATAGTCCGTGATGGTGTTCTTGACTACCGCCAGGTGAAACGGAATGAGGAACATGCCTTGATGAATGGGTCACCGCCACAAGTTCTAGGCCTCCTTGGAGAGGGCCGGTGAGTGGGTCCCCTCCGTTTCCAGATGTAGAACATTGTAGTGGTGTTGTCTGTGAAGATCCTCACCACTTTGTCCTTCGGATATGGCAGAAACCACTTGAAAAACAATTAGAGGGCCCAGAATACAGCCTGTATTTCCAGGACGTTGATGCGCAGGCATGTTTCCTCCAGTTGCCAGTCCGATGTGGGATCCCCAACCCTCCAGAGAGGCGTCCATTATGATCCTCTTCTGGTATGGAGCAACCTGAAACAGAGCTCCTTGAACAACGTGCTGGCGAACACCCCACCAACGAATCGCCCGATGGAACACTTTGTTGAGGGCGATCTTGTCTGTGAAGTTCCACCTCACATTCAGGAACTCTTGGAGAGGTCTGATGTGCAGTCTGCAGAGGCGAACGAGATTGATGCAGGAGGACAACATGCCCAGGAGCGACTTGATGGACCTCGCCGTCTAGGCCGACGACAAGCGCTGCACCTTACCTTGTATGGTTTTCACCCTCTCCAAGGGAGACGCCAAGCTTGTCACCGTGTTGAGTCACGCGCCAATGAATAGAGCATCCTGAGATAGCTTCAAGCAAGACTTCGGATGTTTTATGGTAAACTCTAGCTCCGTCAGATGTACGGTTTTCACTGTGTGTTCACTTACCAGAGACTTTGAGGGGGACCTCACCCGCCAGTCATCCAAGTAGGGTTATACATGGATGTCTTGCAGATGATGTTCTGCCACCAGAGCCAGGCAATTCATAAACACCCTTGGGTCAACTTGAGGCCAAAAAGCAGAGCCTTGAACTGGTAGTGCTGACCCAACGCAACGAATTGTAGGCACTTGCAGTGCTTTCTGTGAATGGGGATGTGGAAGTGGGTGTCCTCCAGGACCAGCAATGTCAGAAAATCTCCTTGCAACGTGGCCATCGCTGCATTGAGAGCTCCACCTGTACGCTTCCTGGGTGGAAGAGGGTGAATGTTTTCTGTAAGGGGTACTATAACCATTCAAAGATCTTTCTGGGTTTCCTCGGGAGGAGCAAAAGGATGAGGATTGTGGCTGTTGCAAAGTTCTGAGGGAGCGAGATTCATCGACCGACTTTCCGAAGAGGTTTTCTCTGTCGAACCGCATACCCAGCACCTTCGTCTGAACATCCTGGTGGAAGTTCGTAGCAGTCAACCAACCTTGACGGCGCAGAGACACCCAGTTCCCCATCTGGTGGAAACCTGTGTCTGCGATGTTTACTGCCACTGTGATGGCGTGATCTGAGGCCACCTCCCCTTCCTGAAACAGTTCTAGAGCCTTGACCTTCTTGTCTTTGGTCAGAAAGTCCAAGATAGGGAGCAGCTTGTACCAGAGTTCCCGGTCATAACGGGACAAAATGGCTATGGCGTTCACTGTCTTGATGGTAGAGGATTATCAAGAAAAACCAGGTGGGACCAGCTGGTAATATCTTATGCTCTCAGTTTGCTCAGGACCTGAGCGTATCTTTTGTGTCTTTATATCCTGATTTATTCTTTCTTCTTTTTCATTAGCATGAATTAATTTTCACTTTTCAGGTGTGCATTTTCTCTTATCCATTAATGACAGAGTCCTTTGTAAAAATGTGCAGAAAAATATTTATTCCGAATCTACACAGCTTAACTGTGCTGTGGTTCCTAGCAGAAAAAGACTCTTATGTCCATATACGCATTCATCCTATGCATTTCGGTGCTAAACACCATCTTCAGGGCTATACATGCTTAATTCGGTAGTTTTTCTCCTAAGATTCTGCAATCTCATGCGTACAGAGCGCATTCTATTGTCACCGGTAAATGCGGTAACCTGCAGTGGCAAGCATAGATCGAAATGCTGAGGAAGTTTTCTTTAATGTTTTGGTCTTGTGTGTTTGTGTGCACCTGATGCCTGCAGGCTTTTGGCACGTTATAAATATATCAATAAATAACAATATTTTTAAAAGGAGGTCTCTTCCTAACGAAACTAAACTAAGATGCTCGTCTATAGTCGAAAATAAAAATAGTCTATGGTCCAAACCTATCTACTAAACTGGCCCTACCACTTAGCAAAAACGTATAAGAAATAGGTTTAGTGCCCTGCACTCTGGCTTCTTCGCAAAGGTGGCTCCAGCTGCTCCAGGAGTCCATCCAGGGTCTGGATCCAATGGTTAGAAGTAAACAAAGGTTCCTCTCAAAGAAAACAGTTCATCCAAATTTCCCAAAGTTTGAAAAAGTCTCAAATTCCTGATAAAAACAAAATGTCCACACTTCTTTATGTGGAAAGTGATACTTCAATCAACTTTGACCAATTTAGAATTATCCGTTAGCATTATCCGTTCAATCAACTTTGACCAACTTTATCCGTGCTTAGAAACCTCTGGGTATTAAGCGTGTTATGAATAACCTATCATATCATATCATAACTTGTGCGCCATGAAGCCTATTGGCGAGTGGCACTTTAAAAGAATTAAAATAAATAAATCTTTTAGTACTCATGTGCTCCCATAATATCTGCTCTTTGTTCTGCTTATTTTGCCCATATGGCTCCTTTGGGTTCCATAGACCCAAAATATCACTTAGTTCACTAGGGTTCCTGTTACCTATCTCAGCTTCTGGTTCTGGTTCTCTTCATTTTCTTGAGTGCATGTGAGCCTTCTGGAGGTTTATGCTGCTCTGGTTTCTCAGGCTCCCGTAACCCTTTAACTTGTCTCGTTCTCTCGCCACTCTGCTTATTATGCCCCTGTGGCTCACTTGGGGAACCCCTGAACCAATATTATTACTTCGTTGGCTAGAGTTCCTCTCTGCTTTCAGTTCTCAGTTTTCTTATGTCCCTGTGACCCTTCTGGAGGTTTATGCTGCTCTGGTTTCTCAGGATCCCATAACCATTTTCCTTGTCTCGTTCTCTTGTCTCTCATGCCCATGTGACCCTTGGATGGGTTAAGGTAGTCCTTCCCTCCTCCCTGCTCGTTCACTCTTCTCTTCGACCTGGGCAACCTGCGTACCTGCTGTTTTGCGGTGCTTTCTCCAGTGAGGGTCTGTCTTGTAAGCAACAGTAGCATTCTCCACGGCATGCTGCTCTTTGCTTCTGGCTGTTGGAGGTTTTCGCATTCTGCTCATCTCATCCCTCTCTCGTCTGCTGGCTCTCGGTCTGAGAGCAGAGGACCCAGTACTCCCTTCCTCCCTGGACTCGGCGTCTGTTTGCAGACTCTGGGCCCACCATGTCCTGTATGTGTTTGCACTTGCACGTCCCGTTTGCCTTGCGCAGCTTTGCATGTTTCCTTGTCTAGTATATGGCATCGCCACCTCCTGCGCTGCAGCTGGCTCCGCTAGCCTGCGCAGCTCCTCCCCTTGCTGACACGCACACGTCTGAGACTCTTCTCTGCATTGGGATTCTCCTCCTACATTCAAGGGTCATTGTCCCTTTATTTACGCTCTGGTACTCAGCAGGGGTGTATTGTTCACCACAGCTTGTCAAGCACGTGCGTGGAAAGTTCAGTATTTCATGAGCCAAACACAGATATATTGCCAGTATTTCTTATACCCATGTAGGCAAAGAATAGAGTGTCTAGGGAGTTCTTGTCCCCTAAAGGGAAGTCACTCCCAGTGAGGTTCTGCCTTCCCAAGCTCCTAGGGAGAGTTTTATAGGTTTTATGGAGAAGGTTCACCTCCCTAGCCTCCCCCTAGGGAAGAAGGTACAAAGTCTCCAGATTAGTCACAGGTCCCAGGTTTCAAAGATTTGTTTTGCTGTTCTTTTTTTTTTAATTGTATTTGCTTTAACTTATGTACAATTTCTTACAAAATGTTATCACTGGTTTCCATAACAAACAGTTCTGCATCCACTGTAAGTCATTCCTTTTAGTTTCATGTACAATCACTTTGTCTAGGCAGTATTTTGACCATGCATGCCACCACTGCTATCACAAATGTGGTTTTATCCCCACATATTAGACTGGCCCACCAATCCTCGGCGTCGAACGAAGGACATTTTGACAAGTGGTGGCCGCGTATTTTAGTTCGCTCCTTGGTTAAACCTGGGCAATGGATCAGAAGATGTTTCAAGTTTTCCACTTGGTCTTCCCCTTTGCAGAATCGTCATCGGTTTTGGTCCGATTTCGATCTTATTGCAATTATCTTGTTGGTGGGAAAGAGGGTCAAACGGATTTGTAAAAACTGTTCTCGATGCAATCTGGTAGGGAGCTTTGCAGATATCTCGGAAGCAGGTTCAGTTTTCTTCCTTCTGATGGTAAGTTTGCTGTTGACTTGTACGCAGTGGTGGAGACGAGGGTGAGAATTCAGTTTTCTCCTAGTTTCTTTTTTACTCTCATAGGGTTAGTCTTCAAATAATAAGTAATTTGCTCGAACAGGTAATGAATGAAAAGAGCCCAGAGCTCTGGGTGTTCATTCACGGTAGCGTTGGTCAGACCGCTGGGGCAGGGGGCCCTTGATGTATTTTCCCCAGTATGTGTTCTACATTGTGAGGAATGTCCAATGATATGATATATGATATGATATGGCATTTAGAACGTGCCTATGGTTCGATCGTGTGCACTAGGAGTTGATGGTTGGGCTCTGTCTTCCTGTGGAAATGTCTAAGGAAGTGGGCCACCAGACTTGTTCTCCAATGCCGTTATGCTGGGGATCGATGAAATTGGTCACTGAGGATTTAACCACATTCCACAAATCACTCTTAATATGTTTTCCGAGTCGTTTTGGTACATTTTGACTCTATGCACGAGTATCCAGTTTTTATAGGTCTTATTTGCCAGAATTGCTTTGGCTTTATCGTCTGGGTGGTTGGTCTTGGCTGCTATACGTTTGGCCTTTCTCAGCATTATTCTTTTTTCACAAGTAAGGCGTCGTAATTATTGATTATTTTTGTTGTCTGCCGGTGGTCCACAATTTACAGTGCGGTAGCATTCAAGGAGGGGGGTGTAGTCTACTTTGGCATTCTCAGTTTTTAGAGCGGGGAGTTCTCACAGTCTTTGTGAAGTCTCATATCAGCTGTTCAATTGCCAGTTTAGTCAGTTTTAGTCATGTACCTCTGTTGCATTCTGTCACATATGCCATCATTCTTTGTCTTTCTGGTTCCGGCGCGGCTCTCTAAGTTGTATACATCAAGTTTGGATCACTGTTGGCCATCTTGACTACTTTATAGGATGTGACAAGATGCAAGAGGTCACTGGATACAAAAATGAAATCAATTACTGCGTGTTGATCAGTGTGGCTTCATACCAGGCCGGAACACGACCATGAACCTACGTAGAGTACAACAGGTTATTTCTCAGATGGAGGCTAATACGGAGACATATGCGCTGCTGTCCCTTGATGCCATTAAGGCGTTCGATTCTATATTTTGGGAGTGGCTAGTAGCGGTTCTTGTGGGTTTCGGCTTTGGCCCAGGGTTCATTAGATGGATCAAGATACTTTATACCAAACCTACGGCCAGAGTAAAAACAGGAAAATACATATCAGAGGCCTGGGACATATGCAGGGGCACTAGGCAGGGATGCCCGCTCTCCCCCATGCTTTACGTACTAGGACTGGAACCCATTGCTATATACTTCCAAAGACAATTCTTTGACGCTGGGATACGGCTGGGGGGTATTGACCATATTATCTCTCTTTACGCAGACGACGTACTACTGTACGTCAGAGACCCACAAAACAACGTGCCCACGATGTTAGACGTCTTGGACAACTTTGCAAGGTTTTCTGGTATACAATTTAGTAGGGCGAAGTCCTGCCTGTTCCCCCTGGCAGGCCTCAAGGGGAAAGACATAACAGAACTTCCTGCAGTAGGAATACACTGGGAGCTGACCTCATTCAAGTATTTAGGGATACACATAATGCATACCCCTACATCAATGCATGAGCACAATACGAAGACTGCGATCCCAGCCCTGAGAAAATCCATGCAATTCTGGGCGAAACTCCCCCTATCCATGATGGGAAGAGCTGCCATAATTAAAATGATTGTCCTTCCCAGATTCTTGTACGGGTTCCAGAATATAAATTTTTTACATCAATGCGCCTTTTTTCCACCTGCTAGAAAGGATAACACAGGATTTCTTGTGGGGGTCAGGGAGACGCAAAATAGCACTTTCTACCCTGATGCTACCGCACACCCATGGGGGAATCCAACTCAAAAACCTTGAAAAGTACTACCTGGCAGCACAGCTTAGTTTTGTCAACAAATGGCTAGCAGATGAAGCAACATCTGAGACCCCCCTGCTGCAGACCCTAGTATCCCCGTTGCATATGAAAGAACTCATCTGGGCCCCCTCCCACCTGATGCAAAATGCCCCTTTCATGGCCATCCTGGGACAAAAAATATGGCTCAGGACAGTAACCCTTACCTGCACTAAGCGCCACTACTCCCCGGACATACCATTACTCTCGGACCTATGCGGCTCCGTCGCAGATTTGCACCACCTCAGACACTGGGAAAGGAATGGGATATACTCATGGGGGGACCCGTTTGTGGATGGGGCTTTTAAAGACTTTGAAACACTTCAGGAAGTAGATGGAGTCCATACAGGCCAGTTCCTGTGGTATCAGAAGATGAGAACCACAGCACGAACCAAGTGGACGTCATGGCCGAAAGAACCGGAACCAAACCCCCTGATTACACTACTTTATGCCCTGGGCGAAGGCTGGAAGCCGGTGTCCCAGATCTACGGCCACCTAAGTGACATCCCCAACCCATGGAGTGCTGTTTTGAGAGGCAAATGGGAGGCGGACATGGGCCAGGAACTGTCAGATGGAGAATGGGAAAGGGCCTTGACATTTCCCAAGTCTGTCTCCAGGAACCACAGATTCAGACAAGTACAACTCAACCTGCTACACCGAACATACTTAACCCCATCCAGGCTGGCAAAAATCAATAATATGTCGCCCTCCAATTGCACATGGTGTAGACAGAGCAATGCGGACTTGATCCACGTGTTCTGGAAGTGCATTAAGACCCATCCCTGTGGACCGCCATACAGCAGACAAGCGATAATCTGGGGGTGACTAGATACAAATGGACCCCGGAGGAATGCCTATTGGGCACATACACTAGACCGGCCAAACTCAAGCACCTCACCAGACTAATGGACATTATGTGTATATTGGCAAAGAGGACTATGGCAATGTCTTGGAAGAAAACGATCGGGCCCCAACAGAAAAGCTGGCACTCTGAGCTGAAACGCTGGGTACGAGCAGAAACAACGGCTTGGGAGGACAGTGTAGCCAGATCCACAGATGACTCTAGTATGACCCTGGAGGCCTGGAAAGAACTCACAGACTCCCTGTTTTACCCCTCAGATGACAAGCCCCCATGAACCCACTGAAAACAGAACCATGAACTGAGTTGGCAAGACCTGTGACCATTTTGCCGCTACCTCACTGGGCTCTCACAGACATGGGCCCCCCCTCCCCTTTCCCCCTCCCTCCAGACCATCTGGACCCCCCCCCGCTCCACCAAGCGACATCACCTCAACAGGAAAACACTGGGAGATAGTTAATGTTGTAATGTTAATTTGTTAAATGTTTTATTCTGAAATGCTTATTATCCTCGAAATACGGACATGCTTGGTGTCCTGTAAATGTACTAAATAATAAATGCCAATAAACAAATTTGAAAATAAAATAAATAAATCAATTACTGCGTGTTGGTCAACTCTTCCCCCAAGTCGCCATTGGCGGGACATCCCCTTCAATCTGGCCGTTTAAGATGTGCAGGTCACGTGAATCCATAAGTGACATCCACAAGATTCCTCTGTCCACTGATGCAGATCTTCCTTCTATCCCGTCCCCTCCACGGTCTTCCTTTGAGCATCTAGCATTAAGGTCACCACATAAGAGAATATGTGAGGTGTGGTGGTTAATGGATGCATTGTCAAATAGACTTGTAGCCGTAACCAGAAAGGTTTTGTTTGACAGGGCTTGGGGGTTACAGTAAAGGTTCATGATTACCAAGATGGATGACTTTGCTCCGGACAGTAGGTTCTCAGGATGCTTCCAGTTTACCAGGAGTTCATGGGGGAATAAGTTAGCAGAGATTACTTTGGTTATATTCAAGCCACCAAGGGGTAAGACACCAAGCAAACCTTATTAAGGAGTAGTTCAAAATAATAGGGTAAAGGATAAATTCTGGTAAAGTAAAATATTTTTTAGTCAAGATGTTTTTAGGTGCGGGGGAGAAAGAAAACAGCCTTGGTATCTAGGCTGGGGAAAATATTCAGACAAAAGAGTTCCCTATTTAGGGAACCCACGTCCCCTGCACACTATCCGTGGCCAAAGCCTTAGGGTATTCAAAAAAAGGTCTAGTGCCCGACCTCACAGATAGCAAGTGTGTGGCTAAGATCTTTTCTGGGGGTTATTAGTCATAGTTTAGTTTACTTTTTATAGTGTAGTTTGTGTTCAAGAAAAAAGACATTCTAATTGACAATGTAGTTTCAAAGATAAACAAAATGTATTCTACAATTCCAAAAGAAGGCCCAACGCATTTTGAGTTTTTCCACTCTTCATCAGGGGCGAATTTATGATTTAAACATTTTCTACAAGACAAAATAATAGATATTTCCTATTAATATTTTTGTAACAATTTAACTCTCATCAACAGTTACTTATAAAGCAAAGTTTATGTCTTTCCGAGAGAACATACATATGTACATGTTTTATCATTTTTAGGTAAATAATCCAATGTTGGGGAAAAGCCATGTTAGTGGTCATTGTATATGGCCATGGATAGTGTGCAGGGGACACGGGTTCCCTAAATAGGGAACTCTTTTGCCTGACTATACTCAAGCCACCGCCAGATCTTACCGCAGTCAAAAGGCCAGATGATGGCCAGCCTTTTTGGCCTTTTGCTGCTGGGCTCAAGACTACTTCATATCCATCAAGAGCTAGCTTTTCTCTTAGCCAAGTTTCCTGCAAGCATGCAAAGTCATAATCCCCCAGTTTGACATCAGTTTCTGCGGTCAGGTGTTTGAAGCCCCTTGTATTTCAAGAGACCATCTTTACGCAATTTGGTATGCACAATGTAGAAGTGGGGGATCGGGTGTTGATAGGTGAGCAGAGGGCTTCTTGTGTGGCTATGTACAATCCCGGTTGGCGAAGGCTCCCGGAAGCCAGGACTAGTGCAATTGTTCCAGGTCCTGGTTTTGGCTAGATGAAGGGGGTTTTGTCTCACTGCTTTGCTCCAGGGGGTGATCCGGTTTGAATGTAATGTTCAGGTTAAATCTTTGACCTTTTGGGAATTGACCAGTGTCCTATGGTTCAAGAAGGGATTGTATCTACCATGGTCTTCTCAGAGTCGCAGCATCGTGGAGAGCGGGTTTGCTGGATCTTAACTCTTGTTCCCCCAGCGACCCTATGTGTGTCATATGAAGCGCTTGACAAGTCTGCAGCAACTTTCACTGGAGTTAAATCGAAACCCAGCAGTAGTAGACTTTCAGCTGCATCCATCATCATCCCCTTTACCAGAGGGGATGGAATGTGAAGATATATACAGTCCATCAGTTGTTGGTCTCCAAATTCAATGATCTTCAGGTCTTTAAAGAGCACATGCCATAGATTTGGAATGCTTTGAAGAAGTTCCATGACCATTTTTCTATTTAGGATCAGGTCGTCTTCAGGATCCAGGATTCTCTCCAATTTTATAGAATGCTGGCTATTCTGTTTTGAGTTTTGTGCTCCTTTCTGCCCACTGCTAGTCTTGCCAGTCAGGGGGGAAGGCTGTGGAGGGGTTCATAATTCCTTCTCTGCGTTTATTGTTCCGTCTGGATATTATATCTCGCGATGGCGGAGTCAGAGTTCTTTTCCTTCTGGTCACAGGCTGAAAATGACAGGCGGTTTGTGTCAGCTATAAGTGGCTTGTTATTCAGTATGTTGCCGTTATGATGTCTCTTGGCCACTCTTTTCCTTTTTTTCAGAGAGGGTGAAGGTAGAAAAGTCTAGGCTCTCTGCTATGGGAGCAAGCGTGGCTGTATTTTTCCCACTTACTGTCGGCCGGAGATGTTGGTCTTGCGGTCCACGATCAATCATGGCCATGTCGGACTCAGAGTCTTCGATCGAGTATTGGGTTAAATCCATCAGCTCTTGCATCATTTGTATTTAGTGATTTGATACCGTTACTGTGGACCCCACAGGTCCCGCTAGACAAGTCGTTGAGGCGAGTCCAGAGACTCCCGGGTTGTCCTTTCTTAAGTCCTTCCTCAGGGGGGGTTTAGGGGCCACAATTATGGGTTGAGTTGTGCAACTAATTTTGGTGAACAAAGGGGGGGCTTCTGACTGTGGCTTGGTCCGATCGCGGGGTCAGGGCTGTGACCTTCTTCTTTGTCCTTTGCGTGAAGATTAAGAACTTGTGATTGTTGGCACTGGTGAGTTCTAGATTTCCTCTAAGGGTTTTATCTGGGTTTGTCACCCTTGGCCCCAGTGAAAGATCTTGATTTCCACAGATGGCACAGTCAATAACCCCTCTCTTAATTTTTACTGACTCATGTTTATTATGATCCCTTTCGTTGCCAATTAGGTCGACAAGGCTCGTTGAAAGATTTGTATTGGTTATCTCATTCATTATTTACAGGGCATTAATTTATGCATTTTCCAGCCCATCATCAGTAAGGTCCACTCGTGAGTTTTCCCATGATTGGGGTGTGTAGACTGCTGACGGAAAATACCTGGGACGCAGTCGCCTGAATTTCTGACGGGTTCAGATTTGTCATGGATTTTCCCAGCATCAAAGTTCCTTATTTCGTTGGCTGTGATATTCCATAAACAGGAGTTTAGAATGCATCATGGCCATCAGAGTGGTGTGATCTTTTTTATTGACTCAACGTTTGGTACGTGGAGCCAGAGCGATGGTTAGGGATGACATAGTAAATCAGATTTCTTCTTTTTCTTTTCTCTTTCTGATTACAAGTGTGAATAGTCCAGTCATGTGTTGTTGTCTTGACAATAAGCAGTGGGCAAGCCCTGTGAGGAATCTAGTGTGTACGAAACATATTCACAAGGTTTCTGCTGTTGTGATACACCTTCTAAACTACTTCTGGCAGGTTTCTTAGGAGTAGGGGGCCGTTTGGGGTCTGATGTTTGCTTAACCCTCGTGGCGCTTTTGACAAGGTGGCCGGGAGTGTAGGTCTCAGTTCCTGAAGTGGCTGTTTTAGGGTAAGTTCTGTAACCCTTCACGTTGGCTCTAAGGCCAGAGCTGGGCCGGGTGTAGCTCATGCAGCAGTGTTACGTCCTCGCTACTAGGGCAGTGGATGATGTGAGCCGGGAGAGAGTCCTTGTCGCAAACCACTTTGTTCCGGGTCTCCTTCCCTTTCCTCCATCAATGTGTGAGGGGAGCCTACTGCTGGAGTGGGAGGCTCGCCGGGGCAAGGTGCCATCTTTTAGTTGAAGACACATCAACATTTTCTTCTAGGACTGGCTACTCATCCGTAGTGGGCGGGGTGCAGTCCTTTGCCCCTCAAGAATTTCTGCGTCCAAGAGTTCACCCGAGGGTTCAGGAGTTAAAGTTTTTGCACTCTTAGGTTGGAAAAGGACAGACAAGCTTGTTAGGGAGAATTCTCATTTCAGTGCTTAATTCCTCCCACCTTAGAGACCACCAGCTCTTTTGCTGGACTTAGGACTTTTTATTTTTTAACCCTGGACTGAGTGAGACCTTTTTCACACTCTCTTATGTGTTTTTACCTGATTTGGATTTTGTGTTTTCACTGTTTTTGGAGTCTGACAAACTCCATAGGCATCTGCTTTTTGTATGGTGACACACATCACCTTCAGTGCAGTGTCACAGAGCAATCCTTTTAGATTTATCATAAGGTTTAAATACCTTTTCTTGTGTGAACTACTATTCCCAAGAATAGTAAAGTGAAATAGACTTTACTTACCTTTTCTCTTTTCTCTTATGTGGAGCGCTGGGGGCTTACCTAGTAGCCCCTTATCCTACATTTTCATGTAACATTTTTTATGTTACCCTCAATACTTTAAATGGCTCATGGCAGTGGTTTAATTTTCGTAACTTTGTGCTTTTCTACTGCATGCTGAAACCTAAGCTGCAGTATAAGACCCATTGGTCACCATTTTGTCAAAATGGCCCGGTCGTCTTTTTTCACCATTTTCTTTTTGTGAGGTCTTTCTTGGGTTTTACTCTGCGCGGAGCCAGGTTTGAGCCCTTTGTTTGTTTTGCCTTTGGCCGGCTTCAGTCCTGAAAGCCGCCTCCGGCTCCAGTGTGTGTGGAAAGGCAGGATGTGAAGGAGGTTCCTGAACCTTCCCTGTCCTTTGTCTCTAGGAGTGCATCAATGCAACCAGTCCTGATTGGCTTGTTGGTTGTCCTTTCAGAACAGCCTCCCTGCTGGTTGAGTGACAGCCTAGTCTGTGCATGAACGGGAGAAAGCCGCTTAAAAGGTGAGGGTTTTGAGACTAGAGTCAGAGTCGACCACTGGGAGAAACCCCCGAAGAAACCATGAACGAAGCTTGCTCCAAAAGACCCTCCAGAAGCAGGGCGACCAGAGCTCGAGTCCCCTCGCGAGAGTACAGGACTCAAGGAGTGAAGGAAGCCCAACCTGTATGCGAGATCGGCACCGATGCCGTTTACCACGTGCTGAAACCACAAAGTGCTGCTGATCCGAAAGGAGCCCGTAGCTGCCGATGACCTCCAAATTGCTGCTGCAGGAGTCCTCCGGACATCCTCCCTCTTGTCCTCACGACTGAGGCTCAGGAACCCAGGATCTGCATCGATGCAACAGGACAGAATTCAGCTGGACCACTCTTCTTCAAACCAGAGGTACTGTTTAGACTTGGGGTACTTACCTCAGTGTCTTTTTCAGCTGTGCTGTTCTCAGTTAAGACTCAAACTTGTGGAAATCAGAGTTGGAATCAACTCTAAGGTAAGGCAATGCAACAGCGTGTGACCCTACAAGTTGTGCAAGACTTATCATCTAAGAAGTGACTGTGCTCCATAGACTGTGCTCCAATTGACTTTGGGAGTCATGGCTCCCTGCAGACTCTAGTCCATTGACTTTGATATTTCTGTCCCTCATAGTTGGTAACTTGGTTTTTAGACTGCTATTGCTGGGAAAGGCTTGTGCTAGACTTCAATGGAATATTTAAGTATGTTTACATGCCCCGAGAACGGTTTATACCAAAAGGTGGATTACCTAATACCAAGCAGATAAGTGTTGTGTAGTCTCACAGTTTTACTACATCCATTCTTACCTAACAAAGCTCATGGCTGGTTGGATTCCTTTTTTGTTCACCTTTTGATATGTTCTCAGTAGGTTCATTTTACCCCCTCTCCAGTGGAACTAGTTGGATGCAGTGTATGCAGCCGGTGTGGGGTCTCTGGCTTTCTTTTTGCTAACCTTTTGGGTTTGCAATGAAACTGTATCTGGTGTTGTTGATATTTCTCCGAGGAGCCTTAGTAGTATTTCATCCTCCATGTGTGATGATATTTAAGTGCTCGAGTTGTGGTGGTCAGATTGTGGTTTGGTTGGGGAGTCGACCCTTGTATCTGAGCGAGGATGAGAGTCGACAGATCTCTCACAATCCAGCCTGTGTGATGATCCATCTGATAGGGGAGTAGAAGTGATTTCTCGGCTTCCCGCAAGGTTAAATCCAGTGCAAGGTCCGGAGCACGGGCAGGGCTATTATACACTTACACTTGTATGAGAGTCCAGCCGCTCCAAAGTGGTTGAGTTCTGAGGGCTGCTAAATCAAACAGTGGCGTTGAGTGGGAGTCCCGACGGGTTTGCAGATGAACCCAGATTGGTAGGCTTGTTAGTATTGTCAACTAAGGGTAAGGTTTCCCCCAGCCCACAGCATCTCGGCCCCTCTTTTACCTTACTGAGCTGTAGAGCAGACTAACCCAGCACTTTAGACGGTTCAGTAGCAGCTATCAAAGTAGTTTTATCTTGTGTAATCAAGCTATAAGGAAGTAACCCGTGTGCTCAATGTCGGACTGCGGCCACACATGGGTTGCAATTTGGGCGTTCTCCTTGCCAAAAGTTAAAGTGTCCAGGGTTGTCGGAGAGCCTACAGGCTCAGCTTCAATCTGGCAATCTGGTTCCGTTGCATCTGCTGCAGAAAGTATGGGGGGATGGAACGGGGATTGTAAGCACAGGGACATGGAGGAAGGGCTGTTGTTAGTGTTGAAGGATCGGCAATAGAGGTGGGGGTAAAAGACAGACATATACAAAGAGGCAGTTCTGGTACTTCGCTTACTCGCAAGGTGAGGCGTCTCTCCTCTAGGATGGTGTAGTGGGGGTAGGGCCGGGTGTAAGCATGGAGGTACAGGGTCGCTTTCCCCCTCTCTCCCGAACTTGGAACTTCTTAGAGTACCACCTTCTCCCATCCTTGCGGCACGCTCAGAGTTTTTTAAAGAATCCTTGCCCTTTGGGTGTGTGCGGACATCGCAGACTGCAGGAAACTGCGGCCGCTCCACAGCAGAACGGGATTTATATGGAAACTCCTCCTCTTCCAATAGGCAAAGTAAACAGACCAGGAAAAACGCAGACGGCAGGAAACTCTGGGACAAACTCTGCGGCCGCTCCGTGGCAGAGCGGGGTTTATATGAAAAAGCCTCCTCTTCCCATAGACAAAATAAACAGACCATTAAACAGGCAGCAAACGCAGACCAAAGGAAACTCTGCGACAAACTTCCATTTTTGTTTCAAGTGCATGTCTATTTTATATTCTCTACTTAATTGATTGCAATCACTTGTAATGGAGCAATTATTCCCCTTCTACATTACCCAATCCTTCAGTCACCCTCACCTCTCATACCCACCAACACTGATCACACTGACCAACTCTCCATCAAAATTTAGACTCTCAAACCTCAGTCTGAAAGTGATGCTCATACTCTAGCACTGTCACACTGCCAAGTCGTGTCTCACACGCCCCAATCCCTGCCACACTACCAACCTGACTCACAACTTACACTTGGATTCATGGAATAAATGTGCGCCGAAAATCCCGGCGCAGAGGGGCCAATACGTGCGCTGCGCCGAAAATCAGCGCAAAGCGCAGGGAAACCAGCGCACGTCGATTCATGGAAGTCCCTGCGCAAGAAAAGCAGAGGACGTGCGCGGAAAAAACGCGCGGCGCAGGCCGGCGCACAGGTCAACCTACGTCGTGCGCCACGGCCACTGCGCCATCACTCCGAGCGCAGCGCACAGCTCTAAAGTAGGCGGGACACAGGGCGGGACACTCGGAATGGGGAATAAAATGGGGCACAACACTCGGAATGGGGAAGAATGTGGGCAGCACGGGGAAAGTTTAGGAGGCAAGTGCGCGGAACGCCCACACGCTCGCATACAACACGTATTCATGGAATAGAATAGGGCAAAAAAGCGCACGCTCAAAGCAGCGCACAGGCACAAACAGGCACAAACACGACCGCCACAAGAAAGCAGGCGGTAGCGTCTCTGCGCCTGCAAGAAATGTGCGCTAAAAGGTGCGCCAACAAATAGCACCTATATACAGACATGATCAATGTCCAATACTGTGGCCCTCCAGGACAAATGACGCACAAAGGGGTACCCACAAACACAGACACGCGCAGAGAGAAAAAATAAACGTGTGCGTGCATACCGGGGTGCGCGGTAAGTTGCACACGCGATATTGGCGGGTACGTGGATTTCAGGGGTGCGCGGGAAGTTCCACACGCGATATGGCAGGGTACGTGGATTACAGGGGTGCGCAGGAAGTTCCACACGCGAAATGGCCGGCTACGTGGATTGCAGGGGTGCGCGGGAAGTTCCACACGCGATATGGCAGGGTACGTGGATTTCAGGGGTGCGCGGGAAGTTGCACACGCGAAAAGGCCGGCTACGTGGATTTCAGGGGTGCGCGGGAAGTTCCACACGCGAAATGGCCGGCTACGTGGATTTCAGGGGTGCGCGGGAAGTTCCACACGCGATATGGCCGGCTACGTGGATTGCAGGGGTGCGCGTGAAGTTCCACACGCGATATGGCAGGGTACGTGGATTTCAGGGGTGCGCGGGAAGTTGCACACGCGAAAAGGCCGGCTACGTGGATTTCAGGGGTGCGCGGGAAGTTCCACACGCGAAATGGCCGGCTACGTGGATTTCAGGGGTGCGCGGGAAGTTCCACACGCGAAATGGCCGGCTACGTGGATTGCAGGGGTGCGCGGGAAGTTCCACACGCGATATGGCAGGGAACGTGGATTTCAGGGGTGCGCGGGAAGTTCCACACGCGATATGGGCGGCTACGTGGATTGCAGGGGTGCGCGGGAAGTTCCACACGCGATATGGCCGGCTACGTGGATTCCAGGGGTGCGCGGGAAGTTCCACACGCGATATGGCCGGCTACGTGGATTGCAGGGGTGCGCGGGAAGTTCCACACGCGATATGGCCGGGTACGTGGATTGCAGGGGTGCGCGGGAAGTTCCACACGCGAAATGGCCGGGTACGTGGATTTCAGGGGTGCGCGGGAAGTTCCACACGCGATATGGCCGGCTATGTGGATTTCAGGGGTGCGCGGGAAGTTCCACACGCGAAATGGCCGGCTACGTGGATTTCAGGGGTGCGCGGGAAGTTCCACACGCGATATGGCAGGGAACGTGGATTTCAGGGGTGCGCGGGAAGTTCCACACGCGATATGGGCGGCTACGTGGATTGCAGGGGTGCGCGGGAAGTTCCACACGCGATATGGCCGGCTACGTGGATTCCAGGGGTGCGCGGGAAGTTCCACACGCGATATGGCCGGCTACGTGGATTCCAGGGGTGCGCGGGAAGTTCCACACGCGATATGGCCGGGTACGTGGATTGCAGGGGTGCGCGGGAAGTTCCACACGCGATATGGCCGGGTACGTGGATTGCAGGGGTGCGCGGGAAGTTCCACACGCGATATGGCCAGCTACGTGGATTCCAGGGGTGCGCGGGAAGTTCCACACGCGATATGGCCGGCTACGTGGATTCCAGGGGTGCGCGGGAAGTTCCACACGCGATATGGCCGGGTACGTGGATTGCAGGAGTGCGCGGGAAGTTCCACACGCGAATTGGCTGTGTGCTCCCAGGCATTACCTGTACACCCTCCACGGCCCCTGCAGGCAGCACACACCACAGGGAACTACCCTGCACACCTGCTCATGTCTCCCACCACCCCCACCCCCCATCCACCAGGGACACCCTCCACCAGGCCCCCACCCATGTCTCCCACCACCCCCACCCCCAGCACTGTGGGGAACCTGCCAGCAGGCCCCCACCCATGTCCAACCCATGTCTCCCACCACCCCCAACCCCCCATCCACCAGGGACACCCTCCACCAGGCCCCCACCCATGTCTCCCACCACCCCCACCCCCAGCACTGTGGGGAACCTGCCAGCAGGCCCCCACCCATGTCCAACCCATGTCTCCCACCACCCCCAACCCCCCATCCACCAGGCCCCCACCCATGTCTCCCACCACCCCCAGCACTGTGGGGAACCTGCCAGCAGGCCCCCACCCATGTCCAACCCATGTCTCCCACCACCCCCACCCCCAGCACTGTGGGGAACCTGCCAGCAGGCCCCCACCCATGTCCAACCCATGTCTCCCACCACCCCCAACCCCCATCCACCAGGGACACCCTCCACCAGGCCCCCACCCATGTCTCCCACCACCCCCACCCCCAGCACTGTGGGGAACCTGCCAGCAGGCCCCCACCCATGTCCAACCCATGTCTCCCACCACCCCCACCCCCAGCACTGTGGGGAACCTGCCAGCAGGCCCCCACCCATGTCCAACCCATGTCTCCCACCACCCCCAACCCCCATCCACCAGGGACACCCTCCACCAGGCCCCCACCCATGTCTCCCACCACCCCCACCCCCAGCACTGTGGGGAACCTGCCAGCAGGCCCCCACCCATGTCCAACCCATGTCTCCCACCACCCCCACCCCCAGCACTGTGGGGAACCTGCCAGCAGGCCCCCACCCATGTCCAACCCATGTCTCCCACCACCCCCAACCCCCATCCACCAGGGACACCCTCCACCAGGCCCCCACCCATGTCTCCCACCACCCCCACCCCCAGCACTGTGGGGAACCTGCCAGCAGGCCCCCACCCATGTCCAACCCATGTCTCCCACCACCCCCAACCCCCATCCACCAGGGACACCCTCCACCAGGCCCCCACCCATGTCTCCCACCACCCCCACCCCCAGCACTGTGGGGAACCTGCCAGCAGGCCCCCACCCATGTCCAACCCATGTCTCCCACCACCCCCAACCCCCATCCACCAGGGACACCCTCCACCAGGCCCCCACCCATGTCTCCCACCACCCCCACCCCCAGCACTGTGGGGAACCTGCCAGCAGGCCCCCACCCATGTCCAACCCATGTCTCCCACCACCCCCACCCCCAGCACTGTGGGGAACCTGCCAGCAGGCCCCCACCCATGTCCAACCCATGTCTCCCACCACCCCCAACCCCCATCCACCAGGGACACCCTCCACCAGGCCCCCACCCATGTCTCCCACCACCCCCACCCCCAGCACTGTGGGGAACCTGCCAGCAGGCCCCCACCCATGTCCAACCCATGTCTCCCACCACCCCCACCCCCAGCACTGTGGGGAACCTGCCAGCAGGCCCCCACCCATGTCCAACCCATGTCTCCCACCACCCCCAACCCCCATCCACCAGGGACACCCTCCACCAGGCCCCCACCCATGTCTCCCACCACCCCCACCCCCAGCACTGTGGGGAACCTGCCAGCAGGCCCCCACCCATGTCCAACCCATGTCTCCCACCACCCCCAACCCCCATCCACCAGGGACACCCTCCACCAGGCCCCCACCCATGTCTCCCACCACCCCCACCCCCAGCACTGTGGGGAACCTGCCAGCAGGCCCCCACCCATGTCCAACCCATGTCTCCCACCACCCCCAACCCCCCATCCACCAGGGGCACCCTCCACCAGGCCCCCACCCATGTCCCCCTGGCCCCTGGTCCTGACGATACACAATAATGGCAGTAATGGCCAGCATACCCAGCACAAACACCCAGGCAAGGATTGCATGCACCCACATAGTGAATGCAATCACATGACACAACCCCAAAGGCAAGTATGCAAAAGAACACATGTCCGCCACACACACATACACAATGGGTGCAAGTGAATGTCAAAACCCATATCATGACATGTAAGAAACCAAAGAAAAAATGACACAAGTGTAAGATAATATAAAAATGTATTAAAAAAAAAATCAAGTAAACTAATACAACTATCTGGCAAAGCAAATAAAAGGTCCATGTCCGGGAACAAAAATGAGAAACAAAAAAACAAAGGATAGAAAAATCAATAGATTTTGTCCAAAGTAAACACATGTAGTATGAAATGAAAGAAAAACCATTACGACATGGTGTAAACAATATGAAAGTAAAAAAATGTACCTCCCAAAAAATAACAATATATACAGGATTGTTCAAGGGTCCATGAGCCCAACACCACTAATGAAACCTAATACTAACTAATTAAAAAAATATGTACAAAGAAGTGGCCATTGTCCAAGCGGTCCAAAATAATAAAAAGAAATAAAGGAAACCTAGCACTAACTAAAAAACTATATACAAAGGCAGCGGGCTAGTCCTGCGGCTCACTTGGTGATGCTGGCCAGGGCATCCTCGAACTCCATGTCAATGTCCTGGAGGCGGGACTCAGTCCTGGCCCCGAGGTCTCGCAGGGACAACCCCATGTGCTCACCAAATTCCCTGCGAGCCTCCTCGAGGCACTCAGCCCGCCTCAATGCCTGATGCATGGAGATCTCCGCCCTGGCCATGGCGAGCCGCTCCTCTTCCGCCCGCTGCCGCTCCGCACCTATCCGCTGGCCAAACTCCTCCCACACGGAACACACCGCCATGCCAGGGTTGCCCTGCCCTCCGGCCGATGCCTGCCCCTCCGATCTTGATGGCCCTGAGCCATGATGCCTCCCACGTCGAGCCCGCTGCTGCCTCCGACGCCACTGCCTCTGCCAGCACGACGGCATCCAGGCTGATGGTAACCACCGACGCCGTCGTGCACGTGCCCTGCCCGATGATGCCGGCACATCTTCCATCTGCTGGGGTCCACTTGCTGTGTCGTCCACCCCTGCTGGACCTCCGACTCCCAACTGCGGCAGGGATGGGATCCCCACCGAGCTGGCTGCATTGGTCGGGGCAGGTCCACAGGGGGCCATGGTGGCATCTGGGCCGGAAGACGGCAAGGAGAACGACCGGTGGATAGCCTGCACAGAGGAGGAGAGGGCCGTCAGATTGGCCAACACATGCAGGAACCCCCCGAACATGGCCGATCCCAATTGGGCCACGTCGGCACGGTGCACTTCGTGATGACGTGCGTGCTCCTCCCGGGAAGCACGCACGGCATCACGAATCACAGCCGTGCGCATCGCGACCCCAATCAGGACCTGCTCCACGCGGCCAGGGGTTCCCACGGCCGCAGGTGGAGGGGAGTCAGTTGACATGGACATCCCCTCTACCTGCGGACGGGCCTGGGACGGGGCATCCCTGCTGGTGCATGGTGGTGCACTCACAGGGTCAGGGACAGCGACATGCACAGGCACCTCCACGGTGACCTGTGCTGCCTCCTGCCCCTGGCCCTGGACTGCACCACTTGCACCAGCAGGGATGCTCCCACCAGGCCCCATGTGTGCACCAGTGTCGGCCTCCTCCTCCTCTGTGCAAACCACCAACCTGGATGGCTCCTCACCGTCTCCCGCCGTAGCAGGCCCCTGTGGGGGCTCACCCACCCCTTCCGCTGCAGCCGTGGGGGCATCCCCGCCGCCTTGCTCCACAGCGCCGTCTCCGCCCTCTTCTTCACTAGCCGCTGCGTAGAGGGAGACAAAGGACACAAGCATCAGGCTACTGTACAATGGTCCCCTAGACAGGAAGCAATAGCAGATGAGCACCCCTGTCAAAGTACACTTCCATCATGTCCCTCCACAACACATGGGTCAGTCCAGGCAAAACACACACAGTAACAGGCATGGTGCATGCCATGCACATTTCCATGCATGTCCAATTGACTCTTGAAACATTCAATGATATGTAACTCACATGCATCATGGCTCATGCATATCACATGCACACACTTCACCTCAGTCACATCCATCTGGCCCCAATCACACCGAACACAGGCAAAACAAGGGTAAGTTGGGTGCGTCACTGAATCTGTGCATTGTCACACACATGTGTCATGCATCCATGGCATGCACAAGTCACAGACATGCAGGTCAGGCACACAGACATGGCTACCATATATGTACCTGGCATCAGCACCCATCCTTCACCCCCATCCATGTCCAGGTACAGAGACTGGCATGCTCTCATGTCCCAAATCTGCATAGTGCTCCCCATGCCGCATTTCAACACATGCAACAACCATGTGGGTCACACATCACTGGTCGCACATGCATTACCATGATGTCCCAGCACACATACATGCATACATGGCCCATGGCACACATACAGGCAAGTATCATAGAACCAGCACACCGCAACATGCCCTGTCTCACACAGTGATGCTTGGACACTTACCGCTCAACTCCAGACGGGTCTCCCTCTCAAGGATCTGGGCGTGGAGCGCTGGGCGTACGCGTTCCAGGACCCTCTTCTGGATGGAACTCATGTGGCCCCGGCCCCCCTCCACGAGGCGCCGGGCCTTCACAAGGGTCCTGGACCTCAAGTCCTCCCAGCGCTTCTTGATCTTCAAGACGTTGCGGGTTGCCACCCCCTCCGCGTTGATGGCAACCACACAGTCGGCCCAGATCCTCTCCCGTCCTTCCTTGCTGGCGCGGGACGATCCAAAGAGGGCATCATACTGCCCCAGGACATGCTCCACCAGGACACCAACTTCGGTGGCAGTGAAGCTGGTGCCCCTCTGCCCCTCTGGCCTGGGGTTGCCACTGGTGCCAGATGTAGAAGTGCCCGACATGGCAACCCCAGAGGCAGGTGTGGGTGGGCAACTGGGTCCTGGGGCTGGGCTGTGGAGCGATGTAATCCCAGTTGGGAGTCTTCAGTTCCAGCAGGGGTGGACACAGCAAGTGGACCCCTGCAGATGGCTGATGTGCAGGCACCAAATGGCAGGGCACGGTGGCAGCAGGCAGGCAGCAGCAGATAGCACGTGGGAGGCTGCTCAGGGCACTGGGGGGGCAGTAACTCGGCCTTCGGGGCAGGAGCGTGGTGTTCCGTGTGTTTTCGGGTGGCCAGCTTGATACGGAGTGATTTGGCACGTGAAATTCCTGCACGTCAGCGTGAAATCCGAGGAAAGGCCCTTAGCGCGTAAGTGCGTCAGCACGCATACGCGATTCTATTGGACCAGAGTCCCTCATCGCGTAAGCGCGTCTGACGTGATCCGCACGGGCGTTCCCCACTCAGCACGTGAAGACGGAGCACACGTGGAAATACTGCACGTCAGAGTGTCATCGCGTGTAATTTGTCAAAAGTGCGCGTACACGCCATTGGCCTATGTACGTGTATTTCATCGCGTGTAATTGGCCAAAAGTGCGCGTACGCGCCATTGGCCTAAGTACGTGTATTTCAGGGGCGCGCGGCCACTTACACAAGCAAGTACGTCAGCGCACCTGTATGCCTGCTGCGTGGGAATTTCCACACGCGATTGGAGTGGGAACTCGATTCCAGGGGTGCGAGGCTCACACGCTCGCCTACAACACGCGCAAGGCATTAATTTGCGCACCTTTCAATAAACAAGCCAGATGCCAGGATGAACATACCGTTCCTAGCAGCAGTGGCAGTGGGCTACCAAAGGAGGAGGAGGAGGAGAGTCAGGGCCAGAATATTCACACCCAGAACCAGCCTATTCGGGATGCCTGATGACCAGGTGTATGGGAGGTACAGGTTTCCAGCACACATCATACTGGACCTGGTCAGTGAGTGGGAGGATGACCTCACATCACCCACCCTGTGCTCCCAAGCACTCAGCCCCCTGCAGAAGGTCCTGAATGTACTGCACTTCTTGGCCACTGGATCCTTTCAGCGGACAAGTGCCATAGTGGGTGGTGTGTCACAGGCCACGCAGTCACGCTGCCTACACCAGGTCTTGAACATCATCACTGCACGGCCATCAGTCCGCAGGCACATATATCTCCCCAGGACTCATGCAGAAAGGCGGACGTGCATCCAGGAATTCTATGGTGTGGCTCAATTCCCCAAAGTGCTTGGTGCAATTGACTGCACACATGTGGCTCTACGTCCACCCAGGGCAACAGAGCACATCTATAGAAACCGCAAGCACTGGCATTCCATCAACGTGCAAGTTGTATGCAATGCCAAGGGAATAATCACATCAGTATATGCCAACTATCCAGGGTCCACCCACGACAGCTTCATCTACAGAATGTCTACCCTATGCCGGGACCTAGAGGCTGGCCAGCATGGAGATACATGGCTGCTTGGTGAGCATGAATGCCACTGCACATGCATGCATGTCAGATACTGGGTCATGACACAACACCACTAATGATACCCATCACCACCTCCGCAGGGGACAGTGCCTACCCTATCAGCCCCCACATGATGACCCCAATCCGGAACCCCACCACGCCACCCCAGGTAAGGTACAACACAGCCCACATTGCAACACGGGGCATAGTGGAGCGCACATTCGGAGTGCTCAAGTCACGCTTTCGCTCCCTTGACCGTTCTGGCGGGCAGCTGTTATATGCTCCCCGAATAGTGTGCAGGATCATAGTGGCAGCATGTGTCCTGCACAACGTTGCAACACGCCGGGGCCTGCCCGTGGACATGGTGGTGCCCCCACATCCACAACCACATGCACGCCCGCTGCGCATGGGAGGGGAAAGGGCACGGGGGGAGGCAGCCCGTACGCAACTGGTGGCCAACTTCTTCACCTAGGAATCACAGTGCTGGCTAGTGCACACTGCTCTGGCACATACCATCTGACAATCAATGATGACACTACCTGACAATGTCTGAAAATTACTTGACAATAAACAGTCAGATACACATCAGCCTGAGATTGTTAACATGGAAGTGTCAATATGTGTGCACCCCTAGCTACACATACACCAGCAATGCATCACAACGCAAAGACACAACTCCATCAATCTAATATGCATTGCCACAGGCGATTCACTACATGACAACATTGCCATGTCACCCATTCCCTTCACAGTCCCGCCACTGAGGACACCATGTCATGGTATGTGACAGCAAACAAACTGGCCATCACAACATGACACCAGTGTCACAAATAGCAGTGCCCCAAATGGAACATAGCCGCACTTGAGCAGCTAACCGCCCTGGAGCCACTACTACACACCTGTGTAAGAGTAATTTCAATCAAATTACACACCAACCCACCCTGAAGCCCACCCAAACAAGACACATTGCATGTAATCAATGGTAGTCTCATTACCTGATTCTGCTGGTATGTCCTCACCGTCCAGATGTACAGTGATGGCGCCATGCAAAAGTGTCAGTGCACATCTACCGACATGTAGTCTGACTCCAGAGAGTATGCCCTTGTGAAGATCTGTGTGAAATACCTGCAAAACATGAGCAACATATGTAAGTAGAGGCACATATCAAACCATCATGCATAGTTAGGTGCAACAACAATGAACACTATGAATGTCTACACAGTATTGACTATGGACTGGCCAACAGCTCATGGGAGTCCAATGTCACCGTGTAATTTGCTGTCACTTGGGCACACCCTTTGCAAGCCCATGGAAATGGAAGCAGGAGGGGTGTGGATGTCTGCTACCCAAGCATCGAAACCAAACTCAGGACAAGCCTGCATGTGCCCAGCCACAATACAGTGTATGCCCAGGTACCCACACAAGGCAACACTCTTGCAAAATAAAAATAAAAATGAGAAAAAATGGCCATGAAAGGGCCGGCGGGGGGGGGGGCCACCTATGAGGTCCGAGGACAGGATACACGCCACAATCCACCTGTGTGGATCATGGGAAAGGAAAACACCCCATAGGCTCGTGGCCCACACGGCTACTCTGTTGTGGGAGATGAGTCGCTATGGCTCTGGCCAGACCCTGCAGCTGACTCTGGAGGTGGGGGAGCTGCCTCAGAAGATGGTGTGACAATGGGAGGCAGCCCACGCAAAGCACGAGTTTGCTCCTCCATGGCTGCAAGCAGGCGGGTCTGGTAGTTCTGGTTCTGGGTTATAATCATGCGGAGGTCCCCATGCAGTAACTCCCGGGATGACCTGACCTCCGCACGAGTTGCCTGCATCTCGGCCGAGAGCGTCCGTGTCAGACGCTCCAGCTGCTCCTCTGTCCTTCTATGGGATGAAGCCTCAAGCTCTAACAGGGTCGACCTGAGGTGACGGAGTTCTTCCCTCAGGCCTTCCCTGTGGCGCTGGGACTCCATGGAAAGTGATTCCCGCAGAGTCGCCAGTGCCGCCCGCCTGTCCATGTTGGACGCCAACATATCCTCCCTGTGTGCCTGGCAGATGGACTCTGTAGCCTGCTCCAGTCGCTCCATCAGCCTTTCTGGGGGGACAATGGAAGTGGCCACCCTATCCATGGCCTGTGCAATCATCTCGGATGATGCTGCCTGTTGGGTGGCCATACCGTAGATGGATTGCTCCCAAACGGTATTGCCAGGTGGCATACGGCCACCACGTTGACGGGCACCACACCTGCCTGGGGCAAGGCGGACTGCGCCTTGCTGTGCCGGCAAGGCCTCAGGCTGCAGGACTGCATTCCCTCTCTGATCTGCAGCCCCAGGAACAGGATCAGAGATTGGGTGGTGTGGCCCTGCATCCGTAACCACCGGAGGCTGATCTGCCGACACTGACATCCCCATTGAGGGCAATGGCCCGGCTGCAGGTGGGTCGGACAGAGGAGATTCTCTCCCAAGAACACTCACCTGCGACTGCACATAGGTGTCATCCTCCGAGTCTACACCTGAATACTGCTCGGGGGAGGAACCCCCAGAGACACCCCTCGACAGCACGGCCTGCAGCACTTGTGGGTTTTCACCCACAAACACACCACGTCCCTCACTTGTGGTAGGTCGGCCCGGGTTGCCCTCCTGGGACGGCTCCACCACCACATCCCCAGCATCAACAAGTGCTTCGTCCCCTGCAAAGACATGAAAGAGAAAAATGGAAACAGGCATTAGCACCATGGCATGCAACAAGGGCTGATGAACAACAGAGGCAGTAGTTCTACGACACATGTCCAACATGACTGGGAGACCTCCTATGCATTCACCATCACTGGGTCTGTAGGGGAGGCTCAGGGCATACAATGTACAGATTGGAGAGCAACGCCTGCTCACCTTGCTGCCTAGCACTGCCATCACACATTGGCCGGTGATTGCCATGTCAAAGGCACATGCCATCACACACATGGCATGTGACATAGCCACCAAGTGAAGAGGGAGAGGAGGGCTACTTTTTTGGATTTCAACCACTCTGGTCCTGACATTGCATCGTCACATCAATAAGTATACATGTTGTACATGGATCTGCTAGTCCAAATTGGCAACGATGCACAGTGCCTTGTCTACATCAACAAAATGCAGTAAACAATGTGATTCCACCTCCCCATCACCTGTAAAGGATTCATATTGCATTCGTGAAGCACCGGTCAAGTAATGTATGAAGGTACAGCGGAGCACTGAGGGGTGGTGGGGCAGAAGGGGATGCCAGTCAACAATCCTACTGGTGCTGGTGTCATTCATGTCACGCAAGTGCAGGGGTGGGTGGCACAATGAAGTGCAAGGGGAAGTGGCGGCTGGAAGTGCTGTACAAGGTAAGTAGGACTTGACGTCAAGGGCAGATGGTGTTAGGCGCAGACAAGTGCTGGGGGGGTGGCCTATAGGGGTACAGAGACAATCATGCAGTGCTGTGGGCTCGGAGGGGACAGGGGAGGTACACACTGCTTCTGGCTCGGCAAGGTCCTTTCAGATTTCTATGTGTCCTGCAGAGTTGTCACATGCCGCAGATATGTGCCCTTGGATTGGGGATCTCATCTTGGTGAAAAGGGTGAGGCGCTATTGCCTTTGGAGCATGTGGCAGGCCAGTTTGCCAGAGGATGGCCATGATGCAGGACATTCCCTCTCTGCCACCCGGCACCTGTGGTTTGGGTTCACAAGATCCGAGTCATGCCAGGACTCTGCATTGGCATGGGGCTTCAGACAGGTGGTCATGACCGTGGCAAAGACATCCAGTGTACCTGACATGGAGTGGAGCATGGAGTGGGCCCTGTCAGGATGGGAGTGAGCCTAAGGGGGAGCTGGATGGGGGGGAGATTTTGGCAGCATGAGCCTCGACTGACACACACTTCATGGGTCGGAATACCAAGAAGGTGTGTGACAGTGGTGAGGGTGGCTTTGCCTGTGGGGTGGTGAGGGTGAGCTGGGAGGAGAGGAGAATGTGATCACTCCAGGAGAGAGGAGTGCAGAGATGGACGGAGAGGGGAAAGTCAGATGAGATCAGAGCATCAAGAGTGTGCCCTGCAGAATGAGTAGGGACAGACGGGAGTCTAGAGGGTGAGAGGGAGTTGCTGAGGTCACAGAAAGGTCACGTGGGGGCGTCAACAAGCATGCAGGTGGATGCGTACAGCACCAAGGATGAGGATTTCTGTGTCTGGGGACATGAGTGAGGAGGAGAGGTGAGGACACTCAGAAAGGAAGTAGTACATTTGACCAGTTTTCCCAGACACAGTACGCACTGTTTGAGAATGTCAAGGTGTGGTGGAGAGAGACCTCACACAAGCCATTCCAGAGTGGAGTAGGTCTAAGTAGGAGTGACAGTGGCAGGAATACCCTCAGGGAAGCCAAGGGCACACCCCCCCTGCACAGTAGTGGCGGGCCAAGGAGAGGGTCAAGGATGCAGACAGAGCTGGCCGTCAGACATGTTTCCATGAGACCAAGGATGTCAAGGTGCATAACCTCATGTAAGTGACAGATATCGGAGGAATGCCTGATGCAGCCGCAGTGAAAGGAGTGTAATTGTGGAGGAGGTTGACAGCCTTGTAGGACTTACGGGGAGTGCTAGAGATCAGAGGTGCAGCATGTGTAGGAGTTGGAGTGGGAGGCGGAGAAGGTTCATGGGAGGGTGCAGGGAGGCAGTGCAGGATTGATGAGGAGAGAGGAGGGGGGACAGCAGGAGAGGTAAGGAAGTTGATGAGATGTGGGTAGCATTTCTCAAGGAGATTGAGGTTGGCCTAAGGGCCTTGGACTGAGACGCTCCCATTACCATGCACATCAATAGTGGCCTCTGAGGATTGGAAGGAGGCCAGGAGTACACCCCAACGGGTCCCACCAATGATGGTGGAAGAGGAGCAAGGAGAGAGGACAGGGACCATGTGAAGGGTCTATGGGACAGGCAAAGGCATGTATGAGCAGATGTCAGTGAGAGTTAGCTTAGAGTAGGCTCAGATGCACTGGTCAGCAATAGGGTGGGTCGCATTGGAGGGCAGGGTGCCCTCATTTGACTTTTGGCAAGCAGGTGTCGTGAGTAGGGCACGATGGTCTGAACTGTAGAAGTCATGGAAGATAGACCATGAAGAGCAGCATGGAGTGTGAGGGAATGGGGCTCGAAACCAGACGGTACCAAAGCCCACAGGTAGGAGGTGGATGTCAAGGCAACATCCACAGTATGACAGCATGTTGGTTGGCATTTATATACAGAGGACGCATTAGCATGTGGTATCATTGCATGTCAGGCATGTGAAGATGAAACTTGAATGGCTGGGGGAAAGGATAGGAATGGTATGTAAGACATCAGATGAATAGACAGGGGAGTATGAGCAACAATGTAGTGACAAAATGACAATTCAAGGGCAACTTCCATGGTGTCGGCCCATATGTGCACTGTTGCCAGTAGGGATAGTGCTGTGGCCAGATGGTGTTGCACTGAACATACTGGATGAGGCACATGGGTGCCACTATCAACTCTGCCACACACCCCCTTGACAGGCACCCAACATGAATGCTTCACACACACACCATGCACATGGATAATACACACATGCATGTGCACTCACCGGATGATGCCTCGTAATCAGGGAGGTCTCCCACACCTTGGAGTTGTCCCTCGGTGACGTAGGATCCAGCTACGGACTCGTGTGGTGTGAGTTCTATTTCCTGTGCTGGGGACCCACCTCCAGTCACCAAGGTTGCGGCATGACTTGAGGCCAGCTTATCCTTTGCCCTGCGCTTAAGGTCATTCCAGCGCTTCTGGCAATCACTAGCTGTGCGCCTCACTACTCCAAGGGCACTTATTCTGTCAGCAATGGTCTGCCAGTGTGCCTGGCGTCTGGCATGTGTGGTCTTGGACCCTGCAACGATGACCATTTCCCTATCATGATCTGACACATACTGAACAAGTGCATTCAGTTCGGCGTCTGTGAAGCTTGGCTTCCTTGATGGGCCGGACTGTGCAGCCGTGCCTGGGGCATCAGCCTGTGCCGGACGTGCACTCTTCCTCTTGCGCTTGGAAGGGGGTGGGGATCCAGAGTGTCCTACGCCGCTGTGGACACTAGGGGCAGGAGTCGTGGTGGACTCAGTACTGGGTGTGTGGGATTGCCCACTCAGCATGGGAGTAGGTGCAGGCATTGGGGGTAGTGGGATGGGGTCAGGCCTGATCTGAGGTGCATGAACTAGGACCGACACAGTCTTGGCAGGGTGTATGAGAGGTGGGGTGGATGGAGCCACACCCTGGCTACGGGGGCCAGCAGATGACCTATCTGGCATAGATGCGCGTGCCCTGATGACACCAATGTGCACCGGTGCACGTGCAGTGGACCTGCTGACCTGGATGTCAGCGATGGGATCACCCTCGGACAGGTCTGGTGCCACAATGGCCTGGTCCGACAAGGGCTGATCAGGGTTGGTATCAGCCACATGACTCTCAACTGGGGGGGGGGGGGCATGGGTGTCCCTGACTGTTCCTCCAGACTGGGGGGGACAGGGGCACCCTGCAAGTCACAACCACGTCCCCTAGTGGATCCTCCACGGCCACCACGTGTGGCTCGGCCACCTTTGCCACCCTTACGGCTTGCACGCCTCCCAACCATGGCACTGATGGTATTGTGCGTATGGGAGTCGGTGTGCACAATTGTCCTGGGCAATTGGGTGTCAAAGGGGTTGGGTACCAGATGGTATTCGTACCCTAGTGCAGTGGCAAGGCTATATGACACCCCTGGGGAAAGATGACGGGTCACGCAACGCACAGGCACCCCAAAAAAGTTAAGGAACGTGCACAATACCCCTCCTAGACCACGTGTGCTGATGGAAAACCCTGCACTACGCTGTGGCATCCAGTAACACAATGAACGTATGCGTGTCACACGCAGCCTAGAATGACCTCTGAAGGGGTAGGCTACACACGGGGCAAGCACAGATGTTAGATACGTGCGTGACTCACCGTCTGCCAGGTAAAAGAGCGTGAAAAATGAGCGCTTTTGGTTGGCAACACCCCCGCCAAAAGAAGATGTGTACGCTGTCTGAGGAGACAGGACAACAGTAGAAGGGGACACTGTTTGAGGGAACAGGCCCAGGTAAACCAGTACAAGAGGAAAAAGAGAAAAAGCTGTCAGAGGTAACAGGGAGTACGAACTGGAAACGCCGTGAAGTAAATCGCGTGTGAAACGACAAGAAGTACAGAATTCACCCACTCGCTCTCCACGAAAAGCACGTACAAGGAAATGGTGTTCAACACTACCTTTTATACAGGCCCACACGTACAGCGTCACTTACGGCGTGTACGTGCTTGGCCCATGTTCACCAATCACACGCTTTGACACTCCTGCGTGTAGCTCACTTTTCACCAATCACACGCTTTGTCACTCCTGCGTGTGGATCCTTTTTCACCAATCACACGCTTTGACACTCCTGCGTGTAGCTCACTTTTCACCAATCACACGCTTTGTCACTCCTGCGTGTAGATCCATTTTCACCAATCACACGCTTTGACACTGCACGTGCAGGTAACTATTGACACACATATGCTGGTGACGGGTTTTCGCGCGATTCGCTGAGTGTGGGGTTTTCACGTGCAAATTCACTCCCTATCAGGCTGTCCACGCGTTCAAACACGAAAGACCACGCTCCTGGCCAGGAGGCCAAATTTAAGTCCCCCAGAGCCCTGAGCACGCTCCCACCTGCCATCGGCTGCTGCCTGACTGCCTGCTGGCCACGTGCCCCACAGTGCTGGTGGGTGGGGGTGGTGGGAGACATGGGTGGGGGCCTGGTGGAGGGTGCCCCTGGTGGATGGGGGGTGGGGGTGGTGGGAGACATGGATGGGGGCCTGATGGCAGGTGCCCCTGCACTGCTGGGGGTGGGGGTGGTGGGAGACATGGGTGGGGGCCTGGTGGAGGGTGCCCCTGGTGGATGGGGGTGCAGGGGGACATGATCAGGTGTGCAGGGTAGTCCACTGTTTTGTGGGCTGCCTGCAGGGGCCGTGGAGGGTGTACAGGGTACACCTGTGAGGGCCCACCCAGCCTATTCGCATGTGATAATTCCCACGCACCCCTGTGATACACGTACCCTGGCCAATCGCGTGTTGAACTTCCCGCTACCCCTGTAATACACGCACCCTGGCTGTTCGCGTGTGATAATTCCCGCGTACCCCTGTGATACACGTTCCCTGGCCTATCGCGTGTTCTACTTCACGCGTCCCCCTGTAATACACGTTCCCTGGCCAATCGCGTGTTGAACTTCCCGCTACCCCTGTAATACACGCACCCTGGCTGTTCGCGTGTGATAATTCCCGCGTACCCCTGTAATACACGTTCCCTGGCCTATCGCGTGTTCTACTTCACGCGTCCCCCTGTAATACACGTTCCCTGGGCAATCGCGTGTTGGACTTCCCGCTACCCCTGTAATACACGCACCCTGGCTGTTCGCGTGTGATAATTCCCGCGTACCCCTGTAATACACGTTCCCTGGCCTATCGCGTGTTCTACTTCACGCGTACCCCTGTAATACACGTACCCTGGCCAATCGCGTGTTGAACTTCCCGCTACCCCTGTAATACACGCACCCTGGCTGTTCGCGTGTGATGATTCCCGCGTACCCCTGTAATTCACGTTCCCTGCCTAGTCGCGTGTAGTACTTCCCGCGTACTCCTGATTTGAAGATTGCCCGCTTTGCTTTCCTTGTTTGCCTGCCCTGTGAAGTGGTCCAGGGTTAGCGCAGCCCTTAGCGATGATTTAGCGATTTTGATGGCTTTTCCTTGCGCGAGGGCGTTCTTGGGGGCGTTACTGGCGCTGCTGCAGGCTCGCTGCGATTCTCTGCGCCACGGCTGGTTTGGGAGCTTGAAATCCATGAATACGCTGTGCGCGGAAATCTGTTTTAGCGCACGTGCCTGGCGCAGACTATCGCAGGCGCACGCTGTGCGCCAGCCGCGTGCGCTACTTGTGCGCTGGATTCTATGAATTAGCCTGTTAAGCTCTCCAGTTCCTCTTTGTCTCCATTCCTTTATTATTTCATAGTATATCTTTGCCTCGGTCTCCCCATGTATATCCCCAATCTCTTGCTCCTTCTGCATGTCCTGTCTCCCAGCTCATGTCGCTCTCCCTCCCATCCTTTCACTGAGTCTGCTGCTTGCTCCCTTTTAGCTGATATATTCAAAACAAATTCATGTTTGTGACAATCACAAAATCGCTACAAGCTGGGTGGTCTAACTCTGCCCCAAACAGACACAGTGTGAGTGATGAAGGCATCCTTTCATGTGGACACCTACTGGTGTTCAGTATTGGAGAGTTGGAGCGTGGGAGATGTAGAAAAAGCTGTAAATGGGTTGCAGCATCTGGAATGGAGGGAAGGAGGTCGGGCAGGTGGACGTGGATAGCTCTTTGGTGGAATTGAGTGGGTCTCTAACAGGCAAGTGCTTTCTTATAGTGTTGATTTGCGGCAGATTCAGTCATACGGCAGGCTATCCTACACACGATTACCCCTGTTCCAACCACATCTGCCTATCTGGGACAATCCTATCCCATGTTTGCCCCTTTGAAATTAGCGAGATGGAGTTCACTCACCTCACATGTACTCTCGATATGTGCACCGCATGAGTGGGCAGAAATCATTTATACATTTCTATGTGAGCTGGAAGAAAGGGTCCAATCTCACTTTCCACCTAAGCTACCTTGTAACACTGAAAGGTGTGAGATTCGCAATGGCAATTGAAAATCACATTATTCATTTTCTTCATCGAAACCTAGCACTTTCGTGAAAGTTCCCACTTGACTACCGCTGGTTATACATATGTAACATCCTTCTGCCCATTTTATCTCTGCTTTTTCGTTAATGTTATTTTCTGGGTTTCATGCTTCAAATGAGTGCGTCCTGTTGATTAAAATGAAGAGAAATGCATTACATATGGAAGCACATTTGTGTTTTTCAAGGGAACATGATTTATATTTAAAGAAAACTGTTAGGCTTCAAAGTTTGCTTCAGCCGAATACTTGCCAAACAATTTGGTATTCGGCCAAATAAAAAATATGCTTAATTTCAACAAAGTAGCAAATCTGCCCGTCCAAGTGATGGACAGTGGCACAGGGACCCATTATGGTATAATGGGCACTGTACCAGGCGGCAGGTTTGCTCCAGTGAGTATTGTAGGTAGATTGGTTGTTTTTTGGGACATTGCTGAACCTAAGGCATTACAACTCTAACGTGCATCCACAGCATGCAATGCCCAAAGGGACATGTCAGTTGGCATGGAAAAATAGATGTTAAATGGAACTTTATAGTCCTTTCATATATTTTTTAATAAGAATTTTTAATAAGTTTCATACAGTGCTGTAACACAATAAATCATCTTCAGTTATAATAAGCACTAAAACAAGCATACGCATTTGCTGTCCCCAAATTCTATGATAGATTGTCTGGCAAGGCATGCAATATGACTGAAGCTAATGCTCCAGTGATGGCAGCACAGCCATGGCTGCAAGATCTGGACAGATCCCATTATCGGGTATAGTGGACGGTGGACCCGGCTGCAGGACAGGTTTAGTGAATGATGAGGGTGGCTAAGTGCGGCCGGGGTTATGGTCAAGCCTCATTCCCTAGGCAATTCAACCATAACTTGCATCCCCAGTGCTGCTCAAACTGAAGTACACCAGTGTGCGCAGCAAAAAATATGTTTGTTAAAGGAGCATTGTAGTTCTTTCATATATGTTGTAAGAGGAATTATGAATTACTTACATACAGAGCTGGAAAATCATGATGAACTACTGTTAAACGGACGTGATGTTTAAATGTTTAAGTTGGGCCAATAAAAACCTTGGAATTCTATGAAAGAAACATTAACGGGTCTTTACGGTTAACTTATAGTTACAGTGCAAAATCTCAAAACCAAACAAATTCCCCGTTAGGTTAAACTATGCAACCAAAATTTGCACCCCCGACATGCACTGCTCAGACTAACACCTTGGACCTCAAAGATGAAATAAAAAATGACTTCACTGATGACCTCACATATCATGGGAGGTTTTATGTTTAGTGTCACTAAGCAGTTTAAGCAGAGGCCTAGACCTGGAGGTACTGCGTTGTAACCCTAACAATCATACTTTGAAGCTATTTATGTAGGCTTTCACCTGTACATCCTGTCACTAGCAAAGGTATTTATTTTTTGCATTTGTTAAGCACGCTAGACCCAGAGGCATCAAGCCGCTGCTCACATGTCAAGGGAACTTGAGGCATACAGTTGGCTCAAACAAGCCGCAAGTTCGAGGAGAAGAATAAAGAAGAATAAAGTCTTGAGATGTTTCCGGAGGTTTGCCTATATTATTGTTCAAATCTCAGTGGCACAGGTAAAGCGTTCCAGTTCTTGGAGGCAATGACCGCAGATCTCATTCTACTGAATCTTGGGATAGTAAGTTGCTGAGAATACGCACTGCGGGTGTGTCTGGTAGATTGTACTTTAGTGATTTTTTGCAAAAGATTCCTGGACGCCGTATTAGAGAGGCATTTGTGTGTGATGGGTAAGGATTTAAAAATAATGCGCTCACAGATAGCTAGCCAGTGTGCATGTCTTCTTGCTGCTGAAATATGCTCATGCTTTGGAATGTTAAGTGGTGCTCTGAGGGCATTATTTTGAACGATTTGCTGTTAGTTGATGTTGCACGACGAAGTCCCTGCAAATAGGGTATTGCAGTAATCCAATCTCGAGCCTAAAAGCACTCTAGCAATAGTGATGAAGCTTCCAGAGGTTAGGAATGGTCTGCACGCATTAGTTTGGCGGTGTGGGCTGCGGAAGAGGAGATCGCATTGACCTGCCGAGAGAGCGAGAGGTATGAAAATAAAAGACAGAAATACATGCAAAACAGAATTTGTAATATATACCCTACACTGCTCATGTAAGAAGTGTTATGTAGGTAGCAACACATGCAAATTGATATGAAGAATTTTACAGCATAAGAGCAGTTAATGAATTAAGATCAGACCTACCCGATCGCTAAACATTGCAGGGAAATTTATGGGAAATATCTAAAATGTTTTTCATTTTTAGGGCTATAACATATCAACGCCCATCAATGAGGTGAGGATCGAAAGTTTGCTCTTAGACAAATGAAGACGAAATACATTAACGTAATTTTGAAAGTCCCATTTTCTCATAATATAGATGAGGGCATGGATAGGGTGAATTGCCGTTAAATAATATAAAACCCTCTAGTGATTACATACCTCTCACTATGATACACATGGGGCCTCATTACGACCCGGCGGTAAGGGATTACCGGTACGGGCACTGGTGCCGGTAATCCCTTACCGCCCAATTCCGAGGTCCCTTTGCGGGTCCTCCCTTAACAGCTGGTTTCACCAGCCGTGAAGGACGGGACCCGCAAAGGGACCTTGGAGGTAATTACGGTACCGCAATTTGCGGTACCGTAATTACCGCCTTCCCCATTTCCATTGAGCCCTATGGGGGCAAAAATGGGAATGGGGAAGGGCCAATTGTGAATGGGGAATTACCGCCCCGCCAACCTTGGAATGGGGCGGTAATTCCGCCATTCACCATGGCGGAATCGGTAAGGTACCAGCGTCAACCATGGCGCTGTTAGCGCCATGGTTAACGCCCGGGTCGTAATGAGGCCCATGGGCTATTAAAACATCTGCTGTATCCATTTTGATTGTCAGAGGAGGTTTCTAGTTATATTTTTGTAAACAATTTAAGAAGTGCTTTAGAGATTATCAATATAAGGATGTCATATATAGTCAGATATAATCTGTACATATAACAGGGTGGCAGTCACTGCACTATAGTTAAGGTGATACCTATGAGTCATAGAAAATCCTAAAATTCATTTGCTAAGACCTTTTGTCTTGCTGGGTGGATTTGGATGACATTTTCCAAACAAAATGTTTGTCGCAGGCCCCCCTAGTCTGGAAATATTGGAAGAGAGTCATTAGAAATACCAAAAGTTATTAAGAAAGCATAAAAACACTACATTTGCCTACTTCCATTCATTTTCCCATAGAGAAAACGTCCAATTTTATGATAGCCGA
Organism: Ambystoma mexicanum; assembly: GCF_040938575.1. NCBI lineage: Eukaryota > Metazoa > Chordata > Amphibia > Caudata > Ambystomatidae > Ambystoma > Ambystoma mexicanum. The sequence goes on along the minus strand of NC_090926.1, from coordinate 693,488,721 downwards.
AGTACTGTTACAGGAGTTTTACAGCTTCCCTGTGCTGGCAGTACTTCAAGATCCCCAAAGATAGATTTTCTGATGTTGAAAAGGGACAGTGTATATTTTGTGGGTGTGCACCGTGTGTTTTGGTGAGCCTGAGACTGCCCAGGCTCTTTCCTCTGCTGCTGCTACTGTGGGACTCTCCTGAAGTCTGCCTTCTAGTGCCATTACTGCTTCCAGGAGGAAGTAGTACAAAACCCCCAGCCTACGCGGAGCGCGCAGTGTGCGCAGTGTGTTTTGGTGAGGGGGTGAGGGACTTCGGTCATGGAAAAAAGCGTGCCTAAACATGGCTTGAAATCAGGAATCTGTAGTGACCGTCCGCCTCCCCCCGCCCCACACTAGGTTGCAATTGCGACGCTGGAATTCTGCTTCTGCGACCAAAACCACAGACTCAACGGCTTTGTCGTGTGTAAGTACAAATCTAATTATCAATAATGAAACTGTAAGCGATTTTGCCGGAACTTTTGCAGAAGAGCATGAACACTCGGGCACACACGCCGCTACTCGGCCAGGCTCTAAGGAAAACATGAAGAGTAAAGATGTATTACTACACGGACAGATTTTGAAGGAACTTTTGGGTTGATATCACTTAGAACCCCCGCGACCTGATTAAATGCAAAAATTTGCACTGTCCTATTGGTGTGCCATAGAACGGAGACTTCGAGTTCCTCAACTCCGTTTGTTTAATTAGGAAACCAGGCTGCTGTGGTCACACCTTATTACTGCGCCAGAAAAAAAATTATGCTGGAGACTAAGTCCAATTGCTGTTGTGTGATAAGAAAGTTTAATTGATCTGCCCTATGGATTACACGTGTTTCAGCAAGGTGCCTTTCTCAAATCAGGGCTTATACAACTTTATTTCTCTTGATCATTACTATTGCCAACACTTCGCTTGAACGCAGGACGCGGCAATGATATTTGCAGTTGGGATTGATACCCGTTATTACACTTCCAGTAATGATCAAGAGAAATAAAGTTGGATAAGCCCTGATTTGAGAAAGGCACCTTGCCGAAACACGTGTAATCCATAGGGCAGATCAATTAAACTTTCTTATCACACAACAGCAATTGGACTTAGTCTCCAGCATCATTTTTTTTCTGGTGCAGTAATAAGGTGTGACCACAGCAGCCTGGTTTCCATGTATTACTACACTCCTTCACTCCACCGCCATCTCTTCAGCCCCTGCAGCCTGACCCTTCATCATTCAGAAATGCCCTACCAACGCACTCATCACCTTCCATTACCCTCCCAAACTTGTCACCCCCCCCCCAGGCAACTCTGCCAAAGATGCGAACGCACCCTTACTGTGTGTGGCGTTGCCTGGGTTGGGGGGAGGAGGTCGAGGGCGTGCGGGTGCCCTGCGGATGCACTGGCTGCCTTCTTGCTGGCGGCGCGGGACTAGAGCCCACCTCTTGCCTCGGGAGGTGTGGACCTGCTCGGGTGTTTGCTGGTGCCCCTTCGGATGTGTGCGGTCCCTGGAGCGGAGCTGCTGGTGGGGAGGCACTCTGTGAGCTCTCGGTCTCGAGGCCGCAGAACGCTGCTTCTGCTGTTGCTGCGTCTGCGCTCGATTCGGCCGTGGGAACGGAGAGAGAGGTCAACTGCGGAGTGGAATCCTGCGTGCCTGCTCTCATGTCCACTGCGGCTCCCTCTGTGGATGGCGCTGATGCCTGTGACACTGAACGTGATGCTATGCTTGCGTCTTGCCCCAGTCCACCAGGATCTACATCCCTAACAGATTATAAGGCTACAAACTCCCCTACAGCTAAACTGCCTAAACTAATGGTGTTAGCATGGCATGCTCACACCATGAGAGGATGTAAAACTAATGGCAGATTCGACTCAAATTGGATAGAGACTGCACCGTCAGGAATGAGCTCTTTTGATTGCCCGGCACCCAAATCAGCCTCTGGTGCTGTGCCCAAATTGACTTTGAGCTTGAAATTGGCAAGAGTAACATCGAAATGGAAGACGAGGTTTTCCGCCCACCTGACACATATCTGCATGCTCTAAATGGGGGGTGTGCCTGTCCTCCACATTCTAATAACAGGAGAGATTTGCTAGAGGTTGTGAACAAAATTCTGCAAAGTATTTCCCAAATAAACAAGACCTGCAACTTCCCGCCTAGAAGAGACAGCATACCATCTGGCTTGGAAAAACAGCGGACGTCCATTGTGTGCAATCATGAGGCAGAAATGAGTAGGCTTGACTACCCCACATTGCGATCCACTGTATAACTGGAAAAATGCATTACCTAACGAAGTGAAAGTTGACTGACCGGCCTCACCTCGCTTAGCCTGCTCCCAAGCTCGGGGCCCTCGATTGCAAGAAAACCTTCAAGCGCACCCATTCACGCCTGGAGGCGCTAAACAAACGCTGTCATACAACAGAGCTGACAGTGACTCTTATGACTCCAGCATCCCCTCTCCTGAGACATGTTCATCAGTCTCCTCAATCATAGAACGCGACTTTCCTAAAGTCAGAAGATCTAAAGTTCTGCTGCATAAAAAAGATCGCCGGTGAGATGTCAGGTTGGATGCGAATCTTATTAAGGACCTACAATCGGTCCTGATGTCATCAACAGGAATCTCGATCGCCCCCTTCCTAAAGCTCTATGAGCAACTGAACGACAATGTGAAGAACTTGACAACTTTAGTGGCGCTTATGAACTCTAAGCTAATCAACATGGAAAAAGGCTTCAATACTGAGAGAAAGGAAAATGGGGCCATAAAAACAAAAATGATCTCAGCATTACAAACACTAACAGACCAGAAAGAAAACAATAAACTAGACAAAAAATTACTGGCAGAGATCGCCAGAGAAGCATTAAGCGTGCTAAAACAGCGGCATGTGATGACCCAGGATTCTAAACCTCTCTGTGTATGAAGACCTGGAAACAGAGGGCAAGGTCCCCGAGATGGAAGCGGAGGAAGTGGTACCTGCTTCCAAACCTTTAAAAACAACAAACGATGAAAAGGACTCGGTGCCCGCTCAAATACTGGCCGGTGCCTCCAGAACATGTATTATTTTTGAAAAACCTGCTAAGCAAGATGAGCCTCAGGCTGTTCCCTCAAGTCCCATCTTTAAAACCCTGGAAGACAGGCGTAAAGTTACGGCTCAAACATGGACTCTGCCCAAACCAACGATGAAAAGGAACTCAGACCAGAAAGAGGCCTTGTGGAATCACGGTGAATCAAAAGAAAAAACCCTTGATGGCCTTGACCAATCACAAAGTGAACAAAAACAGACCAGGCCCGACTTGTAATCTGACACAAGACTCGTGTCCTGGCAGTGACCAAAAGGGATGGCGTTCAATGAATAGGAACGACATAAGTCGTAGTGATAAATTTCAAACATCTCGCAACGCCCGGCTAGAACGCATAGAACATGGCGCCAAACTCATCTTAAACCACACAAACGTTCTATGCCTATTCCAACATGTGCCCTCTCTCAGAACGATACGATCTGATGATATCAAGACTGTTGAATTTAAAAATGAAGAGCAAAATGACAAAATTATCCTTCACTTCAGATCTAGAATCGCCCTGAACATTGTGCTGGATGCTGCCTGTGCACTTATGTCCATGGGTTTTGACATCTCAGAAGTGTCCGAGAAATCCAAAACTGACCGCAGGCCTGAAACTCAAAAAAATAAACTTGACAATCGCCCCCGGGAACTGCTTCCTACCAAAAAAGCTATGGAAGTAGTGTCATACCAAAACTCAGAAATTGTAAGAGAATGTGAGCTTTATCCACGCCACAACAAGGAGAAAATCCTGTCTGCCAGCCGTGCCACTGGAGATGACTTGGGGAAATCCCCTAAAGACGAAAATATGAAAATTACTATTAAAGGAGACTGCGCCCTGGAAACAAGGTGCGTCGACTTGCCAAGTTCAAAGGACCTAAGTGGAGACCCAAAGGATTGGTCCTGGCTGGCAGAAGCCCTATGCAGACCCTCAAGACGGTAACGCCAGGTGGTAGAGGAGCCACTCGTGTTTAAGATCGGTTCCTGGAACACTAGGGGCTTCTCCCACTTACTTCAAGAACCCTGGCCGGACGTGCTTGATGTGGTATGCCTACAGGAAACCTGGATGATCACCTGTCTGACTTCGGAAGCCTATGAAGTGGCATTTAATCCGGCTCTTAAAAAAAACAGAGGACGACCTATGGCAGGCCTGTTGACACTCGTGAAAAAAAGCTCTGGATGTCGCATTACAAACTCAACGAACCCGTCACCTTTTATACAGGTGTCAACGATTACCACAGCCAGGACCATAACTACCAATGTGACCCATTTCCACATTCTCAACATATACTGGCACCATATTCAAGCTGGGACAACTCTCTTCATAGATCAAGTTTCATCAATAATTGACGAATTATTACTTACAAACGAGTAAACAAACATAATAATATGTGGGGACTTAAATATAAACTGTATGGCCATAAAGTTGAAAAACAACAAAGTCCCTTATGTACCGAATAACATGGCCTCAAAATGGATGTTGGAAATGGAAGCCAGAAACCTGGCAATGTTAAATGGAAATATCAGCGGTGACATACCAGCCAAACCAATGTGGAGAAGACTAGAACAGAATTCCATCTTGGATTACTTTTTCTTATCAGACAAAATTCAACAGTCCACCTTGTCGCTTATGGTAAAGCCGATGACTCAAAGTGATCACAAGATGGTAATTCTAACCCTGTCAGTCGACAAGCAGGCCTCCCATAAAATCTGGAATCATCGGATCATGGTGGAGTCAAACAGAGTAAGGCTGTCACTCCAGTCTAAAATCAAAGACACATTTGTCAAAGATGATCTTGGAATGGAATATGCGCACCTACTACAACTTTTTGTGGAAAAAAAACAGGGCTTGAGAAACCCTGGCTTTGCAAACAAACACAAATGTGATGTTGAGGTTATGAGAAGAAAGAGGGAATTACGTGCCACAATCAGACATAAGACTCAGGGACCCCATAGGCTTCCTGCAAAAACGTGCCTCAAAACAGAAATATAAAAACTGGCTAAAATCTCATAAGGCCTTAATGATCCAAAAAGACGCAGAACTAATGCTGCAAAAGATGAGAAACAAAAACTCGGCTGAGTTCTGGAGACTACTGAATAATGAAGGCGCCCCGCAATCTGCACTGATGGCAAATATGGTATCAGAAGCAGGGTGGATTCTACACTTCAAAAACCTGTACAGTAAAAAAGGGAAGTGGTTGTATCCTACAACATCAAATTTAGTAAAATGGGACCTCACATTCTTTAAAGACGATGTCCTCCAGATAATTAAGAGCGCCAGTGCCTCAAGGGCCCCTGGACTGATGGCCTGACTAACTTTACCTTAAAGCAAAATCCAGAATTATGGGCAGAGGTTTGTGAGGAGCTCTTTACCCGAATTTGCAGAAGATGTGCCACTCCAAACTCTTGGAAAGCAATAATTGTTCCCATCTTTAAAAAAGAAAATCGGCTGGATCCTAAAAACTATCGCCCGATAGCGCTCCTGGACGTGCTAGGTAAAGTATATGCAACCATGCTGCAACAAACTCTCACAATGGATTGTAGACAATAACCACATAGATGACAGACGGGCTTCGTAAAAGGGGTCGGCTGTGGCCTAAGCCTTCTGCTGATAAACCTGCTAAAAATGGAAGCCATTAGATCTGGGAGAAAGGTCTACCTAGCCCTGATAGATTTCTCCCATGCCTTCGATTCCATCGACCGAGAATTACTCTGGACGAAGATGATCACCTGGGGTTGTCCTGAGAGTTTATTAGCTGCCATCAAAGAAATCCATTCTGCCACTACCATCAGAGTGCGCCTTGACCAACGTGGATCTCTAACAGAGGAAATCAACACCTTCTGTGGGGTTAAACAGGGGTGTCCACTAGCGGCAATCATATTTAATCTGTTTCTCTCAGACATTGGCATTGCAATCGATGAGCCACGATCATTCTCCCCAAAAATACATGGCTCTGCACTAAATTGGATGCTGTACGCTGACGATCTGATTTTGTTAGATACCACGCCAATCGGCCTACAGCGCAAAATGAACACAGTAGAACGATATGTGGAAACTAATGGCCTGCATATCAACAACACAAAAAGCGAAATCCTGACGCTACAAAATTTGCAAGCAGGCCGCTATCAGAAAAACAACAAATTCAGTTGGCATTTGGGAAAAGAAAAACTAACCACGGTGGAAAGCACCAGCTACCTCGGAATGCAGATCAGCACAAACATAAATGACAGCCCTTGGATGGAGATCACGAAACCAAAATGCCGACAATTTGCCTCTCAAGCCTCGATACTAACAAAAAATATGGGAAGTTTTCACTTAAGCCAGTGATAACCTTTTACCAGCAAAAGGTGGTCCCAGGCCTGAAATACAGAGCTGAAAATGCCTTCGGATGTCCAGTTGAATTTTGGTCAACCGTAGAACACATTTTCTGGGTGAAAATCTTACATCTACCGAACAACATCTCAACTGCTTGCCTACGTTACGAGTTAGGCTTGATTTCTATCGAAGCCCGGATCACCTGGAATACTCTTGCTCTATTTAGGAAAACTATTCTGCCAGATGTTGCCCCCCAATTTAGAATACTAAGCAAACCTGGCAGTGGCAACGCTGAGTGTCTGTTAGCCTTATGGTTTAAACGATGTGAAGAGTTGCTGATCACGCATGAAACAAACATCAAAACGCTGCAGGACAATCCAGATTTGGTGTAGAAAAAGATCTGGGAAACAGACTGGATCCAGACCAGCGAAGATCGAAGGACGGCCAAATCAATGAAGGACGCCCGAGTGAAGCAAGAGCGTTCAATAAACTGCAAAATTATGTAGTATTATTTCTGGACAATAGGAAAAGGGCCCCATACATGAGATTTTGTCTAAATTTGATCAGAACCAAAGACCGAACAAAGAACTGGGCTGGAAGGGATAAGACGAATACCACCTGTAGATTCTGTAAGGCCTGTGATGAAACAACCAAACATCTTGTTTTATTCTGCCCCTTCTTTGGACCCCAAAGAATGAAACACTTTGGCCAATTGCTGAAAGATCAGCCAACGAGGAATGCCGAAGAATGGTGGCAGTCGATGTTCACGGGTGCAAACACAAAACTGACAATTGTGCTAACCTTGTTCGTGAACGAGATTGAAAAGAGCCTTGAGTCATCAGAAGTTGAAGTACAAGGATGACGGAATGGTGTGCAGTTTTCTTTAGTGATCAAACGCGGCACACCCGTCATTCTCCGACAAGGCTCCTTTAACAATGACGAAATGTGTTTTGTAAAATGGATGGAATTCCATCTCATGTTTGTATTTGATGTGGAGACATATGACTGTTGTTTTGAAGGCTTGTATAAGCCAATAAAAAAATAAATAATAATATTTTGTGGCGTAGTGCACAGAAGAGGATTCTCTACTGTTCCTGTGCAGAGCTTCGGCACCACTGTGTTCATCAATCACCTGATTCGTTAACACTAGCTGCAAGTGGACAAACTTATCGGGAGCAGGTTCTGGCAACAAGCAACCCAGCTTGGTTGCAATGTCCTTCAACCCACTGCCAGATCTGCAACGCCACAGGCCACAGAGGAAGTGGTACCACAACCGTAAACTGCATCATACTCTGGACCTCTCCCACCAACTTCATCTGCTGCCAATGATGGGCGCGTCTCCTGTGCCGCCCCTGCATTGGACCCTCCCCACAAACAGAGCAGGTGCCCAAAAGGTGGAGAGTTTTCATATGCAAGAAGTAATACAATCAGTTTTTAGGCAATTGAGAATGCCTGGGTTGAGCATGGGAAAAATTGCAAGAGGTTTTTGAGAGTTTTCCTACTCAATTTTTCATATTTGTTTTTACCCGATGGTTAATAAAAAAGGAATCAAAATAAATCTGTACTTTCCACCTATATTTCCTACATCCACTTCCTCACACTCTGATCCCACCATAGCCCCACAACGGTTCTTTTCAGAACCACCATAAACGTTTAGAAAGATTGAAACTGGTGGGTGTAGCATTAGCACCATGGGAACAGAATAACACTACTGGTAACAGCCCACTGCCTATGTTAAAAGCCCAAATTAAACATTGGTCCCGTAACATAGGCAGCGGTACCATTACCGCCAGTCTCAGCCCGCCGTGGCTTATATCACCATTGGCATCCGTGTAGTATCCTACGCAGGTGCTAAGGGTATTTAAGATTTAAAAAAGACACTTACCTTGATGCACATCTTGGCGCCACGCTCTAGTTCCGGAAAACCATTTTCTCAGTTGATGAACGTGACAACAGGGAAACTGACTTTGTAAGGTATGGCGTGGCACATCACCACATTGCAAGGTTATTTTTTTTTTATTAAACACACTCAGCACTGTCATGGGATACAACACAGGTGATAAGAGGTGAGGGCGTAGCGGGAGGGAAAGGATTCACATGGAAGGGTGTGTTGGCCAACAGCACTCTGGCTGCTTCTAACGCAGGTTTATAACGGAGAATACAGCACACTTTCAGAGCAACCCGATTGGCTAGCGGCTCCTTCCAGTGAGCTAATAAAAAAAGAACATACCTTTATCTTATGGTGCAAAACTGCCCAATCCATCAATACTTTTATCATATAAATATAAACATAACAAAGTTAGCACAACACCATGAACTTCTAATATAAAAACACACACTCTGAATTCAGAAAATAAACTTTTATATAGCAGATTGCGATCTCATTTTTTACATTTGATAATTCACCTTTTTTATATTGTATACTCCTCAGAGGTCACCTCTTCGAATCGAGAAATAATGCAAAATAGCAAGGAATTATCTCTGTGCCCACTGCCTAATTCCCAAAACTGACAACACTGATCTATTTCCTTTATAGCTCTCACATCCTCCCTTCAAACAAATTAAATATTAAACAAGCCTAAAATTAACTTTTCAAAACTTCTATACAATGTCTGACTTCAAAAGCTGCTCAGAAGAGAACACTGAATCAAGAGGCGTTCTTTCAGATCATGTGAAAACCTCATCCAATCAAAACAAACCACAATGTAACCACAGCTCTGCCATGAACGCGTCTGTGACGCACTTCATGTTCACAAACCAAAGGTAAATAAAACAGTTCTCGATCTCAATTTACCTACACAGAATGTTAAATCACCTTACTACAAACCCTTACACATTTTAAGTTAATTTAGAAAGCATTTTCTTAAATATAATTCTTTTTTAAATGCTGCCTTAATTTAACATAAAATACCCATCTTCCCATAAATAGCAACCATAGTGAGTGCCACATCTCAATGCATTGTAGTTTGAATATTTACTCTTTTTTTGCCGTTAGCAGCGGTTCTCAAGCTCGGCAAAACGCGAACAAAAATTTAAATATATTTGCTTTCCCCAAGCTGAAAACCTTCACCTGTCATTCTCCCTTACGCTGCCCACATGCTCCCTGGCCTCAAAACGCCATAATGTACACCCTTTATACCATTTTAGGGGACTTTGTAATGTCAATAAGGAACTTGAGTCACAGACGCATAATGGCAGATTTTAAGAACTGAAAAACGTTGTCACAGCAATTCATTATGGGAGGTAAGAATACCTTTTTTTGCTACTGGGGCACCAGACTCTGTGCCAAATGAAATGAACACTGGATGAATGTGCACCAAAACACACATTTTGAGAGCTTCGTGCCCAACTTGTTTCTTATTTGCCGCACAAAGTTTCTTATTATCCGTCCAGCGGTTTGGGCTGTGCGCGTTGTAAGGGAGGCATGGTATCACAAGCATGACAATGATGCAAGAACTACAAGTTTCAAAACCTTTATTAAATTCTTGGGGTGTGGAGCAACTCCTACGTTGCCCTATAGCTATGATGGGAGTAGTCTCTACCATCAAATAATAAAGAAAACACAGTCCTAGTCAGTCTATGTCAGATCAAAATGTCCTATACTAACAAAACCTAATGCCTTCCCTCTCTCTTATACGTCTAAAGGGGAATGTTTATGCAAAGGAAAGTCAGTGTTATAACATAAAGGATCAAGGTGGATGAGTCAGTTCTCCTCCCCACGTTGGACAGCGCAGAGTAAGGCGGCCCCCGTAGACAGAATGACACACACTGGCGCAGGGTATAAAAAAATAAAATAAAAGAAAAGACAGTTCAAAACGTCCGTCGAGGCCCGCTTGGCCATCCATGTTAAAGTCACTTATTCCAGTTTTCCAAAAGTTCTTTCACTGTTCAACAAATGTTTACGTAGGTCACACTCTGGCGGGCCCGGACCTCTCAAAACAAAAAGTACCTGATTCAACGTCACATAGGTCTCCCTCAGTCAGGCCCAAATCTTGCAATCACAGCACTTGCAGGGGTTCCCTTCCCGAAGCATTATTCACATTTGTTAGGGGTTCCCTTCCCTTAACTTATCTCCTATTCCAGGTCTCCCCCGGTCGGGCTCTGACCTTTCACTGATAGCAAAGACTTTCGAATGTGCAAGGCTTCTCCCCATAGACCTCCGCAGGACCAGATTGACTTTCACTTTATCTTTCTCTTATGTTATTTGCCCCAGTGTCTCTTGGGCTTGGTAGTTCCATAACACAATCAGCAAAGTCCAAAGTGATCTTTCTCTTAAAGCAATCACCTTTTAACTTCCCCTTTCGACATGGTTAATCTTGATCATTGCACATTTCAAAAGTTCGTTCCCTTGCCGCTTTTTAAAAGACATTGAACATTTTGTGGCGTTATCGAGCAGACTACTTCCTTTTGTCGGACAACTACGCCACTCTGCATCACTGACTTCACAGTTATCGGATCTTTAAAGTTCACTACTGATTTGCTTTCTTTCACGTCCCAACAGCATGCATGAAACCTTCAATTGTAAGATACACTGTTGCGGCTTCAATCTTTGCTTGACACAAACCAGTCTCATGTCTTTCACTAACTCACCAGTTGTGTTCATTCCTTTCTATGCGGCTTTGATTCACGAGTCAAAGTTAATACCACAAGCTTGACCTCGCCTCCCCAACTCTGCCGTTCACCAGGGAGGGTCGCTGGCATTCTTGAAACAATGCAGGCTTCTTCTCGGCTGGGATTTGGCTTTCTCCCTGTATGCTTTGCGGTTTCCCAGAGGCAACAACCTCCTGCAGAGATCTTCAGGGTCTCTCTATCCCACTCTAGTCCCTCGATCGGTCGTCCTGCTCCAGTGGGTTTGCCTTCGCCCCGGAAGATCTACTCCTTCTCGTGTCTCACCTTGCTCAGAGTGTATCTCTATGTTCTGACTTTTATCCGTGTGAGGGGAGCAAATGGGTATGAGATGTATGTGATTAAGGTCAATTGCCCTATTTTTCCTGACCTAATTAAAGGGACATGTCCAATGAGATATGCAAGTGTTAGCCTCTTCACTCTGTCCTCTTACTCGGACCAGTGTTTGTGTAGAAAAGAGGAGGGGGGAGTTGGGACGTTGGAGAATACTATAAAATATGTTGGGGGAATGGGCACGGGAAAGGGGGGAACCATCAGTTGCCTCGCCCCCACTCCCCTCTCACCCAGGTGATCGTCCCATACTGGTCCACCCCAGGATCTTGATCCAAAGGAAGTGGTCGTTCCCTGGCCACCTGAGCGAGAGATCCCCGGGGACTAGCAAGTGAGACACCCTTTGGTGGCATACGCCATGGTGATTCCTGTTAAAAAGCAGGTTCCAGGCTCTTTAGGTTCACTTCATGTAAGTTTATTTCCAGCTTTATAGTTACAGTTCCACATGAAGACAAAGGACATAAGCTGTGACAACACTGGCTCCCATCACCCAGGGCCAGCCCGCTGTAACCGCCTCTACACAGAACACTCAATCAGAATATTCCATCATCCACACAAACATTCCACATGACATCTCAAGCTACCTCACCTCAGACAGGCACAATACAACACACCTCCCTCCTTTACTAAACCATACATGCACAGAACAAGTCACATACCAGAACAACACAACTACCACCTTCCAAGATATACACACACGTAACACTCAACTGGCAGACAGACACTTCCACGGCCAAACCCAACCATCAAAACATCACACCCTGACAAACTATATTCCATGTACCAATAACAAAAAAACTGTCATCCATCTGCCTGTTCCTGCCACACACAAGCAACTGGGCTCTCACCCCAGAACCTGGCCAACCCTGAAACTGGGCTACTTCACCTACATTCCTGAACAACCACAAGACTGCTACACCTCCTACCACCTGCCCCCGCCTACAACAACGCAGGTGTCCAGGCTGCCACCCTGGAACTGCAGCAGGCCTCTAGACTGCCACTCTAGAGAACTGAGACCTCAAAGCCTCCAAAAAGACAATCACAACCTCACTCCAACAGGGATTCACAAAGTGGAAACATACAACATCACTGAGATCACAAACACCCATGGTCTTAATACCATACTCATTACACCAGACCAGGAAGTACAAGCCTTCCAAACACATTGGGAGCGGTGGCCACGCACTCCCAATGCCAACATCAATGACGGGTAAAAACTAAACAGTCTTATAGCAAGGAAAACATCCTAACCCACAACAAGCTGTTGAACCCATGGATGCAATGAAATCCACAATAAATACCACAAGTAACATAGAAAACAATTTACTCATCATCTCAGGACTTACCACACTCCATACCGACGGGTCATTAGCAGGCGTCCCCAGCTACCCGTTCACCACCAGCTACCTACTGTCCAATGTGATGAGAAAATACCCTAGAGGAGGCGCTACCTCCCTCACAGAACAACCTCATCGCTGTTCAATCTTTACCGGAATCAGGTAACCCCTATAACCAGACCAATCCCCTCACATGAAATTAGAAAATCCTAACATCCTTAATTGAAAGAGTCGAGGCGCTACCACACTCGAGAACAATCGCATGGGTGTTCAACTTTTACCACGACAGGTAACTACCCAAACCAAACCAAAACAATGTAAGGAAAACTATATACCCCACTGACATTACCCAAACAATTCAAACCATGCATTTCACACTGCAACACTTCCATGCTGAATGTGAGTTCACCCAATACCCAACACTACTGACTCTCTTCAACCTATCTGAGTCAGATTCATCATAACATGCATTCCAAAATCATAGAATGCTGCAACCATATGCTGTAAACAATACATAAACCGCACTGAAAACATTTGCGTTGTGCATATTTGAATACAAAACCATGTTGCTCATAGTAAGTAAAATCTCCAAAACTAACACTTTTATGAACTAAAACGTCCATAGCCATTTGTAGACTCTTAAGCGAACCTATGAGTCCATAGCCATTTACACATGCTCTACTGACATGTGCAATATAGCTGAAAATCCTCAAAATGATTAAAGCTATCACACTCATACACATACCACCCATCTTACACTAACAGCAACGATGTATGCAAATTAGTGTCCATGTGCCATGGTGCTTGGCACTCGAAAACCTGCAATTCCACAAAAGAATTATGCTAAATACCCTTCAATACAACATATTACCACACTATATTGTCACCGTTTCACTTACCCATTTACATAACAGAACAGTGCCATTTAAGATGCATGTATATCTTCTATAAACATGAACTCATTTGCATCCTCGCAGTGCCCCCATTCTACAGATTCACATAGCACCAAAGCACTCACCATCCTGCACATGCAAAATGCTCCGTCAGTTTTAAATAGGTATATTAAAGTTCCAAACTACCCAACATTATGGCTGTTACTCTCTGCACAAGCATATACCCCACCATATTGTCATGACCTAAAAATGTCACCTTATTTGTTGGCCGCTACCTGTAGCCTCACTAACTGAAACGGAGCGGCATGCCAGCATCACAATCCGCCGAAAATGTCTCTTTTGCCAAGCAGAGACCACAGCATTTGGCACCTAAACAAACCATGTCTCTTAGATCCGATTCGTATCATAGGGTTCCCATGTTCTAAGCATTGTTAATTCCTGCCTTAATGTAGCTGCACACATATTTTGCTTCCTTCCTTCTAAGACACATGTCTTGTCAAACGTCAGATTCCTTAAAGTACTTTCCCTTTTACATCCTCAGGGCAAACAGCACTTATAATACGAAGCTCTAACAATAGTACATTCCAAAGAACATTCTAAGCTTCACCATCTCCCCCTGCTGCATGTGTGACATCATCAGTCACTACTGCTAAGCAGGGCTATGCAGAGCTTCATAGGCCAACGGTCGTTCACTTCCCAGGAGACCTCGCCACGAAAGGCTCATAAATCACCAGAGTATAAGACAGCCAAAAACATGATGTGCACAATAAGCACAGTACGGTGCTGCCAGGCTCCCATAACTTCAAAGCCTGCAATTATCTTGTGAGAAGGACACCATTTAAAACAACAGCTCCCCATTGTTATGAGTGCACAAGACATGGGAGTGACGTGTAGTCAGGCAAACAGTCCTCCTTGTTCATGTCTAATTCACATCCATTTCCCAAACTGGGAGCAGCGTCTCTTTTTTTCTATTGCCATTCTAACTTAAAAAAAAACGTAGAGTAGCATCACATTCCTCCCAGTGGGCTAGCTCTTCATTACATCTCACAGAGGACTAGGGTACAGCGTTTGCTTTCAACATCAATTTCCCAGTATTGCCAGTATTATCTTTCACCTGCTGGTCCAGCACTATCTCCAGCCCCCAGGGCAGAGCTCTGCCTCCTACTTAGGAGCTGCCCATCCAAAAAGGGGGCCTCTTTCTTGGACTTCCCCTGAACCCTGGGATGCAGTCCTCCTTCCTGCTCCTGGAGCTGATCCCTCTGCAATGGGGCCCAATTCCTGTTCCTGCCCCTGCGCTCTGTGGAGCCATGGAGCCATGTCAGGGCTTCTCCCTGAAGACTCACTGGGGCCCAGCTTGCCCACTACTTATGTGCACCGGTCCCACCAAAGATGAGGCTTTAATCCTCCGGCTCCCCCTGCACCCTGGGTAATGGGACTTAGTTTTTGGGGGCGGTGTTGTCCTTCTCCAGAAGCTTGTCCTTCCTGCACACCCCACAGCAGGGTCCTCAGTCCATCAGCTTGTGGCACGTAGGTTACCAAAGACCGACTCGTCGCCATTGTTAAAAAGCAGGTTCCAGGCTCTTTAGGTTCACTTCATGTAAGTTTATTTCCAGCTTTATAGTTATAGTTCCACATGAAGACATAAAGGACATATAGGGCATAAGCTGTGACAACACCGGCTCCCATCACCCAGGGCCAGCCCGCTGTAACTGCCTGTACACAGAACACTCACTCGGAATATTCCATCATCCACACATAAACATTCCACATGACATCTCAAGCTACCTCACCTCAGACAGGAACAATACAACAGTTCCTCCTACCGCTCAAAAGTTATTAACCATAGAACCTTCGCTTTTCCTATGGCTATTCTTCACCTTAACTATAGAGCCATCCTATAATGTATATTTTAAAAAAATGCTTTTTGAACTTACTGAAATGAAAATATCTAATAATTCAGCAACTATTATATTTATAGACCTTTCAGACATCAGTTACAACTTGTAAATTCTTTGTCATTTTATAATTGTATACTTTTTGTACATGCTTTTTAAAAAATTGTATACACAATATATCTGTTTTTTAAAAAAATATATTTGTATTGATTTTCTGTTTTAACAACATATACAACCAAAACTAGTCAAACCATAGCACTCATAAGTGTAACAAAAAATATCACACCCAAACCGCTACCCTCCTACTGCGCCCCTCCCACCTGAGCTTACTCTGCGTCAACCTCTGTCTCACCCTCTAAGAGTGCACGCGCCTCTGTGCCACCAGAGGAGTCTTCATCCCCGGAGTCGTTCTTCACTGAGTCAAACAGTGTGGCCACTAAATATCTCCAAGCCATCAATGACTCCCCCGCTTCATCCCCACCTCTATTAGCTGCTTCGCTCCACACCACTGTCTCCGCCTCTACCCATTTCTGAAGGTCACACCACCACCCCTCCACCCTTGATCTGTTAGCAGCCTTCCAGCTCATGGCAATCCTGCGTGTGACAAGAATATAAGCCAAGTCTTTTAGTTTACTCACATTTTCCATCTTTCGTGGCCTGGGAAACCCCCCAACATGCACGCCCACAGAGACTCCACCTCTAGATTAATGCCTTTCTCGTTCAAACAGCGAGCCACCTCTCTCCAGTATCTCGTTATCTCAGGACATACCCAAAACATGTGCATCATGCCGCCTTCACTTCCCCACATTTAGGACATTTCTGCATTCCCGCATCCTTAAACTGCGCAATCCTCTGGGGTGTCATATGCGCTCTATGGGTGATAGACAACTGAATTTGCTACAATCTCACATTTCTAGACACTTTCTTATGATACCTCTGGGCCTGCACCCACAACCCGTCCCCCATGGGTTCTCCAGCTTCTTCTTCCCAGTCCCTCCTCAACCGGATCACCTCCTTCCCAACTTTAGACATTAACAGTTCATAAATCCGGGAGACCTCATGACCCCCCCCCCCCTTCCGCCATATCAAATAGTTTATATGGCTGCGTCCGGCAGATTCTCCAGTACCCCATCCTCCCACAAACCTTTTCTCACCCGGATCAGCCTAGCGTAAGCAATGTATTGTCCCCGACCTAGACCTGTGCTTTCAACTAACGTGTCAAATTCCAAAACTTTCCCATCCTGCCACACATCTCCCAAAGTTGTAACCCCATTCGGTTCCCAGTGTCTCCGAATCACCTTTCGCAACTGCTCATCCCCCTTGGAGAATACAACCAATGGTATCTGCTGGGAACACAGGGCGGGGATCCCCATGGCATGCCTCGCCCTCTGCCAAACCCTCTTTCCCAATCCCAACATACTCTTGCATTCCCCCTGCCTCGGTTTCGGCAGCCAGATCCATTCCTTCAGAAATAACCGGGTGCATTCCACTTTCAATAACCTAGACTCCGGTGTTGTGTCATCTGATAACACCTAGCTACATATTGTAGCTGACTAGCGAGGAAATAGATCTCAAAGTTAGGCAATTTAACGCCCCCCTATCGTATACGTTTTGTAATTTCCACAGCACTATCCTATTTCTTGCGTTCTGCCATATAAACCCCTGCGCAAGCTTTGGAGCTTAACAAAGAACCTCTTAGGTACATGTAGGGTATGTTCCCGAAAAGTGCAATAGCCTGGGCAACACCACCATTTTCAACAATACCACCCTTCCCATCATAGTCAAGAGGAGCTTCGCCCAAAACTTCACACTGTGTTCAATATTTGTCATCGACTTCACTGTGTTATGTGTGTACTCAGCCTCGGTCGTGTGGTAGACATCTATCCCAAGGTACCTAAAGGTCACTGTCCCCCATGGTATTTGAAGTACCGGTAACTTCTCATGCGATATCCCTCTATACCTACCGAGGGGAAATATACAAGACTTCTTGGGGTTCACCGTTCTCCCAGAAAATGTGGCATATCTGCCCATCACTTCCAATACATATTTTAAGTTCTCTTTGTGGTATCTCTGATACAGCGATATTAAATGCTGCCCACCTCTCGTGTGCATCCCCACCTCCCCGAACTGTTTCCTCAGATAAATCGCCAGGGGCTCCAGGGAAAGGATAAACAGCATCGGGGGCCACGGGCATCCCTGTCTGGTGCCCCTACCAAGCTGCCACCGTTCAGAGATTATCGCACCCGTCTTGACCCGAGCCAGTGGTGCGCTGTAAAACAGCTGTATCCATCTCAAATACACTGGCACCATCCCGTAGCTTTTTAGGGCCGCTATTAGCCAAGGCCACTTGTCTGAGTCAAAGGCCTTCACCGCATCAAATGATATGATCGCAACCTCCTGTGGATCCTCTTCTACATGTAACATAACATAATGGAGCCTCCTAAGGTTCATGGCTATGTTCCTTTGTGGGACATACCCAGTCTGATCGGGATGGACAAGTCCATCTATGACTGGCTTCAGCCTGTTTGCAAACACTGCAGTCAGGATCTTGCTATCTTGGTTAAACATGGATAGCGGCCTGTACGACCCGTAATCCAAGCTTGGTTTGCCAGGCTTAAGGAGCGGAATAATAATCGCCTCACTCAGGGATTCCGGCAAAACCCCATTCTCGAGTGCCTCATTCAACATTGCCAGCATCGGAGGAAGAGGTTCTGCCCTGTATGTTTTGTAAAACTCGCTAGGGAGTCCGTCCGCCCCGGTGTCTTATTAGTGGGCAGGAGGTTAACCACTGGCTCCAGTTCCTCTACAATAATTGGGGCTTCTAGCATCTCTCACTCCGCCGCCTCTATCTGGGGAAGGCCAATTTCATCCAGTGTGTCAAGGATATCCGTATCTGACTCCCCACCAGCATCTGCATATAACTGTTGGTAGAACTCTACAGAGCCCCGTTCACACCTCTTTGGGTATCCAGCATTTGCCCATGTCCATCCCGTATCGCTCTAATAGGCTGCCTGGGCGTTTCACATTTGTATAACCAAGCCAGCAGCCTGCCCGGCTTATCTCCTCCAGCATGCTGTCTCTCTACATATTTTTTATAATATAGGTTACACAGTCTCCCCCATTGAGTCTCACATTCTTGCTGCAAACGACTGACAGTCCCATTCTCCTCCCTTGAGTGCCCGCCTTTGTGCATACTCTCCTCCAGTTTTTCCTCTGCCTTGCATAGCTATCTAGTGATCTCACCCATCAACCCCTTGGATTTCGATATTGCCACCCCTCTCACTACCACCTTGAATGCTTCCCACAACGTGCCTGCTGACGCCACACTCCCTGTGTTGTGCTCATAATATTCAACTATCTCTTTTTTGAAGTCCTCCCTGAACATCACATCCTTCAAGGCCTCCGCTCGGAATCCTCACCTGTGCGGGGAATATTGCCATTCTATGATCAATGCCGAGTGATCTGAAAGGACTCTAGCTTTATATTCTGACTGCACTACTTCTCCCAACAAATTCTCAGAGACAAACATAGTCCTGTCGTGCTGCGTAGTGAGAGTATTGCCTGTCTTGTGGGTGTTGTAACCTCATCAAGTTAAAGTCCTCCAACAGGGTCCAGAGGGCCTTAGCTGCTGGGTTTGGGTGCTATCTGACCTATCAATTCGGGGGTCTAACGTGCAATTCAAGTCTCCCCCCCCATATAACTGCTCCCCCCACATACAGGCAGAGTTTGCCATATAAAATCCTGAAAGAGCCCACTGTGTCCTGGTTCGGGGAATATATATTTATGATACTCAATTCCCTATTCTCCATCAAGCCCTTTATCAACACCATCCTCCCATCTTGATCTGTGGTAGACTGCAGTATCTGGAAGGGGACATGTTGTGCTATCCAGGTGATTACTCCCCTTGCATATGCCGAGTATGTTGCTCCTATAGTGGTGCCTCTCCACTTCCTCCCCACTGTTTCTTGCTTCTCCTTCATTAAGTTTGTTTCTTGCAATAGGGCGATATCAATCCTTTGCCGTTTCAAGTACATTATGACCTTATTCCTCTTCAAATAACTTAAGCCCCCTGACATTCCAGGTAACTATTTTAAGGTCTCCCATCTCAACCCTATCCCACCCCACCCTCACTTGCAATCCTCCTCTGCCACATTGGAAAGTATACATAAGCTTGGTCCCCGACTATCCCTACCACACTAACTTCCCAACTCCCTTCCCACCCTCTGCCCTTCCCCTTCCTAACTCAACTTCCCCAAACTGATGCCCAGCTGCATCCCTGGATCTCAGGCCACCCCGCATCTAGCCCTTTTCCCGGCAAATCCCCATACTCGGGACACAGCAAAGGTGGATCACCCTACTGGCGATTCAACTACTTTAACTACTGGGGGTAAATCGTGCTCCTGCTGTGCCTCCTATCTTGCTGCCATCTCGCACTCCCACCGCATATCTAACGTTGTACACATCTATATTCCAGTCCAACAAGTCTGCATGCTGAATGTGCCAAACAGTCTTTATCTATACCCTTCGGCTATGCCCCCCATGCCACCACTAGTTAACACCGTCACATTACCCCCCAATCGTAGTGATCAGCCATGTGGCACTGGTTCACTTATCTCAGCCATGTGGCACTGGTTCACTTATCCAGTCCTCCCTGCTCCGGTCGATCCGCATCTTCTGGGCAGCCTTGGGCGTCCGGCCATCTCGTCACATCCTCCGGCTCTCCAAAGAAGTGTGCCTTGCCCTTGTGTAGAACTTTGAGCTTCGCAGGCTACAATAGCATATATCTGAAACCCTGAAACCAGCTGCTCTCAATCGTCTCTTCACTGCCACGTAGTTGAAGCGCTGTCTCTGCATCAACATGGTGTAATCCGGGTACATGGTGACAGTTGCCGATGCTCGGTGTATCGTTCCGCCCTTACGAAAGTATTCCAGGATCTTTTCCCTGTCCCTATAATTCAAATTCTTGCCAATAACTGCGTGGGGCAGAGCCCCAGACTGGGGCCTCCTCATCTGGGCCCTGTGTGCCCGTTCAACTGCAAACCCTTGGGAGAGCTTTTCAGCCCAAACTCTTGGATCAGCATGTTTTCCACGTAGTCCGTAGGGCCCGGGCCCTCTTCTTCTTCTGGCAGCCCCACCACGCGGATATTGTTGCGTCTAGCTCGTCCTTCCGCCTCCGCTCAGTTCTCCAAGTGGTGCACCTGTTTTAATAGGTGGCCCTCCTTAGAATTGGCCGTGCTGATCTCCATGTTGGTTTTCACAATGCTTTCTAGGTTACTCGTGCGTTCGGCCAGCGCTCTCGCATCCTGTCTCAGGAGGTTGACATCCACCCCCACTGCGTACATCTTGGATTCCAGTGCTGCTCTCAGATCCGCTATCGGTGTCCCCCGTGGGACCCATGGGGGTCGGGGACTGAGGCGGTTTAGTAAATACATCCATCGTTGGCTGTTTATTTTTGCCTTTGCCACTCTTAAGCGCCATTGCTCTCTCCGTCGTCGGCCCGGCAGGCCTACTGTGCCCAGTCACGAGGCGCCGATGCAATATCAGTTCTTATGCTGGATGACAGCCCTCTCAGTGCATCCCAGACCAGACTTTAGCCTTGTTCGAAACCCGGTGTCCACTGGTATCTGCTAGCTGCTGCATCAATATTACCCCAAATGTTCACTGCTGCGCGGCCTCAGCACATCTGACACGGGACTTGGTGAATTGTGTTGGTGATGAGGAGGGTTGCTGCTGGGATCAAGCGGTGGGCTTGGGACATTCACCTCCCACTCGCACGGTCTGCCCTTCAGTGGGCGTCATCAGAGCACTTTGGCCCCCTTGACTTCGTTGTTGGTTGTCATTAAAGTGTGCACTACGCTGCAGCCACTCTTGCGCTCAATGTGGCCCAATATGTGCAGCACTCTGGAAAGGTCTCTTGTGTAGGGGTGCTCCTGCACACTCCACGGTCATCACCAACCAGAGGGGGCATCCCCTGTATGGTGTGCACTCTCCAGTAGTGCACCAGCAATGTTATTCTAGTCCCTCCCACCCCCGAGGCTCCGGTCAATACTGTGCCCACATTTCCCACGCAAGCAGGGTCCACCAGACCCCTATGGCAGGCCACTATGGCAGTGGTAGTCCCAGACCGCATGGGTTAAGTGTCACACAGGGCCATGGGTGTCTTGCACATGCATCCTATTGTGGCATGTGGATGCGTTTCAATGCCCGATATATGGGCTCAAAGCCGCACTTCTGCCATTATCCTCGGCGGGTTCATGCAACAATGTATCTCGCACTGGAGCGCTTGTCCGTCTTCCAGCCTTACCATTCTCTACCAGGCGATTGGGCTCCCTGCCCTCACGGCTTCCCAGGGAGGCTTATTATTGTTCCTCCAGCTGAGGAGTGGCCATAGCCGGTCGCAAGAAACAGGCAACACTGCCTGCAGCGGGGACAAAAGGGAAAGGGCTCCTGCTCGCGTGTAGTTATGACATCCGATTTCCCTAAGCCCCGGGATGCCGCTCCCGAGGCAACAGTGTTGCAGGGCTTGCCACAAAAGTATCACGTCAATGTCAGGGCCTGGCACAGCAGCTTCCACGTCGTTACAACGGGGCTGTCTTCGCACATCCTCCGCTTGGGGCCCAGCACACGATCAGCCTTTTGTTCTTCTAGGAGCTACCTCTGCTCCTCCTCCCATATCATTGCAGCCTCTCACAGCCCCTTGCCAATCTCGAATGGCCGCAGCAGTCCCCAGCCAAAGTCTGCCCGGGCTCACTCCGGCTTTGCTCGAGGAGTTCCTTTGTCCTTAGATGCTATGCAGGTGCCATCTTGTATGCTTCGCACTGGAGCTTCCTTGGCACGAATTCTCCAATAATGACAGTTTCACCCCGCCGTTCTGCAGCTAAGTGTGCTCAGTGTGTGCACCTCCAGTTCCCATACCAGCAACTAGGTTTGTAATTCAAAAGCAACAGATTCCATGAGTGCCGATGCAGGATGAATGTCAGATCTTAAGGAGCAGCACGGATACACAACTCAGTCCATGGCTCCCTAGCCACGCCCCCCCCTATATATCAATAAAGTTATGAAGTAGTTTCAAACAATTTTAAATAATAAATAAAAAAATATAAGAATTAGTAAAATTCGGAAACACTCAATTAGGCGAAGCCATATTGATCTGCTGGCAACTATTTTTATGCCGTTCAAAATCAGAAGTAGAGGATAGGTTAAACATTAGTACATGTAAGCATATGCACAACTTGTCAATATGATGTGCCTATTTATCTATGCTGTAAAAGGTGGATACAATGTATTAATTAATTGAATATTTTCATGGGTGGGCACTTGGCCGTTAACTCCTAGCCGTTTGATACATAGCAATAGATTACTGAAT
This sequence comes from Ambystoma mexicanum, assembly GCF_040938575.1. Classification (NCBI taxonomy): domain Eukaryota; kingdom Metazoa; phylum Chordata; class Amphibia; order Caudata; family Ambystomatidae; genus Ambystoma; species Ambystoma mexicanum. The sequence goes on along the minus strand of NC_090926.1, from coordinate 693,465,902 downwards.
GTAGGAGGTTTGGCCACGTGCCCTTAATTCCAACAGAAGATCATCCAATGAGGAAGATACGAGTGCTATAATCTATTAGAGTTGTCAGATGCTTTGAAATCGTTATGTATTCTATCCTGAACAGCGGAAATTAAGGCATTAGCCCAGTTAATTGACAACTGATATGCTATGCTACTTGCTATAAGTTGGACAAGAAGTGCTGATACTGTGAATACGGTTTAAGATATGCATAAAATCAATGTAAGACTAAAGAAAATTCTGCAGTATTGCCATTGCATATCTTAAATGGTTCTCCAAGGAGCCCAGCTGTAGCAACCGGTGAGAAAGCTCCCAGTGGGGAGCAAAAGGAGTCAGGCTTTGCAGTTTTTTGCCATGCTCAAATAAAAAAATATTTGGCTTAATTGAATAATTTAAGCTATCTGTATTTAGGTCTTTTTGTGGCAGGTCTCCGAAAGGGGAACACAGTGTTGCGTGTTTCCTGTTTGATTATATGTATATTTACTGGGGGGAAATGTAAGCTAAGGTGTACTTAAGCTGAGCAGATTTAACACAACAAAACCCTTGAAATTCAGTAGATGTGCAAAGTCATGACCAGCTTAACTTGCATGTTCCCGTTGCAAAGCCTGTGAGCACATACAGATTATAAGAGGAGGCAATCATAATGACACACAAAATGGCATTATGGGGGACATCAATGGGAATGCACTGAGTGAAGCTGGTCAGGACTTCCACATCCACTGAATTTCAATGGTTTTGTTGCGTTAAATCTGCTCAACTTAACTACACTTTAACTAAGGTTTTTTCAGTGAATTTCAAGTTTTTTTACGGTCCACTCGCCATGGCCTTCAGCCATGGCCAACCAGTAGGATTATTTTGGGCACATCAGCCTTTCGATGTGGCCCGTTGACATGTTGCTCACTAAGGGCCATGTCCACAGTACATTTTCCCCCAATATCTTTATTTTAGACCCACTAGGTGGCCACGGCCAAATACACATGTCTTTTGGGCCCACTAGCCAGGACCTATCTTTTAAAACACTATCTTTCCTTCCCGCCCACTAGGCATGGCTTTCGTCCTTGACAATTGGCCCCGGCCTTAGGCCGTGGCTCCTTTATATATTGCCCCGATTGCTTTCTTCTGGTCACACTAGGCATGGCCTTTGGCCATGCCCAGTGCCTATGGCCTTCGGGCAGAGGCCACTCTTCATGTTGCTCCAATAGGTTTCCTAAACGGGCCCACTAGCTATGGCCTTTGGCATGACCAAATGCCCCCCTCCTCATGCCATGCTGCCCCCACTCCCTTCAAGTCTTTTTCCCTCCCTAGCCCTCTGCCATTGCCCCACAACACTCGATCTTGCATATGACACACTTTCATTCCCAATCTAGTTTTCTATCATAACCCTGGTTATCCCACCAGATAACTGGCTATGTGAAAACGTTCTAGCTCTGAACTTGGTCCCAAGCATCCTCTGCCCCCTCCAACACACTGAGTTCACATTGGGTCTTCTTTCCCCCTCCACACCTCTAGCCTGATGCCATTTCATCATTCTTCCTCCTCCAACTAGCATTTTTTGCACTTTTCTTTTTCGACTAACCCCCCTTTATATCCGTTATAACTGTGGTTTACTCTCTGCATTGTGGGAGAAGGGGGAACCCCCTCCCCAGTAAAATATTTGAAAAACTACTGGACGGAATAACCCCAGAACCCTCCCAGAAATGTTATTAGCATCTCTACCTCTCTGGTGCAAAGCACCAAGACTGATATAAAGGTTTTAAGGCGCATGTTCGAATTAAGCTCAAACCAGTCAAGGAAATTAAGTAAACACTTTGTGCTGTTTTGCGGGAATCGGTGAACCACTACTGTACTACAGGAATTTCTTTTATTGGAAATAATTACTATGTAGTATAACAGGAATAAGGAGCTAGGAAAAAAAGGTCTACCATCTGCAGTGCCTACATCTACTGGGCAGGAGGCAATAGGTGCTTGATAATATATTAATGGTTTCACATGGCCAATGGCCATGGCTAGTGTGCCCAAAAGAAAGATATTGTGCAACACGCACAGAGGCCACGGCCGAATGTCATAGCTAGTGAAACCTCAAGAAACTATGCAACATGTTCGGCCGTGGCCACTGACCATGGCTCACGGGTCATGGCTCACAAGGGTCATGCACCTCCCCTACTCTGTACAACCTATTCACACTCCCACTATTCAATGACTTAGAAGAATTCGGCATAACGTTCACCAACTATGCCGATGACACGCAAATCCTTCTCCCACTAATTGGTGACTACGAGCAAGACCTAAAAACCCTACAAAACACTCATGCCATCATCCAGGCATGGATGGCAGCCAATGGCCTCTGTCTCAACGGAGACAAGACAGAGATCCTACTAGTGGGTCCTAAAGAAACCCTCAACAAGTTAGACAGCAAATACAGTACTTTCCTAATCGAGAACTCAGTAATCTCCGTCTCTCCTGCTGTAAAAACACTGGGGGTATACCTAGATTCTACCCTGTCCATGGACAGACATGTCAGTTACATCTCCTCCTCAGCAGCACTTACAACCAAAATAATCAATGCAGTAAAGCCTCACCTGTCCACTACAAACTGCCTCAACATCGCCAGAGCCACCATAGGCGCGAAACTGGACTACTGCAACGTCCTCCTACTAGGTACCTCTGCCAAAAACATTAATAAACTCCAGATTGCACAGAACAATGCTTTGAGATATTCCAAAGAGGGAACACATCTCCTTAGCAAGACAAAATGCCCACTGGCTCCCAGTTAAAGAGCACATCCAGTTCAAGACTCTCACCATTACACACTGATGTATATCCCAATCTGCCCGTAGCTACCTCAATGAACGGATACAACCAGTCCAATCACTCAGACCCAAAAGGGACCTATATGCCAACCAACTCGCAATCCCCAACTTCACTAGAGTCAAAGCTGGCGGCTCGAGTTTCGAAGTCCTAGCGCCAAAAGCCTGGAACTCCTTAGCGCCCAAATTAAAAGCGGAAACATCCCTCATAGCTTTCAGAAAAGCTCTGAAAACAACCCTATTTAAGTGAATCCTACTTATATTTCCATTGCCTGCAACAATGTCTGTAAATTACAACTGTACCATGATCATGGTTCCCATGTAACCCTGGAACCATAGCCATGCCTGTAACCAAGTCACCATGTCAAGTAAACTTTCTTGTAACAGCGCCACAATGCCCGAGGGCTGCTGCTGCGCTTTGAAAATGCAAATAAATAAATAAAATAAATAAATAAATGACTCCTGGGCCCAAAAGAACCCTGATGGTACAACGTGTGCAGTTGCCACCGCTGAAGGCCATGGCTAGAGGGCCTTGAGGAAACGAAGGTATAGCAAAACCCTTGAAATTCTGTGACAAATCATTTGTTAGGAAAAAGTTAAGGGGATCAAATGTAATGCAACAAAACCCATGAAATTCAGCACTCACATTTCATTCAAGTCCAACTCGGAGAAGAAAATCCATCACACAAACAAAAGATAGGGGATAATTGTAGTGAAGCAAGACACACCAGGTGAGGATAAAAGCAGATTCATTGGGACACATATCAGACATATTGTTGAGACCCCCAACCAGGACAGCATCAGATCTCCAACTGCCGAAATACAATACATAACAAATCCTAAGTTCCATAGCAGTGCATTGTGACCTCAACCGTGCATTCCCCTAGCACAGTAAACCCATATATATCAGTAAACCCATACATACAACAATAATGGCCTGGAGAGTGCAGGGAGGAAGAAAGCAATTGAGGGGGATGGGGAGACCAATGAAAGAGGTGGTGATTGAGAGTCTTGTTAGGTGCCTGTTGAGGACAGGGTAGAGGCTTTATTGAGGGGATATCAGGGAAATCCTGAGGGCATGATAAGTTCACCGTCGCTGTATGTGTAGTTTGTTGCCATTATCAGGGGAATATCAGGGGAATACTTCAGGAATGGGGAAGAGTGTGAAAAAAAGTAATTTTATACCCTCAGTGATCACATCTTCTAGGCAGGTGGTAAGGGATCTGTGTGCCCCAAAGAAACCTATTGGTGCAACATGTACAGTGGCCACGGCGGAAGGCCATAGCTAGTGGGCCCCGAAGAAACTATAGTATAACAAAACCCTTGAAATTCAGTGAAAAATCTTTAGTTGGGAGAGAGTTAAGGTGATCAGATTTGATGCAACAAAATCCCTGAAATTCAGCAATCGCATTTTGAGCAAGTCCATCTTAACTATGTGACCCATGTTGCACAGCGTATGAATACAATATCAGACATAACATCACTGGTGACATTACTGATGGCATCACTAGTTACATCATGCATGACATCACTGACGTCACTGGTTTGATGAATTACATTTTGAAATATGACAACTGCTTTTTAACATATATATATATATATACATATATATATACATATTTCATAGCTACACAGTACAACGTGTTCTGCCTTTGTTGTTTTAAATGTAACGAGCGGTATACAATTTTAAGTACATACAGACATTATTACAAAGAAGATTTTTTTTTGCAAGGTAATCTGCTCTAGTGAAATAGAAATTCATAATTTATTTTCAATAATAATTATTATAATAATTTATAATACCATTGCTACGTCTATAATTAAATATTTACTTTCTAATCTTCATTTATTTTCTATAAACTCAATATGTAGTATAAATAACTGATTTTTGGCATATTAACCAAACTTTGAATTCTTATATATTATCACAATGCACACGGGTACATTCGTTCTTTTGTGTATGGTCATTTATTTTATAAAACCTGTCATTTAGAAAAGAATGTGTTCATGTAATGTTATAGTAAGGAGAATTGTAATTGTGAACATTGACCATTTTTATAACACTTACAATTAAACATGTTTCTACTTCTATCAGTTCTTATTTTTTTTTTACTACTACATATACTTATATTAATTTTTAAATAACAACTAGATTTACCAGAATCAGGTACTTTTCCTGCAATGAAGTGTTGTAATTGTTTACTAATACATAAAATTCAAACCATTTGTATAACATTACATTTTTATTTTATACTTTATAAGTTGATAAGTACTACAAATGAATGCTCCACATGTAATCATATCGTACTTCTGTATCAGTGTATTGTTCCATGTCAGCTTGTTATTACTAAGTGTAATAAAATATGCATCAAAAAAGGTCAACAAAAATATTCTAACTTATTTAATCAGTAATGTCACATTTGATGTAATTAGTGATTTCATCAGTGATGTCATCATTGTGGTCATACACTGTGCAACTGGGGGTCCATAGTTAAAGTGGACTTGCTTGAAATGCTATTGCTGAATTTCAAGGGTTACGTTGCGTTAAATCTGATCACCTTAACTCTATCTTAACCAAGGTTTTTCCCATTGAAGCAGCGCTATGTGAAGCGCGAAACGCGCCATACAAGACTTGCCCTAATGGTGTCTTGTCTCTGCTGTCTGCCACAAAGGAAAAACGCAGTATATGTTAATTTCACTAAATAATTGAACGCCACATTTTTATTTATCTCTGATTTAACTTCTCACATGACTGTCATATTTGTATGCTTACTCTTTATTTGCAGTGTTAGCAGTGGTGGCCATTTTCGGTGCTAAACACACACTGCAAATGAAATTAAGCATACAACTATGATGTTCATGTGAGAACGTAAATCGAAGGTAAATACAAATTTGGTGTTCAACTCATTAGTAAAATGAGCATGTATCGAGTTTATTGCAAAACAAATCAATGAAAAGAAATGTTGTCAGACGTCACCTCGAGGAGGGTGGTCGTACGGGTCAGAGGAGTCGGCTCTAAACCTAGGAGCACACACAGAGCAGAAGGGCCAGCAGGAACAGAGCATGTAACCATCAGTTGGACCCACCAACCACTGGTTGATTACAGGGAAGAAGAGTTTAGGCGCCACAAAGTATTTAGAGTAAAGGGGGGGTAGCATAGGGAAAAAGAAATCTAACAGTAGAGTCAAATTTCTGCATGAGGCTGCATTTCTAAATATAGATGCATTGTTAAGTACCGAGTATAAACTGATTATTAATTATTATTCGTTTTAGGAGGGTTGTTATAACATCTGACAACAATTATTTTACGTTCAAATTTATTGATAGCGATCTCAATTTATCGCCCCATTCTGTTTACATTAGAGCAGTCATCGTTCTCACATAGAAAATTAAAGCCGTCTTGTAAGCAACACACATATGCATGGTACAGTTGAATTTAAAAAAGCAAGCTGGCCCACTAACTCCAAGGCCCACGGGAGGCAAGGCTGTTACCTGTTTCGAGCCTGTTTAGTGCCGTGAGCGCCGTCTGCCAGACCCCCTGGCCCTCCTCATATAAGGTACACCTCCACCCTCCCCTGCCGCTGCACTGTCATTATGGCCTACCGCTGCGAACTGCACGCATATGTGTCTACTTCCACAATGAACTGCTAATCTATGCAATAACCGTCTGCTTGACCATGTCTCCAGCCTGAGTACCGTCACCCCCTCCTTATTCATCCACCCCCACCATCTAAATGTGCGTGCAGAGCCCTTTCCACCATCACCACCAGTGACCAACTTGACTCTGAGCATAGGGTTGCTTTGCTTTTGCTTCCCGACTCACGGCCTACTGTACATGTATCTGCTGTTTGCACCAATGTTCGGCCTTATATCTGAAACAATGTCTACTGCATGATTTACATAGACACTTATTGCATTTTGCACACCTGCAGCCAACTGAACGTGCCCACTCCTACATGTCATTGCCCATAGCACCCTAACCTAACTGTGCCACCTACACCCTGGCGTTGCTTCTTTGTATGAAGCTAAACTATGTTAAGCACCTGGTTTTATCTTGCCTTATTGCGCCCAGTTAGTGCCCACTGCTCGACAGCATTATTACACTATGTTTTGCATCTAATGTGTCTTACCATATTCAATTGCTGCCAACACTGCATTTCACCCAAAGGTATAATTTTGAATTTAGGTGTTACCCATTACACTTTACTTAACTGTGCTCTCTCAAAGTTATGAATTACGCCACTGCATTTTAGTCACTGCACTAAACCATTGCATTTGTGTTTAGCATTGACTAGCTTAAATGTGCCCTCTGCCTACAACTTTATATATACCTGTGCCTGATATGTGCCTAGCCAACATACTGTACTTTGCCTATGTACCGAGTTTAGATACTGTGCCCTGCCTGTTCTGTGCCTAGCCTAGACATTGCAGACCTTTTGTGGGTATGGTTCCCATTATATATACCTGTGACTCACTCACCAGTGCCCTTGCCTGCCTGACACTCAGCTACAACTTGATACCAGCCCTCTGACTTGTTACTATCTGGCACTACCCTACCCTATGTCACCGATGTCCCTTAGTCGCCAATCCTCTGCACGGTGCCTCGGTCCTAGTGTCCTTATTATGCTACTTTGCCTTGCCGGGATCATGTTCCCCTTTTGTGTCATGCAAAGCAATATACCCTGCAATGGTAACAGCTACATAGCTCATAAAAATGGTCTAGCGAGACCTGCCTGCCCTAGACATCACCCTATCGTCTGCCCCACACAATTCTTGCCCACCACACAAGCCTTCCTCCCGGTCTCACAATCTGCCTATCCCACCTATGACCACGCACAGTTTTCTGATGTCCTTGCCAATAAGAAATCAGATAGCTCCAAGCGGATCCCTACCGACACAAGAGCATCCTGCCCTACCCTGACTACAACCCCTCCACAACGACTGACCTAACTGTCTCTCAAACTACTACCCTCATCCCTACCGATCGTAACAATAGACTTGGTGCCAGAACCCACCACAGAACTAGCAAACGCCCAGCTAAACTACCCGACAAGACTAACAATCACACTGTATCCTCCATCAATTCCACCCCTCCTACACTAAAAGGAGCTCTTCTAAATGTTAGATCATTAGTCGCCCATTCCATAGAAGTTGCCGACATCATTCTAACCAACAACCTGGACTTCCTCGCTGTGACTGAAACCTGGTTGCATGATGCTGCGGGACCATCTCTTACCCTAGCTATCCCTGATAACTACAGCATCCTCAGAGTAGACAGACCTAACGCTCGAGGAGGTGGTGCAGCGATCATCTTTAAGTCCTCGCTTGATATTAGACTAGCCTCCTCTCCTCCACTCAAATCATGTGAGCATCTCACAGTTAAATTACAAACCTCCCCTAACAATGCATCTAATTTACAGACCCCCGGGCCCACCTGGCTCATTTGAGGAAGATATCACCTCACTAGTAGCCGAAAGTTCCAAACCTTCAGCACAAATGATTATACTTGGAGACTTCAATCTTGGGTTTAATGACCCTCTTGACACCCCAGCCATTGCCCTGGCCACAGCATTAGAGGAGCATGGCCTCCTACAACTCTGCTCCAAACCCACCCACTCGAAGGGCAGAATCCTTGACTAGGTAACCGCCCTTAATTGCAATATCACCCTGAAGGACCCCGTACAGCTCATCTGGACGGATCACTACTTCCTCCCACTCGACATTAATATCAGCAACCTAGTAGATAAAAGGCCTGTTATTGCACCGGCCTGCCCAACTAGGAAAAAGAGCAACATCACAGCGGAAGCCTTAATACCCCTGGTAACCCCTATTCTGAACGCTCTACCAGCTACAACTGACTTAAACCTGCTGGTCAACGCCTATAATGATTCCATGGCTAAAGCTATCGACATCATTGCCCCACTAAAAATGCGCAAAGGGAAACCAAAAGCGCACCTGAATACGTGGTACACCCCGGAGCTCAAACTTCTCCGACAACTTGAATCACTATGGAAATCAGTGCCTTCAGTAGGTAACAGAACTAATCTCACCAATATCTCCACACTCTACAAAAATGAGATTACACGCGCTAAGAAAGAATCACTTAATTCTAGGATCTCTCAGGCAGGCTCTAGCACAAAAGAGCTCTTTAACATCTTAAAGGAATTAGAAAACCCCATTCCTCCCGCAGATACCTGCACTAAGGATAAACCATGGTGCACAGGGATCCAGAATGCCCTTGCTAACAAACTTTCAGGGCTCCAAACTAAAATTGAAAACAAACGACAACAACTCACTCACGGTCCTACTTCCAGATCCACCCTTCCTTCACCCACCGCCATTAGCTCAGGCTTCCCTTTCAAAAAGGTAACCATACCTGAAGTTCAAAAAATTATAGCATCCTTGAAACCCTCGAACTGTAAGGGGGACTGTTGCCCCGCACAGATCATAAAAGATGCAGCCAGGGATCTTTCCCCCTTCATTACCAAATGAATAAACCTGTCATTCTCCAATAACACAGTCCCAAGTAATCTGAAACAATCTTGGGTCCTACCACTGTTAAAAAAACAAACTCGACCCATATATACCCACGAATTATAGACCCATTACCACTGTCCCATTCTTACTAAAAATCCTTGAGAGTGGCCTATTTACAAATTCAGGATTACCTTGAGACAAACCAATTACTAGGAACTCGCCAATCTGGCTTTCGTCCTCAACATGGGACGGAAATGGCCCTTGTTGATCTCAAGAGCCAGATAGACGAACTCAAAGATAAAGGTAGGGCTGCCATCCTTCTTCTCCTTGACCTCTCTGCTGCCTTTGACCTGGTCGACCACTAAATCTTGTGCAACCACTTGTCATCGGCAGCCCACTTCTCCCACTCTGCGGTCACATGGATCCAATCCTTGACAACAGGACCATGCGGGTCTTCTCACCTCTAGCAGCAGCCAACCCTATTCCCATTACTTGCGGTGTCCCACAAGGATCTTGTGTCTCACCCACTTTGTATAATATATTTACAAAGCCCCTATTCGACAAGCTGGCCAATCTGGGTGTCACCTACACTAACTACGCAGATGACACCCAGATACTCCTCACTTTATCCAGCAATTACAACTCGGACACCAACCTGATCAATGAAGTCTTCTCCATCATTCAGGCATGATGACAAGACCGAACTGCTCCTTGTCGGCTCACTTAATACCATCCGGAATCTCAGCCCCAGTTACACCAGCTTCACCATTGACGGTAACACTATTCCCATCGCCAAGAGTGTAAAAACTCTTGTTTTCTATCTAGACACGAATACCAACCTCACCAAACAAATTAATATGACCGCCTCAGCCACTGCTTACACTGGTAAACTAATTAGGGCCTGCAGACTTTTGATCTCCCCCAACAACTGCCTCACTTTAGCCAGAGCACTCATACAATCCAAACTGGATTACTGTAACAGCCTTTATGTAGGTGCCAACAAAACGGTAATCAATAAATTGCAAGTTCTACAAAACAATGCACTCCGTGCCGCCCTCAATATTCCTAGAAGAGAACATATCTCGGCTACAAGAATTTCATGCAAATGGCTCTCCATCCAACAAAAAATAGACCTAAAAACCATCTTCCTCACTTACAAAGCTCTCAACCACCTAGCCCCGCCCTATTTAACCAATAAATTCACCTTAAGACATAATTCTAGAACCATCAGATCCTCTAATACACTACAACTGACGGTGCCCAAATATTCCCTTAAAAGAGCCGGTGGATCCAGCTTCCCAGTTCTAGCCTCACAACTGTGGAACACTATTCCACTGGATATCAAATCCTCCCCCACCTTCCAACCTTTCATAACTAAGGTCATCACTTGGTTACTCAATAAATAACCAACTATGTATGTATGCCTAATGTATAAATGTATTCTTACTATGTCTGCTTGTTACTATCTCTGCACTAACTGCTTTCTTGTAACTATACATATGCTGCACACATATGTTCCTCACCTTTGCCTGTAGCTTGATGTTTAAGCGCCCATATAGCCCTGGGTCAGGAGCGCTATACAAATAAACAAACAAACAAAAACAATGCAAGCAAGCACAAGCAAAAGGTTACAAAAGGCACATTAACTCGTAAGAGTGTATGGACTGTAATAATGCTGTACTACTGCACAGGGCATCTTCAGACATTAATATAACGCTCCTTCACACTTTTTTCCAACGAAGTTGTCCTTTAGGCAGAGAATGCTACTTTTACAGTCGCATTTTTCTTTCATTGAAGTGGCCTATCAAGTTTAATTTACAACAGGTTGGCCCAGCAGCCATTTGTAAAACACGCCATTCTGCAGTGTAGGGGCGTGACCCCATGCAAGGGCTGATTGGAGAGAACAAGTGGTGTTCAACATGGCATAGGAGAGCGGGTGGTCGTGAATCTGAGAGTAATTGTGTGATCGAGGTGGGGAGAGAGAGAGAGAGAGAGAGAGAGAACAGACGGGAGATTGTGGCAGCATAACTGTTTGTCATTATGAAATGAGAATTGTATGACCGCTGACTTGGGCATTACAAAAACTGCATTCTTGGCCTGCATTAAAACGGATTTCTGTGTTGGCACGCATTACGTTTGAAACCAAAAGCTATAGGCCGTAATCAAGTTGTTAATGTTATCTGTCACTATGAAAATTGGTATTTTGTTATGGTATATAGGCTATCTGCTTAATATAGTGCTATGGCTTCTGACGGAGGTAATTATGGCACTATGGAATCTGGAAGTTGCAATATGTTCTCAGATATTATGGGAATTGGAATATTGGTACCACCTTAGCAGGGGAATTATGTATTCTGAGCACATTGTGTAATCCTACTTTGGCCTTCATTATGACATTGGCGGTAATGGTGAAGACAGACCTGTATTTTGAATGATGCTTGTTTTCACCATCTGCCTAATTATGAGCCTGGAGGTATACATCTCATGCATTATTTCTTGGAAATACTACATGCAGTTAAGTACTGCCTAATCATGAGGTGAAAAACTGCCAATCTTTACATCCACCAGAAAAGTGGAGGTAAAAATTAAAAGGTACCCTCCAACTTTTTTTTTTTGTTTACGTGTGATGCCACAAATCTGCACACACGTGAAAAACTAAGAATTTGGCACTGCTCGAGGAAACGAAAGTGGGCTTCTTGGAGGCCCATCGTATCTCGAAGTTTTCAACAGAATGCAGGAAAGTGTCATTATTGTCCCTCCTGTGCAATAATAATACCTGGTTCAGTAGCGTTATCATTCGATGCTGCACCTAATCCGTTTCTATCTCTGAAACAAGAGTGGAAATTGTATTTTCTGGGGTACCAACAGGTTTTCAGAAGTAGAAGTACTGCATGCTATACAGTACAGTATTTCTTCAAATCCACAACAGTTTACAGCCTAGGGGCTCAAATCCACACCTTATGCAGCTATCGGGCACTTAAGTGATAGTGACCATAACATTTTAGCATAAGAGAACAGTAATTATGTGAAGAAATTCTGGGCAGATAATCTGCCAGTCATATTGAGGGCCTTTGTGTGCTAGCGAAGGGAAACCTAATTTAAGGTAGTATGGCGTTGCTTTAAAGACTGATCTTTGTGCATAGAACCCGAATGAGAGAGCGCCTGATCCTAAGAGTATACTAAAGTTAGGGCTGATGCAAAGGCATGCTGTGGTTGGCCCTTTCACCCGCCTTCTAAAAATTCCCCATTATCACATTAATGACAAGCCGTACAGGGGTGAATGGGTGTACAAAGGGGTGGTGCATAGAGAGGGAAATAACAGAGTGAGACACCCTCCCCCCCACCCCCCTCACGTCTACACATCTAATTTCACACGCTTCCAAATCCCTGTCTGGACAAACGACGGCCCTGGATGATTGGTCTTTGCTGGAGGCTGCAGTCCAGATGTTCTCAAAGATTAAACAAGCCAAAAATCTGCTGTAGAATGGGGACTGCCAATTTCTATCTTGGAATGTCTGTGGTTTTTATAATCTGTCTAGGAGGGTCCACACTTGGGTTGAAAAATCTAACATTCTCGTCTTACAGGAAACAATGGCCACTGGTCCTTTTAGCCTCCAGGGGTTCCATACTATTCCAATAACGCATCAAGGGGCCATAAAGGCTTCCCTTGGGGGGGGGGGGGGTTGCGATAGCCATAGACCTGGGCATACAGTGTACTCACCATGAGATCCCCACTGTTTTGGAGGGAATTCTAGTGGTGAACTTAACAACAACATGGAAGACCTGCTCCTTAGTTAATGCTTACTGGAACCTTGCTAAATACATCCTTAAGCAGTTTTTAGGGGGCTGCTTGATCTTTTTGAGAAGTGGTTGGCAACAGTTAAAGCAATTAAAGTTTCAATCATAATTTTGGGAGGTGATCTTAATGCCAGATGTGGGGAGGTGGTAGTACAGGGTTTGGATAAGGCAAGAGGGTCTTTTACCCCTCATTAGACCCCACAGATCCTGCCCTGACTTGGACATACCATCTTCACAATTAGGATATGGTTTTATGCCTCCCCTCCCTGGGTGAAGTGGATTGCTTCTACACCTGGTCTTGTGGTACATCCAAATCTTGGATCGACCATTTTTTCATCTCGTCCCCCGTCAACCTCCTGGCAGTGACCATCGTCGTACATGTTTAGTGCTACACCTTAGGTTGGAATATCTGCCAACTGAGATATCCACTGCCCTTACTCTTCCAACTAGAGGAGGCTTTACAGTTAAGCGGAATATGGCCATGTGCAAGAAATGTATTAAACTTTATGCAGAGACGATGGATCGCAAAGCCCACACGACAGGCCTAGAAGGGATAGAAACCTTCAATATGGCAGTACAATCCTGCCTGGTTCTTATGGCAGAAAGGGGCAAGACCGATTTTGGGAAAAAAACACCTACACAATTACAATACAATTGCCCTAGCAAAAAAAAAAACAGAAAAGGAAAGCCTTGCGTGCCCTTACGATAACTCAGATGTCGCCTTTAAAATATCAGGCTGCAAAAAAGCTAATTTTGACAAGCTATAACTCTGTGTTACTATACAGCAAAAGGCAGGCTAACCTTGCAGCAAATCAGGCTGTTATCAAATCCTTGTCCAGTAACAATCACACAGACTTCTGGACCAAAATTAGGCAACTCACCAAGGTACCAGAGGTTGATCAGGGTTCTGACATAGAGCATGTTTGGGTTGGTTATTTACAATCTAAATTTGCTAGACCTATTGGTAAGCCAGATGGCCACGTTCTCAAGCAGACCACTAGGGGTTTGTTCCTGGGAAAAGGATTATATTAGATGGGCCATTGGAACGGCAAGATCATCTGCGGCCCCAGTTCCTGATGGCATCCTGCCACTACAATTTAAGCAGAACCCGGAAGTGTGGGTTGGTCCCCTATTGAAATGGTTTAGGACCATCTACAGGGAGGGCAACATTCCCTCCTCCTGGAAACAGTCCGTTATCATCCCAGTTTTCAAGCAGGGCGATGCATCAGATCCTAAGAACTACACGCTCATCGCCCTGCTTGATGCCTCCAGCAAAATCTTTGCTTCCCTCCTTTTGAGAGATCTTCCACGGCAGGTCGAGAAACTAAATCTTCTGTCCAAGCACCAGGTGGGCTTTCGTAAGGGAATGGGAACCATCCTTAACGCTTCAATTATTTCTCATCTCTCTGCGGCCGTAAAAGTGGGGGCGATAGGTACTGTATACATGGCGTCTAACGACATGTCCTGAGCCTTTGATACGGTTAGCAGAGAAACTCTTTGGAATAAGCTTATTAACTAGAAGATCCCTTTAAAAATTGTACAGACTTTGGCATTGCTGCACAGGGACTCTTTGTTGAGGGTCAGGTTGACGAGGGAAAGGGCTATCTTCTCCCCTGTTTCCACTTATGTGGATCTTAGACAGGGCTGTGTGGTGGCCCCAACCATCTTCAACAGGTATGTTTCGGATACTGCAGCCTTATGGAAGGCAGGAACTACCAACTCAGTGAAGCTAGGCAGCCTAGTATTGGACTAGCTCGCTTTTGCCGACAACATCCTCTTGTTTGATAAAACCCCAATTGGCCTCCTCCAAAAATTGACCGTCTTCTATCGCTATGCGGTCCAAAACAACTTGCAGATAAATGGAAAATAATCTAAGGTCGTCATTTTTACAACCAAGAAGCGCCCTAAGACCTGCATTTGGAGGGTAAGTGAGCAGTTATTGGAAAGGGTGGACCCAATGCAGTATTTGGGCTTCAGCCTTATAACCACCTATTCCAGAAGGGAATGGATTACTTTACTTAGTGAAGGGTTTCCGGCTTTGCTGGCAAAAATAAAGAGGATCTACGCCCAGCTCTGTTGCTACTCTCGGATTCCCTTGCTTAGGTTTTATTTGAAGACTTTCGAACAAATTATTTTATATGGTCTGGTCATAGTTTCGTTTGACCTGGGGGGCCCATTAAACATCGTACAGGGGCTCCTTTGGAAATGTACCCTGGGTTTGAATCAATCTGTTCCAAGTGCTGTGGTCAGACATGAGCTGGGTTTAGTGTCTCTGGCAGCCAGAGCCGTTTGGAATAAGTAAGCAGAATACTCTAACATGTTGAATCCCCCAGGAGGTGTTGACTGATATGTATTGGATCAGGTTAATGTGGGGAAATTCAACAAAACTGATTTTGGCACTGTATGCCTTTTTAATTGTGTTCTTGAAATCAATTAACTGAGTCATCTGGGCACCGGGCGAGGGGTGCGTTTGTTCTGTGGGGGAATCCAGAAACTAATCACATAGCGGGTGGAGTTATGTCTTTTTTTTATTTTATATTAGCTTTTATTTATTTATTTTTTAATGGTTCTTGTCGCATGAACTGATGATGAAATGCCACACAATTTCTATGATTTTACTTTTCTCTACTTCACTTTGTTTTGTACTGTAAATGTGAAAAGCTTACTTTTGTAGGCTAAACAAATTATAATAAAAAACCTGATCTTTCATGTGCAATGAAATTACCCAGTTCTTGGTGCAAAACAATTGTTTTATATGACAGAAGTGTACGTTGATAATTGTCTTGGCCATTACACTGTCTAACAGAGTGTTGAATTATGTAATATTTTGAAAATGGGACGTTCTGTAATGCGACTGAGCCTTTAAAATTGAGCACTAACACTGCACTGGCTTGTTTAATTAAAGAAATGCAGTGCTCCGAACTTCTAATTTAGTGTTTGTTATTGACTGTCATTGCGCATTATTTTGAACTGGTCAGCTTGAACACAGTAGCACCAACACTGTCAATTGCTACACGTGTGCCCTGGTAAGGATATCTTGGTGCGTCTTCCCCGCACTTGCGCGATCTGAATGACACAAGGCCTCCTAAAATCGTTATTTTGTCCTTCCCCGTTTCCCCCTTGACGTGCCTAGAGACACTTGTGTACAGGCTCGGTATAAATGCCACATCAGATCATATCTTGAACTTGTAAATAATCCCCTTCCTCATATTCATTCTCTCACCAGACCTTGGTCTAGCTGGGAGGACATCTAAATGAGGTGGTGGTGGTGGACTGGGCTATTGGTAGCGTTAATTAGCAGTGGTGTGGATAATGGTTGTCGGTTGCAACAGGTGGTGCACACAATAGTGCTGGACAGCAACAGCGGACGGCACCCAGTGGTCGTAGGTGGTATACAAACTAGGAATCATTTTCTGCACACAAATTAATTACCGGTCATACTCTACGGTTGTAATTGTAAATTGTAATGAGTTATTTATAACGCGCTTAATACCCAGAGGTTTCTAAGCGCAGACTCAGGGGTAGAACCTGTGTTGCTCATCAGCATCGTCTTGCTTCCAAGACGAGCACATTGCCACTGAGCTATCCTCCCGAGACTCCTTGGTTGGGCTACCTGCCATCTCCAACTCTACCGCACAGGCATGATGCTAGAGGTGTGAAGAAGGGATTACCTCCGTCACCCAAACTTAATTGAAAAGGGAAATAAAAGTGATAAACTAAAAAAGAAGAGAAATGTTCTCCTTTGGCAAAAGCATGGAAAACCAGAGGGCCTTGAATACAGAACCATAACGGGTACCCAGAAATAGATTTCCCAGTCAACGCTCATCAGTTAATTTTAACCTTCGATTCCCACTGATTCCAACCCCCTCACAATTGTTTGCATGTGGGGTTATTACAATGAAATAATGTCCTGCGTGAAGTGAGGCAGAATTACGAGGACGGTTGTGCTGTACAAATCTAAGAAAATGAATGAGTTTCTTTAATACAACTATCTTCATCACACAACCCTATTCAGGGCTATAAACATTTTATTTCCCTTTATTCCTTCCCCTCAGTCCACTTATTGTAGCAGTGTGGTGAAAGATTAGAGGGGTTCTATGGTCTGCCTACAAAAATGCACAAAGTCTGATTTTCTTTTTTGAATGTTTTTATTTAAGTTTCCTAAAAAACTAGCCCTTTGCATACATTCAAAACATAGAAAAACTGAGAAAACAATTTAAATATCATTAAAGTTATAAAAACCATTAATCAACAACTACATTTCAAACTTTCATTTGAGACGTATCACTAAAATGCAATGCAAAGAGATAGCAAATAACGATATTGTCAGTTGTCCTTACCATCCCCACTACAGAATAGCTATTCACCCGTCTGTTTCAGAAGCATGCATACCCATGCATGCAGGACCACAGTGCCTATTACAAGTGATTTAGCTGAAAAGATGATGGCCCAAATTTGATCAGAGCTTACTCTATCTATAGAGCAAAAGTTAGTATAACCTTTTAGATGGAGCGGATCAAACCTGAGCATATGGCAACTTGATTCCACTGAACTATTGCAGAAGTGGCAAAGTCTCTGCTCTCGCGGAATGTTGGTCCAAGCCCCTGTAAATTGCAATACCAGGAGCAAGTTCATAAGTAGGTACGATATAAAGCCCCTCAGTTTGTTATTGAGATTGAGATTAAACAGTCCCATTCTAGGGATTGCTTTTGAAATTTTGGATGAAAATTACTAACTTCAAACAATTCACTATACTCCAAACCAATGGCTTCTAGATGTTTTACAGCCATATTTACCAAATTCGCTTGAGCAGCGTTGCCTTTCCTGCTTCTTGAGTGTGCTATAAAAAGTGTAAACATTGAATCATTACTGTTCTTCGACAATAGTATCTTCCCCAGCAGCTTGCAGCAAGCCATCTTCCATAGAGTAGCTAGGGAGATTACCCCTAGTACCAGCCACAAGGATTCAACCGGTACTGATGAAGGTAAGCCCAATAAAGACCTTAAGAACATACCCCAATCTTTCTAAGCCTAGTGACCTGACCACTTTTAAGCATTTCCAGGCCATACAATATACAGGGGACTTCAGCCTTCTTGTAAACCTCAAGATACCCCTAAATAGATCCATCTCAACATTTGTAATAAAACTTGTGATAACTAGCCACTTGCGCGTGGCTTTGAGGGAGACATAAGTCTGATATTGTTGTGTGCAAAGGGCACTATAGAAAGGGAGGCCTAAGTACAAGCACTGATTGACAATTTGTAACTGCCCCCCTCCATAAACCAACTATATGTATGTGGGTGCCTTCCTTGTCCATGAGTTTGGTGTATCTTTGTTTTGTTCCGGTTGATTCTCAGGTGATTGGCAAATGCATATGTACACAAGGCTTCCATGAAGCATTTCAAGCCCAGAGGTGTCCTCTCAAGAAGGACAGTCTCATCTGCAAAGGACGTCCAACTCAAGGAGACCCAGCGCAAATTAGATGGAAAAGTTCTGCATTTGGACAGGGTGTCGTCCATGTCGGCCACATAGAAGTTGAACAAGAGGGGTTCAAGTATGCACCCCTGCTTGAGCCTTTTGTTGGTAATTGCCAAGCCCGATACAGAACCTCCCTGTGAGAGCCTGATTACCACCTGCGTTTTGGAATAGAGCAGCTTGATGCAATGTAACAAATGGAGATGTATCCCCCAGAGCTCGAGCTTGTCCAATAAACGTGCGTGAAACACACTATCGAACACTGTGGAATAATCCACAAAGCACAGGTATGTCCTCTATGGTTTCCATGTGTGTTGGGGAGAATTCTCTTATAAGGCTAATTTCCCCAAACCTAGTGAGTCCCCCAGCAGCTTTGCTGGCTTTATGGGGTTTGTTTTTTTTCTCCTGCTAAGAGTGAGACTCTTTTCCTCCCACTCTTAGGCATGATTTGAGGTATGTCTTTGACTTATTGTGTGCTTATGGGCTATGGGGTCTTTTACTCCATAGGGTATCATCTGTTTTAGTTTGTGTTACACAGCAACCTCAGTCCAGTAACACAGGGGTGTCCATAGGGACCCCCAAACATAGACTCTATACCCTGAGACTGACTACTGTCTCCCAGGGCATGTAAAGTCACCATTGGCTTTACTAGTCCAAAATTGTGAACAGAACCAGTACAAACCATCATACTGTGGAAGTACTAGAAGGGGTTAATTCGATTGCCCCTGGGTCTGTTTCCAAGAGGGCACTGTCCAGTCCCCCCTTGTCGAGTTTCTGGATGGTGGCAGTGGTTACCACGCGAAATATTCCACCGGAATATTTCCTATGGGATTTTCCCATTGGTTTTAAACGCACCACTTTTTGGTGCAATGTTAAAGATACCGCCAGTTTATTTATTTAATATAAAATCACAGGGTGGGTCTTTTCGCCAGAACTCTTTTCCAAAATGGCGTTTGTTTCCGTCTCTGTAACTCCAACCGAGGTCGGGCCCTTTGTTCCACTCTTTTGGTGGGCTTCTCCACATGAAGCCCTTCATGTGGTGCCACTCTGTCTGGGTTCCACAGGATGTGTGGGTGGGGGAATTGGCTCCCTGGACTGCGTTGCCTTAGCAACCCAAGTCGCACTCTGTTCTGATTGGCCCAGTGGTGAGCCGCCCGGCTAGGCTGTTGAATGGGGGTTTTTCTGCATAAAAGCAGGGCTTTGGGGACTGGAACTTCAGAAGTCGCCACAGGACCTAAGAAATCCAAAGAGGGGAGAAGCTGAGCCATCTGCAACGACACCACCGGTGGAGACCTGCTGCAACGACCGCACCACTTTCCCGACAACAAGAGAAGATCTTCTGCTGTAAGAGTCTTCTCCCTTTGAGCTGGTGGGGACAACCAGTTCGCCATTCGCCTTCTAGGATGTCCCTTGGTCGAATCGCCTGTGCCAAGCACCCCGGCGGCCGGATAGCCAAGCTTCACCACTGTGACCGCGAATAATAGGAACGCACCTTTTTACCGAACAAACTCCGCAGCTGGTCTCTTCCCTGGGCAGTGCAACGACTCCAAGTTTCCTCCTCAACGAGATCTTCTCTTCCCCTGGTCGAAACCATGAACTGCACCCGTTGCCAGGAACAACTGCCACCGCTGGAGCTTCCTCACTCTTTCAGGTACTGTGTTCCGCCTGGCCTCCCTTTCTGCGGATTGCTAAAGGTGACCCTTAAATCCTTTGCTTTCCAACTGGGTTGGCCCCAGAAAGTCTAACTTTATCTTTCGCATCAAACCAACCCCCTTAGAACATTTCTGCAAAGACTTGAGTGCTTTTTAAACTGTGATCTTGGGCACATTTCGCCTTGCTCCATTTAAAGTGGGCCTGGCCTATGAACTTTGGCTCTACAGTAGACTCTGCCTTCACTAACTTGCTGCGGTCTTAGAAAAGTGATGGGAACTGTTTTATTTTTATGACCTGCCTTTTTCTCTCCCTTTAACTTAATTATTGGAGTGTCATCTAAGTTACGCGCTCACATCTGTTTTTACAAATAGTGGTGTTTTGTCCTAGACTTGTCTAATAATTATTAAGGGAGGTGTGTATAGATTATCTGACTGTGTTTGAACTTGCTTTGATTTATAGTGCTTAGTGTATTTCCTAAAGTGTGTTTTAAGTAAATAATTTTCTGAGATTTGTGGAATCTGCTTAGATCACATGCTGTGCATAGACCGACATCTAGTGGAAGCTGCACAGTATTACAGTTTGTTTTTCCAAACTCGAAAATGGGCGTCGACACAGGGAGTGCCAGTAATACTATTCCTAGTGTGACGTCCACTGTACCCATGATCCTTCATGCGTATAGGACCCTCAGATTGTTTTTTTCCGCCATACTGGTCGGAAGCATCCCGCGGAGTTCCATGGCCTTAGCCATAATTTTGCAAAAATATTGTTATATTTCCCCATTTCTCCACCCCAACGTTGAGTCACCGAACTTCCACACTCGACGCCGGCCCGGAGAAGAAATCGACCGTCGAGAGCTGCACGACGGACTTGGGCCTCGGAAGGCCTCTGGCCTCGGCCCGGGCCTCGGCAGGCCTCTGGCCTCGGCCCTGCATGTAGGGAGAGTGGGGGGTGGTACATACTCTACACTCTTAAATATATAGGTACATTCTTATATATTCCTACACTCATTAGCCCGCTGCCACAGGGTGCATATGGAGGGCACCCCTTTCCAATGTTGCCCCAAGTGCAACCGCAAGTACCCTTGGGTTGACAGACACGCCACGTGCAACCTCTGCTTGCCGAGGGACCACCCCGAGGTGAACTGCAGAGCGTGTAGTAGGTTTAAACTGAAAACACTACAGTACCGTTCGATCAAGCGTTGGGCCCACCACGCCAGGCGTCAAAAGGCCATGGCTGCGAAGGGCGCCTTCAGCGATGGCAGTGACGCCGTGCTTTCGGACGACGAGGGCAACGTGGCGTCGAGAGACAGCCAAGCGCAAGTCCCCGACCTCGGAAGGTCGTCCGGCAGGGCGGCTATGAGGAAAACCTTCGGCGACACAAGAGCTACCCACAGCACTTCCACCAAACACACGAAGTCCCACCGAAACTGGACGCACAAGTCGAGTTCTTGGAAAGAGGCACACACAGAACGGTCCACCTGGGCATTCTCGATCTAGATCGCCGCATGACTCCAGGCAGCCATCCACTGTTGCCAAAAGTGCCTCGCTCCCTAAGGTAACAGAGGTTCGATCGTCGGAAGACAAAGCCGACCTCTATCCCCAGGCCGCACTCCAGGAGTCGGCGTCAGCAGACCGCGCAACGGCTGTTCCCGAGTCCCAACCTCCACAGGCGAGAGATAGGGACACTTCCCCCGAACCTCGACCTTCCACACCTCAGAAGCAGACAGACGGGTCACAGTCTACTACTCCACAAAGAAACAGACAAGTCTCAGTCTTCTGTCATCCTAAAGACCCCTGCACAAACCAATAGGTCCAGTCAGGATAAAACAGGGAAACTCTCCCAGGAGAGAGTCATTCCCAGCTCAAGAGAATAGTCTAGTGACGACATAGACAGAGTTATGTCAAGGATGTCATCATTGGCAGACATCTATGCCAAGAATCCTGAGCACTTCCTCTCATATACCCCCGACGGGGCATCACCCTCAGGCTCTAGGGACCCAATACCCCCAAGTAAGAAGTCCCGGGTTGAAGCACCAACAAGGTTTTCGGACCCTTTCTGTACACAGCCCTACAATCAATATCATGAAGATCCACCTTTTAGTGAGGATACTGATTTGGGCATGTTGGAAGACCAAACTGGGACTGGCAACTATGAGGATGACGAGGGCCAAGAGGAGGAAGAGGACGACCCAGGAACCTACAGGGTAGATTCCCCAGTAGACAAAGATCCCCCGGTTACCGACTCCCCTGTCGACAACCAAACTCTCTTGAATGAAGTTTTGTCCAGAGCGGCAGAACACTTCCACATTGACTCCCAGGGAGCACAAGAAGAGAGGGACTTTGCCGAAGAGTTAGTGGGAGAAAGGAGACCTGTTGCCCAGGCCATCCCTATCCTTAAATCGATACAAAGGAGGATAGACCCTTCACTTGTATATCCCAACCTTACCAGGGCAGTAAACCCCAGGATCGAAAAGCTTTTCAGGGCAGCCCAATCAGACCCGCTGTACATAAGGGGGCATCTGAAACCGGACTCCCTGGTAGTTACGAACACCCGAAAGAGGGCGGAACACTCCTGTCATTGTCCGAAGCTCCTCCCGACAAGGAGAGCAAGAAGATTTATGGCTTGGGAAGGAAGGTAGCCTCCACTTCCGCCTACCAGGCAAGGATTGCCAACTCCACCACCCTACTGGCAACTTACAACTGCCACCAGTGGGAAGAAGTCGTGGCACCCATAGACTCCGCCCGAGAACCCTTAAAGAGCCAATTGGCACGAGTTGCATCGGAGGGGAGAGTCGTGTCCGGTTTCATCTTAAAAGCAACCTTTGATGCCGCGGATAACGCCGGCAGATTGATAGCAGAAAGCACTGTTAAAAGACATGCTTGGTTACGGCAATCGCGGTTCAAACCTGAGACCCAAGCATCGTTAATAGATAAACCGGTGGAGCCGGATCTATTGTTTGGAAAGGCGGTAAAGGACGTGCTGAAAAATGCCACGGATGAGTACGAGACTCTCAAATCCCTGGGCCAATTAACCAACAAACCCCTGAATCAAAGAGGGAATGGCAATTTTCGTTGCCCACGCAGACAAAATTCCCAGAGAGGATCTAACAATTCCAATGGGTAGGGTACACCATGGAACAACAACAACCAGCAGTCTACCCAGAGTTATGGCAGGGGTAATAAGAGAGGACGTGGTAAAGGTAGAGGCAGCCCCAGTAAAGGCGGCGGCACGCCTCCACCAAAACAGTGACGTTCCGTTCAGGGTCCCTTCTCACGCAACCCCAGTAGGGGGACACATTTCCAACTTCACCCAAGCTTGGGAAGGGATCACATCAGACAGATGGGTGCTGTCCACAGTGTCCGCAGGATACTGCATAGAACTGTTAGAGCGTCCCCAATACCACCCTCCACGACAAAAAATACACTCATTAGACAAACAGAAGATCCTCCTTGAAGAGATTGTCAATCTTCTAGCAAAGGACACGATAGAACTCGTCCGGGACACCAGGTAAACAAGGGTATTTATTCAACTTACTTCCTTGTGCCAAAAAAAGATTTGACAATGCGCCCAGTATCGGACTTACGGCCTGCAAACAAGTATGTCAAGCCCCAAAAATTTCGCATGACTACTCTCCAAGAGGTAATCCCCCTCCTAAAAAATGGGAATTACATGGCAACATTGGAAATGAAAGATGCCTATTTTCATATTTCCATGTTCCCAGCGCACAGAAAGTACTTGCGCTTCAAGGTGGACAGTCAGCACTACCGGTTCAAGGTACTGCCCCTTGGGATAGCCTCGGCTCCAAGGGTATTCACCAAGGTACTGGCGGTGGCGGCGGCACATCTATGCAGGGAGGCAATCCCAGCGTACCCTTACTTGGACGACTGGCTCATCACGGGGGAGACCAAAGTAATTTGCAGAACAAACATTCAAAGGACAATCAACTTCCTCTTCGAATTAGGTTTCTCCATAAACGAGAAAAAGTTAAGTCTGGTGCCAAGCACCTCCATGAACACACACTTCCTATGAAGGTCAATAAAAGAAGAAAAAATTGTTCCTTTCTGAAATGTGGCCCCAAGTTCGTCTGAAACAAAACAGACAACCCAGAAATGGGCAGCAGTCCCATACACCCCACGCTTAAGGACAGAAGCCCCCATATAGTATGAGGAGTCTTCTGTGAATATCGCTCTTTGAGGTCATCCATTAATTGGCACCAGAGCAAGAACCAGCCTCCACACTAAAAAAGGTGGACGCCAAAAAGTGTTCATGTGTGTTAAAAACATTGTTCCAAATAACACTTCGGGAAAAACTTTGAAGTATAATTCATCGCCTCCCTGAATGTGATCCAGCCAAGCACCTCCAAACAGTTCCTAGGAGCTGTCCTAAACACTCAAGAGGGGTTGGCTTTCCCATCAGAGGAAAGAATTCGGAATATACTGCTGCAAATTCCGCAATACCAGGCCGGTCGCCAGATAACGGTACGCAAAGCAATGCGCTTGCTGGGCATGATGGTGTCATGTATTTACTTGGTCCCCCACATGCGCCTGCGCATGCGTACCATGCAAGAATGGTTGGCGAAACAGTGGTCTCAGGCAAGTGGTCAGTGGGACGATCTAGTGGTCGTTTCGCCAACACTTGTACAAAGCCTTCACTGGTGGACAAGAGAGAATCTGTCCAAGGGGAAACCCTTTTACGATCCCGAGATACAGGCGCTAGTCACAACAGACGCATGCCTGACAGGGTGGGGAGCACACCATCTCCACCACACAGCTCAGGGTCTCTGGTCTCACTCAGTGGCCAAGAATCATATGAACCTGCTAGAGCTTCTGGCAGTATTCAGAGCGCTTCAAGATTTCGAGCCCTACCTGTTGAACCTTTCAGTGCAGATCCTGACGGACAGCACTACAGCCATGTTTTACCTGAACAAACAAGGAGGGACTTGTTCGCCAAATCTGTCCAAGCTTGCCCAGAAAATTTGGATATGGGCACTCAGACAGAACATCTTCCCGTCATCTCAACATGTTCCAGGGGATCTCAATTCTCTTGCAGAGATCCCCTCCCAGAGGAACACGAATGGTGTCTACACAGAGAAGTCGTAAAAGATATCTTCTCTCAGTGGGGTTTCCCCACTATAGACCTATTCGCCACAAGCGAAAACAGACAGTGCCCAGGATTCGCGCCCAGGTTCCCCCAACCAGACTCCCAGGGGAACGCCCTGTGGATGAACTGGTCAGGGATGTTTGCGTATGCTTTTCCACCAACACCTCTCATCAGGAAGGTGGTCAACTAGATGAACAGAGAATCAATGACGCTCGTCCTAGTTGCTCCCATATGGGCGAGACAACCGTGGTTCCTACACTTACGCAGACTAGCAGTGTGCGAACCCATCAAACTCCCGGGCTGGTATAACCTACTATCCCAGCACCAGGGTCACAAAGTGCATCCTCAACCCAACTCAATGAACCTGGCAGCCTGGCTCCTGAGGTCATAGAGTTTGGACATCTCAATTTACCACAGAGATGTATGGACATCCTAAAAGAATCTAGGAAGCCAAACACGAGGCACTGCTACTTTGACAAATGGAAAAGATTCGTTATCTGGTGCCAGAATAAGCAAATCAAACCAGTTGATTGCCCTCCTTCCACAATTGTCACATACATGCTCCACCTGCTAGACACAGGGTTGGTTTTTAACTCGCTGAAGGTACACCTGGCAGCTCTGTCAGCATACACCACCTCCCATAGCAAGGTGTCGTGGTGGAAAGTACCAGTGGTTAAAGCCTTCATGGAAGGAGTAAAGAGACTTCACCCTCCAATTTCAAACCCACCACCAGGATGGGACCTTAACGTGGTGCTAGCTAAACTCATGGGGCCCCCTTTCGAGCCCATGCATAAAAGCAGTCTCAAACACCTGACTTATAAAACGGCCTTCTTAGTAGCTATTACATCTATAAGAAGGGTCAGTGAAATTCAGGCTCTGTCAGTGCAGGATCCTTTCTTTATAGTTTATAAAGATAAACTGGTTTTACGTACACACCCTAGGTTCTCACCTAAGTTTATTTCTAAATTCCACGTGAACCAGTCCATCGAACTTCTGGCTTTCTTCCAAGACCCACAAAGCTCCGCGGAGGTGAAACTACACACCCTAGATGTGCGCAGGGCAGTCCTATACTATGTAAACAAAACCAGACCGCTAAGGAAAACAAACCAACTGTTTGTCTCCGTAGCTACAGGCAGAGAGGGAGATCGCCTCTCTAAAGGTGCCATCTCTAAGTGGATTGTTAACTGTATCCAGCTGTGTTACTCCCTTTCTGAAAAAACTCTGCCTTTCACGCCAAGAGCCCACTCTACAAGAGGCAATGGGGCCACTCTGGCTTTCATTGCAAATGTACCGCTTGACACCATTTGCAAAGCAGCTACTTGGAGCTCTATTCACACTTTTACTCGGCATTACTGCATTGACACCCATTCCAAGACAAATACTCAAGTGGGACAAGCGGTTCTAAGACATTTATTTGCTCATGACCTTTCTCACATCCCACCTCCTTCTTCTAACACTGCTCGCTAATCTATGCACAGCATGTGATCTAAGCAGATTCCACAAGCCTCAGAAGGGATACATTACTCACCGTAATCGTATTTCTGATGCTTGTATCTGCTTAGATTCACATGCGACCCACCCTTCCTCCCCTCTGAGAGAAGGCGAAAGGATGCTTGTAGTCTTATCTTTCTATCTATCTGCTTGGATTATCTGTACTCACGCTACTCCTCATGCTACCTCATGTCAGAAAAAATACAATCTGAGGGTCCCAGACGCGTGAGGGATCATGGGTACAGTGGACGTCACACTAGGGATAGTATTACTGGCACGCCCTGTGTCGACGCCCATTTTCGAGTTCCGAAAAACAAACTAATACTCTGCAGCTTCCACTAGATGTCGGCCTATGCACAGCATGTGAATCTAAGCAGGTACAAGCATCAGAAATACGATTACGGTGAGTAATGTATCCCATATACTTTTAATACCAAGCTCTGGTCAGTGTTTTCTTGCTCTACTGTGTCTTTAGCCCTATTGTGTATCCTCTGTATACTGCCCTACTCATCTTGAGAGAAGTCTGACTGCTCAGGCACAGCTACCAGGTAAATCTGGGTGGTGCGGACTACTACAAATTGGGTTTACTGCTTACTCCTGTAGTCTTAATCTTCTTGCAGTGTTCCCCAAGGGAACTGCACAGGATTCTGCCTAACAATGTGATACGTCTGAAGACAGAAGCTGTAGAGCCCACATAGCCTCTATAACCGATCTTTTGGGGCTTCACTGACTTTTCCGTTTCAGCCCATTTGCTGAGCATTTGCAGAAGAATGGTTGCAAATATTTTACTGCTTTTGTCAAGAATGTCAAGCAATAGAAACTAGGTAGGTTTGGTATAACAACCCTTTTTATATACAGGAATAAATATAGAACATTAACAACTGCTACAAACCATGCCTGTTCTAATGATCTCATTAAACATATCCAGTAATAGATTGCCCCAATAGTGCTGGCTGCGCTCGAGGACGGCATTAGCCAGTCAGTCAGGACCAGGAGCTCTGGATGCCTTGAAGTAATAGTATTTGTTTCATCAAGAATGTCAATTTGTACATCTCCTAGTTGAGCAACCGGTTTGCGCGACACACCCTCTTCGCTAAAATAACAAGGATTGTAATATAATGATTTAATATGAGCCCCCTCAACTGTGCTCTGAGGTGCCTCCAAAGTCTGATTTTCACTATCAATTATGAATGCCCTCTCCTGCCTTTTGGGCACAACTTGGATTTCCTTTTCAACAAAAGAATTGCACCACCGAACACATACATACCCACCAAACAGAGGGGTCATCAAAGTGCATTTTCACTCTTTCCTTTCAATGCTTAAAAACACTCATGTAATCAGCCGAGAGGCAGTGTATTCTGGTTTTGGATTTTTATTTGCAGCATATAGTTTGATCTTTGAGGTATGTCAATAAAATGCATCTATGCATTTCTAAAATCATTCTTCTCCTAAAGTGCAGACTTTTTAGAGAGGCAACACATGATCACAGAAGGTAGACTGTTTTCTGCTGTTTCTTTTTGAGTGAATATCTTCTGGGGTGATTATGCACACAGTACCAACAACTCGATTTAAACATCCCCATCTGCTCGATTCCATTTTCCTACACCCCTGAAATGTAAGAAAACAAAGCAATAATTTAAAGAGTACAAAATAATGTCTTCCATTACCTGCGAATGATTTCATCTGGTAGATTAAAAAAGGTTAGGAAACTGCATAAAATCCATTTTAAAAAGTTCTGAATGCGTGTTATGCTGATCGTTTTTTGTCATGATGTTATGATTAATGTTTTATCAGCTAAAGTAAATGGAAGTTTCTGAACTAATGATCTTTTCCTCCAGCAGGCTGCACCACCACTGACGCCGATACACTGCTGGACAATATGGCGGAAAAACTACGTGAGTGACGGGTCTCCGATACCATGCTCTGGGTTGCATGTGAAGGAAATGGTGATGGCATAGCGAGTGCCCCAGCGCACTTTTTCAACGCGGTGGAGATTTTCTGAGCCAGAGGTGAAGAAGGAGACCCGGCCTAAAGGAGACAGGAGAAGAAGAATATTCAATTTAAAAACATGACAATAAAAAAACACAAAAATGAAACACAAAATTAATGTTGGACACGGGTATTCAAGACATATACAGCCGACCTAGTGCAATAAATGCAGTTTGGTCAAATTCTGCGTTTTTCTACGGTTCTCATATTTAATTTATTTGCCCTTTATATTCTTATTTTTTGTTGACGTTGTTTGATACTTCTGCAATTAAAGGTTACTTTCTCACAAGATGATTGTACTGCATACACGTAGGGCGAAATGCCCCATATGCCGCAATAAAAGGATCGGAAATTGACAAATTAGCCAGCTCTAATTGTGCTTGATAAAAATAGAAGCGATGTAATTATTGTATTAGCCTTTCACTGGCACAGCTGTGAAGAGCGTAATCGTGCTTGAGAGGGACTCTGATGGTCACGTTTTAATTTCATCTCCCCCACCCCAAGTTGTGGAGTTAGTGGGTTTATCCGCTTCCAAGCCTACCAGTCCAGAGTCAAAAATATCAAACGCACAAATCAAAACACACACACACACACACACACGCACGTAACGAAAGGAAACAAACAAATAGGCATTTCGAAACAAATGAGGAAAATCTGACCTTAAAGGCTCTGCACCCCTGCTCAAAATCATCAGCTCAAACCAGCACATGCCAAATTGCTACTGCCAGAATGGTTGTTCATGGGATAGCACGAGTCTGACTTAAATGTCCTATTGAAAATGGTTCCATGACATCAGAAAGCCAGCCTCAGGCTCCTTCAGGAGTGGACTATAAAATGAGTGGGCTGTAGATTCCAAAATGAGGAGCAACATGCTTTAGTGATAACAGTATCCTCTAGTTTTCACGTTGACAAAGCAGATTACCACAGCTACACTCTAGATGCATATATTCATGTCTTGTAATTAGAACGATTTAATAAAATAATACACTAGAAGCATGGATGTCCTTCAAAAGAAATTAAAGTATGACCTGCACTGACCTGATTTGGATTTTCTATTTGAATATCTTTATTCAAGTCACTTTTTTGACTGCTAACTAATTAATCATGTTTGACACATGTTTTAAAACAGATCCCTTACATTCCAGCTTTGGAAACTCAACGACGTTTGTTAGGCCACTCTTTTGATTACATTTTCTGCATGTCTTTTAAAGGGTCCTTGGGCACTTGGTATCCTCAGGCTGCTCCAGACGGATCTGCCTGATTTTTCTATCGCGGAAAAGTTTGCATGAGAAATGTACGAACCACAAAAGTTTCGTACATTTCCCATGCGAACATACATTAAAAACCCCTACAAACCAACACCCACACCCCCACCCACAACCCCAACATACCCCCACCTTAATTTGAAGACGCACTGAGTTCCTGGGCGCCAGTTCCCTTTCACTTCTGTGATCAGGAACCAGTGCCAGAGGGGCCTTTTTTTTGTAGCAGCTGCAAGGGTTTCCCCCGCAACCCCCACTCACTATCCTGTAGAGTATAGTGATTGGGGTGTTGCGGGGGACACCCCGGCATCCCCTGTTTTTGTTTTTTTTCATTTGGAGTGGGGCTGAGGGGAGGTGTCCCCCGCAACACCCGCTCACTGTAGTGAGCGGGTGTTGCGGGGGACACCACCCAGCCCCAAGTCCGACCGCACCGAAACACCTAAACACATACCACGAAAGGTTCGAACTGTTGGTAGTTAAAACTCACACCACGAAAAGGTCCAAGTCTTTTGGTGGGGTCGGACTTTTATTTTCGGTAATTTCGTACAATACAGCTCCAGGCACTTCTTAAACCTGCACACAATATTTAGCAATGTGTTTGGGACCTCTTCAAATTCGTATCCCTCTTAAAACACTGCAATAAGGCAACCAACAAACTGGTCAAAGGACAAGAGAGCCTGCTGCCGACTCTTCCTGTCTGGCTAACTACTGCCCTATCTCCATTACCCCCTTGCTGGGCAAACTCTTGGAAAAGCTGGCCATCTCCCAGCTTATCCACCACACACAAACTGTTAGTTGTCTACACAACCACCAGTCTGGCTTCAGAGCTTCCAGAGGCACAGAAACTGCACTCCTGAACACCTGTGAAGACTTGCACTTTAATCTCGATACCAACGCTCCTCCTGTTCTCATCCTTCTTGACCTATCCTCTGCCTTTGATAGGGTCAATCATGCCACCCTTATAAA
Source organism: Ambystoma mexicanum (assembly GCF_040938575.1). Lineage (NCBI taxonomy): Eukaryota > Metazoa > Chordata > Amphibia > Caudata > Ambystomatidae > Ambystoma > Ambystoma mexicanum. The sequence continues at coordinate 693,434,866 of NC_090926.1, read as the reverse complement.
TTGTCTCTGTGATACCCTTGGCATCATGGACCTGGATCTGGACTGGTGGACCTCCTTCCTCTGTGACAGACCTTCCCAGGTGCAACTGGTCTCTTTTCTCTCCTCCATTTCACGCTCCACCTGCCATGTCCCTCAGGGCTCTATCCTCTTGACTTGGCTTTTCAACATCTACCTTGCCCCTCTAGCCCATTTGATATCTGCCTTCTCTCCTAACTTCCAGTGTTATGTGGATACGCACCTCTCCTTCAAGCTTCCCTCCTCTGCCGCCTTCTCTTCCATTCCTGACTGTCTGTCTGCCAGTCAGGCATGGTGCTCTGCTAACGATCATTGCCTTGATGTCAGTAAGACTGAGATCAATCTCATTGGGACCCCATCTCCCTCCAACTCTCCTACTCGCTGGCCACCCTCTATGGGTCCCATCCCCTCCCCTTCCTGTGAGGAAAAAAAACCTTGGGGTAATCTTTGACTCCTATCTTTTCTCTCCTCACATCCCAGACCTTGCCAAGAAGGCCCACTTTCAGCTATACCGCCTCAGAGGCATTCTCCCTTTCCTCACCTTCCCCCAGAAACCCAATGCCTCCAGAGCCCTGGTCCTCCACAGGCTGGACTACTGCAACATCCTCTTCCACAATCTGCCTCCCTTTGTCCCCTTCAACTAATCCAGATTAGGACTGCAAGATTTATCCTTGTACTCATGCCCAAGGACCGGAACTCTCCAGCCCTATAATCTCTCCACTGGCTCCTGGTTGCTGCAAGCTCGGTCTTCTAGCTCCAACACTCTGCAGATCAGACGCTTTTCCAAGCAGAGTGTGGGGGGTTAGATCTCTCTCTCTCCTCTGCAGGTACCTCCCTCTGGAATGGCCCCCTGCCTCTCTTAGACTTGATCCAGATCTCCTTAAGTTCCAGAAGCTTCTCAAGACCCTCTTCACTTCCTCCTTTCCTCTCCTCTGCTAATGTCCCCCTCAGCCTCTTGACTTGCTGCCTGGTTCCTTCAGATTCTTACAGGGCACCAGGCCTTTCCCGACCAGTTTACTCCTGCACTTGGCCTCCCCATACCCCCCTCTTCATGCACTTGCCCTTCTGGGCTCCCCCCCCCCCACTCCCTTGGCACTCGCTTAATCCACAAGCACTTCTGCCCTGACCGACAACCCCCCACCCCCCCAACACTTGCTGTTACTGCACTTGCACAATTTGAATGGCACAAGCCTTAGTAGGACCGTTTTGGTTTTTGTCATCCAGTTCCCCACCCTCTTTTGTTGCACCTTGAAACACATTGTGTAGAACCGCATCATAAATACACAATAAATAAAGAGCTAATAACCCTGGAGTCTTGACTAATTGTCAAGGGAAGGTTTTACAAGCCCCCTTACCACCCTTCACAATCCAGGAGAATGTCAATTTGGATCCCCACTCCTACTATGCAGCTATTCAACTTGCACACAAAGGAGAAATACTTAACAGTAATGTTCTTTCTATGGATTCTTCTCTCGAAGATTCCTCATCTGATAAATATCCCTCAGCCAGACGCTGCTCAGAAGCCTTTTTGATAGGGGGCATAGTCTCGATCGCGTTAATCCTTGACTCCGGACGCGACACTGGTAGTATATTTATCGCGTCACTATGGCTTCATACCTCAGCGCCTCACCCACGGGAAACAAACCAATGGGATTCGGATAAGAAGCCAAAAAAGTATTTTTTTGGTGAGGAATTGAGGAATATTCAGAATTCTGTAAGCAACAGACCGACAGTGCCCAATTGTAAAACGCAGTCTTGTGATCACTTTTTTCACATTCGAACCTTTTGTTGTCGTGCCACCAAAGAAGAGAGACTAAGAGTGGAAATTAGGACATTTTCATAGCGGGGAGGTGGTGGAGTGCAATGAGGAATCTGTGGGAGAAAAATTCATAGAAAGAACATTACTGCTAAATGATCACTCTGATGGTGACCGTGTGCGATACAAATACCTTTAACATTTCTCCTTCCATGGATTGCATTCTTCTGCATATTCCTCATCTGATAGTCTCTGAAAGAAGTACAGCATGCAGAGGTGGGGTGAATGTCTTAAATGAGGAAGCTTTGCAACATTTCTTTCAAAACAGGTATCAGCCCCACGAGCCACATCCAGGGTGTAATGTTTTGTGAATGTGTGGAGCGATGACCATGTTGCTACTTGGCAGATCTCTTTCACAGATGCACCCTTTTGCAACGCAATGCAGGTTGCCATCCCCCTAGTGGAATGAGCCCTGATGCGCGACGGCAAACCCTTTCCCGCTTTCTCGTAGCATTCCGCAATGCAGAGGACTATCCAACAGGAAATTGTTGGCTTAGACAACTCCAGACTTTTCCTTGACTACGAGAAAGCAATGAATTGCTGGTCACGTCTGAAGTCCACTGCCCGGACCACGTAATAGCTGAGCACACTCTTTGTGTTAAGCCTGTGAAGTCTTTCCTCTTTCTTGGAAGGGTGAGCCAGTGGGTAGAATACCGGCAGCTCAATCCTCTGTTGGATATGAAACTCTGACACCAGCTTTGACAGGAATTTAGGGCAGACTTTAAGCAAGACTTTCGCTCTAAAGAAACACATGATGTGCCACTGTGATGCCCACTAGGAAAACTGTCTTAAGGGTAGCAACCTAATAGAAGATGTGGGGGCAGACCCCTAATTACATTAACCCAAAGCAGGTCCACTACCTGAAAAAGGAGTGCACGTTTTGTATGTAAAGCAAGTTTATTTTACAAAGTCCAGGGAGCAGCTAGATGACTCTATTGAGCTAGACTAACCCAAGTCGTACTGAACCACATAAAGTGACACCTTATATTCAATTTTGCAAAAGTTAAAGCACTCCCATATATTTGATTACAATTCACCTCCCACATGTGATTGGACAAACCGTCTTCAAAGAAATCCCATCTTTCTCCAATTTGTACATTCTTATAGGTAGCCGTTATCTGAACTACCATCTTCAAATTGTATTCTTAGTACACCCTTTCTTGGGATTAGTCCGTGATAAGTCATGCCATCATCAAACAGTTAAAAATGTGTTTGCAAACAATTCATTACTAGTAACAACTGGCCTGAACCCATTAACCTTAAACATAATTGCAAATGGTTTGCATAGATTCTTCATGCAATATATGAAGTAGGTTCTCTTTAAACTGATGATAGCTATCTCATCCACCCCAGTTTACTGGCCCCATCGACATTTTAATTTATACGACTACCACTTGAGCATGTACCGCCTCTAGTTTCACCATTAGATAACAACTGAGTATTGAACACCATGTCCTCACACATTGCTTCACCCCACGTTTATTGCTGGACACAAATCGTTGAAACCCTCTATCAAGCTCCCATACATTTAAGAGATTAAATCTGTTTTCTGAGATACTAGTAGGACATAAAACCCATACCTGGCTCCTTCAGCTGAGCTGACCATCACTAAGGTCGGAGTTACTTATTTACCCATCCTCTGGCCCTGAAACTTCGCAAAACCAGTTCCTCAAAGTCATTTTAAAATGCACCTCGCAAACACCCTGACTGCTGTGTTTTAACCCATTTGTAAAAAAGCCCACTACATTTAGATAGATGAATTCCATGTGTATTTGGATCAGTGTGCATGCATGTTTAATAACAGTCATATTTTCTTCAGTGGATTCTCTATGACCAGTTCACTTCCTTGCATGCACATTAAAAACCCTCCCCATCTCTCAGTTTCCACGTACTTCAGAGCACCCCACGTGTGAATCATGTTCATGTTATATTTGATGGTTTTAATATATCTTTCTGCGAGCATGCAACGCTAATGTGTATCAGTTCTAAACAAAAAGTAACACTTCAGTAGCATATCCCATCCATAATTAACTGCACTGCATACATATGAAGTTGCAGGGTTCGGACGAAATTACCCAAGTAGAAAAGTCTGAACACCAAAAGTCCGACCCTCATTTATTTGCATATGTATACGTGGGGGGGGGGAGTAAAGTTAATAAAAATGTATAGGTGTGAGGTCGGTGGGCTGTGGGGGGTCATGCTCAGTTCGCTGCAGCCCCAGTCATGAATATGGCAAACGCAACACAAACACATTGTGCTTGTGAGGACTTTTCCTGACCACCCCAATAAAGAAAGCATGGCTTCAAACTGAGCTGCCAACAATAAAGTAAGCACCAAGCTGAGGTCCCAAGCTGGAACCACAGATGGCATTGGCAGAAACCTATTTACAAGGCCCTTCAAAAATTGGGTCATTACCGGAATCGTTAAAAAAGATCCTTGATCCAGTGACCTCTTGAACATGGGCAAAGGAATTACATCATCATAGTAGTGGGGCATGAGATGGAGTCCACCTTGTGATCCCTACAGCATACCTCAAACCTTCTCCACCTGCATTCGTACAAAGACCTAGTGGCAGGGCTGTGTGCAGCCAGCAACATTTTGTTCGCGCTTACAAACCTCTTGGTATTTAAGCGCATTATAATTACGCAACTAAGACAAAAAAAAAACAATTACGCAACTAAAAAACAAACAATTCCTTTAACAGCGCCTCGATGCCCGCAGGCTGTGTGAGCGCTTCAAAAATGCAAAATAAACAAACATCTCAGGTACCTCTTCAGATAGGTACCAGTCATCATATCTCACCCTCTCAAGAGCCACGCATGCAGATTAACAGTCTCCGGTTACAGTGGAGTACCTGACCTTCCGACAGGGATAGGAGGTCCAGCCTCTGAGGAAGACTGTGTAGTGGGCAGATGGCCATTTCAAGGGGATGGCCATTTCAAGGAGATGAAAGTACTATGTTAACCTCGCTCAGTCTGGGGCGACGAAGATCATGGTGGCCCGGAACCTCCTCAGACTCCTGAGGACCCATGGGGTGACAGGTATGCAAGGAAACAAGTAGTGGAGGTCAAAGACCCACTCCACTAGGAACACATCTCCCAGTGCCCCACTCACAAAGAATTCCCTCAAGCAGAACCGCTTGCACTTTGTGTAGCCCTTGCGACAAATAGATCCAATGCTGGGACATCTCCAACTCATGCCTGCTCAGAGCGTCTGCCAACCCGTTCTCTGCTCCTACTGGGTGGGGTGCAGAAGCTGAGATCTTGCTCTGAAGCAGCCAGAACCATAGTTACAAGGCCTCCCTGCATTGGGGCTGGGACCGCACACCACCTTACATGTTGAGGTAGTGCACGGCCATTGTGTTGTCTGTCAGAATCAGGACATGCTTCCCGCATGACGGATGGTGCATAAGCCATCAGGGCTAGCCATATTGCTTGTAATACCAGCCTATTGATGTGCCAGTGGCGCTCCACTGGGGACCAAAGGCCATTCACAGGCAGATTCCAGCAGTGAGAGCCCCAGACCTTCAGGGGCATATCCACGACTACTTGTGCCTGTGGCCACATTGCCAAAAGTGTTCCCCTGCCATCATGCTTTCTCTGTTGGTCCACCTTGAAAGTTCATTGGCCACCCACTTCGACACCTTGAGGATGTCATGGGCTCTGGCACCAGAAAAATGCAGGAGGCCATGCAACCCAAGAGATGGAGGAAGGATGCTGCTAGCAAGCAGTCGTAGTTCTGAAACAGCGCAACCATCTGCCGAACACTGGTGACTCGTCCATGGGGGGAGGAGCCTTCCCACCCAGGTGTCAACGACAGCTCCTATGAATTGGAGATACTGTGTTGGTGTGACATGGGTCTTATGAACGTTTTTGGAGAAACCCAAACTGTGAAGCAGTGAACAAGTTTCCCTTGAGCTGCATTGATAGTGGTCTTGGAGAACTTCCTCAGATCAACCAGTCGTAAAGGAATATGTGAATGCGGAATCTTCTGAGGTGCGCTGCAACGACTGCCATCAACTTGTTGAAGACCCTCGGTGCGGAGCTTAGGCCAAAAGGGGAGCACTCGGAACTGACACTCAGAGTTCCCAATGACAAATCTCAGGAACCGACTGCGCTTTCGATGGATTGACACACAGAAATAGGAATCCTGAAGGTCCACTGACGCCAACTAAGCCTGGGATCCCTGAAGTCAAGGATCGGACACAATCCTCCCCCTTTCTTGGGTAGCAGAAAATAATGAGTACCAGTTCGATCCAATCTCTTTGTGTGGTACCTCTTCCACTGTATCCTTTAAAAGCAGGGCCCTCAGTTCTTCTTGCAGCATCTGTTCCATTTGCTGGGGAGGGGTGGTTGTGTCTGGAGGCCTCTTCATGAAGGGTAGACAGTACCCCCATTGGACAAGCTGCAAGTTATCTCTTTCTACCTGTACCAGTGCTCAGAGACCCTCCCTCTAGCCACAGGAACTTGTGGGGAGAACTCAAAGCAGTCCGTCTGCCCTGTCTGGGACACGAGAAACGACTTTGCCCTGCAGTAGCTGTGCTTTCCTTCTTAAGGTATGCCAAGCTCCTAAGCAATGTGGATGTTCCCATGGCATGATCCACGCTATCAGTGGTGCCAAGACCCACCTGAAGGCCCTTGCAAGCCACCTCTTTCCAATCATTTATCATATCCCGTAATCCATTTCTAACCTCTCCTGTTGGGCAATGATCTGCCTCCTCAGCTATCATCCACCAAATAATATGAGAGAACTTAGCAATGGCACAAGTGGCGTTAATTGCCTTTAGAGCCATACTCGGACACATTTTCCTGGCTAAAGCATTGGTCTTTTTGGACCCTCTGTTGGCAAGTTGAGGTAGACCTAGATGGCCATGAGCTCATCGTGGCGGCTTGGATCACCAAACCTCCTGGAGTGGGATGAGCAGAAAGGAAGGGCAGATCCGTCCTAGCTGGCATATACTTCTTGGTCAACTCGGTATCGACTCCTGGCGTGGAACATGGTCTCTGCCACAACGTCCTGAAGGCATCTTATATGGTCGCAATGAAGGAAATTGCACTCTCCGATTGGGGGCCCTTGTCCAGGATGTCTGTGAGATCATAGGACTAGAATGGCTTGGCTCGGGTACCAAGGCCTAGGGCCAGAACTACTATCTCCACTGTCTTCATGCACTGGCCACTCGGGTATCCATGAGGAGATGCCTGCTGCAAATCGAGGTCAGGTCGGGTGAGGTATCAAGCCTGCTTGCCTTGTGCAGTCCTTCAGCTAAGTCCAACAGGTCAGCCTGGTCAGTGATCATCCAGCTTCCCTAACTCCCCCGTCAGCTCCATTCGAAAAGGGTGTGGGTCACCCTCTTCATCTAAGAACAACTTAATGGATTGGAAAAAATCCAATCTTGTCTCCGGGACGAACAATCTGTCAACTGCTGACATTTGATGGGACTGTCCCGACGAGGCCTCACAACGCCAATGATTCGAGGGCCATCAAAAAGCTGGAGCATTTGGGTCTTAAATGCCTCTACTCTTCTCTCGGGGAACTCAAAGCCAGGAGGGACTTACTCCGCTCCGCCTATGAACCGGAGTCATGTCTACATCAACTCTTTCTCTTCTTATGAGAGGACAAGGTCGACAAATGGTGAAACTCACTCCGCTTCTTGTTTTTTTTTTACGATGTCTGTCCTTCTGTGGCATTGAACTTTTGGTATTTAGGCCACTACTTGACAGCTGATCATGCCAGGGGCTTCAAAGGAGTCTGCCCAGGGCTAGTTCACCCATCATTCCCTGATTGCCTTCAGGTTCATATGCTGACAGGACCCGCACTACACAACATCATGGGCCACCCTGAGGAACCACACGCAAAGCCTTTTTGGGTCCATGGTGGTTATCTTCGAGCCGCAGTCTTTACAGCGCTTGCAACCCGAAGAAGCAACTGAGGTATGTGGGCTTAGTGGCGGGATATTTGTACTACTGACATTGCGTCCGGAATCAAGGAGTTGCACGGTTGAGACATGCCTGAGTCGACTGATGATGCTGATGTGCACTATGCCACAGTCGAAAAAGTTTCAGAGCACATGACACTGGAGGGATATCTACCAGATGTGGAATCTGTATGCAATACATTGAATTGAATTTTCACTTGTTAGGGAAAATTCTCTGTAAGGCTAATTTCCCAAACCTAGTGAGTCCCCCAGCAGCTTTGCTGGATTTCTGGAGTTTATTTTTTTCTCTCCTGCTAAGAGTGAGATTCTTTTGCTCCCACTCTTAGACATGATTAGAGGTGTTCCTTTCACTTTCCATGTGTTTTATGGGCTATGGGGTCTTTTACTCCATAGGGTCTCATGTGTTTTTTTTATGTGGGTTACACAGCACCCTCCGTGCCGTAACCCAGGGGTGTCGTAGCGACCCCCCAACATAGACTCCATACCCTGGGACTGACTACTGTCTCCCAGGGCATGTAAAGTCACCATTGGCTTTGCGAGTCCCAAATTATGAACAGAAACCAGTACAAACCATCATATTGTGGATGTACTGGTCAGGGCAATTCGATTGCCCCGCGGTCTGTTGTTCGAGGGGCACATCTCCGTCCCCCCTGATCGAGTTTTGGCTGGTGGCAGTGATACTACTTTTTATATTCGACCGCAAATATATCTCTATGGGATTTTCCCATTGTTCAAGGCTACCAACTTTAATTATTTAATTCTTATAGCCTCGTACATACTGCCGGTTTATTTATTTAATATTAATTCACCGGTTGGTATTTTCTGCCAGAAATCAATTCGAAAATGGCGTTTGTGTTCTCTTCTGTGACTCCAAACCAAGTCGAGCCCTTTGTTCCACTTTTTGGCGGGCTTCTCCACAGAAGCCTCCAAAAGTGGTGCCACTCTGTCTGAGTACCACCATGGGTGTGGGAGAGGGTTTAGGCACCCTGGACTGAGTTACCTTGGTAACTCAAGTCGCACTCTTGTGTGATTGGCCCAAGTGGTGAGCCGGCCGGCTCACCACTTAGCATGTTTGATTGACAGCTAGGCTGAGTGAAGGGGGGTGTGCTGCATAAAAGCAGGGCTTTGGGGACTGGAACTTTTTTGATGTCGCCACAGGACCTAAGAATCCGAGGAGGGAGAAGCTGAGCCGACCTGCAACGACGACACCAGGAACAACTGCCCCCGCTGGAGCTCCCTTCACACTTAAGGTACTGAGTCCCGCCTGGCTTCCCTTGCGACAGATCGTTCGGGGTGACAGTAAAGCCTCGACTTTCTAACCTGGGCGAGCCTGGGACAACCTAGCTAACTTTTCCTGACTTGAATTTCATCCTTTTTGTGCAAACTATCTACAAGACTCTTTTGGGCATAACCCCACTGTGTGAACCTGGACCCCTTCTGCTTGCTCTCTCCAAGAGTGGGCCTTGCAATTGACTTCCTTGCTCTCCAGTAGAACTCTGCCTATCCTGCCTTACTGTTGTTCTTTGTAAAAGTATTGAAACTTGTGTGCTTCCTTAACCCTGCCTTTTTCCTCCCTTTCTTTACAACTTATTAGAGTGTCATCTTATGTTAAGCGCTCACCTCTGTCTGAAAATAAGTGGTGTTTCTCACTAAGACGTGTCTAATAAGTGAATAGGGTTGTATATAGCTAGCTAGCGTTTTTGCTAGCGTAAATTACAAGTGTGTTTTTAAATAAATAATTATATACTTTTACACCAAAGCTCTGGTCAGTGTTTGTTTGTACTACTGTGTCCCTGTACCTATTGTGTATACTCTGCATACTGCCTAACTCTTCTTGAGGGAAGTCTGACTGCTCAGCCACAGCTACCAAGTGAATCTGTGTGGTACAGACTGCTACCAAGTGGGTTTACTGCCAAACACCCACCTATAGTCTTAAATATTTTGCAGTGGTCCCTAAGGGAACTGCACAGGTTTCTGCCTAATATCACTCCAGGCTGCCAAGTGCTTATCAGACTTCAGCCACTTCACGACAGGCGTCACCCGATCGCTGCACCACTTCACACACAAGGCTTCAAATTCCAAAGCATGTTCCACACCCAAATAATCTACCAACCCAAGTCCCAAAGAGATCCAGGGGATGCACACAGAAATTTGCTTTTCTATGCCATACATCTGCCTCTACTAACCCCCATCAACTAACCTGTCAAATTTCCACACACAAACTCGCATGAGCTTTAACAAACGACTCACAGCTTAACATCCCTCTTACAAGATGGCAAATAGAACACTATATGTCAACAACCAGTTTACATATCATAACACGGCCTAATTTCTGCACAGAAACCCTTCGATGCCCTCACCACAAAAAAACAAAGTTGACAAATCAGTATACTTCCAGTCTGCACACCTCCACATAATATCACAGTAGATATGAACATCCCCTCTCCTCCCAACTTAACAAACCCCACCCATTCTCTTTCCGAGCTGCCAGAGTGCCTGAAAATCATGCAAATAGCAGTGGTGCACAGTATCAATCCTAATAGCATAACACAATCTCAACTGTGTTTGGGAATCTGCATAAAGGAGCGTTAGGAAACACCTAGAAGATATGTGAAGCATAATGGCCATATATAATGCACAAAACGTTAGTCTCGCTAATGTCAGATAGACTGCAGCACGTTATTTTCTACCACCTCATTCCCAGAGGCACCTTCTGCTTACTGGGGGACGTCAGAAAACCAGAAGAACAAGTTACTCTCTTACCTGGTAACGTTCTTTCGATGGGATGGTCTGACGACGTATTCCATATCTATGACAGTAATCGCCACAGCTCCTCGGAAAATTTTTGGCGTCTGCATCCTGCGTCGATGACGTCGATACGCCGTCCTCGAGGGCCCCCGTCGAGCCGACATCACTGGATGTTATAAGTAGGACGCACGACACCCGTAGCCTCTGTTCCCCCAGAAAATGTGGCACCAAACCACTGCCAGTATGACCACAGAAAGCCTTGCGGAAACGTAAGCTGGAATCGCATAAGAAATTCTGTAGCGAGGCAGATAGGGAGAGAGCGATATGGAATACGTCGTCGGACCATCCCATCGAAAGAACTTTACCATGTAAGAGAGTAACTTGTTCTTCGAGGGGATTGGGTCCTCTGACGTATTCCATATCTATGACAGACTCCCAAAGCAGTGCCAACGTATGGAGGAGGGAAAAAGAATTTAGAATATAGAAATTTAGAATGCCCAATCAAATTGCAGAGTAAAGGATCGCCTTGCCAAAGGCCAGATCCTGCCCATGGATGGAATTTAGGGAGTAGTGACGTACAAAAGTATGGACCGAAGCCCATGTGGCTGCTTCACAGATGTTATGAATAGGAACACACCTCTGCAGGGTAGTAGAGGCAGCCATACCCCTACTAGAATGGGCCCGTAAGCCCCCGGAGGGTCCTTACCCGCCAAGCGGTAACATTCAGAAATTGCCAAGATAATCCATCTACACAAAGTCTGCTTAGTAACAGCTTGTCCCAAACGCCTTCCAGCATAATCAATAAAGAGCTGATCGTCCACTCTGACCCGGGACATGTGAGAAATGTAGAAACTTAAAGCTCTCCTAGGATCCAACCTATGGAGCCTCTCCTCTTCCTTACTAGGATGTGAAGGAGGATAAAATGCCGGAAAAATAACCTTCTGGCTTAAATGGAATTCCGACACCACCTTCGGAAGAAAGGAAGGACGAACTCTAAGGACAACCCTGTCCTTATGAAACACAGTGAAAGGTGGCTTAACTGAAAGTGCCTGCAACTCACTCACTCTGCGAGCGGAAGTGACCGCAACTAAAAACACAGCTTTAAAGGTTAACAGCCTCAAAGGACAATAATGTAAAGGCTCAAACGGAGCACCGATAAGGAATTTCAGAACAAGGTTCAAATCCCAACCAGGCACCCGGAAAGGTGACGGCGGCAACACATTAGTGAGTCCTTTGAGAAATTGAGAAATTAAAGGAATTTTGAAATAAGAACACTCCTCAGACAAGCGCTTAAATATAGACAGCACCGCCAGGTAACCTTTAACAGTACCCACTTGCAGGCCCCTGTGGGCCAACAAAAGCAAAAAAGACAGAACCACAGCAATGTCACATGCAAAAAGGATCCACATTCTTAACACTGCACCAGTCGGCGGAACTTTCTCCAATGGCAAAGTTACACAGACTTTGTTGCCGGCCTTCTGGCCGAAAGCAAAACCTCCATCACGTCTTCAGGGAGGTCCCAATCCTTATACCTCAACCTTTCAGAAGCCAAGTGTGAAGGTTGAGGGATCTGACCTCTGGATGGAGAACCTGACCCCCCTCCCCCTCCGGTGAGAACAGATCATCTTGGTAGGGAAGACGACGTGGAGGGCAGATGGACAAGTCGTGAAGGTCCGGGTACCATGTCCTCCGGGCCCAAGCCGGAGCAATGAGGATCATCCGGGAACCGAACCTCCGTAACCTCTGCAGCACTTACGGATGACGGGAACTGGAGGAAAGGCGTACAGCAGTGGGAAGGACCAGTCCACTACGAACGAGTCTCCTAAGGCTACTCTTGGAGGAAATTCCCACGAGCAGAAATTTTCAGACTTCCGGTTGACACTGGAGGCGAAGAGATCCACCTGAGGGGTCCCCCAAAGGGCGAAGATCTCCAGGAGAATCTCCTGAGCCAGCTCCCACTCGTAAGAGATCACGCTCTGCCTGCTCAGAGCGTCCGTCTCGTTTTCGTCTTCGGCCAGATGAACTGCAGAGATCGAAACTTCCTGCTGGATGGCCCAGAACCAGAGCTGCATTGCCTCCCTGCACAGAGGTAGTGACCCTGCCCCCCCATTTTTGTATAGGTAGTGCATGGCCACTGTGTTGTCCGTCAGAATCAGGACATTCTTCCCTCGCATAGTCGGCAGAAAAGCCTTCAGGGCAAGCCTGACGGCCCCCAGCACCAACAGATTGATATGGAGTCTGGACTCCGACGGAGACCAACAACCGCTGACTGTCAACTCATTAGCATAAACTCCCCATCCCGTGAGGGATGCGTCTGTCACGATAGTCACCTCTGGCCAGGGTAGCCAAAATGGAGCCCCCTTCATCAGATTGCCTTCGACGGCCCACCACAGAAGGTCCTGGGCGACGGAGGGCGGCACCTGAACGGGGTCCGACATCCTGCCGGAGGACTATGACCACTGCATCGTGAGGGCCCATTGCAGAGATCTCATCCGGAACCTGGCCTCTGGCACCAGAATAATGCAGGATGCCATGAGGCCGAGCAACCTCAAGAACTCGAACGCCGGGAGACTCTGGGCGTGTTGAAACTTGTGCACCATCTGCTGAATGTGATGAGCCCTCACCTGGGGAGGAAAACACTGCCCCAGGGATGTGTCGAGCACTGCTCTGATGTACTGGGGCCACCTGGTTACCCGTTTTCCACCTCGAATACCCTGTTTTCCACCTCTGGCACTCCTACGGTGGCCCCTTTGACTTGCAGCTCCTCTCGATTTACTAAACGATGAGTAATAACAAAATGAACCTCCCCTCCACTGCTGTCCCCTAGGACGAAAAGGCGGAAGTTGGTGAACTGCAGCGCCCAGCGGCTTTGCTGCAGCTTTTGAGGTATGCAACCTCTCAAGGCTCTCGTCAGTCTTGCTGCCAAAAAGATGTTCACCATCGAAGGGCATGTTGAGGAGCCGGGCCTGCACATCAGGAGCAAACCCCGGCTTCCGCAACCACGCAAATCTGCCTTTTACAGTGCTCGCTGCCATGGACTGGCTGACACAATCTTCCATGTCCAGACCCGACTGAACGGACTCACACATGGCATCCTTGCCATCCTGTACAATAGCAAGAAAACCATCCCGTTCTTCCCCTTCGGGAATATGTTCAGCCACTAACGAAATACAGTTCCACAGAGTGTGCGTGAAACGTGACAAGGCACACACAGAGTTGGCTGCCAGTAGAGCCATAACCCCTGAAGAAAACACTTTCTTCGCCCAGCCATCAACACACTTGTCGTCCCCATCAGGAGGGATGGTAGGATACGACGCCTGCTTTGCTGGGGCCGTAGCCACCTGCACCAAACTCTCCGGAGTGGGGTGCGTGGTCAAGTAGCAGGTGTCACTACTGGCTGGGCGGTATTTTCGCGGCAAAGACTTGCTCACTGCCGAGAGACTCTCTGGAGCAGTCCAAGCTGCAGCCACCCTTCTTTGCAAAGCCATATGGAATGGCAGTACCGGGTAAGTTGGAGGACCTTGGTCGAGGATATACGTCAGGTCATCCTGCAGAAAATCCACAGGGGGCGCATACCACCCCAAGTATTCCCGTGACCCTCAACATAAGGCGCCGGTATGAGGACTCGGCATGGGTGCCAGGCTAAGGCCTACAGAACTCCACCTCCGGAGAGGTGTCCAGACCACTGGCGTTGTGCAGTGACTGACGCAGGTCCTCAATCTGGCTATAACCAGACAAAATCTTGTCAGGCACCTCCTCAGGCACCATACCTTCCTCAGACCCCTCATCCCCCTCAGAAATATAATCCAGAGGCTGGAAAGAGGGCACAAAAAAAGGGACAAAGACATGCTTAGCCTTGGCCAGAGCCTTTCTGGGGGGGTTCCACCCTGCCACGGGGAACCTCCAACAAACCAGCCACGAAAGGAGTCGAAAGCGTTGACGGAATCGGCGTCGATATCGAGCGTGCCGCCAACAACTTCGACAGCATCGACACAGGCCTCGAGGGCGCAGCCCCGAGCGTGTCCTCCGACAGCATGGGCGCCGAGGGCTTCCTCAGAGGCGGAGCCTCGAGAGAGTCCGTCGACGACCTCGGTGCGGATGTCTTCTTTGAAGACTTCACAGGTTCGTCCAGGACCGGGACCTGGAACGGGCATGTCTAGAGCGACCATCCTTGTCCGACCGGGACCTCGAAGGCGCCCGGTGGTCGCGACGACCGCTCAAGCCCAAAGGCATACGAGTGGCGTCTCTAGCACGGTCACGGCCGGCGTCTTTAGACGGCGCGGACGGACCGGAGTCCTGCGACTGAAAAATCGCCATCATCTCCTTTCGGAAGGAATCCCATTCCTCAGGAGTGGAATGCTTGTTTGGACAAGCAACCCGCCGACGGGCGGAGTCCTCGGACGAGGACAGGGAAGGAAACCTGTGACAGTGCTTCCTGGAGTGCCTCGAAGAGGCAGAGGAATGGCGGTACTGATTCCGGACCGAGACCCCCTGGAATCACGACGATGCAGAGAGTCGCCCCTCAAATCGTCCATCGAAAGACCAGTGGAACACGACTTCCGGGGCTTGGCCACCTTATCCACCGACAGCTTCTTCTTATGCTCCCGCAAGGCCTTCGATGTAAGCGAATGGCAGCCGACACAGTCATCCGTATCGTGGTCCTCCCCGAGGCACCAGAGGCAAGCGTTGTGCGTGTCCGTCAGTGACATCTTGGACCGGCACACCCGACACTTCTTAAAACCCGACCGTGGGGTGGAAGAAGCCGAAGACATCATACAATACACAAACGAATCAGGTTCGAAGAACCGAAAGAACAGGATTCAGTAGAACCGAGGCACGTCGAGATCTCCGAAGCGAACACGTTCGCAGAAAAAACGGAAATGAGGCTACAGGCGTCGTGCGTCCTACTTATAACATCCGGTGACGTCGGCTCGACGGAGGCCCTCGAGGACGGCTTATCGATGACATCGACGCAGGACGAAGACGCTGAACATTTTCCAAAGCAGCACAGCTGTGGTGATTACTGTCATAGATATGGAATACGTCAGAGGACCCAATCCCCTCAAAGCTACCTTTAGCTACTGCAGATTACATCACATTAAGCGGGACAGGATTCAAACCTGTGTTGCTGTGCGTTGTCTTGCTTTCAAGACAAACGTGTTGCCCCTGAGCTATCCTCCTGGCACTCATTAGATCATTCTATTGTTACATTACAGGGGAAAACACTCAAAGCATACGGGTAGTTGAATGAAAGAAACCAGCACCTTGGTCGACAGGGACTTAAGTCAGATTTTATGTGAAATAGAAGCTAGTAATAGTTATTTATTTTACAGTGTAATTGTTAACTAAAAGAGATGCAAGTGTTTAAGGATGTTCTGCACCTATAGCCTTCAGAATGCTTGTATGCTTTACCATTAAGTCATATGCAAAGTGAGGGGCAGTGGGCACTGTACGTTACAACTGAGAAAACTATTGTTCTCAATTGGTTTGGCTGATGTTCCAGACAGAGATATATATTTAATTATTATTTGCTTTTTAGGCAGGTATACAATAAGAAAATACAGTTTCAAAGTGCCCAGACGGCACAGAGGAAAAGGGGTGCGACAAAACCCCATTAAAACACAATATTTCATAGCAGAGGGGGAAAGGGGAGAAGGGAAAAACCTACTACGCCTTGTGAGTATTCAGAACGTGCAAGTGCAGCAAGGAGGAGGGAAGAGGGGGTAAGTGCTGGGGAGTCCGAGCTCATCAGTGAGCCACAGATGAAGTGTTAGGCATGTTGAGTGCTACACGGACTGGGGCCGCAGGAGGTCTAAGTGCGAATCTCCGGGGCGGAGGGTGTGCAGATGCAAGTGCCATGGATAGACAAGAGCTGGGAAGAATTGGTGTGCGAGGTCAGTGCTCAGAGGACGCATAAGGGCCCAGGATACCAATCGCTGCAACTGTGGGATTAGCCGAGGAGAGAAGAGGGGAAGGAGGAAGAAAAGAGGAAAGTCTTAAGGAGCTTCCGGAATTTGAGAAGATCCTACTCAAGTCCCAGAGGAAGGGGGAGGCTATTGAATAGGAGGGACCCCTCTAAGGGAAGTGAACAACCACCTCTTCTCTGTTTAGCAAAACACTTTACACATAGAGAGTTAGTGCCAGAGGAACGTAGTGGTCTAGAGGTAGAGTATTTAGTGAGATAAACTTGAAGATAGTGGGGTGTCCGGGCCCAGACAGCCTTGTGGATGATGCAGAAGAATTTGAATGTAATCTGTGCAGCAACCGGGAGCCAGTGAACACTTCTGTGCAAGAAAGATACGGTCCCTAGGCCTAAGGCCAATGATAAGTCTCGCTGCCCTATTATGGATTAACTGGAGGGATCGCAGAGTGTAAGATGGTAGATTCAGGAGGAGCAATCCATTGAAGGGGAAATTACCTTACTGTAATGTCCTTTCTATGGATTCTTCTCCGCCAAAATTTGTTGCAATTCATCCTGTGTCCCATTCCAGATGCCAAAAATGTCATCAATAAATCGTTTCCAGAAAATCAAGTTCTTGTTCCAAGGTTTTTTGTTTAGAATAAATCTTTTCTCAAAATGTTACATAAAAATATTTGCATATGCAGGGGCCACTGAGGAGCCTGTTGATGTGCCCGAAATCTGGAGGTAGAATTTGTTGGGACTTTTATATTATTGTCATTTTTACCATTTATCACAAATTAGATAGATTTAGCATTAGGGACATGTGAATTCAAACCATGATGACGACTGATCTTTTGAGATGTATCCCACACAACATGACTTTTTTACATTTTTTACACTATTTTCTTAATTTTTCTATTTTTACCATCTCCTTCCTTTTTTTATTACTCTTACGATGTTGACCACACTTATTATTTCATACTATTATCCCATAATACTTCCTTATGCGCATCATCCGATTTTATTGGCTCTTTGCTTTAGATGCTTTTACTCGTTAAACATCATCCAGATGTTTTCTGCCCGTCGAGTTTGCTTTCAGCATCCATTTAATATTCTTTTTGTGTTTACCGAGACACTTTACATCGGAATATACATGTTCCTGCTTTAACACACAACTGCGCATGCGTGTGATGACGTCACTGTGTTTACACCGTGACGTCACACGTTCTCTTGACGCAGTACATTGATTTGCATCGCTATACTTCTGAGTATTTAAGGACCGCTTCCAGTCACCTCCTTTGTAGCGGATCCTGCCAGGAGACAGCTCCCCCTGGAAGACTGTGTTGTTCTTCTTTTCTTCTACCCTATTTCATCCAACGTGAGTGTACTTCGACTCTTGATTCTTGTTTGACTTTAAGCCCACTAGGGTAATTTAACCCTTCCTTTTTTTCGGATTTCTTTTTAGAACGGGTTTTCCCTGGCCCATTAATTGCTGAACAAAATGGCTGACCACACTACTAAATTGGATCTCACTTCAGTATGTACTCGTTAACTGTGTTGAGACCTTTGCTGGTAAGATACAGCTATGCCTTTACCATCTTTACTTTTTCTTACCTACCTATCCATTCTAATTATTTTTTACAATATATTTTTTTGCATATTTGTCGAATAGGACCTCAGCATATTCTGACGCGAATAGACAGAGGATCTACTTCCCACCTTCTCTATGATGTAAAACTACCTTTTTGATGACTGATATAATCTAAACCATAGGTAAATGTTCTCTTGGAATATTGACACGCCCTATTTTTGACAGCAATTACTTTATTGACTATTGGGTTTAACACAACATACTAAATAGATATTATATGTGATTCACTTTGTGATGAACATTTTTGTACAGATAGGACACAGTGTGTCTATGACTATTAGTAAGGAACAAATGAATAAGCATGATATGGGTTTCTTTTTGGATCTTTATCCACAAAATTAGGCGTTATGATATGACTGATTTGATTACCTTTCTAATAATATATAAAATACTCTGCATTGAGATGATTTGTTCTAATGTGGATTTATTTGACTTATGTATTTCAGAGATTGTTTGAAAATTTTGAAAATTATGAAAATTGCCCCTGAAGAAGTGAACCAATTCACGAAACGCGTTGGGCTCCTAAATAAATCATTAGATTTAAACTAATATACGTTTTGTCATTGTGTATATTTGTACATATGCATTGAACAATTATTATTGATCATTCTACTGTTAATCTCAATCGAATATATCACCCAATCTTCTATTTCATAGAAACAATTAATAATAGGACTCATTGAGCCACCCATAGAGTGCAGAGGACGCGAGTTCCCAGATTTGGGAACTCGACTTTTGTTTTATGTCTTTGCAGCCCATATGCCAGGGCTGTCATCTTTCTCCTCTGCACCTTAAAATGCATTATTCCCTTGTATAAAATCCACTTACTATATACACACAAAAATCAGGTGTGTCGATTGATCTACTCATATTGTTTGTAGATATTCCCTTCAGCACCTCTGCTTTGAAAAGGTTTTGATAGGGAGCGTAGTGGACCTCGACCCGGTTGTCGACCATCGAGCCGTCTTGCTCAGCGTCTGGTTGTCGGCTCAGGATGTGATGTCAGGCGTTGTATAAGTACCACATCACTACACCCAAATCTCAGTTCTTCATTTTTTCCAGAGCACCACACACTGCATAGACAGTCAGGGGGAACAAAGGTGCTAATGATCCCTTTAAAAAGAAAGTTATATCGACCCTGTTGTAGGAACAATTGAAAAAGAACACTAAGATAGTGTTAGAAAAATGTTTGTTTTCGGACTGTGGCAGGAAGACAGAAAAAGAACACAGAGGGCCATCCCCAAATCAACATGAAATAGAAAGAGGCGCATCAACCACTGACTTTCTGACCAGGGATAGATGGGACGGAAGATGAGGAATCTGAGGGAGAAGAATCCATTGAAAGAACCTTACGGTAAGGTAATTTCCCCTTCAATGGATTGCTTTTCTCCCACAGATTGCTCATCTGATAGACTCTCAAACCAGTAACGAATGGAGGCGGACAGAAAGTTATATCAAAAGGTTTTGCAGCACTCTCCAGCCAAAACATGAATCAGAAGTATGAGCCACATCCAGGCTATAGTGTTTTGTAAAGGTGTGCAAAGATGACCATGTCGCAGCGCGCCAAATCTTCCAGACAGGTTATCCCCCACCCCCTCTGCAATGCGGTGGATGAGGAGACTCCCCTTGTGGAATGGGCCATGATGCCTGCTGGTAATTCTTTTCCAGCGAGCTAGCAACACTCATCTATGCAGAGAATTATCCAATGGGATAAAGTCTGCTTTGTTATGGGCAGGCCCTTACGGGCTAGGGAAAAAGCCACGAAGAGCTGGTCAGCTCTCCTAAAATCAGCTGACCTAGCGACATACTAACTCAACCCCCACTTAGCATCAAGATGTTCGAACTGTTCCTCCTGCTTAGAAGGGTGAGGGGGAGGATAGAAGACCGGAAGGTTGATGGACTGTGACAAGTGAAATTATGATACAACCTTGGGAATGAAACCAGGCCTTACCCGGAGTAAAACTTTCTCCCAAAAAAGCGCAAGAAGGATGGCTTACAGCATAAGGCCAGTAGCTCGCTCACCCACGTAGCAGATGTAGTAGCCACCAAGAAGGCTGTTTCCAACGAGAGAAGCCGTAAAGGGCAAGAGTGCATAGGCTCAAAAGGTGCCTCCATGAGAAATGTAAGAACCAGATTAAGATCCCAATCTGGGACAACAAATGGAGTTGGTGGGAACCTATTTACAAGGCCCTTCAGGAACTGTGCCATTACCAGGAGCGTAAAAAACAAACCTTGATCCGGGGATCTGTTGAACACAGACAAGGCTGCCAAATATCCTTTGACTGTGTTGACCTTAAGGCCCCCAGAGGCCAGTGACAGAAGGAACTCCATCACTGTAGTAGTGGGGCAAGAGATGGTGTCAGTCTCGCGTTCCCTGAACCACGCCTCAAATCTTCTCCATCTGCATGCGTACAAAGATCTTGTAGATGGTCTGCGTGCAGCCAGCAACACCTCAAGTACTTCCTCTGAGAGGTCCCAGTCATCATATCTCATCCTCTCAAGAGCCACGCATGTAGGTTGAGGGATTCTGTGGTCGGATGTAGTATCCGGCCTTCCGACTGGGTTAGGAGACCGGGCACTGTGGCAAACTGTTAGGTGAACAGATGGACAGATCCAAGAATTCGGAGTACGACATTCTCCTTGTCCACTCCGAGGCGACCAAAACATCTTCAACCTCCGGACAACCCATGGTATGACGGGAATCAGAAGGAACGCGTCAAGGAGAGCAAAGGTCCAATCCACAAGAAACGCGTCCCCCATTGCACCGTTCACTGGGAATTCCCTCGAGCAGAACATTTCGCATTTCCTGTTGGACTCTGTTGCAAACAGATCTACTGTTGGGGTACCCCAGAGAGAGAGAAAACCTCCTCTGGGACTTCCTGCCAAACTTCCCACTCATGTGAGACCGTGCTCTGCCTGCTCAGAGCGTCCGCCAAGTTGTTCTCTGTGGCCGCCAGATGAACTGCAGACCCTGAGATCCTGTTTTCCAGCAACCAGAACCAAAGTATGATCGCCTCTGTACAAAGGGGGCAGGAGTGCACACCATCTTGCTTGTTGAGGTAGTGCATCGCCACTGTTGTCCGTCCGGACGAGGACATGCTTTTCTCGCAGAGACAGGGCGAGCGCTTTCAGGGCTAACCTGATAGCTCGCAACTCCAGCCTGTTGATGTGCTACCTGGCTTCCATTGTTGAGCAGAGGCCGCTCACCTGCAGATCCCCGCAGTGAGCGCCCCAACCCTTCAAGGATGCATCCGTGACCACTGAGGTCTGAGGCCAAGGAGGCCAGAATGGTTCCCCCACCAAAATACTGTTGCGGTCTGTCCACCAGAATGGGTCATTGACCATTGACGCGGACACTGAGGAGTGTGCCGAGGTACTGAGACCACTGATCTCTCAGTAACCAATGCAGTGATCTCAGGCACAACATGGCCTCTGGCACTAGAAAAATGCAGGAAGCCATGAGGCCTATAAGGTTGAGGAAGGAAGCCGCTGGTACTGTGGCATTGTTTCCGGAATACGTCCACCATCTGTGTCAAGCTTAGTACTATCGTCGGGAGGGAAAGCCTTCCCCATCGTGTTTCTAGGACTGCTCCGATGAACTGGAGCCATTGGACTGGTGTCATGTGGGACTTCATTAAGTTTAGGGAGAAGCCCAGCCTGAGCAACAGCAAGAAGGTGTCCTGCAGATGGGACAAGACCTGCACTACAGACTTCCTCGGATCAGCCAGTCATCCAGATGTGGAAATACGTGGACTCCGGATCTCCCGAGTTGAGCTACAACTACCGCCAAGAGCTTGGTGAAGATCCTTGCTGCCAAGGTAAGACCAAAGAGAAGCACCTTGAACTATGGTGAACCTTAGGAACTAGCACATGGAAATAGGCATCCTGTAGGTATATGGACACCAGCCAGTCCTGACGTTCGAGAGCATGGAAAATCTCTCTCAACGTCTTCATCCTGAATTTGTCTTTCCTCAAAAACTTGTATAAGGCCCTGAGGTCCAGAATGAGATGGAGGCCTCCTCCTTTCTTGGGCACCAGGCAATACCGTGACAACCTGATCCTCTCTGTTCGGTAGGTACCTCTTCCACAGCACCCTTTAGCAACAGGGCTCTCAGTTCTTCCTGTAGCTCCTGTCCCGGTTGGATTGGAGGTCGGGACGGTCTGTCCATTGGTTTTTTTTAGAAATGGCAATCATTAACCCCATTGGATGAGCTGTAGAGCCCAGGCATCGGAAACAATACCCTGCCACTGGAGCAAGTGCTCAGTCAACCGTCCTCCAACCAGTGCACTGTGAGATGGTAAATCAAAGTGGCTTTGGAGGCTGGGTCGCCCCTGCCGCTGACCTCTAGAAGCCCCTGTGCCCCAAGCAGAGCGTGAGAAATGCTTCAGCCCTTGCCTTGCCGGTGGGAACCGTGCTCTTCTGCCATAAGGAGAAATATCTCCTGTAGCCTGTGCCCTAGAGTCGAAGCTAAAGGCAGGTTTGGCTGGCTATGCAACTAGGCCTAGGAATTTGGCAGCAACTTTTGATTCCTTGGATTTCTCAAAGGAATCGTCGGCTTTGTGGACGAAAAGAAGATCGCCCTTGAAGGGCATGTCCAAAAGTTTCACTTGGATGTTAGGTGAAAAACCACAGGTTTTCAGGTAGACCTCCCTTCTCAATGTGTTGGCCGAAGCCATATATCGGCTCACACAGTCGGCGATGTCCAGGCCCATTTGCAGCGACTGCTTGGACACCTCCTTTCCATTCCCCACTAACTGTAGGAAGCCCTTGCGCATGTCACCTTCCGGGACATACTCGGCAGCATTTTCCACTGCTGTCCATAGGCCGAAGGAGTATTTGGCAAAACTGCTTGCCACATTTGTAGCTTTGAGGGCCATGCTACCCGAAATGAATGCCTTCTTTGCCAGGGCATCTACTTTATTTGCCTCTCTGTCTGGGGCAGAGTGGATGTAGAAGATGCAGATCTAGAAGAAACTGTAGCCGCCTGTATGACAAGCCCCCATGGGGAAGGGTGAGAGGAGAGGTATGATGGGTCTCCTCTAGCCGGCCTGTACTCTCCGGGACTGGTGGAGATGACAGAAGAAATGGAACATGAAGTTTACCATAGAGATATCAAAGGATTGCCAATGGCCGGGTTCAGAGGCATGTTACGTTTAGTAGCAAGACCTTCCTCTAGGGTGTCGGTGAGGTTGTAACCTTGCACAGGCGCCACTGTTGACTGCAGTCCCAGGGTGTCAATAACCCTTTCTATCAGAGCCCTGTATTTAGCTATATTGTGAAGGTAGGGCTGGGACTGCTGAAACTCGAGGTCAGGCGAAGTATCCAGACCACTACCATCTTGGAGGCCTTGAGCTAGTTGTAGCAGCCCGTTTTGGTTGTCAAAATAGTCGACGCCTCCTGAACCCAAGAAAATCGGGTCACCACGGATTGATGGTCGACGACCGGGTCGAGGTCCACTATGCCCCCTATCGAATTCTTTCCACAATCAGCAGAGCTGGAGGAAATATCTATCAGATGAGGAATCTGTGGGAGAAAAGCAAACCATTGAACCAGGGCTTGGGTCACATAGAGCCTGTGAGGGAAAGTGAGAAAAGGTAAAATTCCTTTGAGAAGCAAGAGCTGAAAGTGGGACTTTTTGGCAATGTCCTGAGTGTGAGGGAAGAAGGAGCGAGAGGAGTCGAAGATGACTGCAAGGTTTCTGGCTTCAGAAGAATGAGAAGTGGGAGAGCCTAATGAGGAAGGCCAGAGTGATGGGAAGAAGGAGGGAGCATAGGTCCTGATCAACGTTCTCTTTAAGGTGCACGCCTGTCCGCCCGCTCGCCGTTAATTGGGAACCTGCGCGTATTGTTTATTTTACCGGGCAGCGCACGTGCCCTCCTTCCCTTCATTGATTGCTTTTTGTTGTTTTGTTTTTGTCTGACATTATTCATCCAATGTTGACGGCCTGCATGGCTCTCTGCAGCCACGCACAACTGATGCAGTCACATGCTGTTAATTTGATTGGCTGTAGCATCGCTTGGGATGCACATGCTGCACTGCTACAGTCAATCATACACAGTTGCTCACACGGTTGCTTCCGTCTCCCAATCACGCCAGCAGGCACCTTGGTTAGAGGTGCCCGGTGCAGTCGGTAAGTGACTAGTGTTCCACTTCCAGAATTTGAGCCATATACGCTGGGCAGTGGCACTATTACCTTGGACAACGGGGGAGGACTGGTGGCACTGCAACTAAACAGAGGCTGCTTGCATGTATTGCCATTTGCCATGTCCGACCTGGAGGCACCCAGCCTGAGTAGCTCTTGTTAAGTGGGGCAACCTGGCAGCTCAGGGCCACATGGGCCCATGGCAGGCTGCAACAGGCCTGCTCAAGACCTCCTGCTTCCGACTGGTAGCGGCCAGCCAGGCCCCCATTTTATTATGCAGAGAGGCTTGGGGCTTCCACAACCTTGAAGGGTCCCATCCATTTATCTTGCAAGGCCCTCTGCCTTGTTGGTATCATAACTAGAACTAGCTGGTCTTGAGTGAACTCAACCACGTTAGCCTTCTGGTCATGCCAATGCTTGACCAGGGCTTGTCCAGCTTTCAGGTTATCACTAGCTTCTGCCATCATTTGTGACATTCTCCTAAGGAGACCTATCACGTAGTCAGTCACTCTGACTGGCTTGGGGGAAGGAGCACTCTCCAACCCCTCCTTAATCAGGGCCAATGGACCTCTGACTGGATGGCCATAGAGAAGATCAAAGGGAGAATAACCTACTCCCTCCTGAGGGACTTCTCTATAAGCAAAGAGAAGACATGGCAATAGAAGGTCCCACTTTCTTTTAAGGGGATCCTCTAAAGCACCTATCATGCTCTTCATGGTTCTGTTGAACCTTTCTACCAACCCATTTGTCTGAGGGTGGTAGGCGGTAGAGAACTTGTAAGTAACTCCACAGGTTTTCCACATGGCTTTCATGTAGTGGGACATAAAATTTGACCCCCTGTCATAGATTACTTCCTTAGGAAACCCAACCCTGGTAAAAATACCAAGGAGGGCCTTAGCCACAGCCTGAACTGTAACAGTCCTCATAGGAATTGCCTCAGGGTACCTAGAAGCAATGTCAATCGCTACCCTCTCAAATGGGACTCCCACTACTGGGAGGGGCACTAAAGGTGCCACATTCTTGGACCCAACCTTACCAGACGTCTGGCAGGTATGGCAGCTCTTGCAAAACTTATCTACCTCAGCCCCCATTTTTGGCCAATAAAAGTAGAGTGAGAGCCTTTCCTTGGTCTTCTTGAAACTCAAGTGACCAGCCAAAGGAATCTCGTGGGCTAGTTGCAAGAACTGTTGTCTGTTTTCTTGAGGTACTACAAGCCGCTTGTAGTCTCCAGGTGCAGACTCAGTTGGTTCACTGTAGAAGAGGCCATCTTCCCAGTGCAACCTATACTTCCCAGGCTCTTGCCCATCAGCCTGAGAAGCTGCCTGTTGGCGAAGACCTTCCAGAGTTGGACATTCTCTCTGTCCCTTACTGAAGTCTGCCCTGTTGGGTCCACCTTCTGCCAGTAAAGACTGCAGCTCAGGATGGTCCACAGGATCCAGATCTCCAATGAGTTCCTGGCCTTCCACTAGCTCTTCTTCAGAGTCTAGTTCTACCATACAGGGTTGTACCTCCCTCTCAGCCTCGGCTGGAGGTGGAGTTACAGGTGTAACTTTGGACAACCTAGGGGAAGTCCTTGTTGGAAGTACTGGAGTGCTTGCTGTTGGCTGTTTCTTGGAAGTCTTGGGTTTCCCCTTTGCTCCATTTTGTTCAGTGATAGCAAGTTGTAATTCCACTGGTGTAGGAGTGATATCTTTCTCATCATCTCCTGGGGAGTACCTCTCATGGTTCTCTCCCTTGCAGGTCTGGTGAGCTCCTGTAACCTTTTACTAGGAGGTCTGGGGGTATGTGACACTACTCCAAGAGTTTTCAGGTCATTACCCAGCAGAACCCTTCCTGGCACCTCACTTTGTATGCGGACAGGTATCTTCACAGTCATGTCATTACACTGGATGAGAACTGGTAATTGGGGAAGCATCTGCACAGGCCTTCCAGCTAACTTGGTGAGGCGTTTGGGTGCCTTAGCAACATCCTCAGCATGGAAAAAAGATTTATCCACCACAGATTTATGCTGGCCCCAGTGTCCCTAATGGCAGGAGTCTCCTGGCCATTCACCTGGACAATGTCCTTATAATACTATTTAGTATTATCTGGGATAGAGTTATAGACATCTAAATTCTGTTGTTCCCACAGACCCAGAGACACTAAAGAAACACTGGCTAAGACTCCAGTGGGTTCATCAGCCAGTAGAAAGTTGCCACTTGCCATTTGTACTTCCTCCTCTGGAGCGAAGGCTAAGGAAACAAGCTGGACCCCTGAAGGTTTACCCTTGCATCTGGGATCTCCTTTCACATGGTCAGGCAAGCCACAAACAAAACATTTACCAAATGCTTTCTGGAATGGTGGCTTGCTCTGACCTCCTTCTGGTTTACCACCAGAGGGTACACTACTCTGATTTGGTTTCCCTTGTGGTTTACCCTTATTGTTCTGTTTGGGGTCCTCTTTGGGATTGGAATTATCAGAATTCTCTTTGGAGTCCTTTTTTGGCTGCTTCCCCTCATGCTTTTTCTGAGTTACCCCAGAGTCCTTGTGAGTAGCCCTGTTGGCAACCCACAAGTCAGCAGCCTTAGCTAGTTTCCTGGAATCTAATTCCTTTGAATCAGCCAAGTGTTGTCTGAGCTCAGGAGAGCAGGCATCATAAATTGACTCCAACATTACAAGATTCTTCATTCCCTCATAAGTGTTCACCTTGTAACCCTTAATCCATCCCTCTAAGTTCTTCAAACTTTCACTCACCCAGGTAGCCAAGGGGTACCATCATGCTTTTTGAGGGTCCTAAACCTCTTAAGGTCTTCCCAAATTTAGCTATCAAAGCTAGTTTCACACATTCATAATCCTTCTTATCCTCCTCCCCCAACTCCATTACCACATCAGTTGCAACAGGGTGGAGCCTAGAGAACAACGAGGAAAGTAACTCATTTCCTGTAATGTTCTGGAGCCCATGATTATATTCAAATAAACTCAACCAGTCCAACACATCCAACTTAGGCTCATACATACCCACCAACTCCTTAGGCATCCAGGGTCTTTTGGGACTGGAACTCCTAGAGGATTCGGAGAAAGAAGCACTTTCCACAGACAATGTTTTCATTTCTAGCTCATGGTTGAGCTCCATTTCTCTGAGCCTTAGTTCTTGGTGCCATTGTTCTGTTTGAGCATTAATTCTTTTGAATTCTAATTCAAGCTTCATTTTTTCTAGTTCCATATATTGAGGATTAAGTGTGGGACCTGGTAAGGGTCCAGTAGGCACAGCTGGCATGGCAGGTAGAGGCCCAGGGGAGACAACTCTAACATCTTCCACTTCCTCTTCTGCTTCTGACTCAAAGTTATCAATACTAACATTCATATCAATATCATTGCTGTTATCTACAGTTGCTGGAGTGGTAGGTTCCTCTGAACCACCATCCAGCCTTTGGTTTGCTAACAACCTTTCTATTAGCTCCATTTTCTTGCCTTTAGTGAGGAGATCCTTATGCTTACAGAGAACCCTTAAACAATCAGCAGTTTTTGTAGCAAGGGACTATTGACTATAACTTTCCATAGTTGACAGGTTTTAGAAAATACTTCTTTTAGTGCTAATCTTTGTGGTTAGTTGCACTAAGGTATCCTTAAGGACACTAAAATATATACTCAATACAAAACCCACCGCTGTACACCAGTGTTAGGCAGAAATCTGTGCAGTTCCCTTAGGGACCACTGCAAAAGATTTAAGACTACAGGTGTTTGGCAGTAAACCCACTTGGTAGCAGTCTGTACCACACAGATTCACTTGGTAGCTGTGGGTGAGCAGTCAGACTTCCATCAAGAAGAGTTAGGCAGTATGCAGAGTACACACAATAGGTAAAGGGACACAGTAGTACAAACAAACACTGACCAGAGCTTTGGTGTAAAAGTATATAAATATTTATTTAAAAACACACTTGTAATTTACACTAGCAAAAAACGAGGTAAGTAAATTCAGCACACAGTCACTATCATATAAACAACCCTATTCACTTATTAGACAAGTCTTAGTGAGAAACACCACTTATTTTCAGACAGAGGTGAGCGCTTAACATAAGATGACACTCTAATAAGTTGTAAAGAAATGGAGGAAAAAGGCAGGGTTAAGGAAGCACACAAGTTTCAATACTTTTACAAAGAACCACAGTAAGGCAGGATAGGCAGAGTTCTACTGGAGAGCAAGGAAGTCAATTGCAAGGCCCACTCTTGGAGAGAGCAAGCAGAAGGGGTCCAGGTTCACACAGTGGCGTTATGCCCAAAACAGTCTTGTAGATAGTTTGCACAAAAAGGATGAAATTCAAGTTAGGAAAAGTTAGCTAGGTTGTCGCAGGCTCGCCCAGGTTAGAAAGTCGAGGCTTTACTGTCACCCCGAACGATCTGTCGCAAGGGAAGCCAGGCGGGACACAGTACCTTAAGTGCGAAGGGAGCTCCAGCGGGGGCAGTTGTTCCTAGCAGCAGGTGCAAGTCGGTGTTTCGTCCAGAGGAAGAAGAGGTCTCGCCGTGGAGGAAAGATGAAGGTCGTTGCACTGCCAGGGAAGAAACCAGCCGCGGAGTCCTCCGGTTAAAGGGTACTAACCTTCTCTTTGCGGTAGTGGTAAACCGTGGTATTCCGGTTGCTGGGGTGCTTGGCACGGGCAAGGCGGCCACGAGATGCTCCAGGAAGGTGAAAAGAAGGCAAAACGTGTTATCCCCACCAGTCAAAGGAAGAAGACTCTCCGGACTGGAGATCTCCTCTGTCGTCGGGAAAAGTGGTGAGACGGTTCAGCAGGGCTCCACCGGTGGTGTCGTCGTTGCACGTCGGCTCAGCTTCTCCCTCCTTGGATTCTTATGTTCTGCGGCAACTTCTGAAGTTCCAGTCCCCAAAGCCCTGCTTTTATGCAGCACACCCCCATTCACTCAGCCTAGCTGTTAATCAAACATGCTAAGTGGTGAGCCGGCCGGCAGAGGGCCACCACTTTTGGAGGCTTCTGTGGAGAAGCCCGCCAAAAAGTGGAACAAAGGGCTCGACTTGGGTTGGAATCACAGAAGAGACCTTTTAGAATTGAGTTCTGGCATAAAATACCAAACGGTAAATTAATATTAAATAAACCGGCTGTATGTTCGAGGCTATAGGAATTAAATAATTAAAGGTTGGTAGCCTCGAACAATGGGAAAATCCCATAGAGATATATTTGCGGTCGAATATAAAAAGTAGTATCCACTGCCACCAGCCAAAACTCGATCAGGGGGGACGGAGACATGCCCCATCGAACAACAGACCCCGGGGCAATCGAATTGCCCCGACCAGTACGTCCACAATATGATGGTTTGTACTGGTGTCTGTTCATAATTTGGGACTAGCAAAGCCAATGGTGACTTTACATGCCCCGGGAGACAGTAGTCAGTCCGAGGGCATGGAGTCTATGTTGGGGGGTTGCTACGACACCCGTGGGTTACAGCACGGAGGGTGCTGTGTAACCCACATAAAAAAACACATGAGGCCCTATGGACCCTCTGGAGTAAAAGACCCCATAGCCCGTAAAACACATGGAAAGTGAAAGGAACACCGCAAATCATGTTCAAGAGTGGGAGCAAAAGAATCTCACTCTTAGCAGGAGAGAAAAAAATAAACCCCAAAAATCCAGCAAAGCTGCTGGGGGACTCACTAGGTTTGGGAAATTAGCCTTACAGAGAATTCTCCCTAACACTGGGCCAGTGCCTCCCTTCTCGCCCTCGCTTAGCGGGGCTTCCAGCAGGATTGGCCCAACCCCTGCCCTTACGCTTAAAGTTGCAAAGCATACTTACCTGGTAGGGGAGAGTTTGTAATCAGAAAGGCAGAGCTCCATGAGGCTTATCCATTCCAGATCGGATTTGACCCCTGCAATGTCCTCAAATGTGGGATACTGTAAATCAATTAAACTTCCTCATTTCTGGTAGTGGGAGACTGCAATCACGCTTTCCACTAACTTATTGGGGAAAGAAATAAAAAGTAAAGCGTGTGAGTGATGTGAGAAGGAGAAGGAGAGAGAAAGCATGTAGGTTGGTTGAACACAGAGCCCCTGGCCTTGTAGTAGAATTTTCTTTTGCTGCAGGGCCAACGCTGAGCTGCTCTGGTGCACAGCATTCACTGGAGGTGGAGTGGTGAAGAGCACAGGCTCCTAGTCCTAGCATCAGGCTTGTATGGTGGGCCCTGTGCGCTCCATGATATCAGGTGCCCTTGTTGTTTTTGAAACCACCAGCTATATTGGCCTGGGGCCAACAGGCCAGTGGGTATGGGCAGACTGCAACAGGCCTGCTCAAGCCCTTTTGCTCCCAACTGGAAGCCAGGCCGAATTCAATATGCAAAATCTTGTGCAGAGCAGCAGAGCCTTATGGAGAAAAGAACTGTGCTACAATGTGCCTCTTCTGCTCGGCTCTGCCTGTCGAAGCTTCTCCGGCGTGGGCCAGGCAGCTCTGCAGAGGCTCAGGGCTTCCGGAAGGGCTGAGGCTGGGTCACTTGGCTGCCTCACCCTCGCGTAGCTTGGCTTCCAGGATAGGCCAACCGCTGACCTTAAGCTGCATTCATACTTACCTGTCAGGGGAGTCTATGTCCAGAAAGGCACAGGTCCGAATCGTGAGGCTCATCCATTGCACTTTGTATCTGCTGACCCCAGCTATGCTGCAAAATGCGTGATACTCGACTGCATTATTTCTGATAGAAGGGCACTGCGTTTGAACTTTCACCTGATTTATTGGTGAAAGAAAGAAAAGTGTGTGTGTTGTGTGTCTGTGTGTTGTGTGTGTGAGCAAGAAGGATGGTTGCAGACTTTATTTTGCTGCAGTGTAGTAGTCAAAGAGGGCTAGCTTTGAGATCCAAAGCATGCACTGGAGGGGTGCAGTGCACACTCTCCAGTCCTAGCATCAGACATGCGCACGTGCCCTGTGCGCCCCATAATATCAGGTGCCCAGGTCAGGGCAGTTTCTAGCCAACTTGGTGCCGCATTTAGTCATCAGGTGTACTGTAGCTCATATTAGATAGGCCTTTTGTTACATGTACTCTTGTGTTGTGTGGCTGCCTGGGGTGTGTAAACATTTGAAGATGCGAGCTAATAGCCAGGCATAAAACGCATTTGCCCTTGGCTTGGTGTGATGAATACCAGTTCTCCACTTGCACATAGACAGCAGCAGCACAACACTTTGTTTCCATTGAAATAAATGCCATTTCTTTTTTAACCAGATAATGGATAAACTAACTTCAGAAGATCCAAGTCTTCTTCATCAAAGGAAGGGTAAGGGAGTGCTGCTGCTGTGAAATGTTGCACTGCTTTCAAAGAGGATTGGTTAAAGGAAATAGTCAGTCCCAGAAATCACAAGATAGGGTACATGTGCGACTTGGAGACATGAAAAGCATTCAATTGGAAAAGTTCATGTCTCTGCTGTACAGGGTCTCAGGCACAAGAATGTGGCAGAGAAACTGGGGTTTGGATTGTATATTATGCTGGCACAAACATCAACTGAGAGAGTTAATAGATTGGCCATGGTTGAGCGACAACAGTCCAAGCCTGAAGAGGTGAATGTTCTACGTCACAATGTTTTGCTAGCTGTAAAATTAAACACTTCCATACTATCTGTTCAAGAAATCCACAATCACATAGCGCACTACACCAAAATGCCAGATAGCTGGAGAAGTAAAAATTATGTGTTTTAATTCCTGGAGTCAATCAGCAGCGTAACCAGATCAGAAATCATGGCAGAAGTTCGCAATGCTCCATTTCACACGATTGTTGATGAAAGCACTGACATTTCAGTCAGTAAAATGTTAGTTATTTACTTTAAAATCAGATCTCTTGCAGCAACACAACATTCAATGTACAAATCTGTTTCGTGGAATTGTCAAGTTAACGTCTTGCAATTCGGAAACTGCCACTTCAGCAATTACTGAATTTATCTCTGCCAATGGTCTGAATCTGCAGAAAATGGTGACGTTCACATCAGCTGGTGCATCCGTTATGCTTGTCAAAAACAACAGTGCTGCTACAAGGCTTAAACAATCTATTCCATATTTAATTGAGCAACACTGTGTAGCTCACTGTGAACAAGTGGGCATCGGGGACGCTTGGAAAAAGGGGACAATCTTTAGGGAAGTAGAAACATTGTTAAGAACAGTTTATTCTTTGTTTTGCAGATCTCCATTGAGAAAATCGAAATTTGAAGAAATGGCATTGGTCATTGAATGTGATGCTTTGTCATTTCGACCCCTCAATGAAGTGAGGTGGTTATTAAGACAATTTGCAGTGAATGCATTAATGCGCAATTATGAGGTGTTGCTAAAAATGTTTGATAAGGAATTGAAAGAGGAAAATGATCCTATAGCGAAATACTGTTTCAAGAAACTGTCTGACCCCACCTTTCACATTTCTTTGGCAGTGTTAAATGATATTCTTCGCGATCTAGCAGACTTGTCCAAGTTACTCCAAAAAAGCAGTCTGACCCCAATTAAAGCCATGCAGTTTGCACGCGGAAAGATAAACCAGATTAGAGGACAGTACCTTGGTCAGGAAGGGTTCTGGAGCAGTACAGTTAGTTATATATCTGATCTCAACATAATTTGACAACGAGAAGGACTTCAGTACTGCATCTATTCTGAGTTTTATTGGATTGGCAGTGTGAGCATATGGAGAACAGGTTTCCAGAAAACGAATTGAAGGACTGAGGGGTAGTTTTGATTTTGATTCACTAGCCACTCAAACAATGCAGCTTTGAATTTGAAATAGAAAATGTTAAGCATCTTGCTGAAAAATACAAAGACATTTTAGATTGTAAGTAGGTGGACTGTTTAGAATCAGACCATACCATGCTTGCGGTGGATTCCATCGTTACGCAGTATTATGCCTTAAAGTACGTGGTAGCAGAGAGGAATGATGCATGGTCCTTTAAAATGTTTTCAAGATATGGTGAATTTCACACTTCAACATACCATGGAGTACAATGTAGTGGCACAGTTCATGGACATATGTGCCAGATTTCAAGACTAAAGTGCAGAGCGTGAGCGAGGGTTCAGTCTCATGAACAGTATTAACATCAAATCAAGGAATCGACTGGAAGAAAGTCACCTTGATATGCTCATGCGAACAAAGGTGTATCTATTACATAATGAAGTCCATCTTGATGATGTGCAGCAGCACTGGAAGAGCGGCAAAGACAGGCGAGTGAAGCATGTGAATCAGGGGGAGTCTGACAGCTCAAAAGACTCAAGTTTCAGTAGTGCCACAGAAGTGTTATAAGATAACATCAGCGTCAACATCTCATCAATGCCATTGCTGACAATTTGTTTGGCCTGACTTATCACTTTGTGACTTTTAGAGCTTATTGATGCTTTGCTCATCAGAGAGAACTTTGACTTTTAAAAACAAAAGCATATTAGAAACAATATTTCAATAAAAACCTGTTTATGCTGTTGAAATGTTACTGACACTCCAACTTTAACGAACAGCAATTGGCATGTATGGAATTCACATATCCCTTTGATTAAATGAAAATGTGTAGATTTTTTCTTGTATTAACATGTCATCAGCTTAGTAACAATATATGGCAAAACTGGTGGTGCTCTCTGTCCTGTTTTCCTATTGGATGAGAAATGTTTGTTTTCTGTATTATTTACATAATAGTTTAAATGATTTTCTTAATTGCCTGCAAAACAATGTATTTTGTAATCTGTAATGTGCTACCTGGCTGCTACTATACCAGTCCCATAATCCTAACCCACCCCACCCACCGGCCCTCCAAGTTCCTTCATCTTTATATTTATTGTTCATGTTGAATAAAATAGTAAACATAATATACTAAACCCTTCCTTGTTAGAGTGTTGGCTCTTGCTGGACCTCTGATTTGGTTGCACAAGATTAAGGGCCTCATTACGAGTCACCCGGTATGGCAGTCCTGCAGGCGGAGGTGTCATTCCCGCCAAGTCTGACCTGGCGGGTTTAACACTGCCCGCCTGTAGGCGGACGTGGAAACACCGGCACCATCAGGAGATGTTTCCATGGTCCCCATTCCCATTGAGTCCTATGGGACTCAAAGGGAATGGGGATTTACTGAATTCCGCCTCCGGAATTCCCAGGACACCGGGGTCATAATGGCCCGGTAATTCCGGGAATCAGGGTGGCGGAATGGTAATACGTGTCCGGCGGTAACTGAGCCGGAAAAACTGGCAGGTTACCGCCAGACTTGTAATGAGGCTCTAATAGTCCTCTTATGATGCTGTAGTCTCCCTTTTCTTGGCAGACTTTCTGAGACTGTCTGGATAACTTCCAGGACAATCTGACATTACATTTTTGTTTCACTTTCCAGTGTCCATCCATACCCCCTTCTCTTAAGTAGTCTTTGTCATTAATCATGTTCATATATTGCTTATTTCATTAAACCAATAGAACACATTTCATTTATATTCCATACATTTAGTGAACTGAGAATGCAGAAGCTACTGTTGTGCTACTTATATTAATTTGTGAGGCAGAATCTGTGTTCCACTAGAAGAACCAGACTATGTTCTTGTACCAATCCATCATAAAAACGAAAGATCTTGCTAATGTTTAGAGATGTGAAAGCACACAATTTGAGATGGGCTAAAGTCTTAGGAGGAGAATAGAGCACCCAAATGTCCCTTGAAGTAGAGCTTGTTGTGCCGCAAATTTGCATTTCTGGCATGCACACTGTGGAATCGGATCACTAAGCACCTGCTCACTGGTGGCAGGCACAGGCGCTGACCTCCACCGGTCCGGCGGCGCATCACTCAGTTGCACACAACTATTCTTTGGCGCAACCAGCCCAAAAATATTTGAGGGAACATTGGTCCCAATGGGAAGGATCTCAGTTTTACAGGCGTTGAGGCAGAGATCGTTGGAGGTGCACTAGGACGTGATGTCAGAAAGACAGTCAGGGATGATGGAGGGTTCAAGAGAGTCAGCAGAAAGTTTGAAAAAGAGCTGTGTGTCATCTGCGTACATTGGAGGTTGGAGAAGGAGGAGATGAGGCGTGCAAGCAGAGCAAGGTAGTTGTTAAAGAGCAAAGGGGAGAGGATAGAACCCTGGGGGACACCATATGTGAAGTAGGAGAGGAGAAGGTGCCCAGGATGACTTGAAAAGAGCAGTCAGTAAGAAAGAATGTCAGCCAGTCCAGTGCATGTTCCGCGATACCAAGGAAGCCTTTGTATGAGGATGGAATGGTTGACTATGTCAAAGACAGAGGAGAGATAGTATCGTGGAGCCCTCATGATATCATGAGGGCTAAGTTGGTTCTCTTTCCCTGGGAGATTCCTCAAACAAAACAAAATTAAAGGCAGACAGTGTATCACGGTTTACTTATTTCAGTGCAGGAGTGCTTTTACTTTATTTCAGTGCAATAGTGCTTTTATTTTACAAGAACTTTCCAGGAGCTGAAAGCCTTTATTCCAGAGAACATCCTCATGTGCTGACTCATTGGGTGTGGCTCCCAGGGCCTGGTCTTCATGTGCAGACTCATTAGGTGTGGCAGGCATGCTGAAGGTTGAGGGTGTGGCATCAGAAGCTCAGCTATATAAGCTACTCCATCCTTAAGGCCGGTGCTTCGGGTTACTGTGCACTGGCGTGCAACGTGACACTCACCGCCGCTTGAACCAGTTTACTTACCTTTGAAAGCAGGCATTCTCCTGCATACTCACCTCCAGGAAACCGGTGCTTCATCGCTTCATCTGCAGACTCATCTCCTGACATCCAGTGATCTTGAACCCGACGTCCAGCAGCGCACTCCCCATCCACGAACTCAGACCCTGTGAAGAAGAAGAAAGACAAGGTTAGAACATCCGTACTAGGGCCGCGCCGCATTTGAACCCCACGTGCCCCCTAGTTAACAACTTACCAGCTACTGTACCACTGCAGCTCCGTTCCTCATTCCCTCCAGCTACCGCCTCGAGCTCTGCAGCCTCTCAGGGGATCAGGCACACAAGCTGGCATACTCACGTCCCCACAAAGTCTCCAAGCAGGGGCAGTCCCGAGCAGAATCACCTATTACCACCAGTCACCACATAAGCGTAGAGGGCGAAGTCAGACCCAAGCGACCTCACCCCTGGGAGGGCTGCAACCATGCCCCAACGCCTATGCAGAGACCAGGTGATCTTAACAGAACGCAAAACCTCTTCGAATCTCAGCCTGGGTGTTATGGAAACTTCTGAAACGGACCAGTTGGCCAGATTACTGGGAGAGTTACTGGCTGAAGTTCATGCCTCAAGACAGGAAACCAATGCCCTAAGGAGGGATCTAATTGTGAACCAGGACCGGACAGATGAACTAGCAAGGCAAATGCTCCAGGCACAGGCAGGACAGGACAGGTCCCACTGCCGGGGTATGCCCCTCCTGCCATGCCTCCACAGCCCACGCCAGTACAGGTGGTTCTTCCAGGGGGGGGGTTCCCCTAGCCCCACCAGAACGCTCCACAGGCAATCCGAATAAGTATGCCATCTTTATGAATCAATGTCGCCTACATTTCTTGTGCAGATCTGGGGCATTCCTCAACGATTAAACAAGAGTGGCATTTGTACTGTAATATTTAGGAGGTAGTGCAGCGGACTGGTCAATACCCTTGGAAAACCAGGATGATCCTTTGCTTCAAGACTTCGGAGGTTTCCAGCGTGAAATGCAGAAGCTATTTGCATGGCATACTCGAGGGCGGGCTCTGGACAATGAACTGTTATCACTTCGGCAGGGTAATCAAGACTTACTAACATAGATCACTTCCTTTAATCGTCTGATAGCACAAACTAACTGGCCAGAGGAGAAAAAAACTACGCTCTTTTACTGAGGCTTGCGAGGGGAACTTAAAGATGCATTAGTCCAAGTAGTAAATCCCCCGGAAAAATGTGCTGAATACATCGACCTGACAGTGCAGCTCAATCATAGATTGCAGGATCGGAAGATGGCTCGGGCCAAGGCCGAGGGGCGGTCGGTCTATGTGCGACTCTGCGAGAATCAAACCAAATCACATGATCAGTCGAAGCCAATGCAAAACAGAGGCTTGCAGAGCTTACTCACCAAGGCAGAAAAAGAGACGGTAGCAGCTTTGTTTGTACTGTGGTAAGGCAGGTGACTTTCTCTGAGAATGCCCGATGAAACCACCCAGGAAAGCTGTTGGAGCAACTGATAAGGGTGAAGAAGAAGAACAGGACTCTGGAAACTCCAGCGCCCGGCTAGCATAGGGGTCCACTTGTCGAGCGGTGAAAAGGAACCTTTAAAAGACCTCACATCTAGTCATCCTTGTGCTCCTGGTAAACCACAAGCAACCAGCGAAAATACATGCCTTGGAGGCAGACATTGACAGTGGGGCTGTGGGAAATTACATGGACCAAGATCTGGCTACCCGGATAGGCCTTCCTCGCCGACAGAAGCAGGTTTTGGAAAACGTCACAGCAGTTGATGGATCGCAGCTATCATCCGGTCCAGTGACGCATTACACCGAGAAAGTCACGCTTCCGTTTCAGGACGGTCACCAATAGGACATCACCTTCGATCTCATCGTCGCACCTCAGTTCCAGATGATATTGGGAATGCCATGGCTGGAGACCCACAATCCCAGGATTGACTGGCGTAAACGAGTTCTGATCTTTCCCCAAGACTGTGTCGACACCGGTTATAGCAAGGGATTCTCGTTAAAACGTCTTACCAACCCAGGTTAGTCGAAGAAAGAAACCATACTGGGCCTCACCAGTTCACTACCACCTGAATACCTGGATTACAAAGATGTCTTTCAAAAAGAGCAAGCAAACACCCTAGCTCCGCACAGACCATATGACTGCAAAATTGATCTGGTACCTGGAGCTCAAGTTCCCTGCAGCCAGATTTACGCCCCAACAGAACAGGAAAATCAGCATCTAAAAACCTACCTTGATCAGTATCTGGCAAATGGCTTCATTCGTCCGTCCAAGTCCCCTGTATCCTCGCCCCTCTTTTTTGTGCCTAAAAAGGAGGGAGACTTGAGAACTTGCATCGACTACAGAGCACTTAAACCGATCACGGTAAAAAAACAGTACCCGTTACCACTTATCCCTGGGCTCTTGGATCAAGTCGAAAACGCTCAGATATATACAAAACTAGACTTACGAGGGGCCTACCATCTAGTGAGAGTCAAAAAAGGAGACAAGTGGAAGACAGCCTTTTGCACGAAATATGGCCTTTATGAATATCAGGTTATGCCATTTGGACCATGTAATGCCCGGCGGCGTTCCAATTTTTCATGAATGACATGCTCCGCGAACTGTTGGACATCTGCGCTCTTGTCTATATTGATGATATTCTTAGCTATTCGATCACCAAGGAGGACCACGTCAACGATGTCCGGGCAGTTATGGAGAAACTGCGGCAACACCGGCTATATGCCAGATTGGAAAAATACTTCTTTCATGTGACAGAGGTAGAATTCCTCGGATTTATTCTCACACCACGGGGCGTACGCATGGACACGCACAAGGCAGACGCTATCCTTAAATGGCCCTCACTGACATCCATAAAGGGAGTTACAAAGTCTACTCGGGTTCGCCAACTTATATCGGCGGTTCATTCCTGGGTTCTGCCAGATCGTCCACCCAATTACCTCTTTACTACGGAAAAATAAACAATGTAATTGGTCCGCAGAGACAAGTAAAGCCTTCCAGGAGCTAAAACAAGCATTTTCCACAGCAACAATTCTACGGCATCCTTGACCAGAACTACCATACGTGGTCGAAACTGATGCTTCCAACATAGCAATGGGAGCAGTCCTGTCACGACGAGACCCTGAAACAGGTCAACTGCATCCTGTAGCATTCTGGTCTCGCAAGTTTTCAGCCCCTGAATTGAATTATGCAATCACTGATAAATAACTGCTAGCAATTAAGGCAGCGTTCAAAGCCTGGAGACATTATCTTTTTGGAGCAAGACATATAGTCACATTCATCACGGATCATCGCAATCTGCAATATCTGAAGACCGCTGAAGCGCAATCATCACGCCAACTCTGCTGGGCTCTCTTCTTTGCGGAATACGACTTCGTCATCACCTATAGACCCAGAGTACACAATGGAAAAGCAGATGCCCTGTCTCGCATGAGTGACAGAGAAGAGGCATGCACTACACCAGACCCCGTGGCCATCATCGCTGAAGGACGAATCCAAGGCATGATTGCCACAACCACCACTCAAGACAACTTAAAATCTGACCTACAACACTTGATGAGTCCACCAGCGCAACAGGAATGGCTAGGGAAGGGAGACTGGTATACGATCGGGAAATAGCCAAAACCCAGAGTAAAATAAATTTTAAAAAAAAATGGTGGCCAACTTGGACAAAGGACATTGTCCAGTTCATCGCAACCAGAAACAAAGACCCGCGGGTCTGCTATGTCCTTTAGAGGTACCCCCAGAACGTTGGCATATGCCATCAATGGATTTTGTTACAGACCTTCCTTCCTGTAACGGGTACAATACCATCTTAGTCGTCGTAAATCTATTTTCAAAAATGCCCACTTTATTTCCCCGAAAGGTCTCCCAACTGCTTCTACTCTGGCTACGGTGTTTTTGGAACAGATCGTCCGGCTACACGGGTTCCCATCAATATTGATATCAGACCAAGGAACTCAGTTTGTCTCTGCATTCTGGAAAAGGGGTTGTAAAATTGCCAAAATCGACTTCCAGTTATCTACAAGCCATCACCCCCAAACCGATGGCCAGACCGAACGGATCAACCAGACCCTCAAGCAATACGTATGCTGCAACCAACTGAGGATACCTGGAAGGACATATTTGGTTAGCAGAATACGTATATAACAACTCCATTCACACCAGTACGGGACAAAGTCCATTCTACATAGTGTACGGTCGACATCCACGGACATCCGTTTTTGACCCACTTGAATCACTAGAAATGCCCGCTGTAACAACCTTACACAAAACCATCACCCAGGTTTTTAAGGAAGCAGCAGAGCACAAAACCACACCATCTAGTGATGGGGCAATGGGTCACTTGACTCACTTATGACCCTTTGGGACCCATAAACACAGGGTCCCTGGCTGGACTCAGTACTGGCGCCTTTGGCCTTTGGCGCCTGTCTCATATAGAGATGTGAGCAGGAACACTTTATTTCAGTGCAGGAGTGCTTTTATTTTACAAGAACTTTCCAGGAGCTGACAGCCTTTATTCCAGAGAACATCTTAATTTGCTGACTCATCAGGTGTGGCTCCCTAGGCCTGGTGTGGCAGGCAGGCGGAACCTGGTGGGTGTGGCTTCAGAAGCTCAGCTATATAAGCTGCTCCATCCTTAAGGCCGGTGCGTCGCGTTACTGTGCACTTGCGTGAAACGTGACGCTCACCGCTGCCTGGACCAGTTTACTTTGAAACCAGGCGTTCTGCTGCATACTCACCTCCAGGAAACCGGTGCATCATCACTTCATCTGCAGACTTATCTCCTGACATCCAGTGATCTTGATTTCGATGCCGCAGCAACGCACTCCGCATCCACAAACTCGGACCCTGTGAAGAAGAAGAAAGACAAGGTTACAACATCCGCCCTAGGGCCGTTCCACATTT
The DNA here is from genome assembly GCF_040938575.1 of Ambystoma mexicanum. Lineage (NCBI taxonomy): Eukaryota > Metazoa > Chordata > Amphibia > Caudata > Ambystomatidae > Ambystoma > Ambystoma mexicanum. The sequence continues at coordinate 693,394,110 of NC_090926.1, read as the reverse complement.
GAACATGACGCGCCCCCTAGTTGACAATTTACCAGCTACTGTACCGCTGCAGCTTTGTTTCTCATTCCCTCCAGCTGCCGCCTCGAGCTCTGCAGCCTCTGCCGGGCCGGCAACATCACCTGCAAGGGAAGAAAGCAAAGGAGCAAACATCAAAAGTGGAACAGACAGCAATACAAGACAACAAACTTTACAATGCAACAAAAACAGATGAGTAAAGACAAAGGCAAACAGGAACACTTCCCTGAAGTATATTGGCTTAGACGCAGCAGGACTGGACTACCACGTGCAAGGGACCAGTGAAGGAACTCGATCCAGATCATACAAGTGCCCCTGCCAGAAGCAGCAGGATGGAGTGCTCGCCAAAACTAATTAACAGGTGAGCATTCCAGGGACAGCGCATCCCACGGGTACCACGGTTTGGGAGAAGGGGTCTGGAAGGAGATCAGGCACACAAGCTGGCATGCTCACACCCCCACATTCTCCACTCAGGAGCAGTCCAGAGTAGCATCACCTATTAATTTCACATCCTTACTGTTCAGGGCCTGTAAGAATGTGGTTGTATTTTCCCTTGTTCCCTCCCTTGCCTTGAAGCCTTTGAAACACATTGTGTATAGGCGCTATATAAATAAACAATCATATCATATCATATATTACCACCAGTCACCACATAAGCACAGAGGGCGAAGTCAGACCCGAGCAACCTCACCCCCGGGAGGGCTGCAACCATGGCCCAACGCCTCCGCAGAGACCAGGTGAGCGTAACAAATGCTCTTGTTCCACTTGAGGTGCTTTTCCTTGCATTTATATGATTTGAAGCAAAGGGACTACAGTGTACAGAGCTGGCAACTGTAACTGCTGGGACACAATTTCCATTTTCGAAGGATCTGGGAATGGCAAACATGCGGCTTCTTTCGCTGCCTCTGGCATCATTTCCAATTGCTATTGAATAAGTTTGAATAGTATGTAAAGTGCCCTTTACAAGCCCTACCTTGGTAGACATTGTTAGTGCTTTGGTTAATCAAGACAGCAGTGCAGCATGCTGAACAGGTTTCCCCATCAGATCTCCTAAACCCTCTTATCTGCCAGCTTGACAAGCGTGAATACACAGTGTAAGTTACATACGCAGAATCAGAATTAATAGTGACTGCATTCCCCTATCTCATTTCTAGCACCTCTATAAGTGCCACTAGTTCTGCCGCTTGCGCGGAGTAATGTGAAAGCAACTGTTTCTTCAGTCTTGACCAGGTATTCTCTATTCACAAGGCCCACAACAGCTGCACCCGTATGCCTCTCACCAGTGTCTTGATTGTTGCGAACCAATCAACAAAAAGTACCTCACCCCCCTGCAAAACATTCTCCTTAACACTCATCCATTGTTCCTCTTCTCCCTTATATGATGCACAATCGTGGACAATGTCATCAGGTTTCACTGGCTCAGCTACAAACATTGCAGGATTGACTAGGTGATACCAGACAGGATCTATAGATGCATTCGATAGGATAACCTCATACCCCAACACTCGTTGGGTTGTCAATGTCAACTTGGATTTGTCCAAGATTGCAAAGCCTGAATGTTCCACATACAATGTCACTGGGTAACCCATGGTAATGGTTGAAGACTTTTGAATTGCAAAATCCGCTGCCGCTAAAACTTGCTCACAACGGAATTGTCCCTGCATCGCAGAGTCTAAGAGTCCACTATAGTATCCTAAAGGATTATGGCCTAGAGAGGTTTGCTGGGCCAGGACCACTGTCATCGCCAGCCCGTTTGAGTGCAACAACAAATCAAATGGTTTCTTGTAATTCATGGTCGGCAAGACCAGAGCATTGCTCATTGCAGCCTTAAGTTCCCAGAAGCAAGTCGCCATGTCTTCAGACCATCTAGCAGACACTACACCTTCTGTGCTTCCTTAAGTGTCTGCAGTAAAGGTATCACGTAGCTAAAGTGGTCAAAGGTACAAGATCTACAATAGTTACAGTGTCCCAAAAACTGCTGCTTGCTCCTGCCTGCCTGCCTGCCTGCCTGCCTGTTCGGCAGTATTGCAATTTTTCTTCGTCTACTTTGTACCCCTTCTCGGCAAGCAGGATGAGGAGAGTTATTGAATCTCAACAATGCTCTTCTGGAGCACAACAAACTAGCAAATCAGCCACGTACTGGATTACGGTACTGGACACATGTAAATTGCCCAAATCAATTTCAACCATCCTGTTAAAAACTCTCCGAGATTCACAGTACCCCTGAGACAACCTTGTGTGCTTGAATATCTGACCACAATACGTAAACGCTGTGAGGTACTGAGAATCAGGGTGTAAGAGGACCAAGAAAAATGCATTATTTAAATCAATCACTGTGAAGTGGGTCAACACAGTAGGCATAATACATAGAATGTACGTGTCGGAAGTGGCTGTTTCTTTGCTTTAGAACTAGCTTGGCTTAGCACGTATTCAACGCCCGACTGTCCTTTCCTCTAACCTCGGACTCCATGTGCGGTGTGTGTTGTGCATTTGGGTTGATCTTGCCGTTGGTGGCGGCGCTGGAGGGAGCCTGCAGTTTCACCCTGATCAATGCCCGCTGTGCCCTCGGTATACTTTCACTCACACTTACTGCAGCGGGGAAGGAGGGACGTCTCCACTCGTACCTGTCCACCATCCTTTCTAGGTAAGCCCTGGCATACAGATCCAGTGTCTGAATTACTGGCTGAATTCTGGCTGTGTTAAACACATTATTTAACGCTAAAATGTACTCTATTTTTGTTGAACATCTGAGTGACTGTGAGCTTTATGCCTCTGAACTTGGATGTGTGAAATAGTCAGAAATGGTCTGAAATTCGCATTTTAGAGCCCTTCCTGCAGGCTTTGTGCCTTTTAGCTTTGGGGTGTCCAACGGCGTGCACGTGCTTAAAAGGCTGTGTTGGCCATATCCTTACATAGCTGCAAGTGAGGCTATGTTTTGCAAATCAGTGTCTGTTAAAGGCACAAGGGTTTCCCCCCGCGCTCCTTGCTTTGCCTTGGACTTGCATCTTCAGCCTTCCATTTTCCCAGTACTTTGTGACTGCTGCTTGCTGCCTGTAACTTATTGGCAGAAGATTTCGAAGGCTGAAGTGAAGGTGAAAGCGTTGGCGCTCAACAGTCTTGCAGTCCTGCGGCTCCGAGGCAGATGAGGGCCGCTTTGCTGTGAGCATTGAGCTCACTTGTTGTAAGGATAACTTTGCTGCCGCCAACAAGGATAGACTTCTGCTGCCCTTCGTTCACAGACATTATGCCAAACACGAAAATGCATACATATGGCCTCTGTAGCATACGCCCTAGACCTCAAGCAGCGTGCAAGCGTGATACAGGAGGTCTTCCCTGCTGATAGTCAACCAGCTATTTAAACTTTGTTGAATCACTGCTTGAATCTTCGAAGTAACTCACAGGGCCCTGCAAAAGCAGATTCCAATAATGTCATAGACTCTCCTCACTCTCCATTCTGACCACCAGAGTAAATCCACCCCAGTAAAAGAATGTCCTTTGGTAAAAATTAATACATTTAATAACTTGGAGTCCAATGTCAATGCTTTGTTTCAACTGTGTTTGACTATAGCCAAGGATCAACGTGCTATAAAGACGCTGATGGGGAAAGTGCTTGAGAAAACTCGGGTGGCTTGTACTACAAGTAAGGAAGGTCATAGCAGGCAGTCAAAGGCTACCCAAATCAAGCCTGCAGGAAAGTTAGTAAAACCCCAACAACAAAAGATGATAATTTAGCCCCACTCCTACCTGAAGCTATTCCTGTCTCCATAGGGGCGGCAGATACATCTTGCCCTTTACGTTCAAACCTTGTGACAAACCTGAGGTCATACAAGTCAGTGGATCTTACAGGTTCTGAGTGTCAGCTGCATCTTAGGAACAGGTACTAATGGCGTTGTGTACTGAGCAATCTATGTTAAATTCACTGCTGTCACACAATTTCATCAAAAGTCTGGAAACTAGAAATAACTTTGGTAAAAATAGACTGCCAATCAAGAAACAGAAGACACTGCAATCAGAGGCTCCATTAATAAATGATCCTAAAGCTATTCCTCTCTCCTCTGCATCTACAACGTCATGGCCTTACTTGGTCATTAATGAGTTAGCTGATGGGCCAGTAAGGTGGGTCCTGCTTCAAGGTCCCTTGGATAAACGGGTGGTGTCAAGAGCCAGCCAACCAGCTACCGTTTCAGCATCTACTTCCCCAGGGAAACAAACAGCACCTGCACCCCAAACGCGCATTACATCGACCAGGCAGCAAAGCATATTTAAACATTGTGTTACAAGTACTGACTACCTTAGATGTCCCTCTTCGGACGAGCAGGGTGGAGCTGAAAGATCTGTAGACTCAGAAGCACCTACAGAAGTCTGGTACAACTGTGCTGGAATAACTCACAAAATCCCGAACAATAAATCATCATCCCATACTGACCCATCTTGGCATGCAGACATGATACATTAAACTGGTTGAAGTTGCTCGTACTTCCAGGAGCCACTTGTTAAACAGAAAATGGTTACTGGAACTATTACATATCCTACCTGATCTTTGTACAATATCAACATTGATTTGTTGGAATTGCCACAATTTTCCAGTTCATTCGAACTGGGTGATTGCGTTCTTCTCTCCAATTGTAATTGAACATATTATAACAAATTATTGCAGCATTGGGTTACGAGCTAACTGTTTTTCATCCAGTGGCTTCTGACAACCATTTACAGGGGCTAGGAGCATCGGGGACATAAGCCCACCAGTCTGAGGACCATAACAGTGTTGCCTATAGGGAAAATGCCATGAGGTTGGAGGGGTGTTGGTCGCATGTGTATCCCTCTTGTTGAACTCTTGTCTCAAATGACACGCCCTCTCCAAACGTTGTGTCCAGAAACACAAGAGGGTTCAACTCGTTCTTATGAAATCAAAGTGGTTTATTGCACCCGACTGGGGCAGACGTCTTCACATTGCAGGAAACCTGGCTGACTACCCAATAGACTTAGACGGTTATAGCATGGCTCATAACTTTGCCGCCCGGTCTTAAAGGGTCACCACCCAAAACGTGGACTTTGCATGGCCGCGAAGGCCGGCTATGATCTGGTCCAACTTAAGAGACAGGGCTTTCCATAAAAACCTTCTGCCCGCAACCTTGAATAAAACCCTGTGGGGCCCTGAAAGACTCCTAATGATAACTGTATATGCCCCCCCCTGGTGCAGACATCACTAACAGTCTTAGGTACGCAGTTATAGAGACCCTGCGGTCTTGGTGTGGTAATCATCCTTGTGCGGGTGTCATCCAAACTGAGGACTTTCATGTAGATTGTTCATAATCCCCGGCAAGTGCCATGAGGGAACGGCGAGCTTCGGTTGCTCGGCTAAAGGGCTTGGCCTGGCGTGAAGCCCTTCTGGAATTCGATCTGCAGTTGGTTGCGGGCAGAACTGGGGCACAGTGGTAAAGTGGTCAAATGGAATCTATAACAGCTGCATTGATTTTATTTTTGTTAATTCTGTTATTCTTAATTATTTACCTCAACTGCATGTTAGCTCATTGACATAAGTGATCATGCTGCCCTGAGTATTGAATGTCAAGCAACTAACAGACATCAAAGGAAAAGCCTGGGTACAAATCCTACAGTAAATTCTCAAGGAAACAGACTATATTGGTCTTCCTTGAATATTGTTCATTTTAACTTAGAATCAACACGGAGGCACATGCAGACATCCTGAGGTATTATAATTGGGACCTGAAATGGCTGATGGAAAGGTTCAATGTATTTGTGATGGAACAGGTTAGTAGGAAAAATCAACCGAGCAAGTTAGGGGCTCTTCATGATCTGAATATTGCAAAAAGGAAGAAATCATAGAATGTCACTCCTTGACAACATAAAATAATTTGAAGTCTATATGCAGGAAAAACAAACTCAAAGCGTCCGACAGATTGAGTTATACAAATTGGCTACATGCTTACACATACAACGATAACTCTTGTAACTTGAGACTTATAGATAGATTGCTTAAGACTAGCTCTGAACGGTCTGTATGTGGCATCTCGGAAAATATCGGGGCCGCACACATTGCCAACACCTGCTGGATGACCATCGAGCCCAACCCCCTTGTGATCAATGCTCCCAAGCCTGGTTCCCTGGTTTGGCACAACATGATAGAAGCAGATATTACCAGATATTGGGCGGTTCTAATGCAGTTCTAAAGAACGACCCTTCGTACTGGGCGGAATTACTACGGACCCTGTTCCTGGGCATATGTGAGACTGGTTGATACCCTCCCACGTGGGTGGAATCAATTCTGATCCCAGTACATAGGAAACAGCCTTGATTCAAATAACTACCACTTATTGGCCAAGTTGGACAACAGTTCAACAATTTTTTCACGCCTGTTGTTGGACCTCCTTTCCACATGGTCTGACTCAAAGTCCATCCTAAATTGTACACAGATGGGCTTTAGGAAGGGGCATAGTACAAGTCATGCTATTTGGGTGCTTCTCACACTTATATCGGATACCTTATGTGATCCTGGGTCAAACGTACATATGTGTTTTGTAGACTTTAGTTCCGCTTTCGATACTGTGGATAGGGGAAGATTTTGGGATAAGCTATCTTGCAAGGGTCTGGATTCTTTGCGGTTGTATTTTATCAGGCTGCTGCAAAGCAACACCGTGGTCAGGGTGAGGCTAACACAGGATGGCGTTCTCATGGATCCTTTACATACTAATGAAGGTCTCGAGCAGGGTTGTGTCCTTGCGCCATTGCTGTATAATTTATACGTGGCAGACTTTTTTTGCGCCTTAGAAGCTGTGCATAATTATCCACGAGCTTCAAGGGAAAGAAGATGCACTTCATAACGTATGCAGATGACATTGTCATATTTGACTGGACACTTATGGGAATTCAACGAAACCTTGTTGGAGTATGCTGATTTAAACGGACTCTGCGTAAATACAGGAAAGACGAAGATCATGGCCATAGGCAAGGGGGCCTATTGGGGGATGTGATTAACCTGGCGATTAGGTGGCACAAGCCTGGAACAAGTTGAAACCTATAAATACCTAGGTATGCATATTTCCCACAGACTAGACAGCACAAGTCATGCACAAGCAATCTCCTCCAAGGCATGGATAACGTGGCTGTGACTCAAAAATGTGATCGACAGAGAAGGAGGAAGATCTGTGGAGACCAAACCCTTTGCATACAAGACATTGGTGGTACCAGGGATTGTGTATGCATTGGAAACCCTGCCTTTGGGCTCGGTATCTTGGTTAAAGAAACTAGAGGATAACCTTCTTAGATCACCTGTTCGGTCTCCCAACTCAGTTCCGGTTGAGGCTATTCGTCTGGAACTTGGACTGCCCTCTTTATATATATTATTGATGTTGGCAGTCTGTAAATCCTGGGATTCTATATGTTTTAGCGCTCCAGGAAAAGGAAGACTTTTGAACTTAACTACGCGTTACAAACAATCCTGTGTGTGCAGTGTATGGTTTGTCGATATGCAAAATATGGTTCTAAAACACTGAGAATATAGGCATGAGCGGACTGCCAGATTCGTTGTCGGCAGTATAAGCGACAGACTTCGAAAGGAAAGCAAAGGGCCTTGATCGCACCCGATCTATTGACTATCGGGCAAAAAAAAAACGGAAATATCATCCATACTCCACTCATGGAATGAATACAAATACTCTGTGAAACTACCAAGTGAAAGTGTACCCCTTCATTTGGTGCACTTTATTCTATGTTTGCGTTTTGAAACCTTATCGGTCTATGCAAACGTAGGGGCCTGGTTTGGCCTTAAAAGGGTTTATCGCCTGTGTCGAATATGTAACCTTGCTGTTGAAACAGCAAGGCATCTGCTTGCACAATGTAGCTTGCATTATGGCTTATATGAGAAGGGATACCACACGATTGTGGAATAAACACCATACCAGCCCTGGAGTTCAATCTATGGGGCGAAATCCTTTGTGCATTTCACATTTGGCAAAAAGTGGAATAAAGATGATATACTAAAGGGTTACATTCAAAATGTTATTTTTATTGATATTGAACTGGTGTTACTACTAATCCTGATGATGTATCTCTTCTGTTCAATTGAAATGTGCTGTTTGAACTCTAACTGTATGTTTTTAAATGATTTGGTCCATGATGAATTGTTCATTTCTACAGTGTAAAGGTTATATGTTGACCATAGACACTTAAAAAAATAAAATAATAAATACTACAGAGCAAGGTAGCAGGATTCGGTACCACTGGGAAATCTGCCTCAACAATATTGAGGGGGTGCAAATCCTGGGCCACCCTCCAACTGACCCCTTTGCCTTCTTCACAGGGTAGATGGCCATGTTACATGGGGACACAGAAGGTTGTATTATGCATTGCTTCAACAATGCCATAATGGTATTATAAATTCCCTCATCCGCCTCTCTAAACATAAGGTTTAAATTGTATCCGAAATGCTCTAACACTCTTTAGCAGTCCCACATCATGAGGATTGCTGGTCCATAAATGGTTCAGCACTTTTTCCAAATCCTCCTTCCAATGTGGCGATGCATTTCTAACGATGAACATGGTCTGTGGTACTTTCCTTTGCTGTATCTCTATCTGGCAAAGCACCCCAATCTCAAAAACCATGTCTTGTGTGTTTTCAAACAATTGCTTGTCTGACACGTCCCCACGTCCCTTAGCGGTAAGGTCGGATCGATGCACAAACTGCTCACCACTCTCCGCCTTCCTTGTCAGTGCCTGGGCTAACCAACCTGTTCTTCTTTCCAACTACTGCTTCTAGGATAATCATAATAATGGTGCCTGATGTTACCTATAGCAGCACAAATGGTCGAAACAAAAGCTCCAACGGTACCCGCCCTGTATGTTCTCAAATTCCCGGGACTCAATTCAACAAAACATTTACCCCATAACGAAACAAAGTCAAATGTATAGGTACCCTTCCTCCTCCCTTCATGCTGTCACTACAGTATGCATGCCAATGCCCTGCTTCCCTTACCAGATACATACCTGGAGTCGAGCATACTATACCTTCCTTCATGAAAGCGATGGACATGTGGAGCTTACTTAGGAGATCTGTGCCCAAGAGGCTCGCTGGGGTATCTGTGCAATACAACAAAGGAGCAGATACATTTTGTGTACCTACCTTAATACTTAGATCTTCAGTGTAAGGAACTGACAGGATAGCCCTAGAGAATCCCTGTGTGTCCATCCTGTCCTGACAAGGAGAACTCCCCTTAATGCAAGATTTTGTAGCCCCTCTATCGACCATGAATGCAAACTTTTGGTCACCTAACTGCACTCCTATCTGTGGTTCTTCTTCTGGATCAGTGTTAACAAACAGGACTGGAGACATCAGAGATCCCTGTGAGCTGTCCTACTCTTGGTACATATTAGCACTGGGAGCGAGAAAGGATTCCCTCCAAAAACACTTGCTCCAGTGTAATGAGTGACCGTTCCTTGGAGTAAAGGACTTTTCTTCCATGTCTGTAGCGGTGTCTATGCTGGCACGGTCGGTTGAATCAAATAGGTATGTGCAGCCCCAGTGGCTGGGTTCTGTTCAAAACGTGCCTGCTGCAATTGCACAGAGCCTGGGGCATATGGCATGGTAGGGGGTTGCATAACTCTCCATAGTTATTCCCCATTGGCCTGTTAAACCGTGCCAGATTCCTCTGAATCTGCCTTATGATCCACTACCTTGTGAAAATCCTCCCCAACCCTTGGACCGGGAGTATACCAGTCCATCCAACTTTGTGTCATATATGATTCACTAGGTCCCCGTTGTCCCAATTGTCCCTGTAGTCCCTCCGGAGAGCTGGTATTCACTGCTCCTTCCAAACAGATATTCTAGCTTGTTGTGAACAAGCTTGGTCTCTGCCTTTTGTGCCTGCTATATACTCTCCTTTTCCTTCTCTGTCTATTTTTACAAAAATTCACAAAATGTACCTGAATCTCTGGCCAACTCTTGGCCTCCATCCCTACTATTGTACCTAGACCGTGTTGGACTTCCTTAGCAAGTCCCTCCTTTAGCACATGGTAAAAAATGTCCACATTCTTATCCCAATCTTCTTTCGTCTCTGCCCTACACATCTCCTGAATTAACTGTATGTGTGCAGCAGGATCATCATTCAACTTCATTGTTTTAGCTAGAATAGAATTTATATCAGTCGTATAAGGATACATAATTTGCAGGGCTCCCCATACCTGCACGCTGTAATTAAGAAAAGTTCCTCCATTGTGGGTATTTGTATCCAACTGAACTCCCGGATACCCCGCTCCCCTCCATAGATCGCCTGACCGTTCCCCTCAATAGAGCTGTGAATAAGCTTTTCATATCCCCTATGGCCCCTGGTGTACTCTGTCGCTGCTACGGGAGCTGAAGGTAGTGGCTGCTACATCCTGCCCTCCCTTCTAAACATCCCACTCTCACTCACCTTTACCTCCTGCTCGTGTTATCATTTCCCCTGATACATGAACAGGCACAGAAGCATACCCAGCACTATCAAAGGGTGCCGGCTCCCTTTCTCCCTGCTCTAATCCTGTATCTATAGCAATGCTTCTGTCCTCCAGGTCCAAATTTGCCTCTTTGATAACCCATTAGTCCAAACTAACAAGAACTTGCCCATTGCATCCACCATCCTTCCTCTACCTCCTTTGCCTCTCTATTCACTTCTTCCTGCTCTTCACTTCTCTGCTGCCATAACAACACTGTCTCTTCCTCCGCTAGCCTCAGTGCTTCTTCCAATTTTTTCTGCTCATGTGTCTTTTCTACCAGTCTTAGCCTATCCTCTATCATAGCTGTAAAAGGCACAGTCTCCCCTTTCTCCCTCATTCTCAATTTTTCATCTACTCTTCTGGCTGCCGGCCTCACTCTCTCTGGTTCCTCTATCCATATTGTCTCTGATAACCTAGCAGTTGAGGGAATTATTCCCTTTCTCTCCCAAACTGTGTCCCCATTATATCCCTAAGGTATGAATTGGGTAATTCCTCCTTAAGAACATGGTTGGAGTGGAAATGGATTTCATTGTATAGGTCCCTTTTGGTTCTCCTAAAGGGAACATTATCTGAGAATCTGTCCATTTTACTTCAATCTAAAACTAACATATTTCTTGAAAAATTAAAGTTGAGATGCACAGAGCTTCTGAACAATTCGGAATGTACTCTGGATCTTTTGTTACAAAACCAGCTAAAAGTAAAAGAGCGGTTGAAAATTTGGGATTGGTTGCATATAGGAGAGAGGATGAGGAGGACAAAGTTGGTGCAATCTTTTTTCAGTATGGGTAAAAAAAGGACAATTCTCCCTCCATATTTGACCAAACATCCAGATCTAAGTTCAAGAGACCTCTTTCTAAGGTTTAGACTCAACTTACTCCCAACTCAGGAAATTCATTCAGCCATAGATACAGCCCCATCAGATGACTGTTGTGGTAGATGTGATGCTAATGAATGTCAAACTCTGAAACATCTGCTATGTAAGTGTTCAGGCACAAGGGAGCTTAGAGTCCTTAGATTGAGAAGATTTGTCCATGATATCTAATGGCTGGACACAGAGGAATTCTGGTTCAGATTGTCATCTGGGAACAACATTTTCCTAACCGTGGAAGTGGTAAGACTTCTGAGAGACTTCAAGTTGGATGTTTATTAAGTAAGGAAATTTGGTGATAATTGTAAATGTTCTACTAGTTTAATTTTTGATATTTCTTTTCTTATTTTTCCTCCTCTTCTTCTTTGTTGGTTTTCTACTGGATGAATTGTTTTAAAATGTTATTGTTCCTTCTGTATTTTTATGCTAAATGTGTAAAAAGTCAAAAACATTTGGCTAATGCACAATAAAATAAAAAAAATAAAAACTTTTCTCCAGATCTAACCATTGAAGGACTTTACCCAATATCCCATTTTCTAGGAATCGTAGCTAATGGAGGCATTCCCTGTGTTTGGCTCACAACCACTGGAATGGCCTCTGGAGAAAATGGAGGTTCGAACTCAGGTTCTATGTAGCCTTCTGCGGGTGATAAAGGATAGCACCCATATTGGAGCAGAAGTAAGGAATTCCTGTGCCCTCCTTTTTGGCCCTTCCTCTGAGACTAACATTATGGGTCTTCCCACCTTGTACATACATCCTCTATAATTCTAAGAAGTCTAACCACTTCTCGAAATTCGAACCCTTGTGCCTTGTAGTGAAAAAAGTAAAGAGATTTTTCGATATCCCCTTATCATAGGTCCCCTCAGTAATCCAAGAATTGAGCAGTTAACCCTTAGTTTCCTGCAGCCATTCCTGATGGTACTTTAAAATCTTCACCTTACAGCCAGGAAGTCTTAGTTACTTACCTGTAACTGTATTTCTCCAGCATTGGTATCTTTCATAGATTCACATGCTTGAATATTCCCCGTCGTCAGACTGGGAATCCTCGGTGATAAATTAAATAATAATAATTTTTTTTTTAAATATATATATATATATATACACTGCCACCTAGCAGTGCATGTACATAGCCCATTATAGCCTATGAGCCACTTCATTGTGTAGTCCCTCCACCTCACTTTGGTCCTTTATGGCCCCAGCCAATGAGGTGGCAGGGCTTAAGCTCCGCCCCCGGCAGCCATCTTCAGATTTTGAACCGTAGAGATTACAGTATGATGGATGCCGAGCATAGGAGCAGCCTCTCAGGGGAGGCGGGCGGGCGCATGTGAATCTATGAAAGATACCAATGCTGGAGAAATACAGTTACAGGTAAGTAACTAAGACTTCTCCAGCATTGGATCTTTCATAGATTCAGATGCTTGAATAGAATACCAAGCAGTTAAAACATGCCACCATTATAAACAGATATGCATAATTACAGAAAAACATATTTCTGATCAAACCTTTACCATGCAGCAACACAACGGTTACATACTTCGGGAAAGGTGGGAAAGGAGGCTGGTCCTACCTTACACAAAGAGATGGCGGAGCACTGCCTGTCCAACTGCAGTTTCTTTGTTGGTATCTTCCGTCAGGCAGTAGTGTTTCGCGAAAGTATGGAGAGTGCTCCACGTGGCAGCTCTGCATATGTCTTTCAAGGCCACCCCTGCGTGGAATGCTGTTGATGCCGCCCTTCCTCTGGTGGAGTGAGCAGACTGCGGTCTAGTTAAAGGGACGCCTTTCAACTGATGACAGTGGGTGATGCAGGACGATACCCAGCGTGCCAGGCTTTGTTTGGATATATGTTGGCCCTTGGTACGGCCAGAGAAGGAAATGAATAGCCGGTTTGAGGAGCGGAACTCCTTGGTTCTTTGCAAGTAAAACTTCAACACCCTAGAAACGTCTAGAGAGTGTAATGTCCTTTCCGCTTCCGAAGCGTGATTCTGGAAGAAGGTTGGTAAAACAATGCGCTCAGTGAACGACATCTCCGAAAGTACCTTGGGGAGGAACTTCGGGTGAGGCCTTAAGATGACGCGGTCCTTCTGGAACAAGGTAAATGGAGGTTCCGAAGACAAGGCTTGCAACTCACTGATCCTTCTGGCCGATGTGATGGCTACCAGGAAGGATGTCTTCCAGGACAAGAATTTTATATCGCATCTATGTATGGGCTCGAAGGGAGGTTGCATGAGGGCTGTTAAGACAGTGTTGAGGCTCCAGTCCGGAACTGGTGTAGGTGTAGGCGGATAAGTACGCATCAGCCCTTTCAGGAAGATCTTGATCGCTGGTAAGGAGAGTAAGGCTTGCGTCTCCGCGGTTACTGTGTAGGCCGCTATGGCTGACAGATGGACCTTGATAGAGGACAGTGAGAGCCCTGACTTAGCCAGGTGCAACAAGTAAGGCAGAATTTGATCAACCGAGGCCGTGAGGGGATCGATCGCCGAGGTCTCGCACCATTTGGAAAACCTGGTCCATTTTCTGGTGTAGGTGAGTTGCGTGGACGGGGCTCTAGCGGCCCTGATGATATCCCAGCATTCTGATGGTAACTTTAGGTGCATTAGTTTACGCTGCTCAGGAACCATGCTTTGAGGGACAGGCTCCTCGGGTCGTGGTGGAGGACCTTGCGGTTCTGTTGTGTCAGTAGATATTGATGTGATTTGAGACGAATCGGGGTTTTGCAGGATAGATGTCTCAGCGTCGGGTACCAGACTTGCCGTGCCCAATCGGGTGCAATAAGAATCAAGGAACAATCCTGTTCTTTCACCCTGCGAAGTACCCTCGACATGAGGGGAATGGGTGGGAAGGCATAGAGGAGCTTCCCCGACCAATCCACTGAGAACGCGTCTCCCAGCGATTGGTGCTTGGGGTATCTTGACGCAAATCTCTTGCATTTTTTGTTGTTCCTGGTGGCGAAAAGGTCGATCTGCGGATGGCCCCATAAGGCAAATATCCGTCGGGTTTCTCTGTCGTCCAACTCCCACTCGTGTGACGCTGTGTATTCTCTGCTTAATCTGTCCGCTAGGACATTGTCTACTCCTGGAAGGTGCTCTGCCCTGATCTGTATCCCGTAGCGCAAGGCCCATGCCCACAGCTGTTGGGCTTCTTGCGACAGAATCTGAGACCTCGTGTCTCCCTGCTTGTTTGTATAGTGCATGGAGGTCGTGTTGTCTGTCTGGACCGTAAGAACTTGACCAGCTATAACCGGTAGGAAGGCTTTCAGCGCCAACCTTACGGCCCTGAGCTCCAACACGTTGATGTGGAGCCGGGACTCTTGTGCCGACCAAGATCCCTTGGTTTGGAGGTCCGCAAGATGAGCGCCCCAGCCTGATAAGGAAGCGTCCGTCCGCAGCAGGAGGGTCGATGTCGGTGCTTGAAACGGCATTCCCTGTAGAAGATTCCTCGGAGCGTTCCACCATCGAAGGGCCTTGTGCAACGTCGATGGAATCTGGACAATGTCTTCCCAGCATCCGAAAGCTTGTTTCCATTGGTGGTCCAGAGCTTCCTGAACCGGCCTCATGCGAAGCCTGCAGTTCGGTATGAGGAATATGCACGATGACATCATGCCCAATAGGGATTTGTAAGAGCGTACAGATGTTGTCTCTTTCTGTAGGAAGTTCGAAGTTGTGCGTAGAATCGCTGCTATTCTCTCTGTGGATGGTCTCACTCTGGGAATGCTGGAGTCGAGCTCGGTTCCCAGGAAGAGAGCTACCTTGCTGGGAACGAGGCAGGACTTCGTCTGGTTGATGGAGAAACCTAACTCTTTTAGAAGGTTGACCGTCCTCGACACTGCCGAACGAGCCTTTGCAGCTGAACTTGCCTTTATCAGCCAATCGTCCAGGTATGGAAAAACGTCCGTTCCTGCTCTCCTGAGACTTGCCGCTACCGGTGCCAGGCACTTCGTGAAAACTCTTGGCGCCGATTTTAGACCGAACGGAAGCACTTGAAACTGAAAGTGGTGCCCTCCCACTGTGAACCTGAGGAACTGCCTGTGTGCTGGATGGATCGGAATGTGGAAGTATGCATCCTCCAAGTCTAAAGTGGCCAAGAAGTCGTGCTTGTTTAACCAAGGTAGCACCCCTTGTAGAGCTACCATCTTGAAAGTTATGCGCTTGATGAACTTGTTGAGAGCCCTCAGGTCCAAGATGGGCCTCCATTGACCGTTTTTCTTTCTGACGAGGAAAAATCGGGAGTAGAAACCTTTTCACCTCTGAGAATAGGGTACTGGCTCTACTGCTGCCTTCTGGAGCAGTTTTTGCACTTCGGACATGACCTGTCTTAGCATATGCACTCTGCGGGGAGTTGGAGGAAGGGAAGGAGGTTGGTCCAGAAATTCCAAGGTGTGACCCTTTCGGATCACCTGTAACACCCATTTGTCCGATGTAATTGACCGCCAGCGCTGGAAAAACTGGCTCACCCTTCCCCCCACCGGGGCGTGGCAAAGGGGGGGGGAGTTGGTCGTCAGTTCTGCTTGCCTTGCGACTTCCCTTGGGCGGAGCCACGTCTGCCTCTATGGGCGTATCTGTTGGATGACTGATATTTATTGGCTTGGTACGTGCCGCCTTGTGCTTTTTGACCATAGGAGGAACGACTGTATCCCCTGAACTTGGAAGATGAACCTCTAAAGGGACGAAAAGACCGATGGTCCTTACTTTTGTCCTTTAAAGAACTGATGGCTCTGGCTGTGTCAGTGTCTGTCTTGATTGCCTTCAAATGATCATCTATCTTTTTCCCAAAGAGATCTTGGCCGTCAAATGGCATGTCTAGTATCTGCGCCTGAACTTCAGGTCTAAAGTTAGTAGCCTTCATCCAGGCCTGCCTTCTGAGCACTGTGCCGTGCGCCATCTGTCTGAAGCCTGATTCGGCCACATCAACTGCTGCGTCGATCATGTGATCCGATGTTGCTTCACCGTCCGCGATTATGGATTTTGCCTCCTCCTGGAGCTCCGGTGGTAATTGTTTCGCCAAGTTAGACATGCGGAGCCAAAGCTCGCGATCGAATCTTGCGGTCATGGCCAGTGCATTACCCGCTCTGATTGTAAGTGATGGAGAAGATGATACTTTCCTGCCCATGGCTTCCAATTTACGTCCGTCCTTATCCGGTGGGGCCGACAACGGTGAGAAGGGGTTGGCGAGTTTCTTTCTGGCCGCCACTGTAATAACTGAGTCCGGTTTCGTATGACCCCTTAAACAAAGCGGTGCCGAATCCGGAGCTTTATATTTCTTTTCTGGCCTGGACACCAACGCCGGAGTCGATAAGGGCGTAGATAGGATCTTGGATCCGGAATCCCAGATGGTATCGAGGAGGGGAATTGTGGTCACTGTCCTCCTTCATTTGTCCCTGTGCTCGTAGAGCACTGATTGCCTTTCCTCCGAAGAAACCTGAATTTTAAACAGTTCTGCGGCTTTACCTATTATGGTGTGGAAAGAGACGAGATCGTCCGGTGGTGAGGCCTTGCCCGGCGAGTCTCTCCTCCTGGGCTTCTCGACGACATAGTCATCCCAATCGTCTGGCTCCTGAGTAATTTCTCCTTCTTCTGGTTCCGAAAATTCACCAAAAGGATCCTCCTGTCAGTCTGATACCGAGATGGTGGACGGTACCATGGTGGGATCTATGTCCGGAGATCGCGGTCTGTGCGATGACTGTGGTGACGGGACTCTTGAAGGTGAAGCACTGTGGGTGCTGCTCCTCGGTCTTCGAGCAGGTGATCTCATCCGTTTTTGCGGTCTACTCCTGTAAGGAGAGCAACCCGATGTGCCTGGAATCGGGGATGACTCTCTTGGAATGGGATTAATCAGAATTTGCTTCTCCCTTTGCCGTTTGTAAAATTCTTCTACAATCCTCTGCACGGATAACATGAGCATCATGAGGATATTCGGATTCTCCCGTGGACGGGTGCCAAGGAGGGCTGTATTGCTTCGGTAAGGGACCGATGGACTCTTCCACCACTTCCGCATCGGAGAATTCTTCCTGAAGAATTATATCCGGAAGTTCTGCCATGTGCCCAAAAGGTGAAAATTGCTGTACCAGAGGCTCAGTTACAGTATTCTTGCTTGTAATGACAGGAGCTTCAAGAGTGAGAGGCAGTAATTCCTCTGTAACTGCCGAAATGTGCGGTGCCTCTGAAGGCGTTATGGATGATGTTATCCTCGTCGACGACTGAGATTTTCCCGTCGACGAGGGCTTCGCCGTCGAAGACAGAGATTGTACCGTCGACGGAGGCTTCGCTGTCGACTGAGCTTTTCCCGTCGACGGCTGAGATTTTCCCGTCGACGAGGGATTCGTCGTCGACGACTGACCTTTTCCCGTCGACGAGGGCTTCGTTGACGAATGTGGAGTGCGTTCCGTGGACGACTGTGTCATGGAGGAATGCTTCGTGGACGAGTGGTGTTTCTTGCTCGTCGACGATTGCTTCGCGGTCGACATGTCCAATGACGATCTAACTGTCGTGGCGACGATGTCTTAAGCGTCGTCGTCGTCGATGCTGGTTTCGTTGACGGTATGGCCGATGACGGGCCTTTACCTTTCCCTTCATTCGTGGGCGGTTTACCCGCCGATGACTGCCCCCCCCCCCCCCCGTTTTTTGCAAACTCCTCCTTACCTCTGGAGGCAGATTTTGCTGACTTTTTCTGGCTTGATAGGTCAACTGGAGGCAGAAAGGGTATCAATTCCAGCTTCCTCTTTTTGGATTTGGGAGAGGAACTCCTTTCCACTGAAGAGGCCCTTCTCTTTGAAGTTTGCCTCTCAGATGGAATGCTGGATTGGACAGGAGCTGTTCTGACAGACTCTTCGTCCGAAGATTGATCCCTGGATTCCAGGTATGAAAGGAGTCTTCTATGCCTGTCATGAAGGGTCTTAGTGGAAAAGGTTTTACAAATCTCGCATTTTTTAATGTCATGTGGGTACAGACAATAAATGCAATGCTCGTGGGGGTCCTTGTAGTAAACCAATTTCTTCTTGCACCTCGTGCAGTCCCTGAACAGGGAAGGCTTTCGGACAGCCTGAGGTGCCTCCATTTCTGAAGAGAAGTTAAGTCGACGATTTTGAGAGGAAAACAACAAGTTTTGCCACCAAGGTTAATTGGAAAGAAAGCCCCTAAGAAGGGGAAAAAGATGGAATATATTTTACAAATATATTCCACACAAAAGTAGAAAGAATTTGAGAAAGCTCAGAGAGCTTGAGGATTCCGTGTGTCTGATAGACTGCGGTGAAAAATCTGAAGATGGCTGCCGGGGGCGGAGCTTAAGACCTGCCACCTCATTGGCTGGAGCCATAAAGGACCAAAGTGAGGTGGAGGGACTACACAATGAAGTGGCTCATAGGCTATAATATGCACATGCACTGCTAGGTGGCAGTGTATATGGGATACATTACTCACCGTAATCGTATTTCTGATGCTTGTATCTGCTTAGATTCACATGCTGTGCATAGGCCGACATCTAGTGGAAGCTGCAGAGTATTACAGTTTGTTTTTCGAAACTCGAAAATGGGCGTCGACACAGGCGTGCCAGTAATACTATCCCTAGTGTGACGTCCACTGTACCCAAGATCCCTCACGCGTCTAGGATCCTCAGATTGTATTTTTTCTGACATGAGGAAGCATGAGGAGTAGCGTGAGTACAGATAATCCAAGCAGATAGACAGAAAGGTAAGACTACAAGCAATCATGCGCCTTCTCTCGGAGGGGAGGAAGGGTGGGTCGCATGTGAATCTAAGCAGATACAAGCATCAGAAATACGATTACGGTGAGTAATGTATCCCTTCTGAGGCTTGTGGAATCTGCTTAGATCACATGCTGTGCATAGATTAGCGAGCAGTACCATAAGAAGGAGGTGGGATGTGAGAAGGGTCATGAGCAAACAGGTGTCTTAGAACCGCTTGTCCCACTTGTGTATCTGTCTTGGAATGAGTGTCAATGCAGTAATGCTGAGTAAAAGTGTGAATAGAGCTCCAAGTAGCTGCTTTGCAAATGGTGTCGAGGGGAACATTTGCAATGAAAGCCAGAGTGGCCCCAATGCCTCTAGTAGAGTGGGCCCTTGGCGTAAAAGGCAGAGTCTTTTCAGAAAGAGAGTAACACAGTTGTATACAATTGATAATCCACTTCGAGATAGCGCCTTTAGAGACGCGATCCCCCTCTCTGCCTGTAGCTACGGAGACAAACAGTTGATCTGTTTTTCTTAGCGGTCTGGTTTTATTTACATAGTAGAGGACCGCCCTACGCACATCTAGGGTGTGTAGTTTCACCTCAGCCGAACTTTGCGGGTTCTGGAAGAAAGCCGGAAGCTCGATGGACTGGTTTACATGGAACTTAGATATAAATTTAGGTGAGAACCTAGGGTGTGTGCGTAAAACCAGTTTGTCCTTGTGGATAGTAAAGAAAGGATCCTGCAGTGACAGAGCCTGAATTTCACTGACCCTTCTTATAGAGGTAATGGCTACTAAGAAGGCCGTTTTTTAAGTCAGGTGTTTGAGACTACTTTTATGCATGGGTTCGAAAG
Organism: Ambystoma mexicanum; assembly: GCF_040938575.1. Taxonomy (NCBI): domain Eukaryota; kingdom Metazoa; phylum Chordata; class Amphibia; order Caudata; family Ambystomatidae; genus Ambystoma; species Ambystoma mexicanum. Next base: position 693,374,207 of record NC_090926.1, on the reverse strand, counting down.
GGGGCCCCATGAGTTTAGCTAGCACCACATTGAGGTCCCATCCTGGCGGTGGGTTCGAAATAGGAGGGTAAAGTCTCTTTACTCCTTCCATGAAGGCTTTAACTACTGGTACTTTCCACCACGATACTTTGTTATGGGATGTGGTGTAAGCCGAAAGGGCTGCCAGGTGTACTTTCAGAGAGTTAAAAACCAATCCTGCATCCAGCAGGTGGAGCATGTATGTCACAACGTTGGAAGGAGTGCAATCAACCGGGTTGATTAGTTTATTCTGGCACCAAATAACGAATCTCTTCCACTTGTCAAAGTAACAGTGCCTTGTGTTTGGTTTCCTGGACTCTTTTAGGATGTCCATACACCTCTGGGGTAATTTGAGATGTCCAAACTCTATGACTTCAGGAGCCATGCTGCCAGGTTCATTGAGTTGGGTTCCTGGTGCACTGTTTGACCTTGTTGCTGGGACAGTAGGTTGTACCAGGCTGGGAGTTTGATGGGCTCGCACACCGCCATCCTGCGTAGGTGTGGAAACCATGGTTGTCTCGCCCACATGGGAGCAACTAGTATGAGCGTCATCGATTTCTTGTTCATCTTGTACACCACCTTCCTGATGAGGAGTTGGTGGAAAAGCGTACGCAAACATTCCTGACCAGTTCATCCACAGGGCGTTCCCCTGGGAGTCTGGCTGGGGGAACCTGGATGCAAATCCTGGGCATTGTTTGTTTTCGCTTGTGGCGAATAGGTCTATAGTGGGGAAACCCCACTGAGAGAAGAGATCTTCTACGATATCTCTGTGAAGGACCCATTCGTGTTCTTTTGGGAGGGAGTCTCTGCTTAGAGCATCCGCTAGGGAATTGAGCTCCCCTGGAACATGTTGCGATGACAGGAAGATGTTCCATCTGAGTGCCCATATCCAGATTTTCTGGGCAAGTTTGGACAGATTTGGCGAACGAGTCCCTCCTTGCTTGTTCAGATAGAACATGGCTGTCGTGCTGTCCGTCTGGATCTGCACCGACAAGTTTAGTAGATGGGGCTCGAACGCCCGAAGCGCTCGGAATACTGCCAGACGCTCTAGCAGGTTGATGTGGTTCTTGGCTACTGAGTGAGACCAGAGACCCTGAGCTGTGTGGTGGAGATGGTGAGCTCCCCACCCAGTCAGGCATGCATCTGTAGTCACCACTGCCTGTACTTCGGGATCGTAAAAGGGTTTTCCCCTTGCGAGATTCTCTCTTGTCCACCAGTGTAGGCTCTGTACGAGTGTTGGCGAAACGACCACTAGATCGTCCCACTGACCACTTGCCTGAGACCACTGTTTCGCCAACCATTCCTGCATGGGACGCATGCGCAGACGCGCGTGGGGGACCAGGTAAATGCATGACGCCATCATGCCCAGTAACCGCATTGCTTTGCGTACCGTTATTTGTTGACCTGACTGATAATGTGGAATTTGCAGTAGTAAATTCCGAATTCTCTCTTCTGAAGGGAAGGTCAACCCTTTCTGAGTATCTAGGATTGCTCCTAGGAACTGTTTTGAGGTGCTTGGCACCAGACTTGACTTCTTCTCATTGATAGAGAAGCCTAATTCGTGGAGGAGGTCGATAGTCCTCTGAATGTTTGACCTGCAAATTCCTGGGGTTTCCCCCGTTATGAGCCAGTCGTCCAGATAAGGGTACACCGGGATTGCCTCCCTGCGTAGGTGTGCAGCTGCCACCGCCAGTACCTTGGTGAAAACCCTTGGTGCTGAAGCTATCCCGAAGGGCAGTACCTTGAATTGGTAGTGGCGACTGTCCACCTTGAAGCGCAAGTATTTTCTGTGCGCCGGGAGCATGGAAATATGAAAATAAGCATCTTTCATATCCAAGGTTGCCATGTAATCCCCCTTTTTTAGGAGGGGGATTACCTCTTGTAGCGTGGTCATACAGAATTTTTGGGGCTTGACATACTTGTTGGCAGGCCGTAAGTCCAATACTGGGCGCATTGTCAAATCTTTCTTTGGCACAAGGAAGTAAGTTGAATAGATACCCTTGTTTACCTGGTGTCCTGGGACGAGTTCTATCGTGTCCTTTTCTAGCAGAATGGCGATCTCCTCGAGAAGGATCTTCTGATGTTCTAGGGAGTGTATTTTTTGTCGTGGAGGGTGGTTCCGGGGACGCTGCAGTAATTCTATACAATATCCTGTGGACACTGTTGACAACACCCATCTGTCTGATGTGATCCCTTCCCAAGCCTGGGTGAAGTTGGAAATGCGTCCCCCTACTGGGGTTGCGTGAGAAGGGACCCTGAACTGAGCGTCACTGCTTTGGTGGAGGCGTGCCACCTCCCTTGTTGGGGCTGCCTCTGCCTCTCCCACGACCTCTCTCGTTACCCCTGCCGTAACTTTGGGTAGACTGCTGGTTATTGTTCCATTGTGTACCCTGTCCCTGGGCATAGTTGCCTCTTTGTGAATTTTGGCCGCGTGGGCGACGAAAATTACTGTTCCCCCCTCTGGTTAGGGGGTTTGTTGGTAAGCTGGCCAAGGGATTTGAGAGTCTCGTATTCGTCCTTGGCATTTTTAAGTGCGTCTTCGACCGCTTTCCCAAACAAAAGATCGGGTTCCACCGGCTTGTCTATTAATGAGGCCTGGGTTTCTGTTTTGAACCCCGACTGCCGTAACCATGCATGTCTCTTGATAACAGTACCTTCTGCTATCAATCTTCCTGCGTTGTCCGCGGCGTCGAAAGTTGCTTTTAATATGCAACCAGACACGGCTCTCCCTTCTGCCGAGATCCGAGCCAACTGGCCCTTTAACGGTTCAGGAGCAGAGGCTATGAGCGCTGCGACCTCTTCCCATTGATGGCAGTTGTAACTGGCCAACAGGGTGGTGGAGTTAGCAATTCTTGCTTGGTAGGCGGACGTTGAGGCTACCTTCCTGCCAAACCCGTACAGTTTCTTGCTCTCCTTGTCGGGAGGAGCTTCTGACGACGATAAGGGTGTCCCAGCCCTCTTCCGAGTGTTGGTAACCACTAGGGAGTCTGGTTTAAGATGTCCTCTTATATAAAGAGGGTCAGACTGGGCTGCCCTGAAGAGTTTTTCAACTCTGGGGTTGACGGCTCTGGTGAGGTTCGGATTCACCAGGGACGGATCTATTCTACGTTGTATGGATTTAAGGATGGGGATGGTCTGAGCGACCGGCCTCCTCTCTGATATGATATGATATGATATGATATGATATGGTATTTGTAACGCGCCTATACACAAGTGTTTCAAGGCGCGACGAGGCGGGGGGGGGGAAACAAGGGAAAGACAGACAAACGATCCTACTAGGCCAGGTGTCATTCAGATCGCGCAAGTGCCGAGGTAAGGGGAAAAAGGAGAAAGTGCAAGGGGAGGAGGTGGGGGGGAAAGTGCAGTACAAGGTAAGTAGCGTAAAATAAATAATGAATAAAAAGGGCCAGCTGGTGGCAAGTGCGAGGTAAGTGCAGAGCAAGTGCTGGGAAGGGGGCTGTAGGGATACAGTGACAGTCCCACGGTGCAGGGGGGGCCAAGGGAGGCAGTGCAAGTGGAGAGTGGCTGGGCCCTGGACCGAGGTCGCTGAGAGTGGCCCAGATGCAGGTTAAGTGCAGAATTCAGTGGGGAGTTAAGCAGGTTTAGCAGGGGAGAGGGAGAGAGAAGGCAGCAGCGAAGAGGAAGGTTTTGAGGTGCTTCCGGAACCGGAGATGGTTCTCCTCAAGTTTCAGGGAGGCAGGAAGGCTGTTCCAGAGGGAGGCCCCTGCTGCGGAGAGAGATCTACCCCCAGCTCGTTGCTTCGAGAAGCGGCTGACCATGAGGGAGTTGGAGACGGATGAGCGAAGGGCTCGTGAAGGAAGATATTTAGGAAGAGAGAGTTGAAGGTATTTAGGCCCCAGGCCCCAGAAGGCCTTGTGGACAATGCAGAGGGTTTTGAACTTAATCCTCGCAGCCACTGGGAGCCAGTGAAGAGATTTCAGTCCAGGAGAGATACGGTCCCTGGGCTTGAGGCCAAGGACAAGTCTCGCAGTTCTGTTCTGGAAAAGTTGCAGAGGGCGGAGAGTGGAGGCAGGCAGATTTAGATAGAGGCTGTTACAGTAGTCCAGCCTTGAGAGAACCAGGGCTCGGGAGACAGTGAGCTTCTGGGGGAAGGAGAGGAAGGGAAGAATACCTCTGAGGAGGTGCAGTTGGTAGTGAGACTTCTTAGAGACGTCAGATATATGAGGAGAGAAGGAGAGTGTGGAGTCGAAGATGACCCCGAGGTTTTTAGCCTTGCAGGTAGGGGCAGGAGGGGGGCCAAGGGAGGCCGGCCAGAGAGCTGAAGGGAAGGAGGGAGTGGGTGTGCCGATGAGTAGAATCTCAGTCTTACTGGCGTTAAGGCAGAGGTCATTGGCGGCACACCATTCCTTGATAGCAGACAGACAGTCGGAGATGAGGGAAGGAGAGGAGGAGGCCGAGGGTAGCCTGAAAATGAGCTGGGTATCGTCCGCATAGCACTGGAAGTAGGGGCAGAGAGCGGCGATGCGGTGGGCAAGGAGTGCCAGATACTGGTTGAAAAGCCAGGGAGAGAGGTTGGATCCCTGGGGGACACCACAGGTGGAGAAAAAGATGTCAGAGAGGAAGGAGCCCATTTGGACCTGGGAGGGTCGACCGGAAAGGAAGGAGGTCAGCCATGCCAGAGCCTGTCCAGTGATACCCAGGTTATCACGGAGGCGGTTTAGCAGGATGGCATGGTTGACAGTGTCAAAGGCAGAGGAGAGATCGAGCAGAATGAGAACACAACCAACTCTTCTGCGAAGTCCCTTTCCTCCTGTACACCGTGGGTGTCGATGTGAAAATGTTCTGCTGCGCGAGCGAGAACTTCATTAAGGAGGGGCTGGTTATCAACTGGCGAGTCAGTAACTGGGGCTTCACTCTCTACCGGGGAATCTACTCTGTAAATTTCCTGCTCATCTTCTCCCTCCTCCAGGTCCTCATCATCCGCATAATATTCAGTCCCGGTTTGTTCCTCCATAATTTCAAACTCCTGGTCTCCCTCAGGAAAGGGTTGTCCTTGGTATCTGGGGTGTGGAGTAGAGTATGGAGTAGAGTAAGGCTGTACCTCGAAGGGTTCAGGTCTTTCGAACCGGGCCTTTTTATTTAGGGGGATAGGATCAGAGGAGCCTGAGGGTGTGGCCCCTTGAGGGTCATACGAAAGAAAATGTTCTGGGTTTTTGTCATAAAAATCAGCCAAGGAAGACATCCTTGACATGACCCTATCTATGTCTTCACTGGACCATTCCTTGGAACAGGGGATGACTTTAGTGGGTAACCTAGAAGATTTATCAAGGGTACTCTTGTTGGAAGTTGATGTCCCAGTAGACTTGTGCTAGTCTGTCTGCTTAGGGTGGAGGGATGGTCTTACAGGGGTGGAAGGCTGTGCTTTCCGCTGTTTCCCCCCCTCCCCGTGCGTGGAAAAATGTTTCCCCTGCCCCTTGGAGGCCCCAGAGACTTTCGACGCCTGGCGCCGAGGGTCGGGAGAGGTATCTGTGTGTTTCGAGCGTGGGGCCTCTTTGGTGTTAACTGCGGCCTCGGTCTCTTGGAGCGCGGCCTGGGGGTGGAAGTCGTCTTCGTCCTCCGACGATCGAACTTCCGTTAATCTAGGGAGCGAGGCACTCTTGGCAAGAGTGGATGATTGCCTTGCGTCATGAGGCGATCTCGATCGAGAGCGCCCAGAGGACACCGAGTCGGACCGTTCTATCTGTGCCTCTTTCCGAGAAGTCGACGTTGTCGAGGTTCGGTTGGACTTAGTGTGCTTAGTGTGTGTAGGGTGTGTAGCGCTTGCGTCGCCGGGGGTCTTCCCCATAGCCGCCCTGCCGGACGACCTTCCGAGGTCGGGGACCTGCGCTCGGCTGTCTTTAGACGCCGTAATGCCCTCGCCGTTTGAAAGTACGGCGTCGCTGCCATCGCTGAAGGCGCCCTCCGCTGCCATGGCCGCCTGCCTGGCGTGGTGGGCCCAACGCTTTGTCGAACGGTCCTTAAGTGTTTTAGGTTTAAACCTACTACACGCTCTGCAGTTCGCTTCGGGGTGGTCCCTCGGCAAGCAGAGATTGCACATGGCGTGCCTGTCGACCCAAGGGTATTTGCGGTTGCACTTGGGGCAGAATTGGAAAGGGGTACCCTCCATACGCACCTTGAGGCAGCGGGCTGGTAAGTGTAGGAAAATATATAAGGTGTACCTATATATCAAGAGTGAAGAGTATGTACCACCCCCCACTCTCCCTACTTGCAGGGCCGAGGCCAGCGGCCTACTAGGCCCGGGCCGAGGCCAGCGGCCTTCCGAGGCCCAGATCCGTCGTACAGCAGCCGACGGTCGATTTCTTCTCCAGCCGTCGTCGAGTGTCGAGGGTCGACGTTGGGGTGGGGAAGGATGTCAATAAAGAAAGTTAATTTTCAATAATTAGCAAAAGTATGGCTAAGGCCAGGGGACTCCGCAAGATGCTTCCGACCAGTATGGCGGAAAAAAACAATCTGAGGATCCTAGACGCGTGAGGGATCTTGGGTACAGTGGACGTCACACTAGGGATAGTATTACTGGCACGCCTGTGTCGACGCCCATTTTCGAGTTTCGAAAAACAAACTAATACTCCGCAGCTTCCACTAGATGTCGGCCTATGCACAGCATGTGATCTAAGCAGATTCCACAAGGCTCAGAAATATATATATATATATTTTAAAAAAAAATTATTATTATTTAATTTATCACCGAGGATTCCCAGTCTGACGACGGGGAATATTCAAGCATCTGAATCTATGAAAGATCCAATGCTGGAGAAGTACCCGACAAATGATTCAGCAGAGTCTCCATACTTCAACCTAATTTACCCAAAACCATTTCACAGAAAATAACACTGAAGCTGAATCTGCAAGGCAAAATTTCCACCCAAAGAACCACCTTGTTCACCCTTCCCCGTTTCCTAGTGTTCCCCCACAATCAGGCAACTTACTTGCTTTCACCACAATTACCTTGCATAGCTATTTACTTTAAATGATACTTCTCAATCTAACACAAAAGACAGCATCTTTATCCAAAAAACACACACAGGCCAATATCTCCAAGATATCTCCCTCACTTAAGCAGTTGAATGAGCGCAATGTTTTCCACTTGCACTTTCTCGCTTTCTTCAATACTAGTAGGGTATTTTCTACTATAGCACAGTCTTTTCCTGACTACAGGATGATACTCTTCACTACTTCGACTAACAAAGAAAAGTGAGGCGAGGGTTCCGTCCGCACAGTCAATACAAAATGAAGGGTGTCAAGGGTATGCTTCAGGAAGGAATCTATGGGTGGACTTATCATATGATGCCACCTCATCCCTATGTGAGGGCTCCAGCCAACCAGACGACCAAACTGAAGGGTGTCAGGAAACCCCACAATTAGGGGTGTACCGAATAGTTAATTTACTATTCGGCCGAATACTGAATAGTTGACCTAAGTATTCGGTCGTGCCGAATAGTGATCAGATAGTTGATTACTACTGGAAATGTAACAAGCTATGCATAACAAGCCAAAACTGTTTGCTTTGCCAATGCTGGTTTTACCAGGACTTCAATGAAGGGCAAGCATAGTGCTTATAAATAGATCATAGTTGTAACTAAGCGTGTGCAGCCATGAGTCTGTTCTGATGCTGTATCTTATGTATTTTAAAGATTGTAAAATGTTCTATTAAAGCTTTGTTATGGGGGTGTGAGGGATATTCTCGGAGTGCAGGACTGAGCAAGGGTGGGGCTTGTTCACCGATGCCCACTTTTCAGATGCCCCTCGCAGCACTCAGCAATGAAGAGGGCACTGGCATGGCTTGAGATCCTGCAGAGAGGTATTTCTGGGTATAGTAGATTGCAACTTGAATTATATTCCCCTGTACCTAAGTTTAAAGAACCTGACATGAATCACCCAGTGAGAACTGTCCTCCTTTGGAAACCTGCAGCCCCTGTGGCTGTGGCACCGCCTGTAAATTACACACAATGTGTATTTGTTATCTTGTTTCCTCCCAGTGGGGGCTCTGTGCAGTTATTTGGTGAGGTTAGTCTGGAGTTGTGGGGGGCAGAGAAGGCCTCTGCATTATTTTGAAATGAAAGGGGAGGCAGGAGGCCAATGAGAAGTTTGTGAGGGGGGGATGAGGAGTGAGGGGGTGGTGAACAACACTCGTCCTCCTGAGTGGAGTCATCGCCACCAAGACACCCAGGAGAAACGATGCACTAATAACAAACCCTGCAGTATTTAACTCTAAACATGCTTCAGACAGCCTGGCTGTGTTTCCCAAGTGCCCACTGATGGTTCACTCAGGGGGGCACGGCACTCCTGAATGTCCCGCCACACCTACGGGTGTAAATTGTATGCAGGCAGTTGTGCCAATGCTGGAGAACACAACGGGTAGGGGTAGAAGGTTATGGATCCTCTGCAATCTCCTCTCCCAATTGCTGTATTTATTACCGCACAGTAATGTGTCACAAATGCCTCAGCGGAAACCGAGTTACTCACTACTGTGTCAGCATTCGCGTAGTGTCAGCTCGGCGACGGGTTGCAGAAGTGCCAGTTTCTTGTGTTAACAAAGATTGCCTGCTTCGCCTGTCACAGATGATTGTAGAGCCCTATGTGAATCAGGGACGCATAGTAAATTGCCCCACCTTCATCACAAGGCATACCCACATTGGCTGTCTGTTATGACATGTGCAAATATATATTCACATTTGTGATTCACTGCCCATACAGCATGCAGGTATATATGTCGCTTGCATGAGTGATATGCACACACCGTTGAAGGGAACTTACTGTGAAATGGGCCATGCACTAAATTAATCAGACTAGAGCAGCCCTAATGTGTAATCATAATTTTGGAAGTTGTGTGAGTTTACAAGGAACTTGGCTTTGGGCTCCCTGTGCGACTGTTTAAGAATGCACAGAATTAAAGGGTGAAAGGAACTCCCCAAAAGGCTGAACTTTTCTGTGAATGTAACGCTCACCTGGTTCCCACGGAGGCGCGGCGTCGAAGGCGCAGAACTCTGAAGATGGACAGGAAGGGCCCCTCTATTCTGGCTTCCCTGGCTCGTTGGATACCCTCCTGTGCGTGAAAAGGGAGTATTACCAACTGTGGAACAATGCTCAAGCCTCCCACTCCCTTCCAACCCTCCACGATACCTCCTCCACGATTCCCAGTGAAGCCTCACCTTAGGGTTTGGAAGGATGAGCTCTCCATCCTGCTTCTGATGCAGGGGCGCGTTGAAACCCAGTTACTTCACTGGATTGAGGATTGATGGGAGTTCAGGTAAGCTTGACTGTTCAGGTAAGGCGCTGTAAAAGTTATGTTCAAAAGTTCAAGCTTAATAATAATGTTCGTTATCTAATTGCAGCAAGCGCTAATGCTTATGTCTTTTTCCCCTTAGGGGCCGGGGTTCGGAGTGCCGGAGATATGGTGCCGACCCGAAGTGAAACAGTTCTGGATGAGCGCTCAGGTAATGTCTTTGCATTCGCTCATTCAATGTCTTTGTCTTTTTTCCCCATAGGGGCCGGGGTCCGGAGATGCCAGGAAGCGGCAGGACCCGAAATGCAGTGGGAATAATCCAACAGGTAAGACTTAAAAGGAAACTGAGCTTTCCTTATTCCTTTTCTCCCTCTCACCTTTGTTCTTTTCTTTTTTCCTCTAGGCGCCGGGGCGTAGCTGAATCCGGAAGATCGCTGCTGAAGATGGAAGCGCCTTGCAAAGGTGAGTAAAATGCAGCGCTGCAGCGATCGAAACGAAATGCCTTTAAAATGATGTCTTCCTTTTCAGGGCCGTTGGAGAAATGACTCCGGGATGCAGATTTAGCAGGTAAGGGCTTTTCTTCTCCTATTCTCTTCCTTTCTCCCCTTGCAGGTGTTCCAGGGTGCTGACAGGCGTGGCTGAAGTCAGGATGCAGGAGCTGACACGGTGAGCGTCCAGCTACTAGGTGCAGAACAACGCGAAGCATGTGTGGCTGTTCGGGTGGGGTTTAAATAGCCTTGGAAGAAGTTCCTGGTATGTATCCTTCCACCAATCAGGTATGTATCCTTCCCCGACCACACCCGGGTGGTGAAGTAGTCCTACAGGTTAAGTAGTCCCATTCAGGCCTCAAGAGGGCCTGGATGAAGCAGCAAGGTCTGCATCAGGTAAGTGTGCACCCAAGCACTTAAACACATATCCTCTTCTATGAGCCTGGCGCCTAAGGCGCCAGGACTGGGGTCCGCTATGAGCCTGGCGCCTAAGGCGCCAGGACTGAGTCCAAAGGGCCCGGACTTGGGCCCGCTGAGACTTCCCTGGGGAAAATGATGTCTGCCTCTGGGGTTGCTGGGCCCGGCCTGGCTCCTTAGAGGTAGGCATCATGACAGTACCCCCCTCAAGGCCCCTCCCAAGGTCTTTTCCTCCGGGGGTTTTGGTTTGTGCGGGAATCTTCGATGGAATCTTTGAATTAATCGTGGTGCGTGAACATAGTTACTGGGTTCCCAAGATCTTTCCTGAGGTCCATATCCTTTCCAATCAACAAGATAGAAGAGTTTCGACTTAACTATCTTGGAATCTAAAATGTCTTTCACTTCGAATTCTAATTCTCCATCAATTTGGACAGGATCTGGGGGCTCAGACAGTCTGGTTCCAGGTTGTGCTGGTTTTAGAAGAGATGCGTGAAAAACGGGATGAATCCGCATGTTGGATGGTAAATCGAGTTTAAAGGCCACTGGGTTGATAATAGCTTTGATGGGGTAAGGCCCAATGAATCTGGGATTAAAAGTTCGCTGACCCTTGAGGGGTAGATGTTTAGTTGCTAGCCATACCTGATTGTCAGGGCCAAAGCCAAGACCAAACCAAGACAAAGGGTGCAGAGGGGCATGGTGGGGGCTGTGGTGCACGTACAAGTTGGATCCAGAAAGCTGTACCCATTTAAAAGGCTGCTGTGCCCCTTTTGCAGAAAAGCAGCCTTCAAAAACTACAGCTCCCAGCAGAAGCAGTCTCCTGCCTACAACTCCCAACATGCTCGGGGGCGCCACGAGCCAATCAGGAGTCCAGCAGGGTGTGGCACATCAACGCGCATGCGCAAGCCCCGAGGCACGGGGCTTGCGCTTGAGACTTCGGAAGGAGAGGACGTGCAAAGCCCAGCTCCTCCAGAACCAGTCGCGAGGGGCCCCGCCCCGCCGGAAAAGCAGTTCGGCCCCTCGCTCCTGCAAGATAAGTCTTTAACCCATCTTGGGGGAATCAGAGGGATCGGGGGAAGAAGCGCAGGGGGCTTTAGCCCGCAAAACTCCTAGCCCCTGCGCCTACAGCAAAGATAAGTGGGCGTGTCCTAGGCGCGTCTCTACCCGCGCTAGCATTCGTAGTGGGGAATCGAACCGCACCGTGTGTTCCCGCCTCCTGGAACCAGGGAAAACTCGGCACACGGGAGGCGAAAACACATGGGCAGAAGTTACCGCGGCGGTCTGAAGGAAGACCCCTGTGGGAAGTAACATTGGCATTCTTTCCACATCTGGAACAAGTGGAAAAGCCCCAAAGAGTGGCAAACTTTGGCACACTCTAAAGCCCGCGATTTGAGCCCGGGTGGCAATTAGAATGTTGTGTGTTTGTGCGTGTGAGGAATGAATGAGAAGGTTATGGGAATGCAGAGGCAACACCCTAACTTGTGTTATTTCTTTTAGCTTCTTGGACCAGCACTGAACGCTACGGACCTGCCACAAGACTTGACGGCTTCATCACGGACAGGACACTGAAACCCAGAGCTAAGTTTGCATGCCAAGAAATGCTAATTAGTTGTGGACAGAGTTAGGTGCATGGTTTAGACTTGTATGTTATTGAGCTGTGAGGGGGCCTAAGTCTGACTATGTGGAGGTGGTGTGCAAATACTACTTGGTACCAAGTATAATCCAAAGTGTGCAACAATCAACCCTTCCATTCCCCGTCCTATCCACAACCTCTACCCAAACCTCAATCCGGTTTTCCTAAAATCCCCCAACCTATCCAATCAACGAGACCCTAACCCTCCTTCCCTGCTCTGGTCCGGGTAGCCTGCGTAAGCTTCGACTTGCAGGCTCCACGACCATAGTGGGGGTGGTTGGTACTGCGTCGCTCCTGCGCCTAGGACCAGAGTGCCTTGACAGAAGCGCAAGCCCACGTATTTTCCAGGCGCCTGAGCGACACAGCCAACCCTCACAACAAGTCATGGAAGAGATTGCTAAAGCCTTGCAGGATTTGCAAGGGGAGTTAGCCGCATCCAGGCAAGAATATGCAACTTTGTCCGCGCAGGTGCGGAATCTAGCTGCCCAAGCATCGCCCTTACCTGGTCAACCATCAACCCCGGTACAGGTACATGTAACCCCGGAAGCCATAGTTCCCCTTGCACCTCCAGAGAGATATGCAGGGTACCCGCAAAGATTCTCTACGTTTTTGACCCAATGTCGTCTCCACTTTCTCACCAAGGCATCAGCCTTTCGGTCTGCTCAAGCACGTACAGCCTTCGTGATATCGTACCTTACAGGGGACGCCGCCTCTTGGGCGAATCCTTTGGTTCAAAAGGACGATGCTGTCCTGTATGACTGGGATGAGTTTCTAGGGGAATTTGAGAAGATCTTTAACCGACAGGCAGCCACCCTCTGTAAGGATCGGGAACTGCTGAGTTTAAGGCAAGGAAATAGGGAACTGGTGACTTATGTCACGCAGTTCAACCGGCTAGTAGCAGAAGCCGAATGGCCCAGAGAAAAGAGGATGTCCCTATTTTATCAGGGGTTAAAAGACGAGTTAAAAGATCTTATAGCTCAGGTTGATCCACAGCCAAGAGAGTGTTCGGATATGATCAACTTAGCCTTGCGTCTTGACCACCGCTTGGCGGAAAGGCGAGGCGACAAGAGAAGAGGAGAATCTCGTCCTGTACCACGGTTAGACCAGTTTAAAGGATCTCGTGGGACGGTGGACAAATCTGAGGGGGATGAGCCGATGCAAATCGGCTCTATCCGGGGCCCCCTAACAAAAGAAGAGAAAGAGCAGAGAAGAAAAGACGGGGTCTGTATGTATTGCGGTAAGGCTGGGCATTTCGTTCGCGAATGCCCCGCCAAACCAAAAACTCAGGGAAACGCCTTGGCTCGTCGGTAGTGGGGGTCACCCGGCCGAGCCTAGTCAGCAGGGCCCCAGTTGCAGGCTATTCGAATCATGGCCCCTATATCACTCAGAAGGGTTGCTTAGAGTTCTTGACTAAGAGGAAACAGGTTACACTACTAATCGACTCGGGTGCAACTGGTAATTTCATCGATGCCCAGTTTGTGGGTACTTTAGGAATTCCGGTGCTATGTAAACCTGCTTCAGAACTGGTACATGCAGTTGACGGTACCCCCCTTAGTTCAGGTCCTGTTACCCATAGTACCTGTGTTATAATCCTTCGGTGTGGAGATGGGCATACAGAAAAGATTGCCTTTGACATTATTGCCGCCCCGCAATTTGGGCTTATCCTAGGTTTGCCATGGTTAAAGAAGCATGACCCTCACATTCAATGGACCTCAGGATCGATAGACCTGAATTCTCCATATTGCAAAGAACATTGCTTAAAAAAGACTTTGCCGGACATACGCTCCGTCTGCATTGCTAACAGTCAACCAGAGGTACGTCCTGAAGATCTGCCCCAAGAGTATGCCGACTTTGCGGATGTGTTTAACAAACAGGCCGCTGAGTCTTTACCTCCACACCGGCCCTTCGATTGCCGGATAGACCTGGAGCCAGGAGCGGTATTGCCATGCAGCCGCATCTACGCTTTGACCGAGGCTGAGAATGACCACCTCCGGGAATACATAGCATCAAACCTCAAGAGTGGTTTTATTCGGCACTCTAATTCTCCGGTTTCGTCACCTCTGTTCTTCGTACCGAAGAAGTCTGGGGAGCTCCGGACTTGTATTGATTACCGCGGAGTGAACCGGATAACCATTAAAAACCGTTATCCGCTCCCTCTAATCCCAGTACTTCTAGACCAAGTCAGAGATGCGGTCATCTATATCAAGTTGGACCTTCGAGGCGCATACCACTTGGTACGGGTACGTGAAGGAGACGAGTGGAAGACCGCCTTCCGAACCAAGTTCGGATTGTATGAATATCAGGTCATGCCATTCGGCCTCTGTAACGCCCCCGCCGCCTTTCAACATTTCCTGGATGAGGTACTACGGGAATACTTGGATGTATGTGCTGTTGTGTACATTGACGACATCCTCATCTATTCCAGTAGTCTCCAGGAACATGTCCGACATGTACGTGCGGTGTTGCAAAGATTGCGAGAACACCATCTTTACGCAAAGCTAGAAAAGTGCGAGTTTCACTGTACCACTGTGGAGTTCTTAGGTTATTTCCTAACTCCAACCGGCGTTCAAATGGATACCAAAAAGGTGCAGGCAATTTTAGATTGGGCATCCCCTGCTAATGTGAAGGATATACAATCCTTTCTAGGATTTGCGAATTTTTACAGACGCTTTGTTAAGAACTTTTCAGCATTGGTTACTCCAATCACGAAGCTTCTTCGTAAGGGTTGCCCGTTTGTTTGGGATGCCTCAGCCGAACAGAGTTTTAATCGGCTCAAAAAGGCCTTCACTGACGCTCCGGTACTAAAACACCCAGACTTGTCCAGACCATTTGTGGTTGAAACGGACGCCTCCAGTTATGCTTTGGGGGCCGTTCTTTCCCAAAGGGATCCAATGATGGGTTTGTTACATCCGGTGGCCTATTATTCTAGAAAGCTGCTGCCAGCTGAGGTGAATTATATCATCGCAGACCGAGAACTGCTGGCAATAAAAGCAGCATTTAGCGAATGGCGGCATTATCTGATGGGTGCACGTCATACGATAACAGTAATCACGGACCATCGAAACCTACAATTTATCAAAACCGCCAAGACCCTGAGTCCACGTCAGCTGCGTTGGGCCATGTATTTCGCGGAGTTCGACTTCATCATCACATATAGGCCCGGAAACAGCAACCAGAAAGCTGACATCTTGTCACGCTATCCCGAGCCGACAATTCGAGAGGCGAATCCCACGCCCCAATCAATAATTCCTCCCGCTCATATTATTGGGGCGACCTCTGATTTCTTTGAAGGAATTCAGAAAGAATTCTCTATGCAAGAACTACACCATTGGTGCAAACAAGACCCTCGGAATGTAGTTCTTGCAGGGCTTCCCTACCACGCTCATGCTCTGTATTTGCCTACTGCGGCACTCCGGGAAAAGGCCATGTCTTGGTGTCATGATTCATCCCTTGTAGGTCATCCGGGAAGGTCAAAAACACAAGAGCTGTTGGCTAGATACTTCTGGTGGCCGAAGTGGCGACAAGATGTTCAGCAACACATATTGAAGTGTGACACCTGTGCCCGCAATAAGGCCAGTCACCAAAGACCTGCAGGCCTTCTGCGTCCTTTACCAACTCCAGACGTACCATGGCATACTGTAACCATGGACCTCATTGTGGATCTCCCGCCGATACAGGGTTACACGTCGATATTGGTTGTAGTAGATACCTTTTCAAAAATGGCCCATTTTGTTCCTTGCAAGGGAGTCCCAACCGCTTGTGCAATTGCAGAACTCTTCCTGCAAAACGTCATTCGCCTACACGGGCTTCCACACCATGTTATCACCGACAGAGGCCCACAATTCATTTCACGATTTTGGCGTGAGTTTTGTAGGATCGTTGGGATGGAAGTCCATTTGTCATCCGGGTATCATCCCGAGACTGACGGCCAAACCGAGCGTGTAAATCAAGGGCTCGAGCAATACTTGCGTTGCTTTGCTACAAGCAGGGAAAACACTTGGGTCCAGCATACTTGGTTAGCTGAACTAGCCTACAATAATGCCTTACACACATCCACCAAAAAGACTCCCTTTTACTGTCTTTATGGACGACATCCACGTATTCTTCCCGTAGCTGTCCCATCCTTAGAAGTGGAATTGCCCACACTAACGGGACAACGGATAGAAATTGAGCAAGTTTGGAAGGAGGTACAAGGTAATCTCGTTAGAGCAAAAAACTCTTATAAGTATTATGCAGACAAAAACCGCCGTGCCAGTCCTCCCTATCGTGTGGGTGACAAGGTGTGGCTTTCCACCCGCAATATTCGATTGGATGGTCCCCGGAAATTACAGCCCCGCTACTTAGGCCCATTCCCGATTGTACAGATCGTGAATCCAGTTGCAATTCGATTGGAATTACCCTCCCAAATGAAAATTCATCCCACATTCCACACGTCCCTACTAAAACCTGCCCCGCATGGAACTCCCGTTAAAAAAAACCCCCCGATAATTGTTCACGGGGAACCTGAATATGAGGTACGTGCAATTTTGAACTCCAAAAAGAGCACGAACGGCCAATTGTATTATTTAGTGGACTGGGTGGGGTATGGACCTGAAGAGCGCTCGTGGGAGCCCTCACATCACGTTCATGCTCCTAGATTGTTGCGCACTTTCCACAAGAATTATCCAGATAAACCCGGAGGGCCTACCTTCCGTGGGAGGGGGAGTGCTGTCAGGGCCAAAGCCAAGACCAAACCAAGACAAAGGGTGCAGAGGGGCATGGTGGGGGCTGTGGTGCACGTACAAGTTGGATCCAGAAAGCTGTACCCATTTAAAAGGCTGCTGTGCCCCTTTTTGCAGAAAAGCAGCCTTCAAAAACTACAGCTCCCAGCAGAAGCAGTCTCCTGCCTACAACTCCCAACATGCTCGGGGGCGCCACGAGCCAATCAGGAGTCCAGCAGGGTGTGGCACATCAACGCGCATGCGCAAGCCCCGAGGCACGGGGCTTGCGCTTGAGACTTCGGAAGGAGAGGACGTGCAAAGCCCAGCTCCTCCAGAACCAGTCGCGAGGGGCCCCGCCGGAAAAGCAGTTCGGCCCCTCGCTCCTGCAAGATAAGTCTTTAACCCATCTTGGGGGAATCAGAGGGATCGGGGGAAGAAGCGCAGGGGGCTTTAGCCCGCAAAACTCCTAGCCCCTGCGCCTACAGCAAAGATAAGTGGGCGTGTCCTAGGCGCGTCTCTACCCGCGCTAGCATTCGTAGTGGGGAATCGAACCGCACCGTGTGTTCCCGCCTCCTGGAACCAGGGAAAACTCGGCACACGGGAGGCGAAAACACATGGGCAGAAGTTACCGCGGCGGTCTGAAGGAAGACCCCTGTGGGAAGTAACATTGGCATTCTTTCCACATCTGGAACAAGTGGAAAAGCCCCAAAGAGTGGCAAACTTTGGCACACTCTAAAGCCCGCGATTTGAGCCCGGGTGGCAATTAGAATGTTGTGTGTTTGTGCGTGTGAGGAATGAATGAGAAGGTTATGGGAATGCAGAGGCAACACCCTAACTTGTGTTATTTCTTTTAGCTTCTTGGACCAGCACTGAACGCTACGGACCTGCCACAAGACTTGACGGCTTCATCACGGACAGGACACTGAAACCCAGAGCTAAGTTTGCATGCCAAGAAATGCTAATTAGTTGTGGACAGAGTTAGGTGCATGGTTTAGACTTGTATGTTATTGAGCTGTGAGGGGGCCTAAGTCTGACTATGTGGAGGTGGTGTGCAAATACTACTTGGTACCAAGTATAATCCAAAGTGTGCAACAATCAACCCTTCCATTCCCCGTCCTATCCACAACCTCTACCCAAACCTCAATCCGGTTTTCCTAAAATCCCCCAACCTATCCAATCAACGAGACCCTAACCCTCCTTCCCTGCTCTGGTCCGGGTAGCCTGCGTAAGCTTCGACTTGCAGGCTCCACGACCATAGTGGGGGTGGTTGGTACTGCGTCGCTCCTGCGCCTAGGACCAGAGTGCCTTGACACTGATCTCCTACTTGGTAAGGAGGAGTTTTACTTCGGTGCAAATCAGCGTTTTCTTTATACTTTTTCTTGGCTTGCTGTAAGTGGGTTGTAGCTTCTTTGAAGGCTTGGATTATTGTGGAATGTAGGTGATTTACTGCAGGCATCTCCAGGGTCAGAGATGGATCTAGGTCAGAGGTCCGAGGATGGTGACCATACAGGGTATAAAAAGGAGTCTGTCCGGTTCCAGAATGCACTGAATTGTTGTATGCATATTCTGCAATCCAAAGGATGCCCTTCCAATTCAACTCGGATTGGTGTAACATGCACCGCAGATATTGCTCGAGAGTCTGATTGGTTCTCTCGGTTTGTCCGTCGGTCTGGGGGTGGTGGCTGGTGGATAACCGCACGTCTATTTGTGCTAGTTGGCAACATTTCTTCCAAAAGTGGGAGATAAATTGACTTCCACGGTCTGATACTAATATGGAAGGGAAACCATGTAACCGCACTATATTTTCCATAAATTCCTTGGCCATGGTGGAAGCTGACGGCAATCCTTTTAAAGGGATAAAATGGGCCATTTTGGAGAATAGATCCACTATTACGAGAATCGTGTTGTAACCACCACAAGGAGGCAGGTCAGTTATAAAGTCCATTGACAAGGTGTGCCAAGGTGCTGGTGGAATGTCCAAAGGTTGAAGTAGGCCGGCTGGCCTTTTCTTTTGACTCTTATTTTGGGCACAGATTCCGCAAGACAACACAAATGACTATGTCTTTTCTCCAAGAAGGCCACCAGAAGTGGCGTTTGATATTTTCTTCTGTTTTCGCGATACCGGGGTGTCCTTCCATTAATGATTCATGATGACGGGTAATGACAAGTTCCTGCAATTCTTTACTTGGCAGAAATAACCGCTCTTGGAAGTAGGGTAAATCATCCTTAATGGTGTAGTGAGGACCCTTTTGACTCCATTCCAGTAAGGCAGAAGAGTCAAAAAGCTGTTTTACTTGAGCTTGGATGTCCTCAATGGTTTGCAATGAAGTCAAGCCCAGAATTCTTTGTTCCGGTATGATTGGCACAGGTTCTAAACTCGAATTGGGTTCTTCCATGCCTATCCGGGATAAGGCATCAGCCTTACCATTTTTGCAGCCAGGGCGATAGGTAATTACAAAATCAAATTCCGCAAAGAATAAAGCCCATCGGAGTTGTCGCGAAGATTGAGCTTTGGCCGTCTTTAAATACTGCAAATTTCTGTGGTCCGTAATTACGGTGATGGTGTGTCTTGCACCGAGAAGATAGTGACGCCAAGCCTTGAAAGCTGATTTAATAGCCAGTAGTTCTTTGTCGGTAATTGCGTAATTGAGTTCAGGTGGAGAGAATTTTCTGGACCAAAAGGCTACAGGGTGTAGTTGGTTAGTTTCTGGGTCTCTTTGCGACAGGACAGCTCCCATGGCCGAACTGGATGCATCGGTTTCCATGATGTAAGGGAGATCTGGGCACGGGTGCTTCAATACAGGTGCAGAGGTGAATTTGGTTTTCAGGTCCTGAAAGGCTTGTTCAGCCTCAAGAGTCCATTCAAAGCGTTTGCTTTTCTTTAGGAGAGCTGTGATGGGTTGAACAGTTCGAGAAAATTCCGGGATGAACCTTCGATAGAAATTGGCAAAGCCAAGCATGCTTTGCAATCCCTTCACAGAGCTAGGAGATGGCCATTTGAGAATGGCGTCCACTTTCCGCGAGTCCATTCAGATTCCTTGAGGTGTCAGGATGAATCCGAGAAACTCCACTTCTGTGGTATGAAAAACGCATTTTTCGAGCTTGGCAAATAATTTGTGCTGGCGCAATTTCTCAAGAACTGCCCTAACATGGTTTCTGTGATCAGATTCTGAGGAGGAATACACCAGGATGTCGTCAATATAAACGATGACACAAAGTTCCCGAAGAACATCATTCATGAAGTACTGAAAGGCGGCAGGTGCGTTGCAGAAACCGAAGGGCATTACTTGATATTCGAAGAGCCCAAATTTGGTGCGGAATGCAGTCTTCCACTCGTCGCCCTCTTTTATACGTACCAGGTGGTAAGCTCCTCGGAGATCTAGCTTGGTGTACACACGAGCATCTTTTACTTGGTCGATAAGCTCAGGTATCAGGGGCAAAGGGTAACGATTCTTAATCGTTATCTGATTTAGGGCGCGGTAGTCAATACAGGCCCTAAGGTCTCCTTCCTTTTTAGGTACGAAGAACAAAGCGGAAGAGACTGGTGACTTTGATGGGCGAATGAAACCATTGGCCAGGTATTGATCCAAATATGGCGCAAATGCAGGTTCTCAGGTTCAGTAAGAGCATAAATCCTACTACAAGGTAGTTGTGCATTGGGTACCAAGTCGATTTGGCAATCGTAAGATCGATGGGGAGGTAAGGTGTTAGCCTGCTCTTTCTGAAAAACGTCTTGGAATTCTTGGTATTCAGATGGTAGCTGTACAGGGGTGGAAGTTACAGAGGCTAGACCCATAGCTGGATTCCTTGGGTAACAGGTTGGTTCACAATCAGGAAAAGTTATCTTCTTTGCTCGCCAGTCTATTCTCGGATTATGTGTTTCTAACCAAGGGATTCCAAGAAGTACTTGAAATTGTGGGGCCTTGATCACATCAAACACGATTGCTTCCCGATGTCCGTCCTGACCCACCAGAGTGATTTCAACTGTGGAATGCGTTACAGGCCCTGAGGCTATTTCGGTTCCATCAACTGTAGTAATTACATCTTGGGTTACTTTCGGGCGGAGAGGAAGCTTAATCCTGGAAGCCAATTCACGGTCTATGTAATTTCCAATAGCTCCACTGTCTATGTATGCTTTTATAGCATGCAACTGCTGAGGCTGTTTTGGGTTCACGAGCACCATTGGCATGACAAAATGCGAGGTCAAAGAGTTTGTTTTCAAGCTCAGCAAGCGGACCCCTACGCTTGTCGGGCTAGGTCGTTTCCCGAACCAGGTGTCAATAACTCGTTATCAGTGGCTCCAACCACCTTCTTGGGTGGTTTAACTGGACAACTTTGAAGAAAGTGACCGGAAGTTCCGCAATACAGACAAAGTTGCATTTGTCGCCTTCTCTCTCGTTCCTTCTGCGTTAATGGTCCTTTAACACTGCCAATTTGCATAGGTTCGGAAACGTCAGTACTCTTGGAGTTAACGTGGGTCTTGATAGGTACTCTGGTTTCATACTTGAGCCGATCTGCTTTTCTATTTTGAAGTCTGTGATCAAGTTGAACCACTAAGTCTATGTAGTCTGCGCAGGCCTTGGGTGGATCTACTATCTGAGCTATAACATCTTTAAGTTCTCTGCGCAGGCCTCGATGAAACAATGTGATCCTTTTATTTTCAGGCCATCCGGTTTCCACAACTAGTCTATTAAAGGTGGCGATATAGGACAAAAGATCCTGATTACCTTGTCGTAAGGATAGCAGTTCGTTGTCAAGGGCCTGTCCCTGCGAGTGTCGAGCGAACAATCTTTCCATGCTGGCCTGGAAGCCCTGGAAATCCCGGAGAATGGGATCATCCTGATTTACCAATGGAATAGACCAATCGGCAGCACAGCCACTGAGGTAAGATAGTACAAAGGCTACTTTGGTCTGGTCGTTGGGGAAGGCCCCGGGCCTGCATAAAAAGTGTAAACGGCATTGGTTCATAAAAACAGCATATTTCTTGGGATCCCCCGCAAAACGTTCCGGCGGGGCCAAAGGCATGTGTCCAGGTAGATTGATTTGTACCGGGTTATTCGAACCCATTGTTGTAGAAATATCTCTGGAAACAGGTAAAGGAGTGTGCTCTGCCTGGCCCTGCAATAACCTTTTGGCCAGATCATCAGTTCTTTCCTTGGATAGGATTAGTATCCCTTCTAAGAGCATTAGTCTCCTGGCGGGCTGAGTGCACTTCTGCCCGTAATTCCCCTAAAAGATGGGCCAGCTGATCTGTCTCGGAAGTCTCCATAGCGCCCAGGTGGGAAATTGTGGTAAGGCTTCGCGTTCTGTAACGCTCACCTGGTTCCCACGGAGGCGCGGCGTCGAAGGCGCAAAACTCTGAAGATGGACAGGAAGGGCCCCTCTATTCTGGCTTCCCTGGCTCGTTGGATACCCTCCTGTGCGTGAAAAGGGAGTATTACCAACTGTGGAACAATGCTCAAGCCTCCCACTCCCTTCCAACCCTCCACGATACCTCCTCCACGATTCCCCGTGAAGCCTCACCTTAGGGTTTGGAAGGATGAGCTCTCCATCCTGCTTCTGATGCAGGGGCGCGTTGAAACCCAGTTACTTCACTGGATTGAGGATTGATGGGAGTTCAGGTAAGCTTGACTGTTCAGGTAAGGCGCTGTAAAAGTTCTGTTCAAAAGTTGAAGCTTAATAATAATGTTCGTTGTCTAATTGCAGCAAGCGCTAATGCTTATGTCTTTTTCCCCTTAGGGGCCGGGGTTCGGAGTGCCGGAGATATGGCGCCGACCCGAAGTGAAACAGTTCTGGATGAGCGCTCAGGTAATGTCTTTGCATTCGCTCATTCAATGTCTTTGTCTTTTTTCCCCATAGGGGCCGGGGTCCGGAGATGCCAGGAAGCGGCAGGACCCGAAATGCAGTGGGAATAATACAACAGGTAAGACTTAAAAGGAAACTGAGCTTTCCTTATTCCTTTTCTCCCTCTCACCTTTGTTCTTGTCTTTTTTCCTCTAGGCGCCGTGGCGTAGCTGAATCCGGAAGATCGCTGCTGAAGATGGAAGCGCCTTGCAAAGGTGAGTAAAATGCAGCGCTGCAGCGATCGAAACGAAATGCCTTTAAAATGATGTCTTCCTTTTCAGGGCCGTTGGAGAAATGACTCCGGGATGCAGATTTAGCAGGTAGGGGCTTTTCTTCCCCTATTCTCTTCCTTTCTCCCCTTGCAGGTGTTCCAGGGTGCTGGCAGGCGTGGCTGAAGTCAGGATGCAGGAGCTGACACGGTGAGCGTCCAGCTGCTAGGTGCAGAACAACGCGAAGCATGTGTGGCTGTTCGGGTGGGGTTTAAATAGCCTTGGAAGAAGTTCCTGGTATGTATCCTTCCACCAATCAGATATGTATCCTCCCCCGACCACACCCGGGTGGTGAAGTAGTCCTACAGGTTAAGTAGTCCCATTCAGGCCTCAAGAGGGCCTGGATGAAGCAGCAAGGTCTGCATCAGGTAAGTGTGCACCCAAGCACTTAAACACATATCCTCTTCTATGAGCCTGGCGCCTAAGGCGCCAGGACTGGGGTCCGCTATGAGCCTGGCGCCTAAGGCGCCAGGACTGAGTCCAAAGGGCCCCGACTTGGGCCCGCTGAGACTTCCCTGGGGAAAATGATGTCTGCCTCTGGGGTTGCTGGGCCCGGCCTGGCTCCTTAGAGGTAGGCATCATGACAGTGAATGCTCAGCTCCATGCAGTGCCTACTCCCTTGCCCCCTCTCCACCCTTCTTTTATGAACATTGCCTGCTGGGCCCCCTGGGGGAGCATGCAGAGGCTTCTCTCCTGTTACACCAAGGCTACATCTGTATGTCATTCTGGGGACATGGAGAAATATGGAGAAAGATGGATAATCATATTGGTAATCATGTATGTGCACACAAGGCAACACTCTGCCTCCTTGAAGGCATTTCCATGTGTGCCATCCCATGCCTCCTTGAAGGCATGTCCATGTGTGCCATCCCAGTGATAAATGAGTGATCCTCCCCACCCCATCCCACCACATGGATCTGCGGGAAGGCTGCCTCCATTAAGGCATATGTGTTCCACTGCTTGCTGATCCGTGTGGCACCACGTGCCATGCAAGATCTCATGAGATGCAAAATAAGGCACTAAAGCCCTGACTCTTTGCAACTGTAATCGACTGGCTTGTGGCACTTTGCAAACCATTAATACTTGAATGGGATGACTGGCATATCCTAACACTTGATTTATGAAGACCATGACAGAATTTCACATACGGAGGACTAAGGGTGTAACTTCGGCTTCGAGTAAGGATTCCATTAGGTAGTCGGCCAAAGCCAAATACTAATTTTCAGCCGGAATTCGGCCGAATACTTACTCAAAACCGAATTTCGGTACACCCCTACTCACAATGGACAAGCTGGTGGGGATACTACCTCACACCTTTAAAATAAACTAAGTAAAAAATGAATACAAAGGACTTACAACATAAAACAGTTCACTCACTCCTTCAAAGCATTCACCATTTCCATCCCCGTAACCTCGGCCAATAACACTTACACCCTCTGGTTCGACCCTTACCAAACCCCTTAAATCAAAGAAACAACCCTCTTTTTCCCCTATGTCCCCTCTGGCTTACCCCCAAAAGTTGCACTCACGTAAACTTGAAGCTCCTGAGTGGTGCACCTTCAATTCTCTCTGCACAGCTGGACCACGGTACCACACCCCCAGGGAACAGACAGGCCTTTAACCAATATGAGGCCCATAAACCTCTCTTTCACCGTCCATGGAAGACTGGTCCCCGCAGAGGGGCACTGCAGCCGAGTTGTGCGGACAAGAGACCCCCAACGTTTTGGAAAGCCTGGGGCCCACCCAGGAATGCCAAATATGTCGATGGGCCTTTAATCACCTTAACCCAAAGCAGGCCCACCACCTAAGAAGCAAGTGCACGTTTGTATGCAAAGCGAGTTTATTATACAATCATGCAAGGAGGGGCTAGATAATGCTGTAGTGTCAAACTAACCCCAGTCTCCCTGAACCACATAAATTGACACATTATATACATTTTTGCAGCAGTTCAACCACTCCCATATATTTTATTACAAACAACCCCACACATTTGATTGGTCAAAACCTATAAAGAAGAAATCCACAGTTTCTCCAATTCCCCCATTCTCATTGGTTGCAGTTATCTTAACTACCATCTTCAACTCATGTATACAACACACCCTATTTTAGGATTTGGCCATGGTAGGCCATGACATAATCATACAGTTACACATTCACATACAAACATAATTCATTAACAGTTCCAGTTGGCCTGTAAGCTCATAACCCTGGACATAATTGCACATAATTTGCAAGAGTACTTCAAACAATATGAGGTGGGGATGAATAAACACGTTCCTTTTGAACTAGTTATAGCCACCAACCCGCCTCTACTTGCTGGCATCTCTGAACACTCCCAAATGACTACCAATTCAACACGTATGGCCTCTGGTCGCATCCTGGGAAAACAATCGAAATACATGGAGTATCGGTCACTCTGGTCTCAAGCGCCACTTCAAGTTTATTGTTGGTCAAAAGCAAATGGCTGTATCCCCAGAAACAATAAATAACAAGCTCGCATGAACTTAAAAAAATTGCATCTTCCTTCCGCGATACTGCCAAGCCATAAAAACCTGGGCCGGCTCGTTGGCTGACCATCTGCTAAGGTCGTAGTTACTCATTAAATTTCCTCCGGCCTCCGAAACCCTGCAAAACTAGTTTTTCCGCAGTCACTCACAATTCACCTCGCAATCCCTGACTGCAGAGTTTGACCAATTTATAAAAAGAACACACAGCATATAGATTTGTTTTAAATGATAGTTATACATTTAAATGTTCTTTTATTTCTTAATGTTCTTGCATTCTGTGGATTTTAAATATTGCTTTTGGAACATTTAAGACGTTATTCAATATAATTTTGAATTTTTTATGAATGTATGAAATATGATGATTGATGTAATGAAAAATGTTTGAAAGGTTGATTTGATCAGATAACCAAATAATAAAAAAAAATATAGATTCGTAAATTTCCCATGTATGTATTTGTAAATTCCCCATATGTGTATTTCAGTGCATGCATTGCTTAATAACTAACATGTCTGTTTAACAGGTTTTTTTTTCATAACAAATCCCCTTCCTCGCATGCGCATTATGAAGCTCTTCCCAGCTTCTAGGCGCTTCATAGCATTCCATACACAGATTGTATTTGTATTTCTTTGGCTATTTTAAGATTTATCTTGCTGTGTGCATGCAAATCTTAAATGTATCAACTTAAACACAAAGTAACACTTAGTAACAATCCCATTCACATGAACTACGCTGGATACATACAACATTGTGTCAACTTCGCTGCTCCCGTCACCAATATGGCACGGGCAACGTTAACCCCCCTCTTCCTCATTGGGCCCTTTTCCTGACCACCCCAATGCTTATCAAACTGCTTAATCACAAATGCCATGTTATCTGCTGCACTTTCCTTAAATTACGATTAACTTATTATTCACCAAAACTGCTTCAGGGACTTGCAATCCGCCCGTTATGTATAAAAACAGGCAGAAAGCAGGCAGTGCATGGTTGTGCACTGCACTTACGACCAGGCCCACTTCAGATTAAGTGTGGTCCCTGCGCGTTTCGGGAGGATAGCTCAGAGGCAACGTGCTCGCCTTGGAAGCAAGAGGACACGGAGCAACACAGGTTCCATCCCCGGGTCCGTACTTAGAAACCTCTGGGTATTAAGCGCGTTATAAATAACCCATCAGTGAAGCATGCGGTTTAACATGCTCACTGCGCCTGGTTACAATTCGGGCCCGGAGTATTGACTCGAGGAAATTAGATACCACGACTTCAATCTAAGAAGAACCAGTTAGAGTCATCTAACAGAAGGGCAAAACCAAGAATCTAAACATACCAGGATGAAGACACCACTACTGTGTCATCCATACAGGAAACCGACTCCCTCCCTGGTCCACACTATTTTGCAGGAGTGTCATCAAGATTTTTGGTAGATTGCCTGTATCCCACAGAAATTCTATAACTATTGTTTCAATATTTTAGCATTAAGTTGCATCGCAAGCATACAAAATATATACAGTAAGTGTGAAAAAGTAACATTTGTATTGTTCCAATCTTTACTTAAAATGTCAAATGGATATTTCCCAAACGTTCAATATCCTTCTCAATGTGGTATACATTAAGTTGTATGCTTGTGTAAGGCATGTTATTAGCCGTTCTAATCACTTTAATACCCAAGTAAGTAAAAAAGTAAAGCCATATTTGGACCATTTAAATTTCCAATTTCCAAATACGGCACAGTGACAGGGGTATGCCAAAAGAACGACTTTATTTCTTGCAGCATCTACCTCAAAGCCCAAGAGTGATCAAATATCGCCAGAGTTCAGAAAAGTGGCTGATTGACAGTTTAGGTCCGAAATAACAATCTGGAGATCATCTGCATTCAGTAGGACCTTGGAAGGTAAGTCACCCACTTGGATACCAAACATCCCCATGTGACTTCTTATCCCTCCACTCAATGAATATATACAATCTAAGAGATAGAGCAGATCCCTGTCTTGTTCAGCGGAACAGAGTGCATATTTGAAAACCACCCATTTATTGAAACTTAGGCTGACACAACCCATTTAGAAGCAGGCTTAAGATGAAAAGGTGTTTTGGGATCTTAGTATATTAGAAGTCGCAAAACTCAATGTTTGTACATACTGCATATCGCAAAACCCCAAGTCTATTGGGTGCACCGTGAAGTGCGTCAAAGACTTCATGTTAAACGGCATGTGTCTAAATATAATCAGTATCAAATTAATCAGCTGTACCTATACTGACTCCAGTCATCTCTAACATAATAGGACTGTAATCCTGTGGCCATTGTATTTAGAAACATATTTCTTTAAAATGTGGTCTTTTCCAAATGCAATAAATATGGGCATTTGAGATATGCAATATGCACAAACATTACACATTGTTGACATACTCATATTCCAAAATATATCTTCATCCTATTCAGATGCCTTGTACTTTCCGTCCATCGCAAAAAAAAGTGTCTACGGAGCAGCCCGGGGACAAAGCAACTCTTCTGCTAATGCTTTAAAGGGCATAGGATGGTATACCCTGTACCTGAGCCCAACACGCAGCACAGAGACGTAATACATTTAAATGAATATCAAGTGCAGGAATCGTTACCACCGGCTTTTTATTTAGGTAAAGCAGCGATAAAACTCAAAATGTTATTTCCAAAGCCAAACCATGGTAACACATAGGTCAGGTACTGGTAGCTCACTTGACGAAAGGCTTTTTCAGCACTGATGCAAACTATGAAAAGTGGTCTGCGCTGCTTTGTTTGTAGGCGAATAACATGAATCAGCTTCTGCATATTATTGAAACCCATTTATACGCTCTATAAAACCAGTCTGGTGCTTTTGCTTTGATAATACCTCTTCTAGTTTTAGGGCTCATATTATTTAAGGCAGTTTAATGAGAAAATTCACAAGGCATTTTGTGCAGTAACTACCACAATTCATTAAATCCTTTCCTGAGTTTGATTAAGAAAAAATGGTTTTTACAACAGACTTCATCAATTGCCACAAATAAGTGTGTATATTTACATAGGAAATATAACCCAAAAGTTATGAATGGATTATGATAATGAAACCCACTCACTGCCATTGTTCTCTGTAGTGTATTCCACCTCGACCTTCTGTTCATCACTTAATTGTGGATTTCACCCCTTCGACAAGAAAATACTAACCAATAATAGCATATTAGGAAGAGGTTCAGGATACCAATTATTTTTACACATGGTCTTGCTACATCTATCACGACATGCAAATACTTTGCTAACACTTAAATTATGTCTGTCCGTTGATTACTGTTCAGAACCTGTATTTTATTGCATACATGTATGCCGCATATCCCTCTGTTTATGAGAGCAAGGGAACCCAAACATCTGTTTTTTACTGATGTTATGTTGCTTCTATGAGATATGGAATAAAATATGATTTTGAATTAGTGTCCGAAGCATATAGCAGCCATGCTGCTACATGTTTAAAAATATGACCAAGGTATGACAATTAAGGGGTGCCATCTCTGGGAGTGCCTACCTGGAAAATCAAGCCAAAGTCAAACTTTTCCCATAAATGTATCAACCTTGTCTCCCAACTGACACTAGAATGTAACATGCTCAGCATCTAAGGTGACTTTAATCTGTTGGGCAACTTTCCTATGCTCCCTGCTGTGAAAGACCTTCATGAACACCTGGATAATACTGGAATCAAAAGGTATATAGCCCCAGCAACAATTATGGCCATATCTTGAATCTCATTTTCAGCTCAAGAGACCACTGTACAATCATTCCTAGTACTATACCGACCAAATGGTCAGACCTTCATTATCCATTTCTTTCTCATCATTACCAAGCCCTAAATTAACCCTAGGACCGGTCAGATCTTTTGTGGATTCAATTATAGATATTGCTCCGGTGCCTCCCCCAAATGTAACGCAACTATGTTATACAATCCACCCCACAATTCTGGGGCAAAACACAAATTCTATTAGATGTCAAAACGGTGTTCGATTCAAATTAAATCATGTGTAAGGTGGTCACCTAAACTTTATGTTGGAGAATTCACCACCATGAAACATCAGTACATTTGTAAATGGATTACAGAAACAAGAATTGGACTTCCTGTGCAAATCTCATTAAGAAACCGTGCACACATGCAGTCACATCATAGATCCAATGATTATTAATTCTAATTCGACAATGTAATTTGTTAACCACCCAATCTAAGCCCATAATTACATCACTGCTCATCAGGAAGTATATTAAGTTACTTCACATAACATTTACATATAACTCGTTTTCTTTGATACATAGCATATTAAAACCTTTATTTTCTCCAGTATCAAAAACAAGTATTGGTAATGTAATGTATAGTGGTCTCATATAGCGCTCTTCTGCCAATAATGTTGGCCTCGCTGTGCATGGTTTTGTAAGAAAGGAGGGTAGGGTGCGTTAGTCGGATAGCAGGAAGGCAGATGCAGAAAACATTTGTGTTAATGGATGCAGGTTGGATGTACCCGTTACCTGTGTGTCAACATGAAAATCTCTATGTTCGTTGTGGTCGGTACTGACCGGGCCGGTTAGCCCTACAGGCAGCCCCCGGACTATACAGTAAAAAATGAACAGCATGGTTGTTGAAATAAGATGAAAAGGGTCTGAATATGTTAAGTACACTAGACCTAGAAGGTTGTCTGTAGGAGTGTGAGAGATGTAAGAATGCAAGATTTTGGTAGTGAGGAGCTGGTCGAGGGATTAGGGTGTGAAGAGGGGTGGGTGAGAGGGTTGTCACTTCCTGGCTCTTGGTGGTAGATTTCACTGAGATTAAAAGGTGCAGACCAGTGGCATGCAGGAGAGGTTCCATGAGTCAGATTGGGTTCCTGCAGAAGGTAGTGCCAAAGGTTTCTGAAAATGCTTGTCGCAAATTAGACCAAGTTTCTGGGTCACAGCTTTCAGGGGGTTGCTAATATTTTTCATTTCTTTAAAAGTGGTTGGTTGAAAGGTCAAGCATTGAGCTGTCTCCTGAAAGTCAGGTGGTTCTCCAGGCGGAGAGGTTTGGGTAGCGTGTTCCACCGTTTCATGGCTAGAACAAACAGAATCCTCCTTGCCATTTCTTGTTGAAGTTGGGGACTAGTACTAGTGTTGCATTGCTGGATCAAAGTGGTCTGGAAAGATCTAGTGTTGAAACTTACTTCTGATGTGCCCTTTCCGTGGTATGAATGATGGGTGATGCACAGTGGAGAGCCTAGCATTAGACTAGCATGATATATGCAAATCACTTAATGCTAAGAAGTAGTATTGCCTCTGCATTTTGAACTCCTATGAAGTTTCCTTATTAGGTAATCTCGGAGTCCAAGATAGAGGCTGTTTGCATAGTCCAGTTTGGATTGTATTAGAGAAATTACGGCTATGGCCCTGTGGGTGAGTGGTTAAGTAAGGTAAGAAGGGGTGTAGCGTACGCAGCAAGATAAACCGCTTTAGATGATGGCTTTGACCTGAAGATCAAGAGTGAGGGTTCTGTGTATTTTTGTTACAGGATTTCTTACTATGGTTGATGGGTTGGGGTAGGGGCACATATTGTCAAGCGAAGGATTGTGGTGGAGTTAGAACCTGTAGGAATACACCTCATCAGCTCTGTTTTGCTGTCTATTTGCAGTCATGCATGTGTCCACCTGAGCTAGGCAGTTTTTAATGTCTGGGGCGTTTGGTGATGGGTAGTTCACAAATGTGAGATTATTTGCACGTCATCCACGTGATAGGAGATACCAGATTTATAGATGTCTAATAGGGGTGTCATGTAGATGAGGTGAGTGTGTATCATTGGGGTAATCTGCAGGTAAGTGGGCGAGACTGGTAATTGTAGGGGCCCAAGATTGTGGTTTCCATTCTACCCATGAGGAAGGTGGTGATCCAGTGTAGAGCTGATTTTTTATTAGCAATATCTTCCAGTCTTTTTAAGAGGATCTCATGACGGATAGTGTCAAAAGAAGCTGAGATGTCTAGCAGGAAGAGTGCACACACTGAATTTTCTTCCGCACTGTTTTTATCAGAGAAAGGTTGCATAGAAAACACCATTAATGTGAAGCACATTTAAAATGAACTCCCTCTATGTGTAGATGTGGTGCCATTTGTTTCTAATAAACATGGAAGGTGAATTTCTTCTGTGATGATTTGCACCATACTCGTTAGGCTTGCGTTTAGGGCAATATAGAATGCACAGTCTAGGGTTTATCCACTCAATACTGATATAGTTGTATGATTTTCTAATAAAGGAATAAATATCCCTCCCAATTTACTTTGCAGATGAGGTCCCACTTGTACAGGGCCCTCCCTTTATTGTGCAATGTTATCAATGAGGAGTTAATGTAATTTACTTTGGCATCATTTTCTATGGAAATGAATGGGACACAGCTAAGCTCCCTTTTAACCCCAATCTGTCGTTTTATTATCTATGGCTTTCACCAGTCACAAATTATCAATGATGGATAAGTGGAACTGTGCACACTAACACAAATTTGGTGTCAGACTCACCTGTGCGAACGCACACAGTTTCATTTGATTGGCTGTGGATTTCAAAGAGCTGAGCTTTATGGGCAGATTTCTACCTTTTCCATTGTAAAACAAATCTAGATTGGTTTTGCTACAGTGGGAAATCAAAGTGCAGTTCCCATTTTAGATGCTTAAGCATTCAATATGGAATGAACCATTCTCGACCACAAGAGAAATGAGCCTATTCATCTCCAAATGACCATTCTCGACCCCCCACCCAGTGGAAGTGCCTGCACCCACTCCTGGGCCTTAGCATAGTAATGGTTCTAGCAGGCTTTTATGTAATTCTATTTGTGAGATTTGCATACTAACCTTTAGATAATTCTTTAAGGTGCAGAGCCAGCATGGACCATCATGAGTGGCCAAAGAATTCTAGTAAACTAGACCCCTTCTGGTCACTTTCTCCCTGTAGAAAACCAGGTTTGAGTCCGGTAAAATCTGCCTCAGACTCACTCATACACAAGGGCCCTTTGATGGCCAAATATTATCCAAGATCAGCACTCATCCATTTGGAATTGGGGTTTCCCCTCTCGGCAGCTTTCAAAATCATTGCTCCTCTTCTTCCATTTGTGTTTTCACTAATGTAATGGCAACTATTCCCACACTATGCCACATCAGAACCTCACACTTTGATTGGAAAATTATTTCCAGTAGCTTGAGTTTCCAGGTAGGCACTCCCAGAGATGACACCCCTTAATTTTTATAGGTTGGTTATATTTCTAAACATGTAGCAGGGAGAGTGCTGTATGCTTCGGACAATAATTCAAAATCATATTTTATTCCATATCTCATTGAAGCAACATAACATCAATTAAATAAATATGTCTGGGTTCCCATTGCTCTCATAAACAGACATATTCAGCATATATGTATGCACTAACAAATGTATTATTATTTATAATCGTAGCAATTACCATAGTAATATATAGTAGTATATCATATCCGTGTGGAGTTATGTAAAAAATTGTTTTTAAATGCATTGTTTGTGCTAACTTTAAATGAGTTTAATTTCCTTAGACCATTGAACTGTGCCCAGGCAGTTCGTTCTGATAATGATTACCTGGTAAGCGGACAGGGGCTTATTTTGTTTGCAAAGCTTCTAAAAATCCAGCTGAAGAATTGCATTTGGAGGCCTATTGCAGAGTTCTCATCTTAAGTGCTAAAACCTTATGTTGGAATGTGGGAATTTGAAAAACAGCTCCAAGCATGTTTATTTAATTTACATTATCGAAGGCGGAGGACCGTACTTGAGCTTTATTTGGAATGTTAAATGTATGTCTTCCTTAAAAATATTTCTTTGAGATGGGTCGATGTGAGTTGGAGGCAATTCCTTAAATGATGTAATCTGGCTCTGAATAGATGGTTTTTGTTATAAGGATTTTAACATGTTTCTTTGGTACAAGATAAATGAGCCTATTCATCTCCAAATGACAAGCTATTCTCCTGGGTTATCCCCCATCAGCAATGCACATCCTGTGTTGAACATGAGTTCAGCTTGTGACCAGGCTAACTGAAGAATCAACAGAAATCTACCATTGGCAAAGCCACATTAGAAAACCATATCTGGCCATGCAGATTTAAATAGTCATGTATTCTCTGTATGAAGTCTATACCACTTGTTTAGGCTTCTATTTTGCATGCACAAGTGTATCACAATAGGTTTATTACATACATTCTTGAAAATAGAGCCCACTTGATTTTGAATATGGTTGGAAAAAGGAATGCACAACATATTGTTCATGTAATTACAAGTAAATACATTGGTTAGTGTAGTTTTCAAACTGAAAATGTAACTTCATAAACCTGTCGTTATTTTCCAAATACCATCTACACTGGATCTTGTCCTTTGGCTTTCAATACATTGTTCAAGTGCAGCAAGAAACCATTTTAGATAAGTATGAACTTTTATTTTAGAGATGTGGCTATTAGCATACTTTACTATCAATTTAAAGTTGGTCTCACCCAATCCTTGAGCCTTGAAAGTGCATTTTTTGTGTATATAGTTCAATGTTCCTAGTGTGTGGCAAAATCCATGCCATATGTTGCGTGTTAGCTGTAGAAAAGTACACGTGAATGAAGCGAGAAATTATTCTGGCGCTTCTCACTTTAGATGTATCCAATCTATATTTTCTTCATTTAAATACCTTTTCTTTCAATGAAATTGAAAAACACGTTGATTTGACCATCCATAAATCTTTTCTTGAAGTTGAGCGCCCCAGCATGGCAGATACAAGCACTATGAAGGAGGAACAACAATTCTCAAGCAAAGCTTAATTTACTGTAGAGATCTTGTAATTTACAATTTGCTACTATGCCCAAAGATAACATTATTGCAAGCATACTTCTGAAGCTGCGTAATGTGAGAAACCAGAAGGTGTCTCACCTGCTAGTCCCCACGGATCTCTCTCTCAGGTGGACAGGGCATGGCCATTGCCTTTGGATGCAGACCCTGGGGGTGGACCAGTGCGGGAGGATCACCTAGGTGAGGAGATTTCGGGGAGTGGGACAATGGATGGTGAGATGCTGTGTCCCCTCGTAACACCTTGACCCCACAGGTAGGATAAGTGGGACCTTTACCCCCCACACACTTTCCCTTCATGAACACTTTCCCACGGACAGTCCGCTCTGGGAGACAACAGACTCACACTCTAGCAGTGTACCTGACAGCTTCCAATACTATGGCCAGGCGAGGTCAGGCAATTACTGACAATCACTCACACCTGACTTCCATTAAACTTCCCCACATGGATAAAAGACGGAGCACGAGAGCACACACTGGGTGAGGCAAAGCATGCGAAGGAACAGTAGTTTTGAGATGGCAGCTGAACGTGGGGAGAAAAAAGGCAAACCAAGAAGGATTTGCAAGGAGGGAAATACGTTTGACCTTTCCGGAAAGAAACCGTTACTTTCAAGAACCCTGTTGATTGGAAAGCATAAGGCCAGGAAACCAGACTGAAGAATCTGAGTGTCAGACATACCGGAGGGCCTCCCGCGTAACTGACCAAGTAGGGGAGGAACAGCGGCCACCATGGTACCATCCTTAGCTCCAAAAACAAAGTAGCACCAGAGAGATCAACACAGCCAGTGAGTTGGGGAGACTGATGCAAGACCGATCTGTGTAGAAGTCAAGGTTGCAAGCAGCAACATTTTATAGCGAGTGAAGGAAGGAACATTGTCAAACGCTTGTGATGAAAGACACCAGTAAATCTAAATTACTGATGAACTTTGAGAAGGAAAGATACCATACCCTTGACAGAGTGGTCGGGCAGCAGCGAAGGTCTCTGTGAGGTATCCAGCCAAAAAGTGGCAGAAGTGAAAATTAAAGAAGAGAATGAGAAAAGAACCGTGAATCGAGGTGGTCATGCAATGGTTTAAGCAAAACCTTAAGCAAAACCCATCGCAAAATCGAAAGAAAAGCTGTGTATAATTGTGAACATTGTAATTCAAGGGGTCTGAGCCCGAACGAGGGAGACCAGCTGGGAACTTGTGTTAGAGGGTCTGAGCCCGATGGAGGGGAACAGTGAATCACCCGAGAACTTATAAATGTAAAAGTCCTAAGACAAAAGGAACTTTGATGTTCATTTGTTGCATCAGGGCCTCTGTAATAAGGGACTTTGAATGGTAATGGTGCAGAAGGCCAAGATACTTATGTTTTGGACTGCATCCTTGTGGCCGAGAAGCCAGAGTGTGTGCAAAGCTCGAGCGTGCCGCCTTGTCCCGTGTTGAAAACGTAGAGAAGGGAAGCCAACTGTTCAACTATCCTGACATATAATTTCTTGAACACTTTTCTTTTTGCCTACATTGTTGTCCCACACTATTTGTATTTAGAAGTAAGGATTGGCAATGGGTTTATTAGTAAGTACCTTTTATTTTGACATACTCCACCAGGACTGCATTAATATTATTTGATGGCTGTAGCTTGCTCCCATTTTTAGCTTTAGGGTTAGATAGGCATTCAACCAACCCATTTAAAGTTCAATAAACACCCTTGAACTGTGATCACTTGTGTCTGTCTTCACTGTTTAATACCATGCCTTCCATACAGTCACCACCAAACATTGAATTCCCCCTACTCATTTTCTGAATAATAAAACAGATAACATCTCATTTACTTTGTGTACAGGTGTACTGTTACACCCGAACACCACCTTGGAATTAAAAAGAGATACGCTTTACATAAATGCAATTTCTGGTGGCAAATAAAACAGATCGAGGCACACAAGACTATGTAAATGCATGTACCATGCACTGTAGTCAAATCTGTTCATGTAAAACTATGACACATTCTGATTATGGCTTCAATAGTAGAACTACCCGAACTGAAAAAAAATGTACACTCCTGTTAATCATAGTGGACCGCCTCTAAAAAATTATAAATTTCGTTCCATGCAAGGGCCTGCAATCAGCTAAAGAATTAGCCAACTCATTTATACATGACTTTGTATTCCTGCATAGCATACCACACTGCTATGGATAATGGGATAAAATGTGCATGTTGTTTCTGGCCTGCTTTCTATGCCTCTATAAATATGAACAAGCACCATTCTACAAGTTATCACCCACAATCGGATGGTCAAGCCTAAAGAGTGATCCAAGTCTAGAATGAGCACCTTTGTTTCTTTGTTCAGAAAAGTGAAATGGCTTGGGTTGAATGGGCTTCAGTCGATCAAATTTGCGTACACCAGCACCTTACATAGAGCTACCAAGACCACACTGTTTTCTGCCATCTAATCTTAAGCACTCATGTGTGCAGTCCACAACTGCTTTATTTTCACCAATCTTGCCATCCATTCAAACATGACCCAAATATAACAGGAACAGTTAACATAACTGACACGATCAACCATGTAGTTGTGAATTGAAAGCTGCACTTGAGCACCATAGCAAATCCAGTTTTTCAAGTCCACTCAAATACAAAGTTAAAGCTATCCTGAACGCAAAACAGAGAAATAGACTGATCTAGTACTTATTGGTTTATCCTGTGACAAACTGTTCTGCCGCCTGCTCCAAAGGCAATACAGACTCTCTGTCCTGTCCAAGAAGAGAGCCCACATCCAAGCCGACGCCACCACGGCCTCTAACAACACGGCCAATCCTTCGGCAGTCTCCACCTCTCTGTTCCCTCTGTACGGCACTGGCTTATCGCTTCACTAATAAAACTCAGGACATCCTGTCCTCGCTCTCCATTTCCTCTCGCTCCTATGCTCTGGGCACCCTTCCGGCCGCTTCTCCCTCTCCTCCTCCTTTCTCCCCATCGCTCTGATACCACCTGACAATGTTTCTGGACAAGTCCGATCTATGAAAGTGTCATCCAAACAGGTGTTCACCTACTCCTCCAGAACCATCAATGACCACATTGACACCCTCTCTCCAGCCCTGGCCGATTTCTGCAATCACTTTTTCACCACTGGCGCTTTCCCCACTCTCCTCAAGCACTCCTTTGAGCACCCCCTCCTTAAAAAGCCTTCTGTCGATCCTACCTATCCGGCTAACTATTGCCCGATCACCATCACTCCTTTCCTGGGCAAATCTCTGGAAAAGCCTACAATCTCCCAGCTTACACTCCACAGTAAAACTGTTGGCTGTCGCCATGACCACCAGTCTGGTTTCAGAGCAGCCAGAGGCACTGAAACTGCTATCGTGAAAACCTTTGAAGACCTGCTAGCCAATCTCGACACCAGCACCTCTTCTGTCCTTATCCTCCTTGACCTTTCCTCTGCTTTCGACAAGGTCAATCACACCATCCTGATCAACCGACTCTGTGAACCTGGGCATCACAGATCAGGCCCTGGAGTGGCTGGCCTCTTTCCTCCTCGACCGACCATCCCAGGCCCAACTTCGGTCCTTTCTCTCCACCACCGCTCTCTCCACATGTGGTGTTTCCCAGGGCTCTAACATCTCATCCTGGCTTTTCAATCTCTACATGGACCCTCTAGATCACTTTAACTCCATCTTCTGCTGTAAGTTTCAGTGTTATGCGGACGATATGCAGCTCTTTTTCCGGCTCCCTACAGCCACCTCTCCTCTCGCGCACATTCCAGGCTGTGTATCCACGATTCAGGATTGGTGCGCCTCCAATGATCTCTGGCTTAATGCCAGTAAGACAGAGATCCTTCTCATTGGGACCCCTGCTTTCCCTTACTCACTCTGGCTTCCCTCCATTGGCCTTCTTCCTTCGCCTTCCTGCTAGGCAAAAAACCTTCGTGTCATCTTCGACTCCACTCTCTACTTCTCCCCTCACATCACAGACCTTTACAAGAAGCCCCACTACCAGGTGCACCTCCTCAGAGGTACTCTTCCTTTTCTCACTTCCCCTAGAAGCTCACTGTCTCCAGAGCCCTGGCTCTCTTTAGGTTGCTCAATCTTCCTTTCTCTACTCTCCGCCCTCTGCAACTAACCCAGAACAGGACTGCAAGACTTATCCTTGGCCTCAAGCCCAGGTACCGTATCTCTCCAGCCCTGAAATCTCTCCACTGGCTCCCGATGGCTCAAGAATCAAATTCAAGACCCTCTGCATCGTCCACAAGGCTTTATGGGACTGGGGCCTGCACTACATTCAACACACTCTTCCTAAATACCTTCCTTCTCGAGCCCTTCGCTCTGCTGCCTCCAACTCTCTGAGGGTCAGACGCTTCTCCAGGCAGAGAGTAAAGGGCAGATCACTTTCCTCTGCATGTGGCTCCATCTAAAACTGCCTCCCTGCTCATTTCAAATTTGAGCAGGACCACCTGAAATTCTAGAAGCAGCTCAAAACCTTCCTTTTCTCTTCTGCTTTCCCTCCTTCCCCTGCTGACCCACCTGACCGCTGCAACGACTGGCTGTTTGGTTACCCTCAGAGTCTCACTGGGTTCCTCTTGACCGGTCTCCCCCCACACTGCCTCCGGGCCTGTCCCACACTAGGGGCTGTAAATGTTACCTCTACAGTCCCCCGCCTCCTTGCACTTAATCAGAGCTGCGCTGTTGTGGCTGCACTTACTCAGAGCATTGCTGCCCTGATTGTTCGCTCCCCTTACCCCCCACTTTGCACTTCCCACATCCCCTTCACCTGCACTTGTCATTGCCGCACTTACACAATCTGAATGATACAAGGCCTAGTAAGATCGTTTGTCTTGTCCTCCCTCCGTACCCTCCATTGTCTTGTTGCACCTAGAGACACATGTTTACTGACACGTTATAAATAGCTTATCATATCATTTAAACTGGCTATGGCCCAAATGAAAGATCTTGGGAATAAGATGGGGATATTCATACTCCAGCGCACATTTCATACTTATCTCCTGAAAATGTGTGACTGTCAATTTCTGGGAGGATGGTGGAGGTGAATACTTTCAGGTTTGTCAATCCTACTAAGCATCAAAACCACACCAATATTAAACTACAGGGCAGCCACATACAAAGTCTGTGTCATGTGCAATGCTTGAGAACATCATGCACCAGTACAAGGATTCAAATGTATTAAATAAATTACTCAAAGGTGGTCTCCAAGCTTTACGCAAGGGAAGACACCACAATATCACTTAATGGCAAGAAGCTACGCTACAAAAATGAAATAAACCTGCCTGCATAAATCTTGCTATTTCTCACACACAAAAATCCTTTTACAAAATCAAATCGCTATAGGTTTAATTCTGAATAGCAACAGTCATTGTCGACTTAATTCTACCATTTGTCTGCAGTCTCCAAATTACACATGAAGTTACAGTCACAAATAACTAAAATAACTTTGATTCCCCCAATAACAACAGGAGTTTATAGAATCAGAGAATTGTTGCATAGAAAAATTGCATTTATATGTATAAGTTTAAGTGTGGGGTTGTCAGTTTCCATTTTATGCATGTAATTTAAAGGAGGCTATTATGGATTTTTTTTTAAATTTAATTTCTAAAGTGCTGCAGACAAGTGGCCCTGGGGTACAGAGCGCTGCAACAAGACAAACAAATGCTAACAAAAAAAAATAAGCATGGTACATGGAAGACCCAGGTGAAAAAGAACCCAAAGAGATTACTCAAAAATAATAGTTTTCAACTTTCTCTTGAAAAGTGGAAGGTTCGGGCAGAGCCGGAGGTCAGGTGGAAGGGCATTCCATATATGCGGAATAGAAAATGGGAAGCAGCCACTCGGAACAATCCCCAGTTTGGCCTTTGGCAACCGAAAGAAGCCCTCAGTTGTTTGACCTCAGGCAACGTCTGTCCGAAAGCCATTTCAACTGTTCAACCAGGTAAGAAGGACTCTAGCCGAAGAGGCGGCAATGTGCAATACAGCAGGCACGAAACTGGATTCTCTTGGTGATGGGCAGCTAATTCATAGCTTGCCGAGCCGATGATGCATGATCCGTTCTGCGTAATACCGTTACAGCCCTTACTGCATTATTCTGAACTACTTGCAGACGGTTTAGTTCACCTTTGCCAACAGCCAGAAAACTACCTGTGCAGTAATCGAGGCGGCTATCAATGATTGCCCTGGCCACTGTGGCACAGCTTGAAATGTCTAGGTTCTGTGTATGGCAAGAGAGTAACACCAGAGCGAGCAGCACCAGTGCGTGCCACACCACAGCCAGTGACAGTAAAGGACATGCAGAAATGTTTGGGCCTTTGTTAATTACTGCACAGCATGGATTTTTGATTATACATCATACACCAAACCATTGATTCAGGCTCTCAGGGAAGCACAGCATACAAAGGATACAATTATTTTGACGGATGAGATGGTTTCAGGAGCTTAAAAGTGTAATTTCCACCACTCCAGTCTTGGCTACCACTGATTACACGCAAGAGTTTTACCTTTTCCACATTCTGACGGCCAAATGATGACTGCAGTACTGACACAACATAGCACAATGGCACAAAAATCTTTGGCCTATTGCAGCGGCATTTTAGATTCTGTAATGCAAAGACAGTTCCCGTGCGAACAAGTGTTTGCTGCTGCAGCCTTCGCTATTGAGAAGTCTCAAACAGTGTACGTAGAATATGCTGTTTTTGAGATACCAGAGAGGTCAAAGCCCACTTTGATCATGCAAAGGGCTTTCGCATATGAAGTAATACTGTCAAGTCAGTCTATTCAAATTGTTCTTTACGAGACAGTGAATCCTGCTACTTTTCTGACAGAGCCAATTACTGACGATGACGAGGTACATGACTTTGTAACATATGAAGGCCCAGAAGTTGGTATCCTAAAGGCCATGATTACGCGCCCTTGATGAAGGAGAAGAACAAGTTACTTATCCCTGGTAACGTTCTTTCGACTGGATGTTCATCCCACATATTCCTTATCTTATGATATTTCCAATATCCAGCTCAGCTGCTTTAGAACAAATATTTCAGCAAAGGGTGCTGTCGGGTCGATGCCTGTCGACTCGATGTCCGTCGGAGACCTCCGTCTCGATCTAGACATCACCAAAGGTATATAGTGCGTGCAGCGTCCATTAGCTTCAGTTCCATTTTTACGAGTGTAAGATCTATCCCATACCTGACAGTTACTCCTCCCAAGAGAGTGCAGACTGCAATAACAAAGGAAATTCTACTGTGGGTTAGGTTGGGAGGGGTGATAAGGGATACGTGGGAGGAACATTCAGTCAAAAGAACACTACCATCAAATGGATTGTGTCCTCCCACGTATTCCTTATCTTATGATAGTCTCTCAAACCAGTTTCTAGTATTTCTTGAGGAGGGAGTCGGTCTTTTTATGACAATTTAGTAGTTTTCATGGGTCTGTGTGCACAGAATGCAATACTGCCTTACCAAATAAACCTTCCCGGCCTGAAGAAGAGTCCAAACTGTAACGTTTGGTGAAAGTATGTATGGACGACCATGTGGCAGCCACACACATTTCTTTTATTGGTATTTCCCTCTGTAAATCAGAGGAAGTCGCCATGCCTCTGGTCGAATGAGCCCAAAGGCCTTCAGGAGGATCTTTTCCCGCCAGTCTGTAGCATTCAGATATTGCCAGTGTTATCCATCTGGATAATGTCTGTTTAGTGAAAGCCATACCCAACTTGTGGCTTGAGCAGCTAACAAACAGTTGGTCATCTAGTCTTATTTTTGCCATTCTGGTGATACAGACGCTTAGTGCCTGTTTAGGATCTAGCCTGTGTAGCCTCTCTTCTTCCTTCACAGGGTGTGGACGAGGGTAAAATTATAGTAATGTCATTTTCTGAGTCAGATGGAATTCTGATACAATTTTGGGTAAAAAGGTGTATGGAGGCTTGTAGGCTTTAGCCTGAAGTTCACTCACCCTTTGGGCAGATGTAATGGCTACTAAGAAGATGGTTTTTAGGGTTAGCAGCATCAAAGGACAGGAATGTATAGGCTTGAAAGGAGCACACATCATGAATTTCAACACCAAGTTTCGATACCAAACCAGGACTTGAAAAGGGATCGGATGGAAAACATTTGTCAATCCTTTTAGGAATTG
This sequence comes from Ambystoma mexicanum, assembly GCF_040938575.1. Classification (NCBI taxonomy): domain Eukaryota; kingdom Metazoa; phylum Chordata; class Amphibia; order Caudata; family Ambystomatidae; genus Ambystoma; species Ambystoma mexicanum. Next base: position 693,332,150 of record NC_090926.1, on the reverse strand, counting down.
TATTATTAGAGGGTTTTTTACGTAAAATACTTCCTCTGAAGTGTGCTTAAATATAGAAAGTGCCGCAAGATATCCTTGAAAATTTAATAGTACCAATCTGGAGCCCCAGATTAGCTAGTGCAACAAAAAGGATAACACCATAGGTGCATTACATGTAAATGGATCAACATTCTTAGCTCTACACCAGCAGCAGAATCTATTCCAACAGCAGCAGTACAAAGACTTAGTTTCTGGACTTCTGGCCGAAAGCAAAATCTCCATTACGTCATCCCAGAGGTCCCTATCCTTGTATCTCAGCCTCTCAGAAAACATGCATGGAGGCTGAGTGTTTTCATCTCTGGATGGAGAATCCGACCCACCACTCGCGAGAGAAGGTCCTATCTTTGTGGAAGACGAATTGGAGGGCAGATGGACATGTCCATAAGGTCTGGGCACCATGTCCTCCTAGCCCAATCCAGAGCAATTAGGATTATGGATTTCTCGAACGTTCTCAACCTCCTGCTAACTTGAGGAATGACAAGGACTGGAGGAAACGCATACAGGAGTGGAAATTCCCAATCCACCACAAACATGTCTCCTAGAGCTCTTCTTGGGGGAAATTCCCTGCAGCAGAACAGTTTGGCTTCCTGTTGACACTGGTTGCAAACAAATCCACTTGAGGCGTTCCCCCAACGGGTGAATATCTCTAGAAGGATGTCCTGAGCTAGTTCCCACTCGTGGGAACTGTGCTCTGCCTGCTCAGAGCATCTGCCGCCGTATTCCCCACTCTGGCTAGGTGAACTGCTTATAGGGAGATCCCTTCTTAGGTTGCTCATTAACAGAGGTGTATTGCCTCTCTGCACAGTGGTAGTGACCCTACACCTCCTGTTTTGTTGAGATAGTACATGGCCACTGTTTTGTCCGTCATTATTAGGACAATCTTTCCCCGTACAGAGGGCAGAAAGGCCTTCAGGGCCAGTCTGATTGCCCTCAGATGCAAAAGGTTGATGTGTAGTTTGGACTCCGATGGAGACCAATGACTGCTGATTGTCAGATTGTTAGCGTGGGCTCCCCACCCCTGAGTGAGGAGTCTTGTCACTACTATTATGTTCGGCCATGGATGCCAAAAAGGTTCTCCTTTCAGAATGTTCTCCTGGCAAGCCCACCACCGAAGGTCCTGTGAGACTATGCTTGGAATCTGTAGGTCGTCTGACTTACTTCCTGAGAATTGGGTCCACTGAGTCCTGAGAGCCCATTAGAGATATCTCATTCTCACGCGAGCCTCTGGCACCAGAAAAATGCAGGATGCCATGAGGCCTTGCAACCTTGGAAAGTCGAACCTACAGTGATGTCGACATCGAGACATAGGCCTCCGAGGGACACCGAGTCGACAGGCATTGACGCGCAGCGCTCTCTGCTGAAAAATTATTTTCAAGCAGCTAAACTGGATATTGGAAATATTGTAACATAAGCAATACGTGGGAGGACACAATCCACTCGAAGTATATTTTGTTGAAAGTTCTTCAACTATTGACCAGGAGACAGGTAAGAGACATACTGGAGCGGCAGTGCTGCGTTTGGTTGCAAGAGAATTTGAGGTCATCCTGCTGCGGAGGCTTTGAGGCCATTATTCAGCACAAGCAGCAGAAGCGATTGCTCTCATTGAAGCACTTGAGGCAGCACAGGGGTGCCGAGTAACAATATATTCTGACTCTGAGTAAGTTACGACAAATGTTCATTCAGAATCGGCAAGATGGATGAGGAGAGGGTTTCGTAGAGCAGATGGATCTCCAATACAGCATGAAACATTGTTAGAGCAACTGATTGTGTCACCTGCGCAACCTTGGCTTGTCGCAATTGTGAATTTCACCGCCCATACACGCGGCGCACACTTAGGGCCTTATCACGAGTTGGGCGGTAACGCCGGCGCTGTTAGCGCCGGTGCTATCTGCCCTACCGCCAAGCCCCCCCCGGCGCTAATAGCGCCGGATCACGGGTTTGGCGGTAATGGAATTCCCCATTCCCCACTGAGCCCATTCGGGAATGCCCCATTCCCCATTGGGCTCAATGGGGAATTTTCACGCTCATACCGCCGGCGGATTTCCCGCCGGCGGTATGAGCGTGAATTTTTCGGCGGATTCCCCCCAGCTCAGAGCTGGGGAGAAATCTGCCAAAGCCCTGATTTGGTGGACCCTTAAATCTGGCGGTAATAGCGCGACCGCCGGATTTAAGGGTTACCACCAAACTCGTGATGAGGCCCTTAGTCTCCCTCGGGAACAAAGCAGCAGATACAGTGGCGAAACAAGCTGCTTATTTGCCAGTCCCAGAATTAATTGAGCATCCAGCATTTGTGAATATGCAGCTTCAGTTGCAGGTGCCTTAAACAGCCCTCCCTGAAATACAAGGCCAGGGCACACAAAGTGAAAAGTTAGTGTGGCAAAAGAGATTTTGTGCGCAATCCCCAACTGATTTAGTGCAAAGACAAAAGTTTGTCATCCCTCAGGCACTAGCCTTCTTGGCTTTTGACCAGCTCCACTATCCCTCCTGTGTATCTAAACATATTGCAGCAGATATTCAGGAAGATTGGTATGTGCCTAATATTCAGGTACTGTTATCCTTATTCACGTCCAACTGTGTGAAAACTCTAAAAGGCACTTTGCCACACCCTATTGGCCCATTTCACATTGATCTTTGCGGATATAAGAGAGAGATGTAACTCTTTTTGGTATTTGATAGTGGTTGTTTGTCCTTTAACCCGTTGGATTGAGGTTGGTCTGTGTGCACATCCTGGTGCCAAATCGGCTGCCAGGTTTTTGGTGAGAGAAGTGTTTTCCCGATGGGGAGTGTGCGATACTCTATGAAGCGATAACAGCACCTACTTTCTTCAATGAGCTGCTTAAGGAGATTGGAGGTCTTTTAGGAATAAAGCACAAGCTGTGTTCCATTTATCACCATCAGGCCAACAGGGTTGTGGAAGGGATGTGCAACACTGAATAGGAATTGGGTGCATTGTCTCCCTTTGGCCTTGTTCAGTTTAAGGACTGTAAGGATCATCTCCTCTCCCGTTGTTAGGCAGAATTATATGCAGTACCCTTTGCGAACACCACACACAATTAAGACTACACGTGACAGTACAATTTCACCTTTGGTACAAGCCTGTACTACACAGTTAAAGTGGTAGCAGTAGCGGAGCAGCCAGACACCACACCACTTCCCTTAAATTCCAGACAAGTTAAACTCACAAAATGAAGTGGGAGCAAAATGGCACTCCAGCAATTTAAAAAGGGAGGGAAAGACAGACATTAACAGAAATGAATCCACACCAACAGGTACGTAAGTACTCAGGGCAAGCGAACACGAGAGACTACAATGATAAAATCAGCTAGTAAAGGCTTAGGGCCAAAGTCAATGCTTCAAAAGTATTTTGCTCAAGATAATACAGTTCAGGGTAGTTCAAGGTAAAGTTTGTGGCACGGTTTCTGGACGGGGTTGGTTGGTAGAAAAGTTAGTTCAAAGAGAAGAGAAGGACAAGCCCTTGGATAGGAGAAAGATTTCAAACACTTTCACAGCGGCTGAACGAAACGCACAACCGGATTTGCACAGTACCCTAAAACTGAGAGGGAGCTGTAGCTGAGGCAGACGTTCCTGGTAGTTCCTGCAGGCTCACGGTTCCTGAAGCAACTGTTGGACTGATCAGAAGTAGGAAGACTGGAGGGACCTGCACTACCCAGGGAAGAAACCAGCAGCGGTGCAAAGCAATGAATAAAAGGTGCGCTCCTTAAAACCCAGGCAGGGTCTGACCTTCCTGGCTATCCGGGCCACTGTAGCTCTGTACAGCGAATTTGACCAGAGGAGGGGTCCTGGCTTGCAGTTTGGGCGAACTGGTTGGTCCCACCAACTCAAGGGAAGAGGTTTCCCTTGAGGAGCTTCTCTGTCGTCGGATTCTGGAGATTCGGACCTGCAGAAGGGCTTCACCGGGCGGTTCAGTCGTGGTAGGGGTCCTCTTCTTCCAGTTCCTCGTTGGTTCTTTCGTTCCAGTGGCGACTCTGCCTTTCCAGTCCCAGAGACCTGCTTTTTATGCAGTTTTCCCCCATTCATACAGCCTGGGTTTCAATCACACAGCAGGGTGGCTGGCCTTGCAAGGTCAGTCCCCTTAGCCAATCAGACAAGAGTGTGACTTGGGTTACCAAGGGAACCCATGGCAGGGGTCAGAAGATCCCTCTCTCACGTCCTGCCTACCTAGACTATCAGGCGCCTTAAGGAGGGCTTCTGTGCAGAAGACCGCCAAAAGACAGCGAACAAAGGAATCATCCCCGGTTTGGCACGCAGAGAAACAATTGAGAAAGACTTTAACAAAAAGAAATGGCGAATAAACCTAATTTGGTCAAGCGGGTTTATGTTCTAGGCTAATATAATAGCCTAAAACAATACCATGTTTATATAAGATAATCGCGATAGAAAAGTTAGGGTAGATACCACTGCCACCAGCCACATCTTGTAAAGGGAGCGAAACAAGGCTCCAAGAGGCACAGACAAAAAAGGGATAAGAATTAACCCTTTCCAATACTCCATGTAAGATGGGGTGTACTGGGCCTGTGGTTTAAAGTGACTAAAGTAAGGCTAATGGCAACTTTACCTTTTCTGGGGGACTGTAGTTAGCCCCAGAAAATGGAGTCAGTGGGAAGTCTAAAAGACAACCCTGTGTCACTGCACTGAAGGTGTTGTGTAAAACATAAAAAACATGGTCCCCTGGAGTAGGTGAGGCCCCAGTGCCCAAGATCACACAAAAAGTAGAAACACACATAGCAAAACACATTTAAGAGTGGGAAAAAAGGCTCACACTCTTACCAGGTGAAAAAAAGTAATCCTAGAAATCCAGCAAAGCTGCTGAGGGACTCATTAGGTAAGGGAAATCAACCATTCATGAGAATTCTCTCTAACACCCCTTATGAGATTTTGACCGGGAGACGTATGCACAAGCCATTAACTCCTGTGTGGATTGCTTCAGATGCTCACAGGGCTGCATCGATTCTGGGGATGTATAAGATTTAGCCGTGGCACAATCTTTCATGGCCAAATTGCTGTGGTCAATTCGGCCGTGAAGAACATTCTGCTGTGGCCAAATTCAGCTAAACCGAAAACCCCCTAAAGCCCACACACACTCCCCCACCAACCCCCTACTTACCTTTTGGGTGTCCGCTCATCTTCTGCATCGTCGATTGTCCCTATGAGGGTCGGATCCGACACTGCATGTTCCGCTTTTCTTTCTTTTTTTTCCCGTCCCTTGCCTCCAAACTTCTGTAATCGGGGGGGGGGGGCCTGCAAACCCCCAAAGGCCATCACTACCAAACATGGGGAGGGACACCGCAACCCCCACTCCCCATGTTTGTGATTACCCAAACTGATCGTTTCCAAAAGATTGAATGGTACTGGCCAAATTTGTACAGATTTACCATGCAATCAATTGGAAACTATCAGTTTGGGTACTACCAATCCTGGGGGGTGAATTCCATTCGTATCTCACTCAGTTAAAGGCATGGTCTAGTAAAAATGTTTATTGTCCCTACGGGTCGGCCATGTTTTTTAAGCCTAAGTGGCTCGATTTTAGAAAACTTTCCTATGGACCTTACCCGAGTTTTCGTCCATTAAACGCATGCGAAAACAAGCACCAGGGAGCCGCCATTTTCTGATAATCCTGTCTTTTTCCCCCATTGCCCTGGCTGACCTGCTTTTGCGGCACTAAATCAATTCCCCTGCCCCTGAGCCTGTCATCAGCAGACTCGTACCGCCCATTTCCCAACGCCAAAGCACGTCTCGTGTCAACATTCGCTGCGATTCAGCTAATGTAGTGTCGCCATGGAAATGGCAGGACGCCTCTTTCCTAAATAAACAGACCGTTTCACAACACACAGCAGCAGATTTTCGATTCCATTCCTCTCTCTGTGTTACTTTGAGTGTTCTGTGACTCGTTTCAGTGCTCTGGTCAGCTACCTTCGCCGCTTGTAGCCCGTGTGAACAGATACCAGTACCACCGCTATAAATTATTTTAGTTTGTTTAACACACAATGGCTACAATAATGCCCTACATGTACGAGCCCGAGTATACCGAGGAGGAACTACTGGAAAGGGAAGCACGCGAAAATGATGGGGATTCGGACGGCAGTTGGCAGGACGAATCAACAGATGAAGAGCCTGGGCCTAGTCGAATGGGCGGCGTCTCCACCTGGTGCAAATGCAATCGGTGCGAGCTAATGCCAACTGAGGACGAGAACTGCTGCTGCCGAGAAAACTCGGGATGCCTGGCCTACATTTCGGAAGGCGAGCCACGACCGCAATGCATCACCGAGCTGCCAGACTTCAGGGCAGCCTGCCTCACACAGGCCGTGTTGAGAATAATGATGGTGCTTATGCACGAACTTCGCGCAACTGTTCGTCTTCGTAATCCGAGTAACGAGTAAGTATACTCTGCTTGTCATGACACTCCTATTTCATGTTCATCTACTATATCCAAAATTACATCTACATATCATTGTAACGCATGTAAGTCGTTCAATAGTGTGCATTGTCTAGATAGCATTTGTCCGTGCAGAATGCCATTAGTTACAAGAATTGTCATTGACAACAAACGTTTATTAAACTTATCTTGGTCATTTAAAAACAGTTTGTTTCATTCCTTTTCACAGGTGGTACAGGCTGGTGGCCTATCGTTCCTTTACATGGTGGCTCCACGGGAGGCTTGGACACCGCGTTCGAAGAGTGATACCCGCCTGTGCCGTTCGTGCCATTAGAGAAACGTTCCGAAGTGACAGCGGTCAGTACAGGGGATTTTCTCTCGCTGTGCTGCAACCTGACCTGTATAATCTTTAAAGTCTTGTATTTTTGTGTCATGAAAATAAGATACAAAATAAAAGACCACATATATTTTAACAACGTTTGTTTCGCTTTTTTAAATGAATCAAGTGTGTCTCCATTCAAGGATGGACGTCAGACATCTGTGCTCCGAATGGGTGAAGGTCTGGTCGCTGTGAAGCAAGGTGGTCACTATCTATCTAAGCTAACATACCATATTCTCGATAATGCATGCACTAAATAACACTTGTTCAAAGTCGTTCAGTAGGTTATGTCTCTATAAAAGTCACACATATATCTATACTAACAATTACCATTGGATTATACAGGCCTTAGGGTCTTGACCACTATAATACACCGGTTGAAGTGTGGGTCTGTGCTCACAAGAATCTCCGGTATGTGGCATTTGTTATTGATAAGCAACGATATACTATCATTGTTATAAAGGCGATATACTATATATTGATATAAAGGCGGTTTGCGCCAGTGGATGAGCGCTGGCATGGGGGGCTGTCAGGGGCGCGAAAGACCAGGGTGCCAAACTACATGTACACTTCGATGGCCCCTTGGCGTGGGACACCTTTTGGTCACATGGCCTCCTCAGACCCCGTGTCTCCAGCCAGGCCTCCCCTTGAAGCAGGCCGCCCCCCTGCAATCCACATAAGTGTGTCTCCATTCAGCAGTCTTCCTGTGCCTTATCTGCACGCCCCAGGCCCATCCATCCCACCCCCCTGTATCAAAGGCGGTTCGCACCGGTGGATGCGCGCTGGCATGGGGGGGTTGTCAGGGGCGCGAAAGGCCAAGGTGCCAAACTACATGTACACTTCAAAAGGTGTCCCACGCCAAGGGGCCATTGGTCACATGGCCTCCTCAGACCCCGTGTCTCCAGCCAGGCCTCCCCTTGAAGCAGGCCGCCCCCCTGCAATCCACATAAGTGTGTCTCCATTCAGCAGTCTTCCTGTGCCTTATCTGCACGCCCCAGGCCCATCCATCCCACCCCCCTGTATCAAAGGCGGTTCGAGCCGGTGGATGCGTGCAGGCATGGGGGGCTGTCAGGGGCGCGTATGGCCAAGGTGCCAAACTACATGTACACTTCAAAAGGTGTCCCACGCCAAGGGCCCATCGGTCACATGGCCTCCTCAGACCCCATGTCTCCAGCCAGGCCTCCCCTTGAAGCAGGCCGCCCCCCTAAGACCACGACATACATACGTCATTCATTCACAAACACACCCCCGTTTCTAATACTTTATAAACCACTTGATATGTCTCATGAGAACATCTTTGTGCTTTGCTAGTTAACTCCTGAACGTGTTACCTGGCAACCACTGAGATCTACGCTAATCTGCTCGTCGTCGTGCTATCCGTGAACTTCTGTGACCGCTTAGAGCAAACCCATAAGTGTGCTACCTGTGGCCACCCACCTATTCTCCTGCAACATACTGCTCTGCTTGCTGAATCCAACTGTTTGTTGGTCAAGGTAAGGCCATGTATCCTAGTCATATTTCGCAGATTTTTAAATTTCTATCTATTTGCGAGTTGAGTACACAATAGTGCTAGGCTCATTGGTCTCATTGCTATTGACTTGAGTTTCCATTGCTATGCTATCAATAGATCTATTTATTTTCATCTGTGTCTATTGTCATCGAATTGCACCCTTCGGGGGTCCAGTCTATAATGTAAGCATGTTTCCTTCTCGTGCAATACAGAACATCCAAGGGATGAGTCACAAGTTCAGTTTTTAGTCACATAATTTATACATTTCTGCAACTTATGCAAATACTAAGCCGCGCATAATGAACTGGTATAGTTCCTGCGACCAAAACAAACCTTGCATTGATCATTGTATGATACATTTACTTTTGTATCAAATCTTTATTCTTGAAGATTGTATAATAATGTCGATATTTACTTTTCAGATTTATCAACAATGCCTGCCTGTTCATTTAGCGGTTGCCCTTCGAAGACCCATGCTAAATCTGAAGGTACATTAATTTACATTTACAACTTCTTGACTATCCCTTGAATCTGAAGCAAGAACATTCTACATCCTTGACGTGGTCGCAGTTATCAACCACTTCTAGCGCGTATCAGGTAATCTTACTAGGCTAATCCGCTACAGACTTGTTTTATGCATGTCAAGTAATATTTTTATTTTATCGTGTAATCATTTTACCGAATGTTTGGTTAGTGCTTTCCAATTGATATACACCTTAGTTATCGTCCACTGGTGTTTGTTTTCAGTTATAATTAGTGTTATCCATACTAATGCAAGTACTGTCTTTCAGGGAGATGCTGAAGCGTCCGCCACATCTACAACATTTCTAGATGTTCTTCAACAGCAGGAGGTATGGATACTGACAGCTCCATCGAGCGTCATCATCAGAGCTGGAATTCTTGTTGTTTGATTGTTCTACACAATGTTTCATTCGTGGTTAGCCGTTGATATGTACCTGTGCTGTCGAGCCCAGGTGTGTGTTATGTTTTCACTATTGTAATCCTCACTAATGCAAGTACTATGTTTCAGGCAGTTGATGGAGCGTCAACCCCTGCACTTGATGCAGAGCCTGACATTCAAGTAAATCCAAGGGAAGTGGAAGCAGGACCATGCGTATACGAATCGGCGCAACATCTTTCGGAAGTGCGCACTACATTTGCAACATCCATAGATATTCTTCAACAGCACGAGGTATGGATAATGACAGCTCCATCATGCGTGATCATATAACGTAATTCCATTTGCTATACTTTCTTCCCTATTAACGCAAGTGCTGTGTTTCAGGGAGACGACGAAGCTTCCACTACAATCACAACATCCAATTTAGATGATGCAGATGTAAATAAATCGGAGAAATAAGTCGATGAAATGTGATCATATTTAGATTTTCCTTGATTCTTTTGGACAATGCATTATTTGCGGTTATCTCTTTATATGTACCTGTGCCGTCGACCCCAAGTGTGTGTTTAATTTCCAATATTGAAAAGCATACTAATGCAAGTACTGTGTTTCAGGGAGATGCGGATGCCTCCTCTCCAATACAACCATTCATGGCAGTCCATGCAGAGCCAGAGGTATGGATACTGACAGTTCCATCGAAATAGATCATCACTGGTCGAATACTTGTCGTTTGATTGTTGCACACAATGTTTAAATCGTGTTTGGCTATTGAGATGTACCTGTGTGTTCGTCCTCACGTGTGTTTTATGCTAACAATATTTTGATACATAGTAATGAAAGTACTATGTTTCAGGGAGACGATGGAGCCTCATTCCGTGCTGTCTATGCAGATACAGAAAATATAGTCATTGCAGCGCAAGAGGAAGGGAGGATATGCGGAAATGAATCGGAGCTACAGCGTGCAGATGTTGAAGGTCGAGTCAAAAAAGTTGTAAAGAGAAAAAAACAAAAAAAGGTTAGTTACAAACAGTTCATAACTTGAAAAAAATGTTTGTGCTGTGGACTATTTTATGTTTTTTTCCAGTCAATTCTACTACACTCAATCTTGTGTTTAAACTGAACATCCCTTTTCCAATCTCTCCTCCAGTTACCCGTGGGTGTCAGAACTATACACACACAGACAGTGAAGCGAATGAGAGATGTGGCTTGCCAGACCGTGTACACTATGGAGGAACTATTAATTGAGGCGAGGCGTGTTCAGGCTCGAGATGCTCATGTCCAATGGCCAGAACATGAATTAACTGTGTTTGGACACTACAGCAAAGTTGCATTGGACCATAGCTACAGTGCGACCGCACCACCACAAGAAGATGTTATTGAATGTATTGAAGATAGCTCTGAAGTAGTTGCAGATCAATTTACACAATCTACACCCCCAAAAATTTGCCACCAAAAATCCTGTCGACATTGTTGTGTTCTCCCATCAATGTTGAAGTAATAGATGTCGAAATGACAGAGAATGAACCAGCCGCAGCATCCATAGACGCATTAGGACTTGATATCAACGATATTACTTTCCAATGTGTTGAAATCTCCACAACGTCATAGGCTGAAACAACGTTGATGCAGGATGACAGTCTAATGAAAGAGAGCAAATACATTGTATTCGACAGTTGTTTGATGGAAATTATAAGTATGCTGAAATGTGTGCATTCCATTAGAGTGAAAGTATGTGGGAAGCCATTGATTAATGTGACTCGTCAAATAAAAGGCAATAACGTCAAAATAAATGCTGCCTGTAGATTAAATCATAGGTTCTCATGGTCTGCACAAACGATGCTGGTGAAACTGCCAGCAGGCAATCTACTGTGTGCAGCTGCATCACTTTTTAGTGGCTCCAGTTTTAGAAAGTTAGAGGCTTTCTTTCAGTTTGTGGGACTCCATTTCATTTAAAGAACGCAGTACTACAAATACCAACGTGATTATCTGTTTCCGGCCATTAGTGATGCTTGGAAAATTGAACAATTGTCTCTAGCAAGTACATTCGAAGGCAAACGATTCAGGCTAGCCGGCGATGGACAGTGCGACAGCCCTGGATTTTCTGCCAAGTACTGCACCTACCACTTTCAGGACATGGATAGTAAGAAAATTGTGAGTTTGGTGGTCGTCCAGGTAACACAATGTACATCGTCAGTGGCCATGGAGAAACTAGGATTTATAAAATCAGTGGAATATCTACAATCAAGGGGAATGCACATCAACCCCATAGCCACGGATAGACGCGTTTCAATTGCCAAGACAATGAGAGAGCAGTTGCCACATATTAAATATCAATTTGACGTATGGCATCTTGCTAAATCAATCAATAAGAAAATCTCGGCTGCAGGGAAAAAAAAAAGGTTTTGAAAGTATTTTGCAGTGGTCACATTCAATCACCAACCATCTTTGGTGGAGCTCAAAAACTTGTGAGGGGTCAGTGGAAATACTACTTGAAAAATGGCGGTCACTGAAGCACCACTGTACCAACGTTCACCGCTGGACAGCAAATGAACATTTCCACCAATGTGAACATGGCCCTTTGTCCCCAGAGGAGGTACGGAAGAAGAAGTGGTTGATTCCATCTTCACCGACACACAAAGCCATTGAGAAGATTGTTTTCGACAAAACTCTATCAAGAGATTTGAGAGGACTGACAGAATTCTGTCACACAGGAGATTTGGAGGTGTTCCACAATATGTGCCTAAAGTACAGGCCAAAGCGCTTGCATTTTAGCTTTCGGGGCATGAAACATCGCACTCTACTAGCGGTCTTGGCCCATAACAGCAATGTCGGACGTGAACAATCTAGGACTAGGGGTAAAGTAAGGATGCCTCGCTACACTAAGGTGTTTTCAAAACGAAGTAAGCAATGGGTGATCAAACCAGTCTATGATGAAATGCAGTTCGACTTTGTGAAAGGCCTTATAGTTGCTGTGTTAGAGAAGCACAGATATGGAATTTTGGACGTTTCTGTGCAGAGCAGTGATCCATTGCCACCGAACATTGCGACTGTGCCATGCCCACCCGAAGCACAGCTGATTGTGAAGTACAAATCCCGGTTGAAATAATTGCAATACGATTGTCTTTTTGTAAATAAATGTTATTGTACAGTGTACCTGTAAACCTAACCCCTACCTTCACCATCATGGGTGGCGAACAAGCTGGGTCTCATCTTTGAATTCTCTCTATTCACCTCACATATGTGTATGTATATATTTTTCTCATGTCTCATCTCACGTAAATGTAAATGCTGCGCACTGTTAACGGAGGGGAGGCTTGCGTATTGCAAATAATAAAACAAATAAACAATAAATCTCACTTTTAACTCAACTCCTGTGGTACTTTATACTTTCCCTGACCTTCCGCCAAAAATTACATGTCTCAATTTGGGCTGCAAAGCTTGCAGACAACGGGGACAAAATTGGGGCACTTAGAACGCGCCAGCCAAGCGGGCTGTGGCATTTGGGAGAGAAGCCAGTTCGCATTTGCACATTGAGGCGCACTACATAGACGGATTCTAAACTTCAAGTTCTCACAGATGCCTATACTACGTGATGTTGCAAATAAAGAATGCGAAGGACAGCGCCCAGATGAGGCCCACAAGTGGCACTGGAAGTATAAGGGTCTATTGTTTTTTGACCTTGAGACAGGGACCAGGCCGAAAGAACTACATTTGAAGGGAGTGCGCAATAACGTAATAGACGATAAGGCAGAAAATTCAGAAACTAGACAGAGTTTCATTTTAGTTCAGTATAAGAAAAATCGTTGTCAAGAGCACAGTCCGTTTTACAGACTGCATTACGAAGAGACACAATGGAAACTTCAAATATAACGTAAGTAAATCTTTACACGCTTTTATACCGGAATGAAGATTTAATGAATGGATGCATGAACAAATGAGTGAATGAAGAGCTAGGAAAAGCAAGTAAAACGTGTTCGTAGTGGGCACATGGGCATGCAGGTCCACTGGTGTCGCCAATCTCGGTCCTTGGCCCAGCCACTTTTCCCTGCAATGCCTACCTGCACTACGGGACTGTCTCTGTATCCTTCAGCCCCTTCTCCCGGCATTTACCTTGCACTTGCCACCAGCTGGCCCTATTATTTAATTTGTATTCAACTAACCATGTACAGCCCTTCCCCATGCGCGATCAGAAAGACACCTGGCCTAGTAGGATCGTTGTCTGTCTGCCCATGTTCCCCACCTGCCTCGTCACGCCTAGAAACACTTGAGTATAGGCGCGTTACAAATGCCATATCATATATCATATCATTCCTCACGCATGTAGACTAACTGTCGTTTATCATTGTGTGTTGGCCTCGATTTATCTCTTTACTTTTCGCATTGATTTTAGAGACGAACATACTCCATTGAACTATCCTTGCAAGCAAATAGTTTCTGATCGGCCGTAATAAATAAAATGAGTAATATTAATGAAGTTCGGCTAGCGAGACTAATTATAATTTTTTTGTTTTCATAACAGGTATTTGATCCCATTCTGCCACTGCCATCTGTTTGAGACACCGGCGGATGGATTCTTCAGCAGACACCTGCAGCTTTGTGTCAACAACTGGAGCACGATCACCATATTATGGGACGATCGCCAAGGGCCCACATGCCCTTACACTGTACTGGTGGCTAGAAGCAACATATCAACCTTTCCGCTGGACTAGTGCCTAGTTGATGGAACAGCCTTGCGGTTCATCGTGCTTCCAAAGTGATTCTTTTTACGAAAATGAACACCCTGTGTACCATAAAGGAACAGCGCGTGACTCAAGATGAAACGGAACAGTTATTGTGGATACAGATAAAAGAAAATAAATGGCTTTCGGAGTTCATATGGCAATTGCTGAATAATTGCTGCACTTTACCAAATGTACTGTGTTGCTGTTTCATTTTAAAGTACAGTTTCATATTCCGAATTGTGGCGCGCTGTGTTGTGATTTGATCTGTGTTGGTTTCCGGGTTCTGTGTGGAGTCGCGCAGAAGACGACTGGGCGCGTTTGCCTACGCAGCACAGTAACGTTACGGAGAGAGGCGGGGAATATGAATGTTTTGATAATGTCAGGCTCAGGGGCGGGGGAATTGATTTAGTGCCGCAAAAGCAGGTCAGCCAGGGTTATGGGGGAAAAGATAGGATTATCAGAAAATGGCAACTCCCTGGTGCTTGTTTGCGCATGCGTTTAATGGACGAAAACTCAGGTAAGGTCCATAGGAAAGTTTTCTAAAATCGAGCCACTTAGGCTTAAAAAAACATGGCCGACCCGTAAGGACAATAAGAAATGTTACTAGACCATGCCTTTAATGAAATGCATTAAATAACTTTCTCAAAAGATTGCTCCACGACCACACAGATAACAGCGCTGCACCAGAATTTGCGAGCTCGCCACCTTTAGAATCGTTTCCTAATAAGGTGTATATTAAAAACGTGTGAAGGTGGTTTGAGCCCTGTTATAATGGCCTGTACACTATAGTATATGCCACTCTCCCATTGCTGTTAAAGTAAAGGAGGAGCATTATTGGATCTTTTTGTCTGATGTCTGAAAAGCACTGCAAACCGTACCCCCACCTGTCATTATTGTCACTGGATGTTTTGAAAGTTATTGCTCATGTGATACGGATTTGGTTTCCATTTACAGCATATGTCTGTTATAGTGCTTTTTTTGTTTTCATTTATTTTTTTTAGAAGATTTTCTTTTAAGGAAAGTTTTTGTTTTCTGTTCTTTCAAATAATATTTTTGAGTGATTTTTTTTCGATGTTATGGTTCTTGAAATGACTAGATTGTGGTATAAGATTAAAAACAGTACCAGAGGATTTAGTACGTGGGTTCGATCAAACTCTTGTGCGCTAATGACCACTCTCTATTTCCTATGAGAGTACAGAAAAGAAATAATACAAAAAGTTTGGGTGTCAGCAAGCTCACTATTCCCACAAACCACCCACAAGGTTTGTTAACTAGAAACAGTAGAATTGGGATTTTGGAAAGGCAAATCGCGCTCAACCCTCAAGATTTAAAGAGCAGAAATGTCATATATTAATGACACTGATGTCAAATCAGACGTTAAGGAAACATAGTTTTAATTGATTATGATGGACAGCCGACACGTGCTTCGATCATCTGGTCGTTTTCAAGGCATACTATGTTCAGCTCATATATTCTTCTCTTATATTGGTCAATAATTTCTGATCTGAATACCATTCATCCACACAAAAGTGCACTGGTATAATCCAGATGGATTGATAAGTGCATAATTTTAGGGTGAAAAAACGTACTTGAAATGCAGATTAGCATATATTGTCAAAATGTTACCCTTGAATCAATAGGGATAAATCCCACGAAAGAAATCACTCAGCAGGTCCCCAAACAGAAAGCTAAATTGCAAGGAACTGTGATATAAGAGAAGAATATATGAGTTAAAAACAGTACCATGCTTTGTCCACTTAGGTGTGGGTTTGTATACATTTTTAGTGCTTTTATATGGGTAGACCATATAAAAGGGTGGGGGTGGGAATGTAGTAGTAATATCACAAAAGAATGTACATATGTTCCCGCTTTTTATATTTTTTTATGCCGAATGATGAATATCTAACCACAGTGGTGAATTTTGAGAAAATAAAAGATATGGGATGCATTATTATGGGATCTAAATGTATGACTTAAAAAAAAAGTTTAGAGGAAGAAAAGGAATACAATCAGTATAAGGGGATAGTATCTGATACAATATCCAATGTTCATTACCCAGAGTTTAACAATGTTTGGTACAGGTATATGAACTCAGTGGGGAAACAGGCGTACAACAGGAGTTATGCCTCCACCACATGTCGGGAGAACACAAAATGTAAGCACCCCAGGAGATATCACCCCGAGAGGCTCAGTGTTTGGTACATTTAGTGCTGTGTCAGGTTTGGAGTCTGTTCCAGGGTCACAAAGTACAAGTTGTACTAATGGACGAAGATGAAGAGAAGTGTGCAAAATACAATAGTGCCCTGCAATGCAAGCCTCAGCCTATGCTGAAATTGGATGGAGTAGTTTTTATATTGAACAAATGGGAGAAGGAGGTGGTGAGCTGAGCAGCAGGGGAGTTGGCAGGTTTCGGAGAAGAAGTCATATGGAATGTCAAAAATAACTGTTTTGAGATATGGTCAGCACACATATCTAAACTGGCAGGGATGGAAGCACATGAAACACTGGTAAAAGTGCAAGTGAGGGATGAATATCAGCCCGGTTTTGGAGGGCATGTGAGTGTTCCAGTAGGCACTAACAATAAATGCAATAAGATACTGTTCATCCCAGATCTTGCAAGAGGAACAGCGGCATTGATGGATATGTGCTGGGCATGCAGCCAACAAGCATACCTGCATCATCCACCCTTTTGGCGAGGCACCTGTGCATTGACAATCCTGCACTCAGTTATCCAGGTGGTGCCAAAAGCACACTTGACATAGCATCTGAACGAGAGGTGCTGCAGTCAATTTCACCACTTATCCAACCCCCACCCAGGCGAAGATGAACAGGCGGTCGGTGAGGTTGAGAAAGAAGAGATCGTACTATGTGTCAGAAGACTCGGCCTAGCTGCTGAAGGCAATTCCAGACATCAACTGGCAGTACACTAAAACAGAAGTATTCTTCACCTCCCTTCTAACGGCAGGAATCCAGGCTACACCGAATGCCAAGTGGCTGAAGATTGCCCGGTGGGAAGTGATCCAGTTGGCAAATGACATCGAACAAGGCTTTAATGCTATCAAAAGTGAACCGAGGGTGATCCGGCTGATGACGATTCAAAATAGATACGTTCTAGATTGCCTAACGGTGATGGAAGGGGGTGTGCGCAAGAAGATCGGGCTGTCATGTTGCACATACCCACCCCCAAATGACCCGGAGAACGGGTCACTTTTGTATATCATAGGGGCCTTGCACAAGCCCAAGACCAGAATGGAGAATGAAGCAGGAGTACAGCCTTAAGATTGGTTTGATATGTTGTTCTCATGGGCGCCTTCCAGGCTTGGGGCACTGGTGAAGCTGCTTGTTCCGATCGTGGTGATCCTGTTGGTGGTTCTTTGCACGTGCCAGATAATGCTTCAAGAGTATCCCTAGCAGCGTAAAAATGATGGTTACTATTAGGGCAAGAGTGGCTCTCACAGGTACAAAAGAGGGGCAGGTCTAAAACCGAGGATTCAAATAAAGCAGGCATGGTTAAGGTTGAACAACCGCTCCACCCCCCGGGAACACTATCACCCGCCCCACCAGACCCTGAGAACTACACTGAGCACTCAGTGGATTTAGCCAGTGATGGGGATTATATATATCTCAAATGTACTCCAGAAAAGTATGCACGAGATGGAGGTAGCTTGCACCATGTATGCAGGGCATGGGTTCCCAAGGATGAAACGTATCGACAAAGAGAAAGAGATAAGTTGGTTAATGAAGGGTTAACTATAGGGGGGAATGTTGGGATGCATGTCCAGACCACCGCCCCTCCTAGATGATTTAGATTGAAAAAAATATATTAGATTATGGAAATGAACACAGGACGATGTAGTCGGCGGGGGGGGGCGTTATAGGTAGGGTTAATTGGTGGGAATAGGAAAACCATAGAAGGGAACAAGTTGCAATGTAAAGATTCAATCATGTAGGCTAAAGTATGCTTATACACATGATAATCATAGTACAAACAAACATCACATTTATGAGTAGGCCTGAATACTCACAGGCCGTGTTAGCACAGACTACACAGAACAATGAGGCCTCTATTCATCCCCATTCCCAGGAGCGGCAAAGAACACACGTTGACCCCTACATCAGATAAGATCTATGAACAAATTAGGTAGGAATGTGTGTAGCTGAAGCAGTGAAGGGCTGCGGCCTAGCATAAAGTTTTCTGGGAACAAAGGCAGAGGTCTCGAGATGCCAAAACGTGCACAAAGATTGGAGACGTTGGCACTCCGCAGAATGATGGTTACTCTATTTGAACTACCATATGTGCAGGGAAATTGACCCTAAGTCCTTTGTGAACTGGATTGATTAGTGGGACCATAAATTCCCTCTTGCGAAGGGGGATCTGATAAAGAGAAAAACAGAATGAAATGATCTACATTTTGTGCCAGGGAGACCTGGCGAATGATGCCCACACAGTGGGGAGGGCACGATGGGGCGCCAGCGTGTCTGGGATGCGAAAAGGGCTGCTTTGTCCACAAGGACAAGACTGACCTCGAAGAGTCCCATCAAGTTCATATTGATAATCAGGTGTATGTCACATGGTTAGGATAAAAGGTAGTGTGGTGCCAACTGATGTTAACCAATTGCCTTACAGTATTCCATGATGGACGCGGTTGTTACCCACGTGTTGTGAAGATGAGTGAGAAGACAATGAGACCAATGGAAGAATGGGCTATATATATGATCATTAGCATGTAAATCGGTGCCAGCCAATGAGGATGGGGGATTAACACTGCATATCGATGTTATTATGTTCCAGTGGAAATGTCGCCAGATATGCAGCATTTATTTCCGAACCCCTTAAAATTCTTTCCCCAAATATTCTAGGAGAGGTATAATTATATATTATTACCTCCGATCCTAGAATATTTGGGGAAAGTGTTTCTGGAGTGTACATTTTTTGGGAAACATCGCCACCTGGCGGCCATTTCCATAGCAACATAATCACTGGATACCATATCAATGGCGTCATGAGTGATGATTTGTGTGTTTATAAGTTCAATCTTGTGCAGAAGACTTCAGAGAGCTCTATGGCAGTGGATTCATAATACCCTGTCGCATTTTCCTTTTTGTATACAAAAAAAAACTAATCTTTCTAAAAAATGGGTGCATCTAGTCTTTTTCCCTAGAGGGTTGTATTTTCTTGGTCTGGTCATTGGGATTTACCCCACACTATTTTGAATGAAGGGCCGCATAGTTTGAAGATAGCCTTTGTTTGTTTGTGTGCTTGGGGTGGGTGGTCTTGGCATGTTCTAGAGAGTTGTTAACTTTAGAGGTTGGTAGGGGAGAGATGAAGAGTAGAAACAAGGAAGAGGCAGTGTCCAAAGAGAGTGACTAGTTTAGAGAAGGAGTATCCCACAGGGAGGTAGTATTCATTATAATCTTGTTGCTGCCAAGGTCTTAGAAAGCCGTCAGCAGGCTTGTAGCTCCCTCTCCCTATCATGGCTCCTCCTGTGCTTCTTGAGCGCTGAAGTCAGGTCTGTGCAAGTTGTGTGTTTATGCAGCATGATTGAGCACCCTGGCTGTTCAACCCCTTATTGATTCTACCTTACCTAGCTGCCAATTCACTCTATCATGTAGGACAAATTGCGTCAGATTTGGCTTTTAACTCGGCATGCTGGGACATGTGGGAAAAACAAAAGTACTAGGGACTGGCTCTAGGTGTCACGCAGGACATGGAGTCACAGGGCAGCTGGGTCATTAGCTTCTGCTTACTCAGGATTTGGGATTGAGTAGCTATCTTCCTTAAGTTGTTAGTGGTGTCAATTGTATGAAGTCTGCCCCATCAGTTTCAATTCATTCTTATGGTAACACAATCAGCATACGTTATCACCTCCTCTGGGAAACCCGGGAGATTATAATTCATGGCTGTCATTCTAAAGTCATGTGGAAGAGATGCTGAAGCTGTGCAGCTCTGCAAAGTAATGTCCCCCTCAGGCACTGGACCTTGCTTGGCACAGGCGGATATATGATTTGGGTGAGAATTAGGATTTTGCTGGCAGGAATCAGAAAGAGACTGTTGCGCATAAAGATTGCGCTCCATCATTGAAATTGTGAATGTCTGTACTGATCTGTGGATTTGCTCTAGCAAGTTTCCTTCTGACTGTGGTGGATGAATAATGTGTTGGCCCTGATTAATAGGACAAGCAGTGGGCCCAGACAGGGAGCATAACACTTCCTTAAATTCTGTCTTGGTACCAATCCCCCTGGCGTACCAGTGGCCCCCTCTCCATACCAGTGAATCATTCTTTGGCCCATGATATCCTACACATGAGGGAACAGAAAGTCAGAAAAACCAAAGGACCCTCTTTGATCTATTTATTTTAGTCTTCAATAGAATTGGCTGAGTTACTATCCTGTTTTCCATAAGGCACAAAGAAGTGGTAGATGAGGAGGGATTGCAGATGGGTCCTCCATTATGACACCAGATGGAGTTAGGAACAAGCATTTCTCCCACAGAATTTGAATAGATCAGGAAGCAGAGAGAACTGAAGAGATCCAGCGGGCAGTGTTTGCAGAATGTAAATACTCCTCTTTCTGTTCCGGATCACTGCATTCACCAGTATTCACCAGTTGGGATACTGCAGCAGAGTGAAGCCCCTAAACGTTTTCCTTCAGATGCCAAGCAGCCCACCCCAATGGTAAAAGCAGCGGTTCAGGAACTTTTAAAGGTTCTGGTGGAAATATAGATCACAATGATTTACTTGATTGCATTTGAGGCATATTATCAGGCGTTTAAGCAGGCAATTCTCTGAGGCAATGCAAAGACAGTGCACCTATCAACACACATTCCTATGTGAGCTCTTGCAGAGAACCCCTAGATCTCAGGATCGAAATGAAACCCTTGGCACTGGACCAAACATCCAAGCCTCTTCATGTTGTGGTTTAATTTTGTCTCTAGGAATCTCAGGGGTGTCGGAAAGGGATACTGTGATGGCTCGGAGTAAGGAGACAAACACAGGTAGATAGTTTGCCCAAATGCTTTTATTTAAATGATAAAAGGGGTGGGAAAAAGGCCTCACTATTCATAACTCTGAGGGGTTCCCTGCAACAACAAAACCAACTAATACGACAGTCGTCAGGATGGCAAAATAAATGCCCACTGACCTGTGTCCAAAAAACTATTTTGACCTTCACACTTAAATACCACAAACTACTATACGGGGAAAAATAATATGTTGTTGACTGCTAACACTTTTTGGGAAGTTACCTTCTTCCCTTAAATGAAGGCCAACTCAATGCCAAAGGGACAATACTTTTCCCTGGTCTTTCTTATGTTGGATTTCTTACAACTAATGTTTGGTATTTCAAAGGTTGATTCCCTATGAAGCAGATTGTATAATGCTAGGGGACAATCTGTATGCCTGGTCTTTCCTTAGATAAGCATTTATGCCATTAAATCTTCTTTTAACTGTGGCAGACTTAGTTTTCGTCTGCCAAGTACTGCCAATATCAATTTCAATTCCCAGGATCACTGGGACAGGAAAAAGTGACTCTCCCTTTACAGGCAGATGTTTGTTTTATTGTTCTGCCATGGTTGTTTTAATCTTGCCTTACAGTGCTATTTTTCTCCTAGTACTGAGACGAGAAAGAGTGGTGATGCTGATTAGTACCCTTTTCTGACCATGAGCCTTGTTACCTTAGTGGTTCTTTCTGGTGGGTTGGGCTTTGATCCCCTGTGGAGTGAGTTTGTTTATCTGTCTAAATCCCCCATTAATAATTCTAATCTTGTGTGTGGTAAAGTCTTGGAGTCCTCATAGTATATTTTCATATAATATATTCAGAGGCCAGCTCCTGCCCTTCTAAGCCGGCACCTGAAATTCGTACAAGTTGCAGCCTTCTGCGTATCGCATGCACTTTTACAAACTGGTTTAGACATGAATGCTGTCTGCATTCAGACAGGATAATTTATTTAAACACTTTCCCATTCTTCCGTTAAACCCACAGGATCCCGCACCAGTCAGGCTTTTACATCTTGGCTCGGGTTGCCGACTTGGCCCATCGAGATAATTCTCTTGGGGAATGTCTCCTTGTTTCCCCAGCGGTCTACCACTTTTCACCATGACAGCGGGTCTGTGATTTTATTCCACTTCTTTGGGTTTAGACACTACTGTCCACTTTCACTATTCCCCCAGCGTCCATTACTGATTTACTCCTTATTGCCTCTGCTGTTCCTCCACTTCATTCTGTGCTTCTACCTGCTGCTACAACTACTGCCACTGCTACTGCTACAACTGATACTCCTACTACGACAACTGCCTGTGTGTGTTTGTCACGTTTTCCTTTTTATTGCAAGAATATTTCCATTGTTTAAGCAACCATTAGAACGCTGTTGGTACATCTCTCGCCAGCATCCATGCAGGGCTTTTTCGTCACAGTTGCAGCACAATTTGGTCTGGGAACAAATTTCCTTCCATACATATACCTTAGTTGGACTGATATAGGAGTCTTTGTAGTGGGTGGTCATAGTGGGATTTAACAACTGGGGCAGTGTGTTCTTGTTGAAAGACTGGGACGTAATCCCTGGGTTCATCACAGTACCAACAAAGTGGGTTCATCCTTCCTGATAGTTACCTGAACAAACTGATCACCAAGATGATGATGCAAACATCTTCAGGAGAAATATTGCAGAAGACACTTAATATTGTTAAGCAACTTGGGTCTCATTAGAGCAAATATTATCAAATCTGTCTCCTTGAATCATTATCTCACATAAAGGAAACATGCAAGTACCTATCCTATTGGACAACTCTGAAAAAGACAGCTCCCAATGTTGAAAACGGTCTTCGTAGCAGGTTCTTTTAGCATAGAGGACTGTGAGGGGTCAGCAATGAGAGGCGGACAAGTTGTAATGTTCTCAATATTAGCCATGTTTATTAAAAGAAAAGGAGTTTGGAAAAGGGCCTATCTTTCCCCATCCGAAAGAGTCCCTGCCTATGAAACTAAGACTAAAGCAAATTGACCTTGTATCCAAACTACATCTGACCCTCACACTAACATACAGAATCAAAAGATGCAGGGAAATGTTCTCGGTTTCAACTCAACAAAAATGTGCAACAACATATATGTATATAATTTTAACAAAACAATCCTTGTCTCCAGGGTTTGTTTCCTTCCCCTGAACGATTTCAGGAAAAGCGCTTAGAATGTGCTGTTTCACCAAAGTTCTATTAAAAGTACTGAAGAATCTATCACATAATGTTTTCCTCAAAATGGCAAAGCAAATTTCCTTTCTGTAATACAGGTTGGAATACACCAAAAAGAGAACAAGTTACTTACCAACTGTAACGTTCTTTCGACTGGATGTTCTTCCCACGTATTCCTTATCTTTGATAAATCCATTTCCAGCTGGCTCACCTCAGAATATTTTTTTCCAGTAGAGAGCGCTGCACGTCGCCGTCCCTCGAAGGCCTCCGTATCGGCGCAGACGTCACCATGGGTATAAATAGTCTTGCGCAGCGTCCGTTGCTTAGTTCCGTTTTGAGGTGCTGTGTTTGTCCAGGATGAGATGGCCAGTCCCTTTGAAGGAGCGTAGGCTGCAATTACAAGGGAGATTTTACTGCGGGGAAGGATGGGAGGGGCGATAAGGAATACGTGGCAGGCACATCCAGTCGAAAGAACGTTACAGTTGGTAAGTAACTTGTTCTTCGAATGGATTGTGTCCTCCCACATATTCCTTATTTTTGATAGGCTGCCAAAGCAATAATGAAAAATGGAGGTGGGAGTAAAATTAATGTGCTCTAAGTGTGCACAGAGTGCAATACAGCTTTCCCAAATGTAGTCTCCTGGCTAGTGGAGGAATCTAGACTGTAGAATTTGGTAAAGGTATGTGCAGACGACCATGTGGCAGCGACACAGATGCTTTTTACTGGAACTCCTCTCTGGAGAGCTGACAAGGCTGGATCCAGCCTGTGCAATCTATCTTCCTCTTTCCCTGGATGAGGGCAAAATGAAGGCAAGGTTATTTTTTGCGTGATACAGAATTCTGAGACAACCTTTGGGAGGAAATTAGGCTTCACTTGAAGAACTACTTTATCCTTGTGGAAAATAGAATGTGGAGGTTTGCAAGATAAGGCTTGTAGATTGCTCACTCTTCTGGCAGAAGTTATAGCCACTAGGAAAACTGTTTTGAGAGTGAGAAACCTTAATGAACAGGAATAGAGAGGCTCAAAGGCAGTGTCCATTAGAAATGTAAACCTAGATTTAAATCAGGCAGGGGAACTTGAAAAGGAGTCATTAGTCAACCATTTCAGAAACTGAATGACTAGAGGCATTTTAATATATGAAGGTTCATCAGTCATGCATTTGAAGATTGATAGCGCGACAAGGTAACCCTTGATTGTGCCAACTTGAAGTCCTAAATTTGCTAAGTATAGCAGGAAAGATAACAGCATCGGTGTATTGCATGAAAAAGGGTCAATATTCTTATCTCTACACCAGCTGCAGAATATGTTCCAACGGCAGCGGTATAATTATTTGGTTGCTGGTCTTCTGGCCAAAAGCAACACCTCCATTACATCACCCGGGAGGTCCCAACCTTTGTATCTCAACCTTTCAGAAACCATGCGTGAAGGTTGAGAGTTCTGATATCCGGATGGAGAACCTGACCCTCCTCTTGTGAGAGAAGATCCTCTCTTTGTGGAAGACGAATTGGAGGACAGATGAACATGTCTAAAAGATCCGGGTACCATGTCCTCCTGGCCCAATCCAGGGCAATTAGAATCATGGATTTCCGGAATCTTCTGAGCCTCCTTATTACATGAGGAATAACGGGGACTGGAGGAAAAGCGTATAAAAGTGGAATCTGCCAGTCCACCACACGCATCTCTTAGAGCTCCTCTCGGGGGAAATTCCCTTGAGCAGTATCGCTCGCATTTCTTGTTGACACTCGTTGCGAACAGATCCATCTGAGGGGTTCCCCAAAGGGTGAAGATCAATTGAATGAATACCTGAGCTAATTCCCACTCGTGGGAGACTGAGGTCTGCCTGCTCAGAGCGTCCGCCACTGTGTTCTTCCCTCCGGCTAGGTGAACTGCTAATAGAGAGATTCCTTCCTGTATTGCCCAGAGCCAGAGCTGCATTGACTCTCTGCACAGTGGCAGTGATCCTACGCCTCCTCTTTTGTTGAAGTAGTGCATGGCCACTGTGTTGTCCGTCATTATCAGAAAATGTTTTCCCTGTACTGATGGCAGAAAAACTTTCAGTGCTAGTTTGATTGCTCTCAGCTCTAATAGGTTGATGTGTAGTTTGGACTCCGATGGAGATATGATATGATATATGATATGATTTTATTTATATTGCGCCCATACACAGGTGTTTCAGAGACAAACGACCGCTGATGGTTAAGTTGTTGGTATGGGTACCCCACCCCATGAGTGAGGCGTCTGTCACTACTGTTATCTCCGCCCATGGTTGCCAAAACAGTTCTCCTTTCACAATGTTCTCCCGACAGGCCCACCACTGGAGGTCTTGCGTTACTCTGTTCGGGATTTGTAGGAGATCTGACATCTTCCCTGAGAATTGCGATCATTGGGTCCTTAGAGCCCACTGGAGAGATCTCATTCTCAAGCGAGCCTCTGGCGCTAGAAAAATGCAGGATGCCATGAGTCCCAGCAACCCTCAAAAGCCGAAGTCTGGTCTCCATCTGAAGAATATCTTGAGCCCTCACCTCTGGTGGCGAGGCTTTTCCCAGGGAAGTTTCCAGGACTGCTCCAATGAACGGGAGTTTTCTGTGATGGCATCATATGTGACTTCTTTAAGTTGAGGGAGAAGCCCAGTTTGTGGAGGAAGTGGCGAACATAATCTAGATGAATCTGATCTTGTGCCGGGGACACTGCTCTGATCAACCAGTCGTCCAGGTAGGGGTAGACCTGAATCCCTCCTCTCCTTAGACTTGCTGCCACAACCGTCATTATCTTGGCGAAGACCCACGGTTGAAGGTCAGCCCAAATGGCAGAACTCGAAATTGATAGTGAGAACTGCCAATGGTGAACCGCAGGCATTTTCTGTGCTTGAGATGGATAGGCACATGAAAGTAAGCATCCTGAAGGTCCAAAGATACCAACCAATCCTGAAACTGGAGGGCTTGAAGGATCTGAGAAAGGGTTACCATCTTGAACGTGTTCAATTCCGTAAGTACAAGATGGGTCTCATTCCTCCGTCCTTTTTCGGTATTAGGAAGTATGGGAGTATCAACCCTTGTTTCTCTCCGCTACAGGTACTGTTTCTATAGCACCTTTCTCTAGCAGTTCTAAAGTCTCCTGCATAAGGAGTGGATCTGGAAACGTCAAAGAGTTATTGCCCGGTGGAGGAAAGTCAGGCAGTAACCTTGGGCAATTGTCTCCAATGCCCAAGAATCTGAAGTAATAGCCTGCCATTCTGTCAGATGTTGAGTTAACCTGCCTCCTACTGGCGTTGTGTGGTGAGACCAGAGAGGGGTTTTGGAGCGGCTGACGCAGATGCTGAAGGCAAGGCAGCACCTGCTGATGCGGACTTGGTACCTTTTCCCCGTCCATTATGGGTGAATCGTCGCTGGCCCCTTTGAGCTGGTTGCCCTCTGCCTTTTCTGAATGCGGAGTAAAAACGAAAGGCCTTTCCCCTCCAGGACGTACCTGTGGGGCGGTTTGGAGTTTGATGAATTGTAGCTCCAAGGTATATGGCCGCCGCTTTGGAGGTTTGCAATTTCTCCTAACTGTCATCAGATGTTTTGCCAAATGGAGAGGTGCCGTCAAAGGGCATTTTTAGATGTCTGGCTTGCACATCAGGAGCAAAACCAGATTTCTGCAGCCACGCAAACCTGCAGATTCTGGCACTGGCTGCCATGGCTCTGCTGATGCTGTCAACAGAGTCGAGACCTGTTTGGAGGGACTCACATATCGCATCCTTCCCGTCCTTGATATTCAAGGATGCGTCTCGTTCCTCCCCTTCTGGGAGACAGTCAGCTGCCATTGAAGCGCACTCCCAAAAGGTGTGGCTGAATCTCGCCAGCGTGCAAGTGTCGTTAGCGGACTTAAGAGCCATGCTGCATGCAGAGAAGACCTTTTTGGCCATGGCGTCAAATTTCTTGTCGTCTCGATCGTGCAGTTTTGTAGGGTATGCCGATTAACTGATGAAGTCGCAGCCTGGACTACTAAACTCTTTGGGGACGGATGCTTTGATAAATACAGAGGGTCTGAAACGGACGTTCTGTATTTCGCAAAGAGTTTTTTATTAACTGCAGGAATTACTTCCGGAGTCTCCCAGTTTGCAGTCACTTTTTTCTGTAATGCTGTATGGAAAGGAACTATAGGGTCTTCGTGAGGTCCCTTATTTAAGATGTCTGTTAAGTCATCCTGGTGAAAACTGGGTGTAGGTGTTGACCAACCCATGAATTCTATTATTCTACCTATAAGTGATCTATAAAATACCTCTGCTTGGTCTCCAGGCTCTGGTTTGCTAAAATCTACCTTTGGAGAGGTTATCTACGCCACTGGCCTCCTGCAAAGACTCTTGCAGCTCTCCCAGTCTGACCTCTTCCGATATCGGCTCTTCTGGTAGAGGAGGTCTTGTGGGTTGTAAACCAAAAGGTCTTTCTGAATCAGAGTTTTCTCCTTCCTCATAAATGGAAGCTAAGGCTCTGAAATAATCAGAGCGTGGGAGAGGTGTGAAACCCATTTCAAGTGATGAAGGGGCCATACTGGTCATCACTGCTTGAGAAAGAATTGGAGTTGTCGATGTAAACGTCATGGGTCTCAACATAATTGCAAAGGGCGTCGATATACTCGAGGATGGTCTCGATGTTGTCGAGGGAATTGTTATTTTACTCGATGTCATTGATGGATTCGATGCCATCTTCGACGTCTTCGAAAGACCATTCGATGCCTCGGGTGCGGGTGGCGCGGCATGAGGTTTCGATAACTTTTCTTTTAGCAATGTGGACGACGCAGTCTTGGGTGTCGAAGGTATAATCAATGTCTTATGTGTAGAATAGGCCTTGTCTCTACTCCAGGGTTTGTTACGCTCTCGAGGATTTTGCCTTGCCGAGGTCGACGACCCACAGCGCTTATTTTTATTGGGTTTTTCACCCGGGGAATCACCTCTAGGCGTCGCCAAGGGGGGCAAGGCCGTGTTCCCAAAGACCCTTAACATTTTCAAGTGAAATTCTTCCTACTTAGCCGGAGAGCTGTGTTTCGTGGGGCAGGTGACTCTTTCTGGCGAATTGGAGGATGAAGAGGAGAGTGATCTATGGCGCCTTTTCTTGCTGTGTCTCGATTTAGATGAGTGGTGAGAACCACTACGAGATCTCGAGCGGGAATGTTTTCTCCTTCGACGAGGAGACAAATGTTTCGACATGCCCAAGGACAATTTCGAAGGGGTAGAAGATTTAACGGTCTTACCTTTTTCCAGCTTCCCCCTACGCTCCCCTCAAGGCTTTTGCCATCATAGGCATACATTCTTCACACTCAGAGCACAGGTGCTCTGGGCCCAGGCACCATAGGCAGACCCTGTGAGGATCAGTCAACGACATCTTTTTACCACAATCCCGGCATTTTTTAAAACTGGAACGGGGTGTCGAAGCTGACGAAGATGCCATCGTAGATTGAATTTTTCTTCACAGAAATTCAAAGTTTTTTAGATTCTCTGAGGAACTGAGCATTACGTCTCTGAGGCTTACGGACCGTGGAAAAACGGAGCTGAGCTACGGACGCTGTGCGAGACTAATTATACCTGTGGTGACGTCGGCGCTGATACAGAGGCCTTCGAGGGACACAACTCGAGGGATGTCGACGCGCAGCGGCCTCTACTGAAAAAGAAATTCCGAGGCCAGCAAGCTGGAAATGGATTTATCAAAGATAAGGAATACGTGCGAGGACACAATCCATTCTAAAGTCTTTTTACAATTTTCAAAATGATCAAACAAATATCCTTTACACACACTTATTGGAATTCAGCAAGAGTGAGTCTTTCCTAATTTTCAGGATGTTTTTCCAACAAAGGTTTAACATGGAAAAGTATCTCATTAACACAAGATTGGATTTCCTGGTATACTCCCCTGCCAGGAACTCCCCAACTGAATAGATATCTCGGTTTACTCTCTTGCAAGGAATACCTCCGCAGATCCCCTGGTATACTGACCTACGAGGTATTCTCTTTCACTACCTGATGTACATTTCGTATCAGGTCTGTCTGCAATGTTCACTTTCCTTTTTAAAATATATACCTAGTTATACCGCCTCACTAGTTGAACTTTGTTTACTGCAGGTAGAACTTGTTCCAACTTCCCCCCACACTAACACCCCACATGTGAAGGTTTGCTCAAGTTGTCTGTCAACTTCCTTCTTGACAAATTGGCTTTTGGCAATCCTTGTTCTAGGTTTCCCCAAATTGGAATCTGTACAGGTTTTGCCCTTGTGCTTCAAATTTATGATAGTCAAAATATGTTCCAAAGTGTTCAATAACTTGCGGGTACGTCCCGGGGCCCCCGACTGCTCTGCGTCGACTCACTGGTCCTATGTGCAGCTGCGGCAGAGTTCTTCTCTTTGGTAGGATTCTCCTGTCAGGCAAGGTCTCTTTGGTTCCTGTGTCAGCTTTTTACTGCTTTGTCAATGCAACTGTTTCCATTCCACAACACTGCATCCTCTCTGGTCCTGCAGTGAAGATTTCCCGTCTAGCGGTCCCTACAGGGCTCCCGCTGCAAGTTTACCAGAGTTCCCCACCTCCGGCACCTTACACCTTCAAGTGGCTGCCTGCAAACCTCACAGTTTTCCAGCACGGCTCGCCTCTGAAATTCTGCCTCAGCCTCTGGGTCCGCTTCCTGCTCTGCGCTCTCTTCAAATTGCTTCCACTTCTCCTTCACCTGTAAGTGATTTTTTCGAATTTAAATGTCCTGTGCAGCTGATTGAGTGATTGACAACTAGACTGCACGTTATATTTGGTGCCACTGTTATTCCATATTAACTCCCCACTCCTCTTCTTCCACCCACTACTCAAAGCTTTCTGGGAATTGGAGTCCAAAGGATTTTCACACTTTCTCAAGTTACACAGTGAAACACTTTTGTCTGCATAATTATAAACATCAGATGTCAAATTTGTTTTAGAGGCGTTATGTATCTGTAAAGAATGAATAAGGAACAAATTACTTACCTATAACTATTGTTCTCCAGCATGGGTCTGGCATGGATTCACATGCTCATGAATATCGTCGGCGTATATTTCACCAATTACGCCGACGATATACAACTGGTGCTGGAGTTAGAGGGCGATTATCAAATAGACATGGCTAACATCGCAGCAATTTATGGCATAATTCATCAGTGGATGGAGGGTAATTGGATGTGCTTAAATTACAAAAAAAAGAGCTGATGATATTTGGCTCATGCCAAGCAAGAGCCAAGTTAGGAATGGAATACGAGACATTTTTTATTAAAGAATCATGCATCAAGGTAGCTGCTCAGGTTAAAACACTGGGGATGATGGTGGAGACGTCCTTTGGCGTAGAAGCTCAGGTGAGCTACCTCCATAAAAACAACGCTTACTACCTGCGTCTCCCGAGAGCCAACCGTCTCCATCTAAGTGAGAACAACTCAGCCACTATTGCCCGGATCATTATTTTGTCACGTTTGGACTAGGGTAACTCATTGATGCTGGGTGCCACTAAGAAGGGCATTAAGAGATGCCAGATAATGGAGAATAACGCAGTACGGGTCGTCAAAGTGATCAACAGAAGAGACGATGTGACTGATGGAAGGAGAGCTCTACACTGGCTCAGGATTGAGGACACGATTATCTTCAAGTCTATGACGCTAGTGCACAGATGTCTGCACGGGGTGACACCAGCGTCTCTCAGGAACAAGTTTAAAAGATACATACCCAACAGGCCACCGAGGCCTGAAGCGCAGGGCAGGATACAGGTGCCCCTACTCAATAGAGTGACTGGCGCCGGGAAATCTTTCCCTGTGCGGGTTGCAGAGCAGTGGAACAAGCTTCCATGGGCTATCCGCCTAGAACCAATATACAGAATCTTTAGGAAGCATCTCAAGTCACACCCTTTTAAGTAAAGTCCTCACATATTGTAGGGTGCCGGAATCGTTCTGTCTAAGTCTGTCTTGTCTCCTGGTTACATTTTTACTGAGCCCTGATACCTGCAGGCTTTCGGCACATTACAACCGCATAAATAAATCAATATTCCACGTCGTCAGGCAGGGAATCCTCGGTAAAAGAAAAACAGTTTCACTTTCACTTACAAACTGTATTTCTCCCTTAAACGAATCACAGTCCTCTGGGTCATACTGCCCCCATCCAATGACAGTCCTCTCCCTAAGCCCCTCCCCTGGCAGCCATCTTCATATTTGGTAAGCACGTGAAGTGGCAGTATGACCAAGAAGAGCTGCAGAGAGGACCGAGGGAGGGTTTGCATGTGAACCTATGCCAGGCCCATGCTGGAGAACAATAGTTACAGGTAAGTAACTGCTTCCTTCTCCAGCATGGGGTCTGGCATGGATGCACATGCTCATGAATAACGAATACATAGCAGTACAACATTAAACAAACCACAAGAGGGGGCAAGGCTCAACAGAAGCAATAAACTCTTACCGCTGGAACAGACTTACCTCAAGCCAACAGGTTCCGTAGCACTGCTGGGACGACTCTGGATTCCTCCCCGGAATCCCTGTCCCTGTCGACACAGTAGAATTTTGTGAAGGCATGCATGGACCTCCATGTAGCCGCCCTTCAGATATCTGGCAGGGTCACACCAGACAGGAACATCGTCCGGCCGGGCAGCAGTTGGTTCGCCAACCGATGACAGTGCATGATGCAGCCAGAGAGCCACCTTGAGATGGAAGCCTTGGAGAAGGCCTTCCCATGGTTCACAGGACCAAAGTTCACAAACAATTGAGAAGTCTTCCGAAAACTCTTTGTGCGTGTCATGTAGAACTTCAGGGCATGAGCAACGTCCAGCGAGCGCAAGGCCCTTTCAGCCGGTGATGAAGGCTTCAGGGAAAAAAACAGGCAAAAACAAAGGCTTGTTGAGGTATAATTCCGATGGAACCTTTGGCCTAAAAGAGGGGTGCATCTGCAGCACCACCTTCGATTTGTGGAAAGTCAGGTATGGCCGTTTGCAGGATAGGGCCTGGATCACACCTACCCTCTTGGCAGAGGTGATGGCCACAAGGAAAGCCGTTTTCCATGAGAGTAACTTGAGAGGGGCTTGATGCATAGGCTCGAAGGGGGCCCCCCGTGAGCCTTGTCAGCACCACGTTGAGTACCCACGCCGGTGCAGGAGCCTTCACTGGTGGGAAAGATCGAAACAGTCCTTTGAGGAACTCCTTAACGAGGTGGTGAAACCAAAGTGAAGATCTTTATGGAGACCCGGTAAAGCGGGAGATAGCCACCAGATGTTCCTTGATAGAGGCATGCGCCAGTCCAGCCTTTGCCAAGGAAAGTAAGTATGGAAGACCCTCAGAGGGGTAATCGTCTGAGACCGGTACCACGTAGAGAAACGCTTCCACTTGTGACCGTAGCACTTCAAAGTCCACAACGCCGTGGCCTTGGCGAGGATCTCCCAACAGTCTGCAGGCAACTAATAACCTCCAAAATCTAGGGCTGCAGGAGCCAATCCGTCAGGTTCAGCGATCCTGGGTCGTGATGAAGGATTGCGCCTTCTTCTCTGGTGAGAAGATTAGGAGCCACTGGCAGCTTGACCTGAGACTACGCTGGCAGGCTGAGAAGGTCCGGGTACCAAATCTGCCTCGGCCACTCCAGGGCAATGCAGATCATCCTGCATTGGCACTGTCTTAGTGTGTTGACTCATAGCAGGAGAGGAAACAGAGGAACCACGTATAGAAACAGGCCATACATCGGGAAAGAGAAGGCGTCCCACAGGATCCTCGGTTGGTGGAATCTGCCATCAAATTTCTGGCACTTGTAGTTTGATGCCGTCGCAAACAGATCGTTCTTGGGCCTGGCCCACCTGACGAAGATGCAGTCCACATGGTCCTGCCGAATTTCCCACTCGTGGCAGGAGCGCAATTCCCTGCGCAGGGAGTCTACAATGGTGTTCTTGACTCTCACTAGGTGAAGAGGAACGGGCAACATCGCTTGTCAGACAGCCCAGTGGCACACGTCCTGCTTTTCCTTGGAGAGCACTGGGGTATAGTGCCCTCCTGCTTCCTAATGTAGAACATTGTGATGGTGTTGTCCGTGAAGTTCCTCACCACCTTGCCCTTCAGAGACGGAAGGAAAGACTTGAGGGCCCATAACACTGCCCGTAGTTCCAGGATGTTGATATGGAGATCCTGCTCCTCCGGCAGCCACAGGCCTCTGGCGTGCAGACGCCCGGTGTGGGCTCCCTAGCCTTCCAGGGAACGTCTTTGGTGACCGTCTCCTGGTATGGAGGGTTTTGAAACACTGTGCCCCGATCGATGTTGGAGCAGGCGCCCCACCACCTTATCGCTCCACAAAATTCCTTGTCGAGCGGGATGTTGGCCGCAAAGCTTCTGGATATCTCTATCCAGTTAGCATCCAGGAACTCCTGAAGAGGTTGCATCCGTAACCTGCAGAGGTGGATAAGGTAGATGCAGGACGGCATCATGCCGAGCAACGACTTGATGGTTCGTGGAGGTCATAGACAACAGCTGCTGCACTTAACCTTGAATGGCCCCAACCCTTTCTGAGAGTGACGCCAGGCAGGACAACGTATTGAGTCTCGCTCCTAGGAACTGCGCGTTCTGCAATGGTGTCAAGCAGGACTTTGGATAGTTGAGCAGCTGGATGGTCGCCTCCGTGTGTTCGACGGTCAACGCTTGCGAGCGGGCCCGGATGAGCCAATCGTCAAGGGACAGGTATACGTGTATCCCCCGTGGATGCAGATGGGCCGCCACCAGTGCCAGGCACTTCGTGAACACACTGGGGGCCAACTTCAATCCGAAAGGTAGGGCATTGAACTGGTAGTTCTGTCCCTGCACTACAAAGCGTAGAAACTTTCAGCGTTTCCTGTGAATGGGGACGTGGGAGTAAGGGTCCTCCAGGTCCAGCTACGTCAAGAAGTCTAATTTTTCAAGTTGGTTGAGTGCCTGTTGCAATATGACCCTCAATTTTTGTGACTTGAGGTATTTGTTCAGACGTCGCCCCCCCCCCTTCCCCGTCGCCTTCCAACCCCCGGTCTTCTGACCAAAAAGTATCTGGAGTAGACTCCGGAGCCCCGGAGTCACTGGGGAACTAGCTCTATCGCCCCATTTCGCAGCATGGCCCGTTCCTCCTCTAAGAGCTGAGGGATGTGTTGCTCCCGACGGGCCACTGGAGGGATCTGCGGACACCGGCGCTAAAACTCCAAGGCATGATACAAATAAAATATCATATCATGTCCATGGGCAAGAGTGACCAGCAACCATCTGTAGGTGGTGATCTTTTGCCACTCGCTGACAAAACTCATCAGCCAGCCTCCCACTAGGGTGCACGGGTGGGGCCCCAGACGTCCTGACTGTTTCAAGCTTGCTTCAGCGCTGGTGTCCTGCCTTGTGGGCGATGCTGTCCTCCACCACTGTAGCATTTGTAGGCTTCCTGAGTCGTGGATATGGAAGGCTGATGGTATGATGTGGAGAAACGCTTTTGAAGACCTGCTCGACTTTCCTATGGAGGAGCGAAACACAAGAGCTGTGCTGCTGGAGGGTGCCCAGGAAACGGACCATCTCTGTATCCGCCTTGATGGCCTGTAGGGACTCATCGATGACCTTCCCGAAAAGGTTATGTCCATTGCCAGTCTACTGTGCCTATCTGTCGTCTTCTTGGAGAAACAGAGGCATATCTCGCATTCTCCTTCCTTGTGGTCTGGATGCAGGCAGTAGAGGCATTGCAGGTGCTTGTCTTCAACAAACACATTCCGTAGCCCGCACTTGAAGAGGGATCTTCCTACCTTCTTCCCTTCAGTGATGGTCGGAGGGCGCGAAGTAGGCACAGTGACCTTATGGAACCTTTGACGATCTTTGCCCTTGAGGGGCACTTAAATTCACCGACAACGGATTGCTGCTGTCAGCAGATGGAGAAGAGAGCACACAGGCTCTTTCAGAACAAAAATAGAACCGTTTCCTTTCGAAAACATGC
This sequence comes from Ambystoma mexicanum, assembly GCF_040938575.1. Lineage (NCBI taxonomy): Eukaryota > Metazoa > Chordata > Amphibia > Caudata > Ambystomatidae > Ambystoma > Ambystoma mexicanum. The sequence goes on along the minus strand of NC_090926.1, from coordinate 693,297,095 downwards.
CAAAAATGTAGAAGTAGCTCGCAGAGCAACGTCAAGGACTCCCAACACTGAAGCGTGCAGTAAAAATCTGAAGATGGCTGCCAGGGGAGGGGCTTAGGGAGAGCACTGTCATTGGATGGGGGCAGTATGACCCAGAGGACAGTGATTCGTTTAAAGGAGAAATACAGTTTGTACGTGAACGTGAAACAGTTTTTCTTTTACCAAGGATTCCCAACCTGACAACAGGGAATATTCATGAGCATGTGATTCCATCCCAGACCCCATGCTGGAGAATGTTCTTTTTGAGATGTTTAACAGAAGTATGTTTTAGGATCTTACAATTAAGGGGTTCTGAATGATGACAACATGCCATTGGAAACTCTGGAATCATGAGGTCATCTTAACAGAAAAGGGAAGAATACAGGGTCTGTCCTGTTGGAGTCACAACTCTCCTCTGACAGCCATCTCCTCCGATGTGGCCCACCCTCAGAATATCACCCCCAGGTTCAGGATCAGGTAGAGGCTGCCTTGCCCTGGCCACATGCGAGGAGGCTCTAGGCTGGGGATAAGTGATGACTCCAGAGGACTCAAGTCATAATGGGGTTCACAGAGTGATGAGGTTTAAAAGACCTGACAAACTTCCCAGTATCAAAATTCTTGTAGGATCGAGAAACTCCATTGAGGAAGGTTTGACATCAAAGTCACCCTCGACATTGAACAAAGAGGGTTGTGTCGACAAAACAAAAGACCACTGAGGACTGAATACAAGCGTTTTGCACTGCGAGCAAGGGCATTGCAGGGTACATGCGGGCAAGTGAAGCGAAACCAAGGCCACCAAAGTTTAGAAGCAGGAACATAGGAGTACAAGAGGCTGCAAGCAGCAATGTGGGACATGGAAACTGGAAAAGAACAGAGGCAATGTAGTTTAGGTAAATGATCACAGACATCTGTGGGCAGGATTACAAGAAGTAGAAAGCAGCAGCTGCTGCACTGGAAACCAAGTGAAATCAGTAGAGGCATATATTAGCAATAGGGTTCCACAACCAAAAACAAGCTCCACAGAAACAGGGTCAGGAAACAAGCTGAAGACATGAATAAGAAGCCATTGGTACCAGCTGCTTGTAAGTACTCCAAAAAGAAAAGCACTGAATTGAAACAAACTGAATGGGAGTATTTGTAGTACCACAGCTCCTTATATTACTTCTCTTCCTTCTGTGAGTACTGAACAGTGGAATGGAAGCAGGCTCTGATTTATTTCACTATTCTGAATGTCCTCTGTGTTAAAAGGGCATAAAGGCAAGTAACCAGGATAAGAGCAAGTTAGATCATGTGAGCAAACCAAGAGAGCTTGGCCCTTGTCACAAATAGAATTATATTGGTCACACAGTTTCAACAACTTTATTAGACATTTAAGAATAAATTAAGAAAATAAAAAGATGAATTCTTACCAATTCTGGGCTCTATGGTCTTGTTGGCACCTTCATCAATGAACACAAATCGCCCACCACCAAAATCCTTGGCATAGTCAGAGAGGTAAAGCAATGATGTGTAATCAAATGACCCATAAGTGACCTGCAAACAGTAAGGACAGCATAACATGATGCCTGTATGATTACATTATTTCTAATGTGAGGTGATAGGCTCACCTATTTCCATAGCATTGATTTTTACATTTGTAAATCTGTCCCAAGTACTGATAAAATAATAGCCCTACTATGAAGTTTCCTGAACAGCAGAAGACTTCAATAAATGCACAAATTGTGTATTACATCAATATACAGAAAAAAATCAAAGTCTGTACAATTGAATCTGACAACGGACCAGTTAAATAAGAACTGTGCTTACTGCTTCTTGTGTCCCTGTGATAAACCCTCTAAAGGGATAACAAGTAGACAAGAACAAAAACCTGAAGGAAAACCGAAAATCCAACTACTATACAATGTCATTAACAGACCTGCATCATTCACAATTTCCTCTTTGGAAGAGGATGTTCTCCCCAGTCAATTAAAAACCAGGATTAAAACTGCTTTGTTAAAGAAGGTCAATCAAGAGACAGATTAAATCATTTTTGGGCAGTAACCAACTAACCATTTTTGGGAACAATTCTGAAAAACACGTTTACAAAAAAGAATTAAATGGGTATGTTTCTCAGGCAAACCTTTAAAAATCATAACAATCTGGCTTTAGAGCCAACAATACTGAGATCGTTACCCTAACAAGTGGCTGACAGCATCCTCTGCATTATTGATGGGGAGACGCGTGTTTCTCAGTTTTACTGGATCGCTTAGCAGCCTTTGTTACCATGGACCACCAAGTTTTGCTTAACATCTTGTCACAGCGTATAGGTATGAGGAAGTTATTTAAATTGGCTAGTCATTTATTTCCCATAGATGTCAAATAGTTCAGATTGGATCTACAAATTCTTCTCCTCTTCCAGTACTCTGTGGAGTACTACAAGGACCCATTTTGTCAACAATACATATCAATATTTATATGAAACTGCCAAGAGCACTGGTCTCTCAGTTTACGTTCACCGCTCATCAGTATCTGGACAATACACATTCATATCTGTATCATCAGAGGACAATGTCCTCAACCTAGGCGAATGACCCTCAGCTACTGAGGAGTAAATGGATGAAGTGTATTTAAAAAGAAAACTCAAAAATGAAATTCCTACTTTTCAGTCCTGAAAAAAATTCTAATGAAGTTGAACCTTGTCTACCATCCCTTACGTTAGGAAATGCTGTTTCCAAACGTACTCCATTGTCAGAATCTTTAGGTTATACAGTACAGACCATCATTTCTATAAAGCTGCATGTATTAAAGTCAAATTGGCTCATTACCAATTATTTCTTATTCTCAGGTTGAAGGATTATATTCTACATATGTAGTTTTGTTGTTTAGGTCAGTCCTTGGTCTAAACTCTTACAGATTGAGGTACGCCCTTCAGGCTGGCGCCTCATGTTGCACTGTAAATCCCTTAATGTGTTTATTCAGTCAGCAGCAAAACATATTAAAGTAGCCAGAAAGTTTGATACTGCTACCCCTATTTTGAAATCTCTACGGTGGCTTCCCTTAGAGGGCGAGGAATATCCGTCCTACCTAGTGGCCAAACTTCATATTTTAGGAAGGAACCAGAGCTCACGCAATTGGCATACATTTGTGTTGGAAATTCAGAAAGTAAACACTCCAACTCAGAAACAGGCATTTTCTTGTGCAGACTTACCTTATAAATAGCTTTCCTATCCCCTTATGTAAGGCACAATATTTGACTGTTTTTAGAAAACAACTAAAAGAAATCTCTTTCCCAAATAAACAAGTATATATACTAATAGTGATAAATGGTCCTGTCTGCTTATGCTTTTTGTAGTATAAGGCCTGGAAAAATAATTGCAGTGTAAAAAAAAAAGAAAAATTGTTATTGTAAATGATGGTTTTATGTGTTGTAAGACAACCATCATTTATTTTGTTGGAAAAATATGTATTGGTATTTTATATTTTGGGGGTGTAATCTATGGTTATTGGTGTTATTATTGTGCAGTGCTCCGACCATCAGGTTTGATAAGGTATGTGCTTTATAAATCAAACAAAACATGGACTCAAAAATCACCTGAAGGATGGAGCTACCACATAGCAGAGACAGGCAAAAAGATACCCTTTTTTTAAGAAATGAGGTGAAGGCAGAGATATGGTGGTTGATAGCTGAAGAGATCAGAGAGCCGAGAGAAACTGCAGAGTTTGTAGCTCCCATAGCAATGGTACGTAAATAGAACAGGGAGATCAATCTCTGTGTCAACTTTAGATACCTCAATAAACCCATTGTGGTAGATAGATTACCCCTGCCTATCATCTCTTAAACGCTTAATTATTTTAGGGGAGCAGTCACCTTTAAAACTTTAGACCAATCAGTGGCCTAGCACCAGACACCTTCTGGAAAAACACAAAATAATTGTTCACTCCTTTTGGAGTGTTCCGATATTGCAGGATACCCATTGGACTAGTTAATGCAACTGTCCTATTTCAGGGAGTCATGACGCACCTAGATGACATCTAAGTCTACTCAGCTAGGAAGAAGACCAGGACAGGAAACTAGGGCATGTTCTTCAAAGAGTCAGAAACAAGACAAAATATTGAAGTAAGCAAGTGTAGAGCAGAAGTGGTAGATTATTTAGGACATACTACTGGGGAAGTTTGGTACAAACCCAAGCACAGTCTTGAAGGCGATCAAAGAAGGTCCTATCTGCAGAAAAAGGACAAGCTGAGATTCTTATTTGCACTAGCTGAAATTAAAATGTTTTCCTCCATTACCCAACCCCTTAACTAACTCATGACAAAAGAAGCGGAGCACATGTGCGAAGAAGAATGTCAAAGGGCCTTGGATGACATAAAGGAGGAATATATATAGGACGGGGCAGCGGTTCTCAATGTTGGCCCTAGATGCTTCTAGAGCCTTTGATAGCCTAAATTGTGAGCATCTACGACTGACCCTTGAGAAATTTGGGTGCGGTCCAATTTTCACTCGTATGATCCTGGCCAACTACAGGAACCCCACAACACGGCTAATGGTTAATGGCCAACTTACAGACAGCATCCCGGCTAGTAAGGGGACGAGGCAGGGGTGCCCATCTTTACCACTGATTTTCACGATGGCCATGGAGCCCCTAGCGCAGAAAGCCTGCGATGACCAGGAAATCCATGGGGTGGAGGTAGGAACTAGGGGACCCCAGAAAATCACACTCTATCCGGACGATGTTCTTGAAAGATACAACTCACTCACTCCCTGTGACCATAAACCTGTTTGATAGCTTTGCCAAGGTCTCCGGGTTTCACATCAACTACCCTAAATTCCAGGCCCTTAACATTACCGAAGACCCAGATCGAGTGCCAGAATGGGAAAGCCGCCATGCACTGAAATGGTAACGGAAATCTACGAGATACCTGGGGATACACTTGGTATCTGATTATGGGAGGCTATATGGGGCTAATATACCAGAATTACTGAAAACGTTAATAGCGGACCTTAGGCGTTGGGACATGCAGGAGTTATCCTGGCTTGCTCATATAACGGCAGTCAAGATGTCCCTCCTCCCCAGGTTCCTGTACGTTATGGGACGCTCCCAATACGTGTCCCGGGCCCAGCGATTAAAAACCTACAAAAGGAAGTGATGTCCTTCATTTGGCACAGGAAAAAGCCCCGGGTTCCTAGCAAGGTTTTGTAATGGGCGCCAAGAGAAAACCAAAATAGGTGGATAACGGTGGAAAGGGAGGCAACTAGGGTCCCTCTGGAGAGCCTGGGATTCCTGCGAGCTAGGCATAGAGGTAATGGAGGAACACTCCTGGAAACAACCAAAGCCACACTACGGTATTGGCACAAGGTGCTGCGGGGTAAAAGAATAAAAATAGGAGGAGGCCCTCTCGCGCCAGTGACACACAACCCAGACTTCACGCCAGGACTGCAGCCTGGCTTTTGGACACACTGGGGAGGGGAGGCAATCCCTGACACTGGGGGACTTGTACGAGGAGGGGACAACCTTGACAATTGAGGGATGCAGGGACAAATTCCAAATCCCAGAGAGGGAACGCTTTCACTACACTCAAGTCAGACACTGGATCCCAAACACCAAAACAAAGGAAGGGGCAACCCGGGACACAGTAGGTTTAGAATTTACCATGAAGGAGGGGGAGCCGGAGAAAGGGGTGTCAAGACTCTATTAGCCGATGAGTGGAGCAAACCCGTGGGAGACCCTACGGCACTTGCAGAAATGGGAGCAGGATGTAGGGGAGCCAGTACCCAAGGAGGTATGGAGTCAAATATGGCGACGGGCCACGAAAGGCTCCAAATGTGCCTCAACTAGAGAGGCGGCATACAAAATGCACTTGATGTGGTGCAGGACACCACAGCTGCTGCATTCCATTAACCCGGAGTACCCCCCAACATGCTGGAAAGGTTGTGGGCAATTAGGAGACTTAATCCATATGTGGTGGGCCTGCCCAATGGCAGAGATATATTGGAAGGAAATCCTAAGCCACACCAAAGAGTTGGTGGGCGTACAACTCCCCCTAGATCGGATGGTAATCCTGCTGGGAAAGGCGGTTGAGGGATGTTATGCGAACACTGTGTATAAAGCTGGCCTCAGCACCCATCTGCTGAGCTCGACTAGAATCAACCGAGCACAAGCATGGAAAAACAAACAGGGGCCGGTAGTGGCCAGAATGTGGGAGAGACTGTGGGGAGTGAAAAGGTAACGTCACTGGCAAATGGATCGCTCTCGAAATACCAGAACACATGGCTGCCGTTCCACGAGTTTATGGATGATAGGGAACAAAAATGTACTTTAATCCTAACTCCCATGAATAGATAATCTGCCACTCAAGAATTGCGCCACACTTGTTAGTTCAATATTTTCAAAAGAACATTTCTTTTTATTCCTTATTTGCCCTTTGAATTCTTGTTGACACGTGTTTCGGCTACTCAAGAGCCTTTCTCAAAACAGAACAGGGCTTTATTAGGTACATATCTTAAGTGGAAGGTTAGAATTTATGGCCATACGAAAGGTTGAGCTTAACCAAAACCTTTGGAGAATTAATAGATTTAATTCCTGTGTGTGAACAACAATTGGATTGGAAATATTTCTTTCTGCATTATTTTCACTATAGGGATTTACCCGGGATTTATGGAATTAACGGGTAAGAGATTTCTACTGTTCTATGTATTACGCTCAAACATGAATATATTATTGTGTGTCGAATGTAGATTTACTGCAACCCATTAGAGGGAACAATACTGTAGTCTGTAATACATGATAGAATCACTATAGAAATAATACAAATGAGAATTTGTGTTTAATATTGAAACCTTAAATATAAAATGTGGATTTATGTATGAGGAATTATTTTAAACAATATATTTTTTCTGTTTCTCTGTTTGTTATTTTACTTATTATCCACTATTATTATTTTTTATCTTTTTTTGTTCTCTTATCACTTATATTGTTTTGTATTTATTATGAATTTGATGCACATTTTGATGTAATTATTTGTATTGCGATGTACTGCATTTGTGAATTATCTATTACTTTTATTTATTTTCCAAAATATATGTGATTTAATATTGCATAACCCCCCCCCTTTCCTATTCCTTTCTTTTCTTCGTTACCTTCCTTTCCTTACCCAAACCTTTTTGAATACAAAAATGTTTTTGAACATTATATAATAATTGTGTTAATAGAATAAGATATGTACCTAATAAAGCCCTGTTCTGTTTTGAGAAAGGCTCTTGAGTAGCCGAAACACGTGTCAACAAGAATTCAAAGGGCAAATAAGGAATAAAAAGAAATGTTCTTTTGAAAATATTGAACTAACAAGTGTGGCGCAATTCTTGAGTGGCAGATTATCTATTCATATTAGTAACCAAGGAGGTAGGGGATTGGTTCCTCCAACGAATGCCACATAGGATGCGACACGGCTGAGAGGCCAAATCAAACCCATCTTGGTCGCCAACAGAAGAAGTTGTACCGACACATATCCCAAAACACTAATCTGTTAATCCTAACTCCCTCCACAAGGTTCCCATCCTGTGAACGCTGTGTATTAATGACATGAACTGGTGCACAATGCACCTTTTCGTATTGGACACTTGTGGTGCCTTCATCAAAGTCAGACGTTATTTGGCAGAAGGGAGGTGGTGGGTAGAGGGGTGTGCTATAACAGTTATACTCATGAGTACTTGTGCAACAAAACTAAGGACAGAAATGATGCTTGTAACTTGTGCTCCTGAGAAATAAAATTTGTAAAAAAAATATATATATATGTAAGGGAATTGGAGCAGTACCAAACCTTGTCAAGGTGAGGAGATGCAGACAGGAAGGGTGGTTTGAAAGAAAGGGCATTGGAGAGGTCGTCATAGGATTTTGGTACGTGGGGAAGGAAGTCTCCTTTGAGAAAGGGATGCTGGTTAAAGGAAAGGCTTTAAAACTGCCTAAAAACGTATATGTGCCAGTATTGCTGAGATGGGGCACCCTTGGCAGTACCGCAACAAAGCAAAAGACATGGGCCTCCTACTAATGGCCTGCCAAGACATGGTATAGAGAGAGCTATGCAGAAATGTACTGGGAATCCAACAGAGTTTTGCAGTCCCTGCCACACAAATGTGGCTCAAGAACACAGAAACGTAACCGTTTTTATAGGGTTTTACACAATTAGTCTTATACAGTAGAGTCAGTACACTACATTCAGTTGGATACATTAACAAATAACATCCTAAGAGAACATCCTCCGACTTGGAAGGCATGGCTTTACAGAACCATTCAATTTCACTTGGACTACCTACACGATACAAAACACCTCTTGAGGATCTTCCCACGACAAATAGTTTGACCCAATCAGATACCTAGCACCCATGTGATACCTGTTCTGGTTCTCAGGCAGCTTAACATATCTACATCAGTTGATGTAGTCTGGATACCATCATATACACATAGTCTTATGGGCCTTGTGTGGGTGCCAGCCAATCAAATTTCTTACCATGCCACTTCCCCTAAACATGGCTGCAGTCACTGCTGGTATCCGTATAAATGATCTACTACAAAAAAGAGGAAGAAATGACTGCATTTTATAACCTATTTTTTTTCGAAATTTTGGGTTGTTGTGGCATCTGTTAGCTTTGTGACTGGTGGGTTGGAGCTTTGTGGATATGTCACCTGGTGTGGAACTCAGAGAAGTGGTCTAGAAAGTTGGGAGATGGAATAAGAATAAGTTGAGCTTGGCTGAGAGAGGGTGTAAGATACACCTGGTGGATTAAGGGTGGTGGATACAATATACCGGTTTCACTTCAAATCAGCACCTCTGGTCCATATTCGTCCACACCACATTGTGTTTTCAGAATGTTTGTTAAGCTGTAGTTTTCATGTGTGAGGGCAAGTTAAGGTGTTGGCTTTTTTAGGTTACGTTTAGTTTAATGTTAGTTCTGTTTACCAACAGTTTGAACTTCAATGTTTATAGGCTTCAAGTTTTTGTATAAAATGAACGTTGGCTCGAGGTGGGAGTTTTGGATTTGGAGAACTTCACGTTCCAGAAATTCAGGACGGTAGAGAAACGGCTAAGCTGAAGTCAGAGGGTGGAAAGAGTCACAGATGAGCGGATACCTACATATCCAATAAACCAAGTTGAAACTTACCTTGTGCCTACAAGTCTACACTCTTCAGGCGACACAACAAAATCTTCCATGATATTGTTATTTTTGAAGGGAGGTGTGTGTATATTTTGTGCGACTTAAGTTGCTACGTTTCAGATTACATGCAAACTATTTATATCATATGTATGCATATTGTTTTCTTTGTTTTCTCTTGTAAGTGCAGTCCTTTTGGGGACTAAATTAAAGACCTTTCTTGGTCCATAGTGCTTATTAATGGTATTCTGCCCAGCAGAGCACGATCTGGCTTCCCTTGCTTGCCACCAGACAGCCGCTTCCTGGATTCCCCTTCTGGTCCTCTCTCCAGACCTCCAACCCCCTGTGATTGGTCTGGCACCGTATGGCTTCTCAGAGCCAAGCTCCTAGCCCTGTAGTTCGCCCAGGCACTCATTCCACCTCCCAGTGCCCTTTTGGTAACTGCAATCCTTTTTCGGCCTAAATTAAGATCTTGCTTGGTCCATAGTACTTTTTAATGGTATTCTGCAAAGCAGAGCGCCATCCGGCTACCCTCGCGAGGCAGCCACTTCCTGGCTTCCCCTTCTGGGCCCTCCATCCAGCCCTCCCAACCCTGTGATTGGTCAGGCAGCTCATTTAAGACAGCTTCCGAGGGAAGCCCCCTTTCCGTGCAGCCCCCTCGGCTAAGGGCACTGGGCAAAGACAAACTCCTGCAGAAGCAGCACCAGATCGTGCTTGCCAGTGTTACCCAGTGGAGCCTGCAGTACAGCCGTCAACCAGCAGCGACTGACAAGGTAAGCAAGGTGCCGGCAGGGGGAACAGCTCTAACTGCTCCCTATTAAACTGTCCCACCCCACTTATTACACCTATTACCAAAAGCCTTGTAGTCTGCTGCACATTGCCCACAGTTGTATGTTATCCATATCAGGAATTTAAACCTCAATCCAGGAATCCTGATTCTGGGTGTTGAAATTAGGCTTTTTTGCCCCTCTATTCTGAAAATGTGAATCTAGGTGCTTGCATTTGCTGTTTTTGAAGATGGGCGTTCCACTCTCTATCCACATACTAGACATCCTCCACTCTATTGGCACTGTGTTCCCAAGCTCTAGGTGCTCCATCGCCTCTACTGGGTCCAGCCCTTGGTGCACTCTAGCGCTCAGCTCTGCTCTGAGCGAAACAACTTCAGAACTAAGTCTCTGCATAGTGAGTCTCCTGCGGCTAGCGAAGGAAGGCAGGCAAGGGATCTAGTCTCGGTCTCTTGGCAAGCTCGCCCTCTGCCTGCCGCTGGACTATCTTCTCTGGTCTAGACATCCTTTCTTGTGTACTTGATTCGTCTGTGTCTGGCTTGCTGTTAGGCCGGCTGGAGAGTTTGTTGTGCACTGTGCACTTTGTCCCGTTCTCTCTTTCTCCCCCCCTTTCATCTCTCTGCGCTCTCCCTCCATGGTGCTTTCCATCTTCCCTATCTTCTCCAACTACTACTCTATCACCTATTCTATCTCTCTTTCGAAGTCTGGATGGAAAAAGTTCAAGAAAGGTTTCCAATCCAGGCCTTCCCATCGCTGACACCTTTGTCAACACTTTTTCCAGGCAGACTGTCACCAACATCCTCTTTGTCAATCCCTTCCAGACCTTTGGATTGCCTGTATTGCTCTCAGTGCTCTCCCCTTTCTCTTCTTCACTCATTAACAGTGGAACCCGATGGCAAGTACTCTTAGCATACTTCCCTTCCTCTAGGGGCATCATTAATGTCTACCAGAATAGCACTGTCATGTTCCAGGGATCTCAGGCCAACCTCCTCCTATTTGATAGGCATCTTCATCTCTTAACTTCCTCCCTTCTCTTGCCACTCCTCCGTCTGCCTCTGGCCCCTTCGCCATCACTGACGGGTGTACCACATTCCTGTACCCCTCTTCGAAAAAGCTTCAAAGGTGGCAACCACCTCCACTTAGCTACCCTCAACTCTCGATCTGCAGTTTAACATTTCTCTGACATCTGCCACCTCCTGGAAGACTTCGACCTTGAAGTCCTGGCTCTCACAGAGACATGCTTCACAGCTAGCTCTGTCACTAGTTTTGGCACACTCCTCCCAGAGGGCTACAAGATCCACTCTAAGCCCAGGCCTAACTGGTTTGGAGGTAGTGCCCCTGATATCCCCTGAATGTGTTCCTGCTACTAACACACCCACTCAGTCCTACTCTTCCTTTGAATGCCTCGTCTGCAGGCTTGGTGACTAATCCTCACGCTGACTCTTTACACCAACTAGAGGACCTCTGGTCAAGTCTCCCTCTTCCTCTCGGAATAGTCTGACCTCACCTCTTCACTATTGGCCTCCACCTCCAAGCTTCTCTTCCTCTGAGACTTCAATATTCACCTTAGCTCCCCTGATGCAGCCTCTGGACTCTTCTGCAGCCTTCGTTACTCTCTATCCCTCACATCCTTCCCTCTGGTCCTCTCAACTCGATCTCTTGGGTTCCCCAACTAAGCTTCTGCCAGCACTACTGCCTTCTTCGTCATTCAACCAATAAAGCGAGTTTCAGTTGCTGCTTTTGGCGCCACGTTCATTCCCCCTCCACTCCAGCCACAGACACTGACACAGCACTTGCTAACCTTCAACTCTCCATCTCAAACACTCTGGACATCCCTGCCCCTGTCATGAGGATCTGCATGAAGCCTGCCTGCAAGAGCAACACCGGTATGATTTTGACCTAGCCTTTCTGAAATACAAGTGCAGAGCTGCTGAGCAGCAGTGGCAGGCTTTGAGCACATTCTCTGACAGACTGGCCTGCCGCCTGCTCCAAAGGCAAAACAGACTCTTCATCCGCTCGCAGAAGGCGGCCTATATCCAAGCCTGCGTCTCTGGGGCCACTAACAACACGGGTGAACTGATAAAAATATGCAAGGAACTTGCCAATCCTACCATAGTCTCCACTTCTCCTCTGCCATCCCTGACCCTCTGCACTGCTCTTGCCGCACACTTCATGACCAAAACTCAGGATACCCTGTCCTCACTCTCCTCTACAGCCCTCCCTTCACCCTTACCCGCTCTCAGACCTCCCTTGGCCCCCCTGGACCTTTCACTCCTACTCTCCTCTTTCTCGCCCGTATCACCGGATGAGGTTTCTAGACAAGTCTGCTCTATGAAAGTCTCTTCCAAACAGGTGCTCCGCTGCTTCTCCAGAGCTATCAAGAACAACATTGCCTCCCTTGCTCCAGCCTTGGCTTATTTCTGCAATCACTCCTTTGCCACTGGCTCCTTGACGCTAACCTCAAGCACTCCCATGTGCACACTCTCCTCAAAAACCCTTCTGCCGACCACTCCTGCCTGGCTAACTACCGCCCTATCTTCATTACCCCCTTCCTGGGCAAACTCTTGGAGAAGCTGTTCATCTCCCAGTTGACCCACCACACTGAATCTGTTGGTTGTCTCCACGACCACCAGTCTGGCGTCAGAGCAGCCAGAGGCACAGAAACTGCACTCCTGAACACCTGTGAAGACTTGCTCTCAAATCTCGATTAGAACTCTCCTTCCATTCTCGTACTACTTGACACTTTTCTCTGCCTTTGATACAGTCAATCATGCCACCCTTATAAATCGGCTCTGTGATACCCTTGGCATCACAGACCTGGCACTGGACTGGTTGACCTTCCTCTCAACTGGCCTTTTTCTCTCCTCCATCACTGTCCACCTGCGGCGTCCCTCAATGCTCTATCCTCTCGCCGTGGCTCTTCAACATTAAGCTTGTTCCCCTAGCTCATTTGATCTCCGCCTTCTCTCATCATTTAGAGTGTTATGCAGATGTCATGCAGCTTTACTTTAAGCTTCCCTCAGCTGCCTCCTCTTCTTCCGCTCCCATTCCTGACAGTCTGACTGCTATTCAGGCACAGTGTGCTGCTAAGGATATCTGCCTTAATGCCAGTAAGACTCGGATCCTTCACACTGGGACCCCAGCTCCCTCCTTCTCTCCTACTCTCTGACCGCTCTCCTTCGCCCCTGTCCCCTCACACTCTTGTGAGGCAAAAAACCTTTGTGTCATCTTCGACTCATCTCTCCTTCTCTCCTCACATCACAGACCTTGCCAAGAAGGCCCATTTTCAGAGGATTCTCCCTTGCCTCACCTTCCCCCAGAAACTCAATATCTTCAGAGCTCTGGTCCTCTCTAGGCTGGACTACTGCAACAGCCTCTTCCTCCCTTTACCCACTCAACTATTCCAGAAATGGAATGCAAGACTTATTTTGACCTCAGTCCCAGGGACCGCATCTTTCCAGCCCTAGAATCTCTCCACTGACTCCTGGTTGCTGAGAGAATTAAGTGCAAGACCATCTGCATCACCCACAAGGCTTTCTGGGGCCTGGGCCCACACTACACCCAACTCTCTCTTCCTAAATACCTCCCTGCTAGAGCCCTTCACTCTTCTAACTCCAAGTCTCTACTGATCACACGCTTTTCAAAGCAGAAAGGGGTGGGTAATTATCTCTTTCGCAGGAGCTTCCCACTGGAATGACCCCCCTGCCCCTCACAGACTTTAGCCAGATCTCCTTAAGTTCTGGAAGCTTCTCAAGGCCCTCCTTTTCCCTTCTTCATTCCCTCTCCCCCCTCCCCTGCTAATGTCCCCATCTGCTGCATTGTGACTGGCTGCCTGGTTCCTTCTGATTCATACAGGGCACCAGGCCATTCTCGTCCAACTATCCCAGCACCTCTGCTCCCCGGACACCTCACGAACCCCAAACATGGACTTGCCATTTTGAGCTCCCTGCCCCTGCACTAGCCTGGCTGGGCCTGCACCCCTATTGAGCCCATCCTGCCCCTTCTTCACACTTAGCATGTGGACCTCACCCCCCTGCACTCTCTGCATTCCCCTAGCACTTGCCCACCTGGCCTCCCCTTAGCACTTGCCTATCTCAGGGGCACTCTACTCCCCCTTCCCACCTCCACCCCAGCTCTTGCATGCTCTCCACTCCGACCTGCACTTCCTTTCCTTCCTTAGCATTAGCGCATTCCACTTTGACAGGCACTTTCCCCCTCCCCTGCACTTTCTGTTACTGCACTTCCATGATCCGAATGACAAGGCCTAGTAGGACCATTTTTGTTATTCTTCCGCCCCCCCCCCTGTATTGTTGTGCCTTGAAACACCATTTGTGATATAGGTGCTTTATAAATACCCTATAAATAAACAAAAATGAATGTGTGCAAATTATTTAAAGAATGTTCAGAGTATGCAATTTCCACATTTATTTTGCTGTGTGCGTAATATCTTTACAATGATAGGAATATGTACAGTTAATACAACACACAGGGAACATTGTTGGAATTTGATAAGGTATCAACATAATATTGGTTAACATAACAAATGAACAAATTACTTATCTCTCAGTAATGTTCTTTCTGATTGACCTTCCTCCCACGGATTCCTCACCTTTGATATCCGTCTCCCAGCGCAGCTGCTCTTCTGAAACCTTTCCACTGCCAGGTGGAGCAGCACAGCCTCATGACGGCTCAGCCCGACACCTCTACGAACCAGACGCTGGACATGATGTTTGTGCATGTATATATAGAGGCACTGCACCCTGTGAGCTTAGTACCACCCTTTTCCCTTAGCCCTTTGAAACAGAGGAACTACAGAACAAAGGTGTACTAGCTATCCACCAAGAGGAGCAGATAGGGAGGGTGATGAGGAATCCGCAGGAGGAACATCCATTAGAAAGAACATTGCTGAGAGGTAGGCAATGTGTCCTTCCTCCCAGCCTCTCGAGAGGATAGCTCAGGGGCAACGCGCTAGACTTGGGAGAAAGACGACACGGAGCAAGACCGGTTCGATCCCCAAGTCCGCGCTTGTAAACCTCTCGGTATTAAGTGCGTTATAAATAACCAATTACAATTACAGATTCCTCACCTTTGAAAGACTGCCAAAGCAGCACATAAACCTGGAGAAGGGAGGATAGCAAGGATACCACCTTAACTAAAAAACTCTGAGGGACAGCTCTGCCAAAACGAGCGTCCTGACCAGACATAGAATCCATGCACAGTAATGCTTAGCGAACGCGTGCAAAGTCATCCACGGGGCTACTTAGCAAATATCCAAAAAAGGACTCCATGGCGCAGAGCTGATGTGGTGGCCAGCCCTCCACTGGAGGAAACCCTGAGACCCTCAGGGGCCTCCTTGCCAGCCAGATCATAGGATTCAGAGATACAGAGAATGATCCATCAAGACAGGGTCAGTTTGGTCGCAGTCCACGCCAGCTCAGGCACCAGCATAACCAACGAAAAGCTGTTCATAAATTGGGACCTCCCTCCTCTGAGAGAACTAGAACTTGAGAGATCATACCAGACTCCTCTGCCCTGGAAGGATGAAGACAGCAAGGTGGATGTTTTCAGAGAGTAGGAAGTCCAAGGCCACCTTTGCAAGGAATGAGTGTCTAACTCTCAAATTAGCCTTTTCCTTGGAGGAAGTCAAGCAGGGAGGATCAACTGACAATGCCTGGAACTCACTCACCCATCTAGCGGAAGTGAGCAACCAGGAAAATCACCTTTCCTTTGTGGCAAATGCCAGGGAAGGCAGAACTGTTACAAGAGACTATAAGAAGATCACTGAGTCCAGAGCAATCAAGATCATTGTGGATCCAAACAGGTGCAGTCTGCTGAGAACCAGCGGTATGACACGGAGGTGTGACAATTCATGGGATCTCATCACTTCTCCCCAGAGGGGAGCCCTTCACTGTGAGGCTAGGGAAGCGAGCCTGCTGCGCAACATTCCCCATATGAGTGGTGGCAAGCAGGACCTCACATGGAGAGCCTTCCCTATTGGGTATAGGGACTCCCGTTCCGTGATTGTACTCCCTACTCCTCTTTCCTAAGAGACCCTCATTGTCCGAAGAAGTCCAACCTGAAGAAACTCAAGCATGTTGTGACAAGATACCAAGGAGTCAGACACAGAGGTGGCATGTTTCAAAGTGAGAATTGTTTATAAGAAAGGAAAACCTAACTATCCCTTACTCTAGAGGGAGTCCTCTATCTAATAAATAATAATCATGGGTCAGTCTAGTCAGAATGTCAGTTCAACAAATAAATCTGTCCTTGTTCAAACCCTTGATCTAGCCCTATCACTACTAACGGAAAATCATGAAATACTATTCAGGAGGATGACTCCCTCCTACTGATAAACAAAAGGTTTTTAACTTTCCAACAATAAACACTTAGAATTCAAATTGGGATGCCAGGAGAATGACTCCCATTCCTGACTCAGTTCCAACAAGGATTTCCAAGGTTATATTTGTCTGTTAGTCTAGGGTACAGTTTCCCAACCTGGAGAAAGTCTCCCTTCTCCTGGTATAAATACTTCCTTGTTATGATCAACAAACACTTTCAATCAGACACAACTTCTGCCACAGTTTAACCAATGAGTGTTGCACTTTCCTCCTTTACACTCTGGGTAATGGTCCAGAGATCCTCTCTTTGGTTCTCTGATAATTTAACAATGATTCCCAACTTTGAACAGTATCTCTCTTGATGAGATTGGTATGAGGGAGTTTACTTTTGACCCACATAGCACAGTTATTTTCTTCAGTAGTTTATTCATTGCTACCGTGTCAAGGGAGATCACCCCAACATCATGATTAGGGTTCTTTGCCCCAGTGGCCTCATCTCCACCACTGGGCCAAAAGAGCACACTTTCAATGTACAGATTAAAGTCTTTTACTAGTAGCAATGTCTTTAACACTGGGCCGAGGGAGACTACTCCTGATGAACAGAATGCTGCGTCTTTCAACAGTAGCCTTATCTCTGCCACTGGGTCAAGGGAGATTACTTGCGATGTAAAGTTCACAATTTCTTTCACTAACAGCCTTTCGCTCCGCCAACCCTGTATTCCCACCGGGTCAACTGTGCCTCCCTTTACCTTCCTTTGAGTTGTGGCACATCACTGGTTCTTCCTGTGATTAGGGTCAGTCTTGGCGGCTGCTCTAGTTTCTGTGTTCTGTTTCTGCTGCTCCGCGATGGTTCTGCGGTTCTTGACTCTGCATAGTGTCGGCTTAGTTTTTGGATCGAACGGTCCACCTCATCAAGGTCACACAATTGTTTCTCCTCTCTGCTCTAATAGTGAAGTCTGCTCCGGGTAGACCCCCGCAGTGCTCTCAGCCTGGTGCCGGAGTCCCCAGTTCTTCAGACTGTCCTCATAATTTATAACACCCGTCTGATCCACTCCTGCTGCTGTTCCCAGATGGACTTGACACTTTAAGTCCATTATATTTTTGTATACAATGTTGCCAGTTCCTCCCCGGTGGACTACCAGAGTCCTTTATCACATTCAAGGGATTGATCTTCACGCATCCTTGGGACCTCCTTGTCTCAGTACTTGAGGAGTATACCATGTTACAAAATAAGATGTTGGCACTATGAAGCGTGTGTTATAAGAATGTGGTGGGTGAGTTGCGGTTTCAGATGGAAGGGGGTCAGGGAAGGGACTAAAGAATGAACGTCTCCACTGCCAAGAGGGGAATCCTCCCCTGGAAGGTCCTCCCTTGTGTCACCACCCCTAAGGGGGCCATTGGTTAGCTGCTGCATCACTCTATCCCTACAGGGAAGGTCTCCCTCCTGAGATAAAGTGACATCATCCAATGATTTGTCACACTGCACAGCCCAGAAAGTTCAAACCTGGGAACGGGAAGGTTGTGGAAAGAGGTTGGTCCTCAGTCGAGTGGACCAGGTGGAAAGGTCGGAGTACTCTGACTCGACAGAGAACCATCCTTCTTGGAAGCTGGAAGAAGTCAGACAGTGGCGTGACGTCTGGGTGGTAACTGTGTGGTCCATAAACTGCGCCGACACTGACAAGCCAAAGGCTCCATGGAGCCGCAAACACATACAAGAAAGCAGAGAGAAATGCTGGGACTGTTTACAGAGAATGAGCCAGCCTGTAACCCCAGGAAGAGCTGGTGACGCACCCCCATCCAATTCAAGGTATGGCGGAAGACCCACTCGGGGCGAGGTAAAGACGCTGCAGGAGTAACCTCCCTCGTGCCAGGGATTGTGAGAACCACCACTACCTGGACGTTCTCCTTGCCGGCCAGGTGCGCCGTAGTCAGGGACATGCTGTTCTCCAGAGCCCAGAACCACAATCACATTGCTTCTCCACAGAGCGGCAAGGAGCCTACACCATCCAGTGTGTTGAGATAATGCATATCTACCCTTCACAAAGGGGAGGAAAGCAACCAGGGACAGCTAGATTGTTCTCAGCTCCAGCAGATGGATGTGCTTCTGGCAATCCAATGAGGACTATAGTCTGCTCACCACAAGGTCTTGGAAGTGAGTGCCCCAGTCTTTTAAGCACACATCAGTGACAAGTCACTTGTGAGGCAAGATTGATGAAACTCCTCCTTCAGGAGGTTGTCCTTCATGGACCACCACTGAAGGTCTCCGGACACCCTCTCTGAGATCAGTAGGTGGACTGATGTTCGTCCCTGAAACTGTGACCACTGTTAGCTCAGAAACCACTGCAGCGATCTCATGCACAGTCGGGCCTCTGGTACCATAAGGATGCAGGAGGTCATTAAGACCCAGCAAGTGCAAGAAAGGAGAGGCTGGACCTTTCGTCTGTGACTGGAAAACTTGTACCATCTTGTAGATGTTCACCACTCAGTCCTCAATTAGGAATCCCCGACCCATGCGAGTGTCCAAGATGGCTCAGATAAATCGGAGGCACTGGGACGGCCAAATGCAAGACTTCCTGAAGTTCAAGGAGAGGCATAATCTGAGCAACAGACTGCAGTTCTTGTACAGGTGTGTCAATGCTAGGATTGGGGAGGGAGTTTGGACAAGTCAGTCATTCAGATAGGGAAAAATATGAACGGCTTCCCTTCCATGGTGAGCTGCCACCACTGCTAGCAGCTTGGTGAAAACCCTGGGTGCCAAACAAAGTCTGAACGGCAGGACCCTAAACTGGTAGTGAGCTCCCTACCTTGAACCTCAGGTACCTCCTGTGCCTCTTGTGGATGGTCACGTGGAAGTAAACATCTTGGCGATCCAGGAAAACTAGCCAGTAGTTTAGGTCCAGGGACTGGGGATCTGGGTTAGAGTGACCATCTTCAACTTGTCCTTTGCAAGGACAAGTTCTAAAGCTGCAGATCCAGAATGGGTCTCAGAGCATTAGTTTTATGGCCCCCTGCTTTGCCAGAAGGTGGCGGAGCTCCTCTAGCAGAAGAGGATCCAGGAGAAAGACATGATGGCATGAGGGGTGGTCGGGAGGGTGAAGGGCAAAAGGGAAGCAGTACCCCTATTGTATGACCTGTAAGGCCCAGATGTGGGAAGTAGTATTTTTCCATTCCTCATCAAACAGGGATCTGCGGCCCCATACTGGGAACTGATGGCAGAAGTCCACTTCAGAGAGGCTTTGCGCTAGGGGTTAGGAAGGGCACAGTGGAGATGGAGGCTTCTCCCCTCTGTGCACCCGGGACCCTACGCCTGTAGGCACAACGCTGCCCTTGCTTGCCTGACAGGCTTGTTCTCTAGGTCTATGGGTATAAGTGGAGAAGGTCTAAAAAATGCTCCCTGCTTGCCTTGCAGGTTGCTGGTGGACTGCCAGACCCAGTGACTTAGCAATAGCCTTAGAGCCTTGGAACTCCTATAAGGACTCATCGGCCTTGATGCTGAATAACTTCATGCCCTCAAAGGGCACATCCAGAAGCTTCTCTTGGCTGTCCAAAGCGAAGCTGGACATCCTGAGCCAAGAAAGTCTGCTAAAGACTGTGCTCAAGGCCATCAATATTCCTACGCAGTCTGCAGTATCCAGGCCAGACTGCCATATCTGACGGGGGGATTCCTTGCCATCCTTGATAAGGGCCACAAAAGCTTCATGCATCTCCCCACTCAGGGATGTGCTTGGACGCCTACAACCATGACCAAACACAGGCCAAAGGGGAACTTGGCAGAGCACAAGAGGTGTCTATGCAACAGAGACCAAGGCTTCAAGAGCCTAAAATCTTTCCTAGTCCATTCGTCCAGTCTCTTGCTCTCCCTGTTAGAGGGCAAAGAAGGGAACAAAGTAGTTTTAAGGTTTGCCGTAGCGGCCTGGACCACCAAGCTTTCCGGAGAAGCATGGGCATAAAGGAACATGGGGTCTAACGGTGCCAGTCTATGCATATTTGCCAGGTTGCAGGCCACTGTGATAACTGAAGCTGGTTAGGCACATAGTTCCAGCACGAGCCCCTCTACTGCTCGATTGAAATGTAATAGTGTCTCCTTCTTTGGCTGCTCGTCCACGATGTCAGTAAGTTCATACTGCACTGTTGGACGTGAAGGAGCCTACAGTCGAAAGGTGTTGACTACCATCACCATTAGACAATGTAAAGCGACCTGTGGTTTGCTCGGAGTGACAGCAGGGAAGGTGTCCAGGCCACTTGCCTCCTGCAAGTTGGCCACAATGTCCACCAACTGTACTTGTTACCCATAAAACCCCTCCAGGAAGTCCCTGACTTTCCAAGGGGGAGGGGCTCCAGCCTGAAAGGGACTGGGTCCCCCTCCTCATCATGTCATCCAACTGGGACATATATGCTCTCCTGGGGAGCAGGTGAAAATCTGTCAGGACTCCAGTGTTGCCAGCATCGGTTGGCATGTCCAAAGAGGGACCTGAGGTCGCCTGGGAATGGAACAGTATGCAACTTAGATATGACATTGTCACGTCTGCTTGGGGATTCCCTGGCAGCTTGTCTGTGCACCATGGGATCCATCGGCTTGGCCAAAGCCGTTGACGCAGATGCTGTGGTCACTGGCTTCGGGGCGGAAGCCGCTGGCACTGGGCCTTGGCAAAGATTTGTATTTATTGATTTATATAGCGCTTTACACCAAAGCGCTGCACAATTGAACAACTTGATACATAAAAACATAAAACAATGTAACGGTAGAGCAAATTACAGTAATGAATCAGTCAACAAAACAGTAAGAAGAACAATTTATCTGAAGGGAATAGGGAGAGTCGCAGTGGGACTGGGAGGGAGAGGTGGGGAGGAGAAGAAGGAGAGAAGGGGAAGGATGAGAGTGGTGTTGGCGGGGGGTGGAGGGAAATGATCGAGAGGGAGATAAAGGGAGGAGGGGGAGTAAGAAGGGGAAGAGGATTCAAGGCGGGGGGAGAAGGAGAGATTTAAGGCAGGAGCGGAATGAGGAGAAGGTGGGAATAGAACGGATTGAGAGAGGTAGGGAGTTCCAGTGCAGGGGAGCTAGGAGCTGGAAGGAGCAGAAACGGGAGGGGGCACAAGAGGACAGAGGTGCAGTGAGAAGGAAGTGGTCAGCTGAACAAAGGGAGCGGGAAGGAGTGTAGAAAGAGAGGAGGGAGGAGAGGTAAGGAGGAGCAAGATCATTTGAAGACAAGGCAGAGAAGAGCAAGTCATTTTTGCCAAACATCAATTTTGACATAAATCGCTCCCTATTACAGTTGTGGCACTTTTCAAACTTACATAGGCAGATTCCAAATTTCACACAGAGCATGGCAGTCCAACTCCCCAGTTTGTAGGACTTTGTTTCGTCCGTCTAATAATTTTTCGTCATTTTCAGTGAGAAATATTTTACCTAAAATTCTATAACTTTATACATGTGTACATATTATCATAAGGCATGTTTGTATTGAATTTTAAAGTGGCACCATATACACTTTCCTCAGAAGAACAAGTTACTCTCTTACCTGGTAAAGTTCTTTCGATTGGATGTTCCTCCAACATATTCCTCATCTTAGATGTATTCCATCCAGCTTTGCTGCTCTTCGGAAAAAAATTTCGGCACATGGCGCCGTGCGTCGATGTTGTCGAGTCGATGGTCCCTCGAAGGCCTCCGTCGAGGGCGACGTCATCAGGTATATAAGTAGCACGCGCGGCGCCCGTTGGCCTCAGTTCTGTTTTTCCCCTTTTTATCTTTGATCTTGTACTGTGTAGATTGTGCCGGCAGACAGGTATCAGCCTTGCAAGATTTGAGATGGCAATAACTCGGAAAAATCTACAGAGGGTTAGGCTGGGAGGGCGAGGAGGAATACGTTGGAGGAACATCCAATCGAAAGAACGTTACCAGTTGGTAAGTAACTTGTTCTTCGAGTGGATTGTGTCCTCCAACGTATTCCTCATCTTAGATGACTCCCAAAGCAGTATTTTGTATAATTTCTCTGGAGGAGGGGTTAGATTTTTTCAATGCCCTTAGATGGCGGAATAAAGCACTGCTTTTCCAAAAGTCAGTTCCTTAGACTGGGAAGCATCCAGGCTATAGAATTTTTAAAAGGTGTGTAGTGAAGACCAATCTGCTGCTTCACAAATGGACCTTATTGGAACACTTCTTTGAAGGGCTGTCGAAGAGGCGATGCCTCTGGTGGAATGAGCTCTTAACCCTTCTAGTGGGTCTTTTTGTGCTAGTCTGTAGCATTCTGAAATGCAAAGCACGAGCCAGCGTGAAATTCTCAGTTTTGTCACTGATTGACCCAGTTTCCTTCCTGTGTAACCTATAAACAGCTGGTTGACCACTCTAAGTCTGGAAAGTCTAGAGATGTAAAAGATTAAAGCTCTTTTTGGATCCAACCTGTGTAATCTTTCCTCCTCCTTAGAAGGATGGGGTGGAGGATAGAATGCGGGTAAAACAATTTTCTGACTTAAATGAAAATCAGATATTACTTTCGGTAAAAATGATGGTTTAACCCTCAACACAACTCTGTCCGTATGGAACACAGTATAGGGTGGGCCAGAAGACAATGCCTGCAATTCGCTCACTCTTCTTGCAGATGTTAAAGCAACTAAGAAGGCAGTTTTCCATGTTAGTAATCATAATGGACACGTGTGTATAGGCTCAAAAGGAGCACACATTAAGAATTTTAGAACTAAATTGAGATCCCAAATCGGTACTTGAAATGGGTGAGGAGGAAACACATTAGTGAGTCCTTTTAAGAATTGTTTTATGAAAGGAATTTTGAAGTAGGAGCATTCTTCCGACGAGCACTTGAAAATGGAAAGCGGTGCAAGGTAACCTTTTATTGTTCCAATATTCAGACCTCTATGTGCTAGGGTCAGAAGGAAAGATAGTACTTCCGGAATAGAACATAGAAAAGGATCGACATTCTTTTCTCTGCACCAGTTGCAAAACTTTTTCCAATGGCAATGGTATAGAGACTTTGGTGCTGGCCTTCTTGCCGAAAGCAATACCTCCATAACATCATCTGGAAGGTTCCAATCCCTGTATCTCAGCCTTTCAGATACCAAGCATGAAGGTTGAGCATTTTGACCTCTGGATGGAGAACCTGACCCTCCATTTGAGAGAGAAGGTTCTCTCTCTGAGGAAGACGTGCTGGAGGACAGATGGACATGTCTAGAAGGTCCGGGTATCACGTTCTCCTGGCCCAATCCGGGGCAATTAGGATCATGCGGCTCCTGAAGCGTCTCAGCCTCCTGATGACCTGAGGAATGACAGGACTCGGAGGGAACGCATACAATAGTGGTAAATTCCACTCCACCACGAACGCGTCCACTAGGGCTCCTCTCGGGGGAAATTCCCTTGAGCAATACCTTCCGCATTTTCGGTTCATACCGGTTGCAAACAGGTCTACTTGAGGGGTTCCCCAAAGGGCGAAGATCTCTTGAATGACTTCCTGAGCCAGTTCCCATTCGTGGGACACTGTGCTCTGCCTGCTCAGAGCATCTGCCGTCATATTCTCTTCCCCGGATAGATGAATTGCCGCTAAAGAGATTCCCTCCCGAATTGCCCAATACCAGAGCTGCATTGCCTCTCTGCACAGAGGTAGTGACCCCACGCCTCCTCTTTTGTTTAGGTAATGCATGGCCACTGTGTTGTTCGTCATTATCAGGACATTCTTTCCCCTGACAGATGGCAGGAAGGCCTTCGGCGCTAGTCTGATTGCCCTCAGCTCTAAAAGGTTGATGTGTAGTTTGGACTCCGATGGAGACCAATGACCGTTGATTGTCAAATCGTTGGCATGAGCTCCCCACCCCATGAGTGAGGCATCCGTCACTATTGTGATCTCCGGCCATGGTTGCCAAAAAGGTTCTCCTTTTAGGATGTTCTCTGTACAGGTCCACCATAGAAGATCTTGTCGGACCTTGTTCGGAATCTGAAGAAGATCCGTTATTTGACCAGAGAATTGGGACCACCAAGTCTTTAGAGCCCATTGAAGAGATCTCATCCTCAAGCGTGCCTCTGGCACTAGGAAGATGCAGGATGCCATGAGGCCGAGCAACCTTAAAAAGTCGGAAGCCTGGAGATTTTGGGTATTTAGGAATTTGGAAATCATCTGAAGAATGTCTTGAGCCCTCGACTTGGGAGGCAAGCTCTTTCCCAAGGATGTGTCTAATACAGCTCCTATGTACTGAAGCTGTTGGGAAGGTGTCATTTGAGACTTCTTCAAATTGAGGGAGAAGCCTAGTCTGTGGAGGAAGTGGCAGGTGACTTTCAGATGATCCAGTGCTTGCTCGGCAGAACGGGCCCTGATCAACCAATCGTCCAGGTAGGGGTAGACATGAATGCCCCCTCTCCTGAGGTGCGCTGCCACCCCTGCCATTAACTTGGTGAAGACCCTCGGGCGGAGGTCAGTCCGAATGGCAGGACTCGAAACTGATAGTCTGAGTCGCCAACTACGAACCTCAGGTATTTTCTGTGCTTGAGATGAATCTGCACATGAAAATAAGCATCCTGGAGGTCCAATGACACCAACCAGTCCTGAAGTTGAAGGGCCTGAAGGATCTGAGAAAGGGTAAGCATCTTCAACTTGTCCTTCCTGAGGAAATACGGGGAGTACCATCCCTTGTTCCTCTCCGCTGCAGGTACTGGTTCTATAGCACCTTTCTCCAGTAGGGTTAGAACTTCCTGCTGTAGGAACGGGTTTGAAGACTTCAACGGGTGTCTCCCTGGTGGATTGCTTTGAGGTTGCGTTAGAAAAGGAAGGCAGTAGCCTTGGGCTATTATTTCTAGAGCCCAAACATCTGAAGTAATGGCTCGCCATTCTTGCAGATGCTGTGACAGCCTGCCTCCTACAGGTGTTTTGTGATGCAAGTCCTCAAAGTGGTTTTGTGGCGGTTGTTGCAGCCGCTGATGGCAGAGAGGCTGCAGCTGGAGCTGGCTTTGCACGTTTTCCTCGTCCACCGTGAGTGGCCTTTTTCTGGCCCCTTTGACTGGCCATTCCTCTCGCCTTTCCATATGAGGAGTAGTAACGATAGGATCGTCCGCTCCACGATTGTCCTTGCGCACGAAAAGGCTGAGGTTGCCTAATAGCAGCTCCTAAAGATTTGGCAGCTGCTTTTGAGGTCTGCAACTTCTCAAGGCTCTTGTCAGCCTTGTTGCCAAAAAGGTGAGACCCGTCAAAAGGCATGTTCAGAAGGCGGTTCTGTACGTCCGGTGCAAAACCCGACTTCCGTAACCATGCAAATCTGCGCATTACCATGCTTGTGCCCATGGACCTGCTTACACTATCCGCAGTGTCCAATCCACATTGAAGGGATTCCTGCATGGCTTCCTTTCCATCTCTAACGATGGCTACAAACCCTTCCCTTTCTTCCCCTTCTGGTATGTGCTCCGCCGCCATTGCGATGCACTCCCACAGAGTGTACGAAAATTTTGCCAAGGCACATGTGGTGTTGGCTGTTTTTAAAGCCGTTCTCCCAGCTGAAAATACCTCCCGTGCCCAGCCATCCACATGCTTATCGTCCCTGTCTGGAGGGATAGAAGGGTACGCAAGTTTGTTAGAAGCTGTGGCTGCCTGTATGACCAGACTCTCAGGACTTGGATGTTTTCACAGATAGCCGGGGTCGCTACTGGCTGGGTGGTATTTTGAGGTGAGGGATTTATTTACCGGAGGAATAGAATCCGGAGTTTCCCAATTCTTGGCCACCCTATTTTGCAAGGCTACATGAAAGGGTAGTATTGGGTCTTCGGTGGGACCATGGTCCAATATATCTGTTAAATCATCCTGGATGAATTGGGCTGGTGGTCTAGCCCATCCCAAGTAATCTACTACCTTCGTCATTAATTGACGGTATGATGGACTGGCATGCTCTCCTGGTTCTGGTCTGCCAAAGTCATTCTCAGGAGATGTGTCAATGTCACTTGCATTGTGTAAAGATTCCACCAAATCGCTCATTCTGCTTTCTTCTGAGATCAAGCATTCTGGGACATTTGGGGTGCCATATTCTAGCCCAAAAGGTTCATTTTCTCTCCTGTTCCTCAACAATTGAGGTCAGGGACTTGAAAAACTCCTTCCTGGGGAGAGGCTTGAAAACCTTCTCTGGGAGAGGAGGAAGAGGTGTATTACAGGGCTCTGAGGATATTACAGGTTTTGTAACCTTATCCTTCTCTTTTTCTGGCTCTCCTGGCTTGGCTGGAGCCTTTGGCACCGAGGGCTTGACCGAGGGAGTGGTCATCGACAGGGTCTGCTTCGAGGGCGTCAAGGCGGTCTTCGAAGATTTTTCCTTCGAGGTGTGATGGGTCTCGGACAGCGTCGGTGGCATCGAACGGTGGACTTGACTCGAGCGTTTTTCGCTCGGCGTCCTGGAAGGTTCCCTATCCTTCCTTTTTCGATCACCTGGGCTCGAGGGCGCGTGAGTGTCGGAGCGATAACGCTCCCAGCCGGCTTCCGAAGAAGGCGCAGACCGAGGCTTCGCTTTCTCAAACACCTCCATCATTTTGACCCTGAATGCTTCCCACTCTTCGGAAGACGAGTGTTTCGTGGGGCATTTCATCCTTTTCGGAGACTCGCCTGACGACGAGGTGGAGGGAGACCTGTGGCGTTGTTTCTTCGATTTTATTGACGAAGAGCGATGGGAATCGCTTCGGGACCTAGATCCATGCCTTTCACGTCGAGGAGATTTCTCTTCACGGGATCTCAACTCAACGCTAGAGGCTTTAGGATCGGTTTTTCGACCTTCCTGTAGCTTTCCTCTTCTTTCTCGCAAGGCCTTCGCCGTCATCGCCTGACACTTCGTACAGGCCTCCATGTCGTGGCCTTCTCTGAGGCACCACAAACACTCTCGGTGCGGGTCCGTGATCGACATTTTTGAGCCGTACGACTTGCACTTTTTGAATCCCGATCTCGGGGTCGTGGTCGGCGTCGATGACGAGGACATATTTTGTTTGTATTATATATTATTCTTCACAGAACTCGAGGGGCGCCAAATGTCCAAAGCAACGTATACTGCCGAAAAACGGAACTGAGGCCAACTGGTGCGCGCGCGCTACTTGTATACCCGATGACGTCACCCTCGACGGAGGCCTTCGAGGGACCATCGACTCAACGACATCGACGCACGGCGCCCCTGCCGAATTTTTATTCCGAAGAGCAGCAAAGCTGGATGGAATACATCTATGATGAGGAATACGTTGGAGGACACAATCCACTCGAAAATGAAATTTAAGTTGAGAGTGAAATTGAAGCCAGCCAAGGGAGGAGAGAGAAGACGAGATGGAGCCATGGGAGGAAAGGAGACAGAGGGTACGAACAGCAGAATGGTAGATAGATTTGAGGGGGTGAGATGAGAAGTAGGTAGTCCAAAGAGTAAGGAGGAGCAGTAGAAGAGGCGAGAGAAGATAAGGGAGGAGATTAAAAGTTTAGTGGCATGAAATGTGAGAGAGGGGCGGACTTTGCGAATATTGAAGAGGTGGTAGCGACAGGCGGGAGAAGTGAGAGAGATATGGTGGGAGAAAGAAAGAGAGGAGTCGAAGTGAATGCCTAAGTTACGAGCATGGAGAGAGATAGGGAAATTGGTGGGAGGGAAGTGAATAAAAGGAGGAGGAGAGGTAGGGGAAAGATAGCTGGAGGGGAAAAAGATGACTTCATTCTCATCAGTGTTGAGGGATAGAAAGCAGGAAGACGTCCAGTTCTTTATGGCAGTAAGACAGGAACAGAGTTTCAGGTGGAGGTCAGATGAGAAAGAAGAGAAAGAAAGGAAGAGTGGAGTGTCGTTGGCATAGAAATTCGGTGGGAAATGCCAAACGAGGAGATAACAGGAGCAAGGAGGGAGGTGTAAAGTGAGAAAAGGAAAGGTCCAAGCACTGATCCTTGAGGTACACCGTATTCAAGAGGCTGGGTTGGAGAGGACTGGCCACCCCAGGAGACAGGTAAGAGGATAGCCAGTTAAGAACAGAGCCTTTAAATCCAAAGGAAGAAAGAGTGTTAAGAAGAAGGGGGTGATCGACAGTGTTGAAGGCAGCAGAGAGGACAAGAATGAGGACTGAGGATTGCTTGGAGTGTCGAGCAGAGAGGAGGGAGTTAAGGATGTAGGTAAGAGAAGTTTCAGGAGAGTGTTTAGGATGGAAGCCAGATTGGGGGGGGGGGTAGAAGAGAGTGGTTGGTGACAAAGGTTGAGAGCTGGGAGTAGGCGAGGCGCTCGAGAAGCTTAGAGAGGAATGGAAGAAGAGAGATAAGGCGGAAGTTAGAGGTGAGAAGGGGATCGGCAGAAGGCTTTTTCAATATAGGGATGATAGTAGCGTGCTTGAAAGCAGAGGGGAAGGTGGCTGATGAAAGGCAGGTGTTGAAGAAGGAAGTTAGGTAGGGAATAAGAAGAGGGTAGATCTTAGGGATAAGAAGGGATGGAAGAGGGTCAGTGGGGGCAGAAGTGGGGTGGGCTTTGCAAAGGAGGGTGGAAACGTCAGAGGGGGAGACAGGTGAGAAATCGGACATGCAGGAAACTGGGGGGGATGGGAGGAAAAGAGGGGGGAAAAGAGGAGCAGGTGACTTTTTGCCCAAGGGTAAGAATCTTGGAAGAGAAGAAGTTAGCAAAGTCAGAAGGAAAAAGAGTAGAAGAGGTAGAGGGATCAGGGGAATGAGCGGAGAGAAGTCGAGAGAGATTTTGGAAGATGTGGCAAGGGTGGGAGGCTTGGGAGTGAAGAAGGTTAGAGTAGTAGGACCGTTTAGCCGAGGCAAGACAAGAGTCAAAAAGAGAGTGGTGGGAGAAATAAGAGGTTTGGTTGGAAAGCGAAGGAGATTTGAGGCAGAGTCTCTCAAGACGTCTGAGGAGACGCCGCATAGAAAGAAGTTGAGGAGTGAGCCACGGTTGAGAGGGTTTCCGGGTTGGACGGAAGAAAGAAAGGGGATAAAGTTGATCAAGGGAGGAAGAAATAGAAGAGGAGAGAGTGGATAGAGCATCATTGGCTGACAATGAAGAGAAATCTTGGAGAGAGGGAAGAGGAGAAGAGCAAGTGTCAATAAAGAGGGAGTGATCAAAGTTTCGAATGTCACGGCGGGAGAAGATGGGAGGAGAGGGCTTAGTAGAGAAGGGATGTCGAAGGGGAGTAAAGGAGAAGGAGAGTAGGGCATGATCACAGAGGTAGATAGGAAGAGTAGAGACAGGGGAAGAAGGGTAGGAAGAACTGAAGATGAGGTCTAGAGTGGAGCCAGAGGAGTGAGTGGGAGAAGAAGGAAGAGGGTAAAGGAGGTTAGAGTCAAGGATGGAGAAGAGGGATGAGGAATGAGGGGGAGAAGGGAGGCGAAGATTAAAGTCACCAAGTACAGTTAGAGGAGAGGGGGAGGGAGAGATAAGCAAAAGAAGGTTGTCGAGGTCATCATAGAAGGAAGAAAGAGGACCAGGGGTCGATAGATGATTAGTTAGGAGATAGGGTGAGGAGAGGAGAAAGATTTGTAAAGAAATTCGAAGGAAGGGAAAGAAGGAAGAGGTGGTGAGGAGGTAGGGGAAAGGTATTTAGGGTGGAAGAGGAGACCAATACCTCCACCACGGCCAGTAGCGCGAGAGATATGAGAGAAGGAGGAAAAGGAGGTGGGAAGAGAAACGGATACAGAGGTGTTGTGTGGGGGGATCCAGGTTTCAGTCAGACAAAGGAAATGAAGGCTGAAGCGAAAGAACATGTCTAGAACGGATGCTGTCTTGTTGCAGATGGATCTGGCGTTCCAGAGAGCAATGTTCATGAGGGTGGAGTGATGAGCAGTGAGGGGGTAAAGAAGGTTAGGATGGTGAGATAGGGAAGGTGCAGGAAAGGAAGAGTGGAGGAATGGGTTGAAGAGGGGACTGGGCATGAGGAGGATGGAAAAGGAGAGTAGGAGGGAGAGGGGAAGGTGGGGTGAGTGAAGGGGGAGGGAAGAGAGGGCGGTGATAATGAGTTTTGGCATAACGCATAACAGAGGGGTCAAGTGAGGCGGGGAGCTATGATGATCCGTTGTAGATGAGTCTTAAGATGGTCAGAACAGGGAGCAATGTAGTAGATCTAAGTTTAGACCGCACTGGAGTAGGAGAGTGAGGAGGCACAGTTTGATAGTCAGGTTACTACTCCGAATGCTGCTCGGTTGGAGGATAGTAAGCAGAAAGGCAGGGCGCATAGGATCAGGAGTAGGTGGAGGGAAGTGGTTGGGACCAAGTGGAAGGGGGTTGGAAGAGGCTCAGTTGCTGAGCCTGTATGGAAGGCGGTTGAGAGTCAGGGCACCTAAATTAGGAGCAGGCAATGAGGAGTGGTTGGGACAGGTTAGGGTGGAAGCGCGAAAAGCACAATTGTATGGACTGTGTGGTAGGTGGAAGGCAAGGAGGGGTAGTATTGTTGGGGCCAAGGAGGAAAGGAGGTGGGAAGAGGCTTGGCTGTGCAGAGTGAGAGGGATGAGTTGGGTAAGGAGAGGTAAGGGTAAGAGCTAGAGCAATTAGCGTGTACCAGCTGAACCCGGAAGGCGGGAAGGGGTTTTGCAGGAGAGACTGTGAGGTAGGGTAGAGATGCTACCCTATGGTATGATGGAATGGGGTAGGATGAGGAAGGGGAGGAGGACTAGTGGCAAGGGGGGGGAGTGTAGCAGGTGAAAGTCAAGTGTAGTCTTTACTGGGCCCGTATTAGGGCTGAAATGGATAGGGGCGCAGGCAGCCAATGAGATCAGACTGGAACAGATGTAGAATGCAGTGTCTCCTGCCGCTGCCAGAAGGGAGCCCTTAGCAGTCACACCTGGCTCGGAGTACAGGAAGCAGTGCTTTCCGCCACAGCGAGATGAGAGCCCTTAGGAGTAGAGGCGGGCTGGGAGATACGGAAGTCCAGAGAGCCGTTACAGTCCCATGCAGGACGCCGTCAAGCATCTTCATCCTAAATGCCTCCCATCTCTCAGGATTGGAGGAGAAGTGGTTGGGAAAAGGCCTCTTCCGCCCAGAACGTCCTTGGAGTCGTGGCTACTCTTCTTCAACAATGAAGAAGAGGGATGACCCAAAAAACTGTCAGGGGATCTTGTTTTCTCGCAGTGTTTATTATTATTATTCTTGTCCTTTTGGTCTGGGTACAGCTCCTCTGTGCCGTGGTCACCACTCAGGGACCTCAAACGGGTCAGTTTATCACTTCTCTCCATGTGGTAGAAGATAAAACGTTTGCCTCATATTCTGGAAGTGCCTTCAGGTACATCAACTGGCACAACAGTTTGTCCTGGATACCATGGCCTTCACCAAAACATTAATGGCAAATGTGACATGGGTCGGAAATGGACATTTGATGCCTGCAATGCACGCAAGGTTTAAAACCTGAGGAAATAGTTGGATTTGGCATTACGAATACAAAGAACAGGAGCTAAATATTAGATAAAACCGAAAAAAGATCAAGAGCAATGTTCCTAAAGCAGGCAGAGCGTTCAGAAAAAGGAAAAAAAGAGCATGGGCAGGTCATGGTGATAGAGGTGTCAGGCAGAGTCGTGCTGCACCCTCTGGCGGCCGAAATGTTTCCAAAGAGCAGCTACACTGGGGGATGGATATCAAAGATGAAGCATCCGTGGGAGGAAGGAGTCCATTAGAAGTTTATATTATCCTTTTTGAAGTGGTAGGGCACATGTTAGGGTAGCATAGTTTTGGACAGGATGACAGACTATCTTTGTAACACATCTTGACGAGCACCTGTTTATTACATTCCAGAATAGGGAATTTAGAATAGAAGTGGGATTAAAATAGGCCTTATTTTTCTTTAATGAAAGGATTCTGGTACACAAAAAGTCTTGTCCATCTTCTTTGTCTGACCTACCACAATAGGCACTTTGCTACTTAAACAGCCTTCTCTCCTATGCCTCAACCACACCCCTGAACTGTGCCTTCTTTTTGTAAGACCATCGCAGGTAAAGGGATACCTTTCATAACACTTGAAGTAGAAGAAACATTGAGATTTGGAAAACAAAACATCTGTCTTTAGTAGATTGGAAAGCAGCAAGTTCCATGGTCATGGAGAACTTTGCTATAATGCAATGTTATAAAGCAGTGAGCAAGAAGAATTCCATAGCTCCGTGTACATGAAGATAGAGGAGTTTGAAGAAAAAGAAGATGCTAGCCTTGCTGATGGTAATTGTTTCCAGTCAACTTGTAGGGAAAACAGGTTTGGGATTAGAGGGAAGTATAAAACCAGAATACATCTTGCTGCAGTTATTCGCTAGAAACTGGTACCTATGGACCCAATGTCACTTGCTCCAGCTCATGCAAGGACTCTGAAGGGCTAGCCATTTCTACCAGTGAATCTAAAATGGCCCACAATGGTCTTAGTTACCTCAGCCTGAGCTACCATTTTGCATTTGACTATATGTGGTCTCCGTAATCAATGGGTACTTTAGATATCTGACGCAGACTAAAAATAAGTATAAGCTCTGAGACTTCAGAAAACCCCCTGTCTGAAGTTGCAAGAGGAACCTTGGGTATGGCCGGTACAATGCAAATAGCCGTTGGGTGATAAACCCCCACCATGATAGAAGGCCCTTGAAAAGTCTTAGGTTACAACAGTGATACCACAGGGCAGACTCTGATATTGGGATTCCGAAGGCTCCGTGCGAAAAGCTGGACACTAGTCTTTATACAGAGATTATCCATGTTGTCTTCTACAATTGAGTGGTTAGCTGCCCTAGAGATCAGAGGATCTCTCCCAGGGAAAGTAACATTCAGAAAAACCTCACTGGGATAGGCTTCTGTGGAAAGTAAAGGTGTTTTGCATACCTTTTGTTTCTTTGATTGTAGGTATTAGGGGAACGCAGTCGGTGCTCTCTGCCCGAAGATGGGCTCCTAGCATTACAGATGCTTCAAAAAGGAGCACACCAAGATTGTAGCACAGTGGGAACACCGATACTAGGCTCGGACCATACCGAGGTTCTCTAAGCAGAGCACATGTAAAGCCAACGCTCAAGAGACCTGGAACATGAGAGTGCTGTTTCATGTGAAAAAGAAAGGAAATTGCCATCTAAATCGGAGATGATCTACCAGTGAAAAATGGAAGAAAAATAATCATAGCAAACTTCATGGGCCTAGGTTATTGGCCACATGAGAACTACGTTGACATTACTACCTTTTAATGGCACGACTCACTTTTTGAGAGATTGAAGCCACACACTACACAAACGTCGGGCGTTGAAAAGGGTCTCCAAATCTGGACACTAACCTTAGCCCCCTGCGACACTTTGATGCACATCTTAAAGCGGCCATCTTGGATCACACGTGTGTTTGCGCTCGCATCCAGGAGGCCAGAGCTGTAACCAAGGTAAGTCACACAGGACTTTTGAAGGAGTATCAGATGCTAAATATAGATATTAACCTTGCAGTGCATGCCAGCTGATTTATATAGAAGCTGCCTTGTAAGAGGATTCAATTCAACACTACAGCTAAGTCAACGCCTAGTCTAGAATACTGAATGAAAACCCTTATTGATATATCTTTATGTCCAGTTCATGCGTTCTGGATGACTACCCCTATATAACACCCCTCCCTTGGAATCCCCCTGACCCCACTGAGCCAAGAAGTAGTTCTGTTTTGCAAGTTAAAAGGTTTATTTTATAATTTAAACAATAGATATATATATCACACTTTATAATAATTTAATAAATGAATATCACACTGAATCTGAGCAGTAATCAATAATGGATAGTCTGGCACTAGCACACTTCTTTATAATCAATGATGAGTGGTTATAGGATGGATAAGATAGCAACAATACTTTATGGTTTCAAATGGATGCAAGGTGGAATGAAAATGCAGTACAGAAAATACTCAATATGCGTTCAACAAAACAATGTAATCACTTTTCTCTGGCAATCCCCTCCCCCCTTTATGCAATGCAAGGAAATGGAAGGAAAGCACACAGTTCTCAGAAATGCAATCAAATGTAATTCAGTTCACCCCAGCAGCTTAGACTACAGAGGTTTACAACAGAGGCCCAAAATGCTTTTATATGTGCTGGCAATGAAGTGAAAAATATGCTAAAATGCTTTTAATTCCCTCTAGAGGTTCAGGGTGAGTGGTATCAAGTTAATATTAGTCCAGGCTCACTTTAGCAAGGATCTAGGAGTAACTAGCAGGTTAAATGAATTTTTGGCAACTGAAAGCACGAAAACTGCTGTTTTCACACGTTGAGAAATTTGCAAATGGCGGCAAATTCACGAGAGCGTTTTTCGCGATTGGGTAGGAATGCGGTCCTAGGTTCGTAGGAAAGCTAAGATTCCCAGCTTTCAGAGGAAAGTTCCTGCAAGTCTCTAGGACAAACGGTTACGGAGATATGAGCGATTAAATAAAGGTAGTTTTTCAGATTTGAAATTTTAAAGTTCAAAGTGACAAGTGACAGCTAGCAACTAGAAAATGACAGGTGACAGCTTTACAAATGACAGGTGACAGTTCGACTTAGATTAAATAGATTGAATTATATTATTTTAACTAAGAGATTGGTTCTGCACAGTCTGCTAGGTACTCACAATATATTTCTGAAATAAATGGGCCTCGCCACGGATCTGGTCAGGTTTTAGACTGGAGTCTGGTCTGGTCTCTGCACTTCACAGTGATCTGGGTCAGCTCTCTCTCTCTCTGGATTCTGGAGATTGATGGATTTGAAGTCTGGATCTTTCTGCACAGCTTTCTCTAGAGATTGATGCAGGTAAAGTATGGATTTTCCCGGCAGAGCGTCCCGCAGCAAAGGGATTTGAAGGTCCCTATCTGTCCTGACTGTCTGCTTTTATGTGTTTTGAAAATGGGTGTGTGTGCAGCATCACTAGGCTCTACCCCTCTCCACTTGTCATTGGCCACTTTATCCTCTTCCCCTTGATTGGGGGAATGAAATGAAGTGTCATCATGATGAGGTCTGTTTATGATACAGAGAACCCACCCCTGTCAACTTACACACAATCTATATTTGATCCAAAAGACATATTTGCACAGGTACACATTTGTTTAAAATTACATGCACCCATCACATATCACAGGAGGTATACCTTGTCCAAATCTGCTCTTCCTGGGAGCTTGCATTCAGAAATGGCAACATTTGCACTTTTTAACTGGTTTCGCAATATCGGACATTAACCCAAATTTACACACATGTGCGCAAGGAGTATGGACATTAATTAATGAAGTGTCAGATTTTTAACATGCATACATTTTAAGTAATACCCTCTTAACTGCTAGTTTGCCCCCAGATCATGCCACCGGTTCTAAAACCCTCTTAAAATGTGGGCAGAAAAATCACAAGAATTATGGTATCATTTAAATAATCATTTAAATAATTTTCACAAGTCCGTACTATGAGTTATTCATCTTTTTCTAAAACCATATTCTGGCTACAGGGGTGTGGTTTCCCCGCAGCACAAGGTCGAATTTCTGGTTTTTCCAGTTCTGCCAAGCCAGCTTGCTCTCACAGGCAGTGCTCCTCCCCTTTACTTCCAGGAGGAAGCCACTTTTTACGGCCCCCCATAATAAAACATTTGCCTGAGTCAGGACAGGGCTATGTTCAATTTCCTGCAGAGCCCAGGTAATTCAATCAGGGAAGTGTCATATCCCTTTTGGTGGGAGCAGCAAAAGGCAGATAGGCCTGGGAACATAGCTGTTGTGCAAGTCTCAACTCCTGTCGGGGGTAGCTGGTGGGCAGAATTCAGTTCCTCAAGCCAGGCCACAGCTAATGTCAATTTTAGTTACCCAGTTTTCTGCATTCAAATAAAACAAACCATTTTACATATGCAGCTAGAATGCTGATTCTAAGTTTAACTATGACATTTAAACAATTGCAACCTATGTGACACTCAAAAGTAGGTCACTCATTTCTTTTAAACATTCAGATTTTTAGTGTCTTTCAGTCCAAATTTACTTAAACTGCTGAAATCCACAGCTCAGCCAGTCTTGTTATAAACCTTCAAGTCACTTCAGAATATAACTTTAGATTGTATCCACCTCTCAGTAAGTCTTTCTTTGGCTTGCCTTGGGTTCATTTATTCAGTTTTAAACAAAATCTGGTGGTTTTAAAACGCCGGCTTTCTGATAGTGGTGAGTACTGGTACTGCACCCATTTTTGGGATTTAAGAAAATGAGTTCCCCACAATTCTAGGTTGCTTTTGGCAATCAGCATTGCCATTCCCAATGATTTCAGACTACTGTGTGGGTAGTCCAATGGTGGTTTTAGGCAGTCCCCTTCTGTGCCCATAACATCGGCAAAATGGGTGGCAGCCTATTCTTCATGCACTTCCCTGGGCATTTTCTGGGAAGCTCTGGCCATCATGATGTTTTCCATGTCAGTACTGCACAGTTTTTGAGGTAGGGCTTGGATGAATGGGTAAAAACATCCCACAAGCCCCCCTCTTGCGATGGCCATTCTGTTTCAATGATGGAACTCGCAAGACCTGGGATGTTTCCTCATCTTCTTCCAATAGATTGCACAGTTCAGCATCTTTTCCTCCATCCGGTACTGATCGATCGGTTCTCCTCGCCGGTCCGGATGGGAATATTGGGCGGTACCCTGGGCCCCCCGCGTCTCTGCTCCCGGTCTCCGGATCGTCCTCCTTGGCCCGTCTCCAGGTTTTCTTTCTCCTAGGACGACAAAGGAACAGCGGGAATACCTACTCATAGACATTTCTCCCCCACCATTGATATAGTGGGGTGGCATATAAATTTATAGTCAAAACATATGAACATGCACATTTCTTTTTGCATTCAAAAACGAAAACACCCACATTGAGAAACTCAGAATTTGATAGGCGATATGTAGGATATTTTAAGTTAGAACTGAATTAATCTGAGACAGTACCCTCTAGGATTCCAGAGGATTCCTCCAGTTGTTGCAGAGTGTGCCTGGGATGGCAACACTTCAACTGGTTTATGTGGACCCACTTGTCGTCCCCCTATGCCAAACCGCCTTTGGGAATGCGGATCTTGTAGGCCACAGGGGAGATTTTGTCTATAACCTCAAAGGGTCCCTTCCATGTAGGCAAACATTTTCGCTGTTTTGCCTGGTTTCTTTGGAAATTGTATAGATAGACCCGGTCCCCCACCTGATATTCCTTCCTGGAAGTTTTCAGGTCATAGTGGGTCTTCATGCCATCAGCTGAACTTTCTAGATTCTGCTGAGCATAAGCAAAAGCATGTTGAAGGTGTTTCCTTAAATTCTCCACATACTCATGAGTTGTGGAGGCATTTATCAGGGTCTGCTCTTGGGTCCTGTAGAGCAAATGCTGAGGAAGCACCATTTTGCGCCCAGTCATCAACTCAAATGGTGACATTTTGGTTGCAGATGAAGGGGTAGATCTGATGGCCATTAGGACCAGAGGTAATCGGATATCCCAACTTGGCCCAGAATCTGCCACAAACTTCTTTAATATGCTCACAATGGTTTGGTTATATCTCTCTACTGCCCCAGAAGAAGCTGGCCTGTAAGCAATGTGTAGCTTTCTCTTGACCCCCAGTATCTCCCACATCTTTGTCATTACTTCACTGGTGAAGTGGCTACCTCTGTCTGACTCAATCCTTTGAGGTAGACCAAAACGGGAAAAGATGTGGTTAATCATCAGGGCAGCTGCAGTTTCTGCCTTGCAATTTGGGGCTGGGAGACATTCCACCCACTTGGTAAACAAGCATGTCACAGTCAACATGTACTTATTCCCCCTAGCAGAGCGAATCACAGGGCCTACAAAGTCGATTTGTAAATCTGACCATGGCATTGTCATCCCCCTCTTTTGGAGGGGTGCACGGTGCATGAGGAATGATGGCTGAAATTGCGCACACACAAGACACCCCTTCAAGTATTGGCTGAGGTCCTGGCCCATGTGTGGCCAGTATGCAACCTCTCTTAAGATTTCCAGCATTGTGTGAAACCCCCTATGACCGGCGGTGGCCGCATCATGGGTGTGACTTAACATCAGGCTTCGGAATGAGGTAGGAACCACCCACTGATCGTGGCCAGCTTTGGATTTCCTTACCAGCAAACCGTCTTGGATCCGGAACATTTTTGGACATTTCATCAACACTCTTAGGTCCTCTTTCCCAGTGTAATCGGTATCCGTCAGGGGAAAGTTCTCAGGGTCCTCAAGGTGCTGGTAAAATTTACCAATTATTGGATCCCCCTTCTGAGCGGTAATCAAATCAGCATCAGGGGTCTCCTTACTCCATTGTGCAATTGAAAGGTTATTGTGAGCATTTGTCTGGGACCTAGTGATAGCAGTGACCTGGATTTCCCCCAACAGGGACTCAATCTCAATTAGATCCCCTTGGATGGCCCCGGTTTTGGCCAGCTGATCAGCTAAGTCATTTCCAGTTTTGTCTGGTCCCTCTACTTTGGAATGACCCTTGATCTTTTTCCAATAGATGGTCATCTCATTCGAGGTGACCAGATCATCAATGTTTTGGATCAACTTCCCATGTTTCAAGGGTTTGTTGTTAGCACATAACATGCCTCTGGTTTTCCAATTAACCAGGTGCTCCACGAACCCGTTCCGTACATAATCCGAATCTGTGATTATGACCAGTTTGCGGAGTCGATGCTGGACAGCAGTGAGGATGGCCTGATGCACAGCCATCAATTCTGCCACCTGACTACTTCGGGGACCAATTTTGTATCCAGCGGAGGGTTCTGGGGACTCATTCACCCATGCATTCCCTACGCCAGCCACCAGTTCTTTCTCCCCGTTGTTGTCAACATGGTAAGAGCATCCATCCACTTGTCCTCTTCAACGACTTTGTGTGGGGAATTAAGGTATGCCTCTGTGTTGTCCTTGATTTTTAGACTTTCGTCCTCGAGACAGTTTTCTCTGGCACAATCATGCAAGTCAGTCAGACCTTGCGCGAGGGGACTCTTCTTGTTTTGGCCATATCTGACCTCCACAGGAAAGCCTTGCATTGACAGAATCCAGGAAGTAATTCGGGAATTACTCACATTTCCGGCCCGGATTCTGTCACTTTGGAGATATTGCAGAGGCTGGTGTGGAGTCTCCACTATGATGTGTTCCCCCTGGATAAACGGGCGGTAATCCTTCAATGCCCACACCGTTGCCAGGAGTGCCTTCTCACAATCGTTGAATTTTTCCTCCACAGAGGATAAAGTTTTGCTCGCATAGGAGATTACTTTATTGACCTTGTCATGCTTTTGGTATAATACTGCCATCAAGCACGTATTAGAGAACCCCGTCTCCAGGAAGAACTCCTTGTTTCTGACAGGGTAAGCTAGGCAGGGCGCTTGTGAGAGGCTTCTTTTGAGTTGTCTTACTGCCTCAGCTTGTTCTGGACCCCATTCCCACTTGACCCCCCCCTTCAGGAGATGAATCAGGGGTCTGGTGATCTCTGCGTAGCCCTCAATGAACTTTCTGCTGTAATTAGTCAGTCCAAGGAGGCTCCTTAGTTCCCGCAGAGTTGTGGGGTCTTTCAGTTTCTGAAGTGCTTCCACTTTCTTTTCGGGACAGAGACCCTGAGGAGTAATCTCATGCCCCAAGAAATTAACACGGGTTCTACACCACTGTGCTTTCTGAAAGGAAAGTTTTGCTCTGGCGGCCCTCAACTGGGTCAGAACATAACGGATCTCCGCTATGTGTTCCTCCACAGATGAACTTTTAATGAGGACATCATCTACATAAGCCAGGTTACCCCTCACACCCAGGTCGGGCATGGCCTTATGTAGGAAAATATTGAACTCATTACCGGAGTTAAGGTATCCGAAGGGAGTCCGGGTCCATGTATACTGCTGGCCCCCAAAGGTAAAAGCCAGCTTGTATTGGTCCTCCCTACTGACCGGCACGGTCCAGTATCCATTGGTCAGGTCTATTGCAGTGAATACCTGTGACCCCTGGATCTGGGCCAGCCCTTGGTCAATGTAGGGCAGAGGCCATCGGGAAGTATGGACCCGTTTGTTGAGCTCCCTGAGGTCGGCGCAGAGTCTCCACTGGCCGTTTGGCTTCAATATTCCCAGCACCGGATTATTGAAGGTGCTGTGGACTGGACGGATTATTCCCCGGGACTCAAGGTTCTTAATTATTTCAGTAAGGGACTCCATTTATGCGAGAGGCAAGCGATATTGCTTCACAAACACTGGAGTCATGCCAGGGTCCGTGGGGATTGTTGTTGTGTGGATGTCAGTGCGACCACAGTCATATGAGTCTACCGCAAAGAGATCTTGGAAATCCAAGAAAACTTGTTTCAACTTTTGCTTTTGTTCCAGAGTCACACAGGCATCAGCTAGGTTGACTCTCTCTTCCACCATCTGCCTGAAGCCTGGAAAGACTTCTGGTTTTGCTATCTCAGCGGCCTCCTCCAGCTGGGTGGAGAAGTCCCTGGTCAGAGTGCTGATTTGGACTGGAGGCTTCAGGTGGGAAAGGCAGCCTTCATGGACTTGGAAAATCATCTCATCCCTCCTGAAGTCACAAGTCACATCTTCCTTACCATAAGGGCAAGAAGTGTACACCAGGAAGTTCCTCCCATGCCGGGTAAAGCTCATGTCTGGTGTTGTATTGTCATCACTGTCACTGTCAAGACAGTCCTTGGGGATTGGCCCTAACAGTTCATTTCCTAGATCAATGGAAAAATGTTGGTCATCAACCGCCATTCCAATAATGGTGCCTGCGGCTAGAGCAATACTCTTTAAGTCGCTGTTATCCACCTCTATTGGAATGGTGTCATGTTCTATGCTGACTAATGGTGTTAGGTTTACCCCCAACCCTTGCTGTTGGAGAGAAGCATTTAGATGAATATAAGCATCAGGGTTTTTCAATTTTTGTCCTCTTTTAACTTTCACTTCCAGGGAGAATTGTCGGGTCCTTTCTGGGATGGTGACTTCCTCTTTAATCTGAATTTCAACCGCATAAGGTAGCAATTGAGATGACCTAAATGCTTTTTCTGGATCATCAAAGCCCATGGTATTATCCGCTAATCGGGACCAAGCTTTGAAGTTTATTAGGTCCAAACTAATGGCAAAGCGATTGAGAATGTCACTGCCTAAGTAAAAGGCGGCAGTGACGTCTCGCACGACCCAACAATTATGGACTATGCTCTTGTTGCCAATGGAGATTTTGAGCATACACCTGCTTGGCAGGAGATGTTTGGAATTGGGTGCTTCCAGGTCCATTTCCCATTTGTCTATCAGTTTGAATGTGGGAATGGCTGGATCGTTTGAGAGTTGGCGGAACATGGCTTCGCTGATGAAGCTCTTACCGTTGTTCACACACACTCGAGCGATAACAGAGTCATTCCCATCATTTAATTGGACAGGGATGAACAACTGCTCTCCAATTTGCTGAATATCAGCCAGGCTCTGAGCTGATTTCACATCTTTCTGGACTATAGGAGTGGGAGTTTCTGATTGTGAATTAGTATAGAATCTCAGAGTGTTTCCTACCAGCGTGGAGTACCACTTTAGACTGGAAGGAAGGTTGATTTTCAGAAATAGAGAGGACACTCCATTACCAGTCTGTTGTCCTACTGCTATTACTGTCAAGTCTGGAATTTGGTTGTTCTGGAAGTGAAATTCTACTTGGTCAGATTTTTGTTCAACCATGTGGCGTTTAAACTAACATGGTTGACATTCTGTTTTAATTTTATTGGTCGGCTAGTCTGGGTCCAGAGGACCTTGTTTACGCAATCTATTAGGGGTGACAACCTTCTCAGGAGGTCATTCCCTAGTAAACAAGGGGTGCCCTCTGGAGTCACAACTATGACCGGGTGTTTCAACTTGAGTCGCCCAATTTTAATGTCCAAGTCTGCAATCCCCTCAACGGGAATTTCCTTCCCGTCAAAGTTCTGCAGTTGTCCAGGAAGAGAGGTGAGAGGAATTTGGTAATTCTCTCCCCTTCCTGAATTCAGTTCGTCAAAGGCCCTTCTGGACAGAAGGGTAACTTGAGATCCAGTGTCCACCAGTGCCAAAATTGTACCCTGCCCCTGTACTTGTACCGGGGCATAGTATCTTCCCTCCTTCTCCTCAAGGGGGCACAGATAATGCACATTTCTGGACAACTGGTGGGCTAAATTTCTGGTTTTGGACATTGCTACGAAGAGATTTGGGCAGAATTCTGTGGAGAGCCTTGGGAATCTGAAAGAAAAAGTTGGCAACTGGAGATCAGAGCCATTGTGGGTTCCCTGGCTCCGGTTCCGGGCCGCCCCCCCTTTTTGGAGGCAGTCACCAGGATGGGTTTGAACCAGGGGATTTTCTTGCTGTTGGTTCTGGGATGAGATGGTGGGCGGCGGTAGCTCAGTCTCCACATCTCCCCAGTCTGGATTTGCATCCCTAGGGACCCATTTTTCTTTGGGAGGAGTTCCCCCCTCTCTGAAGGAGAAGATCCTTTTCCCAGGATCCTCTGAGGATCCCTCTCCCTCAAATTGGAAGATCTGTGCCTCCTCCTCAAACTGTGTCTGTTTGGGTCTTTTGTTTCTCCTACCCCCCCTCTGTTCCTTAGGAGGCAGACTTTCAGGGGCAAGAGATTTTGTTTCCGGTTCCTGGGTTTCCAGGGGCTGTTTACAAGTGAGGAAGGAAGCTTCCTCCAAGGCTTTACACCCACCTTCCCTTTGTGCCTCCTCCCTGGGAACCGGTGAGTTATCGGGGTGCTGCCCCCGTCATTGTTCTGGGGCACCAGGTCCAGAGTTGGGTGCGTTCTGCGCCGGCATGCCGATCTGAGGGTTCTGCTGAGCCCTCAGTATGTGACCCAGATCCCGCGCCATGTTTTGAACCTGGCGCTCTAACTGGGAAACCCGCTCAGGCTGATACGGGGCCCTGTTTTCTCCCCAGGGTTGATCCCGGGAAGGGTAGCTATCCCTTCTTTGGTAGTACCCCTGGTTGGGAAGATTTGGATACCCCTCCACCCTTGGCCTCCCCTGTCCCGGATTCGGTTGTCTGGGCTCAGGGAATTGGGGAAAGAAGGGTGGAGGATTTTGGGGCTGGAAATTGGGTGGATACCTGGGGAAAAAGTTCTGCCCAGGATTTGGTAAGTTTCTGCCATCCTGTGAGAAGTTGGGAGGGAAGTTCTCTGGGTTAGGTGCTTGGCTGGATCCCCCCCCTTGGGCTGGAGGAGTCCACACATAACCCAGGATGGGTCTGTTTCCCTTGTAACGGGGGCTTACATAATCAGGAGAGCGAGGGATCCCATTTGTGGGGCTGCCTCCCTGGCTCCCTGTCTGTGCCTGGCCCGAGGACCTTCTAGGCCTAGCATTATTAGGTGCAGGTAGGTTTTTAGGACCCCCCATCTCCAACTCTAAAACGGGGGTGACCTTTACCTCTGCCACCTTGACAGCAGCAGGGGTGTTGTTGACTTTGGGGTTTTTGGGCGCATTATTTTTATTTTCTATTGGCTTCTGCACCTCATAGATCCGGGTCGCCTGTTCAATGACCCAGTCTAAAGATCTTTTCTCGTGAAAATCCCTCACGAGCTGGGTCATTATGTATTTGGGCAAGGCATGGAAAAAAGTATTAATAAATTCTCTGCTATCCGTGCGCACCCTTCTTGTGGTCTGTGCAAAAGCACGCTTTAACTCCTGCACAAATTCTTGTGGGGCCTGATCCTCCCCACATTGTAAATTGTAGGCTGCGTTGCGAGCCTCTTGAGGATTTCTATGAACAGAAAAATGTTTTAATATGGCCGCCCTATAGGTGGACCACCTGGAATGA
The DNA here is from genome assembly GCF_040938575.1 of Ambystoma mexicanum. NCBI lineage: Eukaryota > Metazoa > Chordata > Amphibia > Caudata > Ambystomatidae > Ambystoma > Ambystoma mexicanum. The sequence goes on along the minus strand of NC_090926.1, from coordinate 693,253,193 downwards.
TTTTGGTCCTCCAGCCCTGCAAAGAAACTGGAGTACTCTGGGGAGAATGTCCACTTTACATATTGGATACAGCTTTGGCTGTCCTTCACATGAAAAGTCTCCATCATTTGCTCATAGAGCTCCAAGTGTTCCCAAACAGAGTACTTGGCGTTCTTATGATAAGGCGTGATGACACTCCTGATTGCCTTAATCTGTTTCAATGGGTCCTTAATCAAGGCCCTTTTTTGCCTTACTGGCCTTTTTGGTTCGGGTAACCCTTGTCCATTCGTCCTCTGACTCAGAGGCACTGCTCCCCGAGGTTCCTGTCTGATCTTCCAGGTTTTCCCGGATTCTGCAAGCCTGGGAATGGCTGGCAGAATGTGGGGACCTGGTCTCCTGTGTCCTGTACCGCTCAGAGGAGTCTTCAGATCCCTCCTTGCTGCCAGGATTTGATGGGTACCCCCCACTGACCTAACTGGGCAGAGGTTTTCAGGATGCCTTTAATGGGCCTACTCTCCTGTGGTTCCCCATTTAATTGCACTGTGCTTGGGTGCCCATACCCGGATGCCCGCCCCTCCATTCCTGGGTGGTACTGGCCTATGAGCCCCATGCTTCTGGCTGGATAGTAATCTGCCATCCCTGTGGCCCGGTGCTCATGTGCGCCACGGAACATGGGGGTGGCAGAGTCCAGGGACTGAGAGAGATAAAGGCCTCTGGTACTAGGGCTCCTGAGGTTATGCTCAGGAGTTTCCCTTTCCCAGCGAACCTCATCTCTATCCGCCCCTGCTCCCTGTTGCAATGCAAGAGCCTGCGCCTTCAGTTCCTCAGTTAAGGCCTTGCTAGACTATCAGTCTCTCCTGCATCGCTACCTGTTGTTGGAGCCTATCATTGTGCTGGCAGAGAGCCTCATTCTCTCTCTGCGTTTCCTGATTGGTCCTGGAGCACTGGGCCAGTCTTTGCTGCAGGAGGGTTACCTCCTGAGCTGTGTCCCTATTGGCCTGCTCCTTTCTTGCCAGAGCATCCTCCACCTTCCTGGTGTGCTCTAACAAGTTATGGTGTTCTTTTTGGAGGTCACCCAGTCCCTGGAGGGCCAGGTGATTTTCTTCCATTTTCCTTTTTAAGTGGCAGACTTCCTGGCCTACGGTATCCCTTTCCTGACTAAGAGCCTGCATCTGTGCCGCCAGGTTGTCCCTTTGCCTTTGGAAGGCACCAGCTTTCTGGCGCTCCTGGTCAAATTCTGCCTGCGTATCCAGGTCTTTCAAAATCAATTTATTATCTCTGCCTTCTCCCCATCTAGGTGGCTTTGCGGGGTACTACCTGCTCAGCACATGCCCTATTGAAGTCTAACTGTTGCTCCAGCTTTTTCTGGCTCTGAAGTAGGGAGTCCAAACCTTCTTGGTACTCCTTCTGCAAGGCCAGAAATCTGGTATCCTGGTCAGCCTTTTCCTGTTGCAGGATGTCCATATCCCTCTTTATTTTAATGATGTGCTGTCTACTCTCATTTTCTGACTCCTGGCTCCCCTGCAGCCTCTGCTCAGAAGAGACCAGGTCAGATTGGACCTTCTCTAACGCCATCTGTCGCTTATTCGCCAGATCTTGGCTTTCAGTACATTTATCCTGCATGTCTCCCATATATAGGTACAGGTATGCCGCTATCCTAACCATCTTGTCTTGTTCATCCTTAGCTTTCGGGGCCAAATATAGTTCACTCAGGTCCACATGTAGGTGTAACGCTCACCTGATTCCCGTAGAGGCGCCGGTAGTGACGGGGCGTATACCGTATCTTCAAAGGTGATGTGTAACACACGGCTGGCTCTTTGGGCTGGACCTCTGTGCACTGTATGACTGGCTCGAAGGGTAAGATGTCTGCAGATAGAAAATGTGGGATTAATGAACTGGGTTATTGAATGTCTCTCTCTTCTTCCCTTTCTCTTCTCCTGTAGAACCCCAAAGGTTAACGCTCTCACCTTAGGTAAGTGAACGCCGTGCTCTCCATCTGCCTCGAGGCAGGGTGCTGTAACCAGTTTCTTCACTGGATAAGGGGAGCAGGCCTCTTGACTTCAGAGGACTGCTGTCCGTCGTTTACTGCACGAACGGTAAGTTTCGAGTAATTCTAATGTCTTTAAAGTCTTTAGTAATGATGTCTCTTGTTTTGCAGGGTTCCGGCGATGGCGGATGGCGGGCTGAAGTGAGTTGAAGATGGAGCCCGTGTGATGAATAGAAGCGCCTGGAAGCACGTAAGTAAGCGCTTGTTGCCTGCTTCACGATGCGCTCTAACTGTCTTTTTATTTTGCAGGTACAAGTTCGGGGCGGCTGCAGGGTGCCGGAATACCCACTGGGTTAGATGTGGAAAGGAGTAATGGCACGTGAGTATTAAAGTTCCCCAATGTCTTTAAACGCACCTTGTTTTGTCTTTCAGATGCGGGATGCAGCGCCGAAGGCCTCCGGAGCGTGCGAAGAGTTGGTAAGCTTTTGTCTTTCAGATGCCGGAATGCAGTGTGAAGACCTCCGGAGCGCACGAAGAGTAGGTAAGCCTTTGTCTTTCAGATGCCGGAATGCAGCGCGAGGCGTTGGTGGCAGCCGATGGACCAGGTAAGTGAAGAGCTGTCACTGAAGACCGTAATGCTATCCTGTTCTTTCTTGTCTTTATAGGTGTTGCTGAAGACTGGATTCAGAATGGTAAGCCTTTTTCCTTAGGCCCAGGATCAGATGCAGAAGACACGATGAGCGTTCTGCTGCTGAGAATGCAGAATAACGCAAAGCAAGATTCATCCATCGGGTGTGGTTTAAATAGCCTCCTGTAGTGCTTAGGTGTCTCCTTCCACAGCCACGCCTAGGTAAGAAAAGAGTTCCTGCTTTCCAGAAGAGTTCCAGTGTTCTGAATCTAGGGATTGGCTCCTGCCCCACCCAACAGGAAAAGTAGTTCCAAACAGAAGAGGATCAGAGACTCAACTGGCAGGCAAGTAAGCAGCATGGTCTGCTGCAGGTAAGTCCGCCCAAGCATTATGAGCCCGGCGCTTCCAGCGCTGGGACTGGGCATATTTATGAGCCTGGTGCCACTGGCGCCAGGACTGGGTCCAAAAGGTCCCAATTGGGGCTGGTTGGCACTCGGAACCTGGGTTATGGATCTGCTTCCAAGGGAGTTGGGAAAACCCTGACCTTTTGGAAGCAGAGATCATGACAGTACCCCCCCTCAAGGCCCCTCCCAAACCGGGCTTCTCCGGGGGTTTTGGCTTGTCAGGAAATGTTCGGTGAAATCTTTTGATTAGGCGAGGAGCGTGGACATATTCAGCAGGTTCCCAGGATCTCTCTTGGGGGCCGTAGCCTTTCCAGTCAATTAGGTAGAATAGTTTAGATTTGGAGATCTTGGAGTCAAGAATGCTTTTGACTTCAAACTCGAGTTCTCCATCAACTAGGATAGGTTTTGGAGATTTGGTTAGTCGGGTTTGAGGTTGCACGGGTTTTAATAGAGAGACGTGGAAGACCGGATGTATCTTCATGTGCGGGGGCAAGTCCAACTTGACCGCTACTGGGTTTACTATGGTAGTGATGGAATAGGGATCAAGGTATCTTGGGTTGAATGTGCGTGGCCCTTTTAGAGGTAGATATTTGGTGGATAACCAGACTTGATCCCCTACTTGATATTGAGGGGCTTCCTTCCGATGTTGATCTGCTCCTTTCTTGTATTGTTCTTTAGCCCTTTGAAGATGAGAAACAGCTTCCTTAAAGGCTTGGGTGATTGTAGAATGCAGGTAGTCTACTGCTGGTGTTTCAAGATCTTGGAGGGGATCCAACTCCGAGGTTCGAGGGTGACTGCCGTACAAAAGAAAAAACGGGGTTTTCCCAGTTCCCGAATGGACAGAGTTATTGTAGGCATATTCGGCTATCCAAAGGATGTCTTTCCAAGTTTTTTCAGTTTGTTGCAGCATGCAGCGTAAATACTGTTCCAGAGTTTGATTGGTCCTCTCGGTTTGTCCGTCGGTCTGAGGGTGGTGACTGGTCGAAAGTCTCACATCAATTTGAGCCGACCGACAGCAACTTCGCCAAAAATGAGAAATAAATTGACTACCTCGATCCGAAATTAGAACCGAAGGAAAACCGTGCAGTCGGACGATGTTTTCGAGAAATTCTCGGGCCAGAGTTGCTGCTGTTGGCAAGCCTTTGAGTCGAATGAAATGCGCCATCTTGGAGAATAAGTCCACGATTACTAGAATCGTATTGTATCCGGAGCATGGAGGTAGATCGGTGATGAAGTCCATAGAAAGCGTATGCCAAGGGCGAGGTGGGATGTCAATAGGGCGTAAGAGGCCTGCTGGTCTTTCCTTTTGACTCTTGTTTTGGGCGCATACTCCACAGGACATTATAAAGTCTCTGATATCTTTTTTCCAAGACGGCCACCAGAAGTAGCGCTTGATCTTTTCTGAGGTCTTGGCCATACCGGGATGTCCTTCCATTAAAGAATCGTGATAACAAGAGATTACTTTTTTCTGTAAATCTGTGCTGGGTAGGTATAATCGTTCTTGGAAATACAATAAGTTGTCCTTTACTGCAAAGTCCTTTCCCTGTAGATGCCAATTCTGTATATCTGCTGGAGTTACAAGTTGCCTGGCTTTATCCTTAACTTCCTCTATGGATTCTGTGGCGATTACACCCAGAATTCTTTGTTCGGGAATGATTGGTACAGGTTTAGGGTTGATCAAGTGTTCTTCCACTCCCATCCGAGAAAGGGCATCAGCTTTACCGTTTTTTGTACCAGGTCGATAGGTGATTATGAAGTCAAACTCGGCAAAGAATAATGCCCAACGGAGTTGTCTAGAGGATTGGGCTTTTGCGGTTTTCAAATATTGCAGGTTTCGGTGATCCGTAATCACAGTAACGGTGTGTCGGGCCCCCAGCAGATAATGCCGCCAAGCCTTAAAGGCAGACTTGATAGCCAGAAGTTCTTTGTCAGTAATCGTGTAATTGATTTCAGGAGGCGAGAATTTGCGGGACCAAAATGCCACGGGATGCAACTGATTGGTTACCGGGTCCTTTTGTGATAGAGCTGCCCCCATGGCAAGGCTTGAAGCATCAGTTTCCACGATGTAGGGGAGTTCGGGCGAGGGTGTTTTAAGATTGGTGCCGAGATAAATTTAGTCTTCAAATCCTGGAAAGCTTGTTCCGCCTCGGTAGACCATTCAAAACGTTGGTTTTTCTTTAACAAGGCAGTGATGGGCTGGACTATTCGAGAGAATTCGGGGATAAACCTGCGGTAAAAGTTAGCGAAGCCTAACATGCTTTGCACACCTTTTACGGAGGATGGTGATGGCCATTTGAGAACTGCATCGACCTTCTTTGAATCCATACACACTCCGCCAGGTGATAATATGAATCCCAAGAATTCAACTTCAGTCACGTTGAAAACACATTTTTCCAACTTAGCGAAAAGTTTGTGTTGACGCAATCTTTCGAGGACCATTTTCACGTGTTTCCGATGTTCAGATTCCGATGAAGAATAAACGAGGATGTCGTCAATGTAAACAACAACACACACATCTATGAGCTCTCTGAGGACATCGTTCATAAAATATTGAAAGGCGGCCGGGGCATTACAAAGTCCGAAGGGCATGACCTGATATTCAAATAGCCCATACTTGGTGCGGAAGGCCGTCTTCCATTCATCGCCCTCTTTTACTCGTACCAAGTGGTAAGCTCCTCTAAGATCCAGCTTTGTATATATGCATGCTTTTCTGACTTGGTCCAGGAGTTCAGGGATCAAAGGTAACGGATATCTATTCTTAACGGTGATCTGGTTCAGGGAGCGATAATCTATACAAGTTCTAAGGTCTCCTTCCTTTTTTGGAACGAAGAACAAAGCTGAAGAAGCAGGGGACTTGGAAGGACGAATAAACCCATTTGCCAGGTATTGATCCAGGTATTGTCGAAGGTGAAGGTTCTCAGGATCAGTGAGGGCATAAATTCTACTACAAGGAGGAGTAGATCCAGGTATCAGGTCGATCTGGCAGTCATAAGACCTATGAGGAGGTAGAGAGTTAGCCTGATCCTTCCGGAAAACATCTTGGTATTCTAGGTATTCGGGAGGTAACTGGGGAGTCTCTGAAGAAATTGCTGCCAGTGCAACACCAGGTGGAGGGTGACAAGTAGAGACACATTCTGGAAACTGGACCGTTCTTGCTCGCCAATCAATCAGAGGATTGTGTTTCTCTAACCAAGGTATTCCTAGAATAATCTGAAACTGAGGGGCCTTGATCACATCGAACACGATCTTCTCATGGTGTCCATGTTGACTTACTAGCGTCACTTCTTGAGTGGTATGCGTTACTGGCCCGGAGGCTATCTCCGTACCATCCACCGTAGTAATGACGTCCTTTACAGCCTTGGGACAAAGAGTTAGATTCATCCTCAAAACCATTTCATGATCCACATAATTGCCGATGGCACCGCTGTCGACGTAAGCTTCAATTGCATGTAATCGATCCGGATTATCAGGGCTGATGAGGACCATAGGTATCACGAAATGCGAGGTCACGGAACTGGTTTTCACGCTCGGCAAGAGGACCTCTATTCTTGTCGGGCGAGGTCGTTTCCCTGCTCAGAGTTTGTAACTTTGGTAACTGCAGCTCCTACTGCCTTCTTGGCAGGTTTCACCGGACAGTCTCGAAGAAAGTGCCCTGAGTTTCCGCAATAGAGGCATAATTGCAACTGTTTTCTCCTTTCCCGCTCCTTTTGTGTTAGAGGACCTTTCAGACCCCCTATTTGCATGGGTTCCCCGGAGTCTACTCCTTTGGAAGGAGTTGGCGGTTTGGAAAATACTCGAGCATCAAACTTGGAACGATCGGCCTTCCTGTTCTGCAGTCTGTGATCTATTTGAACGACTAAGTCTATATAGTCCGAGCAATCTTGTGGGGGATTCACTACTTGGGCTAACACATCTTTGAGCTATCCGCGTAGACCTCTATAAAACAGCGTAATCCTTTTGTCCTCAGGCCAGTGAGTTTCCACTATCAGTCTGTTGAAAGACGCAATATAAGCCAAAAGGTCTTGATTACCTTGTCGCAACGAAAGAAGCTCATTGTCCAAGGCCTGCCCCTATGAATGTCTTGCGAACAGTTTTTCCATACTGAGCTGAAAAGCTTGAAAATCATGGAGGACCGGATCATCTTGATTTACTAGAGGGATCGACCAGTCTGCCGCATTGCCACTAAGGTACGAAAGCACGAAAGCTACTTTAGCTTGATCAGTTGGAAAGGCTGCTGGCCGGCATAAGAAATGCAACCGGCACTGATTGATAAATACTGCAAACCTCTTTGGGTCACCAGAAAATCGTTCGGGCGGAGCCAGAGGTACATTCCCAGGTAGGTTGATCTGCACTGGATTCATAGAGGATGTAGAAGGAAGATTTCCCCCAGATGCGGGTAACGGGGTCTGTCCGGCTTGTGACTGTAGCAATTGTCTAGCGAGATCATCTGTTCGCTCCTTGGAAATAATCAGTTCCCTTCTTAGAGCGTTCGTTTCCTGACGGGCTGCATGCACTTCTGCCCTTAGTTCCCCAAGTAACTGGGCTAGCTGGTCGGTATCCGAGGTTTCCATAGCGCCTGGACGGGAGATTTGTGGTAGGCTTTGCGTTCTGTAACGCTCACCTGATTCCCGTAGAGGCGCCGGTCGTGACGGGGCGTATACCGTATCTTCAAAGGTGATGTGTAACACACGGCTGGCTCTTTGGGCTTGACCTCTGTGCACTGTATGACTGGCTCGAAGGGTAAGATGTCTGCAGATAGAAAATGTGGGATTAATGAACTGGGTTATTGAATGTCTCTCTCTTCTTCCCTTTCTCTTCTCCTGTAGAACCCCAAAGGTTAACGCTCTCACCTTAGGTAAGTGAACGCCGTGCTCTCCATCTGCCTCGAGGCAGGGTGCTGTAACCAGTTTCTTCACTGGATAAGGGGAGCAGGCCTCTTGACTTCAGAGGACTGCTGTCCGTCGTTTACTGCACGAACGGTAAGTTTCGAGTAATTCTAATGTCTTTAAAGTCTTTAGTAATGATGTCTCTTGTTTTGCAGGGTTCCGGCGATGGCGGATGGCGGGCTGAAGTGAGTTGAAGATGGAGCCCGTGTGATGAATAGAAGCGCCTGGAAGCACGTAAGTAAGCGCTTGTTGCCTGCTTCACGATGCGCTCTAACTGTCTTTTTATTTTGCAGGTACAAGTTCGGGGCGGCTGCAGGGTGCCGGAATACCCACTGGGTTAGATGTGGAAAGGAGTAATGGCACGTGAGTATTAAAGTTCCCCAATGTCTTTAAACGCACCTTGTTTTGTCTTTCAGATGCGGGATGCAGCGCCGAAGGCCTCCAGAGCGTGCAAAGAGTTGGTAAGCTTTTGTCTTTCAGATGCCGGAATGCAGTGTGAAGACCTCCGGAGCGCACGAAGAGTAGGTAAGCCTTTGTCTTTCAGATGCCGGAATGCAGCGCGAGGCGTTGGTGGCAGCCGATGGACCAGGTAAGTGAAGAGCTGTCACTGAAGACCGTAATGCTAACCTGTTCTTTCTTGTCTTTATAGGTGTTGCTGAAGACTGGATTCAGAATGGTAAGCCTTTTTCCTTAGGCCCAGGATCAGATGCAGAAGACACGATGAGCGTTCTGCTGCTGAGAATGCAGAATAACGCAAAGCAAGATTCATCCATCGGGTGTGGTTTAAATAGCCTCCTGTAGTGCTTAGGTGTCTCCTTCCACAGCCACGCCTAGGTAAGAAAAGAGTTCCTGCTTTCCAGAAGAGTTCCAGTGTTCTGAATCTAGGGATTGGCTCCTGCCCCACCCAACAGGAAAAGTAGTTCCAAACAGAAGAGGATCAGAGACTCAACTGGCAGGCAAGTAAGCAGCATGGTCTGCTGCAGGTAAGTCCACCCAAGCATTATGAGCCCGGCGCTTCCAGCGCTGGGACTGGGCATATTTATGAGCCTGGTGCCACTGGCGCCAGGACTGGGTCCAAAAGGTCCCAATTGGGACTGGTTGGCACTCGGAACCTGGGTTATGGATCTGCTTCCAAGGGAGTTGGGAAAACCCTGACCTTTTGGAAGCAGAGATCATGACAGTAGGGGACCCTGATCTCCCCATATATCTGACCCTGTTTCCGTGATCTGGGGTGCGATTGCTTGCAACCAGACCGTCTGGTCCTGATGAGTCCACTCACCTCTCACAAATAACTTATGTAAGAAGTGCTCTCTGGCTATTTTCATATCTACCAAGGTCGTCATTCTGGAATTTGAGTTCCTTCCTGACTTACAGAAGTGTATATTATATTTTTGCAAAACAGACCTTTTCCTTAGAGCGTTCCTTTGAGGAGTGCTTTACAGCGTAACACAGTGTGTGCTCCGACCGGATATGTGTATCTGGTCAGCTGGCACGCTGTATTAATCTGCACAAGTGATAGATCTAATCCAAACGTCCGGCACGAGCCCCCAATTTGTGAGAGGATTCAATTCAACACTACAGCTAAGTCAACGCCTAGTCTAGAATACTGAATGAAAACCCTTATTGATATATCTTTATGTCCAGTTCATGCGTTCTGGATGACTACCCCTATATAACACCCCTCCCTTGGAATCCCCCTGACCCCACTGAGCCAAGAAGTAGCTCTGTTTTGCAAGTTAAAAGGTTTATTTGATAATTTAAACAATAGATATATATATCACACTTTATAATAATTTAATAAATGAATATCACACTGAATCTGAGCAGTAATCAATAATGGATAGTCTGGCACTAGCACACTTCTTTATAATCAATGATGAGTGGTTATAGGATGGATAAGATAGCAACAATACTTTATGGTTTCAAATGGATGCAAGGTGGAATGAAAATGCAGTACAGAAAATACTCAATATGCGTTCAACAAAACAATGTAATCACTTTTCTCTGGCAATCCCCTCCCCCCTTTATGCAATGCAAGGAAATGGAAGGAAAGCACACAGTTCTCAGAAATGCAATCAAATGTAATTCAGTTCACCCCAGCAGCTTAGACTACAGAAGTTTACAACACAGGCCTAAAATGCTTTTATATGTGCTGGCAATGAAGTGAAAAATATGCTAAAATGCTTTTAATTCCCTCTAGAGGTTCAGGGTGAGTGGTATCAAGTTAATATTAGTCCAGGCTCACTTTAGCAAGGATCTAGGAGTAACTAGCAGGTTAAACGAATTTTTGGCAACTGAAAGCAAGAAAACTGCTGTTTTCACACGTTGAGAAATTTGCAAATCGCGGCAAATTCGCGAGTGCGTTTTTCTTCATGCACTTCCCTGGGCATTTTCTGGGAAGCTCTGGCCATCATGATGTTTTCCATGTCAGTACTGCACAGTTTTTGAGGTAGGGCTTGGATGCATGGGTAAAAAAATCCCACAGCCTTCAGCCATACGAAAGGACATCTATCCTGACTGCATCCTAATATTGGAACACTGTATCTGACCCCTAGGTTGTGCATAGCCACACCAATCCTATATACACTACTATGCGAGTAAGTAAGTAACTTTCACCACAACTCGGCAGATGTTTGATAATTAAGAATTATCTCAACTTTAATGCATTTGGAGAGATTCCTTTACATTGTATTTAGTTTGTATTTATAAATACGACTACAAACAGAAGATGGTGAATGCCCGTACCAGACACATTTTCCCTTTTGGACCCTTATCGACCTACACTAAGGTAGGCCTATCACTTATCGCCCAACATGAGGCTTCACTTACTCACTACTTAAGTTTGCTACAAGATTATTATTAATCGTTGGAAATGTCACATTAGGTTGAACTCTCACCTCGTCCTTACCATAAGAAGACCCTTCCAGCCAAGGTGTCAGTGTACACTCATTGAGGTGAATTCTAAATGCGCTTATAATAGAACAATCTTGAGATTATGCTGTACATAGGTTTACACTATTTGTGGCTACAATTCCTTATACTCATTGAAGTTTTACTACTAACATTTGTAGACACATGAAGTTTGAACATTTATTGACATTACTATTATAAAAGACTTTCCACTATTGATGAAGCCCGTGTTGGCTAAGGGCGCTGTGTTGTGCTATGAAGGTGTTTGGCGATAAAGGGGTGCGGCGCAGAGTCCGAGGCATAACCGCTGACCAGCAGTGAGCAAAATATTAAGAAAGGTTTGGGAGGGGGAGCAGCCACTACTGCTCTCTATTAAACTTCCCAGTCTTTGCGTGCACTTCCACCTAACCGCTCAACATAGTGTACTCTGTCTCTGTGCAACCATAAGACCCCCTCTAGCATGTGGCCTTTCTTGTTTGTGTCCCTCCCCCAGGTCCCCTTCATCTGTTATTACTGCTGTACTGTGAACTGTGTCCCATTTGTCTCTCTCCCACTATATAGGTCCCCCTCAACAGTGGTTTTTGTGTACTGTCAACTGTGTCCCATTAGGCTCTCTGCCACTCTCTAGGTCCCCCTCAATTGTGGTTATTGTGTACTGTGAACTCCCAAATGGCTCTCTCCGACTTCTCCAGGTCCACACTGCGCTGGGGTCCCGTGTACTGTTTGCGTCATCTGTGTGCTCCTAGTGTGTGCTCCCGACTGATTGTGCGCAGCTGGAACATGCATCTCTCTTTCTCCGTCTTGCTCCCTCGTCCTACTTTCTTCCTTGCACGTCCTATGGTGCTCTCCATTTTTCCCAACTTTTCTAACTGCTACTCTATCCCCTATCCCATCCCTCTCACCAAGTCTGGAAGGAAGAAGTTCAAGAGGGACATCCTGGTCTCCAACCCAGGCCTCCCTATAGATGATCCCTACATCAGAGCTTCCTCCAGACAGACGCTCATTGACATACTCTGTGTCGTTCCCTCACCAGACCTATGGACCCCTCACATGGTCTCGGCTCTCATTATCTCTTCCTCTCCCATTAATGGTGGCACTCGGTGGGAGCCCCTGTTGGCCGGCTCACTCTCCTCCAAGGCCATCTTTTATGTATATTTGAATGGCACGTCTTGGTCCAGGGCACTTAGCCCAACTGCCTACTTTTTAATAGGCGTCTCCCATGTCTTATTAACTTACTTCCTTCCTTCTCCTGATACTCCTTCTAGCACCTCTCGTGCTCCTCCGCCACCTCCTTCTGCCACCTCTCCAGCACATTCCTCCTCCTCTCTGGTTACTATGCAACCTCCTATCACCTCTGCCCACTGTTGTGCCCAACCAACTCCTCCGCTGAGTGTACCTCAAGCCTGTACCCCATCCCTCCTCTGACATCTGCCAGCTCCTACAAGAACTTGACCTGGATTGTCCTTGTTCTCACCAAGACATGGTTCACGGCCAGCACTGTCATGAATTTTGACACTCTCCTCCCAGAGGTCTACAAGATCATCTCTGGTCGCAGAACCCACCAAGCAACCTGGAGGTGGGGTAGCCCTGATATTTCGGGAATGGGTCCAGGCTTCTGTCATTCCTACACAGGCCTACTCCTCCTTTGAATGCCTGGTCTGTGCTCCTCTGCAACCTCTGCAACACTCTCTTCCTTTCCATTCTCCCCTCTGGCCCGACACTCTGCCGGACATACCTTGGATGTTTTCATCTCCTCAGACATCCCCCTCTCACCACTCCTCTCTCTTAGAAAGACCACTATTTGCTTCCTCTCACCTGAGACTCTCCATCCCTCAGGCTAAGCCTACCCCAGCACTGCCACCTACCTTTTCTGTCATTCGGCCCATGAAATATGTCTCAGTGTAGGCTTTTGCCGCTACTTTCTCTACTCCTCCAATGCCTGCGGCTGACTCACACTACAGCCCTATCCCACCTGCATCTGTCTATCTCCAACACCCTGGACGTCCTTGCCCCAGTCATGAGAATCCGTCTGAAGCCTACCTCCAAGTGCAACTCTTGGTACGACTCTAACCTCGCCTTCCTCAAACGCAAGTGCATGGTGGCTGAGAGGAAGTGGAGGACTTCGGGAGCATCCTCCGACAAACTGGCCTGCTGCCTGCTCAAAAGGTAACACAGAGACTCTGTCCCGTCCAAAAAGAGAGTCCATATCCAAGCCAGCGTCTCCACGGCCTCTAACAATACAGCCGCACTCTTAAAAATCTGCAAGGAGCTGGCCAATCCTTCTGCAGTGTCCACCTCTCCTGTTCCCTCCAAAGCCCTCTGTACGGCTTTGGCATTTCACTTCACCACTAAAACTCAGGACATCCTGTCCTCTCGCTCTTCTAACCCTACCCTTCCCTCTCTTGGCCCCACTCTGCCCACCCCCCCTCTCCTCCGCCTTTCTCCTCTTTCTCTCCACCACACAACAAGGTTTCTAGACTAGTCCAATCCATGAAAGTGTTGTCCAAACAGGTGCTCCCCTGCTACTCCAGAACCATCAAGGACCACATTGACACACTCGCTCCAGCCTTGGCCGATTTCTGCAATCACTCTTATGCATTGGATCGCTCCCCTCTCTCATCAAGCACTCCCTTGTGCATCCCCTCCTTAAAAAGCCTTTTGCCTATCCTACCTGTCCGGCAAACTATTGCCGGGTCTCCATAATTCCTTTCATGGGAAAACTCCTGGAAAAGCTGGCCATCTCCCAGCTTACTCTCCACAATGAATTGGTTGGTTGCCTCAATGTCCATCAGTCTGGCTACAGATCAGTGTAAGGAAGGCATGGTATCAAAGCAAGACACAAGTGATCACAGCCCCAGGGTGTTTATTAAACTTTACAATGGGTGAGATAAACACCTAATCTAAACCTAAATATAAGATGGCAGCAAGATATGACCATCACATATTGATAATACCATCCAAGTGGAGTCTCGTGAAATAAAAAGGGTCTATACTAAGAAAACCTATTGCCAATCCGTACCCTTGTGCTACAAAATAGTGTGGGGTAGTATTTACAAGAAAAGAAAGACGTGTTCCAAAATGATAAGTCAGGATGTTATGGCCGGGGTCTCCCTTCCCAATGTTTTTAGCATGGGACAAAGCGGGACTCTTGAGCACAGCACACTCCTGGGCTTCTCTGGTACGAGGTTACACTCCCTTTTCTCTATATCAGGGCCTTTTGTGCCCAAGTCTCTTCTCATGCAAAGACTCTTGCTTCAGAGGGCCTTATATGCCAAAATGAACTAAACAAAAGTTCCTTCTGTTAATCTTCACATCGGGTGATTACCCTTCAGCCTTGTAACCCCCTCAGTCGGGCTCTGATCCTTTTCTCAGTCGTCATCCTCCCTCAGTCGGGCTCAGACCAACCACTCACTGTGAATATCCATCAGTCGGTTTCATATTTGTTGTCACAATGTAGTTCACTTAGCTTCTTCACAGAGTGGGATTCACTTCCCTATGTTTTCACTTTACGACCCTCAGTCGGGTTCACTACCGCCTTTCAATCATCTCTTCATTTGTAATATTCAAAAGCCTCAATGTCTTTTTAAACAATCTCACAATGTTCAAGTTAGGCCACCCTCATCTGGGCTCAGATCTTCCAAAGCCCTTGGCAATTTTAAACAGAGACTTCCGAAGGGTGATCACGTCTTGCCAGGTCACTCTGTTAGCCTATGGCAAATGTGGGCTTCACAAAAGTTTTCACAGCATTCCCCTCAGCCAGACCCAAATGCCCGTTTAACAACTCCCTCAGTCGGGTTCACAATTTCACAATCGTTCAAACTTCTATAGCATGTCGAGAACGTTCGATTTTACAAGGGGTTTGGCTTGACCCTTGTTTTACCACCTTGACGCCTCACGCCGGCCTTCCTAATGGCCTCTTGGTACTTGTTGCAATACTTTTGCTCACATTCTCTTTATTCCAGCTAGGGACCTTCAAAGGCGCCCACATGGCGCTGTGCCACTATCTCTGGTACCAAGTTCATTCACAACAAAGACCTATCTATTTATCTTCTTAATGTTGCAACTGCAACCTTGAGCATAACACAACCCGGTCCACTTTCCGGTTCTTCCAACTCACCGGCTGTGCTGAACTCATTGGGGTTTCTTTTGCCGCTGGGGTCAAGGACAGTACCAGGATGGCAAACGCGTCTTCCCGCCCCGGCTATCAATGCGGGAGGGTCCCATGACAGTTGACATTGTCGCACCATTCTCCAGCTACGATTCCCGGTCTTATGTTTCCTTTGTCAGAGGCTTTGCAGGTCTGGGTTGACAAGGGCAAAGGCAACTCCCTCCTTGACGTCTCTTCAGTTCTTGCCGCCTTTCTCCTCTGTTTGAACTGCCGTCCTGGAATAGCAGTTTCTTTGTGCGTTCGGCCTCACCAAAGAGTGCTTTCGTGCTCTGCCTTTTATACCTATGGGGAAAGGGAATTCAGGTGTGTGTAATTCTCGGCAATTGCCTGACTGACCCTTGTGTTGGGACATGTCAGGTATACAGCTCTGGTGTTAGTCCGTCATCTTTGGTGGAAATCAGTCTGTGAGAAAGTGTTTGTGTCAAGAAAGGAGGGCTGGGGGTTGAGTTTCTAGATATCCTAACAGGGTGGGATGGGGAAAAGGTGTCACAAAGAAGGGGGTCCCGCATCTCACCCTTCGGTGTCCCACTTCCACTCCCCAAAGAACACTCACCCCTCTGAACCTCCCACACTGGTCCACCCCAGGAACTGGATCCAATAGCGATGGCCGTGTCCTGGCCTCCTGGATGACAGATCCCCCGGGAATTAGTAAGTGAGACACCTTCGGCTTTCTCACATACCCTTCCCCTATGCGAGGTGGATATGCCTGTTCTTTGTCCAGGTTCCACGTTGTTAAGACCTGGGAGAGAAAAGGGACAAGAGATGTCCAGGAACTCTCGCATATTATATTGATTTTCTGTGATCGGTGTCGGTTGAGGTATATTGATTTTACTGGTCTCTCTATAGTAGCCTATGAATTGGTTTTTGAGGGTAGTTTCTGCCTTCCTAGGCTCTGAGCTTTCCCAGTCCCATATTGGAGAGTTTTGGGAGTAGTAGTCTGCTTGGCAACAACTCGGAGGTAAAACATCTCCAAATGAAGGTGGAGTTTCCTGTAGAGAGCAGAGAAGGTAGGGAAATCCCACCCTAAAATAACTTCTTCAGGGAGCCCAGGTATTATGGCTGACGGTATCACCCCGGATATAAATGTGTACATGTATTTTGGGGTACACTTCATTGTGCCCGTGTACACATGTTCCCCTAACTAGGGTTGCATTTTCCAGGCCCTTTGTTGTAACTAAATCGGCCGGTATAGCAGTTTGCTTACGACCAGAGTCAATTAGGGGCCTTTAAACAGCCTATTTCCATAGGTTTGTCCCTCTGATTCTTTGGACAGTGTCTAGCTACATGCCCAGTTTTTCTACAGGAAAAGCAGACAGGAGCAGGTGGTCTGCTTCCTTTATTTCCTTATTTCTGCTTTCATCTTTGGTTTTAGGATCAGTACTTTTGATTTCTACTTTTTCTCATGGCATCCCTTCTTTATTTCTATACAACCCCCTTGTTGATCTATTTCCTGAGTTTGAGGTCGGTGGAAAGGCCTATGATCATTCGGTTCTCCCAACGATGGGCTAAGTGGAATTGTTTAGCTGCATCCGAGTGGTTTTGTGCAGTCCCAATGGCCGTGACTAAGTTAGGTCGATTTAGCTGTAGAACGGCTTTCTGTAAAAAAAAGGGGGCAAGAAATTAGTGAATTGTTCTAGGGTTATCATCTCTGTCAGTTCTTCTAAGGATTTGTTATTGATCCACAGGGCCACCGTGTTCTTGACACGTTCAACCAAATTCTAAGGGGGTTTCTCCTGGGGTTAATCTAATGGCCCTTAACATTTGCCGATAAAAATTAATGGTTTAATCTCACTCTTTTAAACAACCCTTCTTTAATGGATAAAAGGGAGGCTCCCAGTGCAAGATTAAGTAGTTGATAGGAGACGGCAGTTCACCTTTCAACAAAGGGACCATAGTGCATATTTTGAGGTTCTCTTCGCATCATAGTTGTTCAGCAAGGAGATCGAAGTTTAAGAAAACATTTCCTAAATCTTTGCAATCAATATATGGTTGAAATACCCCTTGTGGTAGTAAGGGTCTTGCTTGTAATTCAACCAAGTTAGTGAAATGTTCTTGCAGTCTATCTTCTGCCTGCTTCTGATGGGCTGCTAACTGGGCAAAGACATTGGCTAGGTCGGCACTTTCTTCTGGGGTGTAAGAGTTCTTTCAGTGGATGATTCTGAATCAGAAAAGAAACCACTCTCGACCGCCTCGGATAAAGTTTCAAAGTCCTCTGATTCTGAGTCTGCCGGAGGAATAGACTTTGGTAAATTAATTTCTAACCATGATGGTCCCGTGATAGATGATAATTGGGTATAGAAGGGGTTGGGGGGGGGAGAATTGGGTTCAGAGCAAAAGTAAAGATGGGTCGAACTTTCAGTATTATTCGATCCCACTGTTGTATATCATAATGTGAGAGAGGAAGGGGTGTCTAATAACAATTGTTTTAAAGAGCAGATCATGTTGACTGGTTGAGACACGAAGTTGGGAGAACAACACCTCTAATTGTGGATACTCGGTCAGAGTCAATGAGTTCAACAATTCTATTTTTCCCTTCTGGTGGTACAACAATTATCAGCATGGGTTTCCATTTTTATCAGTTAAATCAAATCCCACTTCTGACACCACAGAAAGGAAGGCATGGGATCAAAGTAAGAAAGACACATGATCGCAGTTCCGGGGTGTTTATTAAACTGTACAATGGGTGAGATAAATACCTAATCTAAATCTAAGATGGGAGCAAGCTACAACCATCAAATATTAATAATACAGTCCAAGTGGAGTCTAGTCAAATAAAAAGGGCCTATACTAAGAAAACCTGTTGCCACTGTTTCAGTGATTCATCTCAAGAATGCTTTCTTATCAGTGCAACTGCATCCAGACTCAGTATTTCACAGTGTTTACCTACCATGGGAAAAAGATTTTAATACACTTGTTTACCTCAGGGGTACAGGGAATCCCCAAATGTTTTCAATAAAGTACTCCAAATGGATCTGGCAAACACAAGTATCAAGCACTATAATCAAGTATTTAGATAATCTTTTAGTGTACAGTCCAACAGAAGATGCTATGGTACAAAATAGTGTGGGATAGTATTTACAAGAAAAGAAATAAGTGTTCACAAAATGATGAGTCAAGATGTTATCGCTGGGGTCTCCTGGTGGGACTCTTGAGCACAGCACACTCCTGGGCTTCTCTGGCACAAGCTTACAGTTCCTTTTCTCTATAAAAGGGCCTTCTGTGCCCAAGTCTCTTCCCATGCAAAGTCTCTTGCTTCAGTCGGGTTCAAACTTGTCGTCACAATGTAGTACACAGAGTGGGATGCACTTCCATATGCTTTTCTCTTGAAGAACCTCAGTCGTGTTCACTGCTGCCTTTCAATCATCTCTTCATTTGTAATATTCAAAAGTCTGCATGTCTTTTTAAACAATCTCACAATGGTTAAGTTAGGTCACCCTCATCCGGGCTCAGATCTTCCAAGGCCCTTCCCAATTTTAAACAGAGACTTCCGAAGACTTCCAAAGGGTGATCACCTCTCGCTGGGTCACTGTTAGCCTATGGAAAATGCAGGGTTCACAAAAACACAGTTGGTACTGCGTACCCCCCAGCCGGGCGCAAACGCCTGTTTTACAACTACCTCAGTCGGGTTCACAATTTCACAATCGTTCAAACTTCTACGTGTCAAGGACTTTTGATTGTAAAAGGGGTTTGGCGTGGCCCTTGTATGACCACCTTGACACCTCACGCCGGCCTGCCCTATGGCCTCTCGGTACTTGTTGTTTCTATACTTTTGTAATTTCACATTCTCTTTATTCAGGAGAAGGGTACCAGCTAGAGACCTTCCGATGAGCGCTCCCGTGGCACCGGGCCACTCCATCTATGGTAGCAAGTTTGTTCACAACAAAGACCTCTGTCTATTTATCTTCTTAATGTTGCTACTGCAGACTTTAGCCTATCACAGTCTGGTCCACTATCCGGTTGTTCCGATTCGCTGGCTGTGCTGAACTCGTTGGCGTTTCTTTTGCTGCTGGAGTCAAGGACGGTACAACGATGGCAACCGCTTCTCCCAGCCCTGGCTATCAGTGCGGGAGGGTTACATGTATCGTTGACATCAGTCACACCATTCGCCAGCTGCAATTCCCGGTCTCATGTTTCCTTTGTCGGAGGCTTTGTGGGTCTGGGTTGAAAAGGGCAAGGACAACTCCCTCCTTGACATCCTTTCAGTTCTCGCTGCCTTTCGCCTCTGTTTGAACTGCCGTCCTGGAATAGCTGTATCCTCATGTGTTCAGACTTGCTCAGAGTGTGCTTTCGTGCTACACCTTTCATTCCTGTGGGGCAAGGGAAGCCGGGTGTGTGTAATTCTCTGCAATTGCCCGACTCTTGAGTTGGGACATGTTAGGTATACAGCTCTGGTGTCAGTCCGTCTTTCGTGGTAATTGGTCTGTGAGAAAGTGTTTGTGTCAAGAAATGGGGGGGTTGAGTTTCTACATATCCTACAGGGTAGGATGGGGAAAAGGTGTCATAAGGAGCGTCTCACCCTTCGGTGTCCCACTTCTCGAAGACCCCTCACCCAAGTGCTCCTCCAGCACTGGTCCACCCCCAGAAAAAGGATCCAATAGCGATGGCCGTGTCCTGGCCACCTGGATGAAAGATCCCTAGGAATTAGTAATTGAGACACCCTCAGTTTTCTCACAGCAGAGAGAAGGATTCTAATCGGGCGTCACACACCGGACCAGGACTCTTGCCTTTAGCCTAGGATGTGGCGCTCAATTATAATACCTTTTCTTTATTTCCTAGAATTTAGATTGAGCTGCACTCAGCCCCTCTCAAACCCCCTTTTACAAATACCCTGGGTCACAATGGCCCATGAACCAGGCCAGTTGGTGGGAATACAATATTTATTTTAAATTCAAAGAAAATCACACAATTTCAATATTCGACAGCAATCACCAATGGGGTGATAATTACAATGTAAACTGATGAAATACACTTGATTGACCTTCTACTAGAACATATCCAAAGCACAGATGAATAGGAGTAATTTTATTAGTCGGGTAGATAGAACCCGAGTTAAGATTCCCCCCTGCAATACTCCCCCAAAACCCAATTAATCGAATTTTGAGCGGATAGGAAGGAGCACCAAAATCCATCCTTCCCACACGAAATGTGAGGCAAAATCAGGTTTGAAAACCTTTGCAATAGCATAAATGACACTCGGAATTGCTAAATAATGTATTTATACGTGCGGTTAAATAAATGGGGTAAATATGATTTCTAACACTATCAGCAATGTAAGAACACTAGCAACTACAAGGCAAGGTATCTACAAAGGGCATACAGTTAAAAAATCAACTTGAAAGTAAGTCATGATGCAGCCAAAATCACACGTTGGAAAGTTGCATTTTCTGCTTTTTACAGGTTTAAATGTAAAAATGTTTGAAAAAATATGGTGAAATAGACAATTTTTTGTTTTTTTTGTTTTATTGGTTAAACAAAGTTAAACCTTTAATATTCCTTTAACAATCCCTCCTCAAAGAGGTGGAGGCCCCCCAAATTAGGTTCAAGTTCAAAATCCCTAAATGATCACCCCTAGGCCAGAATCTCCAGTTGTTTGGGTGGCGTCCACCTCAGGCTCCCCCTCCTCCTGCTGCAGTTTTAAGGATTCAACAAATTTCAATGCGTCCAAAGTACGGCCCACTTTCTCAGCTGTGATGAGCCTTTCCCAATACTCTTCTTCGTTCTCCTCCGAGATCAGGCTCGTATAATTTCCCATTTATATCAGGCGATTCAATATCAGGTTCGGACAAGTTAGCATCACATGCCTTATAGTTTACAGTTGGACCTTCTTTCTGCAAAATCTACAGTATGCTAGTGATGTGTCAATTTGCCTTCTTCGCCACCTTATTTCTCACGAGTGCCAGATGTTAAATCTACAGCGCGTAAGCAGATCTCGGTAGGGCTGTGAGGGAAATTTCATCAAATATGGAGGTAACATGTTCAGAGCTTTGCGTTCCCAGATGACATTATGACATAGGTCTCGTGTTAATTTCTTTTCCTGTGTTTCCTCGATTTGTTCTTTTAGCCTTATCTGGGTTATTTTTCAGGGTGTCTTCAGAGATCGCCAGGTATTTTAAAGTTTCTTCACATCTCATTTTCCAGTCTTGGAGAATTGAATCACTACTGAAAGCCCCTGGCTTTGCTAGGATTCTAAATGGCACGGGTGGATTGTCCAAAATACACTTTCTATAAAGCGATGGTGATTTCCACGTCGTGATTGAAGTGATGGATTGCAGTCTTAGTTCCGATCTTATAAGTTCCAAGGGTAGCGAATTTGGAAGGTGCAAGATCTTTCGCCAGAAATAGGCTTCGCATAGGTTCCAGACCTCCCATTTTAGGGCTATAAGGGCCTCGGCTTCATATGTAATGACGGCCACTACCTTTTGCTTATAGAAGGTTGTAATCGGCAACAAAGAAAATTTCCCGTATCTACGATGTAGAAGTAGCCCTTGGTTAACCAGACTTTTTAGTTTTTCTCTGATCAGGGTATAATGGGCCAGCTCATTGCAGTTCCTATTAATTCTTATCCCGAGGTAGATCGTAGTATTGACTACTGCCAGTTTTTCTTTTTCCAATGACCAAGTCTGTATTTTCCCTGCTAGTTTCTTTCCGCGGCTTGATTTCATAGTCAAAATCATAGATTTTTTTGCATTTACTTTCATGTCATTGGCTTTAAGATAGTCATTAAAAGCCTCAATCCTGCGCTGAAGACCTATCGGCGTCTGGTCTATGAACACTGCGTCATCCGCATATAGCATCCATGGTATCTCTATGCCATTAACCTTCGGTGGGAAGGCCCGGATCTGATCTTGTGAAGACTTCATATCAGCCATATAGAGTATAAAGAGAAAAGGGGCGAGGGCACATCCCTGCTTGATGCCTTAGGATGTCCTGATCCGCTTTGATAGACCTCCATTTGCAGTAATTTGAACCTGGATCGAGGTGTCAGTATACAGTGCCTGGATTGCCTCCAATAGGTCCACAGGGCATCCCCAATTCCTCAGTTTTGCCCACAGCCGTTCTCTATTTATTCCATCGAACGCCTGTTCGAGATCTATAAAGTCCAAGTAGATCGTTGTTTTTCCTTTTAGGGCCTTTGCTTTTAATATATTGATCAGGAACAGGGTAAGGCAGGTGCCCACTCCACTCCCGAAAGCAGTTTGTCTCTCGTCCAAGATTCCGGCTTGAGCTGCCCAGTTCTTTAAATAGACAATTGGAATGCGGTTTTTAGGCTGGGTGGTAGATGCACATCACAGGGATAATATAGAAGTGAAAGAGTGACTCTTGCTGAATAACTGGATGAGGTTTTCAATGTTGGAAAGAGATTCAGTTTTGGGAAAATAAAAGCAGTTAAGAGACGAAATTGGTTTGGAAAGAAAGGCCAAGATTTTCTTAAACTATATTACCAAGAAGATAGCGCTGCCCATGAAACAGGCTAAGCGGCCGTCTTAACCCCCTTCACGCTGAGTGTCTCGTTATGTGGAAATTAATAAAATTATTCAAAATATGACTAAGGATTTATGCAAGACGGAAATGAATGGAAGAATTGCGCTAACACTAGAAAATCAAGGAACAGAATACACAGAGGATTCAGACTATCTTCAACAAGTTACCAGGGTATGGATGGGATTACTTAGGAGGTGGAACAAAGTCAAGGTATCAGTTAGGGTATACTATGGGTTGCTATGGGATGGGGTAATACTCACAATCAGCGCTTGAGTTTGGGATTTTGGACATCCAACAGAGTTTCTGGACAGCGAGGCAATATCTGGTCACTGGTTACAGCGGCAGGCACTCCTAACAGAAGACAGCGGGGCAAAGGTCTGGTCATGGCACAGCGGCACCTCAGCTGGATGGAGCGGTAGCAGGGCAATCAGGCTGCACTGGAAAATCCCAAAGTGGATTCAGCCACCTTTTCCCTTTCTCCCTGAATTTAGTGGGATTTTGTTATGGGGTTAGCTCTGAAGGGTGGTTCTACCTGGATAGGAGGGCCTGAACCAACTATCCCTTTTCTGGCAGTGTAGTCTGGAATCTGCAGGGTGTATCTGGAATGTCTGGATACGCAGACGCTGGAAATTTCAGAAGAGAGTGGCCTGTCTCTCTGAGATTCCCCCCTTTTTATAAGGCAGGTGATATCACAGGATTTATTGTTGGGCAGAACTAAGCTAGACCTACCCCTAAGAATCGTATAGGTCAGCCTATGTTATGTTGCCTCCTCTTTAGGGGCAAAGGGGGCTGAAGGAGGGGACTCAGTTTATGGGGTTGTGTTTTATGAGGTACAAAGCAATCCCACAGTCATTTTTGCCAAACATCAATTATGACATAAATCTCTCCCTATTACGGTTGTGGCAAAAAACATGCATAGGCAGATTCCATTTCACAAAGAGCATAGCAGTCCAACTCCCCAGTTTGTAGGACTTTGTTTCGTCTGACTAATAATTTTTCATCATTTCCAGTGAGAAATATTTTACCTAAAATTCTATAACTTTATACATGTGTACATATTATCATAAAGCATGTTAGTATTCAATTTCAAAGTGGCACCATATACACTTTCCTCAGAAGAACAAGTTACTCTCTTACCTGGTAACGTTCTTTCGATGGGATGGTCCGATGACGTATTCCATATCTGTGACAGTAATCACCACAGCTGTGCTGCTTCGGAAAATCTTTTGGCGTCTGCGTCCGGCGTCGATGACGTCGATACGCCATCCTCGAGGGCCTCCGTCGAGCCGACTTCGCCGGATGTTATAAGTAGGACGCACGTAGCCTCAGTTGTAGTTTTTTCCCCAGAACGTGTGGCACCAATCTTCTGCCAGTAGGACCACAGAAAGCCTTGCGGAAATGTAAGCTGCAATCGCATCAGAAATTCTGTAGCGGGGAAGGCAGGGAGGGAGCGATATGGAATACATCGTCAGACCATCCCATCGAAAGAACTTTACCAGGTAAGAGAGTAACTTCGAGGGGATTGGGTCCTCCGAAGTATTCCATATCTATGACAGACTCCCAAAGCAGTACCAACGTAAGGAGGTAGGAAAAGCATTTAGAATATACAAATTTAGAATGCCCAATCAAATTGCAGAGTAAAGGACCGCCTTGCCAAAGGCCAGATCCTGCCCATGGATAGAATCTAGGGAGTGGTGACGTACAAAAGTATGGACCGAAGCCCAAGTGGCTGCTTCACAGATGTTACGAATAGGAACACACCTTCTGCAGGGCAGTAGAGGCAGCCATACCCCTAGTCGAATGGGCCCGTAAGCCTACTGGAGGGTCCTTACCCGCCAGGTGGTAATATTCAGAAATTGCCAAGATAATCCATCTAGACAAGGTCTGCTTAGTCACAGCTTGTCCCAAACGCCTTCCAGCGTAACCAATAAAGAGCTGATTGTCCACTCTGACCCGGGACATGTGTGAAATGTAGAAACTTTAAGCTCTCCTAGGATCTAACCTATGGAGCCTCTCCTCATCCTTACCAGGATGCGGAGGAGGATAAAATGCCAGAAGAACAACCTTCTGGCTTAAATGAAATTCCAACACCACCTTCGAAAGAAAGGAAGGACGAACTCTAAGGACAACCCTGTCCTTCTGAAACAGAGTGAAAGGTGGCTTAACTGAAAGTGCCTGTAACTCACTTACTCTGCAAGCGGAAGTGACCGCAACTAAATACAGTTTTAAGGGTTAACAGTCTCAAAGGACAAGAATGTAAAGGCTCAAATGGAGCACCCATTAGAAACTTGAGAACAAGGTTCAAATCCCAACCGGGCACCTGAAAAGGTGACGGAGGGAACACATTAGTGGGCCCTTTCAGAAACTGAGAAATTAAAGGTATTTTAAAATAAGAACACTCCTCAGACGAGCGCTTAAATATGGACAGCGCCGCCAGGTAACCTTTAATGGTCCCCACTTGCAAGCCCCTGTGGGCTAAAGAAAGCAAAAAAGACAGAACCACAGGAATGTCACATAAAAAAGGATCCACATTCTGAACCCTGCACCAGTCGCAGAAATGTCTCCAATGGCAACGGTACATGGACTTTGTTGCCGGCCGTCTGGCCGAAAGCAACATCTCCATCACGTCTTCAGGGAGGTCCCAATCCTTTTACCTCAACCTTTCAGAAGCCAAGCGTGAAGGTTGAGGGATCTGACCTCTGGATGGAGAACCTGACCCCTCTCACGTGAGAGCAGATCGTCTCGGTAGGGAAGACGACAGGGAGGGCAGATGGACAAGTCGAGAAGGTCCGGGTACCACGTCCTCCTGGCCCATGCCGGAGCAATGAGGATCATCCGGGAACCGAAGCTCCGTAACCTCTGCAGCACTTGCGGGATGACGGGGACTGAAGGAAACGGGTACAGCAGTGGGAAGGACCACTCCACCACGAACGTGTCTCCTAAGGCTCCTCTTGGAGGAAATTCCCACAAGCAGAACCTTTCGCACTTCCGGTAGACACTGGAGGCGAAGAGATCCACTTGAGGGGTCCCTCAAAGGGCGAAGATCTCCAGGAGAATCTCCTGAGCCAACTCCCACTTGTGAGAGATCGCGCTCTGCCTGCTCAGAGCGTCCGCCGTCTCGTTTTCGTCTCCGGCCAGAGGAACTGCAGAGATCGAAATTTCCTGCTGGATTGCCCAAAACCAGAGCTGCATCGCCTCCCTGCACAGAGGAAGGGACCCTGCACCCCCCTTCTTGTTGAGGTAGTGCATGGCCACCATGTCAGTCAGAATCAGGACATTCTTCCCTTGCACAGTCGGCAGAAAAGCCTTCAGGGCAAGCCTGACGGCCCTCAACTCCAGCAGATTGATATGGAATCTGGACTCCGACGGAGACCAACGACCGCTGACTGTCAGCTCGTTGGCATGAGCTCCCCATCCCCTGAGGCACGCATCCGTCACGATTGTCACCTCCGGCCAGGGAAGCCAAAATGGAGCCCCCCTCATCAGATTTCCTTCGACGGCCCACCACAGAAGGTCCTGGGCGAGGGCGGCACCTGAACTGGGTCTGACATCCTGCCAGAGGACTGTGACCACTGGAGCTTGAGAGCCCATTGCAGAGATCTCATCCGCAACCTGGCCTCTGGCACTAGAAGAATGCAGGATGCCATGAGGCCGAACAACCTCGAGAACTCGAAGGCTGGGAGACTCTGGGCATGTAGAAACTTGTGCACCATCTGCTGAATGTGGTGAGCCCTCACCTAGGGAGGAAAACACAGCCCCAGGGAGGTGTCGAGCACTGCTCCGATGTACTGGAGCCGCTGAGTTGTCGTCAAGTGGGACTTCTTTAAGTTGAGGGAGAAGCCCAGCTTGTGAAGGGAGTGGCAGGTGATGGACAGATGATCCAGGACTTGCGCGGGAGAGCGCGCCCTGATCAACCAATCGTCCAGGTAGGGGTTGACGTGAATCCCCCCTGTCCTGAGATACGCTGCCACAACCACCATGAGCTTGGTGAAGACCCTCGGGCGGAGGTCAATGCGAAAGGCAGGACCCGAAACTGAAAGTGCGAGTCGCCAACAGCGAACCTCAGGTACTTCTTGTGCTTTGGATGGATCGGCACATGAAAATAAGCGTCCTTGAGGTCGAGAGACACCAACCAGTCCTGAAATTGAAGGGCCTGGACGACTTGAGAAAGAGTAACCATCTTGAACTTGTCCTTCCTGAGGAGCTTGTTCAAACTGCGCAAGTCCATGATGGGTCTCAATTCTCTGTCTTTCTTCGAAATCAAAAATTAAGGGGAATACCATTCCTTGTTCCTCTCCGGTACAGGCACCAGTTCTATGGCGCCTTTCTCCAGCAGGGATTGAATTTCCTGCGCAAGGAGTGGATCCGGACTCTTCGAAGAGAGATTCCCTGGTGGATTGTCGGGAGGCCTCTGCAGGAAAGTAAGACAGAAGCCGTGGGCTATGATCTCCGGAACCCACACATCTGAAGTAATAGCACGCCATTCTACAAGATGCTGCGCGAGCCTTCCCACAACCGGAGAAGCATGGGCCTCATGACTGAGCTGAAGAGGCTGTGGCAGTCCCTGAAGGCAAAGAGGCAACTGCTCGCACGGCCTTGGCACCTCGAGTACCTTGTTTTCCACCTCTGCCACTCCTACGGTTGCCCCTTTGACATGCAGCTCCTCTCGATTTACTAAAGGACGAGTAAAATCGAAAGTAACCTCCCCTCCATTGCTGTCCCGTAGGACGAAAAGGTAGAGGGTGGCGAACTGCAGCGCCCCATGACTCCGCTGCAGCTTTGGAGGTCTGCAACCTCTCAAGACTCTCGTCAGACTTGCTACCAAAAAGATGTTCACCATCAAAGGGCATGTTGAGGAGCCGGGCTTGCACATCAGGGGCAAAACCCGACTTGCGCAACCACGCAAACCTGCGTATTACGGTGCTCGCCGCCATGGACCGGCTGACACAATCAACCATGTCCAGACCAGACTGAACGGATTCACACACTGCATCCTTCCCATCCTGCACGATAGCAAGGAAACCATCCCGTTCCTCCCCTTCGGGAATATGATCAGCCGCTAGGGAAATACAGTTCCACAGAGTGTGCGTGAAACGAGACAAAGCACAAACTGAGTTGGCAGCCTGAAGCGACATACCCCCAGAAGAAAATACCTTCTTCGCCCAGCCGTCAAAACGTTTGTCGTCCCTATGAGGAGGGATGGTAGGGTACGACACCTGCTTTGCCGGGGCCGTAGTCGCCTGCACCACCAAACTCTCCGGAGTAGGGTGCGTGGTCAAATAGCAGGGGTCGCCACTGGCTGGGCGATATTTCCGCGGCAAGGACTTGCTCACTGCCGGGAGACTCTGGCGCAGTCCAAGCCGCAGCCACCCTTCTCTGCAAGGCCATATGGAAGGGCAGCACCGGGTCAGTTGGAGGACCTTGGTCCAGGATATCAGTCAGGTCATCCTGCTGAAAATCCCCGGGGGGGGTCCTCGACATGAGGCGCCGGTATGAGGATTCGGCATGCGTGCCAGGCTCCGGCCGACCAAACTCCACCTCCGGAGAGGTGTCTAGACCACTGGCGTCGTGCAGCAACTGACGCAAGTCCTCAAGTTGACTATGACCAGAAACAATGTCATCAGGAACCTCTGCAGGAACCTCACCTTCCTCAGACCCCTCATGCACCTCAGAAATAAAATCCATAGGCTGGAAGGAGGGTACAGAAAAAGGCACAAAGACATGCTTAGCCTTGGCCAGCGCCTTTCTGGTGGGTGCCATCGCGACACGGGGTACCTCCGACAAGGCCGCCTCAAAAGGCGTCGACGGAATCGGCATCGACGGCGAGCGCAGCGCCGACACAGGCCTCGAGGGCAGAGCCCCGAGCGTGTCTCTCAACAGCCTGGGCGCCGATGGCGTCGACGACTTCCTCGGAGGCGGGACCTCGACAGAGTCCGGCAACGAACTTGGCACCGCCGGCGTCAATGTCTTCCTCGAAGACTTCACAGGTTCTCGCGGTCTCGATGGCGTCGAGGACCAGGACCTGGAACGGGCATGTCTAGAGCGACCATCCTTGTCCGTCCGGGACCTCGAAGGCGCCCGGTAGTCACAACAACTGCTCGATCCCGAAGGCGGACGAGCAGTGTCTCTAGCACGGCCACGACCGACGTCCTCAGACGGTGCGGACGGACCGGAGCCCTGGAATTGAAAAATCGCCATCATCTCCTTTCGGAAGGAATCCAATTCCTCAGGAGTGGAATGCTTGTTGGGACAAGCAACCCACCAACGGGCGAAGTCCTCGGAAGAGGAAGGTGACCGGTGACAGCGCTTCCTGGAGTACCTCGAAGGGGCAGAGGAATGGCGGGACCGACTCCCAGACCGAGAACCCCCGGACTCCCGACAACGATGCGGAGAGTCGCCTCTGGAATCGTCTGTCGAAAGACCAGGGGAACGCGACTTCCGGGGCTTGGCCACCTTACCGACCGACAGCTTCTTCTTACGCTCCCGCAAGGCCTTCGATGTGAACGATTGGCAGTTGACACAGTCGTCCGTATCATGGTCCTCCCCGAGGCACCAGAGGCAAGCGGCGTGTGTATCCGTCAGCGACATCTTGGACCCGCACACTCGACACTTCTTAAACCCGGACCGCGGGTTGGAAGAAGCCGAAGACATAAGATTTAGCAATGAAGAAACAGGTTCGAAGAACCGGAAGAACAGGATTCAGTAGAATCGAGGCGCGCTGAGATCTCCGGAGCGAACACGCTCGCAGAAAAAACCGAACTTCGCATTACTGCGTTGTCCAATTGCAGAGATAAAAGTTTATTAATAAAATAGCCTTGAGCCAGATGGCCAGCATTGTCTACCAAATAAGGGCATACCTCCAAGGCTGCTCTGGAGTTAGCTTTGAAGCCCCCGAGTTGAAGTTGATGGGAGGTGTTGTTTTGCAATTTCACACGTAAGTGTCCTGGAATCTATTGTAGCAGGCTAGAGCCCAGACAGAAAGTCTGACAAGTGTGTTACATTCTCCAGCTTACTCCATTCAGAGTTTCGTAGGGGCTGGCCCTTTAGGGGAGGGGGGACAGTAAATTCTGTTCTCAGAAAGCAAATGTCCTTTGAAGCCAAGGGCCTAAAACCTGTTTTGCTGGTTCGCCAGTACAACAAATGCATCTAAAAAATGTTTTAAAAAAAATCCTGAGCCAAAAGCAAGGCTGTTGGAATACAACATTATATTAGATTTCAAACAAAACCACCCTTACATTTCTAGGCAAGGACAGGGTCTTATTCAACATTACACATTTAAAACAGACATTTTTCTTGTTTGCAAAAGCAACCCTTTTTACACGTGGTGAATTCTGCTGGGATGTCACTTTGAAATGCGGCCTTCATGCATCCATTTTCTGGATCTTTCCAAAGCCCCAGACATGTTTTCAATGCACAAGCATCTGTCAAAATAAAGATCCCTTGAAACTGACATATGCACAAAGAGATAGGGTTTCCTTTGAAGAATTGATCTGGGATATTTTGTAGCAAAAAGTCAAGCGTTTTTCCGTGTGGCTGGGAGTCAAGTGGTTTGTGATTTTACAGATTTTTCCTGCCACAGCCTGTCATTCAGTGAAAAATGCTTTATTCTGCTGTGGCACAACCTGATTATGGCTGGGACTAGCTGGGTCTCACTGGATCAGGACTGTGTATTGTTAAACAAATGAAAGAGCATCAGGGCGGCATCATCTTAAATGTAAAATATTTCCTTTTTCAATGGGAAATTCTGAGCTAGCAGCAAAGCCGCGCTGCTTTTCAATTCTCTTCTTTGGTGCACATAAGGAAACACACTGGCAGCCTTTCTCGGTGTGTTCCCCGTTTCATCTTGCCCCATAGGTTCTTGGCAAAGACAGCGCAGCCATTATTTTGGTGACTGTAAAATGCAGTTTATAGTGCTCAATAGTGCCAGAGCAGCCATTTTGCTGGTAACTGCTGAAGTGTAGATTGATGGAGGGGAATTGTGCTGGGTGGGTAAATGTACCCCACAATTCTCCTCCAGCCCCCGAGACTTCTTGTTGAGGGAGAGTAGGGCAAAGTGGGGTTTATCAGGTGGAGTCATTCTTCCATCAGGGAGTGGTACGCCACAATCCTCCCGTTGTCTTGTGTTGGATTATGGAGCTACACCCACAGATTTTCATTCCGCCTTTCCTTGGAATGTGGAATGAAACCCCCAGATTTTCCTTCTTAATCAGGAGCAGAATCTGTACTAATCTAATTGATGAATAAAGA
Source organism: Ambystoma mexicanum (assembly GCF_040938575.1). Taxonomy (NCBI): domain Eukaryota; kingdom Metazoa; phylum Chordata; class Amphibia; order Caudata; family Ambystomatidae; genus Ambystoma; species Ambystoma mexicanum. The sequence goes on along the minus strand of NC_090926.1, from coordinate 693,222,502 downwards.
CAGGTTATAGCATTTTCCCACTGACTGTCTTCCCGGAAGGTCTACAGCAGTGGGACACACATACCTTACGGTCATTCAGGCAATTGGACAATAACAACAAATAATTTCTTACAAGAGAAAGGTAACTATTGACATATTTTTACTAGAGTTTTTGGGGATACCCGTTTGCACTGACAATGAAGAAAAGTACTCCCTGTTATACAGATATACATATGAACCTACCTGTTCCCTTCTGGTTCTTCTTTTTCTGGTTCTCATTCTCCAGATGCCTCCTCTGTTTGACTTTCTCTTGGCTCCTCAATCAGCTGCAAAGTGTGCCTGGGGTGACAACTCTAACTGATTAATATGGACCCATTTCTCTTCTGCAGATTCTGTAGGCGACAGGTGAAATTTTATCTACAATTTTAAAAGGACTGCGCCAGGTAGGGAGACATTTCTGCTCCTTGGTCTGGTCCTTTGGAAATTATACAAGTAGACCCTGTCTCCTACTTGGGATTCATTTTTGGTGTTTTTTAGGTCATATTGAGTCTTCATCACCTCTGCTGATTTTTCCAGGTTCTGTTGAGCGTACGCAAAAGCATGTTGAAGGTGTTTTCTTAGATTCTCAACATACTCATGTGTTGTGGAGGCATTTATCAGCGTCTGCTCTTGTGTTCTGTAGAGCAGATGCTGAGGTAGCACCATCCTTCGTCCAGTCATTAACTCAAATGGAGACATCTTGGTCACAGAAGATGATGTAGATCTGATGGCCATCTGGACAAGCGGTAATCGGATGTGCCAACTTGGCCCAGACTCGGCTACAAACTTTTTCATAATGCTCACAATTGTTTTATTGTACCTCTCAACTCCCCCACTAGAGGACTGGCAGTATGCCTTTCAAGTTTCCTTTTTACCCCAAGTATCTCCCACATCTTTGTCATCACTTCGCTGGTGAAGTGACTTCCTTGGTCTGACTCAATCCTTTGGGGTAGGCCAAAACGCGATAAGATGTGGTTGATCATCAGGGCAGCAGCCGTTTCTACCTTGCAATTTGGGGCCGGGAGTCATTCCAGCCATTTGGTAAACACGCATGTTACGGTTAATATGTACTTGTTCGCCCTAGAGGAGCGAATTACGGGCCCGATGAAATCTACTTGTAAATTTGACCAAGGCAGTGTCATCCCCCTCTTCTGGAGGGGTGCTTGGTGTGTGAGTGAAGTTGGCTGCAATTGTGCATACACACAACACCCCTTCAAATATTGGTCGAGGTCCTGCCCCATGTGTGGTCAGTATGCAACCTCCCGCAAGATTTCTAGAGTAGTGTGAAACCCCTGATGACCGGCTGTGGCCGCTTCTTGGCCGTGACTCAGCATAAGGCTTCAGAGGTAGGTAGGTAGCACCCACTGGTCACAACCAGAGATAGAATTTCCTTACCAACAAACCGTCTTGGATTCAGAACATTTTGGGACACTTCATCAATACCCTAAGGTCCTCTTTCCCAATATAATCGGTATCTGTCAGAGGAAAGTTGACAGGGCCCTCAATGTGTTGATAAAATCTCCCAATAATCGGATCCCCTTTTTGTGCCGTGATTAAATCAGCATCTGGGGTCTCCTTACTCCACTGGGCAGTTGAGAGTTCATTGTGAGCATTTGTCTGGGACCTAGTGACAGCAGTGACCTGGATTTCCCCCAACAGGGACTCGGTCTCCAGGAGATCCCCCTGGATGGCTCCGGTTTTGGCCAGCTGATCAGCTAGGTCATTTCCAGTTTTGTCTGGCCCCTCTATTCTGGAATGACCCTTGATCTTTTTCCAATAGATGGTCATCTCATTAGAGGTGACCAGATAATCAATATTTTGCATTAGCTTGCCGTGTTTGAGTGGTTTGTTATTAGCACACAGCATGCCTCTGATTTTCCAATTAACCAGGTGCTCTACAAAGCTGTTCCGGACATAATCTGAATCAGTGATCATGATCAGTTAGTGGAGTTTGTGTTGGAGGGCAGTGAGGATGGTCTGATGAACTGCCATCAACTCCGCCACCTGACTACTGCGGGGACCGATTTTGTACCCAGCGGAGGGTTCTGGGGCATCATTCACCCAGGCATTCCCAACGCCGGCCACCAGTTCCTTTTCCCTGTTGTTGCCAACATGGTAGGAGCACCTGTCCACATAAACTGTGGGCATCCCCTGGCACTTATCTTCTTCATACACTTTGTGCAGGGAATTCAGGCACCCCTCCATGTTGTCCTGGGTTTTAAGACTTTCGTCCTCGAGACAGGTTTCTCTGGCACAATCATGCAAGTCAGCCAGACCTTGCGCGAGGGGACTCTTGTTGTTTTGGCCATATATGACATCCACAGGAAAGCCTTGAATTGACAGAATCCAGAAATAATTATGGAATTTCTCACATTTCCGGCCCTGATTCTGTCACTTTGAAGGTATTGCAAAGGATGGTGTGGAGTCTCCACTATGATGTGTTCCCTCTGGATGAACGGGCGGTAATCACAATTGTTGAATTTTTCCTCCACATAGGATAAAGTCTTGCTTGCATAGGAGATTACTTTTTTGACCTGTCATGCTTTTGATATAATACTGCTGTCAAGCATGTATTCGAAAACCCTGTCTCCAAGAAGAACTTGTTTTTGACAGGGTAAGATAGACAAGGGGCTTGTGAGAGACTTTCGAGTTCTACTGCCTCAGCTCATTATGGACCCCACTCCCACTTGACCCCCCCCCTTCAACAGATGGATCACGGGTCTTGTGACCTCTGTGTAATCCTCAATGAACTTCCTACTGTAATTAGTCAGTCCAAGGAGGCTTCTTAGCTCACACAGAGTTGTGGGGTCTTTTAGTTTTAGGAGTGCTTCCACTTTCTTCTCCTGGGGACAGAGACTCTCAGGAGTTATTTCATGTCCCAAGAAGTTGACACAGGTCCTGCACAACTGTGCCTTTTGTAAGGACAGTTTTGCTGCGGCAAACATCAACTGGCTCAGAACATAATGGATTTCCGCTATGTGATCCTCCACAGTTGAGCTTTTTATCAAGACATCATCCACATAGGCCAGGTTACCCCCTTCACCCAAGTAGGGCATCCCCTTGTTTAGGAAGATGTTGAATTTTTTGCCGGAGTTTATGCATATGAACGGAGTCTGGGTCCACGTGTACCGCTGCCCCCCGAAGGTAAAGGCCATCTTGTATTGGTCCTCCCTACTGACAGGCAGGGTCCAGTACCCATTAGTCAGGTCAATGGCAGTGTATACCTTTGACACCTGGATCTGGGCCAGCCCTCGGTCAATGTAGGGGCGAGGCCATCCGACCATGTGGACCTGTTTATTTAGCTACCTAAGGTCTGCGCAGAGTCTCCATTGACCATTTGGTTTTAAAATCCCCAGCACCGGAATATTAAATGTGCTGTGGACTGTACGAATTATCCCACGGGACTCAAGGTTTTTGATTATTTCGGTCAGGGACTCTTATGGATGCGAGAGGTATGTGATATTGATTCACAAACACAGGAGTCATTCCAGGGTCCGTGGGAATTGTTGTAGTATGGATCTCGGTGCGACCACAGTCGTAAGAGTCCACACCAAAGAGATCTTGAAAATCTAAGAACACCTGTTTCAACTTTTGCCTTTGATCCCCAGTCTTACAGGCATCAGCGAGGTTGACCGCTCTTCAACCATTTGCCTGAAGCATGGAAAGACTTCTGGTTTTGCTATCTCAGTGGCCTCCTCCAGCTGGGTGGAGAGGTCTTTGGTTAGAGTATTGAACTGGACAGAGGGTTTCAGGTAGGAGAGGCAGTCATTGTGGACCTGGAATATCACCTCATCCTGCCTGATGTCACAAGTCACCTCTTCCTCCCCCTAAGGGCAGGAGAGTACACCAGGAAAACACCCCCTTGCCGGGTGAAGTTCCTGTCTGGTGGTATGTTATTGTCACTGTCATTGTCAAAGCAGTCATTGGGGATTAGTCCTATCAGTCCGTTTCCTAGATCCATGGAAAAATTGCGGTCATCAACCCCCATTCCAATAATGGTTCCTGCGCCCAGAGTGATACTCCTAGGGTCGCTGTTATCCATCAATATTGGAATGGTGTTTAACCCAACCCCTCCTGTTGGAGATGGGCATTGAGATGTACATAGGCGTCAGGATTTTGCAGTTTCTATCCTCTTTTAATTTTTAATTCAAGTGGTAATTGTCGGGTCCGTTCTGGGATGGTGACCTCCTCTCCAATTTGAACATCAACCGCATACGGCAGCAATTGGGCTGACCAAAATGCTATTTCTGAATCATCAAAGCCCATGGAATGGCCCCGTAGTCGGGACCAGGCCTTGTAATTTATCGGGTCCAAATTAATTACAAACCCATTGAGAATGCCACTGCCTAAATTGAATGCAGTAGAGGTATCTTGCACGACCCAACAGTCATGTTCTATGCTTTTGTAACCTATGGAAATTTTGAGCATACACCTGCTAGGCAGTATTTCCTTCCAGTGTTGAATGCCACTTAAAACTGGAAAAAAGGTCGATTTTCAGGAATGGAGAGGAGTTCCCATCACCAGTTTTGTGTCCTACAGCAATTACTGTAACGTCGGGTATTTGATTATTCTGAAAATGAAACTCAATATGATCAGATTTCTGTTCAACCATGTTGCATGTGCCATTTAAATTAATATGGTGGACACTCGTTTTTAATTTTATTGGCCGGTTAGTCTGAGTCCAGAGGACCCTGTTCACACAGTCTATTAGGGGAAACAGCCTGTGAAGGATGTCATTCCCTAATAGACAGGGGGTTCCTTCTTGAATCACACCAACTCGACTGGGTGTTTCACCTTATGTCGCCCAATTTTAAATTTCCAAATCCACAGTCCCTTCGATAGGAATTTCATTCCCGAAGTTCTGGAGTTGCCCAGGAAGAGGGGTGAGAGGGATCTGGCGTCTCTCCCCATTCCTGAATTTAGCTGCTCAAAGACCCTTTGTTAGGGAGAATTCTCTGTAAAGGCTCATTTCCCAAACCTAGTAAGTCCCCCAGCAGCTTTGCTGGATTTTTGGGGTTTATTTTTTTCTCCTGCTAAGAGTGAGACTCTTTCTCCCACTCTTAGACATGATTTGAGGTGTTCCTTTGACTTTGTATGTGTTTTATGGGCTATGGGGTCTTTTACTCCATAGGGCTTCATGTGTTTTGATATGTGGGTTACACAGCACCCTCCGTGCCATAACCCAGGGGTGTCGTAGCGACCCCCAAACATAGACTCCATACCCTGGGACTGACTACTGTCTCCCAGGGCATGTAAAGTCACCATTGGCTTTACTAGTCTCTAATTGTGAACAGAACCAGTACAAACCATCCTATTGTGGACGTACTTGTCGGGGCAATTCGATTGTCCCGGGGTCTGTTGTTCGAGGGGGCACTGTCCAGTCCCCCCCGACTGGAGTTTTGGCTGGTGGCAGAGGATACTACTTTTTATATTTGACTGCGAATATATATATATATATTCCTATGGGATTTTCCCATTGTTCGAGGCTTCCACTTTTTCATATAGCCTCCAACATACCACCAGTTTATTAAATTAATATAAATTCACCAGCTGGTATTTTTTGCCGAAACTTGGTTCCAAAATGGCGTTTGTGTTCGCTTCTGTGACTCCAACCCAAGTCGAGCCCTTCTCCACAGAAGCCTCCAAATGTGGTGCCACTCTGTCTGGGTACCACAGGAGGTGTGGGAGGGGGTTTAGGCACCCTGGACTGAGTTGCCTCGGCAACTCAAGTCGCACTCTTGTGTGATTGGCCCAAGTGGTGAGCCGCCCGGCTCACCAGTTAGCATTTTTGAGTGACAGCTAGGCTGAATGATTGGGGGTTTTCTGCATAAAAGCAGGGCTTTGGGGACTGGAACTTCAGAAGTCACCACAGGACCTAAAGAATCCAAGGAGGGAGAAGCCGAGCCGACCTGCAACGACGACACCAATGGTGGAGCCCTGCTGAACCGTCTCACCACTTTTCCCGACGATAGAGGAGATCTCCAACCCGGAGAGTCTTCTTCCTTTGACTGGTGGGGATAACCAGTTTGCCTGTCTTTTCGCCTTCCTGGACCATCTCGTGGCCGCCTTGCCCGTGCCAAGCACCCTGGCAACTGGAATACCACAGTTTACCACTACCGCGAAGAAAAGGGTAGTACCTTGTAACCGGCAAACTCTGCGGCTGGTTTCTTCCCTGGCAGTGCAACGACCATCTTTCCTCCACGTCGAGACCTCCTCTTCCTCTGGATGAAACACCGACTTGCACCCGCTGCCAGGAACAACTGCCCCCGCTGGAGCGTTCCCATTTTCAGGTACTGTGTCCCGCCTGGCTTCCCGCCTGGCTTCCCTTGCGACAGATCATTCAGGGTGACAGTAAATCCTCGACTTTCTAACCTGGGTTAGCCTGGGGCCTGTTAATTAACTTTTCCTGACTTGATCTCAATCTTTTGCGAACTATCTACAAAGACTCCTTGGGCATGACCCCACTGTGTGATCCTGGACACATTTCGCTTGCTCTCTCTAACAGTGGGCCTGGCATTTGAACTTCCTTGCTCTCCAGTAGACTTTGCCTAACCTTCCTCACTGTGGTTCTTAGAAAAGTATTGAAATTTGTGTGCTTTCATAACTTTGGCTTTTCCCTCCCTTTTCTATAACTTATTAGAGTGCCATCTTATGTTATGCGCTCACCTCTTTCTGAAAATAAGTGGTGTTTCTCATTAAGACTTGTCTACTAAGTAATCAGGGTTGTATATATATAATAGTGACTGTGTGTTGAATTTACTTACCTCTTTTTGTGCTAGTGTAATTTACAAGTGTGTCTTTAAATAAATAATTATATACTTTTACACCAAAGCTCTGGTCAGTGTTTGCTTGTGCTACTGTATCTCTGTACCTACTGTGTATACTCTATATACTGCCTAACACATCTTGAGAGAAGTCTGACTGCTCAGCCACAGCTACCAGGTAAATCTGGGTGGTACAGACTGCTACCAATTGGGTTTACTGCCAACCACCTGTAGTCCTAAATCTTTTGCAGTGGTCCCTAAGGGAACTGCACAGGTTTCTGCCGAACACCCTTTTTGACAGAGGAGTGGCTTGGGATCCAGTGTCCACCAGTGAGGAAAATGTACATTGCCCTTGCACTCGTACGGGGGCATAGAATCTCCCCTTCTTCTCCTGAAGTGGGCACAGGTAATGGGCATTTTGGGCAAGTTGGGTGGTCAATTTTTCTATTTTGGACTCCGACACAGTGGAGGTTTGGGCAATTTTCTGTGCCAGAGTATGGGAATCTGTAATAAAAATGTTGCATTCTGAAATAGATGAGATTTCGGAATCCCTTTTTCTCATAGCTCTGTGCTGCCCCCTCTCCCGGGAGGCAGTCACTATAACCAGTTTGTGGGGAGGATCCCTCCATTAATATTTCTCTCTCAAGATGACCATTCTGGGGTTCCGGGATGGGTGACTCTGAATCAGTCCCCATACCCACCCAGTCTTCATTCAGATCTCTTGGGACCCATTTTTCTTTGGGAGAAATTCCCGCGTCCCTGAAGGAGAAGATTTCTTTCCCAGAATCCTCAAAGGATTGTTATCCTTCAAACTAGAGGACACAAACTTCCTCCACAAAATGGGCGGTTTTTATGTCTTTATTTCCCCTACCCACCCTCTGTTCCTTGGGTTGCAGATATTCGGGGGAAAGAGATTTTAGTTCTGGTTCTGGGTGTAAAGGGCTTTTCACGGGGGAGGAAGGAAGCTTCCTCTAGGACTCTACACCCTCCTTCCCCTGTGCTTCCTCCTCAAGAACCAGTGAATTAGCGGGGTTCTCTCCCATTCATTGTTCTGGGGTGACAGACCCTTGGCTTTAGGGGTTCTGAGCCATCATGTTAATCTGAGGGTTCTGCTGAGCCCTCAACATGAAACTCCGATCCTGTGTGAGGTTCTGGACCTGGAGCTCCAGTTGAGACACCCGTTCTGGCTGGTACTGGGCTGTCACGACCCCCGCCCAAAACCCCCTCTGGCAAACCCATTGGCCAGGGGGAGTCAGGACTCGGGCCTCTAGAGCCTGGAATCCTCTTCAAAAGCCCTCATGGGGCCAGTCCTGGCGCCAGGCTCATACACCATGAAAAACAATGTGCTTGGGAACTACTTTACTGTATTGTCAGCCAACATGGAGGCATCCACATAGCTTGGTTCCTAAGAGTCAAGCAATGCGGTCTAGTGCTTTGGGTGTGGTAGCCTAGGGACTACTTTACCTGGACTATTTTGTTGGGGCTATTTAATCCACACCTGAGCAAGACAACACGCTTTGCGTTATTTTGCAGCTTGCAACGTGACGCTTACTGTGTCCAGCTATACCCTCGAACCTCGGAGAAGCAGAACCTGCAAGGAGACAAAAGGAACATCATTAGCAGCAGCATCTTACCTGCAGTCTTCATCTCTAAACACTTGCAGCTACTGAGAACAGCTGCCTCGAATCTGCACGGCTCCCGGACAGAACGACCTGAAAGAGGAAGATAGAGGCAACATTAAAGAAAGCAGTAGAGACGTTTACAAATTACGAACTGCTCAAAAGGCTTTCCTGGCTGGTTGCCTCTTGGCTGGCACCACTCCAGACATTCCACCCGCGCTGAAGAACACCGCGACCTACAAGGAAGGAAAACACAGTTTAGCAAAGGCAAGACTTGCCTACCGCATCATAGCGCTGTTAATGCGCCATCATTTACCAGCGGGGCTCAACCAAGCCAGTTCGCAGCGCTGAAGCTCCACAAACCTAAGGGAGAAAAAAGAGACATTTTAAACAAAGAAAGGCATGGAGAATGGCAACAAAACTAAAGAACAGCAATAAGACCTACCTGAACTATACCAAACAGGCCGGCGTCAGTGAAGTAACTGGACCGCACTCGCCCATGAAAGACAACGCGCCCCTGCAAAGAAGGCAGGACGGAGAGCACGCCTAATTCTACCACAAGGTGATGAGAGGGCGCCAGCGGGACTGAAATCATACGGGGGTGGGGGTGGATACTTACCCCAGTCGGTCAGTCGTGATCACAGTCCTCCTGTATTTTCAGGCAGAACCGTCCCTGCAGACCACATCAGGGCAAAGCTGAGAAGCATACCAGCGAGTAACCCGGCTGGGTGGCGTCCCTGTGGATACCAGGAGAGCTTAAAAGGGGGTCTCTGCTCATGCCTATCTGGTTCACGGGAAGGGTAATTATCCCTTCTCCCGAGTACCCTGGATACTGGGGATTTGGCCTCCCAACTGCCGGACTGGGTAGTCTGGGCTCCTGAAAGCGGGTAAAGAAAGGCGGGTTGTCCTGCTGGTTGGAGTTTTGTGGACACCGGGGAAAGAACCTTAACCCAGGATTTGGGGAATTACTGGCCACCTAAGGGAAGTTAGGAGGGAGGTTTCCTGGGGTAGTACTTACCTGGTTGGATCCCCCCCTTGGGCTGGGGGAGTCCATACATACCCCAAGATAGGCCTGTTGCCCCTGTATCTGGGACTTATATAATCAGGGGAGTTAGGGGTCCCATTGTTGGGATGACCTCCCTGATTGCCACCTGTTGCTGATTGGTTAGAAGGCCTTCTTTGCCTCCATTTTGCTGGTTTTGGGTAGGTGCATGTTTAGGCTCCCCCATTTCTAGGTCCCAAATGGGGGCAACCTTCACCTCCACCACCTTAGCAGCAGCAGGGGTGTTGGTTGGTTTGGTGTTTTTTACCTCATTTTTATTTTCTGCAGGTGTTTGGACCTCATAGATGCGAGTAGCTGCACCCTAGACTGGGAACTAGGCTCCTTTTATCATGAAAATTCCTCACCGGCTGGGTCATGATGTATTTTGGAAGCACATGAAAGTAGGCAGTTATAAACTATCTGCTATCTGTGCACACCCTCGTAGTAGTTTGTGCAAAGGCGCGTTTAAGCTCCTGCACAAATTCCCGTGGGCCTGTACTTCTCCGAATTGCAAATTGTAGGCTGGTTTGTGAGCCTGTTGGGGGTTTCTGTGGGCGGAAAAGTGCTTCAAGATGGCTGCCTTGTAGGTGGACCATCTTGAATGGTTTTGGTCTTCCAGTCCAGCAAAGAAGCTGGAGTACTCCAGCGAGAAATGTCCATTTGACATAATCTATGCAGTTCTGGCTATGCTTAAGGTGAAACGTGTCCATCATTTGTTCATAGAGTTCCAAATACTCCCAAACTGAATATTTTGCATTTTTGTTAGGAAATTCCTAATGGCCTTGATCTGCCTAATGGGGTCTTTCACCATAACTCTCCCTTATTTGCCTTCTTTTACCGCGTTACCCGAGTCCACTCAGCCTCAGACTCAGAGGTGCTACTATTTGAGGTCCCCTCATGATCTTCTAGGCGCTCCCTGATTCGGTGAGCTTGGGAGGGGCTCACAGAATGGTGGGGCCTAGTTTCTTCTGACTCCTCCCTGCTTCCAGGGTTGGTGGAGGGTCCCTCCCACTGCCCTGATTGGGTGGAGGTCTTCAGAATGCTTTTTTGGGGCCCGATTTCCTGCTGGTCTTGTGAAAATAGAACCAGATCTAATTCCCTGACTTTCTCCTCATAGGAGGCTTCCTGGTCAGAGACATCAAACAAAATATTTTTATATCTATACAGGGAGGTCCGTCCATCAATTTCTCAGGGTCGCTGACCTGTCAGCTCCACCATGCTAGCCCTATTTAATTCTGATGGCTTCATGGTATCTGGCTCATGTGAACCAGTAGACATGAAGTCAGCAGTGCACAAAGTATTAAATGGGTTTGAGTCCGTTAGTACAGAGCCCCACACTGGGATCAGGGGTAGCCCTGTCCCTCTCTACTTGTTCACGGTCCCTGAAGTTTGGGTTGAGCCTGGCATACCCTCTCTCCAACATCCCTAGTTTCTCCTGCTCAACCACTACATCTTGATAATAGGCAAAGGTCTGAGCTTTTTGCTCCGCTATCAGGGCTTGGCTGGCCGCCATCACCCGCTCTTGAGCTGCCACCTGCTTGTGGAGTCCCTTGTTCTCCTCACAGAGGGCCTCATTGTCTCTTTGCGCTGCCTGTATGGTTTGGGAACAATGAGACCATTTTTGTTGCAGGAGATTCACCACCTGAGTTTGCACATTTTTAGTTTGGGTGTTCACTTCCAGAGCACCTTCTACTCGTCTGGTGTGCTCCAATAACTTTTCATATTCATTTTTTAATTCATTTAGTTCCTGGAGGCCACTGTTTCCTGCAAATCTGTTTTTAGGTTGCTCACTTCCTGATAGAGGGCATCTTTCTCCTGATTTAGGGTGCCCCTCTGTTCAGCTAGATCATCCCTTGATAACATTTAATTTCTGGTGCTTTTGATCAAATTCTGCTTGGGATTGGAGTTCTTTAATAATGAATTTGTTATTCTCCTCTTCCAACTCTTTGATACGATTTTGTAAAGTAACTATCTGCTCTGCGCAGACTCTTTTATATTTTATTTGTAAATTTGGCTTCTGTCAACCTTTTCCTGAAACTCTACTTTTAATGCATCTAATGGGGCCTCTTAGTCAGATTTATTCTGTTGTTGTAGAGCCAAGTCCTCTTTTAACTGTTTGATGTAGTTCTCAACTTGGACCTCAGAATCTTGGCTCTTTTGCAATTGTTGTTCTGCTACTTTTAGCTCAGTCTGGATTGGAGTTAAGAGTTTGATTGATTTTGTGCAAGAATTATATTTTCTTCATGTTTTGCCGGCATCACTCCTATATGGAGATACATGTAGGACGTGATTCTGACAATTTGAATCTGCTCCTCTTTAATTTTCGGAGTCATGTACAACTTGCTCAAAGCTCAAAGAAATGGGCCCCCATCCTGCCACGTGTCCATGTCAATGGCGTTGACCTGTTGCATCATCTCTTCTAGCCAGACTTTCTCATCTTGCTCTGCCCATTCCCCCCTGACAAATAATTTGTGCAGAAGGTGCTCCCTGGCCATATTTATCTCCACTGTGGTCATTTTGGAAAGTGTTTCTTTATTAATGTATCTATATATGGGTAATCTGTACTTTGTTGTTTTTTTGTACGTCTATGTTGGGGTTGATTTAGCTTTACAGCCTGATTCATGGAATTATTTGCGCATAAAACGCAGATTTGCGCGCCATTCTGCCCGAAAATCCCCATGCCTCAAACAGGGATTTTCGGGCAGAATGGCGCGCAAATCTGCGTTTTACGCGCAAATAATTCCATTAATCAGGCTGTATATTTTATACACATGCCTGGTACTTAGGGTCTTTGTTTGGGGAGGAGATTTCTACAGCGTAACACAGTGTGCCAACCACACAAAGTATCACTACCTTGAAGGTTAGCCTGCTGTGTTAAGCTGTCACGGGCGAATACACAATCACAATTACCGGCACAAGCCCCAATCTGTAAAGGATTCCAATTGGGCACCACACACCGGACCAGGACTCTTGCCCTTAGCCTAGGATGTTGTGCTCAATTAGAATACTTTTTCTTTATTTCCGAGAATTCAGATTGAGCTGGCATCCAAGCCATCTCACACCCCCTTTTTACAAATACCCTGGGTCACAATGGACCATGAACCAGGCCAGTTGGTGGGAATACGATATTTATTTATTTTAAATTCAAAGAAAATAACACAATTTTAATACTGGGAAGAAATCACCAATGGGGTGATAATTACAATGTAGACTGATGAAATACACTTGGTTGACCTTCTACTAGAACATATCCAAAGCACAGATGAATAGGAGCAATTTTACTATTCGGGTAGATATCACCCGAGTTAATATTTCCCCCTGCAATGCTCCCTCAAACCCCAATTAATCAGATTTTGAGTGGATGGAAAGGAGCAGCAATGAATCGGGGGTACGAGGCAGCAAACAGAATTAAAATCAGACATTCCCTCACGAAATGGAAGGCAAAATCGGGTTTGAAATAAATGCATAAATGACACTCGGAATTGCTAAATAATTAATTTACATGTGCAGTTAAATAAATGGGGTAAACATGATTTCTAACAGTATCAGCGATGTAAGAACACTAGCAACTAGAAGGCAAGGTATCAACAAAGGACATACAGTCCAAAAATCACCTTGAAAGTGAGACACGATGCAGCCAAAATCACACGTTGGGAAGTTGCATTTTCTGCTTTTTACAGGTTTAAATGTCAAAAACGTTTTTTTAAAAACTGATGAAATAGACACAATCGGAATGCGGTTTTTAGGCTGGGTGGTAGATGCACATCACAGGGATAATATAGAAGTGAAAGAGTGACTTTAGCTGAATAACTGGATGAGGTTTTCAATGTGGAAGGAGATTCGGTTTTGGGAAAATAAAAGCAGTTAACAGAGAAAATCGGTTTGAAAAGGAAGGACAAGTTTTACTTAAACTAGATTATCAAGAAGATAGCGCTGACCATGAAACATGTTAAGCTGCCGTCTTAACCCCCTTCATGCCGCGTGTCTCTATGTGGAAATTAATTAAATTATTCAAAATATGACTAAGGATTTATGCAAGACGGAAATGAATGGAAGAATTGCGCGAACACTAGAAAATCAAGAACAGAATACACAGAGGAGACAGGCTATCTTCAACAAGTTACCATGGTGTGGATGGGATTACTTAGAAGGTGGAACAAAGTCAAGGTATCAAGTTGGGGTATACTATGGGTTGCTATGGGATGGGGCAATACTCGCAATCAGCGCTTGAGTTTGGGATTTTGGGACAGCCAACCGAGTTTCTGGACAGCGAGGCAATATTTGGTCACTGCACAGCGGCACCTCAACTGGATGGAGCGGGCAGCAGGGCAAGCAGGCTGCACTGGAGAATCCCAAAGCAGATTCAGCCACCTTTCCCCTTTCTCCCTGAATTTAGTGGGATTTTGTTATGGGTTAATTCTGAAGGGTGGTTCTGCCTGGGTAGGAGGGCCTGAACCAACTATCCCTTTTCTGGCAATGGAGTCTGGAATCTGAAGGGTGGATCTGGAATGTCTGGATACGCAGGTGCTGGAAATTTCAGAAGAGAGTGTCCTGTCTCTGTGAGATTCCCCCCTTTTTATAAGGCGGGTGACATCACAGGATTTATTGTTGGGCAGAACTAAGCTAGACCTACCCCCAAGAATCGGATAGGTCAGCCTATGTTATGTCACCTCCTCCTTTAGGGAAGAGGGGGCTGAAGGAGGGGACTCAGTTTATGGGGTTGTTTTTTATAAGGTCCAAAGCCATCCCACAGTCATTTTTGGCAAACATTAATTATGACATAAATCGCTCCTTTTTACAGTTGTGGCACTTTTGAAACTTACATAGGCAGATTATGCCAGTGAAGGCTACCGCGTCTTAATTTAAAGCCACCAAAATTGCATCTAAACTGTGAAACTTTCCCATTACTGTGTTGTCCAATTGCGGAGATAAAAGTCTTAAAGTTTATTAATAAAAGTCTTTTGAGACAGATGGCCAGCATTTCGTTCACAGCTTCTGTATTAAAAAAACACTGACATCTGTCAGCACAATTTAAAACACTGACATTGTATCTAATTGTATGAAACAACAAGTATTTGCTGAGCCCGTTTAGTATAGATGGTGTGCAGGGGACAGGCGTGCCCTCCACTTTAGGACTACCTTTCTCTCAGTACACAGTAGCAGCTTAGTGTACCAGAGCTGTTTTTGTCTGCCCTGCACTCCAATTCATTTCTGAATTTGCAAGAATACACACAGTACTGGACTCTACGAATCTAACTTAAGAAGGTATGCACAACATTAAATCTTAGGTGCATACTGTTTGGGTTTTCCACCAACTATAAAAGCAGCTTGTATATGATATTAGATAATGTAATGTATCTGCTTGATAAATTATCTTCTTTCTGCTTTTTTCATATTGGCATTATGTACATTTACACATTAGCAAAGAGTTTATTTGCGAATTAAGTTGGCTTTCCTTTATATGTGCATTTCTCTGCTCAGCCTTAAGTAAGGAACTTGCATTGCATACAGCGTGTTTTTGTCGATACGCCAGAGTGTCCCTGTTGATCTCAGCAGGACTCACCGGTTTCTGTAGGCGTTGGTATCTTCTCCAGTGGTCGGATAGTAAAGGATTCCCTTCCGCTTCTCTCTCGCGGACTGCTTTTCTTTGCTCGTAGGACCTCCCCGGCTTCCACTCGACATGCCTGCTGTCTTCTCGGCTCAGGTAAGCGGAATACAGCTCTTCACCATCTGCGAACGCTAAGAAGGTCTTCACCGGCTCCTGGCATCCTTGCAGCTTTCCTTGGCTCAGCAGTTCCTTCTTACTCCTGTGGTAAGCCACCAGGCTGCACCACGCCGGTTCTAGCTTCTCGACCCTCCACTCTGTGCCGAGAGGTGTGACTCTCTCTTGCCAGTCGCCACCACAGCTGCTTTCCATTTTCTGTTTGGGCTGCTTACATTTCCAAGACACAGGTGTGTGTTCCATATTGCTCAATCCTTCCTCTTCTTCATCTCAGTATTTTGTGAATTCTGGGAACAGACGTCCATTGTAAATTGACTTGTGGTATTTGGATGAGCATTTTTAAAAGGTTTTTCTGGCAAGCCATTTCTTACGGACTGATAAGTGGAATTGAAGAAAAGTGATTCCATCAAATTTGCAAGGTTGGCTCACAGACTTCACTTAAAGGGTTACCCTGTTCTTCATAGGAAAAGGGGAGGAAAAATTGCAATAAGCCATGAGGGTTTCAGACATGGGAGGTTATTCTCAAGGGAGAATGGGGGATACCACGTCTCACCCGATGGAGTCATGACATCTCCCCGGAGGCCATCTGCTCCCATGTGATTCTCCTTCATATTGCCGCCCCAGGGTCTGGATCAGGTAGCGGATGCCGTCCCCTGGCCAGATGAGAGGAGGTTACTGCTGGGAGATCAGTGAGGACTCCACCAGATTTATCACACTTACTGTGCCAAATCTGCCACAACTGGGGCACCAGGTATGGGCTCAGTGTAGTAGGGAGATAGGGGTGAGAGGTTAAGTGAGCAGGTATGCCACGTGAGGTTTCTGTGTTGTGGAGGTGAGAGAGGTAGGCTCAACAGGTATGGGTCTTGGGTTCTGGGGAATGGGGAGACAGGATGACTGGTACTGAAGAAGTCACTTACCTGTAACTATTGTTCTCCAGCATGGGTCTGGCATGGAGTCACATGCTCATGAATATTCCTCGTCCTCAGGCTAGGAATCCTAGGTAAAAGAAAAACAGTTTCACACAAACTGTATTTCGCCTTTAAAACAATCTCTGTCCTCTGGGTCATACTGCCTCCCCATCCAATGGCAGTCCCTTCCCAGACCCTCCCTAAAATCCACCCCTAGCAGCCATCTTCAGATTTGGTAAGCACGTAAAGTGGCAGAATGACCAAGAATAGCTGCAGAGGGGACAGAGGTAGGGTTTGCATGTGAATCCATGCCAGACCCATGCTGGAGAAAAATAGTTAAAAGTAAGTAACTTGTTCCTTCTCCAGCATGGGGTATGGCATAGCAGTACAACATTAAACACCCTCGGAAGGTGGCAAGGGTCAACAGAAGCAATCAACTGTTAGCTCTGGAACAGACTCATCTCAAGCAAACAGGTTGCGTAGCACTGCTTGGCCGACTCTGGACTCCTCCCTGGAATCCCTGCCGACGCAGCAGAATTTCATGAAGTAGTGCGTGGACCTCCACGTAGCCACCCTGCAGATGTCCAGAAGGGGCACACCAGATAGGAACGCTGTCGTTGCAGCGATCACTCGATGGAGTGGGCTCTCGACAGTGCATGATGTAGCCGGATAGCCACCTTTAGATGGAGGCCTTGGACAAGGCCTTCCAATGGTTCACAGGACCAAAGTTCACAAACAGTTGAGATGTCTTCCAAAAACTCATTGTGAGTGTAACGTAGAATTTGAGGGCATGAGCAATGTCCAGCGAGTGCAAGGCCCTTTCAGCCGGTGACGAAGACTTCGGGTAAAAAAACAGAACACCAAATGCTCGTTGAGGTGGAATTCCGACAGAACCTTCGGCATAAAAGAGGGGTGCTTCTGCAGCACCACCCTCGATCAGTGGAAAGTAAGTTATGGCTGTTTGCAGGATAGGGCCTAGATCTCACCTATCCTCCTGGCAGAGGTGATGGCAACAAGGAAAGCCACTTTCCATGAGAGGAATAGAGGGGCTTGATGCATAGGCTCGAAAGGGGCCCCCCATGAGCCTCGTTGTCATGATGCCTACCTCCAAGGAGCCAGGTCCGACCCAGCAACCCCAGAGGCAGGCATCATTCCCCCCAGGGAAGTGCCAGCGGGCCCAAGCTGGGGCCCTTTGGACACAGTCCTGGCGCCTTAGGCGCCAGGCTCATAAAGCTAGACATGTGTTCAAGTGTTTTAATGTGCACTTACCTGATGCAGACCATGCTGCTACATCCAGGCCCTCTTGAGGCCTGAATGGAACTACTTTACCTGTGGGACTACTTTCCACCTGGGTGTGGTCAGAGAAGGATACATACCTGATCGGTGGAAGGATACATGCCTGGAACTTCTTCCAAAGCTATTTAATCCACGCCCGATCAGCAACTCACGCTTCGCGTTGTTCTGCTCCTCGCAGCTGGACGCTCACCGTGTCAGCTCCTGCATCTGGACTTCAGCCACGCCTGTCAGCATCCTGGGTCACCTGCAAAGGGAGATAAGAGAGAATTGGAAGGGAAAGAAGACCTTACCTGCTAAAGCTGCATCAAGGAGACATCACACTGACGATCCTAAAAGCATTTTGCTTCGATCGCTGCAGCGCTGCATTTCACTCACCTTTCCTGGACGCCTCCATCTTCAGCAGCGATCATCCGGATCCGCACCCACTTCCCAGAGCCTAGAGAGAAAAGACAAGAAAACAAGGTGAGAGAAGGAAGGGAAATAGGAAAAGCTCAGTTTCCTTCTAAGACTTACCTGTTGGGTCATTCCCATTTCATTTCGGGTCCTGCCGCTTCCTGGCATTCCGGACCCCGGCCCCAATGGGGAAAAAAGACAAAGACATTGAATGAGCGAATGCAAAGACATTACCTGAACGCTCATCCAGAACTTACACTTCGGGTCGGCGCCATATCTCCCGCATTCCGAACCCCGGCCCCTAAGGGGAAAAAGACATAAGCATTAGCGCTTGCTGCAATAAGACAATGAACATTATTAATAAGCTTGAACTTTTGAACTTGCAACAGAACTCTTATAGCGCCTCACCTGAATAGTCAAGCTTATTTTGAACTCCCATCAAACCTCAATCCAGTGAAGCAACTGGGTTTCAACGCGCCCCTGCATCAGGAGCAGGATGGAGAACTCATCCGTCCAGACCCTAAGGTGAGACTTCACGGGGAATCGTGGAAGGGTATCGAGGAGGGTTGGAAGGGAGTGGGAGGCTTGAGCATTATTCCGTCAGTAGGTAATACTCCCTTTTCACGCACAGGGGAATATTCCTGCGAGCCAGAAAAGCCAGAGTAGAGGGGCCCTTCCTGTCCATCATCAGAGTCCTGCGCTTCACCATTGAAGAAGCATCAGCACTCGAAGCCAGACCTGCACCTCCGTGGGAATCAGGTGAGCGTGACACTCGTCAGCTCCAAGTCGAGTTCCCATGGCGGGCCAGGAGCCTTTACTGGCGGGAATGATCGAAACAGTTCTTTCAGGAACTCCTTGACAAGTCGGTTAGACCAAAGTAAAGATCTTCCTGGAGACCTGGTGTAACAGGAGATAGCCACCAGATGTACCTTGGCCAAGGATAGCAAGTATGTAAGAATCTGCGGGTCTTTGACCCTCAGAGGGGTAATCTTCCGAGACCAGCACCATGTAGCGAATGACTTCCACTTGTGACCGTAGCACTTCAACGTCTACGATGAACTGGCTGTGGCGAGGACCTCCCTAGAGCCATCGGTGGGGGTACATCCCTGTGCCGCTAGTGTATGTTTTTGGGCATATTTGTGTGGCCAACAGAGCAGGGTATGGGCTGGTGGCAGCTCCATACTGAATTTGACAGGTGCTCCGAGTATCCTCCATTTTGGGATACCCAGGCCCTGCCATTGGAATGAGTTGATTCCTGATAGGAAACAAGATGGCCCCGTGGCCTCTTACTTTCTATTGCCTGTTACCTTGTTTTTCCAAAGTCCTGAGAAGGAAGCCCTGACTCTGTCCCTTCCCCCTGACTGGCTGTTGGGTGGAAGTTCCATATATGGTGTTGTTGTGAAGGCCCAGGTAGACTGGCTGGAGCCTTCCCAGTGACTGTATGTTGTGGGTACACCCTGTGGGAGGGACCTGGGTGAATGGAGTGTGTGACGAATACGCATTCTGTGTTGTGGGTGTCTAGTATCTGGTGGTTGACACAATGACTGAGACAGCCCTGCCCGAAACTAGTATGAATGCAGTGTGAAGTGTTGAATGGCTGGGTACTTGTCCTAATACATATAACTTGTTGTGAGTGTCTGGAGAGGAGTGAATGGCCTGAATGCACTATGCACTCGAATGGCTGCCTGCCTGCATGAATGCCCTTCTGACCGATTGGTTGCCTGAGTGTGACCCAGCAGAATGAATGGGAGATCAACTAGTATATAAGGGGACATCTCACTGCTAAAATTCGTGTTCAGAAGCTGAAGTCCACTACGATGAGCAACTGGAGTAACTGAAGCTTGACCTTGAAGCCCTGCTGGAAGAGAATTGCTGTTGCTCTCCTTCACCAATCTGAAAGCTGCTGTGCCTCCAAAGACTGACCCAGAGAGGACCAGCTGATCTTTGCCAAAGCTCCCTGGTAGACAGACCTACAACAGGCTGCCAACCGGAGACGGGGACCGCTGCGGAATCGCAAGGAGAAGCGCCCAGACTGTTGTCCGCCACTGTCGACGACGGCCGTCGCAGACTGGAGCCGCCTGTAAAGACTGGTAGGGGGTGTCTGTACTTCCGCTCTCAATATGGTAGAGGAGAGGCACAGCGGACCCCAGCCAAGATTCTCTATAAGGTAGCAATGGACGAGCAATCAAGGCCTAGCTTCTCAGGAGGTGATGCGGGCTGGTTCTTAAGTACAGTGTAGTCCCGGAACCCCCACAAAGGAATGTCCACACACTGTATTACTGAAAACAGTCTTTATATAATTAATATTCAAAGGTATGTACACGATCACAATAACGCACTTTGTACTTGGAAGTCAATAATGATAAATATATACATTCTAAAGTGGTACCACTAATGTTATCGAATCTCATTAAAGTGCATCAACTGTACGGTTAAAATGGCACACAGATTAATAACGCGAAAACCAGCAATAGAGATAGGCAGGAACGTAAGATGGTTGAAACAATAGGCAGAATGTTGACCCCTACCACTAGGCACAGTTCTGTGTGGTGATACCCCCACCTGGGCAACCTGTAAATAAAAGATATATAGCACAAGCCCAGTCCATATGTTCAATAGTCTCACTTCCTCCTATTAAGGTTTTATCCCCCCAATGTACCTGGTGGAGTAGAGTTCTCCGACGATGCGCCGACCGATCCTTCTTGAATGCCTCCCCTTCAGGCGGGAGCCACGGATCATCGAGAGGTGTCGGGGAACTTGGCGTTCGGTGTCGGCGAATTGACGGCCCTTCGTGAGTGCCCTCCCTTTAAGGCGGGAGTCACGGGTCATCGAACGTCCGACGGTGAACAGGGTGAACTACGGCAGGGAAGTAGCAGCTTCGTTCCTAGCGGTGCTCGTTGACAACAGAGTGTTGGCGTCCTGCAAGGAAGAGGCATGCGGGGCACCTCAGTGACGAAAGTTCTGGACCGCAAAGAGATGATGAAGAACTGTGGCCCAGCAAGGGCGGCGAGTCGTCGGCGACTCTGTGGTCTTTAGGTGGCGGGAAACCCATCGGTGGATGCTACTCGGCGCGTCGACGGTCGGGTCTTCTCTAGTGGGAAACAAGCGGATAACGATGCAGGCGAGAGCGTCCGATGATCAATGGAAGTTCTTAGGCAAACAGGAGTGCGACGGCTCCGGTCGGCGACAGTGGCGGACAACAGTCCGAGTGCTTCTCCTTGGAGTTCCGCGGCAGTCCCTGTATCGGGTCGGCAGCCTGTCGAAGGTCTGTCTACCAGGGAGCGTTGGCAAACGTCAGCTGTGCACGATGGTCCCTCATAGCTCAGGAAGAGGGCGCCTTACCAGGTCCTCTCTGGGTCAGTCCTTGAGAACACAGCAGCTTTCAGATTGCGAAGGAGAGTAACAGCAATTCTTCTCGTCCAGCAGGGTTTCAAGGTCAAGCGTCAGTTACTCCAGTTACTCGTCGTAGTGGACTTCAGCTTCTGAACACGATTCCTAGCAGTGAGAGGTCCCCAGATATACTGTTGATCTCCCATTCATTCTGCTGGGTCACACTCAAGCATCCAATCACGACTACGGGCATTCATGCAGGCAGGCAGCCAATCAGGCACACAAGGTATTCAGGCCATTCACTTCTCTCCAGACACTCACAACAAGTTATGTGTATTGGGACAAGTACCGAGCCATTCAACACTCCAAGCTGCATTCATACCGATTTTGGGCAGGGTTGTCTCAGTCAGTGTGTCAACCACCAGATACTAGACACCCACAACACAGAATGCATATTCGTCACACACTCCATTCACCCAGGTCCCAACCACAGGAGGTACCCACAACATACATCACCGGGAAGGCTCCAGCCAGTCTGGCCGGGCCTTCACAACAACACCATATATGGCACTTCCACCCAACAGTCAGTCAGGGGGAAGGGACAGAGTCAGGGCTTCCCAGGACTTTGGGAAAACAAGGTAATGGGGAATAGAAAGCAAGAGGCCACAGGGGCCATCTTGTTTTCCATCCGGAATCAACGGATCCCAATGGCAGGGCCGGGATATCCCAAAATGGAGGATACTCCGCGTACCTGTCAATTTCAGCATGGAGCTGCCGCCAGCCCATACCCTGCTCTGCGGGCCACCCACAGGCGCCCAAAAACATACACTAGGGGCACAGGGTTGTACCCCCACCCATGGGTGCCATAAGGGTATCCCACGGGTCCGTTCACCAAACCAAAAGAGAGAGCTGCACCGCCAGGAGTCCCACATGAACTCCTGTGTGGAAAATGCGACAGAACACACGATAAAAAGCAGTAAAGGACAAGGATACGGAGGCCCTGTCCCTCCGATGCATTTCCAGCATCACAGTCGCCCCCCCCCAGACTGAGGTGGAGGGTGCCTAATCTCCCACAGGATAGACACCCTCATGCAGACGGTCAACATACCTTCTGGAAAGGCCATCTGCATTATTGTGACTCTTCCCTGGTCTGTGCTCTATGGTGAAGTCTAGCCCTTGCGGTTTCTCACCCTTCATCTGCATAAGCCACTTCAGGGGCTTATGATCTGTTTGGACCTTGAAGGTAGACCCCCGTAAGGTAGGGCCTAAAACGCCTAAGACTCCAAACTATACTAAAACATTCCTTTTCAACAGTAGCCCACCTAAGTTCTCTACCCTTGAGTTGTCTACTGATGAATATGATAGGATGTTCTCTCCCTTTGTCATCTAACTGGGACAAGACAGCTCCAATTCCGGTGTCGCAGGCATGGGTCTGCACGATAAAGTGTCAGCTGTAGTCAGGCGCACACAACACGGGTGCCCGACACAGACTTTCTTTCAAGCCATCAAAGGCCCTCTGACAGTCTTCAGTCCAATTAAACTTTCTAGGCTGTTTGGGTGAAGTCAGAGCTGTCAGTGGTGCAACTATGGTTCCATAGCCCGCCATGAAATTGCGATAATACCCGGTGAGGCCCAAAAAGGCTCTCACCTGGGTTTGAGTAGTGGGAGTCTCCCAGTCCTGTAAATCCTGTACCTTACTGGGGAGAGGTTGGATTTGACCCCCTCTACCTCATGACCAAGATACGTGACTTTCCCCTGAGCTATCTGCCACTTGGTGGCTTTGATAGTGAGGTTAGCCCTTTTAAAGGCCTGCAACACTCTACCCAGATGTGTCAAGTGCTCTTCCCAAGTGGAACTATAGACGGCAATGTCGTCTAAATAAGCCACACAAAAAGCTTCCAGCCCACTGAGAGCATGATTGACCAATCCCTGGAAGGTGGCAGGGGCATTCTTCAACCCGAAAGACATGACCCTAAACTGGTAGAGTCCCTCTGGTGTTGAGAATGCCGTCTTTTCCTTGGCATGGTCCGTCAGAGCTATTTGCCAATAGCCTGAGGCGAGGTCAAAGGTGCTCACAAATTTGGCAGCACCTATGGTGTCCACGAGCTCATCAGCCCTGGGCAATGGGTGCGCGTCAGTTTTGGTGACGGCATTGACCCCTCGGTAGTCCACACAGAACCTCCAATCCTTGGTACCTGCTTGAGCACTTGCCTTGGGGACAAGGACCACGGGACTGGACCAGGGACTGGTTAAGGGTTCAATAACACCCAGATCCAACATCTTGGCGACCTCAGCCTGGATGTGGCTCTTAACCGTATCTGACATTCGGTAGATCCTGCTCTTGACAGGCACGCTGTCACCAGTGTCAATCTCGTGCTTACACCACGGTGTAAGGCCTGGCGTCAGCGAAAACAGAGAGGCATACTGCTGGAGCAAAGTCCTGCAGGCCCTCCGCTGCTCGGTTGTCAAATCTGGAGAGAGCTGCACTCACTCCGCTGAGCCATCCTGAGGGTTGCTATGCAGCAAATCAGGAAGGGGCTCACTCTCATCCTCTTCTTGCTCTGAAGCCAGCAAGACACATGAGACTTCTGCTTGCCTGTGGAAAGGCTTGAGCCTATTGACATGAAATACCTGAGGGGCTACCCCTGGGATTCCCAGGGGCTACCCCTGGGATTCCCATGTCAACCAGATAGTTGACCTCGCCCATCTTGGAGATTATCCTGAAGGGTCCAGTCCATTTGTCTGCCAATGCCCGAGGCTTGGTAGGCTCCATCACGAGGACCTCCTGTCCCGGAGTCCAATCCACTTGCGATGCCTTAAGATCATGCCAGTATTTCTTCAATTCCTGGCTGGCCTTGAGATTCGCTGTTGCTTGACCCATCATATGTGCTTCTGTGTCATCCTCCGCCTGAGGCTTAACACATTGTCCCCCACTTGCTTGGCCGGACCGGGAGGGGTGGCTTCCAAACCTTCTCTGATCAAGGCAAAGGGCCCCCTCACGGTATGTCCAAAGAGTAACTCAAAGGGGCTGAAACCAACACCCTCTTGAGGTACCTCTCTGTAAGCAAACAGCAGGCATGGCAGGAGGAGATCCCATTTCCTCCTTAGGGGCTCTTCCAAAGCACCTAGCATGCCCTTGAGAGTTTTATTAAATCTCTCAACCAGACCATTGGTCTGGGGTGGTAAGAAGTGGAGAACTTGTAGGTTACCCCGCACTCACTCCACATGGTTTTCTTGTAACTAGGCATGAAGTTGGATCCTCGGTCAGAGACAACCTCCTTGGGGAATCCAACACAGGTGAAAATGCCGAGGAGGGCCCGGGCAACCAACTTGGCAGTAACAGTCTGAAGGGGTATAGCCTCAGGGTACCTGGTGGCATGATCTACCAAAACCAGGATGAACCAATGTCCACCTGATGTGGGAGGGTCAAGGGGACCGACGCTATCGATGCCCACCCTCTCAAACGGTGTGCCAACCACTGGCAATGGCTACAGTGGGGCAATGACACTGCCTCCAGTCTTGCCAGACAACTGACAAGTTGGGCAAGTCCTGCAGTGGGACTCCACTTCTACTCCCATTCGAGGCCAGTAGAAATGGGCAGAGAGCCTCTGCTTAGCCTTCTTGGTACCAAGATGACCAGCCAAGGGCACCTCATGTGCCAACTGCAGTAGGAAGGGCCGGTAAACCTGGGATCCCACCAACCTCTTGAGGGTACCAGGTTCAGGCTTAGTGGGCTCACTAACAAGGAGCTCACCCTCCCAATAAATCCAGAAAGTCCTAGGCACGTCTCCTTGTGCCTGGGACAGGGCCTGTTTCCTCAGACCCTCGAGAGAGGGACACTCTCTGTGTCCTTTGCAGAAGTCTGCCCGGGAGGGTCCCCCTTCAGCTAACAAGCATTGAAGATCGGGATGATCCTCCGAGTTGAGAACCTCTCCCACATTAGAGTATTCTGGCTCTTCTCCCACAGGAGTTGAGACAGGGTTTACCACTGGACCCAGCCCGTCCGGAGCATGGATCCCAATGGGTGCTGTAGGAACAGCAGGAAGAGAAGGGGCTCCAATCCACAGAGGTGGCCTTCTTGCTCTTCCTTCGTCGTGCCTTATGCTGCGCCTTCGGCTCGGGTACCTGACTCACAGCCAGACCCAGTGTCACCTGTGACCTAGTGACTGCAGCAGCAGTCATGGGAAGACCGTCCGCGATCAATCCCAACTCGACTAGATCGTTACCTAACAGAATGTTAGCAGGGACGTTGTCCTGAACTAGGACAGGAATCTTTGCTGTCTTGTCTCCAATTACAAGTGTGACTCGGGCTACAGGCGATAATTTGGGAGGCCCACCAGCTAACCTGGTGGTTCTCAGAGGAGCATCTTCATAGTCATCTGGCTTGAGCAGGGTCCGGTCCACCACTGTCATGCTTGCCCCAGTGTCTCTGAAACCAGTAGAAGGCTGGCCATTCAGGAGGACACTTCTCAAAAATCTACAGGTGTTCTGTGGGATAGTCGCCAGTACTTCTGCATAATGGTCCCAGGCCCCAGGGGACACTAAGGAAATCTCTATGGGAGCACCAAAAGTGATTCCAGTAGAGGAGGGGAGGACAGTGGCCTCCACCTCAGACATGGGGTAAGGGTAGGTCAGGCTGACAGCCTGTACTCCGAGTGCCTTACCTTTACACTTGGAGTCACCCCTCTTGTGATCCAGAGCCCCACAGTCCCAACAAGTGCTGGGAGTGCGGGGTACGGTACTGGAACCACCGGGAGTCTCCTTTGCAGCAGGTGGACCACTACTCTTATTCCCACCCACAGATGACTTATCCCCACAAGGTTTTTGGGTCTTAGGAGAGGAGGGTTTAGGTTTATTCGACTGTGACTGCTTTTGGGACTCCTCAGCTTTCTTAGAGGCCCCCTTTTCTTTGTTCTTCCCATTGGAGTCCTTAGGGGACACCCGGTGGGAGACCCATTTGTCAGCCAGCCTAGCTAGCTTAAAGGGATCCAGAATGTTCTGGTCAGCAACATTCTGACGCAGCTCTGGTGAACAGGCTTCCGAGAAATGCTCAAAAAACAACAGGTGGGACAATTCAACAAAAGTTTTCACCTTGTAACCATCAATCCACCCCATCATATTCATGTGTGCAGCACTCACCCAGTCATCCCAAAACACATTCTCTCTTTTCTTAAAATCCCTCAACCTTTTAAGGTATTGGGTAGGCGTCTTGCCAAACTTGGCAATCAAAGCAGATTTCATACACTCATACTGACCCCTTTCTTCCACACTCAGCTTCAGAATACAGTCATATCCAGTTTGAGGCACTCTGCTTGGCAAACACTTAGCCCAATCTCTTTTGTCAACATCATGAATTACCCAAGCCATTTCAAACGCTTCAATCCATTGGAGGATACCAGAACCCTCTGAAAACACACCAACCAAATCCATAAATTTAGTGGCTGGGGACCTGACACTCTCTCTGGGTTTCGCTGAAGTCTCCACTCGAGCTTTCTCTAGCTGGATTCTCTGACATTCAGTGTCCTTGTCTTTGAGTTCAAGATCCCTATTCTTGAGTTCCACTTGTTGCGCCAGCTCCTCTTTCTTAAGCTCAGCATCTATTTCCAACTTGCGATATTCAAAGGCCAATCCTTAATAACTCAAGTTCCAAGGAATTGCTGGGGTTCGGTACAGAGGCAGCAGGAATGGCGGCATTCCCAGAAACAGATTCAGTAGAAACCCCAGGGGCGGAGTCCTCATTGGTTGCATTCCCTCCCCATCAAGAGTTTCACCATCGGTCTGGTAGTCCACCAGGGCAGCTATCAGCTCAGCCCTAGACTTATCCACAAAGTCTAACTCCCTGGCTTCACAAGCCCTCTGGAGAGCCTCTAAGCTCATCCGAGTCAATTTACCATTCGCAATAGACTCCATTGCTTTTAATGCTGTTATTTTGTACACACCCAAACCTTAATCGAATAAAGTGCAGATATTTGTAAGTGGCACGGTTATACACTGATTCTTAAAACCATAAGCATCCCACTGCTGCCACCAGTGTAAAGACTGGTAGGGTGTGTCTGTACTTCCGCTCTCTACATGGTAGAGGAGAGGCACAGCGGACCCCAGCCAAGATTCTCTATAAGGTAGCAATGGACGAGCAATCAAGGCCTAGCTTCTCAGGAGGTGATGCGGGCTGGTTCTTAAGTACAGTGTAGTCCCCGAACCCCCACAAAGGAATGTCCACACACTATTACTGAAAACACAGTCTTTATATAATTAATATTCAAAGGTATGTACACGATCACAATAACGCACTTTGTACTTGGAAATCAATAATGATAAAGATATACAATTCTAAAGTGGTACCACTAATGTTATCGAATCTCATTAAAGTGCATCAATTGTACGGTTAAAATGTCACACAGATTAAGAACGCGGAAACCAGCAATAGAGATAGGCAGGAACGTAAAATGGTTGAAACAATAGGCAGAATGCTGACCCCTACCACTAGGCACAGTTCTGTGTAGAGATCCCCACACCTGGGCAACCTGTAAATAAAAGATATATAGCACAAGCCCAGTCCATATGTTCAATAGTCTTACTTCCTCCTATTAAGGTTTTCAGGCGGGAGCCATGGATCGTCGAGAGGTGTCGGGGAACTTGGCGTTCGGTGTCGGGGAATCGACGGCCCTTCTAGAGTGCCCTCCCTTTAAGGCGGGAGTCACGGGTCGTCGAACGTCCGACGGTGAACAGGGTGAACTACGGCAGGGAAGTGGCAGCTTCGTTCCTAGCAGTGCTCGTCAACGACAGAGCGTTGGCGTCCTGCAAGGAAGAGGCGTGCGGGGCACCTCGGTGACGATAGTTCTGGACCGCAAAGAGATGATGAAGAACTGTGGCTAAGCAAGGGCAGCGAGTCGTCGGCGTCTCTGTGGTCTTTAGGTGGCGGGAAACCCACCGGTGGAGGCTCCTCGGGGTGTCGACGGTCGGGCCTTCTCCAGTGGGAGACAAGCGGATGATGATGCAGGCAAGAGCGTCCGATGATCAATGGAAGTTCTTAGGCAAACGGGAGCACGGCGGCTCAGGTTGGCGACGGCGGTCGTCGACAGTGGCGGACAACAGTCCGAGTGCTTCTCCTTGGAGTTCCGCGGTAGTCCCTGTATCGGGTCGGCAGCCTGTCGAAGGTCTGTCTACCAGGGAGCGTTGGCAAACGTCAGCTGTGCACGATGGTCCCTCGTAGCTCGGGAAGAGGGCACCTTACCAGGTCCTCTCTGGGTCAGTCCTTGAGAACACAGCAGCTTTCAGATTGCGAAGGAGAGCAACAGCAATTCTTCTCGTCCAGCAGGGTTTCAAGGTCAAGCGTCAGTTACTCCAGTTACTCGTCGTAGTGGACTTCAGCTTCTGAACACGATTCCTAGCAGTGAGAGGTCCCCAGATATACTGTTGATCTCCCATTCATTCTGCTGGGTCACACTCAAGCATCCAATCACGACTACGGGCATTCATGCAGGCAGGCAGCCAATCAGGCACACGAGGTATTCAGGCCATTCACTTCTCTCCAGACACTCACAACAAGTTATGTGTATTGGGACAAGTACCGAGCCATTCAACACTCCAAGCTGCATTAATACAGGTTTCGGGCAGGGTTGTCTCAGTCATTGTGTCAACCACCAGATATTAGACACCCACAACACAGAATGCATATTTGTCAAACACTCTATTCACCCAGGTCCCACCCACAGGAGGTACCCACAACATACATCACAGGGACAGAGTCAGGGCTTCCCAGGACTTTGGGAAAACAAGGTAATGGGGAATAGAAAGCAAGAGGCCACAGGGGCCATCTTGGTTTCCACCCGGAATCAACGGATCCCAGTGGCAGGGCCGATGTATCCCAAAATGGAGGATACTCCGCGCACCTGTCAATTTCAGCATGGAGCTGCCACCAGCCCATACCCTGCTCTGCGGGCCACCCAGAGGTGCCCAAAAACATACACTATGGGCACAGGGTTGTACCCCCACCCCTGGGTGCCATAAGGGTATCCCACGGGTCTGTTCACCAAACCAAAAGAGAGAGCTGCACCGCCAGGAGTCCCACATGAACTCCTGTGCGGAAAACACGACAGAACACACGATAAAAAGCAGTAAAGGACAAAGATACGGAGGCCCTGTCCCTCGGATGCATTTCCAGCATCACACCGCCGTGCTACCGTTTGCCCAAGAACTTCATTTGATCCGAGGAAGTTCTCGTCTGCATCGCTGCCCGCTTTATCCTGCTGGAGAAGGCCAGACTGTCGGCGCGCTGAGGAGTATCCACGGGTTTCCCACCACCCTAAGACCACAGAGATGCCGACGACTTGACACCCTTGCTGGGCCACAGTTCTTCAAACTGTTGGCGGTCCAGAACTATCGACACTGAGGTGCCCCGAACGCCTCTTCCTTGCAGGACGTTTACGCTTCCCCGTCAACGAGCACCGCTGGGAACGAAGCTGCCACTTCACCGTCGTAGATCACCCTGTTCTCCGTCGGACATTTGACGACCCGTGACTCCTGCCTTAAAGGGAGGGCACTCAAGAAGGGCCGTCGATTTCCCGCCAAGGAAGGCTACAACGCCAAGTACTTTGGGGTTGAAGAACAATTGGGAAGTCTATTGTGAACAATATATGGACTGAGCTTGTATCTTTATTCTACAGGTTGCCCAGTTGGGGGGGGGTCTCCACACAGAGCTGTGTTTAACGGTAGCGACCAGTATTCTGTCAATTGTTCAACCGTCTCGCTTTCCTTCCTCTACTGCTGGTTTCCTTTTTATTGGTCTGTGTGACATTTTGACAGTATAGTTGATGCACTTTAATGAGATCTGATAATATTTGTGGTACCACTGTAGAACTGTATATATTTACCATTGTTGATTTTCTGAGCCCAAAGTGAGTTATTGTGATAGTGTACATAACCTTGAATATTAATTATATAAAGACTATGTTTTAACCGATACAGTGTGCGGGTATTCCTTTGTGGGTGCTTGGGGACTACACTGTACTTAAGAACCAGCCCGCATCACCTCCTGAGAAGCTAGGCTTTGATTGCTCGACTACGTTACCAATAATAGAGAATCTTGGCTGGGGTCCTCTGTGCCTCTCCTCTACCATATAGAGAGCGGAAGTACAGACACCCCCCCCAGTCTTTACACTTGTATCCTCCAAACTCTAGGGCTACAGGAGCCAAGCCCTCAGGTTCAGCGATCCTAGGTCATGGTGAAGCATTGCGTCTCCTTCTCTGGTGAGAAGATCCAGAACCACTGGCAGCTTGACCAGAGGCGATGCTGACAGGCTGAGAAATTCTGGGTACCAAATCTGCCTCAGCCACGCCGGTGCAATGAGTATCATACTGTATTGGCACTGTGAGTGCGTTGATGACTCTTAGCAGGAGAGACAATGGAGGAAACGGAATAGGACGAAATGTCCGGCAAAAAATTACCAACCCCACCAAAAGTCGTAAAACACACACCACGAAAAGTTCTAACTACAAAAAGTTTGAACTTTTCATGGTATGCGTTTAAGTGTTTCGGTGGGGTCGGTATGGGGCTGTGAGTGGGGGTTGCGAGGGACACCCGCTCAGTCCCTGCCAGAAGAAAAAAAAGAAAGCCAGGGGCTGCTGGGGTGTCCCCCGCAATACCACACTCACTATAGTATACAGTATAGTGAGCGGGGTGTTGCGTGGGACACCCCCGCAGCTCACCTGAGCAGAAGTAAAACAAACAAAAAAAAAAGAAAAGAAAAGGACCCTGCGGCGCCGGTTCCCGATCACGAAAGTCTGAAGGAAAGGTAAGTGGGGGTTGGGGATGTGTTGGGTTGTGAGTGAGGGTGTGTGTTTGAATCTGTGTGATTTGTAATGGAAACGTTTGCATGGGAAATGTACAAACGTTTTGTATTGCGTACATTTCTTATGCAAACATTTCCGTCGCAGGTAATTTTCCCACGGACAAATCACATAGATCCGGAGGAAACACGTACAGAAACAAGCCTTTCCACAGGAAGGAGAATGCAATCTCAAACAGCTCATGGACAATCTAGAACAGGACACTACCATTATAAATAATATCTACTCCATAATCCAAAATTGGATGGCAACTAACAGCCTATGTCTCAATGGAGAAAAAACTGAGATCCTCATTGTAGGGGCTCCTTCCCGTCTGAACAGACTACCCAGAGACTACACAGCTATTGTCATAGATGGCACCCCCATTCCCATCTCAAAGCAAGTTAAAACCCTGGGGGCAAACCTGGATTCTAGTGTCACCATGTGCAAACATATCAACTCACTGGCCTCCTCCACTGCCTACACAGAGAAACTCATTGTCCTTAGTTGACCTTTTCTTACTCCCCAAAGCTGCATCACATTAGCAAGAGCCCTCATATTGTCCAAGTTAGACTATTGTAACATACTCTTTCTAGGTACCACTAAGACAAACTTAATAAAAATGCAACTACTACAAAGCAAAGCAGTGAGAGCAGCTCTAAGAATTAGCAAAAGTGACCATATTTCAAAGTCTAGGAGAGAGGCTGCCCATACAAGCTAGAATACTGTACAAAACACTCACTATCATGCACACGTGCATTACCCGGAATGCCCCAATTTACCTCAACCAATGCCTCATGCGCAAATCATGTCTTCCTCCACCGTAGGCCTGAGAATGGCCTCTGGAGGCTTGAAGTCTTGGACCTGGAAGGCTGATGCTACAATGAGGAGAAACCTTTTGAAGACCTGCTCGACTTTCCTCTGGAGGAGCGAAAAGAAGAGCAGTGCTGCTGGAGGTTGCCCAGGGAACAGGCCGTCTCCCTATCTGCCTTTATGGCCTGTAAGGACTCGTCGACGACCTTCCTGAAAAGGTTATCTCTGTCAAAAGGTATGTCCATACCTTTGCTTAGCCTGGTGGAAATTCGTGGCCTTCATCCAGCCTTGGTGACAAACACATGTGTCGGAACACTAGGCCCCCTGCAGTCGTTGCTGTCGTCCTCTTCAACGTCCTCATGGACCCTGTTGTAAGGACTCCAGGTCCTCGTCGTCTGTGGACCAAACTTCCATGGTTTGGGCCACGCCCTGGGACTGATCTGTGTCCTCCTTGCCCAGGCCCCCTTTTTCAATCCTGAGGGGCCGGAACCGAGATCTGAGACGGTGTCCCCTTCTGCGGTGTGCCAGCAGACTTTGCCAAAGTCACCGTGGGGGTTTCGCGCCTCAGGGACAGGGATACCTTCAGCGCTGCGTGGGGAAATCCCTGTCCGGGTCAAACCCCCCTTAGCTTTCTGAGAGCAGCCTCCACCAACTCCATCGTCAACAAAGTCGTATCCTGTGCCTTCTTGGGCAGCTCGGCTGCCTTCTCCTCTGTCCATGGCTTCTCCGGCTTCTCCCGCTGTTTAGCCAATTTCCTTGATAGTGAGGTTAGCCCTTTTAAAGGCCTGCAACACTCTACCCAGATGTGTCAAGTGCTCTTCCCAAGTGGAACTGTAGACGGCAATGTCGTCTAAATAAGCCACACAAAAAGCTTCCAGCCCACTGAGAGCATGATTGACCAATCCCTGGAAGGTGGCATGGGTATCTTCAACCCGAAAGACATGACCCTAAACTGGTAGAGTCCCTCTGGTGTTGAGAATGCCGTCTTTTCCTTGGCATGGTCCGTCAGAGCTATTTGCCAATAGCCTGAGGTGAGGTCAAAGGTGCTCACAAATTTGGCAGCACCTATGGTGTCCACGAGCTCATCAGCCCTGGGCAATGGGTGCGCGTCAGTTTTGGTGACGGCATTGACTCCTCGGTAGTCCACACAGAACCTCCAATCCTTGGTACCTGCTTGAGCACTTGCCTTGGGGACAAGGACCACGGGACTGGACCAGGGACTGGTTGAGGGTTCAATAACACCCAGATCCAACATCTTGGCAACCTCAGCCTGGATGTGGTTCTTAACCGTATCTGACATTCGGTAGCTCCTGCTCTTGACAGGCACGCTGTCACCAGTGTCAATCTTGTGCTTACACCACGGTGTAAGGCCTGGCGTCAGCGAAAACAGAGAGGCATACTGCTGGAGCAAAGTCCTGCAGGCCCTCTGCTGCTCGGTTGTCAAATCTGGAGAGAGCTGCACTCCCTCCGCTGAGCCATCCTGAGGGTTGCTATGCAGCAAATCAGGAAGGGGCTCACTCTCATCCTCTTCTTGCTCTGAAGCCAGCAAGACACATGAGACTTCTGCTCGCCTGTGGAAAGGCTTGAGCCTATTGACATGAAATACCTGAGGGGCTACCCCTGGGATTCCCATGTCAACCAGATAGTTGACCTCGCCCATCTTGGAGATTATCCTGAAGGGTCCAGTCCATTTGTCTGCCAATGCCCGAGGCTTGGTAGGCTCCATCACAAGGACCTCCTGTCCCGGAGTCCAATCCACTTGCGATGCCTTAAGATCATGCCAGTATTTGTTCAATTCCTGGCTGGCCTTGAGATTCGCTGTTGCTTGACCCATCATATGTGCATCTGTGTCATCCTCCGCCTGAGGCTTAACACATAGTCCCCCACTTGCTTGGCCGGACCGAGAGGGGTGGCTTCCAAACCTTCTCTGATCAAGGCAAAGGGCCCCTCACGGTATGTCCAAAGAGTAACTCAAAGGGGCTGAAACCAACACCCTCTTGAGGTACCTCTCTGTAAGCAAACAGCAGGCATGGCAGGAGGAGATCCCATTTCCTCCTTAGGGGCTCTTCCAAAGCACCTAGCATGCCCTTGAGAGTTTTATTAAATCTCTCAACCAGACCATTGGTCTGGGGTGGTAAGAAGTGACGAACTTGTAGGTTACCCCGCACTCATTCCACATGGTTTTCTTGTAACTAGGCATGAAGTTGGATCCTCGGTCAGAGACAACCTCCTTGGGGAATCCAACACAGGTGAAAATGCCGAGGAGGGCCCGGGCAACCAACTTGGCAGTAACAGTCTGAAGGGGTATAGCCTCAGGGTACCTGGTGGCATGATCTACCAAAACCAGGATGAACCGATGTCCACCTGACGTGGGAGGGTCAAGGGGACCGACGCTATCGATGCCCACCCTCTCAAACGGTGTGCCAACCACTGGCAATGGCTGCAGTGGGGCAATGACACTGCCTCCAGTCTTGCCAGACAACTGACAAGTTGGGCAAGTCCTGCAGTGGGACTCCACTTCTACTCCCATTCGAAGCCAGTAGAAATGGGCAGAGAGCCTCTGCTTAGCCTTCTTGGTACCAAGATGACCAGCCAAGGGCACCTCATGTGCCAACTGCAGTAGGAAGGGCCGGTAAACCTGGGATACCACCAACCTCTTGAGGGCACCAGGTTCAGGCTTAGTGGGCACACTAACGAGGAGCTCACCCTCCCAATACATCCAGAAAGTCCTAGGCACTTCTCCTTGTGCCTGGGACAGGGCCTGTTTCCTCAGACCCTCGAGAGAGGGACACTCTCTGTGTCCTTTACAGAAGTCTGCCCGGGAGGGTCCCCCTTCAGCTAACAAGCATTGAAGATCGGGATGATCCTCCGAGTTGAGAACCTCTCCCACATTAGAGTATTCTGGCTCTTCTCCCACAGGAGTTGAGACAGGGTTTACCACTGGACCCAGCCCGTCCGGAGCATGGATCCCAATGGGTGCTGTAGGAACAGCAGGAAGAGAAGGGGCTCCAATCCACAGAGGTGGCCTTCTTGCTCTTCCTTCGTCGTGCCTTATGCTGCGCCTTCGGCTCGGGTACCTGACTCACAGCCAGACCCAATGTCACCTGTGACCTAGTGACTGCAGCAGCAGTCATGGGAAGACCGTCCGCGATCAATCCCAACTCGACTAGATCGTTACCTAACAGAATGTTAGCAGGGACGTTTGTCCTGAACCAGGACAGGAATCTTTGCTGTCTTGTCTCCAATTACAAGTGTGACTCGGGCTACAGGCGATAATTTGGGAGGCCCACCAGCTAACCTGGTGGTTCTCAGAGGAGCATCTTCATAGTCATCTGGCTTGAGCAGGGTCCGGTCCACCACTGTCATGCTTGCCCCAGTGTCTCTCAAACCAGTAGAAGGCTGGCCATTCAGGAGGACACTTCTCAAAAATCTACAGGTGTTCTGTGGGATAGTCGCCAGTACTTCTGCATACTGGTCCCAGGCCCCAGGGGACACTAAGGAAATCTCTATGGGAGCACCAAAAGTGATTCCAGTAGAGGAGGGGAGGACAGTGGCCTCCACCTCAGACATGGGGTAAGGGTAGGTCAGGCTGACAGCCTGTACTCCGAGTGCCTTACCTTTACACTTGGAGTCACCCCTCTTGTGATCCAGAGCCCCACAGTCCCAACAAGTGCTGGGAGTGCGGGGTACGGTACTGGAACCACCGGGAGCCTCCTTTGCAGCAGGTGGACCACTACTCTTATTCCCACCCACAGATGACTTATCCCCACAAGATTTTTGGGTCTTAGGGGAGGAGGGTTTAGGTTTATTCGACTGTGACTGCTTTTGGGACTCCTCAGCTTTCTGAGAGGCCCCCTTTTCTTTGTCCTTCCCACTGGAGTCCTTAGGGGACACCCGGTGGGAGACCCACTTGTCAGCCAGCCTAGCTAGCTTAAAGGGATCCAGAATGTTCTGGTCAGCAACATTCTGACGCAGCTCTGGTGAACAGGCTTCCGAGAAATGCTCAAAAAACAACAGGTGGGACAATTCAACAAAAGTTTTCACCTTGTAACCATCAATCCACCCCATCATATTCATGTGTGCAGCACTCACCCAGTCATCCCAAAACACATTCTCTCTTTTCTTAAAATCCCTCAACCTTTTAAGGTATTGGGTAGGCGTCTTGCCAAACTTGGCAATCAAAGCAGATTTCATACACTCATACTGACCCCTTTCTTCCACTCTCAGCTTCAGAATACAGTCATATCCAGTTTGAGGCACTCTGCTTGGCAAACACTTAGCCCAATCTCTTTTGTCAACATCATGAATTGCACAAGCCATTTCAAACGCTTCAATCCATTGGAGGATACCAGAACCCTCTGAAAACACACCAACCAAATCCATAATTTTATTGGCTGTGGACCTGACACTCTCTCTGGGTTTCGCTGAAGTCTCCACTCGAGCTTTCTCTAGCTGTATTCTCTGACATTCAGTGTCCTTGTCTTTGAGTTCAAGATCCCTATTCTTGAGTTCCACTTGTTGCGCCAGCTCCTCTTTCTTAAGCTCAGCATCTATTTCCAACTTGCGATATTCAAAGGCCAATCCTTAATAACTCAAGTTCCAAGGAATTGCTGGGGTTCGGTACAGAGGCAGAAGGAATGGCGGCATTCCCAGAAACAGATTCAGTAGAAACCCCAGGGGCGGAGTTCTCATTGGTTGCATTCCCTCCCCATCAAGAGTTTCACCATCGGTCTGGTAGTCCACCAGGGCAGCTATCAGCTCAGCCCTAGACTTATCCACAAAGTCTAACTCCCTGGCTTCACAAGCCCTCTGGAGAGCCTCTAAGCTCATCCGAGTCAATTTACCA
This sequence comes from Ambystoma mexicanum, assembly GCF_040938575.1. Classification (NCBI taxonomy): domain Eukaryota; kingdom Metazoa; phylum Chordata; class Amphibia; order Caudata; family Ambystomatidae; genus Ambystoma; species Ambystoma mexicanum. Next base: position 693,185,923 of record NC_090926.1, on the reverse strand, counting down.
TTCGCAATAGACTCCATTGCTTGTAATGCTGTTATTTTGTACACACCCAAACCTTAATCGAATAAAGTGCAGATATTTGTAAGTGGCACGGTTATACACTGATTCTTAAAACCATAAGCATCCCACTGCTGCCACCAGTGTAAAGACTGGTAGGGTGTGTCTGTACTTCCGCTCTCTACATGGTAGAGGAGAGGCACAGCGGACCCCAGCCAAGATTCTCTATAAGGTAGCAATGGACGAGCAATCAAAGCCTAGCTTCTCAGGAGGTGATGCGGGCTGGTTCTTAAGTACAGTGTAGTCCCCGAACCCCCACAAAGGAATGTCCACACACTATTACTGAAAACACAGTCTTTATATAATTACTATTCAAAGGTATGTACACGATCACAATAACGCACTTTGTACTTGGAAATCAATAATGATAAAGATATACAATTCTAAAGTGGTACCACTAATGTTATCGAATCTCATTTAAGTGCATCAATTGTACGGTTAAAATGTCACACAGATTAAGAACGCGGAAACCAGCAATAGAGATAGGCAGGAACGTAAGATGGTTGAAACAATAGGCAGAATGCTGACCCCTACCACTGGGCACAGTTCTGTGTGGAGATCCCCACACCTGGGCAACCTGAAAATAAAAGATATATAGCACAAGCCCAGTCCATATGTTCAATAGTCTTACTTCCTCCTATTAAGGTTTTCAGGCGGGAGCCATGGATCGTCGAGAGGTGTCGGGGAACTTGTCGTTCGGTGTCGGGGAATCGACGGCCCTTCTTGAGTGCCCTCCCTTTAAGGCAGGAGTCACGGGTCGTCGAACGTCCGACGGTGAACAGGGTGAACTACGGCAGGGAAGTGGCAGCTTCGTTCCTAGCAGTGCTCGTCGACGACAGAGCGTTGGCGTCCTGCAAGGAAGAGGCGTGCGGGGCACCTCGGTGACGATAGTTCTGGACCGCAAAGAGATGATGAAGAACTGTGGCTAATCAAGGGCAGCGAGTCGTCGGCGTCTCTGTGGTCTTTAGGTGGCGGGAAACCCACCGGTGGAGGTTCCTCGGGGTGTCGACGGTCGGGCCTTCTCCAGTGGGAGACAAGCGGATGATGATGCAGGCGAGAGCGTCCGATGATCAATGGAAGCTCTTAGGCAAACGGGAGCACGGCGGCTCAGGTTGGCGACGGCGGTCGTCGACAGTGGCGGACAACAGTCCGAGTGCTTCTCCTTGGAGTTCCGCGGCAGTCCCCGTATCGGGTCGGCAGCCTGTCGAAGGTCTGTCTACCAGGGAGCGCTGGCAAAGGTCTGCTGTGCACGATGGTCCCTCGTAGCTCGGGAAGAGGGCACCTTACCAGGTCCTCTCTGGGTCAGTCCTTGAGAACACAGCAGCTTTCAGATTGCGAAGGAGAGCAACAGCAATTCTTCTCGTCCAGCAGGGTTTCAAGGTCAAGCGTCAGTTACTCCAGTTACTCGTCGTAGTGGACTTCAGCTTCTGAACACGATTCCTAGCAGTGAGAGGTCCCCAGATATACTGTTGATCTCCCATTCATTCTGCTGGGTCACACTCAAGCATCCAATCACGACTACGGGCATTCATGCAGGCAGGCAGCCAATCAGGTATTCAGGCCATTCACTTCTCTCCAGACACTCACAACAAGTTATGTGTATTGGGACAAGTACCGAGCCATTCAACACTCCAAGCTGCATTCATACAGGTTTCGGGCAGGGTTGTCTCAGTCATTGTGTCAACCACCAGATATTAGACACCCACAACACAGAATGCATATTTGTCAAACACTCTATTCACCCAGGTCCCACCCACAGGAGGTACCCACAACATACATCACAGGGACAGAGTCAGGGCTTCCCAGGACTTTGGGAAAACAAGGTAATGGGGAATAGAATGCAAGAGGCCACAGGGGCCATCTTGGTTTCCACCCGGAATCAACGGATCCCAGTGGCAGGGCTGAGGTATCCCAAAATGGAGGATACTCCGCGCACCTGTCAATTTCAGCATGGAGCTGCCACCAGCCCATACCCTGCTCTGCGGGCCACCCAGAGGTGCCCAAAAACATACACTATGGGCACAGGGTTGTACCCCCACCCCTGGGTGCCATAAGGGTATCCCACGGGTCTGTTCACCAAACCAAAAGAGAGAGAGCTGCACCGCCAGGAGTCCCACATGAACTCCTGTGCGGAAAACACGACAGAACACAGGATAAAAAGCAGTAAAGGACAAGGATACGGAGGCCCTGTCCCTCGGATGCATTTCCAGCATCACACCGCCGTGCTACCGTTTGCCTAAGAACTTCATTTGATCCGAGGAAGTTCTCGTCTGCATCGCTGCCCGCTTTATCCTGCTGGAGAAGGCCAGACTGTCGGCGCGCTGAGGAGTATCCACGGGTTTCCCACCACCCGAAGACCACAGAGATGCCGACGACTTGACACCCTTGCTGGGCCACAGTTCTTCAAACTCTTGGCGGTACAGAACTATCGACACTGAGGTGCCCCGAACGCCTCTTCCTTGCAGGACGTGACCTACGAATATGACCTACTTTTGAAAACCTGCCCGAATCGCTTCTTCTTCGAGCACAATACAAGTGGCTCTATGTGCGCAGTATCAAAGATCTGGCTCCTGTGGCTTAATAAAGGGACTCTAGGAGCACAGAGAAAGAAATGGCAGTAGAATTAGTCCCACAAAGAGGCAGCCTCCTCCAGGTAGGAACACTAAATGTTAAGGGATTAAACTCACCTACAAAAAGTTCCCTAGTGGCTAGGGAGTTTAGGAGAATGAGGCTTGATGTGATGTTTCTGCAGGAAACCAAATATGCACGAGGGGAGGAACGTAGGATTCTGAACCCCAAACTAGGGGTAGAGCACTGGGGCTCTGGCCCCATCAAGAAGGCGGTGTGGAGATCCTGATCAGGAGAGGTCTAAATTTCAATGTCACCAAGGAATGGGCTGATGTGGAGTACAGGGCCCTCGTGATACTAGGCGTCGAACAGAAAGTGACCGTTACACTGGCAACGCTGTACTCTCCCAGTGTGGGACAAGCCCGATTCTTACAGAAGACACTCCCAAAAATAATGTTGGAGGCCGCTTGACAAGTTATCTTAGGGGGTGATTTCAACCTCTGCGCAGACACTAATTTGGATAGGCAGGCAGGTAACCCCGAGACACATGACCCGGTGGGGTGGGGGGGGTCGGACCCGAGTTATGAAGCTGTTAGAAGCGTATGGCCTACAGGATGCATTGCGGGGCTTCCCCCAAAATGATATAGAATACACCTTTTACTCATCTCCCCACGGCACCTTCACTAGGATAGACTATTTATATATCACGAAAGGCCTGAGAGGTGGCCACAGGCTCGGAGATCTCCCCGATCTCTTGGTCTGATCATGATATGGTCACAATGGATTTGGACTGGGCAGGCCTCCCATGCAAGGGATCAAAGTGGAGATGAACAAGTTAATTTCTTACCTGGCAACGTTCTTTCGATGGGATGGTCCGACAACGTATTCCATATCTATGACAGTAATCACCAGGATAAGGGGGGGAATGGGCCTACCGGATCTCAATAAATATTATGAGGCAGTTCAGCTAAGAATACTTGTCCCCCATTTGAGAGGGCAGAAGGGGCTCCAATGGTTAGACCTGGACAACTTCAATCTGACCCCGGCACGGTCAGGGAATGGCTCTGGGTCCTGAGGAATGAGCCATAACGTAGAATACGAAACCACACACTCTTGGGTACCATAAGGGAGATTTGGAAGGAGGTGGCGAACATGCGGGGGATCACTTCTTGGCCGTTCCCGCTAAGTCACATTTGGGCTCAGGGAATCCAGGAAGACATTCCCAACCATAAGAGATTCCAATCTTGGTTTGAGGCGGGACTCGAGAGAATGGGTCAATTATGGAAGGGGGCAATTTTGTCACAATCACAGAATTTGAGAAGGCCCTAGGGATGGGCGCCCTACCGGTCTTTCCCTTCCTCCAGCTTAAGGGAGTTCTGATGAGGGAAAAAGGGAGGGAACAAATCCAGAGATACCTTCTCCTCCCCCCCTTTGAAGTGCTCTAGGATAAAAGAACTGAACCAAAGGGCCTAATCTCAGCTATGTTCAAAGTGTTGATAGAAGCTGGGAAGGGGTCAACTGTCAGCCTCAAGCTCAAGCTCAAGTGGGAAAGGGACCTCGGTACACAAATAGATCCTGACTTGTGGGGGAAAAGATGAAAAGGGGCCTCCCAGACATCAACAGCGTGCCAGTATAAATTCACGCCATCAAGCTACTACACAGATGGCAATACGATCCACATAGGCTGTCCAAAATGTTTCAGACAATGAGTCCTCTATGCTGGCGCCAAAGCGGTGAGAGTGTGGATATTGGCATATGTTGTGGGGATGCCTCTGTAATAGGATATTCTGGGATGAGGTCCTGGGATGGATCGGGGTACTGGACGGGATCCCACGTGTGGCCGGACCCCTTCTCATACTGTTTGAGATGGAGGAACATGAGGGAGAACCCAAGAGAGTGACGGGGGTGGCAACTTCACTCCTATTGGCTGCACGGGCTTGCCTAGCAATGAGTTGGAAAGCGGCAAGGGTGTCTGCAAAGAAAGAATAGTATGCGTGGCCGCCAATATATGTACAATGGAAAAACATCATTGCAGCCCTTCATGGGAAATCCACTCAGTATGAACTGTTATGGGGAGATTTTGTGAATAAATACATGTCCAACATCTGAGAGGTCATGTTACATAGAACATTGAATGGACTTGGATGGCGGTCTGAACACTCTCAGAGAAGCTACTGTGCATTATAAGGATGCCCATCCTGAGGAGGCGCAGAATGCCCACGATGCATCCCTGAATGTGCTCCACTCGTGCGGCCAAAGCCACTGTCTGAAGTTAATTGTGAAAATGCTCACTTGCCATAACATTGTGAATAATCTGTTATTTTTATTTTTTTATAATTTATTACAAACCTTTCAAATATAACAAATATGTTTATAACAAAACATTGCAATAAAAATTAATTTGACAAAACAGAAGAATAGACCAACCTAAAACAATAAAACAATACTAAAAGAAAAAAGAGATGCATGTGCCCAACGTTGAGTCAGAAGTTAGCTTATGTCCAGACTAACGCAAAAGCAAAACAAGATACAGATATTATGTGCTGTTGCTTAGTCATTTAGCGAGTCGACAATTTCCTCCGATAATCAATTGATCATCTCTTCTAAAAAGAATGTCAACGCTATAGTTCATTTTCTATCGGATTCATCAAACAGAACTTGCTACCAATCTTGCGCACTCAAGGATGGCCTCTCCAGAATGAATTTCCCAAGATGCTTTGTTCTCTCCATCCGCAGAGCTGTGCAAGATAATGTAAGGTGTTTTAATGTATCATCATGTATCTTGCAAAGCCTGTGACTTTTTGTGGTGTCAGCAGTCTTAGAACAGATGCTTTCCCTTTCCTTTGTTTTGAACAAGTTCATGCAAAATTTCATATATAAAGCTCTGCGTTGTTGGCCAGGAAATTCTGTCAAATAGTTTGGTATTTCATTGACTGCTCTCTTTTCACTGGGAGTACTCTTCATGATATTATGCTTTTGTCTTTGTTCACCAGTTGCAATCCAACCCCGTCTCCACAGCAATTTTTTGACGTGGTTTGGATTGGTATGCAAGATGTCAATGCCAGTGTCAAGTTAATTTAGGGTTGCTGATTCGCTTACCTGAAAGTGCGCTCTGTGATTTGAGCGATGGACTTTGTTTGAGACTGACTTTGGCTCCAGCAGCACTGCGAGCGGAGCTCTTGCTGCCTGCCTGCCTACTGTATTTCCTGAAAGAGGCGGGGCCCACCACGCTCACGTGACGGATCACGTGACCGCAGCCCAGCACAAGTTCCCGGACCAACCACCCTTGCGGCATTAAGCCCTGGAGGCACTAAGGGCTGGAGCAGCTGTTTTGCTGTTTGGTTGTGACTTGTCCTTGTCCTCGTCCTGCGTCCGTGTGAGTTCATCTGACTAAGGTCATACGCTCCGCCATCAACACAACTTCAAATTGTAACTAGGGTAAGGGGGGAGAGCCGGACTCTGGCCGCTCCTCGAGCTGTCAGGCGTTCCTTACCCTATTACTGGGAGCCTTTCAGGATCATCGCTGCTTGTCTGTCCTTTTTAAACAGATTTTTCTGTACATTTACTTGCTCCCATATCCAGCCCTGACTTTTAACTCTATTCTTTTGAAAGAGACCCATATCTACTGCATTCGAGTATAGCGTTTCAAACTGTCCTTGTTGTGTTATTGTATGTATTTTTGCTAATCTTTGGGTTCAGTGCATTTTATACATTGCATGGCATCTGACTATAAGAGTGTACTTTGCCCTAGTTCCAAAGACGTCTAAACTTATTAAGCGCTTTTTATTGCATGGTAATTCTTGTAATGCTTTTTTAATCAGCGTTCCAAAGTGCATTTCTCTTCTCATTACTTTCACTTGCGCAGTCTATATTGGTCTGTTATACACTCCAAGAAGTAGCCATACTAGAAGGCTACTTATGTCTCGCATGCTGTATACGCTAAAAACAGACATGCCAGAGGTAGCCGCAGCAACTCACACGAGTAACATTTCGGGTGATGTGTTGATTAGTAAAGCTACCTCTGAGACTGTGGCACCAAAGGTAACGCTCAAAACTCCAGTAAATGGTAATAACTTCAAATTGAGTGAGGAAAAAAAGAGTTCCTCGCGAATTTCCAAGAAATCTATCACTCTTACTCCTGTTGTTAAAACACCCTCCCTAAATCAAGACATTAGGCATTTCTATGACAAAATAAATTATCCTGCAGTAGAGATCCATGCTCAAGGCCCGTTGGAAAGTGTGCTGCCGGCAACGAACAAGCAGCCACGCGATTTTAAAAACATCCCATCTCCAGGCCTAACTGAATCAATCCCTACTGTGATCATTTCTGATCAAACCCTACTCACCTTACCTCAAACTCCTATTAAAATTTTTCAGGTTAATCAGTTGGTAACTGTAGATGAGGAAGACAATCGGGAATGACTCGGTCGCACTTGTTAATGCAACATTTCAAACACAGTCTATTATCGAGCCTGGAACAATTTTGCAGCCCCAAACTTTCCACCCATCAGTAGGTGATACAGCTTGTGTGGATGTGTTTGAGATTATTGACGTGAATGCTAAAGAATCTGTAACAATCAATACACCCTCACGCCAGTGTAACATTTACCTAGAAAGTTCGAGACTGTCTGTCATCACGGACTACAATCTTCCTGGCTCTATGGACACTACAAGGCATGCAATTGAAGAGTCCTTCATACAACCAACCCCGAGACGCTGCTTGTCAGCAAAAACCCCTAGTGACTCATCTGTAAATCCGGCCCTCTTGCAGATTACCTTAGGGGCCGTGAACACAACAATATTAAGTCTCTTCAAACTATTTGAAGAGTTGGATCGAAAAATAGCGCTCCAAACAACTAAAATTGATCAAATTGGGGAGTGGATGCAACAATGCTCGCAAAATTCATCCTCCCCCTCGACCTTAAACCTTATTATGCACAGACTTACTACCTTAGAGCAGGTTGGCCACAGCCCCCCTCAAGTCCACCATTTTGCAGAGTTCGTCAGGTCCGGAATTGAACAATAATTCGAATTCACGGTGCGCTAGAACCGTGTTAACAGTGGTTCCAACATTTGAAAAAATAATTCGCCCTGTGGAGTCCATAGATGCCATAACTAACCAAAAAAATGATTCATGGATTAGCGTTGATTCCCCTCAGTCTTTTCCACGCACTAATGTCATTAAAATCAGTAATACCAATGAAGGTCAGCCTCTTTCTCAGAAAAACAAGAGAAAAACCACAATCTCAAAACGGTCTAAATTGACAACCAAAGTAACAATACGTAAGTCCGCTAAAGAACCTAATCAAAATCTGCAGGTCATATTTCCACCAACCAGTTTGGTGATTGGCGCCTCAGCGCCAATAGCGCCTCCCCCTCAAGGCTTGGGAGGTGTTATAGATCTTGTTACCCCCTTAGTAGTAACGGTTGCCTCTGAGGCCGCATCTAGTTCTGCCTCGCAAGTCCCCCATGGTGACTATGCACCTTTGAATGAACTGGTGGACCTTTTCGAACGCGAGGCTTCTTCAACCTTGCCCCTTAAGCCTTTTATTCAAGGCAGCACGACTCACTCCATCCCGACCGGTACTGATAGGGGCTCCTCTGGTCCTCAGATACTTCCTATACCATCTGTTAACTTTGAAGATCGTCTATCCGCCCTGAAAACGGCGGTAGATGCCTATCTTGGCAAAAGACTGTCCGAGGCACTCCCAAAGCTAAATCGAGCGGCTGAAATTCTAACCGTTCCGAGCTTATCCAATTCTGTCAAAGCTCAAGAAGAGTGTCTGCGCCATGATCCGTCTCTGGCCCGCCCAAGTAACGCTCAAGGATCAAGGGCCCAATTTAAACCCTCTTCCTCAAACATGAGAGATCCGAATGATAATTCTGGTATGAAGTCCAAAATTCAAGCTCATAACCAAAAAGACATCAAAACTCAGCGTTTTAATTCTTTCCACACCTTAATCTTAAAATGTCGTGAGGGCCCTTTTCCGAAATATGATTTGTGTCGCTCTAGTGTTTTGAATATCTTTGGAGATATCCAGTCCCTGGAGGACTTGTCCTCGAGTGATTTTGACCAGATTGAATTTATTTGCGAATTGTAAGATTATGGATTAAATCGGGCCTGGTCCGGAACGCTCTATGGAAATCAAAAAATTGACTTATTCAATCTGGGCTTTTTGCTTGCGTTAGACCCTGCCCGCCCACCTACACATGAAAATACAGTTCAAAATGAAATACCAGTACAGATTCCGACCACAGAATGCTCTTGCACCTTTTGCACGGAGGTTATCTGCCCACAGACCAGATTGACATCAAAAAATATGTTATAACCATCAATAGTTGAGAAGAGAGAAATTATCTCTCTGGCTAGCTGGAATACTAGAGGGCACTCACATCTACAGTGGTCTGCGAATGTTCAATTAAACAGTTACGATATTATAGCCTTGCAAGAGACGTGGCTGGTATGTTCCCCCACTTGGGATGATCATATTATTTGTTCTCTCCCGGCAGTGTCTTCCAATAAAGGTAGACCAACTGCGGGCTTATTGGTGGCCGTTAAATCTAGCAAAAATTTCCAAATTGAGGAATGGCTGTCGCCGAATAGATTCATCCAGGTGGTTAAAATCACTCATGGACCGCAAGTATTTGCTCTCATAAACTTTTATCGTAATCCTGCGGGCATTACTGATGATGCTTTTTATCATGCTTTATCATCAGTTTTTGAAAATATTGCCCTACAATCGATTTCTGGCATAATGGTTGTGGGAGACCTAAATTTTGTATATCTGCCTGCCCCTAATAAGGGGTTATGCAATGCAAGTATGAGATGGAGCACCTTTATCAAAGATCTTAATTTGAAATTGATGAATGGTTCAATTATGGGCGATATCCCGCCGCAAAACACGTGGGAAAGGGGAAACTCTAGTTCTATCATAGACTACATCTATGCAAGTGAAAGCTTGTATGCTAACGCCATTAAGTTCGAAATCATAAAACAAACACATAGTGATCATCACATATTGTCTCTTCAATGGTTGACTCCCTGTCAGACAGTCTCCACTACTAAACATTGGTTTAAACAATCGCTGATGCTTAACAATGGTAAGAATCGTTTTCATTGGTCACCAGTTTTGCTGCAATCATTAAACACAGCTATTTTACGACATCAAAGCACAAATTCACTATCATCTTATGTTGAGGTACTTGACACGTTCAGAAATGGTCAATTTTTACATATTAGATCTTCTCGCTCTCATACTCACAGCTTTGATTTAGCTTTACACCAACGCAAAGCTCAATTAAGAAAAGAGATACGTTATTCCCGCATCCTGCCGCTAAAAGAACAGCTCCAAGCAATCAAAACAGCGAAATGTTCATATCGCAATTGGACGTGTGCTAGAAAAGCGCATTTATTTCAAGTTGACAGTGAGAACTTCCTGTCTGCTTGCTTTTCGAAAAACTCAGCACAAGTGTGGCAATTATTGAACAAGTGCACTATCTCTTTCCAACTGGAATCCCAAATAAATGGTGTTGCAGAAACGCAATGGGTAGAACATTTTACCCACCTATATACTGATCATAACATGTCTAGATATGAATATATACAGAGATCTTCTGGTATTGGTCCCTGGAATGCTTGTTGGAATCTGTGAGGGATTTCATTAATAAGTCATCCTCCTCACGAGCGGCTGGGCCGGATGGTCTTACGAATCATATGCTTAAACAGAACCCAGAAGAATGGGCTACTATCTTGTTTAATTCCTTTTATCACATCTTATCCACCAAGATAATTCCAAAATCTTGGAGCACTTCTCTTATAGCTCCCATCTACAAGAAAGGTGACCGCAAAGACTCAAAATGCTATCGAGCCATTGCCCTCCTAGACGCGCCGGGAAAAATTTCATGGCTGGTGTTGAAGGAATTTAACCAATGGACCGCCCAAACAAAACAGCGTGATCCGGCGCAGACAGGCTTCGTGGCAGGTCTAGGTACCTCGGTAAATTTAACAACACTTCATGCCATTAAACATCAGGCACAGTCCGTTAAAGAGCCCATGTATTTTGCGTTTGTTGACCTACACTCGGCCTTTGATTCAGTTTCTAGACCCCGACTGATGGATAAATTGTTAGAGGCTGGGTGTCCGTCAACTTTAAGTGACATCATTTTCGCATTACACTCGAATACCTTCATTCGGGTACGATTGAACTTTGAGGGGCTTCTATCATCGGATGTCCTTACCTATCGGGGCTGAAGCAGGGGTGCATTCTGGCCTCGGCGTTGTTCAATTTTTTTATTAATGATGTTAGAAGTGCACTGGAAGAAGTACGTGCAGATGCACCAAAATTGAATAACATCGAGGTGAAAGCGTTATGGTACGCAGATGATTTAGTACTAATATCTAAAACTCCCATTGGCCTGCAAAATCTTTTAACAGCGTTATGTCAATATTTTCGAGTTAATGAGCTGGTAGTGAATGATAAGAAAACCCAAATCGTAGTCTACACTCCGAAAGGCAAGCGCAGTCATCGCATGACTTGGAAAATAGAGCACACAAGTCTAGAGGTGGTTCCCAATTATACATAATTGGGTATCCTATTTGACGGATCGTCGAACACTCATTCTCAGTTAATGATAATTGAAGTTAAAATTCTTGCAGCAATTCGCCAGACTCGTCTCATTATGCATACATTTGGGAAATTCTCCATTAAACCTGTTCTGATCTCTGGATTCAGAATGTCATCCCTACCATCTTATATGGTCTAGAGACATACAGTGCAATTGATCCAGTATTCCTACATGCCTTGGAAGCAAAATTTTGGCGTGCCATTCTAAATCTGCCACAATGCATTCCAGGCCCGATCATTCGAGAGTAGGTTTGACCTCCCTTTTGGCAATGTATAACTGGCGCTTATGCAGCTTGTTCAGAAAATGTCTATTATCTGTTCTTGATAAATCAACTTTAGCTACAGTTGCCAGTTACCTGATGTCTTCCTCTCATGTGTTTCCGAAAACATGGTCTAAAAACATCCTTAACATACTACTGAATGCAGACATTCCTATTGAAACCCTTGTCACCGATCCTGATAGAGCTAAGAAAAAACTCTACATGATGGATTGGATTGACACTACAGATCTGTGTTTGAAGTATAAAGATTTTGATCCATTTGTTTTTTCAGCAAAGCGTTAGAGACATGGCCTTCTATTTATGCAAATCTCCTTCTCCTGCTGTTAGGAATGCTTTGTTGCGCATGCGCTTTAATTTATGTCCTACCGGTGAAATTCAAGCCCGTAGGAAAGAAATCCCGCGGGAATCTTCAGGATGCCGTTTTTGCAATAATGCAACAACTATTGAAACTTTGGAGCATGTTATTGTGGACTGTTATGAACTTAAGACAAAGTCACTTTAGTAAACATTTGCCTTACTTTAGCCAGATGAGGCATGAGCATAGATGGCTTGCTATTTCCACTACCAACTGTATGAGCATAAGACTGGCCACAATTAACTTTCTGCGAGCCTTAAATCTACTAAAATAGTTTGATTCCTAATGATATCTGCTATATGGAACAGTGATTGTCATACTTGTTCATTGCCTTATCAATCGTTTAATAATGCAAAACCCAAATGTAACTATTAGCATTAGAAGTGATGGTGTGACATTTGGGGTGATCTGTAAGGTTTTATGATTGCATGTTTTATAATTCACTGTGTTTTATATGTAAACTTTTGATAAATGATTGTCTTAAATTGAAAAAAGTTGATTAAATTCAGATAAATTCATTAAATAAAAAAATAAAAAATGTAGGGTTGCTTTACATCGATCGACCCACATTGATAGTACACAGTTTTCTTCTCCCTTTTCTGAGTTTTTCAAGATTTTGACTTGCAGAAAGATATCCTGCGTTGTCATTTTTCAATAAAGTTTAAGCATATTCCAGCAGATTCTTGAGTTTATTGACGTTAGACTGAGTTCATAGTGAATGCATGCTGTCGGTGTTCCCGTGGGCAAACATAGCACTTTTAACCAAAAGATGTTTTGCAAAGGTCCCCAGAGTTCATAGGAGTAGCCCAGCACACTTTCAGCACCATGAATTAGCGCATGAACGGCTTTTTGTTTGTAAAAAGCAAGAACTAGTAGCAGAGAATCGACCATATTTTTTATTCAAAACTGTCACTTGGATTGCATTTTATTTTAATACTTGCAACCCATGGGGCATCGTTCAGATTTGAATTGATCACCATGCCCAAGTATCTAGTACTGGGTATGCTTTTCAAAGACGCTTTTCCTAGAATCACACGGGACCTTGCTTGACTTCGTTTGTTGCTGCCTCTCTTTGTTATGTACGTTTTCAAAAACTGAAATAAAATCAAATTTTTTTTAATAGGTGTTTTGCCAGATGAGCTCATGTTTGGCTCTGAGAGCGGCCCTACAATGGAATTCTCTGATTCAAATATTTCTAACTCTCATTCTCACACCCATTCTCCTTCGGTACCCTTCTATCCTTTCCCAAAGCATGCCCATACTTCAATTGAGTTCATCAGAAAAAATCTGGAGTTACTCAGACCTCTGACTAGTAGTTTGCATTTTCCTCAGACGTCCACCTACCTGTGCTAAAGACAGTCTTCCTTGATCACTAGTGATCAATTCATCTGCTGCTGCTAAATTTTAGTCTGATGCAGGGCTTACAGTAGCTTTGCTTATGGACGTTTTTCTCTAAAAAGCAGTTCCCTCCAATTTCTTCCTGAATATCTAGCTACTTGCATTCTGTAAAAAAACAGCGAACCCTAATGTCTCCTGAACATTCAGCTCTTTGTCACACTGCCACATTCAGACACAATAAAGTCACAGCAGAGTTTGGGGTAAGGAGTTGGTTGTTACCCCTTATGGTGCAAAATTTCAAGTTGCAAGGTACTAGCCAGCCGTAAAAAGTCACTCACCACCCAAATTCTATACATACTACATATTGACACCATACTATTGCTTACTTAGCAAGTGTCAATTATCGTTGGCCAATAGCTAGTGCTGAGTTCAAAACTTGGAACCCTAGACCTTTAATCTAATCTTCTGCTTGTACCCGAGCTGATTCTGTTTTGTTTACTATTGAAATGTACTTACTGATGTTTTAGTGAGACACTTTACTATGACTTTTGAAAAAAAAAATAGTTTTTAGACAGAAAATGACCAACATGCAGCTGCAAACACAAATATAGCGGCTGCAATTGCCAGCTATTTCATAGGAAAGACCTTAACGATGTCAATAACACCTATATATAACATGTACAAAACAAGGATAATAGAAGGGAAGAAGCTGCATTGCACTTCTCTAGCTTTGTGCTCGTCTCATTTTTTCCTGGCCACCAGCGAAATATTCCTCTCTACCATTAAATGTAATTCGTTCTAGTCATGATTGCAGTCACCTTGTAATATATATTTAAAGCAACCCTGAATTAGCACATTTCCCAAGATGGCCTGGCATGCATCACCTTTCCTGACAGCACAAGAAAAATCAATTCTGCATTAATTACGTAATTTTGTACATCAACATGTTGCACTGTGTGTCGGTTTCTAATCAGTCTGACCCCAGCGATCCACGCAGTGCTTAACAATCAATTACAATTACAACTACCAAATAACGCACAAAAGACGGCAGGTGTGCAATTCAGTTATCTCAATTTACCTATTAGATTGTGTCCTTGCGTGGCTTTAACAATTCCCGTTTCTAAATGTAAACCCTTTTTGGTTTAAATGCAAATATACATACAATGGGCACAGTTCCCTCAGGACATGAGGGACTAAGAGATACTAACCTGTGTCAACAGGAAAAGGGCCACTAAAACACAAGTTTCTAGGTGCAGGGATTGTCCTTGATAGTACTATTGCACAATGTGTTCTGATGTGGGACTCCCAGTGTCTTTCTTCGAGTGACCTCTACTGGATTTATTTTTTCAAGTTGACGACATACATACAGAGAAAGTAACTGTACCTATACGGTGTGGTGCTAGACAGAAACCATGCTGCGGATGTGCAGGTTTTGCCCAAACTGAAAGTATGGTGACGTATGGGGATGTGTTAAAGCTCATCTGCGGGCTTCACTGGCACAGCGCTGGACTGGGAAGTAGATAAAACATGGCCCTCCGAATAAGCAGTCGTGAGAGCTGGGTTCCACCCTCCCCCCCACTACCCACCCCGCCCTCTCTGCCACCATGCCTTTTTGAAAATGGCCTAGATTTTCTTTTATTCACTACATACTTTTTTTTAAGCAGGATGTTGTCACATGTAATTCAATATGCAACTATTCTTCAAGGCCGTGGGAAAAAAACTATTCCTGCTTCACGATAATCAACACATATCTGATCCCTTACCAGGCAAAGCAGCTTGTATATATTTTTTTTTTTAACAGTACCAAATTCAATCCACTACGTTCCCCTCTGGTTGTCTAATCTATTGGCTTTTATGTTATTTTATCTTGTGGCTCCTTCCAAGCAACATCACGCAGGTACTATTCAATAGGTAATATTTATTCAAGTAATCTGAAGTCATGTAAATTAAACAAAATGGATCCCCAGGAATACTTCAACCAGATAGGCTTTTCTTTACTCTCCAACCACCTACCTTGAATTCCCCTCACTCAACCGGAATTCCTTCCTCTCAAGGTTCTGCTTCTGTCAGCTTGTCAGGGAATAGAGGCCATGATGATTTCTATGTGCTTTTATCAAGTCGAGATGTACATGTAACATCTCCCTATCCACAAACAGTTAAGGTTCCCTTTTTCCCACAGAAAACCTTCCCCCTATTCCAAATTCCTCCACCATCAGCAACCACAGCATCTTGAAAAACCTGTACCAAATTCAGTGGTCCCCAAACGCTGTAAGACACTTTAAGGACACCAGCAGGTGTCTTTACTCTGACATTTACCCCCACCTTAACCCCACTTTACTTAGAAAATCTTAATCTGTCAAACATATCGTTCATCTAAACCGCCCTTTCACTTAAATCTCTCTCTAAAACTCGTGTGCTCCAAAACCACACCACAATTCTCGCTGTCCAATCCAAGGGGACAAACAGCAGTACTTTGCTTCTTATCCTCTGTACTTCAAAAGGGATTAAATCAGTGGTGGCATGGCGAGACAACCTGTGTGCCATCACATTTATTTCTCCTAATCCTTCCCAGCAATAATGGCCATCCTTAACGCCACCGTTAGAGGGTGATACAAATATTTTTGCATGATGAACTCATATTTGCCGTTAGAACAATTCCATGGTGTAAGAGATCCACTGTACTCCATTATCAGTAAGCAACCTCACAGGAAATCCCTTTCGTTGGAAAACTACACTGAGAAACTTTCCCACCATCTGGTGTCAGTTTCATTGACCACCATTTTCTCCACCCCCTTAGAATTAGGAAGAAATTCCCAGCGCTGAGAAAGTGGCCCATGCTGGGCAAATTCGCCTTCTGCTCTAATTCCATCCACATAGCTAAATTGCCGACTTTATGTGTTTCCCAACACGCATTTAATTTTGTTTCCAAAATCTTGGTTTTATTACCTGAAATTTCATGCAAAAAAAAAAAAAAATTTAGCTCATTTTTTTTATTTTCAGGCAAACCCCCCGAAATTCCATGAAAAAAAACGAACGTTATCTCAATGACAAATTGGGAAATAATTCGTTCAGCCAGAAAAAGAAAATTGGAAGGGAATTTCACCAATTTGGTTTCACCAATTGTATTTTTCAGCCACCTGTACTTAGTATACAGTCCATGAGAACCAGAACAAGCTTTTTCCTACCACATGGCCCATACAATGGTCCCACAATATCGAGAGCTACAAATTCCCATGGCATGCCAGGTAACTCAATGTGCCTCAACAGCCGCACCTGTGCCTTAAGTATTTTGTCACTTTCTTGACATCTCCCACATTCCTTTACCAGTTTCTCTACACCATGGGATAGACCCGGCCACCAACAGTCCCATCAGACTCTACTTTTAGTTTTCATCATTCCTAAATGCCCTTCATGATTTACCTCCCAGAGTCTCCACAGGACGCCCAAAGGTGGCATCCCCTAGTTCCCTTCGCAAACAGACCATCTATGCACAACTCATCCTGTATCCTATGAAATGGCTCTCTACCCTCTCTCCACTCCTTTTAATACATAACCATCTGCCAATGCCACACCCTACTCCACACTGATGATCCTGGTTCCAACTGAAATGTTTTCCTCATCCCTCTCCAGACCACCCTCGCCTTTCTCTTTCAACTGCGCCCATTTCTGTCTACATAAAAAAAATCCACAACAACATTCTCCTTCCTCGGGACATGTTAAATTCCCATCTCAGTCTTGTAACGATGTTGCCCATCTCAAAATCTGACAAAATGTACTGTACAAAAAGGTGGCATGGTGGTGGTAATAGACTTATCAAAGAAAGACACTCACTATCCCTATCATCTAAGAAGGGTTTCCCTGCCTCAAACTAACACTAAAGGATCGGTCAGAATGTCAGAGTCAATATCATAGTCCAAGCAGGAGGCCTCCAGGAAGCGCAGGCAAGATGAACGCCTGAATCCAACGCTCTGCCCCTGTTCTGGATAAGTGAGGAGTATAGGCAGAGTACAAGACCCGGGAATCACATAGCAGGATTCTTCGGGCACAGGAAAGGTTGAAGCATAGTTGGGCCAAATAGAAGGTGACCACGGCCCGTGGAGATGGAGAACGCAGCACTGAAAAGCGAGGTCCCCCCCACAGGCAGAAAGTGGGCCAGCACAGCCTTGATCAGCGGCGCGGACTTGATCAGCTCTGCGGTCTGAATTGGAAGCCGCATTGAAGGAGGAGGTAGAGCACACCCCAGACGAGCCCCCAAGGCATGGCCTTGATCAGTTCCGCGGCTTGAATCAGGAGCCGCATTGGAGGAGGCGGCGGTGCACACCCCAGACGAGCCCCCAAGGCACAGCTTTGATCAGCTCTGCGGCCTGAATCACGAGCTGCTTTGGAGGAGGCGGCGGAGCACACTCCAGACGAGCCCCCAAGTGGAGTTGCAGGCATTGACAACACCGGACTACGGCACCGGTGCCAGGAGAAGTGAGGTAGCAGTGATGAGGAGCCGGCGCACACCCATGATGAGCCCCCAAGTGGAGCTGCAGGCACGGGGCCATAGCAGCGGTGTAAGGAGAAGTGGAGGAGCTGCATCGGAGGAGGAGGAGGAGGCAGCGCACACCACAGACAAGCCCCAAGGGGATTTGCAGTCACAGCAAGCACTGGATTGCAGCAGCGGTATCAGGAGAAGTGAAGCAGCGGGGAGGAGGAGCAGGAGCCAATGCACCAGAACACATGGTGAGCAAAGTACTAGAGGAGATTGAGGGACAGCCCTCACCCTGAGGCCTGAAGGTAGGGCCTGTGGACAGAGAGGCGTCCAGCAGCTCCTCCTCCAAACCCCCCACACCCTCAAGTAAGCTGCAGAGGAGAGCCAGGAGCAGTCACACGGACAGTGATGTAGAGTAGAGTGGGGGGCCCTCGTGAGGGGCCAGGAGTGGAGGGATAACCTACAGCAGGGAATCTTAAAAGAGGCACCGGAGCCCACACAAGGAGATCAAGGCATGAGTGCTGTGGGGAGGATAGCACTCTCCCTGGAGGTCAGGAGGTAGGGCCTGGGGATAGAGAGGCAGCAATCCCTGCATAGAGAGCGACAGAGGAGCACGAGGAGCAGCCACGCCAGCAGTGGCATAAACTGGAGTAGGGTGACCACCAAGAAGAGCCACAGACCGAGGAAAAAGCGGCAGACTCAGGAGTGCAAAAACCAGCGGGGGGGGAATCAGCCCCACAGGGGAGAGGGGGCACAGGGAGACACGCCAGGTGCCCAGAAATAACCTGGGGAGAAACATAACCCAACCACCGCGGAGGAGCACAAGGGACGACTCAGACAGTGAATTGGGGCGAAACACCTGAAACACGGGACGCGAAGTGTGAAACGGAGGGGTAAAAGTCTACTGCAAACAAGAGTGTATGGTTAAGGAGATTCAAGTGGCAAGGACACTAAAGTGAGGCACGGAGAGGAAAGTGGTCCCCGGGGGAGAGGTAAAGCAGAGGGTTTCATAGCAATGAAGGCCGGGCTAGATAGATGAGTTGGAAAGCTGCGCTCTCGCAATTCCAATCTTCCGACAGGGGAGACATGGCGACGACAAAGGCAGAGGGCGGATCTCACCCATGTTCCATGGAAATTGGCACTATAAAAAGTGACATTCATATGATTCTGGAGGAAATCTGCGGAATGCACACATACATTGGGTGCGAAAGTGGCGGACCAGTCTGCAAAGGTGGTCACACTGGAAGAGCGAATAGGTGTGGAGCAGCACCAGGCCTCCTCAGGAGTGCTGGAGTCACAGATAGAAGTCACAGATAGATGTCCGACACCAAGACATTGAGAGGAGAGGGGCAGACCTAGGGCTCGAAGTGGACGATATTGAAAATCGAGAAAGGCGCAACAACCTTCGGTTCTTTGGGCTGAAAGAAAAGGAAGTGGAATCGATGGCCGGCCTTGAAAGAAAAATCCAGGAAATCAAGGGAATGGTCCTAGGAACTAAGGAGGGTGAACAAGTGGCCCTAGATTGGGTACACAGAGTGGGAGGTGGCACCAAGGAACCCGGCTCTGTGGTGGCAAAGCTACACTATCAGCACAAGGCCGACATCCTTGAAAAAGCGAGGCGAATTGGGACCGTTGACCACAAAGACTCAAAAGTAGCGATATTTTAGGACCTCTCAGCGCAGACCCTAACGAGACGCAAGAAGTGTGGCCCCCTCATGAGGGGGCTTCATGAGAAAGGGTGAGATACAGATGGGGCTACCCTTTTGCACTCATATTCGGACTGGAAGGGGAAAGATACCATCTGGTCATGGAGGAAGCCATCAAAAGGGCCACAGAGGAGTTAACAGGACCCCCGACAGGACCATCAGGTGCAAGAAGGGGGCAAGAACTCTGAGGCCCAAAAATGGAATAGAAAAGGCGTAAAACACAAGGTGCCAGGAAATTGCAGAAGCTAAACACCCCATCTCCCAGAAAAGAAGTAACCTGCAGGGGGCTAGGCCACAAGAGGGCAGTTATTAGTCTAATAAGGGATCAAGAAGCCCCAGGCTCAGAACCTAGTTGTTAAGTTTTGTTTGAGCTTCTGAGAGAAGATGGGGGGGGGACAAAGGGGAGTTGAAGTTATGACATTTGGAAAGGGTGGAGGGGACTGGAAAGTTGCTTGGCAGTTTTGGCAGTTGCCTTGTTACGGTTCAGGGTTTCAGGAGGAGGAGAAGGACACAGAGGGAGCATGGATGGATACCTGGGGGAGAAGAGCGAGTGGGAAGGGGGGGAGCAAGGCAGAGATAGATCAATCTGGGAAGGAGGGTCGAACTATGCTACGACTCTACACACAGAGGGAACAGTAGGAAATGTCAATATGGATGGGACAGGTGCGGTTACATTGGTAGTTCAGCGGGTAAGCCTGGAAGTTCAGAAATGGGTGGCCGAATGCCTCTAGCGGGAAGGGGGAGGGAGAATTCAAAGAGGGTGGGAGGAGGGAAGGTGAGGCAGAAGTGTGGCAGAGGGAAGTTGGGCATAGGCAAGAAAGCCCACCAACAGGGGGGAGGGGCAGACAGAGAGGGCTGGGGGGGTAGGGGGTAGGGGAGCAACATGCAGGGCCATAACACAACCGAACAGGGTGGGGGAAGGGTTTGACCAAGGACAGGGGTGGATGAAGGTTACAAAGAAGGGAAAATGGTTAATTGGAGGGTGGAAATGCTAAATGTGAAGGGACTAAACTCCCCAAACAAAAGATTGCTCACGGTAAATATGACCTGCAAAGCCAAGATAGTAGTATTGTTCCTACAGGAAACACACTATGGACAAGGGATGGAGCAACCTCTAAAAGGGGTAGAGGTAGGGCAGGACTTGCACAAGAAAAGCAAAAAGGAGGGGGGGTCGTCCTGTCGCAAGCCATAAAACTACATGAGGTGCAGGTGAAGAGAGGGTTGGGAGGTAGGTTTGTGGCAGTGAAAGGATGAGTGGAGGGTTGGTTGAGCACCCTAGTGTCTGTCTATGCACTGAATGTGCACCAGCTGGCCTTTCTCCAGATGGCACTCTCAATACTCGAAGAATGGGGGGGGGAAGGTATGCTGATGGTAGGAAGGGAATTTAATTTGATAGCTGAGCCGGTGGTGGACTGTTGGTCGGCGAGGGGCAACAAGGACAAGGTGAGCACAAAGCATTTTTCCAACTGCCGCAGGACCACTTCTGGGTTGATGTATGGAGGTCCAGATTCACCCCCACACAACACATACTCCAGAATTGATCTTCTACTGGCCCCAAAGGAGCAGGAGGCCATGGTATCATCACCAAGGTTAGCGGCAGTGACATGGTCGGCCCACGAGATGGTCACAACAGACTGGTGGATAGAAGAGGGAAGGAAGGGACAGCCATGCTGGAGATGCAATTATGATCTCCTCCGAGACCCAGTATTCCGGGACTTCCTGCAGACAGAGATCACTCAATATTTAGAAACAAATAACACAGGGCAGAAGCAGCCAACAATGGCATGGGAGGCAGCTAAGGCCAGGGTGAGAGGCCTTCTTACAGCAGAGGGGGCCCCTACAAAGAGGGTAAGAGTGCTGATAGAGAGGAAGGTGCCGGAGGAACAGAGATATGAGGACAAGGTTAACATGACCAGGGGTAGACAGAGGGATTTCCGGAAACCATGTGGTATAAGAGACAAGAACTACACTCACTCTTGATGGGAAAGTAGTGAAGAAGATGTGCTACACTAAACAAAGGTACTACGAAGGGGGAGACTGAGTAGGGACTCTGCTGGCAAACAGGGTCAGGGAATGTAGGGGTGACAGGAGAGTCCACCACCTGAGGGGTGGGGATGGGGAACTGGTCGGAGCCAGAGGAAATATCCCTGAGCATTTTGCAGACTACTATGAAATATTTTAATCCCAGCCAAAAATATTAGAGAAGAGGGGGGTCAAGGAGTACCTGGGCAAACTCCCCATTCCACAGCTGACAAAAGAAGGGAAAACCATGCTGGAAAAGGAGATAACAAGGGAGGAGGTTAAGAGGGCAATAGGCCAGCTGAAGGCAGGGAAGGCCCCGGCGGAAGACGGATACACAGCAGGCTTCTACAATCAATTCCAGGAAATGTTAACAGGGCCCATGGTGAAGATCTTTAACTCCATAAGACAAGCAGAGCACATGCACCCTATCTTTTGTGAAGCACTTAAAACAGTGTTCCCAAAGCAGGGTAAGGAAAAGACGGACTGTGCCTCATATAGACCCATATATCCCTGCTCAACACAGATGCAAAGATTTTCACTAGAATCCTGGCTTTCCGTCCGGGAGATGCACGTATCCCGCCTGATACACCCAAACCAGACCGGGTTCATTCAAAACAGGCAGGGCCCCGACAACCTAAGGAAAACCCTGCACATCCTAAACAACCTAAGACACAAACGGAAGGGGCCTTGGTCCTCTGCATGGATGCCAAAAATGCATTTGACCGGGTCAACACCAGAATCTCTGATGCAAGCTCCAACACCAAAGAGCATTTCAAAATTCTTAGAGCGCTCAAATCCCAAGAACACCATCTGACAACTTTCAAAAAAATAAAGCATGGTGCACACTCATCCAACCTTCCCTGGACACCAAAACACTGAAACTAAGGGACAAAGCAATTCTCAAAAAAAATACCTTGTACCACCCCTGCCACTTCCCTCCCCGGTCAGCACCTCCACGACTGCAACCCTTCCTGCTCAATTCCAATTCTCTGCTGTCTCCCCTCCTAAAGTCCCCACTACCATCTAGCACCTGAAAGCTTCCAACTTTGTTGGCGACATCTGCCCAGCCCACATTGTCAAAATGTGTGCAGAACCCTTGGCTCCTACCGTAGCTAGCTTTATTAACACATCATTTAAGTCCAACTCAACCCCCACTGCCATCAAAGAAGCATGGGTCACACCTCTCCTCAGAATCCCACACTGCCTACTCGCAACTGCAATTACACGTTGAAAGCCATAATCTTTTAGGTACCTGCCAATCAGGGTTTAGGTCCAGACACAGCACGGAATCTTCCCTCTTTGACCTTAAGATCCAGCTTGACCACATTAGGGATAAGGGCAAGCTTGCTATCCTCCTACTGTTAGATCTCTCTGCAACTTTCGACCAAGTAGATCATTAAATCCTTTGCAAACACTTCACCACAGCTGTACACCTCGCCTAAGAAGCCACATTAAGGATCCAAACCTTCCTATCTGTCCAATCCACCAGTATCTTTGGGGGCCTTAAGTCAGCTGACCCCATTCCTGTTTCCTACGGTGTCCCACAGGGGGTCCTGCCTCTCCCCCACCCTCTATAAAATATATACCAAACCCCTCTTTGACCATCTAGACATCCTCAACATACCATACACCAACTTTGCCGATGATACGCAGGTCCTCCTCAAAATCACTGGTAACCACAACCTAGACTCTACCAGCATCATACAGGCCTGAATGGCCACCCATCATTTCTGCCTGAATGACGACAAAACAGAGCTCCTTATGGTGGGATCTCCACATCGCCTCAAACACCTCAGCCCCCCCTTCTCTTCCTTTTGCATAGATGGTAACACCATCCCAGTCTCCGCCCATCGTTCGGCGTTTTCCTGGACGCAGAACTAAACATGCAAAAACATGTTAAAGCTATCGCCTCCTATGCAGCCTACTCTACCAAACATATAAACTTTTCCAGGAAATTCCTTACCTCTAACAACTGTCTCCTGGACTACTGCAATGCCACTCTAGCAGAGACTTCCATCAAAAACACCAACAAACGCCAACTGCTCCAAAACAACACTCTCAGAGCAGTTTAGGGCTTGAAACGCTCCAATCACATCTCACACATCAGACGGGAGGCACACTGGCTTCCCATCAAAGCTTGTGTCTAATTCAAACTCCTTACTATCACCTACCGCTGTTTACACAACACTGCCCCCACCTAACAAACTATCACCAAGAAACCCAACATGCACAATCTGTTCCTGCACCACATCAGTCTTGCACATACCTAGATTTGCTAGAAAGAGAGCCAGATGGTGCTCCTGCTTCACTACCATTGCTCCCACACTCTGGAACGCCCTTCCTCAACAGATCCTCAACAGATCCAACACAAACCTTCCTATGCACTCTTTTGTAAGAAATTAATATCTGTAACTCGTACAGCTCCTATATACTCTGAACTTGACTCACGTTCTATGATGCAACGTAATAACCATACTGTTTCCATCTATTCCAAACTATGTACCGCCTTTTAGAGCCGTGATACCTCCAGGTCTGGGCGCAACATAATTTAATAAAAAATAAATAAAATCCCACGTGAACCCAATGAAGGTCAAGGTCTGTGAGGGTGTTATATCTGATTTGCTGAGATTAATTGAGAACCCAAGGTTGTAGAGTATGTCAATTAGCCTCTATAGAATTGTTGATTTATCCACAAACTGGTTCTCATTAGCCAATATACCAGGTAAGGATAGGCTTCATAGTTGTTGCGCTTCAGCAGAGATGCAATGGAGTTCTTGTGAACACTCGAGAAGCAGAATCCAAGCAGAACGGTAAGACTTTGTATTGGAAATGGTTTCGAAGGACTGTGAATCAAAGAAACCTCCAATATGGTTGTCATATTGGGACAGGAAAATATGAGTCCTTCATGTCCAGAGAGCATACCCAATCTCCCAAACAGAGGGGTTCTGCTAGCTAAGCTGGCATTACCATCTTCAGTTTTTCTAGGTTTTGCATACATTCAGAAAGTAAGGTCCTGCACTACTTGCATGCCCGCCTGGTTCTTTTCTTTTTAAATTTTAATTTCTTTGATAGAACCCTTGCTCCTGTCTGAGTGAGAATAGTTCAACTTGCTATGGGCATCTACAGATGCAAGGGGGAGAAAGTGGTAGACAGAACCCAGGGAAACCCGTGTAAGGAGCCAGCGGTCTCGAAATAGGTGATGCCACTGTTGCGAAAAAACAAAGCCAGTCTGCCCCCTGAAGAGGAGGTGTGGACCAGGACGCCACCCTCATTTGTTATTTAGGTTAGGGGAGGCAGCTGGTGAAGAGGAAAGGGGCTGAACAAAACCCTTTTGGGGTTGTGAGCCGTTACTTACCCCTATGGGTACAGATGAACCTGTCGGGTTGCCAGGCCCTCTCCTAAAACATCCTCAAGGGTTAAGTCCAAAATGCAGTCCTGCACATCAGCTGTGACTTTCCTCGCAAGCATCCATGTGCAACACCTGTGTCTGTGCTAATACATATGACCCTGTTGGCTGTATCAATGAGTCACTAAAGACAATAGTAAATCTCGTGCTACCAGTTTTGCCTCAAAGGCCTGAGGTGAAAGTTGCCTGGCGGTCTAGAAGAAAATCTGGCAAAAGTGCATCATCTCCCACCAAAGCTTTTGATTAGCCACACATAGTATGGCATCTTCATTTGCTTGCAAAGAGACGAGGATGATGAAGCTATGTCTGAGGATTTCAGCAGGCTTGGAATAGAGTGAAGCCACTGATAAGACTGAGGAATGAGGCTGAGGATGTGAAGCCAGAAGTATGGCCTCCGATTCTAGTTGCCCATATCTTGCATTCAGCCATTTATTGACTGGGTGTGTGTAGAGGGGTTTCTGCCAGCATTTCTTGGCAAGTGCTAAAACATCCTACTGAAAGGGGATTCCTGAGCGATTCGAGGCTCAGAGCATCAGAATCTCTGTGAGGACTCCCACCTCAGGCTGCCCCTGCTCTGGAGCCGGTACACCTAAGAAGTTTTTCAACTCCTTCATATAGATTTAGCTGATGCAGGGTTGTCGCCCTCATCTTCTTTGCAGTGGAGTAACAAAATGTGGGGGTCCTCATGTGAGAATCGCTGAGGGCCACCTGTAAGCTCCTCGTAAACGTGCAGGCCAAGCCACACTCCGGAGTAGTTCTGGGCTACAGGCATAAACAATGCGCATGTCGACCATGCAGCTAGAATTGGGAGGCGCACTATGTGAAAGTTTTCTTTTTTAATAAAACATTACATTTTTCACCTACAGTACAAATAAGAGGGGTGGTGCCTGTCTGCGAAATGTACACTGGCCATCTAAGTGGGCAGCCAGTAAATGTTATGTGCATGCTAGTGGCGTAGGCATCTTTTAGACCTGCAGGGGGCGGGCTGCTCCTTAGGGGATTCTAATATTGAAAACAATTCATGGTCAGCACCGGCCAGTAAACATTTTAATTAAAGGGGCTTTAACATCTCCCACCAGGTTACGCAAGTTACCAAGCTTAGTGAGGGAGCCCCAAGTAATGTATGATGTTAGGGGTTTCAACACCCGGGAACATTTCAGTAATAATATGTTTAAATGGTGTATTGTACATCACAGGTTTGAAATAATATGGAGTAAAAAGCTATTGGCAATTGTTTCTCTAGCCACCTCAATTTTACACTATGTGAGAAACCAGAGGGTATTCTCACTCCTTCTCCCCCTGGATCCTCCGCTCAGGTGGCCAGGGAACAGCCATCGCTGTTGGATCCAGAATCTGGGGGTGGACAAGCGAGGAAGGATCACCTGGGTGGCGGGTCCTTGGGGATTAGAGGGGGGAGCCACGGGTGAGATGCGGTATCCCCCTTTTCCTACGAACTGTAAATCTGCTCCCACAACCGCTTTAGGCTGCAGTAAAACATCTCTCCTCATTGTCCCACCTGTATAGTTTACCAGTACTAAGACATGGTGTTCCCTCTTTCCCAATTATACACCAACCCACTCTCCCTCAGCCTTAGTGGGGTATTTCCAATCACATCCCATTTACCCCTCCCCATTTCCAATACGTACTGGGACGAAGAAGAGGCAATCAGGAGCAATGATGATCACCAATAGAAATGACATAGGAATACAAAGTAAGGCCCACCATGTAGCACATTTGAATTGTCTCGCTAATAGACTCAGGCAAGGTCTGGCACTTTTCTCCAACTGTGCACACCCGACTCCACTTCACTCCACTGAGGACTATAAAAGGTGTGGTTCTACTCTGCACAGGTGAATGAGCAAGCTGGAGATGCATTGTGGAGCACGGAACTCAAGCAGCAGAAGGAAGCAGTGAGGAAGACCGGGAGAACCTGGAGAAGGACAAGGTGCATAGAGGCTGAACCGATATGCCCGAAGGGGTGCAGCATGGCTAGTGTAAAGAAGGCATGGTATAAAACGAAGACAGACATAAGTGATCACAGTTCAAGGGCATTTATTGAACTTTATCAAGGGTGTGAATAACACCTATCTAAATCTAAGATGGGAGCAAGCTACGACCATCAAATAATAATAATGCAGTCTTAGTGGAGTCTCGTCAAAATAAAAGGTGCCTTTACTAAAAAACCTATTGCCAATCCTAACTGCTAAGTTACAAATCGTGTGGGATAATGTTAATGAAAAAGAAACAAGTGTTCACAAATAATAAGACAGGATGTTCAGGCCGTTGGCCTCCCTTACCCATGTTTTTAGCATGGGACAATGCGGTTCACTTGAGCATAGCACACTCTTGGGTTTCTTCGGCACAAGGACACAGTTCCATTACAAGCATCAGGGCCTTCTATGGCCAATTCTCTCAAGTCATCAAAAGTCTCTTGTCTCAGAGGGCATGATGTATCAAACAAACAAAAAGTTCCTTTCCAAGTATTCATGTAGGGCGATTCACTCTTCAATGGATCCGCCTCCGCCAAGCTCATATCCCTTTTGCTTCCACAATCCCTTCTGAGGTGACTCACGGTACACCCAGATCTCCCTCAGTCGAGCTCAGATCCCTTTTTCACAATTAGTCTCCCTCAGCCGGGCTCAGACCAATTAAAGTTCATGTTAGCTATCGTAGACTTTCGCATGTTCACAGACTTTGGATTGACCCGTTGCAGGGCCACTTCGATGTTACAGTTCACAATTTTACACTCTCAGTTGGACACCTAACAGAGAGCTTCGAGTGAGCACCCACGTGGTGGGTATCTTGGGTTACCTCTGAAAGTTCAATCATAAAGTTCAATTACTCCTTCAGTTCGAATTATGCTTGCGTCGTTCATCGCCAACACTTCACCCACGGTTCGCTTTATTCAATGCTGCCGCTTCCAACCTTGATTCTAACACAGACCGGTCTGCTATCAGCCACTTCGACTCACCGGCTGTGCTGACTTTACTGGTGCTGCTTTGTTGTGGGAGCCAAGGGCAGTATCATGGGGTCAATTGCTCCTTCCCACCTCGGCTATCAATGCTTGAGAGCCCTGGGTACCTTCGACACACAATGCACCTTTCTTCAGCTTTAATTCCTGGACTTATGTTTCTCATTCTCAAGGGCTCTTGAAAGTAGTGGTTTTCCTCCGAAAAGGCCAAGGTCAGTTTTCTCCTTGCAACTCTTTCTGGTCGTGCAGTCTTTCTCCTCATATTAAACTGCCACCTCGGAACTGCTGCTTCCTCGTGTGTTTTTCCTTTCTCCGAGTGTGCTTTCGTGCTCCACCTTTTATCCGTGTGGGGAAGTGTGATGGAAGTCATGTGTGTGTGATTATCAGCAATTGCCTGACTCTGCCCGACCCTTATGTTGGGACATGTCAGGTACACGTAGTCCATTTTCTCTCACAACGTAGTCCATTTTCTCTCACAGTGAGGTCGGTGAAACAATGCTTGTGTCGGGTAAAGGGGTGGGGGTTGAGTTCCTAGGTATCCTACCTGGTAGGATAGGGAAAAGGTGTTACAAGGAAGGGAATACTGTGTCTCACCCTCCGGTGTCCCACTTCCACTCCCAGAGGACCCCTCATCCAGGTGATACTCCTGCACTAGTCTACTGCCAGGAACTGGATCCAAAAGTGATTGCTCTGTCCTGGACGACAGATCCCCGGGGAATGGCGGGTGAGACACCTTTAGATTTCCCTCACTAGGGAGCTGCATTTCCAAGGAGCCGGAGTGAGATATTCGACTACAATCTGCTGGCGTGATTAAGGAACTGCTCATTCCCTTGGAACGTGTGCCCGTCTCAAGGGTGTCAGAGGGGCATGTGGTGAGACCCTGACCTCGACCCAAGCAACTAGAGACTGTTTGCCAGTGCCACGCTTACCTGCGAGTTTCATGAGAAAGGAAGAGAGAAACTCTGTAACGTGCAGGTGGCTGGAGAGGAATTGAAACATTGTTGCAAGAGGCATGAAAGTAAAGAAAGCTTAAAGGAAAGCGTATTGCAAGTGTTGTGAAAGGAAAGAAGACAGAAAGGAAGCATGGTTTAATGGAGGCGCAGAGTTAAATGGAGAAACGAACATTAAAAGTGAAAGAGGCTAGAGGCGCAGAGGCATGAAAAGAAGGGAATTGTAAAGCAAAAGAAACCCAGAGAGGGTGCGAGCGACTTGAAAGCAAGAACGGGTGCAAGTGACCCAAAAGCAAAAAGAGAAAGTTGCAAGTGTGCACAACAAAGTGAGAAATGTGCAAGAGGCACAGTAAAGTGAAAAGGAGCAAGAAAACAGATGCAAGTCTGCACAGAAAAAGCTGGAAGAAAGTATGAAAGGCATGGAAAGTGTGAAAAGGAATGCAGGAATCCCCAACATAGGAAAGTTAAAAGCCTTGTGAAAGTAGAAGAGGGGTCGCGCTGAGGAGCAGCAAAGGGCCTGGCTTTCTCGAAAGTCTCTGATACTGCCCGAAAGAACTGTGATCAACGAAGGGCGATCCTAACAAGCAGAACATTTGTTATTGGAAGCTGAACTTTGTGTTTTGTTTCAAAAGGGCCTTAGCTTGGGGAAGGCAACCCTGAGAAGCCTACAAGGATCTGAGTTGTATTCGGTTTGAAACTTGGACGAATTGAAGCTCGGGGAAAGGAATCCCAAGGAACCAGAGAGCTTCAAAGTTGGTTGAAAATATTGCAAGAACCCTGAGAGGCCCAAGCCTAAAAGAAACTGTGTGAAACCAAGAGGGTCTAATCTTGAGCGATGGAAGTTTAAATGGCCCATTTAATGTTTCTGAATCTAAGAGGTTTGAGCTTCGGGAAAAGGGAGCCCTTAGAAGCCTATTGAAGTTTGATGGTTATCTTTTTGGGTATAGACATTTATTAATTAAAAGTGTGTTGGAAAAATGCCACTCTATCCCTGCCTCAAACTAAACTAGGGAAATTGTCAGGAAGTCCAAAACTAAAATGTCCACCACAGTTGTGTCTCAAAACCTATTTCTGTTCCTAACACTATCAATCTAAAGTAACTGTGCAAGGATGAGTTGCCAATCTCACGTAATATAACATGATGCAGAATAATGTACTGAAATACAAGATTCCAAGATTCCAAATGCCAGTGTTTTGCTCCGTTCCCCTAGACTTCTGCCCATTCCTTTAGGGCTCCTGAGCCCCTTTTGGTAAAGTGTAAATAGGCAATTCACAAGGGAATACGTCTTGTGTTCACGCTTCTTTATCATACCAACTTGCCCCAGTTCGCTAAGAAGCGTAAGATTCCTTCAAGTTCCAGGGTTCTTGACCCTTATTCTTAACCTCTCATGTGGGTGCAGGTTCACTCTCCTGTCAAGGAAGTGTTCTCTCAAGGAGTCTCTCCGTCTCTCACAGATTCCCAGACCCTCTTGATCTTTGTCACTTTAATGTTTGGTTTCTCATATGGGTGCGGGTCCCAGACTTGTACTGTGCATTGTATCCACTTGGCTCACTCTCCTGCCAAGCATACTAATCTTCCTTGTTTGCTTCTTTTATCATCATGGTCCCAGACCCTTTTATTATCACGTTCTTATTTGGGTGCATGTCCCAGACTTGCACTGTAGCATTGTATTTGCTTGGTTCACTCTCCTGCCAAGTATACAATTCTTCCTGCTTTGTTTCAGGGTGCCAGACTCTTTCTCCCATCTTCTGGGATCTCCCCATTGTTTCCCTGGGCCTCTAGCACCTCTCGGGCAACCAGCGTACCAGTTTGCTTCCTTCTCATAGGTATCAGCAGACTTCCGCCAGCCGCAACCCTTCTCGAGTCTTCGGTAGTGTTCAGGTATACAGAGGGCTCTGCAGAGGCTCTGAAGTCTTCTGACCCTTCCCGGCTGCGCATTCTCCTTCTCTCACGCTTCATAAGGGCCTGGGGTGCTCAGAAGATTCACTCAGCAGCGACCCTATTAGTCCTTTGGTGGTTTGCGGCTCACATCAGCTACTCCTGTGCACGGCTCCCGCTGTTCCTCCGAGGATCGCTCTCCTTCTTCCGCGTTGAGTTGAGCTTTCAAACTATTGCGTGGGACTGCTGTACTGCTTTAGGCCAATCACTTGTGTTGAGAAGCTAGACTGATTACTCTGCTTCTCTGGAGTGATCCTTAAACTCCTGGTCTTCATCTTCGTGACAGTACTAGTTTCAAAACTCCATGCATAATACTTTGTATTTTCTGGTTGACTGAATTGACAAAACACATTGGCTCTAGAGACGGAGGATTTACGACTGGAAAACATATTGAGTGTATTAAAGCAGGGTTATACCGCCTTCTCGGATAATGGTCATCCACAATCCCAAAGAGGGATTCCTTCCCCCATGTGATCCTCCCTCCGTGCCCCATCTCCAGGGGGATTCTTGTACTGTGGATGCACCGCCCTAGCCCCATGGGAAAGATCTCCCCATAGGGGAGAAGGGACCAAATCTTCAGATTCGTCACAAAAGCGAGAGGAGAGGAAGAGCCCTAGAGTTCTGAATGGTGAAGATTGGCAGAAACCAAAAATACAAACACAAAGTTAAAGAAGCCAGTGAGCTGAAGAGGTCTGAGAAAGTACTAGAGAATTAAGTGACATGTTTCATCCTGTAAGAAGAAGGGAACCTGTAGGGTTCAATCAGTCTGTGCAAGACATAATACTTGTTGAAAGGAAAGGATCAATTTCAAAGAGAAGGACGAAGGGAGTCATTTCTCCCCTCAAAGAATGTGAGACATTTAGTATAAAGGTGTACAACTTTTCTTGAGGAGCCTAAAAACAGAGCTGAACACCTTTATTTGCTGACTTGAGAAGAACATGGTTTTGAACTGTGACCAATACACAGAGAGACCCAAGTAACATTGGCTGGACAGAGCATGAGCTTAGAGGCTTATTTTTATGTTTTTTTCTAAAGTGGTACGGGCAGATAGTAAATAGGTTTTTGGCTGAGAGCACTTTTAGTTTCAGTTTATAGGCAGGGAAATCCCTCTTGGCGATAGAGATAAACATGCCTTTTCCATTTGTATTTAAATAATCAGCATGAATATGAAATCGTCAAGTCTGACTTCTGGTTCCCCACAGTTGCTGGCTCCCATAGTATGCTTCTCTTGTTCTGGAAGTTTCTACGGGACAGTCCGACTATCAGTATGAATTTAAACGTGTTTTGAGCCTATTTCTAAGTGAATTTGTGCTTGCTTTCTACTTCACAGAAGCAATGCTGAATTTCCCTTAGAAATAGGCCCAAAACACATTTACATTAAAAATAGCACTGTTATGGACTCAATTGATTTGTGAGACTGCTGATTTAGCAGATTCCTGCAGTGCCTTCAGTGTGACTGTGGAGCTTCTGGGGGGCTTTCTTTCCCCTGGGGTCTGCCACATTTCAGATGCTGTGGAGGCCCCTGCTACTCCAGTGCCTCTTCGTTCTAATCCTGGGGAGAGATCATCTTCTGAGAAGATTGGTCCCACTGATGAGACAAACCCAGGTCTCCCGTCTCCGACAGAGGCCCTAGGGCTCACTGTACTGGCATCTCTTGAGGCTGTGACGTGGCTGGTGTTGGTGTAGAAGGCATGGACTCTGGAGGCTAGTGAGGAGAAGCTGGATGTACAGTGATCCAACCCAATATGTATCTGTAAGTTCTGAATAGGACCATTATTATAAAATGAACATTAAAAATGGGCATATACACACCATTAATACTATGTCTGTTAAGCAAGATGGTGTAAGCATGTGACCTTGATGATCATAGATTCACTAAAAGGGAGCATTTGCCATCATAGAAATTGGTATTTATCAAACAGTAAATAAAATTTTATATAAAGTAAAAGAGAATTTTGGAGTTTAACAAGGGCATTTATTAAATACCGTTCAATTGGAACAAGCCTATTTAAAGAAGTACACAGTTGAATTAATGTGACCAGTAGATAAAAAGTCTTTCAAAATGGCACCCCGCCACTCCATATGTGGATGCCAGCAGGAAGAATCAATTACTATGCACGCACAAGTTAGGTCCTCTTAAAATAATCTCTCCTCCAAACATAGCAGTTAAGCAACATTGTGCACTATACAACCTTGATAGATAAACTGACTTGGGGCCATTCAATTTTTAGGATTGAGTCATACAGGTGTGGAGCAATCACTCGCCTCATTGCTTTGATAAAATTATAAAGGAAGATACACACCAATGAAATCCTCAAATAATGCAAGGTACTTTACATTATTATTTTGTTAAAACATGCTGTTCAGTTAGATATGGGCAATATTTAATTATATTTAGACTTTTTAGGCCTTGGAAAAACAATGTATTTTTTATTTATTTATTGCATTTGATTACACGCTCAAACCCTTAGGTATCACAGCATACATACATCTTGGTCATACATCTTAGGTTACATAGTCATACATCTTGGGTTACATACAGCATGGTTATTTTGCATAGTACAGTCAGGCAGTTACATGAAACTTAGGACATTACTGGAATTGTGAGATTCTTAAGAAGAAAACATTCTTAATCTTCCTTCATCTAGGTCAGTTACGACAGTTTTGAGAGTTTGAGGCAGTGGCAGTGGTAGGAAGAGGGCGGATGGTTTCCTTTACCAAAAAGAGCTGCCAGTGAGGTAGTGGTATATGGCGTGACAGGGCAAGTTGTATTAGCGCTAGCTACGGTGGCTAGTATTTGTTAAACAACCAGGTTTTTTGTTGTTTCTTGAACTTCAAGAAGGATGTCTCATTGGTGTGGTGAGTGGGGAGAGAATTCCAGATGCGCAGAGCTGTTATGGGGAAGCTGGTATTGACTGCTCTGGAAGTGGTAAAGTGTGGGATGTGCAGGTGTATATTGTCGCTGGATCTGAGGAATCTAGTCGTGATTTTTTGGGAAATACTTTGACTGAGAGGGATTGGGGCCGTGTCAGAGATGCATTTATGGGTAATGGTGAGTGTTTTTGGCGAATTCTCGCTTGTACTGGTAGCCAATGAGCTTCTCTTCTATGTTGGGAGATGTGTTCTATTCTATTAATACCTAAAGCTGCTCTAAGGGCTTTGATTTGGAGGAGTTGTAATTTGGTTCGTTTTTTTTTTGAGGTGCCTAACAATAGAAAAATACAATAGTCTATCTTTGTGAGGATTAGGGCTCTGGCGAGCGTCAGGCAGTTTTTGGTAGAAAGGAGGGGTCTCCTTAATGTAGTGAGTTTGGCTGTGTATGCCATGGAGGAGGCATGAGCGCTAATTTAATTTTTCATAGTGAGATTGAAGTCGAGGTGTACTCCTAAGGTTTTTACTTTGTGAGATAGGGGTGATGGGGGTGTCATCTATCAAGATGGAGGTGTAGTCAGAAGGGAGTTTGCGGAGTCTGGCTGGGGAGCCGACTATGAGGATCTCAGTTTTTTCTCAGTTAAGACAGAGGCTATTGTTTGCCATCCAGTTTTGGATAAGGGAGTACATTTTGTTGATGCAGGTCATGTCCTGTTCAAGGTTACTTGAGATGGGAATAATTATTTGCATGTCGTCGGCAAAGTTTATGTAAATTACTCCCATGGCAATTAGTGCGGCGAAGTGTAACTTTGTGTAGGCATTGTATAGTTGGGGAGAGGCAGGATCCTTGTGGTACTCCCAGAGGTACAGGGATGGGATCAGCTGCTTCTCCTAGAGCGACTCTTGAGGTGCAGTCTGAGAGGAAGGATTTTATCCAGGTCATGGCTTGCTTGGAGAAGTGGAAGTTGATGGATAGGGTAAGACATAATTTGTTGTGGTCGACTAAATCAAACGCAGCAGAGAGATCTAGTAGTAATAGAATGCCCAATTTGCGAGAATCCCTGATAGAGTCCATCTGGTTTTTTAGGTCTAGGAGGGTGGTCTCCGTGCTGTGGCTGGGCTGGAAACCTGATTGTCTATCCCCTAGCAGATTGTTCTGTTCTAAGTGGGTTTGCACTTGGGAGTAAGCTATTTTGTCAATGATTTTAGGAGGAATGGTACTGTTGTAATGGGCCTGTAATTCGTCGGGATTGTTGGGTCTAGTGAGGGTTTTTTAAGTAGGGGTGTGACCCATGCTACTTTGATAGATGCCGGTATTTCGCTGGATTTGAAGGATTCGTTAACAAATTTGGTGATGGTGGGTGATAGTGTGGTGGCGCAGTCTTTGACTTGTTTAGCAGGGGAAGCTGTTGCCTTTACAGTTGGATGGCTTAAGGGATGCTATGGTTTTAAGGACTTGGTCATTGGTGATTTGTGTAAAGTGTAATTCAGGTACATCAGATCTTGTGGTGGTGTCTGGCGGCTGGGATGGGGTATTGGTGAGCTTTAGGAACTTTTTTCGTGAAGCTATTTACTTTGGAGTGTGTTCACTTTAGAGGATAGAGCATCCTGTATGGTGGTGCACCAGGCTTTGCTGGTGGTAATGGTGCTGGTTGGTTGGATGGGGGGATTCAAGTTCTTTAAAAATAGTGAATAGTTCTTTTGTATTTGAGGCCACGTTGGCGATCCGGCTATTAAGTGATTCAGCTTTGTGGGTGAGTATGTTCTGTTTTGGACAGTTGTTGGAGTTTCATTTGGAGTTCTGGGAAGTGTTTTTTTCTGATTAGGTGTTCTAGGGCTCTTTTTTCCCTTCTAAGTTGTTTGAGCACGTCATTGAACCAGGGGGAGCTGCGTTTGGGCACTTTGGTTTTGAGAGGGGCTACTTCATCTATCGCAGATGTTAGGCACTGGTGGTAATGGTCTGAGATTCTTTCAGTATTAGTGAAGTCGGAAGGTTTGGAATTGAGCAGATTGCCGAGTAAGAGGTGAATTTTTGTACCTGGATAGGTGCTAGGCTAGGAGGTTTTGTTGTTAGATCTGAGTTTAGGTTTATGTTAAAATGGATTAGGTGGTGGTCGGTCCAATGCATCTTGAGGATGTCTGTTATGGTTACAGTGGTGTTCACGGTGAGTATCCAGTCAAGGATTCTGCCTTTGGAATGGGTGGGGGAGTTCACTATTTGAGTGAATTGCATCTCACAGAATGCCTTGTGGCAAGCTGTTGCTTTGCTGTCTCGGGGGTCATTGAAACCTAGATTGAGGTCTGTTAGGAGGATATACTTGGTATTGGGTTTGAGCGTAGGTGTGATTAATAGAGGTAAGTCTATGTCATGGCTGTTAGGGGCGCTTGGTGATCTGTATACTATTAGGAAGTTAATTGTTGTGTTTGGGCTGGTGGCTAACTTGAGAGCGAGAGTTTCATATCCCGTGAGTAATTCCGTTTTACACTCCCTGAACTGTAGTGAGGTTTTGTGGATTATGGCCACTCCTCCGCCTATGGCATCTATGCGATCGCCTCTGAGGAGGGTCTAATCGGCGGGGACGGCTAATGTGATCTGAGGGCCTGAGGCAGTATGCAGCCATGTTTCGGTGAGGACCAAGAAGTCAAGTTTAAGTTCTAATATACAGTCATGTATATCAGTTGTGTGAGCTCCGAGGGAATCTAACATTTTTTTAAAATATATTTTATTTTAACTTGCACAGATCAACATATCTTCCATTTCCACATTATACACAGCATCATTATTACATGGTACATTTCTAGTATCGTATTCGTACATTGTATTATGTTGTGTCAGGACCGGTCCCTTCTGCGTTTTTATCAGAGAGATATTGGCGGAATCTACCCCATATGTCTCTGGGACGACTCCTGATGGGCCTCAGTTCAGTATACATTTCTTCACAGTCGTTCGCCCATAGCATGTCTCACTCCCAGTCTTCTTTTGTGGGTGGTTCCATACTTTTCCACCTCATCAAGATCGCACTTTTTGCAGGTACTAGGCGAAGATTAAGCCGTTTACGCCACCCCGGATTAATTCTTCCCACCTCCCCCAGCAGACACATTGCGGGGCCCTATTCTATAGGTTGATCAGCCATCGTATCTAATGCTTCACACACTTCCGCCCAATATGCAGATAGAATGGAGCATGCCCACAACATGTGGAATGTATCTGCGTTCTCACTAATGCATCTAGGGAATTTACCATCCATCGATGGAAATATATTTTTCAGTTTAGCTGGTTTGTAATGCGTTCTGTGTACAATTTTATAATGTATTCATTGAAATCGTGAATTGTATGAGATGCTTTCGTAAGTCCACAGATTCATGTCCATTGTGTGTCGGTGATGATGGGGTTCAAGTCTCGTTCCCATTTCTCTTTCACTCCCTGGGCTGCTGGTCCCGGCTTGATATCCCCATTTTGTACAGTGTGGGGGCCGTTGTTTTTGATTTCCCTGCAGTGAATATATACTACAAACCCACGTTTGTTATGGGTTCTGCCGGGAACATGCCCCATACCTTTGCCATTGCAGATCTCATGCGCAGGTAATGCAATTTCTATAATGGACTGTTACCTATTATATCCTTAATATCTTCCCACATTATGAATTGCGTATTCGGGAATAGGTCTCCAAAATGATGAATGCCCTTGTTTTTCCAGTGAGTGGCAATTTTTGTATCTTGTGTTGGGGGTAAGTAGGGCGCCTCCCAAAGTGGCATAATCGGGTGATATGAAACCTCTTGTCTAGCTATCCATGCTATCCTGGCCCAGGCGTTACCAATGGGGGGGGGGATCAGTGGTGTGGATATGTCCGGGACGAATTGATACAGCCTTGTGCAGGAGTTGTGCTGGGCTTTTCTTGTGTTCGTCTGCGGGTATTTATTGTGCCTGTGGGTCAAAAGAGGTCCACTGTGTTGCATAGTGGGCATGTGCCAACGACAAGTAATATAGTTCAAAATCGGCGGCTGCCAGCCCCCCCATTTAGATATTGACAGGAGAGTTTCCACCATTCTATTCTCGTCTGGCCCTTTCACACAAATGTCATGCATGCTCCTTGAATTTCCGTGAAGAGAGATCTGCCCGGTCACACATGTACAGTGCTAAATAGGTAAAATAGCTTGGAAAAAAATATCATTTTGACTAGTGCGAGCCTGCCCATGAGAGAGACCGGCAGGGATCACCATCACTCAAGTTTAGTGCAGATTGCTACAGCAAGTGTCTCAAAGTTCATAGTTTAAGGCACAGGTAAATTGTGGTGGCCTTGCTACTTGCACACCCAGGTATTTCACCTGGTTGGGACTCCACTGTTGATGATGGAGCTTCATAGGTTTCGGGTGGCATCTGTCAGAGGAAATCTCTCAGATTTGGCGGCTTTCAATTTTAGCCCAGAGTACTTCCCAAATTCTTCGACAGCATTCAAAGCTTTCTCTATGTTACGTTTGGGGTTCCTCAAGTACAGCATGATATCATCAGCGTATAACCTGATGATCTCAAATCTGCCTGTGAGGTGGATCCCTAGTCTACTGAATCGAGACCTAATTAAGTCCGCTAATGGCTCTATAACTAATGCAAACAAAAGGGGCAACAGTGGACAGCCTTGGCGCGTACCTCCTGCGAGTTCTATTACTTCTGATAATTTCCCATGAACACAGACTGATACAGCATATGATTGGGTGTATAGCACTCAGATCCATTTTATGAAATTCAGGCCGAACCCATAATTGTGTAGAACTCTGAATAAGAAGCCCCAGTAGATGGTATCAAAGGCTTTCTGCATGTCCAATGCTAGTGCAACCCCTTGCATATTCTTGGGAATCGAGTTCAGTACATCAAAACAGCAGTGGATGTTTGTCGCTGTAGACCTACCTGATATAAATCCGGCTTGGTCCTTGTGAACCATGTATGACATCAGGGGGGTCAGCCGTGTGGCAAGAATTCTCGCTAAGGTTTTCGCGTCTGTGTTTATCGAGATTGGTCTGTATGAACCAGTCTTCAGGACTCTTCCCAGGTTTGAGCAACAGCGTAATCATCGCCTCTTGAATGGAGCCAGGTAGCCTGCCCGATTCTAGGGCGTCGGTCCAGACAGCATGGAGTCTGGGCACCAGGGTGCCTGCAACTTCTTTATAAAACTCGGCTCCGAGGCCATCAGAGCCTGGAGCTTTACAGTTGGGTAGGGATTTAATAGCTTCAGCAATCTCCTCTTTTGTGATCAGGGCTTCTAATGTTTCGTTCGTCCCAGCTGATAGTAGTGTGGTAGGTATATTCGATAAGTATTCAACTATGTTTTCTTCCTTGGCTGTACTTTGGGGAGAGTACAGCTGGGAGTAGAAGTCATAAAACACCTTTTCTATCTGTTTTTGGCCCGTCACTACCGTTCCGTTAGGGCAGAATATGCAGGGGATAAGGGTGCTTCCCCTTTCCCCTCTCACCATGTGCGCCAAGAGCAGTCCGGGTCATTCCTGTTCCCCATACCGTCTTGCGGCAGCTGGTTTGTTGAAATAACAGACTTCGCGGTCTGCTGCAGTCCTATATTCCTCTAGTTGGGTCATAATGTCTAGTTTGGTATGTGGGCTAGGGTCTGTTCCACACTTTCTGTAATCTAGTAATCTCCTCTTCCCTCCTTTTGAATTACTTACGGATATCTTTAAGTACCCCAAATTCGGTAGAGATAGCAATACCTCTTATATACACTTTGAAGGCCTGCCACAGCACCTCCTGTGTTTCCACCGTGCCATCATAGTGTTGGGTCAGATTACTCTTGTATACCTGGTCAGTCAATGCTGTAGCTTTAAACCTCCATGGGGATCTCTGCGGAGTGACTTTAGGGATTAGTACATGCATCAAGATTGGGGAATGGTCTGACATTGTTCTAGGGAGTATAGCCGCTTTGAACACCCACCCCATTGCCCTCTGTGATAGTAGCCAAATGTCAATTCTTGTGTGCATGTCATGCACAGATCAATAAAACATGTAGCTTCGTTGTGTGCCACACATCACAGAGTTCCAGATCTGTTATGTGAGTGTGTATTGTGCGGGCTGCGTTAGTAAGTGACCATGGGGTATTGGACGCACGATCCAAATTAGAGTGTCCAGAATTTTATTGACGTCACCCCCGCAAATTAACTGGGATGTGGGGTAGTTGGCACATTTTTTAAACAGCTCAGAGAAAAACATTGGTTCATCTGTGTTCGGGCCATATACATTCAAAAGTAATACCTCTTCTTCCGCTAACTTCCCGTGCACCAAAACATAGCGTCCCTCACGGTCACTATCTGTGTTGTAGTGAGTGAATGGTAGTGCTTTGTGAATCAGTGTAAATACACCACGCAACCTGCTGGAGAATGATGTATAATATCGATGTTTGCCCCACCCGGGTGCTATCTTTTCGGCTTGATAGTCTAGTAAGTGCATCTCCTTAAGATACACAATTTGAGCCCCAGTCTGTTAATGTATGCCATTATTTCTCTCCTTTTTACTGGCATCCCCAGGCCCCGTCCATTCCAGCTTGGTAATGTGATCCCATTCACGTTGTTCTTGGCCATTTGCAGCCGTGTCTTCTAATAGATCTCTGCTGCAGAAATGTCTCAAAGGTTTCATGTATATGGTTATGATCCGTACCTGTGCATTTTTAACTATAAACACCCCTCAAAACGTCCTCTCCCGCCTCCCCCACCCTCATAGTTCCCCCAACCTCAACTATGTTATGACCCACCTCCCCCCCTTTCCTTAATGGTCCATTTGGTCAATGCACTCGCATCAGGGAATGCTGTCGTGGCAGCCGAGGCCAGGAGTCATAATTTGTTTGAATTTTTAGCTATTACCCTTAGTATTATCCGTTGCTTGAACACATAATGAAAACAGAGGGTTCCGTCATTTCACACATCTCGTCGACAGTCTATTAAGTCACAAGTATGTCCTCTCCTCATTGTACTTGTTGACGTCATCTGTTTTGGTATCATCACTCCTGCCCTCGTAGGGGAGATCTATTCCCACTACTCTCCGTCTCTTTAGGTGTCTGTTTTGCCTGTATCGATATGTTTGTTTCTACAAAGCTGGCGGCTTCCACCGGAAAGGTGAAAAAAGATGTGTTATTATTGTCTTGTATAGGAAGCCTTGCCGGATATAGCATCGCATAGGGGACTTTGCGTTCCTGCAGCATTCTCTTGACACCTGTGAAAGAGCGTCTCTTGTTGCACCGCAATTGTATAATCCAGGAATATTCCAACGATGTGTGAGCCCAATTTCAGTTCTTGCTTGTCTCTAGCGGCCTGTAGGGCCAGATCCCTGTCCCTGTAGTTCATTAATCTTGTAATGATTGGTCTTGGGTATGCACCTGGTTTAGGGTGCGGTGTCTGGGATCTATGTGCTCTCTCTACTACAAACATGGAGGACC
This sequence comes from Ambystoma mexicanum, assembly GCF_040938575.1. NCBI lineage: Eukaryota > Metazoa > Chordata > Amphibia > Caudata > Ambystomatidae > Ambystoma > Ambystoma mexicanum. Next base: position 693,144,934 of record NC_090926.1, on the reverse strand, counting down.
AGCCCGGGTTTCCTAGCAGATCTCTAAGCAGTTCAACCATCGCCAGTTCCGTCTTGAGTGCGTCCTCCGGAACTCCAACTATGCAAATATTATTTTGGCATGACCTGGCCTCTAAGTCCTCACACTTAAGTTTCACCGATACTAGGTCCTTCGCCATCTCTGTCACGATGTTGCGTAGTGATTCCAGTGCATCTTCAGTCATACTGATTAGAGCCTCTGCTTCCGGGATGTGGCCGGTGACCTTTTCTAGTTGATTCCTTATGGTCGTCACAGAGTTGATCCCATCTAGTTTAACATTCAGGGCTGCAAACCCTTGCTGCATGAATGCAAACACTGCTTGGGGATCCATATTAGTCGCTGGTGGGGTAGAGGTGTCCTTGGAGGTATGCACAGCCCCAGGATCAGCCATAGTGTCTATTCTGACTACTGCTGTTGTGTATTTGTCAATGGCTACCCTTTCCCTTTTTAGGGCCTATCCCCTTGGGCATTGTTTCCAGGTGCTCCCCAGTCTCTTCCTCTGTTCCTATGTCTCCCCTAAGAACCAATGATGGAGCAGTAGAGTCGTGGTCACCATTCGGCGCCGTTTACCGTGCCTGGGGTTGGGTCACAGCCAAGAGTAAAAGAGTTCTTCGACACCTAGTATGGGATCTCTATGCGTGCACCGGCTTTGCCGTTGAGATGGCCTTCCGGTGGTAGACTTATCCGTGACCCATCCCAATAATGTAACTAAAATGCCCAAGGTGCAAAGTTTATTCCGGATCCTTTTCCTGGGTTCCAGCTCTGTATAGTCCCCTTTACTACGGCTTCAGCATTGGCCTCCATCTATGTCTCCGTCCAAGAAATAGACTCGAGAGGCACTGGCACCACCGGGGTGTAACATCTCTGTGTAGGTTTCGTTGTTGGTGTGTTGCGTATTAATTGTCTAGCGCTGTGCCCTGGTGTGCGTACCCTGAATGGGGCAGTTCCCTTCACGCCTCTGTGTGTCCTTATTCCCGGTGTCTGTCGATTATTATCCCAGACGTGCTCTCTTTACCATTACTTGTATTTAGGAGGCCTGGGACATTGAGGGACCATGGGTTGGGCTTTCCTGTGTCAGCCGCCAAGGTCTGTACTCTATAGTGATGTCCAGCGCCTTCGGTTTGGCAGGTATTTAATGCAGATTCATGTGGCGTAATGGAACCTCTACTGTGGCATCAGCACGCCCGCTCTCCAAAGTTTTTGCCTACGTAGTGGGCTTTGCTGCAAGCTTTTACTCACCCCCACATGTCAGATGCTATTAGGCCGTGATTGTGACGCATGATCTGTGGTGAGTCGGCGCTCTTCCTCAAAGCTTGCGCAGAGCGATATATTTCTCCCTCAGACAGTGTGGAACCGGCTATTTACACCGGTCACATATGTTGTTTGCGAGTCTTAAACTGTCTGTCGTGGCATTGGTATATCTGTGTCGTGAGGCCGCGTGTGGACCTGTAAGGGTGAGCAGGATCGGAGGGTCTCCCTTCCCAAGTCTTCCTGATGCGGGCAGCTCAGTGTCGTCGCTCGTTTCAAGGACAAGTACCTTTCTTGCCGTCTTCAGTGTTCACGTGGGCATCCCTGCTGTAGAGTTCTGTGATCCCACAATCTAATAATGCCAAGACCTTTTCCTAACAGAGCTTATGGTTCTCTAAAGCTACTTCAATGTACATGCGAGTATCATTATTCAAAATTGTGAAACCTTAGGGGCTGTGGGACTGGGCTCTGTGAGAAACCTGAAGGTGCCTCACCCGCTAGTCCCTGGAGATCTGTCATCCAGGTGGCCAGGACACGGCAATTGCTATTGGATTCAGTTTCTGGGGGTGGAACAGTGGGCGAGGATCACATGGTGGGGGGTCTTCGGGGAGTTGAAGTGGGAAAACGACAGCTGAGACGTGGTACCCCCTTCCGTATAACACCTTTTCCCCATCCTACCCTGTAGGATACTTAGAAGCTCTACCCCTTTCTGACACAAACACTTTCTAACACCATGAAAAACAATGGACTAACACCAGAGCCGTTTACCTGACGTGTCCCAACACAAGGGACAGACAATTGAAAATAACCTGACAGCCCTTTGCTCTTCCACAAAGGGATAAGGCAAAGCATGAGAGAACACTTGAGAAAGGACAAACGCACGAGGAAGCAGTTATTGCAGGACGGCAATTCCAATTGAGAAGAAAGGCGGCAAGACCGGAAAGGACCACAAGGAGGAAGTGCCCTTGCCCTTTTCGACCCAAACCCGCAAAGTATCAGTCAAAGGAATCAGAAGACCGGGAACTACAGCTAATGTGTGGTTTAACAGATATCTAGAGTATGCAGGACACTCCCGCACTCATATTCGAGGCAGGGAGGCGCTCTTGCTAGCGTGGTACCGTCCTTGACCCCAGAGACGAGAAAGGACAAGGAAGTCAGCAAAGCCGGTGAGTCAGAGGGAGGACCGATAGTAAACCGGACAGTGTTGAGTGAAGGTTGAAAACGGCAACTTGTTATGAACAAAGAACTTGTGTGCTAAGTGAACTTTTAATGCCCAGGGAGAGAGCATCTTTAGAGTGGTCCGGCGCCACGTGGGCGTCCATTCAAAAGAATCTGACCGGTCCCCTTTTCTTGTGAGCATTATAGTAACAAGAGGCCGTAGGAAAGGCCGGAATAAAGTTGAGGTGGTCATACAAGGGTCGGGCCAAAACCCCTTCTACAAACCAAAGTCCTTAATCCATTACCAAACTTTTGACATAGTAAAACAGGCGTTTGCGCCCAGCTAATGGAAAAGATGTGCGAACAGCTTAGGTGAAGCCTGACTGGGGGCTAATGTGAAGCTCACTAGTGGCTAGGACAACGCCTAATTGGGGGCTAGGGCAAAGCCTGACTGGGGGCTAAGACAAAGCTAAGGGAAGGGAATCCTGCAAGGTGTTACAACTAAGCGAACTGTGTTAAACTGACAAATGAGAATCTGGCTGAGGGATGCCCGCGAATGAGTGCAACGTGTAACACCCCGTAAACATTGGGTTGACAAGTGTGAACCCGGCTGAGGGATGTAAAAGAGACTTGGCCACAGAAGGCCCTGCCATTTCCTAAACAAACTAAGCTTGTGCTGGAAAAGCCCAGGAGTGTGCTGTGCTTGAGAGTCCTGCCTTGTTCCGTGCTAAAAAAACATGGGGAAGATAGACCCCAGTTATATCATCCTGACTTATCATTTTGAGAACATTTCTTTCTTTTCTGGTGAACATTATCCCACACTAATTAGTAACTTAGCTGTAAGGTTTGGATATTTTTCTTTTTTCAGTATAGGCCCTTTTTATTTGACAAGACACCACTAGACTGCCTTATTATTTGATGGGTGTAGCTTATTCTCATCTTATTTATACAGTTTAGTAAATACCCTTGCACTGTGATCACTGGTGTCTGTCTTTACGGCTGCCACCATGAGTTCCTTACATATGGTGGCAGAGTGGGATCTGACTCAACTCATGAAAATGTAAACCCATGCTGATAATTTTCGTACCACCAGAAGGGGGAAATAGAATAGTTGAGCTCTTGTATCCACACTAAAAGAGGTGTTCTCCCAACTTGAGATCCCAACTGGTCAACAAGATCTGTTATTTAACCCTTTAAGTGCCATGGGTTTTCCCCTTCAGTGGCAAGGCCTTTTTTGTTGATTTCTGTATGTCGCCATTCAATGCCTTGTCACCTTTTTGTTACATGAGATATCTCGGCCAAATTTGGCCCCTTTTTTTCCCACATGTAGACAGTCGTAACGCCACCCAGGAATCCTAGGTTGCTGTAGGGGGGGTGAGAAAAAATAACCAAAAGGACAAAAATGTTGGGTTTTTAAAAATAATTCCAATAAAATGATGTACAAAGAAGCCTGTGGTTTTTTCCTTGTAAGAGCTAGGAACAAATGTTTTGCTGTGCTGAATTGCCCAATTTCTTCGCTTTCAAGAACAGGTTGAGTGGAAATGAAAAAAAAATATTTTGATGTGGTTATCAACCGTTTTGTGAGAGCTAGGCGATTTTGGCAATTTTTGCCAATTGGACATGCGTGGACGGAAAGGAAGAAAAGGGTAGGAAAGCCGAATCGGAGGACAGAAAGGCATACATTTCTGAAAAGTAGACAAAAATCCAAGTTTAGGAAGGGGTGATTTGCGCAGGTCAGGCAACAACTAGGTAGGGGAAAATTCCATATAGTTTGGGGAAAAAGCGGGAAAATTACAGAAAAAAAGATATGTGTTGGATATGGTTGGCTTGGTACGGCAATGGCTTCTATGAATTTTGAGAAAAACAATGCTCCGCTACATTCCCCCGACTCTCGCAGTTAGGAAATCACACATTTTTGGTAGTGTTTCACAAAACATGCAATACCACAAGCCAAACACTGAGCCATGGTACACAGGAGTTTTATGCTTACGGCCTGAACAGACGTACTTAGCATGTGCAAATCAGGAAAACAAATGGTGGTGAGGAACGGCAAGCATACATTTTTTGAAAGAGCACAGGCAGACCTTTTCAAGGGTAGGTGACTTGTGCACGTTACAAAAGTGTATGGTGCCTAAAGCAGCAACTAAATGTAGGGCACATTTGGCAAATTAAAGAGTTGTGTGACAAAGGGCACCAGCAAATGGGTCAAAATGTTATGAAAACCACGCAAACACAACAAATGTCATACCTTCCCACAGGTGTCCCGACGAAAACGGTTACCTCACATGTGTGGGTGCAGCTACCTGGACGCCAAGGTGAAAGCCGAAAAACTCGGCCAACCCAAAGTCTCATCGGACAGCAGAATTTGTGGAATTCTGTTCAAGCGCACACCATACAGATTTGGGACTAGGATGTCCAAGCCACCAAGGAAAACTGGAAACCCCATGCATTTCTGAAAAGAGGACACCCGTGGGAATCTTCAGAGGTCTGAGTTACGCAAGTCGTCCCAGAATTTATTACACAGAAACCCCAGCAAATTGGAAATGTGGCGAAAAAAACCCCCAATTTCCGCACATTTCACTAGGCTCACCCACCGAAACACGCCGCCAACAACACATGGCCTACCTTGCCGCGTTCCCACACGTGTCCCGATGAAAACGGTACCTCACATGTGTGGGTGCACCTACCTGGGCACAAAGGGGAAAGCCAAAAACACGGCTAACCCCAAGTCTTTTCCGACAGCTGAATTTCAGGATTTTTTCTGAAGCGCACCCCATACAGATATGGGCCTAGGGTGTCCAAGCCACCAAGGAAAACAGGGAACCCAATGCATTTCTGAAAAGAAGACACCCGTGGAAATCTAAAGATGTCTGACTTGCGCAAATCTCCCCAGAATGTATTACCCACAAGCCCCGCCAAAGACCCACATGGGAGAAGGGTGCCCAAGGCCAGGGGCATTACCACCAACTTTGCTGGAGCTCTGGCTGCCCTGCGTTACAGCTTCTCCCCACCAGGGAGTCCTGGCAGTGTGCAAATACCCCCCTAAAGGGAAAAGCTGTAATGCAGCCCAGCCGCAACTCCAGGAAGGTTGGACGTGATATCCCCAGCTTTGGACATCTATGTACCATGTGGGTGTACTGTCCCCCAAGCACAGCGGCAGCTCCAGGGAGCCCCGGCAGGATCCCCATTCTTCCCCGGAGGTGACATCTGTAACGTAGCACAGCCAGAGGTGCAGCCTGGGCTTGCCGACGGACAACCCACATGGGAGACATCCGCTCCCAGGGAAACACCAATTTGGTGGGAAAATATGTGGCCTGCCCCTGCAATTGTGTCCCAGCCCGCCAAAATATCTGCCCAGACGGCCCATTCCCACCCACAGGACCAACAGTCCAGCCCCAGTCTCACCTACCCCACTGACAGTGGGCCCTAACCATAGAATAATTTTAAAAAAATGAATGGAGGGGGCACCTCATCCAGGCCTCCCTGGGGCTTTGTCGAACGGCTGCATGAGGTGCCCCCCTCCATTTGGGGTGGAGAGGGCCACAAAAAACATGGAACAGGCCCCCAGTGGGTGGGACAGTAAGGTTTGGGCACCCTGGGGGCAGATTGGCACACCAATGTGCCCATCTGCGCCAAGGGAAGTTTGGTAAACAAAGAAAAAAACTGAAAATGGTACACTACACTTCAGGGGGGCTGAGGGGCACCCTAAACTTGCAGGAAATGTTCTAATGTAAAGGGGGGTGGCATCTCAATCAACCCTCCCCTCCCTGCTGGCAGATAAGAGGGGGCATCTCATGCAGCCCTCCTTGGGGTCAGATGCCGCTTCCTAGGAGCAGATAACTGCCCCCATGGAGGGCTGCATAACATGACCCCCAGTCCATTTTGGGAGGGGGGAGAAGGGACACCCCCTTTCCATAAAAACAATTCCCTGGTGGTCTGGGGGGGGTCACTCCCCCAACACCATCCATGTTTTCCCTTATTTATTTTTCTTCTAAGGCCCATTCCCTAGAGGCAGATGGGGGCAGATGGGTAACCATCGGCGCCAGGGGGGGCACTAAACTGCAGACCCCATCCTTTGGGGGGCCTACCCACACTTTTCTGGTGGCCCTCCCCCCGCCAATTGGATGGGGGGCCACCTTATGTACTCCTGCCTGCGGGCAGAAATCTGCCCCCAGGGAGGGCTACAAGGGGTGCCTGCCCTTTCCACTTGGGGTGGGAGGGAGAGGGCCACCACCCTTTCATATAAAAAAAAGTCCTGGTGGCTAGTGGGCCCCCCACCCCCACCCGGTTTGCTTTTTATTATTATTTTTTCCATTTGTCCCCTTCCCTGGGGGCAGATGATCACCCATCTGCCCCCAGGGATCTTCATACCTGTGGCTCCATGCTTTGGGGCCTCGGGAGGAGGGGGCCGCTTACCTAGTAAGCAGCCCCTTCCCCCCGCTTCTACAAGGGATCCCTGGTGGTCTAGTGGGCATTGCTGGCCATGGATTGAGTGCTCTGCGCCCGTTCCGTGGCCAGCAATGCTTTCACACAAGGTGTCGTTGGAAAGGGGAGACTCTCCCCTTTCCAACAACACCTGCCTTGATCTCCGGCTTGAAATACAGCCGGCGATCAAGGCAGAGCAAGGTGGACACTCACCTTGTGTTTTCACTGCGGCAGCCGAAAATGGCTGCCGCGTTGAAAATGTTTTCACTTTCATGTCGGCGTGCATTACGCACACCGACATGAAACTGAAGGTAATCCAGCCACCGGGCAGTGAGGAGGGACCTCCCCCCCCACATAGCCCGGGGGTTGGATTACTGTTTTGAGCGATCCCTGCTTTGCAGGGATCGCTCAAAACAAAGTGCCAAAAAGGATGAGCTATCTCGTCCTTGGCAACCTGGAGGTAATCCCAAGGACAAGATAACTCGTCCTTGGCACTAAAGGGGTTAAGGCTCGGGTATTATTAGACACCCTTCCTCAACAACAGTGGGATTGCATACTACTGAAGGTTTGACCCTTCTTTACATTCATTAGACCTAGTGCTCTGAACCCCCCTTCAAACCTTTTATTTTGGTACCCAATTATCATCGCGGGGCCTTAGGGGTAGAGGTTAATTCACCGGAACCCCTTTCTTCAGCAGACGCAGGGTCAGAGGAATCATAAGACTGAGACCTTATCCGAGGGAGTTAAGAGTGGTTTATTTTCTGATTCGGAAACCTCTACTGAGGAAACCCTTACAGCCCCGGAGGAAATGGCCGACCTAGCCAATGTGATCGCCCACTTAGCTACCCATCAGATGCAGGCCGAGGCTAGATTCCAAGAAAACTGGACCAAACTAAGTGAAAAACTGGACCAAACTAAGTGAATTGCAAGCGAGTCCCCTACTAGCACAAGGTGTACTTCAACCATATCTTGAAGGTGAAGATTTAGGAAATATTTTCTTGAACTTCGAACGCCTGACTGGCCAACCAGAATGGGAAGAGAACCTCAAGAGGTGCTATTTGGGCCCTTTATTGAAAGGTGTATTGCAAACCTATCAACTACTTAATCTTGCACCTTTTTATCCATCAAAGAGGGGCTGTTAATCGGCAGAAGTTGAGAGCCATTATATTAAACCCAGGAGAAACCCCCTTAGAAATGGGAGGACATGTCAAGAACACTGTCATGATGCCTACCCCCGGAGCGCCAGGCCAGGCCCAGCACCCCCGGAAGCAGGCATCATGCCCTCGGGTAAAAGCCCAGCGGCCCCTTATAGGGGCTCTTTGGACTCAGTCCTGGCGCCTTTGGCGCCAGGCTCATGTTGGACATCAGTCCATGCGCCATAGGCGCCAGGCTCATAAAGGGAGGTGTTTTGTGCACTTACCTGATGCAGACCATGCTGCACGCTTCAGGCCTCCCTGAGACCTGAAAGGGACTATTTTTTCATAGGGACTATTTTTTCACTCGGGCGTGGCCAGGGAAGGATACATACCTAGTTGGGGAAGGATACATACCTGGGACTTCTTTGGAGGCTATTTAAGCCACGCCCAGACAGCAGCTCATGCTTCGCGTTGTTCTGCTTCCTGCAGCTTAACGCTCACATTGTCTGCTCCTGCTCCTGGACTCCAGCCACGCCCGCCACGAACCTGGAAGACCTGCAAGGATCGGACGCCACATCTCTGCACCTAGGGGAGAGAGGAAGAACCAAAAGGTGAGCAGAAGGAACACAGAAGGAAAGCCTGATTAACAGCCATAGTACTTACCGGCTTTTCTTCCATATTTCGGGTCGGCGCCGCCCCGTTGGCAGGTACCGTACCCCGGCCCCTATGGGGAAAGGACAAGAGACATTTCTGGGGAATGATAAGGACATTTAGAGGGATCGCCCTCATCACTACTCACCTCAGCAGTTTAACCCCTCGACGCATCGCCTTCATTATGCACCTGAAATAAAGGACAGATCACAGGTTAGAAAGACAACATAAAGGGGGCCTCACTTGAACTTTGAACTTTCATACTTACGGCGCATCGCTCAGGAAAGTCAAGTGGATTTTGCCAGCGCCATTCTGAAAACCAGTGAAGTAACTGGACGAACGTGCGCCCCTGCACCAGAAGCAGGATGGAGAGTTCATCCTTCCAAACAATAAGGTGAGCTTAAACCGGGGTTTAGAGGAAGTTAGAGAAGAACAAAGAGGGAAAGGGGGGAGCTAGCACACTATTCTGCAGACTGTTAATCCCCTTTCTCATCTGCAGAAGGATATTCCTACGGGCCAGGCAAGCACGATTTGGAGGTCCTGTCCAATCGGTGTTCCGGGTCCTGCGCATCACGCTAGAAGAGGCCACAGCAATCCAGACTAGACCAGCGCCCCTGTGGGAACCAGGTGAACGTTACAAACACGGTGGCCCTGTGGATCAATAAAAAATCCTTTGAAGAACTGACAAGAGATGTTAACCCTAGAACAATTCACTAATTCCTTACCCCCTTTTTTGCAGAAAGCAGTTCTACAGTTAAATCGACCTACCTTAGCCCCGGCCATTGAGACTGCACGAAACCACTCAGATGCAGCTAAACAATTCCACTCAGCCCATCAGTGGAAGGATCGGGAGGGTCACAAGCCTATCCACCGAAACTCAGGGAATAGATAAACAAGGGGGGGGGGGGTCAGCTAGATTTAAAGAAGGGATGCCCGGAGAGAAAGTAGAAGTCAGAAAAACAGATCCTAAAACCGAAGATGAAGGCAAAAGGGAGGAAATAAAAAGGAAGCAGACAACCGCCTCCCGTCTGTTTTTCATGCAGAGAAACTGGACATGTGGCTAGCCACTGTCCTAAGAATCTAAGGCACAAACCTATGGAAATAGGCTGTTTAAAGGACTAGGAATGGGAAGAACCCAAAGAAGAGCTAGAGACCTTTAGTATCTGTTTATGCCAATCTTCGAATGCCTTTACATACGAAAAGGCCTGGGTAAATGGGAGGCAAGTAAGAGCCTTGATTGATTCAGGTAGTAAGTAAACTGCTATACGGGCCGATTTAGTTAGAACCAAAGATCTAGAAAATGCAGCTCTAGTGAGGGTGACATGTGTACATGGAGACAATGAAAGTGTACCCACAAAATACCTGTGCACATTAATATCTGGGGCAAGTCCTGCAAAATAACGTCAGCCATAATTCCTGGACTCTCCAAAGAAGTCATTCTGGGGTGGGATTTCCCTACCTTCTCTACTCTCTTACAAGAAACTCCAACTCAATTTGGAGATGTTCGGCCCCAGAGTTGTTGGCAAGCAGACTACATCCCCCAAACACTCCAAAACACTCCATTACCCCTACTGATGCTCCACTACTCACGAGTCATCAGTTAGAAAAACAGTCTCGGACCCCTTGCTCTCAGGTCAAACTGGGACGGACTGCCACCGACTCACCAAAAGGAGAACACTTACTCCCATGCCCCAAGTATAAAATAACCACTGGAAATACCAGACCCCTCCCTACCGGATGGAAGACAAGCTTGAAAATGGCTCTCAACACCAGATCCCTTAATGATCATGCCAGACGCATTCATGATTTGATTGTTGACAATGACCTAGACCTACTACGTCTCACCGAGACCTGGATCTCGGATACCAGTGGCCCAATTATTGATGTTGCAGTCCCTGTGTGGTTTACAATCTTCTGTTAAATTTTGTGACCAAGGCCACGGAGGCGGAGTGGCCTTCATTGCCAAAACTGAATTGGGCCTCTTCTCCTCTTCCTGCTCCTGTCACGGCTGCGAGATTCTCTTAGTTAAAATGAATCCAACACACCATTGCTATACCAACTTTGTTTCAATTTACCAGCCACCATCATCATCCATGCCCGACTTTAATGAAGAAATCACCCACATTCTTAACAACCTTGCCGGCCCAAATCGGAGCACACTGTTTTTGGGTGATCTAAATTGTTGGCGTGGAAACAAGCTACACAAAGAAGCAAATGAGTTGGAAGGCACGTTAGCCAGCATCCACTTCCAGGTTCAAAACAAAAAACCCACCACAGGGAAAAATAACATCCTGGACCGGGTGGTTACCAACAACCTCAATACTATCATAGATCGAACCAGACCATTTATATGGTCAGACCATCATATTATTGAGTTTTAGGTCGTTTTTGCAGACCCACCTCTTAAACCACCTAATCCTCCGAAGACTCATTAGTTGTAACATTAAAAAGGTGCGCCCCAAAGATTTCCAAGATTGCTTGACATCAATGATGGCAGGCTCCCAAAGTTCTGACTCTGCCAACCATTTGGTGTCTTTCTTCTCCAGCAATCTTATAAATATGCTGGATAAGCTTGCCCCTCTCAGACCCAAACTTGTAAGAGACAATATCAGACACCAAAAATGGTTTAGTCCAGAACTGGGTGACTTAAAAAGACAGAAGCATAAACTTGAATCTAAATGGATGAAACATCAAACAGAGGAAAATAAAACTGCTTGGAAAAATGCTGATAAATTATACAAACTAAAAATTGTGGACGCCAAAAAGAATTTCTTCAACACCCTGATTGTTAAGTCTTCCAATTCCGCTGGTAAGCTTTTTGAGATTGTAAGATCACTAGAAAAATCAAAAGGCGCTCCATATAATTTTTCAGCCCGCTGCCAAGATTGTACGACCATCCCGACGGCCTTTGAGGCAAAAATCAATAATGCAAGGGAAAAAAAATCAAAAACTCATTGAGCTCCAACACACAGGCCAGGGACCCTCAGACTCTGGAGGTTATGTCTCACATACATCCCAACTTCTCCCTTACTCCTATTGCTATATTGGATATGCAAAAATCAATATCATGTATGCGCCCCACCTCATGCCCAGAAAACATCCTCCCAACAAAGAGAATACTTGAACATGGCGATTTATATACCCCAGTTCTGACTAGATTTGTGAATGCCTCTTTTAGAGACAATTGGTGCCAGACTCCATCAAGGCAGTCACTGTCACACCTCTCCTTAAAAAGTCTAACCTTGATCCAAAAGAACCAAGCAATTTTAGACCAATTACGAACTGTAACTTCCTCCTTAAAATCTTAGACAAACTCACTTCCTCTCAGTTCCAAAATTCTGTTGAATTAAATGGTGTCCTTCATAATAGACAATCAGGATTTCGACCATCATATAGTGCTGAGACAGCTCTCGCCGATTTACAGTCTCACATGCTAAAAATCATGGACGATTGGAAAGTTGGATTGCTGGTCTTGTTAGATCTATCCGCGGCCTTCAATTTGGTGGACCACGAATGCCTATTAAACTCCTTAACCCATCTTGGATACTGCTAGAAAGAGGTTGTCGATTGGTTCCATTCCTTTTTTGCAAATCCTGAGTTGAGAATTCAGTGGGGAGCTGCTGCTTGACAACCGGCTCTAATTACATGTGGGGTCCTGCAGGGAGCATGTCCGTCGCCCGTTATGTTCAATCTGTACATCAGGTCAATGTGCTCACTTTTGGAGCACCTAGGGGTGATTTTCACAAACTACGCTGATGACACCCAGCTGATTCTGGAAATCAGTGGCAATGACACCTCTGAATCCACTGTTTTAGCTAATGTATATGACCAGATTGAATCACGGATGTCCAAAAACTAGCTTTGCCTGAACAGCAGTAAAACTAAGCTGCTTACCTTTGGATCCCGGTAAGCCCTGGTCAAACTGAGCATGAAGTATAAAAGTTTCAACATTGAAAATAGCGACATGCAAGTACATAATAAAGTAAAAACCCTAGGTGTTCAGTTTGAGGCATCACTTAATGCAGACGCATATATTCGCCAGATAGCCCAAAACTGCAAATATCATCTTCGTCTGCTTAAAAACATTTGTCCATATATCACAGAAAATACTCTGCCATCATTGCCTGAGCAACTGTATTATCGAGGCTCGACTATTGTGACTCATTACTGATCGAAGCTTCCTAATCCAATCTGAAAAAATGCCAAGTTCTCCAGAATGACGCTGTACGCATTGTTAAAAAGAGTCCAAGAAGGTTTAATATCTCAGAACACAGGAGGCACCTTTGTTCGCGATCTGAATGACACCTGGCCTAGTAGGATCGCTGCCTGTCTTCCCAGTGTTTCCCCTCCCTTGCCTCCTCGCGCCTTCAAACACTTGTCTATAGGCGTGTTATAAATGCCATATCAGATCATATCATTGGCTTCCGGGAAAGGAACGCATAGATTTCAAGTATGCACTCAGACTCACCGATGCATCTTTGGAACAGCTCCACCGTACCTCAAGGCATGGACACCTGGGTACAGCCCTGTCAGAACATTACGCTCTTCCAATTAGATGTAGGTGTCCTGTCCGGCTTTCAAATGAGCTAATGCACTAGGAAGATCCTATCGGTTAAAAGTGGCTAACCTGTGGAACTCATTACCTCCCCCTCAGACTCGAGGCAAGCTTGATGTCTTTCCGCAAAAATCTCAAAACCCACCTCTTTAATGAGATAATGAGATAAAACATGCCCTGAACTTCCTCCACCAGATCGGACTGTCCAGTCTTCTTTGATTGTCCCGGACGTGTAATTGTTGCGCCCCGATACCCATGGGCCTTAGGCGCATTATGCAAATAAACACCTGAATGCCCTTTCCCATCCCCACATGGATAAAAGGCGCAATATGAGAGCACACTTTGAGCAAGGAGAAACACACAAGGAAGCAGCTATTCCAGGACGGCAATTCCAAGGGAGAAGAAAGGCGGCAAGACCAGAAAGGACCACAAAGAGGAAGGGCCCTTGCCCTTTTCGACCCAAGCCTGCAAAGTCTCAGTGAAAGGAATCATAAAACCGGGAACTACAGCTAATGTGTGGTTTAACAGATATCTACAGTACGCAGGACTCTCTCGCACTGATAATCGAGGCGGGGAGGCGCGCTTGCTACTGTGGTACCGTCCTGGACTCCAGAGACAACAAAGGACAAGGAGATAAGCAAAGCCGGTGAGTCGTGGGAGAACCGATAGTAAGCCAGACAGTGTTGAGAGAAGGTTGCAAACGGCAACTTGTTATGAACAAAGAACGTGTGTGCTAAGTGAACTTTTAAAGCCCAGGGAGAGACCAGCTGCAGAGTGGTCCGGTGCCACGTGGGCGTCCATTCGAAAGAATCTGGTCGGTCCCCTTTTCTTGTGAGCATTATAGTAACAAGAGGCTGCAGGAAAGGCCGGAAAAAAGCTGAGGTGGTCATACAAGAGTTGAGCCAAAACCCCTTGTACAGACCAAAGTCCTTAATCTATTACCAAAGTTTTGAGATAGTGAAACAGGGGTTTGCACATGGCAAGCGCTGTGCGAACGGCTAAGGTGACGCCTGACTGGGGGCTAAGGTGAAAGCCTGACTGGGGGCTAAGGTGAAAGCCTGACTGGGGGCTAAGGTGAAAGCTAAGGGAAGGGAATCCTGAAAGGCGTTACAACTAGGCAAACTGTGTTAAACTGGTAAACGTGAACCCGGCCGAGGGATGCCCGCGAATGAGAGCAAAGCATAACACCCTGTAAACATTGTTTCGACAAGTGCAAACCCAGCTGAGGGATGTCAACAATGAATGGTTGTTTAAAAAGACATTGAGACACTTGAATGTTACAAGTTGCTGATATCTTGAACGAACGGCTGTAGTGAACCGGATTGAGGGAGGCCAACGTTGCAGAAGTTCAGAGCCCGGTTGAGGCGGATCCAAGGGTGAAGGGAAATCACCTGATGGGAAGATTACTGAAAGGAACTTTTTATTTGTTGTTTATACTACATCAAGCCCTCTGAGGAAAGAGACTTGGCCTCAGAAGGCCCTGACATTTCAGAAACAAACTGTAAGCTTGTGCTGGAAAAGCCCAGGAGTGTGCTGTGCTCGAGAGTCCCACCTTGTCCCGTGCTAAAAAACATGGGGAAGGGAGACCCCAGTTATACCATCCTGACTTATTTTGTGAACACTTCTTTCTTTTCTGGTGAACATTATCCCACACTATTTTGTAATTTAGCGGTAAGGTTTGGCATTTTTTTTTTTTTTTTTTTTTTAGTATTGGCCCTTTTTATTTGACAAGACCCCACTCGGACTGCCTTATTTTTTTTTTTTATTTTCATTTAGTTTGTACAAACTTTTTGAAAAAACAAAATTATAAACAATTCCTCCCCTATCTATCTATCAATATTAATTGATGGTTGCAGCTTGTTCCCATCTTAGATTTGGTTTAGATTAGGCATTTTTCTCCCCCATTTATACAGTTTAATAAGCGCCCTTGGACTGTGATCACTTGTGTCCGTCTTTACTGATGCCACCATGAGTTCCTTACAGCTCACCACTAGACCCTGTGCTACTGGCGAGCACCGTTTCCCTGCTTACCACGAGATGCAGTCTTATTGCATGGCCCGCTTCTCCACAATAGAAAAAATAGGTTCAAACAGTATTCATACCCTCTCCCCTCAGGAGTTAGATTACCCCTGATGTTCCACAATTGCAACAGCTCAGTTCTTCCCATGGGATAAGGAGGTTCTCACTCTGTCCTCGCAATTTTAGGGGGAATTTCCCAGTTCATCCAGCATCTATCTTCAGCTGGATGACTGTGGATATGAGGTCTGCTATCTCTTCCAGTGTGGGGCAGGGGGATCACTACCTGGCTAATGGCATTCTATCACTCTTCCTTGAGGCCTCTATATAACACAGTGATCTGCACATCTTCAGGCCAATTGGTCATGGCTATCAGGCCCCAGGGGTAAGCTGCGTAAGATGAGAGATCTCAGGAACCCAGACATATATTGAAGAACTCCTGGCTTACATGTTTGATGGACATATTGGTGATCAAACAAGACCTGCATTTCTTTGGAAAACCCATAATATTCTTCTAAAATGGGATTGCCTGTGTGAACGCAGGGAGCAGCAAAGTCGAGAGAAGTTTGGCCAAGATTCATCAGTATAAAAGTCACTTTAGCTGGAACAGTGACATACATATTTACTTAGCTTCAGAAATGGATTTTACACTGGGTCATGAAACGTTGGTCGCCTTTCAGAAAGGGAATGGAGGAGCTGGATTTTAAGATCATTGGTCCACCAGAGCCACCAATGCATGAAGGGAGGAGTGATGCGGGGGCGATCAGGGACAACATTGTGATCCCCAAAGGGATTGCCTGGGCGAACGCCCTGGCCCTTGCCCATGCTGTGCTTGGGGCAGGAACCATTGAGTGCCGGAGGAGGTGAGCGTCATTTCCGACTACCCATATAGGGGTTTAAATGTCTGATATAAGAGGGTTTTCTTGTCTTGACATGGCATTTCGTCCTTAGGTCAAGTATGGCAAGAAACATTTCCTTCAATGTGGCGGACATTTTTTCGGGGGACGGGATAGGCCCAGAACCTGAATGTGATGTGTCCACTTGAGCACTAGAAGAGCAAACAACTAAACCCCTAGACCTCTTCCCATTTGCCTCCCTCCCCTATCGGAAATACAGGGAAACAGCCAGGTAGAGGCGCTAAGCCCAACGCCTCTAATAATATTCTTAGGATAGATGCAGCACAGCTTGTGTCCATCTGGCACAGTGTCAGTGTGGATAATCTACAGGCAGTGTGGCTTGGTACCCTCTTCCTTCAGAGGGCTTTGCAAAGGAAATGTCCACATTTCATCTCCGGTTGCCTCACTGGGAATGTGATGCAGCAGGTATAATCTGAACCTGCAATGTCTGAGAAAATGGGAAGCCAAGGCCTCACAGACGGAAGAACTGGACCCAGATGAGGCGTGTGGGGACTGGTGACAAGATACCATCAGTCTAGGCATTCAAGAGCAACAAGAGTTTGATTGGTTCATGAAAGGTCAGTAGTTTTCGCGTGCCTCTATAGTCCCCCTGGGTTTCGAATGACAAGCTACAGTGACGCAGCTCATCTCAGTTTTTGACTTCAAACTGGTACCCCAGCCTCCATGAGCAGGCCAGGCGGTCAGATGAATTTGCAACTTATGCCTGCTGTTGGAAATATAGGCAGGAGCCCTAAAATGCACACCACTGTCATCTGCATGGTCTGCAGGCACATCTGAAAAAGAGGGTGTAGGTTGGGTTAGTGGGGATAGAGGGAAAATACAAGATGGCTTTGCTGCTGTTTTTTTTATTCGTTTATTTATAGGACAGCACACAGGCCATCATATTAGTTCACAATTAAATGCAACACCAAAACTTGGCATTAAAAAAAGCAACATTTCCCCCATCCCTCCCCGATTACCCCATATATTAGCTTGACTTTCATTCCGTCTCGGCCAGACTGTGCGCCAGTTGTTTGTCGTCCGAGTGTAGGGCCCTCGCAATTAGGCACGGTTTATACATCAGTGCCGGGTAGTTCCGATCATAGTCCATCAGTGGCACCCATATGTTCGCAAAGCGGTGGAGGGTGTCCGCCCTGGCTGCAGTAACCTTCTCGGCTATCAAAATGTCCCAAAGCTTAATCCACCAGAGCGTCATTAGGGGGCCTTCAGCTGACTTCCAGGTACGGGCTATAGTGATTTTTGCTGCCAGCAGGAGTTGAGTTATGTTTGCTGTTGTTGTGTGATAACAGGAAATACCCTGAGCGGGTCAGGTTCTATGGAGCTCATGGAGCTCTTAGAAGTAATTTGACAGAAGGGACCTCGTACGTTTGCACTCGGTCTTATCCAGATCCCTGCAAAAACACATTTTTTTCATTTGCAATGCAGGGTGCAAATGTAAAGGGCAAAAGGTGGCATACAAGCATGTACGTTGCCTTTTGCCCTTCACATTTGCACTCTGCAGTGCAAGTGAGTAAACACTATCCAGCATGCTGGCGTTAACTGTTCATTGTGAGCGCTGCTTGCCATGAGAGTATGGCAAGCGGTGCTCACAATTACAATAAAATGCTCTCAAACATCCTTGCATGTCAGAGAGTGTTTAAATTTAATTTGTGAACACTTCTTACCATGCATGTATGGTAAACAGTGTACACAATGACAAATAAACATTGTCAGACATACAACCATGTCGGACAACATTTATTTATAATTGTAAATGCTATCTGCCATAGAGCATTTGTATGGCTGAGAGGAAGGGAGGCGGAGGAAACGCAAGTTGCATTCCGCTCCTCCTCTCTGCCTTACAATGCTTGAAAATGAACTGTGACGCTAATAGAAGCAGTAAAAGCCTTAGAAAAGGCTTTTACTCCTTTCATTAACATTATGGGTCTATTTAATATGCGCCCCTAACGCGTCTTCAGTCAAAAGCACAGTGATGTGTTTCCCGAGGGGAGCGTTGCATTCCTATGGTGCTAGACCACATTGGGTGGGACTGACATATGCAAGTTGACTGTTGAGGTGTTTTTTTCAGGTTGGATACCGCTTGGGAGTGTTTTTCAATTGCCATATGGGCGTGGCTTAGTTGGTATGCATATAATGTGTTCGAGCGTCGAAGCTGAGAACCAGAGAGTTTAATGGAGGACCTGGTTGGGAACTTGGAGCACGTATACAGTGGGGTTATGGTGAAGTTTCTGTAGTGGTGCCCTTGTAAGTGAGGCACTCTGCAGTGGACTGGTATCTCTGGCAGTCGACAAAGATTGGGGGTGAACAGGGAAGAAGGTAGTAATCAAACGCATAGGGAGCATGGAGCAAGAAGATAGTTTCAAAGGAGAATTAAAAGTAGGGACTGCAGAAAAGGCAGAGTCCTGGTGGGGTCTCTATGAGCAACTCAGCATTGTATGAGGTCATGGTGCAATATTTAGCTGTGCAGTATGCTGGTGTATATCAGATGTGTACTGTTGTGATATATTTGCACGCAGCTGATGCATTATTTGTGAATGTCTCATTCATGTACAATTTATTTTTCTTTATTTTGTTGAGATAACCTTGGACTATCAAACCTGTCCAACCAGTGGTAATGGCTGGTTCTTTTTTATCAACCCAAACCCAATATTACATGGGATGGGCAAGGGGACCAAAGCGCTTTACCGAATTAAACGAAACTACATTTAATCAATTTGGTCGGTTTAATATCTGAAATGGGAGCCATGTGCGAATTACAGGATGATAATACCTTTAGCTTCACACTAAGATTAATGAAATTGAATGTTTTAGGAAATATCAGTATGAATTAAAAAGTTTGACAATCTAAATAAGGAAAAACATTAGTGATGCTCTAGCAATCACCTAAGAAAGCCAGACCAACAGTGTCTATTGCATCTCCCTCAGGTAAAGGCACCATCCTGGGGTTTGGCTAAATGCCAAACTCTCTAAAAATCCTGGCTTGGAGCAATTATAAAAACAAAAGTAGTATTTCAATCCATAGACAGAAGAAGATCATTAGTATATTTTTTTGTGCATTTTTAAAGAGATCATACAGCCCGCGGGCATCGAGGCGCCGTTACAGGAATTGTTTGTTATTTAGTTGCGTAATTGTTTTTTTGTGTTACTTGCGTATTTATAACGCGCTTAAATACCCAGAGGTTTCTAAGTGCGGACCCAGGGGTCGAACCTGTGTTGCTTCGTGTCGTCTTGCTTCCAAGGCGAGCATGTTGCCACTGAACTATCCTCCTGGGATAAGTAGCGTGCATGATAACTATCAAGCAACAGTAGTCATTACTATGACCAACGAAATGCTTGACTAATGCAATGGCTTCTGTGCTGACCAGAACCAGCATATCCAAAAAACCACAACGTAGAGGCATGTCTTGTAATGGCGCTCTCTCTATACGAGAATAAGATATCGCCACTGGCTCGTAGTAACCAAGAAAGGTATTGTTAAAATTGGCTTGCTAAAGCCATTAAACCACACATGGCTGAGATATCCTGGTATTTTCCCTCAAAAGTACCATCCCCCTATGCCCAAATACTTAACATTCCTTCTTTATTGGACTACCTGAGATTTTGCAATAAATTTGCTTTTATTGTCTCACAGACTTCACCAAAGGGGGGTCAGAGAGTCATTTAACTCAGTGGCCACAATTTGATGAAATGTTTTATGAGATTCCAAAAGCTAATGCATTGTACCATTACAGCATAACATTTTCAGTTAGCCAAATAAAACGCATCCAAACATGGATTATCTTTGATTTTGAAACTGGATTAAAAAAAAATATTTTAAAAAAAGTCAAACCTTTATTTGCACTAAATTCATCTTAATCTTTTATTTATTTATTGTGATATGGTTTAAATTATAAACTTTACACAATGCAAAAGAAATAAATATCATAAAATTAGAATATACAGTATAAAAACAAACATAAAATATCATCTTCATGAGTCCAATATCGACCATACAGTTATCTAAAATACAGATATTAATATACAATTGTTCAGTCCCTGCAATTATTTAGAGTGTTAGTCTGACTTCAATCCTCAGCCAGATAGTATACAATGCTGTCAACAAACACATGCTGTTAGAATTAATACAATGGTTCCAAAAAAGATCATCCTTAATATACTCATTGTCGAAGACATATTTATCCAACAGGGGTTTGAATGTGGTGGACATCTCAGTGCATTCGGTTAGGAGATGCTTTGCTGTTTCCAACAAATTTAGAACTTTACATAAACGGCATGTTCGCAAAGTAATAGCTATCTTGGCCTTTCTTCCCGTAACAGTCAGCGTAGGCAGTTGATCCAATCTAAGTAACAAGATAAACCGTCAGAGTCTGACTGATGGACATATGTTGAGGTATCTCTGTGGTTTCTTAAAATCATAAAGTCTATGTTGAACAAATTTGTAGCTTCTCAACTTCCCTAAATGCTCAAAATTTTCAATCCAGTCCCAGAGATCTATACGTTTACACAGAGCCCTTTGAGCTTTCTCCCAGTAACCCCCCTCCTTATTTTGCCACCCAATTTCAAAATACAGTTTTATCATTTGGTCAATAGTTGTGGTACTTGATTTCTCCCTGGCCATTTCTTGATGGACTGCTGTTAGTAGACCATTACTGGTATCACAAGTCATTTTTAAATAGATTGATGCTCGCTTCTTCAGTACGAGTGCCTTAAGAGAAATGAAGCCCAATTCTAATCTTATTATAGCCATTGGTATACAAGGGGCAAGGCCGAGGATACTACGCCAAAATGTCCCTTCGATCACCTGTAGCCAGCCTAGATCCATCTCTGATAGATTATGGCCGGAGAGAAAGCCTGTATATACAGCTGCCGAATACCCCACAGCGTAAAACCACACTGCTTAATGGTGTACCTGTGGAACAGGGCCGTCAATGGGGCCGCTCTAATTACGCGCACCTGTTTACAGGCCACATAATCGCCAGTTGTTTCAAAGTCTATACCCAAGTACCGATATTGGGGAACATAGGTAATATTCACCAAACCTACCTTAAGTGATACACGTGATACTCTCTTTTTTGTGTATCTCATAACCTTTGTTTTCCCCAAATTAATGCTCAGGCCATTCACCTCTGCATAATCCCAGAGGGCCGCCGCAGATCTGCGTATTCCACTGATGGTATAGTCGAAAATCACCAGATCGTCGGCATAAGCCAGGACAGGGCAAGAGGCTTTGCCAATTTTTGGCGGGCAATTGTTTACGGCGGCTATTACTTCGGGAATGTCAAACACATATAGATTGTATATTAGGGGCGCTATAACACAGCCTTGCTTAACACCCTTATTTTGTGTAATGTTAGCAGTTGTGTGCCCTTCTTGATCTAGTTTCAATTTTACTGTTATTTCGATGTAATAGTCTCAGATAATATATAAGACCTTTCGGACAGCCCATTAGATTTAGTTTCCACCATAGATGGCTTCTGGGAATAGAATCAAAGGCTGCCGCAAAGTCTATATATAAAGCATATAGAGGAGGGGCCCCCATTCTTAAGGCTCTGGTTCGTAGGATATCCATGATCATAATGTTTTGGGAGGTCGAATAACCCTGTCTAAACCCACTCTGGAATTTGGACAATACACCAGAATCCTCAGCCCATGTTTGTATTTCTTTTAATAATAATGAGGCAAATATTTTCCCTGTGGCATCTAGCATTGAGAGCAATCTGTAATTACTAGGGTCAAGTCTATTTCCCTTTTTAAACACAGGGATCAATATTGCCTTTTGGCAAGAACTAGTTTTTAGAATTTTCTCAAATAATGTACTCAATAGGCTGGCCCAAAAAGCGGGATGCGATTTAATAACAATATTGGATAGTCCATTATGTCCTGGTGCTCGTGATGATTTTATCTCTTATTTTATTAAAAATAGATGCACATGATATATCAAACGGAGCTACTGTTGGAGGACTATCCAATACTGTTAAATTATTATCCTCCGCCTGCCGGTTTTCCAAGAACTTTTCCCAGACTCTGGTTTCGATGGGATTGGTCAGTGTTCCCTTTTGTGGGTCACGTGCCTCATTCAACAGGGACCAGAGGTCACGAATATTCCCTTCACATATGGTCTTCACTGTTTTTTGCCAGGCCAGTAATCGGTCTGCTCTTCTTTTGGCTTTAATAGCCGCTCTGTATCTGTTTTTAATCCCTCTGACTGGTACATAATATCTTTCCCCATGCGCCATATCTTTTTTTGCCTTACGGAGCTCAGCTCTTAGCGCTCTTTTCATGTCTCTAATTGCTTTGTCATAGGGAATTCCTTTTTTACTTTCCGTACTTATCATTTACTTATCATTAACCCCACTGATGACGATGCATGCCTTTCTGAAAAAGCCAGAACCCAATCCTCTATATCTTCAATTGATAGCTCTTTAAAATTAGGCAGCTTTCTGTCATCTGCCATTCCCAGGACCTCAGTTGCCAAAGAGATACTTT
Organism: Ambystoma mexicanum; assembly: GCF_040938575.1. Classification (NCBI taxonomy): domain Eukaryota; kingdom Metazoa; phylum Chordata; class Amphibia; order Caudata; family Ambystomatidae; genus Ambystoma; species Ambystoma mexicanum. The sequence goes on along the minus strand of NC_090926.1, from coordinate 693,122,324 downwards.
TGTCAGACCAAGAGATCCTAGTACCGGATTTATTAGTTTTTACCATGCCTATGTTACTAGGCGGAGGCAACTCTCCGGGAATACTAATCTCACATTTCAATGCTGCATGATCGCTCCATTCATTAGTGATAACTGTCATGTCCATCACCAATTGTTGGAGCCTAGGGCACACAAAAATATAATCCAGTGTACTATATGAGATCCCATTTGACCATGTGTGGTGACCAGGGTAATCGCTAGCTGTTCTGCCATTGAGCATTTCCATGTCCCAGGACTCAAACAAGTAATAGCAAGCCCCCCCCCCCCCAGGGTCTCTTATTGTGTATCATAACACCGCTTTTTTCTAGTCTGGGATTCGACATTTTACTCGCATAACCTGAAATATGGCAATTGAAGTCACCAACAACAAGTACTCCCGAGTCTCTTGATGTATACAGCCACTCTGCCAATAGCTCTTGGAGTGAGTCCTGTAGTTGTTCGCTTAACTTTGCTCCAGGAGGGTTATATAGACTCACCAGCAAAAAAGAGCCCCTGGGGTTCTTGAGATCCGGAATTACTTCGACTGCTATCATATTGCATTCAAAATTGCAGTCAATCTGTCTCGAACCCATAGTGTTGGCCACCCCTATGGTCAAACCACCATAGGGCTGACCTTTTTCACCCCTCTTTGCTGTGCATAATATAATACATAGCCATCCAAAGATAAGGGATCTATGGCCCATGTCTCTTGTAAACAAAAACAATTGCATTTATCCAGTTACTTTATTGAACCCTTCGGGGATAGCAGATGAGTAAAGCCATGGCAGTTCCAAGACAGTATCGTTAGATCTCATTGATTAGTAATGATCTCAGGAAGCGCGTCAGCTAACCATTTTAGGACTTGTTGAACTTCAGATGCCACAATCTTCTTACCCTTAGATAAGCTTGGATAATCTGCTGTTACTGGGACCATATCTTCTACTATAGGCCAATCTGGCTCAACTTCATTAACATCAGCATCGATTTCGACGTCTACTGCTTTTAGCTCCTCTTTATAGTTCCTTAGCAAATCTGCTGTAGCCAGGAACTTGCAGTGTAACGCAGATACTTTGGAGTTAGGGCCTTTTAAGGGTTCAACAAATACAAAATCGTCAGATGAAAGGACCTGCAATTGTGGGACAGAGTCTAATCTTGTCAAAAAGTCTGAACGCGATAGCCATTTACTATTTTTGCTATGGTATAAGTTCTTTATCAGACATATCCTGTTTCCCCTTGTCTCCCCTTTGGTTTCCTTGGCAACCGCTGCGGATATTTCCAGGTTTTCTGAGTCCTTAGGCATTTCCGTTACTTCCTCTAATTCAGGCTCTCCATTGTAGTCCTCATCCAACTCTATACTCATTATCTCCACTTCAGACTCCTTGTCAGCCACTTGTGCGGGAAGCAGCCAGCTGGTATGATAACCTTCTTTGGTCGCCTTCCGTTTCTTGGCTCTTGCCACTCTTTTCCTACTTTTTTTGGTAAGTAGTCCCGTCTCTCTCTGTTCTTGCACCGGGCGTGCCCTAGTACCACCTCTTTTGCCCTTTCCAGCCCTTTTAGCTAATCTCTGTTGTTTTTGTGAAAAAAGAGGGTTAGGGCTCGGCACGTCCTGCTCAGCTTCCAGGATATCTTGCTCTTCGGTTTCATTGGCAATAAAAATTGCTTCTGATAAATTGGCTTCAGCCTCTTCAACTGCCATCTGTCTTCCTTTATTTTCCATAGCAGTCGACTCCGTATTAGCCAATATTCGACCGGACATTTTAAGCAGAATCTTAAGCGCAAACTGTAATGATGCTACTGACGCCTGGATTTCCGCTATTTCAGAGGCCCCTGGAAAGGACTTGTCCTGGGACTCAACTTCCACATTAGGGACATCCTCTGTGGAAATCATTGCTAGATTAGGTGAAATTGACAGTCAGTCTGATCCGGGGCCCACCACAGTTGATCCTAAAGGTGACGTTGTGGTTCTATCCATTTGTATGCCACTGTTGATGCTCCTACTAACCGGATGTGGTGTCATACTTTTTTGAATGTTTAAACATAGATCTAATAATGAGTTATTGTCTATGTCCTCGAAGTCTATCGATGTTAAGGCCTCATTATCACAATGAGCTGGTATGTCTTCTTCAATAGCAGTGGAGTTGATTTCGCCAACTACATTCAATGGAAAGAATTCCGTAATCACACCTTGTTTTATGGGAGGCGTCTTCATTGCTTTCTTTTTTGACCTAAATTTTTCCATTGCAGCCTCCTTATTGGCAAGGGTCTGGTTTGTGATTTTCACCTTAGGTTTCCTTAGGTTGTATGTGGTTTGTGCCCGTTCTATTCCTGCTTGCATTAAGGCAGGTAGTTGTTGGTCTCTTTTTGTTATGGCAAAACGTTTTCAGTCCACACCAGGATCAAAAGCACAGGGCCAACAGTCTCCTAGTGGAGATATTACAACTATAAGTACTTTTGCCTATATGGATCAGACCATCTGTATATGTAGCCCACTATTTGAATTCATGGGTGGCACAGTGTTCCTTCTCAGTAAAGACTTAAACTATTTGTCTCCTTATCTCCTCCACCTCTTAACACAGATATCAAGAGGAAAGGCAACCCCTCCAGATGAACCCCACCGAGGCACTACACTGCCAACCGACTCCGCCAGCTGGTGAGTCAACCCCAAGGCACTCCAATGTACTCCAATGTATACCCACTCGCAAGCTTCGCAAGGCAGCCGGGTTCACCCACAAATCCTCTTAGATCACGCTCAGAGTACCACTCATCTGTAGTCACCCACTACCAGCAGCCACCAGCAGCCTATGTAGCCCAAGGCTGCCTGCCTGCCTGCTTACCCCCAGTACCTTCACGCTGGCAGATTCAGCGGGGCTGCACACCTTACTCACACGATCCGCAGCCTATTGGAAGTCAGCTGGCGGCCTCTCTCTCCAGCTGCCTCCAATGCTGCCGTTGCTCCACACCTGGACGCGAAACGCCTTGGGCAGCCCGCGCAGGGACCGAAATTAGCCGACAGCCTCACTCGCCCGCTGCCCAGCCGCAGGTGCTCCACACTCCACACTCCAGGCCCCTTCACACAACCTGTATCAGGATCGAAGGATCCGAGGAAAGGACCTGCAGCCATCTCTCGCACACTCTCGCATCAAGCCGCACCTCGCGAAAGTCTCACGTGAGTCGTACTACGCACTGTGCGACCGTGAGACTCGTAAACAGAGGCCGCTTCCGACGCGTCTGGGCTATGATATTCTGAGTTTCATCTTAATCTTTACTAGAATTGGTTTTCAGAGTTTACGAGCTTCATTTCAGACAAACGTTCCTTTGACGGAAAACATGTACATTTAAGATTGATGATCAATGGTAAGATTAGCTTAGGTAGTACCCTGGGTGGAATGCTAGAATCCTGATTTCCATTCCGGAAACCTGGCTTCTGGGAAAGATGCACTGGAGTAGCCATGGATCCTGGTGGCTCTCATGAGTCCACGTCCCAACACCAGTTGCTGCCAATATCTCTGCTCCAATGCCACACTCTCCTCCTCATTCCCGCTCCTCTTCCTTGTGCCATTCTCCTGCCTGCAGCAATGGCCCGGTTTGCCTTCCATCTTCAAACACGTCCTCTTTGCACCACCTCTCCTGTGGCTGTGACCATGACAATGGATGCCCTTTGGTTGATCAGAGGCCATGTTGCAGTGGCTTTCCCAGGCCTTTCTTTTTTATTTTGTCCAGACCACCTGCCCCACAACCTGGTGCTAACAGCATTATTACCCACAGCCCCTGCGCATTAAAGGCTCTTATGTCCCTGGAGGATAGCTCAGCGGAAACGTGCTCGCCTTGGAAACAAGACGAAACAAAGCAACACAGCTTCGATCCCCGGGTCCGCGCTTAGAAACCTCTGGGTATTAAGCATGTTATAAATATGCGACTAAGTCATATTCCCCTGTAACATCGCCTTGATGCCCCCCGGCTGTATGAGCGCTTTAAAAATGCAAAAATAAATAAAATAAAATGGGCTTAGAATCCCTCCTTTTGTACCTTCACTTAATTCAGTCACATAAGTCAGTCTTGCAGGCTGATGAGAGCCCATATTACCTTCAGCTGTGGGCAATAAAGATTAAATAAAACATTCAGTAAGAGTCAGACTAAGTGCGAGAGAAGCGCAGTTGCTGCACAATCCCTCTGCAAGCTCAAACTATTTTGTGTGGTAGTGAATACAGTTCCTACAGAGTTTGTGAAGCACTATCGTCCCTGCTGCATGGACTATGGATAGTCCTTTCACAGTTTCCATCAACGGCACACCGGACAGTGCCGAGCAGCTTCAAAAGCATCAGTGCGGTGCAAAGCACCATGGAGTGCAAGAGAAGTGCAGGTGCTGCAGTTTCTGCAGTGTCAAATCAGGGATCTCAGGTCGCAAATTCTCCAGGTGGGATAAGAATTCATCCTAACTTTGCTATAATATGGCCCTTAAGACTTGCGCAGTAAAGCCAATACATCTCCCTAATGAAGTATCTGCAGGGGCATCAGAGACAGGGTGGCTCATGGGGCCTGTGGCCAACATTCAAGAAGTTAGTCCTCATCTGGTATAGAGGCTCACTGAACAAAATAATCAGCTATTTTCACCCTCCTGCAGGGGAGGCCTCAAGCTTATTAATTGCGGGGTGGGGTGGCATGACATGGGGGTGACAGAGCTCGCTGATGATCATGCATTATGGGATATTCATTCCCCTCACATCCGTACCTCACCTCCAACATTGACTTTGATCTCTGATGTCTCTATTATTGCCCCGATAATTTCTCAAGAACTGTAAAAATGCATTGGTCTGTAACTGGAACCCTGCCCTTCCTCGTGTATTGTGGGGGATAAGAGAGGAGGCGTTGATTTATTCAGTAAAAAGCAGTCTAAAAATTCACCAGCATTATTTGGTGGCCAGCTCCACTCACAGGACCCAGTTTGTAGTTCTTTGTTCAAGGGTCCTTGTGATCTTTCTGCAGTTCGGGCTGCTAGTGAGCACAGATCCTCACTCTGGGAAAAAGGTTTCGTCCTGGACCCGCCATCGTTGGGTGAGGCTATAAACTATAATTTGAATAAAAACCCTGATCTGGAGAACTCAAATCCTGTTTGCTCGGCAATTCCTCTGGTCCTGAAAGTATATTGTAGGACATGAGTGAAGTGAAAGCAATGCTGCGCATGTATAACTCTATATTGAGTTTCCTGGAGGGGTTTATCACCGCCCAGACGAAGGCTCCATCGTGACCTGTGCACTAATCACCTCCTAATATTTCCCGCAAGACACTATTGTAAAATGCAATGATTTGGTGGTGGCCGAAAAGAATACTAGTCCTCCGTGGCATGTTGCAAATCAAAGGAGGGGGGAGTGGGTTGGGGGGATACTGGCCTTGCCCAAAGGCCTGTGGAAAAAAAAAGATGCATATTAAAGTGCCTTTAAAAAGGGGGACCTGTGGCACGCAGATGTTTTTAAGGAAGCTTATATTCCAGCTGTCTCTCTCCGAGGGGGGCGGCAGGAAATGGTGGTTCAAAGCATAGATCTGATTTAGAAGGCAATGTAAAAACGCCCACTAAATGAAAACAGAATCTGCGTGCCAAGCTGAGAAATCAGTCAACATCGAACAAGGATGTGGGTACAATTATCCCTTTTCTTTATAAAGGGGAAGTTCATCAGGAGGTGAAGGAAAGGAAAGTCAAGTCAGTGAAAGTGACTGAGCTTCTGGAGGCTCAAGATGTCCTGGACCCAGAGAATAGGGACGTCTCTTCTATATTATCTGAAGGGTTAAGTGTGCCGGAGACGCTGTGTAAACCTCTGCTAGCCCGTAAGGTTTTTGTAAATTATCAGGAGCCTATCAAGCCCATGCAGCAGCAAGACTGCACAAGATGCGAAAATGTCACTTGCTTATCAGGACTTTCTCAAATATATGCCTTTGGAACAAGATGGTTCTTATGACGTGTTGAGACTAGAAAGGATTCCAAAATCAAGACAAGAAATTATTCTTACCAGATCAAACGTTTTGGGCCTTCTTTCCAACATAACCTCCTTAAGGAACATCTATTCTAGTGACCTAGTCCTAAATTGACTTCCCGGACCCACAAAGAACTGAGGTGTTTTTTTTCTGCATATTAAATCGAAATGTGGGTTTGAACTTCCGTTATCAAAGCAGGAGGTCTCTCCTTATTATGAGATAGTCTTCTTAAATGGAGTGGCCTCAACTGAAGCAAATTGCAAAATAGGGTCCCCCACACTGACCGTTTATGGGGGGGGTGGTGATGTACTATCTGTGGGTGTAAAGGATGGGAGGGTGGCGTTAGGGAAATTTGATATGGATTGTTGTTGGCTCCTGGGATGTTTGGCAGCAGCTTGCACGAAAGGATCTATCAAATCTGGCCCATAGGATGCAGTCATCAATGTGACCTCCTGGAATACAAGAGGGTTAAACCACCTTCTAAATAATGGTAGAGATCTTAAATGTGTTGCTGACATCGAAAGGGAGACTATATGGGGGGTTGATTACATATATTAAAAACAATTCAGGATGGGATAGTTGGCGTCTGTTCACTTCCAACCATAGTCTTTTGGCCCTTGAATATCGATTTACCAAAGTGGGAATGCTAGTAGAAGGAATATTTTGATGATCAACATCTTTTGGAATTACATCTCAAAGGGGCCCGACGAGTTGGTCGATCAGGTTGCTGACTTGTTGCAGGTTTGGTTTGTCTCTGGTGCTGGAGACTCTGTAATAATGGGTGATATAAACTGCTATTATGCAAATAATGTAAGTGAAGGAGAATTAAGGAAGATCATTGTCAGTAGCAGAGTTGGAGCCAATGCAAGGGAGTGGAGAAAGCTCATGAAGAAATGGGATAAACTATGCATGAATGAGGAATTCTCATTAGGGAACCCATTTGGGAAAACTTGCCCCTCGAATAAGGCTGCCTCCATGATTGATAGCGTCAATGTTTGATTTGTGTGGGGGTTTTGAGATCAGAAAATTGTGATCATTCTTTATTGCAAGGAGTTCTTCATCTTCCCCAAAACACCTCTGAAGCAGCTGATGTAATCAAGGAATTCAATGCTCACTTGGGTTCCCTCATTGCCTCAGTCCCGAAACTAGTTCTGCTGAATGAGATCTCGGATCACAGTTTCTCACACTTCATACATTCTGAAATGTTGGCTCTAGGGGGTCACTCTAGTAATGCCTCCCATAGGAAAGTCACAAAATTGAGAACATTTGAGGTTGTGGTACAAGGAAAAAAGACAACTGAAGGATATACGTGCTGTGAGAAGATCGAATGACATAGGCACCGGGGGGGGGGCTCAAAGTAACACCTCTAAATCGAGCATTTAAAAACTGGTGTGGAGAAATCAAACATAGCAGAACGAGGGTGAGAAAATGTTAAAGATAATATGTAAACTGGATGGATAGAAGAGACTTCTGGTCTCTCGAAAATGATGCTGTGGATTTGCAAGTTTCCAGACAATTAAACCCCATCTCTGAAGCAGTCTGGGTGGATTATTTGACTTGCCTTTATGCTTCTGTAAAAAAAGATATGAATATTACAAAACTTCAGAGTGCCCAGTCATGGGCATTAATATTTGACAAGAGAAGATATTGAATTACTTATAAAGGCTGCAAATCCATTGCGGGCTGCCCGACTGGATGATACGAGTCATTTATAACACGCATGTACACAAGTATTTTTAGGTGCGACAAGGCAAGGTAGGGAGACATAGGGAGGACGAAACAACGATCTTACTAGCCCTTGTGTCATTCAGATTGTGCAAGTGCAGTGGTGGGGGAGGGGGAGAAGTGCCAGGCGGAGGGAGCAAGGGAAGTGCGGTCAGGGCAGCAATTGCTCTGAGATAGTGCAGCCAGGGGAGCCAGCTATGGGAAATGCAAAAGGGGGTGGGGGTGTAGGGTTACAGATACAGCCCCTAAGTGTGCAGAGGACTGGAGGCAGTGCAGGTGCTTTCCGGTCGTGGAGGAGGCCTGGTGCCCGTTGAGTTCAGAGGGTAGCCAGACGACCAGCTAGCCGGCAGACAGGTGGCCAGCAAGGGAAAGCAAGAGAGAAAACAGAAGTGAAAAGGAAGGTCTTGAGCCGCTTCCAGAATCTGAGGTGGTACTGCTCGAGTTTGAGACGGGCAGCAAGGCCATTCCAGGTGGAGGCCCCTGCAGAGGAGAGAGATCTACCTCCAACACTTTGCCTGCAGAAGCATCAGACCGAGGTTAGAGGTAGCTGAGCGAAGGGCTCAAGAAGGACGATTTTTAGGAAGAGAGGGCTGGATGTAGTGTGGTCCCTAGCCCCAGACATCCTTATGGACAATGCAGAGGGTCTTGAACTTGATCCTTGCAGCCACCGGGAGGCAGTGGAGAGATTTCAGGGCTGGAGAGATACAATCCCTGGGCTGAAGGGCAAGGACAAGTCTTGCAGTCCTGTTCTGGATTAGTTGCAGAGGTCGTAGAGTAGAGGATGGCAGGTTGAGATAGAGGCTGTTGCAACAGTCCAGCCTAGAGAGAACCAGGGCCCTGGAGACACTGAGCTTCTGGGGGAAAGTTAGAAAAAGAAGAATACCTCTGAGGAGGTGCAGCTGATAGCGGGTCCGTGATGTGAGGGGAGAAGGAGAGAGTGGAGTCGAAGATGACCCCAAGGTTTTTTTGCATCAAAGAAAGGCGCAGGGAGAGGGCCCAAGTAGGGCGGCCAGAGTGAAAGAGGGTATGCGGGAGCAGGGGTCCCAATGAGGAGGATCTCTGTCTTGCTGGCATTGAGGCAGAGATCGTTGCAGGCACACCATTCCTGAATCGCGGTTAGACAGTCAGGAATGAGCGAGAGAGTGGAGGGGGCAGAGGTGACCCTGAAGGAGAGCAGAGTATCATCCGCATAACACTGAGTTAGAGGAGAAGGTAGAGATGAGGTGGGTCAGTGTGAGATGAGGTTGAGATGAGGTTGAAAAGCCAGGGAGAGATGTTGGAGCCCTGAGGAAAACTACATCTGGAGAAAGGGGTGGTGGAGAGAAAAGACCCCAGTTGGACCTGAGCGGAATGGTCCAGGAGGAGGAAGAAGTCAGCCAGGCGATGGCCTGATCCAGAATGACCAGGTCCTGACGGAGACGATTGATCAGGATGGCATGGCTGATCATATCAAAAGCAGAGGAAAGATCAAGGAGGACGAGGACAGAAGGAAGGCTAGAATCAAGATTAGTGAGCAGGTCTTTACTGGTGTTCGGGAGAGCAGTCTCCGTGCTTCTGGCTGCTCTGAAGCCAGACTGATGGTCACAGAGACAACCAACAGATTGTGTAGAGAGTAAGCTGGGAGATGGCCAGCTTTTCCAAGAGTTTTCCCAAGAGAGGAGTGATAGAGATAGGGCGATATATTGCTGAACAGGAAGGATCGGAGGACGGTTTCTTCAGCAGGGTATGCACAAAGGAGTTCTTAAAGAGTGAGGAGAAAGTTCCAGTGACAAAAGAATGATTACAGAAATCAGCCAAGGCTGGAGCGAGGGTGTCAATGTAGTCCATTATGGTTCTGGAGGAGCAGGGGAGCATGACACATTCATAGATCGGACTTGTCTAGAAACGGCATCAAGGGTGATCACAGAAAAAGAGAAGGGAGGAGAGGGAGAGGCAGGCAGAAGAGGGCCAGGAGAGGTAGAGGAGAGGATAGGGTATCTAATTTTGTAATGAAGGCATATTCGGCGTTGTCGGCTGCGATTCTGGGTGTATTATTTCGTGACATATTGGCTACTAAAAAGATTCCTGAGTCCTGGAAATCTGCCCTAATAATTCCCATTTTCAACAAGGGTTACAAGTCCCTTCCAATTAATTATCGACCCACTGCGCTACTCGATGTGATCAGTAAATAATTTGTGTCTCTTGAAGTCTTTAAATGAGTGGATGCCATAGAAAATGGCTGCCATCTTTGTTTGTTTGGAGGTTGCCTAACAGCAACCTTGCAGCTGATTGGAGTGACACTTCTACTTCATTGGGCCAGCCCCGCCGGAAGGCGCAAGCAGGCCGTCTCATCAAAGGCACCCATTTAAGGCACTTGCCTGTCTGTGCCTCTCCGGGCCTACCACGGCGGCCACGGGTCTGTTACGCTGCTTTAAGGCCACTGCTCCTTTTGGTCATCGCCGCCCACCTTTAGAACCATGAGTAACCGCAACTCTAGCGGGTGCACAATTAATTCTTCTCCTAGCCCCTTGGTTGACATCTACCATTCTTGAGGCGGACTGCTTTTAAGTAGACCAACACACTAATATTGAATACACAATGGCAGTCTCCCCCTACACTGTTGTCTTGTCTACCGAGCTAGGTGTTGGAACATAGTTGTTGGTGAGACATAATTCAGCTGCTGTAATTAGCAGCTCATTCATTGCTAAAATAACGTGACGCGTGGGAAGTGAAACATGATGGTTTTTACAATTGCACTCACTGTAAAATATACACGCCCTTATCGCACAAGCTTCTAGGCCATTCAAATGTATTTTCTCATTGTTTGAATATACAGCATATTCCACCAGTTAAACCAGAATACAGCTCTGGTCATTCTTGAACATACGGCACTCATTTGTTCCCAATCTATACCTCACTGTATGGTCTATCCCTAGCCTACCCCCCCCCCTCGCTGTCCACCATGTTTGGTGTGCCCCTTCACCCCAGGCTGCCTACAATATGGTGCCATGGTTTGATACTCTCATTTGGATGCTCTGCCTCCCTACCACAGGGTTAGGCCTCTTCCCATTGCTGATTTTAGCACTGTCACTGCCTGACAGGATGTAGCCACCCTCTCTCAGGAGGACGTATCCCTGTACACGTTGATTGAGCCTTCAATGTTAACCTCATGCAATGTTCACAACCGCCCCTCCAACTTGTGGGCAGGCTCTCCCATCACATATACCTGTATAATGTAACTAAGGGAATATTCTCGCGATGTAACTAGGGAAGGACCCTTGCGATGTAAATAGGAACGTATTCTTGTGATGTAACTATGAAAGTAGTCTTGTGATGTAACTATGAAAGTATTCTTGCAATGTAACTATGTAACTATGAAAGTATTCTTGTGACGTAACTAAGGAAGTATTCTTGTAAAAAAGTGCCACGATGCCCGAGGGCTGCTGCGTTCTTTATAAATGTAAATAAATAAATGATGAGTGCCGGTAGACTGGATGTAAAATATGCAGGCTTTTGAAGTGCATTAGGGACTGTTTGTTTTCTGCTGGGCATTGTGATAAAATCTGAGTCAGGATAGGAAAAATCTGTAGGTCTCATCTGTATACCTCGTCAGCCCTTCAATGGAGTAACACTAGACCTTCTACTGCTCATGTGAAACTTTTTTTTACATTTATTTTGCATTTCAGTTTACATAAAACCGTTTTCCATTATATTTATACAATCAATAGAACCATAAATGCATCATAAATAGCACAAACATTTGTAGAAAAAGCATACAGTATCAAATATTTTGATTAGAACTATAACCTTTAAAAATTCACTAAACGTGGCTTGGAGCCGAAGAGCGAGGCATGGCTCCTCACAAGCTCCTGACCCAGACCCGACATCCAACGGCGTAACGACATGGAAAGCACGCAGTTGTTCCCCAAAAAGCACACCAGGCTGGGGGAAGGCACGCAGCCCAGCTAACCGGAATGGGGCTCTCCTGCTCCCCAGAGTACTGAGCGGCAGCCTTCTGTGGCAGGTCGCAGCGTGACCCACGAAAATCCCAAGATGGCGAGCAGGGACCGTACACCTTAGTCCCGGCCAGCTGAGACCCCAGGGAGGCAGGGAGGCCCCATGCACTGTCCCACGGTGGCCTCAATCTGAGTCCCCTTCTTCGGGAATGTCCTCACACATGCCGCGGGAGCCCCTACGTTCCAAGGAACTCGAGGACACACCCACACCAGGAGCCGGCACGGAGGAGCTCCTCTAAGCCGTATGGGAGCAGTGCATCGTACGGATGGCACAGCAGACATAAGGATGGGAGATAATTAATTCTGCTGTCCTTTATCAGCCGTTGACCCTGAAGCAAGCAGCCCACTCCCACTGGAAGCGGTGCAAGGAACACCTGCAGAGATCCCCGCCCCAATGCTGCTATTCTATAAGCAAAGGAAGATCACTTGCCACACTGGGAACCAGAGTACACATCAACCAAACCACCAGCAAGGAGACGGGGCCCAGAGGCCTCTGCAACAACAAGGTACAACCACCCATCACTGCCCCAGGGGATCTGTCCACGTCCCACGATTGAAGTAGAGGACCGGGGCTAAGACAGGAGGTAACCACCCACTTCACTTGAGTCACCAGGAAGGTGGAGAGACCTGCACCTCACCCAAATTGTGTACCTGCAGAGGCATAGCCAGGATTGTGTAACAAGTGGGGCCTGGAGCTAGTGTAGTAGGGCCCATCCTAAGCGGAGGCTGCAGAGACGTGCATTTGTTCTAAATGCGCAGGAGCGACAAAGCATAGATAGGAAGCCCAAACCATTCAAGGGGGATTCATTAGAAGAGCCAAATCACCAACCATGCACAGAAGATGTTTGCAATGCATTTTCATAGTTTAGTACCTTCCCCCTACACCAACCTCTCCTTCAAATACTAACACTCACTTTGGATTTGTTGCACCCATAAACGCCAGTTAAACACGCCATGTCACTGTTAAAAATTGCCCATGGTCCAATGACCCTCCCCGGACCCCAGCCTCTCATACACAACACACACACAAATACACACAAAGACAGACACATAAAGACACACAAACTCATGCACATTTATACACATTCATCCACCAGTCACATACCCATACATATTCTCTGTCATTCACACAAGCACCCTGAACATTCATACTGCATTCTCATTCACACCTGTTCTTGCACCAATGTACAACATTCACGCTGCATTAATTCATGCAAATGCACTTAGACACCCCCTTGCATACATACATATGTACATACAAACAAGTGCACTTACGCACACCCTCGCAAGCATGCACACATACATTAATACCTACATACAATCTCCACACACATGCATACACACAAAACACTTTCTTCCATTACCTGTTTTCCCTCCATACTCCCCACGCCACTTCCTCAGCTGCTCTGTAAGCCTCCCGCTTCTGCACAGACAGAAACCAGGAAGCAGAGATAGCTTCCTGGTTCCTGACATGCACACAGCAGCAGTTGTAAATGCGCACTCAGCATTGCTGACTGGGCATTTACAGATTTTGTGTGGGCCTTGCCCCTCAGGCCCTACCCTGTCTACGCCTCTGTGCACCTGACTCAACTGGTCTCGACTAGACAGGAGAAGGCACCTCAAAGGCCTATCACAAAGTGGCAAGAAAGGCACCAAGCAGCGAAAGGGAACACTACCTTGACAAACAAGATCCACCCATTCTGGGCCCCCGCAAACACGCCTAACACTTCTGACTGCACTATGGCAACACGCACCCCGGAAACGGGCAGTGGACTTCTGGAAGGTAGGCCCGTCACACCTAATGAGGGACCTGTTCAACGGGGACCAAAAGCGTGAAGGTAATTCGAAACCAAAGACCTTAACAGCAAACAGCATCGGAGGCACACAAAGTTATGTTAGTAGGGGCAAAATTGGACGTGAAACCGGAGGGATAACAAAGCAAGCAGCAGCACAGGGTAAGGCATAGCATGCTGGCCCAGAGCTCCCGCAAATTAGGCAGGGGTCGGAAGCTAGAACCTAGGTGGGAACGAGACAAACATGGTGGCAGATGAGACTAGGGAACTTTGAAAGATTACCTGGAATGGGCATAGCCTTAATTTTCTCGGGAGACGTAAAATTGCAGAGCAAAAAATAACATAACTCTCTGCCAATGTAGCCTGCTTGCAAGAAACGCGCTTGCTAGCAAAAGATGAGAAGCGCATCCACTTTAGGCAACTCAATAAATGCTACTTTGCAAAAGCGGGGGAGAAAAAGAGGGAGGTGGCGCTGCTTTTTAGCCAGGAAGTACCACTAACGCAGGTAACGGTGAAACGAGACTCAGGGGGGAGATTCCTATTGGTCAACGCTTATCTACTAGAGCAAGCCCTAACATTTGCCTCCATCTACTGCCCGAACAGCACCCAGGACCAGTTCCTCCACTCGATCCTGCCGGACATAGCCGCATTGAAGGAGGACTGTCTCCTGATAGGAGGATTTTTAACCTGGCCCCTAACCCAAATAATGACAAGACCCTTCCACCATTGAGAGAGGGCTTTGCGGGAGCAATTGGATTTACAGAATACCTGAGGGAAATCGGCTCTCTAGATGTTTGGCGACTCTCAAATGAGAGCAAGCGACTATACATTTTATTCCCATGTCCACAAAGGCCTCTCCAGGATAGATTTAATCCTAATGCGGCATGCCCCAGTGCAGGCCCGGATCAGGGTATGCGGTCTCCAAAACCCACTGCAACGGCATTGGAAGATGCAAGACTCACTATTGCAAGATACAGTATTCAAAGAGGAACTATCCAATGCTCTCACTCACTATTTTGGGGAAAACTCCTTGGTGGGATGCTCGGAAGCGGTAGTCTGGGATGCCATAAAGCCAGTAATTAGGGGAATAGTAATAGGGTGCGATGCAGCACAAAAAAGGGTTGGACAACTGCAGCAGCATAGGCTGGTGGAGAAAGTAGCGGCCGGTGAAGGGGCACATAAAAAGAACCAATCGGGTAAGACAAGTAGAGAGTTGAAAAAAGGCTAAAGCAGCGCTGGAAATGCACCTGGCAGATAAATCAGCCAGTGCACTGGCATAAACCAAACAGTACTACTACATAAAAAGCAATAAAGCAAATAGGCTATTGATATATAAAATAAAAAAGGTACACACCCGAAATAACATCTCCACATTTAAAAACAAAAACGGGTTCCTACTGTCCTCGGTAAAAAGGAGTGCAATGGTGATCCACCATCGTGAGGTAATGACAGGGAGCCCAATCGATGAACATTTGCAAACTAACTACTTGGTCAACTCCCCAAGAAGATCCCAAAACACAATTAGAACGCTTTGAACTCCCAATAACCACGGAAGAAGTGAAAGAATCTATAAAAACCCTAATGAAATGCAGCCCAGGCCCCGACGGGTTCGCCGCAAGGTTCTACAGGGTATACACTCTTATCTTAAACCCCCAACTCACCAACCTTTTCAATTCTTTCCTAGCCACAGGCAGTATCACTTCATCTATGGAGGAATCCCTCACAATACTCATCCCCAAATTGGACAAAGACCCAGAGGACTGTGCATCCTACCGGCCCATCACACTAATGAACAACCATGCAAAGATCTTCTCTAAGGTCCTCGCGACCAGACTCACGAGGTCTCTTCCAGACTAAATTGTTACGCTCACCTGGTTCCACGGGGACGCCCCCCAGCAGTTGGGACTCAGGTATCCTTCTCTGCGGTTCCCAGGTGTGACCAGCGGGAGGGTTCTGCCTGGAATACAGGTGGGCAATGTTCAAGACTGAGCAACAGGGTTAAACAGTCCCAGTTTTGAATGCAGGTGTGTTCTCCATCCTGCCTTCTTGGCAGAGGCACATTGTGCTTGGTGGGCGTTTGTGATCGAGTTACTTCACTGATGCTGGCCCGCTTTGAGTCTTTCAGGTAGGTCTTATTGCTGTGCTACATTATAGTCCTTGCATGCCTTTTCGGTTTAACTAATGTCTTTTCTCTTCCTTAGATGCGCGGAAGTCCAATATGTGGCATAGACTGAATTGTTTCTCGCCGGTAAGTAATGGCGTTTTTATTGCGCCTTGATGCGGTGAGTAGGCGCTAGCGCAGTGCTATGATGCCTTGCCTCTTGCTAACCTGTTGTCTTGTCTTCCCACAGGTCGCAGTGATCACCCGGTGCATGGAATTCCTGAGGCGATGCTGGTGGAGGAGCAGCTTGCGAGGTAAGCTTTCGGCACTGTTCATTAAATTGTAAAAATGTTTAATGCCTTGTTTCTTCCTTTTTTGCAGATCCGTCGGTTCGGGAGGAGCGCTGGTTCCAGGATGCTGATCTCAAGAGCCGTGGACAGCTAACGATGAAATTACAGGTAAGCTGCTGCTGCTGCTAACAATGTCCTTTTTCTCCTTTACAGATGCTGTTCTTCCGAGGTTTGCGGGTGCAGCTGAACACGGTGAGCGTCAAGTTGCAGAATTGCAAAGTAACGCAAAGCGTGTTATTCCAGTCAGGCGTGGTTTAAATAGCTTCAAGAAAGTAGTCCCGGTAAAATAGTTCCTATGGTACCACACCCAAAAATACTATACCGCATAGCTTGGTTCCAAGTAGCCAAGCTATGTGGATGCCTCCATGTTGATCGACACTGAAATAAATTAGTTCCCAATACAAGTCCTTTATCAAGTATAGGCCTCGCGCCAAAGGCACCAGGACTGGCCCCAAGAAGGCCTGGGCCAAGGAGGCCTGGTTTTAGTGGAGACCCTTCCAGGCCCATGGGCTTGCCGGGGGGTCTGCTAAATGTGGGTCGTGACATAAATTCAACCAGGGAAACAGGGTTCATCCGGGTTGTACCACCCACAACATCTGGCGCACCCTAAACCTGATCGAAAGTGCCTCTAGAATAAAACTAGAAATGGCTGCAATCTCACTCCATGCTCACAAGGCATTTGACCTACTAGATTGGGGTTACATCCATAAGATATTAACCCACTTTGGATTTGGCCCGAATAGCAAATGGGTCATGGCCAACTATCAACATCCTTCCACCTCACTAAGAATCAACAGGATTCTATCCCTGAACCTTTATATTTCATGAGAAACACGCCAGGGCTGCCCCCTATCGCCCCTAATATTTGCGCTCTGCATGGAGCCATTTGCAACCAGACTACGTAATAACGCATTTATACAGGGGCTACAGCTGGGAGAAAGCCAGTATAAGGTCT
This sequence comes from Ambystoma mexicanum, assembly GCF_040938575.1. NCBI lineage: Eukaryota > Metazoa > Chordata > Amphibia > Caudata > Ambystomatidae > Ambystoma > Ambystoma mexicanum. The sequence goes on along the minus strand of NC_090926.1, from coordinate 693,105,420 downwards.
CCATGTATGCGGACGACGTTCGCCTTTCCCTAACACATACTGAGCACTGTCTGGAAGGAGATCTCAGCATTCGCTGAGGCATCAGGCTTTAGGGTCAATTACGGAGAAGGTGCATCGGGCCAACCTCCCCCAACTAATCTGAACCCTATTAAAGGACATGGAGCGCTGCCAAAAACGAGAGGTTTCATGGGTAGGGAGAATTGTAGCAATAAAAATGAACTTGGTCCCGAGGCTGCTCTACCAGTGCCTGGCGCTACCGGTAACCATAAACCCAGGAGAGCTCCAAAAGGTAGCAAAAAGGGGTTTTGAATTGTGTCTGGGGCAGGAAAAAGCCAAGAATCGCAAAAAGGGTGATTCTCCGAGGGGCAGAGCATGGAGTCCCTGGGGTCCTAGGAGTTCTTAGACATAGTCTGGTGCCCCAACTATCACATGCTTTCACATGGCAAACCGACACAAACATATCCCAGTGGAAACAAATACAAGAACACTGGTGCTCAGCACCCCTATCCACCCTACCACACCTCACAGCATTCCACAGGGTTCTGGACACCGGCCAACTAACGGCCACCAGAAATGCAATTCAGTGGTGGAAAAGGGCTGCAAGCAAATGGGGCCACAGTGGATCACTGGGGCCACTCACTCCAGTCCGAAATAACCCAGACTTCACACCCGGACTCGAACAAGAGAGATTTAGCAAATGGCGAGAGGGAGGCCTGAGACTAATTAGGGACTTCTGAACTAATGGAGCACCACTCTCCTTTGAAGTAAGCAAAACTAAATTCCAAATTCCAGAAACCAAAAGATTCCGCTATGCACAACTTCGGCACTGGTTTTCACAGCATAACACTAGAACACAAGAGAGCAGGCAGCTTAACCCGCTGGAACTCATACTTGCATCAATGGCTCAGAAGGGGAAAACATCAACCCTGTACAAGCTTCTAGAGAAGGGCAACCCCAATATGAAGGAGAACTATATGCTCAAATGCTTCAAATGGCAGAGGGACCTAGGAAGAGAATTATAAATATAAGAATGGGGACATATCTGGACCCACATTCACAAAACCTCAAAATGCGTCATGAAAGGAGGAGGCGGTGAAAGTATGCTACAGGTAGTATGTCACTCCAGAAATCCTGAACAAATGCAATCCGGAGTACTCCCTGCTTTGTTGGAGAGGATGTGCTGAAACAGGTTAACTACTTCATCTGTTATGGGCATGTCCAAAGTCAGTGTCATTCTGGGAAAAGGTCCTGAACCACACTAGATTAATACCGGGACTGACAATATCATGGCATCCGGGGATTGTGTCACTGGGCAACACAGGAGAGGGACTTTCCCACTCAAGGGTCACCTGGAGGACTTGATTACCCACCTCCTTACTGCACCCAAAATCACTATCACCTGGCTATGGAAGCACCGTGAAGGTCCGGCAATCACCATGTGTTGGGCAACATGCTGGGACACAGCAGTGGCAGAGAAAATAACGGCCAATCGACTGGGCGTCATGGGAACATTTTACAACATCTCGGCCACCTACCTGGACTATGCAGAACAATTTCCGGGAATAGTGCGACAACCTCCAGCATCTCGATGGTCCACGAAACACTGAACCCTTAATTGCCTCCCCATCATCCAACCCATCCCATGACAATGGAACCTCCCAACACTCGAAACTCAGTAAATGCATTGCCTGTGCTGGTGTTATTGTCTCACAGCTCTGTATCGCGCTTACACGTGTACTCTGCTTTGACCCGATTTTTTGTTATATAAAACCAATAATATATATCATTGAAAAAAATAAATTCACTAAACAAATTGTTAATATAAAAACTAGTAAGCCAAGATCTTCAAGTCTCTAGTATTTTATAAATGATCCATATGTTCAAGAAGTAATCAATCTTCAGCAGATCGGTAGTGGTTAGATTATGCTGCATCATATGGCTAAAAACTGTGATTCTATTTTGTCTATAGCGTCCTTGCATGCTTTGTAAGATGCCCGATTTAGGGAATAAAATGTCATATTAAATATAAAGGACCATAGTGTTCTATCATCAGTTCGTGCCTATGTCCTTCTCAATTCACCATAGCTTTTCAGATATTGTTCCTGCAAGGCAGTGCAACCCGTCAAAAGATGCTCTGTAGATTCAAGACGAGAAGTACACAGCCTGTAGAATCTTTTATCCTTGGGAAGGTTTATTCTTGGGCCTATCCTTATGAGAGATGGTAAAAGTTTAAGTATGAGCTTTAGCGTGAACAGTCTAGCCCATGATTCATCCCACAGGATAAGGTATGGAAACGGTCAGAGGAATAGAAACCTTTGTGCAACATAATCTTGGAAAAGTAGATTTCTCCAAGAGAGATTCAATGTTGGAGATGTGGTCCCACTCTTTTGCTTTCTTTGTTAGCTTGTTATTGTATATTGTTTAATGCTCTGAATAGTCCACTGTCAAGCCTATTCTTTTATGGAAAGACTCGACTGATACATTCCACTCTTTCAATTGGTCACATATAATCGGCTGGATGCTTAGTACATTAATGCACCAAGTGTACTGTGTCACCCATATATAATTTATTATTTTGTATTGTTCATACTTCTCCTGATATTGGGGGACGTGTTTAATGAGATCAGCCCTAGTTCCAATCGTATGACCTCTACAGGGTTGCCTTGAGGAAGGCCTAAAGCCTGTCTCCAGATGATTTCTTCTAATAACTTAAGCCATAGCACTTCCCTTTCCTTGTGCTATTCCAGGCCGTAGAGTATATATGGGACTAGTCTTGAACAGAATGTTAAACCCTCTATAGAGCAACTGGCATTGGTCGAAGTAAGTTTGCTATTGATTCTGGACTTCATTAAAGCCCTGTTGGTAACATATTCTCGATTAGCCTTTATTGAACAAGTTGGGGTGATGAGTGATCCTATGTTTGTGTATGCTTGTACTTTCTCCATTTTCTCACAAGTCCAATTTCCATACAAAGTTTCTTTCCAATCTCTTTTGTCCCACCTCCATGATGTTTATCATGGACTTATTCAGTTTCAGAAGGTTCCTTGCAAGCCAATAGGCGTTCTATCGAATAGAATTATGTAATCTGCATATGTTAGCCAACCTACCCGCCTATTTCCTATTTTTGGTGGAAATGAATCAGAGGCGTCTCCTAGTTCAGATACGTAGAGATTTAAAACCGCCAGCGCCAAGACACAGCCTTGTTTTAGCCTGTTACTGGTTTCTATAATGTCTGTCACAAAGCCCTCTTGGCAGCCGATGTACCAGTATAAAAAGACTTGATGATGTGAAGTTGTTCTTCCTTAATTCCCCAGTTTGAGAGTTTCACCCACATTCTCCTTCTGTCGACTCTATCAAACGCTTTGGAAAAGTCGATTAAAGCGATGTACGGATGTCTATCTGTGTGTGTGTCAGGGTTTGCTGAATTAGGAAGCACAGTGCCCAAATGTTTTGGTTTGTGGCCATCTTTTTCCGGAATCCGGTTTGCTGGTCTGATAAAATCTTATTTTGCTCTTCCCATTGATTTATTTCGTTTAGTAATTAAGTACAAAATAATTTGCCCGGGGTGTCGTGCATAGTTAGGAACCTGAACTGACAACTAGTTCACGGTCTGCCTTTTTGTGCACTGGTACAAGAATACATGTTTTCCAAGATGAGGGGAAAGTTCCTTCACTGCAGATTTTCTTAAAAGGGTCATTGGAATTGGTGTCCAGGTCTCAGGATGCTATATCAGCACCTTATTGTATAGAGCTCCCGGTCCCGATGTTCTTGAGGCTTTCAGTTTCCCGATTGCTACCTCAATTTCATCCTCTGAAAATGATCATCTATTTTCAGGATGTTTCACATTCAGTTGATGACATTGGGTTTTAATGTTTTAGCCCCATAGAGATCTTTCACACATCTCTCCCAGTCAGCTTTACTAATCAGATTGATCAGAGTGTCGGCAGTAGGATCAACAATAGCCTTTTCTTAGCAATTGAAAGATATTTTTTCCATCTAGCAGAGCTGTAGGAGACGGTATAAGACCTGACCCAATTTCTGCATTTGTTTTTTTATGTTGCCTACTGCTTTTTCACAATTACTTTTGGAAATACATCCAAAACTCTCTAGGTTTTTTAGTTTCCTGATTGTTTAGAGCTTCTTCTTTAGTGTTGCAATATTTGAGTCGTACTTCTTAGTATTATAGTTTGTAAATTTCTTTTCAAATCTGCTTCTACAAGCAGAACCATATCTATTCGCATAGTTCGCAATGATCTCGCCCTCTCTTCAATCCCCATGAACCGGGCCTGCAGATCCACCTGATCAAGCGCTAAGCGTTTGTTCAATGCAGCAATCTGTCAAGCCATATGTCAGTGTGCAAATCCCAACTGTGCCCTATTATAATTGGCATTAAAGTCTCCTGAAATAAGTATCCTTCCCATGGGGAAACACACCATTCACACAGAGTATCGATGTAAGTGAGCTCATGGTTATTTGTGTTTACCCTCCCCACCCCTGAGGCACATGAACATTAAGCAACAGTGTGCAAGATCTTGCATTTAGATCTTTTTCATGGTATTGTACCGCCAAAATATTTCCATTTGGGATCTCAAGGTCAAGGTGCTTCAACACCATCTCAATTCGGAACCCAGGTAGTAGACCTCCTTTGGGTTTTCCTAATACCAACATTTTAGCAGGATAATTAAAGCACACACACCCAAAGGCAAGCTTTTTCTCAGCCAAGCCTCAACAATAGAAAAATGCCACACTCTAATATGGACTGGAATCCAAAAAGCTGCGAGTATAGTGAGAATGGCCTCTAGTATTCGAACTCGGGAGGTTAAAGTGCTTTTGGTCCTCATTTTTTAGAGGTCAGTTTCTCACCCCTAGTTACGTTCTCCGCAGGATCCATGCCCACTCCTCTACTGGGGGGAGCCCTTAGAGAATTTAGCTTTTCTTTACCTTGGGATTTCCCATCTTCCCTATGTTGTCTCTCAACGTGTGTATTTTTTGTACTATCCCCTTGGTCCGTTTTACACACCCTACCCAACTCAACCCATAGTCAGGAAGTGCATTGATTAATCCATGAGTTAATCAGCTACATCTTTGCTATGTAAATACAGACACAACCACTTTTCCTCCCCATCACAGTCTGGAAGCTCAACCCTAGCCACATCCTTCGTGGTTAACACTTGCAGATGCGGCTGCATGTGTAATAGCTTCAGAATGTTTTGCCTGTTTAGATAGGAGGTGTGTTGTAGCAAATATGTCAGTCATGGTTATTTTTGTATCAGCCTCAGCCAAAGTTGTTTTTCCTTGCATTTTGCCTCAAGGCTGCCGAGTCCGCCGCAGTCCTGATGCCCGCTTTTTCCGTTAATTCAGCCGCAATCTTCACAGTTAGAGTTAGCATTAGCTATGTTGTCGTCTTCTATATTTACCTCTACTACGCTAGTTTGTAAGATATCACTAGTCTGCTCCACATCATTTGTAGCAGATGTCTGTTGAAGTGAGGACTCATTGGTTCTCCTAGGTCTTGAATGCCGGACCCAGCCATCCAAGGTGCCAGCACCTTTTTTATTGTTTTTTTTAAATCTTGGTTTGGTTTCTATGTAACAATACTACCATCCGAACTTCCATGAGTTCCTCAGTGCTGACACATTCATGCTGATCTGCTACAGTCGAGGCAAGGGCAACAGTGTTTTTTTTCAGCTCCCCACAGTTTTTACTTCTTCCTCTCTGGAATTTTTCCTTTTGCTTTTCTTCTCCTCTGACGTTGCATCCGCTTCGGTCCATATACAGAGGGGGAAACGGCTAGAAACATCTCCCGTTGGCCAATCACAACTTCCTCTTCTACAGGTTGATTAGTGGTCGCAATGTGAGTCCCGCTCTCGTACATAGATTGCGGTGCGCTTTCCTAAAGCACCTCCTTTGAGGAGGCTAGCTCTCCCCCTCCTTTTTTATTCCAATTTCTATAATTGAAATTGCGTCCTCATAGTGCCCCTTGCCGTTTGTGCAGGCCCTCGCGAGTCCCTGCAAAGGCTAAAGGCTGAAAAAAAACTCTAGTTGGTCTTGTGACTTCTCTAGGCAATTGATCTTTTCAATGCAATTTTTTGGCCTTGGTAGATTTCCGTGCATATTTCCAAAATAGCTTTAAGTATTGATCGTAGATCTTCATGCGACAAATCCACCCGGTTTACCCTCGTTCTGGCAGTGTTGTCGAGGAAGTCAGAGCTGTCTGTTCTAGAGGATGTAACACTCTGAGTCTTTATGTCGCCAATGACTGACAGGCGCAGGCTCACATACTCCAATGAAGTTCTCCTCCAAAGTTCTAGATTCAGCAGCAGTCATCCCCTGGGAGTCAGTTATCATTGTTCTGCAAGCCTCCCTTTGGCAACTGTACCAGTGCCTTAGCAGCAAATTATTATCAATTTTGGGTGAGCTCTGCAAAGTATCATCTGCTTACCATGCCACGTTCTGGCTAGTGCTTGTCAAGCCCCCATAAGTAGCTCCTGTAGGGTGCCCGTTTTCAGGAAGAGCCATTTAGTACTCAGTGATCTTTCCTTTTGATCTAATAGCGCAGTAGTTTGTAGTGGGCGGCTCCTGTGTATGGAGCAATTTTTAAAATATTTTAAGCGAAAGTCATCTGTCAATTTACATCTCAAAATGAGCGCTCATTCTCACTTTGAGACTACTTATGACGAGGGAGAAAGGATGAAGGAATTCTGCTGGTGGATGTTTACTTAAAAGCACCAGGTCCTCATGTGCCACTGTTTCCTTTTTTCCTCATTTGCCGGCAGGGATACGATTTTGTTTTGCTGTCATCAAGGACATTTATACTGAAGAAAACAAATCCTTTGGTTCATATTCCCAAAGGGGATAAGATGGAACGTGTGCAAGTCTCCCCAATGAGACAAACACCTGTGCCTCTCAGAGAAGATCTTATCCTAATTCCTAGGTTAGCTCGTCTGTTTAGTGAGTCATTGTTTTGACTTCAAAGGTTTGGCTTCCAATGGTGTCTGGCCCTATAATTTCTCTGAAGGTCAAACAACCACTTAATATCAGCACTCAATATCAGCCAATCTATCAAGGAGGAGGTTTCAATTGACAAAAAAATAAAAAAAAATTAAAAAAATAAAAAAAAGAGTTCCTTAATGTTAAATGATGCCTCAACCTTAAACATTTCAACATCGCCAGATCCCTTGATACTGAAAGTCTATAAAGACCACTAAAGATGGTGGCAAATGTTGAGGCACCCCTAGTATTATCAAAATGTGACTCAACAGAACCTGCAGATAAAGGCGTGTCATTCATAGTTCTCTTTTTTTTCTCTTTCAGAAGCAAGGTCTACTCCCTCTTAACTAATGCCAGGCCCTTTGGCTACAGGCAGCCCAAATCTGTAGGAAATCAGCAGAAATATTTTTTAAATTCTGCAAGAGAACATTTTCAAATCTGCAGGATAAACCTTACAATCAGAAGATGCTAGCGTAAACATTCCCATAACTATTTCGCAATTTAATGCAGAACATACTGAAAAAATCTACAACAAAGTGCATTTGCCTATGTTTATTTTCAACCTTCCATAATGTTATGAAATCAGCTTCTTGGTCGTAGCCTATAAGAAGCAGGTGAAGAGCGGACTATCTGGCAGTCATGGTGGTGACTGCTACGGAAAACGCTGGTTGTGGAACTACAATGCCATTGGCCTGGTGAGGATGAGAAAGGAGGCTACTGGCAGATCGCTTGTTCTCTGCACGAGATTCTGCCAGAATTTGATTTTACGTGTAGATTAATAGGGTTTACTTTTTTGCATTGTTTTTTATCATGCATTGGTTTTTCCTGGTTTCTGGGGTAAGACGTCTAATAAACAGACATGGTAGCACAACATAGCCACTTGAAATACAATACCCCTTTGATCTACCAAAACAACAAAGGAACGATAGTTACCTTGTCAACGTGAGGGTGCCAGTACTCGTCATGTATGGTTTTTGCTGCAGTGTTGTTCATTCTTGAGAAGAATGTCGGTTTGGTAAGGTACAAGTTTGATGCACTGATGCCGAAGCTTTGTGCTATTTCTCCTTGAATCCTTTGTCTGATGTCCCTGAAAAAATAAACACTGAATCCATTAGCAGGAGAATGCATTAAACAACTTTACCTTTGGCTCGTAATTAACCCTTTAGGTCAAGTAGATTGATTTACATTAAAAAGATTGTACACCAACTGACTTACTTAAATGTGGATTGCAAGTTTTAGTATTTTATCTTTACTCTATGATAGGTGATAGCCATTGCATCTAGATGAAAATACTGAAAATATGGGCTAGCATTTCCTTAGTTACAACATATGCATGCACATCACTTTTTATCTGGCATGTTATAGTAAATAATTACTTTTCAAACCAGTACATAATAATTAAAATAAAGAAAATAAGCAAGAAGAAAGAAGAAAACTCACAATACAATGTCCTCCGAGTTCAACAAAAGAAAAATGAATTCCTTGCATCTTTAACAGTAATAAAAAGGTCTAAATAGCACTCTTACCAATTTTCTAAAAGTCATATTCAATTACCTCTAATTCATATTTACCACATTTCAAATTTTACAAAAGATAGTCAGATCTGATTAATTCATTACAGCTCCAATTTATTTTATATTTCACGTAGAACATTCACACTAACCCACATTGTTTGGAGGGCTATAGTTATCGAAGTAGTGATTGTCTGCATACATCTTTCCAAAAATGAAACAGTATTTATGCTGTTTTAAGCGTATAACAGTTTGCCCAATAATTCACTTCGATCCGATTCTAATCTAGGGCACTGGGTGAGTAGGCGATGAAGGCTCTTATATATGGTAGGATCCATACAAAGTCTACAGGTTCTTTTATCTCTCTGTATTTTGGATCGGGGGCTAACTACTGCTAAATACGGAACACATTTTCTATTTTCAATTAGAGCCAGTGTTTCGCACCCTGAGCTTTTCTCTGTAATTAGCGATCCCAGGTAATGATAGGAGGCAGTACTTTTGATTTTCAGGCTGTCTATATTGACATCTAGTTTGCGTAAATGTGTTGTAGTACTGAAAATCATCATCTTTGTTTTTTCCAAGTTTATCACCAGGTAATTTTTGTTAGAACACTCGATTAAGGTGAGCAAACATTTCCTAAGGCCCACTATGTTATGATCTAAAATAATTATGTTGTCAGCATATGACATTATCAACATTATCGGTATATGCATCAGGCCCCACTTCGGGTCAAAGTTGTTGCATTTCTATAGTTCGGAGGGGAGGACAGCCACATATAGATTATAAAGATGGGGGCCAAAACCCACCTGTGCTTTAACCCACCTGTGCTTTAGGCCTCTGTTAGTGTAGATGTAATTAGTGAAACCGCATGTCCCGTCTAAGCTAACACCAACATTAGTGACAGTATATGTAATTGGCAGATCGGGTTGAGTAATCCTGTCTCGATTCCACTATGTAAAAGCCTATACCACAATTTGATCCTATTAATACTGCCAAAGGCCTTCCTAAGTCGACATATATGACGTACAAGGGGGGTGGGGGTCCTCTGCTCGTTTGGCTCTCCCAATTAAAGTGCGCAGAATTAGCAGATTATGAATGGTAGAGCAGCCACTCTGAAAGCATATCTGTGTTCCGTGAAGGAGGTTACAATTTTTAGATCACACTTCAAGGGATCGTAGCAGCAGGCAAAGATCCTGCTTGAGACATTGAGCATCACCAACACGCAATAATAGCAGGTTCATTTCTAGTGCTAGTTTTAAATATTGGTATGATAATTTCCAGAATTTAGGTATTTTATTCATCTCCACTATGTTGCAAAAATAGTTATAGAAAATCACTGCCCAGGTGCAAGGGTCTTCTTTCACAATTATATTTGGTTGGCCATTAGGACACAGAGTGCCATATCTTTTCAGGGCTCTTAGAACAATTAAAATATCTTCTATATGTGAGAAACACGAAGGTTACCCCATTTTGAGAATCCCATATTCAGGTGGCCAGGACACAGCCATCGCTGTTGGATCCAGTTCCTGGGGGTGGAGCAGTGGGGGAGGATCACCTGGGTGATCACCTGGGTAGGGGAACCCAGGGTTATGCTTGGGGGAATTACCAGGGTGAGATGCAGTATTCTACTGACGAGGAAGAAGAGGGGGATGAACTCCCCAAGGTTTTCATTGGTTATTCCATTTCTACCTCCGTTCCACTCATAGAAGCTCCCTCAGTAAAGACCATTCGTCCCTACACCTTTGGTAAAGCAACTAAGAGTCCAGACCCTGTGACATCTCAAAACCGCACCTCCCAGAAACAGTTTCCCTGTTCTCTGCCTGTAAACTCCTGATCATTCTTTTCCACGCCACTCTAGTCAGTATTTCCTGCACTTCCCATTTGCGCAGAATACCACAATTCCCACAAACCTACCCCGTACATTCTTCCCAGTCAACCAATCAACTCCGTTCTTACAATAGCACTGTTTCCCTATCCTAACCTGTAGGACATTCCTACTGTTTTACGCACATGTAATAAAACTGTTTACCTGGCAGGTCCCGACACAAGGGTCAGGCCAAATCAGGTAATTAATTATAAACACACATACACCTGATGGCGCTTCCTTTTCCCCACAGGGATAAAAGGTGGAGCAAGAAAGCACAGTACGAGCAAGGTCAGCACAGCTGACAGCACAAGCAAACGCGCAATTCAAAAGAAGCAGAAAGGCGGCGGGAAACAGGAGGATGGCGGGGAGAAGTGACCTTGCTCTTTTCGTCGCAGACCCACGAAACCTTTTTCGAGGGGAATCTATGATCACGGACAATAGCCACAGTGTCATGCGGCAAATGTCAACGGTACGCAGGGCGAACCTATGTTGATAAGGCGGAGCAGAGGAGTTTCCCACGCCCGTGGTACCGGCCTTGACTCCAAAGAAGCAGAAAGGCAGGCGGTTAAGCACAGTAGGTGAGTTGAGGGGCGAATCGATAAAAGCCGAGATGTGTTGAGTGAGAATCACAAAGTGGCAAGTTTGAACATATTTCATTGTACTAAAATTTAACTGTAAAAAGGTGTAAAGGGAAGACCAGTTTAAGAGGGAAATCGGCACCACGTGGGTGCTAAGTGGAGAAGCGCTGGTTACTCCTGCCGAGAAAATATCGTCAGAAATCAGAAGGCCATAGGAAGGCCGTCAAAGGAACTTAAAGTTGTCATAGTGAGGATCGGGCAAAAGCCCTGCACATTCAAAAGACGTCGATTCATAAATTGGTAGCAAGGGAAGTGAATCTCATATAGTAAATAAGAAAGAGGGACATGACTCCTGCAAACATTTGAAAACGCAGAGAAGGGTCCGAGCCCAGACAAGGGAGATCCGGGGTGAAGCCTTCACCCAAGGGCCGGCACTCGAGAGAGGTCCGAGCTCGAACGCGGGAGATCCAAGGAGTAAAGCTATCACCCAAAGTTTAATGAGAAAAGAATAAGAGATGCAAAGAAATACTATTGGAAAGGGTCAGCCCAGAAAAGGGGTAACCAGGGGTGAGGTGGGATATATTGTCGAGTGTTAAAGTGAACCCAGAAAAGGGAGAGCCACTGAACTGTTGGACAAAGACATTAAGATTTGTGGATTACAATTGAGAAGGGTCAGCCCAGAAGAGGGGGAGCTAGGGTTCAGGCCATCACTCCATTTGAACTGTGGAGTATGATTGACAAGGGTCAGCCCAGAAGAGGGGGACCCAGGGGTGAACCCATCCCCCAGTGGATATTGGGAACAAACTCATTTGATAAAGGAACTTTTGTTTTTGGTTATTTGAACACTATCAGGCCCGAAGGCAAGAGACTTTCTAAGGAAACAAGACTTGCCAATCGACGGTCCTGAGAACTGCCATTGGAACTGTCATCTCATGATAAAGAAGCCCAAGACTGTACTGTGCTCCACCAACTCCACCTTACCCCATGCTCAAAACGTGGAGAAGGGAGACCCAGGCTACCGCCTCCTGACTTATCATTTGAGAACACTGCTTTCTTTTTTGAAACTTAACCCCACACCCTTTGTATTTAGAGTAAGCAATTGGCAATAGATTTTCTTAGTATAGGCCCTTTTAATTGAACTTTGACGCCACTAGGACTGACATTTGGGACACCTGTCCCCATCTTAGATTTAGATTGGGCGTTTTTCCAACCTGCATACCACTTTCATTGTTCAATAAACACCCTTGGACTGTGATCACTCGTGTCTGTCTTACTTGTTGTCACCATGAGTTCTCACAGATATCATAGTGTCCCAGATCAAATTAGTTTGTAGGTATTCTCCATTCTATATTTCGCATCTCAGAATACATTTCTGAGATGTAGGTTTCCCATCTATCTGCTGTTACAGTATTTATTAAGGCTGTATTAGCTCTATTTATTTGCCAATTTATCAATTCAGAGAATGTTTGTGTATCTTTACTCACCAGAATTCTCAGCATATTCTGCCACTTTTTTGTTTAGTTGGACTATTTGTGTTCCCTCAGTCAGTTTCTACACTGATTCTTTAATCACCTCAAATGCCTTGGTTTCTCTTCACAAACTAGTTGGTTGTTCTGAGGGCTACACGAATTGCCCCTCCTAAAATGGCGTTTCTTCTCTGCCATCATATTATCATCGGTATCTAATCTAGAAGTCAATAATCTGCTTTCTTTAGGGTGTTCCTAAGTATTTAGGATTAATATTTATTTTAATTTTTTTATTTAGCTCATGCATTACAAAATGAAACCCTTTTGCCATAAAAAAGAAACGTAACATATTTAGGATTATAATAACTCGGCTATCAAAGTATAATGTAGAACCTAGAATTAGTTATTGGTCAATTGCAAGTGTTTCTCTTAAATTATGGTTTAGTGCTCAAATCAGAAGAGGCAGTTACCTTGTTTACTGACACAAACCGTCCCTTCCATACATATTTCTGAAGTAGCCACACATATATTGATATCTAGTTTTAAAATAGCATGACCACTATATTTAATCTGTTCAACAGTCAATACACGAACTTTGTTCTAATTAGGGTTATCTATAAATATGTAATAAAGAATTGCCTGCTTTGACCGCACATGCCATGTGGGATGACGGGAAGTGGTACCTTCGGTACGGCCGTTGACCAAGATCATTCCATGTTCTTCCAGGAATTGCATCATTGTCCTCTCTTGAATGTCACCCAGTATGGGGGGAAGCTTAACGTTCAGTAACATCAAGCCTTCCAATTCAAGATAATCAGTGTCCTAGGTTGGGCCACAATGGACATTAACCTTGCCCCCAATTATTCTGCAGTCTCTTATTTCCCTGCTCTAGTGTCGTCAATTAGTTTACTCCCATTAATGTGTCTTCTAGGTAGGATCCACCTAGTGGATTATATATATTGACTATCAGTAAATTATTTGTTTCTGCAAGTTGGAGCATGGCCACTATCATGAAAGGTGTGTCATTCATCAATCTGACTCTCTCAAATCTAATGTAATTGTGTACGGCTATTAGAAGGCACTTTGTGGCAGAACTATCTATTCTATTAAATCCATCTAAATTAGGTGGCATTCTTACCCAGGTTTCTTGATGGCGTATGCAGTCAGCAACTGCAAATCCCTTAGAAGTGAGTGAGTTCAATGCATATCATTTACAGAAGGAACACAGCAGCACATATCAAGGGTGAATTCTGGAAAAATTGCCATCACAGCATTAGTCCCCAGCTGGAATTTCTAGGACTGATGCAGCAACACAAAACGAGGGACAATAAAATAAATTATAATTTAAATGTACTGTAATTTCAATGATTGATGCAGTTCTCATATGCCCTCATACAAGCTAGGAACACGTCTCAGGCAACTAGAGCCTATCCAGAAAATTAAATCAGAGATACACAACTAGTGAGACTCTGCAACTCTAGTGGGTGGTGGAAGGGGGGATTATTAAAATTCAGGTAACAACCTAAAAGAGGAAAGCGCGAGTTCATGGGGTGATAAATCATTGATGAAAGTGCAAATAAAAACTGTTAAACTATTAACTGGAGATTCTTTTCCCTCAGAAAGAATAGAATGGCTCTGCTTATTATGAGACAGCCATGGTATCAAGAGAGAGACAGACTCAAAAGTAACAGTTTAAAAACCTTTATTTAATCAAATTCTGGGGTTGGTGCAATACCTAACTGGCCCCAACTATAATGGGGTTGTTCCCCCAACTGATTTATAAGGGCAGTCAATGTGTGCATGTCCAAAACAAAAATCTGTCTGTGTCTAAATCTATGCTTGCCCTCACTCTTTGACAGAACGTGGTAGGAAGTCTTCTTAAAAGAAAAAAAATTGTTGTTCCACAAAGAAATATAAACCAAGGCTGATTTCAGGTGGTTTTCCCACCAGGTGTAATTCTGCCAATGTCACAAAAATTAGTACAATCAAAAAGGGTTGTTCGTGAAGGTCATTTGAACAAAACTTACTGATAACCCGCACCCCCTTAGTTACCATTTAGCAGCACACTTCGCTTTGTGCCACCGACTCCTTCAATCTCTCTGTGACGCCGGTTCCCTTAACTTAAGTCAATGGGGAAACCCTGCAACTCCTGTTGCGATTATAGTGAACAAGGGTGCACCCCTAGTTCACCATAATTGAACCAAATGGGATATTTATTCAAAGTGTTTGGCTGTTCATAATTTTCGTTCAGCCGAAAAATATCCCAGGTTTTTTTTCCCAGTAATTTCTACTGATTTTATTCGTGAAACCTTCTCCACAGTGTTCTTGACATATTTTCAAACAACTTACTTTCAAGGTTTCTGGTTCCTTACGATTCCCTTCCCAAAGCTTCAAAAGTTTCAAACAGAATACAACATAGTTCCTCGTAGGCTTCTCAGAGTTCTCTTCCCCACGCTTAGGCCCCTGTTATGTAACACACAAGTTCTGCTAGTCAGGAAGAACCCTTCTTTAATCACAGTTCTCTCAGGGGCAGTATCGGAGACTTTCGAGAATGCTAGGCTCTTTGCTCCTACTTAGCGAGACCCCTTTGATAAATAACCCATCTCCTTTTCTTCTACTTTCACAAGCCTCTTAACTTTCCTGTGTTGGGGTTTCTTACACCCCTTTTCACACTTTCCATGCCTTTCATACTTTCTTCCCACCTTACTGTGCATACTTGCACATTTTACTTGCTCCTTTTCACTTTACTGTGTCTCTTGCAAGCTTCTCACTTTGTTGTGAACACTTAAACATTTCCCTTTTTGCTTTCGGGTCTCTTGCCCCCCATTCTTGCATTCGGGTCGCTCACCCCCTCTCTTCCGACTGGGTCACTTGCACCTTTTCCTTGCTTTTGGGTCGCACCCTTTCCTTACTTTCCAGTTGCTCGCACCCTTTTCTTGCTTTTGGGTTGCTTGGACCCTTTCCTTGCTTTCGGGTCGCATGCACCCTTTCCTTGCTTTCGGGTCGCTTGCACCATTTCCTTGCTTTCGGGTCGCTTGCACCATTTCCTTGCTTTCAGGTCGCTTGCACCATTTCCTTGCTTCTGGGTCACTTGCACCCTCTCTGTGTTTATTTCGCTTTACAACTCCCTTCTTTTCTTGTCCCTGTGCCTCTAGCGCCTTTCACTTTTAAAGTTAAGTTCTCCTTTCAACTCTTCTTTCCTTTTGCAAGACTTGCAATACGTTTTCCTTTAAACTTTCTTTCCTTTCGTGCAGCTTGCAACAACGTTTCAATTCCGCTCCAGCCACCCGCACCCTACTGAGTTTCTCTCCTCCTTTTCTCATGAAACTCACTGGTAAGCGCAGCGTTGGAAAACGGTCTTCCTCTAGTTGCCTCGGTCAAAGTCAGGGTCTCACCACCTTCCTCTCCGACACCCTTGGGACAGGCACATGTCCCAATTTAATGAGCAGTTACTTTAACACAGCCGGCAGCTTGCAGTCAAGTACCTCACTCTAGCTCCTTGGAGACACGGCTCCCTAGCCACGCTGCACCCATTCTGGCATCTCAGCACTCTGTGCTTCTCCAGGTTCTCCCGGTCTTCCTCCCTGCTTCCTTCTGCTGCTTGGCTCCCATGCTCCACAGTGCATCTTCAGCTCGCTCTTTCACCTGTGCAGAACCACACATAGTCCTTAGTGGAGTCAAGTGGACTCAGGTGTGCACCGTTGGGGAAAGGTGCCTGCCCTTTCCTGACTATTAACAGGACAGCCTAATGGTGGAATATAGTAGGCCTCTTCCTGCCTCACAGTGTTATTCCTATGGGTACTCCCCATTACTCTTGATCGCCTCTTCCTCATCCCAGTACATGCTGGAAATGGGCAGAGGGAGATGGGGTGAGGTTGAAATTACCATATAAAGACTGGAGGCGAGTGTGATAATGTACAACTGGGAAAGGGGGTACACCAGGTTTTAATTTTGCCTCTTCTTAAATCAGAGGGAAGGGGTTTGCAATAAGACTTTGTGTGGCCTTTTGACCCCGGTAAGTACCCCAGGGAAATCCATGTTGGTCTGTTGGGTTAACACATCCTCATGATGTATGGTAGAATGAGCCCTGGGGATACGAGTGATAACCTACAAAGATGTAAGGTTGTGTTCCCATTGGGGTTAGAAGTACTGCGTCTAGCCCGACGCATCCTCCCTCCACTCCCCTGCAAGCCTCCACAATGGTGATCCTCCTTTGCTTCTCCAGCCCCAGGTTCTGGACCCAACAGCGATGGCCGTCCCCTGGCCACCTGAGAAGAGGATCCCCGGGGAATAAGCATGAGAATGCCACAAGGTGTCTCACAGTATTGAAATCTTGAGCTATCAAGATGTCAATAGACAAAGAAGAGATTGAATAATTTGGAAGGAAGAACCTCTAAACTACAAGAACAAGCACGATCAATGTGGACCTTACTAGGAGAAGTGAGCACAAAATGTCAACGTATTCTACCGTAGAAAAACAAATGACAGAAAAGCGAAGGAAATGGAACACTGAACATGAAGATCTAACTTCCGGACACAAAACATTTGATGCAGCTGCTATAGATTCCAAAGAAACTTTAATCTAATTCATCTGTAAAACTAAAACATTCTAAAAGATGATGATCTAGGAAAGCAAAATATATTATGCTAAGCAAATGGCTGATTACAAGGTATTATATCAAAGTGTCTCCTACTCCTCCTAATCCCTCTAACTAGAATGCGGTTTTGTATGAGAACTACATTTCAGCTCGTCAGTTGATGGTGCTCCGCACTTAAGTATTGTTACATCAGAGGCCTAACGGGCAGTGCAACCATAGAAGGACAGGCACAGGTTCTTGACACAAACACTAGGAATACAGCTCCGCTTGCTATGGGTCAAACAAACATGGTACCTTCATGGTAGGAGTGTGCTGGAACAACGCACAGCAAACACAGAGGTTGCAAGGACTTGTGCCTTTGAAGGAGGAGTGTTGTGCAGATCCAACGTCCTGAAGGTGGGACACACGTACCAGCTAAGGAAGTATTGAGGCAAGACCTGAAGCCCAAGAAATTATGAGTATTTTGATTGGTACATGCGCAGTGGTGACGTCTCTGTGTATTTAGAAAACATACTGTTGCCACGTATTAGGGAGTTGGCGCTGCGCTGAAGAAAACACATGAAAAACGACAAGTTATATAGGGTATTTAGGCTATGGCCAGTGTTAAGTACTCCCAGGATAACATAATTCACATCCTCAGCAATAACATCAAAAGCTCCACCAAAACCCTCCAACTAGGGGACCTCAATCTCGGATTCAACGATACTAAAGACAAATCTGCAGCCACTCTTACCAAGGAACTTATCGACCTGGGATTCACCCAAAAAGTAGAAAGTCCTACTCACGCCAAAGGCCGCATCCTTGATTGGATTGCAGACCACAACTGCCTCTCCACTATCATCTCTAACTTCCCATTGCCCTGGACTGACCACAACTGCATCGAGTTCTCTATTCCCATCACCAAAAACCACAAAACTCTGACCCCTGCTAGCGCTGCACAAGTCAAAAGCTCTAAAAAACTCACAGAGGATAACCTGCGTCCTTACCTCAATACCCCCGAGCTAGCTCCCCCATTCGCTAATGATCCCAATGTTCTAGCAGACATCTACAAATATGTCATTACCAAAGCTATCAACGAAATAGCACCACTCACTGAAGATCTGCAATCTATGCGATCCGACAAAAGAGCAGCACTAAAAAACTGGCAATCTGACTCATGCACTAGCACCAAAAACAATTTCAATCTAATCTCCCACCAATACAAGATAGCTATCACCAAGGCCAAAGCCAACGCTTTCAACACCGGAATCTATATTGCCAAATCACACTCTAAAGAGATTTTCGCCATTTTTAATGAGCTTATCTCCCCCCAGTACATCAGACGAAATAATCAAAGATGAAGGCTGGTGTACCAGCATTCAAGCTGCCATGCTACACAAAATTGACCTCCTCCAAAAAAAAATCAAAGACCACTGCAAAGCACTTCCTAAACAGACAGAAACCAAACCCACCAACACCCCACCCACCTCGCCCAAGCCCACCGTACCTGACTTCTCCTTCAGAGACGTCACTGTATCAGAAGTCATCAACCTACTGAAAAATCTCAAACCTTCCCCATGTAAAGGCGATATTTGCCCACCTAAACTCGTCAAAGACTGCGCAGACTGCTTTGTGCCGCTCTTCACAGCATTCATCAATGCGTCCTTTAAAACCGGCATCATCCCAGCTAACCTCAAAGAGGCCTGGGTCCGGCCTCTCCTAAAAAAAACCAACTTTCGACCCCTTACAACCAAACAACTACAGACCTATAACTACAGTGCCATTCCTCCTGAAATTACTAGACAAAGCCGCACATTGCCAAATCCAACAATACCTGGAAACCCACTGCATCCTCGGGACTAGGCAATCAGGCTTCCAAAAAGGACATGGCACAGAAACAGCTCTGGTGGATCTGAAGAGCCAGATCACCCAAATTATGGACACAGGCAAGTCTGCTCTCCTGCTCCTTCCAGATCTCTCAGCCGCTTTCGATCTGGTTGTTCACAAGACTCTCACTTCACACCTCACACACTCAGCCAACTTCTCTAAAGAGTCAGCTCTTTGGATCACCTCCTTCCTAAAGGGAAGAGCCATGAAAGTCTTCTCGGATATCGCCAACGCCACCCCTATGACAATCCACTGCGGGGTCCCTCAAGGATCATGCACTGCACCCACACTCTACAACTTATTCACCAAGCCCCTCTTTGACAAACTCGACTCTTACGGCATCACATACACGAACTACGCAGACGACACACAAGTACTTCTACCTCTATCAGGATCATACAACGAAGACGCTACGGCTCTCCACACAATCTATTCCACTATCAAGGCATGGATGGCAGTTAATGGCCTCTGCCTCAATGGAGACAAGACTGAAATCATGATATTAGGTCAACAGAACACCTTAGAAAAACTTGACAAACGGTACGCTAACTTCTCCATTGACAACTCCATCATCCCCGTATCCACTACCGTAAAGACTCTGGGAGTATACCTTGACTCCTCACTATCTGACTAGACAAGTCAGCGCAATCACTTCCTCATCTGTGCACACCAACAAACTCAAACACCATCAAGCCCTACCTCTCCAAACCCAACTGCCTTTCTATAGAGAGAGCAACCATTGGAGCCAAACTGGACTACTGTAATGCACTCCTAGCAGGCACCTCAGCCAAAAACCTAAACAGATTACAAGTCACGCAAAACAATGCTCTCGTATCTCTCCAGGACTGAAATCTCTACACTGGCTCCCAGTGGCTGCGAGGATAAAGTTCAAAACCCTCTGCATTGTCCACAAGGCCTTCTGGGGCCTGGGTCCTAAATACCTTCAACTCTCTCTTCCCAAATATCTTCCTTCCCGAGCCCTTCGCTCATCCGCCTCCAACTCCCTCAGGGTCAGCCGCTTCTCGAAGCAACGAGCTGGGGGTAGATCTCTCTCCGCGGCAGGGGCCTCCCTCTGGAACAGCCTTCCTGCCTCCCTGAAACTCGAGGAGATCCATCTCCGGTTCCGGAAGCACCTCAAAACCTTCCTCTTTGCTTCTGCTTTCTCTCTCCCTCTCCCCTGCTGAACAGCTAATATTCTTCACTGAAACTGCACTGATCCTGCAGCTGGACCTCTCTAAACGGCCTCGGCCCTGGGGCCAGCCACTCTCCACTTGCACTGATGCCCTGGAACCCCTCTGCACTGCGGGACTGTCTCTGTATCCCTACAGCACCCCCTTCCCCAGCGCTTTTTCTGCACTTACCTTGCACTTGCCACCAGCTGGCCCTATTTATTACTTTACGCCACTTACCTTGTACTGCACTTCCCCCCCCTCCCCTTCCCCTTGCACTTTTCCCCCTCCCCCACCCCTGCACTTGCGCGATCTGAATGACACCTGGCCTAGTAGGATCGTTGTCTGTCTCCCCTTGTTCCTCCCCTCCCTGCCTCGTCGCGCCTTGAAACACCTGTGTTGTATAGGCGCGTTACAAATACCATATCATATCATATCATATCAAGCTGTGACGAAACAGACTTTGTCTCGCTGGATTATTTTGGCCATCTCGGAGTGTTACCGCTTGGCGGGTAAGGACCCACCGGCTGGCTTGCGGGCCCATTCTACCAGGGGTATGGCTGCATCTACTGCCCTGCAGAGGGGTGTTCCTATTCGCAACATCTGTGATGCAGCCACCTGGGCTTCAGTACATACATTTGTACATCACTATTCCCTCGATTCCATCCGAGGACAGGATCTGGCCTTTGGCAAGGCGGTCCTTTGCTCTATTTGATTGGCTATTCTAAATTTTGATTCTAAATTCTTTCGCTCCTGCTTGCTCTGGTACTGCTTTGGGAGTCTGTCATAGATATGGAATACGTCGGAGGACCCAATCCCCTCGAAGAACAAGTTACTTTCTTACCTGGTAACGTTCTTTCGATGGGATGGTCCGACGACGTATTCCATATCGCTCCCGCCCTGCCTTCCCCGCTGCAGAATTTCTTTTGCGATTGCAGCTTACGTTCCGCAAGGCTTTGTGTCTGACTGGCAGTTGACTAATGTCACACGTTCTGGGGGAAAAAACTACAACTGAGGCTACGGGCGTCGTGCGTCCTACTTATCACATCGGATGACGTCGGAAGAGGTCCTCGACGACGGCGCATCGACGTCATCGACGCAGGACGCAGAAAAAAGTTTCCGAAGCAGCACAGCTGTGGTGATTACATGTCATAGATATGGAATACGTCGGAGGACCCAATCCCCTCGAAATAGAGAAACAAGATGGAACCTTCCTCCAGCTAGTCTGAGCTCCCTCTGTCTAAAGTAACCCTGGCCTTCCCCTCTCAATAGAAGCAAAGGCCCTTTTGGTATGCAGTACCCTGGTGTGAGGCAACACCTTTTGTGAATGGGTAGGGCCTTTCATTCCTGATCCTGGGACAGCTTCCTGTGGAGTAGCCGTCTCTCTGGGTAGGTGTTACCTGTCCTCGCAAAGGAACAAAGAGGCAACTCCCAGGGCTACTGTCTTGCTGGGATCAGCATGGGCAGCCTGGCTGGGGGAATACACACAATGCTTCCACAACGGTGATTTGAAATGTATGTGGCTTGGATAATTATGAGAGGCAATAGCCACCATACCTCAAACTCCGGTATGGCTTACATTTACAGTTCAACATGCCACCAGGATAGCAGTCTCATAGTTATGTAGCTTTTGGAACGGGTTGCATATCTTAAACGTAGCCCCAGTGCTGTAGTGACTTGGCTGTCACAGCAGTTGTCAAATGGCGACCTGTGACTCCTGTAACTGCTCTGTGCCTATGGAGAGCAGGCACTGCGGATCAGTAAACTGATCCAAAAGGGCACAGGCATTTACCAGGTTTTTTGGCACGAGCTTATGAAAGGAGCATCCAATTACACTTTCTGAAATGAAATTACCTGCATCATTTTATTAATTTAATAAAAATAATTAAATCCAGGGCTTCTACGCACTTGCCAGATGGCAATCCATCACACACTTACCCGCTCCTGACTCAAAGACACTAAGGAATCAAGACCCCTTGCTCGGGAGCTTGTGAGAGTAGAGATTTTCTAACTACCCTCCCTGTGATAAGTTTCCTGAATGCCTAGGAGGTGGAATGCTGAAACATTTCCCAGCGGGAAAGCCAGCATGTGATGGAACGGTGAGTGAGGGCTGAGCACAATGTGCAGTTATGCCAAAAATGGTCCAACCCCAGACACAGAAGGCAGGGCCATGAGGACAAATGGACAATTAGATGACATGCTTCTCTTTAAAACCGAGATAAACAAGGGAAATCCAAAACCGACTTTGTTGCAAATGACAAGCCGTCAACTTGCTCCAATATTTTCGTGCTTAGACAATGACGGGTAATTGGCCCTGGGAACAGGCCGCTGCGAGGTGCGCTAACAGCAGTATCGTGTGTGATCCCTGGCATATGTTTTTAAAACGAATAATGGTGCTCGCATAAGAATAGCAGAAAGTGAATTCGGTTAAAAATGATATAGATTATACTTCACCAGAGCGCACTTTACCAAAAATTGTGGTGCAGAGCAATAGAAAACCAATATTAATGACAAACTCAAGCATACAATACACAAGAAAAATTAAAACTGATTTGCAGACAAAAATAATAACATTAAACCCAAAATTAAATAACGTCAAACGGGAGCTAGACATAATATTGTTAACAAGCAAATCCTTCCTTCGTTTTTTTTGGCTTTGATGATTGCGAATCAGGATACATCCTAACAAGACTATCAGAGAGTTCTACAGTTGTATAGGAGCTAAAAAAAAAGAAAGCCCGATTGTTAAGGTAACACGTTTAAACCTGCCAATCGCCCGACAGGTGATGCCGCTCGTGAATTGCCCTGGATCCTGCAGTGACCAACAATTTGAACAGACAGATGGCTTTATTGAAACATAACTTACACTCACACTTTTGTAAGGACGGAAGTACAGAAATACAAGATTAGACGCAACCCGCACTAAAAGAATGTTCACTAAATCAACATGGGCCACATAAAATTATTTGCATCTGTGACTAATAGACATTCTTTTTTGTAATTCTACCAAAGGGCATCAGCAAGCATGATACAAATTGTAGAAAAGGGGTTTAAAGGTTCCATGCCCTTCGTGAGCTGACATTTAGTAAAGCCGATACACAGAGCTTATAAACCCTTCATGCGGCTCTATTTCCTAATTATGGAGTGCCACACTGAACAATTAGTCAATAATGAATCGTTCTGGCTGCCTTTTATAGGAAATCAATGCAGGGAAATGAATCTTTGACCTGGTATTCTGCGTCAACATTTCTTTAATCCTCTGCAGTTGAACAAACAACCCCAGGTACATGAAATGGCTTTAAATGAACATAGAATAACTGATATACCATTGGCGGTGATGACATACCACAACTATACGCAAATCCCCAATTTAAGAGACGCTACGAGACACTACCCAAACACGAGCTTATAGTACAACCCAATTCTTCAATCGAAAATAACACCTATTTCTATGAAAGGTTAACCTTTTCCCTGCAATCATAGAATATACATCGGGAGCTGTTATCCACAAGATTCGTTTGTGATGTATATTAAAGCCAAATCGTAACCTAAAGCCTTTTGTTGCCCTCATGCACTGCTATTTTAAGAGTCGTCTATACCATAATGGGCAACGGGGTGCCAATTCGCTAATCATTCTGGACGAGCTATGCCGACCCAGATAAAACACTGAGTGCTCCCTCAGCTTCGGGGCATTGCAGTTATCCTGGATCAGCACGTGCTGAGGGCTGGAGAATAGTACCACAGTAGATGACAATACTGGTGACAGGGATCAATAGTGATCCCCAAGGGATTCCAATGTCGGAACCATCGGAAAAAGGTAGAATCCCTCACAAAGTCTCAACCTGCATAGCATTCATAGTGCAGAAGTAGGTGGCGCTCTTGTGATCTCTTGACACTTAACTTGCAGGGTGCAAACACAGTTTTTAAGAGCACACTGGGGAATGGTTGAATCTTTTTGTGTTACAAAAGCATGTGCATGGTACCTCTTGCAAAGCCTTTATCCAATGCTCTCCTACCTGGTGGATGGTACTCCAGCATTGCAGTGCTTGGCTAAGCAGGGCTTGTCTTATAAGCACCAGAATATAAAATCTCATGTATTGTCCAAGAAGTTACATCTGTAACCCAGGCTAAACGCGAGTAAAACAACCATTTACTCAATACATGGGTTTGAAAAACACCTATCTAATCCTAAATCTGAAGATGGGAGCAAGCTACGAACTACAAATATTAGTAACGCAGTCCTAGTGGTGTCTTGTCAAAGAAAAGGGCATAAACCAATAAACTGATTGCCAATCCTTACTTCTAAATACAAATAGTGTGAGAAACAATGTTATGCAAAAGAAAAGTGTTCAAGAAATGACATGTCAGGATATTCAAGCCGTTGGCTTCCCCTTCCCCATGTTTTCAGCACAGGACAAGGCAGCACACTCGAGCTTAGCACACTCCGTGGCTTCTCTAACACGAGGATGCAGTTCAAGACTTCGCCATCAGGACCTTCTATGCCAAAGTCTCTTATTTCAGAGGGCCTGATGCAACACAACAAAACAGTTCAGTTTTTTTCTGTTATGGATAATGGACCCCCAGCTCTTTTGCTGGACTTAGGACTTTTTAATTTGAACTCCTGAGTGAGTGGGACCTTTTTCTCCCTCTCTCGTGTGTTTTTACCTGATTTGGATTTTGTGTTTTCACTGTTTTTAGAGTCTACTCCATAGGCATCTGCTTTTTCTATAGTGACACACAGCACCTTCAGTGTAGTGTCATTGAGAAATCCTTTCGATTTCTCTTAAGGTTTAAATACCTTTTCTTGTGTGAACTTCAGTTCCCAAGACTAGTAAAGTGAAATTGACTTTAATTACCTTTTCTCTTTGTAGGGCAAGCCCCACCATCTTATGTGGAGTGCTGGGGGGGTTAACACAGTAGCGCCTGATCCTACTTTCTCATGAAACATTTTTATGTTACCCTCACTACTTTAAATAGCTGGTGACAGTGGTTTAATTTTTCCTACCATTGTGCTTTTTTACCACAGGCTGAACCCTCAGCTGCAGTACAGCACCCATGGGTGACCATTTTGTCTTCTTTTTTTTGCCATTTTCTGTTTGTGAGGTCTTTCTTGGGGTTTACTCTGTGGTTTGAGACAGGTTTGACCCCTTTGTTTGTCTTGTCAGGAAAGACAGGATGTGAGGGAGGGCCCCGAAACTCCCGTCCTTTGTCTCTAGGAATGCAACTAGCCCTGATTGGCTGGCTGGCCTGGCTGTGTGGTTGACAGCCTGGGCTGTGCATGAATTGGAGAAACCTGCATACAAGGCGAGGGCTTTGGGACTACAGGCAGAGTCGACCACAGGGAGAAACACCTGATGAAGAAACCGTAAAACAAGCTTTCTGCAACCTCCTGGACCTTTGAATTGTCCGCCCTGCTGCTGTGCTGACCTCCTTTTTCACCTCGACAGAGAAGCTTCGGTCGGAACGACTTCTCCCCTTGGGTTAACTAACCCTGAGACAAACCCGGAGACAAACTCTACTGGACCACCATCCCCAACCTGCTGTGCCTCGCTGATACTGCGGGAGCCCAGTGCCCAGGGTCGAGTGTCCGTAATCGAGTGAAACGTCTGTCGCAGAACGAATCCAGCTAGAAGCTCCAGGAGACTCCTAAGGAACTTCCAGAAGCAGGTCCTCCAGATCCAGAGTCCCCTCACCGGAGTGCAGGACCGAGGGTGTGAAGGAAGTCCAACCGGTGTCCGTGATCTGCATTAGTGCTGTTTGCTAAGCGCTGAAACCGCAAAGTGCTGCTGAACCGAAAAGAGCCTGTATCTGCCGACGACCTTCCCAGAGTACTGCTGAAGGAGCCCTCCAGACGTCCTCCCTCTTGTCCCCACGAGTGAGGCTCAGGAACCAGGGTCTGCATCGCTGTAGCAAGACGGAATCCAGCTGGACCACTCTTCTGCCCAGAGGTACTGTTTAGGCTTTGGGTAAGGAACAAGTTACTTACCTATTACAGGTAAGTAACTTGTTCCTTCTCCAGCATGGGGTCTGGCATGGATTCACATGCTCATGAATAAAAGAATACATAGCAGTATACACATGCACAACCATGGGAGCTAGCAACAGGCTCAACATTAAGCAATACAACAACTCAACATTAAGCATCTCTTACCTCCTCACCAGGCTCACCTTAAGCGAACAGGTTGCGCAGCACTGCTTGGCCGACCCTGGACTCTTCCCTGGAGTCCCGATCGACGCAGTAGAATCTTGTGAAGGTGTGTGTCAACCTCCACGTAGCAGCCCTGCAGATGTCCAGCAGGGGCATACCAGACAGGAACGCCGTGGTAGCAGCGTTCGCTATGGTCGAATGGGCTCTCGGACGGCCGGGCAGCGGTCGATTTGCCAACCGGTGACAATGCATGATGCAGCCAGAGAGCCATCTGGAAATGGAAGTATTCGAGAGAGCCTTCCCTTGATTCACGGACCCAAAGTTCACAAACAGTTGTGACGTCTTCCGAAAACTCTTCGTGCGGTCCACGTAGAACTTCAGCACTCTAGCTACATCCAGCAAGTGCGGCGTCAAAGGCGACGGGAAGAAAACTGGTAACACCAAGGGCTCATTGAGGTGGAAGTCCAACGGCAGCTTGAGCATGAAGCAGGGGTGCGTCCTCAGCACTACCCTCGTGTCATGAAAAGTCAAGTATGGAGGCTTGCAAGATAGGGCCTGAATCTCTCCCACTCGTGCAGAGGTGATGGCCACGAGGAACGCTGTCTTCCATGACAGGAACTTCAAAGGCGCTAAATGCATAGGCTCAAATGGGGCTCCCATGAGCCTGGTGAGCACCACATTAAGCTCCCACGCCGGGGCAGGGGCCTTCACTGGCGGGAATGATCGGAATAGTCCCTTCATAAATTCCTTTACCAGGCGATGAGACCACAAGGACGCCCGTCCCGTAGTCCCGGTATATCGGGAGATGGCAGCCAGATGTATTTTTATGGAGGCGTGAGCCAGTCCAGCTTTGGCCAGCGACAGTAGGTACGGCAGCACTTGAGGGGCCGTAATCCGCAGAGGGTTAATCTTCTGTGCACGGCACCATACAGAGAACCTCTTCCACTTATGACCGTAACACTTGAGAGTCGAGGAAGCCCTGGCCTTTGCAAGAACCTCTCTGCAATCAGCCGGGATATCGTACCCTGCAAACTCTAGTGCTGTAGGAGCCAGGCCTGCAAGTTCAGAGACTGTGGGTCGTGATGGAGAATGGCGCCTCCTTATCTGGAGAGAAGATCTGCGTCTGCCGGCAGCTTGACTGGTGGGGACGTTGACAAGTCCAGAAGGTCCGGGAACCAGATCTGCCTAGGCCACGACGGTGCGACGAGGATCATCCTGCACCTGGACTTCTTGAGCTGGTTGATGAGGCGGAGCAGCAACGGCAACGGAGGGAACGCGTATAGAAACAGGCCGTCCCAAGGGAACGAGAAAGCATCGCCCATGCTCCTCGGCTGTGGGAACCTGCTGGCGAACCTCTGGCAGTTGGAGTTCGTCACCGTCGCGAACAGGTCGATCTGGGGTTTGCCCCATCGTTGGAAGAGTCGATCCACTTGGTCCTGGCACAGTTCCCACTCGTGGCACGAGCATAGCTCCCTGCTGAGTGAGTCCGCGATGGTGTTTTTTATTCCTGCCAGGTGGAATGGAACCAGAAACATCCCCTGGGCGACGGCCCAGTGCCACAGATCCTGGGCCTCCTTGGATAGGGCTGGGGATCTAGTGCCTACTTGCTTCCGTATATAAAACATTGTGGTGGTGTTGTCGGTGAAGATCCTGACCACTTTGCCCTAGAGGGACAGAAGGAATGACTTGAGAGCCCAGAACACTGCTCGGAGCTCCAGAATGTTGATGTGGAGAGACCTCTCCTCCGGAAGCCAAAGGCCTCTTGCGTGGAGGCCACCGGTGTGGGCCCCACAACCCTCCAGAGAGGCGTCCGTCATCACCGTCTCCTGAAACGCCGGGATTTGAAATTCTGTGCCTGTCGTGAGGTGAGCAAGGATGCCCCACCATAAGATTGCCCGACAGAACTCCTCGTCGAGAGGGATCCTGTCCTCGAAAAAGCCCCTCGGCTGAAGCCAGCAGGCATCGAGGAACTCCTGTAGCGGACACATCCAAAGTCTGCAAAGGGGTGCAAGATAGATGCATGAGGACATCATCCCGAGGAGGGACTTGATGGACCTCACCCTGGCCACGTCTGTGGCTAGCAGGCACCGCACCTTGCCCAGGATGGTCTTGGTCCTCTCCTATGAGGGGGAGGCCAATTGCCCTACTGTATCGAGCTTCGCTCCCAGAAACAGTGCTATCTGCGATGGAACCAGGTGGGATTTGGGGTAGTTGATGGCAAACCCCAGCTCTGTGAGTAACCGGACGGTCCTCGCCGTGTGTTCGACGGCGAGTTCCCTTGCCCTTGCCCGGTTTAGCCAATTGTCCTGGTAGGAGTAAACATGGATCCCCTGCAGACGCAGCCGCGCCGCCACTGGTGCCAGGCAATTGGTGAAAACCCTGGGTGCCGACTTTAATCTGAACGGTAGGGCCCTGAATTGGTAGTGGCGTCCTTGAACCATGAACCTGAGGAACTTCCTGTGCCTTTTTAGACTAGGGATGTGGAAGTAAGCATCCTCCAGGTCCAAAGACGATAGGAAGTCACCTTCCGCCAGCTGTCCCAGCATGGGCTGGAGGGTGACCATCCTGAATTTCTGCTCCTTGATGTACTTGTTTAAGCGACGCAGATCCAGGATGGGGCGCCAACCGCCTGTCTTCTTCTTGACACGGAAGTATCTTGAGTACACTCCGGAGCCCCTGAGCCCTCTGGGGACGAGCTTGATGGCACCTTTCTTGAGCATCGCCTTTACCTCCAACAGTAGTTGAGGGACAGGATTCTCCTTCCTGGCCACGGGAGGAATGCGAGGGCACTTCTTTTGGAATTCCAGCGAGTGCCCGTTGGCCAGGGTGTCCAACACCCTACGGTCGGTGGAGATGGACTCCCACACGCTGACGAACTTCGTCAGCCGGCCTCCCACCGGGGTGCTTTGGTGGGGGCCCGACAACCCGACCGGGTCAGTCTTGCTTTGAGGCGGCCTTGCCGCATTGGCCTCCTTGGCGATGGCGGCGGGAACCCCCTTGCTTGCCGCCACCTCTGTAGGCCTCCTGGGAAGAGGAGCGGGCCACCTGGCGGTAAGTGGAAGAGCCACCGCTGAATCCTTTAAAGGCACCCTGTCTGCCTCCGGAGCTCCGAAAGGGCCGTCGCTGTTGAAGCACCCCCAGGGCCCGGGCCGTCTCCGAGTCGGTCTTGATGGCCTGTAGGGACTCATCCACTGCCTTACCAAAAAGGTTGTTGCCGTCGAACGGGATGTCCAACACCCTGGTCTGGACGTCCTGGCGAAAGTCTGTCGCCTTGAGCCATCCTCGTCGTCGGAGGCAAACTCTGTTGCCCAGTTGGCGAAATCCGGTATCAGCAATGTCCGTTGCCACCGTTATGGCATGATCAGACGCCGCCTCGCCTTCCAGCAGAATTTCTAGGACCTCCGCCCTTTTGTCATCAGGCAGGAAGTCTACCAGGGGAGCTATCTTGAACCAGAGCTCCCTGTCGTAGCGGGCCACGATCGCTAAGGCATTGGCCGCCTTAATCGTCGTTGCCGCCGATGAGATGACTCGTCGTCCCATAGAGTCCAACTTCTTGCCCTCGCTGTCCGGCGGGGAAGTGGAAGTTCAAGCCGCCGCACCCGCTGCCTTCTTCTTAGCCGCTGCCGAGACGACAGAGTCCGGCGTGGGCTGGGCCCTGAGGAACAACGGGGCGGCATCGGGGACTCAGTACTTCTTCTCGTACCTGTCCCTCCTGGCTGGTGTCGTGGAAGGGTTCTTGAGGACAGCAAGCCCCTCGTCCCAGATGTCGTTGAGTAAAGGCATCGCAAGGACTGTCTTCCTCTTGGCCTCTCGTCGTTTGTACAGAAACCCCTCCTTTTTCTGTTCTTCAGGGCAGAGCTGGAAGAGCTCGGATGCCCTGGTTATCATGGCTTGGAAAGAGCCAATTAAGTCTGCTGGAGACACCCGCGGGGAGGGAGGGTGAAGACGGGATGTCCGCTGTGTCATCGCCGCCGTTATCGTCCGTCCCCGTCACTGTATCCGTCGCCGTATCCTCTCTAGGGTCCGGCGAGGGGGATGAGGGGTCCACCGGTCTCACAGGCACGAAGGGTGGAGCGGGGTGGACTCTCCTCCGCTTGTTCGGAGGGCTTCCCGACGGGCCTGGTTCTGGATCCTCCGTCAGGGTGCGTGGTAATCTCGTCCTTATCTCGGTGCATAAGGATTGGATTGCCAACACAATGGCCGCCGAGCTATCCTGGGGCTCGGACAATGGCTGCGACGGACAGGATGGCCGCTCCACTGGGCCCTGTTCGTCATCGTCATCGCTATCTTTCATCACATCAGCAGGGACCACCCCCTGGGATCGAACCTTCTCAAACCTTCTCGGTTCCACCAATTCCCCCTCAGAGGCTGATTCCGAGTCTGTAATGGCCACCGGCCCCCCCCTCTTTTTCAGCCGGGGGCTTCACGGGGGTCTTAGCGATGGGCTGGAAAGAGGAATCCCTCCGGGGTGGCAGGGATACTCTGGGCCCGGAGGGCATTATAGTCTCAGCCGGCTTCACCAGGGTCGCAGCGACCACTTCGGTAGAGGCCTTTGCTGGGTGGATCAAAGCCCTCACCACCTTAGGTGCGTCCTGGGCCTTCGCCTGGGGGGGGGGGGGTCAGCGCCTCGCTCCCCCTTCGAGATCGACAGGGTCCGCTCCAGCGGCCTACCCGGGTTCTCGGACTTCCTCTTCAACAAACCAGAGCGCTGGCTCATGGTCGAACTTGCCGGGGAAGTTGCGCCCTGCTTGGCAACCGAAAAACCTGAACTTTCGGTGCTCCCAGTGCCCGCGGACTCGCGGTGCTTGGCCTTCTGCTGGGCCCCCGTCGCCGGGGCGCCCTCACAGGACTTAGAAGCCCGCTCAGACTTCCTAACCTTCTCACCTGCTGTGCCCTTCTCCAGCCAGGCGGCGAGGTGGGAACGACGGTCTTGTTTGGTCCGTTCCGAAAGGTTCTTGCAGAACGCACAGTCTTTCTCCACGTGCGTCTTGTCCTCAATGAAGGCAGTAGAGACATAGTGAATGCTCGTCCTCCTTGAAAACGTTCTGTAATCCGCATCCAGGGCAGCACCTTAACAGCTTAGATCCGGGTGTCGAGCTTCCCTTGTCCTGGGCCATGTCCGTTGAGGTAGGCCGCAGATCAATCGGAATCCTCCAAGAAGTATAAACTCGACAAAAACTTCACCCTTGAGGGGCGTAGAAGAATTCCGAAACGGGTCCCCGTTATCGGAAGTAGAAACGGTGGAGCTTGAGGCTCGATTAAACCGAAAAAATTTGAAAAACGTGAAAACGCAGTAAAAAAAACTCGAGAGCTAAACACGAGGACTCCCATCACTTGAGCGTGCAATACAAATCTGAGGAAGGCTGCCAGAGGCGGGGCTTAGGGAGAGGGCAGTTATTGGCTGGGGGCAGTATGACCCAGAGATCAGTGATTGGTTACTACTAAGAAAGACAGATCAGAAACGAAACTGATACTGATTTTTTCTTTACTGAGGATACCCAGCCTGACGACGGGGAATATTCATGAGCATGTGAATCCATGCCAGACCCCATACTGGAGAAATACCTTATTGCCTTTACCCACGCTTTTCTCACTGGGGAATTATTGTGGCTTACCTCTTTCAAGTTGATTTCAACTCCCTTGTCACAAGTTTCACAGCTTGTGAGACTGTTCAAATGACTTTGGCTGTCCTGGCTCCCTAAAGACACTCTTCTTAATCCATTGACTTTTATATTGCTTGTCCCTCACAGGTTCTGCCTTGTTAAATGCTGTTACTGCTGGGAAAGACTTATCTAGACTTCATTGTTGGATTCAGTTGTCCTCACATATTCTGAGAATCGGTTGTAACCTTTTTGTTTCCCTTAACTTTTCCGTTCTGCAACTCTGAATCTGCAAAGTATGCTAGTGTAATATATAAATGCGAATACTTCCTTGTGATTGAAGTCCTCTCCGAGTGTAGGAAAAGTGAGTAATTTCAAAGTTTATTCGTATTGTTACAACCTTTTTCCTTTTTAAAGTATGCTTATTTAAAACAGGTGTTAAATAAATATTTATGATTGTAACCTTGAGTGTAAAAGTTACTTGGCTACTTGTATTTACGTATTTCAATTGTACACCTCACATGTAACCCTCTTGAGATAGGCCTGGCTGCTCAGTCACACTACCAACTTGTGTAGTACAGACCTATACCAAAAGGTGGGTTACCTAATACCAAGCAGATAAGTGTTGTGTAGTCTCAGCCAGTGTGACACCAGTTATTACCTAACATTTTCTTCTTAGGATTTTCACTTATACAACTTCTCAGTTGAGTTACTGTCCCCCGCGCCCCAGGTGTCCCAATGCCGGGCTCAGACCCACTTTAACGCAAAACCTTCAATTGGTCTCCCTCTGACAGGCTGGGACCAAATTCAATTACTTTTCTAAACTTTCTCTATTTCATCAAAGTGGAAGACTTTCGACTGTGTGCAGGTTTTTGCTTGAACCGTCTCAGGACCCCTTTGATTCACATTTATTTGTTATCTTTCAATTGGTCTCCCTCCGCCGGGCTTGGACCAAATTTATCTACTGTTATTACTTCTCAGCTGGCTACCTTACAGAGACCTTTGAATGAGCACCCATGCAGTGCCGGACCACTCCGTCAAAGGTATTGTAGCTTGCTTTAAACTTCAATCACTCATTAGCAGTTTAACTTCACTCGTGTCTCTTATCGCACGTGTTTTTATAATGTTCGTACCAGAGCTCGCCATGCAAAGTTGCTGCTTGCAACCTTGGCTTCAACACAGACCGTTCTTGTATTGGTCTTCCCAACTCACAGGCTGTGTTGCGTTCACTGAAGCAGCTTTGTTCTTTGGGCCAAGGATGGTACCACAGTGGCTGGTGATTCTCCCCACCTCTGTATCTCCGAAAGACAATGCAGGATTCTTCAGCCTGGTTTCCTGGTCTTACGCTTTCTCTCGAGGTTTCGGAAAATTAACGGTTCCTTGCAGAAACGGTCAGGAGAATTTCCCTCCTTGCAATCCCCTTCGGTTTTGCCACCTTTCCTCTCTTTCTCAGCTGCTGTCTCGAAACTGCTGTTTCCTCATGTGCTTTGCCTCGCTCTGAGTGTGCTCTCGAGTTCCGCCTTTTATACATGTGGGGAAGTGTAATGGAAGTCAGGTGTGAGTGATTGCAGATAACTGCCTGATCTCGCCTGACCATAGTATTGGGACATGTCAGGTGCACAGTGTGATGCTGGAAATGCATCAGAGGGACAGGGCCTCTGTATCCTTGTCCTTTACTGCCTTTTTATCGTGTGTTCTGTCATATTTTCCACGCAGGAGTTCATGTGGGACTCCTGGCGGTGCAGCTCTCTCTCTTTTGGTTTGGTGAACAGACCCGTGGAATACCCTTACGGCACCCATGGGTGGGGGTACAACTCTGTGCCCCTAGTGTATGTTTTTGGGCACCTGTGGGTGGCCCGCAGAGCAGGGTATGGGCTGGTGGCAGTTCCATGCTGGATTTGACAGGTGCACTGAGTACCCTCCATTTTGGGATACCCCGGCCCTGCCATTGGAATCAGTTGATTCCTGATGGAAAACAAGATGGCCCCTGTGGCCTCTTGCTTTCTATTACCTATTACCTTGTTTTCCCAAAGTCCTGGGAAGCCCTGACTCTGTCCCTCCCCCCTAACTGGCTGTAGGTTGGAAGTTCCATATATGGTGGTGTTGTGAAGTCCAGTCCAGACTGACTGGAGCATTCCCAGTGACTGTATGTTGTGGGTAAGCCCTGTGGGTGGGACCTGGGTGAATGGAGTGTGTGACCAATATGCACTTCTCGTTGTGGCTGTCTGGTTTCTGGTATGAGAGACAAAGACTGAGACAGCCCTGCCGAAACTGGCCTGAATGCAGTGTGTAGTGTTGAATGGCTGGGTACTTGTCCCAATCCACATTCCTTGTTGTGAGTGTCTGAGAGGGAGGAGGATGGCCTGAATGCACTGTGTGCCTGATTGGCTGACTGACTGCATGAATGCCCTCTGTACGATTGGCTGCTGAGAGTAACCCAGCAGTGTGGATGAGCGACAAGATAGTATATCTGGGGACCTCTCACCACTGGAAATTGTTCAGAAGCTGTGTCTACACTTTAAGAGTAACTGGAACTGCTGATCCTCGACGCCCAGCTGGAAGACGAAGACTTGCTGTTGCATTTGCTTCGACCTGATCTGAAAGCTGCCGAACTCGTCAAGGACTAATCCGACAGAGGACCTGGTAAGGCGCCCTCTTCCCGTGCTCCGAGGGACCATCGAGCACCGCTAACCATCTCCGAAGCTCCCTGGAAGTCAGACCCTCTATAGGCTGCCGACCTGATACGGGACCGCTGAGGAGAACGAATCAAAGCACCCGGACTTCGCCGCTGTCGAAGTCTAGTGCCGTCGACCAGGGTTGGCAGGTTTGTGTAACCGCTGGAGGCCCGTCGAAGTTGTGTTGCCCAGCCGTGGGGACCACTTGACGCCGTGCCTCCGACAACCGGAGCCACCCGCATTTGAATCCAAGGACTCCCTTGTCCGCAACGTCGACCGATTTGTCCCGCCAGAGAAAGTCGAGGACGACCCACGCACCGAGGAGAATCTGCGGGTGGGTTTCCTGCCACCTAAGGGCCACAAAGACTGACGACTCGACGCCCTTGTTGGGCCACAGTTCTTCTGAAACTCTTTGCGGTCCTGAACAATCCATCGCCGAGGTGCCCCGCACACCTCATCCTCGCAGGACGTCGCTGACGAGCACCGCCTGGATCGACATCGGGGTCTCGGCACCCTTGAACTTCTCATCGCCGCCGTCAACGACAAGTTCACCATGTTCGACGCCTCTCGACGATCCGTGGCTCCTGCTTTAAAGGGAGTCATTCAAGAAGGATCCTTCGACGCGGCTTCGAAGAACTCTACTCCGCACGCGTTATTGATCTATGTGACATTTTAACCGTACAGTTGAAATTCGATAACATTGGTGGTACCACTTTAGAATTGTATATATTTATCATTGTTGATTTCCGAGTACAAAGTGTGTTATTGTGATCGTGTACATACCTTTGAATATTAATGATATATGGACTGTTTTCAGTAATACAGTGTGTGGACATTCCTTTTTGGGGGTTCGGGGACTACACTGTACTTAAGAACCAGCCTGCATCACCTCCTAAGAAGCTAGGCCTTGATTGCTCGACTATGTTACCAATAATAGAGGATCTTGGCTGGGGTCCTCTGTGCCTCTCCTCTACCATATAGAGAGCGGAAATACAGACACCCCCCTCCAGGCTTTACACACGGCTCGGGTGTTATTCTGTTTTCCCTTAGAGCGGGCTGTCAGTGAGAAAATGTTTGTGTTGTAAAGGAGTTCAGGGGGCAGAGTTCCTAAATATCCTACCGGATAGGATCGGGTAAAGGTGTTACAGTGAAGGGGATACTGTGTCTCACTATCCAGTGTCCCACTCCCTGAAGACCCCTCACCCAGGTGATCCTCTTGCACTGGTCCACCCCCAGGAACTGGATCCAAAAGTGATGGCCGTGTCCTGGCCACATGGATGACGGAACCCCGGGGACTAGTGGGTGAGACACCTTATGGGTTCTCACAGTGATGACTTGGCGTGCTCACTTGAACACACATCTGCGCTTCCATAGCAGTGCAGTTATCTGTAGGATTAAAGACCAATTACTGGACAAATCCCATGTGTCTATATCAAGAATAACCCAATAGGTCATCCGAGATTAAACATGCCTGATGTGTTCAGTGTGGCCCATACTCTGTATGGACATATATTAGTATCCATATGTTCTGAATAAATTCATCTGTTACATTCATTTTAACTGCTCGCTTAATGTCAAAGCTCAACAGTTTTTTATAGTGATTGATTAATATAATCTAGAAGGATGCCTCACATTAAAGAACATTTAGCAGCCTATCCTGCCTGTTTCTCTCAGACTGTCATTGCTTATTAAGCCTTCTCCAACTAGTATAGCCAAGTCAGCATGTCACTATAGGTCTATCAATTCAATGGCTCTATTCATTTTACTGTATAGCCCATTGAGAAGGTATACTGGAATCATATGTTGTGGAGAAATGCTTTGCTTTAGACCTTATTTCAGAACGTTCTCCTCTTGAGCGTACCAAACTGGATAAAATAATATGTTTTTATAGCCACACGTTGTATCAAAATGGTTTCACATTTAAAAGCATCATCAGATGAAGAAACCTTCATGCCCAGTCTAAAAATCAATCTCTGTTTACCTGCCAATCATCACTTAATGGTACTGAGTATTAAAGATCGCCATTCCTCGAGTGGTGAAGAAATGTTAGATCCATCCCAGGTATGTGGTCGCTGTAGAACACAGAGCAATTGAGCCTTACATTGAGGAGAATAGTCCGAAAGAAGTGCTGCATGGCGTCCCCAGTGGATTATATTTAACCAGTTTACTGGGTTATTTTTATGAAATGAAATGCCTCAAAGTATCTTTCAAAACAAACATGATCCGCTATGCAATGTAATTCATTCATGTCATCGTCAGGATTTAATAAAGATCCTGGGACAAATGTTTTATGCCTTGTCTTTATATGCAGTAAAGACAGGATATTCAGGATGCAGAATTCTTGACTCCTTTATCACTCTGTTTTTCTGAGGTTGCATAGTAGTTCCCCTACATGTTCTGTACTGATGTGTCCATAACTAATTTAGGGGAAGTGGATATATGCCTATAAATGAATTAACACTATCCTACAATTCCCTCTTATTTACTTAATGTGCAGATGTTGAATTTACCACACAACTGGCAGGCTATATTGATGCTCGATCACAAAATATTCTAGTGGTGTAAGACTATATGAAAAAGTATTAAAAGTAAAAAAGACTTTTGGTCCCAAAAACCATACTTAATTTCATGACATCTGAAAATTGTGTGCCTTTGTCTAGCTTAGGAAAAGTCTCAATTTCTGTTCCTATGAGACAGCGAACAAATGGATGATTATTTTCTTTCCTCTGTCATTAATATTACACATTTTCTGGAGTACAGAGAAGTGGCCCTTTGGAGCTGATTTCGGTAGATTAACTTATGCTTGAGATGTTCCCTTTTTTGGGTGACAAACTGGTAAGACCGCTGTTCTAATTTCCACAGGTGTTAAAACATGAACTGGCTGTCCGTAGTGAGGACCAAATGACTTTTGGTCTCGGAACCCATGTTCCTGCCCTCAATGTATTTTCTTCATAAAATATTATGTTCCCCAAGTTCAAAGAGTCGCTTAGTAGCAGGATGAGAAGCAGTTGATTTGGCTTGGTGAAAAAAAGTGAAAGGTTCTGTATGTCGCCATGTACATTGTTGTGCCGTAGAGCATTTCTAAAGGTATTTTACTGTAATGGCAATAAATCAACAAAGTTATCCCCAAAGGAAAGGGTGCATTAGGTGTTAACTGCCGAGGGACCCATGCTAATCCATGTACAAACATTGAAATAGTATGGTTGCCCTCTGAAGGAGTTTCTTTCATCTTACTTATATGATCCACTGTTGTATGCAGACATGTTGAACACTTTTCTATAAACTTTGTAACATATCTCTTCTCTGGCCAACAATTTGGTCATATAGCCAAGCTGTTAATATGGTGGTCATTAACCAAAGCTGAAAGCTAGTCGAGCTTGTCCTTGCTTGGAAGTATCCTTTGGTTAAGGTCTCCAATCTTTTTGGTAATTTTTATTATTATGCATTGTCTTTTACACTGTATGTATATGCGCTAGATAATTCTTGTTGATTAGGACCACTGTCCAATTTCCTGGGGTCTGTGGCAGGTCAGGAGGAGGACGCAGAAACTGAGGACATTTCCAGATAAGTTTATTAAATCATTTGAAAAAGGCCCTCCAACCCCCTTCGCTATGGGGTATTCCCAGCCTATATAAATAACTAAGGAGCTTGTCAGTCATCAGGACTGTCCAAACAAAGGAGTCCGCTGTCCCAACACTAATCCTAACTGGCCCTACCACTATTCTACTAACTAAGGTCAGGAGAATTACTCCTTCTCCTGACAAGGCAATATTCTGCTTATACTTTAAACTTCTATTATACTATTTTGAGATGGTCTGTGGTCACCTTCTGTATCAAGGCTTGCAACTCCTTTACAATGTCTTTGGATTTTTGCTCATCCTCCTCCAGGTATCTTCATGAACTTTGTTTGATCCCTTGATCCAGGCTGTCTGACCTTGTATATTCTTCTGGGCTATGTTTTCCTGGATGGGGTACCCTTTTTTGGGTGACTGCTGTTCCCTCCTTTTAGCTTTGGCTTATTCTGGTTATGTTTTATCTTGTCCACGTCTCTTGTCTGGACCTCATACTCGCATTAAACTAATATACTCCCACTTGGTTACTCACGAACGATGGAATATTTTCCCCTCTTGCCAGGGTAGTCATATCCACTTGTTAGTAATCTCTTTCTCAGATTTAAATATATTACAGTTCAAGTTCATTAACTTTGCATTTCGGATTTCATCAATTTCACTGGGACGAGTTTCTCAGATTACATAACGAGGCCCATTTGGCAAACTGGTTCTCTCGTTCTCCCAGTTACCTCTTATCACAGGGGAACGTCTCCCAGGCAGCACTCACTCAGGACCTTCTCTCTTGCCTGGTTTCTCCATCGTTCTTGCAGGCATCTTACCCTCAATCTATGTACGTTCCGGTGTCCCTTTGGGTAACTGGTGCAGTGGCTGATACCACAGCAGGTTGGTGTCAGCGTAGTTAGCTGGGCAGCCTGCCCATCACAACTTCTCTGTGGTCATGCCACTAACAGGTTTTGGGCTCCCGTACTTTCAGTTCATCACCAATGCTGCACGCTGGCTCTCCAGCGTCTACGGTCTTGTTCGCAGCAGTTCTCAACTTCGCGGGCTCTGCAGCTCTCGCCAGCTCTGCCTGTGTAACACTATCAAGGGACCGCTCCTGCTGGCGTATGCGTCTCTCTTGCTGCTTGGCATGTCCTCTCTCTTAAACCTTCTTGTCGCTGTGAATTGGAGGTTTGTCCTTAAAGAGACATATTCTGCTCCTTGATCATCACGATATAAGTTAACTTTGTCTTCAGCCCAATAGCCCATCATGAGGAACAGCGGAGGGACTTCCTTAGAGGAACGCGGGTCCTTGTCCCCAAAGAGGGAGTCACTACCAGTGAGGTTCCACTTGCCCAAACCCTAAGGGAGGAACTTGCGGAGAGGGCTCACCTCCCCATCCTCAAAGGGAGAGGCTCCCTCTTGGGGAAAAGGGACGTCGAATTGTCACAGGTCTCTGCTGATTTATGGTGCTTTGTGGTCTCTCGAATGCCTAGAGCAGGGTTGACCAGTCCTCAAAATGGACCATACTGTTATAAAGTCGGATAGCTTGCTTTTAAGTGTTTGGATGCACGCAAATACATTTTGATTAAATACACTTACCAGTGTTCCAAAGTATTTACATTAGAGCCTTCAAGAACTATGAAGGCTGAAGATGCAACATTAAAGAGTACATTATCGTATATAATTTCAATCGCCTAGATATAATGGCTCCTAATGTAAAAAAAAAGAGCCTTTTACAAACAGAGCTGTGCATATGGGATTCACAGTGTTTTGTTTCAACAACATCATGTTTATGAATTACTATGAATGGCTGGCCAGGTCTTGAGCCAGAAACAGAAAATGGTTGAAAAACAATTATGATTAATTGGAGTGACAAAAAGAAAGCCAGTGTGTAAGATGTGTTACATGAGGAAGACCCAGACCCAACTGTGCCTGGTCACAACGACAATGCAAAATGTTTTGCAGTCCAGTCCTAATAGAAAATGCACATGCCACAAACAGTCTAGATCTTAAAAGCTTAATTTTTGTTAGTACAAATTAGAGGATTGGAGAGGTTATTACTTAAAGCAATTTCAGTAGGTTGAAGTTCTGTCAACTGACTCGAAAAGCACTTAGTAAAAGATATGGGATACTCAATTTTGGTTTAATAGATCCACAGGTCAAGGAGGAGGAATAGCCATAATTTACAAAGTACACTTT
The DNA here is from genome assembly GCF_040938575.1 of Ambystoma mexicanum. Lineage (NCBI taxonomy): Eukaryota > Metazoa > Chordata > Amphibia > Caudata > Ambystomatidae > Ambystoma > Ambystoma mexicanum. Next base: position 693,065,199 of record NC_090926.1, on the reverse strand, counting down.
AAAATGAGCACAATTGCAAATTTTGAAAGGAAGAAATTGTCAGAGTGACTTCTTGTAAAATATTGTATAGACAAGGTCAGATCTATTAAAATACTACTGGCTCGGTTAAATCCTTCATCAATAGCTTGGACCTATATGTTTAGGGTCCAAGCTGTTAGAGATGAATAATCTAATGGTTCTGGGCAAATTTAATATTTGATTGAATGAAGACACGCTTCCTGATTCTAAACTACTTAATTGACTTTTTCAGATACTTAGTTTTAACCATTTACAGACAATGCCCACTCATTCTAAAGGACATTGTCTAGATCATTTATTTTGCAGAGATCTTAAGTTGACCTATGAATGCCAGTTTCCTGGTCAGATCACCTTACAAGATTATCTACGTTTGAAACTCCTAGTTTTCAGTTGCCACTGGGGTCATGAAAGAGTTTATCAAGGATCGTAGGAATTTTGAGATAACTAATGTTGATAAGCCAGAAAGGGCTGAAACCAGAGAGGCACTTAGAAATAAGGTCCTGTCCTGGCTACACACCAAAGTGGGTCAAGGTAGTGTTAGAATACAGGACGACTTCTCTGAATATATATTAAGGACTGGTGGTCTGGGAATAACACCGACTTCATTATTACTGGGCCAGTGTAAGATATTGAGAAACATGTCATCGGCCTCCAATTTAAGGATTGTGCTTAATTATTTCGGCAGAACTTCAACATATGAATATTGATTCTACTCTTGCATTTTAGGACTATACTAATAGGTTATTTGACTCTATAACATATGTGAGACTCTGTGCCCTTTAAAACTGAAAAAGCAACAACAAATAGTCACTGAGGTTCAGGGAATTTAAAACCTTCCTGGGAGAAATGGCCCTCAGTGGACTGATTGAATCTTTATAAATCAAAGCCCAAGCAGTACTAATGGAAGATTTGTAATGCACAAAAACAATTTAAATGAACATTTACATTTATTTCAGACCATCAAAACTATTCTGAATTCCTCTGCGGCCTCTCCGCCATTTCCAATTTCAGAGAAACATTGTCCTCCATTAAACGATTATTTCATCTCCAAAATTTCTGATATTCCGTATGAGATGTCACAAAAGATAGCTAAGAGCAAACACACCATTAGGATGGTTATAGTCATTCACTTTTCTTATTGGAACCTTAGGAGAACAGTCGGTTTCAGTGCTGCTTATTATCTCCAGAAGAGGTCACAGATATGATAAAAAAAAATGTAAACACACAGTCCGCCTAGAAGACCCTTTGCCAGCTCTTACTGTTAAGACATTATTATTGAAAGTATTAAGTCAGGTGTCCCTTCAGACGCGGTCCCTTTGGCAGTTATGAAGGCTATTTTGCCTAAGATATTGAGAGAGATTACTGTAGCCATCAATACCTCCTGCCTTTTGGGGAGGATCTCTTCGGAGCTCAAGGTTGCCACAGTGATCCCCCTTCTGAAAAATCCATCGTTAGACCCATCACTGCTTTTTTGAGTCCTATTTCCCTTCTACTCTTCCTCATGAAGCTCTTGGAGTCCCTGGTTTCACCCCTCTTATTTTCCTTCTTGGAGTCCTCTGAACTTCTCAACCCTGCCCAGTCAGGTTTCAGGACTGGCCAGGGTACTGAAAGTGTCTTGGTTTCCGTCCATGACGATATGGCCAGGCTTGTGGATGGTTTTGGGGTTTGTGCACTGATTTGATTAGATATGTTAGCGGCTTTTGACGCCGTCGACCACCCCACCTTGCTCATACGCCTGGCCCAGAGTGGAATATCTGGCCAAGTGTTGGCCTGGTTTTCTTTGTTCCTGGCCGACAGGACTCGGGTACTTTCTCTTTCCCCTTTCTTTTCTGTTCCCGGCCAACTGTGCAGCTGGGTTTCGCAGGGCTCTACCTTGTCTCCTATTCTCTTTAACATTTACATCTGGACATTAGTGTGTCTCATCCGCTCCTTCGGCGTCAGATGCTATTCTTATGCCGACGACACCCAGATCCTGATCCGTTTAGATCTCGCGTGCCTTTTTCAGTGGCTGAATGGGGACAAGACAGAGGTGCTGGTGGTCGCCCCGCCCCTCCTGATCCTTCACTGTGGGTTTCTTCTTTTTGGCCGTCTTCTTTGGGTTTCCTTCCTGTTCCGGTGGCTAAGGTGAAGAATCTTGCAGTTGTCTTGTCTGCTTCCCCCTCTATGAAAGCCCAAGTTTCAGAGGTGTGTCAGACTGGCCATTTCCATCTTAAAATCTTGAAAAAGGTGCTTCCCATGTTGCTGGCCAGCCTGCGTCCGCCAGTGTTTGCGGCTATGATACTTAGCCGTTTGGACTATTGTAATGCCCTTTATTTGGCTGAACCAAAGGGTATAGTCCAACGGCTCCAGCGCCTTCAAAATCTTGCAGCATGGGTCGCAACGGGATCACCTTATGGAGCCCATATCTCGCCAGTTCTGAGCTCTCTGCACTGGCTTCTGGTGGCTCAGCGCATTGAGTTTAAGGCACTCTGTATTGTCCACTGGGCACTCCATGATCAGGGGGCAGAATATCTCCAGTCTAAATGTTCCCGCTACCTTCCAAGGTGCTCTTTGCGCTCCGGCTTGTTTACTTTGTGTGCCTTTCGTCCGTGGATTGGTGGACGCGCCTTCTCAGTGGCCGCCGCAAGACTGTGGAATGATCTCTGGCAGTAAAAAAACTGCCTAATCATTTGGCATTCAGAAAGGTTCTGAAAACGTATCTGTACTAGATGATTGCTGCTGCTTGGCAGATGGGTCACTGTCCTTCCTCTCTAGCGCCATGATGCCTTTGGGTGCGCTATACATGTTTCAATAACATAACATTTTTGCAGACTCATAGTGGAATCAATCATTACATGCATTAATACATCTTTTTTTAAGGCCTTGTTCCATCCCAACTGAAACAATTGCATCTTCTCTATTAAAGACACCTTCTTTGGCACTTAAGTCTTGAAGAATTACCGCCCAATCACAAGCCTTCCTTGGCTTGCAAAGATCTTAAAACAAACTGTTTTTACTCAGTTGAAATCGTCTGTGGAATCCAATTCTCTGCTAAACGCTTTTCAATCAGGTTTGGGACAGATTATTATTATTATTGGGTATTTATTGAGTGCAGACCTAGCTTTGGGAATCAATGGAGCACTTTACAATCATAGGCGGAAGAACACAATGAGGGAAGCAGAGAAAAGGAAGCAAGAGCTAATAGGCGTGGGTGGGGAATTGGCAGAATGGGGGAAAGACAGCAAGAATCAAATCGCTGAGTCTCAGCTAGGGTGGGGAGTGCAGGGTGTAAGGACATAAGTGTTAAGGAGGAGCCATTTCTTGAAGTGGAAGGTCTTGAGCTCTTTCCTGAATTGTAGAAGTGATGGGGCAAGTCTGTTGTTGACAGAGAGGAGGTTCCAGAGTCTTGGAGCATAGAGAGAGAAGACTTGTCTCCTGGTTCTTTCCTTCCTGCACGGTCATAATTCAGGTTTCCACATTTCCTTACTTTTAATGCATTGCAGGCTCCGGAGATGCAGAGTTTCTCAGTGACGTAGCTTGGGGACTTCAGAATGACAGCCTTGTAGATGATGCAACAGGATTTGAAGAGGATACTGGATGCAGTGGGAGCGAGTGCAGTCCGATGAGGGTTGGGTGATGTGGTTGAATTTGCAAAGTCCTTTAATGAGTCTTGCTGCAGACTGCAGGACACATTTCAGGGGCGTGTGACCTGACTGTCTCCCCAACTAGTCCCCGGGATCTGTCATCAAGGTGGCCAGGACACAGCCATCAATATTGGATCCAGTTCCTGGGGGTTGACCTGTGAGGGAGGATCACCTGGATGGGGGGTCCCCGCGAAGTGGAAGTGGTAAACCAATGGATGAGATGCAGTATCCCCCTTCTTGTAACACCTTTTCCCTATCCTACCCCGTAGGGTCTTCAAAAACTCTACCCCCCCCTTTCCAACTCTAGCAATTTTGCACATCAACGAAGACGACGGACAAACACCAGAGCCGTTTACCTGATGTATCGCAACACACGGATCAGGCAAAGTCAGGCAATTGCCCCGAATCACACACACCTGACGGCCCTTTCCCTTCCCCACAGGGATAAAAGGTGGAGCACGAGAGCACCATACAAGCAAGGCAGAACGCACAACGAAACAGCTATCGAGGCACAGAGGTCCAAGAGGAGGAGAAAGACGTTGTGAGCCGAGAGGGTGACCAGAAGAGAAGCGGCCTTGCCCTTTCTGAACAAGGCCCACAAGACCTCTGTGGAACGAATTGTAAGACTGCAAACAATAGCCCAAGTGTGTTGCACCAGATGTCCATGGTACACAGGGCGTACCTAGAGGGTGACCAGGAGAGAGGCAACCTTGCCCTTTCCGAACAAGGCCTGCAAGACCTCTGTGGAACGAATTGTAAGAGTGCGAACAATAGCTCAAGGCTGTTGCAGCAGATGTCCACAGTACACAGAGCCTACCTACGCTGATAAGCAGGACAGAGGGAGACGCCTGCTACCGTGGTAACAGCCTTGACTCCCGATACAAAGAAAAACAAGCTGTTCATCACAGCCGGTGAGTAGAGGGGAGAACCGATAAAGAACCGAACTGTGTTTAACAAAAGTAGCAAACGGCTGATAGCAGAATGCAAAAAAGAACTGTTGATGAAAAAATGGGAACCCAGCTGCAGATGAGCCAGGTATCACATGGGTGCTACTCGAGAAACTCTGGGCGATTATCCTATTGTTGAAACTATTACCAGAAGGCCCTGGGAAAGGCCAGAAGAGGGTCAAATTGGTCATACTGTTACGCTCACCTGGCTCCCACGGGGCGTCGGTCAGATCCAGATGGCTGCGGTCTCCACCAACGTGATGCGTAGTGCAGAGATGACTGACTGGACTGGCCCTCCTAATCTTGTCTGCGTGACCCGTAGAAGTATTCTCCTTATATTCTTGAAAGATGAGCTCTCCATCCTGCATGGATTGCAGGGGCGCGTTGATGCCAGTTACTTCACTGGTTTGAAGGCGTGGGAGAGTTCCGGAGAGTATTGACTCTGAGGTTCCTGGCAAGGTCCAGTAAGTATCAAGTTCATAGAGTTCAATATGTCCGATGTTTCACTCTTGTCCCCCCTTCCTTCCTTGTCTTGCAGCTGAGATTGTGAGAAGATGCTCTCGTAGCAGCTGGTGGAGCTCAGGTAAGCGTCTGTATTACCCGACGCTGTCCGGTAAGTGTTGCACGTGTTTAACGTGTTGTTCTCTCTCTATTTGCAGGTGCGGCACATGAAGATGTGGAGAGTTATAGAATAATGCCTCCGGTGGTAAATCAGGTAAGTCTATGGTGATAAGAGTTATATTTGTTGGTTTTCTCGGCTCACCTTGTTGTTTTCTTTTGTCCCTCAGGTGCCGAAATGATGGAGGCTGTGCCGAATCGAAAGATGCTGCGAGGACTGGCGAGTATGGGGCGGCGCTGCAGCTGGAGATGCGACGCGTACAGAAATGATGTTCTTTCCAGGTCCGGAGGCGAGATGGATCCGGAATCAGGTGAGGAATTTGAAAATAGTTTGTTTTCTAACCTTGTCCTTTTCTTTACTCTTTGTTTTAGGAGCTCCAGATTCGAGGCGGGCGTGGCAGAAGACTGGATGCAGACTGCAGGCACGGTGAGCGTTACGCTGCTGGATACAGAATAACGCGAAGGGTGTGCTGTTGTTCGTGCGTGGTTTAAATAGCCTCCAAAGTAGTTCCAGGTAAGAAGTTCCCTAGAACCACGCCCGAGTAAAAAATAGTCCCTGTAATAAAAAAGTCCCATTCAGGCCTCACGTTGGCTTGGACTCGCTAGCAGCATGGTCTGCATCATGTAAGTAAAGTCTATGAGCCTGGCGCCTAAGGCCCCAGGACTGAACCCAAACAGCCCCAGCCGGGGCTGTTGGTGTTTTAATAAGTGTCTGGATGCCTGCTCCCGGAGCTGATGGGCTTGGTCCTGATGCCCGAGGATAGGCATCATGACACATACAGGGGTCTAATAAAATCCTCTGTACAGTCGATATTCTTTGACTGGCAGATGATCGTGAATAAGGGAAGTGAATTCCACATCATAAGAAAGTAAAAGGAACTGCGAGATTGGTGAGAATGAACCTGAAGGAGGGATGCCGATGAAAGGGGGCAACATCTAAAGTGCCAAAGGAACTGTGTGTTGACTAGAATGAACCAAGCACAGGGTGAAGAGACATTAAGATTTGTAAAGACCATAGAGGGGACTGTGCCTGGAAGAGGGGGACCCAAGGGTGGAGAATAGTCAACCCAAGTGTAATCTGAAAGAACTTTTTGTTTGATTGTTTGAACTATCAGATCCTCAGAAGCAGGAGAGACAATCTCTGAAGATTCTGATATTGATCGGAACTGTTTGAGGGGTCTGCGCCCGGAAGAGGGGGACGCAGGGGTGAAAGCATCACCCAACGTGCAGGCAGAAAGGAAACTTTGGTGTTATTTTGAGCATATCAGGCCCTCGAAGGCCGGAGACTTTTTGTAGAGCAAGAGACATGGGCATCGAAGATCCTGACGGCTAAAAATTGAACTGTCTCGTGCTGGGAAAACTTGAGTGTGCTGTGCTTCAGAGACCCGCCTTGTCCCGTGCCCAAAACGTGGGGAAGGGAGACCATGACTACTGCGTCCTAACATGTTGTTTGTGAACACTTCTTTATTTCTTATGAGCCCTATCCCACACTCTTTTGTATTTGGGGCAAGGATTTGCAATATGTTTTTCTTAGTATAGGCCCTTTTTATTTGACAAGACACAACTAGGATTGCCTTATTGTGATTTGATGGTCATAGCTTGCTCCCATCTTGGATTTAGGTTTTTATTAGGTGTTTTGCCACCCTACCTATACCATTAAATAAACACCCTTGAACTGCGATCACATGTGTCTGTCGATTCTTGATACCGTGCTCTCCTTACAGGCGCCAGGGTAGTCGCCAGAAGGCCTATCAAAATGGGATTGCCACCATCCAAGTGGAGAGGACCATGGCTTGGGCAGCATATCTGAAGTTGTTTTCTGGAATTAACGACTTGATATTCCACAGGAGAGAAAATTGGTACCAGGCCTTATGTGTCTTCCTTGCTATGTACTGGTTGAAAGTGAGGTGTCTGTCCATGCTGAACCCAAAGTACTTGGCACAGGGGGACAGCTGGGATGTCAATCCTTCGAGGTTCATAGCAGGTAGGTCTGGATGTCAGAGGGTACAGTGTTGTTGGTCAGCAGTAGGAATTTAGTCTTGGAGGGGTTGAGCTTCAAATAAGCACTGGACATCCAGGACTGTATCAATGTGAGGCAGGCCTTGAGCCTGTGGAAATCTTCAATGTAGGATATCTTGAGGTAGATCTGTGGGTCCTCTGCGTATTGGTGAATGTGGATGTGTGGAGAGAGGAGGGTCCCAAGCGGTTTCATGTAAAGACTGAAGATCACGGGGGACAGGATGGATCCTTGCAGTGATCTGGTAGAATCCATTTGCAGGAACTGTTGGTGGTTCACAAGGTGGGATTTGAACCAGCGGAGGACGATCCCGCTGATCCCCATGCAGTGATGTAGATTGCCGGTGAGTGTCTGGTGGTTTACTGTTTCAAATGCTGCTGAGAGATGAAGGAGTATGTAGGCATGGCACAGAGACTGCCTAAATGATCGTCTAGGATGACATTTTAGAACATGCAGATAAGGGTAGTTTTACCAGGTTGGACTTGTTGGCAGCATTCGATGCGCTGGATCATGATATTCTTATTCACGGTTTCAAAACATATACCATATTTCCAGTCATGCTTCAAAATGGTTTCAAACCTTTCTATCCTACAAGTTAAACTTGGATCTTATTTATCCTCTAAGAAAGCATTGTCGCACAGGGATCGCCTCTGTCTCAACTATTGTTAAACATATATGCAAGACCTATTTATGACATTGTTGAAAAATATAAGCTTGATTACCATGGGCCTTATAGAGAAGTATATATTAAACCTAATTCTTTTTTTGGATATTGTTTGGCTGAAGTAGAATCCTGGATTTTGGACAAGGGGCTGCAGTTCAACCCTGATAAAGCAGAGGTCATTATTTGTGGGCCTTAATTTAAATTTGGCAAACCCAGTTAATGTATGCCCTCCTCCAATTTTATTTATTGTTCAAAATAATTTCTATCCAAAGTAAAACATCTTGGTGTGTGTTGGCTGCTAGATATCACATTGGAAAAGCAATTTAATCAATTGGTGAAGCCTTCTTTCTTTAAACTTTTGCGGTTTCAAATAATCTCCATTTATTCATAGAAATTATCTTGCAGGTGTGGTTGGTTCATTGATAAATTCAAAATAAGACAATTGTAATTAATTATATTTAGGCATTCCGGATTATCAAACTTGCTGTTGGGAATCTATTATCCCTCTTCGACGAGCTCTAAACTTGCTGCGGGTAAAATGCAGGATTAATTTGAAGACTCTTTGCCTAATCTTTAAACGTTTGCATGGTTTAGCTACTTTCTTTGATCTTCAAAACAAAATTCATGCAAATATCCATGGGAGTTCCTTATGCTCTAAAGGTAAAAATCTCTTGTAGGGTTTCTGTATCAACCCAAAGATTACAGAGCACCCTTTCACAGAATATTCGTGAATTGGACAACTTCGTTCAGTTCTGTACAAATATCAAGTCCTGGCTTATTTGGTAATTTCAATGTACTTACTTATAGGAATAACAGCAGGCATCATGTTGTGCCTTGATGCAGTTAATTCTGTCAGTGGCGTGTTACAAATCCCAATTCAATTACAACTACATTTGTGATGCTAGCGAATGGGTTCTTTATGCTCTAAAGCTACAATTCTCTTGTAGGGTTTCTGCATCAACCCAAAGATTACAGAGCACCCTTTCACAGAATATTCGTGAATTGGACAACTTCATTCAGTTCTGTACAAATATCAAGTCCTGGCTTATTTGGTAATTTCAATGTACTTACTTATAGGAATAACAGCAGGCATCATGTTAATTCTGTCAGTGGCGTGTTACAAATCCCAATTCAATTACAATTATATTTACATTTGTGATTGTAGCGGATGGGAGAGGAGCAGGAGAGGACAGGTGTTGGAGCTGGGGAGTGTAAGACTGCAGCTGATGCCAGAATAATGGGAAAATAGGCCACCTGAAACAGAGAGCAACTGAAGGACTGGCCTTTATCCAGGTCCGTTTTTCACTTACATTTAAGATAGTAAGCATTAAGATAGTAAGCAGTTTTGGACCTCAATGGTAGCAGATTATTTGATTGATTAATGTACTGACCATTCCAAGTTTCCCAGGAGTACGAGAGAAGAGAACACATTCATTTGTCCAGTAGACTGTCAATGATAGAAACTGGCATTGTGTCTTTGCTCAGTACAGACAGCCATTGTTTGATATAGAATATGGCATAGGCAAATTGCTATGCCTTCAACTCTATTCCGATACATCAATTTCCTAAAACTTGGTGCCAGTTTCTTTTTACACTGCATCTAAAGTCTTTACGTAGCAAGATTCTTAGAAGATAGCTTCTATATCATGTGTGACTAGAAGTTAATTTTAACACAGGCCACTAATTAGAAGTGTTTATTGTAATTAACAGATTTGATACACATTTTAAAAAGACTTTTCTCTGAGTTTATTCTGTTTTATTTTTGCGAAATTATGAAAAAGTCACAATTAATTGATTTAGCTATAAAAATGGACAAGGAGCCAAGATACTTTAACAGTTTGTTTAGAAAGATTGTTCAATTTAAAAAGTGAAGTGTCTTTAATTCTATGTTTTAAATACAAATTGTTATAATAAGCCATGATGTTTTCAAGAATTTTCTCTGCCATTCTAAAAGCATTCACAAGTGGTTTTGTGCTGTAGCAGGCATGTTGATGAAATAGAACAGAACTGTTAATAGTTATCTGTTAAAAAGATGTGTTGTGCCATTAGCTAAATGACACTAGAAAGTAGATGATGATCTAGAGAACCATACCAAATTAAAACTTTCACCAAAGGGTGCATAAAACCTTTGAGAGGGCCGCAATTAGATCTCAGGTTTTTTTTACCAAAAAAGACAACATGACAGCTTGCTTCTAGACAGGCATTTGTATCCTCATCAATGTAAGCAGCGGAGCATGTCAAAGCTGCAACCACAGATCGTGAAGTCTGTTTTCTAGCAGACACATTGCCAGTCTTTGTACAGAATGTGTTTTGTATGCCTTCTTTGTGTGACCCAAACAAGAGGATGTACTTACCTCTGCAATGCAATGTTCCAAATGTTTTTTCAGAGCTGTAAAGAATAGAATTTCCCTTTTTGAAAACATTGTTTACTCACGCCTGGAGGTCTAAATTGCATCCTCGGACTACATAGTATGAATCTGAAATAAAAGGGTGGGCTTTTGTGGCACTTATTGCCGTGCAAGAAGTTCAGCTGGTTTGCTGAGGTTCCTCTTAAATGTTTTATTTTTGTATCCTGAAGTTATAAGACATTGATCTGGCCATTCATAGAAGCAAAGGGGGCTAAATAGTTGGAGTACGACCCAATTGTTTTAAGTGCTAAACCATGAGTATTATAAACTACATTTTTAAGTGTATGTCAGGCACCAATACATCTACTTCTAAATGTAATAACCATTAACAATCTCACAACTGCTTTAACACATGTTTGTAATGATACTGTGCATTAGCCGGATCTGAGTAGCAGGTGTGAGAAACCTGAGGGTATTCTCACTTCTGAACCATTTGGATGCTCTGCAGAGGTGGCCAGAGAAAGGCAATCGCTATTGGCTCCCGACCCTCGGGGCGGAGAAGCAAGCGAGAATCACCTGGGTGGCGGATCCTTGGAAATGGAGAGTGGGGTGCCTTTGGTACCCCCCTTTTCCCTAGTGACAACCAACATAACCCCTCCCCAACCATTATGGGCTGTAATAAACCAGCTCCCCTCATTTCTCCACCATTAACACTTGACAGTACTGGGATGAAGAAGAGGCAACTAAGAGCAATGAAGACTGTGCTCTTTGACCACTCTAGTACTGGGAAGAGGAAGATGCCTGCTAGGAGTAGTGAAGGTCAGGCATGTCTCTTTAATGGGAGTCAGAGAGCACTGAATAATCATTAACACCTGCAGCCTGTCAAGGGGCTGCAGGTGTATAAATGGAGCCCAACCCAGTGGCTGTCATGATTCCTGCCCCTCATGTCCCCAGCCCTCCAAGGTGCCAGGCTGGAGCCAGGCCACGATCACCTACATGGCCCTCAAGGGCCTCTCCATCCCTCCAAAGACCCACTTGGAGTTAGACTTGGCGCTTGTGGCACCAGACTCACTCACTCCCATAGGATAACATTGGGGATTGGACTTGTAGTGCATTGATGGGGACAAGATGGAAGCCCCTACATATTTCGGTTCCCTGAACTGCATGTGCAGTCTAGTCTTTTCGGTGTGGTTCAGCCCAGAGACACATGGGATACCCAGAGACTATTTAAGCCACGCCCAGGCTGAGAAACACGCTTTGTCTTTTCTGCACGTGCAGCGTGACACTCACCGTGTTCAGATCGGTCTCCAGTAGGCCTGCATCTTTCTTCTGCGCTCAGCTCCTGCAAGAACAATAACATCGTTAGGAACAGCCTTACCTTGCGGCGCTTCTGCCCATCATTAATCACTCCTTCTGTTCTGCGGGCATCTTCGGCGGTGTCATTCCAATCCCGGCACGCCGCATCCTAAGGAAAAGGGAAAAGAACTGAAAAAAGGCATTAGTAAGCATTCAGCAAATCTTCGCTTATTTTTTAAAACTGTACGAGCTTCAAACGCTTACCTGAATCCCAGCCGCTCTGGGGGAACTCTGTCTCCGGAACTTCTCATCCATCTGCAAGAGGGAAAAGACACTCCAAGTTAGCGTGGAAACATCTAGAGGCGCCACATACCACGCTTACTCACCGCATTTCATCTTCATAACCGGCATCCACGCTAAAAACGTTGCAGCACCTAAAAGACACAGAAAAAGAACTCAGTTCAATACAAATACGAAAGGGTTGCATCGCGCTCTCTCACTCACCTTCAGCGCCACTCATCTCAGCAGCACGTCTCCATCCCCGGACGCCGGCCATCATCTAAGGAAGGAAAGGAACAAAGTTAGAGAACTGTTCAAAAGACTCATACTTACCTGTCGGACTCTTGCCAGTGAAGTAACTAGGCAGCAACGAGCCTGCATCAATCAACTTGCCCCTGTGCTGAAAGCAGGACAGAGAGCACACTTTCCAAGAAAACAAGATGAGCTGTGGATCAAAGGGAAGGGTTGGACCCCGGGGAAGAAGGGGTTCAAGCACACAGAGAGTTTAAACTCTACCAATCCTGTGTTTCAGGCCCAGTCTCCAGTCGAGTAGACTCCAGGGAAGGGTTTGAGGTCGTAAAAGGTCAGAACAGGCTGAGTGACGTCCCCGTGGATACCAGGTGAGCATTACAGTGGCAGAGGGAACCGATGGCTGAAGGACCAGGAGGCCGGTGTATGCAGAGAGGACCGTTCAGCATGTCGTGGGAGTGAGGACTACCTGGAGTGGACCAAGAACGATGAAAGGAGCCGTTCTGGAAAGCTGCCCCATTCCTTTCTTTTTTGAAGTGCTTCATCCCCTGTGGTGGACTACCACCCCAGGAGTGTCAGCTGGGCAGAAGATGGAGCCCCAGCACTAGATGAAGAAGGCTGTGTGATCCATGCTGCAGCACAAACATCCTAAGCGACCAGTGAGTTTCTGGGGCTTAAGAAACCTGGTGTGCATGTGTGAACTTAAGCATTTTATGAAATGCATTATTTTGCAGTGGTAACGTGTGACAGAAGGCAAGTTTTCAAAGATCTCCGAACAGTGAACAGCTGAATTAAAGTGGAACAAACATTTATGCTTGTTAAATATACGAGAATGGGGAATACTTTGTATCAGAGTGGTCGCGTGTGGCAAGGCACACATTCTTGAAAGTGTCTGAACACCAAACTATGCAAATAAAGAAAAACGAGCAGTTACATTTGTCCACGATTAAACAAAAGGTAATATCTTGCGTTGAAATGATTGCGTGTGATAAGAAACATGTTTTCAAAGGTCTCCGCTGAAATGAACATTTATTGAACTCTATATTTATTTTAGTTGTATGCTTGTATAGCGCCGAAAGCCTGCAGGCATCAGGGCGCTTAACATAAATCATACACGTTACATATCAAAAGACGGACATAGCACAAACTGCGGACACAAATACCTAAAGAAATCACTTGACAAACAGGCAACGGGGGGTCAAATACTACACTGCAGGGCATATAGACAACCAAACTAAGGTAAAAAGCAAATGATTGTAAGAGACTTCAACAGTTCACTAATTAATTCAGTACAATTCTGAGGCTAGTGGAGGAACACACATGCTGAGGGATTAAACTTCTGTTTAAATACACAGGTAAGATGCTGGACCCGCATCCCACAACAATACAGTCAGTATTGGCAGTAAGACATCACTTGTCAATTTGAGTTCTCCGGAGGATATTTATGTCTTGCGTTCTCACACGATTGGGGCCCGATATAGTATTAAGCCAAGCCAAAATTTAGTTTTTCAAGGCCTCCCTGGATTCAAACTGGCTTGGTCTAGGAACATTGGTTATTATGAAATTCCTGGGATCCAGGACAAAGCTCCTTAAACTGGGGTCCACAATGTTAGCCATTTTGACTTTTCTTTGTCTGATATCCCTACAGGAAGTAGAGGCAGCAGTAGAAAATGATTTAATGAGCGGTGTACTAGCTTTTCTTGATACATTTAACCCCCCATCTGGAACAGGGGTGACACTCTTCATCAAGAGGGGCACACCACGAACACATGACTCTATGCAGACTGTTTGACAGCCTTGATGATGGCCGTTCTTGGGAGAGGAAGTTTGTGAGAAGTTATCCTTTTTTCGCAACTATATGAAGAAAAACAAACCCCAAGCCAGAGGTTTAATTATTAAACACCAAATTGAATTAAGACTTTTGTGTTAAACAGAACCAACGCGTTGAAACCAAAAAGGTGACAAGAACAGGCAGACAAAGGACACTGCAGGCCAATACACCGAGACCATTTCAACCTTTGGGAAAACTACAAAATCATTTGAGCTGTGCATTTGAAAACATCATTTACCAAACTGCGGAAGATAAAGACATTTTGTGTTTCTTTTGGAAATTGTGTTTTGGAACTTGGGGAAGTAAACCATGAGTCCTGATTAGAAGCCTTTCATTTCAAGGACATTTTGTCTGATTTGGAACTTGGGGAAGAGGATCCAGAGTCCTAACTTGGGGTAAGGAAACCCAGAGACCTGAAGAGACTTCTTTGCATTCTAATTCTAAAAAAGGGGATTTTGGGACTTTGCTTTGTTGAACTGTTTTATACTTTGGGAAGGGAGCTGAAAGGAAGTTGTGAGCTGGAAGAAGTTCAGGGCATTGTGTTGAACACTGTTTTCTGTTGATTGCGGACATCCCTACACATAATATAGTTATAGTTGTGAGGGCAAGCATAGGATTTGTACACAGATTCCTAAGTTAAATAAATTGCCAACAAACAAATTTGCCCCAGGTAAAGTAGCTTTATTTGTTGGTGTGTCCTTTGGCAACACGTGTTTCAGCCACTGGCATTTTTCAAACCCGGACATTAACCCAAATGTTGGCAATGTAAGTATCTTAAAGGTTTCAATGTATATTCCTGTTGAGTCATTTAATTACTGCGATAATCTCTGTGCCTGTGTCTCTAAGGAGCTAAGATTTCCTTGCGGCCAATACGCTGCATTTGAAAAAGGCCAGGGGCCGAAACACGTGTAACCAAAGGACACACCAATAAATAAAGCTACTTTATCTGGTGCAAATTTGTGTGTTGCCAATTTATTTTGCTGCAGAATACGAGAGTAGTGGGACTACTCTAAACCCGCACGCAATGCAACAGGGCTTCCAATCATGAATCAATTGACTCCAAGTTGCAGAGAGATCCTCCTGATCCAAACCCATACCATTTTGAACACACAGATTCTTAAATTGAACTCTTTGACTCAGACGCTCGTTAGTTTTATTTAGATAGGGAACTCCCACCTTAGCATAGGGCAAGTTAGGCCTTTTTCCATCATGACATTTAAGTTAATAAAAATTGATTGTTTGAATTTGAAATCTGTTGTCTGTGTCCTTCTTCATGATGCCTGCATTCACACCACTGATTCAATCTAGTGTGCAGTGCTTTAGTTTTCAAGACATTGTGAACAAGTTGCTGATTGCAAATGAACAAGTGGAGAATTTATATGTATAATTTGAGTAGCTGGTGCACATTCCTTCTGCACTTTAACCTGTATCACTGCTGAAACCTTGTCTTCTTAAAAACAGACTTCTGAAAATTAAATAGATATCCCGTTGATGTCGAATTGCGATGCACTTGGTATTTCACACACTGACCGTTAGAAGGTTAATTCTGAATCGTCCAACCTTGCCTGGAAGATTGAGTTAAGGACTGCACAATTACACCTCCGCACTGTGCCAATTGCACTTTGTTATATTGTATATCAGCAGCAAAATATTTTATAAAATATTTTATTTACCCCTTGGTATGTGTTAAATCACTCTGTTTAGGCGGTAGAATCATTTGAGCTTTAATCAGTATATCAGTATCCTGTCTTGGGATGAAAGTGTAAATTGCTTGCTGAAATTTTGTTTGGTCGTATATATATATATATATATATATATAATATCTTCCTTTATTTTTCAAACCAGGGAAAATCGTAAAGTTTGCAAAACATGGAAATCCTTTAAAAATTCAAAACGACCGAAATACATGGGTCCTCCCAAGTGTAGCAATTAACTTGCTGAGACTTTCACGCGTTCCGCGCCAACTCGCCGCTTGTTCACATCAATTTGCCTCATTGTCAAACACCCATTTAAAAACATGAAAGAAACGCAAGCGAGGAAGTTTAGGTGTCAACACAATAAAAGGACTAGATTTCCTAAATTTCTGCAAAACCAAAATTGCATTTCGGCGATCTTAGCCTAGTGTATTTTGTAACTTAAAGTGTTGGTGATTAGGTTCCAGACATAGAGGTAACATATGATATATTACCTATCTATATGTCGGATATCTGGCTGCGAGGCAAAGTATAATGCTCACCAAGTGGTGTGCTTTCAGGGAATGCATGATTAAATGATTAATATTGCATTTGATACCACATAGCCCTCGCGTTATCTTACCAGTTATCTGATGATCTGGCATATTCTATGCAAATGTCAGAGCGCCTTGCTGGAAAATGGCATTTGGGCATGTGCCCATGAGATGCTTTGAGTGTCTTAGTAATTACACGTAGAGGTCCTAAGTAGGAGTGCTGTGTGTTCTGGCAGCATACTTATTTAGATCTAAGGTGCCAGATGCAATAGCAGCATATTCACAGAGGAATAAAGTGCATAGTGCAACAAAACATTGACATTTGTCATCTCAGCCTTCAATGCTAGAGTTAAAAAAAACATACTTGAATATGTCACAGGTGCCTGATACATTACCGGCATATATGATGGAACATAAAGTGCATAGTGCAAAAACATGATTAATTGTATCATCTTTAAACCATCACACGTAGTTTGATCAAATGCATCCTTAAAGTGCTTATTGCTCTAGCAGCATATTTCCATTAGTGCAAAGTGCCAACGCTCATAGCAACATATTAGGTTCCAGAATACCAATAAAGTGCATAGTGTGGGTCATGGTTGTTCATCATGCAACACATCTATGTGCAACCCAATTGATCAATTTCGTACTCGCATTCTCTCAGCACTAATGAAACCACCAATTAGAGTAGCATGGGAATTGCAACAATCTTTTGTAACACCTTATTCACCTTCTCCCTCATCAAGATTTAATTCAATACTCTTCATAGACACAAGTGCAGTAGAAACAATCACCTAAAAAACTACTTAAAATCTTAATTCAAACATTGTTGGCATTCGTGCTGTTACGATTAACCATGGTCACATATTTTATGTGCAGCCATTTTGTCGGGGTACTGGAAACCAATCGACGTACAGATGGGAGACTTCTCTTCCAATGTTTGATAAGGGACTCTCATTGTTCTTAGCCAGTTTTACCTCACAAATAACTATCTTGAGGGGACCATAGGAGTTTTCTAGCACCCCAAAAAAGTATATAACTCTTCGTCGATATTATGTCCATTTGGTTGTTTGCTTTCAAAGTCAAGAATACAACAGGTTCTTTTTGTCTTCACATTTTCTCCTTGTTTCCTCCCCTCGGGTCCATTTCTATTTTATGTATCCCAAAGAATATAAAACTGTCTATGTTGGTTTGGTGACAATCAGAGAAGTGTTTCGCCATTGGATAATTTGCATCATTGTGGAGTGTATGCACGTGCTGTTGTATGCAAATTTTTAATTTACACTGTGTGCTGCCAATATACCATTTCTGGCAAGGACAGGTAAGGACATATTCTACATGATCGGTTTCACATGTGATCCATTGTGAAATCCTGACTGTTTGTCCTGTCACCGGATGTGTAAATGCTTCAAAGTTAGTCGCATATTTGCAAATATTGCACCTTGTGCATTTGTGAAACCCCTTCTTTTTAGTAGTCAACCAGTTTGTTTGTGTCTTTGATTCTTCTTTGGACATAACACTCAGGACCAGGATGTCTTTGAAAGATCTGTTTCTTCTGAAGCTTATTTGTGTGCGACTTTTGAGACTTTTCGCCAGGTCTGGGTCTGCTAATAAAATGTTCCAATGCTTTTGAAGAATGTGTCTGATTGTTTTTGCTTGCCTGTCGAACTTAAGGATGACCCTTATGTTTTTTTCTTCTTCTGGTTCCTCTTTTTTATGACAGCTAGTCAGTAAGGTCTGTCTTTCTAGTTGTCTTGCTTTCAGAAAAGCCCTTTCAATGACTCTTTTTGGGTACATCTGTCGTTGGAAACCTGCGACCGTGATCTTGCTCTCTTTGTCATATGATTCTAAGGTGGTGTTATTCCTTCTTAGTCTTACAAATTCACCATAGGGGACACTCCAAATCAGACTCTTTGGGTGTCCGCTGAGCTTATGTAGTGGTGTATTAGAGCCAACCTTTTTCCTATGCAGTTCGCACGTGATTTTGTCGTTGACTACTCTTACATTTAAATAGAGGAAGGTGATTAGTGTCCTGCTGTGAGTTTCTGTGAATCTTAAGTTTTTAGAATTTTGATTCAATTTTTCAACAAACTCCAGCCAACCCTTTGAGGTCCCATTCTAGATAATGAACAGATCATCGATATATCTGAGCCACAAAACAACATTCTGTGTAAATTCCTGGTTTGTATCCGACCAGACCTCTAGTTCCTCCCATGCTCCCATCATGAGGTTGGCATACGAGGGTGCAAATGTTGTACCCATTGCAGTCCCTTGGACCTGCCTGAAATATTCATCATTGAAGAGGAAATCGTTGTTAGTTAAGCATTGATCGATCATTTCCATCACCATTTGAGTATGTTGTAGGTAATTCAATGATTTAGTGTTCAAATAATGTAGGCACGCTCTTTTTCCATCCTCATGTCCGATGGATGTGTATAAAGAGACAACATCCATCGTTGCCATTAAGTAGTCCGCTTCCCAAGGGATAGCTTCAATTTTGCACAAAAAGTCTGTGGTATCTTTTATCTATGAAGGAAGTGCAGAAACGAAAGGAAACAGTACCTCATCCGTGTATTTGGACACATTTTCCAATGCTGACCCCATGAGACAAACTATGGGTCTCCCAGGTGTTTTGTTTTTTGATTTTTGTGAACTTTCGTTAAAAAATATATGGTGGGTGTTATGACATGACTGATCCACAAAAATGTAGACGTCTCTTCGGATATAATGCCCCTTTGATCCCATCTATCAAGGAATAATTTCACTGTCTGTTCTAGTTCTTTCATGGGATTGGTCTTTAATTTCATATAGCAGCTTGTATCCTTGAGTTGTTTATACGCCTCCTTGATGTATTCATTTATATGGAGTAAAACTATATTTCGCCCCTTATCCGAGGGTTCTGTTATGCAGTCCTTCAACTCCTGGAGTTCCTTCAGGGCTCGTCTCTCATTCAATGTTAAGTTGTCTTTGAGTGTTAGATTTTTAGTTCTTCTGCGTAAACTTTTTAGGTCCTCAATTACTAGATTATGAAACACCTTGATGTTGCTTCCGACATTAGTGGTTGGATTAAATCTAGATTTGGATTTCAAACTGCTTTTTGCCCTCCAATCTGTGTTGATTCCTACTTCTGTAAAATCGATGGGCTGAATTGCTCCTCCCATGCCTCTACCTCTTTCGAGTTCCATAAGATCTGACAATATGTCCAATTCTGTGATTTCAATTTCTTTTCTACCTGTTTGTTCCTCCTTTTTGCGTTGGTGCCAACAATTAGTTGCAAAAAATTTCTTGCGCCATACCTTACGGATGAAATGGTCCAGATCTATTCTGGTCTCTACATAGTCATATTTTGCGTTTGGACGGAAGTTAAGACCCAAACTTAGTACTTTGTGTTGGGTAGCGGTTAGAGTATGATTAGACATATTTATTATCTTAAAAATACCCTCATTGGGTTCACTGCCACCACTCATTTGCCAGAGCGCAGAGATCTGGCCGGGATATTGTTCAGAGAACCTCCTGTTCCTTTGCATTTCCACCTCTTTTTTGTTTGTTCTTTTTACCGTCTTGGCGCAGCAAGCACATTTCGTCTGAAAAAATGTAAACGCGTCTGTGGCTCCTCAATGTCGCTCCCCGTCAGATCTGATTCTGATAATGAGGAGGTTTCACTGGTGCTTGCTATTCTTTCTTCGGTAACTGGTGGAGGCTTATTGAGGGATGCTTGTCTTAGTTGATCAAACCTTTTTGCAAAAGTATACACTCTTCCTGTTTCATAGTCTTCCTTGACCCATTGAAACTTTCTTTGTTTTCTTTGTTTAATTTCTTCCTCATATTCTGTTAGGTTCTTCTCAATAGTACTCTTTAGCTTCCTCCCCTCTTCCGTTTCTGTTAGCAGTTTCAATTTTTCTTCCACTTCTGTTTTTTCTAACAGTGCAGAACGGTCACTGCCTGCATATTTAATAAGCAAAAGTAGGAAAGTCTTTCAGCATCCATTCGTGGCATCACTCCATTCTTGTGACATAAGTGTATCCTGTTCTTCAAATGATGGAATTGTTAGGATTCTCAGCCCTCGTGGTATTCTGCCCACTTCTATGCAATTTGTGAGTGAATGTTCTTCCCACCATTGACTCACTTCCTTAGTTTGCAATTTTTCTAATTCTTTAGGCAGGCCGATCTCACTGTCATTTTTGGGCATTGCTGCAATGGGTATATTTTTTTAATTGGCTTCAATGTTTCATTAAATAATGTGAGGGCTTGTGTCTGTCATGTTGCTTCTTTGTGCACTTGGGAGTTAGCCATGTTTTTAGTTCCCCTGGAAAGGAAGTAGCAGGGGTGTGGAAATACCGGCTCATCGATCTGTAAGCTATGTCTGAAAACAGACAAAAGCTGCATAGCTGAGGAACTCTATTTAAAAGTCTTAATAGTCTTTTGGAGTCGTGTGCTACTACAAGGAACAAAGGTTGCAAAAATCTTATTATGTAAACACTTTCCTGCATCCCAGTGCAGCCTCCGTACTTACCACGCTCCACTTTTCCACCCGTTCTTCAACGTGTGGGTCCGTCTTGCAAGAGGGTTTTCTGGCCACTGCCCCGTAATCACGTTAGTTTTCATGTTATTATGCTACAATCCAAGCAACAGTGGGACACAAAGCCGACTTTACCCGTGTTAGCCACGTGCTCCTCCTCCAAAGATCGCAATGGTGCTATGCTCTGCGCCGACACGTTCTGGCGTGTAATAATGTTCACGATTCAGCCTTGCATGCAGGAAATTTGAGCTGCACTCTCCACAGAAATAAGGGCAAACCAATCCAATTTGGAAAAAATGCTGCCGGGTCCACACATTTGTTTTAAAAAAATATCTTCCTTTATTTTTCAAAACCAGGGAAAATCGTAAGTAAATATATATATATATATATATGGACACGAATTGTACCTTATAAAATAACATGTAACATATTGATCATGATTTCAGTAAATTATAGTGACTTTTCATATTACAATGCACATGTTTCTGACAACTTATCGATGCAAGTGTCTGTACGATGATATATCAAGAATACTAATGGCACTCCATTACATAAGGTACGATAAATTTAGTCACAAAGGTATCCACTGTTTACATATTCCAGTACGGTAAGCACCATGCACTTTATCAAGCCCAGGGAATCTCTTGCACTATCAAGCTTCCTAAACCCTCAACAGCAGTACGGTATGCACTATGCCCAAACAAGATTCTCAAATTCCCAACAGCATAAGACACTTTATAAATTCAGAGTCCAATGGTCCACTAGCGGCACTGTGCTTATAGTACAGTATATTACGAAATAATAAAAAATGCACATGGCACTTATATAAAATACTGAAAAACCAACAATGGCCCATCTGCCGTATTGTCTCTATAGTACAGTATATTACGGTGTAACAAAAATGCACCTGGCACTTTACTATATAAAATAATAAAGCACTAGGCACTTTACAAAGCGGAGGCAGCGCTTAGGACAATGAAGTTTTGCAGATTGACAAATGCATCCGACACTTTATCAGATATTATGTAAACACTATGCGTTTATTGAATCTGTATGTATGCATATTATATATATATATATATATATATATATATATATATATTTGTGTCACAATGCAATATACTGAATAACATGTATATATATTTTTTTAAAGGAGTACGTATGGAACACAAAACACATAGCTTGCATCTCTATGTCAAACCAATACAACTTAAATGACAAATAGAATGGGAAATCCAACATGGCCGCCTCCTACGGACAAACAGTCCATAACGAATGACAAGTCTAGTGTTTTAAAGTAGAGGAAGGAGCTTACATGGGAAAAAGGCAACTGGTTCAATTGAATGCATTCATTGTGTGAGTAACAATCCGACGAAGCCCGTTTTGGGTGAAGCGGGTTATTGTGTGTTCACGTGTGTTTGTCCACCTACAAATTAATAAAGGACTACTACTAAGGTGACAACGTGGCTCTGTGGCGTGGTCCTTGGCTTGATAATGGAGGAGTGCCTCTGTAAACTGTCCTATTTGAGTTTTGTTTGTTCTATATAGAAAGAGACAGAAGAGAGAAAGAGAAGGAGAAGAAAGAAAGATTTAAACAAAAACAAAATAAATGCAATGATAATGAAAACATTTTGTGTATATATATATATATGGGGGATGGGTGTAAAGGGTTAAATGTTTTGGGGTATTCGGGTGGGGTTAGAAGCATAGGGAAAGGGGGGTTTGGGAGCAGGACTTTCCTAGACCCCCAATTAAAAAAAAAAACATTTTATTTTCTTCGTTATTTCTACATTCGTTTAAATCACATGTAACTATTTATATGTTCCTTTGTGTTAAAAAGCTAGGAATTACATGCATAACTTACTGTAATAGCATTTCTGATGATTGCATCTGCTTAGATTCACATGCTGTGCATATAGTCCGTCATCTATTGGTAATCGCAGAGCATTGCTTCTTTTTTTGGAGGATCGTAAGGAGACGTCAACATGGGCGTGACTGTAACCCTATCCCGAACATGACGTGTAGTGTACCCAAAATCCCTTGTGAGTCGAGGTCCCTCTGATTGCATCTTTTCTGCAATGAGGGAGCCATATGTTATGTTACCTGGACTTGTAGAGCGCACGGTTGCCCAAAGGCATCATGGCGCTGGTGAGGAAGCTACCGAACAAGAAAATCAGTGAAAAGCCAAAGAACTAGAATAGAGTGATTTTCAGAGCTTTCCTGAAGGCCAGATGATTAGAGGTAGACTTGAGTAGCAATGGGAGGGTATTCCACAGTTGGCCACAGCAACGGAAAAAGCTCTGCCACCGAGTCTTTCCCGGTTGTACCTGGGAACCACAAGTAGATTGGTGGTCGAGGAGCGGAGATTACATTCCGGGATATATCGGAAACATTTGGTTTGAAGGAATTCAGCTCCTAGGCCCTGAATTGCCCGGTGGACAATACACAGCGACTTGAACTTAACTCGCTGAGCCACTGGAAGCCAGTGGAGTTGGCGGAGCACTGGCGAGATATGCGCGTCATAAGGAGAACCAGTGGCTAGTCTAGCTGCCAGGTTCTGCATACGTTGAAGTCGTTGGAGAAGGCCCACCGGCTGAGAAAGGTATAGGGAGTTGCAATAGTCCAACCGTGAAAGGACTAATGCAGCCACCACGGGAGGGCGCATGACTTCCGGGATCATAGGGAGGACCCCTAATCTGGTAGTGGGCGGATTGACATGGATAAAGAGGCGGACAGAATAACCCCCAAATTCTTCACTTTGTCCACTGGACAGGGCAGGGGGCCCAATGACATAGGCCAAAAAGCAGGGGTCCATAGTAAGGGCTGGGATGGCAACCCACCAACATCACCTCCGTTTTATCGCCATTGAGCTTGAGCCAATTTTGGTCCATCCAGACACCGACTGCTTTTAAACAGTCATGAAGACAGGCTGAGACCTCAGTTTGATCCTGATCCAAACGGATCAGGATTTGAGTATCATCAGCGTAGGAATAACAATTTAGTCCATATGAGCGGATAAGGCAGACCAGCGCCCAGATATAAATATTAAATAGAATAGGGGAAGAGACGATCCCTGGGGAACACCGCAAGTGAGGGCACAGGGGGAAGAAAGGAAAGGGGGCATAGCAAGGGTCTGAGTGCGATCTGCGAGAAAAGAAGTAAACCAAGAAAGGACCGGGCCAGAGATCCCGATTTGTGCTAAACGTGAAAGAAGGATAGGATGTCCACCGTATCAAATGCGGCAGACAAATCCAACAGAATCAGAGCTCCAACTCCACCCGCGTCAACAAGTCTAAACATATCGTCTTGCACTGAGACAAGCACACTCTCCGTCCCTCTCCCTGGCCTAAAGCCTGCCTGGGCATGATTAGAAATCTTTGAGGATTCCAGAAAGGAAGACAGAAGGGGCGTGACCAGAGATTCCAAAGGTTTAGACAGGAACAGGAGCAGGGATATAGGGCGAAAATTAGAAGGAATAGTAGGATCAAGTGACGGCTTCTTAAGAAGAGGAATAACCCTTTCAGATTTGAGCTCCATATGACTATCGTAAGTACAGAGACAGAAGATGCAACATGTCTATGTTCCTTCTACTCCATGAGGCGACGAAGGGTGGGCACATGTGAATCTAAGCAGACGCAATCATCAGAAATACTATTACGGCAAGTAATGCATGTCTTCTGATACTTGTTAATCTGCTTTGAATCACATGCTGTGCATAAACTAGCAAGCAGTACTCATGAGATGGTGGTTGAATGTGTGAAGGAACAGTAGGAAAGATGTCTTAGCACTGCTTGTCCCACCTGAGAATCAGACCTAGAGTGTGAATCTAGGCAGTAGTTATGTGTAAAGGTTTGTACAGAACTCCAGGTTGCTGCTTTACAAATGGACTCAAGAGGAACATTTGCAATGAATGCTATGGAAGCCTCTGTGCCCCGAGTAGAGTGTGCTCTAGGCGTGAAGGGCAGATCACTCTTGGAAAGAGTGTAGCACAGTGTGATGCAGTTAATGATCCACTTTGAAATAGCTGATTTAGAGACCTGTTCCCCTTCTCTACGAGCTGTCACTAAAACGAAAAACTGATTTGTTTTTCTAAGTGGTCTTGTTTTTTCCAGGTAATAGATCACCACTCTCCTGCCACGTTAGTGGAGTTCGTTCTGGAAAAAAGTGGGTAGTTCTATTGATTGATTCACATGGAACTTTGAAAAATATTTAGGCGCAAATCGTGGTTGAGTGTGCAGGACCACCTTATCCTTGTGAATCGTGACAAATTGGTCTTGAACTGATAAGGCCTGCAGTTCACCAATTCCCCTTATGAAAGTGATTGCCACCGAGAAGGCCGTCCTGTAAGTGAGCGCTTTAAGGCTACCCTTATACAGAGTTTTAAGGGAGGCCCCATTAGTCTAGTAAGTACAACGTTCAGGTCCCGAATGGGAGCGGAGTAAGAAATAGGGGGATGAAGTCTTTTAACCCCTTCCATAAAAGCCTTGATCACCAGATTTTTCCACCACGAAACCTTCTTCTGGGACGTGGACCTTTAAGGAATTGAAAACCAGCCTGAATCTAGTAGGTGAGTTAGGTATGGGACAATATGTGTTGGTGTGCATTCAATAGGATTGATGTTCTTGCCATTGCACCAGATGACAAAGCGTTTCCATTTGCTGGAGTAGCAATGTCTGGTATTAGGTTTCCGTGCTTCCCTAAGTATGTCCATACATCTTTGAGGGAGTTGGAAGTGCCCGAACTCTATGACCTCAGGAGCCAGGCTGCTAAATTGAGAGTTTGCGGGCATGGATGAAGTCTCCCCCCTGTCTTGTGACAGCATGTTATACAGGCATAGCAGCTTCCTGGGAACAGAGACTGACATTGCCATGAGATGAGAGAACCAAGGTTAGCGGGCCCACATCGGGGCAACCAGAATCATTGCGACTGGTTCCTGGTGCATCTTGTGCACTATCTTGTTGAGCAGGGGAGTTGGGGGGAAAAGCGTAGACACAATTCCCTGACGCTGTTATCCAGAGTCTGTTCCCCTTGGAGCGGTTATGGGGGTACTGTAAAAACTGTAAAAACTGGAGGTTATCTGTACTCCTTCTCTCTATATGGCAGAGTAAAAGCACAGAGTACACCAGCCAAGGTTCTCTATTCGGTAGCTGGGGACGAGCAACCAAGGCTTGAGCTGTCAGGAGAGGATGCAGGCTGGTTCTTAAGTACAGTGTAGTCTCCAAGCACCCACAAAGGAATGTCCACACACTAGGTTAGTGAAAACACAGTCTTTATATAAATAAGGCTTTGATTATGTACACACACAATAACACACTTTGTGCTCCTACAATTCTAGAATGGTAAATATATACAGTCTCAATGTGGAACCATAATTACTCTTGATTCCATTAAAATCCATCAACTGCACTCAAATGTCATACAAATCAGTTAATAAAGTGAACCAACAACAGACATAGGAGGAAAGCAGGTGGGTTAAAACAATAGACAGAATACTGGTCCCCTATCCCTAGGCACAGTTCTGTATGAGGATCCCCCCCACCTGGGCAACCTGTAAATAAGGATATAATACAACCCCAGTCCGTATTTTTTTTCTCTGAGTCTTATAAGAAGGGTTCTACTACCCCAATGTACCTGGAATAGCAGAGTTCGACGTCAGGTCATCGACGGATCCGTCTTGGCTGGCTCCCTTTAAGGCAGGAGCCTCGGATCGTCGAGATCCCACAAGGAAACGGAGAACAAAGGTGGTGAGGCAGCTACTTCGGTCCTGGACGTCCTGCGAAAATGAGGCGAGTGCACCTAGACGGCGACAGTTAATTGCCGAAAAGAGTCACTGAAGAACTTTGGCCCAGCAAGGGCCTCGAGTCGTCGGCATCTCTACGGTCTTTGGGTTGGGGGAAACCCACCGGTCGATGCTCCTCAGTGCAACGATAGCCTCGACTTTCTCCCGCAGGACAAAGCGGTCAGCGGTACTGGCGAGAGTGTCCGAGAATTCAAAGTGTCTTAATCAATGGAGCTTTGTGGCTCCGGTCGTCGGCGGCTCGGCATCAAGCGGTTCCCGCTACTGGGCAATACAGCTTCGACGGGCCTCCAGCGGTTATAGCAAACCTGCGAACCCTGGTCGACGACGGTGGACGGCTGTCCGGTGCTTCTCTTTGTTCTTGTCGGTGGGCCCCGTCTCCGGTTAACAGTCTTTCGAAGGCTGGCTTCCAGGGCGTTTCAGCGAAGGTTAGCAGTGCACGATTGTCCCTCATAGCTTGGAGAGAGGTCTCCTAGCCAAGTCCTCTCTCCAATCAGTCTCGACGTCACAGCAGCTTTCAGATTGCGGTGAAGGGAACAGCAGTCAATCTACTTCTTCAGGCTCGGCTTCGAGAATAAGCACCAGTTTCGACTTCAGCTTATGAACGATTTCTAGCAGTGAGAGGCCTCCGATATACTGTTCTGTCTCTCATTCAGTCTGCTGGGTCACACTCAGGCAACCAATCACTCAGAAGGGCATTCAGCTGTCAGGCAGCCAATCAGGCTCACAGTGCATTCAGGCCATCCTCCTCCCTCTCAGACACTCACAACAGGGAATGTGTATTGGGACAAGTACCCAGCCATTCAGCCCTCCACACTGCATTCATACCAGTTTCGGGCAGGGCTGTCTCAGTCTTTGTGTCACATACCAGAAACCCATATCTAGAGGTGCATATTGATCATCCACTCCATTCACCCAGGTCCCACCCCAAGGGTCTACCCACAACAAACAGTCACTGGGAAGGCTCCAGACAGTCTGGCCTGGACTTTCCCACAATACCATATATGGAACTTCCACCCAACAGCCAGTCAGGGGGAAGGAACAGAGTCAGGGCATCCCAGGACTTGGGGAAAAACAAGCCAACAGACAATAGAATGCAAGAGGCCACAGGGGCCATCGTGTCTCTTATCAGGAATCAACTGATTCCAATGGCAGAGCCTGGGTATCCCAAAATGGAGGATACTCAGAGCACCTGTCAAATTCACCATGGAGGTGCCACCAGCCCATACCCTGCTCTGTGGGACACACATAGGTGCCCAAAAACATACACTAGGGGTACAGGGTTGTACCCCCACCCATGGGTGCCATAAGGGTATCCCAAGGGTCTGTACACCAAACCAAAAAGAGGAATAGCTGCAATAAAATAACACAGAACATACACGAAAAAGGACTACAGAACAAGGACAGGAAGGCCCTTTCCCTCAAATGCATTTCCAGCATCACAGGTACCTGGAGGCGTAATCTGGGCATTGTGCGTTAATCAGAGTTGCGAACAAGTCGATCTCTGGGAAGCCCCTGTCTGCAAAGACGTTGAAAACAATGTATTCATATAATCGTCACTCGTACTCTACAGGTAGTGGGAAGTCTCTGCTGAGTACATCCGCCAGAAGATTGAGTTCCCCTGGAACATGTTGTGACAGGAGGAACATCTTGTGTTTGAGACCCCATTTCCATATTTTCTGAGACTGTTTGGATAGCCCAGGAGAGTGACTTTCTGGGCCTTGAACACCCCTAGCAGTTCCAACAGGTTTATGTGGTTGGTTGCTACCGCTGGGGACCACACGGCATGCGTCGTCTGAAGGAGGGAAGTCCCTCACCCAGTCAGAGATGCGTCCATGGTGAGAATGGCTTCTACTGCGGGGGTGGTGAAGGTCTTCCCTTGCAAGAGGTATTCCCTTGACCACCACTGCATAGAGTGAACAAGGTCTGCCGAGACAACCACTAGATCGTCCCATTGTCCGCTGGCCTGACACCATTGGCTCAAGAGCCCCTCTTGCATGGGACGCATGTGCAAAACATGCATGTGGAACTAGATAAATGCACGAGGCCATCATCCCCAAGAGTCGCATGGCTTTGCGTACATTCACCTTGCGATTGGCTACATATGAGGAATCTGGAACAGCATGTTTTGAACCCTCTCATTGGAGGGAAAGACAAGACCATCTTTGGTCCGAATTACAGTCCCCAGAAACTGCTCGACTTGGCTGGGGTCTAGGCTGGACTTTTTCTCGTTGATTGAGAACCCTAGACTGAAGAGGAGATCTACCGTCTTCTGGGAATTTGTTAGACATGTTTTGTACGAATCCCCTGTTATTAGTCAGTCGTCGAGGTACAGGTAGACTGGAATGGACTGCCTGCGCAGGTGAGAAGCTACTACCGCCAGTACCTTCGTGAAAACCCATGAGGCTGAGGTAATGCCGAAGGGAAGGACCTTGAACTGATACTGCTTGTGCTCTATCATAAATCTTAGGTACTTTCTGTGTGCTGGCAACATTGAAATATGAAAGTATGCATCTTTCATATCCAAAGTTACCATGTAATCTCCCTGCACCACCAGTGGGATTACTTACTGCAATGTTGTCATTCTGAACTTTTGTGGTTTGACAAATTTGTTTGCTGGGCGCAAGTTTAACACAGGGCCTATGGTGAGATCTTTTTTGGGTACAAGGAAGTACACTGAATAAATACCCTTGTTTACCTGATGAATGGGGCGACTTCTATGGCTCCCTTTTCCTGTAGGATCTGCACCTCTTCCAGCAGGATTTGCAGGTGTGCTGATAGGCGTCTGCTCTTTGTTGGATGGTATTGAGGTGGCCGGTGGAACTCGATACAATAACCGTGGCCTTGAGCACCCACTGGTCTGATATGACCCCCCCCCCTTCTTCCTATGCATGAAGGAATGATGACAACCGTCCCTTCGACTGGAGAGGCATGGGAGGGGACCCGGACTTGCGAGTCAATTTGATGCAGAGGCCAGGAAGCCTCTTGGGGTGGAGTTTCTGACTCTACCCATTTGCCCCCTCTGCATGTATTGGGTGGTGCCAGCTTAACCTTTGTCCAGAGGACCATGGGTCATCTCCTGCCCCATACTGTCCGTGTGGAGAACGGGAGGAGGACTGGCCCCGAAAGGAAAAGCAAGGGTTTGCACCTCTCCGCTGTTGAAAAGATTTGGCTGAGTGATTGGAGAGTCTCATGCTCTTTAGAAACCGTTTTAAGTCGTCATCCACAGCCTTACTGAACAAGTTTGAAATCCTCCACTGGCCTGTTTATCAAAGAGGCCTGAGACTCTGGCTTAAAACCTGCATTTTTTTGGCAGGCGTGCCTCTTGAGAAGTGTACCCTGTACCAAGGGCGTCCCGTCGTCTCTGTAGCGTCTAGTGTGTTTTTAAAGAGGTTGTGTGTCACCTGTCTTCCCTCAGAGACGACCACCAGCAGACATGATCGTGTGGGTTCAGGGACCACCTGGACGCCCTACTGAAGCAGGTTCCACTGCACATCACTGTAACTCGCGAGAAGAGTAGTATTATTTGCCACTCTGGTAGAACATGCTGCCGACGTGTTGATTCGCTTGCCAAGGGTATAGAGTTTCTTGCAATCTTTGTCGGGGGGAGCCTCTGCAGTAGACAGAGGTGCACCAGCCCTTTTCCTGGTGGTGGTAACAACCAGGAATCTGGTTACTTATCCGTGTATGGCACAAGAGTTTATAACGCAAGCTCTGAACCACATCATGAATGTAATGATTCTCTGTTTAAAAACAAATGCCAATAAAAACATTTAAAAATAAATAAACAACCAGGAATCTGGTGTGCATGCACCCAAATGTACATTGGGTCAGATGGAGAGGGGCGAAACAGTTTCTGAACCCAAGGGTTGACAGTCCTTGTAAGGGAAGGGGACAGTAAGGAATGGCAGGGGAATAGCCTGACTTGTGGGAGGTTTTTCCTTTAGAATGTCCTCAACAAAATCAGAGTCATGTGTGGCAATTTGGAAGTGGTCTGTGGCCCTATTCAGGATGGCATTGAAAGCCATTTGGTTGTCAATAGGCGATGGCTGCCTCTGTTGAGGCGATGAGGGCGGGTCCAGACAAATGACGTCTGGGTCAGAAGTTGGAGTGGGTGAGAGCCGAGGTGCTTCATCTGCTGGCTGATCTTGTCTTCAATCTCGGCACTGGTCAGTAGTATCCTGCCCAAAAGGATTGTGTTCATGACTGTAGAGGTCTCCTCTGGCTCTGAAAACTCAAATACCTCATCTTGTTGAGTTTGAGTTGGAAGCTTCTGCAGCTTTGGTAAAATGGGACAGGAGGAGTCCTCCCGGGGTCACTTAGGAGTAATGAACCTTTCAGAAAAGTCTATACATTGTGATATCTTGTCCATGTAATTTTCAAACCTCTCTCTGGTCCACAGGGATTAAGGAGTGGTGTCTGGAGGAGTGCAAAGCTCTCTAGAGGGAGGGGATTTATCAGATAAAGCCCTAAAGTGGGGCTGTGGGCTTTCAGAGTACTCCTCTCAATGAGAGGGTGTGCTTTTCGGTCGCTCCGCCACCAAAACAATAGCCGCAAGACTCTTGTGTATCTTCGGCAGCTGTATGATGTGCCTGTAGGTGCCATTGCGGTTACCGGCTCCGCCAAAACATATGGAGCTAACACACTCTTAGACGGCGTGTTGGTACAGGTGCTTTTTCAAAGAGACGCCCTTATGAGTGGAATGCATGGATACATGCCGAGAATATGTATTCAGGAAGGATGCCGGACTGTGAGGTTTGTCAGGCACCGGCCAAGTTTTCAGCTGGCTCATTGGCATCTGATGCTTCTTTGACGTGTCCGTCGAGGGAGCACGGGGGGTTGGTATGCTTATTCTTGGGTGGTGCGTGTGTGCCCCTGTTGCTGGGGTGTGATCTCCCCATAGCAGTACCGGTGGCCTGCCTGTCGGGCCGGGGTCGGGCACCTGGGAACCTGACTGTTCTGCCGCAAGGTCTATGGCCTCCACATCAGCGCCATAGCTCCCACTAGAGTCCTTGTCACTTGAGGCGACGGCACCAACAGGAGAACGACTTTTGGCTTGAATTGTGTCGCCGCCCACCGCTTTGTCCACCGATGTTTTAACGTTTTAGGACGACCGAGTTTGCAGGACTTACAGCATTGCTTGCCGTGATCACGAGGTAAGCACCTATTGCATTTGCAATGTGTGTCCTTCCAAGGGTATTTGCCGTTGCAGACAAAACTTAAATGGAGTCCTCTCCATAGCAGAGGTGAAAGGCAGCAGCCAGACAAGGAAGAAGGGGAACAGAAAATGCATTCTCAGAAAATAATAAAATCGGGGCCCCACTCTCCCTACTGTAAGGGCATAGCCAGAGGGCAGAGGCCACACGGTCGACAGACGTCGATCGATTGATGCGCCAGTCGCCAAAGCAGCAGTTGGATGTTGTCGGCGTAGATATCCACAAAGTGTTCCTTTGAAGGGAAGTGTAAAGACTAAACAACCATGGGTCATGGAACAACGAATAAATACCTTTGCAATATTAACTCTGACAAGCTCTTCATAAGGTGACCAACTAGTTGGCGGGAAAAAAAAAAATCACCTGAGGGACCTCGGCGCGTGAGGGATTTTGGGTACACTACACGTCATGTTAGGGACAGTGTTACAGTCACGCCCATGTCGATGTCCCCTTTCAATCCTCAAAAGAAAGATGCAATACTCTGCGATTACCACTAGATGCCAGACTATATGCACAGCATGTGATTCTAAACAGATTAACAACCAACAGAAACCTGGTTTCATAGAGACCAGCTGGATGTATATATCACTGTTTAACCAGTAAGACTAGAGTTGTTCCATTGGTAGCTTGAATTATAAAACGACTGCTTGCTTTTTCTCAGCCTTCTATTCTTACTTCCCAGCAGGCTTCTTTTCTACCTTGGATGTTGAGCCCTGTGTCTTTCCTTTTGAGTTAAGAGGCAGCATAGTGTTCATCTCTTGACCAGGTCTCAGAATTGCAGTTTGTCCCTGAAGTTATACCTGGTGTGACTTGGATGTCGTCCCTTCTCCCCTAGTGGGAGCCCCTTCCCACGAGGCCAAGGAGGTGAGGCTGCAGCTGTCATGATGCATACCCCCGGACATCCAGACCACGTTCATCAGCACCGGGAGCAGGCATCATGTTGCCTTGAGAAAACCCAGCAACCCCTGTTACGGGCTGTCTGGGTTCAGTCCTGGCGCCTATGGCGCCAGGCTCATATGAGACATCAGTCCCATAGGTGCACACTTACCTGATGCAGACCATGCTGCAAGAAGATCCTGAAGTGGGAGAATGGAAAACCAGACTCCCGTCCTTCACCTCTCGCGCTTGGCCTAGAGGGTCGCGGCCCAGACACCCGCCACGAGAAGAGTTTGCCCATTTACCAGATGACCAAATACCCTGGTACAGAAACATACGGATGTGTCCATCTGCCTGCCCAACAGCCCGCACTGGCCATGCCGACACCTGCGGCACGGACCAACTAGACTGAAATCTACACATCGTTAGAGATGCCATGACGACCTAGATAACGGGAAGCACCGCTGAACTATTATACACGCTGAACATTTCCACACCAATCTACACGAAGAACATACTCAGTGCTCTGACGTAGGCGACAGGCTTATTCACGGACGTGCATCTTTATTATTTTTACATAGGCTTTCAGAATGCAGAAACGCAAGACGCACCATGAGCTCATTTATAACGCTTGCTCACGCTTCTCTTGAAACCCGTTACCATCATGAGAGATATAATGGAAACACGATACTGGCCATGAAACTGTATGCCACTATAACCTAAAGCATCCATGCACTAAATGGATTACTCGTGCACCAGGCCCAAGTAGGCCCCAAGCAAGAGTTCCCGTGGACATTAACAAAGCAAAAGTCAGGTTGCTGAGCCTGCAGAAAGAACCCAGTGGAGCAACCAGCCAAGGTCGTACTGTTGCAAACCCACAGTCAAGAAACAAATCTTCAAAGGCACGATGTTGCAACCTCGCACTCCACGTACCAATGTTAAAATCATATCTGCAAATTAAACCAGACATACAGTGGAAAAACAATATTAATTGTGCAGAATTATGCCTCAAACACGGTCCCTCCCCACGTGACCAAGCCGAACCTGACGAGATGCCAAAACCCAGGAGAGAAAAGGCGTCTGGGTACCTCGCTACGAGACGCAGGCCGACACACTTGAAAGGCTCAATGGACACCTGCTACAGTGGGAACGGTCAGTCTCCCACCTATGAATAAATCCTCACATTGCCTGCACGTACCCATACTGAAACACTGTTGCAACCACAGGTGCACCGTGTGCTGGGAACAACGGTGGTCCCAGGCTGGGGAGCTCACGGATGCACCAATCAGAACATGAGGTTCTTATCTCAGACGTCAGTAACGTTAGCCAATCCTCAGGGGTCTTCATGTAACAATTCTTATGTATCTAATTGTAGGGACAACCCAGATATACCACCTGACTACACCTTAACCACTAATATCATTCTCTATAGGCGTACTATACTAACCCCACCACTCGAGCAACCAATCAAGAGTGGCGATAGGTTCTTTTGGTAACTTTTTGGAATGACGCAAGTAGCGCGTCATAATGTAGTAAAAAGGGCCTGCGAGCCCCACTATTGTGTGTGTGTCAGGACGAACGCGTGCGCTCCTTGACCCATCCCTGCCGTTTGCATAATAAACGACAGAAGTTGCCTTGCTCCTTGTGTGTGCCTCATACTCTGTCTCGATCCGAGATATACACGGGAGGAGTTGGGGCCTCCCTGCCCGGAGGTCTGCGGACGGCCCGGCCGACCCCGGCAGAATTCCCCCCCGACAAGTTGGAGGCACTGCTGAGATCTGTTTAAGATCGACTTTTATTTTTTATTTTTCCAGGCACTCCCGTTGCGGGGAGGCCCGGCGGCGCGGCCCCCTCTGCCGTTGCCCCCTTCTGAGGACTACAGGACCATCGCGGAGCTGCGAGAGGACCGGACAGCGCAATCCGGATATTGGCCCTCGGGAGCCGGTTGAGAAGTATCCCGCCCGCGGTCGGCGAGTGTCCAGACGTGGTCCAGACGAGGGGAGGTGGCGAGCCGCTTGGAGGGGTGCACGCAGTCGAGCGGCCCTGCATCGAGGGAACTTGGTGAGCATGACACGCACAACAAGCAATGCGAAATTGTGAGGGAGGGGGCGGAAGTAAATAAGGGAGGAGGGAGGTATTGTAAAAAGGTGGGGTGAAGGTTTAATTGAGTGATGATAATGGAATGAATGGTAGTGAATTGAGTGCGAGAGAAGGCGGCTAACGTTACGCGAAAGAGGGGGGCAGGGCACGAGAACAACACGTGCAGACGCTCGCAACAAAAAGCTAACGTTACGCGAAAGAGGGGGGCGGGGCACGAAAACATCACGTGCAGCCGCTCGAAAGACACTGATTGGCCTAAATCGCGACTACGTGTGAGGGTGGGTGTGTGTGGTTTCCTACGATTTGACATTTATCATTCAATGAGTAGATGAGGTTCCCTATTGTTCGAGCAAGAAACTCGATAGGTAGATGAGGTTCCCTATTGTTCGAGCAAGAAACTCGATAGGTAGATGAGGTTCCCTATTGTTCGAGCAAGAAACTCGATAGGTAGATGACGTTTCCCTGTGGGCGGTGGCTAGTTACGTAGTTGCCCAAAACGGAAGATAATTGGCTGGTTAAGCCCTCCTGTTGAGGGGCGTATCACACGCGAGGCGACGCAGCGTGCGCAGTCCGGTTATAGTATTGATGAGATTACCTTGTTCCAGGAGAGACAGGAAGACAGCTGTAGGGTTAGCGGGGTAGATTGCAAGTGTATTTTGAATTTAAAGAACATAACACGAATATACCAGTAGTTCGAAGAAATAGGTGACGTCACCAGTAGGGATTTAGTAAGATATCGTGAACACAAGAAGCTTTGGGTTTGACACTGGTGGGGAAGAGAAACATGATAAAGGAGCGGACACGGAGATAAACGATAAACGAGTGGATCAAAGAGGAGAAGGGGAAGGGGGCGTGGCTGCGCACGGAGAACGCCGGCCACGGCAAGTGTAAAGGTGGGAGGAGAACGGGGAAAAAGGACGACTGTGTAAGATCGTCGTAAGGGGTACGCAGCTGCAGGGGGCTGCGTGCGCTTCGGCCGCAGGGGGCCGTAGGGGAAGGAATATAATATAACATCATAAATATATTTGTTTTATAATTTTTTTTTTTTTTTTTTTGATTATTATGATTGCATAATTTGTCAAAGGATTGTCGTAAGTCCCCACACTTGCGGGGCAAGGTAAGCAATAAAAGGTTGTATGTTGCAAACTGGTAGCAAGGGGAAGGGTAAGAAAGGGTGCGCTAGTATGTCATACGGGAGAGGGTTGGGAGGGTGGGGGAATACCCTCACTACCCCACTACAACATATATGCACCACACTGCCACCACATAGGGAGAAGTTAATTAAGTACAGCATAGAGTGGACCCAGGGGACGGACAACAAAATGTTGACACCATGGCCGCCTAATGGTAGCTTTGACCCATATGCCCAACATTCACTATTAAACCATCTGCACAATACATACAAGGGGAAGAAGTTGGCAAACCATGTGGAGGTGTTTAACTTATGGAGGATGTTCCAGGGGTCTAGACCAGGACCAAATGGAATGTTCACTATGGGGGAAACACCGGAAGAAAAGGAGATTAAGAAAGAAGGAACGGATGGGGAAAAGGAGAGTGAAGGAACAAAGAATATGGGGAATGAAAAATTGGGTGGAGGAAAGGTTGATAAATTAGCTGACATAAAACAGGAACCGAGCAATGAGATACCCTTAACACCGGGAGTGAAAACAGAGGGGGGAGGGTTGTACCCTTTAAGAGAATTAGGAGAAATAAAAGGACAGTTAAGGGCGGCTGAAGGATACTCAAACCCGGCATACAGCCCTCCACCATATGTGGCTCATGGAAAGATACCAATGGGGGACGGGAGGAGAGAAGAGCAGACTGTAGAGATAGGAAACGATGAGTGGGTAGCTGCACAGATATTGTTGAAATTACGAGGATCACTAACTGGAGAGGAAAGGGAGGCGGTAAAGAGAACAAACGAGGATAGTGAAAGAGAGAGTGAAATGAGGGGAGAGGAGCTGCTACGGCAGAAGGAAGAGATTTTGGAGGAAAGATTAGCTAAACTAAGGGATGAGCAGAATGAACTGATAAAACAACTTGAGGGGGAGGAAAGAGAGAGAGTGAGGAAAATGAAAGAAGATAAGGACGAATTGGAAAAATTAAGGGAGCAAAGTGAGGAGAGAAAGAGGGAAGCTGTAAGGGTAAAAGCAGCAGCAGAAAGGGTATCAAGAGTAGTGATGAGGGAGAAGAAGAAGGAAGAAGAAGAAAATGAAAAGGAAATGGAAATATGGAGGAGGAGGATAATATCAGAGACAGCTAAAAAATATGAAGAGGGGAAGGTAATAGAGAGTATAGTAGAAAGAGAAAGGGTGAAATGGGAAAGGAGGAGAGAGGATGAAAGGATATTGGAACAGATGAGCAACGAAGTAATGGAGGAATTAAAAAGGAAAAGAGAGGAAAATAGTAGGGAGATGGAGGAGAGGAGTGAAGGGGAGAGAGAAGAGAGTAAGAGGGAGAGTGAAAGATGGGGAGAAGTATATAAAAATAGAGAGGTAGCAACAACGTCAGCACTAAGGGGAACAGGTGGTAACAACGGAAAGGAAGAGGGAGACCTAATAGACTTAAAAACTGTAACAATAAAAGGAAAAAAGGCAGAGTGGGGGGCGCAATTTATGAATGATTTTTGTAGTGAGGATGGAAGGAAGAGTGAAAGGGAAAGCTTAGATAAGCTATACCTCACTAGAACAAACATAGATTCGCCATGGGTGAGTAGAAGATGGGAGGAGCTGGAGAGAAGTAAGGAGGAAGTGAAAAGAATGGGAGAAACACAAACTAACGAACACACGCCACCGACGCTCACCAACCAACACACGCCACCCACATCACCATCACGCTCTCTAACGCCACACCCCACATGTTCAACAACTGCACGCTCTCTGCACAGAATAAAGCTCGCACCCTTCATGGACGAAGTTACACCTTATGCATGTCGGCTTAGGGACCTCCCTAGTCGCAGGCAAGACAGGCAAACAGACGTGCCAATATTG
This sequence comes from Ambystoma mexicanum, assembly GCF_040938575.1. Classification (NCBI taxonomy): domain Eukaryota; kingdom Metazoa; phylum Chordata; class Amphibia; order Caudata; family Ambystomatidae; genus Ambystoma; species Ambystoma mexicanum. The sequence continues at coordinate 693,027,587 of NC_090926.1, read as the reverse complement.
AACACAGGAAAGGATGAAAAAAGGGGAAAGGAAGAAGAGGGAGGTAGGAGAAGAGGTAGTAAGGAAGGATTTGAAGTAGTAAAAGGAATGGGGGAAGAGGAGGGGTGTGAAGAGTTAACATCATGGAGCATAAAGGATGACACAAGACAGAATGTAATGCCACTGCTGGAGAGAGGAGGGGTTAGACCACAATATGTACCTTGGAAACATACGGATAAGGAAAACATAAAATGTAGGCTCCCATCATTAAGTGGAGGTGCGGGTAAATGGATATATGAAATGGAAAAACACACCGCAGGACAGAAACTAGCAGTGGGAGATGTTAAGGGCCTGTTAATATCAATATTAGGGGATAGAGCGGATGACATTTGGAAAAGAGCGGGATTCCATGGGGTAACAATAACAAACACATCGCATGATGGGGCACCATTTGCAAACTGCAGACATGCGCTATGGCAGGCACTAAGAGTGCAGTACCCAGACACATCAGACATAGGAGCCATTACTTCCCGTAAGATGGGTGAGAACGAGGATCCTGTTGATTATATCCAGGATATTCAAGAGAAGTGGCGCATGGAAACTAGAGAACAATGGGACAAAACACCAGCCATATTTTATCATATACTAGTACAAGGGCTCCCAGAAGGAGTTCAGAGACAATTAAAGAAAGTAGTGGGGATGGAAGCAAAACCATGGCCGGAAATACAACTGACTATAGTACATCACTGTAGAACATGGCAAGGAAAAATGAAACAAAAGGAAGAGGACAGGAAAACAGAAGAGGCCAAATTAGTACAGAAAAAACTTACTAAATATACCATGGAAGGGGCACTAATAACTGCGCCAACACCAATGGCCCAAAGCCCAACGCAAGTAGTGGCTGCACAAAATCCAGCTCAAATAGCGCCTCCACAAGAGGTAATAGAGCAAGTGCTGCCTCTGCAATCACACGCACAGAACATGGGAGGAGGGTACCCAATGCAAGGAGCTGGGTATTATAATTATAATAGAGGGAGAGGAGGGTTTATGAGGGGAAGAGGATACGGATATAATACCCAACAACAGGCTGGGGGACTCAGAAATAACTACCAGACAGGGCAACCAGTATACCAGGACAACACAGGGAACTTCCCATGGCAAAACAGGGAACCACCCGTGTGTTGGAGCTGCGGACTATTAGGACACATGTCACGTACATGCAGGGTCAGGCCAGGAACACCAGCATGGAACGAACAAGCACAACATAGGACATCACAAGAACAGCAGGGCATACAACCACAGCAGATGTCACCACAAGGGAGTGACCAACACTATTCCCTACCACAACAACAAATAAAACAATACCTGCCACAAGTAACTGGTGCAGCGTTAATACAACCACCACCACAACCTGAACGAACGCAATTGGGTGGGGTGACGGTGTTGGGGCACAACCCTTACACAGGGAATGGCCAGTCATTGTACCCCCAATAGGACAGCCCACAGACGGCCTTGGTGTGTCCCATCCTGTCAGTAACACCTAATAGTGCGGAGGAGCCACGCATAGAGGTAACGATAGGTGACAAAAAATTATCATTCCTTGTTGACACCGGGGCGACCCGGTCTTGCATAAGGGAAGGTAAGTTTAAGATGTCAGGCGAAGCCATGAACACACAAGGGTTTTCTGGGGCTAAAGGGTTGGTTCCATTTACTGATAACGTTCCGCTATCTATTGGAGATTACGATCTGTCAGTACCACTTTTGTATTATAGTGCCTCACCAGTAAACATACTGGGGAGGGACATAATGAACAGATTAAATATGACGATCTCCTTTACAGAGAATGGCATAATTTGCTCTACTCCAGGGATTAACATGCTTGCAGCACGACAGATTTTGCAAGCATACTGTGGACAGATAGCGATCAGGGCGGAGCCGGTAGACGGCGAGCTATTCCAGTACGGAACAGACATGGCATTTGCATGGATGCCAGGGATAGGAGGGAAAATATGGAGGAGACCAGCAGCCTATCTATTCCGACCAGAAACACCAGCTAATGAACTGGAAGGGAAGGTCATTGCAGTGGACATTGAGAGCATTATTGCAACAGCTGATTATGTTGCTGTGCACGCCCAAGATAAAGAAGGGAGAGCATGGAGGGCGGTGATAGCACTAGCAGAAGGATGTAGGCTGACCCAGGTGTCAGATGAAGAGTTGTTTTCAGAAGAAAAGGAGGAAAATGAAATGGTGTTCATGATGAGTGTAGAAATGTGGCTAACAGTGGCTCACAAACAAGTGGCACAGAAAATTGCAATGGCACTTGAGGCACCCGCTGGCACACCAGTCCCATTTTTTAAAGAAGATATGTCAAAGGTGCCAAAATCATTATGGACTATTAGCCCTTATGATGTAGGATGCATTAAAAGCATAGGGGGTGTAAAGATAAAATTAAAAAAGGGTGCCATACTACCAAGAGTGAAACAATACCCATTGTCAAGAGAGGCAGATGAGGGCATATACGAAACCATAACAGCCCTTATAAACAATGGCATATTGGTCCCCTCAGAATCCCCATGCAACACAGCTGTGTACCCGGTGCGCAAGGCTAAAGGAGGGTCTTGGCGGTTCATACAGGACCTCAGACCGTTGAACAACATAGTAGAAGCAGAGTATCCAGTAACAGCAAACCCGGCCACAATTTTGTGTGGCATTCCAGCAGAAGCATCACGGTTTACAGTGATTGACCTTAAAAATGCTTTTTTCTCAATACCATTACACCCAGACTCACAAGACTTGACAAGCTTCACTTACCGAAATAGGAAGTGGAAACATACCAGATTACCACAGGGATATTGTGAATCACCTTCAATTTTCAATAGGGTAATACAGATGGATTTGGGTAACGTTGAGTTGGAAAGCACAGTGTTACAGTATGTGGATGACATAATAATTTGCAGTACAAATGAAGATAAATGTAGAGAGGACTCATTAAAAATGTTGACGATATTGGCTGAAAAGGGGTACAAGGTAGACATGGAAAAGATACAATACTGTCAGGAACAGGTACTTTACATTGGCCAACTGATATCACAATATGGAAGAAGGATTGCACCACAAAGAGCACAGGCAATATCAGGCACTCCCGTGCCACAGACTGTAAGAGAACTGCAGCAATTTCTGGGACTGTGCAACTACTGTAGAGCATGGGTATTTGATTACAGCTCTTACATAGGACCCCTGCTTGAGGGTTTGAAGGAAGCAAATAAAGGGGAGAAAAAGTTGGGATGGACTATGGAAATGAAGGAGGCATTTGATGAATTAAAAGAAGCAATATCAACTGCTCCAGTACTAGCATCCCCAGACTATGAGCGACGATTTTTTATATTTTCACATTGCGACTCAGCAGTAATGAAAGCAGTATTGGCCCAAAAGACTAGCATGGGCTATAAACCAGTAGCATTTTACAGCGGTCACTTAGATCCAATAATGTTAGGACAATTCTCTTGCGAACAAGGTCTTGCTGCAGCTGCATTTGCAGTAGAAAAAGCATCATCAATAACTATGGGGTGTCCAACTACACTATTTGTAGAACATGCACTATTTGCGATATTGAATAAACCTAAGTCCACACTGACGACACAGAGGGCAACAGGTTATGAGATTATTTTGTCCAAAGCTGAACTGGCAATTGTTAGATGTAGCACGGTTAACCCTGCAAGGTTCCTAGCAGAAGTAATTGAAGAGGGAGATTACGCCCACGACTGCACCCAAGTAACTGAGATGTACTCATGTACTAGGAAAGTTGAAGAAAACGCACTAGAGGGAGGTGAGCTTTTGTTTATTGATGGGTCATCAACTATTGATCAAGGAGACGGGATAAGGAGGACTGGGGCAGCAGTAGTACAAATGATGGAAGCGCCAGTGTGTGTGGCTATTAAGTGTGTACAATTACCACAGCATTACTCTGCTCAAGCGGCGGAACTGGTTGCACTCATATTGGCACTAAAGGAAAGTTTTAATAAAAAAGTTACTATATATTCCGACAGTGCATATGTTACATCCACTGTCCACTCAGGGCTATCAAAGTGGAGAAGAAGAGGGTTTAGGAGAGCTGACGGCACTCCAGTACAACATGCCCTCTTGTTGGCTGAACTAATTGAAGTAATAAACGATCCCCAAGAACTAGCCCTAGTAAAATGCACAGCACACACCAATGGAGAAGACTATATATCAAAAGGAAATGCAGCAGCAGACGCACATGCAAAATATGCTGCATATTTTGGTGAGATATGGAACCCCACAGACTCACAGAGAGGGAGAGGGAGGGGAATAGCGAGGGAGATGTTAATAAAAGAAGGGTACACCCATCTCCCAGCCACCCAGATTATGGAGTTACAAGCGGCTGCACCAATGGCCGAAAAAGAAGTATGGGTGAAAAGAGGATGCACAATGTCACCAACCGACGCACTATGGCGCCAGGGTGGCACTGGGAAAGTTGTAATACCATTGGCATTGTTAAATACCGCCTTGAACCAATTACATCACCCTGCCCATACAGGCAAAGAAATAATAGCAGCACGAATTAGAGAAGATTGGTTCTGTCCCGAGTTAACATCCCATGTGTCAAATTTTATCAGCAATTGCCTTACATGTCAACAGTTCACGGCCGGTCATACTTTAAAAGTGATAAGAGGTACCATACCCCGACCAGAAGGACCTTTTCGGCACCTCCACATTGACTATGTTGATATGATCAACATTTGTCAAGGCAATAGATACATGATAGTAGTAGTATGCCCATTTTCTAGGTGGATCGAAGCAGGGCCCTGTTCACACCCTGATGCGTTTAGAGCAGCCAAATTTATAGTAAGGGAGGTATTCCCCAGGTGGGGAGTGTGCGAGGTGTTAAGATCAGACAACGGACCCCATTTCGCAAATGAAATGTTCCAGCATATCACATCCCTACTGAACATTAAACACAAATTTGCATGTGCGTACCACCCACAGGCCAATGGTGTATGTGAACGCCTGAATGGCCTATTGAAGGAGGCAATTGCTAAAATACAGCAAACAACAAAGAAAAGTTGGTTGTATTGCCTTCCGTTAGCACTGTTCGAACTTAGAAACAGGCCAGGGTCCGACCACCACCTCACCCCACACGAGGTGGTTACTGGACGCCAAATGCGCCTTCCCCTAACACCAACGTCAAGGGCATTCACCGACCAAGAAAGTTCTGCGAATGTGTTAGGTGATGAAATGTATCAATATGTGTCTTCTTTGATTACTAGCGTTGTGTTTGTGTCTCAACAGCTCGAGCGCACACGGGGCGGGTCCACCAGCAACCAAGAAATAGAAGAAAATACAGAATTGGGAAAGGAGAACTTGTGCCAACTTGCCAAAGGTGACCACGTACTACTTCGAAATTTTAATAGAAGGTGGAACCAGCAGAGGTTCACTGGCCCCCATTTAGTAGAGGACGTATCAACAAGAGCAGTAAAACTAAAGGATAAGCGTGCGTGGAACCACCTGCATGATGTAAAAATCTACAAACTGCAGACCCGCCCCAGCGCCAACGACAGGTCCATTGGAAAAACGCCAACAACATCCCCGGCAGCGGAAGAAAACACAACCACAGACAACGACCCAATTGTTCCCTCGGAGAGAATAACGGACGAAGAAGGGGGCGATCCCCACACTGCCCACCCCATGGTCACACGTTCAAAGAGTAAAACTGCTCCCGCCATCTGAGCAAACCCCCCCCCCATTGACTACTAAATACAATTGTAATAAAAACTAAGGACTTCGCTTGCACCAATACACATGTAAACACGTGAATGTTCTCTTTTTCTCTCGCACATACAGGAGCTGCGTAATATTGTATTGTTAAGAAAAGTTATCTAACAAATTCAGTGTGCAGGCGTAGATGGTGCTGCCAGACGATAGTTACCCAGAAGAATTGTCACACCAATTTGTATACGAAATAAAAAGGCCAACATACTTAAAAAAGAAAAGGGTACGTGTATACTACACGGCCTTCCTCCTGGCCATAGAAAATTACATGCCCCACCTCCGCCCATACTTGCCGGTCTTGAGAGACCGATCACTTAGAGTAGCGTGGGAGCAACTCTTCACCTGGGCACTGAATGACTATTTGATAGGGAGAGCTTAATGAAACAAAACTAACATTTAATAACAAGCACTTTTTGAGAATTTTTAGGCGGGCAACTTTAACGTCGCAAGAATACGCTGCCAGGACTGCAGCAAGGTAAGAGCAAAATGTCGGTGAGGTTAGCATATGTAATAAAAATAATAGGGATTTTTATGATCACCGGAGTTTTGGCTGCCTCTGTATGGCAGTACAGCTATGCTATGAGTTTTTTTGCTGCACCCAAACCTAATGTACCCCACCTCCCTGCTGCAACAGGTGTTACGTCAGGTGGTAACAGTAACAATGAACAAAAGCGAAATAAAGTTAAACGCAGCACATACTCAGACAATAAAGGTATTGATAATTATGTACAAGATTCAGCACACGTCACAAACAACATATGGTACCAGCACATGACCCGCATTGGTAAGCAGACAACTGAGGATAGCTGTTACGTTTGCTCATTAATACCATACGCCATGAGCGCTTCACGAACATTTGTTGCCACAGAAATAGATGAAAAAACAGCACAGTGCATAATATATTTGGCCCTGTTCCAAACGAAAGGAAGATTCCAAGGAACAGTAGTGCACATGACATGGAAAACACGAGACTCATACCCATATGAAAACAACTTCCTCAAGACCTATCTGAGTTATCACAAGACCAGTTTACATGCTGAAGCATTCAGATACATAACAAGTGGCCCTGAAAAAGGAGAAACAAAGAAGGTAACACTGCAGTATCTACCATGTGATTGGTACGCCACGGAAGTTCCGGGTAAACAAGGATGCTGGGAGAGGCCATTACTGACGATAACAGGAAAGGTGTTCCTGGGTACCAGCTGGGAGATAGGAGTGGTTGGCAGCAACATGGTAACAAAAGAAACTATCTCAACCATCGAAACACACAATCATCGATGTTGGACGACATGGATCAAGTACGTACCAATGCTCACGTGGGTAGAAGAAGATGAAGACCCGATAACTATATTACCATTGACTGCGCCCAAAGTATGTTACCAGCATAAAGGAGAGGTGGACGTGGGATATAACACCAATTGTGCAAGTGTGATGGAGTTACCTGAGGGGGGAGCGGGAACAGCAGTAATAATGGACCATTATTGGGCCTGCGGAGAAAAGGCATATCATACACTGCCTCCCCTGTGGAGTGGTGTGTGCACAATGGTACACGTCAATGTACCATCACTAGTGGTACCTAAGAAGCATGTCGATGTGGCGAAATTTCCGAAAATGGATGAAGGAGACAGGAGAAGAAAGAGATCTGCACCACTCCAGAAGGAGCAAGAAAACAGGACCAACAGCAATGATACTGTCCTAAACAGGAGAAAAAGACAAGGAGAGCCATTAACAGGAAATTATCTGTGGGGAAGGTCGGAAACGGAACTAACCTCAATACCGCCAGAACACAGACTATTCAGCAGAGCAGCAATGTTCTTCTCCTCAATAATACATCCGGGACTGCAGGCATACGCAAACGCAAAATGGCTGCAAATAACCAGATGGGAACTAATGATGACCATAAATTCGACAGTAAATGGGTTTAACGCAATTAAAGAGGAGCTGCGAGCTGTAAGGATGGTAGCACTACAGAACAGATATGTATTGGACCTTCTCACAGCAATGGAAGGAGGAGTTTGTGCAAAGATAGGACAATCATGCTGCACGTTCATACCTGCCAACGATGCCGACAATGGTACACTAACAGAAGCAGTTTCACAATTGGCCCAGATGCACTCCAAAATGATGGACGAAAGTAACGGCGTAAACAAGGATAAAAGCTGGTTTTCACTATTATGGTCATGGATGCCATCTTGGCTGTCAGATGGACTGAAAATAATAGTGGGATGTGCTATTTTGGCTGGAGCTGCACTGATAATAATTAGATTTTGGAAAGCCCGGAAGGCGCGCTCAACTGATGAGTTGCTGGAAATGGTGGGAATGCACCCCTTGATGCCAGCGGATGACGGCCAGCACACAGGTGTGATAATACACGAAAGGGAGAAGTTGCGCACCCAAATCATCGCCAATCATCTAGACCCACCATCAGTGAAGATCGAGAACCCAAGGAACCCTAGGAGCTACATAGGAAGATGGGTGTACTGTACTCCTGGAGGAACATGCGAATACATGTATTGGTCATTTGAAGATCACGTAAACCATTATGGACATCTCGGAGGGATAACCAAGATATGGAGAGTAAGAGGAGATAACGAGAAGGATATGTTTGTGGTCGACAAGTCGACCAGAGGGGGGACTGAAGTGGGAGAATGGAAAACCAGACTCCCGTCCTTCACCTCTCGCGCTTGGCCTAGAGGGTCGCGGCCCAGACACCCGCCACGAGAAGAGTTTGCCCATTTACCAGATGACCAAATACCCTGGTACAGAAACATACGGATGTGTCCATCTGCCTGCCCAACAGCCCGCACTGGCCATGCCGACACCTGCGGCACGGACCAACTAGACTGAAATCTACACATCGTTAGAGATGCCATGACGACCTAGATAACGGGAAGCACCGCTGAACTATTATACACGCTGAACATTTCCACACCAATCTACACGAAGAACATACTCAGTGCTCTGACGTAGGCGACAGGCTTATTCACGGACGTGCATCTTTATTATTTTTACATAGGCTTTCAGAATGCAGAAACGCAAGACGCACCATGAGCTCATTTATAACGCTTGCTCACGCTTCTCTTGAAACCCGTTACCATCATGAGAGATATAATGGAAACACGATACTGGCCATGAAACTGTATGCCACTATAACCTAAAGCATCCATGCACTAAATGGATTACTCGTGCACCAGGCCCAAGTAGGCCCCAAGCAAGAGTTCCCGTGGACATTAACAAAGCAAAAGTCAGGTTGCTGAGCCTGCAGAAAGAACCCAGTGGAGCAACCAGCCAAGGTCGTACTGTTGCAAACCCACAGTCAAGAAACAAATCTTCAAAGGCACGATGTTGCAACCTCGCACTCCACGTACCAATGTTAAAATCATATCTGCAAATTAAACCAGACATACAGTGGAAAAACAATATTAATTGTGCAGAATTATGCCTCAAACACGGTCCCTCCCCACGTGACCAAGCCGAACCTGACGAGATGCCAAAACCCAGGAGAGAAAAGGCGTCTGGGTACCTCGCTACGAGACGCAGGCCGACACACTTGAAAGGCTCAATGGACACCTGCTACAGTGGGAACGGTCAGTCTCCCACCTATGAATAAATCCTCACATTGCCTGCACGTACCCATACTGAAACACTGTTGCAACCACAGGTGCACCGTGTGCTGGGAACAACGGTGGTCCCAGGCTGGGGAGCTCACGGATGCACCAATCAGAACATGAGGTTCTTATCTCAGACGTCAGTAACGTTAGCCAATCCTCAGGGGTCTTCATGTAACAATTCTTATGTATCTAATTGTAGGGACAACCCAGATATACCACCTGACTACACCTTAACCACTAATATCATTCTCTATAGGCGTACTATACTAACCCCACCACTCGAGCAACCAATCAAGAGTGGCGATAGGTTCTTTTGGTAACTTTTTGGAATGACGCAAGTAGCGCGTCATAATGTAGTAAAAAGGGCCTGCGAGCCCCACTATTGTGTGTGTGTCAGGACGAACGCGTGCGCTCCTTGACCCATCCCTGCCGTTTGCATAATAAACGACAGAAGTTGCCTTGCTCCTTGTGTGTGCCTCATACTCTGTCTCGATCCGAGATATACACGGGAGGAGTTGGGGCCTCCCTGCCCGGAGGTCTGCGGACGGCCCGGCCGACCCCGGCAGAATTCCCCCCCGACAATCCAAACCCATGTGAGGCCTGGAAAGGACTACTTTACCTTAGGGACTATTTTGTTACTCGGGTGTGGTCGGGGAGGAATACCTACCTGGGACTACTTTGGAGGCTATTTAAACCACACCCGAAGAGCAGCACACGCTTCGCGTTATTCTGCATCCAGCAGCGTAACGTTCACCATGCCAGCAGCAGCATCCAGCCTTCTGCCACGCCCGCCTCGAACCTGGAGCACCTAGAAAGAAGGAAAGAAGCAAAGGTTAGAACAAGAGTATTACCTGATTTCTTACCTGATTCCGGATTCATCGCATCTTCAAACCAGAGGAAAGGCTTTGTTTTAAAAGCGTTGCATCGCAGCAACAGCACCGCGCCATACTCACCGTTCCACACAGCATCTCTTCGATCCGGCGCTGTCTCCATCTTTACATCGCCGAATCCTGGCACCTAAGGGGGACAAGAAACAACAAGGTGAGCAGAGAGAACAAACAGAGACAATCTCTTTAGCCGCCATATGCTTACCTGATTTTACCGCTGAAGGTATTATTCATCAGCACGCCACATATTCTTATGCCGCACCTGTAAGAAAAGGAGAAAGCAGCAAGTTTAACCCTTGGCATTATTTACCGGACAGTGTTGGGTAACACAGACTTTTACCGGAGTGCTTTCAGCTGTCAATCTTCTTATTGGGTCAAAGCTGCAAGATAAAAAGAGGAATTGGGCAGGAGTGAATTCCAGACATTTTGAACTTTTACGAACTATATACTTACGGCTCTTCGCCAGGACCTTTTGGAGTCAGGATTCGTCTACAACTCTTCCAATATCTTCAGGCCTGTGAAGTAACTGGTCATCAACGCGCCCCTGCATGCTTTGCAGGATGGAGGGCTCATCCTTCAAGAATATAAGGAGAATATTTCTACGGGTCAAGCAGACAAGATTAGAAGGGCAGATCCAGTCAGTCATCGCTGCACTACGCATCACGTGGGTAGAGGCCACAGCAGACCGGGTCTGGCCGACGCCCCTGTGGGAGCCAGGTGAGCATAACAGCAACCCGATAGTCCCCTTGGGGATGGTACCCAATGGTTGGATCTCATGGGGAGGAATCCCCCTATGGGACTAGGGACGACTGTCAGGGCAGAAAGCGGTATGTCCAAAACATGTCCTCACAGTCTCGCCATCCTACCCTGTGCACATGTGCTACTGTAGGGTCGATAATATGGCCAACCTAAAACATACAGGGACGAGGGAGAGAACACATGTAGCCCAACGGAGGAGGAAAGCATCAATACTGAGACAAGGAAGAGGCGTGGAGCAATACTGACTGCCCCCACGTAACCAAAATGAGCAATTAAGTAAACAAAGTATTTAACCACTCAAGATAAAGATGGAAGGACAATTCAAATCGTCAGTTCCTTCCCAGAAGCACAACGAGCGAAAGGGATTGTCTGTATGTTAGAACTATACTCTGGCCTGGTAGACAGATGTATAGAAGGCCAACCTATATTATGACAGGGGCAACTCTGGGGAGCTGTAGCCAGACCAGTTCAGGTAACAGTGACAGGCCGTTTAGGGTAAATTCTTCAGAGGTGGTGAACTTGTAAATGGTCCACAATGAGTTCACACAATGGGAATCACAGATTACACTTAGACAGGGTGTATAAAATACATTATCATTTATTGGCCACACACACTACAGAGAAATTACTATTGGTAAGTAGAGTTATCACACAACACTAGATAAAAATATATTACATATATAAATTCACTTCAGGGGGCATAATATGCATCACAAACTCCTGCAAAGGAAATTTAAGGTTATATTATGCACTTTAGGTTCCCAGAGAATGATCCCTAAATTGTCTGGGGCCTTTTGCCCAATAGTTCAGGTAAAGTTCCACAGATTCTGTAAGGCAGGAAAAAATACAAGTAGGGTCTCTGGGGTCCAGTGAAGGGTTCTAATTGGCAGAGTACAAATTAAACTAGCTAACAGAAGTAGCCCCAACTTTCAGAGGTTTTGCACAAGCAAGCAATGGCAAAGCTAATATTGTTAGAATGAAGTTTATTATAAGCCCCTAGACATATAAACTTATAATGGGAGTTTAGGTGTAGGTCAAACCACTGTAACTTACCCCCCCTCATACTTTGATTCTTCCCAAGACTTGGCAGGACAAAAGAAGGGGGTCCGAGGTTGCTTTTCCCGCCGTTACTTAGTCATCGATTCGCGGGAGTTGCAGGTTTTAGCGTATCTCCGTTTGGTGTCTTTCACTGATGCAAGGACTCTTGAATGAAGAATGCAGCAAAATTCGATACAGGACCCCTCTCAGGACTGGACTCGGGTCAGGTAAGCAATTTCGGACAGTGGTCACCACAGAACAGCGATGCAAATTGGCTCAACTGCTGCGGTCAGACTTTCCCTCCTCTCTCCTAGCTAAGCAACCGTCTGTTTAAAATACTCCCCATTCGCCGGCAGGCAGAAGAGCCGGCCTACCAAAGGCCATCTAAGGCCCTGTTTGGCCCAATCCTGGTATCATTACCAGCCTGGTGGTGAGGGCAGGAGCCCCCACCTACCTGCACCGGATGACCTGATCTGCGCAGAGGATCCGACCCACTTCTGCCACGATCTACGCTGCGGCCGCATGCCCCTTTTCATCCTTTGACATCTGCTGACAAATGCACATAACCTGTGACAATCTACCCCTTGCAGCAGCCCATTTTCACCCATTTGCAGCCCGGGCCCATGCGCCAGTATCAGCGCTGACATTGAATCACAAACAAAATGTCGGGCGTGATGCGCCGCCACGACAAGACTGGGCGTCCTCTCAGTTGCTAAGCAACCGTCTGTTTAAAATACTCCCACATCCGCCGGCAGGCAGAAGAGCCGGCCTACCAAAGGCCATCTAAGGCCCTGTTTGCCCCTGTTCGCACCGGGAGCACTGACCCCTACCTTTGCAACTACCACTGCTGGCCCGACCGCCCCAAGAAACACCCAACCTATCCGCAAAACCTTCCTAAAATTCCACAGAAACTAGCCTGAGCAGAACACATGCGTGAGTAGAATCAATCGATAGCACTAACGCCATTCATTCTTATTGCTTCTTCTTGTTATGAATATTTGAGTACCACTTGATATGGTTAGCAACCCCTCCTCCCAAGATGCCAAATTAGCAGCTTGTATCCGATGCACCAGACCCCAATGACTAACTTAAAGACTTTCCCAACTTGACTACAGTGTACCTACTACTCCAGCTGCACAGTTCGCTGCATTAAACGTGTAGCAGGAACTCTTTACGATGGTCCAGCCAACTGGCCGGAGAGCGCCGCTTAGCGCCAAATCCCACTATTAAGGTACTCATGCTCTCTGACCCTACCAACCCATCCTGCTACCATGTACGGAGCTGTTGAAATTGCGAGCACTCTATTGCTGACTTTCCATGGCCTAGGTAATCTTTGCATTAATTATTTGTAATGTCTACATTTTCGAAATAGCCTGTAGTTGATGCCAGCTAGCAACAGTCAGCCATGCCTTTAGCAAACCTATTATCATTCGTTGAGTGCCATTGCCGATATATTGCTAACTGTTTTGGCTTTGCATTAGCCTATTGCTGATATCTTGCCCATTGAATTTGCTGATACTGTGCCCATTGTATTGTCATTTGAACCAGTCTATTGCTGATATCTTGACCATTGAATTTGCTGATACTGTGCCCATTGTATTGTCATTTGAACCAGTCTATTGCTGATATCTTGCCCATAGAATTTGCGGATACTGTGCCCACTGTACTGTCATCATCAGCCTATTGCTGCTATCCTGCCCACTGCCCTAACTCTTGAATCAGCCTACTGCTGATATATTTGCCCAGTGTGTCAACTTTCTCAATTTCGAACCAGCCTACGTCTGCATATTGACAAACCACCATGTCCTCATTCCAAATAGTTTCACTGACCTTGGCCTCACTCCTCCCTCTAGTTCAGTCAGTCACCCCAACTTACTTTATACCACCTCTTCTACCCACACTCAATCACAGAGCATCTAGCATAGCACCCTCTAACACAGCAACCAATGACCCACTCAGCCCTCTCAAATGGTTACAGTGCTTCACTACACCACCAACGCCACTTATCCCCCTTTCAGTCCACACCAGAAACCAGAGACTAGGCTCTCATGTCCCAAACCACAAAGTCACTTCTAAGCCTAAAAACATGATACCAGCAGAGGCTTGTCCTCTCTCCCGGAACCATACTCCCACACCTAACAATACCACCTCACCATCCTCTAACATCAAAGGAGCCCTTATCAATGCTCGCTCCCTTGTCGCCCATACCTTAGAGATTGCGGATCTCACCATCTCAAATAGCCTAGATTTCCTGGCTGTTACAGAAACCTGGCTTCACCATGCAGCAGGACCAGCACTCTCCTTACACCTACCAGAAGGCTATACCATTATCAGGGTCGATGGAACCCTTGACCCACCTCAACAAGTGGTTCACCCCCGAACTAAAAAGCCTCAGAAACACCAAAAGATCAGCTGAATCCACTTGGCGCAAATCACCTTCCATCAACAACAAAACCGCATTTATGACCGCCTCCACTATTTACAAAGCAGCTATCCTCTCTACGAACTCTTCAGCATCCTAAAAGAGCTTGAATCCCCTGCACCGCCTACACAAGACTGCATCAAAAAACGCAGAATGGTGTACAAAAATCCAGAAAGCCCTTGCAGATAAAATCTATCTACTCCAAAGATGAAAACTAAAAAGCAAGCCTTACTATCAACTCCCAATCTGCCCCTGACCCAGCGAAAACCCCTCATCCCTGCACTCCCTTTACCTTTTCTCAAGTGATGACAAAGGAAGTTGAAGATATCATAAAAAGCCTAAAACCATCCCATTGCCAAGGGGATATCTGCCCAGCCACCACCATTAAAGAGGGAGCTAAAAACCTAGCCCCCCTTCATCACCTCCCTGATATATTCTTCATTCTCCTCCAATCAGGTACCTAACCACCTCAAGGAAGCTTGGGTTACGCCTTTACTAAAAAAAAACAAAACAAAAACAACATAGATCCTAATGTCACCACAAACTATAGGCCCATCACCACTGTCCCGTTCCTTCTAAAAATCCTGGATCGGGTGGCTTGTCTGCAAATCCAGAAGCACCTAGACGAAAACGAACTCTTAGGACTTAGACAATCAGGATTCAAATCCCGACATGGAACTGAGAAGGCCCTCCTAGATCTAAGGATCCAAATGGACGAGGAGAAGGAAAAAGGTAAGTTAGCAGTCCTCCTACTCCTTGATTTATCTGCGGCCTTCACCCTCATCAACCACCAAATTCTCACCATGCATCTTAAAACAGCGGCAGAATTGGACCACCAGAGTCTTCTCCCCTTCCACCTCAGCAGATCCCACACTGATACTTTGTGGTGTCTCTCAATCTTGTGTGTCGCCCACATTATACAATATATTTACGAAGCTACTCTTCGACCGCCTGGTCATCTTGGGTGTCATCTACACTAAATATACAGATGACACTCAAGTCCTCATCCCCCTCACTGGCTGTTACGACCATGATTCCAAACTAAACAACATTTACAGTGAAATCCAAGCATGGATGGCCACCAACAGTCTATGCCTCAATGACGACAAGAACGAGTTAATGATCATGGGTGCTCAGGCACGCCTGAATAAACTCGACACTAGATACACATCTTTCGTCATTGACGGTAATAAAATCAACATCTCTAAAGAGATAAAAACACTAGGGGTCTACCTCGACTCAACTCTTTCTCTTAAAAAACAGGTCAGCAGTGCAGCGTCCTCCACAGCATACACCAATAAACTGATATACAGCTGTAAATCATACTCATCTACAAGCAGCTGTCTAACGCTAGCTAGAGCACTTGCTTTATCTAAACTTGACTACACACTATTCCTTGGTTCCTCTGAACACAATCTAAATAGACTCCAGGTACTCCAAAATAGCTCACTGAGAGCTGCACTTAGTCTCCCTAGATCCTGCTGTATTTCCAGCCACAGACTCAACGCCAACTGGCTGCCCATCCGTGAAAGAATCGCACTACGCACCCTGGCCATCACACACAAATGCCACTAAAACTCAGCCCCGAAATATCTGGCAGATAAAATGTGTAAACACCAACCCACACGTACCACCAGATCTTCACTCTCCCATTGCCTAGTGGTACTAAGGTTTAATCTAAAAACAGCTGGAGGAGCCAGCTTCCCTGTCCAAGTTGCCAAACAATGGAACTCTATTCCCAACCCTCTCAGACAGGAACCTTCCTTCCTCACCTTTAAAGCTAGCATAAAAAACTGCCTGAGTAACATGCCTCATCACTAAGACGCCATCAACATGCTATCCGATCACTGTCTATTATGTTACTGTTCATCATCTTTGTTTAGCTAGAATACTGCACATTATCTCCTGTTTCTGACCCACCTGTAACCAGGGTCCCACTTATTTTCTCCACTCTTGTTTGTAACTTGCCTGCCTTACTATGTATGTAACCTTTAAGTTTTCAAGTGCCCAGTTACCTCAGGGTTTGGTGCACGATATAAATATTAAACAAGTACAAATACAAATCTCTGGTCCTCTTAATGCTAGGACGCCGACATTTCACAGAGGTGTGTCTTGTGGGGCAAGCGGAGGATCCCAAACTTGGAACGGTGACGTCAGCAGCACGGTGGCCCAAACTCGGAACTGGTCTGCCACTGGATGGAGCAGGGACATTTCCGAAGGCTCTTGTTTGCAGGGTACAGAGCAGACGTCAGCAATGGATGTTCCCTCCACTCCCAGGGCCGCAGCTCCTTTGCAGGACTGTTAAAGATCTTCAAATGGCTCCTCCAGGACAACAGCAGAAGTTGGTAGCCAGGCCTCCTCCTGACGGGTCTCTGGTTTCTTTGCAGGTCTCACAGCTGGATAAGTCTTGGCTCCTTCTGGTTTCTCCAGGATCTCTGGAGTAGGTGCTGGGGTCCCCTTCTTATCCTAAATAGGCAGGTAAGAGCAACTGCCTTCACTAGCCAATGACAGAAGTAGCCCACCCACACACCCTTCCAGGGGTCCAATCAGGACCACTGGCGGGAACACTCATGCATATGACTCAGACATACTGACACTGGTTTGTGTATTGGGACCAGACAGTCCCAACCCACATCCTGCCATCAAACCCACACAGCCCTCCACTAGCCCGCCAAAAGCTTCTGCTTTCCTGGGCACTGGACGTCCTTATAAGGATTTTCCTGTCCTCGCAGGCCGGAAAGACGGCTAAAAGACAAGATGGCCGAAGGACAAGTGAAGAATCTTGTGGCACGGCCATGTTTGACCAGTAGCCACAGTTAGTAGCCAAAGGCGGTAAACGCAGTAAGGCTAAAATGAAAAGTCCCAAAAAATGGGGAAAAGTCACTGCTGCCACCAGCATATCCTTTTGACACACAGAGTAACCAAAAATCCTCTGAGTGTTCGTCTAGGGCAAAACAAAAAATGTACCCTATTGTACTGCAGTTTAATCTCCATTGAACAATGATAAAAAGTTACCGCAAGTGATACAAAAAAACACTGACACCACTAAAGGAAACAGTTTACCAGTACGGACAGCCTGGAGGCCAGTTTCCCCATAACATATGAGCAAAAGCCAGTGCAGTGAAGCTTACATCTTCACTGTACTGCAAAAAGAGCAGGTCAGCATGAAAAAATAAAAGCAAAAGGTGTGGGGGTCCATAAAGATTAAAGGAAAGGTGCAGTAAAGATGAATCTTTCTTAATACCACACACAGAAAAGCCGAAGCTGCAGCCGCTGACCAGGACTCGATTGGTGAAGTCACAGCAGCCCCACTTGCTCCTAGAAGGTGCAATGAGAGCCCAGGATGGAAGAGGCTGAGGACCCCGGTATAGAAGAGCCCAGCAAGGGACGGTCGAGCAGCAATTCACTGCAACTACCAGAAATGTAATGTCAACGTCGTGAATTGTAAACATGCAAGGAACCCAGATACCTTCAGGTATGGAGCACTATACAAATGAACAAATAATAAAAGAAAATATATAAACACGCAGCCCGGCTCCCTGGAAATGCTGAGAAGCCGCCTTCCGCAGTGTGCCAGCAGGAGGTAGCAGCAGACAACCGTGGGAAGACGCAGAGAAGCCTGAGACCGAGGGAAACAACCAGGAGCCCACACTGAAGGCACAGGTTGTCCAGGGACCTCAAGGGGGCACAAGAAGTATGTGCAAAAGGATCTGGGACAGAGAGCGAATCATAAAGGGGTCAGGGACCCAAACAGGAGAAAACGAGCCAAAGGGGACTAGGGCCCAAGCAAAAGAATGTGGGATCCGAATGAGAAAAGCCAAACTAAAGGGGTCTGGGACCCGAGAGAAAATCAAAAAGGCGTCTGGGACCCAAGTCAAAGGTTTCCGGGACCCGAAGAAGAATCACAAAGGGATCTGGAACCCTAACGAGAGTAACCAAGTGAAAGAGGTCTGGAAACCATGCTTGAGAGAAAGCTGTGAAGGGGCCTGGGACCCAAGACAGTCCCTGGCAGGAGAGTACACCAGGGATCTTTGTTGGACTGCCAAGAAAGGCCAGGGGAGACATTTCCCCACCTTTGTTGAATTGACTAGAAATGCCAGTGAAAGGCCAGGGGAAGGCAGACAGTCCCCCATCTTTGTGTTTATGAACATTGTGATCAAAGACAAGGGAAGGGAGTCATTCTCTTGGTGTTTTGAGAAACCTGAGATAGACTCGGGGGCAGGGAGGCACCGGTATTGTGGGTATTGCAAGAAGCCTGAGAAGGATCAAGGGGAGGGAACCATCCCCTTGACATCAAGGTCCTAACTTGAAATGTTTCTTTATTTTGTGAACTGAGACGTTACAATCCGAGACTATGTGTGGTGCCTTTTGAAGAGGGGAATGCAACCTAGGGAAAGGAGGCATTCACCCAGAAGGTAGCCCCTCTCGACTAATGGCACAGTATTCCGCTTAGAGGAAGAATAGAGCCATTCTTTCACATGAAAGAGGCTCCAACATTTTGATCTTTAGTTAAGAGTGTTAGGGAAGGAAATAGGTTTTGGCACAGGACGGTGCACTTTTGCTTTCGGACATATCCTTGGTGTGGAGTTGAGGTAGGGATCCCCCTCTTAGAGTTAGTGATAGTTAGGGTTTTTCCACCTTTATTTTGCTTAATTATTGTCTTTAGCAACAATCATGCCACATGTGTGTCTCCTCCTTCCACACCCTTACATATGGTGTCAGGTCGTGATCAAGACTTTTTAACCATTGTCAGTGTCCCTTTAGAGGAGTCTATGATCATAACAATCAAGGAGTTAAAAGGGAAGGAAATCCGTTTATTAGTTTCCCCAAGGGACCAAATCTCTGCTATTAAAAGTGTTGATTTTGGAAAAACTCAAGATCCCCAACGACTCCTCTACAAGGGAAGTGTGCTAGTAAATGGGGTAAGACTTTAAGATTATTCCACCAGTCCGAACCTCAAGGCAGAACTTGGTGGTAAAAGTGACAAGGGAATTACTCCCAATCAGCTCCCTAGGCATAAGACCTAACATAAAACAACCCCTGTCACAGCTTCCTTAAGAGATATTCAAACGTTTGCTCCTACCAAAAGCCCCATTGAAGAAGAAGGGGTAGCCTGGAAAAAAACAGTGTTACCACAAGAGGAAAGTAGTTTCCCCTAAAAGAATTAGGGAATGGGATTACCTCAAAAGAAAACCTAGATCCCCTTGCCAATTGCTTTTTACACCAGATGACTTTTCTCAAGCTCCAGTTTACTCTTAGCATCAGTTGACATGTATTTATTTTGTCATTTGTACAGCGCACCTAACCCAGAGGCATCTGGGTGCTGGTTACATAAGAGGGTTGGTTGTCTTGGTTACATATGTCATTGCTTTGCAGAGATTGTGTTACACTTAGTTACATAGTGAGTGGGATGATGTATAGCAAAAAGTACATTGGGGGAGAAAAGAGCATTGAGATTAGAAAAAACAGCATTGAGATTAAGGCACAGTAGGTACAGTTTGTGGCAGAGGATGTATAGCAAATAGCGTGTTGACAGAGGATAACATAACATTGTACATAGAGCATAGCATTGACAATAAGGCATAGTGAGTGCTAATCGTTGTCAGTAAAGTAAATTGCTATTAGCTGCAGGGATAACGTTATCTGTATGTCTTGGAGAAGAGTCAGGTTTTGAGGCCTTTGCGGCAGGATCACAGGGCTAGGAGCAGTGACTTCCATTGCTTGGCAGCTACCACAGGGAAGCTGCAGCCTCCAGCTTTTTGGCGTTTGTATCTGCGGATAGCAAGGCATTGGGAATATGTAGATCTGGTAGCTCTGTTGTAATGGGTTTTGGAGATTTGTCTGGCTAGGTAGAGTGGGGCGCTACTGAACAGGCATTTGTGTGTCAGAGGTAGGGTTTTGAATGTGATGCGTCACGGACCGGGAGCCAGAGGATCCTTCGTCTGGCTGAGGATGTGTGTTCATTTTTAGGGATGTTAAGTGCAGCTTTTATATCATTATTCAGAAGGATTTGTAGTTTGCAAATGTTTCAGGAGCTGGAGCCTCCAAACAGGGAGTTGCAATAATTAATCCTAGACAGAATGAGGGCCCTAGCAAGGGTGATGCAGCTATCGGTGGTAAGGAAGGGTCTGCTTGCATTGATTAGTTTGGCGGTGTAAGCTGCTGCCGTTGCGATTGAGTTTACTTGCCTTGTAAGAGAGAGGGATGAGTCAAGATATACTCCTAGTGTTTTTACCTCTTTTGCTACAGTGATAATGTTGCTGTCAATGGTGAAGGATTCATAGGATTGAGAGAGGTTATTTAGCCGAGATTGACTGCCAATGAGGAGTAGCTCAGTTTTTTCATCATTAAGGCATAGCTCGTGTTCAGCCATCCCGG
The DNA here is from genome assembly GCF_040938575.1 of Ambystoma mexicanum. Classification (NCBI taxonomy): domain Eukaryota; kingdom Metazoa; phylum Chordata; class Amphibia; order Caudata; family Ambystomatidae; genus Ambystoma; species Ambystoma mexicanum. Next base: position 693,006,723 of record NC_090926.1, on the reverse strand, counting down.
CTTGAATGGTTAGGTATATTTCACTTAACAAGTTGAAGTCGGTTTCATAGATGCCAGTGATGGGGAGGAGTAGTTGGGTGTCATCCACATAATTGGTGTACGTGATTCCCAGTTTGTCTAGAAGGTCGAATAGTGGCTTGGTGAACACCTTGTATAGGGTTGGTGAGACGGAGGAGCCGTGTGTGGGGGGAGAGAGGCAGCTGCAGTGGTTGAAAATACTCTCATGATCCGATTAGATAAGAAGGATGCGATCCATTTTATGGTATTGGCTGAGAAGTGTGCAGATAGGGCAAGCTGTTGGCATAGTATATAGTGGTTAACCCAGTGAAAGGCCACTGGCAGGTCTAGTAGGAGGAGGACAGCTAGACTGCGCTTGTCTTTGATCTCATCCATTTTGATTTTGAGGTCAAGCACGGCGGTTTCTGTTCCGTGACCAGGGCAGAAGCCTGACAGGCGGAGGCCAAGGAGGTTGTGTGTTTCTAGGTATTTTTGTATTTCTACGTAAGCCACTCTGAACAATATTTTCAGGAGAAATGGTACCGTTGTGATGGGGCGGTAGTTAATGGAGATGTTGGGGTGCAATGAGGGTATTTTAAGAAGTGGGAGTACCCAGGCTTCTTTAAGGTTTTCTGGTATGTTGCTGGTGGAGGAGTTGTTGATCAGGGCTGTGATAAAGGGGGCAAGCTTTTTCGCACAGTCTTTGATGAGGGTGGCTGGACAGGTGTCTCCTTGGCATCTGGTGGGTTTCAGGCGTTGATGATTTTGGTGGTTTCTGCGATGGTTACAGGGGGAAAGTTAAAACTGGGTGTGGTGCTGGGAGGTGTGGGGCGTGGGTCTAGGGTCTGGGGAACTGGGTCAAGATTGGATTATTTGGCATTGATTTTTTTTTGGAGTGTGGCGACTTTGCAGAGGAGGGCGTCTTGAATGTTTTTGCACCAGGGAGGCTCTTTGCTGCAGTGGTCGGGTGAGGGGGCTGGTGATTTGAGTTCACGTAGAATTGTGATGAGCTCTCTCGTGCCCGAGTTTGCTTTTGCAATTCTTTCATTGTATGAGTTGCCTTTCGATTGGAGGATGGCTTGTTTGTACTGTGCGGCTGCGGTGTTGAATTGCTGTTTGTTTTCATGAGAAGGTGATTTTCAGTCTCTTCTCGGTTTGTAGAGCTTTGAGGCTAGTTGGGTACCAGGAGTTCACGTGGGCAGTTGGTTTGGATTTACAGTTGCCTAGAGGAGCAGAGTGCAACCATGGAGGTGGGGTCGGTATTGTTGTGGGAGTAGCTTGTTAGTGGAAGTAGCAGGAGGAGTATGTTGTCTGGTGTGATGTGAATACAATACATGAGCACAATGAAGGCCCTACTCGAATGCCTGGTGACTCATCAAATGCAGGCTGACACCATATTCCAAGGGGGACTAGACAGACTAATGTCTAGCCAACTGAGACCAATCCTCCCTTATGGTATTCTACAACTCTATAGGGAGGAAGAAGACCAGGGACATTTTTTCTTGAATTTAGAGACACTCACCCAGCAATTTAATTGGCGCAAATAAATTAAAATGTGCTATCTCGCTTCTCGTTTATGGGGGCATACCTCAGGCCTCATACCAAACGCTAAACCCCTAGGTATCACTCCCTTTGATGAAATTAAGCAAGGCTTACTAACACTGTGCGGGACAGACGGAACATTTTTAGCAGCAAAATGTCAGGGACATCAAGCTGAACCTTAACGAAACAACTTTAGAGCTAAGCACAAAATACATTTTCTCAGTGGTTAGGGAACAAGACCTCACCCAAGGTTATGGCAGCATTGACCATCTAGCAACTGATTAATAGCTTGCCATCTTCCCTACAAAGGGCAGTGTTACAACTAAGTAAGCCCACTATGAACACTGCCATTGATACCGCCCGGGCCCATGCTGAAGCCTCCAAACTACTAAGGGGTTTACATAAGAATGAAGAACGGCGTAAACACCTCAAAATAAACTCCAGAAATCCATCTCCTATTGAATCCCATCATAATTTTATAAACCCCACCCCCTGCCCGCCAAAACCCCATTAAGCCGATGAGAACAGGCAATCGAGAAACTGAGAAAAGAGATGAAAAAGATATCCTCTCATGAGAGAATAGAGAAAACCAAAGAAGGCAAGGTGGTAAGAGCACCAATAATTACCTGTTTCTCTTGTGGTGAGAAAGGACACCTAGCAAGGAACTACCCACAAAATAAAAAAGGAGGAACCCATGGACATAGTATCAGATTCGCGTTCTACCCGTTTGCCTTTTTGAGTACTCGCAGGGTAGAGACAGGGTCTGTCCTCCCGGGCAGCCTCCCTGTACTCCAGTATCACAAAGAAACAAGGTGACTTCGCTAAAGGAACAGCCAAATAAGAGAAAACTCATGAATGAAAAAAGTTTCAGATGAAGAGCTGATCTGGAGATCAATCGGACAGACCACTGCAAGCACAGCACAGCAGAAACTGGAGGTGGAAGCTGGAAACAGCTTGAGCAAGGCGGAGACTGGAACAGGAGCGGTCACAGTCGATGGACAGGAGCGGAGCACAAGGAAGGAAGGAAGGTGCAAGGTAACAGAAGCACAAGGGAAGGAACAAAAGCGTCAGTGCAACAGAGGAGTATAGTTGCGATGAGCTGGCTTACCGGCTGTGTTGCTGTTTTGCACAGGAGTGATTGCGTTTTCCTGACGTCAGGACGTGCTTCCTGGAAGCAGGCGCCATGTTGGAATGGGCGGCCACGGCAAGTGCGGTCCGCCATCCTGGAACGGGTGAGAACCTCTTCCATCTATGCCACAATGACCAATACGGTTGAGTACTGACACTGTGCCTCCTTCCAGATCTAGGGGAACCGGAATTCCCAGGGAATTTAGCAAAACAAATTTTCACCAAAAGAGGAGCATGTACATCTTCAGCTTTTTTCCAGGTTCTTTAACAGGGGGCATAGCCCTTCCAATCGATAAGAAATTCCAATTGACCTCGACAGATTGTGGAATCACAGATTAGTTGAACTTCATATTCCAAATGATCATCCTTAAGAACAGGAGGAGGAAGAGGTGCTGTTATGTCGTAGAGAAGACCTAGGTCTGTAGGGTTTTAAAAAGGAGACGTGGAAAACTGGCTGGATACATTTCTGTGAAGAAGGCAGATGTAATCGGTAGGCCACTGGATTGATTACCTTGCTAGGTGTCCTTTAAGAGCCTTTGCTCCCAGCAGCAGCGTCCTGCCTATAGATCAGTGAAACAATATTGCCTGACTGTTGCTTACCTGTAATAGCATCATATGCATGTTTAATCACCTGATCTGATTAAGAGCCTTTGCTCCCAGCAGCCCATGTTCCTACCTATAGATCATTGAAATAATATTGCCTGACTGTTGTTTACCTGAAATAGTGACATATGTATTTATTAGCGCGTGAACCATTTATGAGATTCGGAGCCCAGCAGGCCTTGCACCTGCCCATACATCATTGAATCAGTATTGCTTGACCAATGTTTACCACGGTTGTAATGACAGATGCATGTGCAGTCACCAACATGTCACAGTAGTGCCACCAATTATACACTTGCTATACGCATTTCCTATCTCATCTAATAATCAAATAATTCACCTAGCCCAATCACTACCAGTTAATTTCCACCAGCAAAAGAAAAGTTTAGCCGCAATTCCATTATCATGATCTGCCTAGCTCAGGACGAGCTAATCACCCCTGGGACAACCTTATGTATACCTAAATCGCTGCCCCCGGCCCACTCGATACAACCCACTGATACCCACCTTTCAATAGTTCAAGTATGTAGCCTCACCTACACCGGAGACAACTTCTAACGAAAACTCAATACTCACTGTAAAATAGTAGGCTGTAGTCGGATGTAGGTTTAGCAATTTCAAGATTTATTGCGGTGTTAACTTAAACAACAGCTCTCCTTGTGCACATCAAACAGTATTAGTTTTCATGAGGTTTGGTTTCCGTGAAAAGGTTAATGCAGTCCAGAGTTCAAAAGAAGCTCCACTTGGCTTCTCGCATCTTTAAAAGGGAAAATAAAGTCAACTTAATTCTTTTTTCTCCACGGACTGACTCACCCTCTGTTCACTGGGTTAAGAAAACAAAAAAAACAAAAAATCCACATGGAAGACACAGTCCTTGATTAATGGTTGACGGCTGGCGCTTCTCCTCAGCGAGTCCGCCTCTGATAGGGATCTCCCCTGTGCCTCTCACTGAGCCTTCTAGTACGCCCAGTCACAATCACCTTTGCATTCCTCTCTGGTCTCCGGCTCGGCTTGCAGCTGTAATCAGAAACACCTGGTGAGCTCTCTGTTGCTGAATTTAAGCCCCTCTCTGCTCCTCCCCCTCCCTTCAGTCTCCAGCCAGTTTTCCCTCCCATTCCCCACACCTGCAGGGCGTTTTCTTTCCTCAGTCCACCCAGTTTCATGCACTGTTTGACCCCACCCTGTATGTCTCTGGGGCCACCGATCTACATGCGGGCTGACTGCATTATACCAGTGCCAATCTCTGGTACACCTATTTCCATGCTGTATGATTGGGTTGTACCTATGCCGTTTTCCCTTTTTAATTCTGTCTCTGCCCCCTCCTTGGTTTTGTTTCTCGTGGTGGTTTCTGGGACATGTAGTTTTCTTTTGATTTGCTGTGTAAACCTTTTGTTGGCTGGGTCTCATTACTAGAATAGGATCCTCCCTTGATTCTGTTGCCTCTTTGACCACCTCACATACTCCCCCCCCGGGAACTAGGCCGTTCAGGCATGTTCAAGGCCCTGGACAAGTAATCAGCTACTAGCTGATATTTTCCGGGTTTATGTACTGTAACAAAATGATAGGGTTGAAGGGTTAAAAACCACCTAAGGACCCTATGGTTTGAGTCTTTCTGGGTGGTTAGCCATCGAAGAGGGGCATGATCTGTAAAGATGGTAAACTTTCGACCTAGTAAATAATAACGAAGAGATTCAACGGCCCATTTTATCGCTAAACATTCTTTTTTTAAGGTGGAGTATGGTCACTCGTGTGGGAGGAGTTTTCTACTGATGAAGGCTATTGGGCAGAGGTCTTGTTCTGATCCTTGGGATAGCACGGCACCTAGACCACATCCTGATGCATCAGCCTGTAAATAGAAGGCTTTTGAGAAATCTGGGCAGTGTAGAACCGGTTGGGTTGATATTAGTTGAATTAGGTGGTGAAAAGCTTGCACAGCTTCTGGCTTGATTTGAAGTGGCCGGTTGGTTTTTAAGGCGTCTGTCAGTGGTGCTGCTATGGTAGAAAAATGCGGTATGAATCTTCTCTAATACCCTACGAACCCTAGGAAGGCTTGGATCTCTTTCCGGGTTTCCGGTATTCGTAATTTTTTCAAAGCCTGTATTTTGTCCACCAACGGTGTGATTACTCCACCTCCTACAGAATAACCCAGATACTTGGTAGTTTTGGCTGCCAGCTTGGTTTTCTTGGGGTTGATATGCAGTCCTGCCTCTTGTAAGGACGTAATTACTTTGATTAGATGTTCTAAATGTTCCTTCCAGGTTTTACTAAAAATCACTATGTCATCCAAATAGGCAGCTGCGTATAGTTCATGAGGTTTTAGTACCTTATCCATTAAGGCCTGAAAAGTGGCAGGAGCCCCGTGTAACCCAAATGGTAACACCGTAAACTGAAATAGACCTTGAGGTGTTGCAAAGGCTGTTTTCTCCTGATCCGCTGGGTTGAGCGGTATCTGCCAATATCCTTTGGTTAGGTCCAATGTACTCAAAAAGGATGCAGCCTCCAGTTTCTCTATTAGCTCATCTATTCGGGGCATTGGGTAGGCTTCAGATCTGGAAATGGCGTTTAGTTGCCTAAAGTCCATACAGAACCGGGTGGTACCATCTGGTTTGGGTACTAGTACCACCGGTGAACACCATGCGCTCTTGGAGGGAATAATGGTACCTAGTTTCAGCATGCTCTCTATTTCTTGTGCTATTGCCCCTCTTTTTGCTTCAGGGATTCTATAGGGTCGGAGGCGTATAATCTTGCCTGCCTCGGTTGGGATTGAGTGAGTAGCCATATGAGTCCTTCCAGGTAGACTCGAGAATGTCTTTGCTACATGGCCCAGGGTGTCCAATAATTCAATTCTTTGGGTGTCACTTAATTGTTCCCCCAAGCCCACATCTCGTAGGTTACCAGCCGAATGTGTGACCATTTGTTCCGGGACCGACATCTCTACTAGAGACGTACACAATATTGCTGAGTCTCTTTCTTTCCACAACTTGAGTAAATTAATGTGATAGTTCTGATGTTTGTTTTGTCTATCTGGTTGCTCCACCTCATAATTAACTGGACCCAACACCTTTGTTATACTATATGGGCCTTTCCATTGGGCGAGCATTTTGTTCGTGTGAGTGGGTAATAACACCAGCACTTTGTCTCCTATTTTAAGCGTCCTAGGTCTGCTTCCTTTGTCGTAATACTTCTCTTGCGTTTCTTGAGCTCGCCCCAGGTTTTCCTGAGCATAGTCTCTGAGTTTTCCCAGGTGATCCCTTAGTTCATTCACATATTCCGTTAGGGTGGTTTCTTCCTGCTGTTCCAAAGTGTCCTTTAGTAATCCCAAGATAGATTTTGGCTGTCTCCCAAATAATAATTCAAATGGGGAATACCCTGTTGAGGATTGAGGTGTATCACGTAAAACCATCAATACCCATGGCAGTACTTTCTCCCACCCCAGACCAGTGGGGCTGGTTGCTCTTTTTATCATTTGTTTGATGGTTTTGTTATATCTTTCCACCAGCCCATCAGTCTGTGGATGGTACACCGAGGTCCTTAAATGGTTGATGCCAAGGGTCTTGCATACTTCTTTCATAACGTTTGACATAAAATTACGTCCTTGGTCTGTTACAATCTCCAGGGGAATCCCCACTCTAGCGAAATAGGGTAAAAGTACATCACATACTTGTTTGGCAGACATTCCTTTTAATGGAAATGCTTCTGGATATCTAGTGGCATAGTCCACTACCACTAGTATGAACCGGTATCCTCGGCTGGTAGGCTCCATTGGACACCCAATGTCTAGCCCTATCCTCTGAAATGGCTCTTTGATCAATGGCATTCTTTGTAAAGGTGCTCTTGCTGGAATATTGGGGCTTGTTTTCTGACATATATCACACTCTTGGCAATATTTGGTTATCTCAGCGTAAACTCCGGGCCAATAGAAATTTTGCAACACCCTTTTTATGGTCTTGTTCTCAGCTAGATGTCCCCCTGTGGTGTGGTCATGTGCCAGCTGAATCAGCCCTTTCCTGTAGGACTGGGGAACCAACAATTGCTCCTTCATTATGTTATCAGATCCTTGGGTTACTCGATAGATTAACCCCTGTTTCTCTTTAAAGTAGGGAGTAGGAGGTTGGACCCCACTAGTGTCTAGAGCTTGTTCCCTGGCCCTTTTTAATGTTTCATCCAGCCCTGTTTCTGTTCGAAATGAAGGCATATGGTCCCCCACCTTCCAGTCTATAATGGAAATGTCTTTATACGCTTCCTGATTCACTCGGTTTCTCCTTTTCTGGGCCTTAGATAATTTTTCCCGACTACATGCCCCCAATAGTTCTGTTTTTGAAAACGGGGCTTCTCTCAACCATCTATCGAATTCAGGTAGATCTGTTCCTATTAGCACTGGAGCGGGCAAGGTAGGAATAACGGCGGCTTTGATTGGCATCTCCTGCCCCTGTATTCCCAACACAATGTCTTTAGATGGATACCCTTTTGCATCCCCATGCACGCACTTTATGTCAATGGTTCTCACCTGTTCGCTATCTTGCTCGCTCAAATGGGGCTGTATGGCCATCTGTCGGCTTCCGCTGTCCATCATTGCTTGACGGGGATGTCCATCGACTGTGACCTCTATCACGTAAGGCAGTCGTTTCCTTCGGTATTCCTGCGCTTGTATTGATCCGATTTCCATTGGTTCAATTTTTGGTTTTTTGGAACAGAAACGCGCAACATGCCCCCACTCTCCACACTCAAAACATTGGGGTGCCTGTCCTTTGCTTAAGCCAGCCCCATTAGTGGGTCGGGTTTCGGCCTTGTTCCTGGGTTCGGTTCCTGGTCCTTTATAGGTTCCGATACGTACTTGGGAAGCTTCCACACTTGGTCTCAATTGGGTGGCCGGGAAAGGTCGGGTGCTCCCTGCCTTCTGATATGCTGTTGCCACATCTATTGCCTCGGCCAGTGATAGATGGTGATGTTGCCTCACCCACCTCTGAATTGGTCCTGGTAAGGCATCAATGAACTGTTCCATCATTACTTTATCCTTAATCTGTCCTATTGTGGCTGTGCCTGTTTGCAGCCATTTTTCCGCCAAATCTTGTACTCTGTAGAACAATTGTCTTGGACTTTCACCTGGTTTCAATCGGGTTTCTCGAAACTTGAGCCTGTAGGATTCTTCATCCATGCCGAGTCTTTCCAAAACAGTTTTTTTAATCTCGGTACAAGGAATGTCTCCGGTGGGGTTAGCCGCTTGGTATGCCCCCTGCATTATCCCTGTGAGCAAGGGAGCCAGATAGAAAGCCCATCTGTCCTGTGGCCATTGGGCTGCTCTAGCTATTCTCTCAAAATTTACGAAGAAAAAACTGGGGTATTCTCCTACTTGGTATTTTTGTAATACCGTAGGCGGTATTACTGGATGCGTCCGGTTCGTGGCCACTGCTTCTCCCAGTATTCTTAAAGCTTCCCGTCCTTGCTCTTGGGCAACACTTTGCACTTGTATGGCCTGTTGGAGGGCTTGTCTGTCCGCCTGCGCCTGGTGACTTTGCACTTGTAAAAGTTGCTGCAGCTGCTGTTGCCCTTCTGCGAGTGCCTTTACCACAGCTTCCATGTCTTCTGCTTGGGCGTTCTCTTGAATCCCACCGCTGCCACCACTGTAAAATAGTAGGCTGTAGTCGGATGTAGGTTTAGCAATTTTAAGATTTATTGCGGTGTTAACTTAAACAACAGCTCTCCTTGTGCACATCAAACAGTATTAGTTTTCATGAGGTTTGGTTTCCGTGAAAGGGTTAATGCAGTCCAGAGTTCAAAAGAAGCTCCACATGGCTTCTCGCATCTTTAAAAGGGAAAATAAAGTCAACTTAATTCTTTTTTCTCCACGGACTGACTCACCCTCTGTTCACTGGGTTAAGAAAACAAAAAAAAACAAAAATCCACATGGAAGGCACAGTCCTTGATTAATGGTCGACGGCTGGCGCTTCTCCTCAGCGAGTCCGCCTCTGATAGGGATCTCCCCTGTGCCTCTCACTGAGCCTTCTAGTACGCCCAGTCACAATCACCTTTCCATTCCTCTCTGGCCTCCGGCTCGGCTTGCAGCTGTAATCAGAAACACCTGGTGAGCTCTCTGTTGCTGCATTTAAGCCCCTCTCTGCTCCTCCCCTCCCTTCAGTCTCCAGTCAGTTTTCCCTCCCATACCCCACACCTGCAGGGCGTTTTCTTTCCTCAGTCCACCCAGTTTCATGCACTGTTTGACCCCACCCTGTATGTCTCTGGGGCCACCGATCTACATGCGGGCTGACTGCATTATACCAGTGCCAATCTCTGGTACACCTATTTCCATGCTGTATGATTGGGTTGTACCTATGCCGTTTTCCCTTTTTAATTCTGTCTCTGCCCCCTCCTTGGTTTCGTTTCTCGTGGTGGTTTCTGGGACATGTAGTTTTCTTTTGATTTGCTGTGTAAACCTTTTGTTGGCTGGGTCTCATTACTAGAATAGGATCCTCCCTTGATTCTGTTGCCTCTTTGACCACCTCACACTCACCCCAAATCAATGGATACTGAAATTTGCCACACGGCAAACTCCTAACCTACTAGGCTCATCCAGCCGAAGGAACTTTAGAATAAGATCACAAGGTACCACGATCTTCACCCCGAACAACGATCGTAATAAAATCTCTTATAACAAGAACTCTCTAAGGACCCATAATATTCCTACTAAACCTAAGACCTTAAAATACAATAGCCAATCTATCATCTCTCGCACAACTACCAGCACAACCAGCATCTGTGCAGTCAACACGTGGAATGCACATTCGGATGATCCATGCCTAACACACTGTATAGACCGTTTGCTTAACAAGTCGCTATGTTCGAATACCCCTGCACACAAAACGGTCTCTGGTCCTTCCAGCTCTGACATACCTAAGTCCGAGTTACAAGTTATCATGTGTGCACTCATCAACGCTAGATCACTTATAGCATAAGTGCTTGACATCGCCAATCTCATCTTGACCAACAATCTGGATATCTTAGCCATCTCTGAAACTTGGCTGCATGCATCAGCCGGCCCGGCTCTATGACTGGCCATCCCAGATGACTACATGATCGTCAGAACTGACAGAGAAATTGCTAGAGGAGGCGGAGTAGCACTTATTGCTAAAAAACAACTGGGTGTAAGAGAAATACCCATCCACCAACCATTCACCTCTGGGGAACTCCTCTCATTGAAAATACCCCTTACAGCTAAGTCAACATTGATGACATATGTTCTATGCAGACCGCCAGGCCCAGTATCATCCTTGGATGAAGAGATTACACAGCTGCTCACCAATAAAGTCAAACCAGGGTAAAAAATCTTTTTACTAGGAGACATTAACTTAGGACTCAATGACCCCAATGATAACAATGCCTCAGCATTAGCCAATGCGAAAACTGAACTAGGCTTCTTGAATCGCATCACAAACCCAACGCACAATAAAGGCAGAACCCTTGATTGGATTGCTGACCTTAACTGCAACACAGATTCTCTCAAATACTTTGTGCGCCTGGCTCTAACAACCACGTGATCACCATCCAGGACCAGCCTACCTCAACTTGGGCCATAGTATGGCTCCTCCAGCCCTTACTTGAAATAAACACAATAATACAGCACAAACGGTACTTCCCCTACTTCACCCGATTGTCGGCCAACCTAATTTTGACAAACTAAACCCCTCAGAGATGGTAGATCTGAATAAGCAAACTCTCTCTCAGGCTATAGAAACAGTGGACTCAAGAAAATGCATAAAGCTAAACAATCTGCTCATCTAAATACTTGGTACACTACAAGTCCAAAAAATTTACGCAATACCAAGTGAGTAGCAGAAGGGATCTGGAGAAAAAAAGTCCTCTATTAACCAAGAGAAATTTGTCACAGCCTCTAATAACTATAAAAATGCTATCCACCAACGAAAAGTGAAACTTACAATGAGAGAATAAGCAATGCTAAATCAGGTACAAAAGAATTATTCACCATCCTTAAAGAATTAGAAAACCCAGTGACTCCTCAGGAACACTGCATAAAAGACACCACTTGGTGCGCAAATATCCAAATAGCACTGCTGGATAAAATCCCTCTACTACAGCCTAAAATTGAGACAAAAAAACCCACAGCCTGTCCTCAGAGGCCCAACAATTTGAACATACGGACACTACTGCAAATCGCTCTACCCCATTTCAGTTTACCACAGTCTCAGTATCAGAAGTGATACAAATAATTCAAAGTCTCAAACCCTCAAGATGTCAGGGGGACATATGCCCAACTACTCTCATCAAAGATGTGGTAACGGAGATCGCCCCTTTCATCAACACCCTATTAAATGCATCTTTCGAAACTAGCACAGTCCCTACTAACCTCAAGGATGCGTGGGTCCTCCCACTCCTAAAGGAACATACACTAGACCCAAATACACCTACGAACTATCGGCCCATAACTATGGTAACCTTGCTTCTTCAAATCTTGAATAGGGCTGCGTACCTTCAAATTCAAAATTATCTTGAATCAACAATCTCCTTGACCTTTGCCAGTCAGGCTTCAGGCCAGGTCATGGCACAGAATCAGCTCTCATTGACCTGAAAATACAAATGGATGAGTTACTGGACAAAGGCAATATAGCTCACCTGCTCCTGCTATACCGATCTGCGGCCTTTCACCTGGTTAACCACAACCACAATATCCTATGTAAACCCTTGACGTCAGCGGGGCACTTCTCTGCCGAAAGCACTTCCTGGATGAAATCTTTCCTGCCCAACAGGACAATGAGAGTATGGAACAAGTTACTTACCTGTGACTGTTGTTCTCCAGCATGGGTCTGGCATGGATTCACATGCTCATGAATATTCCCTGTCAGGCTGGGAATCCTCGGTAAAGAATAAAATCAGTTTCAGTTTAATTTCTGAACTGTCGTTCTACTAGTAACCAATCACTGGTCTCTGGGTCATACTGCCCCCAGCCAATGACAGCCCTCTACCTAAGCCCCTCCTCTGGCAGCCATCTTCAGATTTGGTAGCATGTAAAGTGGCAGTAGGACCAAGAGAAGAGCCGCATGGGGTAGGAGGGAGGGTTCGCTTGTGAATCCATGCCAGACCCATGCTGGAGAACAATAGTTACAGGTAAGTAAATTGTTCCTTCTCCAGCATGGGGTCTGGCATGGATTCACATGCTCAATACAAGAATACATAGCAGTACACACATGCACAACCACGGGAGGTGGCAAGGCTCAACATTAAGCATCTCTTACCTCCTCACCAGGCTCACCTTCAAGCGAACAGGTTGCGCAGCACTGCCTGTCTGACTCTGGACTCCTGCCTGGAATCCCGGTCGATGCAGTAGAATCTCGTGAAGGTGTGCGTCGACCTCCAGATAGCAGCCCTGCATATGTCCAGCAGGGGCACACCAGACAGGAACGCCGTGGTAGCAGCGATCGCTCTGGTCGAATGGGCTCTCGGACGGCCGGGCAACGGTGGGTTTGCCAACGATGACAGTGCATGATGCAGCCGGAGAGCCATCTGGAAATGGAAGCCTTCGAGAGGGCATTCCCTTGGTTCACAGGTCCAAAGTTCACAAACAGAGGTGATGTCTTCCGAAGGCTCTTCGTGTGGTCCACGTAGAACTTCAGCGCTCTAGCTACATCCAGCGAGTGCAAAGTCCTCTCAGCCGGTGACGAAGGCAACGGGAAGAAAACAGGTAACACCAAGGGCTCTTTGAGATGGAAGTCCAACGGCATCTTGGGCATGAAGGAGGGGTGCATCCTCAGCACCACCCTCATCTCGTGGAATGCTAGGTATGGAGGTTTACAGGAGAGGGCCTGGATCTCTACCACCCATCGTGCAAAGGTGATGGCCACAAGAAAATCTGTCTTCCACAACAGGAACTTCAACGGCGCTGAATGCAGCGGCTCGAATGGAGGCCCCATGAGCCTGGTCAGCACCACGTTGAGCTCCCACACCGGGGCCTGGGCCTTCACCGGCGGGAATGATCTGAACAGTCCTTTCATGAACTCCTTCACCAGGCGATGGGACCATAGCGACGAGCGCCCCGGAGTTCTGGTGTAGCGGAAGATAGTCGCCAGATGGATCTTGATGGAGGCATGCGCCAGCCTCGCCTTGGCCAGCGATAGCAAGTACGGCAGCACTTGAGGGGCCGTAATCCACAGAGGGTTAATCTTCTGTGCATGGCACCAGACAAGGAACCTCTTCCATTTGTGTCAATTGCACTTGAGAGTCGAGGACGCCCTGGCCTTTGCAAGCACCTCCTTGCAGTCTGCCGGGATATCGTACCCTCCGAACTCTAGTGCTGCAGAAGCCAGGCCTGCAGGTTCAGCGACCCCGGGTCATGGTGAAGGATGGCAACTCCTTCTCTGGTGAGAAGATCCGTGTCTGTCGGTAGTTTGACTGGGGGGACGTTGACATGTCCAGAAGGTCCGGGAACCAAATCTGCCTCGGCCACGCCGGTGCGACGAGGATCATCCTGCACCGGGACCGTCTGAGTTGACTGATGAGTCGCAGCGGCAACGGGGGGAATGCATACAGAAATAGGCCGTCCCAGGGGAATGAGAAGGCATCGCCCATGCTCCCCAGCTGGGGAAACCTGCTGGCGAACCTCCAGCACTTGGCGTTCGTCACCGTCGCAAATAGTTTGATCTGGGGATTGCCCCATCATCGGAATAGGAGATCCACTTGATCCTGCCACATTTCCCACTCGTGGCACGAGCACAGCTCCCTGCTGATTGAGTCAGCGATGGTGTTCTTTATTCCTGCCAGATGGAATGGTACCAGAAACATCCCCTGGGTGACGGCCCAGTGCCACAGATCCTGCGCTTCCTTGGATAGGGTTGGGATCTGGTGCCCCCCCTGCTTCTGGATGTAGAACATCCTGGTGGTGTTGTCGGTGAAGATCCTGATCACCTTGCCCTTGAGGGACAGGAGGAAGACCTGAGGGCCCAGAATACGACTCGGTGCTCCAAGACATTGATGTGCAGAGACCTCTCTTCCGTTAGCCAAAGGCCTCTTGCGTGGAGAACTCTGGTGTGCGCTCCCCATCCCTCCAGGGAGGCATTCGTCGTCACTCTTTCCTGATGTGCTGGGGTCTGGAAGTCCATGCCCACTGCCAGATGTGCGCGGGCGCCCCACCATCGGATCGCTTGGCGGAAAGTCTTGTTGAGCAGGATCCTGTCCTCGAAGCTGCCCGCAGCTTGCATCCAACGGGAGTGTCATGATCTCTGCTTCCAAAAGATCAGGACTTGCCCGACTCCCTTGGAAGCAGACCCATAACCCCGATTCCGAGTGCCAGCCAGTCCCAATTGGGACCTTTTGGACCCTGTCCTGGCGCCAGTGGCACCAGGCTCATAAAGATGCCCAGTCCCAGCGCTGGAAGCGCCGGGCTCATAATGCTTGGGTGGACTTACCTGCAGCAGACCATGCTGCTTACTTACCTGCCAGTTGAGCCCCTGATCCTCTTCTGTTTGGGACTACTTTTCCTGTTGGGTGGGGCAGGAGCCACTCCCTAGGTTCAGAACACTGGAACTCTTCTGGAAAGCAGGAACTCTTTTCTTACCTAGGCGAGGCTGTGGAAGGAGACACCTAAGCACTACAGGAGGCTATTTAAACCACACCCGATGGATGAATCTTGCTTTGCGTTATTCTGCATTCTCTGCAGCAGAACACTCACCGTGTCTTCTGCTTCTGATCCTGGGCCCAAGGGAACAAAGGCTTACCATCCTGGAATCCAGTCTTCAGCAGCACCTGTAAAGACAAAGAAAGAACAGGTTAGCACTACGGTCTTCAGGGGCAGCGCATCTCTTACCTGGTCCATCGGCTGTTACCAACGCCTCGCGCTGCATTCCGGCATCTGAAAGACAAATGCTTACCTACTCTTCACACGCTCCGGAGGCCTTCGGCGCTGCATCCCGCATCTGAAAGACAAAAGAAGGTGTGTTTAAAGACATTGGGCAACTTATTTACTCACGTGCCATTACTCCTTCCCACGCCGAATCCAGTGGGTATTCCAGAACCCTTCAGCTTCTCTAAAGCTCCGAACTTGTACCTGCAAGGTAAAAGGGACAGTTAGTGCGCATCGTGAAGCAGGCTACAAGCGCTTACTTACATGCTTCCAGGCGCTTCTATTCCTCACCTGGGTTCGATCCTCAACTCTCATCAGCCCGCCATCCGCCATCGCCGAAAACAAGAGATATCATTACAAAAGACTTTTAAGACATTTGAAGTGCCCAGAACTTACCGTTCGTGCAGTTAACGACGGACAGCAGTCCTCTGAGGTCAAGAGGCTTGCGCCCTTGTCCAGTGAAGAAACTGGTTACGGCACCCTGCCCCGAGGCAGATGGAGAGCTCGGCGTTCACTTACCTAAGGTGAGGGCGTTAACCTTTGGGGTTCTACAGGAGAAGAGAAAGGGAAGAGGAGAGAGGCACCCAATAACCCCAGTTCATTAATCCCATATTTTCTATCTGCAGACATCTTACTCTTCGAGTCAGACATACAGTGCACAGAGGTCCAGCCCAAAGAGCCAACCGTGTGTTACACATCACCTTTGAAGATACGGCATTCACCCAGTCAAGACCGGCGCCTCTGCGGGAATCAGGTGAGCGTTACAGAACGCAAAGCCCACCGCAAAACTCCCACCCAGGCGCTATCGAAACCTCGGATACCGACCAGCTAGCCCAGTTACCTGGGGAACTAAGAGCAGAAGTGCATGCAGCCCGTCAGGAAACGAATGCTCTAAGAAGGGAACTGATTATTTCCAAGGAGCTAACAGACGATCTCGCTAGACAATTGCTACAGTCACAAGCCGGACAAACTCCGTTACCCGCATCAGGGGCAAATCTTCCTTCAACATCCTCTACGAACCCAGTGCAGATCAACCTACCTGGGAATGTACCTCTGGCTCCGCCCGAACGATTTTCTGGTGACCCAAAGAGGTTTGCAGTATTTATTAATCAGTGCCGGTTGCACTTCTTATGCCGGCCAGCAGCCTTTCCAACTGATCAAGCTAAGGTAGCTTTCGTGCTTTCGTACCTTAGTGGCAATGCGGCAGACTGGTCGATCCCTCTAGTTAATCAAGATGATCCGGTTCTCCATGATTTTCAAGCTCTTCAGCTCAGTATGGAAAAACGGTTTGCAAGACATTCACAGGGGCAGGCCTTGGACAATGAGCTCCTTTCATTGCGACAGGGTAATCAAGACCTTTTGACTTATATTGCGTCTTTCAACAGACTGATAGTGGAAACTCGATGGCCTGAGGACAAAAGGATTACGCTGTTTTATAGAGGTCTACGTGGAGAGCTCAAAGATGTGTTAGCCCAAGTAGTGAATCCCCCGCAAGACTGTTCGGACTATATTGACTTAGTCGTTCAAATTGACCACAGACTGCAGAACAGGAAGGCCGATCGTTCCAAGTTTGATGCTCGAGTATTTTCCAAACCACCAACTCCTACCAAAGGAGTAGACTCCGGGGAACCCATGCAAATAGGGGGCCTGAAAGGACCACTAACACAAAAGGAGCGGGAAAGGAGAAAACAGCTGCAATTATGCCTCTATTGCGGAAACTCGGGGCACTTTCTTCGAGACTGTCCGGTGAAACCAGCCAAGAAGGCAGTAGGAGCTGCAGTTACCAGTGTCACAAACTCTGAGCAGGGAAACGACTTCGCCCGACAAGAATAGAGGTCCTCTTGCCGAGCGTTAAAACCAGTTCCGTGACCTCGCATTTCGTGATACCTATGGTCCTCATTAGCCCTGAACATCCGGATCGAATACATGCGATTGAAGCTTACGTCGACAGCGGTGCCATCGGCAATTATGTGGATCATGAAATGGTTTTGAGGATGAATCTGACTCTTTGTCCAAAGGCTGTAAAGGACGTCATTACTACGGTGGATGGTACGGAGATAGCCTCCGGACCAGTAACGCATACCACCCAAGAAGTGACGCTAGTAAGTCAAGATGGACACCATGAGAAGATAGTGTTCGATGTGATCAAGGCCCCTCAGTTCCAGATTATTCTAGGAATTCCTTGGTTAGAGAAGCACAATCCTCAGATCGATTGGCGAGCAAGAACGGTTCAGTTTCCAGAATGTGTCTCTACTTGTCACCCTCGACCTGGTGTTGCACTGGCAGCAATTTCCTCGGAGGCTCCCCAGTTACCTCCTGAATACCTAGAATTCCAAGATGTTTTCCGGAAGGATCAGGCTAACTCTCTAACTCCTCATAGGTCTTATGACTGCCAGATAGACCGGATACCTGGATCTACTCCTCCTTGTAGTAGAATTTATGCCCTCACCGAGCCTGAGAATCTTCACCTCCGACAATACCTGGATCAATACCTAGCGAATGGGTTTATTCGTCCTTCCAAGTCCCCTGCTTCCTCAGCTTTGTTCTTCGTTCCAAAAAAAGAAGGGGACCTTAGAACTTGTATAGATTATCGCGCCCTGAACCAGATCACCGTTAAAAATAGATATCCGTTACCTTTGATCCCTGAACTCCTGGACCAAGTCAGAAAAGCATGCATATATACAAAGCTGGATCTTAGAGGAGCCTACCACTTGGTACGAGTAAAAGAGGGCGATGAATGGAAGACGGCCTTCCGCACCAAGTATGGGCTATTTGAATATCAGGTCATGCCCTTCGGACTTTGCAATGCCCCGGCCGCCTTTCAATATTTTATGAATGATGTCCTCAGAGAGCTCATAGATGTGTGTGTTGTTGTTTACATTGACGACATCCTCGTTTATTCTTCATCGGAAACTGAACATCGGAAACACGTGAAAATGGTCCTCGAGAGATTGCGTCAACACAAACTTTTCGCTAAATTGGAAAAATGTGTTTTCAACGTGACTGAAGTTGAATTCTTGGGATTCATATTATCACCTAGCGGAGTGCGTATGGATTCAAAGAAGGTTGATGCAATTCTCAAATGGCCATCGCCATCCTCCGTAAAAGGTGTTCAAAGCATGTTAGGCTTCGCTAACTTTTAGCGCAGGTTTATCCCCGAATTCTCTCGAATAGTCCAGCCCATCACCGCCTTGTTAAAGAAAAACAAACGTTTTGAATGGTCTACCGAGGCGGAACAAGCTTTCCAGAATTTGAAGACTAGATTTATCTCTGCACCAATCTTAAAACATCCTCGCCCAGAACTCCCCTACATCGTTGAAACTGATGCTTCGAGCCTTGCCATGGGGGCAGTTCTATCACAAAAGGACCCAGTAACCAATCAGTTGCATCCCGTGGCATTTTGGTCCCGCAAATTCTCGCCTCCTGAAATCAATTACACTATTACTGATAAGGAACTTCTAGCTATCAAGGCCGCCTTTAAGGCTTGGCGGCATTATCTTCTGGGGGCCCGACACACCGTTACTGTGATTACAGATCACCGAAACCTGCAATATTTGAAAACCGCAAAAGCTCAATCCTCTAAGCAACTCCGTTGGGCACTATTCTTTGCCGAGTTTGACTTCATAATTACCTATCGACCTGGTACAAAAAACGGTAAAGCTGATGCCCTTTCTCGGATGGGAGAGGAAGAACATTTGATCAATCCTAAACCTGTACCTATCATTCCCGAACAAAGAATTCTAGGTGTAATCGCCACACAATCCATAGAGGAAGTTAATGATAAAGCCAGGCTACTGGTAACTCCAGCAGACATACAGAATTGGCATCTGCAGGGAAAGGACTTTACGGTGAAGGACAACCTATTATATTTCCAAGAACGGTTATACCTGCCCAGCACAGATTTACAGAAAAAGGTAATCTCTTGTTATCACGATTCTTTAATGGAAGGACATCCCGGTATGACCAAGACCTCGGAAAAGATCAAGCGCTACTTCTGGTGGCCCTCTTGGAAAAAAGATATCAGAGACTTTATAATGTCCTGTGGAGTATGCGCCCAAAACAAGAGTCAAAAGGAAAAACCAGCTGGCCTCTTACACCCTATTGACATCCCACCTCGCCCTTGGCATACGCTTTCTATGGACTTCATCACCGATCTACCTCCATGCTCCGGATACAATACGATCCTAGTAATCGTGGACCTATTCTCCAAGATGGCGCATTTCATTCCACTCAAAGGCTTACCAACAGCAGCAACTCTGGCCCGATAATTTCTCGAAAACATCGTCCGACTGCACGGTTTTCCTTCAGTTCTAATTTCGGATCGAGGTAGTCAATTTATTTCTCATTTTTGGCGAAGTTGCTGTCGGTCGGCTCAAATTGATGTGAGACTTTCGACCAGCCACCACTCTCAAACTGACGGACAAACCGAGAGGACCAATCAAACTCTGGAACAGTATTTGCGCTGCATGCTACAACAAACTGAAAAAACTTGGAAAGATATCCTTTGGATAGCCGAATATGCCCACAATAACTCTGTCCACTCGGGAACTGGGAAGACCCCGTTTTTTCTTTTATACGGTAGTCACCCTCGAACCTCGGAGTTGGATCCACTCCAAGATCTTGGAACACCAGCAGTAGACCACCTGCATTCTACAATCACCCAAGCCTTTAAGGAAGCCGTTTCTCACCTTCAAAGGGCTAAAGAACAATACAGGAAAGGAGCAGACCAACATCGGAAGGAAGCCCCCAATATCAAGTAGGAGATCAAGTCTGGTTATCCACCAAATATCT
This sequence comes from Ambystoma mexicanum, assembly GCF_040938575.1. Taxonomy (NCBI): domain Eukaryota; kingdom Metazoa; phylum Chordata; class Amphibia; order Caudata; family Ambystomatidae; genus Ambystoma; species Ambystoma mexicanum. The sequence continues at coordinate 692,986,817 of NC_090926.1, read as the reverse complement.
ACCTCTAAAAGGACCACGCACATTCAACCCAAGATACCTTGGTCCCTATTCCATCACTACCATAGTAAATCCAGTAGCGGTCAAGTTGGACTTGCCCCCTCACATGAAGATACATCCGGTCTTCCACGTCTCTCTATTAAAACCCGTGCAACCTCAAACCCGACTAACTAAATCTCCAAAACCTATTCTAGTTGATGGGGAACTCGAGTTTGAAGTCAAAAGCATCCTGGATTCCAAGATCTCCAAATCTAAACTGTTTTACCTGATTGACTGGAAAGGCTACGGTCCCCAAGAAAGATCCTGGGAACCTGCAGAATATGTCCACGCGCCTCGTCTAATCAAAAGATTTCATCGAACATTTCCTAACAAGCCCAAACCCCCGGAGAAGCCCGGTTTGGGAGGGGCCTTGAGGGGGGGTGCTGTCATGATCTCTGCTTCCAAAAGATCAGGACTTGCCCGACTCCCTTGGAAGCAGACCCATAACCCCGGTTCCGAGTGCCAGCCAGTCCCAATTGGGACCTTTTGGACCCTGTCCTGGCACCAGTGGCACCAGGCTCATAAAGATGCCCAGTCCCAGCGCTGGAAGCGCCGGGCTCATAATGCTTGGGTGGACTTACCTGCAGCAGACCATGCTGCTTACTTACCTGCCAGTTGAGCCCCTGATCCTCTTCTGTTTGGGACTAATTTTCCTGTTGGGTGGGGCAGGAGCCACTCCCTAGGTTCAGAACACTGGAACTCTTCTGGAAAGCAGGAACTCTTTTCTTACCTAGGCGAGGCTGTGGAAGGAGACACCTAAGCACTACAGGAGGCTATTTAAAACACACCCGATGGATGAATCTTGCTTTGCGTTATTCTGCATTCTCTGCAGCAGAACGCTCACCGTGTCTTCTGCTTCTGATCCTGGGCCTAAGGGAACAAAGGCTTACCATTCTGGAATCCAGTCTTCAGCAGCACCTGTAAAGACAAAGAAAGAACAGGTTAGCACTACGGTCTTCAGGGGCAGCGCATCTCTTACCTGGTCCATCGGCTGTTACCAACGCCTCGCGCTGCATTCCGGCATCTGAAAGACAAAGGCTTACCTACTCTTCGCATGCTCCGGAGGTCTTCGCACTGCATTCCGGCATCTGAAAGACAAAAGCTTACCAGCTCTTCACACGCTCCGGAGGCCTTCGGCGCTGCATCCCGCATCTGAAAGACAAAAGAAGGTGCGTTTAAAGACATTGGGCAACTTATTTACTCACGTGCCATTACTCCTTCCCACGCCGAATCCAGTGGGTATTCCAGCACCCTTCAGCTTCTCTAAAGCTCCGAACTTGTACCTGCAAGATAAAAGGGACAGTTAGTGCGCATCGTGAAGCAGGCTACAAGCGCTTACTTACGTGCTTCCAGGCGCTTCTATTCCTCACGCGGGTTCGATCCTCAACTCTCATCAGCCCGCCATCCGCCATCGCCGGAACCCTGCAAAACAAGAGATATCATTACAAAAGACTTTTAAGACATTTGAAGTGCCCAGAACTTACCGTTCGTGCAGTTAACGACGGACAGCAGTCCTCTGAGGTCAAGAGGCCTGCACCCTTGTCCAGTGAAGAAACTGGTTACGGCACCCTGCCCCGAGGCAGATGGAGAGCTCGGCGTTCACTTACCTAAGGTGAGGGCGTTAACCTTTGGGGTTATACAGGAGAAGAGAAAGGGAAGAGGAGAGAGGCACCCAATAACCCCAGTTCATTAATCCCATATTTTCTATTTGCAGACATCTTACTCTTCGAGTCAGACATACAGTGCACAGAGGTCCAGCCCAAAGAGCCAACCGTGTGTTACACATCACCTTTGAAGATACGGCATTCACCCAGTCAAGACCGGCGCCTCTGCGGGAATCAGGTGAGCGTTACAGGGAGTCAAGGAATTCCTGCAGTGGTCGCATCTGCAGCCTGCAGAGGCGCACGAGGTAGATGCATGACGACATCATGCCGAGTAGGGACTTGATGGACCTCACCCTGGCCACCTCCATGGTCATCAGCCGCTGTACCTTGCCCAGGATGGCCTTCGTCCTTTCCTCTGACGGGGAGGCCAATCGCGCCACTGTGTCGAGTCTGGCTCCGAGGAACAGGGCGACTTGCAACGGAACCAAGTGGGATTTCACGGAGTTGATCGAGAATCCCAGATCCGTGAGCAGTTGGACAGTATTTGCTGTGTGGTTGACGGCGAGTTCTCTTGACTTGGCTCGGATGAGCCAGTCGTCCAGGTAGGGGTAGACGTGAATCCCCTGTAGTATTTAATATTTAGTATTTTATTTATTTGTAATGCGCACCTAACCCAAGTTTAGCCAGGCGCAGAGGCAGCAAGAGGGTTGCAAAGCTTCGTTACATACAGTGTGGTGACGGTCCAGCTAGGGTTACATTGCCGGACGTATCAAGCCAAATAGGAGGGTAGAACATGTACATTAAAGGCAAAACTATAACCAGATTTACATTCAATGAGTAGGGGTAGAACATGTACATTAGGGAAATACTATAAACATATTTACATTCAATGAGGAGCCACATGGTAGTGGTGAATCTGGGTCTCTAAGAGTCGTTATGAGTCGAGAGATTTGAGCCAGTGGACGGTTCTGGCTCTGAACTGGTGGTAGGGTAGGTCCTCCCTACAAGTAGGGGGGAGGGAGTTCCAGAATTGCGCTGCTTTTACTGGAAAGCTATTGCCTCCAGATGTAGTATGTTTGAACCTGGGCGCCAGAAGAAGGTTAGCTTTGGCCGTTCTCGAGGGGCGGGAGAGTGTAGGTCTAGTAAATCTGGCGACGAGGTATTGGGGTGCTGCTTGGTGGAGGCATTTATGAATCAGAGACAGCGATTTAAGGAATATCTTGTCCTTGGTGGATAGCCAATTGACAGATCTTCTGGAATCTGAAATATGGGCTTTCTTCGGGATACTAAGGGCCGCTCTGAGGGCATTATTTTGGAGGATTTGGATTTTGTTGGAGATATATTTGTTGCAGCCTACATATAAGGCATTGCAATAGTCCAACTTGGACAGGATCAGTGACCTGGCCAAGGTGGTGCAGTTGGTGGGGGAGAGAAAGGGTTTGGCTGCCCTGATGAGTTTGCAAGTGTAGGAGGTGTTGAAGGTAAGGGTGGAATCTAGATAGAATCTGAGGGTTTTAACCTCCTTAGCTACCATGATTTTGTTATCGTCAATTATGAATGATGAGTATTTGTGGCCCAGTTTGTTGAGGTAGTGTGTGGAGCCTAGAATGAGAAGTTCCGTCTTGTCATCATTCAGGCATAGACCATGTGAGGCCATCCATGCCTGGATGATGAGGTACACTTTATTAACGAAGGCCAAATCCTTGTCATAATCCCCCGACAACGGGATGAGGATCTGGGTATCATCGGCGTAATTAGTGTAGGTGATACCCAGATCGTCTAGATCATCAAAAAGGGGTTTCGTGAAAATGTTATAAAGTGTAGGGGAGAGGCAAGATCCTTGCGGCATGCCGCACGTGATAGGGATAGGGTCGGCTGCTGCTGATAATGAGAAGACTCTCATCGTACGGTTATTAAGGAAGGATTCGAACCAGTTGGTAGCTTCTTGAGAGAAGTGGGCAGCTGTTTGTAGGTGGTTGCACAAGATCTCGTGGTCGACCAGATCGAAGGCTGCAGAGAGATAAAGGAGAAGCAATAATGCTGTCTTTCCCTGGTCTCTCAACTCGTCTATCTGTGCCTTGAGATCTATGAGAGTGGTTTCTGTTCCGTGTTGTGGCCTGAAGCCTGATTGACTGTTAGGGAGAATTCTCTGTTTAGGCTGAATTTCCTAACCTAGTGAGTCCCCCAGCAGCTTTGCTGGATTTCTTTTTGGGGTTTATTTTTTTTCTCCTGCCAAGAGTGAGACTATTTTACCCTCACTCTTGGACATGATTTGAGTGTCTTTCTTTGAATCTAGATGTGTTTAATGGGCTATGGGGTCTTTTACTCCATAGGGTTTCATGTGTTTTGGTGATGTGTGTTACACAGCACCCTCCGTGCAGTAACACAGGGGTGTCATAGTGACCCCCCAGTATAGACTCCATACCCTGGGACTGACTACTGTCTCCCAGGGCATGTAAAGTCACCATTGACTTTACTAGTCTTAAATTCTGAACAGAACCAGTACAAACCATCATATTGTGGATGTACTGGCTGGGGCAATTCGATTGCCCCAGGGTCTGTTAGTCGAGGGGGCACGTCTCCGTTTTGGCTGTTGGCAGTGGATACTACTTTTTATATTCAACCGCAAATATTTTCCTATGGGATTTCCCATTGTTTTAGGCTACTATCTTTATTTAATTATTGACGGTAGCCTCGAACATACTGCCGGTTTATTTAATTAATATTAATTCTCCGGTTGGTATTTTTTGACAAAACTTGATTCTAAAATGGCGTTTGTGTTCTCTTCTGTGACTCCAACCCAAGTCGGGCCCTTTGTTCCACTTTTTGGCAGGCTTCTCCACAGAAGCCCTCCAAAGTGGTGCCACTATGTCTGGGGTACTTAGGAGGGGTGGAGGGGAATTTAGGCACCCTGGACTGAGTTGCCTAGGCAACTCAAGTTGCACTCCGTCCTGATTGGCCCAAGTGGTGAGCCGGCCGGCTCACCACTTAGCATGTTTGAGTGACAGCTAGGCTGAGTGAATGGGGGTTTGCTGCATAAAAGCAGGGCTTTGGGGACTGTAACTTCAGAAGTCGCCACAGGACCTAAGAATCCGACGAGGGAGAAGCTGAGCCGACCTGCCACGACACCACGACCGGTGGAGCCCTGCTGGACTGTCTCACCACTGTCTCCCAACGACAGAGCAGATCTCCCGCCAGAGAGTCTTCTTCCTTTGACTGGTGGGGATAACCAGTTTCACCATCTTTTCGCTTTCCCTGACGTATCTCATGGCCGCCTTGCCTGTGCTAAGCACCCCGGCAACCGGGATACCACGTTTTACCATGACCGCGAGACAAAGGTACCACCTTTTACCGGAAAACTCTGCGGCTGGTTTCTGCCCTGGTAGTACAACGACCTTCATCTTTCCTCCACGTCGAGATCTTTTCTTCCCCTGGACGACGACGCAACTTGCAACCACTACCAGGAACAACTGCCAACGCTGGAGGATCCTTCCCACTTAAGGTACTGTGTCCCGCCTGGCTTCCCTTGCAACCGACTGTACGGGGTAGATTTAGCCCCCGGCTTTCGAACCTGGGTTACCCTGGGACACCCTGGCTAAACTTTTCTAAGCCTCTCTAAACTCTTTTCTGAACCCTCTGCAAGACTTTCTAAGCCTAGTGTAACTGTGTGATCTTGGGCGCATTTGTGCTCTGCTCTAAGAGTGGGCCCAGCCTTTGGACTTTGGCTCACCAGTGACTTTTTGCTCTCTGCCTTGCTAATAGTATTCCTGAATCGTAGAGTGGTGTAACCCTTCATATTCTGTCTTTTTCCCTCCCTTTTTCACAACCTTAGTAGAGTGCAATCTAGTTAAGCGCTTACCTCTGTATGAAAATAAGTGGTGTCTTACTGTGATTTTCTAATAAGGAAAAAGTGGTGTATATATCATAATAGTAACTGTGTTTAGAATATTTTACAATAAGAGTGCTGGAGTGTTTCAACTGTGTGTTTTTAAATAAATAATTATATACTTTGATACCAAAGCTCTGGTCAGTGTTTGCTTGTATTATTGTATCTGAGTGACTATTGAGTATACTTTACATACTGCCTAACTCTTCTTGAGGGAAGTCTGACTGCTCAGCCACAGCTACCAGGTAAATCTGGGTGGTACAGACTGCTACCAAGTGGGTTTACTGCTAACACCTGTAGTCTTAAATCTTTTGCAGTGGTCCCTAAGGGAACTGCACAGGTTTCTGCCCAACATTGATGGACGCCTAAGAGCTGGAAGTGCTCAAGGTAGTGTTGGATCTGTTGGTATGCTATTTTGTCAATGATTTTAAGGAGGAAAGGTACTGTGGTAATAGGATGGTAGTTAGTTGGGGCGTATGGGTCTAATTTCGTTTTTTTAAGCAGAGGGAGGACCCAGGACTGTTTTAAGTTATTAGGTACGGTGCCGGATGCGAGATCACGGGCGGCAACCTTAATCAGTTGAGCGGGGCATAGGTCTCCGTGGCAGTTTGAGGGTGAGAATGGTATTTTCTACCTCTTTGGTGGATACTTTGTGGAAGTTGAAGGAGGGGTAGTGCGCTGGGGTGGGGGGGAGGATTGAGTCGGGTGAACCTTTTTGTGGGAGACGGTACTCTGCTTGGTGGAGGAGAGTAGAGATTCTTTTTTAGTGCTTATCTTGGTCTTAAGAGAGGAGATTTTGTTCGCTAGGGCATTTTGAATGCCCGTGCACCAATTTTTAACTTTAATACATGAATCAGGTACTTGGATCGGGGATTCAACCTCTTTAAGTATTGTGAAAAGCTCTCTAGTGTTGGATTTAGCTTGTGAGATTCGCGTGCTGAATGACGATTGTTTAGCCAGTATAATTTCTTTTTTATATTGGGAGGCTAGACTACTCAAATTTTTTTTGTTTTTTTCTGAGGGGGTAGCTCGCCAGATTTTTTCACAGCGTCGCTTTTCCTGTCTGAGGGCTTTGAGATGAGGCGAAAACCAGGAGTAAATGTGTTTCCGGAGCTTGCTCTTTTTTAGCTTCAAAGGGGCTATAGCGTCAAGGGATGAGAGCATGATTTTATTGTAGATGTCCACCATCGTGAGTGGATCAGTGTGATCCGGGATGGCATTCAAGGTAGGTGTGATAAGCGGGATCAGGTTTTCCGGGGTGATATTTTTTTTATTTCGGGATTGGACAGCTGGAGCTATGCTGTTAGCTTGTGCTGGGGTTGCCTTTAGGGTAAACGGGATCAAATAGTGGTCTGTCCAGGGCTGCGGGAGTATGGCAGAGACCAGGACTGGGCAGTTGTGCACAGCTAACCAGTCCAGAGTTCTCCCTTTGATATTTGTAGGCTCGGTAATCTTCTGGGTGAAGCCCCGTTCCTCTAGGGTATTGTTGATTGTACTGGCATTGGCGTCTGCAGGGTCGCTGAAACCAATGTTAAAGTCTCCTAGTAGGATGCGTTGTGAGGAGTTTTTAAGATTGTTTGATATGATGTCTGTGAGGTCTTCTTCGAATGATCCTAGGGGGCCCGGTGGTCGGTAGAAGATGAATGGAGATGGATGGAGTACTAGATAGTGTTAACTTGGCTGTTAGAGATTCACAGGAGCTAAAATTGGTGGGAGATTCAATTGTGATAGTGAATTTAGTTTTGGCTATGATAGCAAGACCTCCACCTCTAGAGGTAGTGCGATCAAGTCTTAATAGCGTGTAGTCATCTGGAACTGCTAGCATGATTGCAGGGCCTGCCGTGGTGCAAAGCCAAGATTTGGTAACTGCTAAGAAGTCCAGGTCTTCATTATGTAGCAGGTCAGCAATGTCTGATGCATGGGCTACCATGGAGCGGGCATTTATTAGTGCGCCCTTGGTCCCTAGATCCGCTGGGTTTAGGGGTGGTGGCATAGATTTGGCGTACTTTTCTGGTCACGGATGGGTTCACGGTGGAGTCTACTGTTTAGTTGAAGAGGGTGTAGGGATGGATTCCTGGTCACCTTGTTGTGGGCTAGTTTAGATAAGGGGTCATGGAGTCTTGCGAGCCTGGCACGTAATCTAAGGTTTCTCGTGAGAACAGGGCAAGGTGTGGAGTTCATTTCGGTTAATATGTATGGGTTATGTGCTGATAGGTTGGGTAGCATGATTATGTATTGACTGTTCAAGATGTACAATATTAATCTCAGTAACATTGTATAAAGCGCATGGAGATACATTGTAATGTTGGGCGAGGTTGACTGGTGCGGTGTAATTAGTGTCTGGTAGCGTGGGTCTAGTCTAAAGAGTCACCTAAAGTCGATTCGAGCAATCCAGGCACGAAAGCAAGGTCCCTAACATAGTGAAAAGGCAATGGGTCATTTAGGTTCAATTTTTAGCAATCAAGGCATAAAGCATAGTTCACTAGCAGGGTGCGAAGGCAGAGGATCATCTAGACTCGATTGAACAATCAAGGCACAAGAGCATTCTGACAATCGAGGCACAAGAGCGTAGGTCTCTGGCAGGGTGCATAGGCAATGGGGCACCTAAATTCGATTTTAGCAATCAGGCACAAAAAGCATAGGTCACTAGCAGGGTGCATAGGCAATGGGGCACCTAAATTCGATTTTAGTAATCAGGCACAAAAAGCATAGGTCACTAGCAGGGTGCATAGGCAATGGGGCACCTAAATTCGATTTTAGCAATCAGGGTTACAGGTGATAGGTATGCAGTAGAGAGGCAGTGGACATGCTACTTAGGCGGTTTAGATCCAGTAGCTGAGAGGCAGCCCAATGTTGATATATCATGTAGTAACAGCATTAGTTAGTCTGGTCAAAGATAAACTTAATATTCTAAACAAGCATAGGTAACATAGGCAACATTGACAAGCATAGGTAATATCACACCTAGATTCAGAGTTAGCACTAGGGTCAGAGACACATCAGTTCCAATGCATAGGTAATATCGCACCTATATACAGAGTTAGCACTAAATCAGAGACACAGAGGCCCGATGCACTGCAGTGACTAATATACACAAGGCACAGTAGGCATAAATTAGCATAGGCAGTAACTAAAATGTACACAGGCATAGTAGAAAATGTTCAGCATAAGCTTGCAGGTTACCCAAGACATTAGGTAGGCAAGGGGCACGGTGTGGCTCCCAAGTAGACTTAGTCATAGGTCACTTGTGAGAAGGCTAATTTCTGCACAAGGTGTGGAGTGTCTTAGTGAGGCAGGGCCGTCATTATGGCAAGGTTAACCTCGTGCAATAGGGCTGCAAGGTAGAGGCAGGGGGTTAAACAACACAACTTACGAAGTACAACAGGGGTTGCATAGGGGCCTTTGTTAGAGAGTGCCAAATAAGTTTTAAAGTGTGCAGTTTTCTGGATTCCAGCTAGAGGTGCAGGAAAAAAGCCCTAGGGCTTACCGTGGTTGTGTGGGTCCGTCCTTGCAGAAGGCAGGGTTCCTTGCAGGATATCTTCGGGCGGGAGGGACAAGGGAGTAGGCCGCACCGCGCCTCCCATGTGCCGAACAGGGCGCAAAACAGGGCCTTTGTATGGCCTTCGGATGCACCGGCGTATCCGCCTGCCGGCGGATGTACGATTTAGAAATTGCCGCGGTTAGCGAGGCTCAGCCTCGTTGTGGCGCCGTAATGCGCCCGGCATGCCCAGGTCAGGCACGGTGAAAAGACAGGGTCAGGCAAGCCCTGCACCTTGTGCATTTGTAGCTCGTAGGCAGCGGTGATGGCGGAGATGTGGCTTCTGCGGAGGGGGAGGGGGCTCCTGCCCTCTGCCCTTGCCCTGGGGGTGCTGCCGCCACTGATGCCAGGCACTTGGTGAATACCCTGGGTGCCGACTTCAATCCGAAGGGAAAGGCTTTGAACTGGTAGTGCCGCCCCTGGTCCACGAATCGTAGGAATTTGCGATGTCCCTTTAGAATGAGGATGTGAAAGTAGGCATCCTCCAAGTCCAGCGACGATAGGAAATTGCCTCCCTCCAGCTGTCCCAGCACATGCTGGAGGGTGACCATCCGGAATTTCTTTGACTTGATGTACTTGTTTAGATAACATATGTCCAGGATGGGTCGCCAACCGCCGGTCTTCTTCCTGACGAGGAAGCACCGCGAGTACACTCCGGAGCCTTTTTGGGACGAGTTCTATGGCCCCCTTCCTTAGCATCGCGCGTACCTCCCGGAGTAGTTACAGGACACGGTTTTCCTTCCTGGCCACGGGTGGTACACGGGGACACCTTCTCTGAAAGTCTAGGGTTTGCCCGCGGGCCAGGGCATCTAGCACCCAATGGTCGGTGGAGATGGACTCCCACACACTGATGAATTTCGCCAGGCGGCCTCCCACCGGGGTGCTTGGGTGGGGGCCCGACGGCATGCCCGATTCAGTCCTGCTTTGCCACGGTCTTGCCACCTTGACCTCCTTGGCGACGACGAGATCTCCGTCTTGCTGCGTCCTCTGTAGGCTTCCTGCGACGAGGAGCGGGCCGCTTGACGGTACGACAAGGAACCCCCGCTGAATCCTTTGAGGCACCTTGCTTGCCTCCTGAGTTCCGTAAGGATGGCCGTCGTTGAAGAACATCCAAGGCCAGAGCCGTCTCGGTGTCTGCCTTGATGGCCTGCAGTGACTCGTCCACTGTCTTGCCAAACAGGTGGTTCCCGTCGAAGGGCATGTCTGCACGTCCTAGTGGAAGTCGGTGGCCTTGGCAAACGCTGTTGCCCATCTGGCTAAAGCCGGTGTCAGCGATGTCCGTGGCCACCGTAATGGCGTGGTCCGAAGCCACCTCGCCTTCCTGAAGGATTTCCAGGGCCTCAGCCCTCCTGTCGTCCGGGAGGAAGTCCAGCAGGGGAGCGATCTTAAACCACAGCTCCCTGTCGTAGCGAGCCACAATCGCGAGAGCGTTGGCCACTTTAATAGTCGTCGCCGCCAATGAGATGACCCGCCGTCCCATGGCGTCCAGTTTCTTTCACTTGGCGTCCGGAGGGGAAGTTGAAGCCGTCGCCCCCGCCGCTTTCTTCTTGGCCACCGTGGAGACGACTGAATCCAGGGACGGCTGTGCCCTGAGGCACATGGGGGTGGAATCCGGGACCCAGCATTCTTCTCATACCGGTCTCTCTTAGCAGGAGCCGTGGACGGGTTTCTTCGGGAGCACCAGCCCCTCGTCCCAGATGTCGTCCAATAACGGGACCGAAAGGAGTCTTCCTCTTGGCCTCCCGCCGTTGGTAGAGGAAACCTTCCTTCTTCTGTTCTTCGGGGCAGAGCTGGAAGAGCTCAGATGCCCTGGCAATCATGGCGTGGAAGGAGCCAATTTCATCGGGTGGGGAGGCCCGAGCGGGTGGTGATGGAAGGTCCTTTCCGTCGTCACCACCATTGTCATCCGTCCACGTAGTCACAGCCTCCATTCCCGTCTCATCCCTCGGAGGAGGTGAAGGCTGTACAGGCTGGAAAGGAGGAGGGGGATGAGTTCTCCTCCGCTTGTTTGGTGGGCTTCCCCACGGTCCAGGCTCTGCTGGATCGTTCGCTGGGGACAAGGGCAACCTTGTCCTTATCTCCGTACACAAGGGCTTAATAGCAATCAAGATCGCTCCTGAGTTGTCTTGTGGCATCGGCACCGGTTGTGACGGTTGGGGAGTAGGATCCTCCTTCCCCTCCACGGCCCGCGGTTCCTCGCCGGCACCGCCGTCGTTTTCTTCATCCGCCTCGTCAGGATCCCTCCCATAGACCCGGACTTCCTCGAACTTCTTTTCCAGGATCTTTGCGACGCCAGCCAGCTCATCTTCAGAGGTGGTATCTGTGTTCGTAATGGCTACGCCCCCCCTCTTTCTCCGGCTGGGGTTTCACAGTGGTCTTATCGATAGGCTGAAAAGAGGATTCCCTCTGCGGTGGAAGAGAAACTCTAGGCCCAGAGGTCGTCTCCACTGGGATAGCATTTGCAGGGTTCGCCAGGGCCGCCACGACTCCCTCAATCGAGGACTTATCCGGGTGAATCAGGGACTTAGGGCGCGCCTGAGGCCTTACCCTTGGGCGGAGGGTCCCCGCCTCGCTCCCCCTCGGCTGTCTCCTTCGGGATCAACTGGGACTTCTCCCGAAGCTTACCCGGGTTCTCCGGTTTCCTCTTCCCTGAGCCAGAGCGTTGGCTCGTGGTTGATGGTGTCGGTGATAATGCGCCCTGCCTGGCAGCCAAGGAGCCCCACCAATCGGCGCTTCCGGTGCCCGAGGACTCGCTGTGCTTTGCCTTTTGTTGGGCCCCTGTCGCCTGAGCGCCCTCAAAGGTCTTAGAAGACCGCTCAGACTTCTTCCTTTTCTCACCTGCTGCTGGGCTCTTCCCCTCCAGCCAGTTGGCGAGTCAAGTATGACGATCCCTCATCGTCTGTTCAGACATGTTCTTACAAAACGCACAGTCCTTCTCCACGTGCGATTTGTCCTCATGAAGGCAGTAGAGGCACCGTGAGTGCTCATCCTTAAAGACGTTCTGTAGCCCGCATCTAGGGCAGCTCTTGAACAGCTCCAGTCCAACAAGCGTCATGCTTCCCTTGTCCTGGGCCATGACCACGTGGGGTAGGCCTCAAAGATCTTCTGGAATCCTCTGAGAAGTGGAAACTCGATGAAAAGAGGCCCTTGAGGGGCGTATGAAGTTCTGAAAACGGGTCTCTGTTGATCGGAAGTAGAATCAGTGGAGCTTGAGGCTCGATTGACCGAAAATATAAGAATAAACTCTTTGAAAAAACGCAAAACGCAGTAAAAGCTCGAGAGCTAATGCCTGAGGACTCCCAACACTTGAACATGCTGTAAAAATCTGAAGATGGCTGCCAGAGGAGGGGCTTAGGTAGAGGGCAGTCATTGGCTGGGGGCAGTATGACCCAGAGACCAATGATTGATTACTAGTAGAAAGACAGTTCAGAAACAAAACAAACTGATTTTTTTCTTTACCGTGGATTCCCAGCCTGACGACGGGGAATATTCATGAGCATGCAAATCTATGCCAGACCCCATGCTGGAGAATCATCAATCCACATACTTTTAACAGAAAGCGCACTATTGCTAGTTTCAAAGAGACAGACCTTCCATGTAGCATATTCCACCATATTATCTCTGGAAACACTCTCTCTGAATCACTCACAAATTTACCAAAATATTCTAAACGATTTATTGTCAATGATGCATAGTCTAATAGTAAATGCCTGATAGTTTCCTTTACAGTTGCACTCCGACAGAATTGACAAGGAACATGAACACCCCTGATTGATCTGGAATCTTTAAAATTTCCAGTTAACAGGACATAAATCTGAATCGCATAACCAGAATCATCCACTTCCGGTCCAGAAATGTTTTAAGATCTGGTTCAAAGGTACCCGGAATCGTCCAATTTGAAACCAAATGTCCGTACAGCTACAAGCTTTTTACACTCAAATTAGTTTCCCCCCCAATCAAAGTATTGCAATCTTCGTTTGACTTTAAATGGATTTGTCATCAAAAGATCCATATCTGCACCAATCTTATCCAGTGAAAGACTACAACATTCATACATTGATAATAGGAAGTGGGAGTTTGTGTAACCTGCTCTACGTTTTGTTCCTATGACCACATATAGATTATTACCTATTCCTAAAATCAATTTTCTGAAAAGTGCTATTTTTTTCCACTCAATAATACTGGTCAATGACTGAAGACCCAACTGGTATTTGAGGGCCGAGAGCGGAATGCATTTTGGCAGACAGTAATTTAAGACTTCTCCATATTTTCGCTTCCATACTACTGAAGCCATGATGAATACTAGACGGATAAAATTCAAGACCATAGCTCAATTTAGGAACGGCTTTGAGTTTAGAAAAACGAAGCAATGGCTGCAGTGAATATCTACAATACTTTTTGTTAACTCCAGTACATTCAGATAAGCACGTTCAGTACATTTTGTAACCTAGATAGTTAAGAGTTTCTGGTTGCCAATTTATAACCATTTAAGTACCAAATGAATGCCAAGGTTTTCTTTTTGGATCCCAATATTAGTATCATAGACTTTTCTTCATTTATAATTAAGCCATTTAGCTCAATGTAATTTTTAAAAGCATTTATAAATCGCTGGAGACCGGTGTGAGTTTTGCCACTTAATAAAAAATGATCTGCATAGGCTCACCAGTTTAGTTTCACCCCCTCTATTTGCGTGGAGATAAATGGCACAGATATTAACATATTTATGAACTTCCTCCTTAAGAGTGGGCCACCAAAACTGGCGTTGTAAGAGATGAAGTGTTGCGTATTCCACAATGCCCGGCCACTGTAGAATCGTGTCCCAAGGAAACCTGCAAGGTAAGTTACCATTTGCTATAGAACAAGGAGTCACAACAAGCTGAGAACTGACCTTTTGGAAAAAGGTTTCAACAACCATGACGAAAGGAGAGGAGGGTAACTTTTTCTCATGACAGGTTTTTATCCATGGTGTATCCATTCCTCATCTGGAAAGCATATCAGCTCTCATGTTCTTTGAGTCCGGAATGTATGTCATGGAAAAACAATATTGTGAGAAAAAATGAGCCCATCAGGCCTGTCTGCTGTTTTTACAATCAAAGGACTGAAAGATCTAAAGATTTCGATGATCGGTTCTGATTTCAGTGATTTTTCTAGACCAAGAAGTAAATGCCGCCATTAGGAGCATGCCAATTTGATGGTTTGTAGTTCTTTTCCTAGCACCGAATAGTTTATTTCGTCTTTAGAGAGATTTTGAGAAATAGGACACAGGATGTTCTTCCCGATTCTTTTGGACTTGCTTCAAAACAGCACTGACTGCTCTATCAGAGGTATTGGTTTCCAGAATAAAGGGCACGGACATGTCGGGCTGAACTAAAACAGGTGCTTAAGTAAAGGCTTCCTTTAGTGAAATGAAGGCCTTCACAGTTGTGTTATTGCAGAGGAATTTTTGATTTTTCTTTAGCAAGTTTGTCAGGGGAAGCACTTTTTTAGAGAATCCAGCAATGAATTTGCGATATAAATTAGCCGAGGCCAGGAACTGCTGAAGTTCTTTTACGGTGGATGGAGCTCTCCATTGTAAAATAGCTGTTACTTTCCGGGGATCCATGGCAATATCCTGAGCTGAGAGAATATAATCCAAAAAGGGATCAGAGGTGATGTCAAATAAAGATTTTTCAGGTTTAGCTCTTAAATGGTTCCTCTATCTAGGCGACGTAAAACGTTCTTGAGATGTTTTGTACGGTTTTGAGGATGATGTGGGAACACCAGAATATCATCCAGATATGCTACAACTGTGTGCCAAAGGAGATCGGAGAAAAGGTGATCTATGAACGTTTCAAAAACCGCAGGGGCGTGTGCCAATCTGAAGGACGTTACACAATATTCATAATGCCCAAACGGGGTGTCACACGCGGTCTTCCATTTGTCTCCATCCTTTATTCTGACGAGATGATAGCTGCCTTGAAGATCTAATTTGGTAAATATCTTGGCTCCTTGTACAGCTTCAAGTATGCCTGGTATTAAAGGCAATGGGTATTTGTCTTGGAGAGAAATGCGATTGAGTCCTCGGTTATCTATATATTGTCCTCAATTTAGAAGTTTCTTTTTTGGAGACAAAGAAAAAGGATGCTCCTGCAGAGGAAGTGGATTCAAGGATTAAGCCGTTTTCACAGAGATATCAATTCAAGGCAATCTTCTCCAAAGGAGAGAGTATAAACATGCGGCTAACGGTAGAGTGGTGTTCGGTAATAAATCAATAGCACAGTCATCTGGACAATGTGGAGGAAGAGGCTGTCTTCAAAAATACTTGAGGATACGTGCTATATTTTTGCAGAATGGCACACAGTAATGGTATACTTCCAATGATTGGTAGGGTTTGATCCTGTGACTGAAGTTTAGGTGGAGAGGAAGTAGCCTGTCAAAGCGAAGTACAATATTCTGAACTAATAAACACAGCACGAGCCATCCATTTGATAAATGGGTTGTGACGGTCCAACCAGGGTATCCCTAGTATCAAAGGAAAATGAGGCGCTCTTATTATTTCAAAAGGTAATGTTTCTTGATGTTGGGCTATGTCTGAGCTCTGTCATGTTTAGTGTGATAGGACCTCCATCCAAGGGTATTCTGTCCACTCCATCAACTGGTAAGGCTATGGGCTTCTGTACACAAGGTATACCCATCTGTTTGGCCCTGATCTGGCCCATGAATATTCCTGCTGCTCCGGAATCCACCAAGGCACATATTTCCATCGGGGGTTTACTCTGAGACCAGAGTAAAACTTGGAGTACTAGCAGTCTGTTGTCCTTATATTGGATGTTATGTATGCATGTAGGACTATCATTAAGGGGCTTTTCTTTCCAATCCCGAAAAAGCATCCCTTCTAGCTTCGGGAACTGGCGTTTCCCTGCCTACGAGATGAAGCCAAGGGGCACTGTCACAAAAGATGAGATGAAGAGGTACAATAAAGATATTACCCCTTGCTTCTTCTGCAAGTCTTTTAGTCTTCAGATAAGGGGGCCACAGACAGCCACGGCCAGCATAGGTTCACTTACGTCCGAAGGAATGGTAGGTGGAGTAACGATGCTGTGAGGGGGAGTGAGGGAGAACCTGCACTCCTATGTTTTCTTCTCTCCATTTTTCTCTCTTGGATATGAAAGTCCATGTGTAACACTAATTAATAAGCTGATCAAATGAAGGAGGTCTAGGAATCCTTGCAACAGTACCTCGAAGAGCCTTTTTTTTTTTTCAAAAAAGAGTATAACAAGCCTCCTCAGGCAATGCAGTTTGAGCCTTCTGTTAGAATAGAGTTACATAAGACAACAGATCCAGATTCCCTTACTGGAAATCTCATTGGGGTTTTTGGGAGGTATAAGTACATTCTGGTCGATTGAAATATGTTTTTAAAGCAGTTAGAAAGCCTGGATAGTTATTCAGGAGTGCATCTTTGGTTACTAACAGTGTTGCCCATGCCAAATAACTACCGCCTTCATGGGTAATCATGAATCCAACCTTTGATCTATCGGTCTGAAAGGACATCGTTCTAAAAGAAAAGACGAGTGAACATGTGTCCAGGAATTCTTTCAGTTTTCTAGGGTCCCCAATAAACTTCACCACTTGGGGACTGCCCATGATGGGCCGAGAAGGCAACACATCTCAGTTTGTCAATGCCTGACGCAAATACGCATTCTCATCCTTAAACGTCTGTATCTCAATGGTGAGATTTTGTACCGCAGCTATGCGTTTCCTGCATTTAGGCCATTTTGAACGTTGAAAATGATCAGATGTGTGTCCTACCTGTTTGCCTTCCTGCGTCCCCTCGGGGTAGAGATGGGGTGTGTCCTCCCAGGCAGCCACACTGTACTCTGGTATCACAGAGAACCAAGGTGACTCCTCTCACGGAACACCCCAAGAAGGGAAAACTCACAAATGCAAAATCCTTTAGCTGAAGAGCGGTTCTGGAAATCAATCGGACAGACCACGGCAAGCACAGCATAACAGAAACTGGAGGCGGAAGCTAGAACCAGCTTGAGGGGAATAGGAGCGGAGCACAAGGAAGGAAGGAACAAGGTAACAGAAGGGTAAGGAACAAGTTACTCCAGCATAGGTCTGGCATGGATTCACATGCTCATGAATATTCTGCGTCGTCAGGCTGCAAATCATCGGTAAAAGAAAAACAGTTTCACTTTCACTTACAAACTGTATTTCTCCTATAAACCGATCACTGTCCTCTGGGTCAAACTGCTCCCATCCAATGACAGTCCTCTCCCTAAGCCCCCCCCTCTGGCAGCCATCTTCAGATTTGGTAAGCACTTGAAGTGGCAGTGTGACCAAGAAGAGCCACAGACGGGACAGAGGGAGGGTCCGCATTTGAATCCATAGCAGACCCATGCTGGAGAACAATACTTAGAGGTAAGTAACTTGTTCCTTCTCCAGCATGGGGTCTGGCATGGATTCACATGCTAATGAATAATGAATACACAGCAGTACAGCATTACACAACCACGGGAGGTGGCAAGGCTCCACAGAATCAATTAAACCTTGCCTCTGTAACAGACTCACCTCACGTGAACAGGTTGCGTAGAACTGCTTGGCCGACTCTGGACTCCTCTCTAGAATCCCTGTCGACGCAGTACAACGTCGTGAAGGTGTGCGTGGACCTCCACGTAGCAGTCTTGCAGAAGTCCAACAGGGGCACACCAGCCAGGAATGCCGTTGTCACAGCGATCGCTCTGGTGGAGTGGGCTCTCGGACAGCCGGGCCACGGTCGGTTCGCCAACTGATGACAGTGCATGATGCAGCCGGAGAGCCACCTTCAGATGGAAGCCTTGGACAAAGCCTACCCATGGTTCACAGGACGAAAGGTCACGAACAGCTGTGAGTTCGTCCAAAAACACTTTGTGCGTGCCATGTAGAACTTCAGGGCACGAGCAACGTCCAGCGATTGCATGGCCCTTTCAGGACTCTGGAACAAAACAGGTAACATCAAAGGTTTGTTCAGGTGGAATTCCGATGGGACCTTCGGCATGAAAGGTTTGTCCGCAGCACCACCCTTGATTCATGGAAATTCAGATATGGCTGTTTGCAGTATAGCACCTCTATCTCACCCACACTCCTGGCGGAGGTGATGGCCACAAGGAAAGGCGTTTTCCACGAGAGGAACTTGAGAGGGGCCTGATGCATAGACTTGAAGGGAGACCCCATGAGCCTCGTCAGAACCACGTTGAGTTCCTTCATCGGCAGGAAAGATCAAAAAAGCCCTTTGAGGAACTCTTTGATGAGTCGATGAGACCAAAGTGAAGACCTTCCTGGAGACCTGATGTAGAGGAAGATTGCCACCAGATGTACCTTGATCGAGGCGTGTGCCATGGATAGCAAGTATGGAAGAATCTGCCGCGCCATGACCCTCAGAGGGGTAATCTTCTGCGATCGGCAACACATGGCGAAACACTTCCACCTGTTTCCGTGCCATTTCAAAGCCAGTGACGCCCTGGCCATGGCAAGGACCTTCCTGCAGTCCACAGGCAACTCATATCCTCCATACTTTAGGGCTACAGGAGCCAAGCCCTCAGGTTGAGCGATCTTGGGTCATGATATAGGATTGCGCCTTCTCTGGTGAGAAGATCGGATGGCGACGCTGACAGGATGAGAATGTCCGGCTACCAAATCTGCCTCGGCCACACCAGGGTGATGAGTATCGCCCTGCACTGACACTGAGTGTGTTCATGACTCATAGCAGGAGAAGCAATGGAGTAAACATGTACAGAAACATCCCTGCCCAAGGGAAGGAGAACGCAGCCCCCAGACTCCTCGGTTGATGGAATCTGCTGGCAAACTTCTGGCATTTAGAGTTTGCTGCAGTCGCAAACAGGTCGGTCTGGGGCCTGCCCCACTAGACAAAGATGCAGTCTACCTGGCCCTGCCGAAGTTCCCACTCGTGGCAGGAGCGCAACTCCCTGCTGAGGGAGTCTGCAATGATGTTCTTGGCTCCATCAAGGTGAAGGGGGACGAGGACAATTTTTTCTTTGACAGCCCAGCGCCACAAGTCCTGCGCTTCCCTGGAGAGCATTGGGGATCCAGTGCCCCCTTGTTTCCTGATGTAGAACATGATGGTGGTGTTGTCTGTGAATATCCTCACCCATCTCACTACTTTCACTGAATGCTAAAAATAGTGCGCACTGTTTGGAAGTCAAAACTTTCTATTTTATTTAATTGCTTCCAGACTGTGGGCCTCATTACACGGTAGGCGGTAGCCATGGCGCTATTAGCGCCATGGCTACCCCCTTACAGCATTCCGGGTCCGTGTTCCTGGAATAGGGACTTGCCAGGTCATTCCGACCTTTGCGGGACCGGTAAGTCCCCATTCCGGGAACCATTCCCCATTCCCATTTGAGCCCCCATAGGTCTCAATGGGAATGGGGATGGAGCTAATAACGGTACCGCAAATTGCGGTACCGTTATTAGCTTTGAAGTCCCTTAGCGGGTCCCGTCCTTATCACCTGGTAAAACCAGGCGTTAAGGAAGGGACCGCGTAGTAGGGTGGTAAGGGATTACCGGCACCGGTGCCGTTAATCCCTTACCGCCTACCGTGTAATGAGGCCCTGTGTGTCTTATTGATCTCTAAATTGCTCCATTCTCAATGAGCAAAAGTTAAAAAAACAATCTGCTTTTTGGTTTGTTTAGTGTCTAATTTCCTTAGCACTCTTCTGTAAAATTATACGTTTTTGCCGTTAATACATGTTGTGTATTAGGTGGGTCAGGTCATCACACTTGAGCCTAAATGGTATCAACCGGTTTCAGCGGATATAGAAACACTTTCCGCTTTCTTCAGGACAATTGACATGACATTAATGCATCATGTTAACTAAAAAAAGACAATTTTGTCATTTCTTGTCCTGATCCTCATTCTTTGGATTAAGGAGGGCATCTTTGATTCACTCAAAAGGACATCTCGTATTTTCTTCCATGTGCCCTAAAAGGGAATACACATAGGGGGATGTCATCAATATCTATCTCTTGTTATTTTGGGCATCTTTCCATCTTTCAGCTGACAGGTGAGTGTGCAATTAAGAATCCTCACCTCTCTTCGAATGGTACTTGAATACGTTCTCATCTTTCTTTCAGCTGGTAGTTCTCCAGAGCGTTGAACAGATCACCCGAGGGTCAAGAGTCCGGATATTACTCTCTATCGGAGTTGATGATGATTGTTCATTTACATAATTAGCCAAAGGTCTGTAAGGAAACATAGATCTTATCCATTCTCTTATACTGAGTCTGGCACTGCGTAACGTGTTGTCTCTCTTGTTCTCTCTCTCTTGTCTCTATATCTTTCCTTGTGAGGACGTGGTCCCCTGTAATAGGGAATGGTGCAATGTTACTACTATTTACACCCGTCCTCTCCTATCACTTGCAAGTTTGCGTACTTGTATGCAGACATCTCTGTGTTGTTTATCACACGGTTATCACGAAAATGGACAGAGCCCCGGGCGGTGTGTTCCTTGGCCCTCTCTTCTAGCAAAAGTCTACACGGGCCCCTCTGTATATATTTCTCACGGAATTGTCCCGTAGACAAGCAGACCACCGGGAAGTAAGTTTCTTTTACCCTCTCATTCCCCATTTCTCTCCCAAAGTCCTTGAAAATCATATTGCGTGTCTAGACTCGATGGTGTTCCCTTTATGGCAACTCGGCCTACTAAATTTGTGGGCCGTTTCGAATGCTCAGGGCCAAAGGTGCATTGTGGATAATGTGGTCCACTTACATGTGGTCATAAACTCTTCATCAATTTATACCTAACATGATGTGTAAATCTTATTTTATTTTCACGAGTGGAATACACTTAATTGGGCTTTACTTGCCATATAGATGAAGGTGACATAGGGTATGGTATGTACATATGTGAATCTAGTATTCATAAATAGAACACACTTAATTGGGCTTCCCACATAATTCACATATGTTTTAACTGGTTACACCATTTGTGTTCTCCTATGTTCTACCATTGCAAATCTCTCAAAGGGAAGTCAGACAATTTTTGCTTAACTTATGTCTGCGCTGATTCGCTGTATAGTAGATCATTTAGTTAGTCACAGAGTGTGCCTACTATGCTGTGATTGCTTGAATGCTAATACACCTCAGATTGTGTGTCAGCTCTACAATCTTGTATTGGCATGATGCTACTTATTGCCATATGCGCTCAAATGGTACATAATATATCTAGATAACTCTAAACTTAACTATAATGGACTATTCATATCAGCAGCAGGTACTTCACTCATATGTAAACAGTATGTGAGAAGAAACCCATTTCTCGGTTCTCATCTGGCCAAAGTCGGACATATCTGTTGGGCCACCAGGTTTGGTGCCCTTATAATGTTGCTAGGGTTTGCCAACAGATTTCCTCATTGAGACCTGTGTGATGGTTTTTTAGTCTACAAATCCATGCTTGTCCCCTCCTCAAAAGTAAGGTTCCTATATTACCCTCTCTCTTTGGGACCACTACCTTTTCTAGTATCGTCCAACAGATGTCCTTTTCAGAATGTTGCTTGCGTAGAAAGTGGTCGACCAGTGGAGCCTTGGTCCGTTTTGTCCTGATATTCGACCTGTGTTCGCATATTCCAGTTCTTATGGCTCTCGTCATTCCAATGTAGATCTTCTCACGCAGGCATTTAATAAGATATACCACATTGGTTGTATTGCAGTTGGTGAGCGATCTCTGTTCCCACAGAGTACGCCCTCCTATGTCAATGGATGTAGTGCGCTTAGTGAAAGGGCATACTGAACATCCTCCACAAGGTGTGTGTCCACTTGCTTTTTGTAGATTCCACAACATGTGTTGGTTCCCATTTTCTGTGCTGTTTTTCTTATATGTATGTACTAACATATCTTTGATATTTTTTCTCCTTAAATTGCAAATAGTGAGGGATCCAAATCGGTGCCTCCTACATTGAAGATATGCCACAATCTCCTCACTTATTTTTTTATTCGACTGACCACCGGTGAGTGGCTAAACACAGCCGTTATTTGGTTCTCACCACTTTTCTCTTTCCCTGGTTATGAAAGGGTTACTTCTCTTGGTATATCTCTGCTCTTTTTCTTGCATGTTTGATTGTTCTCTCTGGATAGTGTCTTTCTCTCAGATTCTGTGCGAGTCTTTCTGCTTTTGAGTCATTCTTGTCGATTAGTGCAGTTTCTTCTAAAGTGGAGAAATTCTCCAAAAGATAAGTTTTACATAAGAGTTCTTTGGTGGAAACTGTTGAATTCCAAACACGAGTTCCTATCTGCAGCTTTCTGTAAACTGTTGTTTCCACCTTAGGGCCATTCCTGATGATCTTGAGATCAAGGAAAGTGGCTTCTTTTTTGCTATATTCAAAGGTAAATTTCAGAAAGGGGTTTAGGCAGTTTAGCCACTCATTGCAGCCAAGTAGGAATGCTTCGTCTCCTTCAAAGAATAGTAAAATTTCATTTATATAGCAACGTCAAATCAAGATGTTCGTTGAGTAAGGATTTGATTGGTGCAGAATGTGTCTTTCTTCAAAATCCACAACATATAAATTTGCTAATAGGGGGAAAACATTGCCCCCATTGCTGTTCCGGACACCTGTTCGTAATATCTGTCTTCCACCATGAAATAATTTTTGGTCAATGCTATTTCGGAGAGTTGCATAATGAATTGAATCGGCATTTCAACCGGAGGTAGTTTATTCTGAAGTACTTTCACGATTAATTTTAAGGTTTCCACATGTGGGATCTTCGAGTAAAGGGACCTTATATCCATGGTGACAATATATACATTTTCACTCTTTAATAGCATTTCTTTTAGATGGATTAGTACTGCTGTTGTGTCTTTCATATATGATATCCCGGGAGGATAGCTTAACGGCAACGAGCACGCCTTGGAAGCAAGACAACACAAAGCAACACAGGTTCGATCCCTGGGTCTGCGCTTAGAAACCTCTGGGTGTTTAAGCGCGTTATAAATACGCAACTAAGATTAACAAAAACAATTATGCAACAAAAAAACAAAAAAAACAATCCTGTAACAGCGCCTCGATGCCTGCGGGCTGTGTGAGCGCTTTAAAAATGCAAAATAAATAAATCAATAAATAAATATCATCAGGCGTACCTTGTTTTTCAGGAAAAAGTCCACAAACTGGGAAATGGGTTCAAGAATTGAACCTATGCCTGAAACAATCGGGCGTCCTGGGGGTGGTTTAATACCCTTGTCGATTTTAGGTAGCGAGTAAAAGGCAGGACATTTTGGATGGTTCGGGCAGAGGAAATCTGCCTGTTTTTGGCTTTTCTGCTAGAGCCTCTTCAATTATGGGATTAATCAAGTTTCTCAATCTTCCGGTGGGATCGCTCCCCAACCTTCTATATGTTGTTCTGTCATCAAGTGTTTACCATAGTACAATAGTTCTCTTTGTCCATTCCTACTATTGCCCCTCCCTTATCGGCAGGTTTAATCACAATGGCCTCATTATTTTGTAGATCTTTCAATGCTCTGGTTCTGTTTTTTTGAGATTGAAGAAGGGAGTATGGTTCTCTGTTTCTATCTCTTCAATTCTTTTCAGCATCGCCTTTTCAAAAGTGATGGATTCTGCTGTGATAGATTGTGGAGGTGGATAGAAGGTAGATATATTGTACAGATGTGTGATGTATTGGTCGCCCTTATAGGTGCTATTAGCAAAATGTTTTAGACAGATCTTTCTCATCAGTTGGGTGAGTTCAATTCTAGTCTGGAAGGGGTCATGTCGTGTACTAGGTACAAAAGAGCGTCCCTTTTGCAGAACCTTCATGTGTGCTGGATTCAGCGGTCTCATGGATAAATTCACCACTAATGACTGCTCTTGTTCTTCATTCACGTGTAGCTCGTCTTCTAGTTACATGCCAGGGCGTTTGCTCGTGCCAGCCCCTGCCTCTGTTCCTTGTAATTCTGGGTGATTGTTCTTGCCACCATCCCCTTGGCCTCCCTCGTCCTCTAGGTTGTTGAAAACACTGTGTTCCCATGTCTGTTTTGTTCTTGATCCTCAAGTTTTTTTCTGGGTCTGCCAGAGTCTTCATCGGAGCTTCCGCTCAAAAAATTCCAATTGTTTGGTTTTGGTCTATTTTTCTGTTGTTGGAATTGTCGTCCTTTTTTTTGGCCGTTGTTGGTATTCTGAATACTGTTCTTTTCTATCTCTTCATAATATTCATTTGTAGTGTAAGGATATTTCTTCTCATGTGAGAAAGATGCAATATCTTTTTTGAGTTTTATGATTTTTTTATTTAGCTTCAGTTCTTTAAATTCTTTTATGGTCGCATCTAGTGTTTCCCTGCTCTTGAGATAGTTTTCAACAATCGTTTTTGCTGCCAGGGCGTCTTGTTTTGCTATAATTTCGTTCATAATTTTTTCCGAGACAGCTTTAGCAGTGTTTATTATTAGGATCAACCAATCTCTGTGCATTTGTTAGCTATGAAGCTCCAGTATTTCCTAAATTGTATTTGATCAAGAAAAATACACGGTTCGATTTTGATAATCAGGCGATTGGAAGCAATGTGTGACCTGAGGTACACGGTCATGATGGCTCCATGAAGCTCTGTTCTAATTCGTTTTTTACATAAGATCTCTAATTCATTCCATTCATCCCCCTTCATTTCTAGCGCTGCCTATTGGTCTGTCCCCAAGATGGATGGATTCGCTAAGATTCCCTCAGTGCAAGCTAGATAAGTTGCTTCTGCCATTTTTGTACTGTGTCTGTAAATACCTTATAACAGACAGATCTATGTGGTCCCCCTATGTATTATTATGCTTTTTAAAGTGTCCTTTGTGGTAACACTAACTCACGGTGGATCACACCGCTAGAAAGATATTCTAATACAATTAGAGTCGCAGGGTTGACATGTTCTGTCTCCACCTGCTGCATTTTAACACAAAAAAGACAGAATCAGCTATTTACCAAAGTTATTCCTAGTGCTATAGTCCCTACAATTGACTAAATGTCCCTAAAAGCAATCCAACTATCCCTTCGGCAGACGTTCTAACCCTAGAGAGAGTAAGGAATAGCTCGGAGACAATGGATGCCAGATGAGAGACCGACTAAAGTGTGCGGGCAATCGTGATGCAGACAGACCTCTGGTGATAACGAGGGTGCAAGTAAAAGGAATGCAGCCTGCGCTGCGTGAATTGGAGGGCCCAAGGGACGCGAAACGACCCTTGGCCCAGACAACAACAGAGCTACACAAGACCGGCAGGCACCGCCAAGGATTCGAAAACCACGAATGATCATGCCTGGCATGACAAAAACCCAAGCCACTTGACTCAGCAAATGTGGAGTGCGTCCACAACATAAGGGATGTCAGCTTGGTCGGGACAGAAGGCACAGAAGGCACACGGCACAATGCATACGCAAGGAACTCTGCCTACTATAGCAGGGCTCCCAAGGATAACAAAAGAGCATTGAGTGGACAAGCGCAGTCATACTACTACAGACATAGGGCTAAACGAGCTTAAGGTGGAATAACCCAACTGGGGGCGGACAGCGTAGATCTCGGAGGAAAATGGTGGCCTAACATACACCCCCGCTGTGGGGCACGAGGAGCGGCTGGGGTGCCATCGGATTGCGTCAAACATTGGGAAGAGGGAGTGCAGACGAGACCAGTCAGCGCTGGTAGCTGGTAAGCTTGGGCTGCAACAGAGGGAAAAAACACCAACTTTGCCATAGACAGAAGCCCATAGAGTCTCAAGGTGCAACTGTGACACACAGACTGGCGTGCGGCCAGGATCCGTGTGTCAGTACTTCAAACTCAGTCGAACAAACAATGCAGGCAGGGATACACTGTATCCGATGAGGGAACTCTGCCTGCAGTAACACGCACCGCAGTTGCCAGCATGACAGACACAAACTAAAATGCACTCATGTTCACCGGTGCCCAGAGAAGACGTGGGGCCAAACAACACTGCTGTTGAGTACAGCGAACTTTAGGAGTAGAAGCCCCACCCTGAGGACAGTGCGGATAACGCAAGGAGGGGGCCGCACCTAATGGGCGGGCCCAGAAGGGCATAAAGTTAGAGAAAACGGATTTGAAGTGACAAGCTGAGGTGCCCCCATTGGTCACGCTGCAAGCGGTACAAATAGGCTCAATAGAGCGGACACATGGAATGCCCATAACCATGAGAGGAATAGTAGGCAGATAAAGTAACAAACATTTATCCTGCACCTGACGGATATAACCACAGCTCGGACCCTGGCACACAGCAAAGCCGGAAGAAACACCGGGCTGCACCCTGGACCATAGCCCAATGCTAGAAAAGACCACGTGACAGAAGGACCCCCCTGCGTGGGAATCAAGAATCACGGCTCTGATGTGCCGCGAAAGCGGAAGGACACCATAAGCAGGCCCGCACATGAAAGTGGGGTAGGAGGCTGGAACGGGAGCGGCGTGGCACTGATAGGATGCACCCTTAGGGAGTGGACGTGCAGGACCAGGGGCGTCCAAGGCAATGGCTCTTAAAGGGAGCAAGGGGAAAGGCAAACAGCCAACAATTGACATATTTACGAAACATGAGCAGTCCCCAGGCATGACGGCACAAACTCTGGCCACTACACCGGAAGGGGGGGATCTCGCCAAGGGACGATCACCTGATCCTTGCAGCCATTACTGAACTAAAATCCTTGTCGGGGACTGCGATGATAGACATGAAAGCGTCACTGGAAACTAAGATAGTCGCGGTAGGAATAGAGGTCAACCTGGTGAGACAAGATGTGGGAGCACTGGTGGAATGGACGAGTGGCCTGGAGAGCGCAGTGAAAACCAACAAGGATGCGAGCGCCACCAATACTAAAGAGGTCCACATATTGAAACAACAGGTGTCCAACCTGGAAAACCGAGCAGAGGAAGCGGAAGGGCGAGCAAGATGCAACATCATACGCGTGGTGGGCCTACCTGAAGGGGAAGAAGGCTCAGACCCAACTGATTATGTGGAAAATATCATAATTCAAGAAATAGGGGCCAGCCGGCTCTCCCATGGATTTGCGACTGAATGAGCACATAGAGCCCTGACGAAGAGGCCCCAGCCCGGGGCTCCTCCTCGCACAATCATAGCAAAGATCTTGAACTACAGAGATAGAGAAAACATCCTGGAATTTTTTCGGAAAGGCGGAACTATAACGAGGACATCGGCGACCATCACTGCATACCCGGACTAAACCATGTTGGTACAGAGACAGCGTTATAGCTATGTGGCGGTGAAAGAAGACTACGAACAGCCGGATTCAAATATATGCTTTTGTACCCTGCTAAACTAGATCCTACATAAAGGAAAAGTACATTTTTTCGAAGTCCCAGACGATGCAGAACGATTCCTCGACGCCCAGGGATGTCAAGAGTCTGGAGAAGAGCAGGAGCGAGATGGACAGGATAAGTGACCCAACGCCATGTTTGTTGATCCTGGGGGGGAGAGATATTACAAGTGATTATGCCCGAAGGGGGTGCAAAGAGCATGTTATAAAAGGGTGCAGGCTAAGAGACTAGCACACTCGATATGGGGACTTGTTGGACTGGAATATAGAAGTGTGCATGTCAGATAAGAATTGAAAGTGCACAGTGATTTGTAGTTAATACAGGAGGCAGAGGAGGTAGGCGACCTATCCCCAGTAGGTAGCGTAACAAACGCCACTAGGGCGATATCTCCCTGCTGTGTCCCGAGTACTGGCAATAGCCGGAAAAAGGACTAGATGCAGGGGTGCCTGAGATCCAGGGATGGAGCTGGGCAACAGTTGGGATGGGGGCGGGTGGGTGTTGAGTTGGAGTTGGGAAAGGTGGGGGGAGGGAGGGAAGTTGGGGAAGTAGCAAAGTTAAAGAGGAGGGGTAGTTTTAAGTTGGGGAACAAGCTTACATACACGAGCGATGGCCTTCGAGCAAAACTTGGAGACAGATCATGGGGTCCTTAAGGTAATCACTTGGAAAGTTAGAGGGTTTAATAGCTATCTAAAAACTAATAAAGTTATGATGTATCTGCATAGACAGAAAATAGATATAGCCCTAATACAAGAGACACACCTAACAAAAGAAAGGTTGGAGGTGATCCAGAAGAAGTGGAAGGGGGCCGTCGTCGGTTCGACATATTCAGCCTATGCTAGAGGAGTGATTATTTGGGTAGCACCGCATGTCCCATTCCAGTTACTACAGTCCACAGTGGAAGCAGATGGGAGAATGGTTGCAATAAGGGGACTGGTGGAAAATAAGGAAATATGCATTATAAATACATATGCCCCGAACCAGGACACGGTGGCATACATCAAGACCCTGTACAACAAAATGAGCATGTACCTAGGAGGGGCAGTGATCTGGGGAGGTGACTAACTGTACACTAAACCCGATAATATATAGATCAGATAGCAAAATAGATAGACCCACCCCTGCTCCTAGGGTTGCAGTCATTGTTGACAGACTTCAGGTTCGAGGATGTATGGAGGGTGCGCCATCCACAGAACAGACAGTATTCACATTACTTTGCTCCACAAAATTTGCACACCAGGTTAGACTATATGTTTACCACACAGGAACTACTGGCAGAAATAATACAGACAGAATACAAAGCGAGGGTCCTATCAGACAACTCGCCACTGGTCCCAATGTGGCAATATCGCCCCCCCAAGACCTAGGATACCAACATGGCACCTCAGAATTGAGGCACTAAAAGATATAATGTTTAGGGAGGATCTGAGAGAAGAAATAATAAGTTACTTTGAGACCAACACTAGAAGTGTTTGAGTCAGCTGGTATGCTGTGGGAAGCCTTCAAAGTGGTAGTGAGAAGGATAGCTATAGCTAAATCCAAGGGATTAAAAGGAGGGATATTAACAGAACTTCAGGAAGCGGAAACAGAGCTAGAAACAGCATTGAGCAGAGTGTAACACCAAGGGCGATACTGAAACTATACTCAAGTTGCAACAGAAATGTGCGGTACAATGGGAGAGATTATGCAATCTAAACTATAAGAAGTATATAGAGAGACAACATGCAGGAGGAGATAAACCAGGGAGGATGCTGGCATGGTTATATAAAAGCGAAACTCTCAGATCTACAAATCAGAGCAATAACGAGGGAGGATGGGCAGATATTAGACACCCAACAGGGCGTGAATCGCGGGTTTCTAGAATACTATCAACGATTGTATGGGGATGTCGAAGGAAGCGACCTCAGGGAAATAAGGGAAACACTGGAAGACAAAGGCATGCCACAAATCAGTGCGGAGGAGCAAGAGGAATTCGATGCCCTGATCACCCTAGAAGAAATAGAAGAGGTGGTAGTGCAGCTACCCACTAGTAAGACGCCGGGGGCTGATGGACTCCCTAGTGAATTTTACAAAATGTATAGAAATTAAGTGCTTCCCCCGCTCTTAGCAATGCTAAATGAGGCATACGAAACAGGAAGGTTGCCAGAATCCCTGAGAGAGGCGATCATCATGCCACTCGCTAAACCCAATAAGCCTGGCAAAGACGGCGGATCATTCAGACCGCTATCAAGGCTTAATGAAGATAGTAAAATGCTCACGGCGGTTCTGGCAAACAGAATGAGACGGATCATTAATAAACTAATATACCCTGATCAGACTAGATATGTGCCACATAGGATTATATCCGATAACCTCAGACAACTTCACAGAGTTATAGAACACACGAAAGGGGACACGGGCGAGATTGCAATTGTATCGGACGCAATAAAAGCCTTTGATTCAGTCAAATGGCCTTGGCTGATTGCAGCCCTGACTAATTATGGGATAGGGCCTGGGTATATTAGAGGGGTCAAACTGCTATATAGTGCACCGCTGGCCAGGGTTAAACGGGAGCAATAATATCGGAGAGGTGGCAACTCAGTAGGGGTACTAGACAGGGATGCCCGTGGTCCTCTATGTCGTACATTTTAGCGCTAGAGCCCCTGGCGATATACCTAAGGCAGCAGTATGACAATATAGGGATTAACATAAAAGGGGAACCGCACTTAGGGCCTCATTACACGGAAGGCGGTGAGCCATGGCGCTATTAGCGCCATGGCTCATGCCGGTAAAATACCGGCACCGCCTTGGCGGAAAGGGGATTTACCGCCCCATTCCAAGGTTGGTGGGGCGGTAAATCCCCCTTCCGCCATTGCCCTTCCCCATTCCCATTTCTGCCCCATAGGGCTCTATGGGAATGGGGAAGGCGCTAATTACGGCACCGCAATTTTGCGGTGCCGTAATTAGCTCCGAGGTCCCTTAGGGGGTTGGTTTTTAACGCCTGCAAAAAGCAGGTGTTAAAGCACCAACCCGCTAAGGGACCTCGTAGTAAGGCGGTAATGGTTAACGGTCACCGTTACCGTTAACGGTGGCCGTTAACCATTACCGCCTTCTGTGTAATGAGGCCCTTAGTCTCTTATACGCTGATGATGTGCTGTTGTATTTATGATGCCCTGAAGAAAGCCTCCAATATGTTCTGGAAGTGATGGAGCGATCCGCGTCGCTATCTGGCACAGCGGTGAACCCCAAAAAATTGTGTTTATTTCCACTGGGTAGGTATGTGGGGATTCCGCGAGATCAATTACCAATTCTACAAATACCATGGGAGGCAAAAACTTTCAGATATCTTAGGATAGACTTTTACCATATGGTGGAGGCAGAGCACCAAAATAATACAGAGAAAGCGGTAAAGAGCATTGAAAATAGTATGAGGTTTTGGGCAAAGCTCCCCTTGGCAATGATGGGAAGGGAGGCAATGCTGAAAATTGTAGTCATTCCAAGATTATTGCACTATTTCGGGAACATACCATATCTAATACCAAGGCGATTTTTCGTTAGGATACATAGCATATGTAGGGAATTTCTCTGCCATGGGACGAGGAACACAATTGCCCTTTGGAAGTTACAAAACTCGTATGATAAAGGGGGTATAAAACTGCCAAACTATGAGATCTACTATCTAGCTAGCCAACTACAATATGTGGCAAAAAGGTTATCAGAAGATCCAACCTCGGAATCTAGATTGTTCAGACAGGGATGTGCCCCGTTCTTCCTGAAAGAAATGATATGGCTGCCTAAATTGGATATGAAAGAGCGCCCAGAGATGATGACACTGGGATGACAAGTATGGCATAAGACCTGTCAGGTCATGGAGAACCCATCCCCTTGTTCCCCGCAAGTGCCGCTTGTTGCATTGAGCGGAAAAGAAGGCCAATTAATGAAAATGATCAGAGGGCACTGGGAGCCGGTAGGGATACCAACTGTGGGAGACATAGGCAAGAGGGGAGGATAAAAGAATTTGGGATGTTGGTGGAGGAAACAGGGTTGCATACGGGACAATATATTACATACCATAGAATGGTGCGGCGGATTAAAGAGACATGGTCCGAAATAGTATTAGAGGAGCAACCGGACGCTGCCATAGAAACCATAGACGACACAGCAGAAGGAGGGCACGAGATATCCAGGCTATATGAGCTGGTGATGTCCAAAGTGTGGAAGGAAGTGGTACAACTGAGACAGGACTGGGAGGAAGAAGTGGGTGCCCCAATGAATGACGGGATATGGGACCGACCCCAAGGGTACCACAAGAAAGTGTCAAGGAATGCAAGGCTACAGCAAATACAACTATATATAACCCACAGGGCATATTTGACACCCCAGAGGATAGCTACATTTAAAAATGCAGAACGACAAACAGGCCTCAAATGCGGCGAAGAAAGCGCTGGGATGACGCATATATTATGGGCATGCCCAGAGATTGGGAAATTACGGGGCGAAATAGCCCACAGATTAGAAGAAAAAGGGATTGAGATAAATGTTGAAATAGTGTGGGCCTGCCTGGTGGGGGGGTTCCCCAGACCTCGTAAACTAAAACATGTCAGAAAATTGATTGATTGATTTATTTATAGAGCGCTTTACACCAAGGCGCAGGATTAAAGGATTTGGCATATATACTTGCCAAGCGTAGAATTGCCATGGAATGGAAGGCATGTTATAGACCAAGGATAGAAATCTGGTGGAAAGACCTTCAGAAACAGGCAGAAGCTGAAACAGCAGTATGGCAGGAAGCTAATACTACTGCAGGGGAAGAAGAAGCAAAAACCCTGACAGCCTGGAAATATTTAATAGCCACACTATATGGGCCCACTCAGGACTGGTCAAGTGACCAGGACCGAGCTGAGAATATAGAATAGGGAACCCCTCTGCAAGACTAAAAGCAGATCGCGAAGTAGAGTAGGCTCGAACAGGGGGGGAGGAAACAGGAGACACAGTAGACATTGATTGATTTGTACAAAATTTGAAATATTGTAACATGTACTGCAAGTTTGGTTGTGTGTTTGAGAAAAAATCAAAATTGTTTAAAACAAAAAATGCTAAAAACATTGTGCACGGTTTGGAAGTCGAAACTTTCTATTTTATTTAATCGCTTCCAGACTGTGTCTTATTGATCCCTAAATTGCTCCATTATCAATGAGCAAAATTTTAAAAACAATCCGCTCTTTGGTTCGTTTAGTGTCTAATTTTCTCAGCAATCTTCTGTAAAATAATGCATTTTTACTGAGCACATTGTTTGTGTTGTGTGTCGGAGGGTGGGGGGAGAGGGGTCAGGTCATCACACCTGAGCCTAAATGGCGTCAACCGGTTTCAGCGGATATAGAAACACTTTCCGCTTTCTTCAGGACAATTGACATGACATTAATGCATCATGTTAACTAAAAAAGACAATTTTGTCATTTCTTGTCTTGATCCTCATTCTTTGGATTAAGGAGGGCATCTCTTATTCACTCAAAAGGACATCTCAGATTTTCTTCCAGGTGCCCTAAAATGAAATACACATAGGGGAGTGTCATCAATATCTATCTCTTGTTATTTTGGGCATCTTTCTGTTGACAGGTGAGTGTGCAATTAAGAATCCTCACCTCGCTTCGTATGGTACTTGAATAGGTGCTTTTCTTTTTTTCAGCTGGTAGTTCTCCGGAGGGTTGGCCAGATCACCTAAGCGTCAAGAGTCAGAATATTACTCTCGATCTGAATTGATGATGATTCTTCGTTTACATAATTAGCCAAATGATCCCCAGATTTGCGCTTGATTTTACTTTTCTTTGTCTTTGGATTTTTTTTTTTTTTAAGTGTAAACAAGCAAAGTACCAACAAAGTTCAGGTGAAATGTTAAAAGTTTGTGTACAAACTATAAAACATGAAATTTAAAAAAATTAAAAAAACAAAGTCACAATAATTTCTCTGACCATATTACAATATAAGAAATACACAATTTATTATTTCATAATTCAGTTTATACAATTGATATAATTTCAAAATGATTAGCAGCGATTTTTCTTTAGTTAGCAGCAAACACAGTTTCCATTATTACAATGCCCATCTACAACTACACACAATGTAACTTAGATTCCCAAAAAGCAATCATCAGCTCTTCAACAACAATAAAATATTTAAAGTGCTAATGCTTTCAAACGAAAAATAGCTCCTCACTTATTTTCAAACACAAAATCTTCCATTCAACCACATTCACCTAAATGGGTTTGAGGCCCTTATCAGGGGTTGCCCTGCCACTCTCTACTTGTTCAGAGTACCTCATGTTTTGATTCAATCTAGCGCACTCCTTCTAATTTCTCAGGTTTTTCCTTCTCAGCCCCTACCTTGTGATAGTAGGCAAAGGTCTGAGCCTTTTGCTCTTCTGTCAGGGCTTGACTTGCCTCTATTACCTTCCCTTGGGCTGCTACCTGGCTCTGGAGTCCCTGGTTCTCACCACACAGGGCCTCATTGTCTTTTTTGTGCTGCCTGTATTGCCTGGGAACACAGACCATTTTTGTTGCAGGAGATAAATCTCCTGCCTCAGCACATTTTTGGCTTGTGTGGTCTCTTCTAGATCACTGTCTACTTGTCCCACATGTCCCATTAAGTTTGCATACTCGGTTTTTAGGTCAGTCAGTTCCTGAAGGTCTGACTCTCTTTTCTGTAGGTCTGTGTTTAAATTGCACACTTCCTGACATAGGGCATCCCGGGAGGATAGCTCAGCGGCAAGATGCTTGCCTTGGAAACAAGACGACACGAAGCAACACAGGTTTGATCCCCGAGTCCGTGTTTAAAAACCTCTGGGTATTAACCCTTTAAGTGCTATGGGTTTTCCCCCCCAGTGCCAAGACCTTTTTTGGCGATTTCAGTAGGCCTTGTAACCTTTTTGTTTCATGAGATATCTCGGCCAAATTTGACTTTTTTTTCCCCCACATGAAGGCGGTCGTAACTCCACCCAGGAATCGTAGGTACCTGTAGGTGGTGAGAGAAAATAACCAAAAAGGGCAAAAATGTTGTTTTTTTTCAAAAAATGCCAATACAATGATGTACAACGAAGTCTGTGTTTTTTTTCCTTGTAAGAGCTAGGAGCAATGGTTTTCTGTGATAAATTCCTCAATTTCCTGGCTTTCAAGAACAGGTTGAGTGGAAACGAAAAAAAATTGTTTTTATGTGGTCATCAAGCGTTTTGTGAGAGGTAGGCGATTTTGGCCATTTTTGCCAATTGGACATGCGTGGACGGAATGGAAGAAAAGGGTAAGAAAGTCGAATAAGAGGACAGAAAGGCATACATTTCTGAAAAGTAGACAAAATTCCAAGTTTAGGAAGGGGTGATTTGCGCAGGTCGGGCAACAACTAGGTAGGGGAAAATGCCATAGTTTGGGGAAAAAGTGGGAAAATGACCGAAAAAAAGGTATGCGGTGGACATGGTTGGCTTGGTACGGGCAATGGCTTCTATGAATTTTGAGAAAAACAATGCTCTGCTACATTTCCCCCCGACGGTTGCAGTTAGGAAATCACACATTTTTTGTAGTGTTTCAAAAAACAAGCAATACCACAAGCCAAACACTGAGCCATGTACACAGGAGATTTATACTTAAGGCCTAAACAGACATACTTAGCATGTGTAAATCAGGAAAACCAAGGTGGTGAATGACGGCAAGCATACATTTTTTGAAAGAGCACAGGCAGACCTTTTCAAGGGTAGGTGACTTGTGCAGGTTACAAAAGTGTATGGTGCCTAAAGCAGCGACTAAATGTAGGGCACATTTGGGAAATGAAAGGGTTGTGTGACAAAGGGCACCAGCAAATGGGTCGAGAAGTTATGAAAACCACACAAACAACGAATGTAATACCTTCCCGCGTTCCCACACGTGTCCCGATGGAAACGGTACCTCACATGTGTGGGTGCACCTACCTGGGCGCCAAGGGGAAAACCTAAAACACCCCTAACCCCAAGTCTTTTCCGACAGCTGAATTTCACGAGTTTTCCATCCGGGCACACCATACCGATATGGGCCTCGGTTGTCCAAGCCACAAAGGAAAACAGGGAACCCCATGCATTTCCAAAAAGAGGACATCCGTGGGAATCCGCAGAGTTCAGACTTGCGCAAATCGGCCCAGAATGTCTTACCCAGAAACCCTGGCAAAGCCCGAAATGTGGGGAAAAATCCCAATTTCCAGACATTTCACTCGGCTCATCCACCGAAACACGCCGCCAACAACACATGGTCTACCGTCCTGCGTTCCCACAGGTGTCCCGATGAAAACGGTACCTTACATGTGTGGGTGCACCTACCGGAGCGCAAAGGGCGAAGCCGAAAACACAGGTAACCCCAACTCTTTTCGAACAGCAGGATTGCAGGATTTGGACTCATGTGCACACTATACAGATTTGGGCCTAAGATGTCCAAGCCACCAAGGAGAACTTTGAACACCATGCATTTCTGAAAAGAGGACACCCTTGGGAAAGCACAGAAGTCTGACTTGCGCGAAGCGGCCCAGGATTTATTTCCCACAATCCCTGACAAAGTGTGACATTTGGTGGGGAACAAACACAATGTTCACTTTGTCGGGGGTTCTGGGTGAGTAGAGAGAATGAGGTTTAGGTAAAGCAGCTCAGTGGTACACACAAGAACAGCAGCCTGGAAGGAGGGGTGGCAGGATAGCCAGGAGAAATGCACCAATATCCATGCGCCACCAACCATCCCAAAATGTAAGACGAGAGCGAAAACGAGGACAATGAGGTACTTGGAACAGGAGCAGTGCACATGTTGTATGGAAGATTACAGGTCTCAGTAACAGAGAAGAATGGAAGATTATATCCAATAGAAAATGTCAAGAACAGAGCTGGTTTTGTTACTGACAGAGCTGGCATCCCATAAAATGATAGTGAAATAAGGGCAGAGGGATCTGAGACTGGAGATAAACCAGGAAGCCCACTGGCACCTCTAATCGGCATAATCGGAATTACAGTCGGGATTGCTAAGGATTGGAACAGGTTCATCATAAGAAAACAGTTGAGTGACCTCAAACAAATGAGAATTAAGGCACGTACGAAGAGCAGGAAGTGTACAATGAGGAAAAAAATGAAAAAAATTGACAAAGGAGATGGACGAACAGGGACAGAGAGAAACTGCCTCCATTATCCTAGCCTCTGGTCTGTGAATGCAGAAAGTAACTGTTAACCTTCAGGAGGAAAAATGATACTGACTTGCCACCAGTGCATGCAGGTGGGGGAACCCAGAGGAGGGGTGGAGGGCTGAAATGCCCTAGCAGTAGGTGGAATTGAGAGGGCCTTGGTGGCTTCAAAGTCACAAAGGTCTTAAGGTTAGCAGTGCAGACCATCCACAGTTGTGTGAAATGGCAGGAGGAAGTAATCCCACAATGCAGAGGAGGAAGTTCAGAGAGGTCTGGTGCTATGGTAGCATACAGTAGAGAGGTACGGGGAAGCTTAGAATCCAAGATGATGTTGAGGGCTCCAGTTCAGGACCTCCCCTGGAGCATATTGGCCTACACAATTTGGGAAGCAGGGGCAATAGTACATACATTTGAAGATTGGGAAATGGTGACTTGGATCATTCAAATCTGATATAATATATGCAACACAGCTAATTCGTGAAAATAACCTTACAGTGTTCTTATCAGGTGAAGTGCATATCTTACCGGTACAGCTGAAAGTCCTCCACAGAAAAAATATCTTTGATTGCATCACCGAAGTAACTGTGAAGTAGAAAAAGCACAAACTTGAGGGAAAGAGGATAGATACACTGTATTTTAGCAGCAATATCTTGCAGTGCTCTTACTTTTTTTTCTTCCCTGAACTTAATCTCTAACACAGTAGCAGTGCTACTTCCCAAGACCACCTAGAACACCCAATTTGTATTGTACTTTTACACCAACTGAGGACTCCGGTGTACAACACAACCTCTTGGCTCTATGAGGTTTGTCTCACAGTCACTCGAAGCATTCACACTGTTGTGCTATTTGAAAAACGAGGATTAAACCGTTCTGGCATGGACAAAACTATATTTTCACAAATACATGTAATCTACAATGGAAGCTAGTGGAGCAGTCCTTCTACGGGTGGTTTCTCTTGAGAGAAACAGAATTGTACTCTGCTGGGGCCTGTCATGTATTAGATACTTCTCCTAGTCTGTGTTTCAGGCAAACAGCATTCAATATCATGCGCAGCACATAGCGATGAGACAATGACAAATGTTTGAGTTAGCTCTTTGGTGTGGAACGCGCTGTCCATGCACAGAACTTCCCTTTGCTTACCCCTGTGCGTCCAAACGTGGACAATGGGCTGTCCGAATCTCAGGTGCAGGAGCATGGGGTTTTTCGATATTCTCTTACAAAGAGAAATACCACAGTGATCTCCTGGTAGTAAATCCCTGGTTTGATGAAGTCGCTCTGCCATTCTCGACCCGGAAATGGAGGACCACTACAAGTTTTAGATTTGTAGTGTACAGCTAAGATTGTCACAGTGTAGGGATTACCATACCCGCGGTGAGGATGGGGATGACTTGGTATCATGAATACTCGTCCATTAGTACTAGAAGGTGTTTTCCATTTGTGAATGTGCAGAAATCTGTGTTTACTATTTCCCAGGGCTTCTGGCTCAGAATCTTGGACTGTGTGAGTGCCAGGGGATCACCTACTCCAGTCAACTGACATGCTCGACATTCTTGAACTTCCCACTGTACAAGGTCATGGAGCCCAGGAAACCAGGTCTTTTCTCAGAATCCTGCTATTGGTCCCACTATTACCTGGGTGCTCTATATGAGCCAGATTAACAGCGCAACTGTGCAGGGCTCGTGGTAGCACAACGGTCTTGAAGTAGATTGCTGGGTGACATATACTGAGGCACATTCACGAGACCTTGCAATTCGCCCTTTTTGTAGGGTTCAAAGTACCTTTTCGGCTAGCAAGTTCTTCCATCATTGAGGCCTGTGAACATTGTTAGTTGCATTATAGGATCCTCCTGTGTGGCCCCTTGAATGCCTTGCAAAGTAGACATACAGCGGAGCTGCCCGGGAAGGGGGGGCACTAGGGCGCTTAGCCATAATATGGCTGAGGGCCTAGCACAGTTAGGCCCACCCATGAACTGTGCATGGTCTACAAGAGGAAATCTAGCTCCCTTCCTCTAAAACAAATTTTAAAAAAAGAAGCTGCAAGAACAATCTTCGTTGGGTGCAGGAAAAAGGACGCGGAAAGCATTACAAGAGAGGGAAAAGTAAAAACACAAAAGGATGGAGTAATCAGCTGAGATGGCAGTACTGCTGAGGAGAATCTGGGCTGCAACAAAGGAATGGGTTGTGGATTGGCTCATAGCACAGACAACAGCAGATGAGCAACCAAAAGTTGTGGAAATGTAGGATGCAAAAGAAGAAAAACGCATCGCGGACATCCATCTGCAGCACATGGAAGAAGAGCCTGCGATTACAACAACGAGTCAGGAGGTTCCCAGCAAAAAGATGAAGGATGACTCTGCGATGACCGGCAAAAAGGCCATCAAGGGTGAACAAGGCTACAATAAAAGCAGCAAAAGTGGGCAAAGAGAAGGTCGCAGACTGTGGGCGATAAAGCAGGGCAGTCGTCTGTGGCCTGAACAGTGGCGGCTGAAATAGAAGATCTAAGTGAGCAAATAAACAAAATGGTGTTGTTACATATTCAGAAGGCACATGTGGACAATGTAAATGCATGCACAAATAACAATGGCCTACAGGCAGGAACAAGTGGAGAGGGCAATGTAAATATAGTCCAGAGCCTTAGAGAAAGGCGATGTGATGAATCCTGCAGAGTCCTCAAAAAAAGCCTACCTAAAGTCTCCTCCCAGGTGGCCAGGGAAAGGCAGACCCTTCCTGATCCTGACCCCTGGGGGCGGTATCAGCAGGGAGCATGACCTGGGAGGAGAAGGGCCCCAGGGGAACTGGAAGACTCTGTGGGATGACGCAGTATTGGTCTTCCTCAAGAAAGGGACTAGCCTTAATATCGGAATATATAATGGCTTGCTGTCAGAGAGATTTTATTTGCTCAAACTGATTATCGGAATGTAGGTGCAGATTATTAAAAGCAGTCATGTACTGGAAGTAAGAGAAATCTTTTGAAAGTCACTGAAATTCATAGATATGAAAACCCCTATGAATCTCAGGGAAATAAGCAAGAAGAGAAACGTCATTCTTCGGTAAAGTCAAATTATTCATAGAATCCTTATGGTACTCCTCTGGGGAATATGTATGAGGAAAGTAATGAAGTTGGTGATGATAATTTCATTAAGAAAGCTGAGTTTTTTTATTGCGCACTTCAAGTCCCACAATTCCCAAAGTACTGGGACGAAGAAGAGGACTGCAGAGGCCGAAGACTGCAAGTTGCATTCAAATAGGAATAAAGACCCAGACCTGAGGATGACTGAGAGGCATAAAAATCACCCTCAGGTGCAGGTCAGGAGGAGGGGTAGTAGTAGAAGATGGAGTAGCTTTCCTAACTCCACGTGACAGCAGAAGCAGAAGTCAGAAGTGAGCCGAGATGCCGGGACCACAAACGTGTGTAAACTGGATGCCGGTCCTGAGAGGGTCTTTCATACTCAAGACGTTAACTGCAGGGCTTACTGAGAGTGACGACTATCCCCCGTAGCTGCAGCATTCGCGCAGCACAAAGTGCACCATTTACTAGCCTGTCAGACAAGCAAAGGAGGCAGGCGAGCACCGAAGAGTCATGGAAGCCAGGAGAGTCCTGCTGGTGACAGAAACAGGTTGCCGGAAGCTGTGACAGAGAGGCTGTCAAACCGCATGGGGAAACAGAGGCAGGGGACCAGGAGGCAGAGAGGCGAACGGACGTGCAAGTAACCAGGCAAGTTCACTGTTAGATTGTGACCCAATTCCAGGGGCCTCTACCTCAGAAACGGGTTAAACGTGAAGTGGAAGAAGAAGAAACCTTTTGAATACCGAACAAATGTAGAGCATGTTCATTCTACTGTTGTGAACCAAGCTGAGTTTATAAGGCAGAGATGGCAGAATAAGAGCCTGATTATTATACCAGAAAAATCATGGCATTGTGGGGCATAAGAGCCAGCAACAAAAAGGGCAATACCCATAGGGGAAAAGATAAACCATCAATGCCAAATCCAAATAAGAAACACACAGGCAGTTAAGAAAGAATCAGAACTGCCCAAGCCAAAAAAAAGGCAGTTTAAACTTTCAGTGTTGATAAAAACTATTGTCCATATGGAAAAGAGGTCCTACGAGAAAATGGCTTAGACCTACACTGCCGAAGCCAAAGAAGTGTGAAAGTGAAAGAGAAACCTTATCAGCAGTTGGTTAATATTAAAAGGGAGAAACAAGAGTGGCAGGAAGGTTGCCCTTCTGGAAGAAGACATTCATAAGGAATGGGGCATAACCTGATGACAGTGTGGCAATCACAAAGGTGCTGTTGTGGAGCAAAAGACATTGCTAACCTATTTTAGTCTATCCTTTACCACATAAGTACTTTCAAGTAGTAGTTTATTCTGGCAGGAGAGTACACCAGAGCAGACTACTTTGTTGGAGTAGGTCTGGCAGGTGAGCGGGCCAGGTGGGAGCCATTGAAGTACTGTGGTGTGGTCAAAAATATTGAAAAGTTGAAGGTCCACTAAAGTGTCTTTGTGGGTTATTGAAGAAGTTGAAGAACCACTGAAGTATTTTTGTGGGTTCCAAGTACTGTGGTGTGGTTCAGATTGATCCACCATCTCTCCTACCCAGAGGGATGTTCAGTGAACAGTGGAACAGACCCAGAGCAATGTTCAGTAGCGGATTCAAGGAGGCCCTGGAGTTGGTGAAAGAAGCGGGCAGAGGGGTCCTAATGACTAAGCTTCCCAGCTGGATTTTGCAACTTGGTACGTAATTTGAAATACTGAGATGAGAGAATTAATTACATCCTAACATTCTGAAAAGAAATGTCAGGTTAGTGTTCTTTGAGTATACTCCCATTATACCTGTGAACACATACAATTAAGGGCACATGGAAATAAATGGTTTTAAATGTGTGTTTGTTTTTAGATTGATCCAAAGAAAGATAAACAAAATATTGTGAAAACATGAAGTGTCCTGATGACAGAACCAAAAGAAACATACTATTCAGATGAATTCTATGTTTTTTTTTTTTTTTTTTAAATAAGTGGTTCCAGAAACATATGCTTAATGTTGACACAATATTACAGACAACGTTGACAGAACTGTTGACGAGAAGACCTATATTGCTGCACTCTGGTGTGTGGTGTTTGTGAGTTTACAAATCACTTAAATGTAAATAGATAAAGACTGTTATGACACACAACTAGGCATCATTGTGATAGCCTAAGAAGGAAACCAATGGATATGGCTTTGGTTTGTCTTTTACATCATGGGTAATGTTACGTATTTACCATCTGATTAATTGTGAATCAACAAAGATTGTGATTTAGCAAGGTGTTGCTAACAACCAGAGAGTATCAATTTATGTATTTTTTGAATGTGATTGTGTTGTGTAGAAATTGTTAAAATTCAAAAATATATATTTTTTAAGATGTTGGGCCTGCAGCCCAATTATTTTGGTATGCTAATTGAGATATAAGAAGAGAGATATTCATAAAACAACACAGAGGGTTGGGACTGTAAGTGACTTGAATCCAGCACTCCAACCAAGTCAATGCTTAGTATGGGATGCCCAATGGAAGCCCTTATTTATATATTTTTATGTCAAAGTTCTTTAAATCTGGATGATGAACCCTTATAAAACGCCCCTCTCTTTGGATCTCCCCGACCTCACTGAGCCAAGAAGTAGGTTTGTTTTGCAAATTAAAAAGGTTTATTTGAAGAACTGAACAATATAAATATCACACTTTTATGAATAAAATAATATCTGAATATCAAACTTATGAATATGAACAGTGAGCAGCAATGGGTAATATTACAATATCAACAATCTCTTTAAACAGTTAGGAGTAGGAATAGGAAGGATAAGGTAGCAGAGAATACTTTATATGATTCAAGGATGATGGGAATGAATGCAACACAGAAATAAACTTGATATGATTTCAATCAAAAGATAATATGATCACTTTTTCCCCTGTTATTACTCACTCCCAACACTATGCAATATGAAGAGATGGAGATGAGGGCACACAGGTTTCAGGAATACAGTCAATAATGGAGTTCAATCCCAGCAAGCTTACAGAAAACGGGTATGATTTAAAACAGCCAAAAAAATGAAATGCTCTTGAATGTGATTGCAATGTAAGGGAAAATATGCTAAAATTATTTTAATTCATTAAAAGAGATTCAGGATAAGTGATAGTTGCTTTGGATCAGTTCAGGTCAACACTAGCAAGGATTCATGAATGATTATCAGATTGAAAACAAATTCAGCAGTTGAAAACAAGAAACAGCTATTTTGACATGTGGTGAAATGAAGCTAAATTGCAATTCGCGGCAATTTTTCCACGTGCGGGAAACGCGATTACTGCAAAACTATAAGGAATTGGAATGTTGTTAGAAAGCTGAGGATCTTAGCTTCAAAATGACAGAGTTTGGTTCTAGGACGTGCGATTCAAAAGTTACAGAGGTTTTTGTGAAGGTAGATTTTGCAGAAATAAAGTCAAGATTCAAAATGAAAGATGCGCTATTGAAGATTTGAAACAAAGATTTCTTAACACTAAAAAGTCTATGGAGCCGCAAACTACACGACAGCCCAGCCACCTATCCAGAGGCGCCTCCGGATGGTTTCTGTCTGAACGAGAGGATTGCTT
The DNA here is from genome assembly GCF_040938575.1 of Ambystoma mexicanum. NCBI lineage: Eukaryota > Metazoa > Chordata > Amphibia > Caudata > Ambystomatidae > Ambystoma > Ambystoma mexicanum. The sequence continues at coordinate 692,943,707 of NC_090926.1, read as the reverse complement.
TTCTCCAGAAAATATGTATTAGCGCCAAGATGATTATTGCTACAATTATCAAGAGTTATGTGGAGGAGAGAAGAATTTAGGATAGACAACGGAGGTTCTGTAATGCAGTTCTGGACAGATTGAAATGGATGGAATAGTATTACTTTAACTAGGAGATTGGTTATGTACAGTTCTAGACTGGATACTCACTCCTATGGCTTTGGAATGTAGTGTGCCCGTCAAAGATCTGGTCAAGGGTTTGGCTGGGATTCTCTCTCGCCACCGGACAGGTCTCAGTTCTGCTCTCAGCACTGCACTGCGGTCTGCGCAGCCTCTTGGACTGGATCTGACGGGTTCTGGATACAGCTCTGCTTTCTGGGTCTGGATCTTGGTTCTAGCACAGGGTTCTTGGCTAGAATAGCAAAACAGCACAGCCCGGCTGTTGAATGTGAGAGCCCTTTGGAAGTTTAGGGGTTAGAATCAGGTTGCTAGATTCTGCAGGCCTGCTGAGAAAGGTTCAGCTTTTGGGTTAGGCCTGTCTGCTTCAGAGTTCTAGCGTTGGGTTCTAGAGTTGGGTTCTGGATCTATGTCTGGAGCTCTGTCTGGATCTTCTTGCAGGGTGCTACGCCAAGAAATCAGTTGTGTAGTGGAAAAGTGTGTGTGTCCTATCTGTCCTCAGCAGTCCCTATTTATGTATTTCCAAAGTGGGTGGGGAGACTGATTCTACAATGCCCAACCCTCTAAGAATCTGATAGGTTGAGGATTTCCTGTCCCCTGATTGGAGAAAGGAGCAGCGTGTCATCCTGTGTCATCATGTGTCATGTTTATGGCTTAGGGGAAAGACCCTCCCCTTTTCTCTGTACAGTATATCTTATTTTTCATAAAACACATATTTACAAGGTGCACCACTTGTTAATACTACATAAATTACATGACAGATTAATTAAGGTACATTTCTGTTCAACTCTCATCTTCCTAAGAGCTTTGGTTCAGAATGACCACTTTTTGCGCTTTTGGTGGGTTTCTCAATATTATTTCTGCACCAATTTTTAGACATGCATTCACACCCCATCTGGGCACATTTCTGTAATTTTCTATGTTCATAGCATAAACACAGTGGCTACAATATGAATAATTCCGGTGTTTGGTCTCAGAACATCACACAGAGTCCAGCTTAGTCTTCAACTGTGAGCACATTTTTCATTTTAACAATCTCAAAGTTTCACATTTTAGTCAGTTTGTTACAATATTTTAGAAGCATTTTCCTTAAACATATATTTGCTGTGCTTTCTGAATCCACACAATGGTTTGTCTCCGCCTCCAAGGTCTGGGCTGACTCAGAGGTCATATGTCTCTCCTTCCTGGCAGCAGGTTTTTGTCCGGCACACCCGAATTAGCATTTTCTATTCCGCCCAATGATTCCTTTGTCTGCACTGAGAGCAACAGGCCAGGGTGCCACTCCCAGTTCCTTTTGACACCAGCATGTCAATCTCTTAGCTAAGGGCAGGGGGAAGTCTCCTTTGTCCAGGAAGAAGGTGTAGAATTTGTTTGAACACAGTGTGGGAAACTTTTAACTCTGAAACCCAATGTCCAAAAACGGTCTTATCTTATAATATAACTCACATTATTAACACATACATTAAACAATTTCTTGCTTCAAGCCTTTTCAGAATATAGTTTGACATTGTATCCACCTCTTAGGCTTCTGATAGCAAGTCTTTCTTTGGCATAGTTTGAGCTCAATGTACAACTTTACACAAAATCGTTTTAAAAGGCCAGCTTCTGGTAGAGGTGAGTAACGGTATTACACCCATTTTTGACAGGTTTCTTCAAGCAAGCAATCCTCAAAAGTGGACTTTGTTCAGATATAGATACACTTCTGTGGACCTTATATTTATGTAAATTCTTGCGGGAGAATGATGTGACCACCCAACAAGGAGGTTGGATCTTTTTGGGTGTTTTGTGAGCCATGATTTGTGCAAATTTGACACCAAATAAAAACAGATTTTTGAAACCAGCTCAGTTTCTTTTGCAAAGATTTTGTTCTGTGAGCAGCCAAGTGATGGGTTTTGACAGTGGTCTCCTGTGTTACCACTGACATAGGCAAAAGTAGATGGTGGCCTATTTTTTAGGTTTTCACTGCGCATTGTCTAGTGATTTCTAGCGAGCAGCATGCTTTCCGGCGGCCATTATGATGTTTCGGCTGCCAGCAATGCACAGTGATGTTGCAGGGCTTGGATTAGTGGGTTAAGACATCCCACAGGACAGGAAGTTGTTTTTGTGGAAACCTTATATTTTTGAGACTCCCAAAGCAGTAACCACGATTGGAGGAGGGAAAAGAATTTAGACATGCCCAATCAAATGGGAGAGTAAAGCACTGCCTTACCAAAGCAACATCCTGAGTATGGGAAGTATTCAAGGAGTAATGCTTAACAAACGTGTGAATAGAGGACCACATTGCACCGTCACAGATATTTTTCACCGGCACACCCCTCTGGAGGGCTGTCGAAGTAGCACTGCCCCTGATGGAATGAGCCCGCAAACCCTCAGGAGGGTCCTTACCCGCAAACCGGTAGCATTCCAAAATAGTGAGGATAATCCACTTGAACAAGTTCTGCTTAAAAACAGCCTGTCCTAAACAGTGCTGGTCGTCCACTCTGAGTTTGGCCATCCTGGAGAGATAAAAGCTCATGGCGCTTCTAGGATCCAACCTATGGAGCCATTCCTCTTCCTTACTAGGATGAGGAGGAGGATAGAAAGTGGGGAGTACCACCTTCTGACTCAAATGAAATTCTGACACAACCTTAGGTAGAAAGGACGGACATACTCTCAATACAACCATGTCCTTGTGGAACAAAGTAAAGGGTGACTTAGAAGAAAGTGCCTGCAACTCGCTCACTCTTCTAGCAGATGTAACTGCAACTAAGAAAACAATTTTAAATGTCAACAACCATAATGGGGACGAGTGCAAAGGTTCAAATGGAGCACCCATCAGAAATTTCAGAACCAAATTAAAGGTCCCAAACCGGCACCTAAAACGGCGACTGTAGGAACACATTTGTGAGTCCTTTCAAAAACTCAGTGATCAGTGGAATCTTTAAATAAGAGCATTCCTCTGAAGAGCCCTTAAAGATAGACAGCGCTGCCAAATAACCTTTAATGGTGCCCACTTGAAGACCCCCGTGGGCCAAAGAAAGCAAAAGGAGAGAACCTCTGGAATTGAGCAGTGAAAAGGAACATTCTTTCCTCTGCACCAGTCGCAAAATGTACGCCAACGGCAATGGTACAGAGACTTAGTTGCCGGCCGCTAAGCCGAAAGCAACACCTCCATCACGTCATCCAGGAGGTCCCAATCCCTATAGCTCAACCTCTCAGAAACCATGCGCAAAGGTTTAGAGTCTTGACCTCTGGGTGGAGAACCTGACCTCCCTCTCGCGATAGTAGATCCACTCTTAAGAGGCATACGCATTGGAGGACAGATGGACATGGGGATCAGAGGAAACTTGTACAGCAGCGGGAAGTGCGGGTCTTGCCTTTCGTGGTGAAGAATTCTCCCTACAAATGTAACTCTCTGTATGGACTATATATGCAGAGAGATCTATTTGTTGAGAGATGGACGCCAGCTGCACCCCAGGAAACAATGGTAAGGGGATGGAGACCAGCAGCACCGGAATTACTGTAACAAATACAGGGATGATCAATAACAGAGAGGAAGAGGAAGGATCAGAAAAGGCTAAAACTGTAAAGTGGGCTAACCTGTGTATGCAACACTTAGGATCCTACTGGCAGACAATCCCCTCCTAGTCCAATATTCCCAATTGGATCGGAGGATATCCTAAGGAATAACAAGAAAGTAAGAAAAAAGAAACCCCAACAAGGCAAGCGAACAAGAGCTGACAGAGAGGTTCTTACAAAAGCATGGAACTTTTGTAGAGCAATCCAGATACAACACCCAGTGTGCCTTGCCCACAAACAAGACTATCCCGTTGGCACGAGGACGCCTAACTTGGTTGTGGTCAACAGTCTCTAGTCCCCAGGGACCACCTGTCACAACGAAACACAGACGCCCAACGATGTGCCAGGGGTGGAAGTCCTTTAGTTCCTGTACTGGGTTTTTGGGCAACACACTTGGGTGTATATCGGGTAGTTTCAGGTGCTGGAGAGGAGCAACAGATATTCCGGGCAAGTTGATGGATTTGTTGTGAGGTGCTCGAAGAATCCAGGCTAGTCAAAGCAACAATCCAGGTTAGTTTAACATGCATGGAAGTACGTGGACAAAATCAGGAAGAGTTCGGAAAGACGAAGCAGCAGTCCGGGTCTGTTTACCGTGCGTGGAGAAAACAAGGGCAATGGCAGTATGAGCAGCGAGGCAGTCTTCGTAAGTACAAAACAGGAGACAGGAAACTAGGAAAGGGTCAAGGGCAGAGACAAGAAGCTTAAGTAGCATTTCCATGGTAACCAGTGGATCCGCCTCCAAGGCGTCGAACGTTGCACAGCGACCGCAACCGATGCCACAGTCGCTATGGCAACCTCCAGGAAGCTCAACCACGGAATCCAGTGCGTACAAGGGCAGTAGCCCTTGTTTTTCCTTGGCGAACTGGGAGAACGCCATCTGCCGAGTTATGACCAGGACAGGAACGTGATTCTCTGAGTGCTGTGACAGCCCTTGCAGCCCGGTGTTTTGAGACGATGTGTCGGGCATTGCCTTGCCTCCTCAGAGACCTCCGGATGGCAGGAAACCTGATTCTCTGGCAACAGAAAGATGCATGATGCCAGGAGGCCAGCCAACCTTGAGAATTTGATAGCTGGAAGATTCTGGGCTTGCTGAAATTTTGTGACCATCTGAAGAATGTGATGAGCCCTCACCTTTGGTGGCGAGCACATCCCCAAGGACGTGTCCAAAAGGGCCCCTATGTACTGGAGCTGTTGGGATGGTGTCATATGCGACTTTTTGAAATTGAGTGAGAAGCGCAGCTTGTGAAGGGAGTGGCAGGTGACGCAGAGATGATCCAAGGCTTGTTCGAGAGAATGCACCCTGATCAGCCAATCGTCCAGGTAGGGGTAAACGTGAATCCCCCCTCTCGGAAGCATCAGGCATGTGGCGGTTTGGCTGCAAGACTCTGCAAGACTCTGTTGTGGACTCTGTTTTCACTAACTCTTGCCGTCCTTCTAATAAGGCTTCTCATGTGGAGCCCGCTGACACGGAGTCGGCAAGAGGAAGCCACAATGCTTTTTGGCACCCGTAACATGCACGACTCGAGAAAGTAAATATTGTAACATTTCTTTCACATGCTTAACTTTGGAACTTTGTGAACTACCAGTTGGGACTATTGGTTAAGGTGCTATTTGCACTTTCTTTTCTTTTTTCTTCACGTAGCTCCTTCCAAGTTGTGACCCCGCCCCCTGGCCTCCCTGCCTGCCTACAAAACAGCCTTGTCTCACGCACCCGCGCACGGAAGTGGCACGCAAGTGGCTGTTTGGTGACTTTCAGTCATTTCTCTTTTTTTCATATTGCTGATCTAAAAAGGTGTACGCTTTATTATCAATTTTTCTCACTCTGGTGAGAACGTATTCCTCCTACGGTGTATGGTGAAAAAAGAACAAGTAAGCTTTAAATAAGGGGAGGAAAGATCACTCTGTTTCAGTTTTTTGCTGTTATTGACTGAATTCTTGACTATATTTTCTAGAATTACTTGATTTGAATAACAGGTGGCAAATATTTGTAACCCTACATTTTATAATCGTATGAGTATAATATAAATTTGGAGGTAGCTTATCAGACTTAAGCTTGTATATAGCCAACTGTAACATTCAGATTACTCAATCTGAAAAAGCACTCAACTAATTGAGTATTCTAGTTTTTCTCTGTATAGTAAAAATACCGGTTATCCGAGGTGAAATATGGCCACCCATCTTAGAAGTGGCAAAATATGTAGAATTCCTGAACTCACTATCTCACTAATCAACGCAGTCTTTAACTGATACCTCTCCGATAACAGACATGGACACTAATGAAGAAAACCCGGATAAGTCTCACAGATATCTAAAATGCTAAACGAGACTTTTTGCAAGAAGTAGAACTTGCATATTGCTACGTTCACCTGGTCTCTGCGGGGACGTTGGGGCACGGTTGGAGCCCTCCCTGGACTCGGCTCCCTGGGATCGGTTCTCACCCCCAGCTGCTGCCAGGTATACTGTTCTGGATGCTGGTACTGCCCCTGCGGTAACACGAGAGGCAATGAGAAGGGTGTGGAGTTATAGTGTCTCCCCTCTGACCTTTCGTGCCAAAATGAGGTAAGTTAGCGTTTACCCATATAGGCTCACCTGATATATAGTTAGGGCGAGCTCTCAGTCCTGCTTCTCATCAACAGGGGTGCTTCAAGAAGACCCAGTTGCGTCACTGGTCCGTAGATATGGTGGCCCAGGCCAGCTGTGACCGAACCACTTTGAAGGTAGGAGTCTTTATGATGATTATTGTTCATATGAGTATTAATGTCTTGTCACATGATTTAAGTTCGTACACTTAATAATGTCTCTTTGACCCTTATAGATGATGGCAGGCCAGCGGAGCCGTTGCGCCTGTGGAGGACTTCAATGTGTTCTCAAGAAGATAACCAGTTGGTATCCAAAGGGAAGCGCTAGATGCGATGGCGCTCGACCTTAGCAAATGTCTCTATTGGGTTTCTAACCTTATTTGTTCTTTCCTTCTGCAGGTGTCGTCTGGCGGCGCTTGGAGAAGAGTTGCGATGCGCGGACCTGGCGGCGGGTGAAGGATGCCTGCGACCGCAATGAAGCTGGCCGTGTAGAACTTCGGAGGTGTTGTCCGAGCTGAAGGTCAGGGAAGGCGTGCAGTCGGTGGTTGTATTCCACGAGCCAGGTAAGTACGCCCTGGACGATCACCGGATGGAGTAACTGCGAGCAGGTAAGAGACGCTTCAGCGAAGATTCAGCTGGTTCTGATGAAGAAAAGGGATAAGTAGCGCCTTCGCGATGGTTTGGCTGGCTATGCAGGTAAGATGCTTCTCCACAATGATTTAGCTGGACGATAGGTAAGATGCTTCCCCGCGATGGTTATGCTGGACGACAGGTAAGATGTTCCTCCGAGACAGTTTGCTGGAAAACAGGTAAGAGGCTTCTCAGAGATGGTTGCACTGGATCACAGGTAAGATGCTTCTCAGGCGGCGGGGAGCGTTACACTGCTTAGGCAGAATAACACAAATCCTAGGCCTGCAGGCGGGGCAGGCTTAAATAGCCTGGCCCCGGCCATGCCCCCTTGCTCTGCTAGATGGTTCCACCCTGCTACTCCCAAATGATGATGCACGTGCAGCTTCATTGATTCCTATGGCCACGCCCGGCCCAAATGCACGTGTTTGACTGATGTGAGATGGAATGACACGAGCCCGAGGGAAAATGTGTGCCAGGACTGGGTCCAACCAAACCCTTTAGGGGATGTGAACTGGGGTTCCTGACCAGTGGCCATGACAGCACTCCCTCTCAAGGCCCCTCTCACGATTTTTTCCCCTCCTGGTCTTGGTTTGGCGGGATTATTATGATGAAATCGTCTAACTAGCCTTGGGGCATGGACTAATTCACTGGGCTCCCAAGTTCGATCTTGCGTTCTGTAACCTTTCCAATCAATTAAGTAGTACAGTTTGGATGATACTACCGTAGAATCCAAAATGTCTTTGACTTCGTATTCCGGTTCCCCTTCTATGACAGCTGGTTCGGGTGGTGTTTCAATCAGAGTATCTGGCTTCATTGGTTTCAAGAGGGAGACATGGAATACTGGATGGATCCGCATGTTAATTGGTAAATCTAACTTGGCTGCAGGATTAATAAGCCTTGATAAAATAGGGTCCTAAGTACCTGGGTCGGAAGGCCCGGGGTCCATTCAATGGGATGTTCTTAGATGCCAACCAAACGTTAGCCCCAACTTGGTAATGTGGAGCTTCCTTTTGGTGTCTATCTGCAAACTTTTTCTGTTGTTCTTTAGCCCTGGTTAGTGTCTCTGTAGCCCTTTTTAGAGTTTGTGGGATAGTTTCGAGTAAGGTTTTGACAGCTGGCATTTCCAAATCGTGTTCGAGGGTGGCGATCTTGGACTGTCTAAAACGGGATCTGTCCGGTGCTAGTGTGGACTGAGTTGTTGTAGGCAAATTCCGTTAACCAGAGAAGGTTTTTCTAAGGGTCCTCGGTTTGTTGCAGCATTCTCCAGAGGTATTGCTCTAAGTCTGATTGGTTCTTTCAGTCTGGCCATCGGTTTGGGGATGGTGACTCGTGGATAGCCGGAGGTCAATCTTGGCTATTTTGCAGCATCTCCTCCAGAGAGCAGAAACAAATTGCGTTCCGCGATCTGAAATTAGCACCGACGGGAAACCATGTAGTTTTACAACTTGCTCTAAAAACACTGTGGAGAGTGTGGAAGCAGTTGGGAGCCCCTTCAAAGGAAGAAAATTAACCATCTTGGAGAACAAATCTACAATAACCAGAATTGTATTGAACCCGTTACAAGAAGGTAGGTCGGTAATAAAGTCCATCGACAGTGTATGCCATTTTGCTGGTGGTACCGCTAAAGGACCTAATAGTCCCGCTGGGCTTTGTTTCTGAGATTTATTTTGTGCACACACCCCACAGGTGGTGATGTATTGAGCAATGTCGTTTCTCCAAATTGGCCACCAGTAGACCTCTTGGATCTTGGTCCGAGTCTTGGTTATTCCAGGATGCCCTTCTACTAGCGATTCATGGTAATTTGCTATTATCTGCCTTTGCAAGGTTTTGTCTTGAATATATAACCTTTCTCGGCAATAAGGCAAATGGTCCTTAATGGAGTATTGGTTTCCTCGAGCTAGCCATTACTGTTGAGCAGTTGGAGTCATTTGAGATCGAAGATCAGTTTTCATTTCTTCCAAACAGGAGGTTGCAGCGATTTGATTCTGAATCCGTACTTCCGGTATAATGGGCACAGGCTCGGAGGTCGCAAAGGCTTCCTTGTCTTCTCCCATGCGGGATAGGGTGTCGGCTTTCCCATTGCGCACCCCTGGTCTGTATGGAATTACAAAGTCATATTCTGCAAAGAAAAGGGCCCAGCGGAGCTGGTGCGAAGATTGGGCTTTGGCTGTTTTTAGATATTGTAAGTTTCAGTGATCTGTAATAACCATGACCGTGTGCCTGGCTCCCAAAAGATAGTGTCTCCATGTATTGAAGGCCCCTTTGATTGCCAATAGTTCCTTGTCGGTAATTGCACAGTTCAACTCCGGTGCAGAGAACTTACGTGATCATAAGGCTATGGGATGCAGTTGTCCAGTATCCAGATCTCTCTGATAAGACGGCTCCCATGGCAATGCTAGAAGCATCTGTTTCGACTACGTATGGCAGATCAGGGCGGGGATGCCGCAGAACTGGTGCTGAACTGAAGGCCTTTTTCAGTTCCTGGAAGGCCTTTTCTGCCTCTGGAGAACAAAGGAATCTTTTATTCTTCTTCAGTAAGGAAGTGATTGGATGGACTATTTGAGAAAATCCGGGAATGAATCGTCGGTAAAAGTTAGCAAATCCGAGTACACTTTGCACCCCTTTGATGGATGTTGGTGATGGCCATTGTAGAATTGCATCCACCTTGTGGGTATCCATACGAACACCTTGTGGGGTAAGCATGAAGCCCAAAAATTCGACTTCTGTGACGTGGAAAGAGCGCTTTTCCAATTTGGCAAATAGGCGGTGTTGACGTAGCTTTTCCAAAACTGCTCTTACATGGGTGACGTGTTCTTCCTTGGATAATGAGTAAATGAGAATGTCATCAATGTACACGAGTGCACAAACGTCTAACAATTCGTGCAGTACATCATTCATGAAGAACTGAAATGCAGCAGGTGCATTGCATAATCCAAAGGGCATGACCGGATACTCGAAAAGCCTGTACTTGGTTCGGAATTCCGTTTTCCATTTGTCCCCCTTTTTTGCTCGCACAAGATGGTAGGCCCCTCGTAGGTCCAATAAAGTGTAGATTTTGGTGTGCTTGACTTGATCGAGCAATTCCGGGATAAGTGGTAAGGGAGACCTGTTCTTTACCGTGATTTGGTTCAGTGCTCTATAGTCTATACAAGTTCTCAAATCACCTTCCTTCGGCTGCCTGGGATCAGTTCTCACCCCCAGCTGCTGCCAAGTACACTGTTCTGGATGCTGGCACTGCCCCTGCAGGAACATGAAAGGCAATGAGAAGGGTGTGGCGGTATAGTGACTCCCCTTGGACCTTTCGTGCCAAAATGAGGTAAGTAAGCGTTTACCTATGTAGGCTCACCTGATATAGAGTTAGGGTGAGCTCTCCATCCTGCTTCTCATCAGCAGGGGCGCTTCAAGAAGACCCAGTTGCGTCACTGGTCCGTAGATGTGGTGGCCTAGGCCAGCTGTGACCGAACCACTTTGAAGGTAGGAGTCTTTATGATGATTATTGTTCATATGAGTATTGATGTCTTGTCACATGATTTAAGTTCGTACTCTTAATAATGTCTTTCTCCCTTATAGGTGATGGCAGGCCAGCAGAGCCGTTGCGCCGATGGAGGACTTCAAAGTATTCCCAAGAAGATAATCAGTTGGGATCCAAAGATAAGCGCTAGATGTGATGGCGTGCAACCTTAGCGAATGTCTCTATTAAGTGTCTAACCTTATTTGTTCTTTCCTCCTGCAGGTGTAGTCTGGCCGCACTTGGAGAAGAGTTGCGGTGCGCGGACCTGGCGGCGGGTGAAGGATGCCTTCGACCGCGATGAAGCTGGCCGTGTAAAACTTCGGAGTTGGTGTCCGAGCTGAAGGTCAGGTAAGACATGCAGTCGGTGGTTGTATTCCATGAGACCGGTAAGTATGCCCTGGACGATCGCGGATGGAGTCACTGAGAGCAGGTAAGAGACGCTTCAGCGAAGATTCAGCTGGTTCTGATGGAAAAAACGGGTAAGTAGCGCCTCTGCGATGGTTTGGCTGGATAATCAGGTAAAATGCTTCTCCACGATGGTTTCGCTGGACTACAGGTAAGATACTTCCCCGCAATGGTTTCACTGAACGACAGGTAAGATGTTCCTCCGAGATGGTTTGCTGGAAAACTGAGATGGTTGCACTGGAAAACAGGTAAGGTGCTTCTCAGGCGGCGGTGAGTGTTACGCTGCTGAGGCAGAATAACGCGAAGCCTAGCCCTGCGGGCGGGGCAGGCTTAAATAGCCTGGCCCCGGCCACGCCCCCTTGCTCTGCTAGATGGTTCCACCCTGCCTCTCCCAAATGATGCTGCACGTGCAGCTTCATTGATTCCTATGGCCACGCACGTGGTTGACTGATGTGAGATGGAATGACACGAGCCCAAGGGAAAAAGTGTGCAGAGCAAACTTTATGAGCCTCGCGCCAAAGGCGCCAGGACTGGGTCCAACTGGACCTTTTATGGGATGTGAACTGGGGTTCCTGACCAGTGGCCATGACACATATTTGCATTCTCAACTTCAAGGGCAATTTAAACTTACTTGTATTGGTGACGATGAAGGAAAACCCACTCCTTATAAAGAAAAGTGGCCTACTTCTCATACTGGCATCCTTAGTGTTCATGAAGATCTTCCTCTTGAAATCTCTGACGCAGCAAATTTGGTTTTTCTGCATGGGAACATCATGGATGTTCCAATGATGGCCCCCGCGGTAAAGTCATAGCTTGGTAAACGAACTAGACTTTCCCTGGGTCCTTCAACGCCTGTAAATGCTAACAGAAATGGAGTTGATAATGTCCATCTCTTCAACACTGTTCATGTAGATCAAGGACTGTCTACTTACAGATCGCGATGCCTTAGGAACAATACTCCTTTGCCATCTGCACCGCTTTTTGATTGTCCCCAACTAGACCTTACACATAGCCAAATGGTTGATGATGAATCATCTCAACCACAGAACCCTTACTGAGCTCCGCTTTGGAGGAACAGCCCCCCCTTTTCTACACAGGAAGCCTCACCTATTGTTTCCTTAACACACTCTCCATCCCTGAATTTCGAAAATGTGTTGCCTGTCCTCTCAAGAATTCTAAATCTCCTAGATATAGGCCATGGGTATACTCATGTCGAAATCAGGGACCTTAAGCAAATCTCCTCTGACACCTTGAATAAAGTCAATAAACTGGAAGGCTTCCTGTTTGGAAGGGAGATCCGTTCTGAAAAATGAGCCTAGAGCTCTTTCAACAGATCTACTTTTGACTCGTTCGCAAGGCTCTCAGACACACGACATGAGTGAGAAAGGGAAACATCTGCCTCTATTTAATGGGACAAACGATTCTCTTGCCCCCTAAATGCACATATGCAGAGGCTCTAATGGCTAATCCCCTAATTGCTCAGCCAACTGAACAAACAGACTTGGGAAACATTTTTGATGATATGGTGCTCATATCAGACAAAATTATGCATTTAGAACAAAGCCTTTGCAATCTCACAACTTACATTTCACTAATATCAAATCACAAAGACACAGGATTACTCCCTGGCATAGACAGTTCACATATTGCTTCACCAGATAGCCAGACAGTCGCAGAAAATGCTAAGAGGGCAGGGGAAGGACCTACTACTCCAGATACTTCTCGTGAAGCCCAAATGCAATCGCAAGGGGGTTTCCTCTCCCGGTGTCAGAAACCCCTGGCCCAGAAGGCCAGAAAAAGACATGCTCCAAAAAATATAAAAGCCAATTGTCCATGCACCAAAAACTTCAATAACATATCAATAATCAATAGAAGTAGCTTTCTCTGACCTAGACCAGCTGAACGATGACAGTCGTTGGGCCCTTCAACTCCAAGACACAAATTCAGGCGTTCCTGGGTTGGGCAAGTGCTGTTTATTCGGGGGAAGCTGAGCCCTATTCGCTGCCACCAAACGCCCCCACCGCTTAGGCCCCCCAAGAGGCGCTGATCCTGAGAAGAGCGAAGAACCTTCCAGCTTTCCCATGCCTCATTCGGAGTCTGCATCTTGTCACTGGTCGCCAAAACACTACCTCGCTGTTCCGTGACGTCAAAGGCCAGGCCTTACCGTACCACTGTTCTTTATGCAGGGCGGGTGGGTGGAAAACGAAAACAAGTCCTCCGTGGTGGCAGGGGTCCTTCTGCTTGGGGCTAGATGCTCCGACGTCCGTCGGCTTATATGCCGCTTGGCACGCCCCCTTCCTTTGTCGCCCTTTGCAGGCCTTTACTTGCATTTGGCACGCTTGCCGCGACCCTCCCCCTTACCCCCCTTGTTATCCGGGCACCTCCTCCATTTTCCACCATCACCTTCATAACCTGGGCATTTGTCCATCTTTGTACCATCACACTTGCTCATTCTTCTTGCCCCTTTCCTCTCCCACCCAGTAAGGTGCAGAATGAGACATTATACTATAAAGGGGGAAACCCAATTCATACTACCTGAGTAGTAGCTCTACCTTTTATCGGGAGAATAATAATGTTAGACATAGGAGGTAGTTAGCTATTGTCAACAGTTTACAGTCAGTATGCATTAAATTAGAGCTGTAAAATTAATTGTATAATAATTTTTAATGGTACATTTTCAGTAGAAAAACACATTTGCTTAAAAAAAGCAAAGGGCTAATCCCTTTCACGTTACGTAAAACAATTATACACAATTAAATTCAAGTTAAAAAACACACAGACAATGTCGTTGTGACACTTTGTTATGAGAGCCCTCTAGTGGCATCTATCTGATTGTCAGGTAGTTGATTCTGTAACCAGCGCAGGGAGCGATTTCTATCTTGCGCTGTTTATGGAACCCACATTCAGGTAGCTATATCGTCAATCTAGTGTTTAATCTAGATGGAAGAACTCGAGGAGTAGCGCGAGTACAGATTATCCAAGCAGATAGAACGAAGATAAGACTACAAGCATCCATGCGCCTTCTCTCAGAGGGGAGGAAGGGTGGGTCGCATGTGAATCTAAGCAGATACAAGCATCAGAAATACGATTACGGTGAGTAATGTATTTCTTCTGAGGCTTGTGGAATCTGCTTAGATCACATGCTGTGCATAGATTAGCGAGCAGTATTAGAAGAAGGAGGTGGGATGTGAGAAGGGTCCTGAGCAAACAGATGTCTTAGAACCACTTGTCCCACTTGGGTGTCTGTCTTGGAATGAGTGTCAATGCAGTAGTGCTGAGTAGAAGTGTGAATAGAGCTCCAAGTAGCTGCTTTGCAAATGGTGTCAAGGGGTACATTTGCAATGAAAGCTAGAGTGGCCCCAATGCCTCTTGTAGAGTGGGCTCTAGGCGTAAAAGGCAAAGTTCTTTCAGAAAGGGAGTACCACAGTCGGATACAATTTACAATCCACTTAGAGATGGCACCTTTAGAGACTCAATCTCCATCTTTGCCTGTAGCTACGGAGACAAACAGTTGATCTGCTTTTCTTAGCGGTCTGGTCTTGTTTGCATAGTAGAGGACCGCTCTTCGCACATCTAGAGTGTGTAGTTTCACCTCAGCAGAGCTTTTGGGTTCCTGGAAGAAAGCCGGGAGCTCAATGGACTGGTTCACGTGGAATTTTGAAATAAACTTAGGCGAGTACCTAGGGTGTGTAGGTAGAACCAGTTTATCCTCATGAACAGTAAAGAAAGGATCCTGCACTGACAAAGCCTGAATTTCACTGACCCTTCTTATGGATGTCATGGCTACTAAGAAGGCAGTTTCATAGGTCAGGTGTTTGAGACTGGCTTTATGCATGGGTTCAAATGGAGGGCCCATGAGCTTAGCAAGCACCACATTAAGGTCCCAACCCGGTGGTGGGTTAGAGATTGGAGGGTGGCGTCTCTTTACCCCTTCCATGAAGGCCTTCACCACTGGTACTTTCCACCACAAAACCTTGCTGTGGGAAGTGGTGTAGGCAGATATCGCTGCCAGATGTACCTTGAGTGAGTTGAATACAAGGCCTGCATCCAGCAGGTAGAGCATGTAGGTGACAATATTGGAAGGAGTACAATCAACTGGGTTGAATTGCTTATTCTGGCACCAGACAACAAATCTTTTCCATTTATCAAAGTAACAGTACCTTGTGTTCGGTTTCCTAGATTCCTTTAGGATATCCATACATCTCTGTGGTAAATTGAGATGTCCAAACTATGACCTCAGGAGCCATGCTGCCAGGTTCATTGAGTTGGGTTGTGGGTATGCTGTTTGTCCTCGGTACTGGGACAGCAGATTGTGCCAGCACAGGAGTCTGATGGGTTTGCACACGGTTAGTTTGCGTAGCTGTGGGAACCACGGTTGCCTCGCCCACATGGGAGCAACTAGGATTAGCGTCATCGATTCCCTGTGCATCTTGTTGACCACCTTCCTCATAAGGGGTGTTGTTGGAAAAGGGTAGGCAAACATCCCTGACCAATCCATCCATAGGGAGTTCCCCATGGAGTGTCGCTGTGGGAACCTGGATGCGATTCCTGGCCATTGTTTGTTTTCGCTTGTGGCGAATAGGTCTGTAGTGGGGAAACCCCACCGTGAGAAGATGTCTTCTACGACTTCTCTGTTTAGCGACCACTCGTGTTCTTGTGGGAGAGGATCTCTGCTTAAGGCGTCTGCTAGAGAATTGAGATCCCCTGGAACATGTTGGGTTTGACAGGTAAATGTTCCGTCTGAGTGCCCATATCCAAATTTTCTGGGCAAGCTTGGATGGATTTGGCGAACAAGTCCCTCCCTGCTTGTTTAGGTAGAAAATCGCAGTTGTGCTGTCCGTTAGGATCTGCACTGACAGGTTTAACAGGTGGGGCTCTAACGCTTGAAGCGCTCTAAATACTGCCAGAAGCTCTAGCAGATTGATATGATTCTTGGCCACTGAGTGAGACCAGAGACCCTGCGCTGTGTAGTGAAGGAGGTGTGCTCCCCACCCTGATAGGGATGCGTCTGTAGTGACAACAGCTTGAACCTCTGGATCGTAAAAGGCTTTCCCCCTTGACAGGTTCTCTCTTGTCCACCAGTGAAGACTTTGTACTAGTGTTGGCGAAACGACCACTAGATCGTCCCACTGACCACTTGCCCGAGACCACTGTTTCGCCAACCATTCTTGCATGGGACGCATGCGCGTGTGGGGGACCAGGTAAATACATGACGCCATCATGCCTAGCAAACGCGTCGCTTTGCGTACCGTTAACGGGCGACTGGACTGATATTGAGGAATCTGCAGTAGTATGTTCCGAATTCTTTCCTCTGATGGAAAGGCCAACCCCTCTTGAGTGTTTAGTACAGCTCCTAGGAACTGTTTGTAGGTGCTTGGCACCAGGCTTGATTTTTTCTCGTTTATGGAGAAACCCAATTCGAAGAAGAGGTCAATCGTTCTTTGAATGTTTGAACTGCAAATTGCTGTGGTCTCTCCCGTGATGAGCCAGTCGTCCAGGTAAGGGTAAACTGGGATTGCCTCCCTGCGTAGGTGTGCGGCCACCACTGCCAGTACCTTGGTGAAAACCCTTGGAGCCGACGCTATCCCGAAGGGCAGCACTTTGAACTAGTAGTGCTGACTGTCCACCTTGAAGCACAAGAAACTTCTGTGCGCTGGGAACATGGAAATATGAAAATAGGCATCTTTCATGTCCAGTGTTGCCATGTAATCCCCCTTTTTTAGGAGGGGGATTACCTCTTGGAGTTTAGTCAAGCGAAATTTCTGAGGGTTGACCTACTGTTTGCAGGGCGCAAGTCTAATACTGGGAGCATTGATAGATCTTTTTTTGGCACAAGGAAGTATGTTGAATAGATACCCTTGTATACCTGGTTGCCCGATACGAGTTTGATCGCGTCCTTTTCTAGAAGATTGACAATCTCCTCGAGGAGGATTCTTTGGTGCTCCAAGGAGTGTATTTTTTGTCTTGGAGGATAGTCGTGGGGGCGTTCCAACAGTTTGATACAGTATCCCGCGGACACTGTGGACAGCACCCATCTGTCCAAAGTGATCCCTTCCCATGCGTGGGTGAAGGTAGAAATGCACCCCCCATACTGGGGATGCATGGGAAGGGACCATCAGTTTGTTGGGAGGCGTAGCGCCTCTACCTGGGCTGCCTCTCCCCCTACCACGGCCCCTCCTTTGACCTCTGGCGAAACCTTGGGTAGCCTGTTGGTTGCCGCCCCACGATGTTCCTTGGCTTTGAAAGTAATTGGACCCTCTCTGGGAATTTTGGCCACGAAAGCGACAAAAATTATTATTCCCTCGTTTGTTTGTGGGTTTTTTAGTTGGTTGGCCAAGGGACTTTAAGGTGTCATATTCGTCCTTGGCCGTTTTGAGTGCCTCCTCCACCGACTTTCAAAACAAGACATTTGGTTCCACCGGCCTGTCAATGAGGGTGGCTTGGGTCTCGGGTTTAAACCCAGACTGCATCAGCCAAGCGCGTCTCTTGATTACCGTGCTCTCTGTTATAAGCCGCCCTGCATCGAAGTTAGCCTTGAGAATGCATCCAGACACCAATCTTCCTTCCGACGCAATCAGGCCAACTGGCACTTTAGAGGTTCAGGTGCGCAGGATATGAGGGCAGCTACCTGTTCCCATTGGTGACAGTTGTAACAATCTAGCAGAGTGGTGGTATTAGCAATTCTTGCTTGGTAAGCAGAAGTGGAAGCCACATATATTTTTTTGCTCTCCTTGTCTGGGGGAGCTTCAGAAGATACTAGAGGTGTACCCGCCCTTTTCCTGGTGGTTCTAACCACTAATGTGACGGGTTTTAGCTGACCCCTTATGTAAAGTGGGTCGGAGGGGGCGGCCCTGAATAATTTCTCTATTCGTGGGTTAACTGACTGGGTAAGATTAGGGGTGAGCAGAGAAGGGTCGATTCTGCGTTGAATAGACTTCAGAATCGGGATGGCTTGGGCAATGGATTTTTTATCCCCCAGAATTTGCTCTGCAAAGTCCCTCTCTTCTTGGGCCCCCCGAGTGTCTATCTGGAAATGGGCTGCAGCCTAAACTAAAACCTCGTTCAGCAAGGGCTGATTATCCACAGGTGAGTCATTCACCGGTGGGTCCTTGGGAATAGGGGAGTCGAGACTATAAGCCTCTGCCTCGTCTTCCTCCTCCTCATCCTGGTCCTCATCGTCTCCATAATAGTCGACCCCTGCTTGGTCGTCCAGTAGTTGTACTTCTGGATCCTCACCATACTGCTGATAAGGTTCAATAGTGAATGGGTCTGAAATCAGCCCCTGAACTGGAGTCTCAGTACGGAATCTCTTAGTAGGAGGTTGAGGGTCTTTGGATCCCAAAGGGGCAGAGGTAGCAGGGGTTTTCTTCTATCTCTGGAAGTAATTGGGGTCTTTTTCGTAAAAATCTACCATAAAAGACATTCTCCTAATCACTCTGTCGATGTCTTCCGGGCTCCATTCTTTGGAACTGGGAATGACCCTTTCCTGCTGTGATTCCTCTTCTATTCCCATATCCTGGGGAGTGGGGACAGACAACCTTTGGCCTAGTGACAGGGTCAGGGGACGTCTCTAAAGATTTGGGATGTTTCTCTAAAGATTTGGGGTGTTTCTCCTTCTGAACCTGGTGTTCAGAGGCTTTTTTCTGTTGTTTCTCCCCTTTCCCATGTGTAGAGGCATGTTTTCCTGACTCTTTGGCTTTTCCTGAATCTTTTGACACCTGATGTTGAGATTCGGAGCTGGGTTCATGAGATTCTGGAGTCTTCGAGGAGGGGCGTTGAATCTCGGAAGCAGACGTCGAACGAACTGCCGGAGTCGACTTCGAACGTGCTGCTTGGAGGTAGAGGTCGGATTCGCCTTCTGACGACCATACCTCTGTGATTTTAGGTAATGTGGCACTCTTAATAATCGTAGATGGTTGCTGTGTGTCATGGGGCGACCATGACCTGGAATGCCCAGAGGACACCGATTCTACGGACCGCTCTCTGTGCCTTTTTCTGCCAATCACTCGACACACGTGTCGAATCTCGGGTGGGGTTAGTATGTTTAGATGAAGGTGTGTGAGTAGCGCTCTTGCCCCCGGGTGTTGTCCCCATAACTGCCCCGCCGGACAGTCCTCCGAGGTCAGGGGCTTGCGCTTGGGTGACTAACTACACCTCTGTGCCCTCGCCGTCCGATACAGCGGCGTTACTGCCATCACTGAAGGAACCCACAGCGTCCATGGCCTCAAGTTGCCTGGCGTAGTGGGCCCAACGTTAGGTAGATCGGTCCTTAAGTATCTTGGCTTTGAAGAGCTTACAAGCTCTACAATTTGCCTCGGGGTGGTCCCTAGGGAGACACAGATTACAGGTGTTATGCTTATCTACCCAAGGGAACATATGGTTGCACTGGGGGCAGAATTTAAATGGAGTACTCTCCATATGTTAATATCTGTCACCGGCCGAGTATATGTAGGAAAATAAACAAGTGTGATTATGTCCACCCCCCCAATCTCCCTACTTGCAGGGCCGATGCCAGAGGCCTTCCGAGGCCCAAAGTCCATTGTGTAGTCTTGACGGCTGTTCGTTCTCTAAGTACTGGCGTCGATCTTCGGATTCTCGATGTGAGGTTTGAGAAACAGAGATTTTGATAAATGGCTAAAAGCCAGGGAACTCCGCAACTATGCTTCCGACAAGTGTGGTGGAAAAAAACAATCTGAGGGTCCTACACGCGTGAGGAATCATTGGTACAGTGGACGTCACACTAGGGATAGTAATACTGGCACGCCCTAGTTCGACGCCCCTTTTCGAGTTTCGAAAAACAAACTAATACTCTGCAGCTTCCACTAGATATCGGCCTATGCACAGCATGTGACCTAAGCAGATTCCACAAGCCTCAGATCGATATATAAGTTCTACCTCATTTACTGCAGGGACTCCTTCAACACCGAACACCACCTAGTCGTGGTGGGCAGCCTAAGGAGGTATGTGGGGAAACATCATCCCTCCCTCCTGAATGGAATTATGCCGGTATGAAGAAATAAGGCACTCACAGGGAAAGGATGGGCTTTACAGGCAGATTCCACCACCCACAAGAGTGGCAGCAAAAGTGTCACTCAGTGCTGCCTAAGAAAAATCAAATACAAATCTCTCTCCGACAGGGTTCCTGTCACTCACTACCTCTCCTTACCCTTCTTCCTTCAACTACTCTAAATATCCATATACTGCACTCAATAGCATAAGCCTGCCTCCAACAATGAACACCTGACCATTTGCCTGTCTGAAACTGCCCGAGACTCAGTGGGCATTTCAGCCCCCTTAAACTACATGGAGAAACGGCAGCCAAACTTTCTGAAAAGTTTGCCTGAGCTTTTTCCTTGAATATTTCCCAAAAAAATCGATCGGGCAATTCTGGTTTGTTGAGAAACGTTTTTGCCAGGCCTACATATCGCACTCTTTCGATTATGTGTTTTGCGGATAAGGATTCCTATATGTATATGTGTGCGCTCATTGCTTCTATGTGGGCCAGTGCTTCCGTGCATGTTATGTTATCTTGCATTTGTATAGCGCCCACTGCCATTCATGGCATCGAAACGCTTTTGCCGGGCACAGAGGCAAAGGATGAGTATGATAGAACATTCAGTAGTGGTAGGGAGGTGCAAAGTCAGGTAGATAGTTGGGATGAGGATGCGGGATAGATAAGGTGCTCTAGATGGCATGAGAAGAAAAAGGGGGAAGAGCTATGTGTACAATTTGACTCAACTGTATTAGAGAAAGCTGCTAAAGTGGTGTTCTCTGCGCCATGCCTGGAATTTACTCCCTGCACGGTGAGCTGGGCATGTTGAAGCCATGCCCAAGAAAACACTGGTAGCAAAGCCCTTCTACTTACTTCCATAGGTCCCCCAACAACATTTGGCAGGGGTTGTATGACAGAAATCAGAATTTTCGAATTTTGCAACAGCTCCCTGAAAACCGAGCAAAAACAACTCACCTTTTTTGGTTTCCTCATTTATTCAGGTCTTGCTGACCAAAACCCTATGCTTGTGCGCAAAGTGCTTAAGAACACTAAGCCTGTCTATGTCCCCCACAATGCAGGGGTAGATACGTCCATCGCAGACCAAAATATGCCTATGCCGCCTGCTGTCTACAGTTGCCCCGCAGCAGGGGTCGAGATATGGAGTTATAACATAAGGGTAGGTGACCCCCTGGGTTCTCCTTAAAGGCCTTTGAATAATAATTTTACCATCACCTGTCCAGAAACTCCTAACACCAATGTATGTCTTTTCAGGGTCTTTAACTCATGCCCTGAGGAATGCAGTTTTACCACCAGCACCTCCGAAACATGAACATTCTGGGAAAACCACACTCACATGTGACCTCCCCAGTTAACATCACAAAGCCATTTTTGATGTTGGCAGGCCCTATTAAATGACTTGCAACTCCTCCAGATCAACGAATAATTAGTTAGAAGATGAGTTGGCAGAATTAGTGGTTCTCAGTGCATCCTAAGGGAGGCAAATAAAAAGTTGAAACAAAATTCAGCGCCGTTCCACGCCATGAAAACAGTTAAATAATCCACACAGCATGGGAATTTAGGAGCAATTTCAGGAGAAACAATCATAGAACTGTTTTCCAAATGTAACTTTGCTTTAAATGTTCAAATGTGATCTCCTATTTTCTTTTTTATTTATTCATGATTGATTGTCGATAGAGAAAATAATTATTTAACTGCATCACCAATGTGACTGCTTTAATTTCCATGACCCCATTGGGGTCTCCTACTTTGTCTAAACCCTTTTTCTTTCCAACTTAATATATGTACTTCGAAGATCTTGCTCCTGTACTTCGAAGGTCTTGCTCCTTAGTTAATCTACATTAATTTTGTGGAGTATCTGTCAGTGTTTATATTCCGTGTCCATTTTTACTGAAATTGTTTTGCTTTTGCTCATTGATTGAACCATAGTAAGGTATGTGAATAAAATGATTATTTTTACACACCTTCGCAGTGTCTCTTGACCAGGTGATGTTAAGTGGGATAATTTACAATCCCAGCTAATATTAAGTCAGATCTAAATTACGTTCTAAGAAAAACTCTATTAAACCAGTGGTAGTTTGTTTTGTTTTTGCTAGTGTATGGCTTAGTCATGGTCAGACTTCTGAGCCTTCCACAGTGTCATGGTGAGCCAAGGCATGTAGAAACCATGCCCAAAAAAATAATAATTCAAAAACACCTCTATTAACTCCCCTGAGTATGTAGATCTGCTTTCTTGTTTGTGTGTATTAGGGCTTGCAGTTGTCCCAGAGATAAAGTATGGATAATTCATCAAATTGATGTACATAAATTATGGACAAACACAGATCGCAAACAGTCACTGGTCACTATAAATGTGTGCGTGTTGGCTGTGTCTATTATACATACCAGTGGTATGGGATAAATAATAATGTGCTAATATTTATATCCAGTATTATTGTGGAGATTAAATATGTTAGCATCTGGAGTGTATAATGTAAATTAAACGTGCTAAGAGCTTTGATCTTATATACATGGTGATTATGTGAACACAGGGTTAGTGTATACTAATAAGCAATAATGTGGTCCACCAGGGCGTACTGGATGTCATTTTTGGGGCCAATGGGAAACTGGAACTGGTCAACCAAATTTGAAGTTTTCAAATATATACTGCCTGTCACGCTCAAGGCATCTGTAGAAGCCATGTAATTGCCATTAATGCTTTGTGTTGAACGGCTTATCAAACAGTGGTAATTCATCATGTATCCCTCTCCCTGAAACTCTTTGAGCGGGGAATCTCCAAACCTTATGAAATAACAATTCATTGTAGATCTATATCTAAGCTAATTTCGTTTATTTGTATCAGTGTTAGAAATTTCCACCAGACTCCTTGAACGTAGTTCAATACACATTTTTAAGAAAAGGTTCAACATCACATCTCTCCACTATGCAGCATACGCTAGTGTTTTTACCAAAGAAATCCACTTTTTGTTAACTCTTATAGGGCTAACTGAAAATATTATGCTTAGCTGGTGACAATCGATTAGCTTTCAAGTTCGATAGACTCCATTAGATGGTGATCAGAGTGACATGCAATTCAATCTTATGAAGTATGATACATTGTATAATTTCAGCATCTTTTAGTTTTATTATAATAAAAAAAATCTAAACTTATTTTTGTGTGATCTTAAAAGTGGACTAACAAAGCATCAAACATTTCTTTGCACAACGAAGTACTATTAAAAATACTACAAAAGCTCAAGGCAAATTAAAGGTGAGTAACCTCCAGTAAGGCAAGATGACTCGGGGCGTAAAAGCACCTGCTGCAGAGATCAATATAACATGCAGGTTCACATGTTCAAATCTTAGACTGGCTGAATTTGACACACATCCAGCTAAGGCTGATACAATAAGCAACACTAAGATCATGTATAACGCAATTTCAGCCAATTATGACGGATTCTAAGTGGCAGCTTCTGTAAGGCAGTGGGAGAGGCACAGCGAAAACCATGACATGTTAACGAGTGCAGAGTTAGAAGAGCCCACTTTTTGGGTCAGTGAGATTCTAGGTGAGTGGGTTTTGTGCTGTCATATGGGCCCTTTCACAGGTAATGCATCAATAGACAACTCTAGATCGATTAAGGGCTCACTTCGTTTTAACTGAAGTCGCACAACTAAAGTATTAGAGTTGACAGCCCACAACAATGAGGTTAGGGATTGGCCAATCAGCATGCATTGTCTTTTCAAGCCTCTTCAATTCTATTCAGAATTTAGACCTCCCCCACCCCTTAGATCAAGTCAACTGTCTTGGAGACAAAAGTCTTTAGATTTTTAATGTACATACTTCTTTCTTGCCCTTTGCTGTGTCTTTCTTGGTCGCTCCACCTAGACTCCCCTACCACGTACCCCCACCTGATACCCTTAGGTGGGCAGGGCATCAGCAATTGCTCCTTGCCCACCGGGTTATTGTCCCCTATGTGAAGTAACTGGAAACCGTATCAAGATCTTTGGCTGCAACATTAAGCTTCTCCAAAATATGATTCCTGCACACTGTCACTCGCTCACCTCACTTCCCGCATTCCATCCTCTCATCATCCTTTCTTGTCCATCCCTCTTCTCTTATCTCCTCTAATTCACTCATCTTCCTCCCTTCCACCTCTTCCCTTTCATTTCTCTCTTCCTATTCCCTTCCTACTCTCTTCTCCCATTTCCTCCTTTCCTTCATTCTCATCCATTTTTTGCCCTCTTGTTCTTGCTCCTCTACTAGACTCTATTCCTCATCTCCTTCGCCTTCCCTCCTAAGTCTTCTTGCTAATCTGCTATGCTCTCTCCCTTCTCCTCTCATTCCCTTGCCGCCATCTCTTTACTGCTATCTTCTCTGGAGCTCTGTTTTTCCCTCAACCTTTGTGGCCTCTCTTACCAAGTCCTCCACTCATTTCTCTGTCCTCTCCACCTCCTTCACTCGTTCTTTATCCTTTGTACCTCAGCCAAGATCTACTACTTAACTCTAATTACGCACACCAACTGTCAGCTCCCACATCAACCACTGCTGCATTCTCCTTTTAGAGGTCGATGGGAGTTGGGGCCAGGAAACGTAATTGACTGAGATCATCTGTGTCAGTGGGGTGCATCAGTACTATTATTGTGCACATCCTGCTTAAACTACTGATTTATCTGCTAATATGTGCTGATTAGTGGACCATCTGAGGTTATAAAACATTTGTCCACCATTTTGGAGTGATTCAGCCAGCGGCAACTTTCCCTGAAGGCTGCTGATTCTCTCACTCAGAGTTGCTGCCCTGCACGTTTTCTGACATTTGGGGGACAACATAAGCTGGCACAAGCAGAACTCATTGCTATCTGTGGACATCTGGCTGGCTTGGCTTCTCCAGGGGCACCACATGGCTTGGGGGGGTTAAGGGGAGAAAGCCCTCTTGCTTCTCATTCCACTCCCCTTTGTTTTCATCATCCAATGTTTCCCAGACAACAATAAAAATCTCACATTAGTAAGACTGGTCTTTCAGAAAGTACAAGAAATGTAGCGAGGAACTCAAGAATTATGAGGCATGCAGCAGGCTGTACCCATTTGTATCATCTAACGACCAACAAGTGACATTTTCACAGTCCTAAGTCTGATGCTCCTTTGCATACTAAAAAGATTTAAATATAATAGTTAAGAGGGGTTAGTCTTTGGTGGAAGCTATAGGAGCGGCAAAGCTGGTGCCACGTGTGACTTAGATAGTTGATCTACGGCGCGTAAGTTGGAAAAGGGAGCGTGAAGACTCAGGACTGTGTTGGTTAGTGTGAGCAATGGTTATTTATTGAGGTTCATCTGTCAGGTTCTCGAGGACCATGCAATTGTAGTCGGGGGCCAAATCTGACCCTCATGCCCCCCACACGTGTGTGAAAGTGAGAAAAAGGTTATATCCAGAAGAGAACGAATAATTGTGAATCAAAGTAGTCCTGCGATGGGTCGAGCAAAATCCTGCGCACAGTGGAAAGTCTTCGATTATGATGAAGTAAAGAAAGTTTGAAAAAGTAGATACATTTGGTCAGAGCCCAGCAGAGGAGGACCCGGGGTGAACAGAAAATCCCCTGAGAAGTCGTATATGTGAAATCCTAAAGAAGAAAGGAACTTTAATGTTTGCCGTGTTGCATCAGGCCCTCTGAAATAAGAGACTTTGAAGGCCCTGATGTGCAGGTTTTTAACTGCATCCTCCTACAAGATAAGCCAGAGAGTGTGCGAATCTCAAGTGTGCCGCCTTGTCCCGTGCTGAAAACCTGGGGATGGGTAGCCAACGGCTTGTATATCCTGACATATCACTTCTTGAACATATTTCTTTTGCATAACATTGTTTTGCATACTATTTGTATTTAGAAGTAAGGATTGGCAATAGGTTTATTAGTATAGGCCCTTTTATTTTCACAGACTCTACTAGGACTGCGTTATTATTCTTGCTCCCATTTTCAGATTTAGGATTATGGGTGTTTTTCAAAACCAGTTGAAGTTCAATAAACACCCTTGAACTGTGATCAGTTGCGTCTGTCTTACTGTTTGATACCATGCCTTCCTTACACTACTCTCAGCCATTCTTGGGAAGGTAGCTGATGATGTATGGAAAAGATTAGGGTACCCAGGAGTGACAGCACAGAACATGGCACACAATGGCACACCATTTAATAATTGCAGTGAGGCCATAAGTGCAACTATGGCATGCAAAATGCATGAGGATGAAGACCCACTCCAATATATTCAGCAAATTCAAGAAAGATGGCGTCTTGAGACGAGAGAACCCGTAGGACAAAACAGTGGGGTTATTTTAGCACATATGTCAGAGGCTGCCCGAGCAAGTACAAAAGCAGTTTAAGAATATAGTGGAGATGGAGGCTAAGCCATGGTCGGAAATTCAGCAAATCATAGTGCACTATTGCAAGCTAATGCAAGAGAATGCGAGAAAGAAGTTTGAGGACAGGAAATAGGAAAAAGCAAAGTTAGTACAATGGAAGGGGCGATATTAACCAGCAGAGAAGGAGTAGTTGCTCGGCATGCAACAACTGACCACAGAAGACAGGGGGAGGTTTTGCAGGATGAGGGGATATGAATCAATGGTCAAGGGGGCGAGGGAGAATACCTCGAGGAAGAGGGTTTGGACAACCAATGCAGCAGAAGGTAGGAGGGTTTCATGGGAGACAACAGAGACCGACAGAGGGTCCTGCACAATGCTGCGTGTGCAGACAAATTGGCCACATATCAGTGTGCAGATACAGGGGAGGGATGCCACAGAACGGGGGAATACAGAAACAGCCCACCCACCAGACTGACTATTACGGTCTAGACCACACGCAAGCCCAGATGTAGGCACCACAACAGGTGCATACTCAGGACATGCAAACGCAGCAGTACCAGACCATGATACAGGCATTACAGATGCAGGGACACATGCAGCCATCACAACCAGCACAGCAGGCGCTGGTTGAACAAAAAAACATGCCTTTGACACACACAGGCCCAACGATGTTGGCTCCCATTGTAAAAGATGGTAGGGGTGACTGTTTTAGGGGGCAATCAATTTACAGGAACGGGAATGTTATATCCACACTAGGACAGCCCGCAGACAGATACAATGAGTTCGATCCTATCTGTTATACACCCAATCCGGCTGAGGAACCACATATAGGGGTGACAATAGGTGACAAGACTTTTTCCTTTCTCGTGGATACGGGGGAGATTAGGTTGTGTATTATGTAGGGGAGATATCCAATGTCAGTAATTGCAATGAACGCGCAGGGATTTTCTGGTGGGACATATTTGGTTCCTTTTACCAGCAAATTATTACTTTCTGTGGGAGAACACAAACTGACCATGCTGCTGTTATATTTGTTTGTTGAGTAGGAAGGATAGCTCAAAGCCAACGCGTTTTTCTTGGAAGCAAGGCAACATGGCGCAACATAGTTTCCAATCCTGATCTCGCGCTTAGAAACCACTCACTGGTATTAAGCGTGTTATAAATGTACAATAAAACAAATACAAATAAATCAAATAAATTCTCAAGACCCCAGTGAATATAATGGATAGAGACATGATGAGCCGACTGAACATCACAATTTCATTCATAGACAAAGGGATAGTGTGCGCAAGACCAGGAATTCACTACATGAATGTGAGGGAACTTATCTAAGCTTATTGTGGCCAGACAGTACAGAGGGAATGCCAGTGGACGGTTAACTGTTTTCATATGGGGTGGAAGTATTAATTGCATGGCTCCTGGGGATACAGGGTAGGCTGCTACGCATACCCAACAAGTTCCTATTTAGACCGGAGATTCCCTTAGGTGAGAAAAAAAAGGAAAGATAATCCGAATAGAACTCAAGGCAGTTATAGTGAGGGACAATAGAATTGTATTGCATGGGACCAACGATACAGGACGTTCACGGATGGCTAATTGCAGTGGGGGGAGAATACAGACTGACTGACGTGACAGATGAAGAGTTATTTGAAGACGATCAATCAGATAGCGAGGTGATGTTTGACATAAGCATTACACATCGGGTGGAAATACATTACAGTGAAGTGCAGCAGTGGAGGACTGAGTTGCGAAAACCACCACCACCATTTCTCGAGGAAGACTTAGGGAGGCTACCCAGAGTCTTATAGACCAATAGTACCTATGATGTGGAACTGTTAAAAGTGATAGGAGTGGTCAAGCTAAAGCTTAAACCTGGAGCTATTTTACCAAGGCGAGACAGTATCCCCTATTAAGGGGATACTAAAAAAAGGCGACAGGGGGTACATGGCGTTTTAGTTAGGATTTGCATCCTTTCAACCAAATTGTTGAAGCAGAATTCCTGTTAGTTCCAAATCCAGCAACAATTCTGTGCAGCATCTCATTGGAAGCTACACACCTCACGGTAACAGATTTGAAGAACGCCTTTTTTCTATACTACTTCATGAGGAATCGAAGGACTTCACATAATTTCTACAAGATGACCACAAGAGTACTGCGAGTCACCTTCCATCTTCAATAGAGTCCTACAAATGGATCTAGGCAACACACAGATAGCAAGCACAGTCATACAATATGTGGATGACATTCTAATTTGTAGCAAGTCAGAGGAAAAGTGTTTTAAAATTACTCAGTATACTTGCTGACAGTCTTGGCAGAAAAGGGTTACAAGGTGGGCAAGGCAGAATTACAATATTGCAAAAGGGAAGTGCTATATATAGTGCAGATGATATGATATATGATAGATTATTTATAACACGCTTAATACCCAGTGGTTTCTAAGCGCTGACCCGGGGATCAAACCTGTGTTGCTCAGTGTCGTCTTGCTTCCAAGGCGAGCACGTTGCCCCTGCGCTATCCTCCCGAGCTGGGAGGATCACAAGAAAGCTGAACAGTAACTCCAGAAAAAGCTGAGGCGAACTGTAGAGTGCTGATGCAAAAGGCAGGGAGAAATGCAGCAGTTTTGGGGTCTTTGCAATTATTGTACAACATGGGTGTTTGATTATAGGACATACACAAGACCCTTAATGAGCAGGCACAGGAATGTGCAGAGAGCAAATGGCAAATTTCTAAGGACACATGAAAGGCCCGACGTATTTGAAGAGCTGAAGAAAGCAATATGGACAGCTGCAGTACGAGGGATCCCAGACTATGACGACAAATTGTATTTTTTCTCACATTCCAATGGAGTAGTGATGACTGTGTTACTCACATAGAGGACTAACTTAGGGCACAAGCATTTAGCTCATTATAGTGGACGTTTGGTCCCAGTGATGAGTGGACATTACCCTTGGGAGCAAGCCCTGGCTTCTGCCGCATTTGCGGTAGCAAAGTCACTGAGTATTACTATGGGGTGTAACACCACACATTATGTGGAGCATGCCCTCTTTGCGATTCTTGAGATCCAAGAGTACTTTGACAACACAGAGAGCTTCTGGGTATGAGGTAATTGTCTCTAATGCAGCAATCAAGGTAGTGAGATGCGGGACTATCAATATGGCGACATTTTTAGCTGAACCAATAGAATGGGGAGACTATGTGCACGACTGTGCTACATACATAGAACTGTATGACGACCTTCCCAAGGTATGGGAAAATCCCTTGAGGGGGGAGAAGTGCTTTACATTGACGGGTGATCGACAACAGATGAAACAGGGGAAAGACGTACGTAATTAACAGCAAGCGCGAAATTGGCATTAGATGTGCGCAGGGACCAGAAAATGACTTTGTATTCAGATTCGGCATACGTGACGTCTACAGTACACTCTGGACTGTCACGTTGGCAGAGGAGGGCCTTCCGACATGCTGACGGCACACCCGTGCAGCACGCGCCCCTATTGGGCAGGCTCATAGACGCGCTTCAACTCCCAGCAGCCGTAGTGGTCGTAAAAACCCAGGCCCACACGACAGGGGAGGACACAGTCTCCCGGGCCAACGAAGTAACAGATGTGGAAGCAAAGCGTGCACCATATTTTGCAAGAATAACAGACTTCAATGCCCCATCAAACAATCGTAATCGTATCCGTGTGCGCAACATGATTCTAAAGGAAGGCTAGAATACACTACCAGCTATGCAGATGAAGGCGTTTCAGGGAAGGTCAATGACAGAGGAAAAAGAAATATAGGTGAGAAGGGAGTGTTCAATATCCACTTTGTATGTTCTGTGGCAACAGGACAGCACAGGCAAGCTAGTACTCCCAGCAGCGTTATTTCAGATTGCACTGAAGCAATTGCATTATCCTACTCATTTCGGTAAGAGGTACTTGCTGCTGACATTGGAGAAGAGTGGTTCTGTCATAACATGGCGAAGCATAAAGCTGCATTTATGGTAAACTATATCACCTGTAAGAAGTACACTGCAGGTCATACTTTATGTGTAGTGAGAGGAGCCATACCCTACCCAATCGCGCTGTGCCAACATCTCCACATCGACTATGTCGATACGATCCAGGTGGTCCAGGGCCACTGCGAATGATAGTCGTTTTATGCCCTTTCTCCAGATAGATCGAAGCTGGTTCCTGTTCACACCCGATGCCCTCAGGGCAGCAAAATTCCTCATTAGACAGGTATTCCCACGATGATGGGTGTATGATGTCCTGAAGTCAGACAATGGGCCTCATTTAGTGAATGAGACTTTTGAGCCTATCACAACCCTACTGGGGATACGGCACACATTCTCCTGTGCTTATCGCCAGCAAGCGAACAGGGTTTGTGAGCGCTTCAATAACCTGCTCAAAGTAAAGATAGCAAAGTAGGGCATTGACAGATGCAAATCCAACCTCTGATGTTTTTGGAGGTGAAATGTACAAGTATGTGGCTTCCTTGATGGCTACTGCATCTTTTATTTCTTGTCAATTGCAGGGGGAGAGGTCGAAGAACAGGAAGGAAGAGACCATCCTAGACATGACTGAAAGACTCCTCAAAAGACCACTACTTTGTCCAGGGGACATGATCCTGATGAGTTCTGTGAGGCCCTGGTTTAAACCCAGATTAGAGGGTCCCTATATTGTAGAGCAAGCCACAGAGCATGCTGCCAAACTAAATGGGAAAAAAGCATGGAATTACATTGGAGACGTTAACCTTGCCGAGGTGAGACCTCTTCCCGTCTAAGAGAAGACGATTTGATGCAAGACGACAAAGACAAAAAGGAGAACACCACCCGTGGATAACACGGTCCAGAGCAAGAGAGCTAGGCAAGGACAATATGCACGGCTAGACTAGGCAGACATTCTTTTTCTTACAATAGGTATTCAATCGAGAAAGCAAGGACTGTCCGAGCTACATGATTTTCAATAAACGCAATTCATTCCAGGATTTTTTTTTCACATTGTGATGCTGTCAGAAACTGAACAAATCATTCCTCCACGATTGTTTTTCATGCCTTTCTGCTTTATGTAGCCCAGACATACCCACAACTGACAAGTGGGTACCCATCTGTCATGTTGCTTAGTGAATCGAGAATCTGTATAGTGTGAGAGTGATTGTTCTCCGTAGCACTCACCAAATACTATAGGCTTAGCGCTTAATATGACATACATTAACATGATAACGCATTTCTCAGGCTTTTCATGCGAGTCCACAAACTCGTTGGACAAACTCAAAGAAGAACCCAAGGATTACAAAATGGGAATTGTAATACAAACTGCCGTGATAAGGTTTTCTGCCTTCTACTGTCTCGACCTCTTTACACTCCTTGTTCTATAAGATTTGACCCTCACTAACATGACCCGAATCCATGCTATTGTGGAAGCCATATCTAGGGAGGTAATAAGCGCTGCTAAGGAAGTAAAGAGTTAGGCGCATTGCAGAAATTGATTTTAACCAGGTAAATTCCTACATAACTGATTTGGCCCATGCATCAAACGACATGTGGTATAGCCACATGGCCAAAGTGGGGAAACAAACGACAAAAGAGAGCTGTAATGTCTGCTCTCTCATCCCCTATGCCATGAGTGCATCCAGAAATTTCATGGCAAATGAAATTCCAGTGGCAAGAGCACAATGACTCATGCATGTATCGCTCTGCACCACAAGGGGACAACTTCAAGGGAAGTGAGCCACTCTAGGTGGATGTCCAAGAAGACATTCCTGTACAAAGATAACTACATAAAGACCCCGGAAATGTTAGATGATTACTGGAATAAAGGTAAAAAGTATAGAATATATCACAGAGGGGGCGCATAAGGGGGAAATGCAGACAGTGACACAGATGGAGTTAGTGTTCCAAGACAGAACCCATGGCATAGGAGGAATGCCAGGGTGCTGGGAAAGATTGCAGATAATGGTGTATGGACAAGTATACACAACAGACAGATGGAAAGAAGGAGTGGTTGGGAACAAGGCACATATGCTCTCCTAACAGTTCTAGTGGAAGTAGTACAGCAAGAAAATGACAAGTGCCTCAAGGAATCAGAAGCAAGTGCAAAACTGCTCACATGGGTAGAAAAAGAAGCAGGGCCCATGCCCATCGTACCGCTCAAGGAAGCACCTTTATGTTCCCAGAATGATGTCAAAGTAGGAGTTTGGGGGAAAATGAAGGATGCAAGTCGTTTTTGCAGATAACAGCACATAACAGTCAGAAAAGCAGTGCTCATGGACCACTATTGGGCCCTGTGGGTTGAAGGCATACCTGCAGCTGCCACCTAAATGGGGAGGAATATGTTCACTTGTGCATCTGAACACCCAGCATTACAAAGGCATACAAATAGAAGGGTCCCCCAAAATGGATACCAGCAAAAGGAACAAGAGATCTGTAGGGATGGCCAGAGTGAAAAGAGGGAACTATGCCTCATCAGACATGGAAAAGGCATTGGATGCGATACCACTAGAGCATAGACTGTTCAGCAGAACTGAAATGTTCTTTGCATCCATCGTTCACGTAGTACAGGCACAGACAAATGCCAAATGGCCCAGGTTATGCATTGGAAGCTGATGCAGACAAACTCATCCGTCAAAGGGTTCAACGCCATGAAGGAAGAGCTGAAACCAGGTAGGTTAATGGCACTCCAGAATAGATACATTCTAGATCTCCTCACAGCCATGGAGGTAGGAGTTTGCACCAAGATCGGGTCTTCTTGCTGTACATTCGTTCCTGCCAATGACTACGGCACCGGGACGTTGACAGAGGCCATCACCCATCACCCGGCTCGCTGAACTGCACTCGAAGATGGAGGCAGAAACCATGAACGTAGGAAAAGACAAAGGTTGGCTGTCATATATAGTCTCATGGATACAAACATGGATGGCCAATGGATTGAAAGTACTGGCAGCAGCTTTGATATTCGCATTGGTGACATTTTGTGTCATCAGGATAATCATCATGCAGTGTAGGAAGACAACTCAGAAGACTTTAGAGATGAAAGTGCTCATAGACGTAGAGACTGAAGAAGACGAGGGAACAAAAACAGGAAATGGACTGAAAACACAATTGACGCACTGTGTTCTGTTCCCGACAGGAACAGTGTTCCAGTATCCATACAACACCCGTGATAATTGGGGAAAATGGGTAAGTATAACCCTAATGGGGACTGCAGTTACGAGACATGGAGCCTGGATGATCATGCAAAATACTATGGACATCTAGGCGGGATAACAAAGGTTTGGCTCCCGAAATCACAGATAAAACAAGAGATTTGAATAGGTAGGTCGACCAGAGGGGGGATTGTCTGACACTCATGCCCCCTCACACAACTCAACACAAAATCAGAGAAACAACAGATGTGCCTCACTCTTAGGCCTATCACCACAGTCTTCGATGTATCGCAGGTGCAGGTGTGAGAAGCGTTATTCTCTCAGACAGCTGTTCATACCATACCCAATTGATTATTTGTTACTCGCTCACCTGGTTTCCACGGGGATGCCACCCAGCCCTGGTTGGATGATTTGCACTCTCGAACCCTCTTCCGGTCCCTTGGTAAGGCCTCTGGTTACAGATGGGTCTGCAATATAGGAGAGCTGGATTCAATACCAGATTGTCTTTATGTTTTCCCACCTCCCTTGGCCTCAAACTCCTTCCTCCCCCTTGGGCTTTCTCCTCACCTGAATATTGTAAAAGGTGGATTCTCCTTCCTGCTCCTCATGGCAGGGGCGCGTAGATAAGGGGGCGAGCAGCGACCAAGTTACTTCACTGGTGCACCCCCCCTGTGGGAATCCAGGCCTGCTGCGACTCCGTAGGTTTGCTACTTTACAGTCTTTATATGCAGTTCTTATGTTCCTCTTAGTTCGAATAATAATGTCTTGCTTCTTTCCTTTTAGGTATGGAAAGGTATTTTGGTGTTGTCTTGCAGTTTGAAGATGAGCATGGGCCAGTAGGCGAAAGCATGGAGTGTGCGATGCTGTCCAGTGAGTAATGCGCGATGCGCGGCACTGTTCGCCTTTTATATTGCTAACCTGTGTCTTTTCTCTTCTTGCAGGTTGTGATGTTCCTCGCCGAGCGCAGTAATGTTCCAGCGATGATACTGACCAGGAGAGGACTACCCAGGTAATAATTGTGTGGCTTTCTTCATTCGGGAGGAAACGCTTACTAATGCTGTCTTTCTTTCTCCTCTTTCCAGGTTATGGTATTCCAGGATGCATGCGGTGCCGGATGATGAAGTTCGTACCTTCGGGTGAGTGGAACTGCAGTTGGCGATGGATTGAAGACAGGATACTGTTCCAGGTAAGTTTCATAGTGTTCTTTCTCTCTCTGCAGGTCCTTGGTTTCAGGTAAGCGGGTATCAAAGAACTGGACACAGTGAGCGTTACGCTGCCCACAGCAGAATAACGCAAAGCATGTTCTGCTGTTTGGGTGCGGTTTAAATAGTCTCAGGTAAAGTAGTCCAGTAAAATAGTCCCAGGCCTGCCACACCCAAAAGACCAGACCGCATAACTCAGTTCCTTGTAACTGAACTATGTGTGTGCCTCTGTGTTGGCTGAATCCCACCAAGTTAAATAGTCCCAATTAAATAGTCCCATTCTAATGTTGGTCTTCATGATGGTTATGAGCCTGGCACCAAAGAAAGTCTTGGATGAGGTTTTAAGGCCTTTGACCTGGCCCTAACTGGAAGGCTGACTTGCCAGTGAGGGCCAGGGGCAAGGGTCATGACATTTGGGTGATATGGAAATGACATTGATCGAGCAAGTCGACTAACTGCAAAGCCAGTAATCAATAACATCATCACTGACATCACGACATAGCCACATTTATACATGAACTACATATTAATCCATTCATGAAGTTACACAAACATGCACTAGTTTATTGCATATAAGCACAAAGTACGTGCTTTGGCTCACTTAGGTAGAGGACGGACATATATACTTATCCTTATGTTTATATCTTTCACCAAAGCTGAAACCGCAAGATGCAAAGTTTTCATATATTTAGCTTGCACATGCTTGACTGCTATTAACATGGATAAGCCATAAGGAACGATATGGAGGCTATAGGTCTCTGAAATGGATGGCAAAGGAGAGACAGGATTCGAGTACATGGAGAAGCTGACATGATCGCCACAGCCAGAGGCGTTCAGAAACAAGGCACCCAGCCAAGTGGAGACAGAAAGTTCCCGCTACCAAGACAATAAGCCACCTGCAGAATGCAGGCTACAATCCTCATAATTACAAGCAATAGGGCTTCATTTCGTGGTCTCGGCACATGTGACCCAACTGAACGAGACCATGCCCATTCAATCAAGGTAGATGGAGAGTGCCGTTCCCATCGAACCAGGGTAGAAGAAGCTACAAGTGTTGCCCACAAACTGCTAACTGAAGGCACTCTCACCAACTTAGGTGATCAGAGATGGCAACATTAGGGTACACCTCGTACCTCCATGTCCTGTCTCATTGTCTTGAACCATTCTGGGAACCATTCAAGGTCTGAGAACCATTCAAGGTCCCAGGGTTGGGAGGACACATTCTGCCCAATTCAGGTTCATCGTTCATGTGGGGATATCATTTGTTTCACTGGCCAATTGTCTCTTTGTGACCCTGCAACATTCTATATTGATGCTAATAGGGGTGGTCCTAGGAGGAACCACTAGATATGGCTATCCAATTGTAGACCTAACCCGTACATTTCCTATATGTAGCTTACCCAAAATGACCAATGTAAACGGCTGATAGGTTTTTGGGTTGGAACCTGAATTTGTGATGTCGTACCTGGATAAAACTGGGTGACACATGCTTAGAAGATGAGAGCTCCGGAGGATACTTCTTTTTCCAGTGTGATCTCTTATTTTGTTTTGCTAATAAAAGACAGTCATTTTTCCCCATGGCAGAGTCTTCCATTCTTCTGGCAGGGAGTCTTGATGGGCCCAGATGTTCTCTGCTAATTGGGGTGACTGCTAGAGAGTCCTGGCCACAGCTGTACAAAGTGGCAAAGGAACAGTCTCGTCCCACTGCATGCCTGAGGGGCTGTGTAGCGACCCGCGGCAACCGATATCCAAAATCACGTGTGTATGAAGAGAAGGTCAACAGGAGCCACCTTTGGAGGAAAATTCCTGCCTGCTTCTCGTGGGACGCCTATCAGAACGGACGGCAGAGTTGCAGGTTGTGGGAGAGTCGGTGTCTGAAAGACCTCCGCAATCATAGATTGTCCGTATAGACTCAGCTATATGGCAAATATGGGAAAGCAAGGTGTGTTTGTGTCTCTTGTTGAAGTTTTTGTTTGATGTACGGATACTTGTTTGTTAGGGGGTCAGTTTGGGCAGTCAGCTTAGCTTGAAGATGGAAAAAAACGTTGAAGAAAATAAAAATAAATATATTAGGTTTTTCAAGTTAGGTAGGCAGTTTAGCTTGGTTCATGGATGAGTACATAATGGTTTACCTTGGGTATATTGGTTAGCGGAAGAAGCTAACTTATATCGCGGAAGGTGGTTTCCTGATTTACTTCTTTGGGGTGCATTTTTATAAGGAAACGCTATAGAAAAGGAAGCACAAGATTTATTGGTTTTCCCTGTAAGGAGACAGGAATGCGGGAGTGTATATGTTATGCTGTGTCTGAGGCAGTTCATAAGCAGATATATCTATGGAAAGATAGAGTATTGAAAATTCTTCCTCTAAGGTAATGGTGACGTCACCGATGATGATGTTCAATAGGACTTGAAGTGTACAGAACGCAGTAGAACATATTGGGTAGTTTGCCAATTGTGATTGAAAACCAGTGTTCGGTTGGAACTGAATTTGTGACGTTGTACCTGGATAAACCTGGGTGACATGCTTAGAAAATGAGAACTCATGTTTTTCCGGTGTGATCCCTGTCATTTTTGTTTTGCTAATAAAAGACAGTAACTTTGCCTCATGGCTGAGTCTTCAATTCTTGTGGCGGGGAGTCTTTGAATGGGCCCAGGTGTTCTCTGCTAATAATTGGTGTGACTGCTGGAGTCCCAGCCACAGCTGTACACAATGACCCCAGGGTTCACCTAGATATATTTTTTGATTATCCTCAACTTGTGTATGCAAACCTTTTTAATCATCTTTTTATTTATGTTTTAACTTAGGCCAGTTTACATTGTTCTGCTTCCCTGGAATGGTCCATAGGAGATGCTCAATACTGTTTTCCAGTAGGAGTATGGAGTGTGGTTATTGACCAGTGACATGTTTGTGGGGCACACAATTGTGTTTCATATTACCCCAATTGTTGACTACACATTCTTTGTTCCTTCCAGCTTATGTTTCTCATTTCCAGATATCTGGGGTTCATGATACCATTGGAAGATGGAAGGTAAATCTGGCTCAACTCAGGGTCAATAGGTTACTCACCAAGGTGAGGGATGTTATCCTAAGTCTGTGATGGTGGGTATTGTAAGGAAGGCATGGTATCAACAGTAAGACAGACACAAGTGACCACAGTTCAAGGGTGTTCATTAAACTTTCACAAGGATGAGATAAACGCCTAGATCTACAGATGGG
The DNA here is from genome assembly GCF_040938575.1 of Ambystoma mexicanum. Taxonomy (NCBI): domain Eukaryota; kingdom Metazoa; phylum Chordata; class Amphibia; order Caudata; family Ambystomatidae; genus Ambystoma; species Ambystoma mexicanum. The sequence continues at coordinate 692,905,988 of NC_090926.1, read as the reverse complement.
AGCAAGCTACTACCATCAAATAATAATAATTCAGTGCTGGTGGAGACATATAAACAAAAAAAAAAAGAATTGCCAATCCTGACTACTAATTTACAAAATAAGGTGGGGTGATGTTCATGAAAAACAAAGAAGAGTTCAGAAAATGATGTCGGGATGTTCGGGCCGTTGGCCTCCCTTCCCCACATTTTCAGCATGGGACAACGCGGTTCACTCGAGCACGAGGCTACAGTTCGATTTTCACAGTTCAAGCACTTCTGTGTTCAAGCCTCTTTACTGCTTGCAAGTCTCTTGACTCAGAGGGTCAGGTATACAAAAACAACAGGAAAGCTTTATTTAACTTTTCCAGTACTCAATTATTGTTCACCCTGAAATCCCCTCAGCTGGGCTCAGATCCCTTTCTTTTATTCAATTGGTCTCCCTTGTGATGTACTTTAAACTATCAAAGACTTGAATGTGCACTTCAGTCTCAGTATTCTTTTTTCACACAATCAGGATCCATTGAATATCTAACAGAGACCTTTGAATGAGCGCCCACGTGGCGCCGGACCACTCTGTGTATGGTATCTTGGATTGCCTCCCAAAGTTCAATCACAAAGTTCAATTACTTCTTCGGTTCCAATTAAACTTGCGTCGCTCTTTGCAAACGCCTCACACACCATTCTCTTTGTACAATCTTGCCGCTTGTAACCTTGGTTCAAAACACAAGCTGGTTTGGTATCAGTCTCTCCGACCTACCGGCTGTGCTGTCTTTTCTGATGCTGTTTTGTTGTAGGAGCCAAGGACAGCACCAATAGCTCCTCCCTGCCTTAGTTATCAACGCAGGAGAGCCCCGGGTATCTCCGACACACTGTACAGGTTTGATCAGCCTTAGTTCCTGGTCTTCGGTTTCTTACTTTTCATGGCTCATGAAAGTAACGGTCTTTAGAGGTCACGGGTACTTCCCTCCTTGCGACTCTCTGGTCTCGCCGTCTTTCTCCTTGTAATAAACTGCCATCTTGGAACATCTGTTTCCTCGTGTGGTTTGCATCGCTCAGAGTGGGCTTTCGTGCTCTCCCTTTTATCTGTGTGGGGAAGTGTGATGGAAGTCAGGTATGTGTAATAATCCGTAACTGTCTGACCTTGCCTGTCCATGGTGTTGTGACATGTCAGGTGTTAGTGCACTGTCGCTCATGGTGAAATTTCTGTGAGAAAGTATTTGTGTCGGAAAAGGGGGGGGGGTTGAATTCCTAGGTATCCTACCTGGTAGGATGGGGAAAAGGTGTTATTGGGAAGAGGATACTGCGTCTCACCCTCCGGTGTCGCACTTCCAATCCCAGAGGACCCCTCATCCAGGTGATCCTCCGGCACTGGTTCACCCCCAGGAACTGGATCCAAAAGCAATGGCTGTGTCCTGTCCACCTGGATGACAGCTCTTCAGGGAGTAGCGGGTGAGACGCCTTCAGGTTTCTCACAGTATGGACAATGCAATATAATAAGCAGTAGCAAAAAGGCATTCATGCGTATTTGTTGTTATCAGAGTTTTATTTTTCAATTGGAGGCTGTTGTAACCAGAACACAATTGAATTTCAAGAAAGTCTATTATTAGCACGGCACTGACCTGTACCAGTGGTGTTTCTGACAGACAGTGGCAACTAACTTGCATCATAAGTAAATATTTAAAGTGGGAATAGTATGACACAGGGCAATGTAATGACATTCCAAATGCAGGTTTAATGTGAACACAGAATAGCATCTCCTTCTCTTGAACAAATAAGGACTTGGGACAAGTGGGAGAGGCATAACAGATAACACAACATCCCCATGAGAGCAAACATAAATCATGCCTCTTTCTGGGTTTGAAATCTCAGAGGCCACATGGTGGGGAAAGCCAACTCGAACTCTACTAGGCACAGGATTCCATTCCACCCTATGTGGGCATACCTCACACTCACTTTAACAACGTAATTGTGGGACCATCAATTCACACTTACCAATGTAACAATTTCTTAATTCACAGAAGCAACCTTTTCTGGGATCCCGATTTGGATGAGCCTTTGGGTGTATGCTTGGGTTCCCTCACTATGACATAATTGTCAGGGGCCATTTGTATCTCCCTTTTTGCACACCTATTATCATGATACACCATGTGCTTATTCTGTCTCCTCTTGATCTTACCCAACACGGCCCGCATAGCCACCTACCTCTCATCATGCTGGATTACCCAAGATGGGTTGAGTACACTAGTGGGTTTTTCAGCCTCATTAGTACAAAAGGCTCATGTTTGGGGTTACCTGTGAAGAGTGAGTTTGCCAAAATCAGTGTGGCATTCTAGAAAGTGGAGTCGGACCAGAAGACATTGTTCAATGGTCAGCCTGTATTTACATTTTTCACACTGGAGGTTGCCTCCTAGCAGACCCTCTCTCCTGCAGATAATCTTCAGAGTCACATGTTTGTCCCAGTACCCGGTTCCTGTTCTAGAGGCTTCCAAAAAGAAGACCAAATTCAGCAATTCTTTATGGCAAACCACATCCTGTAGACGACAATCAGGTTTCCGACCTGCCCATGGTACAGAAGCTGCCCTCATTTACTTTAAGAACCCGCTGAATGAGCTCAGAGATGAGGGGAAGCCTGCCCTACTTCTCATACACCTCTCAGCGCTTTTGATCTGGTCGACCATCAAATCCTCTGTAACTACCTTACCACTGCGGCCCACTTCTCTACTGAAGTCACGGCCTGGATTGCTTAGTTCCTTAAAGACAGATCCATAAGTATTTCTGCATGGAACACCAGCGCACCTCCCTCTCCGATCTTGTGTGGTGTACTTCAAGGATCGTGCGTGTCACCTACCCTCTACAACATATTCACAATACCACTCCTTGACCTTCTAGATGACAGACATATCCTACACAAACTACGCTGATGACACCCAAATGCTCCTCCCCTTGTCCGGCAGCTACTCAAATGACACCATCACCTTAAACAAAGTATACTCCACGCATAGTATTTGTCTGAATGATGAAAAGACAGAGATCCTTGTGGTAGGGTCCCCGAAGACAAACAAGAAGCTTGAGCAGAAATACGTTTCTTTCAAAATTGACGACACTCTAATCCCAGCGTCCCCTTCAGTAAAGACCCTAGGAATGTACTTTAACTCCACCCTCTCAATCTCGCGACAGGTGAGCACCATTGCCTCATCCGCTGCGCACACGACAAAAGTGATCAACGCCTCTAGAGCATTCCTATCCCAAGACAACTACCTCACCATCACACAAGCAATTATCAGAGCAAGGTTAGACTACTGCAACACACCTTTTGCTGACACCTCGAAACTTAACATTGGTCAGATGTTGGTGATCCAGAACAATGCTATCAGAGCCACCTTCAACATTCCCAAAAGAGAAAATATCTCTGGTGCTAGGCAAGTATTCATTGTCTTCCGATTTGCGAAAGAATTATCTTCAAGACCTTATCGATCACACACAGATGCCTCTCCAACTCTGCCCCACAATATCTCTCGCAGAGATTCGCCATAGACCATGCTAATAGAGCTCTGAGATCAGCCTACACCATTAGACTCCGATCAAGCTTTCCCACCTTTGCAACCAGACAATGTAACTCACTTCCGCCAGCAATAATATTACTGGGTGTTCATGAAAACACTGAAGACTTGTCTCTTGTCACGCATGCACACCTCAGGGTTCCCAATCCTCCGAGTCTCCCCAGTACCCCTGACACGCCTGCACGCCTCAGGCTTCCCAGTCTCCCCAGTGCCCTCTCCGGTTCCTCTAATCCCACCATTTCTTGTGCCCGATTCCTAGACTCACTTGTGCCCTCTTCACTTTCCCGTGTGCCATTGCGTGGATTCCAGCCTTCAGCTGCTCACTCGCTGCGACGACCACTTCAGTAGAAACTCCCCTGGCGATTGAAAGACCGGCTTAATGCCGCAGTTCCATATACCATGACCAGAGCTCCTTGCTCACGTGATGTGGCCACGATCCACGTGATCAAAAAGACACGCACACGTGATGCCCCTGCGTGTCACGTGATCGGAACTTGCAGATCACGTGTCCGAGAAGGAAACAAAGCGCTAGTATTTAAACAGCCGCATCGGAACATCCGATGCTTCACAGCTGTTTAATTTTGGACAATGTTCCGCGCTACGTATTCTGACTTTTGGATTACCTTGAAATTTGACCTTGGATTGCCTTACGGATTTGCTCTTGGATCTCCCTGGTTTTGCCTTATACTGTTATTGGATTACTCATCACGGATCACAGACTGTTTTTTGGACTCCTGCTTGCTCGACCTCGGAAAACTGGACATCCCCTTGAGTGGAAGGAGATGTAGGATAATTGGTTGGTCGAAGACCAATCGCCTCATTTAAAGTGTTAAGAATACATGCTCATTAGTTATTACCTAGCTATTGGCTCAGCTAGAGTGCGGCCATTTTAAGATGACTAGAATCGCCATTTTGTTTTCTCTCTGTTCTCTTTAACGTTGCCTCTTTGCCTCATGTAAAACTGCTTTGCTGTAGATATTATTTCGCTTCAATGGTACAAGGCCACGAAAACATGTTAAAACATTACACTGGAGAGCCAGACAGATATGCCCAATTCCCTCATTCATATATCCTTGAAGACAGGGAGCAAGGCATTTAATCAGTACATAAATGCCAGCGAGTCTCTTGAAAGAATAGTAATGTACGAAACTAGCATTTAAAGAGTTGAATTATGTTCTTCTTTACGGCCCCCCTTCCTAAGCCCAGAGAGGCCCTGGAGAGCGGGCTGACCTCCAGAGCGAGAATTGACTTAGAGATTGGGAGGCCTGGTATGCGCCAGTCTCCTACGCATAGCTTGCCTATGAGAAACAGAAATGCTGTGTTCTCGCGAACAAAGGATGATGTCTGTAAAACTGGAGATTGCAACCTGTTACTAAATATGGTGGTCAAAGGTGTCATAGTTGTCACACTGGTCAATTATCGCCTCTAATTCAAAGGGAAATTAATTGGGGGTGGTATCAAATGTGTCATTCTGTGTCATTGCTGATTGTAAGGTGCTCTTTTTGTATATATGCAACTGATGTACGTCGTTTGCTTGCTTGCGTCCCCTGAGGTCTGTTTAGACACACGTCGCGGGGCGCGAGACCGCTTGGCCAATTGGGACTATTTTGTATTGCAATAAACCCTAGATTTTGGGAACGGAACCTCGTGTTTGGCGTATCTATTTGTGTGTGGTGACTTTGCTTTGTTTACACATTCGAGGGTCCCTCAGGGGCCCCTTCAAGATGGCGCCCGAATAGGGACCCTCCCCCACTTGTTCCATCGTGTACGTTGTGACATAAGGAAGGCGGAAGAACGGCGAGGACGGGAGTGATCGAGTCGGGATCGAGAGGTGTACGGGGGCCCCTGTGAAAGCGATGAGACTCCTTTTGCAAATCGGCGCACCGCTGATCCCTGATCGACGTCCCTGGCCAGCGGACAAGGGGGCGAGGGACCCAAAAACGAGGCAGAGCCGAGATACGCAGACACAACGTCATTGGTTGCGTCAGTATACGGACGAATTGTGTCTTGAAGAAGACAGATTGATCAGGTGAGTCGTGCCCCGATTCGTAAGTAATCCTGATATTGGTTGAGAGTTGATTTTGCAAAATCAAACACCCAGAGTAAGTTTGATTAGCCAAGAGTAAGGTTAAAACATGCCTGGCATATTGTCCACTTTAGCAGGATTTTTCCACTGCTCTGAACAATCTTTGAAAACTGGCCAGGAAGCACCCCCGGGAGGAACGCCGGCTTATGAGATGTACATAAAGTATGGTATGGGAGCGATAATGTTGTGTGAGACTTGGCATAAGCAAACCAGAAAACAGGCAGACCTTCAGTGGCCGAGCCATGGGAGTTTTGAGATAGGACGTATAGATAACATGGAAAAGGTGTTGATAAGTAACCACAATCAAGAGTGCCTCAGGAGTCATCCTGCCCGACGCAATGGTTGTTCGCTAACCACTGTTGAAGCAGACAGTAAGAGAAAGTATACTACAAAAATGTTCTCATGGCAGTACCTGGCAAGAGAGTGAACCAGGTCTGCCAAAAGTCAGAGACGTACAGGTCTGGGACCCGCACCCACAAGAAAAGGACATGTCAAACCATTGCCTGCATCATAGTACTTGGCAGGAGAGCATACCAGGGAGCATACCAAGTACTCCTGTGGGAAGAAGAAAAACTTGGGTTTGAGACTCTCATCACAAAGGGGTCTTTGCTTTATGAGAAAGCCAGGAGAAGGGAGTCATTTCCCCTGTTCTTGTGAACTGTGAAAAAGAGTCTAAGAAAGATATGGGGAAGGGAGTTGTTCCCTCTGGTGTTGTGAACTTGGAAAGCAAAGCTGAAGAAGCCGAGGAGAAGGGATTCATTTGTCTGGCAAATGAACCCGCAAGGAGAATAAAACCAGTGATCCAGGAGAAGGGAATCATTCCCCCTGAGATACAAAGCATTGCACTTTCTGACCCAGAGTGTTATAGGATGTGTAACCCTTTTGTTTGTTTGTGAAGCACTAAGATCAGGCGAAGGGAGTCATTCCCCCTGTTGGAGAATTTTCTACCAGAACCGTGCCAGCTAGTCCAGGAGGAGCGAGTTATTCTCCTGGGCCAAGAACTTAAGTGTTTAGTTTAGTTATAAGTGTAAGGGACAGTGATAGGGACATTTTGACACAAGGCGGTGAAGAGGTAGCGTTTCTCTTTTTTTTCCATCACAAATAACAGTCTATAGCAATCACTATGCCAGATGTGTCAGTCTCCTCCTTTTGCACCATTACATATGGTTTCTAGAGTGGGACCCGACTTGGTTGATACAAGGTAAGTGACCACCGTGCTATGAGCACTTCCCAGAAGGAAGCATTTCCCGATTTAGTACTGGCCAAAGATAACTCATACTTACCTTTTGATCCCTTAGTAGAGAAAACACCTTTTAAATATTCATTGCCTGATAGCTCAGGGAGTGACAAGGGGTTAGAAGACATTTAAAACCCCCCCACCAGAATCCCTTTTCCTAGCAGGTATATACTCCCCTTCGATTGGGACAGACGCCACCAAATACCTAGAGGCAGGATACAAGGGAGGGTCCGAAGAATCAGACGGGTGGGAGACCACAACGGAAACCTCTTGAGATTCCGGAACTGAAAAGGGGTTCTTCCCTCCATTAGAAGGATTGGAAGCGGGGAAGAGGCAAACAAAATCTGTCCCAGGAAACTCAGGCAAACAAATACGAAAAGACACTAAGACACCACCAACTGGGTCAGACCTTGTCCAAGAGGGAGAAGGGGAGACAACCCCGGGAGAGAAGTTGAGATCTCCTGATCATTACCCCAGGTCTCCCAGTGAAGCCTCGGACAGGTTGTGAAAACCTTGGCCTTAGAATGGCAGAAGAATGCCGTGACCGCCAGCAACATCCTGCAACACAGATGTTCAGGAGTGCACAGAACGGAAAGAAACAGTGTGAATCAAGACCCGCAGACCAGTCAAGAACTGGCAAAGAGTTCCGGAGAAAGAGGTAACGGGAGAATGAGAAAGTCCGGATGGGGACTGTGTGTCACAGCAATAGTGAAAGAAGTAAGAGAGTGCCTCAAGAGTCATCTTCCTCAGTAAAGTGGCTGGTTGCATGCCACACTGAAGACAACCATAATAGAGTGCGCCTTGCAAGCCATCCTCCTTGGCGCAGTCATAAACCACTGTTGTAGCAGACAGCAAGAGAAGTATATTGCAAGTCAATTTTCTCGTGGCAATACATGGCAGGAGGGTGAAGCAGGTCTGCCAAAACCAAGTCACAGAAGTACGGGACTGGGACCCGCACCCATAAGAAAATGAGATTGCAAACCATTCCCTGCATCATAATATTTGGCAGGAGAGTATACCAAGTACTCCTGGGGTAAAAAGAGAAACCTGGGTCTAGGACCATCATCACAATTGCATCTTTGCTTTACAAGAAAGACCAGGGGAAGCGAGTCATTCCCACTGGTGTTGTGAACTGCAAAACAAAGTCTGAGAGATGCCAGGGGAAAGGAGTCATTCCCCCTGGTGTTGTAAACTGGGAATTTAAAGCTGAAGAAGTCCAGGAGAAAGGAGCAATTGAACCCGCTAGGAGGATCAACCCAGTGATCCAGGGTAAGGGAGTCATTCCCCCTGGGATACAAAGTATTGAACTTTCTGATGCAGAGTGTTAGAGGACCTGGAACCCTTTTGCTTGTGATGCACTAAAATAAGGGGAAGGGAGTCATTTCCCCTGGTGGAGTACTTTCAACCAGAACTGTGCCAGCTAGTCCAAGAGGAGGGAGTCATTCTCCTGGACCAATAACTTTAGTACAACTGTTGAGTTTAGTTACAAGTGTAAGGGAGAGAGATAGGGACATTTTGACACAGGACGGTGGCCTTTTGATGTTAAGACATCCTGACGGACCCATTAGCACTTTAGCTGTGGCAGAGATACCCCTCAGATAGAGGGAGTGGTAGGATTTCTCATTATTTTCATCTCAAATAAAAGTCTATAGCAATCACTATGCGACCTGTGTGTTAGTCTCCTACTTCCCCCTGCCCCGTACACCATCCAGAAAGCCCTCACAAATAAATGTCACACAATGCAGCAGGCAATCTCAAAAATGATTACATCTATGCCCCAATCAATTGAAAATTAAGACCCTTCTCTGTTGGATTTTCCTCCATTTGAATTCTCAGAGGTCTCAGAACAAGAGGTTACAGCTATTATCAGTTCTCTCAAACCCACAACTTGTAAAGGTGGCCCTTGCCCTGCAGCTATTATTAAGGACTGTGCTATGGTTTTATTAAGTCCCATTACTAAGTTCATTAATGACTCTTTTAGGTCGCCCTCAATTCCATCAAACAAACAAGCCTGGATCCCCACCCCCCATTGCAAAGAACAAGTTACTTTCTTACCTGGCAATGTTCTTTCGATGGTATGGTCCGACAACGTATTCCATATCTAAGACAGTAATCACCACAGCTGTGCTGCTTTGGAAAATTTTCGGCGTCTGCGTCCTGCGTCGATGGCATCAACACTCTGTCCTAGAGGGCCTCCATCGAGCTGATGTCACCAGATGTTATAAGTAGGATGCACAACACCCGTAGCCTCAGTTGTAGTTTTTTCCCCCAGAACGTGTGGCACCAATCTTCTGCCAGTATGACCACAGAAAGCCTTGCGGAAACGTAAGCGGCAATCGCATAAGAAATTCTGTAGCGGGGCAGGGAGGGAGGGAGGGAGCGATATGGAATACGTCGTCGGACCATCCCATCGAAAGAACGTTACCAGGAAAGAAAGTAACTTTTTCTTTGAGGGGATTGGGTCCTCCAACGTATTCCATATCTATGACAGACTCCCAAAGCAGTACCAACGTATGGAGGAGGGAAAATAACTTAGAATATAGAAATTTAGAATGGAATGCCCAATCAAATTGCAGAGAAAAGGAACGCCTTGCCAAAGGCCAAATCCTGCCCATGGATACAATCTAGGGAGTAGTGTCTTACAAAAGTATGGACTGAAGCCCATGTGGCTGCTTCACAGATGTTACGAATAGGAACACCCCTCTGCAGGGCAGTAGAGGCAGCCATACCCCTAGTAGAATGGGCCCGTAAGCCTACCGGAGGGTCCTTACCCGCCAAGTGGTAACCTTCAGAAATTGCCAAGATAATCCATCTAGACAAACTCTGCTTAGTAACATCTTGTCCCAAATGCCTTCCAGCGTAACCAATAAAGAGTGGTTCGTCCAATCTGACCCGGGACATGCGTGAAATGTAGAAACTTAAAGCTCTCCTAGGATCCAACCTATGGAGCCTCTTCTCTTCCTTTCCAGGATGCGGAGGAGGATAAAATGCCAGAAGAATGACCTTCTGGCTTAAATGAAATTCCGACACCACTTCGGAAGAAAGGAAGAACAAACCCTGTCCTTATGAAACACAGAGAAGGGTGGCTTAACTGACAGTGCCTGCAACTCACTCACTCTGCGAGCGGAAGTGACCGCAACTAAAAATACAGTTTTAAGGGTTAACAGTCTCAAAGGACAAGAATGTAAAGGCTCAAATGGAGCACCCATTAGCCATTTTAGAACAAGGTTCAAATCCCAACCAGGCACCTGGAAAGGTTACGGCGGAAACATATTAATGAGTCCCTTGAGAAACTGAGAAATTAAAGGATGAGAGTACAGGGAACTTTTTGGTAAAATCACTCTTTTACCTCCGCGACTTGAAATCCATAAGCCAATCTTGGCAGTGTTGCAATGGTGCGTGCAGGAAAACTGAGACAATGAGTTCCTATACTCCGTTAGTAAAAAGTGAAAAAGGAAACTGCACACATCTATATTACTGCGGCACAGTTTGATTTCAATGACTAGATCTTGTTCATATATCGAAAATCAATTTATTGGTAGCCCATTGCGATAACACGTGTTTCGGCACAAAATTCGTGCCTCACGCATCTTTGCTAACCCGACACGTGAGGCACGAATTTTGAAACTTTCAGAACAGTCTGATGGGACTCAATCTTCAACCACGTTAATGTGTAGCTGAAAAGTCAGCTGATGGATAAAGAGACATTGCCCTGATCTGAGGAAGGCACATGGATTGTGCTGAAACACGTTTTATCGCAAAGGGCTACCAATAAATTGATTTTCGATATATGAACAAGCTCTAGTCATTGAAATCAAACTGTGGCGCAGTAATATAGATGTGAGAAATTAAAGGAATTTTGAAATAAGAACACTCCTCAGATGAGCGCTTAAATATGGACAGCGCCGCCAGGTAACCTTTAATGGTACCCACTTGCAGGCCCTTGTGGGCAAACGAAAGTAAAAAAGACAGAACCACATGAATGTCGCATGAAAAAGGATCCACATTCTTAACCCTGCACCAGTCGCAGAACTTTCTCCAACAGCAACCATATAGGGACTTGGTTGCCGGGCGTCTGGCCGAAAGCAACACCTCCATCACTTCTTCAGTGAGGTCCCAATCCATATACCTCAACCTTTCAGAAGCCAAGCGTGAAGGTTGAGGGATCTGACCTCTGGATGGAGAACCTGACCCCCCCTCCCGTGAGAGCAGATCGTCTCGGTAGGGAAGACGACGTGGAGGGCAGATGGACAAGTCGAGAAGGTCCGGGTACCATGTCCTCCGAGCCAATGCCGGAGCAATGAGGATAATCCGGGAACCAAACCTCCATAACCTCTGCAGCACTTGCAGGATGACGGGGACTGGAGGAAACGCGTACAGCAATGGGAAGGATCACTCCACCACAACCGCATCTCCTAGGGCTCCTCTTGGAGGAAATTCCTGCGAGCATAACCTTTCGCATTTCCGGTTGACACTGGAGGCGAAGAGATCCACTTGAGGGGTCCCCCAAAGGGCAAAGATCTCCAGGAGAATCTCCTGAGCCAGCTCTCACTCGTGAGAGATTGCACTCTGCCTGCTCAGAGCGTCCGCCGTCTCGTTTTCGTCTCCAGCCAGATGAACTACTGAGATCGAAAGTTCCTGCTGGATGGCCCAGAACCAGAGCTGCATCGCCTCCCTGCACAGAGGAAGTGACCCTGCCCCCCCTTTTTGTTGAGGTAGTGCATGGGCACTATATCGTCCGTCAGAATCAGGACATTCTTCCCTCGCACAGTCGGCAGAAAAGCCTTCAGGGCAAGCCTGACGGCCATCAGCTCCAACAGATTGATATGGAGTCTGGACTCCGACGGAGACCAACGACCGCTGTCAACTCGTTGGCATGAGCTCCCCATCCCGTCATGATCGTCACCTCCGGCCAGGGTAGCCAAAATGGAGCCCCCCTCATCAGATTGCCTTCGACGGCCCACAACAGAAGGTCCTGGGCGACCGAGGGCGGCACCTGAACGGGGTCCGACATCCTGCCAGAGGACTGTGACCACTGCATCTTGAGGGCCCATTGTAGAGATCTCATCAGCAACCTGGCCTCTGGCAGCAGAAGAATGCAGAATGCCATGAGGCTGAGCAACCTCAAGAACTCGAACGCCGGGAGACTCTGGGCGGGTTGAAACTTGTGCACCATCTGCTGAATGTGATGAGCCCTCGCTGGGGAGGAAAACACTGCCCCAGGGACGCGTCGAGCACTGCTCCGATGTACTGGAGCCGCTGAGTTGGCGTCAAGTGGGACTTCTTTAAGTTGAGGGAGAAGGCCAGCTTGTGAAGGGATTGGCAGGTGACAGAAAGATGATCCAGGACTTGCTCGGGAGAGCGCGCCCTGATCAACCAATCATCCAGGTAGGGGTAGACGTGAATCCCCCCTTTACTGAGATACGCTGCCACCACCACCATGAGCTTGGTGAAGACCCTCGGGGCGGAGGTCAATCTGAACGGCAGGACCCGAAACTGAATGTGCGAGTCACCAACCGCGAATCTCAGGTACTTCTTGTGCTTGGGATGGATCGGCACATGAAACTAAGCGTCCTTGAGGTCGAGCGACACCAACCAGTCCTGAAGTTGAAGGGCCTGGAGGACTTCAGAAAGAGTAACCATCTTGAACTTGTCCTTCCTGAGGAGCGTGTTCAAACCGTGCAAGTCCATGATGGGTCTCAATCCCCAGTCTTTCTTCGAAATCAAAAAAGAAGGGGAATACCATTGCTTGTTCCTCTCCGCTACAGGCACCAGTTCTATGAAGCCTTTCTCCAGCAGAGATTATATTTCCAGCGCAAAGAGCGGATCCGGACTCTTCAAAGAGAGATTCCCTGGTGGATTGGCGTGAGGCTTCTTCGGGAAAGGAAGAGAGTAGCCGTGGACTATGATCTCCAGAAGCCACACATCTAAAGTAATGGCACGCCACTCTACAAGATGCTGTGCCAGCCTTCCCCCAACCGGTGAACCATGGGACATGGCCTCCTGACTGAGCTGAAGTGGCTGCGGCAGTGCTCGAGGGCAAAGAGGCAACTGCCCGAGCGGCCTTGGCACCTCAAGTACCCTGTTTTCCACCTCTGGTACTCCTACAGTGACCCCTTTGACTTGCAGCTCCTCTCGATTTACTAAAGGATGAGTAATATCGAAAGGAACCTCCCCTCCATTGCTGTCCCATAGGACGAAAAGGCAGAGGTTGGCAAACTGCATCGCTCAACGACTTGGTTACAGCTTTTGAGGTCTGCAACCTCTCAAGGCTCTCGTCAGCCTTGCTGTCAAAAAGATGTTCACCATCAAAGGGCATGTTGAGGAGCCGGGCTTGCACATCCAGAGCAAACTCCAACTTCCGCAACCATGCAAACCTGCGTATTATGGTGCTCGCCGCCATGGACCGGCTTGCACAATCTGCCATGTCCAGACCCGACAGAACGGACTCACACATGGCATCCTTGCCATCCTGCACAATAGCAAGAAAATCATCCCGTTCCTCCCCTTCGGGAATATGTTCAGCCGCTAACGAAATACAGCTCCACAGAGTGTGCGTGAAACGTGACAAGGCACACACGGAGTTGGCTGCCTGTAAAGCCATACCCCCTGAAGAAAACACTTTCTTCGCCCAGCCATCAAAACGCTTGTCGTCCCTATCAGGAGGGATGGTAGGATACAACGCCTGCTTTGCTGGGGCCGTAGCCGATGCACCACCAAACTCTCCGGAGTGGGGCGTGTGGTCAAGTAGCAGGGGTCGCTACTGCCTGGGCGATATTTTCACGGCAAAGACTTGCTCACTGCCGGGAGACTCTCCGGAGCAGTCCAAGCTGCAGCCACCCTTCTTTGCAAGGCCATATGGAATGGCAGTACCAGGTCAATTGGTGGACATTGGTCGAGGATATCCGTCAGATCATCCTGCAGGAAATCCACTGGTGGCGCAGACCACCCCAAGTAATGCGTAACCCTCGACATAAGGCGCCGGTACGAGGACTCGGCGTGGGTGCCAGGCTCAGGCCTACATAACTCCACCTCCGGAGAGGTGTCCAGACCACTGGCGTCGTGCAGCGACTGATGCAGGTCTTCAATCTGGCTATGACCAGATAAAATCTTGTCAGGTACCTCATCAGGCACCATACCTTCCTCAGACCCTTCATCCACCTCATAAATATACTCCAGAGGCTGGAATGAGGGCACAGAAAAAGAGACAAAGAAATTTTTATCCTTGGCCAGAGCCTTTCCAGGGGTTCCACCGTGCCACGGGGTACGTCCGACAAAGCAGCCTCGAAAGGCATCGACGTTGAGCGTGGCACCGACTGCTTCGACACAGTCCTCGAGGGCGGAGCCCCAAGCGTGTCCTTCGACAGCCTGGGCATCGAGACCTTCTTCTTATGCTCCCGCAAGGCCTTCGATGTAAGCGACTGGCAGTCTATACATTCATCCGTGTCGTGGTCCTCACCGAGGCACCAGAGGCAGGCGACGTGCCAGTCCGTCAACGACATCTTGGACCTGCAGTCCCGACACTTCTTAAAACCCGGCCGCGGGGTGGAAGAAGACGAAGACATCATGGAAATCTTCACAATGAACAGGATCGAAGAACCGAAAGAACAGAACTCCGAAGAACCGAGGCGCGCCGAGATCTCCAAAGCGAACACGTTCGCGGAAAAATCAGAACTGAGGCTACGGGCGTCGTGAGTCCTACTTATAACATCCGGTGACGCCGGCTCGACGGAGGCCCTCGAGGACAGTGCATCGATGTCATCGACGCAGGACGCAGATGCCGAAAATGTTCCAAAGCAACACAGATGTGGTGATTACTGTCATAGATATGGAATACGTCAGAGGACCCAATACCCTCGATTTGATGCCACTGTGGCTACTAATTACCGGCTCATAACAAATGTGCCTTTTTTACTACAAATTATCGTCAGGTTTGTTTATTCACAAGTACAGCCTACTCTAGAAAAATATCACCTTTTTGGTCATGGCCAATCAAGATTTAGAGAAGCACATGGTACAGAGACAGCACTTCTTGATCTTAAATTCAGCATGCTACAGATTATGGATTAAGGCGGTCTAGCATTATTAATGCTCCTCAATCTTCCAGCTGCCTTTCATTTGGTAGACCTCAAGTTACCAGTGGACAGGCTAATTCTCTCAGCCAGTTTCTCAGCAGGTGCTGCTAACTGGAACTTTTCATTTAAGCTGAGCATTCAGCCAGAGTTTTCAGCGACTCCGCAGCAGATGCACCCATTATACTTGATCCCAAAACAGAATTGATTATCATTTGTATCCAGTATAGGTTAACCATGCTTTCCGCTTGAATGTAAGGAGTTTATAATTGTGGGATATACTATCCTAATTTTACCCAAAGTCAAGACTCTGGGGTTTATCTGGATGCCTCTTTGAGTATGAAAGCTCAAACAAACTATGCTGTTTCAACAACATCCTACTATCTTAAATTCTTAAATCACAGCCGTCCTTTTTTATCAAAAGAGAATTGTACTCATTTAACATGTGCTATCATCCGTACAAAAATAGATTACTGTAGTAGTCTTCTGTATGGTTCATCACATGGCAACATGACCAAATGGCAGAGAATACAAAATAGCGCAGTGTGAATTATTAACCAACTTAGGTGCAGAGGCCATGGTAATGATTCATGCATTTCCCTTCATTGGCTTCCTGTTAGGGTGCGGATTTACTTTTGGGTTATTACCATCACCCATAAATGCCTGTATGAGAGTGCTCCTGTATATCTGCAAAATAGACTAGCTCTGAAGCTTAGCTCCTCACTTAGTGAAACCACGTGCTAAACTTGCCTGAGCAGGTTGTCTGGAGTTTGATTCCACTGCGCCTTATCTTTGGAACAGTCTTCCTACCCAACTAAGAGAAACGGGCTCCTTGCCATTTTTTAAGAAAGCTCTAAAGACGTTCTTTTTTACTTAATTCTTTTTCACCTCTGCTTGAACACATGTGTAGGACCGCCTGTACTTTCTGGCTTCCCGGATTGATCATGCTTTGTGATTTGGGACTTTGCTTGAGCTGTCCTGTCTATGTGTGGCACATTTTTTGCCCATGGGCCGCTGGCGCATTATAAGTTATTAAAACTAAAACTAAACTATGGGTACCTGCAGTGCCAAGGCATATTGCACACATTCTCATATACACTTCATCAATGGAAATTCCAAATAAAACCGATTTTGACAACTACCTTTCTGGGTGCAGCTTTATTTCTCAACTGTCTCTCTGTCTGCAACTCATCTTTGTTTGGAAGGAGACCTACATTTCTGGCCTGAATCTGCCTTAGAATGTCTGCTCCTTATTTCTGGATTGAGGGATTTCAAGGTTGGTGGTCGGGGTTGGGTGCTACAGGGCTGAGTGAACATGGCAATTCTTACCTCGACTTCCGATCTGATTCAGAGTAGGACGGGTGAACAATGAGATCTGATCAGAAAATTACACCACAGAGTGCAATGTAGACAAGCAGGCTTACATTTGAGTTACATATTCATCACACAGCTGTTATTAACAACCTCACGGTAATTCAGTTTAAATGAGCTAACTAAATGATCTCTAAGTCTTCTCCATACTCCAAGTGGTTTTAGGGAGAATTGCATAGAATGGGATGAAGAGCAGCTAGCTTTTCAGCCCCAGAAAAACACACAAAGGGACCTGTGTGTTGAATGAAAAGATCCTTGGACTCTGCCAGCTTAGTGAGTTGAGCACATGCTGCAGAGGAGTTTGATCTACAGATTACAGATTCCATACATACAATGTGATTTACCGGTTGAAGCTGTCTGTGAAAGAGTAAGGTCAATGGGTATATGCGCTCACACTGCTGGAGGACAAATAATGTGAGAGGCAGAGGGGGAGAGAGAGAGAGAAACCCACAGGCTGCAGGACCCAAACCCATGCAGGGAACTCTAGGTGGAATGGGTCTGCAGCAGGAATCCATTTGTGATCTGCACTGGTTCCAATCCTAGCTCAATAGGGAAGAGGTAATGCGCTTTCTACGTGTTTTTACATGTAATCTACAAACCACAATTTATAATCAAAGTAAGGCCAACTCAAACTTTCATCCTCCTTAGGTCTACAAAATGTCTTCCTCTGAATGGGGCAATAGCGTCATCTTTTGCAACTGAATAGTTTTACCCGAGCAATTGAAAACTTTCGAAAATACACTAGTTTACACGTGTGTTTCTCCCACTATCCAGCACTTTCCCCAAATATTTAAGGACTGAAGATTACTTATATAAATTGCCAGTCCTACAATATTTTGGGGTGGGTGTTTATTGGGGAACAACTGCATGAAGGGTCAATTGTACTTTCCCTCCTTACCGAGCGTTTTTATAAAAACAGAACATGACACATTTCTTTGCTTCTTTTTTCTTTCCAAGTACTCGGTGTTGTTAGCATTACAAAGGCTAAGCAACAAAGTATAAAAGGAACATTGTGAAAGAGGGGGCAGCGTGTGTAATCCTAAAGCTCAGCGTAAAGCAGTTACTGTGCAACTGGCCCCTTAACTTTAATAAAACGCAGGGGGGTGATAAAAAATACGGTCGAGGACGAATGATGACAAAGAAATAAAGAAGCAACATGATGAACGGGCCAAGGTGCACAGGGGGTCGCACCAGCAACTTCTGAACAGAGTATTATGTGGTGCAAGTCTCCATCGGATGGGAACACGCTGAGCATAGGATCAATTTAGGTTAGAGTTTTTACTGTGATAAGCTAAATAACTAATGCTGGATTCCTCTCTCCAAATCCTTTCTCGTTTTAAAGACATATCAACAGTGGGATGGAAAGTCATTACCATCCCATAAACTCAAAAAAATAAACAAATAAAAATATTAATATACAAAATAAAACATAACAAATCTAAGGAAATCAACATTTAAAAAGGTAAAACTTCTACACAGTGGTAATGAACACCATAACAAACATGTTACCTAACAAACGCTTTCCAGCATGATTAACTTGAAAGATTTCCCTTTTGCCTAGGCGGCCATTACATAGCAAAATAAAATCACATTAGGGTCATTCAGAGAAGGGCCATACAATGAAGAATCATAGATTTGACGAATTTCTGTAAAACATATCAAGGGTTAGTTCAATGTGGTCTCGCACAAAGACAGAGGTTGGATCCCAGGTACATCTACAATCCCAAACTAAACTTGGCATTGTAATCAATTGTAAAACTTTAAAAAAAACTCTAAGGTTATTATTCTTTCTTTTATTCCCGAGGTCAGAAATACGCACACAAACTATTTATTAGTGGTCTGCACCATGCCACTTGTCGCTTAGGGGATTTCCAGTCCATTGATACGGAGTTGGTACATAAAAAGAAAAGCTTATTAGAAGGGCATCAAATCATTGGTGTCACGAGGCAGTCATCCCTTACCAAGTTAATCGAATCTCTAAATTAAGCTTTACAGGTTTCTATATACTAAAGTTAATTTATTGGATATCTTCAGCCACCACATTCTATGCACATATGCAATGTCTGATTCTCACCTCACTGTATCTTATTAGAATCAAGCTTTATTTTTGTGAGAGATCAAAACATAATTCCTGCCACTACACTTACGCTTAGGTGGCATTCCTCATTTCCAATGGCTAACGAAAGCACGGCATCTGAAGGATATGGCGCATCATTTATAGTACATAAATTATAGCAGTGTTTCACAACATACCGCTAACAGCAGTAAGTGGTTGTCAGACCATATTATACAGGACCAAGTTCAACTTCTTACCGGTACATATTGACAAAGTTAGCTCCCATTGAAAGAGCTCCAGAGTGCAGGTCCAAGATGGAAGCCTAAGAAACAAGAGAAACACAGAATGCGATCATTTAGAGGCCATGATGCATAAACATACCAATCCACATTATTTTAGCTGGAAGCAGAAGTTACTCAGCATAAAGACTTTGTACCAGTAGTCCACTTTTCCTTTCTACAGACTCCAGGTATATTCACACCCTCATTATCAAGAGCAAATAAGAAAACAATTTCCCAGCAGATTATTGAAAAAAAGAATCAATTGAATGATTTTCATAGCACAGCCCCACTTTCAATGGGAAAGCCACACCAAAGCAGCAGAAGATGGGGGCGTGGTAGGGCACCTGTAAGAAGGGAGACATGGGCTACCAATGCAAGGATAAGGGAAGTAATTTGAACTTACTGCTATGTCAAGTCACCCTCCTCAACACTCCGGTGATAAACTACTGGGCACCCACAAATTATATTGGATTAACAGTAGGAACTGTATTTAGGCAAAATTGTTCTTTAATAATGCTGGTTCTAAAAAAGCTTGAACTTGAACCTGGTATCCAAGATGTAATGCTTACAGAAAGCATGTAGTATAGCGCAAGAAGTAAGTTTCCACATTTTATCTGCTTTGTTTGCTTGTTAGATGCTTATACAATAAGAATATACTGTTTCAAACCGCCCACAGGGCAGGAAGGGAGAAAGGTTGGGAAATACATTACAACAATACAACACAAAATTTAAGAGCAGAGGATAAGGGAGGGAAACAAACCTACAATGCCTTGTGAGCATTCAGAACCTACAAGTGCAGAAGGAAGGGGGAAGAGAGGGAAGTGATGGGGAATCTGAGCCCTGTGGAGAGCCATGGACCAAGTGCTAGAAATGCAGAGTGCTGGGCCGCGGGAGGTGTAAGCGCAAGTCTCCAGAGCAGAGGGTGTGCAAATGCAAAGTGCTGTGGACAGACAGAAGCTGGGAGGAATTGGAGGTAAAGGCCCCGAAGATGCATAAGCGCCAAAGACTCCGATTCAGCAACTGTAGGAGCAGAGAATGAGGGAAGGCGGAGGAAAAGAGGAAAATCTTAAGGAACTTCTGGAATTTGAGACGATCCTGTTCAAGGCGCAGGCAGAGGGGGAGGCTATTCCAGAGGAGGGTGCCCACAGAGGAGAGTGAGTGACCCCCTGCCCTCTGTTTAGCAAAACACTTGCACACAAAGAGTTGGTGCCAGAGGAGCGAAGTGGTCTAGAGGGAGAGTATTTATTGAGATAAAGATGGTGTGGTCCCTGGGCCCAGACAGCCTTGTGGAAGATGCAAGGGGATTTGAATTTAATCGGTGCAGCACCCGGGACCCAGCGAAGACTTTTTAGTGCAGAAGAACAACAAGTTACTTTCTTACCTGGTAACGTTCTTTCGATGGGATGGTCCGACGACGTATTCCATATCTATGACAGGTAATGTCCACAGCTGTGCTGCTTTGGAAAATCTTTGGCGTCTGCGTCCTGCGTCGATGACGTCGATGCGCCGTCCTCGAGGACCTCCTCCGACGGCCGACGTCACCCGATGTGATAAGTAGGACGCACAATGCCCTTAGCCTCAGTTATAGTTTTTTCCCTGAACGTGTGCCACCAGTTTTCTGCCAGTCAGACACCAAGGCCTTGCGGAACGTAAGCTGCAATCGCAAAAGAAATTCTGCAGCGGGGAAGGCAGGGAGGGAGCGATATGGAATACGTCGTCGGACCATCCCATCGAAAGAACGTTACCAGGTAAGAAAGTAACTTGTTCTTCGAGGGGATTGGGTCCTCCGACGTATTCCATATCTATGACAGACTCCCAAAGCAGTACCAAGCAAGGAGGTGGGAAAGAATTTAGAACACAAATTTAGCATGCCCAATCAAATTGCGGAATAGAGGACTGCCTTGCCAAAGGCCAGATCCTGCCCTCTGATGGAATTGAGGGAGTAGTGACGTACAAAAGTATGTACTGAAGTCCAGGTGGCTGCATCACAGATGTGACGAATAGGAACTCCCCTCTGCAGGGCAGTAGACGCAGCCACTCCCCTGGTAGAATGGGCCCACAAGCCAGCCGGAGGATCCTTACCCGCCAAGCGGTAACACTCGGAGATAGCTAAAATAATCCAACGAGACAAAGTCTGTTTCGTCACAGCTTGTCCCAAACGCTTTCCAGCGTAACCAATGAAAAGTTGATCGTCCACTCTGACCCGGGACATGCGCGAAATATAAAAGCTCAACGCTCTCCTAGGATCAAGCCTATGGAGCCTCTCCTCTTCCTTACCAGGATGTGGAGGAGGATAGAATGCCGGAAGAACAACCTTCTGACTCAAATGAAATTCCTAAACCACCTTCGGAAGAAAAGAAGGACAAACTCTAAGGACAACCCTGTCCTTATGAAACGCAGTGAAGGGTGGCTTAACTGAAAGTGCCTGTAACTCGCTCACTCTGCGAGCGGAAGTAACCGCAACCAAAAACACAGTTTTCAGAGTTAAAAGCCTCAAAGGGCAAGAATGTAAAGGCTCAAACGGAGCACCCATAAGAAACTTAAGAACAAGGTTGAAATCCCAACCGGGCACCAGAAAAGGTGACGGAGGGAACACACTAGTGAGCCCTTTCAAAAACTGCAAAATTAAAGGAATCCTAAAATAGGAACACTCTTCAGACGAGCGCTTAAATATGGACAGTGCTGCCAGGTAACCTTTAATGGTCCCCACTTGCAAGCCCCAGTGGGCCAAAAAAAGCAAAAAAGACAGAGCCATGGGAATGTCACATTCAAAAGGATCCACATTCTTAACTCTGCACCAGTCGCAGAACTTTCTCCAACGGCAACGGTACAGAGACTTTGTTGCCGGCCGCCTAGCCGAGAGCAACACCTCCATCACGTCTTCAGGGAGGTCCCAATCGTTATACCTCAACCTTTCAGAAGCCAAGCGTGAAGGTTGAGGGATCTGACCTCTGGATGGAGAACCTGACCTCCCTCCCATGAGAGCAGATCGTCTCGGTAGGGAAGACGACGTGGAGGGCAGATGGACAAATCGAGAAGGTCCGGGTACCACGTCCTCCGGGCCCACGCCGGAGCAATGAGGATCATCCGGGAACCGAAACTCCGTAACCTTCGCAGTACTTGCGGGATGACGGGGACTGGAGGAAACGAGTACAGCAGTGGGAATAACCACTCCACAACAAACGTGCCTCCTCAGGCTCCTTTTGGAGGAAATTCCCGCGAGCAAAACCTTTCGCACTTCCGGTTGACACTGGAGGCGAAGAGATCCACATGAGGGGTCCCCCAAAGGGCGAAGATCTCCAGGAGAATCTCCTGAGCCAGCTCCCACTCGTGAGAGATCGTGCTCTGCCAGCTCAGAGCGTCCGCCGTCTCGTTGTCGTCTCCGGCCAGATGAACCGCCGAGAACGAAACTAAACTTCCTGCTGGATGGCCCAGAACTCGAGCTGCATCGCCTCCCTGCACAGCGGAAGTGACCCTGCCCCCCCCTTTTTGTTGAGGTAGTGCACGGCCACCGTGTTGTCCGTTAGAATCAGGACACTCTTTCCACGCACAGTCGGCAGAAAAGCCTTCAGGGCTAGCCTGACGGCCCTCGGCTCCAACAGATTGATATGGAGTCTGGACTCCGACGGAGACCAACGACCGCTGACTGTCAACACGTTGGCATGAGCTCCCCATCCCGTGAGGGATGCGTCCGTCACAATCGTCACCTCCGTCCAGGGCAGCCAAAATGGGGCCCCCTTCATCAGATTGCCTTCGACGGCCCACCGCAGAAGGTCCTGGGCTACCGAGGGTGACACCTGAACAGGGTCCGACAGCCTGCCGGAGGACTGAGACCACTGGAGCTTGAGTGCCCACTGCAAAGATCTCATCCGCAGACGAGCCTCTGGCACCAGAAGAATGCAGGATGCCATGAGACCGAGCAGTCTCAAGAACTGGGACGCTGGGAGATCCTGGGCAAATTGAAACTTGTTCACCATCTGTTGAATGTGAAGAGCCCTCACCTGAGGAGGAAAACACTGCCCCAGGAACCTGCGAGCACTGCTCCGATGTACTGTAGCCGCTGCATGGTGTCAAATGGGACTTCTTTAAATTGAGGGAGAAGCCCAGCCTGTGAAGGGAGAGGCAGGTGACGGACAGATGATCCAGGACTTGCTCGGGAGAGCTCCCTCTGATCAACCAATCGTCCAGGTAGGGGTAGACGTGAATCCCCCCTTTCCTGAAATGCGCTGCCACCACCACCATGAGCTTGATGAAAACCCTCGGGGCGGAGGTCAATCTGAACGGCAGGACCCGAAACTGAAAGTGCGAGTCGCCAACCGCGAACCTCAGGTACTTCTTGTGCCTGGGATGAATCGGCACATGGAAGTAAGCATCCTTGAGGTCGGAGACACCAACCAGTCCTGAAGTTGAAGGGCCTGGAGGACTTGAGAAAGAGTCACCATCTTGAACTTGTCCTTCCTGAGGAGTTTGTTCAAACCGCGCAAGTCCATGATGGGTCTCAATCCCCCGTCTTTCTTCGAAATCAAAGAATAAGGGGAATACCATCCCTTGTTCCTCTCCGCTACAGGCACCAGTTCTATGGCGCCTTTCTCCAGCAGGGCTTGAATTTCCTGCGCAAGGAGCGGATCCGGACTCTGCAAAGAGAGGTTCCCTGGAGGATTGTCGTGAGGCCTCTGCCGAAAAGGAAGACAGTAGCCGTGGGTTATGATCTCCAGAACCCACACATCTGAAGTAATGGCTTGCCACTCTACAAGATGCACCGCCAGCCTTCCCCCAACCGGCGAACCATGGGACCTGGCCTCATGACTGAGTGGTAGCGGCTGCGGCGTTGCCTGAGGGCAAAGAGGCAACTGCCCGAGCGGCCTTGGCACCTCGAGTACCTTTGTTTCCACCTCTGGCACTCTTACGATGGCCTCTTTGACTGCTAGCTCCCCTCGCTTTACTGAAGGACGAGTAATAGTGAAAGGAACCTCCCCTCCATTGCTGTCCCCTAGGACGAAAAGGCGGAGGTTGGCGAACTGCAGCGCCCAACTACTTCGCTGCAGCGTTGGAGGTCTGCAACCTCTCAAGGCTCTCGTCAGCTTTGCTGCCAAAAAGGTGTTCACCGGCAAAGGGCATGTTGAGGAGCCGGAACTGCACATCAGGAGCGAACCCAGACTTCCGCAACCACGCAAACCTGTGCATTAGGGTGCTCGCCGCCATGGACTGGCTGACACAATCTGCCAAGTCCAAACCCGACTGAACGGCCTCACACATGGCATTCTTGCCATCCTGAACCATAGCAAGGAAACCATCCCGTTCGTCCCCTTCGGGAATATGTTCAGCCGCTAATGCAACACAGTTCCACAGAGTGTGTGTGAAACGAGACCAGGCACATATGGAGTTGGCCGCCTGAAGCGCCATACCCCCGGAAGAAAACACTTTCTTCCCTCAGCCGTCAAAACGTTTGTAGTCCCTATCCGGAGGGATGGTAGGATACGACGCCTGCTTTGCCAGGGCCGAAGCCTCCTGCACCACCAAACTCTCCGGAATGGGGTGCCTAGACAAGTAGCAGGGGTCGCTACTGGCCGGAGGGTATGTTCGCGACAAAGACTTGCCCACTGCCGGGAGACTCTCCGGAGCAGTCCAAACTGCCGCCACCCTTCTCTGCAGAGCCATATGAAACAGCAAAACCGGGTCAGTGGGGGGACCAAGATCAAGGATGTCCGTGAGATCATCCTGAATGAACTCCCCTGGGGGAACAGACCAACCCAAGTACTCGGTGACCCGAGACATAAGGCGCCGATATGAAGAATCGGCATGAGTGCCAGGCTCTGGCCTACAAAACTCCACCTCCGGAGAGGTGTCCAGTCCACTGGCATCATGCAGCGACTGCCTCAGGTCATCAAACTGGCTATGACCCGAGATAAGCTCATCTGGAACCGTAACCGGAACCAAGCCATCATCAGAGCCTTCATCACCCTCTGAAATGTACTCCAGGCGGGGAGAGGAAGACCCCTGGGGACCAAAGCAGTGCCTGACCTTAGCCAGAGCCTTCCTAGGGGCAAATCCCATGCCACAGGACCCCTCCGACACCACCGCCTCGAAAGGCGTCGAGGGCGCTGAACGAGTCGGCGCCGGCATCGACAGAAAAGGTGCCGGCGTCGAGCGAATCGGCGTCAACGTCAGCTGCAGTGCCGCCAGCATCGACGCCGTCGACACATGCCTCGAAGCCGGAGCTCCGAGCGTGTCTCTCGACGACCTAGGCGCCGACGGCATCGACGACCCCCTCGGAGGCAGAGCCTTGAGAGAAATCGTCGATGAACTCGGCGCCACATGCGTCGACGTCTTCTTCGAAGACAGCACAGGATCACGCGATCTCGAGCGCGTCGAGGACCGGGACCTGGAACGGGCATGGCGAGAATGGCTACCCTTGTCCGGGCGGGACCTCTCCCGCGAGCCGTGCCGACCACCGACCAGTGCCGACCGACCCCACTTGGAGGCGCGGACTGACCGGTGCCCTGCGATTCAAGAATCGCTAGCATCTGCTTCCCGAAGGAAGCCCATTCCTCCGGTGTCGCTTGCATGGAGGGATAAGCGACCCGCCGACGGGCGTAGTCCTCGGAAGAGGACGGGGAAGGCGACCGATGCCGGCGCTTCCGGGAATGCCTCGAAGAGGCGGAGGAGTGGCGAGACTGACTCCTGGAAGGAGACCCACTGGACTTCCGACGATGACGCAGAGAGTCGCCCCTTGAGTTATCCGTCGAAAGCCCCGCAGACCTCGACTTCCGGGGCTTAGACACCCGGCCTACCGACAGCTTCTTCTTGCGTTCCCGCAAGGCCTTTGCTGTGAGCGACTGGCAGTCGACACAGTCGTCCGTATCGTGGGCCTCCCCGAAGCACCAGAGACAGGTGTCGTGCGAGTCCGTGACCGACATCTTGGACCTACAGTCCCCGCATTTCTTGAAGCCCGGACGCGGGGTTGAAGACGAAGTAGACATCGCCACGAAAAGGTCTTCACAAAAAACCGAACAGGTTCAACAAACCGAGAATTGAAAACTGCAAACTCCAAAGAGTCGAGGCGTACCGAGATTCACGAAGCAAACATTTTCGCGGAAAAAACGCAACTGAGGCTATGGGCGTCGTGCGTCCTACTTATCACATCGGGTGACGTCGGCCGTCGGAGGAGGTCCTCGGGGACGGCGCATTGACGTCATCGACACAGGACGCAGACGCCAAAGATTTTCCAAAGCAGCACAGCTGTGGACATTACCTGTCATAGATATGGAATACGTCGGAGGACCCAATCCCCTTGAAGATGCAGTCTTTGGGCTTGAGGCCAGGGATTCGTCTCACTGCCCTATTCTGGATAAGATTCAGGAGGAGGCTGTTACAGTAGTCCAGACTAGAGAGAACCAGGGCTTGAGTCACATTGAGCCTCTGAGGGAAAGTGAGAAAGGGTAGAATTCCTTTGAGAAGGAAGAGCTGATAGTTGGACTTCTTGGCGATGTCCTTAGCGTGAGGGAGGAAGAAAAGAGTAGGAAGATGACTCCAAGGTTTCTTGCTTCAGTTGAAGGCGCGCATGGGGGAGCCCAAGGAGGAAGGCCAGAGTGAAGGGAAGGAGGAGGGAGCAGGGGTCCCAACGGGAAGGATCTCAGTTTTACAGGTGTTGAGGCAGAGATCATTGGAGGCACACCAGGACTGGATGGCAGATAGGCAGTTAGGGATGATGGAGGGTGCAAGAGGATCAGTAGGGAGTCTGAAGAAGAGCTGTGTCTCCTCTGCGTAACACTGGAACTTTGTATTTCAATTTGAATGATAGGATTGGTACTTCAACTAGAAGGGTTGCACAGAGTATATACATGCAGCTGACGCAATTGTATTTCTGTGTGCATTAGCAAAGTTCCTAAAATGTGTGGGTAGTTATAGGCCAGGTAATGGGGTGGGGTGTGGCAACATACAAATATAGTACATAACTGCAATGAAAATTACAAACATTAATCAGGTTGGAATGGGACAGAGTGATCGGATAAGGAGAGATACACTAGGTGGAAGACATTTTCTGGCAGGCAGGCGGATCTTCACCCTGGTCTTAAACACCTCCATTGACATGGTAGAGATACGGTTGGGCTCTACAAATGAACACTCCTGTGCTAAACTCTGTTTAGTCTTATGATCTGGATAAGTCTGTGCAAGGTCATGGGTTGGTAGAGGTTAACCCACACCTCAAGTAAGGTGAAGGTAGACAGTCCTGGTTACCTTGCAATTTTTGTTTTTTAGTGAATCACGTGCATAAAATGATTCTCGCGCTGAATGCAGTATTTCTTAGTGAAACATTTTTAATAGTTGCAGTGTAGACATGCAGTCTAATAGTGGTCAGCCGACAAGTGTTTCGACTCAGAGTGGTCCTTATCAAGGCAAGGCAAGGCAATTAAGTAGAAAATGGGGATGTTGCCCCAGGATGAGCCTCATGTGGTGTGATTATGAAAATGTTTTGCCCAGAATTGGGTCTATCATTGTCCGATGTTGTTGCTCTCGCTCGTTTATTACGCAGAGGATGCGCATATTGCAAGTTATCGCTCCACCTTGTACAATTCTCTGTTGCCATCACTGAAACTGCGCTTTTACAAGTCAAACATCCATACATCATCTCGACATTCTAAACAGTATCCTCTTCTCATTCCTCGAGATGTGTTTGAGGCAATTGACAGTAGATCATTCTATTCTCGGCTCCTCATTATCGTCTTTATCTTCATGTATCTGGGTCAGCTCTTTCCTGGGTTTCCTATCACTGGACCATTCCAATTCTGTTTCTTGGATCAGTGACTCCCTTTTGCTCTCTCCCTTTGCACTTTGGCTCCATTCGTGGCCCCCTATCATTCTCACTTCATATTATTCCTCTCCCTTCTCATCTTTTTGTATTCTCTTACCATTCCGACCAAATTGATGGGTCCTCACAAATTGTCTTTTTCCTGTTAAGCAACCAAGGCCCTCTCATACTATCTTAATTCTAAATAACAGATTTTCTTGACCCCCTTGTCCTTCTCCATATGACTGTCCTTTTCCATCTTCTTTCCTCTGGATTTCTGTAACACTTGCCTCTGGTGCCCTGCAGGAGTGCCTGGTCTGGACTCTCTGGAGCACTGCCCTCTGCAGTGGGATGGGGTATTGACGTGGTTCAGACCACTCCCTTCCCACTGTCCAGTGAATGGCTATGGCCCAGTGGCCGGTGCAATTGGGAGTGGCCTGGTAAGGTTTCCTGGACCCACTAGTAATATTGGCCCAGGCCGGCTGTGGCGCATGTGGTGCTCTGGAGGGTAAATGTTTGTGTAAAGCAGTGAGTACCTGCTCTGTTATCAGGTTGCCTGCAGTGCAGCATGCGCGCAGCGCTAATAAAGTTCTGTTCACTGTATGAAGTCTTGTCTCTTTCTGCTGGCTTGCAGCGCGGAGTCCAAGAGCATGCGTTATGCTAATAGGTCCCTGCGGGTCTTTGCAGGTGCTGTGTCCAATTGGAGCGAGGTGTGAGAGGCCTCCGGAACGTTAGCGAGTGAAGAACAATGGCAGCCGACACAGTTAAGCGAGTTTGCAGGGATTCAGGGGAGCCTCGTTATGGGTAGTAGAACGCTTACTGTGTGTCTCCTTTATTGCAGAAATGAAGAGCTGCTGCAGTGAAAGACGTTTCATTTCTCCGATTCAATCAGGCAAGTATGCAAAAGGCAGCTGGAGCATGTATGAGCTGCAGGATTCCACTAAAGCGAGATGTCCAGTGCAAGAAGATTCCGGGAAGCTGAAATCCTCTGTGCACGTGAGCTCGGAGATAGTGGGAGCGGTAAGCATTACACTGCTAACTTAGTGAGCAGAAGAAGGCTAAGCACAGGGTGTGGCCTGAGGGGTGGTTTTATAGCCTCGGGCTGCACCCTGCAACACTAGACCACCACGGATGCCGAAAAAAAGGGCAATTTGGGGCCTTCTTGGGTGCCACACCATGTCCTAACTTGACAGCCATGTTGGGGGAGGCTGCTAGTATTTCCCAATGGATGCTTATGCAAGCCGGAAACCCTTAAAGTCCAGACTTGGCCCACATTGTTCTGCCTGTACCAATGGTTATGTGAGGTTGTGCCCTGTCTCCTGCTAGGGTTCATGACAATTTCCTTTCTCTTTCTTCATCTGCTGGAAATCTAGGTGTCATCTTGGCCCTATGTGGCAAGGCAGAGTAAAGACTCTTACTGGGAGGTGTCATGATTGGGGCTGTACTACAAAAAGACAAACCTATCTTTCCCTATGTCTAGAGGGGTTTCCCAGCCTCAACCTAGGGAAAACTTGGGTGAACATCAGGATGTCAGCCAACGGTAAAATGTATACCGTCCTCTGTCTCAAATGCTTTTATTCCCCTTTTTGGTAGTCTCCAATTCTTCAAGGGGCAATCTATCTTCTACCAATTCTCTGAGTTTCACCGCTGTAAGAAAGGAGATGGTTCCCGAGTCTTTCTTGACTCTTGATG
This sequence comes from Ambystoma mexicanum, assembly GCF_040938575.1. NCBI lineage: Eukaryota > Metazoa > Chordata > Amphibia > Caudata > Ambystomatidae > Ambystoma > Ambystoma mexicanum. Next base: position 692,876,867 of record NC_090926.1, on the reverse strand, counting down.
CCTTCTATGGCACCCCTGTGATGAAGGAGATTACTCCTGATGCACTCTTGCTTGGTATAACATTCTTTGTCCCCACTGTGACAACGAAGATTACTTCTGATGCCATCTTGCTTGATGCTATGCTTTTGTGTCACCACAGTGATGGAGGAGATTACTCCTGAAACACTCTTGCTTCTTACGACTTCCTCTGTCACCACTGGGATGACAGTGATTACTCCTGATCTACTCTTGTTTGACTCTGCGTGGAAACTGTCCAGATCCCACTCAGTCTTCCCAGCATTCCTGTTACCTGCTTCTGCTTGGGAATACGGCTTTGGTCATTCCCGGGGTCGAGGGCACTCTGTTCTGCAGTTCTGGGTTTCATCGCGGCTCAGCGGCAGGTGGTCTCTGACGTGTTTGCAGACCAAACGTTCCACCTTTCTGTGGTCAGGAAACAACCACGACTATTGCAGTCTTGGTCTGAGCCGGCTTCCTCATGACTCACCGGATCTTTTGGTGACGTACCGCCTTCCACGTCTGACAGCTTCAGCATGCCTCCAAGACACCCGGTTTGAATCTCCCGGGCTTGGCTAGTGTTCTGCTGCTTTTCAGAGTCTCTCTCTCTCTCTCTCTCTCTCTCCCTCTCTCTCTCTCTTAGTCCATGTTTACTCTCCATTTCATATTGTTGACTCCGCCCTTGTGTAATGTCAACTCCAGGTTGCAATGCTTCAGTGGCAATCTGCATGCCTCTCAAAGGCAACCATGTCACAGTATTTAGTGAATTCTGCATATTGTTAATCCACATGTTTCCTCCACTCGTCCTCATCCCAGCATTCTCCACACTTGTGAAAGTCGTAGCTTTAGCATAACATATGGTATTTCTGACAATTGGGGGGGGGGGGACAGCCAGGGTAAGGTATTTTGGTATAGTTTGTCCGGGAGGCTTTTGCCCAGGTGGACGTCCTTGTCCCCAGGCGGGGTATCCATCCCTATGAGGTTCTCCCTCAATTTACAACCCATAGGGGGACTATTGGGTAGTGGTCTTACCTCACAGGAAAGGGCTCACCTTTGGGAGAAATGACAGACACTAGTGAATCATCACACCTATCACCTAACTTTTCAGATCACATTTCCTCTCTTGTTCATACCTGTTGCTATATAATATTCATAAAACGTGACCTTTTATCAATTTCTCTGCTGCTAAAATTCATATATTATACTCGGTTTTTTCTTTCAAACTACTTCTACCCTCATCTTGAATCTTCCTGGATATGCTCAATTCCCTCGTCAGTCAATATTTTATTCAGATATTTGTCTTCTTGTCTGCTTCCTACCCACTCTCAGATTTCTGCCCCTCACGGCTCTTCATTGGAACCTTTCCTGCCTGCCTCCAGTTATGCATTTTATGTATTGTTGTGTGCCTTCTTTTCACTCTGCCCTTAAAGCATACTATCCTTGGTGGTGAATTGCAGGAAGTTGCCCTCATTTTACAAGGGGACTGGCTGCTAACTGATCTGCATCCCAGAGGGTAGAAGAAGCAGGATTCCCTTGGATTGCCACTCTCCTCTGAGAAACAATATGCTGTTTTATACATTGTGGATAACATAACCATAAGCCTCACAAGCACCCACAGTGACCGTCTCCAGGACGGTTCACGGAGGTGAAGTAATTCCTGAATCTGAACAATTTGTACCTTTCAGCTACCTGCATTCAGCTACCTGCATACCATGAGAGAGCAGCTGTTGGGCAGCCCGTGGGTGAACTGAGCTATCAGATGGGAACACTGCACTCAAGCATCCAGCAAACCCAGACCACTGCAGTCTCGTAAACGGTCACACAAGAGATTCCAATATTACACTGCACATATTTGAAGCTGTGGAACAGACAAGGCAGATTACTAGAGGCACTTCAGCTAATAATAATGACTTACCATCTAAATAAAGGAAAGAAGGGTAAATGGGCAATCAGTAGTCCCAAGAGAGGTTGCCCGAAAGGAGGACTAGTCCTGTGGTGGTTTACAGGCAGCTTCACTGTCCCCATGTGTATAAAAGGAGCAGAAGAAGGCCAGTAAAATGTGCAAGCTAGGAGGAAGCAGATGTGGTACTTGCCACTCCCTGGACCGAAAGGGAGATTTCTACCTGTATCTAAGTAGCATACATGGCTGGTGGAGATCCGGCAGAAGCTCTGCCAGACCCAAGGAAGAAACCACACCACTTGGAATGCTGGTGTGCAAGAGTTGGAACCCACAAGAGGGCTGTCCCACACAGACCTGGCAGAAGGCATGAGGACGGAGACCTGGATTATGCCAAGAAACTCCAGAACCTAGAAGAGACCCTATTAGGAGGGAACGCTATATTTTTGAGTGGGAAGTGCCCAGGATTGATGGGGAAGAAATTCTCATTTTATCTGACAGAAGGCAAACATTGCAGAGAAAAGGACAAACTCTAGAAACCAAGGAAAGTCTGGACGGGAGCCCTAGACGAATAATGAGGGCTGCAACAGGAGACCAACCAAGAAACCTGAGAGAGGAAGGGGTTGTGAATACTCTCTGCAGCCCCAAGCAACCAAAGCCAAAAAGCTGGAGACAGAGTACAACTTGGCTGTAGGGGAAAGATGAACACTACAAGTAAAATAATAGGTTAAGAGAGTGTGTTCAATACCTGCCGAGACAAGCAACTAATTCAAATACAAAGTAAGGGGGAAGACTAACATCTCAGAGAGGGGCAGAAAGAACAAAGAGGGAAGAGAGGCATGGGTGAATATAGAGGGGAGAAGGCAAAGAAGAGAGGGGGAGAGAGAGAGAGAGAGAGAGGTGAATACTCCACCGCGCCTCCCACAGGCACTTCGCATACACATATAAATCAAAATTCAAAAACAAGATATCAGCGGAGTACATCGCTCACGTAAATAACATTTGTCCAGGTTCCATCACACAAGAACAACTTGATCCTCCCCAGCTGCAATCATATCCACCGAAACAGGTGGACCATTAGGTTTTTCAACCCAAACCTTTTCACCCGGCACCATAGTATCTAACAAGCCAAAACCCTTGTCCCCACAAATAGTAATACCGTGGGTGGCTCTCCTTTTCTCACTATGGACATTTTCACAGGCACCAATATCCGTTGGGCAACTCGGTCCCCCTTACGTATAGGCAACATATTTTCACCACTGTTTATGAGAATAACCTTGATTTCTCCCTGATAATCTGCATCCACAATCCCTCCTAACACTTGAATGCCTTTTAGAGCTAGTCCGGATCTAGGGGCAATCAAACCCATATGTTCAGGCGGAATTTGCACCCCAATACCGTACCAATTACCACAATACCTCTAGGCTCAAGTCAGATTTATCTCTTGCATGCAAATCCACCCCAGCTGATTCAGGAGTGGCATGATAAGGAACTAATGCACCAGGAGACATGTCCCAGGACAACAGAGTTTCCACAACTCTATGGGTTCTAAATTGCAAGGCTGGTGTTAACATGCGCATCAATGGAGTCTCACCGTTTGCAATGGGACGGTTATTAAGTATCTGAACAGCCCCCAATATGCGTTCTCGCCACCCTTTCTAATTACCCTCCTCGTGTTTGAGGAACTTTGCCTTCAAAAATCCATTCACTCTCAATTAACCGTGAAATATCCATTCAATTCCTTTTTCCTGACAATAGTCTAAAACCAACTTTCCCTTAAAGTGGGACCCATTGTCGCTCTGTATTTGCAAGGGAACACCATAATATACTGCCACTTGATCAAACTATTTACATCGTATTCATTATGTGGCTCTTTTACATGGTAACACAATTAAGTAGCCAGAATATGTGTTTACAATGGTAATGCATATTGACAACCCCTGCTAATCGGCATGGGACCGATGTAATAGATTTGGCAAATCTGTCCGGGCAATTTGCCTCGCTTCAACTTGCCATGAACAATATGTGGAATAGATGTTTGCTTCTGATGTTGACTCATGGGATACTGTAGAATTAATGTTTTCACAATCTCTAACAGGATGCTGATTCCCCTTGTGCCCACCTGATAGCTTTCTCTCCAAGATGTCCGCTCTTCTGGTGGGCCCATTTAGCAATCCCTTCCAAATCCTCTTCCTCAGCCCTCGCGTCCATTAATGCAATTTTTGCATGTTCATCTGCAACAGAATTGAACCACTGTTCTAATTAATCCGTTGCACAACGTGTGTCTACTTGATACAGTTACTGTAGTATGCGTTAGCATCTCAGCAATGTCTTTCCACAATGCCTTCCCCCATACATCTTTAGCATGAATCTTCCACCCATTTTTCTGCCATGTAGGCAACCCCATCACCAACCCATTTGCAACGGACCATCAGTCTGTACAGATGTGACTACTCCTGATCGTCTCTTGTTTCAAAGCCTGATGTACTGCATATAATTCACCAAATTGGCTACTCTTCCCTTTTCCCGAGGTGGTTAACACTTTTTTCAATTTGAGATATTAGGCTACAGCCTTCCAATGTCTTCGACTCCCAAATACTTGGCGGAGCTATCAGTAAACCAGGCATGTTCAACTTGCTCACTCGACAGCTTTCCATATGAGTATCCCAATTGAACGGGAGATTCACCAATTGTCCCTTCCTCATTGGGTTCCAAGTCCGTTAACGGGTCCCTGCCATTTGTTCGTGCAATTTGCCTACTCCACCCTTTCCTGTCTTGGCACAATCTTGAATGTACCATTTCCATTTGATGATACTCGCCTCTTGTGCATGCCCAATTCGATGTATTTTAGGGGAACTCAGTACCCATTGAATGATAGGTATTTCCGGTCAGATCAATACACCATAACCTACCGTCATTTGTTCGGTATCTACAAGTGCCCAATAACAAGTTAACAGTTGCTTTGAAAATGGAGTATATCTGTCACCAGCGTCAGGTAACTTGCGACTCCAGAACCCTAAAGGCACCCGTTTCCTGTCCTGTTTTTGCCACAAACTCCAGTTGGCATGTGCACCTTGGACAGATACATTATTTCAACCTCAGCTTCCCCCAATGGTCATAAATCGAGCACTTTCTGAATGGTGTCTTTGCCGAATTGGAACGCTCTATCTTGCTCCTCACCCCATTCAAAATTTAATTTCTTACGTGTTACTTTGTAAAGGGGCGCCAGAATTCGTCCCACATGGGGTATGTGTTGTCTCCAAAATCCAAACAGCCCAATAAATTGCCGAGGTTGTTTTTTAATCCTCAGAGTGGAAAACTCGAGGATCTTTTGTTTTGCTTTCAGCATCATTTTGCAATGTCTATTGTGCCACTGAATTCCCAGAAGAAATAAAATAGCTGTTTCTGCCGGACCTTGTGATTTAGTCTCATTTATTTCCTTAGATTAGTATTTCCTCAATGTAGTGTACGATCTGCACATCCGGCTTGCGCAGGATTTTGTCCAAATTTTCTGCCACCAGCCGGTGACAGATTGTTGGACTATGCATATAACCCATTGGTAAACGCTTGAACGTATAATGAATCCCTTTCCAGGAGAATGCAAACTGCTCCTGACATTCCTCAGCAATTGTAACGGTGAAGAAGGCATTAGCCAAATCCAACACTGCGGAAATGCATGGAGGATATGGGCAGCTGGATGTCATCCAACTGGCTGACTGAGGTACTGGTTGCCGGTCCATCCTCCCCCCAGTGGTTCTGGACCTCTGACTTCTGGCCGCTCTCTCCCCACACCAGTATCATCGGTCAGAAATCTAGGGGTTAGACTCCCTGGCCATGGAAGAACAGGTGGCGGCAGTATGCAATGCTGGCCATTTCAAAATTCGGATCTTACGGAAGGTACTCCCTTTTATCCCTACAGCCTGCCAAGCCTGTGAGGTGGCTGCCTTGGTATTAAGTAGCTTGGACTACTGTAACTCACTTTATCTGGGCCAACCTCTTTATTTAGCTAAACGTCTGCAGCTCCTTCAAAATGCAGCTGCCAGAGCTATCTTCAGCCAGTTCTTCAGCACTCATATGTCCCTGCTACTGAGGCAACTGCACTGGCTCCCCATAGAAGCCCGTGTCATGTTTAAATCTATGTGTATGGTCCACCGAGCTTTCTACGGCATTGGAGCTGAGTATCTTCAAGCCCAATTTGTGCACTACAGGCCTCCCTGCCTCCTATGTTCTCAAGCAGCCCTTCTTCTTGTGGTTCCCTGGCATAGGCTGGCTCGTTCAGGTGGTCGTACCTTTTCTACTGTAGCCACTAATGCCTGGAACAAACTTCTGCATGCTCTGCGGAGCACTGCTGATCATTTCTGCTTTCAACGTAAATTGAAAACCTTATTATTCTAATGGCTCTCCTCCCTGTTTATGTCTCTGCTAGCTGCCACTAGCGCCATGATGTCTTCGGCGTACGTGTGCTCAATAAATTCCTATAACATAACATGTTCCCTGTACATTTTCAATTAAAGTCACTGCATCCGGGACTGCCGGTATTAGCAGAGGAGTATGTTTATTCAGCTCGCGATAATCAACCAACATCCCAACATCCTGTTTTTTTTAACAGGCCAGATCCGATTGTTCCAAGCCGTGGTCACGGGATCACAACACACCGGCTTCTACATATCCTTTAATGGTTTCCAAAATCTCCTTTTGCCCCCGGCAATCTGATATTGTTTCATGGACACTATTTTGGTGGCTATCAGAACCTGCACCGGGGGCATCTTTAACTGTCCCACAACCACAGGGGTAGGGGTTGTGGCTGGGGGAGGGGGAAAAAGTGAACGCACTGACCCCAAGCTGATAGAGTTTACCTCCCAATCCAAGGGTCAATCCTTCTAGAATATCAAATCCAATAATGTATTCAGGAATTGGGACAACCAATACTTGACAGGTATCCCTTTCCAAATTTCCAATGTTCATACTCATGTTTGTTTGAAAGGCAGGGGTCTCTTTGCCTCCCAACCCTGTAATTATAAAATATCGCCCCTTAAGCCTCGAACGATTTCATTGCATCAATGAGGTCTATGCCCCATTATCAATTAAAGCGTGGACCTCCTGTATGTTTCCTGATTGCCAAAATAATTTTACGTTCACATGAGGTTGCCTATCTATCTTAATTTGGGCATTTGTTACCAGAGTTTGACCGTCATCCTATTCATATTGAGAGTGCATGTTTCTGGATTCCATCTCCACCATCGCACTCACCATTTTCCTAAAATCAGCATATGTTGGCTGAGATTGCGTGGACATATCGGATGACGCACCATCTCCCTTATCAGGAGGCGATGCAAAATAATCCTCCTTCCTCTCCTGTTTATGTACTTCTTGGCGTTTCACCCGTTTATGACGCTCCTTCCCATCCAAACCTCGCTTCTTACACAATTGGTACATTTCTCGTATTTCAATCCCATCAATATCCCCTTGTGGCACCCCGTCTTTGAGTAACGATAGGAACATATCCTTTCTGGATAAGTGCAAATCACGGCTGTCAAACCTCTTCCCAGGAGTGCGTCTTTCACTTTGTCCCTCCCTCTCCAGATCTCAGGGTCTTTCCTCTGTCTTTTCCCATTCTCCTAAATCTGCCAATTGTCTAATAGCATCCACCACCTCATCCGTTATTTTGCCTGTCATTCCTACCAATAGGGTCCTTATGACATTTTTATATGAGGGGGGCGGGGTGTTGCGGATAATGGCATTTCTGGCTGAGACAGACAACCCCATAGGTTCTGGATCATCTAAATGGATTGCCTCTTTCATGACATGTTCCCTCACTCTTTGAATAGCCTCTTTCAGCGTATACCATTTCTTTTCCTGGGTCGGCCAACCTGAGGCGATAGGATACTTGCAATTACATCCTTAGGCCGCTAATTGCAGCAAGGACATTTGAGACTCTTCCCCCATCTGCCTCTCGTGGCAGAGGACCCGCACGTAGAATCAGAGTCCATCGCATCTACGTGAAGACCTGCTGCCCCCCCCCCATCAAGTAACCTGACCATCCAGGTCAGCAAGGGTTCTCTAGCCCTCTGCGTTAATCGGTTAACTATTTCCCCAACTTCTTGCTGTGAATAATCCTCCAGTGCAGTCATATCTACTACCCCTCCTCTGGGATTACGCCCCACCCTTCGTTGTGTCAATCGGTTAACCACTACCTCTTTACAATTAGGTTCTGATTTGGGTATGACTTCTGGTTCCGAACCACTTCCAGTACTAATACTATCAAATACGTCTCTGTCCCAGTGATCGGGATCTCAGTCCACCCCTGTGGTGGCAATCACAGTTGCTACCTTACGAGAATTCACTCTCCCTCGTCTTTTTGTATTAATAACGAGCCACCCTCACAGCCGCTCGCTCGGCTACCACCTAGTATTTATCAGCTTTATCATGATACAATTTCATCTGGAGCTGCTGCATAAACGCACATTGTTTTTCAGCTGCCAGCTCTTTCTCCAATTTCAGGACATTCAACTGTAATTCCACATTCTGCTGATGTATTTTCCAGAAGGCATGTAACATAATCCAGCCCCTCCTACCTAGAGCCGAACACTCCTTCCCTTTTTCCATCAGCACCTGTTGCAGACAACCCACTACTTCAGCTGGACTCGCCTCTCCTATACTGGTGTCCTATTCCTCACTCAAACCCACACCACAAGCCCAAGTTTGTGCGACTTTGTCATACGGACTCTTAGTCCACCCCGGAATGGGTCCCCTCAGGACAGCCTGTGCCTCTGGAGCTTTCTTTTTTCCTAAATAGAGATCTCATGTTACCAAATGGGTATTATACGTCCCCCATCATTAAAATCACACCACACACTACTCACTTCCCAAAGGCTTTGCCTCTTCGAGTCCAATATCTTGTATCTCATAATATTGGCAGGGAACTTTGGCATAAATATCAGCACAAAGACCTTGTTCACAGCGCCAATTGTTTTGCTTTATCTTGGCCACATGTGGAGACCTCATACTTACGCTCTCTGGACACCTGCAAAATTAGTTATTGGACTCAGATAGGAAAAGTATTACACATAACACGTTGGTTATAGATATAATAAAAATGGCATGTAACAGTCCCTTTATTCACTAATAAAATACAGAAAGAAAAATAAACACAATCGGTTATACATAGACAAAGAAAAAACTCATCCTGTTAGGATTGTTGGAGAAGACACCTTCATGTTGGCCATTATGACACTGCTTAGTCCTAACAGCAGGTAAGCTAAGAGACTGATCGTTCTAACGGGATCTGTAGTGGAGCGTCCTCCCTCTCAGTGAGACTCCATCACCCGGGTGTCCAAATTCTAACTGCTCTTCAAAGAGGAAAACCTCTTCTCTTTATGGGGCTACTTTCAAGCCCTGCCCCTCAATGGTTACCATGCTGCCCTCAGCCGAAAAGAGCCAACAATAAGCATGAGGCGCAAAAAGAGTGGAATATTCCATCTAGAAGAAGGAAAAAACCCAACTTCTCTCCTTGCTTTCGTTCCCATTGCCCCTTATCACTGCACATGCAGAGCGCTCCGATTCCCTTTCTGGCTTGTCCTTCGGTGGACAATACAATAACTATTCTCCCTGGCTCGGCCACCTGATATAAATATGCAACCTTGTCTTTGTAGCAGGAATACATGTTTACTTGCTGAGCCCACAAAAACTTAGGTGTTCATCACTGTTTCATAGCGGTGAATGGAAGTGAGTATCCAAGATGGCCGCACATCGGCACCATGTTTTCTGGCTCATTTCGCACACGCACTACATCACCCTGTGGTCTGCTAAATATCATAATCCACCTTCATTCTAACACAATGGTTATGATCATATAAAACTATTTAGGTTCCTTGTCACCCCCTTTACCCACCTACTGAGGCCTAAGGCAGGGTTGCAGTCTCGCTCCCTGCTGTTTCAATCTTTACATTTCTGATTTGACACTTCTGGTTGTTTTCTTACTAAAGTAGCATATGCTGACGACATTCTTCTACTAGACTACACCGCATTAGTCTTCAAAAAACCCTTACCGCAATGAAAACATATCTACTTAAGAATGAGCTAAATAGTTAAATACCCATAAAACTAATTTAATTCACTTCAACAGTAAAAGAAAACTGACCTCCTTTTCTTGGCACATCGAGAGGTCCAGACTTGACCTCGTTACTGTCTGGACACGTTACTTATTTAGGATTCCAAATTTACGACAAACAGCCCACAGCTTTTATTGTCATCTGAGGAAGAGTGGGCTATTATTTTCGGCACAAATGAAACAAATGAGCCAAAGATACTGACGATTTTCTCTTACTCCATTAATTCATTTCTATAATGGAAACGGATTTCACAGACTAACTTTTGCTTGGAATTATGTCTGGCTGCGATTTCTGGCTAAGCTTCAGTACAGGGCGGTTTTGGGTCTCCCAAACTGGGATCCTGTTTTTGCAATCTGCTTCAAACTAGGCCTTGACTCTCCAAGACCCTGCATACAATGGAACCTACTATCATTGTATTTCAAACTTCTCTCCCCTCCCAAGAACACACTATTTGTAGATGTATACTCTTTTAGTAGATCTATCAAGAGTTCCTGACTGAATTGACTCGCATCTACTCTTGACGCCCTTCTCGATAACTTGCATGGTAATTCCTGAAACCTTATTGAGCGCCCTAACCAGGTTAAATGAAAATTGTGGTAGTGTCACTGTATTATTAGACATGAGACTTTGGCTTGTTATAAACTTGACAAGATGATTTAAGAGGAAGAAAAAAAAACGTGTTTCCCCACCTGGATACTTGTGTACGTTTCCTAATCCTCAGTATAGCAATATTATTTTTAAGGTTCCAATTGAATATCTCGTTGTGCGTTGAAATTCTGAGCATTCAAGCTGAGCCACGAGTTCTTACTGAATCATGTAAATATTGCAATAAATCGAGGCGATCATAATCATGGAGACATTTGTTGAGTGAATATTTGTTCATTCTACAGACTCGGCTGATTGGTTTTGGCAAAGACTGTTTCAGGGAACCTCATTGGCTTGGACTATATCTCAAATTAATTAAAACAATATTGTGCAAAGCTGCTTAGCTCCAATACCTTTTCCATTGCACATCTATTATTTCAGTGACTGCTTCATATCAGAGTTGCTTTATGGTTTTAACTAGTTTAGAGGAGGAGCCAAGTACCTCTACCGGAAGTTCCGCCCCTATTCTGCCTATATGTTGGCAACCGGAAATTGTGACATGCGCAATACCTGTGAGGATACCTATACCGTGAAAAGTCCTTGAAACAAGGTATCCATTAAGAAAACCCTATATGTATCTGTGGAGAAATGACGATCTTCTGAAGGAAGTTCCGGAAGAAGTGTGAAAATGAATGAAAGAGAGGACTTCCAACGTCACGAGAAGCAGAGGAGACGCACCAGAAGAGATGTAAATGAAGTAATAATATAGACCTTATAGAATCTGATGACGAATTAGTGAAGTGAGCAACATTGCGGGAGTGAAGAACAAGTGACTTACCAACTGGTAACGTTCTTTCAACTGGATGTTCCTCCAACGTATTCCACATCTTTGACATGTAATGTCCACAGCTGTGCATTTCGGAAACGTTTTCAGCAGAGGGCGTCCTGCGTCAATGAAGTCGGGTCGATGTCCCTCGAAGGACTCACGTTTAAGTTTTTTCCCTCAGAACGTGTGCCACCAGTCTCATGCCTGCTTGACTGCACATAGCCTTGCGGAAACGTAAGCTGCAATCGCATAGGAAATTCTCCAGAGGGGCAGGCTGGGAGGGCGATGTGGATTACATTGGAGGAACATCCAGTCGAAAGAACGTTACCAGTTGGTAAGTAACTTGTTCTTCAAATGGATTGTGTTCTCCAACGTATTCCACATTTTTGACAGACTCCCAAAGCAAGACCAGTAAATGGAGGATGGAAAATAATTTAGAGTACCCAATAAGAATACAGAATAAAAGAACCGTCTGTTAGGACTTGATATGTCGTGTAGACCGAAGAGACCTCCGTCCCCAAGTACCACACAGGGAGAAGATATAAACACTCCCTGTACGATCCTTGAGGCCACAGGTGTGAGATGTCCGAGTGCTGGTTCCCCGCAAGACTGGTAGCCCCAAGACCGCTGTCAAGAAAACAGTATACCAGCACAAGCAAGAGCAGACTTTTGACTTGATTAGAGGAATAGTTTTGAACACCAAGCTTACCTATGTGTAGTTGAGGGATCACTAATAACTACACGGGACCTGGAGAATCGTGCGGGGGCCGCTTGAGTAGCGCTGGTGGTTTCTGAGAGCAGAGGATCAGACAAGCTCCAGAGAGAAGCACCAGTTCACTGAACACACCTGCACGGCCTATTGGTAAAGCAGAATAGCCGTCTGTAGAACAAGGAGCGTGGAAACAGACAAATACTTGGATGAAGCAAACAAATCCTGAACAATGGAGAGAGGAGTTAGTTGAGAGGTCCAGTGGTCAATAAGCCATTAGAATCAGATAGAGTTCGTCAAAACCAAAGGATGATCCAAAAGCAATCCGTAGAACATAGTCTGAGTCGAAGTACCAAAAGTCTTGAACAAAACACGAGAAAGCCGAACAGGGTCTCAAGAGAACAGCTGTGAAGCAACGAGTGTCTGCCTGAATGTTGCTTTTATCCGGCTACTTCCTTGTCACGTGACCGGGACCGGAATCACGTGAACGGGATGCAATCGTCATGTGACCCCGGAAACGGTTGTAACCGCCTGACTCTCCCTGGCCTTGCTCGCCATGGCAGTTGCCGGTGCAGGAATGGGTACCAGCGGCTATGGGACCGCAGGCGGCCTCCACCAGAGCTTTTCGATCCCTAACTGGACTGTGCCTGCTGATTCACAGGCTGGTCAAGCGGCCCCCATGCTGCACCTGCCCTAACATTGGTAGGAGTGTGCATGTTTGTGTGGATGGAGGGATCTACCGGGACCCTAGAGTGATGGATGGAGGGATCTACCGGGACCCTAGAGTGAGTGGAGGTCTTGCGCATGACACCGCCTTACCAAAGGCCATATCCTGACCATGGATGGTATCCAGGGAATAATGTTTAACAAAATGTGTGAAGCGAAGCCCATGTAGCGGCATCAAATATTCCTAATAGGAATACCCCACTGGAGGGCAGTGGAAGTAGCCACGCCCCTAGTGGAATGAGCTTGCAACCCTTCAGAAGGGTCCTTACCCGCCAATCGGTAACATTACGTAATGGTGAGGATAATCCACCTGGACAAGGTCTGTTTGGTAACAGCCTGGCCCAATCGGTGTCCAGAATATCCTACAAAGAGTTGATCGTCCACTCTGACCCTGGACATCCTAGAAATGTAAAAGCTCAGAGCTCTCCTAGGATCCAACCGATGGAGTTGCTCCTCTTCCTTACCAGGATAAGGAGGCGGATAGAAAGATGGGAGAACCACTTTCTGACTCAAATGAAATTCAGAAACTACCTTGGGTATAAAGGACGGACGTACCCTAAGTACAACCCTGTCCTTGTGAAACACAGTAAAGGGTGGTTTAGAGGAAAGTGCCTGCAATTCACTCACTCTGCAAGCGGAAGTAACCGCAACCAAGAACACTGTCTTGAAGGACAATAATCCCAAAAGACAAGAGTGCAAAGGTTCAAACGGAGCAACCATGAGAAATTTCAAAACCAAATTTAAATTCCAAAATGGCACCTGGAAAGGAGACGGCAGGAACACATTAGTCAGTCCTTTAGGAAATTGAGAAATGAAAGGAATCTTAAAGTAAGACCATTCTTCAGACGAGCGCTTAAATATAGACAGCGCCGCCAGGTAACCCTTAATGGTACCAACTTGAAGGCCCCCTGTGGGCCAAAGAAAGCAAAAAAGACAAAACCATAGGAATGGAGCACTGAAAAGGATCCACATTGTGACCTCTGCACCAGTCGCAGAACTTACCCCAACGGCAAAAATTTCAAATCGATCTAGCAAGTCAAATGTTATCAGCAATAGAATTTCGGGAGAAAAAGGCTGCTTTTTCATTTAAAAAATGCCTATCATCCTCTATGCTGCAAAGCGTCATGGGAGATCTATCTATTGGGAGAAAGGGGCACCCCCTTCTGCATCAAATATTTTAAAAAGTACTGGACGCAATGACTCCAAATCAACCACGGATCTCGAGTCAACACTACATGGCCAAGTTGTTTCGTACCTGGTACAATTCCGTCCAATGGTTTTTGCCGTCACTGGAGAAAAATTAGCCTATTTTGTCAATGGGAAAATGAATGGGGACTAGGCCGAAACTGTTTTCTTGTTATCTTAATAAGGTTTTTATTATTTAATGGATCTTTCCCAAAAAGTCCAGTCTGGGGGGTGGAGGTGGGCATGCCCAACAGATTGAATTGCTAATAAACCGAGTCAGGCGACTGATTTGGCCGGGTCCCCCCAGATGCAGATTTCGGGAAAGATTTGTTAAGAAATACAAAAGTTATCATGGAATAAAAATGACAAAATTAAAAAGTTGCAGCCTGCTCCCCAGTAATTTTCCCATAGACATAAAAGGTCAAGTTTTGCTCCAACGCACAGCCCAAACCGCTGGACGGGTGTGGACCAGGTCTGAAACAACTTGGGCATGAAGCGTTGACTCACAATACTTTTGTAGTTTGGGGTTATTCCGTCCAGTAGCCGACAGCCATGGCCAGTGACACAATAGGCATCCAAGACTCCCATCCATGCAGTAACCAGGACTGACCCTGCTTAGATTCCAAATGAGGAAGCGGCCAGCCCCCTCAGGCCATGTTGCCTAATAAACAAGCACTGTCCATTTTAAAACACGACCAGCCCACTAGCATTGGCCTTTGGTCATGGCCCATGGGCACACCCTACGGCCATGTCCACTCTATATTTCAAAACACTTGCAACCCATTGCTCAAATACGTTCATCAACCAGACTCATTTTACCTGTTTTGACAGTGGTATTGTTAAGTATAAAAGATGGAAGCCTTTCAGAACTCACAATGTTTTTAGACAATGCGCAGTGAGATTAAATAATTTGCCGAGGATCACACACTTTGGTCAAGCAGCGTGCTACAAGCCCCTTATGGCTGGTCTCTTGTTGACTGTTGTGATAAATCACACGACTACAATTAACCATATTTAAGCAGCACGGAAAAGGGAAAAAAATGAGCAGCTGCAAGAATAACATTTTTAGGTACTTTTGCCCCCATTGTGAAAATCAAAAGCTAGAACCCATGAATGTACTCACATTAAGTGAACATATATTTTAAAGTGAAATATACAAATGTAGTTCAATTGACCTTCTCCTTAGAAGAAAGTGCACACAAGAAAATAGCAATGGAATTTTAAAAAAAGGTAATGAATACCAGAATAATAACCAGAGAGAGGAAATCTTCCAATACATATGCTGGCAAAATATAAAAGCTGCTCATCTTTTAAACCCAGCAATCTGTCGTGAAATATGCCCTGGAAAACAAAATCCCAATACCAAACAAGTGCCTGTGGTCTTGTGGGTAAGCATCTGTTATGCTTGAGCTAAAACATGGCGCTGGTGCGCAGTGTATTCTGGGGGCACTCAGAGCAATAATGGATATTTACTCCATGCCTCATTGAAAAGCTGTACTTACTTTGCTGAGAGCTGAATTTACTTTGCTGAAGAAAACATGCTTTCCAAACCTGGTATGCAGTCAAGGACATTCTGCTGGGAAAGCTGGTTTTGTTATGTCTTGTTATGAGTTATGGGACTGTTTTCCGTGGCGTTTGTTCTTAGGAGAGGGAAGCGCTTTGCTCCTTGAGGTTACTGTAGGTTGACACAGCTGGCAACCAACGGTTACCCATCAATGCGCAAGTGCATTGCCAGAAGGTTCGAGAAATTACCACCCCTTTTTGAGGAGTGCATATATGCGGAACCCCTCAACGGTCAGACGGGACAAGTACAAAGACCTCAGTCGGAAGGAGGACGCCTTTGTCCGGCATACCTGTGGGCTGTTGTGCTCTTGGCCTGGCTTTTACCGGGGTCTTCCAGCCGCTTCTGGCGAGATGAGGGATTCAGTTACGCACACGGTGATGTATTTTCTTTTGAATTCTCTGTCTTTTCTGTGATTTATTTCTGTGTTATCACTTGTTGCTTCCAAGCTTTGAATAAATCGCTGTATAAGTGCTCATTATTTTCTAAGCGTGCGTGTGGTTGTAAGTCATTGCGTCGTCTACCTGTGTTCAAAGTATTGGCACTGCAATTGTGCTGGTGATTAATGACTGTCCGTGCACTCTGGGCGAGCAATACAGCATCTGCACTGGGAACATGACCACCTGAGTAGAATTGGTAGCCAAATACTTGAGCAAGCTTGCCAACCTCAAAAATAACAAAGGGGTTGTGTCCGCCCTCTGAAAAAATGTTACGCTGTCCACCCATGTTTCCTTTACTCATGCCCTGAAAAGCAGCCACAATCGGGGAAAATAACTGCACCAGTGTCCACAACTGCAAACTCTCTTGCCACATCATGAGCAAATACTCGAGACTTACTTGCCCTCTCATCATTTTCCCTCCTCACCCCCATGCCTGGCTTTTAACAATACTCTGCTTTATAAAGATAACTTGAAAAGTACACAGACCCAGTGTCACTCAAATATATACATCCTTATTATGTTAGGCAAAAAGGTGTAGAAATGTGGCATTATTCCCCCCCCCCTCCCCGCATCCTGACTGGGAGACTACAAATACCAGAATGTAATTCAGCAAAAGGAAAAAAAAAAATGTCTCTGAGTGCAAATCTTCAAGGACTGACAGTAGCACAGTTTAATTTGTATGCCCATTAGGTTGCCCATCCATGCAGTAACCGGGACTGACCATGCTTAGCTTCAGAGTATGACTGACCCAGCTTAGCTTCAAAGCAAGGAAAGGGCCGGCCCATTTCTCTAAGTGGTCTTGTAACTTTGGCTCATTTATCATGCAACATGGCCTGAGGCGGCTGTCCCCTTCCTCACTTTGAAGCTAAGCACGGCCTGTCCTGGATGGATGGGAGACCTGGATGCCTATTGTGTCACTGGCCGCCTGCTACCTTTTTTGTATTTTTGCAAGGAACTTGGGGTTGGTCATCTTGCTCAAATTAGGCTTTCCAGGCATTTCGGTGCTGGACTGCCCTTGTGGGAGGGACAAAGACTGATATGCAAATGGATATTCCTCCTACAGTACAGTGAGAAAAAGGTTGTGGCTGGGACTCTCAAAGTGGGTAAAAACCACAGAATAGGTTATCATGCCATGTTCTTTCTAGAGAGGGGGACGCCTGGTACCTTTTTTGTATAATATAATAAATATGTGTAGTAGTAAAAAAATAGAAGTAGAAACATGTTTAATAGCGTTCGGAAAATAGAATCTGTACCCATTTACATTTTAAAATCTTATTGTAATAACATTACATGAACACATTATTTTCTAAATTACAAGTTTTATCTAAAATAATCACATCAAAAAAGTAAAGGCCAATGTGCATTGTGATAGTATATATCTAAGAATTCAAAGTTTGGTTAATATACTGTAAGGTTGACGAAGAAGGAAGCTGATACAAAGGTGTCATGTTGGTCGCTATAAACTTTTATTTATAGTTAAAAGAAACCCTAACTATCTCTATCTTCTAAGAGGGGTTTTCCTGCTCAAATAAATACTAAAAAATCTGTCAGAATGTCTGTCAAATCCCATGTCACAACCTACTTCTATCCCTTACACTACAACTAAAGAATAATATAATCCAACAGAAAGTTCCTTCTCCAGGAGAAGGACCCACTTCTCCTGGTTTTTCGGGTGGTGTTCAAAAATGTTATCTTGCATAAGGATGCCGGGGGTACGACTCCCTTACCCTGGCTTGTAGTTCCAACAAGCCTTATACAACTCAACTTTATAGACCAGGCGATTGACTCCCTTCTCTTGGTATTGGGGTGTTAAAAAAGGATCTCTGGTAAAAGGGTGCGTGGGAGAATGACTCCCTTCCCCTGGCTTGTGGTTCCAACATAACCTTTATACAACTCAACGTTCTGGACCAGGAGAATGAGTATTCTCCTGGCATTGGTCTGCACACTCCAATATAGTTCACAACAAGGCCAGAGGGAATGTCGCCCTTCCCCTGGCCTCTCGAGTATATTCAAAGGGCTTTGGTTTCTTCACCAGGAGAATGACTCCCTTCTCCTAGTGTTTGAGGGTTAATATCAGCAAAGTCTCAAATCATTCTCTGGGTTTCATTGGACTTCTCTGCTAATGCGACAAGGAAGATTTCCTTGAGCGTCTGTTTCATTGGTGTTGGGATCCCAGAACCTCTCTGGTCGTCAGTGGACTTCTCTCTGCCACTGCAATGAGGATACTTTCCTCTGATGCTGATTTCACTTATTTTTGGGTCCCAGACCCTTTTCTGGTGGTCAGTGGGCTTATCACTGCCACTGCTATAGGAAGATTAGTTTAGCGGTACAGCAGACCCTTCTTAGGCCCAACAGCCATATCACTGCTAATGAGCCGAGGGAGAATCACCTATGCCAGCACTGTTTGCACCTTTGTGTCCCAAATAGGTCTCCCGTACCACCAGTTACCTTCGCTCAGGCTTTGGTATGTCACCAGGCATCTTAGGACTGAGGTTTGTCCCTCTGGCTCTTTAGACTCCTCTACTCTCGCTGTACTGCAATGTCTCGGCGTGCATCTTGGCTCGGTTTTGTGCCTGGGTCCATTCCAGTGAGACCCCAGGAGGATTCTCTCAGCAACACGCCAGCATCCTCTGTTCTTCTCTTCCCTGGGTCTGCTGTCCAGGTTTGAAACTCCCCATACAGGACAGTCTCTGCCTCTGCTTCTTCTCTCGGCTGGGCTCGACAAGTTCTTTAGTCTATTGTCTCTTGTTATACATTGTTGCCAGTCCTATCCTGGCGGATTGTCAAAGTCCATTGTTACTTTTGATATCTTGATCTTTATGCATCCTCGTGGCCACATCATACCAGTGCTAGCACAGTCAGTAATCTTCATGTCTTCTGTGCTCTTCTTCGTCCTGGTAGATTCTGTTTTGGTTGTATCCCAAGTACAACAGTAATACATTGGTCTACTCGCAAGGAAGCTTGGAATGGTGGGGTTGAGGGGGTTTAGAGAAGATTGGGGTGTGACGTTGTTCAACAGGCTGTACCCATTGTTCCCAAAGGTGAGTCCCTCCCTATGAAGTCATCCTGCATTAAACCTCCCCTAAGGGGACTATTAGTAAGCGGCTGCTCCTCCCTAGCATTATGGGAAAGAGCTCCCCACTGGAGAGAAGTGCCAAAACCTGGCGAATCTTCACAATATATAAAAATTCAGTTAATTATACTACATATTATTTATTTATTTATAGAAAAGAAATAAAGGTTAGAAAGTAAATATTTAAAGACATGGCAATTGTATTACTAATATATGTTTTGTAATTTCTTTTGAAAATTAATTTTTATTCCAATATAAACAGATTACCATCCAAATAAATGCTCATATACTATACTTCATTGTAATGTCTGCATGTGCACCGTACACCACATTTAAAGAAACAAGGGCTGAATAAAATGGACTGTGTAAATATGAAATATGTACATATATGTTATGTAGCAAAACAGAGTTCACATATTTCAAACAAAATGTAATTGATCCAAGCAGTAATATCAGTGATGTCATGTATGATGCCATTAGTGACTTCATCAGTGGTGTCTTCATTGTGGTCATACACTGCGCAACAGGAATCACACAGTTAAGGTGGACTTGCTTGATTGAAATGGGAGTGCTGAATTTCAGGGGTTTTTATGAGTTAAATCAGATCACCTTAACCAATGTTTTTTCACTAAATATACATAAAATTGCTTATGGAAATGAACGCTTGCGTGAGAACCAGTTATTTGATTAATGTAGGAAGGTAACATTTGGTTTACTGACCATTTGTATTTGAGCCTATAACACTGTGGGGACCTCCCTGGCATGAAGTTAGAAACCATATTTGTTTAAATTGACTCTATTGAAAATATGTAGTCTGTTCATTTCCCAGAATTGTGAGGTGGGGCTGTATACAGGGGGTGTCAGATTAGGCATGTCACTAGCAGAATCCATGAATGAAGGCAATACATATTTCTATATAATGTCTGCCTACATCAGAAGGTTTCCAGTAATCAGCACCATGGTGAGAACTAGTCATTGTACTGGCAGGGCTGGCTTTAAAGCTTGAATCCCCAGCTATCCCCCAGGGAGACTTACTGCTCTGAAGACGTGAAGCCGCCCACCCCTAGGAGCTTCAAAGGCAGTGATTCCTGTCCAGCACTCGCAGAGTTCCTGGGTGAAACTCAGACCGGAAAAATTGAATACACACCCAGCTCCGTCATACAAGGGCCACCTTTCACCAGGCTGACAATTAAATAACATTAAAGGCTTGTGACCGTTATCTTTATATATTACCCTGCTACAAAACCCTAGGACACACAGTACTTTGGGAAAGGGGTGTCCATGACTGCGAAGGCAACCCCCAGCTTGGGGGGAATTTACATGTGACATTTGGTCTCCCCTGTTGCCACTGCAAGGTAATTACTAGGGATTTTCAGGAGACTGTCCCTCGCAGGGTCACATGGGTACACTATGGCTTTTAGCATTGAGCATTTATGAGTCTGATAAGCACAGACAACGCTGCAGTCGAACAAAGTCTGGTGAAAATACAATCGATCATTAGCACACACTGGTCTGGTGAAGCGAGAGGGAGACCACACCAGACGTGGCAGAGAGTTTACACAGCCGCCTGGCATGCCATGCACGTCTCCCCCACCCCCCAGTGGCAGGAGTACTAGAAGTGTCCTAGGCCACCAGGGAATGAAACAAGGGATGCCACCAGCAACACAAACTATACTTAGTTTGTGCAATGCGGGCATCCATTGCTGCCTCAAGGTGATCAAGCGCAGAGAAAAGGTGCAGGGCCGAGCCTGCTATTTTAAAGTTTGCCTGAATGGAACAACTCTGAGTAGGGGAAGACTGGAACAGATTGGCCTAAGACAGACAACTAACCAGAGGACGGGTAGAGGGATAAAAGCGAACCCAGGAAACAGGAAGTTGTGGGTTGTTCAGGTGAAGTCAGAGGAGGAGTGAGTTGCAGACAAATGGAGGAAGAACTGTGGACAAGAGTATGGAGGCGAATAGTAAAACAGTTAAGGTATTGGTTGGTGTGTGCAAGTGGCACTGCGTTGTAGGTGTGCGTACAAGACTTGTGAGCGAGATTATTAGGAGTGTATGGAATGAATGCAAAGTGGCTATGAGAGTGAAAGTTGTGCGACTGGAAAGAAAGTGGGGAGAAGTGGTAGTAGTGTGGAGGAGGGAGTAGTACACAGATGGACGGAGAGGAAGGAGATGAGGTTGGTGGAGTTGGGAATAGGAGAATGAGAAAAGAATAGGATACAGAGGCAGGGAAAAGAACATCAGGGAGCGTGGAAGTAGTATTTGAAAGGCACATTCCCAGATCCTTGCGTAGATACTCACAAATCGGTAGTGTAGGGCTACCTTACAAAGTCCCTGAGGGAGTTTAGATAGATACGCCGATTACCTTTTGGTTCCTCCAATCAGCTAGGCTAGAGATTAGACAGTAGGGATCAATATTCGCAAGATTCTAACATGGTACTCAGGGTGCCTGGGTTAGGTGAAAAAGTCTATTTTTAGATGAGAAGGACGCCCCTAGCGACCTGCTTAATTAATAAATAGCCTGGGCCCATCTTTGGGAGTTGGAGTATTCTTTGATCCATCTGTGACATCAGGCTGTTACCGTATTCACAGATGGCATTCGTTCACACAGATCCAAACTTGGTTTTCATTATTGATACTTGCAGTTATGTACAGCACAGTAAAGTGGACGTATGCCTCGGTCTCCTGGGGGCAACCAGACGTGGTCTCCCTCTCACTGTGCTTAGAGAGGCATCAGCTTCACCTCACTGATGATCCCCAACAAGGGTGAAACACGTGTATGGGGTTGCTGGTGGTACTCTCGTTCAGATTGGAATTGCCATTGTATTTCGGTGCTGGACTGCCCCTGGGCAGGACAAAGACTGATATGCAAATGGATATTTCCCATCTGTGAAAGGCACAGTGAGTAAAAGCAGTGGCTGCGAACTCTCAAGTGGTTAATAACCACTGAACAGGTTATCATGTCTGTTCTTGCGAGAGAGGGGCGCCCGCTACCTTTGTAAAACTATGCCTCAAATGCTTTGGCGATCCCTTCACCAAAATACAGTATTGCCACTGTAAATCATATCTTCAGGATGCTCCACATTATATGTCAACATGGTCCCTGTAAAATACCTTTTAATGCCGGCCTGCGTCCAAATATGCCAGTATTGCCACTTCAAAAAATGTTCATGATGGTGCCCACAATGGATGCCATCACAGCAACCATAAACCATATGTTTCGAAGGCCTCAAGTCCACAATACAGATCAACATGAAACTGAGAAAAAGCATTCATGCTCATGGCACGATCCCCTTCCACCGCAAAATAAACACATATGATTCGGGGAGCCACGCGAGGCTGTCGTTGTCAGAGGTGCAAAGAGACTCTTTCTTGCTTGACTCGAGTTTAAAGTCGGTGCCTGTCAACACACAGCCTAGCTTAGAGCCTCCCCTGCTGACAAAAAGTGAAGCAGCAAGGTTAAAAAAAAAAAAAAAAAAAACTCAAGGAAGCATGCACGTGGAGAAAAAAATAAATACACAAATAAAGATATCCTACCCATCAAAAGCATTCGGACCTGCCTACTGCTTTGACCATATGGTGTTCTGAGTCCGCACTAAACACGCGGTGCCATTGTGCAAGCAGAGCTTATTCGATTCGATTCTTTCTACCGAGGAGAATCCATTTAAACGTGGACTAATTCAAGTAACAATGGTATCAGTACTCGATACGCATGTTACAAGAGGCATTTCACAGTGCAGTGTAAAGGCAAGTCTCCATTTCTGCACGCCTCAGCATCAGGGCCGTTTCTAGAGGCAGATGAAGGTGAGAGGGGGCAGGGTACTGCAGGGACGGCCAGTTGAATCTCTCACTGGGGAGAGGTGAGACAATCGTTTTGTATGTTTGAACAATTATTAACGGGCAGCAGCAAGAGAGGGCAGAAAACAGAAGCCTGATATTCCCATGTATATCTGACCCCCACATGCTTCACTGCTCTGCTCATCGTTTTAGATGGCGCTCACCTCCCAAATTGTATCTATTTGTAAAAAGGAACATCATTAGCAGTCACGCCACCTTGGACAAAGTGCAAGAGTTACTCAAGAGAAACTGACTGGCTAGAATGTAGGGGCTGGGGGCTGAGAAAAGGAATGTTTTTTTATTTTATTTTTTATTTTATTTTTTAAATGCCGTTTCTTTGTGTTGCTGGCTTTAAAAAAATGGACCCGAGTCTGCATGGAGAAGAGAGTTACAATAATGTACAACAATGCAAAAAAGTGCTAGAAAGAGCTAGGGGCCGAAGAATAGGACTTGTAAGCTTTTCTGTATTTTGGTCCATTGTCATCTGCTTTTCTCAGGTGATGTAGGTGGGAAAGTGGGCAGTAGTTTGAGGGAATTATTAGCTTCTGTGGCATTTACAACTTTTATCTCAAGCTGTTATTTAACATGCAGATTACTGTTGCACAGCAAACCATAGGCATTTTAAGGTGTCCCGGGGCTATATGGTGGTATGTGGGAATGTGAGACCTTCCTAAATGAGTGTGCTTAAAGATTAAGCCGATGTTTGTGGACTTTCCTAAAGGCCATTGGGTGATCACTCAGAATGCCCTTTTAAGTTTTCCTCCTTCCGACTGCGGCTTGACACCGGTCAGGGCTGCAGCCGGTTGCGGAGCGAGGCACTCACATGGCGCAAAAATTTCCGTTAAGGCAGACGGTGGCAGATGCATGTCGAGGCACTTCTCCCAGCTTCTTCAATGGGCTTGTGTCGCCTATTAAGGAAGACGGCCCAAAGCAGAGTTGTGTTGCAGGCAGTTGCCTTGTCCTTGGTTGTAGGTTCAGAGACCTTTTAGAACTTCCTATCCTGGAAGCCTAGTCCAGAGCCTAGCAGGGCACGCTGTGTGCTGGCTCAGTACAGGTTCTGGAGCGGCTGGAGGGTCCTCCGAGTTCTGTAGCTCCCTCTGTTCACTGGGAGAAGTTTATGGCAGGTATCTTGCTTACCTCTTTGGATATCCTGGCCTTCCTTCACTAGCGGAAGATGAAGGCAGACTGTACCTTCAGCCGGGGTCCAAGATCGAGTTCTTCTTTTTTATTACTTCAGGTGAAGTCTTCAGATGATCTGCCAAAGAGGGGCTTGGTCATCCTTTAAAGCTTAGTGGGCCACAGTGATTGGTGTAGGCTAAGCAATGAACCAATTCTGGGGTACCTACCAACAATTTTCTATGTGCATGAGGTCATAAGAAAAGTGCTCTACAACAGAAAAAGGAAATGGTGTGAAACGGGAACTAGGGGGTGTCCCAGAACCAAGATGGCAGAAACATTCTCTCAGCAGAAAGATATCTGGCCACACTCCCTTGTGATACTAAGTCCCACCCATCTTCCTGTCTGTTGTTGATCAAAGGGTCTCTCTGGTTAATGGACCACTCTGTGGTTCCTGATTAAAGCAGCAGGTCTCCCTTGAAGCTGCAGCGATACCAGACTCTCTGGCTCCTCCAGACCACATTCTCATACCTTATAAATGTGGTCCCCCTAGCAGGGTGGCCTACTGTAAACAATCTCAGATATGACAGGTCGCTGTCATTGATATTGAGGGCGGGAGCTGGCTTCAGGCTGACACAGTTACATATTTATTTATTGGGTATTTATTGTGCACCTATACACAAGGTGTTTCAAGGCGCAACAAGAAAGTATGGGGTGAAATTAAACGGGGATGAGGAAAAACAAAAATGATCCTACTAGGCCTTGTGACATTTGGATAGTGCAAGTGCAGTAAAAAGACGTGCAGGGGAGAGGGGTGGGAAGTGGTGGTTTGGGCGGATGGGCCAGTGGTTTAAGCGAGTGCCAGGGGAAGGCAGAGCGTGTACGGGAGAGAAGGTCCATTTGCTAAGTGCAGGGGACGGGCTGGAAGGGTTCAATGGGTGCAGGCTAAGCCAGGCTAGTGCAGGGTGAGGGAGCCCGGAGGGCAAATGCAGGTGGCGGGGAAGAGGGGTCAGGGTAGACTAAGCGCAGGGGTAGACTGGCCGAGGAGGGCCTGGTACCCTGTAAGAATCTGAAGGAACCAGGCAGCCAGTCAAAGAGGCAGAGGGGGACATTAGCAGGAGAGAGGGAAGGAGAAGAGAAAAGGAGGATCTTGAGAAGCTTCCAGAACTTAAGAAGATCAGTCTCAAGTCTGAGGGGGGCAGGAAGGCACCTGCAGAAGAGATATCTACTCCCCACTCTCTGCTTGAAAAAGCGTCTTATTGGAAGAGAGCTGGAGCTAGAATCCTAAGGGCTCTAGCAGGGAGGTATTTAGGGAGAGCAAGAGAGAGTTGGATGTAGCGGGGTCCCAGGCCCCAGAAAGCCTTGTGAATGATGCATAGGGTCTTTGACTTGATCCTCCCAGCAACCAGGAACCAGTGGAGAGATTTTATGGCTGGAGAGATGCAGTCCCCGGGCTTGAGACCAAGGATAAGTCGCAAAGTCCTATTCTGGATTAGTTGAAGTGGGCGAAGGGAGAGTTGAAAGGTTGTTGCGTTTCCCGTCTCCTTTGTTAACCTCTGCAGCCTAGCCCCATGTGGGCCTGTTTGAAGTACCCTCTATTGGTATCTTAATTGCTGCCACCAGCTACAGAGCCTAACAAAAGAGCAGGGTGGATCCATGGAGCCTTTCTTAGTTAACCAGGCTTTCATGGCAGGGGGGATGGTTGGACCTCCCCCTTTCTGGAGATGACATGGTGCCCTGCAAGCTGTCACATTCCAACTAAATAAGGCAAGGCGTACTGTGCCTGTAGGCTGTGTCCACCCAGAGTACACAGGTCTATGCGTTCGTCATGGTGTAAGCATAGGAAAATGTGTATGGATTAGCCCCACACATTTTCATGCAGATGGTCAAATTCCTCACACATGCATTACATAACATTCAAAACATGCACGCATGCAAACACCTACTAAAATCAATACCTCCACGTGATGATCACATCATCGGTACTCTCTTCGTGACTTCTGGAATGTAGTGCTGGTGAATTCGTGGGCAGGGAGCTTTGTTGCCAAGCAACATCACTCTAAGCTGGAGCACAGGTGGATATCAGTTCATCTCTACCACGTATGTGCACATGTTTTTTTTTCCTCCCAGACATGCTAGTTTGGCCCAGTTGGGACTACAGGGTGGTGCTCTAGGAACTTTAACAAAGGGGTTGTTTTACAGGGACTGGAACTTGCATTGACATAGGTGGATTTGCTTTCGTTGATTTATATTTTTTATTTTCATGTTACTATATATTTTTTTCTGATACTATAATTAACACAACTTTGTGTACAGATTGTTCTCCCTTTCATGCCAGGAATATTTTGTAATGGAAAACTTGACCATCGTGTTAGTCCACTCCTTTAGTTACGAAGTTCAAGAGATCACTCATGCATGTTCCATTGTCACTTACTCTTTTCAGGGTATAACCTAATCATTGCTTCGCGGGCAATGTAGGGCCTCACTCCCTGGATTTTTCATCCCACCTAAAGAAATAGGCAAGTGAATGCAGCTTCCCCAGGAAGTGAAGCAGAGTCTGAGGGTCAGATGGGGAGAACTTACACAAGTTTCAATTTATGCTTGACACTGGTAAAAAATGTGCATGGACACTTGAAGTAGAGAAAACATATAGAAGGTGAATGGGGCAAGAAAGTGGTTCTATTTTGCTTCCAATGCAGAGAAAAATAACCAGAGATTTAAAATATTGTTAGGATGCACGTTCAGCTCTCATGACCTCCCAAACGATTTAGGATGCAGAAAATACATTAGCGCACGCTAAAATGAACAAGCGCTGCTGCAGGGGGGGTGGAACACGTACAGTGGGAATAATAAATGTCATTGTTTTGTAGCAGTTATGGCTAGCTAGCCCAGATATGGGGCACCAGTGATATTGACGAATAATAGCTAAATCATAGTGTACAATGATGAGGACATAGGTCCTGGTCCCAAGACGAGGGAAATACTAAAGCGCCGCCATGTTGGAAGTGAGGCCTAGTATGTTGCATGCCCTGTTGAAAGCAGTAGAATAGTGCAGTAAAGAGTTTGAATCACATTCTCATCCCAAGTCCTAGCAGTGAGACCGAACACAGAGGCCTTCAAAATGTAATTGTATCGAGCTGTAGGCCTGCAAAATCAGAAAGGAATGTGAATGCCCAGGCATGGGCAGGGCTGCGTCCGTCCCGAAGGATAAATTTATCGGAGCCGGGGTAGAGGTCTCGAGCTGACACAAGGCCAGCTTAGATTTAGGGCAATAGCTCCCCCTAGGATAATGGTCATCCTAGATGAACTGCCAGATGCCCATAAAACAGAATACCTAAATCCATCAGAATTTGGATGTTTAGTGTGGCCACCGACTGGCCATGGAGAAGCTGCAGGGAGGGGTCAGGCGGCAGATTAGGGGGAGCAAGGAGTGTTAGGCAGAATCCTGTGCAGTGCCCTTAGGGACCACTACACCTGATTAAGACCACAGGTGGCAATACAAGTTTTACCTTTGGTACAAGCCTGTACTACTAAGTTATAGTGGTAGCTGTAGCAGAGCAGCCAGGCTTATCTCAAGAGTATATGAGCAGTAGCAGAGATTACACAAAGGGACCACAATTACTTTGACTCAAGCAAACACTGACTCAAGGTTTCAGGTAAAAAATATAAGTACATTTATTTTTAAACCATCAGTTATTGTCATGCCTGCGCCATGGGCGCATCCATTTGCGCTCAATATGGACTATTTGTTTATCATTTATTTACAACAGACTCTTGGATCAATCTATATTTACTTTGGGGACTTTATTTCCCATTTGCGAGACTTTGGTGCTTTATTATTTTTTCCAACAAACTACGCATACCACAATGCACTTGGCTATAAGCATCGATTCCTGGCTGTTCCTATTGGTCATCAAAGGAACTACACCCCACAGAAGCCTTAGGGATTGGCTCTGCTTCCACCAGCTCAGGAACAGAGAGGGAGGTGGCCGGTTGTCCGCAGGTGTGCTTAGCCAGGTGCAACCAATTAGCCTGCCCCTGTGCTGGGCTAGGCAGTATAAAAGGCTGCTGCCTGCAGTGGCTCAGCCTCTTGCATTGAGAGACCTTCCTCCACCTTTCGTGTCTTTCTACGGATCTTTGTATGCTGTTTACCATCACTCCTGCTTGGACCCTGCCTTGCAGCTTGCTACACCCTCCTGCCTACAGCCCTAGCCTTCTGGGCTCCCTGCCTCAGTCCAGCTCCTCTGGGCTTCCTGCCTTGCAGCCTGTTACTCTTCGCTGCCTACAGCCATAGCCTTCCAGGCTCTCTTCCTCACAGCCCCGCTCCTCCGGGCTCTCCACATTGCAGCCGATCACGCTCTGCTGCCTTCCAGCCTCCGCCCTTGCCCTGCCGGGCTCTCCACATTGCAGCCGATCACGCTCTGCTGCCTTCCAGCCTCCGCCCTTGCCCTGCCGGGCTCTCCACATTGCAGCCGATCACGCTCTGCTGCCTTCCAGCCTCCGCCCTTGCCCTGCCGGGCTCTCTATATTGCAGCTGATCACGCTCTGCTGCTTTCCAGCATTGGCCCTTGTCCTCTGGCTCCCTGCTCTGCAGCCTGCCTCACTCCGGCTGCCTTCAGCCCTTGTCCTCTGGGCTCCCTGCTCTGCAGCCTGCCTCACTCCGGCTGCCTACAGCCCTTGTCCTCTGGGCTCCCTGCTCTGCAGCCTGCCTCACTCCGGCTGCCTACAGCCCTTGTCCTCTGGGCTTCCTACTTTTGCAGCTTATCACGCTCCGCTGCCTACTACCTACCTTTTTCCGCTGGGTTCTCGGCCTAGCAGCCCTCTACAGTCCTCTGCAACCTTTTATGGTCAGCGGCCCTGCCCCTCAGGGCCCACTCCTTGCTGCCCGGCCCTTCTGGGTTCCTTGCCGTGCAGTCTGCTTTACTCTGCTGCCCTAAGCCCTTTTCCTCTGGGCTCTCTACCTTACAGCCCTGCTCCTGTGGGCTTGCTCATTGCTTTCCTGCTCCTCTGAGCTCTCAACCTTACTGTCCTCTGCTATCCTATCCTGTTACACGACTTTCCCTTCATTTTCTTTCTGCTAGTTTGCTATCAACCTCCTTTCCTGGATTTGTCTGTAAGTATCTTCTCTTGTACTGTTTGTAGACCCTTTTGTACAGAGCTTGTCTGTTGGTTCCCATCAGTCAACCTCTGCCCCTTCCCTTGTCTCGTTTCTACATTACAGACACCCATAGCTGCTGTTCCAAGCCATGAGCAAACAGCGTGGGCCTCTGTTATAGCAAACTGTGCAGAAGGCTAGAGTATTTCCTAAGGTTCGTGGAATACTCTTTTCCTATATCTGCATACACCCCAAGAGGGAATTCATTCTGTACCTTTCCCCTTACTACTCTTGCCTACTCTTCGTTCTCTTTCCTTTCTGCTGTGTGTGTACTTCTCTGTCCACTTATTTTTGGCACAACCACCCAAACCCTTTCTGGGTGTCCTGTGCCACTCTTTATAGAGTGCCATCCTGACAGTTATAAACACAACACCTCTATTAAACTAAAACCACACGTTAAATATACAACTAACCAATTCCCTTTGTACAGTAAGTCTCAAGGTAAGTACCCTGTGTTTGAATGAACCAGTGTTATGAACAAAACATGTTACCGTGAATACGATTGCGATCACTTTTTGACAGTTCGGTCTACTAAATAAACTCGTATCCGTGACATGAAATGCTACCGGGGCAAAAACACACTTAGCACCTGAGATACCAAGAAGGAGTTGGGGACAAAAATCACAGACAATATTTAGGTTAGACAGACAGTATCGAGAAACACTCAGAAACAGGAGTTCAAAAGTCAAAGGGTCAGAGCCAGGTTTAGGTGACACCAGAGGCCTGTGCCGAAGATCACACCGTTAGACAGTTCACGATTCCGTGTAGCCAAAAAGTACTTGAATATTGTCAATGTTCGGAAGGAGGAGAAGACAAGGACGAGCCTTGAGGATGAAGAAAAGGGATTCACCCAGTTTCCTTGAGTAGAACACAGTACCTTATTCCCACGATGCAGCTGGTGCCCTAGCAGTTGTTCCTGTTGGTTTCCCGCAGACCCACGATTCCTGGAGCTTCGTTGTGAAGGTGGATGTCTGAAGGGGGTCTGCACCACACAGGGATGAAGCCGACAGCAGCGACAACGCAAAGCTGTGCTCCTTAAAAACAGGAGAGGCTCAGCAGGTGGCTATCCGGACAACTGCAACAGAGTGCAGCGATTTCGACCACGGCGGAGATCTCTGGCTGAAGAAGATGAGCTAGTTATCCCCAACCAGGCTCAAGGGAAGAAGACTCCGGGCTGGATCTTCTCTTAGTCGAAGGGAAGATAGCTCAGGACTGCAGCAGGGCTTCACTGGGACGGGTTAGTTGCAGCAGCTGTCGTTCTCTCCACGGTTCCTTGTAGTTCCAGAGGCGACTCTGACTTCTAGTCCAAGAGACCTGCCTTTTATTCGCAAAAATCCCCATTCACATAACCTGGCTGTCAATCACGCAGCAGGGGGGTTGTCCAGCCGGGACAACCACCTCAGCCAATCATGGCAAAGTGCGACTTGGGTTTCCTAGGATACCCTGTGCAGGGGGCGACTACACCCCTTCCCCACATTCAGTCTACCGAGACAGCCAGGCACCAAGAGGAGGGCTTCTCTGCAGAAGCCCGCCAAAAGACGGTGAACAAAGAAGGCAAACCTAGTTTGCCGCGCAAAGTAAAACACAAGAAGGACTTTAACAAAAAGAAATGCTGAATAAACCCAACCGGAGCCAAAAGAAAGACGATTTGGTCAAGCGGGTTTATGTTCGAGGCTAATATAATAGCCAAGAACAGTACCACGTTTATTCATCGCGGTAGAAAAGTTAGGGTAGATACCACTGCCACTAGCCAAGTCTAAATGTTAAAAGAGCAAAACAATGCTCAGGGAGGTACAGACAGAAAAGGGGGACAGATTAGCCCTTTCCAGTACTCCATGTAAGATGGGGTGTACTGGGTCTGTGGTAAAATTGACTATGTAAAGTAAATGGCAACTTTACCTTTCTCTGGGGGACAGTAGTCATCCACAGCTAAATGAAGTCAGAGGGAAGTCTAAAAGACAACCCTGGGTTACTACACTAAAGGTGCTGTGTAACCCATACAAGAACAGGGGCACTTGGAGTGGTGTGCTCTAGTGCCCAAGATCACACTATGAGTAACAACACATAGGCCAAAACACATGTAAGAGTGGAAAAAGGATGTACACTCTTACCAGGTGGAAAAAATAAACTCCAGAAATCCAGCAAAGCTGCTGGGGGACTCACTAGGTGAGGGAAATTAGCCCTAGAAGGAGAATTCTCCCTACCAAGGAGGGAAGCATCCTGTGATTTGTGATACGAGGAGCAAGAGGAGTCACCAACAAATGTAGTCCCAGGGCGGGGCGGCATTGTGGGGGCGCCCGCATGTCTGGTATTGTCATGACCCTTGCCCCTGGCCCTCACTGGCAAGTCAGCCTTCCAGTTAGGGCCAGGTCAAAGGCCTTAAAACATCATCCAAGACTCTCTTGGATTCAGTCCTGGCGCCTTTGGTGCCAGGCTCATAAAAATCATGAAGACCAACATTAGAATGGGACTATTTACTTGGGATTATTTAACTGGGGGGGGAGGGGGTTCAGCCAACATGGAGGCTCACACATAGCTCAGTTACAAGGAACTGAGCTATGCGGTCTAGTCTTTTGGGTATGGCAGGCCTGGGACTACTTTACCTGGACTACTTTGGGTGTGGCAGGCCTGGGACTACTTTACCTGGACTACTTTGGGTGTGGCAGGCCTGGGACTATTTTACCTGCACTACTTTACCTGAGACTATTTAAACCGCACCCAAACAGCAGAACATGCTTTGCGTTATTCTGCTGTGGGCAGCATAACGCTCACTGTGTCCAGTTCTTTGATGCCATTTTACCTGAAACCAAGGACCTGCAGAGAGAGAAAGAACACTACGAAACGTACCTAGAACAGTTTCCTGTCTTCAATCCATAGCCGACTTCAGTTCCACTCACCTGAAGGTACGAACTCCATCATCCGGCACCGCAAGCATCCTGGAATACCATTACCTGGAAAGAGGAGAAAGAAAGACAGCATTAGTAAGCGTTTACTCACGTTTCCTCCCGAATGAAGAAAACCACACAATTCTTACCTGGTTAGTCATCTCCTGGTCAGTATCATCGCTGGAACATTACGACGCTCAGCGAGGAACATCGCAACCTGCAAGGAGAGAAAAGACACAGGTTAGCAATATAAAAGGCGAAACAGCCCCGCGCATCACTCATTACTCACCGGACAGCATCGCGCACACCGCGCTTTCGCCTACCGGCCCATGCTCATCTTCAAACTGCATGACAACACCAAAATACCTTTCCATACCTAAAAGGAAAGAAGCAAGACATTATTATTAGAACTAAGAGGAACATAAGAACTGCATATAAAGACTGTAAAGCAGCAAACCTATGGAGTCGCAGCAGGCCTGGATTCCCACAGGGGGGCTTGCACCAGTTAATTAACTTGGTCGCTGATCACCCCCCACATCTACGCACCCCTGCCACAAGGAGCAGGACGGAGAATCCACCTTTTACAATATTAAGACCCATCTTTAACCAGAGGCCTTACCAATGGACCGGGAGAGGGTTCGAGAGTGCAAATCATCCAACCAGGGCTGGGTGGTGTCCCTGTGGATACCAGGTGAGCATAACAGGTATCAAGAGAAGCACACCATGTATTCTAAAGGGCAATTTGACTTTGAAAGTATCCACTGAGCTAATGTTAACAACCATGTGCACATCACGTGATTAGGCCCATGGGGAGGGTAACATTCCAGGTGGCCCGCGAATCAGGTAGCAGGAACCCAAGAGGATGGAGCAGGTGACCACGTTAGGGGGCCGGGGTAGACTAGGACGTGGCCAATCCGTAGAGAGAGTAAAGGGGACTGGTAGTATATATATAGGCGGCAGCCAATGAGGGTGGGGGATGAACACTGTTTATCGTGTGCGTCACTAATGACGATGTTCTCTCTCGTAACTCCAGGTTTGCTTTGAACGAACATAGCTCCGTGGCAGTTGGGTTCTATGGAACCTTCTGTCACCTTTTTCATTTTTGTATGCACAATAAATCTTGCTTTCCTGGAAAAGAGGTGCACCAAGATTTTTCCCTTATAGAGGATTGCTTTTTCTTGTCTGGTTGTCTGGAGTTCTTGCCTTACAATATATCAACTGTACGAAATCTCAGTAATGAAACATCTACTTTTATAACTGAGGAGATATGTTGGTGATGTATGAGAGTGTACATTTATAGGTTAACAGAGATACAATTACAAAATTACTGGAGGGAGGAATGCTAACATGAACAGGTGCCACTGCTAGGTATAGGTGCATTATCAGAGTTGTGTGAAGTGCCACCCATAAACAAATATCGGATCAATATCCGAGATGCAGCGGTATGGAAGAGGCCAGTGGCAGAGTAGGAGGTGGATCACACGAGCCACAGGGTTCACTGGTAGTTGTGGGATCATACCTGTGTGTTATTGGAAAGAGGTGCTGCCTATAATCTAGGAGAAAGCAGATCATACTAGATTTGCTAGTATGGAGATGCTGGCCGTTTGATACATAGCATGTTGTGCTGCGGTCACGCTTCGGATTCGGATCGGACCCTCTGCAGCAAAGCCCATGCAAGCCTAACGATGCAGTGTTGTGCGACGCAGGCGTTTGGCGCCAAAGGGATGCAGCACCATGCGAGTATGCTGTGCCATCAGAGTCCTAACGGTCAGAAAGGTGCGGCAAGTGGGAGCAACAATTACTGCTCCCTGCTAAACTACCTGGCCTTTGCGTGTACTTCCATCTAACCGTCTGATATAACGTACTCTGACTCTGGGCAATCTTAGGCCCTCCTCTCTACTGGCTAGCCGTACTTTGTGTTTTTGTCCCTCTCTAGGTCCCCTCAATTGTGATTCCAGTTTATTTGGCAGGGTTACAGGAAGACAGGGGTTCAATGTCTTGTTTGGGTGTGTGTTTGTGCAGACTTAATTGTGTAGAGACTTTTGCAGGGGGTTGGGAAGAAAAGAAAATACACACAATGTTCCTTAACCACCTTTTTCAGAGATCTGTAGCTGGCAGCTCATAAAATGGAGGATTGGGGTGTAACCCAGGGCAAGATGGTGCTTTCTCTCAGTAACATTCTACTATGGAATGTTGATGACAGGTTGGAGATGAACACCTTTTCCCAACTGTCTTTCATCAGAACTGTCCAGTGAGGAAGTCAGGTTTTGTTTCAGCTCTGTTGAGGCCTACAGCTCAGAAGGGTTTTGGATTGGAGTTATGAAGATTTTGGAACATCAGCAACAAGGAACAAGTTACTTACCTGTAACTGTTGTTCTCCAGCATGGGTCTGGCATGGATTCACATGCTCATGAATATTCCCCGTCAGGCTGGGAATCCTCGGTAAAGAAAAAACCAGTATCAGTTTCGTTTCTGATCTGTCTTTCGTAGTAGTAACCAATCACTGGTCTCTGCGTCATACTGACCACAGCCAATGACTGCCCTCTACCTAAGCCCCGCCTCTGGCAGCCATCTTCAGATTTGGAAGCACGTGAAGTGGCAGTATGACCAAGTGAAGAGCCGCAGAGGGGTAGGCGGGAGGGTTCGCATGTGAATCCATGCCAGACCCATGCTGGAGAACAACAGTTACAGGTAAGTAACTTGTTCCTTCTCCAGCATGGGGTCTGGCATGGATTCACATGCTCATGAGTAAAGAATACATAGCAGTACACACATTCACAACCACGGGAGGTGGCAAAGGCTCAACATTAAGCATTACATCAAACTCAACATTAAGCAATCTTACCTCCTCACCAGGCTCACCTCAGGCGAACAGGTTGCGCAGCACTGCTTGGCCGACCCTGGACTCCTCCCTGGAATCCCGATCGACGCAGTAGAATTTAGTGAAGGTGTGCGTCGACCTCCACGTAGCAGCCCTGCATATGTCCAGCAGGGGCACACCAGATAGGAACGCCGTGGTAGCTGCGATCGCTCTGGTGGAATGGGCTCTCGGACGGCCAGGCAGCGGTCGGTTTGCCAACCGATGACAGTACATGATACAGCCGGAGAGCCATCTGGAAATGGAAGCCTTCGAGAGAGCCTTCCACTGATTGACAGGTCCAAAGTTCACAAAGAGTTGTGACGTCTTCCGAAAACACTTCGTGCGGTCCACGTAGAACTTCAGCGCTCTAGCCACATCAAGCGAGTGCAAAGTCTTCTCAGCCGGCGACGAAGGCGACGGGAAAAACACAGGCAACACCAAGGGTTCGTTGAGGTGGAAGTCCGACGGCACCTTGGGCATGAAGGAGGGGTGCGTCCTGAGCACCACCCTCGTGTCGTGAAAAGTCAAGTATGGTGGCTTGCAAGATAGGGCCTGGATCTCTCCCACTCGTCGTGCAGAGGTGATGGCCACAAGAAACGCTGTTTTCCACGACAGGAACTTCAACGGGGCCGAGTGCAGAGGCTCGAACGGAGGTCCCATGAGCTTGGTCAGCACCACGTTGAGCTCCCACGCCGGGGCCGGAGCCTTCACCGGCGGGAACGATCTGAACAGTCCCTTCATGAATTCTTTCACCAGACGATGAGACCACAAGGACGTCCGCCCCGTGGTTCTGGTGTATCGGGAGATCGCAGCAAGATGAATCTTGATGGACGCGTGTGCCAGTCCAGCCTTGGCCAGCGGCAACAGGTACGGCAGTACTTGGGGAGCCGTAATCCTTAGAGGGTTAATCTTCTGTGCGTGGCACCAGACAGAGAACCTCTTCCATTTGTGTCCGTAGCATTTAAGAGTCGAGGACGCCCTGGCCTTTGCAAGAACCTCTCTGCAGTCGGCCGGTATGTCGTATCCTCCAAACTCTAGCGCTGCAGGAGCCAGGCCTGCAAGTTCAGCGACTTTGGGTCGTGGTGGAGGATGGCGCCTCCTTCCCTGGAGAGCAGATCCGCGTCCACTGGTAGCTTGATTGACGGGGACGCTGACAAGTCCAGAAGGTCCGGGAACCATATCTGCCTCGGCCACGCAGGTGCGACGAGGATCATCCTGCACCGTGACCTCTTGAGCTGGTTGATGAGCCGGATCAGCAGTGGCAGTGGAGGGAACGCGTATAGGAACAGGCCTTCCCAGGGGAACGAGAAAGCATCGCCCATGCTCCTCGGCTGGGGAAACCTGCTGGCGAACCTCCGGCACTTGGAGTTCGTCACTGTCGCGAACAGGTCGATCTGGGGTGTGCCCCACCGTCGGAAGAGGCGATCCACTAGATCCTGCCGTAGTTCCCACTCGTGGCACGAGCGCAGCTCCCTGCTGAGTGAGTCGGCGATGGTGTTTTTTATCCCTGCCAGATGAAACGGCACCAGAAACAACCTTTGGGCGACGGCCCAATGCCACAGGTCCTGCGCCTCCTTGGACAGTGCTGGGGACCTGGTTCCGCCCTATTTCCTGATGTAAAACATGGTGGTGGTGTTGTCGGTGAAGATCCTCACCACCTTGCCCTTGAGGGACGGAAGGAAGGATCTGAGGGCCCAAAACACTGCACGGAGCTCCAGGACGTTGATATGGAGGGACTTCTCCGTCGGGAGCCAAAGGCCTCTCGCGTGCAGATTTTCGGTGTGCGCTCCCCACCCTTCCAGGGAGGCATCCGTGGTCACTGTCTCCTGGTGGCCTGGGGTCTGGAAGTCCATGCCCGCCGTCAGATGCGCGCGGGTGCCCCACCACCGGATCGCTCGTCGGAAACTCTCGTCGAGTGTGATCCTCTCCTCGAAGTCGCCCGTCGTTTGGATCCAGCGCGCGTCCAGGAACTCCTGCAACGGGCGCATCCGGAGCCTGCACATGGGAATGAGGTAGATGCAAGAAGACATCATTCCGAGGAGGGACTTGATGGACCTCACCTTGGCCGCGTCGGCAACCAACATCCGCTGTACCTTGCCCAGGATGGCCCTGGTCCTTTCCTCCGACGGGGAGGCCAGAAGGGACACTGTGTCGAGCTTCGCTCCCAGAAACAGTGCGTCTTGCGCAGGTACCAGGTAGTTCACGGAGAATCCCAGGTCCGTGAGAAGTTGGACGGTCCTTGCCGTGTGCTCCACAGCGAGCTCCCTCGTCTTGGCACGGATGAGCCAGTCGTCCAGGTAGGGGTAGACGTGGATCCCCTCTCGGCGCAGCTGCGCCACCACTGGTGCAAGGCACTTGGTGAATACCCTGGGTGCCGACCGTAGACCGAAGGGAAGGGCTCTGAAATGATAGTGACGCCCTTGGACCACGAACCTGAGAAATTTTCGGTGCCCCTTTAGGATGGGAATATGGAAGTAGGCATCCTCCAAATCCAACGACGACAGGAAGTCGCCCTCCTCCAGCTGCCCCAGGACGTGCTGGAGGGTGACCATCCGGAACTTCTGTGCCTTGATGAACTTGTTCAGCCGTCGTAGGTCTAGGATGGGGCGCCATCCTCCCGTCTTCTTCTTCACGAGGAAGTATCTTGAGTAAACTCCGGAGCCCTGAAGCCTCTTTGGGACGAGTTCGATGGTGCCCTTCCTGAGCATCGCCTTTACCTCCCGGAGAAGCTGAGGGACGTGAAGCTCTTTCCTGGCCACAGGGGGGACGCGCGGGCACCTTCTTTGAAACTCGAGCGCGTGGCCCTGGGCTAGGGCGTCCAGCACCCAACAGTCGGTGGAGATGGACTCCCACACGCTGACGAAGCTCGCCAGCCGGCCTCCCACCGGGGTGCTTCGGTGGGGGCCCGACCCCACGGCCAGTTCAATCCTGTTTAGACAAGGCTTTGCCGCCTTGGCCTCCTTGGCGACGACGGTGGGGTCCGCCTGACTTGCCTCGTCCCCTGTAAGCATCCTGAGACGACGAACGGGCCGCTTGACGGTAGGTGGAAAATCCGCCGCCAGAACCTTTGGAGGCGCCCTTGCCTCCGCCACTCCAAAAGGGCGGCCGCCGTTGCTGGAGAACCCCGAGAGCCCGGGCCGTCTCCGTGTCCGCTTTAATGGCTTGAAGGGAATCGTCCACTGTTTTCCCAAACAGGTTGTTCCCATCGAACGGCATGTCCAGGACTCTGGTCTGTACGTCTTGACGGAAGTCAGTAGCCTTGAGCCATCCACGCCGCCTAAGGCACACGTCGTTGCCCAACTGGCGAAATCCAGTGTCGGCGATGTCCGTCGCAATAGTGATGGCGTGGTCCGACGCCACCTCACCTTCCTGCAAGATCTCCAGGGCATCCGCCCTCTTGTCGTCCGGTAGGAAGTCCAGCAGGGGAGCCAGTTTGTACCACAGCTCCCTGTCGTAGCGGGCTACGATAGCCAAGGCGGTGGCCGCCTTAATCGTCGTCGCTGCAGACGAGATGACCCTGCGCCCCATCGTGTCCAATTTCTTTCCCTCGCCGTCCGGCGGGGAAGTCGACGTGGAGGCCGCACCCCCCCCGCTTTCTTCCTGGCCGCCGCGGAAACGACGGAGTCCGGGGTAGGCTGTGCCCGGAGGCACAAGGGGGCCGCGTCCGGGACCCGGTACTTCTTCTCGTACCGGTCTCTTCTAGCCGGCGTCGTGGATGGGTTTTTGAGGAGGGCGAGGCCCTCCTCCCAAATATCGTCCACAGTAGAGGTACCGCGAGGACTGTCTTCCTCTTGGCCTCGCGCCGCTGATAAAGGAAACCTTCCTTCTTCTTCTCCTCAGGGCAGAGCTGGAAGAGCTCGGATGCCCTGGCGATCATGGAGTGAAATGATCCAATCTCGTCGGACGGGGAAGCCCGGGTGGGAGGTGACGACGGAAGATCCTCGTCGTACACCTCGTCGTCCGTACCCGTCGCGGCCGTGTCAGTTCCCGCATCATCCCCTTGAGCCGTGGACGGGGAGGAGGGCTGAACGGGGCGCGACGGTTGAAAAGGAGGTGGAGGGTGAATCCTTCTTTTCTTAGGAGGGGGGCTGCCAGAAGGGCCTGGTTCCGGGTCCCCCGACGGGAGTGGTTCCTCCACTGGTAACGGCAGTCTCGTCCTTATCTCTGAGCATAAGGACTGTATAGCCAACAAAATGGCCGCCGAGTTGTCTTGCGGCGCTGGCAGAGGGGAGTCCGACGGGCGGTCAGGGGCCCCGTCGGTACCCTCGACGATGTCGTCGTCTCCTGCGTCGGGATCCCTCCCGACGGGCTGGTCTTCTTCCACGCCAACGCCGTGGCTTAAGACCTCGATCAGTTCCTCCTCAGAGGTTGAGGCCGAATCCACGACGACCCCCTGCCCCCCCTTTTTCCTCTCCGTCGGAGGTTTCACGGGGGTCCTGTCGATGGGCATAAAAGAGGACTCCCTCCGCGGCGGCAGGGAGACTCTGGGCCCCGAGGTCGCCACCACTGGTGTAGCCTCCACAGGCTGAGCCAGGGCCGCCGCGACTGTCTCGATAGAGGCCTTGGCCAGATGGATTAAGGCTTTCACCACCTTAGGTGCGCTCACCGCCTTCTCCTTGAGGGGGGGGCACTGCCTCGCTCCCCCTCCGCCTTCGAGCTCGACCGGGGCCTCTCCAGGAGCTTCGCCGGGTGCTCGGCCTTCCTCTTACCCGACCCAGAGTGTTGGCTCGTGGTTGATGGTGCCGGGGAGGGTGCGCCCTGCCTGGCGCCTGTAGAGCCCGACCGTTCGGCGCTCCCGGTGCCAGCGGACTCGCGGTGCTTGGCCTTATGTTGGACCCCCGTCGCCGGGGCGTCCTCAAAGGTCTTAGAAGACCGCTCGGATTTCTTCCTCTTCTTCTCGCCGGACGGGCTCTTCCCTTCCAGCCAGTTGGCGAGACGTTGATGGCGGTCCTTCATGGTCTGCTCTGACATGTTGCCGCAAAACGCACAGTCCTTCTCCACGTGCGTCTCGTCCTCATGTAGGCAGTAAAGACAAAAGGAGTGTTCGTCTTCCTTAAAGACATTCTGCAGCTGGCATCCAGGGCAGACCCTGAACAGCTTTCCGGGCGTCGAGCTTCCCTTCTCATGGGCCATGACCGAGATGGGCCTGAGAAACTTCTGGAGTCCTCAAAAAGCGTAGCTCGACGAATCTTCACCCTTGAGGGGCGTGGACGAATCTGACACGGGTCCCCGTTGATCGGATGGAGAGTCGGTGGAGCTTGAGGCTCTTTTGACCGAAAAAAACGAAGTTTTTTGAGAAAAAACATGAAAAAATAGCACTAACGCTCGAGAGCAATAGCACGAGGATCCCAACACATGAACGTGCGGTAAAAATCTGAAGATGGCTGCCAGAGGCGGGGCTTAGGTAGAGGGCACTCATTGGCTGTGGTCAGTATGACGCAGAGACCAGTGATTGGTTACTACTACGAAAGACAGATTAGAAACTAAACTGATACTGGTTTTTTCTTTACCGAGGATTCCCAGCCTGACGACGGGGAATATTCATGAGCATGTGAATCCATGCCAGACCCCATGCTGGAGAATAATAATAACTGGTGGGAGCACAACGATTTGAGAGTTGTTCATTTGCTTCAGTATTTTATTATACCTCAGAGACAGCATTATACGCAGCACTGACTTTAACTCTCTAATATATTTCAACTGTGCTACAATATGTGCCTTGGATGTTGTGGAAATAATAGATTTATGGAGCAAGACAAGGGAAGTAATGTTTATTAGTCAAAGTAAACAAATAATTCCACTTCAGTGTCAGCACAGCGCTTTATAAAGGAAGGTGGCACTTTGAAGTTTTCAGCTTCCTCATAAATGTCAAAGTCGTTGAACTCATTTCTTTAGAGTTAAAGGCATGGTCCAGTAAAAATGTTTATTGTCCCTACAGGTCGGCCATGTTTTTTTAAGCCTAAATGGCTCGATTTTACAAAACTTTCCTATGGACCTTACCCGAGTTTTGGTCCATTAAACGCACGCGAAAACAGGCACCAGGGAGCCGCCATTTTGTGATAATCCTATCACTTGCCGCATCGCCCTGGCTTACCTGCTTCTGCGGCACTAAATCAAATCCCCCACCCCTGAGCCTGACATTATCAAAACATTCCTATTCCCTGCCTCTCTCCGTGACGTTACTGTGCTGCGTAGGCAAACGCGCCCAGTCGTCTTCTACGCGACTCCACACAGAACCCGGAAACCAACACAGACCATCTCACAACACAGCGCGCCACAATTCGGAATATGAAACTGTACTTTAAAATCAAACAGCAACACGGTACATTTGGTAAAGTACATTTATTTGACATTAAATGTTTAGAGAATATTGAGCAATTGCCATATGAAATTCGAAAGCCGTTTATTTTCTTTTATCCGTACCCGCAAATCCGGATAAGTTTATATTGAGTCACGCGCTGTTCTTTTATGGTACACAGGGTGTTGCTTTTCGTTAAAAGAAGCACTTTGAAAGCACGGTGAAACGCAAGGCTGTTCCATCAACTAGGCACTAGTCCACCATAAAGGTTGATATGTTGCTTCTAGCCACTAGTACAGCGTTAGGGCATGTGGGCCCTTGGCGATCGTCCCATAATATGGTTAACGTGCTCCAGTTGTTCACACGAAGCTGCAGGTGTCTATTGAAGAATCCGTCTGCCGGTGTCTCAAACCGATGACAGTAGCAGAAGGGGAGCAAATACCTGTTATGAAAACAAAAAAATTATAATTAGTCTCGCCAGCCGATCTTCATTAATATTACTCATTTTATTTATTACGGCCGATCAGAAACTATTTGCTTGCAAGGATAGTTCAATGGAGTATGTTCGGCTCTAAAATCAATGCGAAAAGTAACAAAATAAATCGAGGCCAACATACAATGAGAAACGACAGTCTACATGCGTGTGGAATAATATGATATGGCATTTGTAACGCGCCTATACACAAGTGTTTCAAGGCGCGACGAGGCAGCGGGGGAACAAGGGCAGACAGACAACGATCCTACTAGGCCAGGTGTCTTTCAGATCGCGCATGGGGAAGGGGAGAGGGGGGTAAAAGTGCTGTACATGGTTAGTAGAATACAAGATAAATAATAGGGCCAGCTGGTGGCAAGTGCAAGGTGAATGCCGGGAGAAGGGGCTGAAGGATACAGAGACAGTCCCGTAGTGCAGGAAGGCAGTGCAGGGAACAGTGGCTGGGCCAAGGACCGAGATCAGTGAGACCAGTGGACCTGCATGCCCATGTGCCCACTACGAACACGTTTTCCTTGCTTTTCCTAGCTCTTCATTCATTCATTTATTCATGCATCCATTCATTAATTCTTCATTCCGGTATAAAAGCGTCTAAAGATTTACTCACATTATATTTGAAAATTTCCATTGTGTCTCTGCGTAATGCAGTCTGTAAATCGGACCGTGCTCTTGACAACGATTTTTCGTATACTGAACTAAAATGAAACTCGGTCTAGTTTCTGAATTTTCTGCCTTATCGTCTCTTACGTTATTGCGCACACCCTTCAAATTAAATTCTTTCGGCATGGTCCCTGTCTCAAGGTCAAAAAACAAAAGACCCTTATACTTCCAGTGCGACTTGTGGGCCTCTTCTGGGCGCGAGCTGAAAATCAAAGCTGCTGTCCTTCGCATTCTTTATTTGCAACATCCCGTAGTAAAGGCATCTGTGAGAACTTGAAGTTTAGAATCCCTCTAT
This sequence comes from Ambystoma mexicanum, assembly GCF_040938575.1. Taxonomy (NCBI): domain Eukaryota; kingdom Metazoa; phylum Chordata; class Amphibia; order Caudata; family Ambystomatidae; genus Ambystoma; species Ambystoma mexicanum. The sequence goes on along the minus strand of NC_090926.1, from coordinate 692,834,167 downwards.
GTAGTGCGCCACAATGTGCAAATGCGAACTGGCTTCTCTCCCAAATGCCACGGCCCGCTTGGCACGTTCTGAGGCCCCCAATTTTGTCCCCGTTGTCTGCGAGCTTTGCAGCCCAAATGGAGACATTTAATTTTTGGCAGAAGGTCAGGGAAAGTATAAAGTACCACAGGAGTTGAGTTAAAAGTGAGATTTATTGTTTGTTTGTTTGTTTATTATTTGCAATATGCAAGCCTCCCCTCCGTTAACAGTGCGCAACAGTGCGCAGCATTTACATTTACATGAAAAAAATATATACATACACATATATAAGGTGAATAGAGAGAATTCAAAGATGACACCCAGCTTGTTCGCCACCCATGATGGTGAAGGTAGAGGTTAGGGTTACAGGTACACTGTACAATAACATTTATTTACAAAAAGACAATCGTATTGCAATTATTTAAACCGGGATTTGTACTTCACAACCAGCTGTGCTTCTGGTGGACATGGCACAGTTGCAATGTTCGGTGGCAATGGATCACTGCTCTGCACAGAAACATCCAAAATTCCATATCTGCGCTTCTCTAACACAGCAACAATAAGGCCTTTCACAAAGTCGAACTGCATTTCATCATAGACTGGTTTGGTCACCCATTGCTTACTTCGTTTTGAAAACACCTTAGTGTAGCGAGGCATCCTTACTTTACCCCTAGTCCTAGATTGTTCACGTCCGACATTGCTGTTATGGGCCAAGACCGCTAGTAGAGTGCGATGTTTCATGCCCCGAAAGCTAAAATGCAAGCGCTTTGGCCTGTACTTTAGGCACATATTGTGGAACACCTCCAAATCTCCTGTGTGACAGAATTCTGTCAGTCCTCTCAAATCTCTTGATAGAGTTTTGTCGAAAACAATCTTCTCAATGGCTTTGTGTGTCGGTGAAGATGGAATCAACCACTTCTTCTTCCTTGCCTCCTCTGGGGACAAAGGGTCATGTTCACATTGGTGGAAATGTAGGTTTTCTGACCAGCGGTGAACGTTGGTACAGTGGTGCATCAGTGACCGCCATTTTTCAAGTAGTATTTCCACTGACCCTTCACAAGTTTTTGAGCTCCACCAAAGATGGTTGGTGATAGACTGGGACCACTGCAAAATACTTTCAAAACCTTTTTTTTTTCTTACTGATTGATTTAGCAAGATGCCATACGTCAAATTGATGATTAATAAGCGGGAACTGCACTCTCATTGTCTTGGTAATTGAAACGTGTCTGTCCGTGGCTATGAGGTCGATGTGCATTCCCCTTGATTGTAGATATTCCACTGATTTTATAAATCCTAGTTTCTCCATGGCCACTGAGGATGTACATTGTGTTACCTGCACGACCACCGAACTCACAATTTTCTTACTATCCATGTCCTGAAAGTGGTAGGTGCAGTACTTGGCAGAAAATCCAGGGCTGTCGCACTGTCCATCGCCGGCTAGCCTGAAACCTTTCCCTTTGAAGGTACTTGCTAGAGACAATTGTTCAATTTTACAAGCATCACTAATGGCCGGAAACAGATAATCACGTTGGTATATGTAGTACAGCGATTTAGAAATGAAATGGAGTCCCACAAACTGAAAGAAAGCCTCTAACTTTCTAAAACTGGAGCCACTAAAAAGTGATGCAGCTGCACACAGTAGATTGCCTGCTGGCATTTTCCCCAGCATCGTTTGTGCAGACCATGAGAACCTATGATTTAATCGACAAGCGGCATTTATTTTGACCTTACTGCCTTTTATTTGACGAGTTACATTAATCAATGGCTTCCCACATACTTTCCCTCTAACTGAATGCCCATATTTCAGCATACTTATAATTTCCATCAAACAACTGTCGAATACTATGTATTTGCTCTCTTTCATTAGACTGTCATCCTGCGTCAACGTTGTTTCGGCCTGTGACGTTGCAGAGATTTCAATACATTGGAAAGTAATATCGCTGCTATCAAGTTCTGATGCGTCTATGGATGCTGCGGCTGGTTCATTCTCTGTCATTTCGACATCTGTTACTTCAACATTGATGGGAGAACACAACAATGTCGACATGTTTTTGGGTGGCAATTTTTTGGCGGGTGTACATTGTGTGAATTGATCTGCAACTACTTCAGAGCTATCTTCAATACATTCAATATCATCTTCTTGTGGTGGTGCGGTCACACTGTAGCAATGGTCCAATGCAACTTTGCTGTATTCTCCAAACACAGTTAATTCATGTTCTGGCCATTGGACATGAGCATCTCGAGCCTGAACATGCCTCGCCTCAATTAATAGTTCCTCCATAGTGTACATGGTCTGGCAAGCAACATCTCTCATTCGCTTCACTGTCTGTGTATGTATAGTTCTGACACCCACGGGTAACTAGAGGAGAGATTGGAAAAGGGATGTTCAGTTTAAACACAAGATAAAGTGTAGTCCAATTGACTGGAAAAAAACATACAATAGTCCCCAGCACAAACATTTTTTTAAAGTTAAAAACTGTTTGTAACTAACCTTTTTTTGGTTTTTTTTCTTTGCAACTTTTTTGACTCGACCTTCAACATCCGCACGCTGTAGCTCCGATTCTTTTCCGCATGTCCTCCCTTCCTCTTGCGCTGCAGCGACTATATTTTCTGTATCCGCATAGACAGCACGGAATGAGGCTCCATCGTCTCCCTGAAACATAGTACTTTCATTACTATGTATCAAAATATTGTTAACATAAAACACACGTGAGGACGAACACCAGTTACATCTCAATAGCCAAACAATTGCCATTGTGTGCAACAATCAAACGACAAGTATTCGAGTTCTGATGACCTAGTTCGATGGAGCTGTCAGTATCCATACCTCTGGCTCTGCATGGACTGCCATGAATGGTTGTATTGGAGAGGAGGCATCCGCATCTCCCTGAAACACAGTACTTGCATTAGTATGCTTTTCAATATTGGAAACATAACACACACTTGGGGTCGACGGCACAGGTACATATAAAGAGATAACCACAAATGATGCATTGTCTAAAACAATCAAGGAAAATATAAATATGCAGATTTCATCGACTTATTTCTCCGATTCCTTTACATCTGCATCATCAAAATGGGATGTTGTGATTGTAGTGGAAGCTCCGTCGTCTCCCTGAAACACAGTACTTGCATTAGTATGGTTTTCAATATTGGAAACATAACACACACTTGGGGTCGAACGCACAGGTACATATAAAGAGATAACCACAAATGATGCATTGTCTAAAAGAATCAAGGAAAATGTAAATATGATCACATTTCATCAAGTTATTTCTCCGATTTATTTACATCATCTACATGGGATGTTGTGATTGTAGTGGAAGCTCCGTCGTCTCCCTGAAACACAGCACTTGCGTTAATAGGGAAGAAAGTATAGCAGATGGAATCACTTTATATGATCACGCATGATGGAGCTGTCAGTATCCATACCTCGTGCTGCTGAAGAATATCTATGGATGTTGCAAATGTAGTGCACACTTCCGAAAGCTGTTGCGCCGATTCGTATACGCATGGTCCCGCTTCCACTTCCCCTGGAATTACTTGAATGTCAGGCTCCGCATCAAGTGCAGGGGTTGACGCTCCATCAACTGCCTGAAACATAGTACTTGCATTAGTGAGGATTACAATAGTGAAAACATAACACACACCTGGGGTCGACAGCACAGGTACATATCAACGGCTAACCACGAATGAAACATTGTGTAGAACAATCAAACGACAAGAATTACAGCTCTGATGATGACGCTCGATGGAGCTGTCAGTAGCCATACCTCCTGCTGGTGAAGAACATCTAGAAATGTTGTAGATGTGGCGGATGCTTCAGCATCTCCCTGAAAGACAGTACTTGCATTAGTATGGATAACACTAATTATAACTGAAAACAAACACCAGTGGACGATAACTAAGGTGTATATCAATTGGAAAGCACTAACCAAACATTTGGTAAAATAATAAAACAATAGAATAAAACTATTACTTGACATGCATAAAACAAGTCTGTAGCGGATTAGCCTAGTAAGATTACCTGATACGCGCTAGCAGTGGTTGATAACTGCGACCACGTCAAGGATGTAGAATGTTCTTGCTTCAGATTCAAGGGATAGTCAAGAAGTTGTAAAAGTAAATTAATGATTGATAATGAAATGCCAATATTAAAAATAGCCATGTAAGGCGACAGAATACTTGAAAAATGCTCAATACAGCACAGTTCCCTGTTCCCATATATATACATTTCGTTTCTGGGTTATGAAATCGAAAAAGAATATATTGATAAATGTCATTATTCAAAAAGCTATACACTCATAACAATATCGAAATTATTACAAGGGTTAGAACACCTACAATATCAATTAATCCATTCGGCTACCTACACACTACCGCAAGGCCTAAAGCTAAATCCGGACACTTGACTCACCGGTGGCGGAATGTGGGCGAATAGAGTGGGAATAGCGTTTGAGCAATTTCCGTGTCGTTCGCCGTTTATTCTTCTTTGTTACCCAAGATGTTGTGTACATGTCCAAGGAAAAGTGCCGGCTGCAGATGCGGTATCGATCACCCCTCTTGTCCTGTAAGACTTGTTGGACTCTACTTTCCAGCTCATCCAGTGGATATCCGCAATGTCTGACCCATTCTCTTATTCGATCAACAGTTTTCGGGAATACATGCATTGTAGTGCCTTCAGATTTCGCATGGATCTTCGTAGGGCAACCGCTAATCGAACAGGCAGGCATTGTTGATAAATCTGAAAAGTAAATATCGACATTATTATACAATCTTCATGAATATAGATTTGATACAAAAGTAAATGAATCATACAATGATCAATGCAAGGTTTGTTTTGGTCGCCGGAACTATACCAGGTCATTATGTGCGGCTTAGTATTTGCATAAATTGCAGAAATGTATAAATGATGTGACCAAAATCTGAACATGTGACTCGTCCCTTGGATGTTCCGTCTTGCACGAGAAGGAAAAATGCTTACATTATAGACTGGACCCCCGAAGGATGCAATTCGATGACAATAGACAAAGATGAAAATAAATGGATCTATTGATAGCATAGCAATGGAAACTCAAGTCAATAGCAATGAGACCAATGAACTTAGCACTATTGTGTACTCAACTCGCAAATAGATAGAAATTTAAAAATCTGCGAAATATGACTAGGATACATGGCCTTACCTTGACCAACAAACAGTTGGATTCAGCAAGCAAAGCAGTATGTTGCAGGAGAATAGGTGGGTGGCCACAGGTAGCACACTGATGGGTTTGCTCTAAGCGGTCACAGAAGTTCACGGATAGCACGACGACGAGCAGATTAGCGTAGATCTCAGTGGTTGCCAGGTAGCACGTTCAGGAGTTGACTTGCAAAGCACAAAGATGTTCTCATGAGACATATCAAGTGGTTTATAAAGTATTAGAAACAGGGGTATGTTTGTGAATGAATGACGTATGTATGTTGTGGTCTTAGGGGGGCGGCCTGTTCGAAGGGGAGGCCTGGCTGGAGACACAGGGTCTGAGGAGGCCATGTGAGCGATGGCCCCTGGGCGTGGGATACCTTTTGAAGTTTACATGCTGTTTGGCACCTAGGCTGTTTGCGCCCGTGACAGCCCCCCATGCCAGCGCTCATCCCCGGGTGCGAACCGCCTTTGATAGAGGGGGTGGGATGGAGGGGCCTGGGGCGTGCAGAGAAGGCACAGGAAGACTGCTGAATGGAGACACACTTATGTGGATTGCAGGGGGGCGGCCTGCTTCAAGGGGAGGCCGGGCTGGAGACACGGGGTCTGAGGAGGCCATGTGAGCGATGGCCCCTGGGCGTGGGATACCTTTTGAAGTTTACATGCTGTTTGGCACCTAGGCTGTTTGCGCCCGTGACAGCCCCCCATGCCAGCGCTCATCCCCGGGTGCGAACCGCCTTTGATAGAGGGGGTGGGATGGAGGGGCCTGGGGCATGCAGATAAGGCACAGGAAGACTGCTGAATGGAGACACACTTATGTGGATTGCAGGGGGGCGGCCTGCTTCAAGGGGAGGCCTGGCTGGAGACACAGGGTCTGAGGAGGCCATGTGACCGATGGCCCCTTGGCGTGGGATACCTTTTGAAGTGTACATGTAGTTTGGCACCTTGGCCGTTCGGGCCCCAGACAGCCCCACATGCCAGCGCTCATCCACGGGTGCGAACTGCCTTTGATAGTTTATCGTTGCTTATCAATAACAAATGCCACATACCGGAGATTCTTGTGAGCACAGACCCACACTTCAACCAGTGTATTATAGTGGTCAAGACCCTTAACCTAAGGCCTGTATAATCCAATGGTAATTGTTAGTATAGATATATGTGTGACTTTTATAGAGACATAACCTACTGAAAGACTTTGAACAAGTGTTATTTAGTGCATGCATTATCGAGAATATGTTATGTTAGCTTAGATAGATATTGACCACCCTGCTTCACAGCGACCAGACCTTCACCCATTCGGAGCACAGATGTCTGACGTCCCTCCTTGAATGGAGACACACTTGATTCATTTAAAAAGTTGAAACAACCGTTGTTAAAATATATGTGGTGTTTTATTTTGATTCTTATTTTCATGACACAAAAATACAAGACTTTAAAGATTATACAGGTCAGGTTGCAGCACCGCGAGAGAAAATCCCCTGTACTGACCGCTGTCACTCAGGAACGTTTCTCTTATGGCACGAACGGCACAGGCGGGTATCACTCTTCGAACGCGGTGTCCAAGCCTCCCCTGGAGCCACCATGTAAAGGAACGATAGGCCACCAGCCTGTACCACCTGTAGAAAGGAATTAAACAAACTGTTTTTACATGACCAAGATAAGTTTAATAAACGTTTGTTGTCAATGACAATTCTTGTAACTAATGGCATTCTGCACGGACAAATGCTATCTAGACAATGCACACTATTGAACGACTTTCATGCGTTACTATGATATGAATATATAATTTTGGATATAGTAGAAGAACATGAAATAGGAGTGGCATGACAAGCAGAGTATACTTACTCGTTAATCGGATTACGAGGACGAACAGTTGCGCGAAGTTTGTGCATAAGCACCATCATTATTCTCAACACGGCCCGTGTGAGGCAGGCTGCCCTGAAGTCTGGCAGCTCGGTGATGCATTGCGGTCGTGGCTCGCCTTCCGAAATGTAGGCCAGGTATCCCGAGTTTTCTCGGCAGCAGCAGTTCTCGTCCTCGGTTGGCATTAGCTCGCACCGATTGCATGTGCACCAGGTGGAGACGCCGTCCATGCGACTAGGCCCAGGCTCTTCATCTGTTGAATCGTCCTCCCAACTGCCGTCCGAATCCCCATCGTTTTCGCGTGCTTCCCTTTCCAGTAGTTCCTCGTCGGTATACTCGGGCTCGTACATGTAGGGCATTATTGTAGCCATTGTGTGGTAAACAAAGTAAAATAAATTACAGAGATTGTACAGTTGTTCACATGGGCTACAAGCGGCGAAGGTATCTGACCAGAGCACAGAAACGAGTCACAGAATACTGAAAGTAACACAGAGAGAGGAATGGAATCGAAAATCTGCTGCTTTGTGTTGGGAAACGGTCTGTTTATACTTATTGAGGAAAGAGGCGTCCTGCCATTTCCATGGCAACACGTCATTAGCTGAGGCGCAGCGATTGTTGACACGAGACGTGCTTTGGCGTTGGGAAATGGGCGGTACGAGTCTGCTGATGACAGGCTCAGGGGCGGGAGATTTGATTTAGTGCCGCAGAAGCAGGTCAGCCAGGGCGATGAGGCAAGTGATAGGATTATCAGAAAATGGCGGCTCCCTGGTGCCTGTTTTCGTGTGCGTTTAATGGACGAAAACTCGGGTAAGGTCCATAGGAAAGTTTTCTAAAATCGAGCCACTTAGGCTTAAAAAAACATGGCCGCCCCGCAGGGACAATAAAATTTTTTACTGGACCATGCCTTTAAATAATCCTGTTTTGTAATACCCGCGATAGCCATGAGATGGCAGTCACGCCTCGCGCTCTAACCCCGAGTTTGTAATTAAAGCAACAGATGACTTTTAGAAATCGCGCTTTCTGCAATAAACTCCTTTGAAGGAAGCAATCTAAAATAGAATTTTCAAATGCTGATCTGATCATGAATGCTAAGCAGGATCCCACAGAGTTTATAACTCCACGTTTTTTCAGAGTTAAAATCGTTTTTTAGCACTTAGCTTTTAGCTTTACTTGGCATTAGGGTAATTTTAGTTTTGTTGCTTCTTACAGGAGTTCTTAAAAGATATAAATGCATTAACAGAAAGAGTATACAATATAAAAAGCAAATTTGTAGAATGGCCCCAAAAGTTGCGCTTCTCTGTTAAGTAGTAAATGATAGATTCAAATTCCTTTTGTCAAGATCAAGTCAAATTTTAATTCAAAACAAAGAGATGCTTGTTTATTATGACAAATCGTTGTAACAAATGAAAATTGGCTAAAGAAAGTCTAGTTGAATTTACTATCAATGAAAGAAACAATAATGGATTTACGATCTTGTGGGGATAAGACTCGATACTTGGTCTGTTCATTAAAGGGGTATCCCCAAGATTCTTATGGTTTGCAGTCCATGAAGGGGATTTACTGCAAGTCCTTGTTCCATGATTAAAGGCTCTCTAGTGGATATAGTAGTTTGGAGCTCCCAAGGGGGAGATTGTTGGAGCCCCTGGGGGGCTATTAGCTCGAGGTCCTTGTGATTCTATTGATTAAGAAATTATTGATTAAAGAAGTCCGAGTCTTTTGATGCCAAAACTCCTTAGTTCCTCGACACGTGTTTCCCCACCTAAAGTTGTTAGGTGGTTCTTCAATATAAAAAGCAGACAAAAACAAACATTTCAGAAAAGACTGAACATTCTTTGAATAACAGATGAACAAAGTGTTTCAAGGCAAAGTTTAGATTCAGAGGAAGGCAAGGTGTGAGAAGCCTTCAGTAAAAACAAAAGACGTGCAACAGAAATACTCAGGAATTGAAGAAAAGGAAGAAAAGGAATTAAATCATTCTAAGCGCACCTTGTATAATCACATGAATAAGATCCTCTAAGCCTTTGCAGAGGATTCACAGGTAATTGGAAAGGGAAGGAAGGGAGGGAGGTTAGTTGTTGGGAGTTGGTATTTAGGTATCCAATAACACTTTACTTGTTGTACAGGGAGCCAGCCGTGAAACAAGAAGTTCACCTGTGTCTTTGTTATTTTATCCGTTCCCCTTTGCCCCAAGGCTGACCAGAGTCTTGCTGGAATTTATATCAGTAGGACACAGACCAGTCAGCGAGGGACTGTGGGGTTCAGCAGCTTCCACAGAAGAAGTCTATGGGGATACTTTGTGTTTTTGTCCCTCTCTAGGTCCCCTCAATTGTGATTCCTGTTTATTCTCTTTCACTCCCTCGTCATCCTACTTTCCTCTTTGCACCCTCTATGGTGCTTTCTATTTCTCCCATCTTCTCTAACTACTACTCTATCGCCTATCGTATCCCTCTCACTAAATCTGGACGGAAGAAGTTTAAGAGTCTCCAACCCAGGCTTCCCCATCACTGATACCACCATCAATGCTTCCTCCATGCAGACTCTCACCGACATCCTCTTTGCCGTTCCCTCACCAGACCTATGGACCCCTCATATGATCTCGGCCCTCTCTCCAATCTCTTCCCCTCCCATAAATGGTTGCACTCGGTGGAAGGTCTCTTGGTTTCCTTCCACTCCTCAAAGACCATAATTAATGTCTATCTGAATGGCACCGTCTTGGTCCAGGGCCCTCAGCCCAATCTCCTCCTTTTCGATAGGCGTCTCCCGTACCTTATCAACTTCCTTCTTTCTCCCGCTACTCCTACTAGCACCTCTCCGGATTCTCCGGCCTCTTCTTCCGCCATCTCTCTTGCACCTTGCTCCTCCTCTATGGCTACTATACCACCTCCTGCTGCCACCTATGCCCATTCTAGGGCCCCTCTACCACTTCCGCTGGGTGTACCTCAAGCCTGTTCCACACAACAGAAGTCTTTCAAATGTGGCAACCTGCTCCACATCGCTAATCTCACCTCTCGCTCTCCTGTCAAACAATCCTCTGACATTGCCTCCTCCTGGAAGAACTTGACCCGACGTCCTCGCTCTCACGGGTGGCTACAAGATCCTCTCTGAGCCAAGAACCAACCAACCGGAGGTGGGGTCCATGCTTCTGTCATTCCTATGCAGGCCTACACCTCCCATCTCTCCTGGCTTCTCTATGACTGTGGCCACCATCTACAGGCCACCTGGCCAGGTTTCCCTCTTCCTTTCACAGTGTTGGACTTCTCCGCTTCGTTCTTTGCCTCTACCTCTCAACATCTCCTTCTTGGAGACCTCAACATCCACCAGGATGCTTCTAATCCCTCCTCTGGGCTCTTCCGCAAACTCTGCGACAGTCGCTCTCCCTCCTTTCTACCCTCTGGTCCGACAAACTGTGCTGGACACACTTGGATGTTCTCATCTCTTCAGACATCCCCCTCTCTAACTCTCACCACTCCGCTCGCCTTTCTCCTGGACTGACCACTTTCTGCTTTTCTCTCACCTGAAACTCTCTGTCCCTCAAGCAAAGCCCACCCCAGTACTGCCACCTACCTTCTTGGTCATTCGGCTCATGAAGCGCATGTCAGTGGAAGCCTTTGCCTCTACCTTCTCTGCTCTTCCTACTCCTTCAGCTGACTCACACCCTAACACAGCCCTCTCCAACCTGCATCTTTCTAGCTCCAACACTCTGGACATCCTTGCCCCGGTCATGAGAATCCGTCTGAAGCCTACCTCCAAGTGCAACTCTTCGTATGACTCCGACCTCGCCGCCCTGAAACGCAAGTGCAGAGTGGCTTAAACGAAGCAGAGGGTCTTGGGCACATCCTCTGACAAACTGGCCTGCCACCTGCTCCAAAGGCAATACTGACTCTGTCTTGTCCTAGGAGAGAGCCCACATCCAAGCCCACGTTTCTGCGGCCCCTAGCAACATGGCCGAACTCTTTAAAATCTGAAAGGAGCTGGCCAATCCTTCTGCAGTCTCCATCTCTCCTGTTCCATCCCAGGCCCTCTGTACAGCTCTGGCTTCTCACTTCACCACTAAAACTCAGGGCATCCTGTCTTCGGTCGCCTCTTCCTCTATCTCTATCGGCCCCCGTCCGGCCGCCTCTCCCTCTCCACCTTCTTTCTCCTCTTTCTCTCTGACAACACCCGATGAGGTTTCTAGACAAGGCTGATTGATGAAAGTTTTTGTCCAAACAGGTGCTCCCCTGCTCTTCCAGAACCATCAAGGACCACATTGACTCCCTTGCTCCAAACCTGGTCGATTTCTGCAATCACTCTTTCACCAGTGGATCTTTCCCCTCTCTCCTTAAGCACTCCATGTGCACCCCTCCTACCTTCTGCCGATCCTACCTGTCTGGAAAACAATTGCCCGATCTCTATCACTCCTTTCATAGGCAAACTCCTGGAAAAGCAGGCCATCTCCCAAATTTTTCTCCACGCTGAATCTGTTGGTAGTCTCCATGACCATCAGTCTGGGTTCAGAGCAGCCAGAGGGACGGAAACTGCTCTCCTTAACACCAGTGAAGATCTGCTCGCTAATCTTGACTACAGCCTTCCTTCTGTCCTCATACTCCTTGACCTTTCCTCTGCGTTGACACAGTCAATGACTCCATCCTAAACAGGCGACTCCGTGAGAACCTGGGCATTACGGATAAGGCTCTGGAGTGGCGGACCACCTTCTTCCTGGACAGACCCTTCCAGGTCCAACTTAGGTCCTTTCTCTCCAGGACCTCGCTCTCCACTTGTGGTGTTTCCCAGGGCTCCAACCTCTCACCCTGGCTCTTCAAGGTCTACTTGGCCCCCTTGGTCAACCTGATCTCTACCTTCTCCCCTAACTTTCAGTGTTATGCGGATGACACTCGGCTCTCCTTCCGGCTCCCCTGAGCCTCCTCTCCTCTCTTGCTCATTCCACACTGTCTATCCGCGATCCACGATTGGTGCGCCTCCAACGACCTGTGCCTTGATGCCAGTAAGACGGCGATCCTTCTCATTGGGACCCCTGCTCCCGCTTTCCCTTTTACTCCGGCCGCCCTCCTTGGGGCCTCTTCCTTCACCTTCCTGTGAGGCAAAAAACCTTGGTGTCATCTTCGACTCCACCCTCTACTTCTCTCTGCACATCACAGACCTTCCCAAGAAGGCCCACTACCAGCTGCACCTCCTCAGAGGTATTCTGCCTTCTCTCACTTTCCCTCAGAACCTCAATGTCTCTCGAGCCATGGTTCTCTCTAGGCTGGAGTACTGCACCAGGTTCTTTCACAATCTTCCTTCCTCTACTCACCGCCCTCTGCAACTAATCCAGAACAGGACTGCAAGACTTATCCATGGCCTCAAGGCCAAGGACCATATCTATCCAGCCCTGAAATCTCGCCACTGGCTTCTGGTGGCAGCAAGGATCAAGTTCAAGACCCTCTGCATCGTTCGTAAGGCTTTCCTGTCCCCTAACTTATTACACTTCTGGTCTCCCTCAGTCAGACTCGGACCGTTTCCTGATGTCGAAGACTTTCAAATGTGCGCGGCTTTCACTACAGACCTTTGCAGGACCACTTGGACTTTCCCTTCTGTTCACACTCTTGCGTTATGTGCCCCAGTGTTTCTTGGTCTGGGTAGTTCAATGACATAAGCACCCAAAGTTCAAGTTCACCTTTTTACTCTCCCCTTTTCTCTGTGTTAATTCTGATCACTTTGCTTTTACAGTTCATTCGCTTTATCGCTACAAACATTTCACCCTTTCAATGAAACGTTCCAGTGGGCTACTTCCTTTCGCCGGACAACTCTGGTTTAACAGTTATCCTTATTTCAAAGTTCATTCACAGGTCTGCCTTTCTTCGCGTCTCATCCACACACGTGCAGCCTTCAATTGTCCAGTATAATGTTGCAACTTCAATCTTTCTTAACAAACCAGTCTTTCATGCCGCTTGCCAACTCACTGGTTGTGTACGTTTCATTCTTGTCTTTACAGTTTTTCAATTCAAGAGTCAAGGTTAGTACCACAGGCTTGGCCTTGCCTCCCCAACTCTGGCGTTCACCCAGGAGGGTCGCTGACGTCCTTGAAACACAATGCAGTCTTCTTGTCTGGGGTACGGCCTTCTCCACAGGTCTTTCACGGCCTGTTGGAGGCAATGACCATCTGTAGGGAACCCCTGCGGTCCTCGACCTGTTGCTCTTGTCCCTCGGTCCGTCGCTCTGCTCCCGTTGGTTTGCCTTCGCCCCAGAAGTTCTGCTCTTGCTCGTGTAACACCTTGCTCAGAGTGTGTCTCTATGTTCCGCCTTTTATCCGTGTGAGGAGAGCTAATTGGTATCATATGTATGCACGTAAAGTCAAGTGCCTGACTTTGCCTGACCAGATTAGCGGAACATGTCCAAAGCGATATGTAAGAGTTAGCCTCTTACCTTTCAGTGGCCCTTTTCCTCGGCCCAGTGTCTGTGTAGAAAGGGGGGGTTGGGGGAGTTGGGACATCGGAGAATCCTAAAAATAGGATGGGTTAGGTGTACAGGAAAGAGGGGCATACTGCGTCTCACCATTAGCTGCCTCACCCCCAGTCCCCGAAGACCGCCCACCCAGGTGATCCTCCCGCACTGGTCCACCCCCAGGGTCTAGATCCAAAGGCGATGGGTGTGCCCTGGCCACCTGGATCACAGTTGCCCGGGAACTAGTAGGTGAGACACTGTTTGTTTGTTCACACCTTCCTCCTTTCACTTACCAAGAGCTGGGCTACCCTGGCTGCACTTACTCAGGGCATTGCTGCCCTGATTGCACTTCCTCCTCCCCTCTCCCTGACACTTTCCCCCCTTCTCCCTTCTGCTGCACTTGGCGCTGTCGCACTTGCACGATCTGAATGACACAAGGCTTAGTAAGATCGTTTGCCGTGTCTACCATCTTCCTGTCACTTGACTTGTCGCGCCAAGAAACACTTGTATACAGGCACGTTATAAATTACTTATCATATCATATCTAGCAGAGCTTAGCCCTTCTGTTGAAATACCAGAGGTAAGGTGCAGTTCCATAGAACCCAGTTGCAAAGCAATATAATTTACATTATTTCAGGGAATCGCCATTCAGAATTCATCACCTTTAGATGCACTTGAAGTTACCAATATTATTTGGTGGAAAAACAAACACTTAAAAGAATAAGATAAAATGACTCACCCCACCATCAGATCCTCCCAAGGCAAGACCCCTTTGCGCTAACCTGCAGGTGAAACAATATTTTATTTCCCCAATCAGAACTTGTAAAGACTGCAAATAGATGACCTTTAAAACATCAGATTTGGTTCATGGAACCCATTACCTTTGATTGCTTTTTTTATGAAAACAATCAATTAGGCAGGAAATATCAAGTGGGATTGGCCCTTAACTGAGACCAGCCCTCCATGGACACCATACTTAGTGTCATAATCCCTAAATGGTACAATATTTCACACGTGTTAATTAAAATGGCATTTACCTCTGTGAAAGCTCCAAATAAATGATTTAACTGGTTATGTTATTGTGACTACAGAGGCGACACTTTGCATATATATATTTTTTTAATTATATATTCAATTAATAACAAAATTGAAAAAACTAAAAATAATGAATTGTGGTCTAGCCATCGGCCAGTGTTCCAAGTCTTTCGGCAACAGCTGACACCAGCATTTTACAGATTGTCCGAGTAGAGGCAAATGATATTCTGGATTCACTGATCAGTAGACCTTTGACCGTAACATGATTTTTTCATTAAGTGTGTCTCACTTAGATTGTCTTCCATTCCATGAGGATAAAGGGAACAATACATGGCACCTACTCAGTACCTCCTCCCCAATCACCCTGTAAGACGTCGAAGGCCTCATATGTTAGTAACGCTTCCTTTGCTGACACCTTGCCAAAAGGACACACATGTCTGACCAATCTACAAGGAGGAAGGCACTTAATACTAGAACTACCTCGGTTTCAAAGGACAAACAGACTTAAACATCGATATATCTACATCTGATTGCATCCAACGGTAATATTAAGACCTTGACTAGCAACTTTTTCAAATTTGGTGGTAGCTATACTTGTGCATAGACAAAAGGAGTGGGTAAATAAAAAATAAAAAAAGAAAGAAATTACCTGATCTAACAATCTATATTAAATCGGGTTGACTGAAAAACCTGGGAAATTCGCACGTTTGTTTGGGGGCTAAATTGGGTTTCTTTAACATATAAAAACAACAATATTAAAGCCATCCAAGGTTAAGGGTGCACAGCCACCATTATGGTAGATTTTACAGAAACTGAGGAAGTCGACTATGGGCAGTAACGTGCTTAGGGTATTTAGACAAAGCCCACTCACAGCCCCAATCCCTACAGGTCCCTACTTGTACAGCTTAAAGTGCCTACCAATACAAGACTTCATACTTAACACTCGGGTAGGACCTCAATAACCAACATGCTTTTCTTACTGTAAACATTTTGTGTGTGTTAGGGGATCTCTTGATCTCCATCCACAGTGTACTTCATTATTGCTAGCATCCACTCTTATATGGGCGTTTGCCGCAAAACAATTTAGCTGAATGCTGAAAAATGTGTTCACCGAATGTGGGTGTACAACTCGCACATTCTTTTTGCTGAGTGTTGCAGTAACTCAGTTATTAGCAATCAATGCTCATGATTCGGCTGCAAACTACTTACTATAACAATTATAAATGATGACAGGAGATGCAAACGTTCTGTGAGGAAAGGCTAGAACGGTAAGGAAGCAGGAAAAACTAGAGGCTTGAGAGGCACTTCAAAAGACTAAATATTAGGCAAAGTTTTTAGAATGGAAAGGAGAAGAATGTGTATTAGCTGTATAACTAAACTATTTTAAATTAGAGTTAATACAGTGCAACAGTTAATTGATATAATCTTTTTTTAATTATCAAGAAAACATGGAAAGGTTTTTAAGAGAAAGATGTATACTGTCATCCAGAGGTCATAAACAGAACATCAACGTCACTGTGTTCAATGAAGGGGAAAAATGAGAAAATACGGTACAAATGCTGTATAAATTATTCCCTAAATTGTAGAGGTAGACGTTGCACAAATAACGATGGCATTAGGCATGTTCGTGATCATAATTATGTACCAGGCGTCAGAAAAGTAGAGGTTAAAAAATGTTCCTAAAAATGAAGCAAATTGCAAAATCTGACTACGCAAATACCAGCTCATCTAATTGGGCAAGTTCCCAACTAACTTTCACTAAAATGCTGTATTTGTAAATTTCGAAAACAGAAATAAACTTCCTGTAATACCTAAATCTAAAAGAAAAATGTCAATTCAAATTGTAAATTTGTTTTTAGCAATGACACATAATTGTAAACTGTAACAAAATTAGAGCTAAGGAAGGAAAAAGAGAAGAATAAAACGATTAAAAGAGAACAAGAACTTTGAAAGATGGAGTAGAACAAAACAGATTGAGGCCAATCAGCTGAATGTTCCAGTATCAAAAGATACTCGCCCGAGAAATTGAACCCAGGCTATAACATACTTGATTTTCGCACCACCAATTAGCAATGACCACCAAGCTTGAGGATCAGAAGCAGTAAAATCAGAAAATACATGTCTAAAGTAAGTTGTGTGAAGATCCTTCAGCCCAGTGCATTTTGTAACAATATTCACCAATGTTTCAGTCTCATCAGCTAGCCTAAAAAAACGACAATTATTGTCTTTCAACAGTCCTCGTATTGCCTGGATCTCGTATGTCGAATATAAGTTCAGCCGAGCTCGAAGGAAGTCGTCTCTTACTTTTTAATCCGGAAAATGTTTCAAGTATAAGCACGCACTGTTCAGTTTCCAACTGTCCGAAGGCAAGTGCGTCACCAGTTGACATTCAGAACCCACTTGCAGCGTTTGAATCCAGTCTTTCCCCCTATTAGGATTGGTCAGAAGTTGGTCAAAACGACTGCCAATGACATCCAGGCAGCTGATCATATCCTGGAACCAGTCCTGCAAAAATAAGTTATGTTGTTTTTTTGTCTCATTATAAATCAAGTCCAAGATTGAAGGTCTTGGTGAGGAGAAACATTTGCCAAACAAGGCCAGTCTGTTCCAGGTGACTGAACACCTCAATGATGCGAGGCCCAGTTCACGGCAAAGAATGGCAATCGGGGTAGATGGTGGGACCCCAAGAACTCGCTTCCAGAAGAGACCTCGAGGCGAGACCAGAGGGGGTCTGAAATAGAAAACATGGCATCATCACTGTAAACTACTGTCGGGATAACCTTCGCTTTGTAAAATCGGATTAGCGGTAGGATAGAAAAACATCTGAATTTCCTGTTTATAGCACACGCCTGGCAGGTCAAGGTTTTCATTTTTCCTACCAAGTGTGACAACATCGGAGCTTCCAGCTTGGAGTTACTTAGCCAAACCCCAATGCATTTGAAGGAATCCACGTTCTCAATCTTTTAACCAGTGATTTGCCAGGAAAACTGATTTTTGCCTCTGGTAAACAAGCCAAAGCTCATTGTTTTGGTTTACCTTCATTGATTTCGTGCCCATTCTGCCTGATATAGTTATGCAGGGCACCGAGTTGCTGCTGTAGGCCCACAGGCATCTGGTTGAGGAGCACTACATCGTCGGCGTAGAGTAGTCGAGAAAGATAGACCCTACCCACCTTTGGGGGGAATGATCTTGTCGTGTGAAAGGCCTCAGGCATGTCTTGCAAGAAAAAGTTGAAGAGGCCTGGCGTCATCGGGCACCCCCATTTCATCCCTTGCAAGGTCTAAATTTCCATGGACAGGAGACCTGACTTGTTTAACCCAACTCTTAAGGTGGTGTGAGAGTGCATGGCCTCGATTGGTTCCAGTATGGATGGTGGGCAGTTCTTTTTCTCCATTTTGTGCCAGAGCAGATCTTTGTCTACTTGGTCAAACGCCTGCCCGAGATCCACAAATACTGTATAGATGTTTGTTTTCTGACACCAAGCATTTCTTTCAGGACCTGCAACTAGAGAATATTAACAGCCGTGCCCAGACCTTTCACAAATCCACACTGGAATTGGTAATAACTCACGGTGGCCCTGCACCAGGCATGAAAATTGTCTAGAAGTATCATACCGAACAGTTTACCGATAACGTCCAGGAGGGCGATAAGGCGATAGTGCCTTGGATCCTTCCGATCCCCCTTCTTGTGGATCGGAACCACTATAGCCCTCCTCCATGTGCTCGGAATTTGATGAGTAACGACGATCTGATCAAACAATGACGCAATGAACTTAGCCCAATCCTCTGGGTGCTCTCGAAGCATGACATTTGTGAGACCATCAGGACGCCAAGTTTCATGATATGTGCCATTATGTCGATGTTCAAGATAAGCGCCCAAGGACCCTCGCTCATAGGGAGCAGATCCTCCTCCACTCTAGCCATGGTCGGTGTGTAGAGCTTGGTAAAGTGACTTATCCATGATTCCTCGTCAATAGGGTTAGATTGATCTGCCTTTGAGGAGGTGTCATTTGGTTTGATAAGCGACCAAAAGGCACAGGAGTCTCTGCTCGCCAGTGTTCTTAACATAACGTTGGCATCATTCGGATATTTTCGATATTTAGATGAGCAGAGCCAGTGCTGTGGTTGACTTGGTTTTATTTGCCAGCAGCCTCAATTTTCGGGCACATCTTTGCACCACCAGGATAGGGTCAAATGCGTGGCTACCAATTTTAGTAATATGACCATCAGATATAGGGTTAGAGCAAAATACTTCCAACAGTGGGGGAATAGTCAACCGTAGGTGTAATTGTGGCGAACGAGGAAGAGAAGGCCCTAACCCTTATTGCAGACATCCTCAAACGAAGACCCTTATTACAAGAGTCAACCACAATCTGAGTGTAATCGCGAACTAGGGGACCAAAAGTTAGCCATTCGAGAAGGAGAATATTGTGGTCGCCTTGAGAAGTGGCAATTATCTGAAATCTATGGACCAAAAGGAAGGAAGTTGGAGGACACCTAGATGTAGTCTACAGTGGAGGTAAGACCCCTGCTTTGCCAAGTGGGTTGAGCGGGCACATCCACTGTGATGTTACCGTTAAGAAGGTGCATAGCTCTGGAGTTCATCAACGTTGTCCACTTATCACGTGTGGCGGTTTTCGGGTCATCACGATTCCATGATTGAACCTGCTTTGACTGCACGAGATAAGGGATGTTAAGATCACCACAGATAATAAAATATGTGGACTCCTGGTTTATGTAGAAGTCATCCAGTCTTGAAGAGATGCAAGCAATGAATGAATCATCGTAAATAGTCACAGGATTCCAATAAACGTTGATAACCTGGATCGTAGACCTAGAGGTACTACCTGGTAATGGTAGATCTGATTCCCATGCAATCATGTTTTCTTGTATATGGAAATTGGAAGAGACCGAGTTCAAAAGTTTCTGATTTTATTGTAGCAAGTAAACCCGCTGACGGACGACCCAAGTCACCCTTCACGGCCAGAAACAATAGACAGATCAAAACCATCCAACATCGGCGGCTTCCTCAGCCATGTCTCCTGGAGGGTAATTAAATCGAAGTCGGCTAGGTGTAGGTTGCTAGGACGTGTCAGGTGTTGAAACCCCCTCGTGTTTCAGGAGATGAGTTTTAACCTGTCAGTGTTCGTTATTGAAGAAACATTCAAAGAGTCTTTTGTTAGATGTTTTAAACTAGGACTGAGTTGCTAAGAGGAAGGATGAGACGCCAAGGTGTTGGCCAACCAAGACCAATCGGAAAGAGGCAAGTTAGGTCTTTTGGTGGCTTTTTGCACAGTCACACTTCCCACTTGTCTAGACGAGGAGTTGCGCTTAAAGGTCACGTTGAGCTTCAAGACAGGGCCAGACGGGACCCTACCAATCTTCAACGGGTCCTGAAACTAAGGGAAAGGTTTCAAATCTGATGTTCCATTATCCCGCCACGTGTTTCCCCTGTCGGCGGTAGCAATTTGATGGCCTAGCGACAGAGATTTCAGTGGAAGTACAACATGACAGGTTGAATCCTAACCATAACAAGCTTTCTGTAGAATCCTGCAACTTAGTTTTAACCACTGGTGACGACAGGTGGTGTCAAATACTAAATTCATTTAATGCAGATTTCATGTACTTAGTACTCACCAACAGATGGATTCTCCTGAACATGTCCGGGTCTGGGAACGGGTATGAGATGTAGTGATGACTATAGGAATCCCCCCCGAGTCTCCTCCACCCTTCAACGACTACAATTGCCAAAAAGGGGAGAGCAGACCCAGGGAAACCCTCTGGGGAAGAAAACCCTGTTGGATCAGATGGACGTTTGCTTCAGGAAGGGTGAACAGCAATGCGCATTCTTTGGGGATGCTCCAGGAATTGTGTCTATGTAGATGGAGAAATAGAATACACAATAGTAACCAGATGAAGGGTAAATATTTTTAAAAGGAAAAGGAAGATATATATAAATGTACCATCAGAGAGATCTGAATTGGATGCTGTGTCTATCTTCTGGGAGGCGACGTCCTGGTAAATGTTACTAAAATGACAGACAAAGGTCTAAATATGAGGACAAGAGATAAGCGGTAGAGATAGGATTGGGAAAAACTATAAATTTACCTGGAAGAGTGACAGAAGCGGATTTCTCTGTTGTAAAGGAGGATTTTAGTGCTAGAAGATGGCACCTGAACTTGCCAAGAAAAATGGCAGTTTCCGGACTGCAAATTCAATCAAGATATCAAGTAAGTCAGTGAATAGAAAAGGTAAACTTGGAATCGCGTCTCTAATCTTGTTTTACCCACCAGGTGTATTCTACGAACCCAACAAGGGAAATCAAACATTGATCGCTGGAAGCGAGCCGGTGTTCGCAGACGAATGGAAACAGGTTTTGAACAGTGCACCGGAACGCGGGATCTCGAGCCGAGGGTAGGAGCTGTCTGCAATTGAGGATACAGAGAGGAATTAGGAAGGTAAGAATGGAAGTACATAGGAAGGAGTATAGCCTAGATAATCGCACTTAGCGTTGTTGAATGAGAGTAGTAACGCATCCGCGTGTTGTAACTGCCGGTTGATATGCCGTTTTCTGCAAAAGGGGCGGAGTCACCACCACCTCAGAGAATCAGGAGACTACACTGCCACAGGCAACATGCGTCGCCATCTTGGGAGTAAAGATGGCCGACAACCGTCTGCAGGACCATCGGTGCCAAAGGGACCATCTATTCCTGAGAGATGTTACAGGTGGAGAAACACTGAATCCAACCGTTGCTTGTCGTAGAATTCAATAAGGTCAGAGGAGCGTAACAAACGAAAATTTAGAATAGAATGAAACAATTCCAGAAACGCTCGACGATTTAAGATAAGGGAGGCGTTTTTGTCCAAGACCCTCTCTAGTTTCAATGTTCGGTTACGGGGGTTAACACGTTTCACAATGGCTTGTTTGTAATCTAGTCGATTATCTCTAGAGGTGTTACTTTTACCGACCCTCTCCCTACACTTTAATTCATCAGCATGGTTTGCGATTTTAGAGTGAGTGATGGAGGGGCTGGTGGCAGCCGATGTTCTTACTGCCACTGGGGCCTGCAGTCTGAGTCATTTCCATTTGTCACTCATAGGTTCAAACCCAGTGGAAGCAGGCGACTCTTGTTTGTCAGTTGGAGTTACCAGCGTAATTCCGACATCAGTCTCAGCTAGAGCAGGAGGCTCTACATTCTGAACATCCTCCGGGGTGTCCTCAATCAAGTAAGTCGAAAGGTTCAGCAAGGACCGAGAGATGGGACTGGTGCTAGGACGACATATCGAAGGCCCTAAAGAAGCACCTCCCCTCTCTAGAACACCATCCGACTGGAGTCCTCCCATAGTTGAGACCACCCTACTCGGGGCTGGTTTTGGGGCTCGCATTGCATCAGCTGGTGGTCGTGATAAAACCCTCACCGTCTGGCAATGGGATCTTCTTCTGTGGCCCTTGTTTTTGGTTTGAAAAGATCAGGAGGGGATGGTTATTCCCCCACCCCTTCCTCCTCTGTTGAAGAGATTTGAAAGGTCATATCCCGAACGATACAAGGGCCAGTCGTCATCGTCTGGACAGAAGGAACACCTGCAGAAGCGCTCATAGTACCAAGAGGGTTCTTACAGTCCCTGGTGAAGTCAACAGCAAGAGACTGATTTCTTATCTGTGTGGACTGGTTCCTTGTCTGTGTAGATTGAGAAATTGGTATACCCACTTCGTTGGCAGTTTGTGTAGCGGCATGAAGAGACCCCACAAGACCACTAGATCTTGAGCCATGCATTTCCTTGCCCGTTATGAAACCCTCTAAGAATATTAGCTTAGAATGTGTCATAGGTAAAAGAGTGGTGTGATCTTTGAGGGTGTAGTTCACTTGTTCGTATTATTTAGTGAACGGAGCAAGGGCAATAGTCAATGTTGACATAATGGAAAAAAGGTTGGGTTTTTCCTTCCGAGTCGATGGGGTAGTTGAAATAGGAGGCTCCTGAGGCTGATTTGACGGAGAAGAGCCCAAGTTGAGATGAGGAGAAGGTGGAACAGGAGGGTCAAGCAGTCAATGAGCTTCCAATTCCCGTGGTCCAGACTGACCCGCTCCGACAAACCTGGATACCTTAGAAACCACCTCAACAACCACTTCTGGTTGAGACTTCGGTGAAGCGATTACCGAAGCTGAAACAGCCGGCTCGTTGGGAGTGGAGATCGGGGGTACGGGTGCCATCTCCAGAATTGAATCATCCTTCCCTTGGCTTTCCTGCTGTGTGCCTTGCTGAGGCTGAAAGTCATTACCTAATGTAAATAGCTTCGCTGCACCTGAGCCCCCAAGGTTACCCAGCGTAGGGGCGGCTGGAGGCGCAAGCGATGACTTCGTGCTATGAACAACAGCTTTAAAGTTGAAAGGGACTATCAAAAGGAGGCACTACTAAAGGACCCCCTTAAGCCACCTTTGGATGAGTCGGAGATCACTCCCAAGTTTCAGTGCTTTCAAGTATCTCTGCATCCGACACATCCCCGAATCTGGAACCGAATGTAGAGGCAGCTGATTTTTTTTTCATAGAGGGAATTGTTGGCACAGTCTCATGCCCCCTCCTGAAAAGTTTGTGGCGAGTACGGGAGTTGTGAGACAAGTTACCAAGTTTAGAAGAAGAAAGAACACGTGGGACCCCTGGGCCTTCGGTTCCTTTTCTGATCTTTGAATGTGGTAATTTTTTAAGATGACAGGAACCGTCTTAGTTCCCTGAGATGTTCAGCACCGCGTCTTCCAGTGTAGACGAGTTGGCCTCGAGGGCAGCTGGAACTCCAACAGAAGAGCCTGCCCTGGGGAGAACATTGGGAGAAGAATTACAATCAGCTTCGACCAGAGACAACAATGCCGCAGGAAGCCATCCAGCATTAACAGAGCTTGACGTTTCAGACTGTGGAGATGAAAAACTCAGACAGTCCGCAACAGTAGATGAGTGAATCAGAGCCCTTGTCATACAGGCTTGCTCTAGAACCAGTGGGAAGCAAGGGACACCCCTTCAGCTGCAGGGGCTACAAGGTCTGATAGTCCCAGTAATGCGGCTGGGCAATCCTTGGCCGGGGAACCCGGCACCCCCAAGGCGCCCCTCGCTGGACAGGAGGATTGATAGCCAGGAGAAACACTTGCAGGCAGAATGTTAGCAGAATCAAAGCCTGAAACTACATCAGTCAAATGCTCATGCCGGGTTGGAGGGTGGCTCGCTATAGAGATAGAGTCATGCTTGGATACTGGAGATCCCGAGTGCCATAGAATGTCCCGGGATTTAGGAGGTCTTGAGGAGTCCAGTAATTAGGGAGTGACATGACTATCACAACATGCACCGTCCGGTGAAGAGCAACTCGAAGTGGGGAGGGTAGAGCCCGGTTGAGCAAAGTCAGATATTTTACTCACTGCCCGTGTGTCTGAATCCCTTCCCACAGGGGCCGAGGACGGTCCAGTTAAGGAAAGTTGCGTGCAAGACGTAGAATTTTGAAGGCCTGCAGCGGATGAGAAGAGCTGCGCAGATGCATGGCCATGTCCATCGGCCACCAGACACCAGACACTCTACCAGACTCCGCCACGCTTCGCTATGCAGGAGGTATTAGGGCGAGCGTGAGCAGGAGGGGGGAGTGTCTGGAAGAAGAACACATTAGGCAGACTCAGCGAGTCACGGCAGCAGCAGCCTTTGAACGTTTAAGAGAACAGACTCAGCGAGTTAGCGCGAATCGTGGCAATAATCACGACCAAGGTTCAAATATATTCACAGTTTGCACAGCAAAGTTTGTGGTAAGTGCCTAAATCTAAATTAGAGTTGCACATTGCAGAGAATTTAAAGTGACACATGAAGGTGCACATTTAGTAGTTGTTGATAGTGAAAATAGGTTTTTGATATTTGCTGATGAAAAACGCCTTCACTGTCTCGGAGAACGTGATTACTGGTTAATGGATGGCACATTCAAACTGTGTCCCAAGCCTTTCAATCAACTGTACACAATACATAGCATGGTGGATGAGGAATGAGTTCCCTTAGTTATGGGGATGTTTTTTAGAATAATACTGGAGAATATACGAAAGTACACAAAAATATGTGGCTTAGATTTAGAATTTTCAGTGATGAAATCTTAATAACTAATATTCCCTAAGTCTATTTGGCGTCATATACAAAAACATGGTTTGCAAGATAGATAATGTAATTATAGTAATTTTCAATATGCGTAAAATTGGTGCACACTAACACTAGCGCATTAGTTCCTGTGCATGATATAGTCGCTGCTTATGAAGAAAACATCAGACATTTCTTTTTTTTTTTAGAGTAATGAAATTTAACTGTGTGCATTTTTGGACTACTATGAATAAACATGGATCAGCAAATAAGAAGTAGCTGGAGACATCTCAAAATATATGGAACTGCTACACTGCGGTATTAAATGGAGTGCCAAAAACCAATAAGCTTGAGAAGTGGCATCGCAGTTTGAAAGTTAACGCAGAAAGAACAAAACAAACCATATGGGAATGTTAAGAAATAATTAAAAATGAGCAGGCCAATCAAGGTGCAAAAATAAAGCAGGAAATGAGTGGAATCTACAACACTAGAAAATACGCCAGAAGTGTCAAAATAAATAAGAAAAGTAAATGTGTTGCTAGAAAATATGGTACAATATCACTTTCTGATTACATTACAAGTTTCGCTTTTATGGTCCTTTAAAGTAGTTACAATGGAAATGCCTGTAGAATGTAGCAGGGACGTCATTTCACCAAAATGCGAGGGGTAGTGGAAGTGACATCACATGACCATGACCTCTGATGACTCCACAGGAAGTGATGTGATGTGATTCGACCCAACCCTGAAGTGATATTGCAGATGTGATGTAACAAGACCTTTCACCCCTTGACCAAACAGGAAGTGGCGTCACATAGCATTGTTCTTGAGTACATTACGTAAAAGATGGTTCTGATATCACTATAATGTGATATAGATTTCATGCAAGAATGGATCCCCATATGTTACGTAAAAGATGGTTCTGATATCACTATAATGTGATATAGATTTCATGCAAGAATGGATCCCCATATGTATCGTTAAGATCAGTGTGTATAGGCCCATATTAGCAAATTACTGTGACTGCAAGGAGATGGTCAAATGATAATGATGTGTTATTATATAGCACTTACACTTGAGCGGTTTATATAGAAAAAATATACATACATTATCATCCAACCTGTGTTGGTACTCATTTATCGGCCTCAGAAGGCTCAGAAGGATGAAAGATTGAGTTCAGGTGTTTAAGAACAGACTAAATCAGTGACTCACCCCCTGAAGTGTGCCTGAAATAAACTTTTAATGCGTCTAGCAATTATTGTATAGAATTCCAGAAAGATACATTGTTTAGTATTCCTATTCTTTGTTATTTAGGGTCACTGCTGGTTAGTGTTAGACCTGTGGACCCCCCTTTCTTTTTAGTATTTAAAAAAAAAATGTTTTAAGAGGCCTGAACAAGAAAGCCAGCCACTCCAGAAGCAAAGAGCCACATGGCGGTGGCAACAGGCCAGAAGCTTGCATAAAAAAAAAGACAAAAAAATATCACATTCTTTTAGTTTTTTTTTTTATGGGTAGCAAGGGGGACCACAGAGGTCGCAATTGCGACCTCTGGCGACCCCTAAATGAAGTCATTTCTCACTGTCAAGCAATTGACATTGTCACATCATTTGGACTTACTGCTTTTCCGCTGCACAGAAAATAATGGAGTATCTGTAATGGGGCTTGTGGTATGGAGGAACACTACCTGTGCCGAACAATTACCAGGACAAGTCGGTTGGTGGACTTCTGAATCCGGCATAACGTAGGGTGTGTTCAGCAAAGTGTGTTTGCCAAAGTGTGTTCGGCAAAGGGTTTTTCGGTGAAGGGTTTTGTCGTAAAATGTGTTTGGTGAAAGTGAACTAAACCTCAACTAGTGCCATCCTTGGCACCAAGCACCCAGGAAACTATGCTCAGTTTAATTAACAGGTTCATTTGTTAAACATCCCTGGATGGACCTTATTCAAACCAAGGCATCTACTGACGCGTAAAGGGTCCCGTCTGATATCATAGTTATCCACACGATATTTGGGAAGCAAGCCCACAGATAGTAGAGATGTTTTTTGTATATAATGAGCATCATGCAGGACACCAACCCCTCGTGCTACTCGGTGCGAACTTGTCTCCAAGACAAGTGTGTTGCCACTGAGCTATCCTCCCTGCCCATGTTGTTTCTTTTGCAACTGGATCTTTGTAAGGAGATCCCCCGAGTGCGACTTCCAGTGAAAACTGCCCATAGTAAAATCGAATTGGCAAAAAACTAATTTTACATGAAAAGTCATGTAATCAATAATAATGAAAAAAGAAGAAAGAAAACGAGCATATCGGAAATAGCCATAACGCTTACATCAACAACAAAAAGAATTGTGCAAATCAGGTTTTTCCATTGTAAGCAAACATGCTAAAACACCAAGCACCCTAAAAACCAAAACACCCAGTTAAATTTAGCGTTTCTCTAAAATGTGAGTCAACCACTCGTAAACTTGGACAGTGTACTCCAAATGAACTACTGAACACCACTATTTTCTCACTTTTTAAAAGTAACACCACCGGTCGCCCTTCCTTTTAAGCTGTTGAATTTTCCCCTTTTTACTGACTTATTTATGGTGCGTACACCGTTTCAGAACTCAAATTAAAAATAGATTTGATTCATGTCCTTTGGAATGGGTCTTTTCAAGGTGGCAGTATTTTTTTAGAAAGTAACTTCCTATTAAAGCTGCATTCTTTAATTTTATTGTCTTCTTTTTAGGTGAATACTCTGCTAACTTGTATTTAGTTGTTTACTTACACAGATTTTTTCATACACTATTCGTCCCAAGATAAAATAAGTAGTCTCCATCATTACCATGAACTCCTCTTCTGCGCTCACCAATATTTGGGTACTGACAGCAAGGGTTAATACACATTCAAGTTTCAGTCAGTCCATGGAACTGGGAACTTTGTCAGACTTCTTTATGTTCTGAACTCCTTTGAAGACAATGATTGACATGTAAGATAGTCGATCAATAGTTTCTTTAGAGAACAACCAAGATATATAGGTGCTTTAGATTTTTTACAACCTATCATCTCAAAGGGGGGATGTTACACAAAAGGATCAGGTTTTAACCAATGGTCAGAATTCAGAGATTCCCAATTTGTGTTAAATTACTGCTAACAGGCAGAATATTTAAACATCAAAACAATAGTGCTGAATCATAAGCTGGACTGATCGGCACAGTGCCGGTAGACGTAAGAAAGCACGAGGGTTTGGATATTTTCTGAGTAGTTTGGATTTAGTAGATATATGGCGGACTTTGCATCCTGGGAAGAGGGAGTTTTTTTTTCTTTTCACCAGTGCATACTTCATTCTCCAGAATAGATTATTTCTTCATTTCTGAAAGACTTGAAGCTAGAATACTGGAACGTAATTTATCGGATCATTCAATGATTAAAGTTGGAGTTAGGCGATACAAGGTCAGTCTCCTCAAGATGGCATTTAAAAACATGTATTTTAACAGACCAAAATGTGCTGGCTTCTTTGAAGTTGTTCGTCAAATCATTTTATGAAATAAATAAAGGTTCAGCTAGTGAATTAGTAGTATGCGATAGTTTTAAGGTGGCTGTTAGGGGGGAATTAATGAATATTACTTATCGCTTGAGGATAAATGTGATGGCGAAATTGAAGCGGTTGGAAAATAGGTTAGGGGAGTTACAGAAAAAGTTTCAATTGTCTAGGGATAATAAGGACAAGGTTGATTATGAATAGAGCGAAGGATTCCCTGAAGAGTGAAATGGATTTACAGAGTGAGAAAGGTATATTTTATATGAAACAGAAGTATTGGGAACAAGGAGATAAGGGTGGCAGGCTATTAGCAAATAAGTTGAAGGGCTTAATAGATGAGGCATATGTTCAAAAGATAGTGAATGAACAAGGAGTGTCAATGGTTAGGAGGTATAATATATGTGATAGTCTTGGGAGATTGTACTCAGCATTATACACTGAAACTCATTTTCCTACTTTGGACCAATCAAAGTACTTCTTTAGGAGAATTTATTTGCCAAAGTTGACAAATGAGCAGGCAATAACAATTGATCAGCCGATTATGGTGGACGAGGTGCTAAGAGCCAATGATCACCTTAATGTGGGAAGGTGGCTGGGTTTAGATGGTCTACAAGTCGAGTTTAACAGAGCGATTGGACCAGTATTATCACCATTACTATGTAGTTTATATTAATGTTTTATGAGAGATGGAGTTATGTGTTCATCGATGCAGGAGGCTTGTATTACAGTTCTCCCGAAACCGGGTAAGGATCATACAAGATGCGAGAACTATAGGCCAATATCATGACTTAATGTAGATGCAAAAATATTCGCCAGAATTTTGGCCAATCGCCTGAATTTATGCATTGGAGGATTGATTGAGCATTCGCAGGTTGGATTTATACGTAGGAGGTGTGGGTATGACCATATAAGAACAAATCAGATTTATTAGGGCTCCCTAAGGAAGAAGTGGAAAATGTCCTGTTGATCTTTATGGACGCCGAGAAAGCATTCGATTGAGTCAATTGGGGCTTTCTAGATCACCCGCTTCGGCAAATGGGCTTCAGAGATGCTTTCTTGAGGACTATAAAGGATTTGCATTCTTCGATTAGCGCAAAGATAGGGGTAAATGGAGAGCTGTCAACTTTGTTTCAGTTGACCAGGGGTACTAGGCAGGGGTGCCCGTCATCGCCTCTGCTCTTTAATTTGTCATTAAAGCCCTTACTGACTTATATCAGACAGAAGTTGGGAATAAGGTAGGGGACAAGGACATCAAAGTACTGTGTTATGAGGATGATATAACTAATATTTTGGTTAATCCAAGGGAGGGGGGTACTAAACCTAAGAGTGTAATTGAGTAGGTGGGTTGTTTGTCAGGTCACAAGATCAATTGGGAGAAATCAGTGGTGTTTCCATTGGATGGTGCTCAGCCACATAGTGATTTGAGTTCATAGAATTGTAGGGTGGGCTATGGAAAGTGTGAAATATTTGAGGGTCTATTTAGTTCGTGATTTGAAAAAGATGGTGGAATTTAACGTGGCTAAGATAATTGAGGTAACTCGGAAGGACATCTTGAAGTGGGATCGCTTAACACTCAGTAGCTGGGCTAAGGTCAATGCAATAAAAATGGTACTCTTACAGGAGGTTCTTTATTTTTATTTTGTGATTAAGAAATTGTTTTAGTTGAAATTTCAACTTTTCAATTAGAACATTATGATGAAAATTATTACAAAGTTCAATATCGAACTACAAAAGAGTTACAGAATCAACTCTAAAACAGATAATATTAAAATGATCATAAGCTTATAAAACTATTTCATTGGTTGGTCTCTGTGATGATAAAAGTGCAGGTCATAAATTTCGAAGTAAGACATGGCGGCATAGAGTTCTAACATTGCAGTTATTCATGCTTCCACACTAACAATAATTAATTGGTGACAGTAACAAGTTGAGACCTTGACTAAAAGAAAGCAGATTAAGATGTAACAATGCAATTTAAAATCATTTCTATAAAATCATTAATAAGATGACATTCGAACTATCATGGTAACAAGCTTTAAAATCACAAGTACTAAAACAGATGTTAAATGCGAGTGTAAACATATTCAGATTTAAGTCGATGTATGAGCAATCATTGGGGAACCAATCATTAAAGTCATTATTGTTTCCATAGCCTTAGAGTCGATATTGCTAGAACAGATCTTTAGTTTTTTCTGCTAGTTGACTCGGTCTCTCTAGAGAGTGTAAATGCAAAAAATGAATTCAGCTAATCGCCCACATTTGATGGTTCTGATGATAAACAACATGGTTAAATTAAAACAATATCAGTTTAGGCCGCAACCAAAGGATGTCATATGCCTAGCCGAGTAGTTAGTTTGTGTCTTTGTTATCTGCTGGTTTCTAGAAATGTTTGGGTATTAGTCTGTGCTTCTCTCCTCGGGATTAAGGGGTGAGCTTAAATTCAAAGACATAAGAAATTGCACAGTAGCAAGGTTCAGTGTGATTTTACTTGCGTTGCACACCAAGTACCAGAATTGCTCGTTGGTCAGTAAGGTTATATAGTTAAGATGTTTATAGAAGAATTGCTTCCTTAGATCAATGAACGCAGAGCATTCAGTTATTAAGTGCTGTGTGGTTTCTGGAGAATCATCAGCTTTACAACATCTACAGAGTATGTCTGAGTCAGTTTGGAACCATATCCTAGCTTGACTTTGGTCGGCCAGAGATTAAACCGCAATCGCAAGATTGCATCGGCATAGGCCTGGTCAGGGAATTTGTCAAGATAGGGCGGTAGTGTATTGAAAGTTTTCAATGTAAATGCCCCTAGTTTGAATGTGACATTGGGCTGGCATTTCTCCCAAGTAGATATCTAATCCCATTGCCGTAGTTTGGTTTTGGCCGTCTCAGGATTATTTAATAGTGCGTTTTCTGAAATATCATCTTCTTGTAGATAGGACAGACCGGATAGTTTCCAGGTATGCAGCGGGCCCGAATGTTGAGATTGTAAGAGGATTTTAAGGGTCGGGAATAGATTAGATGACGAGCCGGTTGACGAGAGGCATTTCCTGAATGTTGTTAGCATTAACTAGATTACCGTTGCGAATACAGACGTAAGCCCTAGCTCCAATCTGATTATAAACTATCGGGGTGTTTTGCGGCAGAGGCAATATTCTTTTCCAGTAAATGCCTTCCAAGGCATCCCACCTTGTGGAATGGGTTGCTACATTTGTTTGGCTACCATATGTGATTGTGGGAACCACTTTTTGATTGTAGAAGATTAATGTCGGATTGATTGAAAATTTTCCATATTTTTGTTGGATTGCCTTCCCTTAGGTAGTCAGCAGACGCATTCTACTGGAGAGTTCCGACTTGCATCGTTCATCCGAAGGGTAGGAGTTCATGTTTACTCCTAAATATTTGTATTGTGAAATGTGGGATAATGATGGAGATGATAAGGTCCAGTTAAATTTATAGCCTGATTTGGGCAGGTGGTGATGGAAGATTAGTATATTTGATTTGGCAGTATTAATAGCAAGGTTGTTTACTTCTGCATAGGTAGACAGTGCTGTTAACTTTCTTTGTAACCCAATGGGGGTCCTATCTAGGATCTCCAAATCATCTGCATAAGAGATGGGAGATTGCGGTTTGGCCGATTTAGGGAGGAAATGATCGCACAGCATTTAAAGCTAAACAAATATCATTTATAAAAAAGTTAAGAATCGACACAAGTGGGCATCCCTGTTTCAGGCCGGTATTCGTGTGTATGGATTTTGATAATAGGCCGTCATTTGTGAGTTATACCTTAATAGAAGTATTGTTATAAGGTTGGTGAATAAAATAAACAATGTAAAATGGGCAATTAGCTGTAAAATGTTTGTTCCATAAAATGTCACGGGGGACTGAATCTATCGCCTTCTTAAAATCAATTAGAGCAATAAAAACTGGGTGCTTATTTAAAATGGCTTGGTTCTTAATAGAAGATAGTAGTATTAAATTCAGGGCCATGCCGACTCCTGCAACAAAACCGGATTGATGTATATCATGTTGTTGGCTACTTGCTACCCATTTTAAAAAGTCTCTTAGTATTAGCCTTGCAAATATCTTGCCTGGTGCGTCGAGAAGCGCTATGGGTCTGTAATTGTTTGGGTCGGTCCCGTCTCCTTTTTTAAAGATCGTTATAATTATGGCTTCACGCCAAGATGGTGGAATCTCAGCAGAATAAATAGTTATTTTAAATATCAGGGGTGACCGCAGTCTTTGGCAGTTTTCACTGTGATTTTTTTCCCCGAGACAGTCTGTCTCCAGTTTCCAATGTTGTGGGTGGACCCACAAAATACTTCCTAGGGCCGCGGAGCAGCCGCTGAGCAGCTGCAGAGCTGACCGCGGAGGTGACCACAGTCTTTGGCAGTCTTCACTGTGATTTTTTTCCTGAGACAGTCTTTCTCCAGTTTCCATTGTTGTGGGAGGACCCACAAAATACATCCTATGTCCGTGAAGTGGCCACCGAGGTGACCGCAGTCTTTGCCAGTCATTGGAAGAAATGGAAGTTGCCATACCCCTTGTTGCTACTACTATGTCGGCAAGCAAGACTCTGGACGAGGGACGGTGCCTTAGAAGCACCCGTGGTCGTCGTGAGGGAATAGCGCCCCCGGCTAC
Organism: Ambystoma mexicanum; assembly: GCF_040938575.1. Taxonomy (NCBI): domain Eukaryota; kingdom Metazoa; phylum Chordata; class Amphibia; order Caudata; family Ambystomatidae; genus Ambystoma; species Ambystoma mexicanum. The sequence continues at coordinate 692,801,409 of NC_090926.1, read as the reverse complement.
GGGCAGGGTTCGCTCGACCTCAGTTTCGGAATTACTTCAAACAACTTCTCAACAACAGTACTCAGAAAACTTGGAAAAACCCTTTGTACAGAAAGCGTGCGTTTCTGTGCTGCGCACTTTGCAGAGAACATACATCCAAATCGACAAAAATCTCATCAATAATAGTAGGGACTTCTCACTAATGGCTCCTGACCTTCCAGATCCCCCAGGCTCTCCCGTCTTTTCTGGCTTAGAGTCCCCCGCCCCTTACCTATGAGTTACGAACCGGCGCCACCTGTCGGAGGACGGACTGCTAAGGTACCCAAAATGGGTGTAGGTGCGGCCTTGCAGTGTGGGCTCCTGGACAATCACAGCAATGTGGAGACAATTAAGGCTCTGACACATGGAAAAGCCGGCCCCGGGCAAGATCTAGATGGAAGGTCAAATCACTTGCCGGTCCATGGAGACTCCCGTACCCAAAGCAAGACGGGAGGGTGCGACGATTCTTCCATGTTTCCTGCCCCTCTTGGGACCCCGATACACCTGACGAAATCTTTGCAACTTGGAGGCGAAGCATCTGGTAAAGTCCTCCTTGACGTGCTAGTCGAAGTCCACGCTAAAAGTGGAGGTGGCATCGTGCTCAGCTCCTCTAGCCGGGAGGAGATCCCGGAGGTGCTCGACTCATCTCATCAAAGTGAAAGCAAAACTGTTTTCACAATAGACGAAGCAGACGTTGAAATCAACTTGCTGGACTGCCCGTATGAAACACTGAAGAAAACAAATTCTATGAAGAAACGCTCACCCTTTCTTTTTCGCAAGAAGCAAGCTAAAAATTTATCAGCTCAGACCCACCTTCAGAGGAATCCAACGTAAAATATTTTAAACCCTTTGCATAGGCCTAAAATGACACTCAGATTTTGACAAATCTGTTAATATATGTGTGTTTAAATATTGATATACATATGTTTTATCACAGTATCGGGGATGTTATATCACTATCAACCATAAGGTAAGATAAAGCATACAGTTCACAAAACAGATTGAAATTGAAAACCCAGTGCAGCCGAATTCACACATGGAAAAGTTGATTTTTTTTTCTAGTTTGCAGTGTTAAATGCCAAAACGTTTTTTTTTTTAAAAAAAACACTAAATCGGAATGCAGTATTTGGGCAGAGGGAAAAATGCACAGCACAGGGACAATATAGAAGTGAAAGGAGGTTTATGGCTGGTAAATTGAGAAAGATTTGGAAGGTAGAATGAGGTTTGTTTTTAGGAAAACATAGCAGTTTAGTTATATTATATATTGTTATACATTGTTAAAGAAAGCCACGGTACGTTCAAAGATTGATTCGCGACGTCAACCTTTTCCCACCGGGTTCTGATCTATGTGGGAATAAATTTAAATTACGCCAAATATTACTAATGAGTTTACAATATGAGGTGAAGGAAAGAATTGTGCTAACACTAGAAAACAAGAACAAGGTGCACAGAAAATTAGAACAGTCTATACAAGTTATCAGGGTATGGATAGGGTTGCTTAGAGAGTGGCACAAAGACAAAAGTCAAGAAGGGGCAAACTATGTGTTCTGGGATGGGGAATACTCACAGTCCACTCTTAAATTTGGGATTAGGAACAGTCAACCAGGTTCTGGACTCCAGGGTTCGGGTCACCAGGTGGCGGCGGACTCTCTTAGCAGAACAACAGCTGGGCCCGTCTGGTCACTGGATAATCAGAACAGCTGGATGGCAGGGTTAAAAGTGGCATGCAGTTAGTGGGCAAAAAGCTGGTCTGGTTTCAGGATGCTTCTTAAAAGAATACCACCGCTTTTCCCTTTGGTCATTGGGATTTCTTTAGTGGGATTTCTGGATTGAGGCCTTGTGGGGATGGCCAGCAATGCTTTGGCCTTGCAGTGGAATCTGGAATCAGCTATGCTTTGGCTTTGCAGTGGGATCTGGAATCAGCTATACTTTGGCCTTGCAGTGGGATCTGGAATCAGCTATGCTTTGGCCTTGCAGTGGGATCTGGAATCAGCTATACTTTGGCTTTGCAGTGGGATCTGGCAAGATGAATGTAGAAGATCAGGAACGCAGGCGCAGGAAATTCAGGAAAGAGTGTGTGCCAGAGTTCTGTCAGCCACCCTTTTTATAGAGCATGGTAACATCATAGAATTATATGGTAGGGCAGGCTTAGGCTGAGTACGCCCCTAAACAACTGGATTGGTCAGGGGTGATAGTTACCGCCTTCCTTTCAGCTGGTTGAATTTTAAGGGCACAATGTCAGATTTATGATGCGAGTTTTACAATGTCCAGAACCTCCCACAGTTACTTTAGCTAACATCCAGTTTTGACATAAATGGCACATTTGTACAGTGGGGGCATCTCAACAATTACATAAGCAAGTTACATATTTTATGCAGAGTATGCCAGTCCAACTCGGCAGTCTGCAAAACATTGTTTCGCCCTGCTAATAATTTTTGTTAATTTTTAGTGTGAAATATTCAGCCTAAAATTCTATAGCTTTATACATGTGTATGAATTATCATTAGGCACGTCAGTATTGAATATCACATTGGCATTATGTACACTTTCCTTGGAATACCCAATTCTCTGCCATTTCTGTTCCCAAGGTGGCAGCTAAGGCTACAACGTCTTAAATTAAAAGCCACAAAATTACATTAAAACTAACTTTTTACATTCCTGCGAATATCTGTTGCAAAAATAACCGTCTTCAAAGTTTCTTAATAAAATAGTCTTTTGAAAGCAACTGTAACTTCAGCCGTGTGTGGGGACGGGGTTTCCCAGTTTGATTGTAGGTTTTATGGCCACTTCCACTTCACAGATTAGTGTCCCAGAACTTCCATTGTAAGAGGCATCACTCCAGACCAAAGTCTGCCAAGGTAGCAATTAGCAGTTGTGTGTTCTAGCATCTACTGTGAGGTGCTTTTTGTTGCTGGCAACTCCCCCGACCCCCAAGCAGAAACCAGTTTGGGGCTGATTTCCCCCTTGCAGCCAATGCAATGTAATTCCTTATTTTATTTATTTTTCTTATAACTCAGAATAAAGCCTGTTGAATACGATCTCCCATATATGTTTCACTCAGAAAACCCCTTCACATTGCTAGATAAGGGCAGGGCCTTATCCAACATACACTTTAAAAATATTTTTCTTTATTTGCAAAAGTACATTAAAACATGTGGTGACTGCTGGCATTTTTCTTTCAAATTCGGTTTGTCTCTTCCCTTCAACAGATCCTACGCCCACAAAAAGTCTGGTCTCGGCTTCTGATCTGCATATCCGAGCCTCCGTTTGTCCCGAATGAACACCCTTCTACAGAGACCCACACCTTACCCTTCATCAGGGCATCCGATACCGTTTCCCCTAAAGGAGCGACGACCCCAAGCCTACAAAACGATAAAGCAAATTCAACTACGAAATTACTTCAGGATCAAAAGAAAGCATATCAATCATCGAATATTTATCTCCCTCGGAGTACCTCGTCTGCGATACCTCTTTGCACCCACCTAGAAATAGAAGGCTTAGTGAACTTCCATATAACTCCTCAAAAGAAACACTGCCAAAGAAACCTGATCTTTTGACCATAATGTCGACCGTGACGATCGCGCTGGCACCCTTCAGTAAACTATAGGAGTCATTAAACGACACATTGAACGATCATACAACAATCATAGCATTGATGTATACAAACCTTTTATTCCTAAAGGGCTACATCACAGCAATGGAGCAAAAATTAAAAGAGCAACCAACACTGACAGAGTCAAGATCCACTCCTTCTCCATCCGAAGAAAGAACTTGCTTGGTGCCTCCGTCTCAAAGCACAAGACAAATTGAGGTGGAGATGCAAAAAACCCAGATGATACACAGATTCAACCTATAAATTGTAATGAGGAAAAACAAATACAAAAAAAATAAAAAGAAAGGTACCACTTGTCCAGTCCAACGTACAACATCCACTCCTGCTTCAAAGTCAATATTGGGCCTCTTAAAGAGACCGTTAAAGCACAAAAGCCAAAATATCAAGGGGCTACATACAGAATTACCATCAAGCTTCACAATCAAAGGAAATCAAAACCTCTGATTTAAACTCTGGCCACAAGGAGCCCAACAAAGACTTCTCAATCTTTGAAAATTTAAAAATAAAATTGAAAACAGCTTTTGGTGAGAGACGACAAGTTACACTTCACCCTTCCGCCGCAGAGAATTTAGGATCCAAAACGAGCAGCCTTAAAAGCAAGGCTCCGCTGATATGTTCTTCAAAAAAAATTACAAAAAGCCACGGGTGAGACAAAACCCGGGCTCTAGCCAGGATTATCTTGATAAATCACCAATAACAGTGGAAGACTTTCTCGCGGATAAGATTTCGATGAATATAACTCATCACCTTTCCAATGATGACGAAATGCTCCAGGAGGGGTGTACTACAGAAGATCAACTAAGGACATTTACTACTCCACCGAACTCTGAAGACGGCTACCTCGCCATTCATAACACTTCGGTAGAAAATCCAGAGGCCGCATTCAGGACTCAAGAAGAAAGATGTAAAAAATTGGGGCCAACCACAGACTGGGCTTTTTCGGCCACAATCACCCCCAGACATAGAAAAGCTGAAGAAGTGCCTAGACATTGTAAAAATCAAATGTCCATGTGAGACCGAAAAGAGAGGACACCCCGGTCAGGCATAGACTGACCGAAATTGAGAAAAACCTTAGATCACCAATCCATAGAAGGCCTAGATCAAAAACTCATAAAAAAAGTAAACGCCAGATTGATTACTCTTCCCTTCGATTACATCACAGACAAGAAAGTGGAGCAAAACAAAGAACCAAAAAGCCGGATGACAATTCAACCAGGAAAGTGACACCAACACGAATGTTCAAATTGGAACAAGCTAAAGACAACCACCATGACTTAGTCCTGAATAGAAAAACCGTCCTTAATCTCTTTAGGCAAGATTTTCAATCACTGAGATCTGATGACTTTACACTAGTGGAACCATACCATAAAAGCAGCAAAGCGAAGTACTACATCCATATAGCTGCCTCCTCGTTGAAAGTGACACCAAAAGAGGTAGGAGGAGGATCTACAGAGATTAGGCTACTTATTAACTGATATAATAGGAAATTGTGTCCAAGACCGTAAAGAGAAAAGGGAGCTCAACACCTTCAATTCCAAACCACGCTATACATCAAGAACTTAGGCTCTATATAGAAGTAGCAGATATGGAAATATATTCAGTCTTTTGGTTCAAAACATAGAAGAAACAGAAGCCAAACGCAAAGGAAACATAATGAAAAGGAAAAAGCTCCACCCTACTGAGGAAAAAAGGTCAGAAAAGATTACAGCATGCCCATTGGCAGGAGATACCCCAGGGATAGGAGAACCATCTGACCCGAGGAGGCTCCCAAGAGGCCTGTCGTCAAAATAAATAAAAACTGCTGCACATAGTCCCCAAGTGATATCTCAAGACAGTACGGAAAAAGGCTCCACCCCTGCGCCCATGAAACAATTGTGGGCCTGGATTCTGAAAGCACTTACATCCCACTCAAGAAAATAGCAACTCGCCGACCTAAGACGACCACTACACTCTGCTGATCTTCAAGATATCAACAATCCTACAAAAACAGTATTGAGGATGGGATCTTGGAAAATGCAAGGCCATCAGCATCTTATGACAACAGGTGGTCCCGACTTAGGCCAATTTGCCATTGTCTGCCTCCAGAAGACCTGGCTGGTCAAAAAACGCACGCTCAACGGCTTCGGCCATTGACATTTCTCCAGCCCTGAATGGGACTAAGGGGCGCCCGTCGTCGGGACTTCTATTTGCTGCCCGCTGTGGGAGCAGAATTAACATCCAAAAGAGGCTCACTGTGTCCTCTTCCCACCTCTCAATATTAGCAAATTGTGAACCTGTCGATCCAAAAATCAGGGGAAAAGGTGAATACCCCAATAGCGATTATTAATACCTACTGCTGGAATCCTCAAACTACTTCAAACAGAAAGTTTCTCACGCTTTTGGAACAAAACAAAAAAAAAAAAAAAATTTACGTGGAGCAGCAAGTAGCACACAATCATCTGCGGCAACCTTAATGCTACATGCGATATAAAAATCTCAACCATCAAAGACGTAAAGACAAAGTCTGCCTCGGAGGAGCTCAGTGACCTCTGGTCATAATTAATGGATTCTAGACACTTTTACAACATCGACCATTAATTCGACCAGCTAACCTGCATCCCTACATGGGAAAAAGACAAATCATCAGCAACAATCGACTACATTTTTGTCTCACGTGCTATGCTCCCACTAATCACCTCCTTCGAGGTAGTAAGCGACCATAACCTCCTGACCATGAAATGGGCTTTGTTGGTGCCTCAGAAACCAATGCTAATGGCAAAAATGTAAACCAATAATCAAGGAAATCGCCTTCGACTGACTGCAAGAGATATTGAGGACTTAACAGAAAGTTACAGAAAACAGCCAGAACCCAACGAAGGGCAGCAAATTAACAATTAACTATCAACCACTTCTCACAACATATAAGGGTGTAACAAGAACGCCAAACCAACCTCTGCAAACAAAACACACTTTTGACAAAACACTCGTCGAAAAGAGATGCATTCTTCGACAAATCAAAAGAATGGCGTCCAAATATAACTCAAAGTCTCTTAGAAAAACTCTCAGTGAAGAGACAAAGCAATACAAGTCGTGGTTTAAAGGTCATTGAATAAGACTTTACCAACAGGATTCGGAAACAATGTTAAAACAGGTGAGCGGTCATAACTCCCGCAAATTCTGGTCCCTAATATGACCTACAGGAACCCAGATTGACAACGCGCTTGCTAACTGCGTGGGAGAAGCCATCTGGGTGAACCGCATTACAACATTCTTCCATCCACCACCTTGCACCTACTCACTACCGAAGGAGAAAATGCATACAGGCTGGGAAGATCTAACCAACAAAGACGACATCGAAGGAGTCATTCGAAAACTGAAAACATCCAGAGCTCCGGGCCCAGACGGGTTGACAAACACCCACTTAAAAAGCAATCCAGTCGAGTGGTCAAATTTTATCAGCCATGTATTCAAAAGGTGTAAAGATCTGAAGTTCATTCCATCATCATGGACATCTGCGGTGGTGGTCCCGATCTTTAAGCAGGGCAATAAAGAGAACCCTCAAAACTACCGCCCGATCACTTTGCTTGACACCATCGGGAAGGTTTTTGGCTCCTTATTACTTACAAGATTTCAAGCGTGGGCAAAGTCCTCACCCTGTGCCAACCCTTTTGAAGTGGGCTTTATGAAAACCATACCTCAGTCAACATTATGCTCTTGCGCATTGTAAAAAGCAAAAATTAGTGAGGGTAGCCCAAGGGGCTTCCTTGCGTTTTTCGATCTGGCGCAATCGTTTGATCAGGTTGATCGGGAAAGACTATGGACCAAACTCTTAGCTTGGAACTGCCCAAATGCAATCCTCGATCCAATAAGAGCACTGCATTCGGACACCAAAATGAGAGTCTGACTCAGTCAACAGGGCCGCCTCTCTGAAGAAATTCCCACCAAAAGGGGGGTAAAGCAAGGCTGCCCTTTGGCCCCGGCATTTTTCATCGCTTACCTTGGTGACTTTAAAGAATCCGAAGCGAGTGTTTGGTCGTTTCTGCCAAAAATTGGACACTCTACAGTCTCCTGCATGCTATACGCAGACAACAGGATTCTTTGAGACCAAACGGCTATCGGTCTTCAAAGGCAACTCAACAACCTTTCAGAATACATAAATCTGAACAATTTGGAAATAAACAAATTAAAAACCAAGGTTATGCTCCTGGAAAAATCAACAACAAAAAAATAATAATCTAAAGTGGAACTTAGAAGGTTGTCAATTTGAAAGAGTCCATGAATTTAAGTACTTAGGAGTCATGCTCGACAGCTCAAGATCTGAATCTAGAATGCTGCAAGTCCTATGGGAAAAAACTCGGAACCTGACATCTCAAACCCGAGCACGGACAGAAAATTCGGCCTGTTCTCCCCTCTTACGGCAATAAAATTCTACAAAGCGAAGGTGGTCCCTTCATTAAAATACGGGGCAGACGCTATGCCAAATATCCCTAGTGACATATGGCTGAAACTGGAAATGTACTTTTGGAGATCGGTACTAAACTTACCCAAGTCAACTTCTACCCCAGCAATAAGACATGAGCTGGGCTTACTCGCAATAAAAATCACGGTTGAGTCAAGTAGCATGTTGCTCTTTAGAAAAACCTTGGTACCAGAAAGTCCTCCGATGTACCACTTGATCAACAATGAGACGAAAGGAGGGCGCTGCAAAATGTTGAACAATTAGGTTAACAAAAAAAAAAAAGACTCACCTGGCATCGATTCAATGCACCGAGGAAGACCTAATCCAAAATCCACAAAGAATTAAAAAGAAAATTGAGGAACTGGACTGGATTTGTACCCAAGAACGTGTGGTGAAAAATAAACTGTTAACCCACCTTCTGCCGACCACAAAAAAATTAAATCAGACTCAAGAATTTATCAAAAAATTCCCAAACAAAACTCTTAGGAACATCTCTTTGAGAGCACGACAGAACGCGCAATACTTCTCTTCTAAAAATCTATAATTGATTCAAACAAGTAATATTAAAAAAATAAAAATCAAAATATAAATATCAGTTCGAGAACAGAGGCCCAAGCTTCAGGATTCGCTTTCAGGATTGCATTTGTTAAATTGTCAGTGCCAGAGGCTCTCGACATGCTTAGCTTATTTATTATAATTAGAATGTCAAATGTAGCAAACTCGAGCTTTGAGAGGTCAGGGATATCAGAATCGACTAAGTCTTTCAAGCTAGAGGGTTTGATAAGGAGCTCTAGAAAATGGGCACGCCACTTCGACTCACTTATTGAGTTCAATTCTAGTGGTTTGAAGGCAGTTAGTGGAGAACCGTCAATTAGGCACCAGATTTCCCATGGAGATTTGGTCATTAGAGGTTTTAACATGTTCTCCGCATTGGTTTGTTTTTGAATCGCTAAAATTTGTTTGGTTCGTTTCTTGAATCTTGTTTTAAGTAAAATTCTCTCTCTCGAGCAAGTCAAGGTGGGTAAGAGGCGCAATGCCTGATGAAAATTCTCTCTTGAGATCGTGAATTGGAGAATAAAAATTGTGTTTATGCTTGAAAGTGGGGCGATGGATTGGTTTAGCTGACTCCACAATAATTTGTATGTGATCAGTATAGAGCATTGACAGGGTTTCCTTATTATCAATATTGGATTTAATGAGCGTGTGCTGTAAAGAGGATATTAATCGTGGTTTCTAACCTAACTGGTTCCTGCAATTATTGAGAGCCACAGGAATGTTGTAGTATTATATCCATTGTCTCAGGTGTGGAGTCCAGCGAGTATCAAGAATCATGTGATCACTGGCCAATGTCGTCGTGATTTTAAATAAGTCTACACATTTGTTTGCATTTGCCGAAATGTAGACAGTATAGGATTGAATGACTCAAACCCCTTGTTGTCGTAAAAGCTGGCGGGCAATCTGTGTTTAACATGTGAAAGTTCCTAATTTTCATAAGGTTGGTCAATTTGGCAGTACGGGAGTGAGATTAGGTGTGATTCAAGGTAATACTGTTCATGTTCAGGTCACCTGCGATAATGGTGGTTTGAATTGATGAATCGATCAAAGTGAGATCCAAGATTGTTTCCATCTTCTTTTTTTTTTAAACTTTGTTTATTGGCAGAAAGTTAAGACAGGCATAGAACAGGGTACATCACATTAATCAGGTACTATCGCACAACATCCAGCAACACATAACGGCAGGGTGCCGCCTCATTGGAGAGAACAATTAGCTTTTGGAGCGGCCCAGCCTGGGCGAAAAGGGACACGAGTCAGTGTCATGGTGTGGCGGAGCGTGTTTGGGGCGGGGAAGCCGTCCGCTCCACTTCGTCTCTATTATTCAGGTAGCTGCGGAATTCTGTCCACACATTTTTGGGTCGTGATGTGGGAGGCAAGGAACCAATGTATTCCTCTTCACACAATTGAGTCCAAGTAAGGGCTTTAAGCCACATCGAGAAGGTAGGGTGGCTGTGCCGCTTCCAGTTTTGCAATATACACCTTTTAGCGACAATGGCACCAACATTCAAAAATTTAGACATTTTCCTTGCACTTTCCCCCTCCCAGACTCCTGTAAGAGGATTCATTTCAACACTACAGCTAAGTCAATGCCTAGTCTGGGATACTGAATGGAAACCCTTATTGATATATCTTTATGTCCAGTTCATGCGTTCTGGATGACTACCCCTATATAACACCCCTCTCTTGGAATCCCTGTGACCCCACTGAGCCAAGAAGTAGTTCTGTTTTGCAATTTGGGGCTGGGAGACATTCCACCCACTTGGTAAACAAGCATGTCACAGTCAACATGTACTTATTCCCCCTAGCAGAGCGAATCACGGGGCCTACAAAGTCGATTTGTAAATCTGACCATGGCAGTGTCATCCCCCTCTTTTGGAGAGGCGCACGGTGCGTGAGGGATGATGGCTGAAATTGTGCACACACAAGACACCCCTTCAAGTATTGGTCGAGGTCCTGCCCCATGTGTGGCCAGTATGCAACCTCTCTTAAGATTTCCAATGTTGTGTGAAACCCCCTATGACCGGCGGTGGCCGCATCATGGGCGTGACTTAACACCAGGCTTCGGAATGAGGTAGGAAACACCCACTGATCGTGGCCAGCTTTGGATTTCCTTACCAGCAAACCGTCTTGGATCCGGAACATTTTTGGACATTTCATCAACACCCTTAGGTCCTCTTTCCCAATGTAATCGGTACCGTCAGGGGAAAGTTCTCAGGGTCCTCAAGGTGCTGGTAAAATTTACCAATTATTGGATCCCCCCTTCTGAGCGGTAATCAAATCAGCATCAGGGGTCTCCTTACTCCATTGTGCAATTGAAAGGTCGTTGTGAGCATTTGTCTGGGACCTAGTGATAGCAGTGACCTGGATTTCCCCCAACAGGGACTCAATCTCAATTAGATCCCCTTGGATGGCCCCGGTTTTGGCCAGCTGATCAGCTAAGTCATTTCCAGTTTTGTGTGGTCCCTCTACTTTGGAATGACCCTTGATCTTTTTCCAATAGATGGTCATCTCATTCGAGGTGACCAGATCATCAATGTTTTGGATCAACTTCCCATGTTTCAAGGGTTTGTTGTTAGCACATAACATGCCTCTGGCTTTCCAATTAACCAGGTGCTCCACAAACCCGTTCCGTACATAATCTGAATCTGTGATTATGACCAGTTCGTGGAGTTGATGCTGGACAGCAGTGAGGATGGCCTGATGCACAGCCATCAATTCTGCCACCTGACTACTTCGGGGACCAATTTTGTATCCAGCGGAGGGTTCTGGGGACTCCTTCACCCATGCATTCCCTACGCCGGCCACCAGTTCTTTCACCCCGTCGTTGTCAACATGGTAAGAGCATCCATCCACATAGACAGTGGGCATTCCCTCACACTTGTCCTCTTCAAAGACTTTGTGGGGGGAATTAAGGTATGCCTCCATGTTGTCCTTTATTTTTAGTTTAGACTTTCGTCCTCGAGACAGTTTTCTCTGGCACAATCATGCAAGTCAGCCAGACCTTGCGCGAGGGCACTCTTCTTGTTTTGGCCATATCTGACCTCCACAGGAAAGCCTTGCATTGACAGAATCCAGGAAGTAATTCGGGAATTACTCACATTTCCGGCCCGGATTCTATCACTTTGGAGATATTGCAGAGGCTGGTGTGGAGTCTCCACTATGATGTGTTCCCCCTGGATAAACGGGCGGTAATTCTTCAATGCCCACACCGTTGCCAGGAGTGCCTTCTCACAATCGTTGAATTTTTCCTCCACAGAGGATAAAGTTTTGCTCGCATAGGAAATTACTTTATTGACCTTGTCATGCTTTTGGTATAATACTGCCGTCAAGCACGTATTAGAGAACCCCGTCTCCAGGAAGAACTCCTTGTTTCTGACAGGGTAAGCTAGGCAAGGCGCTTTTGAGAGGCTTCTTTTGAGTTGTTTTACTGCCTCGGCTTGTTCTGGACCCCATTCCCACTTGACCCCCCCCTTCAGGAGATGAATCAGGGGTCTGGTGATCTCTGCGTAGCCCTCAATGAACTTTCTGCTGTAATTAGTCAGTCCAAGGAGGCTCCTTAGTTCCCGCAGAGTTGTGGGGTCTTTCAGTTTCTGAAGTGCTTCCACTTTCTTTTCCTGGGGACAGAGACCCTGAGGAGTAATCTCATGCCCCAAGAAATTAACACGGGTTCTGCACCACTGTGCTTTTTGAAAGGAAAGTTTTGCTCCGGCGGCCCTCAACTGTGTCAGAACATAACGGATCTCCGCTATGTGTTCCTCCACAGATGAACTTTTGATGAGGACATCATCTACATAAGCCAGGTTACCCCTCGCACCCAGGTCGGGCATGGCCTTATGTAGGAAAATATTGAACTCATTACCGGAGTTAAGGTATCCGAAGGGAGTCCGGGTCCATGTATACTGCTGGCCCCCAAAGGTAAAAGCCAGCTTGTATTGGTCCTCCCTACTGACCGGCACGGTCCAGTATCCATTGGTCAGGTCTATTGCCGTGAATACCTGTGACCCCTGGATCTGGGCCAGCCCTTGGTCAATGTAGGGCAGAGGCCATCGGGAAGTATGGACCCGTTTGTTGAGCTCCCTGAGGTCGGCGCAGAGTCTCCACTGGCCGTTTGGCTTCAATATTCCCAGCACCGGATTATTGAAGGTGCTGTGGACTGGACGGATTATTCCCCGGGACTCAAGGTTCTTAAATATTTCAGTAAGGGACTCCATTGATGCGAGAGGCAAGCGATATTGCTTCACAAACAGAGGAGTCATGCCAGGGTCCGTGGGGATTGTTGTTGTGTGGATGTCAGTGCGACCGCAGTCATATGAGTCTACCGCAAAGAGATCTTGGAAATCCAAGAAAACTTGTTTCAACTTTTGCTTTTGTTCCAGAGTCACACAGGCATCAGCTAGGTTGACTCTCTCTTCCACCATCTGCCTGAAGCCTGGAAAGACTTCTGGTTTGGCTATCTCCGCGGCCTCCTCCAGCTGGGTGGAGAAGTCCCTGGTCAGAGTGCTGATTTGGACCGGAGGCTTCAGGTGGGAAAGACAGCCCTCATGGACCTGGAAAATCACCTCATCCCTCCTGAAGTCACAAGTCACATCTTCCTTACCATAGGGGCAGGAAGTGTACACCAGGAAGTTCCCCCCCATGCCGGGTAAAAATCCTGTCTGGTGTTGTATTGTCCTCACTGTCACTGTCAACGCAGTCCTTGGGGATTGGCCCTAACAGTTCATTACCTAAATCAATGGAAAAATGTCGGTCATCAACCGCCATTCCAATAATGGTGCCTGCGGCTAGAGTAATACTCTTTAGGTCGCTGTTATCCACCTCTATTAGAATGGTGTCATGTTCTATGTTGACTACTGGTGTTGGGTTTACCCCTAACCCTTGCTGTTGGAGAGAAGCATTTAGATGTATGTATACATCAGGGTTTTGCAAATATTGTCCTCTTTTAGCTTTCACTTCCAGGGAGAATTGTCGGGTCCTTTCTGGGATGGTGACCTCCTCTTTGATCTGAATTTCAACTGCATAAGGTAGCAATTGAGCTGACCTAAATGCTTTTTCTGGATCATCAAAGCCCATGGGATTATCCGCTAATCGGGACCAAGCTTTGAAGTTTATTAGGTCCAAACTAATGGCAAAGCGATTGAGAATGTCACTGCCTAAGTAAAAGGCGGCAGGGACGTCTCGCACGACCCAACAATTGTGGACTATGCTCTTGTTGCCAATGGAGATTTTGAGCATACACCTGCTTGGCAGGAGTCGTTTGGAATTAGGTGCTTCCAGGTCCATTTCCCATTTATCTATCAGTTTGAAGGTGGGAATGGCTGGATCTTTTGGGAGTTGGCGAAACATGGCTTTGCTGATGAAGCTCTTACCGTTGTTCACACACACTCGAGCGAGAACAGAGTCCTTCCCATCATTTAACTGAACAGGGATGAACAACTGCTCTCCAATTTGCTGAATCTCAGCCAGGCTCTGAGCTGATTTCACATCTTTCTGGACTATAGGAGTGGGAGTTTCTGATTGTGGATTAGTAAAGAATTTCAGGGTGTTTCCTTCCAGTGTGGAATACCACCTTAAACTGGAAGGAAGGTTGATTTTCAGAAATAGAGAGGACCCCCCATCACCAGTCTGTTGTCCTACTGCTATTACTGTCACGTCTGGAATTTGGTTGTTCTGGAAGTGAAATTCTACTTGGTCAGATTTTTGTTCAACCATGTGGCAGGTGCCGTTTAAACTAACATGGTTGACACTCTGTTTTAATTTTATTGGTCGGCTAGTCTGGGTCCAGAGGACCTTGTTTACGCAATCTATTAAGGGTGACAACCTCCTCAGGAGGTCATTCCCCAGTAAACAAGGGGTGCCCTCTGGAGTCACAACTATGACCGGGTGTTTCAACTTGTGTCGCCCAATTTTAATGTCCAAATCTGCCGTCCCCTCGACGGGAATTTCCTTCCCGTCAAAGTTCTGGAGTTGTCCAGGAAGTGAGGTGAGAGGAATTTGGTAATTCCCTCCCCTTCCTGCATTCAGTTCATTAAAGGCCCTTCTGGACAGAAGGGTAGCTTGAGATCCCGTGTCCACCAGCGCTAAAATTGTACCCTGCCCCTGTACTTGTACCGGGGTATAGTATCTTCCCTCCTTCTCCTCAAGGGGGCACAGATAATGCACATTTTTGGACAACTGGTGGGCTAACTTTCTGGTTTTAGACATTTCAAGAGAAGAAATTTGGGCAGACTTCTGTGGAGAGCCTTGGGAATCTGAAAGAAAAAGTTGGCAACTGGAGATCAGAGCCATTGTGGGTTCCCCTGGTTCCGGTTCTGGGCCGCCCCGCCCTTTTTGGAGGCAGTCATCAGGATGGGTTTGAACCAGGGGATTTTGGTATTGTGGGTTCTGGGATGAGATGATGGGCGGCGGTAGCTCAGTCTCCATATCTCCCCAGTCTGGATTGGAATCCCTTGGGGCCCATTTTTCCTTGGGAGGAGTTCCCCCATCTCTGAAGGAAAAGATCCTTTTCCCAGGATCTTCTGAGGATCCCTCTCCCTCAAATTGGAAGATCTGTACCTCCTCCTCAAACTGAGTGTTTGGGTCTTTTGTTTCTCCTACCCCCCCTCTGCTCCTTAGGAGGCAGACTTTCAGGGGCAAGAGATTTTGTTTCCGGTTCCTGGGTTTCCAGGTGCTGTTTACAAGTGAGGAAGGAAGCTTCCTCCCAGGCTTTACACCCCCCTTCCCTTTGTGCCTCCTCCCTGGGAACCGGTGAGTTATCGGGGTGCTGCCCCCATCATTGTTCTGGAGCACCAGGTCCAGAGTTGGGTGCGTTCTGCGCTGGCATGCCAATCTGAGGGTTCTGCTGAGCCCTCAGTATGTGACCCAGATCCCGCGCCATGTTTTGAACCTGGCGCTCTAACTGGGAAACCCGCTCAGGCTGATACGGGGCCCTGTTTTCTCCCCTGGGCTGATCCCGGGAAGAGTAGCTATCCCTTCTTTGGTAGTACCCCTGGTTGGGAAGATTTGGATACCCCTCCACCCTTGGCCTCCCCTCTCCCGGATTCGGTTGTCTGGGCTCAGGGAATTGGGGAAAGAAGGGTGGAGGATTTTGGGGCTGGAAGTTTGGTGAGTTTCTGCCCTCCTGTGAGAAGTTGGGAGGGAAGTTCTCTGGGTTAGGTGCTTGGCTGGATTCCCCCCCCTTGGGCTGGAGGAGTCCACACATAACCCAGGATGGGTCTGTTTCCCTTGTAACGGGGGCTTACATAATCAGGAGAGCGAGGGACCCCATTTGTGGGGCTGCCTCCCTGGCTCCCTGTCTGTGACTGGCCCGAGGACCTTCTGGGCCTAGCATTATTAGGTGCAGGTAGGTTTTTAGGCCCCCCCATCTCCAAATCTAAAACGGGGGTGACCTTTACCTCTGCCACCTTGGCAGCAGCAGGGGTGTTGTTGGCTTTGGGGTTTTTGGGCGCATTATTTTTATTTTCTATTGGCTTCTGCACCTCATAGATCCGGGTCGCCTGTTCAATGACCCAGTCTAAAGATCTTTTCTCGTGAAAATCCCTCACGAGCTGGGTCATTATGTATTTGGGCAAGGCATGGAAAAACGTATTAATAAATTCTCTGCTATCCGTGCGCACCATTCTTGTGGTCTGTGCAAAAGCACGCTTTAACTCCTGCACAAACTCTTGTGGGGCCCGATCCTCCCCACATTGTAAATTGTAGGCTGCCTTGCGAGCCTCTTGAGGATTTCTATGAGTAGAAAAATGTTTCAAGATGGCCGCCTTATAGGTGGACCATCTTAAATGATTTTGGTCCTCCAGCCCCGCAAAGAAACTGGAGTATTCCGGGGAGAAGGTCCACTTTACATATTGAATACAGCTTTGGCTGTCCTTCAAATGGAAAGTCTCCATCATTTGCTCAAACAACTCTAAGTGCTCCCAAACAGAATACTTGGCGTTCTTATGATAAGGCGTGATGACGCTCCTGATTGCCTTAATCTGCTTTAAGGGGTCCTTAAGCAAGGCCCTTTTTGTCTTATTGGCCCTTTTGGTCCGGGTAACCCTGGTCCATTCATCTTCTGACTCAGAGGCACTGCTCCCAGAGGTTCCCGTCTGTTCTTCCAGGTTTTCCCGGATTCTGCGAGCCTGGGAATGGCTGGCAGAATGTGGGGACCTGGTCTCCTGTGTCCTGTACCGCTCAGAGGAGTCTTCAGATCCCTCCTTGCTGCCAGGATTTGATGGGTACCCCCCCCCACTGACCTAACTGGGCAGAGGTTTTCAGGATGCCCTTAATGGGCCTACTCTCCTGGGGTTCCCCATTAAATTGCACTGTGCTTGGGTGCCCATACCCGGATGCCCGCCCCTCCATTCCTGGGTGGTACTGGCCTATGAGCCCCATGCTTCTGGCTGGATAGTAATCTGCCATCCCTGTGGCCCTGTGCTCATGTGCGCCAGGGGACATGGGGGTGGCAGAGTCCAGGGACAGAGAGATAAAGGCCTCTGGTACTAGGGCTCCTGGGGTTATGCTCAGGAGTTTCTCTTTCCCAGCGAACCTCATCTCTATCCGCCCCTGCTCCCTGTTGCAATGCAAGAGCCTGCGCCTTCAGTTCCTCAGTTAAGGCCTTACTAGACTATCAGTCTCTCCTGCATCGCTACCTGTTGTTGGAGTCTATCATTGTACTGGCAGAGAGCCTCATTCTCTCTCTGTGCCTCCTGATTGGTCCTGGAGCACTGGGCCAGTTTAAGCTGCAGGAGGGTTACCTCCCGAGCTGTGTCCCTATTGGTCTGCTCCTTTCTTGCCAGAGCATCCTCCACCTCCCTGGTGTGCTCTAACAAGTTCTGGTGTTCTTTTTGGAGGTCACCCAGTCCCTGGAGGGCCAGGTGATTTTCTTCCATTTTCCTTTTTAAGTGGCAGACTTCCTGGCCTAAGGTATCCCTTTCCTGACTAAGAGCCTGCATCTGTACCGCCAGGTCGTCCCATTGCCTTTGGAAGGCACCAGTTTTCTGGCGCTCCTGGTCAAACTCTGCCTGGGTATCCAGGTCTTTCAAAATCAGTTTATTGCTCTCTGCCTTCTCCCTATCTAGGTGGCTTTGCAGGGTGACTACCTGCTCAGCACATGCCCTATTGAAGTCTAACTGTTGCTCCAGCTTTTTCTGGCTCTGCAGTAGGGAGTCCAAACCTTCTTGGTACTCCTTCTGCAAGGCCAGAAATCTGGTATCCTGGTCCGCCTTTTCCTGTTGCAGCACATCCATATCCTCCTTTATTTTAGTGATGTACCGTCTGCTGTCATTTTCTGACTCCTGGCTCCTGAGCAGCCTCTGCTCAGAAGAGTCCAGATCAGATTGGGCCTTCTGTAATGCCAGCAGTTGCCTACTCGCCAGATCTTGGCCTTCAGCACATTTGTCCTGCATGGCTCCCATATGTAAATATAAATATGCCGCTACCCTGGCAATCTTGTGGTGCTCATCCTTGGCCTTCGGGGCCAAATATAGTTCACTCAGGGCCACATGTAGGGGACCCTGATCTCCCCATATATCTGACCCTGTTTCAGTGACCTGTTTCGCGATTGCCTGCAACCAAACCGTTTGGTCCTGATGAGTCCACTCACCTCTCACAAATAACTTATGTAAGAAGTGCTCTCTGGCTATTTTCATATCTACCAAGGTCGTCATTCTAGAGATTGGTCTCTGTTCTGACTTACAGAAGTTTGTATTTTATTTTTGCAAAACAGACCTTTTCCTTAGAGCGTTCCTTTGAGGAGTGCTTTACAGCGTAACACAGCGTGTGATCCGACCGGATATGTGTATCTGGTCAGCTGGCACGCTGTATTAATCTGCACAAGTGATAGATCTAATCCAAACGTCCGGCACGAGCCCCCCAATTTGTAAGAGGATTCAATTCAACACTACAGCTAAGTCAATGCCTAGTCTGGGATACTGAATGGAAACCCTTATTGATATATCTTTATGTCCAGTTCATGCGTTCTGGATGACTACCCCTATATAACACCCCTCTCTTGGAATCCCCCTGACCCCACTGAGCCAAGAAGTAGTTCTGTTTTGCAATTTGGGGCTGGGAGACATTCAATTCCATTTGCTGCAACGCGCTCTGCCGGACCACACAACATCCAGAAGATACTAGATTCAACACTTAGACTTTAAAACTCCAAAGAACTTGATTCAGAACTCAAAGCAAGGGCCTAAACCCACAAACTGAGAACTCTTCTCAGCGGGCCTCAGCATCCAGCAAACCTAACAGCGATAGCAGCATCCAGAAGCCGTGCAGATCAGCGCTGGGTCCAGAGAAAGCTGTGCAGAAAGATCCAGAAGCAGTACTGTACCCAGAGAAAGCAGAGCAGAATCCAGAACCAGAACCAGAGAGCTGACCCAGACGCTGTGCGCAGAGACCGTCCGTGGCGAGTGAAGAAAACCTGACCAGATCCATGGCGAGGCCCATTCTATTTTAAATTATATTGTGAGTACCTAGCAGAACTGTGCAGAGCCAATCCCTTAGTTAAAATAATATAATTCAATCTATTTTAATCTAACCATAACTGTCTCCTAACTGTCACCTGTCATTTGCAAAGCTGTCACCTGTCATTTCTAGTTGCTAGCTGTAACTTAAAATTTCAAATCTGAAAAACGACCTTTACCATATCGCTCATATCTCCGTGACCCTTTGTCTTAGAGACTTGCAGTAACTTTCCTCTGAAAGCTGGGAATCTTGGCTTTTCAACGAACCTAGAACCGCATTCCTATTCCCTATACTTTTGCCGCAATCGCGAAAAACGCACTCGCGAATTTGCCGCGATTTGCAAATTTCTCCACGTGTGAAAACAGCAGCTTCCTTGCTTTCATTTGCCAAAAATTTGTTTAACCTGCCAATCATTCCTAGAACATTGCTAAAGTAAGCCTGAATTTATTTAAACCAACTAATCCTCACCCTGAACCTCTAGAGGGAATTAAAAGCATTTTAGCATATTTTTCACTTCATTGCCATCACATATAAAAGCATTTTGGGCCTGTGTTTCAAACTTCTGTAGTCTAAGCTTGCTGGGGTGAACTGAATTACATTTGACTGCATTTCTGAGAACTGTGTGCTTTCCTTCCATTTCCTTGCATTGCATAAAGGGGGGAGGGGATTGCCAGAGAAAAGTGATTACATTGTTTTGTTGAAATCATATTGAGTATTTTCGGTATTGCATTTTCATTCAACATTACATCCATCTGAACTTATATAAAGCATTCTCTACCACCTTATTCTTCTGTTCCTATTCACAAGTGTGCTAGTGCCAGACTATCCATTATTGATTACTGCTCAGATTAAGTGTGATATCCAAGTATTAATTTATCATAAAGTGTGATATATATATATATATATATATTGTTTAAATTCTCCAATAAACCTTTTAACTTGCAAAACAGAACTACTTCTTGGCTCAGTGGGGTCAGGGGGATTCCAAGAGAGGGGTGTTATATAGGGGTAGTCATCCAGAACGCATGAACTGGACATAAAGATATATCAATAAGGGTTTCCATTCAGTATCCCAGACTAGGCATTGACTTAGCTGTAGTGTTGAATTGAATCCTCTTACACTCCAAACAATAGTGCAAGTGGGTTCACATCCACCGGGGTCTCTATTATTTCGGAGAGCGCCTCCGCCACAGCCACCCAGAAAGCGTGGATTGCAGGGCATGTCCAGAACATGTAAATGTGGTCAGCTTCAGGAGATTTACACTTTGGGCATGCACAGGACAGGGCGCCAGCAAATTTCGCCACCCTAGACGGTGCGTAGTAAAGCCTGTTGAGGAATTTAAATTGAATGCAGCGGAATCTGGCGCTTAGAGAGACTGTGTGTGTATGTGCACACATCTTCCTCCACAGCCCCTGAGGTATTTCTATTGCGAGCTCCCCAGCCCACGCCTCACGTGGTTTGAGTGACCCAAACACCTTCTTCCCCAGCTGCATTTTGTACAGATTGGATAACACCCCCTTGGATCCCGCAGAGTTTGCTATGCACTGGAGTTCGGGTGAATCTGGGGGTTCGTCTGGATACGAGGGCCACATGGCACGAACTGCGGCTCGGAGCCTATAATACTGAAGCATCTCAAGGAGGGAGTTAGTGTGTTCTGGGCGCCATGTTTGGGGGGAGATAAACTTTCCCTCTGGGAAGAGGTCTGTCAGCCCTCGATAGCCAAGTTGTTCCCAGTATCGTGAGAGGTGCCGGTCGTGTGTGGGGGCGAGTCCCGGAAACCGCCACAGGGGGAGCCACTTATAGTACGGGTGCAGCTTCTGCTCGGTATGTAAGATAGCAGTCCAAGCCCTTATCGTGGCAGTCATTGGGTCTGCCTGGGCTTCCGTTTGGAGCCCGCGGTGCAACAATAGGGTCATAATGTTAGTTCCCTCCCGGGTCATTTTTTCGAGTTTTGCATGCGGAGGGGGTTTCTTAAGTGCATACCAATGGGAGGCATGCTGGGCCTGGGCCGCGTACCAGTACAGTTGTAGGTCTGGTGCCGCAAACCCCCCTTTATCATATGGAGCCGTCATGTGTTGCCACTTCATGCGGACCGACCCAGAGTGCCAGAGAAATTGGGCGCACTCCGAATGAAGCTCCTTGAAATATTGCTTTCCGGGCCAGATTGGGACATTAGTAAAAACATAAAGGAGCTTGGGGACCACTATCATCTTTATCAAGGATAGTTTGGCTGCCAAGGATAGTGGTAAGTGTCGCCACTTGGACAACTTGGAAATGATGAGCTGAGCCGCGGCTTCATAATTGTCCTTTACTAGGGTCTTTTTGGACAGCGACACCTGAACCCCCAGGTACTTGACCCCATTCGGAGACCAGCGCAGGGGATAATCACATGTTGGTTGTTGTGTCGCTGCAGTGAGGGGGAAGATTTCAGACTTTGAGTAGTTTATCTCAAACCCAGAGAAAGTGCCTATTTTGGTGACGTCTCGGATAATCGGGTTCAAGTATGTGGAGGGGTTTCTGATGTAGAGGAGGACGTCAACTGCGCAAAGCGAGATTACTTCCAGAACATCAATTAACCAAATGCCTTTTTTGGAGTGACGCCCTCTAACATGGTCTGCCATGGGCTCGATGGCAAGCGCAAAAAGTAGGGGGGAGAATGGGCAGCCCTGGCGGGTCCCACGGTGTAGTTTAAAGAGGGGGGAAGGAACAGAGTTTACAAGGACCCTGGCTACCGGATCAGTATATAAGAGCTTTATGTAGGAGAGCATGTTTGGGCCCACACCCATCTTCTGTAGCACCACCCACAAGTATTGCCATGCGACCATATCAAAGGCCTTTTGGGCATCTATAGTTACAGCCACCGCATCAGCGCACGGGTCAATCCTGGACATCACGTTAAATAGACGACGGATGTTGAGTGCCATGGACCTACCAGGGATGAACCCGCTCTGGTCCGGATGAACCATGTGGGTCATGAAAGGGAGAAACCTATTTGCAATTATTTTGGCGAAGACTTTCATGTCAGTATTAATGAGGGATAGTGGTCTATAGGACCCACACTCTTCCGGGGGTTTTCCCGGTTTGGGGAGGACTGTTATTAAGGCTTCTCGTAAGGAGGGGGGGAGGATGCGTAACCGAAGTGCTTCGGTCCAGACCCTGTGTAGTGCTGGTGCTAAAACAGCCACATGTTCCTGGTAAAACTCAGAGGTGAGTCTGTCCGGGCCAGGGGCCTTGTTTTTGGGAAGGTCTGATATCACCTGGACTATTTCCTCTAGTGTGAACGGGGCTTCAAGACACTCTCTGGTGTCATGGGAGATAACCGTCATAGGGATGCTTTCTAGGAGGTCATCTAGATCTTGATCTGAGTGTCCGGGCCGGGGGCCATATATCTCGGCATAAAAGGTAGCGAATATGTCAAGGATGGAGCGGTCAGACCAGTGTTTCAGTCCCTTCTCATCCGAAATACAATCGATCCTGGTCCTGCCGCCTTCCGCTCGCACCAGTCTGGCCAGTGTTCTACCCGGCCTGTCCCCCTCTCCATATCTGCGGGCGGCGACAGGACGGGCGTGGTATTGCACCTCCCTCATAGCATGTGACTCGAACTGTTCCAACTCAGATCTGATCTCTGCTCGTATCTCTGGGGACGGTGTAGCAAGGTATTTCTGCTCAAGGGCCTTGAGCTTAGTTTCCGAAGTGTTTAGGGCTTGCCCAATGGCCTTCAGGATGCCTGCTTCTTTAGAGATGCACATCCCCCTGATGTACACCTTGAATGCCTCCCACCTGACCCCCTCCGATGTCTCTGACGTACTGTTATTTTCGAAGAATGTGGTAACGTCCGCTAATATCTCAGCTTTGAATACAATGTCCGCCAGGGCGGCAGACTTAAAGCGCCACGCGGGACGTGTTGGGCCCACGTTGCCGATCAGGATCTGTAGCAGCACAGGGGAATGGTCAGACAGCGTGCGTGCCAGGATCTTAACGTCCGAGACCCCGCCCACCAGCCCTCCAGAAAGCAAAAACAAATCGATTTGTGAGGAACTATCGTGTACAGTGGAATAGAATGTATAGTCCCGTTCGTGAGGGTGGAGGGTCCTCCATATATCATGCAGATTAAGGGCGTCCATATGTGCACGGAGTCGAACTGCAGCTCGCGTCGTGGTTCTGCGAGTGGTTGTTGTTCAGTCTAGGGTATTATTAATTATCAGGTTCATGTCTCCCGCCCATATGATGGGGATATCTGGGTATCTCATTAGGATGGAGGCCACATTATCGAAGAACTCGGTGTTGGGCGCGTATAAGTTGACCAGTATGCAGTCCTCATGAGCCAAGGTACAGTGTAAAATAACATATCTGCCTTCTGTGTCGATGTGGGACGTGTGGAGTGTGAAGTTTAAAGATTTATGGATAAGTGTCAGGACACCCCTAGCTTGAGTGGAATATTGAGTGTAATACCTATTGAGACCCCAGGTGTGTGCTATATTGGACGATAAATGTTTCAGAGCGTGCGTCTCCTGTAGTAGGAGGACCTTAACCCCATGTCTCTGTGCATATGCCGCAATCCTTCGTGTCTTCGTAAAATTTGTCAGCCCTCGGACATTCCAGGACATCATCCTGACCGCCATATCACCGGTTTATGGAACATCCCAGGTTAAGCATCTAACATTGATTCTCATCATGTGTGCCGTACCGGAAAACAGTTGCCACCCTTTGGAACCAGTCCCAACTCCTCTGCTGTTTTGTATATAATCTACCCCAACTTCTGCCACCCCCTCCCTCACCGCCCTGCCCCAACCAGCAGTGTGTGAAAACCCACCCAAACCTTGACCCATTGCGCACCTTCCCCAACTTGGCGGCACAGGGGAAACTAGCCCAACCAGGGCCAAAACACAAACATTTAGCCTCAGAAGGAATTGCAGCCGCAGTGGGGGCTGCCGCTGCCGTTCTACCCACTTTTACTAATATCAGTTACAATAACATCATATAGGACTGGACTTCAGCTGACAAGCAAACTATTTCAGAGAGAGGATACTGGAGCACTTAGATTCAATGGGACAAACCCAGTTGGTATATAGCCGCAAAAGTATATCTTACATCCCTAAGGTCCGTTTTTACACAATGCTGTACAGTTTTGCGGATCAAGGTTCAGTTTGTGGTGTTACAGATAAATGAACTCCCTGTACGTTCCCCTCACTTAAATATGCTTACGTTGCAGTGTTGCAGGGCCACTAAGTGCCCGCCACCTGACAAAGAGGGGGGGGGGGTCAGAGCCCACCAGGGCAGCTCATAGCACCTACACCACCATCCCTAGTATCCACTACGGGATATCACAGGTCTAGATATTAGACATCTTCCATCCGCCCCCCAGGAGGGTCAGCCGGCGGGATCTGCGCCTCAAACTTTACGGCCTCATCCGGGACAGTGAAAAAGTAGTGTTTGTTGTGGTGGGTGAACTTGAGGCGAGCAGGGAAGAGCATTGCATATTCAATTTTCCGCTCTCTCAGCAGCTTCTTCACTCCGTTGAATTGACGCCTTTCCGCCTGGACTGCCACCGAGAAATCCGGAAAGATTCTGATGACTTGTGAATCCATCCTAAGTTCCCCTTTTTCCCTGGCCAATCGGAGGATATGGTCCCTGTCCTTGTAGCTCAGAGGTTTTGCGATGATTGGTCTAGGGAAATACCCAGGTTTAGGTCGAGGTGCCAGGGAGCGATGTGCCCTTTCCACAGTAAAAAACGGTGAGAGTGGCGGGTTGTCAAGGAGGTCTCTAAGTAGTTGTTCCACCGCAGTTTCCATGCAGCCCTTCAGCGCAGATTCGGGAACCCCCACAATGCGGACATTGTTCCTCCGGGACCGCGATTCTAGGTCACACTTAGCCTTTACCTGCTTCATGTCGCGGACAAGTTGTGAGACCGTGTTTTGTAGGGTGTGGACGTTGTCCTCATTAGCCCCGATCCTCTGCTCAGTCTCGGCAATTCTGGTCCCATGCTGATCGATCTTCACTCTCATTGAGGCAATGTTTGCGTTGATGTCGTCCAACTTTTCATGGAAGGCAGCAAAGTTCTTAGCCATGGATTCCATCATCGTGGAAAGGTCTGCCTGAGGGGGGTCCTGGGTGCATTCCTCCTCCTCAGGTGGCGGAGAGGACGCTGCGTGCTCCGCTCTAGGCGCTAACTTTGCGAATCTGTCCATGGCGCCTGGTTTACCGTTAGGCCTCGGCTTACTGGGCATTGCGGTGGAGGGAGGGAGCACCCGCCTGGGTATGCCCGATGACTACTTTAGGATGGCTCGTCGCTGATGGGACGGAGATTAGACCACAGTTGTAGCGCTTAAGTCGCACGAGAGCAGTAGGCGCAGTATCATGTAGCCAGGATGTGAGGGCACTAGTGGCGGAGGCTCTGTTGGGGGTGATCCAGGAAGGGCTAGGTAGTCGCCAGTTATGTGGCACCATCTAGATGTGCCTAGGCATGTAAATCAAAGGTCCGCCGGCGAAGCAGGCCAAAACGTTGTGCAGCGCCATTTGACTGGATGGGGGGTCCCAGATCTATCCGCACCCCAGATGGTACATCACATTTTACAGAACCAGATGAGGCGGCAGCAGCTCACGGAGGACACCCCCCAGAGGCATCCAATGGGAGGTAGTGCCAAAGTGTTGACCCCTGGAGGGCTGGGAGGCCTTAGACAGGCCAAGCTGGGGAAGCAGGGCCAACGTTCGTGAGTGCACACCAATACAATGCAGGGGAGTGTTTGGGGGCCCCGCCAGTCCAGAGGGAATGAGGCCCAGTCCAGGTTTGTTCACCCACCTTGCAGCTGGATCCCCGCCGCCCTCATAGTTCAATGCGGCGCCAGAGCAACGCGGCCCTCCAGGAGTGTCGCCCGCCTGGAGATCCGGGATCGGATGTGGCGGCCGCGAGCACACACGGGCGCGGGGGCCGGGCTGCCCAGCCCGCAGCAAGTGGAGGCAATCCGAGCCTCCGGCGCAGCCGCCGTGCGGGAGGTATACTGGATGAGGGCCCGCCCAGGCCTCCGCTGTTCGGAGAAGAGGTGCAGCAAAAGAGCCCCGGAGGGCCAGTGAAGGCGTCCCGTCAGGGGGCCGCGGTCTGTCACCGCAGGGGTCGGCGAGTGTCCAGGAGGAGATGGGGCGCCGATGGCCGGGAGCCCAATCTGCGGCAGCCGGAGCCGATCAGGTGTCTGGGGCCCGTAACCGCCCCCGGAACGGCAGCGGGGCGAGAGTCGCACAGTATGCAGGCCCCGACTGTCGGGCCCTCACGGGGGATTTGCGCCGTCCGGGGATGCCTCGGAGCGGGGAGCCCAGCAGGCCAGTGAGGGCGGCGTGTCAAGAGGCCGCAGGTCGCCTCCTCCGGGGCTGGCGAGGAGGGGACGTCGCACCACAGGGCCAGAGGCCCGTAGCTCCTTCTCCCAGCACCGTTTCTCACCCAAATTGCACTCGGGTGCACAGGATGATAGGGGGGACTAAAATCGCTGTGGTTTCGTAGTGGAAGTATACGGTATACCGCCGATGTCCAACAGATTGCAGTGGGTAGAGACGGAGCTTACTGGCTAGGCAGCCATTTTCTTCGGCTGCTCCGATTGTTTCTATCTTCTGCATGCACTGGGCTTCGTTGGAGGAGAACGGATTCTAATATATATTTAGTAGAGCTGTGGTGGGATAAAACGGATGGCGAATGTTAGTGGTGGATATCTGAACTGCTTGAATCCCTGTGTCAGGGGAGAGCCACGGTTCTAAGTGCAATTGTGAGTCAGTTCTGACTGCTATAAGCATACCTGTTGCTGGAAGGCCCCTCTGCTTTTGTTGCTGGTACCAAGTCTATTTGATAATCAGACCATACTGGAGTCGACATTAACCAGGTTTCTTGTAAAATG
Source organism: Ambystoma mexicanum (assembly GCF_040938575.1). NCBI lineage: Eukaryota > Metazoa > Chordata > Amphibia > Caudata > Ambystomatidae > Ambystoma > Ambystoma mexicanum. The sequence goes on along the minus strand of NC_090926.1, from coordinate 692,774,455 downwards.
GTTAGGTCAAATGCGTTTAGAGCGGGAGAGGCGTTCTTTAGCAGGTGAGAATACCCTCTAGTGTTCCAGCATGCTATGGAACAAATATGATACTGGAGTGGAGCTGCCAGCTAATGTGAGTTTGCTTGGAACACATTCTCTTTTGCTTTAATAATCCATGACCATTTAGATGTTAGTTGTACTGGCTGCCGTTGCTGAGGACCACTTTGGTTTTCTGGTCTGCAATTGCCGCAAGGTTTGGTCGCAGCCATCACTGTAGGGGGAGATTCATTTTTGGAGGTCCTTTAGGTCTGTGTACGGCTGTGGGATTTGGTCAGGAAGTGGTAGGGGCTCAAGAGCTTCTAATAGGCGGCCGTTTCAGTAAAGTGTTCTCCTTTCAAGCCAAACTAAATTTCTATCAATAACAGAATCAATGGGAATTTCAACCAGGTTTTGGTTGGTCAGTTTTGGGAACGTCACCGCCTCAATATCAGTTGATCTAATATTTTTTAAAGCTTGGATAGAGTTGAAGACAGCTAAAAGTGTTGACCTATTGGGACAAGGGTCAGAGGGAATTCTATCAAGCATTGTGATTGTAATAGTCTCCAAGTCTACGTGAACTGCTTCACTAGCATGTATTTGGTGTCAGTCTTCTTTGGTATCAGGGAGAGCAGTTGAATGTTGAGTTACCAACGGTTGTAATTGGTGGGGGGTTTGGTCAGGACGTGGTGCTGGCTTGCGAGCTTCTAATAGGAGACCTTTAGAGTGAAGTGTTTCCCTTTGGAGCCAAATTAGATTTTTAACAATAGTAGAAGGAATGGTAATTTCAACCAGGTTTTGGTTTGTCAGTGTTGGAAACCTCACTGACTCCATGTCAGTTAATCTAATATTTTTTAAGGCTTGGATGGAATTAAAGATGGCTAAAAGTGTTGACCTGTTGGGGTAAGGGTCAGAAGAAGTTCGATCAAGCATTGCGACTATGATGTTCTCTAGGTGAGCTGGTTCAGTAATATGTGTTTGGTGGCAGTCTTCTTTGGTTCCATGTAATAATGTCGCCACAAAAATATCGCCATGCAAAAATATCGCCGAAAAATTGTCGTTTTTTGTGGCGACATTATTGCATGGAACATGCTGGGGACATATATATGGTAACCTAAATAATATCGCCACAACATTTTCCCGGCGATATTATTTACGGCGACAATATATGTGGCAATATTATTACCTGATACCTCTTCTTTACCATTAGGGAAAGCAGTTGGATGTTGAGTTACCACCGGTTTCAATTGTTTGGGAATCTGCTTGTGTGGTTCAGACATCCCATAGACCTGTGGTTGCTGGAGTGTAGGTTGACACAGGGACTCTTCCTGTTTTTGGGTTAACGTCTTAAAGGCCATGTTGCAGGTTGCTCAGGATGTTCACGATTGCCATCATCATGGTCTGGTGGAGGCTGTGGAGAAGTGACCATTTTTGCAATGAATGCTTTGGTTTTTGATTTGGTGTTCTTTTTGGAGGGTAGAGAGAAGTCTTTAGCTTTTTTATTTTTGCTGGTAAAATCAATCGGAATTTGTGAGGTGCGTTTCCTATTCTGCTTTTTTTTCCTTCTTCTGCCTTGGTTACCTGGGCAGAAAACATCAAATAGCGGCTTGGCGGAGGGAGGAGATTTAAGTTCTTCCGTGGGGGTCACTTCTGTGCAAGAGTTTGCAGCAGGAGCTGGATTCAGTGGGGGGGGGGGGGGTCCTGGGTGGGAAGGCTCTACATTCTGGTTGGTGGCATGGCCAAAGCAGATTGGCTAGACTGAGTTGGAGTCAAAGCATTGGGTTTGGTGTACTCATATGCAGAGTTCAGAAAAGTGGGCAGGTTCCATACTAGCCAATCAAGTTTGTTAATGGTGGTCTGTAATAGAGTGATCTGCGAGTTAGCTTTTTGGTCAAGCACCTTGTAGAGTTTAGTTAATGTGTAGATGCTAGCATTAACAGCTGTGAGAGCAGAGTCCAGGGCACTGTTGGAGGAAGATGGAAAGTCAAATGTGGGGCACGGTATGGGTTTGGAAAAAGATGCTACCATCGAGGATTCAGAAACGGATGGAGGAGTGTTGTGGTCTGGACAGTCATTGGAGTAGAGGGGAGGAGAGTTGGAGAGTCTTGTAGAAGCAATTGAGTGAGCGCTGTGATGATTTGTGTCAAGGGTATTTGAGTTGATGGGCATAGATTGAGCAGTATGTGTGAATGCATATGAGGTTAAGTGTTGTTGAACTTGCAAATAGAGCAAGGGGATTGCAGAAGAATCTGCTGCATGAACGCTGGCTGCAAGTTGGAAAGCAGACGATGGGGCCGTTGTACAGGGCGGGCGGTATGTGGAAGGACTCAGCATTGCTGCTGGCAGCAGAGTCAGCCGTTATGCTGACCAAAACTATAGGCACCTTATCTACGTGAGCCGCAGCATGAGTTGGTAGACCGCCAGTAGATTCCACCAAAAAGCTTTGGATGTCAGCATTGATGTTAGGGGGGCGGAGCATCACTGGAGCGCATTGTCGCGACGGGTTTAAGATTTTAGCAGCGGGCCCAGTGTGTCATGCGTGCGCCATGGGCGCATCCATTTACGCTCAATTTGGACTATATGTTTATCATTTATTTACAACAGACTCTTGGATCCATCTATATTTACTTTGGGAACTTTATTTCCCATTTGCGAGACTTTGGTGCTTTATTATTATTTCCAACAAACTACGCATACCATAATGCACCTGGCTACAAGCATCGATTCCTGGCTGTTCCTATTGGTTATCAAAGGAACTACACCCCCCAGAAGCCCTAGGGACTTGCCCTGCTTCCACCAGCCCAGGAACAGAAAGGGAGGTGGCCGATTGCCTGCAGGTGTGCTTCGCCAGGTGCAACCAATTAGCCTGCCTCTGTGCTGGGCTAGGCAGTATAAAGGCTGCTGCCTGCAGTGGCTCAGCCTCTTGCATCTGAGAGTCCTTCCTCCACCTTTCGCATCTTCCTACGGATCTTGTATGCTGCTTACCTTCACTCCTGCTTGGACCCTGCCTTGTTGCTTGCTCCACCCTGCTGCCTCCAGTCATAGCCTTCCAGGCTCCCTGCCTCACAGCCCTGCTCCTCTGGGCTCTCCACACTGCAGCTGATCACGCTCTGCTGCCTTCCAGCCTCCGCCCTTGCCCTGCCGGGCTCTCCACATTGCAGCCGATCACGCTCTGCTGCCTTCCAGCCTCCGCCCTTGCCCTGCCGGGCTCTCCACATTGCAGCCGATCACGCTCTGCTGCCTTCCAGTCTCCGCCCTTGCCCTGCCGGGCTCTCCACATTGCAGCCGATCACGCTCTGCTGCCCTCCAGCCTCCGCCCTTGCCCTGCCGGGCTCTCCACATTGCAGCCGATCACGCTCTGCTGCCTTCCAGCCTCCGCCCTTGCCCTGCCGGGCTCTCCACATTGCAGCCGATCACGCTCTGCTGCCTTCCAGCCTCCGCCCTTGCCCTGCCGGGCTCTCCACATTGCAGCCGATCACGCTCTGCTGCCTTCCAGCCTCCGCCCTTGCCCTGCGGACCCTCTACATTGCAGCTGATCACGCTCTGCTGCTTTCCAGCCTCAGCCCTTGTCCTCTGGGCTCCCTGCCCTGCAGCCTGCCTCACTCCGGCTGCCTTCAGCCCTTGTCTTCTGGGCTCCCTGCACTGCAGCCTGCCTCACTCCGGCTGCCTTAGCCCTTGTCCTCTGGGGCTCCCTGCTCTGCAGCCTACCTCACTCTGGCTACCTACAGCCCTTGTCCTCTGGGCCTTCCTACTTTGCAGCTTATCACGCTCCGCTGCCTACTACCTACCTTTTCCGCTGGGTTCTCGGCCTAGCAGCCCTCTACAGTCCTCTGCTACCTTCTACGTTCAGCGGCCCTGTCCCTCAGGGTTCACTCCTTACTGCCCGGCCCTTACGGGATCCTTGCCGTGCAGTCTGCTTTACTCTGCTGCCCTAAGCCCTTTTCCTCTGGGCGTTCTACCTTACAGTCTTACTCCTGTGGGCTTACTCATTGCTTTCCTGCTCCTCTGAGCTCTCAACCTTGTTCCTTACTGTCCTCTGCTATCCTATCCTGTTACACGACTTTCCTTTCATTTCCTTCTGCTAGTTTGCTATCACCTCCTTTCCTGGATTTGTCTGTAGTATCTTCTCTTGTACTGTTTGTAGACCCTTTTGTACAGAGCTTGTCTGTTGGTTCCCATCAGTCAACCTCTGCCCCTTCCCTTGTCCTGTTTCTACATTACAGACACCCAGAGCTGCTGTTCCAAGTCATGAGCAAACAGCGTGGGCCTCTGTTATAGCAAACTGTGCAGAAGGCTAGAGTATTTCCAAGGTTCGTGGAATACTCTTTTCCTATATCTGCATACACCCCAAGAGGGTATTCATTCTGTATCTTTTCCCTTGCTACTCTTGCTTACTCTTCGTTCTCTTTCCTTTCCGCTGTGTGTGTTCTTATCTGTCCACTTTATTTGGCACAACCACCCAAACCCTTTCTGGGTGTCCTGTGCCACTCTTAATAGAGTGCCACTCCTGACACAGTGTTATGCCGATGGGTGAATGCTTCGGCAAGCCTGTCGTTAGCCGGAAGGAAGACCTACTTGAATGTGTTCGAGGTCGGGTTACCGGCTAAAGGGGCGGGCCCAGTTGAGTGGAGGGAGTCATAGAAGGAGAAAAGCAGGAAGTTGCCCTTCTATACTGATGGTCAGATCCTGGTCCGAGAGGGCAAGGAGTACCGCACAGTACTGCACCGCACGGCGCCGCCACGGCACACCAGTCAGCAGGCAGTACTCGCTAGTACTCTGCTAGGTGGTCACACGCGGTGGTGCATGTGGCCTCTGTTTTTAAACACGTCACGTGTATGGAGGCGTGTCTAAAGAGAAGAATACAACGTATTACAATATAATCAGCATTAATAGTCCACAGCAAGAGTCCTTATGAATGGGCGATATCAATGTAGATATACCCTGAGAGGTTGAGTGGAAAGTTCAGCACAGTTGAAATAAATGGTCCATAGCGCTGCGGAGCCTCCTGGAGCAGTACAGAAGTCAGTACTCGCTAGTACTCTGCTAGGTGTGCGCAAATGGCGTCTGTTTTATACAAGTCACGTGTATGGGGGCGTGTCCTGAGAGGTTGAGTGGAAAGTTCAACACAGCACAGCACAGTTCAAATAAATGGTCTGTAGCACAGCGAAGTGTCCTGGAGCAGTACAGTACAGGTTCTTTATATTATCCAATCTATCCCGCTAAAAATCACTAAGAAGGTAATAAAAAATATTGAAGAAATCTTTCACGTTTTTTGTGGGTTGAAGCTAAAAAGAATAGAATCCGTATGTTACGAGGCCAGTGCGTGAAGGGGGCTTTGCATATCCGATTCTGGAGGATTACTGTAAAGGGTTTGTATTAAAGAAAGCTGTGCTATACTTCAATGAAGGAAATAATGATATGCTGTGGTGGATGATTATTGAAAAGGAGACGTTTCGGCTATACTCATGGCGAGATGTAAATACGATGGGGAAGATGCCGAGTTTAACTGCTAAACTGCCTACAACGGAGGTAACTGGAGAGGCATTGAGATCTTTCATGACTAATGGGGGAAGAGAATATATGGATTCACTATGAGGCGTTGTTATGTAACAACCTGGGTTTGCAAATTAGGAATAGCACTATGTTGGCGGAGTTGATTAAAGAAAGGTATTCTGAGGATATGTGATGTGTGGAAAGACGGACACATGATTCCATTTAGTGTGCTCCGGACGAGGTTTAGAGATAAGAACATGGTAGTTTTGTGGAGCCGAATTCACTACTCGCAAAGAGACAGGGAATGTTAAATACTCCTATGAAGGAGAGGCCAACAGCTTGCAATGTAGTCTACTCTTCTCCTTGTATGGTCTCAACCGATTTGAAGTTGATGCCAATGGAGTGTTCCTGTGTGAATTTGTGGGAGGACCTGAGGCAGGCATGGGTAAAGGAACTGGTAATGGATATAACTGAAAAAGATTGGGACAACTTATTAAGAATTGGCACAGATTCTAAAATGGATTTGAATCTAAGATATATACATTAAAGGGTTGTGGGCCATCTATATTGGTCACCGGGGAGGATGGCCACATTAGGCTTCATTAATGATTTGTGTTGGGGGTGCGGGCAAAAAGGGGGCACTTTACTATATATGCTATGAGACTGTCCGAGAGTGGTGGGATTTTGGGGTGAAGTGTTGAACAGATCGGGTATGATTTTGGGAATGTAGCTACCTAGGTCACCATACTCAACAATTTAGCTTTCTAGCTCTGAAAGGAGGATGAAGGTTAAAGACCATAATGGGTGGATCAACAGTTTTGGTGATATCTGCTAAGCAAATTGAGGGTCTGTCACAGAAAAAGCCGGATGTGGAAGGTTGGTTGTCGGATTTACGAATTCTGTCTAGTTATGAGAGAGTAATGTTTAAAAAACAGGAACGAAATATCTGGAGATTTGGGGACCATTTAATGAATTATATATTTGAGGCAAGTATCTGAATAATGTTTAGTGGATGGGACGTGAAGGGAAGAGGGATAATAAGGAGGTTGTCTTTATGTCCGTCTGTATTGTGCTGTATATGTGTTGTCAAACTTTGATATTTCGACTGTTGTGTTTTGCTAATGTATTGAACTGATTACTTTAGATAAGATAAGGAAATGTTGTTATGAGTAGTATGTTTTTGGATGAGTTGATGAAGCAAAACTTTAATGGTAGAAACATTTTATGGATGTTATGAATATGTTTAATTTTACACTTTTTAAATGAATAAAGAGTTTAAAAAAAAACAAAAAAAGCAATAGTGTGTTATGCATGCCACGCAATGTTGCAGAGCGAAATAATAAAACTGCAGAGAAGGATTTGTGACATATGTAAGAAAAAAAATGTTTTATACTTCAAACATCCGCGTCAAAGGGATCAATGGGCGTCTGGCTTAAGGTCTCTTAACAATTATCGCCATAGACCTAGATGCATCTATAATCAACCATAATATTCATATTACAGATTTATTCTGGGTGGCTCCAACATGCTTCAATACTGAAATCCACACCAGTACTAACAGACATGATTAGTGGTGAGGGTGGCAGGACCCCAAGGATGAAAGAGGATTATGGAAAATTAGTGCATTAGTCATTGCACTCCGAAAACATCACATACATCCCAGTTTCCTTTATTCTAGTGGAAGATTTCCAAAGCAGGAACAAAATAAGGGAGGTGGGACCAAACGCGAGCTTACATTCATTGAATCATGTTTACAGAAGGATAAAGCTAAAGAGCAAGTAACCGCCCTGAAGATATCAATTAGCATAGACCTCTGAAAGGCTGTGGCTTCCGTTTAAGCTTGGAACAAGTGAGCATGGAAAACTTGAATGTCAATCCAGTGCAAAACCCTTTCTGTTTCTGAGGGGATACAGAAAAAAGGTTGCTAGACAACATGTATTGATTTCTTCTAATGGAACTCCAATGACCTGTGGCAAGTAGAAGAATGTTTAACACTTCCTTGTCTTTGTGAAATACTGTTGAGAGCTCACAGCCAGAAATGGCCAACAGGATATCATTTAAATCCCATATCGGTGGACACCGATTATTCAGAGGGGAAATGTTTTAACATGCCATCCAAATGCAGCTTCATCACAGGATGTGAGCAATAGAAGGACCATGGGTGTAGATTCCCAGAGGGTTCCATTTTGGCTTTTGAGGATCTGCAGGTATCCATGTTAAGCTAGTCTGCATGATAACCAATGGTGCTTGGTCAGTGAATGCACATAGTATTATTTTAAAAATAGAGCCAGAGATCGGTGTGGTTGCTCATCGTTGAGGAGACGCAATCTTGTGTCTATATGATAGAAAACATTAACCAAATATAAATCGATGACAAAAAAATATCAGGTAACTCTGTTGTCAACATAATAACATTCAAAGGAAATGCCAGAATGCAGAGTTTCACATAGTGGTTTATTGTGACTATAAAAGATGCTTGAAATGCTCTCAAAGCTTTGTCAATGCAATGGACAAAGAAGGCATAAAATTTCAGTAACATTGAACAACAATAAGTAGCCAAAAGTGGCCACAGGAATGCAGCCAATGATACCAGACACAACATCCTCCCAATCCATACAAAAGTGAAGATTTTAGATCAAGAGGTAGAAGAGGAAGACGACCATACAGGCAGAGGAGGCATACCATATCAAGAAAAGATCCAGAGACAGAATAAAACAGGATGCACAAAAGAAAATGAAATGAAAAGTAAAGTCATCAATCTTTCCAACGGCAGACTTCACACAAGAGTCACGTTTCTAGAGAATGTATTATCATTTGCACCTTCGTAAGCATTTAACCCCTCAGACATCTATAGTGACACTTATACATTTATAAGGAAGGTTACATTAAAAAGATATTTTCACAATAAAACTCAAAAGCACGACTCACTGACATTATGCAGGCTCCATTTCCGATTTAAATACACGAGATCTCAGAAACGCCCAACTGCTGCTTTCTTCTGAAGGAGGAGATGAACTTTCCACAGAGCAAATGTTCAAAGATATGAACTAGACACAACTACATCATGGCCCACTAAGTTGAAAATCAGATAGAAAGTTGTGCATTTCTGTGGTCATCAATTTATATTTGGTGCATATTGCTGTAGTGCGGTTTACTATTTTAAAATTGCCAATCTTCTGAAGCAATTCACCTGAATTCAGTGGTTGAAGTGTACGAAAAGAAGTAGTGGATCTATGTTACCCATTGGCCTACCCCCGCTCCCCACACGCCCCATTGCTATGCTCCCTCCCACGCACAAAACAAACCCCAAACACATGTGCCGCTGTTTAAGGCAATGCTCAGTGAAGTGCACTAAAAGTGCAAGTTTCAACTTCTTTCTACTCTTTGATTTTAAAACGAACCCGTTCCGGAACGGTTTATTTTTAAAATAAAAGAATAGGAACAGTAAAACCTAATTTAAAAAAGTAGAGGAGCACCGCTCACAACCCTTCCTGCCCACTTCAACCACTGCCCGAACTTAGTTGGTCTGAAACCAACAAAAGGACATTGTCCAATGTGCTGCACACAGGGGTTGATACTAATCTGCAAGCAGAAAATGGAGAAATTAAGCCACTTGCTATGGTACCGAGTCTTTGTGGACAGCTTCTTGGCCACCTTAATGATGATGAAGTAACTGAGGAATAGGCCTTCAGGTACCATGCTGCCTTGTCCTTTATAGTAGATGGGGTGATTAATGAGACCTCCTTGTTGAACCAGAACTTGCTGTTGTAGCGAAGAAACTACTATTGTTGAAAAGTCACTCAAATCAAGACTGAAAATTAAGATTTTACTGGCCCCCGAGGAGCCGACAAACGGTCAATCAATAGTGCGATTTCTTTAACTTTAAGAAATCTTTAAGTCTCTGCATCATTAGAAGAGGAGAAAATTAGTTCACTGAGCGATTGTCCCAGTTTATCTTAAAAGGCATCTTCCAGGAACTGCTGACTCGGATCTAGAAGAGACGTATACTTTTGGGATTTCGCAATGCATATGTAAGCAAACCGATACACCATCGGATGACTACACCCTCATAACAATGGAATAACTGGATGTGCTCTACACTTCACTGCACCAGCTTTTGCATTCTGAGATCCTGCCTTCACCTTCCAGGAGCCAGTGCCTGCACAAAGCAAACTCCTCATGTGCCCGCCCAACCTCAAGCACTAACTCGGCGACGAATTTCACTGGAGTGTTCCATTCCAAAATGGCCGACTGTTTGTTGATCCATGGTTGCTAGGTAACACAATACACATCCAGGAAGTCAGACAGCCCTACGATTGGCTGCAGCTCCCTAGATCACGAAGCCAGCACCACCGGAAGGCGCGAGCCAGCTGTGGAACTCTTCACAAGGACCTCGATATAAGGGCCTGTGTGTGCCTGTTCGTGACTGGCGGACGCCATAGCCCATACTCTGACTGTTGGAGTTCAATGATTTCCACTTGGGGATTCATGGGAGTACTCTATTCGCATATGTGTACCACCATGCCATCCCTCTAGCTACTCCCCTAACATTGCTGCGCTATACGCGCCGACTGACCCCACCTCGTTGTCCATCTCCTTTCTCTCCTCCACACTCGAACCTGCTCGCTATTCCTTATTCTACATCCAATGTTCCCCACAACAGTGTACTGCGCCAGGCTAGCCTCTATCGACCTTGCCATCCTATCGTGGGGCCCCACTTTCACGATCTGTAACAGTACAATTACTGAATTCTGTAACAATCTCGATCGTCCCGTATTAACCTCTAATCAGCCCTTCTCGGTACAATCCAGTGTGCTGTATCATCATACGTCCCGATCCACCATAGAGCTGTATGTACATGAAATAACCGTTTATGCTCCTAACATTGCCTTTGGAAATAGCCTATTATGTTTTGAAATAGTCACGGCTCATAACAATAACATTTCTGCCCTAATGTTCTGTATGTTGATTGCTTTGAATAACCTACTGCCTACAAAATACCATTGCTGCCTTTACGGTGGCTTGCTCTCGATATTAGCCTACTATGTTTTTGAATAGCCTACTTTGTACAAATTAACATTTCTGCCCTAATGTTTTGAATGATTGAATGCTTTGTAATAACCTACTGCCTACAATAACACCTTTGCCTACTGTGACTTGCTTTCGATATGAGCCTATTATATTTTGTAATAGACCACAGCTCACAAAATAACACTTGTCCTATTGGAGTTGCATTAGAGATAGCAAAGTAGATATAGAATCTGTTACTCGTGACTTATCTTCGCCTGCATTATCTTAGGTTTGCAGACTGAAATTGACATTGTGCGCCCCTCTACATGTCCTCGCTATCTCCATTCCTTCTTGTCCCACTGGCTGACTGTAGATAGAAACAGCACACCGTATTCTGTACTAGCCACTGTGTAACAGAGGTCTACTTCTGAAATAGGATACAGTGCGCCCCTCTACACGCCATTTCGATTTTACACCTCCTTCTTGCCCAACCTCACTGACCAGAGTTAGAAACAGCCCACTGTGTAATGTCGTAGCCTTTGTGTTTTGACTTACTCCATTGTTTACCAATATCCTAAGTAATGAACTACCCCACCCGAACTTTACCCCCCTCTCTCCTAGACCTAGCCTCCCACCACTTACGTGCCAGATTACCCTAGCATGATACCACCTTCTCTTTAGCCATTATGACCACATTACACAGTCACTCTGGCCATGGCCTCCATCCTTCATTCCATCACCCCAATACACTCTCTACCAGCCATCCACCCCATTTCCGCTCACAAATCCACGATCACAGCCCAACCTATCACAACAGCCAGTAATATACTCTTAGCCCTATTGAATGGCTACACCGCTTCGCAACTCAACCCACGCCACTTATCCCACATCAGGAACTCTTGGTTCTCACTTCCCGAGCCATAAAACCCTCCTTAGGCCAAAAAATCTTCAGCATAATACAAAAAGCAGCCATGTTCACAATGCCACCACCTCTAAACCAATTCCACATGCCTCACACTTAAACCGCAGTTCCACACCCCCTATCGACATTAAAGGAGCTCTCATCAATGCTTGCTCCCTTGTAGCCCACGCCTCTGAAATTGCCGACCTCATCATAGCAAACAAACTGATCTTCCTAGCTAGCACAGAAACGTGGCTGCACCATGCTGCAGGTCCAGCACGGCCTTGCCAGAGGGCTACACCATCATCAGAACTGACAGAAACACTAACAAAAGCGGAGGTGTCGCTTTCATCGCCAAAACACATCTTGCCCTAAGTGCTCTACCCCATACAAGCCTCACATCAGCAGAGCTCCTCTCGATGAAACCAACACTCTCATCCTCCCAAACTATTCTCATTCATCTTGTCTACAGACCCCCAGGCCCAGTTCTCTCCTTCAAGGAAGACATTACCAATCTCCTCTCCACCAACGCCAAAACCAGATCCCAAACCATTCTCCTTGGAGACCTCAACCTGGGCCTCAGTGACCCTAATGATTCACAGGCCTCAGCTCTCGAAAAACGACATCACAAACCAGGGCTTCAAACAGAGTGACCTCACCATCACACGCCAAAGGCCGAACACTGGATTGGGTGGCCGACCTCAACTGCTCCATCACCATCCTTCAAAACTCCCCAGTTGCAAGGTCAGATCACAACCTCATCCTATTTTCCATTCTTGGATCCCCCACTCCCAAAGCCATATTAGCTCCCGCATCCCGCAAGAAATTGCTCCAGCGTCACCATTGAAAATCTACAGCCTCTCATTAATAATATCCTCGATGAAACCAAATTCACCAGCCTCAACCCGACGAATATGGTTAACCTTTATAATGAGACATTCAAATCAGCACTTGACATTGCAGCGCCCCTCAAACTCAGAAAAGCTAAACCTATCGCACACCTCAATAAATGGTACATCCCTGAATTAAAAATTCTTACAAATATCAAGAGAGCAGCAGAAGACACCTGGCGACATACACCCTCCACCACCACCAAAACTGCATTTGCTTCAGCCTCCACAATCTACAAAACGGCTATCCTCTAAGCCAAAATAGAGGCATACAACCTAACCTGAGAATCCAAAACGCCAAATCGAACACCAAGGAACTCTTTGGCATCCTTAAAGAGCTTGAAACCCCAGCACCACCATCTCAGGACTGTGTTTAAGATGCAGACTGGTGCACTATAATACAGCAAGCACTTGCTGATAAAATCACCATCCTTCAAAACAGGAAAACTCCAAAAAGACAAGCCTCAACAGCAGCCCCCCTACCCCTACCGCTCCCAACTCAATGAAACACCCCCCTTCTTGCACTCCCTTTTCCTTCACCCACGTCACACCTAAAGAAGTGGAAGACATCATAAAAAGCCTCAAACCCTCTCACTGCCAGGGGGATCTATGCCCAGCCTCCATCATCAAGGACGGAGCTAAAAAGTTAGCACCTTTCATCACCACCTTAATCAACACTTCCTTCCCATCCAATCAAGTGCCTGACAACCTCAAGCAAGCTTGGGTCATGCCACTCCTAAAAAAGCCCAACCTTGACCCAAACATCCCCACCAAACTGCATGCCCATCACGACGGTCCCGTTCCTTCTAAAAATCCTAGTTCGGGTGTCCTATCTGCAAATTCAGAAGCACTTAGAAGAAAACGATATACTTGGCCTCTGACAATCAGGTTTCCGACCCAGACACGGCACTGAGACCACACTCCTTGACCTCAAGATCCAAATGGACAAGGCGAGAGACAAAGGCAAGTCAGCCATCCTCTTACTCCTCGACCTATCAGTGGCCTTCGACCTCGTTGACCACCAAATTCTCACTAAACACCTCACCTCAGCCGCAGCCTTCTCCCCTGACGCATCTGCCTGGATCAACTCCTTCCTCTCTAATCGGACCACTAGAGTCTTCTCCCCGTCAGTTTCAGCAGACGCAATCCCAACACTCTGCTGTGTTCCCCAAGGCTCTTGCATGTCCCCCCATGTTAGGCGGAAACCTGTGCAGTTCCCTCTGGGACCACTGCAAAAGATTTAGGACTACAGGCGTTGGCGGTGAACCCACTTGGTAGCAGTGTGCACCACACAGATTCACGTGGTAGCTGTGGCTGAGCAGTCAGACTTCTCTCAAGAAAAGTTGAGCAGTATGTGGAGTATACAAAATAGGACAATATTTCACAGCAAGACAAGCAAAACGCAACGAGGCTTAGTGTAAAGATATTAAGGCATTTATTTATAACAGAACATCTATGAAAAACAATAAGGCAAATCACGGCAAACAAATCAAACACAATTACTCTACGAAGTAGACGATCAATCCCCCTAGCAATATCGACAACTCTAGGTTCTACCGGTACCACTTATTTTCAGACAGAGGTGTATACCTCAACCCAGATGACACTCGAATATTAGTTAGGACGGGAGAGAAAAGATAGGCAGGTCATGAAATCAACACAGTTCAATCCTAGCGGATAAAAATGCAAGGCAGGAAGGCAAGAATCACAATAGATCGTAAAGTTCAGAGGCCAGGCCCACTCGGAGAGAGGCAAGGCGCGATGTCCCAAAAAGTCTCTAGTGGAGATGCATTCAAGTCTGTGTAGCAAAATGTTATCGGCAGGTTGAACCAGTTCAGAACAAAGAATGAGAAAAGCTTGGAGGTGACCCAACGGAACGGAGAGGATTAAGACACCTCACTCGAACCGATCGAAAGAGAAGCCAGGCGGACACGGTACCTTGTTGTGGAGGGCAGCTCCGGCGGGGGCAGTTGTTCCTGGTGGTGGATGCACGTCGGGTCTTTGCCAAGAGTAGAGATGATCTCGTCGTCGAAGGAAATGAAGTCCGGTGCACCACCAGGGAAGAGACCAGCCGCGGAGTGCTCCGTCACAAGGCCCCACCTTTTGGTCGCGGTACAGGGGTAGTGACTATCCGGTTGCCGGGGTGCTCTGCACGGGCAATTCGACCACTGCGTCCTGAGGCAAATAAAAAGCAAAGGGGACTGGTTGTTCCCACCAGCCAGGGGAAGAGACTCTCCGGCAGGGAGATCTCCTCTGTCGTCGGGAAGTGGTGAGTCGGTTCCGCAAGGCTCCACCGGAGGTGTCGTCGTGCAGGTCGGCTCAGCGTTACCCTCGTCGGATTCTTAGGTCCTGTGGCGACTTCTGAAGATCCAGTCCCAAAAGCCCTGCTTTTATGCAGAAAACCCCCATTCATTCAGCCTAGCTGTCAATCAACACATGCTAAACGGTGAGCGGGAACGCTCACCACTTGGGCCAATCACTCCAGAGTGCGACCCGAGTTGGCAAGGCAACTCGGTCCAGGGTGCCTAAAACCCCCTCCCACACCCTTGAGGTAACCCAGACAGAATGGCACCACTTTGGAGGGTCTCTGTACAGAGGCCCGCCAAAAGTGGAACAAAGGGCTCAACCTTTGTTTTAGGAGTCACAGAGACGAACACAGACGCCATTTTACAAACCGAGTTCTGGCAGAAAATACCATCCGATAAACTTATTTAAGATAAGTAGATTGGTGGTACGTTAGAGATTAACGAGAAAAAGTATCAATCTCCAACAATGGGACGAATCTCATAGGGTTATGCTCGGGGTCGAACATAACAAGTAGTTTCCACTGCCACCAGCCAAAACTCGACGAGGGGGGACGGGACAGTGCCCCCTCGAGTAACAGGGCTAGGAGTAATCGAATTACCCCTACTAGTACGTCCACAATAAGATGGTTTGTACTAGTCCTGTTAGTAAATTTAGGTCTAGTAAAGCCAATGGTGACTTTACATGCCCGGGGAAACAGTAGTCAGTCCCCGGGTATGGAGTCTATGGTGGGGGTCTGCGAGGACGCCCCAGTGTTACGGCACGTAGGGTGTGGTGTAACACACATACAAAAACATATGAGACCCTATGGAGTAAAAGACCCCATAGCCCATCGAACACATTGACATCTCAGAGGAATTACACACACATACATGTCCAAGAGTGAGAGAAAAGAGTCTCACTCTTGGCAGGATGGAAAAAACAAACTCCAGAAATCCAGCAAAGCTGCTGGGGGACTCACTAGGTTAGGAAATTCAGCCTAAACAGAGAATTCTCCCTAACACCCCACTCTCTACAACATTTTCGCAAAGCTCTTATTTGATCAATTGGACAAATTGGGTGTCATCTACACTAATTATGCAGATAACACTCATGTCCTTATCCCCCCCACGGGCTGTTATGACCAAGACTCAAAACTACTAAATGACATCTATCTGGAGATCCAAGCATGGATGTCCACTAACAGCTTATGCCTCAACGACGATAAGACTGAGCTAATGATCGTAGGCACCCAAGCGCGACTGAACAAGCTCAACCACAAATACGCATCCTTCAACATCAACGGCAACACAATCACCGTCTCTAAAGAGATAAAAATGTTAGGGGTCTATCTTGACTCAACACTGTCCCTCAAAAGACAAGTCAGTAGCGTGGCATCCTCCACAGTTTACACCAATAAGACATGCATTGCTTACCGTAAAAGCATTTCTGATGATTGTATCTGCTTAGATTCACATGCTGTGCATATGGCCCGACATCCAGTGGTAACCGCGGAGTATTTCATCTTGTCTTTCGGGGGACCGAAAGGGGACGTCGGCATAGGCGTGTCTGAAACACTATCTCTACCGTGATGTGTGTAGTACCCAAAATCCCTCACGCGCCGAGGTCCCTCCGATTGTATTTTTTCTGCCATGAGGGAGCCCAAGGCTATAGTGAGTGAGTACATGAAGAGAGAAATTAGTAAGAAGTCTATGTTCCTTCCACCCCGAGCGGGGAGGCAGGGAGGGCGCATGTGAATCTAAGCAGATACAATCATCAGAAATGCTTTTACGGTAAGTAATGCATGTCTTCTGATGCTTGTTAATCTGCTTAGAATCACATGCTGTGCATAGACTAGCGAGCAGTACCTGGAGTTGGAGGTGGGTTGTGAGAAGGAACAGTAGAAAAAAGATGTCTTAGTACTGCTTGTCCCACCTGAGAATCAGACCTAGAATGAGTGTCTAGGCAATAGTGTTTTGTAAAGGTGTGTATAGAACTCCAGGTTGCCGCTTTGCAAATGGACTCTAGGGGAACATTTGCAATGAATGCTGTGGATGCCCCAGTGCCTCGAGTAGAATGTGCTCTAGGCTTGAAGGGCAGTTCTCTCTTTGCAAGAGTGTAACATAGTGTGATGCATTTGACAATCCACCTTGATATTGCTGATTTAGAGACAGGATCCCCTTCTCTACCAGCTGCCACTGAAACAAAGAATTGTTTAGTTTTCCTCAGTGGTTTAGTTCTATCCATGTAGAACATGACTGCCATGCGCATATCTAGTGTGTGAAGGCTTCTTTCGGCCATGTTAGTAGGTCTCTAGAAGAACGTGGGTAGTTCGATTGACTGGTTCACATGGAACTTCAAAATAAATTTCGGCGCAAATCTGGGATGAGTGCGCAGAACTACCTTATGTTTGTGGACTGTAACAAAGGGGTCCAAAACCGAGAGGGCCTGTAGTTCGCTAACTCTTCTGATAAAAGTGATAGCTACTAGAAAGGCTGTCTTGTAAGTCAGGTCTTTCAGACTAACTTTATGCATAGGCTCAAAAGGGGTCCCATGAGCCTAGTTAAAACCACATTTAGATCCCACCCAGGGGCTGGGTGAGTAATGGGGGGGATACATTCTTTTAACCCCTTCCATAAAGGCTTTAATCCAGGTATTTTCCACCACGACACCTTCTGCTGTGACGTGGTATAGGCTGACAACGCCGCTAGGTGAACCTTTAAGGAATTGAAGACTAACCAAGAGTCCAACAGATGGGTTTGATATAACACAATGTGTGAAGGCAAGCAATCGAAGGGATTTACGCCTTTGGAACTGCACCAGATGACAAAACGTTTCCATTTGCTGGCATAGCAATAACGTGTGTTAGGCTTTCTTGCCTCCCTCAGTATGTCCATGCATCTTTGAGGGAGTTGCAGATGTCCAAACTCTATGAACTCAGGAGCCAGGCTGCTAAGTTCAGAGTTTGTGGGCATGGGTGCAGAGTCTCCCCCCTGTCCTGAGACAACATGTTGTACGGGCAGGGCAGCTTGACTGGTGGGGAGAGGGACATTTCCATCAGGTGCGCGAACCAAGGTTGGCGGGCCCACATGGGAGCCACCAGAATCATGGTGACTGGTTCCTGGTGCATCTTGTGTACTATCTTGTTCAGAAGCGGAGTCGGAGGGGAAAAGCGTAGACAAATTTCCCCGACCAAGTTATCCAGAGACCGTTCCCCTTGGATCGGTTCTGGGGGTACCTGGAGGCGTAATCTTGGCATTGGGCGTTCTCCTGAGTAGCGAACAGGTCGATCTCTGGAAACCCCCATTCTGTGAAGACGTTGGATACAATGTCTTCGTGCAGTCGCCATTCGTACACTTCTGGCAGAGGAAAATCTCTGCTGAGTATGTCTGCCAGCAGATTGAGTTCCCCTGGAACATGTTGGGATATCAGGAACATCTTGTGTTGGAGAGCCCATATCCAGATGTTTTGGGACAGCTTGGATAGCCCTGGAGAGTGAGTGCCCCCCTGTTTGTTCAGGTAATACATTGCTTTTGTGCTGTCGGTTAGGACCAGCACTGTCTTCCCTTGCAGTTGCTCCTGAAAGGCTTTCAATGCTTTGAACACTGCTAGTAGCTCAAGTAAGTTAATATGGTTGGACGCTACCGGAGGGGACCACACTCCGTGCGCTGTCTGTTGAAGCAGGTGAGCCCCCCACCCCGTGAGAGATGCGTTTGTCGTGAGAGTGGCTTCCACTGCAGGGGTGGTGAAGGTTTTCCCCTTCAAGAGGTTCTCCCTCGACCACCACTGCAGAGAGAGAACGAGGGCTGGCGAGACAACTAACAGATCTTCCCATTGTCCGCTGGCCTGACACCACTGGCTGTTGAGCCACTCTTGCATGCACAGCCGCGCGTGGGGAACCAAGTATATGCATGAGGGCATCATCCCTAGCAAACGCATAGCTTTGCGTACCGTCACCTCTCGACTGGCTACATACTGAGGAACCTGAGAGAGCATGTTCTGAACCCTCTCGCTGGAAAGGAAGACTAGACCGTCTTCCGTACGAATTAGAGCCCCCAGGAACGGTTTTACTTGGCTGGGGACTAATCTGGATTTCTTTTCGTTGATAGAAAATCTCAGGCTGAACAGTAGGTCTACTGTTTTTTGGGTGTTCGAAAAACAACGTCAAACGAGTCCCCCGTGATGAGACAATCGTCGAGGTAAGGGTAAACTGGAACTGAAAGTCTGCGCAGGTGTGCCGCTGCCACTGCCAGGACCTTGGTAAACACCCTTGGCGCTGAGGCTATGCCGAAGGGGAGTACCTTGAACTGGTAGTGTTTGTCCTGAATCACAAACCTTAGGAATTTTCTATGCGCTGGCAGCATTGAAATATGAAAGTATGCATCTTTCATATCCAATGTTGTCATGAAGTTCCCCTGTTTTAGCAATGGGATCACCTCTTGCAGTGTTACCATGCAAAACTTCTGGGGCTTTATGACCCGAAGTTGACGCTACTCTGGAATTGGAGCCTCTGCCTCTATTCTTTCCGCGCTTCTGACCCCTCTGGGGGTAGTAAGTGGGGCTTGCAGCAGGTTGACTTGAGTTGAAGTTGCCCGTGCCGAAATAGTTTTGAGCGGCGCGGGCTTGTACTCGAAAGGATCGCCGAGAATTACTGCCTCTCTGTGAAGAGGGTTTTTGGGAAATTTGGTGCAGCGACTTAATAATCTTGTACTCCTTCTTGGCTGTCTCCAACGCATCGTCTACCGCCTTCCCGAAGAGGTTGGCCTCTTCGATGGGTTTGTTGATAATGGATGCCTGGGTCTCAGGCCTAAAGCCCGACGTGCGCAGCCACGCGTGCCTCTTTAGGAGAGTACCCTGTGCGAGAGACCTGCCTGCTGTCTCTGCGGTGTCCAGGGTATTCTTTACAACATTCTGATTGGCAAGTTTGCCCTCCGAGACAATGGCGAGAAGCTTGGCTCTGGTTGGTTCCGGAACCTCCTGAAGGCCTTCCTGGAGTAGGTTCCATTGGGCGTCGACGTAGCTTGCCAGTAACGTCGTGTTATTGGCAATCCGGACAGTATAGGCCGCCGCCGACGTAACCCGTTTGCCTAAGGCATACGTTCGTTTGGACTCCTTGTTTGGGGGTGACTCTCCCGTGGCAAGGGGAACCCCTGCTCTCTTGCGAGTGTTGGTCACCACCAGCGAGTCTGGGATTGCGTGTCCTTTGATATAAAGCGGGTCGGTGGGGGAGGGCCGGAAAAGTTTTGCGACTCTTGGGTTCAACAGCCCTAGTCTGAGCGGGTGTGAGTAAGGAAGGGGCCAGCCGTCTCTTTACAGAGCTCAAGAGAGGGATAGACTGGCTAGCCAGAGGCTTTTCATTATGAGGGTTAGGGTATACCCAAGCTTTTTTTCGGCAGAGGTTGATCAGAAACCCTGAAAAACTGCTCCAGCCGATCCATACACCCCTCAAATTGCTCCGTGGTCCACTTGGATGACCCAAATGGACCTAGCTGAGTAGGAACCGTGTTCACCCTAAGGCGTTGAGAGGATATCCTCAGGGTGCTTGAGAGGGGTACCTGGCTTTCTTCGTAAGCGTCTTTGGGACCGTGTTCCAAATCCTTGGAAAACTTTTCGGCGGATTGGCCCATAACTGTGGGCAGAACCGGTACTAGGCCCACCACCGTTGCAATCCTATTGATGCTCTTACGGATAGTCACCGAATCTTCGGGAGACAACGCCTCCGATGATGTGTCGGCAGTGAAAATGTCTTCCGCGGCTCCAGAAGGGCCAGCGGATGGCTTCTCGGGTAGAGGCCTACTCGTGGTTTTCACGACTGCACGGGCCTTGGAAACCATCGAAGTTTCTTGTTCAGAAACTTCGGCGTGTGTAGTTTGGGGAGTAGCGCCCTTGTTATGTTTGTTATGCCCAGTCGCCATGCGCTGCTGCGGATGTGGGGAAGGCTTCGAATCAGACCGATCCGATGGCGCTCTCGCCTTCAACAAAGTCGTTGAGGAGGGCGCTTGGGTTGTGCGCTTTGTGCGGTGCGATTGTACGCCCCTGTCGCCGGCTATGGTCCCTGTAGCAAGACCGGAGTGAGCCTGGAAGGGTCGTGGACGGGCGTGGTGGCTCTAGAATAGTCCGCCTCAAGGTCTATAACATCCGCGTTGGACGTTTGGTCATCCGATGTACCCCTGTCACTTTCGGCTGGTGTCGCGGCAGGGGAGGGAGGCTCCACGCGTGACATTCCGTACGCGGCCCACCGCTTCAACCGGCGCTCCTTAAGGGTTTTAGGTTTAAGGAGTTTACACGCCGAACAGCGTTTTTCGTCGTGCTCTAGGGGGAGACAAGCGTTACACAACGTGTGCTCGTCTTTCCACGGATATCTGACCCTACACACAGGGCAGAATCTAAATGGAGTCCTTTCCGTAGCAGAAGGGAAGGGTGACCAGACCAAAAAGGAAAGCAGTGGAAAAGAGGAAAGACATAGCAGTATGGCAAACCCCGAGCCCACTCTCCCTACTCTGTAGTTCAGCCAGGAGGCCCGACTACGTGGAAGTCCGAATGCCGGATTTTAGGCGCCGGAAACCACAGCCATAGACGATTCCCCCATAGTCTTCGTCGAAGATGTTCTTGATGGGCGAAGTGACTTAATGGGGATTAAACCGACAATTCGGTAAGATAAACAATGTCTCATGAGAGCTCCGCTATAGGGAGACCAGTTATCTGGGCGGAAAAAAACAATCTGAGGGACCTCGGCGCGTGAGGGATTTTGGGTACTACACACGTCACGATAGGGATAGTGTTTCAGACACGCCTATGCCGACGTCCCCTTTCGGTCCCCCGAAAGACAAGATGCAATACTCCGCGGTTACCACTGGATGTCGGACCATATGCACAGCGTGTGATTCTAAGCAGATTAACAAGCATCAGAAATTGATTTATAGCTGCAAATCTTTCCTATCCCCTACTAGCCGCCTCACGCTAGCTAGAGCACAGGCACTATCCCAACTGGACTATTGCAACACACTATTCGTAGGCTCCTCTGAACACATCCTTAACAGACTACAGGTACTTCAGAACAACTCTCTAAGAGCAGCTCCCAGTCTCCCCAGATCTTGCCACATCTCTTCCATCAGAGACAATACAAACTGACTGCCTATCCATGGCAGAATTACGCTACGGACATTGGCAATCACACACAAATGCCTCTCAAATTCAGCCCCCAAATACCTCTCTGATAAGGGCCATAAATACCAACCACCGAGTCACCAGATCAGCCCACTTGCACAGCCTCGTGGTACCAAACTTCAAGCTCAAAACTGCGGGTGGAGCCAGTTTTCCTGTCCAAGCGGCTAAACATTGGAACCCATTCCCCCCTCCTTCCTCACTTTAAAAGCCAAAATAAAAGAATGGCTAAGTAACAAACCTTACCACCCAAAGGCTATCACTACCACCTTTCTGACTCCTGCATAACCGTGTTACTGCCATATAATTGTGCACTGACCCATCTGTAACCAGGGTCCGCATTGTAATTCTTCCTGTAACTCGTCCTGTACATTATTGTATTCTGCAAATGTGTTCTGCCTCACTTGTATGTAACCTCAAGTATTAAAAGCACCCAGTTACCTCAGGGTTTGGTGCGTGATACAAATAATAAACAAATACTAACAGCGAATCTGTATAATGTAGCGTCCACTTAAGGTTCTGTCAAGGGAGCCCAATTCGGAATTTTTCACCCCAGTCAGATGGGCATTGAAAACGGTTAAGCAACGGCTGAACATCCACTCAGAGATGTCCCTCACCAGTTTGAAAAGGAGGACATATGTTGCCTTGCTATTCACACAAAGCATAGTAACAGTTTGCCCGTTATAATCAGTATTTTGGCTAAGCCAGTTGGCAGAAATAATCAAAGGGGCAGTAAAACTGCTTTAAGCTCCCAAGTATTAATGTGCGGTTTATGTTCTGACAGGACCACAGATGTTAAACCTGCAGCCCCTTGAAAGTGCCACTCAACCAGAGGTGGAAGAATCATTTGAATTGGCCTAAGCTGGATGAAGACTATCAGAATATTTCCTTCCACAAACTACCAGCATTGAAGTGACACCAATTGTCGCATGGGTAAGAAAAAGAAGAGCAGAACCTTTTTCAGGACCATGAACACTTGATGTTGTGAGTAGAGGGTGGGTCAGTGAAATAGGAGGCGCGGGGGAAATCACAGAAGCAGAGTGATTTAAGAGTGTTAGGAGGAAGAAATTAGACGACCAAGAATTAGTGAGATATAGCTTTGCAACTGGCGGTCTGAGGAAGCTGGTGGAGAGAGGGCTGCAGTGTTGAGACATATAGGGCATCTGGACTTCAGAAAGATGAGTCGTCAGGAGAAGCTAGAGGGGTCCAAGGAACAGAGATTAGCACTCGTTTTTAACCATCTCACAGTAGTAACCGAAGCCAAGTGAGGGGAGGCCCTGAGAGAAGTCACACCCTTGAACAGCTCTGGTACCATGGAAGTGAGTGGTGGAGAAGACACTGGACATCTCACATGGTTGAGGCCGGGAGAAGGGACAGAGGATTGAAGACATCTTGGAGACTAGTTGGGATATGATCCCAAAGGTGAATTAAGGAAATCCACTAAAAGAAAACTAAAAAATGAAGAACTGCATTATGGGAAACTATGGGTTCAACAATCCAAGGAGGGTAAACCCGCTGATAAACCAAGTGAACAAGTGTGGAAAGTAAATGATTTGTGGGTTTTATGTTTTTGACACTGCAAGGAGCACCTTCGTGCACGACTAACCTAAGGAACCAAGGAAGACTGAATGTATGGACATATGTGCTACTGAGCCAAGGAGTGATGAGATGCAATCCATGTCAAATGAAGCCAGTTTTGCAATACTTAGAAATCTACATGAATTTAGTGCGTGAGCAGTCCTACAAGCAAATCAAATATCAGTAAGAGTGCTCACTGAATCAAGTGGAACATTTGTAGGAGAAATAAGCCCCAGTACAGATGCAGAAGACTGAAGAGGAAGTGGATCCACGCTGTTGCCTATCCAGAGGGACGCCACCGTAGCAAATCCAGGTACATGGTGCGTTCAGGGAACTGGGTGGAACTGGGTGGAACTGGGTGGATGGAGGGCGGTGTGGGGAATCCGATGGGATTCCCTCCAGAAACCTTGTCTGGGACCCTTCTCATGTGGCCAGGAGAAGGCAGGCACTCTCTGATTCGGACCATAGGGGTGGGGCACTGTGGGAGGATCACGTGGGGGGCAGTGGGTAAATTGGACCAGGATGACTGGCAGGAACCACTTTTAAACTTCAGCCATAACCTCACCCTTTTATTGGCTTTTTGTCATTCTAAAGATGTAACCAAGGACTACATATCCCAGAATCCCTCAGGTATGGCGTAAAGAAGAATATAGAGGCATACATAAGTTCAGGTCAGGCAGGCAAGCCTAATAGCTCTTGGCAGGGTCAGGCAATTAGTTTTAAGGGTTTGTACCTGAAACCAATTAACTCACCTGAGGTACATAAAAGGCTGCTGCAGGGAGTAGTAGCAGAAAGAAATTATAGTGGGAGCTGGACGGTCGGCAGTAGCTGAAGTAGAAGGAGCAGAGCACAACGCTGGCAGTTCACAAGAAAGTGTGACCACAGAAGGGACGCCGGAGCAGAGGAAGGACATATTTCACCTGCAGGCTCCGAGTTGGTCCTGTGCTCACAAACCCTGTTTGGCTGGGGCAGCATTGGAAGAGTGGAGGAAACAGGCAGTCTTTCCAGGTGAGACTAATTGCTGTGAATGCAGTGCTGAAGTTGTGCATCCACCCAAGGCCTGTGAGCAGGAGCAAATTGAGGGAAATTGCAGAGAGGTAGTCTCTCCTTTGATGAGGCCGGATGGGAGACACCCGTGCATGAGGGGGATGTGGGTCCCAAGGGTGCCTCCAGCAATAGTAGTTGAAGAAACCAAGCCGGGAAGTAGAAGGAGCCTGCAGTTGCACAATTGTGAAGTCGGGAAAGTGAAGCTCCGTACTCCAAATCAACTAAAATACCATGCTGGTAACAGTAGACAGCTTTCTTAACACTTGCATACATATTTGAGCGAGGTAAACTTGTTTGTAGAAGCGGGAAGTCTTATTGCCACAGGAAATGTAACACGCAATGAAAATATCACAGTTAAAAACGTGTGTTGTAAAAGCCTTTTCTTTTCCCATTGGTAAGCATAACTCAATGCCGAGCGGTTGCATGGCTCTTGTTAATACAGGGAACACTTCTAGTAAAGAAAATTCATCTTAATTGACTCTCCGAAGTGTTACAAGCACAGTTTTCACATCCTCCCCCCAGCGCCCTACCCCCCCCCCTCAAGAACCGTGGAGGCTAGAAGCAGACCGAAAGTTTGGAACGTGTACCTTTGAAGTGGCAGTTCAAAGTCATAAACTAAATCTTGTATGATCAATTTCCTTTTTATTGGAAAACTAATCTCTTGTAACATCCTGAAAAATGAAGCAGAAGTTATAAAAGCAGTAAAAGATGCATCACATACAGCTCATTTAAGAACTGAATACTATTCGTTTTTGAAGCTGTGTTACCTTAGAGACTTCCAATATTAAGGGTGACAAAGGCTATCCAAGGTAGGAATGTGTGGCACTATAACGTTGGGATAACAACTGAAGAAACAGTGTCATTAAAGCTGGGGAAGGGGACATGAAAGAGAAGAATGCCTTGCCAATCTGTAGAGGTCGGAAAAGTCTTGTCGAAGTTGCCTAAACGTACAAATTGCAGTAGCAGCAGAACTGTGGTCTCAAATACAATTGTCAGAACTGTAGTAGAATGTAGCAGAAGCCAAAAGTCAGCTGTGGGGTAAGGGACCCTGCTCTCTCAGTTTCATTAAGGGAGTTGCTGGAGCAAGAGTATTTCCTAAGCAGAAGCATCCTGACAAAACTGTATATAGTAGATGCCACAGAAGTTGCAAATAGAAGAGTTGTTAAGCAGGTACTTTTCCATTCAATTGTGTTAATCCTTTCCTGGAGAGAGGCTATTGTCATGGTTCATGGTTCGGGACAAAGGAAATTGGCTTCCTCTTGTGCAGGAAAACTGAGTGGCAGACAGATTAGGCTGTTTTCACTATCTTGCTAGTAAGCATACTGTTCCATTAAGCAAATCCCTTCGTAGCGGCCAGCTGATGGACAGATGGCGGTTCCCACGGAAACAGTGGGGTCCGTTACGCTTGGGACGGATCAGACGTGTCACGTGATCTGGTTCTTATACGTGCCGTTCCAATGGGAAACAGCGCTTCTGAACTTTTCATTAGGCCTTATTGTTGTCTTGGAATCTTTTGTTGCCAAACTTTTGCTTTGCCTTTGGATTTCACCTATGCTTTGCCCTTATCGGATGTGTTGCCTGGTTACTGCTGTCTTACTGGTTTTTTAATTCGGAAAACGTCCATGACCTGCCTTTGCCTTTTCCCTGAATTTGTGACTTACCTGTTCTTCGGTTCTTGTTTCTCCAAGAACTTGTTTTGTCTCCTGGTTTCCTGCTGTCCCGGAACACTGTGATAGCAGCTGGACATGTTTTTCCCCTCGAAATTGGATTAACCGCGATCGCGCGCACCGAGGGAGCAACTCTTTTCTGTTTGCTGAACTATTCTGAGGGAACGCGATCCGGGGCACCGAGGGAGCAACTTTGCGGTTTATGGGAACACTCTGAGGACGCGAATGCACGCAACGAGGGAGCAGCTTCCCTTTTCCATCTGAGGAAACGCGAACAAGCGCTCTGTGGGAGACTCTTGGTTGCTGTTTACACTGATACTGCCTTTGGTTCACCATAGTCTACCTCCTCCATATTGGTTTACCTGTTCCTTCCTCTCTCTTGATTCTGGTCTTCGGATTCATGGGTAAGATCCACTTCTACCTCTTATATTTAGTATAGTCAGATGAACTACTTTTCTGATACCTTGCTTTAATTCTTTAGATTCAACATTTCCTGGCTCTCTGTTCTACTACTTTGACTCAAGTCAATCATTCAATACAGGTTAGAAAGGGTTTGAATATTCCTTGTTTTGCACAGTGTTCAATATTGTCATTAACAAGTACATCTGTTTTCTTCATTTCAGCCTGGTGTTCCATGGGATCCATATTCAAATCAATTTGTCCTTCTGTACGTATGTTTAAGACGTCCATAGGGTCCGATTGGTGGGAAGCCCACGTATTCTTCACTACGTGTCAAGTTACACGGAAGACATATATTTCATGGTTGTCTGATTTCATGATAGATATCCAGGAATCCCATTGTTTTTATTGTTTTCTTTGTGGAATTTGGAAAGGGGGATCTTTTCATCAAGCAAAGAAGAACTGCTACCAGTGGATTTTTATTTGTGTGAACATTTGTTTCATTGTAACTTTTCAATATTCTTTTCCTTGGAAGAATGGACTTTGGGACATTTCTGGGGGAGCAAGATTTGCCCAGGACAAGTAGAAGTCATCCAAGACACAGGTTGTTTGGTAACTTTCATTTATGTTGCTTTTATATTTATTGTAATGTTTATATTGTTTGGTGTGAGGCTTAGTATTGTGAATGCTAGGAGGTTTTCCTCTAGATCCTAGACTAGGTAGGGAGTACCCTGGTAAAATAGGTTTAGTTAGGGTTTATTGTTTATTTTTGCTTAAAATAAAATGCTGAACCTTGATAATACTAAGTCTTGAGTCTTGCATTGCTGACCCCTCACAGCGGGCAGACCGCCTTCTCACCCCGGTTTGGGTTATCAGCAGAACAGCCCAAGAAGGCAGAAGCAGCAGGTAATTTTTTTTTTGTTGATGATTTAGTTTGTTTGTAAACTTTTTCATCATTTTCATCTTTATCTGTGGATATTAGAAACTAATGGTTTGAATTGAGTCTCATGGTGTTCTTTTACTGAGTTCTAGTATAGTGCTAAGAAAGAGTAATTGTGTATGTATATTTGTTGTTATGTCTACTGAGTAGGGCGGCCCATCTTTCTTGAGTGTTCATTTGTCGTGATGAGAGTTGAAAGAAAGCTCCAAATTGTTTACGCCGAGAGGAGAGTGATTGGCATTCTATGACCAGGTGAAATAGTGTTTCCGGGATTGCTTGATCCTTGCAGAATCGACAGTAGTTGTTTGTGGCATCAATCTGCCTCGTTGTTGATAGGTATGAGTTCGTAGGTAGAATGTTCAGACGTATTCTTAGAAATGTAGTTTTAATGATCTGGTCTGGGAAGATTTGAAGATATGGAGGTAGCTCATGGATTTTCCTGTTATCTTTGGTGCATTGGAGATTCTGTTTGTAGCCATTTTTTGTTTGCATCGTTTTTATCCAATCATTCTGGAGGAGTTTTATTTTTGCGTATTGTGGTCGGAGAGTTAGAAGTTCTTCTGTTATCTCTTCGTTTTCCATTTCCTTCCTTATAGAATGTTTCCATTTTTGTAATACCGTGTTGTTGGAGGTATTTGCTTGAGCCCACAGGATTTGAATCGCTGGGGTTTTTTGGTCGGTAAGTATTTTTCGAAAGATGCCTAGTCTTTTCCATAGTACAGTAGATGCAATTGATTGGGTTGCCATTTTAAATCATATTCTTGGCATTGGATATGAGTGGTAGGCAGAGAATTTTGCGGCAAAAAATTGCTTCAAATTTCATCCAGTTTATTGTGCGGGCGTTCAACATTGCTTCTGTTCCATATGTTAGTATAGGGATGTATTTTTGTCTGTAATAGGCAATGATGGGTTTGAAAGAAAACTGGCCGTATTTCCTGTGAAGTATACATCCTTGTCTTGCCAGGGTTTGTTATGTTTGTTCAATTTTGTCGAGCCATTGTTCCTCCGATTTTGATTGATTTATTAGGATACCAAGATATTTAAAGGTTGTCACATTTTCTATTTGGTTTCCATTAATTTAGAAAGTCGGTTGGTTTGGGGTTTTTTGTAGGTGGTTTAATTAAGGTCATTGTCTTGGTTTTTGTAATGTTGATCGTTAGTAAAAATTTTTCCATATAGCTGCTCAGGGCTGTCAAATATGCTTGCAGTCCGGTGGGTGTTTTATCCAGCAGAACGATGTAATCTGCATATGCCATGGCAGGAACTGGTGTTGAATTTATTTTCGGAGGGTTGGTTTGATTACTGATTAGGTGTTCTTCGATGTCCGCTGTGAACAGATTGTATAAGGTTGCTGCCGGGGGCACCCTTGCTTCAGACCGTTTACTGTGGGAATGGCGTTGGTGGTAGCTCCCAGTTTTGATAGTCTCACTTTTATGGAAGTTTCTGAGTATAGTAGGATGATTGGTTTGAGAATGTTTGATGGACAGTTCCATGCTCTGAGTTTTGACCATAGTTTGTGCTGTGAGATGGCATTAAAGGCCATCTTCAAGTCAATGAATGCTGTATGTATGGTGGTGTGAGAGTTGATGGCTTTATGCTTTATTAGATGGAGTAATATCAGATTGATGTTGGTTCCAACATTGGCAGTGAAGCCTGTTTGCCTGATCGAGAATTTGCCGTTTTCAATTGCCCAGGCAGTTAGTTGTTTCAGTAGTATTGACACAAATAGTTTTCCAAGCGGATCTAATAGGGCAATTGGACAAAAATTCTGTGGATCGTCTCTGGAACCTTGCTTATAAATTGGAACAATTGTAGCCGACCTCCAGGAGTTTGGAATGTGTTTGAGTTTGTTTACCAAAGTTATGATGCGACACATGAAATTCGCCCAGGCGGACGGGTCTAGCTTGATGACGGCATTGAATAGTCCACTGGGGCCAGGTGTTCTAGACGGTTACCAGACATTTGGTCGAATGCATTTGATCGAATTACAATATGGTCGAATCAATTTGGTCGAATTTTTTTTTTTATTTTTTTTTTTGGGGGGGTCCCCCCCCAACCCCTGTTTTTGGTGTTAAAACACCTTTTTTTACCTATACTAGAGCAAAAAAAAAAAAAATACTTAAAAAAAAAATTCGACCTTTTTTTTTTCGACCAAATTGATTCGACCAATTTGTCATTCGATCAAATATATTCGACCATTTGACTGGACAGCGTTCTAGACGTGTTCAAGTTTTTGATGAGCTGTATGAAGTCGTCATATTCTGCGTTTATATGCCATTTCGGTTCATTTTTGATCGTTTCATCTTGAGGCTGCGTTGTTCGGACTCCATAGATGGTCCAAAAGTGCGTGATCCAGGTTTTTTGCGCAACGTTAGCTGTTAGTTTGTGTTGTTTTTGAAAGTTGTCGTTGAGAAAATTCCATAGCTCTCTCGTGTTGTGTGACTTGTATAGTTTCATTATGTTTTCTGCATCAGCTTGTTGAAGGATTTTTTGGTGAGATTTTCTCCAATTGGCGTATTTATGTTTCAGATTTTTGATCTGTGTCCTATTTTCTCTGGATGTTATTTTCTTTAGGTGCCGTATTGATGGTGTTAGGTATTTTTTCTTGTCAGCCATTTCCTGATTGTAGGTATGGCGATGATGTGGATATGGCTGGTTTTTGAGTGTTTGCCAGAAGGGCAATAGGATCCATTCATAGTTAAGTTTTTCCGGATCTGTCAAGTTGGAAGCATAGAGTTTCTTTGGTAGGTTTGCCATAGCTGGTTGTGGGATCCGTAAGCAAGATGTTGTTCCATCCAGTTCTAGAGAGCCTACTGGGGTTAGTTCTCTTTGTTCAGTTGGCAGCCGCGAGTGCACAGTGAGTTGGTTATGATCACTTTTGTCAGTTGTTATCGTTTGAGATTTCATGACAGATTTGTGCAAGTTGTATGAAAGAAGTGTATAATCAATGATTGCGGTTGATGATCCTCTGGTCCAGGTTGGCGTGTAAGCTGTGGGGTTGTTCGTTGCATGGTCCAAGAGGATGAGATTGCAAGTTGTGATTTCGTTCATCCATCTGTTTGCTTTTGGTGAAAGTTGTGAATGAGTTCGGAGAGTTCCGTTCTGAGTGAATAGATTGATGTTCAGGTCTCTGCAGATTATTATTTCTGGTAGTTGGCGAGTTGTCACGACCTCGTCAATTGCCATGAACACTCTGTCGATGAATGCTTCCGTTGATATTGCTACAGGGTTCCAGTACAGGTTTAATATTGCAACAGTTGTGTCGTATTTATTTTCCTTTGGTTGATTCTCGATGCTCGTTAGTTTTGTTAATTGGGCTCAGGGGTTGATGTTTTCACTGCTCTACTATCCAGTGGGGGTTTATCTCGATTAGGGTGAGGAGGCCTGATGCTGGTGAGTGAGAAAGCCGTCACAGGCAGGAGGTTTGCTGAGCCAGGTCTCTTGAAGGCATATGATTTGATAGTGTTCTAGATCTTGAGAGGATTTGGTAAAAAGATGCAAGTTTCCTCTGGTATTCCACGAGCAGGGTGACCACATGTATCCCAGGTTCGTTGGTTGTTATGAGTGGGAGTTGGTTGGATATTCTAAGGATGCAGTTTCTGTGAATGAAGTTTCCGAGTCATAGGTTCTTCTAATCGGTTGTTCGGCTCTGCGTGATTGTTGCGTTTGCGGTGATTGGCTCTGCTTTCTGTCAGCTCCTGGATGGTCAGTGGTGTAATTATTCATTTGTGATCTCGATTGGAGTTGCCAATAGTCATCTCTGTCAATCATTTCTCTGTATTTTGTTTGTTAGCTGCTCTTGTGGTTGTGGCAGCCCAGCATGTGAATCCAAGCTTTTGTAGCTGGTGATGTCTTTATTAGATCAGTTCCTAGCTCAACAACAAGCTTGTCTAAGTTTAGGCCGTCTTTGAATGTTATGTAGTCGATGTCTTTTGTTGCTATTTTGTCTAGGTGCGGTATTACTCCAAAGAGGTGTTTTTATTTAGAATTAATGGTTCCGGTCTTTCAGTTTCATTTTCAATGTGGATTTCGTAGATTTGGTTTTGTCGTAGCGGACTGACAAATGATGGGAGGTTGTGACTGTGTTCAGTGTAGTCTTGTGATCTTGCCGTGAGTGAGTCCGATGAAACCTGACCATAAATTTCCCTTATTGTTTCATTTGTTGTATCACTTTTCAGGGACACATCTGAAATTTCTTCCAGAGAGAAGTATGAGATTTCTTCATAGTTATCCACTGTTGGTTGTTCATGTTCCAGGGGTATTCATCTATTATGAAGCTTGCATGGCCTGTGGGTTGTATGGGTGGATAGATCGAGTAATTTTTCATCTATGGGCAATGTATCTAGAGATCTTTGTGGCGCTTGGGGCTGTGTCTGGTTTTAAGTCTTTGTTGTCTTTGGATTTGGGTGTTTAATGATGTCAGTAGACTTTGAGTTTTGGATTTTGGAGCTGTGTGAAGTTGGTTGGTTGGTTTCACGGTTCTCAGGAACGCTCTTGAACCCGGTTGTCATTTTTTGTTGGTTTTTGATTGTGTTGGTTTTGGGTCCTTTGGGTTTTTTTCTTTTGCAAAGATCTGATACGCTTCTGTAGGGTTCTTGTTTGGTTGCTTGGGTTCTATGGTGTTCAATTGTGAGATGGTAATTATTCCAGCTGTTCCTTTCAGCGTGTACTGTTCGTGAATCGGTGCTTTGGCAATTGGTTGTTGCAGTGAATTCGCAGTAGGGACAGCTGGTGTTCCTTGATCGGTAAGTAGATTCAGTTGCGGAGCTGGTTGCTGTTGGTGGTGTGCTTTAAGGAGATGTAAGAGTTCTGTTAGTTTTGTTTTTTCTTGGCGGTCGCCTCTCGCTATTTCAGCTAGTCTTTGTTGCCAGCGATGTGATTCTTCTGCTTCGGCAATCAAGCGAGATTCGATTGTCGATACAAAGTTCTCCATGTAGATATGTTTGGAGAGTATCAGGGCTAAGAGTTGCTTGATCCTTGATGCTGTCTTTCATATTTTCGTGTAATTTAAGAAAAGGAATCGTCGATTGGGAGAGTACTGCGATGAGCATATTTTGTAGGCCTATCATCGTGGTCAGAATTCTGGGGTTATTGTCTTCATCGAGGTCTTGATCTTTTGGTGAGGTATTGGTGTTCTGGTCTTGTAGAGGGATCGGTATTAGGTTCTTGGTTGTAGGATCTGGGGTGTAGTAGGAGTCATCTGAGTCGTAATTAAAGTGTGTTGGAAGGGTTTGTTTCCCAGTATAACCAGATTGAGGTTCTGTTTTAACGGGTAATTTCTGCGTATCGTGTGTGATACACGGAGTCGAGGTTAGATGGAGTTGATATTTTTCGCTCAAGTTACCAAATATTTCCTTTCTTTTTTCAATGCTTGTCATTATTGATTCGATTTCGGGGACGTCCATCGATAATCTTGCTGCCTTGATTATCGTTTTGCTGCCGGCAGCATCTAATGGTTGTGGGAGCTTGATTGAGTTGTGAGTTTGTGGCCACGTGATTTTCGCTAGTCTTGCTTTTTCTTTCTTCGTTTGAGATATCGTCCATGTTGGTTTTTGGAGATTGGTGTTGTCTCTATGCTCAGTTGGTTGGTGTGTTGGGGTGTCTTTTCAAGGTATGTAGTTGTTAAGATCTTTTGTCGACATGTTGTGTGTTTCTTGTGTTGCAGCGGTAGGTTTGGAAGGTGCTGTATTTCTTCGTTCTCTTGATGTTTGAACTTCTGTGTTTGCTGTGTTGGTTTTGTCACTAGAGTGATTTGGATTGTTATTTTGAGGGTGGCTGTGTTCGGGTGTCGTTGTTCTAGGTTCTTGAAGGTTAGAGTTATTTTTGAGAGGCGTTTCTTGATTGAGAGGTATAAGTGCTGGTGTTCCATCTTCTGTCATGTTACCTTGAGGACTGACCTTTGAAGTTTGTCCCTTGTCGATGGACCGGGCGGTGGTATCAGTTGCCTGGTTGCTGGTGGGCAACAGAGAGGTGTGAATGGTTGAGAGTGCTGAATCGTGTCGCTGGTTTGCGGTACTAGGGTTATGAATTTGTGCCTGTGTTTTGATTTGAATGGGTAATATTTCTTCAAGGTTGGGATGGTGAATGGCCTCAGGAGTTTGTCTTTCAAATTCAGGTTGGGGTTTATCTTGAAGTGTGGTATTGATGCTGGGGGGGGTCTTCTGTTTCCGTTCAGAATTCATTGATGAGAGTTTTGCAGTTCCTTTGAGATTTGGTGCTCTTTGAAATGATTGTTCCATGGTTAGTTGTGACGAGTCTTGGTCAGAGGAAGCAGCAGTATTAAGTTTTGTTCTTTATCTTGTTTTTGGACGTTGAATGGTTTGTTGCTTGGTGGTTCGGTTTGTAGACATTCTTCGTGAATTGGTGTATTTTTTTGTTAGGATCCAAGGCACAAACCCTTTCAGTCTCCTAACAGCGCTTGGAATTGCGTTGAAATGGGTATTCAGTTCAGGATCCAAGGGACGCGCCCTTTCGGTCTCCTGGGCGTTAGTAGAGCGAGATCTCTGGCATGAATGTGGCGTGAGTTGCTGTGCCTTCTTTGTTGGGATCCAAGGGACAGGCCCTTTCAGTCTCCTACCAGTGTTAGGCTTTGTATTGAGGTGGATATGGAGTGCAGGATCCAAGGGACGTGCCCTTTCGGTCTCCTGTACGTAGTTCGAACGAGATCTCTGTCAAGAGTGTAGTGTAAGCTGTTGAACCTTCTTTGTTGGGATCCAAGGATCTAGTCCTTTCGGTCACCCAGCATAGGGCTGTTTCGTTTGGGGGTTTACAAGGCAGAAAGGCCGGGGATCAGGGTGGTTTAATTCCTTGATAAGTGCTGTATGTTGGCCAGGCGTCAGACCCTTTCACTGTTCTTGTTGGGAGCGTAGGCTTGTCTTGGATGAAGGGTTGAGACCTTGGGGGGTTGGGGAGTGGGTAGTTCTAGAGGCTGGCAGTTCTTTGTAGTTCACGTTGTTTTGTGCCGGTTTGCAGTAGTAGGTCAGGTAGGCTGATGGTAGAGAAGCTCAAGGGGTGTACTTCTTGGTTCTCTTCCAGAGCGTTTTCTTTCGAGGTTCCCTCTAGCTTCGTATCATGCTATGGAGGGCACTGTGGCTTGGAGAAAAGCTCTGTCGGAAGACTGTGTTCTTCGCTGATTGCGTGGTTGTCTGTATATATGATGGCGAGGGAGGGCGCTGTTTGGGTCGAGTTCTTTTGCTCTCGTGAGGAAAGCGGGATCCAATGAGGGTGTGTCAGCGGGGGGCGCTGCAGTGTCACTCCTCTGTCACTTCTCTGTTGCCGTTGTTACAGGAGTGACTGGGGTGGGTGTGATGAAAGGGGTGTGCCAGGAGGTGTGTCCTCGCGCTCGGGGGGGAAGCGCGCCGTTGAGCCCGCTCTGATGTCTCGCTGCTGGAATGCTCCGCTGGGGTTCGGTCACGCCGACACTCGTTGGTGTCAAAATGGTTGTGCCGGCCGGTTCAGGATCTCAGGCCTTACCGGCACTCAGCACTCCGCTAGTGTAGGTGCCTCGTGGGCGGTGGCTGGGTGGCAGACTGGAGCGCTGAGGCGCCGTGCAGTTCTAGAAATTGGAGGCTCTCGCTGGTGTTGTGAGGGCGCTGGCTTGGGGAGCCGCAGGCCTCTCTAAGGGGCAAAGAAGCTGCTGTGGGATCCCACGCCGAGCCGCTACACCCCGTGTACTGGGCAGTGCCGACGGTCGATGTCTGGCGGCGCCGCGTCGACCCCTGCAGAGTGGGCCAAGCGCGAGGAGTTCCGCAGAAGGAGTCTGCCGGGTAACAGCTGGAGCGGAGGCCAGGGGTAAGGGTCGTCACTTTTCCAAATTCCCGCTGTGCAGAGGTGGTTGAATGGATGAGTGATTGAGGCGGGGTGTTGGGCCAAAGGTTTCTAGTCAGTCATACCGCGGGGGGACGGAACTCTCCCCGGTACTCTCCCCAAGGATTTCAGCACACCCGCGAGCTCCTTCGTGGGTCTTGTGAAGATTGAGGGAGGTTCGGGGTGGGGGAGAGGGTCGTCGCTTCTACGGTGGGCAGGGGTCAGGGGATTGAGGGGGAAAGGCTGGCAGCTGTAGGAATAGGAGTAGGGTCGAGTTCTACTAATCACGCAGGTCGGTGAAATCGTGGAATGTCTCTCACAGTATTGGTGGGGGCGGGCGCCGCGTGGCCCGCCGAGCCCAAAGACCCAAAGACTCTGCAACCGACTCCGTGGCCGCTCTGCGGTGTTCTGGGGATTTTAAGTTCTTGGGTGATTGCAGTGATTGCAGTAGAAAGAGGACTGAAGGCAGTCCAATGATTGTAGTCAGCAGCAGCAGCCAAAAAAGAGTGGAACCTTCTGTAATGCAGACCCAAAGACTCTGCAACCGACTTCCAGATAATTCAAATGGTGGCGAGGCCCCATATACTGAACCTGGGTGTGAGAAGATTTATAGACCAAGAGTGGCTGAAGCATTAGATAATCCAAGCTGGGGCGAGACCGTATTAGCCTAAGCCATGGTGAGAAGTGAAGAGCCTGAAAGGGGCTGAAAGACTAAACATCCGAAGCGGGGTTGAGAAAAAAAAGATACCCCACGAGGGTGTGTGAATCCCGAGACCTCGGGGCGGGGAGAGAACCTGAGAACCTATCAGGCCCAGAGTGGGCCACAAGCACATCAACCCCAAAGGGGGGCATCCAACCCGAGACCCCAGCAAGGGGTAGGAGCCAAAAGAACAGCGAACCAAGCCTGCAATGCGAGGACTTTGCTTTATAGAAAGCCCTAAATGAATAGCAGGTCAGGGGGGTAGAGACTCTGATTACTCCATTGCATACCAGGAAGGAGGCCCGAAGGAAACGTATGGATTCTTTTTGTTGGAACTGTGGATTGGGCGAAAGGCCCACAGACATTGGTTAGTGATCAGTCTGGAATCCTGCTTAGGGAAAACAGCCCTTTCTCTAATCCTGGGACAGTCTATGGCGAATCGGAAACCAGACAGGGATATACTCTTTGGGGAAAAGACCATATGTGCTATTTTGTTTTTATTAGATTATTTTATTTTGTAGCGGTAGAGCTATGATCAGGCTAGTTTCTGTTTTCTAGACAGCAGACAGACTATTTTTTTCTACGACATCCTGACTTGCTCCATTTCGCCTTCCTGTCTTTCGCACAGGAACCAGAGTCGTAGGACTGGTACAGGATTTTGGGAATATAGTAAAGAAATGGAGTTAAGCCACAATGAGTTGTCCGTCTCCTGATTTTGACTTAGCACACCAGTCAAGTGAATCAAAAGGACAAGTGCTAAGAAATGCACGAGACGTGTGAGCACTAATTAAGTCAATTGTTTCAAATAAAGAACCGCTAACAAAGCTAATGTATTGATAAAGTAAAGTTGACAAAGTCAAGTGAACCCAACACATAGGCATCAACTACAGTTATAAATAACTATTTAGTATAGATACTTCATGACAGAATATAGTAGCCCTTTCAATGACAAGTCTACCAGAAACTTGTTTAGGGAAGGTGGCTATACATCTGCTACAGCAAACTAGCACATTAGCACTGAGACATGGTGTTGAGGTGACACAGAGGACTTTTTTGAGAGTTGCAAGTCCAAGCATTTCCGATTTCTTCACATGGGTACTATTAAAGTTTGGGTAACTAAAGCAGAATTGTTTCTTGATACTTAGTATATTTCAACCACACAAGAAAGTCATGCCCAGAGACCCAAGAGAAGCTGCAACTGTCTTGGCATCAAGAAGGAAGAGACATTAGCACATGGGCAGTGGTTCAGAGATTTCTGAGAGCCAGAGACTTTAATATAAGACATTTTGCATTTACAAATATTTCAAGAGATTGATCCTGACAAAGCCAGAGGAGCAAGGCAGTGTTAGAATATATAAACCCATTAAATATCTGTATAATAAGAGAAATATCAGATTTTTTCCAACACTGAAGTGCAAGACAATCATTTCACAAAGTTGCACCACTTTCATAGAAAGAAATTAAGATCTGAACGATATGTGGATTGGATTCCAAAGAGCCAATAAAAGTTGAACTCTACGCATCTTAGGTCTGGCTATGGCTACTATTGGCAAAGAGGAAGGCACAAAACCCAGAATCTGTTGAAACCCCACATGGTTGAGGGTCATGAAAGAATAGGCCAGGTTGCTCTGTAATTGTCAAAAATTCTATCTCCAGTAAAACGGCACATGTCATGCTCTACTTATGAGTAGTTTATGAAGCCATTGCAAAGGCATCAAACAGGATTTCTGCACACTGACTGCCAATTCGAATCTAAAAAGCAGATTCAGCTAGGTCTGAGGATTTGACTTAACCTCTGCCAGATCATTGTCCCATACCAGCCAGACATTCAAATAGGGGGCACCTACACCCCCTGAACTATCTGCTCTGCTGCCACCCCATCCATGACCTTGGTACACCCTTGAGGCCCAGTTGGGACTCAAAAGTAGAAACTTGCACTGAAACCTTCTTTGAGCAGGTGAAAAGCAGCAGTGCATGGCTAAGTTGGAACATGGAGCTACACATACTTCACTCCTACCCATCCCAGTTACAGGGCAATGTGGGAATCTGCGCCGGGAGTATGTCCAGGGGAAGGACAACTGTGTGAGAAAGGTCTAAAATTGTGCACAAGCTTGCCTGTACTTTTGCACTGTGGGCACCTTGAATGCTAAGCCTATTGCAACCTAGGGTATTGTTCAGGTCAAGGGCAGCTCAGTCACTTCTGCTGACAATGTGCCACTGCCAACCTGAGCCAGCGATGGGTGAAATCGGGAAAATATGAAGTAGGAGGCAGAAACCTCTACTCACTACTGAAAGGATCCCAGGATATCTGGATAGGTCTCCCCAAGATGGTACATTAAGGTCTTCCTGATATTCCCATAGGGTGGAATGAAAGGGAAGCAGGAAATCATTGCACTAATTAGGATCTAACCTGGTGGTCTGGAAGCTTAACCCACTATTTTCTTTATTGCTTTCTGCGTTGAAAGCTAGAAGATCAATCTTTTTGTTGTTTTAGATCTTGGAAGCTTCTAAACCCTGAATAGGATTGGCTAAGTCAATCTAGCCAGTTGTCATGAAGGAAAGGCTTTAAGTTTCTGCTTAGTAAGGACTGGGCCATCGGAGTAGACATTTTACATCTGGTCAACTGTTTGAAAGATTAGGCTAGGTTGTGGGGCAGATTGGATGTACCCTTGTTGAGCTTCCAACCAACTGTGGTTGAAAAAGAAGGTGATTGTTGGCAGGATGAGTGACTCAGAACTCACCCTTGGCTACCGTGAGCACTTGTCCTTTGATCTGCTGCACACAGATTGGGCCGTGTCCAGAAGTTCACAGCTTTGAGAAGTGTTGCTTAAATGGTGCAAGACATTAAACACGCACCCATACTTATTGGTAAAATCTCGTCGCCACCCCCACAGAGTTCAAATCACAAATGAGCGACAAGGGAGACCACCAACTTGTGTGTTGCACACAATGGCATAAAGGAAAACTGTTGTGGTTATGCAGCAGTTCAGGTGCTGGATGGTAAACAAGAGAGTGGATCGATTTTCAAAGCCCCAACCCTCCTGTTCCCCTCCAAATCCTCTTGATGTTGTGGATTGGAAGGCAATTTGTTCTATGGGCAATGCATATGAGATACATTATAGATTCACATGCTGTGCATAGGCCGACATCTAGTGGAAGCTGCAGAGTATTACAGCTGTTTTCGATATTCAAAAAGTG
Source organism: Ambystoma mexicanum (assembly GCF_040938575.1). Taxonomy (NCBI): domain Eukaryota; kingdom Metazoa; phylum Chordata; class Amphibia; order Caudata; family Ambystomatidae; genus Ambystoma; species Ambystoma mexicanum. The sequence continues at coordinate 692,735,361 of NC_090926.1, read as the reverse complement.
ACATCGACAAGGCGTGCCAGTAATATTATCCCTAGTGCAACGTCCTCTGTATCCATGGTCCATCATGCATCGAGGACCCTCAGATTGTTTTGTTTCTGACATGAGGTAGCATGAAGTGTAGCGCGAGTACAGGTGAATCCAAGCAGATATGTACCAAACAAGCTCATAAAGCATACATGCACCTTCTCTCCAAGGGGAGGAAGTGTGGGTTGCAGATACAAGCATCAGAAATACGATTACGTTGAGTAATGTATCCCTTCTGAGGCTTGTGGAATCTGCTTAGATCACATGCTGTTCATAGATTAGCGAGCAGTGTTAGGAGAAAGTGGTGGGTTGTGAGAAGGTTCATTGGCAAACAGATGTTTTAGAACCGCTTGTCCTTGTGTATCTGTCTTGGAATGTGTGTCAATGCAGTAGTGTTGAGTGAAGGTGTGTACTGAGCTCCATGTAGCTGCTTTGCAAATGCTGTCTAGGGGGACATTTGCAATGAAAGCCAGAGTGGCTCCTGTGCTGCTTGTGGAGTGACCTCTTGGTGTGAAAGGCAGTGTCTTGTTTGATAGAGAATAGCACAGTTGTATACATCTGACTATCCATCTGAAGATGGCATTCTTGGAAATGCGGTCTCCTTCTCTGCCTGGTGCTACAGAGACAGTTGATCTGTTTTCCTCAGTGGTCTGGTCTTGTTTACATAGTAAAGGACCGCCCTCCTTACCTCTAGTGTGTAGAGTTTAACCTCAGCTGAGCTGGTGGGGTTCTGGAAGAAGGCGGGTAGCTCGATGGAATGGTTTACGTGAAATTTAGAGGAACTTGGGGGGGAAAACCTAGGATGAGTGCGTAAAACCAGTTTGTCCTTGTGCATGGTAAAGAAAGGATCCTGCACTGACAATGCTTGTAATTCACCAACTCCTCTTATGGAAGTAATAGCCACTAAAAAGGCAGTCTTGTAGGTCAGGTGCTTAAGACTTGACTTATGCATCGGCTCGAAGGGTTCCATGAGCTTAGCGAGTACTACATTGAGATCCCATCCCAGCGTTGGGTTAGAAATGGGAGGGTGGAGTTGTTTTACTCCCTCCATGAATGCTTCAATGACCGGTCCTTCCACCATGATACTTTATTGTGGGAGGTGGTGTAAGCCGATAAAGCCACCAGGCGGACCTTTATAGAGTTGAAGTCTAATCCTGAATCTAGCAAGTGGAGCATATAATTTAGAATGCGAGATGGAATACATTCTATGGGGTTTATTTGTTTAGACTGGCACCAAACTACAAATCGCCTCCACTTGTCGAAATAACAGTGCCTAGTGTTTGGTCTTCTTGCTTCCTTTAGGATGTCCATATACCTCTGTGGCAGGCTAAGATGTCAGAACTCTATGACTTCAGGAGCCACGCTGCTGAGTTCATAGATTGAGGTTGAGGGTGCATTGTTGTTCCCCCGTGCTGAATGAGTAGGTATGTCTGGCACAGGAGTTTGATGGGATCGCACATCGCCAGTTTGCGCAGATGTGGATATTATGGCTGTCTCGCCCACATGGGAGCAACTAGGACGAGTGTCACTTGTTCCCTGTGAATCTTGTTCACCACCTTGTTCATGAGAGGAGTGGGAGGAAAAGCCTAGGCAAACCTCCCTCACCAGTTCATCCAGAGGGTGTTCCCCTTGGAGCCTGGTTGTGGGAACCTGGATGCAAAGTCTGTGCATTGCTGGTTTTCGCTTGTGGCGAACAAGTCTAGCGTGGGGTAACCCCATTGAGAGAAGAGGTGATCTACGACTTGTGTGTCTAGTTGCCAGTCGTGTTCCTATGGTAGGGTATCTCTGCTTAGAGAGTCTGCTAACGTATTGAGTTCCCCTGCAACATGTTGCGACGATAGGAATATCTTCCATTTGAGAGCCCATTTCCAAATCTGTTGTGCTAGTTTGGACAGATTTGGAGAGTGTGTGCCCCCCTGTTTGTTGATGTAAAGCATCACTGTTGTGCAGTTGGTGAGGATTTGTACCAACAGACTGGTTAGCTGTATCTCGAATGCCTGCAGGGCTTTGAATACTGCCAGCAGTTCTAACAGGCTGATGTGGTTCTGTGCAGTGGCATGAGTCCACAGACCGGGAGCTGTGTGATGAAGGTGATGAGCCCCTCACCCGGAAAACAAGGCGCCTGTTGTCACTATAGCTTGCACTTCTGGGTTGTGGAAGGGTTTGCCCCTTAGAAGATTCTCCCTTGTCCACCAGCGAAGGTTAAGTACGAGTGTTGGGGAAAAGACCACTAGATCGTCCCAGTGACCGGGGCGCATGCAGCACCAGTTAAATGCAAGATGCCATCATGCCTAGCAATCGCATAGCTTTGCGTACGCTTATGTGGCGACCGGCCTGATAATGTGGTATTTGCAGTAGCATGTTATGGACTTTTTCTTTTGAGGGGAAGAGTAAGACCTCCCTTGTGTCCATTACAGCTCCTATGAACTGTTTGGTTGTGCTTGGCACTAGGCTTGATTTTTTCTCATTTATTGAGAAGCCCAATTTAAAGAGAAGATTTATCGTTCTTTGAATGTTTGTCCTGCAAATTTGGGGGGTTTGCGCTGTAATCAGCCACTCCTCCAGGTAAGGGTACACTGGGATTGACTCCCTGCGCATGGGCAATGCCACCACCACCAGTACCTTCTTGAATACCCTTGGAGCAGAAGCTATGCCGAAGGGTAGTACCTTGAATTGGTAGTGCTGGTTTGCTATCTTCAATCGCAAGACTTTTCTGTGTGCTCGGAACATTGAAATATGAAAATAAGCATCTTTCACACCCAGAGTTGCCATGTAGTCACCCCGCTTTAGCAGAGGGATTACTTCTTGTAGCATAGCCATGTAGAATTTTTGTGGCTTGACATATTTGTTTGCAGCGTACTGTTAGATCTTTCTTTGGCACAAGGAAGTAGGTTGAATAAATACCCTTGTTTACCTGGTTCGCCGGGACGACTTCTATGGTGTCCTTTAGGAGCAGCGTCTCGATTTCCTCGAGAAGGATGCATTGTTCTTCCTCTGAGTTTTTCTTATGGCGCAGGGGATGGTTCTGCTGTCGCTGGATTAGTTCCACACAGTACCCGCCCGCCATGGTGGATATCACCCATTTGTCTGAGGTGATCGCCTCCAATGCTTGGGTGAAGATTGAAATGTGCCCTCCTACTGGAGAGGCATGGGAGGGCACCTGAAGCGGAATGTCACTGTTTTGGAGGGGTTGCTCCACCTCTAGAGGTCGAAGAACTCCCTAGCTGCGAGATCAGTGCTGTCCTCTTGGGTAACCCTGTGAGGATGGGCCTCGATTGTTATCCCAGAATGATCATGGGCATTTGGCCATACTCTGAATCCCTTTGGGAATTTCGTCCTCTGAAGTGACAAAAATTACTATTCCCTCTTTGGCCTGAGGGTTTTTCTGTAAACTGTCCCAAGGACTTCAGAATATCATATTCGTCCTTTGCAGACATTAGAGCGTCCTCGACTGCCTTTCCAAAGAGGACATTGGGCTCGATAGGTATATTTAGCAGTGTTGCTTGTGTCTTCTACTTAAAGCCAGATTGGCGAAGCCAAGCATGGCACTTAATAATAGTGCCTTCCGCAATTATTCTTCCCGCATTGCCAGCAACGTCTAAATTGCTCTTCAGGATGCAGCTCGAGACAGCTCTGCCCTGTGCTGCTCCAGGGCTGACGATAGTAGTGCGGACACCTCGTCCCATTTATGACAATTAAAGCTAGCTAAGAGAGTCGCATTGTACCTTCCTGACCATGGTGTAAAGGAGTTACCTTTCCTTGTCAGGTGGCGCCTCAGATGAAGTTTGTGGAGTACCCGCTCTCTTTCTTTTGGTTGTGACCACGAGTGAGTCAGTGTAACGCTCACCTGATTCCCGTAGAGGCGCCGGTCTTGACTGGGCGTATACCGTATCTTCAAAGGTGATGTGTAACACACGGCTGGCTCTTTGGGCTGGACCTCTGTGCACTGTATGTCTGACTCGAAGGGTAAGATGTCTGCAGATAGAAAATATGGGATTAATGAACTGGGTTATTAAATGTCTCTCTCTTCTTCCCTTTCTCTTCTCCTGTAGAACCCCGAAGGTTAATGCTCTCACCTTAGGTAAGTGAACGCCGTGCTCTCCATCTGCCTCGGGGCAGGGTGCTGTAACCAGTTTCTTCACTGGATAAGGGGAGCAGGCCTCTTGACTTCAGAGGACTGCTGTCCGTCGTTTACTGCACGAACGGTAAGTTTCGAGTAATTCTAATGTCTTTAAAGTCTTTAGTAATGATGTCTCTTGTTTTGCAGGGTTCCGGCGATGGTGGATGACGGGCTGAAGTGAGTTGAAGATGGAGCCCGTGTGATGAATAGAAGCGCCTGGAAGCACGTAAGTAAGCGCTTGTTGCCTGCTTCACGATGCGCTCTAACTGTCTTTTTATTTTGCAGGTACAAGTTCGGAGCGGCTGCAGGGTGCCGGAATACCCACTGGGTTAGATGTGGAAAGGAGTAATGGCACGTGAGTATTAAAGTTCCCCAATGTCTTTAAACGCACCTTGTTTTGTCTTTCAGATGCGGGATGCAGCGCCGAAGGCCTCCGGAGCGTGCAAAGAGTTGGTAAGCTTTTGTCTTTCAGATGTCGGAATGCAGCGCGAGGCGTTGGTGACAGCCGATGGACCAGGTAAGTGAAGAGCTGTCACTGAAGACCGTAATGCTAACCTGTTCTTTCTTGTCTTTATAGGTGTTGCTGAAGACTGGATTCAGGATGGTAAGCCTTTTTCCTTAGGCCCAGGATCAGATGCAGAAGACACGATGAGCGTTCTGCTGCAGAGGATGCAGAATAACGCAAAGCAAGATTCATCCATCGGGTGTGGTTTAAATAGCCTCCTGTAGTGCTTAGGTGTCTCCTTCCACAGCCACGCCTAGGTAAGAAAAGAGTTCCTGCTTTCCAGAAGAGTTCCAGTGTTCTGAACCTAGGGAGTGGCTCCTGCCCCACCCAACAGGAAAAGTAGTTCCAAACAGAAGAGGATCAGAGGCTCAACTGGCAGGCAAGTAAGCAGCATGGTCTGCTGCAGGTAAGTCCACCCAAGCATTATGAGCCCGGCGCTTCCAGCGCTGGGACTGGGCATATTTATGAGCCTGGTGCCACTGGCGCCAGGACTGGGTCCAAAAGGTCCCAATTGGGACTGGTTGGCACTCGGAACCTGGGTTATGGATCTGCTTCCAAGGGAGTTGGGAAAACCCTGACCTTTTGGAAGCAGAGATCATGACAGTCAGGTTTAAGCTGTCCCCTGATATAGAGTGGTCGGTGGGAGCTGGGCGGAAGAGATTATCTATGCGTGGGTTAACAGCGTGCATTTGATTTGGTGTTTCCCAAGACAGTTGGATCCTTCTCTGGACAGATTGTAGTATTGGTATAAACTGGGTAACTGATTTCTTATCCCCCAAGATATCCTCAACAAATTCCTTGTCCTGCTGAGTCTCTTGTGTTCTGATCTGAAAGTGTTCTGCCGCCTTAATGAGCATGCCATTCAGGAGGGGCTGGTTGTCAATAGGCGAATCTGCCACCGGAGGGTCCTGGTTGACGGGAGTGGCTATAGTGTACATCTCTGTCTCAGTGTCAAAGATCTACGTAGGGAGGCTGAACCTGTGGTGAAATATCCAGGGTGTCCGGAAGAGACTTTTAAGATGGGGGTTGACTAGTAGGGGCATTTGCAATGGCTTGTGAGCCAGAGGCAGCTGTAAAAGGAGGAGTGTTCCAGATGTTTTGCAAAGCTTCTGTATTTTTCGCAAACAAATTGCCAATAAAGGTCATCCTCCTCATCACCCTATCTATGTCTTCACATGTCCATTGGGCTGAGCTCGGGATGGACAAAGGGCCTAGTGTGGCAGCCTGAGGGGTTACAGTGCCTACTAAGGAGTCCTTTTCTGATATGGAATCTTCCCCCCGAGGTTGAGAACCCTTGTGAGTGTGGAAAGCCTTGTGAGGCTGGGCTTGGATGGGGGGAAGAGTGACCTATCCTTATGAAGCGTCTTGGAAGCGCGCTTCTTATACTCTTTAGCCTTTCTAAGCCCTTTCGGGATGTGTTTTTCCACTAAGTGGGCTAGTCCCGCCTGCACTGAAGCCTTACTCGATTTCGACAAATCAAACTTCGGTCATGCAGTGGCCCGACGCCTCGTCAGCCGATGTTCGACATCCAGGTGCGGATTTATGCACAGCGTCTGTTCTGTCTTTCGACAGTCAGGGCCTGTCATGTGGGGATCGGGGTCGCAAATGCCCAGGAGGACTGTGAACTTGTGGACCTCTCCCTAGACGTTGTAGGTGGGCCATTAGTCGACAACTGCGTCGAGTCTCGGCCCAGGGTTGTGTGTTTAGTGGAGGTAGGGGTTGTGAGATAGCCCGTGCCGCAGGGGGGTCGTCCCCATAACAGGAGCGCTGGCCTGTCTGTTGAAGGACCCTTCCACGTCTATGGTGGCTTCGGCCTACATGGCGTGGTGGGTCCAGAGTTTCATTTTACTGTCCTTCAACGTCCTCGGTTTGAAGAGCCTACATGCTCGACACTTCTCCTCGACATGGTCTCGTGGGAGGCAAAGATTGCCCACTAGGTGCTCGTCGACCCACAGGAATTTTTGGATGCAGGCTGAACATGGAATCGTGGTGACCCAGCCTACACATCTGTGGGCCCACCTTGGTCACCAGAACCTCCCATGAAAGTGACGGCTGGGTGCCGGGTGTTATGACCTGAGTTCATAGATGCAACCATGGCGGTGTCGTGGTGGTAGTGACAGAGCACTAACACACAAGGAGGCTCACAGACTTCCCCATAATTGCCCTCCAAGTGGCAGAGACAACCCCGGGCCACCATGTACCTCTGCCCAACTGTCCAGAAGAGAGCAGGTTACTGAGTTCTGCAGACACTGACCTGGGCTGTGCGTTGGATGGGAGTTACCTGGGAAGATACAAGGATCTCTATGCAAGTATGTGCACACAAGACCAAACTATTTTTAAAAACCACAAGGGCATAGCAAAACACCACAGAAAGTACTAAAAGGTCTACCTGCCCCAAACCCATGAATGCATGACGTAAAACTTATGACAACATGCAATTTCAAACTCCCCTCACAACTGAGCCCAAAACTAGTACCCTGAGATTATATGACCTAGCCCGTTGCTAAACATGTAATTTTGGAGCATGGTCATTAATCTGGACTGCAAGCTCTCAAATTACCCAAGTGGTCCAACTATTCTGCATTCACCTGTTCAAGTACCTTGATAGATCCAATGTATAACAGCCACTCTGGCACATTAACAGGGTCTATCTGGGCCTCTCAAAATATGCAATAGCTAGTCCAATCAGCTATGGTCAAAATTCAGAAAATTCTTTCGATTGGGGAGCTGAATGAATGGGTGGGTGCATTTACTTGGGCTTCACATCATTTTTTGCAAATCTCCCTGCACACTGGCTGCTTGGTTATTATGCTGGGCCACGCCATCTATTTATTTGCTTTGAGTGGGCATTTACAGGGGCTTGCTCGAATGAGCAGAAACAAAAGGCAAGTTCTAACACATCCTAAATGCCTCTTGGCAACTACATAATTTGCTAGTTCATTTTTCCACTTGTTCACATGGATCGTAAAATACTGGCGAACTGAAATAAGGGCAAGTATCATTCTGGCCACTCCTTTAAATTACAGTTTAGCAACAGGTCTTCATCTGGATACTGTAATATTAAAGGATCAAAGAGTACAACCCAGTGATTATTACGTGCACACACAAAAACAGAATTGTGTCAAAATGTATACTACGTCATTTTGAAGTGGCTCCAAGTGGTACATGGCACCGTACAAAACACACATCCATTAAATAAATGTTTCCAAGTAAATTAGTTTTGTTTACAGTTCCAGAAAAATGGTGGTCACTAACAAATTGACAATCGATAGTGTGACCTGTTACTTTGGTTTAATGGTCCCTGTAATTTGCTGCAGTCTTAAGCTTCATGTTTACGACTCAGACTCAGGCATAAAACGAAGATGCAGGTTAGCAGCTGCCCCTTCTAAATATGTCCTTTACGATTCTCTATGGCTGGAACTTTCGGTTGATGAAAAATAGCATTTCCATGTTTTCCGATGTGTAATCAAGGGCTATGACTATCCCATGCATTCCAGTACTTCTGGCTACGGTAACAGGGCTACATGTTGATGCAGTGCTGTTGCACCCATGTAACTTCTGAAAGCGTATTTAATAAGTTCGGATTCTCTCTTCTAATGAAGATATTTAAAGGGGAGGGGCAATTAAGTCCTCACAAAGCACAGCGCACACAAAGTGCAATCAAAAGAACATGCGCATGTTTTAGGTTCTCAACAGCTGTGAATAATACATTGGAGCAAGGGCATCTTCTGCTTGAGGCAGGTACCCACGTGAGAGCTCATCCAGCCACCTCAGTGGAATTAAGGAAAGCACCAGCAAATTGAAAGGGGCCCCTTGTGTGATCGTCTTAACGCAGCGAACACCTAATGGAGTATTGATAAGGGCAAGATGTGAAGAAATGTTGAGGTATGCACGGACGCAGTTCATTCATGTATGCGTTCTACAGTCAAGCCCATACTCCAGGGATACACTAGTCTACTCCAGGGGCGGACTGGCCTATTGGGAAGTCTGGAGATTACCCAGTAGGCCTTCACCCTAGGCCTCTTTTGTGTGATAACCTATTTTATTTACAGATTTTATCACAGGAAACGGGATGGGTTTGCTGAAAATGTGTAATATGGGGCCACTTTGAAAATTATTCCCAGTCCACCCTTGGTCTACTCTAACCCTTTTCGTTTTAGTGATGGGTACATTTGAGTTTTTTAAAGACAATAAATTACCTCTGCATAGTTTTAGCTTCCACGCTGGTGATTAATATGTCTGTTAACGCCCTTCCGCATTTAGTTGGTGTGCAGCCTGGAAAAGAAAAAACAGAAATCAGAGGATGAATTTAGAAAAAACACCTGGCTTTTGCATGGCTAGAAAATATTGCTCCCAACCCTCACAATCATGTGATTTTTACACATAAAACAAATCAGCATGGGCAAAGACTATATAGTTTTAAGTTTGCAAAAGTTTATTGCATTTTATATTTTTAGACGCAAGTGTGTTTTGGCCCCAAATCAAAGAACATTGAAGGTAAAGGGCTGGGCCATCATGTGACTTATAAAATAAATAAAATTACGGGATCTATTGGTCTCAAGTGGTGGATTAAATTCTACGAGCATTTTACTATCTGCAGCTGAAGCACAAAGCCTGCAGCTTATACAGCATGTTACACAGGCCCATAAAAACATTTTGATCGCTGTACCGTACAGCATGGCATCATCTATAATGTTAAAATAAATGTTAAAAGCCACCTCAAGCGCCAATTACCAAGATCCATAAACCCTGTACCAAAAAATGGTACTGTGGGTGTATTCAAAGGCTCCAAACAGAAGTCCCTTTCACAAGAACAACAGGATTTTAAACGCAAACAAAAACGGCATGGCCTTTGTTTTTTTGTTTCCAAGTAAAATTGAAGAGCTATGTGGAAAGGGGGCTACCTGTAATTACCAAAGGAAAAGCAGCATTTTAATTTACAAAAGAAGGAGGAATAAAATATCCCTTTCACATGGAAAACAGAATTTTTAAACAGTGATACACGAACGGCTTGCACAGGTGTGTGCAAATAAAAGCAGTTTAAAAGTGAAATTGTTTCACTGCTCACGGAAAAATGTCAGGGAAAAGACATTATGTGCACGTTGGCAAAAAGCAATGTATGTTATGTTTCACATACAAAACATCACTGACATTTGAAAAGCAACTGTCTTTTTGGAAAAATGTCAGCCCAAGACAAACCCTTTTGCCTGCTGTGGGAAACTTCACAAGAAAACCTCCCACTGCCAGTCTGGATGTCACATCTCCCATGTAATTACCAACTGCAATAACGTGTCGTGCTAAAGGTGTCGAAATTCAGTGTTCTCCAGACCTGCTGGCTCTGAAGGCACTGACTGCAGGAAAAGTTCCCCTTGGCTGGAGCATGACTAATATTTATGAAAATGGGTCAACTTCAAAGAGCAAGCTTTCAACACAAAGAGACTGATAAAAAAAAACTCTGGGTACAGGCTGACCCAATGAGGACAAATGCTGGAAGGCAGTAGAATTGCCATTTGTCCCACATGAAGATTCACAATTAATTTAAAAGGACTCTCATCATTTAGGCCTTTTTCTCAGCAACCATAAGTCGGATTGATTTTAATATGTACCGTTTTTAATGTAATATCCGGATGATTTTGGAGATATAAAAATGTATCAACCTGTGACTCAGGGAACTATAATGGCCATCCAAGATGTGTTCCTGGCTGATTCTGAACATGTTCCAAATGTGAGAGTTGGTGAGCGGGTCGAGAATAAAATTAGGAATATGGGTAATAACTTACATATTCATAACTTATGTTTTTTTTATGGAAACGGCAGAAAGGTTCCAAATGGCTGTGCTACATAGTACTGACTTGGTGGTCAGGTTATCCAATTCCCCATGATTAACTGAATCAGAAAATATGTATATTATGGCAGTTGATAGTAAAATTATGAAGTTCCTTTATCTCACTCTCTACCTGTGGTATTCCCCAGGGGTCTAACCTCGCTCCCTGGCTGTTCAACCAATTCCTGGCAACTCTCACCCACCGCATTGCTTCTCTCTGCTCCAACTTTCAGTGCTATGCGGATGAGATTCCGCTTGTTTTCAGGCTTCCCTCAGGTACCTGTTCTCCTTCTCTCATCTCTAACTGTCTGCTATCCAGGAGTGGTGTGCCGCCAACAATCTCTGCTGACGGAGATTCTCCTCATCGGCACACCTGCACCCTCCTTTCCTGTCACTCTCTGGCCGGCCTCCCTTGCACCTCTTCCTGCTCCCACCTGTGAAGTTAAGAACCTCGGGGTCATCTTCGACTCCATACTCCCCTTTTCTCCTCACATCTCTGACGTCTTTAAGAAGTCAAACTACCAACTGCACCTCCTCGGAGGTATTCTTCCTTTCCTCTCCTTCCCCCAGATGCTCACCGTCTAGAGTTCTGGTTTTCTCTAGGCTGGAGTAATGTAACAAACTCTTTCTAAATCTGCCTGCTTCTACTCTCCGCCCTTAACAACTCACCCAGAACAGGACTGCAAGACTTGTCCTTGGCCTCAAGCCCAGGGATCGTATCTCTCCAGCACTGAAATCTCTGCATTGGCTCCGAGTGGCTGCAATGATTAAGTTCAAGGTCCTCTGCATGGTCCACAAGGCCTTCTGGGGCCTGAATACCTCCAACTCTCTCTCTTCATAATACCTTCCTACTTGGGCTCTTCGCTCATCCATCTCGAACTCCCTCAGGGTCAGTCGCATCTCCAGGCAACAAGTTGGTGGTAGATCTCTTTGTTAGGCTGGGGCCTCCCTCTGGAACAGCATCCCTGCCTCTCTGAAACTTGAGGAGAACCATCTGCGGTTCCGGAAGCACCTCAAGACCTTCCTCTTTGTTTGTTCCTTCTCTCTTCCTCTGCCCTGCTGATTTTGTGTCTGATACTGCACTGGTCACCTGGCTAGCCTATTATTTCGGGCACAGGTCCCTGCCCGCCCAGTTGCACACCCACACGGCCTCCCAGCAACCCTTGCACTTGGGTATGTATCTGTAGCCCTACAGTCCCCCTACCTGCACTTTTGGTTTGGACACCTGCTGTCTGCACTTACCCATGCACCTGCCACCTTCTGGCCGCACTTCTTGTTATTGTTTGTACAGCACTGCCCCTTCCCCTTTCCCCTGCCACTTTTCCCCTCCCCTGCACTTGCGGGATCTCAATGTCACTTGGCCTAGTAAGATCGTTGTCTGTCTTCCCTCTGTTCCACCTCCCTTGCCTATTCGTGCCTTGAAACACTTGTGTATAGGTGCGTTACAAATGCCAAATCATATCATACATAACTAGTTTTGGCCAAACATTTGAAAGGAGAACAAATGGCGATTAGAAATGGCAATTGCCATTTTACTCCAGACCCATAAACCAGTCCTAACATGGAGACTGGGTTTGGGAGGAGAGAGAAGGGTAAGTGTCCAATCTTATCTGAGGGAATTATTGCAGGGTACTCCCTCAAGATTGTAACATTGGTGGTGTCATCGCTGCTATATAAGGGGGACTGCACTAGGAGGAGGGGAAACACGCACAGAGACACAGACAGACAGAGACAGACAGAGGTCTGCTGAAACTTATCATCTGACAGATGGTAGGAAACACCAGAGGAGAGGAGAGGAGATTGCTGAGAGTGCATCTGGGTGGAGCTGTCTATTTCTAAGAAGGCCACAAAGCTGAGTGTGTCTTATGGTCTAGAGCGGGAGGCCATCTTTGAGAGTGGAGTGTCCAGACCCCTGTCTATCTTTCCAGAGTGTCCTGAGATGCAGCTGGCTTTGCTGAACATTAAACAGAGGCTTTCTGTGCAAGAAGAACCGAGCCCTGGGAAACCAAAAGGTGGGTGAGTCTGCTTGCCTTGAATCCTTTCCCTTTATAGTGTGCGGGGGCCGGGGGTAGCAATACTGTGTAGATCCTTAGCCTATTTAACTAAAACTATTAATTTAATTTAATCCCCCTTTAGCTGAACACTACGGGGTACTTTTTGTTAACATTCGTAAGTAACAAAGCTCACTTCACAGTGTGTGCTGAAAACTATAGCCTATACATGAATTGGATAATCCTTGTTGACCTGCTGACCCCAACTTCTTTAAGGAAGAGGGGTGTCTTTGTTCTTAAATCAGTCCTTCCTTTTTATCCAGCTTCACCAACACAGGCCTTTGAGTGGAGGGGGCCTGAATTCCAAAATTCCCCAAATCATTCCACTTTTTCTGTCCAAGTTCCCCAACAAAGACCAAAGTAGGGGTTGGGGATCTGAAAAACAAACTGTCATGGGTATCAGGCAGGTAGTTGGGGCAAGCTGGGTGGAGGCTTGGCAGGCCTGGCATAGGCACACAAAGAACCCATAGCAAAAACCTCCTTTAATTTCTTCCTAGTGTTTATAGTAACTTCCTGGTTACCACTTCCTGTTGCCAAACAGGGAGTGCATGATGATTCATGAGCTCTCTAGTGTTTGGGTGTGGCTGGCTATATAAGCCACATCCAAGATTCTTCCAGTGCTTCGTGTTGCTTACTATGAGCTGCATCAGCAACACACTTGCCATGCTCTGGATCAGCCAGCTTCTGCTTACCTGCTCCGGATCATCCTGCTTCTGCTTACCCGTTCTGGATCATTCTGCTTCTGCTTACCTGCTCCGGAAGAACCTCAGTTCTTACTCCACGCCGCAGCTACCTCCAGTCAAGTGGGGACTTCTACACCGGCACCTGTAAGAATAAAGAAGAACTGCGTTAACACGTGCACATCAGTAACGCTGCGCACACTCACCGAATCTACCCGCGACGCTGCAATCCAGGTCAGTTGTACGAGCGCACAAACCCTTGCAAAAGAAAGAAGAGACATTCATTGCGCTCACCCTAATAACGCGGACACTTATTTCACTGCGCTCTCGGTGCATACTTACCAAAAGCCTCTGTGTATACTTACCCAACCACCAAATCTCCCGTAGTGTTAAACCCGGACTCAAGGCGCTAATACCACGTAATTTCTCCTGCAAGGGAAAGGGAGAGACATTACCAGGCGCGCTCGAATGGAAGGCGCTGCGCAAACCTACCAGCAGCTGGCTTCTACACGCAGCACTACTCACCCACAAAAATACCGGCAAACAAAGACAATACGGACAATGTTGGACACGCAACATTCTCCGCGCATTGTTCACTTGTGGGAAGGACTTTCTAGCCAGTGAAGAAACTGGCGCCTTGAACACTCGGCCTCGCTGTGAAGGCATAAAACAGCGTTTGGCATCTGAACTCAGCCTACAGACATTGGCACCAATCACATGAGTGAATCGCGCCCCTGCGAATGCAGGATGGAGTGCACACCCTACTAAAGATCAAGGTAAGCCCATAGGGGGACATCACTGCACACAGTAAAGAGAGGGGAAGGGCCCAGGGGAATCCGGTGAATTCAGGTCTGAGTGTACACCTTGTATTTGACAGGTATTCCTCCGGGTGAAACAAGGGAAGTGAAGACACGGGCTCAAGGGAGGCTCGTCCATCGCTCCTGCAGAGACACAGGCGAGTGTGACACAAACCGCTAAAATCACCCTGTGTTTATTTTAAACCAAAAGTGTGGGGGAAATCATAATTGCCATATGTATTTGTACCAATCTTAAAATCCTACTGCTAGCCTTTTAAGCCTGCAAGAAAATCAAAATCGCACAACACTACATGATAATTGATTTCATTATTGATCAGTGTCATTATTTCTTGAAGAGAAATTTGCAGAAAGTGAAGATTTGCGATTGTGTTCTTTTCAACTCACTTTTGTGATTTATTTATGCTGGGAGAAGTTGACTGTGTTGTGCCACGGATAAAGTGGTGTATGACATTTTCGTGCTCATTTCTATTACTTTTATTTAAATAAATACCAATATATTTCCTGTACACCAGTCTGGTTCTTGGCTCATTGTTATCTTAGGGGAGAGGGATCCAAAGGGCACGATATGTGTCTAAGATAGGGCTAAACAAAATAATCTGTTAAACAGTTTGTTGCGTAACCCCTCGAGTGGGGAGGGAAGGAACTCCCTGTGTTGAGGGTGGCTTCTTAATAAACCGTTACAAAAAGTGGGGGCTCGTGGATGGGATTTAGCTGCCTATTTCTGACCCATGACAAGTGCATTGTGACAGACCATTTTGATGCAATTGCACTAAAATGGAGGGAAAATCATCTTGTTTTGTTAAAGTGCCACAAACACTTGACCCCCGAGTTCCAGGGAGGTGTATAGGTGAAAAGTTAAGATTGTGTAAGAATTGATTTGTGTGAGGAAATCAAGCAGAAACAGGGTGATTTTGCACCTGCATAAACAACGTTTTACTAAGGTGCAAAAAGCCATTGCGAAAAGGACTACTGTACAAATTGGTGAAGCCAGGGAGCATCTCCTAGCTAAATTATTTCTTAAAGGAAAATGGGTTGAGGACGATGCTGGAAACTGGCAAGCCAGAATTGTGAGGAGGTTCCCTCCGTAAGCAATGATATTTGGTTTGAAGGTGCAATATTGCACAAAGCACTTGAGTCATTTTACATGACCACAATTGCTCGTGATGAACAGATACAAATGGCCCAGCTAACTGCTCAGTTATATTTTCATTTGCCGTTAGTAAAAGAGCATTGGCAAAATAGTGAGGCTAGTAGGATGAATCAGGTTTGAGACCCCGTCACTGGCCCAGGATCATGTTCAATGTATTTATGTATTGTTTATATATATAGTGCTTATACACAGGTGAAGTGTTTCATAGCGGGAAGGGAAGAAGGGAATAAAGTAATCATTCTTAGGCCTCGAAGATTCCGAATGATCAACACAGATAAACTAGAATACTAGGCCCGACAACATTTCTCCTAGTGCAAGTGCATGAAGTGTTAAGTAGCGACCAAGCTCCGGGGGGGCTAGGAGGGGCGAGAGACGGTGGGGACAGGACAGACATCTAACTGGTACTAGTGCATTTAGGTAGTCCGGTCCAGCAGGACCCTGGGTTAAGTCCAGAGAGGTTGCTGAAAGTGCAATAATGCTCAACAAAGTGCAGCTGACCGAAGGCAAGCGCAAAAAGACTGGCAGGGGAGCCAGGTAACTGTAGGCTCTGGAGGTGAACCAGGCAACCAGTCAGCAAAAACTGAACAGAGTTAGTGGGGAGAAGGAGGGTGGAGAGAAAGAAAGGAGGTTAGCAAGGGAGAGCGAAGGAGGAAGAGAAAAGGAAGGTCTTGAGGAGTTTCCAGAACTTAAGGTGCTCCGGCTCAAGACAGAGAGAGGCAGGGAGGCTGTTCCAGGGGGAGGCACCTGCAGAGGATAAAGATCTACCCCAAACCTTGTGAAAACGGCTCACCCGAAGAGAGTTGGAGGACGAGCGGAGGACTCTAGAGGGCGAGTATTTAGGGAGAGAGCGTTGTAGATAGTGCAGGCCCCGGCCCCAGAAAGCCTTGCGAATTATTCAGAGCATCTTGAACTTGATCCTTGCAGCCACGGGGAGCAAGTGGAGGGATTTCAGCACCACAGAGATGCGCCCCAGGGCTTGAGGCCAAGGATAAGTCTTGCGGTTCTGTTCTGGACGAGTTGTAAAGGATGGAGATTAGAAGTAGGAAGATTGAGAAAGAGGCTGTTGCAATAGTCCGGCCTAGAGAGAACCAGGGCTCTCAAGGTGATGAGCCTCTGGGGGAAAGTGAGAAAAGGTAGAGGGGGGCGTGGCTGAGAGGCCATGAAGTAGGGCGAGTTTCCTAGAGGGCTCCTGTCGATCCGACATGATCCCGAGTTGAAACTGCATGATCAATGAGCGCTCGTTCACAGAAAAGAAAGGCCTGATGTGTGAAATGACGGCGCACACCCGGTAGAAAGCTGGAGTTCTAATATGGACATATAGACAGTAACGAGTCACTGCAAGCTTGTACCCAGTGGGAAGGAAAGTGAATCAAGATGGCCGGCGCTGGAGAACAAAGGGCTGCCTGATTACCGCAGCGAACAAGCAGGGTCGGAAGAACGCTGCGAGGGAGCGCGCACATCTCAGAAACGCAAGAACATTGCAGGGCTCTGGAGACCCGAGCAAAGGTGACACTAGGACATGACAAAAGGAGACCCACATTGCCCAAGAGACTGTCAGGGACTGCTGGAGAGCGGATCGGTTCTGGCGAGGCAGGAGACGGGCTGAAGTGGTGCCGAAGAGAGAAAGACTAAGGAGAGAACCCACGTGTGTCAAGAAGGAAAGCACCAGCAGCGCTGGGAGAAGAGGCAGGAGTCTGCTGGAGCCGTGAACGAAGGCACAGGGGCACGGTCCATAAGTGGACAAAGGCAACAGGCAGAGGGCCCTGTAGAAAACAGCATAGCCTAGTCAGGCAAAGAAAGGCTCACCTCTAATACACAAGCGCTGGAGCCCTGGATGGGGAATATCTACATCAGCTGGCAGTGAAACTGACAAGGTATTCGCACAAGCGGACCTGAACTGTAGGGATACCTGCCAAAAACACAACACCGGACAGCAAACAAAAAATGACACTGGAAGTCATGCAGTGAGAGACACTGTGTAGTAAGGCTGCAAATGGGCACTCCCAGACAACATAGTGCATTGGAGGAGGGCAGGAGGGAGACTACACACAAGCTAACACAGACTGCAGCGCAATGCACAATGCATGCACTCAGACAAGAGCTTGATCCCCCACGAGGACTGGACGGGAAGGGTCTTTGGCGTTGACTGGGGTGCGAGGAGCCACAGGAAAAGCGACAGAGTCCACGGAAGCGTGGGGTGCACGGAGGGCACCCAGCTGTTGTTAGAAAGGATTTGGCAGGTGTCACTGCAAACACCAGTAGGAGGCCCGGGTGCATTGCAGCCACTGGAGGGGTGCTTGGGTATACGTAATTGGTGGCGGGGAGCCTTTGGTAGCGCCAAAGAACTGTTAATATGGAGTAGCAGCACCTTGGTTTCGCTGCGAACTTGGGCAGACTGCAAGTAGAGATTGAGATGCCCAGTACCTGAGCAGGGAAGCGCTCTCTGGGGCAGTTTTGTACGAACACACTACGGGCTGGAAGATAAAAGGCCCAAGAGCAGCGGGGACAACGGAATATAAGCAGTGGATGTGAATCACTGCAACATCTACGGCGGAGAGGAATGGCCTCGGAGAGAACAGTATTGTTAGAGGCACGGCAGACTGTTATGGGACATAAGCGCTGGGGACATTAAATGGCCACAGTCCATTGATGCGGGCAGGGCAGCGCCAGGACTAGTAACACTGGGCACCTGACACCAGAATCAGGTCCCTGGCCCAACGTCCAGCAGAGGGACACGTGGGAGTCCATCACAAGGAGCTGGAACCCCTGGAAACTGCACTATAGGAGGCAGGCACACCAGCAGAATCACCCCGTGCACATAAGAGGTGCAGAGGGCATAACCCGGGGCACAACTTGAAACGAGGGCCCCGCTGGAGCTTGTGTTACATAAGATCGCTGCAGACTGACTAAGGCATGCCAAGGAGGAGGCTGGTTGAGCCTTTGAGGTACTGATGCCCCCATGCTTGGTTAAGGCTTTGGATATTGGGACTGGGTGTGCGCCCCCCCTACTTGTGGAGCATAAGAGGTGGGTAGACCCACAACATACGGCTGCTGCGTCATGTCTAATAAGCCGCTAAGACAAAAAGTGAAGCAACCTACGCTGGACGAATTTGCCAGGACACCGCCGGGCCCGGAAAGTGCCAGGAGCAAAGACAAGCCCCCCGCAGGTGGCATGGCCGCCGCGGGTACAAATCAGGAGGTCCTGGCTGCGATTGCAGACTTGAAAGCAGACTTGAAAGCGGCCTGGGAGGCCAAGCTCGAAATCGTTGTGTCTGAACTGAAAACAGCGTTGGACCTTAAGGTCGGTGAAGTGCAGGAGGAGGTGAATCTACTCCGACAAGATGTAAGGTCACTGTCGGAGCGCACAGAGAACATTGAGAAGGAAGGGAGTTCTAACACAGCGGACTGCGCCTCACACAAGTCGGAACTGCATGCCCTGGTACAAAGAGTGGGCAACCTGAAGAATAGGGCGGAGGAAGCGGAAGGACGCGCCCGAAGGAACAACATCCGCATTGTGGGCTTGCCGGAGGGAACAGAGGGCCACAACCCCACGGAGTTTGTCGAAAACATGTTGCTACAGGAGATACCTGGAGGAGTTCTGTCTCAAGGATTTGCTGTGGAACGAGCGCATAGGGCTCCAACGAGGAAGCCGCTGCCAGGCAATCCGCCTAGGCCGGTTATCGCCAAGATCCTTAACTATCGGGACCGGGAGAGGATACTGGAACACTTCCGCAAAGGTGGAACAATCAAGCGAGTGGAAGCAAACATAACAGCTTACCCGGACTATACCCTGATGGTGCAGCGGAGCCGAATGAAATTCGGGGCTGTTAAGAGGAGACTGAGGGAAGCGGGCCATAAGTACATGCTACTTTACCCGGCGAAATTGAAAGTTTTTCATAAGAACAGGACCTTGTTTTTTGACACTCCGGAGGATGCCATGGGGTGGCTTGATATGCAGGGATGCCCCCAGGAGGCCGACATTAAGACGAGAGAAGGAGGCGGACGAGATAAGTAATGAGAGCACTGGAAGATGGTGCGGCTTAAGACTATGGGACTTGACTATAGTCAATGACGTGGCCTGTTAGTAGATGGGAACAAATTAGAATAGATAATGTATTGTGTGCACTGTGACTGTTGCTTTATTAAGGAGCCTCGTAGGGCTAATCCTCACACCCCCATTTAGTATTAATAGTTAAGTGGCCATTAGGGCGACTTCACCCTACTGAGCTCTGAGCGTACTAGGCAGGGCTAGATGTGGCGGTGCCTGAGATCCAGGGATGGAGCTGGGCAACAATTGGGGTGGGAGTTGTTGGGGAAGGGACGGGTGGGGGGAGGCGAGGGAGGTGGGGAGTTTGATGTGTATATAGTTTTGGGGAGTTTGAGTTTAAACACAAGCCTATATAGAATAGCCCTAGAATTGTATCTGTATTGCGCAGGTGGATGGGAGTGGCTGAGAGGGAGGGAGATGGGTACTGACAAGCTATGGGGGATCTTAGAATAGTGACGTGGAATGTCAGGGGACTTAACAGTTATTTAAAAAGGAATAAGGTCATGCTGTATTTGAAAAGACAAAAGATAGATATTGCATTGTTACAAGAGACGCATCTGACACGGGAAAAGTTGGAGTTGGTGAGGAGTAAATGTAAAGGTACTATAGTGGGGTCTTCATATTCAGCCTATGCTAGGGGAGTACTGGTCTGGGTGGCGCCACACGTCCCGTTCCAGCTAATACATGAAATAGTGGAAACTGAGGGGCGTTTAGTCATAGTGAGAGGGTTGGTGGAGAATAAAGAGGTGTGCATTGTAAACACGTACGCCCCCAATCAAAACACTGCGGCGTACTTCCGGACTATGTGCACCAACCTAGGTTTGTGGTGGGCAGCGCGGTGATCTGGGGAGGGGATTTTAATTGTGTGCTGAACCCCGAAGTAGACAGATCGGATAACAAGATGGTCATGCCCGCCCCGGCAGCTAGGGCATTGCAGACGTTGCTAGATGACTTCGAATTGGTAGATGTGTGGAGAACAAAGCTTCCTAACGAGAGGCAATATTCACATTACTCAGCCCCGCAGCAGTTGTATACTAGACTTGATTATGTTTTTGCCACGCCAGATGTAGTGATAGAGATCATTCACATAGAATATAAAGCGAGGGTCCTGTCGGATCACTCGCCCCTGGTTCTGGGGTGGCAATATTGCCGCCCTAGGGCGCGGATTCCGACATGGCGCCTCCGTGCGGAGGCGCTCAAAGATCCAGTTTTTAGAGAGGATATAAGAGATGAGATCATTAACTACTTTGAGGTGAATACAGGCAGTGTTGACTCGGCTGGGATACTGTGGGAGGCCTTTAAAGTGGTGATGCGGGGTGTGGCCATCGCTAAATCGAAAGGTCTGCAGGGGGGGGTGTGTCCTGGCTGGTTTACAAAGAGTGGAAGAGGAATTAGAAAGAGTACTAAAAAGTGGAAGCGTAGACACCGAGCTGGTGCTCAAACTACAGCAGCAGTGTGCGGAACACTGGGAAAGGCTCTGCAACCTTAATTACAAAAAGTACGTCGAGAGACAACATGCGGGTGGGGATAAAAAGGGCCGTCTCTTGGTGTGGTTATACAAGAGTGAAACCCCCAGGCCCCCGATTAGGACAATAACCAGAGAAGATGGTGAGGTAGTGGACACCCAAGAGGGAGTCAATAGGGAATTTGCGGATTATTATAGGGAACTATATGAGGACAGTGGAGGAGGCAGCCGGGATGAGATACTGGAAACCCTGCAGGATATAGGATTGCCCAAGATCAGTGCAGAAGAAAGAGAAGAACTAGATGCACCAATTACTTTGGAGGAGTTGGAGGAGGTTGTTAGGCAGCTGCCTACTAGTAAGACCCCGGGAGCAGATGGATTCCCTAGTGAATTTTATAAAGCATATAGGGCAGAAGTACTCCCCCCCCAATGTTGGAAATGCTGAATGAGGCGTTTGAAGTGGGATGGTTGCCGGAGTCGCTCAGAGAAGCGATCATAATACCGCTTCCTAAACCTAATAAACCTGGACATAGCTGTGGATCATACAGGCCGTTGTCGATGCTGAACTAGGACGGCAAGATATTGACGGCTGTCCTGGCGAATAGACTGCGGAAACTAATTAGCAAGTTAATACATCCAGACCAAACGGGCTATGTCCCGGACAGGAACATAACTCACAACCACAGGCGACTCCATCGGGTGATCGAATGGGGCTGTGACAATGAAGGAGAAATGGCAATTGTGTCTTTAGACGCAGTAAAAGCTTTCGACTCGGTTAGATGGCCGTGGCTGCTGGCGACTTTGGGAGAGTATGGAATGGGGCCGGGGTACATCAGGTGGGCGGAGATGCTGTATAGTGCGCCGCTAGCCAGGGTTCGAACAGGAACAGTGATATCTGAGAGATGGCAACTTAGCAGGGGCACTAGACAGGGGTGCCCCTGGTCCCCGATGTTGTACATTCTGGCTCTGGAGCCCCTGGCACTATACCTAAGGCAGCAATACGACACAATAGGTATTGAGGTAGGAGGGGAACGGCACCTGATATCCCTATACGCGTATGATTTGTTATTATACTTGAGATACCCGGAGGAAAATCTTCAGTATATTCTGGAGGTGATGGAAAGGTATGCGAGGCTGTCCGGTATAGCGGTAAATCCCCAAAAATCGAGCATTTTCCCGTTGGGCAGTTACAAGGGAACCTCTGTAGAAAGATTGCCGGTGTTACCGGTGCCATGGACTGTGGGCTCCTTCCGATACCTTGGAATAGATGTGTACCATACGGCGGAAGAGGAACATAGGCCTAATACCGAGATGGCCATTGGAAAAATCCGCAAATGTATGAGGTTTTGGGAGAAGTTGCCCTTAGCGATGATGGGACGGGGAGCGATGCTTAAGATGGTGGTTCTGCCTAGGCTCCTACATTATTTTAGTAATATTCCACACATGATTCCCAAGGGGTTTTTTGTTCAACTGAATGGTATGTGTAGAGACTTCCTGTGGCATGGTACCCGGAATAGAGTAGCGCTATGGAAGTTGCAGAATTTTCACGAGAAAGGGGGTATTAAAAACTACCAAATTTTGAGGTCTATTATATAGCGAGCCAATTACAATATGTGGCCAAATGGCTCTCTGATGAAGCGACCCCTGAATTTAGATTGTTTGGGCAGGACTGTACCCCGTTTTACCTGAAGGAAATTATCTGGTTGCCTGAGTCAGAAATGAAGGAGCGCCCGGGGATGATGAGGCTGGGGCGGAAAATGTGGCGTTGTGTATGTATGATGATGGGGGACCCGCTCCCTTGTTCCCCGCAGGTACCGCTGGTTGCTTTGGCGGGAGGGGATAAGCAACTGAGGGTGATTATCAGAACCTACTGGGAGTCGGTTGGGTTGGTAACGTTGGGAGATATATGGCAGGAGGGGACCATCAGGGATTTTGAAGGACTTGGGGAGGAGGCGGGATTACATGGGGGCCAGTATGTTACGTATCACAGGTTGGTGCGGAAGATTCGGATAACGTGGCCTGAGACAGTATTGGCGGAGGAACCAGACGCCATTATGGGGATGATATATGACACAGCTGAAGGGGGGCACGAGATCTCTAGATTGTATGAGATGGTAATGACTAAGGTTGGAAAGGAATTGACACATTTGAGATTGGACTGGGAAGCAGAGGTGGGAGCCCAAATGGGATGTGGGAGCGGGCCCTGGGATACCACAAGAAGGTATCTAGGAATGCCAGACTGCAGCAAATACAGCTGTACGTAACGCATAGAGCGTATATGACCCAGCTGAGGATATCTAAGTTCAGAAATGCTGGGAGACAGGCGTGCCCTAAGTGTGATGAGGAAAATGCTGATATGACACACATGTTTTGGTCATGCCCAGTAATCGAGGGTTTCTGGAGAGAAGTGGCACAAAAGCTAGCAGAGAAAGGGGTCAAGCTAGCCATTGACACGGCCTGGGCCTGCCTGTTGGGTGGGTTCCCTAGGCCACGAAAACTGAAGCATGTTGGGAAACTAAAACACTTGGCGTACGTGCTAGCAAAGCGAAGGATAGCTATGGGATGAAAAAAGTGTCATAAGCCACGGGCGGAGGTGTGGTGGAAGGAATTACAGAAATGGGCGGAGGCTGAAACGGTGGTATGGCAAGAGGCAAGTAGCATGTCTTGGGAGGAAGAAGTGGGTACCCTGATGGCATGGAAAACATTGATATCTGGACTATTTGGAACAATATTAGATCCAGAGGAATCTGATGAAAATGACGCCCTGCCGCGTGTAGTGAGAGTGAAGGTCAAACAGGCTCGTAAAGGGGGTGGGATCAGGGGGGCAGTGAGCAAAGACCAATTGATGTTAATGTAATAGTTGTGGATTGCACTGCGTGTTTGGTTTGTATTGTTGGTTGTGTTGAAAAATTAATAAAATTATTTAAAAACGTGAGAAAAGGTAGAAAACCTCTGAGTAGGTGCAGTTGGTAGTTGGACTTTTTGGAGATGTCTGAGATGTGAGAAGAGAAGGAGAGTGGAGTCGAGGATGACAGCAAGAGTGTTTGCTTCATTGGAAGGGGAGGGCGAAGGGCCAAAGGAGGCAGGCCAGTGAGAAAGCGGGAAGATACGAGCAGGGATCCCAATGAGTACGATCTCTGTTTTACTGGCATTCAGGCAGAGATCATTAGCAGCACACCAAGCCTGAATTGCGGATAGACAATCAGGGATGATCAAGGAGGAGGAAGAGGCCGAGGGTAGCCTGAAAGAGAGCTATGTGTCATCCGCATAACACTGAAAGTTAAAGGTACAGATCCTGTGGGCCAATGGGGCCCTGTAGATATTGAAGAACCAGGGGGAAAGGTTACATCCACACCTAGAGAGAGTGGTAGAGGAGAGAAAGGGCCCAAGTTCCACCTGGAAGGGTTGGTCAGAGAAAAAGGAAGCAAGCCTAATCTGTGATGCCCAAGGTATCACGGAGACTGGTGATCAGGATGTTGTGGTTTACCGTATCGAAGGCAGAAAAGAAGCCAGGAAGAATGAGAAAAGAGGGAGAGTTAGAGTCGAGATTTGAGAGCAGGTCTTCATGGGTGTTCAGAAGAGCAGTTTCCATGCCTCTGGATGCTCCAATGCCAGACTGATGGTTGTGCAGACAACCAACAGATTCAGTATGGAGGGTTAGTTGAGTGATAGCCAGCTTCTCCAGGAGTTTTCCCCGGAAGGGAGTAATGGAGATTGGGCGATAATTTGCCAGGAATGGATGGGTCGGTGGAAGGTTTTTCGAGCAGAGGGTGCACGAGAGAGTGCTTGAGAGGAGAGGGGAAAACTCCATTGGCGAAAGAGAGGTCAGCCAAGGCTGGAGCGAGAGTGTCAATATTGTCCTTGATGGTTTGGAGGGGCAGGGGTCCACCTGTTTGGAAGAGGCTTTCATAGATTGGACTTGTCTAGAAACCTCATCAGGTGTGACAGGGGAGAGGGAGGAGACAAAAGGGGGAAGAGGTGGTGCCAGCCGAGGGGGGCCCAAGAGATGTTGGTGCAAGGGGGGGAGCAGAGGAGAGAGAGGACAAGATGTCCTGTGTTCTGGTGGTGAAATGTGTGGCAAGGGCAGAGCAAAGAGCCTGGGTAGGTGTAATAGAGGATGCAGCTGCGGTAGGGTTGGCCAGTTCCTTGCAGACTTTGAAAAAGAAGCTTGCTCCCATCTGTAGATTTAGGATAAAATAGGTGTTTTTCAAACCCTTTTTGAAGCTCAATAACCACCCTTGAACTGTGGTCACTTGTGTCCATCTTACTGTTGGTACCATGTCTTCCTTAGAGAATGCATTCTGTATTCATAAAGTACTATTATGGAGGAGCACAAAAACGACAGTAATCTTCTTTATATTTCTATTATGACATACATTGCATCGTCTTTCACAGATGTTATGGTGACCGAGCAGACAAAATGAAATTAGGTAAGTCATTTTGAATTACGCATCCAAACAAAATGCTCATAGTACGCTAGAAAAAAAAAACTGAAATACAGTGGAATACGACTCCTTTGGGCAATGGGTATCCTCCATCTCTCACTCCTTCATACTTATATCATCTCAACTACTACATATGAAAGATTCACAGGTAGTGACTTGATGCATGTGTAGATTTTGACTATTTTCAACAATGTACTTATTGTTATGAACTATTCTAAAATGTTATGTTATATTAAAAGGTTCTTATACCGCGCACTGTCACCACTTACGTGGTTCCTTGCTGCTCAGGTGGACCTGTAAAGCAAGAAGGTAGGGGTGAGTCAGCAGGACTCAGCGGGAAAAAGGAGCAAGAAAGCTGTGATGTGCTGTTGGCAGCTTGACACGGTTCGCTGAGCGTCGGTTTGGTTGGTAGCCATCATGTTGTGTGGGACTATGTGTGGTTTGTTTCGTTGTTGTGGTGGTGTTGTGAAGTGCATGCGGTTTGTTGTGCACTATTGGTATGGTTGTGTTTAGTTCGGAGTTTGAGAGGCGTATGAAGAACGATGAGGTTTTTTTTGTAGGGTTGGTTAACGGCGGTGCTTTATCCTACTTTATCCTACACCATCTGTTTTGATTGATTGCTGCACATATCAGTTCCCCTGTCGTGTATTCTGGTGTGCTACACTTGCCCCTCCCATGTTGTGTGCAGAAGAGTGGTCCTCAATGGGCCATTCCTTCCCCTCTAGTAAATTTTGGTGTGCCGCAATTACCACCCCCCTGCCCAGCTGCCCTGCGGTTTCATCGAGGGTGGGATGTGTTCCCTGTGGCCCATCAGTTCTGATCTGGGTGTCTCCATCTCACCTTTTTTATCTAAGGTTCTCTATCAGTGGTCCAATTGAGTCAGACCCATCTCTCTCTCCTGTTTCCCGTTTGACCATCTATAGGAAAGGGTACACCTAGGTCTCCTTCCCATTTGGACTGCTCTCTTCTACCCTGCACTTCATTCTGGCTCGGCATACCCTCCAGTCTTTCTCCGTTGCACGTTCATTCATGGTGAGTCGATGTTGTTCATTCAAATTGCTCCCGTTCAGAGTTGAAGAGACAGGTTTTTAGAAGTTTTCAAAATTTTAGGTGGTCATTCATAGTTCGTGTTTCTTTGGGGAGAGCGTTCCAAAGTTCAAAGGTCCAAAACTCTTAAAAAATCAAGGACATTAAAACAGCTCTGGAACAAAGCATCCCCAAACCAAAGAATTCCACGATTGCCCAAAGATCAGATTAACATGATAGCCAGCTTCACCAGTGTATACAATGTAGCTTGAAAAGTGGGATTGTTCAGAACTCAATCAAGGGGGTAATCAATCACCATAAAAACGACCACCATGTTCTGGCTTAGATATCAGAAAGACTAGAAAAATACAACTACAAGAATATGCAGAAAGGGGAAAAAAAATAAACCGACCATTCTCCCCTTTGGGAATACCAAAATGACCCTAATTAAAAAAAGGAAATTCTCAATCCCATAGATTTCCGGCATGCTATCTTATTACTTTTATACCAGTTAGCAGCTTAGGACACTACTCATTACTGTTCATCCAACCATCTGAAAAGTGAAATCCCATCACAGTCACAAAATACCTGGGATCTATACTGGAACAGTTAGATATGTTTTTTTTTTACTCTGTATTTCGGTTGACTGTGTAACTGTCTATACAACTAAGCCATCCTACTTTCAAAACTTGGCAAAAAAAGCCTAAAGACTTAGTTGCAGTTTTAAACAAGAGACAGCAGCAGGGCACAAAATCTGCCCTAGCATGTAACTGTATTTTGTCAAGGAAGACATGGTATGCTATGTGTATGTGCTTACTTGAGATGACGAGTTGACTGATTGGCTAGTCGTTTTTCAACTTGAAAGGCTTACCCGTAGAACACAGTACACCAGAAACTAATATCTGTACTGGCTGCCCATCAGAGAATCAACTAAAAGGCTATTTGCGTGATCCACAAAGCCTACTGGAAATAAGACGCAAAGTATCTCTTTCAATCCAGCACTACTCAACTATAAGAAAAGCACACATCTCTTCCTTATTTCAGCTACAGAAGGCCTGCACAAAAGGAACCAAGCTAACCATTCAAGGCCCACAACTATTGAACAAGCTACCATTTGATATTAGACTTTAAGACCTGTAAAAAAAAGATGTAAGAGGGATATTTAAAAAAAAAAATGTATACATGGGCTACACTTAATCACCAGCACAAACAGCCCCCTCCAGCTCTTGGTTGTACAGATCCTTTTAACCTTCCCACCCCCATACTCTATCATAACCCCATTGTGCATGATATCAAACAGTGAAGACGGACAAGTGATCACAGGGTGTTTATTGAACTTGAATGGGTTGGTTGAATGCCTATCTAACCTAAATCTAAGGATGGAAGCAAGCTACGACCATCAAATAATAAAGCAGTCCTAGTCGAGTCTCTGACAAAATAAAAGGGCCTATACTAATAAACCTATTGGTAATCCTTACTTCTAAATACAAAAGGGTGTGGGACTGGAAGGTGATTTGGAGGTGGCACAGAAGAATTTAGCGGTTTCTAAGAGTACAGATGATAGGAGAGTGGTTGGACAGCTCAAGGAACTGCTCAAACAAAAAATGGATATACAATATGAAAAGGGCATGTTCTTATGAAGCAAACATTCTGGGAGCAGGGTGACAAGAATGGGAAACTTCTGGCGAATAGGTTGCGGGGCCTAACGGATAACTCTTTTGTTCAGAAACTGACAGACAATGATGGTAACCATATTTTCAAAAAAAGTGAGATTTGTGAAGGTTTCAGAACATTTTATGATACATTGTATCTTGAGGATCAATTTCCGTCTCAGGCTGATATGGACACATTTTTTGATAAAATTGCCATGCCGAGTTTAAGTGCAGATCAGTCTGCGGTGGTGGATAATCCTACTACGGAGGAGGAACTATTGGTGGCAATTAATCAACTTAATGAGGGTAAGTCGCCAGGTATGGATGGTCTCCCGGTAGAATTTTACCAGACGCTGAGTGGTGTACTGATACCATTCCTGTGCACCCTATACAATGGTTTCATGAGAAACGGGATAGTTTGCCTCACTATGAAAGAGGCTTGTGTGGTCGTCCTTCCAAAACCAGGGAAAGATGGTAAAAGATGTGAGACTTATAGGCCGGTTTCGCTTCTGAATGTGGACCTCAAGATTTTTACTAAGATTTTAACTAATAGACTGGATGGGTGTATTGGTAAACTGATTGGTAGTTCGAAGGTGGGATTTATGAAAGGGTGGTATGGCTAAGACCATATTAGGACGTTGATTGATGTTATGAATTTGCCGTAGACAAAAGTTCGAGATACCCTGTTGCTTTTTATGGATGCGGAAAAGGCCTTTGACAGGGTCAATTGGTCTTTTCTTTACCACACTCTTAGGAGGATGGGATTTGGTACCACATTCGTTAATGCTATACGCGCATTGAATTCTGATATTAGTGCAAGGGTGTGGGTTAATGGGGCTATGTCCTCTTCCTTCTTGTTATCTAGGGGGACTAGACAGGGTTGTCCTTTAACTCCGTACCTGTTTAATCTGGCACTGGAACCCCTCATTTTGTACTTGCAACAGGAACAGGGCCTTCATGTTCTTAGGTTTGGAGATAATGAGGTAAAAGTTCTGTGCTACGCTGATGACATGACTATTGTGTTGTCTAATCCAGCGAAGGGGTGTGTGAGACTCAAAAGGATAGGTAGGTCGTTTGTCGGGCCATAAAATAAATTGGGGGAAAATGGTAGCCTTCCCTTTGGATAATGATATCCCACGAGGTGTCTTTGGTTCTTGGAACTGCCGCTGGGAGACGGGGGCTGTGAAGTACTCAGGTGTTTACTTGGTCCGAGACTTGAAGTGAATGACGACTTAATGTGTTACGAATATTGGGGGTAATTAATAGGGACATAATTGAGGTGCAACCGGTTGAGGATGGGGATATGGGCCAAAATCAATGCTATTAAAATGGTTCTTTTACCAAAAATTCTTTACATCATACAATCCATCCCCCTAAAATTCACGAACAAAAATATTGGCTCCTGTTGACAAAGCATTCCAGGGTTTTCTTTGGGGAGTTGGTAAACGACCTAGAATACCTAAATATATTTTGAAATGTCCTGTGAAGGATGGGGGGTTTGGTTACCCAGACTTAACGAAATATTGCATGGGTTTTCTGTTGAAAAAATAATAGACCTCATACTTCTCTGCTGGCCATGACTATGTTCCTAATTGGAATATTATTGAGAGTTCCCAATTTTTGCCTTATGCCCTTAGAGATATATATTCTATGTGGAAAGTACCGGTTTCAGTGAAGAAGTTGCCTGCAATGTGCGCTAATAAGGAGGCGATGTTGCGCTTTATTGAAATTGATGGGGGAAATGCTTGGATGCATTATGATGCTTCTTTGTGGCATAATGTGGGTTTGCAGTTAGCGAACAATCCCTTATGCAGGAAGAGCTGGATCAATAGGGGCATTCTTCGTATTCGGGATGTGTGGTTGGACGGTTGCATGATTCCCTTTGACCAACTGAGAGCACCTTTTGGGATTGGTGCTAGAGAGAAAAGTCGTTATGATGCTTTGAACGCACTGTTAGCTGAGCGGACAGGAATGATGGATGGCGGGGTCATGGAGGAGAGACCCCCATTGTGTGGACTTCTCCGTTCGGCCTCTTATGTGGTTTCCACGTACATGGGATTAATGCCGTTGGATGAAGCGCATGTGAGGGCTTGGGATAGGCTTTGCCTGTCCTGGACAGATGAAGTTGGTGCGGATATCCCCGTCGAAGAGTGGACCTATTTACTCCATGTGGGGGTACAGGCAAAGATGGATTTGCAATTGAGATATATTCGACAGAGGATCCTCTATAGATTATATTGGACGCCGTCTAAAATGGCCAGGTTGGGTCTTTCAGACTCTGATTCATGTTGGGGATGTGGCTGTAGTGGGGGCTCTTTGATGCATAAGTTATGGATGTGCTCAAGAGTTTCTGATTTTTGGTCCAATGTATTGGACAGGTTAGATCTTGTGTTGGAAGAGAAGCTTCCGCGCACATTCCTTTCGACCATTTTGTTGTCCAACAGGGAGAGAGGGGACCGGGCTAGGAAGGGTGCAGATTGGATTAACAGATTTCTGGTTTTGGCTATGAAACAGATCTTGCGGGTTTGGAAGTCTAGAAAGAAGCCTGGTGTGGATAACTGTATTTTTCCCATGCAAGTCTTGTTGAAATACGATAAGGTTATGCTTTTTGGTCAAGGAAGGGAGGGACGTTATCGTCGGATTTGGGGGCCTTTTAATGACCTATTATCACGGATTTCCCCCTTTATCACCCGAGTTCGATCCTTGCAGGAATTCTTGGAAGGAGCCTTCTTGCGTACGGATCAGGTTTTGTACAAGCTCGCGCAAGCCTCTTCTGGTTCCAGCGTGCGTTCAGCATCCAGGGGTACTCGGAGTCTCCGGGAAGTCCAGGAAACGGGGGAGGTGTACTCGGAGGCGGTACACGAGAATCAAGGCAGAGTAAGGAGGGAGGAAGGGAAGAGGGGGAAATCGAGGGTCCGGGAACCAGGAAACAAGAGATTAGTTACAGCGAACTACGGAGCACACATCTAGCCACTGCAAGTGGTAGCGTTGAGACGCGTGGGGGCGTGGTCTCTTTGTAGAATGAGCTACGTCTGACGTGGAGGCTGGTGGAGAGCGTACCACGTTAGACGGCCATGTTGGAAGTACCAAGGAGTGCAAGCCCCGTTGTGACAGACTAGAAAGTCCAAAAGGGATGCGTTCTATGGATCATGACAGCATGTCTCCTCCGAAAACCTGTCCCACCAGGTTTGCCCGGGTGTATGAGATGATATCTTCTGAGCAATCGAGGGGTATTCAGATTTGAAAATGGTTCCCAAGTTCTTTCACTAGGAGGATATCCTTTCCACTCAACCAGGTATTGAAGTTGACCCAATTTATACCTGGAGTCGCATATTGTGGATACTTCATATTCCAGCTGGTCGTCCACAACCATGGGGTTGGGTCTGAAGGACTTCCGGGAGGACTGGACGAAAGGTTTTAATAAAGAAGTGTGAAAAACTGGATGAATCTTCTTCCAGGAGTTGGCAATTTGAGCCGGAATGTCACTGGGTTTATGATTTCCTTTATGGAAAAAGGGCCATAGTACCGGGGAGCCAGTTTGTTTGGTCGTAAATGTCGAGGCAGTAGTTTCGAGGACAGCCAGACCTTATCACCGAGTGCATAAGAAGGTCCTGGTTTTCTTTTGGAGTCTGCATAACGCTTGGTGTGAGTTTGGGCCTTTTCTAAGTGTTCTTTGGCTTCCTTGTGTACGTTGATGAGAGTTTCAATCCAGGAGTCGACTGTTGGTACTGGTGTGGGATGTGGGAGAATGGAAGGTAGAACCGAAGGGTGGAATCCTTGGCTGCAAAAAAAAGGGCTGGTCTTGACTGCGGAGTGATCAGAATTGTTGTAGGCGAATTCAGCCACAGGTATTAAAAGTGACCAGTCGTCCTGTACCTTGGTAGCCAAACAACGAAGGTACTGCTCCAGGGTCTGGTTCACACATTCGGTAGCTCCGTTAGTCTGTGGATGATAACCTGAAGAGAGGGCACGTTGGATTCCTAGAATACGGCATAAGTGTTTTCAGAATTGAGAGATGTATTGAGGTCCCCTGTCTGATATGATCTTGGAAGGGAGTCCATGCAGTCGAAATATGTTTTCCAGGAAGATGCCAGCAAGTTGTGAGGAAGATGGCAATTTGTACAATGGTGTAAAATGAGCCATGTGGGTGAATAAATCAATCAATGGTGACCATGATAGTCATGTAACCTCTGGATGGTGGTAATTCCACAATAAAGTCCGTAGTGATGAATTCCCAGGGCCTAGACAGTGGCGTAGGTTGAAGTAGGAGACCTGCCGGTTTCTTGTTATGCTTGTTTTGATTGCAGACTGCACAGGCTTCAATGTAGTGCTGAACGTCAATTTTCATTTTAGGCCACCAAAATTGTCTTTGTATGAGACGGAGGGTGTTGGTGACGCCACGATGTCCGGAGTGAAGGGTATCGTAACAGAGGTTAATAATCTGTTGTTGTAGTCTCGGTGTGGGAATGACCAGGCCATTATCCTTAAACAGGTACCCATCTCTTGTTCTAAGATTCCATTGATTCTTCCCTGTAAATTCCTTCCAGATCTCAGAGGACTGGGTTTGCATCTGAATGTCTTCCAGGAGACTGATTGCTTGGGCTACAAAAATTGTGTGGGGAAACATCTTTGGGAAGGACCGATCTTCAAGAGTTTCGTAGTCGGGACGTCGGGATAAGGCGTCCACAACAATCATGTTCTGTGATCCGGAGACATGATGGATGTGGAACTGGTACTGGGCAAAGAAGAAGGCCCAACAGGCTTGACGACGATTCCTACATTCCAAAGATTGTAGAATTTGAAGATTTCGATGGTCCGTACGGATTTGAATAGGATGTTTTGCTCCCAGAAGTAGATGACGCGATTCTGTGAAGGCTTGACGGATGGCTACCAGCTCCTTTTCCAAGACGGAATAATGGGTCTCGCTGGGAGTCAGGGTTCGTGAAAGGTAAGCA
The DNA here is from genome assembly GCF_040938575.1 of Ambystoma mexicanum. Taxonomy (NCBI): domain Eukaryota; kingdom Metazoa; phylum Chordata; class Amphibia; order Caudata; family Ambystomatidae; genus Ambystoma; species Ambystoma mexicanum. The sequence goes on along the minus strand of NC_090926.1, from coordinate 692,702,598 downwards.
ATGGGATATTCTAATTTGTCCTCGAATTCCTGTTTTAGCACTGCTCCTATGGCATAGTTAGAGGCATTCGTCTCCACTAGAAATGGTTGATTAATATCAGGTTGAGCTAGAATGGGGGCTTGAGTAAACTCTGCTTTTAATCATTGGAATGCCTTATCTTGAGCTGATGTCCAGAGAAAGGGAGTATCTTTCTTCAACAATGCAATGGTCAGTTGAACTATCTCAGAAAAGGACGGTATGAATTTCCAGTAAAAGTTGGCAAGCCCCAGGAAGGATTGAATCTGTTTCACAGTAGTGGGAACAGGCCAAGATATTATTGCTTTTACCTTTGAGTGGTCCATTCCAATTCCTTCTGGACTAAGGACAAATCCTAGATAGTGAACAGTAGAGACATGAAAAAGGCATTTCTCGGGTTTAGCTAGGAGTTTGTGTTCACGTAGCCTTTGTAAGACTGCATTAACATGTGCTTCATGCTTTAGACGGTCCTTGGGAGTAAATCAAGATATCGTCCAGGTAAACTATGACGAAGAGGAACAGCATGTCAGAAAACACCTGATCCATGAAACGTCGGAAGACAGCTGGGGCATTAGCGAGTCCGAAGGGCATGACCAGGTATTCAAAGTGACCAAAGGGTGTTCTAAAGGCTGTTTTCCATTCGTCTCCTTCCCTGATATGGATCAAATGGTAGGCACCCCTGAGATCCAATTTCGTGAATACTACAGCTCCTCTCACCGCTTCCAGGATATCTGAGATTAAGGGCGATGGGTAGCGGTCCTTGAGGGTGCATTGATTTAATCCAAAATAATCAAGACAAGGCCTAAGCTCTTTAGCGTCTTTCTTGGGAACAAAAAACAACGAAGCTCCAGCTGGAGATTTGGATGGTTTTATGGTGCCATTTTCAAGGTTGGTATCCAAGTATTCTCGGAGGGCCCTTTTTTCTGGTTCGGCTAAAATGAACATCCTTCCAAAGGGAATCACTGCTGAAGGTTCTGTATCAATAGCGCAGTCTTCAGGTCTGTCAGGGGGTAGGGCCTGGACTATAGCAGTTGAAAACACGTCAGCATATTCCTGATAGGCCTTGTATGATATTTGAAACCATGAATGGGCCTTGCTGGTCTGTTGGCGTGCCTTCGGAAGATGTTGAGGATAATCCAGGAATAGACAGCGAGACATGCAATGCTCAGAACCAAGAAACAAGGATCCTGCTGCCCAGTTGATATATGGGTTGTGCTTCCGTAACCAGGGCAGTCCCAGTACCATTGGGTAATGAGTTGACTTTATGATGTCAAATTTGATCACCACTTGATGATGGTTTACCGAGAGTTGGATCTCTTTGGTTTGTAAGGTTATGGGTCCTGAAGATAGAGGTGTCTTCCGTCGATCGCCTCCACAGGTTGCATGATGCCTCGAGTTTCATATGGAATGTGGTGGCTAAAGACCCAATCTTGATCTATGAATATCCCCATGGCCCCACAATCCACCAAGGCCAAAAAGAGGTAGGTCTCATTCTTGGATGGCGATAGAAAGGCCTGTAGAATCACTAGGTTGCTCTGTCCAGGAGAGTTCAAGGATGGAATAGATGTGGAGCAAATATCTCTCTCCCGAAGCCTTGCTCCATCTAGGATCGGGAGCTGGCGTTTCCCGAACTCTGTGGAGGGGCTAGAGGACACTCTCTAACTAGATGTTTATCCGAGGCACAATACATACATAACCCCGTGTGGATCCTTCGCATCCTTTCTTGCGGGGATATGGGTCCACGGAAAGCCCCTAATTGCATGGGTTCTGGATAGTTAACAGAGGCAGGAGTAGGGTCCGACTTCGAGGAGGTCTCAATGGAAACCTTCTGGAAGGGCATCTTGGTTTTATTCTTCTCTGCCTTCCTTTCCTGGATACGAAAGTCTATCTGCATAGCGAGATCCATAAGGGCCTGGAATGAACTTGGGCGAGCCACTCTGGCTAGATCATCTTTGATGTCTTCATTTAGCCCCCTTCAGAAAAGAGTAAAGCATGCTTCTGAGGACCAATCCGCTTCTTTAGCCAATTGTTTAAATCGTGTTACATATGTAAGCATGTCCTGGGAACCTTGCTGGAAATCAAGTAGACGTTCCTGGGCGCTAAAGACCTGTTCTGGGCGGTCAAACATGGTCTTAAGGGCCTGTATAAATCAGTCGTAATCATCCAGGAGGGCATCTCCAGAATTGACTAAAGGTGTGGCCCAGGTAAGTGCATTTCTGGAGAGGTGCGAAATTATAAGGCCCACCTTAGCCCTGGGGGTAGAAAAGTAGTAGGGCTTAAAGGTAAAGTGGACTAAACAGGAGTCAAGGAATCCACGAAGGGTTTTTGCAGACCCATCGTATTTATCTACAATGCCGCCCAGTAGTACGCTTTCCTTTGTAGCGGAATCACGGGACAAAACTAATTGTTTTAAAGCAGCATTTTCCACGTTCAGATTCTGCACCTCGGTCGTTAATTCTTGCATGCGACGCATGAGATCCTGAACGGCCGCCTCCATGTCCGATTCAACTTCGGTCGTTTGGCGTCTCAATCTGTCACGGATTTCCCCCTTTCTCACCTGAATTCGATCCTTGCAGGAATTCTTGGAAGGAGCCTTCTTGCGTACGGATCGGGTTTTGTACAAGCCTGCGCGAGCCTCTTCTGGTTCCAATGTGCGTTCAGCGGTACTCTGAGTCTCCGGGAAGTCCAGGAAACAAGGGAGGTGTACTCGGAGGCGGTACACGAGATCCGGGAATCAAGGCAGAGTAAGGAGGGAGGAAGGAAAGAGGGGGAAATCGAGGGTCCGGGAACCAGGAAACAAGAGATTAGTTACAGCGAACTACGGAGCACACATCTAGCCACTGCAAGCGGTAGCGTTAGACGCACAGGGACGCGTGGTCTCTTTGTAGAATGAGCTACGTCTGACGTGGAGGCTGGTTGAGAGCATACCACGTTAGACGGCCATGTTGGAAGTACCAAGGAGTGCAAGCCCCGTTGTGACAGAGACCAGGAAGTCCAAAAGCGACGCGTTCTATGGATCATGACACCTATATGGTTGATTATGTTGATTCCAGTGTCTGATGGCCTATTCTTTGAACGGGGGGGTGGTAAAAGGACTGTTTAGTTGTGTGTTTTTATGTTGTTTTGTCTTTGTGGTTGTGTGTCCTGAATCTTTTATAGAGTTCATATTGGTTATTTTACAATTGTTATGGGGGTCCATGTTTGACATTTGTTTATCTTCAGTTCTGCGGGTTTTTTGAGTTTTACGATTTGGACCATTTGTTATGGTATGATTGTTGTGTTAAATCTTGTTTTATAAAATGTTAAATAAAGAGTTTAAAAAAAAAAATGTCAGGACGGTTGAGCAGTTAGCTTTCCTTCCCCACGTTTTCAGCATGGGGCAAGGCAGCACGTACGATCTTCGCACACGCTGGCTTCTCTGCCATGAGGATACAGTTCAAAGCAAAGATATGAGGGCTTTTCTGCCAAAGTCTCTTTTCCTTCAACAGTCTCTTACTGCAGAGGGCCTGTTCTAACAAACAAATATCAAAGTTCCATTCCTATCAGGATCTTCACATGCACAAGTTCTCGCTTCCAGTGTTTATTATGGGTCTCCCTCCTCCAGGCTTGAACCCCTTTTTACCACAATGTTTACACTTGGTCTCGCTCGTTCAGGCTCGTACCATGGATCACGCTTGTTTGGAATCGAATCCTCTTGATAACAAAATCGAAGACTTTTGAATGTGCAATGCGTTTTGCTGAAACCGTTGCAGGACAACTTCGATTCACTTAACACAATCTTCATATCAATCCTTTGGCTTTCGTTTTGCTTGGCGGGATACCTTACAGAGCCCTTCGATTGAGCACACTCACAGTGCCGGACCACTTTGTTAACAGTATCGTATCTTTCCTTCTCAAATGCAAACATTCATCAGTAGTTTAGCTTTACTCACATCTTTCATCACACACATTTAAGAATGTTCGTTCCAGCGCTCATTATACAATGTTGCTGCTTGCAACCTTGACTTCAACACAGACCGTTCTTGCATCGGTCTCCCCAACTCACTGTCTGTGTTTTTTAAAAAAAATAGTTTTTATTAATTTTAACAACACAAACAACCACAGTCAACCAGACAATAAACAGCAGTCATAGATACAACAATAATATGACATGTTCATTGCCTCCTCCTTAGTCCCCCCATCCCCCTGAGCTTACTCCACTACTTCATCTGTCCTTATATCCTCTAAGGGTGTGCTCCTTCCTGTGCCTGTCGAGGAGTCCTCTTCCCCCTGAGCCGGTCTGGGCCGGCTCAAATAGTGTGGTGCCTAGGAGCCTCCAAGCCATCAATGCCTCCCCCAGGTCATCCCCACTTCTGCCGACTGCCTCCCTCCACACCGATGTCTCTGCGTCCATCCATTTCTGGAGGTCGTGCCACCACACTTCCACCCTAGGTCTACTGGCCGCTTTCCAGCCCATGGCAATTCTGCGCTTGGCCAGTATGCAGGCCAAGTCCTTTAGTTTACTCACATGTTTCATCTTGCGTGGTCTAGGATACCCTCCCACCATGCACGCCCACAAAGGTTCCACTTCCAGTTTGATCCCTTTCTCATTCAAGCGGTGGGCTATCTCCTCCCAAAATCTCCTTATTTCAGGGCATGCCCAGAACATGTGCATCATTCCTGCATTCATCTCCCCACATCTAGAAAATGTTTGTATCCCGGCATTCTGAAACCTTGCAATCCTTTGAGGGGTCATGTACGCTCTATGGGTAATATACAACTGCATTTGCTGCAATCTCGCATTCCTAGCCACTTTTCTGTGATACCTCTGGACTCTCACCCACAACTCGTCACCCATAGGCTCTCTGGCTTCCTCTTCCCAGTCCCATCTCAGCTCGAGCACCCCTTTACCAAACCTGGACATGAGTAGTTCGTAATTTCGGGTGACCTCATGGCCTCCATCTGACACGTCGTAAATTGTTTCAGTGGTCGTGTCGGGCTGACCTTCCAACTCCGTATCTGCCCATGTGTCTTTTACCATCCACACCAGCCTGGTATAAGAGATATGTTGTCCCCAGTGCAGCCCGGTATCTTCTACTAACGTGTCAAATTCCACTGCCTTCCCATCCTGCCATATATCCCCCAACGTTGCGATGCCATTTGGTTCCCAGTGTCTCCGGATCACCTTTCGTAGTTGCACATCCACCCCGTTCAGTGCTACTAACGGTATCTGCGGGGAACACGAGGCAGGGTTCCCTATAGACTGGCACGCTCTCTGCCCTATCATACCACCCAAGTCCCAACATCCCTGTGCACCTCCTTTGCTGAGATTTCGGCAACCAAATTCACTCTTTCAGAAGGAACGGGGCACATTCCGCCTTCAATAGTCTAGATTGTGGTGTTGAGTCATCCGATAACCATCTGGCCACATATTGTAATTGGCTAGCTAGAAGATATCTCAAAGTTTGGCAGTTTAACACCCCCCCTGTCATATGTGTTGTGCAGTTTCCATAGCGCTACCCTGTTCCTAGCGTTGTGCCATATGAACCCCCTGCACAAGCTATGAAGCTTGACAAAGAACCGTTTGGGTATCATGTAGGGTAGGTTCCCAAAATAATGCAACAACCTAGGCAACACCACCATCTTTAGCAATGCCACTCTCCCCATCATGGTCAGGGGGAGCTTGGCCCAGAACTTCATACAGCGTTCAATTTAAGTCACTGCTTTCTCTGTGTTATGTTTATATTCAACCTCGGCCGTATGATATACATCTATCCCCAAGTATCTAAAGGTCACCGTTTCCCACTGTATTTGGAGTACCGGCAGCTCCTCCAGTGTTAACCCTTTGTACCTGCCCAGGAGAAATATACATGACTTCTTAGGATTCACTGTTATTCCAGAAAATGCTGCAAATCTGTCCATCACTTCTAGGATGAATTGTAAGTTCTCCTCAGGGTATCTTAGATTCAGCAACATATCATCAGCATAAATAGATATCCGGTGTAGCCCTCCCTTTGTAGCAATACCCACTGCACCATACTGTTGGCTCAAGTATATCACCTGGGGCTCTAGTGCCAAGATAAACATCGGGGACCACGGGCATCCCTGTCTGGTGCCTCTACCAAGTTGCCACCGGTCAGAGATGATTGCTCCCGTCTTAACTCGAGCTAATGGGGCGCTATACAGCAGTTGCACCCACCTCAAGTACATTGGCCCCATCCCGTACCCCCTCAAGGCCACCATTAGCCAGGGCCACTTGACAGAGTCGAAGGCCTTCACCGCATCTAACGATATTATTGCGGCCTCCTGTAGGTCTTCTGCCATATGTCCAATGATGTGGTGGAGCCTCCTGAGATTATCAGATATATGCCTGTGCAGGACATACCCGGTCTGATCAGGGTGTATGAGTCTATTAATGACCGGTCTCAGCCTATTCGCCGCTATCTTGCTGTCTTGATTAAGCATGGATAGCGGTCTGTATGACCCACAATTTTTAAGGAGCGGGATGATAATCGCCTCCCTCAGCGATTCTGGCAGTACCCCTTTCTCCAATGCTTCATTTAGCATCACCAGCAGCGGGGGGAGCAGTTCTGCTCTGTGTGTTTTATAAAACTCACTGGGGAGTCCGTCCGCCCCTGGAGCCTTACCGGTGAGCAAGAGTTTGATCACTGCCTCCAACTCCTCTAACGTAATCGGGGCCTCCAAGTTCTCCCTTTCTGATATCTCCAATTTGGGAAGGCCAATGTCTTCCAAAGTATCTATTATATCCTTCTCCGCCTCACCACCTGTATCTTCATACAGTCGTTGATAGAACTCTGCAAAACCATTGTTCACTTCCTCTTCAGTGTCGAGTTTTTGCCCGTCTTTGCCCCATATTGCTCCGATTGTCTGCCTAGGCTTTTCACATTTGTATAACCAGGCCAACAGCCTGCCCGGTTTATCCCCCCCAGTGTGCTGTCTTTCGATATATTTTTTATAGTTCAAATTACATAATCTCTCCCAGTACTGCTCACAATCCTGTTGTAACCTAATCTCCTCAGTCTCCTCTGGGGTGTGCCCTCCCTTATGCATAAATTCCTCTAGTTTCTCCTCTGCTTCATGTAATCCTCTAGTGATCTCACCCGGCAGCCCTTTGGATGTAGACCTCGTTACTCCCCTCACTACCACTTTAAATGCCTCCCATAATGTACCCGTTGACTCCACACTCCCGGTGTTGAGTTCGAAGTATTCTATCTCCTTTTTCAAGTCTTCTCTAAACATTGTGTCTTTCAAGGCCTCGGCCCGATGCCATTTGGTTCCCAGTGTCTCCAGATCACCTTTCGTAGTTGCACATCCACCCCGTTCAGTGCTACTAACGGTATCTGTGGGGAACACGAGGCAGGGTTCCCTATAGACTGGCACGCTCTCTGCCCCATCATACCACCCAAGTCCAACATCCCTGTGCACCTCCTTTGCTGAGATTTCGGCAACCAAATCCACTCTTTCAGAAGGAACGAGGCACATTCAAAAAGTGGAATTAACGAAAATGTGCAGATTTTGTGCAATAAAATTTTCATTTGGCACTTTAAAGGAAGGACCTTCACCATCAGGAGTTCTTTCATTCTTTTGAATGACATTTGATTTGTTAAGGTGAGTCCTAAATAAGGTAAGCTAATAGAAATAGCAATGGGAGAGGCACCAATCTTCCAAGCAAAGTGCCATACTTTTTTCTTGTTAGAAATTATGATTATGTTGGATTTTTGAGGATTTACGGTCAAGTTGTTAATATTTCAGAATTGCAAAAAGCTTTCTAACTTCATTTGGAGTCCTGATTGCATACGATCAAACAGCAGAATATCATCTGCGTACGCTAACCATGATAACGAGAAGGCTCCAATGCGCACTGCAAAGATTTATCCGTATTCCATATTTCCTCAATGTCGGCCAGATAGAGGTTAAAGAGGATGGCTGCAAGATTGCATCTTGGTTTAACCCCCGTCCAACTTGGAATGGCCTCAATGAGTGAACCTTCCCGGTTGATTCTTACCTTAAAGTTCGTTTTATAGTGTAGCATGCCTTTACGAAATCCTACTTGGGCTTGATGTAGACAGTTATTTTTTCGGCAGAAAATTTCAAGTTCTTGTAAAATAAGAGAAGCAAAAGTTTTTGCTGCAACGTCAATTATAGCCACAGGTCTGTAATTATTAGGATCTGAAATAGACCCTTTTTTGTGGAGTGGAATTATGATTGACGTAAGCTAAGAGTTCGGAATCGTTTTTGATCGAAAGATTTCTTGGAAGATGGTCTCAAAAAAAGGTGTCCAAAAGAGCGGATCATCTTTAATCAGACAAGGCGGAAGACCATCAGGACCTGCGCATTTGGATCCTTTCAATTTTAGTATTGCAAGAGCAAACTTTGCAAGAAAGAAAGAGGTCCAAGTTGAGCCGTCAATTCCTGAGTCAAATTCACGTGTTTCTTCTTTATCTATCGATCTTATAATTCTCCAGATGTCTTTGGATTTACGCTTACATAAAAGATCAATCATTAATTGGTTTTGCTTTATATTATTTAGTACACAAATCTGTCTTAGTGCACCTTTGTAAGTAGATATAATTTTCTTTTTTCTTAGAATATACTCAGAATTGATGAGACTCAACCTCGACTTCCTTGCCTCACGGAGATCAGTGTTTTTCTTCCTCTTAAGTAAGTTTACCTCAGCACTACATTGTGCTCCCTGAATTTTACTTATGTTGTGAGAACCCTTCGTCTCAGAAATTTTCAACAGATGGAATGCAATCATCTTTAAGTTCCATTTTAGAATTATAGCATCCTCAAGATGATTATTCCCATAACCTTTCCAGAGATCGCGATTTACTAAAGCAGTACATTTCCTACAGGTAACTGGAGACCAGTTGATTGACTTACATGGTCTGTCACACCAAATTAGCGTTAGATGGGATTGAGGAGGGCAAAGTTTAAAGTATTGTGATACCGATAATGTTATCATTACATGATCTCCCAAGAAGGTTTCAATAGTGGCGACTGTGGAAACCCACCCAGATAAATACTTGGATGAAAACATATGATCGATCCATGATTTTGCACCTCCACGTTTCCACTTGAAGTTCAGGTGGTTACTTGCAGGTTTTACCAAATGCAGGTCCCAACACTTGAGAACATTTCTCTAAACATTGCCCTTTTGAATTGATGACTGGAGATACAATGAGTTTTGAACCAAACTATTATTATTAGTCCAGAATGATGCATTAAAATCACCTCCAATGATGACTTCCGCCAAAGGTGCCTTGACAAAAGCCTCATTGAGAGCATCGTTCAGGATTTTGCAGGCTCTTTCAATATGGTATTGGTGAGGGTTCCAATACAAAGAAATTAAGAACAAATTTCCGTTCGCTATTACATCAAATGTGATATCCACCAAAATAAAAAGATCCGATTCATATACATTGTTGATTGTGAATTTCAACTTAGTATCATTCAAAACAGCTAAACCACCTGATGGTCTACCTTCTAGCCCTTTGGTCGTGGGGTGAAAATAAGAAGCAAAGCCATCAAGTTCCAACTTATTAGTAGCCATGGTCTGCTGCACTAGCAAAACATGTGGGAGGGACTCTACCGTTGTCTCTCCCCATTTTAGCAGGTTCAGGAAGCCACAGCAGTTCCACGACACAATTCTGAGGTCATGAAATTATGATGCTACAGATGGTAAGGTTGTGTTGGCAACTGTTTTGATCAAGGGCTCGAGCCATTTAAGTCCATTTAATGCATTTGTGAGTGCAGGGAGTTGTTCCATCATATTTTTGTTGGTGTCAGTGGAACAAGTTGGATTTTCATTAGTATTTGTAATAAGTTTTACAGGAGGAGGTTGGAATTCTAAGAAGTCCATAGCTTCTTTAATTTGCGGGAATCCGATCATTTCCAACCCTAAGATTGCTAGGTCACTCTGGTGTTCCCAAATCAATTTTGCTATTATAGGGGATAGCATCCTGGACAACATTCGGTTATTATTTTCATTAGGAAGTCTGATCCATTCGATGTCGTTAGTAACTAGACTTCTAAGCGAAGGGATCATGAAGAGTGCATTCATTAGAAAGGAGCGATTAATACGCACAGCTCCATTTATCTTGATGTCGCTCTTCCATCCAATGATATTTTTCCTTTCAATAGGAATCTTTTGGAAATGTAAGAGGTTGGCAAAAGGCATCTCTGCACGGTATCTCAAGCTCGGTTTCTTCCATAGAATCCTATTTCTTTGGAACAGATTAATTCCCAGGGGAATTGTGTAAAGCTTTTCTTTGATCATCCTCTTCGGGATTCTTCTTTGTAATATGTGATTTCTCTGCCAATTCCATCACGTCAATCGTGATTATGAGCGCTGACGGAGGCTGGATCCGAGAGGATTCCATCAGATTCTCGTTGTGAGGAGTAGAGTGTGGTTGCTTAACGTGAGGCTCTGTGTTGTCTCTGTCGTAATTCAAGCTTACTTCCGACAACTTTGTCCTTTTTTCAACCGCTTCGTTGCGGAGTTTAGTATTTACACATTTCTCTTCAGTCCTCCTTAACACTGAAGTCAACCTTTCTGTTCTCTCTTTAGATTGAACTTTTTCATTTCTCAAAAGGCCATCTGTTTTTTTCGTTGTGATGTCTTTGAAAAACGCAGTTAAATGTGGCTGGGTCAAGGGGGCGCTGTTGAGCAGCCGAGGAAATGGCTGCCTAGCCCTTAAGCTCCGTCTCTGCCCACTATAATCCATCGGACATCGGCGCAATACTGCCAAACAAGCCTACGAGACTTGCACGATTCTTCCCCCCCTGTCTTCCTACACAACTGGCCGAAGTTTGGGGCGAAATCGCTGCTGCGGGACAAAGATACGGACCCTTGCCCTGGTGGGGCGCTGCGGCCTCCTTCCCGGCCCCGGAGGCGGCGGCCCGCGGCCTCCTGACGCCTCCTGACGCCTCTCCCTCGCAGGCCCGGAGGCCTCCCGGTTTTACCAGCGTCCGAGCGGGGCCCCCTGGGGGCGCCCGAGGCCGATCCATCGCGTTGTGAGTTCCGCGGCCCGTTGCCGCCCCAGCCGCGCCTCCGGCCTCTGAACATCCGCTTGGAGCGGGCCCTGCGCGGTGTGCGACCGGATCCCGGGGGATCTCCTCTCCATCGATCCCCCCCTTCAGACTGATCCGTGGACAGCGCCGCGGACGCCACGAACGTCGTTGGCCCGAGCGGATCCCGGAGGCCCGCCCCCCCCTGCTTCACCTTTCCCCGACGACGCCGGATCGGCTCTGCGGCTGGCCGGGCGCGCCCTGCCCTCTGCGGCCGCCTGAGGCCGCGGCCCTCTGAGGCCGTGCTGGTGCCTTGGAGATCGCTGGATAACGCGGGCGGACTGCGGCCCCAACATACTCGAGGTGGGTGTTCACGCCGGTTCGGCGCCATCTGCCCCCCCGGCGTTGCAAATAAACAGTCTAGTGCGGTTGGCGGGGTTATAGCTCATATGTAGGGAGATACCTCTCCTCCTCATCTCTACGGGCCGCCTCTGCTTTTGGGCCACATCCTGACCTCCTGGGGCCCCGCAGCGGAGGACAGACTTGTGCTGGGACCCACTACGCAGGTGTCGCCATACCCGTGCCAAACTCATTAGCGCTGCGGCCCACGGGAGCATCCGGAGTGGGCACTGACCGCTACTGCAGCGGCTACTGGGGGTCGATAGCTGAGCGGACCCATACTGCCACCATACCGGAGCGATTGGCCCACCGCCGTGGTTATGCCCAGTAAAGCGAAACCCAGTGGTAAACCTGGCGCCATGGACAGATTCACCAAATCAGCGCCTAGGGCGGACCACCCTTCGGCCCTGGCGCCGCACGAGGAGGATGAGGATGTACCGGAGTCCAGTCGAACTGACCTCACTAAAATGATGGAATCCATGGCCAAGAACTTTGCAGCGGTCCACGAAAAACTGGACGATATCAACGCTAATGTGGCCTCAATGAGGGTGAAGATTGATCAACATGGATCTAGAATCGCTGAGACTGAACAGAGAATCGGGTCTACCGAAGATAACGTTCACACCTTGCAAAACACGGTCTCTGAACTGGTCAGGGACATGAAGCAGGTAAAAGCTAAGTGTGATGACCTAGAATCACGGTCCCGTAGGAACAATCTCCGCATAGTTGGTGTTCCCGAATCGGCACTGAAAGGTCGCTTGGAAACGGCGGTCGAACAACTACTCAAATACCTCCTCGGAGACCCACCATTATCTCCCTTCTTCACTGTTGAAAGGGCGCATCGCTCCCTAGCACCTCGCCCTAAACCCGGTGATTTCCCGAGACCGATCATAGCGAAACTCCTGAGCTATAAGGACAGAGACCTCGTCCTTCGTTTGGCCAGAGAGAGGGGGGAACTTAAGATGGACTCTCAAATCATCAGAATTTTCCCAGACTTTTCAGTGGCGGTCCAGGCGGAGAGGCGACAATTCAATGGAGTAAAGAAACTGCTAAGGGAGCGAAAGATAGAATATGCAATGCTCTTCCCGGCCCGCCTAAAATTCACCCACCACAATAAACACTACTTTTTCACGGTCCCAGATGAGGCGGTCAAATTTATTGAAGCACGGATCCCGCCGGCTCCGGAGGAGCGCATGGAGGACGACCAACCGCCAAACCTGTGATCTACCGCACTGCACAATGCAACTATGGTGGCAAGACACTATAAGCCACACCGGCGGACCGGGGATCTCCCCGCTCTTTATATGACGGGGACCAACTTGTGGTCCTGCAACACAGCACTGCACTGCGATCAAACTTGGCCATGCGAAATACAAATGAGGTCCGGTCGTACACAAATGCACGCACCGTTCTGGAGCCCCGCGATTTGGTGCGGGGATATGTGGCACTGCCGCTGAGGGTGGGGACCACACTTCTGCGGCTCTTCTCCGCCGGGGTGCCGCATACAGAAATTACAATGCTCCAGTATCCGCTCGCTGAAATTGTTTAAATCGTTTATCTTGATAGCTGATGTCCGACATATATGATCTAAATGTAACAGTAGCTATTACAAGTGGGCAGAGCGGCAGCGGCTGCCCCCAATGCGATTGCAATTCTCAGTTAAATGTTTGTGTTTTGGCCCCGGTTGGGCTACTTCTCCTGTGTCTCCAAGTTGGGGTCGGAGCACAGGCGGAATATGTATGGGTGGGGTTGTATGCACTGCTGGTTGGAGTAGGGCGGTGAGGGTGGGGTTCACGGTAGTTGGGGTACGTTATACACAAAATGGCGGAGAGTTGGGGACGGGCTCGGGAGATTGGCGGCCGCACGCTACAGCGGCGCGCGGGTGCGACGCATGCAGCAAGGGCTTCCACCGCTATGTTCCCTAGTGTCGGATATGGCGGTTAAAATGATGTCCTGGAATATTCGGGGGCTGACGAATTTTACAAAATCCCGCAAGATTACAGCCTATGCACAGAGACACGGGGTTAAGATCCTTCTACTACAGGAGACACATGCTCTAAAACATCTATCGTCTAACATAGCGCACAATTGGGGCTCCAATAGGCACTACACTCAATACTCAACCCAGGCTAGGGGGGTCCTGACCCTTATCCATAAATCCTTGCAGTTCACACTCCACGCGTCCCACATTGATACTGAGGGGAGATATGTCATTTTACATTGTAGCTTGAACCACGAGGATTGCATACTGATCAATGTATATGCACCCAATACTGATTCCCCCGAATTCTTTGACAAAGTGACCTCTATCCTCATGAGATATCCCGACGTCCCCACCGTATGGGCGGGTGACTTCAATCTGATACTTAATAATACCCTGGACAGAACCACGACCACACGCAGAACCACCTCGCGCGCAGCTGAGAGGCTACGGGCACAGATGACAGTCCTAAATCTGCACGATATATGGAGGACTCTCCACCCCCAAGTAAAGGACTATACATTCTATTCCTCGGTGCACGATAGTTCCTCTCGAATAGACTTGTTTTTGCTCTCGGGCGGGTTAGTGGGCAGGACTCTGGACATTAAAATCCTGCCGCGCACGCTATCTGATCACTCCCCGGTGCTACTACAGATACAGACAGGCAAGGTAGGCCCGTCGCGCCCTGCGTGGCGCTTCAAATCCTCCGCCCTATCAGATATTGTATTCAAGGCTGAGATATTGGCAGACATCACCTCATTTTTTGAGAACAACCGGGTTGCTGACACCTCGGAGGCGGTCAGGTGGGAGGCATTTAAGGTGTACATCCGGGGGATGTGCATCTCTAAGGAAGCAGGTGTCCTGAAAGCCATCAGACAGGCTCTGAATGCTTCAGAAACTAAGCTAAAAGCCCTTGAGCAGAGACACCTGACCACACCTTCCCCGGGGATACTGGCAGAAATAAGGGCGGAGCTGGAGCAATTCGAATCACAGGCCGCCAGAGAGGTGCAGTATCATACCCGTCCCATGGCAGCCCGGCGCTACGGAGAGGGGGACAGACCGGGCAGAACACTGGCCAGACTGGTGCGTGTGGAGGGTGGCAGGTCCCGAATTGATCGCATTGTGGATGACAAAGGACTAGAACACTGGTCCGACCAATCCATACTTGACATATTTGCCGCCTTTTATGCCGAACTGTATGGTCCCCGCCTTTGCCACCCTGACCAAGATCTTGACGACCTACTAGAGAGCATCCCTATGACGATAATCTCTCACGACACCAGGGAGTGCCTCGAGGCTCCGTTCACCCTAGAAGAGATAGTCCAAGTTATATCGCATCTTCCCAAAAATAAGGCGCCGGGCCCGGATGGACTCACCGCTGAGTTCTATCAGGAACACGTGGCTGCTCTGGCTCCAGTACTACTTGGGGTCTGGTCCGAGGCACTCCGGTTGCACACCCTCCCGCCCTCCTTAAGGGAAGCCTTAATAACGGTCCTCCCCAAACCAGGTAAGCCTCCTGAAGAATGCGGGTCCTACAGACCCCTATCCCTAATTAACACTGACATGAAAGTTTACGCTAAAATAATCGCGAACAGGTTTCTCCCCTTTATGACCCATATGGTGCATCCTGACCAGAGCGGGTTCATACCTGGCAGATCCACGTCCCTCAACATCCGTCGCCTATTCAATGTGATGGCCAGAATCGATCAGGGTGCGGAGGCGGTTGCCGTGACAATAGATGCCCAAAAGGCCTTCGACATGGTCTCCTGGCAATATCTATGGGCGGTGCTGAAGAAGATGGGTGTGGGCCCGAACATGCTCTCTTATATTAAGCTTTTATACACAGACCCGGTAGCTAGAGTCCTGGTAAACTCTATCCCTTCCCGCCTCTTTAAACTTCATCGCGGAACCCGCCAGGGCTGCCCTTTTTCACCCCTACTCTTCGCCCTTGCCATTGAACCTATGGCGGATCACATTAGAGAGCGACATTCCAACAAAGGTATCCGACTGACGGGGGCCCCAGAGTTAATCTCACTATACGCGGACGACGTCCTTCTGTATATCAGAAACCCCTCTACTAATCTGAACCCAATCATTCGCGACATCACGAGAATAGGCACGTTCTCCGGGTTCACGATTAACTACTCCAAATCTGAAGTCTTCCCCCTCACCAAAACAACACACCAACCGGCATGCGAATACCCCTTGCGCTGGTCCCCTGAGGGAGTCAGGTACCTTGGGGTTCAAGTGTCGTTGTCCAAAAATACCCTCCTGAAGGATAATTACGAGGCCATGGCCCAGCTTATTGTCACAAAACTCTCCAAATGGAGACACCTACTCCTGTCCTTGGCAGCCAAACTCTCCCTGATAAAGATGACACTAGTTCCCAAGCTCCTATATGTGTTTGCCAACGTCCCCGTCTGGCCCGGTAGGCAATTCTTTGTGAGGCTCCACGCCGAATGTGCTCAGTTCCTCTGGCACCCGGGGTCGGTCCGTATGAAGTGGCACCACATGACAGCACCATACGACAAGGGTGGATTCGCGGCCCCTGACCTGCGCCTGTACTGGAACGCGGCCCAGGCCCAACACGCCTCCCATTGGTATACACTCCAAAACCCACCCTCGCATGTGAAACTGGAAAAAATGGCAGGGGGGAGACCCTACTCTTGCACCGCTCGCTCCGCACAGACTCCCACGCAGACCCAGTGACCACCACGATTAGAGCATGGAACGCTATTCTATATGCTGAGCAGAGCGACCTCCCATATTACAAGTGGCTCCCCCTGTGGCAATTCCCCGGCCTCCCCCCCACACACGATCTACACCTTGCTACACACTGGGAAGACCTGGGATATCGGGCCCTGGCAGACCTCTTCCCAGGAGGTAAATTTGCCACCCCTCAAACGTGGCGTCCAGGTCACACTGCTTCCCCCCTTGAGATGCTACAGTACTACAGGCTCCGAGCCGCGGTGCGATTAACATGGCCATCATATCCGGACGAGCCCCCGGAGTCCCCCGAACTCCAGTATATAGCAAACTCGGCGGGCTCCAAAGGGGTGTTATCCAACCTGTACAAGCGCCAACTGAGTGGGAGAATGTCTGGGGCCCTCAGACCACGTATGGCGTGGGCTAGTGAACTCGGAATGGAGATATCCGACGGACTCTGGGCCAAGATGTGTGCTAGTATACGCGGGGTGTCCCTATGTGCCAGATTCCGATGCATCCAGTTTAAATTTCTTAACAGGCTCTATTATACACCAATGAGGGTGGCGAGGTTCGCGGGTGCAGGGTCTGTTGCATGTCCAAAGTGTAAATCTTCTGATGCCGACCATATCCATATGTTCTGGGCGTGCCCTGCGATCGGCGCCTTCTGGTCGGAAGTAGCAGAGGCACTGTCAGAAATAGTGGAATCCCCAATTGACCTGGACCCCCTCGCCCTGCTGTTCGGGGTCTGGAAAGACGAGAATGTAAGAAAAATGTCTAAATTTTTGAATGTCGGAGCTATTGTGGCCAAAAAATGCATATTACTCAACTGGAAACGGCAGAGACCCCCCACATTCGCGATGTGGCTCACAGCCCTTACTTGGACACAAACACGAGAAGAGGACTATATTGGATCCCTGCCACCCACATCGCGACCAAAAAATGTGTGGTCGGCATTTTGTACCTATTTGAACAATAGAAACGATGCACAAGGGGCAGCATCCCCTCCCCACTCACCCCCCGTAACTAATTGACACTGTAATGTCACTGCCTTGTCTAACGCACACGAGGAAATTATCTGATTGTGTTGTATTGTGTTGTACCGGTGTGCATGTTTTGGATCTGTTTGTCCAGAACTGTGTGCCTTGTCCTGTGCCTGTCTCGACTTTCTGCCAATAAACAAAGTTTTAAAAAAAAAAATGTGGCTGGGTCATGCAGATAGAATTAAGTGACAAGTCTACTTTCTTTGTTAACTTCACTACTGTCTCTACACCTTCCACACTTGACACCGTTGGTTTATCCTTTTTTTCAGATTTACCAGCAGTTTTTTGGTAATTTCCTGTTCAACAACTGAATTAAGCTGCAAGGCTTTTTTACTTTCCTTGTTCAGCTCACTTAGATTCAGATTTTGTTTAGAGGGAACCGCACTATTGGATCCTTTACTAATGCTTGTTTGTATTCTAGTATCATTGGAAATGCCAGAAGACAGTTCTGTCAGTTTTTTCACCACCCTGATATTGACTCTTATTTTGATGCCTTCTTTTTAAAGCTTTCAAGTGGTTCTTTTTTGCCCTTCTCGAAGTAAAGTAAACATTTTCTTTTGGATTCGGGTCGTCTTTTTGAAGGTCAGTATTTTTATCTTTTTCTATGAGATTAATCAGAGTCGATTGGCTATCAGGAGTGGCATCTATGACGCTCGTACTGGGACAGACTATTTCTTCTGCCGCCAGCATCTCCAAGATTTTTTCTTTAGAATTCATCTGTACCAGGATTTTTTCAACCTGGAGTAATCTGTCGTGTTGAGTTTTTGCCACCTCCAGATGATCAATTTTTTCACTTGGGGGGTGGGGGGAGTTCTTATTCTCCACCATTGGTTCTTCTTCGTGCTGGATTATTTGTGCAAATGTCATCGGGATTCCCTTTAAAAGAAGAGGATCATCCGTTGTTTGTGAACCTACATGTTTTTTCTCAACCTGTGCATTAAGGTTTGGCGATACATTTTTTACGATTGATGCTACTCTTAGATGGTAATCTAGATGGTATTTGTGGCATGCTTCATGTGCCAGCATGTAACCTTCAATCTTTTCCATTCGTGAAGTGTTTGTAATCAAGTCCCTTTTTAACTCTTGTACCAGGAGATGGGAGTATTCATGACCTCGATCCAGAAGGTTAAGAATTCTTGTGAAAATCGGTAGATCTTTAATGTGATGATCAAGCAGCTCATCTTTCAGATTTTCTTGTGAAAGGGGTAATTCAGGCAAATTAGAAAAGTTAAACACTGGAACAGATGTGTTTACATTTGTGTCTGCATAAGATTGCTGGTGTGATTTTGGGTCATGAAAACCTTTTGCGGAAGGGGAACTAGTCGAGGGAAATTGTAACTTTTGTGCAAGGTGTTGTTCGTTTTGTTGATGGTCAGAACGGGGACTCATTACCTCCTTAACACTAGGTTTGTGAAAGTGTACATGTTCTCTACAGATCCCAAAAGTGGAAACTGTAGTCGAAGGGCCAAGCGATAAGCGAACTATTTTGTCTAGATTGGCCATAATTACAGGAGCAAGCATGGAAATATCTGATATGGGAAGGAATTTATCTTCATGTATTTCTGCTGTAATTTTATGTTCCCTAATTGGGTTGACAGCAGCAGCAAATGGGTAATTTGTAATGTCCTCATTTGCTTTTTTTAGGGAACATATTTCCTTTAAGCCTGTATTGATTTCATGATGATCAGGGGGCAAACATTTCTCACTATTGGGAATAATATCCTCGAAATGAGTAGACATTGATAAGAAGGAAGGTTTCCCATTAAGAGAGAAGGAGGGACTATTTTTTTTTTATTTACGTTTTTTGGGGATTCAGCTGTGGGCTGTGTTTTAGAAGAGCAGTCCTTCCGCTTTTTTCCATTTCTCAGAACGGACTCCATTAAAGATAATTAAAGATGGAGTTTGTTAAAGAAACTGCCTAAAACCAATTACCTTTAGATGTAAATGGTTCTAACTTTCCTACTTACTATAAACTTCACGAACACACAGTTTGTTCTCACCTGTTGGAGTAACAGAATAGTGGCAAATGCCTTCAGATTATGAAAATTCAACTCCCCAGAAGCCCACTAATCCCAAGACCACGTATGACCCCGCTCCCGACGCCGCGCACCGTGAACAGTAAACAGTAAACAGTATTTAGAATACTTACACGGTGCGCAGAGTCCTAGGGGGGCGTATCCACCACAGGGGAGGGATCACAGGACACTGGTCCTTGAGATAGACAAAAAAAAAAGAAAAAGAAACAATGTTTCAAAAAGTGTTGTTGTAATACAGGTCAGTCCACTATGCTAACGTGCACTACGTGCACAATATTCACAACGTGCACAACGTGCCAAGACAGTCACCTTCTTTCTTTTTTAGGAGGGCCAGACAGCAAGCGGTGTCACATCTGAAGACGTCCTCCAGGGGGGCGTGTGCGAACGCTGTAACAGCGCTCAGTGATGTAGAATCCTGGCGAACTCAAAGCAGTAGAGAAGTCGACCCGCAGTGCACCGTGTCAGTAAACAGTACTTAAAGTACTTACAAGGTGCGCGCCATCAGAATCATTGTCGGATGGTCGGAAGCCCACGGGAAACATCCTACTCCATAGCTGTTAAGCCACGCCCCCCAACTCACCGACTGTGTTGATCTCTATGGTGCTTCTTTGTTCTTTGAGCCAAGGACAATATCCTGGCGGCTGCTGCTCCTCCCCACCTTGGTTGGTTACGCGGGAGGGCCTTGGATATCTCCAACACACAATGCAGGATACTTCAGTCTGGTTTCCTGGCCTTATGCTTTCTTGAAAGTGACAGTTTCTTGCCGAAAAGGTCAAGGGTATTTCCCTCCTTGCGAACACTTCTTGGTTTTCTGTCTTTCTCCCCTCGTTCAGCTGCTTACTCGAAACTGCTGTTCCTTTGCGTGCTTTGCCTCGCTCAGCGTGTGCTCTCGTGTTCCGCCTTCTAGCTGTGTGGGGATGTTTAATGGAAGTCAGGTGTGAGTGATCGTTAGTAATTGCCTGACTTCACCTGACCATAGTAGCGGGACAAGTCAGGTACATTGCTCGGGTGCAAGTCTGTTTTCTCCCACAGCGGGCTGTCTGTTTGAAAGTGCTGGAGAAGGGAAAGGTGGGGTGAACTTTTTCCTACGTATCCTACCTGGTAGGATGCGGTAAAGGTGTCACAGGGGAGGGATACCACGTCTCGGCATCCAGTGTCCCACTCAGACTCCCTGAAGAGCGCTCACCCAGGTGATCCACCCGCACTAGTCCACCCCCAGGAACTAGATCCAAAAGTGATAGCCGGGCCCACCTGGATGATAGATGCCCAGAGACTAGCGTGTGAGACACCTTCTGGTTTCTCACACATCCTCCCCTTCCCGGCACCATGCCGTAAATTATGTTTGCAGCATTACAAATAAAACATTAAGCATGCAGTCAAATGTAGCTGCTGGCAAACAAGCCTCTTCTAGTGTAAGTGCAGATAGTAAATGTCCCAGCAATTCTGATCCCTTTATGGAAACATCATTGAAAGTATTGTCACACTCCAATTGCAAGAATCCTTTCTACTCAATAACCTACTCCAAAAACATTTAAACCAAAGCTCAATACAGAAATGGCCATTCCTCAGATGAACAGTAGATGTGGGACAGTGTTTTGCAAGACACTGAATGTCATCAGTATATATAAGGTTATGGTGCGTGGGAACACTGGTTCATCCTACTAGTGTGCAGAGTATGTCACAGTCACGAATAAATAGTATGACGGTACGCAGCTCTACCTAAACAGGCAATTCGCTGAACAGCATAAACAAGGACTTCCAGGATTTTAATTGGGGGCATTTACCTGAATCTAAAACCAGTTCTATATGGATAGAGGTCTTGCAAACAATTGCAAACACGAACATCCAAACAGGATAAGCACAACTAAACTGATGGTATTTTTCCAAAAATATCCTTCAATCCCCAAAGAAATGAATGAACAGGAGACCAGATTGGCACCCTAAAAGCCAACATATCATATATATCTGCTAAGTAATATCAACCCACCTGTCCTGCAAACACAAAATCAGTATAACGATTGCAGCTCTCTAAGACAGTTAATTGTGTCTGCAAAATCCACTGTTGTGGCTCAAATTTGATTTTGCACCATGTGTCAGTTGAGCCAAGAAACACTCTGATGTTGCTGTCATTGGATCCAAAGAGAACATTATTCTATGCAACTTGCAAAAACACTCCATTAGAACCATCATCTCCATGACAAGTTGAAAATGGAAAGCAATGCAAAGTACCATCTGAAACTTTCATTGCAAAGTCCCAAAGAAACTAGCATAATTATGTACTGCCCAAAGTGGTGGAATTATTCTGTAAAGACTTGCACCTCATTTTCCAATTGCCAATCAATTTCTTTCCAAATGGTTAATACTTGAGATTTTTAGCCATCAGAATCCACCGTTATGTGAACACCAATTGATTGCAGGATTCCTACGGTTAATCTGCTACCTTACATTTAAGGGCAGCCTAATTACTGCAAAAATGCAACAAAAAAATCCCTACATCGTGGTAGGCATCCCATATCTGGACAGCAGTCTACACAGTATAAGCAAAGTTGTTCTGCCAAAAGCCTTTTCAATTTCAACATTTGTTAACACGATAAACCAAAAAAGGAATAGCCTTGTAGCGCCGTCTGGTAACGAGAAGCTTAATGGAATTCTGTTATAGCATACCACTGCAATGCATACCACAGACTAACAGCATACATTTATGTCCTCTCCAAGACGGATTTTATACATAGTTAATAGAAGAAAGGCAACAAAGTAGCAAAAATGTCAGACTTCAGTGCCATTGCTCCTCTGGGCAGACCACGTCCTCCACGTATGCCTCCCTTGGGCAAGCGACAGGGCCGTAGTTTCACAACTCGTCCTCCAAGGGTTCTACGGGTGATGGATCCTACTGGCCGCTGTAATCGTGCCTGTATGTTACTCTTTCCAAGTCTGTGCTTTAAAATCTGCTTAAGTTTCAGACAAATGTTAAGATCACATATGTAGAAACGTAACCATGGTCTAAATATGTGCAAGTACCTGGAGTGTTCTTATGTCTGATGCCATCAGTTAAATAATCATTGTTATCACATATGATGTCATTCGTGATGGCACCATTGAGGTCATCAGTGAAGTCATACATAATGGTATTAGTGATGTAACCACAATAAGACCACAATGATGACATCACAGTCAACATTCCTGATGTCATCACTGATTACATTACAACACTATAACTGTCAATGGGCAGTGGAAACAGCGTTTGGCCGTGGCCACTGTATATTTTAACACAATAAGGGGCCACTCTAAAATGATGTCATCATTGTGGTCGTAGGCTGCGTAACAGGGGGTGCAAAGTTAAGGTGGCTTTAACTGAATTTCAGGGGGTTTGATGTGTTACATTTTCACCTCATCGGCCCTGCAACTAAGGTTTTTTCCTTGTTGAAAATAATAATAATAATAAATATATATAAACAAAGAAAAGATTGGAAACCAATCTGGGGCACAACGGCACTCTGGCGATGCTTTTGATGAGAGACTGGAAGTCACAGAAAACAAATCCACAAGCAGTCAAAGTGTTCCGTGCAGCCAAATGTCCTTTATTAGTTAAAAGTGCATGGGCAAAGGAGGCAGCAGCAGTTTCCAGTGCAGAAAAAAGAGAACGACGCGTTTCACCCTACTCGGGCTTCGTCTGGTATGTGACAGAGAGAGAGGACTATAGCTTTATAGGCAGTAATGTGTAAGTCCATTTTCAATGTTTAGCACTAGAGTGAAGTAGCAATTGTCTGTTAAAAGCGCGGCCATGTTGTAAATGTGTGGTTACTCATTTATGTGCTGTTATTTGTTACAACTTTTTGAAAAATACAGTGCTGTAATGTTATAATTTCATTTGCATTTGCCTCAAATACCAATTATCCCAAGTGGGTTAAAGGTGGACAAATAGCACAGGATTGTCGCTTTCATAATCGTTCCACTCGTTTTTTCTCCGTTACACAAAAATTGTTTAAATTAATGATCATTCAACAATTCCTATTTACAATGACCATATTATTTCAGCCCCAGTGGGCTAACAGGTTGTCATAGCTTATACTACTGTAAAGTGTCAAGTGCTTACATGAAAAAAAAACATGTTTTTACTTATTAAAAATACAGACAATTCATGTGTATTAAAGTGCCATGTGCCATATAAAAGTCAATGGACTATTGAATAACAAGGTGCTAGGTGCTATCATAGGGGTGCATATTGTAAAACTACTCATGATAATCCAAAAGCATAGGAGGCTGTATGTAACGCTTGCGGGTGCCTCTAAGGTATGTTCCATCGTACGCATTTCAATCATAAATATACAGAAAGGACATTAAAATCAAAAGTAAATGTTATAAGTACTCATAGTGAGACACATGAGTCGGACTGATGTACCACTAAAGGCAGTATGTTACCCTTGAGGGCGCCTGTATATTGTGACTTATATATATATATTTTGATACATTACTCACCGTAATCCCTTTCTGATGATTGCTGATGCTTCTATCTACTTAGATTCACATGCTATGCATAGGGCGACACGTCTGGTGGAAGCTGCAGAGTATTAAAGTTGTTGTTTTAGAGATTCGAAAAGGGGCGTCGACAGGGTGTGCCAGTAATACTATCCTTAGTGTGATGTCCACTGTACCCATGGTCCTTCACACGTCGAGTTTGCTCAGATTGTTTTGTTCTGATATGAGGTTGCATGAAGTGTAGCGCGAGTACAGGTCTATCCTAGCAGATATAGACAGAAAGCTCATATAACATCTATGCACCTTCTCCCAGGGGAGGAACGGTGGGCGCATGTGAATCTAAGCAGATACAAGCATCAGAAATACGATTCCGGTAAGTAATGTATACCTTCTGAGGCTTGTGGAATCTGCTTAGATCACATGCTATGCATAGATTAGCGAGAAGTGTTATTAGAAGGTGGTGGGTCGTGAGAAGGAGCAGCAGCAAATAGATGTTTTAGAACCGCTTGTCCCACCTGTGTATCTGCTTTGGAATGTGTGTCAATGCAGTAATGTAGAGTGAAAGTATGTACTGAGCTCCATGTAGCTGCTTTGCAAATGCTGTCTAGGGGGACATTAGCAATAAAGGCCAGAGTAGCTCCAGTGCTCCTTGTGGAGTGAGCTCTTGGTGTAAAAGGCAGTGTTTTGTTAGATAATGAATAGCATAATTGGATACATCTTACTATCCATCTGGAGGTGGCATTTTTTGAAATGCGTTCTCCTTCTCTGCCTGGTGCTATGGAGACAAACAGGTGCTCTGTTTTCCTAAGCGGTCTGGTCTTGTTTACGTAGAAAAAGGACCACCCTCCTCACATCTAGAGTGTGGAGTTTTACCTCAGCTACGCTAGTTGGTTTCTGAAAGAAAGCCGGAAGCTCAATGGATTGGTTCACGTGGAATTTAGAAATGAATTTAGGGAAGAACCTATGATGAGTACGTAAAACCAATTTATCTTTATGTATGATAAAGAAAGGGTCTTGCTCTGACAATGCTTGCAATTCACTAACTCTTCTTATGGAAGTAATAACCATGAGCTTTGCCAACACTACATTGAGGTCCCATACTGGTGGTGGGTTTGAAATAGGAGGTTGGAGTCTTGACTCCCTCCATGAACGCTTTAATGACTGGAATTTCCCGCCACAATACCATGCTTTGACAGGTGGTATAAGCTGACAAAGCCGCCAGGTGGACCTTTATATAGTTGAATACTAACCCTGAGTCTAACAAGTGGATCATATAGTTGAGAATGTGAGAGGAGTACATTCTATGGGGTTTATTTGTTTGGACTGGCACCAAATTACGAATCTCTTCCACTTGTCGAAATAACAGTGTCTAGTGTTAGGTTTTCTTGCCTCCTTGAGGAAATCCATACACCACTGTGGTAGATTAAGGTGTCTGAATTCTAAGACTTCAGGAGCCATGCTGCCAAGTTCATGGAGTGTGGCTGAGGGTGAACCGTTGGTCCTCCTTGTTGGGTTAACAGGATGGTTAGGTATGGGAGTTTGATGGGATAACACATCGCCAGTTTGCACATATGCCGATACCATGTTTGTCTCGCCCACATAGGAGCAACTAGGACGAGCGTCATCTGTTCTCTGTATATTTTGTTCACAATCCTGCTCATTAATGGTGTCAGGGGGAAAAGCATAAGCAAATTTCCCTGACCAGTTCATCCATACAGCGTTCCCCTTGGAGTCTGGCTGGGTAACCTGGACACGAAGTTTGGGCATTGCTTATTTTCTTTTGTAGCAAACAAGTCTAGTGTGGGATAACCCCATTGAGAGAAGATGTGGTCTACGACGCTGGAGTGTAGTTGCCACTCGTGTTCCTCTAATAGGAGATCTCTGCTCAGAGAGTCCGCTAGAATGTTGAGTACCCCTGGAACGTGTTGGGAGGATAGGAATATACCCCGTTTGAGTGCCCACCTCCCTATTCTTTGTGCCAACTTGGATAGATTTGGAGAGTGTGTATTTTGTATTTGTTTATTATTTGTATCGCGCACCAAACCCTGGGGTAACTGGGCGCTTGGAAACTTAGAGGTTACATACATGGTGAGATAAAGTACATTACAGTCCAGTGTGGAATCAGCGAGTGGGACCTAGTTACAGGTGGGTCAGACAGCAGGAGTTAATGTACAGGATCATAAATAGGCAGTAGGCACTGAACAATAGCATATATAAGCAGTGGTCAGATAAACATAATGGTAACATGTTAGTGAAGAGGCTTGTTGCTGAGCCAGTTTTTTCATGCTGGCTTTGAAGATGAGGAAAGAGGGTTCTTGTCTAAGAGGGATGGGAAATTAGTTCCAGTGGTTGGCAGCTTGAACTGGGAAGCTGGCTCCTCCGGCTGTTTTTAGATTGAATCTTGGTACCACCAGGTTGTGGGAGTGAGACGATCTAGTGGTGCGTGCGGGTTGGTGTTTACAATGTTGTCGGACAGGTATTTCGGGGCCGAGTTTGTGAGGCATTTGTGCGTGATGGCCAGGGTGCGTAGTGTGATGCTGTCACGGATGGACAACCAGTTGATGTGTCTGTGGATGGATATACGGCAGGATCTGGGCAGACTAAGTGCTGTTCTCAATGAATTATTCTGAAGTACCTGAGGACTATTTAGATTGTGTTCAGAGGAGCCCAGGAATAGTGTGTTGCAGTAGTCTAGTTTAGACAATGCCAGTGCTCTAGCGAACGTTAGGCAGATACTTGTAGATAAGTACGATTTACAGCTGTAGATCAGTTTATTTGTGTAGGCCGTGGACGACACCACACTACTGACTTATTTTTTGAGAGAGAGCGTGGAGTCGAGATAGACCCCCAATGTTTTTATATCTTTTATATCTCTTTAGATACATTGATTATGTTACCGTCAATGACAAAGGATGAGTACCTGTTGTCAAGTTTATTCAATCGTGCTCGAGTACCCACGATCATTAACTCAGTCTTATCGTCATTGAGGCATAAACTGTTGGTGACCATCCATGCTTGGATTTCGAGGTAAATATCGTTCAGTAATTTGGGATCCTGGTTGTAACAGCCAGTAAGGGGGATGAGGACTTGAGTGTCATCTGCATAGTTGGTGTAGATGACAAGCAAGTTGTCCAGACGGTCAAATAGCAGCTCCGTAAATATATTGTATAGTGTGGGTGACACACATGATCCCTGGGGGACTCCACAGAGTATGGGTGTGGGGTCTGCTGAGGCTGATGGGGAGAAGACTCTGGTGGTCCGATTTGAGTGGAAGGATTTAACCCAGTCAGAGGCGTTAGTGGAAACAGCTGCAGCTGTGTTAAGGTGCCTGGTGAGATTGCTAACTTACCTTTGCTTTTCGCCTCGTCCATTTGGATCTTGAGGTCTAATAGTGCTCTCTCGGTTGCATGTCTGGGTCTAAAGCCAGATTGTCCGAGACCTAGGAGTTCATTCTCCTCTAGGTGCTTCTGAATTTGCAGGTAGGCCACCCGGTCCAAGATTTTTAAAAGAAACGGGATGGTGGTGATGTGCCTATAGTTTGTGGCGATATTTGGGTCAAGGTTTTTTTTTTTTTTTTTTTTTAAGAAAGGCATAACCCAGGCTTCCTTGAGATTGTTGGGTACCTGGTTGGACGAGAAGGAGGAATTTATCAGAGTGGTGATGAAGGGGGCTAGATTTTTTGCTCCCTCTTTAATGATGGAGGCTGGGCACGTATACCCTTGGCAATGGGAAGGTTTTAGGCTTTTAATGATATCTTCAACTTCCTTTGATGTTACATGCGAGAAAGTGAAGGGAGTACAAGATTGTAGGGTTTACGCTAGGACAGGAGTGGACTGGGAACCGTTAATGAGGCTTGCCTTTTTGGCTTCAATCTTATTTTGAAGTAAGGTGATTTTATCTGCGAGGGCTTGCTGATTTTTTGTGCACCATTCTGCATCTTTGATGCAGTCTTGTGTGGGTGGTGCTGGGGATTCAAGTTTTAGGATGCTTAAGAGCTCCTTAGTACTGGATTTGGCATTATGGATTCTGCAATTATAGGCTTCTTTTTAGCAGAAAGGATGGCTGCTTTGTAAATAGCGGAAGCTGACGTAAATGCAGTTTTGTTGGTGATAGAGGGCGATTTACACCAAGTGGATTCCGCTGATCTTTTGGTGTTTCTGAGGCTTTTTATTTCGGGGGTGAACCACTTATTGAGATGTGCGATGGGTTTGGCTTTCCTGAGTTTAAGAGGTGCTGCGATATCCAAAGCTGATTTTATGTGTCGTTGTAAAGGTCTACCAATTTGAGAGGATTGAGGCTACTGAACTTGGTCTCATTGAGGATGTTGCTAATGAGGGAAGGGTTGGAGGCTGTCTATGGTGATGTTGCAACAGTTTCTTGATAACGAGGGGGGCTGATGTGGCTTTGGCAGGGGAGGCTCCAGGGATGGAGAACAGGATGAGGTGATGATCTAACCAAGCTACTGGTTCGTTTTGGAGAAGGGAGATAGAGCAGTTGAAGTCTGACACCCAATCCAGCGTACAGCCTTTAGAATGTGTTGATGTTGTGATTCTGTTTATGAAGCCCAGGTTTGAAATAGTATTATCTACAGCTAAAGCCTGAGGGTCGTTGGGGTCCTGGAGGCCAAGGTTCGGGTCTCCTAAGAGTATAGTTTGAGATCCCAGTTTGGTATTGGTGGAAAGGAGGTTCATGATGTCATCCTCGAAGGTGGGAGAGGGGCCGGGGGGCCGGTAGACAAGATGCAGGAGTAATGTTTGGGTGGGTGAAAGTGCTAGTTTCACCAAAACAAGCTCAGCAGAGAGGAAGCTGGAAGGGGGTATGGCTCTGAGGGCTAGCTGGGTTTTGGCAATGAAGGCCAATCCGCCACCTCTGCCCAAGTTTCTGTCAGCCCTGACGATGGTGTAACCTTCAGGTAGGGCTAGGGAGAGTGCAGGGCCTGCTGCCTGGTGTAACCAGGTTTCTGTAATAGCCATGAAGTCTAGGTTATTTGAGATAATGAGATCGGCGATCTCTGAGGCATGGGCGACAAGAGAGCAAGCATTGGTAATGGCTCCTTTAATATTGGTTGATGGGGAGGCGTGGCCTGGAGCTCCGGCAATGTGGACGTTCTCCTAGAGGCCTCTGTGATGGGCACGCTGCATATTCGTTTTTGGTCAAGTTCCAGCTTCTAATAATATGACAAAACCCTACCTGAGACGTCGGACACCCTGCGGCACACAAAGGAACAAAAACCGAGACTGATTGCCGTCAGGAAGCTTCACAACGAGTTTCGAACTCTGCGGCCCCTCCGCCGCCTTCTTCCAAAATGGCGGGCGGAGCTGGCAGAGCATGCGGCGACGTGGGGCGGGATCCCGGTGGTGAGCTTTCCTAGCTTTGAAAGCCCAAGCTACGTTGCCCCCCCAGCCCCTCTCCAGATTACAGCTCCGGAGCAACTGTGACCCCTGCCTGTGGACCGCACTCAACCGCCGGACACAGTGGCAGCCTCAAGCCCACCAGCCCCGGGATCCCCGCACATAGTGCAGTGCTCTCGTGGGGGGAGAGCTTCGGCAACTCGACGGGGGAGAGGGCCCCCCCCCAGCAAAACCAGGCATCCGGAAAACATGTCTCAGCGCCGGCGAGGGGTGAGTTGTAGCGCCAGGGTGCCCCCTGCCTCGAGCTCCATTAGTCCGTTTCATCAGCTGCGAAGGAGCAGCAACGTTCCACACCCCTCACGGAGCGTCGGCTCAGCATCCAGCCTCCTCCTCACACCGGCTCCTTATTTCCTCCACTAGTGTAAAGGGGGTGGGGGGTGTGTCAACCTGGGCCTGATCCGCAGCCTGCGTGGTGCAGGCCCACCGAGCCCAGGCTCTACTCGTGGGGCAGCACCGCTGAAACCCCAGAGCTGGCCCAGCCCGGTACGCTGCACCCCGGGGGGAGGCCTCCCCTCTCCAGCAACTTCCTGGCACCAGCTCCTGATCGTGGTGGGCACCCAGCTAAGCTTTGTGGAACCACAACACCCAGCTGCTAGGCAAAGCTCCCTGCCTTACCAGTTCCTCCAGCCTCACATACAGTCTACCATAAGGCACAGACTTCAGAAGGGACCCTCAATGCCACCAGGGACTTATCCACGCCTAATACGAATTGGGTCCCAGCTCTTCACCTCGAAGACGCCTCTGTGAACAGGGGGTGCATCTGTGGCTGCACTGCTCCCCCTTCTCTCTACACTTCCTTACTGGGGCGCCCCGGCCCACTCTTCTGCCCCCCTCATCCACAGTCTGCACTAAGGAGCCAGGGACAACATCACAACCCCACACTGCGCTTGAGAAACCAAAAATCCTCCTCTCCTCCCCAACCCATTCTGGGTGGCCTCAATCCACGGAAACACCTACCCCACAAGCACAAACCAAGGAATCGGGATCCTCACTCCAATAACTTGTACGCTCTGACCTCAGACAATAGCCTCCCCCACTCCACATCCCCAAGAGATCTCTGGACCACTTACCTCACCCCCAATCTGGTGCAATGGCGAAGCAACTAAAAGCCGTTAAGAACACAGATATCGCCACTATGTTCACGTCGACTGACAAGGGAAAGAAACTCGACCCACCCAAGCTTACCCCACAGAAATCCCAAGAGGATAGAGAAGCCCTTGCCACCAAAGAGGACATACAGGCTTTTATGGCCAATATTAAGTCTGAATTCAGATCCTGCATGACGGAGCTTACCACTAAGCTAGAGCACACCGATCAAAGGGTGACCAAGGTGGAACAAAGGCTGGGGAAGATCGACGACCGCTCCCAGGACCATGCAACCACATTGTGGGAAATCCAACGCTCGATCAGAACCTTACAGGACAAATGTGAAATCCTCGAGTTCAAACAATAAGATCTCGAAAATAGGGCTCACCGCAACAACCTTCAAATTCGAGGGATTCTGTCCTCTGTTCTGGACAAAAACCTGGCGGAATATGTGGAGGACTTTTTCCAATCCCTGCTCCCACAACTGGACAAATCCAAACTCCTTCTGGTTCGCACACCCACAGGTTGCGCCCACATCGGGGAGTGGACTCAGACCTCCCCTGATGTCATAACTAGGGTGCACTTCTTCACCACAAAGGAGGCCATCTCAGCAATCAGCCGTTCACAGGACGAGCTCTCCTTCCAGGGTTCACCTCTCCAGATCTACCAAGACCTCTCTCTACTTACTCTCCATAAGAGGAAATCTCCCCGGCCTCTGACTCTCTTTCCTCAAGGGCATCAGATTCGATACAGATGGCTATTCCCAAATGCCCCCTTGAGGACGCCAACAAAATCATGCACCGTTCCCTGCTCGAAGAGGCCACATCGCCAAGATCGGAGGACACTACGGACCCGGGAGCCATCTCCCTCCCGAAACCTAGGCGGTCCTCCTGGTCGAAGGTGCCACAGAGCAGCAGGAGAAGGTAGTCGGGTGCAAGACCGTAACCTGCAGAACTTTGCCTTACGCTCTCGCTGACTTCCCAGCTCCGTCCCAAAGGAACTTCACCAACCTTGACCCAGTTTAAGAACAACTATAACCAATGCAGCTGGCCACAACCACAGCCCATGCCCATTTCCAAGGTACATTCCACCTCTGAGTCCTTGGAATCCCACATTACTTTTACCTACACGATTGGCCCAGTTGGCCAGGGGGAAGGCCGAACCCATAACGTCGGCCTCCCCACCAGTTAAAGTTACGGCCTCCCGTTGGGGGCTCGTGTTAAAACCCCAAGAGCAGGGGGACGCATTCCTAGCATTTCCTCGAGATGCCGGTTAACTCACACCCTTCCAACCTCTCCCCCCCCAGACGCGGCAGCGGGGAGGGACCTAGCTCAGGAGCATCAAACCCTAAAATTTCTCTCCCTCAATGTCAATGGACTGAACTCCCCTGCAAAACGCAAGTCGATTCTACAAGAGCTTCAGGATGAAGATGCAGCGGTGGCTCTACTTCAGGAGCCTCCCCTACTACCGGTGGACTTTAGGCGTCTCCGCTCCAGATCTTACCCGATCCAGCTCTTCGCCTCAGGGGGCTCTAAGAAAGGAAGCATGGCAATCCTCTTCAGGAAGGGCCTAAACCCCCAGGTCCTGGAAACAAAAACATGCCCGGAAGGCCGATTTGTGGCAGTCAAATGCCTATTGCTGGGAGACCTGTACACTTTTGCCTCAGTATATGCCCCCAACTCTGGGCAAGCAGCCTTCTTTGACTTACTGGGCTCCTCCCTCTCCCTCTTCATAGAAGGCCAAGTCGTGATTGGGGGGGAAGACTTCAATGGAGTACCAGACCCTACGAAAAATCTCATGCCCCCTCACCCCCAAAGACTTGACTCAGGCGCCAGTCTCCTACGCCTGTTCAGATCTCTGGAAGTAGTAGACTCATGGCGGGTGCTCCATCCTTCCGTAAAGGACTACTCTTTCTACTCCCATGTTCACTGAACTTTCTCAAGGATTGACCTCCTCCTGACATCCCCCCAGCTGCTTACCTACACCAATGATGTATCTATCGGTCTGCGGATCCCATGTGATCACGCCCAAGTAATCAAGGAGTAATCATGGAGATCCGAGCACATGTACCCAAGCCCAACTCTCCACGCAGATGGACTCTTTACGATCCAATTCTTAATGAAATGCGGCTAAGCGACAAGATCGCAACAGCGATTAAAAACTTCCTCAGGGAAAACTCAGTCGAAGAGACCTCCCCTGCAAACACTTGGGATGCCCTGAAAGCAGTGATCAGGGGAGAACTAATTGCACAGGGAGTGGCATTTCATCATAACAGGCGACAGGTTCACTTGGTCCTAGAGGAAGAATTCAAAGCAGCGGAGGAAATTCACAAGAAAAAAGGCTGGTCTCCCAAGACTCAGCGAGCTATCCATATCGCCAGAAAGAAGTTAGAGGACCACTACACCGAACACACCGCACAGCTTATGGCTAAAGCCAAACAATTCTATTATGTGAAGAACAATAAGGCGAACAAGCTGCTCGTGGCTAAACTGGCTAAAGCAAAACATAGTAGCACCATCATCGGACTGCAAGACCCACGGGGGTGATACAATATGCAGAACTGAAAAAACAACAGCTTGCGGTGGACCTCCTGGCCCAGATACTGACGGCAACACCGCAGGACCAGATTAAACAAAAAAAATACCTGCAGGAAGCGGCCCTCCCCCGACTACATGACTCGACAAGGGAGAGCCTGGAGGCTCCGATCATAGGTGAGGTGGTCGAGGAAGCCATTAAGTCCCTTAAATCCTGGGCCCCCCGGCCCCGACAGGTTTTCCTCTAGGTTCTACAAAATTTTCAAACCCCAGCTGGCTCCCCCCCTGGTAGCGCTCTTCAACTCTTTCAGGGAGATGGGGACGGTGACCCTCTCATGCAAGACTCCACCACCATCCTTCTACCCAAACCAGGGAAAGACCCGAGAGACCCGGCCTCCTAAAAGCCAATAGCCCTGCTGAATATTGACGCTAACCTACACTCCAAAATTCTCGCTAATCGCCTATCACGCATACTACCTGACATAATTCACCCAGAACAGGCAGGATTTATTTTGAACAGATCGGCAGGTGATAACGTTCACAGAGCCCTGAACCTGGTAGACCTAGCCTCCCGAAGCTCCCAGGGGCTGGTGTTGATGGCCCTAGACGCCACCAAGGCGTTTGATAGGGTGGACTGGTCCTTTATGAGCCTTACCCTGGAGGCCTTTCAGATTCAAAGAGGGGAAGAAACTTCAAAGACGAACTGGTGAAAGCAGAAAAGATCAAACAAGACAAACAACAGACTTTGAAGAAGAAGAAGACAGGCACATTTCCGTGCTTAAATTGCGGCAATTGTAACAATGTGATGAAGGGTAGCTATGTGAGGCACCCAAACAGTGGACAAAAAATTCGATTGAAACATTACACCATATGCGACACCAAATCATTCATCTACGGTCTCAGTTGCCCCTGCGGTATCTTTTACATAGGGCAAACCATCAGGAAAGCTAAAGAAAGATGGAATGAACATAAGAGCAATATCCGTACCAACAGTATCAAATCTCCTGTCGCTAGACACTTCTCTCAGAATAAACACACAATAGCCCAACTTAAAGTGATTATTCTGGAGGAAGTGAAAAAATTACCTAGAGGGGGGGACCATGACAGACGCATGGGGCAGAGAGAATTACATTGGATTGAAAAACTGAACAGTCTTTCTCCCAACGGAATGAATGAAGAATTTAATTTGGGTGTTTTCTTATAAGTCTCCTCATAAGCTTACTGTTAGACTTTTGAATATTTTTTAATGACTAGCTGTACTAACACACATTTTCAAGTTGACGTTTAAAAATATCTAACAGTAAAATATACATTCACTGCTCCTTTACCATCTAAGGAATAGTTACTGTGGTTGCAAATACTTCTAGATCATTAGATTGTTTGTGTTTTCAACACTATCAATGCTTGATAGGACTTGAGTTTCTATTTTTTACTTGAAACAATGAAATGGATACACACACCCACATTGATGCCGCCCGATTGTAATTAATTGACATAGAGGATATACATTTATTTTTAATAACAAATAGACTGGGAGCATGCTGGATATTTCCTCTAATCACGAGACTGCGATAATTTTAAATATCATGTTTTCTAGATCCATGTAATAACTCAATGGACCTACATTACTCACCATTAAATATGTTTAAAAATAGAGGTTCCAATTTAGTCTTTTAGACTCTACCCTGTTCTATAAATACCACACATTGTATCGCGTCAAAAGTAAACACTGTGACGTCACGACGTTGACACGCATTGATGTCATTACGCGTATATAAACATCACCACGGCCATTTTTTTCAGTTGCCGTTCGTACGAGCTTCATCACAGGATACATGCACAAGGGCGTCCCCTTTTCAGGTAAGCTATGTTAGAACTTTATACTCACCACATAGAATGATTCCATAGCATTTTTCTAACTGGTAAGAATAGCCTCTGAGGAACCTCTGTCTGTCTACAGGGCCCACGTTATCTCTGATTGTGCTGCTAAAACCCACTACAGGATTATAGAGCTTAAACAAAGTGGGAGATTATCCAAAATCCTGACTACGACCTGCAGATCAGGTAATTACCAATACCCTTTTTCTAATGGACATGTTTGAGAATGCAAACATGGTTGTTGATATCTAACATCTTTACTTCTCACAACGGTAGGGATTTACAACCCCTTTTTTATATATTTTTTATATTTTTTTTTAGGATTGACAAGAATATACTAATCAAGATGGAACTTAAATTTCAAATTGAGACGATACTAAGAAACTAACAGGTGATTATATATAAAGAAAAATCCAGTCATGACAGACAGGTATTATGATGTATCATTATGATTAAAATAACAATATACTTTTTACTGTTGATACAGATAAATTGAAGAAAAAACACATCTAGTAGACATCTTCTGAAGAAGGGGATCTATTCGCCCCGAAACGCGTAAAGCATGCTGTACTTTGAAGACTTTGACTCTGTCTGCTAAGACGCATGTAACATATCACATATTACTGTGAACATTGGATTAGGAGTTAAAATCAAGTACAAATTGTCTACTATAAGCCACATGAATTGTAAATGAAAGTTTTTGGTTGTCTGGACTATAAAAAATAGTTACTATTTGTACCATGTACTGTAAAAATCAGTTTACTTTATGTTATATATGTTGGTTATGAACTGATACAAATTGAACGTTGAATTATTGTTTGTCTAAATTAACCCGAACTGGGGTACAAAATTCATGGATGACGAAATCATCCCTATATAAAGTTTTATTTTTGAAATTACGCAAGAGAATTTGGTTGCGTTTTCAACTACAGGGTGTGCAAGGGACGGGAGTGTTCCACAAAGGTTGTGGACACCTGCTGTTTTCACACAGGCCTTTGAGTTTGGCCCGGCGTTCCAGGCAATGGTCCTGGCTAACTATAAATAATCACCAAAAACTTTCCTCAGGATCAATGGCTCACTCTCCGCCCCGATCCCCCGACCTGCGGAACCAGACAGGGATGCCCACTATCTCCATTGCTATTCGCACTTATGGAACCTTTAGCCCAGAAGATCAGACTGAATAGCCATATCAAGGGCCCCCAGGTCGGTCCATCTCAGCGCAAAATCACCCTATAAGCAGATGACGTGTTGCTCACGATCTCGGAGGCCCGCTCCTCACACCAGCTATGGGGAGGTCACCGGCTTCTCCATCAACTTCAACAAATCGGTTGCCCTGTATGTAGGTCTCTCCCCGGAGGAACGGGAAGCACTGGTCCCGATGTGTCCAATTGCATGGAAGGAGAGGGCTATTCCCTATTTAGGGGTCTAAGTACCTGCAAACCCGAAGGACACATATCAGGTCAACTTTCCCCAGCTCTTCAAAGAATTAGAAGGTGATTTGAAACGCTGGGCGACCAAAGAAATCTCACTGATGGGACGCATAACGGCCTGTAAAATGAACTTACTCCCAAGATTCCTCTATGCCTTCTCTTCCCTCCCGGTTGCAATCCCAGCACCCGCCCTTCGTGACTTGCAGAGGAAAATGCTCCGGTTCATCTGGAGGGGTAAGAAAGCCAGAATCCCCCAAAAGTCAATGCTAGGCAACGCAAGATTGGGCAGACTGGGGGTCCCGACCTGCAATCCTACAGGGTGGCAGCCAACTAGCACACATTCTCGCGTGGCAAATAACCAACGGCCGTCCTAGATGGGTGGAATTAGAACAATTATGACTCCCGCTCCCCCTGCGGTTTCTTCCAGACATCCCGCCCTCTCTCAGAGAACGATGGGAAGGACTCCTGCTGGCGACTAAGCACACTCTTAACTCCTGGGACTGGGCGCTGAAACATAAGGGAATCCCGAGGGGACTGAGCCCCCTATCTCGAATCTTTCACAACCCAACTTTCTCGCCCGGGGCAAACCCCCGGACCTTCCAGAACTGGATAGCGGGAGGCTGTGTGAGAGAGACCAACCTCGCACCTTTGAACAATGTAAGGAGAGGTTTCGATTCGAAGAAAGAGAAAGATTCACGTACATTCAGCTATGTCACTGGTGCTCCCAACCCCAAACTCTCCAGGCAGCTACGCGCCCTCTCACCCCCCTCAAACTAACTCTCAAGGACCTCCAAGCCCAAGGCAGGATTTTCACCCTATACAGACGATTTCTAGGGGACTTTGTCTTCAAAAACCTGATGTATGGCCCAGTGGGAGGCTGACTTGGGACACCCGATTGAGGACCAGGACTGGGTGGATATTTGGACCCGAACACGCATGTCATCCGCCTGCGTAACCAACAGAGAATGTGCGTACAAAATCCTGCTGCGTTAGTACTACTCTCCCCTCAGCCTCCATCACATGAACCATTCCTTTGACCACGCTTGCTGGAGAGGGTGCAGCCAACCGGGCTCCTTTTTCCACATTTGGTGGGCATGCCCAAAGATCCAACAATTCTGGAAACTATGTTTAGCCACCATTGAACAGATCACCCAGACGGCTTTCCCCTGGAGCCTGAGCCTGTCCTCCTAGGGGGCCCTGGTTCCCGGGATCTATCCACGTTCCGGAAACAAAGCTAAACTGCTGACTCAATGCCTTTTGGCTGGGAAAATAGTGATTGCCTGCTTCTGGAAAGCCCCGGATGGCCCCTTTATAGCCCAATGGTGGGGGGAAATATGGAACATGCTGATCGCGGAGAAGGTAACAGCGGCAAGGGCCGGATTCCTCCATCGCTTCCAGAACATTTGGGCCCCAGTGTTGGAGTATGACCAGAAATTTCCTGCAATGACCTACAAGCCTGCCAATACCCGGCGGGCCTTGAGAGACCGGGACGCTCCCTGAAGGGGGAACATAGCCGAAGCTGGAACAGAAAACACAAAATAGCGTCCCCAGACTAAGGGCCATGGGGGAGGCGGTTAGCGAATTGGAGGGGATTTATGGATTTGCCTTACATGTCTTGTTTACACTGTACTGTTGTCACCCTGCCTTGGTTTAAAATAAACATATTTTAAAAAAATATATTGGTTGATGGTGGAGTGGAATTAGGTTCTTTAGGGGTCGTGCATGGTGGGTAGGTGGGTTGGCGGGTGTGGGAATGAGGTTCAGTGATTGAGGGTGAGCAGTCACACTTCTAATGTCGTGTTGAATGTTTCTGGACTTGGAGGTGACTTTGTGGTTTGGGAAGCGAGAGCCTAATCTCTGGTTCCTGGTGTGGACTGAAAGTGGGATAAGTGGCGTAGGAGGTGCAGCGAAGCGCTGTAACCATTCAAGGGGGCCGAGTGAGTTCCTGTGTGCTATGTTTGTGGGTGCTTTGCTAGATGGTCTGTGTTTGATGGTGAGTTGGAGAGGAGGTAGAAAATGTGTTGGGGTGACAATGAACTAGAGGTAGGAGTGAGGCCATGGCCAGTGTAACTCTATGGAATGAGGACATAGTGGTTTGTCAACAGGCTAGTGTGGTGTTAGTTAGTGCTAACAGGGGTCAGTATCAGGCTGAATCGATGTTAATACAGTAGGTACCTAAAGGCAGTAATTTAACAGCAGTGGGCTAGTGCAAAGTTAATACTGTGGGCGATTGACGCACAACAAATTATCTACAGGCTAGCTTAGTGCAGGGTAGCTAGTGCTAGCAAGCAACAGTAGCATGCTGATTCGAGATTTATACAGTGTGGAAGTTATTACAGTGTTCAACTAAGGCGACAGTTAATCCACAATAGGCTAGTTCAAAGTAAGTGCAATGGGCAGCTAATGCACAACAGTAATCAACAGGCTAACTTGATGCAGGGGTGGCTCATGCTAACAGACATTAGCTGTAGACTGATTCGAGATTAGTACAGTGAATAAAAAGGTAGTAATTTAGCAGCGATAGGCTGGCTCAAAGTTAATGTAGTGGACAAAAAAAGCACAATTGTCATTAGGCTAATTTAGTACAGGGGTGACTGGAGGTTGGAGGCCGGTGATCTGGTTCAGGCGGTGTGCTGGTGGGTTAAGGGAGTACCGATTTATGGTATGAGAGTAGCGTAGGTGACAGTGACTTGTGGCCGTGTTATGGCGTTGGCGTTCTCAATGTCGACACGTTAGACTCACTGAATGTAGAAGGCTCTCAATGTCACACAGCTGCAGTGCAGCTAGGAGATGCAATGGAGACGTGTTGGTGGGTGAGGGAGGGCAGCGTGCCGTCGCCTCGCGCCGGCTGCGCACGGTCAGCACCGCTAGCTGTGCCTTATTGCGTGCCTTGGCTCAGGCCGGCACTCGCCTGCCGGCGAGAGATGATTGACCTAAAGAAGTTCAAGCAGTCAATCACGAAGGAGCAGTGCCCCCCTGTTTGTTGATATAGAACATGGCAGTTGTGCTGTCTGTTAGAATTGCAACCGACTGGTTCGTCAGTTGAATCTCAAACGCTTGAAGTGCTTTGAGTACAGCTAATAGTTCGAGTAGGTTGATACGGTTCTGTGCAGTGACCTGTGTCCACAGACCGTGTCCTGCGTGGTGAAGGTAATGAGTCACCCCCCCAACCTGGAAAGTGGCGCGTCTGTTGTGACAACCGCTTGCGCCTCCGGATCGTGGAAGGGTTTTCCCTTCAACAGATTTTCTTTCGACCACCAGAGTAGGTTTTGTACCAGTGTTGGTGAAACGACCACCAGATCGTCCCACTGACCACTTGCCTGAGACCATCGTTTTGCCAACCACTCCTGCATTGGTCGCATGCGCAGACGTGCGTGTGGGACTAGATAAATGCACGATGCCATCATGCCTAGTAATCGTATTGCTTTGGGTACGCTTATCTGGAGACCGGCTTGATACTGGTGTATTTGCCAAGGCACTCTTTTCATGGACGGACAGGCTAAGGCTGTTTGGGTATCTAACACAGCACTCCTAGGAACTGTTTCGATGTAATTGGTACAAGACTTGACTTTTTCTCGTTTATCGAGAAGCCCAATTGATGGAGAAGATTTCTGGTTCTTTGAGTGTTTCGTTTGCAAAGATGGGGAGTTTCTCTTGTGATCAGACAGTCGTCCAGGTAGGGGTACACAGGGATTGCCTCCCTGCACAGGTGCACTGCCACCACAGCCAGTACTTTGGTGAATATCCTTGGAGCTGAGGCTATTCCGAAGGGTAGCACCTTGATTTGGTAGTGCTGGTTCGCTACTTTGCACCGCAAGAGTCTTCTGTGCGCTGGAAGCATTGAAATATGAAAATAAGCATCTTTCATATCCAATGTTGCCATGTAATCCCCCCGCTTTAGCAGAGAGATTACTTCTTGTAGCATAGTCATACAGAACTTTTGTGGCTTTACATATTTGTTCGCAGGGCGCAAGTCTAATACTGGGCGCATTGTCAGATCTTTCTTTGGTACAAGGAAGTATGTTGAATAGATACCCTTGTTTACCTCATTGGACGGCATGATTGAGGAGTAGCGTGCTGACTTCCTCTATTCAAGATGAGTTGTTCCTTTGACATTTTCCTTTGGTGCAGGGGGAGGTTTGATGGTGATTCTAGGAGCTCCACGCAGTAACCTCCTGCTACTGTCGATAACACCCACTTGTCTGTGGTTAAGCCCTCCCACGCGTGGGTAAAGTTTGAAATCTGTCCCCCGACTCGGCAGGCATGGGAGGAGACCTGTAGCGGGGCGTCATTGTTTGGGAGGCGTTCCTCCGCCTCTGCCAGTGGAGGGTCACCCCGGCCGCGACCTCTGCGCTGGCCTCTAGGATAACCTTGGGACGCTTGTTCTTGGTTGCAATTCCAAGATGTATTCTGGTTTTGGCAGCAACTGGAGCCTCTTTGATTTTGTCCGCGAAAGCAGTGAAAATTGTTTCCACACCTTTGCCGGTCTGTTTATTAGTGAGTTGACCAAGGGACTTGAGTGTTTCATACTCGTCCTTGGCTGACTTTAAAGCATCCTCCACTGCTTTGCCAAATAACACTTTCGGTTCTATTAGCATATCGAGCAAGGTTGCCCGAGTCTCTATTTTAAAACCGATTTTTCGAAGCCAGGCATGGCGCTTAAGGATAGTGCTTTCTGCGAGAACGCGTCTGGCATTATCCGCTGCGCCCAGGTTGTTCTTAAGCAGGCTGCTGGCAGTGGTCCTGCCTTCGGCTGCGACAAGAGTATGTTTGGATTTCAGAGTTTCAGGAGCAGCATCAGCTAGGGCAGTAACCTTGTCCCATTTAGTACAGTCTTAGCTTGCTAACAGTGTGGAATTGTTGGCGATTCTTGCTTGGTAAGCTGCGGAACTAGTCACCTTCCTACCCATGGCGTAAGGTTTTTTGCTCTCTTTGTCTGGTGGAGCTTCGGAGGAGGCCAAGTGTGCACCAGTTCTCTTTCGGGTTGTTGTGGCCACCAGTGAATCTGGCTTAAGCTGTCCTCTTATATATAAGGGGTCAGATGGGGCCGGGCAGAATAACTTTTCTATTCTTGGGTTAACTGCCCTTGTTTGATTGGGCGTTTCCAGAGAAGGTTGGATCCTCCTTTGGAAGGACTTCAAAATTGGTATGAACTGGGTGGCAGCCTTCTTGTCCCACAGGATGTTCGACAAATTCGTTCTCTGCTGAGTCTCTTGAGTCTCAATGCCGAAGTGCTCAGCTGCTTTGACCAAAATGTCATTAAACATGGGTTGATTATCCACTGGGGAATCAGGTAACAGTGAATCCGGTGGAACTGGGGAGTCCATAGCATAAACCTCCACCTCATCATTATTACCCCCCTCATCCTCTTCGTCATAGTGCTGAGTATCTTCTTGATATTCTTCTGTGTCCACATGAATGTCAAAGATCTGCAGGGATGAATGATTTTTTGGCAGTAGATGTACCATAAGGATCAGATCAGATGAGAGATCTTTTCCCTGATGGCTGAGATGATTGACGGGGCTGAGAAGTGGTAGCCTGATAAGGGGGAAGTGTATTTTGTAAGCTCTCAAAGGCTTGAGGGTGCTCTTCAAAGAAGTTAGCAAAGAAAGTCATTCTGGACATTACTCTATCTCCTGAGCTGACCATTTGGCTGAACTGGGAATAATGCCTGGGCAAGGAACAGCAGATGTAGGCAGGCCTTTATTATGTAGGGCTTCACTTAAAGTGCCCTCACTATCCTCCTGTAGGGTATCTTCAATTACCTGTAAGGTATCTGTGTCAGGGGTAGGCCTTTCACTCTGAGGTTTGTCCTCAAGTGACTTATCCTTGTGGGATTTATGCTTGTCCTTATGGGACGTATACTTGTCTTTTTATTTATCCCTATGATCAAAGCTCTTAGAGGAGAATTTTATCGAACTAGGAGTAGTTTTCCACGACAAAGGTGGAGTTTCGGTATTGGGAAGGGCCTTCACCGCGTCCTTTGACATTCAGCGGTCGGGATGGTGTTCCACCGTGTCTTTCAACATTCGGCGCTCGGTAGACAAGGCTTTATGGGCGGCGTCTTTAGTCTTTTGGGGCCGGACATGAGGCGATCTTGGAGTGCCCAGAGGACAGTGAATCCGCAGATCTGCACCTAGACGCCGAATCTCAGCGTTTGCTTGACACATCGCCACGTGGTATGTGTTTGGTGTAGGGAGATTGGGTGCTCTTGCCGCCGGGTATGCTCCCCACAACAGAGCCGCCGGCCTGTCTTCCAGAGTCGGGGGCTAGCACTGGGGAACGTGGAAGTTCCCAGTTACCCTCGCCGTCCGAAAGGACGATGTCCCTGCTGTCCCTGGAGGCTCCCTCGACGTCCATGGCAGCCTCAGCCTTCATGGCATGATGGGCCCAGCGTTTTGTCCTACGATCATTAGGGTCTTGGGTCGAAAGAGCTTGCAAGCCCGACAGTGCCCTTCGTCGTGGTCCTGATTAAGACACATGTTACACACCTCGTGCTTATCAATCCACGGAAATCTTTTGTTACAGGATGGGCAAAATTTGAAAGATTTCCTATCCATGGTTGGGGCAGGCAGCAGGGCAACAAAGGGAAGGGGAGGAGAAATACATTGTGATATGACCACTCCCCGCTCTCCCTACTTTAAGGGCCTAGGCCAGTTGGGCCTTCCAAGGTTGAAGGAATCCGTCGAGTTTCTTCGTCCGACAGTTCTTCGATTGTTGGTTTTTCACCGCGTCGAGACACGGCAGTCGAAAAAGGACAGGAAGAGTAACTATTTTTAAACTTTAATAAAGTCAATGGCGTTAGTCGTAATTGCACTCCGCGATAAGTGACCGCTCACAATGGTGGAAAAAAACAATCTGAGGGACATCGACGCGTGAAGGACCATGGGGACAGTGGTCACACTAGGGATAGTATTACTGGCACATCCTGTCGAC
This sequence comes from Ambystoma mexicanum, assembly GCF_040938575.1. NCBI lineage: Eukaryota > Metazoa > Chordata > Amphibia > Caudata > Ambystomatidae > Ambystoma > Ambystoma mexicanum. The sequence continues at coordinate 692,659,660 of NC_090926.1, read as the reverse complement.
GCCCCTTTTCAAATTTCGAAAAACAACAACTAATACTCCGCAACTTCCACTAGATGGCGGCCTATGCATAGCAGGTGATCTAAGCAGATTCCACAAGCCTCAGAAATATATATATGATACATTACTTGTCCATGCAATAATCTGTATTTCCAGCGTCAGCTATGCACCCCTGCACTCTTTCCGTCAAGCTTTTTGCTTACTATTATTCAGAGCCGACATCCATCTTTTCAACATGGCCGCTTTAGCCGTGTTACATTTTCTACTGCTGCAAGCTTCTATGCGACTCCACCATGCTTTTCTGCGTATATTATACTCATCTGGTTACTCATCTTATTTGTAGATATGGTTTCTTCTCACTTGTATACCTGTTAACTTTGCTTCTTCGGTTACATCTTCATTCTTAAGTATTCCCATATTGTTTCTGTGCGTCATTGTGTCCTCCCCTTAAGACATGTCAGATTTTCTTTACAACTCTTCGATATTCAGTGGTGTTTGCAAATCTCCTGCTACCACTTCAGTTCGAGGGTTCATTCGATACGGTTGTCTGAGTGCATAACATCGCTCATACACCCAATGTGGTATTGGAAGGATACCTGGTGTCATGCACAGTGTCTTCTTGTTCTTCATCCAGTATGTCGGAGGTAAGGGGGCGGGTTTGATCAATGACTTGCATGTCTGCTCCTCCACACCAACTATCCACAATGGTGGAAACAAATAATCTGAGGGACCGCAACGCGCAAGGGCTCATGAGTACAGGGTACGTCACACTAGTGATAGTATTACAGACATGCCCTGTCAATGTCCCTTTTCGAACTTCAGAAAACATCATGTGCAATACTAGATGTCGGCGGTGTCCAGTCAACTCGTCGAAAAAAAAACTGGTCGACTGCAATTTGGTCGACGCAATTTGGTTGAAAACCAAATGGTCGAATTTTATTTTTTATTTATATATTTATTTTGCGGGTTTTCGTTTAGTTAAAAAAGGGGTTTTTAGAGAAAAAAAGGGGGTTGGGGGGGGACCCCCCCAAAAAAAAAAAAAAAAAAGGGTTAAAATAAAAAAAATAAAAAAATTCGACCATTTGGTTTTCAACCAAATTGCGTCGACCATTTGTCTGGTCGACCAATTTTTTCCGACGAAATGTCTGGCAACCGATGTCGGCCTATGCAAAGCATGTGATTCTAAGGAGATCCACAAGCCTCAGAAATATATAGCGACACGAGCATTCCCCGCGAGGGCGCAGGTTTGAATCACCAGTAGGAGGGTCGTAGTTGGGGGAAGCAAAAAAAAGATGAGCCCTTTGCCTGCTATCCTGGACCGGTGCTCCAAGTGACAAAAAGTAGTGGGCAATGGCGAATTTTCCCAAACAGTATATGAACTTTTGTACCCTTTAGTTCCCACCCACTTCGCCCTGTGGATACTCTGGGCATGAATGCCTCCAAAGAAAAGCAAGTCAACCGTACTATGCCATAAAATCCAAACTCACCCACATGAACCCACCTGCTCTACTTTGGCTAACAGCATTGGGTAATTAAACCAATATTTCTAAAGGAAAGTGAAGTATGGGGGACCAGCACAAAATCGAGACGTCACCAAAGGGGACAGATTATCCCCACAAAAGTATGCATTTATGAGCCCAATATATTCTCAGTGCACAGGTTAGTACCCAATTATGCCTGTAGAGCACAGCTCTTAATACTCCGGGTACTACTAGAAATTAAAAATAAGATGGATAAAGTTCTGGGACCAGCTCATAGAAAGCTATACTAGGACATACAAGTCTAAGGCGAACCATGAAGCAACTACAGAGCGAACCGGACATGAAGAAAATACTGAAAGACACCTCAAAGCAAAAGAAAAGAAATCCTGAAGAGAAACCAAAGCAAGATGAAATGTTATAAACAACGCAAACTATAAATACTAAAAACCCAACTAAGGATCAAATTCAGGATGAGGGACCACAGAGCAGCTATCGAAACATGGATATATAAACAGACCTGGAAAACTGAAGGCGTCAGGCCACGAAAAGAAAAATGTGATATGGATCTGTTGAAAGATGAAACTCACTTCCTCGCCTACTGCACAAAGTACGAGGACATCAGGAATCCCCATCTTACAGAACCTACAAAAAAGAAATTGAGACTTTGTTGTAGTGGGTTCACGCTGACCCGGTCTTCCATTATGGAACGTGAGACTGAGTCTGGGGTTCTAGAATGGGAAGCTTGGGAGGGGGTTGGCGCCGGAGGGGAAGTTGGATGCATGTATTGTTGACCCTTCTGCTGCAGGGTCTTTCTGAATTAAAGACTTACCTTGTTCCTCCATCATTGTACAAGTCACTTCATTTGGTGACGAGGAGCGGGTCCAGACTGTGCCTGTGTGGTCGACACCCGCAGGCAGCTGCTCTGGACAGGTGGCAGCTCCGAGCTGCTACCTGGAGTGGAGAATCAACAGTGAAGGCAGGCCGAGTGGACAGGTACATATAAAGTCTCTGCAACAGGGCTGAGCTTCCCGCACCAATGTGAAGTGGCGCAAGCTCATGAGGAGTTTGCGCTGTGACGTTTGATGAACTTCGCTATCGGTTTAGAGGAAAGGACCTGCAAGCATGATCGAAAACATGTGTTCTAATGTGGTGGCAATTATGGTTGCTGTGGCAACCACGTAAACATACAGCAAGTACATCTTCACTGCTCCACGCAACTCCTCGTCGTCTTGGTAGATTTCGGCAGTGACAATTGCATCAAGTGGCAAGATCTGGGGCAGGAAGGACATTAGTAGTAGATATTTGGCAAACTGGAAGACCGACATATGCTAGGATGGAGGCATTATGTAACAATGTCAATAAGAGTACTTCCTCCTGAAGCCTTTTTGCCTGACCCCGGCATGCCGGTTCGCCTTAGAATGAATAGAAGCAGTATTGGAACAACGACTTTGGGGCAGTTGAATACGAAGGAATATCACCCATGAAAAAGAAGATGTTGCAGCACTCTATGGTGAAGGAGGGCCAGAAGAAATACAGAGAATTACTGCCTTTGCATGATGCTCAAAAGGCAGGTACGTGGATGTATACCAAGATGCTCTCTTCCAGGTGGACGCCCATACTCGAAAGCAGGAGGACAATGAATCGGTTGAAGAGTGCATCAGAGCCTTGAGGAGTCTGGCGAGTTTGTGTGAATTCACGGTCAGAATTGGGACAGATGAGCTTATTAAAAATCAGATCATCATACACACGAACAATCCGATTATGCAGGAAAGGCTATAGATGTGTGGGAATCCGGTCCTCAAAGACGACATAGCAATCGCGAAAAAAGTGGAACACGTGCAATTGTGCTCCCGGACAATCACAGAAAAGAAAAAGAACAGTATAGCTGATTACTCTTCGAAGTATCCGAATAAGGAACAGGCTCAAGTCAACTTGATCACCAAAAGAAGTAGGAAGGGAGGTGTGAAGAAGGATGAACCGCAAAAGGACTGTGATGCTCGCAGTGATGGGAAAAAGGATGGAGCAGCCTCGGTGGGGTAGGGAGGGAAGTGCTACACGTGTGGTCATGTGGGCCACTTTGCTAGCTCTAAGCTCTGCCCGGCCATCAACCATAACTGTTTTAACTGCAGACTGAAAGGTCATTTTGCAGCTATGTGTCGCAGGAAAAAAGTGTTGTATGTCCAAGAGGGAGAGGAGGAAGTGAGCTTGGATGATGAGGACCACGTAGTAATGGTGCGAGAGAGTACAGAGGACTATTCTCGTATGAAGTGTCCCAGTTACAAAGTCAGGATTGAGGGTTTCCCGGTCAAAGTAATGGTGGACAGTTGTTGACCTTGTTTGATTTTATCTGAAGGCAGGTGGAAGAAACTGCAGGCGGCTGGGTTAAATGTCTACCTCAAGAGGTCCAACTTCAAGGAACCCGTTGGATATGAAGGCTCCAGGATTGCCATCATTGGAATGTTTCAATGCGTTGTTGAGTACAAAGGGAGGTTAGCAGTAATCTGCGTTATGTGGCTAAGAAAGGAGTTGGACATTCTGGGCTGGAGGGCTCAAGCGGCTCTAGGAATTAGACTGGATCCCAGGAGCGCTGAGCCAGTGCTGTTGATGCAGGGAAGAACCGCTGGCGAGGAGCGGTTTCCTGAGGTGTTTACTGAAGAGGTGGGGTGTCTGCATGTTTTCGCTCACAGGATCGTGGTGAAGACTGGTCTAAGACTGAGTCACAAGTTAAGGTAAATCCCGATGTCAATCATGGATGAAGTTGAGTCTGAAGTGGAAAGGCTTCTGGAGAAGGGCATAATCAAGAGAGTTGAAGCCGCTGAATGGGTCAGCCCCATAGTGGTGGCACAGAAGAACAGGAAAATCAGATGTGTGTCGATCTCAGGGAGCCTAATAAGAAGATTATAGAGGATAAGTACCCTCTTCCTTTGATAACGGACAGGTTGAACAGTGTCGGGCATGCTGTGATGTTCATGAGTTTGGACCCGTCAACGGCATACCATCAGAATCCACTCACAGAGGATTGCCAGTTACTAACCACGTCCATCGCACCTTTTGGCCTATTTTGCTTTCGCTGTATGCCGTTCTGCTTGGCCTCGGCTACGGCAGTGTTTGTACCGGTGGTGATCAGGATTCTAAGGGCGTGAAGGATACATTCATGTATTAAGGCGATATTCTAATTTATGGTAAATCTGTGCTGGAACATGACAAAAAATTGCATGAAGTTTAGGCAGAATCATACGCAGTACCCTTCGGGAACACCACACACAATTAAGACTACAAATGTAAGTACAAATTCACCTTTGGTACAAGCCTGTACTACACAGTAAAGTGGTAGCGATGGCTGAGCAGCCAGACTTATCTCAAGAGCAAGTGAGCAGTATCAATAGTTACACAAAGGACAGCAATTACTATGATTCAAACAAACACTGACTCAGGGTTTCTGAATAAAAGAATATACATTTATTTACACCATCAGTTATAAAACAGTTCACTAATATAAAGCAGCAGAAAAATCACAATCTTAATACACTACACACCACCCAATCAATTCTGGACAAGTTAAGTTCAAAATGAAGTGTGCGCAAAATGGCATTGTAGCAATTTTAAAAAAGGGAGGGAAAGACAAGGTTATTCAAAATCAAGCAGCACCAACAAGTAATAGGCAGGGCAATCTAGAAAAGGCTTACTACAACTAGGATTCAAATCAATAGGCCTGGGCCATTGTTAATGGTTCAGTGTCTTTGCAGAGGATCACACAGTTCAGAGTAGTTTGCGGTTAAGTCTTTGCCAAGAGTTAAAAACGAAGTTGGTCGGAAGAAAATTTATTTAACAGAGTAGAGAAGGACAAGCCCTCAGATTAGCGAAAGATTTAAAACACTTTCGCTGTGGTCGGATGTTACGAACGACCGGATTTGAACATTACCTTAGTAGAAGAAGAATGTTGTAGCTGAGGCAGAAGTTCCTGGCAGGTCCTGCAGGTTCACGGTTCCTGAAGCGACTGTCGGTCTGACAAGAAGGAGGAAGACTAGAGGGTCCTGCACTGCCCAGGGAAGAAACCAGCAGCAGAGCAAAGCGACAAATAAAAGGTGCTCTCCTTAAAACCCAAATAGGGTCCAGTCCACCTTGCTATACGGTTCACTGCAGCGATGCACAGCAAATTCGACCGGGAGAGGGAGGCCTTGCTTGGTGTTTGGCAAACTGGTTGGTCCCACCAGCTCAAGGGGAGAAGGTTTCTTGCAGATCTTCCCTGTTGTCGAAGTCTCAGCCGATTCGGACCCGCAGCAGGGCTTCACCGGGAGGTTCAGTAGTTGCAGTAGTCCTCTTCCTTCAGTTTCTCTTCGGTTCACTCGATCCAGTGGCGACTCTGCCTTCCAAGTCCCAGAGATCTGCTTTTAAGCAGTTTTCCCCCATTCACACAGCCTGGCTATCAATCACACAGCAGGGTGGCTGTCCTCAAAGACAGCCACCTAGCCAATCAAACTAGAGTGCGACGTGGGTCGCCAAGGAGACCCTGTGCAGGGGGCCTCAAACCCCTCCCTCACATCCTGTCCACCCAGACACTCGGGCACCTAAGGAGGGCTTCTGTGCAGATGCCCACCAAAGGATGACGAACAAAGGAACCAAACCTGGTTTGGCGCGCAGAGTAAAACACAAGAAAGACCTTTACAAAAAGAAATGGCGAATTAACCCAACCGGGACCAAATAAAATTAAAAGGGGTCCAGCGGATTAAAGTTTGAGGCTACCATCATAGCCTCTAACAGTACCAAGGCTATTTTCATAGTCCGCGGTAGGAAAGCAATAGTAGATACTACTGCCACCAGCCAAATCTTAGAGAAAGGGGAACGAAATAATGTTCCATGAGAAATAGACAGAAAAGGATAATTATTAACCCTTCCAGTACTCTATGGAAGAAAGTTTGTACTGGGTCTGTAAATTTAAAAAGACTAGCAACTTTACATGTTCTGGGAGACAGTAGTCAGTCCCTGAAAATGGAGTTTAAAGTGGGAAGTCTAAAAGACAACCCGGTGTCACTGCACTAAAAGTGCTGTGTGACACAGTAAAACGATGATGCCTCTGGAGTAGGTGAGACTCCACAGTCTGAACTCAAAAATGTAAAACACACAGCAAAACACATGTAAGATTGGGAAAAAAGGCTCACACTCTTACCAGGTGAAAAAAATAAATCCTAGAAATCCAGCAAAGCTGCTGAGGGACTCAGTAGGTAAGGAAAATTAGCCATTCTGGAGAATTCTCCCTAACAGTTTTGAGCAAATTGAGGGACAATAGTTTCACAATTGAGCTGAGTAAGTGTCATTTTATAGTGTGTGAGGTGGAATATCTTGGGCACGTGGTGAGTGGCAAGGGGTATCGTCCCAAGGTGGACGCCATGAGGGCGGTTAGAGAGGCACCGATACCCGATAATAAGGATGAGGTGAGAGCATTCTTAGGTCTTGCAGAGTTTTAGAATACCTTTGTGAAGGACTCTGCCGCATTATCTAAGCATATTTGAATGCTGTTAAGGAAGGAGGTGGAGTTTGTGTGGTACGCTGAGTGTCAGAGAGCTTTGGGGTTGATCAAGGTGGGGATTTGTAATGCCAAAAATCTTGGGAGTTTCAAGTTGGATGAGCGCATCATCACAGTGGACACGAATGAGAAAGGGTTGGGTGCTGTGATCTCTGAAGGTGCTGGGAGGGGTAAGAGAAAGATATGCCACGCGTCCAGGGCTATAACGGATTGTGAGAGCTGGTACTCTATTATTGAAAGGGAGTTAGTTGCGTGTGTGTGGGGAATCAAACTTTTTCGGAGATATGTTTGGGCTTGGCGATTCATTGTTAGAACGGATCATAAGCCTTTGGTGGAAGTGCTAATAGTTAAGGGCATGTTGAGTTCTACTCCCAGGATTGCCTGCATGTGTTTGAGGGTGCAGGAGTATGATTTCAGAGTGGAGTATGTGCCTGGCATGTTCAATTGTGCTGCTGATTTCTTGTCAAGAGCGCCATTAGAGGTGGAGGATACTGGAAACCAGGAGTTAGTTGAGAGAGAAGAGGACATGGTGGTTTTTCGGTTGCATGCGATATTTTCACTGTAAAAATATCGCCATACAAAAATTTTGCCATATTTTTCCGGCGAAAATAACACATGGACCCTGCGGGGGACACCCCCGCATCATTTTTTTATGTGCAGGGGACACCCCCGCACCTAATATTTTCGACACCAAAAATATCGCCTATGGCCGTTCCCGACGACCATATGTACGGCGATATTTTTGGTGGCAAAAATATTACCCGATACCGGTTTTTCTGGAGGAGGCATTTGTGAATTAATACGCTGTTAAGAAGGAGGATTGGAAAAAAGGTGTGGAGGATTGTACCCTCAGCAAGGTGGTGGAGTTGACGAGGTCAGGATGGCCAGCATAAGGTGAAATTACTGATGAGTTTCAGGGTTTCTGGAAGGTCAGAGATCAGTTCACACTGGAGGACAATCTACTATTGAGGGGAAGAGTACTGGTTGTGCTGGTGTGCTTCTGGGACAAGTTGGTTAACAAGGCTCATAAGGGGCACTCAGGTACTGCTTGCACCAAAAGGAAGGTGAGGGAGAGATACTGGTGGCCTGCTGTGGATGTGATGGTTATGATAGTCATGAGGCCAACACAGGCCTCAATCCGACCTGGTTCAATGGCATGCCTAGTGATGTTGAAAGCTTTGAGCGGGTAGTAGAGGCTCTCAGGAGGAGGACCAAAGTAGCGCAGGAAAAGTATAAAAGAAACTAGGAAGTCAAGTTAGGTAAAAAGACCAAGACTCGGTTTGAAGTGGTTGTCGGGTCATGGGTGAGGGCGTCGGTTCAGGCATGGAAATCAAGGTTTTCCGAGCCTAGGAGAGTCATTGAATTGCTAGTGAATGCGGGAGGGTGGAAGATGGTTCCATTTAGAACTTGGACAGGGTGGTTGCTGTTGAGGCAGCTGGTGCCGGGAGAGTAGCGTTGTATCCCATGTCGAGAGATATGTGTGGTGAGTTGAGTGCGGGAAGTGGTACCTGGGCTGTGAGGGAAGGTGGGAGGCTGGCACAGATATGAAGGAAGCCGAGGTTGGTTCAAGTGGTGGTGTCAATGGGAGGAAGAGGACCAAGCCAGTGTGGATGAAAGATTATGTCAGGTAGTGCACTGCTCTGGTCATCCTTGCTTTTACTGGTATCATGACATGTTTTTCGCTAATCTTATTCCTTGTTTAATGGTTGTTGATTTCATTGTGTTTCTTTCCTGGGTCCCAGCTCTTTTCCTTCCCTTCTTTGTCCTCTTCTCCTTTCTTCTTCTGGCTCTTCTTATTGTCTGTTTCGTTGTGAAGGAGAGGGGGGGGGCTCACGCTGTAGTGGGCTCACGCTGACCCGGTCTTCCATGATGGAATGATGAGAAAACAGATTCTCATTGTGGGCTACCCTGCCAAAATCAATGCCCTCCACTCTGATTACTCCACAATCATCATCGATGGGCAGCTACCTACTCCAGTTCTAAAACAGGTAAAATTCTTAGATGTACACGTAGACATAAACATTACAATGTCTAAACATGTCATCGCCCTTTCTTCGGCCACTTCTTACACGTCTGAACGGATTGCAAAAAAATAATAATCGGACCAAATCTCAGCCATCAGGAAAGGCCAGAATCATCTTCAAAACACTGTCACTGACACATGTCTTGCCAAGAAGGCCCCCACATATATCAACAACAATGTCACCCTAAACAGAAACACGAGAACACTAAGATCTAATAACAGTGAACACCTCTTTGTCCCACGTTTCAAATGCTCCAGAGCTTGGGGGGGGGGGGGGGGAGTAGCTTTCTAGGAATGGCCTCTAAACACTGGAACTCACTCCCACTTCACGTTAGAATGGAGCCTTCACACCAATGCTTCAAGAAAACACTAAACATGGCTATTCAACAAATATGAACCTGAAACCCCCTCCCTCACCCCTGCATCAAGCCCAGTAAGCACTAGACCTCCCCTTGAATAGCACGTTTTCCCGAACACCTCTTGCTCTGCCATCCTCAGCTGAATGTAATTTTTTGAAATGTACTATTTTGTGGTAATTATGTGAATTGTACTATGTACTGTATTATCTTAAAAGTAAGCAGTCTGTAACTACGCAGGGACACCCCGGGTTTGGGCGTATAATAAATGCAATAAATAAATAAACCCATATGGCTATACATTAAGAAACATGCTGGAGATGTATAGTAGCCATTATTGCATTTTACACTCAAAGCAGCACAGACACAGTCTTGCAATTCAGAGACGTTTGCATCAATACAACAGCCGAGTTCCCCATGTTGCCCTTACAGAGATACCAATGAAAGTGGGATGAACCCAGCAGGGGTCGAGTGCGTACTTACCACACACACACAAAACAGCACAACAATACAACTGCGAACATAAATGATACGCACTCTCGTACTCATCCATTTCAAAGGTGGAACGTCTTCTCGTCATGTTTCGTTGGGCAAAATCCACTAAGTATGGTTCAAGTGGTGACTTCCAGTGTTCTCAGAGGCAGCCTACGCGGCCGAACGCTGCTCTATGGGACGCTCTCAGTAGCAAAGCTCACCGCCACACCCGCCTTCCTGCATCCAGTGGGAACTCGCATGCCCTCTCGCTGGTAAACTTATGATTTCAGATTACCTGCAAGGCTGTCTAACGTTTCCTTTCAGTGCCCGGTTTATCTTTAGTGTCATCGTTTTGCAGCGAGACCTAGGGCTGGAACATCCTGCAGTAGTATACAGGGAATTAAAAGCCGGTTCTCTCAGCTCGACTGTTAGAGATTTATGTTATTCATAAAGTATGTGCAAAAGAGGTAGGATTCAACAATACCTGCAGTAAAGAATTATGTTCATGCATGGGAGATTGGTTCTATTCAGAAATGGCAAGGAGGTGAGAAAGGGCAGAACAAAAAAATTAAATACAAGGATGTCAGTTTATTAGCAGCAAAGATGTCCTAGCGGTACTTCGTGGGGCAACTTGGCTCTATGGCGTGCAATCCTGAACCACCTGGGCTGGTCCCCGTGCATCTAGGGTGTTCTGACTTACTCCACCAGGGTCGCTTGGTCCCTCCCCGTGCACCATCTTTAATCTGGCATTGTTTTAGGGCTAAACAGGTGGCCCAATAACGTGTAAATCGAAGGACTAGCTCGCAATGGGGCATGGAAACCAAAAGAAGTGGATTTTGTGATTCAGTAGGTGGCCACCTGGTCCCATCTATAGCAATTTGGATATCTGCTAAACAGAATGCGAGGCTTTGGTTGTTTCCAGTGGTGGAAATGGAAAAAATGTGGTGGTGGATCCCACAACACAAGGGCCGTTGTGGGGGAGGAGTTGGGGTTGGGGGTGACCGAGGGGGCGTGGTCTAGAGGGGTCGGGGCTCGTATGCTCTAATACTTTATACAAAAAAAGTTTTAAAAAATTGCGCCCGCGACTGTACTGCCGGCTTTGTCACTGGTGTGTAATGCATAATGAGCATTGTGCATTACACACTAGTGCTAAAGCCGCGGTAAAAAGCAATGCTGCCGTCGCGGTCGCTTTTTTAGTTTTCCAGCGAGGTTCATGGGCTTGGGCAGCTGACTCTGGCCGGATCCCGAGATCCGGCTACACATCTGGTGCCGGATCTCGGATCCGCCGAGAGCCGGCCCAATGAACAGCACTGGTTGTTTCTGCATTCTTTCTCCCGTGCCGAGTCTTCTGAAGCACGAGGACAGATCTGTGGGTTTCTTGGGCTAGCGCCTGGGCCTCTGGACGCAGCAGACTTCTGGTAGCACTCCAGGAAGACAAACCGTTGCTCGGTCTTGTTCCAACCCATTTCCTACTCTGAACATATTTGTTGACGTGGCAAAAGTGTTTTTCATGGGGTACCCCACAGAACCAATTGTAAAGTGAATTACTTTCTACCCAATTTTCAACATGTGTAATGCAAAATGCACCATTATTTGAAAAAAATGGTCAGGGGAGAAGCACACCACCCGCCCCGCTCTCCTTAGTTTTTGGTTACGTCTCACTACACTCGGTCACTCGCACTCATTATTAAGACATACGTTGAGCATGTACTGGGGTTCAAGGCAGTGCTAGTAATAGTGGATGAATGCACCCATTCAGTGCCATTCTAGAAAAGGTGCATCTGCTTTAGGGAGATGTGTGATTTTTAGTTGAATTCGATCTTTGTTATGTTAGTAATGGTAGGTGTACTCTGAGCGGTTTTGCTTTGGAGTCATTTCTCATTGGTTATGATAATTAGTACCCACTGTGGAACTGGGAAGTACAGGCTGCTTGCCCGGAATGCAGATCACCCCTTGTGGAATATGAAATTGGTTATGTATGATGCGCTTAATTTAATACTCAGATGTTTCTAAGCGCGGACCCGCGGGCCGAACTTTTGTTGCTCTTACCCCTGAGCTATCCTCCCTACGTGGAAAGGTGAACACATACAACAAAACACATAAGACGTGAAATATTTACTGGTAGTTTACTCGTCTAAATGTTCGTACAGGGAGAAAACATGATTGAGACCCTCACCACATTCCGTTTCAAGGGTCAGCCCCTCTCGCTGCGTTTAAATATTTCCAATTCTTATGAATTGCAGCGAAAAAGCCAACTGTGATGTGTTTGGTACGGGCTCCATCTGGTGGTTAAAACAGTGAATGCGTGATGCATTCCTGTCATGCTTTAAGCACAACTAAATACATATATTTTTGAAAATTGCAGCTGAACAAGAACTGGGCACAGCTGTCGGATCAAGTCATCGGCACATTGAAATGTGATGGGAATTAGGTGTGCTGTTCTGTCTAGACGTAGGTGCCAACCTTACTGCTGTGACTAGAGTACCAATTAAGGTGACCAGATTTTGAAAATAAAAAACAGGGACAGGACACAATACAGATTTTCAACACATTTGTTATAGAAAGTAATGATTCTATTAAAGACTGGGAGGCGTGGATTATGCTCAATTCTACTCTTTGCTTCTCAAGCAGCCAACAATAAAACTCATTAATCATCAAACTGACAATGAAACTACATTAGCCAGGAAACATGTGAATTTGTAGTTTGTGTTTCATAGGTTTATTCATCCAATCGCTGGAGTCCCTCAAGTGTCTCGAGCTCCAGTCCGCAATCTGGTTCTCATCTCCTGGCAGATGCTCCGCTGTTAGGCTGACTCCTGAATGCAAAGTACACAGACAGAGTCGGCAAAGCAGAGGAGGCCGCTGTGGAAGAAAGAGGAACGCTGCATTTGAGCAGGAAGGACTGGAGATGCTAGGAGTAGGGCGAGAAGGAGAGTTGGTGTGTCTGACCGCAGAGCCGTGTGGGGTGCTTGGGAAAGCATCTGCACACTCCAAACCTAGAAGTCAGAGGAAGAAGCCATACACCAGAGGCACAAGCAACATCGGGAACGCGGGAGAAGACCAGTTAGTCTGCCTAGAGCAGCTGGGGATCAGGGGGCGTTCCTACAAGCTTGCAAAACAGTGTTTGTTTGGTACAAGATTGCAAACGCAGGAACTATACAAACACAATGTTTGAATGCGGTCAAGGCAAGGTAAAAAGTTAATTAATTAGAAGAATTAATGATGCAGGAAATATACAAAGGCAAAGTTTGTTTGAACGTCTTTAAGGAAAAGTACATAAGCAAAGCTTAAAGAAGAATATTTTAATGCTGACAAGACAAATTATAAAGGTAAAACCCCAATGAAATACAAATGCCAATGTGGGGGAGAAGTTTGAGCCAAGTATATTTTATAAATTGTTCTTTTATAACGGGCTTAATACCAGAAATAGGTTTCTAAGCGTGGGTTCAGGATTCAAACCAGTGTTGTGCTGCGTTGTCTTGCTTTCAAGTCAAACGTGTTGCCCCTGAGCTATCCCCCCCCTCACCGAGAATATTAATATGAGCAGAATATTAACACAAACAGATATACCAAGCAGCTGTGGTATATCAAAGAAGTGTGGTGCATAAAAGCCCTTGCAGGCGAGTGCCCCAGGCAGCTGAAGTTGTATCTTAGGATTGTGAAACACGTAGGAAGTTCTGGCAGTCAATTATACCATACAGTTGAGATTGTACAAAGATTCCTGGCAGGAGAGTACACCAAGAGTTCTAAGAATTGTAATGAATCCTACGGAGTCCTCACAAAAACACTGCCTAAAGACACCTCCCAGGTGGGCTGGGAAAGGGAGACACTTCCTGATCCTGACCCTGGGGGTGGCATTAGCCGGATCACCTGGAAGGAGAAAGGCCCCGGGGTAATTGGAGGACTTTGCTGGGTGAGACGTGGTATTCGTCTTCCTCAAGGAAGGACATATAATTTATACCGGAATATGTAATGGCTTGCTGTTAGAGAGAGCTTTTATTTTCCCAAGCTAACTATCTGAAAGTGTGTGATAACCACCCTAACCAGTTATGTATTGGGATTAAGAAAACCCCTTTTAAAAAAGGCACTGACCTTTATAGACATGAAAGCCCTTACAGACCCTGGAAGAATAATAAAGACAAGTCCTTAAATATTACCAATTTAGACCCCGCAAACCCTTCATTCACTCCTTGCAATGCTTCTTTAGGGAATATAAGCAAGGGAATAAAAACTCAGGGATGAGATTTCCATGAGAAAACCTGATTTTGATATTCTAAACTCCAAGACCCACAATTCCCAAAGTATGAGAATGAGGAAGAGGGCTGCAGAGGTACAAGACTGTAAGTTGCAGCCTATTCGTAGGAATGATCCACACCTGAGGGAGAATGGGAGGCACAAAATACCCCCTCAGGTGCAGGCCTTGGAGAAGAGTAGCAGCAGGAGGTGGAGTGGTTGCGACACCTCCATGTGGAAGCAGGAGCTAGCAGAGAGCAGAGACCCTGGGTCCATCGTCATATGGTGAATGGATGATGGTCCTGGGAGGGTCTCTGCTGTCCTAGACCTTGATTGCAGAGGTTGCGCAGCGAGAAGCGTTGGGATCAATGGCTTTCCCCCTGAGAATTGCAACTGCAGAGGCCACGCAGCATAAAGCAAATCATTTGAGAGTTTTCCCCATTTCCAGTCGAGCGTCAGTGGCAGGCAAGCACCAGAGAGCAGTGGGAGCGAGGAGAGCTCCCCTATCGATTGCTGCGGCAAGACGTGAAGAAGAGGTTGTCGGGCCGTGCAGCAAAACAGAAGCAGAGGACCTATAGACAGCAAGGCAAACAGACACTCACACCAGACCCGGTGAGTTCACTTACAGGTTGCGACACCCGAGCGCTCCGTGACTGGCCGCTGGCCAAGTCCAGGGGCCTCAAGCATAAAAATATTACATGCAGAGTGAAGTGGAAGAAGACACCTTTTGTTGAGTATTGAATTGCTATAAAGCAGAGACACCATCAGATATCTAGGGATTCAGTTTAACAATTCCATCTGTGAATACCAATGGGTTAAAGAACTAAAAATGATGAAGCATGCCCTTCAAGGAGCAAAAATCAACAAAAATTATGGAAAGTTTTCAATGGAACGTGTCCTTAGATTCTATTTGCAAAAAAGTTGTGGCAATTATAACCTTTGGTGCCGAGGCGGGGTGGAACGTTGGTGAGCAAATCTGGCACATGTTGGAAGGACGATTCTAGCGCTATGTGCTGAAGTTGCCACAATCGACACCCATGATGTTATTGAGACATGAATTATCAATAAACACGCTGCATACAAGAACTCAGTCACGACAATGCAAAAGATATCTCTTAAGTCACCGGCACCAGCATACCAAATATTTGGCAACGAGTATGACTCTTAACAGTCAAAATGTACTTAGTTTATGGTTTCGCAGACTACTGTCATTCTTGATGGCGGCTGATATAAACAACCAAGAGATTTTAAACCGCCCTCAATGTGACAAGAAGAAATTTGAGAATTGGGCCTGGATTGTAAATCAGGAAACTAGACATAAGATGGATTCAACAAAATTCGTGGGATGTGAACATAAAAAACTAAATGTACAGCCACGATACTTACTTCATTGCCCATCTCGTCATCATCGAGAAAAAATGTTCAGGTTTCGGACAAACACCTTGAAAACAAAGGAAACGCTTTGGAAAAGAAAGGACAAGTCTATAAAATATAATCTTTGCCGCTTCTGTGGACTATCGAAACCTTAAAACATTTGTTAATTGAGTACGAACGGACAGTAAATCAACGCTCACTCCGCCTTGGAAAGTTTGCTCCTTTGGATGAAGACATGAATGGGTCGTGGTCTAGGAGTATTTCAGGGAATAATATAAAACTTGTCTGTGCAATTGCAAACTACATGGACATGATTTTGAAAGTGGATGTCTAACGGAACTCACTAGCGTTAAAGTTGTTGTACACTTGTGACCTTATTGACTGGTTGAATGTTCGTGATAGGAATGAATATAGTGAGATGTGAAACATCAATGTTATGAAACTTGAGAGTGAGTAACCCTAACTAAATGCCAATAAACAAATTTCAAAATAAAAATGAAACTTGAGAGTGAATGTTGAATTTTTGTTTTGGAAGGTATTGGGTTGCGAAAGGATTTTCTTTTGAAACAAAAGTTTGTTCCTTGTGTTTAAACTGTAGTTTTTTTCAATAAATAAAAAGCAGCTTAATTGTTCCATTACAAACCAAGCTGACTTAAAAAGGAGGAGGTGGCAGAATAAGAACTGTTCTATCAGACCAAAAGGATGTTACTGTAACTGTGTGGGTCAGATTAAAAGCCACCAACAAGAGAGGGCAATAAACTGAGAAAACAACACAAACAATTATTGCCAAAAGAGAACTTTACTAGGGCAAACTATAAAGAACCAAGAATGCCAAAGCCAAAAGAGGGCAACTAAGAAGTCAAGCATTTGTAAAGCATATTGCCCATACATAAAGGAGGTCATGAGAGGTCATGAGAGAGATTGCCAAAATAGAAGAAGTGCGAGAGTGAGAAAGAACAATTGTCAGCAATTGGTTAACGCAGAAGTGGGGAAACAATGTGGCAGGAAGACTGTCTTTCTGATAGAAGGTGTTCAGGGGGAGTGGAGCAAAACATGCATTGTGTGTGGCAATCACAAGTGTGTAACAAACAGCACCAATGTGTTTCTCGTTTCCCCAGAAGAAATGTGTAAACTTGATGTTGTGAAACAAAAGACATGGCTAATTTGTTGGAAGACAACCTTTACAACAGAAGTTATTGTAGTTCGTAGTTTATTCTGTCCTGGCAGTAGAGTACACCAGGGCAGAGTACCTTGTAGTAGTTTATTCTGTTCTGGCAGGAGAATACACCAGGGTAGAAGACCTTGTAGTAGTAGGCCTGTGAGTGGACCAGTGGTAGGCCTAGCAGGTGAGTGGACCAGGTGGAACCATTAAATTACTGTGCTGTGGTTAAGATGTCTTGAAGAAGAAGTGGCAGAACCATTAAGATGTTTTGTGAACCGATATAGAATCATCCTGACAAGTTAATATTACTGAAGCAAGTGTTACATGAACTGCTGCAGAATCATCTAATATTGTTAAATCAAGTGTTTCAAAGTTATCCTGATAAAGAAATGATTTGTTGATCCTAATGAATTATTGAAGTACTCTTGGTTTATGAGAATAAGTTGTTAGGAGCTCTTTTTGTCATAAGTGGAAAGAGGAAAAACCTGGTTGCACATGTGTGACTGTTGGCTGAATTCAAGTTAGAACTTTTGGTAATCCAGTTGGAACCAAAACAACTGAAGTGGAACTTTGTTGACAAAATTTCCTTATCTTTTTGGAACTGTTGAATAGAATCCTGCTGAAATCTGGGGAAGGGGAATTCACAAAGATTCTAAGGAGAAACTTAACAGGTTGTGAACTTAACTAATACATTTGTGTTACTGCCATATATAACCTTATTGAGTTGTTTTATGTACAAGTGTGAGGGACAGAATCCTTTTGTTGCAGTGTTTCCTTTAGCTTATTTTAGGCAGGGAAATCCTCATCGGGGTAGGGATAGTGAGGCGTTTTTACAAACTTTTGAGTTAATAAAATGGTATCTTGTGAAAAATGTTCACAAAGTTGTTTGCCTTCCATTTCTAAGCCCCCAGAGTCCTAAAAAGTAGTCCTAGCAGGTGAGTACACCAGGCAGTTAGAAGATTATTCTATAGAAGATTCCTGGCAGGGGTGTATATCAGGTAATCTACAAAGAACGCTGGTACAGAACATTTTGCTTAACCAGAACTTTCTGGTTGCACAAGAGCTCGATGAGTCCAGTAAAGACACCAAGGAACTGTGAACTAAAGAGACATTTTGCCATCATGATTAAGAATCCAGGGGAAGGGGGCCATCCTCTGGATCCAATGGTCTTTACAGTTGGGAACCTTTTCCAAACATCAAGTTAAAGACAATTTCCTTGCACCTTGTGTTGTTTGTTTATAAGTGTGAGGGTCAGGATAGGTTGTTGTTTTAGACACAAGAATAGCTTTTCAGTTACTGACATCTCGACACAGACAGAGCCTTAGTTTCTTGTTTCTAGGTAGGGAAGTTCCTCTTCAGAATAGGGCCAGAGAGGTGCTTTTCTAGCCACTTTTTATTTAATAAAAATGTCTACACTTTAGAAAACAACTACCTTGTGTTCATCTCTCATTACTGACACCTCACATTATCATTGTGCCATCTGAATCTCCATGCAACCTGGCAGTTTACCCTGTGAGAAAAGCAAAAGGAGGGTCTTGGAGATTTATACAGGATTTACGATTTAAACATTGTGGAGGGTGCATTTAGAGTTTTCCCCAAACCAGCTACAATTTTGTATACATACCAACTAAGGCCACACACTTTACGTCATTGACCTGAAGAATGCCTTCTTTTCCATACCATTGCACAATGTTTCTTAATATCTCGCTGCGTTTACGTATCACAGGATCAGGTGCCAACACACAAGGCTCCCACAGGGGTACTGCGAGTCCACCAGTGTCTTCAACAGGGTGCTACAGATGGACTTGTGAAATATGCAGGTACCCAGTGCAATTATACAGTATGTTGACGATTTGCTAGTGTGTAACACCACAGAGGAAGAATGCATAACAGACTCAGTGATGTTATTAACATTATTGGGTGAGAAAGGATACTAGGTTTCAGCCTACTTGTCCTTGTTTCTTCTTCGTTCTGTGCTCGCCCCCTCTGCCCGCCTCCTTTTTGAGACCTTTTCCCCCCTCACATAGCCCTCTCCTTCCCCCATTGACTGCCAACCTATTCATTAGTACAGCTTCCAGGGCAGCCCCACTGCCCATGCAGCCCTCTGCGCTGAAGGGACCAGAGGAAAAGGAAGCTCCTGCAGTAACAGCTCGACTGTTTGCCAGTGTTCGCCGATGGAGCATGCAGCGCAGCCGTCAACCAGCAGCGACTGACAAGGTAAGAAAGGTGCTGGCGGGGTGTGGAGGGGGGATCATCCATTACTGCTCCCTATTAAACTGTCTCACTTCTCTTATTACTCCTATTACCACATTTCTTTATTCTGCTGCACGTCAACCACAATTTAATGTTGACCATATCGGCACTTAAGCCCTATCCAGGTAACTTGCATCTAGGTGTTTTTGCTTTTTTGCTGTATGTTGAATCCTAGGCTTTTTCCCCCCTTTATTCTGGACACTTTAATCTAGATGGTTGCATTGCTGTTGTGTTCAAGTTGGCGTCATGCTTCTCCCTTACCCGCTCTCTGGCCTCCCTTGGCCCCCCTTTCCCTTCCCTCCTATTCTCCTCTTTCTCTTCCATATAACCTGATGAGGTCTCTAGACAACTGTCTCATCCAAACAGGTGCTCCCCTGCTCCTCCTGAACCTCAAAGACAAATGTCCTCCCTTTGCTCCAGGCTTGGTTGGTTCGGCAATCACTCCTTGCCACTGGCTCATTCCCACTTCTCCTCAAGCACTCCCTTGTCGACACTCTCCTCAAAAGTGCAAGTGAACCTGTTCACTTGCATTTAATGTACCCTCCCCTCCCTCCTGCCTGAGCATTACCCTTTCTTCCCAGTCCTGCACTTCTCTCCCCTCATTTGTGTTGCTGCACTTGCACGCTCCGATTTGTCTCATGACCTAGTAGGAACATTATTATTGGTCTTCGACCCTGTTCATCCCCAATCTACACTTCTCCCCTCCTCTCCCCGCATTTCTGTGACTGCACTTGCATGATCCAAATGTCTCAACACCAGGTAGTAACGTTCATGTTCTTTTTGTTCTCCCATGTTCCTCCCCCTCCCTTGTCTTGATGCACCTTGAGACACCATTTTGCTGTATAGGGTCATTATAAATACCCAATAAATAAAATAATAAAATAACGGTGTACAAGGAGAAATTACAGTATTGCCAGGAAGAAATACTGTATTTGGGCCAGATAATATCTCAATTGCAAATACGCCCCGCCCAGTTACAGTGAAAGAATTACAGTTATTCCTGGGGCTATGTAACTATTGTTGTGTGTGGGTCTTTGACTACAGCACATGCGTTTGACCCCTCTTAGAAGGATTAAAGTTAGCACACAATGAAAAGAGCCCTGTAACGTGGATGTGATGCTGGAAATGTATTGGAGGGACAGGGCCTCCATGTCCTTGTCCTATACTCCCTTATGTGTGTTCTGTGTTATTTTCTGCACACGAGTCCTGGAAGTGCAGCTCTTCCTCTTGTTGGTCATGGTGAACAGAGACCCTTGGGATACCTTTATGGCACCCATGGGGAGGATACAACCCTTTACCACTAGTGTATGTTTTTGGACACCTGTGTGTTGCCCACAGAGCAGGGTATGGGCTGGTGGCAGCTTCATGCTGATATGACACAAGGTCTGAGTATCCTCCATTTTGGGATGCCCTGCCATACAAATCTGTGAATTCATGATAGAAGGCAAGATGGCCCCTGGGGCCTCTTGGTTTCTATTGCCTATTACCTTGTTTTCCCAAAGTCATGGGCAGTCCAGACTCTGTCCTTTCTCCTGACTAGCTGTTGGGTGGAAGAACCATATATGGTATTGTGGTGAAGTCTAGGCGAGACTGGCTGGAGCCTTCCCAGGGACTGTATCTTGGGGGTACACCCTTGGGTTGGGACCTGTGTGACTAGAGTGTGTAATCCATATGCAATCTATGTTATGGGTGTCTGGCCTCTGTGTGTGACACAATGAATGAGACAGTCCTGCCTGAAACTGACATGAAGTCAGTATTGTGTGCTGAAAGGATGGGTGCTTGCCCCAATCCACATTGCTTGTTATGGCTGTCTGGGTGGAAGTGAATGGCCTGAATGCCTGTGAGCCTGATTGCATGACTGCCTGCATAAATGCCTTTCTGTGAGATTTGCTGAATGAGCCTGGCTCTGCCAGAGTGAATGAGGGACAGATGTGTATATCTGGGGACCTCTCACCAATTTGTTCAGAAGCTGAAGTTGAAACTTGAGGCTCACCCTTGAAGACCAGCTCGAGGAAGAAGATTGCTGCTGCTTTCCTTTGACGAGAACTAAAAGCATGTTGAGTCTGTTGAGGACTGATCTGAGAGAGGACCTGGCTAGGAGACCTCTTCCCGAGCTACGAGGGACCATTGTGCATAAACAGCTACTCTTCATCGAAGCACTATGGAAGCCAGTTCTATGAGTCTGACGTCCAGAAAAGGGGTCAGCCGAGGATCCTGAAGAGAAGAGCTTGGACATTGAAGCCATTGAAGTCCATTGCCGGCGACTGGGGTCCAGAAGATTTCCGAAACCGCTGGAAGCCAGTCGAGTCGTGTTGCCCAGAAGCGGGGACAGCTTGACGCTGTGTTGCTCGACACCTGGAGCCAAAAAGCTCTGCATCATTCAAGAACAAGTGAACAAAGGGCTCCCTTGCCATCACTGCCAACCACTTTGTACCGCCGGAGAAAGTCAAGGTCGCAGGCTACCAAGGAGAGTCTGCCGGTGGGTTTCTCACCACCAGAAGTCGACAAAGACATCCCGAGGACACTGACAAAGTGAAGATCTGAGGTCGAGCATGTGGTCGAGTCCTGATCACTGAAGACATCCCGAGGTACGTGCTGCGGCTGCAAAACCGACAGGCCAGAAGACAGCTGTTGGGCCTGCATCCATCACTGAGTCTTCTTTGCAGAACTGAACAGTTTGCATTGAGGTGTACCGCATGCCACATCTTCCGAGAACTTCCACGATCAATCATTGAAGAGCACCGCAAAGGTCGAAGCTACAACATTTTCTTTTCATCGAGGATCTCGACGCCCTGTGGCTCCTGCTTTAAAGGGACTCCACCCTCGAGGGCATCGTCGACGAACTGTTGAAGAAACTCTTCCACAACAGGTACACTGGGGTGAACCTTTTGACCAGGCAGCAAGACATTTTAAACATTTATGGATCGGGCTTGCTAATACTTTTATTACAGGTTGCCCAGGTGGGGGATCCTCACTCAGAATTGTGTCTTAGTAGCTAAAGAAAGCATTCCTCCATTGTTTAACCTAACCTGTCTTCCTTCTTATGATCTATGTTGATACACCTTACTACATGATTTGTATGCTACCTTATAACCTTCTAAAGCGAAGTGTGGTACCACATAGAAACTGTATATATTTGCCATATTAGAATTAGCAGAGTACAAAGTGTGTTATTGAATTATGTACATATCTTGAACCTTATTTTTATGTAAAGAACTGTGTTAGCATATAACAGTGTGCAGGCATTCCTTTGTGGGGGGCTGGATACTCACTGTACTTAAGAACCAGCCTGCATCACCTCCTGAGAGCTTAAGCCTTGGTTGCTCGTCCATACACTACCATATGGAGAACCTTGGATGGGGTGCTCTGTGCCTCTATTCTGCCATAAAGAGGGCATAAGTACAGATACCTCCCTCCAGTCTTTACAGTGGACAGGCAAAATGATTGATGCATTTTAGGTACTGGTACTGCAACAAGAAATAAGTATGGCCACCGTGTTGGGAATAAGAGATTACAAGGAAGAATTTTATTTATTCTCACATTTAAAATGGATATGTGAGGTCGGCTGTCCTCACGCAAAAAACTTCCATGAGGCACAAACCCTTTGAGTACTACAGTGGGATCTTAGATCCAATGATGAGAGGGAGTTTCCCATGTGAATAAGCACTGGCTGCAGCAGCCTTTGCAATAGAGAAATCATCCACGATAACGATGGGCTGCGCAGTAACGTTGCACGTAGAGCATGCCCTGTTTGCCATTCTCTAAAGACCAAAGTCAACGTTCACTACACAGCGAGCATCTGGATACGAGGTAATACTGTCCAATACATCCATAAACATTGTCAGAGGTCGGATGGTGAATCCTGCGAGATAGATTGCTGAGCCAGTGCAGGGGGAAGAATGGGTTCATGATTGTTCTACATACACTGACATACATGAGGACATACCCTCAGTAAGAGAAACTAAGTTAGAGGGGAGAGAGGTGGTCTTCGTTGATGGTTCAGAGATGACAGATCAGAGCACGGGATTGAGGCACTCAGGATCAGCAGTGGTAAGGAGCAGGGGCAATGATTTTGAGGTTGTGACAAGTGCCACATTACCAGGACATTTTACCACACAGACAGCAATGATATTAGCACTTTATCAGCATGTAGAACAACAATTAACGATATATTCAGACTCCACCTATGTGACATCTACAGTACATTCGGGAATGTCACGGTGGAGAAGGAGGGGTTTTCAGCGTGCAGGTTGCACACCAGTACATCATGCCCTATTACTAGAGAGATTACTAGATGCACTGGCATATTCCACAGCAGCTGCCGTGGTAAATTGCGCAGCTCACATTAAGGGCACAGACTTGATTTCCCATGGTAACTAAGCAGCAGATGCAGAAGAAAAAGGGCAGCATATTTCCCACAAATATCAGACATAACAATTGCTATGCACAAAATGATGCTAAAGAGGATGTTAAAGGAAGGCTATAATGCATTACCATTGACACACATAGTGGGATTGCACAGACATGCACCACAGATGGAACAGGACTTGTGGATAAGGCGGGGGTGTTCATTGCCCCCCCCACAATGACCTGGTGTGGTGACAGGGTAACACAGGGAAGCCTGTATTGCCCCCGAGTTACTTACAGTAGCGTTAGAACAACTGCACTACCCAGCACACACCACAAGGGAATATGTGGCAGCAGATATTTCAGAAGAATGGTTAGTTCCAAACCTACACGAACATGTTGTAAATGTCATTGTTAACTGTGCCACAAGTCAACAGAATATGGCTAGACATACACTGAAGATGGCCAGAGGTGCAATATCCCCCCCTACAGGCCCTAGAGGCCCATTTCAGCATTTGCATACAGATTATGTTGATATGCTTAAGTTGGAATGGATACCAATGCATGATTTTTGTAGCATAGCCCTTTTCATGCTGGATATAAGCAGGACCATGTAACCATGCAGATGCCAAGTCAGCTGCAAAGTTCCTTGTATGTGAAGTTTTCCCCCCAATAGGGGAGTGTCTGAAGTGTTACGATCAGATAATTAATCACACTTTGCAAATGAGTTATTGTTTCAAGTAACATCCCTGCTTCGCATTAAGCACAAGGTTTGCTCTGCCTTTCATCCCCAGGCCAACAGAGTTGTGGAACGTCTCAATGGCCTTTTGAACAAGCGCATTGCAAAACTAGAGATACGTTAAATAAAAACTGCCCGAGCTGCCTTCCCCTGGCTCTCTTTGCATTACGAAATCAGCCAGGCTCCGATCACCACCTTACGTCTCACAAGGTGGTGACAGGTAAACAAAATCATGTCCCTATTGCTCCTCTGACACACGTGCTCGATCAGATGCAGAAAGTTCAGCAACTGTGCTCGGTGAAAAATGCGATGGTTGTTTGACTGCTATGACTAAATCACTGAAATTCATTTTTTGCATGTCCAAGGGAGCCCAGCAGCAACTAACAAAGATGGACAAAAGACAATAGATCAAAAGTTGTAATTCTACCCCAGCAGGTATTCACCAATGATCTTGTGTACTTGTGTATATATGCAATCACATTCGGAAGTGGCACAAGCCACGATTCACTGGCCCCTTTACTGCAGAATCCGCCACACCCTTGTCTGCAAAGGTATGAGGGAGGAGGACATAGCTGCATATAACTGATGTTAAAAAATTCAACGGAATGACCCCTCTGTCAGAAAAAACAGAGGAAGAGGAACAAGAAGTGACAGGGCCCCAGACAAGAGTGATAGCTGACCAGCAACATAACACCACAGAAGAATGTATTTTTCAAAAACAGAGGACACTGTCTCTTTAATATCACAACATATGCATAAGAAGAGATATTTAGAGAAACTATAGACTAAGTATAATGATTGCTGCTTTTTTCTGGTTTGCATAGGCTATGTCAGTTTGATTTTTTAGTGGCGATAGTACCAACGTAGATGGTAACATGAGTGAAGGAATATCACAAGTTAGGAGACGCGATTCATGACGAACATCTCCTGAGACAAAACTGAGAAGGTTATAGCATAAAATGAACAACCTGTGATATTGCAACATTAATATGGTGGGAAGGGAGAAATCGGATAAAAACTGCTTTGTATGCTCTCTCCTCCCGTATACTTTGTGCCTCCAGATTGTTCTTGATCAAGGGAATACCAGAAACCAACATTGCCTAACTCATATTGCAATGTGCAAACCAAGGAGACAATTCCAAGGAATTTGGGCTTACTTAAAATGGGTGACAAATGCAGACTCCCTTTATGAAGATTATTTTATAAAAGAAAAGAAAATGATGAACAAAGTGATGAAATACACATTATCAGGACCACAAAAAGGTGATGGAACAATAAGCGAACATCCATTATTGAAATGTACTGACCAACAAGGAAATGAGATATCTTTCTGTTGGGAGAGACCCCAGTTACACCCCAGTTACACATAATAGGAGAAGGGTTTACCTCTCAAGGTTGGGTGGAAGAGATGATGAGCAGAAGCATTTATAGGATTAGTGTGGGGACCTGTAGAAAACACTAATATGATTTGCCTAGAAAAAATATGCCAGACTTAACCCAGGTAGAGGACGAAGGAGGGCCAGCGCACATAAAGATAGTGAATGCATCCCTGTGTTTTAGAAACAATGGCACACTGACATGATTTGGAATATTGCATTCCCACGGAATTCATTGGCAGTGATTCCACAGTCACCAAAATGTGGATAAAAAATTGATTGTGCAACATTAGGCTGGATTAACAAAGCTCTCTTAATTGCAACTAGACAAATACTAAAAGTGTGGAAAACAAGGAAAAAGCCATGTGTGGAGGACTGGCTTGGTGATCTGCGAATTCTTTCAAGCTTTGAGAAAATAGTGTTCGCATACAATGTAGGGAGGGAATTTATGGGGAATTGTGGGGACCCTTTAATGAAATGTATGAGTAATGTCGGATTAGAGTGTTAATATAGGAAACTAAGTAATATTGTAAGGGTGGAGTCTGTCGTGAAGATGGGCATTTGTTATGTCTTATGTCGTGTGTTTATGTTGGTTTTATGTGTGGTTCTATCGTTACACTATAGGTTGTATTGTGATTTGTTGGATAATTTGATTATTCTCGGACTAATATTGTCATTGATTGTAATGATGATTGTTCAAATGAATGATAATGATGATCTACAATGTATATATTATTTGTGTATTGCTTTGATAATTTGTTGAAAATGAAAATAAAACAACAATGGCACAGTGAAAGCAGGGGACAATGAAGGATGCAAACGCATCACGGATATGGCCAAGCAGTATTTTTTCTTCTTCTGGACCACTAATGGGCCTGTGGTACATGGGCCCTTATGCAGCTCCCGCCAAATTGGGGTGGCATATGCTCACTAGCAGTGTTGCATACCGCGGCACTGGTGGTGCCCCAAAGTGATGTAGTGCAAATAGATGACTACTCTATGGTAAAAAGTGACTAGAAGAAGAAAAAATACGGAACACAGAAATGCACAAAAAGGGACAGTTATTTATCTGAAAAATCCAAATAGTGCGTACTAAATGTTATCCCACCTGAAAACAGGCTGTTCAACAAGGCACCTATGTTCTTCTCATACTTTCCTGCCCCTGGCTTGCAAACAGCAGTACATTCCAAGTGCTTGCAGATAACTAGATGGGGGTTACTCCAGGCCATAAATGCCACTGAGAAAGGGCTCAATGCGATTAAGGAGGAGCCAAGAGCTATCAGATTGATGACTCTCCAAAATAGTTATGTCCTTGGCCTCCTCACTGCCATGGAAGCGGGAGTATGTGCAAACATTAAAGTGTGCTGTACATTCATACCAGCACACCATGAGCAGAATGGAAGCTGGGCTGAAGCAATAACTTCCCAGCAAAACCTGCACACAAAGATGGGCCAGGAAAGTAGTGGAGCTGAAGATGACTGGTTTGAGGCACTGTTCTCAGGCAGGCCTGGCTGGTTAGGTAGCGCGTTTACAATAATAATAGCAGTTCTGGTATTGGTAATAACAAGCCTCTGCGTCTTGAAAATAATATTAGCACTGTGTAGAAAAACAGGGAAAAAAGGTTACAGAGCAGCACATGACAATAATATTGGGCAAAGACAATGTGGTACACATCGACACTCAAACAGACAAAACACCTTAGATGCATGTAATGAAAGACCTATTACACACAACACTGGATCGATTGTGAAGAAGATGGGGACTGTTGCTTTATGACATGTGGGCCAGAGGAGTACGGAGAACAAGGAAGTAGCTTGAGGGGGGTGGGGGGGCGTAAAGTATGGATACCTAAATATGGCTATGACAAGATGGAGAATAGAGGTGTGATCAATAAATTGACCAGAAGGGGGAGTGTGATAGTGCAGATGAAAGTTGCACAGGGTCTGGCCACACCCCCACGCGTTCCCAAGCATGAACGAAAGTACAAACTTTGAAAAGTTATGTGAACAGTTAGTAAAACACGAATGGTCACGCAGTCACCATGAAGAGTAGAATAAGTTGGGTGAGAAGTAATGGGCAATCACAAAAGCAGGGAGAGGTTTCAACAAGGCCGAAACATGGTTGGGGATGCTTGTGGTCTCGTGCAGAAGGGATGTGACCTAGCAGTTCGGGCTGGACTGCCCCTTTTGGGGTGGGACCAAGCCTGATTTACATATGGTTTTTCCCCTTCTGTAATGGCTTGGCAGGCGAAGAACGATGGTCTGAAAGGTTGCCCAGAGCAACGCCAGTGGTTAAGATTCAGTCTAAACCTTCCAGCCATCAGCTCTTTGTTTTTGTTTTGTCACCCCGAGTGAGACGGGTATGCCCAGACGTGGGTCCCATGCCTGCTGGGACTAGAGACCCAAGCTACTCCTCACTGATGAGGCCCAACAAGGCTGAAACATGTTTGGGGATGCTTGTGGTCTCGTGCAGAAGGGATGTGACCTAGCAGTTCGGGCTGGACTGCCCCTTTTGGGGTGGGACCAAGCCTGATTTGCATAAAGTTATGTTATGTTATTTTATATTATTTTGCATTTATATAGCGTTTTATATAACATTGGTGTGGTCTGAAGGCGCTGGTAGGTTGAACGCCCTTGGGAACCGAAGTTCAGGTCAGTAGAGAGAGTAGAAGGAGTCAAAATATGCGTGTGAGCACTGGGTATGCGTGCAGCTCGTGCGGTATTCGTGTAATAGCTGCTTCATAGCGGTAGGTGTGGTGGAGGAGAGATCAGGAGTATGTGTTCGCTCTGGCAGGATTTATCCAGACCGGATTTGGCTGTGTTAGGCCTGAGGAGAACGCCTGGCTGGGGGGTGTGTAACCAGCAGTGTTTACTTAGAGTGATGTGGAGTGAGCGGCGGATGTTGGTATGAGAGCAGTTATACTGAATGGTGTCATAGTATGTCTGTGTTCTATTTGAGTGGTGATGTAAAGGAGAGAGTAAGCGTGGTGGTGTGATATGAGTTGTATGCTCTTTCAAACGTTCTCTGCATTCCAAACCATACTATATACGTCACGCAACTCTATGCGCTCCAGTTCGTTCCATGCACTCCTATCCACTCCATGCACCCCAGTCTGCTCGATACACCCCAGTCTGTTCCGCGCATTCATGGATTCCAGCCCGCCCCACGCGCTCCAGCCCGGCCTGCGCGCTCCAGTCCG
This sequence comes from Ambystoma mexicanum, assembly GCF_040938575.1. Taxonomy (NCBI): domain Eukaryota; kingdom Metazoa; phylum Chordata; class Amphibia; order Caudata; family Ambystomatidae; genus Ambystoma; species Ambystoma mexicanum. Next base: position 692,631,122 of record NC_090926.1, on the reverse strand, counting down.
CGCTACGCATGCACTCTTGTCAGCCCCACGCATGCATTATTGTCTGTCCCATGCACTACTCATCCATTCTACTCATCAGTATTGGACGCGATCAGTGCTTGTTCGTTCTACGTACTCGTCCTCTCGACGCAACACATCTGCTCACTCTGGGCACTCGTTCGCTCCAGGCACTCATCCGCTTTATGCCTCATGCGTACTATGCATTCACCTGTTTTACGCACTCATACCCGTCTACTCACTCAGTCCCCCCTCTACGCACTCAGTCCCCCTCGACGCACTCCGTCCCCCTTGACGCATTCATCCCCCTCTATGCACTCATCTCCCTCTATGCACTCATCCGCTCCATACACTCGTCTGTTCCATACATATGGTTTTTTCCCCTTCTGTAATGGCTTTGCAGGTGAAGAACGATGGTCTGGAAGGTTGCCCAGAGCAACGCCAGTGGATAAGATTCAGTCTAAACCTTCCAGCCATCACCTCTTTGTTTTTTGCTTTGAGGTTTCAGAATACCCACACAATGTTATACAAGTAGTATAGACATGGGCAGGTTGGGAGAGGTTGAAGCATACACAAGCAGGGTATTATGAATGGTGGTCTTGGGCTTGCGGGGGGCTCTAGGGGTCCTCTGCGGCCTGAGCCACCAAGCACAGGCTAATAAGCCCTGGAGATGTGTGCTGGGCGCCAGGTATAAGACAGCCGGCCCTGTCCATGCCAGGTGCTGGTAATCCCAATTGATGAGGCACGGCAGGGCGGCGTGTAGGACGATGAGTTGCAGAACCGGGCGATGGTGAGCGTTCCGAGGACTTCAGCTTCAGGCACGGGCAATGCGAGGAAATCTCTGTCCCTGCACACGACGAAGCAGAGACAGGGAACGTATTTCGGCAGCTGCCACACTGACTACCACAGCGTATGAACAACTGCTTGGGGTGTCTGGAAAACACCACAAGCCTGAGATAAGTGCATTGTGTAATTGTTGGGTAAAATTGATGGCATTGAGTAATGACCTTCATGAAGCACCCCTGTTCCTGTGGGGCAACAGGTGTTCAGAACGTTAAATGCTCAGCATTGACATTGGGGCATGAATGTTTGTACGCTGTATGCTGGTTCATGCACAGCAGCATGGGCAAAGGAATAATAAGACTTAACTTTTTAGTTAATCAGCACCAAGGCCCTAATCGCTGGAGAACTGTCAAGCGTGTTATCTGTTGCTCATGCGTTTCTGGTTTGTGGCTGTTTTGACAGCAATTCATGCAATATTTTCAATGTGCTTATGATCTGTCTCTCATTCCAGCATTACATGTGTTTGTGTTACGTGCTGCATGATATGTTACTTGCTCAGGTCAACCATTAGGGGTATTCAGGGAGTAAGCCAGTCAGGAGCTAGTCCAGGAGTGGCTAGTAGGTTTTTGTGAAGGCAATTGCTTAGTTGTATGAAGTGTATGTTGTACTTTTCCCAAATACCCCCTACTTATCCACTCAATTATCCTAACCATCTTCCCTGTTTCCCTAACTTCCCCTTCCCCATCCACAACTTCTCCCTAACCCTCTTTCCCCCAATGGCTGTCTTGCTGTGTCCTGTTAATTCCACATCAGGCACCCTTGCCAACCACAGTTGGAGGGTTGTACTCCATTTGGCTTCCGTGGTTAGCGAGGAGTTGTGTATCCTCCTGCCAGCTTGACAGGCAGCATCCAAGACACAAACACCAACATGGCGGAGGAAGAGCAGAAGTACCACCATCACACAAGACGAACCCTGCAAGGCCTCATTTATGAAATATTGCAGCTTAACACAAAATTCTAGGCCTCACGATGCTCAGACAGAAGCCCAAACACCAAGGGCAGTGTGCTAAGGGGAGTTCTGCTTAAAGTTGAAACCGCACCAGATAACGTTTCCCAGAGCGCAATGTGCACTCATTGAGTTAATTTGTTTATTTTGCTTGCAGTGAGAAAACAGACATCTTTGAATGCCAGATGCAAGGAACTGCCTTGCGCCCATAACGAATAAACACATAGCGCCCCAAGTGGCCACTGAAGAAAGGCACCCACACATTTGGACAATACAAAATTCAATAAATGGGCAGAAATGGTTTCAGCACAGTGGTCCCTCATCACGTGGTGGGAACAGAAAGCAGTTATTCCAGGCTCAATTATATAGCACACCTGCTAGGCTAGTTGTGTATATATAGAAAGGGAAACGAGATGCCCAGGCCTCGAACATGTCTGGGAGAGAGAACCTCGGCATGGGTCAAGATGGGAGTAACTGTCAAGGCCGGCTCACAGCGGTTCACCCATCACTCCTTCCCCACCACGTAAATTGCCACTGCATAACATAGCCAAGGTTTTAACCAATCAGCTCCTTCTTCACCTTATCGACGAGTGTAGTAGAATGCCAACCAATGGCAAGTTAGATTGAAATCTATCATTTTTTGGAGGATGAACCTAGGAGGAGTTATTAGATTGTGAAGGAAACAGTGGTAAAAGTTTCACTTATGAGAACTATATTTTCTATATACCACTAACCAATTGAATAAGCGAATAGACGTTTTTATAATTACTAACCATGACATCAGCTCTGATGTTTTTCCAAGTTAAAACCTTGTTGTTCCTAACGCCATTTTCAGATTGTCTTTTGTACGCTCTCCCGGCTGTTCATATCTGAATAAAGCTGGGTTTTCTTGTGCACTTACTCCTTTTTTTTGAGTGATTTCAATTTATTGGTATACCTGGGCCCATCATAACAGAGCAATGCCAAGAACTGCTAGCTGTGACATACAGATTTCTTCTGGGGTCACAGGCGGCAGCTCAGATACCATGTTGCAGTAGACTGCGGGTACCGCCTCAGTGCAATCCATTCCCCTGGCTCTGTCTGGCTCCTGCTGAGTTGCAGCCTGGCTGATAGCTCCAACGCTTGCAGAAGACAAATCCTTCCAAGAGTTGCATCCAACTGTATCATCCGGCTGAGCATGCGGCCTCCAAGAGAGGGCATCAGCAATGAAGTTAGTGCACCCAGGACAATATTGTAAACTGAAATTGTAGATGGACAGTGTGATGAGCCATCAGTGTCAGACTTCAGCACATCATATGATGGGGGGTTGTTGTCCATCCTCACTGAACGTGGCACCATCGAGCTAATCCTGAAACTTCTCAGTAGCAGCCCACTTCAATTCCAAAAATTCATACTTGTGGACTGGGTAGTTCTTCTCCACTGTGTGCAGGCCTCAACTGGCGAAAGCGACTTGTCTCATCCCACTGTATGTCTCCTGGTAGAAAGCAGCTCCCATTCCCTCCAAACTTGGCCACGTGCAAGATGTAAGGAAACTGAGGATCCACGTAGGGCTGGACTGGTGCTATAGTGAGGGTCTGCTTGAGCTCCTCAAAGGCCTGCTAGCACCGGCCAGTCCACGTCCCACCAAAGGGCTTCCGTGGATGATATAGATGGTTTGCAGAGTTGATGGTAGTCCTCCGACGGGGTAAGTGGTTCCACAAGGGGTCGGGGGATGTTGGCATATCCTGCGACGAACCTCTGGTAGTAGTTACAGAATCCCAGTAAACAAACTCCTTGAGGATCTGAGGTCTTGGCCAGGTGAGGAGGACATCCATCTTTCCTGGACCCACAGCGATGCCATCTGCAGAGACAATGTAGTTAGCAAGGGGCAATGTCTCAGGGTCGACTACCTTGGGCATTTGACCTGGCTGATGAAGGACTCCAGTGACTCAATCAACTTGAGCACCTGATGTAGTGGTGATGTCAAATGGGCATTACCTATAATAAGTAATGGTCAGGCTTAATCCCCTTACCCTCAGCCGAGCTGGCTACCTGAACTCGATCCATGAGGATGGTGCCCATCTCTCAAATACGGTGGCAAATACAGTCAAATCAAAAATAGAATGATTAGCACAGTATATTCAAATTCCTATCCACAAAAGTGCACACACACAAAAAAAAACACACTACAAATCTGTACACTACCCAAGCAAAAGCTAAGTGGGTTAGGATAGGGTAGTCAAAGGGTGCAGAAGGGGGAGAATGACGCACAGCTAGCATGATGATTGATAGACTTATTAGTCAAGAATGTAAAGAGAAACCCCAGCTCTCCCTATCTCTAAGAGGGGCTTCCCTGCCTCAACTAAAGTTCTAATGGGTCTGTCAGGATGACTTTAAAAACTAAAGAGTCAATAACAGTGGGATGCCTTTAATGAACTCTATGTGTGAATTAAGTGCTGATGGGCGATGGTTATTGTTTCAGAGTGGTTAATTTACTATTGTGTTCTTTTTATTGTGTTTGTCTTGTGTTGTGTGGTTGTGTGTTTGTGTTTGTGTTTTATTTTTTAATTTTTTTTTTTAATTTTTTCTCTCGTTTTCCTCTGATTTTTGGCTAGTTATTTCAAATTAGGTTTGTTGCGATTAGTAGAGATAATTGATAGGTTTTTCTTATTTATTCTGTACTATTTGTATCAACTTGTATAATGCTTTTTTCGTTTTATTTGTCGTTTTCTTGTTATCATAATTGTTGTTTTGGAATGATATGTATTTCTTTTGATAAATCTTTAAATAAAGTTGTCAAAAAAAAATACTAAAAAAAAAAAATACAAGAGTCCAGCATCATGAGTCAAAACTCTTGTTCCTTACACGTATAACTGAACTAGAAATACTTGTTAATGTTCTTGGTCCAGGAGAATGACTCCCTCCTCCTGGACTGGATGGCACAGTTCTGGTTACAGGTTTCTTACCAGGGGGGATTACACCCTTCCCCTGGTTCACTGGCTTGATTTTCTTGGCTGACTTAATTTACCAGGAGAATGACTCCATTCTCCTGGCTTTCTCCAGCTTTGCTCTCACAGTTGACAACACCAGGATGAATGACTCCCTTCCCCTGGCCTTCCACATGCTTTCACAGTTCACAACACCAGGGGGGATGCCTCCCTTCCCCTGGCTTGTCATATACTTGGTTTCACAATTCCACAATACATGGGGAATGACTCCATTCCCCTGGCCTTCCTTGTGTTTCAAATATGCTTGGGCCCCAGACCCAGGTTCCTCTTCTTTGAGTCAGCAGTCCTGGTTCATTAACCTGCCAGGTACTACCACAAGGAAGATGACGTGTACCACTCTTGAGCTTTGTGTTCCAGTCCCTATTTTCTATGGTCTTTCGGTTAGGGTCCCAGACCCTGGTTTTTCTTTTTTCTCTGTTTGGGTCCCAGACCCAGTTCTGCTTATGCCCAATACAGTCCTCGCTGTACTTGGGCCGTTCATAAGCCACTTCAGCCCTCATGTCAATCCCTTGGTCCCCTTCGTGTCTCCCGTACACCCCTGAACGTCTCTTGGGGTTCTGGTACATCACCAGGACTTTCTGCGACCGGATTACACCTCGTTGGCTCTTTGAGCTTCCCTTTGCTCGTGGCTTTCTAGCTTCCTCCTGGTTTTCGCATTCTCACGTTTCCCAGGCTGCAGACCTTGGTTGCTGGTCATGCTCCCAAACAGGTCTGGACCTTGCTGTACCTGCTCCTGCAGCGTTCCTCTCACTGGAGTAGCCTCCCGCTGCTCTCGGTAGCTTGCAGCTCGTTTTGCCCTGGCGTGCACGGCTTCGGCAGGCTCTCTCTCGTCTAGTCCTCCTTCTCTCTTTGTATTTAAATAATTGTTTCCGCCCTGGTGGAACCACCAAGTCCTTTTTTTGTGTTACTGAAGTGATCTTCATATTCTCGTGCGGCCACCTCGTCCCAGTGGTTGGACGGAAAGGCAAAGGTTAGAGAAGGAATTGCCCCCCAAATACCTGTGATGATTCACTTGCTCTCGTCACTTATCACCAGAGGGGTGCCCCTTTCCATGAGGTTAAGGTGTTGATGTCACTAACCGATAGTCCCCCTAGGGGTGGTTACATGAGGGAGGACCTAAAATCCAGACGGGCTAAGAGCACACCATCCGCCCCATGGTACACCCCCGAGCTAGCCTCCAACAAACGCTCAATTAGAGCCGTAGAGAAACAGTGGAGAAAAAACCATAACTTGTGAGACCTCACCAACCTCAAATCTCTGCACGCAAACCGTAGGATTCATATTACCGAGGCAAAAGCTGCTTACTACTCCACCATCATTGCGGCAGCCTCTAACAGGAGCAAAGACTTCTTCGTAGTAGTAAATCATTATAACAAACCTTCACCAACCCCGAGGTACCAGAAACTCGACAAACAGAATCAACACATTTTTATTGAACAAATAGACAAAATCTGAGAGACCATCGAATCAACCTTTCACAGCATTAGCATACCCTGCCCCTCTGAAACAAATTCTCTCATCTTTGCCCAGGATCTCCTAAAAATGATCGCCTCCCCGTGAGGAGCCATAAATGTGAGACGGGCACAAAAAGGTATAGTTTCTCAATGTTTGCCCTTTATTGAATGAAAAGGGGTGAAATACACTCCTATCTTTCCCTATCCTAACAAGGATGTCCCTGCCTAGCAAACTAAAACTAAAGAAATATGACCTAGTATTGAAAAAGTCTCTGACCCTCACACTGCTAATAGATACAACAAAAATATACAAGGAATAATTGGCTGTCTTCAGTAAAAAAAAAAAAAACAATACAACAGTTTAAAACCTGTGGGTTTTAGAAAGTACTCCTTGTGACCAGGGTTAGGCTCCCTTGCCCTGCATCAATTCAGGAATACCCTTGGTAAAGTTTTGATTGAATAAAGTTCTGCTCAGTGTCACAAAAGAAGTATTTTCTGAGAGTAAATAGCGCGCGGAACATCATTTGTATCCGCGATTCCCTAGCCATCTTCCAGTCCTGGATGTTGACTGCCTACCTCATAGTAAACCTATTCAAGACTGAATTTGTCCTCATCGGTCCGCCTGCTAAAAACGACTTGTACAACAATGGCTCAATGATATGCACCTAGAAGGATTTGATCCACAACTCTCAGTCACTGCAGAATTGTTAGGCCTCACCGTTGACAGCAATCTGTCCTTCCAGAAACACATAGCCATGAAGGCCCAAATAGCCTGGCTCAGAATTTCTACCCTTCGAAAAATCAAACCCTTCATCCCACTGCAGGACATCCGGACCCTAGTGCAGGTCTTGCACATCGATGGGGGAAATGCTCTGCTGACAGGGCTCTCAGCTGCTCTTGGCTCCTCTAAAAGTGGTGCACCATGCTGCAGCAGGTCTTAGTACGGGAGAACTGAAATCTGACCACATTACCCCCATCCTACGCAAACTACATTGGCTTCCACTCCAAGCCAGGTGGTGAAGGGTCAGAAATGTGGGGCGGACCACGTCGTGACGTTTTCTCAACAAATGCCATTTTATTATTACATAAGGTTGGATGAACGCCTCACTAACCCTACCCTGATGAGGATTACCCTGCCTAAAGTAAATTAAAGGAAACCCTCCAACAAAGGATTTCTGTACCTTACACTTATACATTTAACAAATCAACAAGGAAAAACTTGGCAGTTCAAAACAATAATGGTTGAATTCACAATATGACCACAGTCTCTCTTCATAACCTGGGCAAACTCATCTTCCCCAGGTTTAAACGTGATTTTGCTCCACAGTTCAGGAAAATAAGACAAGGAAATCCTGATTCTTAAAGTTCCAATACAGTTTCATGCAACTTCAACTGTCAAACAGAAAGTTCCAACAGTGAAGACGTAAGGCTCTTCTTAGTTCCTCAATAGCAAAAATGATTGTCATGGTCAGGATGATCTGACCCTCTGACAACTCAAAGAAATACAGCTTCTCTGTAAAAGCCGTGCACGACTCTTCCTCCAACTCTATTAACAACATACAGTGTCTCTGTAAGGACCACTTTGTTGCACTCCTTCAACTTCCACTTCGCCTGCGTTCATGCCAGGCCTACAATCTCAAAGGATTGCCATTCGGGTATACTCCCCTGCACGAACATCGTTTCACAATCAAAAATGCTTTTGTGGTCACAGTCAACAACAGCTTCACAGCATTCAACAAATTGCAGCTCGAAAACTTTCAACAACTTCTCAGGAAAAGCAAGATTCACATTGGTGCTTTCTACTACTCTTTCGGCATTGCAGAGCCCTTATCGCTACCATATCTTTGTCCCAAATGATAGGCAAGTGCTCTGTTGATGCTGGAACTGGGTAGGGGACCCAGGGGGATGAGTCTCACTGGGCATGGTTAGCGGATTTGGTCAAGATGAGGTGGGTTACTTCATTCCTAACCATGGGTTCACTCAACCCTCCTTATTGAGCTGGAATACACAGGGGCATGCTCACATATTCCACCAGGACCGTCTACTAGACCATGTAGACAGATTCAGTAGTATCGTGCTCCTGCAGACTTGGTTAACGGATCCCCTTGTGGTTGACAGATGGAACTTTATAACTCGTGAGGCAGAGAAGGAACCCAGAGGGCACCCCAAAGGGGGTCTTGCCTTGGGCGTAAGGAACCCCATGGGGCTTGTGGAAGTTCCTACATCCTTTGTGAACATTCCAAGGGGCAAAATGTCTCTTCCCCAGCAATCTGCTTCAACAAGTCCCTGGGAATTACTTCTTTTAAACATCTATATTGCCCCCTATGAAGGGAGCGTCTCCATTCTGCTCAGGGAAATGGAGGGCATTCTAAGTGTCTTGAATTATGGGGGCCGATCCTACTCTGTGGTGATTTCAATGCAATGATTCATCATATTGCATTTCTTCTGAGGGTGAATTGTTTGGCACTGGGACCTCCGTGCAAAGTGGGGGATCTTCCAGGGCTCATCGATGGGGGACGAGTTGGGCCAGTTTGTTGTCCATGTACGGCTTATTTGTGATCAATGGTGCTCGCCACTCTGATAACCCGCCAAATTTCACTTAAGTGGGAAACGGAGGGAGCAGTACACTGGTCTACATGTTTGCTGCTAATATGCCCACCATTGTGGTGGACATTTAGGTATACCAGTGCCCGGAGAGTGACCATTTTCCTATCTTAGTGCACCTGAATTTGCATGCCTTGCCTCAGGGTAAGAGATCCACCGGTTAATTAAGTGTTAACTCTGGTAACAATTGTGTCATGTGTAGTGACCAGAATATGGCCATGGCACTGCCGGTTGCTCTAGACACTTTAGGTACCTTTGTACACTCGCTGGCGGGGAGTGCCTCCTGGGTCATTTGTCAATTTGAAACATCCATGGAAATTCTTCAAAAGTGTTCTCTGACAACTACTTCTTTCATATGTACGGTAGGCCTAGGACCTAGGAATCTCCACTGACACCCTTACAACATGGAGATTAGAAATAGAAAGAGGAAGTTTAGAGGGGAATTACAGGCTATTGCTGTGTCTGAATTACAGTCGGTAGCACACAGTCATAAGGTAAAGACTGCAAAACACAACTACTGCAAATGGCTGAGGAACTACAGGTATGTTACTGACGGTCTCCGTTGGCGTGATTTAGTACAGGCGTCACTTTCCAATAACGGTTTTCTGAAGATTATAAAAGGACAGGGACTTGAGAGCCAGAGTTATAAACAGCATATCCGGGATGGGTCCAGTATACTCAGCAGGTGCTTGGAAGTACACATGTAGATATCTCTGGCTGGACGGCCCCCTTGGACAGCTGGTCTTATGCCTTTAGCCCTGAAGAGATCTTTGGGATAATTGGAGCCAGTAATTCCTCTAGGGCTCCAGGTTCAACGGGATCTGCAGTACAATCATCAAATTCTGTAGCTTGATTGCACGCTCTACACTGGCTCTTCTGTTGTATTGAGACTCTGCAGAATATTCCAGCTTCTTGGCGAGACAGCATAATTGTTCCGGTCCTGAAAAAGGGCAACCATGATAATCCACAACATTTTCGTTTACTTGCCATGCTGGACATTTCTGCGAAAATGTTTGCCCTGGTCCTCCTTAAAGAGCTCGAGGACTGGGCAGAGCATTTCAATGCCATTCTTATAATCAGACAGGATTCCGGAAGAACTCCAGTACCATCAAATATTTTCGCCCTATCCACCATAATCCAACAAGCGGGAATAATTAGGAAACTCCCAGTTGACGTGGCATACATTGATTTTAGTGCCCCACTCAATACTGTAGACCGTAATAGGTTGTGGGGAAAGCTGTCCAATTAGAATATCCCCCTGGTCTTTTAAAGGATTATGTGCTTATATTCACAGACTAGGGTCAAGATGATCAGCATGGTGAGACCACTTCTTGGATACCAACGCACAAAGGTCTCAAACAAGGCTGCACGTTAATCCCCATATTGTTCAACCTCTAGCTTTCTGACATAGGCGCAGCTCTAAATACTTCTGCTGGTATTCCTCCCAAACTAGGTTCCACTACGATTCAGTGGTTGGGATATGCGGACAACCTCACCATTTTGGATCTCGCCCCTGCAGCTCTGCAATCATCTCTGAATAAATTGAAAGTGTATGCCGATGAGAACTCGCTTGCTATAAATATTTCCAAATCTAAAATTATGTTTTTTAGCCCCCTGAGAAGGAGGATAAAAACATTTGCTGGGAGATGGAGGGGGTCACGGTAAAAGTAGTGCCCTCATACATGTATCTGGGCATGCACCGTGATAATAAATTAAGTGGTGCTATCCATCTAGACCAAATGAGATTGAGGTCTAATGCGACCTTGGGTAGTATTCGCTCCTTTGCCCAGAAGGGCGGGAGTTTCTCGTCTAGCACATTAGTTCAGCTGTACCAAGCGAAATCGGGGTCTTCGTACTTTATGGTACTGAAATATGGGCACTATCAAATTTAGAAGAGATGTGCAAACTGGAAAGACTTATGTTGAAAAGCCTTTTACATCTTCCCCCTACATACAGCAATTGAAATGGTGCTATTGGAGTAAAATGTTATGCCTATTCAATGTAAAATATATCTTGGTTGGCTTACCTTACTTTGGAAGATATCTAACGGCCCGCTAGGTTCCCTTCAGGGCCTGATCTTTGAGGTTTACAAGTCTAGAGCCACTTTGATGCCGTCTAGTAGTCTTGTAAAACTTCGCACCACAGCAAACAAATGGTTAACATTGGCACCAGGGAACTTACTAGGTTCTCCCCTCCGTAGCTTTCAGAAAACCATGAAAGCCATTTTATTTAGGTATGGGCAAGAACAGTCCTTAATTAACCTTAGCACAAAAAACTCTGCCACAGACTCCAAAAAAAAAAAAATGGTACTCTCACGTATATTCAACATTTGTGGGCAATTACCTTGTTTGGAATTATTTAAAACTGAAATTTAATACTGTTAGTACAAGGAACATTGAGGGGGGCCTGGCACCAGGTATCAAGAGTTAGTAGGGAATGTCGTTTATGTGGAGAGGGGGGATTGGAATCTGTAAGACATCTTTTATGTGAATGTGTGTCTCTTTTTGACCTAAGAGCAGGTGCACTGCGCTTAGCGAACCGATGGTCAATCTACCCGTGGATTTGTTGTGGGAAGAGTTTATGAGCCATGAATAACCATGCTTGTATTGTTTTTCTAACAATTTCTTGGAGGGAAATTGTAAATATTTTTGAAATTTTAACAGAAGGGGAATGAACAGTGAGAATGCCATCATGCCAGGAACTTTGTCGTGTGATCACCTCTCATTTTATCTGAGATGCACGTGCAATGTCTGCGGGGTTTAGAACATTAGAAAAAATACTTTCGTAAATTATGCTCCTCTACTTTATGAAGACACATTGAAGCGAGACACGGACAACAGATTCAAAGTTGGTTTATTAAATCAAATGTCAGTATGGTTGAAAGCCTAACTTGCCGTATGTTAAGGTAGGAATTCTCTACCTAAACGAAAATTAGGAAAGTTGGAGTCAGAAAGTTCAACTTAAAAGACTGTGTCCGAAACCTATCCTTTCCCTTACAACTAAAGCTAAACAATGTTTAGAGATGTCAACAATAAAGGAAATGGTGATCAAAACAAAAAGTTCTTAGCTTCTTCCAGCTCCCAGCTTCCTTTTCGGCTCCCATTCCCCAAGTACAAGAAGGTCCTACAAAAGTCTCTAGATTACCTATCCATGTTCAAACATTTCCACAAATCCTTGGGGTTCCCTTCCCCAAGTTCAAGGAAACAGTTCCAAAGAAAAGGGTATAGAGGGCTCCGTCCTCACGACAGAACTGCAGTTCATCAGTCCTCAGGGTTCCCTTCCCCAAGACTCAAACGTATCAACTTGGTTTCAATCTTCCAATATTCAACACAACTCCAGGTCAACTTGACACTCCTCCTGGATTTCATTAACACTTAAACTGCTCCTTTTTGGTTTGTTTCACAATGTCTTTAGCTTTCACAATTGGGGGTTCCCTGGTCTAGGCGCAGTTGTCAGACCACACGGTCCACCCATCACAGGTCGCGCAACCAGGAACCCTAGGCTCTTCAGCCATCAGGTTATTCTCTGTTTGCCACTGTGTACAGATTCAAATTCACTTAGCTTCTCCTAGTTGGCTTCTTGGCATTATATGCAGGTTCACACTCTCTTGGCTTCACCTGGTTAGCATATTGGCTTTGCAAGTGTCACACATCCTACGCCAGTCTGTGGCCTTGCTGCACTGTATTAATTCACAAAGTACACTTTGGGTTGGTCTTATTTATTACCCATCTTTCTGTCCTGCTCTTTCACACTTGCACTCTTATTTGGTATGTTGATTTAAAATGGGCACTTTCACTTTTAACTTTCATCAGCTCGTAGCTTTGCCCACAAAGTTTTCATTCAGTTCGGTATTCAATATGCATGATTTGACTTTGCCACTTAATGCTTATTCGACACGTGTCTTCGGGTTTATTTCAATCTATGCATGTCATTTAATTCAGCATTCCATTTGTTCATATGGAATTTCTTACTGACACGCAGCCCCTAGTAGCATCCCATCTTCTAGTGACATTCCCCTGCACTCACCAGTCTTCAGCATTCCTTTTGGCAGCTATGTCGCTCCACTTCTGCTTTGCCGGCTGGCTTGCCGGTAACTGCGAGCCCTGCTCACCCTTTGGGTGCTTCTCTGCACTCGCCGGCAGCTCCAGCTGCTCTTTTCCGAGCAAGGAGGCTCCCACGCCTGTGGAATTCTAGCGGCTCAACTCGCCCTGGGCTCCACAGGTCTTCTGGGTCACCTGTCGGCTTCCTGGCTTCCTTTCAGGGCCCACCATGGCTGCCTTCTCAAAAAAGGACTCCCTGCTGGTCTCTCCCAAACAGGCCTCCCTGTTGGTTGTCCTCTTGTTCTTCTTTTCCTCTGCTCTTACACACCTGCAACAACTTGACAGGTTGCAGGTGTGATCTCTCAATTGAACGTGCCTGACTGTAGCTAGATGGACATGCCTGACCTTCACCGTACTCTGCAGGCATCTTCCTCGTCCCAGTACTAGAGTGGTGAAATTAGTTACTAGCGTTCACTACTCCTAGTCGCTTCTTCCTCATCCCAGTACTGTCATAGGTAAAATGTGGGAAAATGAGGGGAGATGTTTTACAGTAGCCTATAAAGGACGGGGCAGGGTTAGGATGGTTTTCATTAGGGAAAGGGGATACCATGTCTCGCCCCAATCCCCAAGGACCCTCCAGCCAGGTGATCTTCCCTCGCTTCTCCACCACCAGGATCAGGATCCAAAAGCGATGGCCTTACCCTGGCCACCTGAGAAGAGGATCCAGGGGCTAGGGGTAGGAGTGAGGATACCATCAGGTTTCTCACACCTACTATCCACTTCTAAAATGCTAAAACTTCCTATACTCAAACAACCCAGAAGACAGGTGAGGTTATACAGACCAACCTCTGGATAACCCATTAGGTGGAAAAAGGTAAAGACTGCCAAAAAGTCAATGGTTTCTATGGGCAGTTAAGGAAGAACAGCCTAAAAGCAATTTAAAACAAGATTACAAGTAGAGCATGTAAGTATTTCAAATACAAAGATTCCACTCATCCTTCCTCTGTGCTTTGATCGTCAATTATCCTGGCAAAAGAAGTACGAGGGGCAACGCAGGTCATATACAGACTCTGTGCTTAAACGTGTTACTGCAATAAAACTCAGTCCTTCACCATTACAGGAAAAGTTGAAAGGCTAACCTAACAAAAAAACATTGGTGTGTCACCCAACAGTGTTTCCATAAAAAAGAAATATGTTGAAAAATGGCTAATTTTAGCATCCAAAATATTGAAACAGTCAATTTAGAATTCAGAAAAAATTGGAAAAGTGCACATTTTTAGACCTATAAGCAGAAGTTGGAAAATTTAGCAAAGTGACAATTTTTATGCTGATAGACTAGAATATGCATTCTTGGCCTGGTCACGGTTTCTGCATGCTTCCTTACCCAGACAGGGTCCATTTTTGTGGATCAGCAGACGTTCCACAGCCTCTGCCCATCAGGATCCAGAGTGTCATAAGATTTGATGAAATTTCAGGAACTTATCCCAGCCTGCTAGAACAGCTGATTTATAAATGATTAGTCCCTCCCCTGTTTGCCTGTTAGCCAATCGAATCCTAACAGAGGATGAGTTAATTCATGTAATCAGCAGAAACATTAAAACTGACCACCTTGTTTGTTCACTTTTTAAGAGTGCCCTTACAAATAGCTGGAACACTTTGCCTGCAGGGCCATTATGACTACTCTCAAAGGTAGCATCTTCGTAAATAAAATGTTACTGGGTTCCTTTACGGTAGACCCACCAGAATACTGGAGTACACAATACATATTTTCTTACATTTCAGCACTGACAAAAAGAAGCCAACAGGATTAAAACGTCAACGAATAGCTCATATATCCTTGTGAAGCTGAGGAAATCCGATGTGTCTTTTGAAGTTTAAATTTAGCTCTGTCACGAGTTTAGATGCTCTCCTTTCCGATGGCTACAAGATCCGCTCCGAACCCAGAACCAACTGTTCCCTGGGGGTGGTGTAGCCTTGATTATCCCAGAGTGAATCCCTGCTTCTATGCAGCACTACTCCTCCTTTGAATGCCTGGTATGCATGCTCTCCTCTCTCCTGGCCTCTCTCTCACTGTGGGCACTATCTACAGGCCGCCCTCTTCTTCTGCGAGTGGGCTGACCTCTCCTCCTCGCTCCTTGCCTCTACCTCCCAAATTCTCCTCCTCTGAGACTTAAACATCCACTTAGATGCTACCAGCCCTTCTTCAGTACTCTTTCGCAACCTCTGCAACTCTCTCTCTGTCTCTGCGTGTCTCTCTCTCCATATATATTCTTCCCTCCTGTCCGACTCACTCTGCAGGGCACACGCTGGATGTTCTGATCTCTTCACACCTCCCCTTCTCTAACCCACTCACCACTCCTCTCTCTTGGAGTGATCACTTTCTCCTTTCTTCCCACCCATCTCTCTCTTCCCAGCAGGCAAGGCCGACTCCAGCACTGCCACCTACCTTCTCGGTCATCCCAACCATGAAGCAGGGGTCAGTTGAGGCTTTCGCTGCTACTTTCTCTCCTCCTCCTGCACCTTTGGCTGACTCACACCCTGACACAGCCCTTTCTAACCTTCATCGCTCTATCTGTAACACTCTGGATGTCCTTGCCTCCGTCATGAGAATCCGCTTGAAGCCCAAATCCAAGTGCAACTCTTGGTACGATTCCGACCTTGCTGCCATTAAACGCAGTGTAGGGCGATGGAGGGGAAGTGGAGGGCCTCGGGCGCAACCCCTGAAAAACTGGCCTTCCGCCTGCTCCAAAGGCAGTACAGACTCTATGTCCGCTCTAAGAAGAGAGCCTACATCCAAGCCTGCATCTCTGCAGCATCTAACAACTCAGTCAAAGTTTTCAAAATCTGCAAGGAGCTGGCCAATCCTGATGCAGTCTCTACCTCTCCTGTTCTCTCCCAGGCCCTCTGCATGGCTTTGGCCTCTCATTTCACTACTAAAACTCAGGACATCCTATCCACCCTCTCTTCCTCTACCTCCTCTTCCTCCGCCTCTACCACTCCTGGCTTGTCTGAAGCCATCTCTCCTCCTTTCTCCTCCTTCCCCCTGTTCACCCCGGACTATGTTTCTAGACAAGTCCGATCTATGAAAGACTCATCAAATCAGGTTCTCTCCTGCTCATCCAGAACTATCAAGGACCACATCGACACCCTTGCTCCAGCCTTGGCCGATTTCTGCAATCACTCCTTTGACACTGGAACTTTCCTCTCCCCCTTAAGCACTTTCTTGTGCACCCCCTTCTAAAGCTGCCCTCGGCCGATCCTTCCTCTCCGGCCAACTATCGCCCGATCTCTATCACTCCTTTCCTGGGCAAACTCTTGGAAAAGCTGGTCAGCTCCCAGATTAATCTACATACTGAATCTGTTGGTTGCTTCCATGACCACTATCCAGAGCTGCCAGAAGCACGGAAACTGCTCTCCCGAACACCCGTGACAATCTTGACTCTAATCTCCCTTCTGTCCTATCCTCAGCTTTTGCCATGGTCAACCATGCCATTCTGCTCAATCGTCTCCGGGACAACCTTGGTATTACTGATCAGGCCCTGGCCTGGTTGACCTCCTTTCGCATCGATCGACCCTCTCAGGTCCTGCTGGGGTCTTTCTTCTCTTCTATCTCTCTCTCTCTCTCTACTTGTGGTGTTCCTCAGGGGTCTAATCTCTCCCCCTGGCTCTTCAACCACTACATGGCACCTCTTGCCCACTCAATCGCTACTTTCTGCTCCAATTTTCAATGTTATGCGGATGACACTCAACTCTCTTTCAGGCTCCCCTCAGCCACCTCTGCTTCTTCTCTCATACCAGACTGTGTGCGGAATTCAGAAATGGTGTGCTCCCAATGATCTCTGCCTTAATGCCAGAAAGACTGAGATCCTGCTCATTTTAAAGCCCGCTCCCTCCTTTCCTCTCTCTCTCTCTCCGCCCACTCTGGGCCCTCTTCCTGCTCCTTCCTGTGAGGCTAAGAAGCTTGGTGTCATCTTTGACTCCACCCTCTCCTGCTCTCCTCACATCTCTGACACCTCTAAGAGCTCTGGTCCTCTCTAGGCTGGACTATTGCTATAGCCTCTTTCCAAATCTTCCTGAGTCTACAACTAATCCAGAACAAGACTGCAAGACTTTTCCTTGGTCTCAAGCCAAGGGATTGTATCTCTCCAGCTCTGAAATCTCTTCACTGGCTCCCCGTGGCTGCAAGAATCAACTTCAAGACTCTCTGCATGGTCCACAAGGCTTCCTGGAGCCTTGGACCGCTCTACCTCCAACTTTCTCTTCCAAAACATCTTGCTTCTCGAGCTCACCGCTTATCCACCTACAACTCTCTGAGGGTCAGACGCTTCTCCAAGCAGAGCGTTGGGGGCAGATCTATCTCCTCGACTGGGGCCTCCCTCTGGAACCGCCTCCCTGCCTCTCTCAAACTTGAGCAGAACCCCCTCTGGTTCCGGCAGCAAGACAAAACCTTCCTCTTCGCTTCCACTTTCTCTCTTCCTCTCCCCTGCTGATGCACCAGACTGCTCCGCACACTGGTCACCTGGCTCCCCTCTGAACTCGGGCCCAGGCTCCTGCACGTCCAAGTGCCCTCACACTGCCTCCGGGCTCCCCAGCACTTAAGGGTCTGTATCTCCAACCCTACAGTCCCTTCTCTCTGTACTTATGAGCCACCTGCTGGCTACACTTGTTAGTTAACTGCACTTCCCCCTTCCATTCCCCCTGGCCATTCTCCCCTTCTCTCTTTCCCACACTTGCGTGATCTGAATGGCAAGGCCTAGTAAGATTGTTATTTTGTCCACCCTTCCTTGTCTTGTCGCGCATTGAAACACTTGTGTACAGGCGCGTTATAAATGCCGGGCTGTGTTAATTCAGTGGAGCCACTGTAAAGATGTAAACAAATGTATCTCTCAATGTACTTCTAGTTTGCTGACACAACTCAGCTCCCGTTATGCCATGCTCCCATCTAGTGGTGGTTGTTTGCAATTACAACACAAACACTTTTCAAAGCAGGCTCCTGAGAATCTGTGTGCAAGACATCAACAGGCGCCAAATCAATAAAACCAGCTCTCGGTAGTTTCAAATCCTGGCACATTATGGCAAAGCAGGTAGATCCTTTGCTTTCAAAAGCAATTTGCAAACAGGACAAGTCAGAAGTGAGGCCTACTGCATAGGCCATATCAATTTGCTGCTTTTTGCATAGAAATAAAATGTTTCTTTAAACACACCAAGCTTTTTGTGGCTTCCAGCGAACACAACCCTCTCATGCTTTCTGAAATATTCAATAATATTCTGTATATTATTCACTTGTGCATGATAAAAAGAATGCGACTACTTAATTGCTTTGAAGGAACATTTGGGAAAGGCATCTTTTGTCAAAGTAAATAGGAATGTTCAATTAATGAAATGCAACCCTGTCAAATGCAATAGGAATGCTCCATTTGTGGCTGGGCGCCAATGTGACCTGGGTTGGAGCGAGACCTGTTCAAATTAAAGGCATTGTGATGATTCACTAGGTGGCACCACTTCTCCCCTCAGGGGAGGGTGGAGTTTTCCCAGGAGGCTAGAGAGGTGAGGCCACTACCCAATATTCCGGCTAGAGGTGGATTAATGCAGGAGGACCTAATGGGGAGGGATAGGATTGACCACCTGGGAAAAAGTCAGCACAATAACCCGAACCTAAACCTCTCAAGCGCATTACAACCTGTCCTCCAATCCCCCCCCCTTGGTAGTTTTTCTATTTGTTATTGTAACATTATACCAGTTACTTCTACCGAGGCGAAGAAGATAGCTAACAATACAGATAGTCTGATTAACTACAGTACTGGCACCCAAAGAATGAAGATTAGCAGCAAGGCCAGAACTGAGATGAGGTGGGCCCCAGGAGCCATGAAGAATGGCACAGAGAAGATACAGAAACGGTACAGGATCCCACGGGGGGAGTCGTCCTGAGAAACAAACAAAAACGAACAAAGGAATTCGAGAAGAGAAACAGCATACCAGCACGAATGACAGTTCACCCCAGGAAGTTCAAAGGAGACGCAGAAGACGTGGTGGGAAAGTAGAGAGCAGTCTTCTCCCAAAGGCAAGAGGCAAACGACGAGAGTTCTTTGCCCGGTATTGTGGAACTGGTAAATGACGCAACTATGGTCTGGAAGACTGTGGCACTACCTCTGAGAGCTAGACCGAGTGGCCCAGTAACAGCACCTACGCCATCAGTGAAGAGACAAGGAAGAAGGTACGCAGAGCGTGAGAAGCAGAAGCCAGAGACGCCCGAGTAGCCTTGCGAGAAGACACAAACACCCAGGAAGAACCGGCCAATAGTCCCAGCGCCAACTATGGTAATGCACATGTCACAGGGACCGGTAGGGGCTTGGAAGTGCGAGAGAGAGAGAGAGATAAACCGCACGGGAATAACGTTAAGAATCATCTTCCTCGTGGCAGTACTTGCTAAGAGTCAACCAAGTGGGCCTAGTGAGAAGGGAAGAGAACCAAGGGTCTGGGATCTGTGAGACAGTCATCAAGAGAGGACACAGAACAGAATGTGAATTCAACAATATGACTTTTTATTAATTATCAGGATGGATGTAATGCCTTTTATGCCCTATAACTATGGTGGGTATTTCTCTACCTAAAGAAACTAAGGAAAGTCTGTGTCCGTAAATCCAAATCAAAAGCCTGGCTGTGTCAAAACCTATGTTTGCCCTTGCATCTAATTTTTTTTATTTTTATGACACAGTTTATTTCAAACCTTTGTCTTTACCTCATATCCGAAACCATGACAATCCATCAATCTCGGCGTGTGTTTCCACAAGTACAAACTGTTACAAAGAATAAGAACATAGGGATAAAGCCTATTTACAATCCTGGAATTTTTAATATCACTCACACACACTTGGTCTCTTTTCCTATTCCAGAGTCGAGTGGAGGGTATGTAAAAGGAGAATAAAAAAAACATTACATCAGTTTAATAAATACTTCACCTAAAAACTTTGTCAAAGCAATTGTCATAGAGACATGTCCACCTGTTAAAAATTGTACCCACCACTCCTCTGCTTCAAGAGCGTGCCTAGCTTCAATGAACCTTCCAATGCGTTTAGTTCTTAACCTTGTAAGGCCAGGAAAAAACAGCGTTATATGTTTCAAAGTTTGTAGTTCCTCTCCCTTGGAGCAAAATCTACAACTAGGATCTACATCTACCGTTTTATATACCATTACAATTTGGTTTGTAGGAAATGCATTAAATCGGAACCTCATGAATCCATCTCACAATAGCGGACATGGGGACCTGATTAAATAGTTTGGGAAGAGGTTGTATATTTTAATTTCCATTCCTAGATTGGCATTCAGACAAAATTTATTTTTAGTTTCCATCATCTGGATCCAATCCTACTGCCATAGCTTCTTTACATAACTTGGATTCATCACGAGCATCTCCTGGTTAGTACCTAGTTCCTCTAGAAAGGTTAAACATTGCACATTCGAAGTGTCAATTGAGCTTGCTTTCCCTTGCATCATTTCTAAAAGTACAATTTGGTAAGGAAGTGCAGCAGTAGCTATAGTACACTTTCGAAACTGTTCAAGGGCTTTCCATATAGTTCTTGCGTAGATTGATGTCAAACCTAGTTCATATCGTATTATTGATAGAACACCTCTGGATAGTCTCCAAAAGGTTCCTTCTAATAATGCCCATATTTTACATGGAGTAGACAAGATCGCCTCTGCACCCCATGTTAATATTAACATGACTTTCATTTAATAAAAGGATAATAGCGGCAAAATCGAGAATTTCCTGTGAATTAAGGACCCCCGACACAACTTAATCTGGCCTTTCACCTCCCTACAACGTGTAGCGTCATTTCTACGAGAGCTCATACTTGAGCCTAGACAGGATATACCGGTAACCTCAGTGAGCTGGAGTTTCCCCAAATGCCCCCTACAACCCTGTTTTTGTCTACCTAACTTTGGCCCCAGCACCAAAATGTTGGTTTTAGGTGCATTTAGCTCAAGACTGTTTTGGGTAATGTTTTCTTGCAAGCCGACCAGCCTACGTTGGAGACCTATGAGGGTCTGATCGATCAAGACCAGATCGTCTTCATAAAGGATACAGGTCAACTCCTGGTTAACCATACTAGGGGGAAAAGGCTCTAATAGGGTTTAGAGTACCCGGGAGGTGAGACAACAAGAAGTTAAAGAGGGTTGGGGCCAACTGGCATCCCTGTTTTAACCCTCTATACGTGTTCATCTCTTTAGTTAAAAGTCCTTGGGTATTCAGTCGAATCTGCGCTTTTGTGGTGGTATACAAAGACCATTGCCGATAATAAATCTGATGGACATTCCCAAGCCACTAGTTTAGACCAGAGGTGTTCTCTATCGATACTGTCCAATGCCTTTTTTAGATCAACAAAGGCCCAGTATATTCTTGGACCATTTATTAAGTCTTTCCATTTTAAAACGTTCAAAAAGGAACAAATTCAAATCAGTCCCCACATCCCTCGTGAATCCTGCTTGCCTCAGGTCACATCTATTTGTGTCTTTGGCCCACTTCTGCTGTAAAGATAGAAGTAGTGCCGCAAACAGTTTGCCTAAAGCATCCAGAGGGGCAATAGGGCGATAGTTGGCAGGGTCAGCCGTATTGCACCTCTTAAATATTGGCACTATTATCGCTAGTCTCCAGGACTCGGGGGTACAGTTCACATTTGTATTTTCTGGTCAAAAGGTTTACCAATAAAAAGGATCCAGGCTTCTGGGGCTTTCTTGATTATGTTGTTAGTAAGACCGTCAGGGCCGGGGGCCCTCAACAAGTTCACTTCCTTGATCAGAGATTCCAAGTCGGAAGAATCAAATTGGAAGGACCATGGAGCCCTGGGTCCCAACCGAGTGGGCAGATTAGGTGTCTTAGAAGGGGCAAATAATTTTCCATAAAGAACCCCAGACTCCCTCTGTGACAACATTTTTTAAAGACGGCCACCTGGGTAGAGATCTGGTGATTAATCAGCTGCCATGTTTGTCGCACGTCTTTATCCCCGATGGCATTTACCATCATCTCGGAATCAGGCTGTAACATTTTCAACCTATGAAGCGACAGCCAATTCTTGTACTTTTGCTTCCTCTTTCTGAGCCATTCAAATCTTTCATTGCTCTCAAAAAGTATGATTATCTGAAGATCCTCCTGCAGCTGTTTTGTTTCTAGGATTATCCACTTGCCGTAACAGTGCTTTGGGAAAAAGTTCAATCTAGGTCCTCTCTTATCACTTAACCTAAAATCAAGCAGGAGCGGAGTATAATTTACCTCCCTTGGGTTACTCTGCAATTGCCGATTACATTTTGTCAAGAGTTAATTAACCTCCTTAGGTTTCATAAATAGGAGATTCCTTCACTGAGAGATGCCCACATTTGGTCCCCGGGTTGCATTTTATTGTTTCGAACTCATAACCCAAGTCTTTTCCTTTAAAGTATGGTCACTTTGGCCCCTGGAATCACCTCAAAAGATTTTACGATATTTGCCACATTTCTTGAAACAAAGAAATAATCCAAAGCTCCTAAGTGATTCCCATTGGACCAAGTAGGCTTACTTGTGATGTCGCAGCACGTTAGGCCATTAGGGATGTAAATATCTCCAGTATTAATTGCATTCACCAGGTTTCCAATCTCTTATGCCTCTTCTCCAAGCTATAGGAATAATTTCTGAATATTCAAGTCTCCAAATGATCATGAAGAAGTCATTAAATCGAGTGGTAAATGTATCAGTAATGTCTGTCAAAGAGTTCACCAGTACATCTGAAGCGATGGCCTCAGGGTTCCAGTACACATTAAAGAGCAAGCACCAATTTACCATTTTCACAGGCTTCAGGTTAATTTTACAAAGCAAACATTGTACAAAAGAATTAATGTTCTGTACTTCCATCACTGTGATCCCAGGTCCATCTTCTACCAAGGTTAAAAGACCTGCAGCGGGTCTCCCCCAGAGTAGCTATGTACACAGGATTTAATTAAACACTAAAACCATCGACTACAGGGGGAGACTGTAACCAGGTTTCTTGCAGACACAATATGACACATGGAGCAATATTCAAGTCAGTTTCTGAGAATAAGTGTGCAAACCCACTGGTGTTCCACAAACCCATCACCAAAGCCCTCCTGCTTTGCTATTTGAAAGCTCGAACTCCATGGGCACTCGACATTAAGTGTTGATTAGAAACACACAGTTGATCAGCCTCAGAAGACTCTTCCTTGATCATGCAAACCTCAACTTTCCCATAATTAAAAGTGATTATCAGACCCTGTTTTGTTGTTTTACTTGTAGGACAATGTCATTTTACATTCAATCCCCTGGAGGCTTTGCTTTATATCCCTTCTCACAGGGTCTCGGGCCTCTTAGTTTAAAAAACGTGGGTTCATAGGAATTTAAATTGCCCCATCTCTCAAAAGCCATCAAATCAGTCAGTTCGAAGCCGGGAGGAAGCAATTGGTGGGCTGCCTGTAAAATGGATGATTTAATCACGTTTGAGTTTCGATGTAAAATCACTTGTCTGCTTGATATTTTCTCATGAATCCCACGATTGTAATGTCTGCCGTGTTCACAAATGTTGGAATATGGTGAAATAGTTTTAGTACGTTTGAACAGTTCAAAATTAAGCTGTCCTCCGCAGTAAAGAGGCACTCTAAAACCGAGGTGTACACTCCCGAGGGGGTCTTTTATCTTCTAGGAGCGGCTGGCGGTTTTCTATATCCAAGAATTCAAATTCGGGGTCACGTCCCTTCTGAAGCATGACAGATGTTTAGTGGTGGAGCTAAGGGAAAATAGAGAGAGATCATTGCCCTGGTCCCTATGTAGCATCTTAAACTTTACATCATCCGATAACCGCTTTTCAGCCTGAGTGCAAAAGGAGGCAATTATGGTGGGAGAGGAAATCAGTGATTCCTTCCCTTCTGCTTCAGATTCGTCAATCTCTGAATCATCATATTCTGGCAACTGGAAGGTTTCATTATCTAGATCTTCCTCTACTGTGTAAGTAGACCAGTTCAAGAGATGCAGTTCTTCAGCTTGGTCTATCACCCTCTCGGGATCTAGCACAGGAGCACCTCTAATACTCTCATTGTTCCGGCTCGACTTAGGATCTCGTCCTAGAGGCATTTTGTTTTTATATTTAGAGAAGGCCTGCTTTGGAAATAATAAAAGGTATAGACAAATTACGCAGAAAGGTTTTAGCTTCATTCTATTTCCGATGTGTATGTTGTTAGATGTTTTTTGATTTTTTTATATGTACTACAACGTTTGTGCATTTGCTCGAAAGGGAGTATCCATAGACGTTCCGGTAGTCCTGAGGGCATCTACAAGGGCACTCCTGTCCTGGAGTCCTCCATTTTCTACAGCAATAATTTCTGGGATGTCCCCGCCATTTGACAGAAACTGGATGATACTGGAAATCTCTCTTTGTTGTAAGATCACTCTACTTGGAGGTCTTTGTTCTTCTTTTTATCCTGTTGGGGATGACTGCAGAGTCAAGTTCACCACATCGGCCTGTTTATTCATGGACATAATTTTATGACCACTCCCCTTTTTACTTTGAGTCATGTTCAGCAGCTATCTTTTTGTAGACACAGCCCCTTCATCCATTGGAAAATCTCTAACAATAGCCCCACGATGTTCCTTTTATCTGTAAATTCTAATTCCAACGATTCTTGGAGCTTTTTTTGCAGGGAGGATGTCGCTGCTTTGTTGTCCGCTCTGGTTTGCAAAGATGTAATAAAAGATTCTATGTAAATCAGATTAGTATGGATCATGGCTAACAATGTTGCTTGGTCCTTAACATTCTCGTTCATGGTTTTGTATAACTTTGTAAACTGAGCCAAGGAGAAAAAGATCGCCGATATAATATTGCAGTGGGTTTATAAGGCCGTTGAATTCAGCGGGTTGTTTGGGCCTTGCAAGATTTTAGGTGAAAACATTTCGTCCTCGAGAGTGGAATCTGATAGTGCCCCAGATCCGTTTGCAGCTGAACAGACTCAGTTATCAGATCCGTCGTGATTGTGCCTTGGAGAGTAACTGCGCTTTCTCTGGAGCCAAGGTTGATCTCATCTCCATGTTCCTGAAGATTTGACTGGCATTATCCTGAGAAGTTGTCATATGACTGTCCATACCAGGTAAAGTTAACACAGCCCCTCTACTCGTCTAACCGTTCACTATGAATTTTTTCACTCTTTGATCTAGTTATTCCTGGATAAGGGAAATGTCTCTAGCCAACCGACAAGCTAGGATTAATGAATCACTCTTTGTTGCAGCGGTCAAGTTGTCTCTGTTTCTAGAAAGTTAGCTCATTTTTTACTGGAGTATGAGCCAATGTTAAACGTATGGCGGTCTGAGGTTCCTGGCTTTCTTAATGTTGTGTTTTTTGGGATTTTGGAGCCGGCGATAAAATTGTCGACTTCCTTTCTCTGACTTCCATTATCGGTAGCCTCTCTTTGTTCTACCACTAGCACAGGCGTTTCCAACAAGGGCTCGACCATGGGCAGGGCCTCACGGGTGATGTTACAGAGACTCTCACGTGCAACGACTGGAGATAGATACGTTTCTAGAATTTCAGCATCCATCAAGTCATTGATGTTCCTTGTTCCTAATGTGTCATCTGCCGGTTTGAATAGAACAGTTGACAGTTCTGTTCACTGTTCTTTCGTTTTTATAGCAAAAGGAGCAGTATATGTCTAAGGATATTAATGGCAATTATTTTGCTTTCAGAATTCTTGAAAGACCTCTGCATTCAGTACAGAGCATAGAATCTTTTTTCCAAAGTTTTGCGTCTTTCCAGACCATTTCAGCTTGTGTTGGGGCTGGTCGACAGCAGGACCAATCATTGACCTTTGTTCTTCCACTTGGTGTCGAACTTGTTGTTTTGTGCGGGTTGGAGGTAACTTAGGGTCAGGTGGCAATAGGAAGAACCACAGGTGTAGTCACAATGTCCACACATTCCCCGACCTTTCCTTAGCATGCAAGGGCTTTGTCACTTGACTCCACACAAGCTTTGTTAGGGTAATTGACAAGTTATTATTAAGAAACTGATACAATCTTAGCCCACCGATTTCAATGAGGACCGTAACCAATCTTCAATTCCTCGCCATCCAAGCAGTCCGGGAAACACTCGCTCACACTCTGCGAGGTCCCGCATCCAGAGTTAAGTATTTAACAGCTTGGCACTGCCTACAAGAAGAAAGTAGCAGCAAGGAAAGACTGCAGAAGGGAATCCACACAGGAAACATTCATAGTGTAGGGTTATTCTAACTCAAATAGTGTTCAACATAAAGTCTGGAGCAGTCCCTCTCCTATCCCCAAGTTCAGGATACAGTTCCAACAATTAGATTTCAGCTGTTCTTTCAGGACTTGAGTGTATCTTCCCCAAAAGCACACTTGTTTCAATATACAAAGTTCATACGGAGCTCAGGGTTCCCTTCCCCAAGCTTCAAGCGCAGATGCAGCAAATGCTCAACAAACCCTTGTTCTTAAGTTTTCTTCAGCAACTTCCATACACTTGGTTGGGGCTCTCTGGTCTGGACGCAGTAGTCGGACCACACGGTCCACCCATTACAGGTCGTGCAACCAGCGGCCTTTAGCATTATGTTTTGGCTTGAAATCTTGTCCAAGAGTCTTCCTTGGCATTACTTGACTCTTTGTACTTCCAATTTGTTAACTTTATATTCAGTCGGTTTCTTCCTTTAACAGAGATTGCAGCCTTTAGGTTCTCTTTTGCTCCCACTTCACTGATCCCCCCTCCCTTCTGCTGTTTGCCAAACTGCTTTTAATAACTTTCTCTTCAATCGTAGTGCTTTCAATACGTTTTATTCATCCTCATATATCCATAGACTTCGAAACAGTGCCTATTGCCTGCACCTGACCACTCTGATATCCTGTTTCAAGATATTCTCTTACCAACATGTCAGTCTTTCTCCGTTATTCAAAAGGCTTTCAAAACCTTGCAAATCTTCTATATGCGGTCACCCCGATACATAGTATCTTCGTACAGCCTCGTTGACATAGCATTCTATTGTTCATACAGTTCTGGAGCACTAACAAGTTTATTGGTGACATGTGCATGCTCTGCCACAATGTATCTTCTTTTCCTTTTGCTTGCGCACTGGGTTTCTTTACACACAGAAACTCACTGGCCACTTTACTTGATGCTGCGGCTGATCTGTTCTTGCGGATTCTCACAAACTGAGGTTAGGGTCTCACCACCTGCCCCTCAGGCACTCCTGGGTCGGCTCCTCCGCCCAGGGGAACGAGCACTTGCAGAACCAAACGGGAGGGGCCGACACTGCATACAGATTCCTTCCTCCGACCTCACCGGCTCTCTGGAGACACGGCTCCCTTGCCATGCTTCCGTATTGCGCCCTGCTCTGCAACTTTGCAGTGTTCTCACTTTCTGCCCTCCTTCGGTTCCCAGCGGTCCATCTGGGCTTCTCTGCAGCTCTCTTTATGCGCTCTTCTCTTCTGGCTGCTGACACGCCATCCTTGTATACACATGTATCCCATCAAGGGTGTTCAGGTGTACTTCTCTTGCCCGTTTTGCCCGATTCCAATTAGACCAATTACTGGGACATGCCTGAAATTCAGTTTTGTAGTGTTCAGACTCCCTCTTCTTCGTCGCAGTATGTTACGTTCACCTGGTCTCTGCGGGGACACTGGAGCATGGTCGCAGCCCTCCCTGGTAGTGAATTCCCCTTGTCAGGCTTCTTCCCCTGCTCGTGTGCTGTGGACTGCGCTGGTTGTTGGCACTGCCCCTGCGAGGATATGAAAGATCATGAGAAGGCTGCTATATGACTGCTGTCTCTCTCGAACCCCTCTTCCCAGAATGTGGTGAGCATGCGCCGACCCATATAGTCCCATCTGTTGATTGATGATGGCGAGCTCTCCGTCCTGCTTTTCACAGCAGGGGCGCATTGATTGTACCGAGTTCCTTCGCTGGTCCATGTGCGTGGCAGCCCAGACCGACTGTGGCTGAACCACTCCTAAAGGTAATTGTCTTTTGGCTTTTAAAATATTGTAGTGTTGATTCTTGATTATTGTCCGTATCCTTTTAATAAGTCTTTCGTCTGCTTTCTCTCAATAGGTGACATGCATTCCGGCGGTAGTTTTGGTGCAAGAAGCGAGGCCAAATGGGAAGAGAATAGAGCACACGATGTTCTAACAGAAGGTGAGTGTTGGTTTTAGGTCAAGCGCAAGGATTTGTCTAAGCGCGACCTTAAACGCGACCTTGTCTTAGCGGTTTCTAACCTTGTCTTTGTCTTTTTCCCTTGCAGGCACCTTCTGTCACGACGTCGGGCTGGAGCACTGCTATTCGAAGGTCTGGAGATGGCAGATGAATGCCAGAGTCCACGATGATGCGTGCTGAAGGAAGCGGATTAAGTGCTGCGGCTGGTAGCTAGAGACAAGTAAGATGCAGTCAGGCTGGTAGCTGGAAGCAGGTAAGATACGATTAGGTGGCGGTGAGCGTTACGCTGCAATAGCAGACTAACGCGAAGCGTGTGCTGGCCACGCCTATAGCCATGACTCATCAGCCCCACCCTGCGACTCCTAAAAGGATGCTCGCACGTGCATTCTGCCTCTCCCCAGCAGCCACGCCCGACCCAATGCACGTAGGGGCCCCTGCAGGGGAAACCAAGTAACTGCACCAAATAAAATGTGCTAGTGCACATTTATTTATGAGCCTGGCACCAAAGGCACCAGTACTGAGTCCAGCTGGGCTCTCCAAATAGTACTGTCCCCAAGGGACAATAAAAGGTTGTGTTGCTCCTTGATCTCCTGCCATGATGGTGCAGGGTCTGGGGTTCTGGGCCCAAGGCCATGACACAGTACTATAGTGGTGTTTCCAATAGTGAAATGAGGCTGCCTCCATCCTTCTTAAGTACACTTGTAAGGTTCTTTACATGCTTCTTAGGTACCATTACAAGTAGTTACATAGGTTACATATCAAGATAGATATAGGACAAAAACACTGGCGGCCCATCACCCACGCAGAGGGCTAACCAACTGACCAGGCTAGAACCTTCACCCATACATTCTAACATTCAGGCATCAACACTCCACATGACAGCACAACATTCCTTCTTGCCCAGGCAAGCCATACACAACACATCTCCCCCCTTTGCATTAGCACAACACACACGCAACACTACAGGACACAGCTACACAACCCATTCACACCGACTCAGATCATCAAGGCATACATCACAACCCGTGCACCATGCACTCGCACCCTTTCACTCACAAGACACCCGATGTGCTGGCCAGGCACACCAAAGCCAGCAACAACTCGGAACCCTGGTGAAGATGGAAAGAGTTGTAAATTCACACCCAGTACAGCCAAGAACAGCTGTCTATGTACAAGGAGACAAAATAGAAGTGGTGCGAAAACCACAAAAAAAAAAACAAAGTACGGTACCACAGTCACACCCACACCATAAACAGAGCGCTATCACCCAGCACACATACCTTGTCTTACCATGCGTGACCGCAACCGCAGTCACGCCCCGACCCTGACTGGGGATGCTACCACCCAGAAATTAGACCAATTAACCCTGCATGACACATACCACAGTCACACCCACGCTCAACTGGTGGCGCTACCACCAACTATCATACATAGTTTAACCAATGCGTGACTTCAACCACAGTCACACCCCGACTCTGACTGAGGGGTGCTACCACCCATAACAAGCATACGTTGTTTGACCCTGCGTGACACATACCACATTCACACCCACACTCAAATGGTGGCGCTAACAATAAGAACCAACATACATTAGAATGACCCTGAGTGACTTAAAACCACAGTCACCCCAAGACACCCAACTCCCTTAGCCTAACTACTGATATAAGGCAAGACATAAATATGCCTCACATACTGACCTGGCAATTAAATATCATCAGCATAACCAAACAAATTAATCTGGCACAACCTACACATGCCACACATGCTGACCAAGTAACTCACAAACTATCAGGCCAACCACCCATCCAAACCCTGCTTGCTACATGCACACATAGATACTACAAGCAACTTCTGCAACACCCCAACCTTATGCTTTCCACATTTTGTGCAAAACCATTAATCATATAAAAACATTTACTGTGTTGCCTAACCAATACTTCCCTATAACACGTTATGGCTTGACTATTACAATCTCCAAACCTACAAGTCCATGTTGCAAGAATACAACTAACCTGCAAATCTTAAAAGAGATTACAGCTCTATTTTATAGGAATAACATTTGCCAAACTTTTGCACCATACCAAAACGTTTAGACGAATTACTAAGAGTCCAGGTCACCACTTGGCAACCTAATATCTGAAAATCCTCAAAAGGGTAACACCAGACTCAAAACATGCCTAACACGTTACCCAACACACCCTTCCGACTCCATGTCCGCAGCTCACCCACCTTTGCGCGACATCCTGCCATGAAACATTCATACCATACTCTTGAAATGCATCATCAACATTATCAAAATACATTCAGGCTATTTTACTGCAATACATAACCAACTCCTCAGCAATAGAAAACCCTACCAAAATATTAAATATAAACTTCCCATGCTAATAACCAAAGAATAAGAAGAAAGGCATCACAACTTCCAAGTAACCTGCACAATGACGAATACATTGCATTATCATGTACTTCTCTCTCCTCGCTGATCAACCAAATGCATTTCCACACCAAGATATATTTTCAGAGTACCTTGAAGCATCGCCGTCCCTCTGCCAAGAAATTATTTACCGCCCTTCATGTCCACGTAGCGACAGGTCACGCCTGACATTTGGCAAACCACCATTCTCCCTTCATCTTACGTGTGCGCACCCGTAAGGCGGTGGCAATGACATTTCGGGACTCGTAACCGGAACAAAGCAACCTTGTCTGAAGCAAAACCTCTGACGACATTGATGCCTCTTGCAGTTCACGTCCCAACTTCCGCGTACTCCGATCCCGTCAGAGTCACAAAAGGGATGAAAACATAACCCTCTCACAACGTAGATGCTTCCTGATCACGTTGCCATAGGGTAATTTATTCGCCGTCGTCTCCATGCCTCCCACTCATGACGCACTGCAACTGCTTCCTCCACGCCCTCGCAGCGTTCAGCTCGCTCACCAACTCCCTTCGTGGCCACAACTACGTCACCAGTAGCTCACAGGGTGCCAAAAGGTGAAGAGCTGTTCAGTCCAACCGTCAACCGCAGTACAGTTCCCCTCCACCAGCTGACGCTGCGCAATTGTTAAGCGAGGCTCCATTAGCCATCATTAGCGCTACAGACCTAGCGTGTTGAGCTCAACCGGGTCCCCACCTGCAATACATATTCGGGCGCATAATCCCTTGGGGACTATCGTCCACCTCCATATTCGTTCCGCGCAGAACTCCTTACTATTGCCCTGATTTATTCACGGGACCTGAATGCTTCAAGTCACAATGGTATACACAGATATGCACAGCTGAAACCATGCCAAGTCTGCAGCCTCTGCTTCACCAACATAAAAGAAGCTGCCCTTCCTCAGCTTCTAGGCACATCTCTCCTTTTCCCAGCTTCTTCCCTCCTCCAATATTATGGGGCACTTCTGATCTCAGCGCCTGGACACTGTTTTCCCACCAGACCATGGACAGGCACTGCTTCCAATGTGAGGCGCTCCTCCTCCCTCTTTTCCCGCCCTCGGTGATGGGCCTTATTTCATTTGGGGGCAGTGTTGTCTGTCTTCTCCCTGCACCCCCGCAGCAGGTTTACCAGTTCCAGCCGTCTCCCGCATAGATTCTTCTTTGAAAGACCAGCTCGTCGCCAATGAAATGAGGCTGCCTCCATCCTTCTTAAATACATTTGTAAGGTTTATTACATGCTTCTTAGGTACCATTACAAGTAGTTACATATGTTTCGTATTAAGATAGGTATAGGACAATAACACTGGCGGCCCATCACACAGGCAGAGGGCTAACCAACTGACGAGGCAAGAACTTTCACCCATACCTTCTAACATTCAGGCATCAACACTCCACATGACATCACAACATTCCTTCTTGCCCAGGCAAGCCATACACAACACATAGGAAGTGTGCGTTACTCTTAGTTGCCTCTTTCTCGTCTCAGTACTTGATGTGATGTGAGATTACAGGAAAAAGCTGGAAAGGACTGACAATATCCCATAAAGACTGAGGGAGGGTATGATAGGTCAGTGTTCGTGAAGGGGCGATACCATCTCTCACCTTCAGGTACCCTCTCTCCAAACCCCAAGGACCCTCCACCCAGGTGATCCTCCCTCGCTAGTCCACCCCCAGGGTCAGGATCCAAAAGCGATGGCCCATCCCTGGCCACCTGAACAAAAGATCCAGGGGGGAGTAGAGGTGAGTACCTTCAGGTTTCTCACAGACCCCAACCGAGGTGAAGCCTATATTAATACGAGTCATCTTCCTCGTGGCAGTACTTAGCAGGGGGGTGAACCAAGTGGGCCTCATAAAAGAAGAATAGAAACCAGGGTCTTGGACCCAAACCAGGGTCTTGGACCCAAACCAAAGTCAAGTATAACATTGGGTTGGGCGGGGGAACTGAACTCAAACCACTTGCTGTAACTTGTTTAGTCTGGGCTTGTATCTTAAATTAGAGCCAAGTCTTGTGTAGAAGTTAAACTAGAAGTGCTTTTATCAGCCAATTCCGCAGACACGCGTTTCAACCCAACCCATCTTTTGAAAGATCGCTGTGACCTCCCATCTTGCTCCCCTGTTTGTCAAAACACATGTCGGCACAATTCGTTAATAAATTTTAATTCTACGCAAGTCTAAGCAAGTCTAAGCTCTAATTTAAGATACTAGCCCAGACTCATCAAGTTCCAGCGCATGGTTTGAGTTCAGTTCCCCTGCCCAAACCAATTTGAACTCCAATTAAGACGTGGGGCCCTATCTCTTCGGGAACTACTTGGCTGCTACAGGATGCAACAGTGAACGCAGCGGAAAAGTGCAGTGATCTATAATTTCCAGAGCCCCTCCCTTTCTCCCTGTCACGTATAACATCATATAAGTAATCCTCCTCATGGCAGTACTTGGAAGGAGAGTGAGCCTGACATGAAAGTGGGAGAGAATAGGGTCTGGGACCCAAATAAGTACAAGGTGAATATCAGAGGGAGGAAGCCTACCAACAGTGATAAAGAAAAGACCACCGACCGGCTAAGGAAAGCCTGGGATTGTTGTGAATGTTACCTAGGAAGACAGGGGAAGAGAGTCATTCCTCCTGACCTCAACTGGAACTTTGTTGAAACTAATATCCAGGGAAGAGAGTCATTCTCCTGGGCACATTTGGAACTTTGTTGATACTAACATCCAGGGGAAGGGAAACATTTTCCCTGTACCCAGCTTGAACATTACCAGACAAGCCAGTTAAAGGGAGTCATTCCGCTTGGTATCGATGGGATATATGGAACTGCGCAAACAAAGAACAGGGGAAGGGAGTCATTCCTCCTGGTGAGAGAACTTTTGGTTAAGACTCTTTATTTGTAGTATAAGGGAGAGAAGACAGGTTTTGACTCAGGACAGTCATTCTGACAGATCCTTTAGATTTTAGTATGAGGCAGGGAAACCCCTCTTAGAGTTAGGGATAGCTAGGTTTTTTAATTCAATCAAAGTCTTTGCCAACCACCATGACACCTCCTGATCAGTTGCCTTCTTCTACACCTTTACAGCATACAATGCATATTAATGAAATACAGATGTGGGGAAGATATAAGGATTCATTCTAAGTGTGTGCGAAGGTGTCCAGGCATTGATATCAGGATGCTTATATTTCTAATGGTAAGGATTTACACCGAGCCAAACGAGTTATGTGGTAGGAGTGCAGAGGAGATTAAAGCGTATATTCACCTTACCTGTATATGTTGAGCTTTCTCTGAACCAACAGTTGTTGCACCAAGGACAGGTCTGGGGAACCAGGCTAACAGGAGATGTCCTTTGCCACTGCCCTACACCTGGATGTCTAGGCGGCTGTCCTAGGTGCAGTGCTGAGGAAATGGGGAGCAAGAGGGAAAGAAGAAAGCCAGAAACAAAGAAAAGACTAGGCCAGAGAAGGATGCAGTGGAGGAGAAGTTCAAAGAAAAACTGACAGTGAAAATAGCACAGAAAAGCACAAATAGCACACCAACAGGGCACCGTACAGGTCCAAATCTCTTGCTCTATAGGATGGAGCCACTTTTCTGATGGTTCTTCCTCATTGCTTGCGCTGCTCGTACCTCCCAAACTCATAATTAGGTGCTGTGGAAGGTTGCACATGTTGCAATTTGACGTAAAACGTGTGCAGCGCAGAGCACACCATTTCATCCAACTGTTAATCAAGCTCTCAGTCTTATGTTACACATTAACTGCACAGCAAGGTAGATATCTAACAGGAAATCCTACCCTTACGGTCCATCTATCTTCAACCATTTATAATACACTTAAGCACAAACATCCAGACGCGGCGAGTATATTTGCAGTACAGGTCATCGCATCCACTAACACGAATATAGAGGATTTAACCCCTATGCATATTAACTGTAATGGATAAGAGTCGTTGGCGCGGATTAGCCGATAGCCATACATGTTCATTTCTGTGGACGTGCAGCAACACAGTGTCGCCACACCAATACCATGCCCAAGTGGAAACATAATTAGAAAATTATTTCCTACCAAACAATACGTAAGGCAGCCACTCTGCCCCAAAGTCATGATGTAAATCCAGGTTTTTATACAATAAAGAACGTCCCAATGGGCATGTTATTTCCTTGCACTCAGCTTTTATAAAAATGAATGGGGAATATTGCAGGTGTTTAGCGTAGGGAGGGAGCCAATTCTTTGTACACTATTACAGTCAAGAACCTTAACACCCATCCTAAATCGCTCTGCACCGGAACTTTCACCTTGATAAACGTTAGCAGTATTTCCAGAGCAACAAGGAACAAGTGAAAAAGACAAAGTAGTGCAACCGTTCCCTTTCTATCTTTGCCCCCATAAAGTAATTTTGTAAAGACTTGCCTAAATGATATCTGAAATCATACAAATAAATTGTCCCGCATGTTGAAAATTTGGTCCAAATTCGTTTAACGGTTCAAATGTTATTAAGCATTGACATAAATACATTTTTTAGACTCGCCTCATTCATTTTCCCGTCGGTAAAATGGGAATTCCTGTGAACAGGTACACAGCGGTAACTGATGGACGGATGTGGGTCAGTTAAAACACAAGTTAGGAACAAAGCTGAGGACTGCCCTTGCAATTCCTGCACTTACTAGTTCGTAGGCTGCTTAGATTTTAATCCTTAATTTAACAAATGGTTTAAAATTGTTGTATTGAAATTGAAGTTAATATTTTAATTAGTTGAAAGGTTTGGGGGATATTACTATTGAATCGGGTTTGGATTTCCGGGTTTTCAATCAGAAAGTCTTTACTCTCGCTCTACGGCCTATAATCCATTGCGCCTCCCTGCACTGCTTGCCTGTTCCGACAGAACACTCATTGCCCTGGACATTTTTTATAATTAGTGTGCAGGTGACCCATAATGTGACTATTCACTTTCTATTGGTATATAGGCCACCTGCGCACAGCAGTAAAAAGTTCCCTACTAATCTTTCTCAGTTAGTGGCTGACTTAGTTTTGAAGCACCCCAATTTTGTTTTATTGGGTGATTTTAATCATTGTCTGCCAAATTTTCCTACTTATCTCTGTGCAAAAAATTCAGTGGCTGGCTTAGCGGACCTATCCCCAAGCCTATGTAACCATCTCCTTACTCATGGAAATGGGAATACCCTTGATCTAATTTTTCCTGAAGGGAGCCTGACTGCTAGTTTTTCTCCACTTCCAGTAACGTGGTCTGATTATTTTTTGGTGCCTTTTATTGTTACGGTACCACACTGCTCTTCTGAGGGTTCACACTGCCTGCAAACTTGGTGGTTTTGGAATAGGGTAGATTCTTCCCTTCTGGCACATCAGCTGCTGGAGGCAACACTCAGTTTTTATGAGACAGATATGATCCCTTCACCTCCCTCCTTAAGTCACTTACTACAGTAGCTGATTTTTTAGCCCCGATTAAACCTCACTTTGGGCGATCCAACCCTACTGCACCTTGGTTTTCACCGATTTGTGGGCTTAGAAACAAGCCGGTCTACTTCTGGAGGGGAAATGGCAGTTAAGCTATGACCAGGAAGCCTGTACCATCTATAAGCAAGGAGCTGGTTACCACAAGATGATTGCTGGGGAAAAATCTAAATTCTACACAAATATGATCTCAGAAGCGACATGGTCCTCTTGGGAACTGTACATAGTAGCTAAAGAGCTAGCTTCCTGCCCCCTAATAGACATGATAAACTGCCTGATGCGCAGTTGCACAGTTGCAGTGTAATGTGATCAGTACTATTTTCTCTGAAAAGATTAGAGATTTCATTAAAGTAATTGCTACTAATAAGCCAGCTTCAGAGGATGTCGCTTTACCAAAGGGAATGCAGTACACCTATATCGACTGGTGTTTTTCATCAGGTGTCTATCAATGATGCTACTGCGCGGAGGGCTCTTACTGGTTTGAAATCTGCTTTGCCCCTGGATCCAGTGCCACGGCATGCACTAAAAGCAAATTCCAAGGAGACGGCCATTCCTATGTTTACACCAGCCCTACAGCATTCTTTTGTCCAAGGGGAAATTGCTGGTCACCTGAAACATGTGCTAGTGACCAGTTACCGGCCTATAGCTTTACTGCTGGCCTGAACTAAGCTCATGGAAGCTGTGATTACACCGCTTTTGTCACAATTCCTGGAAGCAAACAAATGCCTGCATCCATATCAATCCGGCTTTAGGCCTCAGATGGGCACAGAATCTGTCATATCGCTCCTGGATGATTTGACACTTCTCCAGGACCGCAGAGAGGCTGGAGTGTTAATTCTCCTGGACCTCTCTGCAGCTTTTGATACCGTGGACCACGGGATTCTATTGGCCCATCTGGAGCAGGCTGGGATTACAGGGGTTCTACTGGCTTGGTTTGTGTCATTTCTTGCTGACTCAAACCCTTTCTTTTCAAGCTTGCCGATCCCCATCCTCTGCACTCACCTGTGGGGTTCCCCACGGGTCGGTTTTGCCTCCACTTCTGTTTAATTTGTACTTATGTCCATTGGCAGACCTTATTTCAGAATCGGGAGTCCTATTCTACACCTATGCCAACGACACTACACTTCATTAGTGTTTCTTCTGGACCTCCCATCAACTGAGCCTCCCATCAAACTCAGAAATTGCCTTGCCGCTATAGGCAGGTGGATGTCTGCCACTTGGTTAAAGCTCAATGAAGAAAAAAAGAGAGATATTGGTGTTTGGCTCACAAACAGCTAGCAGCTCCTGGAGTTCTCAATTCTAGCCCTTGCCCAATGCCTAGCGCATCTGTTCAAAGTCTAGGAGTTAGGCTACTACCTAAGGGCTTGTGCAAAACACAGATTTCAGCGGTCTGCAGCACTGGCTTTGGTAAACTTAGAAACCTGAAAAACATCCTACCTCTGCTACCGCCAGGCAGTCATACTATGATGGTTAGTTCAACCACAATGGGTTCTCTGGATTACTATAACAGGATTTACCTGGAGCAACCCAAGTACCAGATACAGTGGTTGCAGGTACTCCAGAACTCTGCAGCTAGGTTGGCTTTAAATGTGCCACGACTAGCTCCCTAGGTTGCGATGCTTCATCAACTCCACTGGCTGCAGGTTGAAGCGCGGATAAGTTTAAGACTCTGTGTCACCCATCAGGCTTTCCACGATGAAGGTGCCAGCTAACTTAAAAACAAGATAAAAGGCTACTGCCCTATTAGAGATCTTCGCTCCTCTTCAGTGGCGCTCCTTAGAGTACCAAGGTAACAGCGTGCCTGGTGTGGGGGGGCACTCTTTCTCAGTGCACGCCCCAACTTTATGGAATAGGCTTCCGCTATCGCTGAGAATTACTTAAGAACAGCCCTCCTTTCGAGGGAACTTAAAACCTACCTTTTTCAACTACTGGGTGCTGTGATATTGCGGGGGCTTTTCTGCCTTCTCCTTTCTGTGGCTAGCGTCTAGACGCCTGTGGGCGTCAGTTGCGCTTAATAGATTTTTAAATCAATTAAATAACTAAAACAGGCATTTCTGGTTTTAGTGGTTTAGTGTAAATCCATCCAGTAATTTCTTTAAATGATTTGATGGAGATGGGGTGCCTTGAGACTTTTCAAAAATCAAAAGCGGCCATGTTTTTTTCCTGATGCAAGCTGTTACAGGGATAGCCCCACAGGAACCAAAAAGAGAAAAGAGCAGCAAAAAAAAAAAAATAGAAATCGGTAAAAAGGGAGGATTCATATTGGGGTAGGTGCAGCCATAGAATCAATTTGAGAGTTTTCAAATTTGATTGGGGTACAGAGGCCTATTTCAGTTGGAGTTCGTCTTTCTGTGGGAAATCCCTGCCAACCGCGGTAACTTCAAGTTACAGCGAGAATCTGGTGGAGGGTGTCACAGGAACAAACAACAAAAAATAAAATTAGGAAAGGGGATGAGGGCACTTTCACGTCAGGGGGGATGCATAGGCGGTACATAAAGAAATAGGGGTGTGATGAAGGCAATTCACTCACCAGTGGAGAGAATGAAAAGGTAGCCAGGAGTTTGAGAGACTTGATACTTAATGGAGTGAAGTCATAAAAAACTAGACAAAGTGGAGAAATCAATCACACTGAACAGGGTCAAACAAGACCAGGGAAAACAGAATTAAGTCTGATGGGTAAAAAAGAACATCACCAAT
Source organism: Ambystoma mexicanum (assembly GCF_040938575.1). Taxonomy (NCBI): domain Eukaryota; kingdom Metazoa; phylum Chordata; class Amphibia; order Caudata; family Ambystomatidae; genus Ambystoma; species Ambystoma mexicanum. The sequence goes on along the minus strand of NC_090926.1, from coordinate 692,592,490 downwards.
GAGCGCATTAACAGATGACAACCTTGCAAAATCTTCAAACGACGCAATCAAGTGTTTGACAGACCTGCACAACCATTGGGTGCTCCATGACTGAACCAACTGAAAGCACAAGGACGTTGGCCAACATGGCAGCTCTGGGAGTAGCAGCCTTCGTGGTGGGCACAGTGCTGCAGTCCACCATGAAGTCAATCCAAGAGTCCCAGGCAATGGTGTATATGAATGAAAGCTAAGGCCTCCTAAAGAGGGGTGTCCCACCTGCAAATTCAATAAAGGGCCAGATATGGCAGTTATTTAGATTCATGTAAAACCTTCCAGCCATCACATTTGGTGGCTTAGACTAAATTGAGGGGGTGTCTACCCAGCCTTTTAAACAGAGGCATCGTCGTAGTTCTCAGGGGCGTGTGACAATATCACATTAAATGAATCATCGTCAGAGATTAGGGGGGACTATGTGAAACAGGGATACCTACAAGCACCGTGATCAGCTAGCCAGAGGAGATATATACGAGTGATCTCCCGGTGTGTCCAGCCACTGTCAAACCTCTGTGCCACTTAGAAAAACGGAGGTTAGAGCAAGGAAGACCTTTTGCCACAGTACTAAACAATCACATATGAAGCAAGAACACATTGCCACATCCATTGCTACTAACCCCTCCACCCCTTTTTGCACTTGGTGGACGCTCTCCATTCCCAGTCCCGTTATCCTTGTAGTAACCCAAGGATAGCGTTGAAGGTCCACCAGCACCCAGAGGTGCTCATGTCCTACTTCTCGGACATGAGATTACCCCGGCAATATATAGTTTTCAATGACTGCCATTACCCGGCAACACCCATAAACAGATTGCTTAACCAAGACAAACTCACCACTGCAGCGAGATACAGCATCCGAGTCTGTTGGTGCTGACCCTCAGCCGTGCAATTCTGAATGCACTTCTGCCACACTTTAAAATCGTCATCTGCGTCCTTAAGTGTTTAGTCACGTCAAAGCAAAGGTTAGATGGACAATTAGAAAAAGGAAAAGATGTTGGTTGTCACCTGAGAATCTCAAGGAGGGGACAGGAAATACAAGTGGTTTCCTTTGACTTCCAAAAGCTGCAGGGTGACTGCAGCGGTTTTCAGGGAGATAGAGAGCAAAGGCAGTGGTTTTCAGGGAGCTGGCAGAGGACCCAGAGGTCCAGGTAAGTGTGTTTGAGAGGGTCGGAGCGGAAGTACGGTGAGCACTTTTGCTGCTGATGCAGGCACCCGAACACAAAGCATGCACGTGGACCCAGGGCCTGGTTCTTTATGGAGCAGGCTAAATTCACATTTTCACAGGTTAATGAAGCCCAGAGGTTTCTGGACAAGAATTGATGTTGGAGATGAATGAAGTTTTTTGGCATTTTGTTGAAGTGTTCTTTTCATCTTCTTCTACCCACCTTATCTGCGACTGCACAGCACAACCCTGCTGCGGGTCACAGCCAAGCGACATCATCTCCAACAGCACCCCCCTCTCACAGGGTGGCACAGCACCACCATACCTCGGACCAGCTGGGGCCCCCTACACCTACGGGCCCCCGGAGCGGCTCCTGGAGCTACATATACTTCCTGGGGCGCCCCTGCCCGCCCCCCATCTGAAACCCGCTGCCGCTGCACTTAATCCCCCCCCCCATCCAAGGAGACATAGCTGTCAGGACCATCTGGAGGCAGCCTGCTAAACAACCCCATTACCTGGGTTGTTTAAACCCATTGCCAGAGGCTTACCACAGGTGAGAGGCCTGACTCATGGCCAGAGGCTTACAGCAGGTGAGAGGCCTAACCACTCCCCCCCAGAATATGCCTTGGTGGCAAGGGTGCATTTGCAGCTGATCTGTGCTCCCTTTGAGCTTAGCGTCCTTACAGGGGCGCCCCGGCCCACTCCTTTGCTCCCAGCTTCCACGTTTTGCACCACTGCCTGGGGTGTCCCCAACCCATAGCAGCACTCCCCCCCTGCCCCCTGCGCAGCCTGGGTCTCTCGGGGGCTTGGCACCGCCACAAAACCAAAACCCCATTGTCTGGGTCTCGCAGAGGCTTATGGTGGGTAAGAAGCCTAACCACTTCTCCCTGAAAACGCCTCAGTGAAGAGGGTGCATTTGCGGCTGATCTGCCCTCCTTTCTTGCCTAGCGTCCTTCCTGGGGGGCCCCTGCCCACTCCTTCACTCCTCTCTCCCACATTCCGCACCAAAGAACCAGGGACAGCCTCACGACCCCACGGCCTGGTGTACCCTTAGCCTACGGAAGCACCTACCCCCACAAGCACTAAGGAAGCAGGATTTATCCTCTAACTACCTGTACTTTCTGGCCTCAGACAAGAGCCTCGCCCGCTCCACGCCCCTCGGAGATCTCTGCTCTGCTTACCTCACCCCCAACCTGGTGCAATGGCGAAGCAACTGAAAGTTGGTAAGAATCCGGATATCGCCACTATGTTCATGGCAACTGACAAGGGGAAGAAACTCGACCCAACCCCCCAAGTTTACTTCACAGAAAACTCATGAGGATAGAGAAGCCCTAGCCACCAATAGGACATACAGGCTTTTATGGCCAACAAGTCCAAATTCAGATCCTGCAGGATGGAGCTTACCACCAAGCTAGAGCGCACCGATCAAAGGGTGACCGAGATGGAACAAATGCTGGGGGGGCTAGACGACCGCTCCCAGGACCATACAACCACTCTAGGGGAAATTCAGAGCTCGAGCAGATCCTTGCATGACAAATGCGAGATCCTCGAATCTAAACAAGAAGATCTTGAAAATAGGGCTCGGCGCAATAACCTCCGAATTCGAGGGATTCCATCCTCCATTCAGGACAAGAACCTGGCGGAATACGTGGGGGACTTTTTCCAATCCCTGCTCCCGCAACTGGACAAACCCCAACTCCTCCTGGACCGCACCCACAGGTTGCACCCACGTCCGGGAGTGGACTCAGACCTCCCCCCTGATGTTATAACCAGAGTGCATTTTTTCACTACAAAAGGAGGCAATTTCAGCAATCAGCCGGTCACAGGATGAGCTCTCCTTCCAGGGTTCACCCCTCCAGATCTACCAAGACCTCTCCTCCCTTCTGACCCTCCAGAAGAGGAAATCCCTCCGACCTCTGACCCTCTTTCGTCAGGAGCAGCAGTTCCGATACCGATGGCTATTCCCAACTGCCCTACAGTTCTCATACAAGAGCACTCTATGCAGAATTAGCCACCTTGAGGATGGCAACAAAATCATGCACCCTTCCTCACCCGAAGAGGCCACAATGCCAAGATCGGAGGACACTACGGACCTAGGAACTGTCTCTCTCCCGAAACCTAGGCAATCCTTCTGGTCGAAGGTGCCATGGAGCAGCAGGAGACCATAGCTGGGGGCAAGCCCATAACCAGTGGAACTTAGCTTCACGTTCTCACCAACTTCCGAGCTCCGTCTCAGAGGAACTTGACCAACCTTGAACCAGCTCACGAACAAATTTGACTAATGCTGCGGGCCCTACCTACGGCCCATGCCCATTTCCAAGGCACATTCCACCTACGAGTCCTTGGAATCCCACATAACGTTTACCTGTACGCTTGGCCCTGTTGGCCAGGGGAATGGCCGAACCTACAATGTCGGCCCCCCCCACCAGTTAAAGTTACGGCCTCCTGTTGGGGGCGCGTGTTAAAACCCCGAGAGCAGGGTGACGCATTCTTAGCTTATCCTCGAGATGGCGGTTAAACCACACTACCCGGACCTCCCGCCCCCAGACGTGATGGCGGAGTCGGACCTGGCTCAGAAACATCAAACCCTAAAATTTCTCACCCTCAACGTCAATGGACTGAACTCCCCGGCCAAGCGTAAATCGATTCTACAAAAGCTCCAAAACGAGGAGGCAGCGGTGGCTCTAATTCGGGAGACCCACCTACTACCGGTGGACTTTGGCCGTCTCCGCTCCAGCTCTTACCCTCTCCAGCTCTTTGCCTCAGGAGGCTGTAAGAAAGGCGGCACGGCAATCCTCGTCAGGAAAGGCCTAAACCCCTAGATCCTGGAAACAAAAAAATGCCCAGAAGGCCGATTTGTGGCAGTCAAATGCCTATTGCTGGGAGACCTATATACTTTTGCCGCGGTATATGCCCCCAACTCTGACAAGCCGCCTTCTATGATGCGCTGGGTTCCTCCCTCTCCCCCTTCATGGAAGGCCAAGTCATAATTGGAGGCGATTTCAACGGGGTACCAGACCCTACGTCAGATAAATCACACCCCCCCCCCGGAGACCTCTCTCAGCCGCTCAGCCTCCTACGCCTGTTCAGATCTCTAGAAGTGGTGGACTTGTGGCGTGTGCTTTACCCTACGGAGAAGGATTACTCTTTCTACCGAACGTGCTCAATGATTGACGACCTCCTGACATCCCCCCCAGCTGCTTACCTACAACAGTGAGGTATCTATCGGCCCGCGGATCCTGTCTGATCACTCCCCAGGAATCATGGAGATTCGAGTACATATGCCTAAATCCGCCTCTCCGCCCAGATGGACTCTGTACAACCCTATTCTCAACAAAATGCCGCTAAGGGACAAGATAGAAATAGCGATTAAAAACTTCCTCCAAGAAAACCCAGTTGAAGATACCTCCCCTGCAAACACCTGGGATGCCCTGAAAGCGGTAATCAGGGGAGAGCTAATCGCACAAGGAGTGGGATTCCACCGTAGCAGACAGGCTCGCCAGGTCCTTGAGGAAGAACTTAAAGCAGCGGAGGAAACGCACAAGAAAAAAGGCTGGTCCCCCAAGACTCAGCAAGCTATGTGGATCACTAGGAAAAAGCTGGAGGCACACTATGCTGAACACACCACACAGCTCATGGTTAAAGCCAAACAATTTTATTACGTGAAGAACAACAAGGTGAACAAGCTGCTCGTAGCGAAACTGGCTAAAGCAAAACATAGTAGTACCATCATCGGCCTTCGAGACCCTCAGGGGGTGATTCAATACGTGGAACAGAAAAAACTACAGCTAGTGCCAGACCACTTGGCCCAGGTTATGACGACTCCGCGGGACCAGAGTAAACAAAAAATACCTGCTGGAAGCGGCCCTCCCCAGACTACACGACTCAACTAGGGAGAACCTGGAGGCTCCGATCACAGGGGAGGAAGTCGAAGAAACCATCAAGTCCCTCAAATCCCGGGCCCCAACTGATTTTCCTCTAGGTTCTACAACATTTTCAAACCCCAGTTGGACCCCGCACAGGTGGCGCTCTTCAACTCCTTCAGGGAGACGGGGAAGGTAACCCCCTCAATGCAAGAATCCACTACCATCCTTCTACTCAAACCAGGGAAGGACCCGAGAGACCCGGCCCCCTACAGGCCAATAGCCCTGCAGAACATCGACGCCAATCTATACTCCAAGATTCTCGCTAACCACCTGGCACGCATTCTACTCGACATAATCCACCTGGACCAGGCAGGCTTTATTCTGAACAGAGCAGGCGATAACGTCCGCAGAGCCCTGGACCTGGTCGATCTAGCTTCCCGAGGTTCCCAGGGGCTGGTGTGAATGGCCCCAGACGCCAAAAAGGCTTTTGACAAGGTGGACTGGTCTTTCATGAGCCTTACCCTGGAGGCTTTTGGATTTGGCCTGGCATTCCAGGAAATGGTCCTGGCCAACTATAAATCGCCTAAAACGCTCCTCAGGATCAATGGCTCACTTTCTGTTCCGATCTCCCTGACCTGCGGAACCAGGCAGGGCTGCCCGTTATCCCCACTGCTATTCGCACTCACTATGGAACCTTTTGCTCAAAAGATCAGACTGAATAGCGGCATCAAGGGCCCCCAAGTCGGTCCATCCCAGCACACAATTGCCCTATACGCAGATGACGTGTTGCTCACGATCTCGGAAGCTTGCTCTTCGTTACAACACGCCCTGTCTGAAATAACCAGCTATGGGGAGGTCATCGGCTTCTCCATCAACTTCAGCAAATCGGTGGCCCTTGGCGTAGGTCTCTGTCAGGAATAAGGGTAGGAGTGGAGGGCCAGGACCTAGGAGGCGGCCGCGATTTAAATAATAAGAGTTTGTGAATAAAACTACACTTCCCAGCAGCACCTGGGAGGAGTCTGTAGTCAGCTGCCGTGCACGCGTGTGGCCAGCTGACAGTGATTAGGAACTGCTTATTAAGGGCCCACGGCAGGTGTGGCTTATTTTGTGTGTGTGCGGATGTGCAGCAGGCGGACCGAAGGAGATTCACGGACCGTAGTAGGGGCGGCGGCGGAAGAAAACCCCAGAGAGAGTTTCAGCAGGAGAAGAATGGTGTAAGGCTGCTGCTGCTACGAGCCTCACGATACGGCATCCGGGAGGGCTTCCAAGCCTCCCGGACATAAGATAAGTAAAGGATGTTGGTGTGAGCGCCCGAGCGGGGAGCTGGTGCACGGGGAGGGGTAGGTTCAATGAAGGCATGATTACGGCCGTGTAACGAACACAAGTGCATGGCGGTTGTTCCGATTAGTCGCTAGTATTGTGTAACCGCGTTTGCTGATGGGACACTATATACCTGACCTTTCTTCTCAGGGTTTGGGCAGATAACGTGGTAATAGTGGCATTTGAGTGCTCTGGTTTAGAAAAGACATTAGAGCTGGAGCAAGGAAGGAGCAAAACGCTTACGTGCTATGTTCTTTGTCCATGTCATGATCCATGTTTACAAGTGTTGCTTACGCCTGCCCTTGGGGCCATGTGTTATGTTTCTTCACAGTGGGATCAATCCCAATTGTATGTTCCATCATGCTTGCTATATATGTTGTTGCTATTAGGAAATGAATGTGGTACATGTATCAAGGTGTATTACTAAATGATTTCAAGAAGTGCAAAAGTACATGTCAGAGGCAGGGTTACTCCCTGATGGTATTACAAGGTTTCAGGGAGTGTAGGGCTTGTTCCTGTTACGTTCCCTGTCCTATCCAAACTAGATTTTCCCTAATCCTCTATCCGGTGTTCCTAACTTCCCCACCTTGTCCACAACCTCTCCCTAACCCTCTTACCCCCACTAGCTGCCACGTGGTGTCCTGTTTACTGTATCAGGCACCTGTGCCAACCACGGTGGGAGGGTCGACTTCATTCGGCTTCTGTGGTTCGGGGGAGAGTGTCGATCTCTCTTCCCCTTTTTGTTAGTGGATCTTGACATAATAAACCACCCCATATTGGGATACTTATAACCACCCAAGCCAAATGGAAGCGACTCTTCCGCCTTTGGCCGACGTTCTAAAGGCTCTCCAAGATATTCAGGTAGAATTAGCTCATGCAAGACAAGAATCCGATAATTTAAAAAAGTACAAAGTTTGGTTGCCTAGAGGACTCCCTTAGAAGGAGCTAGTGCAATGGGAGCCGCCTTGTCAAGTCAGAATTCCACGGTAATTGTCCACCCCCCCAGTAGTGTCCCTTTCGCAGCTCCAGAACGCTTTTCAGCGGATCCTAAAAAATATATGACGTTCCTTACGCAATGCAGACTACATTTTTTGTGTAAATCCACGGCCTTTGAGACGATCCAGGCTAGAACAGCTTTTGTCATTTCCTATTTGACATGGGACGCCGCAGCATGGGCGATGCCCTTGGTACAGAAAGATGACCCTCTGTCATATAATTGGGATGGTTTTTTGGCAGAATTTGGCAGACTATTTGATCGAAGAGAGGTGTCCTTAGCTCAGGAGAAGGAATTGTTGGGATTAAAACAGGGAGCGCGGGACCTAGTAACTTATGTAACCCAGTTTAACAGGCTAGTCATAGAGACCGAGTGGCCGATGGCCAAACAGACAGCATTATTCTACCAGGGACTACGTGAGGAACTTAAAGATGCAATTGCGCAGGTGGAACCCCAACCAAGAACATGTACCGCCATGATAGATCTAGCTTTGAGGCTGGATCATCGCATGAATGAGAGGGAAGGTGACAAAAAGAGACCAGAAGCAGTGCCTTTTGTACAATTAGACAGAAGTAGGGGAGGAAGGACAAGTGAAGTGGAACCAATGCAGATTGGAAGTGTCAGAGGACCCTTGTCGGCAGCAGAGACAACAACGTAGGATCAATAAGTTGTGTTTGTATTGTGGCCAAGCAGGGCATTTTATACGGACATCTTCCAAATACCCCTCAGAGAGTGGTGAAAAGAGTGCGAAGGAGGCGGGAAACAAATTGGGCCGGCCTTAGGGGGAACAAAGGTGTCGGGCCCATTTGAATTGATATTCCCCAGATGGATTGCAAATACGGTGGGGGGTAAAACTTCTCATTTATACATGCTGGTGAGGTTATGTTTTGCTCTGACTAAACAGGAGGTTATGGCCATGGTGGATTCGGGGGCTACAGGTAATTTTGTGGATATTACATTGGCTACCCAGTTAGGATTACCTCTAATGGATAAACATCAGGCAGAAGGAGTCCAGTCAGTAGATGGTTCACCATTAATATCAGGACCCATACGGAAACAGACTGAGAAATTGGAAATGATTTGTGTAGGAGGTCATCAAGAGGAAATTGTCATGATGCCTACCTCCAAGGAGCCAGGTCCGACCCAGCGACCCCAGAGGCAGGCATCATTTCCCCCAGGGGAGTGCCAGCGGGCCCAAGCCAGGCTCATAAAGCTAGACATGTGTTCAAGTGTTTTAATGTGCAATTACCTGATGCAGACCATGCTGCCACATCCAGGCCCTCTTGAGGCCTGAATGAACTACTTTACCTGTGGAACTACTTTCCACCCGGGTGTGGTCGGGGAAGGATACATACCTGATCAGAGGAAGGATACACACTTGGGACTTCTTCCAAAGCTATTTAAACCACACCTGATCAGCAACTCACGCTTCGCGTTGTTCTGCTCCTCGCAGCTGGACGCTCACCGTGTCAGCTCCTGCATCTGGACTTCAGCCACGCCTGTCAGCATTCTGGGTCACCTGCAAAGGGAAACAAGAGACCTTACCAGCTAAATCTGCACCACGGAGACATCACCGACGATCCTGAAAGGGAAGACATTATTTTTTAAAAGCATTTCGTTACGATCGCTGCAGCGCTGCATTTCACTCACCTTTCCTGGGTTCCTCCATCTTCAGCAGCGATCATCCGGATACACAGCCACTTCCCAGAGCCTAGAGAAAAAGACAAGAATAAGAGGTGAGAGAAGGAAGGGAACAAGACTTACCTGTTGGGTCATTCCCATTTCATTTCGGGTCTTGCCGCTTCCAGGCATTTTCCGGACCCCGGCCCCTATGGGGAAAAAAGACAAAGACATTGAATGAGCGTATGCAAAGACAGTTCCCGAGCGCTCATCCAGAACTAACCTGCCATTTACTGGAACTGGAACTGCACGTTTCACTTCGGGTCGGTGCCATATCTCCGGCATTCCGAACCCCAGCCACCAAGGGGACAAAAGACATAAGCATTAGCGCTTGCTGCAAAAAGACAATGAACATTATTATTAAGCTTGGACTTTTGAACTTGCAACAGAACTTTTACAGAGCCTTACCTGAATAGTCAAGCTTACCTGAACTCTCCTCAATCCTCAATCCAGTGAAGTAACTGGGTTTCAACGCGCCCCTGCATCAGAAGCAGGATGGAGAGCTCATCCTTCCTGACCCTAAGGTGAGACTTCACGGGGAATCGTGGAAGGGTATCGTAGAGGGTTGGAAGAGAGTGGGAGGCATGAGCATAACTCAGTCAGTAGGTAATACTCCCTTTTCACGCACAGGGTAATATTCCTGCGAGCCGGAGAAGCTAGAGTAGAGGGCCCTTCCTGTCCATCTTCAGAGTCCTGCGCTTCACCATTGAAGAAGCATCAGCACTCGAAGCCAGACCTGCGCCTCCGTGGGAATCAGGTGAGCGGTACAGAAATTACCTTTGATTTAATAGCAGCCCCGCAGTTCTGGTTGATTCTGGGGATGCCATGGTTGAAATTGCATAACCCTCAAATTGATTGGGAACTGCAGACAGTGAGGTTTGATGAGCAAAGGTGCCAAGAACACATTCTACCAGAAATAGGTCCCGCAGCATTGTTAATTGAGAAGAGCAGTGGCCCAAATGGTGGAGTAGTGGGAGAGTGAATTCCCTCAAAATACATGGAATTTGCGAAAGTGTTTGACAAGAGAGTGGCTGAGCAGTTGCCCCCTCACAGGACCTATGATTGTGTTATTGAGTTAGAGGAAGGAGCTAAATTACCCTGTAGTAGGATTTACGCGTTTACGGAAAAAGAAAATGAACACTTACGAGAGTATCTTGATGAGATGTTGTCAAAGGGATTCATTCGGCATTCTACTTCCCCAGTTTCGTCACCATTATTTTTTGTTCCTAAGAAGGAGGGGACATTACGCACATGCATAGACTATCATGCATTAAATAAGGTAACCATCAAAAACCGGTTCTCTTTACCTTCGATTTCGGTTCTATTAGACCAAGTAAAGAATGCAAAGATCTATACCAAGTTGGATTTGAGGGGAGCTTACCATTTGATACGGGTAAAAGGGGGAGATGAGTGGAAGACGGCATTCAGAACCAAGTTTGGATTATTTGAGTATCTGGTGATCCCGTTTGGTTTATGCAATGCTCCCGCGGCTTTTCAGTTTTTTATGCAATAGGTATTGCATGAGTTTATTGACCTTTTTGTAATTGTGTACATTGATGACATTTTGATTTATTCAGACTCCCTAGAGCAACATGTCAAACATGTGAGAGCAGTATTGAAGAGGTTACAGGAATATCAATTATGTGTGAAATCAGAGAAATGTGCATTTAATGCGAGTCAGGTGGAGTTTCTGGGGTTTATTTTGACCAACCGGGGATTGTGATGGATCCAAAAAAGGTTCAGGCGGTGATACACTGGCCTTCTCCACAATGCATAAAAGACATACAATCCTTCTTAGGGTTTGCCAACTTCTACAGACGCTTTATCAGCAACTTCTCCAAGATTGTTACTCCAATTACGCAACTACTAAAAAAGGCGGTGCGGTTTACATGGAGTGTGAAGGCAGAGAAAGCTTTCCAACAATTAAAGATAGCCTTCACTACCGCACCTGTGTTAAGACATCCTAATCCAGAGATAGCATTTCAGGTGGAGACAGATGCTAGAAATGTGGCAGTGGGAGCCATTTTATCACAGAAAGATAAAAAGGGAATATGGCATCCCGTGGCCTTTTATTCTAAGAAATTGTCGAGGTGTGAACAAAATTATTCCATTACTGATAAGGAATTGTTGGCAATTCCGTTAGCTTTTGTGGAGTGGAGACATTATTTGATGGGTGCAAGGCATCAGGTGGTGGTGGTAACAGACCACAAGAATTTACAATACTTCAAAACAGCACAATCTCTGATTCCTAGACAGCTATATTGGTCCCAGTATTTTAATGAATTTGATGTTGTGGTTACATTCAGACCAGGCAGTAAGAATGGAAAAGCAGATGCTTTACCCAGACAACAAAATGTGGACAATGCAGTAGGGGAAATGAAGACCATCATTTCGCCTGACAAGATTATTGGGGCTGTTACACAGAAAATCATTGATCAGGTCAAGAAGGCGTTACCAGTCAGACAGTTGCAAGAATGGAGAAAAAGTCATCCAGCACGTACCGTGAGGGAAGGTTTGCCCTATCATCAGGGTAGATTGCATTTACCTACAAAGGAATTACAGAATAAAGCGTTATACTGGTGCCATACATCTCCATTAGCGGGGCTTGCAGGTTTGAGGAAAACGCAAGAGATGTTAGGAAAATATGTCTGGTGGCCTACATTAAAACAAGATATGGAGATTTATTTGAAAATGTGTGAGAACTGTGCACGTAACAAGGCAGAGCATGTGAAGAAAAGAGGGTTGTTACAACCATTACCAACCCATGGTCAACCATGGGATTCCATATCTATGGATTTCATTACGGATTTACCTCCTGATAATGGATTTGATACAATCTGGGTAGTGGTGGATTTCATGTCTTAGCAAGCCCACTTTGTGCCATGTGTGGGAATCCCAAAAGCAGGGAAGCTAGCAGAGTTGTTTTTGCAACATGTGGTAAGATTGCATGGGTTACCAAGGTGTATAGTCTCGGATAGAGGCTCGCAATTCACCTCGAGATTTTGGCGTGCCTTTTGCCAGATGCTGGGAATCAATTGTGCACTCTCCACTAGCTATCACCCTCAAACTGATGGTCAGACAGAGCGAGTGAATCAGACATTAGAGCAATACTTAAGGGGGTATTTGGGAGATGGCAGAGATTCCTGGGTACAGGCTTATGGTTGGCGGAGTTCACCTACAATAATACATACCACAAGTCCCTGGGAATGGCACCCAATGAATGTTTATATGGTCAAGTACAGAATATGATACCAGAACATTTGCCAGAAGTGGGACACATGCCAGTGTTACAAGAGTGCAAGCAGTTGCTTCTGGAGGTCAGGCAAAAGGCACGGGCAAATTTGGAACAAGCAAAAACACAATATAAAATTCAGGCTGACAAACATCGACAAACTGTTCCAAAATTTGAAGTGGGAGAGAAGGTGTGGTTATCCACACCAAATTTAGCCTCGATAGGTTCACGGAAATTCTTACCTCGTTTCATTGGGCCTTACGAGATAATTAAATGTGTGTCTACAACTGCTATGAAATTGCGTTTGCCTAAAACCTTCCCTATCCATCCGGTGTTCCATGGGTCTTTACTTAAACCCGCAGCTCCGGGAATGACTACTAAGAGGCCTCTGGCGATCATGAAGGATGGGCAGACGGAATATGAAGTGAAAAGCATTTTGGACGCCAAGAAGAGGAATAACCGTTTATGGTATTAGGTTCAATGGAAAGGCTACAGCCCTGAGGATTGTTCTTGGGAACCAGTGGAAGCAATCAATACATGCCCCAAAGTTGGTTAAACTGTTTCACCGACGACATCCGGGTAAACCAGGTCCTGGGAAGGGCCCTGGGAGAGGACGTAATGTCAGGAATAAGGGTAGGAGTGGAGGGCCAGGACATAGGAGGTGGCCGCGATTGAAATAATAAGAGTTTGTGAATAAAACTACACTTCCCAGCAGCACCTGGGAGGAGTCTGTAGTCAACCAACGTGTGCGCGTGTGGCCAGCTGACGGTGATTAGGAACTGCTTATTACGGAGCACGGCAGGTGTGGCTTATTTTGTGTGCATGCGGATGTGCAGCAGGCAGAACGAAGGAGATTCACGGACCGTAGTAGGAGCGGCGGCGGCAGAAAACCCCGGAGAGAGTTGCAGCAGGAGAAGAATGGTATAAGGCTGCTGCTCATACGAGCCTCACGATATGGCGTCCCGGAGGGCTTCCAAGCCTCCCGGACATAAGATAAGTAAAGGATGTTGGTGTGAGCGCCCGAGCGGGGAGCTGGTGCACGGGGAGGGGCCAGGTTCGATGAAGGCATGATTACGGCCGTGTAACGAACACAAGTGCATGGTGGCTGTTCTGATTAGTCGCTAGTATTGTGTAACCACGTTTGCTGATGGGACACTATATACCGGACCTTTCTTCTCAGGGTTTGGGCAGATAACGTGGTGATAGTGGCATTTGAGTGCTCTGGTTTAGAAAAGACATTAGAGCTGGAGCAAGGAAGTAGCAAAACACTTACGTGCTATGTTCTTTGTCCATGTCATGATCCATGTTTACAAGTGTTGCTTACGCCTGCCCTTGGGGCCATGTGTTATGTTTCTTCACAGTGGGATCAATCCCAATTGGATGTTCCATCAGGCTTGCTATATATGTTGTTGCTATTAGGAAATTAATGTGGTACATGTATCAAGATGTATTACTAAAGTGTTTCAAGAAGTGCAAAAGTACATGTCAAAAGCAGGGTTACTCCCTGATGGTATTACAAGGTTTCAGGGAGTGTAGGGCTTGTTCTTGTTACGTTCCCGGTCCTATCCAAGCTAGATTTTCCCTAATCCTCCATCTGGTGGTCCTAACTTCCCCACCCTGTCCACAACCTCTCCCTAACCCTCTTCCCCCCACTGGCTGCCACATGTTGTCCTGTTTACTGTATCAGGCACCTGTGCTAACCACAGTGGTAGGGTCGACTTCATTCGGCTTCTGTGGTTCGGGGGAGACTGTCGATCTCTCTTCCCCTTTTTGTTAGTGGATCTTGACAGTCTCTCCTGGGAGGAACGGGAAGCACTGGTCCCGATGTGTCCAATCGCATGGAAGAAGGCGGCAATTCCCTATCTAGGGGTCCAGGATCCCGCACACCCGAAGGTCACATACCAGGTCAACTTCCCCCGGCTCCTCAAAGAATTAGAGGGTGATCTGAAACGTTGGGCAACCCAAGAAATCTCCCTGATGGGACGCATAATGGCATGCAAAATGAACCTGCTTCCAAGATTCCTTTATGCCTGCTCATCCCTTCCAGTGGCAATCCCGGCACCCGCCCTTCGCAACTTGCAGAGGAGAATGCATAGGTTCATCTGGAGGGGTAAGAAGGCCAGGATTCCTCAGAAGTCAATGCTATGCGATGCAAGATTGGGCAGACTGGGGGTCCCCGACCTGCAAGCATACAGGGTGGCAGCGCAACTAGCGCACATTCACAAGTGGCAAATAACCAACGACAGCCCCAGATGGGTGGAACTAGAACAATCACGGCTCCCGCTCCCCGTGCGATTTCTTCCGCACATTCTGCCCCCCCTCAGAGAACACTGGGAGGGACTCCTGCTGGCGACAAAACACACCCTGAATTCCTGGGCCTGGGCGCTGAAACATAAGGGAATGTTTTCCCCAGTTTTTCACAACCCGACATTCTCACCCGGGGCGAACCCCCAAAACTTTCAGAACTGGATAGCGGGAGGCCTCAAAACTTTGGATCAGCTATGAGGGAGACCGGCCCCGCACCTTTGAACAATGTAAGGAAAAGTTTCCACTCCAAGAAAGAGACAGATTCACATACATTCAGCTACGTCACTGGTGCTCCCATCCCCAAACTCTTCAAGCAGCCACGCGTCCCCTCACTGCCCTCGAACCAACTCTCAAAGACCTCCCGGCCCAAGGAAGGATTTCCACCCTGTACAGATGATTCCTGGAGGACTTCCTGGCTTCGAAAACCCTTTGAAGGCTCAGTGGGAGGCGGACCTGGGACACCCAATTGAGGACCAGGCCTGGGTGGACATTTGGACTCGAACACACACGTCATCTGCCTATGTCACCAACAGAGAATGCGCGTACAAAATTCTGCTTCGGTGGTACTACTCCCCCCTCATGCTCCACCACATGAACCACTCCCTCGACTACGCTTGCTGGAGAGGGTGCGGCCAACCGGCCTCCTTTCACATGTGGTGGGCATGCCCAAAGATCCAACAGTTTTGGAAACTATGGTTGGCCACCATCGAACAGATCACCCGGACGGCTCTCCCCCTGTAACCTGAGCTTGTCCTTCTAGGGGCCCCGGTTCCTGGGATCTATCCGAGTTCCAGAAACAAAGCTTGTTTGCTTCTTGCAGCCATATCCCATCCCATCCTCATCACCCCTCGCCTCCCCAGAGATTATTTGATAAGTTTGATAAGTGCAATGTTGTGTTTTTAATATGTTTTTACCGCGATGTACACACATGTACACACACACACACACACACACACACACCTGGTGAACTTCTCCTGCAAGCGCTTTCATGCCTCTTGCACTCATCAGGGAGGCAGTCTGTTCAGGTTTTTCTTGTTAGTACCAAATATGGCCTCAGTGGATTCTGGTTGCTGTAGTCAATGCAGGTAGTCAGGAACCAACTCCCCCATCAATTACACAGTCTAAATCCCACAATGGGGGATGGGGATAAACCAACAGTGTGGCTCTCCAGAGTGCGGCATATGTTACCCCGGTGCTGCCCCTCACACCTACTTTAATTTCTCTGAATTGGTTATGCATTCATATGCAAATTTCTAAAGATCTTCTGCATTACCTACAAGACAGTATGTCATTACTTGGCCACTAAGTTGAATGATATCAGTTGGTCACAGACGTACCAGCATGTGGACATTCTCAAACTAAAATATACCAAATGTTCGGCCATTTTTCAGCTCAAGTCTGTTGTGGCTGCAACATTGGCTTTCAGCGGACTACCCCTTACGATTATCCTTCCCTGCTCAGGTGAGTTCATTAAAGATTGAAAACCAATTTACTTACCCCAAGTTACTCATAAAATGACACTGTAAACCTTGCTTTCTTTTGCTTCGTCTGTAATTTAGTGGAGCGAAATGTGTTTTATTGCTCAGTCCCCAAATCAATACATGTGGGTCTGGGCTGTGCCTTATATATATTTTTTGAATAACACTAGGAGCTCCCGTAAATGGATTGCAGCCTGCACAGACCTGCATTTATTAATTATTGTATATGAATATGTTTTTATTTTAGTGCATTTACTGAACTAGAAATTAATTCAATTATATTCAACCCACTAAAGCATTTATTTTACATTTCATAGAGGTAAATTGTCTAAGAGTGCGTCGGTTAAGTCGCTCCTTTAGTTAGAGGCTCCCCTATTTTACAGATTGCTTAGACTACAAAGGCATAGGCAGACATTTCTCAAGTCCTGCCTCCAAATATTGTTTTGTGACTTTTTAGGACCCTTCGATTTCTCATTCTGCATAAAGCACTGGTTACAATTTCTGAATATGTCCAGTGATAAGGAGAAGCAACATTCAATAAGATCTCAATAAACAAAAAGGAACATAAACAATATCAACATGAAAGCACTTGCGTCTGTAAAAGTCGACTGGGTCAAATCCAGATTAATTATGAAGGTAAAATACAGTACCAACTCAGAGTCCAGATTAGGGCAATAGCCGAGATAATGGTGTATAACCCATAAGTGTTGTCTTAAGTATGAAGACATACCTGCAAATCCTTTGTGATTTTCATAATCCTCAGAGCAAGGGACTTCGAAGAACCTTTTCTGAACTGTTTCACTTTGATGGGCCAACACTTCAGTAATGTCATCTTCACTGTCTGTGTATCGCCAAAGGATGACGAGACCAAGACATACAGAGGTCAGGAGCAGGAGAACCACTTTCAACCATGGCCTCTGGGATTCTGTCTGTGGAATCGTTTTCTTCACACTGTAAAAATAATACTTATGGTTGGTATATATGCTTCTCTTTATTGTAAACTGCAGACACTCAAAACAACAAGAAAGTTACTACTAATTGACCATGCTTGGGAGTCACGACTATGACTAAGCAGCGAGGGGACATGTTCTCCTGGGTCAAAAACCCACTAACCCACCAAATCCATGAGGCAGGCACCACACCCTTTAGAGGTCCAACTGGCACCCCCAAATGAGAGGACTTCCCTTGGAAAGCATTTTGGACCAACTAATGCAAATTATGGACCATTAACAGCTTGACAGGTAGAGAAGGAACAAGATGAAGATAACCAGTATGCTGGTAACCCTAAAGATGGAAGTATCTGCCCTGCTTTGGTCTCCGGAGGCCTGTATTCGCCCATCCAGCAATGGGTGAAGCAGGCAGGGGCGTGGGAGGTGGGCGGGATGCACTGCGAGCTAGCAGTTGCACTGGGGCCTCTGGGAGTGTGGAAAAAAAAAACAGTAGAGGCAGGCTGCTTGTTGTAAACTCTGACTATCAATCCTCTAGGGGGGCGTCGGGCTTGGGAGCGGGTGTCCCAAGCCTGACGTGTGCTGATGGCCTGCAGGCAACCCAACTGTAGGTACTCCTCGTGGGCCATTAATTGCAGGATCTTTCTGCATGCAAGGAGTGGAGACTTGGCGCCAGTAGATGCGTGACCTCCTGGCCACTGGGGAAAGCACACTGTCTGTTCAATCTCCCTGTGGGACCGGCGGCCTTTTAGCCTGATGGGAAAGTTGGACTGTGGCCCATGGAAGATGCTTTTTGCCAAAGGTGCTGTGAGCCCTTGGAACAGCTAAAGCCCAAATAGGTGGATTTTGGGTGAGCTGGATCCTCAGTTGTGTGCCCCTTCCAAGACAAGTTGAAAAGAGACCATCATCAAGATCCCAGATTCAGGATGGCTGCAACTAGGGACCGAAAATAACAGAAAACCTATGTGTAGGTGCAGGGGGTTGGTGGTTGTCTTCCACCCTGCAGTTGTAAGTGCTTCGATCTCACATTCTCAGAGGAGTGCTGTCTGTTTGGAGCTTAAACAGTATGTGCTTCAATCCCTGCTACAAAGGCTACAGGAAGTGTAGTAAATGTATGCGGACAAAGAAAAGCTCATTTAAACAAATAAAACGCTACTCGGCAGATGGAAAACCAGTACACTAATATGGCGTCTGCCAGCCCCTTGGCTGAACAGAGCAGCAAGTCAGTCACAGATGGCATTACAAAACCTGACCTGGTTAACCTGCTGAGGGGACGGACATAAAAGAAAAATCAAGATCTCACCCAGGATCGCCAGGAGTTGAGTTGTAGTCTGGAAACACTGCAAGGACATAGATAGGGTTTGAGAGCTTTGATATCAGTACAGTCAATGGATGATGAAATGTTTTGAGATGCTAGATCAACCACCACTCAAACGCGAGAGTCTGGAAACTATATAGAAAACGGGAAAACCTACAACTTAAGCTACCTCAATGAGGGAGCGAATAGGGATGATAGTGAGAAATGTCTGACCAATTTCTTTGCTCACATCTTGTAGACCCAGGCAAGGGAGGTGAAGCTGGACAGAGAGAGTGCACTGAAGGAACCAAAACGGCCAATAAGCCCAGAGCCAGTGTTATGAAGTGCCATAGTTTCACACAAAAGGAGGACATCCTATCAGCAGCTACAAACCTGTCCAACCTTTGGTTTTAATCGTTCAAGTCCCCAATCTAGTGCAATTATACATTATTGCTCTGAAATAAGACCAACAACATGAAAGGACATCCATTTGGCATTTATTTTTGCTTTCAAGACAAACAAAAACAGGATACCACCCTGGAGGAAGCGACCAGTCATGGGGCTTCCAACAGCAATCTTGGGGCTGGACAAGAAGACCACTGAAAAGGAATCCAGGAGTGCTCTTTAAGGAAAACACTGATTGAACAGCCATTTTTCTCTTGGTTTGTGATGAATAGAAGCTTTACTGAGGACTCTCACAGTACCTTTTGTTTAAATGCAAAGCTCTAGTCCTATTCCAAATGCTCCCCGTGGAGGTACCCAAAACATTCCTAACGGAAATAAAACGGGCTCTCCTCAAATTCCTGTGGGCGGGTAAAAAACATAGGATCTCATACGAGGTATTAACTAGGCCCAAGGAAGATGGGGGTAGGGTACCCCGATTTGGAGACATAATACAAGGCCTCCCAGCCGAAAGTGTTGATAGACCACTTCACCATGGGGACAGAAAAGCAATGGGTAGCAATGGACAAAAAGGTCCTCACCCTGGTCACGTTAAACGAATGGCTGTGGGTTCCCTGACCGCGCATTCCCAGAAGAGTCCTAAACCACCCGGTGTTGCGGGTCCTATGGTCGGTGTGGAAAGGGGGAAGGCTATTATAAATGGGGTTGATGGAGTGGAGAGAGCCCAGTGCCCCTGGCCCCTCATCTTTGGAATTGATGTGGAGGACGAACATGAGGAAAACCAGGGCCACATGTTGCAGACTATGCTGGTGGCAGCTAGGTGCTGTCTGGCCCAGAAATGGAAAAACCTGCATATGCCGATAGAAAAAGAATGGGTCACTAAAGTTCGGGCCATTTATGACATGGAGTTTCTAACACACCTCACAGACAAGTCCAAACCCAAACATTGAGAAATGATGTGTTAAACGGTATATCATATTGTGCCTGCTATCTTGTATATATTGGCCTAAACCCAGTCGCTCTGCGAAGAAAACCGCGTTGCAAAGTTCCGATTCTAGATCGACTTCGCTGCCATTTTAGGTCCATCCGCCATTTTGATTTCTATTCCAATGTAACTCTGTGTTCTAAAATGGTGGACAGTGCTTCCCGCTTGTAACTGAGCCGTCCTGCACCTTGTACGTTAATGTGTAAACTGTCAGTTGGCCGAATGTTTGGGTTGAGTAAAGAGACCTTCTCCCATGCCTGACTTGTAGACAGAGGATTGTCTGCGCCAATAGGTCTGATCCACGTACATACATCGACCACAATGTTGAACAAATACTGAACGTGGACACTAGCTAAACTGCATTGCAAAGGACATGTGTTCAGGCTTATTGTTAAATCCAAGAATACACTGTTGCCATTGTAACTGGTTTGTATGTCAGCTGAGGATGATCCATGTGCATATTGTCGGACAAGCCAGAAGTGAACTCGGCACGACCATGGATTATTAACTTGCAGAGTGGTTGGACATTATGATTGGAAATTTATAAAATGCACAACTGTTAAGACATCCAGTACCTCTCACTTCTCATACCGAAAGGGCTTGTATTCGCTGTGATGTACTGAGGGCCAGATAGCTATCTGATTTTGTTTCTTTGTAACTGTACAGTATTAGAATAAAGATCTGTGAATCTTTATAAGCCTGTGTTTGGTGTATTTCCTTTTGGGGTACTCAGCCTCGATATTTCCTTTTGCTTTTACAAATGGCGCCCAAATAGGGACCCTCAAGACTGAGGCCATCTCGTTGAAGGTTGACATGGCTATCGGACTGGGATCGGACGGTGAAAAAGGGGGCCCCTTTCTTGGATGAGACGAGATACCTCAGCAGCACTGCACGACCCGATCCCTGGACGGTGAGCATGCGGTCCGAGACGGCATCTTGACGAGGGTCCATATAAGGGGGCCCCTTTCTTGGATGAGACGTGATACCTCAGCAGCAATGCACGACCCGATCCCTGGACAGTGAGCATGCGGTCCGAGACGGCATCTTGACGAGGGTCCATATATCGAGGTGGGCAGCTTTGCCGAAATCACCAACCACGTGGGTCCTTTGAGTTCTTTGATATCCGATCGGACCACCTTAGAATTTGATCAGGTGAGTCGTGACCCGATTCTTAAGTATCCTGATAATTTGTTTCGGCGCATTGCACTCGCAAGTACAATTATTGACCAGGTAACACCAGTATTCTGATATGCCTGGGAAATTGTCTGCCTGCTTCAGGGCGTTATTCCGCAGTGACAGACAATCTTTGGAATTTGGCCGACCGGCGCCAATGGAGGGGTCGCCGGCGTGTACCATGTACTGTAAGCTTGGCATTGGTAGTATAGTGTTTAATGATATTTGGCACAGACAAACTAGACATGCTTCAGAACTTCAGTGGCCAATCAATGGTAGTTTTGAAATTCCTCGTATTGAATATTTAGAATCTATATCATTAAAGAAAAAGGCTAGACCTGCAGCATTTGATGTATTACAGAATTGGAATAAAGAAGCTTTGCAGCAACTTAAAAGTAGGGAAAAACATGCACGCTGTCGTAACACCGAAAAAGCGTTGTTATATGATCAAAATAAACAGTCTGAGTCAGTTAGGAATATGGATAGGGCTTTTTCCACTTGGTATCCAGAAAATGTATCCTTCTAAAGACTTTCATGTATCTGATGAGCTGATTGATAAGCTTCTAAATGAACGAAGGCCTGGTGCCACTGCGCCACCTCTGTATGTTCCTATTCCTGCTGTTTTGCCTTTTTCTGCTGTTATTCCTCCTCCCGTAGTTCTCCCTGCTCTTCCTGTTGCTCCTCTTGTTGTTCCTCTTCCTCCGGCTGTTGTTCCTCCACCTTTGCCAGCTGTTACGGGTTTGGTGGATTTGCCTGCTGCACCAGTAATAGCACCTTTGTTATCGAATGTACAAGATTTGCCTTCTCTTCCTTTTCCTCTTCCAAGTGGTTCTGTATCGCTTGTAGTCGATCAGGGAGCGGGTTCGAGGGTTGTAACTCGTGATACTGTGTCTCCAGAGAGAAAGCATGAATTGACTGCATGGACTAGACACTGTATGGAGAGGGGTGAACAAGCTGATGTTTTTGCCACACTCTCTAACTTAAACAATTTTCCTGAGAAAAACGTTTTTATTGAAGGATTGGGAGTTGATTTACATATAACGTGGAACAGATTAAATGATATAGATCTCCCACAAGTGTTGAGGGATCTGAATATTTTAGCATATTCAAGAGACACGGCGGAGAAAGTACATGAGCACGTCGAGAGTTGGAAAGGTTGCGGAATGTAGATATTGATGGTGATAGTTTGGACGCTATGTTAGTACAGAAAGGGTTCTTTCCTTGTCGTAAGTCGATAAATGAGGAAACACGAATTTGTACAAAAGATGCGATTAGGTGGATTTCAGACATGTTGATAACTCCTGTAGAAGTAGATCTCCAGGGAAGCCAGTGAGCGCAAGAATAATAGGCAGGGAAGCAGTGGCGGGTGTTCCTAAAAAACAGACAGTTTTAAATATATAGCATCTCAGCAAGTCACTCAACCTGCTGAGCTACCCTGGTAGCCTTCTACTGCAGTGTGTGCCTATGGATCCCTTACTGTGCTCAAAAGCACTGCATTACCAACAGTGCAGCTAATGAACATGACTTCAGGGTCAACAGTATTTCATTTCCAGCCACACTGACACTGTGCAGAGATTCATCGAGGATGTACCACTAGCGGTGACTCCAAAACGGGCAAGGGTGCGCTGAACCATCAGTGTTATTACATGGCTAGACTGGAATTTTGGTGCTGCTAGTCTAGCCACTTCTTATTGTGGCATGACATTCTGTGTGTGATTACGTGGCTAGACTGGCATTTTTTTTTTTAATCCATAATGTTTTATAACTTTTTTCGCACATACATAAACATTACACATAACACTGCATTGCAGGGGAAGGAAGAAACAGAGGGTAAACCATAAGGTGGGGGGGGTCAAAACAAAATTGGGGAGGGGCCTCTGCCCCTTGGACCATCTAGTCTTTGATGAGGGAACACAGGACACAGTCCCCGTGCGCCAGGCCCGCCAGTCCATGGGCACCTTGCTCTTAATGCTCCCATTGCCAGTGAGGCTTCTTCGGGGGCTTAGCCATTGTCTACCCATCTCTGCCAGATTTTGCTCGCTTTCTGCGGGCATCCCCTTGCTGCGTATACCCTGCGCTCCATTGTTACACAGATGTCCACGTCCGTGATCCTTTGAAAGAACTAGGTGTTCTTTCCGATCCCCATAGCTGCGCAATGTTCCTTCTCAGTATCGCTGTAGCGGTTGACCAGAGCAGTTTCTCATACCGGGTCAGGTCACATCAGAGATCCCTAACAGGAGTTGCTTTGGTCCCCTTTGTATTGGCTTGCCCAAGACTCTGGACAGTTTGTCACAGCATTTCCGCCATAGTTGCTGTATTTTCCCATATGATGTGGAAGAAGGTTCCTTCCTCGCGCCTGCATCGTAGGCATCACGGGTCCGAGACCTTGCCCCACCGGAAGAGTGCCACTCTCGGATATGAAATACAATGTAGGATCTTAAGTTGGACCAGTCGGAGCCTCGATGAAATGGTCGCCTCACGAGGGTACATCAAGGCTTCCATCCAGTCTTCCGATTGTAGAGGGCCAACGTCTCGCTCCCACCTGGCCCTCAAGCTGACGAGCTCGGGTGTAGCAAAGGATGTGATTGCATTATACATGGTTGAAGTGACTTTTCTTTTTATTTGGTCCTGGACTATGTTTCACTCCAGCGGGGTACATTCTAGCGTGTTGCTGAATCTGTTGATCTGATCTGATCTGTTGATGGGCGTGCAGTGCGTGTTTCAGTTGCGTATAATGGTATCCTTCCGAGGATGGGAGGGCGAATTCTGAACGCAGTGTTTCAAAGGGGACCAATTTCTCCTACTTTGGTGATGTCACGTTGGGCCTAGGCGGGCCATTTCGGCAGCTTCTGTAACTCGGGGAGAAGCCTGTTGTTCCACAGTGGTTGGGGCAGCGTCAGTTTCGATTCCCAGCCTACATGCCGGTGTGCTTCCGCCCAGATTCCTGTGATGTGCTTTTCCATGGTAGGAGCTGAAGTGCGGCCCATGCCACAGTATAGAAGTTCCAGGGGTGTTATGCTGCTGTTGGTGTTAAACCTTCTGATATGCGGCAGGTTCCTTTCCCCATGGAGCATGTCATTCACCATCGCCATCTGGCTGGCCCAGTAGTAAGTTTGCAGCCTGGGCAGCCCAATCCCCCCCTCCCAGACGGATCTCTGAAGGGTGGAAAGAGCGATCCGTGGGGGCCCTCCACTCCAAAGCAGTTTCCGGAGGATACTGTCTATTTTGAGGAATTCCTGGTGCGGGATATGCAGCGGTGTATTTTGCAGAACATACAACAACTTGGGAAGGGTGATCATTTTGAATAGGGTAGCTCTGCCCATCAGTGTCAGTGGCAGGGAGCTCCAATGGCGAGTGTCCTCAGCGAATCTCGCCACGACTGGTTGTAGATTCAGAGCTGTGTGTCTGTGAGGTGCTTCGTGATTTTCACCCCTAGGTATTTTAACTGATCAGTAACAATTTGGTAGGGGCAGTCTATGGGGCAAGTGGCAGCAGCTACGCTTCCTATGGGAAATAGGATGGATTTTGACCAGTTCACACGTAGGCCACTGAAGGCTCCGTATCTTTTCAGCATTTGGGTAACATTTTGGCAGGAGTTGCGTGGGTCTTTCAAGTAGAAAAGCAAGTCATCCGCGTAGAGGGACACTCTATCCTCTCATGTTTCTGACCACCGGAAGCCCTCCCAGAGTGGGGTATTTCGTAAAAGGATGGCCAGTGGTCCGATTGCCAGCCGTTGACCTTAGTTCTGGCTATTGGACATTCGTATAGTAGTTGCACCCAGCCGATAAAGTTTGCGCCAAAACCCATGTGCCTCATTATGTCCCAGATGGCCTCCCACCTCACCGAATCAGAAGCTTTTTCAAAGTCTTTTGCCAACAAAGCCAGCGGACCCTGTATGCTGCCGGCTTTTTCTAGTGCTGAGTGCAACCTGTAGAGATTCATGTGTGTCGATCTCTCGGGCATGAAGCCGCATTGGTCAGGGTGGACCAGGGAGGGGATGACTTGTTGTAGCCGGTTTGCCAGGATCTTCGCAAGTATTTTGGTTTCGCGGTTTATAAGTGAAATGGGCCTGTAAGAGCTGCAGTGTTCAGGGGGTTTGTCCGGTTTGGGTAGAACTATTATTGTGGCTTCCTAAAATCTGGGGAAAGGGTGCCCTGTTCTCTTGCATGTTGGAACATTTGCAGTAGGTGTGGAGCAATCACGTTGGTTCCCACTTTCCACCACAGCTCGATTTGAAAGCCGTTTGGACCTGGGGACTTGCCAGCTTGGAGGCCGGACATGGCATTCGACACCTCATCCTCCGTTATGTCTCTTTCCAACAATTCTTGTTGTGTTATGCTCAAGGTGGGGAAGTTAATTTCCTCTATGATTGAGGGATTTGCGGGGGTGTTAGGTGACTTATACAGTTCAGCATAGTAATTTGCGAAGCCCCTCGTGATGTCCTGATCTGCCACAAGTGGGGTTGTGCCCTCTGTCTGTAGCTGCTGGACATGGCTGCGTCCCTGCTCCTTGCGTTCTCGCCATGCTAGCATTTTCCCGGCTTTATCACCCGTTTCATAAACTCTTGCACGCATTGTCGAGTGTGCATGCCTAGCATTATCCAGTGCAGTGTTCTGGAGCTGCTTTTGTGCCAGGAGCAGGGCCCGGTTTGTGTCGGGCGTGTTCTGGGTTATGTGCGCTACCTTTGCTTGTTTCACCTGTTCCGCTTCGTGTACCTTGAGTAGGTATTGTTTCCTCTGTGCGGTCGTCCATGAGATGAGTTCACCCCTCAGTACTGCCTTGTAGGCCTCCCATAGTGACACTGGGTCTGATGCGGACTCTGTGTTCAGCTCAAAGTATGTCTGTGTTGTCTCTTGGAGCCTGACCACCAGGTCTGGATTGCCCAGGTAGTAATTATTCAGGCGCCAGCTGGACGGGGGAGTCGGCCTGGATGTTGTGATTTGCATCACCAGTGGCGAGTGGTCGGAGATGCCTCTGGGGAGTAGGCATGCTTCATGTGCCCTGTGTAGGTCAGTTGCTGGGAGAAAGAAGTAGTCCAATCTGGAGAGCGAGGCGTGAGCCCCCGAGTGGAAGGAGTATTCCCTGATATTAGGGTGGAGTTCTCTCCATACGTCACACAGGCCCATGGCGTTCGTGAACATTGCAAGTTTGGTAGGCACGCTGGGGTTTCTATTTCGAAGGTGTGAGCGATCCCGGGATATGTCCATGACTTTGTTGAAGTCCGCTCCTATTATCATGATGTTAGAGGTGTCTGCGGTAATCAGGGGGGAAATGTCGGCGAGTAGCGGTGACAACAAAGTGGGCATTGCGTAAATCGCTAGTAGTGTGACAGAGTGCTCCCAGAGTGTGCCAGCCACATATACGTATCTTCCTCCAGTTTCCTGGGTTACTGTGTTCAGGTGGAAAGGGAGATTCTTGTGTATCAGTACCATGACCCCCCTTGAGCCCATTGTGAAGCCTGCGTGGACTGCGATTCTATAATTTGTGCGTATGAATAGGGAGATTCTGTGCCTGCAAGGTGTGTTTCGGACAGGAAAGCGACGTCCAGTGCATGCCTGTTCAAGTATTGCCCCACCAATCGCTGTTTGATTGCATTGCCGAGGCCATTGACGTTCCAGGTCATAAATTTCAGTGTTCTGGTTGTGTTTGTATTACGTGATGCCATATCTATCCGTGGCAATGGAGTGTGTGCTGCTGACGACACCAGGTACCCGGCAACCGCTCGCCTCCGTGTTGTAACACTCTTATGTGATTTTAGTGTGTTATGTGCTAGACTGGTCCTTCCCTTAACTAAACTCAACAATCCCAACCCCACCCTCCCTATACTTCTCCCAACTAGAAGCATCGGTCGCCCGAACTTTAACACTACCGGCTGTCAACTGGACAGCTTACATAAGACAATCGCAGCCTAAGGCTCAGTTGGTCCCCCTACAAACTATGACTGGGGGGGTGACACCTTTAGCGCTTAACTTGAAACTTACTAGCCGAGGGGGGGGGGGCCTGCAAAGCGCGTATGCAAGGCGTTCCCACAACCGCCACATTCAAGTGTGTGTTACCTTAAGATGGGTATTGCAGTATGTCGCATAAGGGGCCATATTACAGTTCGAGCTTACTGTTGAGTACCAGGGCACTGGATAGAGATTTAGGCGTGGGTCAGCCACCTATGTCTTCCCGTGGGTCTTTTGCTGGAGACTGACGGGGCTCGCGCTGTTGGGCAGGCGGGGGCACGCGGTTCCTTCCCCCTCTGCCACGCGAAGACGACCAGTCACCCTCTATATGCTGTTCAGCCCAGCGCCATGCTTCTTTGTGGTCATTAAAGTGGGCCGTGGTTCCCTTGTGGTAGATCTTTAATTGCACGGGAAAGAGCAGCCCATACTTCACTCTCATTGATTGTAGGTGGTTAAAGGATTGTCTTGCCCTCTGCACTTCCCTAGTGTAGTCAGGGAAAAAGGCGATCCTGGAACCATTAAAGGTAATCGTGCCCTTGGCGCGTGCATGTTGCAGTAATGCATCTCGGTCCCTGAAGTTTAAAAAATTTGCAATTACTGTGCGCTCGCTCTATAGAGAAGAACTTGGAGAATGAGTCCGGGTCGAACAGGTCAGCGAGCAGCTGCTCCAAAAACAGTTCCATGCAGGCGCCTTCTGCTTTCTCGGGGATACCAAGTATTCGCACATTATTGCGTCTAGATCTCCCCTCTCCATCTTCAATTCTATCCCCCAGCACCTTGAGCTTGGACGTGACACACTGGAGTTGTTGTCTCATGTTGTGAATCCCATCTTCTGTGTTCGAGATGCGTTGTTCGGCATCTCCCGTGCGTGCCGTTAGCTTTTGGAGGTCATGTCTGAGGAGGGACACGTCCATGCTTATTCCGTCCATTTTCTGCTCCATGGACGTGTGGGATTCCGCTATGGCGGTCATCATGTCTTTGAGGGAGATCGTATTGTCTGTCTCCACCTCCTCCGAGGACAACAAGTGGAGGTCGGGAGCTTGTGGAGGAGGAATTGTATATTGGTCCATGCTGCTTTGCGTGGGCAGTCTCCTAGATCTGTCTTTCCCCATGTTTCTTACTGCGCCTAGTGGGTCTGGATTTTGCGCGGAAATCGCTGTGCAGCAACCAGACTGCGGACTAAGCTGTTGCCTCTGTGTAGCATACTGGCATGCTCCGGCGTCGGGACTGGTCCTGGATTGCCCGCCCAATCCAGCCCCAGTGAGTTCCACCACTTCGGTCCCGGGGGCCATGCACCGTTGCTATCTGCAGGGTGGAGGAGCGTGTAATGGCCGCCTGACAGCCTGGCGAGTCCGCTTCGCGCCTTTACCCCCTTCCCCCGGCGGATTGTTGGCCAGTTGCCCTGGCCGATGCAAGTGGTGGGGCTGCGGGACTGCTACTCACGTGTGCTCTCCAGTGCTGCTCGCCTGTTTCTGAGATGTAGCTTCTTCTCGGGGTGCCCAGGCCCTCGCCACAGGCGGTGCGGTTGTTGGTCTTGTGTAGAGCAGCTCTCCTGGAATCCTCGATGCAGGCCTCAGGGCCCCGTGCTCTTGGCGGTGAGTGAGCTGCTGTGCTTAGGGCCCTTGCTGCGGGTGGCCTCCCGCAGTCCGGTGCCGCCACAGCCCCGGTTACCCCCCACCAGCGGGGGAGCGTCGGATTCACAGCTTTCCGGTAGGCTACAAGGCGGTGCGGCGCACTGTTCTTGGGGGGGGTGCCTTCGGTGTCCTTTGCGCTGGTGTGCTTGCTGTTGTGCTTTGGGACTCTGCCCCGGCCAGCCCCTGGTGGGCACCTCTATTTCCGCTTGTCGCTGACCCTCCTGGCCTGTAGTTGAGCGAGTGCAGCCGGCTGCTCCCGTTCACTCATCTGCCGGCAGGCTCGCACCCCCCTTCCACCGGCGTGGGCCACGTATCAATGCCGCCTCGGCTCGGGGTGTCTTCCCCAGCGGAGGTGCGCAGGGTTGTAGTTCTTCCGACAAGCTGGTCAGTTGTTGCATACAAGTCGGAGCTTCGCCTGCCCTCGATATCGACAGCAGGCAGCAAGCCGAGTCCCCCTGCCATACAGCCATACAGCTCCGCTTCTCGGGCACAGAGTTAGCGCTCACCCCGGTGGCCATCTTAAAGTCGGGCGAGTGTTTATGCCTCTATAGCATGCAGGTAACAGGCAATTTAATCAGGATGTGTTTGGCGGTCGCGGGGGCGACTCACGTCTTTCCCATTGCACTGCTGGCCACGCCCCCCGCTAGACTGGCATTTTGATGCTGCAAGTTTGGACATGTTTTCATACAGTGGCATGGCATTTTTAATGGTAAAGCCAACTGGCGTATGTTCATATGTGGAGTACTGCCATATATTGGCAGAACACACGTGGACATGTCTTACAGTATCATTACTGGCATTTTGATACTGTTCGTGCAGCCAACATAGAAATATATGTGCACAGCCAGCATGAAACGATTTTTATACTGTTATATATTGTGGGCAAAGACATAATGAAAACGTGTTGGGGAAATACTCAACTGTTTGGCTTTTTAACCAATTTTTCAAAAAAGGGTGCTTTAAAATTAACCATTTTAAGCAATTATTTAAAAAAGAAAATGTCGTGAATCCCCCACCCCCTTCAATATAGCAATATATAAACCAGTTTGGCCTTTTGACCCTTATTTCATGTACCCCCCCTTGCTGCATGTGTGTGCCCCCTAATACTGGAAGACGGCATTCCATCCGTCACTACAAAGAACATTGACAAGCCATATTCTCAAAAATCTATCAAACAATATAAAAACAAGTGACAGACCACGCAGGTTGCCACTCTTCTCCAATACAGACATCTCTTCGTCTTCACTACAAATCAAATACACTGCGAACAAATTAAATCTAGTGGCTTTGGCAGTGCGTGTTTTAAAATCCAGTCCCGTGCTGCTGTCATGCACAGAACGCGCAGCCCCTCGCTAGGCAGAGGCAGCTTCATCATCACACACACGCCTAGTAAAGTTTTGCCTGAAAAAGCCATACATACACAGAGGACCGTGTGTAGAACGGTAAGGCGACATCATCAGGAAACGCCTCCACTAGCTACTACTCTGCATTTACTTCTACAGCGGAAGGAGCAAGTGGAGTGTTGCTTTAGAAGGGTCGTGTGCGCTGGTTACCTGGCTTCTCTCCGCCGACTCTCTGCTGGTAGGGGGCCGGCCTTGGTTCTCCTGCGAGGTGGCATGGGGCAGCAGGACGCAGGAACCAGCTAGAAGCAGGGTGAGGCACAGGTGAGGCGTGGGTGAGGGCCGAGGCGTGAAGGGGCAGGTGAACGGTACGGGAAGCTATAGTCGCGCTAACGGGAGAGGGGCTTTCTATGAAGAGACGAGTTTTAAGACTGAAAATTGTCTCTCCTGCGTGTACTGTAATATGAAGTCGATATGGGAGCTGCTTCGTACTCGTGTATCTTAAATGCTCACATGTAAATGCTCACATGTAGCCTTTTCCTGAGAAACTCCCGATGGTGCCGACTGCCAGGCCTGAGCAATGGATCGCCGATCTGATCTGAGCTGCATTAAAACTCAAACCAGAAAATAAAACGTCCACATCACAACGCGATTTCCCCCGCCACCTCCCCTATGTAAACAGGGATTGCCACTCAGCCAGGGGGAAATGCAAGGTCACCCTATTGATTGGGAGCTCCTCCGAATGGTGGGAGGAGGTGAGATGGTAACGGAGCAGGCGTGAGAGCAAGGCTAGCTGCTTTCTGAAAGCGGGCAAAATTATTTCTTGGCATTTGCTGCTAGTGTCTAGGCAATATGGAACCATGGCGAAACGCTAGATAGAGTCTGCACTACCGCCCCACCCCCAGATACCACAAAGTAAACAGCGCTGTTTCTCGATAACATATTAAACCATAAAAAAATAAATTCTGTAGCTTATACTTAAAAGTACTAAACTGAGATGATCTTCTCTCCATATCTCTACGATCTGTTTTTTCATGGTTTCCTTCTCTTGCTCTTTGTTTCAATATGCCAGTTTTCTCTTTCTATTTCATTTTTTCTTTCACTTTCATCATTCCGTTTTATCTTTCACCCTATTTGAATCCTTTCTGATTTTCTTTTTAGCACCCTCTTTCCCATTCTTTTCTTTCATAGCCTCTTTAAAGATGTCTTCTGCTTGATGCCCCCCTTTCACTTGTCTTCTGTTTCTTTCCCATTTTTCGTTGCTAGCCTCCCCCTTTGGTTCTCTCTCTCACTCCCTATTTATTTATTTTGCAATTTACATAGCGCACCAAGCCTGAGGGCATCTAGGTGCTGTACTTGACAGTAAACAAGGGTAATTCTGGTGCTGCCCCTTTAAGGGTTTTGCAAGGCGGCAGAGTGATGTTGCACCCCGCCGCTTGCCCTTTAAATAAAATGGATGTGTCCAGCCGCGACAGAGCGACCGGGTGTTGGGGGCGGGTCGGAGCCCCCACGCGGTCCCATAAGCCCCCACCACATGAAGGATTCACACGGGCACCAGTCCTTCGTGTTCGGGCTTCCCGGTCGCTCTGATGCGGCCGGGAACGCCCCCTTCATTTATACACAGCGCGGCGGCGTGACACGTCACGCCGCCGCGTAAGCCCGTCATCGGGCAGCGCCACACTCCTCCTTTTCCGGGAGGAACAACAAAATAGATTAACAGTAACTTTATTAACCAGAAAACCACACATCTATCATAAACACTACTGCACACCCAAAAACCCCTTTAATGTCATCCACCCAGATCTTCTCACCCCAGTTCACTAACCAAGCGTCCCACAACATATTCGCTGAGGTAGGCAGGTTTCCCTCGCCCAGCCCTCTGGGGGTACCTCTGGCCTACCTCCGGCACGTGACGTCCTTCCGCCGCTTCTCCCCGGACTGGGGATTCGGGTACTTCGTCCCAGAGACCTCCGTCAGCAGGCATGTCTGGTGGATCAGGTTCGGGTGGGGTTTCAGTTCGTGGATCACCCAGCTTCTTAAAGAAACTCACATTTCGGGTGACAGCAGATCGTCCATCCGAGGCCGTCCCCATGGACCCTTTCACTGCCACTACATCCAAGGGCTCCGGTTCATAGGGGAGCGAGAGCTTCCCGTGGGGGTGTCGGTTGCGGATGAGGACCTCATCTCCCGGTTCAAGTCATTGAGGTCGGAGACCCCTGCGTAGGTTTTCTTGTTCCGTTCGGACTCGCCTTTCAGCCTCCACCCGCTGACTATCGATGACCCCTGGTTCTTTCTCCCCAACTTCCGGCAACAGCCCCAGGGGGCACCTCTTGAATAACGCTTCTGCCGGCGCCACTCCCGTGGCGGCATGTGGGGTGGTGCGGTACACTCGCAGAAACTGATAGAGGGCGCGTTGTAAGGATTGCCCCTGCCCCTGAGCAATTCGGAAGGTTTTGTTCAGAGTCCGCATCAGTCTCTCAGCGTCCCCGTTTGCTTGGGGCCACAGTGGGGAGATCTTCCTGTGCTGTATTCCGCAGCTCTCCATCAACTCGGAGAACCGCTCACTTTGGAAGGGCGATCCGTTGTCGGAGCATAGAGTGTGGGGAAAACCATGGGCCGCAAATATTTTCTCCATCGCCACCACCACATGCTCAAAGGCCACAGATTCGACGAACTCGATCTCCGGGTATCTCGAGTGTTCATCGACTATCACCAGGAAGTGGGTGCCCACTGATGTTGAGCCAAAGTCGGGGTGGACGATCTCCCAGGGCCTCGTGCCTCGGGGCATTGCCTCAATTGCAGGTTCTCGTTGCAGAGGAGAGGCCGCCTGACACCATACACATGCCGCCACGAAGTCGTCCACCCTTTTCTCCAACTCCGGAAACCAGACTTTCAAACGGAGCCGCGCCTTGGTCTTGGCGGCGCCCTGATGTCCATGGTGGGCGAGACTGATCACATCGCTCACCTTTGACTGTGGAATAACAATCCGGTCACCCCGGAGTAGCAGCCCTGAGTCGGAGAACGACAACTCCTCCTTCACCTTCCACAACTGCTCCAGCGCTGTTTTGGCTTCCTGCGTGCGCCCGGACACAACTCCGAGGATGGACTTCCAAGACCCATTACGCATTGCGTCCTTCAAGATTCGAAAACACTCGTCCTCAGCCGCAGCAGCCTCCAACTCCTCTAGGGACATCGCATTTGGTGTTGCCGCCTCCACCACCATTCGTACATAACTGTCCGCTTCTTCTCCGCAGGTGTCATGTCCATCTCCCCCACCTACTCCCGGATGACGAGAAAGGTAGTCTGCGGCATTGTTGGCCCCTGGCCTATACACCAGGGTGACGGAATACTCGAGGAGGGCGAGCATCCACCTCTCAATTCTAGCCGGTGGTTTTGACGAGGAACCCACCAGTATCGGAAGCAGTGGTTTGTGGTCAGTTACCACCGTCACTGGACGTCCCAAGACATAGAGCCGGAAGTGTCTGCAGCCCCACAGCACTGCCAAGGCCTCCCGCTCGATCTGGGAGTACCTCTGTTCCGTTTCGGTGAGCGCTTTGCTAGCATATGCCACAGGTCGAACAGTCCCGTTGCGGTCCACTTGAGTCAGCACTGCTCCCAACCCGAAAGGACTTGCATCGACCACAATCTCCGATTCCAAGGCGGGGTCGAAAAACGCCATGGTGTCCCCCGTTGTGAGGGCACCCTTAATGTCCTCAAAGGCGGCCTGTTCGAGAGGGCCCCAGTGCCACGGTGACTCCTTCTTGGTCAGCGCCCGGAGTGGTTCAGATCTCGAGGCTAAGTTCGGGATGAACCGCCCACAATAGGTTACCATCCCCAGGAAGCTCCTCACGTCCGTCACAGACTCGGGGGCTTTCGCCGCTTTGATGTCCTGGACCTTTTTCGGGTCTGGCGACACCCCCCCCCCTCCTTGAATATGAAGCCAAAGAATTCAATAGAGGGGCGCATGAACTCACACTTTTCCCTATGAAGGGTGAGGCCCAACGATTGAAGTCGTTTCAGAGTATTATCGAGCCTCTTCATGTGGTCCACTTCGGTTTTGGCAAACACCAGAATATCATCGCTAATATTAAGGACGCCCTCCAGATCTGCTAGGGCGCCCCTGATGATGTTTTGGAACACTTCAGCGGCAGACGATACTCCAAAGCTCAACGGCTTGTATCGATACAGTCCCCGATGGGTGGTAAACGTTGTTATGTACCGGGACTCTGGATGAAGGACGACCTGGTGATACCCGGCTCGGAGGTCCAGTTTCGAGAACACTCGAGCCCCCTGAACATCAGCAATGATATCATCGATCGTTGGTGTAAGATGGCGCTCCCTTTTGATCGCCTTGTTGGGGAGCCTCATGTCCACGCAAATGCGTACCGAGTCGGGTTGCTTGGGCTTTCTGGCCACCACGATCGGAGACACCCAGGGGGTTGGGCCCTCAACCTTCTCGATGATATCCAGGCTCACCAAGTTGTCCAGCTCCTTATCGACCTGCTCCCTTAAATGGAATGGTACTCGGCGGTGTTTCAATGCGATGGGCTGCACTGACTCATCGATGTGTAATCGAACCGGTTCCCCAGTCATCTTTCCGATCCCACTGAAGAGTGCAGCATATTTGTCGAGGAGATCATTAATGTCCTCCAGGTGGACGGAGTATGCAAAGCTGACGATACCTAAGGCCTCCGCAGCTGCACAGCTGAGCAAGGTATTACTGCTCACCGGGGTCACATAGAATCGAGCCTTGATTTGTGAGCCATCATGCTCCACATCTGCCACGAAGGCACCGTCTAGCGGTAGCGGTTCCTGACCCCCAAAAGCAAATATGCGGGCCTTCGGTGTGACCAGACCTGGGAGGGGTTTGAGAGAGTGTCATGCATGCTGGACGCTACGCTCGTAGAACAGCTAGACCGTTCTACTCCAAATGGAGGCTATTCGATACGTTACCGGGAAAACGACGTTTACACTTTTCACGTCGCTAACTTCACGTGACTTTTGCTTCGTCACGTGAAATACGGTATCACGTATTTAAGCAGCGTAGAAACTTCACTCGCTGCTTCTGATCGTCTCTATTGGCGTCGTGTAGCTGAACCTCTGATCTACATCCTGGTATATTCCTACAGCTACTTTTGGGCCTTCGATAGCGTGTGTTCCGCCACACGCTGATTCCTGGAGCTATCCCTTCGCGTGATAATCCACACGCGCTCCTTGTCTTCACACGCGGCTGGCCAAGGCTGCGTGAATCCTGCCCGCGTGTAAAATCCACACGCGCTCTTTGTCTTCATACGCGGCTGGCCAAGGCTGCGTGAATCCTGCCCGCGTGTAAAATCCACACGCGCTCTTTGTCTTCATACGCGGCTGGCCAAGGCTGCGTGAATCCTGCCCGCGTGTAAAAATCACGCGCTCTTCGTCTTCAAGTGCGGCCGGCCCAGGCTGCGTGAATCCTGCCCGCGTGTAAAATCCACACGCGCTCTTTGTCTTCATACGCGGCTGGCCAAGGCTGCGTGAATCCTGCCCGCGTGTAACATCCACACGCGCTCTTCGTCTTCAAGTGCGGCCGGCCCAGGCTGCGTGAATCCTGCCCGCGTGTAAAATCCACACGCGCTCTTCGTCTTCAAGTGCGGCTGGCCAAGGCTGCGCGAACCCTGCCCGCGTGTAAATCCACACGCGCACGCTGTCTTCACACGCGGCTGGCCCAGGCTGCGCGATTCCTGCCCGCGTGTAAATCCACACGCTCACGTTGTCTTCAAACGCTATTTTCTTCTAACTCCTGCATCTGTGGAATTAACAGAAGGATTGATCCCTAAGTGGGAAGGAAGCCTTTCAAGGATTATTGGAAGTGACTTTGAACTGAACTTTGGACGCTATCCTGTGGTGAATTCAACCCGTATCTAGCGTGAGCCTCGTTCCGTCCGGGATAAGTCTCCCTTACTAATTTTCCCTTCCCTGTCGTTTTGTTCTTCAATTCAAATCCATCAAGAGGCTTCTGGATTGTTCTACCCAGAGATACAGGTCAGTGTGATCATTCCTGTCATTATCTAACTCATCATACTCAGGTTGGAGCAGTTATTCATGATACTTTAATTTGTCCTAGGCTGGATTACTATACCTTACCCACGCCCTTTCCAGTGATCCATCGCTCTGCCTGTTTTATCAGCCAGAGGGTTGTATCATTTGGAAGGTCTTTGTTGACTTCACGACTATCAAGTCGGGTGAACAGGGATCCGGAAGACCCTACCTCCTGTATCCTTTTGAATATCGTATCCTTTTCAGTTGATACTTTGGTGCATTCTGACAGAGAGTCATAATGCCCTCTGGCCATCACATTGACAGAGGCGCCTGTGTCAACGAGCACTGGGACTGGGGAGTGGTTGATCTCCACCACACATCTCGGCTGTCTCCTGCTTTTTCCTTTGAGTATTCCCACGCTTGAGACGAAAAAGATGTTCTCCTCGTCTTCCTCTTCGGCTCCTTCAGGATGGGACTCGACTTCACCCTGTTCTACCTGGGCAACACTGGGCTGTTGGCTCTGGCGCGGAGTCCACGTCCGTGCCTGACCTCTCGGCACCATCACCGGCATGGCTGCACGACATACTCTCGAGAAGTGATCGGCCAGTCCACACCTCCCACAGGTTTTTCCAACCGCCGGGCATTCTGCCATGTGAGGGAGGTCGTACCCGCACTTCTGGCACGACTCCCCGGCTCTTCCTGCCCTGTCTCGGGGTCCTCCACCTGGGCGTCTCACTCCTCGGCCACCCCGCCACACGACACACACCTCCTCCGACCTCACTGACCGAGACCCTGCTTCCATCTTGTTGGCTCGGGCTTCTGCTACCTCGTGGCACCTGCCCAGCTCCAGTATGCGGGGCAGTGTGATGCCCGGCTCTCTCAGGACTTGCCTCCTGAGCTTGCCAGAGGAGCATGCCTGGATTAGCATCGTGCGTATCATGTCGTCTGCATCCCCCCATGCACATCCGAGGGAGAGGCGGCGTAGGCGACCATAAAAAGTGTCCAGTGTCTCTTCTTCCTTCTGCTTAGCCGAGAGCATGACGAACCTCTCATAGTCCACGTTTGCAAGGGGAAGGAAATGTGCAAGGAGTGCCGCCTTGGCCGCATCATAAGAGTTGTTGATTGGTGTAAGCGATTCAAATATCTCCTGGACTGCAGGCCCTGCAGAGTACAGCATGGTGGCAATTCTGCTGTCATCATCCGTCACCTGAGCAGCCCTGAAATAAATGTCGAGGCGACTCACCCATCTTCTCCATCGGGGCCCCATGCTCGAGGGTGGGCCCGATGCATCGAACTCCGGGATGGGCTGCAAGGCGGCATGGGCCGCGGGTGTTCGTGCTTGAGCCATGATGGGAAATCCTGGTTGTCCAGGTGGCGGTCCTGCAGGGGCTTGAATCACCGGAGGTAGGACGGCCTGTTGTTGAGCCGCTGCCTGGCCACTATCGCGGGGTGGTGACGCGGCTGCAACACCACTGTCTGAATCCTCAGAGTCACCCATGGGCTTGAGCGCACAGGCACCCCCACCTACTGTCCTGAGGGCGGCAACTCAAACTCCCACCATCATAGTGCGACTCACCCCTTCCTTTCCGGGCACACCAACAGTTCAAACAGGGGGAGGCTTCCGGACAGGGCACCAGTGGATGCACAAAAGACTCAGATACCCAGAGCAGCCAAGCTTGATGATGAAGAAGACAAAGAAAAAAAACCCACGGCACTCTGATGATGAAGGGGACAAAGAGAACACCGTGGATCCACCTTGCCGCAATCCAAAAGGACCTGGGAGTTCCAAAAATTGAGCCGAGGCGATGGATTGGCCTAGACAGGCCCTGTCATGTAAGTCCTTCTCCTGGCTTTCACACGACGTAAGAGTCCCAAAACTGGGTTAAAACCCACAAACCAGACATGGGCGTGCAGGGTAGACTTCCTGCTATAAATGTATCCAAAAATTAGGCCCGTGTTGACTTCACGCTCCAAACCGGAGCCTTGTGAAGTTTCACGGCCTCCAAGACAAAATGGCCGCCGGCCGCGTGTGCGTCCCGCGACCCGGCATGAAACGAACGAATGTCCGTTCCGCTTCGTTCAAAAATTATCATCAAAAGATTACACCGCCGGGCCCGGGTCTCCCTCACCACTCGTCGCCACTGTTGGGGGCGGGTCGGAGCCCCCACGCGGTCCCGTAAGCCCCCACCACATGAAGGGTTCACACGGGCACCAGTCCTTCGTGTTCGGGCTTCCCGGTCGCTCTGATGCGGCCGGGAACGCCCCCTTTATTTATACACAGCGCGGCGGCGTGACACGTCACGCCGCCGCGTAAGCCCGTCATCAGGCAGCGCCACACCAGTGTCCAACTGTGTTTGTGAGCGGGAGGGGGCTCACAGGGATACTTTGACCACTGCAGACCTGC
Organism: Ambystoma mexicanum; assembly: GCF_040938575.1. Classification (NCBI taxonomy): domain Eukaryota; kingdom Metazoa; phylum Chordata; class Amphibia; order Caudata; family Ambystomatidae; genus Ambystoma; species Ambystoma mexicanum. Next base: position 692,554,276 of record NC_090926.1, on the reverse strand, counting down.
AACAGTGATGATGCAGGTTCCATACATGCATATACACAAGATGCATGGTTACAGGTTACGCAGGTGACAAGCAGTAGTAGTTTAGTTACTGAAGCCTGCTCGGTTACAGAGTTACAGGTATAGGACAGAGAATACAGAAGTTCTTTAGTAATTTACATAAGGTGATGCTCAGAGGATTATGTGTTAAGTTTGTGCAGTTGATGTTTGTTCTTCCTGTGTAAACAGCCATGTTTTAATGTGTTTTCTGAAGGTCCAGTAAGAAGTTTCAGACCTTCGAGGTACTGGTAGGTTAAGTTTCGCTGCTACCATTGTGAACCTACTTCCACCCTCATTCCGCAGCTTGAAACGTAGGGTGACAAAGCAATGTTTGTAGGCTGAGCGCATAGGTCTGTTGGAGTATTTAGGTGTGCATTTATCTATGAGGTATTTAGGGGCTTGCTTGTGTAGGCATGTGTGGGTTAATGAGTGTTTTGAAGCTGATTCTCTCCTGGATAGGTAACCTGTGAGTGTTCCTTCTGATCGATTGAAATATGGGACTTTTTTGGAATGTTGAGAGCTGCTCTCGTTGTGTTATTTTGGATAACCTAAAATGTTTTATATTCTGGCTCTTAGTGCCAACATAAAGGGCATTGCAGTAATCCAGTCTCGACAAAATCGGATCTCTCGCAAGAGTGATGCAGCTGTCAGGTGAAAGGAAGGGCCTGTAGCAATTGATAAGCTTGGATGTGCCTGCTGCAGCCGAGGCTGTGGCATTGACTTGTCTCGTTAGGGTAAGGGGAGAGTCGAGGTAAAAACCAAGGGGTTTTACTTCTTTTGAGACTTTAATGATGTTACCGTCTATGTTGGAGGCGTCAAATGATTTAGAGAGTTTGTTGAGACAGGGTTGGGCGCCAATGAGGAGCAGCTCAGTTTTGTCATCATTCAGGCGCAACCTGTGTTGGGCTATCCATGCTTGGATAGTAAGGTAGATGGTGTTTAGCGCTTTGGTGTCATTGTTGTAGGAGCCGGTGATGGGTATGAGGATTTGGGTGTCATCCACGTAATTAATGTAGGTGACCCCCAAATCATAAAGCCGGTCGAATGAAGGCTTAATAAAAATGTCCTATAGTGTGGGAGATGCGCTGGAGCTTTGAGGTACCGCACAGGTCACTGGTGCTGCCGCTGAGATAGGTGAGAGGACTCTCATAGTTCCATCTGAGAGGAAGGGTTGTATCCATTTGATAGCTTTGGGTGAGAATTGGACGACTGAGGGTAGGTGGTTACAAAGTATGCTATGTTTTACTAGGTCGGACGCTGCTGATAGGTCTAGCAGGAGGAGAAATGCTAGTTTGCCATTGTATTTCAGCTGGTCCATTTTTATTTTTAGATCAAGGATTGCTGTCTCAGTACCATGTCTAGGTAGGGCGGAAGCCAGATTGTCGACTGCCTAGTAAGTTGTTAGTTTCCAAATGGTTTTGAATCGGGAGATAGGGTGCTCTGTCCAGAATTTTGAGTAAGAATGGCACTGTAGTTATCGTTCGATAGTTAGTCGTTACGTTTGGGTCCAGTGTGGATTTTATTTTTAGGAGTAGGAGAACCCAGGCGTCTTTGAGGGTGGTAGGGACTATGCCAATCTCGAAGTAGGCGTTGATTAATTTGGTGATGTTGGGTGTCAGTTCAGTCGTGCAATCTTTAACGAGAGAGGCTGGACAGGTGTCTTCCTGACATCTGGAAGGTTTAAGGCTGTAAATGATTTTGGCGGTTTCGGTGTTTGAGATCGGAGCAAATGCAAAAAGGTGCGTCTGTGTGAGGGATGACCTGGCTAAGCGCAATATCATGTTACTATCCTTTTCCACTCCGTTTCCTTATTTCACCTTTTCTGTTATCTCTTTCTTTCATAAATGGATCTGTTTCAGTTCTAGGCTCTTAAGCTCTCCCTCAACTCTACCCACTGCCCAGCATAACAGTCGTAACATGGGCAGTCAGGTACTGCCCCCACCCAATCCGGTAAGCCCCCTTTCACCTTTCTCTGTTCCTTTTATTTATTTACAGCCAGCTCTCTTTTACTTATCTATTCCTTGCCAGGATACTTAGGCCCCATTCCCTGAACCTCCCAGAGTCTCTTGGTCTGGGCGAAACACATTGGCAGGCGCCGCTGATGGGCTGCAGGCAGTGCCCTTATGCTTGTCATTTTCCACCAGTCCAAGCTGGAAGCCGACGACCACGGGGGGGTGCCCCTCCTCTTTGTACCGTGCGCCCTCCCACTGTGTTAAGCTACCAGGGGGCTAGTAACCCTTGGTACTTTTTACCCTCCCTCGGGAGGTTAGTTTAGCCAATGCACGATCACCTGTGACACAAAAAACACAATTATTCGATAACGAAAGAAATTACATGTTAGGGTGAGTTGGGTGGGACAACGCTGACCTGCTGCAGGGGGAGCGGGCATGCAAATAGACAGCTCACCCTGCATGGGCACTAGTTATAGTAATTATAGGGACCATGTTTATGTAAACGCAACACCCCCTTAGTCCATAGTATTCCTCCGCTGCACCCATACACACTCCATTTAGAAATGGATGACTACCAGGGTCTTAGCAACCCTCGCATAACTTTAATGGGTGAAATGCACACACGCATAATAGCACCTCCCAATATTTTGGACTCTAGTCCCTCCAAGGGCATTCAACCAAAAGTTTTGGGACCATAATTATGGTGAATGGCGCAATAGCAAATGACAAAATTAATGAATACATTGCTTTTTCTCTACATCCTGCCAGCCTTAAACATGATCTGAGATACATACACGCAGCTGCCATTTATACACAGTGAACAATATCCTCACAACCCTTTTCCTTTTGAGAGCTTTATTTCATGGATCCTGCAGAACACCCTCCTCCATCCATGGGCGGTGCTTTCCTGGCCTCTTAGTGTTGTGATCTCCCCTTTGAATAAAATACATACCCAAGTGTCCTCACCAAACTACATAGTACCATGATGGCAGTCAGTATTTCGGTAGTCTTTCAACTTGACTTAACACCTCTGGCTTTGCAATTTCCTCCCCCTTTTGTTCACTAAGATCACTATTCCATTTTTGCAGAGCCATGTGCAATCAGGCTCTCAAATTCCACTTTATATCACTCTACATAACGCATCCCCTCCACTGTTAAGTTCCTGGGAACTTTCTCATACTTTTGCTAGGTGTGTAGTATCGTTTCAGAGAAGGAGCACAACAACATGCAACATTTTTGAGAGTGGGGGGTTTAAACCTGATGGTACATAGGCTACCTTCAGAGATTTTGTGGGGCCCTAGACAAACATGCTCACATGGGACCCTATTTCCGTTCTTCCAAATGGAATGTTTTGTGGATATCCAGTGTCCAATTGACAGCAAATGGTGCATTTTAAAACACATTGCCGAAAAGGTGATGGAATTTAAAGACTTGCACATTTTTATTGGTGCCTACAATCTGGTGTGTGGCTAGCTTTGCTAGTTTGAAGTTCATGGGGCACATTCAGCTGAAGTGTACCATGATTTCTTACAAGCCTGACTGGTGGTACAATGGGAGTCTCTGCGAGGTGCCAGTGGAAGGCCCAGGTTAATTGACTATGCTACCATCCTTCACTCCTAACTATACAGTCCATAATGAGGTAAACCAAAATGATATCTTCAACATCATAAAAATTAGCCCGATCTGGATGACAAAACAGAGGTTGCAGACACTGCCAGCTAACAATTATTTATCTTATTCTACTAAATGATCCAGCACTTGCTTGAACTACTTACTTATGCCTGGCCTTGGCCATAGAATTAAGTTGGAATATTCTTAATATTTTGTTAATTTGTTTGAGTGTTTTTGGAGTGCAGAATTTTATTAGAAGTGGCATTTGGTCGGGGTTATAGAGCTCTTTATACACCATCTGGTATCTTGGAGCTTTTCACCTTTGCACATGCAGGAAAAAGTAAGCCCTGCTCCGGTGTGCCTCTAGCCGCCATTCCCTGCGCCTGAATATTTACTTCAAGCCGCACAGAGAGCGCACCACGCTCGTTCAGCCCTCTTCCCTCAACTCCCTCCAGGCTCCCTAGCACCACCCTCATCAGCAGGGTTTGGACCCGTTGCAGTGACCAAACCCGGAAACCAGTTCATACGAAAACTCACCAAAGAAGCCTTGCTCAGGCAGCTGGCTAAGGCCTAAAGACAAAGGGCACCTTAATCACATGTTTGCCTGTTCGCCCTGGGCACCCTGCAAATCTGTCTACTCCTACAATCGGGTAAGGTGGTAAGGTTTGGGAGCACAACCAGTACTGTGCTTCTGAAATCTTGCTATTACTTTATCACAACCATTCGATTTTTACCATTGTTTTGAATCTAGCTGCCTTGTGAAGTTTGCCACCGTGTTAAATCCTGCTGCACTCTGATGTTTGCCATTGTGTGGAATCCAGCTACCCTTTGAAGTTTGCCTCTGCTTTTAATCCTGCTGCGCTCTGACGTTTGCCATTGTGTTGAACTTAGCTGCCCTATGAAATTTGCCACTGTTTAAATCCAGCTGCCTCTTTGAATTTGCCTTTGTGCTGAATCTAGCTGCACTGGGAGAATAGCCACTACCTGGAATCTAGCTGTGCTCTGAAATTTGCCACTGTTTAATCCGTCTGCTTTCTGAAGTATGCCACTGTTTTGTATCCCGCTGCCATTTGACTTTGCCACTGTGTTGAATCTAGCTGCGCCCTGAAGTTTACCACTGTTTTAAGCCCTGTACGTTCTGAAGTTTGCCACTGTTGGAAACCTGCTACTCTTTCAATGTTTGCCACCTTGTTTAATCTTGCTGTGCTCTGAAGTTTGCCCCTGTTTTAAATCCTTCTGCCCTTAGAACTTTGCTACTGTGTTGAATCTAGCTGCACTCTGAAGTCTGCCGCTATTTAAATCTAGCTGCCCATTGAACTTGGTCACACTACAATCTTACTGAATTAGGCAATGCTGCTGTTGAACTTAGCCACACTAGAATTGTAATTGGGCTAGATCGCACTACTACTGAAGTTAGCCACTCTAGAATTAAACTGAACCAGGTAACGCTGCTGATGAACATAGTCAAACTAGATTCGTACTGAATCAGGTAACACTACTGCTGAGTTTAGCCACCCTAGAACTGGAATAATCTAGATAACACAGCTACCGATCATATCCACACTCAAATTCCACTGAATCAGGTAACACTCGAAGTGAATTTAGCCACGCTAGAATGTGTACTGTATTTAGTCAGACTAGAACTTTAATGATTAAGAAAATGCTGCCTTGAATTTAGCCAGGGTTGAATTGGACTGTACCAGCAAGGTAGACCCCACCGCATGTCGCAACGTGACAACAACTTAACCCGACATAAAGGAAGCAATCAACCCCGGAAGGCACCCGCCCCTGGAAAATATCTCAAGCCCAAACCCAAGATCAAGGTGGAAATACAAGCCATTACAACCCCACAACCACAGCGAGACAGACATCACGGAGTTACAGCACACATATCTACTACCGATCTCAGAAAAAGCAACCAACCCAGTAGGGCACACTCCCTGGAACACCTCACAAACCCAAACTCTAGACGTCAACGTAAATCTAAGGAAGGCATGGTATCAAACAGTAAGACAGACACAAGTGATCACAGTTCAAGGGTGATTATTGAACTTCAATTGGGTTTGAAAAACGCCTTTCTAATCCTAAATCTGAAGATGGGAGCAAGCTACGACTATCAAACAATAATAACGCAGTCCTAGTAGTCTGTCAAAATAAAAGGGCCTATACTAAATAACCTATTGCCAATCCTTACTTCTAAATACAAATAGTGTGGTAAACAATGTTATGCAAAAGAAAAGTGTTCAATAAATGATATGTCAGGATATGCAAGCCGTTGGCTCCCTTCCCCACGTTTTCAGCAAGGGACACGGCAGCACACTTGAGCTTAGCACACTCTGTGGCTTCTCGAGCATGAGGATGCAGTTCAAAACCTCAACCAGGGCCTTCTGTGCCAAAGTCTCTTTGCCATTCAAAGTCTCTTATTTCAGAGGGCCTGATGCAACACACCAAACGTTAAAGTTCTGTTCTTCTTAGGATTTCACCTGTACATCTTCTCAGGTGATTTACTGTTCACCGCCGGTCCCCTTCTGCTGGGCTCAGACCCAGTTTAACACAAAACCATCAACTGGTCTCCCTTTGCCAGGCTCGGACCAAATTGATCAACTTTTCCAAACTTTCCTTATTTAAGCCCTGCCCACCTTCTTAGCCCTACTTCTTCCTTTCTGCTCTTAACTCTTGGATCAAGGGCATCTCTCGCCCGGGTGTCTGAAGCAGAGATGCCTGAGTGTGCGAAGCGAAGGGCAGAAGAAGAAAAAGGGCAATTCCTGTTTGGACAGCAGGTAAGTATGCACCAACATGTGTTTACTCCCTCTGTCCCCAAAGGCCATCCCCACCATCATCAGCTTCTCCTGTGCTGGGGTGAGGACAGGTGCTCCACGGCCCACCCCCTTCCTGTAATGTCCTTGTGCCCGCCCCCCGCTTGCCAGCTCTCTTCTTCCCTCTTCCCTTCTCCCTTATCCTTTCTGCCACCCCCCACCCCCACACCTCTTTAACTACAGGAGTTGTCTCGATCCACTATTGTCTCACCATCACCGACCTGTTGCCAATGCTTTGATTTGACTTTATGGACACATTGACTTGTTGTTTCACTGTCTCAACTCTCATGCTAGACCTCCCCAGTATCTCACATTCGGGGTGGCCCCACATCATTTGCTGTGCCCTTCTTGATTCCTTGCCTACATTCTCTGTTCCCTGCAACATTGTGTGTTTTACTGACCTCTGCAACTGTATTCACTCTCCCTTCTGCTTCTCTGCTCCTTTTCACTGTTTCTCTGTTCTCTCCCTTCTCCCTCCCCCACCCTCCCTTTCTTTTCTATGCACTTATTCTTTCAGAATTGTTTCTTGACCTAGTATGATATCAACAACGTTTGTCTCCTCACCCCCTCCCATGTTCTCCTCCTCCCCTTCCAGCACTATCTGAAATGTCATCAGGCATAGTACGATAGTCGCTTGTTTTGTTCCTCTCCCTCCTTCTCATCCCTTCTTCCTCTCCTCTTGTAAAATTCCGGCTCTACCAGAAATGTCGTCAGGCCTAGTATGGTAGTTGCCTGTCTGTCTTTGCACTTGCTCTATCGGAAATGTCGCCAGGCTGAGTACGATTGTTAATTTCACATTCTTGTTGTTCGTGGCCTGTAAGAATTTCATTGTATTTTTCCCTTGTTCCCTCACTTGCTGTGAAGCGCATTGAAACACATTGTGTATAGGCGCTATATAAATAAACTATCATATCATCAAAATCAAAGACTTTCGACAGTGTACAGGATTTTGCTCGTCCCGTCGCAGGATCACTTCCATTTCCAATTATTTATTCTCTTCTTGATATAACCTTTTTTCTAACTTTCACACCCTCAACAAATGCCTCACAGACATATACACCTTGATGACAATGACAATCGACAATCTCAAACTAAAACAGGAATAATCCCCCCAGAATATAACGCATCACACACAAACCTGAGCTGGCCACCATGCTGTCATGAGAGGACAAAGGCAGTGAACATGGCAAGGGAAATGTGCACAAGATCACACAGTGAATACTAATCTATTCTATGGAATCTTTCGATAGCACCAACACGCCCGAAGGCCTCAGAGCGCTCATAAAACATACAACAAAAACACAAGTAACCCTACAATGGAATCAGCCTTGGTGCATTTAATCAGTTCCAGTAGATGGGTTTTCAAGCCTGTTTTAATTTGTGAGATCTAAGGAATGGATCTTAGTGCACATGGTAATGCATTCCAGGCAATGGGGGGCCCATGAATCAAAACTGGATCCGCCAATCCTCTGAGAAACGAGGTTGAGCCAAAAGATTATCCTTATTTGAGCGCCCAATAGGAGCTCTCTTAATCCGAGAGCAAAGGTAGGGTGGGCAGTCATTCGACTGACATTTATAGACCAAACTAGAGGTCTTAAATTGTATTCTCTGTGAGACAGGGAGCCAGTGCAGGTTCTGACAGGACACTGGGCCCTTCGGTAAAGTCCACATACTGCATGAATTGCTCTGTTCTGAATCAGTTGCAGCTTCTTTAGGTTGGCTTGAGGGATGCCCGCTAAAAGACTATTGCAGTAGTCAAATTTGGTGTTTATTGTTGCTGCTGCAACCAGGGCCCTATTTTCCTCCGACAAATAAGGACGAATCTGCCAAAACAAATCCGTCATATAGTCGCATGATGAATTCAGATATGCAACGTGTTTTGAGTAACTTTGAGTCAAACAACATGCACTCGGGAACCAAGACACATGTACACTAAAACCCAGGATGTGCAAGTAGAGTGTGATAAGAATACAAATATACGAAAAAGGATGTGGGGTAAGCACAGAGAAGCTCCTTGTGATTACAAAGAAAGTCTGCAAGCTCCTTGCCCACAATTGCTGTTACAGGTACTGTCAGCGCTAAGCCCACATAGAGGGCAAGCAACAACAAGTGTCTGTCAGCTAACACTCTTGATGGTATTGTATAAGTTAACTTAAAGACATTACTCAAAAGGACGTGAAATGCCACCTGAAATGTCAGCGAAGCCCACAAACCCTGTTGATCAAACAGAGACCCAGAAAGGCTATACCAGCAAGGGGAGGATAACTTAATACATCAGACTCCTGACAAGGGACAAGTAGGAATAGTGATTACATAATAGTGAGGAAAACATAGGCATTCACATAGGAGCTGGCTACAACAGCACACCCCACCTAACAATCAACAGGGAACAAAGGGAGAAGTGCAAGGGAAAACCTGGAACAGACTCCAATAGAAAGTACAGGAACAGGGGAAAACGAAATTACAAGGGCAAAACCTCTCCACTCAGGGAAGGAAAGGCAAACTGGGACAAAATACTAAATCTTAAATGAGGATTGAATAAAGGATCAAGATTTCACTGCTGAATAGGGCAAAGTCAAAGGAATAAAGAACACAGATGCACTGGGCTGCACAGAAAAAAGAAAAGCACTGGGAAGTGCTAACTGCAAAACCGAGGAAGACGGAAAGGGAATCCAAGAAACAAAAATAACTAATAAGCACACTAAATTCACAATCCAGGGAAAAGGGAACAAGAAATTAGAAAGTAGGAACTAGACACTAAGCTAAGAACGAGGAACAAGGGACCAGTCAGAACAGGAACACTGCATCAATGACCAGTGCTAGACTGATGCAAACTGAGCCTGGCTAATGATCACACGTCTCCGGTGTTCTGCTTGCTGCACCTGCCAGCCACAGGTGCTGTTTATCCGCCACTCAACCTTGTCCTGAAAGGGTAGAGATGAAGCAGTGGGCCAGGCATTCTGGGAAGCTTAGTTTTAGGATTAAAGCAGCATACTGGCTGCCAAAAACCTGCAATGGATCCGGAAGGGAAGTAACAATGAAAATAAGGTTTTACCACTCCCAATTCAACACAGCACTGTCGTATGAGGTCTGGAAGGAAAGTCCAGTAGGCAATAAACCCAAAAACAGGCCCCCAAGTGTCAGGAATGGGAGAGAAGGGAGAAAATTGTGCCACATGCATGGGAACCTAACCAACACATCTTCCATAATAAAACTGTCCTCGGAATACTCATGGACAACAGATACTCCCCTAGCTCACCTTCCCACACAGAAAAGGGCTCAAAATTAAAACTGGATATGTTGCATTCTGACACGCCCACTGGCCCTTTGGTAACAATGGAAACACATCCATTGTGTGTTTCCTTCCACCGCTTCAGGTCATCTTTCTAGGTTTCCGCCATATATATTTCCGCCATACTACAACAGCGGTCTAGCTGTTCCTTTCCTTTGCACTGCTGAGGCGTAACGTTGCATAATGATGTCATCCAGGAAGCTGGTACTGATTGCAGAGCACATCAAAAGCGGCATCGACGCTGGAACCAATACGTCGCTACTCCTTCATTTCCCAGACGCTCCGTAAATTTTGTCCTTCTCTTTATTCTGGTATCCGCCTTTGCTTCAGTTCTAAGCCTTCCTTGTTGTATTGCTACAACATTCCCAAACTGGACAATCCCTGCTCCTTCTGCTATCCAGACTCCTCAAGCCTCGTGGCCTTTGGGATTATAAGAAGTACATCTACCTATGTATCTGTGAAGACAGCTCCACCAGTCTTCATGGTTTTCTACCCCAGCAAGGGTTCCCTGAGACCTCTGTTTTCCTGTGTTTAATGTATAGGTGACATCATTTTTGGGCCAGTTCTCATTTTCTTCAGGTTTGATACGTATTAATACAGGTCAGTGGTAAATACTGTGTATTATTGCGTGTAAAATGACAACAGTTAGCAACGCTTTTATCACCTTAATGGATCAAATGCAGCAGTACGTTGCTGCAGTCCAGAACCTCACTGTGGCGGTTCAGACCGAGAAACATGAAAATGTGGCTTTATGCCAGCAAATTAACAGAGCACCGGGACCAATGGAAATTCCTCCAGGTCCTTCACCAGGGGGCAAGTTTGATGGCAACCTCCATAAATTGAAGGAATTCCTGGATGCTTGCACCTTCAGTTCACGTTTAAGGCTGCTTATTTTCCTACTGACCGTGACAAGGTCGGATAAATGATCTCAAACCTGGCTGGAGGGGCATTAGTCTGGGCTACACCATTAACAACCAATAACCCAATCCTAGAGTCTAACCAGGGTTTTGTTAATAGCATCAGAGCTATGTTTGGTCGCCAGGAGATAACCGTATCTGCCCAAGATCAACTAATTAGACTTTCAACAAGGTACCCTGGACATATTAGCATATGTCACTCATTTCAAAGATGCTTGGCCAGACGATGCCCTAATCACTTTATTCAAGAGAGGATTGTCGGAGGAATTAAAAGATGAGGCTTCTCGGGTTGCTAGACGTGCTAATTTAGCCAAGATGATGTCCTTGTCCATTCAATTGCACTATTGTCTCCAAGAAGATGTAATGCAGAAAAGGGTGTTCGCCTCGTCAGACCATGTTAGTACCCCACCCATTAGTAAAGAGCTGTGACCAGGAAGAGCATATGCAGTTGGGGATCCCTGAGGGTCTGCTTTCTTCTGAGCAAAGATCGAGAAGATGTACACAGAGGCTCTGTATGTATTGCACTTCAAAAGAAAATGTACCCCATTATTGCCCCATCGCCCCTCTCAGGGCATCGGGAAATGCCAGCTCCCAGTCGTAGAGGGAACCACGATCAGGGAAAGTCATTTAGGTTTCCCTGATAAGGATCTCCTTGACACTTCACAATCTATGGTTGTAATTAGTGTTTCCTTTACCGGATCTTGTTTTAGTAAATGGGCCTGCGTAGCTTGATTGTTGTGCAGCTGGCTTCTTTATGGACGATCACTGGGCTAATGAGAAGGGTATAGTTTGTCTCCTAAAAGACAACATTGTCCCAGTGGAAGGAGTTGATGGAACTCTCTTGGTTTCAGGTCCCATCAAAGAACAGACTGCTCATTTAACTATGTCTATCTCCACTCATTCTAAACAAATTACCTTTGACCTTATTAAAGCCGCTCATTATCCAGTTATTCTAGGCTTACCTTGGTTACACTGCCACAATCCCTTTATCAACTTGGCAGCACATCCACTGTTCTTGGGATCTGAGTTTTGTATCTCTCATTGTTTCATCAAGGTATCTGTTGGTTTACACTGCTCTAGGCAAACAGCAAATTCAACTTCCCCTTCCACAGTGGTTGACAATATTAATATGATACCTGAACCATGTCAGGAATTCCAAGATTTCTTTTCGGACATCCAGTTCAAGACTCTCTTAGATATGTTGGTCCCTTTTTGGTTCAGGCTACCAGGGGGCCTGTGGCATACAAGTTGAAGGGACCCCCGTCTTGGTCCCGGATCTATCCTGTGTTCCATGTCTCCCAGCTAAAGAGGCATGTTCTGGACTGTTTCCAGAGACCTGAGCAACCTTGTCTGCCTCCGGTTGACACTGCTACTGGTCCTGAATTTGAAGTCTCTGGCATCTCTGACTCTTGGTATATACGAGGAAGACTACATTGCCTGGTGGATTGGAAGGGGTCCGGGCCTTCTGACTGCACTTGGGAACCTGCATCCCAGGTTCATGCTCCACGACTGGTCTGTTTCTTTCATTGGTGGCATACAGGGAAATCCGGGTCTCCTTCTCTACAGAGGAGCATACTGTTGCATCCCGACTCGGCTGCTGGTCCTTATGGCAACAATGAAAACTCATCCATTGTGTGTTTCCATCCACTGCGTCAGGCATTCCTGCTGCATTTCCTCCATGCTACAGCAGCGGTCTAGCTGTTCCTTTCATTCGCGCTCCTGAGGCCGGGACATTGCGCAATGTCATCCAGGAAGTGAAGGTACGACCCTAAACACTCAAACCAGAAAAAATAAAACCCACTAGGGAAAAAGGCGAAGAGATTCTTGCAAGGATTACAAGTTTTAACTATGCAAAAAATGGGTGTGCCAGCAAAGAACTCTGCTGCTCAGGAATGTTCTGAGCAAAAAAAGGTGGAAGCAAGTGCTTAAAAAGGGGCACTGCATCATCAATATACAGTAAAAACCTGCACGGCTGGTTGTTGCGACCCTGTGCATGATCAGCAACCCCATGGGGGATGCCAGACCATTGGCCCCAGCCCCATCCATCTTCCAAGACGTGGGGTCAGCTGGGCTCATCGTCACCAGGGAACCAAGAACAAAAATCCAATTAAATGTTAGTCTAACCGTGCTACTCTTTGTTACACAGGGCACCTGGCATGATCATGAACTGGTATAGGGAGAGGCTCAAGGTTACTGGGACCCACACACATTTCACTCATCCCAGTTGCATTGTCTGGCGTCCAAAGCTTCCATCCTCTCTTTTGAACTATAATGTATGCCTCCCCGCACCTCGCATTACAAATCATGCCATTGTAAAGTACAGATTGGATGACCATTCTTTTAGATGGTTGTCTGATTTATGGTCTGTGGCCCTGTGGTCAGCTGGTTTCAGTGAATTAAGGGGTATTGGACAGTTGTAGGGGCTATCATTTGTAGTTGGCTCGGTGGGGGTTGGAGGACTGCTCTGGCATGGTTGTGATAACACGTACAGTGAGGTGTCTAGCACCGTCTCATGGCCAGGTAGGATATTTTTCTCAGGATAAAACGTATTGGTTATAGAACAGGTGTAGAACAAAGGAGAGTTTCTGTGGAAATGAACAGTGCGAGTCTCTCTCTTGTCAGTGCTTTGGCCTATTCAGGTTGTGCCATGAGATTTGCAGCCTCTGTCTGATGCTCTGCTCTGCAGGCCCAATGTTTCTGCCATAGCTACAAAATGGTGCACACCCAGTCTAAACATCTACAGTTCGTGTAATAATATGTCTGTGCAGGGTTTCTTAATACACCCCCTCCACTCCTGGCATATCACAGGTTTCTTCATGGGATTCTCCTCACCCTAAATGCCTAGGGAGGTGGGATGGATGCATTTCCTTCCCAACATTAACCCTTTAGTTACTTCTACATTAACAAACTCCCCCGTACTCATGCGTTCATTCTCCCTTCTCACTGCAGCCTCATATGGTGCACTTCCCGTTATTGGTATCCAGGCCCTACATATTGACCGCAAACTTTCTCCTGCTTGCGCATATTCTTCGGGTATTTATGTCATATAAATATATGAATACACCCCCCCCCCAGCCCCTGCTCGATCAACCTATACTTCCTCATAAATTTCAGGGTCATGGAGTGGGGCAATGATGGTGTAGTATAAGCGGTCTACTTCGTTACTTCGTCTCCATAGGGGATAGGAATCAATTGAGGAATGGCATTGTCTGTTTGTATTTCAGTATACATGTATAGCGAGGTGTATTTATTGGCCCCAATTGAAACCATCATCATTGCGCTATGTAAGGAACTCATGGTGGCAACAGTACAGACAGACACAAGTGATCACAGTTCAAGGGTGTTCATCGAACAATAAATGCAGGGTTGAAAAACACCTAACCTAAACCTAAAATGGGAGCAAGTGTCGACCATCAAATAGAAAATAAGGCAGTCCTTCTGGCATCTTGTTAAAGTAAAAGGCCTATACTAAAAAAAAAAAAACTATTACCAAATCCTTACAACTAATTATAAGAGTGTGGGATAGGGTTTCAATAAAGAAATATTTGTTCACAAATAATAAGTCAGGATGTGATTGCTAGGGGTCTCCCTTCCCCACGTTTTGAGCATGGGACAAAGTGGATCTCCTGAGCACAGCACACACTCAAGCTTTCTCAGCACGAACCCACAGTTCCAGATCGGCTATCAGGTTCTTCGATGGTAAAGTCTCTTTTCAATAAAAAGTCTCTTGCCTTCGAGGGCTTGATATGTTCAACAACAAACAAACAAACAAAAAGTTCTGTTTCACGTAGGTCTTTGGGTGACGGTTTCACCCCTGGGTCCCCCCTCTTTCGGGGGCGTAGACCCTTCACAAAATCATCTTCAACAAATCAACTAAACAGTTCCTTGCTCACGGAACTTTGGGTGATGACTTTCCACCCCAGATCTCCCTCTCTCGGGCTCAGACTCCTTTCAGACATCAGCCTAGTTCGCTGTGGCTTTTCTCACTTTCACAAATCAATTTCTTTTTAAGCAGTTCTTCGGGGCTTTGCCTCTTTTGTCGGCTTCCCTCTGTCGGGTTCACTCTCGGCAACTTTTTCAACCCAGTGTTCATACGCTGATTTTACCAAGCAGAATTTATATCCTTTAGCTTTGCAATCATCTGTCAGTCAAAGACTTTCGATGGTACAGAGGATTTTACAAGACCCCTGTATGACCTTTTCCCAAGGGCTTCTGGTTATGGTAGTGTCTTATCATCTGATAATCACCCAGTTTCCTGCATGAACACCCATGTGATGCCGGACACCCCTGTTATGGGTTTTCCCCCTCATTCCCAATAGTTCCTTTAAACCTTTCAAAGTTCAAATTTAACTGTTTGCTACTTTTCGTTCAACACAGTTCGGTTTCTTATCAACTCTTCCCCTCGATTCACTGGTTGTGATGAACTGCTTGGCTTTCTTCTCCTTCGAGTCAAAGTTGGTACCACGGAGACCAGCGTCCCTCCCCGGCTTGGTTATCAGCGGAGGAGGGTCTTGTGTACCATTGACACCTCCGGCAACACACACTGCTCTTTGTTTGTGGTGTTATGTTTCTGTCTGCGGAGGTTTCACTGGCCTTTATCGGAAAAGGGCAATGTCACTTCTCTCCTTGTCACCCTCAGTATTAGTCGTCTTTCACCTCCTCTTGAACTGCCGTGCTGAGTTAGCTCTCATGTTGTGCGGTCTGCCTTGCTCGTCTTGTGCTCTTGTGCTCCACCTTTTATCCCTGTGGGGGAGGGGAAAGGGCCATCAGGTTTGTGTGATTCTGGTCAATTGCCTGACTAAGCCTGACCCTTGTATTGAGACATGTCCTTTAAATGGCTCTGGTGTTAGTCTGTTGTCTTCCGTGTAGTGCAAAAAGGTTTGTGTCAGAAAAGTGAGACGGGGGAGGGCCAGTTTTTGGGAATATCCAACATGGTAAAATGGGGAAAAGGTGTCGAAAGAAGGGGGATACCGCGTCTCACCTGTCGGTGTCCCACTCCCCAAGGACCCCCCCATCCAGGTGATCCTCCCTCTAATAGCGATGGCCATGTCCTGGGACTAGCCAGGGAAACACCTTCAGATTTCTCAGAACTACTAGGCACTGCTTTGGCACAACACCAGTCCCATTTGGCAGGTGCTGAAGATGACCAAGATGAACACGATGATAGGTGCCAGCATCTTCACAATGGCTCCCAGCCAGGATGGAGCCCAATCGAAGGCGATTTCAAACCAATGGTACCTTTTAGATACTGTGAGAAACCAAGGGTGTCTCACCCGCTAGTCATCAGTGACTTGTCATCCAGGTGGCCAGGACATGGCCATTGCTTTTGGATCCAGTTCCTGGGGGTGGACCAGTGCGGAAGGATCACCTGGGTGAGTGGTCTTTGGGAGTGGGGGTGAGACAGCCGATTGCGAGACAAGGTACCCTCCCTATTTTGTTTATTCAACCTATCCTTTATTTCAGTATGATCCGAGATCCCAGCACCCCCCCCTTTTTTACACAAACACTGGGCAGAGGAAAAGGGTGACTGACAGTAACAACATTTACCTTGACACATCATACCAGCCATGTCCCGCTAATCGGGTCAGGCAAAGTCAGGCACTTAATTCTAGTGCATACACCTGATACCAATTCGCTCTCCTCACACAAATAAAATGCAGAATTCAAGACACACTGTGAGCAAGGCCGTGCACGAGAAAGAGCAGGGCTTCCGGGACGGAGGCACACCTATTGGAGCAGAGCAACGGACTAAGGTGCGAGAGCAGAGGGTCAGAAAACCCCAGAGTTCCCTACTAGAGGTCGTTGCCTCCGATAGGCCACGAGAGACACGCGGAGAAGGCCAGATCCCGCAAGTGTAAATTGCACTGTGTTTCAAGGACGCCAACGACCCTCCCAGGTGAACGGCAGAGTTGGGGAGGCGAGGCCAAGCCTGTGGTACTATCCTTGACTTGTGAATCGGAAAGCATAAAGCAAAGAAGAAACGCACACAGCCAGTGAGTTGACAAGCGACCTGAAAGACTGTTGTATGTTATTGAAATAGAAACATTTCTTCACAAGTGAAGGCTGCACGCTTGTGAATGAGACGCAAGAAAAGGCAGGCCTGTGAATAAACTTTGAAGTAAAAGGCTGTTGCGAGTTCAGTGATACTAAGTAACGGAGTGGTCCGGTGAAAGGAAGTAGCCCACTTAAGTCTCAGTGAAAGGTAAATTGTTGGAAGTAAGAAAGCGAATATAAAGTGAAAGAGATATGGAAAGGTTTAACTCCCAGAAAGGCAACAGTAAAAGTTGAACTATACATTTTGTGTCGAAGTGGTCTGAATAAGCTACGCACACTGGAAAGCCTTCGACATCCAAAAATGGTCAGAGCCTGACAAAGCGAGACCCGATGTGAAGTAAGCTTGGGAAGGGAGCCACCCCTTGCAAGTTTGTGTTGAACATTATCGTGAAAGTTCTGAGCCTGACAGGGGGGGGACCTTTGTGAAACCTTTGGTTAAAACATTATTTTGGAAGTCAAGAAAAGAGACTTAAACTTGGAAGGCCATACGGGCCTGTATCCACATTCGGGAAACTTTAACTGTGGTGGAAGCCGAGCCAGAGTGTGTCATCCTGCCTACAGGGACAAGTCTAACGTGGGGAGGAGAGCTGGTTCAACCACATGTATTGATTTGAACACTGATCTTTCCTTTTGGATACATTTCTCCTTTTATTAACTTTGTGTACGAGAGATATGACAGGCATTAGGCTTTGTTAGCTATGAGAAACCTGAAGGTGGCTCCTTGACTAGTCCCCTGAGGATCTGTCATCCAGGTGGCCAGGACACGGCCATTGCTATTGGATCCAATTCCTGGGGGTGGACCAGTGCTGGAGGATCAACTGGATTACGGATCCCCGGGGAGTGGAATTGGGACACTGATGGGTGAGACGCGGTAACCCCTTCCCTATAACACCTTTTCCCCTTTCCTCTAGGATACTCTGAAGTTCTACCCCACCACCCCCTTTCCAACACAAACAATTTCCTACACCGAGACAGACAACGGACCAACACCAAGGCTGTTTACCTGACATGTCCCAACGCAAGGATCAGGCAGAGTCAGGCAATAAACCATAATTATGCACACCTGACGTCCCTTTCCCTTCCCCACAAGGATAAAAGGCGGAGCACAAAAGCACACTTCGAGCAAGGCCGAACACACGAGGAGGCAGCTATTCCAGACCGGCAGTTCAAATGGAGGAAAAAGGCAGAGAGACCTGGAGGGACGACGAGGAGGGAATTACATGTACCCTTTTCATCTCAGACCCGCGAAACCTCTGAAAGGGAAATCTTAAGAACAAGAAGTCCAGCTGGCGTGTGGTGTGGAAGGTGTCAGCAGCACACAGGGCCCTCCCACGCTGATAGTCAAAGCGGGGAGAAGTGATTGCCGCTGCGGTGCCATACTTCACTCCCGAGACAAGAAACTCCAACAGTTCAGCAGAGCCGGTGTGTCGGAGAGGACATATAGTAAAACCGAGTTGTGCTGTGCCCATCGTTGCAGGTGGCAACCCTGTTGAACAAAGAACGTGTATATCTGAAATTTAAAGGAACCCTATCAATAGGTTCAGAAGCAGAGTTGTCAGATGTCACAGGGAAACCCATTCGAAGAACTCTGACTGAAGCCTGTTTGGGGTTGTGTTGTTGGTTGAAACTACGATGACCAAGAGGCCTTAGGAGAGGCTAGTATAAAGTGTCAAAGTGGTTCTACGAGGGTCGAGCAAAACACCTCGTACACTTAAAAGTCTTTGACACATGAGAGATAACAGATTGAACTGTGAACTGAGAGTAACTATAGTGATATACCAGAGAACATGGTGACGACAAATGTGAACCCAGCTGAGGGATGTCTACAATGCTGCCAAATGTGAACCCGACCGACTTTGCACCGATGCTCAGTGTTGATTGCCATGTGGACCAGTTCCCACCGCACTATCTGAAGCCATTTTGCATTGGCAGCTGCTTCTACGCCAGGTAGCAAGAGCGAAGCGAAAAAGGTTTCGGCCGAGCTGAACTGTCGGTACTCTTCAGGTTTTTCCCCAAGCAATGCGGCTGAGTCTTTTGATAGATAGTTTGATGATCTCTTCTTCCTTCGCAGTTGTTCATACTGCCTATTCCTGGGGAGGATGCAGAATTCTGGTGGCAGAGGGTTGTGTTCCTTAAACGCAGGAAAAACTGTTAGGGCAGAGTCAGGTATAGGCCCCCCTTTCAAGTGTTTTTCTTGGATTACTAGCAGCGCAGAGTGCAGTGTGACCAGTGAACAATAGCCCCTCCATGATGGTGGGAGGTCCAAGTATGCTTGTTGGCCACAGACCTAGTAATAGTCCTTTACTGCCACCGTGCTCTGGGATGAGGAGGGTCCTGTTGCACTTTCATCTGAACCGATAAAGGTAGTTCCTTCACTGTGGAAACAAAGTTCATATTTTTCTTCTCGATGCACTTTCACTGGTTTGTATATTGCTGCAATCCATGCTAATTTTGCAATGTTCTCTGTCCAAATCTGTGCACAGGTTGCATATAGTCGGGCCAGGAGTTCCTCCTTGTAACCTCATAGTCCTTCTGCCAGACAAGTGAGTGTAGTTTCTTGCCACTTGCTATTTGTGTATTTGAGTCCTTCAATAACTAAATACGGCTGCTGCAAGCATTTAATGTCTCTTGGGGTGTTGTTAAATTGCAGGGGATCTGGATCGATGAGCTCTAGTACTGTGTGTGCCTGGAAGGCGCCTTTGATCCTACATAGCACAAGATGAACCAGGCATTGTGCCTCTATAATTGGTACTTCCTGTGGTACTAATACCTTGGATGCCCTTGACGCGTGTGGGATTAGTGAACAGACGTAGCAGCTGCCATTTGCTGCAGTGGGGCTGTCGCTGCTGTGGATACATATGTTGGATTATTATAGCGCACTGCGTGGCGGGCAGTCAGTGGGTATATCCCTCTGCGCTCTATCGCTGCCCCGCCCTCTCTTCCTTGGCAATCACCATTGCTACCATCTATCCCGTCCCCTCCCTTACACTCTTTTGTGTCCTTGAACATTTTCCAAAGGTCTAGTATTTCCTTCCTTTTTTGTAATTGTTTCCTCTTATATTTAGCTGCTAGGAATATTGACATATTCTCTAGCATACCCATATTAGTATCCCTATACTCTAGCATCCCCCCTCCTCTTGTTTCCGTCACCTACTGCTTACAGTATTTTTCAAATCTGTCTCAATACAGCAATGGAGCCTTACACATAGAGGTTTCTCCTGCCATTGTAGTGATGGTCGCGCTCTTGCTGTTCTTACGCCTGTGCCAACACGCTGTGAAAAAAATAAAGTCAACTTTTCATCCTCTTAACCTCCTGTCAAAAAATCAAAAAGATACTGCCCCCCCCCTTTTTTTTTCTTCCCACACTTCCGCTCACGCACTCCGCACACTCAAACCATACAGCTAATTACACAGTGTCCCTCCTTGGGCCTTACTACACAATAAAAACACAAATAAAACAAGCTAAAATAAAAGCTAAAATAAAAACAACTACTATTCCCGAGCCTTCTAATTATACAGGGCTCCTATTCATTTCTTTTTTTCCTCCATTATACAATGCTTGTGGTACCACCTTCTCCCCTCTCTCAGGGAGGCTCCCTCCCATTCCATTTTCCTTTCCTTAATATTCTCCTTTAAAAATGAATAATACCAGGAGGATTCCAAGATGGCTGCCGACATTGTGAGGACGTGTCACTCTGTCCTCCGTTGGGCCCTCAAAAGCAGGCCTACGGGCTGACAATTTAAGGTGTTGTGTTGGTCCAGAAGTGACTCTCGCTAATCTGGTTAGCTGACACCTGTCTGGCAAGAAAACGGAGGCCACACCCCATAGCTAATATGCTTGGTGACCCGGTGAGAGGAGTTTCCCCTTCGGCTTGTGAAGCGTCTGCTGCTGACTAGGAGGGACGAGCCTGGTGTCTGCCGTAGTGTATCTGCGGCGGCGGTGCGACTAACATGGCAGTGGGAGCGGGCGCCGCGAACTGGGAGAGCTTTGCCGTAGCTGGTGTCGGAGAGGCGAATTGTGAGGGATAATCCAGCAGTGTCACTCTGCTACCCGTAACTCTGTGGAGAGGAGATCTGATCCACTGTTCTGCGAGGCGGTGAGTGTGGGGGGTTGGGGGAAAATAAGTTGTTGGAGCCCCCTTAGGGCCGGTGGTTTTGCCCCAACACCTGGGCTGCAGAGAGGCCCCTGCACGCCCCTCATTCAGTGAATAGAGGGAAGAGATCGATCAGGAGGAGGAGGAGGAGAGGAGTGGAGAGGGATGTGACTCTGGATGACTCCCTCTTTTGTGGCATCAGTGAACCCACATAAGGGGTGATCTCACCCCCAACTCACAATTGGCAGTAGCAGGTGCAGGGAGTGCGCTGAGGGGGCAATATGGAAGAGTGTTATGTGAACAATGTGAGGCAATCGGATATAGGGTGAGGAGTGGGGGTGCTTCTCTTTTGCCATCCGCTATTAGCATCTACACACTTCAGGGAAGTGCTCCTTGGCCCGGATCAGAGGCTCGGAAGTAGGGCTCAGATAAGATTGTCTGGCTTGGAAGTCGCAGTGTGAGTAGACTAAGTGAGCCCCGCGACAGCAGAGCGTACAGTGGGGAACACCTCACCCAGCAGGATTGGACATACTATGAGGGCCACTGTGGTCTGTCTGTATTTAAGTGGCACCTGGCTGTGGCACTGCAAATTTCTCAGAGGATTCAGTCTGGTTATCTGACTGGAAGAATGTGTACCTTCAGGGTCTCTGCCATCTCAGCCTGGTCGGTCTCAGGATTCTCTGCCCTCTGTTTCAGGCTTCTTTAGACTTCTACTCTCTTCCGGCATGCTGCGTTGTCTCCACGGCACTAGCAGATTCTCAGCGGGTGCACCTTCCTGTAACTGCGCGGTCCTTCTGCTTTGCTGGCTAGGACGGTCCTTCCATGCCTGTCCAGGTAAGAGCCTCTTCGCCTGCCCAGAAAGCGCTGCTGCAACGGCTCGAGTCCTTTGCTGAGCCTGAGCGTTCCCCGTACTTGCAGTTTCTCCAGGGAGGGCCTCTCTCTTTCCTGGTTTCCTGCTTCAGCTTTGAATGGGTCTTGCCCAATTAGCTTTCAGGAACAACTAGACTGTTCATTCAGGTTCTCATGAGTGCCCTCTATTCTTTCGCACTGCTTCTTCATCCCAGTACTGATCTTTTGGTCTTCCAGTGAGTCAATTGGTCTCTCCCTCGTCTCAGTACTTCAGGGACACATGCTCCTTGAGGAGTCCACACTCTTCCTCGTCCCAATACTTCCTATATTGTTGGCATGACAGAAACCTATAGGAACACAAGGGTATGAAGTGTGTTAGGTGGGCTTAGGGGATACCATGTTCTCCCCAGGTCATCACTAATCCCATAGGGGAATTCCCTCCCCATGAGATCCACCTGCTGAGTACCACCCCCAGGACTCATGGGAAGGGGCTCCCCTTAGGGGAGGAGTGACAATATCCAGGGATTCGCCACAGTAGACCAGTGGTGCACAACATGCGGCCTGTGGGCCAAATGCGGCCGTTCAGGACATTATTTATGGCCCTCCATGTCATATGAGTTTAATGATGAAGTGTTGCCAAGTCTGTCATATGTGTAAAGCCTCTGTGTTCCCCCTTTTGTCTTTGCATCACGATGCATGCATTTTTACATCCATTCAAGAACATGATTTCAGTCCAATAACACAAATAAATAAAACTGGTAATGGCGTTTAAAGGCAAGGTATCGCGTTACAGTATAAAAGTAAAAAGTAAAACCCTATATTTTTTTTTAATTCAAATTCGTGCACGAATGCCCCTACCACCTGCGCCCATGCATAGTTCGGCCTACTCTATGGAACTGTTACTTGTGTGGTACATTTGGTCTTCCAGCAGAACAAGTTATGCACCCCTGCAATAGACAGTGTAAAGATCTAAGTCTAGATGACGTGGTCAGATTTCTCGAACTTTAGTGTAAGACTGGCCACAGTATTCGGCACTCTATGCAAGTGATCATTCCCAGATAAATGATGCCACCAAAGTACCAAAAAAGTGAAATAAAGTGAGTGTTTCTATATAGCCTCACTGTCCTCTCTGTTTGTGAGCGAGCGCCTGGATCCCCTATGGCTTTGGCGCTATATAAATTATAAACATAACATGTAGATCGCTCTCTCTGCTGTTTAATTGATATTAGAATGATGTTTTCATGACTGTATTGTATTTCAGTGCATGAATATGCATTTTTTTATTATTATGCTTTATGCCATTTAGAAGCGCATTGACAACAAATTGTGGACCCTGATTTTGACTCTGGCATAGCACAACTAAACATAGCATGGCCTAACCTAACATTATATAAAATAGCATGCAAAGCATATGAGGGAATAGCAAATAATGTCACTCCTCCTGGGGGGGTCTCTCTGCCTGGCACAGCCCAAGTACTTCAGTGACTGGCGGAGGCAGGTCGGGAAGTTAATGCTAGTTTTGCTGCAGTTGGTTCCCTGTACCTGAACTGGATGGCTAGAGAGGATATATACTCTTCTGTCAGCCCTACCGGTAATCCAGGTATTGGCCCATTTTACTCCAGAATGCGCGCAAATGCTCTCAACAAAAAAAGTAAAACTGAAATATATGGGCCAAAGACATCTCCACGGATATTTTTGGATTAATGATACTAGCAGGGAAGTGCCACAAGAGGGAGCTGTAATGTTATTTTCTGGTCCGAAGAGGAACTTCATACATCATTTAACTAGCATGAGGTACTAGGTGCAAAGAAATATGGATTACAAAACAATATGTTTTTGGGTTGAAATGTATTTTTACTTCCCTAAACAAACCCACATTGGGAATGAAAATTAAACTTTGAAACCCCCAAAAATTATTTTACTTGCACCTTCAAAAATGGGGAGTCCAATACTCTCTCTTAAAAATATTATCTGGAAGTTTACCCCAATGATATTATGTGGTCTGGGCAAGTACTACTATAACGCAATTTAAAGCAAGAGCCCAAGGGCCATCCCGCAGAAGAGCAGACTCCTTTTATTCCCTAAAACCATCAAACATGCCCCATTGGGTATGGTGGTGTTCTGTTAAAAAGCTCATTTCATGGGGTTCCAGCTCTGACCAATTGGATGGCATGGAGATGTTTAACTGTGTGCCTCCAAAGTAAAGATGCCCACCAAAGAAATGCGGGCTTCAAGAGAAAGTGCGCAAAATATCATTGAGAATGAACCCTCATGAAGGTATTGGAATACTTCATCCATGAATCTCTGGAAAGTGGCTGGGAATTGCACAGTCCGAAGGGTATCATCAAATATTCATAGTGGCCCATCTGTTTTGGGAAGTCAGTCTTCCACTT
This sequence comes from Ambystoma mexicanum, assembly GCF_040938575.1. Classification (NCBI taxonomy): domain Eukaryota; kingdom Metazoa; phylum Chordata; class Amphibia; order Caudata; family Ambystomatidae; genus Ambystoma; species Ambystoma mexicanum. Next base: position 692,530,262 of record NC_090926.1, on the reverse strand, counting down.
GTCTCCCTTTTTTAGTCCCCCCAGATTATAACTCCCTCAGTTGTACAGTTTAATAAAAATGCCAGCCCCTCGTTTCTTTTCCAACAATGCCAGAATAGGAGGGAGTGGGTTCACGTTATGAATGGATATCTCTGAAGTCCAGCAGTCACTGACTCCCCCCACCCGTTTTAGAGAAGAAAAAAAGAGCTCTGACTCGATAAGTGTTGTGAAGTGCTTGGATGGGTGGAATGTGTGAGGTCAGAGAGAATGCTGTGAGGTAAGAATGTTGACGTATGAGTGAAGGAATGTTGGTGTGGAGAGGTTCCAGCCCAGGCAGTTGGAGATATGCAAGCCTGGGTGATGGAAGCCAGTGGGTTACTGTTAGCATCCTTTCGTCGTTGACCACCACACCCACCTTGGTTGTGCTCGAACCCCACCTCTGCTCTGGCACACCTCACAGCCCACACGGCCTATGCATCATGGGTCGCCTGTCTTGGGTTGTAACTCGCATATAGCCCTCTGGTGACAGCTGGTGACTGGTCCTTGTCCAAGGCGTTCTTCCCCCTGAACCCCCCGTTGCTGCAGGGGTCCTTATTTTTTTCCTCCTTCTTGCAGTCTGCTGAACAAGACTCCCCCCCCCCCCCTCCCCTGCAGCATTCTTTGCAATGCAGGGCGCCCTGAATGATGGAACACTCTTATGGGTAGTGGGTCATCGGCACCCCCCTCAGCAGCTTACTTGTGCACTTTTCTAGCTTTCCACTTTTGCACACCTGAATTCTTGAACACCAACTCGTCACCAGTGATGTAAAGGACGCTCTGTGACCAATCGGGTAAGTTGCTTGACAAGTTTCTTTTATTGTAGTTACATCAGGTTACAATAGGATGCAAACAGGAACCCACTGGCTCCCATAATCCGGGCTTGCATCTCTCCAATGGGGTTGGAGCTGGTAAGTGTCGGCCCTGAGGAGTGGTGAGAGTGTGCATGGGTAAAGTATGGGTCTGCTGGGCGTATGTAGGCAGTTGTAAAAAAAATGTATGGGACTATGCTCCATCTTGTGAGGTAGTCAATGGTAAAAGATATGGAACAATGCTCTATTCTGTGAGGTAGTCAATGGTGTAAAGAATGGGACTGCAGTGTGTGGTAGTTGTTGTGGCTGAGTAGAATGTGGAATGCGGCCGAGGGAGAACTTGGGAGAAGAATGGAACGGGGCAGGGGGGGAAGGAGCGGGCAGGGGCGAACTATTGGCAATTATAGAGAAGGAATAAAGGAGGACAGACGGAGATCCAGTCTCAGTGTTATTATTTGAATGTACTGGTGAATTATCGTTATACAAGCTTACACATAACAACTGGCGACGAGTAGATGACCCACACTGCTGATAAACCGAGAAGACTAGTAAAATAGTGGTGGCCTGAGGAGGTGGCCAAAAGGAACTAGTAATCAGCCTATGGAGGTAGCTGAAGCTTAGTGGAGGTAAAAATACGAGACGAGTTGCAGAGAACGGAACAACGCGAAAGGAGGTTGTGATCCAGATTTTTTTTTAAAATGAAGATATAAACAACAATGAAGAGAAACTGCTGAAAGGAGCCAGCGGCTAGAAAGCTAAAAGAGGTTGGCGCTGATTCGTAGCGAAGGAGAGGTAACGCAATAAGGGCTGCAGACGCGGCCGTGTGGGAGAGAAAGAAAGCAACTACAAAGACGGTAACACGCGCAGCACTGCACAAAATTGCATTACTCTCTGAAGTATTTTAAAATTAACGATACTTTGCTGCCAGGCAATCATTAACTCGCATTTTTAAAATATTTGGAAACCACGTCACTCACCAGAGCGTGAGGCATTGTGAAATCTTTGAATAAGCATTAAGAGTAGGATGCAAAGCGTGAATGCAGAGGAAAGGACCTAACAATGTAAAAAGATGTGCAGCCATATTGTTTAAGTTTAGTTATTAACAACACGAACATTGTCATGGCAACGCAGCATAAATAAAGCAGCCTTCGTATTATAACGCTACTTGGAAAGCAGACGGTTCCGTTTACATTTATCCCGGCGCAGACTCAACAAAAGCAAATTAGATAATTGAAGACTGCACAAGCGCAACAGTTTATCAAGCAATAAGGAAAATAACAACGTGCACAATTAAATAATTGCTGATAGACACCCAAGGACACATATTTAATAAGAACTGCATATATTGACACATTAGAAGCCCAGAGTGACAAACAATAAAAAATAATAATACTTGAAATCTAAAGGGGTGCCCAACTCCAAAACCGCATTAAAAGATCGACCTTTATAAATGAAGTGTATAAAGCAGCAAAAAAAAATACACAGATACAAGCAACATAAGGAAGAAGAGTGAACTTGCCATAGTAAAGAAATAAACAACCATGTCTCTGGGTAGCACATGTGGAGATGCAGTACCATCCCAAAATACAATCGGGACACCTCACCCAGTTAGTTACTTACGTCTCCCTAACCCATTTACGTTTGAACCACAAGAAGATCAAGGACAGCGATGGCAAGAATGGATAGATGAGTTTGAGAAATGTTTGAAAGCAATGGGGAACCCAGATGCCCCAAACAAAATGGACATATTTATAAATTTAGTAGGGAAAATTTGTGTTATGATTACAAGGGAAGACAACATACTGTTAATTTTCAAACTTTAGTGATGATGACGCAATTAGATTAAGAGTGTTTGAAGGATGCATATCATCACAATTTCAGAAACACCTCTTAAAAAAACCTCTCCCTTTGAAAGATGTCCTGCAATTGGCAAGAATATATGAAAGAGTTGATACGCAGACGGCCACTATCAGAAACCCCAAAAAATGGATACCATAGGAGCCCTGGTGCCCAACATGGAAGGACCTCAAGCCTGCCACCCCGTCAAGACACCTGGAATGGCAACCCCAGAAGTCGGCCGGAAAGACAGTGTTATAGATGCGGATTTGAATTTCCACACAAAGGCCAATGTCCAGCCCTCGGTCAAATGTGCATGCGATGCGGCCAGGAAAACCACTTCCAGATCATGTGTAGAGAGAGGGCCCCTTTGTTATCCGCATACAGAACCAATGCACAGTCAATGCCAAATAAAAGATATCACATACCGAGATCCTCCAGTGCAAGGTTATACCAGGAAAGAGACAACATACAGCCTAATCCCAATAGAAACGCAACAACACATCAGACGCAGCCAGGATTTATCAGAGCAGTAGGAAACTCGCAAATTAAAACGACTGAACACGAGATTCTAGAACATAGTCACAATTCGCTATCATACCAAGGAGAGGATCAGGGACAAAGGAGAGAAACGTCTGAGGAAGATCTGTATTAAAATCCTTCAGTTGAAGAACACCTGACTTATATTATGAATATGATGGGCATAGTAGATAATACCTAAGACTCATTTATGATACTTCTGATGACAGCGCTGCTCCAAAGGTAACAGTGTACATAGGAGAACAACATACACCGTTTCTTATAGATACAGGAGCCACTGTAAATGTGATGAATGAAAAAACTTACAAGGTCATCACAAGCCCAGAATTTTCAATGGTGTGCAGCTCAACCTCTAAAGTCCAAGGGTTTAATTTTGGTGTTCACAGAGGACGATGTGTCGCAGTCACTATACATGTCATAAAAGCCCAGCGGCAAGAAGATGCCTCCTCCGCTGTAAAACTGCTACTGAACTAAAACTCATTGATATCCATTATGATCAATCAGAAACAATACAAGGATTTCCTCCGTAGACTCAGTTTGCATGCTAGGTCATGAAAGGAGCTAGACGTTGAGGAGCAAAAAGGGACCTTTCCATAGCTGTTTCAAGGTGTTGGCATGCTGAAGGACACGGTCATACATCTACACATTGACCCCACTATACGCCCTGTTCCGCAACATCCCAGATGAATAGGATTTCGTCTCCAGGTGAAGGTATCCCGTGAGTTGCAACATTTACTTGAAAATGACATCATTGAACAGGTAGATGGTCCCACCCAGTGGGTATCTCCTCTGGTGGTAGTGCCGGATGGGCGCCTTCATCTCTGTGTAGATATGCGAGTTCCCAACACTGCAATCCTGAGGAAAAGACATCCTGGGCCTAACCTTGACGACATGATAGTCAGACTTAACCAAGCCACCTGATTCTCAAAATTGAATTTAAATCCGGGATACTATTAGCTAGTAATTGATCCTGCATCCAAGCCCATCACTACATTCACTACGCACGAGGGTCTTTTCCGATATAAACGTCTTAACTTTGGCATATCATCAGCAGCTGAAGGTTTGCAGGCGACAATAAGATGACTCATTGCACCGGTTACGAATGCTTTCAATTATAGTGATGGTATCTTGATATTTGGCATTACTCAAGATCAACATGACAAGGCACTGCAACAAGTCTGCACCATTCTCCAAAGCAATGGTCTTACCCTTAATGGCCCAAAGTGTACCATCAATAAGCAGAGTTTCTTTGGGCATATATTTTCTGACAAAGGGATCAGAGCAGATCCAGATAAGGTCAATGGTATTATCAATTTGAAGGCCCAACAGGATGTGACGGAATTGCGGTCTTTCTTAGGGATGGCGGGTTATTGTGCCCGCTACCTTCCAAAGGGCTGACCAACCCGCTCAGACAACTCCTCAAGAAGGACTCGATGTTCAGGTGGGATGAGGCTCGTCAAACAGCGTTTGATGCAATCAAGAGTGCACTTACCAATGATCGGCAATTAGCATACTACAATCCTGACTGGGATACTAAGGTTATAGTGGATGCTAGGCTGGTTGGCCTGGGTGCTATCCTGGCTCAAACGGTACCAGAAGGAAAGTCCAACAGACACATTGTAGCATATGCCAGTAGAGCTTTGACCAATATTGAGCAGGCGTATTCACAAGCTGAATGGGAGAGCCTTGCTGCAGTCTGGGCATATGAAAAATGACACCTCTTCATCATTGGAAGAACATGTGTCCTTATTATGGACCACCAAGCCGTCCTATCACTCTTTGAAAATCCCAAAATTAAAATGCCCCCCACCCCTACATAGAGAGGTTGGGTATCCGCTTACGGGAATACGATTATGGTATAGTTTACAAGCCAGGGAAGGAGGCTAATCCTGCAGACTATCTTTCTCGGCACCCAGGCGGAATGCCCAGGGATGCGATGCAGCTGGAGGCACAAGCATACATCGCATACCTATCCCTCAATGCCCTTCCACCCGGCTATCACAAAGGAACTGTTTGTAGAAAGGAGTAGGGCTGATCCCACTATCCAAGCAGCCATTCAGCTTACCAATACTAATAGGTGGCGGTGCCTGACAAAGGAACTTTTTGAAAATGAGGGAGGTGGACAGGAGGGATTTGCAAAGACTAGCAAGAATACAAAGTGAATTGGCCACAACAGATCAGGGGATACTGCTTAGAGGAAGTCGACTGGTGGCTCCAAAAAGCCTGAGGAAATCCCTTGTTATTATAACACATGAAGGGCATAGAGGAATTGGAAGCACAAAGAAGATTCTGAGGAATCAAGTGTGGTTCCCACACATGGATACGATAGTGGAAGATGCCCTAAAACATTGTGTGGCTTGTCAGGTGACTGCATCAAGTAGGCCTCCATGCCCATTTCAAATAGTTCCAATGGCTGATGGGCCGTGGCAAAGAGTGGCAATAGACTTTTACGGGCCATTAGAAGAAGGACGTCATCTGATGGTGGCTATTGATGAATACACCCGATTTCCATAAATCAAGCATGTTGTGTCTACAGCATTCCACCATGTGGTGACAATAATAGATTAGTTATTCCGCGAGTGGGGAGTCCCTAACATAGTCAAAACGGACAATGTCCCACCTTTCCAAGGGCATTGTGGCCACAAGCCATTGGCATGGTGGAGCGCTTCATGGCCACAATAAAAAGAAAACGTCAAAAGGCTGATACAGATCTCATGCCATGCCACAAGCCATCCCACAAATGCTAAGAAGTTATCGAAACACCCCGCATGAGGTGACTGGGCGCACTCCATTGAACTGATGATACACTATAAGCCTAGAACCCGACTTCCACAGCTTAAGGATTTATACTCCTGTAGAAGATGAAGAAATTAGGGAAAGTGAGAAAAGAAATAAAGCTAAAGAATGGACAGATCGCAAGAGGAGAGCTGAAGAACGTCAGATACCAGTGGCTGAGACTGTATTGGTTCGACAGAGGCAGCGAAGGAAGATGGACCCTAGATAGAAGCCAGAGCCCTTGGTAGTCACAGCTGTCAAAGGGCCCATGATTAAGGCTGTAGGGGATGATGGTGAAGTAACCAGGAATGCGTTGTTCTTTCATAAGATGTTTCAGGATGATTCAGAGGAAGAACCCCATGATGAAGGGGGAAATGAAGAACCCGTTGGCATCATGTCACCTGAAGATCCTGGCCATTCCCCCAACTTGTTCGCATGGCGAAGAAGCTGATGGGGCAACTGGTTGCCCTCAGAGAATTATTCGCAAAACCCTGCGTCTTATTGAACAGGTGTAAATGTGAACTTGCTGAACAGGTGTATCGGGTGAACTCGTATGATAAGCAAGGGGGGGTGTTGTGGCTGAGTAAAATGTTGAATGCGGCCGAGGGGGTACTCGAGAGAAGACTGGAACGGGACAGGGGGGAAGGAGCGGGGAGGAGCAGTTATAGAGAAGGAATGAAGGAAGACAGACAGAAATCTAATCTCAGCATTATTATTTAATGGTACTGGTGAATTATTGTTATACAAGCTAACATATAACAGTAGTCCTGGTCAAAAAGAAAAATATGGCACTATGCTGAGAGGTTGGTCACAAGGTATGTGTATTTGCCTGGATGCATCCACAGAGTGGCACTGCTCTTTAAAAGGGTGTGTGAGTGTGTGACCAGTGTGCGTGTGATGCGGTGTGGAGTGGTAGGGGTGACATTGTGAATGGATAGGAAGGGAGATGTGTTGTGAAGTGCTAGGATGGGTGAGATCGGAGAGAATCCTCTGACGTGAGAATGTTGACGTATGAGCGAGTGAATGTTGTTTTGGCGAGGTTCCAGCCCAGGCATTTGGAGAGATGTAAGCCTGCGTGATGGGAGCCAGTGGTTCCTGTTAGCATCCTATTGCATCGTATTGTAACCTGATGTAACTACAATAATGGAACTTGTCAAGCAACTTTACTGATGGGTTTTGGAGCGACCTTTACATCAAGATGTAGACAGCCTGATGTGACTCTTACAAAGACTTTCCTTGACGTATTCTTCAAGATTTCACTTTCTGTTCCAGTGAGGACCTATATCTTTCGAAGAGAAAGTACAACTCTTGGTTGTTGGTCTACCTGGCAGTTGTCTGGTCTGTGCAGGGACAGAGTTTCTAATTTCTCCTCGCGACTAATGTCTTGGAAATCCTGATTGGCATGGAGAATATTGTATAGGTGCCACCAAAATCAATCGAAGGAAACAAAATAATGCGAGCAGGTGCAAGGAAAACCCAGCTTTATTACTTTATTTTGCCTGAAGCAAACGAAAGAAACTCAAACTAACCACATCGGGCAAAGGGTAAAAAAAAAAACAGGATTACCATAAATTTCTTTGTTTTTTTTTATTGTGGTATAACCCAATTTTGGTTTTTCACAAATCAAAGAAAGAATGACAACAAAACATAATTTAGCAACTGTATACTTGACCTATAAAAACATTCGATGAAAAAGAAGACACAGGAGAGAAGAAAAAAAGGAAATTAACAGAATTTCTGGGGAATGAACCCTGTCTGCTGTAGTACCCTGAGAACATTTAATGTCCATGCAGTTTCGTGGCTGGCAATCAATCTGTCCCAAAACATCAATGAGGACAAATACCATTTCATAAAATTCTAACATAGTCATTGGCTACTCTAATCAGGACCCTATAGAAACCTGTACATTGAAATGTACCATTGGCACTATCTCCAGAACCACCAAGTCCAACCCATTAACTTACTGTCATCACCATGAACATCATGAACTCACTGTTTCATTGGTTAACAGGTCTTATGCTGACAGTGATAAAAAAAAAAGTCTTGATACCATTGGTTGGCACGTCTTAGGCTGGCCTCGGATGTTGCATCCCTCTGAAACAACCCAATTAGCAATTGATGTAAACAGAGAGATCTAACCTTGGCTTCAAGAAATAACAAATACTCCCATCTTACTTCCTATGCTCGGGCCCCAATAATCCCAGACCGTCCCTAACCTTGAATGGCTCATTCTGCAACTCTCGTCTCGATACATGTTGCCAAGGCAGGTGCACAGTCTTCTAATTAGTTCCTGTAATTAATAGCTTGTTAAGAAAAAACATAGTGAGGGCTCTGTGTGCAGAAGAACAAGTTACTTACCAACTGTAACGTTCTTTCGACTGGATGTTCTGTTAGGCAGAATCCTGTGCAGTTCCCTTGGGGAACACTGCAAAAAGATTAAGACTACAGGAGGAAGCAGTAAACCCAATTGGTAGGAGTCTGCACCACCCAGATTTACCTGGTAGCTGTGGCTGAGCAGTCAGACCTCTCTCAAGAAGAGTAGGGCAGTATATAGAGTATACACAATAGGGCTAAAAACACAGTAGAGCAAACAAACGCTGACCAGAGCTTTGTATAAAAAGTATATAATAATTTATTTAAAACACACTTTAGGCAATATACTAGCACTCTAAATCAAAAGCAAGTTAAAACAGAGTCAGATAGTATACACACCTCCCTTGATAACTATCAGACAAGTCAGAGTTAAAACACCACGATTTGTTAAACAGATGTGAGCGCATAACCCGATGGCACTCCAATAGTTCAGTTAAAGGGAGGGAAAAAGGCAGAGCATAGAAATAAAACAGGTCCCAACACTTTTAGGAGTTCTCAGCAAGGGAATAAAGGCAGTATATACTGTAGAGCCAAAGTTCATAGGCCAGGCCCACTTTAAATGGAGCAAAGCGAAATGTGCCCAGGATCACACGGTTTAAAATGCACTAAAAGTCTTTGCAGAATGTTCAAAAGAGGTTGGGGTGATTCAAGAAGGTAAAGTTAGAAGGTCTGGGGCCAACCCAGTTGGAAAGCCAAGGATTTAAGGGTCACCTTGGGCAAACCGAAGAAAGGGAGGCCAGGCAGAACACAGTACCTTAAAGAGAGAGGAAGCTCCAGCGGTGGCAGTTGTTCCTGGCAGTGGTTGCAGTTCGTTGTTTCGACCAGGGGAAGAGAGGATCTTGTCGAGGAGGAAACGTGGAGTCGTTGCACTGAACAGGGATGAAACCAGCCACGGAGTTTGTCGATAAAAGGTGCGTTCCTTTTATTCGCGGTCAAAGTGGTGAAGCTTGGCTATCCGGCTGCCGGGGTGCTTGGTACGGGTGATTCGACCAAGAAACGTCTTTGGAAGGCGAAAAGGGCGAGCTGGTTGGTCCCACCAGCTCAGAGGAAGAAGACTCGTCCAGCAGAAGAACTTCTCTTGTCGTTGGGAAAGTGGTGAGTTTGTTGCAGCAGGGCTATACCGGTGGTGTCGTCGTTGCAGATGGCTCAGCTTCTTTCTTCTTCGGATTCTTAGGTCCTGTGGCGACTTCTGAAGTTCCAGTCCCAAAGGCTCTGCTGTTATGCACAAAAACCCCCATTCAACAGCCTAGCTGTGACTCAAACATGCTAAGTGGTGAGCCGGGCGGCTCACCACTGGCCCAATCAGAACAGAGAGCGACTTGGGTTGCTAAGGCAACACAGTCCAGGGTGCCATTTCCCCTCCCCATCCATCCTGTGGAACCCAGACAGAGTGGCACCATTTGGAGGGCTTCTGTGGAGAAGCCCGCCAAAAAGTGGAACAAAGGGCTCGACCTTGGTCAGAGTGACAGAGACTGACACAAACGCCATTTTAGAAAAGAGTTCTGACGAAAAGACCCAACTGTGAATTTAATATTAAATAAATAAACCAGTGGTATCTTTAACATTGCACCAAAAAGTGGTGCGTTTAAAATCAATGGGAAAATCTCATAGAGAATATTCTGGTGGAATATTTTGCGTGGTAACCACTGCCACCAGCCAGAAACTCGACAAGGGGGGGACTGGACAGTGCACCCTTGAAAACAGACCCAAGGGTAATATAATTAACCCCTTCCAGTACTTCCATAATATGATGGTTTGTACTGGTTCTGTTCACAATTTAAGACTAGTAAAGTCAATGGTGACTTTCCATGCCCTGGGAGACAGTAGTCAGTCCCAGGGTATGGAGTCTATGTTTGGGGGTCACTATGACACCCCTGTGTTACTGCACTGAGGGTGTTGTGTAATACATACACAAAAAACAGATGATACCCTATGGAGTGAAAGACCCCATAGCCCAAAATCACCCAAAGAGTCAAAGACCTACCTCAAATCATGCCTAAGAGTGGGAGGAAAAGAGTCTCACTCTTAGCAGGAGAAAAAAACAATTCCCAAAAATCCAGCAAAGCTGCTGGGGGACTCACTAGGTTTGGGAAATTAGCCTTATAAGAGAATTCTCCCTAACATGTTCCTCCCACGTATTCCTCATCCTGGGATAATTCGTTTCGCCAGCTTCGCTGCATCGGAAAAACATTTTCGGCAGAGGGTGCTGTGCTTGTGGTCGTGGCGTCGAATGTCCCTCGACGGGCTCCGTACCGTGTCAACGTCACGATGGTATAAATGGCTTGAGCCGCGCCTGTTGGCTTCAGTTCTGTTTTTTCGAGGAAATACTCGTGGAACATCTAGGCGTATGCTGTGACTGATAGGCGCATCGTGAGAGGAAATTGTAATAAAATGTAAACTATACTGCGTGGTAGGCTGGGAGGGTTGATGAGGAATAAGTGGGAGGAACATCCAGTCGAAAGAACGTTACAGTTGGTAAGTAACTTGTTCTTCGAATGGATTGTGTCCTCCCACGTATTCCTCATCTTGTGATAGATTCCCATAGTAGTGACCAATTTGAAGGTGGGAGTGCTAGTTTTTGTTTTCATGTACAGAGTGAAGTACTGTTCTGGCAAAAGTCCCTCATTTGAGGATGAGGCATCTAAGCAGTAATGTTTGATGAAGGTATGCATTGATGCCCATGTTGCAGCTGAGCAAATATCTTTTGCAGGGACTCCCCTCTTCAAATCCGCAGAAGTAGCCATTCCCCTTGTGGAGTGAGCACGTAACCCATCCGGTGGGTCTTTTCCTGTTAATCTGTAGCATTCCAATATAGCTAGAATAATCCAGCGAGATATGGTTTGTTTTTTCACCGCTAACCCCAATTTACGACCTGCGTATCCCACAAAAAGTTGGTTGTCTTGACGTAATTTAGACATTCTTGCAATGTAAAAACTGAGAGCCCTCTTGGGGTCCAGTCTATGTAACCTCTCCTCTTCTTTTCCCAAATGAGGAGGGTCATAGAATGTTGGTAAAACAATGTTATGCGACAAATGGAAGTCGGAAACTACCTTCGGTAAGAAAGATGGTTTTACTTTCAGAATCACTTTGTCTTTATAAAAAGTGGTGTAAGGAGGTTTACATGAGAGAGCCTGTAGTTCACTAACCCTGTGGGCTGATGTTAATGCCACAAGAAGGACAGTTTTTAGTGTTAAAAGCCTCAATGGACATGAGTGCAGAGGCTCAAATGGTACACATGTTAGGAATTTAAGAACTAAATTCAAATCGCAGGTTGGAACATGAAATGGTATTGGTGGTTATACATTTGTAAGTCCTTTTAAGAACTGTATTATTCCGAGGAGCGCTTAAAAATGGACAGCGCACAAGGTATCCTTTGATTGTTCCGATCTGGAGCCCCAGATTGGCTAGATGTAACAGGAAAGAAAGCACCATTGGTGTGCCACATTGAAAAGGGTCCACATCTCTATCCTTGCACCAGTTACTGAATTTATTCCAACGACACCGGTACAAAGATTTTGTTGCTGGCCTCCTGGCCGAAAACAAAATCTCCATTACGTCATCCGGAAGATCCCAATCCTTGCATCTCAAACTCTCAGAAACCATGCATGAAGGTTGAGTGTGTTGACCTCTGGATGGAGAACATGACCTTCCTCTTGGAAGAGAAGATCCTATCTTTGTGGAAGACGTATTGGAGGGCAGATGGACATGTCCAGAAGGTCCGGGTACCACGTCCTCCTTGCCCAATCCGGGGCAATTAGGATCATGTTTTTCCTGAACTTTCTCAACCTCCTGATTACTTGAGGAATCACAGAGACTGGAGGAAACGCGTACAGCAGGGGAAAATCCCAATCCACTACGAATGTATCTCCTAGAGCTCCATATGTCTAGTTCCATATTTAACTCCAAAAGGAGTGACCTCCTCATCATCTGAACCAGATTCCTCAAAAATTCAAGACATGGTCTTAAAGAAGTCCGATCTTGGTAAAGGTGTAAACCTTCTCTCTTCCTCATCATTTGTCGAAGGAATCGGTGTCTTCTTCGAGGGAGTCTTCGAGGGAGTCGAAGGAACCTTCGACACACTTGACGAAGCCTTCGACAAAGGCGTCGAAGATAAATTAGGCTTCGCCATCGGATGGCGTCGATGAATTTGCACCCTACTTTGACAATTTTTGTTTCTTATGAGGGATCGGAGAGGCACTCGATCCTCGAGGATATCTCAACGACTTGTCGACTCCAGATCTATGGGTACTACTAGGCTTAACCGTTGTAGTTCCTGACTTCCCTGCGTCGTCCAAAGGAGCAACCGGGGTCTGGCTTTCTTGAGGTTTCCTCGAGGGGGTCAAGGCCGCATTCTCAAAGACCTGCAACATTCTTTTTCTAAAGCTCTCCCACTTTGAAGGGGAATCCGATCTAGTCGGACATCGAACCAATTCTGTCGACGAATCGGACAATGACGACGGAGATCTATGTCTCCTTTTGAGCTTTTTAGAGGAAGACGAAGAAGATCATCTCGAACTGCTACGAGATCGGGATCTCTTCGAGTGCTTTTTATGGCGTTCCGATTTTTTATGTTTTTTAGATAAGGCTTTTGAAGAGCCCTTCGACGCCTTCCGCCCCACCGCTAACTTACTTTTCCTCTCACGGAGGGCCTTCTCCGTCATAGACTGACAGGAGCCACAGTCGCCGGTTTGATGGTCTGAGCCCAGACACCACAAACAGATACGGTGAGGATCGTTGATGGACATCTTCGATCCACAGTCATTACACTTCTTAAACCCAGTCTTGGGAGTCAAAGCGGTCGATGAAGAAGACATTTTCTTGACAGAAAATCTCGAAGCGAACCGTTCACGAGAGCGAAGCAATCAGAAAAACGGAACTGAAGCCAACGGGCGTGGCTCGAGCCATTTATACCATTGGTGACGTCGACACGGTACGGAGCCTGACGAGGGACATTCGACGCCACGACCTCGAGCACAGCGCCCTCTGCCGATTTTTTTTCTGATGCAGCGAAGCTGGCGAAACGAATTATCACAAGATGAGGAATATGTGGGAGGACACAATCCATTCGAAAATATTTTATTGGTCTCACCAATACATTCTAGCAAGGGTGCAATGGCACTAACTTGTCATTGGTGGCGCTTAATATGGAGCTTAAAGGGAAAGTGCGCTCAAAAATGTTATTGTCTTTAAAATATGGGCAATAATCAAAAACATATATTAAACATCTTTTTTAAATTTAAGTTCCTATGTAAAATTTTGAGCAAACAATGTTTAAACCACTTTAATTTCGAGCACTAGGAGGCATCCATTTTGTGAAATGGATGAGGCTCCTGTGCTTGTGTTAAACTCTGCCCTTGCGGCACTAATGATGCAAAAGCCACCTGCTGTTAGCTTTTAATACAGCAGCTTTTGCTTCATTATTGCTGGAGAGCAGAGGGAGCAAAGCCGCTGTACTAAAAGCTACCAGCAGGTGGCTTTTGATTCATTAGTGCAGCGAGGGCAGAGATTAACACAAGCACAGGAGGCTCATCCCCTAGTGCTTGAAATTAAAGGGGTTTAAACAGTATTTGCTCAAAATTTTACATAGGAACTTTCTTTAAAAAGATGTTTAATATGTTTTTGATTATTGCCCATCCAGGACCATGCATGCGGGTTACAGCATATAGGTGGTTAGTAAAAAGTATAATCTGGTACTGCCACACCTTGTGGTGCGGGGGGCTACCTCCGATATAGGACCGCGCTGCATAGTGCAAATGCCCAGGAAGCAAAATCCCGTAAATTGTGGTCAAGTTAGATGCATATTCAACATTAGGGTAACGGGTCAGATCAGATAAGATGTAGGCATATTTGGATGCATAGTACACGCTAGAGTGTGTGGCAGGTAATTTAGGTTACAGCTAGGTAAGATTACATGTTAGGCAGGTCAAGATACAAGACAAATTTGGAAATGAAATAGCAGTTCGAGAGTAGGAGGGAGCACTTGGATTTGTCGCAAGTTAGGATGTGATAGACCAGGTGTGCTGGGGGATTGCAGCAAACAATAAGGCTGCAATACAGAGAGGTAGGACAGGCACAGGCAGGTAAAGCCTCACCCCACTAGGTAAACAGCCATGTCGGCCGAGCCAGGAAAGGTCTAAGTGAGTCAATTAGATGTTGGCACAGGCAAAGGCTGTCCATGCGATCGAGTCGCAGGTAAATAGTGTGCCTCACGGGGCAAGGACCAGTTCAGGGAATGCATTAGGTGTGCTTGTAGTGTACTCCATAAGTGCAGGCTAATTGCAACTATAGGTAGGGTCAATTTGATGGAAGCATGTACAGGGACGCATACCTTACAACTAGACCACTTGCCAGGCATGGATAGGTACAGACAGGCTTCTGCCTTTCCCAGCGGCCTTCCCTGGCGGAATGTGGCAGCTTTACCTGCCAGCTGTGGAGAGGCCCAGTAAGTAGGCTATCGTCTGGTCAATAAGAGGAAATGGTTGGAGGCACTCCTCCAGCTGACGGTATACTGCTGATGGTAGATGATGGCAGTGGCCGCATTGGGCTCCGGGCCGGTAAATGGAGAAATTAACAATGCTGCAGAGTGCAGCCCCTCAACTCTGAGATGGAAAGGAGGAGGAGAGGCAGCATGGTGTGCCAAGTGCACGGGAACAGACGGGCCTCAACCTTTCCCAGCAGCATTTCAATTCTACCAGGAACATGTGCGTCAAGTATTGCAATGCCTCAAGGAAAATCATTTATATGTGAAGTTGTCAAAAATTTCTGTTCAATTAAACCAAGATGGTTTTGTTAGGATATGTATTCTCTCAAGAGGAAATCAAAGTGGACATGAATAGGGTCAAGCAATCTTAAATTGGCCTTCAGCATCTGATATTAAGGTTATACCGCGGTGCATGCGTATTGCCTCCTTTTTATAGGCGATTCATCAGGAACATTTCTGGGATTATTTCCCCAATCACATTCTGAACTAGGAGTGATGCACCTATTTGCTGGACTCCAGAAGCAGAAAAAGCTTATCAGCCACTTAAGAAGGCTTTTGTTACTGCACCCATTCTCAGACCTCCAAATCTAATGCATTCATATGTATCCCGGAAGAGTTGCCTCTGTCCAGTGGGTAGTGGCGGTGCTGACGTTTGCACATGACGTGTTTCACCCAAATTCACCACTTTGGAGTGGATATGCACCATCTTGTCAATTAGCAGGAAAGGAAGCCTTTATGAACTGTCATTATTTGCTCGAAGGAATGAGTGAGCCGATACACTTCTTGTCAGATCATAGACTATTTGTTGCCTCAATCAGAGGCTTTCTAGGTGTCTCTTGTTTTGTCCCCCAATTTAATATCATAGTGTAATGTAATAAGAATTTGTAAAACACACCTTCACCAACATGGGCATCATGGCGCTACCGGTTCAGGGACAGTACAGCAAAAGAAGGCAGAAAGGAAGGCCTATTTGGAAGTGAAATGGTGGGTCTTCAAAGTCCGAAAGGAGAGATGATCTTGAGTTTCCTGCAGAAACAAGGGGGAGGCATTCCATAGGAGAGCTGCTGCGACTGAAAAAGAGCGTCCCACTATCCGAGCCACCTTAAAGCGAGGAACCGTAACCCTGAAGGAGGAAACAGAGGAAAGGCACCGTGCAGGAACCGTAGAAAGCCTGATGAACCATGCGGATGGCCTTAAACTTAACGCTCTTGGCCACTGGGAGCCAGTGTAATTTTACCAGAATCGGAGTGATCAAGCAGAATCTGGGTGCCCCTACTGCCAACTGGGCTGCAGAATTCTGCAGCACCTGTAGCTTCTGGAACAGATGGACTGGCTCAGCCAGATACAGAGCATTGTAATAGTCAAGGGAGCCTGATATTAAAGAGGACACAACTAAAGCACAAAGATGAGCAGGGAGGTAAGAAAGTGCCTTACACAGTATCCGCAGCTTGAAAGGTACTGACTAGCACAGTGCACTAATTTGGGATTGCATAGAGTGGTAACTGGAAAATGGTTACCCCTAGATGTTTTATTTGCATTCAATTGCCAAGGAATTTACCCACACGTGTTTCGACCTCCAACAGGTCTTTTTCAAGGCAAAACTCTTAGTAATGCAAATGTGTAATGATATAAACAAATGTAATTATGTTAAAATGTGAAGAAATAGTATAGACAATTAATACAGTCAAATACCTATATCCAAACATATGGGATCATGGGCATAGGTTCCAGGGTGACACAAACCATTATGTTTGAATTGTTTTATCATGTAATATTCTTTTTTATATTCTGCAGTGTGATAATATGGTTTCATTGTTTTGTGTAAAGACCAATGTGACCAAAGACACTTAATTAAAAAAAAAGGTAAACTGCGTGCCATTGAGAGATAATAATAGCAACTGTTATTACAGCACTTGGAAGGGTTGAAGCACTATGTAAGAACACACATTATTAGGATTTATTTTCCCTTTTTAATAGTCTATATTTTTGCAGCAGCAGGTATTGAATTGGGATGGTATCCTGTAGTGGTCTGGACTGGTTGTGAAAAGCACAGTTTACATTATTGGCATCCTCTTTGAAGCACGTGAAACGGCTTTGCCTAGTTCGGGATAGATTAGTGAAACCGTGACATGGCACAGCGGAGGAATTATGCAAGGGGCTGGGCACTGCGATAGATTAGAAGTCTTTGGTCACTCATTAGTTATGGAAAATGATGTGGGAACACTATGAGGACATTCAGAATCAGTATTTACCGGCTGGGTTTACTGGGCACTGTGGAAAATCCCGCGTAGCAGCATGCTAATGCCCACAGAGGGGCTTGATCACTGTGGACGGTGACATAATGTGTGTGACTGCTACAAGCAAGTGCAGTCTGTGAGCATCCATTGTTTTTGATGACACGTGCAAGCATTGCTGTCCACTCCGGGCATGGGGGAAATCATGTATATTTTCCGAATGACGTGGTGATGTAGCAGGAAGACCGGTCCACCCAGATTCCTCAGGTGCGCTCTGGATCCTCGCATCATTAGAATAAGCCCCTAAATACTCCTAATGGAATCAAGGCTTTTCCATCAGGTTAGTTGGATTGCATTTATATTTTCAGGATAGCACACAGAAAAGTATTATCTCCTTCGGGGCATCCTTAACGGACCTTATGCCACAGCTTTCATACTCCAACATTCTGTGACCAAAAAGATGTAGGATTTTTGAAGTTTCAAAAATAATATTTAGCATAACAATGTAATTACAGGAAATTACAAAACTTACATTGTTGGCACCACTGTAGCGTTTTAAATGCAATACCCATCAAATAGCACAACATGGAAAGATGCTCCAATGTTTAAAATGTATCATTGTGAATGGTAAATTAACACCAAATGTACCTAACTTCACAGAAAATAATCACACAGAGCTGGTAGGCAACGTTCGACACTGCTCTGTAGCAGCAGCCTGGCCAGTACATATTTAGTCCTGCAGCGCAGGCTGCTGTGTGATGGTGGTCGGCTCTGCCACTTGCCTTCACTGGTGGTTCACCTAAGGTCTGTCCTGGCAAGAGTGCAGGGCACAGTCATGTAGCTGTCATGTCAGTTGATTGATCTGAGCCCATCACTCAAATTTGTTAGGTACCTGCCCACAGCACAGACAAATGAATTGTCTTAGAGTCACATAAATTTATAAAAAGCAGTAGGATCTGCCATCCAAATCTGTAGGCGCTAGGACTGCTTAAAAAGCAGTAGTCTATTGGCTAAATCAGCAGGGTTGGCAAGTATGAGCTTTGTATGACTGGAATTGTTCATTTGATAGACTTTGTAATCTGACACGTGTCAGTGGAATTGCTGGGTAATCGATACAAAGGTCACTTTCTGTTGCAGTGAAACCAGGAAGAAGAGTGTCTCGAGAAAGAATCCTGCATGCCGGCCTCTGCGAAGCTGCAGAACAAGTACAGCATAAGCGTGGACTAAAAGGAAAGGAGTAACGTGATTGCATTTCACAGCAGAGAAAGAGGTGAGAGCTGAAATGCACCTGGGGTAGATAACTAACGTCATTGGGTTGGAGTGTGTAAATGAAGCCACAGTACGTCTTTTCCAGCGGCCTTGAGCCTGACTCAAGTCCAGATCTGCTGGCAATGGCAATCGAAAACGTTCTAATTTCTTGCAGCCTAGGAAAGATTACAGCATGCTTTTGCAATATGTGTATAATGTTGCCCAACTTGCGTGACTCTGTAAACGCAGGTATATGCTGTTTGTCATCGCAGCGCTACCCCTCAATATTGCCCTGCTATGTGGTAGTAAAATCATTCTATTTTAGCGAAATTAACATAACCGGTTTAGTACTTGCATGCATCTCTCCAGTTTGCAGTTTAGAAGCTGAGGTAAAGAGCCGTTTGTTTGGGATGACCAATGGCCATTTGCAGAGCACACATCTAGTGTTTGAAAGTCTGAATTGTTTTCTGTTGCACCCACTTCAATAGAAGTTAACGGTGTGTGAAGTGATACAATGCTGACCATTACATTTGCAGATGATCGCTCCAACACTGTGTTCCTGGTTATAATCTGCACCAAACGTGATTTGCTGAAATTGGTGCAGTTTTAAAGTTGGGTGATATGGGACTTGTAATAAAAAAAAAGAATGTGAATTTCAGGGAAGTGCTGTAAATAATCCTGCAGATCTCAAAGTGTGGATAGATTTAAAGGGGTAGTTCAGTCAGAAATTTTAATGGCCCAATTTATCAGGCATGTATTTTAGAACATACATCGATAGTTCTTAAAAAAAATTCCAATTCAATTTACCCGAGTTTTCCTCACTTTAAAACATGCTAAACGATGGGTCGGGTACCACCATCTTGTGCTAATCTTATCCGTTGATCCATTGCCCTAAATTCAAGTGCCCTCGCGGCACTAATTCGGATCACCCGCCCCTCATGCTGACATCACTAGACGCTCATGATGAGCTCCACCTAGTTTAATGACGTTAGTGGGCAGCGTAGCCAAACGTACCCTGTTATCACCAATGTCATAACGTCATCCAATGCAGAACCAGGAACATAAACACACACATCCCCAACAGACGCAAAACGTTTGTTTCATTTCACCAAAATGATAAAAGCAGTTTATTTTGAAGAAAACGGCAATAGTCGGGATTGTAAAAAGTACTCTTTATTTTGACATAAAGCTGAAAAGAGGTAATTATGTCCACGAAAACATGAGTAACTTTTTTGAATAGAGGTTATAGCTAGCGAACATTGCATCGTTCTCATTTTTTAATTGTGAACAGCGATCATATAATGCTGATTCTGTACATCGATTGATTAATTCCAGTCTTTGCATTCTTCACAAAGTTATTATCTTCCACTGACGATTTCTGATCGGCGCACATGGTGTTCCATTACAGAGAAGAAATGAGTGGTTTAAGTTTCAAATACAACACTTTCACATCCTCACGTTTTCCGAACCTATAGGCTGCCATGTTGCTCCTTATGACTGCAAAAGCAAAATTACAGATTGGTGTCTGGCAATTGTCCCAGATAATGGTTATAACAGATGCGTTGTTGATAGTTGTCCAATTGTGTTTGAGGAAGCCGTCGACCGGCAAACTGTACCCATGACTGGTGCACATTGATATAATATAACTATGTAAAATCGAGAATTCAAAAATATATTTCAGTACCCAATTTATAGTTGTATATACACAGTCACATCCGTCACAATGTTAATCTGTAGCATACAGCACACTTGCCATGCTCACTTGCATAAATATTATTTAAAACTTTGCTTACATTGTGTCTTGTGTTTCCATTGTCCCTATGTGACGGATGGCCAACTGCTTCGAAAGACGGATCACAGTAATAGAAACTTGACTTTTCTACTTAAAGGAATGGTTCGGTAAAACAATGTATTGTCCCTATGGTTCGGCCATGTGTTTTTAATAATAATGCGATCGATCGTACAAACATTTCCTATGCGCCTAACCCGAGTTTTCGTCTCTTGAACACAAGCCAAATCAGGCAGCAGGGCGCGTCCCTTTAGTGATAATCTTATCACTTGCCGCATCGCCCTGGGTGACCTGCGTTTGCGGCACTAAATAATATCGGTTCTAGGTCAAAGGATCGACACCAAAGGGTCGACAGGTCAAAGGATCGAATTTTCTTTTTTTTTCACATTTTGTTTATTGGGGGGGGGATTCCCCCCCCAAACACCTTTTTTTTTTGCTAAAAAACACTTTTTTCAACAAAAAAATGTGAAAAAATAAATTAAAAAAATTCGGTAAGTGCAAATTCGCAACGGACAACCTTATCATATCCTATGTTATTACACCCCCCCTTCAATTCAATCCCTTTTGGAATGGTCCCTGCCTCTCAAGGTAAAAAACAATAGAACCTTATAATGTGCGCGGGACGCGTGGGCCTCCCCAGCTCCCAAGCAAAAATCTGCTGGCGATCTTCACTCAGAAGGAACTTGCATTCTTACTTTGCAACATCCCTTGTCAACGCATCCATGATAACATGAATTTCGAAGCACGGGCGCAGAATGCCCCCTATTCAAAAATTATAGTCTGTCTAACACAAAAACTGAGTCACAATGTGTCTAGTAATAGGGCCACCTCAGCTTATCTCATGGCCTCCTACCCCATGGCATGTTTTCACAGTCAGTACTTCTTGCGTGCCTAGAATGTTTTGTGGCCTAGGTATAATACCTTTTCTAGGACGAGTAGATATTCAACTTTATGCAGGAACTTTGTGTCAAGGCAACTGTCAAAATTAAAAGATTCTAACACACTGTTATCAATTGGTCATTAACATGAAAAATGAGTTCCCACATTAGCTCGAATAAGATTTGTTAAATGTGAAAGCAATCGTAATAATTGTAAAAAAAAATTTATAAAATGACTAAGAGGATAGATTTCAAAAGACAAATCGCATACTTTATTTGTACAGTTTATAAAAACAATTTTTGCAAAAAAAAAACAACAAATGGTAATCATTTATACCGGGTTTTGAACGATTTAACGAGCTCTTCTTTGGGTGGACATGGCACGTTGGCAATGTTTGGTGGCAATGTATGTGTGCTCTGAACAGATCTGTGTGTAATTCCATGACTATATATCTCGAAGACATTAACAATAAGATCTTTCACAAAATCGAATTCCATTACCTCATATAATGGTTTCACAACCCATTGTTTGCTTCTTTTCATAAAGGCCATATTGTAGCGAAGCATCCCTAAGTTTCCTGCAGTCCTAGATTGTTCCCGGCCTACATTCTCGTTATGCGCCAATACCGCAAGTAAAGTCCTACATTTCATCCCTTGGATGCCGAAATGCAATCTCTTTGGCCTGTACTTTAGGCACCTCCAAATCTCCACTGTGACAGAATTCTGTGAGTCCCTTCAGATCTCTTGATAGAGGTTTATCAAACACAATCCTCTCAAGGGCTTTGTGTGGAGGTGAACATGGGATCAACCACTTCTTCTTCCGTGACTGCTCTGGGGACAAAGGGCCATGTTCACATTGGAGGAAATGTTGGTTTTCAGTCCAGTGGTGAACGTTGGAACAGTGGTGCATTAGAGATCGCCATTTTTCCAGTAGAATTTCCACAGACCCATCACATGTTTTGGAGCTCCACCAAAGATGGTTGCTGAAAGACTGGGACCATTGTGATATACTTTCAAAACCTTTTTTTTCCCTGCAGCCGAGATTTTTTTATTTATTGATTTGGCAACATGCCATACATCAAACTGATGTTTAATATTTGGATGCTGCTCTCTCATTGTCTTGGCTATTGAAACGTGTCTGTCCGTGGCTATGAGGTCGATTTGCATTCCCCTTCGATTGTAGATCTTCCATTGATTTTATAAAACCAAGTTCCTCCATGGCCACTGATGATTTACATTGGGACACCTGCATGACCACTGAACTCACAATGTTCTTGCTTTCCATGTCCTGAAAATGGTAGGTGCAGTACTTAGCTGAAAATCCTGGGCTGTCACACTGTCCATCGCCGGCTAGCCTGAACCGTTTGTCGGGGAATGTACTTTGAATAGCCAATTGTTCAATTTTCCAAGCATCACTAATGGCAGGGAATAGATATTCACATTGGTATTTGTAGTATTGCATTTTAGAAATGAAATGGAGTCCCACAAACTTAAAGAAACTGGATAACTTCATGAAACTAGAGCCACTGAAAAGTAAAGCTGCTGCACATGGTAGATTGCCAGCGGGCAGTTTCCCCAGCATCGGTTGAGCGGACCATGAAAATGTTTGTGACTTTTCACAGGTGGCACGTATTTTGAGGTTACTGCCTTTTTGTTAGACGAGTCATGCTCACCAATGGCTTTCCACATACTTCCCCTCAAACTGAATGCACACAGTTCAGCATCTTTTATAAGCTCCATCAAGCTGCTGTTGAATACTATGTATTTGGCATCTTTTATTAGACTGTCATCTGGCAACACTGTTTCGTGCGTAACCATGGTGGACATATCAGCCAAACTGAACATACTACAGTCAATATCTTTGTCTGTTTCGTCGGTCAACAGTGTTGATGCTTCAGTCTGTCATTTCAACATATGTTACTTGAACATGGATAGGAGAAAACATCAATGTGGACTGTTTTTGGGGACGCATGTTTTTGGCGGGTGTCGATTGTGTCAAGTGCTCATCTAGTTAAACTATCATCCATAAATGCAATTTAACCTTCCTGTGGCGGCGCTGGCGCATTGTAGCAATGTTCCAAAAACACTTTGCTGGAATCGCCGGTCATATTAAATTAATTTTTTGGCCATTGGACATAGGCATCTCGAGTGTGAACACGCGCGCCTCAAGTAATAGTTCCTCCATGGTGAAATCAGTTTGGCAAGCAGCATCTGTTATTTGTATCGCTGTCTGTGTCTGCATTGTCCGTACTCCATTTGGCAACTACAGGACAGATGGGAAAAGGGATGGTCAGTGTAAATCCTACATACAGTGTTGCACAATTTACATTAAAAAAACATATAATGAAGGCCTCAGCACAAAACAATTGCCATCTCTATAAAGTGATTGTAACTAACCTTATTTTTTTTTCTTTTCTTTGAAACCTTCTTTACTCTAACATCAACATCAGCAAGCTGGCGCACCGACTCGGATCTTGTATACATCCCTACAAAGAAATAGTATCCATACAAAATAAGTCATTTGCATTACGCATACAATTAGACCTACTTTCTTTCATTAGATGGTACTGTCAGTACGCATACCTCTGACTCCTGATCAACTATAAGGTCTGGTTCCGGAACAACTACAAGGGATAATGTAATTGTAGAGGACGCCTCAGCATCTCCCTGAAATGTAGTACTTGCATTAGTAATGATGAAAATATTGGAAACTGGACACACACTTTGGAAAGACGACAAAGGTACATATCAGTAGAAAATTAGGAATGAAACATTGTGTAAAACAATTACACGGTATGTAAAAATGATCAGATTATCTCGTCCAATTGAACTGTGAAGACCCATACCACTGTCACCGGATCTACTAAGAGGGATGTTGTTATTGTAGTGGACGCTTCACCATCTCCCTGAAACACAGTCCTTGCATTAGTAATGACGAAAATATTGGAAACTGGACACACACTTTGTAAAGACGACAAAGGTACATATCAATATCAAACCACGAAAAACATTTTGTAAAGCAATGATTCGTTGAGAAAATATATCTAGAATTCCGTGCTTAAAACCATTCTGGAACAGAATAGCTAGGTAAGATTACCTGATACGCGCTGGAAGTGGTTGATGACTCCAGGCAAGACAAGGATGTTGACGGCATGTGAACAGATATAGTCAGAATAGCGTTTGCGAGCAATTTTAGAGTTGTTCTCGGTTGATTCCTCTTTGTGTACAAGGATGTGTCATACACATCCGGGTTGACGTGCAGGCTGCAGATGCGGTATCGATGGCCCCTCTTGTCCTCCAAGACTTGTTTGACTCTACTTTCAAGCTCTCCCGGTGGATATCCACAATGTCTGACCCGTTCTCTTATTCGATCAACAGTCTTGGGGGAATACATGCATTGTAATGCCTTCGGATTTGTCATGGGTCTTGGAAGGGCAACCGAAAACATAACATGCAGGCATTGTTGTAAATTCTGCAAAGTAAAGGTCATCATTATTCGAAATTTATTTTGCATAAAAATGAGAGAAAGCAGGAATTGGACCATACATTGTTCATAGCACTCTTTCTTTTGGGCACCGCAGCTAAACCAGTGCAGCGTGTGCGGCTGTATTATAGGATAGCTGTCATAAACAATTCATTGATGTATTGAAAATCAGACTATGTGTTGAAAATCAGACCATGTTACTCGTCGCTCGAATGTTCTATCGTGCACAAAAAGGAAACATGCTTATACTATAGACACGCTACGCGAAGGATGCAATACCATGCCAACTGACATTGATGAAAATTGATATATTGATAACATAACAAAAGATACTCAAATCAATAGCAATGACACAAATTAACATAGCACTACTGAGTACGTTACTTCGAAATAGATATACATTTTACAATTGAAGGAGATACGATTAGGATACATGCACTTAGCTTTACCAACACACAGTTGGATTCAGCAAGCGGAGTAATTAGTGGCAGAAGAACTGGGAGATGTTCACATGTAGCACACCGATGAGTTCACTCCAAGCGGTCACAGAGTAGCACGTTCACAAGTTGAATTGCAATACTCAAAGATGTTCTCATGGGAAATACCAAGTGGTTTATAAAGAATACCAAAAAGGGGTGTTTTAATGAATGAACAACGTGTATATGTCGTGGGGGCGCAGCCTACTTGAAGGGGAGCCTGCCTGGAGACACAGGGTCTGAGGAGGCCATGTGAACAATGGCCCCTGAGCGTAAGATACCTTTTGAAGTGTACATGTTGTTTGGCACCTTGGCCGTTCGCACCCCTGCCAGCACCCCTTGCCAGTGCACATCCACTGGTGCGAACTGCCTTTGATAGTGGGGGGTGGGATGGATGAGCCGGGTGGCGTGCAGACAAGGAACCGGAACACTGCGGAATAGAGACACACTTGATTCACTTAAATAATGAAACAACCATTGATAAATAATATTTTGTGTTTTATTTGGTTTCTTATTTTGATGGCACAAACATACTAAACATTGTAAAGGTCTGGTTGCAGCTCAGCGAGGGAAAATCCCCTGGACTGACCGCTGTCACTGGGGAAAGTTTGTCTAATGGCACCAACGACACAGGCTGGTATTACTCGTCGAACGCGGTGTCCAAGCCTCCCATGAAGCCACCATGTGTACGAACGATAGACCACCAGCCGGTACCATATGAATAAAAGAAAGATACAAACTGTTTTTAATTGACCAAGATAAGTGTATTACACCTTAGTTGTCAATGTCAAATCTTGTATCAGATGGTATTATTGCTAGGACAAATGCTAACTAGACACTGCACAATTTTGAGTGACTTTTATGCGACTTTTACTAGAGAATTGCAAGACTAAATTGATACGACAATGGACAATGATATATTGAAGTTATGAGAATATAGGGGACAAACATGAAATAGTAGTGGCCTTACTGACATCACAACCAGACTATACTTACTCATTACTTGAATTACGAGGCCGAACTGTTGCGCGAAGTTCGTGCATAAGCACCATCAAAATCCTCAACACGGACCGTGTGAGGCAGACTGCCGTGAAGTCTGGCAGCTCGGTAACGCATTGCGGCTGTGGATCGCCTTGCGATATGTAGGACAAGCATCCAGAGTTTTCTCGGCAGCAGCAGTTTCCTCCTCGGTTGGCATTAGCGCGCACCGATTGCAGGTACACCAGGTGGAAACACTGTCCATGCGACTAGGCCCAGGCTCTTCATCTGTTGAAACGTCCGCCCAACTGTTGTCCAAATCCCCATCGTCTACAGAGCTTGCTCTTTCCAGTAATTCCTCCTCTGAATACTCCGGCTTGTACAGGTAGGGCATTATTGTAGCCATTATGTGGTAAACAAATGAAAATAATTGATATCGGTTGTACTGGTATCTGTTCACACGGACGAAGGTAGCTGACCAGAGCACAGAAACAAGTCACAAAATACTCAAAGAAATACAGTGTGAGGAATGAAATAGAAAATATGCTGCTGCGTGTTGTGAAACGGTTTGTTTATACTTGTCTAGGAAAGAGGCTTCCTGCCGTTTCCATGGCGACACGTCATTAGCTGAGGCGCAGAGAATGTTAACACGAGACGTGCTTTGGCGTTGTGAAATGGGCAGCACGCGTCTAGTGATGTCAGGCTCAGGGGCGGGGGATATGATTTAGTGCCGCAAACGCAGGTCACCCAGGGCAATGCGGCAAGTGATAAGATTATCACAAAATGGACGCGCCTTGCTGCCTGATTTGGCTTGTGTTCAAGAGACGAAAACTCGGGTAAGGTGCATAGGAAATGTTTGTACGATCGATCGCATTATTATTAAAAACACATGGCCGAACCATAGGGCCCAAAAAAACTTTTTACCGAACCATTCCTTTAAGCTTTCAATATATAGAATCTTATCCCTTCTTTGTGGGTATTTGACACATTTTGGCCTTCAAATTGTTAGTGCCTTAGATTCAAGGACAAATGGCAATGCAACCATCCAGTGTCCACAGCGTGTCAGAGAGAGTTTTGTTTTGGGAACACATGCCACAAAAAAGAACAATATTAATGGTAAGCTGTGCAGTGAAAAACAACGAAATATTTAAAGTATCCAACATACGAAAATATTTACTTCCATTTGAATTGTATCAATGTGCCTGGTCCCACAATATTGGCGTATTCTTTCAAAGATGACGCTAGGTGAGGTGCAGACAGGCTCGGATTTCCCTATACTTCAATAGGGAAATGCCCGGAAAAAAGGCAAATTAACAGTGTGGGGTAGTTCTTTTGGCCAAAGTGGGCCACTTCTTTTCTGAAATAAACCGAATTGGAATACAAAAGCGGTGGGTTAATATATGTAGACAGCAGCACGTGCAATGAGCAACTATAAAAACAAAAACAAGTTTACATCACTAAAATTGCAGCATGTCTCGAAGGAGTGAAGTTCTGAAAGGCTTACTGGCTTCTGTGTATATCTATTCCAGCGATCATATGTATTTCTGCATTGATGCATGCACGCCTGGTTGTCTCCACATGTGGGCCTCCGCAGTAAGATGTAAATGTGCAAAGGCCACATGCGCATGTTCATAGTGCACATAGGCAAGACATATTCTTTTGTTCATTATTTCAATGTTGGCTAACACTGTGGCACATAAACCTTTGGTCTATTGCTATCCGCAGCCACTTATCATGATTCCTACTTTCTAGCGAGGTTAGAGTTCATTTATTTTTTGGTGATTTGTAAAGCTCATATGCAAAGAATTGTGTTTCAAGGCACCGCAAGACAAAAAGGTGGGGTGTGGGGAATGAAACAATAATGGTCCTACTAGACCTTGTGTCATTCGGAAACATGCAAGAGCAGTAACAAGAGGTGCAGGGGGGGAGTGGGGAGGAGGGGAGGTGTAGGTCGGGGCTGAAGGGAAAATGCTACTGTGGCAAGGAGGTGCAGGGCAAGAGGAGGTTTACAAGTGCAGGGGAGGAGGGTCGAAAAAGAGAGCCAACGGGGCGCTAGGCAAGTGCTAAGTGGAGGCCAGGTGGGCAAGTGCCAGGGGAAGCAGGGAGTGGGGCGCACATTCGAAGTGCGAGGATGGGGTGGACCAGGCCAGTAGGGATGCACACCCTGCTAGGCTTGTCAGGAGAAAGGGGCACTGAAGGGCAAGTGCAGGTTGTGGGGTTTGGGGGGCAGGAAGACTGTGCGGGGGTATACTGGGCGAGGAGGGCGCGGTGCCCTGTGGCGCTCAGAAGGGACCAGGCAGCCAGTCAATGCGACAGAGGGGGGCATTAGTAGAGGGCTTGAGGGAGGGAATGAAGAAGAGAAAAGTTGGTTCTTGAGAACCTTCTGGAACTTAAGGAGATCATGCAGAAGCCTGAGAGGGGCGGGGAGGCCATTACAGAGGGATGCTCATGTCGAGGAAAGAGATCTACCCCACACTCTCTGCTTCAGAATAGCTTCTGAACTGTAGAGAATTGCAGCTAGATGCCCGAAGGTCTCTAAGTGTGAGGTATTTAGCGAAAGAGTCGGATGTAGCGAAAGAGTCGGATGTAGTGGGGTCCAAGGCCCCTGAAAGCTTTGTGGATGATGCAGGGGGTTTTTAACTTGATCCTCGCAGCCACCGGGAGCCAGTGGATATACTTTTGGGCTTGAAAGATGCGGTCCCTGGGCTTGAGACCAAGCATAAATCTCGCAGTCCTATTCAGGATTAATTGAAGGGGGCGATTGGGGGATTTAGGCAGATTGAGGTCCCTGGGCTTGAAACCAAGGATAAATCTTGCACTCCTATTCCGGATTAATTGAAGGGGGCGATTGGAGGATTTAGGCAGATTGAGGAAGAGGCTCTTGTAGTCCAGCCTGGAGAGGACCAGAGCTCCCGAGACATTGAGTTTCTGTATGTCTGCTGCTCCAATGTTTGGCTCATGTGAGTTCATTTAAAACAGGGCTTGAATTTAGGATTGGATAAGCAGGAATTACAAGCAGTGCCTAGGTATCCAGCAGTAACCGGTCACCAGGAGCTACCACTAGGGAACAAGGGGCTAGTTTATAGCATTACATTAGTTGGCCTGGTGAGCCAAAAGTAACTTGTGGTAACTGTTGGTTTTAAGCTCACTAGTCTATTCTATATTTGATTTGATTTGTGTCTCATACTTGAAATAATCAGACTGACATTTATTGTTGTAATATAAATCAATTATATTGATGGTAATAAATAAAAAATAAAATAAATCCAAGAAAAATAGAATTGTTAAGGCCTATCTAGTGACATTACTTCACAAACAGTAATTAATTAAAAATACATTATTTAACAATTACATCTCAAGTGACATACTATTCAATTTATTGCACAATGAAAACAGTTTGCAAGAACACTGCAAAAGCTTTGAACTGACTTTCTTAAACATTGTGAATAGGGCCACACATCATTTGAATCTTTAAGTCAACCTTTCAACAAGTTCAGGTTTGGAAGGGCAAACCTCTTTTGCAATGTTCCATGGCATAGACTGGGCCCTGGAAACACAATCTGGATCAATTTCATGTGCTTGTATGGCCAGCACATTCAATGTCAGATCTTTCACAAATGCACAATCCATCTGCTGGATGATTGGCTTTGCCACCCACTGTTTGCTTCTTTTGCTAAAGTCCTTGTTGTTACGATGCATCTCGAAAATACCTGCAATTTTTGCTTGGTCCCTTCCAACGTTCTTGTTCAGGCCCCAATGCCGTCTATGCCAAAATGCAACCATTTAGGCCTGTACTTTAGGCACATTTTATGGAACACCTCCAAATCTCCAGTGTGGCATAACTCGGAGATCCGCCTCATGTCTCTTGAAAGCGTTTTGTCGTACACAATCTTTTCAAGTGCTGTGTGAGGAGGGCAGTCTGGACCCAACCTTTTCTTACACTCCTGCTCAATGGTCCATGTGCACATTCGTGGAAATGTTTGTTTTCTTTCCAAGAGTGTATGTTAGAA
This sequence comes from Ambystoma mexicanum, assembly GCF_040938575.1. NCBI lineage: Eukaryota > Metazoa > Chordata > Amphibia > Caudata > Ambystomatidae > Ambystoma > Ambystoma mexicanum. The sequence goes on along the minus strand of NC_090926.1, from coordinate 692,500,333 downwards.
CAATGGTCCATCAATGAACGCAATTTTTCAAGCAGAATATTTACACATCCATCACAGGTTTATGAGATCCACCAAAGATGGTTGCTGATAGACTATCAGTGACTATCGGGTCCATTTGCATTCCTCTGGATTGCAGAAGTTGAATGGATTTAATTAAACCATATTTTTCCATGGCAACAGAAGATGTACATTCAGATACTTGCATAACGACTGAACTCACTCTTCTTTTGGTTTCCATGTCTTGGAAGTGGTAAGTGTAGTATTTAGCAGAAAAACCTGGACTGTCACACTGTCCATTACCAGCAAGCCAGAGCCTTTTGCCAGCGCAAGCACTGTCCATTGCTATGTGTTGGAGTGGGCATGCCTGGCTAATAGCGGGGAACAAGAAATCCTTCTGATATTTGTAGTACTGGATTGTTTAAAGGAACTGGAGTCCCACAAAGTTAGAAAAACGACATGGATCCGCTAAACAACAAAGCAGGTGATCAATATACATTTCCACCAGGCACTGGAAGTATAGGTTGAGCAGACCATGAAAATGAGTTTTTTGGTGGTGTACAAAGCTACCCTTGATCTTCAGGTTGGTGTCTTTGGCTACTCGAGTAAACTTCACCAATGGCTCCCTACAAGTCCCCCTATGCAATTTATGATCATATTTTATCCTTTTCATAATCTCTATCAGGTAGCAGTTGAATACAATGTATTTTGGTTCCTTTAATAGCCAATCATCCAGAAGTTAAGTGGTTTGCAATTCAATGGTGGTGGATAAGTCCTCAACACTCGGAATAGTGAAGTCCACATCACAAGCACAATCGCCAATCAGTTGCGAAGAAGATTCGGTTATTTCTGTGTTTGATATTTCCGATTTGTCCACATATATTGGGGAAACAGGGAACATTGTCTGTTTATTAGATAGCATTTCTTTTAGAGGGTGTGGATTGTACGAGCGGTTCTGCAAGCAATTCTGAAATATCATCTATTTTGTCTGTTTCTTCTGAGTGACATTGTGGGCTGTTACAATGATCCAGGGTTACTTTCCGTGGGTCACTGCTGACATTCAATTCAAATTCCAGCCTATGGACATCTGCATCACGACACTGAATCTTGCAAGGACCATGCTGAGCCTCTAAATGTAGCTGCTCCCAAGTGACAACGGTTTGGCTAGCAACATTGTTAGTTTGTCTAGTTGTATGAGTTTTATGCTCCTCTTCTTTCAAGGCTTCTTATTCGAAGATGAGCAAAAACATGCTTGATTGATAGCTAACATACAGAATATATGAATTGCAACATTAAAATGTAATCTCAATGAAATAACTGGTAAACCACTTATTTTTTTTAAAACCTTTCTATTATGTACCTGTGCTTTCCGAATTTTCCTTGAAACGGTCAAATTGGATTTGCCAACCACCAGACCAAGCTGAAAAACAGCATTTTGAAATTGTATAAACCTTGAAATGTGCTCTTCCACTTAAAGAATCATATATACATATATAATAAAATGTCACTATGGAAACAATTAAAATATATTCAATATTACATCACAGTTAAAATGGATAACTGATATTTTCCAATATCTTATGTATACCTCTTGTCCATGTGTCTCTTCATTGTTGACCACTTCAGTAGTACATTCCTTTGTACATAACAAATTCAAAGAACATTTGATTAAATTGTTAAACAATTTAATGTTAAAATCTTTGATCTCACAAAGTACATCTTGAGAAAGTTGATTTTATGATTGTCGACCTTACAATATCAATTAAACTATGTAAAAAGATATGTTTAATCGTCTTATTAACATTTTTAAATTAGTATTGTCATAAAGTCAAACACTGTGTACATGTAACATTTTAAAAATACATATTTGAAAACTGTAGCTGATAACCTTCAGAGATGTCGCAGGGAGTAGTTGCAAGATCATCCTGCAAAACATATTGATAAAATTGTGGCTCATTTAATGCGTTTTAGTGTTATTTTGTTTCACTGATTCTAGTTTTCGCTAAGCAGCTAAAGGTTTATAAACAAAAACACACACCATTCATATAGTGAAAGGGTCTATGGCATTCGGTGACAAAGTAACATTTTCTGAAGGTTTACTTTTCATTGTTGCATGCGTTTCTGCGATAAATACATCAAGGTTGTTGATATAATGCTTTGCAGTTTGCTGACAGTTTTGCAAATTATCCCCAAAAAATGATCTTACTTGTAAAAAAGATATTGTTAATCAATAACTATTAGTATAAATCAATAAATTATCACTTCTCATACCTCATCCTCAAGACCGGTTGCAGTAGAAAAATAGTATGTTGTTGAAGTTCCAGGCTCCTCCTATATAAAAGTAATTGTAACAAATAAAAAAATCACATGCAAAAGATGGTAGATATTGACAACGAAGCCTACAAGCCAGTTTGTATCAAACGCTAATCTTATACATAACAATAATCAATCTGTTTTAAGTTGAACTTGAATGAATACATATTTTGTACAGGCGCATCTGAAGGAATATTCTAAAAGAATTATTTGAAAGGTGAGTGGGGATGCTGTTGACTTCGGAATAGTGGTCGATGTAGCATCATGGTCCTTTAATCAATGTATATATTCATACCATTGTTCAATAGATAATGTGTATTAGTATAATAATTTAGACCACATCAAAAACTATTTAAAAAGGTTTGTGTGCAAGTTGCGTGGCCTCACCATTAGGATGTTGGACGTGTCTGTGGTTTACTTCATGGTAGCGGTCTGTAATTCCATCAGTGCGGTCTAGGTAAAGACAGATATGGTCATTTTAAAAAAATGACTATTTTTAAAGGACACAATGTGAGTGTGTGTTTGGAAAGGCTCCCATTGCACTGAAAATTTCGAGTATCTCTAAAGCAGGGATACACAAAGTAATCTAAAGTTCAAAATGTACAAACCACAGTACATCATGTCACGAAGGAAACTTGTGTAGTAAAATATCAATGGAAATATTCCCCAAAAACTGAAAACCAGTCATTATGTTACCTGTTTACGGACTATTTCAATATATTGAGTGGTCATTTATAAGACCTACTATGCAGGCACATTTTGAAAATGGTAAAATACATTTAGAAATTCACTGTTTACTATTCACCTGGGTCAGCGTGTGCTGAAATTCAGTTGGAACTGCATTTGGAAGTAATTTGCAAAGGAGTCTGGGGCAACGCTTTTTAGTGTACTGTGATTGATCGTACTTATCTCCTGTCACGTCATCCAAGACATCCTTGGCTCTGCTTTAAATTTCGGACACTGGAAATCCGCAGCTCACGAGCCATGTTATTATTTAATTTAAATCCTTTGGAAATACATGTACGACTGTACTCTTTTTAGTATGGCTGTTATTAGTGCAACCCAAAACGATACAAGATGGCATTGTTTGTTTGTCCCTAGGATCTGTTAAAGAAATATGAATAAATATGACTATTAAACAGTGAGTAGATCAAACATCATATTCCTTTGATAATAACAAAAATGTACTTCATAAAAAAAGGCACCTAAAGCAAACATGCATTGAAAACATGCACTACGAAAGATTACATTTGGAAACAATACTCTGTTATGCGCTAATTACAGAGATAAAAATGCATAGCACGGTTCATAATGGTGTAGACGTTTTGAATGAAATGAGAATAGGGTGTACTTTGAGCATAAAGCAATAGAAAGTGGCCTAGCAGAGAACGATGACACTATAGAAAACAATACTGCTGAGGGCAAGGTACTGTGTGTATAGATCCACTGTATTGTCTGTGGTCACTGGGTAATTCATCATGAATGGCTCGAACCACTTTGGTGGGTATTACTCATCGAACGCGAAATCCCAGTCTTATAATTCCAATTTTTTTGTTTCCACTACCTTGTAAAAATCGAAGGCATTCTTATGCTTTTAAAAAGTACATTTTTGTGCAAAGTACTGACCGTACTTGTGATTTCAAGTAGGGATCAATTGGAAATTGGAACATAAATTCCAGCAAAAACAGATTGGGAGATACTTCATAGGGAAAGAAACGTAATTGTTCGGACGATAAATCTAGAGATGAACACTCTGGTTTCAGATTAGAATGAGTAATTTATTCAATTTACAGAAAAATTCTTTCATCAGTGATCCATTAAAGTTATATTGATGTTGGGGAACAGCATATTATGTAAGACCATCTCGACCGTCAAACACACAACATATGTATAGAGTGAACTTACTAGTTACTTGAATTACAAGGGCAAACTTTAGCTCGAAGTTCGTGCATAAGGACCATCATTGTTCGCAACGCAGATCTTGTAAGGCAGGCGGCCCTGAAGTCATGCAGCTCGGCAACGCATAGCGGTGGTGTGTCTTCTCCGGCAATGTAGGCCAATCAGCCAGAGTTTTGCCTGCAACAGCAGTTCTCCACCAGAGTAGGCATAAGCTCACAACGATGGCAGGTAGACCAGGTGGAAATGTCTTCCATGCGACTGGGTTCAGGCTCCAGTGATTGATCCTCATATGACTTTCATCTGATTGCACATTGTCTCAACTTTTTTCTCTTTAAAGTGTTTCCTCTTCTGAATATCCAGGCTTGTACGGGTAGGGCTGAATTTTTGCCATAGTTTGTGAATAGTGAAGAAGCACAGAATCGAAAATGAGGTCAATAAAACTTTTGTTTGTATAAAGTAAACAAAAGAGGTTTCCCATTAACATTGAATGTTAGAGAAAGACAAGCGAAGAAACTGCCATGTTACAAACACACATTGTGAAAAGATGTGATTAATAGGCTCAAACTTTAAAAGCTTGCAAGGACACATGTTTAAATATGGTTTAGTAAAGTCAGCGACTAGTGAGTTAATTCGTTTTAGGCAGTACCTATTCTCAATTTGTCATACAAGGCAGATAGATAACCAGCGCAGACACAAGTCAGATGAGCACCAAATTAAATGCACTGACCAGAAGGAAAAAGAAAGTCCAATGTTGTGTGATCAGAAAGGGTTTGTTTACACTTGTCGAGGAGGAAGGCCTCTTGCCATTCCCATGGAGACACATTAATAGATTGCGCGCACAGAGGACATTGACATGAGACGTGCATTGGCGTTGTGAAAAGGGGCCTGATCGTATAGTGATGTCAGCTTGAGGGGCCGGTGATCTGAATTAGTGCTGCAAGAGCACTTGAATTTAGGGCAATGGATCAGCGGATAAGATTAGTACAAGATGGCAGTACACAACGTGTTAAAGTGAGAAAAACTTGGGTAAGTTGCATTGGAAATCTTTTTAAGAATGATTGATGTGTGCTCTAAAATACATGCCGAACGATGGGGCCAATACAATTTCTGATAAAACTACGCCTCTAAAGGTGGAATCGGAGAGCCCGTTGTGCACACAGATCTATAATCAGTGTTGGATTGGGAAGTCGGCCAATCGGCCCGTGGCCGATTGGAAAACTGAATGCGTGGGCCGGTTTTTATTTAGATGGTGTGGGGGCCGAAAATATTCACACTGTTTTAAAAAATAATTTCCTAGGCTGCGTGTGCCTGATGTGATAGCAGCCGCGGCGCTGCCTTTGCCTGTTATTTTGCTTCGTTTGTTACTAAAGTAACAAGTTGAACAGGTCACTGAGGTCAGCCCCGCGGCCGCCAGCCGTCGATATATATACTAATCCCACCCCCTCACCCCACTGTGCCCAGCAGCAGTGAAGTGATCTGCTTGTCTGCACTCTGCAGGTTCAGCTCGGCTTCGAACAGTAACACTGACTAGTCCTCTCTTGGTTCTCTCTCTGCCTGCTCCCACCACCACCTTGGCGCCCATGTCATTCACCAGGGGAGAGCAGAGGTCATTTGGCATTCGGTTTTGCTTCCTTTGAATTTGTATTCAAAAGGAAGCGAGTGCCGACTGCCGAGCAAAGTACTCTCTGCCTGGATCACAGGCACCAAGGGCGTGTCGGCCACGAGGAAGCATCAGGGCGGGCCACACCACCTGACTTGTTCCGGATGGTGCACATGGGGCACTGGCTCAGCTGCAGTCTGAAGACAGGGTGTGCACAGAACTGCTGATGCATCCAGCCAGGACTGGAGCAAAGAGAGCGGGAGGCTCAGCCAGGCAGTTTCCACGTGCGCATTGCCCTTCGCTGACATATGGAGGGTGCGCCGCCTGCCCCAGCCTGGCTGTGAGCAGCCAGCCAGGCAGTTGTGTAAGGCCAGCACCAGCGCCAGCCTCTGATTTAACAAGGTAAGGTAAGGCCAGTGATGGTACTGGCATCATGGTGGTCTTTGGGGATGTCATGGTACGAGTGGCCAGCCCCCCACAATCCCGATCATGGCATTGAGATTGGGCATTGGCATGGGGCATGGGCCTTTCCAGGCCCAGAGGGCCACCAGCCGGCCCGGAAAAGGACCAGGAGGCAGGTGCACCCATTGTGGTAACTGGTGACCAAATTGATGAAAAAAGTGTCATGTGCTTGGCTCTGTTAAAAGCTGCACAAGTAAATAGGGAAACGACTGCGTGTGAGAACTCTTCTCCTCCTTCTGGCGTTTTTCCAAGGTGGGACACCTTGTAAAATTGTCTTGCCTCAATGATTCATTCCAGTGAGCTTTCCTGAAGTTAGAAAAATGGCTTTGATTGGCTGTTTTAAGCTGTAATATATCATTTTTTAAAAAAACCCTTTCTTTATCATACAGTCACGGTGTGAGCTGGAGAAGTGTGACAACATCACATTGATCTAAATTATACGCACATCACTTTCAATGACTGGTGATGCCAGGCATTCTGGGATTTGTAGTCCCATGTTCCCCAATGTTGCAAATATCCTGTCCCTGCTGATCAAAGCCAAGTGGCTGCCTTGTTCTGGTCACTGCTTAGAGATTCGCAGTTACTGCCCCGCACAGATGCAGACAACTCCCTAGTGGGAGGATGGCGCAGCCCACTGGAACACGGCTGAACCTTAGGCCTGATAAGGCCTTTGCCTTCATTCAACTGAAGGGCACAATTTATATGGAACGATTATGTTTCACACTGTCCCCGTCAGAGCCCGGGGAAGAAGATGCGTGTTTGTGTGCAAACTCAAAGCAGCTTTCCGAGACATCACAGGTTGTGATCACCTGACTTCTCTTGTTAACTCATGGATGTCTTCTAGCAGGACTGCAGAGGTGTTAGACGGGGTCTTTGCTGGGCGATCAATCTGACTTTTTATTGCTTTTCAGTAGATTCAAGTCTAGTGACAAGAAAGCATTTGATAGGTACAGCCCCTTGCAAGGTGATTGCCAAATGAAGTACGTTTCAAAGTTCACATGCCATGTACATGACATTGATATGCAAGAAGGGACCCAAAACCCACACCACCCTTCTAAAGAGAAAACATACTGAAATTGGACCACACTATTTACGGCATCAGTTCAAAACAATTTATAACGCAATCTAAATACTAATCATAAATACTGCATCTCCTTTACTGTAAGCTTCAGATGTAACCAGTGGTTGAAGTGGCTGGGAGCGGTGCTCTTCTACTTTGTAAAATTACGTTTTACTGTTCCTATAGATTTTAATTTGAAAAAGAAACCATTCCGGAATAGTTTCGTTTTTAAATAAAAGTGTAGGAAGAAGTAGAAACGTACACTTCCAGTGCACTACACTGAACGTTCACTTAAATAGCAGGGCGGCGCATGTGTTTAGGGGTTTGTATTGTGCGTGGGAGGGAGTGTGGCGATCGGGATTGTGAGGAGCGGGAACAGTAGACAGGCCAGTAGGGAACATAGTTCCACTGCTTCTTTTTCGTACACTTCGACCACTAGGTGTAACACAGTTTTGCTATTTTATATGGAATGCAGCAATGCACCTTTAAAAACACGCAATTTACTATTCTAACAAGCGTGTGATCAAATTAAAGACAGGCATGAGCTGTCATGTGCACGGTATGTGGATTTAAAAGACTTTCTGACAAATTAGGCCCCAATTATGTAGCTTGGTATAAGCTGAGAACGTTTTTTCTTCATAACTTCGATATGGGTGAGAGCACCTTTCCTTGCATGCCTTTTGGGCTGTGAAACATCCATTGCAATGAGTCTGCCTGTGATAACTCCTTTGCACAATGTTAGCTCATTATCCCAGTGGGCACATGTGGAGGGGTCGCTCTCACAACTTGTGTGTCTCACTAACGCTCGTTTTCCATTTCAAATTGTTTGACATGAAGGGGATTCTGTCATACAAACTTACAGCTCGTTGTTATTCATGATGTTCTGAAGATGTTCAGAACATTTGATTAGTGATCTGCATTTCAAGATAGTAGACCTCATGGATATAAACACATCTTTACATGTGTGCTTTGGGTTGCTCATTTGATCTATCACAGATTTGCGTTGCTCTGCAAGCGTTGAGATTGTTCCATCAGGCAAATGAAGGGCTCTGCCACTGATAAAAGCTTGCAACCTGGGCACCCTAACCCTCGCAGAGCCACAGATGCTATGTGTGTGAGTGTGTCTGCCTAGCTGTGACTTAGGAAACTGGCAGTGCTTGAATGTATGGCCTGAGCTGCTTCTATAACTCGGGGAAAGAGAGAGCACCCAGGACGCATTTCTTCTTGAGCCTTTGAACTAAAGGTACACTCTGTAAAAGCACCAGGGGTACGCCGTACCAAGGATTTAAATTACACTTCCATCTCTGTTGTGGGTATTCATCATGGCATGGTGGTAGATTGCTCCCCATTTGCTAGTTATATTGCTGGGAAATATATCAATTACTTGCCCGGCTACTAGTGCTAATGCACAGCTTTTATGATCCTGGGTGCTCTATTCCTTTTTTGTGATAGACTAACTATGGTTTTGTTGTGAAATGCAAATTCACTTCTGGTGGAGAGTACCTGAGAGTCAAATGGAGGGAAGTGCATTAGCCGAATGTAATTGTAATTGGTTATTTATAACGTGCTTAATACCCAGAGGTTTCTAAGCGCGGAGACAGGGATCCAACCTGTGTTGCTCCGCGTCATCGAGCATTGCGCAATGTATCGTACAGACATCTATTGTGAGGTCCATTATATGGATGCAAAGTTATATTATTTTATGAGTTGTGTTGTAATGTAATATTTTAGCATGAATACAACTGGCAAAGTACTTTCCGGTGTTATCATTTGGCTGTATCGCTTATTAAATGGAACTCTATTTTCATTACTGGTGACATGCCTAGAGTCTGGTTCTGCAAAGTAAGTACAGTATTTAGCTATGATATGATATGATATGATATGGCATTTATAACGCACCTATACACAAGTGTTTCAAGGCGCGACGAGGCATGGGAGAGGGAACAGGGGAGGACAGACAACGATCCTACTAGGCCAGGTGTCATTCAGATCGCACAAGTGCATGGGATGGGGAAGGAGGAGAAGTGCGAGGGAGAAGGGGGAGAGGACAGTGGACAGGGATAAGAACCAAAAAAATAAATAAATAAAGATATATAGTGCGTAAAAGTACGGCCCGCAGGTGGCAAGTGCCAGGAAGTGCAGCCATCAGGTGTCAAGTGCTGGAGGTGGGACTGTAGGGATACAGAACCAGTTCTCAGGTGCCGGGAAGGCAGTGCAGGAGTGCGACTGGCAGGGGAAGGGACCTGGCCACAGATCAGAGGGTGACCAGGTAACCAGTGCAAATTCAGTGTCAGCCAGGATGTCAGCAAGGGAGAGGAGGAGAAAAAGCAGAAGCAAAGATAAAGGGTTTGAGGTGTTTCCGGAATCGAAGATGATTCTCCTCAAATTTCAGGGAGGCAGGGAGGCTGTTCCAGAGGGAGGCACCAGCTGAAGAAAGAGACCTACCACCAACTCGTTGCTTGGAGAAGCGACTGACTCTGAGGGAGTTTGAGGTAGATAAGCGAAGTGCTCGAGAGGGAAGGTGTTTAGGGAGAGAGTGTTGAAGGTATTGAGGCCCCAGGCCCCAGAAGGCCTTATGGACGATGCAGAGCTATGTGGTAATGATGATGATTTATTAAAAAAACAGGAAAAGGAATGTTATCACTTTCTCGAGAGTTTAACAAAAACAAACACCCTCAAAAAGTAGCATTTTCTGTAAAGTCGTGAATTGACGCGATTCACGGATGATGGTTTGAGGGCCACTTTTTTGGAGGCGAGTGGCGGGCCACTTTTTTCTAGGTGTCCGGGCCTATTTGTTGTCCCATTCCGACCCTGTCTATAATCTGTCTGAGGATGACACAGACACCACTCCTATTGACCCCAGGGATACCCGCCTGCACTGTTATGTGCTATATGGAGGAGGTAGATGGGGTATTCCTCAGAGACCCTTTCTCCTGTTCCAGAGACACTCATGGTTTCTGCTACCAAGAATAAAGACTATTCAAAGCCTCTATCATCACAGGTTGATCACTTACGGAAAGTGACCTTGACAGGATCCTACATGCTGCAGGATCTTCCTGTTTTCCAAACCCAAACCACTGCACAGGCTTTCACTACCAAGGTTCGCGATGCACCTAATTCATCCCCTGCAGAGCGACCAGTTCGAGAACCTCTATTGCTGCCAGCAGCTTTGTCATTTCCATTTCTGAACGAGAGGAGCACTCCTGTTTCTGTGCGAACTTGCGCTTCGTGAACAAGCGATTCTTCAACGTTAACCTGAGCTGATGCACTCTGTCATAGTTGTTTTGGAGAAATGGCCCAGAGCTACAAGGCTGCCGATTCACCTCACCCTCTGTTCAACATAGTGGACGGCTCGGGCACTGAGTGATCTGCTACTGTCAATAAGATTTAGTGAAAGGGAGTAACAAACCATGTGGAAGGGAATGCGCGAAAACAGGGAGAAGTCGATCACTTTCTGGGAGGGGAGAGGGACTAGCGGAAAAACAATAAAAACCTGTGAGTACTTACAGTATTCGCGAATACTGGCAGTGGCCTTCAAACTGTGGAACTGCGCCCCTTCTCTCCTGCAACCGGGGTGGGGGGTGCAAAAAAGATGTCCAGCGGGTGCACAGTGCTCCTTAAAAAGAGATTGCAGTGACAATATAAGCAAGAGCTTTTTGTGAGGGGCGCAGAAAAATACTTTTACTCAAGGGTTGGGTGCACAGTATAAACAGTATAAACAAGGTTGAAAACCACTATTGCCAAGAATCTCCGGGCACTGCAGTAATTAGCACAGACAGGACCGAGTGTCACAACGAGGAGAAGAAGAACACAAGTGCAAGTTGGAGTAGAAGATCTGGAGAGTAGTTTTTTAAATTTTTTTAAATTATTTTTATTTTAAACAACGCATCAAACTTAACCAACATGTAGGACATTTCCATAAATGCACATCCTGTATTACATTGTTACGCTTCACAGTCCTCCCCCCTAAAACTCCCTTAACTCGAGCTCCTACTTCAATGCCTTAAGGTTCGTTACTTAGGGTTCATCTCCTTTATTGTTTTCAGGCGTATCGTCTTCACTGGATTCGACCTCGGGAAGTCCCGACATCGCAGTTAACATTTGCCTCCATGCTACCAGGGGACCTGTTTCCTTCTCCTCTCCCCTGCTAACTGCTTCGTACCATGCCATCGTCTCAGCCTCTGCCCACTTCAGTAGGTCATTCCACCATACCTCTAGTCTGGGTCTTTGGGCTGCTTTCCAGCCCATAGCTATTCTCCGTTTGGCCAGGATGTAAGCCAGGTCTTTCAGTTTGCTAATGTGTTTTAAATTACATGGTCCAGCAAATCCCCCCCAACATGCATGCCCATACTGACTCCACCTCCAACTTGATCCCCTTTTGGGCCAGGCATTGTTTAACCTCTTCCCAGAACCTCAGCTGGAGCAGCTCCTTGCCCACTCTGGACATCAATAATTTGTAGATTCGGGATATTTCATGCCCGCCCTCCGAGATATCGTACATCGTTTCAATTACTGCATCGGGTTGTTCTGTTAATACTGCTGCAGGCCACTTTTCTCCCACTCGTTTGATGATTCTAGTATATGTAATGTATTGTATTGTCCTGGGTGTACCCCGGTGTCTTCCATTATCTCATGAAAATCTAGTACCTACCCTTCCTGACATATGTCTCCGAGGGTCACCACCAGGCCCATCGGTTCCCAGAATTTACAGATCCCTCTTATCATTTGCGTGTCCTTGATGCATAGCGCTACCAAAGGTACCTGCGGTGAACACAGAGTCGGGTTTCCCACCACTTGGCATGCTTTGTGCCATGTTTTCCAGCCTAGTTCCAGCAATCTTGCACGTCCCTGCATCTCTGATTTAGGCAGCCATATTAGTTCCCTTAGAAAGAATGGAGTGCAATCCCTGCTTAGCAACCTTGCTTCTGCTGTCTCTTCTTCTGACAGCCATCTGGCCACGTACTGAAGCTGCCCTGCCAGGTGATATAGCTCCAAATTCGGCAGGTTTATGCCCCCTCTATCATACAAGTTCTGCAGCTTCCATAGGGCTACCCTGTTTCTGGAATTATGCGATATGAAGCCCCTGCATAGGATCTGGAGTTTCGTGAAAAAGCGTTTGGGGAGCATGTATGGAATGTTCGTAAAAAAGTGGAACAGCGTCGGCAGAACCACTATCTTAAGCAAGGCTGCCTGCCCACCATGGCCAAGGGGAGTTTCGCCCAGAACCCCATGCTATTCTTGATGCCCTCCACAGCCTTCTCTGTATTGTATTTATATTCATCTGCGGCCGTATGATATATAAATCGATCCCCAAGTATCTGAATGTTCCAGTCTGCCAGGGTACCTGCAAGACGGGTAGGTCTCCCAGTGAGGACCCCCTATATCCTCCCAGAGGGAACATGCTAGATTTATTAGGGTTCACTGCTGTGCCCGAAAGGGTCACGTAGTGTTTCATCACTTCCAGGACATACTGCAAGTTTTCCTCTGGGAAGCGCAGGTATAGCAACATATTGTCAGCGTACAGTGATATCAGGTGCGGTCCCCCCTTCGCGTGGATGCCTATCTCCCCGTATTGTTGTCTGAGGCCGATAAGATCTGGAGAGTAGTTAATGGGAAAACGTAGACCCAGGCCCGTGTCTGTGGCTGCAAGAGGGTTTGGCCAGTGCCTGGACCTACACCACGAAGAGCCTTCCTGTTTGGTCCAGGAAGGTGACCAACAGGAGGGTGAGTCTCTCTAGCCTTTACAATTCTGAGAGAAAATCATGCCTAAGAGAGCAACCTCTGACTCGAGGGTGACAATATATCACACTGACAGTCGCCGCTGGTCAAGTAGCCGGCGACTTGTGGCAAGAGGGTGAGAATGTCTTGGCCTTCCAATTACTGTATGCTGGGGGGTACTTGCTGGTAGGAAAGTGCCAACAAGTGAGCTGGGTGCTCTATACATAGGACTAAAATTGATAAGAAGCCAGTAGGGTGTTCTATCCCGAGGACGGAGTAGTCAAGAAGCAAAGAGGGCACTATAGCTCTAGTACTGAAGATTGGCAAGAAGCAAACCGGGCGCTATATCCCTGTGACTAGGATTAAGACTGTTCAGGATCTTTAGTTTGGTAACCCTAAGAAGGACCAGCATTCCCATACGTATATGCTTGAGACACTTTGGGTGGACCCATCGTTACACCTTAATTATAGTGGCCCTTATGTCTTGTTGGATGCTCCTAGATTTTATAGACTGTTAGGCAAGATTGTATGCAGTACCCTGTGGGAGATTGCACCAGCCTTGACCTTTTGGCAATAGTTAACCCAACCTTTGGTATAAGCATGTACTACACAAGTTGGTAGAGTGACTGAGCAGCCAGGCTTAACTCAAGAGGGGTCAATGTGAGCAGTAAGGTTGTTACACAGAGATTAGCAGTGACAAGTATCCAAATAAAGACGTACACTCAAGGTTTCTTGATTTAAACAATAATTAATTAATTTAACAGTCAGTTGAATAAGGCTTCTTTAGAAGGGAGCAATATAGAAGTAACCCAAAAATACACTTCAAAATTACACTCTCTGTTTTTTTAAATCAGTAAATCCCTATTTAGGATGGCACACAGATTCTTCCTACAGCCTTAATTAACTAGGACACTGTGGACATTAATATATCACTGGTACATTTAAAGCAATACTGAGGTTGTGTTAAATAAGGAGAAGAGAAGAGAATAAAACAATGATTAACAAATATTCTTAAACAGGTAAGTAGATTTATGATGCTGTAGAATCCTTTAAAATTAATCTGTGGACTTCTGGAAATCATTCTCCCAGGTTATTTTACACATTCCAGGGAGTCCCTGTAAACATACAGCAATATGTATTTAAGTATCTGGATGGAACTTCTACTCCGTTGGTGTGGAAGACAGGTAGGCATAGGGTTAGGTGTGGTACGTTATCCAGCAGAGAAAGGGCGTTTGGCTTGCCAGACTTCGAATTATATTATTTGGCTTTTGTGATGAATTGGAGATTATTCCCCTAAGAAACCTGGCCTCATAGCCTTTTCAGGTGGCCAGGGAAAGGCAGATGCTTTCTGATCCTGACACTGGGGGTGGAGTTCTGTGGGAGAATGACATGGGGGGTGGAGGGCAGGTCGGGAGGAATGGGAAACCTCTTTAATAACTTTCCCAGAGACCCTACCATCCTATTGGTTTATTGTAAAATTGAAACTATGGGAAAAGATGATTTACTGGGACAAAGAAGAAGGATGCAGAGGCAGTGGACTGCAAGTTGCATGCTAATAGACTTAATTACCCACACCTGAGAGAGAATAGGAGGCATAAAAGGCCCCCTCAGGTGCAGGCCATAGAGAGCAATAGTGGGAGATGGAGTGATTGCAGTAACTCCACATTGCAGTTGCAACTGAAGGAGAGCTGAGATGCAGGAGCCACTGTAGGATGCTGAACGGATGTCGGTCGTGAGAGCGTCTCTACCTTCAGAGACTGTGAATGCAGAGGGTGTGCAGCAGGAATCGTTGTTTATGGAAGCTTTTCCCCTGAAGACCGTAACTGCAGAGTTCTCACCTGGCGGGAAGCGTGAAGTTGCATAGCTTTCCCCTTGGTGAGGCTGGCTCTAGTGGCAAGCGAGCACTAGAGAGCCTTTGGAGCGAGGGTCGCTCCTTTTCCGACTGGTGCAGGCAACGGAAGAGAGAAGCAGTTTGCCCGGCCGAGCGCAGCAGTAGAAGCAGAAGACCCAGGGGCAGCAGAGAGAGCGGACGTGCACGCAAGACCCAGTGAGTTCACTAGCATATTGTGACCCCAGAGCGCTCCGTGATCGCCCGCTGGCAACATCCGGGTACTTTGAATACCGAACTGATGTAAAAAGAGTGAAGTGGCAGACAATAAGTGGTTTGAATGCCAAACTGATACAAAGAGGAGAAAGTGGCAGAATAACAACTTGGCGAACAGGCCAGAAAGATGTCATTGTGTTTATGGGGTCAGAATTGGCAACAACAAATGAAAACAATAGCAAAGCAAGTTGAAAAGAACCAATGTTGCCAAAGCAAAGAGAGGGTGATTAAGAAGCAAGTTGTTTGTAGACCCTATTGTCAGAAGGAGAAAGAAGCAATAAACATGCATTGCTTAAGCCAAAGAAGAGTGAGAGAAAGCCATTATCAGCACTTGGTTAATACAAGAGTGGGAAAACAAGAGTGACAGGAAAGCTGCCCTTCTGACTGAAGGTATTCAGGGGGAGAGGAGCATAACCTGCATTGCATGTGTCAATCACAAGTGTGGAGCAAACGGCAGCCATGTGTTTCATGGTTTCCCAAAAGAAGTAGTCACAACTGATGTTGTGGAAGGTCAATGGACTTTACAAGTTATTTGAAGCAGATTGAACCACAGAAGTTAATGTAGTAGTGTTAGTAGTTTCATTACTTCTGGCAGACAAGTACACCAAGGCAATTGACCTTGTAATGGTAGGTGAGTGGACCAAATGGAAGTAATTGAAGTACTGTGGTGTGGTTAAAAGTGGTGAAGTCGCAAGACCATGCTAGTATTTTGTGAACTGTTGCATAATCATCCTGACAAAGGCATTATTGTTGATACTGATGAACTGTGGAAGTATCCTTGTTTTCTGAGAAGCAGTTGTATTGAACTCTCTGCCACAAGTGGGAGATACACTTGTTGAATATTTTGAACTGTTGGTCAAGTCCAGGTAAGAGACTTACTGGAGCAAGAGGAACTATATTGGAACTTTGTTGCAAGACAGGATTTCCTTATTCTTTTGAACTGTTGATTGAAATCCTATTTGAGTCTGGGAAGTGGAACTCCCCCAGGTTACAAGAAGAAACATTTACTGGGTTTTGAACATAACTGTTATTTTTGTTATATCTGAATTGCCATATATCAACTTGTTAAGTTTGGTGTACGTACAAGTGTGAGGGACAGAATCCTTTTGTTAGTGTTTCCTTTAGTTTATTTTGATAAGCAGAGAAATCCTGTTCAGGGTAGGGATAGTAAGTTGTTTATCAAACTCTTTTGAGTTAATGAAATGCCATCTTTTGAAAAACCTTCACAAAGCTGTTCTCCTCACGTTTCTGACCCCTCACAATGGTGTCAGGTGTGGGATCGTAATCAATTGATACAAATTGGGGCATCCTCAAATTTGAGAAACTTACCGAAAGAGCCTACGCTCCTATTATTGCTAAGGTGCAGTATATAGGGTTCAATATCTATAGTATTAGAGGGGAGTTAATTCAACCAGGAGACAGGGCATTAAACTCCACTGACTTAATCCTTATCCCTCCCAAGGTAAGCTACATCAGACTTGCCTCTAAGTCAGACCTGGCCTGGCGCTTTGGCTTAAACATATTGGCAGGAGTGGTTGACTCACTACAGAGGGATGTCCAAATAATGATGCAAAAAAAATGGGAAGAAAACATACAAAGTTAAAGCTGGAGAAAGAATAGCTCAAGGAATATTGGAGAAGGCGCTGTTTCCAAAACTAATAGCAGTTAAGAATAGTGACCAAACTGAGAGAGGTTGGTAAGATCCAATGCTGAGCAAGAAATTATTCCTGGCTTGGCTTTCGCACAACGTAATGATCCATTGTTAGCAGAATGCTTTACTCAGGTGATATTCAAGGAAGGGGAAAGACGGCACCATTTTTTTTCTCTAAAAACCGGCCTACTATATATAGGGAATGTAGGCCCATCGGGTACACCCAGAACACAAATTGTAATTCCCAAAAGCCATAAGAATATTGTGTTGGAAATGGCTCATTTCCATCTAACAGGAGGAAGGAGGACATTTAGGAACTGCAAAAACACAAGCCCAAATTGTGAATAGATTTTATTGGCTAGGAATTTATGCCGATTTTAAGAATGTTGTCAGTACGTGTGCCTTATGTCAGAAAGCCATTACTGAAATACCTCCTCCAGTCCCCTTGCAAATTGCAACCCTTACCTATTATAGACATTCCCTTTTCTAGGATAGGAATGGATATACTTGGCCCATTAGAAAACTCAAAATTAGGTAACAGATATACATTAGCCAT
The DNA here is from genome assembly GCF_040938575.1 of Ambystoma mexicanum. Classification (NCBI taxonomy): domain Eukaryota; kingdom Metazoa; phylum Chordata; class Amphibia; order Caudata; family Ambystomatidae; genus Ambystoma; species Ambystoma mexicanum. The sequence continues at coordinate 692,482,973 of NC_090926.1, read as the reverse complement.
TTTGTACTATGTGACTCATTACGCTCAGGCATCTCCATTATGGAATAATACATCCCAACAGATCTTAAAACATTTACTTTCGTTCTTTTCTAGAATAGGGATCCCCCAAAAAATGACGGACCAAGGGTCTACATTTATGAGTAAGCTTATGGCTGAGGTTATGGAAATTCTTCAGATTTAGACCTTACGCACCTCCATTTACCATCCCCAGACATATATAGATGCCCTCCCAAAATATCAGGCCACGATTAAGAAGGCCAAATCGTGTTATTTTGCTAACGGAATTTTGTTAGCATTGTGCTCGGCTAAAGAACATTTTCAAGTTGCCAAAGAACACTTGGCCCCTGCACAGCCTCTAGCCAAGGCATCACACACACAAGCTCACTGCAACCAGATTGCCTCCCTTTTCTAAGGATAAAATCAGCAATATCCGACAAATGATCATGCCGACACGTCTGATTCAGCTATCTCCATACCCTATTGTCTGACTTCTCGGCAAACTGTCACAGTGCTTTTCAATTTAACCTAAACCCAGACACTGTGGTTTTAACTTCATTACTGAAACTTAGATCTGCCTTCCCTGCGGACCCCATCCCTCTTCGGATCTCAAGCCAGATTATCACTCTCTTTATGGCTGCTTTGTAACATTCCTTTTCTACAGGAATGATTCCCACACCCCTAAAGCATGCAGTCATTTCCCCACTAATAAAAAGGTCTCATCTTGACCCTATGCTGGTCAAAAACTATCAACCAATCTCTCTGCTTCCAGTCCTTATGAAGTTGATGGAGGCTTTTGTGACTCCTCAGTTTTCTAATTTTCTGGAGTCAAACCGGCTTCCTCACCCTTTCCAATTAGGATTTCAGCCTTGCATGGGAACCGAGTCTGTTATGGTCGCACCTTTGGACGATATTGCCATTCTTCAGGACCGAGGAGAGGTAGGAGCTTTGATTCTATTTGACCTCTCTGCGACTTTTGATACTGTTGACCACAAGATCCTAATACAGAGCTTGGAGAAGGCTTGAATATTGCCTGTCCTCCTCCAATGGTTTGCCGCTTTTCTAACAGATCGCTTTCAGACAGTTTCCCTTCCTTTTTTTTTAAATCCCCTCCAGACTACAACTGATTGTGGAGTCCTGCAGGGGGCGGCGCTGTCCCCCCTTTTGTTTAACCTATAGATGCAACCCCAGGCTAAGTTAGTTGCCGAACACAGGGTTCAATTCTACTCCTACGCCGATGATACACAGCTTCTTTTTTGTCTAAACTCTTCGGCCTCTGATCCTCCATCTGGAGTGAAGGACTGTCTCTCCGCGCTCGGTATACGGATGTCCAAGAACTGGCTCAAAAGTAAAGGAGGCAAAACCAAGATCCTTCTGTTTGACTCTCACCCCGCTGTGGACCACTGACTATTGGCCTTCAGCTCTATGTCCCTGTCTTGAGCCATTTTCCACAGTAAAAAGCATAGGCATTAAACATATGGCCAGTGGATCTAGAAAAGCCCAAATCTCCTCGGCTATGTTAAATTAAAAGTTCTGAAATTCATCTTACTTTATCTTCCTCCCAAATCCAGCATTACGGTGGTAACATTATCTATCATGGGCTCTGCTGACTACTGCAATAGCATCTATCTTGGCAGCCAGAGATGCTGCTGAAACGCAAATAGATCGTCCAGAATGCAGCCACCTGCCTGGCTCTTGGAGCCTCCAGACTCTCCCATTCCCCAGACTTGCTTCACTGGCTCCTGATAAGCAGTCAGATTAAGTACAAGACTCTTTGCCTGGTGCATCGTGCCATTCACCACTTCAGCGCTGATTTTTGAAGGTCTAAACCATCCCTACGCTCTTCCTCCCAGCTCTTTCTTAGCATTCCTAGGTTTCGCCAAACTCGTGCTAGATGAAGATCATTTTCTGTGCTGGCTCCCACACTTTGGAACTCCCTTCCATCAAATCTTAATAACACCTCTGAGTTTCTACAATTTCGGAAGACTTTGAAGAATCATTGTTTTCATTTCTGGCTGTATCAGCCTCCACCAGCCTCCTGCCAGCACCTGGATGCCTTTGGCCTTAGTTTGCGCTCTAGAAGTTCTGTACAATACAATACAATACAATACAGACGGATGGATTAGTGGAGAGATTTAACCAAACTTTGAAACACATTTTAAAGAATTTAGTCAAAACAGATGAGAAGAATTGGGGTATTATGATACCATGGGCTCTGTTCACCCTCCTCAGTCAACAACAGGAGTTTCCCGCTTTGAATTATTATATTGGCGAGAGCCCAGAGATGTGGTGGATATGCTGCGCGAGACCTGGGAAGAAAGATACAGGGCTTTAGCCAAAACTGCACAAAGGCAGAAAGAACATATGACCATAGTTTGAAATATAGTACAAACTAACATAGCACGAGCACAGGAACATCAAAAGGAAGGTTGCAACAAGAAGGCGATGATGAGGTCCATGTATGTAGGTCAGAAAGTATTGGCTCTACTTCTAGCCTCTGAAAATAAAATGCTTTCTAGGTGGCATGAGCCCTATGACATTTTAGAACAGATGGGACCTTGTAATTATAATGTCTCTCAGCCAGGCAGGAAAATAAAAACTCATATATACCATATCAATGTACTTAAGGAATGGAAAGAAGACCCTATGAGAAAAACTTCAGTCATTTTAACAAGCTTGTTGTCTGAAGGAAGTGATACCAATCAGTCGATTCCTCTGATTTACCACAGAATCATAAACAAGATCTGGCAGACCTCCTACACCAGTTCCCTGATGTGTTTAGGACTGTGCCAGGAAGAGTAAAAGGGGTGTACCACTATATTCATACTCCTCCAGGGAAGGTTGTTCATCAGAATCCTTAGAATCCCTGAGAGTACGAAACAAATTATCCAAGACGAACCAGAGGCTATGATGAAAGCAGATATTATTGAACCATCACAGAGTCCTTGGTCCTCTCTGTTGTATTGTTTACCAAATCCGATAATTCTTGGAGGTTCTGTATTGACTTTAGGAAAGTAAATGAGGTACCACAGTTTGACAGTTACCCGATGCCTAGGATAGATGACTTGATTGACAGATTGACCGATGCAGTACATCTTTCTTCCATTGACGGAACAAAAGGTTATTGGCAGGTGCCGGCCAATGCTATAGATAAACCCAAGACAGCCTTTTCCACTTTCATAGGGTTATTTCAATTCAAGGTTTTACGTTTCGGGTTGCATAAGCCCCCACTACCTGTCAAAGACTAATGGACCAGGTACTTAGACCACATTACTCATTCTGTGTTGCCTACATTGATGACATTATCATCCATAGTAAAATCTGGTCCGAACATATGTGCCATTTGTATCAGGTTACAAGGGCCTTGTGGAAAGCGGGGCTAACTGCAAACCCGAAGAAATGTCATTTGGCTAGATCTGCAGTAAAGGGTTTTGGTTTCTTTGTAGGAAATGGACTGGTTAAGTCTCAGACTGAAAAGGTTAAAGCCGTTTAAGAGAACCAAGCTCCCAAAACTAAGAAGGAATTACGAGCCTTCCTGGATTTAGTTGGTTACCATTGAAGTCTCATTCCAATGTTCTCTTCTATCACTACCACTGTTACAGATAAGCTTAGAAACGCAGAACCCCAAAAACTTAGATGGCGTCTGGAAGACCAAACATGTTTTGAGCAGTTAAAACAAATCTTATGTAGTGAACCTGTCTTGAAGGAGGCAGACTTCAATAGACACCTTATCCTACATACCGACACATCACATACTAGTGTTGGGACTGTGTTATCACAAGATCATGATGGTATAAAACACCCAATTTTTACATTAGTAGAAAACTATTTCCCAGAGAAAAAAATTATGCTACTCTGGAACTGGAAGCCCTAGCCAAATGGACCATACCTGAAATACTATCTGACGGGCTGAAAGTTTAAACTAAGTCTAGATACTAGAGTCATGCGCTGATATTTAGATTTACAGCCCTATTGTTTTTGTGTTGAATATCGTAAAGGAAAAGAGTAAGGTAATGTTGATTTCCTTTCACGATTGCCAATAGAAGCTGGAAAAACCAGTGACATTAGGGGAAGGGTATGTTTTGAATCCGTGATGATTTCCCCTGAAAACCTGGCCTGGGACTCTTCTCATGTGACCAGGGAAAAGCAGACGCTTCCTGATCCTCACCCTGGGAGTGGTGTTAAACGGGAGGATCACATGGATTGGAGGGGGGTTAATCAGTTTGGGAGGAATGGGAAACCCCCTTTCATTACTTTCCCAGAGACCCGACCATCTTAATGGCTTATTGTAAAATTGAAACTGTTGGAAAAGGTGGTTTGAACATTGGTGACTTCAAGTCCCACAATGCCCGAAGTACTGGGATGAAGAAAAGGGATGCAGAGGCAGCGGACCGCAAGTTGCAGACTAATAAGGTTAATGACCCACACCCAAGTGAGACTGGGAGGCATAAAAGGCTCCCTCAGGTGCAGTCCGTAGAGGGCAGTAGTCGGAGGTGGAGTGATTGCAGTAACTCCACATTGCAGTTGCAGCTGAAATAGAGCAGAGACGCCTGAGCCACTGTTGTTTGCAGAACGGATGCCAGTTCTGAGAGTGTCTCTACCTTCAGAGACTGTGAATGTTGGACAACAGTGTATGCAAAAAGAAAAGTGTTCAAGAAATAATATGTCAAGATGGTTGAGCATTTGGCTTCCCTTCCACACGTTTTCAGTGCAAGGCTAGGTGGCACATTCGAACTTCGCACACACTCTGGCTTCTCTGCTTCGAAGATACAGTTAAAAGCATAGATATCAGGGCTTTATGCCAAAGCCTCTTTTCCAATAACAGACTCTTACTGCAGAGGGCCTGTTGCAAAAAACAAATATCAAAGGTCCGTTCCTATCAGGATCTTTACATGCACAAGTTCTCGCTTTCAATGTTCATCAGGGGTATCACTCGTTAAAGCTTGGACCCCCTTTTTACCACAATGTTTACACTTGGTCTCCCTTGTTCATGCTCGAACCATGGATCTCCCTTGTTCGGTCTCGTATCCTCTTGATATCAAAATTGGAGACTTTCGAATGAGCGATGGGTTTTGCTTAAACCGTCGCAGGACCACTTCAATTCACTTCACACAATGTTCTCATCAATCTTCTACTTTTGTTTCGCTTGGTGGGAAAACTTACAAAGACCTTTGATTGCGCACATTCACGGTGCCGGACCACTCTGTCAACGGTATCGTATCTTTTGTTTTCAAGTTCAAACTATCATCAGCAGTTTAGCTTTACTCACATCTTTCATCACACACGTTTAACAATGTTCGTTCCAATACTTGTTATACAATGTTGCTGCTTGCAACCTTGACTTCAACACAGACAGGTCTTGTATCACTCTCCCCAACTCACTGACTGTGTTGACCTCTCTGGCGCTTCTTTGTTTTTGTAGCCAAGGATGATACCACAGCGGTTGCTGCTCCTCCCCGCCCTGGTCGTTTACGCGGGAGGGCCTCCGGTATCTCTGACACACAATGCAGGATTCTTCAGTCTGGTTTCCTGGCCTTATGCTTTCTGTCTTGAAGGTTTCTTGAAAGTAACAGTTTCTTGCCAAAATGTTAAGGGTATTTCCCTCCTTGCGAACCCTTCTTGGTCTGCCTTCTTTCTCCCCTCGATCAGCTGCCGATTCAAAATTGCTGTTCCTCTGTGTGCTTTGCCTTGCTCAGAGTGTGCTCTCATGCTCTGCCTTTATCCGTGTGGGGATGTTTAATGGAAGTCAGGTGTGAGTGATTGTCAGTAATTGCCTGACTTCGCTTGTCCATAGTAGCAGGACCTGTCGGGTATACTGCTCGGGTTTGAGTTTGTTTTCTCCCAGAGGCAGGCTGACTGTGTTTGTGAAGGGAAAGGGCGTGGGGGATAAAGTTCCCACATATCCTACCTGGTAGGATTGGTTAAAGGTGTTACAGGGGAGGGATACCACATCTCGTCTTCCGGTGTCCCACTCCCCGAAGACCCCTCAGCCAGGTGATCCTCCTGCACTGGTCCACACCCAGGGTCTGCATCCAAAGGCGAAGGCCGTGCCCTGGCACCTAAGAAATCTGCAGGGAGTAGCGGGTGAGACACCTTCTGGTTTCTCACAAAAGCCACTAACAAAGTGTTGCAGGTGTGGCTGGATCTGGGATTTGGATCAAAACTGGCTTCTGGGTTGTATAGTAAAATGCTGGGTAGCAAGTCACCTACTGTGATGGAAGCCAGGGCTAAATTGGACTGAGACATGGGCATAACCATGGCTGATGTCCAGTGAGAATTCTGGCAAAATCACTTATAGGTATGCTAAATTTAAAATGGTGCACCTGATTTTTCTGAATGGGGCATACTTGATATTGTGTTTTTATAAATATATTGGACCCAATGAATCATCCCAATGCCTGACATGGGTTTGAGATGAAGCCACTTCTTATTAACTGCAATGGGTAGTACAAATATTTTGTAATAAGATGGTCCACTTAGTTTAACGAGTTTATAGGGAAGCGGTTCAACCTATAACAGAAAATCTGTCTGTGGGGTTATGTAAATGGGGGCGGGGGTGTGGGGGGGGAGACAAGAAAGTGCTTTCAAAGTTCAGTAATCTAGCATTGGTAGTAGTAGAAAGAGTTAAAGATGTAAACAACTGGGTAAGGCAGGACTAGTGTTGCTAGAGTTATTGAAAGAGAGGGGATGATCTGAAATGTGTATACACTGGACTGGGGGGATGCTACTGTTTCTGTCGGATACATATCCTCCTCCATCAACCAGTGGGCTGGGGATATAATTAGTAGAATGGGTTATTATATTTCTGGTGCCAGATTATGGCAAGCTTCTTATGGTATGCTCAGTTTAAGATGCGTCGCAATTTGGTTTTCATTTGTCCCCTCTAGAAGGCCATGCTTCATCCGAGTGGCTATTTTCCACAAGGCCCTTACTTTCTCTTGCCACAAACCATTCTCTGACCCTTTAGATACAGTGGACAGTTGGGAATCTACAATGCCCCATGTAAAACACAGAGAGCTTGTGATGGTCGGAGTCAAACACCAAAAGGACACACATGTATCAAAGGTAGCTTGAATCCAATCCAGAGTAAAATGGTGGGAGAGATTCGATTTAAGAGCAGCAGATGGAATAGCGGATCATAAAATATACCTGCAAGTAGTAGTGGGATGTGTAGTCCCCATTTATGTAATGCATTCCTATAACTGTAATTGTATGACATGTATGTATCGTTGCACTGTACAGAGAACATTTCTAATGAAGAAATAGCATTACAAAAAATGTGTGGCTAACAAGAAAAGGATAAAGTGAAGCTTTGGAGTTGATGAAACCTCAAGGCACTAAAATAGCCTCAGCTATCCCTCTCTGGAACAGCCTCCCTGCCACTCTAAAACTTGAGGAGAACCATCTCCAGTTCCGGAAGCACCTCAAGACCTTCCTCTTTTCTTTTGCCTCCTCTCCCCCTCACCCCTGTTGATCTGTTCTCTCTTGGCACTGTGCACCTGGCCACCCTCTGTCCTTCGGGCCCAGGTACCTGCTCACCCTGCCACCCTCCTGCACTGCTTCCGGGCAACCCCTTGCACTGGGGCCTGTATCTGTACCCATACAGCCCCCCCTTTTTCTTCCTGCACTTATCAAACCTACCCTCTCTGCTGCCTTAAACCTAGCACTTGCAAATTGCTGGCTGCATTACCACTGTTTGTTGCCTTTATTATTTATTTATTGTTATTTATCTGTTTCTCCTCTGCTTCACACTTTCCACTTTCCCCTCCTTCCATGCACTTTTCCCCTCCCCCTCTCCCATACACTTGCACGTTCTCAATGTCACTGGGCCTAGTAAGATCGCTGTGTTGTTCTCCCCTGTTCCCCTCCCTTGCCTTGTCGCGCTCTGAAACACTTTTGTACGAGCGCAATAGAAATAAAATATCAAAAAAAAAAAATCATCAAAATGTACTACAAGGTAAAAAAAAAAATCAATGCCGCAAACCTGGCTATGCAGGAGTGCCAGGTGTGTATATAGATTTTGATAACTGCAAGTATTCCCACATATCAATTGCTTCAAGGCATTTATTCAAGTAATGTGGGATGAGCATGTTGAAACTTGATAGACACCAGACTAACATGATCATGCAACAATGCTTAGTAGGGACTGTAAGGGTGCAGAAGGAGGAGACTGACACAGGTAGCATAGTGATTGCTGTAGACTTATATTCAGCATAAAAATAAAGAAAAAACGTATATTTCCCTACGTCTCCATTTCCCTCCCTCAACTAAAATGCTAATGGTCTGTCAGGATGTCTTTGTAACTTAGGGACGTTTTGACACAGGACGGTGAACTCTATCTCTGTCCCTTAAACTTTTAACTGAACTCAAAGGTTGCGCCAGTGTTCTTGGTCCAGGAGAATGACTCCCTCCTCCTGGACTGGCTGGCATAGTTCTGGTGCCAAGTTCCTCACCAGGGGGAATGACTTCTTCACCTGGTCTTAGTACTTCACAAAACAAAAGGATTGCTGATCTCTCACAGTTCACTATTTCTTCATCCCTGGGGGAATGACTCCCTTGCCCTGGAATACTGGCTTGATCCTTCTTGTGAGCTCAACCAACTTGACACCCTTCTCCAGGCCTTCCTTGGCTTTGCTCTCACAGTTCACACATCCAGAGGGAATGACTCCCTTCCCCTGGTCTTTCACAGGCTCCTTCCTGGCTTTATTCTACAGTTCACAACACCAGGGGGAATGTCTCCCTTATCCTGGTCCTTTTGTACACTTGGTTTCACAGTACACAACACTGGAGGGGTGGGGGGGAATGACTCCCTTCCCCTGGCTTCTTGTAACTTTGGTTTCACAGTAGGGCTTGTCCCACCCTTGTGTAACATCTGTCCTTGTTGTTAGTGACTGTGAGGTAATCCTCGTGATTTTTGTGTGCCACCTCATCTCAGTACTTTTAGTTTTGTCAGTTTCCCAGGCACTGCAATGATACCCGAGTCTGCCACCAATAGTTAAATCTTCAGGTTTGCAGATATACATGGAAGTGTTGGATAAGGTGTGGGCTCTGCATAGTAGGGAGGTGTGTTGGGTGAGGGGTGTTGCACCGCTTTCTCCCTAGATGGTCGTCCTTGTTCCCAGAGGGCGAGTCTCTCCCCATGAGATCCTCCTGCTGAGTACCACTCCCAGGGAGACTACCGTGTAGCGCTCTCACCTCCCTTGCCTCATGGGAAGGGGCTCCTCCTCGGGGAGAAGTGATGACATCTAAGGATTCGTCACAGGGTATACAGTTATCTAGTAAAGGAACATTTGAAAAGATGGGTTGCCAGCACCGAATTTCTGATGCAAGTCTCTTTCTGGAACAAGGGTCTTCCCGATTATGGATTGCTTGCAAAGGAGGCTTGTGCCAAGGGTTTCGAGTGCTTGACTGGTTGGGTATCAATTTGCAGTATGGGTCAAAGCTTTGAAGTGCTTGTGAGCTGGAATAGAAACTCAGTCATAAGTAATTGTAAGAGGAATCTCAAAGGATTTGACGATGAGGGAGGGTGAGAGATCCAAGTTTCAGTAGGGTTAGCAGGGATTTAGGCGGTATGTAGCATGGAAAAGACTTGATGGCCCCGGCAATCCAATATCAAGACCCTTAGAGTCCACATGTGTAATGTAAGGGGTGAAACTTGAAACTTTGAGCAACGCTGTATAATGCATTGAATGAGATGCGCTCCTTGGGAGACTATTTTCTAAGTGTGTGACAAAATTCCCCTGAGCAAGGCGACTTAGTGCCTCCCCAAGCTAGAGGATGATGGGCCCAGGAGCGGCGCAGGGAGGTTCCCCTTGTCACCCTCCCTTAGTTCCTGTTGACTAGCAGGGAACAGTCATATTTGAACCACTTGCACTCCTGCATCTTTAAAGGAGTTGAAGACCAGTCCCACAGAATCAGCAGGACCTGCACACTCTGCTTCCTTCACATAGGTGGAAGAATCCCTTATAATTCTATAAGGAAAGAGAGGTCCCTGGGTCAAGACAGGAACCTCAACCAGCAGTCAGCCAGCCATCACTCTCCATTCTGATACAGTTAGGAACAAATAGGCTGACAGAGCCCAGGTATGACAATACCAGAGGACCACCGAAGATGATGGACTAGCCAGCCCCAAATACGACATCAGAACTGGAAGCCCTTGCCAGTGGTTGGGCCCACCAGCCAATACATACACTAGCTGCCTGAAGTAATATACCAGAGTCTCCTTTCACCAGATAAAGGTTGGGAGGCAGGGCAAATGTGTGGCAAGCAGAGAGATGACTTCCTAAGCGGGACAAGCCCATCACAGGTCCCACATCGGGGCTATAAACCATTCACAGAGGTGGAGCCCAAGAGCCAATCTCATCCTATTTAACACACACGGGGACCCCTTTAACAGGGAATTCTAGGTGGTGCGGCTGAAGCCCAATTAAAGCAGATGAGCTCAGTTTTACAAGATGGGAGCTTGGAAAAGGAGGTTACGGCAGGTCGTTGGTGAGAGTTGGAGATCCTTACAGGTGTTGGTGAGGATAATTTGAAGACGGCAGGTAGAAAGGAGGTGGTTGAGAAAGGAAGGAAGAGGTTGGAGAAAATGAGGAGGTTGGAGAATATCAGGAGGTGGTTGGAGAATGTAAGAAGCAGGTTGAAAGATGTCAGGAGAAGCTGGAGGAGGAAAACCTGATGCATCAGGAATGTTCGATATGGGCCAATCTGCCCAAGGCTGAGGGAAGAACAAGCTCGTGGTGCAACAATGAGGAGAGGGATTAGTGGAGAAGTAGAACCTCTAGGGTGGAAATGCCTGGATCTCACATGGGAAGGTGACAAGGCTCGGCCAGGAACCTTAGGTCGGAGAGCAATACAGAATGTTTCTACAGCTAGACCCTGTGAAGAAGCTGCTACTTGTACCACTAGAGGCACATCCAAGAGACACAGCAAGGAGGGAAACTGACACAGGGTTTGTTAATCCCTTAAAACCTGCAAGAGATACTTGAGAAGAAGAGTGCAAGAAACCCTGAATCCCAGAACTGAGACTGAAAGAAGTGTTCAGGAACCCCTATAAAGCCACAATGGACCCAGGCTGAGGTGGGAGATGAGACTTTACCAAAAATGGTAAAGGTAATATGATTGCTTTTAACTGGACATCAGTGCTAAAGTCAGAATGATAGTGTTTTTACTTGGCTAGACTGTCCTACACTGGTGATGCCAGTCTGCATACATAGTCTTACTGTGGCATTGTAATTGTAATTAGTTATTTAGAACGCTCTTACTACCCAGATCTTTCTAATCGCAGACCCGGGAATCGAACCTGTGTTGCTCTGCGTCATTTTGCTTCCAAGGCGAGCGCGTGGCCCTTGAGCTATCCTCCCGGCCCAGACATGTTTCTTACTGGGCATCAAGGATAAAGCAAACAGGACAAAGGTTATTACTTGGCTATACTGGCCCTCATTGGTGCAACTAGTCTGAATGTATTTTTGTTACTGTGTGTCATAGATAGATAGCACAAGAATTGCTCGAACTCTCAAAAGGCAGTGCAAGGGTTTTTACTGATGTTTTTTGTGGGCCCTGGGGCCACCCCTCTCACTCATCCTATTCAGCAACTCCTCTCTAATTCAGGTGTCCCTGCCCCCAAGTTAGTATATACAGAAGGTTGACCCTGATTTTCTCAATTATCTGTTATACTGGGGATGAGGAACTAAATGCAGATTTGCATTCTCTATCTAAACTCCCTCAGGAACTTCTTAACTTTTCCTACTCTATTCAGTTGTGAGTCCAGTCTACTGGGATTTTGGAATTGTGCCTTAAAGACATGCTGTTGGATGCAGTCCCCCTTCTATCATGGTCACAATTATCTCACCCACTCTACCCACTTTTTCTCACTCCTTTCTCCAATCTTCTATCCTCTGATGTCTTCCATTCCTATTAGGCCTTGTCTCCACTCTTTGATGTTACTCCTCCCTCCAATACACTACTCCCTCCTCCTCACTACTAACCCCTCCTCAACTTTACTACTCCCTTCTCCACTACTTTTTTTTTAAAACAATTTTATTAGTTTTATTTCAAACAAACAACACAAAACCAAACTTGCAGTACATTTTACATTATTTCAATTTTTGTCCTGTGTTGGCCCAAACAGTATGGCTATTAAATGTTTCCAGGCTGTCAAGGTTTCAGCTTCTTCATACCCTCCAGTATTGCTAGCTTCCTGCCATACTGCAGTTTCAGCTTCTGCCCAATTCTGATGGTCTTTCCACCATATTTCTATCCTCGGTCTATTGCATGCCTTCCATCCCATGGCAATTCTACGCTTCGCAAGTATATATGCCAAATCCTTTAATTTACTTACATGATTTAGTTTACGTGGTCTGGGGAACCCTCCTACCAGGCATGCCCATGCTGTTTCCATTTTTCTTCTAGTCTATGGGCTACTTCTCCCCAGAATTTCTCAATTTCTGGGCATGCCCAGAACATATGCGTCATCCCAGCGTTTTCTTTGCCGCATTTGGGCCATGTTTGTCGTTCTGTGTTTTTAACTTTAGCTATCCTCTGGGGTGTCATATCAGCCCTGTGGGTTATATACAATTGTATTTGCTCTAACCTCGCATTCCTTGACACTTTCTTATGGCACCCTTGGGCTTGCTCCCACATCCCATCACTCATTGAGGCACCCACTTCCTCTTCCAAGTCCTGTCTCAGTTGTACCACTTCCTTCCCCACTTTGGACATCACCAGCTCATATATCCTAGATATCTCGTGCCCTCCTTCTGCTATGTCATATATTATTTCTATGGCGGTGTCCAGTTGCTCTTCTAATACTATTTCAGACCATGTCTCTTTAATTCGCCGCACCATCCTATGGTATGTAATATATTGTCCCGTATGTAACCCCGTTTCCTCCACCAACATCCCAAATTCTTTTATCCTCCCCTCTTGCCATATGTCTCCCACTGTTGCTATCCCTACCGGTTCCCAGTGCTTCCAGATCATCTACATTAGTTGGCTTTCTTTTCCCATCAATGCAACTAGTGGCACTTGGGCGGAACACAGGGATGGGTTCTCTATTACCTGACAGGCCTTATGCCATATTTCCCATCCCAATATCATCATCTTTGGGTGCTATTTCATATCTGATTTGGGCAAACATATAATTTCTTTCAGGAAGAATGGGGCACATTCCAGTCTAAACAACCTAGATTCTGAGGTTGGTTCTTCTGATAACCATTTTGCCACATTTTGTAGTTGGCTTGCTAGATAGTAGATCTTGTAGTTTGGCAGTTTTATACCCCCTCTATCATGCGAATTTTGTAACTTCCAAAGGGCAATTCTGTTCCTCGTCCCATGCCAAAGGAATTCCCTGCATATGCTATGTATCCTAGCAAAAAATTGCCTTGGTATCAGATATGGTATGTTCCCAAAATAATGCAATAGTCTCTGCAGAACTACCATTTTCAGCATTGCCCCTCTTCCCATCATCGCCAAGGGGAGCTTTGCCCAGAACGTCATACTATTTTCAATGCTCTTGACTGCTTTCTCAGTATTATGTTGGTGCTCTGCCTCCACCGTATGGTAAATATCTATCCCAAGATATCTGAACGTGTTGACCTCCCATGGTATTTGTAAAACAGGTAATTGATCTCGTGGGATCCCTTTGTATCTACCCAGCGGAAATATACATGATTTTTTGGGGTTCACCACTATGCGGGAGAGCGACGCAAATCGCTCCATCACTTAACAGAATATATTGGAGGTTTTCTTCAGGGTATCGTAAATACAACAGCATATCGTCAGCGTACAAGGAGACCAAATGCGGCTCCCCTTTTATGGTAATTCCTATTATGTCATACTGCTGCCTTAGGTATATCGCCTGGGCCTCTAGCACTAAGATATACAGCATAGGGGACCACGGGCATCCCTGTCTAGTACCCCTACTAAGTTGCCACCTCCCCTATATTATTGCTCCCGTTTTAACCGTGGCCAGCGGTGCGCTATATAAAAGTTTGACCCATTTAAGATACCCAGGCCCTATCCCATAATTGGACAGGGCTGCAATCAGCCAAGGCCATTTGACTGAATCAAAGGCTTTTATTGTATCCAACGATACAATTGCCATTTCGCCCACGTCCCCTTTCGCATGTTCAATAACTCAGTGAAGTTGTCTAAGGTTGTTGGATATATTCCTATTTGGAACATATCCGGTCTGATCGGGGTGTATTAATTTATTAATGATCCTGTTCATTCTGTTTACCAGGGCCGCTGTGAGCATTTTGCTGTCCTGATTGAGCATTGACAGCGGTCTGAATGATCCGCAATCATTGGCAGGCTTATTGGGTTTAGGGAGCGGTATGATAACACCTCTCTTAGGGACTCTGGCAGCCTTCCTATTTCGTATGCCTCATTTAGCATTGCTAAAAGCGGGGGAAGCACCTCATTTCTATACATTTTATAAAATTCACTAGGAAGTCCATCGGCCCCCGGAATCTTGCTGGTGGGTAGCTGCACTACCACCTCTTCTAGCTCATCTAGAGTGATCGGGGCATCCAGCTCCTCTCGCTCCTCTGCGCTGATTCGCGGCAAGTCTATGTCTTCCAGTGTTTCCCTTATTTCCCTGCAATCGCTTCCCCCTTCATCCGCATACAAGTGTTGATGGTACTCTAAAAATTCACGATTCACGCCCTCTTTGGTGTCCACTATATACCCATCCTCTTTCGTTATTGCTCTGATTGTAGGTCTGGGGGTCTCGCTTTTATAGAACCATGCCAGCACCCTCCCTGGTTTCTCTTCCAGCATGTTGTCTCTCTATATACGTTTTATAGTTTAGAATGCACAGTCTCTCCCAATGTCCAGCACATTTCATTTGCAGCTTGAGTATGGTTTCAGTATCTTCCTTGGTGTTACCCTCTCTGCTCAACGCTCTTTCTAGTTCTTTTTCCACTTCCTGCAGTTCAATTAATATCCCTCCTTGTAGTCCCTTGGACCTAGCTATGGCTATCCCCCTCACTACCACTTTAAAGGCTTCCCACAGCGTACCAGCTGACTCAACACTGCCAGTATTGGTCTCAAAGTAACTTATTATTTCTTCTCTCAAATCCTCCCTGAACATTGTATCTTTTAATGCCTCAGCTCTGAGGCGCCACGTTGGTATCCTTGCTCTTGGGGGTCGGTATTGCCATATTAGGACCAATGGTGAGTGGTCTGATGGGACCCTTGCTTTGTATTCTGTCTGCACTATTTCTGCCATTAGCTTCTGTGTGGCAAACATATAATCTAGCCTAGTGTGCAAATTCTGTGGGGCCGAGTAATGTTAATACTGTCTATCCTGCGGGTGGCACGCCCTCCATGCATCCTCGAACCTGAAGTCCGTCAGCAATGACTGCAATGGCCTGGCGGCCAGGGTGTGTCTGTCTATTTTGTTATCTGATCCGTCTATTTTCGGGTTTAGTGTGCAGTTAAAGTCTCCTCCCCAGATCACTGCCCCCCCTACGTACATGGTCATTTTGTTGTATACGGTCTTAAAGTATGCCGCCGTGTCCTGGTTTGGGGCATATGTATTTATAATGCATATTTCTTTATTTCCACCAGCCCCCTTATTACAAACATCCTCCCATCTTCTTTCACTGTGGACTGTAGCGGGAATGGGACATGCGGTGCTACCCAGGTGATCACCCTTCTAGCGTAAGCTGAATATGTTGCACCGACAACGGTCCCCTTCCACTTCTTCCGGATCACCTCTAATCTTTCTTTTGTGAGGTGAGTCTCTTGTATTAGGGCTATATCTATTTTCTCTCTACGTAGATACATCATAACCTTATTCCTCTTTAGGTAGCTATTGAGCCCTCTAACATTTCAAGTGATTACCTTAAGGTCTCCCATGATCCAATAGCATCCCACTCCTCCCTTTGCAAGTGTCCCGGTCTTGCTTGTAGGCCATTGCTCATGTATGTAGGCTCACTCCCCAAATTCAAACTGTCCCTCCCCTTTAACCTGGCTACTTCCCCAACTTCCCTCCCTCCCTCCTCCCTTCCCTGCCTAAACTTAGGCCCCAACACCCTATTTTCCCACCCCCATCCCAACTGTTGCCCAGCTCCATCCTTGGATCTCAGGCAACCCTGCATCTTGCCCGTATCTTGGCTGTCACCAGTACTCTGGGTACAGCAGGGAGATAACGCCCTACTGGCGTCTCAACAACTTTAACTATCAGGGGTAGGTCGTCCCTATTCTGTGTCTCCCATATTGGCAATTGTCCGCAGCGCATTTATGTTTATAACTACCTTATGCAATTCTATATCCAGTCCAACATGTCCGCCCACTGAATACCAATTAGTTCGCGTCTGAGCTTCTTGTCGGGTGGGTTAGACCTGTTACTGGCACCTCAATAAAGTGTTTCTCCCACCCCCGCAACATCAAACAAAGCGCTGTATGACTTATCCTGTCCCTCTCGATCCTGGCCGTCTTCAGACTCTGGGCATCCCTGGGTATCCAATCAGCATGCCGCCTCCTCTGGAGTTTCAAATAAGTGTGCTTTCCCTTTGTGTTAGACCTTAAGTTTCGCAGGGTACAACAGCATGTATTTGAATCCAGCGGTCCTCAATCTTCTTTTCACCACAACGTAGCTGTACCATTGTCTCAGTACCAGCATGGTATAATCCGGGTACGCAGTGATAGTCGCTGCAGCTCGCGTTATTGTTCTACATTTCCGAAAGATCTTTTCCCTGTTTCGATAGTTTAATATCTTTGCGATTATGGCTCGGGGAGGGGCCCCAGGTTGCGGTCTTCTCATCAGGGCCCTGTGCGCTCGTTCAATCGCGAACCCCTGGGAGAGCTTGCCTGCCCCTGTTTTCTGAATGAGCATGTTTTCCACATAATCCGAGTGGTCCTGGCCTTCTTCTTACTCCGGTAGGCCCACCACGCATATGTTATTGCGTCTCGCCCTCCGTAACTCGGTTTTCCAGATTAGACATTTGTTGCTTTAAGATGGACTTCTTTGGCATTGGTGGTACTAACATCAGTGTTGGTTTTGACAGCGCTTTCTAGGCCACTCGTTCGGTCTGCTAGTGCTCTTACGTCCTATCTTAGTAAGTTGACCTCTATCCAAACAGCATCTATCTTGGTTTACAGTGCCGTTTTGAGGTCTGCCATCGCGGCTCCTCACGAGGACTTCAGTTCCGTTATGGCCGCCAGGATCTGGCAGTCGACCCTCGGCAAGGACATCTCTTCCAGTGTGGTATCCGTAGACTGTGCTGGCATGGTCGAGGCATGTTGTGTTTTGGCAAATACATCTATCGTTGGTTGCTTGCCTTTACATTTGCCCCCCTTGAGCGCCTTTGCCCTGAACATCCCAAGTCTCGCCTGTCTGCTGCTCAGGTTTACATCTTCCTCCCCATGTGTTAGTGTTTGTACTGATCCGCAGCTTGGCATCTCAGGTACCGTCCTCTCTATGTCCTTGTCTGCTGCATATGCTTATCTTCCTCTGTGCAGGTCGCCCATATATGTAGCCTGCAGTTCTAATCCGCCGTCTACCCAACTCTAGTGCGCTTCGTTGTGTCGTCGGGGCTTGACGCTGCACCAATTCTTGTTTATGACGTTGCTCAGTTGCCTCTGGTCCACCCTTCATGGTACATGTTGCGCTTCCTACGCTCGGGTGGCGTGCGCGCTAGTACCTCAAACATGTCTGGGCTCTCTACTGGGGTCAGTGTGGTGTTGTAGAAGGACACGCACGTCTCTAGTTCTGCCAGCGTGGTGGCACTTTGCAGGGCTATCCTTGCATCATTGGTATGCTGTCCTTATTAGTCAGCCGGTGTTGCTTGCCGCCTTTCTGCTTCTGTTGTCTGACCTCACCAGTGGTCCGTTCTCTGTGTTTGTCCATGCACGCCCTTCTGCACACCTTCTATATGTTCACTTGTAGGATTTGACTTGATGGCTTTTCGGTTTGGGGCACCACATTACCACATACACCTTTGGCACAGGCAGCTACGATCTAGCATGCGCCTTGGGAGGGTACCCTGTGGTACTGTGCCACTGCCCGCTCTCTGCTGGGGGTCCGTCTCTGGCAATCCACAACTGATGCTGCCTCTGAGCGCTCTTTTTCAAAACAGTACCCCACAGCGGGGGCCTCGTGTAACACTGTGTCCGTGGGACGGGGGGCGTTTACTCCTGATTCCCCGCCTCTGGGTCGCACACCTTGCCCCCACACTTCGGTGTCTTTGCATCAACCAGTTACATTGTTTCACTCCTCAAGCCCAGTTCCCTGTGTCTCTCGGGCACTGTTCATAAGTCTCCTGTCTTTGTACATAGTTTGATTTCATGCCCCCCACTCTTCCCCTAATTCGTGGCATGTGCTGATGGCCCCTCACTCACAGGCCAAGCGTCTCAATCCACTCCCTACAGGCTCTGCGCTATTCAGTCTCGTATAATATATCACTGTAGCCCCATGTGTCTCACACTTTAGGTACTGTCCACCCCAGCCTCCTGGATGACAGTGTGTCTTGGCATGTGCGTGTCTTTTAGGCCTCCTCTAGTGTTCTACTGTGCGGGGGATTGCATCTTTTATGCCCAGCTCCTCCTGGATCCTTTGTGCTGGCATTGGCTGCGCGCCATCTTGAATTCTATTGTTCGTCCCATCCTTCGTTACGCCCTCGTTTTTGTGTCTGGGTTCATTAGCTAGTAAATTTCATTCATGTTATGGTGTGCCTTTCAATGCGGCATGCCGAGTGCCTCCCGGCATCCGCTGTCTTCTTTGTACAGTATTTCCTCGTTCCGGCCACTGCCGTTGCTGCGTTCCGTCCGTTACAATGTATCCGCATCTGATAAATGAGCAGCGACTTCAGGGTGTTACAATGTTATGGACCTCCGCATTCACTCCTATGCGCATTCTGTTGTGCTGGTCTGCCCAGTCATTTCATCTGCGTTCCCAATCTCCGGGGCACCTCTGCAGATTCTGCTTCATTCAGGCTCGTCGCCGGCACCATCTTCTCGTGCACCGTGATGCTGACCTTCCGTCTTCATGTCCATAACTGCTCGTAGGAGTTTCCGTTCCCAGCGCTCTTCGCTCTGTGTGTGCATGGCACCTTCATGCCTCTATAACTCTGTTTATTCTTGTTGTAGCTCTGTATATCCGACCTAATGCGGCTCGGGTCTGTGTCGGATCACGGGAGACCACAAAATCTGCTCCCTAGCTCGTGGCCTCATAGCCACGCCCCTCTCCCCCCTTCTCCACTACTTCTCCTTTTTCCAATTACTACTGAACCACCCTTCTTTCACCCTGTACCATACACTTCACCTTTACTCCTTGCACTAATCTTTCTAACCAGACTCTCTGGACTAAAACGCACACTCACACTGCATTACCACTTTCACTCGTTAGCCAATACCTCACCCGCTTCTGAAAACCTCTCCACATTTCGCTGTTCCTTCCTCCCTCCTGCTGGTATCTTAACCGTACACTGCCTCCTCTGACCTCACTTGACTAACTCACACTTCCTCCTTCCTGTTACCCCCTTATATTCTCCTCCCTCTGCTGGCATTAC
Organism: Ambystoma mexicanum; assembly: GCF_040938575.1. NCBI lineage: Eukaryota > Metazoa > Chordata > Amphibia > Caudata > Ambystomatidae > Ambystoma > Ambystoma mexicanum. The sequence continues at coordinate 692,463,459 of NC_090926.1, read as the reverse complement.
ATTACATTATTTATTAAGCGTCACCAGGGGCCCAGAGGCATACAGGTGCCGAAGAAGGTCAAAAACTGAAGATTAGATTAAAAGATCTAGGCGCTCATCCTTATTTGAATAAGTGTGTTTTAAGTTTTTTCTTAAATACCTCAAGAGTCAAGCAGCCTCTCGGGTATGAGGGCAGGACATTTCATTTTGCCGGTGCGATCGCACAAAAGGCAGCCCTACTAACCAGTTCCAGTGATGTTCTCGAAATATGCCGTTTTTTTCACCATTTGAACACAGAGAACGCACCACCAGTTTATATTTAAGAATTTTGGCAATGTATGCGGGAAAAGATCCATAAAGAGACTTGTAAGTGATGGCGAACAACCTAAACTCTATCCTCTACGCAATAGGTAACCAATGTAGTTTTCTTCTCGCCTCTGACACATGAGCGAGCCTCTGATCGTTCTAATGGTGCTATTCTTCACCACTTGGAGTCTGGAGAGTTCAGTTTTACCTATTCCTATGAATAGGGATCTGCAGTAATCAATTTTAGCGGAGATGATGGCTTGAGCAATCATCTTGCAACCTTTCTGGGATACAAATGGGCGTATGTGCGAAAGCAGCCTGATGTAATAGACCGATGCTGACACCAGGCTATTGATCTGGGCAGACCTGCTCAGAGTCTGATCAAGCATCACTCCGAAGACTTTTATTTTTTCCTTTGTCGGGATATCATGATCCGCTATGTGAAATGATCTGTACTCCGATTCAAGTTTGGCTAGTCCGATTCTAGAGTCACTGATCATTATCTCTGTCTTGCCATGGTTCAACGGCATCCCATTCATGTCCATCCACTTGTGTATGAGGTCATATACCTCAGACACTGCTATGGCATCCTTGTCATAGATACCTGATAGGGGAATAAGACGCTGTGAATCATCCACGTATTTTGCGAAACAAATCTGTTTTCCTTCTAACATATGAAGAAAGGGGATTGTAAAAAGGTTGTATAGAACCGGGGAGAGCGAAGCACCTTGCTGAACACCATAACTAACTAAAACAGGGTCCGCTTATGCCTGCTTACTACAGACCTGCATGCTCCTCATTCCTAGGAAAGACTCCATCCAATCCTTTGCTTGTTCACTAAAGTTTGCTACCTTTTGCGGTCCCTCCAAAAGGAGGCGGTAGTCCACCAAATCGAAAGCAGCTGATAAGTCCAATGACATCAGCAACGTTATTCTACCGTCAATTATATTAGACATCATGTTGGATTTTAATTCCAGCAATGCTGATTCGGTGCTGAAACCTGGACGAAAACCTGACTGACCTTCGTTCAGGATAGGGTGCTCTTTTATGTGGCAAAGCAGTTGTTCATATGACACTCTATCCAGAATCTTGAGAATGAAGGGGGAATTGGAAATTGGCCGATAATTAGTGGCAATTTTTGGGTTGAGATCAGACTTCTTAAGCAGGGGAGGGGGGGATCCAAGGAACCCTTCAGTCTGGTGGGAACCCTACCCTCTTTAAATGAAGCATTCACTATCTTTGTAATGAAACTTATCAGAAGCTCAGAGCAGGCCTTAATGGCTGGAAAATAGTCCCCTTTACAGGTAGACAGCTTAAGTTTAGCTAGAATTGTACAAAGTTCTTCTTCTGAAATACTCTCGAAATGGAAATGGGTATAGACTACAAAACGGTGGGTACATTTTCCTGTAGGACCTTAAGAGGGCCAGTGGGCCGTGGCTTTGAGGTTTGTTCAATGAAATTGGATCTCAGCCCCTGACCAATCTGGCACTACCTTCTCTCCCCGGGGCTGATTGAAGAAACAAAAGTCTCTAAATAGCAAGTTAAACTCAGCCCACTTTCCCTGTGTGGGTCTGCAATGGGACAACAATGGTGGCCAAGAAGAACAACTATTCATGTTTGTGTTCTGGGGACCCATTTTGGGTGCCCCTAAATAAAGTTCTATGGGGGTGGGTGGGATTGGTGTTGCCCCATTTAATTCCCTGGTGCTCTAGGGAGCTTTCTGGTTCTTGCATTTGCTGCTGTTGTTGTTCGGTGGCACCACTCGGTGCTTCGGTCTACCATGCATGAATGGCAACGCTTTTATATGCTGCAAGTTACTCAATCCTGCAGTGCTGGTTCAGATGGGTGCTGTAGCTTCCCTGTTATTCTGTGGGGTTCCTTCTTCCATGGAATACTGTAATACGGGTTGTTGCTGGTTATGCTTCAGATTTCTGATTACAAATGCAGGACTCTGTATCATGATTCTCATTCTGATTCTTCTTCTGGGTTTCTTGCTCTGATAATGGGTTTGTAGAAAAACGATCCCTGGCAAGGAACTGTATATGAGGTAGGGCTTCATATGGAGTTTTACTCCTGATATACATTCTAGCAATACTGACGGGGGGCAGGAAGTGGGGCTCTTCCATCTACCACCATCCTCAGGGTCAGGATTGCCTCATGACATCTCCTTTAGCATTCCGATCCTGAGTCTGGGGGGTCTTTTCCACTTTGAAATGGTTAAAGTACTGGGCTTGTGACATGTGGCATGGCATTTGTGTGTTGGTATGTTGGGGCAGCCAGTCCGGATATATTTTCTTACTGTGGCTTGGCATTTTTTACTGGTCAGGGCAACGGGAGTATTTTCTTATGTGGTATACTGGCATATAATGGTGCAGTCTGCATGAACATATATGGGCACAGCCATCATGAAAATGTTTTTTATATTGGTTTATATTGAGGGCAAAGGCATCTTGGAAAAGGGTTGGAAAATGCTCCCTTGCACAATCATCTATTGGGTTTTGTTCATGTGTTACCCACAAAACCGACTGCAAACTGTGTGGCTTTCTACCTAATTTTTAAAAGTGTACTGTAAAATGCACTATTGAACCCATTATTTTTCACATTTTCTCCGGAGAGGAAGACAGGCTTGGTTGGTTTGGGCACTCTCACTGTGCCCCGTCGCTTCTGCATATTTGTGGGAAATTTTCACAGCCCTTAAATAAAATATAAATCACAAGCCGCCACTGTCTCCCAGCTAGTGTATTTGATTGATTGTATTGACAGTATTTGGTTGATTGCTTTTTGTTTTTGTTTTAACTAGATCAGAACATTCCTGTGCTGGGCTTCCTGGTGCAAAACAACAAGATCACAGACATGACGAGCATTTCCATGCCGGGATTGAAGTTGGTGCACCTTGATCTGAAAGGCGCTCCCCCAAAGGTTTCCTACCTGGCACAGGTACAGCCACCTGCCTTTTCTGATTGAACTTCACAAATGCATCCTCACTTTTATTTTGTAGTTTTATAGTGCGTGAACCAGGCTCTGCCAGGCATGGTGTGGTGTGGTGGTGGGAGCCTCCATTTGCAGTAACAGCATTAGACAACAAATATATATTACAACAGTTGTGCTTGTGATGTGCTCATTCTGAGGTGTAGGTGGAAGGATGTTAAAATATGGGTTTTTTTATGTAGGAAGGCCACATCATATTGTCAGCTGTTGTGAGCAGTCAATACAAGACTTGGGGAACGCATTTATAGAAGAATGATGTAATAATTGCTTTGGTACTTGATCAACCCTCATTAAAGTATAGTTGTTAAGGACTTATCAGATAATTGGGTCAGGTGGCTAAGTCGAAGACATACATTTGAGTTGCAGATTCAGTGCAAGTGTACGCATTTACATACATAAATGTGACAGGAATGCTGATTGCATTAGTGAACCTGACCCTTTTTAAGTTGAAGATCTATATGCTCTAAAGCCGAACATAGAAGCATGTGTTTTATATGTTGCTTGTGGTTTATAAGAATTGATTAAATGTACGTTGAACAAGGTTGCTTGAGGGATCCTGGACGATGTAGACTTTTCGGTTTTTCCCTTTTGAATAATCAATTGTAAAGCTAGAAACATATATTATGACCGATTATTGGTCGGCCATCCTACATAAAAAAACACCAGATCTGGTTGGGGTTCTAGATACTGTCATTATGAAAGTAAGTACTAGATCGTTAAGGCCCATCACAAGAAGGATTTTGCTCTTCATCCTTCCCTACTGTCTTAGAATTTCCTGCAGCTCCGGTAGAATAAGGAACAGCATCTCTTAGAAATACATCCTGTAACCATAAGACTTCTCAATGGGCCCCTGTGGACCATGTCCCTTCATGTGGGTGGGGGACCACTCCGGTGGTGATAGTGCGCGGTATAAATATCCTTTGACATTAACATTAACATTTGCTGGCTCTTCATATGTAAATATGAAGTCACCAACAGCCTCTGGTTGTTCGTGTTTCTTTCACGCTGAAGTAGTTCTGGAAAAGCATCATCGTAGAAGTAGTAGTTTTTTATATAGTGCCTTTTCCCATTTGTTTGGCGTCAATGCACTTGTGGTGGGAATGCCATTGGGGACTGAAGTCCATGTGTGGGAACATTCTTAGACAAAGCTTACAATGCATGTGGGCATTAGGAATTAGGTGGGCAGGCTAGGCTCCAGTAAGCATCCCAAGAGGCCAGACATGTGGATGGGTACTGAGGGAGCTCATGTCAGTGCGTTAGTGCAAGAGGTTTGTTATGTGTCCAGCTAGACCAAATGTTGTTGTAGATTGTCACTCTATTCTAATGGCAGAGGTGTTGAGGCAAGTCTGGTGTAAGGAGGCGAAACAGTTATGTATCCAGCTAGACCACATTTTTCATAGTCCTAGCTGCATTCTAAAGTGCATTGATGGGGATTCCGTGCCAATGGCAGAAATGCACCAAAGTGGTGCGTCTATACGTACCTTAAGCTCAGGTGGAGCTTCTCTTTTATCTCGTTGTGTGATCCAATCATCTGTTTGAAAAAACAAGTTACCCTCATAGGCTATTCTAGGCAATAGGGACAGGCTACCCTCAAAGTCCTTTAGATGCAACTATACTGGCAATCTTAGTACGTCTTATATGTCTGGCAGACAGGTTACCTTAGTTGTAGGGCTCATAGGATTCCTTAAATGCAAAGACAGGCTACCCTTATAGATTTACTATATATTTTCGTAGTTCCATAATAGGCCACCAACAGACTTCTTCTAATTGCAATATGAGAGCTAACCTTCACAACCTCTACTATGGCAGTGCATGTCCTAGGTCTTCACAGTTCTTAATATGACATTGACTTTAAACTAGTTGGGTGCATAGGTCATTTGTAAAAGCTGTATTATCACTAGATTGGAACAAGACATGTTGGCCCAAAACCTCTTTTAATCGTAATAGACAGATTTTTGTCATTGAGCTTACAAACCCCATTTAGAGTACGTTTTGAGTGTTTTGTCAACAATCCCCTTAGCTCTTTGACTGTTTGTATGCTACTGGTATGGATCTTCAATGTGTGTAGCCAATGCGGGATCTAATGGACGGGAATACGGTGCTGAATATCGTACCCTGGGCGGTTATAATACATTTCTTTGGTGAAATACCAGCTATTGTCAAATTATCTGGGTGCACCAGTCTGAGAGAAGGCGGCCTAGGGTGCTGTTGTGTGTTCATGTTCACTGGGTGGTGTGCAGATTGAACGTATACGGTGGGCCATAGCGACAGATGCCGACAACCGCCTATGGGTGAATGTACACATGGCTTGTTGGTAGTGAGACAGATGCATGCAAATGATGCCATAATGGTAGAGAGAGTGGTCGGAAGATGCATATTGCCACCTATTTTTGACTGCCATTATTTTAACATTCACTGTCTTCATTTGGTTTTCATATAGGGATTGGTTTGTTTTTAACACTGCCTTATGTGGCAAAGTCACATGGGAAAAGCCATTGGGTAATCCTGGTTGCTTTATTTTTGCTTGCTATAACTTCATCTTGAACAGTTTGTGACCCTCCAAACATGTCATTGAACAAACCTTACCTGGTCTTTTATTGGTATTTATTTATAATTGATTTATATGGCATCCTTTGATGCCACAAGTGGAAGGGGGAGAACAAAACTAATCTTCACAGTCATGTCAGATCACATAAATGCAGGGGGAGGGGTGAGAGTAAGCTCAAGGGCACACATAGGTGCAAACAATACATGAACACAGGGAACCAGGAATGCGCAGAAGTGGTTCTCCAGAACAACACAACAGTAAAGTACAAGGCTTCATGAAGGAGCCCACAGTGTATCCCAACACTGTGATGCCCAGATCCAGGGCAAAGACAAGAGTGCGTAGAGGCAAGGATTCAACAACAGAGCCTTAACCGAGGCAGCATAATGAAAAAAGAAGGGTGGAGCAGGGATAATGTGTAGGGGATGTCTAACCCAGCAGGCGCCCCCTAAGAGGAAGTACTGCCCAACAGGTTCAGTTTAAGAAGGCCAAGGTAGGGGGAGGTGGAAAAACAGTCCTGCCCTATGAGTAGATAGTGCCTTGAATAGGAGCGCCTTAAGTGCTTTTGTGAAGTACAGGTGTCTTTCTCATTTTAGAGGATAGATGTCAGTGTGCTTCCCAGCAGCTCTGAGGTTCTGCCTCGTGCTTTCTTCCTTTGGGATGCCAGACAACAAAAGACATTGATGTGAGCGATCTCCATGGCATGTATGAACAGTACTTGGACACCTGGCTCATGCCCCCCAGTAATCCTGGTCAGGCCTCCTAAATTCTTTAAACTACTGCCGGCCCTGTCAGTCGAGTTACTTAGTTTACCTACTCGACCTAAGAGAAATGCATTCGACCCATGGCTACGGGAGACAAAAGGTTTACCTGATCGTACTGTGAAATCGTGCATGCCATCATAAGCCCACTTCATGTTTGGTGCACTGCTGCCACATAGAGGCCAGCCACGCACAGTGAAACTTTGACATTGACTGAACATGTCAAATAAAAGTTTCTAACATCTCAACATATCATTGTACTCACCAGCAAAGTAGAGTAGCAAAAAAAATAGTACTCAACCTTCACAAAAACTACTTAACTATGCTAGTGGTCGAGAATATTCTGTGAAACCTGTTGGTGAATGATATAGAGAGCTTTGAAGGGGATCTGGGAATCTACTGGGGTGGTGATTTGGGCATGATGTCTTAGATCAAGGAAAAGCCCAGTCACCTTGTAATGAATGAAATGAAATGGTTGCAGTAAGCACCTAAAGAAGCCCAGATAAAGGCTTTTACAGTAGTCCCACCTTGAGAGGAAATTCGGGGAAGGGAGAATACTCTTGAGAATGTGCATTTGGTATTGAGTCTTTTTAGACCTCTCAAGAATCTGAGGGAACAAAGAGAGTGAGCTGTCAGAGAGCTCCCAGGTCCCACGCAGAATGAACCATACATGTGGGGCTGATAGAGGCACGCCAGGGCATAAGTAAGGAGGGACGAATAGAAGAGTCCAATTAGATGATTTCAGTCTTGGCAGCATTGAGACACAGGTCTGGACACAAGAGAGGTCACGCAATCTGGCCCTTAGCTTAAAGGGGTCATCAAGGCGGTGATAGGCTCAGCTAGAGGGGACAGATAGGTGTTAACAGGCCAATTGGAAAGGACAGCGCATTGGGCAACGCTGCAGTTGTAGATAGTAATCTCGGATAGTAAAGGGCCTGATCTAGCCTGGATCCCTCTGTCCAGAAAAAAGGACAGAATCCATCCGAGGGCACAGTCTTTAATGCCAAATGTATTTTCCAGGTTATCAAAAGGAGTGGAATGGCTGAGTGTGCCACACCTGAAGATAGCTCAAGCAAGATAGGAATGACAGCACAGTTGTTAAACAACTGCAGGAGTTTCTTGCTGAATGATGGAGGCTAACACCATTCCTTTATATGCCAGAACTATCATCTGCATCCCTTCCTCTGGTTGGTTCTGTTTTCAGACACATGGGGCCTGGTAAACCATCACCAGAGATGCCCCAGAATCAGTATTTAATCTTCCCCTGCACAAATCTGTAATTGCAGAAACATGGACTACCATTGCAGTAATGCACCTGCAATATTTCTGGGAAAACCAGCAGCCCAATCCAGAAACGCTTTTGGACTGTGAATTGCATGCATACTGGTTTCACTGTGACTGGAAGGAGACGGACACATTTCACTTGGCTGCAACACTCAAAATGCATTTGTTTCTATACATAAACTGCTAGAGTTTGTCAGCACTGAATCCTCCCCCAAAGTCCATATCAGGCATTTCCCTTAACCACACCTATGACTGCTTGTGTGCAGTCCAATCCTACAGCTCAACCCTGGCTTCCCTCCCTGATAGCACAGCTTATAAGCTTGCATGCCCTTAAGCTCCCTGTTTGTGCATTGAATTCTGAATCTCGTGCATATGGGTCCAATTTGAAATCACTCTCTGCCTTACTGAACATTCTGCTTTGTGCTTTGCCTGTGGCTCTTCCCTGCTCCTCTGCTGTCTTGCTCACATTCCTATAGTCCTACCCTCCCTCTCTGCCTGCTGCCAGTGTGTTTTCTCCTACTCTTTCTGCCAATGTCCTGCAGGTCCCAGACCCTGCTTATTGTGCTATGTCCTTGGAGCTTCTGTTGTTTGCACATTGTCCATTCAGTCTACTTCCCTGCTCTGCCCTTCTCTTGCTCTCTTAGGACTATTTAGTGTCAAGCTTTACTCCGCTTAGCCAGACTTATTCTCTCGCTTCCGTTTGTACCTTTTCTCTTAGCTCTAGTCTTGTTTTCCACAGCCTTGCCTTGCATAGTTTGGTTGTTTTCATTCTCGTTTTCCAGCCTGTATTTTTTACCTAGATTGTTACCTTGTTCCAGTTCTGTGCGACAGTTATCTTCATTCCTAGTTCCTGCTTTCCTGTTCTGAATTCTTTTTTCTCTTTGGGGCTCTTAGTGTTTGGTAGGTGTTATATGGTGTCCACTATGTATTCCTTTGTAAAGAAATGGGCTCCCATCCCCTAGAGGCAATCTTTACCTTTTCCTTTGTGTCGTCCTACCTGTAGTCTATAGCGTATTTCATGTAACTGTGTGTTGCTTGCTGTTCCCACATAAGACATCCACTGTATGTTCTGGCTGGACCCACATAGACTTGTCTTGTGTAAGTACACTTCGAATGGATTGTATCCTCCCACGTATTCCTCATTTTATGTTAATTATCCTTCCAGCTTGAGCTGCTTTGGAAAAGTTTTCAACAGGGGGAGCTGTGTGCCGTCGAGTTGAGGGCCTCTGTTAGACTGCGAACGTTATCATCAGTATAAATAGCGCACGCAGCGCCCGTTGACTTCAGTTTCCGTTTTTCCGAGCTAACTCCTCCAAGAAGTACGGCGTGCTTCGGTTCTTCCCTGAACATAGTCACTATTTTCAGAAATTAAAATGTCTTCTATGTTGGCTCCATCAATGCCTAAGGCGGGCTTTAAGAACTGCCAAGACTGTGGAACAAAGATGTTAATCACCGACCCCCCACCGCATATGTCTGTGGTGTCTTGGTACCGGTCACCGTACCTCCGTCTGTAACTCCTGTCGGGCGATGACTGAAAAGGTTCTGAGAGAGTGTGAAGGTAAATTGGCAGTGGGCAGGTTGCCTTCAAAGTCTCCTTTGAAGAGTTCCAAATGAAAATCAGAGAGATTCTCCTCGACGGAAAAGATCTAAAAGATCTCGATCGAGAAGTCCATAGCGCCATTCTTTGTCGTCTTCTTCTAAGAATGTCAAGAAACGGCATCACAGGTCACCTTTTGACCTCTAGTGATTCCTCGGCCAAGGTAATCAAATGTCCAGCTAAGTCAGACTCCTCAGCTAAATGGGATGCGTTTTGTAAAGAAATGCTTAAAATCCTTGAGTGCGGCCCAACCCCATCAAAGGACAAGCAGAAAGCCCAGGCCCCTGTTGATGTGCATCAAGACGGCAAAGGGAAGCCGAAGACAAAACCATTAAAAGCTTCCAATCTGAGCCATAAACCAGAACTATATTGAGAAAAATTGCAATCTGAAAAATCGTCCAGGGCTTCGACAAGCCAGGAATACAGTCCGAGGATTCCTTCAAAAAACGTAAAAAGTCGGTAGCTCCAACAGCCTCGCTAACGCCATCGGCGTCGGAACCGTTGACTCCAGTGTCGAAGTCGACTCCAACAAAATGTAGTCCAATTTCGAAGTCGTTGTCAACGATTTCTTCTAAGTTGTCGAAGCCAGTAGTAACTCGGGAAAAGGTTTTCAAACCCTTGCCAAAGAAAGACTTTTAAGGTCTTTAACCTCAATCTCTGAAAACAATGAGCCATCGGACGATAATGCACCACCATTTGGTTTACAATATGGCACCCCAAATGTGGCAGAGCAGTCGTTTTCTGAAGAGCCTAGGTTAAAAGACGCGTATGATAACCTACAATCAGCCCGTGGTATTGATACTCTCTAGAACTGGAATTTGGTAAACCAGATCCTGCTGCCCAGGCTGACTCCTCATATAGGCAACTAATGACTAAGGTGGTAGAATTCTTAAGCTGGAGCTGGCCTACACCTTCTTTCGAGCCTGGATGAGCTGACAGATATTTTGGATCAGGGTCCCCAAAGAGATCCAATTTTGCTTTTTTACATTGCCCTGCAAAAAAGGGTCTCAACTAATTGGGAAACCGCAGCGACTGCAGCTGCAGTAGATAAATACATTTGTAAAAAAAATATAGGGCATCCAGCAGTGACCCAGAGTACTTAACAAAACACTCAACACCAGAAAGTTTGGTGGTTCAAGCTGCTGTATCTACCAAGCAATCGGCATACCTCTCTATCCCTCCGTATAGGGATGATAAGAAAGTGGATGCCTGGGGAAGAAAAATATTTACTGCTGGGAGTATGACTTTAAAATCAACTAACACAACCTGTGCCTTGTCACAGTTTACATTTACACTGTGGGACTGCGTAACTATGGCGGCTGACCACATCCCAGAAGGAGAAGAAAGAGACGGCTTCCTGGCTATGATCAAGGATGGTAAGAAGGCAATGTGTGAATGCCTCCAGTCAGGTCTGGATACTGCAAATAGCATCAGCAGATCCATGGCAACTAGCACCGTGTTGCGCAGATTTGCGTGGTTGAGGAAGTCCGGATTTGCACCAGATGTGCAGTCTAGACTCCTCAATATGCCATTTGACGGATCAAGGCTGTTTGGCAGTAAGGTGGATGAAAGTTTGGAAAAGCTGCCCGCCTCGAAAGCGGTAGCTAAATCTCTTAGTGCCGCCTTTAGACAGCATCAATACTCATACCCCGGTTTATCATCTTGAAGGGATAAGTCCTTTCGATTCTACTCCTGTAACGCTCACCTGATTCCCGTAGAGACGCCGGTCTTGACTGGGCATATACCGTATCTTCAAAGGTGATGTGTAACACACGGCTGGCTCTTTGGGCTGGACCTCTGTGCACTGTATGTCTGGCTCGAAGGGTAAGATGTCTGCAGATAGAAAATGTGGGATTAATGAACTGGGTTATTGAATGTCTCTCTCTTCTTCCCTTTCTCTTCTCCTGTAGAACCCCAAAGGTTAACGCTCTCACCTTAGGTAAGTGAACGCCGTGCTCTCCATCTGCCTCGAGGCAGGGTGCTGTAACCAGTTTCTTCACTGGATAAGGGGAGCAGGCCTCTTGACTTCAGAGGACTGCTGTCCGTCGTTTACTGCACGAACGGTAAGTTTCGAGTAATTCTAATGTCTTTAAAGTCTTTAGTAATGATGTCTCTTGTTTTGCAGGGTTCCGGCGATGGCGGATGGCGGGCTGAAGTGAGTTGAAGATGGAGCCCGTGTGATGAATAGAAGCGCCTGGAAGCACGTAAGTAAGCGCTTGTTGCCTGCTTCACGATGCGCTCTAACTGTCTTTTTATTTTGCAGGTACAAGTTCGGGGCGGCTGCAGGGTGCCGGAATACCCACTGGGTTAGATGTGGAAAGGAGTAATGGCACGTGAGTATTAAAGTTCCCCGATGTCTTTAAACGCACCTTGTTTTGTCTTTCAGATGCGGGATGCAGCACCGAAGGCCTCCGGAGCGTGCGAAGAGTTGGTAAGCTTTTGTCTTTCAGATGCCGGAATGCAGTGTGAAGACCTCCGGAGCGCACGAAGAGTAGGTAAGCCTTTGTCTTTCAGATGCCGGAATGCAGCGCGAGGCGTTGGTGACAGCCGATGGACCAGGTAAGTAAAGAGCTGTCACTGAAGACCGTAATGCTAACCTGTTCTTTCTTGTCTTTATAGGTGTTGCTGAAGACTGGATTCAGAATGGTAAGTCTTTTTCCTTAGGCCCAGGATCAGATGCAGAAGACACGATGAGCGTTCTGCTGCTGAGGATGCAGAATAACGCAAAGCAAGATTCATCCATCGGGTGTGGTTTAAATAGCCTCCTGTAGTGCTTAGATGTCTCCTTCCACAGCCACGCCTAGGTAAGAAAAGAGTTCCTGCTTTCCAGAAGAGTTCCAGTGTTCTGAATCTAGGGAGTGGCTCCTGCCCCACCCAACAGGAAAAGTAGTTCCAAACAGAAGAGGATCAGAGACTCAACTGGCAGGCAAGTAAGCAGCATGGTCTGCTGCAGGTAAGTCCACCCAAGCATTATGAGCCCGGCGCTTCCAGCGCTGGGACTGGGCATATTTATGAGCCTGGTGCCACTGGCGCCAGGACTGGGTCCAAAAGGTCCCAATTGGGACTGGTTGGCACTCGGAACCTGGGTTATGGATCTGCTTCCAAGGGAGTTGGGAAAACCCTGACCTTTTGGAAGCAGAGATCATGACAACTCCTCGGTTGGAAGAGGACAAGCCAGTTATAGAGGTCAGAGAAGATTCCCTCATGGTGGACGAGGGAGAGGTGCTAAATCAGCCCAAGTAGCAGCAGTTTTACCCTCAGCCGCTGCTTCACGCACCTCAAAACCACTCTGAGGCCTTGACCCACAGGGCCCTGGTGGGAGGCAGGCTTTCTCAGTATCTGAAAGAATGGCGGGGCATTACTTCAGATGCTTGGATACTGGAATCTGTAGCCCAAGGTTACTGCCTTTCTTTTCAAAAAAGGCCTCATGATCATCCACCGGGGAACAACTCTTTCAAAGTTCCGGTTCCGCTCCTTGTACAGGAAATGTTGACCCTGCTAGAGAGAGGTGCTATGACCGTTACTTGTGGCAGAGAGGAACGAGGGCTGAAACTCCCTGTATTTTCACATTCCCAAAAAGGATGGAGGATCGAGACCCATCTTGGACTTAAGAAACTTGAACAAGTTCCTGAGAAAGGACAAGTTCAAGATGGTTACCCTTTCTCAGATCCTTCAGGCTCTCCAACTCCAAGACTGGGTAGTGTCATTGGACCTTCAGGATGCTTTCATGTGCCTATCCATTACAAGCACAGACTGTATCCGAGGTTCGTGGTTGACAGTTCTCATTATCAATTTTGAGTTCTGCCATTCGGGCTGACCTCTGCCCGAAGGTTCACCAAGTTAATGGTGGTGGTGGCAGCAGCGAGTCTCGGGAGAGTGGGGATTCACGTCTACCCCTACTTAGACGATTGGCTGATCAGGGCACATTCAACCAAACAAGCGTAACCTGCCACTCTCTCCACAGACTGGGTTTCTCCCTCAATTACAAGAACTCACATATAATACCATCTCAAAGGCTCCAATTTATTGGAGCAGTCCTGGATGCTTCCTCTGGGAAAGCCTCACCACCCGAGGTGAGAGCTCAACACATTCTGCAGATGGTCACAAAATTCCAGGGTGCCCAGCATCTTCCGGCCTTCGATTTTATTTTATTTTTTTTTTATTGTGGTTGCTCGGTCTCATGGCAGCCTGCATTTTCCTGGTGCGATAGACTCACCTGACAATGATATCCCTCCTATGGGCTCTCAGGACCCAATGGTCCCATTTCTCAGGCAGAATGTCAGACCACCTTCAAATTCCGAGCAGAGACGCACAGGACCTTCTGTGGTGGGCTTGCAAGGACAACTGAAGGGAGAATCTTTTTGGCAGCCATGGCCAGAGATAACAGTAGTGACGGACACCTCACTCACGGGGGGAAGAGCCCACGCCAACGAGCTGACAATCAGAGTTGTTGGTCTCCATCAGAAGTCCAAACTACACATCAACCTTTTGGGGCTGAGGGCAATCAGACTAGTGCTGAAGGCCTTTCTGCCCTCTGTATGGGGAAAGAATGTCCTGATGATGACGGACAACACAGTGGCCATGTGCTACCGCAACAAGAGAGGTGGTGGTGTAGGGTCAGAACCATAGAGAAGCAATGCAGCTCTAGTTCTGGGCAATTCAAGAAGGAATCTCTCGATCAGCATTTCACCTAGCCGGAGAGGAGATCACGGCGGCGGATGCTCTGAGCAGGCAGAGCACAGTCTCCCACAAGTGGGAACTAGCTCAGGAAGTCCTTTGAGAGATCTTCACCGTTTGGGGAACCCCTCAAGTGGATTTGTTTGCGACCAGTGTCAACCGGAAGTGCAAACTGTCTTGCTCCAGGGAATTTCCTCCAAGAGGAGCTCTAGGGGACGCATTTGTAGTGGACTGGGAGTTTCCACTCCTGTTCGCATTTCCTCCAGTCCCCGTCATTCGCCACGTGATCAGGAGGTTGAGAACGTTCAGGAAATCCATGGTACTAATTGCCCTGGATAGGGCCAGGAGGATGTGGTGCTCGGACCTTTTGAACATGTCCATATGTCCTCCAATACGTCTTCTACAAAGAGAGTACTTTCTCTCGCGAGAGGAGGGTCGGGTTCTCCATCCAGAGGTCAAGACTCTCAACTTTCACACATGGTTTCTGAGAGGTTGAGATACAGGGATTGGGACCTCCCGGATGACATAATGGAGATCTTGCTTTTGCCTAGAAGGCCAGCAACAAAATCTTTATACCTCTGCCGTTGGAACAAGTTCAGCAATTGCTGCAGGGATAAGAATGTGGACCCTTTTCTTTGTGATACACCTATGGTGCTTTCTTTTTTATTACATTTGGCGAATCTGGGGCTCCAGATTGGAACAATTAAAGGTTACCTGGTGGCGCTGTCTTTTTACAAGCGCAATTCAGAAGAGGATTCATATTTTAAAATCCCTCTGATTGTTCAATTCCTAAAGGGTCTTATTGACTTATTTCCACCAGTTCCTTTCCAAGTCCCTATATGGCAGTGGTCGAAGTGAGCGGGAGCGGTCGAGAGCGGTGCTCCTCTACTTTTTTAAATTACCTTTCACAGCTCCTATACTTTTATTTTAAAAAGAAACTGTTCCGAAATGGTTTCATTTAAAAATAAAAGTGTAGGAAGAAGTTCAAACTTGCCCTTTCAGTGCACTGCACTGAACGTTCCCTTAAACAGCAGGTGCAAGTGTTTGGGGTGTGTATTGTGTGTGGGAAGGGACGTGATGAGGAGGTTGCGGGGGGGAGTGGGTGCAGGCCAGCAGGGAACATAGTTCCACCTCTTCTTTTTGTACACTTCGGCCACTGCCATTAAGACTGTTAAACTATGAAAACTGTTTTACTAATAGCAATAACGTCATCCCGCAGGGTAAGCGAGTTGCAGGCACTTTCCTGTAAACCTCCACATATGGTTTTCTATAAAGACAAGGCTGTTCTCAGGGTAAAACCTTATTTTCTACATAAGATAGTCTCCGACTTCCACTTGTCACAAAAGCTACTTTTGCCAACTTTCTACCACCTCCCCATCCTGGAAAGGATGAGGAAAGATTACATAGGCTGGAGCCAAAATGGGCTCTCAGCTTTTATATATCAAGAATGGCTAAAATTTGTCAAAATGACCAATTATTCATTGGCTATGTGGGCCCTAAATCGGGTTAAACTGTGACAAAACAGACCCTATCCAGATGGATCATCCTGGCTATTGGGGAATGTTACAGGTTAGCGGGCAAAGACCCGCCGAAAGGCTTGAGAGCACATTCCACAAGGGTCATGGAAATCTCTGTTGCTCTTCAGAGAGGTGTTCCACTCAGACAATTGTGCAGCGGCCACTTGGTCGTCTATTCAAATGTTTGTGAAACATTACAGCCTGGATTCATCTTCCAGTCAAGAAGGACAGTTTAGAAAAGCAGTCCTTCATTTAGTCCATGATAACAGTTGAGACAAAATATAATTCATGCTCCCACCACCAAATTATTACTGCTTTGGGAGTCGATCATAAGATGAGTAATACGTTGGATGACACAATCCATTCGAAGAACAAGTTACTTCTTTCGATTGGGTGTTCCTCCCACATATTCCTCATCGGCCCTCCCAGCCTACCCTGCCGTAGAATTTACGTGTCTTTACATGTTAGGCTTTCGTGGAGCCTACGTTCTATGGTATGCCTCCTCTACAGGAGGGGGAAAAACAGAACTGAAACCAACGGGCACTGTGTGCGCTATTTATACTGATGATATCAACATTGGAATGGAGGCCCTCGGGGGACACTGACTCGATGAGACGGCACACAGCACCCACTGTCGAAGGACATTTACGAAGCAGCTAAAGCTGGAAGGATAATTATCATAAGATGTGTAATATGTGGGAGGAGCAACCAATAGAAAGAACGTTACCAGGGGTAAGTAACTTGTTCTTCTTGTTTATGAGTTAGGATCCAGTTACAGAAGCTGCACTTGCTGCCCCTCTCCCATGGGCTTGCAGGGTGATATCTGTTAGAGTAACCTGCACAGAGGCATTGAGCTTCCCTTATATCTGTTGGAAGTCTCAAGTCTGACCTGTGTACATTCCTACTGGGATTCCTCATTTTTTGTCCCATACATGGCTCCAATCTCTTCTTGTTCACCATTGCGGTCTGCCTTTTCTGCCTGTTCCATTGTCCTTATTTACCTTGTCTGTTCTTCCTTTTTGATTGCCCTTTGGCTGTATATGCTTGCCTGTCCCTTTATATCGCCATAGAAGCCTACATAGGGTAGGAAGTGCCTCTTCTGACGGGAACCCCGATTTATGGTTGCACCCTCTTCAGGCCAGTGGTTTGGAGATGGCCATCTCCTTCAGTCTTTACCAATAACAGGCATGATGACAGTGGGACAGTAGCTGTCTAGGAATGCCGGATCATGGGAAGGGCGTTCTATATAGCTCTTGTGGAAAGACACCAGATTGAAAAGAGCTGTTGCACGGATCTGCTAAGGAGGGGGCATCTGTTTGTTGTTGTGAAAACACCTTGATCTTTAGGGGTAATATCCAAGTGCTTAGGAGTATGTGTTTACTTAATGGGTTTCTCCTACGATGCCCCCACCCACCCACTAAAATTCTGTGTTCCTCCAAAATGATGAGAGAGCTGGCTAAAGTTTAGTACGCTTGATGAATGGAGACGGATGTAGGCAGAGTGAGCTTGATACTGTATCCCTCAGACTGTTTGAGTGACTAGAAGCAGGCTATGCCCTATATGTCCGTGTTTAGGACCAGAGGTAAACAAGTAGCCCTAAAAGGTAGAGGAACACTGGCTCACTAATGTGTATCCCATTTACTACACTTTCTGAGTATATGGTTTCAAGTGAGGAATATGCATCGCTTTTGGGAAATACCTATAACCTGTAGATATTTATCCATCTACCCATCCTTACCAGAATAAAGTAGTGTTGAAACATGTATCACTTGGTTTGTGTTCTGTGGCTCACAGCATAAACTATCCAGATCAAGAGTTCACCTGTATTTGCCTTTGCGTTTTGAATTGCATCCCTACCTGTCCATGATAATTCATGCAGCTGTTTCATTCTTGGTATATAACATTAATAAAAACATGTTTAATAAAAACGATCAGCTCCTCCCTGTCTTAGAGGCTTGTATGGCATCCACATGGGCTACATGGGCCACATGGGCCACCAGCAATACTTTCTGCAAGCATTATTCTTTATATGCCTCTTCCACGAGGGATACATTTTTGGGCCACCAGGTTCTGTGTAGACATTTTGCTTGAAACCAGTTAGCAAATGTTGTTGCCCCCCCTCTCAGTGTGTTAAGGCTACACACCCTTGGCACCAAAGCGGTTGGTAAGGAGAAAGAGCAGAAAATTGCCTTTGTGGTATTCAGAGTTCCCTCTCTTTGTCCCACCTTTTCACAACACCCACAATACCATCCATGAACATTTGTTATACTTAGACATGTAAGGAATATACAGGTTGTAAATGAATGAAATGTATGTAACAAGGTCTGGTGGTAAGTGACATCCTATTTATAGAGAAGTGCTAATGCGTACAAATATGCAGGCCTATAGGAACGTCTTAAAGTTACAGAATGTATTTTTGGGAAATGCCTTCTGTGGTCGTCCTGTTGTACCTCAATTCCCAACCAGTTTTGAAGGTGGAGGCAGCAATAACTATGAGTACCAAAATCCTCATGAAGATCATGTTTGTTTTTTCTTTTTTTTTTCAAACTTTCTTTATTTGACTTGACAACACATCACCACAGTAAGGGGCGCACACAGTGTGACAGAAAGATACAATCAACATGTTAAATACAGTACAAATGCATGATAGTTACTTCATATAAGCTGGTGGTCAGGGATCGGATGGCATCACAGAGGAGGGTCAATAAGTCTAGCACTTTGGGCGGCATCAGGGGAGGGGATGGTGGTGACGGAGGATTCAGTATCAGATTCCGAGTTCATAGAGGATATGTAATTACGAAATTCCCTCCATATATCCCTAGGTTTCGAGTGTGGATGCTGCATCGCACCCCAAGAATCCTCGGTGTCCGATGCCCAAGTGACAGCCCCGGGCGATTGTGTATGAGTAGGTGCTCTAGGTTGGAGCCAGGTCATCAGAATGCAGCGCACAGCTAACAGCATGCAGAGCCCGGCAAGTTTCCCAGAATTCCGCCCCAGCTGTGGGAAGTCACGAAACAGGCAACGTAGAGGAGAGGGGTCTATAGCCTGACCTAGAATACTAGACAGTGTTGAACATACTTCTGACCAAAATTGCAATAGATGGGAACAAGACCAGATCATATGAATGTATGTCGCCTGCTCAGAGCCACATCTGGGGCAGTTGGGAGGGCGGTCACTGAACATATGGTGCATCCTGCTCGGAGTATGATGATATCTGTGCAACACCTTGAATTGTATTAATTTAAAACGTGAGTTGAAGAATACATTATGAGTGCGCGCACACATCCGAGACCAGCGCTCATCCGTTATTTCCAACACCAGATCGTCCTCCCACCGGCGTCGCAGTTTGGTAAATGAGGGGGCTGCTTTGGTCTGCAGTAAAGTATAAAGCCTAGATACCTTTCCCCTGGAGGAGTCGAAGGAGCATAGCTCAGCTATTATGGGCTCGACTTGTGGTACCGTAGGGAAATTGGGATATTTAGTTTTAAGATTCTTCCGAAGGGAAATTGGGATATTTAGTTTTAAGATTCTTCCGAAGAGAGGAGTACTGCAGCCAAAACAATGGTTTCCGTTTTAGGGAAGGAGGGAGGTCCGACCACTCAAGAAAATTACCCTGTACATGCACATCTCGTAGTACCCTGAAGCCTGCGTCGGCCCAACGGGATACAATGGATTGTGGAACACGCGGGACCTCCGGAAGGAAATTCCAGAGCGGAAGATCCCCGTGGAAGGGGTGGGACATGTCTAACAGCTTCCAGAGCTTAGTGAGGGCTAGGGATGTACTAGATACTGGGTCTGCTGAATCAGGGTTCGCCGGGGTGGGTTTGAGGATGAGAGAGCCGATTTCGCGGTCGCTGACTGTTGGCTTCTCCAGCCGAACATGGGGTGGTGGGTCCGTAGTGTTAAACCAGTGGGACGTGAACTGGGATTGTGCAACGAGCCAGTATCGAAGGAAGTCCGAAGCGCCGAAGCCTCCGCACTCCATGGGAGTGGTTAATGTTGTTAATTTGAGTCAGACTGCACCGGAGTGCCACAAAAAGGCATTGATTGTGCCGCGTAGCATCCGGAAGAAGTCATCTCCCGGCCATATAGGAAGATTTATGAAGTGGTAAAGGAGTTGAGGTAAGATCACCATTTTAAGAATACCTATACGACCTGCTAAGGAGATGGGAAGGTTGACCCAGTCTGCAGTTTTAGTAGCTAGGTTTGCGAGATAGCTTAGATAATTATCCTCTTGCAGCATTGCGGTGCGCATGGAGATCACCACCCCGAGATAAATGAACCTGGACTGAGCCCATGTGAACCCCATTAGGTCAGAGGGGGGTTTTGTGCATTCGGTTAGCGGGAACAAGACATATTTCGAGCAGTTCACCTTAAGTCCGGATATGTGCCCAAACCGGACAAGGTGCACATCTGGAGATCGGATATACAGGAGGGCATCATCAGCATATAGGGTGACTATATCGGCCTGACCTGCCGTTCGCAGCCACCTGTGGGCATGCGTTTGGTGCATCATATCTGCAAACGGTTCCATGGCTATAGCGAATATTAGGGGGGAGAAGGGGCATCCCTGCCGCGTTCCTCTAGCAATTTGGAAGGGGGTAGAGTACCTGTCCTCCGTGCGGACTCTAGCTGATGGGCTTGTATAAAGTAGCCTAACACAAGCCCTAAAGTTGGGACCAAACATTTCACCAGGACTCGCCATAGGTACTCTCATGACACTGAGTCAAATGCTTTCTGCATATCTGGGAAGGCCGCTACTGTTTGCACTTTCGGGCTAATCCTACTGATCACATTGAATAGGCCACCTGAGATTAAGGGATGTGGAGCGGCCCGGGACAAATCCTGCTTGGTCGGGGTGGATAATATGAGGAATCGGTGAGGCCAGGCGCATGGCTAGTAATTTAGCATACATTTTAACATTGCAATTAATCAATAAAAGGGGACGGTACGAGCCACATTGGGTGGGAGGTTTGCCAGGCTTGAGTAGTACCGTTATCATTGTTTCCCGGAGCGTAGGAGGGAGTATGCCGTTTTCACAGGATTCATCCCATAGAGCTAATAGGTGTGGGATCAGAAGGGGTTTAAATCGTTTGTAGAATTCCATGGGGGGGGGGGGCATCTGGGCCAGGGGCTTTGCCAGAAGCCAGCGAGTCTATGGCCTCTGAAAGTTCTTCGCAGTTGAACGGCCGCTCAAGTGAGATACTGGCATCAGTAGAAAGGACGGAAATAGGGAGACTAAGTAGGATCGATCTCTTGTATCTGGGCAGTGTCTGCTTTTGAGTACAGGGATCTGTAAAATGTAAGGAATTCCGAGTTAATGTCTTGTGGTGATGTAGCCAGTGTCCCATCAGGTCTCTCTATTGCAGGTATATTGGGGGCTCCGAATTCTCGGCGTATTGGTCTGGCAAGCATACGGCCTGGTCGCTCTCCTTCACCATATTTCCTTGCAAGATGTGGGCCGTCAAGAAATTTGACCTCGCGCTCGGCCAGATTGCAGAATCCATCCAGTTCTGAGCCCAATTGCGCAAAAGTCGCTGGGGAAGGAACCTGGGCATATTGAGTCTCGAGAGCGGAGCAGGCCGCCTCGGCTCTCGTAATGTCAGTGCGGATTCCTTTCAGGATCCCAAGTCCCTTGGGGATGGCAATACCTCTGACGTAAGCCTTGAAGGATTCCCAGAGCGTGTCTTGTGAGGATACAGAATAAGTATTCATTTCAAAGAATTCCTCAATGGAGGATTCCAATTCACAGCTGAAGACCGGGTCAAGTAGGGAATGGGGATTCATTTTCCACCACCTGGGACTATCATAGTCTGGACCCCAGTTCAGGGAAATGACCACTGACGAGTGGTCGAAGAGAGTGCGGGAGAGAATTGAGAGATGTGATAGAGATCTAATAAAGATATCTGACATGAGCCACCTATCTATTCTGGAATGACAATCATGTACAGATGAGTAGTAGGAGTATGCGCGTGAGTCGGGGTACATGAGCCGCCATGCATCTACTATCGATAAGTGGGGAAGCGTTTTTAGAATTGAGCGGGCGGCTCTGGAGAGCTGGCGGGGTTTGGAGCCCGATCTATCAAGATTGACATCTAATATGGTATTGAACCCCCCCCCCCCTAAGGGGAAACCCTTCTAATATAGAGGCCAGGTGTAGATAAAAGTCCGGATCATCAATGTTTGGGCCATAGATGTTCAATATGGTTACCTCCTGATTTTGTAGTGTGCCTAGGGTCAGTACATACTGCCCTGCGGGTCCACCTGCAAGTGGGTGCAATTAAACTTCAGACTTTTGTGAATTAAAGTTAGAACGCCCCTGCTCTGGGTGGAATAGTTGGTGTAATATCTGTGGGGTGCCCAATGTTTAGCAAATTTCTCAGCTTGCTCAGATCGGGCATGGGTCTCCTGTAGGCATAGAATTTCAACGCCATGGCGTTCGGCATACAACTGTATTTGTCGCATCTTTTTATGGTTACCCAAACCTCTCACATTCTAGCTCATAAATGTTAGAACTTTATCTGACATTTGTATGGGGATGCTGGTAGAAATTTAAACTGTGATGGGGTGGCGGCCAGATCCAATCCAACCAAGATGAACTCAGCGTTTTACATGTATAGCCGCACCCCAATATCGCGACATATGTGATGCCCCTCATGGTTGTCAAGCCCTTTTTAACATAACTCCCTTCCCCCACTGCCCCCGCCCACATCCCTCCCCCAAACAGAGGAATGATATCCCAGCATAACCACAAAAACACCCAGATTAACGTCATCAACACCTGGGGGCCTGAGAGCTGGCCTGGCGGTGCTACTTCGGACTGAGGGTTATAAGGATATAGGTACCTCAAGACACAGTAAACCAGCGTGATCCATAAGGAGCACATTAGTCAAGGATCATTTGCACAAAGGAGAACAAAACCAACTACTAATACATATTTATGAGGAATAGCCTCAACCGAGCCTGTAGCACAACACGGGCCTATAACACCAGAGGCTTGGTTATAAACATAAGAGCAAAATACAGGGCCACCGACGTGTCAAGGAGTTATCCAGGAAACGTTTCATCAATACATTTTGAGGCCTCTTCCGGGATCGTGAAAAAGAATGTTTGGTTAGAGTACTCAATTCTTAGCTTCGCAGGAAATAGCATGGAGTATTTAACCCCCAAGTCTCAGAGTCTCTTTTTCACTGCCGTGAAGGTTTTGCGCTCCTGCTGCACAGCAACGAAAAAAAGTCCGGGTACGGATGGATCCTTGCCACCCCAAAACGTAACTCCTGCTTGGCCCTGGCTGCCCTCAAGAGGGCATCGCGGTCACGAAAATGTAAGATTCTAGCTATAATGGGCCGTGGAGGTGCCCCTGGTCTGGGCTTCGCAACCAGGGAACGGTGAGATCTTTCAACTGCGAACTGCGGGGAGAGTTTGGGGCCATCTAAAAGTGTTAGAGGAATGTGCTCCACATAGTCCTCCATGGGCTCATTGATATTGTCCTCCAGTATCCCGATTATACGTAGATTATTGCGCCTTGAGCGAGATTCGAGATCGTCATTCTTCTTTTCCACTGCCAACACTCGATTGGATAGTGTGGACACCACAGCTCGGGGGGAACCCAATTCCTCTTCAGTGGCCCCCGTTCTTGTTTCAACCTCAGCCACACGGCCATCAGTCTTCTCGATTTGGGCTTTTATGGAGGAGATAGTGCCGTTCATATCATCAAGCTTGGTGTGCAATGTGGTGAACCCCTCGCAAATATATTCCAGCATCTTCTGCGAGTCATCTGGAGCAGGTGAACCCAAGGTGGTGGGTGCCTCCTCCAGGGCTTCGACTGCCGGCCTAGCCGGAGTTTTGGAAAACATGTTTAGTGAACTCTGTTTTTTCCCTACACCAACACCCTTAGTCATGGCGTGCGCGGGTTAGGATTCTAAGGGATATAGGCAAGCTTGAGTGATCAGTAGTCCTGGCTTGATGTCGCGACGATTGTTGCAAAGGGAATACCTGAACAGCTGTTAATGCGAATTACTGGGTTGAGTTGCAGTGGGTTCCGCTGCTTAAACCTGGTGCCGGCTCTCTCTGAGGCTTGTCAGTGTGTCCAATGACCGTAATTTCTTAACTCTAGTCCCCCACAGGGGTACTCCAGACAATAGCTTAACTAATTCAGGTGATCAGCGTTCGTGGTAGTGTCCACTGGGACCACTCAGAGGGTGCGCAATCAGTGGTCTGTTCACTGGCAATGGTAGCCCGGGAGGGGAGGCCCGGCGTGTGAAGGGCGGGTGCCAGTGGTCAACGCCAGATCATGCAAGTAGATGGGGTCCCGTGGGGTGGCCAAAGTATCTGCTCACTGTTGACGTGAACTGGGATTGTGCAACGAGCCAGTATCGAAGGAAGTCCGAAGCGCCGAAGCCTCCGCACTCCATGGGAGTGGTTAATGTTGTTAATTTGAGTCAGACTGCACCGGAGTGCCACAAAAAGGCATTGATTGTGCCGCGTAGCATCCGGAAGAAGTCATCTCCCGGCCATATAGGAAGATTTATGAAGTGGTAAAGGAGTTGAGGTAAGATCACCATTTTAAGAATACCTATACGACCTGCTAAGGAGATGGGAAGGTTGACCCAGTCTGCAGTTTTAGTAGCTAGGTTTGCGAGATAGCTTAGATAATTATCCTCTTGCAGCATTGCGGTGCGCATGGAGATCACCACCCCGAGATAAATGAACCTGGACTGAGCCCATGTGAACCCCATTAGGTCAGAGGGGGGTTTTGTGCATTCGGTTAGCGGGAACAAGACATATTTCGAGCAGTTCACCTTAAGTCCGGATATGTGCCCAAACCGGACAAGGTGCACATCTGGAGATCGGATATACAGGAGGGCATCATCAGCATATAGGGTGACTATATCGGCCTGACCTGCCGTTCGCAGCCACCTGTGGGCATGCGTTTGGTGCATCATATCTGCAAACGGTTCCATGGCTATAGCGAATATTAGGGGGGAGAAGGGGCATCCCTGCCGCGTTCCTCTAGCAATTTGGAAGGGGGTAGAGTACCTGTCCTCCGTGCGGACTCTAGCTGATGGGCTTGTATAAAGTAGCCTAACACAAGCCCTAAAGTTGGGACCAAACATTTCACCAGGACTCGCCATAGGTACTCTCATGACACTGAGTCAAATGCTTTCTGCATATCTGGGAAGGCCGCTACTGTTTGCACTTTCGGGCTAATCCTACTGATCACATTGAATAGGCCACCTGAGATTAAGGGATGTGGAGCGGCCCGGGACAAATCCTGCTTGGTCGGGGTGGATAATATGAGGAATCGGTGAGGCCAGGCGCATGGCTAGTAATTTAGCATACATTTTAACATTGCAATTAATCAATAAAAGGGGACGGTACGAGCCACATTGGGTGGGAGGTTTGCCAGGCTTGAGTAGTACCGTTATCATTGTTTCCCGGAGCGTAGGAGGGAGTATGCCGTTTTCACAGGATTCATCCCATAGAGCTAATAGGTGTGGGATCAGAAGGGGTTTAAATCGTTTGTAGAATTCCATGGGGGGGGGGGGCATCTGGGCCAGGGGCTTTGCCAGAAGCCAGCGAGTCTATGGCCTCTGAAAGTTCTTCGCAGTTGAACGGCCGCTCAAGTGAGATACTGGCATCAGTAGAAAGGACGGAAATAGGGAGACTAAGTAGGATCGATCTCTTGTATCTGGGCAGTGTCTGCTTTTGAGTACAGGGATCTGTAAAATGTAAGGAATTCCGAGTTAATGTCTTGTGGTGATGTAGCCAGTGTCCCATCAGGTCTCTCTATTGCAGGTATATTGGGGGCTCCGAATTCTCGGCGTATTGGTCTGGCAAGCATACGGCCTGGTCGCTCTCCTTCACCATATTTCCTTGCAAGATGTGGGCCGTCAAGAAATTTGACCTCGCGCTCGGCCAGATTGCAGAATCCATCCAGTTCTGAGCCCAATTGCGCAAAAGTCGCTGGGGAAGGAACCTGGGCATATTGAGTCTCGAGAGCGGAGCAGGCCGCCTCGGCTCTCGTAATGTCAGTGCGGATTCCTTTCAGGATCCCAAGTCCCTTGGGGATGGCAATACCTCTGACGTAAGCCTTGAAGGATTCCCAGAGCGTGTCTTGTGAGGATACAGAATAAGTATTCATTTCAAAGAATTCCTCAATGGAGGATTCCAATTCACAGCTGAAGACCGGGTCAAGTAGGGAATGGGGATTCATTTTCCACCACCTGGGACTATCATAGTCTGGACCCCAGTTCAGGGAAATGACCACTGACGAGTGGTCGAAGAGAGTGCGGGAGAGAATTGAGAGATGTGATAGAGATCTAATAAAGATATCTGACATGAGCCACCTATCTATTCTGGAATGACAATCATGTACAGATGAGTAGTAGGAGTATGCGCGTGAGTCGGGGTACATGAGCCGCCATGCATCTACTATCGATAAGTGGGGAAGCGTTTTTAGAATTGAGCGGGCGGCTCTGGAGAGCTGGCGGGGTTTGGAGCCCGATCTATCAAGATTGACATCTAATATGGTATTGAACCCCCCCCCCCCTAAGGGGAAACCCTTCTAATATAGAGGCCAGGTGTAGATAAAAGTCCGGATCATCAATGTTTGGGCCATAGATGTTCAATATGGTTACCTCCTGATTTTGTAGTGTGCCTAGGGTCAGTACATACTGCCCTGCGGGTCCACCTGCAAGTGGGTGCAATTAAACTTCAGACTTTTGTGAATTAAAGTTAGAACGCCCCTGCTCTGGGTGGAATAGTTGGTGTAATATCTGTGGGGTGCCCAATGTTTAGCAAATTTCTCAGCTTGCTCAGATCGGGCATGGGTCTCCTGTAGGCATAGAATTTCAACGCCATGGCGTTCGGCATACAACTGTATTTGTCGCATCTTTTTATGGTTACCCAAACCTCTCACATTCTAGCTCATAAATGTTAGAACTTTATCTGACATTTGTATGGGGATGCTGGTAGAAATTTAAACTGTGATGGGGTGGCGGCCAGATCCAATCCAACCAAGATGAACTCAGCGTTTTACATGTATAGCCGCACCCCAATATCGCGACATATGTGATGCCCCTCATGGTTGTCAAGCCCTTTTTAACATAACTCCCTTCCCCCACTGCCCCCGCCCACATCCCTCCCCCAAACAGAGGAATGATATCCCAGCATAACCACAAAAACACCCAGATTAACGTCATCAACACCTGGGGGCCTGAGAGCTGGCCTGGCGGTGCTACTTCGGACTGAGGGTTATAAGGATATAGGTACCTCAAGACACAGTAAACCAGCGTGATCCATAAGGAGCACATTAGTCAAGGATCATTTGCACAAAGGAGAACAAAACCAACTACTAATACATATTTATGAGGAATAGCCTCAACCGAGCCTGTAGCACAACACGGGCCTATAACACCAGAGGCTTGGTTATAAACATAAGAGCAAAATACAGGGCCACCGACGTGTCAAGGAGTTATCCAGGAAACGTTTCATCAATACATTTTGAGGCCTCTTCCGGGATCGTGAAAAAGAATGTTTGGTTAGAGTACTCAATTCTTAGCTTCGCAGGAAATAGCATGGAGTATTTAACCCCCAAGTCTCAGAGTCTCTTTTTCACTGCCGTGAAGGTTTTGCGCTCCTGCTGCACAGCAACGAAAAAAAGTCCGGGTACGGATGGATCCTTGCCACCCCAAAACGTAACTCCTGCTTGGCCCTGGCTGCCCTCAAGAGGGCATCGCGGTCACGAAAATGTAAGATTCTAGCTATAATGGGCCGTGGAGGTGCCCCTGGTCTGGGCTTCGCAACCAGGGAACGGTGAGATCTTTCAACTGCGAACTGCGGGGAGAGTTTGGGGCCATCTAAAAGTGTTAGAGGAATGTGCTCCACATAGTCCTCCATGGGCTCATTGATATTGTCCTCCAGTATCCCGATTATACGTAGATTATTGCGCCTTGAGCGAGATTCGAGATCGTCATTCTTCTTTTCCACTGCCAACACTCGATTGGATAGTGTGGACACCACAGCTCGGGGGGAACCCAATTCCTCTTCAGTGGCCCCCGTTCTTGTTTCAACCTCAGCCACACGGCCATCAGTCTTCTCGATTTGGGCTTTTATGGAGGAGATAGTGCCGTTCATATCATCAAGCTTGGTGTGCAATGTGGTGAACCCCTCGCAAATATATTCCAGCATCTTCTGCGAGTCATCTGGAGCAGGTGAACCCAAGGTGGTGGGTGCCTCCTCCAGGGCTTCGACTGCCGGCCTAGCCGGAGTTTTGGAAAACATGTTTAGTGAACTCTGTTTTTTCCCTACACCAACACCCTTAGTCATGGCGTGCGCGGGTTAGGATTCTAAGGGATATAGGCAAGCTTGAGTGATCAGTAGTCCTGGCTTGATGTCGCGACGATTGTTGCAAAGGGAATACCTGAACAGCTGTTAATGCGAATTACTGGGTTGAGTTGCAGTGGGTTCCGCTGCTTAAACCTGGTGCCGGCTCTCTCTGAGGCTTGTCAGTGTGTCCAATGACCGTAATTTCTTAACTCTAGTCCCCCACAGGGGTACTCCAGACAATAGCTTAACTAATTCAGGTGATCAGCGTTCGTGGTAGTGTCCACTGGGACCACTCAGAGGGTGCGCAATCAGTGGTCTGTTCACTGGCAATGGTAGCCCGGGAGGGGAGGCCCGGCGTGTGAAGGGCGGGTGCCAGTGGTCAACGCCAGATCATGCAAGTAGATGGGGTCCCGTGGGGTGGCCAAAGTATCTGCTCACTGTTGAGGCTACTAAAACTGTCTCAGCAATTTTTATCCCCTTTCGACCATCTGTGGATGTACCTCCAGATCTGGTGTTCCCAGCCCCATTAGTATTGTGC
The DNA here is from genome assembly GCF_040938575.1 of Ambystoma mexicanum. Lineage (NCBI taxonomy): Eukaryota > Metazoa > Chordata > Amphibia > Caudata > Ambystomatidae > Ambystoma > Ambystoma mexicanum. The sequence continues at coordinate 692,434,937 of NC_090926.1, read as the reverse complement.
AAGGCAGTAGTGGCGGGGGGCGGCCGCTCAGGGAGGCTTAGTTGTAAGTGTCCTGCTTCAGGCAGTGTCCCGGAATCAGCCATGCGCCGCCCAGATGTCCTTGGCATAAGCAGGCCCGTACCCCGGGGCGAGTCCAAGATGCGGCTGCTATATTACCAATGTTGGGCTTGGGGTGGTCTGCATCAGATGGAGAGTCTTGCTTAAAGCCACCAGGTGAGGATGGCCCCCAGCGCTTAAATGCATCAATAAGGGGAATCTCCTTACAATTTATTACGAGGCCAGTCCTCAAGGCGCGGGTGCCACCTCCAGCCGAGCGGCGAGGCCGGGGCTATCCTTCAGCGCCTCTGGTTCGCACCGCACTCGAGCAACCGCCTTCCCTCTGGCCTGGGGGGGGGGGACCAGGGAGCGCTGCAGGGATCTTACTGTGCCAGTGTCCCGCTCTGTGCGGGTCCTAGGAGGGGAGCAGCCGGGAATGGGGCACACACCCAGCGCACCGCAGCAGGCTCAATGGGGCCCCACAGCCCCCCCCCCAGCGCCTCAGGTCACAAGTCTTGGGATCGGCGCAATGATATCACTTCTGCCCGACGGGGCAGCCCCACAGCGGGTCCTAGATCGTTAGTTCCCGCAGCTCACGGTCCTTTGTTCGGCACAGCACAGGGGAGAGCGCAATGTTCGTAATCTGGTTATGGCTACTTGGCGCGCTCCCACAGCCAATCGCGCCCCTCCCCCACGAAGGCTGGCTGCGCCTCGGCATCTAGTAGATGCAGGGGCCCGCAGCTGCTGGAGTCTCCGCACGGGGTGAGGCAGGTGTGTACAGCGCCCAGTCTCGCACCAGTCTTTTCTCTATTCCCCAGGGGTCCCTTGCCACGAGAGTCGCAGAAGAGGTGGTGGAGGTATTCCCTCAGTGGCCACTGCAGGTTGAGAAGGATCCACTGCGTGAATAAGGCTTTATTTTAATCTGTAGTGTTCCCCAGTCCCCAGCGCCCCCATGTTTGTTTTTTCTGAATCTAGTTTTGTAGCTCCTTTCTATACACTCCCTTGTTCTTCCAGATAGTGAAATATTTTTAGGCAGTGTTAAAGGAGAATGCACTATAAGTTAAGCAGGCTATCTAGAAGATGTAAGAGGTTATCTTTCAAGCCTTGCTAGAAATAGAACAGACTTATGCTGATGTGTCTGAGAGTGGTCTAGGGCAACAATGAGTCTACATAGAACACCAGTATTCCAGTTAGACAGGTAAGATATAAATGCAATTATTTATTAGGCATTTAGATTACACAATAAGCAGATAAAACCTCCAGTTAAATGTTGTCAACAAAAACAAAAACAGGTATATACATACACCATTAGGAGAAATAGAATAGCCAAAAGTCACCAGTTCCAAAGTAGATACTATACAGGTACATTTGTCTAACCTTTGGACTCTTAAAAATGAAAAACACAGGCACTACGAATCTCTGTATAAAGTTTAATTAAGCACTGATCTCAAAACACAGTTCTATGTAAAAATCTCACCTGAAATAATCCAGTGGCTGAGAAAGGTGCAGTTTTTAAAATGCACTTTTTAATGCATTTATATGCAGGATATGCAGGGGGAGATCCCCTCAGCCACACAATACTCCCCTTTACCTTTGAGGAATGAGCCCAACCCACCCCCCACAAATATATATTTCTAATGCTTGTGGAATCTGCTTAAATCACATGCTATGCATAGGCCGACATCTAGTGGAAGCTGCAGAGTATTATAGTTGTTTTCGAAACTCGAAAAAGGACGTCCACAGGGTGTGCCAGTAATACTATCCCTACTGTGACATCCACTGTACCCATGGTCCTTCACGCGTTGAGGTCTCTCAGATTGTTTCTTTCTGCCATCCTGAGCGGACACCATTTGCTTATGGAAAATTAAAAATAGTTTACTCTTTCTGTCCTTTTCCTTCCGACTTCGACAAACTCATCGACGCGGTAGAAAAGACAGCTGTTGGACGAATTCAAGATTCGACTGACCCTTTCGGACTTGGAAGGCCGCACCGGGCCTAGGTCTTTACAGTAGGGAGAGTGGGGGGCATTGAAGAATGTATGTTCCCACCCTGCTGCCTTTCCCAAACATGGATAGAACACCATTTAAATTCTGCCGCACGTACAATAAAAAATGTCTTTGGATAGACCAACACTGAGTGTGTAACTTGTGTCTGCACCGCGACCACGACAAGGGGCATTGTCGAGCCTGCAAGCTCTTCAAACCTAAGACTCTTAAAGACCGAAGAACCAAGTGCTGGGCTCCACGTCAATGGAGGCCGCCATTGACCTGGGGGAGCTTATAGTGATGGCAGCGTCGCCGTCTTTTCGGACGGCGAGGGTGACAGGAAACAGCAAAGTTCCCAAGTGCAGGCCCCGATCCCAAGAGACAGGCCGGTGGCTCCATTAAAGGGACGACACCCGGCAGCAAAAGCACTTCCACTACCCCTGCCACTAAAAACACATCCTGAGGTGTGAAGGGGGATGCCTACTGAATCCCTGTCCTCTGGGCATTCAAGTTCCGTCCCACTACAGAGAGTCGACATCATATGTCAGAATCGGCTATAGGGTCAAAAAAGTCTGGTTTATCACACCTAGTAAAAAACATGTCCCTGAAAGCCTGCTAAAGGCTACTCACTCCAAGTAACACTCTTCCAAGAGTTTAAATCATAAAGATAAGTCTCATAAGGAAATATCTACACCCACTAGAGTAACTCTCTGCGCCATATGAGAGGGTTCTTTGGCTGAAGCCTTACAGAACAAAGGCCAACCCACACCCGGGGCCTTCCTACACCCTTAGGACAAGCCCCCCCTCAGTTCCCTGGTGTCATTCCCAGTTCAGCCCAATGGACTGCGGAACACATAAACAGGGTCATGAGAAGAATGATCTTTTTCACCAATTTGTTTGAAGAAAACCCTCAGGCTTATCAGAACTTTCAGGTTACACCTCGTACTACTGAGGCTTCAAGCTCCCAGCCTCCGGCTTCCCACTTCCAGTCCCCAGCTAAAAGAGCTTGTCCTGAGTCACTACCAGTCCAACCAGTACTAGATGACCTGTATGACCGCCATACAGACACCGAAGGTGATAATGAGGACTATCAACAATCTGATCATTATTATGATGGTGGTGATGATGAAGAGTCACAGGTGTATACCATGCACTCACCAATTCAACAGGTCTCCCCAGTGGCCGATTTGCCAGTGGATAATCGGCCCCTCCATAACAACATGCTAATCAAAGTGGCTGAACACTTTGGTATCCAAACACAGGAAACGCAGCTAGACAAAGATTTTGTGGAGGATATTCTGGGAGACAAGAAGGCTGCCACCCAATTCATCCCAATTTTACAGTCTGTCCAGAAGAGGTTCCTTACCTCACTGGAGACACGTAACCAGACCAGGGTAGTTAACCCACGAGTGGAGAAACTTTTCTGCTCAGCGCCATCCAATCTGCTCTATATCAGGAGCGAGCTTAAGCCGGATTTGCTCGTGGTGACAATGACCCGTAAAAGGGCAGGGACACCACTAGCCTTTTCAGAGGCACCACCAAATAAGGAGAGCAAGAAGCTCTATACCAGTGGAAGGAAAGCTGCGACCTCACTGGCTTTCCAGACCAGAATTGCCAACAATTCAACACTGTTGGCAAGTTACAATTGCCACAAATGGGATGAAATAACTGCATTAATAGCTTCTGCGCCCGAACCTTTAAAATCACAACTAGCCCTGGTGGCGGCTGATGTCAAGACAACTTCCAGCTGCATCCTAAAAAAATAACCTCGATGCCACAGATAATGCGGGCAGAATTATCGCTGAGAGGACTATGATCAAGCGCCACGCTTGGCTATGCCAATCCGGCTTTAAGCTTGAGACCCAGCAGTGGAGGACGCCTTAAAGTCCGCCAAAGAGTAATATGACACCTTGAAGTCTCTAGGCCAGTTGACAAATAAACCACCAGGCCAGAGAGGTGGAAACAGTTTTCGCCGTTTTCGTGGCCAAAATTCCCAACAAGGCCTCGGGTATGGACAGGGTCAAAATTCTTCATGGAACAATAACCAAGGTCAAGCCTCACAAGGCTGCTAAAGAGGCCAGCGCAGATCCCGTGGCCAGGGGGAAGATCCTCCACATTTAGAGGTGGAGGAACCCCTCCCAAGCAGTGACAGCCTGCTACAGGTCCCCTCCCATGCCTCCCCAGTAGGGGACGCATTTCACTCTTCATCCACGCATGGGAGGGAATAACCACAGACAAGTGGGTGCTATCGACAGTAGCGGGAGGTTATTGTGTGGAGCTCATCCAAAAACCATCAAACCATCCCCCGCACAAAAGCAAGATAACGAGGGAGGAACAGCTCATCCTTCTCAAAGAGGTCAGTGCACTGCTTCTCAAGGACGCCATAGAGATTGTGCCGTCCAACGAGGTAAACAAGGGTATTTATTCAACCTACTTCCGTGTGCCAAAAAAAGATCTATCTGTGCACCCAGTGTTAGACTTATGCCCTGCAAACACTTATGTACAGCCACAAACATTCTGCATAACCACGCTACAAGAGGTAATCCCCCTGCTAAAGCGGGGAGATTACATGGCAACACTGGATATGAAAGATGCCCATTTTCATATTTCAATGTTCTCAGCGCACAGAAAACTCTTGCGTTTCAAGATAGCAAACCAGCACTACCAATTCAAGGTGCTACCCTTCGGAGAAGTGTCTGCTCCAAGGGTATTCACCAAAGTACTGGCAGTGGTGGCAGCACACCTGCGCAGGGAGGCAATCCGAGTGTACCCCTACCTGGACGACTGGCTGATCACAGGGGAATAACCCCCTCTTTGTAGACAAAACACGCAAAGAACCATAAACCTTCTCTTCCAATTGGGTTTCTCAATAAACGAGAAAAAGTCAAGTCTTGTACCAAACACAACAAAACAGTTCCTAGAAGCTGTCTTGGACACAAAAGCAGGCTTGGCCTTTCCATTCATGGAAAGAGTTCAAAACATGCTGCGGCAAATACCGCTATATCAAGCCGGTCGCTAGATAAGCGTATGCAAAGCAATGCATTTACTAGGCATGATGGCGTTGTGCATATACCTGGTCCCACACGCCCGTCTGCGCATGCGCCCCTTGCAGGAGTGGTTGCCGAAACAGTGGTCTCAGACAAGCGGTCAGTGGGACGATCTAGTGGTCGTTTCGCCAACACTAGTTCAAAACCTACCCTGGTGGACAAAGGAAAATCTCTTAAAGGGAAGACCCTTCCACGATCCGGAGGCGCAAGCGATCGTTACAACAGATGCATCACTCTCCTGGTGGGGGCTCATTACCTTTACCACACAGCACATGGCCTGTGGACTCACATCACGGCACAGAACCACATCAACCTGTTGGAACTACTAGCAGTATTCAAAGCTCTTCAAGCATTCGAAGCGCAGCTGCCGAATCAGAAGGTCCAGATCTTAACAGACAGCACCACTGCAATGTTCTATATAAACAAACAAGGAGGCACACACTCTCCAAATCTGTCCAAGCTGGCACAGAAAATATGGCGGTGGGCACTCAAACGGGAGATGTTCCTATCATCCCAACACGTTCCAGGGGTACTCAATACCCTAGCAAAGTCTCTGAGCAGAGATCCCCTACCAGAAGAACACAAGTGGTAACTAGACTCGGGTGTAGTAGACCACATCTACTCCCAGTGGGGTTAACACACGCTAGACTTGTTCTCTACAGGAGAAAACAAGCAATGCCCAGACTTCGCGTCTAGGTTCCCCCAACCAGGCTCCAAGGGGAACGCCCTATGGATGAACTGGTCAGGGAAATTTGCTTATGTTTTTGCCCCCCCGACTCCCTTAATGAGCAAGGTAGTGAACAAGATTCACAGGGAACACATGACGCTCATCTTTGTTGCTCCCATGTGGGTAAGACAGCCATAGTATCCACATCTGAGCAAACTGGCAATGTGCGATCCCATCAAACTCCCGTGTCATACGAACCTATTGACCGAAAACGGGGGAATGACAGTACACCCTCAGCCACACTCAATGAGCCTGCCAGCTTGGCTCCTAAGGTCATAGAGTTCAGACACATTAATCTGCCACAACAGTATGTGGATATCCCCAAGGAGGCTCATAAACCAAACACTAGACACTTTTATTTCGACAAGTGGAGAAGTTTTGTAATCTGGTGCCAGTGTAAACAAATAAACCCTGTGGAATGTACTCCATCCCACATTCTAAACTATATGCTCCACTTGTTAGACTCAGGGTTAGTATTCAACTTCATAAATCTCCACCTGGCGGCTTTATCAGTGTACACCACTTCTCAGAGTAAGGTGTCATGGTGGAAAATTCCAGTCATTAAGGCTTTCATGGAAGGGGTAAAAAGACTCCACCCTCCAATTTCTAACCCACTGCCAGGCTGGGATCTCAGTGTTTTACTTGCTAAACTCATGGGGCCCCCATTCGAGCCTATGCACAAGTCAAGTCTTAAACCCCTGACATACAAGACTGCCTTTTTAGTGGCTATTACTTCCATAAGAAGAGTAAGTGAATTGCAAGCATTTTCTGTGCAAGATCCTTTCTTTACCATTCATAAGGACAAATTGGTTTTACATACTCATCCAAGACTCTCCTAAATTCATTTCCAAATTCCACGTAAACCAATACATTGAGCTACCAGCCTTTTTTCAAAATCCAACTAGCTCAGCTGAGGTAAAACTCTACACATTAGATGTAAGGAGGGCGGTCCTTTACTACGTAAACAAGACCAGACCGCTAAGGAAAACAGACCAGCTGTTTGTCTCCATTGTACCAGGGAGAGAAGGATATTGCTTTTACAAGAATGCCATCTCCAGATGGATAGTCGGATGCAAGCAACTGTGCTATTCATTATCAAGCAAAACACTGCCTTTCACATCAAGAGCTCACTCCACTAGAAGCACAGGAGATACCTTGGCTTTTATCGCAAATGTCCCCTTAGACAGCATTTGTAAAGCAGCTACATGGAGCTCAGTACATACCTTCACTCAGCACTACTGCATTGACACCCATTCCAAAGCAGAAACACAGGTGGGACAAGCAGTTCTAAAACATCTTTTTGCTGCTGCTCCTTCTCACAACCCATCACCTTCTCCCAACACTGCTCGCTAATCTATGCATAGCATGTGATCTAAGCAGATATCACAAGCCTCAGAAGGGATACATTACTCACCGTAATCGTATTTCTGATGCTTGTATCTGCTTAGATTGACATGTGCCCACCGTTCCTCCCGTGAAAGAAGGTGCATAGATGTTTTCTGAGCTTTTCTGATATTTATCTGCTTGGATACACCTGTACTCATGATAAATTTCATGCTACCTCATGTCAGAAACAAAACCATCTGAGGGACCTCGACGCGTGAAGGACCATGGGTACAGTGGACGTCACACTAGGGATAGTATTACTGGCACGCCCTGTCGACGTCCCTTTTTCGAGTTTTTAAGACAACAACCGTAATACTCTGCAGCTTCCACGAGATGTCGGCCTATACACAGCATGTGAATCTAAGCAGATACAAACATCAGAAATACAATTACAGTGAGTAATGTATCCCATATATACGTATGCGTTTTAAAAGTGCATTTTAAACAGTGGCTTTTTCGGTCGTGGGATTATTGTGGCGAGTTTTCCACTCGATACGCAATACACTAGGTAAGTCCTACAGAGGGCTCCTTGACCCAGGTTCAACCAACAAAGGTCAGGTCAGAGTGAGTTTCGGTCAGGATATTATGCCCTTGTTATCCTAGGGGTTGCAGGGGGAATTCGACACTTAATTAGACTTACCCCCAGCTCAGAGTTCTCCGGCGACCACTTGTGGAGGTTTCATAATCCATTGCAGGCTTGTTCTTCTGTCTTGGTTCCTTTCACCAGGGTCGTCTAGATAGTTTTCTTTTGGTCACAGGATTTAGTAGTGGTCTGTCACTGTGCTTGGGAATCAATTACAGACAGCTTCCAGTGGAAACGCAAACGAGGAAAGGTGAAGTCCCCTCTTGGACATGAAGACACCATATTTCCATGGAGGTCACCACAGTCAGGCGGACAGACACAAGTGACCACAGTTCAAGGGTGTTTATTGAACTTTATCAAGGGGGTGATAAACGCCAATCTAAACCCAAATCTAAGATGGGAGCAAGCTACGACCATCAAATAATAATAATGCAGTCCTAGCGGAGTCTCGTCAAAATAGAAAAGGCCTATACTAAGAAACCTGTTGCTAATCCTTATTGCAAAGTTACAAATAGTGTGGGGTTTTTGAAAAAGAAAGAAGTGATCACGAAATGATAGTCAGGATGTTCAGGCCATTGGTCTCCCTTCCCCACGTTTTTAGCACGGGACAAGGCAGTTCAATCGAGTCTAGCATAATCTTGGGCTTCTTCGGCACAAGGACACAGTTCCTTTTACCAAAATCCGGGCCTTCTGTGCCCAAGTATCCTATGTTCAAAGTCTCTTGATTCAGAGGGCCTGATGTACAAAAACAACAAAAAAGTTCCTTTTCAAATATTCAAGTCACACGATTAACTCTTCACCGTGGATCCCCCCTCAGCCAGGCTCAGGTCCTTTTTTATACTCTTAGCCTCCCTCAGCCGGGCGCAGACCAATATTATTTCGTAGGCATCCCTCAGTCGAGTTCACATTTGCCATAGCAATATCTTCTCGGGTGACTCACGGTTCACCCTGGATCCCCCTCTTCTGGGCTCAGATCCCCTTTTACGACAATTAGTTTCCCTCAGCTGGGCTCAGGCCAATTTCAATGTGTAGGCTATCAAAGACTTTCGAATGTGCACAGGATTTAACTTGACCCACTGAAGGACCTCTTCGATTTCATATTTCAATAATTTCCACACACTCAGTTGGATATCAAACAGAGACCTTCGAGCGAGCCCCCACGTGGCACCGGACTACTCTGTATCTGGTACCTATTTCAGTTTCATAAAGAGCAATCACATACGAGTCATTTTCCTCATATAATGTTGCCGCCTGCAACCTTGAGCATAACAGTCCAGTCTGCTATCAGTCTCTCTGGCTCACCGGCTGTGTTGACTTCACTGGAGCTGCTTTGTTGTGGGAGTGTCATAAATCACCAATGTATCAACTGAAAAGGATACGGTAGACAAAAAAGGATACAATTTGGTAGGGCTTTTCCGGATCCTTTTTTCACACGACTTGATTGTAGGCAGGTCAAATTAGACCTTCCAAATGATACAACTCTCTGACTGGATGAAACAGGCAGAGAGATGGATCACTGGAAAGGGTGTGGGAATTGTGTAGGAAGTATGCCTAGGATAGATAAAGTATCATAAGAAACTGTCCCAATCGAATTACTAAGATAACACAGTATTAGCATTAATTCAGACACTGACCTTATGGCAAAAACTGAAGTAATCCACAAAAGTTTCTTGAAGAAAACCAGGAGTTGAACAAACGACAAAGGAAGGGAAGATTAGTAAGGGAGACTTATCCCGAACGGCACGAGGCTCTCGCTAGATACCGGGTTGGTGCACCACAGGATAGCGTCCAAAGTACTGTGCACAATAACCTTCCAATAGTTCATGAAATATATCAGTTAACTGTCACAGGTACCAAAGGTTCAAAATAGTTCAGAAAACCACGTGCAGGATTGCACGCGATAGAATACACGCAGCCAGGCCAGCCGCGCTTGAAAACAGCGTCCGCGTGTAGATATTTAGCACGCGAACAGGATACACGCAGCTCAGGACAGCCGCGCTTGCAGACAGCGTCCGCGTGGAGATTTGACACGCGAACAGGATTCACGCAGCTCAGGACAGCCGCGCTTGCAGACAGCGTCCGCGTGGAGATTTGGCACGCGAACAGGATTCACGCAGCTCAGGACAGCCGCGCTTGCAGACGGCGTCCGCGTGGAGATTTGGCACGCGAACAGGATTCACGCAGCTCAGGACAGCCGCGCTTGCAGACGGCTTCCGCGTGGAGATTTGGCACGCAAACAGGATTCACGCAGCTCAGGACATCCGCGCTTGCAGACAGCGTCCGCGTGGAGATTTGGCACGCGAACAGGATTCACGCAGCTCAGGACAGCCGCGCTTGCAGACAGCGTCCGCGTGGAGATTTGGCACACGAACAGGATACACGCAGCTCCGGAATTAGCGTGTGGAGGAAACACGCTCAAAATAGGCCAAAGAAGTTGCTGAAGGGAATGCGAGAACGCAGGTCCGAAGTTCAGCTACCAAAACGCCAAAATTGACTTAATCAGAAGCAGCGATCAGAGTTTTCACGCTGCTTATGTACGCACTGCCGTGATGCACGTGACGGACCTAAGTCTCGTGAAATTTAACGACGTGAAAAATGCAGACGTCGTTTTCCGGGCAACGCATCGAACAACCTCCATTTTGAGTAGAATGGTCTAGTGGTTCTATGGGCGTAACTCATTTTGTATGGAGAGTTTGTTCCTGGTCCAGAAATATGTCCAGCAGGCATGACAGGGAGCCAAGGACAGTACCACAGCGGCAATCACTTCTCCCTGTCTTGGCTATCAATGCAGGAGTGCCCCATGTACTTTCCACATACAGTACAGCGTTCTTCAGCTGTAAATCCTGGTCATGTGTTTCTTTTCCACAAGGCCTCTTGAAAGTTGCGGTTCTTCTCTGAAAAGGTCAAAGGTAGTTCCTTCCTTGCAGCCCTCTCTGGTCTCGTCGCCTTTCCACTTGGTTTAAACTGTCATCTCGGAATTGCTGCTGTGTGTAATTATCAGTAATTTCCTGACTCTGCCTGACCCTTGTGTGGGGACATGTCAGGTATACAGCTCTGGTGTTAGTCCGTTGCCGCTCACGATGAACTGTCTGTGAAAGAGTGTTTGTGTCGGGAAAGGGTGTGGTTGGGGATGAGCTTCTAGGTATCCTGGTAGGATGGGGAAAAGGTGTTACAGGGAAAGGGACACCATGTCTTACCCTTCGGTGTCTCACTTCTACTCCCCTCATCCAGGTGATCCTCCCGCACTAGTCCACCCCCAGGAACTGGATCCAATAGCGATGGCCGTGTCCTGGCCACCTGGATGACAGATCCCTGGGGACTAGCGGATAAGACACCCTCTGGTTTCTCACAGCAGCCAGTGTGGATTGCATGGTGTGTAGCTGCATTCTAATGTTAGGTGTGGTGCAGTGGTTGAGTAGAATGAGTCTGCATTCTGACGGCGGTGGAGCTTGTGTATGAGATTGTGTACAGCTAGACCGATTTTCCGTAGGGTATAGCTGCATTGTGAAGACTTTTGGGGTGTTATGGTGGTGTGTAGGTATGTTTGCAGCTAGGCCTGAAATTGATCGAGGGGTATAGCTGCATTCTTTTGTTTGTTGGCATAGAGAAAAGTGAGCATATCAGTATGTGTGAGTAGCTGTGTGTATTGGTTGGAGACCCCTATTGCTGATTACGCTCCAGTGCCTGTGAGCTGCCTGTATCTGTTCTAGAGGTTCGGAGCATTGGCTCAGCGAGAAATTCTGTCTAGTGTGGAGTTTGTTCTGATTACCATGGTTGTGGATGTCTTTCCCTGCTTGGCAGTGTTGGATAAGATTTTCATATGTCTGATCAATCTTCCTGACCTTTGTCAACCCCAGAACATTTTGTTTGGATTTGGAAATAATTTTACCTTGTCCCTAAGTGAGTGAGAATCTTTTTCCCCTCTCACCTAGTCTTTTACTTTTTTTATGGGTGACCTTTTTATGTCTCTCCATGGTGTATGATTGGAATTATAGTTTCCTTTCTGACTGTAGAATACTATGGCAGCACACAGAATTGTAAATGCAGTTGCTTGCTTTTAATTCTCTTATTATTTCTCGGGTGAACTACTGCCCCAAGAAGTAAAGTGGCATTCACATCACCCTTAATTTGATTTGTGAGCCAGCACACCCCACCTTATATGGAGTGCTCAGGGATACAATGTATCCCCTTTCTTACTTACTTGGTAAAACCTTTGTTACAATTGCAAGTTTACTTGAAGGTGGCAGTGGTTTTAACTTAGTGACTTTTTAGTCTTGTCACTCGCAGGCTGTTAAATCAGCCTGGGTAATGCACAGAAGGGCCACCATTCTGCTAGAATGGTGGGCTCCTTCTTTTTTCACCATTTCTCATTTGCTTGTTGTTTCTGAGGTCTTCCCCTGCCATTCAAGGTGCGAACGACCTTAGTGGAAGTTTTGTCTTTGGCGGGAATCCTTTGTATTCCACAGCCAGGCTCCAGAGTGTTTAAGAAGCAAACAAGACAGGTCTCAGCTGTGATCAAGTAAGGTTACAACAACAAGAGGTAAGTTCTTTTAGACTGTACAGTACCTTTGGTTAGAATAAATGGCTCCAGCTGGCTTCTGTTCCTGTGTGGCTCTGCATATCCTTTTGTTCCTGTGCCTCAGTCGTTGGGACAAGAGGGAGGACGGCTGGGGACCCCTGCAACACAATGGGACAGTCGGCAACAGAAAAGGACCAACTTGCATTCAGCGGCACTTACCGGTTTCAGGTCCTTGTGTCCCAGCAAATAGCACCACCATGGACTCTCAGATACCACTCAGGACTTTCCTCGCATCTCGGGACCAGCACTCTGCTGAGGTGGCTCAGGCTTGGTACGTCGTGCCTACTGGGAGACTTCCACAAGCTCCGGTCTGACTTAAAAGTGATGCACTCTGTTTGGTGTTCCTCTCCCTAGCTCTTCGGTTCCAGCAGCAGCAGCAGCAGTGGAAGTACAGCCAGCTCTGAGGATGTCCAAACGAGTTCACTTTGGAGTTGATTGGTCCCACCAACTCAAGGGGAGAAGTCGTCCTTGCAGGGCTTCTCTAGTCAAGGCGAAGCTTCAGCCCAGCAGCAGGGCTTCACGGGCAAACCAACGGTCCAGGAGTTGCAGCAGGTGTCTCTTCCAAGTTCTTCTTCGGATTCCTTCATCCAGTGGTCGACTCTGCCTTCCAAGCTAAAAAGCCTCGCCTTTTTATGCAGGTTTCTCCCATTAATTCCAGCCTATCTGTCAATCACACAGTAGAGTGGCTGTCCTTGTTGGACAGTCAGCCAGCCAATAACCTTTGGGTGCATTCATGTAACCAAGCGGATTAAGCACAGGGAGTTTCGGGCGCCTCCCTCACTTCCTGCTCCTGCAATACATGCAGGCTTCACTCGTGAATCCCGCCAAATAAAAATCAAACAAAGGGAGGTTTGACGCGCAGAGTAAATCTCAAGAAGGACCTTTCCAGCAAGAAATGACAAAAAAGAAGACCAGGTCCATTTTGACAAAATGGGCACCCATGGGTGCCTTACTGCAGCTGCCAACGCAGCTCGCAGTAAAAACTCCCAATGGTAGTTAAAAGTAAACCACTGCCACCAGCAATGTTCCCTCTAATTTCTTGGGGCTGTGTGCGCCAAAGAATAGTTGTGTGCGGACTGTTTTCAGTCATGTGCAGAACTGAGTGATGCGCTGCCAGACCGGGGGTGGTCGGCGGTGGCAGCACGGCGGCGGCACGGCAGCGGCGGCGCAGTGCCCCACCAGTGAGCAAGGCTTAGTGATCAGATTCCACAGCGTGCAAGCGAGGAATGCGAATTTGCGACACAACTTCTAGCTCTACTTCAAGGGACATTTGGGTGCTCTATTCTCCTCCCAATACTTTAACTCATCTGAAATTGTGTACTTTTACATCTCTAAACATTAGCAAGATCTTTCATTTTATGATGGGTTGGTACAAGAACAGAGGGGTTCTTGTAGTGGAACACAGATTACACTTTGCGTTTCCCACTCTCTTGCTCCTTCATGCAATTCCTTTTATCTTGATCTGTTTATCACATACAGAGATTTCTGAAGACTGCCATAGTCCTGCTGTGGGGATTTTTAATCGTTGTTATGGGCCTGAGATAATTTCTACTTTCTGCTCCAAGCATCCATGCATCCTCATTGGTGCCATTTGTCGATGCTCACTCCGCCTGTGCCAGTACGGCTGTTTTGAGACTTCCTTCAGTCAAGAGTCAAACCCTTCCCCAAAGCAGATGCCAAAATGCCTTTGCAGACCAGCAGGCCTGCATAACTTAGCACGAACTTCAGAAGTGCCTCTCACCCCCCCCCCTTCCTGCCACATCATTGGGGAAGGAAACCACAAGGCATAGCTGGTCTCACCTGGTCCATTCACACTTGCGTTACTCGCCCTCTGAGGCGCACATACCCCTCTTGTACTACTTCCTGCCGTAATGCTGCTCTTGAATTCGGGTTATTGGCGTTGATAAAGTATGCATTGCTTCAATGCCATTCCATGTAAACAGTGACAATTTGAGCACATATATGGCTAACTGAGGGACAAACTCCCATGAACATTGTGCGTATTATGATAACACATTTCTAAATTTAAGCGAGGCGATAATATTATATTACCACATGGTCCCTGACTTCTAATGAGCGCCTTAACAAACCAACCTTTATATCTTATAATACCGCTCCTTCTTGCCTTGTAGTCACTTTACCATGAACAGCATCTTTATAAAGCAGCCACAAGCAACCCCCCCTTGCGTACCACTTACCCCACACCCTACACATCTATCTCCCTGGAGCTCTGTGCCCCTATGCACTTGCGCGTTCTCAATGTCTCTGGGCCTAGGAAGATCGTTGTTTTTGTTCTCCCCTGTTCCCCTCCCTTTACCTTGTCGCGCTCCGAAACGCTTATGTACGAGCGCGATACAAATAAAATATCATATGATTTAGTGCTGCTGCTACTTAACTGAACGCTCACTCCTTCTGGTAGCATCTTAATGCAATGTCAGCGGTGCTCGAGCAGCATATACTTCAATTAATTACCAATGCATGTCGTATATATGATTTGCATTCGGCTTCCTGTCATAGTCCTTAATCAATTCATATTTTCCACTACCTCTACCTACCAAGCCCCTCAGCGCATTACGGCGCCCTTTAGCTGCTGACTAACAGCTGCCCATAAAAGGATTGGCCTCTTGGCTGTGCGTGTGTCCTGTCTCCTGTGCTTTCCTTAATGCTGTATGGCGCCCCATTAGAAATTATACCTTTACAGTAACACGTATGTGCTGGGCAATCCTTTCAGCGACCTGAGAGCTATCGCTGCTGCAAGCGTACATTAAACTAAAAGGCTCTAGCATCAACCACTTCTCCCCCGCAGCCAACTTTGGTGGTTCCCCACCTCCCGCTTCTGAATCTCTGGCGCCAGCAAGCATCTGGCAGCTGACTTGGTTGGTCATAAAAGAATTTGCAACGGATCGCCATACCCCCCATCTTCCTACCACCCCACCCAACCACCCTGCTAATGGCCACAAAGATTTCTTTGCGCAATTTTGAAAACAAACAACATTGAAACATCTGGTTAAATGCCCCGAGAACGGCACCCGCTCACCACAAGGACAAGAGTTGCTAAATTGCAGCTTTGGCTGGCTGACGTTCCCAACATTTCCCTATATGTCAAAAGGTAAAGGCGTACGGGGGCCTACATACCAAGCACGTGGCACGGACAGCTTACAAATGTCCGCCCTGAGGCCATACATTCATGAAACTAAACCTTTGATTTGGCTGATACATGCCTTGCAGACATAGCAGTTTGACGACTGCCCATTAGGACGAAGACCGCCATCAATAGACCGCAAACGGCCGAGGTCTCCTGGGTGCGACAAGCTGCACGCCCCCCACAACTGCCATGTGTCCCGCACCTCTGGCAGGATTGCTGCAACGCACCTCTCCCTACCGTAACCCCGATGGCAGCGCTGCTTCTGGTGCCTAAATTGGGGGTCATATAAGTTCGCCTGCAGACTCCACTCCCCTTGATTGACGACAGTGTCCAAAGCAACCCCCCTAGATGACAATAAATGCCTCCACCATCCCTCGGTGCCCTCTGGAATGGCGATTGGCGTGTGCGTGAAATGCCTGGAAAGAGAACGCCCTACTCGAATGTACTAATGACCCCTCCACAGAGAGGCCAAGCAACGCATGGGTACTGCGACTGAACTTCATTTAGGAATAACAAACCGTTTTTACATAGCGCCTCTTGCCGTTTTGCTCCCTCCTCCAAGCACTGTATAATGCAATCCTCATACTGAACCCCGAACTGAAAAGACCCAGTCCCCCCACGCAGCCATCATTAATTACAATTCGCACAAGACCTTTTATTACATTTTTTACCAATACAATGTTACACACAATAACGACGCAGGACCATACCTTTGGGACTGGCAAATTCATTAGACAGCGCAGCATAACTTGCTGTGTTTTTTTTCTTTTTTTCTTTTTTGAATGGCAGGCTGCATATCACTGTATCACTTTGCAAGACCCCGAAAAACGATTTTATCGTATTACTATTGTATATGACATCTTATGGCTCGAGGGCATGATAGCTAACACTGCATACTAACCAAGCATGGACAATGAGCCATAATGTAAGCACAAGCAATCCCACCTCAACATACATTGTGCGAACCTCAGAAAGCTGTGAGGAAATAAAATAACATTCCGCGCCCATGTCTGCACTGTGGGACAACCGTCCATCTACTTTTTTTTTTTTTTAAACACAGAGTCTCGCCACAGGGGCAAAGGCCACCATTAGCCACGAGGCTGTACCTCCTACCCCCGTACCATATTTCCCCTGCGAGTTGCTTTCCAGTTACTGTGTTGTGAAACTCGCCACATCCACTTTAAATTTCCCGAAAACCTTAACGCCGCAAACTGCGTTTGCCATCGACCCTACCCAGCATTCATGACCCTCGCCCCCCGAAAAACCTCTCCTTATCACCTCCTACCAAACACCCAAACATCAATGCAACCAACTCCTGAGTCCTCGGTACATGCACCGATTCTTACAATGGAGGCACTAAACCATCAGCTAATACAATGCTGGCCTGAACACTATATATGATCCCCCCTTACCGTCAAGCGCACAAACAAACGCACTTGTTTTCGAACTGGCATGCCCGTGAGCGCACAGGCCAAACCACATGCCTAACACAATATAGGGTTTCCCGCGAGTTAACCCCCACTTCTCTTCTGCTTCCCACAAGCGCCATGCTCTGCCCCCACCACACATCACTGATTAGAAAAAACCTTTGAATTAACTGGTGCCGCGACTGCATTCTCGTCAATGCGAGCAGCTCTGAAGACCACGCCTGCCCACTTCAAATTATACTTAAAGATTGTGTAAACACAACATATAATAAATGCGAACAGCACGTGATTCTCAATCATCTGTCTTGGCTGCACATCATTTAAAGCCTCACTTCATTACTTCGCGGATAGTCGTATGTTACCAGTGCCTATACAACCTGGTTGCCCATTATCTACAGCCTCATTCCATTTCATGGGGAGGTTAACTTTACTACCGACAGACAACCCGAGCATAAACATAGGCGGACGTACACTAGACATTTATTTATGTATCGTTTTTTGTTTTGTTTTGTTTTTTATAACCCTGTGCTGGAGCACTGCCCGCACTGCCCTGCAGTATTTTGCTCCCCGGTGTGATCTCTCCTGCATGTACGTGGGGCATTAACCCTTCAATACGCCATTCGACCCGACTGAGACCGCTTCCTTTTTTCCATCAGACACATGCGAGCAATGAAGCACATGCCGGCACTGTCCACCCCCTGATGCAGATTCTATCATATCACGCGCACACCAAGGGCAACAAATAAAGCGGACGTGCAACCTCACCATATGAAGTGCAAATATGGAGCCACACAAAATACCTTGTTCTCAGCTACCCGTTACCCAAGCCCCCACCTTGCACGCCTCCCTGCATACGATATTCACCTTGTTTCTGTTTGCTCTGCGAAACACGACGATCACTCTTAGCTGGAACTGAAAGCTTCCATCCCTGGAACGCTTCAACGCTGGAAACCTTTCCCCTACTGGACATCACGATCAAATGAGCAGGATACATCACGAACAAGGAACAGGAACTAGCAGTATTGTTTCTTCCTTCTAAGGGCACAAGTGGAAGTTGCTTTCAACTTTGCAAAGAAGTGCAACAACAAATTTGTTGTTACTTCCTGCAAAGTTGAAGCAACTAGTGTGAAATGTGTCACTGGGGCCAAGCTCAGCCCTGCAGGCAGGCTGCCCCCCCAGGGTCAGGACTCGGAGGGAGGCGCAAGGTGTTACGATTGCTTTAGTGTTTGCAATTGCTTCAGCCGCCTCCCTCCACAGATCAAAGTAACGTTCAACTCGGCCGGCACGAGCAGAGCAAG
Organism: Ambystoma mexicanum; assembly: GCF_040938575.1. Taxonomy (NCBI): domain Eukaryota; kingdom Metazoa; phylum Chordata; class Amphibia; order Caudata; family Ambystomatidae; genus Ambystoma; species Ambystoma mexicanum. The sequence continues at coordinate 692,416,724 of NC_090926.1, read as the reverse complement.
AGCCAAGCACTACACGGCACCGGCCCCCTGCACTGGCGGCACGGCCGCTGGTGGACGCCCACCATGATGAGTGATGCTGCTTGCTACACATGAATCTGCATGCATCATAAATTATGATGCATGCATGATGCAATCATCAAAGCAAGGTAACAACATCTAGTGTTACCTTGCTATGATGATGAATTGTGTGCGGAGTGCAGTCTGCAGACCTTGCCGCCTGCGCCTCCTGCCCTGCCCAGCCCAGCACAGCCGCAGGCGGCCCAGTCCCCCCCCATGAGTCTGACTTGACTTCCCGGCCGCGGGCGGCCTACTGCGACTGTGAGCCTGTGATGACTCGGGTGAGCTGCTCCACGTGGGCCGCAGCGCCGGCACACCGCACACACACTGTCACTGTGGGCAGGGCAGGCCGGGCCTGTCAGTGCCAATAAACAAATTACATTGTAATTTTTTTTTTAAAACGGCCCAAAGGTGGCTGCCGAAATCCAGCCCCAGGGGACCCCAAAGCCGTTCGGCCACGTATTTACATTTGGTGGCTAGCCTTAAATTATGTTTTATTTAAAAAAAAAAATCACAAAATGATGATTGGAGCAAGTGCGTGGCAAAATAAGCCCTGTGCGCGGCTCACAATCGAAAGGTGCGCAGGCGCGCACCTTACAGGGAACATTGGCCACCAGCCATTAATTGTAGAAAGGGTAACGTTAAATTGTTACATAAGAAACTAGACAAAGGGGATACTAAGTAACCCCTCCAGCACCCTATTGTAAGATAGTGTGTGCTGGGTCTAGAAAATTGCAATTGTAAGTAAAATCAATTTCACTTTACTGCTGTTGGAAACAGTGGTTTATCCAACAGAAGGTATTTAAACCTTTTGGGAAATCTAAGAGACTTCCCAGTGCCACTGCACTGAAGGTGCTGTGTGTCACAATGCAAAGATGATGCCTGTGGAGTTTGACAGACTCCAAAACCAAAAAGAAACGGTGTTAAATCACAGCAAATTACATGAGAGAGTGGGAAAAAGGTCTCACTCTCTCCAGGTTAAAAATTAAAAAGTCCTAGAGTCCAGCAAAAGTGCTGGGGGTCTCTAAGGTAGAGAGGAATTTGCACATTTCTGAGAATTCTCCCTAACACCATTCCTAACCCAAAAGGACAACCACATGTAATGCACTACATGTACGAGAATAAAACACTGTCACCCCTCCAAAGCAAGTGAATCAGTAGACGGTGCCACCTAGGGCCATGGGATGTATGTCCTGGCAAGACATGGTGCATGCATGCACACACAGACTGTCGATATTCTGCTGTCTCAGGCAGCACCACTGCCTAGCACCATCACTCACATATGTCAATGTGAACGACAATGGGTCTTGTACCATGCCCTATTGCCACTTGTGCAGTCACTTGGTGCTCCAGTGGGTCTGCAATGGGAGTAATTTTGGGGTTGATTGTCAGTGGGATTGAGAAGGAGAGGAGCAAGATGGCCTTGATGTATCATTGGCTGCTTCAGTGTCACATAACTGGCCAGACACTTCTTTGCTTGGTAGCCATCATGAGGCATTGATGCATGATTCAGTATGGTTTGTCTGCATTGCGGTTGTCATGAAGTGAGTGCAGTCAGTGGTGCGGTAGAGGCGTGGCCATGTACATACCAGACAATTAGAGCTTGTATGCAGACTGGTGAGTCCCCACTATGGTCATTTAGTGGCAATACATTTCATACCACCAGCAATCCATCTCAGGAAGCAGAACACAGCATTGGACAGATGTAACACAGTGGCTGTCTCAGGGTTCAGCATCGAACATAAGGCACATCCATACCTTTGTACCAGATGCATGGTGTTGCTAACCGACACAGATGGCCTGAGTGTATGACATGGCAAATTGGCACAGTCCTACCACATGAGAGATGAGGCTAACCCTGTGACCTCACCCTTTGCAGGTGACTCTGGATATGTGCTGCTTCTGTGGCTGATGACCCCTCTGAGGGATCCCCAGACGCATGAGGGGATGGTATACAACAGGGTGAAGGTGAGGACCAGGGTGAACATTGAGCGTACCTTCGGGCTCCTGAAGGCACGTTTCAGATGCCTATACCGGTCTGGGGTTGCACTCATGTACAGGCCAGAGGAGGTGGAGCAGATGGTCCTGGCCTGTGCAGTGTTGCATAACATCTGCGTCAGACGCAACATATGCCTGCCCCTAGGTCTGGGCATGTCACTGCCAGAGGATGAATATGATGATGACGATGCAGCTCCAGCTGGGCCCAGGCACATGCACATGGAGCTCAGGGATGGGCGCATGGCACGTCCAGAATTCATTAATAACTTCTTCTGAGTACGCCTTCCACTACCCATGCACCTTACTGCATATGATGCACACACACAAAAAATACTTGCACCAAAAGAAGGAATGTCCACTTATTGCTCCAAGTGTAAACCAAGATGTATTGAACAAAATGTGTCTACCTACAACTAATATCCTGTTCCCTCCTCAACCGACCCACACCCTGCCCCACCTTCCCTCCCCACACACCCTGCCTCCACACTCCCCTCCCCACACACCCTGTCCCCACATAACCCAAACAACTGACTGCCCCAGTATCATCACATTAAAGTAACTTTTTTGGCTTCTTGCCCACGGGGCCCTTGCCAAGCCCAAGTATGCCTGTTAGCTGCTGTGTGCGGTGCCTCAGGCTGCCCTGCTATGAACTTGCTGGGGTGGTCACACTAGAGGGTGCGTCAGATCCCTGACCCACAAGTGCTCCAGGGTGGTCTGCACGGTGTGGGAGAGGGACTCTTCCATAGCTGACACCCCCTCATTACCCTCCCAGACCCTTTGTGCATTACCCTCCCAGACACAGTGGTGTATCCCAGGGCCGTGCACACCTGTGGCTGCTTACCTGCTCATACTCTCTCATGAGGCGCGACTCATTGAGTTGTTGCTGCACCATGTCGGCCATTTCAACGTGTCGTTCCTCCATCCCAAGGATCCGTGCATCCATGTCTCGGAAGTTGGGCATAGGTGGTGGAGGAGGGCTGTGCAGGGTGGCTGGGCTGAATGATGTGGTTGGGTAGGGTGGGTGTTCCTCCGAATCATCATAGTCGCCTCCCTCCTCCGCCTCCTCATCGGGATACTGGCCAGGATAAGCTTGTGCCTGGTGTGGCATCGGGGTTGTGTAGCACACAGGAGTGACGGTGGGGACACTGGGGACGTGTGCGGGCTGTCCGGCAGCTGGCACTGGTTGTTAGGCTGTGCGGGCTGGGCCGCAGGTAGAGTGGGCTTGGCCGCAGGTTGAGTGGACTGGCCTGCAGGTGGTGGCTGGGCTGTAGGTGGTGGTGGTGCGGCCATCCCGCCTGCATTTGCCCGGCCAGCTAATAGACCAGCTGTGTCACTGTCAGAGTATGTGCCTGTGGGGATGAGTTGAGCATGCAGTGAGTATTCAGTGAGTCACATCTGCGGGTTTGCATTACACTGATGCTACATTGTGTGTGTCCTGCTCCTGTCATTCTGTTTGGTTGTTCGGTTTGCTCTGATGCATGCTTGTACATGTGGGTGATGAGAGTGCACATGGGCTGTTGGTCTGCCATGGTGACTTGTAGGTGTGTGTGCGCGTTGGGGCTCTGCTTATTGTCCTATACTACCTTGGCACACATGGCCACTATTCATGTGTCTATGTGTGGGGCACTGCATATTGTCTATGTTGCTTGTGCATAGCTTCCTCTGCCCACGGCTCCTGGCATATGTGTGAGAATGGCCCATTTGTTGTGGTTGTCATGTGGTGGACCCATTCCCATGGCTGTGTATTTTTCATCTGGTTGGGGATTTATTTCTTTGAAGACATCATTGACATTTACATGGGGCTTGTTGTACTTACTACCATCCCATCGTCTTGTGTCCCGGCTCCATCCTCTGCCGCACCGACTGCCTCAGTGCCCTCCATGTGCAGTATTGAGCTGCATTTCTCCTCCCAAGGCATCGGGGTCGGAGGTGACAACTCCTCCTGTAGCTAGGGATTCCCTGCGATGTTCAGACAAAATGTACCTCACCTGCAGGTCCTCGCACCTCTTGTGGCAGTCACAAGGTGTGCAGCGATAGCACCCACTGCAGACACCTTCTCTGCCACCTCCTGCTATATGACCAACTTTTGCTTTTGGCTGGTGCACCTGTTGTCTGACCCGAATAGTGCATCGGCATGTTGCACAACATGGTCAGGTAGTGCAGCGAGTTGCGGCTCTGTGAAGCGTGGCTTTACAGAGCCGTACCTCTGGTAGCCGAGATGTCCCACTCCCTGGCATGTCTGCAATGTTTTATTGGGTGGATTGTAGCAGGAAGTGGCTGATTTTAAATGGCTTGTGTTTTTCAAAATGGCAGCCAGCAAGCTTCCACTTGCAGCGATTACCCTATTTCCGGTGCCGGTAATTCCGGCGCTGGTGCTTTCCGGCCATCGCTGTTTCTGAAAAAAAAAAATCACCTGCATTTTGGGGTTCGAGACAGTAATTCGACACAATGGTCGTAGCTTTTCCGGCATGTGGTGAAACATGCATCTGCGGACCTGGAATTATGCCGGTAATTCCAGTGGTCGAGTTGCCAGAAACGGTACTACCAGCACAATGCAATTATCAGCTTTTTACCAGCTAACTCAGAATGAGGGCCATAGACTCTCAGTGCTGGTAATCTTAGGGACTAGTCAGTTTTTCCATACAAATTAGCAAAACAGGCAAGGAAGTAAAGCATAAGGCTCTACTAAGCTCCAAAAGGTCAGGCTAGGCTTCACAACAAGCAAAAAGAAAGTGTGTTCCATAAGAATCTATGGGGGAAAGTTCTCAAAAGAAACTCTTCTCTAACATGCACCACTATTGAAGAGGGATGTTGGCACTAGAGTATTTTTATAATCCAAACCAGGTCATCCTGAGTGCTTTGTCACTGTTTAAGGAATTGTTTGGCAGGAAACCATTATTTTATAAAATCCCTGAAATGAAATAGGAATTAAAATAGCGCAACTTTCACCATGTTTTTCATTTGCAAATGTAGACTTTTGATTATGGAACCCATAGGCTGTATTTGTAGCTCAGTGGAGGGGATATCATGTTTGTAGCCAAGATATCTGTCAGCCCTTTGTTGGGTGAGGAAAGGAGCAAAAACCAATGTTCTGCTTCTGCAGTCCACATCGCATTATGTGGCAAGTCAGTAGCATGCTCTTGTTTTATCCAAGAGCATGCTTCTCGGGGAGACTGACCTTTCCTGTTCCCTACAACCCCACAAGGGACTTCTCGGTTAACACCTGTCACTGAGAAGGTGATGGGTAGAGTTGGTGATCAGGAGGAATCAGTTTGTGCACACTGGTGGCGATTAGTAAGGTAGCATATGTACCAGCCGAGGACGATCTCGTTGATGCCCATGCTGCATTGTAGATTGTCAGTGAATGTCTCGTGGTTTACTGTGTTAAATGCTGCTGAGAGGACAAGGAGAACCAGGTGGCAAGGATGGCCATCATGGTGGATTTTAAGGGCATCAGTCACCTTTCTGGTAGCCGTTTCTGTTCTGCATCTGGGTCTTAAGCCAGATTGGTAGGACAGGAGGAGGTTGTTGGCTTCAGTGTGTTGGAGGAGTTGCATGGCTACTGCTTTCTCAGGGATTTTAGCTAGGAAAAGCTGATGGGGTATTAGCTGCAGAGGGAGAATATCATCTGCGTGTGATGTGGCCTGCAGTGATGCTTGGGTGGCTGTGAGATCTTCCATAGGGAGTGTCTTGAAAGTTGTCCAGGAAGTTGTGTTTTTGCGAGATGAGGTGTATACTGTGCTGTTACTTGTGGCATTTCTATCTGTGTTGGCTGATTATGCTGGTTTGTTCATGAAGAAAGAGTTGATGATGGTACATTTTCCGATGGAGTGCAGGATGACTGGGTCCAGCAGAGCGTTGATGCAATGCTTGATAGCTTTGAAGATGGCGCTGCTTTCATTGTCCTTGGCTATGATCTATTGGTAGTGTGAGACAGGCATGGTATCAAGAGATGACGCAGACAAATAGATCTAACAGTTTTGAAAACCTTTATTAACATGTCAGGACGGATGTAATACCTAGCTTGCCCTACAGCGATGGTGGAAATAGCCCTACCTTAAGAAACTAAGGAAAAATCTTAGTCCGCAAGTTCAACTCAAAAGTTTGTCTGTGTCAAAACCTATGCTTGCTTTCACATTTAATACAGTGTAGGGTTGTGCCACCTTCAATATTGTTCAACAAAAGTCTTGTTCAATCTCTAGCCCCCTTCACAAGTTCAGGATGCAGTTTTAACCACAAAGTTCAAAACGGTGCTTAGGTTTCCCTTCCCCAAGTTTAAGCAGGATTGTCCAAAGCAACAGTAGTTCAAAGGAGCTCATGGGTTGCCTTCCCCAAGCTTTAAATACTGATACTCAAAACACCACTGTTCCGGTTTAGTGTCTTTCAAGGTTGCGTTCACACTTCCCACCCATTACAGGTCACGCAACCAGTTACTCTTTTCCAACTTTTTATCACTGTGGCGAATTATAGAGTTTTCCCAGTTCTTAGATTCAGGGTTTGCATTTCTTTATGCTCTTTTAGTTCTTTTTTTTTTAATAATATGTTTGCTTCATTTTCAATTACAGTTTTATTTTGCCCGATCTGAATTTTGCTCACACTTCACTGGGTCCCCTTGGGTTACTTGTTGGTCGCTTTCAGCGTGTTCCACTCTGGCACAATGTTACTGCAAGTTTCACTTCAAGCAGTGATTTGCTTTGATTCGTTCCATGAATTCACTCAGAGGCTTTCAAGAACGGGCTGACCGCACGCGCCCACTCCGCTACTATGTAATCCTTTCACTTTCATACGTGCACCGGGTTTCCTCGCATTCTCTTGAAACCAGCTGCAATGCATTTTTCTTCAGTTTCTTCAACCAGATGCTTTCTGGGATCTGCGATCAGGGTCTCACAGCCTGGCCGCGGAACACACTTGCATGGTTACTGTTATTCATGGGAACAAGCAGTTCTTGGCCACAGTTAAAGAGACCAGCATCTTCCACCGTACCCTTCTCCCACCTTCCCTGGCTTCTTGGAGACACGGCTCCCTCGCCAAGCAATGACAGCCTCCCTTGCTCAGCTGACCTTCAGTGTCCTGGTGTCCCATACTGCTCTGGCTGCCTGCAAACTGCAATGGCTCTCTTGCTGCTCTCTCCAACTCCCTCCAACTTTCTCCTCTCACACTCTGTGGCATGCACCTTTTATACACCTGTGAGCCTCTTGCAGGCTGCATGTGTGAAGTCCTAGACTCATTTGCCTGACCCCAATTAGTCCAATTAACAGAACATGCCTGACCTTCAAATCTATAGCCTTTGGGCTCCCTCGCCTTCCCAGTACTACAGTAGTGTTTCCTATGGGTAATCTTCATTACTATTGGTGTTAGTTTCTTCTTCTCAGTACTTGGTCTGACTTCAAGGGGAAAAGTAGAGGCTGTGTAACAATATCCTACAAAGGTTGAGGGAGGGTAAGGTAAATCACTGACAGGAACTGGGGCATGCCACAGCCTCATTGCGAGATTGCCAATGCCACTGTTTCCAGCAACCCGTGATTCCAGAATCAACAGATGATTACCGGTTGTCGGGCATGCGCATTCCAGCATGCCGGAAATGGCGGCACAGGCATCACGGAAACACCATGAAAACTTGCAGTGCCGCTATTACTGTGACCCGAAACAAAGTGTTTGCAGGAACAGGAAACTGTCCGGCGGCCTTTACAAAAACACAATCCATTGCAATCTGCAACTCACAGGTGACATCCATCCCTCCTGAACAAATAAATAGCACAAGGACCATGTCATCCCGAATTTGTGAGACCCACAAGCGAAAGCCACGCTTCTCAGACCCAGAGCTCAACATGCTTCCGACACCATTGTCCAGTATGCAGGGGAGCTATTCAGCAATGACCAGCATCTGCAAACCCAGCTGTGCAAGAAGAGCATTTGAGAGGAGGTGGCACAGAAGGTGTTGGCAGTGGGGATAACACCATGCACAGTGCGGGACTGCCACAAGCACTGGACAACCTCCTCCTGAGGGTGCGGAACCTACTCAGAACATGGCCACAGGAGGCAGGAGCGCATCGCCAATATGCCTGATGCCCTGGGAGGAGAGGTGCAGCAGTGTGCGGCACCTGGAGTCAATAGAAGGGGTCGGTGCGGCGGAGGCCAGAGCCGGGACATCCGAAAAGGCTGGTGAGTACACGTAACCCCAATGTAATAATCAACATCCCTGGCCACCGTTCTCCCACCTCTGTACCAACATATCACTGAAATGGGAATTGCACAGTCCACAGCCCCCAAAACACCCTACTTCCACCCCCGCCCCCCAACAAGAACCAACATCCAGGGTGCATACATGGACATGTACACTGGCCACCTAACAATGACCCATGGCTGAAATACTTGTAGAACACTGCATCGGCACCCTGTACTGCCAAGTGTTCAAGCATCTGCTCCCACACAAACACACATCACCCTGCCACAGCATACTGCATGTGTGCCCCACGTGCCTCCACTTACACCAAAACAGCAGCGCTGATACCCATCTCCACTCACACATGACCACCCTTGCACACAATGTCAATGACCTGTGTCCCCCTCGTCCAAGGCAGCCCGACCCCTGATCAGAAATGCGCATTCTGGCCCTGCAACTGGTCCAGGCAGCAAGCCCATGCTTGCCTCATCCATACAACACCCCTCCCCACCCCAACATCCCACAGCAGGAACGGCCATCCCCACCCCCCCCCCCCCAACACTGTACCCAGCAAGTGGCAGTACACCACGACAGTATCCCCAGCGTAGTAGTCTACCATGTACAAACATCACACATCCTGCAGCTCAGTACGCATAACACAAGCATGTATGCACCGTGCCACGTACCACGCCATGTCCCCGACACAGCACGGACACGACCAACATAATGCATGTATCTGTGCTTCCTGAATCCACACTGCTCGCTGACAACATGCCTTTCTGACTCCCTCAGGCACTTCATCTGACAGTGAGGTGGGCCATGCAAGCACCTCAAGGGGCACCAGACGCCGCTGCAAGACAGCATGGACAACCACCCAGGACACTGCAGAGACCACTGGCACAACTAGCGCACCCATCCAGGCAGCCCCAACTACCACTGTCACCACTGCTGCGCCCGCCCTGCTGTGCCCATTCAGGCCGCCCCAACTGCCACTGTCACCACCGCTGCCCCCATCCAGGCAGCCCCAACTGCTGTTGTTACACCACTACCATCACTGCAACCATATGCACGTGGGCATGAATGAAGTGCTGACGATATGGCCGACAATGCTGGAGACAATACAGGGGAGACCAGCAACCACACGAGCTATGAGCCTGCAGAATTCAGCCCAATAAACCTCAGGAACACACAACACCCGCCCTTCCCCAGTATCAGGGAAATCGACAGCTGACTACACCGTATTGAGGAATGGCAGGATGCCTTAACTGCCCTAGTGCAGCAGCACCTCGTAGAGGCACACAAAAAGTCTGAAAACAAGCATGTCCCCTGGATGTGTCTTTGGCAGGGTCTACATGGACAACGTGGCATTGAGGGGAGGGGGAGTGGGGAGAGATAGTTGGGGAGGTGGGTGTAGTTCCATATTTGTTTTGCATTTCACTCATTATATTACACTTGGTGTTGCATAGAAATCATGACTGGACATTCATTCTTAGTGTGAGTGAGTGTTTAATTTCCTGTACAGTGCAGAGTGCGATAGCTGTACATCAGTGCATCCCCTGATCTGCTCAGTCAGCGGAACCTTGCCTTTAACAAGCCAAATGTCTGCTCGATTGTGAACTGTGTCCTGATATGAGCATGGTTGTAGCCCTACTCGTGCTAGTTCTGTGGTTGCCTGACGGGGGTCATCAGCCCAGACATCCAGGGGTATCCAGCATCACCTGCTCGGAAGGGACAGAAAGGGGGTGCAATCATTGTGGTGCCATTATCATGTTAGTACAGTCTGTATGTTGATCGTTTACACATGCAAGTTATTACATGCGATTGGCACAAGACGTAGCATATGTCACAGATGACCCTAGTATCCTGCGCATCGTGAATGGAATTTGCTGTTGCTAAATTGTACGGATAGACAGGCATGGAATCTGTGATCTGCTGGCTTGCTCTCTGCATACATCAATGTCAATGGAATGAAATGGCGGAACTGGTGATTTTGCTTGTCCGAATCAAAGCGTGCCGGTGGCCTTACCAGGAGCCTTTGTTTCCGGACCCGAAAAATACAATTTTGCCTGCTGCAGCTGGTGTGCCTGACAAGTCTGACCCTGCCGGGCGCCACAGACCTGGTATGCAGACTTGTCACAGGAGCTAACGTTTTTTGACGTGCACAGATTCTTTGCCTTAATTTAGGGAATGACTAAATGCGCGCAGTCATACAAGCATTTTACATTTCATGATATGCGGCATGGGAGTGGTTGATGATCATTTATGTTTCATGCAAACTTATCAATGTGGATGTGTGCACAGAGAGGTACACAAATTGGATTTAATTTCATTGAGAAGGAGATGGCAGGATAACGATTGCCATACAGGCAATAGCCTCCCTATGCGAGGTGGATGGCCCATTCACACACACCTTGACCTACACCCCTATGCCTACGCCACCTTTAACTTTGCCCAATGTGTGTGCCAATTTGGGTTCCATTTGCATGTCGTACAATGCTCATATCTGTTGTGTCTTGACTGTCGTGTAGTCAGGAGAGTCCTCTGTCCACAAGTGCCACACAGGGCGGAACAAAATACACTCCCTGTGCAACCCTTGACGCCACAGGTGGGAGATCTTCTTCCTCCGGAACCGCAGACCCTCCGAACCCCGGACCACTGCAAAGAAAGCACTGGTTAAGTTATGCGCCTCACAACAACCACTAGCCAAACACAAACAACTGGAACTGTCTTACCCACTGGATTGGTCAGGTACTCCTGTATACCTATGGGGGTTTCCGGGATTCTCCAACGGCCCTCCTTACTCCGAGAGAAGTGCCGGAAGGCCAGATGTGGGTTTAATGGGCCGGGCCCACCCGATGTCAGAGTCCTGAACAAGAACCAAGTAAATGTAGTGCCAAGGGATAAAGCAAGCGGGAGTCCAAGAAGCAGTCTGTGATCCGTGGTAGGCAATGCAGAAGACAAAAAAACGGAGATCCAAAATCAGTCCGTGAGGCAGTCCAAGGTCGGTATCCAGATGATCAAGAAATCAGGTACGTAGCGCCGAACAGTGTCCAAAATTAAACAGCTGTGAAGCATTGGTTGGACCAACACAGCCGTTTAAATACTGGTGCTTCTCTTCCCTTTCGGACACGTGATCCGCAGGTTCCGGTCACGTGATCTGCGGGTACAGCATGTGTACGTATCTATTGGGTCACGTGAACCGCAGCCATGTTATGAGAGCGGGAAGCATTCCTGGTATGCGGAAGTGCGACGGCACAAAGCCGATCCTTCAATCACCATGGGAGTCGCCACCGAAACGGCGTTGCAGCGAGCGGGTAGCAGCACGCTGGAGTCCAGGTGATGGCAAAGTAAGCGAGGAGGGCACAGGTGAATCCCGGAACCGGGCATGGGGTCGGGAGGGACTAGAAACAATGGCAGGGGGACTGGGGGGGATAGGGAACCTTGCTAGCCGTCGTGACAGAGCCCACCCCAAAGGCCCACAACCTTGTGGGCAAGAAGGATTGTCCCGGTGGAACCGAGCCACCAGATGGGGGGCGTGGACGTCCACGGCGGAACCCAAGACCGCTCCTCAGGCCCATAGCCCGACCAGTCCACCAGATACTGCAGGGCACCCCTAAAAACCCAGGAGCCCAGGACCGCAGAGACCTCGAACACATCAGGGGAGACCAGGGACACCGGGGCCACGGGGGCACGAAGCCGCGTAGGACCAGGACAGGGTTTGAGCAGCGAGACGTGGAACACCGGGTGGATCCACCAAGACCCCGGGAGAGCCAGCTTATAGGCCATGGGATTGACAACCCTGGACACCAGAAAGGGACCAACAAACCGAGGCAAGAGCTTCCTACACCCCACCAGTCGCAGATGCCTAGTAGACAACCAAAAGTGAGACCTCACGGCATACGACGGGGCCAACACCCGCCGTCTGTCGGCCTGCGCCTTCATGGATGCCTGAGCCTCGAGGAGGTGGGTCGAGGTCTGAGCATGGATGGAGGCCAGATCCCTAACACAGGCAGCCGTGGCCGGATTGACAGTGGAGGACAGATCAGGGATGGGCAACACATGGGGATGCTGCCCGTACAGGACGTTGAAGGGGGAGAACCAAGTGGAAGAGTGGACAGCGTTGTTATACGCGAATTCAGCAAGATGCACCACTCGCAACCACGATGCTTGTTGTTGCATGGTCAGACAGCGCAGGTACTGCTCTAGGGTTTGGTTAAGCCTCTCGGTCTGACCGTCCGTCTCAGGGTGGTATGCCGACGAGAAACGGACGTCTATACCGAGCAGTCTGGTCAACGCACGCCAAAAGCGTGACGTGAACTGTGAACCCCTATCCGACATGATGACTGAAGGGAGCCCGAAGAGACAGAAGATATGTACAAAAAAGAGCTTGGCCATGGCAGGATCGGTAGGTATACCTTTATAGGGAATAAAGCGGGCCATTTTTGAAAACGAATCGACAACCACCCACAGAGTGTCAAAGCCCTGGACTCGCAGTAGATCAGTGACGAAGTCCATCGTTACGGTGTGCCAGGGTCTGGGGAACGGGCAAGGGGAGAAGGAGACCCACAGAGCAACCCCTACGGTGTTTACATCTTGCGCAAATGGCACTCTTTTCTAATGGAAGGCCACCAGCACCATCGTTTCAGTAACGCCAAGGTACGTGATTGACCGGGGTGTCCGTGTACAGGGGTGTCATGGGACCATTCGAGAGCCATTTTGCGAGTATCTGTAGTGGGCAAGAACAATCTGTCTGATACAAAGGGTAGGCCGTCACGGTACATGGGATCCCATTCGGATAGCTGATCGTGGTGTATGGCAACCCACTTCCGTATTGCTTCGAGCAAAGGCAGGGACGGGGTGCACAGACAAACCACCTTGCCACAGTCTAGTAGAGTGTCAGGGTACACCGGCAAGGCCACACCCCCAGGGGATCGAGACAGGGCGTCGGCTTTTCCGTGGGCTGAGCCTGAACGATGCTTGATGACAAAATCAAAAGCAACAAAAAACAAATGCCACCGGACCTGCCTGCTGTTGATACATCTCAAGGAGGCCAAGTCTTGCAGGTTCTGGTGGTCGGAGTACACAGTGACCCGGTGTTTCGCTCCTAAAAGATGATGCCGCCAAACACGAAATGCGTCCATGACTGCTAACAATTCTTTTTCAGTCACAGTATAGTGTGATTTGGCGTCAGTAAATTTGCGAGAGTGAAAAGCCACAGGGTGAAGCCGGCCAGTGGTGGGGCATATCTGTGACAACACCGCGGCCAAAGCAAAGGAGGAGGCGTCGGCCTCCACGACGAAGGGTAGTTCCGGGTCCGGGTGTTGCAGGACGGGTGCGGTAGTAAATGCTAGTTTCAGGCCCTCAAAGGCCTGTTGATGAGTATCCGTCCACAAGAAAGGACTACGAGGGCTGGTCAGGGAAGTGAGTGGTGCCACCAGAGAAGAGAACCCAGAGATAAAGAATCTGTAAAAGTTAGCGAAGCCGAGGAAAGATTGCAGAGCCTTCAGGGTCTTGGGAACAGGCCAGTCTAATGCAGCCCGTACCTTGGAAGCGTTCATGGCCAGCCTCCCAGGAGTGATAGAAAAACCAAGAAACTCCACGGAATCAGCATGGAACAGACACTTCTCTGGCTTGGCGAATAGGGAGTGTAACTGCAAACGGGAAAGCATTTTGCGTACGTGCTCATTTAGGTTTCGGGAGAAGATCAGTATGTCATCCAGATCTACCACAACGAACACGTCCAGGATATCGGAGAAGATGTCGTTCATGAATCTCTGGAACGTGGCCGGAGCGTTGCATAAACCGAAGGGCATTACTGTATACTCATACAGCCTGTAGCGAGTGCAAAAAGCAGTTTTCCATTCATCACCAGGGCGTACACGAACCAGATTGTAAGCCCTGCGCAGGTCCAATTTACTGAAGATGGATGCGTGAGAGAGACGGTCGAGTAGGGGCGTAATCAAGGGAATGGTGTACTGTTTTTTTACTGTGATAGCATTGATCCGGCGGTAATCTACGCATGGGCGCAGGTCACATTTTTTGGGGACGAAGAAAATGGGACTAGCCACTGAAGAAGTGGAAGGGCGGATGTGGCCTAAGCGGAGGGACTTCTGGATATACTCCTTCAGAACCAGGTCTTCAGCTGGGGAAAGGGAATAGACCCGACCGGTGGGAATGATACTCTCGGGTATTAAGTCTATCGGGCAGTCGTATTGGCGGTGTGGTGGAAGCGCTTCTGACGAACCCTGATCAAACACCCCTGCGTAATCCTGGTATTGGGCCGGTACGTGCGTGGAGACCAAGCTCACTGTATGATGTTCTATCAGGGAAGCTGGAGCAGTGGTGTCCCTGATGGTCAGATGTGCAATGAATCCCAAAGCCTGAGCAGGTGTGGTGTCCCTGGTGTTTGCGGGAAGGCAGTAGTGTTGGCAAAGGTCGGACTCGAAGTGTACGGAACCGGCCTTCCAGTCTATCAACGGGTTATGCTCCTGGAGCCAGGGGATTCCTAATATGAGGCCGAACTGGGGCATAGCAATGAGGTCAAAGCTCAGGATTTCGGTGTGAGTTGACTGGATTGTCAAGAGCATCGGGGCCGTTTGCTGTTTAATAGGCCCGGATATCAGCGAAGTGCCATCAACCGCGTGTACTGGTTCGGGCAAGGTCTTGGTCAAAAGGGGTAGGTTCAGGGACTGTGCAAGTGTGATGTCGATGTAATTACCCGTGGCCCCGGAGTCTATGATGATCGGAACCTGGTGTGTGATTCCGGGCGTGGGCTGGATAACTGCTTGCACATGGATCGGCCTGATGCGACCGAAAGCGGGTATGGGATTCGGGGTAAGACAAGAGGTGCTCTAGTCCCCGTTTCTAAGGTCGAGCAGTCCGAAAATCCGAGATCTTGTGTTTCGTCCTGCGGGGGCATTCTTTGACATAATGACCTGTTAATCCGCAATAGAAGCAAGCGTTGTCCGTTCTCCTACGCTCGCGCTCTACTGGCGTGATAGGACTTCGTATGCCCCCTATCTGCATAGGTTCATGAGCGGAGTCAGGGGTGGCCGAAGCGTCAAGCAGCGTTGGAAAACCAGCCTCAGCCCTGCGTTCCGAACGTCGGGCGTCTACCTGCAATGGCTAGGTCTACTATGTCTTGGAATGTGGTTGGCAAAGAGGGAACAACGGCAAGGGCGTCCTTCATGGCGTTGCTTAGGCCCCTGTAGAACACTACAGACCTCTTGCTTTCAGGCCAAGACGTCTCTGCTACCAGCCGATTGAATCTGGTAATGTACTCCATCAAAGAACCCTTCCCTTGCCCTAGGTCCAGGAGTTCTAAATCACAGGACTGTACTTTATGGCGTGTATCGAATACCCGTGACATTTCTGCAACTAGCAGATCGAAGTCATAAAGGGCAGGGTTGTCGTTCTCCAGGAGGGGATTGGCCCAAGCGGCTGCTGTACCAGCTAGATGGGAGAGTGTAAAGGCTGCCTTAGTGGTAGAGTCTGGAAAAGCTCGGGGCCTGCACAAGAAGTGCAATTTACACTGGTTCAAGAAGGTCCTGAATTTACTGGGGTCCCCATGGTATCTCTTGGGGGCAGCCAATGGGAAGAGGGATGGAAGTATCACCGGTATGGGACCCTGAGGGGTTGGCACAGGAGGCGGAGCGTGCCTCGAACCTGATGGGGTATCCCCGAATTCGGCATCGGGAGGCGAGGGATGTCTAGTGCTTTGGATGTTGTCCAAGCGTTGATGTAAGGCAGTGTTAGCTGCGGCCATATCAGCACGTAACACGGTTATGGCTTGTACCATAGCAGCCAAGGGTTCATCTGCGTCCCCCCTCCATGACTACACGACAGGTTGGCTTCACAGTCTGTTGTGTCTTGACTGTCGTGTAGTCAGGAGAGTCCTCTGTCCACAAGTGCCACACAGGGAGGAACAAAATACACTCCCTGTGCAACCCTTGAGGCCACAGGTGGGAGATCTTCTTCCTCCGGAACCACAGACCCTCCGAACCCCGGACCACTGCAAAGAAAGCACCAGTTAAGTTATGCGCCTAACAACAACCACTAGCCAAACACAAGCAACTGGAATGGTCTTACCCACTGGAGCGGTGAGGTACTTCTGTATACCTATGGGGGTTTCTGGGATTCTCCAAGGGCCCTCCTTACTCCGAGGGAAGTGCCGGAAGGCCAGATGTGGGTTTAGGGGGCCGGGCCCACCCGTTGTCAGAGTCCTGAACAAGAACCAAGTAAACGTAGTGCCAAGGGATAAAGCAAGCGGGAGTCCAAGAAGCAGTCCGTGATCCGTGGTAGGCAATGCAGAAGACAAAAAACAGGGAGATCCAAAATCAGTCCGTGAGGCAGTCCAAGGTCGATATCCAGATGATCAAGAAATCAGGTACGTAGCGCCGAACAGTGTCCAAAATTAAACAGCTGTGAAGCATCGGTTGGACCGACGAGGCTGTTTAAATACTGGCGCTTCTCTTCCCTTTCGGACACGTGATCCGCAGGTTCCGGTCACGTGATCTGCGGGTACAGCACGTGTGCGTATCTTTTGGGTCACATGAACCGCAGCCATGTTATGAGAGCGGAAAGCATTCCTGGTATGCGGAAGTGCGACGGCACGAAGCCGATCCTTCAATCGCCATGGGAGTCGCCACCGAAACGGAGGTTGCAGCGAGCGGGTAGCAGCACGCTGGAGTCCAGGTGATGGCAAAGTAAGCGAGGAGGGCACAGGTGAAGGCCGGAACCAGGCATGGGGTCGGGAGGGACTAGAAACAATGGCAGGGGAACTGGGGGGACAGGGAACCTTGCTAGCCGTCGTGACAATATCACCCATCCATTCATATGTCCTACTAATTTGTTGCCATTCATGTCACATGCATATGGGTATGCGCCCTTGTAACAGGCAGGTGAACTGGCTACATGCTGTGGGGTACGCTAGTGGTCGAGACGTGTGGTGGTGGACGTCATTGGTATGACTTGTCTGTGCTGCAGGTGGTGGGGGTTGTGCTCAGTGTTTTTTGCAGGGGTATTTTCCATTGGTGTGATGCATACTGTCCCTGTAGTGCATTTTATGTGCCAGTCCAGCTTTGCTGTTATTATGCTTGTGCATGCTCTGTCTGGCCATTTCATACACGCAAGTCATGGCCTTCAAATCATGCATTCAATTTGTCGGTATGACATTGCATTGCACACATGCACTGGTGACAGTTATCGCCCCAGCCCCCCCCCCAATTCCATAGTGCACATTCTTTGGTAATTACACTCACCCAGCAGCCAGGTCCGCTCTCCTATGTGACGTGCCATGTACCCTGGCAGCATGGAGTTTCTCAGCACCATATAATAGTGTGTTGATCCCGTATATCTTGCACAGCAATGGGCGATGAGGTAGTGTGCATCACATGCCATCTGCACATTGAGGGAGTGGTACACTTTACGGTTTCTATAGACTGCCTCAATGACATGCCTGGCCACCAGCTCCACATGTGTGCAGTCCAACACACCAATCACATTGGGCATGCCGGCAATGTCATGGAATGGAACTTTGGCGGCATTTACCTGGTCAAGTGTTCTGGGTAGGGCTATGTGATCGGACACGTGCCACAGGAGGGCTTCCAGAACCTGAAAAGGGACCCTTGAAAAACAGGGTTGGGATAGCCCATGCAGTTCACCCACAGTGTGTTGGTAGGTGCCATTTGCAAGGAAATGTAGCAGACGCACTACCTTGAGCAATGGGGGATGGCAGTACGGACCTGGATGAGGCTGACCAGGTCATTGTGGCTCAGGTCCACTATGGAGGTGATGGTGTCCCTGTCTAGCCAGTACAGGGTGGGATCTGTGGTTGGCTGAGCTTGAAGTGTGGCCCTTATCCGGTGTACGGGTGGCTGCCTGCGGGGTGCTACCCGCTGGACATTGTTATTATGCATGGCCAAGATGATCCTCCTTCTCCTCCTCCTGCACCTCAGCCGCCTCCTCTGCCTCTTCCAGTTGTATCCTTGCATGCAGGGTCTCCAGCTGCATTACTGCTGCTACTGTTGCTGCAAGCATGGTTGTGTTGGAAGGGGTGTGGGAGTGGTCCTTTTCTGCTTTTATAGTGCTCATGGTGTGCACCTGGAATGATTTTGGCCACCTGTGGCTGTTCTTGCACACCTGACACTGTTTATCGCTTGGTCCACGATGCCAGTGTTTCCGGCGCGGTCATCACGGTGCCACTGCCACTTTTATGCTGGTGTTTCCGTTAAGTCGCTACACGGAATGTGCCCATACTACTGCAGGGCCTGTGTTCCGCAGATTCATTCACGTTGCTGCCGGATACAGTAAGTCACTTGCGGTGACAGAGTTTGCGGCATCACGACTCAGTGTATGCCAGTCCAGAAGATGATGCTGGTACGCCATGAGCAGCACCCTTATTTCCGGACTGGCATACTTGTAATGAGGCCCTGTGTCTCGCCCTGTGGCACCCTTTCCCCAATCCCCAAAGACCCTCCACCCAGGTGATCCTCCCTTGCTAGTCCACCCCCAGGGATAGGATCCAAAAGTGTTGGCCCTTCCCTGGCCACCTGATCAGAAGAACCGTGGGGAGTAGATGTGACGTGGGGAGTAGATGTGAGAGTGCCTTCAGGCTTCTCACAGTAGTAGTTGGCCTGGCAGTGGTGATCAGTCATCTGCATGGAGCACGGAACTCCTGGAGCAAGGTGAGTTCAGATGCGCTGCAGGATTTTCGCCAAAGGTTTTTTCTTATTTTCTGATTCATTTGTTGAAGTTGAGTTCTTGAGTGTACCAGGGTGTGGAAGGTTTCACTGTTGCCTGCCAGTTGTTGTTGGTTCCGAGGGTGGTGTGGAGTTCAGTTAGAAGCGCATCATAGTCCTGGTTTGTCAGAGGCAGATCATCCCATGGAAGGTGATGTTTGGCGAGTGTTGCTGCGAGAGCCTCCGCTGGGAAGTTCTTGAATTTTATGATGGCTTGTTTGCTGGGTTTTCGATGGGTTTGCTTGATGGATGTGTGACTAATGACAAAGGGGATTGCCTGATTGTCTGACCGTTGAGTGGTGTGAGAAACCTGAGGGTATTCTCCCAGTAGGACCTCGAGAATCCCTTATTCAGTGGCCAGGTCATGGCCATCTCTGTTGGATGCAGTTCCTGGGCATTGACCAGTGGGGGAGGATCACCTGGGTAGTGGAACGTGGGGGGTTATGCTCGAGGAAATACCTCAGGTGAGACGCTGTACCATCACAGGGAGGATTGTGAGGGGAATGAAGTCTCTGAAGCTTTTATAAACTATCCCCGCTCATCATCTCTTCCACCCATTGAATCTTCCTTACCCAAAGGTAAAGCCAATGACCCATTCACATCTGGTAAATTTGTTACGTGCCACAACTCCCAAACTCCCGCTTTCCTTGGTTCTTATCTGGATACTCCCAGACATTCTTTTCCACATTACTCTAGTTATTCTGTCCCGAACACCCACTTTACTTGGGTTAGGCACTACCGTTCCCATAATCCCCCTGCTTTATTTCATGATCCCAGTTATTCCCATCTGCTTCAAGAACCCTACCAATCCTGTCCCTCTTATTGTCACTTTCCGAGCTCCCAGGCTGCTTTGAAAACTCACTGCTATTCCCACAATCCTCCATTTTGAGGTCACGATAAGAACTTTGGTCATTCTCAAAAAACCTACGCTTCTGAGATCACCCCAAACCCAAATACAAAAGCCATAATCCCATGCGACCTCTCTTTCCCTTCCAACCCTGTCGTATACTTTGACACTCCAACCCTGCTATTGATCGCAGTCTTAGGCTCTCTTCCACGAAGGTTCCACGGACCTGGGACGAAAAGGGCAAGGTCACTTCTCTACTCGCCACCCTCTCGATTCCTGCAGACTTTCTCCTTCACCTGAACTGCTGCGCCTGATTAGCCGTCTCGCCATGCTGTCTGCTGTGCTCGCCTTTCTCGCCTTGTTCGTACTGTGCTCTCACTCCACCTTTTATCCCTGTGGGGAGAGGAAAGGGCCGTCGGGTGTGTGTGATTCAGGTCAGCTGCCTGACTTTGCCTGACGCCGGGGTTGGGACATGTCGAGTAGACAGGGTTTACATTAGTCCATTATCTTGGGTGTGTAAAGGTGTTTGTGTCGGAAGTGTCTTGCAGCAAATGTCAACGGTACATGGGGCAAGCTTATGCCGATAAGCCGGAGCGAGGAAAGCTCCTGCGCCCTTGTACCAGCCTTGACTCCATGAAACCCAAAAGCCAAACGGTTCATCACAGCCAGTGAGTCGAGGGGAGAATCGATAAGAACCGGGCTGTGTTGAGTAAGAGAATCGCAAAGTGGCAAGTTTGAAGTATGGGCAAGGAACTGTAAAAGAACTGTAAAAAGTGTTAAGGGGAGACCTGCAGAAAAGGGAAACCGGCACCACGTGGTTGCTAAATCAAGTGACTCTGGTCAATCCCCATTAGAGCGAAACTATGGGTACCAGAAGGCCGTAGGAGAGTCAAACAGAGGTCAAAGTGGTCATACAGTAGGTCTAGTAAAATCACTGTACAATCAAAAGACTTTGCTCTACAAATTGTGAGAAAGCAAGGGACGTGAATCCTGCAGACTCGAGTGAATGTGAAGTTGGCAAGAGTGAGCCCAACCGAGGGATGCTGACGAGAGGGGTAAAGTCTAAAGACCTGAGAAACAGTGTGCCGACAGAGGTGAACTCAGCTGAGGGATGTCCACTATGAACTGTTTGAAAAGACATTGAGAAACAAAGGGAAGTGAACCCCGCTAAAGAGATTGATAGGGGTCCGAGCCCGGCAGAGGGAGATCCAGGGGTGAAGCTCTCACCCAGTGTTCTTGAGTAAAGAACTGATATGTAAAATTGTGGTAAACAATAAAGAAGGGTCAGCGCCCGGAAGACGGCGACCCAGGGGTGAAGTCATCACCCTACACGAACTGGAGTTAACAATTAAGAAGGGCCAGCGCCCAGAAGAGCGGGATCCAGGGGTGAACCCATCACCCAGCGAACCTTGGAAAGGAACTTTCATTTGTTAAAAACTTTTGTTTTGTTAGTTGAAGCCCTCTGGTCATCAAAGGCAAGAGACTTACAAGGAAACAAGACTTGTCCATCTACGGTCCTGAAAGCTGCCAAATGAGCTGTCGTCTCGTGCGGGAGAAGCCCGATACTGGACTGTGCTCCAAGCTCCGATCTTACCCCGTGTGCAAAACGTGGGGAAGGTAGACCCAAGCCACCACATCCTGACATTTTATTTGAGAACGCTTCTTCCTTTTCTTGAGAACTATCCCACGCCCTTTTTGGAAGATGTTGGCATGCGTGAGAGACATGGTGGTGAGAAAGTCTGTGAAGTCTTTGATGAAGGAGGTGTTGGAATTGGGTGGTCAGGTATACAAAATAAGTCAATGGTGTTGCCGTCCAGTTAGTAGCATGGCCATGATCTCTTGTGAATGATGGCAATGTCTCTGCTGATCTTGTTTAGACAGTCTCATTGTAGAATTCTATAGCCTGTGGGGATGAGGGGATGTGGATGGAGGTGGATGTCATCCAGGTCTCAGTAATGAGTCTCAGTAATGAAGATGTTGTCCAAGTTATGTGTGGTGATGCAGTCTGCAATGTCTGCTGCATGGTTGATTGCTGAGCAGATATTGGTGAACATCAGTTTTCATGTAGTGGTAGGTGATGGTGTGCTGATTGGGTCTATGGTGATGCGGGTGAGGTTGCTGTGATGCGGTGT
The DNA here is from genome assembly GCF_040938575.1 of Ambystoma mexicanum. NCBI lineage: Eukaryota > Metazoa > Chordata > Amphibia > Caudata > Ambystomatidae > Ambystoma > Ambystoma mexicanum. The sequence continues at coordinate 692,394,788 of NC_090926.1, read as the reverse complement.
CCATGATGTTGCTGGTGAGCAGCATGGTTGGAGATGAGTGGTGATGATAGAGATGGGCTTTTGTGAGAGAGGGGTGAACACACACATTCGTGGGAGCTTGCCTGGTGTTAGAAATCAGGGGTTCTGGTCATGGGTCCTTCTAATCCAGACAGGTCCAACAGGAATTTCCCATTTTCTTCAACTGCTCTTGACTTTGGACTCCCGGGCGAGAGACATCCTTCATCTAAGAATTAAGAAAGTAATGTAAGGGGCACGGCTAATTAGGTGGGGATGGCTCAGGTCACATGATGTAGATTCACTCGCACCTGCTCACCACCTGTAAAGGAGAAGGGACTGGAGGTCTGCTTAAGTAGCGGAAAAGGGTGACAAAACAAGTATGCACCAAAAGATTAGCAGTGAACAACAGGTGGGTGGGGCTTCGGTCCAGTGACCAAGATCCACTTGCACCTGCTAACCAACTTGATGTCGGAGTGCCAGTGGCCCCTGGACCTTTTGCATATTTTCCATATCCTGGAAATTAAACCTTGCTCTATTACAATCCCTGTTCCAGTCAATAGCCAATAAACAAAGTCTGCCATGATACCTTAGTATGTTCTACTACTGCTAGTGCCATTGTTGTCCTTTGCACTCACCTTCTTCAAGTGGTTCACATGCATTCTGAATGCATTACAATAACCTCTACACTACAGTCGTTGCTTATGGGTCCAAATGTTATTGTGTTTGGACATGTGTGGTCTTATTAAAATCCATGATTTACTACCAGTATCCTTTTTGTTGGGTTATGTGAGTAATCTGAGGTACTCCTCAGTTTATTCTCCCTGATATCCTCTGCTCAAGTGGCCAGGGAAGGGCCACCGCTTTTAGATCCCAACCTTGGGGGTGGATATGCGAGGAGGGTCACCTGGGTGTAGGCTCCTTGGGGAGTGGGGGAAGGGTGCCTTTAGCAGAGATGCTGTATCCCACATTTCCATTACACAATGAACCCTCAGTCTCTGAGACTTTTATAGGGTATTGTTAAAAGACCCTCTAATTCTTCCTTTCAAATAAACCATCAAGTGAATCCTCAGTGTCAAAGGACCAGGAAGAGAATAACAACAAGAACATCTCATTGTAGGGACCGAATAGTCCCACCTTCATCTCCTCTGGTAAAATCAAAAAGTTATCAGAATGCAGCCTACCCTCCCTCCACCTTTTGTAGGTTATTATCCATCTTCCCCATTGGTATACACCCCAACTGCCCCTTTTGCATATCACTTTACAACTGAGACAAAGAAGAGGTAACTAGGAGGGATGCACATTACCCTCTGTGCACACCACTTTGGTAATGGGATGAGGAAGAGAACTGTAGAACACTACTATGGTCAGGCATGTCCTAGTAATAGAAGTAATCGTGGTCAGGCAAAGGACTTGCACCTGCAACCAATTAATGGTTCAAAGGTGCATATAAAGAGAGGCCAGAGAGAAACACAGAGAGATCCAGCTGGGCTTGAGAGCGCAGCAATCTGGGGTGGAGCAGGCAGACGATGGGCCGGTGAAAAGGACGCCGAGTACTGCAGGGAAGCTAAGAAGGCACCAATGCCAGAGCGGGCCGCATGAGGGTGAAGAGCTCTGCAGGGCCCTGTGCTGTGTTTTCCCCGTTGGGAGTGGGGAACACAGAAGTCTCCCATACGCCGCTGACAGCTGCCGGGAAGTCTGGAGGAAGCGAGCGCTGCTCACCGGAGCTCCCAGAGAGCGAGAGAGAAAGGAGTGAGAGAGCACCAGTGAGGAAAACCGAAGCACCCGGAGGAGTGCTCGCACACTGATAAGTGCAGGGAAAAAGCACTCTGGCCGAGGTGCTCCAGGGGCATGGTGGGTGTAACGGCCGATGACGGTCAAGTATGGGTAGGAAACAAATGGGTCTGGAGACCAAATATGAAAGATTGAAATACGAATGAACAGCAAAGTATTTACCATGCTATTGAATACCGAAATAATGAAAGAAACGTAAAATGTATATGAAATGCTGCACAAGCGAAAGGAAAGTGAGGAAAAGTTCAGAGCACATTGAGACCAAGTAAAAAAAACTTTTTGGAATTTAGTTAAAGTACAAATCAGCGCTAAGCAATTGATGAAAGCCTGGGAGCCGAATGAAAAGATTTTGAGAAGCACTATGGGATAGTGTGAAAGCAAAGTGGTGACAAAAAGAGATACCACGAAGTAAAGTGTGTAAAAGTCACATGTTAACAGAGTTAAAAGGCTAGCAATGTAATACAAAGTGTACAAGGACTAATGGCACAGTTGCAGAAGGAAACTTGTGTTTTATAAGGAAGTCCAAGGAAAGCCACTGAACATTACAAAGTGCCAATGGGGTTTTTGGTTGCGCGACTGTGATGGGTGGACTGTGTGGTCCAAAAACTGCCCCTACACCGACTAATCCCTGCCTTAAGCGAACCAAGGAAAGTCAAGAGGCTGAATTGGTGATGCCTAATAAATGTTCAAGAGAATGAAAGGAAGGTGGATGAAGAGAACAGATGAAAAGCCTGAAAGGTTATAAAGTAAATGTGCTAACAAATTTGAATTGACTGTTGAAAGTCAAGAGAACTGTGTCATCCCTAGGAAAAGGAACCCGGAGTATATTTTATTGAGCTGTGCTGAACTTGGGGAACGGAACCCTGATGTCTTTTTGTGGAACTGGGTTGAACTTGGTGAAGGGAATCCAAAGAACATTTTGTGTAACTGTGTTTAACTTGAGGAAGGGAACTCTGATGATCTTTTTCGGAACTGTTGTGTATTTGAAAAAAGGGAAGCTAAAACAAGCTAGGAGCTGGAAGAAGCTCAGAACATTAACACTGTTTCTTTGGTTGCTAACATCCCTGCACATTGTATAGCTTTAGTTGTGCGGGCAAGTATAGGTTTCGGACACAGACGGACTTTTGAGTTGAACTTATTGACACAGACTATGCTTAGTTTCTTTATGTAGGGAAATCCCACCTTAGCATAGTGCAAGTTAGGCATTACTCCTTCCTGACATTGGAAAAATAAACCTTTACTTTTAGGGGCCAGTGAATCCGTTGTCGGTGTCCTTCTTCATGATGCCTTCACAAAATGTATGGATGCAGGGATTTTAACCATGACAAATACAGGGGCAAATTGCCTTTATCACATCCTGGAGTCATTTATTGTTGTTCCTAGTTTCAATGTGGCACCCCTCTGCAAGTTGCACCTATGGTGCCAATTGCCTTGCTGTATCACTGGCATTGTGTGTACTGTTCTACAATTACTTGCTTTTTCCATTTCTTACATTTGTTTCTTTGCTTGCCCTCTTTTGACTTTTGCTTTTGAATGCTCATTTCATGTTGTATACTTTTACATCTGTTGTAGCATGGCATGAAACATTAAGTCCAGCATTTCACTATAAAATGGTAACCAGGTGTGTTTCATCACAGGTCTTTCCTTTATTTCGTGCACTGGGCGCCAGCGGGCTTCTTATTGAATACGAGGACACGTTTCCCTACGATGGTGACCTGGAATGTCTAAGAGCTCAGTACGCATACAGGTAACATTTTTACTGAGTGCATATCCTGGGTACTGTGCAGTGGTATGCTGAAGTCCTGCAGCCCACTCCCCTGTGGTGGCAGATACAGCGTATGGTGTTTGCTATAGTGAGTTAAATGAACTGCACTGTCCTCTGCAGGCAAAGTGTAGAACTGCATGACATTTTTTAGATAATACTGTGATTCGTTCGCCAATCCTGTAAGTTCTTTGACATATGAAGGAGATATTGTATCACTGTCTTACGCATGATATCATTTAATTCTTCAAATAAGTGATCCGTTACTGAAATTGGCAGAAGAAATCTGAGTCAAATAATACTTGTTCAATTATGGCTTTCTAAACTTTTGACCCGCTTTCATTATTGCTTTGTTAAACGTGTCCCATGTAAAACACACAAGGGCTCTTTAACAATTTCTTCTGTAATTCTTTATAGCCATTTGTTTTGGCTGCGACAGAATTACCATTCTTTTTACCGCACCGCAGAACTGCAAGTTTGACCTTAATGTAGAGGGTTTTCCTCCAGTATCATGCGCTGGAGTCAAACCCGCGACTTTAGTAAACAATTGGTGGAATTATCAAATTCCTGCAAAATCCCAAAAATGGGGATAACACCATCCTACTACCACGTGTTTTCCCATGGCAAACTCACGGGACCAAGTAGTGGTTACGGTAAACGGGTTTGGCAGTAATTCGGTGAATTTACCGCCGAAATACCACCAAACCCATAATGAGGCCCACAAAATGGTAATCTGCCATTACAAGGGATCACTCATAGAACAAGACTTCTTCGTTCTGAAATGTACCCAGTGGGGAGTAACCTGTGCATCAGTCACTCGAGGGAGGCTAGATGATTGTGTCTTGGTCTCCTGGGGCTGCAGACCACTGCCTGATCACCCGCGCTTGCTCTGGAAGTGGCACACAGGTGATTTTGCTTTCCCCCTATGGCCTCCATTCCACCTTTATCCTAGTGTATCACTGTCGGACCAAACCGATGTTCTTGGGTCGCAGCAAATTTGAGAAACCCTTCCCACGGAGGTCAGGGAATGTGCCAATAGGTACCGCAAACTGACATGACAGTAGTAATTTTGAGATCCTTAAAACAAATTGCTAGAATATATAGTAACAGGAAAGGAAGGCATACCCAGCAATTCTGGGTGTGCACTCTTTGTAAGGGAGACTGTGAAACTTACCTGCACTGTTGTGGATTCTAGAACTCATTTGAGCATTGCATGTTGAATGGCTTAGATATTTTTCAGACCTATATGCAAACAGTTCTGTTTCTAAACAAATCTGAACTACTTGCACACTAAGCTAAACGCCAAGTTAATATTGGGGTTAACCTGTTTCTCACACACTTACTATGGCTGTTGGCAAATGTATGCATATGTGACCAGCTTTGGAAGTGTTATTTATTATAAAAATTTATTTACTGGATACTCGGCCTGAAAAATGACATTTTGCTGCATTGCCATTGTTAAAACGGGGCTCAAATCTTGTGAGGTTTGTTTAATAAACACAACGTGTGGTTCAATCTTCAGAATCCAGCTGCAGCCTAGTGCTGTGCAGAGTACGGCCTGTGAATGAAATTCACATCTGCATGCTGAAAGGCTTCCGTTTTCAACATTGTAAATATTGGTGGGGGGGTATCTGTACTTCTGCCCTCTATATGGGTATGGTAAGGGCACAAAACACCCCTGCCAGGGCTCTCAATTTGGTAGCAATGGACGAGCAGCCAGGGTTAAGCTTTCAGGAGGTGATGCAGTACAGTGAATCCCCAAAGCCCACAGAAAGGAAGGTCCGCACACTGTTAGGTGATAAAACAGCTACAAATGGATAATGTCCTCCCAAGTATGCCTCATCTTGTGATTTTATATCTCGCCAGCTTTGCTGCTTCTGAAAAAAAAAATCTCAGTCAGAGAGTGCTGTATGCAATGCCGTCGCGTCGATGTCCCTCGAAGGCCTCCATAAAGTATCAACGTCATCTTCAGTATAAATAGCGCATGCAGTACTCGTTGGCTTCAGTTGTGTTTTTTCGAAAGCTTTCGCTTCGAGTGTTTAACGGCGCGCTTCAGTTTTCTTCATTTAAAATGTCTTCATCTTCGACTCCTACGACCCCAAAGTCTGGTTTAAAAAAATGCTACGACTGCGGGTTGAAGATGTTAATTACTGATCCTCACTGCATCTGTCTGTGGTGTCTGGGCTCCGGGCACCATACCGACGATTGCAGGTCCTGTCAGGCCATGACGGAGAAAGCTCTCAAGAACACAGAGGTAAACTGGCGGTGGGGAAGGTGGCTTCAAAGTCTACTTTGAAGAAAGAAAAAAAGTCAGACGAGTCTAGCGACTCATCCCGGCATAAGAAATCGAAGAGGTCCCAATCGAGGAATCGATCGAGGCAGTCTTCGTCGTCTTCTTCAAAGAAGGCGAAGAAGAGACGCCGTAGGTCTCCCTCTTCATCGTCCGATTCCTCTACTGAGGTAATCAGATGCCCGACAAAATTAGATTCCCCTTTTAGATCGGAAATGATGCAGATTTTCGAAAATGCAGCATCGACCCCCTCAAAAGAATTGTGCAAAAGCCATGCCCCCGGTTGCTCCTTCGGACGACTCAGGGAGGTTGAAGGTTACTACTTCAGAGCCGACCATGAAGCCGGGAATACGTTGAGAGAGTGCTCGACCCGACGAGAAGTCGTCAAGAGTATCGACTCGGGAACCGAGTCCTTCATCGATACCATCGAAGAAACAAGACCTCGATGGCTTTGTCAACTCCATCAGAGCCAAACTTCTCGAAGGCGATGCTCAGTAAACCAGCGCCACTTCAACTTTGTCAAGGCCTTTGCCCGTTCAGGATAAGGTTTACAAACCTGTTCCGAAGAAAGACCTTTTTAAGTCCATGTTCTCAATATATGAGGAGGAACAACCCTCTGAAGAGGACTCCCCTCCTTTTGGGTTGCAATTTGGCACTCCGAATGCACCTGAAGAGATGATTAATCAAGAGTCCAAAATGAGAGCCCTTTATGATTCTCTCCAGTCGGCTAGTGGTCTTGACACCTCACCAGAGCTGGAGTTTGGCAGGTCTGACCCTTCTGAACATGCGGATTCCACCTATAGAAACCTCATGAATAAGGTCAGAGCACATGGGTTAGAGCATAGCTTCAACCACATATGAACACACTGATAGGACTGACATCCTAGACCAAGGCCCTCAAAAGGACCCCATTTTGCCCTTCCACAAAGCCCTTCAGAGGATGTCACTGCAATTGCGAAGCCCCGGAGTCTGGACCTGAAGTTAACAGAAACTTCAGAAGGAAGTACAGACCTTCCAGCAGTGATCAAGAATACCTGACTAAGCACCCCACACCTTCGAGCTTGGTAGTTCAAGCTACCACATCAACCAGGCAATCGGCTTGCTCCTCTATCCCCCCAGATAGAGATGATAAGAAGGTAGATGTCTGGGCAAATAAGGTTTTCACGTGAAGCAGCATGACCTAGAGATCTACCAATGTCACCTGTACTCTTTCAAGATTCTCTTATACCCTGTGGGACTGTGTTGCCATGGTGGCTGATCACATCCCGGAAGGCGAAGAAAGAGACGGCTTCCTGGCTATAGTTAAGGATGAAAAGAAGGCAATGGGAGAATGTCTCCAGTCAGGATTGGGTACTGCTGACAGCATCAGCAGATCCATGGCTGCTAGCACCGTACTACGCAGACTTGCATGGTGAAGGAAGTCGCGGTTTGCACCGGACGTGCAACCCAGACTGCTCAACATGCCCTTTGACGGCTCGAGGTTGTTCGGTATTAAGGCGGATGCGAGTCTGGAGAAGATGCAGACCTCCAAGGCAGCAGCTAAATCCCTTCGCACCTCAATTCAACAACCTCAACAACAACCCTATTCAGGCTCATCTTCCTGGAGGGGTTGTTCTTTTCATTTCTATTCCTCAATTGGTAGAGGAAGAGGGCAAGCCGGACAAAGGGGATAAAGAAGATTCCCTCGTGATGGACGAGGAAGGGGTGCTAAATCGGCCCCAGCAGTGGCAACTTTACCCTCAGTCGCTACTGCAGCTGCTTCTAAGCCACTCTGAGGCCTTGACACACAAGACCCCGGTGGGAGGCAGAATTTCTCAGCATCTGAACGAATGGTGGGCATTACTTCAGATGCTTGGGCACTGGAAACGGTAGCCCAAGGCTACTTCCTTCCTTTTCAAAAAAGGCCTTAAGGTCATCCACCGGGATCCAACTCTGTCAATATTCTGGATCCACTCCATGTGCAGGACATTTTAATCCTGCTAGAGAAAGGTGCAATAGAACATGTACATGTAGCGGAGAGGAACAAGGGTTGGTGTTCCCCCCCCCCTACCTTCTCATTCCCATGAAGGATGGAGGATTGAGACCCATCTTGGACTTAAACTTGAACAAGTTCCTCAGGAAGGACAAGTTCAGGATGGTTATTACCCTTTCTCAGATCCTTCAGGCTCTCCAACTCTAAGACTGGTTGGTATCATTGGATCTTCAAGATGCTTTCTTTCATGTGCCAATCCATCTCAAGCACAGAAAGTACCTGAGGTTCGCGGTTCTCATTATCAGTTTTGAGTTCTGCCATTCAGGATGACCTCCACGCGAGGGTTTTCACCAAGTTGATGACAGAAGTGGCAGCAAGTCTCAGGAGAGGGGGGGGGATTCATGTCTACCTGGACGATTGGCTGATCAGGGCTTTGTAATGATCTGGAGCTTTGGTTTGTTACGAGTGTAATGCTTTGTTGGTACATTTCACTATGTTCATGACTGAGAGTGATGTCATGGTGTGTAATGTATGCAGGACCAGAATGGTGCTGTTGGAATGTTCAGGAGAGGACGGTTGGTGAGAGAGGCAAGCGGCACGAATGATGGGGGCAGGTGGGTGTTAATAGCTCCGTTCTGATTTGAAATGTGAACTTGTTACTACTAGCACTAATATACAATAAAAGTGCATGATATCATACGAAACCCGGACATTGTTTGCCTTCGGCACACTTCGTTACAGGCTTGTTCACCCAAACAAACCCAGGAACAGCTCAGTGTCACCTGCCACTCCCTTCACAGACTGGGCTTTTCCCTCAATTACAAGAAGTCCCATATGATACCATTCCAAAGACTCAAATTCTTTGATACCGTCCTGGATACTCAGGGAAAGCCTCGCCTCCCAAGGTGAGAGCTCAACACATTCAGCAGATGGTGACAAAATTTTAGAATGCCCCGCATCTTCCGGCCTTTGATTTCCTGAGGTTGCTCTGTCTCATGGCATCCTGCATTTTCCTGGTTACAGAGGCCCGATTGAGAATGAGATCCCTTCAATGGGCTCTCATGAATCAGTGGTCCCAATTCTCAGGGAATATGTCAGACCAACGGCAGGTTCTGAGCAGAGTTGCTCAGGACCTTCTATGGTGGGCTTGCAAAGACAACATTCTCAAGGGAGAATCTTTTGGGCAACCATGGCCGGAGATAACGGTAGTGCCGGACGCCTCACTCACGGGGTCAGGAGCCCATACTAACTAACTGGCAATCAGCTGTCGTTTGTCTCCATCTGAGTCCAAACTACATATCAAACTGTTGGTTTGAGGGAAATCAGGCTAGCACTGAAGGCCTTTCTGCCATCTGTACGGGGAAAAAACGTCTTGATAATGACAGACAACACAGTGGCAATGTACTACTTCCACACGAGAGGAGGTGTAGGGACACTACCACTATGCAGAGAGGCAATGCAGCTCTGGTTCTGGGCAACACAAGAAGGAATCTCTATATCGACAGTTCTCCTAGCCGGAGAGCAGAACACAGCGTTGGATGCTCTGAGCAGTCGGAGCAGTCTCCCAAGAGTGGGAACTAGCCCAGGAAGTCCTTCAAGATCTATTCACCCTTTGGGGAACCCCTCAAGTGGATCTGTTCGCGGCAAGCAATATTGCTCAAGGGAATTTCCCCCAAGAGGATCTCTAGGGGACGTGTTTGTAGTGGACTGGGAATGTCCACTCCTGTACGCGTTTCTTCCAGTCCCCGTCATTCCTCACGTGATCAAGAGGTTGAGAAAGTTTGGGAAATCCATGATCCTAATTGCTCTGGATTGGGCCAGGAGCATGTGGTACCTGGACCTTATGGACATGTCCATCTGCCCTCCAATACGTCTTCCACAAATAGAGGATGTTCTCCCGCAAGAGGAAGGTCGCGCTCTCCATCCAGAGGTCAAAACACTCAGGATTCACGCATGGTTTCTGAGAGGCTGAGATATAAGGATTGGGACCTTCCAGATGACGTAAAGGAGATTTCGCTTTCAGCCAGCAGGCCAGCAACCAAATCCTTGTACCGGTGTTGTTGGAATACATTCAGTAACTGGTGCAAGGATAATGATGTGGATCCATTCTAGTGAGGCACACCTATGTTGCTTTCTTTCCTGTTGCAGTTAGCCAACCTGGGGCTTCAGATTGGAACCATACAATTATACCAGGCAGCGCTTACCATTTTTAAGCGCTCCTCTGAAGAGGTTTCCTATTTCAAAATACCCTTGATTGTACAATTTCTAAAGGGACTTACTAATGTTTACACGTCGGTACCATTTAATCTACCGGTGTTAACTCAAACCTTGTTTTAAAATTCATGTTGTGTATCCCATTCAAGCCTTTACATTCATGTCCTTTAAGGCTCCTAACATTAAAAACAGTCCTCCTTATCGCAATAACATCAGTCGGCAGGGCAAGTGAGTTGCAGGCTCTTTCTTGCAAGCCTCCTCATACTACTTTCTATAAAGATAAAGTCATGCTCAGGGTAAAACCATCATTCCTTCTGAAGGTAGTCTCCGACTTCCATCTGTCGCAGAAGATAACGCTACCAACTTTCTATCCTCCTCCTCCTCATTCAGACAAAGAGGAAGAGGGGCTACATAGGCTAGACCCGAAAAGGGCTCTAAGCTTTTATATTTCAAGAATGGCTAAATTTCACCAGGATGATAAACTTTTTATTGGGTATACTGGCTCCAAATTGGGCTTGGCAGTCACCAAACAAACTATATCCAGGTGATCATACTGGCCATTGAAGAATGTTATAGACTTACGGGAAAGGACCCACCAGAAGGGCTAAGGGCTCATTCCACAAGGGGCATAGCAACCTCTGCAGCTCTTCAAAGGGGTGTCCCAATAAATTACATCTTTTCACAGCCACTTGGTCATCCATTCACACATTTGTCAAACACTACTGTTTGGACTCTTCCTCCAGTCAAGGAGGACTTTCTGCTAAGGCCGTTCTCCATTCGGTCCATGATTAAATTGTTTGATTGGTCTCGGGAGGATAGCTCAAGCATATACATATACATAATAACACTTTGTACATGGAAATACTTATTCAAAGAATTGCATACACTCTAGGTGGCACCACACAATACTTAAATTCAGTAATAAATGCACTAACTGCAGGCAGTTTCCAATAGGCATGTGAATTCTTAAGTGAGGTGTATCTGCATAGAATAGGGAAGAAAGGCAGGTTAGTTGTGAACAGTGACAGAATGCTTTCTTTAGGCTAGATATACAATTCTGTGTGAAAATCCCCCCACCTGGGCAACATATAAGGGAAGAGTTAGGGAGTAACGTATCTTGTCTTTTACAGCCCAGTCCAATATTGTTCAATGACCACCTGCTTTTGTTAAAAGGTTCTACCGCCTCAAAGTACCTAAGAGGCCACAGAACAACAGGATCTAAGACAAATCTGGTACCCCAGGACGACTCCTGAGGCTAGAAGATGCTCTTCCTCATCACAGTACCTTTGGTGTCTTGGCAGGCGAATTGGCAGAGCTTCTAGGTTTCACTCGACGATTCCCTCCGAGGATGGACTCCCCCTTGGAAGAAGGAGCCAATCGAATGCTGAGTCCACAAGAAAAATGGAACCAAAGTCTTTCTTAAGTGCAGCAGTTTTACTCCTTGCAGTGCTCTCCTTTGGTTGACGATTTCTCAGACTGTGGAAGTCCTGTGAAAATGAAACTTGCTGTGGGCTCCATAAAGGATGGCAGATGAGAGTAAGACACCTGGGACCCTTCGATGACTTCTGGCCGCGACGGGTGCATATGTCACTTTTGGTGTCAGGTTTTGGAGTATCATGGTATTCCTACTTTTGTTTCATTGGTGCTGCAGCTACAGCACGGATCTCTGGATGTCTTCTGGTGGCCTGGACTTGACCACTGGAGTGAACCTCGAACCCTCACCAAGTCTGGATCCTCAGGACATTTTTATTAGCTTCTGGTGGTGGGAAACCCACTGACGGTCATTCCTCTGCGCTGAGCGACTCTGGACTCTCTCCGGCGGGAAAAAGTGGTCAGTGATGATGGCAAGGATGTCTTTGCAATGTTCTTAGGCAGTTTGGAACTATCACATCTCTGGGTGTGCAGCAGCACTATGTCAGAGTACTCCCTCTTCTGGACGGTAGACCGTAACAGCTTCCAGCGGTCACAAAACGCACCTCCGGGATCTGGGAGACAATAATGTACTTCTTCGACTCGAGATGTCTGGGCACTCATCTTCAGGACTCGTAAAGATCCCTTCTCTGGATGGTAGGCACACAGGACTGGCTTCCAGGATGCTTCCAGTTTGAACAATGGTCCCTTGTAGCTCGGGAAGAGTTCTGCTTTGCAGGTCCTCTCTGGATCAGTCCTTGGAAGAACATGGCAGCTTTTGGATTACACAAAGAAATGCAGCAGCAGCCTTCTCCATCTGTGCTTCAAGGTACAGCTTCTTCTTGCTTCAACTTCAGCTTCTGAACAAATTGGTAAGTGAGAGATTCCCAGATTTACACGTTCCCCATTCACTCTGGCTGAGCCAGACTCGGCCAATCATGCAGAAGGGCATTCATGCAGGCAGGCAGCCAATCAGGCATTCAAGCCATTCACTCCATCCAGATACCTATAACAAAGAATGTGGATTGGGGTAAGTACCCAGCCTTTCAGCACACTAAACTGCATTTATGTCAGTTTCAGTAGCGCTGTCTCATTGTGTCACACACACAGAAACCATACGCACACAACAGAGAATTTGAGTTGACTCCCAACAGGTCCCACCCCTAGGGTGTACCCACAACACAAAGCCCCTGGGAAGGCTCCAGTCAGTCAGACCGGAGGCAGCCCCAGAGCCATATATGGTATTTCCACCCATCATCCTTTTAGGAGGAAGGGCTTCCCAGGACTTTGGGAAACAAGGTAAAAGGCAATAGAAACCAAGACACCACAATGGCCATTCATTCTGCCTTTGTGTAGGACTCCATTGATTCCTATGGCAGGGCCTTGGCATCCAAAAAATGTAGGCCACTCGGAGCCACTGCCAAGTCAGCATGTAGCTGCCACCAGCCCATACCCTGCTTCGTGGGCAACACACAGGTGCCCAAAAACACACATTAGGGGCACAAGGGTGTACCCCTGCTCATGGGTGCCATAGGGGTATCCCATGGGTGTTGTTCACCAAAAGATAAAATGAAGAGCTGAACTGCCAGAGGTCCAGGCTGGACCGCAGTGGCAGAAAACATAGAGAAGAAAAAAGGACCTAGGCTGATTAGCCATCGGTGTGGGCCGCACACCTGTAATTCCCACAAATGGTTAGATATTTTGCCTTTTGCTTTGAAAAAAATTGAAAACAATTCGAATGATGTTTACGTTATGTACTTTTAATTCATTACGTTTTAAACTGCTAAGTTCTTGCAATTGGTTGAAAAACACCAATTTTGACTTGCTGTTTTGTAGGCAAACGAAAAACCCTAATGCATTTCGGAAATTCTAATTTCCTTCTTCAGAGCCGGGTAAATCTACACAGGATTACTGTTAGAGTATTCTTCAAAAAGCATAAAAATGCAATTCATGTTACAATAGGCACAATGAAATGACAGGGTACCCACAAGAGACAACAACATTTACAAATAACACATAAAGAGAGAGAAAGAAACATATATCTCAATTAGTGACTTGGATTAGAGTACCTGTTTGTTATTGCAGAATCCATATTTTACTTAATCGTTGTGCACTAATAATTGAATGATGAAACATAGTTGATATATTGCAACAACATTAGCGCCAATATACTTTCTCTTCTAGTTGATCTTATAATATTTCACATTTCCATAATAAAGACTGCACCAACATGAGATAGTGTGTGTGACTCATCAGCTCTCGCTTAAAGTTGTTTATATCTACCCTCTTTTCACCGAGTGAGAACACTAACCTGCAGTTTCGTGTATGTTCCAATCACTGTCAGCGGTGGCCAACGTTATGGAATATGATCGTGCAACGCTGTAAACATAAAATAAAATGGATGCGTAAAACATAGAGAAAACACACACAGAGAAGTGGTAGGACAAGGACTGGAGGCCCTGTCACTCCATAACACATTTCCTGCATCACAAACATTACAGTAAGTTATACAATTAAAATCGGTCTTAATATTTTGTAGGTGTACATGTACTCATACTGCTTGGATAATTAACTATTAATCTATAATAAGAATAAATGAATGTGTAACTTTTCTTTTTAACCACTGTAAAGCCATTATCATATAAAGAAAGTGTGACGATTAAGGTTCAAATGAGCAATAAAATTGCAATTAAATCCTTCTCAAAATGGCAACAAATATTTTATTTTTAGCTTTTGCCGAAATGTCAACACCGCTGTTTATTCGTGGACGGAGATTATAATTACACAATATCACTGCAGGCAGGGATTGGCATTTAGAAGACGTGATCTTGGATGCACATTATTTCACCCTACATAGTATACTTGAAAAGGGTTGTGGTTAGGCAGAGCTTCCTGAACTCCTGGTGACCAGATTCCATGCAGGGAAGAGCAGGAGATTGCTATTAACTACTAGAAAGAATCATTGTGGATAGATCTTTTCATCTGAACCCTGGCGCTAAAAAATTGCATTTAGCCACGTTTTCCAAATTCTACTTTTATTCTTGCTTCTATATTTGTTTTTTTAAACTAATTTTGCACATTTATTTTTTGCATGACCTTTGAAAGCTGGGAGTAGCCACAATGTATTTTTGTGAGGTTAGCTATTAGCTTTCAACTTATGTTTGAAGGAGCACTGAGCTATGGCATGTGCGAGGGGTCAGAAATACGAGATGGACACAAGTATATTTTTCTCAAGAGTTGGCATTTTATCAAATAAAAAGGGGCGAGTTAAACAACTATCTTTCCTTAACCTAACAAGGAGGTCCCTGCCTAGCAAACTAAAGAATAATGACCTGGTGTCCAAAAAGGCTTGGACCCTCACACTAATACACACAACACAATAATACAAGGATTATTTGTATGTCTTCATTTCAACAAAACAACATTCCAGTCCAAACTCTAAGGTTTTAAAAAGTACTCCTTGTGACCAGGTTCCATTCAGTGTAACACAAAAAGTATGTTCCATTCACTATCCTTCCACTTAGCAAAGTAAATGTCTCTTTCACAGATGCTTGGTCACAAATTAAAACCGCTGTTGTTCTCCACAGTCTCCTGCTTGGAAAAGTAAATGTTTCTTCCTCAAAACATAAGTTCATAGACCAAGGCAATTGTTCTCTTCAAAATGCCAAATAATTAATAACACATCACACTTATTCTTCAAAGGAAACACTTTCGTCAGGAAAGCACAGCAACTACATTTGGTAATGCAATAGTTAATCAAAATGGGATAAAGTTACACATTCTTTCCAACACACCTTTTTACCACAAACCTGGTTATTCAAATCATCATCTTCTTTCCTGGTATACTCATCTGCCAGGACCAGCTACTATGTTGTCCCTTTTCTTGATAACTCGTCTGGCAAGCTGAAAACTTCTACAACTATATTTGTGTTTAGTGGCAATGCTTGTTCCAAGATTCTCGACACCAGTATCCAATGTGAGGAGGTTTAAACAATGATAGCTTCTTTTTATAGTCGCTTGAAACTGTGTCTGTTACAGATCGCCCACAAGTTGGTATCCCATAAAAGGGGAGTTGCGCCATTGTTGCCTCTTTATTACTCTACTGTATTCTTTTGGCTGTTGGCAATGCGGGTTACAGGTATCCCCTTAAATGGGATACCAATTGGGAGAGTTGGACCCCTGCTGCCTTTGTCTTGAGTCACCCGCTCGGTATTAAATAGTTTCCACTAATTGTCTTATTCAGAGCACCCTAGGGTCACCTGGCGTCTCAGGCTAACTCACCAGTTTTCTCTTGCATCTCCTTTTCACTTGCTGGCACTGCAGAAGATCTTCTAGGGTCTGTCCACTCTGCCGCCAGCTCCGGTATGGCTGTTGCAGTAAACAGAGTCCTTCTGTGGAGCTCTGAGGGGTGTACGCTCTGTGGGGTGTATGCTCCTGCTTCCTTACCGGAGCGGTTCACAGCATTTCGGGAGCTTGTCTCTCACACAGCGTAGCTTTCCCTATTGCTGCTTCCAGCCACGCTCTCTCTGCACTGCCACACGCCTTCTCCCAAGTTGGCCTCAGCTGGCGTTTCTTACCCTTCCACAGCGTGTCCCACACTCAGACCTGCTGCTGCCGCCTCTATTACTCTGTCGGCATCTCCTTCCCCCAACTGTAACTCATTCCTGAGTTTAAATGTCCCGCTCAGGTGCTTCAAACTACAACAACTAGACCGCTCATTATGCTTAATGTTACCTTTTAATCTTCATCAACTCTACGTTCCTCTTCCTCAGGCCTTAAGGGTACCACAGACTTTATGGGTTCTGAAGTCCATAGTGGTTTTTATAACGGAAACATCAGTTTGTTTACAGTAGGCCATCAATGCTCTAAGAATAGGGGACTCAGGAGGTAAAGAGGTCCCCAACTCCACCTGATATGAGTCCCCTCCCACGTGATCCTTCCACACAATGCTACCCCAGGGTCAGGTAGCGGCTGCATTTTCCTGGCCAATTGAGAGGAGGCCCATATTGGGTTCTTAGTTATAATCTCACTGGATTCATCACACATGGTCCAAGTCTGACCAAAATACATGTTAAATCTTTTTCTTGTACTTGTTGTTCTTCTGGCCAGGATAAGTGGACCTATGCATGCATTGCGTAATGCAAGGGACGCATCCAACAAGGGGATTGCTACTGTTTTTCCTGTCATTTCTATCCATTGCTTTAGATTGTTTGTTTTATAAGAGTACTAGCCTGTTTCATTTAATGGGATTACAGTGGCTGAACTAACATCACATGACTACTGGCTTCCCTATTCTGATAGTAGTGCTGTTAGTATGTCTTTAGTTTTCATGTGCCTCATATTTCATGGCTGTACACATTATTGATTTGTGGTAGGCTTTTGATTCCTATAAGCGAATAGGAGTAGAACAGAATGCTAGGATTATATTCAACTGCATTATTGTTAATACTAGAGACTAATTCTTGCTTAGCTATACTATTTTTTTTTTACTTTATATTTATTGATCTTGTAAGAAAGGGAACAAATGCAATGGCCAACATATTTTCGAAGACATTTGTTCCCATTACGCTGCACCCCCCCCTACCGCGTCCCACTTTACGACATGTCAACTTACACAACACTGGGTTACAACATTTGCATCATCACGTTTACATTAGTTACAGCATTAAGGCAAGGATTCTGAGCGCTCCAAGTATGAAGCCTTGTAGGCACTTTACGTTCACTTTTCTTTTCCCTCTAGAGAACACTCCCCCTGTTAGGCCCAGAATGTAATTTCCGGATTCTCCGCTCGACTGTTTCAGTCGGCTCCTGAGGAGGAATTTTCTATCACATTATGGTCTGCTACCGCCCCATTTCAGCATAAACAGTCCCCAATCGACATGCAAAGCTTCCAATATATCATTTACCATAGCCAGGAGTTCATCCAAGATAAAGATGTCCTAAAGTTTATTTATTCAACCAGTCTGCTTTTGAGGCAGTAGAGCTACTCTTCCATCTTTGCACTATCGCCACTCGGGCTGCTCTCAGCATCGCCTCCCATAATTTTGGTAACCGGCTTTCCTCCCTGTCACTCTCAGGCACCCCCAGTAGCATTTGCAGTGGATCCAGGGATGGTGTTCAGCCCACCACCTCTTTCATCCAACTGTGGACTTCAGCCCAGTAAACCTGGATTTTGGGGCAGGACCACCAAATGTGGTGTGACGTGCCTAGCCTTCCACATTCCCTGGGACAAAGGGGGGAAACCCCTGCAAACATTTTAAACATTTTCTGGGGTGAAAGGTGCCAGCCGTGCAACATTTTAAAGTTGTATTACATTGTTGCAGTGAAGAGATTTCCATGAAACATAATTCGATATACCTGATCCCAAGTTCCCACAGCTATTTCCCTCCCGGTCTCTGCCTCCCAGGTTTGCTTAAACTTTTGTCTCCCTTCCAAATTTGCTGTGACCATAACTTTGTATATTTTAGACACAATTCCTTTCCTGGTGGTGGCCTCATTTATGAGTTGTTCAAAGCCTGTTAATGGGCGGGAGAGGTTAGGTAGGCCCCTAGGGCATGTACAAATGCCCTTCAGCTGCAGGTAGTCGAGCACTGTTAACCCCTCCGTCCCCAGCGCCTCCCTCACCGCGTTGTAGTCCTTGAACCTTCCATCTTGGGAGAGTTGTCCCGGCCTCTCTAGATCCTTGTCGGACCACATTTGTGCATTTTTAAATCCCCTTTTACCTAAATTTGTGGTGATTCCCCATTGTGAACTCAGTGGAAATGGCCAGGAGGAGAGAGCATCATCTTGACTATTCTTCCACTGTGACCATATTACCCCCATCACTGGATGAACCCTGAGAATCACTGGTACCGCCTTGGCCAGGTCCAACAGCAGGTCTCTTACCTTCCCAAGGGAGAATACATATGCCCCAAGTAGGACCAAAATGTGCCCATGTCTTCCCTTGAATGTTCTAGTAGTATCCGCCATTGCGATGCTTTGTAGTAAAGGAAGAAATCTGGAAAGGTGAACCCTCCAAAATCTCTGGGCAGGGTCAGGGTGGTTCTTTTGATTCTGGGTCTCTTCCCTTTACATATGAATCGAGAGATCATGGAATTGAGTTTCCCAAAGAAGGAGTATGGGAGGTGTGTGGGAATCTCTGTGAACAGATATGATAGGCGTGGGAGAATCGACATTTTGATTAAAGTCATCCTGCCATACCACAACATAGAAATGGGGCCCAGCGAGTAAGGTCAGAACCCAGCTTTGTTAGGGTGGGGGAAATTAAAGGCATGGTCTAGTAAAAGTTTGTATTGTCCCTACGGGTCGGCCATGTTTTTTTAAGCCTAAGTGGCTTGATTTTAGAAAACTTTCCTATGGACCTTACCCGAGTTTTCGTCCATTAAACGCATGCGAAAACAAGCACCAGGGAGCTGCCATTGTCTGATAATCCTATCTTTTCCCCGATCGCCCTGGCTGACCTGCTTTTGCGGCAGTAAATCAATTCCCCCGCCCCTGAGCCTGTCATCAGCAGACTCGTACCGCCCATTTCCCAACGCCAAAGCACGTCTCGTGTCAACATTCGCTGCGCTTCAGCTAATGACGTGTCGCCATGGAAATGGCAGGACGCCTCTCTCCTCAATAAGTATAAACAGACCGTTTCACAAAACACAGCAGCAGATTTTCGATTTTCGATTCCATTCCTCTCTCTGTGTTACTTTGAGTATTCTGTGACTCGTTTCAGTGCTCTGGTCAGCTACCTTCGCCGCTTGTAGCCCGTGTGAACAGATACCAGTACCACCGCTATAAATTATTTTAGTTTGTTTAACACACAATGGCTACAATAATGCCCTACATGTACGAGCCCGAGTATACCGAGGAGGAACTACTGGAAAGGGAAGCACGCGAAAACGATGGGGATTCGGACGGCAGTTGGCAGGACGAATCAACAGGTGAAGAGCCTGGGCCTAGTCGAATGGATGGCGTCTCCACCTGGTGCACATGCAATCGGTGCGAGCTAATGCCAACTGAGGACGAGAACTGCTGCTGCCGAGAAAACTCGGGATGCCTGGCCTACATTTCGGAAGGCGAGCCACGACCGCAATGCATCACCGAGCTGCCAGACTTCAGGGCAGCCTGCCTCACACGGGCCGTGTTGAGAATAAGGATGGTGTTTATGCACGAACTTCGAGCAACTGTTCGTCCTCGTAATCCGAGTAACGAGTAAGTATACTCTGCTTGTCATGCCACTCCTATTTCATGTTCTTATACTATATCCAAAATTACATCTACATATCATTGTAACGCATGTAAGTCGTTCAATAGTGTGCATTGTCTAGATAGCATTTGTCCGTGTAAAATGCCATTAGTTACAAGAATTGTCATTGACAATAAACGTTTATTAAACTTATCTTGGTCATTTAAAAACAGTTTGTTTCATCCCTTTTCACAGGTGGTACAGGCTGGTGGCCTATCGTTCCTTTACATGGTGGATTCACGGGAGGCTTGGACACCGCGTTCGAAGAGTGATACCCGCCTGTGCCGTTCGTGCCATTAGAGAAACATTCCCGAGTGACAGCGGTCAGTACAGGGGATTTTCTCTCGCTGTTCTGCAACCTGACCTGTATAATCTTTAAAGTCTTGTATTTTTGTGTCATGAAAATAAGATACAAAATAAAACACCACATATATTTTAACAACGGTTGTCTCGATTTTTTAAATTAATCAAGTGTGTCTCCATTCAAGGATGGACGTCAGACATCTGTGCTCCGAATGGGTGAAGGTCTGGTCGCTGTGAAGCAGGGTGGTCACTATCTATCTAAGCTAACATAACATATTCTCGATAATGCATGGACTAAATAACACTTGTTCAAAGTCTTTCAGTAGGTTATGTCTCTATAAAAGTCACACATATATCTATACTAACAATTACCATTGGATTATACAGGCCTTAGGGTCTTGACCACTATAATACACCGGTTGAAGTGTGGGTCTGTGCTCACAAGAATCTCCGGTATGTGGCATTTGTTATTGATAAGCAACGATATACTATCATTGATATAAAGGTGATATACTGTATATTGATATAAAGGCGGTTCGCGCCAGTGGATGAGCGCTGGCATGAGGGGCTGTCAGGGGCGCGAAAGGCCAAGGTGCCAAACTAGATGTACACTTCAAAAGGTGTCCCACGCCAAGGGCCCATCGGTCACATGACCTCCTCAGACCCCGTGTCTCCAGCCAGGCCTCCCCTGAGGCAGGCCGCCCCCCTGCAATCCACATAAGTGTGTCTCCATTCAGCAGTCTTCCTGTGCCTTATCTGCACGCCCCAGGGCCATCCATCCCACCCCCCTGTATCAAAGGCGGTTCGCGCCGGTGGATGCGCGCTGGCATGGGGGGCTGTCAGGGGCGCGAAAGGCCAAGGTGCCAAACTACATGTACACTTCAAAAGGTGTCCCACGACAAGGGGCCATCGGTCACATGGCCTCCTCAGACCCTGTGTCTCCAGCCAGGCCTCCCCTGAGGCAGGCCGCGCCCCTGCAAGCCACATAAGTGTGTCTCCATTCAGCAGTCTTCCTGTGCCTTCTCTGAACGCCCCAGGGCCATCCATCCCACCCCCCATACGTCATTCATTCACAAACACACCCCAGTTTCTAATACTTTAAAAACCACTCGATATGTCTCATGAGAACATCTTTGTGCTTTGCAAGTCAACTCCTGAACGTGCTACCTGGGAACCACTGAGATCTATGCTAATCTGCTCGTCGTCGCGCTATCCATGAACTTCTGTGACCGCTTCGAGCATACCCATCAGTGCGCTACCTGTGGCCATCCACCTATTCTCCCACAACATTCTGCTCTGCTTGCTGAATCCAACTGTTTGTTGGTCAAGGTAAGGCCATGTATCCTGGTCATATTTCGCAGATTTTTAAATTTCTATCTATTTGCGAGTAGAGTACCCAATAGTGCTATGTTCATTGGTCTCATTGCTATTGACTTGAATTTCCATTGCTATGCTATCAATAGATCTATTTCTTTTCATCTTTGTCTATTGTCATTGAATTGCATCCTTCGGGGGTCCAGTCTATAATGTAAGCATGTTTCCTTCTCGTGCAAGACAGAACATCCAAGGGACGAGTCACATGTTCAGATTTCAGTCACATCAATTATACATTTCTGCAACTTATGCAAATACTAAGCCGCACATAAGGAACTGGTATAGTTCCTGCGACCAAAACAAACCTTGCATTGATCATTGTATGATTCATTTACTTTTGTATCAAATCTTTATTCTTGAAGATTGTATAATAATGTTGATATGTACTTTTCAGATTTATCAACAATGCCTGCCTGTTCGATTAGCGGTTGCCCTTCGAAAACCCATGCGAAATCTGAAGGAACTACAATGCATGTATTCCCGAAAACTGTTGATCGAATAAGAGAATGGTCAGACATTGCGGATATCCACTGGATGAGCTGGAAAGTAGAGTCCAACAAGTCTTACAGGACAAGAGGGGTGATCGATACCGCATCTGCAGCCGGCACTTTTCCTTGGACATGTACACAACTTCTTGGGTAACAAAGAAGAATAAACGGCGAACGACACGGAAATTGCGCGAAAACGCTATTCCCACTCTATTCGTCCACATTCCGCCACCGGTGAGTCAAGTGTCCGGATTTAGCTTTAGGCCTTGCGGTAGTGTGTAGGTAGCCGAATGGATTAATTGATATTGTAGGTGTACTATCCCTTGTAATAATTTCGATATTGATATGAGTGTATTGTTTTTTGAATAATGACATTTATCAATATATTCTTTTTCGATTTCATAACCCACAAACGCAATGTATATATATATGTGGACAGGGAACTGTGCTGTATTGAGCATTTTTCAAGTATTCTGTCGGCTTACATGGCTATTTTTAATATTGGCATTTCATTATCAATCATTAATTGACCTTTACAACTTCTTGACTATCCCTTCAATCTGAAGCAAGAACATTCTACATCCTTGACGTGGTCGCAGTTATCAACCACTTCTAGCGCGTATCAGGTAATCTTACTAGGATAAGCCGCCACATACTTGTTTTATGCATGTCAAGTAATAGTTTTATTCTATCGTGTAATTACTTTACCGAATGTTTGGTTACTGCTTTCCAATTGATATACACCTTAGTTATCGTCCACTGGTGTTTGTTTTCAGTTCTAATTAGTGTTATCCATACTAATGCAAGTACTGTCTTTCAGGGAGATGCTGAAGCGTCTGCCACATCTACTACATTTCTAGATGTTCAACAGCAGGAGGTATGTATACTGACAGCTCCATCGAGCGTCATCATCGGAGCTGGAATTCTTGTCGTTTGATTGTTATACACAATGTTTCATTTGTGGTTAGCCGTTGATATGTACCTGTGCTGTCGACCCCAGGTGTGTGTTATGTTTTCACAATTGTAATCCTCACTAATGCAAGTACTATGTTTCAGGCAGTTGATGGAGCGTCAACCCCTGCACTTGATGCAGAGCCTGACATTCAAGTATACGAATCGGCGCAACAGCTTTCGGAAGTGCGCACTACATTTGCAACATCCATAGATATTCTTCAGCAGCACGAGGTATGGATAATGACAGCTCCATCATGCGTGATCGTATAACGTGATTCCATTTGCTATACTTTCTTCCCTATTAACGCAAGTGCTGTGTTTCAGGGAGACGACGAAGCTTCCACCACAATCAAAACATCTCATTTAGATGATGCAGATGTAAAGGAATCGTTGAAATAAGTCGATGAAATGTGATCATATTTGGATTTTCCTTGATTCTTTTGGACAATGCATCATTTGTGGTTATCTCTTTGTATGTACCTGTGCCGTCGACCCCAAGTGTGTGTTGTGTTTCCAATATTGAAAAGCATACTAATGCAGGTACTGTGTTTCAGGGAGATGCGGATGCCTCCTCTCCAATACAACCATTCATGGCAGTCCATGCAGAGCCAGAGGTATCACTGGTCGAATACTTGTCGTTTGATTGTTGCACACAATGTTTAAATCGTGTTTGGCTATTGAGATGTACCTGTTTGTTCGTCCTCACATGTGTTTTATGCTAACAATATTTTGATACATAGTAATGAAAGTACTATGTTTCAGGGAGACGATGGAGCCTCATTCTGTGCTGTCTATGCAGATACAGAAAATATAGTTGTTGCAGCGCAAGAGGAATGGAGGACATGCGGAAACGAATCGGAGCTACAGCGTGCAGATGTTGAAGGTCGAGTCAAAAAAGTTGCAAAGAAAAAAAAACAAAAAAAGGTTAGTTACAAACAGTTCATAACTTTAAAAAAAATGTTTGTGCTGGGGACTATTTTATGTTTTTTTCCAGTAAATTCTACTACACTCCATCTTGTGTTTAAACTGAACATCCCTTTTCCAATCTCTCCTCCAGTTACCCGTGGGTGTCTTAACTATACACACACAGACAGTGAAGCGAATGAGAGATGTGGCTTGCCAGACCGTGTACACTATGGAGGAACTATTAATTGAAGCGAGGCGTGTTCAGGCTCGAGATGCTCATGTCCAATGGCCAGAACATGAATTAACTGTGTTTGGAGACTGCAGCAAAGTTGCATTGGACCATAGCTACAGTGCGACCGCACCACCACAAGAAGATGTTATTGAATGTATTGAAGATAGCTCTGAAGTAGTTGCAGATCAATTCACACAATCTACACCCGCCAAAAATTTGCCACCCAAAAACCTGTCGACATTGTTGTTTTCTCCCATCAATGTTGAAGTAATAGATGTCGAAATGACAGAGAATGAACCAGCCGCAGCATCCATAGACGCATCAGAACTTGATATCAGCGATATTACTTACCAATGTGTTGAAATCTCCACAACGTCACAGGCCGAAACAATGTTGACGCAGGATGACAGTCTAATGGAATAGAGCAAATACATTGTATTCGACAGTTGTTTGATGGAAATTACTAGTATGCTGAAATGTGTGTATTCCATTAGAGGGAAAGTATGTGGGAAGCCATTGATTAATCTGACTCGTCAAATAAAAGGCACTAACGTCAAAATAAATGCCGCCTGTAGATTAAATCATAGGTTCTCATGGTCTGCACAACCGATGCTGGGGAAACTGCCAGCAGGCAATCTACTGTGTGCAGCTGCATCACTTTTTAGTGGCTCCAGTTTTAGAAAGTTAGAGGCTTTCTTTCAGTTTGTGGGACTCCATTTCATTTCTAAAGAGCTGTACTACATATACCAACGTGATTATCTGTTTCCGGCCATTAGTGATGCTTGAAAAATTGAACAATCGTCTATAGCAAGTACATTCGAAGGCAAACGATTCAGGCTATCCGGCGATGGACAGTGCGACAGCCCTGGATTTTCTGCCAAGTACTGCACCTACCACTTTCAGGACATGGATAGTAACAAAATTGTGAGTTCGGTGGTCGTGCATGTATCACAATGTACATCCTCAGTGGCCATGGAGAAACTAGGTTTTATAAAATCAGTGGAATATCTACAATCGAGGGGAATGCACATCGACCTCATAGCCACGGATAGACACGTTTCAATTGCCAAGACAATGAGAGAGCAGTTCCCACATATTAAACATCAATTTGACGTATGGCATCTTGCTAAATCAATCAATAAGAAAATCTCGGCTGCAGGGAAAAAAAAAGGTTTTGAAAGTATTTTGCAGTGGTCACATTCGATCACCAACCATCTTTGGTGGAGCTCAAAAACTTGTGAGGGTTCAGTGGAAATACTACTTGAAAAATGGCGGTCACTGATGCACCACTGTACCAACGTTCACCGCTGGACAGCAAATGAACATTTCCACCAATGTGAACATGGCCCTTTGTCCCCAGAGGAGGCACGGAAGAAGAAGTGGTTGATTCCATCTTCACCGACACACAAAGCCATTGAGAAGATTGTTTTCGACAAAACTCTGTCAAGAGTTTTGAGAGGACTGACAGAATTCTGTCACACAGGAGATTTGGAGGTGTTCCACAATATGTGCCTAAAGTACAGGCCAAAGCGCTTGCATTTTAGCTTTCGGGGCATGAAACATCGCACTCTACTAGCGGTCTTGGCCCATAACAGCAATGTCGGACGTGAACAATCTAGGACTAGGGGTAAAGTAAGGATGCCTCGCTACACCAAGGTGTTTTCAAAACAAAGTAAGCAATGGGTGATCAAACCAGTCTATGATGAAATGCAGTTCGACTTTGTGAAAGGCCTTATTGTTGCTGTGTTAGAGAAGCACAGATATGGAATTTTGGACGTTTCGGTGCAGAGCAGTGATCCATTGCCACCGAACATTGCGACTGTGCCATGCCCACCCGAAGCACAACTGATTGTGAAGTACAAATCCCGGTTTAAATAATTGCAATACGATTGTCTTTTTGTAAATAAATGTTATTGTACAGTGTACCTGTAAACCTAACCCCTACCTTCACCATCATGGGTGGCGAACAAGCTGGGTGTCATCTTTGAATTCTCTCTATTCACCTCACATATGTGTATGTATATATTTTTCTCATGTCTGATCTCATGTAAATGTAAATGCTGCGCACTGTTAACGGAGGGGAGGCTTGCGTATTGCAAATAATAAAACAAACAAACAAACAATAAATCTCACTTTTAACTCAACTCCTGTGGTACTTTATACTTTCCCTGACCTTCCGCCAAAAATTAAATGTCTCAATTTGGGCTGCAAAGCTCGCAGACAACGGGGACAAAATTGGGGCACTTAGAACGCGCCAGCCAAGCGGGCCGTGGCATTTGGGAGAGAAGCCAGTTCGTATTTGCACATTGAGGCGCACTACATAGACGGATTCGAAACTTCAAGTTCTCACAGATGCCTATACTACGTGATGTTGCAAATAAAGAATGCGAAGGACAGCGCCCAGATGAGGCCCACAAGTCGCACTGGAAGTATAAGGGTCTATTGTTTTTTGACCTTGAGACAGGGACCATGCCGAAAGAAGTACATTTGAAGGGAGTGCGCAATAACGTAAGAGACGATAAGGCAGAAAATTCAGAAACTAGACCGAGTTTCAGTTTTAGGTCAGTATACGAAAAATCGTTGTCAAGAGCACGGTCCGTTTTACAGACTGCATTACGAAGAGACACAATGGAAATTTCAAATATAATGTAAGTAAATCTGTACACGCTATTATACCTGAATGAAGATTTAATGAATGGATGCATTAATAAATGAATGAAGAGCTAGGAAAAGCAAGTAAAACTGTTCGTAGTGGGCACATGGGCATGCAGGTCCACTGGTCTCACCGATCTCGGTCCTTGGCCCAGCCACTTTTCCCTGCACTACGGGACTGTCTCTGTATCCTTCAGCCCCTTCTCCCGGCATTTACCTTGCAGTTGCCACCAGCTGGCCCTATTATTTAATTTGTATTCAACTAACCATGTACAGCCCTTCCCCATGCGCGATCAGAAAGACACCTGGCCTAGTAGGATCGTTGTCTGTCTGCCCTTGTTCCCCACCTGCCTCGTCACGCCTAGAAACACTTGAGTATAGGCGCGTTACAAATGCCATATCATATATCATATCCTTCCTCACGCATGTAGACTGTCGTTTATCATTGTGTGTTGGCCTCGATTTATCTTGTTACTTTTCGCATTGATTTTAGAGACGAACATACTCCATTGAACTATCCTTGCAAGCAAATAGTTTCTCATCAGCCGTAATAAATAAAATGAGTAATATTAATGAAGTTCGGCTAGCGAGACTAATTATCATTTTTTTGTTTTCATAACAGGTATTTGATCCCATTCTGCCACTGCCATCTGTTTGAGACACCGGCGGATGGATTCTTCAGCAGACACCTGCAGCTTCGTGTCAACAACTGGAGCACGATCACCATATTATGGGACGATCGCCAAGGGCCCACATGCCCTTACGCTGTACTAGTGGCTAGAAGCAACATATCAACCTTTAGGCTGGACTAGTGCCTAGTTGATGGAACAGCCTTGCGGTTCACCGTGCTTCCAAAGTGATTCTTTTTACGAAAATGAACAACCTGTGTACCATAAAGGAACAGCGCGTGACTCAAGATGAAACTGAACAGTTATTACGGATACAGATAAAAGAAAATAAATGGCTTCCGGAGTTCATATGGCAATTGCTGAATATTCTCTAAACATTTAATGTCAAATAAATGTACCTTACCAAATGTACCGTGTTGCTGTTTCATTTTAAAGTACAGTTTCATATTCCGAATTGTGGCGCGCTGTGTTGTGAGTTGATCTGTGTTGGTTTCCGGGTTCTGTGTGGAGTCGCGCAGAAGACGACTGGGCGCGTTTGCCTACGCAGCACAGTAACGTCACGGGGAGAGGCGGGGAATATGAATGTTTTGATAATGTCAGGCTCAGGGGCGGGGGAATTGATTTAGTGCCGCAAAAGCAGGTCAGCCAGGGCGATCGGGGAAAAGATAGGATTATCAGAACATGGCGGCTCCCTGGTGCTTGTTTTCGCGTGCGTTTAATGGACGAAAACTCGGGTAAGGTCCATAGCAAAGTTTTCTAAAATCGAGCCACTTAGGCTTAAAAAAACATGGCCGACCCGTAGGGACAATAAAAAATGTTACTAGACCCATGCCTTTAACTTCATTCAGGCGGGACAGGTCTCCCACACATGAATTATTTCTGTAGTGGCATTACACTTGACTTTGATTTGTTAATTATTAGTTCCGAAAAGGCCCCAAAGGTGTTTATTTGGTCTAGAAGACTTGGGAGAGAGTGTTGCACTTCTGATAGGTAACACAGGATATCCTCTGCTAACAGTGAGAGTTTACTCAACTGCACCGCACTGTATCCCTCTGATGTCAGAATTATTCCTGATCGCTATCGCCAGGGGTTCCATGGTGAGACCGTATAGGAGAGGGGAGAAAGGGCAGCCCTGTCTAGTTCCCCTGGTTAAGTGAAGGGATTGTAATATTGTGCCATTTACTAGGACCTTGGCCATCAGGTCCCTATATAGGACCGCGATCCAACTCCGAAGAAAGTTGGGACCAAACCCCATTTTCTCCAGTACCCTCCTCATATACCCCCATTCGACCCTGTGGAAAGCTTTTTCAGAGTCGATGGAGACCAGGTAGCTCTCCAGTTTCTGATCCTGAGCCAGGTGCATCAGATTGATAGTTTTTCGGATATTGTCCGCACCCTGACGTCCAGCAATGAATCTGACCTGATCTCCATGGACTAGGGAAGGCATGAATGATTCCAGTCTTATGCTTAATGTTTTTGTGAAGATTTTTGCATCTGTGTTTAACAGAGAAATCGGCCTGTATGACTGGCATTGTGTTCGGTCCCTCCCTTCCTTTGGAAGAACGACTATCCAGTCCCCCAGCAGGGAGTCAGGTAGGACACCTGTTTCCAATGCCTGGTTAAACAGTTTAGTCAGGAAGGGTGACTGGGTAGAGCAATATGTTTTGAAAAATTGGACCGAGAAGCCATCTTCCCCTGGACATGTGCCCAATTTCATCTTCACAATTGACAACATTATTTCCTCAGTAGTGAATGGGGTTTCTAATAATGCTGCTTGTTCTGGGGTGATGCTTGGTATTGGGAGAGCATAGCGAAATGTGTATATCTGGGTTCCAGCCCCCTTATATTCAGACGTGTAAAGGGCCTCGTAGTATTTGCAGAACGTCTCTGCTATCTGTTGATCTATATATACCCTTTCTGAGCCTGTTTGGCGAATTGAGCCCACACTCTTGCCATTTCTCTGGTCACACAGTTTCCACGCTAGTATTTAATCCGCACGCTCCCCCTTCTCCATATATTTTTGCTTGAGTAAGGAATATGTTACTCTGTAGCTCCCATGTTGCTGTTACACATTGCAGCTGCTGGTATGCAAATAGACCGGGCCCAGCAGAGTGCACATACTTTTCAGCGTGGATCTTTTTGAAAGTGGGGCCTGTATAGCAGAGCCCATCTTGTGACATAGAAAGCCAGCATCATGTGCACAGCAAAAGTCAAAAATGATTAGGGTTGCACACCTATGCAAATGGCATTCTGTCACTGGTTGTCTCACTGCAACAAGGTAGACTGACCTTTTGCAGACTTGGAGCTGTAGGCTTTTGCAGATTGTAAATAGATACACGTGAAGGGGTTGTAGTTCAGACAATGCCCAGCCACTGGATGGGCCCTGTCTTGGCCCCAACATAGGTGCTCCCAGTACACCAAGACCCAGTTGGAATGGGATAGGAACCAAGAGAGTTTTCAGAGTTAGGAGTTGGTTGGTAATAGTGGAAGAGAGCAAGAAAGTGAAGAGCAGAGAGAGAGACCTAAAATATATTTTTATTCGGCAACACTATTAACGATATAATATTATACAATTATTTAATTATACAAAATTCAAATTACAGATATTAACAATCATGGTTGCAATGAATAAAACGGAATATAAAGTGTGCATAATATAAAACTGTCTACCAATCTTTAAAAATGCAGCTTTCGCAAATTTTCAGATGTCCCTTAAGACATTGATATCGTTAACACATTGATTGATTTATTTATTATGCGCTTATACCCAAGTGTTTCAAAGTGTAACCATGCATGGGAAGGGAAGACCAGACAAACGATCTGACTAGGTATGGTACATTCAGATTATGCAGGTGAACAGAGAAGGAAGTGCGTGGGAGGATCAATAGGGACACGTGCCCCCAGTCCCGTCGGAACATGGGTTTAGTGCAGAGAGTTAACACTCTCATGGGTTGTAACCGAAGTCCAGTAGTGCTGCGGCAAGTGCAAGGCCCGGGGCAAGTGCAGGAGACTGGCAAGGAATGCTTGGGACCTGTGAGGCTCTTAAGGTACACCAGGCAGCCAGTCAGCGAAACTGAGCAGAAGTAGAGGAGAGAGAGCGAGAGAGCAGAAAGAGGTGGTTAGCAGGGGAGGGGGAGATAGAAAGAGAAGGAGGAGACGGCGAAGAGGAAAGTCTTTAGGAGTTTCGGGAATTTTAGGAGATCCGGCTCAAGACGGCGAGAGGCAGGGATGCTGTTCCAGAGGGAGACACCTGCCGTGGATAAAGATCTCCCCTCCCCCCAAGTCTCTGCTTGGAGAAGCAGCACACCCACAGAGAGTTTGAGGAACAGCATTCCCTCCGCAGTGGTTCTAATGTTATACTTAATAAAAATGGCCCCTAAGCCACTCTCTACGAATATCGATCAGATTTATTCAAATCAGCATAAAATTAAGCAGGCTTTCGGTATCCCCTGAACTGCATACAGGCAGCTTAGTTATGCAACCCAACTCATGCGGCGCTTCAGTGGCAATACATTCAGTTGCATAATTAATGATCAGGTAACCGCATTGCATAAGCATATTCTCAGCCAGCGGTGCATGCGGAGCAGCAAATGACAGTAGCTTCTCACTATAACTGAGCCTTCGATCATGATCAAGATGGCAAGTCTGTACTTTTAAAATCGACACATGTATTACCCCATTGATCAATTGCCTATAGTCCAAATTCCATTGGTTACTTAAATATATATATATCTTACCTGGGGGAAACAAAGACAACATTTCCCCTATTACATTTTAATGTTTTGGTTTACTGAGCTACCACTAAAAGTTTTTGCTGCATAGTGTAGATATTTCAGCTGGGCAAGCTTGCTAATAGAAGGCACACCTAGCTCCGCTCTTCGCGCTTCCCCCGGGAGTGCTAGGGCCGAGCGCTAAATCCTTACAAAGGAAGCTATATTGAATGTGGTCTAAAACCTTAAGTTCCAAATGCCCCACATTTCACAGCCATATAAAACAGCAGCATTCACTTAGTAGTCTCGACCATCAAATCATAAACAAAACAGTCCTAGTTGTGTCCTCAAAACTGCCTATACTAACAAAACCTAATGCCTGTCCTATGTCTAGTACAAAAAAGTGTGAAAAGGAATATATATATATGTATGTAAAGGGAAGTCGGTGTTCAAAAGAATAAATGTGGCTGAGTCAGCTCTCCTCTCCACGTTGGACAGCACAGAGTAAGGCGGTCCCTGTGTGATGTGATATGATAGGTTTTTTATAATGTGCTTAATACCCAGAGGTTTCTAAGCGAGGACCCGGGGATCGAACCTGTGTTGCTCCGTGTTGTCTTGCTTCCACGCAAGCACATTTCCCCTGAGCTATCCTTCTGAGACAAGATTACACCCTCTGGCTCAGGCTCTTAACACAAAAGCAGTTCAAAACATGGATAGAGACCCATCTTGCTTTCCAATGTCCGCAAACACAGTTTAACAAAATGTTCACAGTGGTCCCCCTCTGTCGGGCTCAGACCTCTTAGAGCAAAAGTTCACAACGGTCCCCCTCTTTCGGGCCCAGACCTTTCATAGCAAAAGTTCCCAAAACTTGCAGGGGTTCCCTTCCCCAGACCAAACTCCTATCTTTTGAGGGGTTCCCTTCTCCTAACTTTATACTTCCGGTCTCCCTCATTCGGGCTCGGACCGTTTCCTGGTATGAAAGACTTTAAAATGTGTGTAGTTTTTGTGACAGACCTGCGCAGGACCATTTCAACTTTCCAGCTTTCAACTCACTCCTGTGTTATTTACTCCAGTGCTTTCTGGTCCGGGTAGTTCACTGTATTATATATCAAAGGTCGACGTTCAGCCTTTTGCGTTCCCCTTCTCTCAGAGTTACTTTCAATCGCCTCGCTTTTACAGTTCATTAACTTTCCCTTCACAACCTTTTCACCTTTCACTGAGACTTTACTTCCTTTCGCCGGACCACTCCGTTAATCAGTATCGCTGACTTTACATCTGTTGTGATTTCAAAAGTTAATACGCATGTCTGACTTTCCTCGCGTCTCATCCACACGTGTGCAATCTTCAATCTTGCGATATATTGCTGCCACTTCAATCTCTCTGCATCACACACTGGTTTCTCACTGGCTGTGTGCGTTTCTTTCTTGTCTTTTACTTTCTTCCAATTTGTGAGTCAAGGTTAGTACCACAGGCGTGGCCTCACCTCCCCAACTCTACCGTTCACCTGGGAGGTTCACAGGAGTCCTTGGAACACAATGCAGCTTTCTTGTGTGGGATTCAGCTTTCTCCACATATCTTTTGCAGCCTTATGAAGGCAACAACCTCCTACAGGGAACTCCTGGGGTTCTCTACCCGTCTCGTGCCTCGATCCGTTGCTCTGCTACAGCAGGTTCACATTTGCCCCGTAGGTTCTTCTCGTACTCGTATTCCACCTTGCTTCGAGTGTATCTCTATGTTCCACTTTTTATCTGTGTGAGGAGAGCTTATTGGTATCAGATGTATGCACTTGGAGTCAAGTGCCTGATTTTGCCTGCCCTAATTAGCAGGACATGTCCAATGTGATGTATAAGATTTAGCATTGTTACTCTGTCACCCTCTTCCCCAGCCCAGTGTTTGTGTGGAAAAGGGGTGGGGGCGGGAGATGGGACATCGCAGAATCCTATGAAATAGGATGGGTTAGGTGTACGGGAAAGGGGGGAATACTGCCTCTCACCATAGGCTGTCTCACCCCCACTCACCAAAGACCCCTCACCCAGGTGATCCTCCCGCACTGGTCCACCCCCAGGGTCTGGATCCAAAGGCGATGACTGTGCCCTGGCCACCTGAGAGAGAGGTCCCCAGGGACTAGCAGGTGAGACAACCCTTGGTTTCTCAAACTTATCTGCCAATCTCACATGCACACCACCACTCCAGTTCCTTGGAAACACCATCCCCAAGTAGTTACAAATATCCACAACCTCTACAGTCACCTTGCTGACCACCATCCACACATAATTACAGTTTTTAGAATCAAATGCAGCAATTTTGGTTTTAGATAGATTCAAGGACAGACCATTAGTTTCAAAGTAGCTTGCAGCATAACTCAGGTTAAGACCCAGCCCTTTTGGTGTGAGGTCCAGTAGAAATGCATCGTCCGCGTACAGAATCGTGGGATAGCTGCATCAATTTATTATTGGCGGAAGCAATAGACCTGATGACAAATTGGATACAAATCTGATAAAAAGATTATAAATAGCAGGGGAGCCAGTGGACAACCTTTCCTCTCACCCATATTAGTATAAGAAAATAATCGGTTGGCTAGGGCTGCGGCAAATGCCAATGTTTTGGAGTACAGGCAAATCATTAATTGCAAAAGGTCTCTTGGAAATACATGTTTGTACCGTTTTTTTTCCAAAGGGTGTATCTGTCAAGTGAGTCAAAGGCCTTTGCCAGGTCCAAAAAGGTGGCAAATACCTTACCCTTCCTAATTCCCACATATTTCTCTAGTATTGTGTTTAAAACAAAGCAATGATCGATTGTCCCATAACCGCTCCTGAAACCGGCCTGGCAGCACGTTTGACCTCACCCAATCCTCCAGTCTTAACACAAGCCACCTTGCAAATAGCTTACCAGCCGTATCAAGGAAGGATATTGGGTGATAACAATGGGGGTCGTGATGTCAGCCTTTTTTAAACACGGGGATGACTACACTCTTGGCCCAAGATAGTGGAAACACCTGTGTTTGGGCAATCACAATAAAAACACACAATAGAATAGGATCTCACCAATCATAAAACCATTATGGTTTCAGGTCCAGGGGCTTTACCCTCTTTCAAAGCATTAATTGCCATCCACATCTCCTATGAGGTAAACACAACGGTGCCGGAAAAAATGTATTTTCCATAAAGATTGTGGCGCAATAACAGAGGATTTAAACAAAATCTGTTTGTAATGCAAAGCCCATGACATTGGAGAAATCTGGTCACTATCGTTTCCATCAGTGGTTCCAGAGCCACAGGCCACAAGGGCCCAAAACCCTTTGATATTATTCTCCTTAACCATTCTATCTAATCAATCCCATTGGGATTCACTATAGTCTTGTTTCTTAATTTTTAACATTTTCATAATTTGATTTTATCTCACGCAATTTCCCCATCAAACTTTTGTTCTTACACCTTAACACCCAGAAGAGCTCCCGTTTTGCCTTTAAGCATTCCTTATCAAACCATGGCGCATCTTAGCGCAATTCTTTGGGGACAGATGTTGTTATAGGTTTAACAACAACAAAGACAGACGCAAGTGAACGCAGTTCAAGGGTGTTTATTAAACTGTATAAATGTGGGATAAAAATGCCTAATCGTAAATTGGGAGCAAACTACAAACATCAAATAATAAGGCAGACCTAGTGGAATCTTGTCAAATAAAAAAGGGCCTATATTTAAAAAAAACTATTGCCAATCTTTACTGCTAAGTTACAAAATACTGTGGGATAATGTTCACCAGAAAAGAAAGAAGTGTTTACCAAAATGATACATCAGGATGGTATAGCTGTGGGTGTCCCTTCACCACATTTTTAGCACGTGACAAGGCGGGACTCATGAGCACAACCCATACCTGGGCTTCGCCAGCACAAGCTTACAGTTAGTTTCCAAAATATCAGGGCCTTCTGTGGTCAAGTACTTTTATACAAAGTCTCTTGCTTCAGAGGACGCGATGTCCCATAACCAACAAAACAAAAGTTCCTTTCAATAATGTTCACATTGGGTGATTTCTCTTCACCCTTGGATCCCCCTCAACCGGGTTCCGATCCTTCTTGCAATGTGGGCCTCCCTCAGTCGGGTTCACCATGACCCTTCATCCAAAATATCAGCAACTTGTACCATTCAAGAGTCTCAATGTCCTTTTTAACAGCCATTAAATGTGTACATCCCTCAGCCAGGTTCACATTTGCCAAATACGCAGTTCACTTTGCTTTATAACAATGCAGGATTCATTTCCCTTAGCTTTCCTCTTGGCATCCCTCTGTCGGGTTCACATAGCCTTTCTAACACAGTTCACAAATCTATCATCTCAACGGAAAAGCGGGTTTCCCTTCCCCATGCTTTCTTTCGGCATCCCTCTGTCGGGTTCACACTTGCTACAGTTCATAAGAAAATCACTTTAGACCCCCTAGGTTCACTTCTTACCTAGCTCCGTGTCTCGGCTCCCAGCCAGGCTTTCCTTAAAGCTCCCAGCCACTTCACGCAGTTCTTTTAACACAGTGTTCTCAGGGTTGTAACTGGTCACCCTAATTTGTAGGCATCCCTCAGTCGGCTTTGCATTTGCCTCCAGTAACATTATTCACTTTGTTTCCTAAGCGTGTCGTACAATCAAAAGTCTAAGGGGCTTTGTTCGATCCTTGTAGGACCACTTTGACTTCTTACGCCGGCCTCTCCTAGGGCCTCATGTTATTTGCAGTTTCAACAAAGGGGACCAACCAGAGTCCTTCAAATGAGGGCTCATGTGGCGCTGAACCACTCCTCTGCTGGTCCTTCACTGGGTTTACTTACAGTTCAGGTCCCCCTCTTCCGGGCTCAAACCTTCTCACCCTCATGGTCCACCTCTTCAGGGATCAGACCTTCTCCACAATGCTTTAAGGTCCTCTCTCTGTCTGGTGCGGAACCTTCTTCAGTTAAAAAAAAAACAGTTTTGGACTTCCAGTCCCAGAATGCATTGCAGTATATTTTGCTCCTACTTCAAGGCCCCCAACAATGCTAGTCTGGTATCTTTGGGAGTTGCAGGAGTCTCAATGGGGATGCGTCCTGAGGTCAGGGCCTCATCGCCTGCCCCTCAGAGACCTAGGCTTGCCTGCTGGGTCCAGGGGAGGAGTGCTGGTGTGGCACCGCCAGGATATCCCAACTGCCCCTGGTTTTGCCTCCTAGAGGTGCAATCTCTCCCCTCACTGCAGCCTCTCCTGCATTCAAAGGTCCAGTGTGGTGGTTCCCTCCTCATCCAGGTTTCCCAGGGTTTCTGCAGCTCAAGTGATCTTCCTCTGCCTTCTCGACACCTTCCAGCATCCACAGCTCCCTCCAAGTGTGCTCTTCTGCTCTGCCTTTTATACTTACGGGACAGGATTTAGAATAACCTATAAAGGAGGAGGAAGTGTCGAAAGGGTGGGAATACCGCGTCTCGTCATCAGATGTCTCACCCCCATTCCCTAAGAACCCCTCTCCAAGGTAATCCTCCCGCTCATGTCCACCCCCAGGGTCTGAATCCAAGGGTGATGGCCGTGGCCTGGCCACCTGTGAAAGAGATCCCCAGGTTTCAGACAGTGAGACACCTTCAGGTTTCTCTCATAGCTGTCTTTGGGCAATACATCTTTGAGAAAGTGGCAGTGAATATAGTAGTAGCCAAGGAATCTATATCTTCCATGCCCCCCATTAACTCCAGTGCTATTTGGGTCAATTGTACAGAGGATGTTTTTTGCCCTTTTGATACATCAATATCAGAGTTAGAATGTGTAGAAACACCTGCATTCCACACAAGCATAATATGGTTATGATCACTTTCCGGTCTTGTACATACTTGGAAATCATGAACAAAGGAATACGAAAAACAGTCAACTAGGCAATAATCCAAAAGTTACTCTCTGGAACCCATTCTAAAAGCCATGTTTGGGCGGGTTGCCCCCCGGGCTTCTACCGTTAAGCTCCACTAATGAGAATTGCTTCATGAATAAGTCTAACATGCGCCCACCCAAATCACCCTTTAATAAACATTCACTGCACTCAGGGATGCCGCACTCTACTTCTAACTCTATGTGGCCAGAGAATAATTAATTTCATTTTCCCAGTTTGAGATTAAAATTGCCCATGACAATAAAACTCACAGTACAGGATGTAGACATCAAATTTGCCAGCCAACCATTTGCTACAAGAACATTTGTGACATTCTGTTTAGGGTGCAAGTATATATTAACAACTATATGTTGCATACCAGGTATGACCAGGAAAGGGGTTACAATTCCCTGGTCGTTAATATTTACAACCACTTTGGAAGGCATACAGCGAGACCTGCTAACCACAGTTGCATTACCTTTGGTAGGGTGACCTGGACCACACTGTGGAGCTACAGAAGACATAACCCATAAACCCGGGAAGTTTGCACGTAGAGAGCTATCGTCTTTCAGCCAAGTCTCTTGGAGACCTATAGCATAAAAGCCTTCTAACCACAGTTTCCACGCAGAATCATCTTTCTTATTAAGAACCTCTGCTATATTCCAACTAACAAAACTCAGCATACCATTTTGTACTTTGGGTCCCAAAGCAATATCACTATGTACATTGAGGAGCGTATCTGCAGACAAACTGTGCCTTAATCTTTCAGGAAGCAGAGAGGAGTGAAAAGACTAAGTAGAGCGATGGAGAGAGAGTGAGAGAGAGTGAAAGAGAATGCACACCTGGAGTAGTAGGAAAGGGAACAGTAGGATTAAGAAGGACAACATTTGGGGGTGGGTGTGAACACCCTTCATGGGGGCGGAGGAGGGAAACTACCAGAACTGGACCAAACGAGTGCTTCGCAGGCTGCGGGAGTCAACCGGCAACCATGGAGCCATTAAAAGAAACATTTGAGGAACTTCTTGTCATTGTCATACGATTGCCCTTCTTGTAGCGCTCGACTTCTGTTTGTGTCTTCTTTTGTGGCCTTGCACTGTTAAATCCCCCTGCTATTTGAGGAGATGGGTGGAATTAGTTTATCTAAATTAGCATAAAGAACGTTTTACAAAGAAAAATTGTGAGTTTGTTGAGTACACTCCTAATCTAACAATTTGTGGGGGAGCAAGCCAAAGGAAAATGAGCTGGACCATCCGCTACCGGATTATCATAAATTATGTATATTGTAATTTATTTGGCCTGTCCTTCCCCCAGAAATTCCATAGACAACAGTCAGCTGGCTTGTTGTCCTATAAGCACCAGTGTCAGACTTTGCTGCAGAATTCATCAGCGTGGCCATGAAGATGTCAGGACTAAATGTCCCAGAATCCACCGGGAGGGACCCAACACTTGAGACAGGATTATAACACGGAAAGCTTTCCCAAAGAGTGTAAGGAGTGGAATCCTGCCGGCTTTCCATCCCAACTAAGGCGCTGTAGTACAACCTCAAACAGGGTTAAGTTCTCTTTTTCTAAAAGCCCCAAGAAAATGACATTAAGAAATTATGCCCAAGAAAAATACCAACACTCTAAGCCACTTTTCCTGCTGCTAGGTTACAAGCTGGAATGTGTCCTGCGCATACTTTGGTAACTGATTCCCCTGTTAAACCCGCCACTGACAGCGAAAGAACCTTCTCCATGTCATCTAGGATAGCAGTCAGCAATGTAAGCTCGATACCATGCAAGAAAGACAAAGGTGTCCTTGAACTTACAATCTGGATAGTTTGGACTGCGGTGGTCTTCGCTCTCAGGTTCAATGGCTGTCAGAGGCCACCGAGCCCCATCCTGTATGTGTAAAAAAGGAACAGACACCAGGTCCAGATTTAGCAGCATTCCAAGATGGCAGCAATGCTGACAGCTGCATTTGTAGACGCAGAGAGAATGGGTGATGAGATTCTTTCAATTAACCAATACAAAGCAAACCCTGCATTAAGATTGAAATATACATTAGCAACAGTGGGCCTCATTACGGGTGGGGCGGTCCGGTAAAAGCTCACGGGCACCGTTGTTACCGGACCTCTCAAACCTGGCAGGCGAAACAGCACCCGCCCGCAGACTTTCACGGAAGCACCGGCACCATTGTACACGGTGCCAGTGCTTGTGTGGTCCCCATTCCCATGGAGTCCTATTGGTTGTAATACCCCCGGTGTTATCGGGAAGTCAGGCGCCAGTCATTTCTTTCGAGTCTGGCGGCAAGCCGCCGTTATCACCGAC
Source organism: Ambystoma mexicanum (assembly GCF_040938575.1). Classification (NCBI taxonomy): domain Eukaryota; kingdom Metazoa; phylum Chordata; class Amphibia; order Caudata; family Ambystomatidae; genus Ambystoma; species Ambystoma mexicanum. The sequence goes on along the minus strand of NC_090926.1, from coordinate 692,355,704 downwards.
AGGCTTACCGCCAGACTCGAAATGAGGCCCAGTGTCACAAAGAACCAAGTCAAACCTGGAAAGAGCCAAATGCCGGCTGCACTATAAAAGTGGGGGAAGGAAGGAAAGTGAAGAGTTTGGAAGGAAGCCTGTGTGCTTCCAAACTGTCCCTGGATACACAGGGACCATATTACCCGGAAAGAGGTAGTCCATGCCTGGGCCTACCTGCACAACGGTTCAGAGAATGCCATCCAGGTCACTTTCCATTGACCCTTCACCATTTCCTATCCAAAACGGTATCACTCCTGCCGGGTCTTCAGAGACGTCTTTATGGGAGGGCAAAAGGGGCACTTGCTCAGGAACCAACGTCCACACTAGATCTAGAAGCCTTGCATAAAACACTGAACTGTGCCCTCCCCTCAATCCCATATGAGAACCAATCCACCCAAACGCAGATTCACCCCTTCCCAAGGGCCGATTAACATGACAACGATCTCCGGAGCGCTCATTAACGCAAGATCTCTCATGGCACATACCACCGAAATTGCAGACATATTATCCTCTGATGACTTGGACATCCTTGCAGTAACTGAATCCTGGCTCCATGACTCAGCAGGCCCTGCCCTTATGCTAGCCATTCCAGATAACTACAAAATACTAGGAGTAGACCGACCCAATGCCAGAGGAGGCAGCCTAGCTATTATAGCTAAAACCAATCTGGCAATAAGACTAAACTCACCATCCCCACTTAAATCCTGTGAAATACTTTCTGCCAAATTACCTATATCCAGTTACCGCACGCTAACGATCTATTTGTTATATAGACCCCCAGGACCAATGGGCACCTTTAAGGAGGACTTATCTAGTTTCCTCACCAACAACACTAAAGACTCCTCACTGCTCCTACTATTGGGAGACTTCAATTTGGGTTTCAATGACCCTGAGGACAAACATGCCCAATCAGTAGCAGCTATCCTGGCCGAGCATGGTCTTACCCAAAAATGTCTTGTTCCTGCCCCCATCAAAGGGAGAACACTAGACTGGGTCGCTGACTTTAATTGCACGATCACTATCACTAAAATAACCACGCAACCATGGACTGACCACCACCTAATGTGCTTCTGTTCCACAATAGAGCCTCAAAAGCCGAAAATCATAGATATGTCACCCCTCCATTCCTACCAGAAGTAAAAAAGACATAGCTGACAAATTACTTCCTCACCTCCTCCCTCCCCTCATTTCTGTTACTAGCAATTCTGACCCTAACTCATTAGTAGAGACTTTCAACAATACCATGACCAAGGCCCTTGACATCATTGCGCCCGTCAACCTACACAAAAGTAAACAGAAGGCCCACCTTAATGCCTGGTTCAACCCCATCTTAAAGAATTAAGACTTCAAAAAAGAAAACTCCAAGCCTTATGGCAACACTCCCCCATGGATGAGAACAAAGTCCAGTTAACTAACTTTGCCAATATGTACAAAACAGAAATAATCCTCACCAAAATGAACACGTTCAATGACAGAATCTCCAAGGCCAACTCCAACACTAAGGAGCTATGCACCATCCTCCGGGAAATGGAAACCCCCATTCCTCCCACAGACAATGTCCCCAAGGACAAGCAATGGTGCATGAGCATCCAGAATGCCCTTTCCAACAAAATAGCAACCCTCCAGACCAAACAAGCCAACAAAAAAGCATCCTTGCTCTCCACTGAGCTGCAACTTACCTTACCCTCTGAAATTCCTAGCACCGACACACCTTTCAGATTCACTAAAATCTCCATTCTAGAAACTGAGAAAGTCATACTATCCTTGAAGCCTTCAAATTGTCAGGGTGACAGCTGCCTGGCACAAATAATCAAGGACACAGCTAGAGACCTAGCGCTGTTTATCTCAAAACTAATTAATGCCTCCTTCAAGACCAATACTGTACCAAATATCCTCAAAGAATCCTGGGTTCTACCGTTGCTAAAGAAACAGACCCTAGACCCCTCCATCTAGACTAATTACAGACTCATTACCACGGTCCCGTTCCTCCTTAAAATAATTGACAAAGTAGCTCATCTTCAAATTCAGAACCACCTTGAAGCTAACCACTTATTAGGCTCCCGTCAATCCGGATTCAGACCGCAACACGGCCCGGACACGGCACTAATTGATTTGAAGACCCAAATCGACAAGCTTAAGGACAAAGGTAAAACAGCTATGCTACTCCTCCTCGATTTATCGGCTGCCTTTGACCTGTTGGATCACACAGTTTTATGCGAACACCTGGCGTCAGCCGCCCATTTCTCGAGTGATGCTATGGCCTGGGTCCAATCCTTCCAAGCTAATCGTACGAGGAGTCTTTTCCCCCTCAGAATCTGCAAACCCGATCCAAACTACCTGTGGCATTCCACAGGGATCATGCGTCTCACCGACCATGTATAATATCTTTACCAAGCCCCTAATCGACAAATTGGACAGACTGGGTGTCCCCTACACTAATTATGCAGATGATACCCAGATTCTCATACCCCTTTCGGGCAATTTTGACAAGCACACGGCCTTGGTAAACAAGATATATCTCCTCATTCAGGCATGGATGGCATCACATGGCCTCTGCCTGAATGACGACAAAACTGAGATCCAGATACTGGGTTCTGATGCCAACCTAAAAAAACTCAGCCCCAACTACGCTGCATTCAATATTGACGGTAACACAATCAAAGCAGTAACCGAGGTAAAAGCACTAGGCTTCTACCTCGACTCTACCCTAACACTAAAAAACAAGTTAACTCTATGGCATCATCGACTGGCTATACCTGCAAGCTCATCAGGGCTTGCAGGCCCTTCCTCTCTAAAGCCAGCTGCATTACGCTTGCCAATGCATTAATAATGTCTAAACTAGACTATTGCAACGCCTTGTATACAGGAGCCAACAAATACATCTTAGACAAAATGCAAACACTACAAAATAACACCCTAAGAGCAGCCCTGAACATACCTAGTAGAGAACACATTTCCAACATTAGAAGAGACCATCATTGGCTAAAAATTTGCGACAGTATCTCAAAACTGTATCTCTCACCTTCAAATGCCTGAACAATGCTGCACCCCAATATCTCTCAGAGAGAATGATTAGAAGAACTTCGACATGCCCAACCAGATAATCTAACTCCCATTACTTAGAAATTCCCAGATTTAAACTAAGTTAGAGCGCCGTCCTTGCTTTGCCAGAGCTTCTTATCTGGTTTTTCATGACCAGTTTTTTGTGACGCACAACTGTGTCCTAACATGTGACGTGACCGCCGTGTCAGATAACGGAGGCACTGTATGGCTCCACCGTAATACTGATTTTCCATACTAGCATTATAGAAAGTCAGGATTATATTAAAAACACAGAGGCGAAGGATTATGCTTTCTTCCTTTACTGAAATCTCGAGCAGCATACAAAATATGTTTAACAGTATCAAACAAAAAAGAGAACAACACAACCAAAACTACATTTCCCACAAAAACATCCCACAGGTGTCGTTCGTTCTCTTTGTCCATGAATTCCAAGGTCACATGACTCCATACACCGTTACCATTAGACACAGCCCCTTATCCTCTGTTGTCCTACTGTGCCCTTCCTCTTTCTTTTTTTGCGACTTGCTTAACTTTAAACCTTGCGCCCCAACCGTTAAGCGCCAAAACCTCCAGCTTCCGATCTCAAGATCCTGCATTTTTCCCAGTACCTGCAATGCAATACAAACACACAGTGTTAGTTATACTGCCTTGCGGTGGGTAATCGTTGACATATTTCAATATCATTCTCAGTAAGCAACTATAATAAATGTTCTGACAATATTCCTCCATTCAACTCAACCCTTCACAGAAATACATTTCATACACGATTATTTGGGTGAGATAATCCTTCGCCTCTGTGTCTTTAATAGAATCTTGACTTTCTATAACGCTAGTATGGAAAATCAGTATTCTATGTCAAGACCGGAGGCTCGGATTATGCTTGTTCAAAGCTTACCTACCACCAACGTAGACGTCCCTTCAATGGGTCTGAAGTGAAATTGTTTAAACGTCGACTCCCTCGACCAGTCAGCCGCCTTGAGAATGTCCTCCAATCTAACCCCTGCATTAAATGCCTTAGATGCCATGGCCTCTCTAATGGAATGAGCACCGTACACTTCCGTATCAATGCCTGCCTGGGTCCTGCACCATCTAACCCATCTGGCTAAGGTTGGCCCCGCAACTCCCTTAAATGGTTTCCACAAAGCTATAAACAACTATGAAACGTGTGCGGGTCTAAGAGAACTTGTCACCTCCTCGTATTTCTTTAAACACCTGATCAGACATAACTTAGGTTGGTCTGGGAAAACTGCATATGACACCAAATCTAAGCCTGTTTTCGATCTCCTGCTAACCCAAAAGGTTACCCCTTCTGAATTACACGTCTTCCTGTCTATGTCTAGAGCCCTGGCACCCTCTTACATTATATTAGGCATAGTAGAGTCATGGGTTTTGCCAATAATGCTTCCCTACTTAATCTATCATTATCCTGCCAGCTCAAGAACATGCCCAATACTAAATTCACACCCCACGTCTGTGTGTATCTAGGTAATGGGGGTTTCAACATCCTCACAGCTCTGAGGAGTCTGCATAGCGTAGGATGTTCTCCTACTGCTACATTATCAATCTTCGGATGCCCTGCTAAAATGGCCGATCTACAGGTATTCACAGTTCTATACGCCATGCACTGCGCTGCTAGCGCTGCCAAAAAGTTCACAATCCAAGTGACATCTGCCCCATTGGGATGTATCTGCCGTGCCACACACCAGCTAGCCCACCTTGACCACGCGAGTCTATATGCTTTCCTGGTGCCTGGTACCCATGCTTCCTCAATAAACCTTGCAGCTTCCCCCGATAGGCCTGGCCTCTGCCAGGCTTTCCCGTATCGTCCATGCGATCAATCTCAACTCTCCTGATTGGTTCAGTGGGAGACACTCTCCCGCTAGATTCAGAATCAGTTCCCTGAACTGCGGTAACACTAACCACTCTTTGCAAGACATCTCCAGCAGATCTGGAAACCATACCTGGCTCCTCCAGTCTGGCATTACCAAAATGAACATTGCATGTTGCCTCCTGGTCTGCGCTATCATTCTCTGGATCATAGCGAAAGGAGGAAACACGTACTCCTTCTCCGGACCCCATGTCTGCAAAAACGCATCTGTCGCTGCTGCTGCCGGATACGGTCTCCAATTGAAAAACCTCTCCAGCTGCCTGTTCAGTCTGGACGCAAAGAGATCTGTATTGCACGGTCCTCTCAACACCATTAAGGTCTCGAAGACCGATCTGTCCAATTTCCAGTCGCTGGCATCCCTAAGGTGCCTCGAGTTCCAGTCCGCTACTACATTCTGTAGTCCTGGGAGATATTCCGCTGTGACGCTGACCTTGTTCCTTATATTAACTGAAGGAAAAGCCCTAGAGGCGGAACCTGAGGCTGAAGTAAACAATATATCACAAAGAGAGTAGCCGCCAGACAGAGTTAGAACATACTGCCAATTCTGTATGTTGCTATTTAGAACAAGAAGATTGTGGTGTTTTATAAATCACCAGTGGCCCATCCTTATGGTCTAATCTTAGAAACCCTTAAGTCTTAAGACTACGTGCAACTTAATTTGTACATATATACATAGTCTTGTTGAACAAGGAGCTTTTTTGGTATGCATAGCTTTATTACATAAAGCTTCTCGTACTTGGTATGTGACAATCAAGGTAGAACATCCCAGTACAACTGTAAATAGGCAGACAAAATTAGAGCATTTGTCTCAAATAGGTTCTGCATCAATACATTTCAAAGACATGAACTACAACAACATGTTACTCGCATTTAGTACAACAATATCATGAAAAAAATATGAAGAAATGAAAAAAGAAAAGAAAGAAAATGAGTGCATGTCCAACAATTTAGAACATGGAACACAAAAGTAGACTGCAACATAATAAAAACAAGTCTAGTGGGCACTGGTTCCTAGTGCAAATGCATATAGTGGGTGGGGGGGAAGAGAACACTTGTCCTTATAGAAAACAAGCTCCCTAAACTATATGTTTATCTGTGAGCTATTGGTGACCAATCCTCGGTCTATGTCGGGAACATAAAATTCCCACAAAGTGAAGGGGAAATTTAAAACTCACAAGGTGAACTGTACCATAAACTGGTACCATTAACTAACAAAGATGAGCACAACTGAGTGTAGCTAAAAAGGGAAGCACATTCTCATGAAAACACAAATGCGGGCCAACCTTGAACTTTTGTCCAGGGTGAGCGTGGGGTGGAGTGACGGGTCAATTTAGTCAAGCCGTGTTCGATCATCATGGTGTGATCCAGCAGTATTCTGTACTCTGAGGGTGCATCTGCAAAATAGTGGCAGCCAAAGATCAGAAACTGAGCACGTGGTGCAGACCACAAAAACACAGAAATAGTGTGAAGGTCAGGTGGATTATCTTACCTAATTGGCAGTACCCGGTGGTATAGCCTTAAGGGGTAAGGGACTGGCGGTCCGGAGCACTGAATGCACATGTGCCCCCTGGGTTGGTTCTGGACTGGAGGCGAAGGGCCAGTAAGAGCTGGTTGCTGAAGGCAGCGTAGTGTATAGTCATCTTAAGATGTAGCAGGGCTGTCAGGGTATAAGGAGGAGGAGTGATTAAGGGGGAGAACAGAGCATACACTTGCAGGTGGTGTACATTTAAAGCGTACACGCTAACTGGCATGTGTACATGAGGAGTTGGAGGCCCCTATGGAGAGGGGAAGAGTTGCTTACCTTGCTCGAATAGAAGTATCTGAGCAATGGAGAACCGGTTCTGTTTCGCTAAGGAGGGCTGTATATGTGTGTGATACGCGGACTGCGCATGCCCCCCGTGAGGGTTGCTAATCCAGAACGCATGCTCCCGGGCTGAGGAGCGCTGCTCGGAGCCTGCGTCTGGAAGGGGAAACAATGTAGCCTCTTCCGCCATCTGCCAGATCTTGGTCAATGGCCCCAGGACATCCAAGAGCTTGTCCTGGCAGGACCTCCAGGACCTATCAATTCCTTTCCTGATGTCCCTGCCATAATGCCCCATGATGGGCATAATTTTCTCGTCAATCTCTGGTGTCTCCACAATGTTATCTGGGACCCAGGGCCTGGGGCACTACGCCCTTAACTTGCTTCTGGCTTCCTTGGGTAGGGAGCACCTTATTCTCTTCTTTATGTATATCTTCTTTATGTAGTTGACAATTTTGGCAGGCGGCTCCCACTCCGCTGACCTGGGAGGTGAATGAGCGATTCGGGGCCGAACACTTCCCCCATCTCCTCGTCATCCCTTCTTTTCCTTTTCTTTGCAGCCTTACAGGGGGCCTTGACGAGGATGTGTCTGCTCCTTGTGAGCTACATTCGGATGAAACGTTCTATTCCTCCTCCATTTCTGTGTCCTCTGACTAGGACTCGTCTTCCGTATATACGGTGCCCCTCCTCTCCTAAGACCTCAATCTCTTTTTGCCACCTTTGATCCTGCATGGCAGGCCCGGGAGGGGTCAGGTGCCGCGGACCTTTTCGGGCCTTATTTCTTCCCCCATGCCCCTCGCAAAACCTCTCGGGGGGCCTCACCTCTTAGGGCTTCCATCCCCTGAGAGAATGAAATGAGATCCTCCACCAGGCTCCTGCCCTGTGTTACGCCCCCCACACCTGACCCCAGTACACATTGTACTGCTCTAGCCTTATTGGCTGCAGACCACTGTCTGCTGGTGTGGGGTTCCTCAGCTTCATTGGAGCTATGCATATTTAGAATTGGTGGGTTAACCGCAGGTGCCTTGGGCCTGTTCCTGTATATTAACGCAGCTCAGTGGGTCTGGGTGACCAATAGCAGGTTTTCCTGGGTCTGTGCCAGTTAATTGATGCTCAGCACTTACAGAAGTAGCAGCCAAAGGGAACAGTATCTGCACCAAGCAGATTCTCATTGAGAATTCTATTGGCCACTAGGTGTCCCAATTGAGCAACGATCCGTTGCTTCTCTGTCTTGGCCGTATACAAATCAACTTCAATGGCGTAGTCGTGATATGCCTTTGATCACTGCCTCCTACCCACGTCTGTCCAAACACTCCGTGCTGCAACTACTGAATGACGGATCCTCTGCGGTCCCGTCATGTTCCAGTGTCGTCGCGCCTCATAGTGCCCCCTCTGTTATGATAACGAAGTTGCACCACCGGAACCACAATGAGCCCAGTCGCGGTCGTGACCCGTTAATCCCCAAGTGTGCAGATATGCTCTGCCCAATACTAATTCGACCACGCGCGCGATCTCGCACCATGTACTCTTATAGTTAAATCATGAAAAACCCACAATAATAAATCATTCACACCGAACATATGTAAATGAGAAGGCACTTATCTGGCTGCCCGAGCAGCAAAGAAAGGAAGGACACAGTAGGACATTAGAGGATAAGGGGCTGTGTCTGATGGTATTGGTGGATGGAGTCACGTGACCTTGGAATTCATGGACATAAAGAGAACGAACTACACCCGTGGGATGTTTTTGTGGGAAATGTAGTTTTGGTCGTATTGTTCTTTCATGTTAAACATATTTTGTATGCTGCTCGAGATTTCAGTAAGGGAAGAAAGCATAATCTGAGCCTCCGGTCTTGACATAGAATCGCCCCTCGGTCTGCTGGGACATGAAGCCCTTCGTGCCCACAACCACCACAACACTTGCCAATGTCGATGATAGCGGCTTCTGCGTGAGACCGTGTACACAAAGGTGTTGGACATCTGGAGTGAAACCCACTTAGTATTTACCCATTCCTGAAACTCTGTACATTAGATACCCTAGGTTTTGTAAGCATTTAGTCTAACCCATTCCCTGAAAAGATGCACTATAAAGCCATAGTTGAAACACCATGATAACGTGTCAATTGTGCCACTGCTCTGCCTCATCACACTCTGCCCAATCTGCAGAGTGTTTTTGTCTGCATACAGCGTGCACATCATGGCAATAAAAACGTGAAGTAATGATTGTGCTGTTAATTAAAGGAGTTTTAGTGAGTGTGGCGTTGCCCCGCAAGGGCTGCGCACGCGGCGGCGTGACGTTGCACGTCGCCGCGTGCAGCTTTAATAAACGGGGCGTTCCCGGAAGCCGGCAGAGCGACCGGGGAACCCGAAGCCGACAGACGTGTGTGAGTGTGCTCTGTCGGGTTGGGGGCTCATGGGCACGCATGGGGGCCAAGGACCAACCCCCAACAGTGGCGACGAGTGGTGACGGATGCCCGGGCCCGGCGGTGAAAGGCTTCCGGAATTTTTCCTCATAACGGAACGTTCACAGACGTTTCGTTTCACGCCGTGGCTGCGGACCGCACACGCGGCTGGCGGCCATTTTGGACACAAGGCCGCGGAACTTCTCGGGGCTCCGGTTTGGAACGAGAAGGTGATCCGGGTCTAATTTGTGGATTTCATGGTAGCAGACTGCATAACCTGCACGCCCATACCTAATTTGTGTGTTTCACTCATATTTTGGGACCGTTACGTCGAGTGTAAGCTAGGACAAGGACTACTATGGCAGGGCCTGCTTAGTCCAGTCCACCCACATAGCTTAATTTTTGGGACCTCTACATTGCGGTGCATTGCTGCAAGGTGGCGACAAGGCACTTCCTCGCCCTTTCATCATCAGGACACACTCTCTTGATCCTCTTCATCATCACAAGGTAGTGGCAGTTGGTGCTTCACATTCTCTTGATCCTCTTCATCATCACAAGGTGGTGGCAGTTGGTGCTTCTTTGTGTGCAAGACTCTTTGGTGGTGCTCAGTGAAGGGGACACACTTCACCGTCGTCTCCGTTCTCCAAGTTGGACCATTGCTGTGCCGGGCATGGGGGTGAATCCACCTGCATGGTGATGGTGGGAATCTGAGTTGCGGCCCCAGGACTTGAAGTGGGGGTGCCTGTGCGCTCAATCCCATGTACGACAGCGACCAGGACGGTGACGCTGCGGACCCTGTGGAAGACTCTCAGGACGAAGGTCAGGCGGCCCAGCCTCAGCAGGGCCCACAGCATCCAGTGCAACAGCCTGCAGCACTGCAACCGTTGCCACCGGGGAATCAGGCGCCTGCACCCCAGGCACTACTAGGAGCGCAACCAGCCGCTCCACAAGGGGCTCCCATCATGGCTCAAGCGAGAGCCCAGGCGGCCCTACAACCGATTCCAGGATTTGATCCAACGGGCCCCCCGTCCAGCCTGGGGCCCCGATGGAGGAGGTGGGTGGCCCGCCTGGACATGTACTTTAGGGCTGCTCGGGTGACGGACGACGACAGCATGGTGGCCACCATGCTGTACTCAGCGGGAGCCGCGGTTCAGGAGATCTTCGAGTCGCTGACACCGGCTGACCAGACCTATGGTGAGGCCAAAGCGGCTCTCCTCGCACATTTCCTTCCCCTCGCCAACGTGGACTTCGAGAGGTTTGTCATGCTGTCGGCCAAACAAAAGGATGATGAGACCCTGGACACTTTTTACGGCCGCCTGCGCCGCCTTTCCCAAGGGTGTGCGTGGGGGGACGCTGATGATATGATACGAACAATGCTGATCCAAGCATGCTCCTCCGGCAAACTGAGGAGACAGGTCCTCAGAGAGCCGGGGATCACTCTGCCCCGCATACTAGAACTGGGTCGATGTCATGAAGTGGCCGAGGTACGGCCAAACAAAATGGAGGCGGGATCACGCTCGATCAAGGCCGAAGAGGTGTGCGCTGTTTGGCGGGGCGGCCGAGGAATAAGAAGGCCTGGTGGAAGCCCCCGAGACAGAGCCGGAAGATCAGGGGAGTCATGTCAGAAGTGTGGCTATGACCTCCCCCACACAACAGAGTGCCCAGCCGCAGGAAGAACATGTGGCCGATGTGGACTGCCTGATCACTTCTCAAGAGTGTGTAAGTCGGCTCTCCCTGTTATGGTACCAAGAGGCCCTGCCCGGATCTGGACTCCGCGCCAAAACCGGCCATCCAACGTGGCCCAGGTAGATCAAGCGGAAGAGGAGACCCAGATGGAGGGGGCTGAAGAAGAGGAGGAGGAGAACATCTTTTTCGTCTCAAGCATGGGGGTCCTGAAAGGCAAAAGCAGGAGGCAGCCAAGGTGCGTGGTGGAGGTGAACCGCTCGCCTGTTCCCGTGTTGGTGGACACAGGGGCATCTGTCAATGTAATGGCGAGGGGACAATATGACGCTCTTGACCCGCCACCCGATCTGGCTGTGCCAAGAGCTCGCATATTCGCATTTGGTGGACTTGAGCCTATACCGCTGGACGGGGCGTTCGTAGCGAAGGTGGAACATGAAGGCTCGATGATCAGGGCTCGGTTCTACGTGACCCCTATAAGCAACAACACCCTGCTAAGCTGTGCGGCTGCGGAGGCACTCGGGATAGTCAGTTTTGCGTACTCAGTATACCTGGAGGACATTAACGATCTACTTGACAAGTACGCGGCCCTGTTCAACGGCATTGGGAGAATGACCGGTGATCCAGTCAGGCTGCACATTGATAATTCAGTACAACCCATTGCCCTGAAACACCGGAGAGTTCCCTTTCATCTGAGGGAGCAGGTCGACAAGGAGCTGGATAACCTGGTGGCCTTGGACATCATCGAGAAAGTGGAAGGCCCAACACCATGGGTGTCCCCCATTGTCTTGGCCAGAAAACCAAAACAGCCGGACTCAGTTCGTATCTGTGTGGACATGAGGCTGCCCAACAAGGCCATCAAAAGGGAGCGACACCTGACTCCGACCATTGACGACATAATCGCTGAGGTACAAGGGGCCAGATTCTTCTCCAAGCTCGACCTCAGAGCAGGGTATCATCAAGTTGTCCTCCATCCGGAGTCCCGGTATATAACAACATTCACCACCCACCGGGGACTCTACAGATACAAGAGGTTAAGCTTCGGGGTGTCGTTGTCATGATCTCTGCTTCCAAAAGGTTAGGGTTTTCCCAACTCCCTTGGAAGCAGATCCATAACCCAGGTTCCGAGTGCCAACCAGTCCCAATTGGGACCTTTTGGACCCAGTCCTGGCGCCAGTGGCACCAGGCTCATAAATATGCCCAGTCCCAGCGCTGGAAGCGCCGGGCTCATAATGCTTGGGTGGACCTACCTGCAGCAGACCATGCTGCTTACTTGCCTGCCAGTTGAGCCTCTGATCCTCTTCTGTTTGGAACTACTTTTCCTGTTGGGTGGGGCAGGAGCCACTCCCTAGATTCAGAACACTGGAACTCTTCTGGAAAGCAGGAACTCTTTTCTTACCTAGGCGTGGCTGTGGAAGGAGACACCTAAGCACTACAGGTGGCTATTTAAACCACACCCGATGGATGAATCTTGCTTTGCGTTATTCTGCATCCTCTGCAGCAGAACGCTCATCGTGTCTTCTGCATCTGATCCTGGGCCTAAGGAAAAAGGCTTACCATCCTGAATCCAGTCTTCAGCAACACCTATAAAGACAAGAAAGAACAGGTTAGCATTACGGTCTTCAGTGACAGCTCTTCACTTACCTGGTCCATCGGCTGTCACCAACGCCTCGCGCTGCATTCCGGCATCTGAAAGACAAAGGCTTACCTACTCTTTGTGCGCTCCGGAGGTCTTCACACTGCATTCCGGCATCTGAAAGACAAAAGCTTACCAACTCTTCGCACGCTCCGGAGGCCTTCGGCGCTGCATCCCGCATCTGAAAGACAAAACAAGGTGCGTTTAAAGACATTGGGGAACTTTAATACTCACGTGCCATTACTCTTTTCCACATCTAACCCAGTGGGTATTCCGGCACCCTGCAGCCGCTCCGAACTTGTACCTGCAAAATAAAAAGACAGTTAGAGCGCATCGTGAAGCAGGCAACAAGCGCTTACTTACGTGCTTCCAGGCGCTTCTATTCATCACATGGGCTCCATCTTCAACTCACTTCAGCCCGTCATCCGCCATCGCCGGAACCCTGCAAAACAAGAGACATCATTACTAAAGACTTTAAAGACATTAGAATTACTCGAAACTTACCGTTCGTGCAGTAAACGACGGACAGCAGTCCTCTGAAGTCAAGAGGCCTGCTCCCCTTATCCAGTGAAGAAACTGGTTACAGCACCCTGCCCCGAGGCAGATGGAGAGCACAGCGTTCACTTACCTAAGGTGAGAGCGTTAACCTTTGGGGTTCTACAGGAGAAGAGAAAGGGAAGAAGAGAGAGACATTCAATAACCCAGTTCCTTAATCCCATATTTTCTATCTGCAGACATCTTACCCTTCGAGTCAGACATACAGTGCACAGAGGTCCAGCCCAAAGAGCCAGCCGTGTGTTACACATCACCTTTGAAGATACGGTATACGCCCAGTCAAGACCGGCGCCTCTACGGGAATCAGGTGAGCGTTACAGTCGTCGGCTGCGGAAGTGTTTCAGAACATTATCCGAGGTGCCCTTGCTGATCTTGAAGGGGTACTCAACATCAGTGATGACATTTTGGTGTTTGCCACCACGGAGGTGATCCACCTGAAACGCCTGGCCAAGACCTTCCAGAGACTGCAGTCATTGGGCCTCACCCTCCATAGGGACAAGTGCGAATTCCTGCGCCCCTCCATAGAATTCTTTGGGTTTGTGTTTAAGGAGGGAGGAGTGTCACCCGACCCGCGGAAAGTCCAGGACATAAAGAGGGCACAGCCCCCGGAATCGGTGTCGGAGGTGAGAAGCTTTCTGGGCATGGTGACCTACTGCCGTCGGTTCATCCAAAACCTGGCCTCAAGGTCTGAGCCGCTCAGAGCTCTTACTAAGAAAGAGACGGCCTGGCACTGGGGTCCACTGGAGCAGTCGGCGTTCGAGGACATCAAGAGCGCCTTAACAACGGAGGACACCATGGCGTTTTTCGACCCAGCGATACCCTCAGAGATCGTGGTCGATGCCAGTCCGTTTGGCCTGGGGGCGGTCTTGACTCAGGTGGACCAGGATGGAAGCCTCCGTCCCGTAGCGTTATGCCAGCAAAGCGCTCTCGGAAACGGAGCAGCGTTACTCCCAGATTGAGCGGGAGGCCCTGGCGGTCCTGTGGGGGTGCAGACATTTTCGCCTCTATGTGCTGGGGCGCCCGGTGACTGTGGTGACTGACCACAAGCCCCTTCTCCCGATCCTGGCGGGCTCGTCCTCAAAGCCCCCGGCCAGAATTGAGAGATGGATGCTCGCATTGCTTGAGTACGGGGTCACGCTGGTGTACCGGCCAGGAGCTAACAATGCAGCGGACTACCTCTCCCGGCATCCCGGAGTGCTTGGGGGAGTGGTGGGAGACACCTGCGCGGAAGAGGCGGACGACCATGTCCGGATGGTAGTGGAAGGAGCAACACCAAATGCGATGCCCCTGTCGGAGCTGGAGGCTGCAGCGGCCGAGGATGGGTGCTTCCAAATACTGAAGCAGTCGATGCAGAGCGGATCCTGGAAGTTCGTCTTGGAAGCTCTCGCGGGGCGGACCCATGAGGCGAAGACCGCCCTTGAACAACTGTGGAAAGTGAAAGACGAGCTGTCATTCTCGGAGTCGGGACTCCTACTCGGAGGGGATCGCATAGTGGTCCCCCACTCCAAAGTAGGTGATGTGATCACTGTGGCCCATCACGGGCATCAGGGTGCCGCCAAGACTAAGGCAAGGCTGCGGATGAAGGTCTGGTTCCCGGAGCTGGAGAAAAGGGTCGATGACTTTGTGGCAGCCTGCGTATGGTGTCAGGCAGCCTCCCCGGTGCAGAGAGAACCGGCCATCGAAGCCATGCCTCGGGGGACCAGGCCCTGGGAGGTCGTTCATGCGGACTTTGGGTCCACGTCCGTGGGCACCCACTTTCTGGCCATAGTTGATGAGTACTCCCGGTACCCCGAGGTGGAGTTTGTGGAGTCGGTGGCATTCGAGCATGTGGTAGTCGCCGTGGAAAAGATATTTGCAACCCATGGATTTCCCCTGACGCTATGCTCAGACAATGGGTCGCCATTCCAAAGCGAGCGGTTCTCAGAATTTCTAGCCAGCTGTGGAGTCAAACATCGGAAGATATCCCCATTGTGGCCTCAAGCCAACAGTGACGCAGAAAGGCTGATGCGAACGCTGAAAAAGACATTTCGGATAGCGCAAGGACAAGGTCAGCCTCTCCAACAGGCTTTGTATCAATTCCTGAGAGTGTATCGCACCACTCCACACGCATCCACTGGGGTCGCCCCGGCGGAGGCGTTATTCCGGCGATGCCCCCGGGGGCTACTGCCAGAGGTACAGGAGAAAGAACCCGGTGTGATCAACGACCAGCAGGTTGAGGCCGACCGACTGGCCAGGATCAGCCAAGAGAACTTGCGCCGGGGTCTTCGTCCCCAGCGGCTGGAACCCGGGGATGAGGTGCTCATCCGGAACCGACATCCTCACGGGAAGCTGTCCCTCCCTTACGAACCAGAGCCCCTGGATGTGGTCGCCGTGAAGGGGTCGATGGTGACGGCCTCAGATGGGCGATCGGCTGTCACCCGAAACGTTGGGTGGACGCGAGAACTGAACCCCCTCTGGACCCTGGTGTCGCTGAGATACCGGAGGATGATGGGCCCCCTCTCGGTGCCCTGGCCTCTCCAGTTCGAGGGGCTGCTGCTGATGGACTGCTGGTGCCGGAGGTGAGGGAGGTACCCCCAGAGGGCTGGGCGAGGGAAACCCCCTTACCTCAGCGAGTATGTGTTGGGACAGTTGGAGAGTCATCCGGAGTGAGGGGACCCGGGTGGCTGACATTAAAGGGGCATGGGCTCAGGACGGGCAGTTTGTTTTGTCGTGTGATGTGTCGTGTTTAAACAATGTTGCAATTGTGTTTCCTCCTGAAAAAGGAGGAGTGTGGCGTTGCCCTGCAAGGGCTGCGCACGCGGCGGTGTGACGTTGCACGTCGCCGCGTGCAGCTTTAATAAACGGGGCGTTCCCGGAAGCCGGCAGAGCGACCGGGGAGCCCGAAGCCGACAGACGTGTGTGAGTGTGCTCTGTCGGGTTGGGGGCTCACGGGCACGCATGGGGGCCAAGGACCAACCCCCAACAGTGAGGTACTTGCTTACATTGATTCTCGTGATACCTGTAGCGTCCCACGTGACGCGCCATGAAAGGGAGGGTGCCGGAAGGCACAGGGAGAGGGGCGGGCGTAAAGGGAGGGACCAGGGGGACATGTACAGTACACGGTTGTATAGCAAATAATAAAGACGCATGATTTGACCAGCCTGTGTCCTCACCTTTCTGTGTGAAGTCTGGCACTGTGTGGGAGGCCGGCACATCGACATTGCTGAGAGCCGACACTGCCAACGAAGGCCCTCATGCATGAGTGTATGAGGACACCAGGTGGTTGACCGTGCCTGATAGCGTTGGAGCGCTGAGGGGCCTCGACACGTGCCGGAGCAGCTTGATTTGGATTGAAGGCAGAGAGGAGCCCGGAGAATGTAATCCTGGCAATGCTGTTGTGTACAAGTTGGACAGCATGGGAAGACAGTGAGTGTGCTGCGTGAGCTGGGAGTGACACCCAGGCACATCTACTGGGTCTGCCACTGGACCTGCATAAACCTGAGGGGTATTAAGGCCTATGGAACATATTGTGTGAAGGAAAGTCATGCTGGGGTGCGCAGAGAGAGAGCAGTCGCCCCCAGCCTGGGTACCCAAGCAAGTGAGCCCTTAAGAAGTGTATGAAAGATACAGATATATTAACTTTTCAGTGCGGTACCCATTTCTGTGAGGAGATCCCAGTCAAATTACAGTGTGACTCCAACACTGGGATAGATCACTGACATCTCAAGGTGTCAAGGGGTGGAGAGAAAAAGAAAATCATTGTTTCAACAAGAATAATCAGACATTGTTTTAGCCAAAGGTAGACTGGCTGCAGTCACATTATGTCAGACCCAGATCCGATGGCGGCGCCAGCCACACCGCCACCTACGCCACAGGGAGGCCTAACTTCGAGGCTGCAGGACAACTTGGTCATGCAGTTTGACTGGTCATTTCGACATAATGGAAACCAGCACCCTAGGGCCCAGATGGAAAGGGAGGGTGTTAGGGAGAATTCTCTGTTTAGGCTGAATTTCCTAACCTAGTGAGTCCCCCAGCAGCTTTGCTGGATTTCTGGAGTTTGTTTTTTTTCCCATCCTGCCAAGAGTGAGACTCTTTTTCTCCCACTCTTGGACATGAATGTGGTTAATTCCTTTGAATGTCAATGTGTTCTATGAGCTATGGGGTCTTTTACTCCATAGAGTCTCATATGTTTTGCTATGTGTGTTACACCGCACCCTCCGTGCCGTAACACTGGGGCATCCTAGAGGATCCCCACCATAGACTCCATACCCTGGGACTGACTACTGTCTCCCAGGGCATGTAAAGTCACCATTGGCTTTACTAGACCTACATTTACTAACAGAACTAGTACAAACCATCCTATTGTGGACATACTAGTAGGGGTAATTCGATTACCCCTGGGTCTGTTATTCGAGGGGGCACTGTCCCGTCCCCCCTCGTCGAGTTTTGGCTGGTGGCAGTGGAAACTACTTGTTATATTCGACCCCGAATATAACTCTATGGGATTCTTCCCATTGTTGGAGGTTAATACTTTTTATCGTTAATCTCTAACATACCACCGGTTTATTTATCTTAAATAAATCTATCGGTTGGTATTTTCTGCCAGAACTCGGTTTTTAAAATAGCGTCTGTGTTTGTCTCTGTGACTCCTAAACTAAAGGTTGAGGCTTTGTTCCACTTTTGGCGGGCTTCTGCACAGAGGCCCTCCAAAAAGGTGCCATTCTGTCTGGGTAACTCAGGGAGTGTGGGAGGGGGCTAAGGCACCCTGGACTGAGTTGCCTTGCCAACTCAAGTCACACTCTGGTGTGATTGGCCCAAGTGGTGAGCCACTCCGCTCACCACTTAGCATGTTTTGATTGACAGCTAGGCTGAATGAATGGGGGTTTTCTGCACAAAAGCAGGGCTTTTGAGACTGGATCTTGATAAGTCGCCACAGGACCTAAGAATCCGACGAGGGTAGAGCTGAGCCGACCTGCAACGACGACACCTCCGGTGGAGCCCTGCTGAACCGACTCACCACTTCCCAACGACAAAGGAGATCTCCCGGCTGGAGTCTTCTTCCCCTGACTGGTGGGAACAACCAGTCCCCTTTGCTTTTTCTTCGCTTCCAGGGCGTAGTGGTCGAATTGACCGTGCTGAGCACCCCGGCAACCGGATAGCCACTAACCCGTACTGCGACCAAAAGGTTGCCAAGCCGACGCGAGGAACTTTGAAGTTGGAACATTTGAGGGATCTACTCGGACTATTGCAAATAAGACGGATTATGACATTTTTGCTGTTGCCCTTTTTTGTTTTGAGAAAGGCTCTTGAGCAGCCGAAACACGTGTAAACCAGGAATAAAGGGCTCTGTGATTTTGAATGTGTGGCGCAATCCTTAAGTGGCAGACTCCAAAATCTGCTGTATAACCAAGGAGGTAGGGGATTGGTTCCTCCAACTCAGGCCACAGGGATGCGACACGGCTGAAAAGCCTTACTAATTAATTTAAGTTCGCCAACAGAAGAGGTTGTACCAACACACATCCCCACCAAAACCTTTTCTATTCTTGCAGGTACACAGACGAAGGCACACAGACGAAGGAATATAACCTTTTTTGGAACACATAACAGTATTTCTACGGAAGTCAAAACCAATAGTTACTTTTGGATTACTTACAGTAATTCAGGGTAGTAAACCCTAACAGTTGTACTATGACGCTCAGCAAGAAACCACATAGCAGGTCAACTGGACAATATACTTTTCCAAATAGTGGAACACTTATTCCAGGAACAGTATACACCTACAACTCTGATTCAGGATGACACCATTATTCTAGGGGCGTTGGACCTTTTGATGTAATAAACAATTACACTTACTTTTTTAGCTCCGTGAAACACAGTCTAAGATCAGTAAGATCTTATTACACTATTTCTGGATGGCTCCAGGCAGACCAACGTTAGCTACACCTAAGAACACTTTTCAAGAATGGCACACAGCTATTATCAGCAGGTAAAACCTAATGTTGTAACATACCATTATAGTTTGCTTTTCAGAACAGTTCAACACAGATTAAGGGAAGCAATAACTCTTTAACTTGTTTTAGGATGGCACACAGCTAACACAGTATATGTAAAACCTATATACTTTTAAAAGAAGCTATCGGCAACTTCAGGATCAGTATCACCTCAGGCAGATTTATTCTGGACAGTTTAGCAGCAAGACCCAATTGGGGACTTCCAGCCAAAAACCTGGTCGATGGATTCCTATGTCAAGAAGACGGAAGACAGGACTTTGGAAGGACTTTTGCCACAGGCATCACAAAATAAGGCTGCAGGCAACAGTTTCCTTGCGGCTGGATGCAGCTCTGTTGTTTTGGTGCCCTTTTCAGGCACCAGAAGAAGACTGAATATTGCTGGTCAGATTCTCGTCATTTGCAGGGTCCCGTACCTCTGATTCCTACTTCTAAAAGTTTGACTTAGACTTCACTTTGTCCTGTTTTTCGCCTCATTTGCGGTGTTTGTGTCAGCTAGACTTATGAACTACAGCTGACTCTAGGTGCCATGGGAAATGTAGTTTTTAGCAATGGCTATTTCGTTTTTTATCTGTTAGTGCCATGGATCTCCTCTTAGCTACTTGGTGCAATTCCAACACTTAAAAGCCCCCATGTTTAATTTTCATCACGTTGTCCTGTTTTTTGCCTCGTCTGCAGTGTTCGTGTCAACTGAACTTATGAACTACTGCTGACTCTAGGTGTCATGGGAAATGTAGTTTTTGGTCAACGGCTATTTCGTTTTCTGTCTATTCGTGCCAAGGATCTCCTCTTAGCTACTTGTTGCAATTCCAACACGTAAAAACCTTGATGCTTAATTTTCTACCTGCTTGTTGGTTTCACATGCAAATTTGCCTTTGACCTAGCCCCGACTCACGGTATGTTGAAAAATGTAGTTTACTGGCTGCCATATATTTTGTCTAAGGCTGATGTATATCATAATCATACTTATGTTAGTTGGTTCCACTGTTCTTTAGTCATGGAACTTGTGTTGTGGGGTGATTTATAGTGATAGCCTTTATTTCTGCTATTCTTGGGGTTGGTTTCTAAGTGGCTGGGGCTCAGAATCTACTACCTCTAATGTCTGTGAGTGCCTGGAGGGGGTGTGTCATTATCTCTTATTTTTCTGAGTGTCAGTTTCACAAGCCGGTTGCTCAAAACTAATTTCCTGCGATACACCTTGCCAGCAAATTTCTTTGTTTAGGCCTTCCATGTGGCTTTTTAGTCTATAAACCCACATTTGCTCACGTTTTAATAACAAGGCTAGTGCATTTCCACCTCTCTTCGGTACTAGCACTTTTTCCAAGACTGTCCACTCAAGATCATTCTCTGAGTGGTTATTTTGGATGAAGTGTTCAAGTAATGGAGCTGTGATGCGTTTTGTTATTATGTTGGACCTGTGTTCACAGATTCGCGTTCTCACTGCTCTGGTCGTCATTCCGACATATCTTTTGGCACAAGGACAATGAATGAGATATACTACATTGGTGGTATTGCAGTTAGTAAGGGATCTCTGTTCACACAGTTTTTCCCAACCAATGTTTATCGATGTAAGGCGCCTCGTATATTGGCAAACTGTGCAGTTTCCACATGGTGTATGTCCTGTGGCTTTTGGTGTATTCCACAGTCTAGTTTGTACTACTTCTTTCCTCTTTTCTTTGTAGGTGTGTACCAAACCGTCCCGGATGTTTTTCCTTCAACTGGTTTTCTCCTGTGTTCAGTATGTACCAAGCTTTTTTTAATCTCTTTTTTGAGTCGATTAATGACCGGTGAATGGCTAAATAAAGCAGTTATATTTTCTTCCTGATCCCTTTTTCCATGTTGCATCAATGTTATCTCTCTCAGGATATTTCTAGCTCTCTTGCGGGCATGTTTGATCGTCTTTTCTGGATAATTTCTCTCTCTGAGATTTTCTGTGAACCTCTCTGCTTGTTTGTCATATTCCCCCCTCCTAGTACAGTTCCTTCGATACCAGAGGAATTGTCCAAAAGGTAGATTATCTTTGAGTGACTTTTGATGGAAACTGTTGTACTCCAGTAGTGAGGTTCTATCTGTGGTTTTTTGGTACAGTGGTTTCCAAATTTTGTCAATTTCTACTGCCCTTATATCCAGGAAGGTTGCTTCCTTCTTACTTGCTTCATAGGTAAATCGTAAAAATGGGTCAATGTTGTTCAACCATGAGATAAATTCTGCGAGTCTGTTTTCTGTTCCTTCAAATAGCATGAGTACATCGTCGATATATCGACGCCAATTTAGGATGTTATTAGAGAAAGGGTTGGTTTGTTGGTTTATATGTATCTCTTCAAAATCGACCACGTATAGATTTGCCAATGTAGGGGTAAAGGTGGCCCCCATCGCTGTCCCTGCCATTTGCTCATAGTAGCTCTCTTCTCCCATGAAGACATTCTTAGTTAATGCAATTTCTGCCAGTTGCATTATGAAAGCTGTTGGCATCGCTGTTTGTGGTTTATTGAGGAGCAGATTCTCTATAACTCTGAGTTGCTATCTGTGGTATTTTTGAGTAAAGGGATTCAATATCTATGGTGACAATCAGGATGTCCTCACTATCCATGACAACACTATCCAGGTATATTAGTACTGCTGTGGTGTCTTTGGTGTAAGATTTCATATGTGGCACTTCATCCTTCAAGAAGAAATCCACAAACTGGGAAAGTGGTTCCAATATCGATCCTATCCCCGACACAATAGGGCGTCCCAGTGGGGGAAGAAACCCCTTCTGTATTTTAGGGAGGGAGTAAAATGCTGGGCATCTTGGGTATTTCAGGCGCAGGAAATCCGCCTCCTTCTGACTAATATAGCCTTCTCCCTCAGCTTCTTCAATGATTGGATTGATAAGGTTTCTCAATTTTTCTGTTGGATCTGAACCTAATCTCTGTTATGTATTTCTGTCTTGTATCAGAGTGTTCACCATATTCTGGTAGTCCTTGGTGTTTATAAGGACTATCGCTCCACCTTTATCCGCAGGTTTTATAACTAATGCTTCATTGTTTTGTAATTCTTTTAGAGCTGTAGATTCACCTCTGTTCATATTAGAGAAGGCTCTTCTTTCTTCTTTCTCTATCTCAGACAGTTATTTCAGCATAAGATTCTCGAATGTTGTCGATTCCGCTGTGACTGCATGGGACGGTGGGTAATAAGATGACTTGTTATGTAGGTTAGTTACATCCTGTGCTCCTTCATAGCACTCTTCTCAAAGTGCTGTTTTAAGCAGATTTTTCTCATGAGTTGTGTCAATTAGATTCTTGTTTGAAAAGGCTTGTGTTTGGCCGTGGGGCCAAAGGACAGGCCTTTTTGTAACACACTTAGATGGTCTTGTGTCAATATGGTGTCCGATAAATTGACTAATAGTGACTGTCCTTTCTTTTCCCTGTGTTTTTTCTGTCTTTATTCCCTTATTTTTGGGGGGCATTGCGCTCGTACCACCCCCTCCCTCGGTTCCTGGTCACTCTGGAGGATTGTTCCAGCCACCAGCCTCTTGGTCTGCCTCATCCTCTTGGTGCCTGAAATCCCCGGCCATTCCCACTTCTGTTTTGTTCTATATCCTTGAAGCAGAGATTCTTGTTCGTTCTTCCCGAGTCCTCATCTGAGCTTCCACTTCAGAAGATCCAGTTATTAGGCTTGGGTCTACTTCTCTGTTGATATTGCCTCCCTCTCTGTAGGCCATTGCCCATATATTGATTATTGGTCTTCTCTATTTCTTCATAATATTTGTTGGTTGTGTACAGGTATTTCTTTTCATTTGAAAAGGCTACTTTGTCTTTTTTTAATTTCATTATTTTTTTGTTGGAATTGAACTCTTTGAACTCCTTCATTGTGGCATCAAGTGCAGCCATGCTTTTTAGGTTATTGCCCACTATGGTTTTAATAGCTAGGTCATCTTGTTTGCTAATTATTTCGTTAATGAGTTTTTCTGAAACTGATTTAGCTGTGTTGATTATTAGGATTATCCAATCCCTCGTACATTTATTTGCCACTAAACGCCAATCCTTCCTGAATTGTATGTGATCAAGGAAGAGTCTGGGCTCTATTTTGATGATTAGACCATTGGGGGCTATATGGGACCTCAAGTACTCTGTCATTATTGCACCATGCAACTCAGTTCTTATGAGTGTTTTGCGTAGTGCCTCAAGTTCGTTCCACTCATCCCCTTTGGTTTCTAGGGCTGTTCAAAGTGCGTGAGGAGAGAAATATCGGACTAACATACATCTGGCCATATATATTTCCTTACTCATCAGTTCCCTCTAGCGGTGACAACAGATGAAGCGGGCAGTCTTTACCGTGCATGACTTCATCGGAGAAATATACATCTGGGGCCTTTTATTATATTGTATGAAAATGGGTTGGGAAAATGTCTCTCTGACCCTATTTTAAAGAGGATTGTCCCTACCTCGAAATGAAAAATAAGGAGCTGTGTGTGTCAGGAAGTTAGTAACTGAAAAGCTGTCCTTCTGTCGAAAACGTCCTTTCCTATCACACTACAAACAACACAACAAAGGGGTGCAAGAAACATTTCTTTAAATTGATGTTGCCAAAAGTATAAGAATGACTTCAAAGAAAATATTCTACAAGGAAAAGACAGTTGGATCCAGAGGATGGTCCCCTTCCCTTGGATTCTTAAATAGGATGGCAAAAATGTCTCTTTAGCTAACAGTTTCTTTGTGTTTTCACTGGACTCACAAAGTTCTTGTTTAAACAATATGTTCTGTAACAGGCTTTCAACTTTGCAGATTATCTGGTATACTCCCCTGCCAAGAATCGTTATACAATTTCAGCTGCCTGGTGTACTCGCTTGCCAGGACTTCTCTTTTGGGTTTTCAGATCAGTTGGTATACTCCCCTGCCAAGAATCTTTATACAATTTTAGCTGCCTGGTGTTCTCGCCTGCCAGGATTTTTTATGTTTCACAGTTCTTTGGCTATACCACAATAGCATATACTGTGAGGTGATTGCTATTTATATCTATGGTAACCTTTGCTCAAACTTCTCTCCCACACTGGTATCTCATACATTTGTACTTGACTTCGGTTTGCCTTAGTACTTTGTCTTGTCTGCATTCAAACATTCTTCTTAATGGATGTTGAATTTGTACTTTGCCTTCACTGCATTCAAACAAACTGTGGGTATTCTCTGCATTACCAATTTCGTACTATTCAAATACTTGTTGTTGCACTTGTTGCAATTCCCCAGGGTCCCCAGCTGCTTAGAGCAGACTCACTGGTTCCTTCCAGCTTCTCTGAATCTGCTTGTTCCTCTGAGGTATGATTTCTTCACCCACTTTCCACTTTGGAGTGTGCTGATGTTCTCCCAACCTCCAGGAGCTCCTATGCGGCTCCCAGCATCTCCACAGACTTTCTTGCTTGCACGTGTCGTCTTTCCTCCTGTACCGGCGGCCTTCTTTGTTTCGCCACCGCTGCCTGTGTGCTTCGCGTTCATGAGCCTCAGCATGGGGTACAACATCTTCTCCTGCACTGCTCGATCCAATAGTGCAGTTGCCATTTTTATATGTCCTGAGCATTGAAGGCTTGGAAAAACAACTAGCCTGCATGTTGTACTTCGAGCCCCTGTCACTTTGCCCAAACTCCCTCATCCTTGTCTCAGTACCTGGGTGGTTATGGAAGTTGAAGTCCATGGATGTCATTATACTTTTAGCTCTTAGAGGGATTTTACATTAAGGCACATTAGAAACAAAAGGTGTTGTGGGTGTTTGGGCCACAGGTGAGGGTCTGACCAAAGTAGTGTAGAGAAGAGGTTTCTTGACTTCCTTTACAAGGGGGAACTGTTCACTGAAAATAAGCCATTAAGGTCGTGGATGTTAGCCAGTCTTCCTCATGGCAAAAGGGGGATATTGTGTTTCATCCAGCCCTACAGATAAGGGGTTTATCAGCCACTTTTTCTCCCTAATAATAGGCAAATAGTCCCCAAAAATAAAAGTAGGCAGTACAAAAACACTCCCATAATTCAAATATGGGGACACCAGGACTAAAAGCACTCCGGCCACACCTGGTTGAAGCATAAACAACATATAAAATAAATACTGGGTGCTCGAGTTCACTACTACAGGAGACCACGCCACAGAAAGGGGGATTTGTGCTGAGAGAAAAAAATTCAATTTGCTCTCTTTAATTACAAAAAGTCAATTGATAATGTATTAATCTTCAAAAAACACAACACTAGTCGCAGTTAAAACTTCAATTGAGTGTTAAAGTTAAAACAAACAATTAATACCTTAGTAAACTAATTCTTAATACACAAACATAGTCAACAATTTATTTCAAAATTAATACACTGACAAAATACAGAAAAATACATTATTCGCACAACAATTATGAATGTGTAAAAAACAGCCAACTTCATGTAAAGCTAGAAAAAAGTGCTTCAGTGGCGATCTATTACAGTTTGTCTAGCCTTCAAGGTAAGGCTAATAGCTACCCAACATGTTTCATTCCTATCGAGATGTTCAATAAAATTATAGGAACTTCTTCAGGGGGATTTTGTTTATATTCTGTGTCATTGGGATGAAAATAACCTTAAAAGGGAAGTCGCTCACTCCTTTTTTGGCCTTCAACATATGCACTAAAAGTACTCACTTAATTCAAATATAGGGACACCAGGACTAAAAGTACTCCGGTCAGCTCTGGTTGAAGCATAAACAACATATAAAATAAAGATTAATAAATTATCAATTGACTTTTTGTAATTAAAGAGAGCAAATTGAATTCTTTTTTCCTACACAAACCCCCCTTTCGAATGGATTGTGTCCTCCCACGTATTCCTTATCTTTGATTTTCACATATCCAGCTTGCTGCTCCGGAAACTTTTCAGTAGCGGGCGCTCCCCGTCGATGACTGTCGAGTTGAGGTCCCTCGAAGGCCTCCGTCACGACGTCAACGTCATCACTGGAATAAATCGTTGCGCGCAGCGTCCGTTGCTCAGTACGTTTTTCCACGCTTCATGAGCTTCGGGAACGTGACACTCGGTTCTGTGAAGAGAACAACATTTTTTGACTTTCTGTCTAAAAATCCTTTGAATACTCGAGTCGAGATGACCTCTTCGTCAGCTCCATCCATGCACAGATCCAGCTTTAAAAAAATTTGAGATTGTAAGGCGAAGATGTCCTTGAGACACAGGGTCTGTCTATGGTGCCTAGGGGCAGAGCATCCCTGTTCGGAATGTGAGGAGTGCCTTTCGATGATGCTGAACGCCTTAAGGGAGAGCAAAGGGAAGCTCGAGAGAGGTAGGCCTACTAAATCTATTACCCCTCCCAAAATTACCTCGGTGGAGACTGCCGTCTCCTCTTCGAAAGAAACACTCCCAATCGAGGTGCCGGAGCGGATTGCATCATTCATCCGCTTTGAGGCATACCAAAAAAAAGGCATCACAGATCGCCTTCCACATCATCCTCCGGTTCACCGGAGAAAGTAACACGTCCCACTAAAAACAGCTCTCAGTGGGAGGAAGTTCGAGAAAAGATGATGAAGGTGTTTAAGTATGCAGCCTTTCCCCCCTCAGAGACATCTAGAGGCGATACCCCAGGAAAAAAAAACTGGTAGAGATAAAAGCTTTGAGTCGTCGACCTCGGCAAAACATACTTCTCGAATCCTGGTAGAGATAAAAGCTGTGAGTCGTCGACCTCGGCAAAACATACTTCTCGAAAGCATCATGGACCCTCGAGTCGAGCCAAAACCTCTTTGACGCACAACATGTCGGCACTGTCGACTCACTCATCGACGCCGATATCTGCGTCATCAACGACTTTGACACCTCTGATGATAGAGAAATCTTCGACACATCGTATGTCAATCCTTTCGACGTCGATCACTTCGACATCCTCAGCGCTTTCGTCGAAGACATCAGAGCCGTGGTCAATTCTATCGACATCATCGAGGACAGTTACTAATCTGTCGAGGCCAGTTACTTCTACATCAACTTCTACATCAACTGTGACCAGTTTAGCCCCTCCTGTAAGGACTTCTATAGCTCCTCCCTCTTTGGAAAAGAGCTACACACCACTACCACTCTCTGATTATTTCCGATATCTATTTACAATTTATGAGGAGGGTGAGGATTCAGATGTAGAAAGACCTTTTGGTCTAGAACGAGTTAGAACACTCACTCCAGAAGAACACATTTCTGAAGAAGTGAGGTTGAAAGATTTACAAGATTCCTTGCAGGAAGCAAGTGGAATAGATACCCCCCCATAGATAGATTTTAGCAAGCCTGAACCAGGTGAACATGCTGAGAGTAATAATAGGTCTCCCATGAACAGAGTCATGGAATATATGGGGTGGGCGAGACTTGCACCCATATACGAGCAAGAAGACCTCATGGACATACTTGACAGAGGACCGCAAGAGGATCCTATAGTTCCTTTTCTCAAAGCTTTGCCGAAAAAAGTGTCCAGCAATTGGGAAACACCAGAAGTCATTCCAGCAGTTAGTAAGAAGTTGTCTGCGAAATATAGAGCTTCATCTGCAGACCCACCATACTTGTCTAAACAACCAACCCCTGTAAGCTTGGTTATTCAAGCTGCAACATCGTCAGGAAGACAAACTGCATATCCCACAATCCTGCAGGATCATGATGATGAAAAGGTTGACGCCATGGCCAAGAAAGTTTTCTTGGCAAGCAGCATGGCGTTAAAGTCTGCAAACACTGCACAAGTGTTGGCAAGATTCAGCCACATCCTTTGGGAGTGTGCTTCAATGGCGGCTGACCATCTTCTAGAAGGGGAGGAACGAGACGGTTTCTTAAATATTATCAAAGACGGGAAGGACGCGATGTGTGAATCCCTCCAAACCGGTTTCGACTCTGTTGACAGCATCAGCAGAGCCATGGCGGCTAGTACCACAATCCGAAGATGTG
Organism: Ambystoma mexicanum; assembly: GCF_040938575.1. Lineage (NCBI taxonomy): Eukaryota > Metazoa > Chordata > Amphibia > Caudata > Ambystomatidae > Ambystoma > Ambystoma mexicanum. The sequence continues at coordinate 692,327,763 of NC_090926.1, read as the reverse complement.
CGTGGCTGCGGACGTCTGGATTTGCTCCTGATGTGCAATCCAGGCTTCTGAATATGCCCTTTGACGCACACATCTATTTGGTAAAAAAGCTGATGACAGTTTGGAGAAGTTGCAAACTTCCAAAGCGGCGACCAAATACCTCGGAGCTGCAATTAGACAAACTCCAAACCGCCCCACAGGTACGCCCTGGAGGGTAGGGTCCTTTCGTTATTACTCCGCATTCAGAAAAGGCAAAGGACAGCCAGCTCAAAAGGGCCAGAAACGCTTCACCCGTGGTGGACGGGGCAAGGGTACTAAGTCTGCATCTGCAGGTGATGCTTTACCCTCAGCATCTGCTTCAGCCACCCCAAAACCCCTCTGAGGTCTTGCATCACAAGACATCAGTAGGAGGCAGGTTAACTCAACATTTGACAGTATGGCAGGCTATTACTTAAGATGCTTGGGCATTGGAAACAGTTGCCCAAGGTTGCTGCCTACCTTTCCTACACACACACCTCAGAGTCATCCACCGGGGAACAAATCTTTGATGTTTCTAGACCCGCTCCTTATGCAGGAAATTTTGGACCTGCTAGAGAAAGGTGCTATAGAACCGGTACCTACGGCGGAGAGGAACAAGGGTTGGTACTCCCCATATTTTCTAATTCCGAAAAAAGGACAGAGGAATGAGCCCCATCTTGGACTTGTGAGAATTGAACACATTCCTAAGGAAATACAAGTTCAAGATGGTTACACTTTCTCATATCCTTCAGGCCTTCCAACTCCAGGATTGGTTGTTACCTCTGGACCTTCAGGATGCTTACTTTCATACATCCGAGGCACAGAAAGTACCTGAGGTACGCCATTGGCAGCTCTCTCTATCATTTTCGGGTTCTGCCGTTTAGGCTAAACTCTGCCCGAGGGTCTTCACCAAGCTAATGGCGGTTGTGGCAGCGCGTTTCAGAAGAGTAGGGATTCACATCTACCCCTACCTGGATGATTGGTTGATCAGAGCAAGTTCTCTGGAACAAGCTCGGAATCATCTAGATATTGTTTGCCACTTCCTCCATGGGCTGAGCTTCTCCCTCAACTTCAATAAGTCCTATATGATACCATCACAGAAACCCCAGTTTATTGGAGCAATCCTGGACAAATCCCTGGGAAAAGCCTTGCCACAAGAGGCGAGGGATCAAGACATTTTACAGATGGTGACAAAATGCCCAATATCTTCCAGCCTTCGCTTTTCCGAGGTTGCTCGGCCTGATGGCATCCTGCATCTTTTTGGTGCCTCACGCCCGTATGAGAATGAGATCCCTCCAATGGGCTCTCAGGACCCAGTTGTCACAATTCTCAGGAAAAATTTCAGATATCCTTCTAATACCGAACACAGTTGCTCTGGACCTTCAATGGTGGCCTTCTCGAGAAAACATCTTGAAGGGAGAACCCTTTTGGCAACCATGGCCGGAGATAACAGTAGTGATGGACGCCTCACTCACGGGGTGGGGAGCCCATACCAACGATTTGACCATCAGCGGTCGTTGGTCTCCATCGGAGTCCAAACTACACATCAACCTTTTACAGCTGAGGGCAATCAGACTAGCACTGAAGGCCTTTTTTCCCTCTGTACAGGGAAAAAAAAACGTCCTGATAATGACTGACAACACAGTGGCCATGTACTACCTCAACAAAAGAGGGGGTTTAGGGTCACTACCACTGTGCAGAGAGGCAATGCAGCTCTGGTTTTGGGCAATACAAGAATTATTCTCTCTGTCGGCAGTCCACCTAGCTGGAGAGATGAACACAACAGCGGATGCTCTGAACAGGCAGAGCACAGTATCCCATGATTGGGAACTAGCTTTGGAAGTCCTTCAAGAGATCTTCGCCCTTTGGGGTACCCCTCAAGTGGATCTGTTTGCAACGAATGCCAACAGGAAGTGCGAGCTGTACTGCTCCAGGGATTTTCCACCGAGAGGAGCTCTAGGAGCATTTGTGGTCGACTGGGAGTATCCACTCCTTTACGCATTTCCTCCAGTCCTTGTCACTCCTCATGTAATAAGGAGGTTGAGAAGGTTCAAGAAAACCATGATCCTAATTGCCCCAGATTGGGCCTAGAGAACGTGGTAACCGGACCACCTAGACTTGTCCATGTGTCCTCCAATTAGTCTTCGACAAAGAGAGGATCTTCTCTCATGAGAGGGTCAGGTTCTCCATCCGGATATCAGGAGTCTCAGCCTTCACGCATGGTTTCTGAAAGGCTGAGGTACAAAGATTGGGACCCCCTGGACGACATAATGGAGGTGTTCCTTTTGGCCAGAAGGCCAGCAACCAAATCACTATACCGCTGCCGTTGGATCAAATTCTGCTGTTGGTGTAGAGTTAAAAATGTGGACCCTTTTTCATGTAATACACCAACAGTGTTATTTTTCCTTTTACACCTTGCAAATTTAGGACTCCAGATTGGCACAGTCATGGGTTACATAGCAGCGCTGTACATTTTTAAACGCACTGCTGAGGAACCCTCATACTTCAAAATTCCCTTGGTTATTCAATTTTTGGAAGGGTCGACCAATGTTTACCCCCAACTCCATTTCAAGTCCCCCTGTGGGACCTTAACTTAGTCTTGACATTTCTAATGGGTACTCCTTTTGAACCCCTTCATTCCTGCCTGCTGAGATTCCTCACCTTCAAAACTGTTTTTCTAGTGCTAATAACTTCTGCACAGCGGGTTAGTGAGTTACAAGCTTTATCTTGCAAACCCCCTCACACTGTCTTTCATAAAGACAAAGTTGTTCTTCAGGTGGAGCCAAATTTCCTCCCAAAGGTTGTCAGAATTTCATATTACGTTTAAAGATAATAGTACCTTCTTTTTACCTTCCTCCTCATCCGGGGAAAGAGGAAGAAAGGCTGCACAGACTTGACCCAAAGCGTGCTTTGAGTTTGTACATCAGCAGACTTGCAAAACTTAGGCAAACATACCAATTGTTTGTGGGATACGCAGGGCATAAGCTGGGCCTAGCCATCACTAAACAAACCATTTCAAGATGGATAATTCTAACTATCCTAGAATGCTATAAACTAGCAGGGAAAGACCCTCCTCAACACCTGAGGGCTCATTCAACCAGGGGTATTGCAGCTTCGTCAGCTCTCCAAAGGGGAGTTCCATTAAAAGACATTTGTGCAGCTGCCTCATGGTCGTCTGCACACACCTTTACTAGATTCTATAGTTTAGACTCCTCCACTAACCAGGAGACCAAATTTGGGAAAGCTGTATTGCACTTTGTGCACAATTAAAACATACTAATTTGTATTCTCTCCTCCTGCACATATTACTGCTTTGGCAGACTATCAAAGATTAGGAATACGTCGGAGGACACAATCCATTCGAAGAACAAGTTAGTTACCAACTGTAACGTTCTTTCGACTTGATGTTCCACCAACATTTTCCTTATCGCCCCTCCCATCCTTCCTGCTGTAAAACTTCCCTTGTAGTTGCAGTCTGTGCTCCCTCAAGGGTAGTAACCGTCTCATCCTGAACAATACTTAACTCTTCAAAGCGGAACTGAGCAACGGACGATGCGTGCAACTATTTATACCAGTGATGACGTCGACGTTGAGACAGAGGCCTTTGAGGGACATCAACTCGGCAGTCATCGACGTGCAGCGTCCTCTACTGAAAAGCTTCCGGAGCAGCAAGCTGGATATGGGAATATCAAAGATAAGGAATACGTGGGAGGAACATCCATTCGAAAGAACATTACAGTTGGTTAGTAACTTGTTCTTCTGTGGTGTGGTCTCCTGTCGTAGTTAACTCTAGCACCCGGTCTTTATTTTATATGAAGTAAAAAAATACTCCCAACACAAAATGGGACACAGACACATGTGACCTTGTGCCCCTGTTTTCGTCCACACAGCTCCATGGATATTTTTGGACCAGCAGTGCGCGTAGTAGCACAGGAAGAAACTGCTATTATTACAGCATGATCGGGAGAAGTAAACCTGTATCTTTGAATCTGTATGCATAACTAGGTACAAAGAAATAATTATTACAAAAACATTTTTACGAGGCCACCAGGGGGTGTGCTTATGAAGAGAACCTAAAGGCGCGCTCTCCCGTCTCGGGTCTGGGAAAAGCCGGATTCCCCCCGGTTCTTGGCCCCCCCCCCCAACAGTCTCCCTGAGACGGGCCTTTGTAGGAGGACCTCCCGCACATCTGGCTCATCGAAAATCGCTCACGGGAAGGCTGAAAATGGAGTGAAGGCGGTAGCGCTGGCACGGCAGTGCTCTGCCTTGCAGGGCCATTTGAAAGGAGCAGGCGGCTGGCGTACTTTCATGACACCACACGGCTGGAAGATCTGCTCTAGAATCGAGTGGAAGAGGTGCCCCGTTGACTGCAGATCGCTCCGGGCCCTTCTACGAGGAAGAGAGGTGGAGGGCAGTCAGAGGAACCGGCGCCCACCCGGAAGACGGGCGGGCCCCCAGTGATTGCCTGATGATGTTGAGAGAGGTGGGTGAACACCCCTAGCCCCCCACGCCTAACCCCCCTCCAAGTAATCATCCGGGATCAGGAGTGCGGCAAGGAGGAGGGGACACTGTGGCAGTGGACTCTGTGTCCACAGTCAAGGGAGAAAGTGAGGAACCACCTGCCCTGAGGAGACAGCCCTGCTGGGCCTTCATAATGGTGCTAGAGGGAGCTTGGGACACATAAGGAGGTGCACTAGCCCTAAGTGACACTGCCCCTGGCGATTTGAAACAAGTTGGATGATCAAGTACCTCTCCCCCATGGACTTTTACAGTGTCCTGAGGCACTCTTTGGGACAGCACAGAGATTGGTAGCTCGGGTTCTGAGGGGCCCCAAACGTCAGTGTTGCTGCAGCGGCCAGAACAGCAGCAGCCAGGAGGACATAAGAGGCAGGGAACTTGGGGCCACATAGAGACCCTCAGCATTCGGACACGTTGTTAGGTTTCCCTCTCCTCGCAGGGGAAGTGTCTGTGGATTCTGTCCTGGTCTTTTGGCGCGGGGTGGGCAGGCTGGACCTGCCGCTGGGACACCCGCCTGCGGGGGACACCAGGACTGTGGGTGGTGTTATCCTTCTGTAAGATTAGGAGCCAGTCCATAGATGGGACAGCTCTGGTGAACCAACAGGGAGAAAAAGACGAAACAGTGAGGGAAGGTGTGGGCCCCCTGATAGGTGCATGTGCCCTCCTCCCCTGACAGGAAGTCGGAGCAGTGACAGGACCGGTAGGCCCTGTTTGAGGTACAGGGGTACAGTTTCATGGAGATACCATAACTCAATTCTGAGCTGGACATCAAGGTCCACCGACACCTGGGGGTACAACCCAGTACAAGAGAATAGAAAAGTACGGAAACGGAGGGGAAAAGGTGGTACAAGGATGTAAGGGCTAAACTACTAAACTTCAAATACACACCAAGAACGTCCAAAGAAGGTGCAGACCAACAGCCTAATATGTCCAGGGTATTCCACCGCCACCAAAAAAGACATGGCCACCTTGATGGAGGAGATCCGAAACATGAGAGCGAACATTGGGGGGTGTCATGGCCACAGGCCCCAGAAGACAAAAACCACGCCATCTAGTGATGGGGGGCAATGGGTCACTTGACTCACTTATGTCTCTTTGTGACACATAAACACAGGGGTCCTGGCTGGACTCAGGCTCATATAGAGATATGAGCAGGAAAACTTTATTTCAGTGCAGGAGTGCTTTTACTTTATTTCAGTGCAGGAGTGCTTTTATTTTACAAGAACTTTCCAGGAACTGAAAGCCTTTATTCCAGAGAACATCCTCATGTGCTGACTCATCGGGTGTGGCAGGCAGGTTGAACCTGGTAGGCGTGGCTTCAGAAGCTCCACTATATAAGCTGCTCCATCCTTAAGGCTGGTGTTTCGCGTTACTGTGCACTGGCGTGCAACGTGACGCTCACCGCCACTTGGACCAGTTTACTTACCTTTGAAACCAGGTGTTCTCCTGCATAATCACCTCCAGGAAACCGGTGCTTCATCGCTTCATCTGCAGACTCTTCTCCTGACATCCAGTGATCTTGATCCAGGCGCTGCAGCACTGCGCTCTGCATCTACGAACTCGGACCCTGTGAAGAAGAAGAAAGACAAGGTTAGAACATCCGTCCTAGGGCCGCGCCGCATTTGAACCATGCGTGCCCCCTAGTTAACAATTTACCAGCTACTGTACTGCTGCAGCTTCGTTCCTCGTTCCCTCTGACTGCCGCCTCAAGCTCTGCAGCTTCTGCCGGGCCGGCAACATCACCTGCAAAGGAAGAAAGCAAAAGAGCAAACATCAAAAGGGGAACGGACAGCAATACAAGACAACAAACTTTACAATACAACAAAGACAGACAAGGAAAGACAAAGGCAAACAGGAACACTTACCTAAAGTATACCGGCTTAGTCGCAGCAGGACTGGACTATCACGTGCAAGGGCCCAGTGAAGGAACTCAGTCCAGATCATACAAGCGCCCCTGCCAGAAGCAGCAGAATGGAGTGCTTGCCAAAACGAATCAACAGGTGAGCTTTCCAGGGACAGCACATCCCACGGGTACCGCGGTTTGGGAGAAGGGGTCTGGAAGTGGATCAGGCACACAAGCTGGCATACTCACGCCCCCTATTCTCCACGAAGGAGCAGTTCCGAGCAGCATCACCTATTACCACCAGTCATCACATAAGCACAGAGGGTGAAGTCGAACCCGAGCAACCTCACCCCCGGGAGGGCTGCAACCATGCCCCAACTCCTCTGCGGAGACCAGGTGAGCGTAACAGAATGCGAAGCCTCTTCGAATCTCTGCCGGGGCATAATGGAAACTTCTGAAACTGACCAGATACTGGGAGAGTTACGGGCTGAAGTTCATGCCTCAAGACAGGAAACCAATGCCCTAAGGAGGGATCTAATTGTGAACCAGGAACGGACAGATGAACTAGCAATGCAAATGCTCCAGGCACAGGCAGGCCAGGTTCCACTGCCGGGGTATGCCCCTCCTGCTGCGCCAGCACAGCCCACGCCAGTACAGGTGGTTCTTCCAGGGGGGGTTCCCCTGCCCCCACCAGAACGCTTCACAGACAATCCGAATAAGTACGCCATCTTTATGAATCAATGTCGCCTACATTTCTTGTGCAGACCTGGGGCATTTCCCAATGATCAAGCGAGAGTGGCATTTGTACTCTTATATTTGGGAGGTAGTGCAGAGGACTGGTCAATACCCTTGGTAAACCAGGATGATCCTTTGCTTCGAGACTTTGGAGGTTTCCAGCGTGAAATGAAGAAACTATTTGCACGGCATACTCAAGGACGGTCTATGTGCAAGCCCGTGAGAATCAAACCAAATCCAACGATCAGTCCGAGCCAATGCAAATCGGAGGCTTCCGGAGCCCACTCACCAAGGCAGAAAGGGAGAAAAAGAGACAGCAGCAGCTTTGTTTGTAATGTGGTAAGGCAGGTCATTATCTCCAAGAATGCCCGGTGAAACCACCCAGAAAAGCAGTTGGAGCAACTGACAAGGGTGAAAAAGAACAGGACTCGGGGAAACTCCAACACCCGGCAAGCGTAGGGGTCCACTTGTCGAGTGGTGAAAAGGAACCTATACAGACCTTGCATCTAGTCATCCCTGTTTTCCTGGTAAACCACAAGCAACAGTCGAAAATACATGCCTTGGAGGCATACATTGACAGGGAGCTGTGGGAAATTACATGGACCAAGATCTGGTTACCCGGATAGGCCTTCCTCTCTGACAGAAGCAGGTTTCGGGAAACGTCACAGCGGTTGATGGATCTCAGCTATCATTCGGCCCAGTGATGCATTACACCGGGAAGGTCACGCTTCTGTGTCAGGATGGTCACCAAGAGGACATCACCTTTGATCTCATCGGCGCTCCTCAGTTCCAGATTATATTGGGAATGCCCTGGCTGGAGACCCACAATCCCAGGATTGACTGGCGTAAACGAGTTCTGACCTTTCCCCAAGACTGTGCCGACACCTGTTATATCAAGGGATTCTCATTAAAAGGTCTTACCAACCCAGGTTCATTGAAGAAAGATACCATACTGGGCCTCACCAGTTCACTACCACCTGAATACCTGGATTACCAAGATGTCTTTCAAAAAGAGCAAGCAAACACCCTACCTCCGCACAGACCGTATGACTGCCAAATTGATCTGGTACCTGGAGCTCAAGTTCCCTGCAGCCAGATTTATGCCATAACAGAACAGGAAAACCAGCATCTAAAAACGTACCTAAATCAGTATCTGGCAAATGGCTTCATTTGTCCGTCCAAGTCACCTGCATCCTCGCCCCTCTTTTTTGTGCCTTAAAAGGAGGGAGACCTGAGAACTTGCATTGACTACAGAGCACTCTACCAGATCACGGTAAAAAAACGGTACCCGTTACCGCTTATCCCCGAGCTCTTGGATCAAGTCAAAAACGCTCAGATATATACAAAACTAGACTTATGAGGGGCCTACCATCTAGTAAGAGTCAAATAAGGAGACCAGTGGAAGACGGCCTTTCGCACGAAATATGGGCTTTATGAATATCAGGTTATGTCCTTTGGACTATGTAATGCCCCGGCGGCATTCCAATTTTTTATGAATGACGTGCTCCATGAACTGTTGGATGTCTGCGCTCTTGTCTATATTGATGACATTCTTATCTATTCGACCAACAAGGAGGACCACGTCAACCATGTCCGTGGAGTTTTGGAGAAACTGTGGCAACACCGGCTATATGCCAAATTGGAGAAATGCTTCTTTCATGTGACAGAGGTAGAATTCCTCGGCTTTATTCTCACACCACGGGGCGTACGCATGGACATGCGCAACGTGGACGCTATCCTTAACTGGCCCTCACCGACATCCATAAAGGGAGTACACAGTGTACTCGGGTTCGCCAACTTTTATCGCTGGTTCATTCCCAGGTTTTCCCAGATCGTCCACCCAATCACCTCTTTACTACGGAAAACTAAATGATTAAATTGGACCGCAGAGGCAGAGTAGCCTTCCAGGAGCTAAAACAAGCATTTACCACAGCACCAATTCTACGGCATCCTCGCCCAGAACTACCATACGTGGTCGAAACTGATGCTTCCAACATAGCAATGGGAGCAGTCCTGTCACAACGAGACCCAGAAACAGGCGAGTTGCATCCCGTAGCATTCTGGTCTCGCATGTTTTCAGCCCCTGAATTGAATTATGCAATCACTGATAAAGAACTTCTAGTAATTAAGGCAGCGTTCAAAGCCTGGAGACATTATCTTCTTGGAGCTAGACATACAGTCACCGTCATCACGGATCATCGCAATCTACAATATCTGAAGACCGCTAAAGCGCAATCATCACGCCAACTCCACTGGGCTCTCTTCTTTGCTGAATACGACTTCGTTATCATCTATAGACCCGGAGCACGCAATGGAAAAGCAGACGCCCTATCTCGCATGAGTGAGGGAGAAGAGGCATTCACTACACCAGACCCTGTGGCCATCATCCCGGAAGGTCGAATCCAAGGCATGATTGCCGCAACCACCACTCTAGACAACTTAAAATCTGACCTGCAACACTTGATGAGTCAACCAGTGCAACAGGAATGGCTAGGGAATCTTGGACAACCTACCATACTACCAGGGACGATTGTGCATCTCGGATAAGAAATTACAGAATCAAATCATAGCAAACTATCACGATTCATTAGTAGAAGGGCATCCAGGAATAGCCAAAACCCTAGCTAAAATAAAGAAAAATGACTGGTGGCCAACTTGGCGAAAGGACATTGTCCAGTTCATCGCAACCTGTAGCACCTGTGGACAACACAAGTCCCAAAAACAAAGTCCTGCAGGTCTGCTACGTCCTTTAGAAGCACCCCAGCACCTTGGCATACGCTATCAATGGATGTTTATAACAGACCTTCCCTCCTGTAGGATACAATACCATCTTAGTCGTTGTAGATCTGTTTTCTAAAATGGCCCACTTTATTCCCCTGAAAGGTCTCCCAACCGCTTCTATGCTGGCTACTGTGTTTTTGGAACAGATTGTCCAGCTACACGGGCTACCATCAATATTGATATCAGACCGAGGAACTCAGTTTGTCTTTGCATTCTGGAAAAGGTGTTGTAAAATTTCCAAAATCGACCTCCGGTTATCTACAAGCCATGACCCCCCAACCGACGGCCAGACCGAACGGACTAACCAGACCCTCGAGCAATACATAAAGTGTATGCTGCAACAAACTGAGGCTACCTGGAAAGACATACTTTGGTTAGCAGAATACGCATATAACAACTCCATTCACACCAGTACGGGACAAAGCCCATTCTACACAGTGTACGGTCGACATCCACGGACATCCATTTTCGACCCACTCGAATCATTAGAAATGCCCGCTGTACACAAAACCATCACCCAGGTTCTTAAGGAAGCAGCAGAGCATCTTGCCAGAGCCAAAGAGAAACGGAAGCAGTTGGCGGATCGACACCGAAGGGAAGCTCCCAACTACCAAGTTGGAGACAAGGTTTGGTTAGCATCCAAAAACATTCCCCTGAAAGGACCATGGGCGTTCCGTCCCAGATATCTGGGACCCTACACTATCAAGGCTGTGATCAACCCTGCGGCCATGAAATTAGAATTACCGGCCCAAATGCGGATCCACCCGGTGTTTCATGTCTCCCTCCTAAAACCATTGAGACCAGGTACTGTCATGATGCCTACTCCCGGGCATCAGGACCAAGCCCATCAGCTCCGGGAGAAGGCATCCAGATACTTATTAAAACCCCAACAGCCCCGGCTGGGGGCTGTTTGGGTTCAGTCCTGGCGCCTTAGGCGCCAGGCTCATCATGGAAATCAGTCCTGGCGCAATAGGCGCCAGGCTCATAGACTTTACTTACCTGATGCAGACCATGCTGCTAGTGAGTCCAAGCCAACGTGAGGCCTGGATGGGACTATTTTTCTACAGGGATTATTTTTTACTCGGGCGTGGTTCTAGGGAACTTCTTACCTGGAACTACTTTGGAGGCTATTTAAACCACGCCCGAACAACAGCACACGCTTCGCGTTATTCTGCATCCAGCAGCGTAACGCTCACCATGCCTGCAGTCTGTATCCAGTGTTCTGCCACGCCCGCCTCGAATCTGGAGCTCCTAAAACCAAGAGGAACGAAAAGGACAAGATTAGAAAACGAACTATTTCGAATTCCTCACCTGATTTCTGATCCATCTTGCCTCTGGACCTGAAAAGAACATCATTTCTGTATGCATCGCATCTCCAGCTGCAGCGCCGCACCATACTCACCAATCCTCGCAGCATCTTTCGATTCGGCGCTGCCTCCATCATTTCTTCGCCGAACTCTGGCACCTGAGGGACAAAAGAAAACAACAAGGTGAGCCGAGAAACCCAACATATAAAACACTTATCATCATAGACTTGCCTGATTACCACCGAGGCATTATTCTATAACTCTCCACATCTTTTATAACTCTCCACACCTGCAAAGGGAGAGAAAACAACACGTTAAACACCGGCAACATTTACCGGACGGCGTCGGGTAATACAGACTCTTACCTGAGCGCCACCAATTGCCACAAGGGGTATCTTCTCACGATCTTAGTTGCAAGACAAGGAAGGAAGGGGGGAACAAGAGTGAATCATCGGACATATTGAACTCTATGAACTTGATACTTACCGAACCTTGCCAGGAACCTCGGAGTCCATACTCTCCGGAACTCTCCCACGCCTTCAAACCAGTGAAGTAACTGGCATCAACGTGCCCCTGCAATCCACGCAGGATGGAGAGCTCATCATTTAAAAACATAAGGTGAGGTTCCTAAAACGGGATATCGGAGGTTACAAGAAGGGAGAACGAGAACAGTGGGAGGGGGCTATCACTCATATCCACGGGTGGCTAAATCCCTTTCTCCACTTGCAGGAGAATACTTCTACGGATCAAGCAGACGAGATTAGGCAGGCCACTCCAGACAGTCATCTCGGCACTACACATCACGTTGGTGGAGACCGCAGCTGTCCGGGTCCAATCGACGCCCCTGTGGGAACCAGGTGAGCGTAACAGGTACGTGGATGATACTCCACCGGAGCCCGAAATAGTTGAAGGACAACCAGAATACGAAGTAAAAAGGATCCTAGACTCTAAGATGGTCCGGTCCAAGTGATACTACCTTATAGACTGGAAAGGTTATGGACCCCAAGATCGGACCTGGGAACCCAGTGAGCATGTCCACGCTCCACAATTAATCAGGCAGTTCCACTGCAATAACCCCACTAAACCAGGGCCAGGGGGGAAACCACCCACGAGAGGAGCCTTGAGGGGGGAGTGCTGTCATGGCCACAGGCCTCCGAACACAAAAACCACACCATCTAGTGATGGGGGCAATGGGTCACTTGACTCACTTATGTCCCTTTTGGACCCATAAACACAGGGGCCCTGGCTGGACTCAGTCCTGGCGCCTTTGAACCTTTGTCGCCAGGCTGATATAGAGATGTGAGCAGGAACACTTTATTTCAGTGCAGGAGTGCTTTTACTTTATTTCAGTGCAGGAGTTTTTATTTTACAAGAACTTTCCAGGAGCTGAAAGCCTGTATTCCAGAGAACATCCTCATGTGCTGACTCATCAGGTGTGGCTCCCTAGGCCTGGTCTTCATGTGCTGACTCATCGGGTGTGGCAGGGTGTGTCAGGCAGGCTGAACCTGGTGGGCGTGGCTTCAGAAGCTCAGCTTTATAAGCTGCTCCATCCTTAAGGCCGGTGCTTCGCGTTACTATGCACTTGCGTGCAACATGACGCTCACCGCCGCTTGGACCAGTTTACTTACCTTTGAAACCAGGCGTTCTCCTGCATACTTACCTCCAGGAAATCAGTGCTTCATCGCTTCATCTGCTTACTCGTCTCCTGACATCCAGTGATCTTGATGCCGACACCGCAGCACTGCGCTCCGCATCCGCAAACTCGGACCCTGTGAAGAAGAAAGACAAGGTTATAACATCCGTCCTAGGGTTGCGCCGTATTTGAACCCTGCGCGCCCCCTAATTAACAACTTACCAGATACTGTACCGCTGCAGCTTCGTTCCTCGTTCTCTCCGGCTGCCGCCATAAGCTCTGCAACTTCTGCCAGGCCGGCAACATCACCTGCAAGGGAAGAAAGCAAAAGAGCAAACATCAAAAGCAGAACTGACAGCAATAAAAGACAACAAAATTTACAATACAACAAAAACAGACGAGGAAAGACAAAGGCAAACAGTAACACTTACCTGAAGTATAGTGGCTTAGTCGCAGCAGGATTGGACTAACACATGCAAGGGACCAGTGAAGGAACTCAGTCCAGATCATACAAGCGCCCCTGACAGAAGCAGCAGGACAGAGGGCTCGCCAAAACTAATCAACAGGTGAGCTTTCCAGGGATAGCGCATTCCACGGGTACCACGGTTTGGGAGAAGGGGTCTGGAAGGGGATCAGGCACACAAGCTGGCATACTCGCGTCCCCTTTTCTCCACGCAGGAGCAGTTCCGAGCAGCATCACCTTTTACCACCAGTCACCACATAAGCACAGAGGGCGAAGTCGGAACCAAGCGACCTCACCCCCAGGAGGGCTGCAACCGTGCCCCAACGCGTCCGCAGAGACCAGGTGAGCGTAACAGTGGGAGAGTGGATAAGATTACCCAAAGAATCGTTAAATGGTGGAGAGGTTGGAGGAGGTAGAGCATAATCATTCCTCGTTGGATACTTGGAGACCCAGATGGATGTGCGCCTTTCGGAACGAAAGGCAGGAGGAGGAGATGACACTCCAAATGGATGACCTCGAGACTCGGGGAAAGTCGAAATAACCTCAGAATTTTCAGGGTTCCGGAGAGACTGAAGCGGACCTTGAGGGGCCAAGGGCAGGAAGGACACTTGCAAGTGAAGGGTTCTAGGAGGAAGCGCATTCCGGGCTCCAGAATGTATAGGAAACTGGGCACTACGCCAGGGGCTGAAACTTAAGCTTGCATTGTACCATGCTCAGATGAGCGGCCTGGAGTTGGAGAGAGGCCTAATACAGGGCGGACCTCGTTGGGGTCTCCTCACGAAAGGTGTGTGTTAAGCATTATATGTTGTAATCTTATGAAGGTTTCGAAGAGGGGATCTGGTAATTGATGGAAGATGAGTTTGGCCTGTTAAGAGTTTATTTATTTTTTTGCGGACGGGGTGGGCGAGGAGGGGCAATCTGATGTGAGAGGTTTGATGGGAATGTGCCTCGTATGGTGCCTAGGTGGTTCTGATCTAACCTGCTATCTTTAACCTGCTATCTTTAACTGAGGGGGATCGGATCCTTGGGGGGAGACGGGGGGGGGGGGAAGGTGGGAGGGGAAGGAGGGCAGCAGGGGGAGGGGGGCTGTTGGTACAGGATCTGTTTTCTCTAGCCTAGAACTTCATGGCACTGCTTATTCTGAACTCTGCATCCCTCACGGATGGCGAGAAACGAGACCCCTTACAGGGATAATGTGATGGCTAAAACTCAAGGGGTTCCCCGAGGGGACACTTTAAAAGTGGGCACCCTAAATGTCAAAGGGTTCAACTCGCCCACAAAAAGGTCTTTAGTAGCAAGGGAGTTCCGGAGATCGGGTCTGGACATAATGTTTCTGCAGGAAACTAGGTTCTCCAGGGGTGAGGAGAGGAGGATCCCGAGTGCGCAGATAGGCAGCCAATACTGGGGCTCGGGCCCACTGAGGAAGGGGCGGGTGGGGATCCTGGTTAACAGATCGCTAAGGATGGAGTTCCCTAAGCCCTGGGCAGACGGTGAGGTTTGGGCCCTGGTGGTTTCAGGCAACATAAGGGGAGTGTGGTTCTCGTATGCAACGTTCTACGCCCCAAACCAGGGCCAGCTCAGGTTTTTGAGGAATGTCATGGCAAATATATTGGTTGAGAGTACGTGCCACCTCATCACCGGAAGGACTTCAATATATGGGCGGATAAGGAGCTTGACAGGCAGACACTACCTGATACGGTACAGGACTTTCCCGGATCAGGACACTGCAAATTCCAGGAAGAATTAGTGGGATACGGGTTGGGAGATATATGGAGACACTTTCACCCCAGTGAGAGGGGATACACTTTTTACTCACCCCCACATGGTACATATACCAGAATATATTACATGTATATATCGAGGGAACTGTGGGAAGAGGCGATGGACTCAGTGATCACCCAGATATCCTGGTCAGACCACGATATGGTCACAGTTGAACTCCAGTGGGGGCAGGGGACGAAGTGGAGGTGCAATGAATTACTATGGAAGGACCCCGTATTTCACACTGAGCTGACTGAGGAAATTAGGGAATTCTTCAAAATGAATCACACGGGGGAGGTTGCACGGGACATTGTGTGGGAGGCGGGAAAGACCACTTGGAGAGGGATTTTAATTAGAAAAGGGGCCAGGAGAAAAAGGGAACAGGCATTAATTGATGGTAGGTTGTGGGAAGAAATCCAAAGGTTGGACAAATTAGCACATGAACTGTCCGGAAGGCGCAAGGAACATTTTGCAGCTGCGAGTGGTAAAAAGGAGGAACTCTGCTTATTGGAATGGGGGAAGATACTCCGAAGCCTCCAGTATTTGAAGCAAAAGTTTGAGAAGGGGGATAATGTCGATGCATTACTGGCGGCTCGTTTGAGGGGCTGAAAGGTGGGTCATGGGGATTGATGGGGTAGACGGGGAAAATGACTCACCGGGCCATGGGATTGCAGAAGCCTTTTATGAGTCACTGTACACTTCAGAGGCCGGCCAGGAAGCTGATGACCATGCCAGTACCTCGCAGGGATCCACCTGACCAAGATCTGTCATACAGATTCAGAGGCACTGAACGCCCCCATAACGGAAGAAGAGGTAAGGAGACCAGTGGGTAGACTTCCAGTGAGTAGGGCCTCCGGGGATGACGGATGCACGACCGGGTTTTATAAGTCCTTTCTCCCCATCATATTACCATTTATGACACAATTGTTCAATGAAATACTAAGTATGGGGAAGGCCCTGGAATAATTCGGGAGGGCACTCATTACAGTGAGACATAAGGAGGGGAGGCACCCCCGGGGATGCGCTTCTTACCACCCGATCTCCCTATTGAACGTAGGTGTGAAAATATACACTCGGATCCTGGTGACCAGATTGGACGGGCATATGCCAATATTAGTCCACCCAGATCAGGTGGGATTCATTAGGGGAAGACAGGGGGCGGATACAATGAGGAAGACCCTTCATATGATTCACGCTTCCCGAGACATGGCGGTGGACCCGACCCTCCTATCACTTGACGCAGATAAGGCGTTTGATAGGGGGGAGTGGAGCTTTCTCATGGCTGTCCTCATCAAATTCAGTATTGGGGGAACTTGCTCCAGGGCATATTGACCCTCTATTTGTCCCCCAGAGCGAGTGTTATTGTGAATGGGGGATACTCCTGTTTGTTCCAACTGGGTAGAAGAATAAGGCAGGGCTTCCCCATATCACCAATACTGTTTGCACTCTCCCTAGAACCTCTAGCTCTAAGGATTAGGGATGAGCCAGGAGTGGTGGGATTTCTGGTTGGAGGGGTAGAATACAAAATTGCACTCTGCCAACGATATGCTCCTGTATGTTAGGGACTCACTGCCATCTGTACCCGCAGCGCTCTCACTGCTGATTGCAGTATGGCCGGGGGCAGGACTGAAAATGAACAGGCCCAAATCAGTGCTTTTGCCCCTTGATTGGAAAAGAGACGGGGAAATAGATAGGTTCACACCACTGGGTATGCAGATTAGTCTGAATAATATGATATGTTTGGGTATAAATGTCACAAGAACTTGTGGGGAGCTAGTTGAGGCGATCTTTCCCCCTGGTGCACAAAATAAAGGAAGATTTCTCGAAGTGGGGTAAGCTAACGATCTGTTGGCTGGGGCGACTCAATGCAATTAAAATGGTGGTTCTCCACAGGGTTCTTTAAGCATTCCAGATGCTTCCCATTCGCATTCCGGAGGGGTTATTTAGAGAGATTCAGTGCTGTATCTAACGGTTCCTCTTGGCAGGGGGGAAAAGGCATGGATCCCCAGAGATACACTGATTTTACCCAAAGAGAAAGGTGGGGTGGGCCTCTCAGACATGAAACTATTTTATCAGGCGGCGCAGCTAAGAGTAATCATACCTCATCTCCGATCTCAGAGGCACCTTCAGTGGATTGTGTTCGATAATTTGCTGCTCCACCCTGCTACGGTGGGCAAAAGGGTATGGATCCCTAGAAACAGAATCCCAATGAGGATCTGTGATCACCCTATTGTGGGTACCTTGTGGGATATTTGGCAACAAGCGGGGGACATGAAGGGGGTCACCACATGGCCCTCCCCACTGGGACATCTATGGGTCCCGGGGGTGCGGGACATACCAAACCCTGAAAGATTCCAGAAATGGTATGAAGCTGGACTCGAGAGGATAGGCCAACTCTGGAGGGTAGGTACCTTTTGTCACCATAACTGAGCTGGAGGACTCACTGGGAATAGGTAAACTATCTGTATTCACCTACCTACAGTCGAAAGGGGCCCTCAACGGGACACAACTGAGGGAAAAGATACAAAGGAACCTCACGCCCTTTGAATCGCTCCTGGATAAAAGGAACGAAATGAAGGGGTTGATCTCGGCTATGTATGGGACTTTTGCCGGGCGGGGTGAGGGCGCCATCGATAAACTGAGACGCAACCTTGGAATTGACATTGAAACTGACCTATTGTATAAATTGTGCAGGGGCGTAGTGCAGACATCCATCTCTTGCCAATATAAACTCCATTCCATTAAGCTACTCCATAGATGGGAGTACGACCCAGTAAGACGCTGTAGGACGTCCCCTAATACAAGTCCCAAGTGTTGGAGGAGGTGTGGGAGAAATTTTGATTGGCATATGTGGTGGGACTGCCTACGGGTGCAGGTTTTTTGGGATGAGGTCCTGGGGTGTATAAAAGACTTAGGGGGTCATTCGACCCTGGCGGTAGGGAGTTAACGGCACCGGTAAGGATGCCGGTGCCGTTAACCCCCTTCTGCCCTATTACAAAGTCCCTTAGCGGGGTCCCACCAGGACCGGCTGGTTTTACCAGCCTGTCTTAGCGGGACCCGTTAAGGGACCATGGAGCTAATAGCTCCTTCCCCATCCCATTGAGCCCTATGGGGGCTCAAATGGAAATGGGGAATGGTTTTCGAAAAAATGGGGATTTACCGGGTCCGCATAGGTCGGAATGTCCCGGTAAGTCCCCATTCCAACACCACGGACCCCGACCCGAGTTTGGAGGCAGCCATGGTGCTAATAGCACCATGGCTGCCTTCAAACTTGGAATGACCCGCTTAGACGGCATAGCCCGGATGAAGTCTCCCCTTTTGGTTCTGTTTGGGCTAGAGGAGGAGGAGGAGGAACATATGAGGCTCCCCAAAGTGGCCGCTTCACTGCTTCTGGCTGGAAGGGCATGTTTTGCGACCAGATGGAAGTCTGAGACCCTCCCTTGTAAGAGTGAGTGGATTAATGTAGCTAGGAACTTGTATGTAATGGCGAGAATTACGGCGGGGCTTCATGGCCTGGTGGGCCCTTTTGAGATGGAATGGTCCGAATTCATTGAGAAACATGTTAATCAGACTCTGTAGCTCACGTGTGTAAGATCTTGGGACGTCTGGAGGGGGGCAGGTGGAAATGTGACCATATAAGAACCTCTTGTATCAGGGAATATTTTATGTGGTCTATTAAGGGGGTGCTCACTAAGGAGGAAAAGTCAAATTGCGGATATGACCCATCGAGGGGTTGATGTGAAAGGAGGGACTACAATGCGGACTCAAAGACTTTACATTTTGATAAGTAATATGCCTGGAAGAGCATAGCAGTGACACTTGTGAATAATGGAGAAGTACCAAGGGAGGGGAGTGGATGGATTGAGGGGTGGGGGTGGGGAGCCACTTGCAGTTGTTGCATGTTTTGGGCCCTTCGGGGCTCTTGTCTATACCAGAACCTTTGGATGGTGCATTATACATTGTATTGTGGTTGAAAATTCTAATTTGAAGAAAAATAAACATATTTTTCCTTGCATATAAAATACTCCCATTGGAAATTGGACTTAAATTTTTACTCCCTAAAAAATAATTTTACTCCCACTTCAACATCTTATCTGGAGCACTGGTTTCATCCAATGAAGCCATGACATCTCCCTGGTAGTTGTCTCCTCCCATGTGATCCTCCCTCATAGAACCGTCCCCAGGGTCAAGAACAGGTAGCTGCTGCCGTCCCCAGGCCACATGGGAGGAGGTTCCCACCGGGGTATCCGTGTTGACTCCATTGGATTCATCACACTGTGATGGGGCTGCTCCTGTGTTCGCTGCTGTACAATCACGTGTTGCCACCTGACCTTGGTGACCCTCAATGGATCTCATCTTCTTCGTGTCCCTGAGGTGTCCTGGGGTTGGCCCTCCTGCAGAAGTCTTCCATTGCCTTCATTAGGCTCTTCAACTGAAAGCTGTAGATCAGACAGAAACGCAACACATCCAGAATTGGTCTGCAAAGTGGGTGTTAGGTGAGAGTTTCCTGGCTGTAGCCAGAAGGCTCATGCTCAGTGTCTGCCTAGGACTGTTCCCCTGTAATCAGGGATGTGCCGCACAATTTTCTACATGCATTGCGATAGCCATGTGTGAATTTGTCTTTTCCGCTAACATCAATGGTGCTAGTAGACAAGCATTGTGCCTCAAGCAGTTATGTTGCTTTAAATGGAACCAGAGAGACAAATGTGTCTGTAATGCCTGAGGAGTGAGACATAGATGGATCCTAAAACCGTGTCACACAATTATATAAGGAACAAGCTTGAATGGCATATAGTTAACTTAAATGTATAGAGTGGGGGAAATGGCATGTGTCACAGGCATCAAGGAAATTGGGTATAACCCAGGACAGTCCCTAGGAAGTAGTAGTAGAATACCTATATCCTGACATCAGATGGGGGTGGGAGCTAAACATGTTGGAGATAGAGAAGATGATTTTGTGAGCAAGTGTATATGTGCTAACCAACTAAAATAAATATTAACTGTTCATACCAAACGCAGAGGATGTTCAGAAATCCCACAATTCACTAAGGCTCTGCAATGCATTGGCCACACACTTCACTGCAAAAACTCAGGACATCCTGAGCACTTCTTTCCACTTCTCCTCTCCCCATCCTCCTGCCACCTATGGCCACCCATCCCCCTTCTGTCTTTCTCTCCTATCACATCCAATGAGGCTAGAGGTGTCCGCTCTATGAAGGTCTCCTCCAAACAGGTCTCCCCATGTTCTTCCAAAACCATTAAGGACAATATCGGCTCCCTTTCCCCTGTACTTGCTGATTCCTGCAATCATTCCTTTGCTACCGGGTCTTTCCCTTTTTCCCTTGAGCACTCTCTTGTGCACCCCCTCCTAAAAAAAACTCTGCCGACCCCTCTTGTCTGGCTAATTACCACCCCAACTCTATCACTCGCTTCCTTGGGAAACTCCTGGAGAAGCTGGTCTTCGACTAACTGACCCAGCACACTGAGCTTGTTGGTTGCTTACACGGACATTAATCTGGATTCCGAGCATCCAGAGGCATGGAAACTCCTCTCCTGAACATCCATGAAGAACTGCTTGCATTTCTCAATTCTAACTCTCCTGCTGTTCTCATCCTACTTATTTATTTATGTATTGTTTATTTGTATAGCGCCTATACACAGAAAAGTATTTCAAGGCGCTAAGGAGGTGGGGGGGAGTGGCAGTGGGAAAAAACAAATAATTCAGAGCCCTGGACTTTCTGAATGATACAGTCCTGCACAGCGCAGGGTAAGTGCAGGAATATGTGCAACTAATACATATAACCCTGAAGATAACTCTTCTCTTTCCTGTCAGATGACCGTCCTTAGTTTTTCCAAATGCCTTACACAAATAGAGTAAAGGCAGTAGGGGGGAGGGTAGAACAGACAGGCTACTATACAAGGCAAGATAATGTGGACCATGCAAATATATAGTGGTGTGACATAAAAACAGTGAAGGGGGGGTGGATGGGTGAGAGGGGAAGGGTTATGAATTTAGGAAAGGTAGACTACTGTGCATTTCTGTGCTCTGACTAGTTTAGGCAGTTTAAGGTAAGGAAATGGGCAAGTAGGGTGGAGGGGATAAGAACATAAGAGGGACAGTACACCAAAAATACACAGAGGATAGAAGGAGGATAGGAGAAGAGAGTGCTAACAGAGAGGGTGATGTAGGATGGAAGGGGAGGGGAGGAGGTGAAACAGAGGGCAGGCAGTAGTGTCTGCAGATGGCATAGCTAAATTCGATTTTTAGGCAGGACAAAATGAAAACACATGTAGCAACGTGGCACAGCTAAATTTGATTTATAGGCAGGGCAAGGTGAAACACATGTAGTAACAGGGTCTGGGTATCTCGGAGCGGGCACTGGACTGGGTGACCTCCTTTCTCAACGACCGTCCCTCCCAGGTTATTCTGGACTCTATCTTCTATCCTATCTCTTCTCTCTTAACTCTTTCACCACCTGTGGCGTTACCCAGGGATCCAACATTACTCCCTGGCTCTTTAATATCTATCTTGCTCCTATGAAAAACCAGAGGGTGTTTTACAACCGAGTCCCCGGGAATCCCGTACTCAGGTGGCCAGGGAAAGGCCATTGCTTTTGGATCCCGACCCTGGGGGTGGACAAGCAAGGGAGGATCACCTGGGTATGCAGTCTTCCGGGAGTGGGGGAGAAGCACATGATGGTGATACATGGTATCCCCCTTTTCCCACAACAAATCAAACCCCTATGTCTAACTATTTGATGGGAAACTACAGCTCCCATAATTCCTCCCCACTTCACACTGACTACACTACTAAGATGAGGAATGAAGCCAGGAAGATTATCTCTCATGACTTGCAATGGTCCTGTCCGTTTAATGAGATCAGGCAGAGTCAGGCACGTAATCCTAACTATACACACCTGCCACTTGTTAGCACTAACTGTCAGGATAAAAGGTGGCGCGCACAGACACACTCTGAGCGAGGCTTGGTATGAGAAAGAGCAGCTCTTCCAGGGCTGATACGAATCAGGCTATGGAAGTTGGAAGGCCAAGGGGCTGTTTGGCATTTGCGTAGAACGAGAGCGAGGCAGGCGAGAATTCCATACTTTCGGAAAGCCGTAAGCGTTCCAAGACCGACGGAAGGATTTACCTTCAAAGTGCTTCAAGGAGGCCCACTCCCCTCTATGGTGAACAAAGAAGTTGGGGAGGAGCAGAGGAGGTACTGGTAGGTGCCTTAACTGCTACATGAAAGGCGGCGAAGAAAGAAACCCAATTAACACGACCAGTGAGTTATCAAAGTCAACAATGGCCCAGTTTTGTTAAAAGCAAGTGAAACTGTAGCAAGAGTTGAAGGCTGCCTGTGTACTGATAAACGCGTAATGAAAAAGACAATCGCTGAACTTTAATGAGAATATACAAAGTAACAGAGTGATCCTGCAAGGTGAATGCGCACATTCAAAAGTCTCTGTAAAGTGTTTGAAGTTGTGATAAATCGGGAAGCGAATTAAAGAAAGTAACCGCGATGATGAATAAAAGTTGATTGAATGGAAAACTGAAATATATGAACGTTTATACGCCAAGAGGGCATAGTATGACCTTTAAGCACACCAAGAGGGCAAAAGGAAAGAAAGGATCATTCCAAGGAACTACAAGTACCAAGAAGCGTTAGTGTTGAGAATTGATGAAGATTGTTAATTTGGTTAAAGAGTGGTCGAAGTGGTCCTTAGGAGGTCTATGTAAACTCCCTGCAGTTTTCGAAAGTGAAAGTAAAGTAAGGTGAAAGTTGTATGGAACTGACTTGGGAAAGGGAACCCCCACATAGAGAAGAGAGTTTGAGTCCGGCGGAGGAAGACCCATGTGGCAAAGTAAAAGTGAAGTATGAAAAGAAAGACAGGCTCGAGCCCAGCGTAGGGAAGCCTGTGTTGAACTGTGGTAAAGTACAAGAATTTGTTGAACTGTCAAAAGCTTGAAGCCCAAGCCTGAACTGTTGAATTGTACCAGTAAGCCAAAGTGTGCCAGATTGATAGAACTGTGCCAGCCACCTATCACTTTAAGAAACTCTCGAGACCCTGTGTTTCTGAACGTGGGGAAGGGAGTTGTTACCTAAGCCATTCTGACATATCTTTTGAGAGATTGAGCCTCATTACAAGTTTGCCGGTCTGGAAAAATGGTGCCGGTAAGCTTACCAGTGCCGTTGTTTCCGGACCGGCAAACTACGAGTCTGCTGGCGGGTGCCGTTCCGCCCGCCAGGCCTGACCCTGGTGGGCACAACGGCACCCACCAGCAGACTTTCACGGAAGCACCGTAACGGTGCCGCTGCTTCCGTGGTCCCCATTCCCGTGGGGATCAACATTTTACCAGCGCCTGACTTACCGGACCACCGGAACTGTAATGCCTTGGTTATTCCGGCAAGTCAAGCGCCTGTAAATCATTATGGGTCCGGCGGCTACCTGCCGGTTTTTCCAGCACGGTTTCCGCCTCACTCGTAATGAAGCCAACTATTTTTCTTTTAAATATTCCCTTTACACATTGGTCATATAAGAAAGAGGGCAAGGTTAGTTTATTTTAGTATAGGCCTTTTTTATTTTGACTAGACTGACTTGGACTTGTTATTGTTTGTTATTGATTTAATGGTCGAGACTACTCCCATTCTAGAGTTAGGGCCAGTTAGGAATGATCCCAACCTTACTAAAACACAAAATAAAGGTTTTTGAAACTTGCATCTATTATGCTGCATCTGCTATTGATACCATGCCTTCCTCACACTCTGCTTGTACATCTAATTTCCACCTTCTCCCCTAATTTCCAGTGTTATGCAGATGACACGCAACTCTTCTTCAAACTACCCTATTATCCTGTCCTTACTTCCTCCATCATTCCTGACTGCCTATCTTCCATCCAGTCCTGGTGTACCTCCAATGATCTCTGTCTCAACGACAGCAATACTGAGAGCCTACCCATTTGGACTCCTGCTCCCTCTTTCTTCCCCTCACTCTGGCCACCCTCTATGGGCTCCCCCTTCTCCTTCTGAAGCCAGAAACCTTGGAGTCATCTTCGACTCCTCTCTTTCCTCCCTCCCTCACATGCAGGACCTTGCCAAGAAGGCCCACTTTCAACTCTACATCCTCAAAGGAATCCTTCCTTTCCTCACTTTCCCCCAGAAGTTCAATGTCTCCACAGTTCTGGTACTCTAGGCTGGACTACTGCAACAGCCTCTTCCTCAATCTACCCTCTGCCTCTTTACGACCCCTCCAGCTTACCCAGAATAGGGCTGCAAGACTTATCCTTGGCCTTAAACCCAGGGGCCGCATCCCTCCAGCACTAAAATCTCTCCACTGGCTCCCGGTTGCTGCAAGGATGAAATTAAAATCCTTCTGCATCATCCACACGGCTGTCTGTGGCCAGGGACCACACTATCTACAACTGTCTGTCACCAAATACTCTCCCTCCAGATTTTTACGCTCCTCCAGTGCCAAGCTTGTGGCCGATCTCTTTCCTCGGCTGGCTCCCTCCTCTGGAACAGCCTCCCCCTTCCTCTCCGTCTTGTGCCGGACCTCCTCAAATGATGGAAGCTCCTCAAGACTTCCCTTTTCACCTCCTCCTTCCCCATCTCCATTCCTTGCTAATCCCGTAGTTGCTTATATTGGTGACCAGGGCCCTTATGTGTCCTTCTGGGCCCTGGCCTCCACCCCTCACCCCAATAGCATTCAGCTTAAGCCCACTCGCAGCACTTGCTGCTGGGTCCCCACTGGCTTGTGCTATCTCACATGCCTGCACTTATTGCTTTTGTCAGTTGGCCACTCTTTCCAAGTGATCTCTGCCTGGCACTTAACAGTTGCTTGCAATTTAATTTATTCCCTAGCACTTCCCTTCGTGGCACTCCTAAACACTTACCCTCCCAATCCCTCCCCCCCCCGCCCTCTCGCTCTGCACTTGCACGTTCTGAATGCTCACAAAGCCTAGTAGGACCGCATCTTTCTTTCTTCATTGTTATTATAATTGCCTTCCATTCCCATGTTCCCTGCCCGTTGCCTTGTGGGTGCTTTGAAACACAATTTACTTGATGTATGAGCACCTTAAAAATGCACAATAAACAAATAAATACAAGTTCTATCACTGCAATGAATAGAACGTCTACAGTGTATGTATATGTTTAGTTTACAGGAGAGTAAATAATAACATCTCCCTGGGGTTTCCTATGTCTGCCTGGGTTGAACCTGGCAGAACCTGCATTGCAACATTGTTTTGAGTCCAAATTACTAATCCCTGTGTGCTAACGGATATAGAGTGGGATGGAGCGTTAAAATGAAATGGCGACCATTGCAAGGCATCAATGCTCTTGCCCTAACAGTTGGAGAGATTATGTGTCCAGTTACACACCTGCATGTGGCTAAGTATCATGGGCACCATTAGTGCTCAGGCTCATCCATTAAGTTAAATTCAATCTTCTTCCACCAGAACCTTCCTCTGAGTGCAACACAGGCACTGGAGGGACAATATGGGAGACTTGGAGTACTGTAACGCCTGCCCACTCACTGCTATACACGATAATGGAGAGCCAAGTACAGGGGTTTGCCGCACCTTACTGTTTGAGGATCTCTGTAACAGCACTTGATTTTGGAGCAAATTAATTGATTTTGAGATGTTGTTAGAGCTACCTTTCCTGTGTATATGGGTAAATACTGTTCTGTCTGATGGCTGCTAACACCCTTTCTTTGCTTTTCTAATCTAGCCATGCTGAGATTGAAGAAATTCAGAATCTGGCTAATGCACACAGTCTTGAGGTCATACCCCTTGTCCAGACCTTCGGACATCTGGAGGCAAGTATTGTATATCTTTAGGGCTGTTAGCCTCCAGAGGGCATAAGGTACCTCAGCACAGTCTTTTGGACACGCAGTTAACTGTCTATCTTCTTTTTAACACATCTCATAGACAACTGTTTATCATCCTTGTGCTGTTTTGAGACATCCTTTGATGTTGCATAGTAATACAAATACTTGTGTAGTGTAGATGTGTCGTGTATGCTTCATAATGCATCATCTAGAGTATTCTGTCCAATTCTTGCCGTCCACAAAGTCACTTAATGTTCTGAAAACTAGTTTGAGAGCCAAATGTAATGTTAGATAGGGTTTATAGAACTTGAGAAAATCCAATTATTTCCGATGGTACAGTGTCAATAGTAAAGATACATGGCTACAGTAATGTGCAGCTGTCAAACTGGGGACAGCACAAGTCACGGTTAGCTTCAGTGACTGAGGCAGGTTTCAGTGCACGCAGGGGCAATGGCATACCCATGGGGCACCAGTGATTCAGTGCTTTTTCACCTCTTCATAAAATTGTGTCTATATCCTAGAAATCATTTTAACACAGTGTTGGAGTGTCATGGTTTCTATGCTTCATAACGTGTGTTTAGAATTGATAGAATTTACTAATCGTTTCCATTAAGCTGTGCTTTTCCTGCACTGCTTTTTCTCACTTAAGCCCCCTGACTGCCTCTCATCTTTCATCTTCCCACCTGCGCGTTTCCCTTCTCTGGTGCCTTTCCCATCCCTGCACCATAATCTCTCCCTACATTCCCCTCTCTCCCCTGTGGTTTTTCCATTACACCATCCCTTTCTGTGCTCTCGTTTCTCCATAACACCTGTGTTCCTCAGTGCTCCTTTATACCTGTTTCTGAGGTTCTCGACTCTGCATACTCTTTTCTACCATGCACACTTGAATGGCTACACTTTTCAATAGTATGTAACACTTTCTTCTGCACTCTAGTCCCTTATTCCTCTATACATTCCTTATTCCTCTATACATTTCTCCCTGCACCCATTTTACTTGTGCTCTCCACTCTTCTGCATCCTCTCTCTACTTTTTGTGCATTGCGTGCACAAACACACTCCTCACTCCCTTTATGCCCAGCGCACATTCACATCTTGCTCACTCTTCTCTCTTTTACTCAGCCTGCTACAGCCCTCTTTGTCCTCTTATGCCTGTAACTTGTGCCTGATCGCACCTCTATCTTCTCTTGTGCATTTT
The DNA here is from genome assembly GCF_040938575.1 of Ambystoma mexicanum. Lineage (NCBI taxonomy): Eukaryota > Metazoa > Chordata > Amphibia > Caudata > Ambystomatidae > Ambystoma > Ambystoma mexicanum. The sequence goes on along the minus strand of NC_090926.1, from coordinate 692,300,701 downwards.
TAGTTTCTCCCTTTACCCCACTCTCTTTGATCTACAAATTATCCTCCGCACCCAGTGTTTTATGAGTGATCAAAATATTTGGCGCAGAGCTCCATGAAGAGTCAGGGAGAGTGCTCCTTGAAGAGTCAGGAAAGGCTGATGCTGCAAGAAGGGAAGGCTTGTGGCTGTGTCAACCATAATTTATCAGGATGTTGTTAAGCTTCATGATGTCAGTGGGCCAACCCTGCAGCACGTTCATATATGAAACCATTTTCTACGCACATTCAGTAGTCCTAGTGTTCTGATTACAAATCATGCTCTGTATAAATGACCCTTCAAGTAAGAAAGGGATCTTGCTTGTAGCCTAACAGCCACTACAAAGCAAACTGCCCTTTGCACTTTCAGGCAGAAGAGAATGCCCATTCTTTAACTTTATATATAGCCCTAGTGCTTCTAGTGGTCACCATTTAATACATTTCCGATATAGCCACATACATTGCAAGTGAACTTAAGCACCCAGAGATCGGTCGATGCCCCAGATGTACACTTGTTCATGTGGGGAATCAAGGCTGCTAGGTTTCCTGCATACACATTCAATAACGCCCACCCCAACTTAACATATGTATTATAGGGCAAGGTGAAACCACTGTACATAGACATTTCCCAAAATTCTATTGCTAACAACTTTTGGCTCACTGCATGTATTTGGATGATATTTTCCCAAATAAAATGTCATGTTCCCCCACCCCCAAATTGGAAATTTTGGGAAAGATTTATTAAAAAATAAAAAGTTAATAAGAAAAAATGCTGTTTTTGGCCTACTCCCATTTATTTTCCCATCGAGAAAAAGTGCAATTTGTGGGAAGCTGTAAAGTAGAAATTGCTGGATGCATTTGGACCAAATGAAAAACAACTTGGCCACAAAGCGTTGACTTTATTTCCTTGACTGGTTTGGAGAAAATTCGTCCAATAGTTTTAAAAATATTGAACGGAGAAGGCCGGGGGTGGCCCCTGATCCAAAAACATGTATATATCTTCCATGGTTGCTGCAGAGAGTCTTTTCAGAAATGAAAAGTCAACATTTATTTTGCTTGAGGAAGCCAAAAATGAAAAGTGCCCAAAAGGTTATTCAGTGGAGGAAAAGGGTTGTAATCACATTAGGCTAGAGGTGGGGAGGGGGAAGTAGGGACACCATGAGAAGTTTAGTGGTTTGGGGAGCCATTTACAGTTAGACCATTTTCGTCTAATCGGGGGCGTACCAGGGGAATCCTGTGAGAGTCCTGCCGCAGGACAAACCAAAGAATAATAAGGGGTAATGGGAGTGGGGCAGGGATGGAAAAAGCAATTGAGTTTGGGGGACCAAAGAAGGAGGAGGGGGCACATGTTGATGCCTGTGAGGATGGGAATGAGTTTTTGATTTTAGCGCATTAATACCAGGGGAATCTTGCAAGAATCAGATTGCTGTTGCCATTATCAGGGGAACACCCATGGAATCTCGTGAGAATGGATTGTGAAAAAATAAGACATTTTACTCCTGGTGTGATCACATTTGTTAGGCACGGGCAATGGGTCTTTGTGGCATATGCACTGGCTAGTGGGCCCAAAGAAACTTATTGGTGCAACATGTACAGTGGCCAAGGTCAAGGCCATGGCTAGTGGGCGCCAAAGAACCTATAGTATTACAAAACCCTTGAAAAGAAGAGATTTTTTTTTTAGTTGAGAGAGTTACGGTGTTGAGATTTAATGCAACAAAACCTGTGAAATTCAGCACTCGCAATTCAAGCAAGTCCACCATAACTATGCGCCCAATGTTGCGCAGCATATGACCATAATGATAACACCACTGATGGTGTCACTAATAACATCATACTTGACATCACTGATGAGATCAATAATTACATCATATATGACATTACTAATTAAATATGTTAGAATATTTTTGTTGACCTTTTTTAAAACATATTTTATTGTGTTACACTTAACACTTAATCGAACAAACAAAGCTGTTTCATTGTTATGTTGGACAAACTAAATGTAAATTGTGTTGATTATTATCTAAACATAAATTACATTGTATTATAAAAAGCACAAATGCAATAAACACAAATGATAGAACATCAATAACAACATGACATGGAACAGTAGACTGGTAAAGAGTTATGATATGATTACGTATTGTGACAAACCCGAGGGTATCGTCCCTTCTTTTAAGGGAGAGAACACTCTTCCCCTATGGGTAGAACAGGGCATTGCAAAGTTTACGCAACTTTCCCTTCAATACACCAATACACATAAACCATTATCCATATGTAAATTGGAACCTGCTACTTATGTGAGAACCACTGAGATGAAGAGGCCCCAGGGGGATGAAAGAGAAAGACATGAGAACTCTAACCAATGCTCTAGTCGTGAAAAGTAATTCGAGAATAAATGGAGAAGGATGAGATGTAGAATGAAGAAGAAGAGGAAGAAGAAGAAGAAGTAGTAGTAGTAGCAGAAGCTGTGGAAGACGAAGAGGGAAACTGAGATGGAGAAATCGAAGGAAAATTGGCAAACGGACTGTAAAGTGCTTGCATGAGCAGGGGACGTTGAAACGGGTGGAGGACTGAAGCGTGAAGAGCGAGAAAACCACCAACGCAATTCTAGACCCCAACGCCTCACCGATATGTGGGTAGGGTGGGTGTCCGAGCAGGCCCGTTGAGCTCTGTAACTGATTTGTGGTCCGAGAGGAAGGTGAAAGACAGTGGGAGGCAGTGCAAGGGTAACATGACATGCGGGAGCCTGGGCCCGAGTTCAGAGGGTGACCAGTGCACAGAGCAGTCAGGTGCATCAGCCAGAAGCGAAAAGGATGGTCTTGAGTTGTTTACATGTTTGAGAGAGGCAGGGAAGCTGTTCCAGAGAGAGACCCCTGCAGAGGAGATAGATCTGTCCCCAACTCTCTGCTTGGAGAAGCGTCTGACCCTCAGAGAGATGGAGGTGGATGAGCGGAGAGCTTGAGAAGTAAGGTGTTTTGAAAGAGAAAGTTGGAGGTAGAGCAGCCTCAGGCCCCAGAAAGCCATGTGGATAATGCAGAGGGTCTTGAACTTGATCCTTGCAGCCACAGGGAGCCAGTGAAGAGATTTCATAGTTGGAGAGATACGATCCCTGGGCTTGAGGTCAAGGACAAGTCTCGCAGTCCTGTTCTGGATAACTTGTAAAGGTCGAAGAATAGAGGCAGATTTAGAAAGGGGCTGCTGCAATAGTCCAGCCTACAGAACACAGAGCTCTGGAGACAGTGAGCTTCTGGGGGAAAGTGAGAAAACAAAGGTACTGGCCTGGCGCAGAGTGAACTCTGGGACTAGAGGCAACGCTGCCTAGGGAAGGAACGGAGTTAAATCAAACCCTGAAGAAACACCTCAGCAAACGCCACTTAACCAAGGCTCTCCACAGTGGTTCTAGTAAGTAGTGCTGGGTCGGAGAGTAAACCCAGCCTAATGGGAAACCCATCAAGGGTGTAAAAAGGTGTGCTGAAGAGCGTTACTCTTCCTCATCCCAGTGGATAGACAGAAAATGCTTGGCAGGAGAGTAAAGCAAGTTTACCATAAACAGGAAAGAAGGAGGGAGAAAAATAATACCCCTATAAAATCAGGGACATAGCTGAACTGAGAAAAGAAGACAAAACACCTCCAAGAAAAGACTACCAAGAAAAGGCGAGTATTTTCTTGACATTATTTTTCTAAACTTGAAGTAGGAGTTTTTGGAAAACTCTGTATCCTCTGGAACTATTGGATATTATCATTTTACATCATTTTATGACCAGCGAGGCTGGGAACTTTTCTGTTGATTGAAACCACAAAGAACATTGGTTATTTGAAGTACAGTGTCTTATATTGTTTGTGTTTTTGGACACAATGGTGACTGACTTTTTAGTTTGACTTCCTGACAGTTTCACTAGTTTCTTTTGAGGCAGGGAAACGCCTCTTAGCTTTAGGGATAGAAAGGCATTTTTCCAACTGTTTTTTTGTTAATAGAAATATATACACGAAAGCATGTCACCGTTGTGTCAGAGTCATACTTCTGCTCCCTCACAGTGTGGAGCATTCATTTGTATTAGCTCTCAGGTGGGCAGAACAACCAATCAGGTGGCTTGGATCATGGGCTAAATATACTGATCTAAATCTGCGTTTCATGCAACCTTAGAAATGCTTCCCCCGCACTGCTATCTTATCCCCCCACCCACCCTTCCCTTCCCTGCAAATGTCTCGTCCGTCCCATCCCCAGCCTCACTTACCTGCTTACTTCACTGGTGGCTGCACCCGTCGCCTCTGCTGCTGCCACACTGTAGCCGCCATAGAAATGGAAGAGGGTCTCTGTATGGAGTCATGCCTTCCTGATCCATGGAGGCCATCTTTAGTAAGTATTTTGATTCAATGAAAGGCAGGCTGCGAGGCGTGCCATTCATTCAATCAAAATACTTTGCTCTTAACACCCCGGGTTTCCGGATTAAAAACCCTGTGGGTGCTAATAGCAATAACACCTGATCTCTTGGGTTGGATCAGGTGGTAAACGCACTGGGCCCATCAGTAAGGTCTCGCACTGTACCTTGGGCCTGGGCCATTAACCAATCCAGATTGGGTATTATTACTAAAGTACTGATAAACTTATACAATTTAAAATAAAAATATGTAACTTTATACAAATTGTTTGAATATCACGTATTAGTAAGCAATCACAATACATCATTGCAGGGAAGGTACCTGATTCGGGTAAATCTACTTCAGGTATTTCAAACATAATATATAAGTATATGTAGTAGTAAAAAAAAATAGATAGACGTAGAAGCATGTTTAATAGTAAGTGTAATGACAATACTTAATGTTCACATTTAAACGTACAGTTCTCCTTACTGTAATAACATTACATGAACACATTCTTTTCTAAATGACAATGTTGTAATTATTGATCACGTCAGTGATGTCACATATGATGTAATTAGTGATGTCACCATTAATGTCATCATTGCATTCATACGCTGAGCAACTGGGGGTGCATAGTTAAGGTGGACTTGCTCGAAATGCGACTTCTGAATTTCAGGTGTTTCACAGCTGTCCCCAGCATCTGCTTACATATGACCACCTTTCTAACCCTCAGCCATAGCTGCATGGCCTATCTTCCACACGACATTCTCTGCACCTCTTACTGCGCTGCTACAACAGTTTTAAGATGGATTTCCAAAATCCACCATAGGAGGTGGATTTTGGGAGGCTAACCTATTATGGTGAACAGAAAAGATACTGAAGTCTTGCCAAACTCAATTAAGTTAGGTAGCAGAGTTGTAAGGCTTAGAACTAAGAGGGGAGTGAGAGTGGTATAGGGGTATCATTTGACCCATACAGAGCACGTCCACTAATTCCAGTTAGACAGACTGGTAAGTTAAAATCCACACTAATCAATGAAACCTCTAGGCAAATATTGTCACACACTTACTATAAAATACATATATACATACATTTTTGTGAATAGAAAAGCATATGATTCAAGAAGAGATAGGATTTTGAGTCCATGTAACCCTATGGAGGATAGGTGTGGGACGTAACTGGTGTTTTGACTTACCTCCCCACCCCCCGTTACTTCAATTTCTCCAGAGACTTCTGCTGAGGTTCCATATTCCATTGGGAGCACTTTCTCCTGTGCTTGGTCCAGTTGAGGTAGACCCAGGGGTGGCGGGTGCAGAGGTCACGTTCAGGTTGTGAAACTTAGGCCTTTTTTCCCCTTTTTCGGATTCTCAGACTTCGGTGTGTTTTACTCCTGTTTTAGAGTTGCACTGTAAGATTATTTAAAATCTGATTGTCTGTCGTCCTATCCTATTGTTCAACTTGTGTCGCCTCACTGTCTCCTCTGCTTGCACCCTGCCCTTGTCCTTCCCTAGTTTTCTCCCCTCCCTCTCTCTTCCTTTCTCTCCTCTTTATACCTACTCTATGGTGCTCTCTGTCTCTCCTATCTTTCCTAACTGCTTCTCTATCGACTATCCTGCTCTCCTCATTTAATCTGGTAGGAAGAAGTTTAAAAAGGACATCCTGGTCTCCAACCCAGGCCTCCCTATCGCTGACACCTATACCAGTGCCTACCCCAGGCACACTTTCACCGACATCCTCTTTGTCGTTCCCTCAGCAGACCAATGGACCATACATATAGTCTCTGTGCTCTCTCCTTTCTTTTCTTCTTCCATTAATGGTGGCACCCGGTGGGATGTCCTCCTGGCCTCCTTCCACTCCTCCAAGGTCATCATTAATATTTATGTGAATGTACCGTCCAAGGCCCTCAGGCCAACCTTCTCCTCTTCGATAGACGCTTCCCGCACCTCATCAATTTCCTTTCTTTTCCTGCCGTCCCCCCTCCACGGCTTTCCCGCCTCCCTCTGCTGCCTCCTCCTTGGCTACCTTGCCCTCTCCCCCTTCCCTTTCTGCCCCCCCCACAGGGCGTACTTCTGATATGTACCCTTCCCCGGAAGTCTTTCAAGAATGGCAACCTTCTCCATATTGCCACTCTTAACTCTCGCTCAGCTGTCAAACACTCCTCCGACATCTGCTGCCTACTGGAGGAATTTGACCTCGATGTCCTCAGTCTCACCGAGACATGGTTCACGGCCAGCTCTGTCACGAGTTTTGACACTCTCCTCCCTGATGGCTACAAGATCCTCTCTGCGCCCAGGTCCAATCGATCCGGTGGGGGTGTAGCCCTGATCTTCCCTGAGTGGATTCCTGCCTCTGTTATTCCTACGCAGGCTTACTCCTCTTTGGAATGCCTCGTCTGTAGTTCTCTCTCTCTCTCCTATCCATTTCCTTACTGTGGCTACTATCTACCGGCCACCTGGACAGATCACTTCCTTCCTCTCTGAGTGGGCGGACCTCTCCTCTTCCCTCCTGGTCTTGACCACTCAACTCCTCCTTCTTGGAGACTTCAACATCCACCTGGATGCTTCCAGTCCTTCCTCTGGACTCTTTCGCGACCTTTGCGACTCTCTCTCACTCCCTATTCTCCCCTCTGGCCCGACTCAATCTGCAGGGCATACCCTGGATGTTCTGATATCCTCAGACCTTCCCCTTTCTATCCCTCTCACCACTCCTCTCACTTGGAGTGATCACTTTCTCCTTTCCTCCCAGCTCACCCTCTCTACACCTCGGGCCAAGCCAACTCCATCACTTCCACCCATCTTCTTGGTCATCCAACCCATGAAGCGGGTGTCAGTTGAGGCTTTCGTCTGCCACTTTCTCACCCCCCCTATCCCCCTATGGCTGACTCACACTCTGACACAGCCCTCTCTATGCTCCACTCTGCTATATCTGATACTCTCAATGTTCTTGCCCCTGTCATGAGGATCCGCCTGAAGCCCAAAGCCAAGTGCAACTCCTGGTACGACTCCGACCTCGTCACCCTTAAACGCAAGTGCAGGGTGGCTGAGAGGAAATGGCGTGCTTCATGTACATCCTCTGACAAACTGGCCTGCCGCCTGCTCCAAAGGCAATACCTGCTCTGTCCTCACCAAGAAGAGGGCTCACATACAAGCCAGCGTCTCTGTGGCATCTAACAACTCGGCCGAACTCTTTAAAATGTGCAAGGAACTGGCCAATCCTGCCACAGTCTCTACCTCTCTTGTCCCCTCCAAGGCCCTCTGCATGGCACTGGCCTCTCATTTTGCCGATAAAACTGAGGACATCCTTTCCTCACTTTCCTCCTCTCCCCTTCCTCCCTGCTCTTCCTCTGGCCCTTCCTCAGCCACCTCTCCTCCCTCCTTCTCTGCCTTTCCCCCTGCTCTCCCCAGATGAGGTTTCTAGACAAGTCTGATCTAGAAAAGTCTCATCAAGATTCCAAGATGGCCACCTGCTGAAGTGGACGCACGTCCCCTGCGCTCTGCACCGGCGGATAAAACAAAAGCTTACAAAGGTGTATATCAACTGCAGCAACTATAAGTAACGTCATCCGAGAACGCGTGAGACAGCGGGTGCAACCCGAAAATACATTGCGACCCGCAACGGAGCTGGATTGCTTATAATTGTGGAGAGCGGCCGCCCCTCCCCCACCCCGGCGGATCTCTGGCAGGCTCCATCTGCTGTCGCGCAATCACACGGAGCTTCCCGCCCCCACAGCGGAGACTAAGGTGCCGGACTGCGGGCCCCTCCGCGCTCGATGCAAGGCTGAGAAGGGCATCGTACGCGGGCGCAACTCGGGTGAAGTCACGCGGCTTAAACAACGGCTGCCAACAAGTAAGGCGGTTCCAGTAGGGACCAAATCTAATGAGCCACATCAGCAGCGTGGACGGGGACGGAGCCCGTACACCGTCCCCCGCCCCTCACACCCCTCCTTTGCAGCCGGAAATAACCGAATCCTGCGACGCCGAGACACGGGCCTCCTTCTGCCCTCGGATTGCGGTGGTTGGGGGCTTTAGCGCCGGGGCCGGAGGAGTAAACACACACTTGACCTGAAGCTGGTCCCCCTTGGAGCCGTGATTGGCAGGGAAAGCTCTGCAGGAACTCGGAGTGTCTTGGATAGAACAACGTAGCTGTGGAGCCAACTGTCACACAACACGCGAGCACAGGAGTCGAGGCTCGCCGTCACCGGAGGCCTGCAAACTGAATCCAACTCGACTGCCAAGGTGAGAGGTGCTTCCCCTGTCCCCTCCTCACCCACTTCACAGAGGTCTCCACAGGCTAGGCTGCAAACCCAGAGTAGTCTGCTTGCGCATATTTACCCCCCCGATGAAGAGGAGAAACAGACAGCGCGGACACTAAACATAATAAAGCCGGGGGGGTGAGTTCAATCAACCCAACAAGCATCACGACCTGCTTGGCTGAGACTCTAAGGCAGCCCCACTCACTCCTGTGAACTCCTTCGGTTCGGGGACGGGGGGGTCAAGCGGAACAGTCTGATTAACGGGCATAACACGCAAGGTAAAACGTGCACTGTCCATCGATAACAATTGGTCCCAATTCATGCGCCCAACCGAAGTCTACACGAGCCAAGTGTCTGACGAAACAGATGTATTGAGACCACCCCTAACGCACCCCCCCAACTGGCTCAGACAATAAGGGTCCAACATGAACACATGAACACAGAACTGGGACCACATTGACCCTAACTTCCGCTGACCTGGCACCTCAAAAGTCATCGGGTTCCCTCCCAACAGTGCACACCTAGAATATAAAAGTGACTCACCCGGGACAGGCCCCCAATTCAGATGCCGGGCACTAGAACTAAAAGCACCCCGCCTAGGTCGAAAGGTTCGCCAAGGAGACAAGAACACCGACTAGCTAAGTACTGGGGACAGACGAAGCAGCAAGATCAGTTTCTCCAGCAAGCACAACTGGAATCAGCTGAGCCACCCCGGAAACACCTCATAGAACCATGGATGCAGACAAAGAAGAACTGTTGTCTTGTCTGAAAGGTATGGAAGCCAGGATGACCACAGCATTTCAGGCTCAAATAGGTCAACTGAGGGAAGACATAAAAACCTCTCTGCAGGAAATTCGGAAAGAGGTAAACGAACTTGGGGACCGAGTTCACACAGTTGAAAGCGGCCTCTCCGCCTTATCTGAAGAGTCCAAACAGTCCAGCCTCCTGCTGGACCAAATAGCAACTGCTACGAACAACCTGGAACTACAGGTGGAAGACCTTGAAAATAGATCAAGATGTTCCATCATACAAGTCAAAGAGCTACCTGAAACGATCCCTGATGGCGAACTCCGCGAGACACTCCAATTGGCCTTCAGTAACAAATTACATGATCCACCACCAGAATCCATTGGATTTGATAGAATACATCGGGTTGGTCCCAGAAGGAGTGACCCTGGGGCCCGCCCACGGGATGTGCTGGTGGCACTCGCCTCATTCACAACGAAAGAATGCATCCTGAAAGCTGCCAGGTCCAGCACCGGCCTGACAGTTAATGGCCACGAGATTAAACTGTTCCAGGACCTCGCCCTTTCCACGCTACACAAGCGCAGACTCATGCCCCCGGTGACAAAAACCTTACAGGGAAAACAAATCCCCTATCGATGGGCGTATCCTTTTGGCCTAATGTTCAATTGGGAAGGAAAACGGAGGCGAGTAACTACATGTGAGGAGGGTCAGGCGTTATTAAATCTGGAGGAAGCTCCGAACTCTCCGGATAGAGACAAGATACGACAGCCACAAGATCCCGGGCCCAACCCGTGGGAATGGTCCACGGCGCGCAGAGGCAGAGCGAGAAATGAATCAAAATTAGATGGCCCATGAGGATGCCAGGACCTCCAGAAATGCTAATGGTGCTATACGATAACTGAGTTCACATCCCGACTGAGATCTGTCTGCTGATCTATACACTGCAACTTATACAAGCTCCTATAAGCAGTCGGTGCGGAGGCTGGCAATGCCAATCTATGGAATCCAATGCGAGACATTACAACTTTGAGTCTCGCGTCCCTTGTGAATTGCTGCTCGACCTTGCAGAGCTGGGACATTGCTAGGAAACAGAAACGTATCCCAACGGGTCTGGATCCATATTCACCTATACTACATAACCCGGACTTTACTCCGGGAGCGATACAGGTATATGCAAATCAGACATTGGATAACTCAACCCATGGTGAAAAGAGTGGGCACACGATCACCGTCCGGCCTGGAACTAACCTTACAGGAGGGCCTGCCCAAAAAGGGGGTCTCCAGACTCTATAAACTCCTTTCAAACTCCCAAACGTCAGATCGCCTCCTATATCAAGTGAACTGGGAAAGAGACTTGCAAGAATCCATAACGGAAGAAGAGTGGTGCAAAATATGGTCTCGAGCTCATGGTGCCTCCAAATGTACCTCAATCAAAGAGTCCGCCTATAAAATGTGCTTTAGGTGATATATGCCCCCGCACCGTTTACATAAGATCACCAAGACCTACTCGCCGTTCTGCTGGAGAAACTGTGGAGAGAGAGGGGACCTAATCCACATGTGGTGGTCATGCCCCAAGGCAACGGTCTATTGGAAGGAGATTCTGGGCCACATTAAAGATATCACAGGTGTGGACCTTCCGATGTCCCTGAAAACTATCCTATTAGGTGTCCCGATTGAGGGCAAATATGCAATGGCTGGGGCGACCGCCTCTCTCATTACTCATCTGCTAACTGCTGCAAGGATGACCCTAGCGCAAAACTGGAAAAATGAGGAGGGTCCCATAGTGGCAAGGTGGTGGGTCAAGATCTGTGGAGTGATAGCCATGGAGAAAATCTGTGCACTTACGGCTGGAAAATATCAAACATTTTTGGCGACCTGTGTGCGAGCGATAGAGAGGCCCTCTTTTTTAAACCCCGGCTTCTCAGGAGTATACATGTCATATGAGGGATAACGGCACAGAGGAATGAACTCGGGATTAACCCTAAACGGAACCCTTTCATCTGTTGATCTCTGTAATGTATTATGATATTTTTATGAAGTGGTAGTTAAAGCAGGGTGGGGGGAGGGAAGGGGAAGACAGAGGGGGGAAAGAAGTGGGGGTATTTCCAAATAGTAAATGACGAACTTTCAGAGGTTGAGACGTTTCGCCAATTTTTGGTTAACATCAGAAAGAGAGGGAGGTTGATTTAGAAGGTTAATTTACTGTTTCTGAACTGTTTTGATTTTCCTGTATTCCTCTGATCCAAAAATAAAGTGTTCAAAAAAAAAAAAAGAAAAGTCTCATCCCTGTTCCTCCAAAACTATCAAGGACCACATTGACTCTCTGGCTCCTGCCCTGACCAACTTCTGCAACCACTCCTTCGCCACTGGAGTCTTCCCTTCCCCATGTGCACCCTCTTCTTAAGAAACCCTCTGCCGACCCTTCCTGCCTGGCTAATTATCGCCCAATCTCCATCACGCCTTTCCTGGCAAACTCTTGGATAAGATGGCCATCTCCCAGTTCAATCTTCACACTGAATCTGTTGGTTGTCTCCATGATCATCAGTCTGGCTTCAGAGCTGCCAGCAGCACGGAAACTGCTCTCCTGAACACCCGTGAAGACCTGCTCTCCAACCTTGATTCCAACACCCCCTGTGTTCTCATCTTCCTTGATCTCTCTTCTACCTTTGACACAGTCAACCATGCCATCCTGCTCAACCGTCTCCGTGATAACCTGGGGATCACCGGTCAGGCCCTAGCATGGCTGACTTATTTCCTCTCTGATCGACCCTCCCAGGTTCAACTTGGGTCCTTCCTCTCCTCTATCTCTACCTGTGGTGTTCTCCTGGGGTCTAACCTCTCTCCCTGGCTGTTCAACCAATACCTGGCACTTATTGTCCACTGCATTGCAGCGCTCTGCCCCAACTTCCAGTGCTATGCGGATGACACTCAGCTCATTTTCGGGCTACCCTCAGCCCCCTCTTCTCCCTTTCTCATCTCTGACTGTCCGCCATCCAGGAGTGGTGTGCCACCCATGATCTCTTCCTTAATGCCAGTAAGACAGTGATTCTCATCGGCACACCCGCTCCCACCTTTCCTGTCACTCTCTGGCCGGCCTCTCTTGGCCCTCTTCCTGCTCCCACCTGTGAGGCAAAAACCTTTGGTGTCATCTTCGACTCACACTCTCCTTCTCTCCTCACATCTCTAACGTCTCTAAAAGTCACACTACCAGCTGTACTTCCTCAGAGGTATTCTTCCTTTCCTCTCCTTCCCACCGAAGCTCACTGTCTCCAGAGCTCTGGCTCTCTCTAGGCTGGACTATTGCAACAGCCTCTTTCCAAATCTGATCTGCCGGCTTCTACTCTCCGCCCTCTGCAACTCGTCCAAAACAAGACTACGAGACTTGTCCTTGGCCTCAAGCCCAGGGAGCGTATCTCTCCAGGACTGAAATCTCTGCACTGGCTCCCAGTGGCTGCGAGGATTAAGTACAAAACCCTCTGCATTGTCCACAAGGCCTTCTGGGGTTTGGGGCCTCAATACCTTCAATTCTCTCTTCCTAAATATCTCCCTTCTCGAGCTCTTTGCTCATCCGCCTCCAACTCCCTCAGGGTCAGTCGCTTCTCTAAGCAACGAGTTGGTGGGAGATCTTTCCTCAGCTGGGGCCTCCCTGTGGAACAGCCTCCCTGCCTCCCTGAAACTTAAGGAGAATCATCTCCGTTTCCGGAAGCACCTCAAAACCTTCCTCTTTGCTTCTGCTTTTTCTCCTCCTCTCCCCTGCTGACCTCCTGGCTGAAACTGCACTGGTTACCTGGCCACCCTCTGAACTCAGTGCCTAGGTCCCCTCCCCCGTCAGTCGCACACCTGCGCTGCTTTTCTTGCAACCCCCACACTTGGGGACTGTTTTCTGTATCCCTACAGTCCCACTACCAGCACTTGACACCTGATGCCGGCACTTACCCCTGCACTTGCCACCTGCTGGCCTTACTGTTACTTATTGTTATGTATTCTTTTTTCCCATGTACTGCACTGTCCCCTCCTCCTTCCCACGCACTAAGCGATCCGAATGACACCTGGCCTAGTAGGATCGTTGTCCGTCTTCCCTCTGTTCCCCCTCATTTGCCTTGTCGCGCCTTGAAACACTTGTGCATATCATATCATATGCAGAATTTAGTTTTGGTCAGAAGCAGCTCTTGAATCTTGATTAGATGGACTGTCCAGCTGAAAACCTTTGTGAGGAAATAAAGAAGACTTCTGCAGAGCAAACGACCTCAGGACACATCCGGGGAGCGAAAGAGAGGGGTTGCAATGGAATTGTCACCACAGCCAGGTGGTCACAGGCGATCTTCAATGTACGAACAGTGGAGCAGTTTGGTTGTGACAAGAAGGCTGAAAGTAAAGGAGCAGGCATCTTGTAGCATAAATTGAAGATCCTCCAAGCACTTGGAATGGTGATGGTTATAGCGAGATAGCCCAGTAGAGAACTGGCCAGTCTACCCGGTGGTCCAGGGACACTTTAAAGCCAGGTTCTCCAACCAGTAGCTCGCGAACCACTGGTAGCTCGCCTGAGGCCTCCCAGTGGCTCCTTGCATCAGACACCAAAATGAGCAATGTGTTTATTTTGATTTCTGTAGTCCCAGAGCCTCTTCCCTGCCTCCTCCATCTCCTCTTCCTTCAAAGCAAACATTCAAAAGCTGTGTGCTTGATGAGAGAAGGGGATGGGAAATTTGTTTTGTGGCAAATTCTTGCAAAGAGGTGCAAATGATGACTGATTAGAAAGGGAGGGTGTGCATGTCATGTGAAACAAAGCTGGGGGCTGGGGATCATTTCAGTCTCACTGTGTTTGTTTAGATTGGTTTTGGTTAGCATTACTTTGCATGCTGGTAATTTAGGCTTTCAGTCAGAATGGGGAAATAAAGCTACCGCTGTAATCATTTTAACTCAGCGTGTGTGTGGAAATAAGACAATCTGTGTCCCAACTTGTAAGAAAAAGGTACATCCAGCGGTACATGTTGCTGTTTATGATAAACCTGTGAATTCATTTTTATTCTTTACAGATACTTAGTTATTTGTTTTAAGGCAGTAGTACCCCAAGTAGCACTCCAATTGCATTAACGGTTAGGATGGAATTTGCTGTGATATGGAGGAGCCTACCTCCATGTGTGTCGCAATACAGGAATTGAAGCGCTAACAGAAATTTCACATTTAAGCAAATGTGGAAAAATACTAGCTGCTCTGCACTCTGGTGCTTGCACACGTGCATTTATAAAACTAAACAGGAATGTAAAATGACATGTACCATCAGTGCCAGGACTTAACACATATGATTTGAGAGTTCTGTTTCAGCCTATGTGTTATGAAACAAGAGTCCAAATTAAGTAATTAGGTTAGAAAAGTGAGCAGTGGTTTGTATGTACATATTTTAATATGCAAAGGATTAATATAGCTTTAACCTAGTACTAAGTAACAGAGCGCTACACAAAACAGGCTGGTGAATACAGGGAGAACCCATTGAGGAGAGCCGGGGATGGAAGAATAATTAATAGGATTGATCCCCTTTGGTTATGTACACAAACTGGGAGATCTATCGAGATCTATGGGGGACTTGTATGCATATGTTCAAATTCAACTTATGAGCACTGTTTTTGCTAAATATTGGGCAAAACACCATACAATTTACAAGTAATTCTCCAACACTTGGAAAGGTCCAATAGATGCCTAGTCACCAACAGTATGCAGGATATGCCAACACTGCTAATGTAAAACACATGCTGATGCCATTGCAAACAATATGTCATAACTGTCATGTTAAAGCATTTTTGTGATGATGGAGCCCCAATATTTCTGAGAAAGCTGTGCGTGCAAGCCAAGTATGGTCCATTGGTCATGCACCAGGTTCTCTGTGATACTGCCTCCTTCATAAAGGACGGACGGGTGGCAGGTTGCCACCCATTAGGAATAATTCACCTCTCACTACAACCATATTCTCTTTGCTCAACATGTCAATATAATGATTCATTTATTGTCTGGTTGGTATGTTAAAGGATTTGTCCACTAAAGTCATCACTATGAAACTGAATTGATATTAGCCCTGTGATTGGCACTTTTTGTGCATATACCTTGATCACATTGATTACACATGTTCATTATTTCCAATCCTGCCAATTATTTTGACATAAAAACCTTCAAGGTTAGTCAGCAAAGTAGGTTATGGCTTACCTTTCCTTGGCTGACTTCTGTAACATGGCATGTGAGCAATACGCATGAATTAGGGATATGTTAAACTGGCAGTGGATTGAATTATTTTTACAAAGCAGCACATATGTTATGAATTTGTTTTGTTTTAAAACCAGATAACACATTCATTGAAATACTCCTCAGATTGTTTTTTTTGGGGCTGCATGTGCAAAAACAAACTTGCATTGTTGAAATCCTGGATGCAGACGCACCATCCAACAAAAAACAAAAGATGTACCATTTTCATCCGGAGTGGGGAACAGAATTTCTTCCAGCGTAAAAAGAAAATGTGCATCTTTAATGTATGATGCCCAAGTTACAGTGGGGAAAAAACGTTGAAAGGCATTTTGCAATAATGCACACAAATTATGAAAATAATTTCCACAAAGGAACCAGTCTGCAATCCTAGAAAGTAGGTAAAATAAATCCTGCAATGCGCTCGCTGTTACAGAGGAATTCCTTCAAATTTGCTAATTATTTGATCATCGACAAATGCTCGTTTACAGATGGTGCAATTGTGAAGGGCACAAAGACTCCTGTGGCGGAATCTGTTGAATGAGGAAAACTGTCCTGAATTTATGTTTATCGTATCAGGTGTGCAACTAGGTCCAAAAACTATGGCATGGATGATATCTGCATCCAATCTGATTGCCTATCTCTGTGAATCAGTCTTTTGCAGACATGAACATCCTGAAATCAACACGTTGATCCCTTCTGACAGCATCCGAGTGCTGTTGCTGTTTCAAGCTACAAACTAAATTACTGAGCACTGGTGGCAAACCATGATGTGTCCGTCTTCACATTGAATGTCCCAACTGGTTTCCTACATTCTGATATGCTTGACCATTTTTAGCAGAAAGCTAATAACAAAGGATAATTAAATAAAGATGATTTTGAAGTTATAAATGTCATGGTAAATGGTAAAAGGCAAGGATCTTCCAGCAGGGGTCAAGACTGGATCTTCCCAAGGAGCAGGGTTCGAAGCACAGACAAGGATCTTCTTCATATCAGGCAGAGGAGCAGGGATTCACCAGTACTTCACTGAAGTTGATGCTGGTCAGCTGCAAAGGTCGTCCTGTGGTAGTCAGTGACTGCACTTCTTCACAGGGGTCTTACTTACTTCTATCCAAGATCATGACTGGAAGCTCGCCCAAGTCCACCTATGGCAGAGATTTTCAAACTAGTTGCAAATGGCAATTCTTTCCTTAAGTGACAGACTTTGAATAGTACCCAATGGGGTGTTTTTTGTTAAAATGTAAGCAAATTGTGATATTTAAAGAATATTTATTCAGCCAACAATGGCCAAAATTACTAGCTGCATAGTGAAGTAACTCATCAAACTTGCCCACGTTGGCCAAGAAAGTGGCCCATTTTACCCAAAAAAAACTGGCCCACACTGGCATTTCTGTTTGGGCATTGCCCTATTGCCCTATAGGCCAGTTTGAGCCTGGCTGTTCATCCATAATGGGCAAGGGGGCGTCGGCTCAGTGACCCCTCACCCATTATGGAGGAGCCAAGGAACCAGCCCAGTGAAACACTGAGCACTCCCTCAGCAGCTTTTTCCAGCTGAGGGAGTGCTCCTGGGCTGGCTGAGCTGTCCAAGGGAAACAATGTTTCCCTTGGACAGTTCAGATCCCCAGCCGCACATGCTCACTGAGCCATGCAAGGCTGTGGCCGTTTTTCTTCGCCAGCCTTGCATAGCTCATTAGAAATGCTGGCTGGGGAATTGCATGTCTGTATGTGCAAGGGGGGGGAGCTCCTGCACCTCCTCGCCTGTACGGACAGAGCAGCCTGGAGCGGGGCGTTTCAGCACCCAAGCGCAGACCCCTACATGCAAGTGCAGGAGTTAGTAAGCTCTTGCTTCTCGATTCCTGTTCATGATGCAGGAGCTGCAGCGCTGGGGACGAAATTTCAGGACCGGGGCAGAAAATAAGTTTATGTTCATTTATATTTTATTTAAATATGTGTATGGATGAGTGTATGCTTGCATTATGAGTGAGTGTATGGTGATGGATGCTCGTGTGAATGAGTGATTGCTGTGTGAATGTGTGTGTGTGTGTGTGTTTGGGTCTGTTGAGCTGATTTTGGCGATTGTGGGGGGGAAGGAGGGTTGTACAACATGTTGCACAATCCCCCTACCCTGCTGGCAAAATCATCTCTCCTTCTGAGGCACTGTGGTGCCCAGGGGACAGGGATGGTATTTATTTACTGGACATCTATCATAGCTGTCCAGTCAAAAATACCATGCTTTCCCCCTGCCCCCCCAGCGCCTTGCATATACACATAATCATGTTGATTGTGTTAGGTACTGTGGGCCCAGAGAACAGGGATGGCATCTTTTTACTGGATATCTATGATAGATGTCCAGTAAAAAATATCATGCCTGCCCCTTGGGCCCCCAGCACCAAATGCAAACTGTTTGGCTTTTTACCCAATTTATTTTAAAAGTATGCTCTAAAATGCAACATTTTAACCCATTATTTATTTTTTCAAAACTTAATGTATTCAATCACAATCAAAGTTTACATGGCATTATTTTAAAGAAAATTCCTAGGCAGAAAACCCCCTGGACCACCCCTGATTGGTTTGGGCTCCCTCGCTACTGCATACCTGGGGAAAATATTTATGCCCCTCCACTTACAAAATTAAACAGCCGCCACTGACCGAGGAACAGTGTTGGGAGCCGGATGGGCAGGAGCTGTGGGATAGTGGTGGGAGCAGGGTGGGGAAAGCCCAGGGTCTGTGGTGGGTTGGGGAGAGCCCAGGGACTGGGTAGGAGTGGGTTGAAGGAGCCTAGAGACTGTGATGGGAGCATCTGGGGGAGCCCAGGGACTATTCTGGGTGTTGGTTATGGTGACAGTGCGCAATAGTTCGCCCATTTGGACTTGCTGTCCATTTGGCATTTTTGAAGGGGCTCGGCCTGCCCACAGTTTGCTCGTGGGGGGGCAGGCCTAAAATGTTTGAAGACCACTGACCTATGGTAAGGATCTACACCATTCAAACCATTCAAACTGGTAGTGGGTATCCAATCATGGATATGCACTGGCCACTTAAACTGCCATGCAACAGTCATTCAGGCACCTGGATGTGGACTGAGACCAGACAGTCCCAGCCCACATCCAGGCTTACACACTGACTGCCACTTTACCTGGAAATGCAGGAGCTTTCCCTGTGAAATGGCATGCCATATATGGCAATTCTGGCCCTGAAAGGGCAAGCACGTAGAAGGTCAAAGAACAATATGGCAAAGGATAGGCGAAAATCCTGTGGCACAGAGATTTTAGAGTGCTTGCCACTTAGTAGCCATTTCCAGTAAAATACTAGAAATCTATTAAGGAGACATAAGGCCTCATTATGAGTGATCCGGTCTGGGTCACTCCGAGTCTGCTGGTAGGGGCTGTGAACTACCGGCAGGTCAGGCATTTACTGGTAACTTTTTCACTGAAACACCAGCACCGTTAATAACGGTGCCGGTGTTTCAGTGTTTCCATTCCTGTGGAGTCCATTTGGGCTCCACGTCAATGGCAACTTAACGTTCCTACGCTGCCCGTAATATCCCGGTATTACCAGGATATCGGGCAGTAGAAACAGTAAGCCACGGTTGCAGGTAGGCCGCTCATGCTACCAGCTGGCACGACCCTGTTTGTGAACTTTAATAAAAGCGATAGAGTGCCGGGGGCACGATTCCATGAAGCCAAGGTATCTGAGTGGTCCCACACAGGGCTGGGTAAAACTGTGCACTCTCGAAAGCCTATGATATGAAGAGTTGAGTTGTTAAGAACTGTTGGGAAAGGGAACCCCGTTTTTGAACAAGAGAATCTGATGTGAAGAGAAACCACTGAACTGTCAAGTTGTTGGAATTGTTGGGGAAGGAAACCCCTGATGAAACCAGAGCAAGAGAGGCTTGTGAAAGCAAAATATTGTGAACTGGGAAATTCCTGAGAGAAGGTGACGAGAAGGGCTTCTAAGTCTGAGGAGAAAGAAAGCCCTTAGACACCTGAAAGAACTTTTTTTTTTTACTATTTGAACCCAAGGAACTTTATGAATCCCAAGTAACTCAAGCTTGGGCAAGGGAGCTGTGGGACAGCTCCAGTGCCATCCTGATATTGTTTTCACTCACTATTTTATTTTGGTCCGATCCTGTGCACATAATTGTTCTAGAAGAAAGTGAGGACAAGCATAGGTTTGACACAAACATCTTTATTATTTTGACTAAAACAACAGATTAATGGTTGAGACTACTCCCATTTACAAATAGGGCCAGTTACGAAGTCTCCAAACCCTTTTCAAGTTAATAAAGGTTTTGAGCCTAGTTTGGCCCCACTAGTCCAAGGGTTAAGGCACCACTCAGGGTTTTCAGAGATCAGGTAGTCACACAAGGATTCACCGGGCTGGACACAGGATCTGCACCATTCAAACAGCCAATAGTGTTCCAATCAGGGACACCTACTGGTTTCACAATTGCCCAACACCTAGACTCTCTGGCTCCATGGATGTGGAATTGGACGACAACAGTACCACCCCCTTCCTGGGCCACACACACACGTAAAGGCAGCACTAACCTGCAAAAGCAGCAGCTTTCCCAAGCAGGTGCATGACCTTATAAGAGATTTCCTGAGCTGGCAAGTCAGAAGAAGGCCATACAACAATATGGCCAAAGAACAAGAGAAAAGCTTGTGACACAGCCATTTTGGGGGCACTAGCCATGTTTAGTAGCCATACACGGTAAACGCAAATGTGCACACTAAAAATAAGACAAAACTGGTAAAAATGTAGCTGCTGCCACCAGCTTATTTTTAGGCACATATAAAAGTAACAAAGCATCCTAAGTATAAAACACTAGGGTGATACAAAAGTATGCCCATTGCATAGCTGTGTGCAATTTTGAAAAGTACAAGAATTAAAAAGCTAAACCCAGTTTCCCAGTACTGATAGTGTGAAGGACTGCTGAGTTTCCCTGTAACGATGAGCAAAAGGCAAGGGAAGTGAAGCTGAAGGCTTGACTTCCCTTCAAAAAGTCAGAGCCGGTTTTAAATCCAGAGCAAAAATAATGGGGGTCCATACAAACTATGGAGGAAACATTGCAAAAAGAGAAATCTTTCCTCACAGTCTGGAGACAAGTGAGCTTCCACCCCGCAAAAATAGATAGACAGGTGTTTCCTGTGTGTGTTGGGTGTCACCTGAATTCCACTCTTAATTTTAAACCTACATATACTTTGAAAGGAACAATGAGCATTACTATGCAAATTCTGAAATCTTTTACCAGAATACAAAGAGAAGGCATCAACATTATACTACAAATGTAACATCAAATAATTATGGCCAGTGGTCAAAGTGTACGAAAAGAAGTGGTGGAACTATGTTCCCTCCTGCCCTGCACCCACTCCCAACAAACCCCATGGCCTCACCCCCTCCCAAACACAATGCTATCTCCCAAACACATGCACCTTCTTTTTAAGGAATGTTCAGTGCAGTGCACTGACAGTGCAAGTTTCAACTTCTTCCTACACTTTTATTTTAAAATGAAACCATTCCGGAACAGTAGAGGAGCACCGCTCCCGCCCACTTCGACCACTGATTATGGTTACAAATACCACTGCATGATGCTATTAATAGTGATACACATAGCATTAATAGCTATCCATCATTGTTTCTGCAGGGGTGGACCTACCTGTGTGCCCAGATTGCTGGTGCACCTCAGCTGATCGCTCACATTAGGTGAGCATCCAAGGCTGAGCCACATAACATGCACTAGAGGGCACGTGCAGGACCTGAGAGCTGTGCTTTTAAGTTGCTGTGCGGGTTAATCCTACCTCTATCTGAAGTGCGCCTGCGCAAACCCCTGCCTCAGTCTCCATATCCTGTTAACCAGCCCAAGCCGAGGAAACACAGAATGAAAGCACTGGGCCCTGAGTGGGGCCCAGGCGTGGCAAGTGAATGAATTGACATGTGCACATTTTTCAAATGACAATACAAGAGCACATGCATGATAGATGTGTCAGAGCACCATCATGTGTTTGCTCCCTGCATTGAAAAATATGAAAAGGCCCGGCTGCACAGCCAATCATAGCCAACTGGTAGCAAGGGGCGTGAACCAGGATTCAGCAGGGATCCCAGGGGGGCCACTTCCCCTTCACCTTTCCCCTAGATCTGCCACTGCTTAGGTTGCAACCACTGCTTTCCTAGCCACTATTGTTGCACGTGAGACACAGTCGGAAAGCCTCTGTATGCAACAGAAGCTGTGATCGTTGTAGTCTATCAGTGAAGGTTCAGTGTATGCAGGCAGCAGCCCCTGGCAAAGGAGGACCAAACAGGAAGCCTGGATGACATTGATGGAGCCAGAAAAGAAGAGGCAAATGCAGCAGATTGGTGCAGCTTCTCCGGTTGCCGAGATTGCAACCTTGTTGGTTAAAGTGGTGCAGATGAGGGCCAAGAGGCTCAAAGGCGGTAAGGTGAGGTCTTGAGCATTTGTATGTCTTGGACATTATCTACTGCTGTTCCGGGGCAGGAAAGTCTGGGTCTGAGGCATGGGGTGAGGAGTATAGCGGCTAGCAAGCGCTATTAAATAAAATTCTTAGCCCTTAACATGAGTAACTCGACCGGTGGTTGGAGGGAGGGAAATATCTAGGCCAGATTATTACAGGGATACAATGTGGCTTTTGATCACAGAGGAGGATAACCTTCCTATTGAATAGAAACCTGCATTTATGAGTGTTCATTTATTGAGGGCAATCCTTACCAACAACCTTTCTTACTTGTTCTTTTTGAGATGTCCGTTGTAGAGTCCATATATGTATATTTAAAGGATGTAATTCGCCTCCTTTTCTGCCTTTACTTTTCCTTTTGTTTTTCTCCATCCAGTTTGTGTTGAAGCACCAGCAGTTCTCTCACCTTCGGGAGATGGAGAATTTCCCCAATGCCCTCAACCCACACAAGGAGGAGTCTCTGCAGCTTGTCGGGGCCATGCTGCGGCAGGTGATGGATGCACACCGCAATGTAAAGTGGTTCCACATTGGGGCTGATGAGGTAAGGTGGCCTCCATGACGCACGCACAAAGTGCCTCTTAGTACTCGCCAGCCATGACATTAAAGAGCAAGGGACGATGCAATTGTTAAAAATTATGCAATTGTTAAACATCTGAGCATGATTGTAACATGTTTTCATTTGTTGAGAAAATAGGTCCAGCTGAGGAGCTGCACTAACAAGAGACAGACCAAAGTTCTGAAAAAGTTACTACAGTTCAATGGCTGAGTGCGCACACCGATACACACACACTCACACTCTTGAAAAAGGATTATGATTAATAATTGAACTGTGAGAAGCAAAGGTTGGAAACTATGTGATTGAACTTCGATTTGAAGCAGTTGAAAGTATCAAAAAGCAGTTGATATCAGAGAAAAGCTGAGGGTTTAAGGCCAAATAGACCTCAGGAGTGAGAAGTCTGTCTCCTGGCAACAATAAGGTTGAATATTAGTTGGAGCCTATTGAGGCATTTTTTGTAGGACCCTCTGAGGGTGTTCCAACTACTAACCATAGGGGGATGGCTTACTCATCTGACAAGAAAGAGAAGCCAAACTTTGCTTAAAGTAGATGCTGTGGACAGAGCAACAAGGCTTAACTCTCAGGTAGAAGTATTAGGCTGACACAAGTACAGTAAGTCCACACGTCTATCTCTAGAAAATATACCACACTGATAACATTGAAAAATATATACTTCAATAAAGTCGCACATAGAAAACTATCAGTTTGAATAAGTACTGTAACAAATTGTGGAATTCCAGAACTCCTCCCCAGGGGGAGTCCTTCTCTGTGAAGCTAGGGAAGTGAGCATGCTACGCAATGGCCTCCCTAGGATTAAAGGCAAGCGGCACCTCACTGGGAGAGCCTCCCCCTCTGGTTGACGAGAACTCCCATGCTTATGAGGAACTCCCTAAACCACATATCATTAACTCCCATTTAGTGGCATTTAAGGAAAGAAAGAGGACATGAAGAATAGACTAAAATCTCTTATTGTCAACTAAACATCCTATGTTGTCTATTGAGAAACATCCACATGGTACTGGGACGAGGAAAACCAATAGAGGAATGCAGAATGTAGATCAGACAGAGAAGATGGACTTCGATCCTATGCTGGGAAAAACCCACTGCAGCGACATAAATGAGAGGTGGAGACCTGGAGAATGAGAGAGCCTGTGAGTTTCAAACCAGCTGCAAGTCTAATGCCCGTGTATAATCTCTGATGTGTAAGGTGGAGCCTGGAGAAATCTCAAGAATCAAAGCTGGATGTAAAGCATCCTGAACGGAAGCAAATGAAGGGTGGTGGCATAGCCATAAGAAAGCCACGTTCGACCCAGAGGTCCATGAATAACGCCAAAACCACTTTTGGAAAAGTATCACGGAACAAGCTGATTGAGCGAAGAATGGACGAAAGAGAAGCCTGCCTGACATCAGAAGGAGAAAGTCCTGACCTGTTGGAAGCCCCGGTGGCTCTATCCTGGAAGGGTCCAGGTAACTGGCAAAGCGGGAGACCCGGGAAGGGGACCTGATATAAATGGAACGCTCATAATCATGCAAGTCAAGATTAAGGATTGAGATTGTATGAAGAGAGTGAGAATCATTACTGGCATGCTCATACTCGTCCCAGTCAAGATCGAGCATTTAGACTGTCTGAAAAGAGTGCGAAAAGAGTGAGAATCATTACTGGCATGCTCATACTCATCCAAATCAAGATCAAGCATTTAGACTGTCTGAAGAAAGTGAGAATTATTACTGGAATTCTCCTACTCGTCCCAGTCAGAAACCGATATCAAGGTTGTATGAGGAAGGTAAGAATTACAAGTGGAACAGTTTTACTCATGCTAGTGAAACACTAGGGTGAAGAGTACATGAAGAGAGTAACCATTATAATTGGAACATGCAAATGTATCTCAACCAAGAAGGGCATTGTGAAAAGGAGAAATCTTGAGTAAAAGTAAAGAGGAAGATAGTAATTTACACAGAAGTATACGAGAAGGGGTAAGCCCTAATGAAGTGAAAGGAAAATAGAGTAAAAAAGAAAGAAGCAGAAGATGAATAAAAGACACTGTTGAGATCCCGAAGAATCCAGTATCTGATCTGTATGATCTGATAAGAACAGTTGCCAAGGACTATCTGAGGATATGCAATTGAATTGAACATGGCGGAAGGCTGTCTTACAGAAGAAGGGAGGGATTCTCCTGTGCTTTAGTTATAATAGTGGTAGGGCAAGGCATAAATTAGTTTTCAAAAACTTGATTAGCAGAGTTTGCTAATTAAATTTGTCTTGATTAGCAAACAACCCCATTTGATTAGCAATTTTGTACTAATGTTTTTAATGCCACCAGAAGATACTTGTACCCAAGATATAAAATGGGCAACAATACTCATGCCGTTGAAGTAAGACATTAGTGAGATAAGTCAGGCCTTATTCTTTCTGTAAAATGGTGCATGTCACCACAGACCCACTTTAGTTTGGCACACTGCTGCCACCCAGAGGCCAGCCATTCTAACTGAAACTTTTATCTGACATTTACTGCAAACAAAGTAAAGTTCAAATACAAGTTTCCAACATCCCCTGCAAATGGTACTGGCACTTCTTAAAATCTACTTTACTATGCGAGTGGGCGAAAATACTTCACAAGCCCTGGATCAGTGTCTGTAAATAGGTTAGCTTCATGAATGGACACAAATAAATCCATATTATAAAAAGGCTCTTAAAACTGTTTGGCCAGCTCTCTACTGCAGGAGCAAATATATAATGCAATCATAATCATAGAGCAAAGTGAGCTCTGGTGGCCAATTACAGTGTGCAGTTTTGCAGTAGGCCTGTAGATGCAGGCTGGATGAAACTATTCGATACTTTAAGAAAACATTAAGTTAGCTTTGTGTATTAATTATGTAAAAGACTAAGCAGAGTGGATGGCATTGCAGGCAAAGACCTGGGAAAACTAAGCAGAATATTTTAGTTTGCAGCCATCTCGCTTTCAGGTTAGCGGGTATAAACCAACATAGAAAGATTGAATGTCAAGGAGTATGGCATCAGCTCATGGGTTGAGCACCAGTTGCAAGCTGTATGTAACCAGCAGGCCACAGGACTAGGTTTGCCGTCAAAGAATTTGGCCGTGTGATCATGTACATTTTCAAAAGGGTCCGCTCGCCAATATGATACATCTTCCCCAACAAAATGAAATCTAGTTGGCACTGAGATTTAGATGCGCTTCACTGTAAAGCATGGAGACAATGCAGTGGTTTACAGTAGCAATACTGTAATTATGCATCATGTAACCCATTACATTTTTAGAAAGGAATTGAACACATACTGATCTTTGGCAGATATGATACAGTTAGCTTAATAACAGTATTAACCTGATTTATTTTTGGTTTGCAATTATTTGAAAAATAAAATGTGTAGCGCGCCCACACAGGCCTTTTGGCACATAAGTGAAGGGGATGATTACTGCTGCACTCTCTCTCTCTCAATTAGCCCCTTTAAACTTGCAGTGAACAGAGAAAAGAGGGTGGAGAGAGCTCTGAAGGCAACAGAGGAATGCAGGGTGAGCTGTGCTTTCATTGAACAGGGTAACTTAAATAGCTAACTTTGCTACACAAGTGCCAATTTAATTAGCAAACGCAACACTGCTTATTTTATGCCTTGTAGGGTCAGAATAGGTTAGTTTGGACAGTGGACTGAACTTGGTTTGGACTCTCATTGACGGGCACATTAGTACATTTTGTTAGGTAGTGAACACCCATAGTTTAGGGAAAGCTAGTCATTTCTTATCCTTTCTTTTAATAAATAACTAATGTGAGATGGAAAACCAGAGTCTATGTTCTTCTTTTGACCCACCGTACTTGGGCAATAATACACAGTATTAAAAGATAGCAAGTATATTATAAAAATAGTAATGTCTCTGCAAGGACTGTCCCAACACCACGTGTGGGCCCTGTAGCAGAGGTGAGCACCCAACATTAAATAACAGGGGGCGGCAGAACCAGGAAACCATAAAACCTAGCAAGCAATACAGTCCCCTATGGACCTGCACAATACTGTACAGTGTCCTCAAAACACACTCTAGTCCCTGGTGTATAAGTGAAGGCCCTAGACCATCTAAAACACACAGCAGGTGATAGGATAAAAAGGGAAACCCACAATTTCACAAGCAGGAAGAATATGTTAAACAAATCCCTAAGGCCTTTAATACCTCCTATTATTCCATATGATTTAGGGTATACAGGCAAATTGTACATTCATACAAAATTGTTTGCGCACTGGCGTCACTGATGTCCTGTTGGATCTTTGTGGTAACATGCTCATAGAACTTGGACATAATTTGTTTCTTATGGTGGTCGCTTTCTGTTAGACCATTATTGGTGTATCTCTTATACACTGTTTCAGTTCCTTGTCTAGAGTAAGGATATGCAGTTTTCATCAATGTTTTATGTACAGCCGTACCTAAAGCTGAGTATTATGTTATAATAATAAATACTTTATTGTGATATAATCCAAATTATTAGGATTTTACACAACACTTAAACATAAACCATGTGTATCATATCACAGTATATCAAAAACATAAAATAATACCATGGGTAAAATTAAACAAATAGATAGGCAAGTATATAGGCAAGCAAGTAAATAAGCAAATAACGAAATATACAGATACCTAATTACAATTCCTACACCTATAAGTAAGTTGTAAGATATTTAACCACTAAGAACGTCAAAAAGAAAGGGTTATGGGTCAACATATTACTATCCAGGTTCAACTGACAAAAGAGATTTTACTTGCGACCATGTCCTAAAAAGGCCCAATTGAAGTCCTAAGGCCTCAGGGTTTAGACACCTGATACAAAAGTCTTCCTCCATAATTGTCTCATAATTATGGACCCATTTAGAAAAGGAGCACATATATACCGGGCAAAGTTTGAGGCAGAGGGGTAACACATGTCGGCTGGTTTCCAGCATTCCCGCAATCTGACATATCCGACAATTTCTTGCTTCAATCGGTATCTTCCTACGACCCCCCGTGATGGCAAGTACCGGCAACTGATTGGTCCTAAGGCTCAGTATAAAATGTCTCACTTCTGGCGCTGGGCAGAAGAGCAGGTAAGGCTGGGGTTTACGGTATCTATGTATTACAAGAGCTACGGCCTCATACCCACTGAGCTTAGCCAGATGGGTGTAGTTCATACTCCAGTCCCACCTGTTCAATTTTTCTTCAAATGATCGTTTTTGGTGAAGGTAGGGCAGATGTGTCTTGTTCTCATGTGACCAGTCAATTTCCCTAAAAAGGGCCTCGTTTAATTCTTTAAAGTTAGATCCCCGGGGATGCCTCTCGGTCTCATAGTTTTCCCCGGCTAATCTCAGGAGTCTGCAGGACGGCTCTGCTCGTGCTTTAAGGTAAAAGATTCCTCTTGCGCGTAATGCCATACCTCTCAGGGATATGAGGCCCAATTCAAGCCGTAGGTACTGTACTGAGCAAGACGGGCCCAGCCCCAGCACCGCACGCCAGAGGGGGCCCTCAAGAATGTTCAACCACTTCAAGTCTTGCATAGCCAGTCCCTCTAGGCCATAGAGAATGGCAGACACAAAGCACTGTTGGTATAATTTTAGTGCTATTGCCATACTGAAGCCTGCCGTACCCCAGGCAAATGTACATACCTGAAGTGTTATCTGCATAGCATGTCGTTTTTTATGGGAGATTATATCTTCATAGTTGGCAGGTGCTTTGAAATCCAGCCCCAAGTAGGGATAGGAATCTACCACTGCGATGGTCCCCAATTTGGTATCGATGCCGGTGCGGGTAGGGCCTTTACGAGCCATAACCATTACCTTAGACTTCTCAAGGTTAATGGTCAACCCCAAATGAGAAGCGTACTCTGCCAACTCATTTAGCATGCTGTTTATGCCGGATAGTGTTCGATCGAATAAAATTAAGTCATCAGCATAGAGCATGCCAGTAATAGGAGTATGACCCAACTTGGGGGGGGGGGGAGTTTGATTTGGAACCCATATGTTCTAGGAGGTCTGCAATGTAGATATTGTACAACATAGGCGCCGTCACACAGCCCTGCTTCACCCCCATGTTAATAGGAATTGAGGTGGAAAATTCCCCATTATAATTGAGGCGAACTTTAGTAGAGGTGTCGCTGTGTAACTCAATTAGGATGTCTAGTATCCAAGGAGGGCAATTCATATTTCTGAGTTTAAGCCAAAGGGTATCCCGGACCACCAGGTCAAAATCACTGCTGAAATCTACAAAAGCGATATATAAGGTGCTCTCGCGACTGCTAGCGGTGTTATTAATCCATTGGTCCAAGATCCGGATGTTATGGATGGTACTAGCCCCAGGTCTGAATCCTATTTGTGCATAGTGGAGAATCTGTTTTCCAGTTACGCAGGCTTCCACTTCTTTCATAACCAGAGACATGAAGGTTTTACTTGTAACAACCAGCATGGACAATTGTCTGTAGTTAGCAGGAGAGCCTCTATCGCCATTTTTATGTACAGGGATAAGTAGTGATTTTTTCCATGAAGATTGCACTAGGCATACCCTGCAAATGCGAGAATATAGAGTCAGCAGCACCTGAGCCCAGTTGTTGGGATCTTTCTTCAGCACTGCATTTGCCAGTCCATTAGGGCCCGGAGCATTCAAAGACTTTAATTTCAGGATTGATTGTTTTATTATTTTGTGGCTAAACTGGAGAGGCCACAATTTTTTGCTCACAGGCGGCCGTGTAGTTATCGCCCCCTCCTGCTGGAATTTATTGGCAAAGTAGTTGGACCAATTTTCCCCTGTGATAGGATTTAGTATTTTTAACTTCTGTTCGCCTCTAGCCTTAGCTAGATAGTGCCATATGGCACGCGTGTTTCTACTGCAGAGTATTGCAGTGAATTTTTGCCACTGCGCTCTCTGTAAATTTAAGCGATAAGCTCATAGCCAGGAGCGAAATCTACATTTTATCTCCTTAATTTGGTCCTTTAGTGGGCCACATGCCTCATAGTTCGCCAATGGCCTTCTTAATGCTCAGATGGAACGTTGCATCTCCCATTTCTTGTCTCGTATGTTGACATCGAAGACACCCTGTCCTCCCGCCTTCCATCCTATCACAGAGGTGGGGGCATCCTTAAACAATGACTGGGTGGTTTGGGTTATCCACTGTTCAATGTCCTCTGGGTTCTTTCCCCAAAGCAACTGTTTAATTTCAATTTGGGTCGGGAAAAAGATGGAATTCATTTTGTCGTTTGTCCAATCGGTCCAACGGATCCTTGTTCCTGCATGATTAGGTGTTACCCCTTGCCATGGCCCCATATGAGTAGACCTAATTCTTCCCTCCATGCTCAGTTTTAGAGTAGCGTGATTGCTATAGTTCTTCAGTGTGATGATTAATTGCAAGACATGACTCGGGAGGCATTCTGACACTGCTATATAGTCTATCACTGAGCGCTTTGCCCCAACCACCCACGTGCATTTGCCCGGGGAGTCACCCAAAGTGCGCCCATTGAGAAATCTCATATTCCATTCCTTGAAAATGTCCAGCCACATTTTTCCTTTCGGGTTACTCCTTGCTACAGGCAGACTACATCGGTCAGAAACATGGTTGTAATTCCCACACCCTTCCAAATCCAGGCATTTAGCATTTAAATCTCCACACAATAGTACAGGTGCAGGGGCTTTACCCATGGACCATGATGTCAGTATTGAGTCCAAAGTGTCCCCCAGGTCCTCCGTAACTGAAACACCCAGTGGATCATATACATTGGCAACCAATATATCATTGTGGCCTCCGCAGCCCCCAGGAGGGGATATCTGTATGACTAAGAGATTTTCCCCCGGGATGCCCCCATAGATCAATCTGGGGTTATAGGAGGATTTAACACTGGTCAATAGGCCACCTCTAGGTCTGCCCAGGTTCCCCTTAATTGCCAATGACTGGTAAGTGACATAACCATCAGATTCCACTTCTGAAGTGACCCATGATTCCTGTAGGAGAAAAAGCTCAGATGCCAATAGCCATTCGCGGCAACCCCCCGCGTTTATCCAATGACTAAATCCCTGAGTATTCCAACTTATTACAGTGGATATTCACCCTCCTCTCCTTTGTGCAAACATTTCTTGAAGCCACTCCCAGCCTTGTTCATCTGTGAGTTTAGTTGCCGCTCTTCCTTTTCCTGGGTTTGTTGCAGCTGTAGTGGCAGCACACTTACATTTTCTACATTCTTCTCTAACTGAGTCTTTTGGCAGCGGAGGGTCCAGGATATATCCTAGGTAACCCAGGGATGCCTGGTTCGCCCTTATCATGGCTGCTGTTTCCGGGAAGCAGCAATGAATGGTAGGTTTTGCTCCAGCTATCCGAAGGAGTTCCACAAAATCAACATCGCTTGAATTGAGTATACAGAGCGATGGAATTTTGGCAAACAAAGCAAACAGTTTGGCGAGTTAATAGCACCCCAAACTTGGAGCTATCCTCCAGCACAATTGTCACCTTTCTTAGATCAATCTTATTTATCGGAACTCCCTGCCCCTCTCTCTCCCCTAATGCTAAAGTAGAGACGAGCCTTGAGGATAAAGTGATCCTCAAGGTTCGACAGTTGGGTCTTAGCAGATTGGGATGGGGGCAGGGGTTAAGATCAGTTGGAGGTATGTGGTTGGAATTTTTATCCCCCTGCTGCTGACCCATAGGTACAAGGTTGTCTAGTTTTGGCTGGTTTTCGCACAGCAAGCTAGTTAGGGTTCCAACAGTCTGTGCTGACCATCTCTTTCGTCTGGCTGCCCGCTTGCATTGTTTTTTAGATATATTGCTGCCCGTTGGACGTGGAGTGGAATTTTGCTGCTGGGGTGGAACCACCAACTGCACACTTTCTTCCTAATTCGGCAGGGTCAGCTTAGGGTGGTTGCGACTCTTTGCAAGGCGTTTATTCGCCAGGCAAGCCTGCCTCCTGGAAACTGGAGCTGCGGACGGTTTTTCGCCCATTTCTCCCGCCGTTGTTCTCCCCACCCCCAGATTGGGGTCACACACTTTGTCCATGGCTGGCATAGTTTCCTCACCTCCCTTACTACTCTTTGACTTGGTGGAGGGTGGGTCGCCCCTCAAGTCAATTATGGGGGGGGCTTGTGCTCCTTTTTCTTTCTTTCTTTCGCAAATGAGAGTAAAGAGCGGCAATCATTTTCCCCTGGTCTTTCATATCTTCATGTATAGTACCGCATAGTTTCAATAGGATTTTTACCGCAAAACTGAGCACCGCCTGGCTTGTATGCGAGGTGTCGTGTGTACTAAACTCAGTTTGTGTAGACTCGTGAATTGGATTCACTGAGTCAAATAATATATTGGGGCTTGCAGAAAGTCTGGGGCCCCCAGTCGAGGGCAATGTCTGAGGTAGCCCCTTATGCAGGGCCAACAAAGCCTTCATTGGCGTGTCCTGCGTTCCATTTGTCGCTGCATGTTGCACTTCATCTTGCGTCTTATTTCCAGGACTTTCGGCACTCACCACCTCCCCTGTTTTCACTAAGGGACATTCTGCAGCTGGTATATTAGTTGTAGCTTCCCCTGCATGCACTACCGCCTGTGTGGTCACTTGATCCTGCAGAGCATCGCATAATTGCAAGAGCGAGTCATTATCCAGATCCAGCGGTAGGTAACTGCCCTCTCCCTCCAATTGTGGGTTTCTCCTGGGTGTGTAGTGAGAATTTCTCTTTGAAGTACCTTGGCGCCTTGCCATATAGGCATCTATGAACAATCGTCATGGCCTTAAAATTAACTCTCTCTTCAATCCTGAGTCAATGGAGGTCTCTCCTTGCAGCCGATATATGTTCTCCATATTTGACTTTCTTGACGATACGAACGGCATCATTTTGCATGACCTGGCATCGTTGCAAATCCCTCTTGGTGGCACCCACTAATAACGCATTGCCATAGTCTAGACGGGACAGAATGATCTCTCTTGCGATGTTTGCCGCGTTAGCTTCGGTAATATATGGTCTGATGGCTCTCAGCAGGTGCAAGTAATATGCATTATTTTTAAATACATAATTTACCTGTGCTTCAGCCCCCACTGATGCTTCTACCATCATCCCTAATGTTTTTACTTGAGGTAGCTCTAGAATTTTGGCTTCTTTTATCATAAATTCCCTGTATTGGTCTCCTAACTTGGATCTTACTTGCTGGGATCCAAAGATCATGAGCTCTGTCTTGCTATTGTTTAGACACATCCAGTGCCTCTGCATCCAGATGCCAATGATCTTATAAACATCCTCTATTTTGGCGCTATCTGTCGTGTAATCTCCCGTTAATCGAAAACCAACCGTGTATCATCGGCATAGTTTGTAAAAAACACACTGATGCTTTGCAATAGGTCACAGAGGCTACGCATGTAAAGGTTAAATAGCAGAGGAGACAGACTGGCTCCCTGCGGTACTCCAAATAAGATGAGAGCTGCTTTTGAGAATGTATCTCCCCAATGGATACGTGCCTTCCTATCGCTTAGAAAGGACGCTATCCATGCCAATGCTGATGGGGAGCAGCCTACAATTTTGTCTAATGCAGCTTGTAGTAATTGGTGATCCACTAGATCGAAAGCTGCACTAAGGTCTAGCAGCATGAGCATCCCTGCTTTGCCCTGGTAGATCAGCTCTAGCATATGGGATTGTAGGTCCAGCATGGCTGTCCCCGTACTATGGGCTGTCCTAAAACCCGATTGCTGGGTGTGTAACATCTCCAGCGTTTCTACATGTTTTTGTAACTGATTTGTGGCAATTTTGTCCAGAATCATCAGTACGAAATTGGAATTTGTTATCGGGCGTAGGTTGCAAGGATCTTTCGGATCCAGACCCGCCTTTTTGACCAGAGGAGTTATCGTTAATTCTTTAATGGTGTTTGGTATTTTCCCTTCAGAAAACGAGGCGTTTATTATGTTGTTGAGGGTGGGTGCAAAAAGCTCTTTATTATCCAAAATGATCTTTGTGGGCAAGATGTTCTTCTTACAGGATGTAGGCTTCATTTTGGACAGCACCTGACAGAAATCCTCCTCTGTTATGGCTTCAAACTGAAAGCTTTCTCTATTTCCTGATCTGGGCTCTTCGGTAGTGCCTGTTATTGGGCTGGTGGACTCCCTTGCCTGTATTATGTTGGTTCTGGCTTTTCAAAATTTTGCCGCAAAGGCTTCTTGTACTCTCTCACAGTCTTCTTTGGAAGGATTATGGGGTGGTGAGAGTGCCTTGGGTTTTTCAATTGTCTTGAAAATTTCAAAGAGTTTGCTTGTTGAGTTAGCAGCTGACTCTATTTCTCTATTGTAGTAATTTAATTTGGCTTCTGTGACTGCCTTTCTGTACTCCATGTCCTTACATTTCCAGTCATTTCTATTCTCTTGCGATTGGTTCCGTAGCCATGCTCTTTCTTTGGCACGCTTCGCTTATTTCAATGTATTAATTTCATCGTTATACCATTTGCGTTGGTTGTTATTTTTTCTAACTGACTTATTTCTTTTGCCTTATAACGCACACTATTTAAAAATGTATTCTGCATCTTAATACAGGTGATGAGGCCAAATATGCACATCCTAGGGGTGGTTGGATTAAAATGATAGGGGATGGATACTTCTCCAATCATGGAGTAGACAACTGCTTTTAGAATCTGAAGGCAGGTTTCTTACATGGTCATTGGTTACAGATGGAGGGAGTTTGGTCCAAATAATAGGTTAGTGTCCGTGAACAGATGTTTACCTTTTTCCCTTCCATCCTTGGGTATGGTGTGGCTCATCTACGGGCAGGCAGAGTTGGATGGTGTATTGTGCTGGTTGTGAAGATGATAAGTAGTGTCACGACTCTTATGGGGTAAGACTGGGCTAGTGGGGCAAGACCTTGTTGAGTATGATCTAATTAGGTGGAACTCGTACAATTCAGTTAGTTGTGCTGGTCTTGATTAGTGAACTCGTATTAGTTGTTGCAGGAAGGGCATTTTTATCTATTGTGTACGCTGGGTTAATGTCAAGTCTAAGAAGGGATGAAAGGGTTTCAACCCCCTCTCCCGAACCACAGAAGCCGAATAGATCGACCCTCCCACCGTGGTTGGCACGGCGTCTGAATGTAAAAACACAGATAACCACTTGGCAGCCAATGGGGGGGAAGACGGAGTTAGGGAAAGGCGGTGGAATGACAAAGGGAAGGTAGAGAATAGAGAACATGCATATATATATATAACACAGAATACTAAATACGGAAACCCCTGTATACCTGTCTACTGTCTGAATGTACTAAAGTAGGAACTTGGGTTCTTAATTACCCTACACCATACCCCTGACCATACCCATGACTCTGACCATGGAGATATCACATATAGCAGACATAAAGCAACACCAACTGTATGGTACACACCAGGGAATATTCCCTAAATGAATTTTAACATGACATATGGCCCCGTGGCTGACATTTAACATAAGCAAACAGAAGCAAAGCACATAAATTGTGACATTCCTGTCATAATAGGACTGGACCACCTTGCCCCTTCCCATTGATAGAGAATCTTCTCTGCACTGAGAGTATTGCCTCATACTCCAAGTGTAATCCGTGTAACTTGCACTGGTTTACATTAACTCATAAGTCTCTCAAACGTAGCACACCATATAGTGTTCTCATGATTCACATGAATACTAGGAGGTACTTATCTTAGCGTCCGGGTGCCTCGCAAGAACACCCGGACATTAGGAACTGTCGCCGTGAAGCGCTGTAGCCTCCGCGTGCTACTGCTGCGCATAGTCTGCAGGCAGCGATAGGAATGAAGTCACCGCCGCGGCCCGCGTAGAAAACAAACTTGCAGTAGGCTGCTGCAGGACTCACGT
Organism: Ambystoma mexicanum; assembly: GCF_040938575.1. NCBI lineage: Eukaryota > Metazoa > Chordata > Amphibia > Caudata > Ambystomatidae > Ambystoma > Ambystoma mexicanum. The sequence goes on along the minus strand of NC_090926.1, from coordinate 692,265,261 downwards.
GAAGAGTAGAGTCAGACCGCAAGGGTCCGCGAGTACGAACCGGCAACGCTCGCTCTCCCTGTCGTGTTGCCTTCCATTCCGTTCGCCTCCGTGAACGCTTCTTCCCCGCTCGCCATCAGCTTGTCCAAGGTTCCTCAAATGCCATCATGACCGCCCGTGCTGCATAACCTTAATTATCGGCACCTGTGGCTGGGCGGTCAACGGCTAAATACTCTCTTAATGGCTCAGCTGTTCAATGGCGCGAAGTACATAGACTACAACTCGCCCCTTAAGCATGCTGGGAGTCATAGTTTCTTCCTCATTTTCAAGTATACTGTCTCATGGGCTTGCCCCAGACCCTACTCCTGACAGTTAACCAGGGATTATTTAATCAAAATTAATGGGGGATTAGGAGGGGTCCCATTAATTATTACTCTGAAAAGACAAAAGAGGATGATCTATGATTATATGCCTTTGGGTACAGGATTCTGGGTGAATGGTTGGGAGTGTTTTAATCTATGTATATAAAGGTTTTCTGATAAAATCCAAGGGAACTGGATTTAGTTCAAGCAATGTTCTACATTATGTCTTTGTGTTGTCTTGTGTTGTCTGTGTGAGGGGGAGGGCTACTTGTATTGTACAACAAGCTGAAATGGGACCAGCATTTCGTTTCAAGTACAAATAGCAAAGTGCCTATGATTGATGTACAGATGGATGAAGGAGGCGATTGGAAGATGGTTGCAGTGAATTTAAGTGTGTGAATGCGAGTTATTGTATCTGAGATGGGCCCGCTTTCAGTGTGCACCTGGAATGTTAAGGGGTTAAACTGCCCGTGAAAGAGAAAGAAGCTACTGTCTAAACTCTGGCGAGAGAAAATAGATGTGGCTTGCCTACATGAAACGCACTTAGGAGATGGTACGGGGGGCTTCTGACGAATGCAAAATATACAAAAGCGCTACTGAATTGCTATTCTTTGAATTCTGGGGAGTGGGAACTTTGTTGAGGAAGGGCCTTGGTGCAAGCATTAAAAGTAAATATGGATAATGAGGGACGTATCATACGGATTGCTTTGAAATATGAAGGCACGTTAATATTGGTTCTATATATGGTCCGTGTGCGGGAGGAAGGAGGTTCTTTGATGGCAATGATGCGTGATATGGGTGGTGAAAAGATCCTCCTAGGAGGTGATTTCAACTGTGTACTTGATCCTAAACTGGATAGATCCTCTTCATGTAACTTTACAGGGCATAAATCGAGTAAAGAGTTCCAAGAGTTTATGGATCTAAATCTGCCTGCTTCTACTCTCCGCCCTCTGCAACTTATCCAGAACAGGACTGCGAGACTTGGCCTTGGCCTTGGCCTCAAGGCCAGGGATCGTATCTCTCCAGGACTGAAACCTCTGCACTGGCTCCCAGTGGCTGCAAGGATTAAGTTCAAAACCCTCTGCATCGTCCACAAGGCCTTATGGGCCTTGGGGCCTCAATACCTTCAACTCTCTCTTCCTAAATACCTTCCCTCTCGAGCTCTTCGGTCATCTGCCTCAAACTCCCTCAGGGTCAGTCGCTTCTCCAAGCAACGAGTTGGTGGTATATCTCTTTCATCGGCTGGTGCCTCCCTTTGGAACAGCCTCCCTGCCTCCCTAAAACTTGAGGAGAATCATCTTCGGTTCCGGAAGCACCTCCAAGACCTTGCTCTTTGCTTCTGCTTTCTCTCCCTCTCAACTTTGCTGACCTCCTGGCTGACACTGAAACTGCACTGGTTACCTGGCCACCCTCTGATCTCAGGACCAGGTCCCCTCCTTCGCCAGTCGCACTACTGCACTGCCTTCATGGCAACCCCCGCACTTGGGAACTGTTTCTCTATCCCTACAGTCCCACTACCAGCACTTGACACCTGTTTTCCGCCTTACCCCTGCACTTGCCACCTGCTGCCCTTACCCTCACTGTTATGTATTTATATTCCATGCACTACACTGTCCTCTCCCCCTTACCTCCTTGCACTTCTCCTCCTTCCCCTTCCCATGCACTTGCGCAATCTGAATGACACTTGGCTTAGTAGGATTGTTGTTCCCCCTCCCTTGCCTTGTTGCGCCTTGAAACACTTGTGTATAGGCGCATTATAAATGCCATTTCATATCATATATCATATCATATATCATGGGGGTATTTGATTTGGTCAATGTCTGGAGGAATCTGCACTGGAGAGATAGAGAATTTTCATATTATTCACTGGTGCATAATTCATACTCTAGGCTCGATTATATATTATTGTCGGATACACTGATACAGAACGTAATGGAGGCGAGTATCGGGGAAAGACATATTTCAGACCATTTGTTGGTGCTGACTAGACTGACTTTACTCTCGGAGAGGCGAGGAGTTTATAGATGAAGACTGAAACCATTTGTGTTGCAAAAATAAAGATGCATCTAATGAATTAAAGTTTATACCAAACTACTTTAGGGAGAATAATGGAACGGCGGACAGTATGGTGTGTGGGATTCATTTCAGGCTTCCATAAGAGGGGAACTGATAAATTGGACTACTAGAGTGCAGAGATTAGGAGTAACTAACTTGGAGGAATTTGAGAGAGAACTAGGGGACCTACAAAAAAAAATGTGTTGTCTAAAGAGGAGTCTAAGAGCTAAAATAGTGAATGTTAAAGAAATCTTGAAGCGTGAGATGAATTTACAGATTGAGAGGGGATTATACCACGTGAAACAAAGATATTGGGAAGGAGGGGAACGTGGGGGTAAAATGTTGGTCAATAGGTTGAAAAGCTATTCAGAGAGGTTATATGTACATAAAATTCTTAATGAATCTGGAAATATGGTAGATAAGAAGGAAGACATCAGTGATTGTTTCTGTTCATTCTATGCTGAGTTGTATACTGAAGATCTAACTCCACGAATAGATGAACTCGATAGTTTCTTTGGAAAAATTGTTCTCCCCTCACTACCTGAGGAAGGTAGACATTTTATGGAGGCTCCCATTACCGCACAGGGGATTGTATCCGTAATTGGAGGGTTAACAAAAGAAAAATCTCCGGGAATGAACGTTTAACGGTGGCGTTTTATCAAGAATATGATGAGATGTTGGCGCTGATACTGAGTGGTTTGTATAATCGTATTATAAGGGATGGGAGGTTGTGTCCCTCAATGAAGGAAGCTATTATCACTGTGATTCCTAAACCGGGAAAAGACGCAACTAGGTGTTGTAATTATCGGCCAATCTCTTTTCTTAATGTTGACATAAAAATCCTTACCAAGATCTTAACTATTAGATTGGAAAAATACATGGGAAAGTTGATAGAGCAGTCTCAGGCGGGATTTATGAAACAGCGATATGGCTACGACAATATAAGAACTTTGTTGGACATTTTGAGTTTACCTGATTCGGGGGTCAAGGATATTTTGTTGATCTTTTTAGACGCTGAGAAGGCCTTCGATAGGGTAAACTGGAAATGTTTGAATTATACATTAATGAAACTGGGTTTTTGGCCTTTGTTTATTAGTACAATTAAAGCGTTACAAACAGATATTACGGCTAAGGTGTGGGTGAATGAGGGGTTTTCAACTTCATTCCCGTTATTTAGAGGTACCCAGCAAGGCTGTCCATTGTCTCCCTTGTTGTTTAATCTGGTGTTAGAGCCTTTGTTGGCATACATTAGACAGCATAGGTGAGTTTGAGGTCTATGTATAGGATATGGTGATGTAAAAGCATTGGTTTATGCGGATGATGTGGTGGTTATTTTGAATAATCCTGTGAAGGGAGGTCCGCTTTTAAAAGGGATTTTTGAAGAAGCAGGAAGATTATCAGGTTATCGGATTAACTGGGGTAAAACGGTAGTATTTCCAATAAGGCATTCACCGGGAAGGGAGCAATTATTAGGTTGCAGCTGTAAATGGGAGAACACATATGTTAAGTATTTGGGTATTCATTTAGTTCGGGATATTAGAAAAATAGTCCAGTATAATGTAGATAGAATCATTGAGACCCTCCAAAAGGATATTAGAAAATAGGGACGTATAACTTTGACCATTTGGGCTAAATTTAATGCAGTTAAAATGCTTTTATTGCCAAATGTTTTGTTTATGATCCAATCGTTGCTCCTACTCTTCACCAAGAAAGATCTAGGGAGTATAGATAGGTTGTTTCAAAATTTCCTATGGGGTGAAGGAAAGAGGGCCAGAATTCCAAGGTACATTATGGTCAAGAGCGTTAGAGATTGAGGATTTGGGTACCCAATTTTGAGGAACTACAGTAACAGCTTTTATTGAAAAAGGTGTCTAGCTACTCTTGCGGGGAGCGTAATAGGATGCCATGGTGGGTACAAATTGAATTACAGACGTTTCTACCGTGTGACATTAAGAATCTGTACTCTTTTGGAAAGCTACCCGGGAAGATACATCTCTTTGGCATAATTCGGGGCTGAAAGTTGAAAGTGAGAGGCCCCCAAAAATACAGTTAATTCACTCAATGGAGTCAATCAAGACACATCCGAGAAGGGAATGAGACCAAGACCAAGTGCTGGTGTTAAGAAAAGGTTTTTATCTAAATAGGACAAGCAGAATCTACTCTGCTCACGCTGAGAGCGCTCTGCAGAAAACATGTTACAAATTACTTTTATACATCATTCTCGTCATCAAACAGAGGGAAGGCCTAAGGGGCACATGAACAGTTGGGATTGGTCACTAGGGGCGAACACGTATAGGTGTCATAGGGTTGGAGGCGCTTGGTTGGCTTGAGAACACGTGGTGTGGCAATGACGCCTCTCGGGTCAATCAGTCAGCTGGGCTCTTCAAACTGGTATGTAGGATCGGCAGCTTGTGATGTTGTTTCTTTGTTAAATAACCATTTGACATTTTCCCTTGTGGCCACACATTCCCATTTGTTCACTACCATAACCTGCTTGTCCAGCGAGCTTTGAGGCCTGTGGGCTTAGACACTTTGGAAAACTTGTTTCAAGTACAGGTTAATTTATTATTGGGCCTAGGTTAAGATACAGTCATTAAAAGCATTGCTTGATCTGTTAAGAGGCAGACTTAACTGTGTGTTGATACAGTTTGAGATATACTGGCTGAAGAGGTGAGACTTTTAAGGTCACTGTGTGGTCTGGACTGTCCATCTGATAAACAAAAAAGAGGGCTCTAAATCTAGAACTGGAATCACCCATTAAAGAATAGATCACAAGAGGCACATACCATCTCGGTCATAAGTCTCATTGTGGGGGGGTTAGTGGTCGGTTGTTCAAGCATCATTACATTTCTGCTAATCTGCTTTGACACCATTAGGGGTCAAGGAGAATCGAAACACCTTTGCGGTATAGTTCCGCGTTAAACAAAGAAACAGGACCTTCGGAGATAATTTTACCTACAGGCTTTTACACGTGGCCTACTAAATTACATTCAAGTTATACTTGTTTTCGAATATACTATATTTTCTAGCTGGCTAAATATTCTCATTGTTACAAAACCCATTTAGGAAGGCAGACGTATGCAAGTTAGTGTCCATTCTACATTAAACAGTTCATGGTTCAGGTTCTACACATGCGGTCTTAACACATATTGTCATAATACGAACATTCTGGTCAGAACGATTAACTACTGTATTGGTTTTACATAATATGCATATATTTACATTTAAACTAAAAGATGAGGTAGCTTAGTGCTGGCGTGTACAGTATTATGGCGGTTATGCATTTTGTTGTCACAATTAATTTCTCTTAGCAGCCTCGTTCCATACGTTAATATACATCACACTTTCAGGCCCGAATTCTAATGTTAGGACTTTTGTTTATGCATATGTCATACATTACACTAATATCCTTACTATTGAAAGGAAGCGCCCCCAATTTCAGCACGATCCTCCCCGCAATGAGAGACAATAAGGGACTCTCCCGTAGTGGGAATAAGACCAAGACAGAGTGCGGGTGAGCGTAAGTGGGAGTTTATCCAAAGAATAGGGCATGCAAAGAACTCTGCAACCTCCGAGAGCGCTCTGTCTGACAATAGCAAAGACAGGCGTATTTCTAATACAAAAAACGTCATCAGAACCTACACACTATAGGGGGCACAAGTTAATTGGGATTGGGTGGCGTCGACTAACTATAGGTGTTGCTGCAGCGTGGTTGGTCTTGGCGTGAGGACGTCACTGGTCAGCCTCGTGGGTTGGGTTGGGTTGGGCCTGGCAGGCCAGCTTGAGGTCATCCGAGCGGTGTTGGTATGCTGGGGCAGCCTGTGACAAAGATGAATACCTTTCCTGACTCGTTTGCCCTAGGCCATGCACACTGCAGTTATTCAAGAAACGACATCTAAGTTCATCAATAAATCGCTCAGCAGTTTGTCTTATAAAATAAACGCAACACATGAGGAATGCACCTCGTGAGAGGTCCGGTGGTTGTCGGTTGGGGTGAGATTTACCTGTGTCCTATTGACCGGTATTTTAGGTCGAGGGGCTGGGCTCTGGGGCCTGAGCCGAATGATACATGTCTGTCTGCCGCGTTAGAAGTTATTATATAAATGGGTCTCTGTGTCTTGTCCCAGTGATGGGGGTCGTCATGATTCTTGGGGTGGTCTAGGGGGGTTGTGGGATTTACGAGAGGGTGCTGGTAGATCAGTAGATTCGAACGTGGGTTTATTACCGTGCTGTAAATAACACAGGTGGCGGGCTGTGGCCTTGGGTGCGGTACCGGGGCCTCTGACTCTCTGAAGCGGCTCCAGCTTGGTTGGGGGAGGTGAGGGAGCGCGGCACATGCCTTAGCTTCTTTATCTGGCAGGCTTGGTAGGGTGGGAGGGAGAATGGCCTTGCATATATTCACAAAGGTTTTTTCCTCGTGCGTTGCTAACTTTTGAATGCAGAACTTTTATAATGTTCCGCCTTATTTTGATGTTATTTAAACACACACATATATATTTCAATCTCGTTACACATTTCTTTAATACAGTCGGTCCAAGTACCTTTTCATTACCTAACATTATATTTACTACATGGTGTGATTATTTTATGTACATTAGACGTTACACGAGGTAGTTCTAGGTTATGGCCTACAGAGATTGATGCTCGCTGCATTAGGTGATTAAGAAAACATATATGAGTTCAGGTTTCTACATAAAATTGTAAGAACACTTATACAGATAAAGGCTACACATTTGGTCGACATCTTTCTCTGTGGTTACAGCAGCACTAGTCCAGACCTGGGGTGGTATCATGTAACGTTACATCTTTATGGTTTATTCACAGTTTACAGGATCTGTTTAAACAGAGGTAGTTCGTTAATACCAATACTTGAATTATTTTCTACTTTCTTCAGATAGTGATGCTTCAGCTTTTTTCCCGTCACCCTGGCCTCGCGGACCAGGTCGTGCGGGGTGCAATATTACATTGTGAACGATAAAATGTTACAGTGTTAGCATCTCGGGTTAGCTCATACCCGGCTTTCTCATGGGAACGCGCTCGCAGCGGATCTACCAGGGCTACTGCGGCGGCAGAGATGCATGAAAGGCCCTCCAAAGGTGGGGGCCTCGTTACAGTGTGCTGAACTCACGCCATGTTTGCTAGACAAGATGGCTTCTAGGCCTAACTGAATTTTGGTATATGCAGGGAACGGATACGTGTGGGCAATGTCGTCGGCGGGTGAACCCTCCTCCACCTGGGCCCGGGTGGCATGAGGGGACGGCCACCGAGTCATGGTCCTCACCTGGGGAGAAGGCTGCAGGTGAGGAGGGCCTCGCGGCCAGTCCTCCCCTACATTTCCCCCCTTTCGTTACTAAAGTAACGAATTCTTTAGCTCTTCTAATCTTCTATATTCTTGCTCCTCTATCACTGCGTCATCCCATGCAGGTGTTCCTTTTCTAGGCATCCAGGCTCTGCATACCCCCCTCAAGCTCTCACCTCTTCTAGCATACTCATCTGGTGTACATGTTAAATATATACAGTCACCAGTTTCTTCCAAGTCTACCCAGACCTCCTCATACCATTCCAGTTCCACATCTCGGGGTTCTTTGATAGTGGTGTGCCATAGTTTATCTACTATGTACTTATCACGGTACATAGGCACTAACTGGTACCTGGGAGTGTTATCTGTTCCTGTCTGTACATGTACTTCTTGTGTCGCCTTAATTGTACCACCAGAGTTGCCCATTGTCACCATCATCATTGCACCGTTAGGGACTGCGTTAGCACAACATCGGAGGCCCACCTGGCACAGGCAGAACACCACGAGGAGGACCACCACAACTGGTATCAAGAACTTCATTGCCATTCCAAGCCATGAGGGAACCCAGGAGAAGATACTGTCGAACCATGAGCTATCTTTAGCCCCACCTTCCATCTTCATCTTCTCTCCCAGGTTATGTACTGCTTCAATGACGTGGGACAGGGACCCATTTTCTGCGTCTTCAGAAGGTACGAACGTGCAGCACGCACTTCCTATTTTTCGGCAAACACCTCCATCGATCGCTGTTAACAGGTCCAGAACATACCTGTTCTGCATGGTCATTAGTCGCAGAGCTCGTAGTTCCACCTTTATTATGTTGAACCCTTCTTCAGTGTCATTGGCCAGCTGAATCAGTTCCCACCGTGTGATCTGGAGCCATTTTGCATTTGCTCTTGCTTGGACACTTGAAACTAGTGAGGCAAAAAATGTTTCCACGGAGCTGAACAGGCGATACCTGTCTGGGATCTGTGCCAATAAATCCGATGATGCTTGTGATATGTAGTTCGATGCTCGCTTGTTCCGTGATAGCTCCTCTTCTTTCCCTCCGGAGGACAGGACATAGAGGTGCGCTTTTGCAGTGGGAGGAGTCACATCCTGGTTCACGTTTCCTTGCGTCCTTTTATTTTCGTCGACATGACTTTCTGGAATCACCATTAGGGCCGAATGCAAAGTGGCCATTGAGCAGCTGCCACTCCATGCCTGGGGAAGGTGCAAGTAAGCCTGATTCCCGCATACCCAGTATGTGTCCATTAGTGCTGCTGTTCCTTTTTTCATGTCTGGGATGGTGAGAGTTTTGTTACAGTTTTTATTCGTTCCCATTGCCACTTTTCCTTCTCCCTTGAAACATAGTTCGTTTTGTATTTCACTTTGTAGCTTGAAGGGTTTCTCCATCGCTGTTACCCATGTTAGTTTAGAGATGTGTTCTTTCCATATTGGTAAGCACGTTTTTTCCATCCACCGCAGCTTGTCTGGTTGAACACCTTTCAGTGCTTCCGCTTTGCACAGTACTTCTTCATCTTTCCATTTGTTTTCGGAAAACAGCGTCCCTTGTATTGCAAAGAAAGGTTCTTTACGACAGACCACTCCAGACGCTTTTGAATAGCACGTTTTGTTGTCCTGTATCATTTTGAAAGAGACATCGTGTGCCTGGAAGGTGTTTTTTATTCTACACAGCGTGAGATGAAGGAGACATTGGGCATCCACAATGGGCAATTCTCTTGGCAACAACACTTTGGGTGTGCCTGATGCATGGGGGATGAGCGAACAGACATAACAGCTTTCATTGGTTGTCTGTTTAGCTGTTGTACTCATATCTGCATACCATTTATTTGCTTGGTGGGGGTGTCGTGGGTCTTCCATCTTGTCTAATCCTAACCCATAATACTCATCATACCCCCTCCTACTTGTCTCTCTTCTTCGCCTACTTTTCTCCCCCCTCCTATACCTTTTAGTTTCGATAGGTGAAATAATAGGCCCCCCTTTCTCATTCCCACCCCCCTTTTCCAATTCCTCATATAGGAACTTGTGTTCTGTCATCGTAATTACTTTTCCATTTTCCTCAATAAACAACAAATCGCTGTTTTGTATCGGGGCGGGAAGGGTAGTGGGGCTGTTATATATTTCAGGTAGGGACATTGTGTCATTTTCCATATTTTTATTTCTTGATTGTGACAGGGCAGCAGTGGGTGGTACAGTATAGTAACCCCATACAAAGTGTGATCCATCCCAGACCAAAAAATCACCTTCTCTAATATTCATACTTGTAGTTGAATTCGTGCCAGGGGCAAGGGTGGTGTTACTCCCCCCTCCCCCCTCGTTCATCTCGATAGAGATGAACGCTATGAACCAATATGTCACCAGGCAAAATATTGAGATGAAGAACACAATAACACACATTGATAAACCACATTCGTATGAATATGTCAATCTATCTACTAACATTTCTCTAAATCTAACAAATCTATTAGTTGCAGGCTGCCCATTCGATGCCATAGTAAATCCTGTTTGAAACATAAAAGTGCATTAAGTACAAGCATGTAAACATTTCTAACGTTGTGACATTATTTCGACAAAGTATGGGAGTGGGTGAGGGAGGGGGTGTGTCCACAGACAAGGTAAATTTACAATCATTACTATCCGTTCATTATTTCATATATAAAAAGGAAAGTCGAGAGAAAAAACTTCTCCAAAACCAAAAAAACCCACAAAAACCTTCAAAAGTTGTAAAAAATTATATATATATATATATACATATTTATTTCAGTACACTTGTCGTGCGCCAGTCGCGTTCAATGTTCATCACTTAATGCACACAAAATTCCCATCATTCATTCTGCACAACTTCATTGTCCGCAGTTGCCTGTGCCTCGTCCTGCACCTCACTTTCCACGGCGCTATAGGCTCTGCGTACGTCTGTCAAATGCACCCAGTATCGTAGGCCCTTCACCTTTACTGCTGTGGGTGTGCAAAACACTACCTCATAAGGGCCATGGAAACGTGGCGCATTCCACCTTCGCACAAAACTTCTGACATATATAAGGTCACCAGGCATTAGTTGTAATGGTTTTTCAGGCAGTGTCTCTGTTCCTGTTGTGTTCCCCTCCTCTCTTGTAGAGGGGGGGGCTAGTTTCTTCGCAATTACGCGCGCTGCCCGTGTCAGTTTTTTCAAATACTCTGTGAACTCCTCTCCCAATATCGCTGCACTTCTGTGTGCATCAGAACGTTCACGGAGAGGCGAATGCGCTGTGTGCATTCTCCTTCCCGTGACGATCTCATGCGGGGACAAATGGTGGTCTTTACTTGGCTGATTTCGTAACTCAAACAGGGCCAAAGGCAGGCAGTACATCCAGGTCTTTTTAAGGGAAAAACACAGTTTTGACAATCTGCTTTTTAACAGACCGTTCATCTTTTCCACTACGCCATTACTTTGAGGATGATAAATCGAACATAATTTGTGCTTTATTCCCAATAGCGTAGTCACTTCCTTGAATAGTTCATTAACAAAATGCGTGCCGTTGTCTGAGCGAATAACTTCGCAAATCCCCCAGCGCGGGAATACTTCCCGCACTAGGAACTTCGCGGCGCCCTTCGCATCAGGGCGCACACAGGGGCCTGCCTCCACCCACCTCGAAAATGGACATACAACCACAATCATGTAGCGAGCCCCGTTACATCTTTCTCCCATGTCTACATAATCAATGTGGAGCTCTCTGAATGGGCCATTTGGTTTTGGTATCGTTCCTCTCAGTGTGCGCAATGTCATACCTGAGTTGTAAATCTGACATGTCGTGCATTCTAAAGCCAGCCTTGTGATGTGTTCATGGAGGCAAGGTGCAAACCAATCTTCTTGTATGTCCGCCATTATGTGTTGCTTTGCGTTATGTGCGGGAAAGTGTAGTTGTTGAAATGCTATTTCTAACAATGTAACTGGCATTACCGCTTTTCCTGAACTTTTTTGTCGCCACAATAAATCAGTCGGCGATTTGCTGCATCCCCTCTTAGTCCACAGCAATTTTTCTTCTGCACTAGCTCCCTCTTGCAGCTCTATTATTTCCTGTGTGGGCATCATGTTGTATCCTGTGGGGACCTCTTGGCTTGCTGTGTGGTGCAACATGTACTCTCCTACTTCACCTTTCTGTAAATACGAAGCTTCTTTGGCAGCGGCGTCTGCTGCCGCGTTCCCCAAAGATATAAAATCTGTATTTGTGGTGTGGGCTTGGCATTTTACGATGGCCACTGCCGTGGGGTCTTGCAGGGCCTCAATCAGTTCTTTCAATAATTCTGCATGCTGAACCGGTGTTCCATCTGCTCGTCGAAACCCTCTCCGCCCCCACCGTGCCAACCCGCCGTGTACTGTTGTTGTCATGTATGCTGAGTCGGTATATATTGTCACTGCGCACCCCTTGGCGGCATGCAATGCTTCTATTAGCGCTATTAGTTCTGCTGCTTGGGCTGAATAGTGTGATGGGAGGCGGTGTTGCACTAGTGTCTCGTATTCATCTTCCTCTAATCGTACAACTGCCATACCCACATGTTTCTCTCCTGTCTCCATGTCTATTGATGCTGACCCGTCCACGAAATACACCTCTCCCTCGTTCAGGGCATTCTCAAAAATCACTTGATCCTGACCTTCGTCACCTGTGTATGTAGCGCAGTTGTGGTTCTGCATGTCCTCTACGGTGCACGCCTCTGTGATGAATGTGGCCGGGTTCACTGTTTTACATCTTACTATGTGGATGTTTGCGCTGGACAGTATTATTTCATATGCTGTGGCGCGTTGTGTCGTCAATGTGCTCTTTGATCGCTCTAATATTGCAAAGAGTGAGTGCTCCACAAACAGTGTCACAGGACAGCCCATCACTATCGTGGCACTTTTCTCAATCGCGAACGCGGCTGCAGCTAGGGATTGCTCGCACGCGAAATGACCTTGCATTACTGCGTCTAGGGTGCCACTATAGTAAGCCAGTGGTTTGTGCCCTAACGATGTCTTTTGTGTCAGTACTGCTGTCATCAGTGTTCCTTTGCAGTGTGAAAATAAGAAGAATTCGCGCCCATAATCTGGATTTGCCAGTACTGGAGCGCTTGATATCAGCTCTTTTAGTGAGTTAAATGCTGTGTTCATCTCTTCTGTCCATTCTATGTGTTTGTTTTCCTGCTGTGCCTCTTTTAGTGCCTGTAACAAGGGCCTTGTGTACGCTGCATAATCCAATATCCATGCTCGGCAATAGTTGCACATACCCAGAAATCTCTGCATCTCTTTTACTGTTTTGGGCTCCCCAACTGTTCTAATCGCCTGTGCCCTGTCTGGTATGATCCGCTTGCCATCCTTTGATATCAGCTGTCCCAAGTATAGGACCTCTGTCAGACAGTATTGTAACTTCCCCTTGTCCACCTTGTACCCTTTATTGGCCAATAATGTCAGGAGTGTTATTGAGTCCTTTCTACACTCCTCCTCAGTTTGTGCACAAACCAATAAATCATCAACGTACTGAATCACTGTGCTTTCTACAGACAAATTCCCCAGATCTTCATGTAGTACCCTGTTGAATATGCTTGGGCTCTCGCAATATCCTTGTGGTAGTCTGCAGTGTTCGAACCTCCTCCCCCCTAGTGTAAACGCTGTTAAGTACCTGCTCTCTTCTGCTAAGGGAATCGAGAAAAATGCATTTTTCAAGTCAATAACTGTGAAGTGGGATGCCGTTTTCGGAATGTTGCACAGTATTGTCGCCGGGTTCGGGACTAAAGGGAACTCCTTCTGAATCACATCATTGAGTGGGCGTAAATCTTGTATCATCCTCCATGAACCTCCCTTCGCCTTTTTAATCGGGTAAATGCATGTGTTGCATGGGGAGTTTGAGGGCACTATTATTCCTTGTGCTAGCAGTGCATCTAGTGTCTCTCTGATCCCTTCTTCTGCTTCGCGTGACAATCGATATTGTTTTACCCGGGGTAGAATTGCTCCCTGTTTCAGTTTTATTACCACAGGCTGAACCCCATGTAATAACCCCACATCATGGGGGCCATTTGTCCATATGTTGGTGGGTACTAACCTCATGTCGTCATCAAAAAATGCATGTGGTGCTCCTACTACTGCCATTAATTCAACTTGAGTTTTTCTGCTGTAACTACAATGTCGCACGGCATTGCTAGTTCCATCACTATTTCGCCATCTCTCTCAGTGTCAGAAAATAGCTCCTCGTCCGAGAGCTCCCTCAGTGGGATATTTGCATTTGTACACAGTACTGTCCGCCACTCACATCCTTCCATGTCAACGCCAATCACACATATTCTGTTTGCTGACACGTGTACTGCGTGTAAATCCAACGATAGCACTGACCCGGGAGCAGTGTCGGGGCTTGCTATGGGGCGGAAAAGGAATTCGGCTGGAATCCTCCAATCCATCCTTTTTAGTTCTGGTACTATGAGAGCCAATGTTCTCATGCCCTCAACAAACATCTCCTCGTTTCTTGGTAACCCTCTGATCTCTTGCATGATTGTGTGGCCGTGTATTACTGCTAATATGCGGAGGGGGCATATGCCTGGCGTCGAACATACGATACCGCTCCCTGTGAATGATATTGTCATATTTAGTTTGCTTAAGAGATCTCTCCCCAGCAAATTAATGGGAGAGTGTTCATAGTACAGTAAGGGTGCTTTCACTGTTTTACCCCCCACTGTCACATCCAATGCCTCTGTGTAAGGAACTTCAATTACAGCCCCAGAGAACCCCTGCGTCTCTAACGTTCTATTAGATAACGGGAACCGGCCCTCTCTAATGCATGATTTCTCCGCTCCCGAATCCACCATCAATATGAACTGCTTGTCTCCTATCTGCGCTCCTATCAATGGTTCCTCTGATGCATTGTGGGTCGTAGATAGTACTGGACACGCAAGTGCTCTCTGTGGGCTGTCCTATGCGGGGTGTCTCATTGCCCCCCCTTGATCAAAAATGTTCCCCGAAACTACTGACACCCCGCTGTAAGGTGCGGGAGCAGGCGCTCCGTTTGCTACTGTGGCGAAAGTGTTACCTGGCGTGTATTGCATATTGTCATTATTCTGTGGGTGGTTTTGTGTTCTGTACTGATGTCCGTGTAGTTGTGCGTTACTTCTTTGTCCTACATTTCCTGGTTGTTGGTATTGTCCCATGGGGAGGCCGTAGGGGCTTCCTGGGTGGGGGTGACCGTACTGTTCTGTCTCCTGGAACCCGTTGTTTTGTCTGCTCCTGCACTCTCTTGAGTAGTGCCCCCATCTCCCACAATTCCAGCAGCTCCCCTGTGGACCTCTGGGACCCTGCCACCCATTTCCTCCCATTCCTCCATACCCTTGTCCTCCTCTTCGGCCCCTGTACCCACCTCTTCCCCCTCTTGGGGCCCACTCTTGCCACGTTGGACCTCCGTTCTGCTCCTGCTCCGTCCACTGTCGTTGTCCTTGTCCTGTCCAATTTGCTGCTATTCTTCCTTGTATTGCTATTTGCCCCTCCTCTCCTTCGTCTCCCTCCCTCATGAGTGGGAGCCCTGCTACCGCTGCTGCAACCTTCACCAGTTTTGATTGTACCAACTTTGCCTCGTCTGCCAACCTTTTCTGTGCTACTTCCCTCTCTCTCTCTTTGATCCTTTTGCAATGGTGCACTATTATACTTTGGATCTCTGGCCACCCCTTTGCCTCGACGCCCGCTATTTTATCGAGTGCCTTCTGCACCTCTTTTGGGAGCCCTCTCTTAATGATAAAATAAAATAGAGATGTGGATTGGTGCCAGGGCGTGCCCGTTTCCGCTCTCCACATCTCCTGCACCCGGAGAATGTAATCCATAGCATCCTCCCCGTCATTCATTGTACATTGCATTACTGACTGTAAATCAGGGGTATCTGGGAATGTCTCCCGCAGTGCGTCCCACACCCTTGCTCGTACTGTATTAAAGGAAGCCCCATCATGGCGATCACAGTCCAACGTCACGGCCGGGAAACCAGCCTTAGCCCATACTCTGTCCGCTTGATCTCCTACTGCGGTTACTAGTAGGCTTTTCACATCGCCTACTGCCAACGGTATGCCGGCGGTATGTTTCTCAAATGCATATATCCACTTGCTCGCCCCTCCTGACAGCTGGGGCAATAATTTCATTAAATTAGCCTTATCCATCTGAGCCCATGGTATATAGTTTGGTCTCCCCCCCCCTCTGTGTATCAATGGAAGTTGTAACTTCCCTTTCGCGGTTGCACCCTCCCTTTCCTTAGTCGCTGCTGACTCCAATGACGCCATCTTCCCCACCCTATTTCTTAGTCGTCCCATCCATTCGTCGTCTATAGTCCCTAGCGAACATGCACCGTCCACCTCCTCGCTTTCCCCTCCTACTGCCATACTCAACCTATCACTCTCATCCAACCCTCCTCTGACATCACATAACAAGTCCTCTCTGATCCCTCTCTCTCGTGATACATCACCAATGCTCCCTTCTACTGCTCCTACCTCTATTATTCGTGTCGGCTCTTCCTCAATTCTGAACAGTATTTCCCCCTTTTTCCATCCTTCCTCAATTTGTCTACTTTCGCTCGACGCTCTAGACGTGCGTCCTGATTGTGTAGGGGCGCACGCCGTGCGCTCACATATGTCTTTTATTCTTGAGAGTTCATCCCTTGCCACAGTAAGCCTCGACTCTAAGTCACTCGTTAGCTTCTCTATATCCACCCTCTGTGTGCTTCCCTGGGCGCGCTCTCTGGTGCTTTCGTATGGCGGGGGGCTGTTGGTCTTTGTGGTGTACCAGTTGTGGGGGGAGGCACATAAGTAGGGTCGCTATATCCTGCTGCGGGGGCTGGTTTAGGTAATATCGGGTACAAACTAATCACCTCCGCAGGTTGTTCTGTACTTAGCTGTTCCTTTTCCTCTCTTGGAATCATCAGTGGATTATCTGTGGTGGAAGGTAGATCAATATGTGGTGCCGGAGCTTTGGGTGGGGGTACTTCCTCAAACAATCTCCAGAGGTCTAATATCTCCTTCCTATTTTGCCATTGTTTCCCCTTATACTTGAGGCTAATGCATGCTCGTACCATATCAAGAACGCTTTTGTCAAAAGACCCTCCCTCGGGCCAAATCTGGGGCAGACCCTCCCCTTTCAATTCTGTTACCCATTGATCGTGATATTTATTTATTCGTTCAGCGTATCCCGGTAAGCTCTTACAAATATGTGCCAAGGGAGTTTCGGCCCCCATCCTCTAAATCACTAACACAGCCGTGTCCACCTTCTTTACTTTTAGTTAGGTGTAGATATGTGTATGTATACCTTTATGGCACAGACAAGAGCGGACGTCTCAGAGATTATCACCCAATTTTATTCACTGCGCAAATCCTTTCTCACTCACCATAGCTCATCTCCTTCCCATTCCCATACACTCTCATGTGATTTCACTTGCAACTGATCAAGTACTAGTTATGGTCAACACTCTCTGGCGCCACCTCGCGGTCAACCGTTCGTCTCCAACACTCACACGGTGCGCGCACCCTTCACAATTCTTTTCCACTCACACCTCGTCTTTTTTTTTTTTTCCTCCCTTTCCTCCCTGGCCAGCTGTCCCTGTTTTTCTGCTAAGGTTACTATGTTCACGTCTGTACGTGCCACTACTTAATCCCCACTCCTACAAATGTGCTCCCTATTTTATAGTTCTTCTACAAGTATATTTACCTTATACCCTTTTCGCTTTCTCCCCCTGCCCCGTGGAATGGAAAAAAGAAATAGAGAGAGTAGCAATCACTAAAAAATATTCCCGGTGTCTCCCTTTGCCAGACACCAATAACTTATTTCTTACTTCTTCATATATTCCCAGTACTAGTTTAGATAGCACTATGCGGCGCCGCCTTCCACCCCCTTTCGGAGCTAGGTTTCCGTCACTTCTACCACTTCACTTATTTCTTACTCCTAATGGCCATATGCAAAGAAAAGATAAAGAAAGTTTCAAGACCCTTCTTTAGTAGACCCCCGTTATTCTTCTCCTCTACCTGTCTCCGTTCTCCTGTTATAATTTCCCCTCCCTTCCCCTTTACGATCGCTCGCACTCAGTACTCACGTGCCCCTCTTGAACCGATAGTCTCCGAAACTGGGTCCGTCCAGGCAGTGTCACCGGTAACTCAACGGTCAGCCCCTGGCTCCGGCGAGCGGCACTCAAAGGGGATTTTTTTCCAATCGGGATCCCGTACCCTTTCTCATTGAGTGCGCACTTCTTATTGT
This sequence comes from Ambystoma mexicanum, assembly GCF_040938575.1. NCBI lineage: Eukaryota > Metazoa > Chordata > Amphibia > Caudata > Ambystomatidae > Ambystoma > Ambystoma mexicanum. Next base: position 692,247,350 of record NC_090926.1, on the reverse strand, counting down.
GCCGGTCGCCGTTGGCGGGCAGCCTCCCGGAGCCGGCTCACCGTGCGTATCCCTTCTCGACCGGAGATTCTCGTGCCACAAGGGGGTCGTTAAAAAGGAGTTAGGAAAAATAATTTGGAGATATCACGCTATCGGGGTCACCACTGAAAGGAAGCGCCCCCAATTTCAGCACGATCCTCCCCGCAATGAGAGACAATAAGGGACTCTCCCGTAGTGGGAATAAGACCAAGACAGAGTGCGGGTGAGCGTAAGTGGGAGTTTATCCAAAGAATAGGGCATGCAAAGAACTCTGCAACCTCCGAGAGCGCTCTGTCTGACAATAGCAAAGACAGGCGTATTTCTAATACAAAAAACGTCATCAGAACCTACACACTATAGGGGGCACAAGTTAATTGGGATTGGGTGGCGTCGACTAACTATAGGTGTTGCTGCAGCGTGGTTGGTCTTGGCGTGAGGACGTCACTGGTCAGCCTCGTGGGTTGGGTTGGGCCTGGCAGGCCAGCTTGAGGTCATCCGAGCGGTGTTGGTATGCTGGGGCAGCCTGTGACAAAGATGAATACCTTTCCTGACTCGTTTGCCCTAGGCCATGCACACTGCAGTTATTCAAGAAACGACATCTAAGTTCATCAATAAATCGCTCAGCAGTTTGTCTTATAAAATAAACGCAACACATGAGGAATGCACCTCGTGAGAGGTCCGGTGGTTGTCGGTTGGGGTGAGATTTACCTGTGTCCTATTGACCGGTATTTTAGGTCGAGGGGCTGGGCTCTGGGGCCTGAGCCGAATGATACATGTCTGTCTGCCGCGTTAGAAGTTATTATATAAATGGGTCTCTGTGTCTTGTCCCAGTGATGGGGGTCGTCATGATTCTTGGGGTGGTCTAGGGGGGTTGTGGGATTTACGAGAGGGTGCTGGTAGATCAGTAGATTCGAACGTGGGTTTATTACCGTGCTGTAAATAACACAGGTGGCGGGCTGTGGCCTTGGGTGCGGTACCGGGGCCTCTGACTCTCTGAAGCGGCTCCAGCTTGGTTGGGGGAGGTGAGGGAGCGCGGCACATGCCTTAGCTTCTTTATCTGGCAGGCTTGGTAGGGTGGGAGGGAGAATGGCCTTGCATATATTCACAAAGGTTTTTTCCTCGTGCGTTGCTAACTTTTGAATGCAGAACTTTTATAATGTTCCGCCTTATTTTGATGTTATTTAAACACACACATATATATTTCAATCTCGTTACACATTTCTTTAATACAGTCGGTCCGAGTACCTTTTCATTACCTAACATTATATTTACTACATGGTGTGATTATTTTATGTACATTAGACGTTACACGAGGTAGTTCTAGGTTATGGCCTACAGAGATTGATGCTCGCTGCATTAGGTGATTAAGAAAACATATATGAGTTCAGGTTTCTACATAAAATTGTAAGAACACTTATACAGATAAAGGCTACACATTTGGTCGACATCTTTCTCTGTGGTTACAGCAGCACTAGTCCAGACCTGGGGTGGTATCATGTAACGTTACATCTTTATGGTTTATTCACAGTTTACAGGATCTGTTTAAACAGAGGTAGTTCGTTAATACCAATACTTGAATTATTTTCTACTTTCTTCAGATAGTGATGCTTCAGCTTTTTTCCCGTCACCCTGGCCTCGCGGACCAGGTCGTGCGGGGTGCAATATTACATTGTGAACGATAAAATGTTACAGTGTTAGCATCTCGGGTTAGCTCATACCCGGCTTTCTCATGGGAACGCGCTCGCAGCGGATCTACCAGGGCTACTGCGGCGGCAGAGATGCATGAAAGGCCCTCCAAAGGTGGGGGCCTCGTTACAGTGTGCTGAACTCACGCCATGTTTGCTAGACAAGATGGCTTCTAGGCCTAACTGAATTTTGGTATATGCAGGGAACGGATACGTGTGGGCAATGTCGTCGGCGGGTGAACCCTCCTCCACCTGGGCCCGGGTGGCATGAGGGGACGGCCACCGAGTCATGGTCCTCACCTGGGGAGAAGGCTGCAGGTGAGGAGGGCCTCGCGGCCAGTCCTCCCCTACACTATTCCACCACAATCCTTACATTATTTTACATAGAACAAGCAGCTTATTCAAATAGCGTACAGCTAAACACTTTGGTTTTCTTCTATTAAGGCACGAACAATGGAGCACACTTAAGGGTCACTTCTAACTGTTTGATCCTGTTTTAAGGAGTATTGGGGATGGTATTCTTTATGGCCAGGGTCTGCTGGGTGGGGGGCAGGTTTATAGAGACGGATGACTTCTGCGCTGGCCCCTGCAAAGGGCCATATCAGGGTCAATGAAGTGAGACGGAAGACAGAAGATACAGTGTAAAGATTGTTGCATTCTCGCGCCTAGTCTCTCATGAGAACCGAACAACTGCAGAGACGGCATAGGGGGAGGAGGTGGGGAGAGTAGCTTGCTCGCTGCGTGCGCGCTGGAAGAACTGCAGGCCTACGTTTTAATTTCACAACTGTCTTGCCATTACAAAATGGGGTCGGTAGCTTACAAATTGGAGTCTCGTTCAAATCTGGTTTCATACTCTCTTCAGGGGGGCCACAGTTCCTAGGGGTATTCCTGCACGAGTGCTCTGGGGCCGGGGCCCTGAACCTAAAACAGCCTCAACTGGGCCTATCCAGGAAGTGTAGGAATGGGGGGTTCAAAGACCCCCTCCTTCCAGTCATTCCCCCTTTTGTTACTTAAGTAGCGAATATTGTAACTGTCCCAACCTCTTAGGTTCTTCCTCCTCAGCTACTGCTTCATCCCATGCAGGTGTTCCCTTTATGGGCATCCATGCCCTGCATACCGCTCTGTGGCTCTCCCCCCCTCTTAGCATATTCATCTGGGGTGCAGGTCATATAAATACACCCTCCCTCGCCCTCCAGGTCCACTCATACTTCCTTGTACCATTGTAACTCTCTGGGCTCCTTTATGGTTGTGTGATATAAATTATCCACTCCAAGCCTTGTATTGTATATGGCAGTCATTCTGCATTTAGGCTCTGAATTATCTCCTGTTTGCACTTCTGCTTCATGTTTTATTTGCACCACTCCATTTGCACGGCCCATTGTTACCATCATCAGCGTACCATTAGGTACCGCATTGGCGCAGCACCTAGGTCCTAATTGGCACACACAAAAAATGAGGAGCCAAAAGACGACGGGTGGTATGAGGAGTTTCACTGTCATTCCAAGCCACGATGGTACCCAGGAAAAAAGATTGTCGAACCAGGTGCTGGGCGGTGCTCCTCCTTCGTCCTTCATACGTTCTCCGAGGTCGTGCACTGCTGCTATCATGTGTGAGTGGGTGCGTCCGCAGAAGGTACGAACGTGCAACATGCGCTCCCGATTTTTCGGCAAACCCAATCCATCTATTGCTGTTAACCTGTCTAGCACATACCTGTTCTGCATGGTCATTAGTCGCAATGCTCTGAGTTCCACTTTGATGACATTGAACCCTTCTTCAGTGTCATTGGCCAGCTGGATGAGTTCCCACCTGGTGATCTGAAGCCATTTTTCATTGGCTCTCGTCTGGATACTGGGAACGAGGGACGTGAAAAATGTTTCAACAGAGCTTAACAACCGGAATCGATCAGGGATCTGTGCCAGGAGTTCTGATGATTTGGCAGAGATATAGTTTGATCGTTTCTTCCTCCACATAGTGCTCTGCAATCCTTCTTCGTCCATTGTATACACGGGAACTCCTTCAGGCAGCGTTGGGGAAAGTTCGTTTGGCGCTGCCGTTTGCGTGCTTCCACTTTGGATGTGACTTTCTGGCATTACCATTAGCGCGGAATGCAGTGTTGCCAATGAGCATGTGCCCCTCCATGATTGCGGGAGGTGCAGATATGCCATGTTGCCGCAAACCTAATATGTGTTCATCATTGCTGCCGTGCCTTTCTTCATGTCAGGTATTATGAGTTTTATGAGTTTTGCTGCAGTTTTTATTTTCCCCCATGTTCCTTTTACCTCCCCTCCACCCCCCGGAAGCAGAGTTCGTAAGAAATGTCTTTTTGCAGTTTGAAGGGTTTTTCAATGGCAGTAACCCAAGTGAGCTTCGTTATATGTTCAGTCCATATGGGAGCGCATGTTCTCTGTACCCATGAAAGTTTTTCTTGAGACAGCCCTCGCAGTGCTTCTGCTTTGCACAATATTTCTTCGTTCTGCCACTTATTGTCTGAGTGCAATGTCCCTTTTATCACCAAAAAAGGCTCCTTTATACAAATTACTCCTTGCGGCCGGGAGTAACAAGTCCGCTCGTTTTGCAATAGCTCAAATGAAACGGTGTGTGCCTGAAAAGTATTTTTGATTTGACATAGCTTGAGATGTAGGAGACATTGTGCCTCTGCAAATGGAATTTCTTGTGGCAGCAATACCTTGGGAGTGCCCGAGGCATGAGTTATAAGTGAGCACACGTAACAACTTTTGTTAGTTGTTTGTTTTGCCGTGTTGCTCATGTCAGCATACCACTTGTTTGTCTGGTGTGGATGCTGAGGATCGTCAACCGTGTCTAAGCCGAATTTATAATGCTCTTCACATTTTTCCTGTTGTGTTTCCCTCTTTTTCCTCCTAAATCCACCTCCCTCGTTTCCCTGGGCCTCCCTACCACCTTCATTTCCCTCCCATTCTGTGTATAGACTATAGTAGTTGATACCCATATGTATGTTATCACCGCTCTCTTCTCTGATGTTTGTTTCCTGATGGTGCAGGTTCTGAGATTGGCATGGTGGTTGGGTATGGGTGGTTTGTACCCATGTGAGTTCTGAAGGAGTTCTGTCATTCATTGTGTAGACGCTAAAATCAGAGTCAGGGGGCGTGGCCAGCACGCATGCCGTAAAGACGTGCATCTGCGAAGCTCCTGCCCGCGATCCTTTGGACGACTGCAACAGGCAACTATGGCCAAGAAATTCCCTGCAAAAATACACGACTGGAAAGAGAAACCTCTCCCCGCTGCAGCGATCCGACCTCCGAACAAAATCTGAGTCGACAACACCCTGAACGAGGCGAGCAAAGAGACGCCCCTGAGGATCCAAGATGGCGGCGACCGTTGCGATCCCAAGCGCCTCCTTCCCGACGAGCTAACTCCCAGCTCCTGGGCTCGCTCTCGGCCCCCCGGGGACTGGAGGAGACACTGCGGAACTGTGCAGCGCCGCGACCTGCGGACCGCCGACTGCTTGGAGTGAGCAGGGATCCTGCACAGCGAGAGCCGGAGCCGAGGGCCTCCTCCCGCTGCCCGACAACACAGGTGCTGGGCCCCACTAGTGACCGAACGCGAGGAGGAGGGAACCGACCCTCCCCAGAGGCACGGCTCTGGGGCCAGACCTCAACGGACTGAACCGCGGAGACAGGCCTGCGACACAGGACAACGACCCCCAACGCCGATAACAGTGAGTGGCTGCCTTGCGCCCCCACCCCCCGTGCTGCTATGGAAATATAACGAGGGCACCAGCCCAACTGTCAGGGCCTGTGGGCAGGAGGACCGGGACTAGCTGCCCTGCCCAGCACAAGACATCCCTGAATACGGCTCACAAATACCTCCAATACATGCACGCCCCGACACAACTGCTTGAACCCGGGTGGCACCACACCACCGTGATCGCACGGGAGCAAGACTCAACGCTGCCAGGGTCACCCCCCCCCTAACTTCACTGGAGGCTGAACCTAACTAGACGCAGCAATAACGCGCGAAGGGCGGGGGGCCCCAGCTCCGGTTCCTCACCGAAACATAGTACCGGTATAGGCACCCAACGAACAGTAGAGGCTGGCACGGCGGCCCAGAGGGAAAGGATGTCTCCGCCCAGAACGAAACCGAAATCCATGACAATGGACACCTACACGACGGTCAGGCCTAAACAGCTGCCACAGTCAGACCCTATACCCAACGATGAACCATCACACACGGCAGCAGCAACTGGTGATACACAAGTCCTTCAAGCCATTGCAGCGCTCCGCGCCTCCATTGAAGGCAAGATTGACGAAATAAAAGTGGATATGCAGCTCATGCGGCAAGACGCACGCAATCTGACCGAAAGAGTCAACGCCAATGAAGCCACTTTACAGGTCAATGTTGGAAATACCACAGACCTGAAGAAGCGAGTCCTAGACTTAGAACAGCAAGTGGCAAGGCTGGAAGCGCGATCCGAAGACGCAGAAGGCCGAGCACGGCGCAATAACATCAGGATCCTAGGTGTTCCCGAAGATATAGAAGGACCGGATCCCACAGAATTTATAGAGACAATGCTGCAACAAGAAATTGTGGCAGGAAAACTCTCGCAAGGGTTCTCAGTAGAACGCGCCCATAGATCCCTTCAAAGCGCCCTCCACCGGGGTCACACCCACGCCCGATCATTGCAAAAATCTTAAACTTTCGAGACAGAGAGACAATATTGCGCTATTCCATGGAAGGAGGAGAAATCAAAAGACAAGACTCGTCAATTGTCATATACCCAGATTGCACCCCCGCAGTACAGCGTGCCAGGAACTCATTCATACCAGTAAAAGCGAGACTCCGCAAACTTAATCTGAAATACATGCTGCTCTACCCCGCTCGCCTCAAAGTCCTTTACAAAGGGAAAGCACTCTTCTTGGAGACCCCAGCCGCAGCAAACATGTGGCTCGAGCACAATAACTTAGCGGACGACGGAGAGGAACCGCCAAGGACCAACAACGGATAAAGCAGGAAGCCACAACCGCCATCACCGGCCGTCAACTCCACACAGAGGTACAACTCAGCCAATCCAGACCGTAACAGGACGATAGCAATATCGGGCATAAGCACGAGGCACCACACATGACCACCCCAATGGGCGCCCCCCAAAAGAGATGTGTGAGTCAAATGCTTGCACACAGCCCGCACCGGAAGGCCTGGAGAGGCCCAGAAGGCTCGGGAGCCCCTGAGCGCTGCAAGTTCTACGCAACTGCTGGGGGCAGTTCACAGTTAAATGGTTTAGTTAGTTCATTCATTGGAATGACAGTTGAAAAAGTTGGTAAGTCTCCATACTACATTATGTCAGCTGCAGAGAGGGAATCGGGAGGAGGGAACACGTTCCAGGAACCCGGGCGCATAGACAAAGCTCCTTACCAGAAACATCCCGACCACGGGAGCCCGCCTGGAAAACTCCGAACGCCACAACACCCCCCATGACATGGCGATGAAAATAAAAATCATGACATGGAACGTAAGGGGCCTCGGCACCTACCTTCGAAGGAACAGAATTAAGTCTTATCTACACAGAAAGGGGATAATGATAGCGCTCTTACAGGAAACACACTGCACTGCAGAATCCACCACCAAACTCCAGGAACACTGGGATGGGCAGGGGTACGGAACCGCTTACTCCAAGTACGCTAGAGGGGTCTATACATGGATCCATCCCCAACTCCCATTTCAATTAAAGCAGTAAAAGACCCAGAGGGCAGGTTTGTGATACTGCTCGGATGCATAGAACAGCAAGAAGTCTGTATAGTGAACTCCTACCTCCCCAATAGCAATGTCTCAGCCCACCTCGATTCAATGTACGCTAGAGTCACGCCACACAGAGATGGCTTTTTTATTTGGGGAGGGGACTTTAACTGTACCCACAATGCAGACCTAGACAGATCCCTACCCTTGCCTAGGGCCCCATCAGCGGGTACGACCTCACTAAACGCAGTAACGGATAGACTAGATCTTGCAGACATATGGAGGGAGCTACACCCACAGACACGCACCTATTCTTACTATTTGTCCCCCCATGGCCTCCACACGAGACTAGATTATGTCTTCGTAGGAAGGGAACACCTACCCCAGATGGAGGAGACACGGTACCTGGGTAGGACGATCTCTGACCACTCTCCATTGGTGAGAGAGTGGAACCATGCTGGCCCACGACCACCCATTCCCATGTGGCGAATGCCGGTGGAAGCCCTGAGGGACCAAGTTTTTAAAGATGAACTCCAGGACTCAATAGTCAACTACATAGAGCTAAATACAGGGAGTGTAGAACACGTGAGCACCATATGGGAAGCCCTAAAAGTAGTAATACGGGGTGAAATTATAACAAAGGCCGGAGGTGTGAGAAAGAAGTTAAAAGACGAACTAACACAAAGAGAAAGGGAGATAGAGAGGCTCGATAACAGTCCCTTAAGCCCACAACAACGGGAAGACAAGCTCAAAGCCCTTAGAGTCGAATACACGAAGGCCTGGGATAGACTGGCCAAGTTTGATTATACCACCAGAACGAACAGAGCACACACAGAAGCTGACAGGCCTGGTAGGCTGTTGGCTTGGCTCTGCAGGAAAGAACACCCCAGGCACACAATTACCTCTTTACAGGACAAGGACGGCAACGTACATCAAGCCCAACATAACATAAATGACACCTTTAAAAATTATTATGCGTACCTGTACTCACACGAAGCTGAAATCCCCCTAGACCAGATAATGGACACCATAGACGAAATAGGACTACCCAGGCTCTCCCCTACACAAGCCGAAGCCTTAGATGCTGAAATCACTGCGGAAGACATAGCTGAGGCAATTAAGTCACAGGCTACATGCAAGGCCCCGGGCACTGATGGGTTGCCCTCAGAATTTTATAAGTCATACGACTCCTCCCTGGTCCCACTGCTACACAAAGTCTTCCTGGAAACATACGAGCGAGGTATCCTACCTGACAGCATGAGGGAAACCCTTGTGATCCTCAGTCCTCAAGACAAACAAACCGGCGGAACACTGCGAATCATATCGTCCCCTAGCCATGCTTAATTATGACGTCAAATTATTGACCACAATTCTTGCTAAACGACTTTCCAGACTCATAGGCGATATTATTCACACAGACCAATGCAGATTTATACCGGGACGCAACACAACCATGAATTTACGCAGACTACAACACATAGTTGAACAAACGGACACGAATCCCGAACCCTATGCCTTACTGTCGCTAGATGCCATCAAGGCATTCGATTCTATATATTGGGTTGCTAGCAGTCCTAAAGGAATTCGGTTTTGGTCCGGGATTTGTTTGATGGGTCAAAATACTGTACACCAGACCAAGGGCTCGGGTGAAAACTGGGAGACGTGTCAGAAGTATGGGACATATGTAGGGGCACAAGACAGGGATGCCCGCTGTCTCCCATGCTTTATATTCTCGGGTTGGAACCCATTGCAATCTATTTCAGGAAACAGTTCTTTGATGCAGGGATAAGACTTGGCGGGACGGACCACATCATTTCGCTCTATGCGGACGATGTCCTGTTGTACGTCAGAGATCCGCACCTTAACATTCCAACCATGTTGGAGGTCCTCGATAACTTCTCCAAGGTCTCGGGCATACGATTTAGCAGAGCTAAGTCCTGCCTGTTCCCACTGGCAGGACTGAGAGGCAGAGACAGGGAGGAGCTCCCCGCACTAGGTATACAATGGCAGACCACCACATTCCGTTACCTCGGAATCCAAATAATGCACACCCCGCAGCTTATGCATGAGCACAACACGGTGGCGGCGATACCTGCACTACGCAAATCAATGAGCTTCTGGGCAAAACTTCCCCTATCAGTGATGGGCAGTGCCTCAGAAATGATTGTCCTCCCCCGGTTCCTATACAAATTCCAGAACCTACAATACTACATCAAAACTAAGTTCTTTCGTCTGCTTGATTCAATCGTTTGTGGCTTTCTCTGGGGGCAGGCCAGACACAAAATAGCACACTCTACCCTGGTATTAACATACGCGCAAGGCGGTATCCAGCTCCCGAACCTTGAAAAATACTATGTAGTTGCTCAACTCAGCTTTGTGTCCAAATGGTTAGCCGACGACACCACTTCCGAGACACCCCTATTACAATCCATGATTTCCCCTATACACCTGAGAGAACTCATATGGGCACCACAACACCTACTGAGTGACATACCCTCCATTGCCACCCTGGGGAGGCAAATATGGCAAAGGGCGAAGGAGATAACCCAGCTGAAACACCCGTACTCTCCGGAAATCCCACTGATCCAAGACATGTGCAAATCAAGTGTGGACCTACTCCACCTTAGACACTGGGAGAGGAAAGGTGTCTATACTTGGGGGGACCTGTACGACGAAGGCTCCTTCAGGGAGTTTGAGTCGCTACAAAAAGAGGAGGACATACATCCTGGCCAATTCCTCTGGTACCGCAGGATACGGGAAACGGCTAAGGGAAAATGGGACGTTTGGCCAGAGGAACCAGAGTCAGCCCCTCTTATAACGCTGTTACATAACCTGGGTGAGGGACAGGGAGCGGTCTCTCAGATATACAGCCACCTCAGCGACATATCCAAACCAAAAAGTGAGACAATGAAAAAGAGATGGGAGACAGATCTGAGACGGGAACTGTCAGAAGGGGAATGGAACAGAGCGCTAGCATACCCCAAAGCTGTGTCCAGAAACCACAGATTCCGATTTATGCAACTGAGCATGCTACATCGGACATATCTGACCCCCTGCAGGCTAGCGAAAATTAAAAAACAAAAGGAAGCTCACTGCCCATGGTGCAACGCAGACAGGGCAGACCTACTTCACATGTTCTGGGAGTGTAACAAATCACCATCCCTATGGATGAAAATAAAACAGACCTTTGAAAAAGCGGGTTCCCCCAACTACAAGTGGTCCCCCGAGGAGTGCCTTCTAGGAACACACCCCAGGCCAGCCAAACTCAAACACTGGGTGAAACTCAAGGACTTGACCTGTATACTGGCCAAAAGACAAATTCCCATGGCCTGGAAAAAACCCGCAGGCCCGAATCATAAGGCATGGCGCAATGAACTAGACAGGTGGATTAACGCGGAAACAAGAGCATGGGAGGACAGCGTCATCAGGTCAACCGACGAATCAAGCTCTACCTTGGAGGCATGGAAGGAAATAACCATTAGCATGCTTTCCTCCCCAGATGATAAACCCCCATGAATGAAAAAGGACCTGACCACACTGCGCCAGAGGAACACAACGCCCACGGCAGAGACACACAGGTCACGCCGAGCCCCTGAAACTTGGAGCCCCCCCCTGCTCCCGATATCCCACCATAATGTTTGCCAAGACTTTTTAACAAAGAAGTTGAAACAAACTAGGAGACAGTTAAATGTTGTTACGTTACTTTATAAAAAAATGTTACTGTTTATTAAGCAAGTATCACTATACCTGCTATTGAATGCAGGTCGATACGTTTTACTGTAAGATAACAAATGCCAATAAACAAATTTGAAAATAAATCAGAGTCATTTACATATGGGGGCTTTGGGGTGGCCTGCATCATTGTGACATTTGTGATATTATTATATTCATCCCCATGGCACCTGTGGGCCCATATTAATCTAACACTGTCCCAAATTAGATGGGTCCCTTTTTTAATTGTTTTTATGCCCACACCCCCCTGGCTCACATCAATTGAAGTTGTTGGCCAATACAAAAATAGAGCAAATAATGTTAAAAAGAATACCACTGCACACACAAAACAACACACATTCATATGAATAACTAGGATAAACATGTCTTCTTTGTCTATTCCTATCTACACTGTTTGTTGCTGCCAGGGCCTCGTCCATGCCCACTGTAGCTCCTGGTGAACTCAATGTACGCATTTCTTTCTCCTTTTTACACAATGTTTACTTGTAAGTTAATTTAATCTCATTTTCTCATTTAAATTTACTTTCCATTTCTTAACATGGGTAAATATTTTTGTGTCCCTTCCTTTGTCTCTCCCCACACTTCGAGTCTGGGGAAGAAGAAATGAGGGAGACGATCTGCTGTTAGCCAAACTCATCAATAAAAGAAGAACATGAATTACACATATAGCTATTTACACCCATAAAAACGAAAAAGAAAATGTGAAGAGTGAATGAGAGAGAGAGAGAGAGAGAGAGAGAGAGAGAGAGAGAGAGTGAGAGAGAGCGAGAGAGAGAATTATTTATCTTGTCAAACATGTTGCTAGCACTTGTTGATACTATGCACCTCTTTAATACCTTCATTTAATCTTTGTTACTCCTGTTCCGGGTCTGACAATTATCCCTGTATTCTTACTTTGCCCACCTTCTATGTTTGGGCACTTTGCTCGTTCCTGTTACCCTCATGATCTGTGCAGTCCATACTCCCATGAGCCTTGCGAACATCTGTCAGGGGCACCCAATACCTTAGACAATGTACCTTGACTGCTGTAGGCGTGAAGTATATTACCTTGTATGGGCCATGGGACCTTGTTCCGTTCCATCTCCGCACAAAACTCCTCACATATACCATGTCAACTGTCATCAACTGGCAGTCTGGACTATCTGTGGCTGGAGTGGTTGTATCAGTGGCATTTTCTACTGTGGGAATGGTGGTGCTATTTGTTTGGCTATGGCTGCTTTTGTCAGATTTCTAAGATACTCATGGAATTCTTCTCTTAGAACTGTAGCACTTTGGTGTGCATCTGATTGCGCAGGGGTAAGTGAGCTGTGTGCATCCTCCTACCTGTCACAATCTCATGGGGTGACAGGTGGTGGTCCTTCCTAGGCTGGTTCCTCATAAGAGTGCTAAGGGTATACAATATACTCAATTCTTCTTGAGTGTATGGCACAGTTTTGACAATCTACTCTTGAGCAATCCGTTCATTTTTTCAACAATTCCATTCGATTGTGGGTGATAAATCGTACAGAGCTTATGAGTTATACCTAGCATCTGCTTGAACATATCCTTTACAAAGTGCGTCCCATTGTCAGAACATATGACATCACAAAAATGCCCCAGCGGGGAAACACTTCTCTCACTAAGAACTTGGCGGCACACCGTGTATCTGGATGAGTGCAGGGGCCTGCTTCCACCCACCAGGAAAAGGGGCATTCCACAACGATCAAATATCTGGCTCCATTACACCTCTCTCCCATGTCTGCATAATCTCTATACAGTTCTCTAAATGGGCCTTCAGGCTTTGGCAATGTTCCTCTGAGTGTTCGTAATGTCATGCCAGAGTTGTATGTTTGGCATGTGATACATTCTATTATTAACTTTGTCACGTGCTCCTGTAGTCCTGGGGCGAACCAATCTTCCTAGATGTCTGCGATAATGTGCTACTTTGCATTGTGGGCTGGGAAGTGCAATTGTTGGAACGCCACCTCTAGTAATTCTGCAGGCATCACTACCTTACCAGTGTTATTCTGTCTCCATAGTAGATCAGTGGATGACTGGCTAGACCCCCTTTTTACCCATGTCTCCTTCTGCTCGCTGGGTACATCTTGCTGAAGCTCAATGATTTGAGAGACTGGCAATGAGTTGAATCCTTCTGGCTGTACTTCCTCTACTATCTTCTGTAGTATGTAATCACCTGTTGCAGGTTTTGGTAAATAGGAAGTGGCCTTGGCGGCAGCGTCTACTGCCACGTTTCCCAATGAGATGACGTCATCACCTTGTGTGTGGGCCTGACATTTCACGACGGCTACAAGTGTAGTTTCTATTAATGCATCACTTAATTCCCCTAGTAGCGTTGCATGCTGGACTTGGGGACCTGTCTGCCCTTCGGAATCCTCTCTTCCCCCATCTTGCTAGTCCTCCATGTACTGTTGTTGCCATGTAGGCAGAATCTGTGTATATGGTGACCGCACACCCCTTTGCTGTGTGTAATGCCTCTATGTGCGCTACCAGTTCTGCTGCTTGGGCTGAGAAGTGCGGTCATCTTTTCTGTACAATCACTTCAAATTCCCCATCCTCTACCCGAACTACTGCTGCTCCTACGTGTTTTTCTCCTGTTTCACAATCTATGGAGGCAGACCCATCTATGAAATAAATTTCTCCTTCTGACTATGCATTTTCATGTGCTTTGGGTGTGTCATCATCCTCTCCTGTGTATGTGCCACAGTCGTGCTGCTGCATGTCTTCTACTGTACATGCTTCTGTGATAAATGTGGCCGGGTTTACACTTTTGCATCGCACGATATGAATGTTCGCGGTAGATATGATTAACTCATATGCTGTGGCCCTTTGGGTAGTCGGTGTGCGCGACTGCTGCGAGAGCTTGTTCGCAAGCGAAATGTCCTTGCATTACTGCATCTAGTGTTCCACTATAAAATGCCAGGGGATTATGACCCAGGGAAGTTTTTTGTGTCAATACAGCTGTCATAAGTGTGCCATTGCAATGTGAGAACAAATAAAATTCCTGCTCATAATTAAGAGTCATGAGAACTGGGGCAGTGGATATCAATTCTTTGAGTGTGTCAAAAGCTGTGTGCATTTCTTGTGTCCATTGTAATTTGGTGTTTTCTCGCTGTACTTCCTTAAGTGCCTGTAGCAGGGGTTTTATGTATTCTGCATAGTCTGGTATCCAGGCTCGGCAAGAATTACACATGCCAAGGAACTTCTGCATCTCTTTTACTGCTTTTATCGCTGCTGCTCTGTCGGATATTCTCTTCCCATCTTTGGATATTAGTGTAACACTTCTGTTAAGCAGTATTGCAGTTTTTGCCTGTCCACCTTGTACCCTTTCTGTGCTAGGTGTGTTAACAGGGTAATAGAATCCTCTCTGCACTCTTTTTCGTCTTTACCGCAGCCCAACAAATCGTCCACATACTAAATTATTGGACTCGTTGTGTGTATGTTTCCAAGATCTTCATGCAATATTCTGTTAAAAATACTGGGACTTTCACAGTACCCTTGGGGCAATCTACAGTGCTCATCTCTTCCCCTCCCCCCCTAGCGTGAATGCTGTCAGGTACCACAATCCTTAGTCGAGTGGAATTGAAAAAAAAGGCATTTTTCAAGCCCACTACTGTAAAATGGGTGGCCTCTGTTGGGATACTGCATACGATTGAGGCAGGATTTGGAACTAAGAGAGAACTCCTTCTGTCAGACGTCATTGAGGGGGCTTAGGTCCTGGATCATCCTCCACTCCCCTCCCTTTTCTTTCTTGATCGGGTAAATGCAATGCGAATTGGATGGCACTATTATTCCCTGTATCATCAATGCACATATTGTGTCTTTTATTCCTTCTTCAGCTTCCCTAGATATGGGGTATTGTTTTACCAGAGTTAAAATAGCTCCGGGCTTGAGTTTTATTTTTACAGTTGCCACTTCATGTAATAACCCTACATCATGTGGGCCTGTGGTCCACAACTGCTGCGGTACTTGTGACATGTCTTCCTCAAAATATGCTGGTGGTGCTTTGATCACTGCTACGAGGGGTAGTGGTACCTCACTTCTTTGAATCATTACATCACAGGGGATTGCAATCTCCATCACTATTTCCCCATTATCTTCTGTGTCACTAAAAAGTTTCTCGTCTGTCATATCTCGCAGGGCCGTATTGGTGTTGATGCACAGCACTGTTCTCCACTGGCATCCCTGCATGTCCATTGCTATTACTGCTATTCTTTGTGGTGACACTTGTACTACATGTATATCCAGGGACACTATTGACCCTGGCATTATTTCTGGGTCTGCAATGATATGATATGGCATTTATAACGCGCCTATACACAAGTGTTTCAAGGCGCGACGAGGCAAGGGGGGGGGAACGAGGGAGGACAGACAACGATCCTACTAGGCCAGGTGTCATTCAGATTGTGCAAGTGCATGGGAAGGGGGGAAAGGAAAGTGCGCAGGGGGGAGGGTGAGGGAAAAGTGCAGTACATGGGAAGTGGAATAAATAAGACACATAAAACAACCAGCTAGTGGCAAGTGCAAGGAAGTGCAGATGTAAGTGCTGGTAGGGGGACTGAAGGGATACAGAAAAATGGTCCCCAAGTGCAGGGGTTGCCAGAGAGGCAGTTCAGGTGGGTAATTGACAGAGCCTGGGCCAGAGACCAGAAAAAGTGGGCAGGTAACCAGTGCAATTTCAGTCAGGAATTCAGCAAGGGAGGGGAGGAGAGAAAGCAGCAGCAAAGAGGAAGGTTTTGAGGTGTTTCTGGAACCGGAGATGGTTCTCCTCGAGTTTCAGGGAGACAGGAAGGCTGTTCCAGAGAGAGGCCCCTGCCGAAGAGAGTGATCTGCCACCAACTTGTTGCTTGGAGAAGCGACTGACCCTAAGGGAGTTGGAGGCAGATGAGCGAAGAGTTCGAGAAGGAAGATATTTAGGAAGAGAGAGTTGAAGGTATTGCGGCCCCAGACCCCAGAAGGCCTTGTGTACAATGCAGAGGGTTTAAAACGTAATCCTTGCAGCCACTGGGAGCCAGTGCAGAGATTTCATTCCTGGAGAGATACGATCCCTGGGCTTGAGGCCAAGGACAAGTCTTGCAGTCCTGTTCTGGATAAGTTGCAGACGACAGAGAGTAGAGGCAGGCAGATTTAGATAGAGGCTGGTACAGTAGTCCAGCTTGGAGAGGACCAGGGCTCTGGAGACAGTGAGCTTCTGGGGGAAGGAGAGGAAAGGAAGAATACCTCTAAGGAGGTGCAGCTGGTAGTGTGATTTCTTAGAGACGTCAGAGATGTGAGGCGAGAAGGAGAGTGCAGAGTCAAAGATGACCCTGAGGTTTTTAGCCTTGCAGGTTGGAGTGGGAGGAGGGCAAAGAGAGGCCGGCCAGAGAGCTGCAGGGAAGGAGGGAGTGGGTGTGCCGATGAGTAGAATCTCAGTCTTACTGGCATTAAGGCAGAGGTCGTTGGCAGCACACCATTCCTGGATGGCAGACAGACAGTCAGAGATGAGGGAAGGAGAGGAGGAGGCCACGGGTAGACTGAAAATGAGTTGGGTATCATCCGCATAGCACTGAAAGTTGGTACAGAGACCGGTGATGCGGTGAGCAAGGAGTGCCAGGTATTGGTTGAACAGCCAGGGAGAGAGGTTAGATCCCTGGGGGACACCACAGGTAGAGAAAAAGATGTCGGAGAGGAAGGACCCAAGTTGGACCTGGGAGGGTCGGTCGGAGAGGAAAGAAGTCAGCCACGCCAGAGCCTGACCAGTGATGCCCAGGTTATCACAGAGACGGTTGAGCAGGATGGCATGGTTGACGGTGTCAAAGGCAGAAGAGAGATCAGGCAAGATAAGAACACAAGGGGTGTTAGAGTCAAGGTTGGTGAGAAGGTCTTCACGGATGTTCAGGAGAGCAGTTTCCGTGCTTCTGGCAGCTCTGAAGCCAGACTGATGGTCATGAAGACAACCAACAGATTCAGTGTGGAGATTGAGCTGGGAGATGGCCAGTTTCTCCAGGAGCTTGCCCAGGAAGGGAGCGATGGAGATTGGTGATAGTTAGCAGGGCAGGAGGGGTCGGCAGAGGGTTTCTTGAGAAGAGGGTGCACAAGGGAGTGTTTCAGGGAGGAAGGGAAGACTCCAGTGGCAAAGGAGTGATTGCAGAAATCCGCCAGGGCAGGACCCAGGGAGTTGATGTGATCCTTGATAGTTTTGGAGGAACAGGGGTGAAACTGTTTCGACGAGACTTTCATAGATCGGACTTGTCTAGAAACATCGTCTAGAGAGAAAGGGGGAAAGGCCGAGAAGGAGGGAGGAGGGGTGGCTGCAGAAGGGCCAGAGGAAGAGCAGGGAATAGCGGGAGGAGGGTGAGGGGAGGAGAGCGAGGACAGGATGTCCTGAGTTTTTGAAATGAAGTGAGAAGCCAGTGCCGTGCAGAAGGCCTGGGAAGGGACAGGAGAGGTAGAGACTGCGGCAGGATTGGTCAGTTCCTTGCAGATTTTAAAGAGTTTGGCCGAGTTGTTAGATGCCGCAGAGACGCGGGCTTGAATATGAGCTTTCTTGTTGGTGAGGACAGAGAGCCGGTATTGCCTTTGCAGCAGGCGGCAGGCCAGTTTGTCAGAGGATGAACATGAAGCACGCCATTTCCTCTCGGCAACCCTACACTTGCGTTTTAGGGTGACGAGGTCTGAGTCATACCAGGAGTTACACTTGGCTTTGGGCTTCAGGCGGATTCTCATGACAGGGGCAAGGATATCGAGAGTATCAGATATAGCAGAGTGGAGCATGGAGAGGGCTGTGTCAGGGTGAGAGTCAGCCGGGGGGGAGGAGAGGGTGAGAAGGTGGCGGCGAAAGCCTCAGTTGACACGCGCTTCATGGGTTGGGTGACCGAGAAGGTGGGTGGCAGTGACGGAGGTGGCTTGGCTTGCGGGGTAGGGAGGGTGAGGTGGGAGGAAAGGAGAAAGTGGTCACTCCAGGAGAGAGGAGTGGAGAAAGGGACAGAGAGGGGAAGGTCTGAAGAGATCAGAACAGGAGTGTGCCCTGCAGAATGAGTCGGGCCAGAGGGGAGAATGGTGAGGGAGAGAGAGTCGCAGAGATCGCGAAAGAGTTCAGAGGGAGGACAGGAGGCATTAAGGTGGATGTTGAAGTCTCCAAGAAGGAGGAGTTGAGTGTTTGAGGCCAGGAGTGAGGAGTTAAGGTCCGCCCACTCAGAGAGGAAGGAAGAAATCTGACCAGGTGGCCGATAGATAGTAGCCACAGTAAGGGAATGGTTGGGTGAGAGAGAGGCTGCAGATGAGGCATTCAAAAGAGTAGTAGGCCTGCATAGGAATGACAGAGGCAGGAATCCACTCAGGGAAGATAAGGGGTACGCCACCACCAGAGTGGTTGGGCCTGGGCGCAGAGAGGATCGTGTAGCCATCAGGTAGGAGTGTGTCAAAGCTGGTGACAGAGCTGGCCCTAAACCATGTCTCAGTGAGACTGATGACATCGAGGTCAAGTTCTTCAAGAAGGCTGCAGATATCAGAGGAGTGTTTGACAGCGGAGCGGGAGTTAAGAGTGGCAATGCGGAGAAGGTTGCCCTCCTTGAGGGACTTCCGGGGAGGGGTACAGATCAGAGGTACGCCCTGCGGAAGTGTAGAGAGCACCCGAGAGGGGGCAGAGAGGGAGTGGGAAGGCAAGGTAGCCAAGGAAAGGGGGAGGGGACAGCAGGAGAAGAAAGGAAGTTGATGAGGCGCGGAAAGTGTCTATCGAAGAGATGAAGGTTGGCCTGAGGGCCTTGGACCAAGACGGTCCCATTAGAATAGACATTAATGATGACCTTAGAGGATAGGAAGGAGGGCAGGAGGGTGTCCCAATGGGTACCACCATTAATGGGAGAAGAGGAGGGAGAAAGGATAGAGAACAGACACCTTATGAGGGCTCCATAGATCTGGTGAAGGAACGACAAAGAGGATGCTAGCGGCAATCAAGTAGCACAATAGGACAGATTCTCAGGGTTAAAGAAGCTCACAGTGCTAATATTAGAGCCGATGAGAAGCCATCTAAAGTTGAGAGTCCTGAATGCGAGAAAAAGGCCTAGTTTTTCACAGCACAAAAATTATTTAAATGCAGAGACAGTGTGTATTAAAACAAGTGGAGAGGCCACCTAGGTTTGGGAGTCCTGAATGGGAGAAAAAAAGGGCTAGTTTTCCACAGCCCAAAAATTATTTAAATGCAGAGACAATGCGTATTAAAACAAGTGGAGAGGCCACCTAGGTTTGAGAGTCCTGAATGGGAGATAAAAGGCCTAGTTAAAATTATTTCAATTCAGAGACAGTGCGTATGGGGTCATCACAGCCGTACTTCAGAGTCTGAAGGAGGGGGGAGGCTAGTGGGACTGACCAGGGAGACTAACTGCAACTTGCGTCCCCTGCGGACACCTGCAGACACCCCAGGAGCCGCAACCGTGGGAGCCGCCCTTTGCCTAAGGGTCCCTTAGCCGTGGGGCTGCCGGGCAGGGGCTGCGCTGGTAGCACCTGTAAAAGGGAGGGGAGATGAGAACCAGCCAATCGGGGAGAGCTGGGAGGGCTGGGAGGCGGAAAGGAGGGAGGGGACAAACCTGTAAACACACGGAAGGGGAGAGGGGCCAGGGGGGCACACGACAAGGAGAAAGGCAAACAAAAAGCTTTTAAAAATGCAACGGGCCAACGAAGGGGCTCAATACCTTAATATGGTGCCTGCAGTCACCCGCTCAGCCCTGGATTGGGCGGAAAATGAATTCTGAAGGCACCCCCCTTGTTTCACTCCTCACCACCCTCACCAGTATTCTTAATCCTTGTATGAACATATCTGGATTTACAGGTATGCCATGTGTTTGCGGGAAGTTTGCTTAAGTGTATATGGCTAACATGGCGCGAATTGCACATATGCCTGGTGTAGAGCACACTATTGCTCTGTCAGTGAACGATATGGTTATGTTGAGTTTCCTGAGACGATCCCTTCCCAGCAAATTAATGGGTGACTCTTCATAATACAGCAGGGGTGCCCACACAGTTTTTCCCCCCCACCGTTATGTCTAGCTCCTCAGTGTATGGAACCTCGACCACCGCCCCAGAGAATCCTTGCGTTTCCAAAGTCCGATTACAAAGCAGGAGCATGCCTTCCTTGAGACATGATTTTTCCACTCCACCATAAAATGAATTGTGTGTTTCCCTTCGCCGCCCCTACCAGTGGTTCCACTGCTGTGTTAAGGGTAATCGATAGGACTGGACACGCAAGTGTTCCCTGTGGGCTGTCCTATGCTGAATGCCATGGGAGTTCATCAACATCAAAAACATTTCCTGTTACCATTGCTGTCCCTCTTCACGGTGTAGGTGCTCCATTTGCAGTGGTAGCATATGGAGGCAGTACCCTCATGAAACTGGGGGTGTGGAGATGTGTTTTGTGGGGGCATTTGATGCTCATTCATGTACCTAGGGTCGGGCTGCCTATCTCTTCTATTCCCGTCCATCGGTAATCCGTAGGGGCTCCCTGGGTGACCATTCTGTTGCTCATTTGGGTATGAATTATTGGGCCTGCTTCGACATACACTCATAAAATGTCCCCACCTCCCACAATTCCAACACTGTCCTTGCCCTCCTCCTCGGGGCCCTCCCTACCCTGCACCCCCTCCTCTCGACCCCCTTAATCCTCCTCTATTGCCCCGCCCGCCTCTCAATGGCCACTGCAGTACCTCGTACTGGTTTTCTCCTGACCGTGAGTCCTGGCTTTTACCTGACCAATTTGCCGCCATTTGCGTCTGTGTTCCCATCTGCCCGTCGTCCTCCTCCCACTCCCTTCCTGACAGCTGGTTGCTGCTACTGCACTAACCTTCAATAGTTTGCTTTGTACTAATTTAGCCTCGTCTGCCAACCGCCGCTGAGCTATCTCCTTTACCTTTTCTTTGATCCTTTTACAGTGGTGTACTATTATGCTTTGAATTTCAGGCCCTCCCTTGGCTTCTATCCCAGTTATTTTATCTAGGGCCTTCTGTACTTCCTTTGGGAGCCCTCTTTTTATAATAATTTATATTGCTCTGTCAGTGAAGGATTTGGTCATGTTGAGTTTGCTGAGACGATCCCTTCCCAGCAAATTAATGGGTGACTCTTCATAATACAGCAGGGGGGCCCACACAGTTTTTCCCCCCACCGTTATGTCTAGCTCCTCAGTGTATGGAATCTCGACCACCACCCCAGAGAATCCTTGCGTTTCCAAAGTCCGATTAGAAAGCAGGAGCATGCCTTCCTTGAGACATGATTTTTCCACTCCACCATAAAATGAATTGTGTGTTTCCTATCGCCGCCCCTACCAGTGGTTCCACTGCTGCATTAAGGGTAATCGATAGGACTGGACACGCAAGTGTTCCCTGTGGGCTGTCCTATGCTGAATGCCATGGGAGTTCATCAACATCAAAAACATTTCCTGTTACCATTGCTGTCCCTCTTCATGGTGTAGGTGCTCCATTTGCAGTGGTAGCATATGGAGGCAGTACCCTCATGAAACTGGGGGTGTGGAGATGTGTTTTGTGGGGGCATTTGATGCTCATTCATGTACCTAGGGTCGGGCTGTCTATCTCTTCTATTCCCGCCCATCGGTAATCCGTAGGGGCTCCCTGGGTGTCCATTCTGTTGCTCATTTGGGTATGAATTATTGGGCCTGCTTCGACATACACTCATAAAATGTCCCCACCTCCCACAATTTCAACACTGTCCTTGCCCTCCTCCTCGGGGCCCTCCGTACCCTGCACCCCCTCCTCCAGACCCCCTTAATCCTCCTCTATTGCTCCGCCCGCCTCTCAATGGCCACTGCAGTACCTCGTACTGGTTTTCTCCTGACCATGAGTCCTGGCTTTTACCTGTCCAATTTGCCGCCATTTGCGTCTGTGTTCCCATCTGCCCGTCGTCCTCCTCCCACTCCCTTCCTGACACGCTGGTTGCTGCTACTGCACTAACCTTCAATAGTTTGCTTTGTACTAATTTAGCCTCGTCTGCCAACCGCCGCTGAGCTCCTTTACCTTTTCTTTGATCCTTTTACAGTGGTGTACTATTATGCTTTGAATTTCAGGCCCACCCTTGGCTTCTATCCCAGCTATTTTATCTAGGGCCTTCTGTACCTCCTTTGGGAGCCCTCTTTTTATAATAAAATAAAACAGGGAGGTTGATTGGTCCCATGCCGTGCCCATTTCCGCTCTCCACATGTCCTGCACCCGAAGAATGAAAGACATTGCATCTTCCCCATCTCCCAATGTTCAATGCATAACTGACTGTAAATCTGGAGTGTCTGGAAATGTTTCTCTCAAGGCATCCCACACGCGTGCTCGCACTGTGTTAATTGAGGCCCTATCATGGCTGTCACAATCTAATGTTATTCCGGGAAATCCCGCCTTTGCCCAGACCCTGTTTGCCTGGTCTCCCACTGCAGATACCAGCAGGCTTTTAACATCCCCTACCGTCAAGGGCACTCCTACCGTGTGCTTCTCGAATGCATATATCCACTTACTGGTGCCTCCGGACAGCGGGGGTAGCTGTTTGAGCCAATGGCCTTATCCATTTGGGCCCACAGTATGTAGTTGGGCCTTCCCACCCCCCTGTGTATCAGTGGCAGCTGCAGATTTTTCCTCCCGTTGTTGATAATCACCTTCTTACCTTTCTTCCCTACCACCGCCATGCGCCCTGTTCTGTTCCTTAACCTCCCTCTCCACTCTTCCATGGGGGACAACCCCTCCCCCAAATGAAGCCCCACCTGTGGCAGTTCCTAGCCTCCTTTATTCTTCTTCTTGTTCCTCTATGTCACACCAATATTTTTCCTCCCTGTCTGACGCCACCCCTCCTTCTTCTAACTCGCGTTCACCGTCAGCTGTCTTTATTTCTATGATTTGCGGGAGGGTATCATACATTCGGAATAGTATCTCTCCCTTTTTCCATCCATCTTCCCCCACCCCTACACTCGGTTGCTGCGTCTCATCACGTTGTACCCGGGTGGTTAGTGACCCCCCTTGTTCTCCCATGGCCCTTAGGCGGGACAGCTCAGTTCGAGCCATTGTTAGCCGCAAATCTAGATCTTGTGTAAGCTTCTCAATATCGATTGTAGGGGTACTCACCTGTCTTGTTATTCCTTGACTCTCATACGGGGGTGGAGCTGTGGCAGATGGTTTAAGTATGGATGGCAATGTGGGTTGTGCTACGTATACCGAGTCACTATATCCTTCTGCGGGCACTGGTTTTGACAATAAGGGATATACGCGTGCGACCTCTATCTTATTCTCATTCTGCATAACTGGCCCTTCATTGCCAGTTGTTGTCAGGGAAGATGCATTACACTCGTCACACAGCCGCCACAGGTCCAATATTTCTTTCCTATTTTGCAACTGTTTCCCTTTATATTTAATGAACAGACAGGTGGCAACCATATCTAGCACCACTTTATCGAAAGACCCTCCTTGTGGCCAAACTTGGGGCAATCCTTTTCCCTTCAACTTCGTGACCCACTGGTCATGGTATTTGTTGATTTTCTCTGCATACCCTGGCAGGGTCTTACAAATATGGGCAAGGGGCGTCTCTGCACCCATTGTACCTGACTGCACATGTTACTCAACTGACAACCCTCATGTAGACTGTTATACTTCTTGTATGTTATGCAACTTTCTTCAAAGAAATGAACTGTTCACTCACTTCTCATTAATTCTAAACCGCATCACAACCTCCTTCTATACAATGTCAGACCAATTCATTAATGTTCATTTACAAAAAACAATGGGCCTCATTACACGTTAGGCGGTAGCCATGGTGCTATTAGCACCATGGCCACCCCTTACCGCCTTCTGGGTCCGGGTTGGCGGTATGGGGACTTACCGGGTCATTCCGACCCTTGGGGACCCGGTAAATCCCCATGCCAAATACCATTCCCCATTCCCATTTGAGCCCCCATAGGGCTCAATGGGAATGGGGAAAGAGCTAATAACGGTACCGCAATTTGCGGTACCGTTATTTGCTCTGAAGTCCCTCAGCAGATCCCTTCCTTAACGTGTGGTCTGACCACACGTTAAGGAAGGGACCCGCTGAGGGAGGTCATAGTAGGGCGGTAGGGGATTACCGGCACCGGTGCCCTTACCGGTGCCGGTGATCCCTTACTGCCATCCATGTAATGAGGCCCAATGTTTCCACAAAGAGACCAACACTTAACGAATTTCACATACAACGGAAAAAATAAACAACATAAATTGTACTTCACCTTCCCTAGTGCCCCTTTTATCCCTGCTTAATTGCACCTCCCTTGAACAATCCTCTCCCCTTATTTTACTTCAGTCCACCCAAGAGAGAGAGAGAAAAAGATGGGTAAGACAAAGTTGGAAAAAAGCGTTTCTAAATACTACTCCGGGTCTTCCTTTGAGACACCTACGTTATCTTCTTTTACCTCAATTTTCCCATATCCACATATCCTGTACTATTAGAGATAGCACTACGCGGCGCCACCTTCCACCCCCTAACGGAGATAGGATCCCTTTTAAACTCTTTTTCACCTCATTCTCTTGTCACCGTCCTAATGGCCATATGCGATAGAATGAGAGTAGAATAGAATATAGAAAAGACCGAGATCCTCCCAGGCTTCCCCGTATAATAAAAGTCTCTGTCCTTCTTCAACCCAAATTATGCTGTTTGATCCAAAACCTCCTAATCGTGACTCCCACCCTCCTTTTAATATCACCCGCACTTGATACTCACTTGTCCGTCTTGATCCGAGACCCTCTGGACCCAACCAGTCAGTGTGCCGCTCCTCGCCCAAAGACTATGCCCGGCGAGTGGTACGGTGGATTTTGTAAAGGGGGGTCCCGTACCCTTTCTCCCTATTGCGTGCACATGTCTAGGTGTACCAGTTGCCGTTGGTGGGTAGCTCTTGAGGGAGTGCGCTCTGAGTCATAACAGGGGGGCGTCTCGTGTCAGAAGGGCGGAAAAGAAAGCTATTGCGTCCGGGTCACCAATGAAAGTGAGAGGCCCCCAAAAATGCATCTAATTCACTCAATGGAGTCAATCAAGACACATTGCAGCAAGGAATGAGACCCAGACCAAGTGCTGTTGTTAAGAAAAGGCTTTTATCTAAATTGGGCAAGCAGAATATACTCTGCTCATGCCGAGAGCGCTCTGCAGAAAACATGTTACAAATTACTTTTATACATTGTTCTCTTCATCAAACAGAGGGAAGGCCTAAAGGGCACATGAACAGTTGGGATTGGCCACTAGGGGCGAACACCTATAGGTGCCAAAGGGTTGGAGGCGCTTGGTTGGCTTGAGAACACGTGGTGTGGCGATGACGCCTCTAAGGTCAATCGGTCAGCTGGGCTCATCGAACTGGTATGTGGGATCGGCAGCTTGTGATGTTGTTTCTTTGTTAAATAACCATTTGACATTTTCCCTTGTGGCCACACATTCCCATTCGTTCACTACCATAACCTGCTTGTCCAGCGAGCTCTGAGGCCTGTGGGCTTAGACACTTAGGAAAACGTGTTTCAAGTACAGGTTAATTTATTATTGGGCCTAGGTTAAGATACAGTCATTAAATGCATCGCTTGATCTGTTAAGAGGCAGACTTAACTGTGTGTTGATACCGTTTGACATATACTGGCTGAAGAGGTGAGACTTTTGAGGTTCCTGTGTGGTCTGGACTGTCCATCTGATAAACAACAAAGAGGGCTCTAAATCTAGGACTGGAATCACACATTAAAGAATAGGTCACAAGAGTCACATACCATCTCGGTCATAAGTCTCATTGTGGGGGGTTAGTGGTCGGTTGTTCAAGCACCATTACATTTCTGCTAATCTGCTTTGACACCATTAGGGGTGGAGGAGAATCGAAACACCTTTGCGGTATAGTTCAGCGTTACACAAAGAAACAGGACCTTCAGAGATAGTTTTACCTATAGGCTTTTACACATGGCCTACTACATTACATTCAGGTTATACTTGTTTTAGAATATACTATATTTTCTAGCTGGCTAAATATTCTCATTGTTACAAAACTCATTTAGGAAGGCAGACATATGCTAAGGTTAGGGTCCGTTCTACATTAAACAGTTCATGGTTCAGGTTCTACACATGCAGTCTTCACACATATTGTCATACTACGAACATTCTGGTCAGGACGATTAACTACTGTGTTGGTTTTACATAATATTATGCATGTATTTACATTTAAACTAAAAGATGAGGGAGCTTAGTGCTGGTGTGTACAGTATTAAGCTGGTTATGCATTTCGTTATTGCAATTCATTTCTCTTAGCAACCTCGTTCCATACATTAATATACATCACACTTTCAGGACCGAATTCTAACGTTAGGACTTTTTTTTATGCATATGTCGTACATTACACTAATATCCTTACTATTCCACTACAATCCTTACATTATTTTACATAGAACAAGCAGCTTATTCAAATAGCGTGCAGCTAAACACTTTAGTTTTCTTCTATTAAGGCACGAACAATGGAGTGCACTGAAGGGTCACTTCTGTTTGATCCTGTTTTAAGGAGTATTGGGGATGGTATTCTTTATGGCCAGGGTCTGCTGGGTGGGGGGCAGATTTATAGAGACAGATGACTTCTGCGCTGGCCCCTGCTCAAGGCCGTATCAGGGTCAATGAAGTAAGATGGAAGACAGAAGATACAGTGTTAAGTTTGTTGCATTCTCGCGGCTTGTCTCTCATGAGAACCGAACAACTGCAGAGACGGCATAGGGTGAGGACGTGGGGGGGAGTAGCTTGCTCGCTGTGTGCGCCTGGCTGGAAGAACTGCAGGCCTACGTTTTAATTTCACAACTGTCTTGCCATTACAAAATGGGGTCGGTAGCTTACAAAATGGAGTCTCGTTCAACTCTGGGTTCAGACTCTCTTCACGGAGGCCACAGTTCCTAGGGGTATTCCTGCACGAGTGCTCCGGGGCCGGGTCCCTGAACCCAAAGCAGCCGCAACTGGGCCTACCCAGGAAGTGTAGGAATGGGGAGGTTCAAAGACCCCATCCTTCCACTCAAAGTCAATAACAAGGTCTTCAATTGGAGGAGTTGGATCAATAGAGGCATTTTATTGATTGGAGATGTTTGGGATGATGGAGGAGCAGACCCGTTTGAGAGTCTGGTAGAGAAGTCTGGTATACAAATTAGAGAGTTACAAAGGCATAATTAATTGGTAGGTTTAATCGCTGAAAGAAGACGGATGATGACTGCCCCATTCTCTAAGAAACCAGAGGTTTTCACTGTGTTGACTAGCGGGTCGCAGAAAGTATCAAATATTTTGAAATGTATGCAGCCGGAAACAAAATGGTTAGATTCATGGGAGAGATTACGATTGTCGTGGTTGGAGGAGTTGGGCAGAGAACTATCGCAAGAGGAATGGGATAAGGTATGGAGAGCTCTGATAAAGGCTAAGTCAGATTTACAATTACGCTATACGCACCAAAGAATATTGGCTAGAATCTATTGAACCCTGGTGCGTATGTGTGCCTTGGAAATGATGGATGATAAGTGTTGGGGCTGGGGTTGTGGGAAGGGGAGGGGCAGTTTGCTTCCTATGTTGTGGAACTGTGAAAGGGTAGTGCATTTTTGGAGGGATGTGCTGGACAGAATCGACCACGTTTGGAGAATTGCTTACTCACGTAATCCCCTAGCAGTCATTCTACAACATTTTGGTGTCGGACATAATATTGGCTGGATAACATCATGCTGGATTAACAAAGTCTTATTGGTGGCGAATAAACAGATATTGCAGGTCTTGAAGACAAGGAAGAAACCATCAATAAAGGATTGGCTTTTAGATGTGCAAGTTCTGTCGAGATATGAGAAATCTATACTTTATAAGAGCACAAAGAAGAACTTTATGATGATCTCTGGGGAAGATTCATTTATGGGTGATCCTGGTTTGTACTTTAAAAAATGTGGGTTTACTTCAACTTCTAAAATATGTGTTAGGGTGGCTGTGGGTTGTGAATGTTACGTGTCTGTGTGTTGTATTCCTACTTGTTGTGGTTGTCAGATTCTTACTCATGGTTATGTTTTAGGATAATAGGCATTCAGCTTGTTGCTGATGAGATTATTGTTCCAAGATTATTGTTTATTGTACTCCTTAAATTCGTTTATTTGATGTGATATTGTTTTATACCATTAAGTTCTAAATTGTACCTTTTATTGCATTTGATGTATTCTATTTTTGTTTGTGGATAATTAGAAAAAAAGAGGCTAAAAAATAAATGTACAGGAGTACCTGCAAAATGCAAATGGACTAGATACGTCCCCAGAATTAGAATTTGGAAGACGTGATCCTACTGACTATGCAGAAGGGTCTTAGACATTTAATGTCCAGGGTGGTGGAATACATGGGCTGGAAAAGACCCACACCAATATATGAGCAGGATGATATTACAGACATCCTACATAAAGGACCGCAGGACGATCATATCTTCCTTTTCATGTGGCTCTGCAAAGGCGAGTAAATACAAATTGGTAGACGCCAGAATTAATTCCAGTAGTAAATAAAAAACGAACATCCAAATACAGGGCGTCCAGTAGTGACCCCAGTTATCTGACGAAGCATCCCACTCCTGAAAGTTTGGTGGTGCAGGCTGCCACAGCCACCTCAAAACAAAAGCATACCTGACTATTCCCCCAGACAGAGAAGACCAGCGTTATAATGCTTTGGCCAAGAAAGTTTTCCCTTGCAGGGAGTATGGTCCTAAAGTCAGTGAATGCTACGTGCATGTTGGCCAGGTTCACTTACACTATTTAGGAATGTATAGCAATGGCGGCTGAGAATATCCCTAAAGGGGACGAAAGAGACAGATTTTTAAATCTAGTCGAGGATGGGAAGGACGCGATGTGTGGCTCCCTCCAGACAGGTCTCGACACTGCTGACAGTATCAGCAGGTCAATTGCGCTAGTACAGTAATGTGCACATTTGCCTGGTTAAGAAAGTTTGGTTTTGCTCCAGATGTGCAATCCAGATTTCTTAAGACGCCCTTTGATGGCACACATTTATTTGGTAGCAAGGCTGACAAGAGCCTGGAGAAACTGCACACCTCCGAAGCAGCAGCAAAATTCCTTGGTGCTGCTATTAGACAGCCACAAAACCGCCCCACCGGCACACCTTGGGGGTGTAGGCCCTTTCGCTTTTACTCCTCAGTTGGAAGGGGGAGAGGACTGTCCAATCAAAGAGATCAAAAAAGATACCCTGTGGTGGACAGGGAAGAGGTACTAAGAACGTCCAGGCTGTGGCAACTTTACCATCAGCCACTGCTCTAGCTGCCTAAAAAAACCTCTCTGAGGCAGACTCTCACTGCATCTGAAAGAATGGCGAGGTGTTACTTCAGATGAATAGGCATTGGAAACAGTTGTCCAGGGTTACTTCTAAAAAAGCCTCAGAGTTATCCACCGAGGGATCTGCTCTTTCAATGTTCCAGATCTGCTCCTTCTGCAGGAAATCTTGACTGTGCTAGAGAAAGGTGCTATAGAACCAGGACCTGTAGCAGAGGTAAACAATGGTTGGTACTCCCCGTACTTCCTAATTTCCAAGAAGGACGGAGAATTGACTTAAAAGAATTAAAGAAATTCCTCAGGAAGGACAAGTTCAAGGTAGTTATCATTTCTCAGATTCTTCCGGCCCTCCAGCTTCAGGGCTGCATGGTATGATTGGACCTTCAGGGTGCTTACTTTCATGTGCCAGTCAATCAAAAGCACAGACAGTACCTGAGGTTTGCCGTTTGCGGTTCTCATTATCAGGTTCGAGTTCTGCCATTTGGGCTGACTTCCACCCGAGGGTTTTCACCAAGTTGATGGCGGTGGTGGCCACGAGTCCCATGAGAGGGGGGATTCACGGCTACCCCTATCTCGCGATTGGCTGATCAAGGCCAGTTCCCCCGAACAGGCCCTGGAACATCTCGGCTACACCTGACATTCTCTCCACGGACTGGGGTTCTCTCTCAACTTCATGAAGTCCCACATGATACCATCTCAAAGGCTCCAATTCATTGGAGCAGTCCTAGATGCATCCCTGGAAAAGCCTTGCCACCAGTAGTGAGGGCTCAAGACATTCTGCAGATGTTCACCAAATTCCAAAGTGCCCAGCATCTCCCGGCCTTTGACTTTCTGAGGTTGCTCGGCCTCATGGCATCCTGCATTCTTCTGGTGCCAGAGTCACGCCTGAGAATAAGATCTCTCCAGTGGGCTGTCAGGTCTCAATGGTCTCAATTCTCAGGCAGAATGTCAGATCTCCTTCAGGTTCCAAGCAGGGCCAAACAGGATATCCTGTGGTGGGCCTGCAAGGACAACATTCTGAAGGGAGAACCTTTTTGGTGGCCATGGCCGGAGATAAAGATAGTAACAGACGCCTCACTCACAGAGTGGGGAGCACATACCATCGATCTGACAATCAGTGGTCGTTGGTCTCCATCGGAGTCCAAATTACAGATCAACCTTTTGGAGCTGAGGGCAATCAGACTAGCGCTGAAGGCCTTTCTACCCTCTGTGCGTGGAAATAATGTCCTGATAATGACAGAAAACACAGTGGCCATGTACTGCTTCAACAAGAGAGTAGGTGTAGGGTCACTACCACTGTACAGAGAAGCAATGTAGCTCTGGTACTAGGCAATACAAGAAGGAATCTCCCTAGCCGCAGTTTACCTAGCCCGAGTGGAGAATACGGCGGCGGATGCTCTGAGCAGGCAGAGCACAGTTTCCCACGAGTGGGAACTATCTCAGGAAGTCCTTCAAGAGATCTTCACCCTTTGGGGAACCCCTCAAGTGGATCTGTTTGTGACTGATGTCAACCGGAAGTGCGAGCGGTACTGCTCAAGGAAATTTCCCCTAAGAGGTGCTCTAGGGGATGCGTTCATAGTGGACTGGGAATGTTCCACTCCTGCATGCATTTCCTCCAGTCCCCGTCATTCCTCAAGTCATCAGGAGGTTGAGGAGGTTCAGAAGATCCATGATCCCAATTGCTCCGGATTGGGCCAGGAGGACATGGTACCCAGACCTTCTAGACATGTCCATCTGCCCTCCAATAGGTCTTCCACAACGAGAGGGCTCTCTCTCTCTCTCTCTTTCTCTCTCTCTCCCTGTCTCTCTGTCTCTCTTTCTTTTTCTCTCTTTCTCTCTTTCTCTTTCTCTCTCTTTCTCTCTCTTTCTCTCTCTCTTCTCCCCCTTCTGTTAAGAAATGCGTCTCGTGGGCGCTGAGTACCTGAACTTCCAGTTGATGGTCGTGGTGAAGTAGCCAGGCTGTCCGATTGATGGTTGCCGACTGTGTAACGCGAGGAACCAGCGCAACACCCACCCTGAATTCAGAACAAGGTCAGTGGTGAACCAGCTCCCAACGCCACGGATGCGCACTTCCCTGATTTGCGTGACTTCGGGACAGTGCAAGCACTGACAGGGAAGGCGGGTATTGACTGGATGGAAAATCCACAGCAAGGCTCCAGAAGTATAGGTAGACTGAAGAAGAGAACTGAAGTTGGCAGGTACTGAGGATGGATTAGTAGGCAGAGAACTCCAGGGAAGGCAGGAGGCAAGGCACAGAACCAACAGGCAAGGAGGCAGGGGAAACTAGGAACCCTGGGGCAGAACAAGGAGATGAGTAAGAAGGCAGGAAGGGAGTGGGAAAAAGGAGGCCCAGGGAATCTACTATCAAGAAAGGAATGAGGCAAGAAACTCCCAGAGGCAGACAAGGAAAGGAACACCAGCAGGGAAGGACAAGGAACAAGAGGCTGACCAGGCTGACAAGGTGCTACTAAAGAGTAACACAGGCGAGGACGCGATCAGGAAACAAACCGCGTTGAGACGCGGTTTGTTCAAACAAACGGGCCCTTAATATAGGGCAGGCAGCACCCGGGAGGCTTGGAACTTAATCCTTGCTGTCCCCGGGTGCTGACACGCCCAAAACGAGGCTTGGGAAGCAAACTTGCAACTTCCCAAGCGCTCTGTGGACGGCGCATGCGCGGAGGGCGAAACACGGCCTTCCGCGCCTGCGCGAACCATGCGAACGGGAAAACCTGGAAGCGGCATGAGCCGCAGATGGCCGAGATCCCCCCAACCTGTATCGGGGGTAGATGCGCCAGGACGGGAAGCGCCGGGACCTGCAGATGCGCCCCGCACCCCAGGTAAGTGGCATGACACCTTCCCCCTACACGGGCCACAAGTTGGGTATGGCAATTTCGAAACAAACTTCCTCAAGATGGATCATTTTAGGAATATTAGAAAGCTACAGATTAGTGGGAAAGGATCCTCCCGAGAGTCTTGGAGCTCTTTCGACCAGGGGCATGGCTACCTCCTCTGCATTACAGAGGGGTGTCCCGATTAAAGATATTTGTGCGGCTGCCACATGGTCATCTGTTCACACTTTTACCAAACACTATAATCTGGACTCTTCCTCAAGCCGTGAAGGTTTTTTTTTTAAAGGCATTGCTACATTCTGTGCACAAAAACTATAAAGTAACTCCTAAATTATCATGAGTCTGAACATTCTGACTCCCTCCTCCATGTATACATACACTTCTTTGAGAGTTTATCATAAGATGAGGATCCCTCATTGCCCCTCCCAACCTGCCCACAGTAGAATTTTCATGTGATTACAGCCTCCACTCTTTCAGGAGGAGTAACGGTCGGGTGTAGGATGTCCATCAACATCACTGAAGCATACCGTCGCTGCGTGCGCTTTATACCATCGATGATGTCGACATTGAGACAGAGGCCTACGAGGGACTTCGAATTGACAGGCATCGACGAGCAGCGCCCTCTGCGGGAAAACGTTTCCGAAGCAGCTGAAGCTGGATATGGAAATATCATAAGATGAGGAATACGTGGAAGGAACATTCAGTTGAAAGAATGTTCCCATGGGTAAGTTACTTGTTATTATCTGGCTTGCGCCAACGGCGCTTTCTTATTTGCTCTTTGTTTTACTTTTACTATGGAGTTTACTTTCCTCGATATCTCTTTTAAGGCATCTGTTTACATTTTGCAGCACACAGCCCCTTATGAGCAGTGTTGCTGGGAACCCTTTGGGTTCTTCTTTGAGATTCTTTATGTATCCTTTCTAACTGCAGTTTTTAAGGCTAGAGGGATACTTTGTATACTCTGAGAGATTAGCACACCCCACCTTATGTGGAGTGTGAAGGGGATACCTAGTATCCCCTTCCCTCTTCCCTCTGCTCCTGTGACTTTTTACATAGACAACCCTATAGTTATGGCTGGTGTCAGCAAACGTGTTCTACCAACTATTGTGATGTTTTGTTACCGCAGACAGTATTCACAGTCCCAGTTGTGCACAAAAGGTCACCTATGTGCTAACATGGTGGCTCCTTTCTTCTCGCCATTTCTATTGTGGTTGTTCTTTGTTAGCCCTTCTACCATTCTGGGAGGGGGAGGTCTGTGTGTGTGTTTTATCTTTAGCGCGAACCCTTGGGTGTCCCTGCCTAGGCTCCAGTGTGTCTGGGCAGGCAGGAAGTGGGGGAGGATTTTTTACTCCCCTGCCCTGTGTCTGGCTGAGTTCCTGACTTAAACCAGTGCCCACTGGGGGTCTGGCTCTCCTGATTGGACAGCCACCCGCCCAGTTCTGTAAACTGCTGAGAGAGATTGCAGAGGAGGTTGTGTGCTGAAACTGAATAAACGCGGAGGTTCCTGAGGTGGAAGGCAAGTCGACCACTGGTACTTGAAGTAACCGAAGAAGACGACCAGAGACGCCTACAGACCTTTTGCAACACTGTGAAGCGACTGCTGCTGTCCTGGTCCTGTTTTCTATGCGACGGGAGCTCCGGAGACGATGACTGAGGGAGTGGGGGGCCACTCCCAATGAGATCCTGTTTGACCATACCCCTATGGAGGGTCTTGCGTAGCGGGCTCCCTCCCTAGTCTCAATGGGGCTGGCTCCCCTTGGGAAGAAGGGACAAATACCTTGAATTCGTCACACCATGCAAATGGCAGCAGTGCACAACAAAAACCCTAATAACCTATCACTAATTTAACACATTTCAAATCAGATGTTGCAGGCATCCAAGCCTTGCTGGTGAGTAGTTACTGTCTAAGTCAAGATGCAACTCTTATTTTTTGCTTCCGTTATTCTCTTTAGATCGTAGCTTTTTCTCAGTCAAGTCCATTTCTATTGTTTCAAAGTCATGGGCAGTGTGTTTATCTTAGCCCTGCAGCCCTACGTTGTTCTCTATGGGAAAATCTTTGGGAACTTGCGTGGACAGTAACATTTTACCTTCATCACCATTTGGGTCCTTGAATTTTCAGGACTGTTTTCTATTTCTTGATTGTACCAGTGATTTTATATTCATTTCTGAATAATAAATCACTGCAGCTCACTCGTTGCTGTTGAGTAATTAAATATAACAATTGTATCACTTGGTTTTTATGTGTTTGAATACACCTGAATAATTGTTGGTCCTGTGCTGTCCCCTTGATTGTAATAGCTTTACGGACTATGGTCTATCCATGTGTTTTAACCCCTTTTCCTTCTTATCTACCAGTTATGTGGTAATAATGCCTTGGGAATTTGCATTCTGTCCCCCAAGTGTGACATTGGAATAGAACACTGTTAACCTATTTTTGGTTATAATGCCTTGACTGTGTATGTATCATACCTGTGTCTAGTAATATCTTTTCTCTCCCTCCTTTAGCATTATAAGGTTTAGGGAATTTGTCCATCAGTTAATCATCCTGATACTGGCTTTAGATGTAAGAAGGGTCTTGTTGAAGACCCTTTACTGTTTGTATAATATATTGCCGTTTGTATAGTATATTGCCTATTTCTTGTATATTGCATAGTGCTTCTTTGAACTTCATATTGCTTATGTGCAATACTTTATTCAAGAGTGTTTACGTTTTAGGCGCACGTGTGTAGTGCCTTCTCTTGTGTAACCTGTTGGACCTAACTGCACATAGGTGCCAACCCATCTCCTCCCAAGAGTGTAGCTTGACAGCCAACTCTGCTACATTAAACACTGAGAGAGTTTTGGTCTACTCTGGTGAACACTGTGCCCCCTCCCAACCCCCACATCCCTCGGGTAGATCACTTCACACCACTCAGCAGAGGTCTGTGGGAAAATAACCCGGATCCACAGGCTTTTGACACCAAATTATCTTGGCATGCTAGCATCCGACTGCAAATAAAAAACTGCTTCTAACTCCCAACAATGTCTGCAAAACTGAAAAGAATGGAGAGCACTTTAACTGCAGCTGCTTCCTGATATTTAGATAACCTCTATGCCTCTATCACCCTCTGTCTGACAGAGTGGTCACAGTGCTGCAGAACTAGGGCGCAAAATATATACCTTTGTATTCCAAGGGCTTGTGTTAAACAAGTACTGAAAATGATAGGCTAAGCTGGCAGGATACTAATAATCAACATCGATAAAGTGATCAGATGGTGGCTCCAGATTTCTGGGTATAAATTGAGGATAGGCCCAGTGTCTCTCAAAAACAAGGTTGAGAGAATCAGGGGTATAACCTCTTATTCCAAAGGGGTTAATTATGATAATGTTCAGTGTGCCCAAGTCACTAGTGCAAAGCAGGGTGTCGCAAAGTTCCTCTGAGTCCCACAGAAGATAAAGTGTAAATTAAAACGATTCCCTCCCAAATGATGATGATGTCGCTCCTCTGAATTAACAAGCAGATAAAGTTGCTTTGTTCTTTGTTCCTCTTCTCGGGTTGCTAACTCTCCCCAACCACAGAACCACGTCTGTCGAAACAGAAAGATATTTTGGGGGTTTACTGATCACTTCCTCCTGGGGATTTTCTTTGGGGTTCTCTTCTTGCAGGCCACCAAGGATTTCCTGCCAGGGGTCAGATCCAGGTTGGCGCTTTTGAGTTCACCTGGTGTGCCATGATGGGTTTGATAAGAAGCGTGGCCGTATACTTCCCCCTCCACCCACTTCTCTTCTCAGCGCTGTTGCTCTTTTCTCATCTGACTTAGCCTGTCCTGCCTGCTCCCTGGGATATTAGCGCTGTCGCATTCCTCCTCCTTCTGCTACAATCTCTCCTGGATCAACATGGTCCTCTGAAACCTCCCTAGTCTCTCTTGGTAACGGGGGGTCCTTCCTTTAATTACCTGATTCTCTGTAGTCAGTCACTCTTTTCTCCTGTCTCCAGATGGTATCCCTTTGCCTTATCATGCCAACAACGCCCTCTCTTCTGGTGGTATGATCTAATTTCAAGTCTTCTCCTCTCCCTGCTCCACAACAGTTCTCTCGTTCATCACCTTGACCCTCCACCTTGAAACAAATCCTCAACTAGGTCTCCTTCTTCTCTCACCCCTTTGAGACAACTTCTCCCTCTTTTCTGTCTTGCCCTTCTCTTTCCTCTATATAACAATATCTCCTTCTGCCTCTCTAGTCTAATATCTTATTTTTTTCCTTAACAAAACAATCTCTCCTTTTGTCGCCCCCAAGATATCGCTTTCTTGAACTTCAATCCCAATATCTCAACGTTTCTCCCTCTTTGCCACACACGAGCGTCTCCTTCTTTCAGGTCCCCACGTTGAGTTCTCCTACTCAAGGTGGGTGTCCAGGACCAGGCTTTCCCAGTGCCTGTTGCTGCCCTATTGCTAGCTGTCCATGGGAAACACACTGACTCACTGGGTTGCTTGTCTTTTTCAAATTCTGGCCTCTCCTCCGCTTTGGTTGTCCTTAAGGATATGGCTTGCACCTGTGTAATGTGGCTTGGCCTGGCCTGACTTGTGAGTGGGCCATGGGCTTAAAATCATGTGGGTGGTGAGTGACATGTGCTGAGATTTGATCAGGGTCTACTGCCATTTTGGATTTCACAGTGGAGTCTGAACATGTCAGTGAATTCTTCCCTCTATCAAGGATCCCTGCTGGAATATTCTGCTGTGAACTATACCTCTTTCATTCCCCAGTGTGTAATTCAGAATTTAACTTGGTACGCAAGGGAAACTGTTTGTTTTTAACTAAACATGTTCATGTTGTGGAAATAGCAGCATTGTAATCCCTGTAATGCTAGCAGAAGTGGGGGAACAATGGTGAACGTGCATAGGATTTTTCCCCATGTAATGTTTCCCAAGAGTTTCTTTGTATTTTCAGCAGTCCCGTGAACCTTGCAAGACCCAGGAACCTGTCTCTGTTGTCTTTTTGGTCTCTCCAGCAGTAGCGCTGAATAAATGAATGTGCTTGACTACTTGCCGGTGAGATCAAACGTCTATGTGCCTTATTACCAGTTTGGTGGTAATTCACTGTACAAATGTCAAATTGCCACCCAATTGCTATTACTGCCACTTGTTCCTGTGGTTTTACCATAGCATTACAAGTGGTGGTAAAACTCCGGGGGAAAATTCAGTCGCCCTTCTTATTAAGGGACTTGACTTCTGCCCTGGGCTTTCCCAGTTTCTACGGTTCTTGTGGTCCCATGGGAGGTATGCTGGGGGTCTAGGAAGGCTGACTTTGAATGTCTCCTGCTTGTATGTAGGGGCTCTTGTCACACCTTCCATAGCATACCTTTTTTGAGATTATAGAGATAGGAGGGAATCCAAAGGTGCAGGAGGCTAGAATGGTGAAATTAGAGGCCCAAATGGCAGCCCTCCCTGGGGGTCCAGACAGTTGGCTATGATCAAGAGGTTAAAGGCAGCTGCAAGGCATACAGTTAAGTGAGTCTGGAAACAAACTGAATATGGCCATTGAATGAAAGCTGAAACAAAACAATTTCAGAATTAAGAGAACTGGAAAAGATTGACACAACCTTTAATATGGACTTGAAACTCATGGTAACTCAGCTGTTGTTAGGATCCATCTCCAGCCTGGGTTGCTGCCCCACTCCAGCAGGATGATATTACATCAGTATATTGGGAGGGGGAGCAGAGAAGGGGGAGGAAGAGTCCTTAACTAGGCAATGAATGTAAAGAGGTCCCTGAAAGGGTCAAAAGGTTCACATAATTCATGATTTGCCCCAGGAAGCGATAGATGAATGTTAAACCTGTGAGGCAAGAAAACTAGCATGAGATATCCACCTTAAACAACTTTCCATAACCATGCTTGACTGAAAGTACACTTTACAAAGAGTGTTAAGCCGGTAGGAACCTTGTCACAGGTGCTACAGCGGCTCAACAGACTCAACGAGCAAAACATGTGAAAATAAACCCATCAAAATAATGACATCGGGCCAAGTCATGGCACCAGATGCTTCTTGTTATCATCTTGTCTGCATTATTTAATGCTGAGCATTTTGTTTGGTCTGTGGTGTTCTGCCTTACTTAGGTCATGTGGAGATTGCTATTAACAGGTTCTCTTTCATACCCATGTTTGGCTGGGTTTGGTGTACAGATTGTTTGGTCACTGCACCAGTTCTCATGAGGCACTAGATGTTGGAAGGTGTAAGGGGACTTTGAGGGATCCTCCATTCACCTCCTCCCCGGAATATATCACCAAGCTTGTGGGCATCCCCAGCTCAGAGTCCCTCTCACACCTACAGGCAGATTATGCAGTGTGACTTTCTCAGTCATATCATATTGTGTTTTGCATTATATGGATTTCTCATTTTCATTTTCAACCATTTGTCCTGCTAATTTATTCAGTTTAGTCAGGTGTTTCTCTACAGAACCAGTGATAGAGATAGAAATGGTACTTACTTGCACATATATGTTCAACGGTTTATGATTATAAAATAGATATCCATGATGGTAAAGTAGAATTACAATGGAGTACTTTGCTCTTCTCCAGTAACACTATCTACCATGTTTATAGATTTGCAATGGTGGATCGAAGGCATGAATTCAATAATGTACCACCCCAACAAACTACATTGGTGCACAGGCCTGTTAAAATAGCTTTCTGATTTCCTTACAAGCAAGCTCTTCATTGTGTCAATCAATCTTCAAAGCTGTTTGTATTTTGGCAGGTATATTATCTTGGCGAGGGGAAAGAATCCCAGCATTGCCTTCTTGAAGCAGAGTGTACGGTAGAACGGCTGTTCCTAGACCACGTGAAGGCTGTGGCAGGTCACTTGGCTTCCTCCTTCCCATCGGTGACACCCATCATATGGGATGACATGCTTCGGAATACCAGTGAAGAGACCCTGGCAGGTATTTTCTTTTTTTAAATTTGTTTTTGAAGAGTCACATTTCCAGTATAGAGACTTGTTTTATTATTGGTATTTCAGATGGATGCACATTCCTTCATCAAGCTTGAGAGCTTTCAGATCTGTTTGCAACCTTATATTTTGGCTTAATTGAAAGGGTTGGGATAATGATGCAGATGAAGAGTAGGTATAATATGAGGGGTGTGAGAAACGAGGGGTGTGAGAAACCGGAGGATGTTTTCAATCCTACTCTGCTTGGATCCTCTACACAGGTAGCCAGGGAAAGCTCATTGCTTTTGGATCCTGACCCTAGTGGTGGAGAAGCGAGGGAAGATCACCTGGGTGGAGGGTCCTTGAGGATTGGGAGTTAGATGCCCTTAGGCCAGACATGGTATCTCCCTTTTTCTAGTGACAGTCAACCTAACCCTAGCCCAACTTTCTTAGGCTGTTACAAGCCAGTTCCCCTCCTTATTCCACACACACCACCTGACAGTACTGAGACGAAGAAGATGCAACTAAGAGTGATGAAGATTACCCCTCTTCACCACTTATGTACTGAGACGAGGAAGCTACATCCTGAACAAGGGGGAAGGGTGGGCATGTCTGCCTAACTATGGTCAGGCAGAACCAATTGACCAGGCACACCAGCAACCTGTTAGAAGGCTTCAGGTATATAAAATGAGAGATCCTGAGGAGGAGAGAGATCCCGCAAAAGAACCTGCAAGAGATCCCACACAAGAGCCTGCAATGAGAACTGTGAAAAAGAAGCAGGGAGGCCGGTGTGGAGAAGGCCAGCAGGGGACCCGCTCTTCATGCGAGCAGTGTGGTGAGACTGTACGCAAATCTGGGCTGCAAGCAGACCCGGACCACAGAGGTAGCCACCTGCGTCCGCGAGAAGGCCGAAGGGTGAGCAGGGTTTGCATTGGCAGTGTTCCCTGCCTCCGAAGCGGAGCAGAGATAGCAGCAGATGCCACCGGGAAAAGAGGCAGACCACTGGTGATTGTCAGAGGGACACACAGACACCGGGGAGCACTGAAACGGACCACAGGCAAGTGCCAGTCCATATACTGAATACCGAACTATATGAAAATGTTAACATTGCAAGGACCGTACTATATAAAAACTTAACATTGCAAGGAAACCCAGGTATATTGAATACCGACATATTTGAAACTTTTACACCGATATCAATCCAAGGCCTATTGAACATCACATTATAGAGAAACTTCCCACTGAAGTAACTGAGCACTATGAATTGTGAACTTTAACTTTGAGACAGTGCAAGTGTGCAGTAAAACCTGAATTTATTCAAGCAACATAGGAACGTTTTTGAACTCTGAACTGAAACCCAAATCATAGAAAACCTATGTTGCACAACACGTTACATCTAACCTTACAGTTGACTACATTAAAGACTAAAGAAAATGTGAATAATGAACTTTAATGAGTGAATGCAGTGTGGCACGACAGCATGCTTCACATCCTCTTTCATTAACGGTGGCACCAAGTTGTTTCTTTAACGTCTATCACACAGGCACTATCCTGGTCGAGGGTCCAAAACCCAACCTCCTTCTCTTTGACCGGATTCTGCCTTCTCTCATTAACTTCCTCCCTTTGCCTGTATCTCCCCCTACTACTCTCTCTCCCTCCTCTGACTGGTGTACCATGCCCCTTTAACCCACCTCAGAAAACCTTCAAAGGCAGAGACTTCCTCCATCTGGTGACTCTTAACACCCTCTCAGTCAACAAACACTCCTCTGACATCTGCCTTCTTCTTGAAGACATTGACCTCGACATTCTCGCTCTTACTGAGACATGGTTCAATGCCAGCTCAGTCACTACTTTTGACTCCATCCTCCCTGACGGCTTCAAGATCATCTCCAAGCCTCGACCTCACAGCACTGGCGGGGGGTTGCCTTAATCTTCCCTGCATGGGTTCCTGCTTCGATCCCACCCACCTCTACTCTTCGTTTGAATGCCTGGTTTGCAAGTTGGTCATCTCTCCCAACTCCACCCTGGCCATAGCCACCATTTACCGGCCTACAGGCACCACCACCCTGTTCCTCTCTGAATGGGCTGATTTCTGTTCTTCCTTACTTTCATCCACCGCCCACCTCCTCCTCCTGAGTGATTTCAACATCCAATTGAACTCCCCTGCATCCACTCTCTTCACTGACCTCTCTTTTC
The DNA here is from genome assembly GCF_040938575.1 of Ambystoma mexicanum. Lineage (NCBI taxonomy): Eukaryota > Metazoa > Chordata > Amphibia > Caudata > Ambystomatidae > Ambystoma > Ambystoma mexicanum. The sequence continues at coordinate 692,205,985 of NC_090926.1, read as the reverse complement.
CTCTCCATTCTCCCTTCTGCGCCAACCCATTCAGCTGGAAACACTCTGGACACCCTCACACACTCTGACCTTTCACCCCCCCCCTCACTAGTCACCCCTCCCTCCTGGTCAGACCATTCTGTCCTCTGTATTCTGATTGCCCCCCAAATAGCACCCCCAACCTCGTTCACTAACATCCGCCCAATTAAACAAGTGTCAGCTGCTGCCTTCGCTTCCACCTTCATCCCCCCTCAGCCCTTCTCAGCCAATCAGATTCTACCCCGGACTCTGACACTGCGCTCCGCAATCTCCACCTTTCCATCACCAATACGCTTGACAGTCTTGCCCCAGTCATGAGGATCCGCCTGAAACCTGCCTCTAAGCGCAAAACCTGGTACGACTCCGAACTTGCTGCCCTGAAACAAAAGTGCAGGGTGGCAGAACGGAAGTGGCAAACCTCATGCTCATCCTCTGACAAACTGGCCTGCCATCTGCTCCAAAGGCAATATAGACTCTCCATCCGTGCCATAAAAAGAGCCCACATACAAACACAGGTTTCCAGTGCATCCAACAACACGGCTGAACTTTACAAGACTGCAGGGAACTAGCCAGCCCTTTTGCAGTCTTCTCCCCTTCTCCTTCCCAGGCCCTCTGCAACGCACTGGCCACACACTTCAACACCAACACTCAGGACATCCTGAAAACCCTGGCTACCCACCCTCCCAGCACATCCCACACGCCCACGCCGTCCAACCTCCCAGCCCATCCCACACCCCCTTGCCTCCCTTAGCCCCTCACCCTCCTTCTCCTCCTCCTCTCTCCCCTGTCACACCTGAAGAAGTTATGATATGATATGATATGATATGATATGGCATTTGTAACGCGCCTATACACAAGTGTTTCAAGGTGCGACGAGGCAGGGAGGGGGGAACAGGGGGAGGACAGACAACGATCCTACTAGGCCAGGTGTCATTCAGACCGCGCAAGTGCAGGGGTAGGGGGAAGGGAAAAGTGCAGTACAAGGTAAGTAGAATAGAAATAAATAGATAAATAAATAAATATGGCCAGCTGGTGGCAAGTGCAAGGTAAGGTAAGGGGGGGCTGTAGGGATACAGAGACAGTCCCGCAGTGCAGGGGTTTCCAGGGAGGCAGTGCAAGTGGAGAGTGGCTGGGCCCAGGACCGAGGTCGGTGAGAGTGGCCAAGTTTCAGATTCAGTGCAGAATTTAGTGAAGAATTAGCAGGGGAGAGGGAGAGAGAAAGCAGAAGCAAAGAGGAAGGTTTTGAGGTGCTTCCGGAACCGGAGATGGTTCTCCTCAAGTTTCAGGGAGGCAGGAAGGCTGTTCCAGAGGGAGGCTCCTGCCGCGGAGAGAGATCTACCCCCAGCTCGTTGCTTCGAGAAGCGGCTGACCCTGAGGGAGTTGGAGACGGATGAGCGAAGGGCTCGGGAAGGAAGATATTTAGGAAGAGAGAGTTGCAGGTATTTAGGCCCCAGGCCCCAGAAGTCCTTGTGGACAATGCAGAGGGTTTTGAACTTAATCCTCGCAGCCACTGGGAGCCAGTGTAGAGATTTCAGTCCTGGAGAGATACGGTCCCTGGGCTTGAGGCCAAGGACAAGTCTCGCAGTTCTGTTCTGGATGAGTTGCAGAGGGCGGAGAGTGGAGGCAGGCAGATTAAGATAGAGACTGTTACAGTAGTCCAGCTTCGAGAGAACCAGGGCTCGGGAGACAGTGAGCTTCTGGGGGAAGGAGAGGAAGGGAAGAATACCTCTAAGGAGGTGCAGCTGGTAGTGTGACTTCTTCGAGACGTCAGATATATGAGGAGAGAAGGAGAGTGTGTAGTCAAAGATGACCCCGAGGTTTTTTGCCTTGCAGGTAGGAGCAGGAAGAGGCCCAAGAGAGGCTGGCCAGAGAGCTGCAGGGAAGGAGGGAGTGGGTGTGCCGATGAGTAGAATCTCAGTCTTACTAGCATTAAGGCGGAGGTCGTTGGCAGCACACCATTCCTGGATAGCAGACAGACAGTCAGAGATGAGGAGAGGAGGAGGGCGAGGGTAGCCTGAAAATGAGCTGGGTATCGTCCGCATAGCACTGAAAGTTGGGGCAGAGGGCGGCGATGCGGTGGGCAAGAAGTGCCAGATACTGGTTGAAAAGCCAGGGAGAGAGATTAGATCCCTGGGGAACACCACAGGTGGAGAAAAAGATGTCAGAGAGGAAGGACCCAAGTTGGACCTGGGAGGGTCGATTGGAAAGGAAAGAGGTCAGCCACGCCAGAGCCTGAACAGAGATACCCAGGTTATCGCGGAGACGGTTGAGCAGGATGGCATGGTTGACAGTGTCAAAGGCAGAAGAGAGATCGAGCAGAATGAGAACACGCGGAGTGTTGGAGTCGAGGTTAAAGAGCAGGTCATCACGGATGTTCAGGAGAGCAGTTTCCATGCTTCTGGCCGCTCTGAAGCCGGATTGGTGGTCATGAAGACTACCAACAGCTTCAGCATGGAGGTTAAGCTGGGAGATGGCCAGTTTCTCCAGGAGCTTGCCCAGGAAGGGAGTGATGGAGATTGGGCGATAGTTAGCCGGGGAGGAGGGGTCGGCAGAGGGTTTCTTAAGAAGAGGGTGCACAAGGGAGTGCTTGAGGGGGGATGGGAAGACTCCAGAGGCGAAGGAGAGGTTGCAAAAGTCAGCCAGGGCAGGAGCCAGGGAGTCGATGTGGTCCTTGATAGTTTTGGAGGAACAGGGGTGAACCTGTTTAGACGAGACTTTCATAGATCGGACTTGTCTGGAAACTTCGTCAGCAGAGAAAAGGTGAAAGGCAGAGAAGGAGGGAGGAGGGGTGGCTGCAGAAGGGCCGGAGGAAGAGCAGGGATGCGAGGGAGGGAGGTGATAGGAGGAGAGTGAGGACAGGATGTCCTGAGTTTTAGAGATGAAGTGAGAGGCCAGTGCAGTACAGAGGGCCTGGGAGGGGACAGGAGAGGTAGAGACTGCAGCAGGGGTGGCAAGCTCCTTGCAGATTTTAAAGAGTTCGGCCGAATTGTTAGATGCCGCAGAGATGCGGGCTTGGATAAGGGCTCTCTTCTTGGTGAGAACGGAGAGACGGTATTGCCTTTGGAGCAGGCGGCAGGCCAGTTTGTCAGAGGATGAACAAGAAGCACGCCATTTCCTCTCTGCCACCCTGCACTTGCGTTTTAGGGTGACGAGATCCGAATCATACCAGGAGTTACATTTGGCTTTGGGCTTCAGGCGGATTCTCATGACAGGGGCAAGGATATCAAGAGTATCAGAAATAGCAGAGTGTAGCAATGAGAGGGCTGTGTCAGGGTGGGAGTCAGCCGAAGGGGGAGGGGGGGGGAGAAGGTGGCAGCGAAAGCCTCAACTGACACGCGCTTCATGGGTCGGATGACCGAGAAGGTGGGTGGCAATGATGAGGGTGGCTTGGCCTGTGGGGTAGGGAGGGTGAGGTGGGAGGATAGGAGAAAGTGATCACTCCAGGAGAAAGTAGTGGAGAGAGGGACTGAGAGGGGAAGGTCAGAGGAGATCAGAGCATCAAGAGTGTGCCCTGCAGAATGAGTAGGCCCAGATGGGAGAATAGAGAGTGAGAGAGAGTCGCAGAGGTCACGAAAGAGTCCAGTGGGGGGACAGGAGGCATCTAGGTGAATGTTGAAGTCACCAAGAAGGAGGAGTTGAGTGGTAGTGGACAGGAGTGAGGAGGAGAGGTCAGCCCACTGGGAGAGGAAGGAGGAAATTTGACCAGATGGCCGATAGATAGTAGCCACGGTAAGGGAATGGCTAGGAGAGAGAGAGAGTCGGCAGACAAGACATTCAAAAGAGGAGTAGGTCTGCGTAGGAGTGACAGTGGCAGGAATCCACTCAGGGAAGATAAGGGCAACACCCCCCCCCCCTGCACGGTTGGGCCTGGGCACCGAGAGAATCTTGTAACCGTCAGGTAGGAGTGTGTCAAAGCTGGTGACAGAGCTGGCTGTGAACCATGTCTCAGTGAGACCGAGGACGTCAAGGTCCAGTTCCTCAAGAAGGTGACAGATATCAGAGGAATGCTTGAGGGCAGAGCGAGAGTTAAGAGTGGCAATGTGGAGAAGGTTGCCATCCTTGAAGGACTTCCGGGGAGGGGTACAGATCAGAGGTACGCCCTGCGGAGGTGAAGAAGAAGGGGGTGAAGAAGGAGCAAGAGAGGGGGCAGGGAGGGAGGGTAGAGGCAAGGTAGCCGAGGACAGAGGAGAGGGGACAGCAGAAGAGGAGAGGAAGTTGATGAGGCGAGGGAAGCGTCTATCAAAGAGGTGAAGGTTGGCCTGAGGGCCTTGGACCAAGACGGTCCCATTAGCGTAGACATTAATGATGGCCTTAGAAGAGTGGAAGGGGGCCAAGAGGACATCCCAGCGGGTGCCACCATTAATGGGAGAAGAGGAAAAAGGAGAGAGCACAGAGACCATATGAAGGGTCCATAGGTCAGGCGAAGGCACAAAAAAGAGGATGTCAGTGAGAGTTTCCTTAGAGCAGGCACTAGTGTAGGTGTCAGCGATAGGGAGGCCTGGGTTGGAGACCAGGATGTCCTTTTTAAAATTTTTCCTACCGGATTTAGTGAGGAGAGCAGGATAGTCAATAGAGAAGCAGTTAGAGAAGATAGGCGAGATACAGAGAGCACCATAGAGTAGGAGGGAGTGGGGGGGGGAGACAGACGATGTGAGAGCCTGCAGACAGGAAGAGAGCGGCAAGCACAAGTTTACCACATTTAAGAACAGCAACAGTAATGCGTTTTAGGTACACAGTGGAGAGTCCACCTAAGTTTGAGAATCCTGCGAGGGGAGAAAAACCCTAGTTTACCACATTTAAGAACAGCAACAGTAATGCGTTTTAGGTACACAGTGGAGAGTCCACCTAAGTTTGAGAATCCTGCGAGGGGAGAAAAACCCTAGTTTACCACATTTAAGAACAGCAACAGTAATGCGTTTTAGGTACACAGTGGAGAGTCCACCTAAGTTTGAGAATCCTTCTAGGGGAGAAAAACCCTAGTTTACCACATTTAAGAACAGCAACAGCAACAAGTTACCACAGTTGTCCGTTCCATGAAGGTCTCTTCTAAACCGGGTTCCCCTTGCTCATCCAGGACCATCAAGGATAACATTGGCTCTCTTGCCCCCGCACTGGCTGATATCTACAATCACTCTTTTGTCACTGGATCTTCCCCTCCTCCCTTGTGGGCCCACTCCTGAAAAAACCTTCAGCAGGTCCTATTTCCATCACCCCCTTCCTGGGGAATGTAAGGAACTCATGGTGGCAACAGTTAAGACAGAGACAAGTCATCACAAGAGTGTTTATTAAACAGTAAAGTGGGTGAGATGAACGCCTAACCTAAACCTAAATCTAAGATGGGAGCAAGCGACGACCATCAAATCATAATAATACAGTCCTGGTGAACTCTAGTCAAATAAATGGGCCTATAGTAAGAAAACCTATTGCCAATTCTTACCGCTATTCTACAAAAGAGTGTGGGATAGTGTTCACAAGAAATTAAAGAAGGTTTCACAAAATAAGTCGGCATGTCATGGCCGGGGTCTCCCTTCCCCACGTTTTAAGCATGGGACAAGGCGGGGCTCTTGAGCACAGCACACTCCTGGGCTTCTCCAGCACAGGTTTACAGTTCCTTTCATCAATATCAGGGCCTTTGAAGCAAGAACCTTTGCAGGAAAGCGACTTGGGCATCAAAGAGCCTGATATGCCATAAACAACCAAAACAAAAGTTCCTACTGTTAATCTTTACGTCGGGTGCTCACTATTCACCCTTGTATCCCCCTCATTCGGGGTCCGATCTGCCTCTCAATGTTAGCCTCCCTCACTTGGGTTCAGACCAACCATTCACTGTGGACATCCCTCAATCGGGTTCACACAGGTCATCACAATATTCACGGGTGTGTTACTGTTCACCCTAATTAGCAGGCATCCCTCGGTCGGGTTCACGGTTTGGCCCAGTAACACAGTACACTTTAGCATAATCTCATCAGAAAGTGGGGGTTCCCCATCCCCTGGCTTTCTCTCTGCATCCCTCCCATCAGGCTCACATTTGCCACAGTCCACAATTTCATCAGAAAGTCATTCTAGACCCCTTAAGTTCTTCACTTTACCCAAGTCCGGGTCTCGGCCCCAGTCAGGCTTTCCCCAAAGCCCCCAGACAGGCTTTGCACAGTTCATTCACCACAATGTGTTTAAGACTTTCGACTGTACATGGGGTTTTGTGTGACCCTCGTATGACCACTTTGACATCTTACTCCGGCCTCCCCTTGGGCTCTTGGTACCTGTAGTTTCTCCTTGTTCGGGAGAGGGGTCACCAGCCAGAGACCTTTGTATGAGCATCCTCGTGGCGCCGGACCGCTCTGTCTCTAGTGCCAGTTTATTGTCCCAAAAGTTCACAAGGGTGATCCCTCTACCGGGCTCAGACCCCTCTGCCAAGGTACACAAAGGCCTCCCTCAGCGAGTTTTGGTTCCTCTTACAAAACTCACAATCTTCCAAAAGGGTTTTGGGACTTCCAATTCTAGAATGCACTGTCACAAGGTAGCTCCCACTTCTCAGCTCCCCAAAACAGCACTTTCTGGCCTTGGGAGCTGCAGGAGCTAAGCGGGGATAATCTGCTGAGGTCAGGGTCTTCCGCTGATACTCGGAGACCTGGGTACACCTGAATGGCCTAGGGGAGGGGCCTTGCTGGAAGTACCATCAGGCAACTCCAGCTGTTCCCGTTCTTGCCTCCTGGAGGTACAGCTCCCACTCCTCAGTGCAGTCTTCTCTGGACTCACAGAGCAAGCCTCAGAGCGATTTTCTCCTCCTCCAGGTCTCCCATGGTCTCTACGGCTCTTCTGGCCTTCCTCTGGCTTCCTGCACCTTCCAGCATCCCCAACTCACTCAAAGTTTGCTTTCCTACCCCACCTTTTATACTTCCTGGGAGTAGTAATAGAATCCAGGTGTGAGTGGTTGGAAGGGAATGCCTGACCCTGCCTGTCCTCTTTAGCGGGAAAACATGGCATCATTCATGATGGCCCAGGGATTCCTATGGGTAAACTTCATCCTCCCAATCTCTCTCCTCCTCATGTCAGTGGTTTTAGAAAGGAACAGAGGGGAGGAATTCTGCGAAGTGTAGTTTTTACTAGGGAGTTTAAGAAAATCTGGTAAAATATTGTCTGGAAAAGGGGGGTAGTCCTGGTGTAGGGTACATGGTGATATGTTTCTCTCTTCCATGTTGGTGCTTGTTGGAATTGGAGAGAGGTTAATGGTATGGGTTTTAAAATGATGTATGGCGACTTGAGAAGGTTGGGTAGGGAGGTGTTACTGAAAGGGGGATCCCATGTCTCACCTTGAGACTCCTTCCTCTCTGATTCTGGACCAAACAGCGATGACCCTTCTCCGGTCATACAAAAAGAGGATTCCAAGGGGTTTGATCAAAAAACTCCCTTGGTTTTCTTACAGGAAGCTGCTGGAGAAGCTGGCATTGCCCCAACTCAACTCACACACCAAACTTGTTGGTGGTCTCCGCAACTATCAATCTGGATTCCGAGCATCCAGAGGCACAGAAACTGCTCTCCTGAACACTTGTGAAGAACTGCTCGCATTCCTGCACTCCAACTCCCCACCTGTCCTCATCCTTCTCTATCTCTCCTCTGCCTTTGACACAGTCAGCCATTCCATCCTCATACAAAGGCTCCACGATACCCTTGGTATCTCGGAACGGGCACTGGACTGGCTGGCATCCTTCCTAAATGATCGCTCTTCCCAAGTCTTCCTGGGCACCTACTTGCTTCTCCATCTGTGGTGTCCCCCAGGGACCTAGCCTCTCCCCTTGAACTTCTCATCTCATCCTTCTCCTCCAACTTCCACAGATGACACACAGCTCTTTTTCAAACTTCCTGTTGACCCTCTTGCACCCTCCATCATCCCTGACTGCCTTTCTGCCATCCAGACCTGATGTACCTCCAACGACCTCTCCCTCAATGCCTGTGAAACTGAGATCCTTCCCATCAGGTCCCCTGATCCCTTCTTCTTCCCTTCACTCTGGCCTTCCTCCTTGGGCTCACCCAATGATCCTTCTTCTGAAGCCAGAAACCTTGGAGTCATCTTAGACTCTGCTCTCTCCTTCCTCCCTCACACTTAGGACATTGCCAAGAAGTCCCATTTTCAGCTCATCCTTCTCAAAGGAATTCTCCCTTTTCTCACTTTCTCCCAGAGGCTCAATGTTACCCGGGCCGTGGTTCTCTCTAGACTTGACTATTGCAATAGCCTCCTCCTGAATCTACCTTCTTCCACTCTGCGACCCCTCCAGCTAATCCAGAATCGGGCAGCAAGACTTATCCTTGGCCTTGAGGCCAAGGACAGCATCTCTCCGGCCCTAAAAAGTCTTCACTGGTTCCCAGTTGCTGCACGGATTAAATTAAAATCCCTCTGCATCATCCACAAGGCTGTCTTGGCCCAGAGACCAGACTATCATCAACTTTATCTCACTAAATACTCTCCCTCTAGACCACTACGTTCCTCTGGCACCAACTCATTTTGTGTAAAGCGTTTCGCTATACGTAGGGTAGCTGGTCGATTGCTTCCCTAAGCTGGCTCCCTCCTATGGAACAGCCTCCCCCTGCGCCTTGAACAGAACTTTCTTAAATTCCTCAAGACTTTCCTCTTTACCACCTCCCTCCCTTCTTGTCTCCTTTGCTAACTGTGAGCAACCTGAAGATGTCTCCCTAGCTAGTCCCCGGGGAACTGTCATCCAGGTGACCAGGACACGCCATCGCTATTGGATCCAGTTGCTGGTGGTGGACCAGTGAGGGAGGATCACGTGATGGGGGGTCATCGGGGAGTGGGAATGGGACACTGACGGGTGAGACGCAGTATCCCCCTTCTTTCAACACCTTTTTCCCTTCCTACTACGTTACGATTAGGACATTCCAAACCATTCCCCCCACCCCCATTTGCCGACACAAACACTTTTGCACGACACAATAGAGAATGGACTAAAACCAGAGCCGTTTACCTGACATATCCCAATACAAGGGTCAGGCAAAGACAGGCAATTGATCAGAATCACACACATCTGATAGCCCTTTCCCTTCCCCACAGGGATAAAAGGTGGAGCAAGAGAGCACAGTAAAAGCACGGCAGACAGCACGACGGCACTGCTAACCAAGCACAGCAGTTCAAGAGAAGGAGAAAGGCAGCGGAAATCAAGAAGGTGGTGAGGAGAGAAGCAACCTACCCTTTTCCTCCCAGGCCTGCGGAACCTTTGTGGAAGAGGACATTAGACCACAAACAATAGCACAAGTGTCTTGCAGCAGATGTCAACGGTACATGGGGAAAACCTATGCCGATAAGCAGGAGTGAGGGAAGCTCCTGCGACCGCGGTACCGGCCTTGACTCCAAGCGGTTCATCACAGCCGGTGAGTCGAGGGGAGAGCCGATAAGAACCGGGCTCTGTTGAATGAGAATCACAAAGTGGCAAGATTGAACCAAGTTCAATGAACTATGAAAAGTGTTGAGGGGGGACCAGCTGCAGAGGGAACCGGCACCACGTGGGTGCTAACTCGGTACTCTAGTCGTTCCCCGTGTGAATGAAACTACAGAAATCAGAAGGCCGTAGGAGAACCGCCAAGTTAGGTCAAAGTGGTCATACAGGAGGTCAAGCAAAATCCCAGTACAGTCTAAAGTCTTTGATCTACGAACTTGAGAAAGCAAAGGGAGTGAATCCTGCAAACTAATTTGAATGTGAAGTTGGCAAATGTGAACCCGACCGAGGGATGCTGACAAGAAGGGGCCAAGTCTAAAGTCCCAGTAAACAGTGTTTTGACAAGAGTGGACCCGGCAGAGGGATGTCCACAGGAACTGTTTAAAAAGACATTAAGATTTGTGAACCAAGGATCTAAGCCTGGAACAGGGGGATACCGGGATGAAGAATCCTCACCCTAAGTGAAACCAAGAAACAAACTTTCATTTCGATGAAGGACTTTTTGTTTTTTTGTTTGAACACGTCAGGCTCTCGAAGGCAAGAGACTTTCCAGGGAAACGAGGCTTGGCCATCAAGGCTCCTGATACACTGGAACAGAACTGTCGACTCGTGCCGGGAGAGAAAGCTCAAGTGTGTGCTGTGCTCCAAGATCCCACCTTGCCCCGTGTTTGAAATGTGGGAAGGGAGACGCAAGCTGCCGAATCCTGGCATATTATTTGAGAACACTTCTTTCTCTTCTTGTAAACTATCCTGCACCCCTTTTTGTATCAGCTGTGAGGTTTGGCAATAGGTTTCTTAGTGTAGGGCCTTTTATTTTGAGACAACGCCACTAGGACTGCCTTATTTTCATTTGATGGTAGACAATTGCTCCCATCTTAAAATTAGGTTTAGTTTAGGCATTTTTCCACCCTGCAAACATTGTTCAATAAACACCCTTGAAGTGTGATCACTTGTGTCTGCCTTTACTGTTGCCACCATGAGTTCCTCACATAACCCCACAGTTGCAGTGATTGGTGTTCGGGCCATTATGCATCCACGGGGCCCTGACTTCCTACACCCAATCGGCACAGCTCCTGTCTACCCATAGCACTTGCCTTGGCACACCCGCCGCCCTAGAGGTTCACACTTGTACCTAACGAGGCTCCAGGCTGTGTAGCACTCATCAACCCAAGCACTTCATCTGTGGCTCACCCTTGAGCTCAGACTCCCCAGCACTTACCCCCTCTGCCCTCTTCCTTGCTGCACTTGATGTTCTGAATATTCACAAGGCATAGTAGGTTCATCTTTTTGTCCCTTTTCCCTCTCTTATTAAATATTGTGTTTTGTAATTTATGTAATTCCTGTGTTCCCTCCCCTCACCCTGTGGGCGCTTTGAAACAGTATTTTACTTGCTGTATAAGCGATTAACAAGCAAACAATAAAATAAATAAAACAACTTGCTGAAGGGTGCATGATACATGGTGGAAGGGCCACGAGGCAACTAAGGAGAAACCAAAGGAATATAAGATTGCATCCTAAAGCCAGGACGCCAGTACAGAAGAGCCGAGTGATAGTAACTTGGCGCACGTGAGCCAGTGCCAAGGAACTTGTGTGTGCGGATGAGGAGTCCAGGGACCCTGATTGCGTGACTTGTGATGGGTGGACCATGTGGTCTGACAACTGCACCTAGACCAGAGGATCTTGAATGCTGAAAGCTAAGGACACCACGAATCAAGACAAACTAGACTCCAGAGTTGCTGGTTGAGCGTCCTGTGATGGGTGGACCGTGTGGTCTGACAACTGCGCCTAGACCAGAGGACCCTGAATGGTGAAAGCGAAGGACACCACGAAACAAGCTCAACAAAACCACTGCAACACTTTTAAAAAGACTGAAGCAAGTGAAGTCTTGGGGAAGGGAATCCCGAGACTCGAGGAACTGTGTTTGTTGTCTTGGGAACAGAATACTGACACCCTTTTTGTTTTGGATTGTACAACCTAAAACTTCAGGAAGGGAACCCCCAAGGATTGGTTGTGAACTATATTACCTTGAACTAGAGAAGGTGACCTTTGAGACTTTTCTTTCATGGGACTTTCTTATGCCTGGGGAAGTGGAGCTGAAAGAAGCTCAGAACTTTGAGTTGAACACTGTTTCTTTTGGTTTTGACATCCCTACACTTTGGTTTATTATAGTTGTGAGGGCAAGGATAGGTTTTGGACACAGACAGACTTTTAAGTTGAACTCTTTGACACAGACTTTCCTTAGTTTCACTTAGGTAGGGAATACCCACCTTAGCATAGGGCAAGTTAGGCCTTCAACCATCCTGACATTTCGGTTAAATACCTTTTGTTTGAAGTCTGTTGTCTGTGTCATACTTCATGATGCCTTCACAAGGGTCAATATTATCGGCCTCATTCTGAGTTTGTCGGTATGCTGGTGGTAGAGCCGCCAGGATACCGGCAAATTTAGATACCGTTTCCGGCACTTGTTATTTTGCCGGTAGGGCACCTGTCTTGCTTCAAGCTTTTTGCTGTTCACCCCTTTTCCCCAAGCAGGATCTTCACCCCCTCCCCCTTTCGAGGCTAGGGAGGTGAGCCCACTCTCCGATACCCTCCCAAGGGGTAGAGGCAAGTGGGACCTCAAAGGGAGAGACAAGGACACCTGTTCCCATGAGGAACTCCCTAGAGAACCTTCCAAAATAATATCTTCAAACCTTTCTGGTAAAAATATCTGTGTAGAAACAACTAGTATGTGTTATTGCCAACAAGAAATGGAAGAGTTCCCTTTAAGTCACATATACTTGGAACGAAGAAGAGGACATATGGAGGAAAAGAGAATTCAGAGGAGAAAGAGAGAAAGGAACACAGGCTCACGGAGGGGTCGCCCCATGGCTGCAGAAGTCAAAAAAGGGGAGGAACCTGGAGACGCGAAGAGAGAGCCAGCGTGTTTCAAAATGCATTGAGCATTAACTGCAGGGACGAGAAGCAGAGGCAAGATGCACCGTGTCCTGCAATCAGGAGAGAACAAGAAATACCAAATGTGCTACAGTAGGTAGCGAGGGAGCCTGACACGCCTGATGCAATGAAAAAAATGAGTAACCCTACCTGTTTTATCTACAAATACCTCTGGGAATTGGGCCAACAAATCCCTAATGTCGGCTTCTTGGTAAGGTGACAATGAAGAGAAAGATAACACAATATCATTAAGTAGAGTGAGTGAGAATCATTATTGGAATGCTCATACTCGTCGCAATCAAGAGAAACATAATGAAACAATACCAGAAAGGAGAGTTAATGAGAGGCAGTTTTGGGACAATCATACTGGTCTCCGTCAAGAGAAAAGGCTTGTAAAACCAGTACAAAAAGAAGGAATGAGAAACATTGCGGAGTAATCCAATTAATTCCAGTCTATACCATGAAGGCCAAATGCAAATAGAGGATCAAGTCATAACAAGGAAACGTGAGAACAAGGAGAACCTAGTAAATATCTATAAAGGCAAAGAGCCGGAAGAAACCAAAGGGTATGAACTGTTCAGAAGAATAAGAAATCGTCCAGATGGAAACCATACTTGTTGGATCGGTTTACCAGGGGAAGAGAAAATAATCACTCTTTGTAGAGGAAAACAAGAGAAGAGACAAAAGTTCAAGACACAGTGATTGAAGTGTACAAACTGATAAAAGTAGTTACTAGAGACTATCTAAAGTTCCTCTTGTGAAAAGCAGTTGGTGAGAAACGAACAGATTCCAGGAGAAGGGAGACATTCTCCTCACTTTGCGTTATTAAGATAGTGGTAGGGTCAGAAAGGCTTAGAGTTGGATGGTGGCCAGTTTCATTTCCAGATTCACTGATGACTGACAAGCACTGTAGCTAGCTTTGTTGGGTAGGGCAGCCCTGTAGAATAGGGAAAGATAGGCTTTATTTTCTTTAAAAAATGTACCAGTAAAATTTCTAAGCAGAGTCTGTGTCCTCCTTCTGATAGGTAATAGTTATGTCCTGGAACATGGTTTTGTGAGTGCTTCTCTGCTGATGTCTCCCTGCATTTTTCCTGCTGTGGTAGCAACCTTTCCCCTTTCTCGCCTTCCCTCAAAAGGCCCTGCTTGCCTTTTTGTTTTCTGTCTTCCCTGTAGTGCTCGAGGTCCTCCCCCCCCTTCATCCCTGTCTAGTTAGTGTGAGACCTTCTGCATCTTGTTCCCTACCATCACCAGCATTCAAACATGAGTTGTGGAAGGGTGTTTGGCCCAGAGAGGTGAAAGGAACTCATGGTGGCAAGTGTAAAGACAGACATAAGTGATCTCGGTTCAAGGGTGTTTATTAAACTGTATATGCGGATTGGAAAAACACCTAATCTAAACCTAAATCTAAGATGGGAGTAAGCTACAACCATCAAATAATAGTAAGGCATTCCTAGTGGCTTCTTGTTAAATAAAAGGGCCTATACTAAGAAAAACCTATTGCCAATTCTTACGCTAAATACAAACAAAGAGTGTGGGATAGGGTTCTCAAGAAAGAAGTGTTCACAAATAATAAATCAGGATGCGGTAGTCAGAGTCTCACTTGCCCACGTTTTGAGCACGGGATAAGGTGGGATTCCGGAGCACAGCAACCGCTCGACCTTTCCCAGCACGAGCCAACAGTTCTGCTTTCAGCTATCAGGGCCTTCGAGGTTAAGTCTCTTTTCTACAAAAAGTCTCTCAGGTCCTGATCTATTCCAAAAATAATAAACAAAAGTTCCTTTCTGCTTGCATATTGGGTGATGTCCTTTCACCCCTGGATCCCCCACTTCCGGGCTCAGTCCCTTCTCGAATTTTAGCCTCCCTCTGTCGGGTTCACTACAGCTTTCACCACAATCTCCACTGTGATATTCACAAATCTTAATGTCTTTTTAAATAGTTCACTGTGGACAACCCTCTGCCGGGTTCACTCTCGTTCACTCTCATCAACACACTATTTATTGGGACTTCAGGCTTCGCCCCTCTTTATCTGTATCCCTCTGCCGGGTTCACTCTTACCAACTTCTGCAGTTCACACAGTGCGGGATTCACTTCCCTTAGCTTTACCTTCATTTGCCAGTCAAAGACTTTCAACTGTACAGAGGATTTTGCTAGACCCCTGTATGACCACTTTGACCCTCTTCTTGCGCTGTTCCCAAGGCCTTCTGGTAATGCTAGTTTCAACAATAGGGTAATCGCCCAGAGTTTCTCAAGTGAGCAACCAGGTGGTGCCTGCTCCCCTGTAGCTTGTTTTACCGTCTCGTATTCACAGTTCGTTGTACTTTCTTCAATCAGCCGTTTGCTACTTTTGTTCAACACAGTTTGGTTTCTTTTCTGCTCTCCCCTCGACTTTTCACATCTCTGGAGTGAAGGCCAATACCACGGTGGCAAGCGTCTCTCCCCATCTTGGTTATCAGCAGAGGAGGGCCCCGTGTACAGTTGGCATCTGCTTCAACACATGTTTGTGGTCTTGCGATTCCTTCTGTGGAGGTTTCACAGGCCTTGGTCAGAAAGGGCAAGGTTTTTTTTTATTTTTTTTAACATCTCTTTACTAACTGGTTCACATCTCCATCACAAACCATGTCATGTGTACAACAGTGAACTCCAAGCATAACAGCTGAATCCCAACAGTTTACACCATGTAACCTTCAGAACTTACTTAACACAACCCGCTGGTTATTCTCTTCCCCCCACCCCTCCGTTAGCCGGATGCGGGAGTATATTTTCCACGCCCGCATCCCTTGCCAGCAGGTACGCCGTCAGTGGGCCCCATATGTCCTTAGGTCTGTTCCGCAGTCCACACAGGGTGGCTTAATCTTTGTCAGTATCACTCAGCCGGAGTAAGTCCGTCATCCACCCTTTCACCTCCGGGGGGGGGGGGAAATGTGTCCATTTCATAAGTATGCATCTCCTAGCTATAATCATTCAAGATGCCAGAAGTTTACTACATTACGTGGGTAATCCCGGGGACCACCCCAGCATACCACATAGCATCGTGCGCGGGACATTCTGTCCCATGATGTCCGTTACGATGTCCTCTACGATTAAACATCCCCTCCCAGAAGGGGCCCAGAGCAGCACATTCCAATAACATGTGGATCATGTCTGCCTGATCTTTCCTGTACCTCGGGCAGGCACCGGACCTAGTTGCATCGAATTTTTGCGCTCGCGCTGGTGAAACATATGCCCTATGGAGTGTCTTAAATTGAATCGGTTGCAGCCTCGAACTGAACGCCCCTGTATGCGTAATTTCACATGTTCTCCCCCATTGCTTATCCCCGAGGATGACCCCACTGTCTCGCTCCTAGTGTCCTTTACTTGGTGGGGGGGGCTTGCGATGAGTGTCTGCCAGTATCATTTTATATATTGTCGATGTCACTCCCCTGCATACCTGGGAGTTGCGTATGTAATGCAGCAGGGGCGTAGTCTGGGGGACCTCCGGGACCACCGGCGACCATTCTTTAAAGGCTGCCCTCATCCTGTAATATTGTAGTGTGCGCGGAGGACCCTTGCCCATAATACCCCCAAATACCTCCTGGGGCATGAACCTCCCCTCCAGATACATATCCCCCAAAGTTTCAATCCCCGCCCCACTCCATTCACCTTCCATGGACTTGTCGCACGTGGGCGCCAGGACCACAATCTGCCATAGCCGGATGCCCGGGTCGAACGGGTGTTCCACTCCTACCCTCTTCAAGACCCATCTCCATGCATGTACTGTGCACGCCATGGGGTCGAATCTGCATTTATCAGACATTCAACCCGAAATCGAGAGTCCCTGCAGCGAGTGGGGGTATACCGAGCCTCTCTCAATATGCACATGTGGCGGCCCCAGCCCTTCCCACATCCAGTACCTCGCAAAAGACAGCTGGCCCGCCAGGAAATATGCCTCAATACCCAGGGCCCCTATCCCTCTGCGCTCCCATGGCTACACTAGAGTCTCCCAGCTTATCCGCGGGGCCGTGAGGTGCCAGGTCAGGCGAATCAGCTGGGACCTTATCTTATTGAAAAAACTCTTCCCCGGCCAGACGGGTATGTTTGCGAACATGTACAAAAGCTTGGGAACAACCACCATTTTAACGATGGCCACACGACTCATTAGTGTGAGGGGAAGCTTACACCATCGATCTTTGCCCTCAGTAACCTTAAGTACTCCCTGTGATTCATCCAGCAGAGACTGAGCCTTCCTACTGACCACCACCCCCAGATACATAACCGAATCCTCTACCGACCCAAACCCCTCCATGCTAGTCGGGGGTCCCGTTACCTCATTCAGGGGGAAAAGAGAGGACTTGGTCCGATTCAACCGAAGTCCGGAAAATTCGCCGAACTCAGCTACTTCCTATGTAAGGGGCTTAAGGTTAGCCTCAGAGTTCCTTATATAGATAATAGCGTCATCCGCATACAGTGAAATTAAATCCCTCGGCCCGCCCATAACCAGTCCCATATGTCCATGCAGCCTTCAGAGTCTACCCGCAAATACCTCTATGGCCATTGCAAAAAGCAAAGAGAAAAGCGGGTACCCCTGCCTCGTCCCCCTCCCGAGCAGAAATAACTCTGACCAAACCCTACCCACACTTATCTGAGCACTACACCCCCGAGGACAATAACCTCACAGCCTTCGCAAAATAAGGGGGGTTCCCACCCGCACTAGCACCTCGAATAGATACTCCCACTCAACTGAGTCAAATGCCTTCTCCATATCTAACAGTACAGCCACTGCTTGCGTCCCCGGGTCGATTTGTGCTAGAATTGTGAATAGTCGCCTAAGATTCAAAGATGTCGACCTCCCTGGAATAAATCCAGATTGGTCTCTATGCACTATTTGCGAAACATGCAGTAAGAGTCGGTCTGCCAAGACCTTCGCAAAGATTTTCGTATCCAGGTTTATCAAAGAAATTGGCCGGAACGACGAACAATCGAGCAGGTCCTTGCCAGGCTTTGGTATCAACGTGATTACAGCCTCCCGAAGTGTAGGGGGAGTAGCCCCCTGTCCATCCACTCTTTCCACAACCCCAGCATATGGCTAACCACCTCCGGCCCCATTCTTTATAAAACTCTGCCGTTATTCCGTCAGTACCCGGTGCCTTCGCGGTGGGTAGGGCTTTTATTGCACCCAGCACATCCTCCACCGTTATGGGTCTAGCAAGTGACTCTACCACCTCTGCATCAAACCTGGGGAGCGCCGCACCCTCAATATAATCCTTCAAAGCAGAACCCGGAGGTGTGCCTCTCGCAGTATACAAGGATTCACAGAACCTGCAGAACTGCCCGGCTATCTCACGCGGTTTCACCAAGATCTCACCGCTACTGGATCTCACTGATGTTATTTCCCCAAATCCCCGCTCACCCCTGACAAGAGCTGCAAGGTATCTGCCCGGTCTCCCCTCCTCACCATACACACAAGCTCTTGCAGGTCATGCAAAGTACTGCACCTCCCTTTCTGCTAACGCCCAAAACCTGTCTAACTCTTCCTTAAGCTTGACCAGCGACTGTGAGGAGCCCAACCTCTCCACCTCCCACTGCTTTATCTCCACTTCCACCATATCGAGTTCTCTGCATATTGTCCTCAACACCCCGTGTTCTGCAGATAAGCACCACCCTCTCAGCACCACTTTAAACACTTCCCAAAGCGTTACCTTACTCTGTACTGAACCAGCATTTTCCTGGAAGTAAAGCTTAAGCACACTGTATACATCACTTTTGAAGGTGATGTCTTGCAAGGCTGCTGGTTTAAACCTCCACCTTGGCCGAGGCAACGGTTCTCCCAGATCCACTGACCATAAGACCGGGAAATGATCGGACAGAGTCCTAGGCAGCATTTCACATCCTACTGTGCACTGAATGACATAGGGGCATCCCAGCACATAATCTATCCTAGTTGATGTGTTATATACTGTTGAATGGTGTGAAAAACCCGCCATCCCCGGATGCAGCAGCCTCCACACATCCCCCAGTGTAAGGACGCCCATGGCCCCCAGCACTGCTCCCGCCGCTTTCGTGCACCTCTTTCTCTCCCCAGTAGAATCTAGCCCCGGGTCCAGGATGACATTCAAATCCCCTGCCCACAAGATATGTGTCACGATATTTCAAGCTTTTTTCCAGAAGACCCTCAAAGAAGCTTGGATCGTCCACATTGGGAACGTAAATATTGACCAGCGTTAGTTTTGATTGACCCAGGCACCCCGAGACAATCACATACCTTCCAGCCAGATCTAGCTCCATCCCACTGACCCTGAATCCCAGTGATTTATGCAACAATGTCATCACGCCCGCAGAATATGACGAATATGTGGTAAAAAACTTGCATTTACCCCACCTGCGGGCAACCCATTCATTCCCCTGTCCCATGAGGTGTGTTTCTTGCAACAAAACGATCTTGGCACCATGCCGCTCACAGTACTGTATGACTTTTCTTGCTTTGCGTGGGTCATTCAGTCCCCGCACATTACAACTCAACACCTTATACACCATGGCTCAAGCCAATACAGCTACCGGCGGCATTATACCTTGCCCAGGTGGCTTTGCCCACTCATTCACCATGGTCCTTCCGATGCGATGTGAACCCTTTTCAAGAACCCCTCTCCTGCCAACCGGCAGTTCGTAAACCCCCAGACCCTCCTCCTGCCACCCCCACCCACACTGCCTGCCCCCAACTTGCAGTGAACATCCCCCCCCCAACCATCCTGCACAGTCAACAGCATGGGCCACTGCCCGGGGGCGCCAGACACCACTTTCCAAGTGGCCATCCGCACTTCAACAGCAGAGGAGGATCAACCAAATAGGAAAACAAAATGAAATACTAGCATTCAGGCATGCCGCTGGACTGACTAGGTACATAACTCGCTATATTACAGCTTGACCCTCCAGAGTACAAGTTCCGATTAAACCCGCTTCTGCTTAATCTCCTTTCCACGATATAGGTACGCCTGGTTGCATATCTCTTCAAGCGCAGCCTGATGGGCCTTCTCCTGGTCCCTTATCGTCCCGGCACGGTAAGTTCTCGATAAATTCATGCGCGGCCGGCACATCCGTAAAGAAATACGCTCTCCCATTGTGCTGCACCCTGAGTTTGGATGGGTACTGCATGGAGTACTGCAGACTCTTTTCCCGCAACCTCCTCTTCACTGCTGCAAACGACATGCAACCCTTCTGGACCGCTGGGGTAAAGTCAGGATAGAAGGATACTCTACTGTTCTCGTACGTGAGATCCCCCAGCTCCCTTGCCCGTCTCAGTATGGTGTCCCGGTCGCAGCAATTAAGTACCTTAGCAATGATCGGCCTTGGGTTTTGACCTGGCCTTGGCACCACCTGCGTTACCCTGTGTGCCCTCTCTACTAAAAATTGCGAGGACAAGGCAGGCCCATGCAAAACATCCTTGATAAAAGTTTCCATGAACACCTCCAGGTTCCGCTGGGGGACAGTTTCCGGGATGCCAACCACCCTTACATTGTTCCTGCGCAACCTCGCTTCAAGGTCCTCATTTTTAACCCTTATGGCCTTCACCTCTCTCCTCAGTTCTTGCACTGCCTGGGCCATCTCATTGCTGGTATCCTCTAGCGCCCTCACCCTGGTCTCCACCTCCGAGGTTCTGCTGCTTTCCTTATCGATCCTTTCTTGCATCCTGTCCACCTTATACGTCAGACCATCCAGCTTGTAGTTAATAGCAGCAAACCCGGATAGCATCTCCGCCAGCATCATTCCCAACTCAGAGGAGGGGGATTCCTCACTCAGGCTCTTTGATGACTCCACGATGGACTCTGTTTCAACCATAGGGACTGCAGTTGTCCCCAGCTCGGGTGCCTCCCGGTCTCTCCGAGGCCCCTCCCTATGCGTGAACAGCAAACGGGTTTGCTTCTTGCCGCCCATCTCCAGTAATATCCTCCCGTTAGCCGGCCGCCATGCACCCTTCCAGGACCCTTGCCCTCCAACTGTGTCCCTACCTTAAGCTTAGACCAGGGCCCCACCCCAACTTCAGCCGCGTCGGCCCAGAGTCCAATCAGCCCTGCACTCTGCTACCAGCCCCCCCCCGTGCGTGGATAATCGAGCTCCTGTCCACCGCCCAGTCTACAGAGTCTTCTTGCCCCTTACCCCCCCCAAGCTCGCAACCTCTTAGGCCCGCTCTCCTGGGCTTTGACCCCACGTATTCTTCAGCCCTCAAAATAGTTTCTGCCCCGGCAATGCACCACTCGGGGCCGGGACGCAGCCAGCCGTGATGCCCCAAGGCGTCCCGTGTCCACTCGCGCCCACCGCCCTCTGGGTGTGTCACCGCCAGCGTCCACAGAGTGCTCCAAAATCCCATCACCCTCTGGGACTCCGGTCTGATTTCCCCCTTTGCAGTCTTGCTGCTAGTTACTTTTCCATTAGTGCACCTCTGTGTAGTCCTCGGGTCTAATCACTCTGCTGCAGTTTCAGCCACATCCCAGACGTAAGTGCCAATGAAGTTGCTGGCAAACTATGGTGCCCGAGGGTTGCACTTACCGCCTCCTCTCCAGCCCGAGGCCTCCCAGCTCCTCACTCCTCGGCTGCCCGTATAGGGCACCACTTCTCTGCTCGCCCCCGAGGCTCACCGCCAGCCGCCCTCGGGTCCAGCAGATGGGGGTGGGGGCCCCTGCCCAGGCCAAACATGTGGGGGTTCCACGCACTCTTCCCCCCCACCGGCCGCTCGCACCGGCCTGCTGCCCACAGCCTCCTCCTCACCTCCTCTCCCGCCAGTCGCACCGTCCCTCTCTCTCAGCTGGGCTGGCCGCGCACAAGCACTCATGCCCAATCAGAGCTGAGCCGTGCCGCCAGACCCATGCTCTTAGTTGGGCTTCCCCTCCTCCGCCACGCAACAGCCACTCCTGCCGCCGCCACCTCAGCCCCAAGACACAATGTCCCTGATCCTTCCTGGGGGGCACAGCTGGACATCCTCTGCTATCAGGGACGCTCCGCCTCCTCGCCCACGCTGCAGGGCTCTGCCCGCCTCGGGCTCCACGCACTGTCCTGCCAGTTCCTGGGCTGTCCCCGCTCTGCTGCTGGTTGCTGGATGCGGCCGCCTCCACGCCCCTCCTCCTCGCCCCACTGCCGTGCAGCCACACTGTCACTACTGGTCCGGCGGCACACGAGCCCTCGGACCCGTACAAATCCGAGCCTCCACCCAGGCCTTCCACCACGCCACCGCTCCTGCCCAGCCACGCCAGCTGGCTAAGCGGCGCCAGATGCTGCCACGGGTCTCCTGTCGTTTTTTCCCGCAATTCTGATGTGGGTCGGGGTCCCAGAGGGTCGGATTATGTCCTCCTCTGCTGCCAGGCTATAGAGAGCTCACATAGAACCTGCCATCTTGGTTGTGGGCTCTCTAGCGCCCCCAGAAAGGGCAAGGTTGCTTCCCTCCTTGTCACCCTCTCGGTTCACAGCTTATTTCTCCTCCTCTTGAACTGCCATGCTGAGTTAGCTCTCTCGTCATGCAGTCTGCCTTGCACGTATTGTGCTCTCTTGCTCCACCTTTTATCCCTGTGGGGAAGGGAATGGGCTGTCGGGTGTGTGTGTGTGCTTCTGGTCAATTGCCTGACTTAACCTGACATGTCCCACCACAAGGGTCAGGCAAACGGCTCTGGTGTTTATCCGTCATCTTTCGTGGTGTGCAAAAGAGTTTGTGTCAGAACAAGGGGCTGGGGGATAGAGTGTTTGAGTATCCTACGGGATAGGATGGGGAAAAGGTATAAGAAGGGGGATCCCGCGTCTCATCCGTCGGTGGCCCACTTCCACTCCCTGAGGACCTCCCCATCCAGGTGATCCTCCCTCACTGGTCCATCCCCAGGAGCTGGATCCAATAGCGATGGCCGTTTCCTGCCCACCTCAATGACAGATCCCCAGGACTAGTCAGGGAGACACCTTCATGCGTGAGGGACGGAGTGTTGAGGATGTCACAGTGAGCTATCTGATTCTGTAAGCTGTAAGCTTGTAATTGGGCAATAATGAGGCAATAAGCCCCTGAGATTGTAGGCCATTACTGCATAAGGTAATGCCCCCAGGGCCCATAGTTACAGTTTATCAAGGCCCCGGGGGCATTACCTTATGCAGTAATGGCCTTGTTTTCGAGGGGCTTATTGCCATTAGTACCCCGGACTGGGGTACTAATGATGTTTGTTGTTCGGCTGCGAGACGCGTTGCAGTCTGCATCCGGAAAAAAAAATAACAGAATGGCCACCGCGGACAGGAAAACATAGTCCGTTTCCTCTTTCCGTGGCAGCCATAGTAAACAAAGATAATGGCACCGTAGAAGGGGAGAAGGGACTACTAGTAGTCCCTTCTCCCCTTCCAGGGCAGCCATTGAAGTACATTGAAAAAATTGTAAGCCAAAAAAAGTAGCCACCATGGAAGAGGGAGAAGGGACTACTCCCTTTCCATGGTAGCCGGAAAAAAAAACAAGCGGCGCGAGGGTCACGCAAAAAGCTTGAAAGGGCTTACTGTCACGTAAGGCTCGCAAACGAACCAATCCGTTTGTTTGTGAGGAAAAAGAAAACCTGCACCTTGTACTAATCTTAAATAAAGCACTGGTTTGACCTACCAGTCTTGCACCTGTTCTGGTTCACTTAATAGTTGTCTATTTACTGTAGCTACTATTTCCCACTCACTGAAAGAGAAAAAGCTCATTTTGCTACATCAATCTTTGTGATAGAGCCTGGTGTGCACTGTCAGAGCAGTCTGCCCTTATTGATCACAAAATCCAGTCTAGTTTCAAATTAGTCAATCCCTTTTCATCCTCCCATTTCTCCTTTCTATGTCTCAAAAGACTAGCTTTTACTGGTCTGATCTTTCCCCAGATGCATGTGACAAGCACAACCGTCTGTTCTTCTTTCAAGGTTGTATTGTAGCAGATGTGACTGTTATGATGGATTTCTAAAATCTGAGCTGGTGGAAGATTTCAGGAGTCCACTCTAGTTATAGTGAACTTGAGAACTTTGAGAGGTTACCCAAACCCAATCAAGGTACGTGTGGAGAGTGGTCAAGGCTTTGGTCAGTGGTCCGCAATGAGTTCATACAGTGAAGAACACAATAATTATGCTTAGACAGGTAATGTAAGGAACTCATGGTGACAACAGTAAAGACAGACACAAGTGATCTGCAGGGTGGAAAAACCATCTAACCTAAAAAACAATCTAAGATGGGAGCAAGAGTCAACCATCAAATTAAAAATAAGATAGTCCTTGTTGCGTCTTGTCAAAGTAAAAACCTTATACTAAGAAAACCTATTGCCATTCCTTACAACTAATTACAGAAAGAGTGTGGGATAGTGTATTTAAAATAAAGAAGAAAGTGTTCGCAAATAATAAGTCAGGATCTGATTGCCTCATGGTCTCCCTTCCCCACGATTTTAGCATGGGACGAGATGTACTTCCTAGCATGAGCTAACAGCTCTGTATCAGCTATCGGGTTCTTCGATGGTTAAGTCTCTTTGTAATGAAAAGTCTCTTGCCTTTGAGGCCCGATGTTATCAACAAGATGGAGAACATACATAGAGATAGAACAAACACAAAGTTCTGCTCTACAAACACTTTGGGTGATAACTTTCCACCCCTGGATCTCCCTCTGCCTGGGCTTGGACCCCAGATAACAAGGGGGACACTTCCCTTCTACTTGCTTTGCAATGCTTCTTGCTTTCATAAATCTTCATGTCTTTTTAAAGAGGTTTTCAGTCTTTTCCCTTGGTTTTATGTCTCCACGGAAGTCGGGGTCAATGACGCCTGCTAGAACGTCTATACCAAACTTTCAGGCTAGGCCAGATATTGGGGCCAATCTTATATAACACCCAGGAGGGGGTATGAAAAGTCTGTGGGAATCATTCCCCTTTTCCCAGAATGCATAGAAGCCACTCTGCTGCTACCGATATCAAAGCCTATTGGGGTTTGAGGCTCTAACTAAGCTTCTGGAATTGTAGGGTTCCCCAATTTGTTTCAATTGAATCACATCCACATCCCATTCCTAACACCACATGTAAGGAAGGCATGGCATCAACAGTAAGACAGACACAAGTGACCATAGTTCAAGGGTCTTTATTGAGTGTCAACATGGGTATGATAAATGCCTATTTAATCCTAAACCTACAGATGGGAGCAAGCTACGGCCATCAAATAATAATAACCCAGTACTACTGGTGTCTTTGTCAAATAAAAAGGGCCTATACTAAAAAAAACTATTGCCAATCCATACCTCTAAATACAAATAGTGTGGTGGTAGTGTTTATGAAAAAGAAAGAAGTGTTCACAAAAATGATTTGTCAAGATGTTCAGGCCGCATGGCCACCCTTCCCCACGTTTTCAGCAAGGAACAAAGTGGTTCACTCGAGCGTAGCACAATCTCTGGCTTCTTTGGCACGAGGATACAGTTCAATCGCTCGCATCAGGGCCTTCTTTGTCCAAGTCTCTTTTCCTATCAAAGTCTCTTGATTCAGAGGGTCTGACATAACAAAACAAACAAAGTTCTTCACTTCTTGCAAGCACCCAACTCAGGTGATTCACTCTTCACTCTGGATCCCCCTCAGCCGGGCTTAGATCCCATGTTCATTGAATATTCTTTCTCTGGTGACTCCCGGTTCACCCTGGATCCCCCTCCGCTGGGCTCAGATACAATGTTCAATACTTTGGATCCCCCTGTTCTGGGCTCAGATCCCCTTTTATACAATTTGTCTCCCTCAGCCGGCCTCGGACCAATTTCCTTGAGTATTAACTATTGAAGACTTTCGAATGTGCACTGGGTTTAGCTTGACCCGCTGCAGGACCACTTCGATTCCACAATTCCTTTTTACAACAACATCTTTCAGATGGATACCTGACGGAGACTTTCAAATGAGCACCCACGTGGCGCTGGACCACTCTGTTTACGGTATCTGTCTTGGGTTGAAAGGTTCAGTCACTCGTCTGCTGTTTAATTATTCACGTCGCTCGTCAAATACGTTTTACACACTGTTCGTCTTCAGATTTCTATATACAATGTTGCTGCTTGGAACCTTGGTGCTAACACAGCCCGGTCTGGTATCAGTCTCCCCGACTCAACGGCTGTGCTGACTTTACTGGCGCTGCTTTGTTGTAGGAGCCAAGGACAGTACCATCGCGGCAAACACTTATCCCTACCTTGGCTATCAACGCGGGAGAGCCCCGGGTGCCCCTGACACACTATGAAGGTCGGTTCTGAAAAGGTCATGGGCACATCCCCCTTGTATCCCTCTTCGGTCTTGCCGTATTTCTCCTCATATTAAACTGCCATCTTGGAACGGCTGCTTCCTTGTGTGCTTTGCCTCGCTCAGAGTGTGCTTTTGAGCTCCGCCTTTTATCCGTGTGGGGAAGTGTAATGTAAGTCAGGTGTGTGTAATTATCAGTAATTGCCTGACTCTGTCTGACCATTGTGTTGGGACATGTCAGGTATACAGCTCGGGTGTTAGTTTGGTTTCTCTCACAGTGAGCTGCCCGTGAGAAAGTGTTTGGGTCGGGAAGGGGTGTGGAGTACGTCGAGTCCCTAAGTATCCTACCTAGTAGGATGGGGAAAAGGTGTTACAGGGAAAGGGATACCGCATCGCACCGTCTGGTGTCCCACTTCCACTCCCCTAATACCCTTCATCCAGGTGATCCTCCCGCACTAGTCCACCCCCAGGAACTGGATCCAAAAATGATGATCGTGTCCTGGCCACCCGGATGACCGCTCCCTGGGGGCTAGCGAGTGAGACACCTTCAGGTCTCACAATGCGCTCACAAATCTCACACAACACGCATACAATTGCAAGTCTTTTCCACTGAGACAATCAGCAGGTGCATACTAAGCTATAAGATGCCCGTTGACATGGGGCTATTGCACATTCTATACCACCTTTATGGTGCACAAATACATAGCTCCATATGGTGATGTAGTGAAGGCATTCCCCAACTTATTTAAGGGCGGGGGCAAATTACGAAACTGCAAAGTGCGACTGCACATTGTTCCATCAGTCAAACCCGTAGCCCAGCACTAGACGGGAATCCCAATCAACATCCAGAAGCAAGTGGAGGAGGAAATTCGCTGTCTGTTGGATCTCAACATCATGGAACCGGCGAGTGGGCCCACTCCTTGGATCTTTCCCGTAGTGCCAGTGCCCAAGAAATTGGCAGAAGAGTCCCTCAGGCAATGTGTAGATAAGCACCGACCAAATGAGGCCATCCAAAGAGAAAGACACCAGGCCTCCAGGATTACAGATATGATGCATCTTCCCAACAGGGCGATAGTATTTTCCAAGATAGACCTTAAGAAAGGTTATGACCAGCTGGAACTTGCCCCTGATTCACGCTACATCACCATCTTCATGACCCACGTGGGGCTATTCAAGAATAAAAGACTTACCTTCGGGATATCGTCTGCGGTAGAGATCTTACCGGAGGAAATCCATCAAGCTATTGTAGATTTGCAATGCCTCTCTGTAAGGCATAGTCATGCATGCAATAGAGCAAACAACCCCTCTCCTGCAGGTGTGTGCCCCAATAGGTCTTTGAGAGTTGCCTCTTTGATAGCGTTTTCTCAGCAGAGGTGGATTGGTGTGTTGATTTACACCTAACACATTTGTTCCAGGCTTGACCATTTCTCATTTTAATGTTTGGCAAATCCACGACTGACCATGATGACAGTGTCTGCCTGGCACTGGAGGCAGCCAGAGTGAAATTGAATGAAGACAAATGTGAATTCCAAAAACGAACACTGAAATTCTTCAGCGATATTTATTCTGAACAAGGCATGGGGCCAGACCTGGACAAAGTGGGTGCACTGCCTGAGGCCCCTTGGTCAACCATATCTCACCTGAGGAAATTCTTAGGTTTGGCTAGCTACTGCTCGCGATATCTAGAGAACTATGCCACGATAAGTGCCCCACTATGGGAGGTCACGAGGGATAAGCAGGATTCCCAGTGGACCCTTGAATGCCAAGCCAGTTTTGAGACCATACGTAAGAACATTGCCTCTGACGTGGACATGGTGTACTTCAGCTCGTCAAAAGAGACGGAAATGACAGTGGACGCCACTCCAGTGGGTTTGGGTGCCATTTTGACACAGTATGACAAAGGGACACCTCACATCAAGCTAACAGTGGCATACGCAAGCCTCAGTCTGTCGGCCACTGAACAGAAATACTTGCAGGCTGAGAAGGAGAGCCCGGGGGTAGTCTGGGCCTGCAAGTAATTCCATCTGTTTCTCTATGGGAAGGCATTCACCATAATCACAGACCACCAGGCACTCCTCCCTATCTACGGCAACCCCAAGGCTAGGATGCCCCCGCAGAAAGCAAGATGGGGGCTCCGCTTTCAAGACAATAAGTTCATGATTTGTCACAGACCAGGAAAAGTGAGGAATTTGGCAGACTGCCTTTCCTGTCACCCCACGTGATCCACCCAGCAGCAGTATTCGATTGATTGAGGAGGCATGCCTGAACTATGTCATTCATCAGATGAAGCCGTTCCCCATCGCCTGGACATTGCTCAACAGGAGAAGGGATCAGATCCGGCGCTGGCCATTATTGCACGCTGCATCACTATGGGGGAAATGAGGCATGCCAAGGACACAACAAGGCACCTCGACTGGTCACGGACAACCACATCTTCATGAAGGGATGCAAGATTGTATTACCCATGTCGCTGCGCCAGCAAGTCATCTACATGGCACTGCTTTGACAAAAGACATGGTTCCTGGGCTGGACAACAGAATGGAAGAGACATTCAAGAACTGCACCACTTGCATCATTGTGGCCCCAGCCCCCAGGCCAAATCCCTTACAAATGTCCCCACTGCCGGATTGACCTTTTTGGCCCAGTCAGGGATGGCTCATACATATTGGTAGTAATGGATGAATATTCGAGAATCCCAGAACTGCAGCTTGTATCCTCCACCACAGCCACGTCAGACATACCAGCATTGAACCTCATTCTCATTGCTTATGGTATCCCGAAACACATGAAGTCGGACAATAGTCCACCATTTACGATTCAAGATAACGCCCCTGTGGCCCCAGGTCAACGACACGGTCAACCGTTTTATGGGAAACGTCAAAAAGGCACTGCATATTATATACCAGCTCCTGAGGAACTATCGACACACACCCCACAGCACCACAAGGATGTACCCGGCAGACCTCATGTTTAGCAGAAGGATCAGGGCCATGGCTCCCGCATGGCCTTTGCTGGGTTGCCAGGCAGACTGTGACCGGAGGATCCGTGAGAAGGACTCTGCTGAAAAACTGAAGATGAAGGAAACTGCTGACTCCCCGAGAGGTGTCTGAAAGGCACCTTTTGACATGGGAGACAGAGTGGCAGTGAAACAATGTAAGCAACGGATTGAAGACTCCAGGTTTGCTCCAGATGTTCTGACAGTCACTCAGACGAATGGCACCATGATCATGGCAGGAGACGGGGAAGGTTGGACAATCACGAGAAATTTATCTCACTTCAAAAATGCTGAGAGGACAATAGCAGGGAAAGAACGGCCAGGAGAAATAAGGGTGCATGGGACTCCGACTCATACCAAGGCGGAAGTGAGGCTTCGGAGAAAGAGTGGGAGATGCCAGATTTTTAAATGTTTTTATTGACATTTATGTATACACATGGAGCATTTAAACACAGGTTATTACTTCATAACATCTGGTATTTCTCATGTCTGCCTCGTACTTCATGATTAACATTAAACAAACAATAACCACAACTGTAACTGTCCTCCTTCTTGTTGTCGGTTTGAGTATGTCTCCTTTACCATGTGAGTCTGTAATTGGACGCAATCTTTGTGTCGCGGGCGTTTTCACCTGCGGGGGGTTGCAAGCTTTGTACTAGTGGCAGTGTTACATGCGTGCCTTCCACTAAGGTGGGCTGGATCATGGGGGCTGGAAGTTTGTTGAGAAAATCATATCTCTCATTAGGGCTTTCCACGAGTCCAGTGTAGCGCTTGTTTCACCTCCTCCTTGGCTGTTCCCATCTTCCCAGGCTCTGGTTTCAGCGATGGTCCATCTCTCCATTTCTCTGAACCAGGGTTCGTATCTGGATACTCCTGGTGATTTCCATGCCATCGCAATCGTTCTCTTAGCAAGTATACAAGCCATGTCCATTAGTTTTACTATATGTTTGATTTTGCTTAGCCTAGGGTGTGTGCCAAATAGGCACTCCTTCTGTGTCCAATCATGTCTTTCCAATCCTGCTTTCCTGCAGGTTTGTTCAATTGCGGACCAGAATTTTTGCGATTTGGGGCAGGTCCAGAACATGTGGATCATATCTGCGTGTCGCTGTTACACCATGGGTATCGTGGCCAGATCTGTTTATTGAATGTGGCTACCCTGTGTGGGGTCATGGATGTCCTATGTTCAGCTGAATGAGTCTGAACCTGGCATTTCGTGACACTGCTTTCGGGTACAACAGGGCCCTGTTCCATTCGTTCTCAGTGATTTCAGTCCCCAGATCTTTCTCCCACCTCTCTCTTTCAGATGCTCACTTCTTGGGTTGGCCCTGTCATTTATCTGTGTGTATATTCTGGATGTTGGTTTCCATCCATCGCTCAAGTTGTGCATTTCCTGCCCGAGGGGGTGTGATTCCGATTCTTCCGGCCATTTATTCAACTTTCTTTTGGCTGTGTGTTTCGCTCTTTGGTACAATAAGAATTGGCCTTCTGGCAGCCCATCTTTTGTCCGTAGGGAGTCAAAGCCCCTGAATTCTCCTTCTTCGACCATATCTCCCCATGTGTAGAGTCTGCAATTCTCCCAGCTCCTCATTGCCGGTAGATCAGTGGGGGTCCTACAGACATCAGCCATTATGGGGATTTCAGGCACATACGGGTATTTTATACCAAGCGATAATCTGACCTTGTTCCAGATTTGTCTTCCCAGACTCAATATCATAGGTGGGTCAGGAGGCCCAACCTGTGGGCTCCATAATACTACTTTGAGATAAGCTGGGGCCATAAATTGTTGGAGGAGGGCTGTCTCGGCTGTTGGCTCGTCCGACAGCCATTTCGTGACGTGACTCAGCTGGGCAGCTAAATAGTATTTCTGGAACTCGGGCAGTTGTATGTCGCCTGCATTTTGAGGGAGTGTTAAAATGCCTAGTGTTAGTTTGTGTCGGGATGAGCCCCACAAAAAGTCTGACTAGAGTCTCCAGTTTGCGGAAGAAGGGTGGTAGTATGTAGTAGGTTATATTGGTGAAGAAATATAAGAACCTCGGTAGTATGATCATTTTTGTGATTGCTGTTCTGCCCATCATGGAGAGTTGGAGTTTAGATGAGAATTTGATGGATTTGCGCACCCCATTCATCACTGCCTCCGTGTTGCATTCATGCGTGAGGGCAGGCGTGTGCTTCACGTTGATTCCTAGATATCGGAATGCCTCTTCTTGCCATTGGATCCCGATCTCAGGTAGGTCTTCCGACTTTATTCCTCTGAGCCCCGCAAGAGGGAAGGAGCACGATTTCTGCCTACTAAACTTTATTCCAGAGTATCTTGCAAAATTGTCTAGGATTTCCAACGCTGTTGACGCATTCATTTGTGGATTGCTCAGGTATAGGAGTACATCGTCTGCATACAGCGAAATGATGTTGTATTCGCTGCCTACTCTGATCCCTGCATCGAATAGCTGTTTCCTAAAGTAGATGGCTATAGGTTTCAGGCCGAGGATGTAGAACATCGGTGATAGCGGGCATCCTTGTCGGGTCCCCCTTCTTATTACCCAGGCTTCTGACACCCTGCCACCAGTCTTTACTCTAGCCACCGGGGAATTGTGGAGCACCTTGCCCACCTGATGAAGTTCTCGCTGAGTCCGAAATTCCCTTAGGGTCTCAATTAACCACTCCTAGGATATTGAATCGAACGCCTTTATAGCGTCCAGCGATATCACTGCAAGGTACTCCGTGCTGACTTTGGTCTGTGCCATTATGTGTTGGAGCCTCCGTAGATTAGCTGTGGTGTTATGACCCAGGACAAAGCCATTTTGGTCCTCGTGTATCAGGAGTCCTATTACTCTCTCTAGCCTCTTAGCCAGGATGGTTGTTAGTATTTTGCCGTTGTAAGTTAACATTGCGAGTGGGCGGCATGAGTCGCACTCGTCAGCTGGCTTGTTGGGTTTGAGCATTGGTACTATGAGGGTCTCTCTCATGCTCTCTGGTAGAGCCCCCGTCTCGTATGCCTCAAGATACACTCTGTGAAGCATCGGGGTTAGGGTCTTTTCGAAGGCCTTGTAGAATTCCGGTGGGAGGACATTGGTTCCAGGGGTCTTGCAAGTGGCTAGGGATCTGATCGCCTCTGATATGTCCTCCATGGTGATCGTCTCTCCCAGTGGCTCTCTTTGTTCTGTGTTCAATTTGGGGAGCCTTATTTTTGCCAGAGTGTCCCTGATGTCTTCTGGTGGGACCTGCTCATCATGGGCGTATAGCTTAGCATAGATGTTGGAGAAGACATAATTTATTGCCTGCTGTGTCCTGTGGGTTGTTCCATGTCCATCTTTAATTTCCTTGATAACTTGCCTTGGGTGCTCTCTCCTGCATAACCAGGCCAGTAATCTGCCAGGTTTGTCAGCCTCCTTATGCGCCTTGGCCATGCGCGTGGTAAAGCCGAACTTGGACAATCTCTCCCATGCGAGCTGACAGTTGTCCCTGATCTCCTTCAGCTTGTCTTCTCTTTCCTTGGTTGCGGTCTCGCTGTTTTCCAGCTGTCTGATCTCTTCCTTGTTGTCCTCCAGCTCCCTCTTTAATTGTTTCCTGATTCCCCCAGCTTCTGCTATTATCTCTCCACGTGTCACCACCTTCTTAGCTTCCCACAGTGTGCTCCACTTTGCTACTAATACCATGTTGACACTTATGTATTCTTCCAGCTTCTCTCCCAAGCTGTCCTTGAATGCGGGGTCTGTTAAGGCTTCTGTTGGCATGCGCCACATCGGGGTGGGGGGTCTGGGGCCCTTCAGGCTTAGTTGCATGTGGAGCGGGGAGTGGTCCGAGATTGACCTGCCCAGGTAGCTTGCAGACTCACTTGGGGAGCCAATTCCCTATTTATGAATAGATAATCTATTCTGGTGTGAAGGCCGTGGGAGGATGAGTAAAATGAATAGCATTTGTCGCCGGGGTGCAGGTATCCCAAACGTCGATTAGGTCCAGGTTTTCTACTACATTGTGGAGCGCCCGTGAAGTGGATTTATTAGGAAGTTGCGGTGTTCTAGACGTGTCTTTTTCTATATCCATCACACAGTTGAAGTCCCCCCCAATATGAAAGTTCCTTCTATGTGGTGTGCTATTCTGGCGCACAACTGCTAGAGGTGAGTGGGTATACCATGATGTGGGAAGCACGAATTTACAATGCATATCTTGGTTTTTCTATCGTACCCCATACTACCACTTATCTGACTTCACCATACACCTCTGCCCCTAGTTGCTGGAATGGTATGTCTGGACTCAACCATGTGTACACTCCACGTGCATTTTTCGAATGGGATGCTCCGCTGTCTTGGCCCCCCCCAGCGGTCTGCTATTTTGCTCGTGGTTTCCTCTGTGAGGTGTGTTTCTTGCAGGAGTGCAATCGACACCCAATTGCGTCTCAGGTATGAGTGGATACGGTTCCTCCTCAAATAGGATCCCATCCCCCTGACATTCCACGTGAATATTTTGAGCTGCGCTGCCATCTTCTGGTTGTGAGTTTATCAGTGGTGGGTCCCCCATTTATATCTGTGGCGTAACTCAATGGTGTGGGGCATCGCATCCCGCTTTGCTTGCATGGTTTGGTTGCATTCGGTTCTTGGTATCGGGTCATTTTTGATTTGGTTGGCGGCTGCAAGGAGGATGGTGGCTTCAACAATAACATAAGAAAGGTAACTATAACTGTTGCGCCCAGCTTCTGCCATCTTGTCGCAGTGCTCAGGTGCTCTTGCGCTGTCTGGTCCCATCTGGGTTTCCAGCGCGAGTGGGGTCGTGCTGGCAACTGGCAAGGATGGTCTTTTCGTGGGTTGGTGCTGTGTGCTCGTGCGTGGGAGACCGAACGAGCCCCATACTCATTTAGCTACTTCTTGTTGTTATGGTGTCCGTGTCTTCGTGTTGTGTCATCTTGTGGGCGATGTAAGAGTTGAGAAGAACGGTGGTCAGCATCTGGTCTAGCGCTCCTTGCGAGTTCTGCTCTGGTCCTCTTCTGCCAGGTTATTATGTTCCATCCACATGTTGGCGGCCGCCGGTGTTTCCAGGAATACAGGTCGCCCTTTGTAGATCACTTTTAGCCTGGACGGGTACAGCAACATATACTTTAGATTCAGCTGTCGTAGCCGGACCTTAATTGGCACAAATGAATTTCTTGCCCTCTGAATTGACTGCGTGTAGTCTGGGTAGATGGTAATCTTCGAGTTGTCTCGCTCCATCTCCCCTCCCTCTCTCGAGGACTTCAGGATTACTTCCCTATCTCGGAAGTTGAGGACCTTAGCTATGATGGGTCGAGGGTGTGATCCCGGAGGTGGTTTCTTCTGTATTGATCGATGTGCTCTCTCTATGGCGAAGCCCTGTGACAGCTTCTCTGCCCCGATTTCTTGCTGTATTAGAGCTTCAACATATGCGGTCGGGTCCGAGGTTTCTGTCCCTTCCGGGATTCCCAGTTTCCTGATGTTGTTGCGCCTGGATGTCCACCTTCCTTACTAGGACCGCTACCTCAGCCTTTAGTTCCGTGGTTTCTCCGGTTGTCTCATTCAGGGAAGATTCTTTATTGGTGACTCGTTCAGTAAGGTTACGGGTATCTTGGCGTATAAATTGGATGTCGGCCTTCACTTCATCAATTTTGGTCTCTATGAACATCCTCAGGGCTGCTATTGCTTTAAGTACCTGGCTGTCCTTCCCGCTTTCCTCTGGACTGACCTGCTGAGTGGCCTCCCTCTGTGTCGTTTGGGTGGTGGGATGGGGTTTCGCTGTGATGAAAGGATCCATTGTGGCAACCTTCAGGGCACCAGAAGGATGAGGACTTTGTTGTATCGCTCAACCCCGCAGGTTGAGCTAGGTGTGCTCTCCTTGCTCCATTTGTTCAGGCTTGTTTGTTATGGAGCTCACTTCTGTCTGGCTTGCCTGTGCCCTGTCTCGAGCCCCTCGAGCCCCTCAGTGCCCGCACAGCTGGGGCAGATTGTCTTGAGTGTGTCCGGCCTTCGTAACACTTATTACGGCCTTGGTCGGGGCTTATCGTGCTCTATGTCCACTTTGTATGCAGGGAGCTGCCCCGGGGCTATGGCGTGGAGGCTATGCTTTTCCTGTGCTCTTATAGGGTTGATGCCTTGCTCTGAATTTGGTCTGCTATAACTCTCGAGCGGGCCCTGATGCTAGAGTCTACTGCCGATAACACTGCAAGGCTTTGTGGTATATTTGAGTTATCCTCGCTTCTTCTATGCCAGCGGATGTTGCTCACTCATGTCATAGCGCGGTGGTTATGGCTGCCCCTGGTCTGACCTTGTGATGGTTTTTGATGCTATTGCAGTGGGGGGTCTTATTTGGGCTGTGGCACGAGGGCTTTGATTCCGTGCGCACGGGTGGGGTAGTTGTATTGCCCCTGAGGTGCCCTGCAATGTAGCCTGGGCGGGCCCTACTGCGAGAGTCTGTTTCCCATTGATTAGTGGGGCCGCGTGTTATATGCAGGCCGGTTCAATAGACTCAATGCCAGCAGTGGTGGCCTGCTCTGGTGCAGCCCGCGCTGGCCAGCTTTCTTTCCGGGCAGCTCTCACTTCGTTGTGGCTCCGGTTAATCCAGAGATGTTGAGTGCAGAATCAAGGTCCGGGCTCCCCACCGCTCTAACTACTTCGGGCCCCCTGAGCCCCCCGGTCCTGGTGGTCTGGGTGCTTGTGCCTGGCCCAGTATGGTACTCCCAGCCGTTACTTCACGTCCCCGCTCACCAATCTGCTCCGTGACGGGGTCCAGGACCTTCTCAGTCAGGTTTTGCTCCGGTTCGGGTCTTCTGGAGCGGGGACCTGCCGCCTCGCTACGCGTGGCTGCAACGCTGCTTCTTACGGACTCTCGCTCTGCTGCTTCTCCGCGAGTCGTCCGCCGCCTGGATCCTGGCTGGTTTCTCGTCGGCTGGGTTACCGCTACCTCGGCTGCACTGATGGGGCACTCGTTCGATGCTGTTCCGCTGGGTCTCCTCGGGTTCCGTTCGGACAATACCGATGGAGGGCCCCTTCTCCGGGTCGGAACGGTCTGTCTCCCGGAGCCGCTGGGCTTCACCCTGCGATCTTCCGCCTTTAGGTCTTATGGCCGACCCCGATGCAGCTGCCTCAATGCTCGCCTTGTCCTTGCGATGGCTGGCCTCTCGATCGCCTCAGAGCTGCCGTCTGGTGTCTTGGGGACAAGGTGCATACTGTTTTGCTGGACGCCGCAATGGTGGTCCGCCGCAGCTCCCGGCCCTCAGGGTGTTTCCCAACCAGCTACGGATGTGCTGCTGTGATGAGTTTCGGCTGCTGTTGCGCCGTTGGAGCGCTCCTGATCTCGGGCTGGTTCATGCGTGATGGCTGCCATTTTGTGTGCTGCCCAGGAACAGGGAGGAGGCAGGGCGAACGCCTTTTGCTGGGTTTTTCAAGCTCTGAATTCCACTGTGGTAGTTAGCAATGTGTCGTTTTTCGCTTCTTCCGCGTCTGGGTCAGCTTGCAATCGTTTTTTCAGGCTTCGAACACCCTGTTAAGGATCTGATTGGTGTCCAGTCAACTCGTCGAAAAAAAACTGGTCGACTGCAATTTGGTCGAAAACCATTTCGTCGAAAACATTTTTTTATTTATATATTTATTTTTTGGGTTTTCGTTTAGTTAAAAAAGGGGTTTTTAGAGAAAAAAAGGGGGTTGGGGGGGGACCCCCCCCAAAAAAAAAAAAAAAGGGTTAAAATAGAAAAAAAAAAATTTCGACAAAATGGTTTTCGACCAATTTGCTTCGACCATTTGTCTGGTCGACCAATTTTTTTCGACGAATTGACTGGCAACCATCTGATTATGTCGGCTCGGCCGGAGCTCGGTGTTTCAGCTTCCTCACGCCATGAGCACCAGGCCACGCCCCCCAGAGTGGGAGATGCCAAAGGTGAGACAGTACAGTACGACGAGAACAATCCGGATTGTTGGAGAGAGGGACGGCCCTTCAGGGCAATAATAAAACCGACAAGACTAATTGAAGAAATGTTTTGATGTTTAAGAAAGGGGGAGATGTCAACATGACCGTTAGGTGACTGTTAGCTTCGTTACGTGGAAAGGCTATGTTCGGTGTGAGTGAGTCAATGGGGGAAGTGACATAAGAGGAGAGGAAGTCCTCTACGAATAAAGGTGGTTTCATTAAGAACTACTGCGTGAGGTCTCCGTCTTTGGGTAGGGTTCATAATGCATAGGTGACCCCTCTGGTAGTGGCTGACTGCAGACTCCACACTTTAATCAAAAGAAAAATGGGAAGGAACAGAAACATGAGGGTCAGTGTATCGTACCCTTTCTCTCCAACTTCTTACAACATACTTAATTCAGACTGAATTCCTCATGGCACTTATCTGTTGCCCCTGGACCACGTGCAAGACCAGAGTCGGTCGTTGTTAGACGAAAAGGCAAGGGCGGACATGTGGGATTCCCTCACTCTATGCCTGCCAAGCCTTCCACTATGGTCTCACCACCGCCACCTGGGTGGAGCGCGTTAACCAACTGAAGGTGTTTTTCAGCAAGCCCTCTCCCTCGCACCCAATGCTCACCGACCAAGCAATTGACTCAGTATTTCACTGCCATGACACAGTCTATGTGCAGCACAAAAGCAGAGTCCCCATGCACGTACACACATCTTCCCTCACCGTGGCGTGTAGAAACCGTGCACGATGTCCTGATGGCGTTAATCACAAGCACCAGTGCAGAACTCCATTTGCACCGTGTGTCTGACCCATAACCTGGCACCCAGCCTTCTAGGTAGGCTGCTGCTTCCACTTCATCCACATTGCGCAAATGTGCGACTGGCCATACCTTAAAGGTACCCCCAATAGGCTCTTCTAAATTATGCAAAGACTGATATGCTTTTTTCTGTCCCACCTGACTGAGAACCAATTTGGCCCAATTTGATAGGCAAATATTGCGAGTCTTGTCTCCTGAAAGCCTTTGTTAATGTGCCATTGTTGGACAGGAATGATATATGGCCCAAAAATGTGATTGTATCACTATTTTGAAACCTCCATACAATGTTTGGAAAAAATGATTCTGTTATATATTCACTAGCGCCCACTCATGGATTTATGGCCTTTATGATCGTAAGGACGACACAGACACGCAAGGTCCGGTTGGCATAACTTCTTTATTCCATGCCGGAACCAATCTACCCGTGGAAACACGTTTAACGTGTTTCCTGCCTGAACCATGATAAACATGGAAAGTGGGCTAACAGGATACCTAAACACTAGAATGCTACATCTGCCCCCACATAAACCACAACATGCATTAACTCCATCTTTTTGATCCACCTCGTGAGTCGACGCACATCCTGTTTAGATGGGCTTTGACCAGGCGGCTGCACAGTTACCTCACTGTCACTGCTGTTGGCAGTGTCAACATCAGCTTCCATATCCTCAGAACAACTATAGGACAGGTTGCTGTTGTCACAATCTTCTTCTGACGAGATCCCTTCAGTGAAAGACAGTCTGACCTTTGTGAAGAAAGAAGAGTTTTAGGTGATGAATGAGCATCATTCTCAGCCGACACCATGGACCCCTTGACATCCAACGCTGCCTGAATCTTGGAGTCCATTTTGGGAAACCACACCTTGGTCCTCGTTTGTCTCTTAGTAGACACAATGCCTCTGTGACCCACATGTGCAAGGACAATGAAGCGGTCTTGTAACGAGAGCGGAAAGACAATACTATTTTCCTTTAGTATCAGCCCTTGCGCCGACGTGGATAATATGTCCTTCATGAGCATGAAAGTTGGCATCATCCTTTGCTGATCCCCATCCAGAGCTGACTCTCCACTCACAATGGTGCACCATCGTCCCGTGAGAATCCTCTTTTACCAGTGGCAATAGTGCAACACTCTCCGTTTCTCATGCTATTTCCAGAATGGTCAGTGCTTCAGGGAGCAGCTTGTTCACTAGATAGTTGACATATTGATCCGCTTTGGAAGTCTGCACCGTCGCAGCAGCCAGGAGCGGGAACCTGGATAGAAATCAGCTGGGTTGATCTCCTTCCTAGGCTTCTCAACAATGTTGAAGGAGTATTCCTGCAGGAGAAGGCCCCACCAGGCTATATGGGGAGGCATTTTAGCATTGGGCCTGCTGATCAGTCACGATGGTGAATTATTTTCCATTAAAAAAAAAGGTCGTTCTCACACGCCCACACCAAAGCCAAGCTTTCTTTCTATGGCTGTGAGTAGACGCGTTCAGCGTTGGAGGGGCTCCTGCTGGCATAGAAGCCAGCAGTTCACAAACACCAACAAAAACTGAAAGTTTGGCATGGGTGGGTTGTAGAGCAATTACTCTACACCAGAAAGCCCCCGCCACTCCACCTTTCCTTTCAATAACATAGACTGCCATAGACTCAGACCATGCATACTTAGAAAGATTTGTGACCACCAGCCTGAATTTATCCATGCCAGTATTGGAAATGTTGACTTGCACTGTATCCTAACATACTAGTCAATGCTAACAAGTGTCACACCTGGAGGGAATTGTGTACGCTAGCCCGCGTCGCATCTAGATAGGTTTGTGAACTTCGGCATCTGCCTCACTTAGATGGAATTAGGAAATTCAGCATGTACCAAACTTGATAGAACTCTGATAGAAATGTGATGGTTTGTATGCGCGACACTTAGATGAAACTGTAAACGTTAGCATGTGCCACACTTAGAATTGAGAACATTAGCCTGCACCGTATCTAGATAGGATTGTGAATGTTAGCATCTGCACACTTGGATGGAACTTGAATGTTGGCACATGCCATACTTAGAATTAAGAACATTAGCCTGCGTCGTATCTAGATAGGATTGTGAATGTTAGCATCTTCCACACTTGGATGAAACTTGAATGTTGGCACTTGTCACACTTAGAATTAAGAACATTAGCCTGCGGTGTATCTAGGCGTAATCGTAAACACTAGCCTGCGTCGCACCTAGATAGGTTTAAAATGTCAGCATGCGCCACACTTAGATAGAATTGTGATTGTTAGAATTTGCCCAATTAACCAATCCACTAACGATTGCACCCCTCTGCATATACCTCTCAAACTCTAACCAAACACAACCACAAACTTATAACACAACATTCTGCACAAACTTCACTACACTGCAACAACAAAACAAACCACACATAGACTCGCACAACAGCACACGCCGACTACGACCAGAAAACACCCCAAGCCCAGCCAATGGAATTCTAGGTTGAGGCCGCCAACAGCACATCACTGCTATCTTGCACTTTTCCAGTTTACTCCCACTAACTCACCCCCTCCCTTTTTCAGAGTGCCAGGGGACCACTCTGGTGGTGATAGTGTGCGGTACAAATATCCTTTCGCATTAACATAGAAGACAAAGCCCTTTGGTGACGTAAATCCTTTTTTTAATTGTGTCAGGATAGCCCCAAGCCCCACAGGGCTTGCATCTACCGTAACCTTCGTCTCCAGTTCTGGGTCATAGTATGATATTCATGCAGCCGAAATGATGTGAGACTTTATTTCCTGGAATGCATCTTTGCACTCTTGGGACCAAAATAACTCCTGCCCCTTCGCCGCGAGGAGCTGCAGCGCTGTGCTGACAGACACAAAGTCTTTGATATACCTGGTGCAGTAGCTGGACATATCTAGAAATGACCGCACTGCTGAGATGGAAGACGGGGTGGGCGTGTCGACCAGCGCCTGCACTTTAGCTGGATCTGGTTGGAGTCCATCAGACGAGAAAATGTGTCCAAAGAGCATCAAGGTGGACTTGCTGTTCTCACATTTATTAGGGATGAGAGCCAAACAAGCTTGTTGCAGTGCCATTCAGACCCTGCGCAGGTTGTCGTTGTGAACTTCTTGTGTGGCCCCTGTAGGGAAGGCATGGTATCGCAAGTATTGACACTGACAGAATGGATACAATTTGTAAAACTTTTATTGAAATTGTTGGGGTTGGAGAAACTCCTATTTAGCCCTATAACTAAAATGGGACCATCAAATGATAAACAAAACAGTCCTAGTGGAGTCTGTCAAATCAAAATGGCCTATGCTAACAAAAATCTAATGTATATCCTTGCCCTCTCGGCTTTGTCCTGGTAGGAACAGGTGCACTCAAACATTCCTTTGCAGGGAAGCGGCTTGTGTGACCCATATGCATATATGTCAATTTGGCAGGATGTTTCAAGTCAGCATAGGTTTTCTCATTCATGACATTCACAGTGTAACCTGTGTCAATGAGAAACTCCTAGGTACTGCCACTTATCTGCATGGGCAATGTCAGGTTGAATTCTGTCACCGTTTTGTTGCCAATAACGTGGATGTAACCTCCCTTTTTCTTGCCACTTGATGATGACTGAGCCAGACTGGTGCCTGGGAGACGACTCAATGTAGCGCACATTTCGTATTGTAGACCTCCGCTTCTGGTCATCCAGTGTGCTGGATCTGTGACGTTCATAGCATCGTCCGGTGGTGCGTTTAGGGCTCGGGTGGCGTGTTACAGAGTCCTGGGGAACACCTTCTGCTCCGATGAAGTGAGAATCTCTGGTGCATGAACTTCTGTCCATCGGATGTCCTTCCTGAATACTTCTCCGATTTGTGCGATCCTTATTTCGTTGCTTTGCACATCAACTTGAAATTATTGTCCTCTCTGCAGGCATCAAACCGGTGGCCCATGGCTGGGCATGTCCCTTCATGAGGGAAGTCGTAGCCCCATCTGTAGCATTTCAGGGCTTCCGTTTTGCACTGTTTTTTTCGATACCTCTATTTGGCACATAGGGGGTAGCATGAGAGATGGTGACCTTCCCCATGGACTCAGCCTGCCTGTCTATGGCCAATATTTCACTCTCTCCCTCAGTCTCATGACAAAGTTTCCATGTAATAAAGTTGCTGCGAAGATTGCTGTTTTAAAAAAAAGCGCAGCGAAAAGGCTGTGGTGTGACCCCCCCCAATCCATGTAATGGATGCGGGGGACACCCCTAAACTCCCAGACCATTATACCGCACAAAGTGATCGGTAGGCACCCCTGCAACCCCGCTTGACTTGTGTGGTATAATGCAAACACTTTTACCGGGTCACGCCACAGCCTTTTTACCGTGATTTTCTGTTGTTAAAACTGCACATTTTTCGGGCACCATATTACTGGATACCATGACACAAATAGATCCAAAGTCTTGCCCTTATCTTGCGTGGTAGTATGCGAAACGTGCCTCTCGTAGTCTATGTTCCGGGACAAAGGATGCATTTAAAACATCAATGATGTCTGTATGAGACTGTGTTATGAGGCGGCATCTCATAGACCATGTGGCGCACAGTAGGCGCCGCCATATGCATCAGAATGCCCCTCAAATGCTGTGGCTCTCACCCCATGGTGTCTATATAGACATAGAAATTCAGAAGCCATGGAGCCCACCTAGGCTACAGACTACTTGTATCTGTTATGTCGAATGGCAGTACCCCTTGCAACTGTAAATATTCTTGCTGTGGTTCATGGTGTGCAGGCGTTTTGGCCGAAAACGGGGAGGTGGTTGCTGGCGTGGGCACAGAGGGTTCTTTGGACGACATGGCCTGAGTGACTCCTCACCCGATTGCAGCGAGGTGGGCACTCCTTGGCAGCTGCAGGCATGTTATGTGTGGCTGTCTTTAAACTGTCCAGCGACGGGGCACGTTTTTACAGCAGGAAAAATTCTCCCTCGCAGCAGATGTGATGTTTGCCCTTGTGCCTGGCCTCAGGCAGTGAGCGCGGGCGGGCCTGTTGGGTGCGCTGCGCGGGAAAGGCCGCAGCGCGAAGAACGACACGACTCGCTCGTGCGGTGCTTAAACCCGGACTGGCGCTCGCACGCCAGTTCCGGTGATTCCTTTATTTCTCGCGTGTCACGTGACCCTCTGCGTAAGGGCATGTCACACCACATTCCTCCCCAACTTGGAGGTATTTATACGGTAATTGACAACAACCATTGTAAACTGGTATGACCTACAAAGTACTACATAATGTAATGCACCTGTTTTCATTCGCTGCTTTCGGGGTTCATCTTGGCATGTGTGTCTGACGATAGACTCCGTCTACTACATACCCCTGGAGGCGGCACGACGGTTTGGGTTTCTCTCTCAGACGGTAGTGGGTGTTTCTTTCCTTGGGCATGTCTTCTTTGGTGGCTTCTGCTTCGTTTCTCTCGTCTGGCAGATATGATCTGTCCGGATCTCGTGGAGTGTCCAGACCACCCAGTGGTGTCGGTCCTTGAGGTGTAGCCGGCATTTCTCCTCCGTCTCCTCTCGGGGGCGTTGACGGTTCTTCCCACATTTCTGGGGGTACTTTCCTGAAGTGTGACACGTTCCTTGTCACGGTCTCTCCCCCTTGGGTGGCGGTGACCATGCTATGGTTGGTTGTACTGACTGTCCATGGTCGCACTTCGAAGTTGAGGGACATTTTCTTGGGTGGTGCACGGTTCTTGACAATGACAGTGTCTCCTGGGGTCAGTTCTCGGTGGCAGGCTCTCCTGGCGATGCTCTCTTGTTCGTTTCGCCTTAGCCGCCTGGCGTCAACTGCTGGGATGTCAGGTTCTGGGGCTGTCCAGTGGGGGTGTATGGGGAGTTCTGCTTGTATGGGTACCCCGAACATGAGGGCGACGGGGCTGATCCCGGTGGCAGAGTGCAGGGTTTGTCGGTGTGTTCTCAAAAACCGATATACTGTCTTCAGCCACGGGTGTCCTTGTTCTTTGGCAATTCTGA
Organism: Ambystoma mexicanum; assembly: GCF_040938575.1. NCBI lineage: Eukaryota > Metazoa > Chordata > Amphibia > Caudata > Ambystomatidae > Ambystoma > Ambystoma mexicanum. The sequence continues at coordinate 692,162,720 of NC_090926.1, read as the reverse complement.
TGACTTTGTTGAGCGACCCCATGAATCGCTCAGCATCTCCATTTGCTTGGGGCCATCTCGGGGTGATCCGCTGGTGTTTGACGTTCACTTCTTTAAAGTATTCGCGTAGCTCTTGGCTGGTGAAAGAAGGTCCGTTGTCGCTTTTTACTTTCCTCAGAATTCCGTGGGTAGCAAATATCTTCTCCAGCGCGAGGATGGTGGTTTCGGCGTTGGTAGAGGCTACATGCTCTACTTCCGGATATCTGCTAAACTCGTCGATTATCACGAGCAGGTAACCCTCGCCGGCAATGGTGCAGTGGTCCATGCTGACTGCGTCCCAGCATGTGGAGCTCCTCGGGACACTGCTGATCGGTTCAGGGTTTTCGGGCCTCCTGGATGCTTGGCAGGCTGCGCAGGATTCTACTAATTCTACTACCCTTTGCTGCATGTTCGGCATCCACATCCTAGATTTAAGGTATGCTGTTGACTTTACGATCCCTTGGTGCCCGCTATGGGCTAACTTGAGAGCTCTCTCCTCCAGAGATTCTGGTAGTATGATTCGGTGCCCTTTTAACAGCACTCCTTCCGGGGCTATTGAGAGTTCGTGTCTGATCCCGAACAGCGCTCTGAGCTTGGTCTGCGCCGATGTTGTGCGTTGGGCTATTGACATGAGATAGTTTTTCCAATTCCCGGAATGGATGGCTGTGGCTGTGTCCTGTAGGACGGTGTCCTCCTCTGTTTCGCGCACCACTTCCTGCAGTGTCGGGGCTCGCGGCCTTGCGCAGGCAACTACGTGGCAGACATGCTCGTCGGTCTCCACCGCGTGTTGTTGTTCGCTGTCGGTACCTGGCCTCGGGTGGCGGGACAGATAGTCTGCCGGGTTGTCCGATCCTGGGCGATACTCCACCTCGATGTTGTACGGCTGGAGCTGCAGCATCCATTTTTCAATGCGTGCAGGCGGGCGGGGGGCAGAGCCTCGGAAGATCGGGATCAAGGGTTTGTGATCTGTGAAGACTTTCGCCAGCTTGCCTAGCAGGTACACTTTGAAATGGCGGCATCCCCACAAGATGGCTAGGGCCTCCTTCTCTATGTGTGCGTAGTTTTGTTCGGGTTTTGTGAGTGCCCTGCTGGCAAATGCGATGGGGAACACTTTGCCTTCGTTATTCGTTTGGGTTAACACCGCCCCTAGGCCAACTGGGCTGGCATCGACGAGGAGTTCAGTCTGCCTTTCTATGTTGAAGAAGGCCATGGTGGTGGAGGCAGATAGAGTGTCCTTGATTTGTTGAAATGCTTGTTGATGGGCTGCGGTCCACTCCCACTTCTGGTCTTTCTTTGTCAGCTCCCTGAGCGGGCTCGCAATGCTTGCGAGGTCGGGGATGAAGCGTGCGCAGTAGGTTGCCATCCCCATGAAGCTTCTCACTTCGGAGGCTGATTGTGGTGCTTTGGAGTCCTTTATGTCCCGCACTTTCGACGGGTCGGGGGATACGCCTTCCGCGCTGAATATGTAGCCAAAAAAACATAGTTCACTCCTGCTGAATTCGCACTTCTCTGCGTTGAGTGTCAGGCCTGCTTCTTCGAGCCTTTTCAAGACTGCCGCTAGACGCCGATGGTGCTCACTTTTGTTTGGGGCGTATACGTGGATGTCATCGCTGATGTTGGTGGTTCCTTCTAATCCCGTAATGACCTTGCGGATTTCATGTTGGAACACTTCTGCGGCCGAAGATATTCCAAAGTTGAGCCGTTTGTATCTCATCAAGCCGAGGTGAGACGAAAAGGTGGTAATGTATCTTGACTCCTTGGATAGCCTTAACTGGTGATAGCCTGATCTGAGGTCAAGTTTACTGAAGACTGTTGCTCCGGTGAGATCTACGATGAGTTTGTCGATCGTGGGGGTCACATGGCGTTCTCTCCCGATCGCTACGTTGGGAAGCCTCATATCTATGCATATTCTTACTGCGTTCGGCTGTTTGGGTTTTTGGGCTACAACCATGGGTGAGACCCACGGAGTCTGTCCGGATGTTTTCTCAATGATCCCTTCTTCTTCGAGCTTGGCCAGTTCTTTTTCTACTGCGCCTCTCAGGTGGAATGGGATCCGTCTGTGTCGAACTGCTTTCGGTTCAATGGTTGGGTCTATATGGAGCTTGATGGTTCTCCCCTTGAGGCACCCGATGCCCTGGAATAGCTTTCTGTGTCGTCTTAGTAGGTTGCTGAGTTTGTCATGTTGGAGGCCGAACGCAAAGTGTATTAGCTTTAGCTTCTCTGCCGTTTTGCAGCTCAGTAGCGTCTCGCAGCCGGCGTCCACTACGTATATGCGTGCACGGCAGTTGGTGTTGTCGTGGGCAAAGTTTCACTTGAACCACCCTCGCACGGGGAGGGGTTTCTTACATCCGTATGCATATAGTCTGACTTTCTTCTGTTGAAGGTCGGGTTTCGGGCGAAGTCTGTTGAATGGTGCCACTGGCATAATGTTTACTGCTGCGCCAGTGTCAATGACCACTTTTAGTGGTTCTCCGTTAGAGAGAACGGTGCACGACGGTCTTTTCCTCTGTCGTGACCGGTGTGGTTCTACTGCAGATATTAAGTGTATGCAATGTACTTGTCTGCTTCCCTTTTTCCGTCTTCCTTTGTCTCTCCTTTCGGGAGATGTGCTGCTGTCGCTGTCGTCGCTGATGCTCGAGTCTGGGGACCTCTGGGATTCGTCGACGGCTCTGGCTTTTCCTTTGCGTGCTTGTTGGCGGGAGGATTCTCTGGGCGCAAACTTTTTCCGGCGTTCTTGCGTCTGACGCGGGGCAGAGTCTTTGTCGGGCGGGTTCAGGCAGACCGCGGCAAAATGGTTGAGGCGATTGCATTTCCTGCACGTGGATCCCCATGCGGGACATGAATCTCCTTTGTGCCACGGGCCTCTGCACCACTTACAGCTCTTGTCCCGCCCCTGTGACGGGTGGGGCCTCAGATCCTGCTTCGTGCGACTGTTTTGGCGTCGGGAGATGGCTGCTACGTCTTCTGCGGGTCCAGGGTTGTCCAGTGGTAATCTCTGGATTGCCGCTTCCATTATCGCTACCTGGTCTTCCGTCTGTTCTCGGAGGCGCGCCATTTCGAGGATGCGTGACAGGCGTATGTTTCTTTCAGACAGTATGGCCCTTCTCAATTTTTCAGAGGATATTCCGTTGATGATCTGGAGACGGATGGCAAATTCTTCGTCCGGGAACTCACAGCCTACTGCCATTTCGCGAAGGCGAGCGTGAAATTTGTCTACTGTCTCTTTCTCCCGCTGCCTCGCCATGCAAAAGTGGAAGCGTTCATAGTCTGGGTTGAGATCGGGTTTGAACATGTTGGTGAGTGCTGATCTCGCTGCGTCATAGTTGTCTGCGTTACCGCGGTTCGGTGTGGCGTTGAAGAGGTGGAGGGCCGCAGCTCCAATGTTGAGTAGGAGGAAAGTGCGCATCTTCTTCGGCGTGGTAATGTCTCTGGCTTCGAGGTGCATCTCAAACTGTTGAAGCCAGATTTCCCACCTGATGGCCGCACCCGTGGTGAATGGGTCGAATGGCGGCATGAATGTCGTCTGTGATGGGTCGGGATGTTCATTGGAGAGGCTCCTCCTGACGGATGAGCTCATGCTGGTCCTCACGGGGCTGGTGCTTGGGCTGGACATGTTGGTACTCTGCGTGGCCTCCCTGGCTTTGGGGCGTAGGCCTTGGGTGGCGGTGTTCAAGGTGTCACTTAAAAGTCGCAGGGGCTAATGCAACTGGCATGTACGCAGCTTCGCAGTACCTGCTCTGGTCCGCCAGACTTTTCTCGGAGGTGCAGGAGGAGCGTTGAGTGGCCTTTCCTTGCTGCGTGTGGGAGCCCTTGTCATTAGCATTTGCAGGGCTTCAACCAACTTGTGTGCAACGTTATACACGGCCGCGTGATGTCCACGGCGTGTGGTTGTGTCGGAGGCGGTGCGCCGTTGCAGGCGTTGGGGCGCGGCTCCGCTTGAGGAGTAGGCGCGGGTCCGCGTCGGGTTCGTAGTCGGCTTCGTCGCCAGTGTGATGTTTGCCCTTGTGCCTGGCCTCAGGCAGTGAGCGCGGGCGGGCCTGTTGGGTGCGCTGCGCTGGAAAGGCTGCAGCGCGAAGAACGACACGACTCGCTCGTGCGGTGCTTAAACCCGGACTGGCGCTCGCACGCCAGTTCCGGTGATTCCTTTATTTCTCTCGTGTCACGTGACCCTCTGCGGAAGGGCACGTGACACCACAGCAGATGTTCAGAAGCCGTGGAGGGTCCCACAACGCAATGCTGCTGGCTTGGGGCAGTGGCTCGATCCGTACTAGTGCAAGCTGCTAGCGCTTCCTGAGATGGTGACTCAGCAGGGCGGGATGCTCTCATGGAGCGGACACAACCTTGTGTAACAGTGGTTGTGTTTCGTGCCTCAGGCAGTGTCCCATTGCGGCCGCTCACACAGCAGGTGGTGCTGTTCAATACCACGTGTGAGACGTGGCCGGGAAGTGTTATGTGCGGCACGGAACCGATTTACCCGGGTCACCATTGTTATATATTCACTAGGGCCCGGTCGTGGACTTACGGCCTGTAGGATCGTAAGAACGACACAGACCTGCAAGGTGTGGATGGCATAACCTTCTTTATTCCATGCCAGAACCGATCTGCCCGTGGACCTGCCTGAACCATCATAAACATGGAAAGTGGGCTAACAGGACGTCCAAACACTAGAACGCTACAGATTCCATTCATACAGCGCTGAAACGCTAGTAAATATGATTAACTACAGTAAAGTAGAATGTGTGTATATTTTGAGGCAAAGACCTCTGGTATCCAGCAGGACCGTTTGGTTATCGACAGCAAACCACTGCAAAGAGAGTTAAAAACGGACTGAGGTCAAGTTGCGTTAGTCTATGTATAGTTTGACACTGAATGTCAAAAGTCTTTATAACAGAATGTTAACCATACATTTATTTAACAAAGATTTTTCACAGAATTTGTGTCTATATTTCAATATGTGTCCATGCCCAGCTTGGGTCAGCTGGTATAGTCCATATCGCATGGACAGCGATCCTTCTTGTAGTTCATAACTGCTGAACCCATATGCATGCATTGGTATTGGCCGACCCCCCAAGCCCTGACCGTAATAATATGCTCACAACTTGTGTCAAGTGTTGGCAATAAAAGGCCGTAGGATTTTATTGTACAGATGTGGTTATGGCAATACGCAATATCACATATCATAATAGTATCATACTTTTGGGCACCGGTCCTGAGGTTACCCCCTCTGGCCCGTGCCCGCCTTCTTGTGTCCCATGACTTTTTTGTAGGCACCGTACAGTGCCTGTGCTTCTTTTTGTTCTTCTTCTTCCTTTTTGTAGGGTGGGAGGGTTCTGTGGTAAAGAAGCAAAAAGGATTTGGAAGACACTGAGTAAACAGTGAACCTCCTGCTTGCTTAGGTCCCTGTTCAGGGTCCACAAACAGATTTTGTTTACTCGGAGCATGCTGCTCTTATTTATAGTACCCAGGGAGGCCCTGGGTCTTTGTTATGTATGTAGTGGGGTCTGTTGTTGTCACAGCCCCCCCTACATGGGCCCTGCCTGACTTTTGGCTTCCTTATGGTGCTTAGCACCTTGCTGTTTGGAGGAAGGATGAGGTGATTGTTCACACCTCACCCTTCCTTGGCTTTGTGCTGCAGAGACTGGGGGGAGGAGAGAAGCAGGCTGAGATAAGGTAGTGACTGCCCCTCTCCCAGGCTGCTGATGGTAACAGCAGTTACCCTGCCTCGCTTTTGGGATGCCCTACAGCATTGCCCATAACTGCTGAACCCATATGCATGCATTGGTATTGGCCGACCCCCCAAGCCCTCACCCGTAATAATTGGCTCACAACTTGTGTCAAGTGTTGGCTATAAAAGGCTGTAGGATTTTATTGCACAGATATGGTTATGGCAAAACACAATATCACATATCATAATAGTATCATACTTTTGGGCACCGTGTTGAGGTTACCCCCTCAGCCCGTGCCGCCACACGCGGGCAGGTTGGCCGGCTGATCGTGTTCCCCCAGAAGTATGCCCTAAAGACAGCCCCTGGAGGTGAGGGTGGCAGTGATTTCTCGAAAGAAATGTTCCATGCCCTGGTTAGATAAATGGGTGCCGCCGTGGAGAAAGAGGTCTGGGTTGCCTAATGTAATGGCTGTGTGTTTTATGAAGCCCAATCCTCTTGTCATACAGAATCTCTCAATTCCCCTGTTCAATTTTCTCCTGGAGATGTCTACAGATTTGTAGCAGTTGGCCCCTAGCCATCTTTTTCTGGGTAGGATGCTGAGAAGTATATTTCTGTGCCCCTCCAATTGTGTGAAAGGCCTGCTAGGGAGGAGCAGATTTCTTCGCATAGGATTCGTCTACCCGTGCTGACTAGGTCATTGCTCCCTAGATGGATGATCAGGAATTCAGGGGGGTCCCTGTATGCCACTAGCTCTGCTAGTGTCTCGGCCCACCGTAGGCCTCTGTATCCCCACCATGAGGCAATGGTGTTTCTGAACGGTGGCCCTTCTTTGGTTTCTTCTGCCCATCTGCCTGTCCTGTAAACAAATGAGTGGCCGACTATCCATGCTGACCAGAGAGCGGTCCTCACTTCGCCTGTTGTTTCTGTAAGGGGGGAGGGAGAAAAGAAAATCAGATTGAGGGAGGATGGCTATATCAGTTGTGGTCTGATATATCTTTTGTAACAGTCTGACTGCCATCCCCCCCATGTTTTTTAGTTGTTGTGGTGCTAGGCTCGCTGGCGCTGGCGTTGATGCCAATGTGTTGTTGGCACCCGTTTTAGAAGTGCTTGGTTTCTGTTGGGCATCCCGGCCTGCGCTCTCTGGTGTTGGCGTTGATGCCGATGTGTTGTTGGCACCCGTTTCAGAGGTGCCTGGTTTCTGTTGGGCATCCCGGCCTGAGCTCTCTGGCGCTGGCGTTGATGCCATTATTCTTGTTTTCCCATTATTGCCCAGCATTCTGCTGGTATTGGCGTCATCTGTTCTTGGTCGTGCGGCACTAGCTCTCGGAATCTTGTCCACTGGAAGCAAGATAAAGCATCGGCATTGTTATCTGCCCCTGAAATGTGCTTTGCTTTGATCACAATGTTTTCTTGTAGTGTGACTGTTGTAATGGCTCGTAAGACATTCAGCACTAAAGGGCATTTTGTAGACCTTCTGTTTATGGAGCCCAATATGGCCATGTTATCGCACCAGATCAAAAGTTCAATGTTCGCTAGCTGCCTGCCCCAGATGTGTAATGTTAGCCAGATGGGAAATATTTCTAGGAGGGTGATGTTTTTTGTCCATCCTGCTGGTTGCCATGAATTGGGCCAGTGTCCTGCCACCCATTCAGTGTCTAGTATGGCTCCAAAACCCTTGCTCCCGGCTGCATCGGTGAATAGGACCCTGTTTGTCCAGGTGTTTAAAGGCGTTCGCCAAAGTAAAGTCCTGTTGAACTCTCTGAGGAACTTTGCCCATGTTTCCAGGTCCTGTTTAACCTCTTTGCCTAGCCGGATATGCAGGTGGGGTTTGGTTAATGATTTGATTTTGAACTCTAGGCTTCTGGAAAATATCCTCCCTTGGAGTATTATTCTGGATGCGAAGTTGAGACTGCCTGCTAGGGATTGTATTTCTAACAAGAGTTCTGTTATTTTGGTTTTGGGGATTCTGCAAAGCCCCTTTGCTGAGTATATTTCGATACCCAGGAAGATTATGCTGGTGTCTGGCTTGGTGGTTTTCTCCTTTGCCAGAGGAATTCCCCAATGGGCGGCCATATGTTCCAGTTTTGCTAAAGCCCTGCCGCATTCCCCAGAGTTTGGTGGTCCCATTACCATGAAATCATCAAGGTAATGTACAATTGTTGTCCCTGGTCTCTGTTTTTGGAAAGCCAATTGAAAAAAGGAGCTGAATTGCTCAAATAGTGCACAGGATACAGTGCACCCCATCGGGAGGCATCTGTCTACATAGAATTTGTTGTTAAAGTTGAAACCTAGCCACTGCTGAGAATCTGGGCGGACTGGCAGGAGTCTAAAAGCGGATTCGATGTCCAGCTTGGCCATCAGGGCGTTCCTGCCACATTCCTGTATGAGTCTTACCGCCTCTTGGAAATGTGTGTAAGGTGCCGCGGATTCCGTGTGTGGGATGCCGTCGTTTAAAGATTGGCCTTTGGGGTAGGGAAGATGATGGATTAGCCTCATTTTTCCAGGGTCCTTTTTGGAGACCAGGCCTAGTGGGGATATTAAGTAGTCATTTAATGGCATGCGGTCTCAAGGACCTGCTATCCTGCCTAGTTGCAGTTCTTTCTTGATTTTGGTTTCCACTATCTGGGGGGTTGTCCCTGGCTGACTTCAGGTTCATCGGGACGGTTTGTGACCCTGTGCCCCTAAATGGGATGGGAAAACCTTTGGTGAAACCCTGCCATATTGCCATGCTGGTTTCTTTGTCTGGGTAGTTAAGGGCTTCTCTAAAATTGCCCGGGTTGATGGGTGATCTTCCTGGTTCTAAAATTGGGATGTCATTCTTTCTTGGCTGGTAGTCTGGTGCAGTTGCTTGCTGCATGGTCACCGTTGCAGTTTGTGCAGGTGTGTTTGTACCAGCATTCTTTGCCCCATGTACAAAGGTTTTTCCCAAAATTTCTGCATGGGATGTTGGATTTTGCAGCTTGGTGCTTGCTCTGTCTGTGGGCATTATTTTTAGCCGCCCATGGCTGGTTCTTCCGAAAGGGCTGCTCCCATCATTATCATTGGACCTGTTGCCCTGAGTGTGTTTGTTATTTTTGGAGGAAGATTGCGTGGTATCTTCCTCTGGTGGGGGCTCGGCGTTGAGGGTACATAAGTCATTCTGGACCTCATCCCACTCAATGGCTGGCCTTTCTGACATGCTCCTCCTGAATCTGATATCATATGCTAGCCATGTCTTCCCCCTCTGGGTTACCTTTACTCCCCTTATTTTATCAACGTATGCCCAGATTTTCCTACAATCCATGGGGAATTTTTCTTCGTATATTGTTGCTAAGATGGCAAAAGCTTGTAGCCAGTTGTCCCAATTTTGTTCCACCTGGGCATTTCTGGAAATGGCTTTTTCTTCTATCTTTTTGGGGTCTCTGAAAGCATCCTTCCCTCTGCGCTGGGCTTCTATTAATGAAAACATTTCTATGAATTCCTTGGCCCATATGGTTTCTTTGATTGTGGTATCAATGTTCCATGCCAGGCATCTTTTGTATCTATTCAATACCTCTGATTGGAAAGATTTCATTTTTTGCTCTAAATGTGCGTTACAGATTGTTACAATGTCTGTTGTGCTGTTGCCGGGTGTCGCTGTCACGCCCGTGGTGTCTGCGCTGGGGGTTGCCCATGCTTTCAGTGCACCTGCTGGGTCTGTTGGTGAAGCTGTTGGGGCTATTGCATTTGTTGCTGTGGGTGCTACTGGCACCTGTTGCACCTGTTGTGGCGGGGTTGCTGTAGGTGGCATTACCGGGGTGTTGACTATTGTTATTGCAGGTTCTAGTGCAATGGTGGGGTTTGGGGCCCCAGGTTCCCTTGTGGGTGGTGTCTGTTTCCCCCTTACTTCTATCATTAATTGCTGCAATTCCGCTACATTCTCGCATGGGTTTGACAATTTTTTGTTACCTTTTTTGGCGCCTTCTGATAGTTTTCTCTTTTTTGATGGTGCAGTGCCCTCCTCTTGGCTGGGTGGCCTGGCAATTCCTTCCCTGGGTAGGCCGTACATGTTTCCTCTAACCCATGCCCATCCGTAGTGCTCTGCTGCTTCAATGGCTGCTAACAGCTGTGGTGATTTGGGCTTTTGCACCGTTGTTGTGGGTGCCTGTGTTTTCCGTTTGGGCCCCATGCTCCTTTTTGGCCTGTTTGCAGGGAAAGGAAAAAACGTTTTACCAAGGTTTAGGGCTGTTGTTATCGGCATGCTCCCTTAAGCTTGTTCTATATGTTGCCCGTGTTGGGTAACTGGTAGCTGCTGCTCTTGTGTTGGTAACATATGTTTTCTGCTAGCTTTTTTGACTAAAATAAATGTGTCTCCATTTGTTAATCTATGGAGGATTCAGAGAAATGTCTCCTATTGCCCACTGTGTGTGGTGATTATTTTAAATAATTTGGGAGCCCCCAGATATTGCTTCATGTATCTCTCTTATTCAAAAATTGGTTTTGCTGTGGGGGCACCCGCGGAAAATTATAGGCTCTGCGTGGATGGCCAAAGCGAGTCTCAGCTCGCCGTGCTACTTGGCTGGCTGCGATTCTGTCTGAATTTATCACAGGGATTGTGTTTACTTTTCACAGCCTACCTTGCGGCGCGGAGGCTCGTAACAAACGTATCTCTTCCCGGACACAGTGTTTACTTTCCTTTTTCCTCCCCCGTAGTCCCAGCGCGGCGGCTTACCTGCAAACTGTTGAAACTGAAACCGTCCGCGCTGGGCTGCTCGGGTGCCTCCTTTTCCTTCGTTCGGAATGGTTCTGAATGTTTCGTACGGTACGCGTCCTTGTTTGTTTTCTTTTGTTTCGGGAACACTCGCCGCTCGCTTGTCCGTTCTGTAAAGGTTTTGAAACTGACACCGTCCGCGCTGGCTGCTCGGATGCTTCTTCTTCCTTCGTTTAAGGCTGGAAAGCAATTGTATTTGAACAGTAAAATGTTCAGGCAGGAAGAAGACGCTGCGGAGTACAGCGAACTTTGTTAAGATTTGCTAAAGAAGCAAAAGGATTTGGAAGACACTGAGTAAACAGTGAACCTCCTGTTTGTTTGGGTCCCCGTTCAGGGTCCACAAACAGATTGTGTTTACTTAGAGCATGCTGCTCTTATTTATAGGACCCAGAGAAGCCCTGGGTCTTTGTTATGTATGTAGTGGGGGCTGTTGTTGTCACAGCCCCCGGCCGGATAGCCGACTGTCTGGCCCCCTGACAGGGGCAGGTCTTTGAACCTGGGCCCTGCCTGACTGTTGGTTTCCTTATGGTGCTTAGCACCTTGCTGTTTTGAGGAATGGTGAGGTGATTGTTCACACCTCACCCTTCCTTGGCTTTGTGCTGCAGAGACTGCGTGTCTCTGCAGCTGGGGGGAGGAGAGGTGCAGGCTGAGATAAGGTTGTGACTGCCCCTCTCCCAGGCTGCTGATGGTAACATCAGTTACCCTGCCCCGCTTTTGGGATGCCCTACAGCATTGCCCAAACTGGGCATAAAGGACCAGCACTGATCATTGTTCCTAAGGCATGAGCCACGTTGCCTTCTGGGCATGGCCTGCTGCTATACCAAAGTATATTCTGCCTAGTGCATGACATATTCCTCATTAACATACGGTTTTAGGGGTGTGGGTGTTTTCTAGAGTGCTCTTTCGCCTCTTAGAAGACCTAAGGGTGCTGATGGAGAAGCGAGCTGAATCAATCAGAAGATCTAGAGTTTAGAGTTATTCAAGGCTGCACAGGTGAGTTTTAACAGCTACCTAAAAGGAAAGCGATTGTGAGTTCACCCAAGTTCCAGCAGACTGAAGTTCTACAGCTTTGCTTCTGCATATGAAAAAGCCTGACATCCCTTTTGAGATCTCCAGACTTTAGGATGGGGAGGTTTGTACCCACAGAACGAAGTAAACGAGAAGGCACATATTTTTATATTTGGGACAAAGTACCCATACTGTACGTTTTTAGGCTATCGCAAGTCATTGTGAAGTTCTGTGACGAAATAGTGGAACGAGGCCAAAATCCTTTATAAGCTCATGAAACTCTGAGGTGACTTGTAAATATCCTTTTAATGTGCAGTAGGGAGGGGATTTATTCCTTGTAATACATGGGCAGACACTCCTCTCCTTTACTACCTGGTCTTTTGCTTAATCTAATATAAGAGATGCTCCATTTGCTGTTCCATATAATTAATGTAGAATCTGTTTGGTTTAAAAGAAAAGCTAACATGCAGCTTGTAATCTGTTGCAGAGAAATAGCATAAGCAGTTTAGTAAAATGAAGTGAAAAGATGTTTTCATTTTGTGCTTTAAAATAAGTAAAAGCATGCTGGTCCTTGCTGACGTGTGTTAAACTCCAAAAGTGCAAACATTAAACAATCTACTATTAAGTTCCTTGTCAATTAATGTCTGTAAAGGGTCACAGAAAACTGTTTTACAAGCACACATTTCGAAAAGCTTGTCACGGCTTTAAGGGCAGCAGTGACAGCCGGAGTTCTGCTCTGTGCTGAATCAAGCTGCAGGCATTGTAACGTCACAACTGATTACAGAGCAGTTATGATGTCATTTTCTTATTGCAGGTCAGTTGTGATGTCACAGCTACCTTTTAATAATAAAATGATTTCCGGGCTTCTAATACCGATATTGTAGGCTGCCATGTATTATACACATATTGTACTTTGGTATGAATACATGTCGATTCGGTATTAGTGCCAGCAGGAAGCACCAGACTAATTCCAATAACTACTCAATGCAAAACATGGGTTATACTATATACCAAGGACTATAGCTCAAGTTAATGTGCGCGCCTTGGGATCAGGACAATGCCCTCGCCTTGGGAGCAGCAAGATGCCATCCATGCCTCATGGGTCCGATACCCTGGTCGGGTAGACTTCGCTCTTAACCTGGTTCAACCCAGGTTCATAAACTGAGTGCCACATTGTGGGTTATAATGACTGTAATAGGTAACTTTTGGTACCAACTGCTGAAACGCAGGGTTCCTGGCGGTAGCCTTTCTATATAAAGCACCAGAATTATTGTTTTTGTTATTATATTCCTACAGCAATTGAATTCCGCTGTGAAGCATGAGGCAGCCCTTGTTGTATAAGGTGCCGCCATAGATCTATTTGCCACTATTTACAGCAATAGGGTCTTCCTCACTTGACTCATCTTCAGTGTCGAATGAGGACGATTCTTCTAAGGGAAGAGGATTCTTCTTCTTTCTTATAGAACCACGATCTTTGTACAGATAGGACCGGCCTCGAGGAGAAGCCACTATGCCTGCTTGGTATACCAGCAAGGCACGAGACCCACCCCGCCCCGAGGAACAGCCAGGCCGAGGGAAAAAGCTGACAGGCTGAAAAACCCCTCTGAAGTGTAGTCTTCGGCAGCGGTGGGTGTGTTCAGATATTCCGGGTAATCCAAGTCAAAAGGATGTCCTCCGAAGCAGCTGACGGACTGGGTGTAACTGACGGAATGGATGGTATCCAATTAGACTCCAAGGTCCAGAAAGGAACAAAAGAAGAGGAGGCAATTGAAAGGAGCAGGATATAGCTCGTAGAAGAGTAAGTAAGGTAGTAGCTTAAGGGCATGGAGAAAGACACCAGCGAGGAGCAAGGCGACCTGGAACCTGTAGCAGCAGAGACCGGAGGAGGATAGACGGCAGCAAGATTAAGTCCAGGAACAAAGAAAAAACACAAAGGAAAACAGTGTCTTACGCAGAGAGGAACAGAGCGGGGATGCAACGCATGGCGCTGACTGGGAGTTGTGCATAAGAAGGATTCAGCGCCACCTTGGAAAAAAGACTAGAATGCGTCCTGGAGTTGACGTGAAGGCGTGATGGCCTGTTAATGGTGCCAAGTCCAGCGGTTCCATAACCGCCACGGTGCTCGAGTGGTGACAGTATGCCCCTACTTGTGGCTACAGGTGCCGGGTTTCCCTGGATGCGATCAGTGAAAACGCTGATCAACAATGGTGCCTTGATGTGCACTTTGGGTTCCAAGGTGTTTTCTGAAGAGGGATACCCCTTCCAATGAACCAGGAACTGCAGAACGCCCAGTTGTACTCCTCAGGAACAGTAGGTGGTGTGGGTAAAGATCTGTGGGTATTGCGAAGAAAAGGGTCAGAGTGGTATGGTTCAGCAAATAAGAATGAAACACTGGGTAAAGCTCTTCAACCTTGAAGGCAACCTAAGTCAAAAGGCTACTGGATTGATTTTTGTAAGTATTACAAACGGTTCGAGGTAATGGGGAGATAGTTTGGTGGGATGCACCTACCTGGGTAGAAACTTGGTAGACATCGAGACCTTGGATTCAATATCCCAATTTACAGTTGGATTCCTATGACCGTTCGCATACCTCTTGTTTTTCTCTTTGCTCCATTCCAGATTCCCGAAGGCTTCTTTGTGAACTTGGGCTTTGACTTCCAGAAGAGAATCAACTGAGGTAACCAGGGAAGGTGGAAAGGCTGAACTGGGAAAGGCTTGCAGATGTATGCCATAAGCACAATAGAAAGGACTCATTCTTATGGCTTTGTTTTTGGTAGTATTGTAGGCAAACTCTGCTGTTGGTAATAGTTCTACCCAGTTGTCTTGCCGGTTATTGTAAAACAGCAACGGTATTGCTCCAGGGTATGGTTTAGCCTTTCAGTCTGGCCAATTAGTCTGCAGATGATAACCAGATGATAGCGCTCTTTCTATCCAAATAAGGTTACAAAGGTTCTTCCAAAAGGTTGATGTGTACTGTGGAGCTCTATTTGAGGTGATCATTTCTGGAAGTCCATGCAGGCAAAACATTTTTCGAAGAAACACCAGGGCCTTCTCTGCAGTTGTTGGTAACCCTGGAAGGAGCATGACATGTCCCATGAAATGTTCCATTTTACTAAAGGAATCGACCGTGACAATGACTGTGGTACACCCCGAGAGGGAGGAAGCTCGACTACAAAGTCGGTCGATACGTTGCTCCAAAGTCTTGTAGGTGTCTTGTCTTGTTCCAGGAGGCCTACGGGTTTGCCTGAGCTATATTTGCACTGAGCACACAATAAACACATAAGTACAAAGGATTTCACATCCTTTGTCATATGAGGCCACCATAGATCTAAGGTAGCTTGATATCTTTTGTGACCAGGCGTCTTCCCGTCATGGCACCAGGTTATAACCTGCCTCTGAAGAGAAAGCTGGGTAAAAAACATTTGCTTCTCACGAAAAAGAAATCCTTCCTTGTTAGTGAAAGGCTGAAGTGGACTACTAGCAACAAAGTCTGAAGACACTTTCTTCACTTCTTGGAGGAAGGATGTCACAGTGTATATAATCTTGTTTCTAGGAAAAATCGGTTCTGCTCTAGCAGCGGTTGTTGTTTCAGAATGAAAACTACGTGATAGACCATTGGCGACACCTCCTCAAGCCGGGAATGTATGTGACCGTAAAATCAAATTGCTCAAAGAAATAAGGCCAGGGAGCTTGACGGGCGTTGATACAGATCTGCTGGAGAACGCGCAGGTTGCGGTGGTCGATTCGGATTTCAAAAGGGTAGGTAACCCCTTGCAGTAGGTGTCGCCATTCGGTATAAGCATGCTTCATGGCCAACAGTGCCTTCTCAATGACGGAATAGTTGCTTTCGCTTGGGCAAAATGTCCTCGAAGGGTACGCAACCGGATGTTCCATTCCATTAGATAGCGGTTTCAAAACTGCTCCTAAAGTGCCCGCTGATGCATCCGTTTCCACAATGAATGGAATGCCTTGGTCAGGTTGCTTAAGTACGGGTGCTGTACAAAACGACTCCTTTAGTTTTCAAAACGTATCTTCTGCATCTGGTTTCAAACCGAAAGCTCTGCCATTTTTGAGTAAAGTGGTAATAGGGAGCACCTTTTCCGAGAAATTGGGAATGCATTTTCGGTAGAAGTTGGCCATCCCTAAAAAACGCTGTATCTCCTTCACTTAGGTGGGAACAGGCCATTTAATATAGCTGATACCTTATGTGGGTCCATCTCGATTCCCTTGTCAGATAGCACAAACCCCCAAGTAAGGTACAGATGTGACCTCAAAGAAACATTTCTCTGGTTTAATCAGAAGCTGGTTCACGTATAACCGGTCCAGGACTTCTGTCACATGAGCATGGTGGTGTTCGGTGGATTTGGAGAACACTAAAATGTCATCCAAGTAGACTATGACAGTACTGAATAGTAGATATGAAAACAGTTTATCCATAAACCGCTGGAACACTGCCGGTGCGTTTACATGCCAAACGGCATAACCTGGTAGAGACCAAAAAGGGTCCTAAAACCCGTCTTCCACTCGTCCCCTGAGTGGATCCTTATGAGGTGGTATGCTCCACGTAGATCAAGTTTGATAAACAAGAAAGCCCCTTGCACGGCTTCTAAGATGTCTTTGATCAAAGGTATTGGGTACCTGTCACATATTGTGACTGTATTGAGTCCTCTATAATCAATACACGGCCAGAGCGCATATTAATCTTTCTTTGGGATGAAGACCAACTATGCCCCTGCTGGTGATTTTGATGGTCTTATGAGCCCGTTCTGGAGGTTCCCCTCTAAATAGTCCTTCAAGGCTTTCTTTTCCGGAATGGTCAATGAGAACATGCGGCTGACGTGTACTGAGAACATGTGGCCGAAGTGTACCAACGCATCAGGAATCAAGTCTAGAGCCCAGCCTTCTGGGTGATGAGGAGGAAGTTCCTTGGGTACCTTATCCAGAAACACCTCCCGATATTCCTGAAATCTTCCTGGAATACTGAGAACTCTAGCCGTCTGACACCAGGATCTTGTCTCCTCTGCAGACAATGCTCCGCCTTGCGTATCCTTCTCTTGCAAACAATGACCCATACAATAGTTTGACTTGAAATGTATAATATTCTGTTCCCAATCAATGAGAGGGTTGTGCTTCCGAAGACCGGGGACTCCCAGAATGACTGGAAAATGAGCTGCACAAATGATATCAAAACGAAGAGTTTCTTCATGGGTAAACATGGAGACTGATATGGGTACTGAGGAGTGGGTAATGGGACCGGAGCTCAGTGGTTTCCCATTCATTCCTTCCACCGGCTGGTTGACAGAACGTTCCTGTAAAGGAATTCCAACGTTTTCAGCCCAGATGTTATCCAAAAGATGACCTGCTGCTCCGCTGTCAACCAATTCCAAGGCCTCCAATGTTCTGTCTGATATCTGCAGGAATATCTTGATCACAAGAAGCTGTGAATCCTGATCAGCAGGACCCACATGAAGAGCCGTATAGGGACAGTCTTTCTTCCCCGGGGCTGGGACCCTTCTGGGACCAGGGTCTGTCGTTTTCCTGACGCCTTTGTGGAACCTCTTGACATTCACGTAGCAGGTGGGAACTTGATCCGCAATACATGCAGAGTCTGTGTTCTCTTCTTCTCCTTTCAGGTGATAAGGGTCCTCTAGCTGAGCCGATTTGCATAGGCTCTTCCTTGAAAGGTTCTACTGCAGAAGGGATAGGATTCATAGAAGAGGAAGTCGAGGAAGGAGTCTTTCCGTAATGCTTCTTCCTTTCGGCCCTTCGTTCCATAAGCCAATAATCAATCTGTAATACCAATGTGATTAGCTCCTGAAGTGTAGCTTGTCTGGCCATCCAGGCCAATTCCTCCTTCAGATCTTTGTGTAATCCTCTCCTAAAGATGGAGAATTGTGCACCCTCAGGCCAACCAGGCCAGCCTTTTCTTCGTAAAGTGGCTAATGTAGGTCATTAGATGCATTGATCCCTGACGGATGTCCAAGAGATCTTCACAGGCCATATAAACCACCTCGGTCTCTCAAAGGTCTTCCTCAGGAGGGTAATAAA
The DNA here is from genome assembly GCF_040938575.1 of Ambystoma mexicanum. Classification (NCBI taxonomy): domain Eukaryota; kingdom Metazoa; phylum Chordata; class Amphibia; order Caudata; family Ambystomatidae; genus Ambystoma; species Ambystoma mexicanum. Next base: position 692,145,251 of record NC_090926.1, on the reverse strand, counting down.
CTACCTGTAGTCCTGCAGAACTTGATTAAACAAAGTCACCAAAGGAGTAGCACAAGCCAATGCATTGCCAACCATGTTGGAGACCATAAAGCCCACTGAGCTCTGGTCAGTGGCAAAAGTGGAAGGACGGAAAGTAAAATGTATGATACAGGCATCTATACATTCTTTAACCCTTTTGGGTGATCCGTTGAATTTGCCTGAAGCTAATCCCATTGGTGGAAGATCCGAAGACAGATCTTCTCTGGCAGTGGCTAGCTGCCAAAGGACAGTGTTCTCTGCCTTAAGGTTTTGAACCTCCAGCGAAAGCCCCTAAAACAGCATTGATAAGTTCCTGTACTTGTTCAGCTGATGTCATCCTAGACTGTGTCTCTTGGTGTTGCAAACTGTCACTTTTTACAGCAATAGGGTCTTCTTCACCTGATTCCTCTTCAGTGTCGAATGAGGACGATTCTTCTAAGGGAAGAGGATTCTTCTTCTTCTTTCTTGTAGACCGGCGGTCTTTGACAGATGGGTTATAACTGCCGGAATGGATGGTACCCAATTAGACTCCAAGGAACAGAAATGAAGAAAAGAACAGGAGAATATTGAAAGTAGCAGGATATAGCGTGTAGAAGGGTGAGCAAGGGATAGCTTAAGGGCATGGAGAAAAGGCACCAACGAGGAGGAAGTCGAGCCGGTGGCTGTAGCAACAGAGACCAGAGGAGGATAGAAGGCAATAAGAATAAGACCAGGAACGAAGAAAAAACACAAAGGAAAACGGTGTCTTACCCAGAGAGGAGCAGAGCGGAGGTACAACACAGGGTGCTGACTAGAAGTCATGAATAAGAAAGCACGTCAGCCCCATCTTGGAAAAAAGACCAGAATGCGTCCTGGAGTTGACGTGAAGGCGCGATGGCCCTATAAGGGCGCCTAGACCAGTGGTTCCACCACGGGACTCGAGTGGTGACACTGTTGTCTTTTTTAACTGATATGTAGTTATCGACTGGTATTTAGCCTATATCTAAGCCTTCCCTTTCAGGCACATAGGGTAGATGAGGTGCACTGAGCTCAAGAGGTTTTACCAGGCTGTCAAAATGTGCTCAAGTCGGGGAACCAGGATTAAGCTCCATGCCACCTGACAGCAGTGACCAACGTAAGGCACTAAACCACATCTCCTCCATAGCAAATCTTCCTGGTTCATATAGAAAACGAGATACTTTCTAGCATGCCTTTACCTCTACAAGGCCGATAGGGCAGGGCTAGTGATGTGCTTGCATAATGTGACGAATCCTACGGATCCCTCACTGAACCCCTGCCTAAGGTCTCCTCCCAAGTGGCCAGGGAAAGGCAGACACTTCCTAATCCTGACCTTGGGGGAGGTGTACTGCGGCAGGATCACCAGGGTGGTGCGGAGATCCCATCGGATGAGACACAATATTTGTCCTTTGGAAGTTGCCAAAACAGGTAATGACTTATTGTCATTATGATCTATTGACTCACATATAAGATCTATGGCTCTGGGCACAAAAGCCATAAAGCCTCAACAAGCCTTAATAACAGAAAGACCAATCAAGGTACTTCAGGATAAAAATCCTCCTTACTCACAAAGGTATAATGGAAAGGAATTTAGAAATATTTCCTTAAATAAACTGTCTTCTTCTATAGGAGCGTATTCTAATGGTTTATCCTTAAATGATTCTAAGGGAAATAAATCTACCCTTAAAACCAAGAAATGATCTAAAAGAACTAATTTTGTTGTTGAGGACAACAAGTCCCATAATCCCATAAATACTGGGACGAGGAAGAGGACTGAAGAGTCATGCTGTAGTCGTCGTCAGGCAATTATGCTTAATTGCCCACACCTGAAGGAACCTGAGAGGCATAAAAGGCCCCCTCAGATGCAGGCAAGAGGGAGGAGCTGGAACCGTGGCTGGATTGTATGCAGTGGTAGTAGGGGCAGAAGGAAGAAGGCACAGTGTTTGCAATCCCGGCAGAAGCCGGAGAACCAAAGAGATGCCGGAACTCTGCTTGTCTTGTGAGGGTCTTGTTTCCCCCAAAACTCTGGTGTGCAGAGGCTGCACAGCAGAAGGTGTGCAGGCAGGCTGCCTTTCCCCATGTGAGCGTAATTGTAGAGATTTCGCAACAAGAAGCGTGTCAGGACTGTGGTAAGTAACTAACGTGAAGCAGTGTGTCTCGGGAGCGAGAAGGGCTCCCTAATTGAATGGCCGGACCAGAGACACTTTCAGCCAGGACGGGTGTGGCTCCCAAGTGAAGCCAGAAGTTGTAGAAGTTGTGAAACATGCAGAGAAAGGAACCCAGAAGCCGGTGAGTTGAACCTGGCGTTCTGATTCCTTGCAGGAGCACTGCCAGCAACAGTATCAGCTTAATAATCACCTGCGTAAGAGTAGAACCGAGGTGAAGTTGTTTGTTCAGTATTTAATAATGGGCTAAGCACTCGCATGTGATCGAGTAATTCTATTTCAGTCGCGTGAAGAGCAAATGCTACAAACAGCAATTGTTAAACTTTAAACTTTGGAAGCGTGAACTCTGAATCATTATTCACATGGACAACATTTGTTTATAAAGAGATGTCAAGTGTTTAAGAATTGTATTTAAATTTGGAGAGAGTAAGCATTGTCCAAGCCAAGAGTATTCCCCTTTTAAGACTGAAATCAGCCTTTCTCACAGCCAGAGAACAATCTAAACAATACCGTGAGCCCAATAGAAGTTCAGAATTGCCTAAGATACATGTGTGTAATCCTTACCCGAAACCAAGAGTGTGGCACCAAAGCTTCTGGATATTTATAGTAGCTAACAGTTGGCAGAGAGATGAAGGCAAAGTTGGGGACGAGAAACTTGCTACTTACAAATTGAAGTTAATACAATCTATGTTGCCAAAGACTGTATACGTAAGAGAGAAGTACATTCCAAAGGAAACTATAGTTGTGGTGGTACGTGGTTGCAGACAGACAATACAGGCAAGGAAGTGTGCCTTGCCTATTTGAAGGTGTTGAAGTACCTGAAAGTGAATCTTGTCTTAATTTGTCACAAAGTACTAAAGCTGTGGAGGTATATCTGGTTGTCAGTAGAGGTGTGACTTCAGTAGCAAATGAAGTGGAATACTATGAGACAAAGGAGTATGCTATCATGGTAAAAAAAACTATATTAGAAGTTGAAATAGTTCAAGTAGTAGTAGCAGTGCTGTGAAGACATCCTGACAAGGATACCTGTTGTGAATCCTCATTTTATAAATAGAGACTTGGTTAACAAAACTTTACATTGACATTGAAACATCAAGAACTGAATTGAGACGATTTTACCTACATGAATGTCCTTGTTTCATTTTGTTGAACATTGGAGCTGAATTTACCTTGAATCCTGGGGAAGGGAGTTCACCCAGGTTACTAAGAGGTTATTGAAAAACTGTAAATACCATTGTTGATGTTATGTGAATGTCATATGTTTTCTGTATGTATTTGATGTTTATGTGTGAGGGCCAGACATCGGGCCTTATTATGAGTCCGGCGGTAACCTGTCGGTTTTTCCAGCTCAGTTACCGCCGGACTCGTCTTACCATTCCGCCTCCGTGATTTCCGGAATTACTGGGGCATTACGACCCCGGTGTCCCGGGAATTCCGGAGGCGGAATTCGGTAAATCCCCATTCCCATTGAGTACCAGAGGACTCAATGGGAATGGGGACCATGGAAACACTGGCACCATCTCGTGATGGTGTCGGTGTTTCCAAGTCCGCCTGCAGGCGGGCGGTGTTAATCCCACCAGGTCAAACCTGGCGGTAATGACACCTCCGCCTGCAGGACTCGAGATCACCCGGTATGGAAACAACGGTGGCGGCGGGTTTACCGCCACTGTTGTGACTCGTAATGAGGCCCATCCTGTGTTAGTGTTTCCCTTTAGTTTTGTTAGGCAGGGAAATCCACATCAGAGTAGGGATAGTGAGGCATTTGATAACATTTATAATCTAATGGAATGGCATATTTTGAACAATCATCCAAAAGTTGTCTGCCTGACAGAATGTGTCCCACCCTTCCTAGCTTTTCTGTATAATCATACCACAACAGTGAGCGTTCATGAGTGCCAGCAAGTTGAAACCCTTCTGAGCAAATATGCAACCATTTTTTTGTAAAGGTTAGTTGGGTTTTAAATAGTACCAGCATGCAGTACCATGTGGTAAATTAATATGATTATATCACGGGGCACATGATCTGTAAGCATATAGGTTAATGGAATGTACATAGCAGCTATCTTTACAATTTTAAATCAATTCTGGCTCGCTTACGTGCCTTTTGTATAATCATATATTCTACTTACAAAGAGCTTTCAGAAAACAAAGACTCTAGTTTAAGTAGTATTACTACCTATGTTGATGGGTGGTTAACAAATCTGCATTTTCTGTTGCCATAGCAACCACTAGAAGGAACACTGCCTGTGTATGAATGTCCTAGTGATGCTGAAGAGTCTCTTTTCCTTGCAGAGTCCGGTGTGGCAAAGCTTGTGGAGCCAATGATCTGGGACTATGTTTCTGACCTTGATGCTAACAACAAAAGTAAGTATAGAAAGCACTGGCCCTGTTCTATTGAGAGGTAAGATTCCTGTAGCTGCAAAAGTTAGTATTTGCAAATTTAGCAGGCCTGACCGATTCAGAGGGCAGAAGCAAAACTTTGAGAATATTTCTTTTGTGGGGACGAGAGAGGGCATTAAATGCATGCAGTAATAGTATCCTCTAGAATCCAGAGAGTTGCTCTTGCCATTTCAGTGGTAGGCTCAGCAGTATGGATGACTTTGAAAATGTGATTTCCATTTATTTCTTGCCTGGTCTCAGACTTTCAGGCATTAATGGCGAGTGCCTTTCAGTTTTTATGCTGCCTTCGTTTTTAGAAATTATCAATTTAAGGTACAGTAATACTTGGATGCAAAGGCACTGCCACCAGTGCAAACGGGCGTGCAGTAATCTAGTTAATACAAATGTGCTCAAGTGAAAATATGTCTTATGGTGAAGGAACACAAAATGCTGATTTCATGCCAGGATGGGGTTTTGTCTGTACTGAAAGACTGGTGCACATCAGCGTGTTAACAGGATTTCTTAATTCAATACTTTATTGTAATCTATTTCCGGATCATAGTGATGCAGAAAGACCAATTTTTATGTTCATTTGTAGAGTGATTGCTCCATTACTTAATTGTTTCTAGGTGCTTTTGTCAGAGTCCAGGGGTGGTTCCTCTTGTGTTTTATTAGAACAGATGGTTCTAAGTTTTTCCCTGAAAGAGATATGGTGGGATCTTATGTCTTCTGCCAGTTGGTTTCAGTGACATACTGCAGTTGCAGTTAATTGTGTCTGTTAGGCAGAAACCTGTGCAGTTCCCTCTGGGACCACTGCAAAAGATTTAAGACTACAGGTGTTTGGCAGTAAACCCACTTGGTAGCAGTCTGTACCACACAGATTCACTTGGTAGCTGTGGCTGAGCAGTCAGACTTCCCTCAAGAAGAGTTAGGCAGTATACAGAGTATTCACAATAGGTAAAAAGAACACAGTAGAACAAGTAAACACTGACCAGAGCTTGGTGTAAAAGAGATATAATTATTTATTTAAAACCACATCTAGTAAAACACACAGGCACCAATGTTAAGCAGTTCAAAAACACGCTCACTAAAAGATATACACTCCCTTAAAAGAATATTAGACAAGTCTAAAGAAAAAGCCCCACTTATTTTCAGACAGCGGTGAGTGCTTAACGCAGATGGCACTCTAATAATTCGTTTTAAAAGGGAGAGAAAAGCAGAGTATAATTTGAAACAGATCCCAACACTTTCACAAAAACACAACAAGAGAGGAAGGCAAAGTAAAACCGTGAAGTTAGAGTTCAGAAGGCCGGATCCACTTTAAGAGGATCAGAACGAAATGTGTCCAAGGTCACACGGTTGAAGTGCACAAAAAGTCTTGAAAAGGTTCAGAAAGAGTTGGACCAAAGAAAGGGACAAGTTAGATGGTCAAGGCGGCCAGACCAGTCCAGAAGGTTAAGGGATTATTATTACCTTGTAGCAATCTTTAGAAAGGGAGGCCTGGCGGACACGGTACCTTAAAGTGGTGAGAATACTCCAGCGGGGGCAGTTGTTCCTGGCAGCGGATGCAAGTCGGTGCTTCGTCCGGGGGAAGAGAGGATCTCGTCGGGGAGGAAGGCAGGAGTCCGGTGCACTGCCAGGGAAGAAACCAGCCACGGAGTTCTCAGGTAAAAGGAGCGGTCCTTTTATTCGCGGTCCAGTGGTAAGTGGCTATCCGGTTGCCGGGGTGCTTGGCACGGGCAATTCGACCACAAGACGTCCTGGGATGCGAGGAAAAGAAGGTAAACTGGTTGTGCCCACCAGTCAGGGGAAGAAGCCTCTCTAGCCGGGAGATCTTCTCTGTCGTCGGGAAGTGGTGAGTCGGTTCCGCAGGGCTCCACCGGTGGTGTCGTCGTGGTAGGTCGGCTCAGCTTCTCCCTCGTCGGATTCTCAGGTCCTGTGGCGACTTCTGAAGTTCCAGTCCCCAAAGCCCTGCTTTTATGCAGCACACCCCCATTCACTCAGCCTAGCTGTCAATCAAACATGCTAAGTGGTGAGCCAGCCGGCTCACCACTTGGGCCAATCACACAAGAGTGCGACTTAAGTTACCAAGGTAGCTCAGTCCAGGGTGCCTAAACCCCCTCCCACACCCCCTGTGGTACCCAGACAGAGTGGCACCACTTTTGGAGGCTTCTGTGGAGAAGCCTGCCAAAAAGTGGAACAAAGGGCTGGACTTGGGTTGGAGTCACAGAAGAGAACACAAACGCCATTTTAGAATCGAGTCCTGGCAAAAAATACCAACCGGCGAATTAATATTAAATAAATAAACTGGCAGTATGTTCGAGGCTATGAGAATTAAATAATTAAAGTTGGTAGCCTCGAACAATGGGAAAATCCCATAGGGATATATTCGCGGTCGAATATAAAAAGTAGTATCCACTGCCACCAGCCAAAACTCGATCAGGGGTGACGGAGACGTGCCCCCTCGACTAACAGACCCCGGGGCAATCGAATTGCACCGACCAGTACGTCCACAATATGATGGTTTGTACCGGTTTCTGTTAATAATTTGGGACTAGTAAAGCCAATGGTGACTTTACATGCCCTGGGAGACAGTAATCAGTCCCAGGGTATGGAGTCTATGGTGCGCTGTCACTATGACACCCCAGTGTCACTGCACGGAGGGTGCTGTGTAACACACATAGTAAAAACACATGAGGCCCTATGAAGTAAAGGACCCATAGCCCATAAAACACATAAACAGTCAAAGGACCACCATAAATCATGTCCAAGAGTGGGAGAAAAAGTCTCACTCTTGGCAGGAGAAAAAAAAAACTCCAGAAATCCAGCAAAGCTGCTGGGGGACTCACTAGGTTAGGAAATTCAGCCTAAAGAGAGAATTCTCCCTAACAGTGTCCCCTTGGCTCTTGCATGCCGTTTTTGGATCAGCAGGCGGTTGGCCTGAGTGGAGCAGAGGGCCATTTTGTGTAGGTACTCTGAGATCTTTTCTCATAAATTGGTGGGGAATTAATTTCTTTCAGTTGGTTGGTGAATGATTTGCCTCTCCTCTGGTTCTATGTTATAATATCCTGAGAATAATAACCCAGGCTAAACTTGAAGCAGTAAAAATGAAGTACAGATTATTTATTTTGCATTGAATTTTATTTTAAGAGTAAAAATAAATAAAGACATTTTTAAAAGAAGAAAATAAAAAATAATTAATTGTATTATTTTACCTTGTTCCTGAAAAATAAATTATTTACAAATATATGTATTTGGTTTACAAATGTGCGTTTGCTTTTACTTTTAGATTTAAAGGTACCAGGGAAACTCCACCATTCTCCCTGCCCCCCGCTAAGCCCTTGAACCCATTATTTGCACTTACCTATTTCCAGCCTTGAGGACATACGTTCTGGGCACCCTCAAGCACCCCCTCTCAACTCCTCTCCCCTGCTCTAAAACATACTGATCCCAGCCAGGAGTTATATAAGTTTCGATCGATTTTACACATTTTCTTTACATATTAAATTTGGGATATTCTTGCTATTTTTAATTTAATTTGTACCTCAATCAGCCTCTCTCTTCCCTCTGCCCTCTTCAACTGATACAGAATAGGACTGCAAGACTTATCCTTGGTCTCATGCCCAGGGACCGCATCTCTCCAATTATAGAATCTCTCCACTGCCTCCCGGTGGCTTCAAGGATCACATTTAAGATCCTCTGAATCATCCACAAGACTTTCTGGGGCCTGAGACCGCGCTACATTCAACTTTCTCTCCCTAAATACAGTGGCGTAACACAAAATGGCAACAAATCACGGGTTGTGCCACACTCTGGGATGGCCTAGATTATCACGCTTGCACAATACAAACATACGTGCTGCTGAAGGTGTATGCCACACAATGTACTAGAAGAAAGATATAAATATGTATTTTAATGCAATATACTTATTAAACAATTAGAAAGGTGGATAGATTGATCATCAGTTCACCAGGAATTGTGCTCTAATTAAAAAAATTACATCAATTTTATTATAAACAATGTCTAAAAACACCAATCAAACGTGAACAATTCAATTATAAACGCATACAAAAACTATAAAAATAGTCTCTGATTTTTCTTCGTAATGAAAAAAACTTAAAGAAAAATAGATAAGTAAGAAAAGTAAGAAAATAACTCCCATTCTCAATGGAAATAACAGATATTAAGATGTAATCTTTTCCTTGTATAGTTAATTATACATGGTAAGGCTAAACATGTTTCTGTTCACTATAAAACTAAGGAACATTCATCAGGAGAAATAATTGTGGTCACAATGACCAAAACAAAGATCCAGTTGTCTCTTCCCTTTCAAATGCTATTTTAGCATTGATTCTTGTGAGCTGTTGATAGAAAAGAAGGTGTCCAGTCATAATATCGAAAAAAAAATTTCGAATGTCAAAAAAGTCGAATCAAAAATGTCGAAAAAAAAAATGTCGAATTATTTTTTTTTTCGATATTTTTGTTTGGGCTCTAGTTTATATTTAAAAAAAAGGTAAAAACAAAAAAAAAAAAAAAAAAACGGGGGTTGGGGGGGGAACCCCCCCATTTCGAAAAAAAAACGTCATAAAAAATAAATTCGACATTATTTTTTTCGACATTTTTTTTTCGACTTTTTGACTTTCGAAATTTTTGATTTCGAAATTATGTCTATAAACCAGAAAAGAACACATAATAGTGTGCGCTATTAATGCTCTATTTACTGTTGTAAGTCATAGTTGACTATTAGACTAGTATCAGATATATTGTTACCTGAGTATAGTAGGTGGGTATGGTCATAAAGAAGACGTCCAGATAATTATTGGAAACCTTCGCTGAATGGCTTTCAATTAGTTCACTCCAACAGTAGCATCTATAAAGATATGATAGTTCCAGTAGTCGAAGTGTACAAAAAGAAGTAGTGGAGCTATGTTCCCTACTGGTCTGCACCGCTCCCTGCAAACCCCATGGCCACACCCCCTCCTGTGCACAATATAAACCCCCAAATGCATGCGCCTGCAGTTTAAGGGAATGTTCAGTGTACTGCACTGAAAGTGCAAGTTCCAACTGCTTCCTACACTTTTATTTTAAAACAAAACCGTTCCGGAACGGTTTCTTTTTAAAATAAAAGTATAGGAATGGTAAAACTTAATTAAAAGAAGTAGAGGAGCACCGCTCCAGAACACACTCGCCCACTTCGACCACTGGATAGTTATGTATTCAGACCGATTGTGTTTCACCTGAATCAATGGTTTTTGGAAAAAAAGGTCCTTGCTGACATTGAAAAATTTGAAAAAAACAATATGTAAAAATGTAAACAAAAATGAAAGAGAAGCCCTGAAAACACTTATTGATAATGAGAACATCATAATAAAAAAAGAGCAGACAAGGGAAGAGGCATAGTTATACTTAACAAATAGATTACGTTGATGAATGCCAGAGTCAACTACAAAAAACTCACAGTGGATCCTTCCAAAGAATTATTAAAACTTATATAATCTAAAGTCACCAAAGCAAAAAACAAAGGATGGATTAGTAAACAATAATCAAAATTTCTTATCAACATGGATTTGTCTATACCAACGTTTTACTGTTTACCCAAAATACATAAAACCTTGAATAATCCTCCTGGTAGACCTGTAGTTGCCAGCATCAATTCCGTGCTTGAGCCACTCTCAAAGTTTACATATCATTATCTCAAGGGCCATGTCAAAAAGATGACGTCCTATCTAAAAGATACTAAGGAAGCTATAAAAAAAGTTTTAATATTTGAACTATAACCCTGAAGTTAACTACCTAATAGGTCTAGATATAATCTCATTATATACAAATATTCCCCAACATGAAACATTAAGTACTGTGGAAGAAATACTTCTTACCAGGACAGATAACGATCCAGTCCCTACTTAGTTTATAATGTGGTGTGTTGAACTCTCACTAACTAAAAATTATTTCGAATTCCATGGTGATTTTTTTCCAGCAGGTAGTGGGTACAGCGATGGGAGCCACAATGGCACCCAGCCTGGCTAATCTCTATGTTGAGATGTTTGAAAGCGTCATATCTATGTAACTAACCCTTTCAACCAATGTATTAAGATGTGGGCCAGATACATAGATGATATTCTACTAATCTGGACAGGCACAATGGAAAATGCTAAAGAATTTTTAAATTGGTTAAACCAACTAAACCATAATTTGAAATTTACAATGACGATAAAGAAACTATCAACTTCCTAGATTGAACCATCTATCATGAAGAAGGGAAACTACTAAAACCATATCATAAAATTACAGATTGAAACCATTTGTTACATTATCAAAGTCACCATATCAAACATCTCAAAGACAATGGGCCTCATTACAAGTGCTGCGGTCCGGAATTAACGCAGCCGGTATAACCATACCGGCACCGTTTCCGCGTCCGCCTAATAATGACCTGCGAACCCGGAAATAGCACCACCTCCAACCGCCACCCCGGAGTTAAAGCTCCCGTAAACTCCGCCTGCATGGAAACTCCTCCGTTGCCGGCAATACGAAACACCGCGAGCATCACAACTAGTGCAGACATGGAAACACCGACAACAAAATGGCGGTAAAACCGTGATCACGGTGGCGGTACCGTCGCCACAGCGAACATGACGTTAAACTGTGCCTGGTGTCCTGAATCAGGCCACAGGTGCACCAAATCAGCCCAGCTGGACCCAGCAGGCCACTGGGTGCGTACAAAAGGGCCACACCCAGCCCAACTCAAAACAGAACCATGCAGGCAGCAGCTCTAGTAGCATTGGGACTGGGCCTACTCAACCAACAGGCAGCACTGCACATGATGGCAGTAATGTTGCAGAGGAGGAGGAGGAGGAGGAGGAGGCGTAGGCGGCAACCAGCTAACCCTGTACCCACGGCAAACCCCATTGTCCAGCCGGCAGCACCCCGCAGGCAGCCTGCAATACCACACACCAGGGCCTCACCCTGGAACCTCACCCCAGGACAGATCCACACATTATACCGGCTGGAGCGTCCAACAATCCTGTACATCACTGGCCTGATATCGGACGACATCAGCAGCCACATACACCCCCACCGCCACCCCCCCCCCCCCTGAAGGTTGTGTCTGTACTGCACTTTCTTGGCACCGGTACCTATCAACACACAGTCGGTGAGCTGCACGGCCTATCACAACCCTGTTTCTCAATAATCCTGGTTCAGGTACTGGATGCCCTGTTGAGCCATGTGTCTGAACAGATTGCCCTACCCCGTACCCTCCCCCAGGTGATTGCCACCAAGTTGGCCTTCCATGCCATAGCAGGCATGCCAAATTGCATAGGTGCACTCGACTGCACCCACATTGAGCTGACAGTACCACGTGCAATTGAAATGGTGTTCCGCAATAGGAAACAGTACCACTCACTGAATGTACAGATGGTATGTGATGCGACGCTAGTGATTACACGTTGCTGTGCACGTTTCCCGGGCTCAACCCATGACTCAATGGTACTGCGGAATTCAACATTGCCACGGTACATGGAACGCTATGCTGGACAAAGCACATGGCTATTAGGTGAGTACAGCTGCCAATGCTCTGGACCTGTGTAAGTGGGGTGTTTGTGTGTGACCAGGGCAATGACCTACGTGAGTGGGCTGCTGCGACTGCACATGCATCACCCCCCGCCCATCCGCTGAATAGAGAGCAGAACCCAAACTTCACAAAGCAACACATGACAGGTAGCCACAGTGTGGCCGTACACACCCTGCCACCTGACACACACAACTTGAACTCCCGCTGGCACACACACCTGGAGCCACAGCAAACCCCCCCTCATAATATGCAACACAGCACTCACAATGCACATGATGGCTGTACATGAGACGTCCTGCATCTACTATATCATCACTGTGGAGTGACCCTGCCATGTGTGCACATCACTGCACAATGCCATACTCACAAGCCACATGCACACCAATGCATTGGTCAATGTCCAGCTGCCAACCCCCACTATGATGGCCATAGAAGATTAACACCCATCAGTGAAAACACTGCATGACACATACGCATGAATGAACAATGACACAAGATGGCACTGCATCTGATGAAGACATGATACTACCAACATGTCTCCCACATCTACATCTCATGTAGGAGATTCCGGATATGCACTCACGCCATGGCTGATGACGCCTGTACGGAAGCCAAGGAACAGGCATGAGAATGCGTACAACAGGGCACATGTCCGCACAGGTGGCATGATTGAGAGGACATTTGGACTACTGAAGGCCCGGTTCCGCTGTTTAAGCAGATCTGGCGGATCACTGCTGTACAGTCCAGTGAAGACGGGTAAAATTACGCTCGTTTGTGCCATGCTGCACAATCTGTGTCAGCGCCGGAACATTCCAATGCCCCCAGACGGAGATGATGAAGATGGGGATGGTGACGGAGATGGGGATGGGGATGGGATGGCACAAGCACCTCCTGGGGGTCCACTAGATGGACAACGAGCACGGCATGCACTGATTCGCATTTACTTTTGAGAGACAGCACATCCACAGCATTTCAGGGATATGGTGATGCCACTAAATGAATAAAGGGCATTTCCGTGACCAAATTGCAATTGTCCCTACGGGTCGGCCATGTGTTTTCAGGCATGGATCTGTCGATCGTAGAAAAATGTCCTATGGACCTTACCCGACTTTTCGTCCACTAAACAAACGATAAATCAGGCTGCTGTGTGCCGACATTAGGTGATAATCCTATCACTTGCCCCATCGCCCTGGCTGACCTGCTTTTGCAGCACTAAATCATATCCCCCGCCCCTGAGCCTGACATCAACAAAGCATTTATATTCCCCGCCTCTCTCCGTGACGTTACTGGGCTGCGTAGCCAAATGCGCCCAGTCGACTTCTACGCGACTTCACACAGAACCCGTAAAACAACACAGATCATCTCACAACACAGCGCACCACAATTTGGAATATGAAACTGTGGTTTAAAAGCAAACAGCAAGATTGTACAATTGGTAAAGTACATTTATTTGACATCAAATGTTTAGAGAATATTCAGCGATTCGCATTTGTCTTTGCTCTAGATCCGCAAAAGTTCATCTTGAGTCACGCGCTGTTCCTTTGCTGTACACAGGGTGTTGGTTTACGATAAAAGAAGCACTATGGTCGCACTGATAATCGCAAGGCTGTTCCAACAACGAGCCACTACACCACCGTAGCGGTTGGTATGGTGCTTCTAGCTGATAGTACCGCATAAGGGCATATTGGTCCTTGCCGATCGTCCCATAAAATGGTCAGGGTGGTGAAGTTGTTGACATGGAGCTGCACCTGGCAGCTGAAGAACCCGTCGGCCGGGGTCTGGAAATTATGGCATTGACAGTGTGGAAGGATGTACCTGTATTAAAAACATAAATTAGTCTCTCCAGCCGATCTTCATTAAAATTATTCATTTTATTTATTGTGCCTGAAACTATTTGCTAGCGAGGATAGTGCAACGGAGTATGTTACGTTATTCCCACTAACCCACCCCCTCTCCTCCGCCTTTTTTAGAGCCGCCTGAGCACCAGGGGACCACTTCGGCATTGATAGTGCGCAGTACAAAATTCCACGTTGAACGAACAAGTACAACTTAACCGGCCTTTAATGCTACGCTATTGTTAATATATTCCAGTATAAAATCATCTAAAGGGTTACTTACATTAGATTTGCATTTTCCATTGTCTAGGCGTAATGCAGTCCCTAAATACCACTCCGTCTGTACCAACGATCTTTCTTATAGCGAACAAACATAAAAATCGGTCTTGTTTCTGAAATTTCATCCTTATCATCTCTTACGTTATTGCACCCCTCCTTCAAAAGAAGTCTTTAGGCACGGTGCCGGTCTGTCAAGGTCAAAAAACAATAGAACCTTATACTGCGAGTCGTGGGCCACTCCGGCCCGCAAGCAATAAATCGAAGCAGCTGACCTTCACTGTGAACGTGCATACATTCTTACTTTGCAACATTCTGTGTAAAGCCATGCCTGAGAACTTGAATTTTACACTCCATCTTTGTATATTGTCCGCGTGCTTTGCAGCCCTAGAGAACCATAAATATGGAGATAATTGTCTATTCATGTAAAAGTGAGATTTATCGTTTGTTTAGTGGACGAAAGGTCGGGTAAGGTCCATAGCAAATTTTACTACGATGGACTGATTAATGTTTAAAAACACATTGCCGACCCGAAGGGACAATAAAAATGTAGGACCGGAAATACCATTTAATTGTACTGCATATGAAATGACAGATGTCCACTCAGTATAGTACTTTTCAAAGGTGTTGTATTTTCGATAAACCAGGTAAGGAAGTGCATTGGGTAGGTAAGCTGTACACCATGCCCACCCACCACCCAAACGTACCCACCCACCACCCAAACGTACCCACCCCCCTACACCCATGGTGTCCCCAAATGTCATGTTGACTGGCATCCCCACGTGCCACTATTTGCGGGGGCGCTTATGCGGTGCCGTGTCCTTGCTGGCGGCTGCAGTCACCCGACTAGAACGCCTCCGTGTCCTGGCAGTGGCAGAGCTGGATGGGGTGGTGCTGGCTGAGGTGACTGTCGGTGTGACTGTGGGCAAGCGCCCTTGAAACGCCTGCTGGGCTACCAGCATTGACTGAGCAATGCTGGATTGCACACTGTTCCATTCCCTGACATGGCGTGCCAGGGTGACAATGGTGGCCGCAAATCGTCCAATCGACCTGGAGAGCCGCCGCACCGACGTAGCATTGCTCTCACGCTGCAGCCTGGCCTCCTCCCGCTGATGCACGGCCTCCTCACACTGCAGCCTGGCCTCCTCCAGCTGACTTTCCACCAGCTGCATCAGGGTGGCCTGTTGTTGCTCAAAGTGCTGCAAGCGTGTACTGAGCTCAGCCATGGAGGAAGTTGGGGAGCGCATGTGGCTGTGCAGTTCTTGGGGGCTGAACTGTAGGCCATGGATGGGTGACACCTCATCCATGTTGTCCCCCTCACCCTGGTGTACTGCTTCGGCCTGCATGGCCGGGGCACTTCCATCACTTGATGCAGCCTCCTCAGCTGTGCAGATGGGCTGCGAATCATCATCCCGGGCTAGGGTGGGTGCCTGCATGGGGATGGTGGCGTATGATAGTGTGCCTGATGTAGCCGGTGTGCCTGATGTAGCCGGTGTGCCTGATGCAGCCGGTGCCTGTGTCTGTGTGCTTGATGCACTCAGGTGTGTATGTGTCTGCTTCCAGTCAGGCACGCACTGTGTGCATTTCCAAGGTTCATGCTTTGGGGATGTGTTGTCATCTGGCCAGTCAGTGGGTCCATTGGGTCACTCCTGCCCTGTTGGGGATGGGGGGGGGGGGCATTGTGAGTGGGTCCATTGGGTCACTCCTGCCCTGTTGGGGGGTGAGGGGTATTGTGAGTGGGTCCATTGGGTCACTCCTACCCTGTGGGGGGGGCATTGTGAGTGGGTCCATTGGGTCACTCCTGCCCTGTTGGGGGGCGGAGGGGGCCATTGTGAGTGGGTCCATTGGGTCACTCCCATTCACACTTATGGCTTTGTACTATGTGCACTTACCAGCATGTGCAGGTGGGCTTACTCCTGCCTCTGCCTCTCCTATGCCGTGGATGCCTTCGAGGTGCATGACACTGCTGCAGCGCTCCTCCCACGGTTGCAACTTGAGAGGGGATGCAGGGCCTCCGCCAGTGCTGTGTTGGCGGTGTGCAGTCATGAGGTTGCGCACCCGGAGCCTGAGGTCATCCCATCTCTTATGGCAGTCCTTCACAGAGCGTGTGGTAACACCGACCTCTGTGCACTTGCGTGCTGCCTCCGCCCACACCTCCTTGCACCGTTGCTGAGTATTGCGCCGCTGATCTGCACTGAAGAGCATTTCCGCATGCTCAACAATGTGGTCCACCAGGACTGTGAGCTCAGCCTCACTAAAGCACGGCTTTCGCTATCTGCGTGCTGGTATCCTGGATGCCATTCGATGAGTTGTCAGTCTCAGGGAGGTAATCTGACTTGTGGTGACTGAGGATGGCAGTGGATTGTGCTTTATATAATGGCCGCCTCTCTGTTTCCGCTTCCGGTGTTGGTGTTTCCGCTTCCGGTGTTTCTGTGTCGGCGGGGGCAGACACGGGTTTAGCACCGTTTTTTGTGGCGTAAAGTCCATGTCCGTGGGTGTTTACATGACGGCGGTGACTCAGTTTCTGCCTCGGTGTGTTGCGCGCGACCCAAGTGCCGTAATTGGCCCTTCTTTCCGCAACCTTGCGGTCGCGGAAGTGGAGTAACCGTCATCACGGAATCACCGGATTCCACCACGGCCGACTCGTAATGAGGCCCAATCTGTTGTTTGGCCAATTTTTAAGGGTAAAAAGAAACAGCAGCAAAAAAAGTCTTATCAAAAAGAGGCGAACACCCTAATAGCCAAATTAAGAAAGAGAGGCTATACCAAAATAATTGGTGATAAAGGCAGCAAATAGAACCAATAAAAATTATAGAGAATCTCTATTAGAAGACTGCATAAAAACGCCTAAAGACAACAGAATAGTATGCGTTAATACCTTTACCAACCACAGTCTAGCGATACGAAAAATTATTCAAAAACACTGGAAACCTTTATAACACAGTGACCCCAAAGCTGCCTTTACCAATGTTCACATGTAAAACATCTACATCAATGGGTAATCTCGTGAGCAGCAGCAAGCTACAAAATATAAAAATGGCAAGCAGAAAACATCACAGCACTCTGGGGAATAGACCCTATTAAGGGACACTACCCGTGTGGCAATTGTGGAGTGTGCAAAATGACAACAAGAACCAAAGAAGTAGATATAGGCATCAGCAAAAATTGGTTACAAACGAATGTTTCCAACTGTAATACAGACCACGCAGTGTATAGGATCAAATGTCCCTGTAGACTTATTTATATAGGAAAAACTAACAGAAAGATCAAAACGCGTATAATAGAGCACAGGAGTTGCTTACAAAATAAATTACTCCAAGCACCGATGGTGAAGAAGCATTTCATGGAAGGAAATCATGGCCATGAAAAATTCAGTTGGACAGTACAGCTAGTGGTGAAAGGAGATAATCAAATTGCGAAAAACAACAAGCTTTTTGAAAAAGAATAACAATTTATTTACAGAATAAAAAGTGACACAAAAGGGTTGAATGAGGCCCGTCGAATGGCATAAGATAAAATGATTTCGGGAGTTGCTATTCTAAGTAACAAGATTATATATATCGTTCAGAAGTTTTAACTTACAGAGATGATTGTGGATTAATCATTGCATCTCTGAGAACAATATAATAAAAAAATAAAAACAATACAGCAAGACTTATCCTTGGCCTCAAGTCGTTGGATCGTATCTCTCCAGCCCTGAAATCTCTCCACTGGCTCCCAGTGGTTGCAAGGATCAAGTTCAAGACCCTTTGCATTGTCCACAAGGCTTTCTGGGGTCTGGCCCACACTACAAGCAGAGAGTGGTGGGGTAGATCTCTCTCCTCTGCAGGTGCCTCCCTCTGGAATGGCCTTCCTGCCCCTCTCAAACTTGAGCGGACCACCTAAAGTTCGAGAAGCAGCTCATAAGTTTCTTTTCTCCTCTGCTTTCTCTCCCTCCCCTGCTGACCTACCTGCCTGCTTACCGACTGGTTGTTTGGCTACCCTCAGAGTCTAACTGAGTCCAGGCTCTTTCTTGATCAGTCACCATTGCACTGCCTCCAGGCCTACCACGCACTTAGGGGTTGTAACTGTAACCCTACAGTCCCTTGTTCTCCTTGCACTACCCAGAGCCGCGCTGCCCTGGCTGCACTTAGTCAGAGCATTACTGCCCTGTTTTCCCCTCGCCTCTTCCTTGCACTTCTCGTTCTCGCACTTGCACGATCTGAATGACACAAGGCCTAGTAGGATCGTTTGTCTTGTCCTCCCTCTATCTTCCCTCCCTTGTCGCGCCTAGAAACACTTGTGTACAGGCATGTTATAAATGACTGATATCATATCATATAGCATCTTATCACAGATGCCCAGAAAAATATAGAATGCCGCAGTAAGAAACGGTTCGATTGGCAGCACCCAAATTCCAGTCTAGCCTGGTAATTACACTTAGCAGCACTGCTTTATCAGAAATGTGCAGTTAAAATAAGTCATACCAAACTGAGAAATGACTAGACTGGCTGCACCAAAATTCCTCTTTGGCCACTAATACCACATATCATGCCTGCTTAGCCTGGACATGGACAACCATTATGATTCATTGCACAATCCCACCCCCACACATCCCCTCTCCCCTCACGCCCTACCCCAACCTCCAAAATCATCTCCTTGGCCCTGAATTACCTTCACGTCCCTCTTCCTTGTCCCAGCGCTTACGTTTGAGGCTCCTTGCTAGGTAAGTAATGGGATGAGGAAGAGTGGGACTAGGAGTGATGAAGATTACAGATAGCTGTCAGGCATTACCTCCATGTACCTCTACCTCATCCCAATACTTGTGTATGAGGCAGAGTGCCTCATAAACAAGTAGTGCCTCATACACATGTACAGGGACGAGGAAGAATAGGGCTAGGAGTAATGATGATTACCAATAAGTAATCAAGGCATTAAACACAAGTAGTGGCGTAACACCATTGAGTTGACTGGGCTTCAGCAGTCCCCCGCTGACATTTTGGGCTATGTTGACTCAACCTGGCTGACCTTCAGAGCAATTGCCGGACACAACAGGACACATATGTTAAACGGCACCTAGGTTTCACTGTTAACAAGGGCCCAGCAATTACTAACGTACAACATTTCACTGTTAGTACCTGCATTCAACTGCCACATTTTTTAGGCAATTTAAATCGTGATGTGGGTTTAGTACTTGCATGCCAGGGGAGTGATTGGAAGGGTAGAGAGGGAACAGGAGACTGCTCATTCTCACAGCAGTCCATAAGTGGGTGCTTTCAGACTTAAAGGAGAGAGTTAACTGCTTGTAACATTGAAGATGTACTAAAATAGTTTCTTTAAAAAGCATAAAGAAGTTAGATGCCCCCACACAAATATGTGTGTTCCTCCCCCAACGCCTGTGAAGTTAGCACCTCTCCCAACATTTGAAGGATTAGCCACCCCAAAATGTAGGTTTTCTTGGGCCCCTGTACATAAGCACACACCCCATTCACCATATACACACACGCGCACACAGCCATCCACACATTTAAGTGTGCACCCTTTCACCATACAGGCACACCGAGGCAGCCATCCATACATTTAAGTGTGCAACCTTTCACCATACAGGTACACACACCCAGGCACCAACCCATACATTTAAGTGTGCACCCTTTCACCATACACTCGATCAGGCAGCCATCTATGCATTTAAGTGTGCACCCTTTCACTGTACACGCACACCCAGCCACCTACACACTTAAGTGTACACCCTTTCACCATACACTCACACACGCACACGTCATGGTGTTGAGGGGATTCCTATTACTTGAATAAGAAATTGTTTCTTTTTGAAGTCACTCTAACGTTGTAAAGAAATTCTTTCCATTAAGGACCGAACCATAACGGAAATTATTTCTTTATGAAGGTAGAGTGACTTCAAAAAGAAACTATTTCTTTTTTAAGTCATAGGGCTCCCCCTTCCTCGTGACATGGAGGTGGGAGGAGCCCTCAGACTTCTGTTACAGAAAAAATTTCTTTATGAATGCAGAGTGAATTCAAAAAGAAAATTTTTTAAAACATATTTCTTTTTGAAAAAATATTTTTTTTCATTTTTTTCTCCAAGTGAGGCCCCCTCCCAGGAAATGTGCTAGCGGGGCACCCCGCACCGCGGGAGCTGCGGGGGCCCCCGTTACGCCAGTGCCTAAATACCTCCCTGCTAGAATCCTTCGGTCCTCTAGCTTCAACTCACTGCAGGTCAGACGCAGACAGTGGGGGTAGATCTTTCCTCGGCAGAAGCCTCCCTCTGGAATGGCCTCCCTGTCCCTCTCAGACTTGAGCCGGATCTCCTTAAGTTCTGGAATCTTCTCAAGACCTTTCTTTTCTCCTCTTCCTGCCCTCTCCCCCTTCCTTGCTAATACCCCCCCTGCTGCTGCTACAACTGACTGCCTGGTTCCTTCTGAGTCATACAGGGATCAGGCTCTCTCTCTACCATTCTGCCTCAGTACCCCCTTGCAGCACTTGCCATCGGGCACTCTCCGCTGACTGGACTACTGAGTCTGGTCCACCCCCTCCTCCTCGCACTAATTACCCTTATCCCGTCCCCTACACACTTGCCCTCAGGCCCCCCCATGGAGATACCCTCCCAGCACTTACCCTGCTCCTGGGGCCCTCTCTCCCTAAAGTCCCTCCTCCCCCTAGCTTCCCCCTGCACTTCCTGTTTGCTGTATTTGCACGATCCTAATGTCACATCTCCTAGTAGGACCGTTTTATTGTTATTATCCTCCTATGTTGCCTCCTCCCCCTTGCTTTGTGGCACCTGGAAATACTTTCTAATGTATAGGCGCCTTACAAATGTTCAATAAATAAAATAAAATAAATACCTTAGCTGCTTTACTGCATACCTTTCCTTAAGCAAAAGATGAATTTACATATGGCATTCTAAGTTTTTGGAGCCTTTTGCTAGGTGTGAATGTCTCTCTAGCAGATATTACAATAGTTAATTCTTGAGTTTACAATTGCTCCTATAACAAAAAGGTTGTTTTCTGGAGATATGCAGGGTAGGATATCTCTGAGAAGTTCCATTTGAAAAATGCTGATTTGACCACAACCCCAACTGTAAATTAATGTTGAGGTTGTCTTCCCAGACTAAGTTTAGGTTGCCCACCTTGGTTTATATTGGGTCTATTTCTGACAAAAAGGTGAGTGGGAGCACGATGATGAGCTTTCTTTGGGTGGGGTGTTCAAAGACTTAGGATTTCATTTTTCGCACCATTGAGATGGAGGCTGATTTGCCTCCTCTAATGTTCTAGGGCTCTGGGAATGTTTGACACAATTGTGAGTTGGGCTGCTTGTCCCATGAATCTTATGTGGATTTGTATGTCATCGGCATAGAGGGGAATTGGAGTTGAAGTTTGCACAGTAGGTCAATGAGTGGTTTGTCATTATTGTTGAATAATAGGTGGTATAGCTCCCTGGTTCTTATCTCTCCATGAGATTGAATTTAGACTATAAAATACAAAAGACTTGGACAACCTCAGTCCTGAAAGTGAGAATTGGTCCACACAATCTAGGCAGTTTAGGTAGTTGGCGTACCAACAATTTAAGCCAAAAACATTTAGAGAGCAAGTGCTGTCAAAACCGATGGGCAGCATACGCAGTGCAGTCCGAATCGGTGCAAGGAAAGTCCAGTGCACAAAAGCCTGAATTCAAGGCTGGGAGTTGGAACTCTGGAGTTGGAGTCAACCTCAAACAGCCACACGATGAGGCATCAGCAGGCCATGCCCCTGGTGACCGAAAGGCTGCACACACACATAAAACTAAGCACAAACATCACCACGAGGGAAGTCACACCAAAGGCATTGCATTAATCTGATTAATCTATTGAGTTGTGTTCCGTGAGAAAAGAAAGGGGACTATTTGTATCCACAAGTCTCCTTTCTTGTTCCGTTGTTGAGGCTGGCAGGGGTTGAAATATTTTTCTCCCTTGTTTGTGATTTCAGCATCTGAGCATCCATAATTGAAATATTTAATTTGTGACGGCTTAAGTCATTGATTACAGGAGCCCCGCTCCTGGGTTCGGGAGCGGACTGAAGTGATATATGATTTGATGTAGCATTTATAACGCGGCTGTACACAAGTGTTTTTAGGTGCAACAAGACAAGGAGGGCGGACAAAATAACGATCTTACTAGGCCTTGTGTCATTCAGATCGTGCCTATGTGGGAAAGAGGGAAAGGGAGAAGTGCCCGGGGGAGGGAAAAGGGGGAAGTGCAGTTAACTCACAAGTGCAGCCAGCGGGTAGCTCATAAGTGCAGAGAGAAGGCACTGCAGGGGTGCAGATACAAACCCTTAAGTGCTGGAGATCCTGGAGGCAGTGCAAGGGCAACTGGACATGCAAGAGCCTGAGCCTGAGTTCAGAAGGTGACCAGTGCGTGGAGCAGTCGGGTGCATTAGCAGGGGAGAGGAAGATGGAAAGCAGAAATGAAAAGGAAGGCCTTGAGTTTCTTCCAGAGCCAGAGGTGGTTCTGCTCAAGTTTGAGAGCGGCAGTGAGGCTGTTCCACATGGAGGTCCCAGCCGAGGAGATAGATATGCCATCAACTCTCTGCTTGGAGAAGCATCTGACCCTCAGAGTTGGAGGTGGATGAGCACAGAGCTGGAGAGGCAAGATGTTTTGGAAGAAAAAGTTGGCAGTAGAGTGGTGCCAGGCCCCAGAAAGCCTTGTGGACAATGCACAGGGTCTTTAAGTTGATCCTTGTTGCAGTCACGGGGAGCCAGTAAAGAGATTTCAGAGCTTGAGAGATACGATCCCTGAGCTTGAGGTCAAGGACAAGTCTTGCAGTTCTGTTCTGGATAACGTGTAACGGTCGAAAGGGTAGAGGCAGGAAGATTTAGAATGAGGCTGTTGCAATAGTCCAGCCTAGAAAGGACCAGAGCTCTCGAGACAGTGAGCTTCTGGGGGAAAGTGAGAAAAGGAAGAATACCTCTGAGGAGGTGCAGCTGATTGTTCGACTTCTTCGAAACGTCAGAGATGTGAGGAGAGAAGGGGAGGGTGGAGTCGAAGATGACACCAAGGTTCTTTGCCTCACAGGAAGGAGCAGGAAGAGGGCCTAGTGTGGGCAGCCAGAGAGAGAGAGAGGGAAGGAGGGAGCGGGTGTCCCAATGAGGATGATCTCAGTCTTACTGGCATTAAGGCAGAGATCATTGTTGGCACACCATTCCTGAATTGCGACAGTCTGGTATGAGAGAAGAAGCAGAGGTGGCTGAGGAGAGCCTGAAAGAGAGTGTAGTGTCATCCGCCTAACATTGAAAATTTGAGCAGAAAGTAGCGATGCGGTGGGCAAGAGGTGCTTGGTAGTGGTTCCACAAGTGCTGGTGGAAAATGCCGGTGTCCAGTCATAATGTCGAATACAATAATATCGAAAGTCAAAATGTCGAAAATAAAAATGTCGAATTACAAAAATGTCGCATTTTTTCGATTTTTTTTCGAATTAATGTTTAAATAAATAATTAATTAATTATATTTTATAAAACATATATTTTTTAAATGGTTAAAGGTATATCCATGGTGAGTGGGGGGGATGGGGAGGAGGGGGGGGTTTGGGTAGGGGTTTGGGATGTTTTTTTTTTTAATAATTAATTATTTAATTAATGTTTTATTAAATACTTTTTTAAAAAAATTAAAGGTATATCCATGGGGGGTGTTGGGGGGGATGGGGAGGAGTGGAGGGTTGGGGTAGGGGTTTGGGATGGGGGGTTGGGGGGGGACCCCCCCAATAAAAAACGTTAGTATATGTGATATTTTACAGTTATTTTAACATTGGTTTTTCGATTTTTTTTCGACATTTTATTTTCGAATTAATGACTTTTTCTATTATATGTATGTGTTTTCGACATTTTTGAATTCGACATTTTTTTTTCGACATTTTTGTAATTCGACATTATTTTTTCGATATTATGACTATAAACTGAAAATGCCTTGTGTCAGTGCTGGTGCCCGCAGTGGGTAAAACATCCTGTGATCTTTTATGCTGGCGTAATAACTAAAGGGACTTTTGCTGTTTTTTTCCCTTTCATATTTAGCGCCTTCTTATTAGGACAGGGGAAGGGGGAGGAGGAGGAGGAGTAAGGGAGTAGCTCATGACTTCACCATAAGGATCTGTTGAAGGAGGCACATGCGACTCAGATCACATGGCCATATGTATATCTTTGTCTGTCCCCTCTATAGGCACCAGCCTCGACTTAGTTGTACCTCCCGTAGGGGATGAGGGCTGGATTGTTGGGCCGGTATTAAGTTCATTTGAACCATTTATACAGCCTCCTTTTGGTGGTTTGCTCCTTAAATCATACTTTCAAAGATAATGAATTGGGAATCACTGCTCCACTGTGACTCCTCCAGCTGCCAGAAACTGCACACTTGTGCACACTCTCCGCACGGCACTCTGCACTCCAAGAGTCCTTAACAGAAGACACCATCTATCGCTATCTATTCGAGAGAACGGTCTGTGTAGAAACTGTAGCACAAAGTCACAAGTGGTCCGCCTCACTGCCGACAACTGCACACTCATGCACACACTCCGTGCCATATTACTTTTCTTTCTTTTTGTATTCTCTAAATCTTGGGCTGGAGTCTTCCCAAACTTTAAGATTAGAGCCTCTTTCCGTTTTTCAAAATCTTTTTTGCCGGCCTTAGACATTTCCATAATGTCACTGCAGCAAGACTGTAGTAGTCTGCTGAGCAACCAATCAATCTTATCAGGCTCTCCTACTTCTTGTACATCACAAGCATCTTCAAAAGCAGTCAGCCAATCAATAAGATCATTTATCTCATACATACTTAACAGAGCCACTCCCAGAATTTCTGGAGGAGCCAACTTCAACTGGTGTTCTCTGTATTTCTGTTTTTTCTATCCTGTCAATCTCCAGCTCAGCCATGTTAAACTCCAACACCCTTTCTGTGACCCTAAGCTTCTCCTTCTTTAACTCAAACATGGCCTCAGTTTCTGAGGTTGACATAGAAACATGAGAAGACCCCTCTTCCTATTCCTCTGCATTTTCAATGGTGTCAGTAACTACACGCAAATTGCTACTGCTGGGACCTGCTACGGCATCCACTGCCAAGAACAAGGCCATTGAGTGAGGTCGAAAGGCCTCTCCTAAAGCATATCTGGTGTTTTGGAATGATTCCCCATGTTTTGGCCCATAGTTCCAGGTCCTGCAGCACCAATCCGCCAAAGATCTTGCCATCAGCATCCAAGAGAGAGATCGGACGATAGTTCGAAGGGGCCAATCGATCTCCCTTCTTTTATATCGGAATAATAATCGATTTACTCCAATATTCCAGTATTTGTTGTGTGGCTATTATTCTACCAAACAGGGCTATTAAAACCCGAGTTCAGAGTTAGATTTAAGTCTCTCGTTACTTAGCCCATTTGGTCCTGGGGCTCTCGAAGAGAAGGATTATTTTATTAGAGAAATAACCGCTTCTTGAGATATGCTCAGATGTCATTCTCTCTGTATTATGATTTTAGGATTACACATTTTGTTCCATATTTAATAAGATTAGGCAACTGTTATTTATAGCCTATTAATTTCAAATCACAGGGCTCTGTGTAAATAGAATGATAGTACTACACCAGTGAACAACACTGGGGTACCTAAAACCTTCTCCTCACCGCTGAGCACAAACTTGTTAAGATGGATTACTAGAATATGGCACGGTGAACAGATTTATAGGAGGCCACTCTAGTTATAGTGAACATGGAATTCTTGAGAGGTTAGCCAAAACCCAACCAAGGTAGACGTGGAGAGCAGTCAAGGCTATTCTCAGGAGATTGAGTGGGGTCATGGGTCCTCAATGAGTCCACACAATATAATACACAATAATGCAATTTAGACAGTAATGTTTAAAAATACAAATATTTATTCTAGGCCTTTACACACACAAATAAGTGAAACTAGCAGGTGATATTACTGCCCAATATTCAATAATACACATCTATACATTCACCAGAGATTCTTAAAATGCATTCAAGGGGAAGCCACCAGGGGCGTGTGGGTGCAGGTTGCCTGATCCTGTAGCTCCAGACCGCCGAGTGAAAAGAAAAGAGGATCTGAGCCCCCCCATCTCAACCCCCAATTGAGGTAATTTTCATAGTGCCCTGCAGAGGAAGATCTGGAGCCCCAGTGGGAGCAGTTGGGGTGGCTAGCGAGAGCGACCCCAGAGATACCCCTCCAGAAGCGGAGCCGGGAGACAGCAGGGCCTCGAGCCACACAAGAGCTCCGAAAGGAGCTGCTTGGACGTCGCAGCTCAGAAGGCCGTACAGGGCGAGGAGCTGGGAGTCTGCGGTCAGGTGGAAACGGGAACCATTTGATTGGTGCTGTCCCCGGTGGGGGCGAGTACAAGAGTGCAGCAGTCGGGTCCCCCTGGACCTTCGTCCCCACCCTCTGGATCCAGCGGTGTTGGAGGTCTCGTGTAGTATCGGGAGCCTCCGAGGTAGGTGGGCCTGGGGGGTGATGTGGCAACAAAGAGCTTCATCTATAGCTCTGGCCCCCCCGGACTTGGCCCTCCATGACTTTTGGCGCCACCAGTGAGCGCAGGGGATCCCATGCTGGACACAGTCCGCAGGTCCCAGGAGAGGAGCTGAGTTCCCTGTGAACCGCGAGTGGTGGAGTTGACCGTGCGATTTTCACAGGCTCCATGAACGAGGAAGGGGGCTGAGGCCTGTGCATCAGTGGGCTACCAAAGGACGTGTGACCCTCAAAAAGGGTCCACAGGATGGAACGTCGGGGGTCTGCAGGAGCACAATATTGGGAGTGGTACTGCTCGCCCCAATCGCTAAGAGGGTGGCGTGGTCCATCTGTACTGCCAAGCCCTTGGCAGTTTGTGAATGTGGTGTGTCTAACGCAGGCGGGGCAAGGCGGATGTGCATCCATGCCCCCACCAGTCGGATTCAGCATGGACTCCTCTACCCCCTCACCTGTCTGAGCCTTCCAAACTCTGCGCAGAGACAGGTATATACCTGGGAGGCTTCTCCGAATTTCGCTCACAGAGGGCATTAGAGGGGCCAGACGTGGCCCTGTGTCTAAGGTGGCAAAGAGTGGTTGGAGGCAGTCATTGGATTATTTGCTGCTTCATTCAGTCTGAGCTGGAAGGAGTACCTTCATCAGTTTCTCTTTGCCAGCCAGCCAGCACCTAAGTCAATTTAAAAAATATATTTTTCTTTTTATTGAATTTAGCCCATAATTCGACTTTTTACAAATAATTAAGAGAACATGCATAAAATCACAACAAATCAATAAACTACAAACATAAAATCTTGCAAATAAATCTTTTCCCATTACATTCAGATAATTCATAATGTAATAAAACCCAATTCATTTAATAATCCTAGTACTTTCAGAGTTGAGAAGGTTTTGTGGCCTGCAGACACTCCACCAAAAGTCTTTTGTGTCCAACCAGTCAATATTACTTACAAACCGTGAAAAGGGCTTTATTCTCAAGGACCTTTTTGCCCGACAATCTGCCAATAGATGTCTGAGACCTTGAGTCTGAAATTCCCCACAGAGATTACAGTTCCCCTCCTGCAACTGTTCTTTCTTAGGAATTGACAGGATTTCTTTTGTGTTGGACACCCATTGGGCCAGGCTTTTACAAAACCGACCTTGTCCAGGTGGATTATTCTCACCATTACTAAATGTTACAGATTGGCGGGCAAGGACCCTCCTGAAGGGTTGTGAGCGCATTCCAAAAGGGGCGTGGCTACTACCACAGCCCTGCAGTGGGGAGTTCCTATTAGGAATATTTGTGACGCAGCGACATGGGCTTCTAGCCACACCTTTGTCAAATATTACTCCCTGGATACGTTCCATGGTCAAGATATGGCCTTTTGTAAAGCGGTTCTTTATTCAGCCATCTGATTGGGTATTATACATTCTTTTCCCTCCTCCATTTTCTGGTACTGATTTGGGAGTCTGTCAAACTAACTAACTCACTAACTAAATAGTTTCTTATATAGCGCAACTCTCACACAAAGGTCTCAGGGCGCTCACATAGACAAAGACAACAAGAAACAAATACATAAATGCAGGTAGGGGAATACGTTGGAGGACACAATCCATTCCAAGAACAAGTTACTTACCAACTGGTAATGTTCTTTCAACTGGATGTTCCTCCAACGTATTCCACATCACCCTCCCAGTTTGCCTTTCTGGAGAATTTCCTATGCTGTTGCAGCTTACGTTCCCTCAAAGCTATATGCAGTCAAGCAGGCATTGTGTACGAGCATGTCACACGTTATGGAGTAAAAAACATAAACTGAGGCTATGGGCACTGTGCGTCCTATTCATAACATCCGGTGACGTCGCCCTCGTCGGAGGCCTTCGAGGGACATCGACCCGACGCCACCGACCCAGGACACCCTCTGCCGAAAAATTTCCGAAGTAACACAGCTGTGGACATTACATATCAAGATGTGGAATACGTTGGAGGAACATCCAGTCAAAAGAACTTTACCAGTTGGTAAGTAACGTGTTCTACGGCAAAGAGACCTTTTTGGCAGATCCCTTTGAAGACTCTGCCTTGAGAAGTTCCTGACTTCCTGACAAGACTGTTTCTGCGTGCACAGAGCAGTCAAAGTGTGCTGTGCTTGAGTTATCTGCCTTGTCCTGTGCTAAAAACGTGGGGAAGGGAGACCAATGGCCTAAACATCTTTGTTTATCATTTTGTGAACACTTTTTTCTTTTTCATGAACTACACCCCACACTATTTGTTGTTTAGAATTAGGCAGTGGCCATAGTTTTTTTTTTAGTGCAGGCCATCTTTCTTTGACATGACACCACGAAGACAGCATTCTCTTTATTCTGATGGTAGAAGCTTACTCCCATCTTAGATTTAGGTTTAGATTAGGCGTTTTCCTCACCCATACAAAAGTTCAATAAACACCCTTGAACTGTGATCACTTGTCTGTCTTACTGTTGCCACCATGGTTTAATTACAGTGGTCAATGTACTTGTGATTTTTTTCTAGGATAGCAAATAATGTATGTTCAACACATAATGTTACTCAACACCCCATTGTAATACTTGAAGCCTTTTCCATGGCAAATTTAGCAGCAGCTAAAGCTTGTTCACGAGGGAAATGCCCTTTGATAACTGGATTTAAAATCCCACTGTAGTAAGCCAATGGTTTGTGTCCATGTCCTAATGTCATTTTCTGTGTGAGGACTGCTGTCATGACTTCTCCATTCGAATGAGAATATAGGTCAAATTCCTCATGATAATCTGGAATTCCTAACACGGGCTGTACTGATTGCCTTTTTTAATTCTTCAAATCCTTCAGTCATTTCATCTGTCCATGTTATTTTACTTTTGTCTAACTCTGCTACTTTAAGTCCCTTTAAAAGTGATCGAATATATGTACTGTAATCGAAAACCCAGGCCTTCCAATAGTTACAAATAAGCCTAAAATCTGTTTTATTTCCCTGTCTGTTTTAGGTTCTGAAGTCTTCATGATTGCTACTGCTCTTTCAGGTGTCTCTTTTCTCCCTTCTTGATTGATTAACTGTCCTATATACAGGACCTCTTCCTGACCATATTGTAGCTTTTCCTTGTCTACCTTTTATCCTTTTTATGATAGTATGGTCATAAGTCAAACTGAATCTTTTCTACACCTTTCTCCTGTCTCTCTGCACATTAAAATGTTATCCAAGTATTGAATTATTTCACTTTCGAGCTGCACTTTACCCAAATCAATCTGAAGGACTCTGTTTTAAAGATTGAGGGGGACTCCCAGTACCCTTGGGGCAAACAAGTATGTTTCAGGCAGATATTTCTATACGAAATGAAGTCAACTATTGTGAATCCTCATTGAGGGGAATTGAGAAGATAAATCTATAACTGTAAAATATCTGTCCTTTGATGGGATATTACATAATATTGTAGCCGGATTTGCAACTAAAGGAATTTCTGCTTCGAAAATATTGGTTAGGGGGCAGAGATCCTAAATAAATCTCCATGAGCCCCTCTAAAGACTGGAGGGGGTTATCTGTACTGCTGCTCTCTATATGGCAGAGTAGAAGCACAGAGCACCCCAGGCAAGATTCTCTATTTTGTAACGTTGGACGAGCAGTCAAGGCTTAAGCTCTCAGGAGGTCATGCAGGCTGGTTCTTAAGTACAGTGTAGTCCCCAAGCCCCCACAAAGGAATGTCCACACACTATGTTAGTGATAACACCGCTCTTTATATAAATAAGGTTCAAGTTGTATACACATACAATAACACACTTTGTGCTCAGGCAATTCTATAACGATAAATGTACAATTTCTATGTTGGTACCACAATTACTCTTTGACTCCATTAAAATACACCAACTGCTGACAGTTTCAAATGGCATACAAATCAATAGCAAAAGCTATCAACCAAGTTGGTTAAAAATTGGCAGAATACTGGGCCCCTACCCCTAGGCACAGTTCTGTATGAGGATCCCCCCACACCTGGGCAACCTGTAAATAATATAATAAACAAGCCCAGTCCATATATTGTTTAGCAGAGTCTTATTTCCTTCTATAAAGGTTTTACTACCCCAATGTACCTGGTTGAGCAGAGTTCGACGTCGGGTCGTTGACGGATCCTTTAAGGCAGGAGCCACAGAACGCTGATATCCCTCGAAGAAGAGGGTGAACAATGGCGTTGAGGCAGCAGCTTCGATCCTGGCGGTGCTCGTCGACGATCGGTCATGGACGTCCTGCGAAGATGAGGCGTGCGGTGCACCTCGATGACGATAGTTAATTGCCACAAAGAGTCAATGAAGAACATAGGCCCAGCAAGGTCGTCAGTGTTAGGAAGAATTCTCCAGAATGGCTAATTTCCCTTACCTACTCAGCAGCTTAACTGGATTTCTAGGATTTATTTTTTTCACTTGGTAAGAGCGTGAGCCTTTTTTCCCACTCTAACATGTGTTTTGCTGTGTGTGTTTTACATTTTTTGTGTTCATAGACTGTGGACCCTCACCTACTCCACATGCATCATCTTTTTATTGTGTGTTACACAGCACCTTCAGTGCAGTGACACAGGGTTGCCTTTTAGACTTCCCAAACTTAGACTCCATTTTCTGGGACTGACTACGGTCTCCCAGAACATGTAAAGTTGCCATTGACTTTATTAGTCTTTTAAAACCACAGACCCAGTACACACCATCTTCCATGGAGTACTGGAAAGGGCTAATAGTTATCCCCTTTTGTCTGTTTCTCTTGGAGCCTTGTTTTGCTCCCTTTTCATCAAGACTTGGCTGGTGGCAGTGGTAACTACCCTATTTTTCCTACCGCTGTTATTTTAAATAACCTTGGTATTGTTTTAGGCTATCTTGGTAGCCTCGAACGTAAACCCGCTTAACCATATTATTTTTAATATTGTTCCGGCTGGGTTTATTCGCCATTTTTTGTTGAAAATGTCTTTCTCGCCAAACCAGGTTTTGTTCCTTTGTTCACCGTCTTTTCGTCGGCTTCTACTAGTCCTCCTTAGGCACCTGTATGTGTGGGGGGGACAGGATGTGAGGGAGGGGTTTAGGACTCCCTGCATAGTGTCTCCTTGGAGAGCCATGTCGCACTCTGAATTGATTGGCTTTGGTGACTGTCCCGACAGCCACCCTGCTGTGTGATTGACAGCCAGGCTGTGTGAATGGGGGAACACTGCATACAAGCAGGTCTCTGGGCCTGGAAAGGCAGAGTCGCCACTGGAACGAAAGAACTGACTAGGAGCTGAGGGAAGAGGGCCCCTACCCTGCTGCAGGTCCGAATCCTCAAACTCCAATGACAGAAAAGATCCTCCAGGAATCTTCTTCCCCTGAGCTGGTGGGACCAACCAGTTCACCCAAACTGCAAGCCAGGACTACCTCCTCTGTTCGAATTCGCTGTACAGAGGTAGAGTGGGCCGGATAGCCAGGAAGGTCGGACCCTGCTTGGGTTTTAAGTAGCGCACCTTTTATTCGCTGCTTTGCTCTGCTGCTGGTTTCTTCCCTGGGTAGTGCAGGACCCTCCAGTCTTCCTACTTTGTGTCAGTTCGACAGTCGCTTCAGGAACTGTGAGCCTGCAGGAACTACCAGGAACGTCCGCCTCAGCTACAGCTTCTTCTCCATTGAAAGGTACTGTTCAAATCCGGTTGTTCGTTTTGTTCAGCCGCGGTGAACGTGTGTGAAACGTTTCTCCAATCCGAGGGCTTGTCCTTCTCTATCATTTAAACTAACTTTTCTGTCGACCAACTTCGTCTGGAACTCTTGGCAAAGACTTAACCGCAAACTACCCTGAACTGTGTGATCTTGAGCAAAAGACTTTTGTCCCATTGACTTTGGCCCTAAGCCTATTTGATTTGATTCCATCACTGTAGTTCCTTTTTCTAGATTGCCATGCTTACTTATTTGTTGGTGCGGCTCAATTTTTGCCTAACTTTGACTTTCCCTCCATTTTTAATTAACAGAGTGCCATTTTGCTCCCACTTCATTTTGTGAGCTTAACTTATCTGGAGACTATTGGGAGTGTGATTTTTGAACTGCTTTACTTTAGTGAAATGTTATATACCTGATGAGTAAATAAATATATATTCTTTTACTTGGAAACCTTGAGTCAATGTTTGCCTGAATCATAGTAATTGCTGTCCTTTATGTAACTATTGATACTGCTCACTTGCTCTTCAGATAAGTCTGGCTGCTCAGCCATTGCTACCACTTTTACTGTGTAGTACAGGCTTGTACCAAAGGTGAATTTGTGCTGCCACTTGTAGTCTTAATTGTTTGTGGTGTTCCCGAAGGGTACTGCATATAATTCTGCCTAACAGTCGGCATTTGGCGTCGGCGATCAGGACTCTACTGCGGCTGGCTTTTGGATCTTCATCTGCGTTTTTGAGGACTTCGGGTGGCGGTAAGCCCACCAGGTTCGGCGGCGACCTTGACTTTCTGCGGCGGGACAAATCGGTCGACGGTGATGAGCAAGGGAGTCCTTGATTCAAAGTGTTCATTGGCAGTGGAGTGTTGCGGCTCGGTCGACAAGATTACAGCGGTCCTCCGAATCTCGGTTGGCGGTCGTCGATGGCCTCGACGTCCTGATGCTTCACTTCAGATTCCTCAGCAGTTTCCGTCTCCAGGCGGCAGCCTTTCGATGACTGACTTCCAGGGAGCCTTGGTGAAGGTTAGCTGGTGCATGAGGGTCCCTCGTAACTCGGGAAGTGGTCTCCTAGCTAGGTCCTCTCTTGGATCAGTTTCTTGAATGCACAGAAGCTTTCAGATTGCGTCGAAGGGAAACAGGGCTGTCTCAGTCTTTGTGTCACATACTAGAAACCAGACACCCATAACAGGAACTGTATATTGGTCACACACTCCATTGCCCCAGGACCCACCACAAGGGTGTACCCACAACATAGTCACTGGGAACGCTCCTGCCAGTCTGGCCTGGACTTCCCCACAATACCATATTTGGAACTTCCACCCAACAACCAGTCAGTGGAAGGGACAGAGTCAGGGCTTCCCAGGACTTTGGGAAAACAAGGTAACAGGCAATAGAAAGCAAAAGGCCACAGGGGCCATCTTGTCTCCTATCCGGAACCAATGGATTCCAATGGCAAGGCCTGGGTACACCAAAATGGAGGATACTCAGAGCACATGTCAAATTCAGCATGGTGCTGTTACCGGCCCATACCCTGCTCTGTCGGTCACACACTGGTGCCCAAAAACATACATTAGGGGTATAGGGTTGGACCCCCACCCATAGGTACCCTAAGGGTATTCCCAAGGGTCTGTTCAACACAACCAAAAAGAGGAAGAGCTGCACTACCAAGAGTCCCACATGGACTCCTGTGCAGAAAATAAAAACACAGAACACACATGATAAAAGGAGTACAGGACAAGGGCATGGAGGCCCTGTTCCTCCAATTAATTTTCAGCCGTGTACTCAGATGACACCAATATTCCTTGTTCCATTAAAGCAGAAATAGTCTCGAATATACCTTCATCCGCTTCTCTGGACATGGGATATTGTTTTGCTCATGGCAAAATTGCTCCTGGTTTAAGCTTGATTTTACAAAACTACTAAAACCAACCGAGTGAAAGGTTTTGTGAATACCAACTGTGAAAGAGATGAAAGGAAGGCTAACCTGGAGCCAGGCAAAATCCCAGGGTGAATTAATTTAAGGTGTGAGTTTAAACAAGCTTTTGCCAGGCCCAGAGAGGGCTAGAGAAAACTGTTGGTTTCTTAAAAGTGACAGATTTGATTGAGAAGAGCCTTTTTTGAATATTGATCTGATTGAAAGCAGTTTTGTGCAATTCCCGGATAAAAAAAAATGAACTGTTTAACCTGAGAAAACCAGCATTGGCAAGCGCCATAAGGATACAAAGAACTGTGTAACTTGAGAGAATAAGCAGTGGCAAGAACCCTTGGACTAGGTGAAAGTGTAACAAGTGACTGGTGGCAAAACAAATAGTGATAAAGCACCACGAGGATGTGAAAAAAGAAGTCCAGCACCAATGTGAAGCTGAAGCAATGGCAATGTGCCTATCAAGAAGAAGCAAGTAAGGTGTTTCGGTTGTGCGACCTGTAATAGGTGGACTGTGTGGTCCGACAACTGCACCTAGACCGAGTACACCCACCTAAGGAAAAGCCACTTAAGTCACGCACAAGCTTGAGATTGAATGAAGGAAAACGTGTGTGATCTGAAATTAAGGAACTGAACTTTATGAAATTGATGAAATAACAAAGCCAGAACAGCTGGAAGTATCCCAAGGAATTGTGTTGGTTTGGAAAGTTGAGAGACTTGAAAGCTTGGGGAAGGTGAACCCCCATTTCCAACCAAGAGCTGGAATAAGCTCTGAACTTTTATTTGACCACTTCTCATTTTGAGACTGACATCCCTACACATCGTATATAATTAGATGTGAGGGCAAGTATAGGTTTTGGACACAAACAGACATTTGCTTTGGACTTCCTGGCACATACTATCATTTGTTTTTTTTAGGTTGGGAAATCCCACCTTAGCATAGGGCAAGTTCAGCCTTTTTCCAAACCTCTTTTTGCTTTAATAAAGGTTTCTAGCCCAAACTTTATTCAGTTGTCTGTGTCTACTTCATTATGCCTTCACAATACGCAGTGGAGGTGAGTGTGTATGTTGCGTTTGGTAACAGCTGGTGAGCATATGGTTTGCATGGTTGCTGTGCTGTGCATATGGTTGGCGTGTAAGGCTCATATATCAATATAAGACTTATTTTGTAAGCCTCCCCCCTTAAAGATGAGATTTGAATTCCCTTTTTTACTTAAAGCACACTAAATGTATTGTGTTACTTGGTTT
This sequence comes from Ambystoma mexicanum, assembly GCF_040938575.1. Classification (NCBI taxonomy): domain Eukaryota; kingdom Metazoa; phylum Chordata; class Amphibia; order Caudata; family Ambystomatidae; genus Ambystoma; species Ambystoma mexicanum. The sequence goes on along the minus strand of NC_090926.1, from coordinate 692,109,726 downwards.
GCTCATAAAATTACAATTGGCCTATTTATGACTTTGCCGGTGCAGTAAATCCATCAATACCACTTGCTTTTGGTGTCAATGGATTTACTGCCACTTTTACTGCAGTGCCAAACTCTAATGGTCTTATAGATGGAGGTTTTTCCTTCCCTTTACCCTCACCACCAAAAATTGCGGAATTACTGCAAACTGAGTTTGTACTTGCAGTAATGTTCCCCAAAATCCCAGTCGAGTTTTATGATGCATACTCTTTTCAATTTTCTTTTCAATTTGGCAGTCCTAATTGGTCAAGAAAACAGCAGAAAGTCTGGGTGTCAATAAAAGCTAAAAATGAACTTGTATTCCATCTAGGTAAAATATTAGCAACACTGCCCACCTTTCCACCATTTCGATACAGCTTAATCCTGGGCATAAAAACAGATCCTCTTTAAGACATTTACGTTTGGTGGGGCAAACCAGGTGCCCAAGGCTGTACCCCTGATCTGGTGGTACTACACATTGCCAAATACGAAAAATACATTTCTTGAGGATAAATTCTAGCATATAAGTGTGGGGCCGCAAGGCTGAATGAGTGTACTTGCAAACAGAACTTTTAAACATTTAGACCATCTACATGATGTATTAATTTACATTTCGATGCAACATCTATTGTCAAAATGAGATCATCTTCCTCTCTGGAAATATCACAAATATGGTTGATTGCATCACTTAGATCCTTGATATATGAGGATAATTCAGTAATTTGGCCATTGAGATAATGATCTATTAATCTAGATGCTTCTTTAAGTGCACCTATCAAGCTCACTATTGGATGTCCTGGTCGTCAAGTCAGATGCATGTACTTTGGCATTAGGTAGAACGTCAGAGTTCTTGGAAATCTTACAAGGTGGTATTGTTTTTCTTCATAGGCTAGTAAGCCAAGTGCACACCAATACGCCAGTGTTATTCTGAAAATGTAGATATTAACTTTTATTCAAGTAGGTAAAGGCAATACCGGCTGCATTACCAATGTTTTGCTACACCTTAATCATGGGCATAACAAAATACCCTCTGCTTTAAAACATTCAGAAGTGCGCTCGAAGTGTGCTGTTCCTTACGCTGCCTCAGAATGCTGACGTGTGCTGTTTGTTGGCTCAGCGGCTCGCGGCAGCTACACTTCGCTACGAAGATAGAGTGGCCCCCTGCTTTAGAGCATAGTCTTAGTACAGTCTTATTGTCAACCTTTTTGTAGCCGATATTTTGCCCGTTTAAAGGTCTCTTCATCCACTAAGTATTTCCCTAGCTTTTGCGTCTCCCTGTGGCCATCTGGCAACTGAAACCGAAATTTAAACTATTTAGCCCCAGCTCTCACTCGCTCTCAGCACATGCTCTGGCTTCTACGTTGTTTTTCGCCACGCCTCTGGTTGCTGGATGTGCAGTGCTGTACAGTAGGATCCGTAAACTGCGAAGAAGCAACCAGTGGTGAAAGCGAGTGGAAGTGGGCGAGTGCGTGTGAAGTCACCTCTACCTCCCTACCACTTGGTAACTTAACAACTAGAAAAAACAACCCAGCTCTGTCACGCCCGCGAAATTATAATATAACACCACTATCGTTCATACTGCGGCATTAAACCTGTATGGGGAGTGTCATGTGTACGCCGTTAACCACATTAGCCTTTTTGAGTGTTGTTCGAACTTGTGTCTCTAAGGATTGAGCTTGGAACAGCTAGCAAGTGGCCTAACCTGCTATAGTCCTAACTACTCTATAGTTAGTGTAGTATGGACTTCCAACCTCACTCGCAGCATATAGACAGTGGCTTGCCACTCGGGAAAGACGCAGAAGAGTGTAAGACAAAGCGGCGCTGTACACAAGTATGTCCTACTAAAATCATCTCTCATCATGAAAATCAAGTTATTACTAAAAATGACTAACTATTACCAGAACATTCCTAAACTGAATCCTGAGGGCATGGAGTATGCTGCTCAAGAAGTGACTAAAGAACTCCAGATTTCGTTAAGCAGTCTAGAAACAAAATGAGTACATACCCTTATCATGCCCACGCCTGACAGTGACCTGGTCCCTTGTCCAATAGAAAAGGATCCTGCTATGCAAGACCCTGTAAACCCACGCTCACCACCACTTACTGGTAAGCCAATATACACCTCATCAATACTGGCTTGTCCAATTCATCCCTGGCTTCTAAAACAGAATCGAATGTGGTGCAAACTCATGCTTTGGTAACCCTACAGACGAGTGTTCTGATCCACATCCTTCCTATTCCCATGTCCAGTTTGCATCTTGTCTCCCCATCATCTTTGGATCTTAGCCTGCCCATTGATGAGACAGGCCCAGAATTTCTCGGACCCCTGCTTGATTGTTCTATTCCACCTCTGCGCATATTCGAAAATGAAAAGAATGCCTCTCTTAAAGTAGAACCTAGTTCGGGTACTGAAGTTGTTGAAGGCGGCGCCATTTTTGACAAATGTGCCCCAACTAATCTATCTCTGGACTGTCATGGCCCTGTGACCGTTGCACTTAATCGCCCCCTTACGGGTCACACTCTGGGTAGGACTTGTCCGCCTCCTTTTCCAGTCCTCGCTGGCAGTAAACTGGTAACTGCCCCCCCCCACTCTTCTCCCCCTCGCTCTGATCGTATCACAAGCACTAGTAGCATGTCATCTGGCGAAATGTTCCAAGCATTTGAATGCTTGCTTTCAACACTTATTGAAAAGATTGAAAATAAAATACTTGCAATCACTTTTGCTCCATAAGAGCATTAAGCGTGGAAGAAAACATGTTCAGGATCAGTGGACGAATACTGACACATTTAGACTCTGTTCACTGACTAAGGGTCCGATTCATGGAATGATTTGCGCAGAAAATAGGGGGCTTGCGTGTGAAATTGCGCGCAAGCGCCCGTTTGTTGATTCATCGAACACAATGCGTGGGGCTTACCAGGGACTTGCGAGCAATTCGCGCCTGTCCAACACGTCACTGTGACACGACAAACACCTTGCGCTCCAAGCGAAGGCCCGCCCGGGCCTGCGCAGTCACCTAAAAAGGGAGCGGAACGCGTGGAATGGGCAACAAGCGAAAATATGGGTGTAACGAGGGAAGTACCACAGTAAAATCCTTGCAACGCCCATACGCGCCCTAAAATCCTGTATTCATGTAATTGAACAGGGCTCGCCGGGATGCGGAAAAATACATGCAAATCATGAAACATGTCCACCACAGTATAGCTGGCAGAAACATCAATGCGCACAAAAACAAATGCATAAAAAGCATGTGCGATCAAACAACGCACGTATATGGCTACGATGAATGTATTGTTACCCACCCTGTGCTCCCAAGCACTGAGCCCCTTGGAAAAGGTGCTCAATGTACTGAATTCTTTGGCCACTGGGTCATTTCAGCGGACAACTGCCATAGTTGGGGGCATTTCACAGCCCACGCAGTCACGCTGCCTACACCAGGTGTTGGCAATAATGACTACACACCCCTCAGTCCGCGGGCAAATCTACATACCCAGAACACCTGCAGAAAGGCAGGCCCTGGTTCAGGACTTTTATGGGGTGGTGCACTTCCCTAAAGTGATTGCCGCCATCGATTGCACCCATGTGGCTCTACATCCACCTAGGGCTATAGAGCACATATATCGCAATCGCAAGCACTGGCATTCCATCAACATGCAGGTTGTATGTGATGCCAAGGGCATCATTACTTCTGTATATGCGAACTATCCAGGGTCCACCCATGATAGATTCATATTCAGGATGTCACCCCTACACTGGGCCCTGGAAGCTGGGAGGCATGGCAACACATGGTTCATTGGTGAGTATAAATACCCCTGCACATGCATGCATGTTACACACAGACAAATGCACAGCAATGCCAAACATTTCCACCTCTACAGGGGACAGTGCCTACCCACTGAGCACCTACATGATGACGCCAATACGGAACCCTGCCACACCGCCCCAGGTGTAAGATTCAACACAGCCCATATTACAACTTCGGAGCGCACATTCGGAGTGCTGAAGTCATGTTTCCGCTCCCTTTACCACTCTGGTGGTGAGTTGCTATATACACCACCACTAGTGTGCAGGATCATTGTGGCAGCATGTGTCCTGCACAATGTTGCAACACAGCGTGGCGTACCGGTAGACATGGTGGTGCCCCCACATCCCCAACCACATGCAAGCCGCTTGCGCATGGCAGGTTAAAGGGCACATGGCGAAGCTGCCCATACCCAGTTTGTGGCTATATTTGTCACCTAAAATCCAACCCCTGTGGAGTGCACACAGCCCTGGCACATTCCAGGTGCCATTCAATGATGACAAATAGCCAATCATCTGAGCCCACCAAACCAAACTGAGAATGTGTCCTGTCAGGGGTTTTGACCCATGTTCGAGTTATTATGCTGCAACATTTGGGGCTGTGGGCTCAGAAAATCCAAGATGGCTGAAAAAGCCCACATTTGTTACCCGAACCAAAAAGGCCAATAAGGCAAAAAGGGCCTTGCTTAAGGACCCCTTAAAACAGATTAAGGCAATCAGGAGTGTCATCACGCCTTATCACAAGAACTCCAAGTATTCTGTTTGGGAACACTTGGAGCTCTTTGAGCAAATGATGGAGACTTTCCATTTGAAGGACAGCAGTAGCTGCATCCAGTACGTCAAATGGACATTCTCCCCAGAATACTCCAGTTTCTTTGCGGGGCTGGAGGACCAAAATCATTCAAGATGGTCCACCTATAGGGCGGCCATCTTGAAACATTTTTCTGTTCATAGAAATCCTCAAGAGGCTCGCAAGGCAGCCTACAATTTGCAATGTGGGGAGGATCAGGCCCCACAAGAAATGGTCCCATGCCATGGGTAAGGCATGGGAAAACGTATTAACAAATTCCTTACTGTCGGTGCGCACCCTTTTGGTAGTCTGCGCAAAAGCACGCTTTAACGCAGACTACCAAAAGGGTGCGCACCGACAGTAAGGAATTTGTTAATACGTTTTCCCATGCCTTACCCAAATACATAATGACCCAGCTCGTGAGAGATTTTCACGAGAAAAGATCTTTAGACTGGGTCATTGAGCAAGCCACCCGCATCTATGAGGTGCAGAAACCGGTGGAAAATAAGAATCAGCCCAAAAACCCCAAAACCAACAGCACCCCTGTTGGCAGAGGTAAAAGTTGCCCCCGTTTTAGATTTGGAGATGGGGGGGGGGGCCTAAAAACCTGCCTGCACCAAATAATTCTAAGCCCAGAAGGCCTTCGGGCCAGTCACAGACAGGGAGTCAAGGAGGTAGTCCCACAAATGGGGTCCCGCACTCCCCTGATTATGTAAGTCCCCATTACAAGGGAAACCGACCCATCCTGGGTTATGTGTGGACTCATCCAGCCCAAGGAGGGGATCCAGCCAAGCAACTGACCCAGGGAACTTCCCTCCTAACTTCCCACAGGAGGGCAGAAATTCCCCAAACACTGGGCAGAATTATTTCCCCAGGTATCCACCCAATTTCCAACCCCAAAACCATCCATCCTTCTTTCCCCAATTCCCTGAGCCCAGACAACCTAATCCGGGAGAGGGGAGGCCAAGGGTGGAGGGGTACCCAAATCTTCCCAACCCGGGGTATTACCAGAGAAGGGATAGCTACCCTTCCCAGGATCAGCCCAGGGGAGAATATAGAACCCTGTATCAGCCTGAGCGGGTTTCACGACTTGAGCGCCAGGTTCAGAACATGGCACAGGATTTGGGCCGCATGCTGAGGGCTCAACAGAACCCTCAGATGGGCATGCCAGCGCAGAATCCCCCGAACTCTGGACCTGGTGCTCCAGAACAATGACGGGGGCGGCACCCCGACAACCCACCGGTTCCCAGGGAGGAGGCACAAGGGGAAGGGGGATGTAAAGCCTTGGAGGAAGCTTCCTTCCCCACTTGTAAACAGCCCCTGGAAACCCAGGAACCGGAAACAAAATCTCCTACCCCTGAAAGTCTGCCACCCAAGGAGCAGAGAGGAGGTAGGAGAAACAAAGGACCCAAACAGACCCATTTTGTGGAGGAGGTACAGGTCTTCCAATTTGAGGGAGAGGGATCCTCAGAGGATCCTGGGAAAAGGATCTTCTCCTTCAGAGATGGAGGAACTCCTCCCAAGGAAAAATGGGTCCCAAGGGATTCCAACCCAGACTGGGTAGATGTGGGGATTGAGCTGTCGCCGCCCATCATTCTATCCCAGAACCAACAAGATTGAAAACCCCTGGTTCAAACCCATCCTGGTGACTGCCTCCAAAAAGGGGGGGCGGCCCAGAACCGGAAACAGGGGAACCTAAAACCGAATCAATAGACTGGGTAGATGTGGGGATTGAGCTGTCGCCGCCCATAATTCTATCCCAGAATCAACAATACCGAAAACCCCTGGTTCAAACCCATCCTGGTGACTGCCTCCAAAAAGGGGGGGGGCGGCCCAGGACCGGAACCAGGGGATTTGGAATATCCTCTTTCAAGTTGCCAACTTTTTCTTTCAGATTCCCGAGACTCTCCACAGAATTTTGCCCAAATCTCTTCTCTCTCAGTGTCCACGACCAGAAAATTAGCCCACCAGTTGTCCAAAAATGTGCATTATCTGTGCCCCCTTACAGAGAAGGAGGGAAGATACTATGCCCCTGTTCAGGTACAGGGGCAGGGTACAATTTTGGCACTGGTGGACACTGGATCCCAAGCGACCCTTCTGTCCAAAAGGGCCTTTGATGAACTAAATGCAGGAAGGGGGGAGAATTACCGTATTCCTCTCACCTCGCTTCCTGGACAACTCCAGAACTTTGACGGGAAGGAAATTCCTGTCGAGGGGACTGCAGCCTTGGACATCAAAATTGGGCGACACAAGGTGAAACACCCGGTCATAGTAGTGACTCCAGAGGGAACCCCTTGTTTACTAGGGAATGACCTCCTGAGAAGGTTGTCACCCCTAATAGATTGTGTAAACCAGGTCCTCTGGACCCAGACTAGCCGACCAATAAAATTAAAACAGAGCGTCAACCATGTTAGTTTAAACGGCACCTGCCACATGGTTGAACAGAAATCTGACCAAGTAGAATTTCACTTCCAGAACAACCAAATTCCAGACGTGACAGTAATAGCAGTAGGACAACAGACTGGTGATGGGGGGTCCTCTCTATTTCTGAAAATCAACCTTCCTTCCAGTTTAGGGTGGTATTCCACACTGGAAGGAAACACTCTGAAATTCTTTACTAATCCACAATCAGACATTCCCACTCCAATAGTCCAGAAAGATGTGAAATCAGCTCAGAGCCTTGCTGATGTTCAGCAAATTGGAGAGCAGTTGTTCATCCCTGTTCAGTTAAATGAAGGGAAGGACTCTGTTCTCGCCAGAGTGTGTGTGAACAACGGTAAGAGCTTCATCAGCGAAGCCATGTTCCGCCAACTCCCAAAAGATCCAGCCATTCCCACATTCAAACTGATAGACAAATGGGAAATGGATCTGGAAACACCCAATTCCAAACATCTCCTGCCAAGCAGGTGTATGCTCAAAATCTCCATTGGCAACAAGAGCATAGTCCATAATTGTTGGGTCGTGCGAGATGTCACTGCCGCCTTTTACTTAGGCAGTGACATTCTCAATCGCTTTGCCATTAGTTTGGACCTAATAAACTTCAAAGCTTGGTCCCGATTAGCGGATAATACCATGGGCTTTGATGATCCAGAAAAAGCATTTAGGTCATCTCAATTGCTACCTTATGCGGTTGAAATTCAGATTAAAGAGGAAGTCACCATCCCAGAAAGGACCCGACAATTCTCCCTGGAAGTGAAAGTTAAAAGAGGACAAAAATTGAAAAACCCTGATGCTTATATTCATCTAAATGCTTCTCTCCAACAGCAAGGGTTGGGGGTAAACCTAACACCATTAGTCAGCATAGAACATGACACCATTCCAATAGAGGTGGATAACAGCGACTTAAAGAGTATTGCTCTAGCCGCAGGCACCATTATTGGAATGGCGGTTGATGACCAACATTTTTCCATTGATCTAGGAAATGAACTGTTAGGGCCAATCCCCAAGGACTGTCTTGACAGTGACAGTGATGACAATACAACACCAGACATGAGCTTTACCCGGCATGGGAGGAACTTCCTGGTGTACACTTCTTGCCCTTATGGTAAGGAAGATGTGACGGGGGGCGTGGCCAACGCTGATGGCGTAAAGACGTGACTGTGTGGAGCTCCCGTCCCGATCCTGGCCTAGATCCTTTATTCGACCCTTATTCCTGGCCCGATTGTGTGCCAAAACTTATACCCAAGTGGGGGAAGTGATTCTGACCCCGTTCGGCGCTGGAACGAGAAGAATCGGAACCAGCGTCCCCGAAAACGCAACCTCGGAACTGACGCCCCCGAGCGAAACAAGATGGCGGACGACAGCGAGGCCTGACGGAGGGGCGGACCGAGCGGGCTGCGAGGCGAAGGGAAGAGGTTCCATCGGGCTTCGCCTCCCCTGTCCCTACGCAAGTGGCGGAAAGACCCCAGCAAAGTCATCGTCCGAAAGACCGGACACCCTCGCTTTTCCCTGCTCCTCGGGACTCGTCCTGCCGCTGGATGCCACCGAGCACATGAGGAGACCACCACACTGCCAAGGGGAGCGGACGGAGTCACATCCATCGCCCCGGGACCACTGCGGAGGGGACACGAGATGTGCATAGCCCACTGACGCGATCTGCTGACCGCGAGGAGCTCTGTGCGAAGGAGCGGCGGAGACCTAAACAGGCCCCCAGCTGCCGCGGGGCCCTCCTCCTCTCTCCCCGAACGGACGGCCCGAGGACGGAGGAGTGAACAGTTTACCCACCAACGCACCGGTAAGCCTGCAGACCCTATCCTAGCGCTTGGGAGCCGGAACTCGCCTGTACCATAGACGACGGGGCCCAGCGAGGCCACGGCCCGGAGTGTCGGGAAATCGCTGAGCGCCCTGTCGCACTGCCGGGGGAACACCCTGCATCGTGTCGCCAAGGAACACCGCTGCTCTTCACTGAAATACGCCGTCCTGTGGGGCCGACGGAGGGCTCATCCCTGTTGCCACACTACCAGGTGGGACAAATGTCTACTTCGCGCAACAAGAACAGGGGTGCCACAATCATGGACTCATTCTCAGGGGCTAAACCCAAACAGCCCAACCAACATGAGATCCCCACGCAGACTGAAACCCCAACAACTGCTACCGACCCCAGCAACGCCCAAGTGCTCCAAGCTATCGCAGCACTCCAAACGTGCATGGAGACTAGGATAGACGAACTCAAGGTGGACATGCAGCTAATCCGCCAAGACGCCCGCAACATGGCAGAAAGAATAAACAAAGTGGAAATAAACCTCCGGGACACCACGGACACTGCCAAGGACTTAAAGCAGAAAGTCATCACACTTGAGAGGCAAGTGGCTCATCTTGAAGCGAGATCCGAAGAAGCAGAGGGTAGAGCCCGCCGCAATAACATCAGAGTCCTGGGCGTTCCGGAGGGGATGGAAGGCGCTGACCCCACAGAATTTATCGAGTCCCTACTAATGCAGGAAGTCGGAGCTGGCAAACTCACACAGGGCTTCTCCATCGAGAGAGCCCACCGCGCCCTACAAAAGCGGCCCCCTCCGGGATCACACCCTCGCCCAATGATTGCCAAGGTCTTGAACTTTCGTGACAGGGAAACAATCCTCAAATTCTCGAGGGATGGAGGTGACATCAGACGCGATGGCTCCAAGATTGTAATCTATCCCGATTATACCCCGCAAGTCCAGCGAGCCAGGAACTCGTTCATACCTATCAAAGCCCAACTGCGGAAGTTCGACCTTAAATACATGCTACTGTACCCCTCGCGCCTCAAGATTCTACACAAAGGTAAAGCCGTCTACATGGAGACCCCGGCGGCAGCCACTATGTGGATGGAACATAATAACCTGGCCGAGGGAGAGGACCACGTTTCGACACCCAACGGCTAAACCCAAACAGATCCGATACAACAATGATTGATTAGTTCTCTCAAGGACGGGAGTTCCGCGGACCACCCCACAGACATCGGCGCAACCCACCCCACCCCAAGCATGGCTGGCCCAAGGCCAACACCACAACCGCACCACATGACCTGGACAGGCCGATGGGTAGCGGATGCCCCCGAGCGTTGTCCTCCCAGAACAGCTGCTGGGAGCAACACACAGTTAACTTTTTTGTTCAATCCACCTGTTCGAGTGGAAGTTAAATTCGTTTATAAGTCTCCGATTAACACGTCAACGCAACAATCAAGGCCAACAGGAAGAAAGCAGAGCATAGACCCTGGGGGCGACCACTCGGCACACAGAGCTGGCTCAAGGAGGGTGGAGCCAGCGCCCTGGCCACATTGCCATCATCATGCCCACACGCCTTAAAATCGCCACCTGGAATGTGAGGGGCTTAGGTACCTACTTACGCCGGAACAGAATAAAATCCTATCTACACAGAAAGAAGATAGGGTTGGTCCTATTACAAGAAACACATCTAACCAAGGAAGCCATGGCAGCACTCCAATCATACTGGGGTGGACAAGGGTTTGGGTCCACATACTCCAAATTCGCCAGAGGGGTGTTCACCTGGATCAGCCCTCACATCCCCTTCCAGCTCACCAAAATCGAACAGGATCCCGATGGAAGGTATGTCATAATTCTGGGCCACATTGAACAAACAGAGATCTGCATAGTCAACTCATACCTCCCCAACAACAACATCCCTGCGCACCTCACCAAGTTAAGCACAAAGATTGCGCCCTACAGAGATGCATTCCTTATCTGGGGAGGCGACTTTAACTGCATCAGTGACCCTGCACTCGACAGGTCGACCCCCCCCTTGGCTGGCCCATCAACTGCCACCACCGCCCTGAACACCATGCTGAACCGCCTAGACCTGGTCGACATCTGGCGGGAACAGCACCCCAAGGATCGTGGCTATTCCTTCCACTCCTCACCGCATAATCTTTACACCAGAATCGACTACCTCTTCATTGGCAGAGAGAGCTTCCCCCAGATCGACTCTTCCAACTACCTGGGCCGCACCATCTCTGACCACTCTCCCCTTGTAATTGAATGGAACATCACTGGACCCAGATCCCCCATACCCACATGGAGGATGCCCACTGAGGCACTTAAAGACCCCGAGTTCAGGGAAAGCCTTAGAGAAACCATAGAGAACTACATCAATGAGAATAAAGGCAGTGTAGCCCACCTAAGCACGGTCTGGGATGCTCTCAAAGTGGTTGTAAGGGGAGAGGTCATAGCAAAGGCCGGAGGCATGAGGAAACGCCTAAGAACTGAACTCGAATCACTAGAAGCTGAAATAGAACAGCTAGAATCCAACACCCTGGACCTCCAACCACAGGAAGTCAAGCTGGCCAGCTCTAGGGCCGCCTGCAAGGAAGCCTGGGACAGATTGGCCAAATTTGATTATATCACCAGAACCAACAGAACGCACGCCCATGCCGACAAACCTGGCAGACTACTCGCCTGGCTGTGTAAGAAAGAACACCCTAAGTTCCCGACCACTGCCCTAAGAGATGCCGATGGCACGCTACAAAGGTCCCAACAGGGAATTAACGACACCCTTAGGCTGTTCTACACCCAGCTGTACTCCCACGCTGAAGAGGTACCCCCCGAGGACATCTCAAACACCCTGGACGAAATTGGCTTGCCCCTTCTCCCCCTGCCACACAGGGAGGCTCTAGATGCTGACATCGATATAGAGGACATAAAAGACGCCATTAAGTCACTGGCCACCTGCAGGGCACCGGGCAGTGACGGGCTGCCCGCTGAATTTTACAAAGCCTATGAGCCGGAACTGTCCACGCTGCTACACGAGGTATTCCAAGAAGCCTACGAGTCGGGCACCCTGCCCGAGAGCATGCGAGAGACTTTATTGGTTCCGCTCCTCAAGCCTGGTAAGCCTGCGGATGACTGTGACTCCTATCGCCCTCTCGCTATGCTCAATTACGATGTTAAAATTCTCACAACCATATTGGCCAAGCGGCTGTCCAGGGTGATCGGAGAAGTGGTGCACCCCGACCAGAGTGGCTTTGTGCCGGGCCGCAACACCACTGCCAACCTACGCAGATTACAACACATATTGTCACATCCCTCTCACACTGGGCAAGCCCACACATTACTTTCTTTAGACGCCATCAAGGCATTCGATTCAATTTTCTGGGAATGGCTGATTGCGGTACTCAGGGAGTTTGGCTTCGGAGAACGATTCATTCGCTGGATCATAATTCTCTACACCAAGCCGCGAGCACGGGTGAAGACTGGTCGACTCATATCCACGGCATGGGATATACAAAGGGGCACACGGCAGGGCTGTCCGCTCTCCCCCATGCTATACATAATAGGGCTTGAACCCATTGCCATTTTTTTCAGGAAACAATTCTTTGATGCTGGTATCAGGATTGATGGGGTGGACCATATAATTTCCCTGTACGCGGATGATGTTCTCCTCTACGTGAGGGATCCGCAGCTGAATGTCCCAACTATGCTGGAGGTCCTTGACAACTTTGCCAAGGTGTCAGGCATACACTTTAGCAAACGCAAGTCCTGTCTGTTTCCGCTGGGCGCCCTCAGGGACACACACGTTGATGACCTCCCCTCACTGGGTATAGGATGGTGCCCCACTACGTTCCGCTATCTAGGCATTAATATTTACCACACGCCTGAACTCATGCACGCCAACAACACGGTAGCGGCACTTCCCCCCTTGCGCAAGTCAATCGGGTTTTGGGCTCGCCTCCCCCTATCCATGATGGGCAGGGCTTCCATCATTAAGATGATCGTCCTCCCCAGATTTCTCTATGGCTTCCAAAACATTTCGTATTACATTAGGGCTCCCTTCTTCCGTCTCTTAGGGAAGATACTTACAGACTTCCTGTGGGGAACTAGTAGGCACAAATTTGCATTATCCACCCTGACCCTCCCTTACGAGCAGGGAGGCATCCGGCTCCCTGATCTGGAGCGTTACTATCTGGCTGCTCAACTAAGCTTTGTGGCTAAATGGCTAGCCGATGATGTTACCCCTGAAACACTGCTCTTACAGCACTCGACGGCCCCAATCCGATTAAATGAGCTCATTTGGGCCCCTCAACGTCTTGTGGGGGGGATACCCTTCTTAGCTACCCTGGGTCGTCAGGTATGGCAAAGGGTTAAAAGTCTTCTCCGCCTACAGCACAGTTACAATCCAGACACACCGCTCTTAGCTGACCTATGCCAGAACTCAGTAGACCTTGCCTCTATTCGACACTGGGAAAGGCTGGGAGTATACACGTGGGGGGACCTATACAGTGAGGGCACTTTCCGGGACTTCTCCTCCTTGCAGCTCGATGATGGCGTCCCAGCCGGTCAATTCCTTTGGTACGCAAGGATCCGCAATTTGGCTAGAACTAAATGGGACACGTGGCCTGAGGAGCCCGAATCCGACACCTTCATAACGCACCTATACAGCCTGGGAGACGGGTGGAGGCCTGTGTCCCGCATATATAGCCACCTAATTGACAGGCCTAACCCCCGCAGCAAGGACCTCAAAACCAGGTGGGAGAGTGATTTGGGCCACGAACTGTCCGAAGCTGAATGGAATAGAGCATTAGCGTTCCCCAATGCGGTATCCAGAAACTCTAGATTTAAATTAATTCAACTCAACATGCTATATCGATCATACTTGACACCGCTTAGAATAGCCAAAATATATAACCTACCCCAGCATAACTGCCCATGGTGTGGTAGAGATGAAGCCAATCTATTACACATGTTCTGGGGATGTGTCCAGGTCCGGAGACTCTGGGCGAGAGTTGAACTCCTCTGCAGCGAGGCAGGCATGACCAGATATGAATGGACTCCGTCAGAGTGCCTCCTCGGAACGTACCCCAGACTGGCCAAGTTCAAACACTCAGTCAGACTAATGGATCTGGTATGCATTCTGGTCAAAAGGACCATTGCCATGGCTTGGAAGCGACCCAGAGGCCCACAATACCAGGCATGGCACAACGAACTTGAGCGCTGGATAGGGGCGGAAACTTCAGCTTGGGAGAATGGTCTTACCACTTCCCCCGAAGACACGAGCTTGGGACTTGCTGCCTGGAAAACACTCACCTGGGCCTTACTTAACCCCCCCAATGACGATAAACCCCCCTGAACAATCAGCCCCCTGTTGACTCACAATACCTGAAACGGAACACTGGCACAGTATCCAACCTGTGCTCTCCTGCGGCCAGACCCCCCCCTTTTTGTTGCTTACATCATTGACATTATGGAGACTCGTTAATGTTGTTATTGTTTTGTTATTTCTGTTTAATTGTTTCTTCACAAAAGATCTATTTTGATGTATTCCAAATTACTACCACTGTGATTGTTTGGATCAGTGACGCAACTGTTTTATAACATAAACCCCAATAAAGAAATTTGAAAATAAAAAAATGGTAAGGAAGATGTGACTTGTGACTTCAGGAGGGATGAGATGATTTTCCAAGTCCATGAAGGCTGCCTTTCCCACCTGAAGCCTCCAGTCCAAATCAGCACTCTGACCAGGGACTTCTCCACCCAGCTGGAGGAGGCCGCTGAGATAGCAAAACCAGAAGTCTTTCCAGGCTTCAGGCAGATGGTGGAAGAGAGAGTCAACCTAGCTGATGCCTGTGTGACTCTGGAACAGAAGCAAACGTTGAAACAAGTTTTCTTGGATTTCCAAGATCTCTTTGCGGTAGACTCATATGACTGTGGTCGCACCGACATCCACCAACAACAATTCCCACGGACCCTGGCATGACTCCATCGTTTGTGAAGCAATATCGCTTGCCTCTCACATCAATGGAGTCCCTTACTGAAATAATTAAGAACCTTGAGTCCCGGGGAATAATCCGTCCAGTCCACAGCACCTTCAATAATCCGGTGCTGGGAATATTGAAGCCAAACGGCCAGTGGAGACTCTGCGCCGACCTTAGGGAGCTCAACAAACGGGTCCATACTTCCCGATGGCCTCTGCCCTACATTGACCAAGGGCTGGCCCAGATTCAGGGGTCCCAGGTATTCACTGCAATAGACCTGACCAATGGATACTGGACCGTACCTGTCAGTAGGGAGGACCAATACAAACTGGCTTTTACCTTTGGGGGCCAGCAGTACACATGGACCCGAACTCCCTTCGGATACCTCAACTCCGGCAATGAGTTCAACATTTTCCTACATAAAGCCATGCCCGACCTGGGTGCGAGGGGTAACCTGGCTTATGTAGATGATGTCCTCCTCAAAAATTCATCTGTGGAAGAACATATAGCGGAGATCCGTTATTTGCTGACCCAGTTGAGGACCGCCGGAGCAAAACTTTCCTTTCAGAAAGCATAGTGGTGCAGAATCCGTGTTAATTTCTTGGGGCATGAGATTACTCCTCAGGGTCTCTGTCCCCAAGAAAAGAAAGTGGAAGCACTTCAGAAACTGAAAGACCCCACAACTCTGCGGGAACTAAGGAGCCTCCTTGGACTGACTAATTAAAGCAGAAAGTTCATTGAGGGCTACGCAGAGATCACCAGACCCCTGATTCATCTCTTGAAGGGGGGGTAAAGTGGGAATGGGGTCCAGAACAATCCAAGGCAGTAAGACAGTTCAAAAGAAGCCTCTCACAAGTGCCCTGCCTAGCTTACCCTGTCAGAAACAAGGAGTTTTTCCTGGAGACCGGGTTCTCTAATACGTGCTTGACGGCAGTATTATACCAAAAGCATGACAACGTCAATAAAGTAGTCTCTTATGCGAGCAAAACTTTATCCTCTGTGGAGGAAAAATTCAATGATTGTGAGAAGGCACTCCTGGCAACGGTGTGGGCATTGAAAAATTACCGCCCGTTCATCCAGGGGGAACACATCATAGTGGAGACTCCACACCAGCCTCTGCAATATCTCCAAAGTGACAGAATCTGAGCCGGAAATGTGAGTAATTCCCGAATTACTTCCTGGATTCTCTCAATGCAAGGCTTTCCTGTGGAGGTCAGATATGGCCAAAGCAAGAAGAGTCCCCTCGCGCAAGGTCTGGCTGACTTGCATGATTGTGCCAGAGAAAACTGTCTCGAGGACGAAAGTCTGAAAATCAAGGACAACATGGAGGCTCGCCTTAATTCCCCACACAAAGTATTTGAAGAAGACAAGTGTGAGGGAATGCCCACTGTCTATGTGGATGGATGCTCTTACCATGTTGACAACAAGGGAGAGAAAGAACTGGTGGCCGGCATAGGGAATGCATGGGTGAATGAGTCCCCAGAACCCTCCGCTGGGTACAAAATTGGTCCCCGAAGTAGTCAGGTGGGAGAATTGATGGCTGTGTATCAAGCCATCCTCACTGCTGTCGAACATCATCTCCACAAACTGGTCATAATCACAGATTCAGATTATGTACGGAACGGGTTCGTGGAGCACCTGGTTAATTGGAAAACCAGAGGCATGTTATGTGCTAACAACAAACCCTTGAAACATGAGAAGTTAATCCAAAATATTGATGATCTGGTCACCTTGAATGGGATGACCATCTATTGGAAAAAGATCAAGGGTCATTCCAAAGTAGAGGGACCAGACAAAACTGGGAATGACTTAGCTCATCTGCTGGCCAAAACCGGGGCCATCCAAGGGGATCTAATAGAAATAGAGTCCCTGTTGGGGGGAAATCCAGGTCACTGCTATCACTAGGTCCCAGACAAATGCTCACAATGATCTTTCAACTGCACAATGGAGTAAGGAGACCCCTGATGCTGATTTAATTACGGCTCAAAAAGGGGATCCAATAATTGGTAAGTTTTACCAACACATTGAGGACCCTGAGAGCTTTCCCCTGACGGATACCGATTACATTGGGAAAGAGGACCTTAGAGTGTTGATGAAATGTCAAAAAATTTTACGAATCCAAGACGGATTGTTGGTAAGGAAATCCCAAGCTGGCCATGATCAGTGGGTGGTCCCTACCTCATTCCGAAGCCTGATGTTAAGTCACACCCATGATGCGGCCACCGCTGGTCAAAGGGGGTTTCACACAACACTTGAGCTCTTAAGAGAGGTTGCATACTGGCAACACATGGGGCAAGAACTCGACCAATACTTGAAGGGGTGTCTTGTGTGTGCACAATTTCAGCCAACATCCCTCACACACCGGGCGCCTCTCCAAAAGAGGGGGATGACACTGCCATGGTCAGATTTGCAAATCGACTTCATAGGCCCCGTGATTTGCTCCGCTAGGGGAAACAAGTATATGTTGATGGTCACATGCTTGTTTACCAAGTGGGTGGAATGTCTCCCAGCCCCAAACTGCAAGGCAGAAACAACAGCTGCCCTGATGATTAACCACATCTTTTCCCGTTTTGGTGCACCTCAAAGGATTGAGTCAGACAGAGGTAGCCATTTTACTAGCGAAGTAATGACTAAGATGTGGGAGATACTGGGGGTCAAAAGGAAGCTACATATTGCTTACCGGCCAGCTTCTTCTGGGGCAGTAGAACGCTACAACCGGACCATTGTGAGCATATTAAAAAAGTTTGTGGCAGATTCTGGGCCAAGTTGGGATATCCGATTACCTCTGGTCCTAATGGCCATCAGATCTACCCCTTCATCTGCAACTAAAATGTCACCATTTGAGCTGATGACTGGACGCAAGATGGTGCTTCCCCAGCATTTGCTCTACAGAACCCAAGAGCAAACGTTGATAAATGCCTCCACAACTCATGAGTATGTGGAGAATTTGAGGAAACACCTCCAACATGCTTTTGCCTATGCTCAGCGGAATCTAGAAAGATCAGCCGAGAGTATGAAAACACACTATGGGGGTCATTACGACCCAGGGGCTAATTGCGCCAACTTTACCACCATGGTGTAAACTACATTTACACCATGGTGGATGGCGGATTTACCGCCCCATTCCAAGGTGAGTGGGGCGGTAAATCCCCATTTCCCATTTTCCCTTCCCCATTCCAATTTTTGCCCCATAGGGCATAATGGGAGTGGGGAAGGCGCTAATTACGCCACCGTAAATTACGGTGGCGTAATTAGCATCATGGCAGGTTAGCGCCATGGATTTTAACGGCTGCTAAGAGCAGCCGTTAAAATCAGAATAGGCGTTAAGGGTTAACGACGGCGTTAACCCTTAACGCCTGGGTCGTAATGAGGCCCTATGATTTGAAAACCACCAGGAAGGAATATAATTGGAAGACCGGGTCTATCTATACAATTTCCAAAGGATCCAGGCCAAACAGCGAACATTTTTGCCTACATGGAAGGGACCTTGTGAAATCGTGGACAAGATCTCCCCAGTCGCTTACAAGATCCGCATCACCAAAGGTAGTTTGGCAGAGGGGGAAGACAAGTGGGTCCATATTAATCAGCTAAAGTGTTGCCATCCCAAGCACGCTCTGCAACAACTGGAGGAGTCCTCTGCAATACCAGAGGGGGCCGCTCCAGAGTAATTCAGTTCCAACCCTAAAATATTCCACATATCAAAAATATAGTAACATAATGTAAATGTTTCCTAATTAAATCCTGTTTTTAAAATAAGACTGCAAAATGTATCCTGATGTATAAAATGTATCTGTTCGCCACACCATTAGTAATGGTGGAAAAATGTCTAGGATTGTGTATTGCCGCTTTGCTTTGTCATCCTAGGAGAAAGAAAACCCAGAGACTGACCACGGAAAACGACCTGGAGACCGGGAGCAAAGATCCGAGGGGCCCGGGGTACCGCCCAATACTCCCATCAGGACTGGCGAGGAGAACCGATCGATCCATCCTGATGGAGGAAAAGATGCTGAACTTTGTTATCTGCGGAATCGGAAGAAGATGATGCGGACATCCCAGCGCGTGGATCAAAACATCCTTTGCACCCGACTCCCCCTCGACTCAAAATCAAAGCGCAGTCGGGCGGGGGGGCTTGTCAGGGGTTTTGACCCATGTTCGAGTTATTATGCTGCAACATTTGGGGCTGTGGGCTCAAAAAATCCAAGATGGCCGAAAAATCCCACATTTGCGCCAGAATCTAGGAAAACCGCGCAGTTTTGCGCACACCAAAATGGTCGCCGAACCTGCCACCCACCAGTGCGAGCGTGATTGGCCAGGAGTGGCATGGGTGAAATGTGTGCCAAAGGAAAAACAGCAGTGCCGGTTGGCTCAAAAAGCACTTTGAAATCACCTTTGTTTCTCTGAAATGCAAGCTAAAAATGCCTATTTTAAACATTGCAAGATATTCAAAAATCTCAATGAACACCAGCAGACATTTGGCAGAAGGTAGACTTGCATACAAAATATGGAAAGAGAAAGAGCCTAAAATAATGTTCATAATGAAACTGGCTGAGCTGTGGATGTCAGCAGCCTAAGTTAAATTGAACTGAAAGACACTAAAATCTAAAGGTTTAAAGTAAATGAGTGACCTACTGTTGAGTGTCACATAGTTTACAACTGTTAAATGTCATAGTTTTGAACTTAGAATCAGCGTTCTAGCTGCATGTGTAAAAATTGTAAGTTTGATTTGGATGAAGAAAAGCTGGGAACAAAAGTGACATTTAGCTGAAGCCTGGCTTAAAGAGATTGAATTCTGCCCGGCAACTACCCCCGACAGGAGTTGAAACTTGCTCAGCCACTCTTCCCAGGCCTGGTTGCATTCTGCTGCCCCCACCAAAAGGAGATGACACCTCCCTGATTGAATCAGGGGAGGAGCACCTAGGACTGGAGGGAAACAGAACAATGAGCTTTCCTTTGCTCAGGCAAATATTAAATTAGGGGGGGTCGTAAATGGCTTCCTCTTGAGAGAAGCGGGGAGGGGCAGTGCCTCTGTGAGCAACTTGAGTTGGAGGAAGTGGACAAACCAGAAATTCCACCATGTGCTTTGGGAAACCACACCCCTCTGGGCCAGAGCATAATTTTAAAAAGATGGATAATTCATAGTACGGACTTATCAAAATTATATAATTAATATCATTATTCTTGTGATTTTATTGTGCACATTTTAAGAGGTCTTAGGACTCTATACCATGTTCTGAGGCAAAACCCCATGAATTATGGAGATTGCAGACACAGGGTTCACGCTAGAAAAATGAAAATTTACTGGAATATGTGTAGAAAGGCGGTGTACATCTGTGTAATTTTTGGTAAAAATCCAGTATTGGTAAACCAACTAAAAAACGAATATAAGTTACCATTTTTGAACCCTGGCTCTTAGAAACATCAGAGTTGAAACAGAGACCTACCCAAAGTAATATATGATATGTACATGTAATGTCAACCACTTGTGTATTTGGGAAATATGTTTAGTTATGAACATTATTTTCTAAGGTAAAAGCCAAAGGGGAGTGTTCTTTCTTTGGAGCCATAAATATGACACCTGATGACATAGGATGACTGACTGCTCCCTTCTCAATTCAGGTCAAAGAGAAATCCTGGACCTATCAAATCATGAGTGGGTTAGGCATAGAAAGTTAGCATCCACACCCATTTTCAAAAGACATAAAAAGAGCCACTGGAAGCCGGACAGGGACATTCATTTTCTAACCTTCAACTGAATTCCTGCGCAGCACGCTGACGGAGAACTCCAGAATCCACTTGATCCAGACTAACTCCAGAACAAAAACTCCAAAGAGCTGAACTCTTCTGCAGGCCTCAAAATCTTTTGCAAACTATTCAACCGCCGGGCTGTGCGGTTTGCTGCTTGCTAAGAGTTCTGTGTATCCAGAACAGAACCAGTACCCAGAAAGCAGTGCGGTATCCAGAATCCACTTGATTCAGACCAGCAGAACCAGAGACCCAGACCAGACTGCTGTGAACAGAACCGGTGCATGATTGACCCGCCGAGCAGAGAGTACGGCAGCTAAACTTGTTGACCAGATCCGTGACTAGGCCATTCCTTTCAAATTTATAGTGCGAGTACCCAGCTAGAACTGTGCAGAACCCATCTCTTAGCTTAAAATAATCTGATTCAAAACATTTGAACCTGTTTAGAACTGCATCATAAGAAATCGTGTGTTCCTCCTGTTGATTCAAACCTTTCAAAGCGCATCTGTCATTCCGAAACTGTAATTTAATTTCTGAAAAACTACCTTTACAAAATCATCTGTATCTTTGGAACTGTGCATCCTAGGAACAAAGCTCTAGACCGAATTGCTACTCCTTATGGCGCCTCCATAATTGCGCTCGACGCACTCGAAAAAAAGTGCCGCGATTTGACATTTTGCTTCATTTTAACCACGTGTAGAAAGATCTGTCCTTTGCTTCCATTACTGAAATCCGTTTTCAACCAGATAATCCCTCATTAATCATTGTTGGTGTGGACCTGAACTGATTTAAAGTATCTCTCACTCATCCTGAACCTCTAGAGGGAATTAAAATCAATTTCAGCATATTTCACTCCCTTGCAAATCACCTGAAAGTCTTTCGCCTGTGTTTCAAAATCTGTCTAGTGCAGGGTGCCGTAGCCAGTTCCTTCACTGGTGAAACATTAGCCTCTTGACTTCAGAGGATGGTTACCGTCGTTGTCTGCACGACCGGTAAGTTTCTGGACACCTTTTGTCTTTATAGTCTTTTAAATTCGTAAGTATGGCAAGCGCTCTAACTGTCTCTTTCCTTGCAGATTAGTTAGTGTTGAAGAGGCGCCGGAGTATTCGCAGGCGTTTGATTGCGACAAGCGTGATGGGCGTGAGTAAGTACCTGCTTAATGTCTCTTTCTTTGTCTTTGCAGGCGACGATGCAGAATGAAGAAATCCGGAATTCGCCGCGTGCCGGTAAGTGTAACAATGCTGTTGTCTTTGCAGATGAAGATGCAGCGTGAAGAATCCGGAATGCACAGCGTGCTGGTAAGTATAATAATGCTGTTGTCTTTGCAGGTGAAGATGCAGCGTGAAGAATCCGGAATGCACAGCGTGCCGGTAAGTATGATAATGCTGTTGATCTTTGCAGGCGAAGGTGCAGCGTGAGACACGGCCGCTGCCGATGGATCAGGTGAGTAAGCACTGCGTGTAAAGTTCGTCTTGCTAACCTGTTGTTTCTGGTCTTTTGCAGGTGCTGATGTTGATCGGGTACAGGAATGGTAAGTATAATTCTTGCAGGTTCAGGATCAAAAGAAGAAGGGCTGGAACAGACTCGGTGAGCGTTCTGCTGCAGATGCAGAATAACGCGAAGCACGTTTCATCAATCGGGTGTGGTTTAAATAGCCTTGGAGTGATGAGGCGTCTTCTTCCACGGCCCCGCCTAGGTAAGAAAAGAGTTCCTGCTTCCAGAAGAGTTCCAGTGCTGTATCCAGGGAGTGGAGCTGCCCCACCCAGGTAAGAAAGTAGTCCCTGTTCACAGAGGGCTTCTAAGAGGCTGGTAAGTAAGCAGCATGGTCTGCCGCAGGTAAATTCACCCAAGCACCTTCACACCAATGATGAGCCCGGCGCTTCCAGTGCCGGGACCGATGCTTCTGATGAGCCTGGTGCCACCGGCGCCAGGACAAGGTCCAAAAGGTCCCTGTGGGGACCGGCTGGTGCCTAGGATTAGGGTTAGGGGCCTGCTTCCAAGGACGTTGGGCTGATCCTGGCTCCTTGGAAGCAGTGATCATGACAAAATCATCCCTGGTGCTATAAGCTTGCTAGGGGGGAACTGAATTCATATTGTACTGTGATTGTATTCCTGAAGACTGTGCGTTACTTCCATCTCCTTACATTGCATAGGGGGGGAGTGAATTGTTAGAGAAAAAGTGATCATATTATCTTTTGCTGAAATCATATCAAGTTTATTTCTGCACTGCCTTTTATTTCATCTTTGCATCTCCTTGAAACCATAAAGCATTCTCAGCTACCTTATCCTCTATACTACTCCTAAGTAATTAAACCAGTATGCTAGTATAACATCATCCATTGTTGATCACTGTCATATGTCTAAGTGTGAAATCAAATATTAATTTATTATAAAAGTGTGATATATATCTATTGTTCAATTTTTCAAATAAACCTTTTTAATTTGCAAAACAAACCTACTTCTTGGCTCAGTGGGGTCAGGGGGATTCTAAGAGAGGGGCGCTATACAAGGGTTCATCATCCAGATTATAACTTGTCATAAAAATATATAAATAAGGGCTTTCCTTGAGCAATCCCAGACAAGGCACTGACTTAGTGGGAATGCTTGATTGGAGTCATTAACAGTCCCTGGAAGTGCATCCCTTAGAACTAAAACTAATTTAATTTTGGGTTTCCAAAAGAAACACATAGAAGACGGAGTATGCCACTACCACCATGCAAAGCTTGACATCAAATTGCCTTTGTGTCACATAAAACGTCCCTTATGTCATGTGAAATCATCACCAGTATGTGCTATGGTATGTAATGTCAAAGGAGATAGATAAATGGCCAGTACATTATGCAAGTGTCTGAAAGCAGCCACAAATGTATGGAACAAGTACAAAAATAACACCCGCTCATACAGATCCATAATATTCTGGACAGGAACAGTAAATGCATAATATACTATACTATCAACAGTGGATATAACAATCTGTTGGACAGTGAATCATATTTTCACAAGTGCATCAATGTGCCATCATGCAGCGACCAAGAACAGGGTGGAACGGACAAACACTATACCTGCATTGTGCAATCAGAAGGAGCAAGTGCACAGATGTTCAGAGGGGTGCTGTGTGGTATTCGGAGGGTGGCAGCAAGTTCAGGGGTGGTTCAAGTGCAACCAGTCAGTGGATGCTCAGGTAATTTCTGAGAGATGCAACTCTCACGGGTCAATCCCCAAGTGCAGTGATGATGACACTAGTCCACGTTGCGGAGGCAACTGCCACACAAATTGCTGGGTTTCACAGGGGCATGTGAGACCTTGAGGCACATCAAGCAGCAAGGACAAAAGGAATGGGGAGATTGAGTGAGCAGAGGGATTGCTTAGCAGGGAAGAGGGAGAGAGAAGGAAGAGTATAAAATGAAACACATGGGTGTAGGTCATGGTAAGTAAGGAAATTAGTCCCCAAACAGAGGGCGCCAGGATGGGTATCCCGTGGGTTTGGCCCCTGCTGACGATAAAGATCCACTGGAAAACATCTCTATCAATAACAGGATCACCTGAAGAAGGTCAGAGTAACATGATGAAATGGCTCTGGAGGGACAGCATTGAGGAATGAACATTATCAGATAGGGAGTAAGCCCGGCCTCACAAATCACTGTGCACAATGTATACTTCCTATGACTCGTCTGCCATGGCTAGCCTGTGGAGGATAATCAGTGGCAGACAGATGTGGACTCTGGCCTTTATGACGAGCATAATACTTGCTCCCTTCTCACAAATGAATTACACAGGGTGTGGATTACAAGCATGGAGTTGGTTCAATAGGCAGTAGCACTAGTGTAGCATGGCGAGTAACACAGCATGTGTAAGATTGCACATCTGCGTGATGTTGTGGAAGTGTACTTTAACTGTGTGCATCAAGACCTGCAAGTTGAACTCCTTCAGAATCACATGAATATGTGGCAGTCATGTAAGGGGGTAGTTGAACATCAAGGCAACATCCCTGCCTTGGAATGAGTGTGCATGGAGTGCGAACATGTAGGAAGGACTGAGTCAGTGGCACAAGTAGACTGCAGGGGAGTCAATAGGGACATGCAATTTTGTAAATGCGCACCAGCCAAGATCATTTTGAGGGCACCAGCCCAGGATGGTTGTGGGGCAGACATGGTGAATAAGGGTTTCAGTGTCACTACAGTGTTGAAGAGTACTCCGTCCTCATCATAGAACATTAATCATAAAGAAAATGTTCCAAATATGCGTAACAGCAGGCAAATGTATATGTCAAAGATGCATGGTAAAGGAATGGGCACCTGCATGCTGGTGGCTGTAGTAGGGCAGACGAAATGAGTGTGCCCATTGAGAGGTGATTAGGTGCAACAAACTTTCACTGACTCGAACAGCTCTTACGGGGTTGTCCATTTTCTTTTTTCTACCTCTGTTATTTTCTCTTCCTGCTGCTAATTGTTATGATCGTCTATGCTTTTCTTACTCTTTCCCTTCCCTTCTTCTCCCCCTGTCTTTTTTCTGATGTTAAGATACATAATTGCTCTAAGTGTTTTTATGAGAAAGTTTCTTTCAGCAGTTAGTATGATTGTCTTCTTTAAGGCAACATTATTTATCATATATTGTGCTGTTATTTTATTAATTGTCTGCACTCATTAGTTCTGTTTAGGTTTGTTAACAGTGTCTTTGGTTCTTTTTTTTAATCTTTGGAGAACTCTGTATATTAATGTGTTAAAAGTCATAATTTTGTTTTCTTTGTTTTCATTTATGGCTAAAACACAATTTAAAAAAAAGAGAGTGTATGCATAGATCAGCAAGAGAATTAGACCTAGAGGAGATGTTTGCAATTATGGTTCTGTATGAGCAGCTGTACACCAATAGGGATGACACCTTCATGTACCTGTCAGCTTGGTTGAGTCCTTCAGGGGAGACATGAGTAAATGAGGAGAATGAATAATGATGATGGCGAGTGTCAGGGTGCGTCGAGGGGCGTAGGGGTGTGTATGAAGTGTGTCTCAGTAGTTGGTTCAGTCAGTCAAGTGTATTATCAAGACACATGTGGTGCGAGCACATAACAAAGGTACTAGGAGAATATACAGTGGATGTCTTCACAATGAATAATCCACTCATCACTTGCTCTTCCGCCAGAACCATGCTCGATGGCACAAAGTACTCCTGCACATTGACGGAGCGCCAAGGGAAGACATAAGCTAACAACGACAAGCAAACATCTAACATCCTAAACATACAAATAATGTTAAAAGTACACTGTAAACCCCCAGAACATGGTCAATGCAGATTTCATTGTTACCGCATACCTATGGTGTAATGCTGCATCTATTCCAATGCCTTACCACCATGCACCCAGATGCGTTGCACTAGAAGCTGCATACACCATGTTGCCACATGCCTGAGAAAAGGAAGAAAACCCACTAACAATACAAAACCTGAAGCTCTGTAAGACCAAATAGGCCACATAGCAGCAGACATAGCAACATGTTTGTGGAATGACAATGCTGTAGCACACACTAATAGTTGAACCATAAATCTGACCCAGCAAATCTGAGAAACATCCCTAATCCCACAAGCCCTGATAGGTATCAGATGTGCCACTCATTAGACCTGATAAATGTTGAATGAGGCAAACCTCAGCTCAAACATCTGCCCCTGCCACAGTCCACAAACTGTTGACCATGCTACACACCCACAACCAACCATGAAAGCCGGACATAGTCAGAAAGCACAGTTATCATAATCAGTAAATTGTGTCTCCAGCAATCCATCAGATTATCAAGACCATAACCACCATTGGCATCACCCCTGGGTGATTAATACAACCCTGGAGCAATAGTGACAGAGCTAAAGGTTAGTAAAGCCAGAGTGACAGTGCCCCGCTCCCATGCAAACACCACCAAAGTGTCAACAAATGCCATGCACTCACCTGTCCGTGGCACGTACCGACCTTGCATACGATGCACACCATCGGAGAGATGCTCTATCTACATGTAATGCAATGCAGAGTAACGGCACAAACTACATTCACATACATGATCACAGTTGATACCAGAAAGAAAATATGCATACAACACAAGTGCAGGAGCAATACAGGGTGACACAGGTTGAATGGCCATTGACATTGATTTGTACAGTGTACCACACCAGAGAGAGGGAGAGAGAGAGAAAGTGGCACAGAGAGTGAACAATAAGGAAATGACAGATCAAGGAGTCCATGGCCTGGTTTACCAATGTACAATGGCATGCTGCACAGCACAATCAGTGCGCCCATTGAGGTATCCACATAGGTAGCTTACACAGTGACATGAGCTCTAATCAAAAAACAACAATGCCATGTGAGCATGCAAAGGACATATAAGACAACCGACACATGCAGCAAAGATGCCCAACAATAAAGCATGCCCAACATGCAAGACAGTGCAAATGCTTGCCAAATAAATGTGTCTGCATGTTATAAATCCCACATGACCTTCACCAGTATGTGTTGCCTAATTCGTCAAAGGAAGGACATTGTCTGGTGGAGGGCATGAGGAGTGTGGACTTCAAATGGTGAAGGATGTCTCACCCGGGACAGCAGTCCCCGCCATATCACGGATTACTGGAACAACATGGGCGAACATATTAAAATACCCATTGTGCAGTATAATTGGTACAGCGCACACGTGCCATGGAAAAACAAAGCTATGATTACCTGCACATGCCATCCTGTGCACCCCCATGCAAACATGCTAGATGTCTTCACTAGGCATGCCTGCACGTACACCACTGCACATGTATAGTCCCGGAGGTGTTAATGGCATACCTCAAGGGCAATCAATACAAAAAATAACCAAGACCACTACCAGGAAAGGGCAAAACAAAATATGACATGCCAACATCTGGCCGGGAAGCAGGGACGGGGTGTGGTGGGAAAAAAGAAACAAAATGTCTATCTTGGATGGGGGGCTGGAGGGGTTCCACTTAAGAGGGGGGAGGGGCAGGGTGTACAATTCCCTCCATGGGTTCATGGACCGCACAGCTATCCTGGATTGGGAGGGCTGTCGCTGCTGTCGCCACCTTCCTGTGTAGCATGCAAAGGTGGTAGTGGTATGGGAGGTTGACCCCTTATAGCCCTGGCCTGGTCCTCCATGGCAGCGGGCAGGCGGGACCCAGATGAATGCATCTGCAACATGAAGCCATGGAGCTCTGCATGCAACACCTCACGGGATGCACAGAGTTTCTCCGAGATGGTATGACTCACAGTTGCATTTGCTGTTGGTACTGTGTACTGCGGGCACTTCCATTGAAGCTCTGAGGGCTAGAAACTCTTGCCTCTGGGCTTCCCTGTGGGCCCGACCCTCTGCAAGCAGGGATGCCTGCAGAGACCTCAGATCGGCCCGTCGGCCCCTGCTGCTGGCCTCCATGTGCAGCCTGTGTGAGTGACATGTGGACTGCAATGTCTGCATCTGGTGCGCTACCTTTGTTTCTCAGGCAAACATAGAATTGGCCACCCTATCCATGCTCTGAGCCAACATCTCATAGGAAGCACCCGGTTGCTGTGCAACACGCAACATTGACTGCTACCACACTGTCTCCCCAAACGTGACACGTCCACCACGTGTGCATGCCCCACACCTGACGGACCCAAAGTAGCATGGCCCTTGATGTGAAGCTGCTGTCTGTGGCTGCAGGACTGCATCCCTCCCTTGGTCATCCATCCCAGGACCGGAAGCCAATACAGTGGAGCGTGGCTTTGCATCCGTACCCACCACAGACGGACGTGGCAACAGTGACTGGCCCTGTGAGGGGACGTGACCCCCTGCAGACGCACGGGCTACAACAGCTGCAACACTTGGTGCACTCACTTTTGACAGCATAGAGGAATGGACATCCGGTTCACCACCAAAGCTACTGGTATCGTTGGAGTCGGACTCATACTGAGTCCTTCCCCGGATGGCTTGTAGCACAAGTGGATTTTCATGGGCTGGCACAACACGTCCTCCATTGGTGCTCAGGCTCCTGTTCTTCCTCTACCTCCTCCCCTGAATCTGGTGGCTCATCACCTGCACATGGACACATAAAGACATGAAGAATCATGTTAATTGCATCTACTACATGCATTGTCATCACAATGCTGTCCTGCAACACACTGCCATGCATGTTAACATGCCATAATTTGCATACACACACTATGTCCAAAAATCTCCTAGATCATGGTGTATGCAGACTTGCCACCACATCCCATGACCCTGACCATGTAAGCACTGCACACATTGCCAACAGACATGTATCTGTGGACGCACATCCTATCCCATGGCACAGCAAACAGTATACTAAAACATGACATTTGTGAGTCATCAAGTGGATATGCAACATGACATTAACCTACAGGAGAACGAGTGCATGCATAATTACAACCAAGTCCACTACAATTACATAACACCAGTGTACCACTGGCACAGCGAGTGCACACAATGTGGAAATAGGCAGAGTGTGGTGTCCCAGGTGTGTGATGTGGCGAGTTTGATAACGTGCTGGGAGATGGGAAGAGGGGACAGTGACACACAAGAGGGACAGGGCCATGCACCCTTCACCCATGGGGAGGGATGTGTGTTGAGTGTGGCAGGTCAACATGGATGACGCCAGACAAATATCTTACAAGGGGGTCAGTGCCATAGCTGCGGCAGGGATTTGCACCGTGTAGTAAAATGCTCTGTCACTCATGGCACAATGTCCCGCCCGCTGACAGTGTTCATGGAAGGTATGAGAAGCGGGAAACCACCTATGAACATGTGTGGGTGGAATTTCTACTACATGCAGTGCATGATGTGTAGCACATGCTTCAGACACAGGCCCTTGACTGGCATAGGTGAGTCACTAACATCACTGATGTACATAGCCAGATGCCATGTTGTGTTAGCATGTCGGAAATGTCTTTTACTATCTGACGGTTGTGGATGACTACTGTCCCAAAGCCATGTTCAACCGATGCGCAGCACATGGGTTGTATGCACTCTGTAGTAAACTAAGCACGGTTCAGTACACCATGACATGGTTCACCCATGGCAGTCATACTAATGCAGGCAGAAGTGCTACACAATCTTACACATTTATTTAATCTACATACACATATTCAGAATGCACACGCTTCATTACTCACCGGATGTTTCCTCGTAATCTGGCAGGCCTCCCACGCCTTGCAGCTGATCCACATGAATCAACTCGCTCATGGCCTCTTCATGTGGCCTGAGATCCTGCTCCTGTGGTGACCCACCTCCAGTCACCAGAGCAGAAGCGAGTTTGGCACCCAGCTTCGATTTGGTTCGACGGTGGAGGCCATTACACCGCTTCATGACCTCACGAGCGGTGTGGCTCTCATTCCCCAAGGCGTTGATGCCATCCGTGACTCACTGCCAGTGGGCCATACGGTGATCAGGCGTATGTGTGCTCCCTGGCTGTGTGCACATGTCATGGTGGTGGTCACACATGTAGTCCCCGAGGATGTGGCGTTCATCATCATTGAAGCTCCTCTTCCTCGACGTGGCAGTCTCCTTTGCCGTGCTTTGGGAATGAGCCTTTCCCTGTTCTGCATGCTTTTGCCTCTTGGAAGGTGGTGCAGACCCTGTGTGCCTGGGATCCCTCAGGGCAGTAGGGGCTGGACCACTAGTGGCCTGGTCCATGCCATCACCCACTGATGTTGGGTCAGTATCTGGCCCTGCAGGTCCCTCAACCTGGGAGCTGGGTCCAGGGCCTTTAACTGTACATCCCTTCCCCATGGACACACAGACATCAGCTGCCCCTGCGTGTCCGTGTACCTGGGCGGGGGGCAACAGATACTGTTGCAGCTCCCTGACCCTAGCGGTTGGGGACAGCAGCTGCATCTGCAGGTGCCTCAACATGGGAGCTGGGTCTAGGGACTTTAACTGTACGTCCCTTCCCCTTGGACGCACGGACATCAGTTGCCCCTGTGTGTCCGTGTACCTGGGGGGGACACGACAACAGATACTGTTGTGGCTCGCTGACCCTATTGGTTGGGGACAGCAGCTGCATCTGCAGGTGCCTCAACCTGGGTGTTTGGGTGATCAGATGACCCTGCAGATCCCTGACCCAGGGTGCTGGGGACAGGTGTTTTGTGTGGACGTCCCTTCCCCTTCGACACACGGACATCATCTGCCCATGTGTGTATGTGTGCCTGTGTGGGGGGGGGGGGCACCGGCTACTGCTGTACCTCCTTGACCTTAGCTGTTGGGGACAGGAGTTGCCCCTGCAGCTCGTAACCCTGGATGCAGAGGACAGTAGCATCACCTGCAGCCCCCTGATCCTGTTGGGGGTGGGGCACTGCTCTCTCTGCACGTCACCTACCCCTGTAGGGGGGGCAGCAGCTTCTGCTGCACATCCCTGACCCCAGCCACCTCTGCCACCTTTCCCTCTAGGTGCTTTCAAACACATGGTACAGATGGATTTGTACAATGGAAGACACACTAAGCAATTGTCCTGGGGAGTGAGGGGGCAGAGTATGTGATGTAAAACATACTAGTATGGTCCAGCAAGCTTCAATTTTACCCCTGGTGGAAAAATGAACGGGACGTGTAACCCACAGGCACCCCAAATATCAAAAATGCGTGTACGCGACCCCTCGGTAGCTCTTGTGAAAAGAAAGTGTTACACAGTACGCTGTGGCACTCAGCAACATAAAAATGCATACTCGAAGCTCAGGAAAGCTACTGTGATGTTACGAATGGGGGTACACGATACACAGGGGCACCCAGAGTTTGAATAATGTGTAGGTGACTCACAGTTGGCCTCAGAAAAAAGGAAAGGACACACATATGCGCGCAGAGGCAAATCCCCCACCAAAATAAGAAGCTTGCACTGTCACAGTAGTGAACAAATTATGTACCCCCAAAAATCCGAAGTCCACATGTCCGCTCCAATTCACACATGCAGTTTGTCTTACGCACTCCTTTATACCCAATCTGAACGCCAACGCCCAGCGCGTGTCACGTAACTTGCGCGATAAGGCCCTTTCCTCTGACTTCACGTGTATGCCCTGATTTTGAACGTGCGTAGTAACCGTCACTCTGTTTCCGGCTGCCTATGCGAGAGACACGGAAGACCCACGCTCCTGCCTGTGAGCCTTTTACCAGCCTCCTACTGCCCTGCGCTGCCTCCTACGAGCCATCTGCTGCTGCCTGCCCACTGTTTGCCTGCTGCCCATCTGCCCTGCAATTTGAGTGCCTGCTGTCCAGCCATTGTCAGTGCTCCTGGCGTTGGCCCTGTGACTAACTTAGCTGATTCAGAAGACTCACAACGTGCCAGAACATTACCACCGCTCCACAGCCCAGCCCCAGGACCACCTTGCCCACCCACTCCTGCCTCAGGGGTTGCCGTGTCTGAACCAACATCTTCAGAGGTTAGTGGCAACCCTGTGTCAGTGAGGCAGAGGGCTGTCAACTTCACTACCAAAGAAGTGGACATCCTGGTGGAGCATGTCCTGGGGCATTATGATGCCCTCTTCCACGCCCCAATGCAGGTCGGCAAGGAAAGAGGGACGCTGATCTGAGACCGGATCGTGGATGCCATCAACGCGGAGGGGGTGGCATCCTGTGACTACCCCGACATGCACAAGTCCTGGGAGGACCTCAAATCCAGGACCCACGACAAGGCTGGTGCCAACCAACGGGGTTGTAGGGGCCAGTTGAACAACACTGACATGCAGGTCCTGGAGAAATTCTACCTGGCGCTGCACACCCAGGACAGCGATTTGCTGCTCCGTCTGGAGTCTTCAGGTGAGTGTCCATGTGTTTCTGGGCTCCACAGTGCATGTCCATTTTAATGTATGGTGGGAGTGTACAACTTGGGCTTACAACAAGTATGCCTCTTGTACGGATGTCCGTGTGCATGTCCCAGACAGTGCTCTACATGTGTTTAGTGAACCATGTGTGATTTGAATGGTCTTACGACGTTTGCATTGTGTTGTACTGCAGCATTTCACTACGTGCATGTGGTTTGTTACATGTGTCTGAGACGTGCATGTGGGAGTAGCGTGACAGATGAGGTGGTGTTGGCAACCTCATGTCCATGCATGGTGTTAATGTGTATGTGTCTAAGATGTGACTGTGTGACTGACCATCACTCCTGGATGAATGTAACATGTGCATTTAAATGTGTGACCTAGTCATGTTGCGCTTTTGCTGTTGAGGGGACTCTGATGTGATTGCTCGGTGCACTGCTTGAAGACTGTCAGGTGATGCGTGTGCATGGCATGTGTATGAGCCCATGATGCATGTGTGTCTAACATGCGCAATTGATAGGTTGTGACAGTGCCATGTCCCCGGATGGGATTGGCTGGTGTGAAGGACCGACATGTATGTGTATGTATGTACATTGCATGTACCTTTGTGTTGTAGAGGGTGGTGATGGTTGTACCCTTTAGCAGTGGAACAAACACACATCGGTGCAGTACCCTAATGTTTGTGTTCTTTGTCTCCTTATCCGCAGTTACGTTGGAAGAAGAGGGCGGAGAAAGTGCTGTGGAGCAAGGTAGCAGGGATGCCTCCCCCAGGCAGAGAGACGCAAGGCCCAGTCACGCCCCCTGGACATGACATCATTGGGGAACGAGGAGGCTGGTGCCGCGTCTCACCCATGGGCCACAACTGCTCAGGGGACGTCAAGGAGGGCGAAGGTGGACATGGACTCCTCGGCAGCGGGGGGGCAGGTGAGCAGACACAGGGGCCATCCTGGTGGTGGTGAGGTGGGTGTGACTGCTGCAGTCCTCACCAAGGGGCATGCAGCTGTGCAGGTCACCGTGGAGGTACCTGTGCAAAATCCTGGCCCTGGTTCAGCGCCTGCAGCAGTATGCACCTGCCGGCATGCCCCAGGCCGGACCCATCCACAGGTGTCGGTTGTTTCCACCCAGACCGACACCCCAATGCCTGCGGATGTTGCCATTCGGGACAGAGTGGTACCCCTACTAGTCGGTATTGGGAAGCATACGAGTTAATTTGTGTCTGGTATCTCCTGAACTGGATAGTAGCATTCCTGGTCTCAAATTGAATGCGTGGGATGGCCACTTATGCAACCACTTCCTCGTCTTGCTCCTCTGTGCGCCAGTCGCCCTCCTGGGTGCCTTCCGGCCCAGATACCACCAGGGCTCCCTGTGCTCCAGTCCCACCCATGTCGGCCCGTCTGGTGGAGCTAACATCCCTGCATGAGTTGGGAGTCGACAGTGGATCAGCTGAGGTGGTCACCATGCCGATGCAGGCTACAACAGGATCTATGGTAATGGAGGGAGAGCAGGCACCCAGGAGCAGGGCACGGGCCAGACATCCCTGGCTAGTGTCATCAGGCCAGAGGGTGTCCATACAAAGCAGGTAACGGGTGCTATGGCAGCAGCAGGCTCTGAGGAGGAGGCTTCTGTACCAAGGGCAAACCATTCCAAGGGGGCAGGTATGCGTTGTCAGGCTGGACGCAAATCGAGGATGTCTTCCATGTTCGTGCGATATGGGCAGTGTATCAGGGCAGAGGCAACGGGCATGGAAGGTGAGTCACCATGGCCAGGGCAGAGATTGCACTGCGTTTGGCAGAGAGGCGGGCTGCCTTCCTCAAGGATACTTGCAGGGAGTGGGAGGGGATGGAGAGGTCCATGCTGGTGGCCCTGCAAGCCCCCGAGGAGAGTACGGAGGCCTGCCTAGGGGAAGTGGACACAGTGCTCGATGATGCCCTTGTCCAGATATTGAGTGACACTGGCGACGAGGAGGACTAGCCCGCTGCCTGTGTGCATAGTTTTGTAGATATGTTTCCTTTACTTTTTCATTATTATTTGGAGCTTGGATCATGGACATTACTCCATTTCTTTGGTACATAGTTCTGTAGGTGTAAGTATCCTTTTCTTTTTTTTTTTTGCGTCGACTTTGGACTTTCCTCCATGTTTTCTTGTACATAGTTTTTTTAGTGTGTTTGAGGGTTCATGGTCACCTTGTTAAATTAGTATTTTTTGTATTTTATATTGTAAATATTTGTCTTCACCTGGACATTTTTATTTTTCTATTTTGGACTGGGCATATTTTATGATTTTATTTGCTGTATGTATGAGGACAATACAACAGTTGAATATATATTTTCTTTACTCGCACAGCCATTGTCAGTTATTTTTGCAGTGTGCCTGTTTGAAAGTCCATTTAGTAGCCCTGATCCTGCCCATTATTTGTAATGTGTGTGGTTGCTTACTTGCATGTGTAATGTTTGGGGTTTATTAGCGGGTTGAATATACACATGGGTCGGAACAGTGGTGGTGTGTGAAGTGGGATTTTGTGTGTGCATGGGCAAATGGCATTTCCATTCACTGTGCATTTGCCCTCACTGTGCTTGTGAGTGAGGTGGGTGGGGTGAATGTGGGATTGTTACATGTTCAGGACATTTGCGCATGATTTGCTTGATACTGTGTAAAACACAAGTGGTACTTTCCCCTTGACCAGCATGTGTTTGTACAGTTTTCATTATCTCTGGTGTTGGTCAACCTCTTGCACTGGGATACACTATTGGTATTTCTTTGTATATACACATTGGCTGCC
The DNA here is from genome assembly GCF_040938575.1 of Ambystoma mexicanum. Lineage (NCBI taxonomy): Eukaryota > Metazoa > Chordata > Amphibia > Caudata > Ambystomatidae > Ambystoma > Ambystoma mexicanum. Next base: position 692,074,640 of record NC_090926.1, on the reverse strand, counting down.
CAATGCAGCTGTCTCGGTGCGTGGTGCACTGGCTGATTGCCATGTCTTTCACATATGGGCCAACAAGTGATGTGTTTATTAGGGATTCTCTTCTAGAAATAGCAGCTCAATGAGGCTCGGGCTGTGAAACACCTGGCCAGTGTTTGTTCATGTGGCACACATTAAGGGTGGGTTTGATACTGTCATTGGTGAACAATTTGTCCCTGGGGATTGATGCTAAGACATTGTCACATGGCCAGCAGGGCCTCACTATGACATTAGCTTGTTACACGTGTATGTTGGGAGATGGTTGCAGACTGTAATTCTGTTTGGCCAGCTGCCACAGTCATGGATGTGGGCCGGGTGAATGCATTCATTTTGTTTTGCAGGATACATGTTCCAGTGGATATTGTGTCTCTGGTGTCACAACACAGCAGTCAAGGTGCATGACACACAATCGATGGGGTGATGATGTTGCACTATGTCACAGTACATCATGCAGGTGATGTCCCATGTGGAGGGGGCTGCCTGCAGGGTGGTTTCACGGGTGATGGGGGCTGGGTTATCACATGTGGAGGGAGCTGCCTGCAGGGTGGGGTAATGGGGGCGGTGGTATCGCATGGGGAGGGGCTATCTGCAGGGTGGGGTCACGGGTAATGGGGACTAGGGTATCCCATCTGGAGGGGGCTGCCTGCAGGGTCGGGTCACCGGTGATGGGGGCTGGGGTGGGGGTATCCTGTCTGGAGGGGGCTGCCTGCAGGGTGGGGTCACAGGTGATAAGGCTGGGGTATCGCATGTGGAGGGGGCTGCCTGCAGGGTGGGGCACAGGTGATGGGGGCTCGGGTATCCCATGGGGAGGGGGCTGCCTGCAGGGTGGGGTCATAGGTGATGGAGGCTGGGGTAACCCATGTGGAGGGAGCTGCCTGCAGGGTGATGTCATGGGTGATGGGTGATGGGGGCTGGGGTGGGGGGTATCCCTTATGGAGGGGGCTGCCTGCAGGGTGGGGTTACGGGTGCTGGGGGCTGGGGTGGCGGGTATCCCATCTGGTGGGCTGGGGTGAGGGTATCCCATGTGGAGGGGCTGTTCCCAGCAGGGTGGGATCACGGGTGATGGAGGCTGGGGTGGGGGTATCCCATGTGGAGGGGGCTGCCTGCAGGGTGGGGCCACAGGTGATGGGGTCTGGGTAACCCATGTGGAGGGAGCTGCCTGCAGGGTGATGTCACAGGTGATGGGGGCTGGGGTGGGGGTATCCCGTCTGGAGGGGGCTGCTTGCAGGGTGGGGTCACAGTGATGGGGGCTGGGGTGGGGGTATCCCATCAGTAGGGGCTGCCTGCAGGGTGGGGTCATGGGTGATGGGGGCTGGGGTATCCCATGTTGAGGGGGCTGCCTGCAGGGTGGTGTCACGGGTGATGGGGGGGTTGGGGTGGGGATGTCCCGTCTGGAGGGAGCTGAATGCTGGGGATTGAGAGGTGTTGGGACGCCATTTGTCTGGTGGTGGGCCAGGCCTTGCGTGGGAGGGCATGTGTTTTCTAGGAGGGCGCATGGGGTTCGTGGGGTGTTTTTGCGAGATTACGCTGTGGTGCGGACGGGGATCGCGTGGTGTTTTCACGCGATTACGCTGGAGTGTGGCCAGGGATTGCGAGGTGTTTTTGCGTGATTACGCTGGGGTGCGGATGGGATTTGCGTGTTTTTGCGCGATTACGCTGGGGTGCAGCCTGGGGTCGCGGGGTGTTTTCGTGCAATTTGCCTGGGGTGCGGCTGGGGATCGTGGGGTGTTTCTGCACATTTTCCCTAGGGGGGCTGTGTGCTGGACCAGGGATGGCGTGGAGGAATGCGTCTTGTTAGGCATTGAACTTGCTTTTTGCTGTGCGTGGGGGCGGGTTGGGGGCGTTACTCGCGCAGATTGCTGTTACTTGCACTGCAGCTACTGATGCCTCAGGAAATCCATGAATACGCGTGCCACGCAAAGATTTTTCTGTGCTGACTCCATCTCGTTGCACGGCCATTGCGCCTTTTCTGCACCAGATTCTATGAATCGGCCCATAGTTTCAATCAATCCCTGTGATTTTTACTGCCAAATCCCGTTTGAATGGTGTGAACAGCAAGGACAAACATATAAGCGTGTCTGCGGTTAATTGCCTGACTAATAATAAAAAAGCAGACAAACGCAAAAGGAAAGTAGTATCCCAAGCAGTGATGTATCCTAAACGTCCACGAATTAGCCAGAAGTTTAATTCAGTAACATCTGTGCCGGGCACACAATATCCCTGCAACCACCATCCCACTATCGACACCTCAGGCCCCTCACTTGACCACTATAGGGAACTGTACAAGTGCTGCAGCCGATGATGCGAGCTCATCCTGCCCCACGTCCTTACCTTCTAAAAATGTGAACCCAGGTAATCAGTGCGATTATGCAGACAGCTCAACCAAGTCTACCTGACAAGTCAAATTAGCAACGCCGTAGCCAAAGTGGTTATTTATCCCAAGAAGAATGCTAACCCGACTGGCGAGATTATGCTTAATGTGCTACAATGAAAAGTTATATCCCCATTTGGATCTGCCCCCCCCCCTCTCAATCGTGTAGTAGTCCTAAGTTTGTTTCCTAACATTGCTCCATTGCGAGTCCTTCGTTAAAATGACATCGTGCTGGTTGACCAAGTTGATCATAGCTCTACGAACATCTCAAACATTCACTTTAAATCCGACTCCCTGTTAGATTATGTTATATCGTTTCAGGATGAAATGTTCAAATGGGTGATGGATGCTCCTCTAATCAGATTCCCTCCACCAAGTCAAGACATTATGCTGACAGTGCAGTGAAATTGAACACTAGAACAGGAAAGCCACTACAAGATAAATAATCTCATTCTAGGGTAGCAAGTGGTCAGTGCGCAGCACATCCCCTCTTCGCCAACACTTAAACAGTGCGAGATGCCCCTCTCAGTCTAACATACATGCAATTGAACAGGCAACATACTTAAATGTTACCAATGCCATGGGCATAAGAGATTGTAAACGCTCTCAGCTTCCCCATCAAACGACAGCCACTGAGGATGATGAAACGGGATATTGACAATGGCAGCCTGTGATCTTTAAATCCCATTTTCCGCAGATGTTACGATGACACTCAGATCGTGATATCTTGGAACACCCATGGCTATGCACATGTATTTAGTGATGATGGACTAGTAGCTCACTTAAATGTCTATTTGATTATTGCCTTGCAGGAGACATGGCTATGTGAAACTGTGGAATTCGACAGGAGTGCAACTGTCTGTAAAGTAGCGCAAAGGCCTGAAAGGAAGCCCAAAGGGAGGACTGATTATTTCGGCATCTTCCTTTTGGTCCATGAAGGAAATATATAGCCCAGTGCCGACTGTGTTGGCAGCTGAGCTTAGCAATTGCACTAGTCGTCTTGTGCTAATAAATGTTTATGATCCCCCCCAATAACAGAGCAACTAATGTGAATGTGGCCGTGGTTAGATCCATACTAAATTCCCACAAAACACTGCTACTAATAATATTGGTTGGATTAATGCCTCTATATAGCTAAAAAACAAACAAAACAAAAAAAACAATGGATTCACATGCATCCTGTTAGACTGAATCTAAAGAATAGTTTCTCCTTCTAAATCATTATCATTATCATTAAAGAATAGTTCCTCCTTTCGTTTAAGGAGTTCTTTCCGATTCCAAATCTACTATCCTAAGTGCAGCTGATTATCGTATAGTTCTTCATCATGCTATAGATGGACATTTCTCAGCAGAAAGTGAAACCTCTTGAGAGTTCCACTTATCTTGCTGGTAAAAGATGTTTAAATGATATGAAGATCAAAAGTCAACAATAAAGGAAGGGAATCCTCCTGCAAAGCAGTCACTAAATCCTTCTTGCTTTTTTGGAAAAAATGGTAGTGCCATTTCAAGGCAGAAATTATGTATTCATTGATGTTGGTGTTCCATGATTGTAATGATCTCATTCTATATACATGAAGCTCTTTCCATTGCCTAGATTTTGGAAAAGATTCTTAGGGAGTGAAGGGGAGCAATAACATTTTATTGCTCCTTCTAAAAGAAAATATTTTGCATGGTTTGAAATTTGAAATGTAAGGGCCGCACTATTTCACTCCTGAAGAACAATTTATCGCTTGGAGTCCTGCTTTCTATCTATTTTCACTGAGTGAAGGGAATTTTCATTATTTGTACCTTTAGGTGCATACAAACTGGTTTAATTCAATTGTTATGTAATGCTTGCTGTATCTTGTTTGTTCCTCTTGTAAAGCGTTTTGGATAAAAACGCTATATAAATTCAATAAAATACCAATACAAACTAAAGCTGTGGCAGAGCAGTGCTAGAAATCAAGAAAGCCTTTTTGTGTTGTGTATACCTAAGAGGGTTCCGTTTCAGTATCTCCAGGTCTGTTTGTCATTAACTTCACCTCAACTAGAGTTTGCGCACCTAGAGGAAAATGGAAACGTTCAGTAAACATTTTCCATGGACATTTTCTCCAGTAATTTACCTTTGACCAGTAGCAGCTTGCCTTGAACATTGACGATCGTATATCACATTTTAAATCGACATTCTCTGTGACACTTTCAATTCCCAGATCGAGGAGTTGGTTTGCACATTCCAGTTACTATGCTGCTCTTATTTTGCATGAGAGGGGTCTTCATCACAGATATGTATGGAAATTAAAATATACATATTGTTTACCTGCACACTTACCACTGTTTTAAAATGATGCAAAGAAAATTAAGATTTGCATAGCAAAAACACATGTGGTGTAAGCAGCTCTGTAATTTACTAATGATTCTAGAAAGTATTTACTTGAGAGGTGTATGGCCCTTAATCTCGTGTGTTCAGTTCTTAAAGCTGTCTTTGAGGAAAATAAAACAGTGTTGAAAATGTCTCAGAGATGTTATGGTCGTTTTGGAAGCAGGCCATTCCAGTGGATACATACGGTCTCTTCTAAATTAAGAGAAGCCAATGGAGAGGGCAATTCTGGGGGGTGAGATGGGTGATGTAATGGCTACATTTACCTGTGATGCTTCCCATGTTATCCTTTCTCCCCCCCCCCCTTTTTCGTCATCCCGCTGGTGGAGTTGGAGATTGTTAGATGTCCAACCCGGTGGAGGATTTATGACTAGAGTGGTTTTAACAAACTTACAAGGGGCTTATTGACAATGTTGAAGTGTCACATGGCAAGTCATAAAGCATGAAAGCATTGTTTGGCTCTCCGCCTGTACCCCTCCCATGACATTTGGTTTTCTTCAATAAGATGATTTTGAAAAAAAAAATGTATGTATTTTAGAAGTTACATTTGAATTTGTAAAAGGTACAGAAACTAAGATTAAAACAGTATTAAATGTTGGAAAGGAATATTTTGGCCCTGATTCATGGATTATTTGCGCTGAAAAAACGGGATTTCTGCACCATTCTGCCCGCAAATCCCCATTTGTTAAACGGGGATTTACGGGCAGAATGGCGAATAAATCCCGTTTTTTTCGGCGCAAATAATCCATGAATCGGGGGGTGTTCAAATTAGCACACATGCTTAAATTCGAAAATTCTTATTTGCTTTTCGCCATAGCCTGGACATAAATGTTGTTGTTTACTTTCAGTAAATCTCATGGAGAAGTACCGGCGTGGTGGCTTCACCAAATTGTGGCTGGCTAGTGCATTCAAAGGCGCCACTGGCGTTAACCAGACTATAACACCCATTGGACATCATGTTGAAAATCATTTGCACTGGCTGCAAGTAGTTAACGGTGGAGTCGCTGATCTTGTTCAAGGAATTGCCTTGACTGGCTGGCAAAGGTAAACTAAATGCTTCTCCCCATTTCTTGTTATTGTTTGGTCATCAGCAACAGTATTATGTGTTTTTCTGGTTAAAACAAGCTCCTGCTCATGGGGCCCATTTTTAGTTTTGGATATTAGGTGGCGATGATGTAAGCACTACTTGTTAGCGAAAAACATGATCATGGTCGGGGAAGATAGATGAAACGTGAGGAGGGACACAGAGCCTGTGGGTGCTTGGTTACTTACCCATCCCTGGCCATTCTAGTACCAATGGCCATTCCCAAGCCCTATCTGCCCCAGCCCAGCCAAAACACATTTCTCTGGAATCATTTTGAGTTCGTTATATCAATCACTAACATCAAACTTTGTTCTGTGATGGATGTTATTTCACCTGACAGTGTTATTTCAAAGCAGTCTTCTGCGAGTGAACAGCATTTTTGCAGCTGTAAATGCAGTACTGGTGTAACCAAAATGTGTTAACCAAGTTCGGCCTTCAGGCACTTGATTTATAAGCAGTATGTGTGTCCTCTCGTCTGAATTCTTGTTGAATACAAGCATTGGCAAAGCCAAATGTTTCATCTTGTGTTTAGGTATTTGACAGGTACTGCTATCATATGCCTAGGTACTCAAAACAGTTTCCAGTTGTTGCCCACTTATGGCCAGTTACTACCATTATGGCAGTGCCCTAAAAGGACTTGTGCTATGCCTATACAAAAGCCAAAACTGTTGGCCCTGTCAGTGCTTGTTGGTATTTGATAGTGTGGGCCTAGATCCAAGAAACTGAAGTGCCTTACAGTAAACATTTTCTTGGAAAATAAGCATCTTGAATATGAGTTGCTGTGTCTGACACAATATGGTTGTCTGCGATAGCAGACTCGATTACATAAGCCAAAATGTGTTGCGGGAAAGAGAAACAACATGGGATTGGGGCAGTGGTAAATGGTACACTTTGCAGGCAATTTATATATATTCATAACCTAGAGATAGGCAGAGAAAGTGATTTTGTAGGTACTGCAGACACCACTTGATTTCTAGTGGAGTCCTAAACCAGAATTGTAACCAGAGTCTGTGCATTGTAGCATAGTTGGGTTACCAACTAGACCATCTCTCTTCCGGGTACTGGGAATTTGCGTCTTCCAATTGTTGGAAACGTAGTTTTTTTTTTTTTTTTTTTTTGCAGAACGCAGTCTGAAACCCAGAGTCATTGGCAAACCAATTTAAACGAGAAAGTGAAAAAGCTAACATCCTAGAGGGCCTTAAGGATCATTCCTACTAGTTTGAGTCTAATACAAGCGATCATGATAATAAATGAATATTGGGTTATGTGCTTTCAAGCTTCTGTGTTTTGCAGTATTTTAAGACACCTCATTAAATGCAAAATAGCCTTTGCCTTCATAACATTCGGGTACTTGAGACATGTTCCAGTTATTTTATGGCTATCCATAGTGGGTATACACTCCAAAGTATTTTCAGAAAAAAGCTAGCTTGGCCATTGTGGCTATTTTTAGTATTTTTTACCAAGCTTGGATCCCCATCATTAATTAATGGATGCTTGATCTCTCTTTACCAAGCCTCTGGGAGGTCTGATAACTCGGTCATCCCTTTCATCTTGTCTAGTTCGAGACGAGATGAAATTCCTCAGATAATTTGCCACCTTCCAGGTGGACACTTCTACCAAGTGAATGCTGAAATAAGAAGGACCTACGTGGTGAGTGGAGAAACAGCATCAAGACATTTCTTGTCCCACTTAGTTGAACAATGTGTTTAATATAAGGTTGTGACAAATCTAAATGGAGTCTTTATTGGTCTTATGAAAGAACTAAGCCTCACTTTCATCTTGTGTAATAGGTGTCGGTTGCTTGTAGTTTTTCAGTTAATTCTCATTATTTCGCTTATAGTTGTGGATTAGGGTTGCATAGTTGTGGATTAGGGTTGGCTCCTCATGGGACACCTACTGTTATTGCTTTCTTACTTGGGCTGCTTTTCTTTTTGTCAATACATCAACATGCAGCGGCACTCCTATGAATACAGCGTGGACACTTAGCTGCATAACTGGGACATACTATTTATTGCCTCCTCACATGGTCTTTTTTCCTCCCGGCCAGGGTCATTTTGGCATGGATCCATATCCGAACATGCAACAGTACTACTCTGCATGGAAGGTGGCCACTTTCTTTCTCCTCAGGCTTCCCAGTGTGACATTGTTTTATTGTTCTTAACAGAACAAACTAAGGTTGGATATGTCTCCATAAACACAGTGAGGTTAATAGAACCGATAAGTGCAGATAATGTTTACAAGGCTCCGTGATATTCTCCGTTAGGGTCAAAACCCTAAATCTGAATATCAACAAGGGTTTTGGAGGTACAACGCCAGTTCCAGGTCCGGATGACTTCTTGATAGAAGAACCAGGTAATTTCTAGTTTTTTTTTAAAGTAATTTTATTAGTTATTTGAACAAACAATACAAACCAAACGTGAAGTGCATACAATAACATTTCAATTATACATCACTTGATTGTGTTCACTGCTTCCCATATCCCACCCCCCATTACAAGCCCACTTCTTTTAATGCTCTGTTCCCACATCTTGCGACAGGGTATTCCTTTCCATGGGTTCCGTTGTGTCTCGCATTGACCCAAATAACTGCTATTAATAATTTCCATGCCATCACGGTCTGTCTTCTCCTCCCCCCCCAACATTGCTAGCTTCCTGCCATACCATAGTTTCTGCCTCTGCTCATTTCTGCAAATCCTTCCACCATACCTCCACTCGTGGTTTATGGCATGTCTTCCATCCCATAGCAATTCTTCTCTATGCAAGCGCATATGCCAGGTCCTTTAGCTTGCTCACATGCTTACGTTTCCGTGGCCTAGGAAACCCCCTAACAAGCAGGCCCACACTGTATCTACCACGATCTTAATACCTCTTTCTGCTAGCTTGTGTGCTACTTTGCTCCAGAAGCGCTTGATAACAGGGCATGACCAAAACATATGCACCATGCCCGCGTTCTCTTCATCACATTTAGGGCATGCTTGCCGTCCTGCATTTTTAAACCTAGATATCCTCTGGGGTGTCATATAGGCCCTGTGCGTGATATACAATTGCATTTGCTTTATTCTAGCATTCCTCGACACCTTCCTATGATGCCCTTGGGCTCGTTCCCACATCCCATAATCCATCGGGGCTCCCACTTCCCCCTCCCAGTCTTGTCTCAATTGTACTACCTCCTTCCCCACTTTAGACATCACCATCTCGTATATTCTAGATATCTCGTGACCCCCCTCTGCTATGTCATATATTATGTCTATATTAGCATCTGGTTCTTCCTCCAGTACCAGTTCAGGCCACGTTCTCTTAATTCTCTGCACCAGTCTATGATATGTGATATACTGGCCAGCATGCAACCCGGTCTCTTCCCCCAACATCTCAAAATCTATTATGGTCCCATCTTGCCAAATATCTCCCATAGTCGCTATTCCAACCGGTTCCCAATGGTTTCTGATTATCATCCGTAGTTGCCTTTCTCCACCCACTAGTGCAACCAGTGGTACTTGAGGGGTACACAGGAATGGGTTCTCCATTATCTGGCAGGCCCTGTGCCACATCCTCCATCCAAGTGCCATCATCTTGGGACGCCCTTCCACTTCTGCTTTGGGCAGCCACATAATCTCTCTTAAGTAAAATGGGGCACAATCTTGCCTAAACAACCTGGATTCAGAGGTTGTCTCCTCTGAGAGCCATTTGGCCACGTATTTCAGCTGGCTAGCTACATAATAGACTTCATAATTAGGCAGTTTTATACCCCCTCTCTCATAGAAATTCTGTAGCTTCCAGAGGGCCACTCTGCTCTGTGTTCCATGCCACAGGAAGTCCCTGCACATACTGTCCAATCTAGTGAAGAACTTCTTTGGTATCCAGTGCGGGATGTTCCCAAAGTAGTGTAGGAGCCTAGGTTGGACCACCATCTTCAACATCGCCCCACGCCCCATCATTGCTAAAGCAGCTTTACCCAGAACCTCATGCAATTATTTGATTTTCTTAATGGCTACCTCTGTGTTGCTCTTATGCTCCTCTTCCACCGTGTGGTATATATCTATCCCTAGATAGCGAAATGTGCTAACCACCCATGGTATCTGTAATACCGGTAGTTGTTTCAAGGGGATCCCTTTATATCCGCCCAATGGGGACATGCTAGACTTCTGAGGGTTCACTGCTATACCAGACATCCCCGCATATCTTTCCATTACCTCCAAAATATATTGGAGGTTTTCCTCCAGATGTCGCAGATACAACAACACATCATCTGCAGATAAGGATATCAGATGTCATTCACCTCCCACAGCGATGCCCATCGTATCATATTGTTGCCTCAAGTAGATTGCTAGGGGTTCCAGGGCCAATATATAGAGCATAGGGGACCATGGGCAGCCTTGTCTGGTGCCCCTGCGGAGTTGCCACCTTTCCGATATCACTGCTCGAGTTTTAACTCTGGCCAGCGGTTTACTATATAACATTTTATCCCACTGTATATATCCGGGACCCATCCCGTAGCCAGCCAGGGCCTCCAACAACCATGGCCATTTGACCGAGTCGAAGGCCTTTATTGCGTCCAGTGACACAATTGCCAGTTCACCTTCATTCTTGTTTCCATATTCAATGACACTGTGGAGCCTTCTAAGATTGTTGGATATGTTTCTATTAGGGACATAGCCCGTCTGGTCAGGATGTATTAATTTACCAAAGACCCTCCTCAATCTAGTTGCCAAAACAGCCGTCAGTATTTTACTGTCTTGATTTAACATTGATAGGGGTCTATATGAACCGCAGCTATGCCCGGGCTTATTAGGTGTGGGTAGCGGTATTATAATTGCTTCTCTGAGTGACTCTGGCAGTCTGCCTAGCTCATGTCTCTCATTCAACATATCCAACAGTGGGGGGGATCACCTCTCCTTTGAATGTTTTATAGAATTCACTTGGGAGTCCATCATCCCCCGGGGTCTTACTAGTGGGCAACTGTCTCACCACCTCTTCTAGCTCCTCTAAAGTAATCGGTGCATCCAGCTCCTCTCTTTCCTCAGCACTAATCTGCGGCAATACTGTGTCCTCCAGTGTTTCTACTATCGTTGCGCGATTATCCTCCGCATCATCTCCATATAGCCGCCCGTAATAGTCTGCAAACTCCTGGTTAACTCCCTCTTGGGTATCCACCACCCTTCCATCTTCCCTTGTTATCGTTCTAATCGTGGGTCTAGGGGTTTCACTCTTATATAACCATGCCAATATCCTTCCTGGTTTATCCCCTCCCGCATGCTGTCTCTCTATATATTTTTTGTAGTTGAGGTTACACAATCTCTCCCAGTGCCCAGCACATTTCTGCTGCAGCCTGAGTATCAGTTCGGTGTCTTCCTTGGTATTATTTCCTCCCTCCAGCGGTCTTTCCAATTCTCCCTCCGTTTCCCGCAGGTCAGCCAGGATCCCTCCTTGCAGTCCTTTAGATTTTGCTATAGCAACCCCCCTCATCACAACCTTGAAGGCTTCCCACAATGTGGCCCAGTACACACTGCCAGTATTCGTCTCAAAATAGTTAACAATCTCCTCCCTCATATCCTCCCTAAAGAGGGGGTCTCTCAGCGCCTCTGCTCTGAGGCGCCATGTCGGTATCCTCGCTCTCGGGGGATGATATTGCCATCCGAGGATCAGAGATGAGTGGCCCGAAAGGACCCTCGCTTTATATTCAACGTGCGTGATCTCTGTCATTATCTCTGGTGTGACAAAGACATAGTCCAACCTTGTATGTAATTGCTGCGGGGCAGAATAGTGCGAGTATTGCCTCTCTTGGGGGTGTCGCGCCCTCCATGCATCTCCAAACCCAAAGTCATTCAGCAGTGTCTGCAACGCTTTAGCAGTTGAGGCAGGTCTATCCATTTTCCCGTCTGATCGGTCTACCTTAGGGTTTAGTACGCAGTTAAAGTCCCCCCCCAAATCACTGCACTCCCCACACACATGCTGAGATTGTTACATAATGTTTTAAAATATGCCGCTGTATTTTGGTTTGGGGCGTATGTATTCACAACACTTGTATCCCTATTTTCCACCAATCCCCTCGTTATAACCATCCTCCCGTCAGTCTCAACCAGCATCTGTAGCAGCTGAAACGGGACGTGTGGCACCACCCAGATAATCGCCCCCCTAGCATAAGCCGAATATGATGAACCCACCACAGTCCACTTCCATTTCTTCCCAATCATCTCCATCTTGTCTCACGCCAGGTGCGTCTCTTGCAGTAAGGCTATGTCTATCTTCTGTCTACGTAGGTATAGCATGACCTTATTCCTCTTCAGGTAACTATTGAGACCCCTGACGTTTCAGGTAACTATTTTAAGGTCTCCCATGGCATGGTAGAGTCCCACTCCTCCCTTCTCCTGTATAGTCCAAATCCAATTGCTTAACTCGTCTATAAAAGCTCGTTTCCCAACTTAAACTCCCCTTAACTAAAAAAAAAAAACAACCCCCCCAACCTAACTCCCTCCCACCTCCCTTCCCTGTCCCAACAACACCCTCCCCAACTGTTGCCCAGCCCCATCCCTGGATCTCAGGCACCCCCGCATCTAGCCCTTTCAGGCAATAGCCTGTACTCGTGGCTCAGCAGGGTGAAGTCGCCCTAATGGCCGCCTTACTACTAATTCCTGGTGGTAGGTTGCCTTAATCCTGCTGCTCCTGCTTACTTCAAATTCACTACGCCTAGTACTACACAGTTTACTGGTGCATTTTATTCACTATATTCCAGTCCAACAGGGTCAGTGAGTCCAAAAGCTCCATAATACAGTTACTGGGGCTCCCCTCCCATTTATCCCTTTAGTATTCACGATACGTCCTCCTCACTTATCATGCTTCTGACGATCCTGCTCTTCATCTCGCTCCGGACAGTCCTGCAAGTCCAGCCATGCCGCTGCTTCCTCTGGGGTGTCAAAAAGGAACGCTCTACTTTTATGCAAGACTTTTAGCTTCGCAGGGTACAGCAGCATGTACTTGATACCAGCCATGCGCAGTCTCCTCTTGACCACCACATAGCTGTACCGCTGTCTTTGCACCAACATAGTGTAGTCAGGATATGCTGTGATGTTGGTAGATACCCTTTCTATCGTTCCACCTTTACGAAAGTACTCCAGGATCTTCTCTCTGTCTTTGTAATTCAGGATCTTTGCGATTATCGCTCGAGGTGGGGCCACAGGTGGTGGTTTCCTCACCAGGGCCCGATGTGCATGTTCAACCATAAACCCCTGTGAAAGCTTGTCTGCCCCTATCGCTTGCAGGATCATATTCTCCACATAATCCGTGGGGTCCTGGCCTTCTTCTCCCTCCATTAGGCCGACCACCCGGATGTTGTTTCGTCTTGCCCTGCATTCCGCTTCTTCTGCTCGGTTCTCAAGATTAGCCACCTGCTGCTTTAGTATGTGGACCTCCTTCGCATTACTTGTGCTGACATCTGTGTTGGTGTTTACCGCACTCTCCAAGCCACTTGTCCTTTCTGCCAGCGCTCTGAGATCTTGTCGCAGCAGAGTGACTTCAATTCCAACTGCATCTATTTTATTCTCCAAGGCCATCCATAGATCCGCCATTGCTGTCCCCCATGTGGCTCTTAGCTCTGTTATAGCTGCTAGAACCAGGTGGTTTTCTCCTTTTGGGGTACCATCCACGGAAGCTGCCGCTCCGCTCTGTGCCGAGGCAGTAGGAGTCCGCTGCGTCTTGGCAAAGGTCTCCATTGTAGGTTTCCTGCTCTTGGCCCTCACTCCTTTCACCGACATCATGCAATCCTGCATGCGTATCCAGTTCCGGCTCCCCTGTATAGTGCTAGTTTTATTTCCTGGTGTTACTGTGACTCCACCAGGTCAGTCAGGCCCAGGAGCGTCGTCCTCAGGGGGCTGCTATATGTGGTGGTGTGCAAAGTTACATTTCGATTGGGCTGTGTCTTCCCACGTACCTTCTCGGACTATTATGATCAATACCCCTTTCGCATGTCCCCGAGGGTCTATAGATGCACCCTTCACACCACTGCCACTATGCCACGGGCCTATGTGGCACTTAGTGTGATGTATTCAACCTAATGGGAACCTTTCTGCAGCGTCAGCATTCAGCCTGCTTGGTGCCCTCCTTCGTATTATGCCGTCATCCAGCAACTGTCCAGGCTAAATTGGGTTCTTGCTCCTTCTAGTTAATGTAATGCCAATGTCTTCCTATGCTTCCATTTGCATAGCAGCGTGTCTCGCTTCGTTGCATCAGTCCCATCTACTCTTAGGGATGGCCACTTCAGTTTAGATCTTTGGACCCATGTCTCCCAGCCAAAACAGAAGAGCACTCCATCAGCCGAGCCCCAATGTCTTTCATGCACCAATATAGTGCTTCGTTATGTACCTTCTGGTATGAAGCAGAGCGGCGTTCTAGCTGTCGTCTCACTTAGTCATCCGCCGCTGTAAACAGAAACTGTATCCTGCCAGCCACGTTGATTCCTCGCACAGCGCGGCCTGCTTCCTGTCGATTATACAAAGTAACAGTCGTTCTGTCTGACAGCGCCTCGCGTGTGGTTACATCTGCGGACGTGTAGAACGTTCAATACATGTTCGGGGCTTCACCGTTCCTCTTTTCTTCTGCCTTCGCTCCCCCTCTCCCCTGCTGATCTGTTCTTTCTTGGCACTGTGCACCTGGCCACCCTCTGTCTTTTGGGCCCAGGTACCTGCTCATCCTGCTACCCTCCCGCACTGCCTCCGGGCCACCCCTTGCACTGGGGTCTGTATCTGTACCCATACAGCCCCCCCTTTTTCTTCCTGCACTTATCAGACCTACCCTGTCTGCTGCCTTAAACCTAGCACTTGCAACTTGCTGGCTACATTACCACTGTTTGTTGCCTTTATTATTTATTTATTGTATTTATCTTTTCCTCCTCTGCTTCGCACTTTACACCTCTCCCCCCTTCATGCACTTTTCTTCTCCCCCCTCTCCCATGCACTTGCGCATTCTCAATGTCACTGGGCCTAGTAAGATCGCTGTTTTGTTCTCCCCTGCTCCCCTCCCTTGCCTTGTCGCGCTCTGAAACACTTGTGCATGAGCGCGATAGAAATAAAATATCAATCAATCAATCAAAACCGTCGTTGAATATCTACTGTCCGCGGCTACTGTTCTTTGTGAAAAGCCTCTCTGCCGCACACAGTCCAGTGCTCTATATTACTTGTGCAGAGCAATGAGCATACATGCGCGGGAGGCGGGGGGACACGCAAACGCCAGTTGCATCTGGCTGGGGGCCACGCGCGCTAGATGCCGGTCATCAGCATTTCGTACGCACAGCTGCTATATCTGTGTCCCAGATCCACTCGCCGCTCGGAATACTCAAACAATGACTTAGCATCTGCGTGAGCAACCACTGCTCACCATGTCAAAGGCGAGGCGTGCGACCGACAGAGCTCCGCACGGCCCCCAAAGGCCAGCATTCTTCTTTTCGCCCAGCCGCTTGGGTCTAATCAGCTGCTCCCGCTGCCGCAGCTGCAAACCCTTTGTTGTCCGCCATTTTAGATACTTTGTTTCAGTGCGGCCGTGGTCTTCAAAGTCAATTTCCTGCCTGGTACTGCACACGATTTACTTGCTTTTCGTAGTCATTGCAGGGCACCCATTCACACGCCGGTGCTTTCATTCCTTAGGCATATAAATCATTTTTAAAGCGTAGTTTCCCGGATCAATGTCAGATCCACAGGAGCTGTTCAGCAAGGCACGTCCTACACCATGGCTAGATGGCCACACCCCCCCCAGGTAATTTCTAGTTCCTTCAGTCTAGCTTTCCGAGACCCTTGATTGAAACAAAAGATCTCTGGAGATTCTGTGTCTCAGTTCTAGGAACCTGTTTAGTAACATCCCATCCAATTCCTTCAATCTTGATACTGTGACCTTTAGATACTTATTGAGTCCCTCTGTAATATCTGTTCCTCCTGGGCCGTCGCAGATCCTCCGCTGTAGATAGTATAGTTCTTCCACGTCTGTCGTGGTTCGATTTTTCAGGGTGTAATTGTAGCCCCCTGCCAATTGGGTCACCATTACTGCATTAGATTCAGTCTCATTGGGACCTATCTGAACATCTGCTTTTCTTCCTGATCTTTTGCACCCGGCAGTAACCTCAAGTTCATCCACTGGACTTTGATTCAAGGGGGCCTCTAGGTTCGAAGTCACTGGCTTTGGACTACTTTGATGAATCCTGCTGAGTCCTCGCCGAAACCCTGCCTAAAGTCTCCTCCCAGGTGGCCAGGGGAAGGCAGCTGCTACCTGATCCTAACCGTGGGGGTTGGTGCTAGCCGGGTGGATCACCTGGCTGGAGAAGGCCACCAAGGGAACTGGATAACTCCGTTAGGAGAGACGCAGTATTCTTCCTTTTTGGAGGATGGGCCTTACATAGTACCGAAGTACCTAATGCTTGTTGTCAGAGTAAACCTACCCTTCCTAAAGTTAGACAAACTGTCAGTTGTGAAGACCTCTACGGTCAACCTAAAAATGGTATATGTAGGAATAAGAGAATTGATACCATTGAATTGATACCATTACTTCTGATTGTTGTAATTCCACCTTTGGTTGGAATTATAATACCAAAAACCAATCATTAATTTCTTTCGAAGCATCCCCTAAAAATACATTGGATAAAACATTCAACCAGAGTGAAATAAATAAGATAAAAAAGAAACCAGAATGCTCTAGGTACTGGGACGAGGAAGAGGAGCCCAGAGATGCAGAACCGTAACATACGGTCTAGTGGTTCGGATGACATACACCTGAGTGGGACATTTGACTATTTAAGACCCCTTGAGGTGTGCAGGCCATGAGAAGATGTAAACTGCAGCAGACGAAGCAACAGAAACAGGAGGGAGAAGATGCTGGTGCCACCGCTATGTATCCAGCGAGTCGCAGAGCCGAGAGGGTCGTTAAAGCTGGGAATCCAAGTTGCAGAGATTGCGCAGTGGGAAGCGGTAGCAACACCAGCTGTCCTGTGGGAGAGAAAGGATCCCCTGATTCTGTGGCTCCCTCCGGAGCTTGGAGTTCACCGGAGTACTTGAGAAGAGAAGCAGGCTTCTTCTGCAGAGAGCGCAAGAAACAGGAATACAACCAGAGTTGTTGGGTGACAGATCCCGAAGAGAAAAAGAAATGGACGTGTCAGCCAATCGAACGGAAGTGCAGAGCAAGGCCGATGAGTTGGCCTTCACTAGGTAACCTCGGTGCGCTCCGTATTAGACCTTTAACACAAAGCAACGGTTTTGAATACTGCGCTAATGAAGTTAAGCATAATGCTTACATTGAGAGAAATCGAACAGAGACGCATTGTAACCCCACTGCTAAAGTAAAGAGGGAAAGCAATTTTTTTGAATACCGAACTAACTAATTCAATCATAATGCTTATAATGAGAGGGATCGAACAGAGACACATTGTAACCTTAATGTTAAAGTGAAGAGGGGACACAATTGTTTTGAATACCGAAATAATGCAGCCAAGCCATTTTCACATAACGATTGTACTGAGAGAGCTTGAACGAAGAAACGTTGTAGCTTTCATTGTCCAAGTATAGAGGGGACAATATCCAGCCAAAAAGAATGTAAGCTCCATATATGAGGAAAAAGGAAGCAATTCTAAATGAGAATGTCATGGAAACATATACACTTGCAGAGAGCCACTAACATGGATCAGAAGGCAGTTCTTGAAGAAAGGAAAAAAAAACTGACGACCTTACAGCCCTCCGCCTGAGTGCCAGGATCGGGAGTGATGCAAAACCCCCAAGGAAACCCTCTGCGGAATAAAACCCTGCAGTGGAGTAGCAAGCGTAGGTCTGTGGTTTGGTCTTCAGTAGTCGGAAGGCTGGACTGGGAATGTTGTCTTCAGGACTGGAGAACCTGAAGGTTACTTCACAGCTCACGGTCTATCAGAAACAGCAAGAGCCGTGAGTGTGCTCTTAAAGAGAAAGAATATTATTTGAGAAAGCAGATATACCTGTCAGTAGTGTGCCTGGAGATTCAAATCTGACAAGTTCCGTGGCTAGCCCTGTACTTTCTGTGTTGATGTAAAAGAAAGGGAAAATGAATAAGCAGAGAAGTTTCCTAATGGGCAGAGAGAATCTGAATATTCTCTGACAACCTGCACGGATGGAGTGAAGGGTCAAAGGGCTGGAATCCGGTTGTCCACTCTGGCAAATTTTGCTACAGGATAATTCCCGGTGTGGAGAATTACGGAAAGACAAAGGCACTGCAAGGAGGAATATATAATGACTATAAAGAAAGACAGTAAGTCTTCTAAATCTGAGCTATATTCCAACTTCCTACCATGTGAGAAAGACGCAGAAGCTGACAAGAGAATAGGTAACCAGAAACCGCCTTCTGAGCACGGCAGCGAGGAAGCGACTGCCGGCGGAGGAAATGTCAGGAGGCGTGTAAAAAAAGCAGACTTGAATGTGGAACTCTGGAAAAATAGCAAAGTTTAGTATTGGACACACACAAGGAGCAAGCGAATTGGGATCCCTAGTTGGCGTACTTACGGAGCGTTGAGCTTAGGAGTAGCAATGCACAGGGGCATTGCAGCGAACTGCATATATCCCATCACATGACTTAGTGGAGGCGGAGTTCCCATGCCTCTAGAAACGGCAAGCTGAATGGCGATCGTGTGGGGCTTTCGGATGGCCATGTTGGAATGGGCACAGCCTATAGTGTAACGAAGCCTACTGCGGTGCCACCATGACTAGTGCCAATATTGAGATGTAACAGTGAAAGGATATAATTTTCCTAAAGAGGGAAATTTGAAAAAGAAACCAGACCAACCGTTAACTGATTGAGGCGGAATTCAAAGGTGGCAGGATAACAGCCCTCCTTGTAAAAATCCTGAAGGGGGAGAGAAGAATGACTGCATTGCATATGGCAATCAAATCAGTGGAACAAACCGCATCAATGTGTAATTGGATCCTTATGGAAGGAGTTGTGAATCCCAATGTGGTTGTTCAAAGTGAATACTTTTCTAAATCTTGAAGTGAGCCTTACCACAAAGTACTTGTAGTAGGAGGAGGAGATTTTTCCTAGCAGAAGAATATACCAGGAAAGGGACTACTAGAGGTTAGTCCTGGCAGGTTAGTGGACCAGGAAGAAGACAATTAAAGTACTGCAGTGTGGTATAAAGTTGTGTTGGAAGAAAAGTATTAAAGTTGATGCTATATTATAATGACTGTAGAAAGAATCATCCTGATAAACTTATGAAGAAGTGTGAAAGTAGTTATTCTTCAACAAAGAGAAATTACATTGAATACTGACTAAAAGTATGAAGATAAAGTTGTCTTTGGTTATCAAACAAGCACTTGTGGAACTTTGACAATCATTGTGAAAACTAACATATTCAAGTGCCAAGTAGAAGACATGTGGAGTAAGAAGAACTTTTGGGTTGTATTGAAAGCCAAACTTATATCTTGGAAATTACTTGATACAAACTTTTGTGTTGAAAATCCTGACTTATTCCTGGGGATGGGATCCAAACCTGGTTACAGGGATGTATGTTTAAAACGTTTGTTTGAATGCTACTATTGTTTTATTACTTTTAATAGCCATATGATGCCTACATGATTTATGTTGCATGCATAAGTGTGAGGGACAGAAACTGTTTAGAGTGTTTTCCTTTATCTTAGTTGAACAGGCAGGGTAATTCTCATTAGGTTAGGGAAAGCGAGGCATTTATCACACCCTTATCATTTAATATATGTTAATGTTAGAGGTTACTTATTCCATGCACTATCACCACTGAAGTGGTCCCATGGCGCTCTGGCTGATCTGAAAGGAAAGAGGGTGGGATGGAGGTTCTACGTGATTTCGCCGCCTGATTTTACATTGTGGGACTTTTCATCGCCACCCTTTCATCGCCAAAATTATTATTTTTTTTTTTTATGGGGGGCTGCGCACCCTCAAATCCCCCCTGACTTAAATAAACATACCCCAACCCGCACAAACACCCCCCCTAAAAAAAAAAAATAAAAAAAAAAAAAAAAAGATTTGGCAATGAAAGGGTCGGCTATGAAAAGTCCTATGATGTAAATACAGGCGACGAAATGTGTGTATACCGGGATGGGTTAGTAGGATTGAGCAGGAAACGTGCACGAGAGCTGTTGGCCGCTTCAGTTCGGTTAACACTGTTTGCTGAGGTTAGGTGTGCTTTTCTGTTGGCAACCGTCATGTGCTGTTTTGCGAGGCTATGTGTGGTTTGTTTTGTTGTTCCAGTGTAGTGATGTATGTGTGGTTTGTAGTGCTTTAGAGGTATGGTTGTGTTTGGTTAGAGTTTGAGAGGTATATGCAGAGGGGTGAGATTTTCTTTGGTAGGCTTGGTTAGTGGCATCACTATCTAGACGTGACACATGGTTATCTTCACAATTCTATCTCAATGTAATTTAGGCTAATCTCCACAATTCTATCTAGATGTAATGCTTGAATGACTTTACAATTCTGTCTAACTGTGACACAGGCTAATCTCCATGATTTTATCTGAATGTGACACGTGATTATCTTCTAAATGTGATGCAGGCTAATCTCCACAATTCTATCTAGATGTGACACATGACTATCTTCACAATTCTATCTAAATGTGACACAGGCTAATCTCCACAATTCTATGTATATGAGACACATGATTATCTTTACAATTCTGTCTGGATGTGATGCATGCTAGTCTTTAACAGTTCTATTTCAATGTGAGGTATGTTGATCCTTGACAATTCTATCCCATCCCTACTTGCTCAGGTGCAAACTGTGGATAACACAATTGGCATGATGCAAAGTGTGGTTACCTTACATAATGAGGTTGATTTCAAGATGGCTACCTTGTATAATTGAGGTAATGCGGATTATGGTGAATAGGCATGGGTATGCTAAGTGCCAGGGGAAGTAGGATAATAGGTAATGAGATAGGTGGGGTAATTAAGGAGTAATCCAGAATGGCTAACTAAAATAATGGTTTACGTGCCAGATATGAGAAATTTGTGTGTTGGGGTAAATAAAATAAGAGTGCGCTGAGACTGGAAATGTATTGTAATGTTCTAACCTCAAAGGTAAAAAAGTTAAAATAGAGAGGGACAGCTGCGGTTGTGATGGAACTTAAAGGCTACCCCAGCCAGTGACACTCAGAGAAACAGGGCAACTGCAGTTTATCAGTTTTGTCAGTTTATTAAGCCTTACTTTGTGGTACTTTACCATCCCTAATTGTTTGACCTTAGATTGATAACAATACATTTCACTTGTGTTTTTTCACTACATCTTGTGGACAGCGTGTATTTTGTGGAACTGCCTTGTCTTGTTTCTCTAAGTGCCAGATATGGGCGCCATACCACAATGAGCTACCTGCATCAGACTACAAGCTATGGAGTAATATGAGTGGTTGGGCAGTTAAAATGTGATGTGAGGGACTTAAAGATGGGAGCCGAGATGAAAGCACGTCAAGCTGTGTACTCTCACCTGCTGGCGCCCAATAAACATAAGAAACTATTAATTTGCACCTTCCTGGCGGTGGGTTGTGTGAAGCAGATACAATGCACTGAGCGAGCCGTGAGTCACAGGGGACCCGGACCTGGCGACGGAGCAGAGGCGCAAGAAGGGCTGCCCTCAGATGCACTGGGGAAGGCACGTCAGACTCCCCCCGCAGTCAACAGCAGGGCAGGCAGGATCTGCGGGGACAATGGACCTCCGCAAGGGGGCCCAAGCAGCTCCAAATCGTGGGCTGCATGTAGAAACATCCGGTGTAACGTCGAATTCTGCTCATCGTCGAAAAATGCTTAGGCTGCTACTGCGCATGCGTGAATTTCAATGGCAAAGCAAAATCCGACGGTACTGTAACGTCGGATTTTGCTTACCCGTCAGAAAATGCTTTCTGGTCTACGGGGCAGCGGGGCAGGGGCAGGTGCAGCGGGGCAAGGGGCAGGGGCAGCTGTACATTAACCCTGATAACCCTATGTTTCCACAGGGCATATTATTTATTTTAACCCTATGTTGTGCAGGGCAGTGCATTAACCCGTCAGAAAATGCTTTCTGCCGTCAGAAAATGCTTTCTGGTCTACGGAGCAGGGGCAGGGGCAGCGGGGACAGGGGCAAGGGGCAGCTGTACATTAACCCTATTAACCCTATGTTTCCACAGGGCATATTATTTATTTTAACCCTATGTTGTGCAGGGCAGTGCATTAACCCGTCAGAAAATGCTTTCTGCTGTCAGAAAATGCTTTCTGGTCTACGGGGCAGGGGCAGCGGGGCAAGGGGCAGAGGCAGCTGTACATTAACCCTATTAACCCTATGTTTCCACAGGGCATATTATTTATTTTAACCCTATATTGTGCAGGCCAGTGCATTAACCCGTCAGAAAATGCTTTCTGCTGTCAGAAAATGCTTTCTGGTCTACGGGGCAGGGGCAGCGGGGCAAGGGGCAGGGGCAGCTATACATTAACCCTATTAACCCTATGTTTCCACAGGGCATATTATTTATTTTAACCCTATGTTGTGCAGGGCAGTGCATTAACCCGTCAGAAAATGCTTTCTGCCGTCAGAAAATGCTTTCTGGTCTACGGAGCAGGGGCAGGGGCAGCGGGGACAGGGGCAAGGGGCAGCTGTACATTAACCCTATTAACCCTATGTTTCCACAGGGCATATTATTTATTTTAACCCTATGTTGTGCAGGGCAGTGCATTAACCCGTCAGAAAATACTTTCTGCTGTCAGAAAATGCTTTCTGGTCGTCGGGGCAGGGGCAGCGGGGCAAGAGGCAGGGGCAGCTGTACATTAACCCTATTAACCCTATGTTTCCACAGGGCATATTATTTATTTTAACCCTATGTTGTGCAGGGCAGTGCATTAACCCATCAGAAAATGCTTTCTGCTTTCAGAAAATGCTTTCTGGACTACGGGGCAGGGGCAGCGGGGCAAGGGGCAGGGGCAGCTGTACATTAACCCTATTAACCCTATGTTTCCACAGGGCATATTATTTATTTTAACCCTATGTTGTGCAGGGCAGTGCATTAACCCGTCAGAAAATGCTTTCTGCTGTCAGAAAATGCTTTCTGGTCTACGGGGCAGGGGCAGCTGGGCAAGGGGCAGTGGCAGCTGTACATTAACCCTATTAACCCTATGTTTCCACAGGGCATATTATTTATTTTAACCCTATGTTGTGCAGGGCAGTGCATTAACCCGTCAGAAAATGCTTTCTGCCGTCAGAAAATGCTTTCTGGTCTACGGGGCAGGGGCAGCGGGGACAGGGGCAGGGGCAGGGGCAGCTGTTCATTAACCCTATTAACCCTATGTTTCCACAGGGCATATTATTTATTTTAACCCTATATTGTGCAGGGCAGTGCATTAACCCGTCAGAAAATGCTTTCTGCTGTCAGAAAATGCTTTCTGGTCTACGGGGCAGGGGCAGCGGGGCAAGGGGCAGGGGCAGCTATACATTAACCCTATTAACCCTATGTTTCCACAGGGCATATTATTTATTTTAACCCTATGTTGTGCAGGGCAGTGCATTAACCCGTCAGAAAATGCTTTCTGCCGTCAGAAAATGCTTTCTGGTCTACGGAGCAGGGGCAGGGGCAGCGGGGACAGGGGCAAGGGGCAGCTGTACATTAACCCTATTAACCCTATGTTTCCACAGGGCATATTATTTATTTTAACCCTATGTTGTGCAGGGCAGTGCATTAACCCGTCAGAAAATGCTTTCTGCTGTCAGAAAATGCTTTCTGGTCTACGGGGCAGGGGCAGCGGGGCAAGAGGCAGGGGCAGCTGTACATTAACCCTATGTTTCCACAAGGCATATTATTTATTTTAATCCTATGTTGTGCAGGGCAGTGCATTAACCCATCAGAAAATGCTTTCTGCTTTCAGAAAATGCTTTCTGGACTACGGGGCAGGGGCAGCGGGGCAAGGGCAGCTGTACATTAACCCTATTAACCCTATGTTTCCACAGGGCATATTATTTATTTTAACCCTATGTTGTGCAGGGCAGTGCATTAACCCGTCAGAAAATGCTTTCTGCTGTCAGAAAATGCTTTCTGGTCTACGGGGCAGGGGCAGCGGGGCAAGGGGCAGGGGCAGCTGTACATTAACCCTATTAACCCTATGTTTCCACAGGGCATACTATTTATTTTAACCCTATGTTGTGCAGGGCAGTGCATTAACCCGTCAGAAAATGCTTTCTGCTGTCAGAAAATGCTTTCTGGTCTACGGGGCAGGGGCAGCGGGGCAAGGGGCAGGGGCAGCTGTACATTAACCCTATTAACCCTATGTTTCCACAGGGCATATTATTTATTTTAAACCCTATGTTGTGCAGGGCAGTGCATTAACCCGTCAGAAAATGCTTTCTGCCGTCAGAAAATGCTTTCTGGTCTACGGAGCAGGGGCAGGGGCAGCGGGGACAGGGGCAAGGGGCAGCTGTACATTAACCCTATTAACCCTATGTTTCCACAGGGCATATTATTTATTTTAACCCTATGTTGTGCAGGGCAGTGCATTAACCCGTCAGAAAATGCTTTCTGCTGTCAGAAAATGCTTTCTGGTCTACGGGGCAGGGGCAGCGGGGCAAGGGGCAGAGGCAGCTGTACATTAACCCTATTAACCCTATGTTTCCACAGGGCATATTATTTATTTTAACCCTATATTGTGCAGGCCAGTGCATTAACCCGTCAGAAAATGCTTTCTGCTGTCAGAAAATGCTTTCTGGTCTACGGGGCAGGGGCAGCGGGGCAAGGGGCAGGGGCAGCTATACATTAACCCTATTAACCCTATGTTTCCACAGGGCATATTATTTATTTTAACCCTATGTTGTGCAGGGCAGTGCATTAACCCGTCAGAAAATGCTTTCTGCCGTCAGAAAATGCTTTCTGGTCTACGGAGCAGGGGCAGGGGCAGCGGGGACAGGGGCAAGGGGCAGCTGTACATTAACCCTATTAACCCTATGTTTCCACAGGGCATATTATTTATTTTAACCCTATGTTGTGCAGGGCAGTGCATTAACCCGTCAGAAAATACTTTCTGCTGTCAGAAAATGCTTTCTGGTCGTCGGGGCAGGGGCAGCGGGGCAAGAGGCAGGGGCAGCTGTACATTAACCCTATTAACCCTATGTTTCCACAGGGCATATTATTTATTTTAACCCTATGTTGTGCAGGGCAGTGCATTAACCCATCAGAAAATGCTTTCTGCTTTCAGAAAATGCTTTCTGGACTACGGGGCAGGGGCAGCGGGGCAAGGGGCAGGGGCAGCTGTACATTAACCCTATTAACCCTATGTTTCCACAGGGCATATTATTTATTTTAACCCTATGTTGTGCAGGGCAGTGCATTAACCCGTCAGAAAATGCTTTCTGCTGTCAGAAAATGCTTTCTGGTCTACGGGGCAGGGGCAGCTGGGCAAGGGGCAGTGGCAGCTGTACATTAACCCTATTAACCCTATGTTTCCACAGGGCATATTATTTATTTTAACCCTATGTTGTGCAGGGCAGTGCATTAACCCGTCAGAAAATGCTTTCTGCCGTCAGAAAATGCTTTCTGGTCTACGGGGCAGGGGCAGCGGGGACAGGGGCAGGGGCAGGGGCAGCTGTTCATTAACCCTATTAACCCTATGTTTCCACAGGGCATATTATTTATTTTAACCCTATATTGTGCAGGGCAGTGCATTAACCCGTCAGAAAATGCTTTCTGCTGTCAGAAAATGCTTTCTGGTCTACGGGGCAGGGGCAGCGGGGCAAGGGGCAGGGGCAGCTATACATTAACCCTATTAACCCTATGTTTCCACAGGGCATATTATTTATTTTAACCCTATGTTGTGCAGGGCAGTGCATTAACCCGTCAGAAAATGCTTTCTGCCGTCAGAAAATGCTTTCTGGTCTACGGAGCAGGGGCAGGGGCAGCGGGGACAGGGGCAAGGGGCAGCTGTACATTAACCCTATTAACCCTATGTTTCCATAGGGCATATTATTTATTTTAACCCTATGTTGTGCAGGGCAGTGCATTAACCCGTCAGAAAATGCTTTCTGCTGTCAGAAAATGCTTTCTGGTCTACGGGGCAGGGGCAGCGGGGCAAGAGGCAGGGGCAGCTGTACATTAACCCTATGTTTCCACAAGGCATATTATTTATTTTAATCCTATGTTGTGCAGGGCAGTGCATTAACCCATCAGAAAATGCTTTCTGCTTTCAGAAAATGCTTTCTGGACTACGGGGCAGGGGCAGCGGGGCAAGGGGCAGGGGCAGCTGTACATTAACCCTATTAACCCTATGTTTCCACAGGGCATATTATTTATTTTAACCCTATGTTGTGCAGGGCAGTGCATTAACCCGTCAGAAAATGCTTTCTGCTGTCAGAAAATGCTTTCTGGTCTACGGGGCAGGGGCAGGGGCAGCGGGGCAAGGGGCAGGGGCAGCTGTACATTAACCCTATTAACCCTATGTTTCCACAGGGCATACTATTTATTTTAACCCTATGTTGTGCAGGGCAGTGCATTAACCCGTCAGAAAATGCTTTCTGCTGTCAGAAAATGCTTTCTGGTCTACGGGGCAGGGGCAGCGGGGCAAGGGGCAGGGGCAGCTGTACATTAACCCTATTAACCCTATGTTTCCACAGGGCATATTATTTATT
This sequence comes from Ambystoma mexicanum, assembly GCF_040938575.1. Taxonomy (NCBI): domain Eukaryota; kingdom Metazoa; phylum Chordata; class Amphibia; order Caudata; family Ambystomatidae; genus Ambystoma; species Ambystoma mexicanum. Next base: position 692,048,214 of record NC_090926.1, on the reverse strand, counting down.
TTAAACCCTATGTTGTGCAGGGCAGTGCATTAACCCGTCAGAAAATGCTTTCTGCCGTCAGAAAATGCTTTCTGGTCTACGGAGCAGGGGCAGGGGCAGCGGGGACAGGGGCAAGGGGCAGCTGTACATTAACCCTATTAACCCTATGTTTCCACAGGGCATATTATTTATTTTAACCCTATGTTGTGCAGGGCAGTGCATTAACCCGTCAGAAAATGCTTTCTGCTGTCAGAAAATGCTTTCTGGTCTACGGGGCAGGGGCAGCGGGGCAAGGGGCAGAGGCAGCTGTACATTAACCCTATTAACCCTATGTTTCCACAGGGCATATTATTTATTTTAACCCTATATTGTGCAGGCCAGTGCATTAACCCGTCAGAAAATGCTTTCTGCTGTCAGAAAATGCTTTCTGGTCTACGGGGCAGGGGCAGCGGGGCAAGGGGCAGGGGCAGCTATACATTAACCCTATTAACCCTATGTTTCCACAGGGCATATTATTTATTTTAACCCTATGTTGTGCAGGGCAGTGCATTAACCCGTCAGAAAATGCTTTCTGCCGTCAGAAAATGCTTTCTGGTCTACGGAGCAGGGGCAGGGGTAGCGGGGACAGGGGCAAGGGGCAGCTGTACATTAACCCTATTAACCCTATGTTTCCACAGGGCATATTATTTATTTTAACCCTATGTTGTGCAGGGCAGTGCATTAACCCGTCAGAAAATACTTTCTGCTGTCAGAAAATGCTTTCTGGTCGTCGGGGCAGGGGCAGCGGGGCAAGAGGCAGGGGCAGCTGTACATTAACCCTATTAACCCTATGTTTCCACAGGGCATATTATTTATTTTAACCCTATGTTGTGCAGGGCAGTGCATTAACCCATCAGAAAATGCTTTCTGCTTTCAGAAAATGCTTTCTGGACTACGGGGCAGGGGCAGCGGGGCAAGGGGCAGGGGCAGCTGTACATTAACCCTATTAACCCTATGTTTCCACAGGGCATATTATTTATTTTAACCCTATGTTGTGCAGGGCAGTGCATTAACCCGTCAGAAAATGCTTTCTGCTGTCAGAAAATGCTTTCTGGTCTACGGGGCAGGGGCAGCTGGGCAAGGGGCAGTGGCAGCTGTACATTAACCCTATTAACCCTATGTTTCCACAGGGCATATTATTTATTTTAACCCTATGTTGTGCAGGGCAGTGCATTAACCCGTCAGAAAATGCTTTCTGCCGTCAGAAAATGCTTTCTGGTCTACGGGGCAGGGGCAGCGGGGACAGGGGCAGGGGCAGGGGCAGCTGTTCATTAACCCTATTAACCCTATGTTTCCACAGGGCATATTATTTATTTTAACCCTATATTGTGCAGGGCAGTGCATTAACCCGTCAGAAAATGCTTTCTGCTGTCAGAAAATGCTTTCTGGTCTACGGGGCAGGGGCAGCGGGGCAAGGGGCAGGGGCAGCTATACATTAACCCTATTAACCCTATGTTTCCACAGGGCATATTATTTATTTTAACCCTATGTTGTGCAGGGCAGTGCATTAACCCGTCAGAAAATGCTTTCTGCCGTCAGAAAATGCTTTCTGGTCTACGGAGCAGGGGCAGGGGCAGCGGGGACAGGGGCAAGGGGCAGCTGTACATTAACCCTATTAACCCTATGTTTCCACAGGGCATATTATTTATTTTAACCCTATGTTGTGCAGGGCAGTGCATTAACCCGTCAGAAAATGCTTTCTGCTGTCAGAAAATGCTTTCTGGTCTACGGGGCAGGGGCAGCGGGGCAAGAGGCAGGGGCAGCTGTACATTAACCCTATGTTTCCACAAGGCATATTATTTATTTTAATCCTATGTTGTGCAGGGCAGTGCATTAACCCATCAGAAAATGCTTTCTGCTTTCAGAAAATGCTTTCTGGACTACGGGGCAGGGGCAGCGGGGCAAGGGGCAGGGGCAGCTGTACATTAACCCTATTAACCCTATGTTTCCACAGGGCATATTATTTATTTTAACCCTATGTTGTGCAGGGCAGTGCATTAACCCGTCAGAAAATGCTTTCTGCTGTCAGAAAATGCTTTCTGGTCTACGGGGCAGGGGCAGGGGCAGCGGGGCAAGGGGCAGGGGCAGCTGTACATTAACCCTATTAACCCTATGTTTCCACAGGGCATACTATTTATTTTAACCCTATGTTGTGCAGGGCAGTGCATTAACCCGTCAGAAAATGCTTTCTGCTGTCAGAAAATGCTTTCTGGTCTACGGGGCAGGGGCAGCGGGGCAAGGGGCAGGGGCAGCTGTACATTAACCCTATTAACCCTATGTTTCCACAGGGCATATTATTTATTTTAAACCCTATGTTGTGCAGGGCAGTGCATTAACCCGTCAGAAAATGCTTTCTGCCGTCAGAAAATGCTTTCTGGTCTACGGAGCAGGGGCAGGGGCAGCGGGGACAGGGGCAAGGGGCAGCTGTACATTAACCCTATTAACCCTATGTTTCCACAGGGCATATTATTTATTTTAACCCTATGTTGTGCAGGGCAGTGCATTAACCCGTCAGAAAATGCTTTCTGCTGTCAGAAAATGCTTTCTGGTCTACGGGGCAGGGGCAGCGGGGCAAGGGGCAGAGGCAGCTGTACATTAACCCTATGTTTCCACAGGGCATATTATTTATTTTAACCCTATATTGTGCAGGGCAGTGCATTAACCCGTCAGAAAATGCTTTCTGCTGTCAGAAAATGCTTTCTGGTCTACGGGGCAGGGGCAGCGGGGCAAGGGGCAGAGGCAGCTGTACATTAACCCTATTAACCCTATGTTTCCACAGGGCATATTATTTATTTTAACCCTATATTGTGCAGGGCAGTGCATTAACCCGTCAGAAAATGCTTTCTGCTGTCAGAAAATGCTTTCTGGTCTACGGGGCAGGGGCAGCGGGGCAAGGGGCAGGGGCAGCTATACATTAACCCTATTAACCCTATGTTTCCACAGGGCATATTATTTATTTTAACCCTATGTTGTGCAGGGCAGTGCATTAACCCGTCAGAAAATGCTTTCTGCCGTCAGAAAATGCTTTCTGGTCTACGGAGCAGGGGGGGGCAGCGGGGACAGGGGCAAGGGGCAGCTGTACATTAACCCTATTAACCCTATGTTTCCACAGGGCATATTATTTATTTTAACCCTATGTTGTGCAGGGCAGTGCATTAACCCGTCAGAAAATACTTTCTGCTGTCAGAAAATGCTTTCTGGTCGTCGGGGCAGGGGCAGCGGGGCAAGAGGCAGGGGCAGCTGTACATTAACCCTATTAACCCTATGTTTCCACAGGGCATATTATTTATTTTAACCCTATGTTGTGCAGGGCAGTGCATTAACCCATCAGAAAATGCTTTCTGCTTTCAGAAAATGCTTTCTGGACTACGGGGCAGGGGCAGCGGGGCAAGGGGCAGGGGCAGCTGTACATTAACCCTATTAACCCTATGTTTCCACAGGGCATATTATTTATTTTAACCCTATGTTGTGCAGGGCAGTGCATTAACCCGTCAGAAAATGCTTTCTGCTGTCAGAAAATGCTTTCTGGTCTACGGGGCAGGGGCAGCTGGGCAAGGGGCAGTGGCAGCTGTACATTAACCCTATTAACCCTATGTTTCCACAGGGCATATTATTTATTTTAACCCTATGTTGTGCAGGGCAGTGCATTAACCCGTCGGAAAATGCTTTCTGCTGTCAGAAAATGCTTTCTGGTCTACGGGGCAGGGGCAGCGGGGCAAGAGGCAGGGGCAGCTGTACATTAACCCTATGTTTCCACAAGGCATATTATTATTATTATTAAGACACTAATCGGGTCACGCAAAGTCAGGCACTTGATTCTAAATGCATACACCTGATACCAATTCTCCTGATACCAAGGAGGGGTCAAGTCTGATAAGTCTGTGATGGGAGCCCAAGATGATGAGCTCTGTCTTTTCATCATTGAGACAGAACTCATGTTGGGCCACCCAAGCCTGAATGACCTGGTAGTTATCATGTAAGGCTTTTGGGTCAGCCATGTGGTCCCTGGTGATGGGGATGAGTATCTGGGTGTCATCGGCGTAATTCGTATAGGTGACACCCAGATAGTCAAGGATATCGAAAAGTGGTTTTGTAAACATGTTATAGAGTGTTGGCGAAACGCACGACCCTTGGGGTACCCCACACAGGACTGGTGAGGGTTCCGCAGAGGCCGAAGGGGAGAAGACCCTCATGAATCTATTGTTCAGGAATGATGTGATCCAAGTGGTAGCTTTATCTGAAAAGTGGACGGCCAGTTTGAGATGTCGGCATAGGATTTGGTGGTTTACCAAATCGAAAGCTGCCGATAAGTCAAGTAGTAGTAGAAAGGCCAGCTTCCCGTTATCTTTCAGATCCTCAATTTGAGTTTTTTAAATCAATGAGCCCGATTGTCTGAGGCCCAGGAGTTTGTTGGATTCCAAATAGTTCTGGATCTGCAGATAGGCTGCACGGTCTAGAATTTTAAGAAGAAAGGGCACGGTGGTGATGGGCCTGTAATTAGTAGGTATGCTAGCGTCCAAGGTGGGCTTTTTTAGAAAGGGGATAACCCATGCATCCTTGAGGTTGTCAGGGACAATGACTGTGTTGATTGATGAGTTTATAAGGGCAGTAATAAAAGGTGCAAGTTTGTGTGAAGCCTCCTTGACGGAGCTGGGCACAAGTCGCCCTGGCAGTTAGAGGGTTCGAGTTTATTGATGATGATTGATTGATTTATTGATGATGCTTTCAACCTCTGTAATAGTTAGTGGTGTGAAGCTAAAGGGTTTGTAGGTGTGAGTGATGGGTGTGGTTTTGTCATGCAGTGAATTGAGTTGCGGGTCAATCTGGAGGCTAGTTTTTTTCATTGATTTTGGCTTGGAGTGTGGAGATTGAGAGTGTGTGAATAAGACGTGATGCAAGGAAGACACAGGAATGAACTTTTAAGTAAAAGACAGCTACGAAATCAGTGATAGTAAATAACGGAGTTGTCCGGCGAAAGGAAGTAGACCTTTCGAAAGTCTCCATGAAAAGTACATTGTTGGAAGCCGCGATAAAGCAAACAAACAGCAAAAGCGAAATAAAGAAGTTTAACTCCTAGAGAAGGGGAGAGTGAAAGTTGAACTGTAACCTTCGAGTCGAAAATGGTCCTGCAGTGGTCTGTAAAGTAAGCTGCGCATATTTGAAAGTCTTCGACATCCGAAAGTGGACTGTCCTGATTCCTGCCCCTCATGTCCAGTACGGTGTTTGAAAGTTAATGTTGTTACTCTGTCACACTCTTTCACGACCCAGGGTTTGTGTAAAAAAAGGGAGGGGGGAGTTGGGACTTCGGAGCAGCCTAAAACATAGGATGGGTTGGATAAACCAAATAGGGGGAATACTGCGTCTCACAATCGGCTGTCTAACCCCCGCTCCCCGAAGACTCCTCACCCAGGTGATCCTCCTGCACTGGTCCACTGGTCCACCCCCAGGATCTGGATCTAAAGGCGATGGCCATGCCCTGGCCACCTGAGAGAGAGAGAGAGAGAGAGAGAGAGAGAGAGAGAGAGAGAGAGAGAGAGAGAGAGAGAGACCCCCAGAGACTAACTGGGGAGACACTCTCGGGTTTATCACACCACTCTCCAGATTTCACTCTCCTTACGGAGACTCACCTGGAAGGATCACATTTCTGCGAACTAATTATAGGCTGGTGTTTCATGCGGGATTCACTAGGGGGGCAAGGGGTATTTGATCCTAATACACAAAAATGCCATTCTCGGTTGCTGAGATATGAGCGGATCCCTTGGGTAGGTTTGTGTTGATTCGCAGACATCTCTGGGGTGCCACCTGGGGCATTGTGACAGTATACTCACATCCTCCCCTCACGAGGGGCCTACTCAATGACATCCAGAGGCTTATTTTGCTGGGTGAGGCAGACAGATGGGTTCTTGGTGGGGATTTTAAGGACGTCCTGGATACGGGCATGGATAGGTCCCGCGTGGGCACTAGGGACCCAGAGGCACTCACTAAACTCTGCTCCTTTGCAGGGGCAATGGACTGGCTAGATTTTTGGAGTAGCATACACGTAGCGGAGGCAGGATATTCCTTTTTTTCGGGGGTGCATTCTTCCTTTTCCAGACTGGACTACCTGTTTATTCCACTGCAGGAGGGCCATAGGTTATCAGCTAAATTCGTGGCCAGAGGGGTCTCAGACCACTTTCCACTGATTGTCACATTGAAGAGTAGGTGGGATAGGCCTACACCCACATGGAGGCTGAATTCACACTATCTTGGGCTCCCTGAGTTCACAGAGGCGTTAGTTAGCATCACACAGGAATACTTTGCGAATAATGAGGTTTTGGTGGACAGCACGGACATGGTATGGGAAGGTTACAAAACGGTTCTCAGGGGGGAGGTGATCTCACTGTTGGCGGCTCTACAAAAGCAGTATGTGGGGGCGGAAGAGGGAGGCGGTGGTGGCCACGATGAGGGCGGAGGAGGACCTGGTCGCCTCGGGATCCCCGGTGGCGCAGCAAAAGCTGCGGACATCCCAAGAAACACTCTGTATGTGGCGTTGGATAATGCAAAGGATGCACACTGGCTCAAGTGCAGCCAGATCCACAAGGCTGGGGATAAGGTGCCGAAGATGCTTTTGTGGCTAGAGAGTAGGGACAGGGGCAATGGGCATGTCCGAGTGCTGCAGGGTGACCAGGGCAAGGTTTTGACTGGGGGCTTGGACATCACTCAAAGGTTTGGGGGGTTTTATGAATATTTGTATGGTGCCACGCCTAGTTAATCAGGGCTGGATCGGTCCAGGGTTGCGGGATCAGTGATTCTACCAAATTAAAGGGCTCTGCATCGTGAGAGGTTGGAAGTTGATATCTCAGAGGAAGAAGTGGTAGTGGCAATCTCCCACTTGCAGTCAGGGAAGGCCCTGGGCCCAAATGGCTTCCGTGTGGATGTTTGGAAAAGGCCGGTGGGGGAGGGGGTTGGAGGCTGGGGACATTAGTCCGGCCACTCCATAGGCTATTTCTGCAATGTTAAAGGGAGGGCATTCTGCCCAAAGACCTTAGGAAGGTGTCTATCGTGGTTCGTCCCAAACCGGGTAAGCTACCCGAAAGTTGTGATTCCTATAGGCCAATTTCGCTAATTAATGGAGAAGCGAAAATCGTAACGAGGATTCTAGCCAATCGTCTTTAGGGGTCATAGAGTGCTTAATCCACCCGGACCACTGTGGGGTTATGCCATCTAAGTCAACCTGCATGAAGCTTCGTAGGGTACAATTGGCATTGAGGCAGGCAGCCATGATTCTGGGGCCACTGGCGCGGTTATCAGTGGACTTCAAAAAGCATTTGATTCAGTGCACTGAGAAGCATTGTGGGGAACGATGGAGCGCATGGGATTCGGAGGTAATTTCCTAGGATGGGTGCGTCTGCTTTATCAGTCGCCGGTGGCAGAGGTGCAGGTCAACAGGTTTTGCTCTAGATTTGTTCCCCTTGGGAGGGGAACAAGGGAGGGCTGTCCCCTCTACCCCTGCTCTTTACCTTTACCTTTGCATTTGAACCATTGGCTGTGCAGCACCAGGCAACTAAGGAGTGGGAGGGCTTTTGGGAGGTGAAGAGAGAATATCTTTATACGCGGATGATCTGTTGATTTATATGGGTAATCCATGGGTGTCCTGCAGCACAGTAACAGCGATTGAGTGTCTTCCAGGAAGCCAGTGGCCTGAAGGTCAACTGGCATTAATCGGTCTTCTACCAGGAAGAAGGGGGTGGAGGCAATCCTGCAGGAATGCCCCTACAAAATGTCTTGATAGTTCTGCCCCTTTAAAGAATAATATGTGGTATCAGCACATGAAGGCGGTGGGTAGGAGCATGTCAGAGGAAATCTGCTACGTGTGTTCTATTATGCCATGAGCACAGCCGGAACATTTATTGCAAGGGAAATACCTTTACATGATGTGATATAGCAGTTTGCACAACAAGAGGTCAATTCGAAGGAAAATGGTTAACTCTAAGATAGAGGTCAAGAAAGACATTCCCATATGACAATGAATATGTAAAAACGCAGAAGATGGAGAAAGATCCAGCTTGTTTGAGCCCAATGCTCTTCTATGCACACTGACCGGAGACTAGATAAGAATTGTCAAACAGAAATTATTGAATTGTGCAGACAATTGGGAAACGCCAGGATTGCCAAGATGTTGGGAAAGACCTCAGATATGGTATATGGACGAGTGGTGACCAGCACAGGATGGGAAGATGGAATGCTAGCTTGCAGCCCACATTTATTGATGACAGCACCAGTGCAGATTATGCAAATAGTGAATGACGAATGTCTGAAATATGGGCCAAGTATTCAAAATTATTGATATGGGTCAAGGAAGAAGCAGGGCCTGTATCCATATTACCAATGAAGAATGTCACAATAAGTTTCTGAAATAAAGAATGCAAGCAGATAATTGATGTCCCAGGAATCAATGGCGGATCTGCCATGCTGATGGACTACTGTTGGGCCTGTGGATCCAAAGCTTATATGTAGCTGCCTAAAAACGGGGGAGGATTATGTTCTATAGTGATCATACATGTTCTGCGTTGGTGATTCCCCGAAAGTGACCTCCACTTTGAAGACTTTTCAAAGATGGATGTGCAACAAAGAAAGAAGAGGTCACTCAACCTCCTTTGGCTGAAGAGAGAGAACTATTTTTCAGCAAAATCAATAAAAGCTTATGACAATATTCCAGATGAGCATAAACTATTTTTTCTCGGGTACACAGCCGTGAAACATAGAAATTCTGATGGCACCAATATTCTTTGCTGCATTAAAGAGGAAATGGTTTCGAATATACCTTCATCCACTTCTCTGGACATGGGGTACTGCTTTGCTCGCGTCAAGATAACTCAAGTCCCGAGCTAAATTTTAACTGCTCCTACTCGATTCAGTAGACCAGTAGACCTACATCATGAGGACTACTTGTCCACAGTGCTTGGCACCTTTTCTAAGTCTTCCTGAAAGAATGATGGTTTCTTTTTCATTAATGCCGTTCTCTGTGGTATTTTTCTACTCTCTATTTTAATCCAATAAGTTAGATTTATAAAAATACTAGTTCATCATCTGAATAATCATCTCTGAACAACTCCTCGTCTTTGAACTCTGTCAATCTATATCCTTCACAGAGGCTTAACACTGCTGTAGCCCCAGAGAATCCCTGCACATTCATGGCAATGCCAGACATTGAGTATTTTCCCTCTCGAACATTGGAACGAGTCGCTCTAGGGTCTACAAGAAACGAAAATTTCTTGCCTCCTATTGCTACTCTGATCCTTGGTTCCTCTTGGGGTTCCAGTGTCACAGATTGTACTGAACACATCAGGCCGCTCTGTGGGCTGTCCTATTGTGGATATAAATTCATCCCAGTATCTGTGAAAGGATTTCTTCCTACCACAGTCACACGCTCTAGCCTGGGTGTGGATGCTTGTGGGACTTATGCATTCGTATTCCATTGTGGTGCCATTGCTTGCTTGGTCTGTACTTACTGTGTTTTTCTAAAGGTGCTTGTTATAGATGCCCTTCTGGGCATCTGCACTTGTGCTGGACTTTGCTGTACCAGCTATAATTGTGGCACAGTTGTCTGATTCTTTGTACGATCATGGGCATTATAGCCCATCCCCTCTCTTGGATCCTGGCAGTTCTGCTGCATGCCCCCTCTACTTCTACATGTACGGGCTGTCTGTCCCTTTCTCCCGCAATTCCAACATTGCTGCAGTTGTCCTCCATTAAAGCCTCCTCCTCGTTGGGAGTTTTGAAATCCCCCTTGCCTGCCTCTACGCCCATTTCCTCTGCCTCGTGGACAAAAATTATATCACCTCAATTTGTAGGATAACCCTACATTACCTGACTGCACTGGCTGTACTCCTTGTGTTACCACACCTACGCCACTTGTCAATACCGCTCCCTGTATAGCAAATTTGGATAATTATGTTCTGAGCTAACTTCGCTTCCTCTTGCTTTCTATCCTCAGCTTTCTTCTTGTTTTTCTCTTGCAACAATCGACAATGGTGTACAATAGTCAACTGTATGTCTGGCCATGGCTTCACTTCCATTCCTACTTGTTTCTTCATCTGCCATTGCACTTGCTCGGACAGTCCCTGACATAAAATATGATAAAATAATGCCACTATTTTACCCCATGGTTCAGGATGCCAATGTTCTTGAATCTCTTGATTAAAGACAACAGGATCTTCATCCTCCCCCATTTTCCTTGTCATCATCGCACCCATGCCTGATGTGTATGGGTACTGTATTCTAAACGCTCTGCATACATCTGCTCTACAATTGTTAAATGGTGTTTCCGTCATGTGTCGTGTTTTGTGCTGTTACACTTGCATACCCTGCTCGTCTACAAATGTCATCAGGTCTCTCTCCTAGAATAGCTGCTAGTAGGCCTTTTATGTCACCCACTGGTAACATTATTCCTGCTGTCATTCTTTGTAACTCCTGAATCCATTTTTCTGCACCTGCAGTCGAACTAGGCAATTTGCATTTAAGGTTGTCTTTATCCATCTGTGGACATGGTATATATTGCGGGAATTGTGTGTACCCTCGCCCATAATCATACCCACCTGCTCTTCTTTTTTTCCAGGTGGGGCTAGTTTCACCCATCTGTCTTCATCCTGGCAACGACCTTAACCCGCTCACACATGGTGGGGATATATTCACAGCACTACTCAATCATGCTGGTGGCCGTTCAGAATATGGTATTGGTACTGGTGTTTTCTCTTGAGGGTCTTCTAAGTCTGACCATTTTACCCCTTTTTCTATGCTCGGGTCTATCAAAAGACAATATACACCGTCTCTGCTTTTTCATTTTGCGCCCTTTCTTCATCTGACATCATTATACCCCAGCTCGTATGACTATCGTCCCTTTCATCATCATCAAGATTTAACCCACTCAAGGAAGGCGCTCTATGCTAGTCTGTCATTATGTCATCCAATCTACTTCCTGTTCCCACTAATAGAGATCCTTCGATATTCCTTTTATTTTTGTAACCATCCGTATCCCTCATTTGCCTATATAAATCCCATATACGTTTCCCTATATCTTCTGCCTCATGCTCATCAGCCCATGTCTGTATACTTGGTATTCCATGCAACTCCCTACAGGGTAGTTTCGACCCTCTCTTCTTACCACGGTTCTCGTGCTTCAACTGGCACCACACATCTGTTAACAAGATAGTCTATCTAGCCATCTTTTTATTCCCTGCTCCTCATTTCTTCTTCCCTTCATCTCCCTTTTCTCTTCTTCCTCTTGCCTTCTTTGCAACCTACGTTCTTTCATTATATGGGCTTCCGTTTCACTGTGTTTCTTCTACTCTATCCTCTCTCTTTCTGATGTTCCTCATACCGTCTTCGTTCTTCCTTTCGCTTCCTCTATTTTTCCTTCTCCTCTTTCTATGCTCTTTCTTGTTCTCTTCCTGTTCTTCTCTTTCTTCCCTCTCTCTAACACCATTGATGCCCTTCCTGTGTAAATTGAGTAATATCTGTCCTCCCATCTATTTGTTTTACACTATGATCCCTTCCTTAGCTCTGCCCTTCCCCTCTTTTTGTCTCTTAGCTTCCTCCTCTATTTCTATCTGTCTACCTCTTTGCTCATCAAGCTCCTTGGGATCATCGAATGTGGAAATATATTTACGTTGCTTATTCTTTCTTTCTTCCATGTTGTATTCGATTTTATAGGCGGGAGGTGCGTACCTTGAATTAACATACCCCGTTGCTGCCTTTGATTCCTTTCGAGGATACATTCCCTGTTTATCTTCTGTTGGGTTATCTTTTTTAGGAGGAGAAAGAGGAGCTGAGGGCGTTGCGTCCTTCTCTTTATGCTGAGCATCCACTGCTTCTCAGGCGAGTCTTCTCTCTCACTCTGATACATCTTCCATAGTTCTAAAACAGCTAAACCTAACCTTTTTTTAATGCTTCTTCCCCGTATATGTTGCGTGCAAATATGTTGTTGTGTCGCAGAGCCATTTTTGATAATGAGCCTTCTTGAGGCCACGGCGTACGTGTTTTATTAGTCATGCCTTTTATCCACTTAGCATAGCATGGTATTTCCTAATTTTCTTTGTGTATCTTGGTAGTGTCCTGCATAGATGTAAAAGGAGAGTGTTCCCTATTGTAACAAGTCGATTTCGACTGCCGATACCAGGTTCTTAAATCACTCTCAACACAAAAATCGATTTGGGCAAGCACTATTAAGCGCCGACCTTTACCAATATTTTAACCAATTCTAAAGTCTCTACGATATCGTTTCTCTTTTTTTCTTCATTTATAATTCTATCGATTCTTGCTGGCCTGCTGTTCTATTATTGTCATTGCAAGAACCTTTATTTCATTTACTATTGTTTCTCAATTTTTATCCTTCTCTGATTGTCGTCAATCGCTTGATCTTCTTAAAGCCTAATAATCAATTAATTGTATTACTATCATTTTATATTTTTCAGTTTATACACAATAAAAGTTTTATACTGACATATTTATAACCCCAAACAAATGTGCACTTTTCTTTTTCTTTGATCACCTTCCCTTACTTTTTTCTTAGTAAGTCTATCTCCTATCAATATTTACTCCATTTTGGAGTGTAACACACATTCTTCATATTGCCACTTGCCTTAGGAATCCCTAACATATACTCTACTTACAGTTTAATGCATATTCTTCTGCCCCCTTGCAACCAGGAATCAAGGTTTTTCTCTATCTCTTTAGATACAAATCATATTAGTATATATTTACACTTATACTATAGTCCCTCCCCTTTATTTGCCACTTTCAATGCTCTACTTACATCCATTGCTCAGCTCGAGTCCCTCAGCATCGATTCTTCCCCAATCGACCAGTTCGCCTTTAGTCCTCGGGCACCTGCGGAGACCAGACAGGAATTTGTTTCAAAGGGGCAACCGATTCTTTCCACATGTATGTTATGTCCACTGCTCTCCACAGGAAACTCAGCTATCTTCTGGCTAATGGTGAAAGTTGTTAATTGTCAGAGAGTCTAGATCTGGGCACAGCTAACTGGAGCAGAACCATCTGCATCGCCACCAAAATGTACACTAGCACCTCTGGTCGTATCTCATGATTAGAATAGAATTACCATAATAAATAATCTCTGACCCAAATAACCGGACAGAGTCAAAGAATATGGCAAAGTACGACTTTATTGTCAGCTCAAATAAACTAAGGAAACCTTGCAAGCATAACAAATTGTAGCTTACTCACTCAGTTACTTTTCCATTATACATTAGCTTTATACCTCGATTTATGTCAGTTATGACATCATCCTATGTGGCAAATAATAAAACCTATCGAGGGGAGGGATTGGTTAGGGGAACACAGATACCTAAGGTATGCATAAGTATTAATAACATCATTGGCTGCCCCATATCTGGTAGGTACGCCTTGAACTACCTCTAAGTACGTGTAATACAGATTATACAGAAACAATAACAGCGGATTGGCTTCTGCAACAATGTATACAATGCTGCTACATAGCCCCTTGTGACACTCCTAACCTTGGACATTCGTCTCGTTAGCAGCACGTAAGCAAAACTGTTTTCGCTTCTGCTTATCTAAGATAAATATGTCCTTAGTTCATAGCCATGTTGACTCCCTCCGTATCTTCCAATTATTTCTTAATGTGTCATCCTCAGTCTCAGCCAAACAGATATCATTTGTTCCTTGTACAAAAACTGTTTCTTCAGCGTCTTTCAGCCCTGCAGCCTTGGTTTGTCTCTGAGGTAGTTTTGACACAATCCGACGTCCATCTTTTCATCATGGCCGTTATAGTTTCTACTGCAGCAAGCTTCTATAAATCTTATCGACCATACGTTTCTGCGTGTATACATCTGAGTTTACTCTCACTCGTCTTCTCAGCATTGATGATTTTTCCATCTCTCTTCATTCGATTACCTTTACTTCATTGATTATATCTTTATTCTTTAAGCATCTGCATATTGTTTCTTTGCGTCCTCGTGTCTTCTCCATATGACATCACTTTACTCTTGCCAGTTTTCACTTAGAGCTCCTCCACGTCCAATGATGTATGCCGACATCCTTCTACCACATCAGTGCAGGGGGATACATTCGATATGGTTGTCTGAGTGAATAATGTCGCTCAGATCTTCGATGCATTATTGGGATAATACCTGGTGTCATGCTATTCTTCCAGTATGACGGAGGTGAGCGGGGGTTACTAGAGATGACGTCTTCTGCTTCTCTACACCAGTAATACCGGTGCCAGTAATGCTGGCTGCTTTTTGCCGGTGGGGGCCTGATTTACTTCCAGCTCTTTGTTGGAGGTAAATCAGGCAACCCCCACCGGCAAACATGTACTCTGCCAGTCCGGAAAGGACCGGTATACGGAAATGCTGGCACTTTATTTTGTGTTGCACAAATTAGATCCCACCAAGCATTGACATTCAAAAGAGTCCCTGTTCTCCCGTTTTTTGTAATCATTAGAATGATAAAGCAATAAACAAATTAAATACGTTTGGTGATCAAATAAACCGAATTTCAGTATCGAAAGCCATATTTTTAAACACAATGTTTTGTTCAATATCAACTGGAATTTGTATACCTTGTGCTTGCCCCATATGTGCCATTTTCAGGCGTCCCTATGAATATTTTTCATTTAAGCTGGGAAGAAGGCGGAATTTCAGAATAAGTTAACACAAGGGCTCAAAACTGTAATGCTAATTGTTTGTACAAATTGATCTTATTTTTAATCGAGAGTGAATTTTAAATAGGTTGTAATAGGCTTCTCTGTAAATTTGAATATTTAGCAGTATTTATCTTTCTGTAGTGTAGTCTCATTGAGTTTGTGTGCATTTTCGAATTTGTTAACTGATTGGGTTTAGCAAACTGAAACGCTGGTACTCTGCAAACTATGAACATGCTTGTGTTGTAGAACTGGGAGTGTACTTGCAAAATGCAAACTGGGAATGTACTGTGTTTATGAAACTGGTAGCATTCTGGTTTTGCGCAAACTGGGATTATAATGGGCCTGTCCACTTGGGAGCATATTGGCATTCTCAAGCTGGAAGTATAATGAGATTGTCAAACTGGGACTACACTAGATGTGCACGTTTGGGCAATAATGGGATTGTGTAAACTAAGAATATAAAGGGATTGGTACAGTGTGAAACCAATGTTGGCTAGTCTCAGATTTGAGATTGATAATTTATGAATAAATGCAACGCTCCTCTGCGTCCAGGAATGATGGGAGCTGTACTTAAAAATATATACGGGCTCCAGGTGAGAATAACGTCAAGCAACTTGCTGACTGTAGCGAGCGATACTCAGAAAACAGGTATTTGAATACCTATCAATAGCGAATCGATTGTTTTATCAAAAGGTCATCAATGCATGTTGGGCTTACAGGTGATGGAAAGCAGTCTTGGGTATTTTCCATTTTAGTATAGATTTATGCACTCATCCTTCTATTGAACTACCAGAAGACGTCAAAATATGACAATTCACCATAAAAATTCCAAACTAGTCAATTCACCACTGAAGCCATATCACTTAAATGCAGCCTCTAGTCCTGCTTTTCTGGTGGCGACATATGTGCAAGAGTGGAACTAATTCTTCTTCTAAAGCATTTGAGTTTGATGATAAGTAAGCATTATCGAAGTGTATATTTTCATGTTTTACAAGTAAAGTAAACTACAACGCAGGGACATCATTTCACCAAAATGCCAGGGGTAGCGGAAGTGACATCATACGACCCTTGACCTCTGATGACATCACAAGAAGTGATGTCATTTGACCCTACACCAAAGTGATATCACTGGAAGCGATGGAACACAACCTTTAACCCTTTGACAAAACAGGAAGTGGTATCAAATATAATTGTTCCTAAGTACATTACGAAAAATATGGTTACAATATCACTATAATGTGATATAAGATCAGTGTGTATAGGCCATATTACCAAATTACTGTGAATGCAAGCAGACTTCCATGGCCAAATGATAATGATGTGTTATTATACAGCACTTAAACGCTTTATATAGAATAAATACAATATCCCCCAACCTGTGTTGGTACTCATTTATCGACCTCAGAAGGATGAAAGGCTGAGTTGAGGTGTTTAAGAACAGAATAAATTAGTGACTCACCCGCTGAAGTGTGCCTGAAAGAAACCTTTAATGAGTCGAGCTCATTGTATAGAATTCCAGAAAGACAAATTATTTGGTATTCCTATTCTTTCTTATTTAGGGTCTTTGCTGAAAGTGTTAGATTTGTCGAAGCCCAGCTCTTTTTTTTTTTTTTTTTTTTTTTTTTAGAGGCCTTAACAATAAAGCCAGCCACTTCAGAAGCAAAGAGCCACATGGCGACCTTTAAATGATGTCCCTGCTACAACGTTGTAGCTGGAGTGCATTCCTTATACCTTTAATTTATCAAAGACACATATTTGCATATTTCAGTGAGTTTTTGCATCCCCGGATGTCCATAAGGTCGAACATGATATTCTCACGAAAATGAAACAACTTGCAGCCCGAATTAAAAAAATCTTGGTGAGATATTGTGGGTTCTCTTTGCGTCCTCTTATAAAATTCTATCAGGCCAAAGTTATCCCAATTCTGCACTATGGCATAGAAGCAAAACTGCAGATTTGGGAAGGGAACTGGCAAAGATGGGAGGGTGTGGTGTGGAAGGATGTTTTAGGGTTGCCAATGTGCCTTCCCGTGGCAAACATCAGGTTCGAATTGGACTTAAAATCCATGAAAGCCCAGCTTGGATGTAAATTGGTCTCCCTTTTTCGGCTGATTTCATTGGCCCAAGAAGGATCATTATACCCAGATATTAGAGCCCACCTTGGGAATAATAAATCGAAAATGTTAAATAATCTCGACTCTCAAGTAAAAGAATGGTTAGACAAAATGGACATTGATATCGAAACCATAATTGAGAATCCTGTAAAATCTAAAAACAATGGGACAAGATGGATTGGATAAACACTATTGATGAAATACGATCTGTGAAAAATCCAAATCAACTCCAAAAAGAGGATACAGAATTAGGACATCTTAATAAATATCTGATAAAGTTCCCAGATTGAAGGATCAGAAAAAAATTCCTAAGATTGAGACTGAATGTAGCACATACCGGGGAAGTCCTTGCAAAAAGAGGGTAGGGGGTCCGGGCAATCCAATTATGTAAGATCCTCATAAATCCAGAAGAACAAACTATTAAACATTTACTACTGGATTGTGAAGGAAACTGGCCTGCGAGGTGTATCTGGTTTGGTAAATTTGGGATTGATTCCCCCCACTACATATCAGAAATGTTCTGGGACAGGATGATCTCTGGACATTCACCTGGTCTGACAATAGCAGTGATTCGTATGTTGGAAAGCTGCAATATTACTCTCTAAGACTCCACGAGCTTAAAATGATTTGTAACCAGGTGAAAAGAGCGTGTATGCACATCTAACCTGATTTATTAAATACTGAAATTGGAAATGGAAAGGAAAGATGTATAGTAAGAACTGTTTTAGTTTGAATGGGAAACATTTTAACCTTTGCAGACTCCATTATAAGCTCTTTGGAAGAGGGGGGGAAAGATGTGAATTGTAGAATTGTATGTAATTTTAACTTTACTAAATTTTATGTTATTTTATTGTTGTATATAATTTGTATTCCCATTGTGTTTCAGTTTTTGGAATCATCGAAAAATGGGGATTATGTTTACTGTGTCACTTTCCATTCTGTTACTACACTGTTACTATTTTGTTATTATCCTTTCTAAATTCTTTTGTAAAAGGTTGGCAAACCAAATACAAATAAAAAAAGAAACTCATTCAAATCTTTGCACACACTGAGTAGCATAACACTTCATAAAAATGCCTTGAGTAAGATTTTATTTCTTTCCGTGTAAAAAAAAATCCTTGCAATAATTAATGACTTTTGAAAACATTTAAAAAAAAGTTTCTTTTCTTTGCTCAGGTATGACCATTTCTCCGTCCTTTGTGAGCTGCTTCCTGTAGGGATCCCATCGCTGGCGGTGTGTCTGCAGATGCTGGAACATGGTAAGAGGACATATGTTTTTTCCAGTCTCCCATATCTGTACCTCCCCCACAACCAGAATCTATGTGTTTGCAGCTGGGCGAAGAGGGTAAAAAAATAGAGTTGAGTTTGTTCTCAGTAAGACCAATAACGATACTGCATCAGTTACACTAAAGCTAGATTTGCAAGTGAGGGATTCTCCCTCGGTATGGGTTGCGTTTATCCTTCTTTATTCAGAGCTTTTTTGAATGCACTGACATAGCACAAAATATTACTTATTTTACTGGATGCATTTTTGGTATCTCCTTTATCAAAAAGTCACATATAATATAAGGAAGCATTGCTTTAGCCATGATGAAGAGTTCTGAGGGCCATACCGGGTGCTAATGGCCGATGGCCCAAATTAATAGGCTCATGCAAAGCGAGGGCCTTTAACAAGTGCCCCAGGATATTACCACCCAGTACGGCCAGAGGAACTTGTTATTATGGCTATTGGCACCCTAGATTTACGTCCAGAGGTGCTCACAGGCAATTTCTATGAAACAACGGGTCGTGGTAAGCATGGAGCCCATTGTTTAAAGAAATACTAATCCCACATGGCTGCCATGGAAATGGAAGAGAGGCTCCGATTGGGGCCCTCTTCTATTTCCATGGCGGCCCATCGAACATGTGGAGAGACGGGCACTGCAGTGGTGCCACAACCCGTCATGTAAGTGTGAGGCAAAGAGGGGTGGGGAGACAAGAGCAGGATGGTAAGAGGAGGGAAAATGGTTGGTCAGGTGCAAACAGCTGGTGGCTCATTCAGAAACCATGCATATACCGTGAGGTTCCATCCACGTGCCGAGCAAGCTGATTGTCTGCAGAGCCCAGCCTGGGTGCTAATTACCTGAAACAATAGTTCTCCTCCCTCCGGAATCATATATCTCCTGCACACGCTGGCATAATTTTTTTTTTTATTACAATGGCCCTCATTATGACCTGCCGGTCCGGTAACAACGGCGCCGGTAGGATCACCGGCACCGTTGTTACCGGACCAACAGAGTGCATGTCTGCGAGCCGGATGCCTTGCTGCCCACCAGATCTGACCTGGCGGGCGGAATGGCACCTGCTCCCAGACTTTGACGGAAGCACCGGCACTGTTGCACATGGTGCCGGTGCTTCCGTCCTCTCCATTCCCATTGAGTCATATGGGACTCGAATAGGAATGGGGAGTTACTTTTTCCAGCACCTGGCTTCCGGTACCGCCGGGGCTGTAATGCCTCGGTAATTCCCCAAAGCCGGAAAAAAAAACACAACTCCGACAGCAGCCAATGCCGTTTTTACCGGCACGGCTACCGCTTGGTTCGTAATGAGGCCCAATATGTTTTCAATTTTTTAAAAACCCAATAAGAAGGTAAAGCTGTACACAAGAGTGCACAGAAAAGGTCTTGTGCTCTTTAAATCTTCACGTAGTGGAACTCATACTCCCAGAATCTTCTGCAACACAGAGACTATTTTTAATTCCTATCTTTAGCACATAGTAGCCAATCAGCCTTGCAACTTCTTGGAGGATGCAGGGTTGCTTATGAATTCAGATTTTCAACACAATAGTTCCAGAAAGTCATAATTCTATTAAAGACACAGAGGCAAAGGATTATGCTTACTCTAAAACTTTACTTCTCGAGCAGCTGTACAAAAAACACCAATAATACCAGTAACAAAGCAAAAACTACATATCGCAATTAGTTTGAGTCTTTGGTAGTCCAAGCTATTATTGGCCAATGAAAACATGTGATAACCCTAGCCAATCCACATCCATATGGTCCCATAAAGACTGATGGTCCCTTGATACTTCCTCTTTCTTTAGCTGATCAACTTTGCACCCAACTGGCAAACGCAAACTCCAATGTAATTCCTCCAACTCTCAGTTCCCAGCTGCTTTGCAGCCTGCATTAGTACCTACAACAAGAAATATATCTAAGAACAGTAAACAAAGAAGAAGGTGGGAAATCGTGTCATGACATCACAACATTATCATTACAATAACATATCACAATATATTATGACACAATAAAACCGTTGACTATCACGATTGCAAGGGTGGCATAATCCTTCACCTCTGTGACTTTAATCGAATTATGACTTTCTGGAACAAATGTGTTGAAAATCTGAATTCTAAGTCAAGACCGGAGACTTGGATTATGCTTGTTCAAAGCTTACTTACCACCAATGTTGCCCTTTTCTCAATTGTTTTAAAATAAGTATTAAAGGTTGACTCATTGGGCCAGTCTGCTAAACTCATGATGTTCTCCAACCCGGCTCCTACATTATAATCCTTTGTGGCCCTATCCCCTCTCACTGAGTGTGTGCCATAACACTGCACGTTGATACAGGCCTGTACCATTACCTAGAGTCGCTGGTGATACATCACTGTATGGCCTAGGTAATGCTACGAATAACCGTGAAACTCCTGCAGGCCTTACATATTTTGTAGTGCCTTTGTAGGCTGCTAAGCATCTCAGAGTACATTGTTTGAGCTGATTCAGGAATGTGTCGTAAGATACAGACTTCAGACCTATCTTTGTCCTCTTTGTGATGAGGAAAGTCACTCCAATCGGAGATAACGACTACCTAGTCACTTCCAATGCCCAGATGTCTGTAGTTCTTTTACAAGAAGGAAGGCATAAAAGCATAGTCCGCTTAGCTCATAAAGCCTTCCTAGACTATTCTGAAGTATCCGGCCATGTTAAAAATAGTGTAAAAACTGTGTCTACATCCCACAACTTTGAGTACTTCTCCTTGGGAGGATTAGTCATTCTTACATGTCAACAGTCTGCATATCAGCAGATTTTCTCCTATTGTACCCCTAAATCTTAGGGTGACCAGCCGATATCACAGAGCCACCATTCTAACTCTACTCTTGCTTCTTGTGAAATCGGGACCCTTTGCTCGTAGGATACGCCCCTCCTGAGGTGTCGAATCATTAGTCTTTGTAATATCCTGTAGTGTAACAGCCCCGGGAAGATGGCTTGAATTGATGAAGCCAACCGTTCCACCAGCCTGGCAATTTCCTGTAATGACATCTCATCTATCACAAAGGGTTTCATCAGCTTGGTGAAACACCATGGTGCCGATGCCAGGCCGAACGGTAGGTAAGAGAATTCCCATGTTGTGTCCCACCCAGAAGAATCTTATATATCTCTGATGTTCTGTTGCTGTGGGGCCCGTCAAGTATGTGTCCTTCAGGTCTATTCTGGCCAACCAATCTTCGTAGTAAGATGTCTCTCAGGAGGTGGATCCCCTCCATTTTGAAATGCCTGTAGATCATGAAATTGTTCAACTCCCTCAAGTTGATAATTGGCATTAGCTTGTGTATCCCTTTTACCAAGAACACATTGCTTATGAAGCCTATCGTGGAGTCTGTCACCTGTACAATGATCCCCTTTGCACTCTAAGCCTCTCAGCTCTGACTCTATCAATTGCTGATCTTCTACGCTTAAGCATATATGATTTGGATATTTGGTATCACGTAAAAATCTATGTGAAACCCTTGGCCCATGTCCAAAACCCAGGCATCTTTGGATATTGTCATGATGCCTACCTCCAAGGAGCCAGGTCCGACCTAGCAGCCCCAGAGGCAGGCATCATTTCCCCCAGGGGAGTGCCACGGGCCCAAGCTGGGGCCCTTTGGACGCAGTCCTGGCGCCTTAGGCGCAAGGCTCATGTTGGACCTCTGTCCTGGCGCCTTAGGCGCCAGGCTCATAAAGCTAGACATGTGTTCAAGTGTTTTAATGTGCACTTACCTGATGCAGACCATGCTGCCACATCCAGGCCCTCTTGAGGCCTGAATAGGAACTACTTTACCTGTGGGACTACTTTCCACCCGGGTGTGGTCGGGGAAGGATACATACCTGATCGGAGGAAGGATACACACTTGGAACTTCTTCTAAAGCTATTTAAACCACACCCGATCAGCAACTCACGCTTCGCGTTGTTCTGCTCCTCGCAGCTGGACGCTGACCGCGTCAGCTCCTGCATCTGGACTTCAGCCACGCCTGTCAGCATCCTGGGTCACCTGCAAAGGGAGACAAGAGACCTACCAGCTAATCTGCACCACGGAGACATCACCGACGATCCTGAAAGGGAAGACATCATTTTTAAAAGCATTTCGTTACGATCGATGCAGCGCTGCATTTCACTCACCTTTCCTGGGTTCCTCCATCTTCAGCAGCGATCATCCGGATACACAGCCACTTCCCAGAGCCTAGAGAAAAAGACAAGAATAAGAGGTGAGAGAAGGAAGGGACAAGGAAAAGCTCAGTTTCCTTCTAAGACTTACCTGTTGGGTCATTCCCATTTCATTTCGGGTCTTGCTGCTTCCAAGCATTTTCCGGACCCCGGCCCCTATGGGGAAAAAAGACAAAGACATTAGATGAGCGAATGCAAAAACATTACCTGAGCGCTCATCTAGGACTTACCAGACCTTTACTGGAACTGCACGTTTCACTTCGGGTCGGCGCCATATCCCCAGCATTCCAAACCCCGGCCCCTATGGGGAAAAGACATCAACATTAGCGCTTTGTTGCAAGAAGTCTCCAAAGGAATCTTCATTCATCACCTGAAAAAAGACAATGAACATTATTATTTAAAGCTTGAACTTTTGAACTTGCAACAGAACTTTTACAGCGCCTTACCAGTATAATCAAGCTTACCTGAACTCCCATCCAACCTCAATCCAGTGAAGTAACTGGGTTCAACGCGCCCCTGCGTCAGAAGCAGGATGGAGAGCTCGTCCTTTCAGACCCTAAGGTGAGACTTCACGGGGAATCGTGGAAGGGTATCGTGGAGGGTTGGAAGAGAGTGGGAGGCTTGAGCATAACTCAGTCAGTAGGTAATACTTCACGCACAGGGGAATATTCCTGCGAGCCGGAGAAGCCAGAGTAGAGGGCCCTTCCTGTCCATCTTCAGAGTCCTGCGCTTCACCATTGAAGAAGCATCAGCACTCGAAGCCAGACCTGCACCTCCGTGGGAATCAGGTGAGCGTTACAGAACGCGAAGCCTACCCACAATTTCCCACCCGGGCGCTATGGAGACTTCCGAGACTGACCAGCTGGCCCAGCTTTTGGGGGAATTACGCGCAGAGGTGCACTCAGCCCGCCAGGAGACTAACGCTCTCAAAAGAGAACTGATCTTATCTAAGGAAAGAACTGATGACCTAGCCAAAAGGTTATTACAGGCCCAGGCATGGCACACTCCTTTACCTAATTCCGGAGACATTTCCACATCAATGGGTTTGAGTAACCAGGTACAATTAATCTACCTGGACACATGCCTTTGGCCCCGCCTGAACGTTTTGCGGGGGATCCCAAGAAATATGCCGTCTTTATGAACCAATGTTGTTTACACTTTCTATGCAGACCCGGAGCCTTCCCTAACGACCAGACCAAGGTAGCCTTTATACTATCTTACCTCAGTGGCATTGCTGCCGATTGGTCTATTCCATTGGTAAATCAGAATGATCCCATTCTCCAGAATTTTCAGGGCTTCCAGGCCAGCATGGAAAGATTGTTCGCTCGACACTCTCAAGGACAGGCCCTTGATAACGAACTGCTATCCTTACGACAAGGTAATCAGGATCTTCTGTCCTACATAGCCACCTTTAACAGACTGGTTGTGGAAACTGGATGGCCAGAAAGCAAAAGGATCACATTGTTTCATCGAGGCCTGCGCGGAGAGCTTAAGGATGTTCTAGCTCAGATAGTAAACCCACCCCAGGTCTGCGCAGACTACATTGACTTGGTGGTTCAACTTGATCACAGACTTCAAAATAGAAAAGCAGATCGGTTCAAGTATGAAAACCGAGCACCGATCAAAACCCACGCTACCTCCAACAGTACCGACGTGTCTGAACCTATGCAAATTGATGGTGTTAAAGGACCATTAACGCAGAAAGAACGAGAGAGAAGGCGGCAAATGCAACTTTGTCTGTATTGCGGGACTTCCGGTCACTTTCTTCGAAATTGTCCAGTTAAACCACTTAAGAAGGTGGTTGGAGCTACTGATAACAAATTAGTGACACCTGATTTGGGAAACGACCTAGCCCGGCAAGCGTAGGGGTCCGCTTGCCGATCTTGAAAACTAACTCTTTGACCTCGCATTTCGTCATGCCAATGGTGCTCGTAGACCCAAAAACTAACCAACTACACCCAGTGGCCTTTTGGTCCAGAAAATGTTCTCCTCCTGAAATCAACTACGCAATTACCGATAAAGAGTTACTGGCCATCAAATCTGCTTTCAAGGCTTGGCGTCACTACCTTCTCGGGGCAAGACACACCATCACCGTAATTACGGACTACAGAAACTTACAGTATTTAAAGACGGCCAAAGCTCAATCTTCACGACAACTCCGATGGGCTCTATTCTTTGCGGAATTTGATTTTGTAATTACCTATCGCCCTGGCTGCAAGAATGGAAAAGCAGACGCCTTATCCCGGATTGGCATGGAAGAACCTAATTCGAGCTTAGAACCTGTGCCCATCATACCTAAGCTTAAGATTCTTTGCTCAACTTCATTGCAATCTATTGAGGATATCCAAACGCAAGTAAAACAACTTCTAGACTCTTCAACCTTACTGGAATGGAGTCAAAAGGGTCCTCATTACACCGTTAAGGATGACTTACCCTACTTCCAGGAGCGGTTGTTTCTGCCAAGTAAAGAATTGCAAGAACTTGTTATTGCCCATCATCATGAATCTTTAATGGAAGGACACCCTGGTATCGCTAAAACGGAGGAAAAAATCAAACGCCACTTCTGGTGGCCTTCTTGGAGAAAAGACATAAAGTCTTTTGTACTGTCTTGTGGAATTTGCGCCCAAAACAAGGCTCAAAAGAAAAGGCCAGCCGCCCTCTTCAACCCTTGGATATTCCACCGGCACCATGGCACACCCTGTCAATGGACTTTATAACAGATCTGCCTCCTTGTGCTGGTTACAACACAATCCTTGTAATTGTGAACCTATTCTCCAAAATGGCCCACTTTATCCCTTTAAAGGGTTTGCCTTCAGCTTCCACTTTGGCCAAGGAATTCCTGGAGAATATAGTTCGCATACATGGTTTCCCTTCCATTTTAGTCTCGGATCGTGGAAGTCAATTTATCTCACATTTTTGGAAGAAGTGTTGCCAACTAGCACAAATAGATGTGCGGTTATCCACCAGCCACCACCCCCAGACCGACGGACAAACCGAAAGAACCAATCAGACTCTCGAGCAATATCTTCGGTGCATGTTACACCAATCCGAGTTAAATTGGAAAGACATCCTTTGGATCGCAGAATATGCATACAACAATTCAGTGCATTCTGGAACCGGACAACCCCCCTTTTATACTTTGTATGGTCACCATCCTCGGACCTCTGACCTAGATCCACCTCTGACCCTGGAAATGCCCGCAGTAAATCATCTGCATTCCACAATAACCCGAGCCTTCAAAGAAGCTGCAACTCATTTACAGCAAGCGAAGAAAAAGTATAAAGAAAACGCTGATTTGCACCGAAGTAAAACTCCTCCTTACCAAGTAGGAGACCAGGTATGGCTAGCAACTAAACATTTACCCCTCAAGGGCCCGCGAACCTTCAATCCCAGATTCATAGGACCTTATCCCATCAAAGCTATAATCAACCCAGTGGCCTTTAAACTGGATCTACCGTCCAACATGCGTATTCATCCAGTTTTTCATGCATCACTTTTGAAGCCAGTACAACCAGGAACCCGATTGTCCAAGCCTCCAGATCCAGTTCAAATTGAAGGGGAATTAGAATTCGAAGTTAAAGACATTTTAGACTCCAAGGTGGTAAAGTCGAAACTCTTCTATCTTGTTGACTGGAAGGGATATGGACCTCAGGAGAGATCGTGGGAGCCTAGTAACCATGTCCACGCACCTCGATTAGTACAAAGGTTTCACCGGAGATTTCCGAACAAGCCCAAACCCCCGGAGGGAAGAACCTTGGGAGGGGCCTTGAGGGGGGGTACTGTCATGATGCCTACCTCCAAGGAGCCAGGTCCGACCCAGCAGCCCCAGAGGCAGGCATCATTTCCCCCAGGGGAGTGCCAGCGGGCCCAAGCTGGGGCCCTTTGGACGCAGTCCTGGTGCCTTAGGCGCCAGGCTCATGTTGGACCTCTGTCCAGGCTCATAAAGCTAGACATGTGTTCAAGTGTTTTAATGTGCACTTACCTGATGCAGACCATGCTGCCACATCCAGGCCCTCTTGAGGCCTGAATAGGAACTACTTTAACTGTGGGACTACTTTCCACCCGGGTGTGGTCGGGGAAGGATACATACCTGATCGGAGGAAGGATACAAACTTGGAACTTCTTCCAAAGCTATTTAAACCACACCCGATCAGCAACTTACGCTTTGCGTTGTTCTGCTCCTCGCAGCTGGACGCTCACCGTGTCAGCTCCTGCATCTGGACTTCAGCCACGCCTGTCAGCATCCTGGGTCACCTGCAAAGGGAGACAAGAGACCTACCAGCTAATCTGCACCACGGAGACATCACCGACGATCCTGAAAGGGAAGACATCATTTTTAAAAGCATTTCGTTACGATCGATGCAGTGCTGCATTTCACTCACCTTTCCTGGGTTCCTCCATCTTCAGCAGCAATCATCCGGATACACAGCCACTTCCCAGAGCCTAGAGAAAAAGACAAGAATAAGAGGTGAGAGAAGGAAGGGAATAGGAAAAGCTCAGTTTCCTTCTAAGACTTACCTGTTGGGTCATTCCCATTTCATTTCGGGTCTTGCTGCTTCCAAGCATTTTCCGGACCCCGGCCCCTATGGGGAAAAAAGACAGACATTAGATGAGCGAATGCAAAAACATTACCTGAGCGCTCATCTAGGACTTACCAGATCTTTACTGGAACTGCACGTTTCACTTCGGGTCGGCGCCATGTCTCCAGCATTCCGAACCCCGGCCCCTATGGGGAAAAGACATCAACATTAGCGCTTTGTTGCAAGAAGTCTCCAAAGGAATCTTCATTCATCACCTGAAAAAAGACAATGAACATTATTATTTAAAGCTTGAACTTTTGAACTTGCAACAGAACTTTTACAGCGCCTTACCAGTATAATCAAGCTTACCTGAACTCCCATCCAACCTCAATCCAGTGAAGTAACTGGGTTCAACGCGCCCTTGCGTCAGAAGCAGGATGGAGAGCTCGTCCTTTCAGACCCTAAGGTGAGACTTCACGGGGAATCGTGGAAGGGTATCGTGGAGGGTTGGAAGAGAGTGGGAGGCTTGAGCATAACTCAGTCAGTAGGTAATACTTCACGCACAGGGGAATATTCCTGCGAGCCGGAGAAGCCAGAGTAGAGGGCCCTTCCTGTCCATCTTCAGAGTCCTGCGCTTCATCATTGAAGAAGCATCAGCACTCGAAGCCAGACCTGCACCTCCGTGGGAATCAGGTGAGCGTTACAGATATAGTGGGCCAATACTCTACATTCTTTGCTAATCTTCCCCCCTGCGGCAGGAGAACCTATGCTTGGCATGCGCTTCTGCTTGCTTGTTCTCACCTGTATTATTCTGTTGGTGGTCGCTTGTCGCCAGCCTCTGCCCCTTCCTCTACCCCGGGAGGCAAAGAAGGGGTTTGGCTTGCGCTCTTCTTGTTCTCTCCATTGTCCTCTGTCGCTGTAGGACCTGCCATACGGGTATCGGCTGGCAGAGCGGCCCCTGCCTCTGCGAGCCCGCCTGAAAATCTGCCTGCCGATAACCCTTTTCAGGGAGGCCTGTGCCTTGTCTAGGACTGCATATGCGTTTGCAAATTTTGTTAGCTCCTTTTATAAAAGAGTCGCCAAACAGCTTTCCTTTCACAGCCGCCGCTGGCTCAGATGTTGCCAAAACTGTTTTTGACTACTACCTTCCTCTCGCTACTCTCCTCAGTCCGACTTCTTCTTCCTCCTCTCTCCCTCTCTCCCTCTCTCCTACTCTCCCACTGCCTACCTCCAGCCACCAATGATATCTCTTCTTACTACCTTGTCCTCCCTATTACATACTACTACCCCTTCTTCTGCACGACTCCCTCTTCCACACTACTACCACCTCTACACTACTAATACCCCTCCACCCCACCTTTTTCTCAGTCACTCCCTCTAGCACTCTCACTCACCCGCCTTACATGGGCACTCACCACACAGTGCCACTTGCTCCCACCAACCAATACCTCACTAGTTCTCTAAATCACCCCCACACTATAGTCCACTATCCTCCCTCCTGCTGGTCTCCTGGTCCTCTACCTCCTCTAACATCATCCAAACAAGATACACCTTCCTGTTTTCGGTCGCCCATCTTATCTTTCCCCTCATTCTCCCATTGCATTGCTGGCCCTAACTAATCTGGTCCTATCTTCCCGACCTGGGAGCTCTTACAATCATAGGTGTTTTCAAATAGTAAGTATAGCATCTGCCTCATTTCTCTGTGTGGGACCACCATGCTGCAACAAAGCACCCCGCATTACAGAGTGTACCAGTACGTGTTAAGTTGCTGCATTGCAGTAATCTCAAAGGTAGGTAAGGAATATCTAGACGAAAGCCGCTTCGCACCAAATCTATGCTGTGATGGATATGTTGGGTCTGGCACAACTGTTAGTGCACAGGGTGTGCCGGCACTGGGAAACAGTGCATGGTGAGCCTTGCAGTTGAGCCGGCTGGTTTTGGCGTTTAGATGACTAGCGGCATCTAGTTTGAGGCACTGGTGGATAGCTGTTCTGTGAGTGTCTAGTTCAACAATAAAAGAAAAAAACTGACCAGAATGGTTCTCATGAAGTATAGGGTGATGCAATTTGGTCCTGTTCCTATATTAACAGAACCTGGGGAGCGGACCGAAATTGGGGCACTCTCTGGGGTAGAACTGGCTCCCCCACCCACCCCGGTAGGCCTCCCACCCCAGGCTGAGTGGAGTTTCTAACCCCTCATGACATGGTCAGATTACTGACTATGTCACACCAGTAAGGCAAAGGTTTGCAGGTCTTTTATCATCCAAGTTAATGGTGGCCTTCTCTACCAGCTACAAATGCCCAGACATGTTGGATCTCCAAATTAAAGACGACTTCTCCACCAAGCAAATGTCAGAAGTCTCTCAAAGTTCCAGCATCCTTCCCCTTGGTCTCACAGTTTCTCAGCAATCTGCTGATTGTCCAGTGCGCTTCTAGTGGGATAAACCCCACCTCCTTGTGGATAGCTGCTGTAGTCCTTGTGGCCCATCCACCAGCAAAGTGGACCATGCAGGAGTTCTCTCTTTTTCCCTTAAGGTGAAGGGAACCAGGAGGCCCTGTCATGGTTTGCAGAGGAGGGCTGCATCTACAACCTCCCTCCCTCTTCTTTTTTTTTTTTTTTTTTTTTAAACTTTGGTTTTATTGGCATTTTAAAGAATATAACAAGCAGGCTACATATGTGATCACCAGTTGTACACGATGCACTTGCCCAACAAACTCCCCCCCCACCCACCCTACCGCCCCCCCCCCCTTCAAACCCCCCTCCCCCCACCCCTTGTTTTACCAACTCGAACCATGACATAGGGAGATTTGGACTTTTCTTTTGCGTCCATTACTTTGGTAGTGAGTGCGAGCGTCGGCGCTCTTTGGTGGCTGACGGTCGACCGAATGTCCCCGGGCCGTGGGCGCCCATTCCGTCCCTAGGGTCCCTGGTACTTTTTGGTACAATCTTTCGGCCTAGACCCCCTGAGCCCCGCTCAGCCCCCCATCAGGCATCAGTGCACATCCCATCCCCAGGCCTCCCTTACCCCCTGCCAATTTTTCAAGGAATGACCCAGAATCATTGTTCACCATGGCCGTTAGTTTGTCCATTAAAAACAAGTTTTTCAATTTCTTTAGCCAGTCAGCCTTGGACGGGGTCTCCGGGCTCTTCCATTTCTGTGCCAATGCCACTCTCCCCGCCCGTAGCATCGTTTCCCACATTCTGGGGTACCTGTAGAGGTCCGAGGTCTCTGGCGGGAGGCCCAACAACACCGTCAGGGGGTCCTGGGGAAGCAGTTCCTCCGTGACCTCAGCCATCCAGCCCCTCACCTCTGCCCAGTACGCCTGCACCTTTGGGCAGTGCCACCACATGCCCTCTGGCCGCAGCCCCTCGGGCAATCGGGGGACACTGCCGTGAACATTTTAGACAGTTTCACAGGGTCCCTGTGCCATCCCTGCAAAATCTTAAAGTTATGTTCCATATCTGTTAACAAATTACCGTGGAAAGCAATTTTGAAGATCCTCGCCCAGGCGTCTTCCGAAATCACCTCCCCTGCGAGATTGTTCCAATATGAGCGGAAGCCCCTCCGTTCTACCAAATTCACAGTGTTGAGGATTCTATACATTCCGGAGACGGCTCCCTTTCTAGAGGTCGCCATAACAAGGAACTTCTCAAAGGGGGTCAGCTGCCTCTTCAAGTTCTCTCCCCATGCTTGATCGCCGAGTATTCCCTTCAGGCGTAGATACTCAAACACGGAAAGAGACCCCCGCCCAATGGCGTCCCTTAGGTCCTCATACGGCAGGAATTCCCCCTCCCGGAACAGCTGTCCCGCCCATTCTAGACCCGAATCAGACCATGCCTGTGCCTCGGGAAAACCCCTGTTACTTAATCTGAACGGGTGTCCCCAGAGAGAGGACATTGGGGATGGCCACGTCGTTAGGTGCGCCGTCTGGGGGCCCTCCCTCCAGACTGCCCAAAGAACGCCCAAGGTGGGATGGGATTTCAATCTGTTCGGGATGAACCTGTGTGGTGCCCAGAGAAGATCGCGTACCTTGAGGGGGTGAGCGTCCATGTCCTCCAGGTAAGACCAGTAGGTGCCCATCCCCTCCCTCATGTGCTCCAGGAGGACTCGCAACTGGGCGGCCCGGAAATAGAGCTGGAAGTCAGGCAAGCCGAACCCCCCCTCCTCCCTCGGCAAGGTCAAAACCGCCCTCGCAGTCCTCGGGGTCCTGCCCTGCCAGATAAACTCTCGGACCGCATTCTGTAGTGTCCTCATGAGGTGGTCGGGAATGTTGGACGGGAGAGAGGTAAAGAGATACAGCAGGCGCGGCAGCACGTTCATCTTCACTGCCGTCATGCGGCCGTACCAAGACAAGATCATAGAGCCCCACCTCCTGAGGTCCCTGGTAATGCTAGCCAGGGCCGGGTCATAGTTGGCGGGGGACAGTTGGGACACGTCCCTGGTGAGGAGGACTCCCAGGTAGCGTATGGAAACCTTGCCCACTGTGATCCCATGAAATGTGCCCACGGGGTCCAGAGCCGGGTCATTTACCCGCATGGGGAGAAGGACCGATTTGGAAGCGTTAATCTTTAGCCACGAGAAGTGCCCGAATGCGTTCACCAGGGACAGGAGGAGGGGGAGGGAGGCGCCGGGGTCCACCAGGTATGCCAGGATGTCATCGGCGAATAGGGAGAGCTTAAATTCCACCTCGCCCCTCATTATCCCCCTGATCTCCGGGTGCGACCTCACCGCTATGGCCAAGGGTTCCATCGTAAGGATATACAACAGGGGGGACAGTGGACACCCCTGTCTCGTGCCCCGTGAGAGGGGGAAGGGGTCCGACAGCCTGCCGTTCACTTGTACCCTGGCCTTCGGAGCTCTATAAAGAGCCGTCACCCAACCCCTGATGTGTGCACCGAATCCCATTCTCTGGAGGAGTAGCTCCATATATCTCCATTCGACCCGGTCGAACGCTTTCTCCGAGTCCAGAGAGAGGAGGCTCGCGTCAAGCTCGGAGTTCTGGGCGTGGTGGATTAAGTTTATAGTTTTACGGATGTTGTCCGAGCCCTGCCTACCCCTTACAAACCCCACCTGGTCCCCATGGATCAGTGCCGGCAGAATCTTCTCCATCCGTTTCCCAATGATTTTGGCAAGGACCTTGACATCAATGTTTAGTAGGGATATAGGGCGGTATGAGGAACATTCAGTGGGGTCCTTACCTTCCTTGGGAAGGACGACAATTATGGCCTCCATCATGGAGTCCGAATACCGCATTGAAAACCGTAGCTAAGTGTGGGGCCAGAGTAGAGCGGTACAGTTTGTAGAAGGACACTGTGAAGCCATCCTCCCCGGGGGAGGTCCCCGCCTTCATCCCGCTAATTGCGTTACCCACCTCCTCCTCGGTCACCGGCCCCTCCAGTCCCTCGGCCATCTCCCCGGACAGGGCCGGTATCCGGACCGAGTTGAGAAACCCCTCTATTTCCTCGTCCCGCCCGTCACATTCCGAGGTATAGAGTTTTTCATAATATCTCCGGAAGGCCTCTCCTATGTGGGGAGTGTCATGGCCCATGGTCCCCTCCTCACTCCTCACTGCCTTTACCATTCTTTCCCTCTGGACCTCCCTCAGTTTCCAGGCTAGGATTCTGTCCGCTTTGTCCCCCTTTTCGTAATACTTCTGCTTGACCAGTTGGAGGCTTCGCTCCGTTTTGTGCAGGAGGAGGTCTCGCAGCTGGAGCCGATAATCGGTCAGCGATTCGAGCTGACCGTGATCCAAGGGGGCTGCTGAGGCCCCCACCGGTTGGAGTTGGGCAATTTTCCCCCTCAGGGCTTTCTCCTGGGCTTTCCTCACTCTTTTGGCCTGAGCGCTCATTTTAATGAGA
Source organism: Ambystoma mexicanum (assembly GCF_040938575.1). Taxonomy (NCBI): domain Eukaryota; kingdom Metazoa; phylum Chordata; class Amphibia; order Caudata; family Ambystomatidae; genus Ambystoma; species Ambystoma mexicanum. Next base: position 692,015,576 of record NC_090926.1, on the reverse strand, counting down.
AAGCCCCTTATTGTGGCCTTGAAGGCGTCCCATAGGGTGTGTGGGCCCACCTCGCCATTGTCATTAAATTCGAAGAATTCCGTAATAGCCTCCAACACCTCCTGGGCACAGACCTCATCTTTCAGCAGGGAGTCGTTACATCTCCATCTCCCTCTGCGGTCGCTTAGCCCGCCCTTTGCAATGGTGGTTCGAACCAGGTCATGGTCCGACCAGGGGACGGGGTCGACCTTGTGGCCCGAGACATACGAGTGCAGGGACTCGTCCACCAGGATGTAGTCAATTCTAGAAAAGGACGAGTGGGTGGACGAATAATATGTGTAGGAAGGAGTACCCGTTCCGGGGGAGGGGAGCGTGTCCACCAAGCCCAGCTCTGCATTAACCATCCGGAAGGACCGGGCCATGTGGACATCCGTGGGCCTGGAAAGCTGAGGGCCAACACGCCTTCTGTCTAAGTCGGGGTCGATAACCATGTTGAAATCGCCTCCTACCACCAACCCCCCCCGGACAAAGAGCTTGAGTTTCTCCGCCACCCCCTCCCAAAACTGGGCCTGGCCCTCATTGGGACCGTATATCCCCGCCAGGGTGAGCGGGGAGCCCTGCAGGGATCCTCGTACCAGCAGGTATCGGCCTTCCGGGTCTTTCACTATTTCCTCTTTCACAAAGCCCACGTTTCTCCCCAGAAGGATAGCCACCCCCCTCTTCTTGGCCCCGTGGGACGCGCAGAACACCTCTCCTATACCTCCCCCCCTCATCGTGGGTTCCTTCCCTCTTGCCCAATGAGTCTCTTGCAGGAAGAGGATATCTAGACCGGCCCTCCTGAATTCTCTAGAGACCAGGGACCTCTTCGTGGGGGTGTTCAGGCCCCGTACATTGAGAGTGCCCACTCCCAGGGCCGGCAGACCCTCAGCCGTCATCTAGCAACTTCACTCTCCGTGTCGACTCACCTACACTACCCTTGTTTGGATACTCCCATGGTTGGATCCTTTGCACCCTCCCCACCCCTCCCGGAGGGCCTGTAACTATTCCCCAACTGCCCCCCGGACCCCCCCCAAACTGAAACCCCCCAACTCCTGCGTTGACCCCCTCCCCGGCGTCCAGCCAAATTGTCCCGCCATATCTGGCTTTTGGCCGAACCACCAGCCCGCTCCCCTAGCCGGGCCGATCGCTTTGGAAGCTGTTCCTCCTGAGCCCCCCGGGCCCCCCAGGGCCCCACCCCTTCAATACATCCCGTATACTTGCTGTTCGTCGGGGCGTAGGAATCGGTACAACCACACGCACCGAACCGAGTTGTCCCAACCTGTATGCTGCGACCCCTTTCTCAGTCATCTGGGTCTCTCCGTTCCCCGTCTTTAGCTGGTGATGGCGTATTCATTTTTCTGAACTTTCGTGCGCCGGTTCGCCTCCTCCTTTCCCCCGACGGGCCAGGGCCACTAGGTCCAGCCCTCTCCGGCCCCGACGGGCCCCTCCGGGCATTCAAGTCCGTCGCATATTCCAGCAGGGCTCCCCGGATGTCCTCTTCCGTGACCAGGGTGGTTCTTTGGCCCATGTATTCGAACGTCAGGGAGAAGGGGTACCCCCATCTATATTGCACTCCCTCCTTGAGTAGCTGCGTGAGCGGGCGACACATTCTCCGCTTGGCTAACGTGTAGGCGGAAAGGTCTTGGAATATTGAGACCTGGGCATTGTTGTAGGTGATATCTCTGGCCTTCCTGGCTTCCTCCAGCACCTTCGTTTTCTCTGAGTAGTAGTGGAACCGGACCAGTATCGACCGGGGGCCCCCCGATCTGCCCCCCGCCCTGTGCACTCTGTCGAACGTAGGTTCCGTGGTCATCTCTTCGGCAAATAGGAGGGTGATAATGTCCCGCACTGCTCTGATGACGTCCCTCTCTGTCTCTCCTTCCAGCTCCGGCACCCCGAAGATTCTGAGGTTATTCCTTCTCTCCCTGTTCTCAAAATCGTCCATCTGCCGGGCTCTCGCCTCGTCTCTCTTTTCCAGGGCCTCCAGCCTCAACTTAAATTGTATGTCTTGGGACACTGATGAGGATTGATTGGTCTCGACCTGAAGCAGTCTGTCCTCAACCTTTTCCACCCTCTGGTCCATTTTTTCGAGTTTCTGGGCTATGTCAGAGCGCATGTCCCTGATTTCTTGTAGGATCGAGGCGAAGCCCCTCTCCATAGCCGACGGGGGGGGAGCCGTATCCTCCGACTGGGCAATGGATCTTTTGAGGCCCAAACCGTTGTTGCCCCTATTGGCTTCTTGAAAGCGGTACCCCTGCAAAGTCTCTCTCCAGCTCATCCGGTATATGTCCCGAGGGCAGGAGGTCCGCCTATCGCGCCCCCGTCGGGGGGGGAGGGGGGCCTCCCCGGCCCGGGCCTCAGGCGCACCCGTGAGATGGGCCCCGCGCCTCGGGGAGAAAGCTTCACCAAGCTGAGGGCGGGCACACGCCCCACCGTTGCCCGGCGGGGGCCTCACACCCTATGTCGAGGTCACTGTGGCCAGCCGGGGTCCGTCCTTGCTTTTTTTTTTTTTCCCCGGGGGGGTCCCGGGAGCGACCGCCCCTGCGGGACCCGGGCCCCGGGACCCACGACGGGGGGGTCGCAGCTCTTGTCCCCCTTACACTTAGAACAGATCCCCACAGTGGGCGGGGGGGGATCCTTCCGGGCGGGCACTCGCCCCACCGTCCCTCAGCGGGGGCCACTCACCCGGGAAGCAGCTAGAGGCAGGAGGGGGGCCAGTGCTCGATCGCGCCCCCTCACCTCCGATCTCCGGCACGGATCCAAAGACTCCCCATGGGGGCCCGCTCCCGCCGCGCCGCCCGCGGATCCTCAGCTCCGGCGGGGGAGGAGGGGCCCGTCCTCTGCAGTGGCCGGGCCAGAAGGCGCGAGAAGGCCTCCGACGCGACCCGACGGGGGATTGCTCCGGGTCCGCGCTGTCCCGTCTCCACTCCCTGCTCCCGGTGCTGGTCTCCGGCTCCAGTCGGGGCTGGCTTACGTTCCGCCCGCCTCTCGCCACGTGTAGTCCGGAAATGCGCCGGAAGGCTTCGCTGCCCTGCTGGTTCTGCGGCCGGGCGGGCCGCGTATCTTGACTTCCCGCGGCTCACGCGGGACTTGATCTCGGGCTTCCCGGGGTCTGCAGACTCCGTTCTTTGGCTTCGGGGGTGCCCGGGGGGTTGATCGGCCGGAAAATGCAGGTGGGCCTCCGGGGGGGTCTCAGGGGGGGGCTGAAAGACCGGATCCGGCGGGAGCGATGCGATCAGGCAGCCATTGCCTGCGCGCCCCCTGGTGGCCTCCCAACCTCCCTCTTTTAATCTAATGACCTCTGTTCACCAGTCTGCCTCTTTACACCTGTGCTTCTCCTAACCCTCCTTGATGACTTCTCTCACTTGGGGTTGGTCCCTTCAGTTTTGGATTTGGCCCATGCTCCCGGACTAGGTGTTCTTCTTCAATCTTATTCTACTGTTCTGCCACTTCCTTATACTGATAATACACCTCATCCGCAACCTTTTTCTCACTTTACCCCTTTCTTCTCCTGATGGTGTTCCTTCTTCCCAATGTTCTGCCCCCTCCTCATCCCCCTCTTGATGGTATTCCTCCTTCGCAACCCCTTCGTCCTACTGGTAGTCTTCTTCCCCAATCTCTTCTGAAGCCCATTCTCCACATTCTCTCTTTGCTGATGGCAGTCGACCTCCACAACCCCTGTCTCCTGAAGATGTCTTTCTTCTATGGTCTCCTAATGACACTCCTCATCCACAGCATTCTTCTGCCCTGATGATATTCCATTGTATAATGTTCTCTTGCCTCCAATCTCACCCCAGCAGGTGATGGTCTTTACTCCTTTTTTTCTCTTGCATCCACTCTCCTTTATTCTTCCTCTTAAACCGCTTTCTTCTTGGCTCCAACATCCTCTCTTCTTCACAACCTCGTCTCCTCCATCTACCTCCAACTATTCTCCTCTGTGTGCCCATTCTCTACTCTCTCTTGCTGCTGTCTTCTCCAGACTCCAACACCTTTGTCTGTCTGGCTAGAGCTTGTATACCCTGGCACTCCCTCTCCTGGGGTTGAGGTACCTACAAGGGTTTGCAGGTGTGGCCTGTTTGAGCATGACTTGTGATTGGTAAACTTCAATCTTTGCTGAAAATAAGCAGCAAAAAATGAAGCGAGCCGACGTAACCCTGACTTGCTGCAAAAGAAGGAAGAACCCAGCGGTGGCGTGGCCTCTCTGACATGGACCGTGTGGCCCATAAAACACACAGAGACCACCACAGCAGAGGATCCAGGGAGCTGATCCGACCAAAGAGAAGGAAGGCAGGAATATGCGATGAACGCATGCGGAACCAACAGCGACTTGACACCACAGGAAGAATTGGTAGCACTCCCTGGTGAAGATGCAGGTAATGGGAGTTGCTGGAAAGCTGGATGGGGGTCCAGGGTGCCCAAAGAGTCCAGTATTCCTCAGAAGTGATCTCCCTCGTCACAGTAGTGATACCCAGAGAACCAAGAGTCGTATTTCTCAGGAGTGAGCTCTCTTGCCACAGTGGTAATAGTCACTGAGCATAGAGTCAAATATTTCTCTGGAGTAATCTCCCTCATCCCAGTGGTGATATTCAAGGGAACAAGAGTCAAGAAAGTCAAAGGGGCAGTCTCCCAGATTATAGGAGAAGCCTGCAAAGTAAAGAGTGCCTGTGGAGTGAACTCCCTCATCACAGTGGGAAACCCAACACATGTGAAAGATATCAAAAGGACCAAGAACTGTCATGGAGTAATCTCCTTAATAGTCACGATATAAAAAGTCCTGACAAAGTGCCAACGATAAGAAGAAGAGTTGATAAAACCTTAACTCTGTTGTTCGTAAATCATTTGGAGGAAGTAAAGAGATTTCTAAAGAATTGTGAAAAGTACTGTCAAGGAACAGGGGAAGGGAGTAATTTTCCTGGTCTAGGTGTATTTGATAAATCAGACCCTGGTGCAAGAAATTGCGGCTAAGCTAGCCTAATACTGCATGGTTTCACCAGGAGAAGGGAGCCTTTCTCCTGGTGGTTTTGATAAGAAGTTCATTGAATCCTTTGTGGTTCATTTCTTAATGGCCGGGATAGAGTAGTTGGTTTGATATATGATATGATAGGTTATTTATAAGGCACTTAATACCCAGAGATTTCTAAGCGTGGACCCGGGGATCGAACCTGTAGTGCTCCATGTCGTCTTGTTTCCAAGGCGAGCGCATTGCCCCTGAGCTATCCTCCTGAGACAAAAGATAGATAGAAGATGGTATTTTGAAGATGGACAGAAGATGGTATATTGGTTGTTGAATTACATCATGACGAGCACCTGTATTATTCTTTGTTGAGGTAGGAAAAACCCCTCTAGAAATAGGGAGAGGCAGGTTCTTTTCTTTATTGCAGTCTATAGCCAAAATAATAAACCCTTGTCAGCCTAACTCTATCTCGCCACATGTTCTATTGCAAAAGCTTGATCTGTTTGTACTTGGACTTCTCACAATAGTAACCCAGTTCAACCTAATCCCTTTCTGTTGTTCAATAAAAACCCTGGAACTTAGACCATGGCTTCGAGCTGTCTGTTGATTCCACAGCTGTGACAATAGGTAGGCAAATAAGAGCAAGGATACAGGAGAAAAGGGCACAATCTGTTAAGAACAAGTAGGGATGGTTACTGTGAACCAAATAAACATTTTGAAATCCCAGGTTGGACTTCAGACCCACAGAAATAATCGGGAGGTCTGTGCCTGTGTGCCGGTTATGCTAAATCATGTTCACCCTGAAAACCCATGGAAAAGGGACATAAAGAGTAGCTTCTCTGACTAGATCCGACCATAAGGCACAAATAAGTATACTTACATGAGACAAGCCTATATGTGCTCAGGCAGAACATACAGTGTAAACTTTCTGTGAAAAAAGCACACTGTTCTATTAAATATGCTATGGCCTACAGCCAATACAGCACAAAGAAAGGGGGCAGGGTTTGCCTCCTAGGTTATAGGGGCTAATCTCCGTACAATGGAATATTCAGATGCATTGGTAGGGACATAGCAGGATGTTTGGCAGACATTAAGACCCACAAGACAGAAACCAGGAAGATGACCGAGGGAAGCAACTCTCAAAGCAATAAGAACACGGAGCAGGAAAGCACTAACTGCAAACTTGTTGTAAGAGATTTGAAACTTGGTAAGTGTAGCAAAGGATTAAATCTAGGTAACCATAGCAAGGGACACAATATAAGTAACTAAATCAGCCTGTAGAACTTTACTGTAAACATGCAGAAAATATAACAAATAGAAAGCAGGGCATGGGGCCCAGAAGGAACTTGGGAGAAAAGAGCAAACAGAAATAAGCGAAACAGAGGCTGTTTACACTTTCAAGCTTTAAACAATGGATACAGGATAAAGAAGGAAAATAGCAGAACAGGGAGAAGGGATGGAGAGTGCAGAAACACAATAAATCAAACGGAAACTGGAGATTGCAAAACACAGCATTAGGTGCCAAGAGTGGAGAGTGCAGGGACACAAGGGCATTCTGGGTATTGCAGTCCTCTAAAATATGCATTCCTTTGTTGGCTCTACATGAAAACTATATGTACAAATCAAAGAGGGTTTCTCTGTTTAGTTTCCAGGTTAATAGGATCTCATGCACATGTATTAGGGGAATGGTAGTCCTTTTCCTACATGCATGTATATTTCCTTTCTTCTAGAATAAGCAGTTTGTGCAGCCAGATGTCTTAGTCGGATTCTGGGTTATATGTAATGATAGTTGCCAACAAACAGCTGGTCTGCCTATATTTGCCCCCAGAAAAACAGATGCAGAGTCTTGACTGTTAACCCTTGTTGCATCGTATGAGAGCAGCCAGTGTACTCCTCTGGGGCTCCAGGAACAGTCCATAAATCCATAAATCCATAAATGAACTTCTAAGGAATCTGAAATTGATGCAACCCAGTGTCCCAGATTTCTTCCCAATATATAACTTTTGGGCTAATGCCATATTATATAGGCCTTGATCACTCCATGCCATACCAACCCAGTTTGTTATTAAAGGTGCTAAAGGAACTGGCCTTTACCTGCACTTGGTCCAAATGAGACTTCAAAGATAAAGTAATTGCTTAGGAAAAACCCTACAGTTTATTCAGATCTTGCACCGAAACAAGACATTCTATGTTTTGACTTTGTTGAATATTAATGAATTAGTGCAACCGTACCTTTCCAGACTATTCAGCAATCTCTGAAGGCTGATAGCCACCTAATCTAGAAGTCGTCATCTGCATAAAAAAGACAATTTGCTGCTTCAGACTGAAACTTGGAGGGAGGAGGGTGGGGACCCTGAAAATGAATTCCATTATAATTGCTATAGTACACATCACGGTTGCACAAACAAATGACAAACTACGCATACGAGCAAAATCTATGAAAACCCTTTTTTATTGATCCAAAATCTAGCTAAACCAAATGAAAACTTCCCACCAATTCCTTCAGCCTGAATAATTAACCATTTTAAATAGCTGTCGCCTTTTCTTTTTTTTTTTTACTACTTTTGTGTTTTAATACATATTATTTACTTGTCCATGTATAAGGTTCTAATAACTGAATGTGCAGATCATTTTAATATGGGTTAGTTGACGATGCAATTATATTTTATGCTCGTTAGGTACACCCTGTCACTGCTAATATGTATTATTTTTATGTGATATATTTACACACTTCATAAAAAAGGTGTCCTCTCTTTGGGGACTTACTAGTTTGAATAGATTGAACTCATGTTTTGTAATGGCAATTGTACGTTCATAAAAACCTTTACTATATCTTGTTGTTGAATCTCATTGGATTTCCTTTGTGTAGGTGGCTATACAGAAAAAGTCAAAGAAGTTGTAGACCAATCCCTCGGACTGTGCAACCTTGACATTGACAATGCCATGAGGTAAGTCTTCTTCCCCAAGAGATTATTTTTTTAAAATCTGTTATATTGATTTTAGAAACATCTTGACAGTAACCATCATAGAGATGTTACCAAAGAGCAAAATGAAAATGTTGGAAACAATGCTGGAGTGTAGTGGAGATATTTGCATCTGTTCCTCCATAGTGTTAAACCATATTCGCATAAATACTGCCTGATTATAAACATTGGCCTAAGCCATTTCACATTTGTATTAAAAAACTATGCTTAACTAGATCTAGACAGAAATGACTTTGCCGCCATTTTGTAAAACATCTGCCATTTTGATTCTGTCTCTTGCTCTCTGTTCAGAAATGATTAACCATGTTTTCAGCTGCCAGAGCAGACTGACCTTTGAGCCTATGTCAACACTAGAGCTGCCAAGAGCAGACTATTTGTTCTGTGCAGAGACCTTGTAGTCAGAATGAACTCTCATTCAAAGTGTTACTATGTCTACAGACTCATCCTCCCTCAAACAGTGACATACAATGCAAAGTAACTAATTCTGTGAGTTTTGGAAGAAATCCTATGTGCATTTCTTGTAACAGAACTTATCCTAAAGCTCAAGAAACAAGGAAAGATCTGCACAGCTGGATACAACAGTGTTTGCCAGTACCTTTAAGGAACCTTGGAGCCACAGTGAACCTCAATTAAAAGTGTTGTCTGCATCAATAGCATCAGCCATATACAAACATCAGAGCTGAAGGGTAGACAAACTAAAACTATGTGCCTTAGCAATAAACTATTGAATTTGTTTCTTGAAACTAGGATCAACCTAAGCTGGAGATCCAACATCACCATTGAATCTTCAAGGATAGAACAACATGTCAAAAGTGTATACTAATATTGTTATATTTGTTATGTGTACTGGGCACAAACCCAAATTTGTAACTTATTAGTTTGTGAGAAGAGCTGGGCTATGACCAGGACTGTGTATAAATACTATATGCTTTGTGATGACCAGTACTCACTCCCCTCGGTGTCTGCTGGTACACACTGCGGGGCGCTTGGGAGCCAGATACCTATCTGCTTTGATATTTGAATCTGTACAGAATAAAGTTATATTCATAACTTTGACTTCGTGACTGGCAGATTCAATTTTTGGTGGTACTAAGCCTCGATATTCCTTGCTGATCTAGCAATAGGTTACCTCTTGTCACTGAAGTTCAACCTGCATTATTCTCCCTGGACGTTTGTCTTTCCTCCCACCCTCCCTACACCCCTAAAATGTCAACCTTTGGCAGTCTGGAGTTCATTTCACAAACCACTATTTGGTGAGATGCTGGCACTCCCCACTTTGCCGTGCATGTCATGTAACAAACCATTTTTCCCAAATCTTTGCAAAGGTGTCCGACAAACCCTGTTGTGATAAACCATAGTTTCCTTTTCCATACACATGTCCATTCCCTGGATTCATTGCCTTGCAATGTGGTGGAATGGATCGACTAACTTAATGGTAATGCCATTTTTCACCATTGTGGTCACAAATGCCAGGAAAGCATTGGTTGTATCATGTTATTTCCATCCCTGCCAGACCCCTTGGGGTCCAGTTGTACCTCTCCAATAGTAATTTGATGAATATGGGGCAGAAAATCTACCCGGTATCTTTGTAATATTTTCTGGAAAACATTACCTGTCTCCAACGTGCATCTGAGACAGAATGATGTGTCTGTCCTATCTGTTTTCTGTAACCTATCCTTGGAGTAATAAATGTGATGCAGATAATTCCATTGCACAAGTCCTAAGTGTAATGCCCTTCTCATTGGGGGACTGGAGGGCTTCCCTCGCTCGGCTCAATTTTATCCATCCAACACACGTTTGTCACCCTTTGTTCTCAGTGTGCGGAATTGGATCTCTACGTGGCTAATTACTGCTCGAGAAATCCATATAAATGATTGGAAAAGAAAAGTCTAGGACCCTCTCTATTGAGAATGAACAAGGACAAATATCTGAGAAAGTACCAATTTGGGAGGGTCTACAACCACATTTTAGCTCACTGTACCTTTGACAGAGGTGAAATATCCCTAGTTAATCCAGACATGAACCCCTTACTCGCTGTACTTCAGAGAGGCTCAGCTTCACCACATTGAGGAGGCCCAACAAGGCTGAACATGTGTCTGGGGTTGCTGATGGCACTCTTGTTCAGAGGAGAATTGCCTAGCATTTTGGTGCTGGACTGCCCTTGTGAGTGGGACCAGACTGATATGCAAATGAAAATTTGCTTCTCTGCGAAGGGTGCAGTGAGCGAAAACGTGGCTGTAGACCCTCCTGATTGGAAGACATTCCATATAACAGGGTATTTGACCAATGTTCATTCTCAATTGATGGGCTCCCCCACTCTTGTTTAACATATAAATGATTGGCCTGTCTTCCAGTCACCCTTGTAGAATATGAGCCACCAGTGATGACTAGTCCCGGTTCTTTGCCTTGTCAAATGTGTGTCCCTGCATTTTGTGTTTTAGTTGCATATACCTATACCATCCAGTCCCACCACCGAATATTCCTCTGTGATATTAAACTTAACGAATTGCTGAAATACTTTGCACACATGTCCTAGCTTCTAGATTCCATTACTATTGTATCCCTCTAATTGAAAGAAAACATTTGGTAAATGCACAGCCCACCCAGAGAGTAGTCTTCAGGATGATGACCCAAGTTCACCTCAGCTTACTTTCTACAGTTCTCCAAACTTTGTCCCAGTAGCTGTGGGCAATATGGGGGCGAATTGTTGTATATTTTATTTGCGACTCCCCTTCTCCTAATATGTTCTCCTGAAGTTGAATAGGGGGTTCATTGTATGGTTTGTACATTCAGTTTTTCCCTTACATGTGATTTCAACCATAAATGCTTAGACATCTAACCCTTTGTAACACTCACCTGGTATCCATGGGGACGCCACTCAGCCTGTCTGGACTTCCTACAACCTCGAACCCTTCCCTGGAATCTGTTCGACCGAAGACTGGGCCTGAAACACAGGATTGCCAGAGTTTAACTCTATTGCCTCTGCTTGCTTGGCCCCCTCTTCCTTGGGTCCAAACCTTCCCCAAGGTCCACTCCTCACCTTGTTTTCTTGTGTAGCACACTCTCCGTCCTGCCTTCGGTGCAGGGGTGCGTTGATTGATGCAGGCTCGATGCTGCCTAGTTGCTTTACTGGCGATGGCCCGACGGACTGGGCAGCCAGACCGGTAAGTAGAATGAGTCTTATGAACAGTTCTGTTGGCTCATGTCTCTTTTAATGTGTCTTTCCTCCCTTAGGTGATGGAGGGGGGTTGAGATTGGCACCACAGACGCCAGGTCTGACTCCAAGTGGGTCTCTGGGAGGCTGGAGAGGCCCTTAGGGGCCAAGTAGGTGACCGTGGCCTGGCTCCAGCCTGATATCTCAGAGGGCTGGGGGCAGGAATTGTGACAGCACTCCCCCCATCCCCCAAGGCCCCTCTCACGGTGGCTCTCCCATCTGGTCCTGGCCTGGTTGGATGGTTTTGATGAAATCTCCTAAGCAAGCAAGGTGCATGGATATACTCGCATGGTTCCCTAGTCCTGTCCTGCAGACTGTACCCTTTCCAGTCCACGAGATAGTATAGCCTGGATCTGACATACTTTGAATCCAGGATGTCCTTGATCTCGAATTCTGGCTCTCCTGTGATTACTATTGGCTTTGATGGTGGTGCTACACGGGTCCCAGGTTGAACAGACTTTAGGCGAGACACGTGGAACACAAGATGAATTTGGATATTAGATGGCAGGGCTAGTTTGACGGCTACTGGATTTATCACAGAGGTGATGGTGAATGGGCCCAGGTATCTCGGACGGAAGGTTTGGGTTCCTTTAATGGGCACATGTTTAGATGCCAACTTGGTAGTTGGGGGCTTTTACTCGGCGTTGGTCAGCAAATTTCTTCTGGCGATTCTTAGCTTGGAGTAAGTGTTCAGCTGCCCTTTTGAAGGTTTGAAAAATGGTTGTGTGCAAGGTTTTAATTGCAGGCATTTCTAAGGTCGTAGGGATGTCCAACTCAGAAGTGCGTGGATGCCGGCCATATATGGTATAAATGGCCATTTGCCCAGTACTGGTGTATAGGGAATTATTGTAGGCATATTCAGCTATCCATAGTAGATCCGGCCAGCTCTCTTCAGCTTGATGTAGCATACAGCGTAGATACTGTTCGAGCGTTTGATTCGTTCTCTCAGTTTGACCATCAGTTTGGGGATGGTGACTGGTGGATAGTCGGATGTCGATTTGGGCCATGGAGCAGCACTTCCTCCAGAAGTTGGACACAAATTGAGTACCTCGGTCCAAGACCAGTACCGAAGGAAACCCATGGAGCCACACAATGCGTTCAAGAAATACCTTTGCCAGAGTGGATGGGTTTGGGAGGCCCCTTAGAGGAATGAAGTGTGCCATTTTTGAAAACAGGTCCACGACCACTAGAATGGTGTTAAACGCTTGACTGGGTGGTAAATCAGTAATAAAGTCGAGGGATAACGTGTGCCAGGGTGCTGGTGGAATATCCAATGGTTGCAAGAGTCCAGCCGGTTTCTGTTTCGATTATTTGTTTTGTGCGCACACCCCACAAGATACGATAAATTGAACAATGTCTTTACGCCACGTGGGAAACCAGTAATTATGTTTCACCTTGGCTAAGGTTTTTGCAATTCCCGGATGGCCTTCGATTAAAGAATCATGATAGCTGGACATTACTTGTTCTCATAGTTCTTGGTTTGGTAAAATTAAGCGGTTTCTGAAATAGGGCAACTGGTCCTTTATCATGTAATGTTCCCCTTGTGTACACCACTCTTGCAATTGCACCGAACTCATCAAGTTTTGGATTTTTTCATGTAACTCCTTCTGAGTTATGGTTGCAGTGATTCCTAGGAGTTTGTCACAAGGGATAATGGCTATTAGGTCAGGGGTCTTGTAGCCCTGTTCTTCAATACCCATACGGGAATGGGCATCGGCTTTACCGTTTTTTTACTCCTGGTCGAAACGTGATCACGTAGTCATATTCGGGAAAGAAAAGGGCCCAGTGTAGTTGTCGTGAAGATTAAGCCTTTGCTGTTTTCAGGTAGTGGAGGTTTCGATGGTCCGTTATTACGGTGATTGTGTGTCTCGCACCTAGAAGGTAATGGCGCCAGGCCTTAAAGGCTGACTTGATGGCCAGGAGTTCTTTATCCGTGATAGCATAATTGAGTTTGGGGGGGTTGAATTTACGCAACCAGAAGGCGACAAGGTGTAATTGACCCATTTCTGGGTCCTTTTGTGAGAGGACGGCTCCCATCGCCATACTTGACGCGTCTGTCTCCACCATGTACGGGTGGTCTGGGCGAGGATGACGCAGAATTGGGGCAGAAGTGAATCTTGCCTTATGTTCCTGGAAAGCCTTTTCGGTTTCTTCTGTGCACTGACATTTTTATTACATTTTCTTAGTAACGATGTGATGGGATGCACTATTTGCGAGAACCCCGGGATGAACCGGCGGTAGAAGTTTGCGAAACCCAACATGCTCTGGACTCCCTTGAACGAATTTGGTGATGGCCAGTTTAGGATCGCATCTACCTTGTGTACATCCATTCGGATACCATTCGGGCTGAGAATGAAGCCAAGGAATTCCACCTCGGAGACATGAAATGAACACTTTTATATATACTAAAGCACAGACATCAATTAATTCCCTTAAGACATTGTTCATGAAGTATTGGAACGCAGCGGGCGCATTGCAAAGGCCAAAGGGCATTGCTTGATATTCGTACAGGCCATACTTGGTACGAAAAGCAGTTTTCCATTCGTCCCCCTTTTTAACTCGAACGAGGTGATTCGCTCCTCTTATGTCTAATTTTGTGTAGATTTGGGCATCTTTGACTTGATCAAGCAGTTCAGGGATTAACGGCAGAGGGTAACAATTTTTTACGGTAATCTGGTTCAGTGCGCGATAGTCGATGCACGTTCTCAAGTCCCCTTCCTTCTTCAGTACGAAGAATAGGGGACTGGCTGCTGGGGACTTCGAGGGACGGATGAACCAGTTTGCCAGGTATTGGTCGAGATTCAGGTGCTGGTTTTCTGGTTCTGTGAGTGTGTAGATTTGTCCACAAGTGATCTGTGCAGCGGGTACCATGTCAATCTGGCAATCATATGGTCTGTGCGGTGGTAGGATATTAGCTTGTTCCTTCTGAAATACATCTTGAAAATCCTGGTATTCACTTGGTAGGGTGCCTGTTGCCACTGTTCCAAGCGTAGAAGTTCTGGCATCAATTGGTTGTTTCCTTTGGCGATAACACGTTTGAGCACAATTCTCGGAGAAGGCCAACTCTTTTGCTTGCCAATCTATTCGATGATTATGAGCTACCAACCATGGCATTTATAAAATCAACTGGAACAGTGGTTACAGTGTCTGTGGTTAAAGGAATGGTTTGGTCAGAAATATTATTGTCCCTATGGTTCGGCCATGTGTTTTTAACCATAAGTCGATCGATCGTACAAACATTTCCTACGCACCTTACCCGAGTTTTCGTCTCTTGAACACAAGCGAGCAGGGCGTGGCCATTTTGTGATAATCTTCTCACTTGCCGCATCGCCCTGGTTAATCAGCCTTTGCGGCACTAAATCATAGCCCCCGCCCCTGAGCCTGACATCACTAGACACGTACCGCCCATTTCACAACACCAAAGCACATCCCGTGTCAACATTCTCTGCGCTTCAGCTAATGACATGTTGCAATGGAAACGGCAGGATGCCTCTTTCCTCAATTAGTATAAACAGACCGTTTCACAACACACAACAGCAGATTTTCTTTTCCATTCCTCTGACTGGTTTTCTTTGAGTATTCTGTGACTCGTTTCTGTGCTCTGGTCAGCTACCTTTGTTGCTTGTAGCCTGTGTGAACAGATACCAGTACCACCGCTATAAATTATTTTCGTTTGTTTACCACACAATGGCAACAATAATGCCCTACCTGTACGAGCCCGAGTATTCCGAGGAGGAATTACTGTAAAGAGAAAGATGCGGAAACGATGGGGCTTCGGACAACAGTTGGGAGGACGATTCAACAGATGAAGAGGCTGGGCCTAGTCGCATGGACGGTGTTTCCACCCGGTGTACCTGCAATCGGTGCGCGCTAATGCCAACCGAGGAGGAGAACTGCTGCTGCTGAGAAAACTCTGGATGCTTGTCCTACATATCGCAAGGTGATCCACAGCCGCAATGCGTTACCGAGCTGCCAGACTTCAGGGCAGCCTGCCTCACACGCTCAGTGTTGAGGATTTTGATGGTGCTTATGCATGAACTTCGCAACAGTTCGCCCTCGTAATCCAAGTAACGAGTAAGTATAATCTGGTTGTGATGTCATTTAGGCCACTACTATTTCATGGTTTTCTCCTATATTCTCGTAACGTCAATATATCATTGTCATATCAGTTTAGTCTTGCAATTCTCTAGTAATAGTTGCATAAAAGTAATTCAATATTGTGCAGTGTCTAGTTAGCATTTGTACTGGCAAAAATGTCATTGGATACAAGACTTGTCATTGACAACTAAGGTTTAATACACTTATATTATTTCACATGTGGTACAGGCTGGTGGCCTATCGTTCGTTTACATGGTGGCTTCATGGGAGGCTTGGACACCGCATTCGACGAGTAATACCCGCCTGTGTCGTTGCTGCCATTAGAGAAACTTTCCCCAGTGACAGCGGTCAGTACAGGGGATTTTCCCTCGCTGTGCTGCAACCAGACCTTTACAATGTGTAGTAGTTGTGTGCCATCAAAATAAGAAACAAAATAAAACACAACATATTTTTTATCAATGGGTGTTTCAGTTTTTAAGTGAATCAAGTGTGTTTCCATTCAGCAGTGTTCCAGTGCCTTGTCTGCACGCCCCAGGCCAATCCATCCCCCCTCCACTATCAACGGCAGTTCGCACCAGTGGATGTCCGCTGCCAAAGGGTGCTGTCAGGGGCGCGAACTGCCAAGGTGCTAAACACCATGTACACTTAAAAGCTATCTTTCGTGCAGGGGTCATTGTTCACAAGGCCTCCTCAGACCCCATGTCTCCAGGCAGGCTCCCCTTCAAGCAGGCCGCTCCCGTGCAATCCACATAATACCACGACATTCATTCACAAACACACCCCTTTTTGTAATTCTTTATAAACCACTTGATATTTATCCTGAGAACATCTTTGAGCACTGCAAGTCAACTCGTGAACGTGCTACTTGAGAAGCCCGGTGACCGATGCTAATCTGCTCTTCGTTGTGTTATCTGTGAAGTTCTGTCACCGCTTCGAGTGAACTCGTCGGTGTGCTACGTGTGAACATCTCCCTGTTCTCCTGCCACTAACTACTCTGCTTGCTAAATCTAACTGTTTGTTGTTCAAGGTAAGGGCATGTATCCTAATCATATCTCCTTCATTTGTAAATGTATGTCTATTTCGACGTAACATACTCAGTTGTGCTATGTTAATTTGTCTCATTGCTATTGACTTGATTTCTTTTGTCATGTTATCAATATTTCAATTTTTATCAGTGTCAATTGGCATCGAATTTCATCCTTTGCGGACCATGTCTATAGTATAAGCATGTTTCCTTTTCATGCACTATAGTACATTCAAGGGACGAGTAACATGTTCTGATTTTCAACACATCAATGAATTGTTTGTGAAAGTTATCCTATAATACATCCGCCCACCCTGCATTGGTTTTGCTGTGGTGCCCAAAAGAAAGCGTGCATTGAACAATGTATGGTCCAATTCCTTCTTTCTCACATTTTTATGCAAAATAATTTTGGAATAATGTTGACCTTTATTTTGCAGAATTTACAACAATGCCTGCATGTTCTATTTTCGGTTGCCCTTCGAAGACCCATGACAAATCTGAAGGCATTACAATGCATGTATTCCCTAAGACTGTTGATCGAATAAGAGAATGGGTCAGATATTGCAGATATCCACCGGAAGAGCTTGAAAGACGAGTCAAACAAGTCTTGGAGGACAAGAGGGGTCATCGATACTGCATCTGCAGCCTGCACTTTACCCCGAATATGTATGACACATCCTTGTACACAAAGAGGAATCAACTGAGAACAACTCGAAAATTGCTCAGAAACGCTATTCCGACTTTATTCGTGAACATGCCGCCACAGGTGAGTCACGCTTCCGATTATAGCTTGAGACCTGTATTTTCAGTGTAAATGTCACTTATAATACTTTCTATATTTATATGACTGAATAGCTTTTTAAATAATGACCATTTTGCTAAACATCAGTCCTTGTTTTTGAGAACCCTCATAGAAAATTGATTTATGGGCACAGGTAACTATGCTATATTATGCATTTACATAAGTATAATTTTCTCGTATTCAGTCTCCTTACATGCCATTTTTTAATGTTGTCATTTCTAAATCGAATAATACTTTCCCTTTACAACTCCATGACTATCCACCGAATTTGAAGCAACAAGATTCAACATCCATGTCTTGCCGGGAGACATCAACCACTTCGAGTGCGTATCAGGTAATCTTACTTTGCTATTCTGTTCCAGACTTGTTTTATGCATGGAATTTGAGATAATGTGATCATATTTTCACAATGTATCATTCACAATGTTACATTGTGAAAATACACAATGTAACATTGTTTTTCACACAATGTTTTTCGTGGTTTGCTATTGATATGTACCTTTGTCGTCTTTCCAAAGTGTGTGTCCAGTTTCCAATATGTTCATCCTTACTAATGCAAGTACTGTGTTTCAGGGAGATGCTGAAGCCTCCACTACAATTACAACATCCCTCGTAGTAGATCCGGAGCCAGAGGTATGGTTCTTGACAGTTCAATCGAATGAGATAATCTGATCATATTTACATATCGTGTAATTGTTTTACACAATGTTTCATTCGTACTTTGCTATTGATATGTACCTTTGTCGTCTTTCCAAATTGTGTGTCCAGTTTGCAATATTTTCATCCATACTAATGCAAGTACTGTGTTTCAGGGAGATGCTGAAGCGTCCACTACAATTACAACATCCCTCGTAGTAGATCCGGAGCCAGAGGTATGGTTCTTGACAGTTCAATCGAATGAGATAATCTGATCATATTTACATATCGTGTAATTGTTTTACACAATGTTTCATTCGTACTTTGCTATTGATATGTACCTTTGTCGTCTTTCCAAATTGTGTGTCCAGTTTGCAATATTTTCATCCATACTAATGCAAGTACTGTGTTTCAGGGAGATGCTGGAGCGTCCTCTAAAATTACATTATCCCATGCAGTTGCTCCAGAACCAGACCTTGTAGTTGATCCGGAGCCAGACCTTGGCCCTCATTACGACCCTGGCGGAAATCGAAAAACGATGGCGGAAATGCAATACCGCCATCGAATAGCGCTCGGTGCGACTATGACCCGTCACCGCAAAGTACGATGCCATTAGCGACACCGTAGTGAACGCCAACGCTAACTGCACCAAGTACGCGCGCGCGCGCCATGCCAAACCGTAAATACCACCATGGCGCAACGGTCCGCGAATTCCGACCCTAGCGGACATGTACCTAACGCCATCAAGCACGGTGGAAAGTACCATTCCGCCATGGTGAGAAGTACGGCATCGCGAATCAACCGTAAACGGCCCCACTGAGTGCCTGTACACCGCTCCCTGCCCACAAAGTACAACTCCCCGTAGGTGCAATGAAGTCACAATGCAACCAGTGAAATGTACAAGTCACCCATGCATGCCAACGAACAAAAGAATCACAAGAGGGGCCAATGGGAGCTGCAGGGCACAGATGGCACGAATACAGAAGCCATTCCAATGGACATGACCACAGTCCCCCACCAAGAAACGCACGCAAACACAGGCACCTGTGACCAGCAATATTCCGAAAATCACATCATTCCACCAGTCCACCTGGCTGACCGGCATCTGTTACACAAAACCCAATCCCCCGCCCCTGAGCATGACAACATTCAAACAGTCATATTGGCAGCCCCCATCCCTGACCTCACTGGGCTTCGTAGGCAAACGCGCCCAGCACAGTACCACGCAACTAAACTCCGAAGCTGGAACCCAATGCAGATCTCCTCACAATACATCGCTCCCCAAATAGGAATATGCCACATCACTTGCAAAGAAGAACGCTACACGGCCCATATCAGAATAGAAATTTAATGCACAACAAAATCACCAAGCCCATACAGCCATTAGGCCATGAACTCCAAAACACATTTCACCATTGTGGGCTGCATCCGCAAGAAATGACCAGCTACTACTTGTGCGACGCCCTGTTCCATCATGGTACACAGAGCCACATTCACGTACGAAAAGGCAACATGGAAGCGCACAGAACCGCAGGGCCGTCCCAATGGGGAGGCACTAGTCCAGCTGAAAGGCCGAAATGTTGCTCCGAGCCACTAGTACTGCGTAAGGGCATGTGGCCCATTGGCGATCGTCCCATAAGATCGTAATGCTGCTCCACTGATTAACACGAAGCAGCAGGTGTCGGGAGTAAAAGCCATCTGCAGGAGTGGCATACAGATGGCAGTGGCAAAAGGGGAGGAGATACCTGTCAACCAAAAGAAAAGAAAAAGAACAGAATGGCCATCAGAACTACATTCGAACAACTCACTTCAATGATCACACTAAATCCACAGCCATATTCATGCTAGCCCACTCCAAAGGATCATCACCACCCCAAAACCACTTGCGACTCATAACCATCTATATCGAGGTGCAAACACCATCACAAACGAGTGTACCTGTGCATGCGTCTGTGAAAACAGAATCCATCAGATGGGAATGTTAACGTGCATGGACACAAGTGTCTGAAGGCGCGTCGAGACAGGGAGGGCTCAACAAGGCCAGATAGACGATGGTCCCACTATGGCAGCCCTGCATCACATAGCGCAGGGGAGGCGGACAGATTCCAAGAAGCCCTGTACATGGCAAACTCTGTATCAAATCATCTGCCCATGCATCCATTCATCATTCCCTCATCCCGGTATAAAAATGCCTGAATATTTACTCACATAACATTAGAAATATCCATTGAGTCTGTGCGTTATGCAGCCTGCAAAATCCACAGTGCCCCAGCCCGTAATTCCAGTGTAGTGAAGTAACATGTATTTGGGAACGTCCGGCCTCATCGCCCACGTCGCTATTGCGCATCCCAAACTATTCATATCAATCATTGCATCCTCGCCATGGCCCCTGTCTCAAGGACATTGAACAATAGAACGTTATATTTGCAGTCAGACCTGTGGGCATCTCCTCGCCGCTAGCTGAAAACCGAAAGCGCCGCCCTTCGAATTCCTCATTTGCAACATCACGTCGAAAAGGCATCTGTGGCCGTTTGAAATCACAAATTAATCCATCTAGTGCGGCTGTGTGTGAAAATGGCAACTGCCTTCACCCACAAATGGGACGCCCCGCCCGTCGGTGCAACTCGGTACAGTGATGCATGAGGGCCCACCGTTACTCGAGTACTACGTTCCACTGACCCTTCACAAGTCTGTTCGCGACTGCAAAGATTGTATGTGAAACAATGGGACCATAGCCGAATGTACATATCAACCAATGTTACACGGCCATCGGGTACAAATACATGATTGCAATAGCAAGATGCCATTTCTCGAATTGCAGCGTTGTGTGCGGGACGTGCTCGGCCAAAGGGGAGAGCAGCTTGCACAGGTGGAATGAATCACCACAGGTGGAGGCCATACAGCCTGAAAACACATAAATTGCACACCCAGTCTCCTCCCACAACCACACCCACTCCGAAATGCTACCGGCAGGACTCGCGATGTTGGCCCTGGGGGACCTGATAGCACTGCAAGTACTCCAACTCCAAGAAGAAGACGAACACCAACTACAACCGGCCGCACGGAGGAGACGCAGGAGGAGGAGGAGGCCAAGGCAGGGCCAGCAAGGGCCGCCAGCACAGCCACTACCACCACGCAGGCAGCCCGCAATCCCACGCCTCCGAGCACATCCGTTCAACCTCACTGATGAGCAGATCCACACCCTCTACCGTTTGGACCGGGACACCATAGCCGCCATTGTGGACATGACACAGGCTGACCTTGTCAGCATGATAGATAGCCCAACCGCCATCCCACCCCTACTGAAGGTGGCGTCTGTACTACACTTCCTGGCCACAGGCACCTACCAGCACACAGTCGGACAGTTGCATGGCATTTCTCAGCCACTGTTCTCACGGACACTATTGCAAGTGCTCGATGCCCTCCTGCAGCACGCAGACGACTACATCTCTCTACCACGCTCGGAGCAGGAAATTACCAACACAAAAGTGGGATTCCATGCACTTGCCGGCATACCGGGTTGCATTGGTGCCATCGACTGCACCCATGTGGAATTGGTCGTCCCACATGCCATGGAGGCCCAGTACCGCAACCGAAAACAATTTCATTCCCTGAATGTACAAATGGTGTGTGACTCCAACAGGATCATTACACATTGTTGTGCCCGATTCCCTGGATCAACCCATGATTCTATGGTCTTGAGGAACTCTACAATACCACGCTACATGGAGCGACACGCAGGGAACAGATCCTGGCTACTCGGTGAGTCTCATTTCATGCATGATGATGTGGGGTATGTGATTCGGCAATGACCTGGCAGGAAGGGGGGGGGGTGTGCGTACGTAGCAATGGCATTCCACATCATACGTTTATCGTCCACATACAGGTGATGCTGGATATCCACTGAAGAGATGGCTCCTCACACCAGTCCGGAACCCACGGGACCAGCATGAGGAGGACTACAACCATGCCCACTCACGTACCCGTGTAGTCATTGAACAGGCATTCGGCCTACTGAAGACTCGTTTCCGCTGCCTCAGCAGGTCTGGCGGGGCACTCCTGTACCGCCATGAGAAGGTTGCAAAGATGGTCATGGCATGTGTCATGCTCCACAACATGTGCGTACGTAGAAATGTGCCCATGCCCCCTGACGCAGAACTGCAAGCACCTGAAGATGGTCATGATGAGGGTGGGGATGTGGCAGCACCTCAAGGAGTCTGCGAGGCACCGGAGGGCCGTGACATTCGTCAGCATCTCATTGATGCATGCTTCTAGCACTCACGCCTGGTGGCTGATACATGGACACGGTACTCGTGGCACTGTGTGTGTCTGGTACATGCACAATATGGACTGTACGCCTATGATGGCCTAGTACACAAAGATCATTGTCCACACATCTCATTGGTTGATCGTGCATTGTTTATGGCATATGTGATATCATGTTGAACACCCTATCGACCCGCCACCCAAGTGAGCCCAAAACACACCCTCCTACCTCCCCCCCGAACACCAGTGTCCAAAGATGCTCATTGTCAGTGGGCAGTCGCTATTGCAAGCCCCCTCTGCGGGTATCAGGGGCACCCCTGCCTGTGGAGCGCAGGTTCCTCCCAGATCTACGTTGGGGGCTGCCCTGGACGGAACTTGCAACGGATGATGTCTCTGCCTGCTCACGTCCATGCATGTCCCTAAGGGTTTGTGAGAGCTCAGTGAGCACACGGCGCACTGCGGCAAGTTCGGCACATACGTCTTTGGACGTCGCATGCAGTTCCCCCCTCAGGCTCTCGGTGCTTCTCTCCATTTGGACTCTCAGGCTCTCGGTGCTACTCTCCATTTGGACTCTCAGGCTCTCGGTGCTACTCTCCATTTGTGCCCTTAGTGTCTCTGTACTTCTCTCCATTTCTGCCCTCAGTGTCTCAGTTGATGTTTCTATGTCTGCCTTAGTGCCCCCACATTCATCGGCATGGTCCTTGAGGAGCGTGGCCAGTTGCTGCTGTTGCACGATTAACTGGTCGAGGGACTGTTGCCTCTGCTGGGCCATGGCCATTTGCGGTGGTGTCACAGAGGGGCTGGTGACCTCATGTTGCCTTGCCACAGGGCTTGTGGGGGATGGCCAGTCGTCGTCTTGTGGGTGCCCCTGCGTGGTATCCTCATGTTGTACGGGATGGGACAGACAGGGGGATTGGGACAGGTCATGGATGGATCTGACTTCGACATCCCCGTCTTCTGTGTCGGAGCATGCTGCCATCAATGGGGTGTCACCTATGGTGCTGCTGCCACCAGAGGCAGTGCCTTCTGTGGCATCCATTGGGGGGACCTGTGGTGGTGGTGTTGTGGGCATGCTGGCTGCTGGGGTGCCTGTTGATGTTCCCTCCTCTGTGCTGCCACCTGATTTGTGCTGCTGCCGTGTCTTGATGCGTGCAGCTGAGGTGGAGGGTCTTTGGCCGTTGGTCTTGGCCCTCTTTGCAGGTGTGCTGGTAGGGGTGTCCTGATGCTCGTCGTTTGGATCGGACCCTGTGGTGGAGTAAAGGAGGGCGAGGGTTATTAATGGGTCTGTGGGAATTGGAATGGCATTGTATCACATGCATTGGGGTGGTACCTGAGGGTGATTTGGGTCGGGGCCTTGGAGGGGCTTTCATTTGTGTGTGGAGTGAGGGTGCAGTTGTTTGGCAGCCTGCAGTTAGGGTGTGCCTGCTGCACGTGTAGTGGGTGTTTTAGGGGTTTTTAATTATTTATGTATTTATTGTGAGTTTTAAAGTGCGCTATCAGGCCAATGTGTGTGGACGTTCTCCTGGACATGTGTTCCTGTTGCACTATGGGGACACATGGTACTTCACATGATTGGAAATTGTGGATTTAGCATTGTTTTATTTGGGCCACCTACCTGATTCTTCGGATGTCTGCACTCCTTTCTCCATCCCTCCGACTCCCTCTATGCTCTCCATTCCAATGGTGGAGGCACAGATTTCTTCCCAGGGGGTCAACTTGATGGGTGATTCAGGACCTCCCCCGGTGGCTGTGGCAATGTTGCGGTTGGCAGAAAGTATGCTACGGACGCGTATCCGCAGGTCGTCCCATCGCTTTCTGCATTGCTGTGGGTTGCGGGGTGCGGTCCCCACCGCACTTACCCGCTGTGCCACCAGAGCCCATATGGCCTTCTTGTTCGCAAGTGCCGTCCTGGTCATTTGCGTGGAGAAGACGACGGCAGCATTCTCCTGGAGGGTCTCTGTTAGCACGGTGAGTTCCTCACGGGAGAAGTGGACCTGCCGCTTGCGGTCGCACGCTTTCTTCGCTACTTTTCCCATTTTTCTTGGTTTCGCTAGGGTGGATGACGGGTTGGGGTGTGTTTCAGGGTAGTGTTTTTAGTGGTTGTGTGGATTTTGTGGTTTTATAGGTGTACGGCGGGATGTTTCCCGTTCCGGGCCCATGTTTTTACTTCCGTTTCCGTATATTTACGGTCACCGTACTTTCCGGTTGGCGCTCACTGCGGTGTCCGCTAAGATGGGTGGCGGTATTGCACCTAGGGCGCCATACGGCGGCGGTGTGGGCCGTTTTGGGGTCATTTCCGCCATCGCGGACTTTGCACTTCCGCCATGCCGTGGTGCTCGTGCCCGATGTGTCGGAATGGGCCGCACTTTGCTCCATCGTGCAATGGCGGAAACGCTATTTACGCTGTGGCGGTCCGGTCTGTCACTTTCCGCCAGGGTCGTAATGAGGGCCCTTGTGTTGATCCGGAGCCAGACCTTGTAGTTGATCCGGAGCCAGAGGTATGCGTACTGACTCTAATGAAAGTCGGTGTAATTTTATGTGTAATGCAAATGATTTATTTTAAATGGATACTCTTTTTTTGTAGGGATGTACACAAGATCCGTATATTGAACGGGAGGCACGTGGATCTGAGTTGGTGCACCAGCTTGTTGATGGTGATGTTAGAGTAAAGAAGGTTTCAAAGAAAAGAAAGAAAAATAAGGTTAGTTATAAACAGTTTATATTTTTGGCAATTGTTCTGTGCTGAGGCCTTCATTATATGCTTTTTTTTAATGTAAATTGTACAATACTGTATGTTGGATTTACAATGAACATCCCTTTTCCTATCTGTCCTGTAGTTGCCCGATGGAGTACGGACTATGCAGACACAGACAGCGATACAAATGACAGATGCTGCTTGCCAAACTGTTTTCACCATGGAGGAACTATTAATTGAGGCGTGTTCACACTCGAGATGCCTTTGTCCAATGGCCAGAAAATTAATTTAATGTGACTGGCGAATCCAGTAAAGTGTTTTTGGACCATTGCTACAATGCGACTGCTCCGCCAGATGAAGATGAAACTGCAGGTTTAGAAGATAGTTTTACATTACTCGTAGAGCACTTGACACAATCGACACCTGCCAAAGAAATACCCCCAAAAAGCACTCGACATTGATGTTTTCTCCTATCCATGGTCAAGCAACAGATGTTGAAATGACAGAGACTGAAGCATCAACACTATTGACTGACGAACTAGACAAAGATATCAACTGTAATATGTCTAGTTTGGCTGATATGTCCACAACGGTTCAGTCCGAAACAACAGTGTTGCCGGATGACCATCTAATAAAAGATGCCAAATACATAGTATTCGACAGCAGCTTCATGGAGATTATAAAGATGCTGAAATGTGTGCATTCAGTGGGAGGGGAAGTATGTGGGAAGCCATTGTTGAATGTGACTCGTCTAACACAAGGCAGTAACCTCAAAATACATGCCACCTGTGAAAAGTTACATAAAACATTTTCATGGTCCGCTCAACCGATGCTGGGGAAACTGCCAACTGGCAATCTACTGTGTGCAGCAGCTTTACTTTTCAGTGGCTCTAGTTTCACGAAGTTATCCAGTTTCTTTCAGTTTGTGGGACTCAATTTCATTTCTAAAACGCAATACTACAAATACCAACGTGATTATCTATTCCCTGCCATTAGTGAAGCTTGGAAAATTGAACAATTGGCTATTCAAAGTACATTCTCCAACAAACGGTTCAGGATAGCCGGCGATGGACAGTGTGACAGCCCCGGATTTTCTGCTAAGTACTGCACATACCATTTTCAGGACATGGAAAGTAAGAAAATTGTGAGTTCGGTGGTCGTGCAGGTGTCCCAATGTAAATCCTCAGTGGCCATGGAGAAACTTGGTTTTATAAAATCACTCGAGTATCTACAATCGAGGGGAATGCAAATCGTTGGACAGACACGTTTCAATAGCCAAGACAATGAGAGAGCAGTATTGAAATATGAAACATCAATTTGATGTATGGCATGTTGCCAAATCAATAAATAAACAAATCTCGGCTGCAGGGAAAATAAAAAGATGTATAAAAGAGATGGATAAGCAAGGAGATACTATTGTGGACCTCTTTCTACAGAAAAGTGAACCAGGTGGCGGTTCCATTGCCAGCAGAATGTACAACCGGATTGTGTCCAATTATAGAGAGAATATAGGCCTAAGAGCAGAGTGGGGCAGGAGGTTAGATTGTGAGATTTCTTCTGAGATGTGGATGGGGATGTGTGCTAACGTTAAACTTTGCTCGATTAACTTAGAAGAACGTTCAAGGCAAATTAAAATCCTCAACAGAGTGTATTGGAGCCCGGAGAGATTGAAGATGAGAGGTATGTTGGATTTGGATGACTGCTGGAGCTGTGGAAATGGAGTGGGAAGCTTAGAACATATGATATTGGACTGTATCCGTGGATTGTGGCAAGATGTGTGTAACATATGCCTACGGTTTTTACATCGGGATATTGCTCTAGATTTCAAAACGATGGTCTTGGGTTGTGACGATCTACTTGAAGATCTTTCAGTCTCTCAGAGAAAACTTATATTCAGGGGGGCTTGTGTGTGCAAGAAGATGATACTCAGGAGTTGGAAGTCTCGAACAGCACCAACGGTTGTGGAGTGGATTGAGGAGATGAATTGCCTTGCCAGTATGGAAAGGATAATCTACAGGAAACAAAAGAAGCTTGGCTTGTATGCTAAGATCTGGGATGACTTTCTAAACATGTACTAGTTCATTGTTTGTAAATATGTGCTATATTATATGCGTGCCTTTATATTGTTTTAATTCCATTGCGTGCTCTTTGCTGTTTTGTCTAAACTACAAATAAGTGATTAAAAAATTAAACATATATTTGATGTATGGCATGTTGCCAAATCAATCAAAAAAAATCTCGGCTGCAGGGGAAAAAAAAAGGTTTGGAAAGTATTTCACAATAGTCCCAGTCTTTCAGCAACCATCTTTGGTGGAGCTCTAAAACATGTGATGGGTCTGTGGAAATTCTACTGGAAAAATGGCGGTCACTAATGCACCACTGTTCCGACGTTCACCACTGGACAGAAAACCAAAATTTCCAGCAATGTGAACATTGCCCTTTGTCCCCAGAGCAGGCACTGAAGAAGAAGTGGTTGATCCCATCTTCACCTCCACACAAAGCTCTTAAGAAGATTGTGTTTGATAAAACTCTATCAAGAGTTCTGAAGGGACTCACAGAATTCTGTCAAACAGGAGATTTGGAGGTGTTCCACAATATGTGCCTAAAGTACAGGCCAAAGAGATTGCATTTCAGCTTCCAAGGGTTGAAATCTAGGACTTTACTAGCGGTATTAGTGCATAACAAGAATGTAGGCCGTGTACAATCTAGGACTGCAGGAAACTTGGGGATGCTTCGCTACACTATGGCCTTTACGAAAAGAAGCAAAATATGGGTAGTGAAACCAGTATATGAGGAAATGGAATTCGATTTTGTGAAGGATCTTATTATCAATGTCATAGAGATGCATACTCCTGAAATTGCACACAAATCTGTTCAGAGCACACATACATTGCCACTAAACATTGCCAACCTGCCATGTCCACCCAAAGCAGTTCAAATCCCGGTACAAATGATTACTATCTATTTTTATTTTTGCCAAAAATGTTTTTATAAAGTGTCCAAATAAAGTATGCAATTTGTCTTTTGAAATCTATCCTCTTAGTCCATTTTTTTAAAAAAATAGTACAATCATTACGATTGCTTTCACATTTCGCAGTTTAGTCGAGCTACTGTGGGACCTTCATTTTTTGTGTTAATGACCAATGGAAAACAGTGTATAAGAATGTTTGGTTTTTGGCAGTTGCCTTGTCATAAAGTTCCCCAAACAGCTGAATATCTGCTTGTCACACAAAAGGGATTAGACCTAGGCTACATAACATACTAGGCACGCAAGAAGTACTGACTGTGAAAACATGCCATGGGGTAGGAGGCCATGAGATAAGCAGAAGTGGGCCTATTACTAGACACACTTTGACTCAGTTTTTGTGTTACATCGACTATAATTTTGGAGTAGCTGGGCATTCTGTCATTGGCAAGTTTCCTCTACCCCTCAGCAGCGCCACGACCAACAAGCAGTGACAGCCCCCAATTTTTTCCTCCAAGGCCCGTGCTTCAAAATTCATGTTCTCATGGATGCGTTGACACGGGATGTTGCAAAGTAAGAATGTATGTTCATTGTGAGTGAAAGTCACCAGCTTTGAATTTTTGCTTGGGAGCTGGAAGGCCCACGCGTCTCTCACACAGAATAAGGTTCTATTGTTTTTTTACCTTGAGAGACAGGGACATTCCGAAAGGGATTGAATTGAAGGGGGGTGGGGCGGAAGTGTAATAACGTATGATATGATAAGGTTTTCCATTCCAAAACTGGACCTAGTTACATGTAAGTTCAGTTTATGAAAAATCGTTGACACGAATGGAGGAGGCTGCATTACGGTCTGCATTACGCCAAGAGAATGGAAATGCCGAATATAATGTAGGAGTAGGTGATTTTATACCAGAACTAGTCAAAATACGAATAGCTGACCGTTATTGCTGGGTTACATTGTACTTGTTCGTTCTGTGTGGCATATTGCAATGAAGTGCTAGTACAACCTTTGTGTACTGGGCTATCTACCGGACACATGGGCAGGCCAGCATCGAGACGCATGTGGACCACCACTGGTTTCCCCCTGGTTCTACGCTAATAAATCATTACATTGTGTGTGGACCTCGAATTGTTGCATCAGTTTACGCATTACGTCTAGAGCTCAACAAACTCCATTGCACTATCCTCGGAAGCAAATAGCGGAGTACTTTGATATTCCACGTTGTATTCTCTCAGTTCACATTGTGTCACCTCTGCGCTAATAAAGAAAATGATTAATTGTAATAAAGATCGGCTACTGAGACACATTTCTATTTTTATGTTTTGCAAACAGGTACATCGTGCCATTCTGCGATTGTCATCTATTCCAGACCCCGACCGATGGATTCTTCAATCACCAGCTGCAGCTACATGTCAATCACTGGATTTACTTGACAATTTTTTGGGACGATAGACAAGGGCCAATATGCTCCTACGCGGTACCAGCGGTTAGGATTAACATAACCTTTACGGTGGTCTAGTGCCAAGTTGATGCCAAAACGAACACTCTGTGTACCAAAAAGGAACAGTGCATGACTCACGATAAACATTTGCGGATTTGCGGATCGAGAGCAAAGAAAAAAAGTCCCATTTTGATTGACTGTCAGACGCTGAATGTTATCGAAACATTGAATGTGAAATACATGTACTTTACCAATTGTACAGTCTTTCTGTTTCCTTTTAAAGTACAGTTTCATATTTCTAATAGTGACGCGCTGTGCTGTGAGACGATGTGTGTTGTTTTCCAGGTTCTGCGTCAAGTCGTGTAGGTGACGACTGGGCACGTTTGGCTACGCTGCCCAGTAATGTCATGGAGAGAGGCGGAGATTATCAATGATTTGGTGATGTCAGGCTCGGGGGCAGGGGCTATGATTTAGTGCCGCAAAGGCAGGTCACCCAGGGCGATGCGGCAAGTGATAAGATTATCACAAAATGGCCGTGCCGTGCTGCCTGATTTCGCTTGTGTTCAAGAGACGAAAACTCGGGTAAGGTGCATAGGAAATGTTTGTACGATCGATCGACTTATGGTTAAAAACACATGGCCGAACCATAGGGACAATAATCTTTCTGACCGAACCATTCCTTTAACTTAGGACATAAAGGAAGTCCCATCTTTGCTGCAAGATCTTGGTATATGTAATTCCCAACGGCTCCACTATCTATGTAAACTCTTACTTTGTGCATCCAAGATGGTTGTTGGTAATTGATCAAGATCACAGATAGTGCAAAATGGGAGGTCTGTAGTTCACTTTCTTCGCTCGACAATTGGACCCCTACACTTGCCAGGCTGGGCAGTTTTCCGACTCCTTGGTGGTGTCTTCCTTGTCCGTGGCTCCTACTGTTCTCGTCAGTGGCTTCGCTGGGCACTCTGTAAGGAAATGGCCTGATTTCCCACAGTACAAACATAACTGCTGCTGTCTCCTTTTATCCCTTTCCGCCTTGGTGAAGGGGGATCTGACCCCTCCGATCTGCATTGGTTCCCCTGAGCTTTCTGTTGTTTGAGAGACATTGTCCTTTGAACGCACATACATGGGGTGAGGGTCTGGTCTGGTTCGATCTGCTCTTCGGTCTTGCAATCTTTGATCTAGTCAAACAACAAGGTTAATACATTCTGCACAGTCTTTTGGGAGGTCCACTACTTGTGTGAGAACATCCTTTAGCTCTCCCCGCAGACCCCGATGAAATAACGTGGTTCTCTTCTCCTCAGGCCATTCAGCTTCAACCACGAGTCTTTTGAACGTGGCTATGTTATGTTAATAGGTCTTGGTTCCCTTGACGAAGGGACAGAAGTTCGTTGTCTAATGCCTGTCCATGAGTACGACGGGTGAAAAGTTTTTCCATTTCCTGTTAAAAACCCCTGAAATCATGTAGCAAAGGATCGTCCTGATTCACAAATGGTACAGACCAGTTGCGGCACTTCCGCTCAGATAGCGGAACAAAAGCGACCCGTGATTGGTTATTTGGAAAGGCCCCTGGTCTGCAAAGGAAGTGCAGACGGCATTGATTCATGAATGTTGCATACTTCTTGGGATCCCCCGTGAATCGCACGGGCGGGGCCAAGGGCACTGTCCCAGGAAGGGTTATCTAAACAGGGTTAGCTGAAGGTGCTGGCATTGAGGGCACGTTACCCGGTAATGGTGCGTGCCCCGCTTGCGACTGGAAAAGTTGCCTGCTTAAGTCATCAGTACGTTCTTTAGCAACTATCAACTCTCTCCTCAGGGTGTTGGTCTCCTGTCTGGCTGCATGTACTTCGGAACGTAACTGCCCCAACATTTGGGCTAACTGGTCGGTTTCTGACATTTCCATGATGCCCAGGTGGATTATGGTGTGAAGCTTTGCGTTCTGTAACGCTCACCTGGTATCCACGGGGACGCCACTCAGCCTGTCTGGACTTCCCACGACCTCAAACCCTTCCCAGGAATCTGTTTGACCGAAGACTGGTCCTGAAACACAGGATTGCCAGAGTTTAACTCTCTATTGTCTCTGTTTGCTTGGCCCCCTCTTCCTTGGGTCCAAACCTTCCCCCAGGTCCACTCCTCACCTTGTTTTCTTGTGTAGCGCGCTCTCCATCCTGCCTTCGGTGCAGGGGTGCGTTGATTGATGCGGGCTCAATGCTGCCTAGTTGCTTCACTGGCGATGGCCCGACGGACTGGGCTTGCTGTGACTTCAGCCCGACCGGTAAGTAGAATGAGTCTTATGAACAGTTCTATTGGCTCTTGTCTCTTTTAACGTGTCTTTCCTCACTTAGGTGATGGAGGGGGGGTTTAAGATGGCGACGCGCTGCTGAGGTGAGTAGAACCAACACTGAGTGAAAGCGCGGAGTGCGATGCTAATCGCTCTTCTTTGCATTAACCCATGTTCGTTTCTGTGTCCTTTTAGGTGCCACAATATCCCAGCGTGGATGCCGGCTGAGAAGATGAGATGCGGTGAGTAAGCGTGATGTGCGGCGCCTCCTAAAGCTTTCCGCGCTAACCTGATATGTCTTTTCCCCTTTGCAGGTCGATGGGATGCTCCGGAGCTGAAGTTACCCCGATCCGCGGGAGTTCAGGTAAGCGTTTAAATCTTTCTAGAGTTTTCGAGCAAGCTAAAATATGCAGAATGCTTACTAATGTCTTCTCTTCTGTTCTTTTATCCTTTCTTAGGATGCGGCGTGCCGAGATGGAGATGACACCGCCCTAGCTGCCCGCAAGACTGGAGGAGTGATGGATAGAAGCCGGATGCTCTTCAAGGTAAGGGGATTATTAATGGTGTTCTTGTTCTTGCAGGAGCGCCGGGCGCGGAAGAAAGAAGAAGGTCTCTTGGAGAGAGATCCGAGCACAGTGAGTGACACGCTGCTGGTGCAGAGAAACGCAAAGCGTGTTTCTCGGGCTGGGCGTGGTTTAAATAGTCTTCAGGTATCCCTGGGCTGAACCACACCCAAAAGGCTAGACTGCCCATTCAATTCAAGGAACTGAATTATATGGGGGCATCCATCTTGCCCATAATACAATGCAAGTCCAATGCTAAGTGGATCGTAGGGCTATGTGTGAGATTGGCGCCACAGGCGCCAGGTCTGACTCCAAGTGGGTCTCTGGGAGGATGGAGAGGCCCTTAGGGGCGAAGTAGCTGACTGTGGCCTGGCTCCAGCCTGATATCTCAGAGGGCTGGGGGCAGGAATCGTGACACCCTTCCAAACTCCCTTCCACCACTGCTTTATACAGTCTGGAAAGAGCCAGAGAATTGCATAACTCAACCTCTGTCCTATTTCCATTACCCTATACTCTGTGCTGTGCTCTAACAGACTGTCAGACACAGCTTGTTTTACTGTCACTCCCTTTCCTACCTCAACCCTCTTTGTAGTCCCCCTAATGTTTCATATTGCCTTTATGCCTCTTCTCTAACCCTGCAATGATTTGAAGCATCCTGAAAGCAGCATTAAGTGATATACAGGAAACGTATGTACTTTTGTTCCTTGGGTGTCTTTCCAAGCCATCGTAGACATCGCCATTCACTCCCAAGCTTTTGAAAAGCATTATTCACTTCAGTCTGTGGCATGGGGCAATTCTGCATACCACTGCTCTCCCCGTTAGGTTAAGCTCTAGATTTGCTGACATTTCACATTTTCTACTACAGATTTGGTACAGGGACATTGTTAAGTTAATAGACGTCTTCCCCTCCCCTGCATCTCCTTATTAAGCTCATGATAGAATGAGTTCAAGTCCTGTATCTGCCTGGACCATCTGTTTTCACTGCCCAACCCCAGTGTTTATCTGTCAACTGCAGCCTCCCAGCCATCAGTATTCATCCCCACATCAGTCTCCGTCACAAAATTAGGTCCAGAGGTACTCAAGGTGTTGGTTCCTGAAAACATGGAAACCGATTTGTACAAAGCTCTTTAAGCCCACAACAAAATGTTCAATGAGATTGATGATTGATCTAGTGTCTAGTGGGCTTGGCGGAACTGATGAGGTAGTTTTGGGGGGGGTGGGGGGAGGAGGATCTACAATATGACAGTACACTTTTGCGAATGGATTTTGTCCTCCAACGCATTCCACATCTTTGACATGTAATGTCCACAGCTGTGCTACTTCGGAAATTATTCGGCAGAGGGCGTCCTGCGTCGATGGCATCGGGTCGATGTCCCTCGAAGGCCTCCGTAGAGGGCAAAGTCACTGGTTGTTATAAATAGGACGCACGGCGTCCGTAGCCTCAGGTCTGTTTTTTCTGCAAACGTGTTTGCTTCGAGAACTCGGTGTGTCTCGTGTATTCTTTGTGAATTGTCTTCATCTACCCCTCCGACTCCGCGCTCTAGCTTTAAGATTTGCCGGGACTGCAAGTCTAAGATGTCGATTACGAACCTGCACCGCATTTGTTTGTGGTGTCTGGGCGAGTCTCATGACACCGACGACTGTTCGAAATGCCAGCCGCTGACTGCTAAGGCCTTGTGGGAGCGTAAGGGGAAGTTACAGGTAGGTCGGTGCGCTAAACCCAGTAAGTCCCGTAAAGCTTCGAGGGTTGTCCACCGACGATTCGAGGGGTGGGTCCCGTCACTCGTTCTCCCAGAAGCAGCATCACTGGTTGCCTTCCCCGTCCTTGTCGGATGATGGCGCCGCAAGGAAAGTGGCTTGTCCCACTAACTCCTCGACTCCTGAGGAATGGGAGGCATTAGGGGAGCCAATGCTGGGGATTTTTCAATCCCTGCGCACAGTTCCGTCCGCGCCTTTGGAAGAAGCCGGCAACGAACGGTCTCGGTCGGAGGCTTGCGCATCTTCGGGCCCGGGTCCTCGGCGCGATAAAGATCGGGAACCGTCACGGTCCTGTTTGGACAAGGTTCAGGTTGATCACCAGAGACATGCTAGGTCCAGGTCTCTGTCTTTGTCCCCGGCGAAACTGCAGAAGTCTGCCAAGGGCTCGAGGTCGGCGTCGACTCCGTCCATCAGATATGGAGATCGGTGCTTTGCCTTCACTCCAGCCCTCGGTGCCGTCTGCACCATTGTTGACGCCAAAGCCTTCGGGGCCATTTGGCAGCTATTTGCCGATTGAGGTCCCTGGTACTGTGAATCCTCCAAGGAAGGCTAAATCCAAGTCAGTGAAGCCTGCTGGGGACGCCAGACCCACTTCTGTCCCTAGGCAGGAGTACTTTCTTACTCCGGATGATATCTATGAGGATGAGGAGAAGTCTGATTTGGAATTTGACCCTGTTGAGCCTGATGAGGTTCCTGTCTTTTCCGGAGACAGTCAATTGGAGGAGTTACGTAAGTCATTGCATGATGCCAGTGGTCTGGACACATCTCCAGAGGTGGAGTTTGGCAGGCCTGAGCCTGGGGCTCATGCAGAATCTTCCTATAATAGATTGATGGCTAGAGTTACTGAGTATCTTGGTTGGTCCAGTCCTCCAGTGGCATTTGTTCAGGATGACCTCACTGATATTTTGGGTCAAGGTACGTCCAGTGACCCAGTGTTGCCGTTTCATTTGCCTTTTCAAAGACGGGTGGCGGCTGCTTGGCAGACCCCGGAGTCTCTTCCGGCGGTTAACATGTAGTTAAATAAAAAATACCGCCCTTCCAGTAGCGACCCCAGCTACCTATCTTCTCACCCCATTCCTGAGAGTTTGGTGGTTCAGGCGGCTATGGCCACCTCAAGGCAGGAGGGGTACCCTACCATCCCTCCTGATAGGGACGACAAACGCTTTGATGGTTGGGCACGCATGGTGTTTTCTGCATGGAGTATGGCGCTGAAGTCAGCCAACTCCACTTGTTCCTTGGCTAGATTTTCACACACTCTGTGGAATTGTCTGTCTAGCGGCTGAGCATATTCCCGAGGGGGAAGAAAGGGATGGGTTCCTTGCTCTGGTGCAAGATGGCAAGGATGCCATGTGTGAATCGCTTCAATCTGGGTTGGACACGGCCGACAGTGTTAGCCGGTCCATGGCTGCGAGCACCGTTATACGCAGGTTTGCGTGGTTGCAGAAGTCAGGTTTTTCTCCGGATGTACAGGTCCGTCTTCTGAACATGCCCTTTGATGGCTCTCATTTGTTTGGCAGCAAGGCTGAAGAGACCCTTGAGAGGTTGCAGACCTCAAAAGCTGCTGCTAAGTCTTTGAGCGCAGCTGTGCGTCAACCTCCACATTTTCGTCCTAGGGGACAGCAGTGGAGGGGAGGTTCCTTTCATTACTACTCCTCTTTTGGTAGGACGAGGGGAGCCACCAATCAAAGGGGTCAATGTAAAAGTACCCGTGGTGGACGTGGAAATAGAGGTGCCAAAGCCGCTCAAGCAGCTGCCTCTTTTTTGCCTTCAGGCGCTGCCGCAGCCTCTCCAAAACAGCTATCGGGCCATGTTCCATTCTTCGCTCTTTGGGGGCAGACTGTATCAGTATCTCGAAGAATGGCAAGCTATTACTTCCGATGCGTGGTTTCTGGATATAATAGGCGACGGCTACTGCCTTCGCTTCCTAAAGCGGCCTCACGACAATCCACCGGGGAATTTCTCTTTGAAGCTTCCAGATCCGCTCCTTGTGCAGGAAATCTTGACCCTGCTGAAGAAAGGCGCTATAGAACTGGTGCCTGGTATTCCCATATTTTTTGATTCCAAAGAAAGAAGGGGGATTTAGACCCATCTTGGACTTGCGTTGGTTGAACAAACTCCTCAGGAAGGACAAGTTCAAGATGGTGACTCTTTCTCAGGTCCTCCAGGCCCTTCGACTTCAGGATTTGTTGGTGTCTCTGGACCTACAGAATGCTTACTTTCGTGTGCCGATTCATCAGAAGCACAGAAAGTACCAGAGGTTTGCGACTGGCAGCTCGCACTTTCAGTTTTGGGTTCTGCCATTCGGTTTGATCTCCGCCCTGAGGGTCTTCACCAAGCTCATGGTGGTGGTTGCAGCATATCTCAGGCGAGGGGGGGATTCATGTCTACCCCTACCTGGACGACTGGCTGATCCATGCGTGTTCTCCCGAGCAAGCAATGGATCATCTCACCCTCACCTGCCGCTCCCTCCACAAGCTGGGATTCTCCCTCAATTTCAAGAGTCCAAACTCCACATCAACCTGCTAGAGCTGAGGGCCATCGGGCCTGCCCTGAAGCCTTTTCTGCCGTCTGTGCGGTAGAAGAGTGTCCTGATCATGACGGACAACACAGTGGCCATGCATTACCTCAACAAAAAAGGGAGGGTAGGGTCACTCCTGTTGTGCAGAGAGGCAATGCAGCTCTAGTTCTGGGCAATCCAGCAAGGAATTTCACTCTCAGCAGTTCATCTGGCCGGAGAGGAGAATGCGGCAGTGGACGCTCTGAGCAGGCAGAGCACGGTCTCTCACGAGTGGGAGTTGGCTCAGGTAGTCCTTCTGGAGATCTTCGCCCTTTGGGGAACCCCTCAAGTGGATCTGTTCGCGACCAGTACCAACCGGAAGTGCGGGAGATTTTTCTCGAGAGAATTTCCTCTGAGAGGAGCCTTAGGGGATGCATTTGTCGTGGATTGGTCATTCCCACTTCAGTACGCGTTTCCTCCGGTTCCCGTCATTCCTCAGGTGCTAAGGAGGTTGCGGAGGTTCGCATCCCACATGATCCTTATTGTTCTGGATTGAGCCAGGAGAGCGTGGTACCCTGACCTTCTAGAAATGTCCATCTGCCCTCCACGCCGTCTTCCCTACCGAGAGGATCGTCTCTCTCTCTCTCTCTCTCTCTCTCTCTCTCTCGTGCGCAAAGGGGGGGGGGTCTTTTTCTCCATCCAGAGGTCAAGACTCTCAACCTTCACGCTTGGTATCTGAAAGGTTGAGATATAAGGATTGGGACCTTCCGGATGACGTGATGGAGTTGTTGCTTTCGGCCAGACGGCCGGCAACCAAATCCCTGTTCCATTGGCGTAAGTTTTGCGACTGGTGCAGAGGACACGATGTCGACCCTTTTCAGTGTTCCATTCCCATGGTTCTGTCTTTCTTGCTTTCTTTGGCCCACAGGGGTCTTCAAGTAGATACCATTAAAGGTTACCTGGCGGCGCTGTCTACCTTCAAGCGCTCCTCTGAAGAATGTTCTTATTTTAAGATTCCTTTGATTTCCCAATTTCTAAAAAGGCTCACTAATGTTTTCCCGCCGTCCCCGTTTAGGTGCAGGTATGGGATATGAATTTGGTTTTAAAATTCCTGGTGGGTGCTCCGTTTGAACCTTTGCACTCTAGTCGTTTGGGACTGTTGGCTTTCAAGACGGTTTTCTTGGTTGCGATTACTTCCGCTTGCAGAATGAGTGAATTGCAGGCACTTTCATCTAAGCCACCCTTTACTGAGTTCCACAAGGATAGGGTTGTACTGGGGGTACGTCCATCCTTTCTACCGAAGGTAGTGTCTGAGTTTCATTTAAGCCAGTAAGTGGTACTTCTTGCTTTCCATCCTCCTCCTCATCCTGGTAAGGAAGAGGAGCAACTCCATAGGTTGGACCCTAAGAGAGTTCTGAGCTTTTATATTTCTAGGATGTCCAGGGTCAGAGTGGACGATCAACTCTTTGTGGGGTACGCTGGACACCGATTGGGCTGGGCTGTTACCAAGCAGGCCTTGTCCAAGTGGATTATCCTTGCCATTACTGAATGTTGCAGATTGGTGGGCAAGGACCCTCCTGAAGGGTTGCGAGCTCACTCCACTAGGGGCGTGGCTACTTGCACAGCCCTGCAGCGGGGAGTTACTATTAGGAATATTTGTGACGCAGCAACATGGGCTTCTATCCACAACTTTGTCAAACATTACTCCCTGGATACGTTCCAGGGTCAGGATATGGCCTTTGGTAAAACGGTTCTTTATTCTGCCATCTGATTGGGTATTCAAAATTCTCTTCCATTTTCTGGTACTGCTTTGGGAGTCTGTCAAAGATGTGGAATACGTTCACAATCCATTCGAAGAACAAGTTACTTACCAACTGGTAACGTTCTTTCGACTGGATGTTCCTCCAACGTATTCCACATCGCCCTCCCAGCCTACCCCTCTGATGAATTTCCCGTGCTATTGCAGCTTACGTTCCCTCAAGGCTATGTACAGTCAAGCAGGCATTGTGTACGAGCATGTCACACGTTATGGAGGGAAAAAACATAAACTGGGGCTACGGGCGATGTGCGTCTCATTTATAACATCCAGTGACATCGCCCTTGATGGAGGCCTTCGAGGTACATCGACGCGACGCCATCGACGCAGGACGCCCTCTGCCGAAAAATTTTCAAAGTAGCACGGCTGTGGACATTACATGTCAAAGATGTGGAATTGTGGAATACGTTGGAGAACATCCAGTCAAAAGAACGTTACCAGTAACTTGTTCTTCTGCCTTAAAGAAATAATAAAGCAATCTTGATCTTTCTTAATCACTATTATCTGAAATTTGTGAGAGGCATTTCTAACAAAGTGATCCTTTCATTCCTGCTTGTTGAAGGCACCTTTCGTGGAGTATTTGAACCAATACAAAAAACACGTATTAATATTACAATGAAACCCCTCGAGCAACAAATCACTGCGTGTGGCCTCTTCACATCTATCCCTGTGAGTAGGAGATCACCAAGTGCACAATTTCAAACTGTGTCACTAGAATCTTTTCTGCTCTTCTAAAATCACTAAATAGTTATCAATGCTTGGGTTTACAAAGTTTTGATTTGTGTTGGCTCAAGCCTCGATCACTTTGTCTCACAATAGAACAACCCCAGGAGAAACAGAAAGACATTAAAACAACTCCAATTATGGATTTACTGTACACTCGAAAAGAGGCATCTAAAAACATTCTCCCTCCTGCTCATGTGACTGTTGACCACACATCGCACAAAGATAATGTGTAATGTATAAAGACAATCTCTTGGGCTACTGAATTTGACATAGCATACATTCTTCAAGAGCTTTGCAGTGACATTAAACCATACATCACAACTTGAAAACTAGACCTGGCCAAGTCCTGTCAGAAAATAGAAAAAATCGCAAAGTAATAGAAAAGAAAATAGCAAAGCAGAAGACTACATCTTCCACCAAGCCTATGAACACACTCAACTGGTGCAACGTGTCCAGATACTGTAAAATTATCACTTAATTGCGACAGACAAATTGGAAGGTTATAAAAAATGCTCCAGTAGGAACAACTTATGAATTAAAGGTATTCAAAATGATATTGCCAAAAAACATTTGGAGGAATATGCCTGGGCACCTTTTTGTGACATTCTACTGGGGCTGAGGATTCATGTAACTTGTGTGAGAAATCAGAAGGTGTGTCCCCCACTAGTCCCAGTGGATCGCTCTCTCAGGTGGCCAGGGCACGGCCATCGCCTTTGGATCCTGAACCAGGTGGTGGACCAGTGCAGGAGGATCACATGGGTGAGGGGACTTCGGGGATGGGGAGTGGGACTCCTGACAGCGAGATGCAGTATGGCCCCCCCCTATAAAACATGTACTCCGTCCTACCAGGTAGGATACCTGGGAACTGTAACCTCCCCCCCACTTCCCTACACAACACTTTCACACAGACAGCCCACTCTGGGAGAAAACAGACTCATACCCGAGCATTGTACCTCACACTACTATGGTCCAGCAAAGTCAGCCAATTACTGTTAACAACTCACACCTGACTTTCATTAAGCTTCCCTACACGGATAAAAGGCACAGCACGAGAGCACACTCTGAGCAAGGCAAAGCACAAAAAGAACAGCGTTTTCCAGATGGAAGCTGAACCAGGGGAGAAAACCTTCATATTGAAACGAGACTGAAGAATCCTGCATTGTCTTTCAGAGATACCCGGGGCCCTCCCGATTGACTAGTCGAGTCAGGGAGGAGCAGCAGGATCAAAGCAGCACCAGAGAAATCAACACAGCCGGTGAGTTGGGAAGACCGGTCTGTGTTGAAGTCAAGGTTGCAAGAGCGCAAGCGCCAAGAATATTAACACGTGGGATGAAAGACTTGAGTAAAGCTCAATTGCAGATGGATGTTTGGACTTTAATATGAATATGAATCGGAGAAGGTACGAGACAAAGTAACAGAGTGGTCCGGCAACGCAGGTGTGCTCAATCAAAGATCTCTGTGTGAAGTAGCCAGCCAAGAAGTGGCAGAAACAAAAGTAATAAAGTGAAACTAATGGTTGAAGTGAATCGAAGTGGTCCTGCAATAAAAATCCATTGCACAGTCAAGTCTTCGAATTTTGATAACAAAAAAAAGCAAAGAAAGTGAGATTGTAAGGTGGCCTGAGCCCGACTGAGGGAGACCCGTGGTCCGAGCCCGATCGGGGAATACCTGTGTTCTGAGCCCGATTGAGGGAGACTAATTATGAACTTATGTTTAAGGGGGGTGTGAGCCAGAGTGTGGGAGACCTGTGGTGAACAGTAAACCGAGAACTTGTGAATGTGGAAATCCTGATGAGAAAGGAACTTTGGAACTAGTTTGTTACACCAGGCACTCTGCAATAAGAGACTTTTATTGGGAAGGACACGTTGGCGCAGAAGGCCCAGTTACCTATGTTTTGAACTGCATCCTCATGGCAGAGAAGCCAGAGTGTGTGTGAAGCTCCAGTGGGCCACCTTGTCACGTGCTGAAAACGTGGGGAAAGGAAGTCAACTGCTCAGCTATCCTGACACATTGTTTCTTTAACTCTTTTCTTTTGCATACATCGTTTTTCCATACCATTTGTATTAGAAGTAAGGATTGGCAATAGGTTTATTATTATAGGCCTTTTTATTTTGACAGACTCCACTAGGACTGCGTTATTATTATTTGATGGTCGTAGCCTGCTCCCATCGTTAGATTTAGGGTTAGATAGGCATTCAACCAGTTCAATAAACACCCTTGAACTGTGATCACTTGCGTCTGTCTTCACTGTTTGATACCATTCCTTCCTTACACCTGACCTATATAGGACTCTGTGTTTTCCAATTATCAACAAAGGAAGGGTTGATCCCTAACGCTTTATCTAGAGTCAGCTTCCCTCCAGTCAAAGAAAAGATACTATCTGAAAAAAGTAGGATAATTCTTCATTAGGTTCATCTCAAGATTCTTTGTAGGCATAGTGGTCTCAACAGAGTAACAGAAAGAGCTAAAGTGGATGTAGACATTTTCGATTCCCGCAGACATAA
Organism: Ambystoma mexicanum; assembly: GCF_040938575.1. Classification (NCBI taxonomy): domain Eukaryota; kingdom Metazoa; phylum Chordata; class Amphibia; order Caudata; family Ambystomatidae; genus Ambystoma; species Ambystoma mexicanum. The sequence continues at coordinate 691,974,333 of NC_090926.1, read as the reverse complement.
GAGAGTGCAGTGTGGATTTCATTCCTACCTGATAACATTATTTCTAATTTGTTTGTAACCCATTGCTGGTTACAGCTTCCTCCTGCTACCTCGGGATACACTCGATATTTTCTTACTTGGGGGTTGGGGATCCCTAAATATTTCTCTTGGCTATTCAGTTTTGGATTCCTGGGGGCTTTCACCACTGATGTTAGAGCAATACAGTTGCCATTTAAGCTTTCAAGATGCAATACCTATTTCCCCATTTTGGGTTGACTTTTACACAAAAGGCCGGCTTTCATACATTTTATTGGACTAAATATAAATCTGAGATGTAACCATGTAACCATGCATTTCCATAGTTTTCTTCAACACGGTTCTGGATATATTTTAGTTTGAAAGTAAAGTTCATTATGGGTGTACAGTGAATAGTTGGTGGTGCTCAGATACGGTTGGTTTATTTTACACTGTTTACAGGTTACTGTGCATAGGAAGAATCAGAATGTACGTTCTGATTATGCAGTTGATTTGGAAGGAATTACATTTTTGGACTGCCATACAGATAATAGCAAGGAATGTGCAGGTTCTAAATACCCCAGAAAAAACGAAAATATTATTTTTCAGGATTAGTACACTGGCTGCTGATATTGCTTTCCAAGAAAAGATCCTACTCTTATCTAAAAACTCTATTAAACTACCTATCCAAGCTCCTCTGCACTCTACACCCCTGGGTGCATCTCCAGGATATTAGGACTGCACTTAAAAAATCCAATTTTTTAAAAAGAAATTCATATTGTGGTGAAAGCCTAGCAACACTGAATTTGTATTTAAAATCTAATAGTTAGATTATTGCGAAAATCAGACAGCATTTAATCGCATTCTATATAACTTGAGGGGAGATTTCTTCACATCAAACCACTATTCTATTTATAGAGAGTTAGTTAAAATTGAACATTAAGTTTGACAATCAACATACGTTTGACAGTCATTACTGTGTTTGTTCTCTCGGTTTTCTTATTTGAGGCATCTTTCTTCATACCAAGAACGTCAGGTCAACTAATAGACTATGTGTTACCTGTGGTGCCTTTGATCTTAGCATGCAAGTATTTAAGCCTGTGTTGTTGACTGATTTTCAGAGCATGATACTATTCCTTTAGGTATTCATGCCCACTCTACCAGATCACACACAGTTACCCTTGCCTTCCAGAGGCATGTTCCTAGGCCATTTTGCAAATACTACTCTTTGGAGATGATGCGCTTTTTGGCCATTCAGTGTTTAAGAACCCTTTTGGTTGAAATGCGTTTCATTATGCTTTCACTTAATACAAGTTGTTCACTCGAGAAACTCTCAAGGCCTCAAGATTAGTAGTATGGCAATGGTAAAACCTGCACTCCAAATTCTGCATGTTTTACTGCACGCAGTGCTATGGATTTTGGTACTGAAATGCGATAACATGGCCAGTTTTTCTGTAGAGGTAATTATGTCCACAGATAAGCATAAGCCATGCAGTATTACCACATGCAGTAATACCATAGTTCCCCAATGGAGTCCAATAAAACTCAAAAATGGGGAATAACTTGAAGGCTCCACATGATTCTAAATAATAATGTAGACCCTTCCTGTTACCGCATACTTTTCACATGTGGAACTGGTATTTAAGTTTGGCAGTATTTGGTAACGAGGCCCTCTGTCAGTAGTTCCCTTTCCTCTGTCAGTAGAACCCTCCTTTATCCCCTCAATAATGAGTGGTCATCTGACTGTGTGTGATACACAAATACTCTGAACAAGAAACATGGGTATAAAGAGTCTTTTTTCTCAGCAACTCAAATTACATCAATAAGGCTTTCGTTCCTAGGGCGATAACTTGAAAAAAGTCTGTCTTCAAAGGTTTGTAAGAGTCTTTTAACTCCTTGGAGCTCACTGTCTATGGAACACTTGATTCCTAAAAAGTTCCTCCTGGTTTTCTCTCCTGGTGCCAGTGAGATAGCTCAGCGGGTTGAGCGATCGCTGCTGTGATCTGGGTGTGTTGCTGGTCGTAGGTTCAAATCAGCCTTTCATCCATCCGAGGTCGATAAATGAGTATGAATGTTGGTTGGGTCATATTGTAGGTGAAATATGTTCCATGTAAAGTGCTTTGGTGAAAGCGCTATATCAATAACACATCATTTCTTGTAGTCATTGTGTCTCGGCAACAAGGGATGGCAGTAGCTGTAACTTCTTGGGAATTCTAGCCTGACCTCCTAGCTCATTTTTGACAGAGGAGCTGCCAAAGGTTGTATCTCCTCCCTTCTCATGAGTCCTGATGTCTACCCATATCGCTGCTTCTTATATCCTGCGTTGGTCCTGTCCTCAGACCCTTCAGATTGGGGCTTCACCACTGTCCACTGCCTTGGCCAAGGCAGGCCCTCTCCTGCCTATCTTCCCTGCCTTGTTCTAACATAACTAATTGTAACTCTTTCATCCTGTGTCCCAGATGCCTCTGGCTGGTTCTCTGCTTTCCTCACTTTATATTCTGCTTCTGCCCCCTGCTATGCCCCTCCTTTCACACCCTGTTTTTCTCTTCCCACCCTTTATTCTCCTCTGTGTACCCTATGCTGTTCTCCTTCTACCCGCTGCTGCTTTCCTTTTTCCCCCCACTTTTGTCACCACACTACACAACACCCCCACCCCCTGCTCTCCACTCTTTTCCTCCCGTTCCGGGTTTCCAGGTAAATAATATTGACTTTGATTTGTCATTGGTTTGATTTGAAAAGCTTTTGTGGCTCAGCGGTTTCACAAGCTGGTGCTAATGAAGTAGATGGAGGCTGAACCATGGCTATACAAAATCTGTCCTCTATCATGGGATCAAACTACGCATCTCCCCACAGGTGTTGCCTTGGAAGCGACTGACTCTCTCCACTGGGTGAACACTTCTGAACTGCAGCTTGTCTGCAGCAGTTGATGGTGAACCTCAACCACCTTCCTGCTGAACAAGGTGTGCTGGGTGCGGGCAGGGCAATTTGGTATTTGGTTTTCCCTTGCTCAGGCATGTTTTGGCACTGGGTTAGGTATTCTTCAGACTTTCTGCCAAAGAGTTCTTTCTTCTAAAGTGTCAAGAGCAAATTATGTTCAGGTGACAGTCCCCTGTCTGCTGGAGGGGCTAAGCGGGGATTGCCAGGGTATCCTTCTTATATCACACACTGAACTATCATCCATTGGTTTGGGGAGCTACCTGGTCCCCTGAGCCACCCCTAAAGTCCCCGGAACAACGCAGTTAGTTGTTAATTAAAATGACTGGTGGATGCCAGAGGGTACATGGCTGAATTATTTCAAGCTCTGGTAGAAAGGGCACTGCGGTCTAGGAGAACAAGAGTATCTAAGGTAGGTAACTCTGGCTTTTGTGGTTTGATTGTAGCATACTTACTTAGACCTAGTTATTTCTCTGCATGGACCTTCAGGAGTAAACCTTGAGAGCAGAGTTATGTAAAGTATTGCATGTTTGCATCTTTGAGGTGCTTACAGCCCTACACGATAAGATGAGGTGTAGAGCAGGATATAGGTTAACTGCAAATATTATTGCCACAAAATTGTTCGCACTGCAGACACACACACACACACACACACACACACACCTGAGGTCACAACACATCTCCTTCCTTTACCAGACACACACACACACATGAGGTCACAACACAACACATCTCCTTCCTTTACCAGACCTACACACACATACACAAAACAGTCACAACATGACACTTTGGTGGACCTGTCTCAAAACAACACATCACAATCCAAACCGGAGGCAAAGACAACACAAAACTCAAATCACCAAATAGATTCAGCCTATCGGGTGCAAGGTTTGTAAGGTTGTACTGCAAACCTTGGTAAGTGAAAGTGCTACATGCTTTGGTAATAATAAAGACCTGCAGTGTTAGTGGTGCAGGCTAATATACTGACAACGATCTGGTATTGTTAGCACTGTTGGCTTAAGTAATACCATCACCCTGCCTTGTCAAGTTACATCTTTTGAGAACTATGATCATTCTCTCCACACAGTTCCTGCATGGGGTCCTTTCCTGGCAGCGACATCCTGGCACTGGTGACACAGGTTTCCCTATTTCTAAAGACATCTGTGGATGAACTTCTTGAAAAAAATAGGTAAGGCAGGTCATTGTGGGGCTCATTTGATCATCCATCTTGGCTCAACATCCACTGTGAAAAGGAGAAGAGGGAATTACATGCATGCTCAGTTCTTGTCAGAACAATGTTTTTGATGGCGAAGAGGTCTATGCTGTTTAGTATTTTAAGATACTCGTTTTGGTTAATGTGTTTTATTTCTGTTGTACTTTGGTCATTTGATTAAGTTACTGGCTGTGGAAACATGTATCCTATATTCTAATCCCAGAATCTCCACTTAGCCACTTTATGTGGCCATGCCCTTCAGCTAATGTTTACATTTTAAATTAAATTTAAAGGATTATGTTTGGTCGTAATAAGGAGTCAGACACATTAAGAACATGTTACATCTCTTTTAATGAAATTATATGTTAAATGGCTCATCTTTCCCCATTACGAAAGGGAACACCTGTGAGAAACCTGAGAGTATCCTCGCAACTACTCCCCTTGGATCCTCTTCTCGTGGTGGCCAGGGAAAGGCCATCACTTTTGCATCCTCAACCTGCTGTGGGTGGAGAAGCAAGGGAGGATCATCTGGGTGGAAGGTCCGTGGGGATTCGGGAGAGCATATCCACAGACGAGACATGGTATCCCCCTTTCCCTTATGAAGACCAGCCCAACTGCCCCCCCCCCACCAGCCGTTATGGCCTTTTGTAACACAACTCCCCACATTTCCCATCTTTCAACCCACTATAGTACTGGGATGAGGAAGAGGCAACTAAGAGTGGTGAACACTAGTAAGTCATTTCACCACTCTAGTACTGAGATGAGGAAGAGGTCTGCAGTGTATTGCAAAGATCAGGCATGTCGCTTGAACTATGGTCAGGCAATTAGACTAAATGACCACCACCTATAAAAATGCGGGCTTTCCAAAAGAGGACAAGTCTCACAGCAAGCCGGAGCGTGGAGCCAGCTGGAGCTGAAAGCTGGCGAACTTGAGAGACAGGAGCGAGAGATGCGAATGCGGGAAGCCGTGTCAGGCAAGGACCAGTGACGCTGGGCCGAGGCAGGTTCAGAGACGAGAACGTTGGGAAGTTCTAGGCACCCTCCGTGTTGGATGCAAGCAGGAGCTGTGGGGCGCTGAAGCACTCCAGTCATCGCGGACCTGAGAGAGTGAGCAGAACTCTCCCCGACCCCTGCAGAAGCTGGGAAGGCACAAAGAGGAAAGGAACAAAGCCGACAGGACCTGCCGCCTGAAGCCAGTGAGTGCAGATGGAAAACACTCATACCGGGGCGCTCCGAAAACATGCAATAAGCCCTTCTTGAATGTCGAACCTTGTGGAAACAGTCTTAAGCACTTTTGAATACTGAAGCGAGTGCTTATAATTAATTGAAGATAGTTTCAAGTGTGAAACGGATACGTTTTGAATAATGAACAAACTGAAAGCATTATTGAATACTGTAAAGAATTAAAGCAACATGATGGTATGATTGAATAAACATTTTTGAATGCCGCACAGAGACAAAGCAAATAATGAGAATGTTTTGAATGGAGCAAAAGCAACGTGGTGTGGTGGAAAATACCATAGATTATGTTTATTTGAAATACTAATGTTGGCAAAGCAACAAAATCCCAAGAAGGGTGTGAGGAGAGAAACAAGTATTGACACAAGCCAAGCGGTCAAGGAAATCTAGGTTAAGAGGAAATCTATATTTGAAAGAGCCAGAGAAGTCTCACAAGCCATAACCAGGTGAATGGGGACCAAACTTGCTGCGATAAAGTATTGGAAGAAGATAATTCTGATGCAAGAAATACTTTTCACTGTCAAGTGAAAGCAGTGGACAATTGATGGAAAAGGGATATTGGTTACCTGACCCGAATGGGTGGACCGTCTGGTCTGTCAAATGCAGCTAGACAGACGGAACCCCTGCATGGGAGCAGTATTAAAGAGCAACAGCCAAGAAACGGATATCAGTTGCTTGACCTGTAATGGGTGCACCGTGTGGTCTGTCAACTGCGCCTAGACGGAGTGCCCTGCATGAAAAGCAACTTAGAGGAGGAAGCAAGAGTGGTAATATCAAGAGAAGCAAGTCAATGAAAATAAATATGGAAAGACTTGTGTCGTAACAGATGTGTGGTGGTAAACCAGAGAAATTACCCGGTTAAGAGGGTTAGGGAGGATCTCAATCTTTTGGGAACTACTTTGTTTGGAACTTTGAGCTTACTGTCTTGAACTTGGGGAAGGGAACCCCAAGTATTTTTAGAACTGTCTTGACTAAGGGGAAGGGAACACCAAGACTTTGTGGAACTACCTCGAACTTGGAGAAGGGAACCCCAAGAGTTTTGTGGAACTGCTTTAAACTTGGGAAAGGGAGAACTTTGTTTGGAACACTTTCATTTATTGCTGACATCCCTACACATTTTTTAGCTTTAGTTGTGAGGGCAAGTATAGGTTTTGGACACACAGACTTTTAAGTTGAACTTTTTGATTCAGACTTTGCTTTAGGTAGGGACATCCGACCATAGCTTAGGGCAAGTTAGGCCTTCCTCCATCCTGATATTTAAGTTAAATAAAGTAAGTTTGTTTGAACTTGGCATCTGTTGTCTTGTGTCTTGCTTAATGATGCCTTCATACACCCTACATATCTAAAGCAAGCAAGGCGCATGTTTGTCATCAGGAAGTCCAAAAGTCCAAAATGTGTCTCTACTCTTGGTCAGTTTCTTCTTGCTTAAGCGCCATGACTACCGCCAAACTCGGAATGAGGGCCAATGTCTTTGGATTCAGAGGGTTGTTCCCTTCTCCTGGATTATTTCAGGAAGGATGTGAATGTGGCTTTTTTTTAAACGAGGTTTCCTTAATGAGGGCAAGAATGTCTCTTCCATACAACAATTTCTGAAGGTTTGCACGATTGTCTCTTTTATACAATTGTTGTTTCGAAGGATGGTAAAAGTGCCTATTTTACACGACTACTTCAAAGATGGAAAAATCTCTCTTTTACACAACTGCTGCAAGGATGGCTTCCTGGTATACTCCCCTGCCAGGACTTCTTTAGTAGCTTCTTTAGATTCCCTGGTATACTCTCCAGCCAGTTATATTTCACCATGGGCCTCATTACAAGTTTGCCGGTCCGGTAACAACGGTACCGGTAAGATTGCCGGTACCGTTGTTACCAGACCGGCAAACTATGAGTCCTGCTCGCGTGTGCCTTACTGCCTTCCAGGACTGACCTGGCAGATATACCGGCACTCACGAGCAGACACTGCCGGTAGGACCTGCACCATTCTGAATGGTGCCGGTGCTACCAGCCTCCCCATTCCCATTGAGCCCTATGGGGCTCAAATAGGAATGAGGAGTAAAAGTTTCCGGCCCCTGGCAATGGGGAAATACAGGGTCCGCCAGGGTTTGTAATGGCCCTGTATTTCCCCATTGCCAGGGGCCGGAAAAATTCTTAGGTTTGGTGGCAGCCTGCCAGTTTTACCGGCAAGGCTACCGCCAAACTTGTAATGAGGCCCCATGTCTTTTCTTTTCATACACTATAAGTGGATTCCCTGATAGACTCCCCTGCTAGGGATTCCCCTTCTCGGTTCTAAAGATCTCCTGGTGAACTCTCCTGCCAAGTTTCTTTCTCTACCAGACACTCACTGCCTGATATATCCTATTTATCAGGACTTCTTTCAGTTTTCTGTTTGTTTCCCAGTATAGCACAGTTGTATTCCTGCACTGTCTATACTTAATGGACTTGTAAATGTTCCAAGCATTTCCATATGGATCTCTCACATATGAAGACTTGTTCAAGCTCTGTCTTTTAACTTCTCCACAAGCATTGCTTTGCTGATGGCAATGCTTGCTCCAACTTTTTCCATATGATCTTCTCATGTATGGATATTTGTGCACATTTTGTCGTTCAGCTTCTTCATTAACATTCATCTGCTTATAATAACATTTGCTCCAGCTTTCCCCATATTGACATCTCAGGCATGAGGAATTGTGAAAATTCTCTCTTTCTACTCTTCTTGGTCGGCATTCAAAATATACACTTGATCTAATTGTTCCTGTGCCTGTCGGTACGCCCCGGGGTTCCCAATATCCCTGGGCCAACTCACTGGTGTCTCATGGCATTTCCGATCCATGGCACTTTGCTGTAGCAAAGTCTTAGTTCGGGAATGGCATCTCCCATTTGGCAAATCCTCTTTCAGCTCTTCTGCTGGCCTCACGTTTATTCGCCGGTAAAATTGCTGCTCTTTGGCCTGCTGCTTCTTTGACAGCCTCTCTGCGGCTGCCAGTTCCTTTGCGACACATCCCTGGAGCTTGCCACACCCCCTTGGGTCGGCCGCCACTCAGATAAGAAAGACGCTTGCGAGAAACTGCCTCCTTTAACCCGGTTCACTCCTGTTTATCTGCCTTCCTCTGTGGTTCTTCTTCCCACTTCGCCCGTGCTGCTTCTGTTCCTCTGCTTATTGTTTGAAAGTGAAAACCATCTTTAAATGTCCCACGCAGCTGATCTGTCTTGCAACAACTAGACTGCGTGTCTAGTTTAGGTTTTTTTTCAATCCTTACTGACTCCTTCTTCCTCTCAGTACTTGAGGCGTTCATGTAGTTGAAGTCCATAATATTAATAGACTTGCAAGTTGATTTTGTTTGGGATTTGTATTTAGTACAAAACCATCAGAGATAGGAGAGGTTAGGTGTGTATTATGTACATATGAGGTGGGAATGGTATTTAGCCTAGGGTGTTTGTTAGTAAAGGGTGTTGCAGTTTTGTAACTAGAGGGATTTGTATAATGACGGCATGCCATCAGGAATTTAAGAATGATTGGGTCTTCTTCACATGGAAGGTAAGAATACTGCGTCTCTCGTGATGGAGTCACCGCATCACTCCGACAACCATCTCCTCCATGTGATCCTCGCTCATAATACCACCCGGAGGTACAGGATTCAGGTAGCGGCTGCAGTCCGCTGGCCTTATAGGAAGGAGATCTTAGGCTGGGGATCAGTGTTGACACCACAGGATTCATCACACCATGCAAACCTGAACTGTGTTCTTGAGCATGAGGCTTGAAATGAGCACTGGGATGTAAGGTGAATGTGTCTGGGAACTTGAAGTACCTCTCAGGAAGAATAAGGGCTAGAGGAAAGCCAGACCAACTAGAATAAAGTCTTGCAGCAGATTCAATATGAAACAATCAGTACTACGAAGTCCTAGCACCTTTTCTCCATACTAATGGGATAGATCACCCAATTGCGAGATTGGTCAAGGGTTACATCTGGATCATACGAATTATCGGGGAACCTCGAGTTATCAGAACGTGTTCTATCCCTTTGCTACTCCTTGTTTGCGGACCAGTCTCTTGCAGTGTGCAAGAACCCTCGGAAACAAATTCCATTCACAGATACAATCCAGCTTATGTACTGTACGAAATCCTTATAGTGCATCAGTAGAGATTAGGCTGAGAAGTCCCATCCAAACCTCTGCAGTAGGAAAAGCTGCTCACCAGGGCAAACGAGCAAGAGTGCTCCAAGCATGCCCGCTTTGCTACTGTTTTCACCAGTGACCATTGCATCTGGTGGTATCCTGAAACTGCAGAGTAGCAAGTGCTCTTCTCTCCAGCCAGACAAAACATCTCTGCATTCCTCTTCCCGCTGCTGTTCCTCTGTGCCTTTGTGGACTGAAAAGTACAACCCCAGGCCACTTCAGTGGAGTACTAGGACTGTTAAAATAAACATTGTGTAATCCAAATGCTCCATTGTCATTCTTGCCTACTGGGGACAGTCAGCATGATCAGGAGTAAGAAATAACAAAGCCCAAAAACAAAGGGAAAGGCAGACCCAGAGAGGACGAAGTATGGCATCACGGCAGTACGGTTTCAAGAAATAATGCCCATCTGGAATGCAAGTAAACCCATTGGGTAGCATCAGCTAAAAGTTTGTAACTTTCATTTTGGAGAACTAAGCACTAAAGCAACAGGTCACTGCTATTCATAAGAGGGTGCACCAAAGTCTGATAATGCAGTCCATGGGGTTGTGAAATCCAGAGGTACCTATACGTTTACCTGGTCACAGCAGACCTTTCAAACCTTGATCAACCAATGGCAGATCCAGGTTTTTTTTTATTGGGCCCAAGCTTTTTCCACCTATCAGACTACTATTCCCTTCATATTGTTCCCACTGACTACGAAACATTCGGGCATTGTGGGCAATGCCATACCTAGTCCAGAATAGTGAAGTGTTTAGGAATTTCACCTAATTTGAACACTATTTCTGGCTGATGTTCGTGGAATGCCAATCAGACAGCCCATGAGGCAGAGATGTTTGTCTTGGAGCAGGGGATTACAATTTGGAAAGAAGCAGTCATCCATCCTCTTCTTAAGAAATCAACGTTCATGATCTTAATAATTCTTATCTGATTTCCCTAACTACTTTTTTGGCCAAACAACTTCAAGTTGCGGTTCTGGCCCACCTCCATTAACTTGTTTAAATGCCCAGCTACATGATCCCGTGCAGGCGGGTTTCAGACCACACTAAAGCACACCACTTGTTAACACAGCTTTGCTTCATACCCTAAGAGAAGAAGTGGATGGTGGGGTTGCTGAGCACTGTTCCTGCTTTAGATGGTTGCCGCGTTTGATATGGTAGATCATTGAATCCTTCATCCCTATTTATACAATAATTGCATAAGAGACTAGGTGTTGAAATGGATTGAGTCATGTCTTACTAACTGCTCACAATTAGTTAAATTTGACAGTTTTGCTTCATCAGAAAAAGCATTAATTTATAGAGGTCCACGAAGGTAGGCCTTACTTTTAATGTATACCTTGTTCCTTTGCCCTGTATAATTCATCGACCAAGCCTTTTCTTTCATCATTATGCTGATGATATGCAGCTTTTTGTCACAATGTTTGGAAATAACTTGAAATCTGCTGATCGGACTAAAACATGCTTGCCTGCAATTAATAACTGGATGGAAGCTAATTATCTTAGGAGCAACCCTATGAAAAGAACGTTAATGATACTTTTGGTTAGGCAAGATTGTATGCAGTACCCTTTGGGTGCACTACAACAACCCTGACCTCCTGGCAATAGGAACTCAACCTTTGGTATAAGTCTGTACTACACAGATTGGTAGCGTGTTGAGCAACCAGGATTATCTCAGGAGGGTGTTAGTGTGAGCTGTAGGGGAGTTACACAGATTCACAGAGACAAGTATTGAAATAAACACACACACACAAGATTTCTTGACTAAACAATTATTAATGTATTTATCAGTTAGAATAAGCCTTCTTCAGAAGGGAGCAATATAAAAACAACACAAAAATATACTCCAAAACTACACACTCTTAGTTTCTAAATCAGTAAAGACCATTTTGGGATGGCCCACATTCACAACCTACACCCTCGGGTGACTTCAATATTTAGGGTGCTGAGGACATTAATATCTTACTGTTGCATTTAGAATACTCTTAGAACTTGGTGAAAGGAAAAGGTTATTAGAACAAACAAGAGACCACAAATATTCTTAAGCAGGCAAATACTTTTGGATCCCCTAAGCAGAGTCATTCAGTATAACAGGTTAAGCTAAAGTCAATGGCCAAAAGTCTTACATGAGCTGGAGAACTTCTGGTAGGTAAGTAAGAAAGGTCTTTGGACAATGTTTTAGAAGTCTTTGAAGAAAAGAAGAATCAATGTAGGACCACAAGCTGTTTAGGCTTATGAGTGGTAGAAGATGCAAGCAACACTGCAATAAGAGGTAAGTTCTCTCAGACTTTACAATACCTTTGGATTGAAGAAAAAGTGCAGCAGATGGCTTCTGTTCATGTGCAGCTCTGCAGATCTCTCTGTTCCTCGGCCTCAGTCGTGGGGACAAGAGGGAGGACTTCTGGGGACTCCTGCACTACAATGGGACGGTCACCGCTCGCAACCGGCAATCTTCAAACAAGTGGCACTTCGGTGTTTCAGCTCCTCGCGACTACCGCAAATGCCAACACTGTGGTTTCTGGCGGTTGAGATGGACATTCCTTGCTTCTGGGGTCCCACACTCTGTTGAGGGGGCTCAGGCTCGGTCAGTCCTGCTTCCTCGGAGTCCAGAGGATCTTCCTGGAGCTCTTGACCAACTTAAAAGCAACACACACAATCTGGTGTTCCTCTCCCTGGCTATTTGGTTTCCAGCAGCAACTCTGTGGAAATTAAACCAGTTCCGAGAAGGTGTCCAGGTAGCTTACTTTGGAGTTGATTGGTCCCACCAACTCAAATGGAGAAGTCGTCCTTGCAAGGGCTTCTCTGTCGATACGAATTTGGAGTTTCAGCACAGCAGCAGGGCTTCACCGGGCAAACCCACGGTCCAGGAGTTGCAGCAGACGTCCTCTTCAAGTTCTTCTTCGGTTCCTTCGTCCAGTGGTCGACTCAGTTCTCTCCCATTCATTCCAGCCTAGTTGTCAGTCACCCAGCAGAATGGTTTTCCTTGCCGGACAGTCAGCCGGCCAATCACTACAGAGTGCATTTGGATCTTGTAGGAGACTTAAGCACAGGGAGTTTCGGGTACATCCCTCACTTCCTACCCCCGCCAGACACCCTGGAGCCAGAGGCGGGCTTCACTCATGACTCCTGGCAAAGGCAAAGCGAACAAAGGGACCAAACCTGGTTTGGCGCGCAGAGTACATCTCAAGAAGGACCTTTCCACAAAGAAATGGCGAAAAAAGAAGACCAGTGCCATTTTGACAAGAATGGCACCCTTGGGTGCTTTACTGCAGGTGCGAACGCAGCCTGTGGTAAAGGCACACCACGGTAGTTAAAAGTAAACCACTGTCACAAGCTATTCAGTGAGGAAAGGGTAACATAAAAATGCTACATGAGAAGCTAGACAAAGGGAATACTAAGTAACCCCTCGAGCACCCAATTGTAAGATAGTGTGTGCTGGGTCTAGAAAGTTACAAATGTAAGTAAAGTCAATTTCACTCTACTGCTCTGGGAAACAGTAGTTTATCGCAGAGAAGGTATTTAAACCTTTGGGAAATCTGGAAGACTTCCCTGTGCCACTGCACTGAAGGTGCTGTGTGACAAAATGTAAAAGATGATGCCTATGGAGTTTGTCAGACTCCACAACCAAAAGAAACAGTATTCAAAATCACATTAAAATACATGGACAGTGGGAAAAAGGGTCTCACTCTTCACATGTTAAAAAAATCAAGTCCTCAAAATCCAGCAAAGTTGCTGGGGGTCTCTAAGGTGGAGGGAATTAGCACATTTCTGAGAATTCTCCCTAACACTTTTCGCCTGAATCCTTTGTAAAAAGCATGATTCCCTAAGCAGAGGTGAAAATGCTTGGTATGATTTTTGCCTCCAATTTGACCCTTTCCCAAAGGGTCACCACAGTTTGTAGATGCTGCTTCTTTCAGCGTGGATGCCCTAAGAGAGCTTGGCCTCTCTTTACTTTTAAACAGAAAGTTGCTATAATTAACACTGTTGTATCATCAAGACTAGATTTTAGTAATGGTGCCTATCTTGGGTTTGGCTCTAAATGTATTGCTAGCTGACAGTGTGTGCAAAATGCTGCTTCCAGACTCCTACTCCGAGTAAGGAAATGTGACCTGGCTGGCTTACATGCCCTGCACTCGCTACCAGTAAAATGAAGAATAGTGTTTAAATATATGTTCCTAGTTCATAAAATGATATGGTCATCACCACAAGAAACCTGTAGCTGAAAGATTACAAATCGACTGGGCATCCATGCAATTTAGATCATAAGATCTATATTTATTGACTATACCAACATTTCATATTTCATAGACTAAAGTGGGTATTATTACTTACAGCAATCTGGTCTCCAAATTCTGGAATAACGTGATTCAGCTATTAGATGTTGCAGTACAGCTACCTTTCCAAACTCTCCTGCTCCTGTTTTTCATTTGGTCCATTTGTTTTCAGACCATTCCTATTTACTTTAAAATGTTTTTATTGGCATCTGCTTAAGTACAACCATGCAGTTATTTATTGTTACACATCAAGTAAAAACATTTATACTTGTGGGATTATTTGGTAACTGATAACAAAAAACAAACAAATAACTTTCTTCGCTTGTCCAGCATGGTATCACTACCTGTCCCTCCGTTCTTGTGTGTCATGGTCGGGGGCCCAGCACGGCTACCACTCTCATCGCCCTGGCACAGCGTTCAATCTAGCTCCGGTTATCTGAGATATTTGGTCAGAGTCAATTATTGCGCAGAGGAAACTTATATTTCATGGGGCTTTATCATCTGAGGGGGGGGAACATATCCCAAACTAGCACCTTCCCGGCTTCACATTTATCACTTCCATCATACCCTTATCTGTTCGACCCTTCCATCCATACCTTAGTTTCTGCTTCTGCCCACCTCTCAAGTTCTCTGTCCCATCTTGCATACTGTGGGCCCCCAGCGTACGTCCAGGCCATAGCAATAGCTATTTTAGCCAGTATGCATGCCATGTCCATAAACCTGTTCACATGCTTGTGTTGCCATGTCCATAAACTTGTTCACATGCTTGTGTTTGCTAATTCTGGGAAACGCCCCAAGCAAGCATTCCTTTGGTGTGCACTCATATCTCATTATTCCCTCTTTCCTGCAGGCCTGTTCGATTCGTCCTCAGAACCTTCGCACACTCACACACACCCAAAACATATGTATTAAGTCTGCATCTTCTGCCCCACACCATGGGCACAATGTAGCTGCTTTTTTGTTGAACGCAGCTATCCTATGTGAGGTCATATATGTGCGGTACAGTACAATCAGCTGTATCAAGCGAAAGCGGAAGTTTCTTGATACTTCTTTGGGGTACACCAGTATTCTTTCTCACTCCTTTTCCGTTATGTCTGTGACCAAATCCCTTTCTCATTGCTCTTTCATTGTCGTGCTCTTGGGGTTGGGTTTATCTATCAATGAGCCGCACAGCCTGGACACCGGCCGCCACCCGTCGCTCAAGGTGCACATAAGGGCCAGCAGGGGTTTTAGTGGCGGTTCCTCAGGCCAACCTACCCATGTTCTTTTGGCCAAGTTCTGAGCCCTTTGTTACCAGAGGAATTGCCCACCCAGCAATTCTTCCTTCATTTGTAGCGATTCAAACTCCCTGAAGACCCCCTTCTCGTATAGATCGCCCAAGGTGTATATGCCCCATCTCTTCCATCGTTTTACCTGTTACCAGATCTGCTGCATCACCGCAGATATCAACCCCAATCGGCACCTCAGGTGAATAGGTGTGCCCAAGTTTCAGTAGCGCCATTGCTGTCCCCCATATCCTCCTCCCCAGTGTCACTACCATGGGAGTACTACCCAGGCAGCTCAATGGTACCCATAACATTTCTTTCAATTTTGCAGGGGCCACGAGTTGTTATGGCAACTCAGTTTCAGACGTGGGCCCGTCCGCCAGCTATTTAACTATGTGGCTGAGTTGGGCCGCCAGGTAATATTTCTCTAAATCTGGCAGTTGCACCCCTCCCTCTCTGTATTGTTGGGACAATGTGGCAAGTGACATTTTATGTCGAGTTGTTCCCCAAAAGAACTCCCGTAGCAGTGTTTCCACTAAGCGGAAAAAGGACGCCTTAACGTAGCAGTGTAAATTTTGGAAATAGTACAAAAATCTCAGTAGGATAATCATTTTGGTGATGGCCACCCTGCCCATTGGGGACAGCAGCAACTTAGACCAGAATTTCATAGAGTTCCTCAGACCCTTCACTACTGCCACTGTGTTATCATCACTCATCTGTTCCGGTGTGTGGCTTATATTCACCCCCAAGTACTTGAATGATTCCAGATCCCACCTAAGCCCAACTTCTGGCAGTTCACTAATGTCCTTCCCCTCAAGCCTGCAAGCGGGAATATGCAGGATTTTGTTTTGCTGAAGCTAATCCAGGACACCCTTGCATAGTTGTCCAAAATATCTAGGACCACTTGGACATTTAAGTGTGGGTCCCTCAGGTACAGCAACACATCGTCAGCATAGAGTGAGATCAGATGTCCCACCCCTCCTACCCAAATGCCAGCATCTAGGTACTGTTTCCGGAGGTAAATTGCTATTGGCTCCAGTCCCAGCACATATAGCATCGGGGACAGTGGGTAACCTTGTCTGGTACCTCTCTGTATATCCCAGACCTATGATACCATCCTCCCAGTTTTAACCCTTGCTGTGTACAATATCTGCACCCATTTAATGAACTGTTCCCCAAACCCGAACTCACTCAGTGTTGCCACTAGCCATTCCCAGTACATTGAGTCAAACGCTTTTATCGCATCTAGGGAGATTATGGCACATTGTGCCTGGGAGTTTGCTGTATGTGCTCTGACATGCTGAAGTCTGCGTAGGTTCAGTGCGGTGCTACGTCCTGATATAAAACCATTTTGATCGCTATGGACCAGGCCCCCTATGACTTTGTTCAGATGTTTGGCCAGTATTGTGGTTAGGATCTTAACATCATTTAACATTGCCAATGGGCGATATGAATCGGACTCATCAATTGGCTTCCCCGGTTTAGGTATCGGGATTCCTAGGGTCTCCTTCATGGTCTCTGGTAGTACCCCTCTTTTATACGCCTCCCTGAACACTTCCAGTAGTACTGGGGACAAGACTATCTCGTATGTCTTGTAGAACTCTGGAGGGAGTCCATCACTGCCGGGCGTCTTGCTCGAGGCAGGTAACCTTATCACTTCTGTTATGTCCTCTGTCGTTATGTCCGCCTCTAGCGCCTTTCTCTGCGCATCACCCAATTTAGGCAAACCAATTTCTTCTAGCGTGTCTAATATATCCTTCTGGGGCACCTGCTGATCGTGGCCATACAGGCGAGAGTAGAAGCTCCCAAAGGTGTCATTGATAGCCTGTTGCGATTTGTGCACAGTACCTGTGTCATCTTTGAGCTCTGTGGTCAGGTGTTTTGGGTGTTCCCTTCTGCACAGCCAATCCAGCAGACTACCCGGTCTATCCACTTCCGGTGCGCCCTGGTGGTTTTAACTGAGTAGTCTAACTTGGATAGCCTATCCCAGACCTCTCGGCAGCTACCCTTTAATTTTGCCAATTCGAGCTCTTCCACTCGTGTCCCCCTGCGTGCGCGCTTCCTTTTGTCTTATTTCTTCATTTTTCCAGCTCCAGGCGCAGCGTTTTCCTGATATCTCCCACACTAGCAACAACCTCCCCCCCTCACCACCACATTCATTGCTTCCAAAACCGTACACTGCCCACACTCCTCTCAAAATATTCTACCAGTCTGCTCTGTAGGTCTCCCTTGAAAGCCTGGTCTGTTAGCGCATCCGTGGGTATTCGCCATAGTGGTATGGGGGGTCTAGGGCCTCTTATTCTCCAGGTCAACAATAGTGGCGAGTGGTCTGATATTTACCTGCCCAAATATTGTGCCGATTCCACCTGCGCAAGGTGGGCCTTAGCCAGAAATATGTTATCAATCCTGGTGTACAGGTGGTGGGGGGAAAAGAAGTAAGAGTAAACCCTATCTGTTGGATGCAATTCCCTCCACACATCCACCAGGTCCATGGCCTCAAGCAGCTCATTCAATGCCTGTCACGACCCTCGTCCAAAACCCCCTCTGGCAAACCCATTGACCAGGTGGATTCAGGACTCTGGCCTCTAGAGCCTGGCATCCTCTTCAAAAGCCCTCATGGGGCCAGTCCTGGCGCCTATGGCGCCAGGCTCATACACCATGAAAAACAATGTGCTTGGGAACTACTTTATTGTATTGTCAGCCAACATGGAGGCATCCACATAGCTTGGTTCCCAAGAACCAAGCTATGCGGTCTAGTGTTTTGGGTGTGGTAGCCTAGGGACTACTTTACCTGGACTATTTTGTTGGGGCTATTTAAACCACACCCGAGCAAGACAACACGCCCCTGCAAAGAAGGCAGGACGGAGAGCACGCCTAATTCTACCACAAGGCAGATCCTTCCCCGCAGACCACATCAGGGCAAAGCTGAGAAGCATACCAGTGAGTAACCCGGCTGGGTGGCGTCCCTGTGGATACCTGGTGAGCGTAACAGAACGCGAAGCCTACCATAACAAATCCACCTGGGCTCCATGGAGACATCAGAAATGGACCAGTTGGCCCAATTACTAGGAGAGCTTCGTGCTAAGGTTCATTCTGCCCGACAAGAGAGTGATGCCCTCTGGAGAGACCAAATAGTGACCAAAGAACGCACTGAAGAGATAAGCAGGCAATACTTGCAATCACAGGCAGGACAGACGCCTCTACCTGGAAGCAATCCAACGATGAAAAATCCCGCCATACCACCCACTCCGGTACAGATCACGTTACCTGGAACAGTGCCCCTGGCACCACCAGTAAGGTTCTCAGGCGACCCACGGAAGGATGCAGCATTCATCAATCAGTGCCGCCTTCATTTTCTTTGTAGGCCTGGAGCATTTCCAAACAACCAAGCTCGGGTAGCTTTTGTCTTATCATACCCGAGTGGTAGTGCAGCAGATTGGCCGGTGCCGTTGGTAACCCATGACGATCCTCTATTACATGACTTTGCGGGGTTCCAGAGAGAAATGGAAAAACGTTTTGCTCGCCATACCCACAAACAAGCAGTAGACAATGAACTCTTGTCCCTCCGACAGGGGAATCAGGACTTGTTAACGTACATTGCTACCTTCAACAGACTGGTTGCCGAAGCTAGGTGGCCAGAAAACAAAAGAACCACGTTATTCCATCGAGGCTTACGAGGTGAATTAAAGGACGTCTTATCCCAGGTGGTTGATCCACCCAGAGACTGTGCACAATTCATAAATCTGGTCGTGCAGCTAGACCACCGGTTGCAGGACCGAAAGGCAGACTGGTCTAAGACGGACCCTCGGACCGTGTATGTTCGACCAAGGGAAAACACACCTCGTGTACCTGAAAATGCTGTAGAACCCATTCAGATTGGAGGGATACGGCCTCCATTAACAAAACAAGAGCGGGACAAAAGAAGACAATAACAGCTTTGTTTGTATTGTGGGAAACCAGGACATTTCCTGAAGGATTGTCCAGTAAAACCCCCAAGAAGAACAGTCGGGGCCACAGAGAAGGATGAAGCTAAGGAATCGGAAAACTACCAAGCTCGACAAACGTAGAGGTCAGTTTGTCGAGTGAGAAGAAAGAGTTGCTGACCTTGCACTTTGCAATACCAGTGATCTTAATTAACCACCAACAGTCGTCAAGAATGCATGCCGTTGAAGCATACATCGATAGCGGAGCAGTTGGAAATTATATTGATCAAGAACTGGCAGCAGAGATGGGGCTTCCTTTGTGTTCTAAGCCAACTATGGACAAGGTAACCACCGTGGATGGGACAGAAATCGCTTCTGGACTAGTAACCCAGTGCACAGCCAGGGTCACCTTGCTGTGCCAGGACGGACCTTGGGAGTCTATTTCATTCGATCTCATCAAGGCACCTCAGTTCAGGCTAATACTAGGGATGCCATGGTTGGTTGCTCACAACCCTTTGATAGACTGGCGGGCACGAAAATTAACCTTCCCCGCTGACTGCGCCCCTGCCTGCTATTACCAAGAGGAGAAACCCGACGTCTGTAACCCCATGCCTCCTGGATCTACAGTATCAACCCTGGGAGCAACTAATACCTTGCCAAGTGAATACCATGATTTTCAGGATGTTTTCTGAAAGGAACAAGTGTTATGCTTGAGCTAAAACATGGCGCTGGTGCGCAGTGTATTCTGGGGGCACTCAGAGCCATAATGGATATTTACTCCATGCCTCACTGAAAAGCTGTACTTATTTGCTCAGAGCTGAATTTACTTTGCTGAAGAAAACATGCTTTCCAAACCTGGTATGCAGTCAAGGACATTCTTCTGGGAAAGCTGGTTTTGTTATGTCTTGTTATGAGTTATGGGACTGTTTTCCGTGGCGTTTGTTCTTAGTAGAGGGAAGCGCTTTGCACCTTGAGGTTACTGTCGGTTGACCCAGCTGGCAACCAACGGTTACCCATCAATGCGCAAGTGCATTGCCAGAAGGTTTGAGAAATTACCACCCCTTTTTGAGGAGTGCATATATGCAGAACCCCACAATGGTCAGACGGGGCAAGTACAAGGACCTCAGTCGGAAGGGGGATGCCTTTGTCCGGCATACCTGTGGGCTGTTGTGCTCTCGGCCTGGCTGTTATCGGGATCTTCCAGCCGCTTCTGGCGAGATGAGGGATTCAGTTACGCCCACAGTGATGTATTTTCTTTGGAATTTTCTGTCTTTTCTGTGATTTATTTCTGTATTATCACTTGTTGCTTCCAAGCTTTGAATAAATAGCCGTATACGTTCTCATTATTTTCTAAGCGTGGGTGTCGTAAATCATTGCGTCATCTACCTGCGTTTAAAGTATTGGCTCTGCAATTGCGCTGGTGATTAATGACTGTCCGTGCACTCTGGGCTAGCAATACACCAAGCCAATACATTGCTGCACAGGCCCTATGACTGTCAGATCGACCTTGTTCTGGTGCACAAATCCCTTGCGGCATGATCTATGCTCTCATAGAACCAGAACACCTTCATTTGAAACCCTATTTAGACCAGTACCTTGCAAACGGATTTATCCGTCCTTCGAAGTCCCCCGCAGCCAGTCCTTTGTTCTTCGTACATAAAAAGGAAGGAGACTTGAGAACCTGTATTGACTTCCACACATTGAACCAGATCACAGTGAAGAAACGCTACCCCTTGACACTTATCCCTGAGATGCTAGACCAAGTTAAAGATGCACAGATTTATACCAAATTGGACCTTCGAGGAGCGTACCACCTGGTCCGAGTCAGAAAAGCGAGATGAATGGAAAACCGGCTTCCGTACTAAGTACGGCTTGTTTGAATATCAAGTCATGCCCTTCGGGTTATGCAACGCTCCTGCGGCATTCCAATATTTCATGAATGACGTCTTAAGAGAGTTAATTGATGTGTGCGCTTTAGTGTACATAGACGACATTTTAGTATACTCAAACTCGGAACAAGATCATGTCAGGCACGTTCGTTCAGTCCTCACCAAGTACTGTCAACATCGCTTGTTTGCAAAGCTTGAAAAACGCTTTTTTCACATCGCCGAAGTAGAATTGCTTGGTTTTATCCTTACTCCAGGAGGCATCAGAATGGACGTGCACAAGGTACATGCCATTCTGAAATGGCCTTCACCGACGTCTCTGAAAGGGGTACAAAGCATGCTGGGCTTTGCGAACTTCTACAGCCGGTTCATCCCAGACTTCTCTCAGGTTGTGCACCCAATCACAGTACTATTACGAAAAAACAATAAAACGTTTGCTTGGACCGAAGAAGTAGAAGAAGCCTTTCAGGAACTTAGATGAAGGTTTACCTCCGCTCCAATCCTGCACCATCCTCGTCCAGACCTCCCTTATGTCGTTGAAACTGATGCGTCCAGTCTCGCAATGGGGGCTGTCCTTTCACAGAGAGACCCGGAAACTGGCCAGCTACATCCTGTGGCCTTCTGGTCGAAAAATTTCTCACCTCCAGAGATTAATTATGCCATCGCGGACAAGGAACTCCTGGCTATCAAATCCGCCTTTAAAGCCTGGAGGCACTACCTTCTGGGGGCCAGACACACCATTACAGTCATCACAGACTAATGAAACCTGCAATATCTCAAAACGGCCAAGGCCCAGTCCTCGTACCAATTACGGTGGGCCCTTTTCTTCGCCGAATATGATTATGTAATCACATTTCGACCAGGAGTCAGAAACGGAAAGGCGGATGCCTTATCTCGCATGGGCATAGATGAAATAGTATATACAACTCCAGACCCAGTACCTATTATACCTGAAGACAAACTCTTGGGTATCATGACAGCCTTAACACAAGCAGAACTACGATAAGAAATCCAACGGACAATGAATCCTGATGCCTACCTCGCATGGCAAACTCAAGGAGAACAATATACCATCAAGGACCATCTACCCTTTTTTAGGGATCGCCTATATGTACCCAAGAAGGAATTAAAACAGCATATTATTTCAAACTATCACGATTCACTGATTGAAGGGCATCCTGGGATCGCCAAAACCCTAGCTAAGGTGAAAGAGAACTTTTGGTGGCCTACCTGGCGTAAGGACATCATTCAGTATATTCAGTCCTGCGTTGTCTGCGCACAAAATAAATCACAGAAACAAAAAACATCTGGTCTTCTACAACCATTGGACATTCTTCCAGTTCCATGGCACACTCTTTCCCTTGACTTCATCACTGATCTACCTCCAAGCCAAGGGTTCAACAACATCCTTGTGGTTGTGGACTTATTCTCGAAGATGAACCCTTTTATTCCTCTCAAAGGCCTCCCAGACGCAGCCACTTTAGCAAAAGTGTTCCTGGAGGGCGTGGTTAAGCTACAAGGCTTCCCTTCGGTTCTGGTCTCTGATCGAGGCAGCCAGTTTGTTTCAAACTTCTGGAAAAAATGTTGTGCAATGGCACAGATCGACATTCGGTGTCTGCCAGTCACCATCCCCAAACGGACGGCCAAACTGAGAGAACCAATCAGACACTCGAGCACTATTTACGGTGCATGCTGCAACACGAACAAAGGAATTAGAAAGACCTACTATGGATAGCCGAATATGCATATAACAATTCTTTGCATTCAAGCACGGGACAAACGCCCTTCTATACCCTTTATGGCAGACATCCACGTACCTCAGAACTAGACCTTCCAGCCAGCTTGGAAATGCCAGCGGTAAAGACTCTACACAAAACTATTACTCAGGCTTTCAAAAGAGCAAAGAAACACCTTATTCAAGCCAAAGAAAAACAAGAGATTCGCCGACCAACACCGGAAAAAGTCCCCTGATTATCAAGTAGGAGACAAAGTTTGGTTAGCCGCTAAATTCGTACCCACCAAGGGAACCCGGACCTTTCATCCCAGGTTCTTAGGACCCTATACCATTAAGGCAATTATCAACCCAGCAGCCGTGAAACTGGCTTTACCACCTAATCTACACATCCACCCAGTATTCCATGTGTCCCTCCTGAAACCAATGCAACCCCGCACACGGATTGGGACACCACCTAAGCCCATACTTGTTGACGGAGAACCAGAATTCGAAGTCAAAGTTATCTTGGACTCTAAATACTCTAGGACCAAGCTATATTGCCTCGTCGATTGGAAAGGATTTGGACCACAAGATAGATCCTGGGAGCCCATTGAGAATATCCACGCACCACGTCTAATCAGGAAATTCCATCGGAACTTCCCAACCAAACCTGGGCCAGACAGAAGGAACACCATGGGAGGGTCCTTAGGGGGGAGTGCTGTCACGACCCTCGCCCAAAACCCCCTCTGGCAAACCCATTGGCCAGGTGGAGTCAGAACTCGGGCCTCTAGAGCCTGGCATCCTCTTCAAAAGCCCTCATGGGGCCAGTCCTGGCGCCTATGGCACCAGGCTCATACACCATGTAAAACAATGTGCTTGGGAACTACTTTATTGTATTGTCAGCCAACATGGAGGACCCACATAGTTTGGTTCCTAAGAGCCAAGCTATGCAGTCTAGTGTTTTGGGTGTGCTAGCCTAGGGACTACTTTACCTGGACTATTTTGTTGGGGCTATTTAAACCACACCCGAGCAAGACAACATGCTTCACATTACTTTGCAGCTTGCAACGTGACGCTCACCGTGTCCAGCTATTCCCTCGAACCTCGGAGAAGCAGAACCTGCAAGAAGACAAAAGGAACATCATTAGCAGCAGCATCTTACCTGCAGTCTTCATCTTTAAACACTTGCAGCTACTGAGAACAGCTTCCTCAAATCTGCACGCCTCCTGGACAGAACGACCTGAAAGAGGAAGATCGAGGCAACATTAAAGAAAGCAGTAGAGGCATTTAAAAATTACAAACTGCTCAAAAGTCTTACCTGGCTGGTCACCTCTCGGCTGGCACCACTCCGGACATTCCACTCGCGCTGAAGAACTCTGTGACCTACAAGGAAGGAAAACACAGGTTAGCAGAGGCAAGACTTCGCAGCGCTGCGCATAGCGCTTACTTACCGCATCATAGCGCTCTTAATGCGCCATCATTTACCAGCGGGGCT
Organism: Ambystoma mexicanum; assembly: GCF_040938575.1. Lineage (NCBI taxonomy): Eukaryota > Metazoa > Chordata > Amphibia > Caudata > Ambystomatidae > Ambystoma > Ambystoma mexicanum. The sequence continues at coordinate 691,950,227 of NC_090926.1, read as the reverse complement.
CAACCAAGCCAGTTTGCCGCGTTGAAGCTCTGCATACCTAAGGGAGAAAAAAAGAGACATTTTAAAAAAAGAAAGGCATGCAGGATAGCAACAAAACTAAAGAACAGAAATAAGACATACCTGAAAAATATCAAACGGGCCGGCGTCAGTGAAGTAACTGGACTGCACTCGCCCATGAAAGACAACGCGCCCCTGCAAAGAAGGCAGGACAGAGAGCACGCCTAATTCTACCACAAGGCAGAACCTTCCCCGCAGACCACATCAGGGCAAAGCTGAGAAGCATACCAGCGAGTAACTCGGCTGGGTGGCGTCCCTATGGATACCAGGTGAGCGTAACAATGCCCTCGTGGCCACTCCGTTATGGGTTACCGGCGGGCTCGATTTATCCAGCTCCCAGAGTCGTATACAATTAAAATCTGTGCCCCAGATGAAGAAACTTAGCCGGTGCGGGGCTATTTTAGCACACAGTGTATTAAGGTGCGCGTTGGGATCCCGTGATTTGGAAAAGTAGAAGTTGACTATGCATACCTCTAACTGTTCAACGCAGCCCCACAGTATCCAGTACCTCACCTCAGGGTCAGTTTCTTTCCCCATTAGCTTAAAGGGAACCGCCGGGAACCCCTCAAGCATATTTGGAATAGGCAGCGCCATAGCACTGTCCTCCCCAGTGTTCCCCAACTGTGGTCATAGTGCTCAGTGCTAGGTGGGTTTCTTGCAGTAATGCAATGGACACCTTTTTGCTATGTAGGAAGACTTCATTCGGTTCCTGTGCATATATGTGCCCAGTCCCCGAACATTCCACGTCAACACCTTAACGTCAGCAGCCATGGCAGTGTTGCATCCCTCTTCAGCACCCCCTTGTCTCTACTTGCGCGGCACCCTTGCCCATCCCATGCCACCTTACACACACCTCTTGTGATACATGCCTTTTCAGCGAAGAATTCAGAAGACTAGTAACGGTAAACTTAACCAAAACCCAATAACTTCACTCAGCAGCAGCGCTCCAACTGCGGCGATCGAGCGCCCCCGCACCCTGTTTGTCCCTCTGTGCTATTATGTGCGAGTTGTGTGCTGTCAGCAACAGGCCGGCACCTAACAGTTCGTGGGGTCTTTTGTCCCTGGTCAAGGGTCCCGGACTCCCCCCCGCCGAATATGCTGTGTCTTGATTGCATTGAAAGTGTGTATTCAATCCTTACCGCAGTGCTCTTGCAGCCTCTTCGGTTGGTAAGTTCACTCCCCTCCCCATGTCTAATCCAGCCCGCCTCCGCTCAAGTGACTTTTTCCTCACCTCATCCAAGTTGTTGTGTTCCATCCACATTGATTCCGCTGCAGGTGTTTCAAGGAAGACAGGCCGCCCCTAGACGGGTACATCAACATGTATTTAAGGTTTAGTTGCCTAAGCCTTGCTTTGACTGGCACAAAGGAATTTCTTGCTCTTTGGACTGTAGGCGTGTAATTCGGGTATATAGCTATATTGGAGTTGTCTCGGCGAATCTCCCACCTTCTCTTAACAATTTCAGGATGGCCTCCCTGTCCCGGAAGTTAAGTATTTTTGCTATCATGGGACGGGAGTGTGAGCCAGGTGGTGGTTTCTTTTGCAAGGACCTGTGGGCCCTCTCTACCACAAAGCCCTGTGAAAGATTGCCTGCCCCAATTTCTTGCAGAATTTGATTTTCGACAAAGTCTGTGGGGTTCAAGCCCTCAATCCCCTCCGGACTTCCTAGCAGGCGCACGTTGTTGCGCTGAGCGCGGCCTTCGGCGTCCTCTGCCTGAGCTTCAAGTGCTGTGTTTCTGCTTTCTAGTTCTGATAGTCTCTTCTCGAGGACCTTGGTGGTGTCCATTGTTTCTTTCAGGTCCTTCTCTGTATCCGTGACTCCTTCTGTGAGATTGCGGCAGCTGCACGTCAGACTTCACCTCCTCGATTTGTGAATCTATGAAGGTTTTCAAGGCTGCTATTGCGTCCAGCACCTGGTTGTCCTTAGTTCCAGCCTCTTTGTCCAGTTGAATAAGTTGGGCCGCTGCATTGTTCTGTGGCTGCCCTTTGGGTGTGGCGGCATTGAAGGAGTCCATAATTGTAATCTTTCCCTTTCCTCTTAGGCAGGGACATACCGCAGTGCCTGTTGATAAGTCCCTGCGCCTCTTCCAATGCAGCAGTCCGTTTGTCAACTGGACCAAGCAGTAGTTGCGGCGATCTGTCGCGTTGTGGTTCCCATTTGTCTCAGCACGTTGGTTGTGGGAGCTGTCAGGGATTCCACTTTAACGCTTCTGTTGCTAGGCCTCACAGTGTGCTACACTGGCATTGTGGTGACGGGCAATGTTTGTACTTTGTTTGCTAATACGCTGCACTGCCTTGTTTGTGGGTCTTTCATTCACTGGGTCTCAGTGTAGTCCTCCTTAGGCACTCCTTACTCCATGGACTCAGGCCACACCCCCTTCAGACCATTCTTATATGGTGCCAAGATACCTCTGTAAACGTTTGTGGTAAAACCGCTGCCACCGTTCTTTCCTGCAGGTGGGAGGTGTCACTTTAACACTACCCGCCTGCAGGCGGACATGGAAACACCAGCACCATTACAGCATGGTGCCAGTGTTTCCACTTCCCCATTCCCATGGTGTCCAATGGGACTCCATGGGAATGGGGATTAACAGAATTCCGCCTCCGGTTACAGGGTCACCGGGGTTGCTCCAATGTTCTTTCCCTGTTAACCCCATCACAAAGATAATTTGTGAATATACTAGGGCAGGGAGAGCCATTATATCTAGAAATGTTCTGCTCGTATCCAAGGAAATGATCAAGCTGGCCCTTGATTGGGGGACCCAGAATGGCAGAGTTAGGTTATAGCCGTACCCTGATGGCCAGCCATTTGCCATCTAGCTACCATTTCCACAGCAATCACTTTTGGAAACCTTGGCCATGTTGGATTCCGGAGTAGAAGATAATTCCATAGACAATGGAACAATAAGATGAGATACATGCAGTGGATGGTTCTTATGTGCCTTCTGACACCAGCAAAACAAAATGGCTGATGGCTAGAAGGTTTAGAATGAATCTTAAGCTCTGGCATTGCTCTGGGAAACCCTCCAGACCATAGTTTTTCACCTGCCGAGCCATTACAAAAGGGGAAAGACCATATGCAAATCAGGCGTGGTCCCACCCCAAAAGGGACAGTCCAGCCCGAGACCACAAGCTTCCCCAAACATGTTTTTTCGGCCTCATCAGTAAGGAGTAGCTTGGTTCTCTAGGCCCAGCAGGCACGGGACCCACGTCTGGGCATACCCGTCCCACTCGTGTGACTAAGCAAAACAAAAGAGGTGATGGCTGGAAGGTTTAAAATTAATCTTAACCTCTGGCATTGCTCGGGGCAACCCTCCAGGCCATCGATTTTCGTCTGCCGAGCCATTACAAAAGGGGAAAGACAATATGCAAATCAGGCGTGGTCCCACACCAAAAGGGGCAGTCCAGTCCAAACTGCTTGGCCACTTCCCTTCTGCACGAGACCACACGCATCCCCAAACATGTTTCGGCCTCGTTGGGGGTCTCTAACCTTCCAGCCATCACCTTTTAGTTTTGCTAAAGTCACCCTGAGTGGGACGGGTATGCCCAGCCGTGGGTCCCGAGTTTGCCGGCCCAAGAGACCCAAGGTACTCCTCACTGATGACACCCAACAAGGCTGAAACATGTCTGGGGATGCTTGTGGTCTTGTGCAGAAGGGATGTGACCTAGCAGTTTGGGCTAGAATGCCCCTTTTTGGAGTGGGACCAAGCCAGATTTGCATATGGGTTTCCCCTTCTGTAATGGCTTGGCAGGCTGAAAAACGATGGTCTGGAGTGTTGCCCAGAGCTGTGCCCGTGGTTTATTCAAAACCTTCCAGCCATCACTTTTCCGCTTTGCTAAAGTCACCCCGAGTGGGACGGGTATGCCCAGACGTGGGTCCTGAGTCTGCCTGGAGACCCAGGCTACTCCTCACTGATAACGCTCAACTAGGCTGAAACATGTCTGGGGATGCTTGTGGTCTCGTGCAGAAGGGATGTGACCTAGCAGTTCGGGCTAGACTGTCCCTTGTGGGGTAGGACCAAGCCTGATTTCCATATGGTTTTTCCCCTTCTGTAATGGCTTGGCAGACTGAAAAACAATAGTCTGGAGTGTTGCCCAAAGCTCTGCCCGTAGTTATGATTTATTGAAAACCTTCCAGCCATTACCTTTACATTTTGCCTTCTGATCCCAGGCCATTTATCTCCATATGGAATGCGTTCAGCATCAGGAAAATCTTTATTTCAATCTGATCACGCCACCCAGTTAAAAAAAATAATGGGCTACCCTGGCTGGAACTTCACAATCCCTTGATCAATTGGAATGGCCTATATAATTCAATCTGCCTCCACCCACTGTGCTAGCCATTGTATCACAGATAAGGATGGGGCACTTCCTGAGACCACCCCCCAACCCCACTGCTACCAGCATGGCCACCATCACATTACCTAAATAGTATCACAATGACAAAAATGTGTTTGAAGAGGAAGCCAAAAGCATTTAGCCCCAAAGAGAGTATGACTGCCCAATTGATCTTCAACCTGGAGTAACCTTGTCTCCTGGAAAGATATATATCCTTTCAGGAAAGGAAAAGAAGACACTACAGGAATACATTTTGGATAATCTTCACAAAGGCTTCATAAGACTGTCCAAATCCTCCACTGGAGCATCTTTGCCCTTGTCGCAAATATTATATAGGACAGACAAGGAAGCTCAAGGAACTGTTACGCTCACCTGGTATCCACAGGGACGCCACCCAGCCAGGTTACTCGCTGGTATGCTTCTCAGCTTTGCCCTGATGTGGTGTGCGGGGAAGGTTCTGCCTGAAAATACAGGAGGACTGTGTTCAAGACTGACTGAATGGGGTAAGTATCCTCCCTCCACCCCTGTATGATTTCAGTCCCTCTGGTGCCTTCTCCTCACCTTGTGAATTAGAATTAGGCATGCTCTACATCCTGCCTTCTTTGCAGAGGCGCGTTGTCTTTCATGGGCGAGTGAGGTCCAGTTACTTCACTGACACCGGCCCGTTTGATATTGTTCAGGTAGGTCTTATTTCTGTTCTTTAGTTTTGTTGCTATCCTGCATGCCTTTCTTTGTTTAAAATGTCTCTTTTTTCTCCTTTAGGTATGCAGAGCTTCAGCGCGGCGAACTGGCTTGGTTGAGCCCCGCTGGTAAATGTTGGCGCATTAAGAGCGCTATGATGCGGTAAGTAAACGCTATGCGCAGCGCTGCAAAGTTTTGCCTTTGTTAACCTGTGTTTTCCTTCCTTGTAGGTCGTGGTGTTCTTCAGCGCGAGTAGAATGTCAGCCGAGAGGCGACCAGCCAGGTAAGCCTTTTGAGCAGTTCGTAATTTGTAAATGTCTCTACTGCTTTCTTTAAGGTTGCCTCTATCTTCCTCTTTCAGGTCGTTCTGTCCGGGAGGCGTGCAGATTCGAGGAAGCTGTTCTCAGTAGCTGCAAGTGTTTAAAGATGAAGACTGCAGGTGAGATGCTGCTGCTAATGATGCTCCTTTTTGTCTCCTTGCAGGTTCTGCTTCTCTGAGGTTCCAGGGAATAGCTGGACACGGTGAGCGTCACGTTGCAAGCTGCAAAGTAACGCGAAGCGTGTTGTCTTGCTCGGGTGTGGTTTAAATAGCCCCAATAAAATAGTCCAGGAAAAGTAGTCCCTAGGCTACCACACCCAAAACACTAGACCGCATAGCTTGGTTTTTACGAACCAAGCTATGTGGATGTCTCCATGTTGGCTGACAATAATAAAGTAGTTCCCAAGCACATTGTTTATTCATGGCGTATGAGCCTGGCGCCATAGGACTGGCCCCATGAGGGCTTTTGAAGAGGATGCCAGGCTCTAGAGGCCCGAGTCCTGACTCCACCTGGCCAATGGGTTTGCCAGAGGGGGTTTTGGGCGAGGGTCATGACAGCAACGAATCACTGAACACAAATCCAATATACGTACAAGTAACCAAAAATTCCCATTATCCAGACATTTTTTGACAATGAGAGATACGATATCACAATCAAGGTATGTTGTCCTTGAATTGATCTGTACCCCAAAACAAGGGAGCAACCTGAATTAGTTAATGTCCAAGAGAGAGATGTTATGGATTTATAAATTGGATTCACTTGACCCGACAGCAATGAATGAAGAATTCACTCTTGCTTCATTTTTATGAATAGACAGATAATCTGACCTAAATACTGTGATGTTTACCATTGGATTAAGATGTGATTACAACAGTTTGAATTGATCAAGCACCTTGGCCTGAATAGAAGTATGAATAACCATTTGAATTTTCATTGAATTATGTAATAGCTATTTCATAATCCGTGATTAGTGATAAACAGCTGCTTATAGATTATACTTAAAAATATGGTACTTTGGAGAATGAGACTTGAATGATTATACAAATGTATTATTATGATTTATTTCTTATAATGTGCAATCCGCCAATAGGCCTCCGTGCGCAAAAAAAACAACCATACAAACAAAAAAATAAAACAAAGATTATAAAGCAGAACAGTTTACAATCAATTTCAGGTCAGAAACCTGACCTTCCTCTCCCGGGACCAATTACAATTAGCTAAAAATCTGGGAAGATTAGCATGACCACATCTAATGATTATGCAGTCCCTGTTGGCTTGAGAACACCAGCCATCAATCTTCGTTTGCCACAGAAACGTAAGGTCAGAGCTTCTAATTATCCCAGGTCCAGTTCTTAGTCACAGCCAGGCCAATACCTTGTTTTTAAGAGCATCCCTGGGTTTAGACCCCAATGCCGGCGTAACATTAGTGATGATGATGTTTCTTTGATCCAGGATCAAGTCTCTCAGGGACTTATCCACAATAACTGGTATCTGTAGTGTAGTCAAGCGTAAATCCCTAAGAGTTAGAACAAGGTTTAGAGGAAGTACAAGGATCAGATAAAGAGGGACCTGTATCTGATGCCACATCATGGATCAAAGGCTGAACGTGAGCTTGCCCATCAATGGCACCTGGTAAGGAACGACGAATAATATCCTGCTGAGGGCTAATGTTCGCGTCCTCTGCAACCATCAGAGAATCTATGTGACATGAGTTATCCACCATAACGGGACACACTAATGTTGCAACTTTCTTTATTAGGCCAGCCATAGCCAGAAATCATGGTTATTTCAACACTGAAAGAGATCAGCAGCAATTGCCTCTTTTGCAAGTTGCCATTGGGCAGGACTACAAAAATCCATTTGAGTAGATTGCTCGCCTTTTAAATCCACTGCGTCCATACATGGTAAAATAGCTGTCACCCTATTGTTACAATCAATATGTGTAGACGGTCCTGAAATGTCCATTTGTAATATAGCAGCAGGCTCTTTTTTTTCCAGAGTCGTACTGTAAACCCATAGATTCTAGTGGGGGTACACAAGCAACGGCATTCAGCTGCACACTAACCTCGTCCTCACTAGTGTGATTAGGATGTTCCTGCTGTAGGAAATCTTCGACAGTAGCATCTCCATTGTCATCCTCAGAGAGACTAATTTTAATCTCTTGGAGACGTCTCCTTCGGGCACTGGCAGCCACCGCATCCGAAATGTGATTCCTGTGAGGCAATAACATTTCAACTGTGATGCCCTGTTACCATCACAAAGTAGTATAATTACAGGATGTGAACTCCACAGGCCTCTTATCCGGCTCACAAATATCAATCGCAGCTTGCAAGCAAAGAGGGCAAGAGCGCCACTAGTTGGAGTGTGGCGCCAGCTACTTAGTAAAATATAGATGGCCAGCCCTTTGATGGATTCCAAGGGTGAATATAGAACTTTCTTCCATGCAGAAAGCAAAAACAGGTAGTCGGGCAAATCTCCAAAAATAAGTAAGCACCCGGTTCGTGGGGCAGAAAGCAGGAACTCGGGCTCAAAAGAACAAAGAAGGTCAGGTGGGAGAGCATGAGGTGAGTCAAGGAGGAAAATACAGCGCAAGAGACTCCCCAGTCACTTACTCCGCAAACTCAAAAGAACAACACGCTCAAAAGGAGCCATAATGCCACACATACAACTTTCAAACAGTGTTTTTAGGGGAACTGAACTTCGAGGTGCACAGCACAGCAACACACCAGGTTGGAGGTGGAAGGCGTCATCCTCGCAGGCAGCGTTCTGAGAAATGATGAGAGGAAAAAGACCTAGGAAAGTGGGCAGTGTTCTAACAGAGTTCTGACACAGCAGCGCAAGCCGTCAACCGTACCCAGAAGGGCTGCTTCCGACAGTTGCACGTGCTCTATTGAAGTGATAATATGTTGATATTTCAATGTTGAATATATGTAACATTATATATATCATCTACAGTTAATCAAGATGCTAAGACCTCTGAAGGCCAGATCTGAATATTCATAGGATCATATTTGTAGTAATCCAACACAGGGTTGTATACGAATTGTTCGAACTACAATTGTTCGAATTACAATTGACGTTTGCACAAGGTCAATTGTTACATATATGCGGGGGAAACCCCCCGCAACCCCCCATTATTTATATATATATATATATATATATATATATATATATATATATTTCTGAGGCTTGTGGAATCTACTTAGATCACATGCTGTGCATAGGCCGACATCTAGTGGAAGCTGCAGAGTATTAGTTTGTTTTTCGAAACTCGAAAATGGGCGTCGACACAGGCGTGCCAGTAATACTATCCCTAGTGTGACGTCCACTGTACCCAAGATCCCTCACGCGTCTAGGATCCTCAGATTGTTTTTTTCCGCCATACTGGTCGGAAGCATCTTGCGGAGTCCCCAGGCCTTAGCCATACTTTTGCTAATAATTTAAATTTATAATTCTTTATTGACATCCTTCCCCACCCCAACGTCGACACTCGACGACGGCTGGAGAAGACATCGACCGTCGGCTGCCGCACGACGGATCTGGGCCTCGGAAGGCCGCTGGCCTCCGCCCTGGCCTGGTAGGCCGCTGGCCTCGGCCCTGCAAGTAGGGAGAGTGGGGGGTGGTACATACTCTTCACTCTTGGTATATAGGTACACCTTATCTTATATATTTCATACACTTACCAGCCCGCTGCCTTTAGGTGCGTATGGAGGGTAGCCCTTTCCAATTCTGCCCCAAGTGCAACCGCAAATACCCTTGGGTCGACAGGCACACCTCGGCAATCTCTGCTTGCCGAGGGACCATCCCGAAGCGAACTGCAGAGCGTGTAGTAGGTTTAAACCTAAGACACTTAAGGACCGTTCGACTAAGCGTTGTGCCCACCACGCCAGGCAGGCGGCCATGGCAGCGGAGGGCGCCTTCAGCGATGGCAGCGACGCCGTACTTTCAGACGGCGAGGGCATTACGGCGTCGAAAGACAGCCGAGCGCAGGTCCCCGACCTCGGAAGGTCGTCCGGCAGGGCGGCTATGGGGAAGACCCCCGGCGACGCAAGCGCTACACACCCTACACACACTAAGCACACTAAGTCCAACCGAACCTCGACGACGTCGACTTCTCGAAAGAGGCACAGATAGAACGGTCCGACTCGGTGTCCTCTGGGCGCTCTCGATCGAGATCGCCTCATGACGCAAGGAAATCATCCACTCTTTCCAAGAGTGCCTCGCTCCCTAGACTAACGGAAGTTCGATCGTCGGAGGACGAAGACGACTTCCACCCCCAGGCCGCGCTCCAAGAGGCGGAGCCCGCAATTAACACCAGCGAGGCCCCACGCTCGAAAAACACAAATACCTCTCCCGATCCTTGACGCCAGGCGTCGAAAGTCTCCGGGGCCTCCAAGGGACAGGGAAAACATTTTTCCACGCACGGGGAGGGGGGGAAACAGCGGAAAGCACATTCTTCCACTCCTGTACAACCATCCTTCCCCCCTAAGCAGACAGACAAATACAAGTCTACTGAGAGATCAACATCCAGCAAGGGTACCCTTGATAAGTCCCCTAAATTGCCTACTAAAGTCATCCCCTGTTCCAAAGAATGGTCCAGTGAAGACATAGACAGAGTCATGTCAAGGATGTCGTCCTTGGCTGATTTCTACGACAAGAATCCAGAGCATTTCCTCTCGTATGACCCTCAGGGGGCCACACCCTCAGGTTCCACTGATCCTATCCCCCTAAGTAAAAAGGCCCGGTTCGAAAGACCTGAACCCTTCGAGGTGCAGCCTTACTCTACTCCATTCCCTGAGGGGGACCAGGAGTTTGAAATTATGGAGGAACAAACCGGGACGGAATACTATGCGGATGATGAGGATCAGGAGGAGGGAGAAGATGAGCAGGAAATTTACAGAGTAGATTCCCCGGTAGAGAACGAAGCCCCAGTTACCGACTCGCCAGTCAATAACCAGCCCCTCCTTAATGAGGTTCTCGCTCGCGCGGCAGAACATTTTCACATCGACACCCACGGTGTACAGGAGGAAAGGGACTTCGCAGAAGAGTTGGTGGGAGAGAGGAGGCCGGTCGCTCAGACCATCCCTATCCTTAAATCCATCCAACGAAGAATAGATCCGTCCCTGGTGAACCCAAACCTCACCAGAGCAGTCAACCCCAGGGTCGAAAAGCTTTTCCGGGCAGCCCATTCTGACCCTCTCTATATAAGAGGACATCTTAAACCAGACTCCCTAGTTGTTACCAACACTCGGAAGAGGGCTGGAACACCCTTATCTTCATCTGAAGCTCCTCCCGACAAGGAGAGCAAGAAACTTTACGGGTTTGGCAGGAAGGTAGCCTCAACGAAGATTGATAGCAGAAGGTACTGTTATCAAAAGACATGCGTGGTTACGGCAGTCGGGATTCAAAACAGAAACTCAGGCTTCATTAATAGACAAGCCGGTGGAACCCGATCTATTGTTTGGGAAAGCGGTCGAAGACGCACTGAAAAACGCCAAGGACGAATACGAGACACTGAAATCCCTTGGCCAACTAACCAACAAACCCCCTAACCAGAGGGGGAACAGTAATTTTCGTCGCCCACGCGGCCAAAATTCACAAAGAGGCAACTATGCCCAGGGACAGGGTAGACAGTGGAACAACAGCCAGCAGTCTACCCAAAGTTACGGCAGGGGTAACAAAAGAGGGCGTGGAAGAGGCAGAGGCAGCCCCAACAAGGGAGGTGGCACGCCTCCACCAAAGCAGTGACGCTCAGTTCAGGGTCCCTTCTCACGCAACCCCAGTAGGGGGACGCATTTCCAACTTCACCCAGGCTTGAGAAGGGATCACCTCAGACAGATGGGTGCTGTCAACAGTGTCCACAGGATATTGTATAGAATTACTGCAGCGTCCCAGGAACCATCCTCCACGACAAAGAGGACACTCCTTAGAAAATCAGAAGATCCTTCTCGAGGAGATTGCCATTCTGCTAGAAAAGGACACGATAGAACTCGTCCCAGGACACCAGGTAAACAAGGGTATCTATTCAACTTACTTCCTTGTGCCAAAGAAAGATTTGACAATGCGCCCAGTACTGGACTTACGGCCTGCCAACAAGTATGTCAAGCCCCAAAAATTCCGTATGACCACGCTACAAGAGGTAATCCCCCTCCTAAAAAAGGGGGATTACATGGCAACCTTGGATATGAAAGATGCTTATTTTCATATTTCCATGCTCCCGGCGCACAGAAAGTACTTGCGCTTCAAGGTGGACAGTCGCCATTACCAATTCAAGGTACTGCCCTTCGGGATAGCTTCAGCACCAAGGGTATTCACCAAGGTACTGGCGGTGGCAGCTGCACACCTACGCAGGGAGGCAATCCCAGTGTACCCTTATCTGGACGACTGGCTCATAACGGGGGAAACCCCAGGAATTTGCAGGACAAACATTCAAAGGACTATCGACCTCCACCACGAATTAGGCTTCTCAATCAACGAGAAGAAGTCAAGCCTAGTGCCAAGCACCTCAAAGCAGTTCCTAGGAGCAATCCTAGATACTCAGAAAGGGTTGACCTTCCCTTCGGAAGAGAGAATTCGGAATTTACTACTGCAAATTCCACATTATCAGTCCGGTCAACAAATAACGGTACGCAAAGCAATGCGGTTACTGGGCATGATGGCGTCATGCATTTACCTGGTCCCCCACGCGCGACTGCGCATGCGTCCTATGCAGGAATGGTTGGCGAAACAGTGGTCTCAGGCAAGTGGTCAGTGGGACGATCTAGTGGTCGTTTCGCCAACACTTGTACAGAGCCTACACTGGTGGACAAGAGAGAATCTCGCAAGGGGAAAACCCTTTTACGATCCCGAAGTACAGGCAGTGGTGACTACAGATGCATGCCTGACTGGGTGGGGAGCTCACCATCTCCACCACACAGCTCAGGGTCTCTGGTCTCACTCAGTAGCCAAGAACCACATCAACCTGCTAGAGCTTCTGGCAGTATTCAGAGCGCTTCGGGCGTTCGAGCCCCATCTAATAAACTTGTCGGTGCAGATCCGGACGGACAGCACGACAGCCATGTTCTATCTGAACAAGCAAGGAGGGACTCGTTCGCCAAATCTGTCCAAGCTTGCCCAGAAAATCTGGATATGGGCACTCAGACAGAACATCTTCCTGTCATCGCAACATGTTCCAGGGGAGCTCAATTCCCTAGCGGATGCTCTAAGCAGAGACTCCCTCCCAGAAGAACACGAATGGGTCCTTCACAGAGAGATCGTAGAAGATCTCTTCTCTCAGTGGGGTTTCCCCACTATAGACTTATTCGCCACCAGCGAAAACAAACAATGCCCAGGATTTGCATCCAGGTTCCCCCAGCCAGACTCCCAAGGGAACGCCCTGTGGATGAACTGGTCAGGGATGTTTGCGTACGCTTTTCCACCAACTCCTCTCATCAGGAAGGTAGTGTACAAGATGAACAAGGAATCGATGACGCTCATCCTAGTTGCTCCCATGTGGGCGAGACAACCATGGTTTCCACACCTACGCAGGATGGCGGTGTGCGAGCCCATCAAACTTCCAGCCTGGTACAACCTACTGTCCCAGCAACAAGGTCAAACAGTGCACCAGCAACCCAACTCAATGAACCTGGCAGCATGGCTCCTGAGGTCATAGAGTTTGGACATCTCAATTTACCACAGAGGTGTATGGACATACTAAAAGAATCCAGGAAACCAAACACAAGGCACTGTTACTTTGACAAGTGGATGAGATTTGTTATTTGGTGCCAGAATAAACAAATCAACCCGGTTGATTGCACTCATTCCAACATTGTGACATACATGCTCCACCTGCTGGATGCAGGATTGGTTTTTAACTCTCTGAAAGTACACCTGGCTGCCCTCTCTGCTTACACCACATCCCATAACAAGGTGTCGTGGTGGAAAGTACCAGTAGTTAAAGCCTTCATGGAAGGAGTAAAGAGACTTCACCCCCCTATTTCTAACCCACCGCCAGGATGGGACCTTAATGTGGTGCTAGCTAAACTCATGGGGCCCCCTTTCGAACCCATGCATAAAAGTAGTCTCAAACACCTGACTTTTAAAACTGCCTTCTTAGTAGCCATTACCTCTATAAGAAGGGTCAGTGAAATTCAGGCTCTGTCAGTGCAGGATCCTTTCTTTACTGTCCACAAAGACAAACTGGTTTTACGCACACACCCTAGGTTCTCACCTAAATTTATATCTAAATTCCATGTAAACCAGTCCATCGAGCTTCCGGCTTTCTTCCAGAACCTGCAAAGCTCGGCTGAGGTGAAACTACACACCCTAGATGTGCGTAGGGCGGTCCTCTACTATGTAAATAAAACCAGACCGCTAAGGAAAACAGATCAACTTTTTGTCTCCGTAGCTACAGGCAGAGAGGGAGATCGCGTCTCTAAAGGCGCTATCTCGAAGTGGATTATCAACTGTATACAGCTGTGTTACTCTCTTTCTGAAAAGACTCTGCCTTTTACGCCAAGAGCCCACTCTACTAGAGGCATTGGGGCCACTCTGGCTTTCATTGCAAATGTTCCCCTCGACACCATTTGCAAAGCAGCTACTTGGAGCTCTATTCACACTTTTACTCAGCATTACTGCATTGACACTCATTCCAAGACAGATACACAAGTGGGACAAGCGGTTCTGAGACACCTGTTTGCTCATGACTCTTCTCACATCCCACCTCCTTCTTCTGGTACTGCTCGCTAATCTATGCACAGCATGTGATCTAAGCAGATTCCACAAGCCTCAGAAGGGATACATTACTCACCGTAATCGTATTTCTGATGCTTGTATCTGCTTAGATTCACATGCGACCCACCCTTCCTCCCCTCCGAGAGAAGGCGCATGATTGCTTGTAGTCTTAGCTTTCTGTCTATCTGCTTGGATTATCTGTACTCGCGCTACTCCTCATGCTTCCTCATGTCAGAAAAAATACAATCTGAGGATCCTAGACGCGTGAGGGATCTTGGGTACAGTGGACGTCACACTAGGGATAGTATTACTGGCACGCCTGTGTCGACGCCCATTTTCGAGTTTCGAAAAACAAACTGTAATACTCTGCAGCTTCCACTAGATGTCGGCCTATGCACAGCATGTGAATCTAAGCAGATACAAGCATCAGAAATACGATTACGGTGAGTAATGTATCCCATATATATATATATATATATATTCAGTGAAACAACTTTGTTAAAGGGACGTTATGGTTAAGTTGCGCTACTAAAAACCTATGAAATTCAGTGAAAAAACTTTGTCAAAGGGACATTATGGTTCCAAGTGAAACCGAAAAACCCTTGAAATTCGCCATTTATGGTAAGCTAAGCAACCATAACTCGCGCCACCACCGTGCACTGCTAAGACTAACACCCAGGACATCAAAGATGACATCACAAATGTCATTGATGACATCACTGATGACATCACATGTGTATGTACTTTTCATGAAATATGTGTACAAGGGATTCTTATTATAATGTTGCGAAACAAGTGTCAAGGATCATTGCAATAAATATCATACCCTAATTAGTGCATTGAACGATGCATTGATATAAATAGCATTCTATTATGGGGTTCTATCTAGTATACTAAGCTACTCATACAGAAACATAACATTGTGTGCAGCGTACAAGATGAAGGTATAATATTCGTAATGTTAATATGTTGAATAATGAAATAATTGTTTTCATAATAGTTTTTGTGTACTGTGAAATATGTAATACGTAGCTAATAAAACACATGTATTACATAATTGCATTACTATAGACAAAACACAAAGACACAAGAACACATACCAATATGGGTATATACAGGGAAAGTGAAGTTAGCAAAAAAGCACAAGTAGTAGCAGAAACAATTCATAACCTAACTGATTATTTTCATGCAGATAAATGATTGCTCTGTTTCAAAGCTGCTATTTACCCTATGTATATGTATCACTTGATGTGATTGGACCCACAGGGAAAGTGCTCATAAGTCTATTGATTATCTTTATGCACAAAAAGGATTGCTGTCTTTCAAGCTTGTGTCTTCCCGTATGTATATGTTTCAAATGATGTGACTGGACTCTAAGGGAATTACTGTAAGAACCTACTTGAAGGATACGTCTACAAATAAAATAACATTTTTAGTTTCTGACTGTTACTGAAGAAAACCATGTGGCCTAGATATGTCAGCAAAAGGAAAAAGAGTGAGCCAGACATGTGATGTCATCAGTGATGTCATCAATGATATTTGTGATGTCATCTTTGATGTCCTGGGTGTTAGTTTTAGCAGTGCACGGTGGTGGCGCGAGTTATGGTTGCTTAGCTTACCATAACTGGCGAATTTCAAGGGTTTTTCGGTTTTACTTGGAACCATAACGTCCCTTTGACAAAGTTTTTTCACTGAATTTCATAGTTTTTTAGTAGCGCAACTTAACCATAACGTCCCTTTAACAAAGTTTTTTCATTGAATTTCATAGGTTTTTATTAGTGCAACTTAACCATAACGTCCCTGTAACATTTTTTTTTTTACTAAATTTTAAAGGTTTTTATTAGTGCAACGTCACCATAACATCCTTTTCAATAGATGAAGACCACTAACATCTTATGTCCTCAAAGTGGGAACGCCGGGTGTAGGAAGGAAAATCTTTTACCAAGATGGCCACCATGGAAATGGAAGGCGGGGTGTATAAAGAACACAACAGGCATGAGCGGGGTGTGGGGGGGAACATGTGAGACACATGGGCATGAGCGGGGGGTGAGAGGGAACAGGGTACAAACGGGGCATGAGCAGGGGGTGGGGGGGAAGGAAGGAGACACGGGGCATGAGCGGTGGTGGGGGGAACACGAGAGAGACACGGGGCATGAGCAGCGGGTGGGGAGGAACATGAGGGAGACACGGGGTATGAGCGGGGGGTGGGGAGGAACACGAGGGAGACACGGGGCATGAGCGGGGGGGTACAGGGCACACACGGGACATGAGCGGGGGTGGGGGGGAAAGGAGAGAGAGAGGGACAAGGGGCATGAGCGGAGGGTGGGGGGAACACGAGGGAGACACGGGGCATGAGCGGAGGGGGTGGGGGGTAACACGAGGGAAACACGGGGCATGAGCGGGGGTGGGGGGAACACGAGGGAGACACGGGGCATGAGCGGGGGGTGGGGGGCAACAGGAGACAGACACGGGGCATGAGCCGGGGGTGGGGGGCAACAGGAGACAGACACGGGGCATGAGCGGGGGTTGGGGGGCAACAGGAGACAGACGGGGCATGAGCGGGGGTGGGGGGGAACAGGAAACAGACACGGGGCATGAGCGGGGAGTGGGGGGGCAACAGGAGAGACACGGGGCATGAGCGGGGGGTGGGGGGAACAACAGCCACGGGGCATGAGCGGGGGGTGGGGAGAACAGACACGGGGCATGAGCGGGGGCGTGGGGGGGAACAGGAGACAGACACGGGGCATGAGCGGGGGGTGGGGCGAACAGGACACAGACACGGGGCATGAGCGGGGGTGGGGAGAACAGGAGACAGACACGGGGCATGAGCGGGGGGCGTGGGGGGCAACAGGAGACAAACACGGCACATAAGGGGAACAGGAGACAGACACGGGGCATGAGCGGGGGGTGGGGAGAACAGGAGACAGACACGGGGCATGAGCGGGGGGAACAGAAGACAGACACGGGGCATGAGCAGGGGGTGGGGGAAGGGGAGAGAGACGCACGGGGCATGAGCTGGGGTGGGGGGAGGGAGAGAGACACAGGGCATGAGCAGGGGGTGGGCGGGAGCGAGAGAGACACACAGGGCATGATCGGTGGTGGGGGGAGGGAGAGACACACACGGGGCATGAGCGGGGGGTGGGGGGAAGGGGAGAGAGACACACGGGGCATGAGCGGGGGGTGGGGGGAGGGAGAGAGACAAACGGGGCATGAGCGGGAGGGGGAGAGACACACGGGACATGAGCAGGGGTGGGCGGGAGGGGGAGAGACACACGGGGCAAGAGAAGGGGTGGGCGGGAGGGGGCAAGACACGGGGCAAGAGTGGGGTGAGCGGGAGGGGGAAAGAGACACGGGGCAAGAGCGGGGGTGGGCGGGAGGGGGAAAGAGACACGGGGCAAGAGCAGGGGTGGGCGGGAGGGGGAAAGACACACAGGGCAAGAGCGGGTGTGGGGGGTAGGGAGAGAGACACACGGGGCAAGAGCGGCGGTGGGGGGTAGGGAGAGAGACACGAGGCAAGAGCGGGGGGTGGGGGGGTAGGGAGAGAGACACACGAGGCATGAGCAGGGGGTGGGGGGGTAGGGGGAGAGACACACGAGGCATGAGCAGGGGGTGGGGGGAAGGGGAGAGAGACACACGGGGCATGAGCGGGGGGTGTGCGGGAGGGGGAGAGACACACGGGGCATGAGCGGGGGTGGGCGGGAGGGGGAGAGACACACGGGGCATGAGTGGGGGTGGGGGGGGGAGAGACACACTGGGCATGAGAGGGGGGTGGGGGAAGGGGAGAGAGACACACAGGGCATGAGCGGGGGTTGCGGGGAAGGGGATAGAGACACACGGGGCATGAGCGGGGGTGGGGGGAGGGACAGAGATACACGGGGCATGAGCGGGGGGCGGCGGGTGGGGAGAGACACACGGGACATGAGCGGGGGGTGGGCGGGAGGGGAGAGACACGGGACATGAGTGGGGGGTGGGCGGGAGAGGAGAGACACGGACATGAGCGGGGGATGGGAGAGACACACGGGGGGTGGGAGAGACACAGGGGGCATGAGCGGGGGGTGGGCGGGTGGGAGAGACGAGCGGGGCACGAGCGGGGCATGAGCGGGGGGTGGGCAGGAGGAAGAAAGACACACGGACATGAGCGGGGGGTGGGCGGGAGGGAGAAAGACACACGCCGTTCGTGTGCAGGCGGCAGATCCCGCTCCTCGGCCCTCCGCTGGCCACCGTGTGCCGATGGCGTGAGCGGGGGGCTGGAGGAAAAGGGAAGACACAGAGCATGAGTGGGGGTGACAAGAAGGACACACGGGGCATGAGTCGGGGGGTGGGAGGAACAGGAGACAGACACGGGCATGAGCGGGGGTGGGGGACTTACTGTGCAGGCGGGATACAAAGCCTCTCTTGC
Organism: Ambystoma mexicanum; assembly: GCF_040938575.1. Classification (NCBI taxonomy): domain Eukaryota; kingdom Metazoa; phylum Chordata; class Amphibia; order Caudata; family Ambystomatidae; genus Ambystoma; species Ambystoma mexicanum. The sequence goes on along the minus strand of NC_090926.1, from coordinate 691,931,722 downwards.
GAGGAACAAAGATGGCGGGCGTCTCTGAAGCCAGACGCACTGCACGCTTTCACCGCATCCAATGAGAGAGCATGTCAGATGTCCGCGGACATCACGCAAGCTGCTTGCCCAATCACCGTCCTGTCCGTGGAGCGAACAAGGAAGTGTGTCCGCGAAGCAAACACAGATATCACTAATTTTTTTCACTTACATGTTTGTCATTTTCTTAAAAACTACTGGACGGATTTACACCAAATAAAGCAAAGCACGCTTTCGGGACCAAGCCGCCGCCGCCCCTGCCACAAATTTGGTGTAAATCCGTCCAGCGGTTTGGGCTGTAGGCGTGAGCAAAATTTTTTTCCCATTATGTCTATGGGAAAAAAAAAAGTTTTGGGACCCCCCCTATATCTTTGCCCCCCCTGGACGAATCCTCACCAAACTTTGCAAAATTCAGAGTGACCCAAATACTTTTTTTGCAAAGTTTGGTGAGGATTCGTCCAGGGAGAGCAAAGTTATAAGCCGTCCAAAAAGTGCTCTTCCTATGGAAACAGCAACTTAACCATAACTACATGGCCACTACCGTATATATATATACGGTCAATTGTGCAAAGGTCAATTCGGACCCTCGACTTTCGATCAATTAGGTAATTCGAACAATTGTGTTCGAACAATTTGGGTAATACCGTTGTAGCAAGATGATCTGCAGATCCCGGATGGACACATCCGTTGAATAATAATAGATTGAATGTGGTACCTCAATTTTCATTTAACTCAGGTGGACTAAATGCTTATCCACTAAGTACTCATGATACTTTAGATTTCCAATTTCCTGATATATACAAAGTGGCATTCATGCAATTGCTTCACTATATGGACATAATTTGATTGCATATCATATCAATCTAGATGTTCTTGTAAGCATGTAATGAAGATAAGCCAAGTTTACAGCACATGGAGTCTTGATTCTATTAAAGACTTTGATGCAAGTATTATGCTACAACTTCTTTAGTCTTAACCCTTCAGCATTTTTAACAAAAAAAAAACTTTATATTTCTTTTTTGTTTTCTGTTTTTAGGAACTACAGTCCCAAACAGCTTTTCTGTAATCCTGTAGTTCCTTTTACCACTTGCTGCCTAGGTCCATTCCTCTTCTTTGGGTGCTCTGCACTGATCCCTGCACACTACGTCTCCTGTAGACCACTCAAAAGTCAACTCCGGCCCTGAGAGAACACCTTGGGTCCAACTGTTCAACAGAAACTTGATCCTCGCCACGTGTAACATGGACTATTGTTCCATCCTTCCAGTAGGTATAAATCATCCTTTCTTCTGGTCATCCACTGCTTGAACAGAAAGGCAAAGCCAGGGAGGAAGTGTGCACTCAGTTGCCATACACAAAAAGAAACAATATTGCTTGTAAATCACATCACAGTGCATACGCTGGGCAGGAAATAATGCTTGCATCCATGTCTTTAACAGAATCATGACTCCTTGTGCTGTAAGCTTGGGTAATCTTCATTCTATGTCAAGACCGGAGGAAAGCATTATGCTTGTTGAAAGCTCTGTATTACAGTCGCGCCACTGATGTTACTGGCTTGAAATAGAATCTCTTAAACTGTCGTCCATCCAATCTGCTGCAGGGAGGATGTCTGTCAGCACTTCCCCCTGCGGTGTATGCTTTAGATGCCGTCACACCCCTGACCGAGTGCGCCCCGAAAACTGGACAAATCAATAACCGCTTGCTGCATGACCCTAGCACTCATCTTGTATTGTGGGTGATGCCACCGCTTTAAATGTTTTCCTATGCGCTATGAGCAATTGGATCACTCCCGAAGGCCTAACCTCGGCCGTCTTGAGGTCGTGCTCGCAAATGCTTGCTGCTCTGCACAGGTGAGGCTGTCCTGGCAGGTAAGGATACGAAATTGAAGTAGAATTAGTCTTAGTGCTCTTGGCCAATTTAAAGGTAACCCCATCCGGACCATAATATGTTTCCATCTATCCCCAATGCCTTGACATCAGAGACCCTCCTGCATGAGACTAGATACAGAAGCATCTCCAGTTTAACTGATAGCTGCGTGATTGACAGGTATCTGTTCACGGGCCAGTTCACCAAGAATTGTAATACTACATTCATGTCCCATAGATATGCATTACTTTGGGAGCGTGGGAGCTTGGACTTCCGCTCCCTTCATGAGCGGTACTATGGCTGGGTGATCACCCACTGGCGCGCCGCTGATTGCTGTGTGCCACGCCGATATTGCTGACCTATACACACCTTGTGTTTCGAAAGCTCTCCACCTTCCAGTAGAGAGGCTATGAAATTGAGTATAGATACTACAGGGGCAGAAATGGGATGTAGACCTCGTCCCCTAGACCAGTCCTCCCACTTTTGTTGCTTGACCTGTCAGCAGCGTTTGATTTGGTTAACCATCAAACACTCTGTCAACACCTGAAATCTGCAGCCCACTTCTCAGATGCAGCCACGACATGGATCGGCTCCTTCCTGGCGAACAGAACCATGAGGGTCTTCTCTCCCACAGATTCCGCCGAGCCGGCTCCAGTACCTTGTGGTGTCCTGCAAGGCTCCTGCGTGTCCCAGACACTTTATAACATATTCACGAAACCCCTCTTCGATATCCTAGACTATCTGGGTGTTACGTATACCAACTATGCGGACGACACCCAGATACTCTTTCCTATCATGGGTGACTACGGAATAGACAGCACAACCCTCAACGAAATCTACTCCGTCATACAAGCATGGATGGCACACCATGGCCTGTGTCTCAATGACGATAAAACTGAGTTGATCATCCTGGGCACTCATGCCAAACTTAAAAATCTCAATCCTTTATTCAAAGCCTTTACCATAGATGGCAACCTCATTTCAGTCTCTAATAACACTAAAACTCTTGGTATTTACATCGATGCTACCTTATCCCTCTCTAAACAAACTAACGCAGTAGCGTCATCAGCTGCTTACACCTGCAAGCTTATTACTGCATGTAGACCATTCATATCCGCACCCAACTGTATCACTCTCGCGAGAGCTCTAGTCCTCTCCAAAATAGACTACTGCAACGCCCTTTACTTGGGCACCAGCTACAAAAATATCAATAAATTACAAGTAGTCCCAAACAATGCAATCAGAGCTGCCCTTAACATCCCCAAAAAAGCACACATATCTGAGACCAGACGTAACCTACATTGGCTCCCAGTCAAGCATAGAATATCCCTGAAAACGCTTGCCCTCACACACAAAGTTAGGGCTAACCTTGCTCCAGCATACCTCACTAACCATTTCACACCACACTCCGCCTCGAGACCTCTTAGAGCAGCCCAAACTAACACCTTATCCATTCCGAGATTTAAACTCCACAACTCGGGTGGAGCTAGCTTCCCGGTACAAGCATCTAAACTATGGAACACCATCCCCCCACATCTACGTGCAGAACCTTCATTTAACCGATTCAAACATAGCACGAAGTGTTGGCTCCATAACATGGACTCTTGACAGCTTAAACCTTAACCTATTGGACATGGCCAATCACTTGGTATATGCACTTGCTTACTATGCCAGCTCCTACCTGTAACTATTGTGGAACTTGGCTTACTGTATTGTTGTGATTGCACATTTATGTAACTGTAACCTTCCTGTAATTGTAACTGTAACGTAACTCATTTAATTGCTCCTTTGTAACTAGCTCCTCATTTACGCGCCCTTATGCCCCCGGGCCTGGCTGCGCTTTATAAATAAACTAAATACAAAAATACAAATACTTGCTCCACGCAGAGTCATAGCTCCTGCGGGTGGAGGGCGCCCACAAATCTATGTAAGCGGGGATGCTTGGCTCAAAATGCCAGGTATCACCCATCTTCTCCCGACACCAGCGGGGGCGCCCCTCACTATCAGAGGATGACACGTCTCAGCTGGATCCATGAGCAGGTTTCACCTTTGAGGTAGGATCCACAGGAAATCCGAGGAAAATTCCATCAGAACCGGAAACCAGGCTTGCGACTTCCACACTGGTACCATGACTACTACTTCCGCACTTTATCTGCTAACCTTTGCTAGAACTCTGCTCAGCATCACGAATGAAGGGAATGCGTACTGCAGGGCTCTGCTCCATTCTTGCAGGAACACGTCTGTCCCTAGGCTGCTCGGATCTAGTCTCTAGCTGAAGAAATTGCAAGTTTGTGCATTGAGTCTGGATGCAAAAAGGTCTATGTGTATCGGACCCCATAACTAGTTAAACCATTGGAAAGCTCCCCTGTCGAGCTTCCAGTCACTGAAGTCCATCAGATAACAGGAATTCTAGTCCGCTACTACGTTGAGCACCCCTGGAAGGTGCTCTGCAGTGACTGATATCCCGATCTGCAGGTAGTAAAGTAATCCCAGAAGTCTTTCAAGATATTGTCAATTTTCAGGCGGATGCAGCAGTTCGCCTTGTCTTTCGTAAAAGCTTTGATTGCAAAAGACCCAGCTAATAGTTCTAGACAGTTTTTATGAAGATATAGTTCTTCCGGTGCCCATTTGCCTCCTGTCTCTATGGTGCTACACCTGGCCCCCCAGCCCTGCTCTCCAGTTGTCTGACTCTTTGATCAGATGTGGTCTGTCCCCGAACATGGTACGTCCGTTCCATGCCTCCATGTTTTGTAGCCAACACTGCAACTCTGTCCTCGACTCCTGATATAGTGTAATTGTCTGATATATGAGACCCTGCTGCAAATGCCTGATCTTTAGCCTATATAGTGTTCTGCAATGAAGAGGCCCAAGAAAGATGGCTTGAATAGAAGATGCTAGCAGCCCTAATATCCTTGCTAATATCAGAGGGAGATGACTGCCTTCCTGAGGCACGCTCTGATCTCCTTCTTGATATCTTTCATCTTCCTCGCTGGAAGTTCCAGGTGGCCTTTATGTCCACAATGAAACCCATGAAGTCCAGCCACCATATCCAATTTCTCCTGATTGATGTGGAATCCTAGAGACGTCAGGAGATCTTTCCCCATGGGGTCTGAGATTTGAGTGTTTCCCTGTTAGATGCTAGTAGCAGAATTTCATTGAGATGGATTATTATCCTGATGCCTTTCTCTCTGATGACTGCTGCCTCCGACCTCATCAGTTTCGTAAAAGCCCACAGGGCGGACAAGAGGCCAAATGGCAGCGTTCTGAATTGCCAGAGTTGTCCTGGGGATTTGAAACACAGGAATGATCAGTATTCCTCTGCTACCGGGATTGTCAGGTTCGTGTCTTTTGGGTCTATTCTGGCCAACCAGTCGTCCTTCTGGAGGATGTCCCTCAGGAGGTGATATCCTCCATCTTGAAGTACTTGTAGGCAACCCATCCGTTCAGATCCTTCAAGTTTATGACCGGGCTGACTTTCTCTTTCCTGTGCACCAGGAACATATTGCTTACGAATCTGGTACTGGGTCCGGATACTGTTCTATATCTGAATCAACTCGCTCTCCAGTAGCTCTCGTTCCGTCTGAGACATGTTAATGGCAGCTGGCCACAGCGCCTGTGTAGGCGTCTGTATGAACTCTAAGCGGAAACCCTGGACTGTCTGTAACGCTCATGCGTCACTGCATAGCTTGCGCCAGTTTAGCAAGAAATTAATTGTTCTTCCCGTACCGGTGGATAGCCAATGGGGTTTCCTCTCAAATGGTGTCGCTCCATGCACTCTTTTGGATCCTCTCCCTCTACGCCCTCTGAAGTTCCATCCTCTCACCGGAAATCCTGCTGACACGATTCTCAGTACTGGGCTCTGGCGCCTTGAGGTCTTGGGATGAAGAATATCGAATGGCCAACCGACCTCGATACCAACCGGTTCCGGCAAAAAACTCTGCCAGGGAAGATTCTTCTTGATAGAGGTCTGGGCCTTTTCTAATGAGGCGTATGCGCTTACAAACCTTCTCATCTCTTTGCCAAATGCTTCTCCAAACAGGAGTCCTTGTGCTGCTTCCCCTGCTTCGTAAGAGGCCAGATTGCTCAATTTAGAGTGGATTTTGAGGAGTAGGCCTCTGCGTCTCTACAAAGAAATTGCGCAATTAGCATTCCCTAGAAAACATAAAGCTCATTGAGCCCAGCTCACCAGGGTATCTGGGTTAACTGCCTCGCCTCTGTCCCTGGCAGGCTGTTCCAGGTCCATCATTTTTTTCTATTGGCTCTGTGATATCTGGCAGTTTCTCCTGGCAACTCTTCCAGGACCTATCCATCCCCTTTCTTAGGTCTTTTGACATCTTCGTAACAAAGGTTATCATTCGTGGATCCAAATCAGGGGTGTCGGTGACTTTGGCCACTAGGTCAGGCCGAGGACATTCCGCTCTCATGTGCATTCTGTTTTCCTTGTCCAAGTGCAGACCGCCTCTTCAGTCACTCTCGTGCCTGTGCTGCATCGCTCCGGCACGCTGGCACGGAGCATAGGCTCCCCCCGCACCCAAAGGAGGGGAACTTTTTCACTCTCAGTGAATGCCGCAGCTGCTGTGTGCTACCGAGCGGGCCCCCGGGCGTGCTGTAATACTAGCACGGGTCCCGCTCTGAGCTTCCAGCTAGCCGCCATGCTCTCTCCATAGTTAGATCCGCTCCCATGACATGACGGGCGATCGGGCGATTTTGTTGCGCTTGCCACACTCAGCAGTCACGTCTGTAAAGGAAAATAGCTTCTGCTGCAATCGGAACCTCTGCTTCCTGAGCCGCTAATATCTGAATACCATAGCCCCCATCTGGGTAAATCTAATCAACGAATGCCTAACACGTGATCTACAGCTGAACGCGTACACATGCACATTTCATATCCATATATTACAGCTCTGACTTGGGTCAAATTAACAAATCAATGCCAACTACGCGCTCTCCAGACGAGATGGAACTTATCTTGCTGAAGAGCAGCTAAAGAAGAGGAAGGGACCTAGGCAGAAAGTGACTTGAGGGTTCCGAGGACAGGAAGTGGTCAAAGAACTACAGTATTACAGAAGAACTGTTGGGAACTGTAGTTCTTAAAAAAGAAAAGAAAAGGAAAAAATAAGTTTTGGTTTTCAAAAGTTACATTGTTGAAACTGCTGGAGGGTTAAGATTAAAGAAGTTGAAATGTAAAAACCAAGAGAGAGAGGACTCTTTTTTGGGGGCCATTCAACAAACTGTTTAGTTAATGTTAGCATTGAAGGACTTATTGGTGGAAACTATTACGTGAGATGAGACGAGATTAATGCTTATTGTCTATTTGTTGTTTGTCCATGTTTGTCGAAGGTGTACTGTTTGTTATGTAAGGTGTGTCAGGTTATTATAGTAATAGTGTTGATAAGTTATAGTGGGTAGTATTAGGTGATATATATATATGGTTATAGTGTTAATAAATGTGTTGAGGTTATAATTGCTATGTACTCAAGATGTATCTGCTGCTTTGATGATTGTTTTGTTTCTTTGTTTATCCTGAAAAATCATAAGTAGAGTGTTGAAAAAAAAAAAGAAGTTGTAGTGTAATGCTCGCCGCCGCTCTTGACATAAAATGATGTAACATATTTTCCATCCCCATTCAAGGGATCACACCTTTGGTTCTTCATATGCTTGGTTTATTCACAATTAGCCACAGCATAATTATCTCTTTGAATTGGAGCGTCTGGAGCGCATTTCACATTGAGTTGTCCATAAATACAACCAGTAGCGAACTAAATTTTTGATGTCATCACTCTATCGTGTGAGCATGTCCATTCACCTTTAATTTAAGTTGGCCATCTTTGTTGGCAATAACGTGGCTTCTTTAGTAACGCAGAACGCTGTCTGACCAGTCGGAAGCCTGCTTTCGTGAGATTGTGAGACGAATAGCTCCATCTTCTTATTCAGACAAAAAGAGACACTGTCTGAGAATCCCATTATTCATTAGTAGGCATTTAAATGTATCAAAACAGACCAGCTACTTGTGGAACTATTTAACGATTGTGCATGTCACAATCTACTTCGCCAGTGAATGGTTAGTGGATTCACTCCTTATTTAGTTTATCTGATTGCATCTAATGCTCACAATGATACTTTTTGATTAAATGCACAGTACTAAAATTAGTAGAGGATTCTTATGGATCCACTTCCATTATAGATCTACACTGAACATTGCATTATGCCAATTTTTCCATTGAGTCCTTCTGGAATAGAAACAAAGTCAATAAATAATTGCCCAAACCATATCATCTTGGCAGAGGTAAGCTTCTAGGTTGATCCTTCAGGATGATAATTGTCAACATCCAGAATTAGCAAAATTAAACACATATTAAGCTACTTTTTTCTTTTAAATGTTTATCAATAGGCGTGGACACACTTAAGACATTTATTGATGGTGACTTCTTGAGATTTGACAAATTAGTCGTACTGACTGTATCCTTTACTTATTCCTTAGACTTATCGTGAACTTTGAAGTTATCTGCTATTTGAAATGTGGTCATCATGAAGGGATTTACCCAGAACGCGTTTTTACCCGAAACATTTATTAAAATATAAATATGTACAATGATTTGGTGGTACCATCTCATAATTATGTTCATGTAATGTTTAAAACACATTCATTGTTACTCTAATTTGTCTTTGGATTTGATCAGCATTAACGGTGTGCAGAGTACGGGAGTGTCCATCACTTAAGGACACTGGGCCTCATTCTGAGTGTGGCAGTCCGGAAACAAGGTTGTTTCTGGCCCGCCTCATTACGAGTCTGCCTGCCGAGACCGTTGCACCTGACTGGGTCAGACCTGCTGGGCGCAACGGCCCCTGCAGGCAAATTATTCACAGAAGCACCGGCACTGTTAGCAACAGTGCCCGTGCTTCGGTCTCCCCACTCCCATGGAGTCCTATGGGGAGTTACCTAATCTGCCGCCTGACACCGGCACCGGGAAGTCAGGTGGCGGATTCAGTGTTTCCGGGTCGGCGGCAACCCTCCGGTAGCACCGTTGGTTTACTGCCGAACTTGAAATGAGGCCCACTGTATTGATTTCTTGGGGGGGAAAGAGGCCATGCATGGATTACCGTGTCTTAAGTGCCAAGACCATCAGGAACCAGTATCCTCTCCTATGGACACCTTTTTTATCAAATCAAGTTAGTGAGTTAAAGAGCTATAGCAAGCTGAACCTTTCAGCAGTATATAACCACATAAGAATCCAGTCAGAGAATAAATGGAAGACGGAGTTCCGGCACCGAGTTCCCAGTCTGCCCCAGTCCCATTGTGTTTTGGTTTGAGGAGCTGCACGACGTGCCTTGGATTTTGTGTCCTTCCTTTGTGTCCACCATAAAAACTGCTTGTGGGCGCGGAGCGGAGTTCCGGCACCAAGTTTCCAGTCTGCCCCAGTCCGTCATAGGACGCGTTCATGGCCGACTGTCTCCCGAAAAAATCTGGTCCCCAGACACAACACAAAACGCTGCAACAGCGCCGGATGCTGAACCCCTGGACCGTCGCAAACAAGACAGAGCCCAGAAACAGCAAGGTAAGCAAACAGACTGTTATAGTTCATCTGGGGTTTTGAGCAAAATGATCGTTGACGCTATAGAACCTGCTGTAGCAGCTGTAGCTGCCACTGTGGAATTTGACTTACAAGCTGTCTTGTCCATATTGACACTCCCCGACATGCTGCCTACATTCAACAGCAACAGTATTAACGGTTCTCAGATGCCAAGTGGAATCCCAAGCGAGCCAACTAGGCAACAAACACCACCCCCTTTGGTGCCTCCACAAATTCCGATGCTATTGCTAAATAACCTGAAACCGATCTCTAAATTGATCTGTGAATACCGGGAGTCTATTTCCAGTCCTGTAACTCCTGATCTCTTCTATTCGCCATTTGATATCACTGACGCAGAGCTGATGACAGTTCCAAACACTGAACTTATTCTGAACGAAGCTTTGAACGAAGCCAAAAAAACAACTGTGAAACTCTTCAATGTTTCTTTGCCACAAACAGACACGAGCCTAAAGCTAAGTTTACCCTCAACGTGTAGCCCAGCGGAAAATCCTTCAGCAATGAAAACTGCGCCTTCATGACCTGACGGACCCAGTGTTCCAAAAAACAAACCTGATGGCAGGTCTGACGGTATTGTGTGTGGAAATGGTGTTTCAAGTGCCTCTGTGAACAGCTCTCATGCTTCTGTGAACAGTTCTCATGCAATTCAACTACATGGCGTCTTAAGTGTCCCTGTGAAAAGTTCTCATGTAATTCAACTTCATGCTGCTGAAGAGGGTCTGGAGCCAAATGAGACAAGTGCTATACGATACCATGCGATGCCTAGGGACCACATTCATTACAAGTACTTAAGAAAATCTCTAAACCTCTCGGAACTGCTGCCGGATGAAAGCAGCGAGAATTTTGAATGTAATGACGTTAGGCACAGAAAGCACAGCCCTTGCTGTATGCAGCCTACCCTGGCTATCTCATCTACTGCGCCTGCAATTCTTGCTTCACAAATGGATACCACACAGTCAAATCTGGGTTTTTACAACCAATCACAGAAATCGCCCCCCGGCGACATTATAAGGAATCCTCTGAATTTGGCAACTGAACTGGATGCGGCAGCGCTATCTGCAGCAGCTTGCCCGGAAAAAGTTAGTCTAAATAAAAAGTCTACGCCAACAACGAAATCATGCCTTTTCAAGTGCCAGAACATGCCAAGTCTAAGACAAGTACGCCAATGGCGCCGACAAGAAAAAGCAACAGTGCCAAAAGGCCAGTGTTAGCTCACAGTAATGTTCATGCAGTGGATGCACACACGTCAATTGATGACATCTCGAGTAGTGGGGTAGATAACCAGGGCCATACACCTACAAAAGGCCAGTCTTTCATCAGCTGCTGCAATGCAGATCCATAACAACGTCCTAGCCGCATCATCTCTTGCCCTAATACCATTCGTGAAACTCTATGAAGCGTTAAATGAAAGGATTCAAGACCAAAGTGCAATGCTGCAAAACTTGAACTAAAAAATGGAACAAACAGAAAAGTTCAACGCCTACTTAAAAGAAAAACTAACTGTAGAGGACGCCCTCTCTGCGGAGTGGCAGCAAAGGCAAAACAAGATCATTGCTCAACAGTGCTTCCAAAGTGAGAATCTGGTCAAAATTATGCTGGAAACCTTTAAGTGGATGCATGAGCATATGTGCTTTAACGTTGAGTCTCATGATGGAGCTCACCAGAGGAGAGATGAAACTAATGTCTCAAATGTACCGCAAGAAATTGTCGATTTAGATGAGTCCCTGACCTTAAGTGACAAGGTCGCTTCAAGCAAAGTTGGCACGGAAGAACCATCGCCGACTTCGAAAAATCCCATTACAGTATTGGACGACGACATGTCACAACACTTGCCAGTGCAGGATCTTCAACCCAGAAACGAAAAATCTCTCGGCAGTTTGAAAAGCACAGGCAGTGATGAGGGAAATAAAGGCACACCAGACAAAACTCACCAAGAAGAAACTCAAGCAAAAAAAGACCACGCCAAAAAATCATTTCTCATCATTTGGTATATTTGCGGGCGCTGCAAAAACAACTGCTACCACATCTGTGGTGGTAGCAAACATAACAGACAAAGCCGTTTCTTGGAAATCGGTGAAGAAAGGCAAATTGTCTACCCACATAAAAACAAAGAAATTCATAAGGAATGTATCTTCACCGTTAAAGCTGAGTCTATTCAAATGCGACAACGGCACTACTAACAAAGCGCCAGAAACTACAACAACAAAAAAAATTAAAAAAAGGGACTCCGGCTTTCATCAGTCAAAACAAACAAAAAACAGATTTAAAATGACGAAGAATAATTTCTGATTCCGAGACAAGCGGCTCTTCAACCGCTTCCACATCAATAGATCTATGTGACTTATCAACTTATTTGAATCATGAAGAGCTTGACGTGTCCTCTGCTTCTTTTGACCATCAATCAGTGATAAGCCAGGTCAACCCGTCGAAGCCTAATAGAGCAACTTCTATTATATCAAGATCTAAAGACATGAAATCTACAACAAAAACTCACGCTGCAGTAAATGCTAACTTAGCGTTGGGTGCTGACCCTCCGATGAATCCAAAATTCATGTTAAATCAACGCAATCAGCATGTGCACCTCAAAACAAGGGTTCAAGAAAACATACACAACAAAGATGCGCGCATTTGTCGCAAATTACATTTACAAAACATTCACAGTGACGAAACAGATGTAAACTTAAATCGAACAAACATTATGAAATTGTTCAAGTGTATTCCACTTCTGCGCACAATTGAATCAGATGACAAAGATCGTTGAATATGCTACAGAAAAATCATCGGATCATGTGCTGTTACATATTAACTCTGCAGGTGTTAGAAGCACTCTTCTAAGAGCGAGCGATGATCTCTTGTTTTTTGGCTTCGAAATCTCGTCTGAACCCGATCAGGAAAATTCTTCACAACATAACAAGGATATGGAGCCAAATCAACATCAGTCGAAACCTGTGGACTTTGCAATGTTATGGCAGTCTATGAGTATCAGCCAAAAATCAAGATCGGAACTAAACCCGTCAAAACATTTTCCACCAAAAAAAGTACATCTGAACAGGAACGGGGGCTCACAATAGCCATGACTGACAGAACATGAGACCCTGTACGAGTTTCTATCATGGAACACACGTGGATTCAAACACTTATTCAATGACTTTGAACTCCCTTTGGAACGTGTGTTTGTAATATGTCTACAGAAAACTTGGCTTTGCAAAACCCCAATGTGTGATGGTTTCACCACCCTCCTATATCCAGCGGAAAAGAATGCCAAAGGCCGTCCAAGCTCTGGTCTAATAACATTGGTGCGAATAACACAAACATGGTCAGCTCCTGTTATGACAAACCCAAATCCATACGTGCAAGGCACCCTTATCCACACGATGGCTAAAAGCACTCAACTAAAGAAGTACTTATTGATTATAAATGGATATTGGAATCCAGTAAAAATCAGTACCAAAGACTTCATAAATGCCGTTTTAGAGCTAATAGATGAGGCTATGCTAGCCTACAATAATCTGTCAATAATCTGTTGTGGAGACCTAAATTGCACTTGGTTCCAGTTCGACGAATCGCTACAGAACTATAAGCGACTAACTGATACCGCCGTTGTGGCCAGAGGGCAGAGATGGCAAAAAGAAATGATGTTGCGTGATTTGTTCATGCTTAACGGTCATGCAAAAGGCGACGTCCCGCCAAAACCAACATGGCACCGAGAAAAAATGCACAGCATACTCGATTACATCTGGGTATCTAGTAACATCGAAGCAAAGATCCTAGACCTTCAAGTCTTGAAAATGAAATATAGTGACCACAGCCTTTTGCAACTTAGCTGCATGTTGGCCACGACTTATGAGGTTGCTTTATATCAGAATGCTCTTGAAACAAATTCCAAGGGAAATCGTCTCAGACTGAATGGGAAGCAGATTCAAGGGCTTGGGATGAGGCTGAAGAATCTCCCAGCTATTCAAGGTATCAATTATATTCCACTGCTAACAGATTTCATCTCTGCCATAAAATTGTCTCCATACTATGGACAGTCGCATCGACATCTTTACAGCAAAGTGTTATACGAAGCAAAAAAGGTACTCCGTAAAGATCTAAGAGCAATAAGAAAAGGCCTTCCAAGACTAGAAGTACAAGATGCGGTGAAATCAAGACGTGCGCGTTACATAAACTGGGCAAAATCACATGCTATTGTCATCGATCAGGAACGAGCGGAGTCAATGTTGCATCTACTTTTGACTAGAAACACACGCGAAATTTGGCGGATCTTAAACACCGACTTATCCAAATACACTCCAATCTTGACAAATTCAATCTCGGGAGAGGCTTGGGGCACGCACTTCTCTTTGGTATTCCAAAAATCCAATATTGCGAAGGGTCCTCTGACTCCTGCTGATGATACTCAGTGGGATGTAGAGATGTCGCACAAAGAAATTGTTGGAGCCATAAAAGCACTAAAAAACGTGCGTGCAGCCGGACCTGATTTGATTTCTAATTTGGCCCTTAAAAAACATCCAAGTGAGTGGGCACTCTTTATTGGGAGCTTATTTACCAAAATTGCAATGCTACAAATTTTACCTGACTCGTGGACTACTGCTATAGTGGTACCAATTCACAAGAGGGGCAATTGGGACGATCCAAACAACTATAGCCCAATTGCCCTGCTGGACACGATTGGCAAAATATTTGGGTCAAATCTAAGGCTAAAACTTGCAAATTGGGCCAAGGCCTCATTGATTGCAGACACACGCCAAACTGGGTTCACGAAAGGTGTCAGAGTAGACGTAAATCTGCTAATTTTGACCATTCTCAAACTCGAATCGTTAAAGGCAAACGGAAAAATCCACTTTGCCTTTATAGATATGAAACAGGCCTTTGACAGCGTGAATCGTGGCCTGCTCTGGGCAAAACTAGCAAAATGGCGATGCCCAAACACCATTCTTTTTTTGATATAAAATTTGTATTGTTTTATAGGTACAAACAAACATAACATCGACTAATTAACACTTAGTCAATACATTAAACACACAGGTACACACTTCTTCACAAAGCTTGAATTCTTTCTCCTTTCCTTTTGTACTGTAGATCTGTTATGCTCGATGGCTTTTAGGATCGTCTCGATCGCATGCATGAGTTCTATTCTGGCAGTTCATCAGATTCTAGGCTCCTTTTTTCATGCCTTCAAGTGTCTTCCGATCTTTGCCATATCTTGGCTGCTTTCTCTGGGCATCCTCTTGTGGTATACACTCTCGTTTCCATCGGTACACACATGTCCACATCCGTTACCCATTTCTCATATTGTGGGGGTGAGGCTGAGCCCCATAATTGGGCTAGGTTCCTCTTCGCAAGTCCAGTGGATGTTGCAAACATGGGTTTTTCGTATCGAGATAGCTCTATCTCTGCATCAATCCCTAGTATCAGGAGTTTGGGGTCCATCGGTATCTCGCGGCCAACTACCATTGATAGCCTGTCGCAGCATTTTTGCCAGTAGTCTTGTATTTGTGGACATTCCCACAGGATATGGAAGAAGGTCCCTCTCGTTCGATGGCATCGTAGACGGTTGGGATCAGTCGCCCTTCCCCATTGATGCAAAGCCTCTCTGGGATAATATATTCTGTGCAAGATTTTTAGTTGGATCAACCTGATTCTGACAGAGATTGCTGTCTCTTTGGGGTACATGAGGGCAGTAGTCCATTCCTCTGATTGAATTGGGCCCACATCTCTCTCCCATTTCTCTTTAAGTTCTGTGAGTTCCATTGTAGTGAATGAGTTGATTGCATTGTACATTGTAGATGTTATTTTATGATCAAATCGCTCCATCACTATGTTCCTCTTGATCGGGGTACACTCTGGTACATTAGGGAGGTCTATCTCACTTGTGATAAGGGCGTGTCTCATTTGCCTGTAGTGGAAGTATTCTGAAGCAGGGAGATTGAATTCGTCTTTTAGAGCTTGGAATGATTTTTTTTCTCCTTCCATTACCATGTCTTCTAGACTTTTGATCCCAGCTTCACCCCAGGCCGACCACTTGGGGATACCTCTGAGCTCTGGAAGATGCTTATTATGCCACAGGGGCTGTTTCAGTGTGACCTTCCCTTCCCATCTCAGGTGTTTGTGTGCGTCCGTCCAGATCTGTGTTCTCTGAGTGGCCATTGTGGATGTGTTCTGCCGTGTTCTTTTTTGATAGAGGTTTTCCATCGGGGTGATCCCTTGCTCCGCCTGAGTATCTGCTCGGTTGTGCGGTAGGGTTGTGTCGTTGTGTAGGATGTCATTCACTACTGTCATCTGTGCTGCCCAATAACAAGTTTGTGGGTGCGGGAGTCCAATTCCTCCTTCCCATACTAAGCGCTGTAGGGTTTTCAGTGCGATACGAGGATGCCCTCCTCCCCACAACAGTTTCCTAAGCGTCTCATCTATTTTGCGAAATTCTATTTTCGGTATGTATATCGGAGCGTTCTGCAGGATGTATATGAACCAGGGGAGGGCGAGCATCTTGAATAGGGCAGCTCTTCCCAGCAGTGTGAGCAGAAGAGTCATCCAGTGCCTCACATCATTCACAAATCTATCTCTTATTGGGTGTAGGTTTTTTTCTGTATATAGTGTTAGATCTGTCGTGATCTTTATCCCGAGGTATCGGAACTGCTCTCTTTCTGTTTTGTACGGACAGTTATTTAGAGTTGTCGGATCAAGTCCCTTGATCGGGAATAACAGGGATTTATCATTGTTTACCCTTAGCCCACTAAAGATCCCATAGGTGTTTAGCATATTCGTGACGATGGGGCAAGAGAGAGCTGGGTCACTCAGGTAGATTAGAAGATCGTCTGCGTATAGGGAAACCTTGTCTTTCCAGTCCTGTGCCCACTGTAAACCTTTCCATTCCTGGGATTCTCTGAGCATTATCGCTAGTGGTTCAATCGCCAGTGCGAATAACATCGCCGATAGGGGGCATCCCTGTCTGGTGCCTTTTCCAAGTTTTACGCTTCGCGAGGACCACCCATTTACTCTGATTTCTGCTGTTGGGGCTTTGTATAGGAGTTTAGCCCAGTTTGTGACTTGAACTCCGAATCCCATTTTAGCCATTATGATCCACAGGGCCTCCCAGTGAACGGAATCAAAGGCTTTCTCAAAGTCAATAGTGAGGAGCGCCAGTGTGTCTTGTAGAGCCGGTGATCTTTCTATGGTAGTTTGTAGTCTATGAATATTCATTTGTGTGGACCTCTGTGGCATGAAGCCGCATTGGTCCGGATAGACCAAGCATGTTATCACTGTCTGTAGCCTGTTGGCTAATATTTTTGCCAGTACTTTGGCTTCAGTGTTTGAGTGAGATTGGTCGGTAGGAGCTACATGCATCCGGAGGTTTGCCTTCTTTATGTATCACCACTATACTGGCCTTTCTTAAATCCGTGGGAGGATACCCTTTTCCTTTGCATGTAAGAACATTTTAAGCATGTGTGGTGCCACTTCTGCGGTGCCAATTTTCTTCCATATTTCCACAGGGAAGCCGTTGGGTCCCGGGGTTTTCCCATTTTGGAGCTGGGAGATGGCAGTCGTCAGTTCTTCCTCTGTTATTTCAGCTTAGAGTGCCAACCTCTGTGCTTCATTTAATGCAGGAATGGTCAGCGTATCCAGTATGCTGGGATCCGTAGGGGTCATCGGCGGGGAATATAGGTTTTCGTAATAGGATGCAAAGGCTTCCGCAATATCTTGGTCCATTGTGGCCCATTCAGTGTTTGTGGTGTTTATCCGGCGTACTTGTAGGTGGCCCTCTTCTCTCATTTCCAGCCATGCAAGCATCTTGCTGGCCTTATCTCCCGTTTCGTATATTTTGGTGTGTATGGTTCTGTGTGCATGTTTTGCGCACGTTAGCGCCACATTATGTAGCTTCTTTTGCGCCACTTGTAAAGTTGTGTTGTCTCCTTCCGCTCCCGTGCTAATGAAATTTGCCTCAGCCCGTTTCACCTCTGCTTCTGCAGCTTCCACTTCGTACTGGTGCGCTTTTTTGAGTGCTGCTGTCCAGCTCAGGATTTCACCTCTCAGGGTTGCCTTGTATGCTTCCCATATTATCCCCACGTCCTCCACGGAGTCCTGGTTCAGCTCAAAGTATGCTGCAGTTGCTTCCTGAATTTTTTCTGTTAGTTCCAGGAATCCCAGGTAGTATTGTAACGCTCACCTGGCTCCCACGGAGGCGCTGGTCTGGTCTGGGTTGCTGTGGCCTCTTCAAGCGTGATGCGCAGAATTCGGACCACCGATTGAACAGGACCCCCAAATCTTGCTTGTCTGGCCCTTAGGAATATCCTTCTGCAGATGAGAAAGGGGATTAACTGTCTGCTGAATACTGTG
This sequence comes from Ambystoma mexicanum, assembly GCF_040938575.1. Lineage (NCBI taxonomy): Eukaryota > Metazoa > Chordata > Amphibia > Caudata > Ambystomatidae > Ambystoma > Ambystoma mexicanum. The sequence goes on along the minus strand of NC_090926.1, from coordinate 691,913,915 downwards.
CTTGCTCCCCCCTTTCCCCCTTCGTTCTTCTTTGACTTCCTCCAAAACCCCCGGTTTAAGCTCACCTTATGGTTTGGAAGGATGAACTCTCCATCCTGCTTCTGGTGCAGGGGCGCGCGTTCGTCCAGTTACTTCAGTGGTTTTCAGAATGGCGCTGGCTGGCAAATCCACTTGACTTTTCTGAGCGATACACCGTAAGTATGAAGATGCAAAAGTTCAAGTGTGAGCCTCCTTTTATGTTGTTTTTTCCTAACCTGTGATCTGTCTTTTATTTCAGGTGCAGAACCAAGGCGATGCGTTGAGGGGTTAAATTGCCGGTGGTAAAATCAGGTGAGTTAGTGGTGAGGGCGACCCCTCTAAATGTCTTTATAATTCCCCAGTAATGTCTTTTGTCCTTTCCCCATAGGGGCCGGGGTGCGGTACCTGCCAAAGATGCGGCGCCGACCCGAGATGTGGAATGGTTCACCAAGAAAAGCCGGTAAGTAATATGGCTGAAAATTCGGCTTTCCTCTTGTGTTCCCTTGCTCACCTTTTGTCTCTTCTTCTCTCCCCTAGGTGCAGAGATGTGGCGACTGGTGCTGAGAGCCGCGATGGAGCCGGGCGGCGTCTCGGGAACAGGTGAGTGAAGCGCGGCGCTGCAGCGAGCAACGCGGTGCTTTTAAATGGAAGTCTTCCTTCAGGAATGCTGGCGTGAAGATTCCGGATGCAGGTCAGAAGGTTGAATAAGTTCTTGGTTTTCACCTTTCTCTTCTTTCCTTACAGGTGTTCCAGGTTTGAGGCGGGCGTGGCTGGAGTCCAGGTGCAGGAGCTGACACGGTGAGCATTCAGCTGCTGGGATGCAGAACAACGCGAAGCACGTGTGGCTGTCAGGGCGTGGCTTAAATAGCCTTGGAAGAAGTTCCAGGTGAGTATTCTTCCACAGCCCCACCCAAGTAACAAAATAGTTCCTTCAGAAAAATAGTCCCTCCTAAGCCTCATTTGGCTTGGTTCTTCATGCAGCATGGTCTGCATCAGGTGAGTGTGCAGCATGGTCTGCTTCAGGTAAGTGCACCAAACACTTCCCCTTATGAGCCTGGCGCCCATGGCGCCAGGACTGATGTCCAACATGAGCCTGGCGCCAACGGCGCCAGGACAGAGTCCAAAGAGCCCCTCTAAAGGGCCGCTGGGCTTTTACCCGGGGGTGTGATGCCTGCTCCCGGGGGTGCTGGGCCTGGCCTGGTACTCCGGGGGTAGGCATCATGACAGCATGCATTCATTCCCCACCTCGGTGGCGGCTGAGGTCTCTCTGTCTCAAGCAGCATCGTGAGTGGGGAGTGATCTGAGATCCCTCGGGGTTGTAGTGTTGCCTCTATTACTTTATGTATGCTTTCGCCAGGGAGGAAAAAGTAGTCCAGTCTGGACATTGACGCATGTGCGCCCGAGTGGAAAGAGAATTGCCTCTCCTCTGGGTGAAGGTCTCTCCATGCATCCCTCAGGCCCAGTGCCGCCGTGAAGGTAGCAAGCTTGGTTGGTAGTGCCGGGTTTCTACCCTTTGTATGCGTGCGGTCCTCACTGATGTTCATTACCTCATTGAAGTCTCCGCCCATTACCAAAGTATCCGTTGGACTGTTTACTATTATCGGTGTAATCTCCTCGATTAAAGCTGCCATGAGTGTCGGGGGTGAATAGACTGCCAGTATGGCTATGGTTTGGTTCCATAGTGTGCCTTGTATGAAAACAAATCTGCCTCCAGGGTCTTGGATTACTTTAGTTATGTCGATCGGGGTCCTTTTGTTTATCAGTATTAGCACACCCCTCGAGCCCATGGAGAACCCTGCGTGAATTGTTGTCCTATATATGGTTCTCTTGAAGACTCGGCAGTTTGTGCCCGCCAGATGTGTTTCAGTGAGCATTACTATATCTGGGTCTTACCGCTTTATGTACTGCATCACTAGCCTTCGTTTTATGTTGTTTCCCAGGCCGTTCAGATTCCATGTCATAAAGGCTAACTTTTTTGTATTATTTCTTGATGTGGCCATTACTCCTTGTGTTTGGTGTTATATGCGAATGTCCTTCCCTTGCGATCTTCATGCATGCTGTGATTGTTGCAGCCTTGCTGAGCCATGTGATTAGCGAATACCTGTGTAACACCCAACGCCCCCTCCCCATACTCCACCCCCAACTGAAGCATCTGTCGCCCATTGAACAAAACAATTAACCAATCAAACTAATCGCAAGTGCGTAGCTCTCTTCGGTATTGGAAATACCTCGGTGTGCACTTGCTGCTGTGGGAGGGGGTGTCGTGCCGGTCTGTGGGCCACCAGCATTCATTTTCCGGTTGCAATATGTGTCAAACAAAGTTCGTTTGATTTCATGCCGAATCTGTTTTCATCTTTCATTCGCCTTCACAGTCATTCGTCTTCTCTCTGTGGTATTGCATCCATTTCTTGATGGGGTGGCCTTTCTGGTGGGTCGTTTAGCCGTGACCTGTTTCTTCTCCACACTTAGTGTTTGCGTGGATTTCCGTCTCCTTTCAGATTTCTCTCTGCCCAGGTCCATGCCTCTTTAGGGTCAGTGAAGTGTATTGTCGTGCCATTGTGGTATATCTTCAGCTGAGCTGGGAACAGGAGACCATATTTCACATTCAGTGTTTGAAGGCGCTTTTTGAGGGGGTCAAAGGATTGCCTCATTTTCTGCACTTCCCTAGTGAAGTCTGGGAAGAAGCCGATCTTGGAGCCGTTATATGTTATGTCTCTCTTTGCCCTGGCCATTTGCAGCACTGTCTCTGCGACAGAGCTGTCTCTGTAGTTAAGGATCTTCGCTACTACTGTTCGCGGTTGCCCACCAGGTAGCGGCCTGCCCGTCGGAACTCGATGTGCCCTTTCTATCGAGAACAGTTTTGACAAAGTCTTGGGTTCAAATAGATCGGCAATCCATTGTTCTAGGAAGAGTTCCATGCTCTCCGCCTCAGCCTTTTCGGGCAGGCCAAGTATGCAGATGTTATTCCGCCTTGACCTGCCTTCACCTTCTTCCTCCCTGCTCTCTAGTACCTTTATGCGTTCCAGTGCTCTATTCATTTGCTGACCCATGCCTCTCAGTTCGTCTTCTGCAACCGATGTACGGGTCTCCGCCTCTCCAGTGCGGGATGAGAGCTTTTGAAGATCGTGGCTTAATAGGGAGACTTCTGTGGAGAAGCCGTCCATTTTGACCTCCATAGAGGTAAGTGAGTTGGAGATGGCGTTCATCACATCCCTTAGGGACAGATTTTCTTCAGGATTTTGTGCATCCTCAGATCTGCCCGCTTCCGTTGGTGGAAGCATGGTGGTGGTTGTGAATTGCTCCATCGTGCTCTGATTGGTCCCTTTTTTTGTTGTCGCTTTATCTTTGCCCATTGCAGTTGTTGGCTGTTGGCTTGCTTTTGCCGTGTAAGGTGCAGGCTTTAGTGTTCCGAGTCAGCTTGCGGGGTAGCCTGCGCAGCGGCACTCGTGTTTGTGGGGGAGTTAGTAACCAAAGCGTGTTGCGCTCCTGTGGGGCTCTTTGTTATCTATGTGAGGACTCTCCTTATTGTTTGCCGCCGGCTGCTGGGTTGGCTTGTGGGTCTTGCCTGCGTTATAGGGGTTGTCGCAGTTAGAGTTCCGCTTGGAGGCTGAGCCCGGGGAAGTCCTGTTCGGTTGGATTGGTTGGGGGAGTTTCCTCCCTAAGTTTCCCTTCTACGGCTTGTATGACCTCCCCTGCCCTCTAAGCTTTTGTTGGGGTCCTTACCCCCGCGTTGCTTCTTGCTGTGCTGGCGGCGCGTAGTGGGGTTTGCTTTCTTATAGTTTTTATCCTTTAATTCAGGATCTACCTTCTGCACCCCACTCTGTCCCAGTTCTTGAATGGCCAGTGTTGTAGTTCGTGTTGGGGAGGGAGGGTTGCCCTGCCCTTATCATCCACCCGCCCCCACTCCTTACCGGCTTGATTATGCAGGATGTCGGCAGGCGCTCAACGTTGTACGGAGCGCCCGCAAGCCGTGGTTTGGAGCAGGAGGCTGTGTTCCGGGTGCCGTCGTTCTCTCCAGTTGCTGAGCAGGGGATCAGGTTGCAGCTGCTCGCCTCCACCGCAGGGCCGCCGAGCCCCGGATCGGGCTCCCTTGTCCGCCCCGGCTGCTTCTGTTTATGAGGGACACTCGTTTCGGGCGTCTGTCGGTCGCTTCAGGAGTGGCGATGCGCGACGCCTCCAACTTCTCGAGGTCTCCCTGCGCTCCCGCGTCGTTCTTCTCCGAGAGTGCTAGTCTGTTACAACCGCTCCTCTGACTTGGCGCGTAGCGGCCATCTTGGATTCACTTCAGTGCCGGTCGCGAAATTCTTTCCCCCACGGATTTCTCGATATCTGTTCAGCGGAATGCTTCCCAGTTTCAGTCTTTTGTAGCGACAAATGTCTGCTTTTATTTGCTGTGACTGTTCGCCTCCGTTTCAACAGTTTTCTTCAGGATTTTGGAGGATTCTGCTGGCGGCCTGGGAGCTCACACGGATCACGTTTCCATGCTGAGCCCGCTGGCCACGCCCCCGACAAACTCCATTCTTGAACCCATAATTGCCCTTCATGACCAAACATCTATTAGAGTGCGACTAAACAACAGCGGCCTGCAATCCAATACCATCTGGACCCATAAAGGTGTGAAACAAGGCTGTTCGCTTGCTGCTGAGCTATTTAAGCTATTCTTGGCTGATCTGCCAATTCATCTTGAGCAGGTTCCTTGCTTTTCGCCAATGATCAATCGCATACCGATCAATTGCATCATATATGCGGATGACTTGGTGCTGATAGACAGAACACAAATAGATCTTCATTGCCTTCTTACAAGTCTGCACGAGTATATGATTGCGAATGAACTGACAATAAACACATCAAAAACAAAAATCATATCAGTAGGAAACTTAAAAACTAAGAAAGATCAAGCCTTCAGATGGAAAGTCGCGGATGCCCACATTGCCTCTGTGGACTCCATAAAATAACTAGGTATTGAATTCAACAACTCGAGCTTCATTGGGTCAATGAATTAAAATCAAAAATGCAGAGGCTTGCGCTGCAAGCTGCGAAAATCAATAGGAATTATGTAAAGTTTTCACTGGAACCTGTCCTAAGATTCTATCTCCAAAAAGCTGTGCCAGTCATAACTTTCTGCGCCGAGGCAGGGTGGAATATATGCGAAGTAACTTGGCAAAAACTAGAAGGGCTCTTTTAGCGACGTGTTAAGGTTGCCACAATCAACATCTATGACGATATTGCGACACGAATTATCCTTAAACTCTCTTCATAGCAGAGTGGTCTGGAATTCAATCATGACAATGCGCAAGATGGCTCTAAAGACTCTGGCACCAGCCTACCAAATTTTTGCCAACAACTATGCTCCTAACAACCAAAATTTACTTAACTCGTGGTTTCGTAAACTATTGTCATTTCTGATAGCCGCCGACATAAATAATCAAGAGATTTAAATCGCCCGCAATGCGCAAAAAAGAAATTTGACAATTGGGCCTGGATTGTAAATCAAGAAAATCGGCAAATAATGCAATCAAGAAAATCCATGAGATGCGACCCCAAAAAATGAAATGATCAACCACGATATCTAATGCATTGTCCATCTCGCCATCATCGCGAACAATTTCTTAGGTTTAGGATAAATATCCTAAAAACAAAAGAAATACTTTGGCTAAGGAAAGACAAATCAATAAAAGATAATCTTTGCCGCTTCTGTGGACTGTGCGTCGAATCTTTGAAACATTTGATCACTGAATGCACCCAGACAGCAATCCAACACGCATTACATCTTGGAAAGTTTGCCCCACTTGACAATCACATGGACGACTGGTGGTCTAGGAGAATCTCTGGGAACAACATAAAACTTGTCTGTGCAATTGTGAATTATTTGGACATGATTTTGGCAGTAGATGTCTAATGTAGCGCATCACTGTCAGATTTTTTTCACTCGATTGGCATTGTGAGCCTGGAATTAATTAACTTATGAGTTGTGTTGTTCTTAGTGCAAAGAAATGAGGGTGTGAATGTTTAGAAAATTGCTTTGGCCCTAAATTTCTTTGATTCTTGGTAAAGTGTGATGAACTCCTTTTTTTGTAACAAAAGTTTGTGCCTCGTGTATAAACTGTAGTTTATTTCAAATAAAAAAATAAAAATAAATGGAAGACATCATTTCGTACTCAGTGGGGGCATTTTAAGTGTGTGCTTATGCTTTTTTTGGCTGTGTAATGCCCTGGCCATGTTGCACAGGTTCACAAAGAAGATCTTCCGAACTATCGAGGTATATTCATGGTTCAGTCTACTGACCTGGGCAATGCTTGTTCTACTTCTGAGTTCAATATCTCAGCCAGATGATTTCATGACTTATTGCCCTAATCTACAGGTTCACATCCAACATGTCAGACTGTTAGAGGTGGAGAGAGAATCGGCTCTATCCAAAAATTGTTTAAGTGACAATTCCAAACTACTCACGATGAGGTCTTGTGCTATGTGCTATCACGATAAGGAATCCGAATAGACAGCAAGAAGGCAGAGATAGTTTGAATCCGGCTGCTCCCAAGTAAACATAAAGCAGTACAACTGTTGATTGGATTAATCAATTTCTAAAGGCTGTTTATACTGCAGATCTTGCAGCTTTTTTGCCCCATCCCCTGACACTCCTCTCTGGGTATGCCAGTATGCGCATCATCCTTAAGCAGTACCAAGAACTCCGACATTGTTGACTCCCCAAGCATCTCAAGAACATAGTCAGCAGATCAAGAACATGCATTCTGAAGGCCAGGCACACCTCTGTCAGGCACAACTATGATGTAAGAACAATGTCAAAAAGCATCGCAGACCAACAACAACATATCAAGCTGTACAAAGATTTCAAGTTAATACTATGAAGTGTTACCTCGACTGAGTTCCGTTGCCCGCAGTACATACATGCTTTCTTGATCCAGAGAAGAAGCTCAGAAGTGACCTCAAAAGCTTCACCAAGAACATGGCGAATCCATACTCTTTTCACGTCTCCATCCTCAAACTGGTGTAATCAATTAAGCTAATTTCCACAAAAGTAGTACTAAATATGCGCCTGTAAAAAAGAATATGACTTTGTAGGATCTGTGATTCCTAAATCACAGGGAAACCTCTGGAATATCTAGCCAATTGGAAAGGATATGGCCCAGAAGATAAAACCTGGGAACCGTATCTTAACATTTATGCCCTGTTATCCATATATCTGTTGCTAACATCCTTCCATTGTAAATATCAATTCAAACCAAGTTATACTCTATTGGTGGCTTCCAAAAAGACCTATTGGTGGGGGGTTAGTGTCACACCGTGATCCTACAAACTACCAGAAAACCTGGTGTTATCAGAGGATGTTCCTTCCGCCTGTTAAGCTAGTTGTGGCCCCTCGTATTACCACCTGCAAGAGCCCTCTGTGAAGAGTCCGTGATGTGAGGCTCACAACTGAGTTTAGTTTTCTCAAGGTTTGACATTTTATTTTGAAAAGAAACAATACATAAACCCTAACTAAACCTACTCTACCAGGGGATTCCCTACCTATTCTAAGATCTAATTGAACACCGCCTAGCATACACACAACTAACCCTCACACAAAACAACCACACAATCAAATGAATGCAACAGTAACATAAATAAAATTACCAAACAGTTACGGTCTTGGTTGACTTCTACTTGTCCTGGGCAGATTCCGCTCTCCCCAGAAATGTCGAAAGTCAATTTCTTCCAAGGAAAAACAGAGTCTCAGATCAGTTCTTGGAAAGTTCCAAAGAAATAAAAAGTCACTCAAACAAAAATCCACAGGTAACCGTTTCTTCTCCTCTGGATGAAAGGCTCCCTTTTCAAAGTTCCACAAAGAAACAGCACCAATGGTAATCATGGATACTGTTCAAAAACAAAAAATGCCACTTCCACTTTAATAACAACTTTACTTTCTGCAGCGTCTTGTATGCAATTGGTCGGGGTGCTTCTTTCAAGGAAGTTGCTTTCCCTGTGACAACTTCCTTTTCTCTGTGATACTGTGAGAGCAAGCTTCTCTGCCTCACAGACTGCTTCTACTTCAACTTCTTCGACTTGTGACAGGTCTGACAGAATTCTAGACAACCACAGTTCAATTTCTGCTGCTACAACTTGATATTGTATAAGAAAGGGCAGCCTCTTTGCCTTTCCTATGAGTCTGGTAGTTACCACAGAAGCTGCTTCAGCTTCTAACTGTCACTGTGTCAGCTTTACAGATCCATCATTATTTCTTGTTACAAGCACCCAGCTCCCTTCCCAAGCTTCATAGGCATCTCTGTGTCTCCAGAGTTTACCCCAAAGTTGCACTGCCACTCTCCCAGTGTTATAGGACTTTGCCAGCCTTGTATCATAGGGCCCTGTGGTAGTTTTAGCTTCAACAACTTCAATACGAGTTTCAGTTCTTACTTTAGCTGGTTTCATCTTTGGAAGGTTCAGTCTACTGACTTGGGCAATGCCTGTTCTACTTCTGAGTTCAATATCTTCTGAAAACCCTTGAATGAAGGATGTTACAAGATGTAAGGATCACTTCAAACTCAATTATAGCAGGAATAGCATGTGGTACATTTCCATTTGTTGAATACGACTTCCCACCACTACGAATGAGTTCATTCACTTTAACATCTCTGCAAATGTATTTCAGCTGGTTAGTTACCCGCAAGGAGTTTCTGCTGCTCTGGAGTACAGTCCTTCATTTACTGTCTCCAATATTACAGCGGCTATGGGCTGCCTCGGCTTCCTGGCTTCTTCATCTGCTACTGCTTCCTCAGGCACTCTCTGGATTCACACCTTTCCTCAGCATGGGTGTTTCGGTTTTGGGCCTCATTAAAAGGAGAGTCTTCCTCTCTCCAGCTTCCCTCCGCTTGCTTCTGCACACGGGCCTTGGGTAAAACACAGGACTTCAGCTCTGCATTAACAACCATTCTGCGCACCTGTAAAGACTGCCAGCTTTCTCCAGTCTCTTCCAATGCAGCCACAGCCAGACAGGGTTTTTGAACACAGGACCAACTCAGAGCTTGCCGGTGAAACATGCTTGTTGTTTCCTCCGGCCGCCCATTACATGGTCACACTTCCTTGTGAATTGCCAGCCACCAGTTCTGTTTCTTCTACTATTGCTGCCTCCCAGCTCCTGCTCCAGCTTCTCTCACTGATTCCCTTCTGCAGCAGCCTCTTATGCCTCTCAGGTGAGTTCATTGGTCTTAGGGGCAGACCCTCACACTTGATTGCCTGATCTTGCCTAGGCTGTTAGGGTTGCCCGCCTGTTCTCTACCTCTGCATGCCTCTTTAGCCCTCTTCTTCATCACAGTTCCTGAGGGGTTTCCAGAACATGTAGTCCCTTTCAAGGAATGTTGGGTTCCCCACTGCTTTGATGGTTTAGAAAAAATTTCACTTTCCTCAATGTTTTTTAGAAGAGGGGCTGTAGGACTTAATCTTTTTAAAGATAGATGGAATAGGAAGGGACCCATTTTCATTATCCCCTTTGGTATACATTTGATTTGAATGTGGACACTTCGGGATAATTAACAGTCCTGGGGATATGACAGTTTTAGACTTTTTACGCCTAGGTTTGGTTCTCTTAGTTTTGACATTAGGTGGAAAGTCATTAGAATGGCAACAAGCTCGGAATGCTCTGGGAATGTTCCCAGGAACCGTACTATGTATCACCCTGTGAACTCTCCCCAGTACCCTGGCCCTCGTCTCCACCCAGTTGATCCACCCGCAGTACACCACACCCAGTATTGGGATCAGGAAGCGTTTGCCCTCTCGTGGCCACCTGGAAGAGACTTCAGGTTGGGTTTTAGTGGGTGATCCACAAGGTTCTCCACACATCAGAGGCAAATTATATGAACAGACACATGCAGAATATGCACTGTACATTAGGAGTGTGCACTGAAAAAACTCCTTACAGTGCATGAGCAGAGATTAGGCTGAGGAGCCCCACCCAAGCTCATGTGTGCTGCAGTAGTAAATAAAGCAGAGCAGCTTCATGCATGTATGGTTTGGTACTTTGTTCGTCAGTGGGCGTCGCATTTGACTGCATCCCAGAAGCTGCAATATACCAAGTGTTCTACTCTGCACTCTCCCAAGGACTTCTCTCCATATCTGCTCTGGCCTTTCGGCGCTGGAAGACAGGAAACCCCGACAGCAGATCCGGGTACCCAGCACCCTAAACACTTGAGGTATTTTGTGATCTCTTTTCTGCTAAAGCCATCATAAAACATATTTATTGGTATCTGAGGATTTTTGGTATTTAGTGTCCTCCAGGGCTCTGGAACTTTGATTTCTGGAAAATGTAAGCAGTCCTCTTCTTGCATAGTCCTTTGTGACCCAAGGCTGGTTCCACCTCGGTTCAGTCCTCAAGTCTGATTCAGTGGGCGATACGTTCCATCAAGTGTTCCACTGAATGCAAACAATTACAATGCCACTTGCTTGCTGATTGGTAAAAGGTCCAAAACTATACCTCTGGCGAGAGTCCTCTATACTTGTTTTCTTTCCTTGACTGGTTAACTGTTTGGGTACAATTCTGAGCCCTCCTTAGAGACATGATAATGATATGTGCCCCTATGAGACCCGGACATGGACCCAAAGGCTCCATGTTCCCTGTTTGAGGGAGAGTTAGCTGTATGGGATCCACTGGTTGGTGGTGTTTTGTTAAGTCAGAATTACTATTTTTGGGATTCTATGGCCACTTTTTTCAGGCCCTTCAACATTTTACTTGGCCAACTCTCTGTTGATTCCTTAATCTCTTTTTGGGGGCCAGAGGGACTTCTCCTGAAGTCATCCTTGCCATTACGTCACTTTATACATAATATAAGGTTTATGCTATTGGGTCAAATCCTTTCTGCCCTAGAGTGACTGTCACTCTAATATGGGTTAATGGTATTTTTTATTCATTGTCTACATATAATCTTATAAAGACGTTATACACACTTCAACCATTTTACCATAGTCAACGGAAAAAGAAGAAATATTCACAATTTACAATAATCCATATCAATTACATCGCCTTACATAAAACTTGTTCAGTAAATCAAATATCACATCAGTAAATCTCACAATATAAAAGATCATGTCATTTGGTTTAAGGGAATAGGTTGGTGGTGGTTGTCTTGGCTTCACCAAGTGTTGTCCAATGCACCTTTTTGGTATCCGTTGGGGTACCATTTTCTTTTATCCTGCTCCTGGACATTTTGTTTTCTAGGACTTCCTTTTGTCTAAGTGACCACGAAGTGGCCTCAAAATGGCTGTTCTGACCATGTGAGCCCATCATAGCAGCCTCCATACTGGTCCAGACTGGTTTAGACTAGTAGGGATCCTTGGACTAGCCCCCTCACTCCCAGTGGCGGTAGCTTTGGTTGAGTGGCAGTCACAGTGACCAACATGTATGGTTGGTCATCTAAGTCTCTGTCCCAAGCCCTTTTTTGTGATTGGCTGGCTGGCTTTGGGTTAGCCCCCTTTCCCTGGGCTAGTTAGGTTCTACCCTGCCCCTAACTCACTCGCTTGCTGCTGTGTTCCTGGAACTTGTCAGTGGCAGACATGCTGAAGGCTTTTCCCACTTATTAAATTCCTCACTTGCCAATATTTACTAAGTGCAGTGGCATGGCCTTATCCTGGTTTGGGTTTTTTGCTGCCAGAAGTCCAATCCGGATTTTTGGGAGACCCTTCTGGCAAGACCGCTCCACCTTGAGACTGTTTCTAGGACGATTTATCACTGCATACCAAGGTTTGTCGCCAGAATCTTCGGCTTGGATGTGGTTTTCTGCAGGAGTCCAGGGAGGTGCTGTGAGTTCATCACTGCACTGGATCTTTAGTTTGGGACATCTGAGGGTGCCACCAGCCATGGTCTCCAACCTGGGACAATTTGCTGCTTTGCAGCTACCTTTTGTTATTTGCCCTGCTGCTGGGTGCTGTTTGTTCGAGATCCCTCTTCTCCTTGGATACTCATTAGCTTGATTTTTGCACATCTGGCCTGATGGTAGAGATCCTGGAAGGAGCTTGTTTTTTTCTCTGCGTTATTGGGGCTTTCGTTGGCCTAGGGTTCAAGTGCTGGAGAACCGAATCCTGCAAGCCGCACTTGTGAAGAAGAGCCATCTGCTTATCAGATTGTTTCGGGTCAGTGGAGCAGTTTCTGCCAAAACCACCAATGTGAGTACCTAACTTGGGAGTCCTAGGAGGGGTGAATATTCCATGATATTCACCTCTGGGTCTCCCCTAGGTCTGTAGTAGTGATTCCTGGGAGTAGAGTCGTAAATGTGATTCTCCATAGACTTGCATTAGGAGTCCTCCTGTCCTGCAACTTCTTCTCTGGGCTCTATCCCCCTATCCTTTGGGGTCTCCTCTGGCTTTTCCTAGGCTTGATTATTGCAGCATCTGCACCTCTGGGCTAGAACTGTACTTCCTTCAACGTGTATGGGCCTAGAACTCCCATTATATCAATTGGAACTTTGAATTAGCACTGGAACTTTCCTTAAAGTGACTTTGGGGTACTACCTGCCCCTAGACATTTTTGCTGGACCCCCAGGGGCACAGTGAGCTCTGTGACTAGATTCACCATTTCAGTACCTACCTATGATTTTAGACTACTTTATAAAGTCACGCCTTTCATTTCTGCACTGGTATGTATACTGGAAATACTGTGACTGCATATAGTAACTATGTATAGTTCCACGTGAAATGTAACTGAAACATGTTCCTGAGATGTTCCTTGAGCCTTGCAAGCTTTGGCTAAAGTTTATTGTGGTTCCATTCTCTCTGTAGCCTAAATATAATGTTCTGGGCAACTGGCCATTAATACTGTTATAAGGTCCAAGGCGATCTATATGGATGGGGAATTGTGTTTTAGGAAAAAAAGAAAAGAAAGAGGGTCCAAGATTGGAATCCTCCCGTCCCCTGCACACTATATGGTACCGCCTATAGGACGGTTAGTAATTCCGTTAAGATAATGGTATTCAAATTATTAATGATGCACAATTTCAATTTACAGGTTCATGAGTAATTCATACAGACAAATGTTCTAAAACAAAGCAATTTAATCGCGAGGGATATACAAGCAAATCATATCCACCAGTCCAATTTTTAAACGGCTGACAGGGATCCAAAATAAAGATTGTGGTATAAAAAGGATGTGAGCCCAGCTGACTCGCCTGACTTGAGTATTTGTAAAGGAACTTGATTCGGAGGGCCTGATGTACAAAACAAAAATAGAAAGTTATTTTCTTCTTATAGTTATATGATTTGGGTGTCTCTTCCTGGATCCCCCTCAGCCAGGCTCAGATTACTTTATTCCTTCTTGGGTTACTCACGGTTCACCCTGGATCCCCCTCAGCCAGGCTCATATCCCTTCTTTGTATCCAATTAGTCCCCCTGAGCCACGCTCGGACAAATTGCAGTTCACTCTACATTTATCGAAACGTTGGAATGTGCGAACAGGGTTTAGCTTGACCTGTTGCAGGTCCACTTCGATATACATTTTCTTTTTGCAATATAGTTACCATTAAGTTGGATACCAAACAGAGTCATTCGAATGAGCGCCCACATGGTGCCGGACCACTCTGTACAAGGTACCTTATTTTGCCTTTCAAAGTACATTCATTTTCCACTTGTTCGCCCCTCTCATCACATGCGCTTCAAACACTGTCCTTTGTGGAGTTCTTCATGCAATGTTTCCACTTGCAACCTTGGTTCAAACACAAGCTGATTTCGTATCAGTTTCTCTGACTCACCGACTGTGCTGCTTTTACTGGTGTGGCTTTCTTGCAGGAGCCAAGGACAGTACCAATCGCTCCTCCCGGCTTGGGTTATCAACACAGGAGCACCCCAGATACCTTTGATGCACAGTGTAGGACATATCAGTGCCAGTTCCCGTCTTAGGCTTCTCACTCTCCGAGGCTCGTGAAAGTAGCAGTTTCTCGAGGTTTAGGACACTTTCCTCCTTGCACCCCTCTCGGGTCTTGCTTCCTTTCTTCTTGTGTTAAATCGCCATCTTGGAACTGCTGCTTCCTTTTGTGCGTTTCCTCACTCAGAGTATGCTTTTATGCTCCGCCTTTTATCCATGTGATCTGTGTGGGGAAGTGTGATGGGAGTCAGGTGTGTGTGTAATGATTAGTAATTGCCTGACCAGGGTGTTGGGACATGTCAGGTATACGGCTCTGGTGTTAGTCCATTGTCACTCACGATGAACTGTCTGTGAGAAAGTGTTTGCATCGGGAAAAGGTGTGGAGGTTGAGCTTCCAGATATCCTATCTGGTAGGATGGGGAAAAGGTGTTAAAGGAAAGGGGATACCGCATCTCACCCTTCAGTTTCCCACTTCCACTCCCCGAAGACCCCTCATCTAGGTGATCCTCCTGCACTGGTCCACACCGAGGAACTGGATCCAATAGCGATGGCGTTGTCCTGGCCACCTGGATGACAGATCCCCGGGGACTGGCAGGTGAGACCCCTTCAGGTTTGTCACGTACCCTTCCTCTATGCAAGGTGTTCTTTGTCCAGATTCTTTGTTGTTAAGACCTGGGAGAGAACAGAGATGAGATATGTCCAAGAACTCTTGCATTATACATTGATTTTATTTTATCAGTGTAGGTAGAGGTGAAGTGGTTTTATTGGTCTCTCTAAAGTAACCCAGGAACTGGTCTCTAAGGGTGGACTCGGGTGTCATAGGTTCTTTATACCTTAAAGGGGTTTCGTAGGGTTTTGATTTATCGCAGTCCCATATCGGAGAGTTAAGGGAGTAGTCATTTGACTGCCAGCAATTCTGGGGTAAAAAATCTCCAAAATGAGGTGGGGTTTCCTGCAAGAGAATCGAAAAGGTAGGGACATCTGTTACGCTCAACTGATATCCCCGGGGGCGTCTGGAAGGCTCTGAGATCTGGAACCCTGGATGCGCAGTTGCCCAGTGCTGAATAATGAATCTGCAATTACAGAAAGGAGGATTTGTGATAACTGTCTCTAATGGGTGAATCTCCCATCTCCCTCTGACCGATTCCCTTCAAACTGTTTTTTTTATCACCTTAGCTATTTGTAGGGTGAGCTATCCATCCTGCGTTTCTTGTGCAGGGGTGCTTGACGTTTGTTGGCGAGCTGCCTGAGTTGCTTCACTGGTGCAGTTCGCCTTCCTTGGGCCCAGGCCTGCTGCGACCCCGAATCTGCTGGTAGGCAGGTAGGTTTGTTAATTGTAAGTCTTTGTTCTGTTTATGGTGGGAATTCGCTAATGTCTTTATCTCCTTCTTTTCAGGTGCGAAGGTCTTGATGCTGGCGTGCCGGATGGAGAGGCATGTTTCTAGGTAAGAGAAAGCATGAAGCGCGGCGCCTTTGTCTTTTAAAGCTAACCTGTGTTTTCTTCTTCTTCTCACAGGCCGCATTGGTGCTGCAAGTGGATGAGAGCGTGATGAAAAACTGGCCCCCAGAATCACTTAAGGTTAGTTAGTACATCGCTGTGCGGTTCTTTAATATTGAAAGCGAACCTGAATATGTCTCTTTTTCCTTTGCAGATGTTGCTGTGGTGCTCCGGATGGAAGCGCGACATATTGCGATGGAATTCAGGTAAGACTGATGGAATTCAATGTTTTGGAAGCGTGTGCGTTCTAATATTGTTTTTTCCTTTTTTCGTTATTGCAGGTCACGATGTTCGAGCAGCAGCTGTGGTAGCGGTTTGCCGGAAGTCCTTAAGCTAGGACTACAGGAAGATGCTGAAGACCAGGAGCTGGACACGGTGAGCGACACGCTGCTGGTTGCAGAATAACGCGAAGCGTGTTCTGCAGTCAGGGTGTGGTTTATATAGCCCAGGTAAAGTAGTACCAGGGAAAGTAGTTCCAGGCCTGCCACACCCAAAACACTAGACCGCATGGCTTGGTTCTTAGAACTAGGCTGTGTGGATGCCTCCATGTTGGATTTAAAGACACATGTAGCCAATTGAAAGTAAGCCTGGTAAGTATCTCCTTACAGTATATGAGCCTGGTGCCAGATGCGCCAGGACTGGCTCCAGGAGCCTTTTTGCTGAAGTCTTGAGGCCCTTAGAGTAATTGTGGGAGCTTGCTTGTGGCCGCTGACACATCCCGACCCAGAATAACTTCCTCAGGGAGTCTGGGAATGATGACTGAAGATATTAAACAGGACCCGCCCCAGATGCTAATGTGTATGGGTATTTTAGGGTATACTTCATTGCCCCCGTGTGCACAGGTAACTAACTAGGGTAGCGTTCTGGAGGTCATTTGTTGTGACCAAGTCGGCTTGTATAGCAGTTTTCTGCCCAAATCAATTAATGCCTTTACTTGTCTTCCATTCACCCAAGCCTTTTCAAAGAAGACTGACATAAACATATGCTAAAGGTCTCTAAATCTTCTTCGGGTTCTTCCCACTTGTCTCCCTTTAAACATCCTATTTCCATATGTTCGTCCCTTACATTTTTTAGGCAGTATCTAGCTAAATGCCCCATTTCTATACAGGAAAAGCAGATTGGAGGGGGTGGTCTGCTTCCTTTAGGTTCCTCCTTTTTGCTTTCGTCTTTGTTTTTAGGGTTAGACCTTTTGGAGTCTAGTTTTTCTTTTGGTATCCATTCCTTGATTGGGTATGACCCTCCTTGTCTGTCTACTCCCTGAGGTTGGTGGATAGGTTTATAATCTTTCCGTTCCTCCCCTCAATGTGCCGAGTGGAAGTGTTTGGCTGCATCTGAGTGGTTTTGTGCTGTTTCGATGGCCATTGCTAGGGTAGGTTGACTTAACTGTAAGACAGCTTTTGGCAAAATAGGGGGTAGGGAATTGGTGAACTGTTCTAAGGTGATAATTTCTATTAACTCTTCTAAGGATGTGTTATTGATCCAAAGGGCCACAGTGTTTTTGACATGGTCACCCATTTCTAGGGGGGGTTTCTCCCAATTTAATCTTATGGCCCTCAATTTCTGCCGATAGAAATTGCAAGTTTGCCCCACTCTTTTCAACATCCCTTATCTGATGAATACAAAGGTGGCTCCCTGGGCAAGATTAAGTAGTTGATAAGCGGTTTCTAGTTCACCTTTCAATAGCAAAGCTAAATAGCACCTTTTAACGTTTTTTTTTTCCCATCCTAGTTGTTCAGCTAGGCCTTCGAAATTCAAGTAACAGTTCCCTAGATCTTCGCCTTCGAGGTATGGTTGAAGTAACCCCTGTGGTAGTAGGGGTCTAGCTTTCAACTCAACCAATTTCGTTACATGTTCTTGGATCCTAGCTTCAGCCTGCATTTGATGGGCCGCTAACTGGGCTATGACATTTGCTAGGTCAGCGATTTCTTCTGGTGGGGTGAGGGTTTCTTCGGTGCCTTTTTCTGAATTAGAAAAAAACAGGTCTCGATTCCCTCGAATGAAGTTTCTTCTGAGTCTGATTCTGCCAAAGGGATTGACTTCGATAGGCTAGTCTCTAACCCTGGTGGCCCTGCAATGAATGGTAATTGGGTACAAAAAAAACAAAATTCACGAGCAGGGTTGGGGGGAGGTGTTAAGGCACTAGGTCTAATAAAGGCTGGTAGAACTTTCAGTATTATTCAATCCCACTGTTGTATATTATAATGGGCGAGAGGAAGGGTGTCTAATAATACTTGAGTTATAAAGAACAGATCCATTTGGGATACGTAGTTGAGAGAGCAAAATCTCTTTTAGCGTGGATACACGGTCAGAGTCGAGGAGTTCAACGATTCTATTTTCCCCTTCTTCTGGTACAACAATTATCAGCATGGGTTTCAATTTTTATCAGTTGAATCACATCCCACTTTTAACACCACATCTAAGGAAGGCATGCTATCGAAGTAAGCCAGACTCAAGTGACCACAGTTCAAGGGTGTTTATTGAACTTTGAAAGGGGTGTGATAAACACCTATCTAAACCTAAATCTAAGATGGGAGCAAGCTACAACCATCAAATAATAAAGAATGCAGTCCTAGTGGACTCTTGTCAAATAAAAGGGCTATACTAAAAAACCTATTGCCAATCCTTACCTCTAATTTTCTAATCTCATAAAGTGTGGGGGAATGTTAATGAAAAAGAAAGAAGTGTTCACAAAATGATAAATCAGGATGTTCAGGCTGTTGGCCTCCCTTCATCATGTTTTCAGCACGGGCAAGGCAGTTCAATCTAGCCAAACATACAATCTGGCTTTCTGGACACGAGGATACAGTTCCAATTCCAGCATTAGGGCCTTCTGTGCTCAAGTCTCCTTTCCATCAAAGTGTCTAGATTCGGAGGGCCTGATGTACAAAACAAAAATAGAAAGTTATTTTCTTCTTATAATTATATGATTTGGGTGTCTCTCACTGGATCCCCCTCAGCGGGGCAAGAGGAACCAAGGTTACAGGCAAACCCAAGGAAAGAAAAGGAACAGGGAATAAGACAGAGGAGGCTCACAGGAGCACAGAAGGACTGGAACAGAAAGGACACAGGGAAGAGACAGGGCTGACAAGAACAGAAGGAGCTCTAGAATAGGCACTGGAACCAATCTAGGGGCATGGACACGATCAGAAGAGCTTTCCATGTTGAGACGCAGTGAATTGTGTCTGTGATACCCTAATGAAGAAGTGTCACGAAAACATGACTTGCACACCAAGCTGACGCTGTTTCAGGCCCCAAAGTACTGCGCATGCTCAGAGCGTCAAAGACTGATGTCCTTGCATGTGCAGACCAGAAAAAGTGGCGGCACCCAGGGTGCTGGTGGCCGGCGCAGGATACCTCCAAGAAAGACGCCAACGGGAGTACAGCCTCCATGACTGAGCCTGCCGGACCCGTGGGCCTCGTCTCTCCCTTTCCCCCAAGGTAGGTGGCACGACACTGTCTGCATACATCAACATGGCAGTGAAGTTCATTTGCATCTTCTCTTTCTCTCCACTAACCTTAGCCACCCACCAAAGCTCCTGGAGAAGATGCAGATGGCAGCGGTACTGGATATAAATCGCAGTAATATAACATCTTCAAATTACCCTTAAAATATAATTCAATTTGACTACTAATATAACTGCTCAAACCTACCCTTTCAGTAGAGTTCTCTCAAAGAGCCATGTGGAGAAGCATTTATTAATAATAGAAAAAGGCCTTGAATTTTAAATGGAGTGTTTACAACCATAGTTTTTACATTTAACACAAGATGAACGGGTAAGTGACCATTTACAGGTGTGGTGGGTCAGAAGGAGTCAGACAGGCTGAAGACATAATTCAGTATCTTTTATTAAATTATAGGTAGAAGGCCTAACTTCCCCTATTACTAAAGGGAATACCCTACCTATCTAAGAAACTAAAGGACGCTTGTCAGGAAGTCCAAAGTAACAATATCCCAAACTAACCGTCTGTCCCTAGCACTATATTTAACCAGCTTAAATAGGCCAAGAGAATGTCTTATCTTCGCCTGGTCTTTCTTCTCTTCCACTAGACTTGTTATTTACAGACTCTCTCTGTTGCACAGATATTTCTGGACCCAATCTTCTTGGATAGTCTCTGCGATTAACTCTCGTAGTTCTTCAAGAATAGTCTTGGATGTCGTACTCTCTGTGGTCCTATAGTTAGAATAGCTTCCTGTCACACTCTTGTCATCACTTGTAGACTCTTTCTTATCTTTCCATTTAGGCTTTCCTGAGGTAGGTTTATGTTGAGCACTTTTTAGGCTACCTTTTTCATAACGTCTTTGTCTTACAATGTCTCTTCTTTTATCTTTTTCATTTAAGAGTTTTATAGCTTGTCTCTCATTACATGCTTCGATGATAGACTTTCTGCAGTCTTCAATTCAGAGGTTATATGGTTTTTTCCCAGCCTCCCCGGGAACTTGTTTCCAGTCTCTGTCTTTTCCTGCACCTCGATCATACTAGGCCCAGTGACATTGAGAACGCGCAAGTGCATGGGGAAGGGATAAGGGGAAACGTGCATGGAAGGGAGGTGGGTGATCTGCCCACATCAGATGTGGCTGACGAGTGATCTGCTAACATTAATGATTACATGAGGAAGCTTTGCCTCTGGATCTTAGAAGAGAATACAGCCTCCAACCCTTTGCACTTTACAAAATTGCAATATGGGCAGACTGGGAGGCCACCAGCATCATAGGACACCATCACATTTAAAGAAAAGAAAAACCTTTAAATTTGCATCCTCCACGCACAACCTCAAAACACCTCTGCATTCAGAAGTACTGCCACAAGACTTCCAATACCCACTGTCAACATTGCTTTGTCGCCAGGGCAATAAATTAATGTTCTCTTTACAATATATTGCTCTGAAGCATCGTACAAAGGTGGTGTGTACAGGTCATGGAAAGATAATCGAACCAAAATAGTTTGTTTTCGATACTGATTATTAGCATGCTTTACAGCACTAGTGTTGGTAAAATTGTGTACTAAATTGAAGGGGCGTAAATATTTCCCCCAAATATGCCAGTGTGTGATGCAGAATAGCAAGGGAGCCCGAACCAATCAAGAGGTGTTGGGGGGTGGGAGGGGTTTCCTCCCCTAGAACATTTTTAAAACACAAGCATACACACCGACATACACATATTTAAATTAAAGTACCTTCTGCCCTGGTCCTGATGTACCCTCCCAGTGCTACAGCTCCCGCGTAGCTCGAAAAGGAAGCAAATAGTGCTTCCTAGTTCGTGCACATGCGTGCAAGAGCCGGACGCTGATGACCAAGAGACCTGCTCCATTTGTATGTGGGAGGAGGCGCAGGCACCCCTCCCTTGCACATAAAAACATGCAGTTCCTCAGCCAGCATCCCCAATGGGCAAGACAAGGTTGGGGAAGCAAAACACCCCCGGCTTTACATGGCTCACTGGATACAAATCAATGAGCTGCAAGACTTATGCTTGGCCTCAAATCCAGGGACCGCATCTCCCCAGCCCTAAAATCTCTCCACTGACTCCCAGTTGCTGCAGGATCAAATTCAAAACCCTCTGCATCATCCATTAGGCTGTTTGGGGTCGGGGACCAAGCCATCTACAACTGGGTCTCCCCAAATACTCTCCCTCCAGATCTCCACGCTCCTCTGGTGCCAACTCTTTGCGTGTCAAGCGCTTCTCTAAACAGCAAGCTAGTGGTGGATCTCTTTTCTCGGCTGGCTCCTTCCTCTGCAACAGCCTCCCCCTTCCGCTCTGTCTATAGTGCGATCTCCTCAAATTCTGGAAGCTCCTCAAGACTTTTCTTTTCACCTCTTCCTTCCCCTTCTCCCTCCCTGGCTAAACCCCACAGTCTATGAGATTGGTGACCAGGGCCCTTATGTGTCCTTCTGGGTGCTGGCCCTCCCCACCAATTGCCTTTAGCCTCCGTCCACTCCCAGAAATTGCCTTTGGGTGCCCACTGGCCTGTGCTGTCTCACAGGCCTGCACTTATTGTATTGGAAATTGACAACTCTTACCAAGTGATCTCTGCCAGGCACTTAACAGCTGCTTGAAACTCACTCCCTAGCACTACACTGCGTGGAACTCCTAGCACCCCCCTCCCTCGTCCCTTCTCTCTTTCTGCACTTGCACGTTCTGAATGCTCACAAGACCTAATAGGACTGCCTCTCTCTTCTCTTTATTGTTATTATATTTGCCTTTTATTCCCATGTTTCCTCCCCTTTGCCCCGTGGGCGCTTTGATATATAAGCACCTTACAAAGGCACAATAAATAAATAAATAAGCGAGACTGAGGAACAGAACTGTCAAATGGAAACTAGCCGAGGAGCGATTCCTCATGTGAATGAAGCATCTGAGTGGTGCTCAGTGTTTACAATGGGCTAGCTCCTCCATTATGGGCGAGGGTGCCCATGGGTCGGCACAATCTTGCCCATTATGGAGAAGCGTCACTGGTGCACCGTCACAGGATGTATGCGCAGGGTCAATGTGGCTGGAGATGAAATGCTGTTGACTCTGAAGTCTGCACTGTTGGTAATACAGTGATTTTTAACACATTAATGGGCTCATAGACATGCCCTACAGAAGAAAGCTACCAGGGTAACTCCGCAGGTTGAGTGACTGTTGCTAAGATGTTATATCTTTAAAACTGGCTGCAAATCTTTTTGCAATTTCTTATAAAAACAAGTGCTACAAAATGTGTTTGGCCAGGGGATGTGTTTGGCCGCCAGCTTGCTTATATTCAGGCTGATGGTAGGGGAATTTCTGCCCACTTAGTGAAAATCAAAAGTTGGAATCCATGAACCCACAGTTTAATTTCCCGATAACTGCTGTCAGTGCAATAGAAGCATTTATTCCTGATTAAGCAGTTTGGCGAGCATATAACAGCTTTAGAAATATTTCCTGTGAAAAAACACAAAGGAAGGTACACAAAAATCACAGGGTATTTGTGTGGCAGTCCAACAAAAAAAAAATAAACTAATTTCAAAGAAAACGAACAAATGTTAGTTCAAGAAGCATGTTTCAGTTTGGAAATGTCTTTATTTTGTAGAGACGTGTAAGCTGTGTAAGGAAGGCATGGTATCGAAGTAAGACAGACACAAGTGACTGCAGTTCAAGGTAGTTTATTGAACTTTCAAAGGGGTTGATAAACACCAATCTAAACCTAAATCTAAGATGGGAGCAAGCTACGTCCATCAATAAATAATGCAGTCCTAGTGGAGTCTTGTCAAAATAAAAGGGCATCTACTAAAAAAAACTATTGCCAATCCTTACCGCTAATTTACAAAAAATAGTGTGGGGGAATGTTCATGAAAAAGGGAGAAGTGGTCACAAAATTATAAGTCAGGATATTCGGGCCTTTGGCCTCCCTTCCCCATGTTTTCAGCACAGAGCAAGGTGGTTCACTCGAGCCTAGCACACACTCTGGCTTCCTTGACATGAGGATACAGTTCCAATTCCAGCATCAGGGCCTTATGGGCTCAAGACTCTTTTCCATCAAGGTCTCTTGATTCAGATGGCCTGATGTGCAAAACAGAAATAGAAAGTTATTTTCTTCTTATGGTTATCTGGTTTGGGTGTTTCTCCCTGTATCCCCCTCAGCTGGGCTCGGAGCCCTTTATTTTACGATTTCAAAAGTATTCCTTCTCTGTGACTCACGGTTCACCCCGGATCCCCCTCAGCCGGGCTCAGATCCCTTCTTCACATTCAATTAGTCTCCCTCAGCCGGACGTGGACCAATTGCAATTCACTTTATACTTATCGAAGACTTTCGAATGTGCACAGGGTTTAGCTCGACCCATTGCAGGACCACTTCGATACAAAAGTTACTTTGTTACAATGCAGTTGCCATTCAGTTGGATACTTCGAGACCTTCCAATGAGCACCCACATGGTGCCGGATCACTCTGTATCCAGTATCTTATTTGGCATTTCAAAGTATATTCACTCCTTTAGTTTCCACTGGTTCGCGCCTCTCATCACATGTACTTCAAACACTGTTCTTTGTGGAGTTCTTGATACAATGTTGCCGCTTGCAACCTTGGTCCAAACACAAGCTGATTTCATATCGGTTTCTCTGACTCACCGGCTGTGCTTCTTTTACTGGCGCAGCTTTCTTGCAGGAGCCAAGGACAGTACCACGGCGGCAATCGCTCCTCCCGGCCTGGGTTATCAACACAGGAGTGCCTTGGATACCTTTGATGCACAGTGTTAGATAGATCAGCGTTACTTCGTGGTTTTAGGCTTCTCACTCTCCAAGGCTCGTGAAAAGTAACAGTTTCTAGAGGTCAAGGGCACTTCCCTCCTTGCAACCCTCTCCGGTCTCGCTGCCTTCCTCCTTGTGTTAAATCGCCATCTTGGAACTGCTGCTTCCTCGTGTGCTTTCGTGCTCCGCCTTTTATCCATGTGGGGAAGTGTGATGGGAGTCAAGTGTGTGTAATGATTGGTATTTGCCTGATTTTGCCTGACCATGGTGTTGGGACATGTCAGGTATACGGCTCTGATGTTAGTCCGTTGTCGCTCACGATGAATTGTCTGTGAGAAAGTGTTTGTGTTGGGAAAGGGATGGGGGTGGGGGTTGAGCAGCTAGATATCCTACCTGGTAGGATGGGGAAAATGTGTTGCAGGGAAGGGCATACCACGTCTCACCCTTCAGTGTCCCACTTCCACTGCCCGAGGACCCCTTATCCAGGTGAACCTCCCACACTGGTCCACCCCCAGGAACTGGATCCAATAGCGATGGCCGTGTCCTGGCCACCTGGATGACAGATCCCCGGGTATCCAGTTAAAGTTTCGTAAATGAAAGGGTCGAAAGCATAAGGTGAAAGTTCATTCAACCGTAAACCAAAGGATCGAAAAAAAAATTAAATATATATCTTTTTGTTTGCTTTAGTGTAGCTTTAAAAGGGTGTTTTTACACCAAAAAAAATGTCGATCCTTTTTTTCGGTCGAATTGACTCGACCCTTTTGTCATTTGACCCTTTTTTCGATCCTTTGACCTACAACCCAGTTCCCCGGGGACTAGCGGGTGGGTGAGACACCTTCAGGTTTCTCACAGCTGCACATTTGGAAAACAAAAGTGTGCCCACCATGTAGGTAGCCTGCATTTATCAGTGATGGCCCCCACTAATATTCATGGCCCATTGCTTCCTGTGGTGTCCCTTTCAGGCCAGAAGAAAGGACACAAGCTGTGCAAATAGAGCCTGCTAATGCGCATGTGATGGCTGAGGCAAAGGAGCACCTTTAAGTCCCCTGCAAAGAGTTTTTTGCAGGAGGGGGTGGAGGGGCAGGCCATCAATTAGCGGGGCAATTACACCTTTCTAAGGACACCTATGCCAGCAATGTCTTGGGCTTCAAAGACTTTCATAATGAAGTGCGGCCAACTTTGTTTTCTGTTGCTTGAAGTGGGCCGCACTTCATTATGAAAGTCTTGTCCTTAAGGGGCCACAAAGCACAAGACCGAGGGCTGCATATGGCCCGCGTGACGTATGTTGTGCACCCCAGATCTAAACGAATACAAAGGTGAAACCTGTTCTTACTACAGATGGAGTTGGAATAGAGAATTTCTTTCTGAAACCCAAAGTTGTGACAAATTATCCTGGCAAAGACAATTGGTGTTGTTTACTTGGAGAAAACAAATATGAGGCAGCTCTTATTCCAGGAGGTGTTGGAACGTACTATTACTTTCAATACCTAATTGAAGCAACATACCTTTGTGACCAGGCACAAATCCTTAAGAATTGCATTGGAGCTTTGTGTCAAACCAGATTTCCTTGTTTCTTTTGAACTGTGGAGAAAACCCTTGTTCATCTGGGGAAGGGAAACTCACGCAGGTTATGAGACGAGACATTGATCATATTGTGAATCCAATCATATGTTATATATCATTGTTGAATTGAATTGCCATATATTTCCTTATTCGCTTTATTGATTGTACAAGTGTGAGGGACAGATATCCTTTGTTAGTGTTTCCTTTAGTTTATTTTATGCAGGGAAAATTTAATAAAATTGCTAAAGGTGAAAACTCTTTACAAAGTTGGCTGCCTCACATTTCTGACTCCTCACAGTCTATATGTTCAAGGTGTTTTTGGCTTTCTAGACCCACCAACCTCTCTGAGTCTCTTTGACCTTGTTTGCTATCCTTAGCTTCATGTTTCAATCATTAATTGGTAGTCTGGTTCTGGTATAAGTCCAGCACGCACCTCTGAGGCTTCCAATGACGATTTTGTGGTCAGGCAGAAGTCCCACCTCCTGTAAACCTGCCCTGCGTTTGTTCACAGTTGGGTCCCAGCTCTCCTGTTGAAACACTTGCCCATGGCAGAGAAGAACTTTAGTGCCAATGTGATGAGTGTTATTCTTTGTCTAATCCACTCTCAAAGTTAAGGGTGGCAATTTCTTGTAGGTGACACCTGTGACCGGCTTCCTTCTGTTCTCCAACTCCCCCAGTCCTCATTTGCTCTCTGAATTGGTTTTCTCTTCTCTGGAGCTGCCCTGGACCAAACCTATAATGTCCATAAAGGAAATATAGAGTGGCAGAGGGGCAGAATGGAGCAAGGAGGGCCTATTCTGGTTATTGGAAGGGGGATTGAGGGATTCCAACCATTACATCTTCCTGGTAGCTCACAGTTCTGGCCTGTGGGATCTACTAGACCATCTTTCGTGGTCTCCAGATACATTCTCAAATCTCGGGAAGGGCTCAGGATACTGACTTCATCAGGGGAAATGATGATTATACATGTATTATTAAACACTACATTCTAAACTTCATAGTGATGTATTGAAGTGCCCATTCAGCCTTCTAATGATGAACTTCTACTATTTAAGCTGTGTAAAAAGGCAGTAAACGCCACTTCTGTAGCTGTCACATTTTGAATCCCAAGTAAAATTATTTAGAGTTTTTTAAGTTAATGTAATGTTACACAGTGGGGTATAAAAAAGTCAATACAATATACAAGTGGTATCATACATGTTGTTAGGAACGTTTTTCAAAACCACTACTGTAGTAGGGTTCTCGGAAGCCTAGAAACACTTGTTTACAGGTGCTTTATAAATGACTTATCATATCATATACCGTGTCGGACCCGCAATTTTTAACACAAAAGGCTAACTAGCCCCTCACTTGGAAGTGTGACTGAGTAGTATGGCTTAGACTAGGGAGATCAGGTGTTTGGTGTACCTACAGTTAATATACACACGAGTTTGTCAAGCAAAGGATTGTTAATACACTTATGTATATGTACTTGATAACACAGATCAATTATGCTAGAATATCACAAGTCAAAATGAACCATGTATACATCATATATACAACGCCTCCAAGACTGAATGTGTCCTCATCTGTCCCCCCACTAAACAACAACGTGTCTACCAATGGTTTAATGATATGTACCTAGAAGGGTTTAATCTGCAATTGTTGTATTCATCAAAATTCTTACCATTCACCATCTACCACAGCATGTCCTTCCAGAAACACATAGCCAAGAAGATCCAAACGGCCTTGCTTCAAATCTCCCTATTTGCAAATTCAAACCCTTCATTCCGTTTCCGGAATTACGAACCACAGTGCAGGCCCTTGTGGTCTTGCACATCAATGGGGTACATAACCTCCTGACGGGGTTCTCAGCTGTTCACCTGGCTCCCATAGAAGCAGTCCACCATGCACCAGCAAGCCTCATTAAAGGTATGCAGAAATGTCACTAGATCACCCCCATCCTAATGTGAACTACACTGGCTTCCAGGGTCGATTGGCCCCTCGGCCCGTGGCCGGGCTGAAATCGTCCCTGAGGAGTGAGGGCCGGTTTCTAGACACTCCAGGGCCAGTTTGGCAGAAAAAAAGTGACATTTTTAAACAAAAAACAAAAAAAAGAAAACGCCTGCAATATGGATTTATACACACAGATATTAATGATACATATGGTGACCCATTCTTATATGAAATGTATATCACATTAGTGAAATCATAACCATATTTTCCATAGTGTACTTAGGAACAATGCTATTTGATGCCCACTTCCTGTTTTGTCAAGGGGTGAAAGGTTGTGTTTCATCGCTTTCTGGGATGTCACTTTGGGGTGGGGTCAAATGACATTGCTTCTGGTGATGTCATCAGAGGTCAAGGGTCGTGAGGCGAGGGGTGGGCCACTTCTTTGAAGCAATGGGTGGGCACTTTTGTTTCGGTGTCCAGGTCTATTTCTTGTCCCAGTTCGACTCTGCTGGCTTCCTCTGCAGACCATGATATCTGTTCAAGACTGCATGTATCATCTACAAAGAAGTCATGAGTAGCACACCAGCGTACCTTGTGGCTACGCTCCACATATCTATTGGCACATGCTCCTCACAAAGAGAGGAACCATGAACAATCCTTCTCTTGTCATGCACCCAAACTCTGGAACTCCATGCCTCAATCAGCTTGTATTGCCACCATAATCCACCCATTCCACAAAACTCCAAATTTTCTTTTTTTCAACAATAACTGGCCAGGAACTAATCCTGTTGGACACACAGACTGATGCACAGACCTCCACTCACAGTACTGCGATACTGTTAAGACACCAACCCAAATTCTGACTACCCACAACCTGTACATTTGAGCTAGGTCTGTGCTGTAAACAAAATAAAAAATACAGTCAGAGTTAAGGTGTCCAATTGGGACACCTACCACGCTTAAGCTTGTGTAACAGTATTGCATTGTACTTTGTTTCTTAATTGGGAGGTTGTTAGATTAGTTATCACCGCCCTTAAGAAATGATCCAGCAACACCAGCAACTAAACCTAATGAGTCCCACCCTAACTAGAAGCAAGTATTCTACTCTATTCTAGATCATAACCAAGTTTTGGATGCTTTGTGGAATTTTAAAAGTTAGTTAAATATCTCCCACACGAAACAGGCCTCAATTCGCTAGTCCGGTGTGGTAGATATTTTTCATAGTATAGAGATGATAGGTTTACTGTAGAGGAAAGGGGTAGCTACCAATCCTGGGTGTTTTTGGGAATCTCATCTGGTATCCTCTGTCCCAGGTTACAGCACCAAAGGTAATGCAAGGGCAGCTTCAGGGTAGGATCACAATAATAGTTATGCTCACCAGCCCCTCTAACCCTGATCATTATGAACAGTGACCTTGGGTAAGTCTGTTCCAATGGGGACAACTTCTCTCACCTTTGGTTGCAGCCATAGGGGTCCAGGAGTGAAGGCTAGAGAGTAGTCTTCTTTTGACAACTATGACATCTGGGTTCATCATTCCACTCTCTGTCAGCGACCTCATGGTACTGAAGACCGTCCAGCTGGACTTGGCAGAAGATGGACCACTACCTCGGACATAGGACCAAGAGAAAGATCTCGGAAATGCATGACTCTGAACTGTTTAGACCCACCAGTTCATGGAGCCACCATGGAAACTATCTCCTGTTGAAGAAAGAGCAGAGCTTCGCCTTGAAGTAGATAGCGTAGGCAATGCTGCAGCTTACAGACTGTCTGTGGCCACTCAAGTTTTGGATTCCTGGCTCAAGTAACCTGTTACTTGAATAGTTCAAGATCCTTTCTCGAAGCACAGAAACCTGCGCAGACCACCTATTGGGGACCAGCAACATTTAAACTTCTGGGAGGATGTCTAGTCATGGACAGCATGTTTGGCACATGTATTGGGGCAGTCCTCAAAATGATCTTATATAGTAATTTCCGCCCCCTACCTCGGAGAAAGACAGCCAACAATGGCAGTGAGCCCAAAAGGTAGCCTTATTTGGCCAGCGTAGTGGTTTAAATAACTACCTTGCAAAACAAAAGATGGGTAAACCTCTACTTCGCTGACAAAGAGGAAATCGCAAATGTAGTGAACAGAGAGTGTGTCAGCGGAAACCAGATTCAAGTTAAAGAGGTGACCGGCAATTAGTTGGGGAGAGGGGGCCCCCAGATTCGGAATCACAGATCAGGCCATATGAACCAAACAATAACTGAAAAACATGAATATTTTATTTAAATTTCATTTGTTTAAAACATACATATTAAAAATTGAAATTTTTCTGATATTGAGGCGGTTGAGTCTGGCTTCAAGGCAGATTTGGAGATGAAGAGCGAGACGTTGTGTGATGGATCGGTCAAAGATGGCACCAAGGTTACTAGCGGAAGCAGAATAAGGAAGGTAGTCAGGAGAGAAGAGAAGAAGAGGAAGAGAGGAAAGAATAGCCTGTTTGTCTGGTAAGAAGAGAACTCAGTATTTGATGGCAGGGAGAGAGTTTTACATTTTTGACAACAGCTCATCGGATAAGACTGGAAAGGAAAAGAAGATCCGAGTGTCGCGTTACAAATGCCATATCATATCGTCAATGATGAGTTGATAAGAGAAGCCGTAAGAGGAGATCAGGGTGCCAAGAGCTGAATTATGGAGTGTGAAGAGAAGTGGAACAAAGACATACCCTTGTAAGTAAGCGGTGTGCAGAGAGGTAAGGTTGTTCCAGGACACCTAAAAGTGTCTGAGGGCAAGCAACGAAGAAAACCAAGACGAGGGCCTTATCCATAGGTGTCCCTAGAGTGGCGAAGTATGTGCCCCCCCAATGGCTGATTAGTCCCCCCCCTAATTGCTGGCCTGCCCCCTCTGGAAAATAACTCTTTCCAGGATCCTTCGCTCAGCCGGCGTTTGCAAGCACCATTTGCCTCGCCTGTTTCTTTCTTCTGACCTGAAAGGGACACCACAGGAATCAATGGACCATGAATATCACTGGGGTGGGGGCCATCACTGTTAAAAGCAGACTACATACATGCTGGGAACACTATTGTTTTCCAAATGTGCATCTTGTCTAGAAAAAAACGAAAAAGACGTTTCTAAACTGAAACGTGCTCTTAAACCTGCGTTCACTCGTTTTCTTTAAAATGTGTTTATTTTTTGTTGTACTACCATACAAATACCCTGTGATTTATATGCCCCTTCCTTTGTGTTGTATCACAGGATATATTTCTAAAGCTGTTCTGATTGTCAACCTGCTTAATCACAAATAAATGCTTCTATTGTGCTGAAATCAGTTATTAGGAGATTAAACTGTGGGTTCCTGGGTGCCAGCTTTTGATTTTCGCTATGGGGGCAGACATTCTCCCACCCTCACCCAGAATATAAGCAAATTGCCACCCCAATCCATCACCTGGCAAACACATTTTATACCACTTGTTTTTTTTTGTTTAAAGGAACCGCAGAGTCATAGGATTTACAGCCAGTTTTAAATATATAACATCTTGGCAACAGTCACTCAACCTGCTGAGCTACCCTGGTAGCCTTCTACTGTAGGACATGTCTATGGATCCCTTAATGTGTTTAGAATCGCTACATTAACAACAGTGCAGTTCATTTACATGGCTTCAAAGTTAACAGTATTTAATCTCCAACTACACTGACCCTGCGCATAGGTACATTGACGGTGTACCAGCAGCGGCTTCTCCATAATGGGTGAGGGGTGCCGACCCATGGGCACCCTTACCCATTATGGAAGAGCCAAGGAGCCAGCTCAGTGTAAACAGAGTGCACTCCCTCAGCTGCTTTTTGCAGCTGAGGGAGCGCTCCTCGGCTTGCTTGAACTGTTAAAGCAAAACTTAGTTTCACAGCCTTGCATATCCAATGAACCATGCAAAGCCAGGGGTGTTTTGCTTCCTCAACATTGCATGGCCCATTGGGGATGCTAGCTGAGAAACTGCAAGTTTACATGTGCGATGGGAAGTGCTATTGTGCCTCCTCGCACATACAAACGGAGCAAGCCACTTTGTCATCTGCGCTCCAGCTCTTGTGCGCATGGGCAGGAGCCAGGAAGCGCTCTTTGCTTCCTGTCCATTCTACGCAGAAGCTGGAGCCCTGGGAGGTAACATCAGCACCGGGGCAGTATGTATGGGTGTATGCCCGTGTTGTGTGTAATGAGTGAGTGTATAATGATGGGTGTGCATGTGAAGGAGAAACTGCATGCTACGTGTGAAGATTGTGTGAATGTGTGTGCACATGTGCTTATACTGGGATATGGAGCTTATTTTGGCAGCGGGGGGTTGTGCATCAGCCAACATCAGCTTCCCATGTGAGGTGCTGGGTAGGCCGAGGGGGCAGGCATGGTATTTCTTTTAACTGGCCATCTATGATAGATGCCTAGTAAAGAAATACCATGCCCACTCCTTGAGCCCTCCCCCCTCCAGTACTATGCACGCATAATCATAATGTGTGTGCGTGAGGCGCTGGGGTAACCAGAGGGCAGGCATGGTATTTTTTACTGAGCATCTATGATAAAGCAAGCATGATAAGTGTTGTTATGTAGCTAGCCTGGCATTTTAATGCAGCCAGTCTAGCCATTCCTTACTGGGGCATGCCTTTTAGCATTGGTTATCTTTGATAAAGCAAGCATGATGAGTATTATTATATAGCTAGAATGGCATTTTAACACAGACAACTTGGACATATTTTCATTCTGTGGCAGGGCCTTTTCAATGTTAAAGCCAACTGGAGTATGTTCTTAAATGGGGATACTGCCCTATGTTGTCAGAACAAGCATGGACATTTGTATACTTGTGTACAGGCGCGTTATAAATTTCATATCATATAATTTCTTATTGTATCATTACTGGTATTATTTGTAACGCACCAATGAATACGTGTCTAACGATAATGATAACGATGTGTTATTTATATACCGCCTTAATGCAAAGCGCTTTACAGAACAAATATTTACATACAACATCACCCAACCGAAATTGGTACTCATTTATCGACCTTGGAAGGATGAAAGGCTGAGTTGGCCTTGCCGGGATTCGAACCTGCAGATCATGCTCAGATCGCAGCAGCGAGCGCTCAACCCACTGAGCTATCTTACCGGCTTAAATGAGTATACTGGCTTATATTGGTGCAGCCAGCATGAAAATGTGGGCGCGCAGTCAGCGTGAAAATGTTTTTATACTGGCATATATTGTGGGCAAAAGCAACCTGAAAATGTGTTGGCGAAATGCTCCTCTGCACTTTCATGCGTTACAGTACAAAACCAATTCCAAACTGTTTGGCATTTTACCCAATCCTTACAGCATTTTAAGCAATTGTTTAAAAACAAATCTCTGTGTGGGTAGCCCCCCCAACACCTCTTAATCGGTTTCTGGGTCCCTCCCGTGCTCCGCTCCGTCACACTGACATATTTGGGGGAAATAGTTATGCCCTTCAAATAAAAAAATTCACCAGCCGCCATTGAGGTGTACAGCCAGAAACTGAAAACTGTGAACAACTCTGAGGGCAAAGTGAGAGTCCTGCAACCATTGCTAAAGAACCAAGGGAACAGTTGCCTCCTTTTCCCCCTGTACTTGGCGCCTTATGTGATATTTCATCTGTTAAACAGACTGTCCTTGACCATCATTTGAAACAGAGGTATAAGGGATATCTCTTCTGTTAAACTATTTTTGACTACCTATTATTTAAAGCTGAGCCAGAAGTGATGTCACTTCTGCTAAATACCACTTTGAACTACACATTATTTGAAGCTGTGCTGGGAGTGATGTCTACTTGAAGTAAAATAATGCAGTCTCTTGCTGACTGCAAGGGCATTTTTTTTTGCAACTGTTTTCTTTTTTTTTATTCTCACATTTTTATTTTTTCATTGCACAATACAAATAGAAGGAGACCAGCAATCTTAAGATTCAAACAACCGTTGGGTCCAAGATTCGGTAACACACAGTAATAACAATTCACGACTTTGAAGCAGTTTGTATAATGTATATAGTATACGGTTTTCTGTAGATTAATGGGCATTCTCCCACTTTCCCCAGATTTTATTAGCTTTCTCTGGGAAACCTCTAGCCGTATATACTCACTGTTCCATCGCTATGCATAAATCCACATCAGTAAGCCATTGTACATGTTCCACAGTTATGTTAGACCCCCCACATTTTAGCAATGTTAGGTTTAATCAGTGCTGTGGAGATTGAAAACAGCAATTTTTCATAGCGCAACATTGATCCCTCATCTTCCACACCCAACAACATTAGTTTAGGATCTCTAGGCACAGTACAACCCAGGACCCGTAATAGTGTATCACAGCATTGTTGCCAATATTATTTTATGTGAGAACAGTCCCACAGTATGTGGAAGATGGTGCCCTCCTCCTGGTGACAGCATAGGCAATTAGGGGATGTGATTCTGCCCCAACGATATTGCTACTCTTGGATAGTATATTCTATGTAGTATTTTGAGCTGTATGAGGCGAAGTCTGGATGATATTGCCGTCTCCCTTGGGTACATCAGTATTGCTATCCAGTCGTCCGGCAAGATCACTCCCACATCTCTTTCCCACTTGGACTTCAAACTCACTAATTCAGTTGTAGCAAAGGGGGTAATGGCATTGTACATCACAGAGGTAATCCTGACATTTATTTGGTCCAAGACTAGGTTTCTCTCTATGGGAGTACATTCTGCCATGTTACACAGATCAGGGAGGTGACGCTGTAGTGCATGACTTAACTGAGTATGTCGATACTGTTCCGTATCAGAGAGGTTAAATTTAGCAACCAGGTCATCAAAGGGTACCAATTTCCCTTCCGTAATCACATCACCCACTTTTGTTATCCCCGCTGCTATCCAGCTCTGCCATTGTGTGAGCTTATCCAACTCAGATAGATTTTTGTTTTCCCATAGTGGTTGCGCTGGGGTGATTTTCCCTTCCCAATTGATGTATTTGTGTGTCTCAGCCCAGATTATCGTCAGGTGGGACGACATAGTTTTGGGGGTATTAGTGTTAGTTTTCTGATACAGGGGCTCCAGTGGGGCTGTTTTAGCTCCCCTTGTGGTATTGGGTCTAATGTGAGGTAGCGCTGCATCTCTGTGTAGCATGTCATTTATTACTGCCATTTGGCTTGCCCAATAATATGTCTGCAGGCGTGGTAGCCCAATGCCTCCCTCCCAAATGGACCATTGCAGGGCACGAAGTGCTAGCCTTGGGCGTCCATTGCTCCACAGGAGCTTCCTAAGGGTCCTGTCAATCCTGTCAAATTCCCGTGTGGGGATGTGTAGTGGGGCATTCTGGAGGATGTACAAGAACCGTGGCAAGGTAATCATCTTGAATAGCGATGCTCTCCCTAGTAGGGTCAACAGTAGGGCGATCCAATGTTTAACATCTTCTGTGAATCGGTCTATGATTGGATGGAGATTTCTGGCCACGTATTCATTCAGGTCTATTGTGATCTGCACCCCCAGATACTTAAAGTGGCTTCTTTCAATGAGGAAAGGGCAGTTACGCAGAACAGCATCCTCCACGCCTTTAATTGGGAATAATATAGATTTCGACCAGTTTACCCTCAGACCACTGAAAGATTGATATCTTTCCAGTAGGTTTGTTACTACTGGACAGGAGATTGCAGTGCCAGATAGGTATAGGAGCAGGCCATCTGCGTATAACAAGATCTTATCCTCCCAGTCATTTGCCCATCGAAATCCGTTCCATGTCTGAGTATCTCTTAATAGTACAGCTAGAGGCTCTATTACCAGTGCAAAGAGCATTGCGGATAGGGGGCAGCCCTGTCTTGTCCCTTTGCCTACTTTAAAGGGTTTAGATGGCCGTCCATTCACCCTGGTCTTGGTCTTGGGGGAGTTATATAGAAGTTGTACCCATCCCATGAATTGTTCCCCAAAGCCCATTCAGCGCATTATTTCCAACAGTGCTTCCCAGTAGACTGAATCGAAAGCTTTTTCGATGTCTATCGCCAACAGTGCCAGGGGACCTTGGAGAGCAGGGATTCTTTCTAGTGCCGAGTGCAGTCTATGTATGTTCATGCGTGTGGATCCGTTGGGCATAAAGCCACATTGATCTGGATGTATTAGTGACGTGATGACTTTCTGTAGTCGATTCGCCAGTATCTTTGCTAAAATGTTTGTTTCGCTATTTATTAGGGAGATTGGCCTATACGAACTACATTTGTTTGGGGTTTGTCGGTTTAAGGTATCACAATTATGGTGGCTTTCCTCAGTTCTGTGGGTAGTTGACCTAGTGCTTTTCAATGTGCATATACGCGCAGAAGGTGCAGCGCAATCTTGCTTGATTCTATTCTCTTCCATATCTGCACCGGGAAGACATTTGGTCCTGGAGTTTTCCCGAACCGGAGCTGCGACATGGCCAGCACCAGCTCTTCTTCTGTGATATTCGTTTCGAGCAGGTCTTTTTGTTCAACAGTCAGGTTTGGAAGGTTAATCTCGTCTAGCACGGAGGTGTTAGCGGGGGTCTCAGGAGACTTGTAAAGATCAGCATAGTAAGCTGGGAAACCCTCTGCAATATCTTTGTCGGTTAACAAAGGCTCTGCGTTATCAGGTTTAATCATTCTAACTTGCCTATGTCCCTCATCTCTGTGTTCCAGCCATGCCAACATTTTAACTGCTTTGTCACCGGTTTCATAGATTCTGGCACGCATCGCTCTGTGTGCTTGCTCAGCATTATCTAGGGCTATGTTCTGCAATTTCTTCTGGGCCAGCACTAATGATCGGTTGGTCTCGGGAAGGTCCAGTGTCAGGTGAGATTGTTCTGCCTGTTCCACTTGCAACTCTGCTTACTTCACCTTTTCTCAGTGTGCTGTCTTATGTGCTGCTGTCCAGGAGAGGATCTCTCCTCGCAGCACTGGTGTGTACGCCTCCCATAGTACCCCTGGGTCATCAACAGACCCTGTGTTCAGTTCGAAGTAGGTTTTTGTAGTTTTTTGGATAGGTTCTACAAATTCCAGAAAGCCCAGCTAGTAATTGTTAAGGTGCCAGGAGGGCGGGGGAGGCGGTCTTGTCGTTGACAATTCCATTAGCAGGGGAGAGTGGTCAGAGATTCCGCGTGGGAGTAGGGTCGCACTGGTCGCCCTGTGTGTATCTGTTGTTGGCAGAAAGAAGTTGTCCAACCTTGAGAGGGAAGCATGAACCCCTGAGTGAAATGAGTATTCTCGGGCTGCAGGATGGAGATCATGCCACACATCTCTCAATCCTAATGCCTCAGTGAAGGTAGCCAGTTTTGTGTGAGTATCAGAGTTCCTGCCCCTCAGGTGTGTGCCGTCCATTCCTATGTTCATGACCTCATGGAAATCACCCCCCAGGATCAGTATGTCTGAGGTATCTTTGACAATCAAAGGGGTAACATCCTCTATGAATGTGGTCATCAATGCAGGTGGTGAATACACAGCTAATGTTGCTATCGTTTGGTTCCACAGTGTTCCAGTTACATAGACATATCTATCCCCTGTGTCCTGTGTTACCTTGGAGAGTGTGTAAGGGAGCCTTTTGTGAAGCAATATGAGCACCCCTCTTGAGCCTGTGGTGAAACCAGCATGCAGTGCCATACGGTAGTTGGTACGCTTAAATAGATTGCATGTTGTGCCTGCCAGATGGGTCTCAGTAAGTAACACCACATCTGGTGAGTGCCTATTTAGAACTTGGGTGACAAGCCTCTGCTTAATACCACTACCTAGCCCATTAACGCTCCATGTCAGGAAACATAAGGTTTGTGTATCACTGCTAGACGCCACCATCAGAGGTAAAGTGGCTGCTATTGGATATCATGTGTGAAGTTTTGGGGAGGTGCCCATGCTGCTGTCCCGCAATATAATGCATTTGTGTATAAGTGTGTGTGTTGTGCGTCCCGGACCCATGGAAAACCGTAATAAATAACTTGAACCACCCCCCTCCCTATACTCCAACCAACTTGAAGCATCTTTCGCCCAAACAACAACAACTGACAGCTCGAGAAAAAGAGGAAAAAAGAAAAAGGATGAAACAATCAGCTGTCAATCAAACAACTAAAACTTGGTCTTTTCTCCGGTGGAGAGCAGGGGGGGTGGGGAGGAGACGCTGCTCTCCCGTGGTCGCACTGTAGTCACATGTTTAAAACAAAACAGGTAGTCGGATTGCCAAACGAGCCATAGGGCCCTGCGTCCTGTCACTTACTGCCATATGCAAGAGGGTCAACTGGAGGCTGCATTGGCGATCAGCCCTCAATGTCCCTTGGAAGGTTCTGTATCGGCGCCTGCGGTGCCAGCAGCTTGCTGTTCCGCAGGGGCTCTGGGGTTTCTGTGCCTGTTGCTTCGAGCTGTCTACCAGTCTCTGTCAATGTGCTGCTCAGCCCAGCGCTAGGCCTCCTTGGGATCGTTGAAATGAACCGTAGTTCCCTTGTGATA
This sequence comes from Ambystoma mexicanum, assembly GCF_040938575.1. Taxonomy (NCBI): domain Eukaryota; kingdom Metazoa; phylum Chordata; class Amphibia; order Caudata; family Ambystomatidae; genus Ambystoma; species Ambystoma mexicanum. Next base: position 691,876,430 of record NC_090926.1, on the reverse strand, counting down.
TATCTTAAGCTGGGCAGGGAAAAGCAATCCGTATTTAACACCCAACGTTTGTAGTTGTTTTTTGAGCAGATCAAATGATTGCCTAGCTATCTGCACCTCCCTCATGTTGTCGGGGAGAAAGGGGATCTTGGAGCCATTGAAAGTAATCGTGCCTTTGGCTCGTGCTCGTTGAAGCAGCACATTGCAATCCCTATTATTTAGGAGTTTGGCTATTACGGTGCGTGGCAGGGCTCCAGGCACTGGTCTCCCCGTCGGCATATGATGTGCTCTCTCAATTGAAAACATTTTTGAGAAGGAATTCGGTTCAAATAGGTCTGTGAGCCATTGTTCGAGAAAGAGTTCCATGCAGGGGCCTTCTGTCTTTTCGGGAAGGCCAAGTATATGTATATTGTTGCATCTCGATCTCCCTTCTCCTTCCTCAACTCTTTCTTACAATGTCTTCAGCTTGGTCGAGACACTGCGCAGTTATTGTTGAAAGTTGTGTATTCTGTCCTCAGCATCGGAGATGCACTGTTCAGTACTTCCTGTACGTGCGGTCAACTTCTGTAGATCATGACGGAGGATGGAGACGTCCATGCTTATCCCATCCATTGTTTGTTCCATAGAAGAGCGGGAGTCCGCTATTGCAGCCATAGCGTCTTTTAGGGATAGCGTGTTTTCCGTTTCAGCTACGACAGGGGACAGGCTTCAGGGATCGTGTGTATTGGTCTATTCTATTTTGCGTGGATTGTTTTCTTGTTTTGTCTTTTCCCATGCTCGCTGCCGGTTTCCTGCACTTGGGAGGTCAGGGTGATCAAACGTGGCACGTGTGGGCATTGTTTTCCGATGTAGGTGATTGGGGATCAGGATGTCCTGGTCTCGATTTGTGTGGTGTATGGTGTCTCTGGTCTTTGTGGTCTCCCGGGTCTCGGGAGGCTTTTCTGGATTTGGTGGGCGGTGAGGGTCCCACTCTTCAGTGCATGCAAGGGGTGAGCAGCTTGGAGTCAATCGGCGACCTGCCGCCTCACAGGTTGCTGCAGTGAGAATGTCTATAGCTTGTTGTTTTCTTATTGTTGTTGTAAGCCGTTGTGGTGCCTTGACAGTGCAGTGGGACTCTATACGCCTGTGCTCAGTTTGAGAGTCTTGGGCTCTGTAACGGGTTTCAGATGAGGCACACCTCAGTAAGAACAGTCCCACACAAGCCACTGTCTCCAGCCGCTTCAGGAGTCGGCTTTGTGAGTCAGATAAGAGGCCAGGTCCACATATCACTACCCACCAACATGGATACTTCCTACCACCCCGTGGATGGTATTTGCGGGCAGTATCCAGTGTGTCGTCACTGGATGTCATCCTCTTTCGCAACCAGTATTGCCTAGGACCATACACTTGCATAACCAGGGGTCTGCCCGTCTCAGCATTGGAGCCGCCCAGGCACGCCTAATATCCTCCTCTCATTGTGTTCCAAGACTTCGGCCAGCAAGGAGATCCCCCTGTGTGAGCAGTTTTTCGTGTTTGTTCAGTGCAGGTGCAGCATTACCGTGATCACCAGCTGAGTATGCACCTCCGTGTGGAGCTCCACTCGAGCCTTTCTAAATGTCGCTGACTACTCTGTGCGGAAGGCACATCCGAGATCTATTTTGGTGTTGGCCTCATGAACAGCGTGCAGTGACGTCCTCAGCCCTGACTTCGGGGGGCGCAATGATTGTGTAGGAGTGCCTCCATTCACTCGAAGCATAGTTCTCCTGCACCCCAGTTACGTTTCTACGGCTGTCTCACCAGCCGTTGCATGAGGTGGAAAGCAGCACTGTTTATCAACTGTTAACACACACGGTCTTCAGCATGCACTCGTCGGGATGTTGTTTGTATAGTGATTCGCAGCCCCGGAGGCGGGGACTGCCGATCAAACTCTGCTTTCCCCAATGCTGTGGTCTGTGCCGCCGTCGGCTATGGCCAATGCCGCGTAGCTAACCGGTGCTCTTGGGCCAGCAGCCCTGTTTATTGCAGGAGCCTCTAATCCCGGTATATACACCCCGCGGGCCATGCAGATACACATTGAATTTGTGCGATTGACACCAGTCACGGCCATAACTGTTTTCCAAGTGCAGGCGTCGTACTGCTACGTTTGCGGGCAGATCATGTTTTCATGAACCTGTTATTCTGAGGTTCTTCTCTCCTTTTGTGCGTATTACAGCCGTGTGGGGGCCGTGCAAACCTGTCTCACCGCCCCCGCTCACCTTGAGTTTTAGTTCAAGACGGTATCTAACCAGGGGGATCTCCTCGGGCTCTGAGGCATGCGGGTCGAGATCAGTGCTACAAGGGCCCAGGGAGGGACACTCACCGGATCGTCGGCTAGATGGTCTGTCGCCCTGCAGGTGATCTGGACTCCTCTCCCTCTCACCGCCCTATGGGGCGATCAGTGACGCTGTGTTCGGATGAGCCTGTTACGAGGCTTCAGTTCAATGGACGTCCGGACTAGCTTCCAGACCTGCGTGGACTTCTCGACGGTGATGACCACTGTTGCACATGTTTATAATGATATTCCCACCTGACTTCATGGGTTGCGCTCCTTAGAAAAAGGTTGCTCCGGGCTCATGATGTTTGTTGGCCTTATATTTTCGTCGCTGTAGTTGTCCTACAGGAGCATGGCAACTGTAATTAGGGTGCGTCTCAGTGGTACTCAGGACGATGTCTCCCTGCACATCAACACGCTCCGGGCTCACCTCGATTTATGTCGGACTCAGCAAGGTTTCTCCGACTGTCAGGGTCCGCCAACAAACTTTATCCGTAACGTGCGCTCCGCACCGTGTCAGGCACAGCTCGCGGCCATCTTGAGCGCGCAGACACCAGCTCCACGCCGACCTCCACACGCCTCAAACTTGCACCTGCAGTTGCGATTTCCACCAATTTTTGGTCCGCTGGTGCCTCAGTGTAACGCTCACCTGGCTCCCACGGAGGCACTGGTCTGGTCTGGGTTGCTGTGGCCTCTTCAAGCGTGATGCGCAGAATTCGAACCACCGATTGAACAGGACCCCCAAATCCTGCTTGTCTGGCCCGTAGGAATATCCTTCTGCAGATGAGAAAGGGGATTAACTGTCTGCTGAATAGTGTGCTTGCTCCCCCCACTTTCCCCCTTCCTTCTTCTCTGACTTTCTCCAAAACCCCCGGTTTAAGCTCACCTTATGGTTTGGAAGGATGAACTCTCCATCCTGCTTCTGGTGCATGGGCGCGCGTTCGTCCAGTTACTTCACTGGTTTTCAGAATGGCGCTGGCAAATCCACTTGACTTTTCTGAGCGATACGCCGTAAGTATGAAGATGCAAAAGTTCAAGTGTGAGTCTCCTTTTATGTTGTTTTTCTAACCTGTGATCCGTCCTTTATTTCAGGTGCAGAACAAAGGCGATGCATTGAGGGGTTAAATTGCCGGTGGTAAAATCAGGTGAGTTAGTGATGAGGGCGACCCCTCTAAATGTCTTTATAATTCCCCAGTAATGTCTTTTGTCTTTTCCCCATAGGGGCCGGGGTGTGGTACCTGCCAAAGATGCGGCGCCGACCCGAGATGTGGAATGGTTCACCAACAAAAGCCGGTAAGTAATATGGCTGAAAATTTGGCTTTTCTCTTTTGTTCCCTTGCTCACCTTTTGTCTCTTCTTCTCTTCCCTAGGTGCAGAGATGTGGCGACCGGTGCTGAGAGCCGCGATGGAGCCGGACGGCCTCTCGGGAACAGGTGAGTGAAGTGTGGCGCTGCAGCGAGCAACGCGGTGCTTTTAAATGGAAGTCTTCCTTCAGGAATGCTGGCGTGAAGATTCCGGATGCAGGTAAGAAGGTTGAATAAGTTCTTGGTTTTCACCTTTCTCTTCTCTTATTCCTTACAGGTGTTCCAGGTTCGAGGCGGGCGTGGCTGAAGTCCAGGTGCAGGAGCAGACACGGTGAGCGTTCAGCTGCTGGGATGCAGAACAACGCGAAGCACGTGTGGCTGTCCGGGCGTGGCTTAAATAGCCTTGGAAGAAGTTCCAGGTGAGTATTCTTCCACAGCCCCACCCAAGTAACAAAATAGTTCCTTCAGAAAAATAGTCCCTCCTAAGCCTCATTTGGCTTGGTTCTTCATGCAGCATGGTCTGCATCAGGTGAGTGTGCAGCATGGTCTGCTTCAGGTAAGTGCACCAAACACTTCCCCTTATGAGCCTGGCGCCTATGGCGCCAGGACTGATGTCCAACATGAGCCTGGCGCCAACGGCGCCAGGACAGAGTCCAAAGAGCACCTATAAAGGGCCGCTGGGCTTTTACCCGGGGGCGTGATGCCTGCTCCCGGGGGTGCTGGGCCTGGCCTGGTGCTCCGGGGGTAGGCATCATGACACTCAGGATGTCAGCTGTCGGTTAGGGTATCTAGGGCATACGCAGGATTTAGAAAACAGGCGATAAAAGCAGGATGTTGGCTGCGGCCAAGGGAGCTCACGTCCTCCTCATTACACTGCTGGCCACCCCCCCCCCCCCCCCCATTTTTTGCAACTGTTGAACATGCGTTAACTTTTTAGGATTTATATTAACTTGATGCAAAACATTTATTGCATTAAACCTACTCTGAACATGCTTAATGTCAAGTGTTTTTAACCAGATTGGTAAAATATAGGTAAACCTAAACCAGTTTGGCCTGTTCACTCTTATTTGGTGTGCCACTGTAAAGACTGGAGAGGGGGGTGTCTGTACTCCTGCTCTCTAAATGGCAGAGGAGAGGCACAGAAGACCCCACCCAAGATTCTCTATTTGGTAAAACGTGGGAGAGCAATCAAGGCTTAGCTCTCAGGAGGTGATGCAGGCTGGTTCTTAAGTACAGTGTAGTCCCCAAGCACTCACAAAGGAATGTCCACACACTAGGCCTCATTACACGGTAGGCAGTAAGGGTTAACGGTCACCGGTAATGGTACCGGTGACCGTTAAACCTTACCGCCTTACTACGAGGTCCCTTAGCGGGTTGGTACTTTAACGCCTGCTTTTAGCAGGCGTTAAAAACCAACCCGCTAAGGGACCTTGGTGCTAATTACGGCACCGCAAATTTGCGGTACCGTAATTAGCACCTTCCCCATTCCCATTATGCCCTATGGGGCAAAAATGGGAATGGAGAAGGGCAATGGTGGAAGGGGGAATTACCGCCCCGCCAACCTTGGAATAGGGCGGTAATTCCCCTTTCCACCAAGGCGGTGCCGGTATTTTACTGGCATGGACCAAGGTGCTAATAGCACCTTGGTCCACCGCCTAACGTGTAATGAGGCCCACTGTATTAGTGAAAACACAGTCTTTATATAATTAAGCTTCATGGTTATATACGCAATCACAATAACTCACTTTGTGCTCAGTTAATCTACAATGGTAAATATATACACATTTCTACGTGGTACCACAGTTACTATCAGATTTCATTGAAGTGCATCAACTGGACTTAGTTTAAATGTCACACAAATCAAGTAATAAAGAGAACCAACAATAGACATAGGAGGAAAGCAGTTGGTTAGAACATTAGGCAGAATACTGGCCCCGTTAACTAGACACAGTTCTGGGTGAGGACTCCCCCCACCTGGGCAATCTGTAAATAAAGATATATCGTACAAGCCCAGTCCATATATTGTTCACAAGAGTCTTATTTCCATCTAAATAGTTCTATAACCCCAATGTACCTGGAATAGCAGAGGACGATGTTGGGTCGTCGACGGATCCTTCTTGAGCGGCTTCCTTTAAGACAAGAGTCACGGATCGTCAATATCCCACGAGGAAAAATGGGTGGACACTGTCGTTACGGCAGCAGCTTCGGCTCTTGCGGTGCTCGGTGACGATCAGTCGCAAAACGTCCTGCAAGCTGAGGCATGCGGTGCACCTCGACGACGAGTGTTCATTGTCACAAAGAGTCAATGAAGAACTTTGGCCCAGCAAGGGTGTTGGCGTCTGGCGTCGGCGAATGGGACGTGACCACGGCTGGCTTCAGTAGCTTTGTTGGCATCTGAGGTTTTCGGGTGGCGGGAAACCCACCAGCGGATTCTCCTCAGTTGTCGGCGGCCTTGACTTTCTCCGGCAGGATGAAAGCGGTCAACGGTGATGAACAAGGGAGTCCTTGGATCAACATGTTCTTAGGCAACGACATCGGTTGGCGATGGTGGACGGCTGTCCAGTGCTTCTCTTCATTCTCCTTGGCGGTCCCTTTCTCCGGTCGCCAGCCTTTTGTAGGTCTGTCTACCAGGGAGCTTTAGCAAAGATCAGCTGGTGCACGATGGTCCCTCGTAGCTCGGGAAGAGGTCTCTCTTGGATCAGTTCCTTGAAGGCACAGCAGCTTTCAGATTAGCGAAGGACAGCATCAGCATTTCTTCTTCTTCCAGTGGGCTTCAAAGTTAAGCATCAGTTTCAACTTCAGCTTCTGAACGATTTCTAGCAGTGAGAGGCCCCCAGATATACTGTTGATCTCCCATTCACTCTGCTGGGTTACACTCGGGCAACCAATCGGCTCACAGTGCATTCAGGCCATTCTTCTCCATCCAAACACTCACCACACAGAATGTGGATTCTGACAAGTACGCAACCATTCAGCACTCCATACTGCATTCATACCAGTTTCGGGAAGGGCTGTCTCAGTCATTGTGTCAAACACCAGATACTAGACACCCACGACATTAAATGCATATTCGTCACACGCTCCATTCACTCAGGTCCTACCCCACGGGCGTACCCACAACATACAGTCATTGGGAAGGCTCCAGCCAGTCGGGCCTGGACTTCCCCCACAACACCACATATGGAACTTCCACTCAACAGCCAGTCACGGGGGAAGGACAGTGTCAGGGCTTCCCAGGACATCGGGAAAAGTAAGACAACGTGTGATAGAAAGCAAGAGGCCACAGGGGCCATCTTGTTTCCTATAAGGAATCCACTGATTCCAATGACAGGGCCTGGGCATCCAAAAAATAGAGGATGGGCAGGGCACCTGTCAATTCAGCACGGAGCTGCCACCAGCCCGTACCTTGCTCTGTGGGCCACAGAAATCAGAGGAGTGTCTTGACCTTTGCCAAGTGCAAAGCTTTTCTGCATTGTTGTTTTCACAGTGCTGATGGGAGGTATAATCCAGGGCCGTGGCAGAGCGGATTTAGCAGTGAGTGTAGTAATAGAGTAGTGAGAGTTCTGGCAGTGCCCGATCGCCCAAACCTTCTGGTAGCAGATATATCAATGGACCCCTGAAGAGTGCCTGTTGGGTGTTTACTCCAAGCCAGAGAAAGTTAAACATGTGGTGAAGTTAATGGACCTGGCCTGTATATTAGCTAAAAGGTGAATAGCCGTGTCATGGACGCAGAGTGCTGGTCCAATATATGCATTGTGGTGGGGGGGGTGAAAAAGTGGTCCGCGGCGACAACTGTGAGAGGAAAATGGAGCATAAAGAGCAGTGGTAAGGTTAGTGAAGGTTCTTTAGTGGATGAAAGATTAGTTCAGTGTAGGAGGAGAGTGGTGTAGGTCAAACAGGTAGTCGGAGAGTTTGGAGGAGGGAATTGTACGCTTAGTAGTGCGCGTAGTCATTGTAGTAGATGGAGAGGGGGGAATATGCAGGTGGAGGTTGAGGCAAAGACAAAAGAGTGATCAGAGGGAAAAGGCAAGGTGGAGATATTAGAGGCAGAGAGTTGAGAGGAGATAAGAATAAGGTTAAGGGAGTTTCCATCTTAATGGGTGGGCAAAAGAAAGTGAGTGTTGTGACGAATCAAGAGAATTTGTCCCATCTCCCCACGGGTAGCCCCCACTGTGAGGCTAGGGAGGTAAGCCAGCTCCGAAACCCCCTTCCTAGGCATTGAGGCAAGTGGGACCTCACAGGTAGAGATTCCCCCTTTGGGGACAAGGATTCACTTTCCTGTGAGGAACTCCCTAAAGCTACACACACCATGATCTGCGTGAGATGTTCTACAATCCCAGACACTGTTAACAACCTAGACTGGGACAAAGAAACACTTAATGGACGTCATTATCATATAGAAAAAGAACATGTCCCTTTAAATCCAAATATCCAATCCACTGGGACGAGTATGTTGAATAGCGTGTGCTTGACGAGCAATGGAGAGAGAGAGGAATGCATATGCAGGCACGGGAAGGCCCCGAGCAGCGAAATACCTGTGGAGAGGGAGGAAGGTGGCAGCGGCGGAGTAAGCAGAAGCCAGGAGAACAGCGAGATTCAAACTTTCATGAGTTAAGCCGAAAGGGCAGGAGCCCGGTTGAAAGTGGTGGCAAGACCATGAAGGATCCGTGTTGGACAGCTGGTCCACAAACCATTGGTGATACTAGCATCGGTATGCCGCAGCATGGTGTCCGGTCACTCATTGGGTCACCAAGACGCTGCAGTGAGAAGAGAAGATGAGAGAAAGGAAACTCTGGGGAAGCCAAGCTGATGGCGGTCCAGGACAAGAGAGAAGGTCCCTGAGTTGCACGGCTCCCGAAGTGGTTCTCCTTCTCAGTGGAAGGTAACGGGAGGCCCCAAGGGAATAGTTATACCGCGCAACCCACTAGTCTCAGTAGAAATGATGAGGCAGCTCCAAGTCTGAAGCTGATGAACTTAGTGTTGTGATACAAGAGAAAAGAGTCCTAAAAATCTGTATGTTAGGAGAAAAGAACAGTGGATAGCAATACTCTGGGAAAAGGGGAAGGAAACTCACCACTGCATACAAGAAGAATATAATAGAGAGATAATTATGAACCAGAATTTAAAGGAAATCTCCAATTAAACTATAAACAAGAGCAAATAAGGCAGAACAATTTGTTCTATAATTGCCCTGGAGTGAAGTCCTACCAGAAGAATAGTGTTTGCCAAGAATACACTGAAACTAGCAACCAGTAAAATAGATCCTATAAAATATCCCTAAAAAGGATTCCCAAGGAAGAGGGAAACCTCAATAGTCCAGTTGAAGATTTACAGAGACTAACTCACAAAATCACAAGAGACTATCTGAGAACTGTGTATTGATCAAGAATCCTACAGGCTCATACTAGAAGTATCCTTAGGAGAAGGGAGTCATTCTACTGACCCAAGTTAATTTTCATAGTGGTAGGGTCAGTTACGGTAGTTTTGGACAGCAGACGTATTCCTTTTGACATTCACGCATGACGGACGGGCAACATAGTTAGGAACCACCCATAGTGATTGGGAAAATCAGGCCTTATACTTTACACAGTGATTAAGTAGAAGAGAGTTAGTCAGTGAATAGAGCATCAGAGAGATAGTTGAGATTGAAGTCACCAATGACAATGAGGTGGTGACCGAGGGGGAGAGAGTCAATTAGTTGGCAAATGTGGTTTAAAATGTACCTCTGGACCGGGTGGATTCTAGATAGAGAGATAACATGTATGCCATTGGGGGTAGTGATTGTGGAGCTAGTGTATTATTTGAATGAGGGAGACTTAGCAGGGGATAGTGGAGTAGGAGAGATGGGAAGGTTGGAGGATGAACACAATCCTACAACACCACCCGTGCTAGTGAGGCAGGGAGAGTGAGTGAAGGTGTAGCAGTGTCATGAAGGGCTGCAAGGGTTGTAAAGTCAGAGGGAGAGAGGTTGACCACATCACATGTTGACATCACAATGAGTGTAATAAGCAAAGTCCCCAAAATCCCCATCCTGCTCCGTATAACCTATGTACTGTTAATCCACAAAACGTATTTAATCATAGTTGGTTTTTTGGTGCCTCAGTTACACCCTTTTCCTTCCACAAAGTTGATGAAATAGGACCACGGCTAAGAATATTTTTGGGATTCATCCCTAAGAATTGCAGAGAACCTATCCATTGTCAAAGCTTCACAGACTGTTCCACCATTTTCCAATTGGAGTAGAGTTCCAGTGGTGAGCCACAGTAAGCTGGTCTTCTATCAGTGAGTTATGTATTTAGACTTGTTTCCCCTTTATCTATAGAATCCACTTACCCCAGTGGGCTCATGAAAACATTCAATTTGGTTAAGGGTTTAATCTGCTAAACTATTTCACAACAGGGAAATCTGGGTTAAACCGCACATTTCTATTTCATTCAATCAGTAGTTCAGTGCCACCAAAAGCATAACTAATATGCTTCCTATCTGAGTTACTTACAAAGGAAGGCCTGTGATGCTCTGGCACATATAGTGTTCCCTGATTCCTCACCTTTGGAGACTTGCAGATGCTCTTCCCATTTAGCTATATATTGGTGCTTGGTGGAACGATTAGCAAGATCTATCACCCTATACTATGTATAGTTCTTCAATGAAGACGGTGACCCATGAAACAGATCTTTATAGCCTCTGCCATCCTCGCAATTATATGCAGAGAAGCCAATGGCTAACTTGTGAATGTTGTGAAGAATCAAAGATGATTCCCCCCCCGAAACCTGGTCTGGTACCCTCCTCATGTGGCCAGGGAAAGGCAAACACTTCCAGATCCCGACCCTGCAGGTGGTGTACTGTGGGTGTATCATGTGTGGGGTGGGGGATAGGCCAGAAAGAGTGGGATACACCTCTCTCTAACTTTCCCCATAATCCCATACTATTGATGGCTATTTACCAAATAGCAGAAGTTGAAAAACCTAACTTTGTTGAAAGAAACTACAAGTCCCAAAATCCTAGAGGGATTGAAACGTGGAATAGGTCTGAGGAGGCATGAACCTCAGAGGCATAAAAGGCCTCCCTCAGGGAGAGAAAGAAGGAAGGAGTGGAAGGAGCTGGAACTTTGGCTGGACTGCAGGCTGTGGCAGTGAAAGGAGAAGGAAGACACAAGGCTGGCAAACCAAGCAGGAGTGGAAGAACAAGAAGGACGCCGGAACGAAGATATAGCAGATGTCACCTGCAGGTTCTGAGAGAGTCCTGTCCTCCCAAACTCTGAAGTGCAGAGGCTGCACAGCGAAAGACATGCTGGAGAAACCGTTTTCCACATGGGAGCCTGATTGCTGTGGTTGCCGAGCTGCTGGTGTGTCGTAAAACAAGACAAGAAGTAATTGCCAAGTCGAGGGTCTTAGAGTAGAGGACACTCCCAAGACGTGTGGCGGGATTGGAGACACCTGTTCAGGAGAGGGGTGTGGGTCCCCAGTGAGCTAGAAGTAGTAGAAGTTGTAGTAGAAGTTGGAAAAGCAGTGCAACCCGCAAAGAAAACGCTTCAGAAGCCAGTGAGTGAAGCACAGCGTTCTAAATAATTTTATGAGCCTTGCTGTTAACAGTAACCAGCTCCTTTGCCACTCACATAAGATTTGCAGCGAGTAGAAGTGGACCGCTGTATTAAAGATTCTTTAAACAATGGAAATGTAACACATATATTGAGGAAAAGGCTTCTTGCTCACGAAGGAAGCTAACATGGTTACAGTCCATTGTACCTTCAACGAAAGATTATTATGTGCCAAACGTGTCCCTAGTTAAAAGAACAGAACGCTGCAAAACCATTGCAGAATACTTAAGTGACAATTTCAACATTACAATCTTTATCATGGGAAAACGACATTAACACAAGGTTGCATGTGCCTTAGTCTTTGCTTCTATGGGAATACAATTTCTAAACCACCTTTAACCCCATAAGTGCCAAGGACGAGGTATCTCGTCTTGGAATTCCCTCCAGGGTGCCAAGGACGAGATAGCTCGTCATTTGTGGCACTCTGTTTTGACCAATCTTCGCTCAAAACTGTAATCCAAACCCCGGGCTATGTGAGGGGGAGGTCCCCCCTCACTGCCAGGGGGCTGGATTACCTTCAGTTTCACGTTGTCGTGCGTAATGCACGCCGGCTTAAAAGTGAAAGTAATTTTCACCACGGTTGCCGCAGTGAAAATGAAAGGTGAGTCTCCACCTTCCTCCCCCTAAATCTCTGGCTGTATTTCAAGCCGGAGATCGAGGGAGGTGTCGTTGGAAAGGCGAGATTCTCCCCTTTCCAAGGACACCTTTTATGAAAGCATTGCTGGGTGCGGAACGGGCGCAGAGCGCTCGATTCGCGCCCAGCAATGCCCACTAGACACCAGGGATGTCTTTGAATCAGGGGGGAGGTGGGGCTGCTTACAGTAGGCAGACCCCCCCCCCCCAACCCCCAAAGCATGGGGGCACATATGTGCTGAACCCTGGGGGTAGATGGCTGATCATCTGCCCCCAGGGAAGGGGACAAAGTAAAATAAAAATAAAATAAAGAAATGCAATGGGGGGTAGGGGCCCTAGACACCAGGGATTTTTTTGCCCCCCTGAAAGAGTGGTGTCCCTCCCCCTTCCACACCAAGTAGAAAGGGGGGCCACCCCTTGTAGCCCTCCCTGGGGGCAGATTGCTGCCCCCAGGCAGGAGTACATGAGGTGGCCCCCCCATCCAATTGGAGGGTGGGGGTGTACCAGGAATAAGTGTGAAGGCCTATCAAAGGATAGGGCCTGCCGGATAGGGCCCCCTGTGGGCAGATGGCTGATCATCTGCCCCCAGGGAAGGGGCAAAAAGAAAACAAAACAAACAAAAAAACAAGAGATTTGGGTGGGAGTGGGGGGCCACTAGCCACCGGGGATTAATTTGATGGAAAAGGGGGGTGGCCCTCTCCCCCTCTTATCTGCCCCCAGGGAGGGCTGAATGAGATGCCCTCCCTGCATTTGGTGTGGGGGGGGGGGAGGGTCACCCCCCATTACATTAGAAAATTACCTGGTGATTTAGGGTGCCCCTCGGCCCCCCCTAAAGTGTATGATGCCATTTGAATTTTTTTTCTTTGTTTACCAAACCTGCCTTGGCGCAGAGGGGCACATTGGTGTGCCAGTCTGGCCCCAGGGTGCCAAAACCCTTACTGCCCCACCCACTGAGGCGCCTGTCCCACAATTTCTGGTGCCCCCCACCCCAAATGGAGGTGGGGTGTACCTCACGCAGCCCTTTGTAGGAGGCCCAGGGAGGCCTGCATGAGGTGCCCCGTCACCCATTTGCGGGGAGGGGGCCTCTAAAAATGGTAGGACAGGCCCCCAGTGGGTGGGGCAGTAAGGTCTCAGCACCCTGGGGCCAGATTGGCACACCAGTGTGCCCCTCTGCACCAAGGGGAGTTGGGTTAGCAAAGGAAAAAAGTGAAAATGGTGGACCGCATTTTAGGGGGGGGGCTGTGGGGCACCCCAAACCGACAGGGAATAGTCTAATGGGACGGGGTGGTGATCCCCCCCCCACAATGCAGCCCTCCCTTGGGCCAGATATCTGCTCCTAGGAAGGAACACCTGAGCCCAGGGAGGAGTGCAGGACAGCCCCCCCTTATCTGCCCCCAGGGAGGGCTACATGAGATGTGCCGCCCCTCCAATTGGGCTGGGGGTGGAGTGGTGCTGCCCTCTTCACATTACAAAATTCCCCGGCAGTGTAGGGTGCCCCTCAGCCCCCTAAATAGCAGATATCTGCTCCCAGGAAGGGACACCTGAGCCCAGGGAGGAGTGCAGGACAGCCCTCCCCCTTATCTGCCCCCAGGGAGGGCTAAATGAGATGCGCCGCCCCTACAATTGGAGTGGAGGTGGAGAGGTGCACCCCCTTCACATTACAAAATTCCCTGGCGGTGTAAGTTGCTCCTCAGCCCCCCTAAAGTGCAGCTTGCCATTTTCAATGTTTTTCTTCCTTTACCAAACTTCCCTTGGTGCAGATGGGCACATTGGTTTGCCAATCTGGCTCCAGGGTGCCCAAACCCTACTTCCCCATCCATTGGGGGGCCTGTCCGATATTTTGGAGTGGGTTTCTCCCCCTCAACCCCAAATGGAATGTGGGAGGGCACCTCATGCAGCCCTCCCTGGGGGAAGATATCTGCCCGTAGGAAGGGGCAAATGGGTTTTGCACTTGGGGGTGGGGGAGTGAGGTTCAGTAGACCACCAGGGATGGCTTGCAAGGGGGGGGGGGGGCATGCTTCGAGTATTGATTTGTTTTTGCTGGTGTGACTGTAGGTAACACGTTTTTTATTTTTTTTTACAGATTTTTCTACGCGAGCAGCTGCAACATTATGTGACTACTGTTTTTTTTATTATTCTATGGTTAGGGCCCACTGTCAGTGGGGTGGGTGAGACTGGGACTGGATAGTTGGTGGTGTGGGTGGGAATGGTCGTATGGGCAGATATTTTGGTGGGCTGGGACACAATTGCAGGGGCAGGCCACAAATTGCCCCCCATGCCAGCAGAACATTGGTGTTTCCCTGGAAGTGGATGCCTCCCATGTGAGTTGTCCGTCTGCAAGCCAAGTCTGCAGCTCTAGCTGTGCTACGTTACAGGTGTCGCCTCTGGCGAGGAAAGGGGGTCCTGCCGGGGATCCCTGGAGCTGCCGCTGTGCTTAGGGGACGGTACACCCACATGGTGCATGGATGTGCAAGGTCAGGGACATCACCTCCAACAGTCCTGGAGTTGCGGCTGGGCTGCATTATAGCTTTTCCCTTCGGGGAGGTATTGGCACACTGCCGGGACTCCCTGGTGGGGAGAAGCTGTAACGCAGGCCAGCCAGAGCTCTAGCAAAGTCGGCGGTAATATCCGTGGCCTTGGGCACCATTCTCCCATGTGGGTCTTTGGCGGGGCTTGTGGGTAATACATTTTGGGGAGATTTGCGTAGGTATGACATCTGTTGTTGTGTTTTGGTGAGTGGACACAGGGATATGTCTCTGAAATTGGCTGGAAATTAAGACAATTCTCAGACATTTCCCTCTGGCCACCCACCGAAACACATGGCCTACCTTCCCGCGTCCCCACACGTGCCCCGATGAAAATGGTACCGCACATGTGTGAGTGTACCTACCTGGGGTGCAAAAGGAAAAGGGTAACCCACTGGTAACCTCAAGCCTTTCGCACATCACATTTTGTTCATGTGGGCAACCTACAGATTTGGGCCTAGGGTGTCGAAGCCAGCAAGGAAAACGGGGAACCCCATGCATTTCCGAAAAGAGGACACCCGTGGGAATCCACAGAGGTCTGACTTCTGCAAATCAGCCCAGAATCTACTACCCAGAACCCCTTGCAAAGTCCAAATATGGGGGTAAAACACACCATTTTCAGATATTTCACACTGCTCACCCACCGAAACACGCCGCCAACGCCACATGGCCTACCTTCACACTATCCCACAGGTGTCCCGATGAAAAAGGTACTTCACATGTGTGGGTGCACCTACATGGGCGCAAAAGGAAAAGGATAACCCACCGGTAACCCCAAGCTTTTGGCACAGCACATTTTGTTCATGTGGGCAACCTACAGATTTGGGCCTAGGGTGTTGAAGCCAGCAAGGAAAACAGGGAACCCCATGCATTTCTCAAAAGAGGACACACGTGGGAATCCACAGAGGTCTGACTTGCGTAAATCGGCCCAGAATATATTACCCAGAACCCCCAGAAAAGTCAAAATTTGGGGGTAAAAAACACAATTTAACTCTGCTCACCCACCAAAACACACCGCCAACAACAGATGTCATACCTTCCCGGGTTCTCACAGGTGTCCTGACTAAAACAGTACCTCACATGTGTGGGGTCATTTAACCATTGTGGTTAAATGACTTTTAATCCTGGGGACGGGAGATCACCCAGGACTTCAGGAGGTAATTTAGGAATGTACATATTATTCATGTTATGTTGAAATGCCATACCTTTTGTTTGTGTTTGTTGTTTAGAGTGAGGGACAGTTAGCCTGTGTTAGTGTGTTCCCTTAGCTTTTAGAATAGGCAGGGAATTCCTTGACAGAGTAGGGAAAATGGCGCACTGTCCTGGGCTTGCCAAAATCAACATCTATGTTGCTAATCAGAAGAGAGCTAGGCCTGCTCTCGCTAGGAGCGATAATTGAAACCAAAAACATGATGTTGTACAGGAAAACTCTGCTCCCGGACCGCTCACACTTACTAGATATAATTCGAACTGAAACACTGGGCACGCGCTGCAGTGCGTTAAAACACTGGAAAACATCGTGCAAAGTGAAGCTGACGGAAATCCACTCGTCTGGGGCTGAGCTCATTCGATATCCAAAATAAATAAAAAAGAAAATGGCTGAGCTGGATTGGATTAAGACTTTAGATGGTGCAGCTATGGCAAAATCAACCAGCCATCTCCCGCCCCACTTGAGAAAACTAAACTCTGTTCCAAATTACTTGAGCTAATTTCCTAGCAAACCTGTCAGAAATGTGTTCATGAGGGATCGCTTAAATTTCCTACAAACTCAAGAGATCTTGGCAGTAAGAGGGCAAAGCAACTCAAACAAATGTTGATTTTGCTCTAATGATGACAAGGTTGAAACCATTCAGCACCTGCTACTTAACTGCCCTGGCACAAAGTCAATTGGAGAAAAGTACTTGCTACCACATCTATCTGCTTCTTACACCAGAGACGAGGAGCTGTGGTGAGGAAGGCTAATGAGCGGCGAAAGGACCGCCTGGACAATTGCTACAGCACAGACGTTGAAACAAATCTTAGACCTCTAACTAATGTAATGTAAAACTTTATTCTTTTCTTCTTCTAAGTCTTCTGTTTCTTTTGTAAAAACCATTAATTTGATTAAATCAAGTAAAGAAATAAAATAAATAAATAAAGTAGGGAAAATGAGGCATTTTGATACATTTTCTTTTAAAATAAAATGGCATATTTTGAACGATCTTCAAACGTGTGTCCGCCTCGCATTACTGACTCATCACAAGGGGCTTCATTACAAGTTTGGCGGTAGCCTTGCCGGTAGAACCGGCAGGCTACCGCCAAACATACAATTTTTTTCTGACGCCCGCGAATGGTCAATTACCTTGCCATTAAGGCCCTGCCAGACCCTGTAATTGCCCATTCGTGGGCGCCGGAAAAAAATGCTCCCCATTCCCATTTGTGCCCCATAGGGCTCAACGGGAACGGGGAGGTCGGATGCACCAGCACCATTCAGAGTGGTGCTGGTGCATCCGGCATGCTCTGCTCGTAGGTGCCGGTACACCTGACAGGCCAGTCCTCACGGGCGGGAAGGCAATCGTGAGCAGAACTCGTAGTTTGCCGGTCCGGTAACAACGGTACCGGCAAGCTTACCAGTACCGTTTTTACCAGACCAGCAAACTTATAATGAGGCCCAATGTCTAAGTCTTTCTTTTTCTGTAAGGTTACGTTTTTGTTTGCAATTTTCCAAATCGAGCAGCTGTCCATCACAGTGTAGTTGATCCAATAACTTCAGCCCATCCTTTTTCCTGCCTTTACATTTGTTGATGCTGAAGCCTGGGAGAAGACTCCTGGTTTTCAAATACTGGTCTGGGTGGGGAGGAGAATGAGAGCGTACATTTCATACAGTCCAACGCAAAAGCACATTTTTAACTGAGCTTAAAGATATCTTTGCATGTAACTAGGTTCTTTGGGACGCAATATGAATTCTTCTGAGGGAGGTTTCATTGTGAATTGTTCCAATTCTTGTAACTTTTCAGAGAAGCATACAGACCAATCAAACAAAAGGGAGCAACTGTGGTGCATGTAGGTAAGTTTGTAAATCTGTGACAACATCCCTCCCTCATATGAAGTTCCCTGTCTTCCAGTGAATGTGCCTGAATAATTTCAAGGGGTAACAAATTAAATTGCCCTGGAAGATATGAGATGCGAAAGCAAAGTAATTTGAATGACATTGATCCTCTCCATCCAACACACCTCCAACTTCATCCACATATCCACATTTTTAAATAGATCATCCAAAGTTTTCGGGATTATTAGGTTGATATATGGTATGTGAAATTATTTCATTATAAAAATATCCTTAAATATTCAGTATTGCACCACTGTGAATTTGGATTGGTGTTTGGACTGTGCTATCGTTTCCTTCTTCTCCAATTCTTTTGATTTAGAATAATTTATTTTGTACTGTGAGATAGGGCAGAATTCATCTAGTACCCATGCTATATTTGGGAGAGGGGAGGCAGACTTTACCATAAGCAAACAATGTATGCTGGCCAGACATAGAGGGGAATGCATTTATCATTGTATTCAACCGAACTTCAGGGCAGAGGGTTCTGTAGAGAATGAAAAAAGAAGGGCAACATAGGCGTTTGTAGCTTGGATAATGTTTTGTATTCTGAAGGTTTACTAAGTACTCATCCTGAGGGTCATCCTAAAGGTTTGTACATGGTCACATAGGACAACTGGAATTTACATGGATGCTCAAACTTAGCACGGTAGATCTGGCACTGTATTTGGTATAAGTAGTGGGCCAACCTAAATTCTAAACCGGGAATCTTAAAAAAAGAAATAGCTTTCTCAAAGAGGTGCTGCAGTGTCCCCCTTTCATTTTCTCTCTCGCCCTCTATTTGGGTTGGTAGGTCTTAGGTCTCTGTAAAATTAGTTATTTTCCTTAGGGTTCAGTACTTTATCTCCAATCCTCTGTTGTTGCTGGTTTAACAGTGACAGTGACCTGAACCCTTTTACTCAGTCTACGCAAGTAGCTGACTTTCCAGGGTCCTGCACCCTATAACTAACCCAGTCTGTAAGGCCTGGATTACTTGTCAGGTGTTGGGGGCTCTTCATTGATGACATAGGGGTTCGCAGAGAGCAGTAGAATCACTCCCTACTTGCCTTTCTTGTTAAGTAGATTCTCTCCACCTCCTTTCTAATATGATGCTGGGCTCACTGAATCCCACTGGAACTTCCCACCCACCTCATAGACCTGTCTGGGGCCTGACCTAGCCCTTTCAGAAGCTTCCTCCTCTAGCTGACTGGTCTTTCCCCAGTACGCTTCCTTGCATACCACCTCCTCTATACTACATTCAACTCTTGACACCCCAATCTCCTTTCTTCCCTTGTGGGGTATTCCCATCAGCAACTCCTCGCTTCTCCAACTCTTCCACTACAACCTGCTTAACCACTGTGGCCACTCCTGTTAATACCACCACTACCTCCTTTCCCTCTGTAGATGGCAGCTCCTCATTCTGTCTTCTGCTGCCACCTCTCCAACTCTTTTTCTCTCCACCTACCACCTTCTCCGATGCTCTCCAATTTCCAATCTTCCAAAACGTGTTCTCATTATTCTGGAAAGGTGGCAGATATGCATACATCACAAGTGGGTCAGTGAACCAGACAGGATTGCAAAACACTCAAGAGTCCGCAAAATGTAGATGTGCAGTTTATGGGGGCCATAGGAATCCCACACACATCTCCTTGGGGTTTTTACGGGTGTGGCTTTGGGTCCCGAGCTTGTGGGGGGTATCTGGTGGCTTCAAGGTGATTGACGGACGCACACTCAAGGAGAGGAACCCAGGGATACTCCCTATTCCACCCCTAGGTGGCTCCCAGTCCTTTGAGTCATTCTGCCAGCAGTATACAAGTCTACAGAGCCAAGTAGGAGACTTCATTAATGTATTCATTCATTTTGTCATTTACATATCGCCTTTCACCATAAATATGCTCCCATTGCACTGTTGGTTGAATGCCCTCGGGGGGTACCTGAGACCACATTTGGGAGAAGGTGGGAGGTGCTATTATGTGTGTGTGCATTTCAGCCACTAAAGTTATGAGGGTAGCCAAGACACTGCTAGTCACCCATGTCTGAATGGCGTGTGAATGGGCGCAGTGGAGGTAAACTATGACCTAGGCAGGGGTGGGTTGTGTTTAAGGAGATAGAGAATTATGTAAAAAGCTACAGCTCTATTATTTTATCATTAAAGGCACCTTCATTTTAATAGCAGGAGCGTTGTGCAGTAGTGTTTGTTATATTGTGAGTGCAGGGTGTGTGGAATAAGCCTGTGCCTTCCTCTAAGTTAAGAAGGTGCGGTGTGCGAGGGGGGAATGCGTTAACTGTACAAGAATATGGTTGCCTTACACAATTGGGCTAAATGAAAAGTATGGCTGCTTTACACAGTTGGGCTAAATGCAAGTTAACACTATGTGAGGGGTCAGAAAGTTGAGGCAGACCATGTTGTGAGGTTTTTTCAAGAATAGCCATTTTATTAGTAAATAAGGTTGTATGAACGCCTCACTATGTCTACCTGACAGGATTTCCCTGCCTAAAATAAACCAAAGTAAACACTCTAAAAAGGATATCTGTCCCTCACACTTAAACATACAACAAATAAACAAGGAAATACATGTCCGTTCAAAACAGTAATGATTGAGTTCATAAAGTAACCAAAGTCTCTCTTCAGAACCTGCCCAAGCTCCCCTTGCCCAGGTTTTAAACCCAATTCTGCTTTCCAATTCAAAAAAAAGAAAACAAGGAAATCCAAGTTCAGCACAAAGTTCCAATACAGTGTGATGCAACCTTCAATTTGTCAATAGAAAGTTCCAATATACAGATTACAAGATTCTTCTTCGAACACTTTTTTAGTTCCTTAACAGCAGCAATGTTTATATTGGTCAGGGTGATTTGCCACTTTAAGAAGGCCAGAAAATATAACTTCACAAGAGCTTTGCTTAGCTCTTCCTCCAATACTATTAGCACAAACAACGTCTCTGTCAAGACCACCTTATAGCACTTCATCAACTTTCATTCGGCCTGGTTCCTTGCCAGGCCTACAATCTACAAGGTTGCGCCATTCGGGTATGCTCCCTTGCCCGAACCACTTTTCCCAACAGCAAGTGATCTTATATTCAAGGTCAACTGTCAAGAGATTACAACAGCTTTGCAGCATTCAACAAATGACCGTTTTAAGACTTTCAACACCTTTTTAGGGAAGACAAGATTCACATTGATACTCTTCAACACTTCTCTGCAAAATATGTCCCTTTCCTTCCGGACTCTTGTCCCCAGAAGGGTATCTTTGTGTCACTCTTGTTTCCCCACTTTACCAACAACCAGACTGACGGGCATAGGCTCTCCGCCTGCCTCACCCCTGGTTTTGACAAGTTGTGGGATTCCCAGCATGTACTAAGTGTTGTATACAAAATGGGCACTTTTTTCCAGAGTTCGCATCTCTTGCATTAGCCCCCTTCTACTGTTTGTAATATTGCCAGATAGTGTTTGTCTTGTTTCCAGCTTCTCTTGGCTTGAGAAATGCTTACTGACATCAACTCTCAATAAAGTCAACCCCACAGTTGGTTGGGTTTTCCACAAACTCCCACTTTCAAGATTACAGTCAATTGGTTCTTGTTCATCAAGTCTTTGCTTCTTTTCCCTAGCTAGATATACCAAAGTAGCTTGGGAACCATTTTCATTCTGATGCGAGTGCTGTTTTCTAATTGTTTGGTATTCAAAACCAGCAGGTGGATTATTTTTGGTCACACGCGAGTGTTGCTTTGCACTCCTTCTACTACTATGCCTGCTTTGAGCGGGGACATATCACTCTGGGGTCGCTCACCGTTTCAGACATGCACCTCTGTTCCCCTCTTGTTCCACAGGAATTTTGCTGCTCCGGCTCTTCACGATGCAGCAAACCTCTGAGGTAAGCCTGCTTTCATACACACTGCTTCCACTTGGAGCTCCTCTTGCTCCGGAAGCCCCTGGTGCACGCCAGCCACCAGCCATGGCCTCGAGGCTCACAGGTGCATGCCAGCTACCTGAAACAGCCTCCCAAACACTTCCTGCTGCGTAGTGTCTGCAGAACAGGTCACAAGGGGGAAAGCCTTCCTTCTGTACGCTTCCTGCTGTGCAACCTCTGAACTTCAGGTTTCGGGGATACGGACCCTCTCAGGCTGGCAGCTGGAATCTGTTCTGCAAAGGTCCTGGCGTCCTCTTTCCTCCAGCTACTGTCTGGGCTGCCAACTTGAACTACGTGCCGCCTTCTTCTGACTTCCTCTGCTGCCAGGAGAGTCAACTCATTCTTCTCTCTCTCTCCCTATCCCTCTCCATCTCTCTCTCTCCCTCGCCCTCTTCCTCACCCACTCCCTCTCCCTCTCCCTCTCTCTCTCTCTCTCTCTCCTCCTCCCTCTTTCTCAATTTCTCTCTCCATGTCCTGCACCTGAGGGGTCCTTTGTAGCCTCCCAATCTCAGGTGTGGGTCCTCTACACTAATGAACTGACCACTCCTGCAACATTGTGCCTCTTCAGCCCTCTTCCTCGTCCCAGTACCTAGGGAATTATGGGACTTGACGCCCTTAAGGGATAAATCATGATTCCTCAATTTGTTCCTTATAACATTATCTAAAGGAACTTTACAAGAAGTAATAATTAACCCTGATTGTACAGAAAAAGGCAATTCTTTTACGCTGTTGTTCACAATTTTCCTTTTACTTCCTCTTTAGATATAAGGGAGGTTCTTAGCTTGATAGGTCTCTCAAACTCTAGAAGAACTTTGATTTATTTCAAGTCTAGGGGTGTATGAGTGGGTTCACCCCTATTTGGATGGATACCTCGTGGGTCAACCAGATGCTTATTACAGCAAGCCATTACAAACTTTGGAATTGGTAAATCATCCTCCCTAGAAGAAGATGAATACCATGTCTCATCCCACCGATTCCTCTCACTCCCCTGTGCCATTTCTCCTCCCAGGCGATCCTCCCCCAGTGCACCATCCCCAAGGTCAGGATCAGGAAGCTTCTGCCTTTTCCTGGCCACGTCAGAGGAGCCTCCAGGCACGGAGTTAGTGAGGGATCTGTAGGATTCATCACAGCTACCTTACACAAATAGGCCAAATGCAAAATAGGGCTGACTAACACAGTTGGGCTAGATGCAAGGTAAGGCTACCTTACCCAATTAGGCTAAATGCATCACAGAATGTGCTGTCATGGCTAAGGCCAAATCTCTAGCTTTTGAAAGGCACATTCTTCACCCGGTATGGTCAGGTGGCCCCTAATAACCTCTTCAGCTATACTTTGGCATAAGGCCAAACTCCCTTTGGCTTCCACATGCTTGGGGAATGTCCCAAGAATATGGCAGAGAGCGGACAGAGCTTAGTAGTATACAAATGTTACTTACCATACTGACAAATGGACTCCCAGTCCCATTTCCTCCATACAGCCTCCCGCAAACCCTGCTAATATTTAGCTATGTATTAGGATTGAAAAGGAATGATGTGATGACCAGAGGGCGGCAGAGTCAGTATGGTGATTGCCGAGGCCTGCACATGTGCCCTGGCATTGCTAACTTGCTAAAATAGTCTTTCATTAACAAAGGCTGAGGTCAAATACCCACCGGACGGACAACTTAAGGGAAAAGAAGAAAGAACTACAGACTATTAGTCACTACATTAAGTCACATTTACATTCCATATCTGGCTAACACACACTGTTTTTTTTTTTTTTTTATTTATATGTTTTATTGGTTAATCAACGTTAAACCTTTAACATTCATCCCAAGAAGAAAAAAGGAAAAAACATCATCCTTAGATTAATTTTTTTTTGGTTTCATGACCATATTTCAGGGTCCTCAACAGGATTCCCAAAGATAATCCTTCAGACTATTCTGTCCTGGGTCACTACTGTATCACTTTCCTCCTGATCCAGCTTTAGGGATTCTACGAACTTTAGAGCATCAAGTGTCCGCCCAACTCTTTCAACTGTTAGGAGACGCTCCCAGTATTCCTCTTCAGTTTCCAAGGAGATATTACTTGTGTAACTTCCCAAGTATGAGTGGCGTTTTGATGCCAAGGCTGGACATGTTAGCATCACGTGCTTAACAGATTCGATTTGGTCCTTATTTCTACAGCACCTGCAGAACGCTGATGATTTTTCAATAAGTCTTCTTCTCAATTTTACTTCACGGGAGCACCATATATTGAGTCTACAGCGCAACAGCAGGTCTCTGTAGTGTTTAGATGGAAATTTCTGTAGGTACGGGGGGAGGATGTTAAGTGCTTTGCGTTCCCAAATGATGTTAGGACACCAATTTCGTAACAGTTTGTTCTCCTGAGTTTCCTCCCAATCTTTTTCCCGTACAATTCGTTTAGCCTTGTCCGAGTTGCACTTCAGGATATCATCCGAGATGCCCAGCTGTACCAGGGTTTCCTCACATCTCCTTTTCCACTCCTGCAGGATTATATCTTCGTTAGGTAGGCCAGGTCTTGCTAGAATTCTATAAGGCTGCGCCGGTTTGTCCAAAATGCATTTCCGGTATAAGGAGAGGGATTTCCATATCGTAATTGAGACCATGGATTGAAGTCTTAATTCTGATTTTATGAGTACTAAGGGAATCGAATTAGGTAGATATAGGATCTTGCGCCAAAAATAGGACTCACATAAGTTCCAGGTATCCCATCTTAATGCTAGAAGTGACTCTGCTCCGTACGTTAATACGGCCACCACCTTTTGCTTATAAAATGTAATGATTGGCAACATTGAGAATTTTCCATACCTACGATGTAGGAGTACCCCTTGATTGGTCAAGGCTACCAATTTTTCACGAATCAGGGTATAGTGGGCTTGTTCATTACAGTTCTTGTTTATCCTAATACCAAGGTATATGGTAGTTTCCACTACCTCCAGTTTTTCCTTTTCCAACATCCATATCTGTCGTTTCCCCGCTGTTGTTTTCCCACGACGTGATTTCATGCATAAAATCATCGATTTCTTTATGTTGATTTGCATGTGATTACCTTTTAGATATTTATTGAAGGCTTCGATTCGTCGCTGTAGGCCTATTGGTGTCTGGTCAGCGAATACCACGTCGTCTGCGTATAGCATCCACGGGACTTCCATTCCATTTACCTTCGGAGGGAAAGCACGAATTTGGTCTTGAGCTGTTTTCATGTCCGCCATATAGAGGACGAAAAGGAAGGGGGCCAATGCACATCCTTGCTTAATTCCCCGTGCTGTTTTGATTTTCCTTGATAGCCCACCATTCCTAGTAATTTGAACCTGAATTGATGTGTCAGTGTAGAGAGCTTGGATCGCTTCCAGCAGGTCTGTCGGGCAACCCCAGATACTCAGTTTTGACCACAGGCGCTCTCTGTTTACTCCGTCGAACGCCTGTTCAAGATCGATAAAAGCCAGATAGATCGTGGTCTTCTCTTTCAGTGCTTTAGCCTTTAATAAGTTTATCAAAAACAGGTTAAGGGCAGTGCCCACGCCGCTTATAAAGGCTGTCTGTCTTTCGTCCAAGATGTTCGTTCCTGAGGCCCATTTTTTTAAGTTCCTTAACAGGATGGACGCAAAGAGTTTACCGATGGAGTCCAACAATGCAATTGGCCTGTAGTTCCTTGGATTACCACAATCCCCCTTTTTAAAGATGGGGACTATATATGCCTCCGTCCATGTGGTTGGAATTTGCCTAGCTTTCATTATTTTTTGGAAAAGTGCATATATTAGGTCAGACCAACCTTCACAGTTCTCTTTTAGCATTTTGTTGGAGATACCATCAGGGCCTGCTGCCCTGGAGGTGCTGAGATTTTTAATGAGCATCAGTATATCATCTCTATCGAATTCCAGGGCCCAGGCAGGACCCTCAGTTCTTATCTCAGGTCCAATCTCCTTGGTTTTCCCTTTAAACAGCGCAGTATAATGCCGGAACCAACTATCCTTTAAGACTTGATTGACGCCTATTGCTGACTGGTTCAAGTCTCTATTATGAATTAAATCCCAAGTGCATCTTGTGTTGTTTGTTGATATCGCTGCCAGCATTTTTTCAGCGTCTCTTTGTGTTCTTAAGAAACGAGTTGAACGCAGCCAGTTTTTTATAAGTTTGCCGGCATTTCCTCAAAAGCTCTTCTTTCTCCGTGCTGTTAATCTTTTTTATGAACTTGAGTTCTGCTCTATATTGCTTTCTTCTAGTTACTACAAGTTCATCATAGGCGTGCTTTTTTTCGATGATGTTCACTTTCGCTGGATCATACTTAACCACAAATGCTTCCAACAGCCATTTGTATTCGACTGACTCTTCACCTTTATTAGAGGCTTCTTGATAGTCCTGCACCAACTTCGGTATGGCTTGACTTTTTAATCTCAATCGATTTCTCCCCCACGAAACTTCGGTCTCGCTCCATTTGTTAGTCATTGTTGTTAATCTAATGTCCCATGCAAGTTCGGTTCTCAACAGACTGTGGTCACTATTAGCTTGCTTGGTTATTGTGAAAGATTTAATCCATGGAAGCGTGTTTCCACCTACGAAACAGTAGTCTAGGCATGCAGCGGTTTTCCCGTTATGCCATGTGTTTGCACCCATTAGATCGCCTCTGGTCTGGCTGTTTAGCATCCTCATATCACGGATAGACATTTCCTTCATCCATCGACTTTCGTTTCCTCGTAAATTTTCTGTTTCCCTAATTTTACCATCCTTATCTAGAAGTTTGATGTTTAGATCTCCATTTAATAGAATCAACTTATCTTTATCTTCAATCATGGACTTGTCAATTGTATTCATGATGGATTTTAGGTAATTCCCCTGGCTCAGCATGTTTTCGCTCCAATAAGTATTAATAAGAATCATTTTTTTGGAGTCATCCTGTTTCTCTGCTTTAAAAGCAATTGATAGGATTTGCACATAGGGATTAGGTGTATCATGTTCCAGGACTTGCAGTGGAGAATACAGTTTCTTTAACACCATCAGACCCCCAAATGGTCTACCTTTAGGGCCCTTTTTAGCCGGGTTAAAGTAGACTTCATAGCCCTCACATATTGGGGCTTCACGCAGCCAGGACTCCTGAATGGAGATTAGATCGTAGTTGGCTAGGAAGCCACTATCCTTCGAGAACAGATGTTGAAATCCTCTGGTATTCCATGAGGCACAGTATACAGATCTATGTTGCTCTTCCTTACTCTATTGCTTCTTCTTAGAATTACAGGTGGTCATCGTCCATAGCCGATCATTAATTTTAAGTTCCGGGTAATTCCGGTTAGATTTTCCCTTCCTTGGATTTTCCAAGTTATCCACTGTGAATCTCAGGTTTTTTAATTTCTCAACAAAGTACTCCTTGGTGGGTGGTTGGTCGTTAAGGATTTTTCCTTCTTTTCTAGTTTTTTTCTCCTCCCCCTCCATCTCCCGTGCTTTTACATCCCTTTTTCTCGCCTCCTCGCTCACTCTATCATTTGATTTACAAACATGAGCCAATGGTTTTTCCCTGCCAAGTTTTATGGGCTCCGCCCTGGGTCTCCTTCCACCCATTGTTGTATCTTTTGGATTTGTATATTTGGTATCCCAGTCCCAATCTTCTAGGTGATAGCCCTTTTTTTTAAGATATTCGTTGGCCTTCAGAAACTTCTGTTTGATTTCATTTGAGGTAAGATGTAATATTACTTGGTCCATCCTCTGTTCTCTTGGGAATTCAACGACTTTTATGTCGTCTGATGAAATTTCCCGAAGCGCTGGAATCTGCTTACAGAGAGACGCAACATACATTTATTTAGAAGGGCCTTTCTAGGTCCATTAGATGTAGTTTCCAACTTCAGATAGTATACTCTGGAGACAGATGGTTTCTTTTGAATTGGAGCGTGCGACCTTTGTCTTTTTTTATCAACCATACAGTCCTTTTCACTGTGGGTACTTCTTTGCTGAAGGCGAGTATTATCTTGTTGAAATCGTACATTCTTTTCTTTATGAGCCAACTCTTTCCTTTTTTGTTCCAAGGTTTTGAAGCACCAGGGCTGTTCATCATTATCATCATGATCTTTTTCAGAAGGGGCAGCTTTTTTTCTTAGCCCCCCTGTGGACTTAGTAATTGGGTCCTTTTGAGATTTCTTACCCACTTTCGAGGATAAATCCAAATCGACCGTGTCCCAGTTATCAATGGTCTTCCAATCTGACGGACTGATTCTTCCCCACTCATCTTCATCGCTCATTTTGTCCATGAGATCGATCAGGTCACTCAAGTCCGCAGATTTATCCAAATCATCCCTTTTGTCGTCCACTGAAGGCTCCCTGATTTTAGATTCATTCACTCCCTCGGCCTCCATACTATCTAATTCTCCCATCGCCAGTTCTCTTCTTGGCTTCTTAGTACATTGCAAATTTTCCCTTCTCGGAGGAGTTCTTAAATTCCTCAAGAAGGCTCTTGATCCATTCACCTTACGTTTGAGCGTTTCATTTTTTGATTTTTTTCCATTTTCTTTAGTTTTATTAACCAACTCTTTTCCCAACCGATGTTCCTTCTCTTTTATGATTGTGCCTGAGAAAATCGCAAAATTAGGCTGCTCTAGTTGGGGTTTCGGATCTTGTTTTTGATCTCCCTTACAACCAGGTGAATTAAGAATTATTTCCTCACGAGGTGTCTCTGGTTTGTTGCTTTGTTTCAATTTCATAGGGCCTTTCCCTCGGTTTAGATTTTCCACCGCCTGCGGATCCACTTTATTTTGTTTATGCAAAGATCTCATCCATTTGCAGTCTTCAAGAACTGCTTCCATAAGCAGTGACTTATCACTAGCATCCCTTCTTGCTAGATCACCGAGGCGGTTTTGCCAGTGCTGAGTTTGTTCAGCTTCTTTATTTATTCGTATATTCAGGTTCTGTAAGGACAGATCCATTTGCATATTTGCCTCCTTTATTTGCAAATTCGTAGTAGTAACTTCTTGTACCGAGTCTTTTATCACCTCATAAAGTTTGAGAAAAGGCACTAATGAGATAGTCAGCGAGGTCATGATCACTTGTTGTATATGTTCCATGTCCTTTGCTCTTTCAGTTATACAGGCTTCGCTGATTAATTGGGTTATTTGATCTTTTCGTGGGAAATCCAGATTCGGCACTGGGTCATCCATTGCCAACGTCTGGGTCATTTTAGTTATCATACGAGGTCCACCGACTGGAAGTTGCGGTTTTGGATCTTGTTTTCGGCAACCTGAGCTAATGTTAGTCTTCTCAAGATCAGTGTTTAGCTTCGCATTATCGCCCCGCTGATTTATGGCGGATAACTCAGAATCGGCGGTCACAAAGGATCTCCCTTTTTCTAGTTCCATGTCCAATGCTGCCATCCTCTCATTTATTAAGGAGAAGCTCTTCCTTTTTTCCCTTTGAATTTTCTCCGTCAGTAACGTAAGGTCCTGCATGATTTTATTCGCAAGGCTCGAGTTACTCAGGTTAACTGGTGGCAGCAATCTGGACCCTTGAGTTCTTAAAGGAGTCATCCTTTCAGAATCATTTTGAGGGTGTTTGTCTAAACACATCTTTGTAGGGTAATTCCCGCCAATTGCACGCGGCTCCATCATTGGATTTTCTAAGGTCATAGGTGTACTTCTCTCGTGTGTGCCATCTTTTGGCCTCATATCCAATTTATCATTCTGATTATTTATATGGGTTTTTTGGTCGCTTTTACCCATAAGGTCTTGGATGCAATTCTCTTCCCTGTATGGCTGGAAGATATCAATAGCTACTGGGGATGCCTCCCTGGAGCCTAGATGACATGATTTTTCCTCCATGTCGATTGTAGAATCTTGCAGGGCTTTTTCCCATTGGCCCAACTCAATGACGTCCCAATCATCTCCATGAGTCCCTCCACTCTCAGATAATGGAGCCGTCTCGTTGCTGGAGTGCTTTCTCGATTTTCTAGGCGCCTTTGGAGTGACGCTTCGTCTGCTCATCCCCTTCTCCTCTGTTGAGCTCTCCATCCTTGGCTCCATGTCGAGATTAGGTTCGATAAGAGTTTCGACAGGTTCGTCGGCACGGTGACTCGTTTGAACGTCATCATCACTTCGAGAAGTGGATAAATCCTTTCTCACATCAGTTTCGCTTCTAGCATTTGTTATTCCAGTCTCCCTATCGGCTCCCGTGTTGTCCAACTCACACGTGGCCTCCCCTTGTGGATCTTCCGGGAGCGGATTGGAATCTACTGGAATTTTGGTACGTTCTTTTGAGGGAACAGAGCAAACACTTTGGGTAGTTGCATCTGACTCACCACTGTGTTGATCTTTCCCCTTCTCCTGGTTAGTATCGTCGTTCTGGGACTTTGATGGGTCTTGAATCATAGGAAAAGGGTTCGTTACCCCTCCTATAGAGGGAATTGTACATGCCATTAGTTGCTTCGGGGAGTTTGGTATCAATCGTGAGTTATCTGGGTTTGGGCACATTTGAGGATCATTGTTCCCCATATCCGTGTTTGCCCCCACAGAAAGGCTCGTTTTTTGCTGCAAAAAGGTAGGCGGCTTTGTTTCAACAAGATCACTTTCGATGAGTGCTCAGGACTCCCCTTTGCCTCTGGTAAAGAGGCAACTCTTTGCCTTACCTGGAGTCTAGTTCGCAGCCCCGTTGCAGAGATGTCCATGGACGCTGGGGCTGGTTTCATCCTTTCGTGCAGCTCCTCTATGCAAACCTCCTAGTGGGTGAATGAACTACCAATTCTACTCGTTGCGGGGCGGTCTCCGCTACAGCAAGCAGCCAAACAGCCCAACAGCCAGGTTACTCTCCAGACGATGCCCTTTGCGCGCTCAGGCTTAGCGCCGCAAGGGTGTCTGGGTCAGTCCTAAATTCTACTTCCTTCCTGGGGGAGGAGCCGGGGGCGGGCAAAGAGGCGGGGTCAGGCAGTGCTCCGGCGCAATGATGTTTCCACTCCTGCCTCCGCACTGGGTGTCCGCGCCGCACAGGCGAACCTCAAGGGAAGCAGACTGTAAAACGAAGGAGTTCTTCAGTCACACAGCAGCCACAGCCCAACAGCCAGGTAACTCTCCAGACGATGCCCTTTGCGCACTCAGGCTTACCCTGTTATGGAGAATTCTCATAAATGTGCTAATTTCCCTTACCTTTTGAGACCCCCAGCAACTTGGCTGGATTTCTAGGACTTTAATTTTTACCTGGAAAGAGTGTGAGCCTTTTTTCCCACTCTGTCTTGTATTTTGATGTATTTTGTGTTCTTTGGATATGGAGTTTTAGCCAACTCCATAGGCATCATCTTTTTCTTGTGTGTCACACAGCACCCTCAGTGCAGTGGAAAAGGGATGTCTTTCAGACTTCCCAAGGTTTAAATACCTTCTCTGGGACTGACTACTGTCTCCCAGTGAATGTAAAGTTAAATTGACTTTGCTAGTCTTTTTAAATTGCTAGACCCAGCACACACTGCCTTACAGCATAGTGCTGCAGGGAATACCTAGTATTCCCTATGCCTAGAAAACTCATGTAGCACTCAAAAGCTACCGTTTCCTCTCAGAATGGCTGGTGGCAGTGGTATTACCATGATTTTCTCGACCGCGACCCGTTTAAACCCTCCGGTAGCTCAAATACACCGGAGCCATGTTTTTCAAGATGGTCTCTGAGCCCCCTCTGTAAAAACAGGTTCCGATCGACATTTTTGCCATTTCTTTTTGGAAAGTTCCTTCTAGTGTTTATCTCTGTGTGCCAATCCAGGTTCGGTCCCTTTTATTTGTTTGCCTTTGGTGGGCTTCAGTACTGAAGCCCCCCCTCTGGCACCTGAGTGTCTGGGGTGGACAGGATGTGAGGGAAGTGCCTGAAACTCCCTGAGCTTAGTCTCCTAGGAGACCTGAATGCACTCTGGCGTGATTGGCTGGCTGACTGTCCGGCAAGGACAGCCACCCTGCTGGGTGAGTGGCAGTAAGGCTGTAATGAATGGGAGCAAACTGTTTAAAAGCAGGTCTCTAGGACTTGGAAGGCAGAGTCGACCACTGGAACGAAAGAACTGAAGACGAGCTGAAGGAAGACGACTGCTGCAACTCCTGGACCGTTGGTTTGCCCGGTGAAGCCCTGCTGCAGGTCCGAATAGCCTGAAAATCCCTCAACAGAGAAGCCCCTTCAAGGACGACTTCTTCCCTTGAGGTGGTGTGAACTACCAATTCGCAACCCACCTGGAAACCATCTTCATACTGGTCAAATTTTCTTCAGAGTGCTGTTGAAAAATGGATAGCCAGTGAGAAGGATACCAGTTTGTGGACTTTAAGGCACTCACACCTAAAACTGACGTTTTGCCAAGCTTGTGGATCCTTCCCCGTGCAATGTAGGAACCTCCCGACGTCCTTACTCTTGTCCCCACGACTGAGGCCCAGGAACAGTGAGATCTGCAGGAACTGCCAGGAACAATTGCCTCAGCTACAGCTTTTCTTCATTACAAAGGTACTGTGCAAACGCGGTTGAGACACTCTCTCTGCTGCTTTGAAAGTTCGTGAAACTTTCCCAACTTTGGAGTCTTGTTCGCTCCTAATCCAACATATAACTCGTTTTCGTGCAAACTACTTGTAAGAACATTGGCAAAGACTTAACCGTGTGCTATCCTATCCAATACACTGATCCATTGACTTTGGCCCAGGCCTATTGAATTGAATTGCCTCTTGTAGTGAACTGAAACTCTTTGCCTTGCCTGCGAAAGTATTTGTGTTTAATTCTTATAACCTGTGTCTTTCTACCCCTTTTTAAAGTTACTGAAGTGCCATTTTGCTCCCACTTCAGGGGAGCCTAACTTGTTCAGAAACGTATTGGTTTGGTACTGGAGTGTATTATAGTGTGTTATTGAGCTGCTTATTGCTAGTGGAATGTTTTCTAAATGACTGTGTAAATAAATTAATATTGTTTTACCAAGAAACCTTGAGTAAGTGTTTGTTTGAACCACTGTGATTGCAAGTTCTTTGTGTAACACCTTGTACTGCTCACATCCCTCTTGAGATAAGGCTGGCTGCTCAGCCCTGCGAACACAAACTGAGTAGTACAGATTTATACCAAAGGTGAGATTGTGCTTACACCTGTAGTCTTAATTGTGTGTAGTGTTCCCAAAGAGTATTGCATGTAATTCTGCCTAACACACCCTCAATTCTTTGGCTATAACTGCAACACCTGAAGCCAAACCCTTGACAGATTTCATCTAAAAAGAGTAATACTTGGAGACAGGTCTTCTCGGTCTATACCACAAGAATGTTGAACAAACACCTTTCCAAATTAAACTCCTTGTCCTACTTTCTGCTCAGGAAAGAGCTTGAGGCACTGGTCAGTGGAATTCCTGGACAAGCACAACCAAGGTCATTGTTATTGTTCCATGATTGAGAGTTCAATGAACCTGCACCTTCCACATATTGAATTGCTCGCCTCGCCCCATGTTCGTTTCACTGCCTCCATCCAGCTACTCATGTAAGTATCTCAGACAATTCTCCCCCTCTCCAGCGCCCCTGATGCCAACTTCCATTGGATGTTGTTGCACTCTCTCCCTATGTACACTACTGTTGCATTTCGAAGGTAGGCCTCTGCTTTATGAATACCCCAAATAAAGTAACACTCCCACAGCAGTACTCCCAAGCTACTCAAGATCTTGTGCAAATATTGGCAATTGTTAGCCATGCAAAACAAAGGCATTGTGGGATGTTTCAACCCACTAGTCCAGGCCCTGCAACATTACTGTGCATTGCTTGCAGTAGAAACATCAGAATGGCTGCCGGAAAGCATGCTGCTTGCCAAAAATCACCAGAAAGTGTGCAGTAAAAATCTGAAAAATAGGCCGCCATCCACTTTTGCCTATGTCGGTGGTAACACAGGAGACCACTGCCAAAACCCATCATTTGGCTGCCCACAGAGCAAAATCATTGCAAATGAAACACATGAAACACAGAGCTGTTTGCAAATTCGTTTTCTTGGTTGTCAAATTTGTAAAAAATCATGGCTCACAAACCACCCAAAAGATCCAACCTCCTTGTCGGGTGTTCCACATTATTCTACTGCAAGAATCCACATAATTACAATGTCAGCAAGAATCATATGTTATCGGAACAAAATCCACTTTTAAAGATACTTGATGGAAAGAAATCTGTCAAAATGGGTGCAGTACCGTTACTCGCCTCCGACAGACGCTGGCGATCTCTATTTCTGACAGGAGAAACTTGTTGTCATGCCTGCACCATGGGCGCACACATTGGCAACCATCATGGACTATTTGTTATTCATTTATCTTCAGAATACTCTTGGAACAACCCCAATTCACACTTTGGTACTTAATTCCCATTTGCGTGACTTTGGTGCCTTCTTATATAACTCAACTAACTACATGTACCACAATGCACCTTGCTACAGCTATCAATTCCTGGCCATTCCCATTCGTCAGCATTGGAACCACAATCCCCAGAAGCCCTAGGGATCAGTGCTGCTTCCACCATCTCGGGACCAGAGAGGGAGGAGGCAGATTGTATTCAGGTGTGCTGCTCCAGGTGCTGCCAATTAGCCTGCCTTAGTACAGCGTAGGGTGGTATTTAAGCAGCTGCCTGCAGGAGCTCAGTCTCTTGCATCAAGAGTCCTCCCAGCCCCTTTTTGCCTTTTGTCTCGAAATTGTATGCTGTTCCTGCTGCTGCATTTCCCTGCTTTTGTTCCAGTGCTCTTTCTGGGCTGCCTGCTACACCCTGCTGCCTACAGCCTTAGCCTTTTGGGCTTCCTGCCTCACAGCCCTGCTCCTCTGGGCTTCCTGCCTTGCAGCCTGCTACACCCTGCTGCCCACAGCCCTAGTCTTGTGGGCTCCCTGCCTCACAGCCCTGCTCCACTGGGCTTCCTGCCTTGCAGCCTGCTACACCCTGCTGCCTACAGCCCTAGCCTTTTGGGCTCCCTGCCTCACAGCCCTGCTCCTCTGGGCTTCCTGCCTTGCAGCCTGTTACACTCCGCTGCCTACAGCCATAGCCTTCCGGGCTCGCTGCTCTGCTCCTCTGAGCTTGCTCCTTGCTACTCTGCTCCGCTGGGCTCCCTGCCTTACAGCCTGCTACTCTCTTCTGCTTTCAGCCCTGACCCTCTGGTCTCTGCCTCTATGCCCTGTTCCTTTGGGTTCGCTCCTTGCTGCCCTACTCCTCTGGACTCTCTGTCTGCCGCCTACTACAGCTCTCAGTCCTGCTCCTCTGGACTCTCTGCCTTGCAGCCTACTACAGTCCTCTGCAATCCACTACAGTTTTCCTGTACCTTGTACCATTCGGTACTGCAGCCCTGCTTCCTTGTTTGCAGCCCCCCTCTTTCCTGGCTGCTGCTCCCTTGCTCTCTTCCTTATTTGCAACCCCTTGTTCTTGATCCCTGTCCTGCTCTTCCTTGACTCCTCTGTCCTCCCCTTTAGTTTACCCATTTCTATCGTACTGTTTCTTCCTTCATTCCATTCTTCTAGATTTCTCTTAAACTTCCTTGTCCCTGGTTATTTCTGTTCTTGTCTCTCTTGTGTTTTATGTTGATCCTTTGTACAGAGCTTGACTGTTGGTTTCCAGCAGGCAATCTCTGCCCTTTCCCTTGTCGCGTTTTCTGTTTAACAGACACCCACAGCTGTTGTTCCCAGCCATGAGCAGAGTGGGCCTCTGTAATAGTAATCCGTGCAGAAGGCTGGAGTTTCCAAAGGTCTGTGGAACACTCTTTTTCCATATCTGCATACACCCCAAGAGGGAATCCAGTTTGTTTGTATCTTTGTATTTCCTGCCCCTTTCTGTTCACAACTACAGTTGCCTACTTTTCTTTCTTGTTTAGTTTCCTGCTGTGTGTGTACTTATCTGTCACCTTACATCAGCACAGCCACCCAAACCCTACCTGGGAGCCCTGTGCCACTCTTGACAGAGTGCCATCCTTGACACTTGTGTTTTCAAAGTTAAATGTGTCAAAGAAGGGATTTCATCAAATGCAATATAGAGTGCCAGACATGTTGAAAAAGACTGGAATTAAAGATATGTTTGCTTATTTTAAATGTATAAATGTAATGTTTTCACAAGGAACTATGTTACAATTGACCATACGGTAACCTGATTTAGCTAAAACTTCGAAGAGGCTTTCTTTCCTTGAGAACCTCCCACCTTGTTCATTCCCACCAAAAGGAGAGGATTTCGCATTGGCATGTTAATCAGAAGGGGAGAAGATTTCCTATGCTGCCCTGAGCAAGAAACAATGTGTTCCTTGAACTGAATAGAAAATGCTAATTCGGGTGTGACTGGCAACAACTGCTCTGGCAGGAAGACAAGCCATGTGACTCTCTGACTCAGCCAAGCTTTGGAGGCGGGCCAGACTGAAAATGTGGATTTGACATTGGATTAAATATATGTTTAAGGAAAATACTTCTAAAATATTGTACGGAACTGACAAAAATATGAAACTTAAAGATTATTAAAATGAAAAATGTGCTCAGTTTAAAACTAATCTGGAATCTGTGCGATGTTCTGAGACTGAACCACAAATGTTTTTAGTATTGTAGCTAGTGTGGTTGTGCTAGGAACATGAAAAATTACAGAAGTATGACCAGATGGTATGTGCATGTATATGTAAAAAATTGTACAGATCTGAAAATGTGTAACCAACCAAAAGCGCGAAAAAACGTCATTTGTGAACCGAAACTCGTAGGAACATGGGACTTGAACAGAGATGTGCCTTAATTAATCTGTGATGTGTATATGTAATATGAACAAGTTGTGCATATGGGAAATATGTTTTTGAGTAAAATAGATTTTCGGTGTAAAAAGCAAAGGGGAGGGATTTCCTTTGGACCATAAACACAGTGTCACTTTGACACATAGGACACACTGCTCCTGTCTCAAATCAGGAGAGGGGAGATTCTCTGACCTATCAGATCTTTAGAGGGTTGGGCATAGATAATCAGCCTGCCCACCCACTTTGGAAATGGATAAATAGGGACTGCTGAGGACAGACAAAACACACACTTTCCACTCATCAACTGATTTCTTGGCGAAGCACCCTGCAGGAAGATCCAGGCTCCACACATGGATCCAGAATTAAACAAACTTTGACATAAAAATATATAAATAAGGGTTTCCATTGGGCATCCCATACTAGGCATTGACTTAGTTGGAGTGCTGGATTGAAATCACTTACAGATTGGGGGCTCGTGGCCGGGATTTCTGGATTAGGTCTACCACTTGTGCAGCTTAATACAGTATGCTAACTAATAGGATACATACATCCTGTTGGGCTAACATGCTGTTACACTGTAAAAGCACCCCTCAAAAAAGAACGCTCTAAGGAAACGGTCTGTTTTGCAAAATAAAAAACTTCTGTAAATCAGGAAGGAAATCGATATTTCCAAAATGGTGACATTGGTAGACATCATGATAGCTAGAGAACACCTTTTACATATGTTATTTGTGAGAGGTGAGTGGACTGAACAGGACCAGAATGTGTGGTTGCAGGCAATCACACAACAGATCACTGCAACAGGGTTAGATAACTGGAGAGATCAGGGTCCCTTACATGTGGCCCTGGGTGAACTATATATGGCCCCTAAGGCCAAGGATGAGCAAAATAGGATTGCCAAGATATCGGCATATCTATATTTATCTATGGGAGCCATACGGGACAAATATGCTGAAGGCCAAGATTTGGCAAGTAGGCAATTGATGGCATTAGAAAAGGCCCAATCTAATCTGGCCTCCTCTGAGCAGAGGCTGCAGAGGAGCCAGGAGTCAGAAAATGAAAGCAGGCAGCATATAGTTAAAATTAAAGAGGATATGGGAATCCTGCAACAGGAAAAGGCAGACCAGGATACCAGAATTCTGGCCTTGCAGAAGGAGTACCAAGAAGGTTTGGACTCTCTACTGCAGAGCCAGAAAAAGCTGGTGAAACAACTGGACTTCAACAGGGTATGCGCAGAGCAGGTAGTCACCCTGCAAAGCCACCTAGATAGAGAGAAGGCAGAGAGCAACAAATTAATTCTGAAAGACCTGGACACCCAGGCAGAGTTTGATGAAGAGCGCCAGAAAGCTGGTGCCCTTCAAAGACAGAGGGACGACCTGGCGGCACAGAGGCAGGCTCTTGCTCAGGAAAGGGACACCTTAGGCCATGAAGTCTGTTACTTAAAAGGGAAACTGGAAGAAAATCACCTGGCCCTCCAGGGACTGGGTGAACTCCAAAAAGAGCATGATAGATTGTTAGAGCACACCAGGAGGGTGGAAGATGCTCTGGCAAGAAAGGAGCAGGCCAGTAGGGACGGGACTCGGGAGGTAACCCTCCTGCAGCAAAGACTGGCCCAGTACTCAAAAGCAACCCAGGAAGCACAGAGAGAAAATGAGGCTCTCTGTGAGAATAATGACAAGCTCCACAGGCAGGTAGCCATGCAAGAGAGACTGATAGAGACTAGTAAGGCCTTGATTGAGGAACAGAAAGCTCAGGTTCTTGCATGGTAACAGGGAGCAGGGGCTGATAGAGATGAGGTTCGCTGGTAAACGGAAACACCTGAGCATAACCTCGGGAACCCTAGTACCAGAGGCCTTCATCTCTCCCAGTCCCTGGACTCTACCACTCCCATGTCCACTGGCGCACATGAGCCCAGGGCCACAGGGATGGCAGATTACTATCCAGTCAGAAGTTTGGGGCTCATAGACCAGCACCTCCCAGGAATGGATGGGCGGGCATCTGGGTATGGGTACCCAAGCACTGTGAAGTTTAGTGGGGAACCCCATGAGAGTAGGCCCACTAAGGGCATCCTAAAAACCTCTGCCCAGCTAGGACAGTGGGGGGGTACCCATCAATTCCTGGGAGCAAGGAGGAATCAGAAGACTCCTCTGAGCGCCCCAGGACACAGGAGACTAGGTCCCCACATTCTGCCAGCCATTCCCAGGCTCACAGAATCCGGGAGAACCTAGAAGATCAGACGGGCACCTCTGGGAGCAGTGCCTCTGAGTCAGAGGATGAATGGACCAGGGTTACCCAAACTAAGAAGGCCAATCAGGCAAAAAAGGGCCTTGATTAAGGACCCCTTAAAACAATTTAAGGCAATAAGGAGTATCATCACGCCTTATCATAGGAACGCTAAGTATTTTGTTTGGGAGCACTTGGAGCTCTTTGAGCAGATGATGGAAACTTTCCATTTGAAAGACAGTAGTAGCTGCATTCAGTATGTGAAATGGACATTTTCACCAGAATACTCCAGTTTCTTTGCGGACCTGGAGGACCAAAATCATCCTAGATTGTCCACCTATTTGGTGGCCATCTTGAAGCATTTTTCTGTTCACAGAAATCCCCAAGAGGGTCGCAAGGCAGCCTACAACTTGCAATGTGGGGAGGATCAGGCCCCTCAAGAATTTGTGCAGGAGCTGAAGCGTGCCTTTGCGCAGACTACCAGAAAGGTGCGCACGGACAGCAGAGAATTTGTTAATACTTTTTTCCACGCTCTACCAAGTACATCATGACCCAGCTAGTGAGAGATTTTCATGTGAAAAGATCACTAGACTGGGTCATTGAACAGGCCACCCGGATCTATGATGTGCAAAAGCCCATAGACAACAAGAAAACTCAAAAAAGCCCCCAAAACAACCAGCCCCCCTGCTGCTGATAAGGTGGCAGAGGTAAAGGTTGCCCTCATTTTAGATTTGGAGATGGGGGGGCCTCAAAACCTGCCTGCACAACAGAATAATCCCTAGCCCAGAAGGCCCTCGGGCCAGTCACAGACAGGGAGCCAAGGAGGTAGTCCCACAAATTGGATCCCTCACTCCCCTGACTATGTAAATCCCCGCTACAAGGGGAATAGACCCATCCTGGGTTATGTGTGGACTCCTCCAGCCCAAGGGGGTGGGGGGATCCAACCAGGCACCTTCCCCAGTTATCCACCAAACTTTCAACCCCAAAATCATCCATCCTTCTATCCTCAATTTCCTGAGCCCAGGCCACCTAATCCGGGAGAGGGGAGGCCAAGGGTGGAGGGGTACCCAAATCTTCCCAATCCGGGGTATTACCAGAGAAGGGATAGCTACCCTTCCCGGGATCAGCCCAGGGGAGAAATGAGAACCCCGTATCAGCCTGAGCGGGTTTCACAGCTAGAGCGCCAGGTCCAAAACATGGCACAGGATCAGGGTTGCATGCTGAGCGCTCAACAGAACCCTCAGATGAGCATGCCGGTGCAGAATGCCCCAACCTCTGGACCTGGTGCTCCAGAACAATGACGGGGGCAGCACCCCGACAACCCACCGGTTCCCAGGGAGGAGGCACAAGGGAAAAGGGGGTGTAAAGCCTTGGAGGAAGCTTCCTTCCCCACGTGTAGAAAGCCCCTGGAAACCCAGGAACCGGAACTTAAATCTCCTACCCCTAAAAGCCTGCCACCCAAGGAGCAGAGGGGGGGGGGGGGTAGGAGAAACAAAGGATCTAAACAGACCCATTTTGTGGAGGAGGTACAGATCTTCCAATTTGAAGGAGAGGGGTCCTCAGAGGATCCTGGGAAAAGGATCTTCTTCAGAGATGGGGGAACTCCTCCCAAAGAGAAATGGGTCTCAAAGGATTCAAATGCAGACTGAGTAGATGTTGGGACTGAGCTAGCGCCGCTCATCATCCAATCCCAGAACCAACAGCATTAAAATCCCCTGGTTCAAACCCATCCTGGTGACTGTCTCCAAAAAGGGGGTCGGAGGGGGCCCAGAACCAGGGAAACTCAAAACTTCTCCCATCTCTAGTTGCACCTTTTCTTTTCAGATTCCCTAGACTCCCCACAGAATTCTGCCCAAATCTCTTCTCTCTCAACGTCCAAAACTAAAAAACTCACCCACCAGTTATCCAAAAATGTACATTATCTGTGCCCCCTTGCGGAGAAGGAGGGAAGATACTATGCCCCGGTACAAATACAGGGGCAGGGCACAATTTTGGCACTGGTGGACACTTGATCCCAAGCTACCCTTCTGTCCAAAAGGGCCTTTGATAAACTGAATTCAGGAAGGGGGGAGAATTATCAAATTCCTCTCACCCCTCTTCCTGGACAACTTCAGAACTTTGACGGGAAGGAAATTCCCGTCGAGGGGACTGCGGATTTGGACATTAAAATTGGGCGACACAAGGTGAAGCACCCGGTCATAGTTGTGACTCCAGAGGGCACCCCTTGTTTACTAGGGAATGACCTCCTGAGAAGGTTGTCAACCCTAATAGACTGTGTAAACAAGGACCTCTGGACCCAGACTAGCCGACCAATAAAATTGAAACAGAGTGTCAACCATGTTAGTTTAAACGGCACATGCCACATGGTTGAACAAAAATCTGACCAAGTAGAATTTCACTTCCGGAAAAACCAAATTCCAGACGTGACAGTAATAGCAGTAGGACAACAAACTGGTGATGGGGGGTCCTCTATATTTCTGAAAATCAACCTTCCTTCCAGTTTAGGGTGGCATTCCACACTGGAAGGAAACTCTCTGAAATTCTTTACCAATCCACAATCAGACATTCCCACTCCTATAGTCTAGAAAAATGAAAAATCAGCTCAGAGCCTGGCTGATATTCAGCAAATTGGAGAGCAGTTGTTCATCCCTGTTCAGTTAAATGAAGGGAAGGACTCTGTTCTCGCCAGAGTGTGTGTGAACTACGGTAAGAGCTTCATCAGCGAAGCCATGTTCCGCTAACTGGCAAAAGATGCAGCCATTCCCACATTCAGACTGATAGACAAATGGGAAATGGATCTGGAAGCACCCAATTCCAAACATCTCCTGCCAAGCAGGTGTATGCTCAAAATCTCCATAGGCAACAAGAGCATAGTTCATAATTGTTGGGTCGTGTGAGACGTCACTGCCGCCTTTTACTTAGGCAGTGATATTCTCAATCGCTTTGCCATTAGTTTGGACCTAATAAACTTCAAAGCTTGGTCCCGATCAGCGGATAATCCCATGGGCTTTGATGATCCAGAGAAAGCATTTAGGTCAGCTCAACTGCTGCCTTATGCAGTTGTAATTCAGATTGGAGAGGAAGTCACCATCCCAGAAAGGACCCGACAATTCTCCCTGGAAGTGAAAGTTAAAAGAGGACAGAAATTGAAAAACCCTGATGCCTATATTCATCTAAATTCTTCTCTCCAACAGCAAGGGTTTGGGGTTAACCCAACACCACTAGTCAACATAGAACATGACACCATTCCAATAGAGGTGGATAACAGTGACTTAAAGAGTATCACTCTAGCCGCGAGCACCATTATTGGAATGGCGGTTGATGACCAACATTTTTCCATTGATTTAGGAAATTAACTGTTAGGACCAATCCCCAAGGACTGTTTTGACAGTGACAGTAATGACAACACCACACCAGACCAAGATCTTTACCCGACATGGGGGGAACTTCCTGGTGTACACTTCCTGCCCTTATGGTAAGGAAGAGGTGACTTGTGACTTCAGGAGGGATGAGGTGATTTCCCAGGTCTGTGAGTACTGCCTTCCCCACCTGAAGCCACCAGTCCAAATCAGCACTCTGACCAGGGACTTCTCCACCCAGATGGAGGAGGCCGCTGAGATAGCGAAACCAGAAGTCTTTCCAGGCTTCAGGCAGATGGTTGAAGAGAGTCAACCTAGCTGATGCCTGTGAGACTCTGGAGCAGAAGCAAAAGTTGAAACAAGTTGTCTTGGATTTTCAAGATCTCTTTGCTGTGGACTCATATGACTGTGGTCACACCAACATCCACACAACAACAATTCCCACGGACCCTGGCATGACTCCAGTGTTTGTGAAGCAATATTGCTTGCCTCTCGCATCAATGGAGTCCCTTACTGAAATAATTAAGAATCTTGAGTCCTGGGGGATAATTTGTCCTGTCCACAGCACCTTCAATAATCCGGTGCTGGGGATATTGAAGCCAAACGGCCAGTGGAGACTCTGCGCCGACCTTGGGGAGCTCAACAAATGGGTCCATACTTCCCGATGGCCTCTTCCCTACATTGACCAAGGGCTGGCCCAGATCCAGGGGTCACAGGTATCCACTGCAATAGACCTGACCAATGGATACTGGACTGTACCTGTCAGTAGGGAGGACCAATACAAGCTGGCCTTTACCTTTGGGGGGCAGCAGTACACATGGACCCGGACTCCCTTTGGATACATCAACTCCGGCAATTAATTCAACATTTTCCTACATAAGGCCATGCCCGACCTGGGTGAACGGGGTAACCTGGCCTGTGTAGATGTACTCATCAAAAGCTCAACTGTGGAGGACCACATAGCAGAGATCCGTTATGTTCTGACACAGTTGAGGGCCGCTGGAGCAAAACTTTCCTTTCAAAAGGCACAGTGGTGTAGAACCCGTGTACATTTCTTGGGGCATGAGATTACTCCTCTGGGTCTCTGTCCCCACGAAAAGAAAGTGGAAGCACTCCAGAAATTGAAAGATCCCACAACTCTGCGGGAACTAAGGAGCTTCCTTGGACTGACTAATTATAGTAGGAAGTTCATTGAGGGCTACGCAGAGATCACCAGACCCCCGATTCATCTTTTGAAAGGGGGGGGTCAAGTGGGAATGGGGTCCAGAACAAGCCGAGGCAGTAAGACAACTCAAAAGAAGCCTCTCACAAGCGCCTTGCCTAGCTTACCCTGTCAGAAACAAGGAGTTCTTCTTGGAGACAGGGTTCTCTAATACATGCTTGACTGCAGTATTATATCAAAAGCATGACAAGGTCAATAAAGTAATCTCCTATGCAAGTAAAACTGTCATAATCTCTGCTTCCAAAAGGTCAGGGTTTTCCCAACTCCCTTGGAAGCAGATCCAAAACCCAGGTTCCGAGTGCCAACCAGTCACAATTGGGACCTTTTGGACCCAGTCCTGGCGCCAGTGGCACCAGGCTCATAAATATGCCCAGTCCCAGCGTTGGAAGCGCCGGGCTCATAATGCTTGGGTGGACTTACCTGCAGCAGACCATGCTGCTTACTTGCCTGCCAGTTGAGCCTCTGATCCTCTTCTGTTTGGAACTACTTTTCCTGTTGGGTGGGGCAGGAGCCACTCCCTAGGTTCAGAACACTGGAACTCTTCTGGAAAGCAGGAACTCTTTTCTTACCTAGGCGTGGCTGTGGAAGGAGACACCTAAGCACTACAGGAGGCTATTTAAACCACACCCGATGGATGAATCTTGCTTTGCGTTATTCTGCATCCTCTGCAGCAGAACGCTCATCGTGTCTTCTGCATCTGATCCTGGGCCTAAGGAAAAAGGCTTACCATCCTGAATCCAGTCTTCAGCAACACCTATAAAGACAAGAAAGAACAGGTTAGCATTACGGTCTTCAGTGACAGCGCTTCACTTACCTGGTCCATCGGCTGTCACCAACGCCTCGCGCAGCATTCCGGCATCTGAAAGACAAAGGCTTACCTACTCTTCGTGCGCTCCGGAGGTCTTCGCACTGCATTCCGGCATCTGAAAGACAAAAGCTTACCAACTCTTCGCACGCTCCGGAGGCCTTCGGCGCTGCATCCCGCATCTGAAAGACAAAACAAGGTGCGTTTAAAGACATTGGGGAACTTTAATACTCACGTGCCATTACTCCTTTCCACATCTAACCCAGTGGGTATTCCGGCACCCTGCAGCCGCTCCGAACTTGTACCTGCAAAATAAAAAGACAGTTAGAGCGCATCGTGAAGCAGGCAACAAGCGCTTACTTACGTGCTTCCAGGCGCTTCTATTCATCACACGGGCTCCATCTTCAACTCACTTCAGCCCGTCATCCGCCATCGCCGGAACCCTGCAAAACAAGAGACATCATTAC
The DNA here is from genome assembly GCF_040938575.1 of Ambystoma mexicanum. Taxonomy (NCBI): domain Eukaryota; kingdom Metazoa; phylum Chordata; class Amphibia; order Caudata; family Ambystomatidae; genus Ambystoma; species Ambystoma mexicanum. The sequence goes on along the minus strand of NC_090926.1, from coordinate 691,832,384 downwards.
TAAAGACTTTTAAAGACATTAGAATTACTCGAAACTTACTGTTCGTGCAGTAAACGACGGACAGCAGTCCTCTGAAGTCAAGAGGCCTGCTTCCCTTATCCAGTGAAGAAACTGGTTACAGCACCCTGCCCCGAGGCAGATGGAGAGCACGGCGTTCACTTACCTAAGGTGAGAGCGTTAACCTTTGGGGTTCTACAGGAGAAGAGAAAGGGAAGAAGAGAGAGACATTCAATAACCCAGTTCATTAATCCCATATTTTCTATCTGCAGACATCTTACCCTTCGAGTCAGACATACAGTGCACAGAGGTCCAGCCCAAAGAGCCAGCCGTGTGTTACACATCACCTTTGAAGATACGGTATACGCCCAGTCAAGACCGGCGCCTCTACTGGAATCAGGTGAGCGTTACAGAACGCAAAGCCCACCGCAAAACTCCCGTCCAGGCGCTATGGAAACCTCGGATACCGACCAGCTAGCCCAGTTACTTGGGGAACTAAGGGCAGAAGTGCATGCAGCCCGTCAGGAAACGAACGCTCTAAGAAGGGAACTGATTATTTCCAAGGAGCGAACAGATGATCTCGCTAGACAATTGCTACAGTCACAAGCCGGACAGACCCCGTTACCCGCATCTGGGGGAAATCTTCCTTCTACATCCTCTATGAATCCAGTGCAGATCAACCTACCTGGGAATGTACCTCTGGCTCCGCCCGAACGATTTTCTGGTGACCCAAAGAGGTTTGCAGTATTTATCAATCAGTGCCGGTTGCATTTCTTATGCCGGCCAGTAGCCTTTCCAACTGATCAAGCTAAAGTAGCTTTTGTGCTTTCGTACCTTAGTGGCAATGCGGCAGACTGGTCGATCCCTCTAGTAAATCAAGATGATCCGGTCCTCCATGATTTTCAAGCTTTTCAGCTCAGTATGGAAAAACTGTTCGCAAGACATTCACAGGGGCAGGCCTTGGACAATGAGCTTCTTTCGTTGCGACAAGGTAATCAAGACCTTTTGGCTTATATTGCGTCTTTCAACAGACTGATAGTGGAAACTCAATGGCCTGAGGACAAAAGGATTACGCTGTTTTATAGAGGTCTACGTGGAGAGCTCAAAGATGTGTTAGCCCAAGTAGTGAATCCCCCCACAAGATTGTTCGGACTATATAGACTTAGTCGTTCAAATAGATCACAGACTGCAGAACAGGAAGGCCGATCGTTCCAAGTTTGATGCTCGAGTATTTTCCAAACCGCCGACTCCTTCCAAAGGAGTAGACTCCGGGGAACCCATGCAAATAGGGGGCCTGAAAGGTCCTCTAACACAAAAGGAGCGGGAAAGGAGAAAACAGTTGCAATTATGCCTCTATTGCGGAAACTCAGGGCACTTTCTTCGAGACTGTCCGGTGAAACCTGCCAAGAAGGCAGTAGGAGCTGCAGTTACCAAAGTTACAAACTCTGAGCAGGGAAACGACCTCGCCCGACAAGATTAGAGGTCCTCTTGCCGAGCGTGAAAACCAGTTCCGTGACCTCGCATTTCGTGATACCTATGGTCCTCATTAGCCCTGATAATCCGGATCGATTACATGCAATTGAAGCTTACGTCGACAGCGGTGCCATCGGCAATTATGTGGATCATGAAATGGTTTTGAGGATGAATCTAACTCTTTGTCCCAAGGCTGTAAAGGACGTCATTACTACGGTGGATGGAACGGAGATAGCCTCCGGACCAGTAACGCATACCACTCAAGAAGTGACGCTAGTAAGTCAAGATGGACACCATGAGAAGATCGTGTTCGATGTGATCAAGGCTCCTCAGTTTCAGATCATTCTAGGAATACCTTGGTTAGAGAAACACAATCCTCTGATCGATTGGCGAGCAAGAACGGTCCAGTTTCCAGAATGTGTCTCTACTTGTCACCCTCCTCCTGGTGTTGCACTGGCAGCAATTTCTTCAGAGACTCCCCAGTTACCTCCCGAATACCTAGAATACCAAGATGTTTTCCGGAAGGATCAGGCTAACTCTCTACCTCCTCATAGGTCTTATGACTGCCAGATAGACCTGATACCTGGATCTACTCCTCCTTGTAGTAGAATTTATGCCCTCACCGAGCCTGAGAACCTTCACCTTCGACAATACCTGGATCAATACCTGGCAAATGGGTTTATTCGTCCTTCCAAGTCCCCTGCTTCTTCAGCTTTGTTCTTCGTTCCAAAAAAGGAAGGAGACCTTAGAACTTGTATAGATTATCGCTCCCTGAACCAGATCACCGTCAAGAATAGATATCCGTTACCTTTGATCCCTGAACTCCTGGACCAAGTCAGAAAAGCATGAGGAGCCTACCACTTGGTACGAGTAAAAGAGGGCGATGAATGGGAGACGGCCTTCCGCACCAAATATGGGCTATTTGAATATCAGGTCATGCCCTTCGGACTTTGCAATGCCCCGGCCGCCTTTCAATATTTTATGAACGATGTCCTCAGAGAGCTCATAGATGTGTGTGTTGTTGTTTACATTGACGACATCCTCGTTTATTCTTCATCGGAATCTGAACATCGGAAACACGTGAAAATGGTCCTCGAAAGATTGCGTCAACACAAACTTTTCGCTAAGTTGGAAAAATGTGTTTTCAACGTGACTGAAGTTGAATTCTTGGGATTCATATTATCACCTAGCGGAGTGCGTATGGATTCAAAGAAGGTCGATGCAGTTCTCAAATGGCCATCACCATCCTCCGTAAAAGGTGTGCAAAGCATGTTAGGCTTTGCTAACTTTTACCGCAGGTTTATCCCCGAATTTTCTCGAATAGTCCAGCCCGTCACTGCCTTGTTAAAGAAAAACAAACGTTTTGAATGGTCTACCGAGGCGGAACAAGCTTTCCAGGATTTGAAGACTAAATTCATCTCTGCACCAATCTTAAAACACCCTCGCCCCAAACTCCCCTACATCGTGGAAACTGATGCTTCAAGCCTTGCCATGGGGGCAGTTCTATCACAAAAGGACCCGGTAACCAATCAGTTGCATCCCGTGGCATTTTGGTCCCGCAAATTCTCGCCTCCTGAAATCAATTACACGATTACTGACAAGGAACTTCTGGCTATCAAGTCTGCCTTTAAGGCTTGGCGGCATTATCTGCTGGGGGCCCGACACACCGTTACTGTGATTACGGATCACCGAAATCTGCAATATTTGAAAACCGCAAAAGCCCAATCCTCTAGACAACTCCGTTGGGCATTATTCTTTGCCGAGTTTGACTTCATAATTACCTATCGACCTGGTACAAAAAACGGTAAAGCTGATGCCCTTTCTCGGATGGGAGTGGAAGAACACTTGATCAACCCTAAACCTGTACCAATCATTCCCGAACAAAGAATTCTGGGTGTAATCGCCACACAATCCATAGAGGAAGTTAAGGATAAAGCCAGGCAACTTGTAACTCCAGCAGACATACAGAATTGGCATCTGCAGGGAAAGGACTTTGCAGTAAAGGACAACTTATTGTATTTCCAAGAACGATTATACCTGCCCAGCACAGATTTACAGAAAAAAGTAATCTCTTGTTATCACGATTCTTTAATGGAAGGACATCCCAGTATGGCCAAGACCTCAGAAAAGATCAAGCGCTACTTCTGGTGGCCGTCTTGGAAAAAAGATATCAGAGACTTTATAATGTCCTGTGGAGTATGCGCCCAAAACAAGAGTCAAAAGGAAAGACCAGCAGGCCTCTTACGCCCTGTTGACATCCCACCTCGCCCTTGGCATACGCTTTCTATGGACTTCATCACCGATCTACCTCCATGCTCTGGATACAATACGATTCTAGTAATCGTGGACTTATTCTCCAAGATGGCGCATTTCATTCCGCTCAAAGGCTTGCCAACAGCAGCAACTCTGGCCCGAGAATTTCTCGAAAACATCGTCCGACTGCACGGTTTTCCTTCGGTTCTAATTTCAGATCGAGGTAGTCAATTTATTTCTCATTTTTGGCGAAGTTGCTGTCGGTCGGCTCAAATTGATGTGAGACTATCGACCAGTCACCACCCTCAGACCGACGGACAAACCGAGAGGACCAATCAAACTCTGGAACAGTATTTACGCTGCATGCTGCAACAAACTGAAAAAACTTGGAAAGACATCCTTTGGATAGCCGAATATGCCTACAATAACTCTGTCCATTCGGGAACTGGGAAAACCCTGTTTTTTCTTTTATACGGCAGTCACCCTCGAACCTCGGAGTTGGATCCCCTCCAAGATCTTGAAACACCAGCAGTAGACTACCTGCATTCTACAATCACCCAAGCCTTTAAGGAAGCTGTTTCTCACCTTCAAAGGGCTAAAGAACAATACAAGAAAGGAGCAGATCAACATCGGAAGGAAGCCCCTCAATATCAAGTAGGGGATCAAGTCTGGTTATCCACCAAATATCTACCTCTAAAAGGGCCACGCACATTCAACCCAAGATACCTTGGTCCCTATTCCATCACTACCATAGTAAACCCAGTAGCGGTCAAGTTGGACTTGCCCCCGCACATGAAGATACATCCGGTCTTCCACGTCTCTCTATTAAAACCCGTGCAACCTCAAACCCGACTAACTAAATCTCCAAAACCCATCCTAGTTGATGGAGAACTCGAGTTTGAAGTCAAAAGCATTCTGGACTCCAAGATCTCCAAATCTAAACTATTTTACATAATTGACTGGAAAGGCTACGGCCCCCAAGAGAGATCCTGGGAACCGGCTGAATATGTCCACGCTCCTCGCCTAATCAAAAGATTTCACTGAACATTTCCTGACAAGCCAAAACCCCCGGAGAAGCCCGGTTTGGGAGGGGCCTTGAGGGGGGGTACTGTCATGATCTCTGCTTCCAAAAGGTCAGGGTTTTCCCAACTCCCTTGGAAGCAGATCCATAACCCAGGTTCCGAGTGCCAACCAGTCCCAATTGGGACCTTTTGGACCCAGTCCTGGTGCCAGTGGCACCAGGCTCATAAATATGCCCAGTCCCAGCGCTGGAAGCGCCGGGCTCATAATGCTTGGGTGGACTTACCTGCAGCAGACCATGCTGCTTACTTGCCTGCCAGTTGAGCCTCTGATCCTCTTCTGTTTGGAACTACTTTTCCTGTTGGGTGGGGCAGGAGCCACTCCCTAGGTTCAGAACACTGGAACTCTTCTGGAAAGCAGGAACTCTTTTCTTACCTAGGCGTGGCTGTGGAAGGAGACACCTAAGCACTACAGGAGGCTATTTAAACCACACCCGATGGATGAATCTTGCTTTGCGTTATTCTGCATCCTCCGCAGCAGAACGCTCATCGTGTCTTCTGCATCTGATCCTGGGCCTAAGGAAAAAGGCTTACCATCCTGAATCCAGTCTTCAGCAACACCTATAAAGACAAGAAAGAACAGGTTAGCATTACGGTCTTCAGTGACAGTGCTTCACTTACCTGGTCCATCGGCTGTCACCAACGCCTCGCGCTGCATTCCGGCATCTGAAAGACAAAAGCTTACCAACTCTTCGCACGCTCCGGAGGCCTTTGGCGCTGCATCCCGCATCTGAAAGACAAAACAAGGTGCGTTTAAAGACATTGGGGAACTTTAATACTCACGTGCCATTACTCCTTTCCACATCTAACCCAGTGGGTATTCCGGCACCCTGCAGCCGCTCCGAACTTGTACCTGCAAAATAAAAAGACAGTTAGAGCGCATCGTGAAGCAGGCAACAAGCGCTTACTTAGGTGCTTCCAGGCGCTTCTATTCATCACACGGGCTCCATCTTCAACTCACTTCAGCCCGTCATCCGCCATCGCCGGAACCCTGCAAAACAAGAGACATCATTACTAAAGACTTTTAAAGACATTAGAATTACTCGAAACTTACCGTTCGTGCAGTAAACGACGGACAGCAGTCCTCTGAAGTCAAGAGGCCTGCTCCCCTTATCCAGTGAAGAAACTGGTTACAGCACCCTGCCCCGAGGCAGATGGAGAGCACGGCGTTCACTTACCTAAGGTGAGAGCGTTAACCTTTGGGGTTCTACAGGAGAAGAGAAAGGGAAGAAGAGAGAGACATTCAATAACCCAGTTCATTAATCCCATATTTTCTATCTGCAGACATCTTACCCTTCGAGTCAGACATACAGTGCACAGAGGTCCAGCCCAAAGAGCCAGCCGTGTGTTACACATCACCTTTGAAGATACGGTATACGCCCAGTCAAGACCGGCGCCTCTACGGGAATCAGGTGAGCGTTACAAAAACTGTATCCTCTGTGGAGTAAAAATTTAACGATTGTGAGAAGGCACTCCTGGCAACGGTGTGGGCATTGAAGAATTACCGCCCGTTTATCCAGGGGGAACACATCACAGTGGAGACTCCACACCGCCTCTGCAATATCTCCAAAGTGAAAGAATCTGGGCAGGAAATGTGAGTAATTCCCGAATTACTTCCTGGATTCTGTCAATGCAAGGCTTTCCTGTGGAGGTCCGATATGGCCAAAACAAGAAGAGTCCCCTCGCACAAGGTCTGGCTGACTTGCATGATCGTGCCAGAGAAAACTGTTTCGAGGACGAGAGTCTAAAAATCAAGGACAACATGGAGGCATACCTCAATTCCCCACACAAAGTCTTTGAAGAAGACAAGTGTGAGGGAATGTCCACTGTCTATGTGGATGGATGCTCTTACCATGTTGACAACAACGGGGAAAAAGAACTTGTTGCCGGCGTAGGGAATGCATGGGTGAATGAGACCCCAGAACCCTCCGCTGGGTACAAAATTGGTCCCCGAAGTAGTCAAGTGGCAGAGTTGATGGCTATACATCAAGCCATCCTCACTGCTGTCCAACATCAACTCCACGAACTGGTCATAATCACTACTTCAGATTATGTACGGAACAGGTTCGTGGAGCACCTGGTTAATTGGAAAACTAGAGGCATGCTATGTGCTAATAACAAACCCTTGAAACATGGGAAGTAAATTCAAAATATTGATGATCTGGTCACCTCGAATGGGATGACAATCTACTGGAAAAAGATCAAGGGTCATTCCAAAGTAGAGGGACCAGACAAAACTGGAAATGACTTGGCTGATCAGCTGGCCAAACCCGGGGCCATCTAAGGGGATCTAATTGAGATCGAGTCCCTGTTGGGGGAAATCCAGGTCACTGCTATAACTAGGTCCCAGACAAATGCTCACAATGATCTTTCAACTGCACAATGGAGTAAGGAGACCCCAGATGCCGATTTGATTACGGCTCAAAAAGGGGATTCCCATAATTGGTAAGTTTTATCAACACATTGAGGACCCTGAGAACTTTCCCCTGACGGATACCGATTACATTGGGAAAGAGGACCTCAGAGTGTTGATGAAATGTCCAAAAAGGTTCCGAATCCAAGACTGTTTGTTGGTAAGGAAATCCCTAGCTGGCCATGATCAGTGGGTGATTCCTACCTCATTCCGAAGCCTGATGTTAAGTCACGCCCATGATGCGGCCACAGCCGGCCATAGGGGGTTTCAGATAACACTAATCTCGAGAGGTTGCATACTGGCCACACATGGGGCAGGACCTCGACCAATACTTAAAGGGGTGTCTTGTGTGTGCACAATTTCAGCCAACATCCCTCACACACTGTGCGCCACTCCAAAAGAGGGGGATGGTCAGATTTTCAAGTAGATTTCATCAGGTCCGTGATTCGCTCCTCTAGGGGGAACAAGTACATGTTGACCGTGACATGCTTGTTTACTAAATGGGTGTAATGTCTCCCGGCCCCAAACTGCAAGGCAGAAACAGCAGTGGCTCTGATGATCAACCACATCTTTTCGCGTTTTTGACTACCCCAAAGGATTGAGTCAGACAGACGTAGCCATTTCACCAGCGAAGTAATGACAAAGATGTGGGAGATAGTTGGGGTCAAAAGAAAGCTACATATTGCTTACCGGCTAGCCTCTAGTGGTGCAGTGGAGAGATACAGCAGAACCATTGTGAGCATATTAAAAAGGTTTGTGGCAGATTCTGGGCCAAGTTGGGATATTCGATTACCTCTTGTCCTAATGGCCATCAGATCTACCCCTTCATCTGCAACTAAAATGTCACCGTTTGAGCTGATGACTGGACGCAGGACGGTGCTTCCCCAGCATCTGCTCTACAGGACCCAAGAGCAGACAATGATCAATGCCTCCACAACTCATGAGTATGTTGAAAATCCAAGAAAACACCTTCAACATGCTTTTGCCTATGCTCAGCGAAATCTAGAAAGATCAACCGACAGCATGAAGACCCACAATGACTTAAAGACTACCAGAAAGGAATACAATGTAGGAGACCGGGTCTACTTATACAATTTCCATAGGAACCAGGCCAAACAGCGAAAATGTCTGCCTACCTTTGAAATTGTAGACAAGATCTCACCAGTCGCCTACAAAATCCGAATCCCCAAAGGCAGTTTGGCAGAAGGGGAAGATAAGTGGGTCCATATTAATCAGCTAAAGCGTTGCCATCCTAGGCACACTCTGCAGCAACTGGAGGAGTCTTCTGGAACCCCAGAGGGGGCCAATCCAGCTCCATAATAGTCCAACTCTAAAATATTCTGTATATAGTCTATAAGATATAATAATAAAAATGTGTCCCGATTATCAAAATGTATGTGTCCACCCCACTACATTAATAGTGGTGGGGAAATGTCTACAAATATGTTTTTTGCTTTGTCATCCTAGGATAACCTATAGTTGATTGTAGACCATGGAGACTGACCAAGGAGGACTACCCGGGGACCGGGAGCATAGATCCGAGGGGCCCAGAGTATCGCTCAATACTCCCATAAGGACTGATGAGGAGACCCGATCAATCCGCCCTGACGGAGGAAAAGATGATGAACTTTGCCATTTGTGGAATCAGAAGAGATGAAACTGACATCCCAGTCTTGCGAATTCCCATTGATGATCGATCAACGCCAATCGCAAGAGGGGGGCTTGTGGGATGGTTCAACCCACTAGTTCAGGCCCTGCAACATTACTGTGCATTGCTTGCAGCAGAAACATCAGAATGGCCACCGGAAAGCATGCTGCTCACTAAAAATCACCAGAAAGTGCGCAGTAAAAATCTGAAAAATAGGCAAGCCATCCACTTTTGCCTATGTCAGTGGTAACACAGGAGTGTTAAAACCCATCATTTGGCTGCCCACAGAGCAAAATCATTGCAAAAGAAACACAGAGCTGTTTGGAAATCCGTTTTCTTGGTTTTCAAATTTGGAAAAAATCATGGCTCACAAACCACTCAAAAGATCCAACCTCCTTGTTGGGTGTTCCACGTTATTCTACTGCAAGAATCCACATAATTACAATGTCAGCAAGAATCATATGTTATCAGAACAAAGAAATCTGTCAAAATGGGTGCAGTACCGTTACTCGCCTCCGACAAATGCTGGCGATCTCTAAATCTGACAGGAGAAACTTGTGTTTTCAAAGTTAAATGTGTCAAAGAAGGGATTTCATCAAATGCCATATAGAGTGCCACATATTTGATTTTCATGTTGAAAGACTGGAATTAAAGATATGTTTGCTTATTTTAAATTTATAAATGTAATGTTTTCACAAGGAACTATGTTACAATTGACCATACGGTAACCTGATTTATCTAAAACTTCCAAGAGGCTTTCTTTCCCTGAGAACCTCCCACCTTGTTCATTCCCACCAAAAGGAGAGGATTTCTCATTGGCATGTTAATCAGAAGGGGAGGAGATTTCCTCTGCTGCCCTGAGCAAGAAACAATGGGTTCATTGAACTGAATAGAAAATGCTAATTCGGGTGTGACTGGCAACAACTGCTCTGGCAGGAAGACAAGCCATGTGACTCTCCGACTCGGCCAAGCTTTGGAGGCGGGCCAGACTGAAAATGTGGATTTGACATTGGATTAAATATATGTTTAATGAAAATACTTCTAAAATATTTTACTGAACTGACAAAAATATGAAACTTAGAGATTATTAAAATGAAAAATTTGCTCACAGTTTAAAACTAATCTGGAATCTGTGTGTTGTTCTGAGACTGAACCACAAATGTTTTTAATATTTTAGCTAGTGTGGTTGTGCTGGGAACATGAAAAATTACAGAAGTATGACCAGATGGTATGTGCATGTATATGTAAATAATTGTACAGATCCGAAAATGTGTAACCAACCAAAAGCGTGAAAAAAGTCGTTTTTGAACCGAAACTCGTAGGAACATGGGATTTGAACAGAGACGTGCCTTAATTAATCTGTGATGTGTATATGTAATATGAACAAGTTGTGCATATGGGAAATAGGTTTTTTGGGTAAAATAGATTTTCTGTGTAAAAAGCAAAGGGGAGGGATTTCCTTTGGACCATAAACACAGTGTCACTCTGACACATATGACACACTGCTCCTGTCTCAAATCAGGAGATGGGAAATTCTCTGACCTATCAGATCCTTAGAGGGTTGGGCATAGATAATCGGCCTCCCCACCCACTTTGGAAATGGATAAATAGGGACTGCTGACGACAGACAAAACACAAACTTTCCACTCATCAACTGATTTCTTGGCGAAGCACCCTGCAGGAAGATCCATGCTCCAGACATAGATGCAGAATCCAGAATTAAACGAACTTTGACATAAACATATATAAATAAGGGTTTCCATTGGGCATCCCATACTAGGCATTGACTTAGTTGGAGTGCTGGATTGAAATCACTTACAACACAATCATGAGGTTTTGCAAACAAAAGAGGTTACAGTGGGTTTTAGCCAAAAGGATGCCACAGAAAAGGTCCAGACAAGTGCTGAAACTTTATTTTAACTATGCCGTACTTTACTGCATAAAGAAATAGTATTGTGTGGCCTGCTCCTCTTTCAATAGGGGAACGTTACTGGTGAAAAAAAAAGAAATGTGTACTGTTGTCAACACTTACAGACTTTTTTATTTTTCCAGGTATGTGACTGGGTGGTTCAGTCCCTATCACCGAAAACGACAGATTGTTCATCCAATTATGGTTCACCATTTCCAGCCTGAAGCAGTGAGGTAGGTCTTGCTTTAGGTTCTGTATTTCTACTGCCTCAAATGGAAGGTTTCATCAAATATGATATTTTGAATAATGTAACGTATAATGTTAACGTAATTTAACGTGTGCCAACATGCCGCCACCATGGCATGACTCTTATGTCTGTATAGCCATGGACTAGAGTAGGAAAGACACTTTAAATTCTCTAATACATTTGCATGTATTCAAGCATTGTTTACTCAAAATGGTGTCCTTTTTAAATAGTGCCATAACTGCTAAAGGTTTAATCGTTTACTTATTTATTAATTAAGTTAATATACATGTGGCAATAAAGCCCTGTATATCTAGCAGAAAACATTTTACAGTTTAAAACATGGGTAAGAAACAGAGCAAGATAAAAAAATATAAACAGTTAATACATTTACACACGATAGTTAAGGCATGATACATAAAATCACATAAGAATTCGACTCTTCCTTCCTCGTTTACTCTTTTTACTGTGCAGCACAGACACACTGTGTAATTGTCTTAAATCTATTTAAAACCAAATTCTGTGGATAGCATACCAGAAAATCCCAACAGTCTTTTTGCCTGTTTTACCCAGAAACCTAAAAAAAACAAATGTGGAATCAAACATACTGCAAAGTGAGTCCTGCGTCCCCTCCTCATGATCTAAAATGTGTGTGAAAGCTAGAAGGAGGGATGTATTGATGACAGTGGCGTTGTGAAGAAAACCTTTAAGCAAACATCTTTTGTTGAAACCTGCCACCGTCTTTTTCCTGTACACTGGTGTTTTTTACTTCTTGACCCGTTGAGGGCCCCTGGTACCGATATGTCATGGGGTGCATGATAGCATGATAAATAGACTTTATAACTGCAGAGGACCTAAAGATGGCTGTAAATTGCCACTGGTATTCCTGGGTGGGAGACGGCTGAACCCCAGTGCCTGACGGTTTCTCCAACCTATAAAATGTTTTGCATACAATTGTCAACACACCTGATCAAGCTGTTCAATGCAATTCAGGCAGCGGGCTCAGTAACACCCTCCATGGCCGAATCTGATACAATCTTTTTTATTAAAGCCAGACAAAGACTCAGCGAAGTGTGCATCTTACCCACCTATATCTCTCCTCAACTAGACGCTAAGATTCATGCAAAAGTCCTGGCCAATAGACTGATGTCAGTGCCACTGGAACTGATTAAAGTGGATCAAACAGGGTTTATCTTGGGTCGGTGCACGCACAATAACATTAGAAGGGTGATGGATGTGATAAAGGCGAGCTCTCAAATGGGACGTAGGTCTGTGGTTCTGGCTCTGGACTCGCACAAGGGGTTCAACAGCATGAACTGGGTATACTTGGTCCACACTCTGGAATCCTTTGGATTAGGCCCTCATTTTCTGCAGGTGGTAATGGTGAATTTTCAGATCCCAAGTATCTGAGGTTTAATGCCTTGCGGTCAGAGCCAATTTCATTACAAAGGGGCACTAGTCAGGGATGCCCACTCTCACCCTTGATCTTAACTCTAGCAATGGAGCCTTTGCCTTAACTAATCCGCTTTGTTGACAGGATTAAAGGGCTTACCATCTGGGACAAAGTTCACAAATTAGCATTATATGCCGACGATGTGATGGTATTCCTGGGGGAGATAGGGACCCTTATTCCCGCCCTCACAATGGCACTCCCATGCTTTGAGGAACTTTCAAGTGTCAAGATTGATATGGCTACATCCATGGTATTAAACATCTCAGAAGCAAATTGCCACAATACGCAACACAGGCCAGTTTAAGTGGGCGGAGTTGTCAGTGGAATAACTGGGGGTTCGGATTACTCGTACATATAGAGAGTTGTACCACAAAAATATTCCATCATTGCGTGCAAAGGCTCGGGGATTATTGGAGAAATGGAACACCAAGAGACATCATGGCTAGGGAGAATAGCTGCAGTAAAAATGTCATTGGTTCCGAAACTCTTGTATGTGTCCCAGGCACGAGCGATACCGATAACACTCAAAGTGGTGAGACAAATGCATAGGGCCATATTTAAATACATTTTGGCCCAAAAACTTCCCAGAGTCCAGCAAAGGATTTTGCAGAGCGCGAACGTTCAAGGGGGTGGAGGGGTTGGGTGTTACAGATAAATACTGAAACCTCTTAGCAGAGCAAATGGATCAAATGCTGGATTGGCCCGGGTCACAGTAGTCTAAGGAATGGATGGAGTTGGAACTAGAGGAGTGCTATACATCTATCTTCTCCACAACCTTCTGTACACTGCATTAGTGGTATAAAGGGTGCAGTTGACTCATATTTTGGCCGGGACAAGGCCCCTCCATCCGGAATCCAGATTTTACCCCTGGTTTAAATAAGGCCAACTTTGCCAATTGGGAAACACGAGTAGCCTTAACTTTGGAGAAATTCTATAGCAGTGATGGCACCCTCACGTTCATTCAATGCAAAGAAAGGTTTCATCTATCTGAGAAAGAGCACTTTAGATGCATACAATTAAGGCATTGGATATCGAATGGCTTGGTAAGTGCTGCACTGTTTAGGAAGTCCAAAGGGCTTCAGCTACTGGCAGCCATTGGGACAGACCATAAAAGAATTTCCCAATTTTATAAACCTTTGGACCCGCAGAACATTTCCATGGTTTACCCTTGTGGCGAAATGGGAGATGGAACTTGGGGTCTCGAATGAGACATGGGGTCAGATATGGGGGCGGATGCAGAGAAATTCCAGGTGCACGAACATACGGGAAAACTCATACAAGGTGTGTTATAGATGGTACTTTACAACACATAGGTTGCATAAGATATTTCCAGAGACATCGGACACTTGCTGGAGAGGGTGTGGGGAGGTGGGCAACATGGGCCAATTGTTGTGGCACTCTCTGGTAATTCAGTCCTGGAAGGAAATTCTTGCTAGGATCAAAGACATCATAAATGTACAGCTACCATTGTTTGTTTATTATTTATTATGCGCACCAGACCCTGGGGTATAAGGGCCCAGGAGGTAAAACATACAGCCTGGTGCAAGGTTACAGGTAACAGAGTGTCATTCATGTGAAAGAATTAACAAATTGATAATTTGGTAAAAACAACAGTTAAGAGATAACAGTTGTGGCAGGCAAAAACAGGCGGGAGCAAATTCATTCATTAATTTAGCATTTGTCGCTATCAGCCAGCTGATCACATTTTGCCGGAATTTGGTAAAGGATTGTTCTGTTCTCAATGTGACAGGTAGCTCGTTCCACAATTGAGCGGCATTGACTGGAAAGCTAGTTCCGCTATAGTGGAGAGTTTGAATCGTGGTACTTGAAGGTGATTGGTGTCTGCTAGTCTCGTTTGTCTAGTAGAGTTTGTTCTAGAGCAGGGTTGTCCAACATGAGGCCCGAGGGCCGCAATGCGGCCCTCATAGCCATTTTATGTGGCCCTCGAAGCCCAAGAGCGCAAACAAAGAATTAGGGTTACTTTTGTACGTTTTGTATTTATTTTATACGCAGCGAGCGTTGTGGCTGCAGTTTCAGGGTAGGAATTGTAGTCCACACACATTGCGATTTCCATTGGCTAAGAAACAGCCAATGGATATACTGTTACCATGCAAGGCATGTTATAGTAGTGGAAATAAATAAAATAAATAACTGCCTTGCATGGTAACAGTATTTCCATTGGCTGTTTCTCAGCCGATGGAAATCATAATCACGTAATGTATGTGGGTGGAGTGACGGGCACAACGCGCCACCTTCACACATCTGCATTGCCGAGCCCAGGGCAGAGCCTGCGTGAGCCAGCAGCTCAGCCCAGCCCAGGTTCACAGTGCTACGTGCGGTGCACACCGATGCCTAGTTCTCCTTGCCTCCAGCAGTGGGAAGTACGGCCTGCCATTTTTTCCGACGTATGTTTGCGGCATGCAGTGCTTTTGAGCCTCTGAGATACTGCTGGCCAGATAACCGAAACACAAGTATCTGGCCAGCAGTATCTCAAAGGCTCCAAAGCAGCGTGGGCTGCCTTAATGTTTGAACATTCTGCCTCGGGATGGAGGGTACAATTTGCATCACTTTTTGAAAAAAACCTCCCCCTTGTGTACTGTTCAAATTGCGTCACAAAAGGAATGAATTCCCACATGATTTTACTGCACGTGGGAATTAATTCCTTGCCAAAATGGCTAGGCAACACAATCACGCCATCCACACCCAGAAAAGCAGCACTGTGGGTAAAATGCCTGGGGCTCTATCCAGTTTTTGTTTTTTCAACTGACAAGTGCTAACCTGGACGAGGCAAAACAGCCCTTGGGAGGTGTCTGTGCCCCTGTTGGAGGAAGGCCAGCGGCAGGAGTGAAATTTCTGAGCGCATAACACCGTAGCCCACCAGATAAAGAGATAAGCTGGCATATGTATTGGGCACACTGCACAGGCAGCATCAATCATTAACA
The DNA here is from genome assembly GCF_040938575.1 of Ambystoma mexicanum. NCBI lineage: Eukaryota > Metazoa > Chordata > Amphibia > Caudata > Ambystomatidae > Ambystoma > Ambystoma mexicanum. Next base: position 691,816,973 of record NC_090926.1, on the reverse strand, counting down.
CAGAAGTAATGAATGTGTATTAGAGAGATAAGCTGCCATATGTATTGGGCATACTGCACAGGCAGCATCAATCATTACCACAGAAGTAATGAATGTGTATTACAGAGATAAGCTGCCATATGTATTGGGCACAATGCACAGGCAGCATCAATCATTAACACAGAACTAATGAATGTGTATTACAGAGATAAGCTGCCATATGTATTGGGCACACTGCACAGGCAGCATCAATCATTAAGACGTAAGTAATGAATGTGTATTACAGAGATAAGCTGGCATATGTATTGGGCACACTGCACAGGCAGCATCACTCATTAACACAGAAGTAATGAATGTGTATTGCAGAGATAAGCTGGTATATGTATTGGGCACAATGCACAGGCAGCATCAATCATTAACACAGAACTAATGAATGTGTATTAGAGGTAAGCTGGCATATGCATTGGGCACACTGCACAGGCAGCATCACTCATTGAAACAGAATTAGTTTATTGCAGAGATAAGCTGGCATATGTATTGGGCACAATGCACAGGCAGCATCAATCATTAAGACATAATTAATGAATGTGTATTAGAGGTAAGCTGGCATATGTATTGGGCACAACACTGCACAGGTAGCATCAATCATTAACACGGAAGTCATGAATGTGTATTACAGAGGTAAACTGGCATATGTATTGGGCACACTGCATATGCTCAGGCAGCATCAAGCATGCTTTGTAAAGGGCAATGTTGGCCTAAATTGGGAACAGCCAGAATAGACATGTTGCTACAGAGGCATATTTTGGGCACAACCAGCATGACAATGTGTTACATCAGTGACAGTGCTGTCTTACACTGTGGACACATTGAACATTAAAATGTGTTGTGTTGTAAAGTGTTCTTGTCTGCTGTTGGTGACATGGAATTTTCATGTTCCCCTTTAGAACCGATTATAAACCTATGGCTTTTTGGTCAGTTTTTCTGCTGTAAAATGCACCATTTCAACCCCATATTTGAAAAAGAATTCTTGGAGGGGGGACCCCCCAAACCCTCCCTAGATCGTTATAGCTCCCTATGCTCAGTCGCCCCCACTATTTCAGGAAAATATGAACACACACACTGAAAATAAATCAATAGCAAAGCAACTGACCTCTGATCATTTGATGGAGGGGCTCCCTTAGATACTCACTGCCCCTGACACCAAATGCTATCTTTGGGACTGCATGGCGCATCACTGCCTGTGATGCTATTGTGTCAAAAGCCACACAATATCGCTTTTTAATATAATGCTTTCGGTGAGGTTGTTGACCTTTGGCTCGCCGGTTGACAAAAAGTGAATGCTTTGGCCCCACATTCAAAAAGGTTGGACAAGCCTGTTCTAGAGAATCTGTCGGCTAAGTATTGTGGGGCTTTGTTATGTAGGGATTTGTATGTGAGAGACGCAGTTTTAAGTCTAATTTTCTCATAGGTGGTAAGCCATTTATGTTTCCTTCTTGTTTCCGAGATATGTTCTCTCTTAGGAATGTTCAGTGCTGCTCGAAGAGCATTGTTTTGCTGTATCTGAATTTTGTTGATGGTGGATTTAGTTGCTCCAATGTACAGGGTATTGCAATAGTCTAGTTTAGAGATGATTAAAGCTCTGGCTAAAGTTAGGCAACTGTTCTGAGATAGGAATTGTTTTCCCGCTCTAATTAGTTTACATGTGTAAGCTGTTGATGAAGCTAGCGTATGTACCTGTTTGGTAAGTGATAGAGTAGAGTCAAGGTATATAACTAACGTTTTTACTTCCTTGGCTACTTGGATACAGTTCTTATCAATGATCAAGGAAGAGTAATTCATACTTAGTTTGTTGATGAGGGATTTGGTGCCCACGATGAGAAGCTCTGTTTTATCATCGTTCAGGCATAGGCCATGTGTGGCCATCCATGCCTGAACGATGCTGTAAATTCTGTTCACCATTGCTAGGTCCTCATCATAGTCCCCGGTAAGTGGGAGGAGGATCTGGGTATTGTCTGCATAATTGGTGTAGGTGATACCCAGATGGTCCAGGTTATCAAACAGGGGCTTAGTCAAGATGTTATATAGCGTTGGTGAAACGCATGAGCCCTGTGGCACGCCGAAAGTGATGGGGTCCGCAGCTGCTGTTGGTGAGAAGACCCTCATGGAGTGGTCACTAAGGAATGATTGGATCCACACTATTGCCTCAGTGGAGAAGTGTGCTGCTGTATCTAAGTGGTTACAAAGAACCTTGTGATCCACTAAGTCGAATGCGGCAGATAGGTCTAAATAGGAGAAGTGCCGGTTTTCCAATGTCACGTAGTTTATCTATTTGGGCTTTAAGATCGATAAGTGCGGTTTCTGTGCCATGTAATGGACGGAAGCCGGATTGACGAGAGCCTAGTAGCTGGTTCAGTTCAAGGAAGTTCTGGATTTGGATATATGCCACCTTATCCAGAATCTTTAGAAGGAACGGCACAGTTGTGATCGGTCTATAATTGGTGGGTATAGCCGGGTCTAAGGTTTGCTTCTGGGGAGTGGGAGCACCCATGATTCCTTTAAGTTGCTCGGGATGGTGCCGGTGGTAAAGAAGCCATTAATCAGCTTAGTGATGAATGGGGCTAGGTCCCGCGCAGCATCTTTGATCAGTTGTGCTGGGCAAAGATCTCCTTTGCAATTGAAAGGTTTCAGTCCAAGTATTACTTTCTCCACCTCTATTATAGAGACTTTAGAAAAGTACAATTGGGTGGAAGGTTGGACCCCCTTGTGCTAGTTTTGGCCAGTGAGAAAGGGTTATTTATTTTTAAATTTCTTTATTGTGCAGTGAGAGACAATGCATCACTAAAAGCAAACATACAGCAGTAATCCTGTGCAGTATTGTGCAGTCAATTCAGTGTTTCATACCTTAAACGTAACATAACAACTGGAACCAAGTGAGGAAGGGTTATACCAGTTATCGAGACATCGGGCATCTACGATTACTCAGTTGTTGAACACAGACCGCTTGACGATAGCACCATTTTGGAAAAAAACCTGTGGGTCCTTCCATAGCTTGCTGGTGGTTAAAGATATGGGACACATTGTCCATGTAGAAGATTACGGCGATCCTGTCCAATACGTATACCAAATATTTAAACCATGGGTGCCATTTATAGAATATGTTAAGGGCAGGCAACAAGTAAATCATCAACCCCAACTTCTTCGTAATTTCTCCCTTCTCTGAAACAAATGGGCTGAAACAGTGTTGACAAAATTGTTAACATCCTTAGTGAGACAAAGAGCCGCCATTTGTCAAAACAGGCCTGTAAATGTTTTATGACATGTTCTTGCCCTCTCTTCCCTGACACTCAGACCAGAAGTTTTGATTTTGTTTTGGATATCATTTGTATAATGTGTTTTGTTATGTCCATTTATTTCATTATGTTAGACTGATTCATTGTTTTCCCAGGTAATGGCCCTCGGACCCCATGCTTGCCCAGCAACATTGCAACCAAAATGTCCTTTTTGGGGCAAATTGTACACCTCTGGGCCACAGGACATGCCCAGTGAGCATCGTCTATCTATATATATTCAAAAATGAATTGGAGAAACTGTGGTCAAAGGGACATCTACTTACATTTCCCTTAAAACCCATTGAAATTCAGTGAAAGAATGTGTTAAAAGGACTCTCTGTCTGCAACGCAAAACATCAAAATCAAAAAAGTGCCAGATATGGTTTCTAAAGCATTATAACTAAAACATGCAATTGTAAAATAACTAACTCGACTACCGCCATATACATAGTTAACTTAAATATTACATTTTTGCATGCTTAAAAAGACTGCAGTCTGCTTTGCCAACTGGTTATCGGGAAAACTACTGTCATTCTGTTGTCAAAACTTGTTGCTCAATTTAAGGAATAAAAATGAAGTTTGGAATTTGAAAGTCAATGGGAACAAAATATAAATCAAGAAATGTGACATTGAATGCTCAGTTTTATTGTTTACTTGTATGTTTTAGCCTCCTGTCAAAATGGACAACCATCAGAGAGCAGCTGCGCTTGGCACTGGATAATATATATTACCCCAACACCAGCGAGGAGTGGCTGGAGGAAAATGTCTGCACTAGCCTTGACAATTTGCAGCGCTTAGTTGACGATGTGGATAGAGCACTACAAGCACAGACCTAGCAAATCTCGTCAAACTGGGGTTTTTGAGTCAACAGGAAAATGTCTTGTGCATCATTAAAAATGGTGTCTCCAATGGTCCTGCTGCGCATTGGTGGTCTAGAACAGTATGGTGCCATCAGCCCCTTTTCTACATGTGCTCTGAACACCCGGTCTGGACTTCTAGTTGTGTTTCTTGGACTGGTCTTGAAAGATAGATGTTCAAGGGGTGTGGCCTATCATTTTTTTTAAGAGTGGTAGAAAGAAATAACATGAAAAAGGAAAATTCCTTAAATAATTTCAAGCATTTAAATGTTTTCTGCAGGGCAGAACCTTTTTAATAGTACATTTCTGCATTATGATCAGGGCATTAGATAGCTACTGCTCATAACTGCCTCAAACACTAAGCTAGATTTTTCCGGTGCTCATTGGCATAGTTTTGCAAATCGGGCATATGCCAAATGGCAGTCTTGGGTGTTATAAATGGCCTAGCTTCGGTTTCATTATTGGAGATAAAGACATATCGTTAAGCCAGTATCATTGGAGACACCGAGGGGCAGGCGTTACCAGCCAACTACATCTAAAACATAAATGCATCCAAAGACTACACTAAGGGGATATTTTTAAATGATATAGATGGAGCAAGAATGTAAGGTATTCACTATAAATTTCCATTTGCCAGTCTGTAAATAAAATGATTTGAAAAAAAAAACATTTCGTAGATTTTCTTTTAGAATATTGAAGAACAAAATAAATATTTTATTTGTACTGTATCCTGTGATGATGATTTCCCATGTGGTAAACTGGTAGAGGGGGCTTCCGACGAGACTGCAGTCCATGGGTTGCCAAGCTCTACATGATGCAGACTGTGGAAGGTCTATATAAATGTCCCTGATTCCCTAGCCTACAAAGCAAAGATATGCCCATGCCCCCAAATCCTTGGCTTGCAGGGGGTAGGGGGTCAGTGGACCAGATGATTATAAACACAACAGGCGGTCCGTGAGCTGGGAATGTCATGTCGGAGGAACAGCACTGTTGTGACATAGTGCCGTTTGTTGAGGGCGGAATAGCCTGACCTTTTTTGATTTTTGATAATGGGTGATTCTGTTTCTGAAAGTGACATCTGCTCTGCTCCACAGATTCCACTTTCTTAATGTTCCCTGACAAAAAGCATAATGCACATGTGTACCTTGTATCTCCTGACACCCCCAGTAGCTGTCCTGTAGTAGCAGCAGCGCAGGTTCAAAGGTCAATTGTGCATTCCTGTAACCTGGTGCTGGAACACAACGTTCCACCAGAAAGATGTGGCTTTCGGTTGTGTACCCCAGGAGCCTGGTGTCAGAGAAATATCTTCTCCAATATACCACTCATCGCTCCTCTCCTTTTCTATCAATACTGGACACGTATAGTCTTTCGCAATATTCAACACTTCTGGTTCACACTTCTGGTTCTTCATATGACTTTAGTTGCTCCTCAGTTCCCTATACTTTAAAGGTTTCCTCTCATTCTCTGAGCACTCTCTGCTTTCTTTCCTCTTTTCACCCTCTAAATCTCCTGTTCAGAGCACCCCAAAACATACTTTCTCTGTCGCAGTCTTCAAACCTTTGGCACCTCTGTTTTCCCACTTGCGCTTATTTCTTCTCTTCCTTTTCCTGCTGCCTTTGCTGCTCTTTGTGCTGACACAATGCTTTCTCTTCTTAAGTCCTCCCTTCTTTCTACTATTGACTCTCTTTACCTTACTCGTCCTTTCCGTCCTTCATCTAAGCCTTCTCAACCTTGTTTTTTTCCTCAAATATTCTTATTTGGGTGGAACAAAGACTGATAGGCAAATGGATATTTCCCATCTGTGAACGGTACAGTGAGCTAAAGTGTGGCTGCGGACTCTCGAGTGGGTACCTTCCCAAAGAACAGGTCAATGGGCCGTCTTCGTTCTCGCAGAGGGGCACCTATGGACTATTTTATGATTATTTAAGGGACTTAGGTTTAGTCACCCTAAGTTTCTTAAGGTCACCGAGACGTGGACCCTTTGCTCACTGGGCTCAGAGAGGCACAGCTCCACCTCACTGATGAGGCCCAACAAGGCTGAAACACGTGTATGGGGTTGCTGTTGGTATTCTTGTTCAGAAGAGAATTGCCATAGCATGTGGGTGCTGGACTGCCCATGTGGGCGGGACAAAGACTGATATGCAAATGGATATTTCGCATCTGTGAAAGGTACAGTGAGCCAAAGTGTGGCTGCGGACTCTCGAGTAAGCCCCTTCCCATGAGGCCAGGGAGGTGAAGCCACTACACGATAGTGCCCCTGGAGGTGGTACTCAGCAGGTGTATCTCAGGGAGATGGAAATCCTCCATGGGACACGTGATGATCACCTTGGGAGAATGCAGTAGTCCCCTTCTTCATCGCTGTGCCCTCCTGCCTTTCACCTGTGAGAAACCTGACAGTGTCTCCCTGGCTAACCCCCGGGGATCTGTCATCCAGGTAGCCAGAACACGGCCATCGCTATTGGATCCAGTTCCTGTGCGTAAACTAGTGAGGAGGAGGATCACCTGGATGGGGCGTTCTTGGAGAGTGGGACACTGATGGGTGAGACGCGGTACGCCCCATTCGTTCAACACCTTTTCCACATCCTACCACAGGGTATTCTAAAACACTACCCCCATCCCCCTCATTTCCGACATGAACACTTTTGCACAACACGAAAGACAACAGACTAACACCAGAGCCGTTAACCTGAAATGTCCCAATACAGGGGTCAGGCAATTGACCAGAATTGCACACACCTGACGGCCCTTTCCCTTCCCCGCAGGGATAAAAGGTGGAGCACAAGAGCACAGGACGAGCAAGGCAGTCCGCATGATGTAAGAGCTAACTCAGCACGGCAGTTCAAGAGGAGGCTAAAGACGGCACAGACCGAGGGGGTGACAAGGAGAGAAGTGATCTTGTCCTTTCCAAGCTAGGCCTGTGAAACCTCCGCAAATTGAAACATAAGTCTGCGAACAAAGGCCAGCGTGTGTTGCAGCAGATGTCTATGGTACGCAAGACCCTCCTCCGCTGATAACCAAGCCGGGGAAGGACGTCGGTCTTGGTGGTACCAACCTTGACTCCAAGGATAAAGAAAGGCAAGCGGTTCATCACAGCCAGTAAGTCGAAGGGAGAATCGATCAGAAACCGAACTGTGTTGAACAAAAAGTAGCCAACGCTAATTTGAACTTTGAGAAGCTAAAAGAAGGGGAAATCCTGCAACAGAAGAGTAAGGCACCACGTGGGTGCTCAAGTAGGAAACTCTGTGTGATTACCCGAAGGTAGAAAATACTGTAACCAGAAGCCCTTGGGAAGAGGCAAAGAAAGGTCAAAGTGGTCATGAAGGGGTCTTGTCAAATCCTCTGTACGGTTGAAAGTCTTTGACCGGCAGATAATTGAGAGAGCTAAGAGAAGTGAATGCTGCATGGTGAAGATAAATACATGAACTGTATTTCATAAAGATTAGCAAGAATTAACCTGGCAGAGGGATACTAATGAGAAGGGGCGAAGTCTAAAGTCCCACGATGAATTGTCTATAACCATCAGCGAGAGTTAGGTCACCCTAAGTTACCTGGGGGCAACCAGACGTAGACTCCCTGCTCACTGTGCTCAGAGAGGCACAGCTTCACCTCTCTGATGAGGCCCAACAAGGGTGAAACACGTGTATGGGGTTGCTGTTGGTGCTCTTGTTCAGAAGGGAATTGTCTTAGCATTTCGGTGCTCGACTGCCCATGTGGGCGGGACAAAGACTGATATGCAAATTAATATTTCCTATCTGTGAAAGGTACAGTGAGTAAAAAGCAGATGGCTGCGAACTCCACTGAACAGATTATCATGGTGTGTTCTTTCGAGAGAGGGGTGCCTGCTAGCTTTTTTGTATCATCGCCGATGGTAAACCTGGCAGAGAGAAGCTGACAACCAAAGGTTGGTGAGAGTGAACCTGGCAGAGGAAAACCAGTAACGAGGGTGAAAGCCCAAAAACCAGTTTAAAAAGACATTAAGATTTGTGAGAGCAAGAAGTATTGCAAGACAAGGGGCAGGAAAGTGTTCCCCTTGTCATTTGGTATCCGAGCCAGGTAGATCCAGGGATGGAAAGCTGTCACTTAAAGTACACTGAGACGGGAACAGTCTTGTGAATTTGTTGAATACAATTTCTGAGGGGTCTGAGCCCAGACCGGGGGGTTGTGGGGGGGCCAGAGGTGAAGCCATCACCCTAAGTGTTCGTAGAATATAGCTTTTGTGTTTTTTCATCGAAGAACCTGATAGCTGATATGGAACTGTTAGCTCATGCTGGGAAGCTCGAGCGTGTGCTGTGCCAGCAGGACAGAACTGTCGGCTTGTGCTAAGCCTGAGAGTGCACTGTGCTCCAAGGTCCCACCTTGTCCTGTGTTGAAAACATGGGGAAGGGAGGCCCCCCAGCAATCATACTGACTTATGATTTGGGAACACTTCTTTCTTTATTGATACCCTATCCCATACCCCTTCTGTAATTACTTGTAAGGAATTGGCAATAGCTTTATTTTAGTATAGGCACTCTTATTTTGACACAACACCACTAGGACTGCTTTATTTTTCATTTGATGGTCAACGTTTGCTCCCATCTTAGATTTAGGTTAGGCTTTTTTCCACCCTGCATTTATAGCTCAATAAACACTGTTGAACTTTGATCACTTGTGTATGTCTTTACTGTTGCCACCATGAGTTCCTTACACACCCCACTCCGTACCCTATTGTCCCGACACCGCTGTCTGTCCTACTAACAAAAGTTCCTGCCCTCTCGCACCTGGTCTCAGCTGGCACTGACTAGGTAGAACTTTGGAACAATGTCAGACTGGACAAGGTCATACTTCATTTTAACTAACGTTTGGTTTTGGAACAAGTTTTGCTAATCATGTCCCAATTGAGAGCATGGGGCATTTCTATTGCTACCTATGACAGAAGCGCTCATACTTCTAACTACCTTGTTGCCACTCATTTCACCCAGCATTCTCCCATTTTAACTATAAAATAGGAAAGGTATTTATATAGCGCACCGTCACCAACGGAATTGGTCCCCAGGCACTCAGGCGGATCTGTAAGAAGAGGGCGGGGGTAGGGGGGTTAGGTTAGTCTAGTGAAGAGGGAGTAGGAAAGTGAGAGAGAGAAGTGGTGGCTTCAGTTCGGGTTTCCACCGTGAGCTGAGCTTTGGTGTAAGCATCAGATCGAAGCGAGACCTTGTGTGCTGTTGATGGGGTATTACCCAATTGACCTTTTACAATTGACCTTCTGCACAATTGACCTTTATTATTTTAGTTATTTTATATATGTATTTGGTTGGTTTTGGATTATAAATAATATAAGGGGATTGGGTGGGGGGGTTGCAGGGATTTTTGGATTGAGTGGAGGGTTGCGGGGGGTTTCCCCCCGCATAGATGTCCTAATTGACCTTCTAAATTAGGTAAATTCTCCCGAGGTCAATTAGTATACAACCATTGATGCGGTTTATGTGTTTTTGTGTTGCGGTGTGGTGACGTGTGTGCAGTTTGCTGGGCAAGAAATGGTGTTGTGGGTTTTCAGGTGAATTAGGTATGAAGAGACTTGAAGTTGGGTAAGTGGGTTGTATGTCCTGGTTCTAGCCGATCTTATTCTAATTAAGTAGCATTCCTGGTGGTACACTTATTAGCTGGTTACAATTCTTGACCATCTAACTGTTAAATTAGATTATATGGAGCTTTCCTGGTTGTGTTGTACGGATCTTTGGTTGGAGGGCCGATTATGTGGAGTCTCCCCCCTGTGGTGGGGTGGGGTGCTGTGGGTTGGCCACGCCCTGTTCCCTCGTTCTCTATATTGATGGTGGTCTGCTGGGGTTAGGCGTGATTTGGGTCAGGGTACTATTGATGGGTCGTTCTTTACCTTCATCTTGGTCTAACTATGTATTCAGTCATTAATGTCATCTTGTTATAGCAAGCTCTCATTTTGTAGTTCGATAGATCGCAAAATGTCTTCCTTAGATTCTGTTTGTAGTTGGTAGATTGTTGGGGGTCCGGGATCAGTGTTTTCACTCATCGTTGTTGCCAGGTATGTGTGTGCCCCTGTCAGTGTTCTTCTAGTTGTGCATTGAAGAGCCACGATTTGAGAAGTTTCTTGAATTGTAGGTGATTTCTTGTGTCGCGTATATTCTGCAGTAAATCGTTCCATATTTTTGGTGCGCGGTGAGAAAGAGTATCCTCCGAATTTTCTCTTGTTGTAGGGTTTTGGTTCCAGGCGAATGTCGTTGCTTGATCTGAGCGTTCTTGTTCGGGGATGTAGGTGTAATTTGTCTCTCAGGAATTCTGTGCCTTGACTCTGGATTGCTCTGTGCGTGATGCACATTGACTTGAAATTGATTTGTTGTTTTATTGGTAGCCAGTGCAGTGTTTTTAGCATATGAGTGATGTGTTCTCTTCTGGGAACTTTGAGGAGCAGTATGGCTGCCACATTTTGTATGCGTTGAAGTTTTTTTTAGAAGTCGTGCAGGTATACCCAGGTATAGGCTATTGGCGTAATCTACTCTGGACATCAGAGTGATGATGGTTAGTGTTTTGTTGGCAAAAGATAGGAACAGTATGATCATTTTTGCCGCTCGCAGTAGAAAGAAGCATTTCTTGAGTATAGCGTTTACTTGTGGCTCTAGGGTGAATTTGTTGTCCATCCGGACTCTCAGGTTGTTTACAGTCGACGACACACACATACTCTCCCACTAATTTCCTCTGGTCTTTGCCCCCCACCCCTACCCCCGTCTACACTATTTTACACTCACCTGTACAGCCCTGTCACAATTCACTACACACAACTGGTACCACACTCTCACAAATGTTCAACTTCATTCTGCCATCAACTCTTCAGCATCCTCCTCCTGGTCTCTCGGTCCAACTTCAGACTTCCCGATCTCACCCATGCAAAAAATACGTCGTCTCCAATTCACTCTCCTTAACTAAGTTTTCCCGCTGGTTTGGTCCCCCTCCCCTGACCACATTGGCTGAATTGCTCACCTGACTTTGGGATAATCTGTGACAGTCTTTTCCCTAATGCTGGGTTACATAGATAAAAAGCTTTAAAAATCCCTTTAAGCCCCTACACCTTTACCACCGCAGTTTGGTTTACAGTCTCTGATGGAAGGCTACGGGCCAGGTGCTGTTGCTGCTAGTTTTCAGTGTGATTTCCTACCTGTCCCGATGAGTCTTGTTTCAAATTTGGGTTGGGAAGGATGACTCCACTTCTCCTGCTCGCATGCAGTCTCTTCTCACCTCTAGTTGGTGTTCTGGTGCTGCAACAATCACATGGGGTGTGTAGGTTGGGACCAGGTATTAGGGGTCGCATTTCTGTTTGGCAAGAAAATCACCAGTAAATTCCTTTGACTCCATTCACCTGGTTTTATTGGATGCTCCCAGATGCATTCTGAGAGTTGCAATTCTGGAAAAGAAAGAGAATACTGGCCAGAAACAGCACGGAGGAATTGTGTGACGGAGTCCTTGGACTACGTCTAGGAAGCCCACCATGTCCCGAATTGGGGGAAGTGTCCCAGGTTCCGCACTGACAGGGCCAGACCCCCAACCCAGTCACATACCTCCACCCCTTTTTCTAAGCCACTCTCCTTGTCCCTGGGTTTTCTAGGTGAAAGAGTAGGCACAGTTGCAAACGTTTCCCTGTTGGTTCTGGAGGCTCTACAGACAGATAAAATAAATGAAAATCGGTCCTTCTGAGTGCCTCTTCAGGCAGCCCTGGCATTACCAGGATGGGGACTGAAAGATAATGTTACAACACCTGGATGACCACCTTCACATAAGGATATAGATTTGCATACCCATGGACACAGAACACTTGGGAAACGGGCCCTGGGCTGAGTTCATCATGGGACATTAGTTCTACCCAGGTGGCCATCCTCTGGCTTCCTGTGTCAAGTGCTGTTGTCAGCACTACCCTTTGGAAGGGCATCGGAAGAATGAATCTTGAGTAGGGCTCTCCCGTGGTGGCACACTGTCTAACATGGCTAGTCTGTGGGCTCCTCTTTGGAAGCCAATTTGAAAGTACTTCCGAACACGCTGGTGCCCCTCCAGAAGTCTAGTTCTGGGCAGGACGAGTAAGGTGCCTCCCCACTCCCCCCTCACAGGTGAGGCACCAAACTCCCTCCTATGGCTGAGGGCCTGTTCGTAACCCAGCCCCTGTGTCTGGGATAGGAAATGCCATTTTCTTTATTGCAACTGGTTGCACTGACTTGGATCTGTGCTACACAACACTCTCTGCTCTTTCTTGGGAAAAAGGTGCCTGTTCACCTAGGTTTTTGCACCTTGTGACTTGGTCTCTCAGGGAGGAGAGTTACTAACTTCTCTCCTTGGGCATCATCACATTCCTGGCCAGCTCCAATAAGCAGTACATGCATTGGGCCTCAGTCAATTTCAGTGGTGTGGGTCCAATAACACAGATGACTTATTTTTCCTTGGGGGTTTTCACCAACTCATAAGATCTCACCATGGCCTTTTTGCTTCCATTAGAGTTTGGATGTCCTACGCATCTGATAGTCCCATCCAGAGGTCTGGTCCTGGATGTGGTTGCAAGTCCGTTTGGGGTTACAGTTTCCAGCTCCTGTCTGCTGGATGCAAAGTGATAGAATTCTGTCTTCATGTAGGGAAGCAAAGTTTTGTCTAATTCCCCTCACCCTCACCTTCTCAGGAACAGGGCTGGATTGTACTGTTTTTGGAGGGATCAACTCATTCACACCCTTCATGTAGGGGCTCCCAAGGGGGTCTGAATTGATTCCCTCCTCTGCTGGTCACCTGCTCAGGAACAGAGTGAACTGCTCCCGGTGAAGGACTGGTCCTCCCTAGTTCCCTCACATGCTCTTCAAACGGATTTCACCTGGAGGTCGCTACATTGGCCTCCTGCCGAGCCTACTGCTGCAGAGGTCTAGAAACTCCTAGCGGATCTTGGTCTATTCGTGGCGTGGCACCCTCCACTCTAAACCTGGCTTCAGTCCATGATGTGCATCCCAGATCATCAACCCCTTATTCCTCCAGGACCAGGATCCTCTTGCATATTAGCTAGGCAATTATTTGGTCAAGTCTGATTGGGTAGGTGTTCCCCAAGTTGAAGAGAACACCCTTAATCTATCCTTAGTAATCCCCTCTAGGACTCCTGCTTCCACGTACACATAGTGCCATGAGCCTGGTCGGATTTTGGGGCGATTCTCCTATAGGTTTCGTCTGGGACCACGGTGTCCAGTCTTAACCAGCACCTTTCCCCTTCACAGGACCACTATCTTCCCCATCCAAAAAAAAGTTCCACTGCTGTGGGTGGGACCCATGTTAGCATAAAATGCTCAAGGGACTATCAAGGAGGCAGGCAAGCAATTAGTCACATAAGTGACAATGTTGAGTCTAAGAACGGCATGGATTGGAGCTGGGTTGTGGCCTGTTTGAATGCTCGTAGACATTAGCAACCCAATGTTGAAGCGGGGTTAGTATCCAGCTCCTTTAACTGCATTTCTTGGTCATCGAGAGGTTCTGTCCACCTGTTTTCTGTATCTGGCTCAGTTATCTTTGAGGCAAATATGTTTTGTGTTGAAGAATCTTGGCTGGTGGATTCCTCTACTGTGGATGAGAAAGACCTGTCTCTGGGCTGTTTGGGATCTGTAACATCACAGTCTCGGCCTCTACTTATGCGACTCCAAACTCATTTGTACAGGCAGTAGAGCTGACTTGGCATAGGGCTGTGTACCCAGAGTTGCGTTTCACCTTGGTTCTAAACCTCTATTTGTATCCAGCTGTAATTAAGCGAGATGTGTTATTTGATGTAATTGAAGAACTGATATATGCGTGGCAAATTAAGAGGAATTGTAATTCGCTTTTACTATGTGGAGACTTCAGTTTGGCTTGTATAGATCTACCAGGTCTATTGGGCACAGCTAAGCACAACTTAGTGGCAAGGGAGCGGGGTAGAGCTTGGATGGAACTCATGGACGCCTCGGGAATGAACATTGTGAATGGCATGGTGTCAGGCGATATACCACCTCATTGGAACTGGCATCGAGCTGACAAGTAGTATCATAGATCATTTCTTTTTCTCGGGCAACATCTTGCAGAATAGGTCTTCCTTGATAGTTAGGAATACAACCCTTTGTGACCACAATCCTCTATTGCTTACTTAGAAGGTAGAGCGATTGGGAGACAGGTGCCCTGCTTATCCACTGGCTCCAGAGGCGAATACTGGGAAAAACAAGGTCCGATGGAACGGTATCAGTATGCATATCTTTTACTTCACTTTGAACCAACTTTATCCTCCAAGGGAATTTGAAGCATTGCTGCTGGCGGCACCTTACCAGGCTGAATCATGTGTATACACATATGCCTCACTGCATGCAGTTATGTAGATTAGCTGAATCTCAGGGTGAAAAGCATGGTTTCTGATCAAAGAAAATGGAACTGAGGAGAGCTTTACATGTAAATAAGAACCTTAATGAGCAAAAGATCCTCAAACTTAAATACAGTCAATGGTTGACAGCACACAAATATGGGATGCTGTTGAAGGATGCCATCAAGATCCTACATCTAGTTAAATCAAAGGATGCACATTCTTTTTGGCGGATGATTAATAACACTAGCAATTTGCCCTCCCATACCCATATTAATCCCATTAGGGAACAAACCTTTATAAAGAGGACTGTACTGAGGACGATCGGTATTCAAGGCCGTCATCAGGACCCTGGCACTTGGGCCTCTCTGAGGAAGACATGGTTATCATAATTAATCGAAGTAAGAACTCTCGAGTGCCAGGCCCAATGGTTTGGCTAATGCAGTTTTAAAACTGGATCCAAATCTATGGGCTCATATCTTGGGAATCATCTTCCAGAGAATCACTTCACTGGATAGTATGCCAGAATCGTGGTCAGAGTCCATCGTGGTCCCGATTCATAAAAAGGGCCAAAGACTGCTCCCAAATAATTATAGGCCAATCGCTCTTCTAGATATTGCTGCTAAAATCTATGCCTCCTTAGTCTCGAGCGATCTGACTGGCTTGGCCAAGAGGGTGGGTAGATTAGACCCACTGCAGACAGGTTTTCGAAGAGGAACTGGCACAAACGCAAATGCCTTTTTGTGGAACGTTTGAAGAAGGAACCCATGGGAAAGTCAAGACCAGTGTATATGGTTTTATGGACTTTTCCATGCGATTCAACAGTGTGGACAGGTCCCTCTTATGGTACAAGCTTGGGATAAATCATGGCTCTGCACTCTAACACCGCCATCAGAGTACGGCTTAATGACCAGGTTAGGCTGTCGAGTGTAATCAACACCACTTGCGGCCTTAAGCAAGGCTGTGTTGTAGCCCCTTTACTCTTCAGTCTCTTCATCTCTGACATTGGCAACATTTTTGAGAACATGCAGAGCTTTTCTCCATGCCCAACTCCCGACTAAATTATCTGTTGTATGCTGAGGACATTGCCCTGTTTGACTACACCCAAATTGGCCTTCAGCACAAATTGGAGGCATTGCAAATATATGCTAATCAAAATAAGCGGATTATTAACATGCCTACATCTAAAATCCCTGTCTTTAGGCCAGGGATGAAGCAGAAATATAAATATTTTTGCTGGAGAGTGGGGTGATTTTGGAAAGAGTACCCAACTTTATATACTTGGGGTTCTGTTTGTTCGAACAGCTGAACAAAACTGAGGTGCAGAGCCACTATCGTTCCAAAATCTTAATGCTGTTTGCCCAGGCTACTGCAGTGAATCGCAGGTTCGGCCACTTGTCCTTTATTCCAGTACTCGATTTTTACAGACTAAAAAGGTTTTTACCAACAACATCATTATAGTAGTGAAAACTTGGGATTTCCAATTCTCTTGGATTGCAGGGGTTGTTTTGGTGGAAAGTGCTGCAATTACCCAATGGAGTGCCAGTGGCTGTGTTCCGCTACGAGTTGGGCCTATCCTCCATGAAATTCGATCTTCTCTGAAAAAACCTCTTTATTAAGGAGTGTGGGGTGTGCATAGGAGGGCTCAATCTGGTGGGAGTTCAAGCTATTGTTTGAAAACGAATCTTGGGCTGCTTTAAATGCATGTGAAAAACAGTGTGAAAAATGAGGAGTGTGGCGTCCCGAGAGAAATGGTTTTGCAGCATCCCGCCAAAGTGAAGAGAAAACTCAAGGAATTGGATTGAATCAATACCATAGATAAAGTGAGATTGTGCTTGTACATAGACCTGTTAATCAATGTAAGGTCAGTGGGTGTGTTTCCAGAATACTTGAGCAATTCTCCCCAAGTTTCCCTTGGTGTGTTCAGGTGTTGATGCTAAGGCAAAACTTGCTTCCTACCAATGAAATAATGGGTGCTAGGATTAAAACGCCTACGTTTTGTTCCATGCCTGATAAGGTGGAAACCCAACATCACATCCTATTACACTGCCAGTCTCTGGAGGCTAGGTATAGGTTTATGTTTTACTTTGATCATTTCTTGCAATATTATGGTCAGGTTCTTATCGAAAGTGTGGCAACTCATGATTTCTTCTGGTCGTAACCACTGGTTGTTTGCGGCTATCAATTTCATAAAAGAGCGATGTTAAGGCATTTGTTGGCTTTGGTACCATGATGTGCTTATGTTATGCTTTGATTGTTCTTAGAATTTTTTCCCCCCTTTAATTTCTTTTTTTCTTTGTTTTAATGCAATGAATGCTGTTCTGAGATTATTTAAATCTTATTGTTTGTGGGGGCTTTTTAACGAATTTGTTAAAGGTTATATTGTTTAACCAAATAATTAAATAAAAATCTGTTAAATGCCAACGCCACACCTTGGGATCGGTGTAAAACGTTTTCCAGACTAGCAAGTGTAAAAAAAAGCAGCAGCTTTTAAGAAGATTCAATCACATTTCCCCTGGCCAGCATGCTTTGCACTCACTACATGATAAACCACGTCCTATCTCAAAAAGCATGTGTTTAACCCATACAATTATACACAACCCCACAGTTTACAGCCTTACTGAACTTCGAGATCTCAAGATGTGTACCTTATATCTACCCCTTCGCTCGACAAAGCAAAGATGGGTGGCGACACTTTTAGGACAGGGCTCCCACCGTTAAATAGTCTAGTAACATACTTACATTTAGAAAATCTTTTAAAACATTTCTGTTTCTACACTCGCGGGCTGATGCATCGTTGCGTTATTCCCACATCACCTACATTAATCTCTATTCCTACAACACCAAGATACTTTTAGGTGTACGACTGCACTGTATACATCTCCCAAATACAAAAAGTCAGTCATTAGTTTAATTGAAAGTGTCAAGTTTCGTCACGTTAATATTTACTAACTGGCATTACAAGATTCAATGTGAAAAACTAAATCAAGCATCTGTTCACTTTCAGATGCATGATCAGCCTGCATTTCACACGTTGCCGAGTTATTTGTAAAGTGTTAATGTGATCTGTCAAGCTATTCTAGGTCTCGATCAAACCTCGCAGCGAATAGTGTGGATGAGCATTGTGGTCAGATGGCTGTGACTGGCAATCTGATTTAGGAAGATCATAAAAGGTGCTCCGGTTTAGAATAGCTGTATAGGTAAGTAAAATGCAATCTGCTAGGTGAAGAAGTCATATTCATAGGTGTTTGCATTTCAATACCCCGAGTACTCCGCTCATGGTAATATGTCGAATGACTGCCCACTCCCCAGGAGAGCAACCCCACGTTGCAATGCGGGGGGAGCAATATTGTCATATGTTCATTTAGGAATGCAGTGTTGGAGCCATTTTAGTACTTTGCAGAATTACTGTGTAGCATCAGGGATAGCCCCTGGAAACTCGCAAGTCTGTATTCCTGGTTTTTTTATTATCAAATGTGTACTATATTCTTTGCCATGGTTTTGATACTGTAGGGTAATTCAACTAAGGGGGTGTCCTGCTGGCCTCTCAATCTCATATGGGCTCCATCCACCCTAACCCCAGCTTCTGTGTTGTCCAAACTCAGCGTGAACACTAAAAAGCCTTAATCCCTACTGTTAAAGATAGCCTCTCTACTATGGGAGGGCCTAAAGGCCACTGCCTTATCTATCTTACTTCCTCTGGGACTTCCTATGACTAACCCTACTCTAGTGTTCCCCCGAATGATGGTCTTAATGCTGTTCAAGATGGTTGCTCTCATTTCGAACCCTCTGCCGTTCCCCCTCTCCCTTGCACTCTTCTCCTTGGTCTTTTGTCTCCTTACTTTTTACTCTTGTAGCCCCTCCTACTTCCTCGCTTTTCCTCCTACTGTTCCACCTTCTCCGCTCCCTTCCTAGTCTCACCGACCTTCTCACTTCCTACTATCTCCACCTGGCTCTCTCTTTCCTCCAACCTATTCCCACCGCCAACGCTCCAATCGTCTCACACTCCTTACCCTCCTATCTCCATCACTTTTCTACTCCACCAACCACACTCTCCACCCAGCAGAAATCCAGTTCCCTGCATCACCTTCTGTTCCGAACATCACTGGTAAAGTCTTGGGCTCACTTTCTGCTTGTTCTTGGCTCTGCGGCTCACTTGTCGCGCAGTTTGGTACACGTGCGTTTGGTTCTCGTCTTCCAAATCGAACTTGCTCTGTATCTTGGCTCGGGAGTGGTTTTCTCCCTTCAGTGGTATCTGCGCTGTTCTGCAGCCGGCCAGCACACTGCGTTGCTGTGTGGTGACACTACCACCAACTCTCTTCAATTGCGTGGTTTTCTTCCCCTCATATATGCAGTCTGCAAGCATCTTTGGCTCCCTGTTGCAGCTCGTCTGACTTCTGCGAGAGCTCCACCACCTTCCGCTCTGCTATGCACAGGGTACTTCCCCTGGTTTTCTCGGCTTTCCACCCTCTCTTGTCATCTATCTGGTCTGTCTCGCCTTTCCCCAATTCTCTCGTCTTATCATATCTTTTTAGCATCCTCGGCACAGTCCATTGGAGGGACGGATTTAAAGGGATAGTCTTAATTTTCTGCTGTGGATAGTGTAAATTCACTTCATCTTTATGAAGACCATCACTTTGAGGGCACCAAGGAGTTCCTCATGGGATCGGGAACCCTTGTCCCCAAGGGGGAAGTCTCTCCAGATGAGGTCCCACTTGCCTCGACCCCTAGGGAGGGTGATGCAGAGCGGACTCACCTCACTAGCCTATTGGGGGGGGGAGGGGGCGGCTCCCGTTTGGGGAGAAGGGCAAGGGACTTATTCCCTCAATTCGTCACGATATTCACCCATGGACTAAGAGCCTGTGGGATGGTTTGTGGGATTTGCTCATGGCAAGAACAAAACTTCTGTAGAAAGAATGGGCTCTTTGCAGGTTGGAGGGCTGCTTAGCTCAGGCAGTGCTATGTAGGGTTCAGAATTTGGGACAGTTTTCTTTCATCTTGAGGATGAGTTGATTGTGGGTGGGCTGTGACCGCAAGTGGCTTGGCTCTCTTTTGCTACGGTATCTCTCTCGCTCTAGCTTATTGGTCTAGGGCTGTGGCAGGCCATCTGCTTGCACATGCACTCCTGCAGACAGTGATGATGATACAATGTATCAATTTTACCTGGCGCACACTGGCACAAACGTAGGCCACTGTGCAACATGCTGTGTGTTGAGTTTGTAAAGTAACAGTCAGATGCAGCAGTCAAAGCATAACTAGTCCAGTCAACATATGTCGAATATAGACCGCAGCATGTTGAAAGGAAGATGTGTGGTTTTGGGCAGTCTCATTATCATGACAGTATTATTGCCAGGCCAGCACAGAATTCCAATTAAAAATAAATCTTGTGAGTCAATGGCATAACACAAAATGAGGAGGGGGCCAGCCTGTAAGCCTTCCTGAGTAATTCTGCCAAGCTTCTCAAAGGAGCACATGTTACACCATGGACTCCCAAGCATGGCTACACAATGCAAATGATATGATCAGGCCGCGAGAGAGAATGGTTTGACAATAGCAAAGTGAGAAAGTGACTGAATTTAAGAGGCCAGTGGAAGCCTAGTTCAGTCTGGTCATGCTTTGTTCACTTTTGTACCCTTATATTATACTGCTCCCAGGTGCCCCACTGATTCTTGTCGGATAACTATAATCAGTGCTTAATTTGTAAAAAAGTGGCAGTGCCCAAAAAATATTGGCCCGATAAGGCCCGGCGCGGCGCCCAGTGTGGGCGCGGAGCCACCTTCAGCGTGGGAGCAGCGCCGCCCTCAGCACTGGTGCACCTGCCGCTCCAGTCCAGTGCTAGACCTACCTAGATCGGCCCACTACCAGCCCATCGCACAGCTGCTGCTCCATGTCACATGTTTGGTGCTGCAACAACTGCTGGCACAGGCTAGTAGTAAATCCGCAACTAAGGCATGCTCCTCCTGTAACTGTGCCCGATGCCACCAGGCTGTGTGAGCGCTTTAAAAATGCAAATAAATAAAAAAGCATTCTGTTTCAGTCACTGTTGCACTGTATTTGTCTCTACCCCTTCTGCCCCATCTGGCAGTCAGTTAAATACACCAAGTATTGTTAATCGGTTCCCTCCAGGAAGAACACCCTCCCCTCAGCCCGTTCTTCAGTCACCTCATCCAGGTGTTTTGTGTAATCAATTTACTCTCAAGGCCTTATAGTCATCACATCTCAGAAATGCATCCCCCTTCACCCTTCCTTCAAGCATGAGCATGGTGTTGTATTACTTGGAAAAAGTCATTTCTGCAAGACATTTTGTTATGAAATCAACGGCCTGTGCTACTTCTGCTTCAGGGCCTCTTTCCACCTTAACACATTAAAAAACTAAATATGTTTTGTCACCCAAATTCTGGAGCCAGAGGAGAGTGCATATTCAGATATCTCCTTCCCACTGACATGTTCTTGACATACTTCACTAAACTGCGGGGTGTAACAGACACCCACCTCCGTATCTGAGGATTGCATGTGCTCTCATTCGGAGCACATGCTCTGAGTGTATTGTACCCAGGTTAAGGGGCCACATGTGCTGGAATTATGTAAAACAATGACAGCAAAAGACGGTTGAGAATTATACACGAATACTCAACTAGTGCTTTTATTTATGACGACAGATTAGTGGGCATGTGCACCATGTTTATCCCCGTCTAGTTTCCATGTGTGTATCTTTAAGCCTGAAATAGCATTTCAGAAGTTCGTCTTTGCATGGGCTTTTATCGCGAAGTGCAGCCAGTTCGGTTTCGGCCCAATACCTGCACCGTTCCGGGTCCCCTTGCTGAAGCTCGTTTGTGAACTAATGAGGCCGATAACATTAGAAGGAAGAACGGAAACACCCAGGCAAAAATTCACAGTTCATGTTTCGCTTAGATGAATGCTATCCAGGGTCGGACTGGGGCATACAATTGTCTCGAGTAGAGCTTGGCACCAATGAAAAAGTGGCCAAAGTTGCAAACGACAATTCATTCCTTTTGTGACACACTTGTGGGACCACGCTGCCGCCCATGCCCCCCGGTCCTGGGCTTTGCCCTGCCTTGCCTCAATCACTTAGGCTACCTTCCGTGGGGCCACCACCGCCATGCTGAGCCTGATGATGACAAAAATAGGTGTGCGGCGCAGCGGCCCCACGGAAGGTAAGATTTTAAAAGAAAAAACATATTTGGGCGGCTGGGCCACAGTCACCACTCAAAATAAGTTATTTCTTTTAAAACCTACCTTCCGTGGGGCGGGGCCCCGGCCACCGGTCCCACGGAAGGTCAGGTTTTCAAAGAAAAAAGTAAAAAATATACTTTTGGGCACAATCCACAGGCCCGGCCGCCTGCGGCAGAGACATCGATTCAGTCTGTGGCAGCCGGCAGCCCCTGGTCACAGAAATTGGCCTAGGCCTGGCACTGACTGCAGTCAGCAGCACACTGCACACAGGTCACACAGACAGAAGCCCGGGAGCGGACGGGCCCCTAGTGGGGTTCTGACTACTGGGCAGTCAGTACACATCAGGGGACCACGCCACCGCCCGGGCCCCGACCTGGGCCTTCCTTGCTTGATCACTTGACTGTGACAGGCTCAGGCTCCACCGCACGCAACAAGTGACTTACCTGCTTTGCCGGCTGGTTCTTGGTCTCCTGTCGGGGCCTCAGGGTTGGGGGGGGCGGGTGCACATACCGGCACCGGCACAAATGAAAAAGCAGGCAGAGGGGGCAGCAGGGCAGGGTCTCTCTCGCACAAGTCAAGACCGCCTCCTGTGGCAACAACAACATGTCACCATGTAATTTCACTGGCTCAGAGGAACAGCCAATGACAACTGCACATTCTGTTACTATACAGAAAGTATCAAATACTGCATGGTAACAACAGAATGGTAGTTTTTATTGGCTGTTTGTAACAGTTTGTTGTTCATTGCTATTGCTGGCCCCTCCCAAGCCCAGCCAGCCATGGCCTGCAAGCAAGAGAGGGATCGAGATCAGAATGACAAATCCCAATGATTTATAATCGAAGCAAAGCGAAGTGGAAGAACAAACAAAGCAATTGCATGTGCGCTGGCCCCGCATGAGTTCCGGTGGCAACTACCCCCACAAATTAAGCACTGACTATAATACTTCACATCTGGGATTTTGCTTCCTGGTGTCCTACTGCGGTTTCGTCCCTGGTGCCCAATGCAATTAGTGCATGATCCTAATCCAATTCATGTGACAGGCTCCTTGATATTGATCCTGTAGGATGCTGGGTTATTCCTACAGACTCAACAAAATGCTGCCATCTCTAGATTCCCCACTCTGAACTCTCCTAAAAAAAACTATGCCCAACCAATGTCTATGTGGTACCTCTACTGCATGCTCTCTTTGTTTGGCACTCCTCCCAGTGGTCGCCCACTTTGGTAGTGGACTGTGTGCAGGGACTGGACCTGGACGAGAGATACCAGCTCACTCCTGGAACCCTTGGTGCATCTGCTCAAAAGGGTAGCTTAACTGGAGGGAACTACTGATATGTAGCACAAAGTGAATACCCACCAAGACATGGCCCAACCGGGTGGATTTCCCCCAGTCACCCACTGGACCCTTCAACAAACCTCCCTGCAGCAACATTCTCAACCTGTATGCTCAAACACACTGTACACATACCAACTAAGCCACTCGTACAGGTCAATCGATTCATCCTCGCCAACAGAAATAAAACAGGACACTACACCTCTACAAATCAAACTGCATATTCCAGTCCCGGCCAATGCATCCTACCTACACAGGCATGTTAGGTCCTGCCTGGACACAAATGCCCCAATGCTCTCAGAAACTGACCCATAAACAGAGTTCAATGTACTTCCGGTCTGCACACATTAACGCAACAACAAAGCCATCTTGCACTTTATCTCTCTCCCCACCAACCTAAACCATCCCCCTTTAAAGCAGGTCCGGCGGAGCGCTAGCAAACCATGCAAATGGCTTTGGTGCGAGATATAAATATCAGTTACTGAACTGTAGGTAATAACTGGCATCTGTGCAAGTGCACATTTCAATAGGTTTAAGAGTGCAAGTATAACAACTGTTTAAATAACGGAGTAATTTTGAAGGAGCATAAGTGGAGGCGGTGGTGCGTGATACAGATTTACTAAAGTATGCAGGGTCATACATTATGCCTATACTTTGAGTTTTGAAAACAGGCCGCAGGGATTCAGGAGCTATGTAGTTGATGTTCTGATGTTATCATATTGGTTAATGCACGTCGGCATAGTGTACAGAGAGCCACTGTTTGGGGTGAATGATAGAGCAAGAAGACGTGTCCAGGGAATACATGTAAAGGCGGCATGTTATCAAAGTGTGGCTCAGCTACAGCCAATTCGCATCAGTACTGTGTTAGTGCCTTTGATTTCATCCATAGCAACTTTCAAAATGTGTCTCAATTACTCCGCCGGGAGTGAAAACAATGCACTAGTTCATCTCTGAGTAAACAACCATAATGGTCTATTCTTTTATTCACATTTCATAACCAAAAATTGAAAATGGCTTACATCGTTTTATATACACTTTTTATTTTTTACATACAAAAGCCAATTCGCAAAATATTTTTTAAAAAAAACTGTACTATTCAGATGTATCAAGTTAACGGCAAGGGTGGTTGAAAGCAGTCGTACCTTCTTTGGAGGACAGCATGGTGAGACGTAGCAAAAAGATATTAGGAAGTGAAACATACAATCCGATGGCTGATTAGGACTGATCAGACCATCAAATCGGCTTATTTTCCCAGCCGATTGTTGACATGCTGACCTTTGCAGCTTCACCCTTGGTTACACAGTACCATCATTTGTATATCTTTAGTCACATCTATAAGAACCAAAAACTATGCAGAACCATGCCCGTTGGGCTGAAATAAAAAATGCAGTGCATGTGCACTTACAGGGTAGCATTCCTGACTTGGTTAATAATTCTCCCATGTTATAAAGAGAAAACAAAAGACATTTATTCATGTTTGGTGCATATCAAATAGTTGCCAGTCGCAAGCAGAATTATTCCACTTTGGTCATAGCACTTTCCTGGCTGTACGAAACAAATTTGAAAGAGCACAGAGCAAAAGTGAGAAGAAAATATAAGTAGAATTCACACCTACACCTTCCACCAAACTTCTCACCTGGGTGCAGAGTCCTCACTGGGAGGCCTACCTGGACAGGATTACATGATGAAGCGTTAAGAGGTCGAGTGTCTGCCCTTGAGAAACGAGCGGAGAATGAGAGCCAACTCAATGAGTGCAGGCCACTCAATGGGTATGGATACCGTCCCGCAACAGGTTGAACATGGATGAATGGCTCTCTAGCTTTGTGCCAAGGTATTATGAAGCCCCCCAGCATAAAAGCTTTCCTACGGTTAAGGCACAGCACGAAACATGCGTGTCAGTGAGAAGAATTTACAAACCACAATCTTAACGCAAGCAGACCAGAAGCACCAATTTCTCATCCAGACACACAGATTCCTGGCCTTATAGTGCTAGTCGATTTTAACCAGAGTAAAACTTAGGTTTCTGGCACTAGGAAGAAATTCCTATGGTGACTCTTGACATTTAAGGCTTTATCTGAAGCACAGAGGGGCCTTCATCAGTGTTACACAGATGTTTCTACAAGAATAGTTGAATGGGTAGCACTGGTGACGATTAAACAACATTCTGATTCAAGCATTTATCATCTAAAGCCCCTTTAATTTAGGATTCAGTTTTGCACAGGTGTCAGCCATTATAATTTGTTAACACTCATCGGAAGAGAGTGTGTTTGTACTAAAAATGTTACCCCCTTCTGCACAATTATGAATATGCAGAAGTTACCTTTAAACAAAAAACACAAAAATAATTTGCTACAGTGGAAACAAAAGCAGTAGTTAAATAACATTAATAAGGGATTTCCACTCAAAGTACCAAATCCCTACACATATATAGTACCAAAAAAGTGTAAAAGAATAATACCAAAACGGTATAAATGTTAGTCTGCATTCATGTCAAAGGAAGATTACCAATAGGATGCAGGCACTCGCATGGAAATCCCAGAGTTTATTCAACCCGATCAATGGCTGTGATGTGTATTAAGCAAGGATGAGAGAGCTATCAATTGGCAAAATTTAGAGCCAAGAGGCTGTCAAAATTGCAGATGTGTGCTATAGAAGATCGCCATTCCATCCATCCATCCATCCATCCATCCATCACAGAATACAGTTAACTGATGGCTAAGACTGGGCTAATTAGTACAATTAAGCTGGTGATACCGCTGTTCTGGCCATGATGCTAGGTGTTATCAGCTTAGGCAGTAGGGGTACAGTGGCGGGGAAACAAGGAACGGTGCAGGGGGACAGGAGTATACATGGCACTCCTGAGTTTTTTTGTTTTTCATCAGACAATACTGAATTGCTCGCATACACATTATACGCAGAGCACACGATAACAGTTGACCTTTCTTGCAGCGCAGAATCAGGCCAGAACACTAAGTTAAGCACCAAGCAAGAACCACATTACAGTCTCATTAATATAGACCCTGCTTCTAGCGGTCTTATAACTCTCCACCTCAACAGGATGGGTTGATCACCTTTTTGGTAAGATAGTCTTACTTTTCCTTGCAAGATATACGCTCGCATCCCTGCCTAGTAGATCACATCAAATCCCATGTTATTTGCTGCAATATTACTAAATGTGTGCTGTTGCATATTTAAAGATGTGTAACTGAGTCTGTGCCTTGAATGACCAAGCAGAATGCAAGTTATATAACCATAACCGTGCATGAACACCGACTGCATAGGATGATTGTAAATGCAACAAGAGTATTAACAATCAATGATAACATTGTGTGTCACAGAATGTTTGGTTTAGATTGGAAACCTTCTTACGCTAGTTCTAAATCAAAGTAGCGACTTTGGGTTAGGGCTCTTTATTCTGCGTTTATAACCTGGGGCCACAGCGATTAGATCAGTGGGTGGGCCACAGGCAGAAAACTCTTTGTTTAGGTCCCAAGGCAACTATATTGTGGCCAAAGGGTTTAGAGGCTGCTTGTAGAAAGAATAGTTGCCTTGTGCTCTCCAGAACGCCACTGCTTTCAATTCCAACTATAAATTACTACCCGAGATGCTAGAGGGCAGCAGGTGCGACTGCGGACTGGGCTAAGAAGGACTGCCTGTTTACCTAGCTGACTATGCTAATAACCCCGGCAGCATAATAGTTTATAAAACGTGCAATTGCCGAACCTAGATACGTTCCGAGTTTGAAACACAACAGGACTATAGATATCGAATATTTTTACAAAAGCGATCCATTAAATTGATAGCTGAGCGAATGGGCTCGTTTGCTTTAACCGAGAAAGATATAGAGCTAAGTGAATAGTAACCAACAGGATCTATTCCCATACAGGTTGAACAAAACAATGTAGCAGAATCAGCGATGGGGGTCGGCTGTCTAAATGCTGTGAATTAGCATTTGCAGATCTTACTTGTAGGTGTGAAGGCCTGAGACAGTCCTAACATGAGATGAAAACACACACACACACACACACACACACACACACCCCCACACAGCCCCCATAACCCCCCCAGTAAATTCGCTTTTGTCCTCCAAGCATTGAAAATGTCATAAAATGATGCTATGAACAATGCAGATAAGATGAAGTACGTATTAATTTGAATATCTCTGCAAGGCTTACGGACCACGAAATGCAAAACAAAGAACTTGCATCACTTCCATAGCGAGCGAGGACAAGGTCTTCATTTGTAAACGCTTTTTCTATAGGATGTGATATGATGGATTTCTATTTTCTACAACAATAAGGAGACAGAGTGGGTGCACATGCCCTCACTTAAAATGCCAGCCCCTGCCCACCCAAAACACACCCTCACTCCTAGAACTCTAAGCTAGCTCTTCCAAGCAGTAACATCAAACATTGTCCTGCCAGTGTCCATTCTAAGCAGTCTGCTGAGAGTTAAACTCAACTGCAGTTGTGAATGTGCAAGCAGTAATACAAATATCGTATCTGTTCCTTTCACCCAAGTCCTGTTAAAAACAAGCATTGAAAAAGCCAACAATGTTGGCATTCGGGTAGGCATGTGATAGGCCTTTGCAAGGCACTGTTATTGTGTCCCCGGGTAATACCTGTTTCTATCTTGTGGCCAGTGAGTACAGCTATGGCAGGGCCTGGCAAATGCCTACCCCCTGCCTACACAAAAGCTTAAACTGCTGGCTTTACCAGTGCCAGCTTTTATTTTTATAGCACTTAATGTTAGAGTGTTTGAGTGCTCCTGAGTATTCACAATTTTTTGCAGCGAATAGAATGCAAGTGATGAAGTGATCAGTCTCGGATCACACAGTAAAGTGACAAAGGGCAGATCTGGCCTCCCTTCTCCAAAATCATCAGCTGTCTTTGTTGCAGACTATCAGCGGATGTAAATAAGGGAACATAAAAATGTGATTAGCTTTTTCTCAGATTTTATCCTGTACAACATTTGGGGGATGGCATGCATGTCTGAAAAGAATTGACTGAAAACATCCAGTACAGCAAACTGAGCTACACATCAGTTAATACCTTTGTGGCTACACATTTGTACCCATAGCAAGAGCTTGCCTGTCACTACTTAGTCATCTACATGTAGACACCATCACTTTGTGCCAACAAAACATAATAGATTGAATGTGAAGATGCCAAGGTGCATTAGGGAATACTACTCGGTGGTAAGCGGTCAGACCGCTCGTTGATAACGACCAAAAGAACAAATTACTTACCCCTGGGAACATTCTTTCGACTGGTGTTCCTCCCACATATTCCTTATCTTTAGATATCTTCCCTTCCAGCTTTAGCTGCTTTGGAAAACAAACATTTCAGCAGAGGGTGGTCTGTGCGTCGACGCAGTCGACTCAATGTCCCTGAAGGGACTCCGTCTCGAGGTCTATGTCATCACTGGTGTATATATAGCACGTGCAGGGCAGGGCCCCTTAGTTTCAGTGCTGTTTTTATGCCTTCTTCTTACAGAATTACCGGCATTAGTGTGTCCAAGACAGTAGAAGACCTTGAAAGAGCACAAGGAGTAATGCATGGAAATTCTACTGTGGGGTAGGTTGGGAGGGACGATGAGGAATACGTCAGAGGAACATCCAATCGAAAGAACGTTAGCAGTATGGAGCTTTTTCTTAGAATGGATTGTGTCCTCCCACGTATTCCTCATCTTTAGATAGACTCCCAAAGCAGTGTCAGTTTTGGAAGAGTGAATAAGAATTTTCAGATTTATTTTCAAGATTTGTCATGGACAGAATATAAAACTGCCTATCCAAATCCTCCTTCCTGGCCTGAAGACGAATGCAGGCAGTAATGTTTTGTGAATGTGTGATTAGTAAACCAGGTGGCTGCCGCACAAATGTAATTTATCAGCACCCCACTTTGCAAAGCAGAAAACTTTGCCATGCCCCTTGTGGAGTGGGTACTCGGGCCTTCCGGGCGATCTTTTCCTGCAAGCCTGTAGCATTCCGTAATACCTAGTATTATCCATCTGGATAATGTTTGTTTTGTGACCGACAGTCCTAATTTGTGACCAGTGTACCCCACAAAGAGTTGGTCATCTTGACGTATTTTTGCCATCAGTGAAATTTAAAAGCTAAGTGTCCTTTTATGGATCTAGCCTGTGTAGCCTTGCCAGGATGTGGTGGCAGATAAAATGTTGGCAACACAAGCTTCTGAGAGATGTGAAAATCCGACAGAATTTTCGAAAGACAGGTCGGCTTAACTCGAAGAACAACCTTGTCCTTGTAGAAGGTTATAAATGGTGGTTTACTAGATAAGGCTTGTTACTCGCTCACCCTGCAGGCTTTTGTTAAAGAGACTAATAGATGACCTTAAGCCAGCAGTCTCAATGGACACGAATGGAGTGGCTCAAACGGAGCGCACACACAAGATTTTAATACAAGATTCAGATTCCAAATTGGACCTGGAAATGGTGAAGGAGGGAACACATTAGTGAGCACCTTTAGAATTTGTATGACCAACGGCATCTTGAAATATGATAACTCTTCTGACGTACGCTTGAAAAATCGAAAGCACCGCCAAGTACCTTTGATGGTTCCAATCTGGAGGTCCAGATTTGCCAGTTGTAATAAGAAAGACAACACCATAGGTGTATCACACTGAAAAAGGGTCCACATTATATTCCCTGAACCAGCTGCAGAATTTGTTCCAGCGGCAGCAGTACAAGAATTTCATTGCTGGCCTATAAGCAAAATCTCCATTACGTCATCCGGGAGGATATATATCTCAACCTCTCAAACCATGCACAAAGGGTGAGTGTCTGGACCTCTGGATGGAGACCCTCAACCTCCTCTCGCAAGAGAAGGTCCTATCTTTGTGGAAGATGCATTGGAAGGCTGATGACCTGTCCAGAAGGTCTGGTTACCACGTCATCCTGGCCCAATCCGGAGCAATTAGGATCATGGATTTACAAACTTTCTCAACCTCCTGATGACTTGAGGAAACTCCCAATCCACTACCAATGAGTCCCCTAGACCCTCTCTTGGGAGACATGATGCTGGTCGCAAAGAGATCTACTTGAGTCGTTCCCCAAAGAGTGAAGATCTCTTGAAGGACTTCCTGAGCTAGTTCCCACTCGTGGGAGACTGCTCTGCCTGCTCCGAGTATCCGCCAGTGTGTTCGCCTCTCCGGCTAGGTGAACTGTAGATAGGGAGATGCCTTCTCGACTTGCCCAGAACCATAGCTGCATTGCATCTCTGCACAGTGGTAGTGACCCCTACCCCTCCTCTCTTGTTGAGGTAGTACATGGCCACTGTGTTGTCCATCATTATCAGGATATTTCCCTGTACAGAGGGCAGGAAAGCCTTCAGCGCTAGTCTAATTGCCGTCAGCTCCAAAACGTTGATGTGTAGTTTGGAGTACGATGGAGACCAATGATCGCTGACTGTCAGGCGGTTGGCATGGGCTTCAAACCCCGTGAGTGAGGTGTGGTTGCCAGAAAGGTTCTCCCTTCAGAATATTGTCCTCACAGGCCCACCTCAGGAGATTCTGTGCAACCCTATTTGGAACCGGAAGCAGGTCTGCCATCTTGCCTGAGAATTGGGACCACTGTGTCCTGAGAGCCCATTGGAGGGATCTCATTCTCAGGTGAGTCTCTGGCACCACAAGAATCCAGAATGCCATTTTGCCGAGCAACCTCAAAAAGTCAAAGGCCGGAAGATGCTGGGCACTCTGGAATTTGGTGACCATCTGCAGAATGTGTTGAACCCACACATCGGGTGGCAAGGCTTTTCCCAAGGATGCATCCAGGACTGCTCCGATGAATTGGAGCCTTTGAGATGGCATCATGTAAGACTTCTTGAAAATGAGGTAGAAGCACAATCTTTTGACGATAGTGGCAGGTTATGCTGAGATGTTCCAGGGCCTGTTCAGGAGAACGAGCCCTGGTCAGCCAATCGTCCAGGTAGGGGTAGACATGAATCCCCCCTCTCCTGAGACTCAATGCCACAACCGCCATCAACTTGGTGAAAACCCTTGGGGTGGGGGTCAGTCCGAATGAGAGAATTAAAAACTGATAACGAGAACCACCAACAGCGAACCTCAGGTACTTCCTGTGCTTGTGATGGATATGCACATGAAAGTAAGCATTCTGAAGGTCCAATGACACCATCCAATCCTGGAGATGGAGGGTCTGAAGGATCTGAGAAAGAGTGACCATCTTGAACTTTTACTTCCCGAGGAAACTGTTTAAGCATCTCAAGTCCAAGATGGATCTCCTTCCTTCTTGCGGGTTAGGAAATGAATACCACCTTTTGTTCCTCTCCGTCACAGGTACTGGTTCTAAAACATGTTTATCTAGCAGGCAAAATAATTCCTGCAAAAGGGACAGATCTGTAACTTTGAACGAATGGCTCCCCGGTGGATGATCCAGAGGCCTTCTTAAAAAGGGGAGGCAGTAACCCTGGGCTATTGTTTCCAACACCCACGCATTAAGTAATACTCCGCCATTCTTGCAGCTGCTGCGAGAGTCTGCCTCCCAGCGGGGTTTTGTGGGTTAAGGCCTTAGAGAGGTTTTAGAGGTGGCTGAAGCAGCGGCTCAGGGTAAAGTAGCCGTTGTTTGGGCAGACTTGGCAACTCTCCCTCGTCCACCACGAGGGAATTTTCTTTGGCCGCTTTAACCGGCCAGTCCTCTCGCTCTACCATAGGAGTAGCAGTACCGAAAGTACCTACCCCTCCAAATAGGTCCACTGGAGTATGACGGTTGTAGCTGTCTGATGGCCGCGCCAAGCGATTGGCTGCCGCCTTCGAAGTCTGCAGCTTCTCCAGGCTCTCGTCAGCCTTGCTGCCAAACAGGCGAACGCCGTCAAAGGGCATGTTGGAGTCTGGACTGCACGTCCGGTGCAAATCCAGATTTCCTCAACCAAACAAATCTGCATATCACTGTACTCGCTGCCATGGCTCTGCTGATGCAAAGTCCAATCCAGACTGAAGAGACTTACACATCGCCTCGTTTCCATCTCTTACAATGTTCCGGAAGCCTTCTCGCTCTTCCCCTTTGGGAATATGTACAGCCAGCAGGAATATGCAGTCCCACATGGTGAATGAAAATTTTGCTAGAGCGCAAGTGGCATTACACGATTTTAGCACCATGCTTCCAGCAGAAGACACTTTTTTATGCTGTTGCGTCAAAACGCTTATCGTCCTCATCTTGTGGTATTAGTTGGATATTGTTATAAATAGCGTCTCGAGAACGCTGCGTACCTGTTCGTCCGGTTGGGTTCCTTGATGATGAGGCCAGGCTGTCAGATGATCCGAGGAGACGTGAATGATGGCGCGGGGAACCAGCCCAACACCAGCCCGAATGGAACCAGACAAAGCAGAGGGAACTCAGGGCCAGATGGAATCGGGAAGGACTGAGCCGGACAGGCAGGAAGGAATGACAGAGACCAGAACAAGGAGGGCCAGTGGGAATTCAGAACCAGGAAGGCAGCAGGATGGAGGGAGCGGGAGGTATATGACAGGAGACAGGGGAGCCCCAGGCAGAACAAGGACAGGAGGAAGGTAACAGGAAACCAGAAGGCAACACAAGGGCAGCGAAAACACGATCCGTACAAACCGCGTTGAGACGCGGTGTGGAAAAGGATCAGGGCTCCTTAAGTAGGCCCACCAGCACCTGAGAGGCTTGCAACGCAAGCTGTGCCGTCTCCCTGGCATTGGATAACCCATAACGAGGCTTGAGCCGCAGATCTCCTCGCATCGAGCATCCTACGCACTGCGCATGCGCGGAGAGCGGACGCCCGTGCATGCGCGAATCAGTGCGCACAGGAGACCCGGAAGCGCCCGAGACCCAGGACAGCCCCGGACCCCGAAGCCGAAAGCGGGGATACAACCTCCAGGACGGGGAACGCCGTAGCGGGCAAGGAGACCCCAGGACAGGCGGCGTGACACTATGCCCCCTCCCAGAAAGACCCGGGGCCCCAGGTTTCCAGGGAAAACGAAGAAAGAATTCACGGACAAGCCGGGGAGCGTGCACATTACAGTGTGGCTCCCAAGTGCGATCACAAGCAGGATAACCCTTCCAAGCAATTAAGTATTGGAGAACACCCCGACGAATCCGTGAATCACAGACCTCCTGAACCTCAAACTCAGGAACCCCCTGTACCAGAACAGAGGAGGGTCGTGGGCCAGAGCGCCTAAAGACATCCTTCACATAGGGCTTCAAAAGGGAGACATGAAATACAGGGTGTATTTTCCAAGTGAGGGGCAGCACTAATCGAAAAGCCACTGAAGACAAACGTTTGGCAATCTTGAAAGGCCCATAGAACCGGGGTGCCAACTTAGTGGGTAAATTGCGGACAGGCAGGTTCTTGGAAGACAACCAAACCAGATCGCCCACCTGGAAATCGGGCTCTGGGGTTCGGCCCTTATCAGCCTGCTCCTTCATGCGCTCTCGTGTCTCTGTAAGGATGTTCCGGGCCAGGTCATGTTGTCTCTGAATATTGGAGACCAATTGATCCGCAGACGGAACAGTGCTGGGCACTATAGGTGAGAAGGGAACCAGTTTGGGATGTTGTCCGGCTGAACAAAAAAAAGGACTGATGCCGGTGGCAGCATGAGCCGCGTTATTATAGGAAACTTGCGCCAGATCCAGGTACCTTAGCCAGTTTGACTGAGTGGTATTGGCATAGCAACGTAAGTATTGCTCCAGGATTTGATTAGTCCTTTCGGTCTGACCATTGGTGTGCGGGTGATAGCCTGAGCTCAAGGCTCTATGGATACCCAGATGTTTACATAATTGATGCCAGAAGGAAGATAGATATTGTGAACCACGATCAGAGATGATCTTCTCTGGAAGTCCATGTAACCGATAAATGTTGTGTAGAAATGCCAAAGCCATCTGGGAGGAAGTTGGGATCTTCATGAAAGGAATGAAGTGTGCGTATTTAGTAAAACAATCCACAACCACCATGACACAAGTGTGACCCTCAGAGGGCGGAAGCTCTACAATGAAGTCAGTGGCGATAGTATGCCAAGGGTAGGGTGGTGTTTCAGTAGGCTTAAGTAGCCCCAAAGGCTTTCTTCTGGACGTCTTCGTCTGAGCACAGGTTGGACAACTTTCCACATACGATCTTACTTCTTTGGCCCATCCAGGCCACCAGAATTGTCTGGAGATCAACTCCTGGGTAGCCTTGATACCACGATGACCAGCTACTTGAGAATCGTGAAATCCATGTAGGATGTCCAAGCGAAGGGCAGTCGATGGTATGTATGACCGGTTCAGAAAGAACAAAAAACCGTCACGTTCGCTGATCTGGGGTTTCTTCAGCAGATTGTCACGTTCCGGATCTCCCAAGGTTTCTTGACTGATCTTCTGGAGATGCGGAGCTAAGGTCGATAGAAAGTGTTTGGGAGTTATCATAGGCGTGTTCAAACCGACTCCCGCTTCTTCCTTTTCCAGGGATCGAGACAAGGCATCAGCCTTCTGGTTCCGGGAGCTAGGAATGTATGTGATATTGAAATCATAGTGAGAGAAGAAGGCCCATCGGGCTTGCCGAGCAGTGCGACACTGCAATGATCGTAGGAACTGCAAGTTGCGATGGTCAGTACGAACTTCCACCGGGAAACGACCACCAAGTAAGTGATGCCTCCACTCTTCGAACGCCGTCTTGATGGCCAAAAGTTCCTTTTCTATGACTGCGTAGTTCAGCTCACTGGAGGTGAGTTTCCGTGAGTAATAGGCCACAGGGTGTTCGTCGCCAGACGTAGGATGCTTTTGTAAGAGGACCGCTCCAACAGCAAAGTTGGAGGCATCTGCTTCAATGACATATGGTATCTCGTCGTTAGGGTGACGCAAAACAGGAGCTGTACTAAAGGCTGTCTTTAAGCACTCAAAAGCGGTTCATGCCTCTTGGTCCCAAAGGAAAGGTATCTTAACACTGGTCAGACGTGTCAATGGGGCCGTGACCTGTGAAAACTGTGGAATAAAACGCCGATAAAAGTTGGCGAATCCCAAAAACCGCTGAAGGGATTTCAAATCATGCGGTTGTTTCCAATTCTGAATAGCCTTCACTTTGCCCGAATCCATGTGTATACCTGCATTACTGATTACGAATCCCAGGAACTCCATGTTATTCCGGTGAAACGAACACTTCTCGGCTTTGGCGTACAGGTGATTACGTGACAATCGCAGAAGTACTTCACGGACATGTGAGACATGTTCCTGCAGATTATCCGAGAAGATCAGAATGTCGTCCAGGTAAACCAAGACCGAGATGCCAACCAAATCGCCAAAGACGTTGTCCGTAAACCGTTGGAAGACGGCTGGGGCATTACACAACCCGAAGGGCATTACCCTGTATTCGTAGTGCCCAAAGGGTGTCTTAAAAGCCGTCTTCCACTCGTCGCCCTCTCTGATTCTAACCAGATGGTAGGCTCCCCGGAGGTCCAACTTAGTGAAGATATTGGCAGAACGTAAGGACTCCATGATGTTCCGAATCAAAGGTAATGGGTACCTGTCCTTGAGTGTTATGTCATTCAATTGACGGTAATCGATACAGGGCCGCAGGGTCCCCTCCTTCTTCTTGACAAAGAATAGCGGAAAACCGGCGGAAGATTTGGAAGGTACGATGTAACCCTTCTTGGAACAATCATCCAGATAATCCCGGAGTACCTGTTTTTCAGACTGAGTTAGAGAGTATAACTTCCCATGAGGAATCACAGCACCAGGAATCAGGTCTATGGAACAGTCAAATGTCCTGTGAGGAGGAAGAGGTATTTCTCCGGGCTCAGAAAACACCGTACAAAGGTCGGCATAAACATTCGGTATCTGGGACAGGGAACATAAGGCGGAAGAGTCCCCTTCCGGGACTAGAGGGATCGAGGTAGTAGACTTCAAGGATGTGTTGTGGCAGCAACATTCACGGAGGCAAAAGGTAGAAACAAACCTCAACGTGCGGGACTCCCAATTGATTGTAGGATTGTGTTGCAAAAGCCAAGGCAGTCCCAAAACCACTGGATACGAAGGTGACTTGATGACGTCGAGGGCTATCCTTTCTTCATGTCCCTTGATCTGTAATAGCATGGCGACTGTATGCAACCGGATGGGACCGGAAGCCAAAGGTGTACCATCGATGACCTCCACTGGTATAGCAGTTCTTTTAGTAAGTAATGGCATACCAATATTGTTGGCGAATGCCTCATCTATATAGTTTCCGGAGGCCCCGCAATCTAACAGACCATGGACATCAACCGTTTTATCAAGCCACTTCAAAGTGATCTCTAGACTCATCAAGACGGCAGTCTGCATTGGGGGCAGTTGTAACCCAGGGCTGGAAAGGTCTGAAAGCAAGAAAGGACCTGTCGTAGCCTTTCCCTTAAACGACAGGTCTTCTAGTTTCCCCCTTTCTTGATAGGACGCAGGGGGACAGGTACCCAGAAAATGGCCAGCACCTCCGCAGTACAAACACAGTCGCTGGCTTCTCCTGCGCTTCTTCTCCTCTTCCGATAAAGGACCCCTTACAGCTCCCAGTTGCATCGGTTCCTGGGTAGAATCCGAAGGTGCTGACATCCCAGTAGGTAGAGTCAGTGGTCTGGAATTGGCCTTCTCAACCCGTCGTCTCTCTCCCTTTCTCTCGGCCAATCTCTGGTCTATCCTCAAAACTTGATCAATAAGTTTCTGTAGATCGTCAGGTTCGGAAATGTGTAACAACTCATCCTTGTATTCCTCTCTTAATCCCCTGCGAAACAAGGTCTTTTGCGTTACCTCTGGCCATAAGGAGTCAGTTGCTAATTGACGGAAACGGCTGATGTAGGAAATGATGTCAGCATTGCCTTGTTGTAAGTCCATCAATTGGTTCTGTGCTGCTGAAGCCAGATTGGGGGATTGAAACACATCCAGAAACGCCTTCTCGAAGGCTAAAAAATCACTCAGGATCGGGTTATTGGTAACGACCAAAGGAGTTGCCCAGGCAAGCGCATTTCCAGACAAGTTGCCCAATATGTATCCGATCTTGGCCTTGTCATTGGTAAAGTGAGATGAACGGAAGAGAAAGTGTATGCAGCAATGATTACAGAATTCACCCACACAGCGGGGATCTCCATCGAACTTGATGGGAGCAGTGTGAGCCATAGGACCTTCAGGCTGTGGAACGGCACCAGCATTCTGTGTAACCATTTGGCGTAAGGTTACATTCTCCTGACGGAGTGCCGCCATTTCGGCACGAAGCGCTTGAAGCTCATTACGAAGACCCGGATCCTCTTCCATCGCAGAGTCCGAGATGTCAGAAGAAAGGCGTCTCAATCTGTTATAAATAGCGTCTCGAGAACGCTGCGTACCTGTTCGTCCGGTTGGGTTCCTTGATGATGAGGCCAGGCTGTCAGATGATCCGAGGAGACGTGAATGATGGCGCGGGGAACCAGCCCAACACCAGCCCGAATGGAACCAGACAAAGCAGAGGGAACTCAGGGCCAGATGGAATCGGGAAGGACTGAGCCGGACAGGCAGGAAGGAATGACAGAGACCAGAACAAGGAGGGCCAGTGGGAATTCAGAACCAGGAAGGCAGCAGGATGGAGGGAGCGGGAGGTATATGACAGGAGACAGGGGAGCCCCAGGCAGAACAAGGACAGGAGGAAGGTAACAGGAAACCAGAAGGCAACACAAGGGCAGCGAAAACACGATCCGTACAAACCGCGTTGGAAAAGGATCAGGGCTCCTTAAGTAGGCCCACCAGCACCCGAGAGGCTTGCAACGCAAGCTGTGCCGTCTCCCTGGCATTGGATAACCCATAACGAGGCTTGAGCCGCAGATCTCCTCGCATCGAGCATCCTACGCACTGCGCATGCGCGGAGAGCGGACACCCGCGCATGCGCGAATCAGTGCGCACAGGAGACCCGGAAGCGCCCGAGACCCAGGACAGCCCCGGACCCCGAAGCCGAAAGCGGGGATACAACCTCCAGGACGGGGAACGCCGTAGCGGGCAAGGAGACCCCAGGACAGGCGGCGTGACAGATATGCAGCTTACTTTGATGTTGATCTAGCTGCCTGAACTACTAGGCTATCTGATGTTGGGTGTTTAGACAAGTAGTCTGGATCACTCCCTGAGGGCAAGTACTTGTTATTGAGGTTTTTATTGACGGCTGGATTTTTTTCCGGTGCCTCCCAATTTGCCTTAGCCCTTTTCTGTATGGCAATATAAAATGCTAGTACATGGTCCTTCTTCCGAGGTCCCTTATCAAGAATATCAGTTAGGTTGTCATGTTCAAATAGAGGAGCAGGCCTGCCCCATCCGAAAAAGTCCATCACCTTGGACGCAAGTTGTCTGTATGATGCATCTGCATACTCTGCTGGGTCTGGCTTGCCAAATTCCAGCTCTGGCTATGTGTATGCCACTTGCTGACTGAAGGTTCTCTCAAAGTTCTTTTATTCTGTACTCCTCTGAAATGAGGGCCTCTGGAACATTTGGTGTTCCAAATTCTAAACCAAATGGAGGAGTATACTGATCAGATGGTTCATGCTCCCCATAAATGGAGGATAAAGACTTGAAAAAATCCTTACTATGGAGTGGCTTGCAGGTTTTCTCAACCGCCTTCAAATCAATGAAAGGTTTGTTCGGTAAAGGCATTGATGGCTTAAACACTGATAGCGTCCGAGGGGCTCAACACCTGACCCGATAGAGTCTTCGACGGTCTGTCGTCAAGACCTTGACGGTTCTCGAGGGGTTTTAGGCTGGTCTCCCGGGCTTGAAGGATTTGGCTTCTCGTTATCTCTTTTGAAGGAGCCAGGCCCCTTTCTCGAAGATCTTTAGCATTTTTTGGCTGAACAACTCCCATTCAGCAGGAGTCGCCGATTTACCTGGACAGGCTATTTTTCTCTCAGGAAAGGAATCAGAGGAAGTCGAAGGGAGACCTATGGTGCCTTTCGTCATCTGTCTGGAAGAAGAGGAATGGTACGCACTGCTCCTAGAACGGGAACACTTTTTTTTACCTTTTCCTCCGATGAGAGTCGCCTCTCGATTTGTCAGACGAGCACCTTTTCGACAGTGTAGTTGCGGGGGATTTTGTAGGGGGGCCTACCCACAGCTAGCTTCCCCTTACGGTCCTTCAATGCCTTACCGGTCATGGACTGGCAAGACCCACAGTCTGCCGTCCTGTGCCTGACACCAAGGCGCCACAGACATACCGATGGGGATCTTTGATAGATATCTGGGTGCCGCAGTCATGGCACTTTTTAAACTTGGTCTTTGGGGTCGGAGCCGGTGGCAAGGCCATTTTGAAATGTCACCGTTTCAGAGGAAACCGAAGTGCGCCGTAATTCTCGAAGCATTTGCTAATCGCAGAAAAACAGAACTGAAGCTAACTGACGCTGCGCGTCCTATATATACCAGTGATGAGATTAAACCTCGAGATGGAGGCCCTCGACGAGGTCTACCGCATCGATGCATAGCGCTCTCTGCCGAAAATGTTTTTGCAGAAGCAGCTAAAGCTGGAAGGGACAATATCTAATGAGGAGGAATATGTGGGAGGGCCCAATCCATTCGAAGGACACCGCTAGGCTGTTAATGATTGGTGCCATTAATAACCAACTTGGTGGATCCCGTTTCACATACTGCAGAAAAATGAAAGGCTGAGTGAGGCAGCTGTGCTGCCATTTAAACACGTCACAGACATCTATGCAGCTTTAAACGGCTTAAGCAATGTTACTGGAACGCATCATTCAAGTATTTGTCTTTAGCAAAGCAATCTAGAAACTCACACCATCACAATGTAAGAAGAGGTGGTGAAGAGTATAAAATTAACAGTTTCAATATTTTGGGCTAAACACCTCTTCTTTCAACTTATGCCTGAGCTAGACCTTCCAAGAGAATACGTCATTAACATGAAAGGCAACCTGATTAACCAACAATGCAATTGTCAGAAATCCTGTCACAAATCCTCGCTCAGAAATGCGATGAACATAAGTGTTACTCTAAAATGCAGTAACCAGAAGAATTATGTTGATTGCATCCACTGGTCTGTGTTCTGTTACCAAGGGCACTGTTACTGAAAATGTCAAACAACGTGATTGATTTACTGAGGGGCGATGGGGTGTGGAGGAGTCTGCACCTCAATTTACCACTTTTGTCTTTAACTCACTCTCTCGCATTTATACCCAAACCTGCCCCCACGTCTTTTTCTATTTTTTCTCCAAATTACAATGTTGTTACTGAAATGGCTTAAAGGGAGTTTTCCACCTTTTGGGTTCGTGTTTTTTATTTTTATAGACGCACGAGCCATCCAGTCTGCAGTGAGAGAAAGAAAACCCTAAAAAAGCTATAGTGAAAAATACTTATTTAAAATGCTCCGACGAACTAATGCTTCAGGTTTCGAATACGGTAAATGTAAAAGGAAGGAAGTTACTAACTTCTATATGGCGAATATGTTCATAATGAAGATCTTCTCCCCTTTCATAAAGAGGCTGCTCTTTTAGTCACTTTTGCTGCCTTCCTTTCCTTTGCTTGGATAGCCGCTGGGTCGCTAGTGCCCCTCCTGATAGCGCATTCACTAACTTTGACTACACCTAGAAAAAGTAGCCTCAAGCAAATGGCTTTAAATACTGTGGAAAATGGGCATGGCTGCCTCACTCAGCCTTTCATATGCAGACGTTTATAAGGTTATTTTCAAAGATGGAGTGGGACAAAAGGTCACTGTTCTGTAGCCACTCAACAAATGTTGCAAGTTCATCCAGAGCCCCTTACGCACCCATAGGGGGTGACCACAAATGCAGATTTAAAATCAGTACATGTAAGCATTTCAACATATTACTGACAGAGAATTAAAGGAATGTTCCTTCATACGACTACAGGTGCAGTCTCTTTTTTAAATGTAATGTTTGGGCCTTCACCAAGAAACAGTGTTCGAGCATAATTTGTATTGACTGAATCAAATCAAGGTCAGAAACCCGGGCATGGGATTGTTTGTGCTACGGTCCGAACGCCTTTTAGGAGGTACAAGTAACACTGTCCCAGGAAAATCCCCATCCCTAAAGACTAGATAGCCTCTGTTGTCCACAGGAAAATGTATTGCGTGTGGTTAAAACTATTCATGATGAGCCAACAAAACTGTGGCTGGCCTATCGCTGCCCGATACAAAAACAATATAGGAATGTATGCAGATACAAGACCGTAAAGTCCTTCATTTGTAACATGATAAAACTAGTTTAGGTTTCATACACTCATTACATACATTATGGAACCACTGGAAAACAGAATGAGCAGAAAAGCCACCATAAGAAGCAAATCAAAATTCATTGATTGGTGCAGCTGTAGACCGGAGGCATCCTTATTGCGCTTTATTACAGGATTACCATCTCCTGATATTTAGACTATTTTCTGAATACCTTTGCCTATTCATTTTTAAATATTGGCCTGCAGGAAAGGAAATGTCTGCTTCAGACACTATCATTCAGTTGTCCATGCTTGAACTTGTAGTTTTGTTTTTCCTATTATAAGTTTGACCCCACAAGTCAAGGGTGCTGTTGGCTATCAATCATGGCCGTGCTATAAGGTATCATACACGGCATGGAAGCACAGTGCACAGTATTTACCACAGCAAACCGAACCAAGCGAGGAAGAGAAAGTAGAATAAAAGTAAACATTAGGAACAGGTTACAGTAGGCAAAACCTGGTTGAAAGGTCGGTTAGGAACACTGGGCAACACGTAGACTGTGAACTGATTGTATAAAGTTCTAGAAATCTGGATCCCTCCCTTTCAGGTGGTGGTTAAAGTGTGTTGAATGTAATGGTGTATTTTGAGTGCCATTTGTGTATGGCATAGATTACTCCCCGTAATCGTATTTCTGATGCTCGTCTGCCTAGATTCACATGCTATGCATACACACACTCTTTTGTGTTGCTGGTGGCAAGGAGGGAAAAGTGCACAAACCAGAATAGCAATAAAACTCCACTAGTGAAGCACGTGGGATCAGATCATGCTCATTAGGCGCCTCTTTTAAAAAGTACCAATGGTTGGCCCCAGGAGCAAAATTGCATTCCTACTGCACCTTACAGAAGTGCGTCTTATGTTATTTTATTAGAATTTATTAAGCGTGACATTTGCCAAACAAATGGCATTTTGGCGCTACTCTGGAGGTAGAGGGTACAAGATGAGAAGTGACTAGAAAAGGAAAGT
Source organism: Ambystoma mexicanum (assembly GCF_040938575.1). NCBI lineage: Eukaryota > Metazoa > Chordata > Amphibia > Caudata > Ambystomatidae > Ambystoma > Ambystoma mexicanum. The sequence continues at coordinate 691,774,791 of NC_090926.1, read as the reverse complement.
CTTCAGGGCGTGTCGGAAACTAAGATGGTTCTCAATGGGAGAGAGTGCCACAACTTCGCCACAGCCACAGAAAAGGCAGAGCCCCCCACGTGTTTTCATCAAACACGCAGAACTTGAATAGTGAGAGACGTTTGAGCGTGCAAGGGCCATGACGGTACGTAAGTGCAGAACTTGAGTTGAAGATACATGGCGGTTTTATAAAAAGCCTGGTGCACAGAGACTTAAACTGAATTTGCTTATCTACCGATAGCCAATGTAGTTTAAGCAGAGTGGGAGAAATATGCACCATCCAAGAAACTTGTGCCACAGTTCTTGCTGCTGTGTTCTACAGCAATTGTAACCGGCGTACCAAGTAACCTGGCCGAGCGAGATAGAACGAATTGCAGTAATCCACCAGAGGCTCCACCAAGGGGTGGTCAAGGGGGGCCACTGTTACCCTTATACGAATGCTGCCCCCCACCCTAACCTGCCTCTATGTGTTTGCTTTGGTGTGTCAATCCAGTGACCTCATCAGGCTACCCCTATGGGGGGTGGGAGGGGGTGGGGTCACTGTAATCCATCCCACTCATGACTAATGAATTAACCACCGGGGCATGAAATTGAGAAGGAATGTAGGTTAAAACCTTATTAAGCATCTGCAATTTGCAGTGTCCTCTCTGACAGAAGCTATCTGCCGAAACAGGAGTATGGGGCCGGCCAAGAGCTATTGGCCAGAAATCTGTAGTCCGAAGAGGAAAGAGGTTAAGGAGGAGGACAGTTGGCCCATGACCAGTACCTCCATCTTGTTTACATTCAGTTTAAGCCAGTTGTCGCTCATCTAACAACTCCTGCAGCAGAGACACCGTATTCGGCTGAGCCAGATCCAGCAGAACGATAATTTGGGTGTCATCAGCATAGTAGTAGCAACAGAGGTCCTGGGAGTGGATAAGCCTATCCAGACACTGGATATACACATTCAAGAGAATGGGAGACAAAGCAGAGCCTTAAGGAACCCCACAGGTAAGAGGCACTGGTTTGGAGCGAAGAGAGAGAGATTGAGTATGATCAGTCATATAAGATTTAAACCAAGTAAGCACCTGACCGGAAAGACTTGCACTGGCCAGGCAGACTAACATGGTGGAGTGGTCGCCCGTATCAAAGGCGGCAGACAGATCTAGCAATATCCGCAACCACTCCACCCTGATCCACCAGACATGCCAGACTATCAACCAGGGAAACTAGTACACTTTCCTGCCTCGTCCAGGGCAAAGACCTGACTGAAAGGACTCAAAGAAAATAGTAGATTCAAGAACAGAACTAAATAGAGTAAAAATCCAAGGCTCTACACGGTTTCTTAGGAAAAGGCAGCAGTGAAATAGGATGAAAGGTTGGGTCAGAGTTTTTTTTTTTTTTAAACCGTGATATCCAAGGCATGTTTCAATTCAACAGGAAGGACACCTGTAGAGCAGAAGTATCCGCCTGTGCTACCCCAGGAGCGATAGTAGGCATCACCTCTGTAAGAATATTCAAAGGAATAAGGTCAGAAGAGGATGCTGATTTCAATTTGTCAGTAGCAGCCAGTATATCTTCGCAAAGAAGGAAGGAAAGGTGGGCCAGCGTGTATTTCGAGGGTCAGGCAAAGAGATAGCGACATATCTGCCCGTTTTCAAACTGGAGCAGGCATTTTTATCCCAGAGGTCCACAATCTTTTGATCAAAGAACTCTGATAAGGAGTTACACAGCCTCTTTGAGGAGCTTATCGCTGATACAGCGGAAGGAGGAGTGGACAGAGTATGCACTAAATCAAATAGTTCTTTTGGCTGATTAATTGCAGACTTTCCTATCCTTAAAAAAAGGTTTGTTTAGCCGTACAAATCGTTTTATGGTATATAACTATTTCTTAAAGGAGTAGTATTTTACATGACTGACTATTCCGTGGTGCCACATTGTCAGCCGTACTGTTGAAGGCAGAGATCAGAGTAGACATGGAGCAGACGTCCGTAGTGTCGCAAAAGAATTTAATCTGAGCAGCAATATCAGATATTGGGGCAGAGTGCCATTTACGTTTCCAGACATCTAATCTGGCAGGATCAACTGTAGGAACCATCAGCAGTATATAGAAAGCAATGATAGAAAGGTCAGCCCAGGTAACTGGTAACACAGAGAAGACTGATCAATGAATCTAGGGCAAAAGTTCAATCAAGTGTGTTCACTAACTGAAGAGTAGGTTCACTAAGAAATTGAGACAGGCCTAAATCGAACATATTAGCAATAAAGAGAGTGGTTAATCAGCTTTTGGGGTTAATACCTCTTTGCAATAAAATGCCTGCCTTTTACAGTCAGGAAGAGCATCTACTGGATTCGGACCTTCATCATTAGAAGAGCCTTGTTATAGAAACTATCAAAAGAGGGTCCAGTTTGATATTGGGGGCAGTTTGGAAGCGACCTACAATAGACTGGGCTGGGTACTAGAATCTGACCCCTGCCACCATGACAAACCTGCCCTAGGTATTTTACTTAAAGTCCACTTTGTTCTATTTGATGTCAGCAGCTATGACAAACCAGTAGTGCTACCCACGAGAGGTCCTCTGTATGTCCTTTGTACGTGCAGGCAAATCAGGGCCACCTGCACGTACAAAGAGATGCTACAGCCCTATGGCAATGCACAGCGTGGTAGGAGGTGAACGTTTATGGGAAAATTATGTTTTTAATAAATGACAAAAAATAGTCATTGTGTGATTGCCCCTGAATAGAGTAACAAAACGGCCTTTAAATGCAATTCAGAAAAAGATAACTGGAGGGCTAAGAACTGGACTACAAACGGACAACCTTTAAGTAAATTAGAAGGCGTACCAGAATAAGATACTAATCGGCCACATGTATACCCTAAAAACAACCAATTTAATTGGGAAAAATGTAGATGTCAATTTTATAATAACTTTAGACTTGTTTGATTAAAAGTTGTTCTACCAATTGCAAAACTGAGTGTGTGCCACTAGTTGTCGATCTAGAAAGAATAATGTGCAAGCAGATGAAAGGTGACCCTGGTGGGCTCACACCCTCTCCTGGAGGCCACCTTATTACATGCTCGATGCAAATGCATAAACATTTGGGAGGATGGAGCAGGGGGCCAAATGGCATTCAATCCCGAGTCATTGGAGTGGGGGTGAGGGGGATTCACTCGGGATGGAGGTGTGCGTACTGGGCTGGCTTGATGGCATGAATACATTTGTTGATTAATCTCTCCAGTCAACATCAGGCAAACTCCACAAATCTTACTGCCTCATAAAGGCAGCGTCGCCCCCCCCCCCCAAGCACGAAATAGAAAAATGGAAAGATACCCGCAGGTGTGTGCAACAGAAGCAAATCACAGTCCGAAGTGCACTGGGAACCAAATGTGTCCCTGGAAATGTGTTTCAAGGTGGCCTCAGATTACACCATGCAAGAAAGCGACTCCCCACAAAACAGAGCTTTAGGGTTCTCTGCCCAAGAAAGTTACAACAAAAGAGTCCAAATTGTAAATTTGAAAGCCAATTTGTCCCAATAAAGGCATTAAAACTGTAAAAATAACAAAAAGAAAGGGTTCTATGTGTTTTCATAGACTGCCGTTTACAAGTCAACAGTTTATTTGTGCACTTTTGATCGACATGATTTCGATTTTATTTATTGCTGGGGGCCCTCCATACACCCGGATTCCATGCACCCCCACCCCACTTCCCTACCTCAACGTACACATGTACATGTAACTGGTTGATTTTGAGCAAAGGTGCACAATCAAAATGCTTACTTTCAAACCACAGTCTTTGAAAACACGCATTACACCAGAAAAGATATAAAAAACATTTGTTAAGATTGAGGAATACCACACTGGAATATTTATAGGAAATGATTTGCCCAAAAGAGATGTGGGAAAGGAGGAGAGAAGGAAGGAAAGGAATATGGTGACAGAGAAGGTAAGAGGAGCAGAAAACCAAAAGTACCCATTAAAAAAATAAAGAAGAGGCCCACTTGAAATCACCTGAGGTCCCAGTAGGCCAGTACCGCACTGATCGCAGTACGGGTGTCCAACAAAATTCAGAGGTAGCAGAATGCTAATAAAAGGCAGGAAGGCTTGTCAAGAAAGTAGAAGATATCACCAGTCAGGACTTCTCAAAGACCTCATTGGTGATGGTGTTTGAAAACATTTCTGGATTTGCCATAGGCCTGTTCACTTCTGGAGCAGAGCAGCTGGGTGTTCAGCCCTCCTCTCTGCCTGCCCAGATGCTGGAATGTAAGGGGGAAGAGGCTTGTCCTTAGTTGCATGGTAGAGAGAGGATCCAGTCGCTATTCCTCAGATGGCCTTAGTTCAGAGTCGTCGCTCTCATCGGTGTCCTGCAAGGGTTCTGGATCGCACTTGCCGGCCAGGTCCAGTTCCAGGAAGCTGCAAATGAGTTTGGCGATGGGTTCGACATCGCTAAAAAAGGAAAAAGAAAGTAAAAAATTCAGCGCTCACCATGAGTAAACAATATTCACGGGCATCGGTTGTCTGGTGTGCCAGACTTGATTTTGACTTACTCTGACCCAGCCCTTTGACAGCAACATTCTTGAATATTTGTAAGGACCTACTGAACCCGTACAAATTGGCATATTCCAATGAAAACATACTCCAGCGATAAAAGGCAGTAAGGCTAAATGAAACCAGGGAATGAATTACATCTGTTGTTGCCACGTATGCGTAGATAGTTATGCAAAGACAAATAAAAATGAGTAAGAAGCAGGATGAGGGACAACAAAATACAGGTGGTGAGAGCAACACAGATTTCCGAGTTTTTGATTGCTGTGCATGTCGAAAAAACAATGATGTGAGGTTAAATCAAGGGAGATACAGCGAGGGATGGCATAACAAAAAAAATGTTTCCAGGAGATAGGGCAGCAAATGAGACATGAGAGGATTACAATAGTTCCAGGGAACAATGGAGCAAATACGATTTAGGCTGGTGTTAGGGCTGTCAGAGGGACTCCAAGTTGGAGGAGGTCTTAGGTTATTTTGCTGCTCAGAGTGGCGTGAGAGGAGTTCTAGACAGGAGTCATAATCGATGGCAGAAAAAGATCTATGGCACAATAAGTAGGAGACCACATTAATCATTGCACAATGTTAAGACATTGTACTGAGTATTACTAAGCATCAAAAAATGCACTTCCATTCTGATATGTCACAGGAGTCCGGACAAAGGCTTATTTTCCCTCAATGTGCACACACAATTACAACCATCTTAATCCCAGACCAAAGCAAAGTTCGTTATAATCGGTAATAAAGGAGATTAGTCCCCAACACCCACAATATTTATGGATCAGTTTATGGTACCTTCGGCTGCCCATCACTGCACTCTGAGTCAAAGGATGTGAGAAGCCAGTCACAAACCGCAACACAATTAGGTATCCTTTCCCAAAGTAGCGGACCTTCTCCTCCTCCACATTAACAGCACGGATCTCACCGAGATGGACCACGGCTGGAAAGAGAAAGAACAGAAAATAGGTAGTCTGAGATGCGAGTCACTTCTCCAAAAAGAAAATTGGATGAAATATTAAAGTCTACAAAACACTATAGGAAAATGAACTGAATAAAACGGTGCGCTTCACCCACTTAATGCACCTTACAACTCCATAAATATCACAGGCAGGATGACCATATTCCACACACACAGGGGGCTTCACACAACATCCCTTCCAAGTAGGGGATTATCAGATCCCCAATGTTAGAGAGAATTTTCATTTCTGTGCTAAATTTCCTTCCACCTTATTAGAGACACCCTCCCCCCACCCCCCAACTCTTTTGCTGGACTTAGGACTTTTTAACTTGAACTCCTGAGTGAGTGGGGCCTTTTTCTCACTCCTGCCTGTGTTTTTCCCGGACTAGGATTTTATGTTTTCACTGTTGTTGGAGTCTGACAAACTCCATAGGCATCTGCTTTTTGTATGGTGACACACCCAGCACCCTCAGTGCAGTATAAATACCTTTTTTTGGGTAAACTACTGTTCCCAAGAATAGTAAGGTGAAATTGAACTTGCTTACCTTTTTACTTTGTAGGTCCAGCACAAACCATCATATGTGGAGTGCGGGGGGGGGTTATCTAGTAGCCCCTTATTCTACTTTCTTATGTAACATTTTTATTTGGACTTAATACTTTAAATGGCTGGTGGCAGTGGTTTACTTTTTACTACCAGTGTTTATGTGTACCGCAGGTTGAACCCGAAGCTGCAGTACAGCACCCAGGGGTGACCATTTTGTTAAAATTGCCCTGGTCGTCTTTTTTCACAATTTTTTGTTTGTTAGGTTTTTCTTGGCTTTTACTCTGTAGTTTGAGACAGGTTTGAGCCCTTAGTGTGTTCTGCCTTTGGCGGGCTTCAGCCCTGAAGCAAGCCCCTGGCTCCAGTGTGTCTGTAAAGACAGGAAGTGAGGGAGGGTCCTGAAACTCCCTTGTCCTTGGTCTATAGGTGTGCCTGAACGAAACCAGTCCTGATTGGCCGGCTGGCTTTCCAGGAGGGACAGTCTCCCTGCTAGGTGATTGACAGCCTAGGACTGTGAATGAATGAGAACGAGCTTAAAAGGTGAGGTTCTTGGGACTATAGGCAGAGTTGACCACTGGAAGAAACATCCGAAGAAGAAACCACGACGAGAAGTCTGCTGCAACCTCCTGGACCTCCAAGTGCCCGGTGAAGCCCTGCTGCTGTGCTGACCTCCTTATTCAAATCAACAGCTCCTCTTGGGCTGATGGGACCAACTAGACCTGAGATGAACTTTACTTTGGCGCAACCCCCGACTTGCTGTGCCACTCCAGTGCTGCAGAAGCCCAATGCCAGGGGTCAAGGGTCCATTATCGAGTGCAACGTCTTCCGTGGAACTAATCCGGCAAAAAGCTCCAGGATCCTCCCAAGGGCCCTCCAGAAGCAGGTAATCCTGATCCAGAGACCCCTCACCAGAGTCCAGGACCAAGGGATCAAGGAAAGTCCAACCAAGGATATTCGTTCTCCATCAGTGCTGTTTGAAAGGTGCTGAAACCACGAAGAGCTTGTGATGCTGGAAATGCATCGGATGGACAGGGCCTCTGAATCCTTGTCCTTTACTGCTTTTTATCATCATGTGTTCTGTCTTGTTTTCCGCGCAGGAGTTCACATGGGACTCATGGCGGTGCGGCTCTTCCTGTATTTGGTCTGGTGAACAGACCTTTTGGATACCCTTATGGCACCCATGGGTGGGAGTACGACCCTGTAATCCTAGTGCATGTTTTTGGGCACCTGTGTGTGGCCCACAGAGTAGGGTTCGGGCTGAATTGACATCCCATTTTGGGATGCCCAGGCCCTGTCATTGGAATCAGTGGATTTCTGATGGGAAACAAAGATGGTCCCTGTGGCCTTTTGCTTTCTATCGCCCGTTACCTTACTTTACCCGAAGTCCCGGGAAGCCCTGACTCTGTCCCGTCCCTCTGACTGGCTGTTGGGTGGAAGTTCCATATATGGTGTTGTGGGGAAGTCCAGGCCAGACTGGCTTGAGCATTCCCAATGACTATGTTGTGGGTACCCAAGTGGTGTGGGACCTGGGTGAATGGAGTGTGTGACGAATACGCATTTCATGTTGTGGGTTTCTATTATCTGTTTGACACAATGAGTGAGACAGCCCTGCACAAAACTAATATGAATGCAGTGTGTAGTGCTAAATGGCAGAGTACTTGTCTGAATCCACATTCTGTGTTGCAAGTGTCTGGATGGAGAAGAATGGCCTGAATGCACTGTGCGCCCGATTACCTGCCTGACTGCATGAATGCCCTTCTGAGTGATTGGTTGCCCGAGTGTGACCCAGCAGAGGTAATGGGAGATCAACAGTATATCTGGGCACTCTCACTGCTAGAAATCATTCAGAAGCTGAAGTCGAAACGCATGCTTAACTTTGAAGCCCAGTGGAAGAACTGCTGCTGTTGTCCTTCCCTAATCTGAAAGCTGCTGTGCCTTCAAGGAACTTATCCAAGAAAGGACCTGGCTAGGAGACCTCTTCCCGAGCTATGAGGGACCATCGTGCACCAGCTGGTCTGTGCCAAAGCTCCCTGGTAGACAGACCTACGAAAGGCTGCCAACCGCAGAAGGGGAACAACGAGGAGAAGCACCGCACAGCCGTCCATCACAGACCGCTGTTGCCGCAGTGCTCCCTTTGCATAAGAACATTTTGATCCAAGGACTCCCATGCACATCGTCGACTGCTGTCGTCCCGCCAGAGAAAGTCAAGGCCGCTGATGACCGAGGAGAATCCGCCGGTGAGTTTCCCGCCACCTGAAGACCTCGGAGATGCCGACGAAGCTACTGATTCCAGCTGTGGTCACGTCCCATTCGCCGACGCCAGACGCTGATTAACCGACACCCTTGCTGGGGCAAAGTTCTTCATTGACTCTTTGCAGCAACGAACACTAGTCGTCAAGGTGCACCGCACGCCTCAGCTTGCAGGACGTTTTCGACCGATCGTCAACGAGCACCACAAGAACCGGAGCTGTTGCTGCAATGACAGTGTTCACCCTTTTTTCCTTGTGTGATTGACGATCCGTGGATCCTGCCTTAAAGGGTGCCGCTCAAGAAGGATCGTCGATGACCCAGATGTCAAAATCTGCAATTCCAGGTACATTGGTGTTGTAAAACTATTTAGAAGGAAATAAGACTCATATTGAACAATATATGGACTGGGCCTGTAATATATATTTTTATTTACAGGTTGCCTGGCTGGGGGGAGGGGGATCTTCATACAGAACTGTGCCTGGTGGTAGGGGCTCAGTATTCTACCCATTGTTCTAACCAACTGCTTTTCCTCCTATGTCTATTGTTGGTTCTCTTCATTACTTTATTTGTGTGACATTTAAACTAAGTACAGTTGATTCACTTTAATGAAATCACATAGTAATTGTGGTACAATGTAGAACTGTGTGGTTTATAGTCATAATATCGAAAACATAATTTCGAATTACAAAAATGTCGAAACAAAAATGTCGAATTCAAAAATGTCAAACATACATATAATAGAAAAAGTCATTAATTCGAAAATAAAATGTCGAAAAAAAAAAATCGAAAAACCAATGTTAAAATAACTGTAAAATGTCACAAAAACTAATGTTTTTTATGGGGGGGTCCCCCCCAACCCCCCCATCCAAAACCCCTACCCGAACCCGCCCCTCCCAACACCCCCCATGGATATACCTTTAATTTTAAAAAAAATATATTTAATAAAACATTAATTAAATAATTATTTTAAAAAAACCTCCCAAACCCCTACCCCAACCTCCCCCCCTCCTCCCCAAAATGGATATACCTTTAAATATTTAAAACAATTATGTTTAATAAACTATTAATTAATTATTTAAACATTAATTCGAAAAAAAAACGACGTCATTTTTGTCATTCGACATTTTTATTTTCGAATAAATATTTGACATTTTGACTTTCGAAAATATTGTATTCGATATTATGACTGGACACCGAACTGTGTATATATATATGCCATTATAGATTAACCAATCACAAAGTGAGTTATTGCGATTGTGTATACAACCTTGAAACTTAAATTATATAAAGACTGTGCTTTAACAAATACAGTGTGTGGACATTCCTTTGTGGGTGCTGTACTTAAGAACCAGCCCGCATCACCTTCTGAGAAGCTAGGCCTTGATTGCTCGACCATAGCTACCGTAATAGAGGATTTTGGCTGGGGTCCTCTATGCCTCTCCTCTGCCATGTAGAGAGCAGGAGTACAGACACCCCTGTCCAGTCTTTACAGAGCTGCTGAATCAAAGAAAATCCATAGCGGACAAAGTCCTCTCCCGAGTACTGCCGTAGGAGCCTGCCAGACGTCCTCCTCCCTCTTGTCCCCACGACTGAGGCCGAGGAACAAGGGTCTGCTTTGCTATAGCAAGGAGGAATCCAGCTGGAACACTTTCTTCAAACCAGAGGTAATGTGAGAGCTTGGGGTACTTACCTTATTGCCATAGGTCGTGCTTTCTCACTTAAGTGCACTGGCTTAACTTTTGGAGTTGATCTCAACTCCCCTTGCACAGGGTTGTGTTTCACCATTGATTTTTTTAAACTGACTTTGTGAAAGAATTTATCCAAGAAAAAGTGCATCAGAACTATTGACTTGGTCCATTTGACTTTGGCTGTCCTCGCTCCTTAAAAGCACCCTTCTGAATCTATTGACTTTGGCATTGTTTGTCCCCTCATAGGTTGTAATTTGTTGAACACTTTTACTGCTGGGAAAGGCTTCCCTAGATTTCAATAGTGGATCCAAACTGTCTTCACATTATAAGAAAGTATGTTCTAACCTTTCTATTTCCCTAAACCTTCCTTCCTGAAACCAAGAGTTTAAAAAGTATATTGGTGTTTAAGATAAATGCAATACTATCCTAGTTATTGAAGTCACCTCAGGGTGTAGGAGAAATGTATTAGCATGACCAAAAAGTATTTACCAACTTTATTGACTTAGTAAAGTGATTCCAAAGTTTGCTTTCCTGTTACAAACAATTGCCTTTTTTTAAAGAATGCTTAACTAAAAACTAATGTGTAAATAAATATTTATAACTGAAACCATGAGAGTGTTACTTGTATTGACCAATTTCACCTGTACAACTCTACAGCTCACATTTACCCCTCTTGAGATAGGCTTGGCTGCTCAGTCACACTACCAACTTGTGTAGTACAGACGTATACCAAAAGGTGTGTTTCCTAACACCAAGAGATAACTCTTGTGTAGTTTCACCCAGTGTGACTGCACCAATTCTTACACAACACCCAGCAAATTGAAGGGGGATATCGGTTAGGAAAGATTTTCTTTTTGTACCTTTCTCTCCACAGATTTCTATTTGACACCCTTCCTTAGCTTGTTTTGAACCCTGTCTGGACTTTTTGGAGGCAGGTAAAGTCTTCTGCTTTACTTCCCTTGCCGGGTTTGCTCATTTTTATGGGAGAATGCTAATTTTTATGGGAGAAACTGACTAGTCCCTAAGACTGTCAGTACTGAGAGACGCTGGGCCTCATTACGAGGTTGGCGGCAACCCGGCAGTGCCACCGGCAGTTTGCCACCAACCCCATAACACTGAATCCGGCACCGGACTTCCTGGTGCCAACGGGACATTACAAGTCCCTGTGGCACAGGAAGTCAGGCACCAGATTTTGTAAATCCCCATTCCCATAGAGTGTCATAGGACTCTATGGGAGTGGGGAGACCAAAGCACCTGCAACGTTGCCAACGGTGCTTCCGTGACGACTCTGCCTAATGGATCGGCTCCGCCTGCCAGGCTCAGACCGGCGGGCGCATCAGCCCCGGCAGGCGGACTCGTAGAGTGGCGGTCCGCAAACAAGGGTGCTGGTAAGCTTAACGTTGGCTACTAAAGGTGGTGTTAATGTGCAGAAGTAAGTCTCGAACACAATGGTGGCATGTTTTTTATAAAGAGTTTTGATAAATAAGAAAGGGGTGGAAATAGGCCTCTCTATCCCTAAAGCTAAGAGGGATTTTGTAAAGACTGGAGGGGGTATCTGGACTTCTGCTCCCAATATGGCAGAGTAAAGGCACAGAGCACCCCAGCCAAGATTCTCTATTTGGTAACGTTGGACGAGCAATCAAGGCTTAAGCTCTCAGGAGGTGATGCAGGCTGGTTCTTAAGAACGGTGTAGTCCCCATGCACCCACAAAGGAATGTCCACACACTGTTAGTGAAAACACAGCTCTTTATATAAAGAGGCTCAAGTTATGTACACAATCACAATAACACACTTTGTGGTCTAGTTATTCTAAAATGGTAGCTATATACAGTTTTGTCATGATTCCTGCCCCTCATGTCTCCAGCCCCCCAAGATGTCAGGCTGGAGCCAGGCCACGATCACCTACATGGCCCTCAAGGGCCTCTCCATCCCTCCAAAGACCCACTTGGAGTCAGACTTGGCGCTTGTGGCACCAGACTCACTCACTCACTCCCGTAGGATAACATTGGGGATTGGACTTGTAGTGCATTGATGGGGACAAGATGGATGCCCCCACATATTTCGGTTCCCAGAACTGCATGTGCGGTCTAGTCTTTTTGGTGTGGTTCAGCCCAGAGACACCTGGGATATCCAGAGACTATTTAAGCCACACCCAGGCTGAGAAACATGCTTTGCATTTTCTGCACCTGCAGCGTGACACTCACTGTGTTCGGATCGTTCTCCAGTAGGCCTGCATCTTTCTTCTGCGCTCAGCTCCTGCAAGAACAAGAACACCGTTAGGAGCAGCCTTACCTTGCGGCGCTTCTGCCCATCATTCATCGCTCCTTCTGTTCTGCGGGCATCTTCGGCGGTGTCTTTCCCATCCCGGCACGCCGCTTCCTAGGGAAAAGGGAAAAGAACAGAAAAAAGGCATTAGTAAGCATTCTGCAAATCTTCGCTTATTTTTAAATACTGTACGAGCTTCAAACGCTTATGTGAGTCCCAGCCGCTCTGGAGGAACTCTGTCTCCGGAACTTCTCATCCATCTGCAAGAGGGAAAAGACACTCCAGGTTAGCGTGGAAACATCTAGAGGCGCCGCATACCGCGCTTACCCACCGCATTTGTTCTTCATAACCGGCATCCACGCTGAAAACGTCGCGGCACCTAAAAGACACAGAAAAAGAACTCAGTTCAATGCAAATACGAAAGGGGTGCATCATGCTCTCACTCACCTTCAGCGCTACTCATCTCAGCAGCACGCCGCCATCCCCGGACGCCGGCCATCATCTAGGAAGGAAAGGAACGAAGTTAGAGAACTGTTCAAAAGACTCATTATACTTACCCGTCAGACTCTTCCCAGTGAAGTAACTAGGCAGCAACGAGCCTGCATCAATCAACACGCCCCTGCGCTGAAAGCAGGACGGTGAGCACACTATCCAAGAAAACAAGGTGAGCTGTGGATCAAAGGGAAAGGTTGGACCCCGGGGAAGAAGGGGTTCAAGAACACAGAGACAATAGGGAGTTAAACTCTACCAATCCTGTGTTTCAGGCCCACTCTCCAGTCAAATAGCCTCCAGGGAAGGGTTCAAGGTCGTAAGAGGTCAGAACAGGCTGAGTGATGTCCCCGTGGATACCAGGTGAGACTTACAAGTTTCTATGTGGTACCACAATTACTCTAATTCCAATAAAATGCATCAACTGTACTCAGTTCAAATGCCATACAAATCAGTTAATAAAGTGAACCAACAAATTGACATAGGAGGAAAGCAGGTTGGGTAAAAACAATAGGCAGAATACTGGGCCTGTACCACCAGGCACAATTCTGTAGAGAATCCCCCCCCACCTGGGCAACCTGTAAAATAAAGATATAACACAAGCCCAGTCCATATATAGATTCTATGAATCTTATGTTCATCTAAAATGGTTCTACCACCCCAATGTACCTGGAATAGCAGAATTCGACTTTGGGTCGTCGACGGATCCTTCTTGAGCGGCTCCCTTTAAGGCAAGAGCCACGGATTTTCGAGATCCCTCGAATAAATGGTGAACAACAGCACCAAGGCAGCAGCTTCGGTCCTGGCGGTGCTCGTCTATGATCGGTCGTGGACGTCCTGCGAAGAGGAGGTGTGTGGTGCACCTCGAAGACGGTAGTTCGTTGCCTCAAGGAGTCACTGAAGAACTTTGCCCAGCAAGGGCTTCAGGTCGTCCGGCGTCTCTGTAGTCTTTGAGTGGTGGGAAACCCACCAGTGGATGCTCCTCGGCGGCCTTGACTTTCTCCGTCAGGACAAAGCGGTCGGCGGTGCTGGCGAGAGCGTCCTTCAATTCAAAGTGTCTTTATCAATGGAGCATCGGCGGCTCAGCCCCAAGCGGTTCCCGCTTCTGGACAACACAGCTTCAACGCGTCTCCAGCGGTTATAGTAAACCTGCGAACCCTGGTCGACGACGGTGGACGCAATGTCCGGTGCTTCTCTCTGTTCTCCTCGGCGGTCCCCATCTCCGGTTAACAGTTGTTCAAAGGTTGGCTTCCAGGGCGCTTCGGCGAATGTTAGCAGTGCACGATGGTCCCTCGTAGCTCGGGAAGAGGTCTCCTAGCCAGGTCCCCTCTTCGATCAGTTTCGACAGCACGGCAGCTTTCAGATTGCGGTGAAGGTAACAGCAGTCAACCTTCTCTGGGCTCGGCTTCGAGATTAAGCATCAGTTCGACTTCAGCTTCTGAACGTTTTCTAGCAGTGAGGCCCCCAGATATACTGTTCCGCCTCTCATTCAATCTGCTGGGTCACACTCAAGCAACCAATCACTCATAAGGGCATTCAGTAGTCAGGCAGCCAATCAGGCTCACAGTGCATTCAGGCCATCCTCCTCCCTCTCAGGCACTCGCAACAAGGAATGTGTATTGGGACAAGTACTCAGTCATTCAGCACTCCACACTGCATTCATACCAGTGTTGGGCAGGGCTGACTCACTCTTTGTGTCACATACTAGAAACCAGACACCCATAAGAGGAAGTGCATATTGGTCACACACTCCATTCACCCAGGTCCCACACACAGGGTGTACCCACAACATAGTCACTGGGAAGGCTCCAGCTAGTCTGGTCTGGACTTACCCACAATACCACATAAGGAACTTCCACCCAACAGCCAGTCAGGGGGACGGGACACAGTCAGGGCTTCCCAGGACATTGGGAAAAACAAGGTAACAGGCAATAGAAAGCAAGAGGCCACAGGGGCCATCTTGTCTTCTATAAGGAATCCACTCCTTCCAATGGCAGGGCCCGAATACCCCAAAATGGAGGATACTCAGAGCACCTGTCAAATTCAGCATGGAGCTGCCACCTTCCCATACAGGGTTGTACCTCCACCCATGGGTGCCATAAGGGTATCCAAAGGGTCTGTACACCAAACCAAAAAGAGGAAGAGCTGTACTGCCAGGAGTCCCACATGGACTCCTGTGCACAAAATAACACAGCACATGCACGAAACATAAATAAACCATTATATACTGCCACGTGGTCTTTTCCAATCCACACACTCCCATTCAACTCACTCTACTCACAATCTCCTTTTGTTTTCTCCCGCAAAGGTGCACTTACATCTGTGCGTTCCCAAGCTCCTTCGATATGGGGGCCGTCAATGGCCTGCACAACTGGGCGTAGCGCCCACTCCAAGGAGCAGGCAGGCCTTATGGCAACACAGCGCATGCAAACCTCTTAGAATCGTCCACGGGGGACTGGGAACTGCAGATGTGCGCCGCACCCCAGGGTGCGTGGCTGGGACACCCCCAACCTCAGTGAGAGTCTGGGATCATGTTGGGGTCACCAATTTGTAATAAGACCAGTAATCAATTTGCTCTCTTGGATTATTTTTACCGTCCCGGTTTTGATCACTGCACCATTTTGCAAGGGAAAACACTGCTCATTACATTCAAAAAGGTCTCAGACGTTCCTGTGGAACCGAAGTGACTTGGAGCTTGTTGCGCCCAAAGAAGTTACAGGTTATATAGTGGAAAACCGCAAATCTGCATTCATAGGTTACAATGTTATCCCACCACCCTCATTGACTACCACCTATAGAACAGGCCAATACCCCCCTGTAGACCCTGTACCGATTGGCCAAAAATGATCTAAACCCATTCCCCTAGACAGATGGCCCACTGCTTTGTCACGCTTGAAAACAGGTATGGAATTGGTTTGTGAGTATATCGACACACTACTAAACTGTGATCGTCACATGATCTGTACCCCTCTGATCCAGACACATTCAAAGTAAAATGGCGAAGCCAACTCTGCTTTAATAAAACACTGGGCCTTCTCATAATAATACTAGACACTGCGGTGAACACAAGCTGCACCCCCAACCTAGAACTAAATGTATAGGCATTACCTCTGCGCCTCCTATACCAAATCGCAGACCGTTCCAGACAAGGCTCCCCCTTATTTCCTTCTAACCACAGGTGCCCATTAATGACGTGACAGGGGCACCACTCGAGTCTGAATTTTAGAGATGTGTTTGTATTTGGTTATGTAGCTGCTTGTATTTCACATGGGGTGGCTGCTTCTTGGGTTAGGGCAGTAGCGATCTAAATCTTTGCCCGGTCTATTGGTATGACAAAAGCCTCATGCCCTATTCTCATATTGTGTCCTTGAAAGGGCACATCCCTAAATATCCTCCTCACAGCTAACATTCCATTAACACCACGTTCAGGCCCTACAGCTGGATTCAATTAGCATGTATCTGTGCACTGTGGGTGCATCTGACCTCGGCTACTCTCCTGGGAAAGGGAAAAGGGGTTTGTCTTGGGACCGAGCTAAACAGAGCCGCAGCTCCACAACAAGGGCTGCTTTCTATATTGTTCATTGTATATTAGGCCTTAAAATCTAATATGGCGGCACTCATGCCATTTTAACATGCTGAGCTCGATCGTACCACAGTACCTTTCCAACTTCACCTACTTCAACTCTTTCCTTGCACCTCACTAAAGAACACACCTTCGTATACATCGACTAACAGCAGAGTCTATACACTGTCCCATCTATAACCTCTGCAACCCCAACATTAATATATTTGTTGTTCCTCCTGTGCTGCTATATGTGGGTATCTAATGTGTGTCAAAACTAACTACAAGTGATGTGTGCCTTCTGCTGCACCAAACTCACCTTGCTCACATTGAGGTAAGCACCAATAGGTTTTTCTCAACCTGAACAGGTTTGCCTGGCTGGGACGTTCTAAGTGCATTCCCAACACAGGCCAGTAGAGAGCCTGTAAATGGAGCTTGAGAGACATAGCTACACAAGATGGCGAGAGAAAATATAAAAACAAAGTGTTTGCAGTGGCACAGGAAAAACAGAGAACCTAAAATGCGTGACTCAGACCCAATTGTCCAACTCTGCCCTTCTTGCTCCCAAACTATGCAGCATGCCCACGATCCATCCTTCTGCCGGCAAACACGTGCACTTCTGTGCAGTCACCTTCGTGTAATGTTTGTTTTGTACCATTTTTTAATGTACCAAGAAAATCGGTGTGGACTAGGTTTCTGTATAAGATGTATACACACTTTTCCAAAACGAATCCTACATTTCTCCTGCTAAGTACATGCATGGCAGAAGGCATTTACGTGGATTATATGGAATTGGCTCGATTTGAGCGGGTGCTAAAAGTAGGCGAATGGCTTCAGAATCAAGAGCACCTTCAACCATTTTCAAAACCAGGTGAAGGCGGAGATGCTCCTGGGAAATGCCAAGAAAATCGCCTGGAATGGTACAGAAGGTGTTGCACAATGGGATCATGGTTTCCGCATCACTATTAAACCTCCATGAACACTCCAGATGAATCCAAAAGGAGAACCATAGTATACTATTCATTCTGAAATTCTAAAGTTATAGATGCAAAACGACTGTTTTTAACCAAATTTGGTTTTCATATCCACTGCTCCTGAACCATGCACCAAGTTCTTTTGGGCTTTTAAAGCCAGCGGAGGACTATAAACGGGATTTCCAGAGTAAATCAGAACGCTCAGCTTGATTATAGAATACCAGTTTACAAAATGGGTCTAAGAGGAAACGGAATGCAATGAAGTAGTGGATAGTTAGGAGCAACAAAAAACGTTAAAAAAGTTGCCTATATAAATCAACTATTCTCGAGTCGTGTTTGTAAACACGGAGTAGTCTTAAATGCAGTTTTTGAATGACATCTGACCACCAGTATGTATACCAGAGTACCTACCCATCTCCTGCCCGCCACGCCATAGGGTGAGGAGTTTTTTGTACAAGTTGAAATTCTTCAAAGTTACTCGCCCGCTTTTCTTGTCGAAGATCGCCTCCTGCAACAAAAGACCTCCGAATTAACAGAGTGCACACCCTTTTGCAATCAGATTTCCTTTCATGCAGAAGGCAAGAAGCTGCGCGGCTTTGCTAAAACATCTCCCTCATCGGTACAGGATTACTACATGGGGGGTCCTCGACTTTCCCACACATTGCAAAACTAAACACTGTTATTATGCTAAACCCAGTCCCATTAGTGTATTAGGCACATTAAAATTCCTTTCACACTCGCTACTGTAAACAGGGATCAACTCTGGAGACGCTCTGCACAGAAGCAAAAGAGAAGCCTAGCTGGCAAAAATCAAAATAGTCCATTGGTGATATTCTTCGCCTTCACTGCCCGACTTTGGATGTACAGTACTTTTCAAAACCAAAGACCCATTTTCCCACCATCACAAGCCCCTGTGCAAGCAGGTTCCATCAACCCAATTCCTTGAGAATGAAGGATTTTGTAATAAAAGGTTTTTCTTTATTTTCCCGGTAGCTTTCAGCAGGGGAGGACCAGACTTAAGATTTTCTTAGACAGGCAACTTTAAAAATAAAGAAGCCCTTGGCCCGATTCAGTACGATTCCACCAAAAAGGCATAGGTCATTTAAACATGTTCTGCTTCTATGTAGCCAGATTTACACGTTCTTTGCTAATGGTCCACAGAAAGAGCTTTCCGCTAGGATCAATCCCACTGCAGCTGGGAGGCGAAATAAACATGCAGCCTAGCAAGGGATAGAAATGGGACCGTTTATAAAAGTAGCGAGTACGACTCGCAATGCATCTCTTTCTGCCATGGATTCTCAGCTTTTGAAATAGATCGAGGCAGTACCTGGACCACAATCTTTGAACGGCCACCCGAGGGCTTAGGCCCACCTCCATGGACTGCTCCGTCAGGGCATAAGACGAATGGTGCAGGGTGTGATATAGTGCAAATGTATTTATCCTATATATGGGTACACTGGCAACTAGCTTATGCCAGAGCCATCCTTACCGTCAGACCGGGCTAACATTCTGTACGCCGACGGGTAACGTTCCGGATGGGCCTGCAACCCCAAGTAGAGTGCCTAAGGTTGCAGCCATGCCATCCGCCCTACCGAATCACGAGGCTGTCCGATTCCGTATGCATGTTCACTATTTCACGCTAACATGACAAGATGTGTATGTCCATGAATGGGCATACATTAAACAATGGGAGAACTCCCTGGTGTGCCTGATCTTGGGGGAGCATTGGTCTAAATTATGGCAGATTATACCAGCACTTAAGAGGGCACTCCAGATGTGGGAAATGTGGATGAAGCGAATGGTGGAATGGCACCTCACCCCAGAGAAGCTGCATCGATATTATCCCGCAGTGCTTGAGGTTTGCTGGCGGGGGTGCAGCGAGATTGGCTCGTGGGTGCACATCTGGTGGGGGTGCTCAGTGCTTCAGCCCTTCTGGGATAGGCTCAATGCGGCTATGAAAACCATCTTCGGCCCCCAAATTCTTCGAAACTATGAGGAGGCAATGTTGGGGATGGGGGATGTATTAGAAATCTGGCATTGCTACTGGTGGCTCAAAAATGGGAAATAAAGCAAGGTCTCCACAGAGCATGAGGGGGATTGCCAAGATTTGGCATTTTGTATCATTAGAATGGGTAACATATGCGATCCAGGGGATCATAGAAAATTCAAAGAGGACTGGGGCCTGGTGCTGTGCTTTCTTCAGAATGACTACCGTGAGAACTAGTGCCCACAGAGAATTTGATCGTTGGACCTAGTTTAAAAACTTAATTTGGCAGGAGATGTGTGATATTCTGTTGCTTCGCACTGGCTTGCAGCTGTCATGGGGCGGGGGTGGGGCATTAGTTCTTATGTTTTCTTGTTAAAAATGCCAATGAAATACATTTTCTTTAAGGTGAGATGACACAGACAAAAAGGGTAACAGTTTGTAAAACCATTATTGAAAGTCTTTGGGTTGGTTTAACGCCCATCTTGTCCTATGACTAAGGTGGGGCTTTTCCAATCTAAATTAACAGAGGAAAGTCTATGTCTGTCAGTCAAAATCAAACGTCTGTGTCAAAACCCTATGCTTGCCCTCACATCTAATACTAAACCTAGTGTAGGGATATCAGTAACCAAATAAACAGGGTTCCAATTAAAGTTCTGAGCTTCGTCCAGCTTCTAGTATGCTATTGGCCCCCTTTCCAGGTTCAAGAACGTTCCAACAAAAATGTTCTTGGGGTTCCCTCCCCCAAGTTGGACACAGTTCAAACAAATGTATCCCAGGGTTCCCTTTACCAAGTTTATGATACAGTCACAATACTGTCTCACTGGATTCACCAAGTTCAACAAGAGTTTAGGATTCCCTTCCCCAAACTTAACGTACTTAATCCTTAAAGCTCCAAGTTAAATTGGTTCACCACATTCAAACAGGACTTCCTCTATAAAGCACGATTGGTTCACAATGTCCTATGAGAGCTCAACTCCTTAAAGCACAACGTTCAATTGGGGTTTCATAACTTTTTGTTCAATTCCTTTTAACACTTTCCTTCGAATTGGGGCTTTCTGGTAGAGGTGCAGTTAACAGACCGAACAGCCCACCCATTCTTGTCACTGGTAGGCGATTCACTTTCTTAAATCAACCCTTTCCAATATATTCTATTTCACTGGCATTATCCTCTTTTCCTTAACCCTTGGTCTCACAGCTTTACGTTCTGGGTTTTGCTTCCACTTCATAGCTCCCCCTTCTGCTGTTCACTCATTTATCAAGTTAATTCTTTCTTGTTTCGCAGGCTTTCCAGAATGTACCGCTTGTACGCGACCACTCCGATACAATGTAATTCACTTCAGCTTTCATACGCTTGCACACAAGTGAAAACTCACTGGCTGCGTCGTTGCTTCCCACATCATCTCTGCTCACACAATGTCTTGCAGTTGAGGTCAGGGTCTCACCTCCTGCCTCTCAGACACTCCTGGGTCGGTTTCATACAGATTATACAAATGATTGCGTTATATTACAGATATTGTATATGTGGGTACGAAGGAGCCCCCATGGCTTAGAGATTAACGGAAAAACTGGGTTTTTGTGGGAACTTATGGGGAAAAATAGGGCATGAGTGAAAATAGCATATGAAAGCTGAAGGAAAGGATGGTAAGTCAGTGTTAGGGAAGGGGGATGCCATGTCTCGCTGCCCAGCACCCTCCCTCCCGTGTCCTCCACTAAGGTCGGAATCCAAATGCGATGGTCCTTCCCTGGCCACCTGAGCAGAAGACCCCGGGGGAATGGTTGAGAGAGTGAGTTCTAGTTTCTCACAGTGGTCACAGTTCAACCTAAACCCTTAGTTTTCGGTTAGCTCCTTCAATCACAGAATTTGGCTAGGAGTCACCTGCTGATCTGAAGGTCTCGCCTTAGGGTGACTGGGAACCTATACCTTCTTCCAAAGACCATTTTCTGCTAATAATAGGCCCATTTATAAGTCAGTCCCTGAAGCATTGAAAATATTAACAAATGTCGGCTGACCGTAAACTTTCAAGGCCACATGATTAATAATGCTAGTAACTGTTGTATCACAGTTCAGCATTTAACTGTTTGTGGCCTTGCAATCCTCTTCAGCTACAAAACATTTCTATCCACTATGCAGATGTGCAATTTAAAAAATGTTGACTCCCCTCTGAGGGTAGAATACCAGATTCATCAGAATCCATGTGGTTGCTGGGCGACAAATCTAATGGTTGAAATAAAAAGCTTGAATAAAAAAACCATAGTTTCAGAGAAAAAAACGTTTTCATGCCATTATGTTAAGAAGAACAAAGCAAATATGGATGAGAGTGGATCGGGTGCTACACCTTTACATAATAGGATTATTTTTCTTCTTTTTTTGGATCAAGAGGAATAATAAAATTTGAGCCTTATAGCTAGATGTTGTACAAAAGAAGGGTAATAGAAATTATCCTAGTACATAGATTACAATAGATTTAGACATGAGGATTTTGGCATTGAATCATCTCCGAAAATAGAGTTATTGAGAAAACTATGGGGAATGTGCTCACATTAATGGATAATGACAGCTCTCAATTCAGAAATTTCAATTGCCGATGTATGGGACCTCATGTTTTTCCTTGAGGACATTTAACAACTGAATCTCCAGAATGATGTGATGCATTCCAAATCAATGGCAAAGTAGATTATGTTTTTGGATCAGATGCGTCGATCAATCAGAAATAAAGGAGGCACAAATGACCTGCTCTATTTTTTTTTAAACATGTTTTTATTCGTTTTCACATTCCAAGATAACAGAAACCAATTCAACCCCACCTCCCCCTCCCCAACGGAGGCAAGCTCCATTAGTCCAAATAATATATTCTGAGGTCATTCACATAATGTCCAAAATCCATATTTTATGGGGGCACCATTGAAGCATATAGTCACTTTGAAGATAGTTCAGCACATCTTCCCAGTTAAGTTTAAAGGCTGCTTGATCTCTTTGAGCCATGTGGGTGGTCCATTCTATTGCTATAAAGTTCCACACTTTCTGAAGCCAATCCATGTCCATAGGGCCCTGTTCTAGTTTCCATTTATGGGCCACCACGTGCCACGCAGCTATAAGTAATAACATGAAGCTGTGTTTCTGTCTCTTGGAGAGCAATTGTTGCCTTGCCCCCACAAACCACATAGCCAGACTCCTAGTTACATCAGGCCCTTGTTCGGGAATGTCTTGTCAATTTGTTTCTGCATCTCTTCCCAACACAGCTTAATCCTTGGGCATTCCCACAATTTGTGTCGCAAGGTCCCCTTTGCTCCCAAAACCTCTCCAACACAATGCTGGCACAGTCGGGTACATCTGATGCAATCATTCTGGTGTATAATGCCATTGCAACATTATTTTGTATCACATTTCCCTCGTTTGGATGGAGCGTATAAACTTGGCTATATCCCTCCAAAAGATATTCCCAATCTTCCCTGGCTATGGTGTTATCAAGTGTAGACTACCATTGTTTTATATATTTCCACTGCACTGGTGCTGTACCCGCATTTAGTAATCTATACAAATTCAAGATCACTTTCTTTGAGCCTGTTTAGGTGGTAACATTTTTCAAATGGGGTCAGTTATGTAGCCGCTGCTTTTATCTGGAGGGGTGGACAACAAATGCTGCAGTTGATTATAGCGAAATCTGTCGTCCTCCCCCTGCAACAGGTCTTTTTTTCAATCCTCAAATGTTCTCAAGTTATATCCCTGGAACATATCTTGTGTTTTCACACACCCCGCATCCTTCCATACCTTAAAGGCTCCCGGTTCCACCCTGAGAGGGAAGTTTGGGTTCTGAAATATTGGGAGAAATGGGGAACGGGGGATGTAGAAAGTATGCCTTCTTTAAGTGTTGCGTCCCACACCTCCGTCACAAGCCCCACTATCCTGCTTATCATTTAGTTGGGTGGTCTATGTTCCTGATATAGCCAAAGCAGTCATGAGAGGGATGTAGCTGCAATAGCTCGGTCTTGCTGCACCCATATTTTTCGGCCTTCGCCTGCGAACCATTCCTTTATGGCCCTTAACTGTACAGCTTCATAGTACCTATGAAAATGTGGGAGTCCCATCCCACCCCTATCCCTTGAAGCGGTAAGAGTGGACATTGCTATTCTAGCTGGTTTGTTTTGCCAAATGTATGCAGAGATAATTTTTGTTAATGAGCTGAAGAAACTTTTAGGGATATTGACTGGGAGAGCCTGGAAATGATACAATATTCTAGGAAGGAGTACCATTTTGATAACCATCATTCTCCCTAACCAGGATATTGCAAGAGGGTTCCATCTAAGTCAATCTTTTTTACCCTGGCCAGTAATTGTAGGTTATTTGCCCTATACAGTGTTCTGATGTTTTTGTAAGAACCACTCCCAAATATGTTATGCCTTTCTCCTCCAAGGACAGTTTGGTCGGAATACGTAAGCGTTCCAGTGGCTCCGGGTCTACCGACAGGTTCAGAATTTGATTTTGTCCTTTTTATTTTTAGCCTCGAGACCGCACCAAAATCCTCAAATTCAACCACCAATGCCGGCAACAACATTTCCGGATTAGTGATGGCAATAAGCAGGTCGTCAGCAAATGCCATCGTCTTATGTTCTGCCCTGGCCATTCCTATACCTCTGTCTTCCGCTTGACGAGCCTGGCCAGTTAGGGTTCCAAACATATAGCATATAGCAGAGGGGAAAAGGGGCAACCCTGCTTACTACCTCTTTTTATCGCTATGCTGTTAGAGAGAACCCAGTATCACTATTCTTATCTGCAGGGAGTGATAATTGGCACATACCATTTGTATGAACCCCGGGCCGAACCCCATACCTTCTACAGTTTGACATAAAAAGGCACATTCGACTCTATCAAACGCCTTCTCAGCATCTAATGACACCAAGAGTGCTGGTAATTCTGCAATGGCCGTTTTCTCCAATAGGTGACATACCCGGCAGACGTTGACGTGGGTCTGTCTTTGCGAAATGAACCTTGACTAGTCGGGTCGCATAAGGTTTGGCAGTAGGTTCGACAGCCTATTTGCCAAAATGTTTGTATATATTTTAGCATCAATGTTAATTAGCGCTATAGGCCTATAGGACCAAGGGGGTGATGGATCTTTACCCACTTTTGGAAACACCACTAATTTCACCTCATACATCTTAACCGTGACAATACCCTTCTTTCTGCACAAATTAAACAATTTAGTCAAGCATGGTGCCGAGGCGCCCCAATATCACTTATAAAAGCTTGCAGGGAACCCATTGGCTCCCAGGGCTTTATTTCTTGGTAGGGTTTTTATCGCTTCAATCACCTTATCCTCCTGTATTTCCTCCTCAAGCCTGTCCATCACCTTACGTGTAATACTACTTAAGGGGACTTTGCTCAAATAAGCTTGTCGCTTGCTGTTTCATCAGTCATGTATAAATCTTTATAGTATTCACCAAACACCCCAGGATGCCCTCGTTAGTAGTAACCTAGCCCCCGCAAACTCTTTGTTTCAATATTTTTCGGGACCAAATTTTATCCTTTAACTGCCTAGCTAGCAATTTATCAGTTTTATTAGCTTTCACGGTATAGTGTTTTGTAAATAGCAGAGCCTTTTCGGCATATGTTGTGCGGTATGTTTCCAATTAAGCTGGAGTATGTTTCAGAGCCCTATGCAGGCTCCCCAAGTGGGGCCTCTTTCCATCTCGGCTAGGATCTCCCAAATGTTTGGTTCCAACTCCTCCTCCCAAGTCCACCTTTGTTTGTCTCTTTTTTTCTTTCAACGCAATTAGATGACCTCTAAGGACTGCTTTGAAGGTGTCCCATACTACTCCCGGGGCCATGTCTCGGGAGTCATTCTCTTCAAAATAAACTTTTTTTTTTTTTTACTTCTTATCTGAGCCAGTCAAGCAGTGCGCTAGCTATACTTTCTCATGAAATACATACTCATATGTATTCATTTTGCTCAAATGTTTTAATTGTTGGATTACAAGACTTACCACACATCAAATTCAATTCCATCAATTTATCTCAGAATATCATACTTCATGGATTACTCTCAGGGTACCATATATCCGTAGTTGACTTCTTACAGTGTTTTACCCCGTCCTTTTTTTTAATCAATTATATCTTCATTGATTAGTATTATTTGTTTGATTTCCTTTCAGTGTCTTTGGTTCTAGTGTCACCCTTCAATTTTATCTTCATTGAATGTTGTCATTTACTTTTTTGGTGGTCTTGCAATTGGTTTAGTTTCCTCTTGATGCCTTGAATTCTAGCACCACTGATCAATTGTATTTTCATTGATAAGTTTTCTCTTTAGTTGCTTATCCTTACTACCATCCATCAATTATATTTTCATGCATTGTTTTTTTTTATTTCTCTCAGGTTCTAATATCGCCCATTCATTATATCCACATTGATTTGTTTCTATGGTTGTTTGTCCTCAGTTTCCTCTCGACACCCGTTTCTCCATGGATATGTCTCCATGGTTCCTCAGATAGAAACTGTCAGGGAAAAGTATACATTTTGTCACATTTGGTGTTACCTTGTATGTACTTTAGGGACATATCCGTTACATCTCGTTATACACTGGCAACTGTGTTGCAGGTCATTATACACTTACCCTGTTCAATAGTTTTTATAGATTCTTATGGTTTCCTTCAATCTGCTTTGTACTGTAGCTCTGGTCAATTTATTTCTCCTTATGGTCAGGTAATTTCCTACAAATAAATGTGTGGCCATGAGTTTAAGTATCATTACTTCTTAAGCATTTAACTGCCATTGTTATTAAAAAGGCGGGATTTTGAGGCCAGTTAGTTTCTACAACATAGTAGTCCGTTTTTCATTACTGTTTTTTTTTTGCCAATTTAAAGCTGGTATTGTTTGTTCCAAATTGTTAATGATATTTTCTCTTACTAGTGCCATATGAGTATTCCACTACACAGGCTAGTTATTTTTACTGGTATAAAGCCATTTTATATTTTTCAAAATATGTGCCCCTTTATCAATAAAGTACAGGGCAGGTTCAAACCAAGAAAGAAAAACAATTGGTAGAGAAGGGATTATGGTGCAAAAATCCACTACTCCTTACCTTGATTCATGTGTATTCCAGGATGCAATTGTCCTCAGCGTCCTTCCCGCGCTGGGTCCAACTCACATCTGGTTTCTTTTTATACACGGCGAAAAACGGAGGAAATTACGTCATTGTGCACGTTTGCGCAATCAGGTCATTGTGTTTCTGCATGCAGCAGCCCTTTTTTTATTTTGCCGATCAGGGCTTCACCTTATTATTGATTTCAAATGTCTTGGCACATATTGCAGCCATGTTAAGGTAATACTCCTGAAAAAGTGTGCTCATATTTTCGACAGGATTTGTGATTATCCTCTAAAGCAATATATTGTTCTACAATGATGGACTTCTTATAAGCAAATTGCTTCTGTTTGCAAGATTCATTTGCTATATTAACCATTAATGTTGCTTCTTTTGGGGGCTTTTGGGACTCAGTGGGTAATCTCCATATAGGTTTATTGGGTTTATAGGTCTATGGCTACCTTAATTGCTGATTAGGATATACTTCTGGAAATACAGGAGTATCTTCAGATTCTTTAGATAGATTTGTTAGTGGGATGCACTAACTGCAGTGCGACAGCTGTAAGGGAAAAACATTAGTTATATATAAAGATGTAGAGTTTCAAGCAGACATGCATCACATTGTTTTACAAAAACTTTCCTAAGTACCTAAATAAGTACCTAAGTCAACAATCAATTTGCAGATTACAACAGTGTTTTAAATAGAGGTTATATCAGTACTGCTTATTCTAAAGCCAATACGCCATTTCATGTTCCGAATTGAGGCCAGATGTACAAGCGTCCATATTAGTGCATATTTCTTTTGATCAACAATTGAATTTAAATCATTATACCACACTACTTGGAAAAACCCTCTAATATCATTATACCACATATCTTAGAACTACTCTTATGTTTGACTGAAATACAAATTTTATTAAATGTAGAAAATCCATATTTGAATAAAAATCTATACAAAAATATTACTAAACACATTCATAAAAAACACGACAGAGTTGGTGACGGGGTCAATTTTGATAAATCAAGACATTTACAACAAGATTGTAGATGTTTAGCAAAAGACTCTTGTTGTTCTCTAGTCTTTGAGTTGTGGACATGTTTCGGTCTTTAGGTAATATTAGACACTATCACTAGTACCCGTTTGTCCTGTTGTGAAAACGATGGTCAGACACATTTCTTCAGTGTAGTACTAATACTTTCATGTACCCCATTACTGTTTTGCAATATATCCCTGGTCTTTAGAAAGAAATCTGTACATTCAATGCCCTTAGTATGTTTAATGCTCGTATAGTGAGAAAATACATCTAAAGAGGTAACAAAAATTGAGTTTTCTTTCCATGGAATTTCCCCAAGTTGTTGAATTACATTTCTTGTGTGTGATGAATTGCTGTCTGGGGATACTGCTAGGAAGTGTACCCAAAGAGAGTGCTGTTGAAATCTACAGACAAGTTAGTCAGGACATGAAAGGCTGACATTGGCTGACATGGGAGGAGGGCGGAGCTTATCACTACCTTGGAGATACTTCCTCTTTATGGTCTCACCTACACTCGGGGTTGGTATCCTGTTTTTGTTGTTGCTAGGATACAGCACAGAGGGAAGATGAGGAAGACAGCCGTTACGAGTGGGCGTACTAGACTGAAGCCCATTGTAGCAGTGATTACATTAGTAAAAAGTTGCGCCATTGCACTATGTGAGATAACAGTTCAAAGCCGTAAGAAGATGAGGAAGTTTATTTGTTTGTTCGATTTTTGGGGAGAGAAGAATCGCACCGAGTCAGGGTGGAGCTGATAGAGCAGTGCAAAGTCTATCCCGAACCTGTCAGCTGTTCGTTCAAGAGAGGGACGTATTAACGCTTCTTCCAGCTGAGGGAAAGAGAAGCGTCGAGAGGTCTCCGACGCGCGGAGGCTCGTCAACATGCAGGAATCGCATTAGCTGACTGAGAGAAGGAGGAGCCAAGTGTTGAGCCTCTGAAAGACTGGAGGTTGGGCATATCAGCGGTAACCAACTACGTACGCTGACAGCCCCGCCTCAGCTGCTTGTCACACAGCCATGAGCGCCCAAGAGAAACAAGAGGGGAGGAGCGAGTAGAAGAATAGAAAGGTAAAGAATTCTGTGTGGAGAGAAAATGATGTTGCGGATGTATGTAGGAACTTTGTAGAACCAGCAACCAAGATTGCCCAGCAGCTAAATCCGTTGCCTAGTAAAAATCCCATAGTGGGCAGAAGCAACGAAAACACATTGAACACACGTTCTATTAGAGACTGGGTTTTGCCAAGATAAAGGGAAAGGACAACAAACGATCGACCAGTCGGCCACTCAGTGTTTGTAAGGCCAGTTATTCTGTTTAACCGTCTATATTAACACAAGAGGCCCCACGGAAGAAGAGGGGACTTTACAAATCACACAAGCTGGATACCTAACGAGGCCTGTGAGGCGACCTATACAGTGGAAGGGAAAAAGACCTCAGATGAAGCACTAAGCTCTTATACATTTGAAATACCTTCCCATGGGACTACTACCATAAAAACCTTACAGACCCTGAAGAGATCTTCACTTCAAATATCCTTTTCTCTGCAAAAATTAAAGATAGTCTTTAAAAATAAAGTTATCTTCTTCCAAGATTCCTTTGTGTGAACTCTTATTCCCACAAGAGGTGACATTTTGGTGGCAGCGGTGGGATAGGAGCAAACACCATTGAGGACTTAATTAAAACATTGAGTGAAGGGCAACACCTTCTGCAACAAGCCTTACAACTACAAAGCCAACAGGCTCAAGCGGATCGGCAGACTTTCCAACAGGCCCTGCAAGTACAACAAGCCCAACTGTTAGAAGCTACCAATTTACAGAACCACCAACAGGCATCAACCTCTGTGCTGCAGAAATATGCTTCAGGGGAGGACCCTGCTTTTTTTCAGCGAGTTGCTAGGAATGCTCAATGGCCTCCAGAAAGGTGGTGCCACTACATCGCCCCTTTGATGACGGGGGAGATGCAGAGCCCCTATCAAGCCGCTAACCCTACCGGGGAGACGAGTTACAGTGATATGAAGAGGGTTGTGCTCGAAAGACTGGGGCACAATGAAGAAGCATATAGGCTAAAGTTCAGGGAAATCAAACTACACTCTGATGAAACACCACGTCAACATTACTATCGTGTAAAGGAAATGGATGATAAGTGGCTTCAAACTGTTACAGCCTGTACGCAGGAGATGGTGGAGAAGATTATACTGTAACAATTCTTAGAATCACTTCCCTTACCCATCCAACGCTGGGTTAGGCAACATCACCAACCCACATTGATGGAAGCAGTTAGTATAGCCTCCGCATATCAGAAAGCTGGGCAAAGTCGTTTGTTAAGCTACACTGCTATACCAAGAACTGCCACTGGTTCATCTTCAAGCACAGGAAGACCCATAAACAACCCAAGGTGGCCAAACTTCATAATGGAAAATCGACAGGGAAAATACCAGAGTACGACCCAGTAGTGAAGGCCCAGCTACCACTAGACCACCAGCAATGTCCATGAGAGGGCCACAATGTTTTGAATATGGTGAATGTGGACACCTGGCAAGGTTATGTCCTAAGAAGAGCAAGCCTGAACCCATGGGCGTAGGAACATTTGAAGTTGTCTTTTAGAAATTAAGCTAAACCCTTTGTTAGGGGTTGCAGATGAATATCGATGTACTGCGAGATCCTTTCAGTTAGGGGTTCCTATGTCACGGATGGCACTCTGTTAAGAGTGGCACAGGAAGGGTTAGGGTGGTTGTGCCGAAGTAAGGTGGACAGATAAGTACACACACAGCTGAAAGTAAGAGAACGAAGAGTAGGCAAGTGTAGCAAGGAAATAAGGTACAACAGAATGGATTGCCTCTTGGGGTGTATGCAGATATAGGAAAAGAGTATTCCACGGACCTTAGGAAAACTCTAGCCTTCTGCACAGTTTGCTATAACAGAGGCCCACGCTGTTTTCTCATGGCTTGGAACAACAGCTATGGGTGTCTAACGCAGAAACGAGACAAGGGAAGGGGCAGAGGTTGGCTGACGGAAACCAACAGACAAGCTCTGTACAAAGGGGTCTACAAACAATACAAGAGAAGACACTAACAGATAAATCCAGGAATAAGGAAGTAGATAAGCAAACTAGCAGAAGGAAATGAAGGGAAAGCTGTATAACAGGATTGGATAGGGATAAATAACAGAGGGTTGAAAACAAGTAAGAAAGCAAGGGAGTAGCAGTCGGGAAACAGGGAGACTGCAATAACTGAAAGTAAATAACGTAGGTAAACTGTTGTGGATAGCAAAGGACAGGTGGGTACAAGGTTGAGAGCTCAGAGGAGCAGGAAAGCAATGAGCAAGCCCAAAGGAGCAGGGCAGTAATGAAGGAAGCCCAGAGGGAACGTTCTTAGGGCAGCGGAGTGAAGCAGGCTGCACGGCAAGGAGCCCAGAAGGACCAGGCGGCAAGGAGTGAGTCCAGGGGAGCAGGGCCGCCGACTGTAGAAGGCTGCTGAGGACTGTAGAAGGCTGCTAGACTGGAAGGCCAGCGGACAAAGACTGTAGGTTGAAGACAGCGGAGCGTGATCGGCTGCAAGGCAGGAGCCTGGAAGGCAAGGGCGGAAGGTAGCAGCTGAGCGTGATCGGCTGCAAGGCTGGAGCCTGGAAGGCAAGGACGGAAGGTAGCAGCTGAGCATGATTGGCTGCAAGACAGGAGCCCGGAAGACAAGGGCGGAAGGTAGCAGCTGAGCGTGATTGGCTGCAAGGCAGGAGCCCGGAAGGGCCAAGGCGGAGGCTGAAAAGCAGCAGAGCGTGATCAGTTGCAATGCAGAGAGCCCGGCAGGGAACTGGAATCAAAGCAGGAGTAAGGAGGAACCGCATACAAAGATCCGTAGCTCGAAGCAAGAAGGTGCTGGAAGGACTCTTAATGCAAGAGACTGAACCCCTGCAGGCAGCAGCTTTTATACCGCCCTGCCCAGCACAGAGGCAGGCTAATTGGTCGCACCTGGATCAGCACACCTGCATACAGATCAGCACACCTGCATACAATCTGCCTCCTCCCTCTCTGATCCTGAGCTGGTGGAAGCAGAGCTGATCCCTAGGGCTTCTGGGGATTGTAGTTCCGATGATGACTAATAGGAATAGCCAGGAATAGATAGTTATAGCCAAGTGCATTGTGGTAAGTGTAGTTTATTGGGAAACATAGAAAAGCACCAAAGTCTCGCAAATGGGAAATAAGGTCCAAGAAGTGAATAGCGGTTGATCCAAGAGTTTTCCGTAGATAAAAGAATAACAATTAGTCCATATTGATCGCCAATGTAAGCGCCCATGGCGCAGGCATGACATCCTATCCCATTTATTATTGGTCTGCATTTTGGAAACAAATCATACTCTTTATGGACTTTAGGAAGAAAGTATATTATAGACATTATTGGTGTTATTGAACCCATGTAAGTTGCTTTTTCATTCCGCAAGCACTCATCTAGCCATACTTGGCTCATCTTTTCCAGTTTGTCTGTAGATCCAATGGTGTTTTTTTCCCCAAAGTTTGATACCAATCTTTATGGCTTAGGTGTTTTAACCCTTTGTTCACATAGTCTGACCTGTTCATGAGGACTATGTTCCCTCCTTCGTCTGCCATCTTTGTGACGATGCTGTTATTGCTTGCTAACGCATCCAGGGCTTTTTTCTCCTTCAATGTTCAGTTATGGTGAGTTTTCACTTTTCTATTTGTCAGGTAGTTGTGTCTTAGATCTTCACTCACAGCTTTATGAAAAATATCCACTGCGTTATTTTCTGCCAAAGCTGGCATGAAACTTTATTTCCGTTTCAAAGTTGTCTCATCAGAGTGATAAATATCTATTTGTTGCTCTTCTGTGAAATAGTCTACTGTGAAGATTCTGTCTTCCTCATTAATATTCAGCAAGTCAATTGTTTTCTCTACTAGGTCCACTGTCAAGTTTGATATGGTTTGTGTTATTTATGGTTCCTTTCTTTTGAATTGGGTTTCGTCAAAATATTTTTTTAATTTCAATTTTAAGCAGATTTTGTATAAATCCACATGTGTTTGGAAATAGAGTTGTTAGTCGGAATAAATGATGATCCTTTATTAAGTGCTGAGACCAGATTTGTGTCAATTTGGAGGCCACAGAGATTGAGGACCAGATTCACCTGTTCGTTTTTCTCTGCGATCTTGTTTGCATTCCTCTTGCATTTTCTTTTGTTTGCATGAGCCTCACCTCATCCCCCCCTCTTTGTTTTGGTGAAGTATTTATATTTGTAGGGTTTTTGTTCCTGTGTCCGCTGTATTTCTCCTCTGTTGTAGGTTGTGTCTTGTGTATTTGCGCCTCCGGAACGCCTCTAAAAAAAGAGCATTCATGAGTTGTGGCAGACAAGCTAGGGGTTTACTAATGGTGATGCTAATAATGTTGCCGATTCGTCTCCATGGCCCTTGTCGCTTTCGCCGTTTGTTTCTGAATCTGAAGTTTCCGTTGTTGTTCCCGTATTTGTTGCTTTCTGAGTTTTGGGTTTATATTTCCAATTGCTCTTGGTATTATATTTTATGTGAAATGTGTAAACTCTTCCATTTTTATAGTCCATTTCATCGCGTATGAATGTTCTTTGTTTTCTTGTTTTTAGTTCTTTAGTATAGTTTGTGATGTACTCATCAAGCATTTGATAGTTTTTAAAGGTGAACCCGGGTAGTTTAGTTTTTCAGTTTTTTTCTTTTAGTTGTTCCATTTCTTTAAGAATCGTCTCATGTGCCATTGCTGCCTGGTTGATGATTCTTATCCTGTTCAATGTTTTAGTTAGGTGTTCTTCCCACTCAATAAATGCCTCGATATCCTCTTTTTCAAAAGATGGGAAGATACAAATTCTTAAACCACAAGGTATACTCCCTACCTCTAGGTACATTTTCATTGTTTTTGCTTCCCACCACTTGGAAAGTTCCCTCTTGGAGGCTGATTCCAACTGCTCAAAGAGATTTCTAAGTGATTTGGAGGATTGTGGGGACATTGAGTCATCTTGTACTTGTCTATGTCTCACAAAGCGTTCTTCAACCTTTGAATCCAGTTTGTCAAATTCTTCTGCCATAATTTGGAAATTATTCCTTCTACTTATTAGTAGTGCTCTGTGTTTCAATAATGGATTCTGCCCGAAACCACCTCAAATTCGTTTTATGAACCTCTTCAAAATAAGTATCTATTTTGTCCTGAATCAAGATAGCCAACCTGGGATCCTTTATTAGAACTGGTGGGAATTGCCATTTCCATACTGCCACGGGGCTCCTATCACCTCCATCTGCATTATCAACGGGGCATGGACCAACAGGGAAATAGCTCCTGTTTATATGTTCTTCACCATTCCCATTATACGAGTTGAGGCCTACATGTAGTCGATCCAAGACATTGACAAGTGCACATGAGAACAGTACATAAAGCCTTTGGTCTGTCCCTTGAACACTCGCCAATCATGGAGCGCCAATGTGGACACTTTTTGTTTAAGCAATTTAGATGGCGCCAGTACTTGAGTTGTCCGTGATCTTCTTTCTATTAGGGGGGCACAAGCCATATTAAAATTGCCTATCAAAGTGTCCCCCTTGGCAAATTATTCGAGTTGAGAAAGTACAGCCCTCAGAAAACCATCTTGACCCTTATTCAGGGCATATAGCGTAGCTAATGTATACTTTTAGGAACCCAATATAACATTTAGGAAGAGTGAATGTCCTGCTCTACTCTCCAGTGGTTTCACCGTTAGTTTACCATTAATGGCGATAAGAACCCCAGCTCTTTTGTCAGTCGCATTAACTTTGAATAGATGTGGGTAGCCCCTTATCCTAAGTTTCCCCTTGTCATGTTTCCTTTTTTTGGATATCTGGTAGCACCCCTTTCAAGAGCCCTTCTATTTTCTTTTTTAATTGGGGAGTTCATCCCACTGATATTGTGGGATAATATCTTAATATTCCTCATCGTACCACCAAGATCTTTTTTGTACGATCAACCCCTCTGTCCCCCTCCCCTGTTGACGAGCATATTTGCTTTTCCTCATGGTAAGTGAATATCTTTGCCTCTCAAGCTTCCAGCCCCCAACAAAACTAACCACAGCTTCCACCCACCACCCTCCTCCCCTTCTTCTCCAACTTCCCCATTGACCCTGGGGAGGGCCAAAGTTCCTATAGTCACCTGGGCAAAGTGTCCAGTGCCTTTGGCCCCCTTCCCAACGCTGATGTACCCAGTGGGAGTCCTAAACCCCACTGTAGATTCCAACGACCGACCACCACTTGTGGTCCCCTTAGGCCACCATCTTACTTGAGTAGCGTATCCACTTCAGGTCCCTCTTGCAGAACATTTTCACCTGGATTCAGTTCCGTTCCTTGATGACCGTGGGCCCCATCACATTCCACATAGATTTATAGTACGTGGGTCCAAGTTAAATCATTTCTTTTAGTCTGTTCGATGTCGCCTTCCATTCACATGATTTCCATTTTTTTCCTTTGCAGCCATTCTGCCTTGCTAATGGTGCTAGAAGACCTGCATTCTTCGGCATGAATCTGTAGGATATGCATTACTCCTTTGCAAGTGGTGATTCGATGCCGCTGATACTCCGTTAAAGATACTCCGTTAAATAGCAAACCGAATGGGAATATCCATTTATATATCTCACTTGCTTTTGTGAGAGAAACCGTACTACTGGGCCCATTGCTCTTCTCTTTTGTAAAGTTAACTAAGCTAGGTCCTGATCTAATTGTACCTCCACTCTGTTGACAATAGAATCTGATGTCCTTGCTGCTCTCAGTATCGCTTCCTTTTGGGAGTAAGAGGTCAGTGCTGCCAGGACATCTCTTGGGCGCATACCTGGTTCTAACCGGTGTGAGCCTACCCTATGGATACGATCCATGTTGAATATTTCCTCTTTCTCCCCCGAGGGTAGGTCTGAAAATAGTTGTTGTGCTGTGTCTTTGAGATTTTTGTCTTCCACTGATTCAGTTAGGTTTTGATCTGTATGTTGGACCTGCGAGAGCATTTCTCCAAATCTTCGCATTGGATCTCCAGATTATGTCATAATCTCGATAGCTGTTCTAGCACCTCGTTCTTTGTTGTATCTTCGACATGTCAGTTTG
This sequence comes from Ambystoma mexicanum, assembly GCF_040938575.1. Taxonomy (NCBI): domain Eukaryota; kingdom Metazoa; phylum Chordata; class Amphibia; order Caudata; family Ambystomatidae; genus Ambystoma; species Ambystoma mexicanum. The sequence goes on along the minus strand of NC_090926.1, from coordinate 691,739,364 downwards.
GTTTTCAACAGGGAGAATTGCGTCCGGAACATCACCATGAATTGGTCCTGGAATACTTTAAAGCAATTTTGAAAGTCCCCTTTTTGCATTACCATGTTTGACGTTTCCCCACTGACTTGAGAGTTTTGTCGGGGTCTCCCGTCTCTTCAGAGGGGTGTCCAGGTGTTCCTGGAGACCACATTTTCTGGATGCTGCCGTCCATAGTTCTTTTCAAGGATCTCTGACCCCTATTGGTGTCTTCCCCTTGCTTTTGCACATGATGATAATATTTCCTATATCCAGCGCCTCACCTTTAGATTCCTCCTCTATAATTATAATTTTTTTTTTAAACTCTTTTTTTATTGACTTGACAGCTCAACAAAAAACCAGAGGATGCCACAAGGCACCAGCGCAATTTGAAAACAGTACGAGCAATAAACAATACGCATTGCGTGAATATAGCATATCAATAACCAGCAATATACATTAATATTAATTAGTATTAATAACATGCCCCGGAACAGAATGCTACCTAGGGGGAACCACCAGGGGAGGTAGAGGAGGAGGTGGAGGGTGAAGTCATGGCAGAAATATAGTCGTGGAATCTCGGCCAGATATCCCTCGGCCTGGAGTGGGGATGCTGCATAGCACTCCAGGACTGTTCAGTATCGTGAGCCCATGTGACCGATCTGAGCCATTGGGTATAGGTGGGCGCTCTAGGGCGGAGCCAACAGAGTAATATACAGCGGACTGCCAGTAGCATGCAGAGGCCTGCCAATTTCCTGACATCACGGGGCAACTGTGGGAGGTCATGGTATAGGCAGTGCAGTGGGGTGGGGGTTATTGGGTGTTCTAGAATGTCAGATAATGTAGAGCAAATGTCTAGCCAAAATTGGGACAAATGGGGGCATATCCACAAAATGTGCATATAAGAGGCCTGATCTGCGCCGCACCTAGGACAAGTGGGGGGGGGGGTTGGCAGGAAACATACGGTGGAGTCTCATGGGCGTATGATGGTACCTGTGTAGGACTTTAAACTGAATGAGTTTAAATTTAGTGTTGTAGGAAACCTTGTGGGTCCGAGCGCACATCCGTGCCCACTTCTCGTCAGTGATCTCGGTACCAAGGTCCTCCCCCCATCTGCGTCTCAGCTCGGTAAAGTGGGGGGCCGCTCTGGTCTGCAATACGGAGTAGAGCCTCGACACTTTACCTCTGAAGGAGAGATAGGAGCAGAGCTCCTCAACTATAGGTTCATCAGTGGGCAAGGCGGGGAAGTCTGGATAAGTGGACTTGAGATGTGCTCGAAGCGAAGAATACTGTAGCCACACCGAGTGTCGGTGCCTGAGTAGGGGGGGGGGGGTGGTCAGACCATTCCATGAAGTTCCCCTGTTCAAAGACATCGCGTAAAGTCAGGAAGCCAGCAGAGGCCCAGCGGGCGACCACCGAGAGTGGGATGTGTGGAACATCAGGAAGGAAGTTCCACAAAGGCAGATCCCCATGGAACGGGCGATGTGTGCCGACCATGGACCAGAGTTTAGTCAGCGCCAGGGCCACCGGATTCGCTGAGTTTAACGCAGGGGGGATTGGCTGGAGGACCAGGGACCCGATCACTCGGTCACAGACAGCTAGCTTCTCAAGGCGAACATGGGGGTGGGGGTGATCAGTGGTGTTGAACCAGAATGCAGCGAACTGCGATTGGGCCACCACCCAGTATCTGACAAAATCGGGTGCGCTAAAGCCGCCCAACGCCTTAGGGGCAGATAGTGTAGTCAATTTGAGCCGGACGGCCCCAGAGTGCCAGAGGAAGGTGTTACATATGGTGCGTAGTGTTTGGAAAAAGGTATCCCCAGGCCAAAGGGGCAGGTTGGTGAAACGATACAGTAATTGAGGTAATACAATCATTTTGAGTATGCCTATTCTGCTTGCTAGCGAGAGGGGGAGCTTAGTCCAGCTTGAGGTTTTAGTCACGAGGGTAGTTAAGAAGGTATGATAATTGTCGTCACGTAGCTGTGACGTGTGCCGGGAGACCACCACCCCTAGGTAGGTGAAGCTAGAGGAAGCCCAGGTGAACCCATGTAGATCCGGAGGGGGTTGTGTCGAATCCGTGAGTGGAGTAAATGTAGACTTGGAGAAATTGACCGTCAAACCGGATATGTCCCCAAATCTAGCCACGTCTGTCAGTATAGGTAAGAGATTAACTTCAGGGGATCGAACAAACAGCAGGGTATCGTCAGCATAAAGGGAGATTATGTCAGTCTGGCCAGATGTGCGCAGCCCTCTGTGCGAGTGTGACTGCCGAATCATGTCAGCGAAGGGTTCCATGGCAATAGCAAAAATGAGTGGGGAAAAGGGTCATCCCTGGCGTGTTCCTCTATATATCTGAAAGGGGGAAGAGCATCTGTCTTCGGTACGAATCTTGGCCGACGGGGCGGTGTAAAGGAGCTTTATCCAGGAGCGGAAGTTGGGGCCGAATTTACATTTCTCGAGGACGCACCACAGGTATTTCCAAGAGACTGAATCAAATGCCTTTTGCATGTCTAATGTGGCCGCCACTGCGTGTGTGGCCGGGTCGATTCTGTTGAGTACATTAAAGAGTCGCCGTAAATTTAAGGAGGGCGATCTGCCAGGGACAAAGCCAGCTTGGTCTGGATGAACAATGTGGGACATATACGGTCCCAAGCGGTTGGCAAGTAGTTTGGCAAATATTTTAATATCGCTATTAATCAACGAGAGGGGTCAGTAGGAGCTACACTGCGTAGGGGCTTTACCAGGTTTGAGGAGCACCGTAATCTATGCCTCACGGAGAGATGGTGGAAGTATGCCCATGTCGCATGACTCCTCCCACAAGGCCAGCAGGTGCGGCGCTAGTTGGGCTTTGTATAGTTTATAGAAATCCAATGTAGATTGGGGTCCTCCGTGCAGTCCTTCATCCACCAGAGGGAAATGACCAGAAAGAAACATCTACAAATTGTCTGAGGTTCTAGCGCAATAATTTTCATTAAGAAGCCTTGCGAGGCACAAAGTGAAATGATGCATTTTTCTGTAGAACAGATACCACCATGTTAGCAGTGCTTTACATGACCCAACGGTGGGACAACCCTTACCAATTTAGACAAGGGTTTACAACATATCCTAAATCACCACATTTCATTACATGCGTAACATATTTACACACCATTTTTGCAGATGGGAATTCTTAACGCAAGGATTTCATTGGTGGTTAACAGAAATGTTTTTATTTCCCTTCAGACTCCAGGACCGCCATTCGATAGATCGCTCTGCATCCCCCAAATGCCAATAATTTTTCTGTGGAATGGAACAATAAAACAAGTGTAGGTCTTTCCTCCAATGAATAGACAAACAACCTTTTTCAATCAATCTAATGATAACCTTATAGCTGGCTCAGCCTTGGTATCCAGCAAGTCCCAGGGTCGACTAAACTGCCGAAATAAAAATTGTTCAGACAAATGTTAGCCATTCACTTTAGCTTCTGTAGTGAATTGAGCTGCAATAAAACTTCCCGCTCACTGTACGAAAAGAAAGAAAAAAAGAAACTTTGAAAACAGTGTGAAAATGCATTAAAAAGTAGGGGGCGTGGCCTGGTGCGCTGCGCGTTAAATGGCTACTTGAGTGCCTCCTGCCCGAGCGGGGAGGGATATGCCCGAAATAAGCTTTGGTTAGCCACATCTTGTAGTCTAAAATGCAGCAGAAGCCTGGTACCACCTGCAGAGACCCCTACCTTGTCCAAATTCCTGCCTGCAGGGTTGCGGCTTTGAGATGACCTAGGCCCAGATGCGGCCTTACCCCTGCATTGCGGTGTCTCCCAAGCATTTAGCACCATTTGGTGGGTGATCCGCCTTGGTGGAGAAGGGCGCATTGCTCCCCACGTCCTATGGAACCCCAGCTCACCTGGCTGCCCCTCCGCTGCGGACCCCAGTCTGCGCGGCTCTCCCTCCCTGGAAGTGGGGCTGCAGTGCTGGTGACTGGATGTCAACTACTGCTGGTCTCTCCGCCCTTTGGCCTATGGAGCCATATTGCTCGGAGCTGTGGCCTTCATGTCAGTTACAGTGCTCTGGCAAGTGCTGCTTCTTCTCCTGCCCTTCTGCAGTGCTGATCCCCAGTCTCCTTCATCTGCTCCAGCCTATTGTGAGCCTGCACCGGGGGTTGTGCTCCCCCATCGGTCTCTTTCGGTGCCCACGCTGGGGGGCCTCTGCGGCCTTCAATGGAGCCTTCAAGTACCCACTTGCACTGAGGGGCGCCTACTAACAAGCGCAGTCTGCACATGCCAGCCTGTTAGAGCGCTCTATGTCTGCTGCTTACTTACAGGTTGGACCCTGCAACCTCTGGTTGGGGGGCCCACCTTGCACTGCGAGGCCTGCCGTTACTTGCACCATAAGAGTACTCCGACCGGCAACCTGTGGTTTGGCATCTGAAGCCCATCGAGCTGCTGGCGCACCGGCTTCTGGGTGCCCCCGCCTAGCCTAATACATCTCTTGGCAGACCCAGTGATCCTAGTTTCTCACCTTTGAGGCTGCCACTGAACTCCTGACCAGCATACTGGCAAGGTGCACCGCGGCCTGGCGCTTCTGATTTCCTGCTAAAATCTGTGAAATCCAAAAGTCAACGGACATTTTCAGATCCAGGACCAAAGTAGGAAGGAGCTCACCACAGTGGTCCATGTGCATGGCGATGGCGCATCGGGTTCCACCTCTCACATGGTCACTAAGGAAGATTTACTGCAATATCTCACTGAAATTTCGGAAAGACATAAGACAGTTTGGCGGAGATGGCAGGGAAGGTTGCTGCTATTGATAAGCGCTTAGCTGAAGTGGAACGTAGGGTCGAGGTGGTTCAAACCACTCTGTGCGACGATCGTATGCGACGAGCAAATGGGCCAAGCCCATAAAATCCCTTGACGACAGAGTGGCTTTTCTTGGGGATAAGTATGAAGACTCTGAGAACCGATCTCGTCGCAACAATATCCGGATCAGAGGAGTTCCAACAGACATCTTGGACCGTGACCTTGACACCTACATCTCTGACCTTTTTGGACCCTTCAGCGGATGACCCTACCGAGCTAGATCGGACGCATCGAGTCTGCTTGACGGGTCCCGAACGGCATGGGTACACTCTGGATGTTTGTTTATTTTGGCATTTGTAGAGCGTGCTAAGCCCTTGGGCATCAAGGCGCTTGTTCTCACGCGGGTCCATTTCTATAAACTGATTGTAAAAAATCCTGGCCCGGGCCTGACAACTTGAGATCTGCTTTCGAGGCTCCACCCTGGCCCTCTATCGGGATCTAGCAGGAGTGGCCTTATATAAGCATAAATTGCTTCAAGCCGGCTTACAGAATGGCTCAGCAAAAAATATATTCAATACAGATCGGGGATTCCTATGGCTCTCCATTTTACTAACCAGAACCAGTAGTGGTCGATCTCCACAATGAAAGTCGCTGAACAGCTGTTGTCCCCTGACCCAGCTGGGTCGTCTGCAGTTGGTTTTGTTGCTGGAACTGCCAGCCTGGTGCCAGGGTGGGCTCCTGGACCAGGGTCAGGAAGGCCCAGAGGAAGAAGAACGGGTCGATCCCTCCTGGATTATCCCTACTGATGCGGCGAAATGGTGTCTAATTTCTCGGATTGCTCTCGACACCTGGCAGTACCTCATTCTGAAGGTCCTGCTGGCTTAGTGGGTTGCAGAACACTTAGCTCTTCAGTTTGGAGGCATCTGTGGTTTTGACTTTGTTTGACTGAGGGCTCCTCCCCGCCGCAGGTTGACCTTTACTGTAAAACATGATTTGTTGGAGATATTCTCCATTGCTGGGAGGTCCCTGGGGGGTGTTCGGAGAAAGTTTTTTGGGGGAAATAAAAATTGGGAAGGATTGCAGACAGTGCCTATCTTAGTTCACTTTGGGGCAGGTATGACCAACTGGTTTCAAGGCACTGCATCACATCCCTAATGGCTAGCTTTTCCCACACTTCACAGGATCATACACTGTCCATGCTTATGTGGAATGTCCAGGGCTACAATTCACCAATCAAATGCAAGTCCATCATGGCAAGGCCTATCGACCTCTCCCCATCGGTGGTCTTTTTACAAGAGACTCACCTTTTTAGGGCTGATGAAAAAAGGTTTGGACACTCACATTTTTTGACACTAGTGGTTCTAAGAGGAGAGGTGTAGCTATTCTGTTAGTAAATCCACTCCCTTCTTTAAGTCTGGAGTCCTGCACGATTCCAACGGCAGATACTTGGGGGTCATGGCAGCCTACGAATCTAGACAACTGTCAAGAACATTTTTTAACAAGAAGTTAGAACTGCAAAATTCCTCTGGATATAGTAGAGGGAAATTCAGGTAAAGTTAGTGAGTCACCAGGTTGTTACGCTAACCTGGTCTCTGTGGGGACGTTGGGGCACGGTTGGAGCCCTCCCTCGACTTGGCTCCCCTGGATCGCCTCTCTCTCCCTGTTGCTGCAAAGCCTGCTGTTCTGGATGCTGGTATTGCCCCTGAGAGAAGATGAGAGGCAATGAGAATGGCGTGGTGGTGTCGCGACTTTCCTCGACCCTCTCGTGCCAAAGTGAAGTGCGCAAGCGTTTTCCCATGCAAGCTCACCTGTTGTGTTGTAATGTTGAGCTATCCGTCCTGCTTCTTATAGCAGGGGCACAGAGTGGACCTAGTTGCTTCACTGGTCCTTGGAAGGGTTGATCCAGACCGGCTGCGACCAATCCACTTAGAAGGTAAGTCTTTTGGTTATGATTATAGTTCGTTTATTATAATGTCTTTGTCTTGATCATCAAGAGTAATTCTTGCAATGTCTTATCTCTTCCCAATAGGTGTGAAAATGCAGATAGAGTTGTGGAGCGAATCCGGGGATTCCCCCCCCCCCCCCCCCGAGGATGATGGCGCTCCCAAATTAGCTGGTAAGTTGCCCTTTACGATGGAACTCGTGTCTCATGTACGGCGCGGCCAAGCGTTCGTTATCTACATGATTTCTAACCTGTTGTGTTCTTTCTCCCTTGCAGGAGGAGGCCGGCGGTGTAGAGCAAAGTTTTGATGTTCGACGCAGCTCCGCGGTTGCAGGATGAAGGTACCGCGAAGGAGAAAAAAAGAAGCGGAGCTCCGGCTCCGAGTAGCTGGACACCCGAATCAGGTGCGAAGAAGGCTCCGACTCCGATAGTGATGGGATGCAGGTAAGAGGCACCCAGAGCGATGGAGTGGCTGGAAGCAGGTAGGGTACGCCTTCAGCAGTGGAGTAGCTGGGTTCAGGTGGATGCACAGGTTAAGGACAGCAGTAAGCGTTACGCTGCAGAAAGAAGACTAACATGAAGCAAAGGCACGTGGATGGGTTGGCCTTATATAGGCTGGCCCTAGCCCCTCCCTTTAGCCCTGCCTAGGGCCTCCACCTTGCCCCTCCCAGGGACTCCTGCACGTGCCTTCCAGTCATGTTCTATGGCCACGCCCGGCCCTGCAGCATGTGCCTTAGGCACAGTGTGTGCAAGGCACACTTTAATGAGCCTGGCGCCTCAGGCGCCATTGACTGGGTCCATTTGGACCCTGGGGGCGAGGAATGACTAGACCCTTGTCCAGTGGCCATGACAGCACTCCCCCGCAAGGCCCCTCTCAGGGGCGTTCCTCTCCCCGGTCCAGGTTTGGTGGGATTATGGTGAAACCGCCCGATTAGTCGAGGTGCATGGACAAATTCCACAGGTTCCCAGGTGCGATCTTGAGGTCCATAACCTTCCCAATCGATTAAGTAGTACAGTTTTGATCGTACTATTTTAGAATCTAGGATGTCTTTAACCTCGTACTCAAGTTCTCACCCGATAATTTCAGGTTCTGGTGGTTTTTTGATCCTAGTCTCAGGCTTCAAGAGGGAAACGTGAAACACTGGATGAATTGGAATATTGGCGGGTAGATCTAGTTTTACTGCGGCTGGGTTGATGATGGCCTTGATGGGATAAGGTCCAAGATATCTGGAACGGAAGACCCAAGGTCGTTTTAATGGTATATTTCTGGCAGCCAACCATACATTATCCCCAATTTGATCATGTGGAGCTTTCCTTCTATGCCTGTCAGCAAACTTCTTTTGTTGTTCCTTAGCTTCAGTTAAATTCTTGGTTGCTTTCTTAAGGGTTTGAGTAATAGTCTTATGTAGAGAGGTGATTGCTGGCATTTGTAGCTCGTCAAAGGAGGACGTCGGAGGATGCCGACCATTCATGATATAGAATGGGGTTTGTCCAGTGCTAGTGTGGATAGAGTTATTGTATGCAAATTCAGTTAACCAAAGAACGTCCTTCCAGGATCCTTCTGTCTGCTGCAGCATGCACCTCAGGTATTTGGACCCTGGGGGTGAGGAAGGACTGGGCCCTTGTCCAGTGGCCATGACACAGGTAATGAAGTAATGGGGAAAAGGTATTTAGGATGTATAAGCCAACCAGTTATTCTCTCTCGTCCCATGCAGATATCCTCGTGAGTCACGGCCTTGAATGTCAACAGGTTGTTATTTTATTCATTTCACCTTTCCCTTTCCCTTGGGGGTGTTCCAGGCTCAGCTGTTTATAACTTAGTTGAGAGCGTAACATCTTGGGACTGTGGGGTTCTGCAGAACCTAAAAACATCTTGAGAAAACAGACCTGATATGGTCTCAGCCCGTGGTCACCAGTGTTCGCCAACCCTGACTTTACCCCAGGCAAGCATATTATGGCATTTTCTGCTTGGGCTGCAGGAGCCCTGCGTGAACTCCGACAGCTCTTTAGAGATGCCTCCCCCTTACATTCGAAGAATGGAAGCAGTCATTCTCACTTCAGGAAAGGGAACGGTTCCGGTATCGACAACTGCGTCACTGAGGCTCTCATCCAGTGCTCTGACAGAGGGTAACTAGGGATCTCAATGCATTGGAACTCACCTACCGGGCAGGATCTCCAGTCTTTATAACTTACTGGACCACTTCACCCCTCAGAGCGCTTATCATACATGCTGAGCTGGGCGAGGGACTTGGGTTTCTCTAAAGAGGAAGATTCTTGGCGGCGCATATGGGAGCGCAATCATAAGATCACTAGGTACACCACTGATGAGGAATGCAAGTTTAAGTTGTGTTTTAGATTTTACTACGCTGCAGATAGCCTTCACCATATGGCTCCCTCTTACCATAAAACCTGTTGGAGGGGCTGCCAGGAAAGATGCACCCATTTCCAGATGTGGTGGGAATGCCCAAAGGCAAGAGGTATTGGAAAGAGGTCCATGCACACATTAAGGCAATGCCGAAAGTCACCCTCCCATTGGATCCCTTACTTGTCCTGTTAGGGGATTGTGGCGACAGGCTCTACCCACTGACTAGCCATACATCTAAACTCGTTTCCTATTTTCCCCTTGCAGCTAAGATCTCCTGGCCTGCAACTGGAAATCAGACGGTCTAGTGCTCGCCATGACATGGGGGAAACTCTGGGAGATCTTGGCCTCCGAGAAGATCACAGCGCTGGCTTAGGCGCGATACACTTCTTACGTTGCTGCTTGGTTTTCCCTTAGCAATTATACGCAAGACTCATCGTGGGGCATACAAGCTTGTATAAATACTTACCCTTTGCTCCAATTGCTAGGAGAATTGCCACACTTCAAGCTAATGTGGTTTTGGACACTATATTGTAATTCGATGCTGGCTTTTTCATGTGATGCTCACTTCCATGTTTTCTTTTCATACCCGCTTATTCCTGCTCATGTTTACCTGAGCTGTAACACATCTGTCTCTTAAAAATGCAATAAAGATGGTTAAGAAAAACAAAACATAAGTAGTCAATTCACTGCCATCGTTAAGTCAAGAAACATTAAAAAAAAAAAATATTGCCTTAAACCTAAGGGGCATCTATTGTTTGCTTTATGTTACCACTTATATCATGCACCACTGCCATTTGCATGGTCTCCAGCCACTCCAGTGAAGGGCACTGCTTATTAATGCAAAGCATGGAAGACCTGGCGCATTCTATCCCTAAATGCAACAAATAAAGTTAAAAGCCAATTTTAATTATCTTGTGACACCGAATCCCTTCTCGGAGGCTGGAAAATGGTTTGCGAAGGACCGTGGTCACCTGGGAAGGATACACACTCCCGGATGCCCTCCTCCCCCACCGATTATGCATAAGGAGAATCCCCAGAGCCGACCCAGAGGATGGAGCAGTGAAGAGACATCCCGGTCTGTCATGTCAGGTGGTCTGGGTGAAGCATGGAGCTCCTGTACACCTACCGTAGCTCCTAGAGGAGAGTGGCAGGCCCCTGTATCATAACTTGGGTATGGTTCATAAAACAAAGAGGGGGCATAGCAACAGGAACGCCACCTGAAGAAAGAAATGGTGCTGAGGTGCGACTCTGATCGTGGGTGGCCCTCCAGGGAATGCGGCCGCTCGGAAGATGAAAAAAGGCAAACAGGAGTGTCAGTGAGTGTGGTGGTCCTCCACTCGGGCATGGGGGGGGGAAGAGGGTCATCTAGTGAGTGTTAGAGCGAGCCACACGTGGCGAGATCGGATCGCCCCACGTTGTGGACGAGGCCATCATGAGGAAGACCAGACTACCACCAAGAGACAGAAAAGGTACTGAAAAGGGGTGGTTGTGTACGTTACGGTTTGTGTATGTGTAAATGTATATGTTAGGTAGAATTTCTATCTGGTGTGTAATTCTCCCCACTTTTTGCTGGACTGCTTAATCCCTCCCACCCTCGCCACCCTCCCTTCCCCCGACTCACCTGAGTGGGAACCTTTTTCTTTTTTCTCACTCATTCTTTTTCTGAGACCCTGGTAACCTTTTATGATTAACTTTGATGGAGTCTGCTTTTCTTCAGCTTTTTCAATGTCATCTGTATTTTATTGCAGCACAAAGCATCTTCTGTGCAGTGTTGCTGGGTGCTCCTTGGGCTTCTCCCTTTAGTTTTATTTAATTTTCCTGTGCTAACTTGATGTTACCAGGACAGGAGGATATTTTTTTCCTACCTATGCTTTTCATTTGTGAGATCATACACCACCCACACACATGTGGAGGGCTGGGGGGGATGCATAATATTCCTTTGCTCACATATCCTGTAACTTTCTAGTTACAGTGGCAAGTCCATCTGAGTGTCTGGAGGCAGTGGATAGTTTCTACAGATTTTTACATGCAGGCTTCTCTCGCAGCTGCGGGAAAGGACACATGGGTTACACGGACTCAAATTTGTGCAGTCTTATTGTTTGACAACTCGAGATGGCTTGCCCTTTCCTGAGCCTTGCTCTGCCAACCTCGAGGGGGGGTGGAGGGGGGGGGAATATACTACATTGTCTTCGACTGGCTCCCATTGGGAAGCCCAGCCAGAAGCACCAGTGTGTATGGGAGGACAGGCAGCTGGGAGAACACCAAAACTGCTCAGGTCTTTGTCCTCCAGTGTGTCTGCTTAAAGTTCTAACTGGGTATCTGGCTGTCCCCCTTGGGACAGCCACCACCCAAAGTTTGAATGTTGCATGCGTGCCTATTGGCTGGGTTCCTGCATAAAAGGCGAGGGTCTTTATGCTGAAGCCAAAGTCAACCACTGGAACAAACATTCGGAAGGACATCTGCAGCCACCTCCAGCGACCGCCAAACCGACTGAGTGATTGCTGCAGCTCCAGCCCTTTCTTTTAAGCGACAGAGGATCCAGACCAGATGACTTCCTCCATTGTACTGGTGGGGCTAACCAATCTCGAGACCATCTGCAATTTGAGCCATCCCACGAAGTGCTGCGACCTTGCAGGCCTGCAAAACCCAAATACTTCAAGGCCTAAGAAAGACTATGTATTCCCTGGTTCCCTTTGCACGCTTTGAAGCACTTCACTTGTGTATAAGCACTTTACAAATAAACAAAAACAATTACAAATACCTGGGGACCTCTGCCACTGCTGCAGTGCATCATCTCGTTGAGCAGGGTTTCGGCTGCATCTTCCTGAGTCTACAGAGACTCCATCCTGAGCGTAGAAGTCCCCTCAGACGAGTCGAGGGCCGAGAGAAGGAAGAAAGTCTGCCAAGTGACAACTGTCACTGCTCCAAAGCCTGTGCTAGCCTCCACAACCAAGTGCCATGAAGATCGTCTGCTTGGCATCCCTGTGACAGAGTCTGACCATCTGCTCCCGCCAAAAGTTCTTCATCCAGCCACAAAGGCCAGATACCTGAAAAGGAGCTGCTGTCGTCTTACCTTGGGGAATCCGTTGGTGACATTGCTCTTCTTCATCCTAGAAGGTACTGTCTAACTCCTAGGTACTTACCTAAGCAGTTTTTGAGTTGCTGTTCAATACTCCTGAGCTTCTTGATTCACGTTGGGGTTAAAAACACAACCATGTTCTCCTGTGCCCAACGGCCTGAAATCCTTCAGCTGGCATACTTTCCCTGCACCCTTTCAATCAAAATGTGTTACTTTCTAGGAAAATCTTCATCTGGGCATTTGAGAACTTTGAGGGCGTCTACCTTCCTTTGTTCTGCCGCCCACAGGTTACCGGTCCCACAGTGCCCCCATCTGACTTTTTGAGATTCTTGTTCCCCAGATAGGGTTGGACTAAAGATAGTTTTCCTAGAGTTGTTAACTTGCCAGTATTGCTAGTTCAGTAATTGTTGGTTAATGTTATGTTCATTTTTCTTGTATCGTGCACTGTTGCTACCTACATGGTCTCTTGGCGCTCTGGTGGATCTGCAATGCAAAGAGGGTGGCTGTGTTTGTTAGTCGGATTGAACGGGAGAAGAGCAAGAGAGCTTTTATGTGCTGTTGGCAGCATCGGTTTGGAGAAACCAATCACTGAGCGTTGGTGCGTTTTCAGTCAGTAGCCATCATGTGGTGTTGAGGTGAGGTTGTGCATGGTTTCGTAATATAACGATTTGCTAACCTAAATCGACCCTTGTACTTACCCGATTTATCATCCAACTGTCTACGGTTTGAAAGGACTATTGCTGCAGCAAATCTGTAGGGTAAATATCTGTGTGAACTGTTTTTACTTACCTGAATTGTTTTGAATTTAACATTGCCTAGTATATATAATAAATAAGCATATGTTTATATAACTACAGTGTGTAAGTGTTTCCTGGACTGAAAGTGTGCTCAAAGGCCTTTGTATTCAACTACAGCTCTTCTCCCTCCTAGACTAAGCCTCGCTGATCAGCCATTGCTACCAACATATTTATTATTTGTTTATTGCTAAATCGCTCAAACAAGTTTAGTTCAGTTCATTATTTGTAGAGCGCCCCAAACCCAGAGGTATCTGGGCGCTTAAACATAGTTGACAGTTACAGTAATGAACAAAGAAACAGACGCGTAGCTTGTTGACAGGGGTTACAAATTGGTCCATCGTGCCAGCGTCATAATAAATACAGGTAGGCAGTACACAGTTGGCAGACGAAGCAAGTTACAAAAGGTCAACAACGGTTACAACATGGTCAGGTGAACACAGTGCAGACAGTAAGTGCTAGGTTTAGAGTTTTGTCTAGAGCCAATCTTTCATTTTAGATCTGAAGGTCCAGAAAGAAGGTTCAGCCCTGATGCCTGCCAGGAGAGAGTTCCAACGCTTAGCAGCTAGCACAGGGAAGCTTGTCCCACCTACAGTTTTCAGTTTGTACTTAGGGATGTTGAGACAGTTTGCATAGACGGATCTTGTGGTTCTGGAGGATGAGTTCCTAGTGAATTTATCAGCCAGGTATTTCAGAGCTATATTTGACAGGCATTTATGCGTGATGACTAGCATGCGCAGGGAGATTCTGTTGCACACTGGGAACCAGTGTACGTCCGGTCTGAAGGCGTAGATGTGATTAGCACGTGGGATAATTAGCGCCAACCTGAGTGCATTATTCTGGAGGACTTGTAATTTATTCAGGTTACGTTCGGTAGAGCCTAAGAATGAACAAGTTACTTTCTTACCTGGTAACGTTCTTTCGATGGGATGTTCCTACGACGTGACATCTATGACAAGTAATCACCACAGCTGTGCTGCTTCAGAAAATTTTCAGCGTTTGCCTCCTGTGTCGATACGCCCCTTCGAGGACCTCCTCCGACGGCTGACGTCACCCGATGTTATATGTAGGACGCACGACGCCCGTAGCCTCAGTTGTAGTTTTTTTCCCCCAGAACGTGTGGCACCAATCTTCTGCCAGTATGACTACAGAAAGCCTTGCGGAAACAAAAGCTGCAATCGCATAAGAAACTCTGTAGAGGGGCAGGTAGGAAGGTAGCGTTGTGGAATACGTCGTCGGAACATCCCATCGAAAGAACGTTCCCAGGTAAGAAAGTAACTTGTTCTTCGAAGGGATTGGTTCCTCCGACGTATTCCACATCTATGACAGACTGCCAAAGCAGTTACCAATGTTAGGAGGTGGGAAAAGAATTATGAATTTTAGAATGCCCAATTAAATTGCAGAATAGAGGACTGCCTTGCCAAAGGCCACATCTTGCCTATGGATAGAATCCAAGGAGTAGCGTTTAACAAAAGTATGGACAAAGGCCCATGTGGCTGCTTCCCAAATGTTACGAATGGGAACACCCTTCTGCAGGGCAGTGGAGGCAGCCACACCTAATAGAAGGGACCGTAAGCCTACTGGAGGGTCCTTACCCGCCAAGCGGTAACATTCAGAAATTGTCAAGATAAACCATCTAGACAAAGTCTGTTTAGTAACAGCTTGTCCCAAACACCTTCCAGCGTATCCTACAAAGAGTTGATCGTCCACTCTGACCCAGGACATGCGTGTGAATTAGAAACTTAAAGCTCTCCTAGGATCCAACCTATGGAGCCTCTTCTCTTCCTTACTAGGATGCGGAGGAGGATAGAACGCCGGTAGAATGACCTTCTGGCTTAAATGAAATTCCGACACAACTTTCGGAATAAAAGAAGGACGAACCCTAAGAACAACCCTGTCCTTATGGAACACAGTGAAGGGTGGTTTAAGGGAAAGGGCCTGCAACTCACTCACTCTGCGAGCGGAAGTAACCGCAACAAAAAAAATACAGTTTCCAAGGTCAACAGTCTCAAAGGGCAAGAATGTAAAGGCTCAAACAGAGCACCCATGAGGAATTTTAGAACCAGGTTCAAATCCCAACCGGGCACCTGGAAAGGTGACGGAGGGAACACATTAGTGAGCCCTTTCAGAAACTGAGAAATCAAAGGAATTTTAAAATAAGAACACTCCTCAGACGAGCGCTTAAATATGGCCAGCGCCGCCAGGTAACCCTTAATGGTACCCACTTGCGGGCCCTGGAGGGCCAACGAAAGCAAAAAAGACAGAACCACAGGAATGGCACATGAAAAAGGATCCACATGCTTAACCCTGCACCAGTCACAGAACTTTCTCCATAGGCAACGGTACAGGGACTTTGTTGCCGGCCTTCTGGCCGAAAGCAACACCTCCATCACGTCTTCAGGGAGATTCCGATCCTTATACCTCGACTTTTCAGAAGCCAAGCACGAAGGTTGAGGGACTTGAGCTCTGGATGGAGAACCTGAACCCCCCCCCTTGAGAGCAGATCGTCTCGGTAGGGAAGATGGCGTGGAGGGCAGATGGACATGTCGAGAAGGCCTGGGTACCACGTTCTCCTGTCCCATGCCGGAGCAATGAGGATCATTCAGGAACCGAACATCCGTAACCTCTGCAGCACTTGCGAAATGACGGGGACTGGAGGAAACGCATACAGCAGTGGGAAGGACCACTCCACTACGAACGCATCCCCCAAGGCTCCTCTTGGAGGAAATTCCTGCGAGCAGAATCTTTCGCACTTCCGGTTGACACTGGAGGCGAAGAGATCCACTTGTGGGGTCCCCCAAAGGGCGAAGATCTCCAGGAGAATCTCCTGAGTCAGTCCCACTCGTGAGATACCGTGCTCTGCCTAGTCAGAGCGTCCGCCGCCGCATTTTCGTCTCCGACCAGATCAACTGCCGAGATCGAAACTTCCTGCTGGATGGCCCAGAACCAGAGCTGCATCGCCTCTCTACACAGTGGGAGAGACCCTGCCCCCCCTTTTAGTTGAGGTAGTGCATGGCCACTGTATTGTCCGTCAGAATCGGGACAGTCTTCCCCCGCACAGACGGCAGAAAAGCCTTCAGGGCTAGCCTGACAGCCAACAGATTGATATGGATTCTGGACTCCGACGGAGACTAACAACCGTTGACTGTCAACTCGTTGGCATAAGCTCCCCATCCCGTGAGGGATGCGTCCGTCACGATCGACACCTCCAGCCAGGGTAGCCAAAATGGAGCCCCCTTCATCAGATTGCCTTCGACGGCCCACCACAGAAGATCCTGGGCAACCGAGGGCGGCACCTGAACGGGATCCGACATCCTGCCAGAGGACGGACCACTGCATCTTGAGAGCCCACTGCAGAGATCTCATCCGCAGCCTGGCCTCTGGCACCTGGATAATGCAGGATGTCATGAGGCCATGCAACCTCAAGAACTCGAACGCCGGGAGACTCTGGGCATGTTGAAACTTGTTCACCATCTGTAGAATGTGATGAGCCCTCACCTGGGGAGGAAAACACAGCCCCATGGTTGTGTCGAGCACTGCTCCGATGTACTGGAGCCGCTGGGTAGGTATCAAGTGGGACTTCTTTAAGTTGAGGGAGAAGCCCAGCCTATGAAGGGAGTGGCAGGTGACTGACAGAGGATCCAGGACTTGCTCAGGAGAGCACGTCCTGATCAACCAATCGTCCAGGTAGGGGTAGACGTGAATCCCCCTTTTCCTGAGATACACTGCCACCACCACCGTGAGCTTGGTGAAGACCCTCGGGGTGGAGGTCAATCCAAACGGCAGGACCCGAAACTGAAAATGCGAGTCGCCAATCGCGAACCTCAGGTACTTCCTGTGCTTGGGATGAATCGGCACATGAAAATAAGCGTCCTTGAGGTCTAAAGACATCAACCAGACCTGAATTTGAAGGGCCTGGAGGACGTGAGAGAGAGTAATCATCTTGAACTTGTCCTTCCTGAGGAGCTTGTTCAAACCACGCAAGTCCATGATGGGTCTCAATCTCCCGTCTTTTTTCGGGATCAAAAAATATGGGGAATACCATCCCTTGTTCCTCTCCGCTACAGGCACCAGTTCTATGGTGCCTTTCTCCAGAAGGATTTTGAATTCCTGCGCAAGGAGCGGATCTGGACTCTTCAAAAAGGGATTCCCTGGTGGTTTGTCGTGAGGCCTCTGCCGGAAAGGAAGACAGTAGCCGCGGGCTATGATCTCCAGAACCCACACATCTGAAGTAATGGCACGCCATTCTACAAGATGCTGTGTCAGCCTTCCCCCAACCAGCGAACCATTGGACATGGCCTATTGACTGAGCTGAAGCGGCAGCGCCTGAGGGCAAAGAGGCAACTGCCTGAGCGGCCTTGGCACCTCGAATACCTAGTTTTCCACCTCTGGTACTCCTACGGTGGCCCCTTTGACTTGCAGCTCCCCTCGATCTACCAAAGGAAGAGTATTATCGAAAGGAACCTCCCCTTCATTGCTGTCCCCTAGGACGAAAAGGCAGAGGTTGGCAAACTGCAGCGCTCAATGACTTCACTGCAGCCTTTGAGGTCTGCAACCTCTCAAGGCTCTCGTCAGCCTTGCTGCCAAAAAGATGGACACCATCAAAGGGCATGTTGAGAAGCCAGGCTTGTACATCAGGAGCAAACACCGACTTCCGCAACCACGCAAATCTGCGCATCACGGTGCTCGCCGCCATGGACCGGCTGACACAGTCTGCCATGTCCAGACCCGACTGAACGGATTCACACATGGCATCCTTGCCATCCTGAACGAGGGCAAGAAAACCATCCCATTCCTCCCCTTCGGGAATATGTTCAGCCGCCAAAGAAACAATTCCACAGAGTGTGAGTGAAACATGCTAAGGCACACACAGAGTTGGCTGCCTGTAAAGCCATACCCCCTGAAGAAAACACTTTCTTCGCCCAGCCATCAAAACGTTTGTCGTCCCTATCAGGAGGGATGGTAGGGTACGACGCCTGCTTTGCCGGAGCCGTAGCCACCTGCACCACCAAACTCTCCGGAGTGGGGTGCGTCGTCAAGTAGCAGGGGTCGCTACTGACTGGACGGTATTTTTTCGGCAGCGACTTGCTCACTGCCGGGAGACTCTCCGGAACAGTCCAAGCCGCCGCCACCCTTCTCTGTAAAGGGTGGACCGTGGTCAAGGATATCTGTCGGGTCATCCTGCAGAAAATCCACTGTTGGCGCAGACCACCCCAAGTACTTAGTCACCCTCGACATGAGTCGCCTGTACGAAGATTCAGCATGCGTACCAGGCCTGCCAAACTCAACCTCCAGGGAGGTATCAAGACCACTGGCATCGTGCAAAGACTGACGCAGGTCTTCCAACTGGTTCTGACCAGATAAGTCCTCATCAGGCACCAAACCTTCCTCAGACCCTTCATCCACCTCAGAGATGTAATCCAGAGGCTGGCACAAATCCCTGGATGAGGGCACAGAAAAGGCTCAAATACAAGCATTACCGACTTCTTCAGGGCCTTCCTCGGAGTTTCCACCGATGCACGGGGTACCACCGGTAAAGCCTCCAAAAAAGGCATCGAGGGCGTCAACAAAATCGGCGTCGAGCACCGTGCTGATGGCTTCGACACAGGCCTCGAGGGTGGTGCCCCGAGCGTGTCTTTCAACGGCCTCGGCGCCAATGGCATCAATGACTTCCTCGGAGGAGGAGCCTCGAGAGAGTCCCTCGACGGACATGGCGCCAATGGCGTCAACGTCTTCTTAGAAGACCTCACAGGCTCTACCGGTCTGCAGGGCGTCGAGGACTGGGACCTGGAGCGGGCATGGCTAGAGCGATCCACCTTGTCCGACCGGGACCTTGAAGGTTCCCGGGGGTTGCGCCGACCGCCCGAGCCCAAAGGCGTGCGAACGGTGGCCCTAGTGCATTCCTTGCCGGCTTCTTTCGAAGGCGCGGACGGAACAGAGCCCTGCAATTGGAAAATCGCCATCATCTCCGTACGAAATGCATCCCATTCCGCAGGAGAGGGATGCTTGTTGGGACAAGCAACCCGCTGTCTGGCGGAGTCCTTGGATTAGGATGGGGAAGGCGACCGGTGACTGCACTTCCGCGAATGCCTCGAGGAGGCAGAGGAATGGTGGGAACCACTCCGGGTCCGAGACCCCCTGGACTTACGCCGACGATGTGGACAGTCGTTCCTCGAATCGTCGGTCCAAAGCCCAGCGGATTTTGACTTTCGGGCCTGGAAACCCTACCCGCAGCTTCTTCTGCTCCTGCAAGGCCTTTGACGTCAAAGACTGGCATTCGTCACAGTCATCGGTGACGTGGTCCTCGCTGAGGTACCAGAGGCAGACATCGTGCGGGTCCGTAAGTGACATTGTGGAACCGCAGTCCCGACAATTCTTGAATCCCGACCGCGGGGTAGAAGAAGAAGAACACATGATAATTTCACAACCCAAGTTCGAAGAACCGATAGAATTACGTTAGAAGAATCGAGGTGCGCCGAGATCTCCGAAGCGAACACGTTCGCGGAAAAAACGGAGCTGAGGCTACAGGCGTCGTGCGTCCTACATAGAACATCGGGTGACGTCAGCTGTCGGAGGAGGTCCTCGAAGGGGCGTATCGACGTCATTGACGCAGAACATTTTTCAAAGCAGAACAGCTGTGGCGATTACCTGTCATAGATGTGGAATACGTCGGAGGAACCAATCCCTTCGAAAATGTGTTACAAAAGTCCAATTTAGATCAAATCAATGCCCTAGCGAGCGCAGCTGTTAGTCGACAAGTAAGGCTTGCATGCGTTGATCAATTTGTTGGTATATGCTGTAGTTGAGGCTGTGATATTGACTTGTTTTTTGAGGGATAGAGAGTAGAGACTAAGTACACGCCTAGCGTTTTGACATCAAATGTGACTTAAATGAGGTTCCCATCAATGTTCAAAATCTTGTTTCGTGTGTCGAGGCTGTTTAGACGGGCTTGAGATCCAATGATCAGAAGCTCTGTCTGATCGCCATTTAGGCACAAGCTCTGGGCAGCCATCCATACCTGGATTTCAAGGTAAATTTCGTTTAGCAATTTGGAGTCTTTGTTGCAGCAGCCAGTGAGCGCAATGAAGACTTTGGTGTCATCCACATAATTAGTTTAGGTGACACCCAAGTTATCAAGGCGATCAAAGAGGAGCTTTGTGAAGATGTTATAGAGCGTAGGTGAGATGCAAGAGCCCTGCGGGATTCCACAATAGATGTGTAATGGATCAGCAGACGCTATAGGTGCAAAGACCCTTGTTCTATTTGAAAGAAAGGATTGGATCCTGCTAGCGGAGTTCATGAGAACGACGCAACAGTAGTCGTTTGGTAAGGATCTGATGGTCAACAAGATCAAATGTTGCCGAGAGGTCCAACAATAAGAGGATGGCCAGCTTGCCTTGTCTTTGGCTTCATCCATTTGTATTTTTAGATCCAAGAGGGCCGTTTCTGTGCCGTGCCTCAGTCTGAAGCCGGATTGGCGCAGGCCCAGCAGGTTGCTGTCCTCCAGATGTTTTTATATAGGATGCTCTATCTAATATTTTAAGAGGAAGAACAAGTTACTTAGCAACTGGTAACGTTCTTTCGACTGTATGTTCCTCTAATGTATAAATGGAGGGGGGGAAATAATTGAGAGTACCCAATCAGATGGCGGAATAAAGAAATGCCTTACCAAAGGCCATATCCTGACCATGGACTGTATCCAGGGAGTAATGCTCAACAAAGGTGTGGAGAGAAGCCCATGTAGCAGCATCACAAATATTCCGAATAGTAACACCCAGCTGAAGGGCGGTGGAAGTAGCCATGCCCCTAGTGGAATGAGCTTGCAATCCTTCAGGAGGGTCCTTACCCGCCAAATGGGTAACACTCTGTAATGGTGAGGATAATCGACCTGGACAAGGTTTGTTTGGTAACAGCCTGGCCCAATCGTTGTCCAATATATCCTACAAAGAGTTGATCATCCACTCTGACCCTGGACATCCTAGAAATGTAAAAGCTCAAAGCTCTCCTAGGATCCAACCTATGGAGTCGCTCCTCATTACCAGGATGAGGAGGGGGATTGAAGGAAGAACCACCTTCTGACTCAAATGAAATTCAGAAACTACCTTAGGTAGAAAGGATGGGCGTACCCCAAGTACTACCCTGTCCTTGTGGAACACAGTAAAGGGTGGCTTAGAGGCCTGCAATTCACTTACTCTGCAAGCAGAAGTAACCGCAACCAAGAACACGGTCTTGAAGGACAATAATTTCAAAGGACAAGAGTGCAAAGGTTCAAAACGAAGCACCCATGAGAAATTTCAAAACCAAATTAAAATCCCAAATTGGCACCTGGAAAGGAGACGGCGGAAACACATTAGTCAGTTCTTTGAGAAATCAAAGGAATCTTAAAGCAAGAACATTCTCCAGAATAGCGCTTAAATATAGACAGCGCCGATGGGTAACCCTTAATGGATCCAACTTGAATGCCCCTGTGGGCCAAAGAAAGCAAAAAAAGACAAAACCATAGGAATGGAGCACTGAAAAGGATCCACATTGTGACCGATGCACCAGTCGCAGAACTTACGTCAACAGTACAGGGATATTGTTGCAGGCCGCCTGGCCGAAAGCAACACCTCCATCACGTCATCCGGGAGGTCCCAATCTTATACCTCAACCTTTCAGATACCAAGTGTGAAGGTTGAGTGTCTTGTCCTCTGGACGGAGAACCTGACCCCTCTCCTAAGGCTCCTCTTCGAGGAAATTCCCTAGCAGAATCTCTTGCACTTCCGGTTGACACTGGTGGCGAAGAGATCCACTTGCGGGGTTCCCCAAAGGGCAAAGATCTCCTGAAGGACATCCTGAGCCAACTCCCACTCGTGAGAGATCGTGCTCTGCCTGCTCAGAGCGTCCGTCCCCACATTTTCAACGCCGACCAGATGAACTGCCCAGATCAAAATTACCTGCTAGATGGCCCAGAAACAGAGCTGCATTGCCTCTGCACAACGAGAGTGACCCTACCCCACCCCCTTTTTTGTTGAGGTAATGCACGACCACTGTGTTGTCCGTCATGATCAGGACACTCTTCCACCGCACAGACGGCAGAAAAGAGTTCAGGGCAAGCCTGATGGCACTCAGCTCTAACAGGTTGATGTTGTTACGCTCACCTGGTATCCACAGGGATGCCACCCAGCCAGGTTACTCGCTGGTATGCTTCTCAGCTTTGCCCTGATGTGGTCTGCGGGGAAGGTTCTGCCTGAAAATACAGGAGGACTGTGTTCAAGACTGACCGACTGGGGGAAGTATCCTCCACCCCCGTATTATTTCAGTCCCTCTGGTGCCCTCTCCTCACCATGTGGTAGAATTAGGGGTGCTCTCCATCCTGCCTTCTTTGCAGGGGCGTGTTGCCTTTCATGGGCGAGTGCAGTACAGTTACTTCACTGGCGCCGGCCCGTTTGATATTGTTCAGGTAGCTCTTATTGCTGTTCTTTAGTTTTGTTGCTATCCTGCATGCCTTTCTTTGTTTAAAATGTCTCTTTTTTTCTCCCTTAGGTATGCGGAGCTTCAGCGCGGCAAACTGGCTTGGTTGAGCCCCGCTGGTAAATGATGGCACATTAAGAGCGCTATGATGCGGTAAGTAAGCGCTATGCGCAGCGCTGCGAAGTCTTGCCTTTGCTAACCTGTGTTTTCCTTCCTTGTAGGTTGCGGTGTTCTTCAGCGCAAGTGGAATGTCCGGAGTGATGCCAGCCGAGAGGCTACCAGCCAGGTAAGCCTTTTGAGCAGTTTGTAATTTGTAAATGTCTCTACTGCTTTCTTTAATGTTGCCTCTATCTTCCTCTTTCAGGTCGTTCTGTCCGGGAGGCGTGCAGATTCGAGGAAGCTGTTCTCAGTAGCTGCCAGTGTTTAAAGATGAAGACTGCAGGTAAGATGCTGCTGCTAATGATGTTCCTTTTGTCTCCTTGCAGGTTCTGCTTCTCCGAGGTTTGAGGGAATAGCTGGACACGGTGAGCGTCACGTTGCAAGCTGCAAAGTAACGCAAAGCGTGTTGTCTTGCTCGGGTGTGGTTTAAATAGCCCCAACAAAATAGTCCAAGTAAAGTAGTCCCTAGGCTACCACACCCAAAACACTAGACCGCATAGCTTGGTTCTTAGGAACAAAGCTATGTGGATGCCTCCATGTTGGCTGACAATACAATAAAGTAGTTCCCAAGCACATTGTTTTTCATGGTGTATGAGCCTGGCGCCTTAGGCGCCAGGACTGGCCCCATGAGGGCTTTTGAAGAGGATGCCAGGCTCTAGAGGCCCGAGTCCTGACTCCACCTGGCCAATGGGTTTGCCAGAGGGGGTTTTGGGCAAGGGTCGTGACAGATAGTTTGGACTTCGACGGAGAACAACGACCGGTGGCGGTCAAGTCGTCGGCATGAGCGCCCCATCCTGTGAGGGAAGCATCCGTCACTACAATCTCCTCCGGCCATGGTTGCCAAAACGGCTCCCCCTTCATCAGGTTCCCTTTGTTGGCCCACCACAGAAGACCTTGGGAGACCGAGAGTGGAATCTGAACAGGATCCGACATCTTGCCTGAGAACTGCGACCACTGCATCTTGAGGACCCATTGCAGGGATCTCATCCTCTGCCTGGCCTCTGGCACCAGAAAAATTCAGGATGCCATGAGGCCGAGCAACCTTAAGAATTCGAAAGCCGGGAGACTCTGGGGTTGTTGAAACTTGTCCTCCACCTGCACAATGTGATGAGCCCTTACCTTGGGATGCGAGCACTTCCAAGGACGTGTCTAACACAGCCCCGATATACTGGTACTGTTGGGAAGATGTCGGGTAGGACTTCTTGAAATTGAGGGAGAAGCCCAGCCTGTGGAGGGAGCGGCAGGTGGGACCAGGGTGATCCAATGCTTGCTTGGAATAGCGCGCCCGGATCAGCCAGTCGTCCAGGTACCATTAGCTTGATGAAGACCCTCGCGGCGGAGGTCAATCCTAACGGCAGGACCCAAAGCTGAAAGTGCAAGTATACAGACGCCAACCTCAGGTACTTTCTGTACTTGGGATGAATCGGCACATGAAAGTAAGCATCCTGTAGATCCAGAGACACCAACCAATCCTGAAGTTGAAGGGCCTGGAGGACTTGAGAAAGAGTAACCATCTAGAACTTGTCCTTCCTGAGAAGTTTGTTCAACCAACGCAAGTCCAGGATGGCTCTCAATCCCCAGTCTTTCTTGGGGATAAAACTACATTTTAAAAAACACAAATCGGGGGGGGGGGGGAATACCATCCTTTGTTCCTCTCCGCTACACGCACCAGTTCTATAGTGCCTTTCTCCAGCAGGATTAAGATTTCCTGCACAAGGAGCGGATCCGGAAACTTCAAAGAGTTTCGCCGGTGGTGTGTTGTGATGCCGCTGAAGGAAGGGAAGGCAGTAGCTGTGGGCTATGGTATCCAGAA
Organism: Ambystoma mexicanum; assembly: GCF_040938575.1. NCBI lineage: Eukaryota > Metazoa > Chordata > Amphibia > Caudata > Ambystomatidae > Ambystoma > Ambystoma mexicanum. The sequence goes on along the minus strand of NC_090926.1, from coordinate 691,714,979 downwards.
CCCACACATCTGAAGTAATGGCTCGCCACTCTTCGAGATGCTGAGACAGTCTGCCCCCAACCGGCGAACCATGGGACATGGCCTCATGACTGTTTGGAAGCAGCTGCTGCAATACCTGAAAGCAAAGAGGCAGCTGCCTGAGCAGCTCTGGCACCTCCATTTCCCCGACCACCACAGGTACTTTTTTTTTCGCTGGCGGCCCCTCTCGTTCTACCTAAGGAGGAGTAGTAACAAAAAGAACCTCACCTCCACTGCTGTTCCCTAGTACGAAAAGGCAGAGGTTGACGCACAGCTGCGCTTAAAGATTTTGCTGCAGCTTTTGAGGTCTGCAACCTCTCAAGGCTCTCGTCAGCCTTGTTGCCAAACAAATGTGCGCCATCAAAGGACATGTTCAGAAGACCGCTTTGCACATCCGGAGCAAAACTCGACTTCCGCAACCACGCAAATCTGCGTGTAACTGTGCTCGCAGCCAAGGACCGGCCAACATGGTCTGCCGTATCCAAACCCGACTGAAGGTATTCGCACATGGCATCCTTGCCGTCCTGCACGAGAGCCAGGAAGCCATCCCTTTCTTCCACCTCGGGAATATGCTCATCTGCTGAAGAAACAGTTCCACAGAGTGTGTGAGAACCTTGTTGAGGCGAAAGTGGAGTTGGGCGATTTCAATGCCATGCTCCCCCGCAGAAAATACCTTCCGAGCCCAACCGTCAAAGCGCTTGTCGTCCCTATCTGGAGGGAAGGTAGGGTATGCTGCCTGCCTCGAAGTGGCTGTAGCCGCCTAAACTACCAAACTCTCAGGAGTTGGGTGAGTGGATAAATAGCTGAGGTCGCTAACGGAAGGGCAGTGCTTTTTTGGCAAAAATTTATTAACAGCCGGAAGAGATTCCGGGGACTGGCAAGCAGCTGCCACCCTTTTCTGTAAGTTGAGATGAAACAGTAACACCGGGTCAGAGGACAGACCTTGATCTAAAATCTCTGTTAGATCATCCTGTAAAAAGTCTTCAGGAGGACTGGACCAGCCCAGATACTCTGAGACCCTAGCCATGAGCTTCCTGTATGAAGACTCAGCATGAGCCCCAGGCTTAGGCCTACCAAATTCCACTTCCGGAGTAGTGACCAACCCACTGGCATTATGAAGGGTTTGCCTCACTCCTCCAATTGACTGTCTCCAGAAAAAATTTGAGCCACATCAAGTTCACCAGGGTCCTCAAAATCAGACATTTGTTCCTCTTCATAAATGTCGTCCAGAGGGAGTTGAAACCCTAGCCTGGGGACAGAAGAGGGCCTGGAGTCCACTTCTGGCCTCCCAGACTTCATAGTAGCCTTCCTAGGAGGATCCACCAAATCGGGGTACTCCAATTGGCACATTCCGGGCAAAAATCCCTGAGGGCGTCGAGAGCGCCGAAGGCTTCGATGCCGAGAGCCTCGACAAACTCAGCGTTGAGTGCCAAAGGCTTCGGCATCGACACTGGTGCTGACGGCGCCGTGGGCTGATAAGATGGCAAAGCATTGACGTCCGAGTCAGACGGACACAGCGCTGACCGAGTCGACGCCGGCTTCGAGCCCTTAGTAGATTGCAGCGGTCTTGCTGGGGATGAGGACCGAAACCTAGAAGCACGTCTCTTGCGACTATCCGAAGCCTTGTCCGAACACGACTTTGAAGGTTCCCGATGCGAGTCGTGGCGCGGACCTGAGCCCCAGTGCGTGTGAGCCACGGTACAAGACCAATCCTGGCCGGCTTCGTTAGAAAGGGCAACCGGACCTGTGACCTGCGATTGAAATATCGCCAACATTTGCTCCTTAAAGGCAGCCCGTTCCTCCGGAGTCGAGGACTTCGTCGGGCATGCCACTTTCCTCACTGCTCCATCCTCCGAGGAGGACTGGGAAAGCGACCGGTGACGGCGCATCCGGGAAAGCGCGTGACGAGAAAGAAAAATGGCGGGAACCACTCCGAGATCGAGAACCCCGGGACTCCTCCTGACGCGGAGAGTCACCCCTCGAGTCGTCGGACACCACTTTAGATTTCGACTTGGATTTACGGGACTTACTGGGATTAGAGCCCCTACCTACCTTGAGCTTCCCCTTATGCTCCCGCAAGGCCTTCGCAGTTAGCGACTGGCATTTTGAACAGTCGTCAGTGTCGTGACTCTAGCCCAAGCACCACAAACAAATGTGATGCAGGTCGGTGATCGACATTTGACTTGCAATCCCGGCAAGTCTTGAAGCCAGACCGTGGAGTTGGAGGGGACGAAGAAAAAGACATCTCATCGTTGAAAAACACGAGGCGCGCCGAGTTTCACGAAGCAACACATTCGCAGAAAAAACGGAACTGAGGCTACGGGCGCCGTGTGTCCTATTTATAACATCTGGTGACGTCACCCTCAACAGAGGCCTTCAAGGGACATCGAACCAATATCATCGACGCAGGACGCCCTCTGCTGAAAAAGTTTCCGAAGTGCACAGCTGTGGACATTACATGTCAAAGATGTGGAATACGTTGGAGGACACAATCGATTCGAAAGGGAAAGTTGTAATAGGTCTGTAATTGGTGGGTATATTGGGGTCTAGATTGGGTTTTTTGAGGAGAGGTATAATCCATTCCTCTTTAAGATTGTTAGGGACAGAGCAACTTTCGAAAGGATGAATTAATCAAGGCAGTGATGAAAGGAGCCAACTCTTTCGCTCCTTCCTTGATAACTGATGCTGGGCAGGTATCTCCCTGGCATCTTGACGGTTTTAGTCTAGAGAGGATGTTTTCAACTTCTTTTGTAGTGACTGGAGAGAAGTGGAAGGAGGAGATTGATGGTCAGATGGTTTGCAAGCTCAGAACTCAGCGCAAGACTTCTTTTTTGTCTCAATTTTGACAGCTTGTAGTAAGGCTATTTTGTCAGATAAGGCCTTTTGGATTTAGCGCATCAGGCTGCATCTTTGGTGCAGGCTTCAGTAGGCAGTGCAGGGGACTCCAATTCCCTTAGAATGGTAAAGAGTTCTTTTGTGCCAGATTTAGCGTTTTGAATTCGGACGTACATCTCTCTTAGTGTTAGGGATAGCCGTTTTAAAAGGTAGTAGCGTCAGTAATAAACTTTTCCTTGTTTGTGATTGACAGTGTTTTTCTGCAGTTGGCTTCAGTAGATATTTTAGCGTTGCAGAGGGTTTTTAGATCTGCTGTGAATGATTTATTTAGATGGGCTGAGGGTTTCGCCCTTTGGTTAGAGGTTGCCATAGTTAATGTTAGTACTAGGCAGAGTGCAATAGTGAACGAGTTTACTAGCTGGGCGTCAGAATACCGCTGGTGGCGTTTGCGAATGGGCAAGGTACAGCAGATGCAATTTTGCTCATTTGGCCAGGAGCAGTAATCAGCATTCTAGGCAAAATGCAGTATGGTAGTCGGTGTTTTCCAGCTTAGCAGGATGCAACATCCAAGATTCTTCAGCCCACACTTTTCTAGAGAAATGCAGCAAATAGGGTTCTAGCTAAGGTTCTAACCGGAGGCAACAATCACTATAGTAACTAGATACAGCAATCATGTTTCTGGCAAGAAGCAACAGTCGCAGTACTAGCGCGATGCAGCAGTCAGAACTCTAGCAAGGCTTGGCAAACATTGATATAGCAATTAGACACAGCGGCCGTTCTTTACAAAGTATGCATTGTATAACAGGCAATGTTTACCAGATGGATAGGCAAAATCAAGCAATACTCGGCTGAGTTAGCACACTGCGTTAGAAAAGAAAGTATCCGGAAGGCAAATTAATACAGCGTATAAGCCTTTGCACTAGGTCGGATGGTTGAGAGGAAAGTGTGTTAGTGTGGAGGAATAGTGCCGAATGCAAGCGCTACAGGCAGTGCAGATGAAAATAATCTGCGGCTAAATGATATGTTAACTGCAAGAAGGTGCAATTCGGATTGTAACTAGGTGAGGCCAGTAACATTACAAAAGCAGACATTGAGCATGAATGCGATGGCGGACCGTACAGCGGTGCTGGGCACAGCTCAGTTGAGAGAAGTGTCTAGCGAAGGCAGAGCATAAAGCGAATTAGGTAGGTACACCAACAATGGGTAGGCCTCATATCCGGAGGTTAAAGGTGATAACACAAGTCAAGTATGAGAGGTGCTATTAGTTGGTAATCGAATGAGCACAGTCAGTATGTGCTTACCGTTGGCAGAGGAACATAGATGTGATCAGCAGGCAAGTACCGAGTAGGGCCATTTGCAGGTGATTCGCCAGTCGAAAAGAGGCACTGAACAGGGTTCCATAGAGATAAGCTGTGCCGTGTGGTGTACGGGCCGAGGGGACGTGCCTCGAGGCGTTCGAGGCACAGACAGTATCTGGTCTTTGGTTAGTGCCTTAGGTGTGGGGCCGGCTTCCGCCTTTGGCGACCAGGCCAGCCTATGAAGGCGTTGTCGGGGGTGGTTGCTTAGCCACAAGTAATACAAAAAGTGGCGTTGGCCATCTTAGGGCAGCCTCGCTCAAGGCAATAGTAGGTGGTTAAACCATTGCAAAAAGAATTTCATGAAATAATAGAACAGTACAAGAAGAAGCAATAAAAAAGGAGAGAAAAAAACCCAATACAAAACATTAAAAAGCAGTGAACAAAGCATCACACAAAATCATCGCTACATTTCAATTTTAACATTCTCAAAGTTTTCAAAATGTCTTAAAAACAGATTCTATAAAATTCATCACTGCAATACACGTGTTCTTGGAGTTCAAAATGTAGTGACAAAAAGAATCTGGCGCTTGACACTGCATTTCACACATTTCAAGAACAATTGAATTCGAAGCCGAGTTAATTGTGGTCTCAACCACTTAACTCCTTCTTGGAGGCTTCAACATCCACCTGGATGCTTCCTGTCCTTCCACTGGACTCTTTCGTGATCTCTGAGACTCTCACTCTCTAAACTCCCCTCTGGTCAGACTCACTCTGCAGGGCACACTCTGGATGTTCTCATCTCCCCAGACTTTCCCCTTTCGATCCCTGTCACCACTCCTCTCTCCTGAAGTGATCACTTTCTCTTTTCCTCCCATCTCACCCTCTCTACCCCTAAGGCCAAGCCAAGTCCAGCACTGCCACCTACCTTCTCGGTTATCTGACCCATGAAGCGTGCGTCAGTGGAGGCTTTCGACACCACCATCTCACCCACTCCGACCCACTTGGCTGACTCCCACCCTGACACATACTTTCCATGATCCACTCTGCTATAGCTGATGCTCTGGATGTTCTTGCCCCTGTAATGAGGATCCGCTTGAAGCCCAAAGCCAAGTGAAACTCGTGCTACGGCTCAGACCTCATCACCCTTAAACGCAAGTGCAGGGTGGCTGAGAGGAAATGGCGTGCTTCCGGTATATCCTCTGAAAAACTGGCCTGCCGCCTGCTCCAAAAGGCAATATCGGCTCTCCGTCTGCACCAAGAAGAGAGCTCACATCCAAGCCCGCGTCTCAGCGGCATCTAACAACTCGGCTGTACTCTTTAAAATCTGCAAGGAACTGGCCAATCCTGCTGCAGTCTCCACCTCTCCTGTCCCCTCCCAGGCACTCTGCATGACCCTGTCCTCTCTTCCTCTCCCCGACCCTCTACTCCCTGCTCTCCCCCTGGCCCTTCGGCCACCTCTCCTCCCTCCTTCTCTGCCTTTCCCCTGTTCTCCTTAGATAAGATTTCTTGACAAGTCCCATCTATAAAAGTCTCGTCAAAACTGGTTCACCCCTGTTCCTCCAAAACCATCAAGGACCACATTGACACCCTGGCTCCTGCTCTGGACGATTTCTGCAACCACTCCTTCCCCACTGGAGTCTTCCCGTACCCGCTGAAGCACTCCCTTGTGCACCCTCTTCTTAACAAACTCTCTGCTGACCCTTCCTGCCCTGCTAACTACCGTCCAATCTCCAACACTCCTTTCCTAGGCAAACTCCTGGAAATGCTGGCCATCTCCCAGCTTAATCTTCACTCTGAATCTTTTGGTTGTCTCCATGACCCGCAGTCTGGCTTCAGAGCTGCCAGAAGCACAGAAACTGCTCTCCTGAACATCCATGAAGACCTGCTCTCCAACCTTGATTCCAACACCCCCTGTGTACTCATTTTACTTCATCTCGCTTCTGCCTTTGACGCGGCCAACCACGCCATCCTGCTCAACCATCTTTGCGATAACCTGGGTATCACTGATCAGGCCCTGCCTTGGCTGACCTCCTTCCTCTCCAACCAACACTCCCAGGTCCAACTTGGGTCCTCCCTCTCCGCTATCTCTAAATGTGGTGTTCCCCAGGGGGTCTAACCTCTCTCCCTGGCTGTTCAACCAATACCTGGCACGTCTTGCCCACCGCATTGCCGCTCTGTGCCAACTTTCAGTGCTATGCGGATGATACTCAATATATTTTCAAGCTCCCTTCTGCCAACTTTTCTCCTTCACTCATCTCCAATTGTCTTTCCGCCATCCAGGAGTGGTGTGCCGCCAACATTCTCTGCCTTAATGCCAGTAAGACTGAGATTCTCCTCATTGGCACACCTGCTCCCTCCTTTCCTGTCACTCTCTGGATGGCCTCTCTTGGCCCTCTTCCTGTTCCCATCTGTGAGGCTAAAACCCTTGGGGTCATTTTAGAGTCCAAACTTTCCTTCTCTCCTCACATCTTTGATGTCTCTAAGAAGTCACACTACCAGCTGCACCTCCTCAGAGGTATTCTTCCTTTCTTCTTCTTCCCCCCCATAAGCTCACTGTCTCCAGAGCTCTGGTTCTCTCTAGGCTGGACTACTGCAACAGCCTCTTTCTAAATCTGCCTGCCCCTATTCTCTGCCCTCTGCAACTCATCCAAAACAGGACTGCAAGACTTGTCCTTGGCCTCAAGCCAGGGATCGTATCTCTCAAAGACTGAGATCTCTCCACTGGCTCCCAGTGGCGGCGATGATTAAGTTCAAACCCCTCTGCATTGTCCACAAGGCCCTCTGGGGCCTAGGACCTCAATACCTTCAACTCTCTCTTCCTAAATATCTTCCCTCTCGAGCTCTTTGCTCATCCGCCTCCAACTCCCTCAGGGATAGTCGCTTGTCCAAGCAGCGAGTTGGTGGTAGATATCTTTCCTCTGCTGGGGCCTCCTTCTGGAACAGCCTCCCTGAAACTTAAGGAAGCACCTCAACACTGTCCTCTTTGCTTCTACTTTCTCTCCTTCTCTCCCCTGCTTATCTCTTGGCTGAATCTGAAACTGCAATGGTTACCTAGCTAACCTCTCAAGTCAGTTTGCTCACGAATTGCCTGAAATAGAGAATTGCAAGGAGGCACCAGAGACTTATAGCTGTATAGTTTGCCACACAACCCCCACAGCTAATGAAGGAAGACCCAACTCATGTCGTATGGCGTGAATCAAGCTTCCCTGTGGCAAGGACAAAGTCTTCCTCCACAAAGAAGCCTCTATTTTATCACAAACAGAGCTATCATGTAATGTTTGGGCTCCATAGATCCATCTGGGCACAATCTTTTGCATATACAACTGAATCATGGGTTTGATAGAAAAGTGTTTATCCAGCGCACAGAACTGGGCAGTCATACTAGTAGTCATAGGCATCCGCTCATTAAGTGTATCATCTTTGTTCTTGAAGTCTCTACATGTAACACCCAAATATTTAAAATTAAGCGTTTCGATCTTTACACTATCTAACGTGAAACCAGAACTAACTTCTGTTACGAGCTTGTCGGTTTGGTTTCAGGATCATCAGTTTTGTTTCATGACATTGTGAGGTCCAGAGCATACAAATATTGTGTCACAGCATCGATACCAATGCTGTAGCCCAATAGCGGTTTGATCGCATATGATGTCATCTGCGTATGCCATGTGCTGTAAGTGGAACTGGCCAATTTTTTGCGGGTTAGTGTCCACCCTAATGAGACTTTTACACAAATTGTGGATATAGAAATTAAACAGAAAAGGTGCCAAAACGCTGCCTTGTCCCAATCCTCGTTCCGTCACTATCCATTCAGTGAAATAACCTTTACGATCCAGTCTTAATCAAATTCTAGTGTTTGCATGCAAAGCAATCAAGATGTTAGGTAAATTATCTGGGCAACCAGCATCCCTCAGTTTACACCACAGCTTCTTCCTATTATCACAGTCAAAAGCCTGCAACAAATCTAGAAAAACTAAGCCCTACTTTCTTGGCCCATGCTTCCAGATTCCTCACACTTAATACTGAAAAATGTTTGCTACTGGCATCAAACAAGGAAATTGGTTGATAATTGATAGGATTCATTGTACCCCCTTTTTTAAAAAATAACTGCTATATGTGCACCCACCCATGTGAGCGGGATGGTGTGACAGATTATGTTCGTGAAAAATGTCAATAAGAATAACAATCAAACTTCCACATTGGATTTCAAAGTCATGTTTGATAGTCATGAAATTGGTAACATTACCCTAAGGACCAGTAAACATGCATCATTTTTCAACAGTTAGTCTCCGTTAACCTAGCCCTATATAGCGAAGAAAAGTGCTCCACCCATACTTGATAAGAAACAGGATTTACTTGCAAAGCAAGTTGGGCCCCATGATTCTTCAAAAGGGTCCAAAATGTACTGTAATTGCCGATGGAAATTGAACTTAACCTGGTCTCTGCATCCCTTTGAGCCTGTATGGACTTATAGCTCCTTAGCCAGTTTTTATATGATAATTTAAGCTTACGCACTTTGGTTCCATAGTCATCACAACTGCTGGCTCTGAGCTGTCTAATGTTCCTACGTAACACCCTCTTATGTGTCTGTATTAGCACATCAAAAGCATGGGCAGCTCAAGTTCAAAAATGATCACTAGTGGGATGTAGTCTTCAAACAAAACATCCCAATAACTGCTTCACTGCTTCTGAGTAGTCATACAGATCCACTAGAGCTGAATCCTCTGTCGCTAGACAGGAAGCTAGCTGTTTGTTGATCCCTCTAGCTTTACTAGGGCGCCAGACAGGAGCATTATCCCTCTCTCCAACTTCAACTGTGAATATCAATAGTCACTCTGGCCGTCAAATATGAAAATAGCATTTCCAGAGACACAGGATTATGGTCACTAACCATCACAGTCCTTGACCACAAATCTTAAACAATTTGCTAATAAACCCCTCGATACAAAAACCATAATCAATGGTCGATTTGGCGTTTACATTCTTCCAAGTAAACTGCAGTGGCTGATCCCCCGTAGTACCACCATTTAGGGCGTGCATGTCCCAAAGCTCGAACTCCACCCAGATAAGCACTCCACGCTCACGGGAAGCTGATTTCGTAGTAGTGCATGGAGCTAGACAATACCACGACTCCTCCAGGCATTTGCTATAAAAATCCCCCACTAACACGAAAAGTGTATTGCACTCTTCAGACCAGTGAGCAAATACATTTGTTAGTTCAGTCAAGAAATAGGAAATTGAGCAGCTTGTTAACAGACATTAATCAAAATATAGGAACTAATTTCGCATAAGCCCATGTGCCCTCTAGCTTCACAACCAAAATATCGGGACTGTTCAACTCTACTTTAGTAGCGCAGAGTCCAAGATCTTTACGAACTGCACATAAGAGACCCTCCTAAGGACGGCCTTTGGGACCTCGCAGAGCATTCTCAACAATGTTTAAAACTATCAATTACGGGTACCACCTCGAACCACGTCTCTTGTAAACACACAATGTCATGAGCATCCCCGCAAAATTTGTCAAAAGAAGAGAACATGTAGTGAGAGTGCCTCCTAGTTTTCCAGCATATAAGTTTTATTTGACTTTTTAATTTTTCCCTGAATATGTAAGGATTTCTTAATATGTTCCCAGTCATCTGTTGGTGTTCTCATCTCTTGACCCTGCCCCCAAAAGTAATCCGGTGACCATCTACATGATCACTGGAAACACAGATTTTATCACAACCTTGGAAGCCCCCTCCTTGGGAGGCAGGGTGGGCAGTTGTTCAAACATATAGAAACCACATGACTGCAGGTAATTGGCTTCCTCCAAAATGGCCACTCTGACCATGCAGGAGCAAAAATGAAGTTGAATTAAATCAACTATCAATTTCCAAATTCAACATGCATTATATCTGTAGTCCTCAAAAAATCTCAACTGTGGTATTTTGTTGAATAAATTCCGCACATACTGCCCATTAAGGAGGGACCACGAATCCTCCTCAAGGATCTGTTCCATAGGGAACAAGTTACTTACCTGTAACTGTTGTTCTCCAGCATGGGTCTGGCATGGATTCACATGCTCATGAATATTCCCAGTCGTCAGGCTGGGAATCCTCAGTAAAGAAAAAATCAGTTTCAGTTTCGTTTCTGAACTGTCTTTCTACTAATAACGAATCACTGGTCTCTGGGTCATACTGCCCCAGCCAATGACTGGCCTCTCCCTAAGCCCCTCCTCTGGCAGCCATCTTCAGATTTGGTAGCACGTAAAGTGGCAGTAGGACCAAGAGAAGAGCCGCAGAGGGGTAGGCAGGAGGGTTTGCATGTGAATCCGTGCCAGACCCATGCTAGAGAACAACAGTTACAGGTAAGTAACTTGTTCTTTCTCCAGCATGGGGTCTGGCATGGATTCACATGCTCATGAATATAAGAATACACAGCAGTACACACATGCACAACCACGGGAGGTGGCAAAAGGCTCAACATTAAGCCTTACATAAACTCAACATTAAGCAACTCTTACCTCCGCACCAGGCCCACCTTCAGGCGAACAGGTTACGCAGCACTGCTTGGCCGACTCTGGACTCCTCCCTGGAATCCCAGTAGACGCAGTAGAATCTAGTGAAGCTGTGCGTCGACCTCCACGTAGCAGCCCTGCAGATGTCCAGCAGGGGCACACCAGACAAGAATGCCGTAGTAGCAGCGGTCGCTCTGGTCGAATGGGCTCTCGGACGGCCGGGCAACGGTCGGTTGGCCAACCGATGACAGTGCATGATGCAGCCGGAGAGCCATCTGGAAATGGAAGCCTTCGAGAGAGCCTTCCCTTGGTTCACAGGTCCAAAGTTCACAAATAGCTGTGATGTCTTCCCAAAACTTAGTTCGGTCCATGTAGAAGAACAAGTTACTTCTTACCTTGTAACGTTCTTTCGATGAGATGTTCCTCCGACGTATTCCTTATCTTTGATAATTCGTCTCCAGCTTGCTGGCCTCAGAAATTCTCTGTAGAGGGCGCTGCGCGTCGACGTCCGCCGAGTCGATGTCCCTCGACAGCCGCCGTATCGGCGCCGACTTCACCATGCCCATAAATAGCCACGTGCGGCGTCCGTTGCTCAGTTCCGTTTTGTAGCATAAGAAAAGTCATGCCTGAATTGGTTATTGACCTTGAAGGAGCGTAAGCTGCAACCACAAGGGAAGTATTACTCCGGGGATGGATGGGAGGGGCGATAAGGAATACGTCGGAGGAACATCCCATCGAAAGAACGTTACAAGGTAAGAAGTAACTTGTTCTTCGAAGGGATTGTGTCCTCCGACATATTCCTTATCTTTGATAGACTCCCATAGCAGTGGCATGTAATTGGAGGTGGGAGTAATAATGTCATGTATCCCTTTTAGGAATGAACCACATGTAATACGGCTTTTCCAAATCTGGTCTCTTGACTAGCGGAGGAATCCAGGTTGTAAAATTTTGTGACCGTATGTGCGGACGACCATGTGGCAGCCGCACATATGTCTCGGACCAGTACCCCTCTTTGGAGGGCCGAAGAGGCTGCGATACCCCTGGTTGAATGAGCCCTAAGATTTTGGGGTGGCTCTTTCCCTGCCAGTTTGTAACATTCCAGAATGGCCAAAATAATCCACCTGGAAATGGTCTGTTTTGTTATGGGTAGTCCCAACTTGTGACCTGAGTATCCTACAAACAGTTGGTCTGCTTGCCTAATCCTAGCCAGTCTGCTGATGTAAAAGCCCAGAGCTCGCCTTGGGTCCAGCCTATGTAGCCTTTCTTCCTCTTTCCCCGGATGGGGAGGAGGGTAGAACGAAGGTAAGGTAATTTTCTGAGTAATATGAAATTCAGAAACCACCTTTGGGAGGAAATTAGGCTTCACCTGTAGGACAACTTTGTCCTTATGGAAAATTGTTTGGGGGGTTTACAAGAGAGCTTGTAGCTCGCTCACCCTCCTAGCAGATGTTAGTGCTACCAATAGGACAGTTTTAAGTGTGAGAAATCTCAGCGAACAAGAGTAGAGTGGTTCGAATGGAGTACCCATTAGGAAGTTTAAGACTAAATTTAAGTCCCATAAGGGAACTTGGAATGGACTTAGAGGATAAACATTAGTTAATCCCTTGAGAAATGGTATTACTAGAGGTAGTTTGAAATACGATGGTTCCTCCGCAGTGCGCTTGAAGATGGAAAGCGCTGCAAGATAGCCTTTTACAGTGCCAACTTGAAGGCCTGAGTTTGCCAAGTAGAGTAGAAACGATAACACTGTTGGTGTACCACATGAAAAAGGGTCTATATTCCCTTCTCTACACCAGCTGCAAAATTTGTTCCAACGGCAGCGGTATAAAGACTTTGTTGCTGGCCTTCTGGCCGAAAGCAACACCTCCATGATGTCATCAGGGAGGTCCCAATCATTGTACCTCACCCTTTCAGAAGCCAAGCGTGAAGGTTGAGGGTTCTGATGTCTGGATGGAGAACCTGACCTCCCTTCTGCGAGAGAAGATTCTCTTTGAGTGGAAGACGGATTGGAGGGCAGATGGACATATCTAGAAGGTCCGGGTACCACGTTCTCCTGGCCCAGTACGGGGCAATTAGGATCATGGTTTCCGGAATCTTCTCAACCTCCTGATCATTTGAGGAATAACAGGGACTGATGGAAACGCGTAAAAGAGTGGGAACTCCCAGTCCACTACGAACGCGTCCCCTAGAGCTCCTCTCGGGGGAAATTCCCTTGAACAGAACAGATCGCACTTCCTGTTGGTGCTTGTGGCGAACAGATCCACCTGAGGGGTTCCCCAAAGGGCGAAGATCTCTTGAAGGACTTCCTGAGCTAGCTCCCACTCGTGGGAGACTGTGCTCTGCCTGCTCAGAGCGTCCGCTGTCAAGTTCTTCTCTCCGGCCAGGTGAACTGCCGATAGAGAGATTCCTTCCTGAATTGCCCAAAATCAGAGCTGCATTGCCTATCTGCACAGTGGCAGTGACCCTACGCCTCCTCTTTTGTTGAGGTAGTGCATGGCCACCTTGTTGTCCGTCATTATCAGGACATTTCTCCCCTGTACTGATGGCAGAAAAGCTTTCAGCGCTAGTCTGATCGCTCTCAGATCTAATAGGTTGATGTGTAGTCTGGACTCCGATGGAGACCAACGACCGCTGATGGTCAAGTCGTTGGCATGGGCTCCCCACCCCGTGAGTGAGGCGTCTGTGACTACTGTTATCTCGGGCCATGGTTGCCAAAACAGTTCTCCTTTCAAGATGTTCTCTGGATAGGCCCACCATAGAAGGTCGTGGGCTACCTTGTCCGGAATCCGGAGGAGATCTGTCATTCTCCCTGAGAATTGCGACCACCGAGTTCTCAGTGCCCACTGAGGAGATCTCATTCTCAGGCGAGCCTCTGGCACAAGGAAGATGCAGGATGCCATGAGGCCTAGCAACCTCAAAAAGTCGAAGGCTGGGAGACTTTGGGCATTTTGGAACTTGTTGACCATCTGCAGAATATCTTGAGCCCTCACCTCTGGTGGCGAGGCTTTTCCCAGGGAAGTGTCCAGGACCACTCCAATGAACTGGAGTCTCTGTGATGGTATCATCTGTGACTTCTTTAAACTGTGGGAGAAGCCCAGTTTGTGAAGGAAGTGGCAGACATAATCTAGCTGGATCTGAGCTTGTTCCGAAGATACAGCCCTGATCAGCCAATCGTCCAGGTAGGGGTAGACGTGGATCCCTTCCCTCCTTAGACTCGCAGCCACTACCAACATTAGCTTGGTGAAGACCCTCGGGGCGGAGGTCAGCCCAAATGGCAGAACTCGAAATTGTTAATGAGAGTCGCCAATTGCGAACCTCATGTATTTCCTGTGTTTGAGATGGATTGGCACATGGAAATAAGCATCCTGAAGGTTCAGAGATACCAGCCATTCCTGGAGCTGCAGGGCCTGAAGGATCCGAGAGAGAGTTACCATCTTGAACTTGTCCTTCCTGAGGAACTTGTTCAATTCTCGTAAGTCCATGATGGGTCTCAGTCCTCCGTTCTTCTTTGGTATGAGAAAGTAGAGGGGGCGGGGGGAGGAGAAGGGGAGGGGGGGGGGGGGAGTACCAGCCCTTGTTCCTGTCCGCTACAGGTACCGGCTCTATGGCACCTTTCTCTAGCAGGTCTATAATTTCCTGCAAGAGGAGCGGATCTGGAACTTTTAGAGAGCTGTGTCCCGGTGGATGACTGAGGGATGTGTAGAAAGTGTAGGCAGTTACCCTGGGCAACTGTCTCCAATGCCCAAGCATCTGACGTTATAGCCTGCCATTCCGTCAGATGGTGAGTTAACCTGCCCCCTAAAGGTGTTTTGTGTGAAAAGACCTCAGAGTGGTTTGGGGGCAGCTGATGCAGATGCCGAGGGTAAAGAGGCACCTGCTGCTGCTGCGGCTTTAGTACTTTTGACCCGTCCACCTCGGGTGGATCTCCTTTGGCCTCTTTGAGCCGGCTGTCCTCTGCCTTTCCCGAATGCGGAATAATAGCGAAAGGACTTTCCTCTCCCAGAGGTTCCTGAGGGGCGAAAAGGAGTTTGGCGGATTGCAGCTCCTAACGATTTTGCCGCTGCTTTAGATGTCTGCAACTTTTCCAGACTGTCATCAGCCTTTTTACCTAATAAAGAAGAGCCGTCAAAGGGCATATTCAAAAGTCTGGCCTGTACATCTGGAGCAAAGCCAGACTTTCGCAACCACGCATGCCTGCGGATTGTCGTACTTGCCGCCATGGCCCTGCTGATACTGTCAGCGGAATCGATGCCAGTTTGAAGTGACTCGCACATGGCATCTTTGCCATCTTTAATAATGTTAAGGAAGGCTTCCCTTTCCTCTCCTTCGGGTATGCAGTCAGCCGCTGATGAAGCACACTCCCATAGTGTGTGACTGAACCTAGCGAGCGTACAGGTGGCGTTGATGGACTTCAACGCCATACTACAAGCAGAAAATACTTTTTTTGCCATAGAATCGTACCTTTTGTCAACTTTATCCTGTGGGACAGTAGGGTAAGCAGACCTGCTGCTTGATGAAGTTGCCGCTTGAACCACCAGGCTCTCTGGAGTCAGGTGTTTTGATAAGTATTCAGGTGCAGCCGCAGCTACCCTATACTTGGCTGACAATCTTTTATTGACTGCAGGATAACCTCAGGAGTTTCCCCAATTAGATGAAATCTTTCATTGTAAGGCTGCACGGAAGGGGACCACAGGATCCTCCTGTGGACCTTTGTCTAATATGTCTGTCAGGTCATCCTATTGAAAAACAGGTGAAGGCGCCGACCAACCCATAAATTCAATAATCCTTGCCATCAGGGTTCTATAGGGTGTTTCGGCATGTTCCCCTGGGTCTGGTTTAACAAATTCCACTTCTCGGGAAGTGTCCAGCCCACTTTGTATTTGTATTTATTTATTTATAAAGCGCAGCCTGGCCCGGGGGCATAAGGGCGCATAAGGTAAAGCTGGTTACAAAGCTGGTTACAAGTGAGCGGTTAAGCAAAGTTACGTTGCAGTTACAGAGGTGTGCAGTCAAGACAATACAGTCGGCCAAGTTCCAAAATGGTTACAGGTAGGAACTGGCATAATAAGCAAGTGCATGCGCGGAGATAATAATTCCAGGAGAGTGGCTCAAGATCAAGATCATTGTAATGATTCCTGTAGGTCTTTCAACCTTCTTTCCTCAGAGGTGAAATCCTCTGAAACAGGTAGTGTGGTCCTCTGCAACCCGAAGGTTTCCTGGTCAGAATCCTCCCCTTCTTCATAGATTGAAGATAATCCGGGGTACTCTGACCTCGGAAATTTCTAAGGCAGAAGGAGCCAAACTTGTCATTATTGGGCGAGAAAAAGTCAATGTTGTCGATGCCGATGTGACAGGATTTGAAGGCGCCGAGAACGGTATCGAGAAAACTGGAAGAGGCCTCGAAGAACTCGAGAGGATCGGGATCCTACTCGAGGATGTCGATGACGGTCTCGGCGTCGTGCCGGAGGCTCTTGGTATCACCGTTGGGTGTGAAGTAGCCATGGTTTTCTCTTTCATCGGCGTCGATGTCGGCGATGGCGTCGAGTCAATCGACCGATGCGTCGAAGAACCCTTCGACAACGGCGTTGATGGCGCCGATCCATCCGTCGAAGGGATCTCGGCGGACGTCGACGCTCAGCGCCCTCTACAGAGAAAACATTTCCAAGGCCAGCAAGCTGGAGATGAATTATCAAAGATAAGGAATACGTCGGAGGACACAATCCCTTCAAACTTAAGCGCTCTAGCTACATCCAGCGAGTGCAAAGTCCTCTCATCCAGCGATGAAGGCGACGGAAAGAAAACTGGCAACACCAAGGGCTCGTTAAGATGGAAGTCCGACGGCACCTTGGGCATGAAAGAGGGGTGCGTCCTCAGCACCACCCTCGTAGCATGAAAATTCAAGTATGGAGGCTTGCAGGATAGGGCCCGAATCTCTTCCACGTGTCGTGCGGTGGTGATGGCCACAAGGAACGCTGTCTTCCACAACAGGAACTTCAACGGAGCCGAATGCAAAGGCTCGAATGGTGGCCCCATGAGCCTGGTCAGCACCACGTTGAGCTCCCACACTGGGGCTGGAGCCTTCACTGGCGGGAACGATCGGAACAGTCCCTTCATTAATTCTTTCACCAGTCAATGAGACCACAAGGACGGCCGTCCTGCAGTTCTGGTGTATCGGGAGATCGCGGCCAGATGTATCTTGATGGAAGCGTGAGCTAGTCCAGCTTTGGCAAGCGACAGTAGTTATGGTAGCACTTGAGGTGCCGTAATCCATAGAGGGTTGATCTTCTGTGCACGGCACCAGATAGAGAACCTCTTCCACTTATGTCCGTAGCACTTGAGAGTTGAGGACGCCCTGGCCTTTGCAAGAACCTCTCTGCAGTGAGCCGGGATATCGTACCCTCCAAACTCTAGTGCTGCAGGAGCCAGGCCTGCAAGTGACTCCGGGTCGTGATTAAGAATGGAGAGAAGATCTGCGTCCGTCGACAGCTTGACTGGTGGGGACGCTGAGAGGTCCAGAAGGTCAGGGAACCAGATCTGTCTCAGCCACGCCGGTGCGAGGAGGATCATCCTGCAGTGGGACCTCTTGAGCTGGCTGATGAGTCAAAGCAGCAGCGGCAACGGAGGAAATGCATACAGGAACAGGCAATCCTAGGGGAACGAGAAAGCATCGCCCATGCTCCTCGGCTTGGGGGAACCTCCTAGCGAACCTCCCCTTGAGGGACGGGAGGAATGACTTGAGCACCCAGAACACGGCGAGGAGCTCCAAGATGTTGATGTGGAGAGACCTCCCCTCTGGGAGCCAAAGGCCTCTTGGGTGGAGATCTCCAGTGTGTGCACCCCATCCCTCCAGGGAGGCGTCCGTCGTCACTGTCTCCTGATGTGCCGGGGTCTGGAAGTCCGTGCCCGCCGTGAGGTGTGCACGGGTGCCCCATCACTGAATCGCCCGACGGAAAATCTCGTTGAGCGGGATCTTGTCTTCGAATCTGCCCGCCGTTTGCATCCAGCGGGCGTCGAGGAACTCCTGTAGAGGACGTATCCGTAGCCTGCACAGGCGCACTAGATAGATGCATGAGGACATCATACCGAGGAGGGACTTGATGGATCTCACCCTAGCCACGTCCATGGCTAGCAGGTGCTGCACCTTGCCTAAGATGGCCTTCGTCCTTTCCTCCGACGGAGACGCCAATCGTTGCACTGTATCGAGCTTCGCTCCCAGAAACAGTGCCACCTGCGACAGAACCAAATGGGATTTCGGGTAGATGGAGAAACCCAGCTCCATGAGTAAGCGGACGGTCTCTGCCGTGTGCTCGATGGCGAGTTCTCTTGTCCTTGCACAGATGAGCCAGTCTAGGTAGGGATGCCGGGGAAGGCGCGCCCTGCCTGACAGCCGAAGAGCCCGACCGTTCGGCGCTCCCGGTGCCCGTGGACTCGCGGTGCTTAGCTTTCTGTCGGGCCCCCGTCGCCAGGGCGCCCTCACAGGACTTAGAAGACCACTCGGACCTTTTCTTATTCTCACTTGCTGGGCCCTTCTCCAGCCAGCTGGCGAGGCGGGTACGACGATCCCTCATGGTCCGTTCCGATAGGTTATTGCAGAACGCACAGTCCTTCTCCACGTGCGTCTTGTCCTCATGAAGGCAGTAGAGACATCTCGAATGCTCGTCCTCCTTGAAAACATTCTGTAACCCGCATCCAGGGCAGTTCCTGAACAGCTTGGCTCCGGGCGTCAAGCTTCCCTTGTCCTGGGCCATGTCCATGGTAGGCCTCAGATCTTCTGGAATCCTCCAAGAAGCGTAACTCAACGAAAACTTCACCCTTGAAGGGCACAGAAAATTCCGAAACGGGTCCCCGTTGATCGGAAGTAGAACGGTGGAGCCTGAGGCTCAATTTAACCGAAAAATGAGAAAATCTCTTTGAAAAAAGCGCGAAAACACAGCAAAAGCTCGAGAGCTATAGCACGAGGACTCCCAACACTTGAACGTGCGGTAAAAATCTGAAGATGGCTGCCAGAGGAGGGGCTTAGGTAGAGGGCAGTCATTGGCTGGGGGCAGTATGACCCAGAGACCAGTGATTGGCTATTAGTAGAAAGACAGTTCAGAAACGAAACTGAAACTGAAACTGATTTTTTCTTTAACGAGGATTCCCAGCCTGACGACGGGGAATATTCATAAGCATGTGAATCCATGCCAGACCCCATGCTGGAGAAACAGAGGTTTTTTTTAGAGGAGTCACTTCAAGTGTATTCTATCTTCATATCCTTATGGGTTCTTCCATGCCAGTCAAGTAGGCCCCAGCCATTAGACTCTGCTTTTACTGGTTGTTGTTTGTTCAGGCCATCCCAACCCCGTATAGCCATTTTGATGTGCCTCTCTTCCAAAGTCATAAAATTATTACCTTTGACGTTGCAAGACTCCTCAATACGTGTCCTTGCTGGAGGCAAAGTACCAACATCGGTTACTTGAGGACCTTGGTTTAAGGGTCTAACAACTGTCTGACCCGTGATAATACAACGCCTCATTTAGGTGGCTTTTGTTGATATACTTATTTTGAGCTTTCACAGAATAAAATAATGCACAATTACACTACTTGCGACTACTTCAGTTTATGGGTGGCGTGACTTATCTGTGGATGTCATCCTCTTTTCACTATGGGGAGCCCCTTTTCATGAGAAATGGCCATGACACTGCCGTTACATTACCCAGATGTGCCAACATCTAGAACACTCATAGTTTTTTCCCTCCCACACCCATTAGAAACTGCAGACAATAGGGTCTCCCATTAAAACAAATCAACTTAATAGCACAAGGACTAGAGAGAACAGTCAGTAAACCGGTGAGCCGAATGGTTATTGAAAGAAAATCAATGCTTCCATCTCTAGTGACTGACATCCCAGAGCCATCTTAATACTACAGCATTAGTCTTAGCCTGTATCAGTCAGTGTTAAAGTGCAACCCTGGAGTAAAAACTAAAAAGGAGTATCAGGGTATGCCTTCGGCATACATACCTCCCAATCCTCAAGGTTCTGGATGGCGACGAAGATGCAGCCCGACACGTAGAAGAGCTTCCAGGCCCAGCTGTCTGCATAGAAATGAAAAAGTAGACATTTAATGTGCTGGACTAGACTTAAATTCAGCTTAAAGTGTGCCTCTCTGAAAGGTCAGTATGGTTAACTCAAAACGCTCACTTGCAAGGTTACTGTGCACACATTCTGCTGGACAAGTGAAGGTAATTGTAGTGATGGCCAAAACAATTGCAGTAGGTTATAGCAATGTATCATTGTCTCTCCATGTATGAGCCCACCCAGCTGCTTGCTCCCCCTCTACAGCTCATCCACCAACCCTCTCTCAAACTCTCCCTTCATCCCTGGTTCCAATCCCAGTACCCTCAACAGCTACTACACATACTCCCTTCATCCAAACGTTTGGGGGGGGAGGAAGAGGGTGTTGGTAACTACTCTTTTGGCCTGCTCAGAGATGTCACTAGATCTCACCGAAAACCAGGGTTCAACATTGAGGGGAGCTGGGAGCTATTTAGCTCTTGCTTGTATCCTTGAAGTCCCTGGTTGGCTTGACAACTACCAGGAGCTACTTTTGTCCCCCCGGACAATTGATGCTGAACAAACACACCTATGTAATTTTAACTCAGTGCATTTGGGGCAATCTATAAATAAACATTAGGACAAACCTAAGACATTTAAAGCATATAAAATCATAAATAACAGTTATATATTTGCACCTTATGTGAAAAATACATTTGCAGAATGCTATGTACTAGCTAATTGTTCCCTAGCATTAGCTCCTCGGCCCTGGTTAATGCTCGATACCCAGCAGCTGCTTTTAGCTCCTGCTTATTTCGATCTCTGCATAAACATCTTTCATACCATTCTCCAGCTGCACACCCCTAGTCACTCTTCCCACTTTTTCCTTGCTACTTGATTCACATTCCACACCATCCTCAGTGGGAACCGCACCATGTAAAAATGAACAACCCTTAATGGCTGAGACCACTTAATTGGTCCTTCCTGTAGTACGGCTGGAAGTTTTATTTGTACATGCTCTGCCAACCTAACGTTGTTGTGAGGAAATTCCATCTGGATGTAGAAGGCCTGGCTTTTTTTAATTTACATTTTTAATTAATAAAATTATGTGAGTAAATTCAACTCTGAAAGGGTAATCTGGCCAGTCAGATTTCCCCTTCATAAACTCCATGCCAAAAACATAATGCACACCTGTGTGCTGCTGCATCAGTACCTGATCTGCAGTGCCTGCTCTTCAGTGTTAGGGAGAATTCTCTGTTTAGGCTGAATTTCCTAACCTAGTGAGTCCCCCAGCAGCGTTGCTGGATTTTTGGGGTTTATTATTTTTCTCCTGCCAAGAGTGAGACTCTTTTACCCTCACTCTTGGGCATGATTTGAGTGTGTTTCTTTGACTCTAGATGTGTTTTATGGGCTATGGGGTCCTTAACTCCATAGGGTCTCATGTGTTTTTACTATGTGTGTTACACAGCACCCTCCATGCAGTAACACAGGGGTGTCATAGTGACACCCCACCATAGACTCCATACCCTGGGACTGACTACTGTCTCCCAGGGCATGTAAAGTCACCATTGGCTTTACTAGTCCCAAATTATAAACAGAAACCAGTACAAACCATCATATTGTGGACGTACTGGTTGGGGCAATGCGAGTGCCCCGGGGTCTGTTAGTCGAGGGGGCACGTCTCCGCCCCCCCTGATCGAGTTTTGGCTGGTGGCAGTTGAAACTACTTTTTATATTCGACCGCGAATATTTTCCTATGGGATTTTCCCATTGTTCGAGGCTACCAACTTTAATTATTTAATTCATAGCCTCGAACATACCGCCGGTTTATTTAATTAATATTAATTCGCCGGTTGGTATTTTTTGCCAGGACTCTATTCTAAAATGGCGTTTGTGTTCTCTTCTGTGACTCCAACCCAAGTCGAGCCCTTTGTTCCACTTTTTGGCAGGCAAAGGAGGGAACGTGTAGAGGAACAGGCCCTCCCAGCATCGCCCATGCTCCTCGCCTGGGGAAACCTGCTGGCGAACCTCCGGCACTTGGAGTTCGTCGCCGTCGCGAACAGGTCGATCTGGGGTGTGCCCCACCGTCGGAAGAGGCGATCCACTAGATCCTGCCATAGTTCCCACTCGTGGCACGAGCGCAGCTCCCTGCTGAGTGAGTCGGCGATGGTGTTTTTTTATCCCTGCCAGATGAAACGGCACCAGAAACATCCTTTGGGCGACGGCCCAATGCCACAGGTCCTGCGCCTCCTTGGACAGTGCTGGGGACCTGGTTCCGCCCTGTTTCCTGATGTAAAACATGGTGGTGGTGTTGTCGGTGAAGATCCTCACCACCTTGCCCTTGAGGGACGGAAGGAAGGACCTGAGGGCCCAGAACACTGCACGAAGCTCCAGGACGTTGATATGGAGGGACTTCTCCGTCGGGAGCCAAAGGCCTCTCGCGTGCAGATTTTCGGTGTGCGCTCCCCACCCTTCCAGGGAGGCATCCGTGGTCACTGTCTCCTGGTGGTCTGGGGTCTGGAAGTCCATGCCCGCCGTCAGATGCGCGCGGTTGCCCCACCACCGGACCGCTCGGCGGAAACTCTCGTCGAGTGTGATCCTCTCCTCGAAGCCGCCCGTCGTTTGGATCCAGCACGCGTCCAGGAACTCCTGCAACGGGCGCATCCGGAGCCTGCACATGGGAATGAGGTAGATGCAAGAAGACATCATTCCGAGGAGGGACTTGATGGACCTCACCTTGGCCGTGTCGGAAACCAACATCCGCTGTACCTTGCCCAGGATGGACCTGGTCCTTTCCTCCGACGGGGAGGCCAGAAGGGACACTGTGTCGAGCTTCGCTCCCAGAAACAGTGCGTTTTGCGCGGGTACCAGGTGGGACTTGGCGTAGTTCACGGAGAATCCCAGGTCCGTGAGAAGTTGGACGGTCCTTGCCGTGTGCTCCACGGCGAGCTCCCTCGTCTTGGCTCGGATGAGCCAGTCGTCCAGGTAGGGGTAGACGTGGATCCCTTCGCGGCGCAGCTGCGCCGCCACCGGTGCAAGGCACTTGGTGAATACCCTGAGGAATTTTCGGTGCCCCTTTAGGATGGGAATATGGAAGTAGGCATTCTCCAAATCCAACGACGACAGGAAGTCTCCTTCCTCCAGCTGACCCAGGACGTGCTGGAGGGTGACCATCCGGAACTTCTGCGCCTTGATGAACTTGTTCAGACGTCGCAGGTCTAGGATGGGGCGCCATCCTCCCGTCTTCTTCTTCACGAGGAAGTATCTCGAGTAAACTCCGGAGCCCCGAAGCCTCTTTGGGACGAGTTCGATGGCGCCCTTCCTGAGCATCGCCTTTACCTCCAGGAGAAGCTGAGGGACGTGAAGCTCTTTCCTGGCCACGGGGGGGACGCGCGGGCACCTTCTTTGAAACTCGAGCGCGTGGCCCCGGGCTAAGGCGTCCAGCACCCAACGGTCGGTGGAGATGGACTCCCACACGCTGACGAAGCTCGCCAGCCGGCCTCCCACCGGGGTGCTTCGGTGGGGGCCCGACCCCACGGCCGGTTCAATCCTGTTTTGACGAGGCTTTGCCGCCTTGACCTCCTTGGCGACGACGGTGGGGTCCGCCAGACTTGCCTCGTCCTCTGTAGGCCTCCTGAGACGACGAGCGGGCCGCTTGACGGTAGGTGGAGAAACCGCCGCCGGAACCTTTGGAGGCGCCCTTGCCTCCGCTGCTCCGAAAGGGCGTCCGTCGTTGCTGCAGAACCCCAAGGGCCCGGGCCGTCTCAGTGTCCGCTTTAATGGCCTGAAGGGAATCGTCCACTGTTTTCCCAAACAGGTTGTTCCCATCGAACGGCATGTCCAGGACTCTGGTCTGTACGTCTTGACGGAAGTCCGTAGCCTTGAGCCATCCACGCCGCCTAAGGCACACGCCGTTGCCCAACTGGCGAAACCCAGTGTCGGCGATGTCCATCGCAATAGTGATGGCGTGGTCCGACGCCACCTCACCTTCCTGTAGGATCTCCAGGGCATCCGCCCTCTTGTCGTCCGGTAGGAAGTCCAGCAGGGGAGCCAGTTTGTACCATAGCTCCCTGTCGTAGCGGGCCACGATAGCCAAGGCGTTGGCCGCTTTAATCGTCGTCGCTGCAGACGAGATGACCCTGCGTCCCATAGCGTCCAATTTCTTTCCCTCGCCGTCCGGTGGGGAAGTCGATGTGGAGGCCGCACCCCCCCCCCCGCTTTCTTCCTGGCCGCCGCAGAGACGACGGAGTCCGGGGTAGGCTGCGCCCGGAGGCACAGGGGGGCCGCGTCCGGGACACGGTACTTCTTCTCGTACCAGTCTCTTCTAGCTGGCGTCGTGGAAGGGTTCTTGAGGAGGGCGAGGCCCTCATCCCAAATGTTGTCCAGTAGAGGCACCGCGAGGACCGTCTTCCTCTTGGCCTCGCGCCGTTGATAAAGGAATCCTTCCTTTTTCTTCTCCTCAGGGCAGAGTTGGAAAAGCTCGGATGCCCTGGCGATCATGGAGTGGAACGATCCAATCTCGTCGGGCGGAGAAGCCCTGGTGGGAGGCGACGACGGTAGATCCTCGTCGTATACCTCGTCGTCCGAACCCGTCGCTGCCGTGTCAGTCCCCGTATCATCCCCTCGGGTGGACGGGGAGGAGGGCTGGACGGGGCGCAACGGCTGAAAAGGAGGTGGAGGGTGAATCCTTCTTTTCTTGGGCGGGGGAACACCAGAAGGTCCCGGTTCAGGATCCCCCGACGGGAGAGGTTCCTCCGTCGGCAACGGTAGTCTCGTCCTTCTCTCTGAGCATAAGGACTGTATAGCCAACAAAATGGCCGCCGAGTTGTCTTGCGGCGCTGGCAGAGGGGAATCCGACGGGCGATCAGGGGCCCCGTCGGCACCCTCGACGAGGTCGTCGTCGTCACCTGCGTCGGGATCCATCCCGACGGGCCGGTCTTCTTCCACGCCAAGGCCGTGGCTTAAGACCTCGATCAGCTCTTCCTCCGAGGTTGAGGCCGAATCTACGACGACACCCTGCCCCCCCTTTTTCTTCCCCGCTGGGGATTTCACGGGGGTCCTATCGATGGGCACAAAAGAGGACTCCCTCCGAGGTGGCAGGGAGACTCTGAGCCCCGAGGTCGCCACCACTGGTGTAGCCTCCACAGGCTGAGCCAGGGCCGCCGCGACAGTATCGATAGAGGGCTTGGCCGGATGGATTAAGGCCTTCACCACCTTAGGTGCGCTCACCGCCTTATCCTTGAGGGGGGGGGGCACTGCCTCGCTCCCCCTCAGATGGGGCCTTCGAGCTCGACCGGGGCCTCTCCAGGAGCTTCGCCGGTAGCTCGCCCTTCCTCTTACCCGACCCAGAGCGTTGGCTCGTGGCTGAAGGTGCCGGGGAGGGTGCACCCTGCCTGGCGCCCGTAGAGCCCGACCGTTCGGCGCTCCCGGTGCCAGCGGACTCGCAGTGCTTGGCCTTGTGTTGGACCCCCGTCGCCGGGGCGTCCTCAAAGGTCTTAGAAGACCGCTCGGATTTCTTCCTCTTCTTCTCGCCTGACGGGCTCTTCCCTTCCAGCCAGTTGGCGAGACGTTGATGGCGGTCCTTCATGGTCCGCTCCGACATATTGCCGCAAAACGCACAGTCCTTCTCCACGTGCGCTCATGTAAGCAGTAGAGACAAAAGGAGTGTTCGTCCTCCTTAAAGACGTTCTGCAGCTGGCATCCAGGGCAGATCCTGAACAGCTTTCCGGGCGTCGAGCTTCCCTTCTCCTGGGCCATGTCCGGGCCTGAGAAGCTTCTGGAGTCCTCCAAAAGCGTAGCTCGACGAAATCTTCACCCTTGAGGGGCGCAGACGAATCCGACACGGGTCCCCGTTGATCGGATGGAGAGTCGGTGGAGCTTGAGGCTCTTTTGACCGAAAAAACAAAGTTTTTGAGAAAAAACGTGAAAAAATAGCACTAACGCTCGAGAGCAATAGCACGAGGATCCCAACACATGAACGTGCGGTAAAAATCTGAAGATGGCTGCCAGAGGCGGTGCTTAGGTAGAGGGCAGTCATTGGCTGTGGTCAGTATGACGCAGAGACCAGTGATTGGTTATTACTACGAAAGACAGATCAGAAACGAAACTGATACTGGTTTTTTCTTTACCGAGGATTCCCAGCCTGACGACGGGGAATATTCATGAGCATGTGAATCCATGCCAGACCCCATGCTGGAGAAGAGACAGTTCTAATGCCCGGAAAGGAGCCAAATAGATCCTTAAAATTGGCTCCTAACTTTCATCGAAAAATAAATCAGAATGGGAACTTGAAAGAATGGAACAAGTTTGAAAATAGCACCAATATTCCTTGAAGGAAATAAGAAGGAAGAATTCTCAACAAGGCCCGGTTGCTATGGAATCTCTAACATCTGATAGACTGCAGTCTGGGATCCTAAAAACACCAGCAAATGTTATATCTCAGGGTATGGTTTCAAAACAAACTTCAGAAATTGATATTTCTTTGGCTTTGAAAGGTAATAGTCTTCAGGAGGGACGAGAAATGGGAGCCAATGGGAAATCAAGACAATCATTACAAGACTCAGCCTGTAAAGATCAAGAGGTTGGACTGGCAGACCTGGCACCATTCGCAGTAACGAATGGTACATTTCTGAACCGAGGTGTTATCTTGGCCATTTAAAAAAAAAAAAATACCAGACCTATACTGGTTTTCAACTAAACATATAGAGTATGTACTGACGCGCAAAGTACTTATATGGCAGAGGTTGGCTTCACCTCCAAATTGGGGGTTAAGACTGTCCTCACCATTGCAAGTCGACTTAAACAACATGGGTTGAAAGTGCAAGAATCCCTCCCTAGTGAAAAGGCGCAGTGTACTGGGCGAGGTACAGTGGAGGTTGGGGAGGCTAAGGTAATGCAGAATACATCTAAGGGATTGGGGATCATGACTCCAGTGGAACAGAAAGAATCAAAAAGAGATGTAATATCTATGCTACCTGAGATTAAAACACGTATTTCAGAAGCTAGGTGTTGCCCAGGTTTCCCTTTAGTTAGGAGAGGCTGAAATTCGTACGTTGGAATACACGGGGCTCCAGCTCTTAAGCATGTGGCAATGAAGGGAGACATTTTTGGGGGAAACCATTAGATTTTTTTCCAAGAAACTTGGTTGGTTAATTCTGTGCAACTAGAGGGCATCAAAATGTTACATCAGGGAGCGACAACAATGGGAAGGGGGAAACCAAAATGAGGCTTTTAACAGCATGCAGACTGACTAGAATGAAGGAGGCAGTCCTCATTCTTAGTAAACAAGAGGGGTTTCTGGCAGTACGCCTCTTGGTACCATCAGATGAGTGAATGAAGGAGATAACTGCAATTAACTTGTAATGGAACCCTGCCTGTGTAAAACTTATGGAATTTCAGGAGTCTTTAGCCTCCCTTTTAATCCAAGAAAATTTGCTACACCCAGGGTTGCATGTTCCAATTGCAGGCAACCTAAACGCACAGTGTGTCTCAAATAAAGCAGTAAGCACCGTATCTAGAAACAAATTAATAATGGCGAATGGCAGGAAATGATTAGCCTTTTTTTCAGAATGGAGTTTGTAAGTGGTCAATGGGTCAGTTGAGTCGGATGTACCACCTGCACTAACCTGGAGTCATGGTATATAATCCTCTACCTTAGACTATATATTTTTGTATCCAGAGTGGTTTGTGAGATGTATGATGTTTATGGTGATGGAGGGTGGTACTAGTAACCATAGGTGTCTTGAAGCATCCTTCAATTGGAAGTTCGGGAAAAGATCAGAGGTTTGGATACATTCGGTAGTGATGAACACGCAGAAGAACCACCTGACTAAATATAAGAAAGATGTAGTCCTTTTTAAACTCCTTCATGAGACCTGTGAACCCCTACGGGCCAATTAATTTAAACAAATATGTAGGCCACAGATTTTTCACTCATTTTTATGGTCTGTTCAAAAACCTCAGGGTATGTCAATAAACAAACCCCCATCTCATATTCATAGCTTTGATGAGGCCACTTGGCTTAAAAAACGGGAAATTAGGTGTATGATCATTTGTTTATGGAGAAATATGTTGGATGAGGCGATACTAACCAAGGAGAGAAAGGCTCTCAAAATTAATTATAAAAGTTGGTCCAAACAGCATAGATTGGCGCATCTGTAGAAAGAACAACAAATGCTTAAGGCCCTAAGCGAAAAGTTATCTCACCGCTTTTGGACTATAATTAATGAGTGTCAAATCAATGTGGTAGCCGAAGCTCTATGGCTAGATTACCTCTTTTCACATTATAACAAGCCGGTGGGGACATTTCAATTTAAGACCTTAGAAGTACCCTGGTCTTTCGAATTCTCAGATGATGACATTGCTGAGTTAATAAATATGTCCTCTTCCTCCAGGGCAGCAGGACCTAATGGTTTAACTAACCAGATCCTAAAGGGAGATGTTGCAATGTGGGCCCGAATTTTGGGGGAGCTCTTTAGAGAAATAGTGAATAGAAGATCTATTCCCCCTTTTCGGAAGTCAGCCATTATTATCCTTATTTTCAAGAAGGGGGATAGAGGGAATCCTGCAAGTTACCGTGCTATTACATTGCTCGACGTCGAGAGTAAGCTCTTTGCCAAATTGGTGTTGAGAGCTGGAAGAATGGGCTAAATCTAACTATATTCTGTCAAAACAGCAGACAGGTTTTCGGAAGGGACAATCATCACTTAATGGAATAGTACTGGCTGCCCTTTGTGAGAAAAGGATTTTAAAAAAGAACCAAACCTATATGCTGCATTTATAGATTTGTCTAGTGCTTTCGATCGAGTAAATAGAGATCGACTTTGGGCCAAATTAGAGAGTTGGTGAATTTGTTGGCATCTCTGCACGAGGGTAGTACTGTGAGAGTAAGGCTTAACACAGAAGGCCATTTATCCAAGCAAGTTAATATAGGAAGAGAGGTGTGCGACAAGATTGCATGGTCGCCCCATTCCTATTTAACACATATCTGGCATATTTCGGAGGCAAAAATCGATTCTGCAGCATTGGCTAGCCCAAGGATCGGCTCACTTCGATTAAATGGCTGATGTATACAGATGATATTGTCTTGTTAGATAATACAGCGGTGGGCCTACAGAGACTCTTGAATTCCCTGGAAGCATTTATGCAGAAGAATGAACTGATTGTTAATCCAGCCAAATTAAAAATAGTCATTTTTGGGCAAAAATGTACAAGGATCCACAGTCATAAATGATCCTGGTCGATAGGAGGCAATTAGATTCCGATAGTGGAACATACCCTCTATTTGGGTCAGATCTCATATGCCTCATTTCAGGAGAAGTTTCCCCAAATGCTTCTCAGCTAGCATCCCAGATGAAAAAGATCTATGGCCTTTATTGTAGATTCTCGTTGATTCCTGCAGTGAGGTTCTATATGTCGAAAGTGATACCAGTCCTCATGTATGGGCTGAAAGGAAGACCACTGGCCTGGGATGTGAACTGGCAGCGTATTGAGGGTACAATGTGGAAAAAAGTCTTGGGATTGCCAAATAGCCCATCAACAACAAGCTTGAGATACGAACTGGGTTTAAAATCACTCCAATCTCAGGTAGATTGGAAATTATTTTCTCTGTATGGATGGATTAAGGTTCCGCAAGCTAGTAATTTATACAAGGATTTATTGATTCATCTTAATCTCGATCGCTCACCAGTTCTGAAAAAAATAGAGTCTTTGGTTGGAAAAATCCTTGAAAAATGTAGAAGTGATCTAGATACATTAATCTCCAACCCAATGAAAACGAAGAAAGCACTGTTGACTATGGACTGGATTAACATTATAGACCACATGAGGGGGTCAAAAGTAGCAGCTTCCTTCACGCTGTGTGATAAGAAAATGGGCTGTCCCCCAAAATATTTTATAAAGTTTCCAGATCACAGAATAAGGGGAAACTTTGAGAGTTCGACTCAATGTAATACACACAGGAGCTGTCCTTGGTCGGTGGGGTCTAAAGGAGGAAATTAAATCTCTATGTGTTGTATGTTAGGATCCAAGGAAACAGAACATAGAACATTTAATGAGAGCATGTCAAGGGACATGGGTGAGTAGGGTGAAATGTGAAGCAAAAGACCAGGTGATATACCAAGTCACGTAGCCGCTCTCTTATATAACCCAGACTGGGTGTGTGGTTAGTCGAAGTTACGGTCAGTTCGACTGGGTAGTAAAAAAAGATCTCAAGTTTAGAGAAGACAAAAACAGAAAGCTTTTTGCTGTTTTTAAAAAAAAATTTATCAAAAATAATCTCAAAAATGAGAAGTCACTAATATTTTCTTAGTGAGGAAGAATTTGCCACAATCCATTATATCAATCAGACCAAAGTTGCCAATGCATTTCGGAAATAGATTTCCTTCATCAGGGCCAGTCTAAAGATAGTCCATTCAATTTCACAAATCAAAAAAACAGTTCAAATACGTATACAATTGGTGTCATATAACAACATAGTAAGGTTAAGAACATACCATTCACTTGTGGAAGGGGATGAGTAGAGAAGGAAAAAACAAACAAAAGAAAACTAGTGAGTTGCTGTGAAATATAGATGTCCATTGGTTGAATAAAATAGAGAAATGACAGGTTACCTGTGATTTATAAGTTGAATGCAGAGTGTGGCAAAATGGAGTCCATGTGTTGATCAAAAGTACCTGCCTGACGGAAATCAGTGCAGAAAGACAGTCTGCAATGTGATTACTGCAAGCAAAAGAGACCCGTTATTGCGAGTAGGGTGAAATACCTAGGTCGTTTTGTGGACTCATATGATCGTCGCAACTGCAATGTTTTGGGAGAAGTTGATAGCGGGACATGAGACAGCTCTGACAATAAATGTGGTCCGTGTTCTACAACATATTGAAATGTTCTCCAAAGAACAATGGTAAGAAGTTTATTATCTTTTATGTATGCCTATAAACGAATGGTTGAAAGATTTGTATGTATTAGAATGTTTACGTTTTTTGTAGGTGTGAAAAACCAAAATATGGTTATACCACAATAAAAAATTAAATTAAAGGCTTTATATATGGACAGCTCTACTCCTTCGTTTCAGTTTACGCCCCCAACGAGGGTCAAGAGGCCTTCTACGAGGCACTGGGGGCTAAACTTCTTACTTTCATAGAAGGCCAAGCAATCATCAAAGGGGACTTTAATGGGGTCCCAGCCAGTCTGTGGGATACATTGCACCCACCAGACCCCAGGGGCTACAAGATAGACACTGGACTTCATCATATCTTTCGGACACTCGGAGTGGTGGACTCATGGAGGCTACTACATCAAGGCGAAAAGGACTTCTCACAAGTGCATCGGATATCATCCCGGATAGATCTCTTGCCGACCTCTCAGCAAATTCTCACCTTCGTGGACGAAGTGGCCATAGGGACAACAGCTCTGTTGGACCATGCTCTAATTAAATTAACACTCCAAGCCCATAACCCGGATCCGCTGGAGTCTATATGACCCAATCTTAAACGACATGCCACTACCGGACTCTATAGCCAAAGTGAAACAGAACTACTTTCAAGAGAACCCGGCGGAGAACACAACCCCAGCCAACACTTGGGATGCCATGAAAGCCGTAGTCAGAGGAGAGTTGATTGCCCATGGGGCAGCATATAGCAAGCGTAAACAGCAGACCCACATGCAGCTGGAAGGAGGTCCGAAAGGCCGAAGACAAATACAAAAAGGGGCTGGTTGCCAAGGGTCCACCGTTCCCTGCAATTAGCCCAGAAGAAGCTGGAGGCCCACTATGCAGAGGAGACGGCCCATCTACTAGCCAAATCCAAACACGGCTACTATGCTAAAAATAACAAGGAAAACCAAAATCCTGGTGGATAAATAAGCCAAGGCAAAGAAAATAAATACCACTGTATGCCTATGTGACCTGCAAGGCCCATTATTCGGAACACAGCAAGCTACAGTTGGCAGCAGCCCACCTCTCTGAGACGATGTCAGCGACCCCCCCCCGAATTGAGCAGGACAGGTAAACTACTTGTGGGACGCTTCTCTTCCTCATCTCGAAGCGCTTGACAGAGTGGGATTGGA
Source organism: Ambystoma mexicanum (assembly GCF_040938575.1). Taxonomy (NCBI): domain Eukaryota; kingdom Metazoa; phylum Chordata; class Amphibia; order Caudata; family Ambystomatidae; genus Ambystoma; species Ambystoma mexicanum. Next base: position 691,683,238 of record NC_090926.1, on the reverse strand, counting down.
CACTCTGATTACAGGAGAGGAAGTGGAGGCAGCCATCAAATCTCTGAAGCCCAGAGCTCCAGGCCCCGATGGCTTCACAACAAGGTTCTACAAGATGTTTCGCCCCGGCCCGATAGCCACGTTGACAGCCCTTTTTAACTCTTTCAGCCAGTCAGGATCCATTACACCATACATGCAGGAATCTTTAACCATCCTTCTCCTTAAACCAAGGAAAGACCCCAAAGGTAATAACTCGTACAGACCCGATTCCGTATTAAACATTGAAGCTAATATTTACTGAAAGATTTAAGCAACCTGCTTAACAGCCATTCTCCCCAAATTAATCGACGCTGACCAAACAGGGTTTGTAACTAATAGGTCAATTGGGGACAATATTCATAGAGCCGTACCCTAATGGAAATCACAGTGCAAGACTTGCATACATTAGCTTTGTTAGCCTGGATGCTTCCAAGGCCACTGATAAAGTAGATTGGTCCTTCCTAGAGCTGACCCTAGAAGCTTTTCATTTTGGCTCAAACCTTCGTAACATAGTCTTAGCCAACTACCGGTCCCGGAAAACCTCCCTATGACTGAATCACAATCTCTCTGCACCTATTCCCCCGACTTGCAGAACGAGACAGGGATGCCCCCTCTTGTTTACCCCGATTATGGAGCCCCTCGCCCAGTGGGTCCGTATGGAACCCAACATCAAGGGTTTGCCAGTTGGTGCCTCCCAACATAAAATCTCGCTCTACGCGGACAATCTTCTGTTGTCCATTCCTCATTCGTGTCTTCCCTCCTGGAACTAGACCGGTTTGGAGAAGCGACTGGGTTTGCCATTAATTTTGAGAAGTCCTCAGCTTTGGGAGTGGGCCTGAGGCACATGGAACTGGAGGCTCTAAAGCCCCTATGCCCATTCCTTGGAACTGGCAAACGATACCTTACCTGGGGTTTCAGCTCCCGAACCATCCAAAATATGTGTACTCAAAACTTTCTCCCTCTCTTCAAAGAATTGGAAAAGGATCTAGAACGGTGGTCTGCTCAGCAGATATCACTTATCGGGCGGATCACGGCCTTTGGGATGAATCTTCTTCCACGTTATCTTTATCTCTGCTCTTCCCTGCCCACTTCAATTCCATTAACCCTCCTCACCCTTCTGCAGTTACAGAGGAAAATGCTCTGGTTTATATGGAGAGGGAAGAAGTCAAGGATCTCAAAAAGTAATGAATGGCAGTTCCCATATGGGTGGTCTGGGGGTCCACGACTTGAGTAAATACCAAGTGTCATCACAGTTGGCACACTTCCAGGCCTGGGGTATGATAACAGAACCCCCAAAATGGGTGGAATTGGAGCAATCCCAGCTCCTGCTTCCCCTCCACTTGCTTCCATATGTCAAGTCCCCGCTGCAGAGGGCTTGGTCTGGGATCCTTGCTTCCACCAAAAATACCCTCCGCATATGGGATTGGGAATTACAATCCAAAGGAATCCCACAAGGCCTGGGCCCAAACTCCCCGATCTTCCATAACCGTGCCTTTTCTCCTGGATTACACCCTTTGAATTTTAGGACCTGTGTCTAGAATTTCTGGGGCAGCTCTTTGAGAACAGTCAACCCAGCACCTTTGAAAACTGTAAATTGACCTTTCATTTGGCCGAGATGGACAGATTCTCTTATTCTCAACTTCAGCACTGGTGCACTCACCCCCTAATCTGACGGGGAGCCACATGAAATCTCAGCCCCCTTGAACTCACTTTGCAGGGGCCACCAACGGGAGGTATGATCTCCAGCCTCTACAGACTGCTACAGGAGGAAGTGCTTTTCCTTAGGCCCTCATACATGGCACAATGGGAAACAGACCTAGGGCACCCCCTGGAGGATCAAACCTGGGTGGACACATGGACCAAAGCCCACTCCTCCTCATTCTGCATCACAAACCGTGAATGTGCCCATAAGCTGCTCCTTTCACTGGTACTATCCCCCGTACGCCTCCACCAGTTCCAAAAATCTATCATGCCTCAATGCTGGCGCAAGTGTGGACTGCTCGGCACGTACTTTCATATGTAGTGGACCTGCTCCATTGTGCAAACCTTCTGTAACTACTGCATTTCTGCCATGGAAAGCATTACCCAAGTAACAATTCCCATGGTACCGGAGGTGATCTTACTGAGCGCACCAGCACCGGGATCCTACCCTGGAACCAGGAAAACCGACAGTCTCCTTACACAACTCTTACTAGCAGGGAGGATAACTATTGCCCGCACCTGGAGCACCGCGGAAGGCCCCTCATTGATCTTATTGTGCATCAAACTCTGGGACATTTTAGTGGCAGAGAAAGTCACAGTGGAAAAAGCAGGCCTTTTGCGTAGGTTGACAGATGTCTGGGCACGATCATAGAGTACTACCGGAACTTTCCAGCACAAACTCACATACCTCGGTCCGCACGATTGGCCCTACAGGATAACACTGGTTTGGAAAAAAATTACCTTGAACTGCTGGGCAGGTGATCTGAGGGGGGTAGGGGTAGGAGGTAACGATGGGGAGAGGGGGGTCAAAGGAAAGGGGCCACTCAGACATAACCAATCTGAGTTATGATACTAGGTATGCCTTGTACTTATGTGTTATATCCACTTATGCAACCGTTTAAAATAAAGTTTAAAAAAGAAAAGAAAAAGAGGTGAAGCTCAGGATCAAGGAGAACGAGCTTGAGTTTAACTTGGCAAGGTTAGACTTTGAAAGAATTGAGAGGCAGGACAGATCACCAGATGGAGCTTGCCAAACTTCAGGCTTCATACAGTTCTCCCAGAGGATCTGGGCCCTCCTCACATCCAGGATTCCGAAAAGATCTGCTCAATTGGTATGAGGATAAGAATTATATAATTGATTGGCTTGTAACCTTTGAGTATGCGTGTGAAGTACAAGGCGTGAGTAATGCGGATAGGATTGCATGTTTGCTCAGTTGACTGCCCCAATCTGGCTTACTGCCATTATGGAAATGTCAAAAGCTGAGAGGCAAGATTTTGTCAAACATTCAGCAAACTCATCTTAAAGTCCAATACTCAAGGAGATTTAGAGAATACAAGAAAAAAGAATGCATGACTTATGTTACTTTTGTTACAGATTCTTTAACAAACTTGTGTGGCTGGGTAGAGGGTTATCTGGTAACCACCTTTGAGGGCATGATTCCTTTGGTCATGCTTGAGCATATCTTTGCCTCTTGTTCCTCAAAGCTTAAGCAGCATTTAGATGACTGTAAGGAGTTCAATCCAAAGAGGTTAGCCAATGCTGCTGAACTTATGGGGCTCACATGGAGTGTCCCATAAGGACAAGCCTGCTTCAGGTAAGAGGGAGCTAAAGAAGCAACAGGAGAAAGAGGGGGGGGAGGTACTGATAGAACTTTGTCGAAGGAAGCCCACAAAATGTTTAATAAGGGTAAGCCACAAGAGTCAGGTCAGTGTAGTGGGACTAATCCTCCCAGGCATGAGAGTGGTTTCTCTAAGCCTCCCAATCTGTCAAGACCCAATGGGATCTGTTGCACTTGTGGAGCTAGTGACAACAAAAAGGGGGACCGCAGGTGTAAGGGGAAGACCTTGGTAGTCCACACTGCAAGACTGGCTTTCTCTCAGTATGAGGAAGAGGAGATTGCAGGGGGTGTCCTGTGGGGGATATGCAGTCGACTGGTAGGACCTCGCTCAATGTTCCAGTAGCACCTCCGAGAGCTGTGAATAGAGAAATTGTCAGGGCATCTGTCAATGTTAGGAAAGTGGTTCATAGAAGAGTTCTGGGTGAGCTTAGTCTTCAAGACTTACCTCCTGAAAGACACTCACCAGACTCTTCAAGCACTTGGTCTCAGAATTGGGCTGCCTTAGCCAAGCCCAAGGGTAATCCTAGGCCTAAGGGGAACCCATGGCCAGATGAGTCCGAAATAGAGGCCGGGGGAGGGAGAATATTCCACCTGTCCTACCTACAACATCTGTTGAGGTAGTTGGTAGAGTCCCTATTCCAAGTTTGGAAGAAGGACCCCAAGAAAATCTTGGACCTATAGGACTCCTGAGCTATCTAGCAAGCTAGTAGAGGAGATCCCTAGGGGAGCGAGAAGTATGGGCAAACAGAAAATAAAACCATCGTGGATAGGCCTATTGAGAAAGACCTACTTCCAATGGGAGGGTTCCCCTTCAGTGAAGCTAAGAATTCAACAGATAGGATGGTTACTGAAAAGTAAGCCCATATAGCCCACCAGAGAACACCTTGAGAGGTTTGAGGCTTCTCAGGTTGTGAGGCCCTCCCTCCTGAAGTTTGTGTGCGACATCCCCTCCCTTGTGGCTCATCCTCGTGTCAGGATACCACCAGAGTGGTCTTCGCTTGGGCTTCTAACTATGGCCCCAGGGGCATTACCCAACCGGTAATGGCCCCCCTCCTAGGCAATATGACCCTAAGTGTCTAAATTACTGTATTTTTATACATTGATCGTCTAACTGGAATTAAGTGTTGCCATGTGTGGACTCTCCAGTCCTCGACCGCTCTCACAACTTTCCTGAGACTAAACCTTTACTGCTCATCCACGCTATCTTGATTGGGTTTTTTCCGCTAACCTTCTCGGTTCACCATAACTAGGATGGCCTCCTAAAGTCCAATTCCCCCTCCAGGGATGCCTTTAGAAATCCTTACCACACCCAAAAGCTGGCACATTATTAAAGGATGACCACAGAGTTGTCCTGATGCCCACCTAACACTGTATTACAGATCCCACCCCAAGATTCATTAAAGCAACAACCTGCAAGCAGGGTACGCACACCCATGGCTAGAATGCTGTAGCAGCCCCCACAAGGGAGAATATGGTCCTCCAACTCAATGTATGCACTAGCCCCATCCATCCCAATCTTACCACTCATAGCATCCTGCACACTCCTCTCACAAACAGACAGATGCGCCCCCCTTACAATATGTACCATATTTCACAGTAACATGCCACTGAAAGATAGCCTCTTGCTGAAATAGCGCTATCGAAGTCTAGCAGGTATAGGCCACAACTTCATGCCATTCGTCCACCTCTAAAACCTTGCCGTCTATATACGGGACGTGCAAACCCGCGGCTCTGCAAATGTTTTGTTATACAACTCCCATGATCCCTTCACCATTGAGTCATTGATTGTGCTAGATTAGGTAGACTAGAGCTGTAGTCAAACCATCTGTATATATAAAGATTCTTTCCCCAACCTCCCCCATCAAATCCCATAACATTAAATGGGCTTGTCACGTTGAAAAGCATTAATTTATTAATTAGTGATTTATAAAGCAATTTGTTTCTGTGTGGTATGAAATGTCGTCGCTAAACAGTAAATGTACTATCAAATTATGCACAGTTCTCAGACACCTATTGGGTTGGGCCTTGCTATAGGAAACTACAAAATAAAAAATATTGCAACTTGTGGGCCAGGTTCCCAACAACCAAAGTAAAGAAACTTATCGGTTTCATATTGGAACTTGTGGTTCCCAACATCCATTGAGAAAGAGAACCAGCATGTGTGCATTGTGGTCCAGGTTACTTGAGTAAAGTCAAACATTCTCACTACAACCACCTTTTCGGTATGTCTTCAACATAATTTCATAGCAATGAAAAGACGTACAAACTGCACCTATCCCAGTGCTACCCACATTTCAGAAACAATAGCATACTGGAGAAAATATTCCATTGCTTTAGGGAAATCTGTTGTACAGATCAACTTCTCTCGGATACCAATTACTTCCAAAATCTAGAATTGAGCCCCATTGAAGCATGTGTGGGGCGAAACATGGGATGTTATGTGGTGGCAGGAGGCGAATTCCTCACCTGAGCTGTAGACTGCAGCAGCAAGACCAATCGAGGCGATCCCTGTAACAAGAAAGCAGTAATTAATAGGACTTTAGAAATTGCAGGGCTCACATCTTCTAAACGAGTGGCAGTCTCAACATAGCACCATGGTCTGAAATTGAAGAGAGCTCGGAGCTATTTAGCTTCCGCTTGTAGCCTAGAAGAGTCTTGTTAGCTTGACACCAACAGCTACCACGAGCTACTTTTGGTTTCCCAGGCCAACTGATGCTGAACAAACACACTTATGTGAATTTAACATCCAAGTTTGGAACAATCCATTAATATAGCTTTATATAGACCTGCAGCAAGGGCCGTTCGCTCGGGCCATTAACTTGATCTTAAGGGCCCATAACACCCGGTACGGCCCTCGCTGCAGGTCTATAAAGCTATTAGAACACCCTCACTGTTTAATTAAAGTTGAATAAATGAAACATGTTTAACTGAAGTACACAAAATTGCAAAATGGTAAATAAATGTTGCAGACATATTTTGTACTTCAATTAAACATGTTTTTTTTAATAGGGTGGTGGAAGGTGCTAGGGTGGGATGAGTATGGTTCTAAAGTGGATTCAGGTGTGGGTATGCTTGCCCCCGTTCCAATTAATTTTACTTCAGGTGTGCTCCCCACACCCCACTACACAAATGTTAGGCAGTACCTACTCCACACAAATATGTAATTAAATAAACTTCTACAAGCTCAACATGGACATACATTCACTTAACAGCCAATTCATTTACTTAACTTTCTGTGCACATTTCCCCCCCATTGACATTTTTAGGCTCCACTGGACATTCATCAGTGCCTGCAACAAATCCTCTCATTTCCTTAGTACATATAAAGTTCTCCATGCGTTCCCTCAGGTCAGCCTCATTTCAATTTGAAACGCAGGCAAACTGTTTTCTTTTCATTTCCTTTCATCATTTCAGGTCCGTGAGCCTGACACTTGGAAAGCGTTCCCATTGCTTTCCTTGCTTTCATACACTTCTGTGCTCCCACATGCACACGCTGCTCTGGGAACGTGTATTTTGGAATGGAACGTTAACTCTTTCCGTTCCGGAATACACATGCCAAGCAACACGTCCACTTTTCTAAGCTTTCCCGCCCGCCGACAGCTTCGTTGCAGCCAAAACTACGGGCTGTGATCAATCTGTGGGCTATACCAGTGCGTATGCCCGCAGATTGACCAATCAGCGTCCTAAAAACACCACTAGGGTGTTCTAATAAACATTAGGACACATCTATAGAGCATTTAAAGCATAAAGAATGGACAAAATCAGGTTTTCATTTTATGTGGAAGTTAGATTTGTGGAATGCAATGCACTCGGCTCCTTGTCCCCCAGTGGTAGCTCCTGCTCACTGGTTAATGCTAGATACCCAGGAGCTGCTTTTAGCTCCTGCTTATCCAATCTTAATTTCGATCCCTTTAGCACCAGAATTCTACTCTTATAACGCTAACAGCTACAACCTTGTAAGCTTCAAAACACCCAAAAATAACAGTTTATTTTCAGGCAAATAAGGTGATGTAACTAATTATCATCCAGCACCAATGAATCCCGAATTAGTGTACCACTAATCTCTTTCACGTGCAGATAACAATGTAACAGCTAGCTGGTTCTCATTGCAAAACAGACAGTTTATTCACAAATCATATTTTTCAATAGCACATTTGTAATACATACACAATACTTCAATAATCTCAAGAACACTGTCCCTCTAACCCTTGGGAATGTGATGTGCCCTGAGGTAGGCTGGATCGTGACAAAGGAATTTTGATCCACAGAGCCGAGACTATAGTTGGCAATTGCTATATGTATTACAAATCTGAATTAAGTATGTTTTGCAATGAGAACCACATAGCTGTTACATTATCTGCACAGGAAAGAGATTAGTGGTACACTAACTAGAATTCATCGGTGCCAGGTGATTATTTTTCTGATGCTTGTATCTGCTTATATTCACATGCTGTGCATAGGCCGACATCTAGTGGAAGCTGCGGAGTATTACAGTTGTTATTTTCGAAACTCGAAAAGGGACGTCGACAGAGCGTGCCAGTAATACTATCCCTAGTGTGACATCCACTGTACCCATGGTCCTTCATGCGTAGAGGTCCCTCAGATTGTTATTTTTCTGACATGAGGTAGCATGAAGTGTAGCACGAGTACAGTTGTATCCAAGCAGATACGAATCACACAAGCTCATAAGCATCCATGTGCCTTCTCTGCGAGGGGAGGGAGGGTGGACACATGTGAATCTAAGCAGATACAAGCATCAGAAATACGATTACAATGAATAACGTATCCCTTCGGAGGCTTGTGGAATCTGCTTAGATCACAAGCTGTGCATAGATTAGCAAGCAGTGTTAGGAGAAGGTGGTGGGATGTGAGAAGGTTCATGTGCGAAGAGATGTCTTGGAACCGCTTGTCCCACCTGTGTATCTGTCTTGGAATGAGCGTCAATGCAGTAATGTTGAGTGAAAGTATGTACTGAGCTCCATGGAGCTGCTTTGCAAATGCTGTCCCGAGGGACATTTGAAATGAAAGCCACAGTGGCTCCTGTGCTCCTTGTGGAGTGAGCTCCGGGCATAAAAGGCATTGGCCCTCATTACCAGTCCGGCGTTAACCGAGGCAGTAAAACCGCCTGGTTAAGGCCGGACTCGTATTACCATTCCGCCTCCGTGATTCCCAGAATTACCGGGGCATTACAACCCCGGTTTTCCGGGAATCACAGAGGCGGAATGGTGTAAATCCCCATTCCCATTGAGTCCTATGGGACTCGATGGAAATGGGGATCATGGAAACACCGGCAGCATCTCGTAATGCTGCCGGTGTTTCCTCTTCCGTCTGCATGCGGGAGGTGTTAAACCCGCCAGGTCTGAAATGCAGTATCCTTCTCTGCCTGGTGCTATGGAGACAAACAGTTGGTCTGTTTTTCTTAGCTGTCCGGTTTTGTTTACATAGTAAAGGACTGCCCTCCACGCATCTAGTGTGTGGAATTTTACCTCAGCTGAGCTGGTGGTTGTCAGGGCTAGGGCAGGTGTAGGGGCATTGGGAGTGATGGTTGCCCCTGTGGTGGGTACTGGTGGGAGGCGGGAGGCCATGAGCCATCCGCCAAGATATTCCAGGCGTGTTCTCCATCCCTTCTGCAGGGCCGTGGTCCAGGGATGGAGAACAGCCCGGAAACTAGATGTCCCAGCAGGCCATGTGCAGCACGAGTCTGCTGGGGAAAAGACTGCCACGCCCCCAGCCACGGCCGCACAAACGCGATTGTGCGAGCAGGGCCCGAAGAGCGCTGCTCGCAATCCAGACCGGCACAGAAAAAAGATGTGCTTTTGCTGAGCTCCTGGTGGCACACCTACGCAGGGCACCAGCCCGCCTGCAGACACACACCCGCCCTGCGTACACTCTCAGATAAGTACAGCTTATAGCTATACGCACGCAGCTGTTTTTACTGCATAGAAGGGACCCGCTCTCTCTGGGAACGGGACTATGAATTACCCATAGCAACGAACAAGACGAAAAGCGAACGCATGGTGCTCCTTCATTAACCCTGCATGGGACACTCGCCTAATAGTCTCTGCATGTACTTTTGGGGGCATTTATGTTGCATGCAATCCTGTGCCGTGATCGTGAAGCACGGACCGACTGAACGCTTGGATGCTAACCCATTAGGGAACGTGCTCTTGAACAAGGCTGGGAGACGGCGCACTGGCCAATCAACACGAGAAGGCCAGCACACAGAAGTCACGCAGAAACAAAGCTAAGTGTTTTATGGGTTTCTTTTGTTAAGGGGCACGCCCTTGCATGGGGTAATGTGAGGATCCTGCTCCTACTGCATGATGTTAATGCAGAGCCCACGCCTTATATGATATAATGTGGGGTCTATGTCTATGCCTTACATGATTTAATGTGGGGTAAGGTCTAGGGCCACTTCTTTTGACCAAGGGGTTGTGTGCAGGCTGGCACACGCGTTGGTGCAGAACAAAGTATTTAGTATTCTGGTTAGGGGCTCCAGTACAAAAGCCCCCGTTTTTCCCTTGGCATACTGTGTGACAGTTGAGTGTGCAGGAGTGTGAGGGCGGTGATCTCCACATTCAGGAGCAAGAGCCGAGGAACATGTTTCCCGAATTATCCCCTACCCATCCACAACACCTCCATAACCCTCTTTCCGGTGATCCTAAAAAAAAAATAACCTTCCCATCCACTCATCAGACCCTAACCCTCTTCCCCAAAGGGTTGCGGTGGCCTGTGGTTGTATTATCCCAGGTGCTAAGACCCAACGGGGAGGCAGTCGTTTGTGCTTCCTCTGCACCAGGAAGAACAGAAGATCTGAGAGTGATTCTGAAAGAAAGCCGGTAGCTCAATAGACTGGTTTACATGAAATTTAGAGATTAAATTAGGCGAGACCCGAGGGTGTGTATGTATAATCAGCTCGTCTTTATGTATGATATAGAAAGGATCCTGCACTGACAAAGCTTGTATTTCACTAACCCTTCTAATGGAAGTAATAGCCAGCAAGAAGGCAGTCTTGTAAGTAAGGTGTTTAAGACTTGACTTGTGCATCGGCTCGAAAGGAGGTCCCATGAGCTTAGCAAGTAGAACATGAGATCCCATCCCGGTGGAGGGTTAGAAATGGGAGGTTGAAGTCTCTTTACTCCCTCCATAAAAGCCTTTATGACAGGCAACTTTCAGCATGAGACCTTGTTGTGGGAGGTCATATATGCTGACAAGGCCGCCAGGTGGACTTTTAAGGAGTTGAATACTAACCCAGAGTCTAGCAAGTGGAGTAAATAAGTTAGAATGTGAGATGGAGAACATTCTATGGGGTTCATTTGTTTAGACTGGCACCAATTTACAAATCTCCTCCACTTGCCAAAATAACAGTGCCTAGTGTTAGGTTTTCTTGCTTCCTTCAAGATATCCATACATCTGTGCGGTAGATTAAGATGTCCGAACTCTGACTTCAGGAGCCATGCTGCCAAGTTCATCGAGTTAGGTTAAGGGTGCACCGTTAGTCCTCTGTGCTGAGTGAGTAGGTTGTACGTGCACGGGAGCTTGATGGGAGTCGCACATCGCCAGTTTGCACTGATGTGGATACCATGGTTGTCTTGCCCACATAGGAGAAACTAGGATAAGTGTTGCCTGTTCCTTGTGGATCTTGTTCACCACCTTCCTCATGAGAGGCGTTGGGGGGGGTGTGTGGGTGTAAGCAAATTTCCCTGACCAGTTCATCCATAGGGCAATCCCCTTGGAGCCTGGCTGGGGGAACCTGGACGCGAAGTCTGGGCCAAAGCGCTTTTTTCGCTTGTAGCAAAGAAGTCTATTGTGGGGAAACCCCATTGAGAGAAGGGGTGTTCTACGACCCCTGCGTGTAGTGGCCACTCATGCTCTTCTGGTAGGGGATCTCTGCTCAATGAGTCTGCCAGAGAGTTGAGTTCCCCTGGAAAGTGCTCGACGATACGTATATCTTCCGTTTGAGTACTCATTTCCAAATTTGTTGCACAAGCTTGGACAGATTTGGAGAACACGTGTCCCCCCCATTTGTTGATGTAAAACATTGCTGTAGAGCCGTTTGTCAGGACTTGCACATATTGGTTTGCTAGGTGAAACTCGAATGCCTGCAGGGCTTTGAATACTGCCAGTAGTTCTAGCACATTGATGTGGTTCTGTGCTGCCACACGAGACCACAGACCCTGAGCTGTGTGGTGAAGGTAATGTGCCCCCCACCCCACAATAGAGGCGTCTGTCGTGACAATCGCCTGTACTTCCAGATCGTAGAAGGGTTTCCCCTTTAACAGATTCTCTCTTGTCCACCAGCGAAGATGTTGTACTAGTCTTGGCGAAACGACCACTAGATTGTCCAACTGATCACTTGCCTGAGACTACTGTTTCGCCAACCACTCCTGCATGGGTCACAGGAGCACGTGACGTACCAGGTAAATGCATGATGCCATCATGCCTAGCAAACGTATAGCTTTGTGCACCCTTGTCTGGCGGCCGGCCTGATCATGCTGTATTTGTAATAACAGGTTTTGGATTCTTTCATCTGACGGAAAGACCAACCCCTCTTGTGTGTGTTTATAACAGCTCCTAGGAACTGTTTGGTTTTGCTTGGCACTAGGCTTGATTTTTTTCTCGTTGATGGAGAAGCCCAGTTGAAAGAGAAGGTTGATAGTTCTTTGAATATTTTGCCTGCAAATTAGGGGAGACTCCCCTGTAATCAGCCAGTTGTCCAGGTAAGGGTACACTGGGATTGCATCCCTGCGGAGGTGTGCTGCCACCACCACCAGTACCTTCATGAATACCCTTGGAGCAGATGTTATTCCCGAAAGGGCAGCACCTTTAAGTGGTAGTGCTGGTTTGCCATTTTGAAAACGCAAGAATCTTCTGGGTGCTGGGAACATTGAAATATGAAAATAGGCATCTTTCATATCCAGTGTTGCCATGTAATCCCCCCTTTTTTAGTAGAGGGATTACCTCTTGTAGCGTCATGCAGAACTTTTGTGGCTTGATATATTTGTTTGCAGGGCGCAAATCTAAAACTGGGCGCATTGTTAGATCTTCTTTGGTACAAGGAAGTATGTTGAATAAATACCCTTGTTTACATGGTTGGCCGCGCCGATTTCGATGGGGTCCTTTAGGAGAAGCGTGTCGATTTCCTCGCGGAGGATGCGCTGGTCTTATTTGGAGTGTGTCTTCTTTGGAGTGGGTCTTTTGGCGTGGGGGGTGGTTCCGGGGTCGCTCTAGGAGCTTTATACAATATCCGCCCGCTACAGTGGACAGCACCCATCTGTGTGAGGCCATTCCCTCCCAGGCTTTGGTGAAGTTGGAAATGCACCCTCCTACTGGAGAGGCATGGGAGGGCACCTGAAGCGGGATGTCACCGTTTCTCAGGTGGGGTACCACCTCTGAAGGAGGAACCCCTTCCCAGACTGCAAGACTTGCGCGGTCCTCTCTGGAAATTGAGAGGCTTGGCCTTGATTATTTCCCCACGCTGTTCCCGGACTTTGGTTGTAGTTGGAACCCTCTGGGAAAATTGTCCACTTGAGCGACGAAAATGTATGTTTCCCCTTTGGCCAGGAGGGTTATTGATCAATTGTCCCAATGATTATTCTTCTTTGGCTGTCTTCAAGGCGTACTCGATGGCCTTGCCAAAGAGAACATTGGGCTCGACAGGCATGTTAATGAGAGTAGCCCGAGTCTCTGGCTTAAAACCGGATTGGCGTAACCATGCGTGACGCTTAATAATGGTTCCCTCACATATGATTTTGCCGGCGTTGTCTGCGGCGTCAAGACTTGTTTTCAGCAAGCAGCTGGAAACTGCCCTTCCTTCCTTCTGAAGTCACTAGTGCTAATTGAGACTTCAGGTGCTCCGTGGCCGAGTAGAATGAAGCCGAGACCTCATCCCATGACAGTTGAAACTGGCTAATAGAATAGAGCTATTAGCTATTCTGTTTTGGAAAGCCACAGAAGAGGCAAACTTTCTGCCCATAGTGTTTATCCTCTTACTTTCCTTGTTTGGAGGATCCTCGGAGGAGACTAGGGGAGTGCCTGCCCGTTTCCTTATCCTTGTCACGACGAGGGAGTCAGGCTTTAGTTGACCCCTGATGTACAGCGGGTCAGATGGAGCAGGCTTGAAAAGTTTCTCTATGCATGATTTCACCGCTCGCGTCTGATTTGGTGTCTCTAGCGAAGGTTGTACTCACTGGACAGACTTTAGCAGGGGAATAAATTGAGACAAAGCCTTTTTATCTCCCAAGATTTCATCCTCAAAATCTTTGTCCTGCGGACCTTCTTTAGTAGATATTTGGAAGTGCTCTGCTGCTTTCATGAGTACTTCATTTAAAAGAGGCAGATTATCCATGGGTGAGTCTACCACAGGGGCGGCGGGGGGATCATTATACACTGGGGAGTCGATACTGAATATGACTGTATCTGGGTCACCCTCATCGTCCTCAGTATCTCCATAATAAGGGTTTGCAGCCTCCTGACTATATAGATCCTCATGATCAGAGTCCTGGTCATATAGATCAATGACAGTGAGATCTTGCACTGGCTCACTCGGGCGAGACCTTTTAGCAGGGGATTGAACAGGGTTTACTGACCCAGAGGCCGCTGTTATGGGAGGGGTGGCGTGAAAACTTGCAAAGTAGTTAGGATCTTTTTCATAAAAAATTGCCATGAAAGACATTCTACTCATGACCCTATCTATGTCTTCAGATGACCATTGGGCAGAACTAGGACAAACACTTTGAGGTGGGAGACCCATATCTTCTGGAGTGGGTGGGAGTATAATAGAAGGCTAAGCCTTTTTCTTTAAGGTGGAAGATAAGGAATCCTGTACCTGAGGTTCCTTCCTTCCTTACTGATTTTTCTCTATGAGGGGTCTTAGAAGAACAATTTTAGACTCCTTAGATTTAGAAAGGCCTGCTGGGACGTGCTTTCCTATTAGATGGGCTAGTCCCGATTGTATGGGCTGTTTTACCGACGTAGGGTGTCGAATCTCGGCTATGGGCTGCTCCGAAGTATCGTCATCTGATCACGATCTTCGGGAATATCCTTATCCACGACGTCTGATCTGTCTTTCAACAGTCGGGATTTGTCATGTGGCAATCTCGATCTGGAGTGCCCAGAGGACAAAGAATCAGCAGACTTTCCCTAAACGTCATGCAATGCTGTTTGCCCGAAACGTGTGTCAAGTCTCGGCGGTGGGTTGTATGTTTGGTGTGGGGAGTAATGTCAGCGCTTCTGCCGCCCAGTGTTGTCCCCGTAACAGAGCCTCCGGCCTGCCTGCCTGCACTGGGAAACCTGAGTAACCCTGTTGCCTTTGCCGTCGGATTCTGGCACCCTCCACTTCCATGGCATCAAGCTTCCTGGCATAGTGGGCCCAGCGTTTAGTTCATCGGTCCTTCAAAGTCTTGGGCTTGAAGAGTCTGTACATTCAACAAGAACTGACAGCGTGGTCTCGCGGGAGACATGAGTTACACACAAGGTGTTCGACCCATGGTAATTTTTTATTGCACTTTAGGGCAAAATGTAAAGGGGGGTCCTGTCCATAACTAAATGGTACAGCAGCTAGGCGAACGTAGTGTACTGAAAGGGGTATATACATTCTAAAATGACCTCCCCCCCTCTCTCCCTACTGTGTGGGCCGAAAGCCTGTAGCGGCCTTCCAAGGCCGAAACGGATCCGTCACGGGATGTGTAGTGTACCCAAAATCCTTCAAGCGTCGAGGTCCCTCCGATTGTATTTTTTCTTATGTCTTCTGATGCTTGTGAATCTGCTTAGAATCACATGCTGTGCACAGACTAGCGAGCAGTACCCAGAGTTGGAGGAGGGAGGTGAGAAGGAACAGTAGTGAAGAGATGTCTTAATGCTGCTTGTCCCACCTGTGAATCAGAACTAGGAGTGAGTATCTAGGCAGTAGTGTATTGTAAAGGTGCGTGCAGAACTCCAGGTTGCCGCTTTGCAAATGGACTCAAGAGGAACATTTGCAATGAATGCCATGGAAGCCCCAACACCAGAGTAGAGTATGCTCTGGGCTTGAAGGGCAGATCTCTCTTGGCAAGAGTGTAACAGAGTGTGATGCAATTGACAATCCACTTGGAGATGGCTGATTTAGAGACAGGGTCCCCTTCTCTACCAGCTGCCACAGACACAAAAAACTGGACATTCTTTCTTAGTGGTCTAGTATTTTCCAGATAATCTGACAGCCCTGTGCACATTTAGTGTGTGGAGGCTTCTTTCTGTCACGTTAGTGAGTTCTGGAAGAAGGTGGGCAGTTCTACTGATTGGTTCACATGGAACTTTGAACTGAATTTGGGAGCAAACCGTGTGGGAGTGCGCAGAACCACCTTGTCCTTATGGATAGTGACAAATGGGTCTAGAACTGAAAGGGCCTGAACTTCGCTAACTCTTCTTATAGAAGTGACTGCTTTAAGGCTATCCATATGCATCGGCTCAAAGGGGATCCCATGAGTCTAGTTAGTACCACATTTAGGTCCCATCCGGGAGCTGGGCTTGAAATGGGGGAGTTAAGTCTTTTAACCCCTTCCATGAAATCTTTAATCACTGGGATCTTCCACAACACCCTTTGCTGGGATGTCGTATAGGCTGAAAGTGCAGCTAAGTGATCTTTCAGGGAATTAAAAACTAGACCCGAGTCTAGAAGATGAGTCCGGTATAGTACAATACGAGTAGGAGAGCAGTCTATGGGATTGATGCTCTTGGAATTGCACCAGATGACAAAGTGTTTCCACTTATTGGAGTAGCAATGTCTGGCGTTAAGCTTTCTTGCTTCTCGGAGGTGCCCGAACGCTATGATCTCAAGAGCCAGGCTGCTAAATTGAGAGTCTGGGGGCATGGATGAAGTGTTTCCCCCTTGTCTTGTGATAGCATGAGATTGATATCTCCATCGGATGAGAGAACCAGGGCTGGCGGTCCCACGCCAGGGCCACCAGTATCATGGTGACTGGTTCCTGGTGCATCTTGTACACTATCTTGTTGAGTATGGAAGTCGGGGGGGGGGGGGGGGGGAAATCGTAAACAAATTTCCCTGACCATGTCATCCAGAGACTGTTTCCCTTGGAGCAGCGGTTCTGAGGGTACATGGAGGCGTAATCTTGGCATTGTGAGTTCTCCAGAGTTGCGAACAAGTCAATCTCTGGGAAGTCGCATTCTGCAAAAACATTGGAGACAATGTCTTTGAGTCGCCATTCGGACTCTGGGTAGAGGGAAGCCTCTGCTGAGCACATCTGCCAGAAGATTTAGTGCCCCTGGAACGTGTTGAGACAGGAGGAACATCTTGTGTTCGAGAGCCCACTTCCAAATGTTCTAGGACAGTTTGGATAGCCCTGGAGAGTGTGTGCCTCCCTGCTTGTTCAGGTACTACATGGCCGTGGTGCTGTCCGTGAGGACAGTACAGCCTTTCCCTGCAACAGGGGCTTTCAACACCGCTAACAGCTCCAACAGGTTTATGTGGTTGGATGCTACTGCTGGGGACCAAACGCTGTGCGTCGTCTGCTGCAGGAGGTGAGCCCTCCACCCAGTGAGGGATGCGTCCGTAGTGAGTGGCTTCTACAGCGGGATTGGTGAAGGTGTTCCCCTGCAAGAGGTTTTCCCCTCGACCACCACTGCGTCCCATTGTCCCTAGCCGGACATCACTGGCTGTTCAGCCACTCTTGCATGGGGCGCATGCGCAAACATGTGAGGAACTGATAAATGCAGGATGCCATGATTCCCAACAGCTGCATGGCTTTGCGTACCGTTACCTCTCGACTGGCTACATAATGAGGGATCTGAAACCGCATGTTTTAAACCCTCTCATTGGAAGGGGAGAGGAGGTAGTATTTCGCCTGTATTAGGGCCCCAAGAAACTGCTGGACTTGGCTGGGGTCTAGACTGGACTTGTTCTCATTTATGGAGAATCCTAGACTGAAGAGTAGGTTGATCGTCCGTTGGGTGTTGGACAGGCATGTTCTATAAGAGGTAAGGATATACTGGGATAGATTGCCTGCGCAGGTGAGCTGCTGCAACTGCGAGCACCTTTGTAAATACCCTTGGTGCTGAGGTTATGCTGAAGGGAAGGACCTGGAACTGATGGGGTTTGTTCTCCATGATGAACCTCAGGTATTTTCTGTGTGCTGGCAGCATTGACATATGAAAGTATGCATCTTTCATGTCCAATGTTGCCATGTAATCCCCCTGTTTAAGTAGAGGAATTACCGCTTACAGTGTGGTCATACGAAACTTTTGTGGTTTGACAAACTTGTTCGCTGGGCGCAAGTCTAGCACAGGGCGCATGGCGAGATCATTTGTGGGTATAAGGAAGTACACTGAGTAAATACCCTTGTTTACCTGTAGAACAGGGACAACTTTGATTGCGCCTTTTTCCTGCAGAATCTTGGCTCTTGCAGCAGGATCTGCAGGTGTGCTGGTGTAAGGCACCTGGACTTTGGTAGTCTGAATCGAGGTGGCTGGCTGAACTCGATACAGTAACTGTAGGTGACGGTCTTGAGCACCCACTGGTCTGTGGTAATCCCTTCCCATGCGAGTAAAAAAACGTTAAGCGCCCCCCCCGACCGGGGAGGCATGGGAGGGGACCCAGATCTAAGAGACATTTTTGAGTGGAGGCCAGGGAGCCTCTAGGGGTGGCATTATGAGCTCTTCCCCCTGCCACGACGCGGTCCTCTAGGCGGATACTGGTTTGAGGCAGTGGACCCCTGTCCTGAAGACCATGTGTTGCCTGTGCCATATTGGTTGTGTGGGGACCGTGAGTCGGATTGTCCATGAAAGAAGAAGCGAGAACTCCCACCTTGCTGTTGAAAAGGCCTTTCAATTATCTGGTTTAAAGATTTCAAAGTCCATTGTTCTTTTTTTGCAGTATCTAGCGCCTCATCGACAACTTTACCAAACCGGTTAGCTTCTTCCACCGGTTTGTTGATGAGAGACGCTTGCGTTTCTGGCTTGAACCCCGAGTTCTTTAACCAAGCATGTCTTTTTAAAAGTGTACCTTGGGCCAGAGTCCTCCCTGCTGTCTCCTCAGCACCTAGGGTGTTCCTGTCATGCATGCTGGACATTTTACCTCTGGATCTGGTACTCCGTCTGTACGCAGACTGGGTTATGCTCATAGAACTGCTAGACCGTTTTATTCGAGATGGAGGTTGTTTGATGTATTACCAGGAAAACGACGTCTGCATTATTCACGGCGTTGAATTCACGTGATTTAGGTTAGTCACGTGTTTTACGGCAGAACGTTCATAAGCAGTGTGGATACGTGGCTCGCTGCTTCTGATTGAACATTTTGGCGTCTTGGTAGCTGAACTTTCATCTGCGTCCTCGCATCCCGTCAGTTGCTTCCTTGGCCTTCATCGACGTGTTCCTTCACACGCGATCTCCTGTATCTGCTTTCAGCAGGTTTTGTTAGCATGTCTTCTCACATGCGGGTTCCTGTTTCATTTGTATGCAGTTTTCCTGTCCGCATGTAAGTTTCCACTTTCAATCCCACGCGGACGCTTCAAGCGCGGCTGTCTTGGCTGCGTGTACTTGGTCTGCGTGTATCCAGCACGCGGTTGATTTGAACCTGTGAGGAAATAACAGGTGGACTCATTTCTATTTTGTTCTGTTCCTGGTGGGAAAGGAAGGTGAATCTACAACTTTTATTTGAAGGTATCTGTGCACAGAACTATAGACACTATCCTGTGGTGCACCAACCCGGTATCTAGTGAGAGCCTCGTGCCGTTCGAGATAAGTCTCCCTTACCAACCTTCCCTCCTTTGTCGTTGGTTTTTTTTTTTCCTGGATTACTTCATTGACTTTGGTGGATACTCCAGTTCTAAGCCTACAGGTTAGTGTTGGCATTTGCATTATTGCCATTCTATCAGGGCGGTTAGTTGAGTTTCTCATTATGCTTTATTTTTCCTAGGCTGCCTTCCTATTACTCTCCCACGCCCTTTCCAGTGATCCTTCTCTCTGCCTGTTTTACCAGTCAGAGAACTGTATCATTTGGAAGGTCTAAATTGACATCACTTCTATCAAATCATGTGAATTCAAGGATCCGGAAGACCCCTATCAATTGTATCCTTTTTGGTTACCGTATCCTTTTCATAAGATACTTTGGGGATTTATGACAGAATCAGAAGCCATGGAGGGTACGGATCCTTTAACGGTTCTGACTCAATTAATCACAGATTTGAGAAATGAAATGATTACAGCACAGGACACATTGCGTCATCGCATGGATGTTATGCAAGACGATATTCTGACTGCTCCTCAGGGAACACTGGTTCCAGCTGCCATTGCATCCGGATCCGGTACCCCGGTACCACAACAGGAAAACCTTCAAGTGATTATACCAACGCAGATTCCTTTGGCTCCTCCAGAAAGGTTCACAGGAGATCCAAAAACCTATAGTACCTTTGTCAATCAGTGCCGACTCCATTTCCTGTGCCGGCCTAACTCATTTCCTGATTTAACTACAAAGGCGGCCTTCGTGTTTTCCCATTTGAGGGGCACAGCTGCTGCATGGGCGAATCCTTTATTGGAGACAAACAGTCCTTTGTTGTACGATTGTGACGAGCTTCTATCTGCCATGAGCAAGGTCTTTGATATGCGTTATTCTACTCAAGCTACAGATCTGGAATTGCTTAATCTACAACAAGGTAACGAAACACTATTTTTTTTTTTTTTTCAAAGTATTTTATTAGTTTCGTGGTAAGGTGAAACAATACAAACTCGTGAATTAAACAAGTGAAGAAGAAGGAAAGAAAGAATGAGATGGGGAGAAAAAGAAAACAAAAGGAAACTTATCTTAAACAACGATAGTCTTCGTGTGATGTGGTAAGTGAAGTTCGTGATGGTGGTTCAGTCCAGAGTGTGGCTTCTCAGGAAGTGGAGGGGAACAGCTGCAGGAGGCATATACTTTGTGATGGTGGGAGCCTGTTACTGTGAACCGCAACAAGTGTTCAAGGGGGCTTATGGTCCGCATTGAAGAGCATGTTCGTCAGAAGGGCCCTCCAGGCGACCAGGGAGCCGCTTGTAGCTTCTCCGC
Organism: Ambystoma mexicanum; assembly: GCF_040938575.1. Taxonomy (NCBI): domain Eukaryota; kingdom Metazoa; phylum Chordata; class Amphibia; order Caudata; family Ambystomatidae; genus Ambystoma; species Ambystoma mexicanum. The sequence goes on along the minus strand of NC_090926.1, from coordinate 691,662,868 downwards.
TGGATGTAGTTCCTTCCTGCCAGGCTCTGGTCTCTGCAGCCGTCCACCTCGCCATTTCGTTTAACCAGCGCTCATGTCTGGGGCCCGCTGGTGTCTTCCAAGCCATCGCTATGGTCCTTTTGACAAGTATACATGAAATGTCCATTAGTTTCACGAGGTGTTTGAATTTGCTCGGTCTGGGGTATGTACCCAATAGGCACTCTCCTGGTGACCATTCGTATCGCTCCATGCCGGCGTCTCTGCAGGATTGCTTGGCTTTCGACCAGAGTGTCGTCACTTTGGTGCAGGACCAGAACATGTGGATCATGTCTGCCCTGTCGTTCCCGCACCATGGGCACACCGGTGGGACCTTCGCGTTGAACGAAGCAACTCTGTGGGGGGTCATGTAAGTTCGATATAGGACGTTCAGCTGTATCTGGCCAAATCTGGAATTTCTCGACACTTTCTTGGGGAATATTAGTGCTCTTTCCCATTCTTTATCAGTGAGCGGGGCTGCGAGGTCTGCTTCCCATTTTGCCCTCAGTGTCGGTCCCTTAGGGTTAGGTTTGTCGATGAGCCTGTTGTATAACCTGGAGACAGGTCTCCATCCATCAGAGAGGTCGTACATTTCTTGTAGTAGAGGGTCCGAGATTGGTTCCTCTGGCCAGGTGGGCCACTGATTCTTGGCGGTACGTTTGAGCCTATGGTACCAAAGGAACTGGCCTTTGGGTAGCCCTTCGATTTCTTGGATCGATTCGAAGTCCCTGAACAGTCCATCTTCAAACATATCTCCCCATGTGTATATCGCGGCTTCTTCCCACCTCCTTGCTATGGGGAGGTCTGCCTCCTTCTTGCACACATCTGCCATTATGGGATGGTCCGGAGAGTATGGGTGTTGCACCTTCCTGATGTGGCAAGTCCTGGTCCATATCTGTCTGCCAAGCTCGACAACCATGGGGGTTTCCGGAGAGCGGCAGATGGGGACCCATAGGATTTCCTTGGGAGTTAAGTTGGTGTGGTGTTGCTTCAGTAGCCCCAGTTCGGCTGAAGATTCGTCTGACAGCCATCTCGTGATGTGACTGAGCTGGGCGGCCAAGTAGTAGAACTGAAGATCTGGTAGTTTTATTCCACCTTCTCTGTGTGGGAGGGTCAGAGTGGCCAGTGACAGCTTATGCCTGTGAGGACCCCATATAAAGTCCTTGATAATAGCTTCCAGTTTCCTGAAGAAAGGGGGCCGTATGTAATGGCAAATATTCACAAAGAAGTATAAGAAGCGAGGGAGGATTATCATTTTGACGATCGCCGCTCTTCCCACCATCGCCAGTGGGAGTTTGGACCAGAATTTTATGGACCGTCGGAGGTTGGTGACGGCTGCTTCTGTGTTGTGCTCATGTGTGAGCTGTGGGGTGTGGCCGAGATTAATCCCCAGGTATCTGAACTTCTCGGGTTGCCATTTTATCCCTATGTTCGGAAGGTCCTCCGCTGAGACGTCTCTCAATCCGGCCAGGGGGAATGCTGAGGATTTGCGTCTACTAAATTGGATTCCGGAGTATCTCGCGTAGTTGTCGAGTACCTCCAGTGCCGTCGGTGCATTGAGCTCTGGGTCTGTTAGGTACAGGAGAACATCATCAGCGTACAATGATATTATGTTATGAACGTTGCCCACCTTGATGCCGGCGTCAAAGAGTTGCTGACGAAAGTATAAAGCAATCGGTTCCAGTCCCAGTATGTACAGCATGGGCGAGAGTGGGCATCCTTGTCTCGTGCCCCTCTGTATTTTCCAAGGTTCTGAAATTGTTCCGCCTGTCTTGACCCTGGCCACTGGGGAGTTGTAGAGAACCTGGACCCATCTGATGAAACCATTTCCGAAGCCAAAAGCCCGCAGGGCCTCCACCAGCCACTCCCAGTAGATGGAGTCAAAGGCCTTAATGGCGTCAAGTGACAGTATCGCTAGATCTTCCTCCGAGTCATGAGTTTCGGCCATGATGTGTTGAAGCCTCCTCAAATTGGCTGTGGTGTTGCGACCTGGGACAAATCCGTTCTGATCCTCATGGATTATGGACCCTAGCACTTTAGCAAGTCTGCTGGCCAGTATTGAGGTGAGGATCTTGCTATCATAATTGAGCATGGCCAGGGGTCGGTATGAGTCGCAGTCAGTAGGTGGTTTGTGGGGCTTGAGCATGGGGATGATTATAGTTTCTCTCATGGTGTTGGGGAGGATCCCGTTTGTGTAAGCTTCCTGATAGACTTCGTGTAGGATGGGGGTGAGGATGGGTTCGTATGCTTTATAGAATTCCGGCGTGAGTCCGTCGCTACCTGGGGTCTTGGAGGTGGCGAGCGACTTGATGGCCCATCTTACATCGTCGGGAGTAATGTCCATGTCTAGTTCAGTTCTCTGTTCGCTGGATATTTGGGGCATATCGATCTCATCCAGGGTGTCTGTTATTTCGGTGGTGGGGATCCGGGCTTCATGAGCATATAGTTTTGAGTAGAACTCGGCAAATGCTTTGTTGATCCCCATCTGTGTCCTGTGGGATGCACCATCTGCATCTATTATTTCTGTTGGCAAGTGTTTAGGGTGCTCTCTTCTGCATAACCAGGCCAACAGCTTACCTGGTTTGTCTGATTCCCTGTGGGATCGAGCGGTGTATGTAGCGAAGTCAAATTTTTCCAGCCTGTCCCAGGAGAGCTGGCATTTTTCTCGGGCCGCTTTCAGTTCCGTTTCGACTCCTGGGGAGGTGTCAAGAGTGGACTCCAGGCGGGTGATCTCTGATTCTTGGGCCTCAAGTGATGTCTTTAGTTGTCTGCGGATGCCTCCAGCTCTAGACATGATTTCTCCTCTGGTGACCACCTTCATGGCTTCCCACAGTGTGCTCCAAGTGGAGACGGATCCTTTATTGATATCGACGTACTCCTCTAGCCTCTCGGCAAGGTCCTCTCTGAACTGTGGGTCCTCTAGTGTCGCGGAAGGCATTCTCCACATGGGAATCGGGGGTCTGGGTCCTCTCTGCCTCCATTGCATGATTAACGGGGAGTGATCAGAAATAGATCTCCCCAGATACTCTGTGGTTATCGCCAGCGGGGCTTCGTCACGATCAATAAACAAGTAATCTATCCTTGTGTGGACGTTGTGTGGGGCTGAGTAATGGGAATAACTCCTATCGGCTGGGTGCTGTATCCTCCAGATGTCCACTAGGTTGAGTTGGTCTAGTGTTTCTGCCAAGGCACGGGTTGCAGGGTTGCTAGATTGGGGGGGAGGAAGCGATCTGTCCATAGTTGTGTCCATAACACAGTTAAAGTCTCCTCCCCACAGGAAAGTTTGGCCTCGGTGGTGTGCCAGCTTGGAGCTCAGTGTGCTGAGGTACGACGGGATTCCATGTTGCGGGAAATATGTGTTAGCTAAGCAGATCGGGGTCTGCTCTATAGTTCCCCACATTATTACATATCTGCCGTCCCTGTCAGATTCGCATCCATGTAATTGGAAGGGCACATTAGGGTTTATCCATATTAACACACCCCTTGCGTATTTGGAATATGGGGATCCTCTCACAGTTCCTTCCCATCGGTCTGCCAGTTTAGACAGAGCGTCCTCGGTGAGATGTGTCTCCTGTAACATCGCTATCGAGACTTTCTTCCTCCTGAGGTAGGACTGTATGCGGTTCCTCCTGAGGTACGAGCCCATTCCCCTTACGTTCCACGTCATAACATTGAGTTGTGATGCCATTGGTGTGGTGTTCTGAGTTTGGCGTGGGGGGCAGCCGCGGCGGCCCAGTGTGGCATCAGAGCGTGATTGATAAGTTGTAAGTGATAGGCCTCTGGTTCATCAATTTTTGAAGCGTATCTTGTGGCCATCACGGTATTTTCAAGCATCAGTGGAACGAAGACTATGGTACTAACTGAACTGATAACATAACTCAAACTGGTGCGCCCAGCGACTACAACTATGTCGCGGTGCTCAGGCGCTCTCGCGCCGTCTGTGCCCATCCGGGAGTCGGGCGCGAGTTGGGTCGGGCAGAAACTCGCCCGGTTGGTTCTTTCGCTGGGGGCGGGGTTGCTGCGAGGCGGCGAGGCCAAACGAGGGTCGTTTCCATATGATATACTGTTAATTGAGTTACCTGCTTGGGTCCGGCTGTTTATGCTTCATGTGTGGGTGGTGTGGGGGGTCCCTGGGGTCCAGCCCTGCTCCCCCAGGGTTCAGTCTTCCCCACCTGGGTTATCTGCACCGTCGGCAAGGTTATTGTCTTCTAGCCACATGTTGGCCGCTTCTGGATTTTCGAGAAAGATTGCTCGCCCTTTGTGGATAACTTTCAGGCGGGACGGGTACAGCAGTCTATATTTAAGGTTCAGTTGGCGAAGCCTCGCTTTGACCGGAACAAACGAGTTCCTCTCCCTTTGTACTTTCTGGGTGTAGTCCGGGTATATGGAAATCTTAGCTTCGCCCCGTGTGATAGGGCCTGTTTCCCTGGAATATCTTAATATGGTTTCCCTGTCCTGGAAATTTAGTATCTTGGCTATAATTGGCCGTGGGTGTGATCCAGGGGGGGGTCGTTTCTGTAGGGACCTGTGGGCCCTCTCCACCGAAAATCCCTGAGTCAATTTGCCGGCCCCAATTTCCTGTAGCAGCAGGGTTTCAACATAGGACGTGGTATTTAGGCCTTCATTCCCCTCCGGGATACCTAAGATTCTGATGTTCCCTCGTCTGGCCCGGCCCTCGGCCTCCTCCGCCCTTTCTTCTAGGAATGTGACCTTCCTTTTCAGGTCCGAAACTTCAGATTGTAGGGTCGCCGCGGCCGCGGACCCCGCCTCTGTGGTTTTCTCCATGGCCGTCACCCTTTCCGTTAAGTTGCGGGCATCTTGGCGAATGAGTTGTATGTCTATTTTAAACTCGTCTATCTTGGAGTCGATGTGGGTCTTTAATGAGGCAATAGCATCCATTATCTGGGAGTGGTTATCTTTGGGGTCCGTCTCTTGTGAGCGAATGGTTTCGGTGGAGCTGGCCCTGGCTTGGGTGGGAGTCTTCGCCCTGGCTGAGACAAAGGAGTCCATGGTGGCGGCCCTGGTTTTATTTTTGGCGGCCATGTTGGGGACGTAATAGTGGTTGCCCCGAAGTCTTGAGTCTGGAGGGGTGAAGTTCGGGGCCGCTCTCTTGTGTAGCCCGGAGCGGTGGTCTAGGGTGGGTTGTGCCCTGGGAAGTTGTTGTTTCAGTAGTTGGAGGCTGTCCAGGGCGCATGAGGTGGGGCGCTCCTCCGTACTTCCAGGTGCTCTATCCGCTATCCTAGCACCTGCGTCGCTGTCCCTGGGCTTAGGGGTGATAGTGTTGGGGCGCTTAGGGTAGAAGTTGTCCCCTCTTGGTGAGGGAGTCCTGCTGGGCCGCCCGACCACGGGGACAATGCAGGCTGTGGTTGGGGAGGGTAGTTGGGGCCGTACTCACAGTTGCTCCTTGGCTCGGCGCACCGTCACGGCTTTCCGGGTCGTTTCCGATTTCCAGGCCTGGTCAAAGTAACGGGCCACAGTGGCCCAGCGCCCCAGCAGCTCCTCCGGCTCAGCCACCGAGCGGTGGCCTCCCTGCAGTTGAATGTAGGCTCAGGAGGGGGAAGGCCGGAGTTGTCCCCCCCTGGTGGAGGAGTCCAGTTGGGCGGCCCGGCTGCATGGACGATGCAGGCTGTGGTTGGGGAGTGCAGCCGGGGCTGTGCTCACGATTGCTCCGTGGGTTGGCGCTTCGTCGCGGCCCTCCGGGCCATTCCTGATTCCGGGACACCGGGCGAAGCAACGGGCCACAGCGGCCCAGTGCCCCAGCAGCTCCTCCGGACCGGCCACCCGGCAGCGGCCTCCCTGCAGAAGATTGTAGGCCCAGTAGGGGGAGGCCGATGGTGTCGCCGCGTGCTCCTGACCCCGGAGCACGCGGCGTGTTCGTTTTCGGCTGGGTCTCCGGTAGAGGGGAGAAAGTTGGAGGCAGGTGAGCTCCCCACCGCCGTCTCCAAAATGCAGTTTGTGCCTCGGTGGAGCTCCGGAAATAGGGCAACTCCGGCACGTAGTGTCGACCGGGGCCTTCCGAAGTGGTGGTAGGGGAGTAGGGCGAGGATCGGGTGCCAGCCGCGGTCAGGTGTTGGGATGGGGGCCGCTCCGCTGTGATGCTCCTCCGCGGTGTTCCCCGCCTGGATGTGCTGGCGGGGGTGCTATGCGGAGGCTTCGCTAGACTCCGTGAGCCGCCATCTTGGATCCAGGCGCGGCGGGGGGAGGGAGTGCGTTCGGTGATCAGCGCCGGCGTCTGGGGGGCCGGAGAGTCCGACCCCTCGAGGAGGATTTATGTGGGATCGCCTCACACACCGCTGCGTTCTATTCAGGGGGCTGCTAACCCGCTGAAGCCGGAGATAAATGATTCGGAAACGGCGTCTCGGCCGGAGCTCGGCGAATCAGCCTCTGCTCGCCATCGACTCCAGGCCACGCCCCCCGAAACACTATTAGCTTACATAGCCAGATTTAATCAATTAACTGCTGAGACCCAATGGCCTGAAGATAAGAAAACCGCGCTTTTTTACAAGGGTCTCTCAGAACTAAAAGACGCCTTGTCTACGGTTCCTGTGGTCCCTACGGGGTTCACAGAATTGCTCGATCTGATTCTACAAATCGATGCTCGAAGAAATGCTCGCAAAGGAGAGAGAAAACCATTCTTGCAAGCATCAGTCCGTTCTGAGGTACCAGCAGCTTCATCTAATGATCCTGAACCAATTCAAATCGGCGCTGTGAGAGGCCGATTATCTAATGCAGAAAGGGAAAACCGTAGAAAAAACAATCTTTGCATGTACTGCGGTTCATCTGAGCATTTACTGGCGGCATGTCCCAAAAAACCAGTTAAGTGTTCGGGAAACGCCAAAACTCGACACATTGATAAGGCTCTTGATATGGGGTTCATACGGCCATCCCAATCGCCTGCTGCCTCTCCATTATTCTTTGTTCCTAAAAAAGAGGGAGACCTAAGGCCATGCATAGTTTACAGGGCTCTTAACGACATCACCATAAAGAACCAATATCCATTACCCTTGATAAATGTTTTGTTAGATCAACTTGGCACTTCTGTGTATTTTTCTAAATTAGATTTACGGGGAGCATACAATCTGGTTCGCATCCGTGAAGGCGTTGAGTGGAAGACCGCTTTCAAGACGCGGTACGGCCTATATGAATATCTGGTGATGCCTTTTGGTCTCTGTAACGCCCCAGCCACATTTCAGTTCCTTATGAACGACATCTTTAGAGACATGATGGACCAGTACGTGGTGATATATTTGGATGATATATTGATATATTCGTCATCTTTTTCAGAACATGTAAAACATGTGTCCGCCGTTCTACAAAGGCTCAGAGAGAACAAACTCTTTGTTAAAGTAGAATAATGTGTCTTTCATACACAGGAAGTTGAATTTCTGGGTTATGATATCACCAACCACGGTGTCCGAATGAGCCGTTCCAAAGTGAAAGCTATATTGAATTGGCCTATTCCACATAATGTCAAGTCTCTACAGTCATTCCGAGGTTTTGAGAATTTCTATCGCAGATTTATCCGTTCCTTCTCCAAAATAGTGGCCCCGTTGACAGCCTTGACTAGTTCCAAAGTACCATTCTGTTGGAATCCGAACGCCCAAAAATCATTTGATACACTAAAGGAAGCGTTTACCACTGCACCTGTACTCCAGCATCCCGACCCTGATTGTCAGTTTATTGTGGAAGCGGATGCTTCCAGTGTCGCTACGGGAGCAGTTATTTCACAAATCTGTGCAGAAACCAAAGAGGAGCATCCAGTTGCTTTCTTTTCTCGTAAGCTAACACCTTATGAACAGAACTATACCATTACTGAACGGGAATTGCTTGCGATCAAGGATGCTTTTCGAGAATGGCGACATCATCTTCTTGGTGCCAAACATCAGGTGTTGGTGTATTCAGATCATCAGAATCTTTAGGCATTCAAAACTATGAAATGTCTTGCTGCTCGCCAGGCTAGATGGCATATGTTTTTTGCTCAATTTGATTTCCAAATCACATATCGCCCTGCCAGACAACATGTTAAATCAGATGCTTTATCCCGCATCAGTGAGGAGGTGAAGGAAGATCCTCTGGTTCAAAATACGTTGTTGGCAGATCAAGTGATATGTAGTTGTTCTGCACAGTCTTCCCTCAAACATGAATTACAGGAATGGGTGAAACAAAATCCAAGATTGGTTCAGGAGTTGAATCTAGACATCCACAACAATGTATCTTTCACACAAGGGGTGCTTTATCTACCAACAAAAACCACTCGGAACCAGGCTCTCACTTCGGCACACGATTCAATTGTGGCAGGCCATCCTGGACAAATGAAAAACCCTTGAGCTGCTCAAGAGATGGTGTTGTTGGCCTTCTAATAACACGAGAAGTAATTTATTATGTTTCTACATTTTCAGTATGCATCCAATGCAAGAACACTCCCGGAAAACCAGTGGGTTTACTACAATCTTTACCTGTGCCTCACAAACCTTGGTACATGATATCAATGGATTTTGTGGTGGAACTCCCAAGCAATAATGGTTACAATACCATCTGGGTTGTGGTAGACTACTTTACTAAATTGGCTCTTTTTGTTCCCTGTATTGGGTTCACAACAGCTGCGGTGCTGGCTGATTTATTTATCAGGCATATCTTCCGGTTTGTTGGTCTACCTTCAGTGATAATTACTGACAGGGGCTCACAGTTTGCCTCCCGTTTTTGGAAAGCAATAACCTCCGCATTACTTATTGATGACAGGATGTCTAGTGCTTATCATCCCCAAACAGACGGACAGACTGAGAGGACCAATAGCACTATGCAACAATACCTGCAGTGTTTGTGTCTTCAGTTTCAGTCAGACTGGATCACGCTCCTGCCAGAATTTGCCTACAATAATTCCTACCATAGTGCCATTGGCACTTCACCTTTCTATGCTCTATATGGGCAACACCCCAAATCCATTCCGTTGGATTCCGGTTTGTTTTTGGACACTCCTGCAGCAGTTCGTAATATCAGTGACCTAAAGAATATACAGGCGAAGGTAATACAGCAGTTGGAACAGGCTAAAAAACGAGATAAGTACTATGCTGATACTCACAGAGACCCCGCACTAGTCTACAAATCAGGCATGAGACTATGACTGTCTACTAAGAACGAACAAGTTACTTTCTTACCTGGTAACGTTCTTTCGATGGGATGGTCCGACGACGTATTCCATATCTATGACATGTAATCACCACAGCTGTGCTGCTTCGGAAACTTTTTTCGGCGTCTGCATCCTGCGTCGATGACGTCGATGCGCCGTCGTCGAGGGCCTCCTCCGACGTCCGACGTCATCCGATGTGATAAGTAGGACGCACGACGCCCCTAGCCTCAGTTGTAGTTTTTTCCCCCAGAACGTGTGACACTAGTCAACTGCCAGTCAGACACAAAGCCTTGCGGAACGTAAGCTGCAATCGCAAAAGAAATTCTGCAGCGGGGAAGGCAGGGCGGGAGCGATATGGAATACGTCGTCGGACCATCCCATCGAAAGAACGTTACCAGGTAAGAAAGTAACTTGTTCTTCGAGGGGATTGGGTCCTCCGACGTATTCCATATCTATGACAGACTCCCAAAGCAGTACCAGAGCAAGGAGGAGGGAAAGAATTTAGAATCAAAATTTAGAATAGCCAATCAAATAGCAGAGCAAAGGACCGCCTTGCCAAAGGCCAGAACCTGTGCTCGGATGGAATCGAGGGAATAGTGACGTACAAATGTATGTACTGAAGCCCAGGTGGCTGCATCACAGATGTTGCGAATAGGAACACCCCTCTGCAGGGCAGTAGACGCAGCCATACCCCTGGTGTAACGCTCACCTGATTTCCACGGAGGCGCTGGGCTGGACTGAGCTGTCGCCGTGTCTTCTAGTGTGACTCGTAGATCTCGGCCTTCTCCTAGGGCTGGTCCCCTTCTCACGATGTACCGGACGTGTAGAGTGAGGTGTCTGCAGACGGAAGAACGAGGATTTAGGAACTGGATTGACTGAACTTCTCCTTCCTCAGTCCTCTTATTCGAACCAAGGGCGTGGCTTGCTCACCTTAGATATATTAAGGCCGGGCTCTCCATCCTGCGTCTTTGCAGGGGCGCAAGTACCAGTTACTTCACTGGTTCACTGGCAATCCTCTTGATTGCAGAGATTGATGCTGGAAGATACCGCCGTTTACCGCACGAGCGGTTTCTTGATAGTCATTGGAGCACCCTTAATTTAGTCCCTTGCTCAGTCTCAGGGTGTCAAGATTGAAATTGTAGAGGAATGATGTGGCGAGCAGGTGAGTAGGAAAGATGACCGGTTGCTGTCACCCTTTCTAATGTCTCTCTTTGTCCTGCAGGTTTAGGTGCAATGGACGCTGATGAATAAGTGCCCAGGATCGTGCAAGCGCGTATGTACGAAGAAGATGAAGCGCGGTGCACGTAAGTAAAATGACTGCTGTTTGTCTCAAAAGCACGCCTTAATGTCTCTTTTGTCCTTGCAGATCGTGGATGCAGAGAGCGTGGCTAGATGGATGCCGGCGAACGTGCGAGCGCGTAAGTAGAAAGTTTATGGTTGGTTTAGAATGCGCCTTAAAATGTCTCCCTTTGTTTTGCAGATGCCGACATGCAGCGCTTCTTGAAGTTCAGAACGTGCGGAGCGCAGGTAAGCAATTCAAGAATGCAATGCTTAATCAAGTCCTTTTCTTTGCAGATGTCGATGGGGAGCCGAAGAAAGCGGCGGAAGGCTTTGGAAGATGCCGCCATATTTGGTAAGTAAGAGCGCTGCTCTCGGATTGAGTTCTGCTAACCTGTTGTTTTATCTTGGCAGGTGCAGCTGAGGATCGGATCTCTAGCAGGTAAGGAATTCGTTTTCACAGGACCTGGAGCTGAAGAATCTCAGGAAGACTGGAGCTGACACGGTGAGCGTCCTGCTGCAGATGCAGAATAACGCGAAGCACGTTTCATCAATCGGGTGTGGTTTAAATAGCCTTCTGTAGTGCTTAGGCGTCTTCTTCCACAGCCTCGCCCAGGTAAGAAAAGAGTTCCTGTGTTCTGATTCCAGGGAGTGGCTCTTGCCCCACCCAGACAGGAAAAGTAGTTCCAGGCAGAGAAGGATCAGAAGACCATCGAGCTGGTAAGTAAGCAGCATGGTCTGCTGCAGGTAGGTCCACCCAAGCACTCTTAAGCATTATGAGCCCGGCGCTTCCAGCGCCGGGACCGGTCATCTTTATGAGCCTGGTGCCACTGGCGCCAGGACAAGGTCCAAAAGGTCCCGATAGGGACTGGCTGGTACCCAGGATCAAGGTTATGGGCCTGCTTCCAAGGATGTGAGGCAAGTCCTGACCCCTTGGAAGCAGGGATCATGACAAATGGGCCCGCAAGCCAGCCGGTGGGTCCTTACCCGCCAAGCGGTAGCACTCCGAGATGGCCAAAATAATCCAGCGAGACAAAGTCTTTTTCGTCACAGCTTGCCCCAAACGCTTTCCAGCGTAACCAATAAAGAGTTGATCGTCCACTCTGACCCGGGACATGCGTGAAACATAAAAGCTTAAAGCTCTCCTAGGATCAAGCCTATGGAGCCTCTCCTCTTCCTTACCCGGATGCGGAGGAGGATAGAATGCCGGAAGAACAACCTTCTGGGCCAAATGAAATTCCGTCACTACCTTCGGAAGAAAAGAAGGACGAACTCTAAGGACAACCCTGTCCTTGTGAAATACAGTGAAGGGTGGCTTAACTGAAAGTGCCTGTAACTCACTCACTCTGCGAGCGGAAGTAACCGCAACTAAAAACACAGTTTTCAGAGTTAACAGCCTCAAAGGGCAAGAATGTAAAGGCTCAAACGGAGCACCCATAAGAAACTTAAGAACAAGGTTTAAATCCCAACCGGGCACCAGGAAAGGTGACGGAGGGAACACATTAGTGAGCCCTTTCAGAAACTGTGAAATTAAAGGGATTTAAAAGTAAGAACACTCTTCAGACGAGCGCTTAAAGATGGACAGCGCCGACAGGTAACCTTTAATGGTACCCACTTGCAAGCCCCTGTGGGCCAAAGTAAGTAAAAAGGACAGAACCATGGGGATGTCACATGCAAAAGGATCCACATTCTGAACTCTGCACCAGTCGCAGAATTTACGCCAACGGCAACGGTACAGAGACTTTGTTGCTGGCCTTCGGGCCGAAAACAACACCTCCATCACGTCTTCAGGGAGGTCCCAATCCCTATACCTCAACCTTTCAGAAGCCAAGCGTGAAGGTTGAGGGATCTGACGACTGGATGGAGAACCTGACCCCCCTCCCGTGAGAGCAGATCGTCTCGGTAGGGAAGACGATGCGGAGGGCAGGTGGACAAGTCGAGAAGGTCCGGGTACCACGTCCTCCGAGCCCACGCTGGAGCAATGAGGATCATCTGGGAACCGAACTTCCGTAACCTCCGCAGCACTTGCGGGATGACGGGGACTGGAGGAAACGCGTACAGCAGCGGGAATGACCACTCCACCACGAACGCGTCTCCTAAGGCTCCTTTTGGAGGAAATTCCCGCGAGCAAAACCTTTCGCACTTCCGGTTGACACTGGAGGCGAAGAGATCCACTTGAGGGGTCCCCCAAAGGGCGAAGATCTCCAGGAGAATCTCCTGAGCCAACTCCCACTCGTGAGAGATCGTGCTCTGCCTGCTCAGAGCGTCCGCCGTCACGTTTTCGTCTCTGGCCAGATGAACTGCCGAGATCGAAACTTCCTGCTGGATGGCCCAGAACTCGAGCTGCATCGCCTCCCTGCACAGAGGAAGTGACCCTGCCCCCCCCCCCTTTTTGTTGAGGTAGTGCATGGCCACTGTGTTGTCCGTCAGGATCAGGACACTCTTTCCTCGCACAGTCGGCAGAAAAGCCTTCAGGGCAAGCCTGACGGCCCTCAGCTCCAACAGATTGATATGGAGTCTGGACTCCGACGGAGACCAACGACCGCTGACTGTCAGCCCATTGGCATGAGCTCCCCAACCCGTGAGGGATGCATCCGTCACGATCGTCACCTCCGGCCAGGGAAGCCAAAATGGAGCCCCCTTCATCAAGTTGCCTTCGACGGCCCACCACAGAAGGTCCCGGGCGACCGAGGGCGGCACCTGAACCGGGTCCGACATCCTGCCGGAGGACTGCGACCATTGCGTCTTGAGCGCCCACTGCAAAGATCTCATCCGCAGGCGAGCCTCTGGCACCAGAAGAATGCAGGATGCCATGAGGCCGAGCAACCTCAAGAACTCGAACGCTGGGAGCGTCTGGGCATGCTGAAACTTGTGCACCATCCGCTGAATGTGAAGAGCCCTCACCTGGGGAGGAAAACACTGCCCCAGGGAAGTGTCAAGCACTGCTCCGATGTACTGGAGCCGCTGTGTTGGCGTCAAATGGGACTTCTTTAAATTGAGGGAGAAGCCCAGCCTGTGAAGGGAGTGGCAGGTGACGGACAGATGATCCAGGACTTGCTCGGGAGAGCTCCCCCTGATCAACCAATCGTCCAGGTAGGGGTAGACGTGAATCCCCCCTTGCCTGAGATGCGCTGCCACCACCACCATGAGCTTGGTGAAAACCCTCGGGCGGAGGTCAATCCGAACGGCAGGACCCGAAACTGAAAGTGCGAGTCGCCAACCGCAAACCTCAGGTACTTCTTGTGCTTGAGATGGATCGGCACATGGAAGTAAGCATCCTTGAGGTCGAGTGACACCAACCAGTCCTGAAGCTGAAGGGCCTCTGCAAAGAGAGGTTCCCCGGTGGATTGTCGCGAGGCCTGTGCCGAAAGGGAAGACAGTAGCCGTGGGTTATGATCTCCAGAACCCACACATCTGAAGTAATGGCTTGCCACTCTACAAAATGCTGCGCCAGCCTTCCCCCAACCGGCAAACCAAGGGACATGGCCTCATGACTGAATGGGAGCGGCTGCGGCGTTACCTGAGGGCAAAGAGGCAACTGCCCGAGCGGCCTTGGCACCACGGGTACCCTGTCGTCCACCTCTGGTACCCCTGCGTTGGCCTCTTTGACTGCCAGCTCCTCTCGCTTTACTGAAGGAGTAATAGCGAAAGGAACCACCCCTCCACTGCTGTCCCCTAGGACGAAAAGGCGGAGGTTGGCGAACTGCAGCGCCCAACGACTTCGCTGCAGCTTTTGAGGTCTGCAACCTCTCAAGGCTCTCGTCAGCGTTGCTGCCAAAAAGGTGTTCACCGTCAAAGGGCATGTTGAGGAGCCGGGACTGCACATCAGGAGCAAACCCCGACTTCCGCAACCAGGCAAACCTGCGTATTACGGTGCTCGCCGCCATGGACCTACTGACGCATTCAGCTAAGTCCAAACCCGACTGAACGGACTCACACATGGCATCCTTACCATCCTGGACCATAGCAAGGAAACCATCCCGTTCGTCCCCTTCGGGAATATGTTCAGCCGCTAATACAACACAGTTCCACAGAGTGTGTGTGAAACGAGACAAGGCACAAATGGAGTTGGCCGCCTGAAGCGCCATACCACCAGAAGAAAACCCTTTCTTTGCCCAGCCATCAAAACGTTTGTCGTCCCCATCAGGAGGGATGGTAGGGTACGACGCCTGCTTTGCCGTGGCCGTGGCCGCCTGCACCACCAAACTCCCCGGAGTGGGGTGCCTGGTCAAGTAGCAGGGGTCGCTACTGGCTGGACGGTATTTTCGCGACAAGGATCTGCCCATCGCCGGGAGACTCTCCGGAGCAGTCCAAGCCGCCGCCGCCCTTCTCTGTAAAGCCATATGGAACGGCAGTACCGGATCAGTTGGGGGACCAACATCAAGGATGTCCATCAGATCATCCTGCACAAACTCCCCTGGGGGAGCAGACCATCCCAAGTACTCAGAAACCCTAGCCATAAGGCGCCGGTACGAGGAATCGGCATGAGAGCCAGGCTCAGGCCTACAAAACTCCACCTCCGCAGAGGTGTCCAGTCCACTGGCATCATGCAGTGACTGTCTCAAATCGTCAAACTGACTATGGCCCGAGACAATTTCATCTGGAACCTGACTAGGAACCAGGCCATCAGAATCCTCATCCGCCTCTGAAATATAGTCCAGGGGGACTCCCGTGCCACGGGGTACCTCCGACACGAAAGGCGTCGATGGCGTCGAGCGAATCGGCGCCGGCGTCAAGAGAACCGGCATCGGCGCCGAGAGGATCGACGTCGAGGAAATCGGCGTCGACGTCAGATGCAGCGCCTCCAGCATCGGCGGCGTCGACACAGCCCTCGAGGCCGGAGCCCCGAGCGTGTCCCTCGACGACCTGAGCGTCGACGGCTTCGACGACTTCCTCGGAGCCGGAGCCTCGAGAAAGCCTGTCGACACCCTCGACGCCTCAGACGTCGATTTCTTCCTCGAAGACCTCACAGGTGCACACGGTCTCGAACGCGTCGAGGACCGGGACCTGGAACGGGTACGTCGAGAACGAGTCTCCTTGTCCGAACGGGACCTCTCCCGTGCCTCGTGCCGACCACTCTTGCGAGTGGCGTCTCTCGACCTATCACGACCGACCCCACTTGGGGGCGCGGACGGCTTAGTACCCTGCGACTCAAGAATCGCCAGCATTTTCTTCCCGAAGGAAGCCCATTCCTCCGGCGTCGCACGGCTGGTGGGGTAAGCGACGTGCCGGGCAGAGTCCTCCGAAGAGGTCCTGGAAGACGACCGGTGTCGGCGCTTCCGAGAATGCCTGGAAGAGGCTGAGGAGTGGCGAGACCGACTCCTAGAAGGAGACCCACGAGACTTCCAACGATGACGCGGAGAGTCACCCCTCGAATCATCCGTCGAAAGCCCCGCAGACTTCGACTTCCTGGGCTTGGACACCCGACCTACCGACAACTTCTTACGTTCGCTAAGGCTTTGGACGTGAGCGATTGGCAGTCGATACAGTCATCCGTGTCGTGGGCCTCCCCGAGGCACCAGAGGCAGGCGTTGTGCGAGTCCGTCACCGACATCTTGGACCCACACTCCCCGCACTTCTTGAAACCCGGACGCGGGGTCGAAGACGAAGTAGAAGACATCTTCACACGAAGGATTTTCACAAAACGAACAGGTTCGAAGAACCGAGAAGAACAGAACTCCAAAGAGTCAAGGCGTTAACCGAGATTCACGAAGCAACACGTTTGCGGAAAAAACGGAACTGAGGCTACGGGCGTCCTACTTATCACATCGGATGACGTCGGAGGAGGCCCTCGACGACGGCGCATCGATGTCATCGACGCAGGACGCAGACGCCGAAAAAAGTTTCTGAAGCAGCACAGCTGTGGTGATTACATGTCATAGATATGGAATACTGTCACGCCCTCTCACACGGCCTTTCCTTCTTCACATCTCTCCTCCTCAGGCGCCTCTCGCCGTAGCATTTCCCGTTCACACCACCAGCAGGGAAAACACGGCAGGCGGAATACCATGTTGGGCGGATCTGCCTCGTTTCGCCCTTTTCCGCGTTGGCGTCTGCCATGGCGCCTCTTGCACAGCCGGCAACGTCAGAATACCAGGAAGTGCCGGCAGCTCCAATCACTGGCCACGTTGCGCTCCATGCAACGTACGCGAGCAGCCACGTGATACGTCACGTGATACCGCTCGCCCCTTCAAAAGAGGCCAGCAAACAAGACTCTTAGCTTCACAGCTACTTCAACGTCTACGGAGGACTGTCACGCATTGCCCTTGCTCTTGTTTGCTTCGACCTTGGAACTCTTTTCGGATTTGCTATTGGATTACCCTTGGATTTTGGCGTGCTCTCTGATTTTCTGGACATCTGACCCCTGTTATACTCTGGACTTGCTATTGGATTGCCCTTCTGTTTTGCAACCTTCGGATTGCTTCAAGCCTTGCTACAGATCTTGCCTCACTCCACAAGGTACTGGGAAGGAGTGCCTATTACACCATTCCGGCTTGCCGTGGATTTCCCTGCGTAGGTTCTCTACCTACATTCCATCTCCATTAGGTAAGCTGGTGTCACTGCATTTTGTTTAACTCTTCCTATCAATTGCCCATTGCCATTATAGAGTATTTCCCTGATTATAACCTTTTGCCTTATAGCGATCAGGGGTCCTTCCGGCGTTCTCAATACCAGGCCGACGACAACACTCCTTCCTGTGGCCTCAAAGATTGCTCGGGCAGTGTTTATATTCTGCTCGAGCGGTACTTGGGGACGGAGGCATTTTATAAATGCACGACCATCAAGTCGGACCCATCAAGTCAGAACAAATACGTCGGAGGACCCAATCCCCTGGAATTGAAGATACCGGGAAAAAATAAACTGTTACCTAAGTACATAGGGCCATGTGAGGTGCTCAAGGTGATTAACCCGACTGCTGTCTGCCTGGCATTGCCACAACGATGGCGAGTGCATCCAGTATTTCACGTCTCACTCATTAAACCATGCTCTGATGCCACTACACTGCCTATACGGCCTGTTGCTGTTTCTGTGAAAGGATCAGACGAATTTGAGGTACAAGAAATACTGGACATGAGATTCCGTTCGGGCAGGCCTTATTATCTGGTGGACTGGAAAGGTTACAGCCCAGAAGACAAATCGTGTGAACCTCTTTCCAATATCCATGCTCTCGCTTTATTGAGAAAATTCCACTTGAAGAGGGGAGATGCTGCTCCTTTGGGGGGTTGGCACTGTCATGCATGCTGGACATTTTACCTCTCGATTTGGTACTCCGACTGTATGCAGAACGGGTTATGCTCATAGAACTGCTAGACCGTTTTATTCGAGATGGCGGTCGTTTGATGTATTACCAGGAAAACTACGTCTGCATTATTCACGTCGTTGAATTCACGTGATTCAGGTTAGTCACGCGTTTTACAGCAGAACGTTCATAAGCAGCGTGGATACGTGGCTCGCTGCTTCTGATTGAACATTTTGGCGTCTTGGTAGCTGAACTTTCATCTGCGTCCTCGCATCCCGTCAGTTGCTTCCTTGGCCTTCATCAACGTGTTCCTTCACATGTGATCTCCTGTATCTGCCTTCAGCAGGTTTTGCTAGCCTGTCTTCTCACACGCGGGTTCCTGTTTCATTTGTATGCAGTTTTCCTGTCCGCGTGTACGTTTCTGCTTTCAATCCCACTTGGACGCTGGAACGCTTCAAGCACGGCTGTCCTGGCTGCGTGTACTTGGTTCGCGTGTAAAATCAAACGCGGACGCTGGAACTCTTCAAGCGCGGCTGTCCTGGCCGCGTGTACTTGGTCTGCGTGTATCCAGCACGCGGTTGATTTGAACCTGTGAGGAAATAACAGGTGGACTCATTTCTATTTTGTTCTGTTCCTGGTGGGAAAGGAAGGTGAATCTACAACTTTTATTTGAAGGTGCCTGTGCACAGAACTATGGACGCTATCCTGTGGTGCACCAACCCGGTATCTAGCGAGAGCCTCGTGCCGTTCGGGATAAGTCTCCCTTAATAACCTTCCCTCCTTTGTCGTCGTTTTTTTTTCCTGGATTACTTCATTGACTTTGGTGGATACTCCAGTCCTAAGCCTACAGGTTAGTGTTGGAATTTGCATTATTGCCATTCTATCAGAGAGGTTAGTTGAGATAGTTTCTCATTATGCTTTATTTTTCCTAGGCTGCCTTCCTATTACTCTCCCACGCCCTTTCCAGTGATCCTTCTCTCTGCCTGTTTTACCAGTCAGAGAGCTGTATCATTTGGAAGGTCTAAATTGACATCACTTCTATCAAATCATGTGAATTCAAGGATCCAGAAGACCCCTATCAATTGTATCCTTTTTGGTTACCGTATCCTTTTCATAAGATACTTTGGGGATTTATGACAGTTCTTAAGGATATTATGGTTTAATTGCTTCCCTTCTGACACAAGTGCGAGCAAACGCGTGCGCACTGGTTCGGGGACATCCTGCAGGCTCTCTTGGAGCAGGTTCCACTGAACATAACAATAACTGGCCAACAGCGTGGTATTGTTGGCAATTCGGGTGAAGTAGGCTGCCGCAGAAGTGACACGTTTTCCCAGAGCATACAGCTTTTTGCATTCTTTGTCCAGCGGTGCCTCACCCTTGGACAAAGGTACCCCCGCTCTCTTCCTAGTTGTAGTGACGAGTGAATCTGGGGTGGCATGTCCCCATATGTACAGAGGGTTTGTAAGAGAGGGGCGAAAAGGTTTCTCCACCCGTGGGTTAACAGCCTTTGTTTGTGATGGTGTCAGTAAAAGAAGGGGCGATACTCCTTTAATTGGAATTTAGTAAGGGTATAGCCCGACTGGCTGGAGGCTTCTCCTTCAGGATATCCTCCACGAAATCAGAGTCTGCCACTGCCTCTTGCGTGGAAATTTGGAAATGTTTAGCCACTTTTTTCACGACGGAATTAAATGCCATCTGGTCGTCTATGGGAGACGCCCGTCTAATAGTTGGAGATGCGGTAGGATCCATACATATTGTGTCTGGGTCAGGGGTATTAGTAGGTGACAACCATGGTGGGTCATCCACTGGAGGCTCAACCCCCCTGCCCCCCCAGTCCGGGGTCTGGTCAGTGGGGTCCTCATAGGGATCATCCTCCTGTAATAAGGGGTCGGGGTGGGGGAAGGGCTCCTCTTGGGAATCTACTGCTTAGATCATCGAGATTTATCCGAGAGGGACTTGGTGGCTGGGGGCTCTTAAAATAGTCTTCCTGCCTTATTTGGGGTGAGGCCGTGTATTTGACCAGTCTGTGGGTTTATTGGCAGCCAAAATAATCTTTGCGAGACTCTCACGGATGTTCGGCGTGATTGGGAAGGGTTTTGGCTGTTCAAGTGGCTTTGCCGTAGTTTGACGTTGCCGGGACTTTGTGCGTCAGCGTGCTCTTAAGAGGCGCCTCGATGGCCTTGGAAATTTTGGTGCCGACGCCCTCGTCAGTGGAGTGCCCGTACTTGCGGGGAGGGCTGCCGACCACGTGGATTGGCGGGTTCCGTTGAGGAGCTTGGCGTACCCGTTGGCGTCTTGGACCGGTACAGGGAGTTGTGTGCTTGCCTTTATGGGTAGCGGGTGCATCCCTGTCACCGGGATGTACACTCCCCATCAACCTGCCTTCCGAGGACATACAGTTTGGAACAAGAGCGTTCCGACGAAAGGTCGATGGCATCCGTATCGGAGCCACAGCTGTCGCTTAACTCCTCATCACTCTCGGTGCCTGTGGCGGCAGGGGTGGGGGGGAAATCTATCCTCGGTCTGCATCATGGCGTAGGCCACCCACCATTTAACTCGACGCTCGTTAACAGTCTTAGGACACAGGAGCTGAAAAGACCAACAGAACGCCTCGTGTCCTTCCAGGGGTACTTGCCTTTACACGAAGGGCAACATTTAATGGGTGTCCTGTCCATAGTGCAGGTTTAGAGCGATGGAAAAACCAGAGGGGCAAAGAGAGGGGAGAAGGAAATACATTCTTGAAAGAAATGGAACCCCTCGGACCCCACTACCCTTACTGTATAGGCCGGCCAGTAGGCCCAGCCACGTGGTCGGCAGCGTCGACCGGAGCACCAGCCGTCAAAACCTGGGGTTCTTGCGCGGTCTTCAGCGTTGGTAGAAGGGATTTGTTGATGAAGGGGACGATATCTATGAACAACTGGAGGTAGTGGACAAAGATTATAATTTGCAATTGGAAGAGCTTTGCATAAGGCGAACACCAGCTGGGCGGAAAAAAAACAATCCGAGGGACCTTGACCCATGAAGGATTTTGGGTACACTATACATCACGTTAGGGATAGTGTTACAGGCATGCCCATGTTGACGTCCCCTTTTGATCCTCGAAAGACGAGATGCAATACTCTGCGGGTACCACTAGATGTCGGACTATATGCACAGCATGTGATTTTAAGCAGATTAACAAGCATCAGAAATATATATCTATCATGACTGTTTGATGGTATGAGGTGTGTGGCCTTTATGAGTATGAGGAGAGAATGTTGGTTGTGTGAATTGTGTGGTGAAAATGCCAGTGTATGCTATGGTAATTGAGATCTATGTTGGGTTAGAGAAGATTTATTTACAGAGGCGATGAGCTCTGTTGTAGTCATTCTATTTAGGTGATGTTATAAGTATTATTAGAACAAATAAAGACATGTATTTTTCTATTAATTGGTCGTGGTCTTGTGAGCGTAGCCAGTGCTTGAACTAGAAACGGTTGTATAGCCCCCTTGTTTGACTAAAAGGGAGGCTAGGTCTAGGACTCTCCCTTGTGTTTGCGACTTTTGATTCCCACAGTGTCCAGATCGGAAATAACAGTGTGGGGAGTAGCAGAAGTGAAATCACACGAGCCTTGACATCTTTGATGACATCACAGAAAGGGATATCATTTGACCTGCCCTAAAATGATCACAGGAAATGATGGCACACAACATGTCATCCCTCAACATCACAGGAAGTGGCATCACATAGCACTGCCCTCAGTACACCAACAATAAGAGAATTACGATATCACTGCAATATGATATACATTTCGAACAAGAATGGATCATCATATGTAGTATTATTATCAGTGTGCCAAGGCCCATTACCACTAGAAGTGTATGAACCCAAAATCCCCCCTTTATGTGGCACCGCCCTATTTCTATAGAACTACGAAGTGCAATCACATTCTGGGGGGACGGGAGCAGATAGCCGGTTAAAGGGATAGAGGAAAGCAAGGAAAAAATAAGAGGGAGAATATTTTCACCAAAGAACAAATTCATATGTTCGATGGCACACAAAATGCAGTCTTCATTGATTTGGGAAGTGAACTTCAGCATTCTTAACTGATTCGACAAGTTACCTTCAGGGTAACCTCTCAGTAGGATGTGTTGTGATGTACTGTTTGTGGTTGATTCATGCACTAAATTGGTTCTGCAAAACACAGCCAGATATGTCCAATATTTATTTACTTCAGAACCACGAGCCAAGTTTAAAATGGGTTTGATTAGTGTCTTGGCTCATACTGATAGAAGAGATACAGGAATATGATCAGCTAAGTGCTTTCATAACTCAAGATGAACAAAACATTTCAAGATCTTATTTCGACACATTACTAGTTTGGCTCTCTCACAGTTTTAATCAAGTATACTTTTCCCAATTCCATGTACACATCCTACCATACATGATTTGTACAGGTTTGGTGTGGTACTAAACCGGATTACTAAAATTTAAAATCAGTAATTCCACTTACGAATGGGGGGGATTCTGCGTTGCCATTTTAATGCTGCATCCTTACCAAAACTCTGAAAAAGTAGAGTACTTTCAGCACTCTGCCTGCAAACCTGCCTTGCCAAGCACACATGGGAAGTATAGTGTCAGATGATACTATAAGAAAACATGTCAAAACTGGCTCTGCCAATATATGCCAATACCCTTGCATAACATGCTCATGTTGGCGGTGCCATAAAAAATAAAATGCCACAATAAGAAAAGATGTTCAAACTGGCCTCAATGTAGGCCAGTCTAGACACGTAAGAATACTTTCATGTTTGCTTTATCATGGATGCCCTGTAAAAATAGGTCATGCCACAGTAGGAAACAGCTAGACTGGCTGCACCAAAATGCTAGTCTAGCCACGTAATAACACACATCAAGTTGGTTTTGCCTGAAAAATGCCAGTAAAACATGCAATGTCACAGCAAGGAACCATTTCCTTGTTTGGATTGTGAGAAAGCCATGGTATCAACAGTAAGATGACAGCACAATAGATGCAAGTTCAAGGGTGTTTATTAAACAGCTTCAAAAGGGTTGGAGACTACCTACCATGCCCCAACAATAGAATGGGAGTAATCGCGACCATTAAATTAAAGAAAAACAGTCCTAGTCAATCTAGTCCAAAACAATAACAATTACACTAATACACCCATTACCTGCCCTAAACTCATACAAGAAGGTGTAAGGGTAATGTACTTAAATAATATAAAAAGTGTGTTCAACAAAAGAATCAGGATGGCAAAGTGTTCACAGAAGGGTGACTCCCTTCCCCATGATTTAACCATGGGATAGTATATGGTAGGGATAGGCAACACAGTTCCCTTCAGTAAGGCACCCTCTCATTGGCTGGGGCAGTTCAACAGCTTGTTCAGCTTCTGGTTGTATCAAGGTTAAGCTTCTCTCAATCTTCAAAATCAGGCTTTTCCCAATGTTCAAAATAAAGTACTGAAAGAATAGGGTAAATATTGATGGGTTTTTTCTTATGTTTTTCTTATTTTTTGGGCATAGGGTTTCTGGTGGATATGGTTCAGAATACTGTATTTGATGTACATATAAAAAATGTTTGTGTCTGATGTTTATCAGACTGGAAATGTTATGCAAAGCTTCAGTTTTATGTTTGTTTGTCTTTATATGTGTCTTTTGTGGTTGTATGTACCCTTCCCTTACTTGTTGGTTTTTGTAGTATGGACCCTCCATTCAGAATTTGTAGATTGTTGTGTAATTATATTTGAGCAATGTATGGTGATATGGCTTCATTGACTTTCATCTCATGGAATGTTAAGGGGATTGGTAATGCAGTGAAAAGGTTTAAGGTCTTGGCAAGGTTGTTGAGTAGTAAGGCTGATGGGATTTTCCATCAGGAAACTCATTTAAATGAGCAGAGTGAGAGATATTTATCCAACTCGAAGTATTCTCAGGTAGTTTCAAATTGTTATGATTCTAGATCTAGAGGAGTGAGTATATTGCTTAAGAGGCGTTTACCGATTAAGATTGAGAAGTCAGTTGTAGATGAGGAAGGTAGGATTTTATTACCTAACATACTATATGATGGTAGGAAAATGGTAATTGGAAATGTGTATGCGCCATGCTCATCAAATACGTCTTTTTGCAGTCAATTCGGCTCTTTGCTAGATGGTATGGAAGGTGAGTCATTAATTATGGGATGTGACTTTAATATAGTGATGAATAGTAAAATAGATCAGAAGTCAGAATGCAAATATTATAGGGAAAAGATTAGTGAAGAATTAAGGACATTTGTATCCAAATATGAGCTAATAGATATATGGAGTTCCATCATGATGAAAGGGACTATCCGTTTTATTCCCCTGTACATGATTCATACTCAAAAATTGATTATTTTTTTATTAGTAAAGCACTTAGTGATCAGGTGGTATCCTCAAATATTCTGGAAAGGGGTATATCTGATCATGCTCTATTAGATATGCAGGTAATTTTGAGAACTGTGAGTGATTAAACTAGAAGATGGAGAATGCAAGATAGCGCACTAAAAGACAATTTGGTTACAACAGGATTGGATGAATTTATTACTCATTATTTTGAAGAAAATGTTCAGATGCTATCAGATCCGTTTGGGACCGTTTCAAGGCAGTATTAAGAGGGGAACTGATAAGTAGAACGGCTCATGCGAAAAAGAAAAGTCAGGAGGAGATTCAAAGTTTGGAAATAAAAGTTTAAAAAATGCAAAAGGTCTGTGCAAATGATGATTTGAGTCAGAATAAGCTAAAACGGAAAAAACTAGAGGCAGAATTACAGAATCATATACAGAACTTGGCAGGTACAGGTAGGTTTTATTCAAAACAGCGATTTTGGGAATTTGGAGATAGAACTGGCAAATTGTTAGCTAATAAACTTAGAGGGATGATAAGTGACACACGTTACTTCTATTCAAACGGAAGAGGGCAATACTTTACACAGGAATGGAGAAATCTGTGATTATTTTAAGAATTTCTATGAGACGCTGTATAGGGAATATCTTAATCCTGATACAAGCAGTTTGGAGATGTTCTTTGAAAAGATTTCCATTTCTAAATTGGCTTTGGATAAACAAGCCTTACTTGATTCCGCGATTGATGTTGATGAAGTATGTACTGCCATCTCACAAATGAAAGATGGGAAATCACCAGGGCCGGATGGTATAGCTTCGGAATTCTATAAAAGGTATGTTACATAAAACAGGTGCCAATTGAGTGAGCTTTATAATGAATTTATAGCAACAGGATTTATGTGTAATTCAATGAAAGCGGCATTAATTATAGTGATTCCGAAACCTAATAAAGACCATAAAAAGTGTGGAAACTATAGACCTATTTCTTTGCTAAATGTAGATTTTAAAATGTTTACAAAAATATGGGCAAATAGATTAATGTCATGTATGAGGGATCTGATTGATGAATCACAGGTAGGTTTCATTCCGGGACGGTTTGGGTATGATAATATTAGAACATTGTTGAATGTGATTGGTGAACATTATGGAAAGAACTCGAATAAGGTTATTGTTTTTTTGATGCAGAAAAAGTCTTTGACATCGTTAATTGGAAATGTATTGAATACACATTGATAAAGATGGGATTTGGGCCAGTATTCATGAAGATGGTAGAGTGTATTCATCATGATGTTAGGGCTCAGGTATTGGTTAATGGAATAATTTCGGACTCATTTCCACTGTTGAAGGGCACACAACAGGGTTGCCCATTATCACCATTTTTGTTTGACTTGGCGCTAGAACCTCTATCTGCATACATTAGACAATGTGAAATGATAGAGGGAATTATGGTTGGAGGGGTTGAAGTTAAGATTTTAACGTATGCAGCTGATATGCTGCTTTTATTGTCGAATCCAGATGTATGTGGGGGTTTAATTAAAGATGTGTTTAAAGAGGTAGACGAAGTATCGGGACATAAAATAAATTGGGATAAAACTGAGATTTTTCCATTGTCTAGGACGTGTGATGATACTGTTGTACACTCGTGAAATTTGAAGTGGTCACCAGGGGGGTCACGTATTTAGGAATACAGGTTATGGGTGATTTGAGTAAATTATTACAATATCATTTGGACCTAGTAGCTACGAACATATCGTTAATGATAAAAAGATGGGAGAGGTTAACATTGTCCTTCTGGGCAAAAATAAATGGGATTAAAATGGTTCTCTTGTCTAAGATCCTGTATGTTATTCAATCCATCCCTTTGCTGATGTATACAAAACAATTGATAAAGATTGATATAATCTTCCAATCCTTTTTATAGGGTCCTGGGAAAAAGCCTTGTATACCAAAATACATACTGATGCAAAGTGTTGAAGAAGGGGGATTTGGATACCCAGATTTAATGAAATATTACAGGGCATTTTTACTTAAAAAGAGTTTATATTGCTTTAGAGAAATTAATGAAAAGGAACCAATTTGGTTGCATATGGAAAGGGGTGTATGTGCACCATATGAACTAGAGAATCTTTATAGTATGAGTAAATTACCAAATAAACGGTTGATGGCAACTAGACAAGTGATAGGGTCATGGTTTAGAGAAAATGGACAGGGTTATGGCTTCATCCCAGACGCTTCTATATGGTGTAATGAAGATTTGCAGATAAATAATACATGTCTGAATTGGATTAGTTAGATAAATAAGGGAATTCTAAGGCTAGGGGATGTGATGGATGGTGATAGATTGTTGTGCTTTGAGGAATTACAGTTTAAATATGGTTTAGGTCAGAGAGAAATGAACAGATAATTGGATTTAGAGTCCATGATTAATTTAAGGATGGATATGGTTGGTGTTCTATTGGGAAAAAAACAGAGATTGGCAAATTATTAGAAGGTCAAGAATATTGTGTGCAAATTTATATACAATGTATGCCTATTGATGAGAAACTTAAATTAGCATGGACTGGATTGAAGGAGCATTGGTCGCATGATGTTGATAGGGTCATTTCGGATGAGAATTGGAGAAACATTCTGAAGGTGAATTTGAACTTGGGAATGCACATGGGTTTGCGATTGATTCGACAAAGTTATTTGAAGGCTGTATTGGACACCAGTTAAGATGTTTAAATTAGGGCTTCAAGCTAATGATTCATGCTGGTGTTGCGATATTGGTAGAGGCACTCTTTTACATTTACTGTGGGAATGTCCGAGAGTGCAACTGTTTTGGAAAGATGTCATTGATAGGATCGATTTGATTTTTGAAATAATATTGCAAAGATCTGCAACAAACATAATTTTGCTGTCACATGAAGAAAGATGTGTGCGTGCTAGAAATTATAATTGCTGGATAGAGGGGGCCGTGATGGTAGCAATTAAGCTAATTCTCAGAATTTGGAAAGTGAGGAAAAAGCCTAATGTTGAAGAGTGGTTGACGGAGTTACATATTATCTCACAGTATGATAGGGTTTCATTGAAAAATAAAGAGAAAGACAAGGAATACATAAAGTTATGGGGACCTTTTTTGGCTCTTTATGATTGATGTGACGGTACAGCTGTTATAATGGATGTGACGTCTATGGGAGAAGGTGGGATAGGATGGAGGTGTTTTTTTTTTTCATTCTTCGTTTTTCCCCACTTGTGTTGTTTTCTGTATACCTGTCTGATTGTTATGTTTCACAGGAAAAATAGCTATTTTGTTGGACTAGAAGATATATGATGTTTTGCATATTTAGTTGTGATGATTTAATGTGAAACATTGTTTACTTTATGTGCGGTTGTTATTGTTTATTGCAAACAAAGTGTTTTTAAAAAAAAATAATAATAAAGTACTGCCAATGTCTCCTTGTAAACCAGCTTCTCTCAAGGTTAAAAATAAAGTGCTGCAACAGTCTCCTTTCAAACAAGCTTCTTCGCTTCAAATACATGTACAATGTTCCTTCTTTCTTAATTTACTCGGCATTCCCAAGGTGCAAGGTTTCTATTTAGCAACAATAATCAATAGTATTCACAGTTTCTTTCAACATACTTGAGATTTCCCTTCCCCAAGCTTTGTTCATGTCACAGTCTTTCAAGACAGCATAGCCTTGTCTTCACCACTACGCCTGACCACTGCGACAGTCGCTCGTTTTCTCTGGTTCAATGCTTTCTGGTAGTTTTAGTTTGGTTGAGTAGGGCTCCCCTCAATCAGGCACAAGCTCCTTTTAATTATTCTTTCAATGACAGCTTCCCTTGACCGGGCTCAAGCGCTTATGTCCATTTTTCACTGCAATGCTTTCTTTATGGAGAGCTCCCCTTGATTGGGCGCAAGCTTTTTACATGGCTACTGTATTAACGGTTTAGTTCTACTTTTACATTTGGAAACTTTGACTGTTCTGTCTTCACTACAGCACTGATGACGCCCAACAAGGCTGAAACATGTCTGGGGATGCTTGTGGTCTCGTGCAGAAGGGATGTGACCTAGCAGTTCGGGCTGGACTACCCCTTTTGGAGGTGGGACCAAGCCTGATTTGCATATGGTCTTTCCCTTTTTGTAATGGCTTGGCAGGTGAAAGAACGATGGTCTGGAGGGTTGCCCAGAGCGATGCCAGAGGTTAAGATTCATTCTAAACCTTCCAGCCATTGCCTCTTGTTTTGCTAGCTTCACTACAGCATAACCACTCTGAATATGTTGTTTTAAAGCAATCTTCACTCTATCAAACGCAGTTGCAGTTTTACATGCAATTGTACGCAATATGGTTTCTTTTACGGCAAATCAATCAGGCTTTTGTTCTACTATCTCGCATTCCCTCACCAGATGTTGCCGTTCTTCAGTTTTCATTTTATTCATGGAATGTTTAGGCTTTGTGGTTTCTCGAACCTCCACAATTACATCTGTCAGTAGGAGGAAAGCAGGCTTCTCACCAAGGACTTCTAGAAGGACGCTCTCTGCTCAACTCCCATCAGCTGCCACTTGGAAATGTGGGTCTTTCGCCTGGCCTTCTTGTAGCCTTCCCACATCTTGTTTTCGAGGTAGCACTTTCTCAAGTTTAGTGGCTCAGTTAGCCCGGTCCTGTCTTGCTTCCAGCCTCGCTCTGAGTGCTTGAGATTTAGGTAGGGATCCTCTGCCGGACTCGGCTTTGCAGCCTCCCCTCCTGGCTTCCCAAGAGCAATTGACTTCTCCCGATGTGCAGCCTCATTTTGTACACCTGTGAGGTGTTAATTGAGTGCAGGTGTTTTGTCAGGTTTGGGTCTGCCTGACTGTGCCAGACTTAGTGGGACAACTTACTGTTAGGATGAGATGGTCTGTCTTTGGTCTCCCTAAAGGTTTTCCCTCCGTAATCCTCATACTCTCAGTCCCTCTCTTCCTCGTCCCAGTCCAAGGGTATTTCAATATGTGAATGGGATTAGGGGAATTGGGATAAAGATGTAGATTTTTGTCAGGAAAAGGAGTATGAATGTATGGTTGTTGAAAAGTGGGTTTCGAGGAAAGAGGGGTAAAACTCATGTTGGAATTGGAGGGGTGGTCTTTGTTTTCCCTGATGGTTGCGCCTTCTCTTCGGTATGGGAAAAGGTTGGGGGAAATGGGGACTTTGGTGACACAATATCCCATATAGACAGTGGGGATGTAAGGTAGGGGTGTGTCAAAAAAAAGGGGACACTGCGTTTCACCCAAGGGCATTCCTTCTGCAGTCCCCAAGGACACTCTGCCCAGGTGATCCTCCCTCGCTTGTCTGCCCCCACGGTTGGTATCCAAGCGTGATGGCCCTTCCCTGGCCACCTGAAAAAAGGATCTCCAGGGCATATCCGTAAGAATACCCTCTGGTTTCTCACAGGATACATATATACTTCCACCTACCATGTAAGACCACTCATCATGTTGACTTTGCCTTTCACACAAGTAAAACATGCAAGGTCACCATAGGAACACACATATTTGCCTTACCTCTGAGCAAAAACTGCCATGCTAATGTCCAGTTTGCCTAACCCATTGCTCTATAAACCCCCACCCCCAACCGTGTAATAACTCAATTTGACTTTGCACAAAAATACCAGAAAAAACATGTAAGAAAATGTAAAGTACATGCTTTCCATTATGGAAAAACATAATGGAAATATTTTCCTTCTGAGGTCAGAATGACTTCAAAAAAGAAAATATTTATTTTAGAATCCCGAGCAGCCCACCTAATCAGACATATGGATGCACAGGGGTTACAAGAGATGCGCCAGGAGTCGCAAGCAAACAGCCAAAGGTCGCTGTGGCAACCCCTGGCAGCCCACAAATAATATCCCTGGGTTTGAAGCTTGCTGAGAACTTTGCCAGGGTGGAATTGATAACTGTCGGCTTTGTTAACTGTACAATAGAGTGCCAGGCTCCCTGCTGTAACCTCTGCTGGTAACCAAACAGGTTCATTGTACTTCTCATTTGTTAGAATATGCAGGAGTTAAAAGACACTAGAGATACAGACTCGAGTTTAGCTTCAGTTGTTCTTGCTGACCAAACCTTCCAGTTCTCCACAGATCATTTGTATAGGCAAAGACACTGGCAGGGATCAATAAAAGACAGTCTGCTGTTCCTTGTGAATTTCCTGACACTTCTCGCTCCATACTGATGATATTTTTCATTTGCACACTTGGCGCTAGTCCTCATGCCTGCATCCAACAAGTAAAAAGTGCAGCTCCCCCAGCCCTCCCATCTAAAGCAGACCTATCCCTACCTACTCCATGAAAGGCCAGAGATGTTGCATTACTCCTCACCCCCATTTCATTTTACCAAAGTTGTGCCAAGAGTCATTTTCCACACACCGCTTATCAGCCTCTTCTCCTTCAAGCCAAACATGTCTACCCCAAGCACAGGGATGTTCTTTCCCCAAACCTAATGTGCAACGTTAGTCTCTTAATGTACATAAAGCTACAAATTGGGTGTGGGAGTTTGAGAAAACATATCGGTGGAAAAAACTGTAAGCCCAGACTGGTTGTGCTGAAGTGTTTGGACACATTACGCATTTCATGCAAAACATTGGGAGAGTAACGTGGCCTTGCATTAATTATTATTTCCTTGCACTGGCAATGAGAACTGTTTCCCAATGGTTGAGAATGTTTGTTGTTTCCCAATTTTAGATAAAGAGGCTATGCCAGACTGATTTCCTAGCATACTTCTTCCTACAGCCAATGTAATTTAAAGTGGGAGAATCTCCCTTTCTTTATTCCTATGTAAAGTCTTTGTTGCTCATTTATCATGTGACCACCATCTGTATCTTCAGGCCTCCTCGGGGCCACCGCGTACCAGTACTAGCCCAGTCAGTGATCTACAGGTCTTCTGTGCTCTTTTTTATCAGAGTACTTTCTGCTTTAGCTATATTCCATGGGTTACAAACATACACGGGTTTACTCTCAATGAAATGGCTCTTACTGAAGAGGAGCTAGGGATTGTTGGGGATGGCATTACTCAATGGGCTGTAACCTAGGTGATCATAATGATCCCCAGAGGGTGTAGTCCCTCCCCACAAAGTCCTCCCACATTAAGCCACCCCTTGAGGGACTATTGGGGAGCAGCCTCACCACCCTAGCCTCATGGAAAGGGGCTCACCTCTGGGGAGAAGTGATGAAAGTAGGTGAATGGTCACTCTCGCTAGAACTGTCGCCATTCAGCATTTTCAGCCGTAACGTCAGTGGTCGCCAGCTTGTGGTAGAAGTCACCTTCCTGCTGAATTTGAGCCTCCCAGCTTCAAGGGATCCTGCTCTGGAAGGTCTTCTTCAACCGTGACTGGAAGGATGCCCGTCATATGTGTGCGGTGGACATTGCTGAAACTCGCGTTCCCTCATCCTGTGAAGTGTCCTGAAGAGGTCTGCATCAGTGCTTTTGGCATTTCTACATAGCCAAGGGATTCACTCTCCTGATGGACCCAACTGGAAGAATCCTTTCACCCACAGCTCCTGGGCAACGCTCACTGGAACCGACAATGGGAAATCAGACCTCCAGCGACACCCCCCCCCCCCACCCCCCCCCCCAGTTGACCCATCTAGTCATCTGGGAAAATCGGAGTCAGCGGGTTAAGTAAACGCAAAGCAGTTGTCTCCCCTGTCCTCCATCGGATAACATTGAGAACGCGTTTCATTGTATCCTTCCATTCACTGCTCTTTGGACATTGCACCCAAACAGTAAAATCTGAAGCTAAGAACACATTTTTACCTATCTAACTTTGTTGCATCTCTTCTCTTGAACATTCACCAACACAAGTACTTCACCTGCATCAGAAACATTCTCGGGAGAAGCACTGTAACTTTTGGGCACAAGGCCCCACTCTTCATAGGGTAGATCAACCCCAAATCAGACGCTACACACAAGAAGTTAGATTAATAAACTTTTTTTATAGTTTATTAAGATCATAAACTTATAACATCCATTTAAATTTGCATAGGTACTAAAACCCATCTGTTGGTGAGCTTCTTAGTAAGTGACAGTCACATAGGACATCAATTACAGTAATAATAGTAAGCCAAACATGATTCATAGGTTATTTTTAACAAACAAAGCAACTGCCAACTGTATGGCCATCAGTTTCGCCCCTCTGGGTTTTTTCAAGGCTTAGATCCAGAACAATGAAGGTGCTCGTATTGTAACAGGGAGAAAGGGTGAGAGATATGAGAAAAGCAGTGGTCCATAGAGAGAGGGAGTCACAAAATGTAAAGTTAGGACATAATCTTTAGTCAGCCAATTGGTAAACAAAAGAGTGCAAGTGAGAGGAGTCAAAAATTATACCTCTGAATACATTAGGATCTTACATAGTTCTGTTAAATCACGCCAATTGTGTCATGGTGAATGAAGGTGTTAAAGCAAGGTAAAGCATGTTTGGGTCAAGTGAGCGGGCTAGCATCCGCACCAATTTGGTCGAGTTGATCAATCGTAGTTCCATCCACAATCTGTGTAGGAAGGCAATTATAAATATCAGCGGCACATCCTGTCCAATGCTCTATGTGTAAAAGAGGCACACAATAATAAAGGGATGTTTGCTTAGTGAACACTGAATGTAATCTGAAAAATAAAAGTACTCACTTCAAAGTGTGCTGGTTCCTGCACTGGTTAATTAGAAAGTTGGTCCATATACTTTCTCTGTATGGCAAGAGTAATCTATGCTCATGTGTACCTTGAGTCGTGTCAAATGAGGGCATACAAAGTGAGGTTACCTAATAATTTAAAATATACAGGATTGACTATTTACTTACATAATCGGGGCTGGTTCCCAAACGCACATTGAGGAGATCTAATTAGAGGTGGTCCATTTTGTGACCTTCAAGTGAAAAAAACATGAGACTTAATAATGGCCACGTCAGTGGGTACCATGGAAATCATTAGTTGGGTGTGCCAGAAGCATAAAAAAAAAGGTTCCAGTGAAGTGACCCAGGATGCAACATCACGATAAACCTTCTCATATCTACACTATATATACACACACATGGGTAAACTAAATATATGGCACACCCTTTGGGTACAGGGAGCTTGCATCTATTAGTTTGTGAAATTAATTTAGAAACTGTGCCTTGGTAGGATCTTTGAAAATAAGTAAACGTATACATAACGTATCATTTGATTGCCATAGTTTACCTATACTTGTTACTGGGAAAGCGTAAAAATGTACATAATACATGAGCTTATTGCCCGATTGTCCTTGCTTATTGATGAATGGTATGTGGTTGGTATGAAGACAATGTAAGAATTAATAAACAAGAAACACAACGTAATCTAACCAGCATATGTGCTAAATCCGCATAGGATTAATGCAAGCCAGAGACCCAGATCACTTACTAATGCGCGCCCGGTCTGCCTAGAGTAAGTAACGCCATCTTGCTATTGCAGTCTCTGTGTATTGATTAGGACGTCTCAGTAAAATGTGTGAGGTCACCTAATGATGACGATGGTCCGTGCTACGGGAATTGTACGTATCCCATGTACTGCACTTTCCCCTTTCCCTTCCCCCTGGCACTCTTCCCTTTTTTCCCTTCCCTGCACTTGCGCGATCTGATTGATACCTGGCCTAGTAGGATCGCTGTCTGTCTTCCCCTCCCTTGCCTCGTCGCGCCTTGAAACACTTGTGTATAGGCGCGTTATAAATGCCATGTCATATCATATTTTCACTGTAAAATAAACACCAAATACTTTTGTGTCCAAAGTTAAACAATGAGGCGTTAGTCCGCATAACTATTATGCAGAATAAAAATGCTTTAGAATAATATGAACAGTAAATCAAACAGTGAGCTATTTTCCAATATGCAATAATCTTAACTGCAGAGTTGGCTACAGCAAGGGTTTTGAAATCTCTGGATTTTCTAAAAGTGACGCCCTCACGGTCCGGTGTGTGGAGTTACTCCCCTGTTCCCCCATCCCTTGCCTTGTTACGCTCTGAAACACTTGTACAGGAGCGTGATAGAAATAAAATATATCATATCAGCATGATATTCCGTGCCGTGCCCATTGTCAGTATCATGACGGCAGGACGAGCACTAAATATTGTTCTGAATTCTGTCAGAAAGTCAGAATAAAGAGATGCAATTGAACGTATAACATGAAAATTAATGATCTAGTTAGCACAGTATGTTGAGTAGCAAGCTAGCTGCCCAAACCTAAGAGGTCTGAACATAATTATCCATTAAGGGATATTCTGGTTATAGATAGCACAGTTGATCAAGCAGTGAGCTATTTACCCAGTACACACGGTCTAGCAGTAAATCAAGTAGTGAGCTATAAAGAGTCAGGTAAGTAATGGATTATCAAATATGCCAAAAGGTTGCAAGCAACCTTAATCTAAGAGGGAAAGTGTAGGTGTGAAATAATGGACAAGCCCAAGTATGTGTTGATCCATAGTAGATATTATGAAAACCACTCCGTTGCAACAAACATTGTCCCAAAAGAAAACATTTGTTGTGAACATATGTACAAACTTAAATGTATGTTAATCCGAAATGGAGGTACATAGACAACCACTCATTCTCTCAATTGAATGTTCTCAAATTAAAGGATAATAAACATTCTTGAACTATATATATCAAATACCTCAGGGCTCAATGACAACTGCTCTGTTGTATTCTCACAATTAAACTAAGGTCGTTGTATATATGATTCATAATGTGATGATGGTCATCCGATATATACTGATTCAATATGCTCTAAGCCAATGTAGCAGGTAACTGGATAAGAATTTAAAGAAAGTTGAGACCAAAACGTTATTCAGCAAGACACTTCCAATTCACCATCAGTATCAAGTCCCTAAATTGTACTTCTCAGTAGACAGATGTATCGTGCTTCTTTTCTTCTTGGAGTTTTTTCCTCGGTCACTGCATCTGATGGATGATTTCACGTGATCAATAGCAAAATAAAAATGACATCCTTCTGCTTGCTCCAATGGTGCGTCAGTGGGAATCTCATTTCTGTGCTGGTCAAAGTGTTAAAATGCTGTGATTCGTATTCTCAATTCTCCAAATCGTATTGCCAACGTAGTATTTGTTACAAATGCAAATGATAACGTAAAGAAATGTGCTGCAGCAGTTTAGAAATTATTTAACATACATTTCAGGTACATTCCGAGAAGTATATTTGTGAGTGTTGTCCAGTGCATGGGGACACATCGAGCAGGTGACAAATGTATAACATCCTGAAACAGATTAAGCCAATGTTAGCCAATTACTGGATTGTTTAATAGGTGTCATATAGCTTGGGCACAGTCTGTTATGAACAGTAGGGTACTTCTTGAAAACTATAGTAGGCTTGTCTCCCATATACAGGTTAAGGCAATCATCCATTTGGAGAAGGTGCCAGCGTTTAGGAATGTTGTTTATTTGTGTGCTGTTACTATATTGAGTGATGAATCTAATTTTGTCATGTTTCCTTAGATTCCTCCTTTTGTATAAATCCTCTCTTGGTTTAGTTGTCGCTTTTCCGATGGCATCATTGAGATCTTTATCAGTGTTACCTCTGTTTAAACTTGTTGCAATTTCCATTTTACTACAGTTCCGTCTAGCTCAAATAAGTTCAACAACTGGGATATTTTTTATGATCTTTTGCTTATGGCAGCTTGTAGCCTATAAGGTAGAGTTTACCTCAGTTTGGTTTTCTATATGCACGGGTATGTTTCTCCTTAATGTAAATGGTTAAATCCAGAAATGCAATTTCAGTGTTGCTCATATGATATAGGTCATGTCATTTATAACATGCCTGTACACAATTGTTTCTAGGCGCGGCAAGATAAGGGAGGGACGACAGAGCGAGACTAGACAAACGATCTTACTAGGCCTTGTTTTATTCAGATCGTGTAAGTGCGAGGGGGGAGAGGAGGAGGGGAAAGTGCCAGTGCAGCCTGGCCAGTGCGGCTCTGGGTAAATGCAAGAAGGCAGGGGACTGCAAGGTTGCAGTTACAGCCCCCAAGTGCTCTGTGGACCCAGTGGCAGTGCAAGGCTACTGATCATGGAGGAGCCTGGTAGCCAAGCAACTAGTCGGTGCAGCAGACAGGTAGTTCAGAAAGGGAGAGAGAAGGCGGAGGAGAAAAGGAAGGTCTTGAGCTGTTTCCGGGAACATCAGGTGATCCGGCTCAAGTTTGGAAGGGGCAGGGAGGCCATGCCAGAAGGAGGCACTTGCAGAGGAGAGAGATGCACCCCCACTTTCTGCCTGGAGAAGCGTCTGACCCTCAGGGAGTTCGAGGTAGCTGAGGGATGGGCTTGAAAGGGAAGTTATTCAGTAAGAGAGTTGGATGTAATGCGGGCCCCGGCCACAGAAGGCCTTGTGGGCGATGCAGAGGATCTTGAACTTGATCCTTGCAGATATCGGGAGCCAGTAGAGTGATTTCAGGGCTGGAGAGATACGGTCCATGGGCTTGAGGCCAAGGACAAGTCTTGCAGTCCTGTTCTGGATTAGTTAGAGAGTAGAGGAAGGAGGCTGTAGCAGTAGTCAAGCCTAGAGATAACCAGGGCTCTGGGGACCGTGAGCCTCTGGGGGAAGTGAGAAAAGGAAGAATATCTCTGAGGAAGTGCAGCTGGTAGTGGGCCTTCTTGGCAAGGTCTGTGATGGGAGGAGAGAAGTAGAGAGTAGAGTTGAAGATGATGCTAGGGTTTTTTGCCTCACAGGCGAAGGAAGAGGGCCCAGGAAGGGCTGCCAGAGAGAGAGGGAAGGCAAGAGTCCCGATGAGAAGGATCTCTGTCTTACTGGCATTAAGGCGGAGATCATTGGAGGTGCACCAATCCTGAATCCCGGATAGACAGTCAGGAATGAGCGAGAGAGAAGGAGGCTGAGGGGAGCCTGAAAGAGAGCTGGGTGTCATCCGCATACCACTGAAAGTTAGAAGAGAAGGTAGAGATCAGGCGGGCCAAAGGGGTCAAGTAGAAATTGAAGAGCCAGGGCAAGAGGTTAGAGCCCTGGTGAACGCCAAATGTGGAGAGGGAGGTGGTGAAGAGAAAGGACCCAAGTTGGACCTGGGAAGGTTGGTCCAGGAGGAAGGAGGTCAACCACTCCAGGGCCTGACCCGGGATGCCCAGGTTTTCCCAGAGTAGATTGATCAGCATGGCATGATTGACCATGTCAAAAGCAGAGGAAAGATCAGGGAGGATGAAGACAGGCGGAAGGTTGGAATCAAGGATAGTAAGCAGAGCTTCACGGGTGTTCAGGAGAGCAGTTTCCGTGCCTCTCGCTACTCTGAAGCCAAACTGATGGACATGAAGAGAACCAACTGATTCAGTGTGGAGAGTAAGCTGGGAAATTGCCAACTTTTCCAGGAGTTTGCCCAGGAAAAGAGTGATGAGATTGGGCGGTAGTTTGACGGACAGGTAGAATCGGCAGAAGGCTTTTTAAAGGAGAGGTTACACAAGGGAGTGATTGAGGAGAGAGGGGAAGGATACAGTGGCAAAAGAGTGATTGCAGAAATCGGCCAAGGCTGGAGCGAGAGTATCAATGTGATCTTTAATGGTTCTGGAGGAGAAGGGGAGCACCTGTTTGGACAACACTGCAAATATCGGACTTGTCTAGAAAGGCCATCCGGTGTTGTCGGAGGGAAGGAGGAGGGGTAGAGGAGGCCAGAGGGGAACCGAGAGGCGTAGAGGGAGAGGTGGTGAAGCAAGAAGCCAGAGCTGTACAGAGGACCTGGGAGGGACAGGAGATGTTGAGACTGCAGCAGGATTGGCCAGCGCGTTTCAGATTTTTAAGAGGGAAGGCGGGAGTGTTGTTAGAGGCCACAGACGCGCAGGTTTGGATGAGGGCTCTCTTCGTGGATAGGCCAGAGTCTGTAATGCCTTTGGAGCAGGCGGCAGGCCACTTTGTCAGAGGGTTCATCCGAGACCCTCCACTTCCTCTCAGCCACCCTGCACTTGCGTTTCAGAACAGCGAGGTCAGAGTCACACCAAGAGTTGCACTTGGAGGTAGGGTTCAGGCCAATTCTCATGGCAAGGAAGCCCAGAGTGTTGGAGATAGAAACATGCAGGTTGGAGAGGGTTGTCTCAGAGTGTGAGACAGCCATAGGTGGAGCAGAGAAAATAGCAGCAAAGGCATCCACTAACATTCTTCATGGGCTGAATGTCCGAGAAGGTAGGTGGCCATACTGGGGTAGGCTTAGCCTGGGGGACAGTTTCAAGTGAGAGAGCAGAAAGTGATGAGTCCAAGAGAAGAGTGGTAAGAGGGTTAGAGAGAAGGATGTCTGAGGAGATGAGAACATCCAAGGTGTGTCTGGCAGAGTGTGTCAGACCAGAGGGTAGAATTGAAAGTGTCGCAGAGGTTTCGGATGAGCCCCTAGGAGGGATTAGAAGCATCCAGGGGAATGTTGAGGTCACGGAGGAGGTAAGAGATAGAGGCAAGGAGAGAGGAGAGGTGAACCCATTCTGAGAGGAAGAGGGCGACCTGGCCAGGTGGCCTATAGATGGTGGCCACAGTCAGAGAGAGGCCAGGAGAACTAGAGCAGCAGGCATTCAAAAAAAGGAGTTGGTCTGCATAGGAATGACAGAATCAGGGACACACTCGGAAAGATCAGAGCTACTTCACCTCCAGGGCGGTTGGTTCTGGGTTTGGAGAGGATCTTGTAGCCATCCGGGAGGAGTGTGTCACTCATGACAGAGCTGGCCATGAACCATGTCTCGGGGGGAGAGCGAGGACATCCAGGTCAAGTTCTTCAAGGAGGTGGCAAATGTTTGAGGAGTGTTTGACAGCAGAACGGCAGTGGAGAGTAGCGACGTGGAACAGGTTGCCACTTTTGAAAGACTTCTGGGGTGGGGTACAGGCAAGCGGAACGCCCATCAGAGGTGGTAGAGGGGCCAGAGAGCGGGCAGAGGTGGTAGCAGGAGGTGGCCTAGTAGCCAGGGAGGAGGAGGAAGATGCCAGAGAGGGGGGCGGAAGAAGGAGGTGATAGAGGAGCCAGAGATATGCTAGAGGGAGTAGCAGGAGAAAGAAGAAGGAAGAAGTTGATAAGACTTGGGAGACGAAATTGTGCCAAGAGCACAGGACATTAATGAGGATCTTGGAGGAATGGAATGAGGCCAAGAGGGCCCCCAACGAGTGCCACCATTAATGGGAGAGGATAAAGGAGAGAGAGCCGTGACCATAGGAGGGATCCATAGGTCTGGTGAGGGAACACCAAAGAGGATGTTGGCAAGTGTCTGGAGGAAGCACTGATGTAGGTAGAGATAAGGAGGCCTGGGTTGGAGAACAGGCTGTCCCTTTTGAACTTCTTCCTTCCCGAGTAAGTGAGAGGGACAAGATAAGTGAATGAGAAGATGGGGTGACGGAAAGCAGTTCAAAGGTATTCTCATTTAGGTATTGTGTGTATTCAGTGAATTCCTCTAGGGTTCAATCCCATATTAGAAATAGGTCGTGGATATAGAGATGCCATTCATGTATATGTTTGGATAATAATTATGTTTTAAAGCATTTTTTTGTTCATATCGGGCCATAAAAAGATTAGCCAGTGAAGGCACATAGGTGCTCCCATGGCCACACCTAACTTATTAGTAATATTCAATATCAAATATAAAAACTCATTGTTCTTCAAAGAGAACAACAATCTTTTATGGCTTCCAAGCACAGGTAGTAGGTTGCAAATATTGGGGAAGAATGATACTCTAATGATTTCATGGCCAAATCATTGTAGATTGATGTATACAAGGCCTTTACATCGAATGTTGCAAGATTAAAATGTTCCTGCTCAATGAAGTGTGTCGAGTCTGCGGCATAGGATTGTAGGTCCAGCACCATAGGCTGTAGATATTGGTTTATATGCTTGGCTGCACCTTCCGTAATCCAACACATTCCACAGAGTATAGGTCTTACTACTGGTAGATGTTCTAATGCTTTATGGATCTTGGGCAGGAAGTATATTATGGGTAACGTTAGTGCCTCTTGGTAAAGGAAAGTCCTGTCTTCATCAAGTAAAATTCCTTTACTATGCCATTTAATCACTAATTATTTTCTTTCAAAATGTTGCTCATGGGGTTATTCAGATGTTTACGTCTCATGCTGACATAGTCCTGTCTGTCTAAAATAATGTTGCCCCCCCCTTATGCGCCTCCATGATAATGATGGATTCATCCCTGGCCAGATTGTCTAGCGCTCTATATTCAAGGTTTGGAATTCATAAGGGATGGTCCTTGTTGGCCATCTTATCCATATGTTTATGCAAATCAAATAATACTGCTTTGTGAAATGTCTCGATATTGCTTTCAAGAGTGGTAGCTGGTGTGAAATTAGATTTCACTCTTAGTGTTGAATCTGCCAAGCCATCTGAATTAAGTCCTCAACTATTTGTGAGCCCATCACTAGAATATCGTCATGCAGTGATGAGTCATTTGGTGTTCTCTAAATCCTACACTGTAAATGTACTGGGTCTGATTCTCTCGGTTGGAGCCTCTTCTTTCATAGATTTATGGTGAGCATTTTTCTTTTCATTTTCTAATGAATTTAAAGATCTCAATTTCAGTCTCTACGTAATCAATGGTTAGGGGAGGTGAAGAATAACAATTCCTTGTTTAGAACTTGCATTTCTAGCTGCTCCAATATCCTATGTCACAGGTTAGTCACCAGATTAACCTCAAATGGGTCTACCTTGAGCATGTCTGTTGGTTCCTGTGGTCCGCTTGTGTTCTTGGCTGGGTTGGGCATCTCCCTCCTCCCTCTTCTTCTGCCTCTCCTCCCCTATATCTGTGTTCGGTGTTCTGATATCTGTGGAGAGTGGGTCTGCAAAACGCACATGTTTGGACGTGTCCTGTCATTTGCCTCGCTTGAATCTTCTTATCTGATCTAAACGTTTTTTTATTTGTTATTATTCCTCCACTATTTGAAATACTCATGTTACTTGCCTGTTTCCTGGTTGGAACTCTCGCTTTCATCCTCAGTGTCGTAGCTTGCCAGAGATGTGTTTGGTGTGCTATCCTGTGAGCGAGTTGTTTTCAAATTATCATACTTGGTTGAAAAGTGTCGACTCTACCATACATGTAATCTCCTTTTTTCTTAGGTTTACCTACTCTTGATGTCTACGAAATATTTCATTTAAGGTTTTGTGATTTCTGTTCAATCATGTGCAGGCATGTCAATTTCCTTTTGTAAAACCTATTTGCGCTACAATTCTTTCGTGTTCTCTATCTGCGTGTTCAATAAGTAGCTCTGTCATAACTCGAGCTGGCATTAAGGTTCTCTTCCCATTTTTCAGCTAAGTCTAGATCTTCGCTATTATAAAATCTGGTAAGATACACATTTATTCCCCTAGGTATTTCATGTTTTGGGAGGTATTTTCTCATTGAGCCTCGTTCCCAGTATTTGTTAATCTCTGTGATGGATAGCCTATCGAGTCTGATCAATTTATCTCCAAGTGTTTCCTGACTCATTGTAGGGTTACGAAAGGCATGCTCTGTACTGCCTCTGGCTAAGAAAAGTGCTTCAAAATTGTTGTCCCTGTTCTCCCTCTAGTCAGCAATGAATATGTCGAGATAGGTAGCAGGCTGCGGCACTGGTCTGCGTCTAAATTGTAAGCTACCTTTGGGTTTTCAGACCATGGGGCTACGCCTGTCCAAGAAAAAGGGTTTCTGGTGGAGCAGCTCACTGGGGGTGAGTAACACACAACCTAGTGTTACATATATCTGTTAGGTAAGAATTAATGCAGTCCCAACTGGTGTGGGACTACACAGGACTTCACACCTTTTAATATAGACCTGTACTCCACAAGTTGGTAGTGTGACTGAGCAGCCAGGCTTATCTTAAGAGGGGTAATGTGAGATGTAGATCTGTGCAATGAAACCAGTAAATACAGATGGTACAACGTCCTTTAATCGCGGGACGTTTTTTCGTGTTTTTTTTTAACCGCAAATGTTTTATTGGAAAAAAACCTTTTTGGGGGGGGGTGGGTAAAACAATTATTTATGGTATATGTGTTTTTGGTAATAGATATAAACTGAAAGGGAATGGGTGGGTTGGGGTTAAGGACCCCCCCAAAAAATAAAAAAGGTGGGTTTTTTTCCGATAAAACATTTGTGGTAAAAAACCCCACGAAAAAACATCCCACGATGAAATGACATGGAACCATACAGATATCCAAGTAAACACATACACACTTAAAGTTAAAATACATTATTTATACACAAAGATATTTAAATCATTCTTTAAAAAGCAGTAATTGGCTGTAACATTAATTCCAAGTAAGGATTCAATTAAAAAAAAAACTGAGCAATAAAGCAGGGGATTAATTCATTCACATGTTACATATGTTCCAGCACCCAGAGGTAACGTCATTTGAGGTCAGCATAACATTTATATAGTATCACCTTTTCAATATTGAGTTTTAAAGGAAAGAAATGTTAGGGTTACATCAGAACAGACTGATAGGTTATAAGAACAGTTAGATTCCCCCAAAGGGATGCAGGAAGTCAAATACCCCAGCATTAAAGTGTTGAATATTTAAGACATATAAGGGAACAAGCACTGCCAACGCCAATAGGTTCAGATGGCAGCCTTTAGGGAGCAAGGACAGCCAAAGTCAATGGACAAAGTCAACGTTCAGATGCGCTTCTTCTTGGAAAGATGTTCTTGAATAGTCAGAGTTCAAAAGAGAAATCACAGTAACTCAAGAGGAGTCACCTTTAGAAAGCACAAGCTGTAAGGCCAATGGAGGTAAGTTGAGGTCAACTTGGTGTTGGGTTACAAAGCACTCCCAAAAAGGTAGGAAGCACCCCAAATGGCAAAAGGATAAAAGACACCAAGCCCCACAGTACCTTGAAAATAAACAAAGTGTTCCAGCTGGTTGCCTTCACAATGCAATGCAGTAGACCCTTGTACCTGGTCCTTGGTCGTGGTGACAAAATGGAAGACGTCTGGCGAGTTCCTGCAGCAGCACTCGAGAGAGGACTCAGCAGTAATGGATTACCTTTGATTCAACGGCTCTTTATGGTTTTGGCACCTTTTCTTCAGCGCCAACGAAGAACGAAAAACTCAGGATAGGATTTCGTTGATCCCTCAATCCTGGGCTCTGGTGAGTGACTCTGGACGTGGATTTCTTGCTTCTGTAGGGGCCTCTGGATGCCTATGTAGATCTGGCCGGAATCGGGCTTCAGAAGACAATGCACTCACAAGTGGTCGAGGTACCCCGGGTATTGGGGCTTCTGCAGCATTGTTAAGTGGCAGCAAGTCGGGGGTTGTGCCAAAAAAGAATTTGTATCGAGGCTAGTTGATCCATCAGCCTAAGGGAGGAAGTCGTCCTTTATGGGTCTTCCCGGTCTATTCAAAAATGGGGACAGCACAGCTGCAGGGCTTCACCGTGCACCTCCCGATTTAGGAGGGTGCTGCTGGCGTATTC
This sequence comes from Ambystoma mexicanum, assembly GCF_040938575.1. Classification (NCBI taxonomy): domain Eukaryota; kingdom Metazoa; phylum Chordata; class Amphibia; order Caudata; family Ambystomatidae; genus Ambystoma; species Ambystoma mexicanum. Next base: position 691,619,468 of record NC_090926.1, on the reverse strand, counting down.
TCTCATCTTCTGCTTCAGATTCTGTCCTCCAGGGGTCGACTCACCTCCTAGACCCGCTTTTTATGCATGTTCCCATTCATTCACAGCCCTAGGCTGTGAATCACACAGCAGGGTGGCAGTCCTTTTAGGACAGCCAGCCGTCCAATAGGAACTGATTTCACTCAGGCACACCTAGAGACAAAGGAGAGAGAAGTTTCAGGACCCTCCCTCATTTCCTTCCTTTCCAGACACACTGGAGCCTGGGCGGACCTCAAGGCTGAAGCCCGCCAAAGACAAACTACACATAGGGCTCAAACCTGATGCAAACAGAGTAAACGCCTAGCAGAAACTAACCAACAAGAAATGGCAAAAAAAGAAGACGGGTGCCATTTTATGAAAATGGGTCACCCTTGCGTGCAGCACTGCAGCTGAAGTATCAGCCTGCAGGAACATGTCACTAGGTAGTAAAAAAGAAACCAATGCCACCAGGCATTCAAGTGAGTTAGTGTAACAAAATGTTACATGAGGAATGGGTTAAAGAAATTACTAGCTAACCCCCCCAGCACTCCACATAGGGTGGTGTGTGCTGGACACATAAGGTAAAGGTAAGACAGACAGGGGTCATCTAACTATTCTTGGGAACAGTAGTTCACCCAAGAAAATGTAATTAAACATTAAGAGAAGTCCAATGACTTCTCAGCACTGCACAAAATGTGCTGTGCGTCACAATGCAAAAGCAGATGCTTATGGAGTTTACCAGACTCCATAAAATAGTAATGAACCTAGAAAATAATATTCAGGAAAACACGAGTGAGGAAAAAAGGTCCCACTCACTCAGGATTCAAATTTAAAAAACCCTGAGTCCTGCAAAAGAGCTGGGGGTCTCTAAGGTTAAAGGGAATTGTCACGGGAATTAAAATGTTCCCTAACAATATCTAAATAAAATTGTAAAGGAGATTTACCCCAAGGCAGGCGCTCTGTTTGCATTTGAAATTTTTAACAAGTTTATCATCAAACTCCATAAATCCATTTCAATTTACATAGGTACGAAAACCATCTGTTGGTGAGGGTGTTTGTAAGTGGTTAGGACATCAATTACTGTCATAATAATAAGTCGAACATGGTTCATAGGTTATTTTTAACACATCGCTAGGTTGTGTTTTACTCACCCAGCACTGAGCTTTGCCACAAGAACCCCATTTTCTTGGACAGGCGCAGCCCCAATGTCTGACAACCTAAAGATAGCTTACACTCTTCATAAAGATTGCACTTCTAAAGTTAGGGCATATTTCTTGTGACTTCACTGCATCACTTCGGTACACCCTGTTTTGGTGCCGTTTTTGCCGCTGGCCGGTTTGGCGCGACTGCTTCGACACGTGGCCATTTCAGCCCGCCCACTTTGGCGCGGAAGCCTTTCTGCTGCCGTCTATTTGGCGTGAGGGACTTTTGGATGTGGCTGACATTGCAGCCACGTCTAAACACCCTTGTGCCAAACAAAATGGGGAAAAAACACCCAAACCGGGCGCAGCGAAACTGTATGGTGCAGTCACTATCCTACACCGCTCTATAGTGACAAAAGGAGTTCTAGTGGGTGCATTTTGTGATCAGTCGTTCCACAAAGTGTAACAAACGCTACTTTTAACAACAGACTGTTAGATATGTCGCCTGTGCAGCATTTATGCAAAAGTAACACCTTTTGACTGTTGTGAACATTGTAGTTCCCCACTTTTTTTTCCCCACAAAGCAAAACATTACTTTTCAGCTCAGGACACAGTCCATCCCGAAGTTAAATAAATATGGCATTACATTGACTACTTGTGCATAGATCTGCTTCAGGGGTTTTAATTGTCTTCCGTAGACCGCAACAGGACTCAGCTAGGAGTTCGTTAGGTAAGATGGAAAACAGGTTAGGTTTTATTTTACCTCTTTGGGTTGAAAGGTCACCCACGCAGCAAATACTATGTGCGAGAAAGCCCCAGTGGGTGGCAGGTTTGACCTGTAAGCAGCCGTTGCCCAGATTCCCACAGCGGACTCTGCTGGCTGAGATGTGTGGTGTCAAGAACATTCTAAGATTGGATCGTACTTGGGCCGTAACAGGCGACGCTAGAGCTGCTCTCAGTTCTGTGCAAGGGGCACCTTTACAAGCGCTATGCCCTAGCCTATACCCGCGAACCACAGGGGCCACTACGCTGTGCTTTGTAGGCCGTGACCATCTGCGGATGATTTGAACTGCAGCTAGTGTTTACGTCAGAAGCCACAACTTTTATTTTATTTTATTTGAATTTATAAAGCGCCCAGCGGCCCAGAGGCATTGTGGCGCTGTTACAGCTAGTTACTTAGTACAGTAGGACAGGTAATACATAGGTAGTGAAGAGGTTGGTACCTGTTCAGTGACAGTGTTGAGAAAGAGTTCCAAGGGTTGCAGTAGAACAGGGTGGAGAAAGTACATTTGTAAAAGGTGTTAGTTAAATAACTTTGTTTTTAGCAGCTTAGTAGATATTTCTGTGTACGATGAGGAGTTTCACTTCCTTACCGCCAGCCAACAAGTAACTCATAGTAATGTCATTACACATTGTATTGATATAGTGCAAAGCATTCAGGGCTTGAGTCTGAACTCCATGTAAAATATAAAAAGTGCTGCTTCATGATGCAAAAACGATTTTCTCTTTTTTGCTCCATATTAAGTGCCTGTATTTATATAGATACTAATATGGAGCACATGAGAAAAGGTCCTTTCATCAGGAATAACACTTTTCTTATTTTACGTGTTGCTCAGAATCAGGCCCTCGGCCCCAGTTGTGGCGCTAAACTTTGCAGCTGATGAAGTGGGAGCAGCAGGCTAATGTTATTTACCAAAAGCAAACGGCTGGAAGGAATTGCAGCTATTGTCTCATTCTGGGTCTCCGGGGTGTGCGAGCCTCCATGCAGCACATCCTGCTTCTCTGAACAAACACCAATGTGTGGGATACTGACATTGCATGCTGCACATTAGCACAGGTGCAATCCAATTTAACGAGTGAGCCTCCTGTCCACCCCCCCCCCCTTATTAGTCATTTCAAGCAATACTTGCACATACTATTCTGCCACACGTGTTAAGCTCGGGGCTGACATGAAACTATACATGCGGAACACTTCACGCGCACAGTGCCCTAGCTGTTAAAAGTGGCAATAAGTGACTTTCGAGTTTTCACCCCCTGTACACGCATTTTTGGAGAGCGTTCAGAATATAATTATTTGAGCCGATGTAGGCCGCCGCCGCTTTCGTTTTCTTTTCAATCGGCGACCTCACGAGCCCCAGCCTTAAAAGGCCCGAGATGTTTTGCACGAGTCTCTCACAATTGGGCCCGAGGTAACGGACAGATTCAAAAACAAGCCCCCTTCCCAGATGCCGGGGACCCGTCCCTCCACAGCCCACTCTTTTCAGCTTGGAGGCTATTCTTTCCCACTGTTTGACTGTTCGGGCATATTTTTGTAAGATTTCCGGAGATAAACGGACAATTATCTCTTTATGAACCTGTAACTCATGCATGTTACAGGTGCAGGATATAATGTTTATAATGCACTTTGTGGTCTTCCCGAGCCAAAATGTCCCTGCGCCCTGCCAGATGGGCCGAAACGTCCCGCGCCGAAATGTCCATGTGCCCTGCCGGCCCCGCCGAAATGTCCCTGTGCCCTGCCGGCGGCGCCGAAATGTCCCCCGCTGAAATGTCCATGTGCCCTGCCGGCCCCGCCGAAATGTCCATGTGCCCTGCCGTCCCCGCCAAAATGTCCCGCGCTGAATTGATCGCGGCCAAACATGGAATCCCCTGGAGCATTTTTTGAGATGCTTATGTGTAAATGTGATTTACAAAAGTGCACCTCAAAGATACTCTGGGCATTGTTAGCGGTGTTCTGCTACCGCCGCCCGTGAGCCACCCACAGAGACAGAGGTGATACTCGTGTGGGCTCCACGGTGGTTCTGACGCCACCGGGAACGCCCTGTTTATTTATAAGAGACACGCGACGGAGTGAACGTCACCCCGTCGCGTGCGCGCCCTTAAAGGGCCAGCGCCACACTCCTCCTTTTCCATAACAACAAAACTTGAAAAAGAGAGGATCTAACTATCAAACATTTCACAGCACACAATACAACCCTAATAATCCCCAATTTATTGACAGCCACCCTGGATCTCCCGATGGTGCTTTCAACAGCATAAACACGTCCGCCAGCCAGCCTTCCAGCTCAGTCTGTCACAGTGAGACGGGCAGGTTTCCCACACCCTGTTCTCAGGGGGTACCTCCTGCCGACGTCTCTGGCCGGTGTGCCATCGCCTGGTCCTCCACGAGCAGGAGAGTCTATTGTGGGGGCTTGACCCCCCACCATCGTCCAGTGCCTCTTCCCCCTCTCTGTTGTCAGTTCTGTCCGCCCTCGGCTCACCCAGTCTCTTGAAGCTGGCATTTCTGGTCACTGATGATGTCCCGTCGGAGGCGGTCATCATAGATCCCTTCACCGCCATGACATCCAGGGGAGCGGGTTCATACATGAGGGACAGTTTGCCCTGTGGGTGGCGATTCCTCACTAGCACCTCATCCCCCAGGGCGATATTTGGGTGTCTCAGACCTCTTTGGATATTTTCCATCTGCATCCTTGCCAGTCTGTCGTCCTCCACTTGTTCGTTGTCAATGACAGCCGGCTCTCGATCCCCCACCTCAGGTATGACGTCTCTCGGACATCGTTGGAATAGAGCCTCTGCAGGTGCCACACCAGTTGATGAATGGGGTGTGGTCCGGTATCCCCGCAGAAATACATACAGCGCCCTTTGTAAACACTCGCCTTTTCCCTGGGCATCCTGAATACTTTGTTAAGTGTGCGCATCATGCGCTCTGCCTCTCCATTGGCCCGAGGCCAGAGCGGGGTGACCCTTCTGTGTTGAATGCCATAGTCCTTCACGAGATCAGCCAAACTCTCGCCTTGGAATGGTGCCCCATTGTCGGAACACAGAACAGAGGGTAGGCCATGAGTGGCAAAAATCTTCTCCAGTGCTATCACCACCTTATCAAACGCCACTGACTCTATGAATTAGACCTCGGGATATCGAGACCATTCGTCCACCACCACCAGGAAATGAGTGCCCCTCGATGTGGATCCAGAGTCCGCATTCACCACTTCCCATGGTCTTGTCCCTCTTGGCATTGTTTCGATGGACGGTTCGTGCTGGGCCGCTGACGCGGCCTGGCACCACACGCACGATGCCACAAACTCCTCCACTCTCCGCTCCAGCTCCGGGAACCACACCTTCTGGCGGAGACGAGCCTTTGTCTTGGGGGCTCCTTGATGACCCTGGTGCGCCAGGGCGAGGACCTGTAGGATTTTGGTCTGGGGCACCACGATCCTTTCTCCTCTCAGTAAGAGCCCCGACTCCGAGAATGTCAGTTCTTCGCGCACTCGCCGTAGTTGCTCCAGAGCCACTCTGGCCTCACTCGTTCTTCGGTCTAAGGCTTCCAACACCGTCTTCCAGGCACCTTGTTCCATGGCCGCCTTCAGTATGGCGAAGCACTCGTCCTTCTTTGACGCCAGCTCCAGCTCCTCCACCTGCATGGAGTTAGGGGTGGCCGTTTCTACGACCAGGCGAACATGTTCGTCGGCCTCTTCTACTGACGTGGATGCAGGAGAGCCCCCTCTTGGATGTCTAGAGAGGTAGTCCGCAGCGTTGTTGGCCCCGGGATGATATATTAACGATACACCATACTCGAGTAGTGCGAGCATCCAGCGCTCTATTCTCACTGGTGGTCTGGAGGAAGAACCAGCCATGATTGGCAACAGAGGTTTGTGGTCTGTGACCACAGTTACGGGTCGCCCCAGGATGTAAAGGCGAAAGTGTCTACAGCCCGTTCCATGGCCGCCTTCTGGCGGAGACGGGTGGTGACCTCATCTGGGGGATGAGGTGCTAGTGAGGAATCGCCACCCACAGGGCAAACTGTCCCTCACGTATGAACCCGCTCCCCTGGATGTCGTGGCGGTGAAGGGATCTATGCTGACCGCCTCCGACGGGACATCATCAGTGACCAGAAATGCCAGCTTCTTCAAGAGACTGGGTGAGCCGAGGGCGGACAGCACTGACAACAGAGGGGGAAGAGGCACTGGACGAAGGTGGGGTCAAGCCCCCGCAATAGACGCTCCTGCTCTTAGGTCCAGTTTAGAGAAGAACTTCGCCCCCTGCAGTTCTGCTATGTCATCGATGGTGGGGGTTAAATGCCGCCCTCTCTTTATTGCCTTGTTGGGGAGTCGCATGTCCATGCAGATCCTCACTGCGTCGGGCTTTTTGGGCTTGCGTGCGATGACAATGGGCGAGACCCATGGAGTGGGGCATTCAACCTTCTCAATGATGCCCAAACCTACGAGGTTGTCCAGCTCTCTGGATCGACTCATCAATGTGTAGCCGTACAGACTCACCCACCAACTGTCCAATGCCTTCAAACAGGGAGATGTGTTTGGCGAGGAGCACTTGTACATCATCCAGGTACACCGAATAAGCGAATGTCACATCATCCAGGTACACCGAATAAGCGAATGTCACAATGCCAAGGGCCTCTGCAGCCGCACAGCAACGTGTTGTTGCTCACCGGTGTGACATAAAATCTGGCACGGATGAACGACTCACCGTACTGAACTTCTGCCACGAACACACCATCCAGGGGAATGGGCTGGTCGCCTCCAAAAGGTGAAGATGCGTGCCCTCGGTGGAGCCAGCGTTGGCGGGGCCTGCATCGCGTTGTAATGCTGTCTGGCCATCACATTTACTGATGAACCGGTGTCTACTAGCATTGGTATCGAGTCCCCATTGACCAACATGTTGCACCTGAGCTGTCTCTTGGAGTGGGTTCTCAGCATGCCCACACTGGACACAAAGAAAACATTTTCTTCGTCCTCTTCTTCCTCCTCATCCTCCTGAGGTGCCCCTTCATCACCCTGGTACACCTGGGCAACGTTAGACCCCCTCTGGGGGCGGAAGAAACCGGCTCGGACAGGCCCCCTGGGAACTATCTTCGGAGCTGTCGTCCTGCACATCCTGGCGAAATGGTCCGCACCCCCGCTCCGGCCGCACTTTACTCCCGTAGCTGGGCACTCCACTGGGTGTGGGAGATCGTACCCGCATTTTAGGCATGAGGAGTGTGCTGCTTGTGGTCGTGGACCTTGGGTATTCATGGGGCGGCAGACCTCCTCCACCTTGCCGGGGCGCACACCCACTTCCATTCGAGTTGCCGCAGCTCGGACACTTCATGGCACCTTCCAAGTTCCAGGATGCGGGGAAGGGTGATGCCAGGCTCTCGCAGTATCTGGCGCTGCAGTTTGCCAGAGGCACACCCCTGTATGAGCTGGTTACGAATTATGACTTCCGGGTCGTTCCACGCACATGGCGCCGCCAGTCTGCGCAGCCGCCCATAGAAAACATCAAGAGTCTCATCGTCCTTTTGTCGAGCAGCCCCCATAAGGAAACGTTCATAATCTGCATTTGCCATCGGCAGAAAATGGATGTGGAGCGCATCCTTCGCTGCCGCAAACGACCCACCCGCTGGTTGCAGGGACAGAAATATCATGTACCGCCGGGCCTGCAGAATACAGGAGGGTGGCTAACTTACTGTCATCGCTAGTCTCGATCGTGGCCCTGAAGTACATCTCAAGTCTGTCCATCCACATCTTCCACCTCTGTCCCAGACTTGAAGGTGTGCCCGAGGTATCAAACTCAGGCATTGGTTGTAGGGAGCCAGGTGGCTTGAGCAGAGGTCTTGGCGGCAGGATGGGCGGAGGCTGAATTGCGGGAGCAGCCTGTTGTTGTGCAGCAGCCGCAGCCGCAGCAGCTTGGCTCATGGTGGTAAGCGCACAGGCACCCCAAGGATATCCGATTGATGGGGCCGCAACTCACCACCAGACACAACCAAACATCTTCTTCAGTAGATACTCTTGACACTGTCCACAGGCCGCCCACAGATGGCACTGATCTTCCAATATAGCCAGGCAAACAGGTAGAAGTGGAGAGTCCAAAAATTGAGCATGGTAGGCCCCCAATCTGCATCCAGCAGGCCTCCTTGGGAGTCTCACCCACAAACTCGCTGAAAAAACAGTGAAACTTAATAAATCATTCTGAAATGACACGTGCTGCTTCCAGTGGCTAAGCGCCACTGGATTCTCCAAAAATTGGTCTTGGATGGCTCACGGGTACTTTGTTATGAAGCCGTGATCATCCGAGGCCTATTCAACAAAATGGCCGCCGGCCGCGTGTGTCTCTCCCCGGTCAGATTTCGCCTGATGCACTCACATTAGATTATTTGCGCAACGAGCGAACTTCGCCGCCTGTCCCAGGGAGTGATCCCACTTTCGTCGCCACTGTTAGCGGTGTTCCTCTACCGCCGCCCGTGAGCTCCCCACCCCCGTTGCACAAAGACACGGAGACAGAGGTGATACTCGTGTGGGCTCCACGGTGGTTCTGACGCCACCTGGAATGCCCCGTTTATTTATAGAAGGCACGCGACGGAGTGAACATCACCCTGTCGCGTCCGCGCCCCTAAATGGCCAGCGCCACAGGCATCTCCAGATTTACTCCAGTTTTAGGTAGCAGGTGTAAATCTGAGATGTGAAAAGGGAATCGCCACATTTACTCTAGTGCAAACCGTTGCGAAAACGACCCACTTTATTTGTCAGTACTCCCTTCACCTTCCACTCAGTCTGCCCTCACACTAGTCTAAAAATCTGCTCGCAAGTGGAGCAGTTTTAAAAAGCTTTACTGGTGGCTAAGCGGACCACATCCATCAGAGCAACTCTATGTACTCTCCTTTTCACCATGCTGGAGAAACCACTAAGATCAGCTTTCCATTATGGTGCAAGCAGGCTTCGTGCACCTTGTAGCCCTCGGGTTTCTGAATGTTTGACCAGTCTGACTAGTCGTTCCGTTTTGAGTGATTTCATCGACTTGCCCACTTCTGATCTCAGGTGTACTGGCCTCTTGTCCTCTGGGGCCATCCCTATCCCTTGCAAAAGGGTAGGCAACTTGCGGCTCACCCGCTGTTTGCCCTACTACTCACATCACGTCTCACCACTGAATATAATAGCCAGGGCTGCTCGGAGTTGTAGAGTAAGACACCTGGCACCCGGCACGCTTAACCCTACAAAAAGTAATTCGCCAATATTGGTGTCACTGCTGCACAATTAAAGATTTTAGTCCACAAGTTTGCTAATCGACTGACTATTTATGTTTTAATCACATGAAATACTCCCGCAAATTAAATGGTGTATTGAGGTTTCGTTAAATAAAATGTTATTGGGAGAGTGAAAACACCATCAGGGTGAAAACCCAGGACGTAGCATAAAAGCTGCCATGGCTGCAAGCCAATAATAGACACCTGATGCACAAGTAATGGGAATGAAAGCAAATGTGGTGTCACATTTTAATCTATCAAATATCAGCCACCATAAAGCCATCAAAACGATAAGCCTGTCAAAATGAGCAGAAGGGCACTAGAAGACCACTGGCATTATGGTAGTGCCTCCCATTTCACTCACATCCTGAAAAACCCACCGACTCTTCCCCCTCCCTCTACCCCCATGACACCACCCAATCCCCCCCCTCTCTCTCTAGTCCCACCCACCCTACACCCTTTATTCCCCACCCTCCTACCCTACTCAAACCTACCCCCTCTATACCTTCACCTATACACCCTTTCCCTATCCCTCCTCAGCCTTCCACTCACACTCTTGCTTTATTTCTTACCCTCTCCTCACTCATTTTTCCTCTTGCTCATCATCAATGGCATCCTCTCGCAATGGCTTCCTCCCTAACTCTATTCCCCTTCTCATTAGCTTGCACACCTGCATCAGTTATCGCATCCTCCCTTGGAACGTTGCGCTCGCCACCATGCACTGTGGTACCTATAAATGCAAAATGCAAATAACAGCAGTAAACGCCAAAACTATGGGCATTGCCAATGCTTGTTTTTAGAATGTCATTTATTCTTGCCTATATCCCTAGCTTTTCTTGCTCTTTTGAAAACACATTTTTTAAACTGAGCTTTTTCGCCCATCTTCCTTTTAAGATCGATATCTTCCGCTCTCCCAGAATCTGCACAAAGAATCCCTCTAGGGGCTGTCGAGCACTTTACAAATTCTAATACAAATCAAACAAAATGAAGTGCATAACGATCTGTTCTCAAGCGAGGGTATCCTGTGATTCACAGGCAAATAACACAATATCTAATGAATGGTTGTTGCCATAATGTAATCGGAGTACTCCTGAAGATGCGCAATTCTCGGCAAAACCTCTGCACTCTATAGGTTCAGAGCTCTGCCAGAATCCTAACAAAGAAATGTTACATGCACATGCGAGGATTAGAATTGTTCAAGGCTTCCGAATCTCTGAAAGAGAGCCACGATGTTGCACTGCTGTTACAGGCTAGTAACGTTTAATTTCAGAAATGTCGACCTTAATACAAGAGAAACAGGCGGTTTGAAGGTACAGTACTTGGTTGTAAACATCGTTTAACAGCTTGTATGGGGTAGAAGGAGCTGAACTTACCAACTAGGAGGGACCAGGACCGGATGCTGGGTGCCCTCCTTAGATGGAGGATGTTGCCCGTGTGGCTCTCCACCTGCATGTACATCTTCTACAGAAGAGATGAACCTGCCCCATAAAAGAGAACGCAGTTACACATACAGGGGAACAAGCTTGCTCAAGGACCAAAGAAGGCAGTTAGATAGGGCGCACACAATCTCCCTCCTGTTAGGCAGTACTTGGTAAAAATGCATGGGGCATGTTGGTACTTACTAAACACAACACAAACAGAAACAATTTTCTATACGGTACACTTGGTGATGAACCCCAATGAACCACCTTGTTCAAAAGCTGTATTCAGCTCGGGCTTCGTTGCCCTCCCCCAGCTGCTCACACCATAAAGCAACTGGGTCCCATGTAAAAAGGTAAACTGCCCCAGAGTGTGATATGTCAGATGGGCACATTCACACCCGATTAAACTGCTTTTTAGTGTGAGGGGTCAGAAATGTGAGATGGATACAAAAAGGTACAGTTTTCTCAAACTGTGCCATTTATTAAAATAAAAAGGGTGGGATGAACGCCTCTCTCTCCCTATCCTGGAAGCCCCTTTTTGTATAAACATTCTACACATTCACTCAACATTCTACCACAAGGTCACACACACACCTTGCATCCAGCAACTGCCAGGCATATGCGATATAACGCAATGTATAAGCGTTATAGGTAGTATTTGCCCTCCCTCAGGTTACATAAAATGAACCCGGCCTTGGACCAGAAATGTTGGCGGCCATGTGCTTTGCAGTGTACCTACCTCCATATGTGGTGGTCTTGTCCCCTGCTTTGAGTATTCTGGGGTCCATGATATTGTTCATAATGGAAATCGGCAGAGTGGACATGCCATTTGAACAGTTGCTCATACTGCTGGGATGTCCTGTAGAGGATGTCTCTCCTATGTCGGGTATAGTTGGTTACCCAACTGCTCTTGGCAGTTAGAATTACAGTCACAAGAGGCTGGGAGAATCCAGGATTGGGGGCGATAGTGGCACAATGGTGGCTTAAGGTGTAGGATATTCTGGTCGCGGAAAAGGTTACTGCCTGTGCGGACAATCAACTACCCAAATATTTGGATGTCATTCATTGATTATCGTCTGAGATTTCCGTCCATGACCTTTAGGCCGCCCCTAATGGCGGGTTAATCCCTGTTGCGAGTTCTGAAGGGAGTTGTGGGCTGACATTGGTTGTATTGATGCTTGGGGAGGGAGGAGTATCGTGAAGGAGATTTTTGTACAAATAGGATTTACTGAATATGCCAACTGGATCCACTGCGAAGTGGATTGTAGAGTGGAAGCAGTCTGCAATGCATTGCAGTCCTGCTCTTTGTTTTGCCGAACGAGGATTGTGCGCCGTGGTGAAACCAGGAGGCTCCGCCCCCAACAACTCTAAACCACGCGGGCTCGGCGAAGCAGACCGCAAAGTGGATTGTGAAGTGGAAGCTGAGCCAGGGGAGCCTACTTATGAATTTCCCAGGGGGGTGGGGGGGGGCAAGGGGGAAGGGAGGCCAAATACAGGAAGTGATATCACTGGCAGTTATAGGACCGCAAATGTGCATGTAGTCGCCAACTTGGTGCAACGGTGCGCGGCGGGGTGGAGGCGCGCGCAGCGCAGAACAGTGGAAACATTGGCTAGCATGTACTGCATATACTAAAGTCAAGTAAGAAGGAGATTTAAGCCTTCGAGTTGCATTCCAGTAGGCCAACACTGCCCCTATTCCACCCCTCTATAATCATCCAGGTTGAAATAGCCCTCAAAAGGCAGAGCAAAACAACTATGATGGGAGAACGAAATGCCGGCCCATCCTGTGTGTGTGTCAAACGTCAGAGCAAAGACTGTGCGTGTGCCTCCTACCTTGGAGCACAATCTCACTAATTTGGTGCAAATCTCGCAAGTGGGAGCATGGGAATCCCCTGCGTGTGTACGGGCTGCAGACCCCGGATCGCATGCTCACTTCTTCAGTGTGAAACTCTGGCCAAGGCTCTTTGGGCAAGCATTCAGGATGGGTCTCACGCCTATAAACAGTGCAATATATTGAGTGGGCACCTCACTCCTTGGAGCATAGTATCGCCCGTTGCTGGCAATCTCACAACTGAATGTACATTTTCACTCTTGGTCATCTCAGTGACCCCATGTATATTAATGGAGTCAGTCTCCCATCTGGGGAGACTATTATATTTCTGTTAAAACACTCTGAATTGTCACTCCAGTTTTCTCGATCTATAGATCCAGACCATATTCATTTAATGTGTGTGCAGGGGCGATAACTTGTGTCTGAGAGAGCTCATTCTTTCATTCAAGAGAGATAAAGGGGTAACAATCCCCTATATGTGGGATCAGGCTCATTGTGCCCCATTCTGCCCCATAGCCCCTCCAGAAGGAGTGAGCAGGTTTTAAGACCCTGCTGATTCTGCTATCCGACAGGCTCGAGCCTTCATTCCCTTGCCCCATCACGGCTCCCAACATCCTGAGCGGCAGCTTATGGACAGCAGGCAGCTCCGGACATGCCTGTTGCCAATTGGATGTAGACAGATCTACTATTTAGACACTGGGAGAGAGCCATAAATCCACATTGGTGGTGAAGAAGCACTCAACATACAGAACACAATGGTATAGTGTTGCAGTCCTGCTGAGAAATGACAATTCTGAGCATGTGAGCAGTAGGCTGGCTCAGTGTTGCCCCATAAAAGGTGTAGAAGCCTCTGTGAGAAGTGGCAGTACTGTCCCAACGGTGAGAAGTGTAGTGTTTTCACATTAACTATGCTTAACAACTTTGGGTTATTGAATAGTGCTGCTACATTCTGATTAATTCCATCCCTTTAAATATATGAGCGCTTGTATAACCACGACAGTGTTGAGTTATTCTGATGATGACAGACTTGCTCAATAGTTCTGGTTCTGTATCATTAAAGGTACTTCAGATCTTTAGAGTATTGGAAGGATAGCTCAGGGGCAATGTGCTTGCCTTGGAAGCAAGACAACACAGAGCAACACAGGTTCGCTCCCACAGTCCATGCTTAGAAACCTCTGGGTAGTACACGCATTATAAATAACCAATTAAAATAAAAAGAAATACATCTGTTGAGAAGTGCTGGGGCCTTGTCAAGAAGAGTGTAGCAGCTCAACTGAGAAGTGCTGATGTTGTCCCATCAAAAGTATAGCAGCCCCACTAAGATGAACTAGCATTGCCTCAACAAAAGCATAGTATTATCGCTGAGAAGATTCAACAATTATAGAAGCCATGTTACAGCAGTACTATCGCATCAAGAGTATAGCGAGCTAACTGAGGAGTACCAGCATTGCCCCATTTCAAATATGGTAGCTCTACTAGAAAGTGCTGGCTCATACGCCTCCGCTCCCCGCCCATAGCATTCACCCTCACCACGTGCACACTCAGAGACATGCAAACAGTCTCATTTGCCCTCTCCCTACCCCTGCTCCCTGCCCCTCCCTCGCTTTGCATCTGTACCTCCATTTCTAAAAATCCTTCTGGGTTGGGTGCACCTCTACATCTGTGCACCCCTCTTGGTAACAGGGGTGCACAGATGTACAAAAACACCAACCCAAAACGAGTTTTAGAAATTGAGGGACAGATGCAAAGCAAGAGCCTCTTGCTTTGCATCTGTCCTACAATTTCTAAACATCGTTTTTCCCCGGCTTTTACCCGGGCCGCCAGAGAGAGACAGTGTGGATGGAACAAAGGGCCATCCATACTGCGTCTCTTCTCAGTCCCGGACTTCATTCTGCAGGGGGGGGGGGGTTGGGCCCCGCAGCCCCCCCCATACTCGACGCCCCTGAGCAGAGCCTTGCAGTCCTGCTCTTTGTTTTGCAGTACGAGGATTGTGTGCTGTGGTAAAACCAGGAGGCTCTGCCCCCAACAACTTTAAACCATGCGGGCTCCGCAAAGCAGACAGCGAAGTGGATTGTAAAATGGAAGCAGTGCGATGTACGACTGAAGAGGTGGCTTGCAATCAGAGGTATCAGATAGCCATTGCACACCGTTAGGAGTTCACACACATTTACTGTGCAGAGTGCTGTGTCATCCTTTGTGGAATATGCACTGTTATTTCACGTTCCGGCTCTTAACTGCTGCGACTGTCTTTGAGCCACTTGCAGCTCTCCAACACTTGCCCGAGCTTGGGCTCTGATTGGTTCCAGCAAACTACATTGTTCGGGGTTTATCCCGACCCCCAGCGATGCCCGTAAGCCCCCCAGCGCACAAGGACTCAGACACGCACGTCTTTCTGGCTCGGGCTTCCCAGTCGCACTGACGCGGCCGGGAACGCCCCGTTTATTTATGCTGCACGCGGCGGCATGCAACGTCACGCCGACGCATGCGCATCCCGTCATCGGGCAGCACCACACTCCTCCTTTTTCAGGAGGACAACAACAAATGCCATAAGGCCACACACTGCAAACCCAATAATACTACTGTTACAAAACAGGGGGTACCTCCCGCTCACCTCCGGCACGGGTGATCTGTCCACAGGTGTTCCCCGCGCCGGGGATTCCGGCATGCAGGATGGCCCTCCTCCGTCCTCAAGGACCACCGGCAAGTCCGGATCTGGGGGTGGGTCAGTTCTCGGGTCCCCTAGCTTCTTAAAGAAGCTCACATTGCGGGTGACAGACTACCTTCCATCCGAGGCAGTCACCATGGATCCCTTGACTGCCACGACGTCCAACGGCTGCGGCTCATACGGAAGGGAGAGCTTTCCATGGGGGTGTCTATTTCAAATGAGGACTTCATCGCCTGGCTCCAGCTTCTGCGGTCGAAGCCCTCGCCTGATGTTTTCCTGCTCAATCCTTATGCCGGTCTGCCTCGACCTTACCCCCGGCTCTTTCTTAGCCACCTCAGGCAGCAGCCCCAGAGGACACCGCTTCAATAATGCCTCAGCCAGGGCCACTCCGGTGGAGGCATGCAGGGTGGTGCGGTACACCCTCAGGAACTGATAGAGGGCTCTCTGGAGTGACGGTCCCTGGCCCTGGGCAATTCTGAAGGTCTTATTCAGGGTCCTCATCAGCCGTTCCGCTTCGCCATTTGCCCTTGGCCAGAGGGGGGTAACCTTCCTGTGCAGCACCCTGCAGCTCTCCATCAGCTCTGAGAACCGCTCGCTCTGGAACGGCTCCCCGTTGTCCGAGCACAGTGTGTGTGTAGGAAACCATGGGCCGCAAACACCTTTTCCACGGCCACCACTACGTACTCGAACGCCACCAATTCCACGAATTTCACTTCAGGATACCTGGAGTATTCATCGACAAGCACCAGGAAGTGTGTTCCCATTGTGGTGGAGCCGAAGTCCGCATTAACTACCTCCCAGGGTCGCGTCCCCCGAGGCATCGCCTCTATGACTGGCTCTCGCTGCAGAGGAGATGCAGCCTGACACCAAACACAGGCCGCCACAAAGTCGTCCACCTTCCGCTCCAGTTCTGGAAACCACACCTTCAGTCTTAACCGGGACTTGGTCTTGGCAGGGCCCTGGTGTCCACGGTGGGCAAGGGTGATTACATCCTGCACCTTGGATTGAGGCACGACAATGCGATTGCCTTTGAGCAGCAGGTCGGACGCTAAGAATGATAGTTCCTCCAGGACTTTCCATAGCTGCTCCAGTCCGGTCCTGGCCTCCTGCGTGCACCCTGCCAGGGCCTCCAGCACCGACTTCCAGGAGCTCTGCTGCATGGAGTGCCTCAAGATTTTGAAACACTAATCTCCGGCCGCGGCTGCCTCGAGCTCCTCCAGGGGTATCGCATTTGGGGTGGCCGCCTCCACCACCACGCGGACATGTTCATCGGCCTCTTCAGCGCATGTAGCCCAGTCCTCCACCCCGGGCGCACCCGGGTGTCGAGAGAGATAGTCCGCCGCGTTGTTTGCCCCTGGCCGATACACCAGGGTGACTCCGTATTCCAGGAGTGCGAGCATCCACCGCTCAATCCTTGCCGGCTGCTTAGACGACGACGACCCAGCCAGGATGGGAAGCAACGGCTTGTGGTCTGTCTCGACTGTCACCGGGCGCCCCAGGACGTATAGCCTGAAGAGTCTGCAGCCCCAGAGCACCGCCAGTGCATTGCGCTTGATTTCGGAATACCGCGGCTCGGTTTCCGACAGCGCCCTGGTGGCGTAGGCCACCGGGCGGACACCCCATCACGATCAATCTGCGTCAGCACGGCGCCCAAGCCAAACGGACTGGCGTCCACAATGATCTTCGACAGCAGTGCAGGGTCAAAGAACGCCATGGTGTCGTCCGCTGCCAGCGCACCCTTGATGTCATCGAATGCCGCCTGTTCAAGCGGGCCCCAGTGCCAGGTGGTATCTTTCATGGTCAGTGCCCCGAGCGGTTCCGATCTGGAGGCGAGATTCTGAATAAACCGGCCACAGTACGTAACATGCCAAGGAAGCTCCGTACATCAGATACCGACGCCGGCGGCTGCGCCTTCTTAATATTCTGGACCTTCTTGGGATCTGGTGACACCCCTCCCTCTTTAAACACAAAGCCAAAAGAATTCGATCGATGGTTGCAGGAATTCGCATTTCTCCTTGTGGAGGGTGAGGCCCAGTGACTGCAGCCTCTCAAACGTCTTTGCTAGCCTACGCAGGTGGTCCACCTCTGTCCTGGCGAACACCATGATATCATCGCTGATATTCAGGACGCCCTCCAGATCTGCAAGGGCGCCTCGGATGATATTTTGAAAGACCTCCGCTGCCGAGGATACACCAAAGCTCAGTCTTTTATAGCGGTACAGACCTTGGTGCATTGTGAATGTGGTGATGTACCTCGACTCGGAGTGAAGGACTACCTGGTGGTAGCCCGCTCGGAGATCCAGTTTGGAGAAGAAACGAGCGCCCTGCACCTCGGCAATGATGTCATCGATCGTCGGGGTGAGATGCCTTTCCCTCTTGATGGCCTTGTTCGGCAACCTCATGTCGACACAGATCCTGACGGCATCTGGTTGTTTGGGTTTCCGCACCACTACAATCGGGGACACCCAGGGAGTCGGACCCTCCACCTTCTCAATTATGTCCAGATTGACTAAATTGTCCAGTTCTTTGTCCACATGTTCACAAAGGTGAAAGGGTACCCTGCGATGTTTCAGGGTGATGGGCTGCAACGATTCATGGATATGCAACCACACCGGGTCAAAGTGTTCGTGCTTACTGGTGTTACGTAAAAGCGTGCAGTGATCTGCGAACCATCATGCTCCACCTTCACAAAAAAAAGCACCGTCCGGTGGGATGGGGTCCAGACCCCCGAAGGCAAAGATGCGAGCTTTAGGCACAACCAGTTTGGGAGGCGTGTCCATAGCGTCATAGTGCCCACGGGTCATCACGTTGACTGACGCTCCCGTGTCCACCAAGACTGGGACTGGAGACCAATTGACCTCCACCACACACCTCGGCTGTCTCCTGTTCTTTCCTTTCAGGACCCCCCACGCTGGAGACAAAGAAAATGTTTCCTCCTCTTCATCTGCTTCCTCAACCTGGGCATCCTCTTCTCTCTGGTCTACCTGGGCAACATTCGGCGTGCGACCCTGGAGAAGGAACACGGATTGGGCCGGGCCTCTCGGCACCATCACAGGCATGGCCACCTTACACACCCTCGAGAAGTGATCTGGTAGCCCACACCGTCCACATGTCCTTCCGGCCGCTGGGCATTCCGATGGGTGGGGCAGGTCATACCCACACGTTTGGCAGGACTCCCCCGCTCTTCCGGCTCTGTCCCGGGGTCCACCACAAGGCCTTCTGGTGCCTCTGCCGCCACGCCACATGGCACACACCTCTTCAGTCTTGACGGAACGCGACCCCGCCTCCATTCTGGCTGCCCGAGCCTCAGACACCTCATAGCACTGGCCCAGCTCCAAGATGCGCTGGAGCGTGGTTCCAGGCTTCCTTAGTATGTGCCTTCTGAGCTTTCCCCGAGGAGCACGCCTGGATGAGCATGGTTCTGATCATGGCATCCGCATCTCCCAATGCACAGGCCAAAGACAGGCGCCTTAGGCGTCCATAGAAGGCGTCTAAAGTCTCGTCCTCTTTCCGTTTTGCGGACAACATCACAAAACGTTCGTAGTCCACATTGGCAAGGGGCAAAAAGTGTGCCTGAAGTGCGCCCTTTGCCTGATCATATGATCCATCCCCAGCCGGAAGCGACTCAAAGATTTCCTGGACCGAGGGCCCTGCTGAGTACAACATGGTTGCCAGCATGCTGTCATCTGTCACTTGTGCGGCCCGAAAGTACATATCCAGGCGGTCAACCCACCTCTTCCATCTGGGCCCCAAGCTAGAAGGCGGGCCCGAGACATCGAACTCCGGGATGGGCTGCAGGGCCGCATGTGCCTGGGCCATGGCAGGAGGTCCTGGCTGGGCAATCGGTATTACCACAGGCAGCGCTGGAGGCAATGGGGCCGGGACTCCTACTTGAACCGGAGGAGGCCGTTGCACCGCTGCTGCTTGTCCACCCGTCCTGATTCTCAGAGTCACTCATGAGTTTGAGCGCACAGGCACCCCCAGCGTGAAGATTGGGGGCCGCAACTCAAACCTCCAGCCATGTTCAATCAAAGAAAATGTCCAGCCTGGGGGTGAAAATGGCAATGACAAAGTTTCCCCCTCCACAGGCAATCACTTGCAGCGCAGTCACAGCCACCCGGCCTGAAGATTACCAGGATGAAGAACAAAGAAAAACAGCTGTAGCACTCCTCCCTGATGATGAAGAGGATGAAGAACAGTAGGGTCACCAGCCTGATTATGAAGAAGACCCCAGCCTTCAGCTGTTCCAAAAATTGAGCCAAGAAAGAAATATGGGCTGTGCAGGCCCAGCCATTATAGCCCTCTTCCTTGCTTGCACTCGAAATAGGAGACCCAAAATGTGAAAAAGAAAAATCAAAAATCTGGCATGGGCATGCAGGTATAACTGCCTGCTAGCAATGTGTCCAAAAATTAGGCCTGGATGCCACTCACCGCCCAAACCGGAGCTCAGTGAAGTTCCACGGCCTGATATGCAAAATGGCCGCCAGCCGCTTGGGTGATGCATGGCCTACGGCTCGAAACGAAATGTCAGCATGATTCCGTCATAGGGAGAAAAGAAATTGCAGATCCCGTCACCGCTGGGCCCAGGCATCATCTCCCCACTCGTCGCCACTGTTGGGGGTGTGTCCCGACCCCCAGCGATGCCCGTGAACCCCCCCAGCGCACAAGGACTCTCACACACACACGTCCTTCTGGCTCGGGCTTCCCGGTCGCACTGATGCGGCCGGGAACGCTCCGTTTATTTATGCTGCACGCGGCGGCGTGCAACGTCACGCCGCCGCGTGTGCGTCCCGTCATTGGCCAGCGCCACATTCATCTGTTTTTTTTTTCTGTTTGCAAGATTTTGTTACGTAGCAAACAAAATGTGAATAATAATACACATTTTTAAAAAAAGGAACCAAGAACCACATGGATAATCCAGATGAAATGGTAAATAAATTTTTAACACCAAGGGCCAGCAATTTCACCGACTTTTTCAATGGCCAGAGTGTTGCAATAGAAATACATGAGTAACCGGAGTCTAATGTAGTATTTACAAAGAAGCTGCATGTACAACTGCAGAGTTTGATAACAATAACTCCCTACTGAACTCATGTTCTAGCCTTGAGGGTCAAATAACTAACCTGGAACGAGCTGCTGTATCCAAGGAAATATTATCTAATAACAAGGATCCTGTTACATTGAGAAGTGATTTAAATGACACTTCTTTAACCCATAATATTGCTCCAGCTGTGCATTTATCCTGTTCACTGTCTGTTTGGCTGTCGCCGGGGCTTTACCCGATGCAGAATCCCTCGAAGCTTAAGCTTCCTTCACATCCCTGGTGGGGAGAAGGGGTTGTGGCAGCCCTTCAGCCAATGAGGAGACTCGGAACAGGGGGGAATCCCAGCTCCAAGCCCCCACGCGGCTGGAGGCCGCAATCCTCCCCCCGGTGGGGATCCAGGTAAGTGTTTGACTCTGTAATGCCCCCGCGGCTCGGGGCTTATTGCCTAAATATGGCTATTAACACATTACAACTTCAGAAAATCAAAATTGTGTAGAAAGTATATATATAGTGAGAAATTTAAAGTTCTCGATGCACATAATGTTGCCACAAGCTTTGTGCTAATAATTTTGCTAAACTATTGCACAATTTCTCCTGTCAAGTTCAGATAAATGCGAGTCTACTGGTCGACCGAGTGAGATCTAACAGCGTTGATGCTAAAGTGGCTTGTGCAGGTCCTATTGCAGCCTTACCCAACGATGTCCAAAAGGGTCAATAACCCTGAAAATGTGGAGTCTACTAAAGTAGAGGTATGATTAGTAGTGATGACGAAGAGGAGGACTGGCCCCTCCCTAAAAGAGAACTGAGAAGTAAACACAAACTAAAAGCCAGTACTAGTAGCAAACCTCTCATAGGAGACGTAATAAAAGATACAACTGATCTGGAACAACTGCCTAATGTGAAATGCTCATCCAAACGAGCAAGGAAGAAAGCTGCACGTAGAGCTAAAAGAATTGCACATAAATCTGGCAACTTAACCAATTGGTTAATTGGCTCCATTGACCATAGAGCTAACGTTATATTGGTCCCTCAAGCCATTGAAGAAGAATCGTATGTAAGCTCTATGGATTGTGCTAACTCTACACTAGAAATCAGTGTAACAACCGCTCAGTCGAATGTCAATGAAAAAGCCTGAGAAGCGAAATACCCATTTGCTGAGCATATCCTAACTAAGAAACCTACGTTGTCCAACAAGAATAAAAAATGTACTGCAGAAAAGGAAAGTGAATTACCACCTAAGAAGTTTGCCATCTTGAGTACGGCTAAGGGGGAAGAAAAAAAAAAACCTATAAATAGAAGTAGACTTTTGGAAATCTTTAACCACCTCTTGCCACGGAGGATAATTAAAAAGTAGTGACTTTAAATTAGTTGAGCAGTGTTATAGCTGTGTATCTAAGGTGCATTGTATATCTGAAGATGTGGTGCGTTTAATCAAGGATAATGCACTTTAGGATAATGCACTTAATTTGCATTGGATTGTGATTGAGCTGATTATGTTTCGAATAAAGCAGGCTCGAATGTAGATAAGTGGAAAAGGAAGAAGTCGCTAAATAGAGGACAGCAAGTAAGGATTAAACTCCGATGCCATAAGCGATGCCAATGTGAAATCAAACTGGGAGTGGCTGTGCTCTTTTTTACCCCCATTAACCACCAAAAACTGATCAGAGATAAAATGTATGTCCTGGAATACCAAAGGACATGAGCATCTCTTTAGCCGTGAAAGTTCTAGTAGCCTATTTAACAAAGCAGAAATTATATTTATGCAGGAAACCTGGCTCTCAGGTTCGGCGCAATTTGATGGCTATACTTCATACCTCTGGCATGCTAATAGGGGTAGCAAAGAAAGACCTTATGGAGGTCTGGATATCCTGGTAGCTAATGATATCTACTCTAAAGGGTGTCTTGAAGTTGTGATTGATTGAAATATAATTGGAAAATCAGCAGAAACTACTATTAATCAATTTGTACTACCCTCCCGGTGAGGACTTCACATCGGGGATCCAGTAAAATATTTTTGAACTGGCCAGTACTAAATATGCCGGAGATTGTAATTTTAACCTCATATTAGCTGGTGACCTTAATGCTAATCGTCTCGCTGATGCCGAAACAATTTAAAAGTTCGAGTGCTATCTAAGAACGATCAGAAATCTAGGAGATGGAAAACCTTCTTTGAAGACCTTGATTTAAGGATCACCAATGGTATGGTAAAAGAGGATATCCAGTCTGGTCCCACGTGGCGTAATGGTCCCGGTTCTTTCACTCTGGACTATATCTATGTTAGCGAAAGGATATACCCTTTGTTACGAGATATGCAAATTTGCTTTAACAAATTTACTGACCATGTGATATTGTCTTTTGGATATGCTCTTCCTACCAACAAGATGACATGTTGATGCATTAAAGGAGACCCATAGTGGAAACAGACTAAGCTGGTCCGATAGAAATCTGGATAAAGTCAGGAAGTGGAGTAGAGGTATAAGCTGTGAATATTGGTTATGGAGACTGCGGATGATATTGTCCACTGGCTAGCTACATGAACGGAAGAAGTTACTTACCTGTAAGTGTTCTCCAGCATGGGGGGGCGTGGCTTGGACGGCCATGTAAAGGGTCGCACTCTGGAGGAGCTCCGTTGATCCTGTTCTGATCCTGATGGAAGGGTGCGTCCACGGGGGCCGGCCGACGCTGGAAATCGATGTCCAGGTGTGGGAATGCCACCACTACACCCGCTGAAAGTTTGTGATGTCTAGGAGACCCGGGAACCGAAATAAATGCGATTGACTGGGATGAGCCCTGAGTAGGCGGACAAGACAAAATGGCGGCGACACTTTGCGAACACCGAGGACCGTGAAGTCAGCGTCGCGATTACGAGTGCAGGACCCACGGGTCCCTTCGCTTGGGGACTAGTACACGTGAGCACCGCCTAGGACGCACGGTGGCCCGGCGAGCTGGAGGGCCGAACGGATGTAGCTGTGACGACGGGACCGTGGGCCCGGGAGCTGGGGTGCTTGGGCGTGTTGGATGCCCCATGGTGTGGTGGGCCAGGCTTTGCGCATTGAGTGGTGTGATTCCCCTTCGGTGCCTGGCGGGACGAGCCCCCGCCCGACTCATACAACAGTATGGCCACGAGAGGTGTGAAACCCAAGGCCAAACAGCCCACGATGGAGGCTTACGCCAAGTCCCCCTCAGGGGCGGAAGGAGGCAAGAACAAAGAGACCCCCGTGACGGTCGCAGAGTCGCCGGGCACGATACAGGAGGTGCTGGCGGCGATTGCGGACTTAAAAGTGTCATGGGAGACCAAGTTGGGCCTTGCCATGAAAGGGCTGCAGGAAGGCTTAAACCTTAAGATCGGTGCCGTCCAGGAGGAGGTGAATCTGCTAAGACTGGATGTGAGGGCGATCTCGGAGCGCACGGGGACCGTTGAGAAGGAGACGGCCACGAACACGGCAGACTGCGCTGCTCATAAGAGGGAACTACACGCCCTTGTGCAACCGGTGGGCAACCTGGAGGACAGAGCGGAGCAGGCGGAGGGACGTGCCAGGCGCAACAATATTCGCATTGTGGGCCTACCTGAAGGAACGGAAGGACCAGACCCCACGGAATTTGTGGAATCCATGTTTTTGCAGGAGATTACCGGCGGGGTGCTGACCCAGGGGTTTGCAGTCGAGAGGGCGCAGAAGGCCCTAACCAGGAGGCCGCCTCCTGGGGCCCCCCCGCGGCCGGTGATCGCGAAAATTCTGAACTACCGAGATCGCGAAAAGATTCTTGAATTCTTTCGAAAAGGGGGAACGATTGACAGAGGATCGGCCAAGATCACGGCCTACCCTGACTACACGCTACAAGTACAGCGGAGTTGGATGCATTTCGGGGCTTTGAAAAGGAGACTGCGTGAGGCTGGCCATCGCTACATGCTACTCTACCCGGCCAAATTGAAAGTTTTTTACAGAAACAGATCCCCGTTCTTTGAAACACCGACTGAAGCAATGGACTGGCTGGACGCGCTGGGCAGTCCTCAAGAACCGGGCATCCAGGCGGAGACTACGGAAGATAAGTAGCTTACGGCTGGGTCGCCTAGGGCAATGGGGCCGAGACATTGGGACTTGAATATAGTCATTTATACGGCATATGGTGCGTGTGATGTGGTGCTGACTGGCTGGCCCATTGGGCATGCCTACCCGTGGTTACTTGGTTGGGAGCTCCGAGAGGCTTCCTTTGTCCCCAGTAGTAACATATCTAGTTAGTTAGGTCGCTGTTAGATCGGCGACGCCCCGCGGGGTCCTACTCCTTGAATACGGGATAAGACCAGACGCGGGTGGGCCTGAGATCCAGGGATGGAGCTGGGCTTTTGTTGGGGTGGGATGGGTTGTTTGCTGTGGTGTGTAGTTGGGAAACAGGGAGTGGGGACGGGGATCAAGGACGGAAGAGCCGGCGGAGAGTTAGACCAAGGGAGCATTGTGGGGAGGGCGAGGCTGAGTATAGACCGAACTGATGGCATCGGATAATCTTCGCATAGCTACCTGGAATGTCCGAGGCCTCAATAGCTACCTCAAGCGGAACAAGGTAATGCTATACCTGAAGAGGATGCGGATAGATATAGCCCTGCTACAAGAGACCCACCTCACTAGGGAGAAATTGGAGGTGGTCAAGAGGAAGTGGAAGGGCAATGTGGTGGGTGCCACGTACTCGGCGTATGCTAGAGGGGTTATCACCTGGGTGGCGCCGCACGTGCCGTTCCGGGTGCTTGACTCGATAGTGGACCCGGAGGGCAGAATGGTGGCAATAACAGGACTCCTGGAGAACAGGGAAGTACACATCCTCAACCTGTATGCCCCCAATCATGATACTGCAGCCTACTTTAGATCCCTCTATGGCAAACTAGGCCCCCTGGTAGGGGGTGCGATGGTGTGGGGTGGGGACTTCAACTGCGTCTTGGATCCCAAAATTGACCGGTCCGCTGATACCAAAGGGAAAATGTCGCCGGCGGCCAAGGCGCTCGGGACATTGCTGGGAGACCTGGGACTGGTAGATGTGTGGAGGAAACTCCACCCCACAGATAGGCAGTATTCGCACTATGCGGCGCCATACGATTTGTACACGAGATTATGTGTTTGGAACTGCCGAGATAGCGGGGGAAATAGTGGGGGCAGAATACAGGGCCCGAGTATTGTCGGACCATTCGCCCCTGGTGGTAGAATGGTGACACCAACCCCCTAGGCCTCGGGTCCCCACATGGAGGCTTCGGTCGGAGGCACTGCAGGATGAGGGATTCCGGGAGGACCTGAGGGTTGCCATCGGGGAATATTTTGAGATAAACACGGGTAGCGTGCGCTCTGTGGGAACTCTGAGGGAGGCCTTTAAGGTAGTGGTGCGCAGAGTGGCCATCTCTAAATCCAAAGGACTTCAAGGGGGTATCGAGAGGGAGCTTCAGGACACCGAAAGGGAACTGGAGAGCCTAGCTCGTCTTGAGAACGCCACTCAGGAGGACAAGACTAGGGCGAGGGACCTTCAGGTGGCGTGCAGTGCTCTTTGGGATCGACTATGCAGATTGAACCATAGGAAATACACAGAGAGGCTGCACGCGGGGGGCGACAAGCCAGGCAGACTGCTGGCCTGGCTGTACAAGAGCGAGTCCCCCCGGGTGGTTATTCATGAGATCTGTGGTGAGGACGGTTGTCTTCGCAACACTCAGGACGGGGTGAACGAGGAATTCCTCAGGTTCTACAAACGTTTGTATGAGGACACAGGGGAGGACAGGAGTCAGGACATCCTGAACACACTCGAAGACATTGGTCTGCCCACCCTAGACGACCTGGAGCGAGAGGAACTGGACGCAACTATCACTTCAGACGAGCTGGAGGTGGTGATCCGGGGCCTCCCCACGTGTAAGGCACCTGGAACGGATGGACTGCCTAGTGAGTTTTACAAGGTGTACGTGCAGGAGCTGCTCCAGCCACTGCTGGCCTTGTTTAACGAGGCATACGAACAGGGAGAACTCCCGTTGTCCCTCCGTGAGGCCATGATTGTCCCATTACTGAAACCAGGCAAGCCGGCTGTTGAGTGTGGATCTTATAGACCTCTGTCCATGCTAAACCAGGACAGCAAAATACTCACGGCGGTGCTGGCCAACAGGTTGAAGAAGGTGATCGGCAAGCTGATCCACCCGGATCAAACGGGATATGTCCCAGGCAGGAATATCACTGATAACCATAGGAGGCTGCACCATGTTATCGACCATACTAAGGACGACATGGGCGAGATGGCGGTAGTGTCGCTGGATGCGGTCAAGGCCTTCGATTCAGTGAGATGGCCTTGGCTGAAAGCGGCCCTGCAGCGATACGGCATGGGCCCTGGGTATATCAGATGGGTCCAGTCGTTATATAGCAGCCCGGTGGCGAGGGTCAAGACAGGGGCCACAGTCTCGGATGCCTGGCAACTCAGCAGGGGGACCAGGCAGGGATGCCCTTGGTCACCCATGTTATATATACTCGTGCTGGAGCCGCTGGCGATATGCCTGCAGCAACAATACGGATAGGTGGGCGTTAACACCGCCAGCGGCAGTCACTTAATATCTCTGTATGCGGACGATATGCTGCTTTACTTGCGCTACCTGGAGGAGAACCTGCAGTACGTACTGGAGGTACTGGATCATTACGCTGTCCTCTCGGGCATATCAGTGAACCCCAGGAAGTCTAGCCTGTTCCCACTGGGCGGGTACAGGGATGTCCCGCTGGAGAGGCTGCCTGTGTTGCCAATACCATGGCGGACCGACACGTTTAGGTACCTGGGGGTAAATATTTACCACCGGACTGAGGCGGTACACAAGCATAACACAGAGAGAGCCATAGAGGGGGTCAGGAACAGCATGGCATTCTGGTCCAGATTGCCCCGGTCCATGATGGGGAGGGCGGCTTTGCTGAAAATGGTGGTCCTTCCCAGACTCCTGCATTTCTTCGTGAACGTCCCGTATTTGATCCCTAAGAGCCTATTTGTGCGACTTCATAGCATGTGTAGGGGCTTCGTGTGGGGTAACTCCAGGAATAGGGTGGCCCTGTGGAAGCTCCAGAACCCGCACGAGAAGGGGGGTATAGGCTTGCCCAACTTCGAACTATATTATCTGGCGGGGCAGCTGTTGTATGTGGCCAGGTGGTTGTCCGATGAAGATTCGGCGGAATCTAGGTTGCTGCGGGAGGATGCGGCCCCATACTTCCTGAGAGAGGTGGTGTGGCTACAAAGGAATAAACTGACGGGAAGAGGGCGGCTATTGAGGTTGGGATGGGAGGTCTGGCACAGAACGTGGAAATTGATGGGGGAGTCAGAACCTCTATCCCGGCAGGTCCCGCTGGTGGCCCTGTGCGAAAACGACTCCCAACTGTTTCAGTCTGTCCGTAGGCAGTGGGAGCCGGTGGGCCTGGCCACGCTCGGGGACATATGGCAGGAGGGGGAGGCGTTGGACTTCCAAAAGTTGCAGGATGAGACGGGGGTGCATAGAGGCCAGTACATCACCTATGCCAGGCTAGTGAAACGAGTAAGAGAGAGATGGCCGGTGACGGCACTGGCAGATGACCTTGATGCCACCCTTGAAACTATGTATGATGTCTCAGAGGGCGGGCATGAAATATCACGGATATACGAACTCCTTAGAGCGAAGGCTGGGAAAGAGTTGCTCCAACTGAGGCATGAATGGGAGGAGGAGATGGGTGGACTCATGACGGAGGGTCAGTGGAAGAGGGTCCTGGGGTATCATAAAAAGGTGTCCCGAAATGCACGGCTCCAACAACTCCAGTTTTACATTACTCACAGGGCCTACCTGACTCCCCAGAAGATCGCACGGTTTGGAGGCTCGATCACTCAAAAATGCCCCAGGTGTGGGGAGGTGGACGCAGGGTTGCTACACATGTTTTGGGCCTGCCCGGAAGTGTATAGATTTTGGGAGGAGGTCAGGATGAAGCTCGCAGGTGGGGGAGTTGTGTTGGACGTGAGATCGGCCTGGTCGTGTATGCTTGGGATCTTCCCCAGGCCCAGACACTTTAGGCACCTGAGCAAGATGAGGGACCTGGCATATGTTCTGGCCAAACGCAGGATTGCCATGAACTGGAAATCGGCCAGCAGGCCGAGAGTGGAACTATGGTGGGCGGACCTCGTGAGGTGGGCGGAGGCGGAATCCGTGGTATGGTTTGAAGCAGTCACTAGAGGGGGCGAGGTGGAGATAGAGCCCTTGCTGGCCTGGCGACAATTGGTGGCCTCTATGACCAACCCACAACAGGGTTTGGACGAATCTGAGAATTCGGATGACGGGCATACAGACAATGCTCCACCTGACGGTGCCCCGATTGAGGATACAAGGGAGCCGGCTCTGGCTTGATGGGGGGTGGGGGGAGTTTTTTCGTAATTTCTTTTGTGTTTCTGTAAGTAATTAACAGTCGTATTGTGTTGTGTGTTTGGTTTTCTAAAATATAAAATCAATAAAATATTTAAAAAAAAAAAAAAAAAGTGTTCTCCAGCATGGGTCTGGCATGGACTCGCATGCTCATGAATATTCCCCGTCATCAGGCTGGGAATCCTCCGTAAAAGAAAAATAAATCAGTTTCGTTTCTGAACTGTCTTTATCCTAATAACCAATCACTGGTCTCTGGGTCATACTGCCCCCAGCCAATGACTGCCCTCTACCTAAGCCCTTCCTCTGGCAGCCATCTTCAGATTTGGTAGCACGTTAAGTGGCAGTAGGACCAAGAGAAGAGCCGCAGAGGGTTGGGCGGGAGGGTTCGCATGTGAATCCATGCTGGAGAACGACAGTTACAGGTAAGTAACTTGTTCCTTCTTCAGCATGGGGTCTGGCATGGATTCACATGCTTATGAATAAAATAATACATAGCAGTACAAACATGCACAACCACGGGAGATGGCAAGGCTCAACATTAATCATTTCAACAACTCAACATTAAGCATCTCTTACCTCCTCACGAGGCTCACCTTCAAGCGAACAGTTTGCACAGCACGGTTTGGCCGACTCTGGACTCCTCCCTGGAATCCCGGTCGACAAAGTAGAATTTCGTGAAAGTGTGCGTCCACCTCCACGTAGCAGCCCTGCAGATGTCCAGCAGGGGCACACCAGACAGGAACGCCGTAGTTGCAGCAATCCTTTTGGTCGAATGGGCTCTCGGACGGCCAGGCAACAGACGGTTTGGCAACCAGTGACAGCGCATGATGCAGCCAGAGAGCCACCTGGAAATGGAGGCCTTGGAGAGGGCCTTCCCTTGGTTCACAGGGCCAAAGTTCAAACAGCTGTAACGTCTTGGGAAAACTCTTTGGTCCAAGTAGAACTTCAGCGCTCTAGCTACATCCAGCAAGTGCAAAGTCCTCTCAGCCGGCGACGGGAAGAAAGCAAGTAACACCAAGGGCTTGTTGAGATGGAAGTCCGACGGCACCTTGGGCATGAAGGAGGGGTGCATCCTCAGCACGACCCTCGTTGCGTGGAAAGTCAAGTACGAAGGCTTACTGGAGAGTGCCTGGATCTCTCCCACTCGTCGTGTGGAGATGATGGCCACCAGGAACGCCGTCTTCCATGTCAGGAATTTCAGAGGTGCCGAATGCAGAGGCTCGAACGGGGGACCCATGAGCATAGTCAGCACCACATTGAGCTCCCACGGTGGGGCTGGAGCTTTCACCGGCAGGAACGAGCGGAAAAATCCTTTCATGAACTCCTTAACCAGGCGATGCGACCACAGCGATGATCACCCTAGAGTTCTAGTGCAGCGGGAGATAGCAGCGAGATGGATCTTGATAGAGGCGTGCGCCAGCCCCGCCTTTCCCAGCGACAGCAAGTAGGGCAGCACTTGAGGGGCCGTAATCCGTAGAGGGTTTATCTTCTGTGCATGGCACCAGACGGTGAACCACTTCCATTTATGTCAATAGCACTTAAGAGTCGAAGTCGTCCTGGCATTGGTAAGAACCTCCTTGCAGTACGCCGGAATCTCATATCTTCCAAACTCTAGCACTGCAGGAGCCAGGCCTGCAGGTTCAGCGACCCCGGCTCGTGGTGCAGAATCACACCTCCTTGCCTGGCGAGAAGATCTGCGTCCGCCGGAAGCTTGACTGGAGGCGACGCTGACATGTCCAGAAGGTCTGGGTACCATGTCTGCCTCGGCCACGCCAGTGCGACGAGGATCATCCTGCACCGGAACTGTCTGAGTTGACTGATGAGTCATAGGAGCAACGGCAACGGTGGGAACACATAAACAAGCCGTCCCAGGGGAATGAGAACGCATCCCCCCCATGCTCCCCAGCTGGGGAAACCTGCTGGCGAACCTCCAGCACTTGGTGTTCGTCGCCGTCGCTAACAGATCGATATGGGGATTGCCCCATCGTCGAAACAGTAAATCCACCTGATCCTGCCAATGTTCCCACTCCTGGCAAGAGCACAGCTCCCTGCTGAGTGAGTCGGAAACGGTGTTCTTCACTCCTGCCAGATGAAAGGGTATCATGAACATCCTCTGGTCGATGGCCCAGTGCCATATGTCCTGCGCTTCCTTGGAGAGAGCTGGGGATGTGGTGCCCCCAACATCGTGATGGTGTTGTCGGTGAAGACCCACACCACCTTGCCCTTGAGGGACGGAAAAAATGACTTGATGGCCCAAAACATGGCTCGGAGCTCCAGAACTTTGATGTGCAACGTTCTCTCCTCTGGGAGCCACAGGCCTCTTGCGTGGAGATTTCTGGTATGTGCGCCCCGTCCCTCCAGGGAGGCGTCCATCATCACCGTCTGAGGTGCTAGGGTTTGGAAGTCTGTGCCCGCCGCGAGATGCGAGCGGACACCCCACCACCAAATCGCTCAACGGAAGGTCTCATTGAGGGCCATCTTGTTCTAGAAGCTTCCCGCCGCTTGCATCCAATGGGCGTCGAGGAACTCCTGCAGCGGCCGCATCCACAGCCTGTACAGCCGAACGAGGTAGATGCATGATGACATCATGCCGAGCAGGGACTTGATGGACCTCACCCTCAGATCTGTACCGCCACCGTCGTCCGTCCCCGTCATCTCGGTCTCCGTCTCGTCCCTCGGCAGAGGGGAAGGAGGTGAAGGATGGAAGGGCGGGGGGGTGGACTCTCCTCCGCTTGGGTGGAGGGCTCCTTGATGGTCCAGGTGCCGCTGGATCGCCCGCCGGAGGCAAGGGCATCCTTGTCCTTATTTCTGAGCACAGGTTGTGCAGGGCTAGTAAGATGTCCTCCGACCTGTCCGTTGGAGGCAGCGGTTGTGTCGGCAGCAGCGTGGTTTCCTCTGGTTCCTGGCCGACCTGCCGTTCCTTGTCGGCTCCCTCGTTGCTCTCCACGTCCGCCTCGTCGGGCTCCTCGACAAACATTTTGTCAACAACTGCCTTGAGTAAAACAGCAAAATAAAGTTGTCCGCTTTCCCATTCTAAAAGTTTGAAATAAAGCCCCTCCTTACAGAGTTGGGGGCACAAACCTGTTCCTACCTTGTCCGTGTCTGTATCATCACTTAGTATTGGACAAAGGGACTAATGAAGAACTGTCACATTTCTTAGTATCAGTCAAGGTCAATGTCCATTTGTTAGGACAGCCTTGGCCGCACTTCTAATAATGGAAAGCCTTGGCCGCACTTCTAATAATGTAAGCTCTATGTGTGCCAAACAAAAGAGTTAAAGGAATGACAAAATGTAGAACAAACGTATATTGCAATAACACAAATTTACAGTGACATGTATTCAGTGTGAACAGGAAAACAAAATAGATATATTTCACTTACAATTCTTAGTGCAAAATTTCCCAAAGTCTAAGAAACATAAATGCAGCCGTAGTTGGTTGCAAACAAACACATATATGAAGGCAATCAATACAATCGTAATAGTGTTTAAGAAATTCCCACATTATTTCTATGGAGCAATCTCCTCTGGGGTTTGCAATTGAGCAGGGTTCAGTGGACTAAAGAATTACTATGTGTGGACAAGCTGATCTTTCATTGTTTACACCATTTCTTGTAGTCCCTAAGCTCAAATTCACAAGTCGACCTTTGAGGTCCGGGTCTCTGGACTATAAAGACCTCTCAAGCTGTAGCCAACGTGTTCAAGGAAAAGTTTGATAACACAACTACTAGAAGGGAGAGTTGGAAAACATATGTCCATAATCATCTTCCGTGTGCTGACCGGTGTGTACACGTTTCGGTGCATATATGTACTTATAGTACCGAGCACCTTCTTCAGGGCGTCCAGGGAACAGACCCTATTTCGAATTCAGAAAAAAGAAAAGAAGTTTGAGAGTTCTTCACGTTTGCTGGTTGCTGTTAGTTCAGCTAATATTTTGTGAGTGTGTTTTCTCAAATTACCTGCTGTGCTTGTAGCGTAGTCGGCTACTACCTTGAGGCCCAAAAATGTGTCCTCGGAGGAGATATCCGAGTCCGGTAGGACTATTTCCCCCCCCCCCCCGCTTCTCAGCCCAGGGCTTCACGGGGGTCTTATCGATGGGTCGATGGGAAGGAAAGACGAATCCCTCCGGGTGGGCTGGGAAACTCTTGGCTTGGAGGCCATCTGCACTGTGGCCGCCTCAGCCGATTTTGCCAGGGACGCTACCACTCCCTCAATCGAAGCCTTAGCCTGGTGAATCTGGACCTTCACGACCTTGGGCGCGTCTGCGGCCTTCACCGTGCGGGTAGAGGGGGGTCAACACCTCGCTCCCTCTTGGCTTTCGCCATCGGAGCTGACCGGGCCTTCTACAGAAGCCTACCCGGGTTGTCCGACTTCCTTTTCGAGCCGGAGCGTTGGCTCCTGGTTGACGGCGATACTGTGCCCGGCCACGCAGCAGCGGAGCCCGTACCAACGGCACTCCCGGTGCCCGTGGACTCACAGTGCTTTGCCTTATGTTGGGCCCCCGGTCGCCGGAGCGACCTCAAAGGTCTTAGAAGACCGCTCTGATTTTCTATTGGGAGAAGAACGTTGCCGGGGCGCACCAGCCGCCGGGCTCTTTGTCTCCAGCCAGTCAGCGAGACGCTTGTGATGGTCCTTCATGGTACGTGAGGACATGTCCTTGTAGAATGCACAGGCCTCCTTCATGTGCGATTTGTCTGAGTGCAGGCAGTAGAGGCACCGGAAGTGCCCATCCTCCTTGAAGACATTCTGTAGTCCACATCCTGGGCAGATCCTAAACAGAGGCGTCGAGTCTCCTTTGTCTTCGGCCATGTCCACGAGGGGTAGGCCTCAAAAGATCTTCTGGAATCCTCCAAGAAGTGAAATTCGACAGAAAAAATAAGAGCAAACTCTCTGAAAAAAAGCAATACGCAATAAAAGCTCGAGAGCTAAGCACGAGGACTCCCAACACTTGAATGTGCAGTAAAAATCTGAAGATGGCTGCCAGCGGAGGGGCTTAGGTAGAGGGCAGTCATTGGCTGGGGGCAGTATGACCCAGAGACCAGTGATTGGTTATTAGGAGAAAAGCAGTTCAGAAACTGATTTATTTTTCTTTTACAGAGGATTCCCAGCCTGATGGGGAATTTTCATGAGCATGTGAATCCATGCCAGACCCCATGCTGGAGAAGTATGGTTTCCTGCCCATGGGTACATTCTCGTCTATGAAACAGGGACACAAAGCCGAGACACCGTATGATAAAGTCATAGGTTTGTGAGGGAAAAAAAAATGTGCTATGAAATTAGACCTATTGACCGAATTAATATACATGTAGATTAAGTGGTTAGAAAGCGAAAAATTTAAAAAATGCCAATAGGAATTGGGTCAAAAGATATCCGAGATCCAAGCATAATGTAGTATGGCAAAATACGGTCAGGATTTTGCTGGATGGTGAGTCAACAGAACTCTGGTCTAAATATAAAATGGTTACTAGTTACGGGCAGGATGAGTTACTTTGTAATATTGATGAGTCAAGATGGGAAGTCTACCTCTGGAAGAAATTCTCTGGTAATGAATTACCAGTGGAAAGAAAATCCCTGATGGACCTAAACATTGATTGTGACGATATAGTAGCCATTATTAAGAGGCTGAAATCCTCCAGGGCTCCGTGGCCCGATGGATTGAGTAATCTAATCATTAAGGATAATACAGATTTTGGGACCGATCTCCCTATGATAGTTTTTGAAAAAAATTATAAATACGGGCACGGGACTTTGCATATCATACCGGTTTTTAAGAAAGGGTCAAGATTGTTACCCGAAAACTACCGCCTGTTGGCATTGACTGATGTAACCAGCAAAATATTATGTACCTTAATCTTGAAGGAAATCAATCTTTGGATATCTAGGGATAAAGTCATCAGCAGTTTCCAGACTGGTTTCAGAAAAGGTTGCTCCACCAACACCAACATTTTTGTTATAAACCCTCTTATTGAAGAGGCCAAATTTAAAGATGCCCTACCTCTGTACCTATTGTTTGTAGGCTTCTCGTCTGCATTTGATACAGTAGATAGAGCTAAACTTTGGGCTAAATTTGAGAAAATGGGTATGCCTGCGCAGCAGTTATATGCATGTAAAATGATATATGAAAATAATACTGCCAGAGTTAGACTAAACAATATGGGCGAGCTGTCTAAACCGATCCCGATTAGTAAGGGAGTTAGACAGGGATGTGCCCTTGCACCTATCCTGTTGAACTGGTTTGTAGCAGATTTTGGTAGTATATTCCTTGAAAAGCGTAACGCATTCCCAAAAACAGGAAGTAATAAAGTGGGATGGATTGGTTACGCAGACGATTTAATAATCATGGACAACACCTTGATGGGACTCTCCTATAGTACTCGGCCTGTGTTTAAGTATGCTGAACTAAATGGCTTAAAAGTAAATCTGGAAAAGACGGAATATATGGCAGTAGGTAGAAAACGTACTTTTAGGGTTTGCTTTGAGAGTCCTTTGGGAGCCATCAAACGGGTGATTTGTTATAGATATTTGGGTTATGATATCACATTTGAAATAAAGAAAAACGAAATCGTGCTTTAGCTCTCTTATTTTGTTGCACTATCTACCAAGGCGGCCAACAATCTTTTCAAAAAAAGACAGCCAGCTATAACCTATTGGGTATTTTGAATATCTAAACAGAAACTGTCAGTGGCATTCCTATATGCTTTGGAAACATCATGTGAAAAGTGGGGGAGTTGGGATGACCGTGTTAAGGGACTTCTCTGCAGAAGGATTTTAGGGCTTACAAATTATACCCCGATTGAAGCAATAAGATTGGAGCAACAATAAAGGAGAAGTTTTTTGCTAAAATAGGATGGAAACCCCATTGGGAGTATGGAGAAGGTGTTGTCCTAAAAGCATTAAAGGATAGTGCAGAAAAATGGGACTGGGTGGTGAGCCATGAAAAAGTATCTGTTATGAGGTTTCCAAGTACATTCTCCAGGATGTATTCTGTTCATAAACAGCCCCAAACTTACCTCAGGCTCCTTCCCTCTCAGGTAACACGGAGGACGTTTATGAACATACGGTTAAACAGATTGGAGGTTCTGGAGGTTAGGGGTGCATGGCTTGGCCTAGCTAAGGAGAAACAGACTTGTAGAATTTGTAATGACATCCAATGGATTGAGTCTGCTAGGCATGTCCTCACCGCCTGTTAAAAAAGGAGGGTACACTGAGCGCTACTTGAGTAAATATGCAGAGAACTTTTATCACTAAAGAAATATTCTGGCTCAGATGTATTTTGGGTTACAGCCGTGGTCTTACTATTGCAATAACAGGTGTGGAAATGTGCCAGCATGTACTTCATGATGTGAAACTCTAATCTTTAGTTTTCTGAATGTAAAATTAGGGGCGATGACACTGGCTACTTGTAATTCAGCTTTTCTATGCTCCTCGTCTATACAACTGTCTCTATCCTTTTTTTATAGCTATTAGTTATGACTTGTTATAAGGAAATCAATTGAGTGCCTTATTTTATAAGTCTCTTGTTTATATCTCTTTGTAATATGTGTAAAGTACGTTTAAACTATCTACACAACATAACAAGAAAAATAAATCTAACTATATTGGCCGTGTATGCTTTGCATCTGTGTTTAAGCGGCTATGAACACTTACATTTTAGCAATGTAATACTGTTTTCTGTGTAAAAGTGGCCGTTGGTGCGTTGTAAAGAATTATCAAAATGGATGGACTCACAGTTAAAAGGCGTGGTGTTTAATAAAAACCTTTATTTACCGAGTGACACGTCATGCATAAAAAAAGGACACATGTTGTGATAAACATGCATTGTGAAATGGTCAGAGGCCTAACATGTTGTTCACCAGAGCCAGTCCTGTCCCAGAGGAAGGGCGTGGGAGTTGGGAGAGCCACATTCCAATAGTGTCTGCCCATTTGAAATGCATAGCACCCTTTGCCACACACATGCACTTCACAATCCTAGCTAGTCTCTTCTGCATCTCCTAGTACTTCACCAGCCTGGCGTGGAAAAACAAGTGAGAAACCTGACAGAGAGAAAGTGAGAAGAGCTGCCAAGCCTCAGAGCAACCTGCTCCGCAGCCCAGCAGAGAGAAACCGATATGTGACAGACCAGCAAAAGAAAAAACGACTCCAGCGTCAGCAAATATGCAGAGTGCTCCACTCAGCTCTCCAGCAATCTCAACACGTTCCCAAACAAAGACAAGCCACTTGCCTGCCAGAGTGCCCGGAGCAGCCAGCCTGCCAAACCGGAATCCCAAAAACACTAGAAAGCCCTCACATGAACTGAGACATTGAATATAATTCTGAATGCAGTGGGCCACCATGGATAAGCCAGTGGACAAGCATAGGAGAAATTGGCAGGCCTTAAGGCCCCTTTTCCTCTTTTGGTTACCTGTGCTGGGATGCACGTGCCCAAACAGGGAAAAGAAGTTTACGCTACAGAATTTGTATTAGTCTATGGTGTGGCTTGCTTAAGCACGATGTTGCAATCAACATATGTTTGGTACAGTTGAAGGAATTGATATAAGTGTTACTTTGTGTTTAGCTTTTGGATAAATTTTAGATTGCATCATGTATTAACATAAAAGGCGACAGTGAGCACAATGTTATCGTGTGGAATACAACTTGGTAACTTCATAGCGCCTTGAGTCGGGTGGCGAGGAGATCTGTGCTTGAGAAAGAAGGGGGTCCGACAATAGAGAAAGTGATTGTAAGGGGATGCAGTAATCCCATGTAGTGAACATGTGGGGACTCAACATGATTTAGGTTGGAGATACGGAAAAAATATTAGGGTGTGTGACGGTGCAGATGAGAGTTCCCCCGAGTATGGTCACCCAAACCGGTTCAAGAGTATGAACAGAAGTAAAAGTTAAGAAACGTGCAGTAAACCACCAATGGCCATGAAGCCACCAATAAGAATAGAATAGGTTGCGGGACACAAGTAGGGCAAGAAGTTGTTTGTATTCACAGAAGTAGGGAAAAGTTGCAGAATACCCAGGCAGGGTTATGAAAGTAATATAGAGATGGTCAGGCCCGGAGAGGTTGTGGCATACATGGGCAGGGATTAATTAAATGGGGGCATGCAAGACAAGAAGAACACTAACATGTGTGAGGGGTCAGAAATGTGAGGCAGACAACTTTGTGAAGATTTTTCAAAAGATGCCATTTTATTAATTCAAAAGCTTGCATAAACGACTCAATATCCCATCCCTGATGAGGATTTCCCTGCCTAAAATACACTAAAGGAAACGCTCTAACAAAAGGTTTCTGTCCCTCAAACATATACATACAACACAATAAGGTAATACATGGCAAAGCAAAAGATCACAATTGGATTTACCATCAGGTATTCGTCTCTCCTTATAATCTGGGTGAATTCCTCTTTGCCCCGATTCAAGCAGGATTCTATTCAACATTTTCAAAAGATAAGGAAATCCTGTCATTGTGATAATAAAGTTTCAACTCAGTTCGGTTTGATTCAGCTTGCTGTTCCAGTACAGTTCGGTTTGTTCCAACTTGACAACAAAGGTTTCACAATGGATTTTCCCCCTTCTGCTTTTGAAAAAAGAACTTAGAATACATTCTTTTCTTCTTGTGAGAATGTTTCTGTTTCTGAGACAGTTCATAAACACTTGTTTTCAGCAATTATATATGATTCTGTACCAGCTCGCATAACTTGCTTCAGTAACGTCCGGATGATTTAACAACTCAAAACATTGGTGTACTTCTGTTACTTCTTCTTTAAGGTTGTAACCACAGCACAGTACTTCAGTGACTTCCAACTGAGCCACTCACCGACCAAGCCTATTACCACAACATCCTGTGCTCTGGCGTACTCTCCTACCAGAACAGAGAAAACGACTACAAAGTCTTCCAACATGGTGTACTCTCCTGCCAAGCCAGAATAAACAAATAACTTCAAGTACTTCTGTGGTAAAGATAAACCTCCTACAATCAGCGATGCCTCTTGCTCGCAACCACAAGTTCAAAAGAAATGTCTTTTAGGGAAAACAGAAATCACACTAGTACCGTTTGTTGCAAACTTGCGATTGCCACACACACAACGCAGGTTATGCTCCACTCCCTCTGAATGCCTTCTACCAGAAGGGCAGCCTTTCTGCCATTTTTGTTTACCCACTTCTGCTTTGTTCAACTGTTGATAATGATTCAACCCCTTTGGCGGTTGGAATATGGGTTTGAGACAATACTTCTTCTGAGCTTCTCTATATTTGAGCAATAGGTTTTACAATCATTGGAACTCTCATTTGCCCCTTCTCAACTTTGGCAATGGTTGTTCTCTCCCACTTGCCTTGTTAAAGCTCTTTTGGCTTTAGCAATAGTTGTTTACTTAGTTTCTCACCTTATTGCCCCAGCCTATTGTTGGCTTCTATTCAAACCATTATGTTCTCATTATTCCAGTTACTCTTTTCACAGTCAGCTTGTTTCACAAAATAGTGAATTAGTTCAGTTTGGCATTCAAAATGATGCTTCTGTTGGAATTTCACTCTTATTTGTGTGGGTTCTATGGTTTAGGCACCCAGTATTGACAAGCGAGTGGTTACGGAGCACTCCGGGGGTCACAATCACTTGGTGAACTCACTGGGTTTAGCATGCGCGTCCGTTTGTCTTTGCTGTCTCCAGGTCCTCTGTTGCCGCTACCCCTCGTGGCCTGGAATCCTCTACTTTCCGGTTTTGTGCGACTCACGCCAGTCACTTGAGGAGCTTTCCTTGCTCCCACGGGTCACTGGTACGGTCTCACACCGGAGCCCAAAAGACAAGGGGAAAAGCTTTCAAATGCAGCGCATTCTGCTGCATGAACTCTGCAGACTTGGTCCTCAGGAGGAAAGTCATCAACTCTCATGCTTCCCGCTGCACTACCTCTGCATTCACAGTCTTGAACAGCAAAGACACTCTCAGGACCCATCAACGCGATGCACCACAATGGTCCCAGCGTCTCTACTCTGCTTCTGCCGCCACGTGGAGGTAATACAACGACTCCACCTTCTACTACATCTCTCTCCTATGGCCTGTACCTGAGAGAGCCTTTTATGCCTTTCAGGTGTGGGTCATTACTACTAATGGACTGCACTTTTCAGTCTTGTGCCTCTGCAGCTCTCTACTTCGTACAAGTACTTTGGGAATTGTGGGACTTTAAGTCCACAACATGACAATCGGTTTTTGTAACAGGAGTAAGTTGTTACTTTTAGCTCTTCCTTTAATTACATTACTTCGAGGGATGTCATAATAATTAAATGGGGAATTTGTCTTCACTGAGGAATGAGACTCCAGTTTACTGTTCCTCTGGTAGTCACTAGAGTTTTCACCTTTGTGTAGGTCTATGCTTTTAAGAGGACTTTCATTCCTCCCAATACATAAATAATTATGAATATTTTTACCCACATTAAGATAGTAATCTTGGGAAATCAACAACTCTCTTTGACAGCAAGCCATTATATACTTTCTCCATAGAGGAAGACAAAAGCAGCGTCTCATTCAAAAAGAGTCCTCCCATTCCGTAGGGGCCTTTCTCCTCCCAGGTGATCCTCCCAGCTAATACCACCCCCAGTGTTAGGATCAGGAACTGTCCGTCTTTCGCTGGCCACCTGGGAGGAGACTTTAGGCAGGGTCACTGTGAGGACTCCGCAGGATTCATCAAACATGACAGAGAAAGTCCTGCCATTACTTAGACCAAACCCTGCAAGTCTTCAATTCTGAAATACGGCATCCCAACATAAAATTGCTTAAAACAAAGTTCCAGCCTCACGATGCACAGACAGTAGCGTAAATACCCAGGATAGGTGTGTAGAGGGGAGTTCTGCTTAGAAGATGAAACCACACCAGATAACGCTTCTCAGGGCACACAGCATGCAATTATTAAAGTTCTTTCAGTTGGTAGCAGTGAGAAATAGATACACTCTAGAATGCCAGGTTCAGGTACCTACCAATTGATCCCACAACGAACGAATACGCAGTCCTCAAGTGGCTTCCAAAGGAAAGCAGACACATGTTAGGATAGCAGAAAAACCACTGAATAGACAAAAATGAGTTCTGAACAGTGGTCCCTTACCACGTGATCTAAACAATGGCCATTTATTCCAGGCATAATTAGATGGTGCACTTGCCACTTCCTCAATACACCTAGACATAGAGGCTACATGCCAAGGCCATAAACAAACTGGCATTTAGGGCCTCAATCCTGGGAACGAGAGGGGAGTAACTTCGCTAAACTGGATCATAGAGGCTTGCCCATCTCCTTCCCCACCACATACCTTGGCACCACATAAAAGTACCTAAGGCCGGATTAACAAATAAAAGTACAGAGTTTGGTTGGTTAGTTATCGACTAATGTAGTAGAGTGCCAACCAATGGCATGTTAGAATGAAATGTATAATTTGTAGAAAGATGCATTTAGGAGGAGTTATTCGCTGCGATAGAACCAATAGTAGAAGGTTCACTTATAGTTAAGTATATGTGCTATAGACCACTAGCCAATTAAATGAGAGCAGAGGTTGTTATGGTAATTACCAACTATGATATCAGCTATGTT
This sequence comes from Ambystoma mexicanum, assembly GCF_040938575.1. Taxonomy (NCBI): domain Eukaryota; kingdom Metazoa; phylum Chordata; class Amphibia; order Caudata; family Ambystomatidae; genus Ambystoma; species Ambystoma mexicanum. The sequence goes on along the minus strand of NC_090926.1, from coordinate 691,578,427 downwards.
TTTCTTACTTGAAACCTTGATCTTCCCCAACACCATTTTGAGATTGTTTTTGTACAGTCTCCCAGAAGACGTTTGTACTTGAATAAAACAGTTTTCTCGTGTACTTGGAGTTACTCAGTTATTGAGTTTTCTTTTTATTGATACATTTGGGCCTATAGTAACAGGTGTTATGTGTTTTACTGCATTCACATAAGAACCTTGCAGATTGCAGTGCTTTTGTAGTCCGAGCCTGTGTAGGCCATAGAATCTTTGGTTTGCAAAGGCTGACTTTCTTTAGCTCTGGGAGTTTGGATGGCCGGGTCAAATAGTGTGTGGGGGCAGGGGGCGAATCACGTCAAGCAGGCCAAATGGAGAGGACAGAATGAATTGTTGTGAAGTGCAGCAGGGAGGGGGCTGGGGGAGTGCTGGTAGGGGCGGGAGGGATAATGCTACGACGGGAGGGAGTGTGGGTCAGAGTGGATGCATCCAGTGCAAGGGGGGGGTGGCATGGGGCTAGGCAAATGCTAAGGGTAAGCAAGGCAGGTGCTAAGGGGAAGCCAGGTGGCCAAGTGCCAGGGGATGCAGGGAGTGAGTACCACACGCTAAGTGCAAGTGAGGTGGTGGACCAGTCTTGGTGGAGAAGCACGCCCCGCCAGGCTAATCCGGGGAAAGGGGCCCGGGAGGGCAAGTGCTGTTTGGGGGTGTGGGAGGGGATCCTCTGGGGGGGGGGGTCAGGGAGACCGGGGTGCTGGGGTAGAGTGGGCGAAGAGGGCTGGTGTCCTGTAGGGCTCAGAAGGGTCCGGGCAGCCAGTCAATACGATAGAGAGGGGCATTATCAGGGGTGAGGGAAGGAAGAAGAGAAAAGGACTTGAACTTCCAGAACTTAAGGAGATCCGGCTAAAGCTTGAGAGGGGCAGAGAGGCCATTCCACAGGGAGGCTGCTGCTGCGGAGGAGAGAGATCTACCCCCCGCTCTTTGCTTAGAGAAGCGTCTGATCTGCAGAGAGTTGGAGCTGGAAGACCGAAGGCCTCTAACAGGGAGGTATTTAGGGAGAGAGTTGGGTTTAACGGGGTCCAAGCCCCCAGGAAGCCTTGTGGATAATGCACAGGGTCTTGAACTTCATCCCCGCGCAACCAGGAGCCAAATGGGGAGATTTTAGGGCTGGAGAGATGCAGTCCCTGGGCTTGAGGCCAAGGATAAATCTCTTGCAGTCCTATTCTGGATTAGTTGAAGGGGGCGAAGTGATGATAAAAGGTAGATTGAGGAAGCGACTCCTGCAGTAGTCCAGCTTAGAGAGGACCAGAGCTCTGGAGACATTGAGTTTCTGGCAGAAGGTGAAGAAAGGAAGAACGCCTCTGAGGAAGTGCAGATAAAATTGGGCCTTCTTGGCAAGGTCCGCAATGTGAGGAGAGAAGGAGAGAGAGGAGTCAAAGATGACTCCAAGATTTTTTGCTTCACAAGAGGGGCAGGGGACCCACGGAGGGCGGCCAGAGAGTACAAAGGATGGAGGGAGCAGGGGTCCCAATAAGAAGTATCTCAGTCTTACTCGCATTAAAGCAGATATTGTTAGCAGCACACCATGCCTCAATAGCAGTCAGACAGCCAGAAATGAGAGAGAAACAAGAGGAGAAAGTGGAGGGAGCTTGAAGGAGAGCGGTGTGTCGTCTGCATAACACTGGAAGTGAGGAGGGAACGTGGAGATCAGGTGGGCCAGATGGGCAAGGCAGACTTTGAAGAACCACTGCGAGAGGATAGAGCCCTGAGGAACGCCACAGGTTGAGAGTGTGGTGGAGGAGAGGAAAGGGCCCAGTCGAACCTGGGAAGGTCGATCAGATAGGAAGTAGGTCAACCAGTCCATTGCCAGGTCCGTGATACCCAGGGTATCACAGAGCTGACTGAACAGGGTGCCATGATTGACTGTATAAAAGGCAGAGGAAGGATGAGAACGGAGCGAGAGTTTGAATTCAGATCTGAGGGCAAGTCTTCACTGTTGTTTAGGAGAGCAGTTTCTGTGCCTCTGGCTGCTCTGAAGCCAGACTGGTGGTCGTGGAGACAACCAACAGATTCAGTGTGGTGGATCAGTTAAGAGATGGCCAACTTCTCCAATAGTTTGCCCAGGAAGGGGGTAATGGAAATTAGGTGGTAGCTAGCCAGGCAGGAACAGTCAGCAGAAGGCTTTTTAAGGAGAGGGTGCACAAGGGAGCGCTTGAGGGGTAGTTGGAAGGCGCCATTGGCAAATGAGTGATTGCAGTAATCCACCAGGGCTAGAGCAAGGAAGGCAATGTTGTCCTCAATGGCTCTGGAGGAGCATGGGAGCACCCGTTTGGAGGAGACTTTCATACAGAGCACTTGTTTAGAGACATCCTCCAGTGCTATGGGTGAGAAGGAGGAGAGTCGGAGGGAAGGGGGCCCAAGGGAGACCTGAGCGGGTTAGGGAGGGGGCTGAGGAAGGGGGATGGGGGGGTAGAGGAGAGCGAGGACAGGATGTCTTGAGTTTTGGTTGTGAAGTGGGAAGCCAGTGCGGAGCAGAGGGCCTGGGATGGCAGAAGATAAGTGGAGACAGCAGTAGAATTGCAGATTTTTAACAGTTCAGCCATGTTATTGGTGGCCCCAGAGATGCAGGCTTGGATATGGGCTCGTTTCTCCGAGCGGATGGAGAGTCTGTACTTACTTTTAAGATGGAAGTCGCATGAGGTGAGGCAAAGGAATGCTGAAGGGGCAGTTTGGGACACCAACTTGCCTAGGGCAATAAGGAGGTTCAAAGGAATGCTCACTGTCCCCCCCCCCCCCACCCTCTTCTAATTTAGGAAATCTTATCGAGGCTATGCACATAACGTACTTGGTTAAAGTTCCTTTGGCAAATGGGGCAAGTTAACGGTTGAATTGTTTTAGGTCAATCAACTAATTAGATTTCATGACGTCATGACCGATTAGAATGAGACCACACGGAAAGGGGATTGTGTTTAGTAAATGTATCCAAAGGGATTAGAGAATGTAGGGGAATTATTAGATTTATTCGTATTGGGTTAGCCTATGGGCATTGTAGGATGATCTAACTGGTATGTGTAATTATGTAAATCTTCTAAGGTTGCGTATAAAAGCTGTGACTTTGTTAAGCACGGTATGGAATTGTCTGTTTTCAGCCTCAAGGAGCCCATTAACCCCTTCCGGCCGTTTGCATGTAACACTTGCTTTTCTGACAATGTGCATTCACTCTCCTCTTGGAGTTGTTTTTCCATATCGGGTTTTGGGTTTACCCTTCTACACCTGTAACACCTCTGGGGAAGGGAAAGCCAGCTGTTGGCACAGAGAACCGGGTGACGGAGAGAGCAAATGGAGAGGGAAGGGGGAGCCACAGGAAACAAGAAAGTGTGGCGGATCGAAGTGAGGTCATGGGAGGAGAAGAAGGATCAAGAGACCAAGCAGAGGAAGGGCAGTGTAGAAGAGTGTGGAGGTGGATGGCTGAAAGAGCGTGGAGGTGGATGGCTGAGTGTGCACAGTGATATATCGGTTAGTATGAGAAAGTGGCACTTGGTTTGAGTGGGCATGCAAGGTGCGAGTGGCACAAATAGAGGGAGAGTATAGAGTGAATCAGAAGGTGACTGGGGAAGTGTAAGAAGCGACAGAGAAAGTGTGGGTGGAATAGTAGAGTGTGGAAAGGAGTGGAGAGGAGAAAAGATGTAGTATGCAGAGGAGAGAGAATGATTGGTGTGGAGTCAGGGTGTTATTGGGGAAATTATATGGAATCCATTACTCGCCCTAAAGAATTCTGCTTAGAGTCACATGCTATGCATAGGCCGTCATTTAGTGGTAGCCACAGAGTATTACATTTTTTGTTTTCAAAACTCAAAAAGGGATATGCACTGTACCCATGCCTTTCACGCGTGGAGGTCCCTGAGATTATTTTGTTTCTGACATGAGGTAGCATCAAGTGTAGCGCGAGTACAGAAGTAATAAAGCATATAAGAATAGATAAAGCCAGAAAACATCTATGCAACTTGTGCTCCGCAGGAGGGGGCGGGTGGTCCCATGTCCATCTAAGCAGATACAAGTATCAGAAATACTATTACAGTGAGTAATGTATCCCTTCTGAGGCTTGTGGATCTGTTTAGATCACATGTTATTTATAGATTACAGAGCAGTGTCTGGAGAAGGTGGTGGGTTGTGAGAAGGTAGAGCAGCAAACAGATGTTTTAGCACCACCTGTCCCACCTGTGAATCTGCTTTAGAATGTGTGTCAATGCAGTAGTGCCGAGTAAAAGTATGTATGGAGGTCCATGTTGCTGCTTTCCAAAAGGCATCCAGCGGGAGGTTTGCAATATAAGCCAGAGGAGTAGCTCCTGTACCCCTGGTAGAGCAAGCTCTTGGTGTGAAAGGCAGAGTCTGGTTTGATAGAGTAGCAGAGTTGTATGCATCTCACTATCCATCTGAAGATGGCGTTTTTAGAAAACGCGATTACCCTTCACTGCCAGGTGCAATGGAGACAAACAGTTGGTCTGTTTTTCGCAGAAGTTTGTCTTGTTTACATAGTAAAGAACCCCCCTCCTTACAGCTAGTGTTCAGAGTTTTTTCTCAGCTGAGCTTAAAGGGTTTTGAAAGAAAGCTGGTAGTTCAATTAACTGGTTGACATGGAACTTAGATATGAACTAAGGTGAAAACCTAGGGTGTGTTCTTAGTACTAACTTGTCTTTGTGGATAGCAAAGAAAGGGTCTTGCACTGACAAAGATTGTAGTTCATAGCCTCTTCTTATGGAGGTGATCGCTACCAGAAAAGCTGTTTTATATGTAAGGCGTTTGTTAGGCAAGATTGTAGGCAGTACCCATAGGGTGCACTACAACAACTGTGACCTCCTGGCAGTAGTAACCCTGTAAGTCTGTACTACAAAGGTTGGTAGTGTGGAGGAGTAACCAGGCTTATCTCAAGAGGGGTCAATGTGAGCTGTAGGGGAGTTACACAGAAGTGCACAGTGACAAGTATCCAAGCAAACACCTACAGGGTTTCTTGATAAACAGCTGTTAATTTATTTACCAGTCAGTTAATGTAAGCATTCTTCAGAAGGGAGCACTGTAAAACACCACACAAATATACTTCAAAATTACACAATCTCTTAGTTCAGAATCAGTAACTACCCATTTGGGAGGGCATACAGCAGAGACCTAGACCTACAGATGACTTCAATTGCTAGGGTGCTGTTGACATTAATGTATTAAAGTTGGCATTCAGAATTAGTTAAGAGCAAGTAAAAAGGGAAAAGATTATTAGAGCAAACAAGACACCACAAATATTTCTTAAGCAGGCAAATACTTTCAGGTTCCCCCAATAAGAGTCATTCAGTTAAAACAGGCTAAGCCAAAGTCAACAGGCAAGAGTCTAGATAGGCTTAAGCACTTCTTTGAAGTTAAGTAGAAAGGTCTTTGCACAATGTTTCAGAAGTCTTTGAAGAAAAAGATGAATCAATGTAGGGCCACAAGCTGTTAGGCTTGTGAGTAGTAGAAGATGCACGCAGCTCTACAGCAAGAGGCAAGTTCTCTTAGACTTTGTACGGTACCTTTAAAGTGAAGAAAAGAGGCAGATGATGGCTCCTGTTCCTGTGCAGCCCTGCAGATCTCACTGTTTCTAGGCCTCAGGTGTGGGGACAAGAGGGAGGACATCGGTGGACTCCGGCACTGCACTGGGACGTTCAAAACTCGCAACCGGCAAACTTCACTTTCAGTGGCTGTTCAGTGTTTCAGCTCCTTGCTTCTACCGCAAATATCAACACCGCGATTCCTGGCTGTCGAGATGGACTTTCTTTGCTTCTGGGGTCCCGCACTCTGTTGAGTGGGCTCACTCGGTCAGTCCTGCTTCCTGGGAGTCCGGAGGATCTTCCTGGACCTCCTGGTCAACTTAAAAGCAACACACAATCTGGTGTCCCTCTGCCAAGCTCTACGGTTTCCAGCAGCAATTCTGTGGCAATTCAACCAGCTCCGAGATGGATGTCCAGGTGGCTTACTTTGGAGTTGATTGGTCCCACCAACTCAAAAGGGAGAAGTCGTCCTTGCGGGGGCTTCTCTGTCGATGCAAACTTGGCATTTTGGCACTGCAGCAGGGCTTCACCGGGCAAACCAACGGTCCAGCAGTTGCAGCAGGCGTCCTCTTCAAGTTCTTCTTCGGTTCCTTTGTTCAGTGGTCGACTCTGCCTTCCAAGTCAAAAGACTCGCCTTTTATACAGTTCTCTCCTTTTCATTCCATTCTAGCCGTCATTCACCCAGCAGGGTGGCTGTACTTGCCAGACAGTCAACCAGCCAATCATCACAGAGTGCATTTGGGTCTCCTAGGAGATTAAGCACAGGGAGTTTCAGGCACCTCCCTCACTTCCTGCCTACCCCAGACACCCTGGAGCCAGGGGCGGGCTACACTCGTGAATCCCGCCAAAGGCAAAATGAACAAAGGGACCAAACCTGGTTTGGCACGCAGAGTAAATCTCAAGAAGGACCTTTCCACAAAGAAATGGTGAAAAAAGACGACAGGGCTATTTTGACAAAAATGGCACCCTTGGGTGCTTTACTGTAGCTGCGAACGCAGCCCGCGGTAAATGCACACCATGGTAGTAAAAACAAAACCACTGCCACCAGCCATTCAGTGAGGAAAGGGTAACACTTTTACATGAGAAGCTAGACAAAGGGGATACTAGGTAAACGCTCCAGCACCCTATTGTAAGATAGGGTGTGCTGGGTCTAGAAAGTTACAAATGTAAGTAAAGTTAATTTTCACTTTACTGCTCTGGGAAACAGTAGTTCATCCCAGAGAAGGTAGTTAAATCTTGGGAAATCTAAGAGACTTCTCTGTGTCACTAAACTAAAGGTGCTGTGTGACACAATGTAAAAGATGATGCCTATGGAGTTTGTCAGACTCCACAACCAGAAGAAACACAGTGTACCAAAATCACATTACAACACATGAGAGAGTGGGAAAAAGGGTCTCACTCTCTCCAGGTAAAATCCTCAAAATCCAGCAAAGTTGCTGGGGGTCTTTAAGGTAGAGAGAATTGGCACATTTCTGAGAATTCTCCCTAACTGTTTACTGCTGGATGTGTGCATAAGCTCAAAGGGGGAATGAGGGGGGATCTTATGAGCTTTGTGAGTACCACATTTAGGTCCCAACCTGGAGGTGGGTTTGAATTCGAGGGTAAAGTCTTTTTACTCCTTCCATGAATGCCTTCCACCAGGACACGTTGTACACGGATAGAGCCGCTAGGTGAACCTTGATAGAGTTAAATACTACTCCAGAGTCTAGTAAGTGGAGCATGTATTGAAGAATGTGTGAAGAAGTACATTCGATCGAGTTTATTGCCTGGCACCATATTACAAATTTTTGTTAAAATAAAAGTGTCTGGTGTTTGGTTTGCGAGCCTCCTTGAGGATTTCCATACATCTCTGAGGATGGTTTAAATGTCCAAACTATGACTTCAGGAGCCAAGCTGCCAAGTTCATAGATTGAGGGTGCAGGTGGAACGTAGTCGCCCTGTGTTGTGCGAGTATGTTGTAGGGGCACAGGAGTTTGATTGGTTCGTACATCACCAGTTTGCATAGTAGGAAACCAAGGTACTCTTGTCCACATTGGAGCAAGTAGGATTAGAGTCACTTGTTCCTGGTACATTTTGTTCACCAACCTGTGCAGTAGCGATGTTGGGGGGGAAAAGCATAGGCACATTTTCCTGACCAGTTCATCCACAGGGCATTCCCCCTTGTACCAGTGTTGGGGAAACCTGGATGCAAAATCAGGGCATGTTTTTTTTTTTACTTGTGGCGAAAAAGGGGGATAGCGCCAGAGGGAGAAGATGTCGTCTAAGATGTCTTTGTCGGGCTGCCACTCGTGCTCTTCGGGAAGAGAATCTGTGCTTAATGAGTCTGCCAGAGAATGGAGTTCCCCATGGAACATGTTGCAATGATAGGAACATGCCCCGCTTCAGAGCCCACTTCCACATTTTATGTGCTAGCCTGGACAGACTTGGAGAGTGTGTGCCCCCATGGCAGTGGTGCTGTCTGTGAGGACTTGTACTGGCTGACCCGACACGCGCACTTGAAAAGCTTGTAGGGCCTTGAGCACTGTTAGCGGTTCCAGAAGATTTATGTGCTTTTGGGCTGTGATCTGTGTCCACAGGCCATGCGCCGTGTGGAGAAGGGTAATGGGCTCCCCGCCCAATGAGTGATGTGTTGTGAGAACTGCTTGTACTGTAGGGTTGTTAAAAGGTTTGCCTTTTCACAGGTTTTCCTTGGCCCAACAGCGTAGCGCTTCAACCAGGGATAGCGAAACCACCACTAGATCATCCCACTGAATACTTGCCTGAGAACAATGTTTCGCTAACCACTCTTGCATTGGGCACATGCGCAGGTGTGCATGAGGAACCAGGTAAACGCATGAAGCCATCATCCCGAGCAAGCGCATTGCTTTGTGTACGGTTATTTGGCGACCGGCAAGATACAGAGGTATTTGGAGGGCTATGTTTTGCACTCTTTCGTTTGACGGAAAGACTAGACCCTCTTCAGTCGTTATAACAGCTCATAGGAACTGTTTTGTTCTGCTTGGCACAAAACTTGATTTTTTTCTCATTGATTGAGGAATGGAAGATTGCTAGTTCTCTGGGTATTTTGTTGCAAATTTGGGGGAGCCCCCCATTATCAGCCAGTCGTCCAGATAAGGGTACACTGGGATTGACTCTCAGCGTAGGTGTGCTGCCACTACCGCCAGTACCTTGTTGAATACCGTTAGAGCGGAGGCTATGCCGTAGGGTAGCACCTTGAATTGGTAGTGTTGGTTCGCTATTTTGAAACCAAGAATCTTCTGTGCACTGGGAACGTTGAAATGTGAAAGTATGCATCTTTCATATCCAAGGTTGCCATGTAGTACCCCTGTTTTATCAGTGGAATTACTTACTGTAACGTTGCCATGCAGAATTATTGTGGCTGGATATAGGTCTAGGACAGGGTGTATCATAAGACATTTTTTCAGCACAAGGAAGTACACTGAATAAATACCCTTGTTTACCTGGTTTGCGGGGAAGATGTCTATGGCATCTTTAGAGCAGTGCTCTGACTTCTTCCAACAGGATGCGTTGTTCTTCCTGTGAAGTCTGTCTTTGTCTTGGCGAGTGGTTGGCTGGTGTTTGAATTAGCTCTATGCAACTGTCCCACCACAGTGGAAAGTATCCACTTGTCCGACGTGATTCCCTACCATGCGTGGGTAAAGTGAGAAATATGACCTACTGGAGTGGCATGGGAGGGAACCTGAAACGGGTGGTCATTGCTTGGGAGGGGTTGTGCCCCCCTCTTGAGGAGGGACTGCCCATATTTCTAGACCTTTGTTGGTCTCTTTGAAAACCCTGTTGGGGAGGACTGCCCTTGTGAGGAACCCCAGGATGAATTTTGCCCAGGACTGCTGGGAGTTTTGTTCTCTAAACGGCATGTGTTTGAGCCTCCTCCCGGCCCAAAGGGTTTCTGGGTGAGTGGTCCTAGGGATTCGAGGGCATCATATTCCTCCTTTGCGCTTTTAAGTGCATCTTCAACTGCTTTGCCAAATAAAGCATTCGGCTCAATGGACATGTTTAAAAGGGTAGCATGGGTCCCCAATTTAAACCCTGGCTGGTGGAGCCATGCATGGCGTTAAATTAATGTGCCTTCTGCCACGATTCGCCCCGCATTGTCTGCTGCGTACAGGTTATTTTTAAGGATGCAGCTTGCTACCAGTCTCCGTTCAGCGATGGTGTGCGAGAGCTGTGTCTTTAGGGGCTCTGGAACAGAGTCTATTTGTTGGGCTATCTAGTCCCACTTGTGGCAATTGTAGCTGGATAATAACAGCATTATTAGCCATTTGTTTAATAGGCAGCCGAGGAAGCTACTTTCCTGCCCAGGGTGTAGATCTTTTTACGCTCCTTGTCAGGAGGGGATTCAGCAGAGGCTGTGGGGGCTCCTGCCCTCTTTCTAGTGGTGTACTAGGGAGTCAGGCTTTAGCTGTCCCCTAATGTGTAAAGGGTCTGGTCTACACATCTTTTCGAAGCATGGGTTGACTGCACATGTCATATTTGGGGTAAGCAGTCGGGGCTGAATATGCCTCTGAACCAAATAAAGTAAGGGGATAAACTGTGCTGCAGATTTTTTGTCCTCAAGGATATCCTCCATGAAGTCTTTATCGACCTGAGCTTCTTGGGTATCTATTTTAAAGTGCTCTGCAGATTTTAAGTGCAGGTCATTGTGCTGCAGTTGGTTGTCTACCGGGGAGTCAGCCACCGGTGGGTTGGTGTGGTCTGGGGATTGGATGATGTGAACGTCGTCAACATCATAATATTGGTCCAAGTCCCCTGTGTTCCCTTGGTCCTCTAGGTCTGTATATGAGCCAGGGTCTTGTGCGCCTTGAGTGTCACAGTAGTATGCATCTTGACCTGCGTCCTGATATGACAAGGTGGTAGCTTGCTTGGTGTCCAGGCTGGCTTTCTTGGCTGCAGGCTGTTTGCTTGCTGCCTCACCCTGAGGTGGCCCCTGAAGGTTGTGGAGTTGTTCAGAAAGTTTATTTAACTAGACATTCTTCTCATGACCCTATTGAATTCTTCTGGAGTCCATTGTGAGGAGGTTGGCAAAACAGAGGGAGCAAATGTAGGTGGAGGTTCTGGGGCAGGGGTCCGTTTATGATGAGACTAACTTGGGGCATCGAAGATTTAGAGTTTGACGTCAGGAATCTGTTTTTTTTAATCAAGATGCACATTTTAGAGCTTTTTCACGGGGCCGTTGATGCGCCTTTCGACACCTGGTCGCCGGAACCAGAGGATTTCCCAGATTTAGATGCAGTGTCCGAAACAGACTTTGGCATCAGTTTCAGGGGCATGTCGTGTGGTGATCGCAAACGAGATGGCCAAGAGGACAGGGAATGTTCGGACCTTCCCTTCGACACCACGTGTGGCTTATCGGTCGACAACGTGGTTGACTTCAGCCATGGGGGTGGGGGTGTGTGCTTGGTGTGGTGTGAACTGGTGGTGCTTGAGCTGCCAGGTGTCGTCCATGTAGCAGAAATGTCAGCCTGCCTGTTGGGATCAGGGGCTCACATGCAGGAATCTGCTGGATCCCGATCGCCCTTGCTGTCACTTAGGAGGACGATGCTGCCATCGCTGGAGGCACCCTCGACGTCCATGGCGGCCTTGGCCTGCATGGCATGGTAGGCCCAGCGTTTAGTCTTGCGGTCCTTTAAAGTGTTAGGCCTGAACAGTTTGCAAGATCTGAACAGTTTTTCAGCATGGTCCCTATGGAGGCAAAGGTTACACACTTGGTGTGAATCCTCCCAGGGAAGGGGGCGCTGCCGAGCAGCCTTGATGGCTGCCTAAAGACAGAGCTCCGCTCTCGGCCCGACAGAAACAAAGCGTGGTGCGGCAATACCGCACTTTACACTCTGAAAACCGGTGTGCTGGTACCCCTGGAGGAGGGGAGCGATTGACCCCAGTGGCAACCGAAACCATGAAGCAGGAGATGTGTTACATCGTCTCGAAGATTAGAGGCGGTGGCAGGGGAGGGGCCACCGAAGCCCCGACATCAAGGAACTCTGCAGGGCAGCTGTGTCCCTACTAGAGGCCGGCCCGTGCAAGAGGACACGCACACTGCCTCAGCACTGCATCTCGAAGAGCAGCAGGGAGGCCCCACGTTCCCGATGCTGCAAGTGGAAAAAACATCCAGAGTCTGTGCCTGGGACAGCGAAGGTGGGCATATCCATTCGCCCGTGCAACGGCAGCAGAGTGGAAGACTGGGCTTGGGCCGGTTGATCAATCAATGCGTCTGGGCCACGCTGGCGACGAGTGCCCCCCCCAGCTGGTGTGCGACTGCACCATAGCCCTATAATATACATAGAGCCCCCTAGCCGCCTCATATGAGACTACCTTAATGACACCATTAAAAAATTAAACAACACTCCTATACCCACGTTAAGTAGAAACCTTAAAAAGATCACGCCAGTAATCCTCGCACTTGGCGTCTCAAACATTATGAATGTCACTAGCGAGGATGATCCCTGCCAGAAACTAATTATCTTTAATAATCATTTTGCGGAAGTACTTGATCAACATGCCCCACTCAAACAGAAACTAGCAAGACCGAACAAAAATCAAACCTGGTTTAACACAGAAACCTGTAAACTCAAAAAAGACAAAAGAAAAGCAGAAAGAAAGTGGCAAAAAGATCCATCCATTGTCAATAAGGAAATCTGGAAAAAAGGTAGATCAATTGTATAAAGAATAACAAGTTACTTACCAACCGGTAACGTTCTTTCGACTGGATGTGCCTCCAACATATTCCACATATTTGGCATGCAATGTCCAAAGCTGTGCACTTCGGAAGCTTTTTCAGCAGAGGGCGTCCTGCGTCGATGACGTCGGGTCTATGTCCCTCGAAGGCCTCAGTCGAGGGCGACGTCACTGGATGTTATAAATAGGACACACAGCGCCCGTAGCCTCAGTTTAGGTTTTTTCCCTCAGAACGTGTGGCACCAGTCTCATGCTTGCTTGACTGCACATAGCCTTGCAGAAATGTAAGCTGCAATCGCATAGGACATTCTCCAGCGGGTCAGGCTGGGAGGGCGATGTGGAATATGTTGGAGGAACATCCAGTCGAAAGAACGTTACCAGTTGGTAAGTAACTTGTTCTTCGGATGGATTGTGTCCTCCAACGTATTCCGCATGTTTGACAGACTCCCAAAGAAGTACCAGTAAATGGAGGAGGGAAAAGAATTTAGAGTACCCAAACAGATTGCGGAAATAAAAAACAGCCTTCCCAAAGTATGGAGCGAAGTCCATGTAGCGGCATCACAAATATTCATAATAGGAACCTCCCCCCGCGCTGGAGCACAGTGGAAGTAGCCACTCCCCTAGTGGAATGAGCCCTACAAGGAGGGTCCTTGCCCGCCAATCCGTAAAATTCTGTAATGGTGAGGATATTCCACCTGGATAAGGTCTGTTTGGTACCAGCCTGGCCCAATCGGTGTCCAGCATATTCTACAAAGAGTTGATCATCTACTCTGACCCTGGACATCCTAGAAATGTAAAAGCTCAGAGCTCTCCTAGCATCCAACCGATGGAGTCACTCCTCTTCCTTAACAGGAAGAGGAGGAGGGTAGAAAGATGGAAGAACCACCTTCTGACTCAAATGAAATTCAGATACTACCTTAGGTAGAAAGGAGGGATTTACACGCAGTACAACCTGGTCCTTGTGAAACACAGTAAAGGGCGGCTTAGATGATAGTGCCTGCAATTCACTCAACTCAGCGAGCGGAAGTAACTGCAACCAAGAACACAGTCTTGAAGGACAGTAATGTCAAAGGACAAGAGTGCAAAGATTCAAATGGAGCACCCATGATAAATTTCAAAACCAAATTCAAATCCCAAACCGGCACCTGGAAAGGGGACGGCGGGAACACATTAGTTAGGCCTTTAATAAATTGAGAAATCAAAAGGAATCGTAAAGTAGGAACATTTTTCAGACAAGCGCTTGAAGATAGACAACGCCGCCAGGTAACCTTTAATGGTGCCCACTTGAATGCCCCTGTGGGCCAAAGAAAGTAAGAAAGACAAAACCTTAGGAATAGAGCACTGAAAAGGATCAACATTGCGATCTCTGCACCAGTCGCAGAATTTACGCCAACGGTACAGAGATTTTGTTGCAGGCCGCCTGGCTGAAAGCAACACCCGATCACATCATCCAGGAGGTCCCAATCCTTATACCTCAACCTTTCAGATACCAAGCTTGAAGGTTGAGATTCTTGACCTCTAGTTGGAGACCCTGACCACCACCCCCTCGCGCAAGAGCAGATCCTCTCAGTAGGGAAGATAGCGTGGCGGGCAGATGGACATTTCTAGAAGGTCCAGGTACCACGCTCTCCTGGCCCAATCCGGAGCAATGAGGATCATGTGGGAACCGAACCTCCGCAACACTTGAAGAATGACGGTGACTGGAGGAAACGCGTACTGCAGTGGGAATGACCAATCCACTACTAACACGTCTCCTAAGACTCCTCTCGGAGAAAATTCCCTTGAGCAGAATCTCTCGCACTTCCGGTTGACACTGGTGGTGAAGAGATCTAATTGCAGGGTTCCCCAAAGGACGAAGATCTCCTGAGCCAACTCCCACTCGTAAGAGACCGTGCTCCGCCTGCTCAGAGCAGCCGCCGCTGCATTTTCGTCTCCGGCCAGATGAACTGCCGAGATCGAAATTCCCTGCTGGATGGCCCAGAACCAGAGCTGCATTGCCTCTCTGCACAACGGGAGTGACCCTACCCCTGCCCCCTTTTTTTATTGAGGTAATGGATGGCCACTGTGTTGTCCGTCATGATCAGGACACTCTTCCCCCATACAAACGTCAAAAAAAGCCTTCAGGGCTAGCCTGATGGCCTTCAGCTCTAATAGATTGATGTGGAGTTTGGACTCTGACGTAGACAAACAACCGCTGGCGGTCAAGTCGTTGACATGAGCACCCCATCCTGTGAGGGAATCATCCGTCACTATAGTCACCTCCGGCCACGGTTGCCAAAACAGTTCCCCCCGCCCTCATCAGTTTCCCCTTCGTTGGCCCACCACAGCAGATCCTGGAGACAAAGTGTAATCTGAACGGGATCTGACATCTTGCCAGAGAACTGCGACCACTGCAACTTGAGGAACCATTGCAGGTATCCCATCCGCAGCCTGGCCTCTGGCACCAGAAAAATGCAGGATGCCATGAGGCCGAGCAACCTTAAGAATTCGAAGGCCGAACAATCAAGTGGGGTTCGGGCGGGGGGGGTTGCCCCAGTGAATTTCTTTAAAATAATGGGTTAAGAGGTTACATTTTTTAGCATATGTTTAAAAAAATGGGTAAAAAGCCAAACAGTTTACAAATGGCGCTGGGGGGCCAACGGGGAAAGCATGGTATTTTGACTGGACATCTATGAAAGAAAAATACCATCCCTGTCCCCTGGGCTCCACAGCGGCTCAGAAATGCCTTTGTTGTACAACCCTCCTTCCCCCATTCCCCCCCACTCTCCAAAATCAGCTAGACGGACCAAAACAAAAACAAAAAAACAAAAAAAACACACACACATCGCTATCATTCATACGAGCACCCATCACCATAGACTCACTCATAACACAAGCATACATGCATCCATACACATATTTAAATAAAAAAAAAACAAACGTACCTTCATAAAGACATGCAGTGCCCCAGCCAGCCTTTCCAATGAGCTATGTAAGGCTGGCGAAGCAACACGCCCCGGCCTTGCATAGCTCAGTGAGCATGTGTGGCTGGGGTACTGAACTGTCAAAGGGAAACAGTGTTTCCCTTTGACAGTTCAGCCAGCCCAGGAGAACTCCCTCAGCTGGAAAAAGCAGCTGAGGGAGTACTCCGTGTTTCACTGGTCTGGCTCCTCCATAATGGGCGAGGGGGCCACTGGGTGGACACTCCCTAAACAATTATGGATGAGCTGCCAGGATCGGACTGGCCTATAAGGTAATAGGGCAACGCCCGTACCAAAAACGCAAAATGCTAGAATAGGCCAGTCAAAATGGGTCACTCTTTTTGGCCAATGTGGGCCAGTTTGATGAGTTACTTCACTATGCAGCTAGTAGTTTAGAACATTGTTGCTGAATAAATATTCTTTAATATCACAATGTACTATTCAAACATTCTGTGCCTAAAGGAATGAATTTGCAACTGCGGGACACTTTTTCATTGGTGCCTGAGCTGTTTTATGGTCCAGTCCGACCATGTGAGCCGTCCCTGCCCATAACCTGCAAACTAAAATAAAAAAATTACACATTTCATGCTGGGCTGTTGCGCGCCCCCCCCCCCCGGGAGGTGGCCGCGCACCCATGGGAGGGCGCGCCCCACAATTCGAAAACCTCTGCTGATAGGGGAGATGAAATGGTAACACCGGGTTAGAGGACGGACCTTGATCTAAGATGTCTGTTACATCATCATGCACAAAGTCGTCAGGAGGACTGGACCAGCCCAGATACCCGAGACCCTAGCCATGAGCCTCCTGTATGAAGACTCAGCATGAGCCCCAGGCTCAGGCCTAACAAATTCCACTTCCGGAGAAGTGTCTAATCCACTGGCATCATGGAGGGTTTGCCTCAACTCCTCCAACTGACTGTCTTCAGAAAAAATTGGAACCACATCCAGTTCACCAGGGCCCTCAAAATCAGACCTTTCTTCCTCTTCGTATATGTGGTCCAGAGGGAGTTGAAACCCTGGCCTGGGGACAGAAGATGGCCTGGAGTCCAATACTGACCTCACAGACTTCCCAGTAGCCTTTGTAGGAAGATCCACCACATCAGGGTACTCCAATGGCAAATTGTTGAGAGCGCCAAAGGCTTCGATGCAGAGAGCGTCAACAACCTCGGCGTTGTGAGCGCCAAAGGCTTCGGCGTCAACACTGGTGCCGACGGCACCGTGGGCTGATAAGATGGCAAAGCGTCGAGGTCCGAGTCGGACAGACACGGCGCGGACCGGGTCAACGCCTGCTTCGAGCCCTTAGTAGGTTGCTGCGATCTCGGCGGGGAAGAGGACCGAGAACTAGAGGCATGTCTCTTGCGACATTCCGAAACCTTGTCCGAATGGGGCTTCGAAGGCTCCTGATGCAAGTCGCATCGCGAACCCGAGCCCGAAGGCATGCGAGCCACGGTACGAGACCGATCCTGGCCGGCTTCATTGGAAGGCGCGACCGGACCCGTACCCTGCGATTGAAAAATCGCTAACATTTGCTCCTTAAAGGCAGCCCATTCCTCCGTAGTCGAGGACTTTGTCGGGCATGCCACTTTCCTCGCGGCTCCATCCTCCATGGAGGATAGGGAAGGTGACTGGTGATGGCGCTTTTGCGAATGCGGCGACAAGGAAGAAGAATGGCGGGAACCACTCTGGGACTGGGAACCCCGGGCCTCCTCCGAGAGTCACCCCTCGAGTCGTCGGTGGAAACCCCCTTGGACGATTTAGATTTTTGGGACTTAGTAGGCTTAGAGCCCATACCTACCTGGAGCTTCCCCTTCCGCTCCCGCTAGGCCTTGGCAGTCAGCGACTGGTATTTCGAACAGTCGTTGGTGTCGTCAGACTCCCCCAAGCACCACAAACAAATGCAATACGGGTCGGTGAACGACATTTTTGACTTGCAGACCCGGCAGGTCTTTAAGCCAGACCACGGAGTTGGAGCGTTGGAAGAAAAAGACAACATTAGATGAACACACGAGGCACGCCAAGTTTCACGAAGCAACATGTTCACGGAAAAAACGGAACTGAGGCTATGGGCGCCGTGCGTCCTATTTATAACATCTGGTGACATCGCCCTTGACGGAGTCCTTCGAGGGACATCGACCCGACGTCATCAACGCAGGACACCCTCTGCTGAAAACGTTTCCGAAGAGCACAGATGTGGACATTACATGTCAAAGATGTGGAATACGTTGGAGGACACAATCTATTCGAAAAGGTAACTCTAGCTACGACCAGATCACATCTGCTTCTAATTTAAAAAGGCAAATGGTTTCAAATCCTTAAATCAGTTGAAAAACCGGCAACTCTATCTCCCCCATTCCAACTATCGCAAAAAGACAGACTGTCCAAACTGCCTTTTCGGTTAAAATAGCAAAGACAACCATTGACTGTTTCAGAACCAGATCATTCCGCAAAGGTGTAATTTCACTTCCTCCAAATTTCTGTAGAGCAGAGGATGAAAATCTTATCAGCAACTAAATGCACTTCGTGTGCAGAAAACATTCTTCCCCCTAGACTCATTCTTGACAATTCCGAACTCAGTGCTCCAGATAAGATTTTGAGGTGGGAGTATTTTACTCTCTATTTTTAAACTTTGAGAGTAAATGTGATTTTAAGAGAGTGAAAATGACATTTCTCCTTCGCAAGAGAGTAAAATGTATGCAGCATCCAGCCGACGTGTGAAAAAACTATGGGAATCATTAGTATGCTGCAGCTTTCTGCATTGTGGCAGAATACACCTTTGATTATTTCTGGCCATTTGAGCCCTCTTGTATATATTTAAATGTTGAAATCACTAAAACCTAGCCAATTATATAGTAAATAATTTCTATTGCGCATTTTGAGATTCGAGAGCAGAATTGTCTTTTGATGTTTAATGAAAGTCCTAATTTCCTGGATCTATTACTACCTAATGGTATGCCAATGTTATGATACAACAGTGCAGAGAGGCAAGGACTCTATGCTAAATTCTATATCTAATCTAGTGGTCAATGGTTATTTATATAGCTCTTTTGGCAAATCGCTGTACATAGAACATATTTATCACAATTACCACCAAACCAAAGTCGGTACTCCTTTATCGACCTTGAAAGGATGAAAGGCCGAGTTGGACTTGCCGGGATTCGAGACCGCAACCCACAGATCACGCAGAGATTGCTTTAACAATCTTTAATCTTATTCGCTAACATCCTTCAGAGGTTGGTTAACTGAGTATTGACTGAGGTATAATGATCACAGTACCTAGAAGTATGACAAACCATTTATGAAGCGCTACATAAAGTTAAATACCTACCTGGATTATCACAGGGACAGGTTTTGCTGAGTTTCTATTTAAATTACCAATGTAACTTTCATTTGTTTGTTTTTGAACAGCGCTTATACTTTCTTGAGAGTCAGGTTTTGGATGTTTTATTTGTAGTCTTGAAGATTTGAGAGGCTAGAACACCTGTGATCAGTGTAATAACAATTACTAACCCTTGAGCAAAGACTCTGCTGCCACTGACCATTTATAGTAATGTATCCCATTGACTGCAAAGTTGAATGGATGTAAACTAGACAGTGCATAGTCATCATTTTACACACTGTTTTTATGATTAGACTGTAAATTAAATTAGAAGTCTAAAAATGATCTGCCTTGCATGATTATGCACACAGCACCGGAACTCTGAAAAATACAATCGTGCAATACTGGTTTGCTTTCACTGGAAAAAAAGCATAACTTATTATTTAAAAAAAAGAAATTCTCAATTGCAACTTCGTTTTCCATCTTATTAATTATACAATCCTAAAATTCTAGGAAAACATGCACAGTGCTTCTGAAGCTGAATGGAAAGAAACCATTCCTTTTATCAGTGTGCAGTTTATTTTTTTGAAAGGCTTCAGAGAAATACATTCTGTTTCAGAGGTGGCTTGCAATTACATCCATGTAGATAAAAATCACAAGAAGCCTTCTAGTTTCTGTCAAGTAATCTGACCTTTGCACTGCCCTCTGCTCTAAACCTGTGTGTAAATGTACCCAGGAAAATAATAAAGCTTGTGTATTTACAAGATTTTCATGCATAAAAAGGCCTAGTACTAGCCTTATCTGGAGCTCTGGCCGAACTGTTCACTCCTTTTGTCGTATGATTAATGTCTCTTTCAGAGACCTCAAAAAGCCTACTTCTATCAAAGCAGTAACGGTTAATCCCTTAGTAAAAAAAACCTGGACTACACCAACGCGATCCTGTAAACCTCCGTTCTATTACCAATTCCAACTTCTTGTTAAAGATCTTCGATAAAGTTGCCACCGGAGAGCTACAAAAATATGATTGACCAAAACAATCTCCTGCATGTCCAACAATCCAGCTTCAGAGGCGCATGGAACTGAATTGGCATTGTTGGACCTTCAGATTAAAATGCTGGAGAGAATTGATACGAGTAAATCAGGACTACTCATATTACTAGACCTCTCGGCAGCTTTTGATTTGTTGGATCATCAGAAGCCCGAGAGGATCTAGATAAGGCAGGAAACTGCTCGCAAGAGGCCATTGATTGGATCTCTTCGTTTCTTGGCAATAGGGGTTCCAAGATACAATGGGGCGAGCACTGTTCAGCCTCTCAACCAGTAGACTGGTGTACCCCAAGGAGCTAGCTTCTCCCCACTTTTTAATATCTATTTGGGTCGTCTCTGCACCCTCCTTACCAACATGAGTATCTTTTCACCAATTTTGCAGATGACACGCAGCTAGTTATGGAATTAACAGGCTGTCATATTACCGACAACGATAAGCTTAACATCATTGATAACTCCATTGAGGCATGGATGAAGTCCAATTGGATGTGACTCAATGGAGGGAAAACGGAACTGATGGTCTTTGGCTCTATTCAATCCAGATCCAAACTTGATCCAGCCTACAAGACATTTGAAATAAAAAATGCCACAGTTAAGGTATCAGAAAGTAAAGACCCTTGGTGTTTTCTTACAGGCCTGCTTGTGAGCAGATGCACATGCTACCTATTTGAAGCAAACCTGCCGGTACCATCAAAAATTGCTAAATAGAATTAGACCTCATCTAAATCAAAAAAATAGTTCCAACTTAGCCAGAGCCATTGGCTTGTCCAGACTGGACTATGGAAATTCGCTCATGATGGGAGCCAGCACAAAATGCATTAAGCAATGCCAAACTGTCCAGAATAATGCGGTCAGGACCATCACCGGTAAAACTAAAAGGGATCATATTACCAAAGAGAGGAAAGCCTCAACTGGTTATCGATTCAAGACCGTGTTACCTTCAAGGTAATGACCTTCGTCCATCATTACCTATATGGAACAGCTCCGAAGTATCTGAAAAAGCAAATCAGACCATATATTCCTGGTAGGAGTCTAAGGTCTGGAAATAAAGGCTTATTTCAATCAGGAACAGCAAAAAAAGTTACCGGATTGGGCCAGGACTTTCCCGTTAAAGCTACCATAAAATGGAATGAGCTTCCACTTCACCTTAGACGAGAACCAAATCATCTCAAGTTTAGAAAGATGTTGAAAACCGCTCTTTTCAGATAAACGCGTATTTTAGGACCTCCCATCTTCTGCCTTTTATAGGGCCTGCTTGTCCCTTCATTTATCTGTTGTCCCTACCTTCATGTTAAGC
This sequence comes from Ambystoma mexicanum, assembly GCF_040938575.1. Lineage (NCBI taxonomy): Eukaryota > Metazoa > Chordata > Amphibia > Caudata > Ambystomatidae > Ambystoma > Ambystoma mexicanum. Next base: position 691,557,569 of record NC_090926.1, on the reverse strand, counting down.
GCCCTGATGCCTGAGGACTGCGGCGCTATATAAACAAACATAAGCAAACATAACCTGCACCACACCAGTGCCTGGAGTGATCGCTGGGCTTGCAAGGCTGGCCCTGTGCTCCATACAATCTCGGCACACTTATCACCCTAGCTGGGTCCCAGCTACACGTGTGGAGTGGTGAGTAACACCCCAGTGATGATCCTGCTACCTCCATACCAGCGTCCCTCTAGCTTGGGATGCAGTTGGCCTCCTGTATCTCTGAACACAAGGTTTTTTTGAGGTAACTTACCGGGCCATTAACACCATGACTCTTTAGCCAACTCACTGACCCAGCTATATCACTGTGGGGCTCGCAGAGCTCAGAAGGAACCAAAACAAATCCTAGACATCACCCTTGTGCCTGCAACCATCTGCCTGTGCGGGCCAATAGTCCCATGATACCACTGCAAATCTTGCTCATTACTGCTGTCATAGTCGGTGCTGAACATCCCAGCACTGCACATAAAGGCACACATGTTTGTTTATGAAACACCTCCCGACCTCTGGCTGTGGGCAAATTACACCCTAATGTGCAACACATGCAATTACCTACACCATGTACTCGCAAACGCATAGCACCTCACTTTGGTTGTTCCACCAAGTGTAAAATGCTCTCTGCATTATTCAAAGGTCACCATCCTCGGAGAGAAACAGAGGCAACTCTGCATGGCTGCAGAATGGTGTGCAGACTGTCGTAAAGGGATAGGCTCTTGGGTGCATAACCCAATACTGTAAGCCTTACCTACACCAGCACAGCATAATGGCCTCATGAAAGGGAACATTTCCCACATACCACAATCCACAAACTAACATAGTGGCGGTGAGTGGCAGTCTTGCAGTCTACTCCCACCACCCAGTCTTTTCTCCAGTTCTATTTTTGGAGGTGTGTTTCCCGTTACACCCAACACTACAAAGCCTCACTTACTCCGCGGAGCGGACGCGGAGTGGCGGTGAGTGGCAGTCTTGCAGTCATGCCCGGCAAGACGGGCTCGGCCGCCCTTTCGCCATCTACGCTACAACCTTTGGATCCAGAAGATTCTACAGGCCGCTGTTTGAGAAGCAATGCAAAGTCGTTCTCTAAAAACACAATTACAACCCCTACACAAACTTCCAACCATCCTTCCTTTATTCCTACTGAAACAACAGATGACCGGCATATCCACCTGAGTCCAGGTCTCAATCTACCACCACACCTGGGAAAAGGACACTGCAAAGGGCACGCTGCCAACGTTCGTCCTCCCTGCAAAAAAGACACTGAAAAGCTTTTTCATTTCTTCAACAACAAACATTTACCACACCAATGCGAAGCTGACTTACCTGTGGAAAATGCCACAGCCCCGGCTGCCCGCGGCATTGAGCCTCCTCCGACCTCCGTGCCTGTTGCAACTGCCGTACCCCTGCAGGCCGGCCTGACACTTCTCGGAGCTCCGTGGCATCCCGAGGGGGGGGGCCCGCGTTGAGTCCTCCGACTGGCCTTCCATCGGGGCGCGTGTCAGCTATTTCAGCTGCTGCCGGCGCTCAGCGGCCTCCCGGAGGCGGGACCGCTTCGAGCCCCGTGCCCGCGCCACCTGGTGCTCTCCCGGCGCAAGACGGGTCGATCCCTGCTGCGGCCGCAGCTCGGCGGTCTCCCGGAGGTGAGGCGGCGTTGAGCGGGCAGGCGGCTCGGCAGCAGGCGAGACCCGTCCTAAGGACGGGGGAACTGGAGGAGGCCACCTCAGAGAGTGATGCACCTGTTCCCCCTTCGGGGAAGAGAGAGGTTCTGGTGCCCGATCCCTTTGGGAGGCCCCAGCTCGAGGAGAGAGAGCAGGGGCGCCAGAGCGGGCTGGGAGCCGTATGCGTGACTCCGGCTCCTCCAAGTGAAAGTGAAACAATAGCAGCGCCACCTGCTGCCGCAGTTACGGCAACAACAATCCATGGCGAAAATCCTACCAATTTGCCACCCGACAATCTGAATCAAGATAAAAGTGTGACGACTCCATCAAGTCAACTATCGCCCCCGGAAACCAGGGCAACACTACCTGAGAATACAAAAAAAAAAAAAAAGAGAACTCGGCCCGTTGACGACCTTACTAAGAAAAACCCTGCTCAAGACCCAACAACGAAACAAGTGAAATCATCGAGCTCTGTGAAATCCTCATTTAAACAGGCCAACCTCACCAAAATGCCCCGTGCGGGCCCTAAAGGCACAAGAAAGGGCTTCAAAAAACCTCAACGCCCTCTGAAATTACTATCAGACTTTTTCCACAAGCACTCTAAAGCCATTCAAGAGAAGTGCAAAGAACTGACAGACGCGGAAATCCTCGAGGCAGCAGATGCAATTACACCACCCCGTAAGCATCGCAGGCTGATGCAAGCCCAACGAAAATCTTCTCTTCCTCTTGCAAAAGAAGATAATAGGCCAGTTTACACCATAGACACGTCAAAATGGCACTTTTCAGGCCACGTTACTCCAATAACTCCACAAATAATGTCGGAAGAGTCGGGGGCCCAGTACGTCCGAAACCCGGCTTTACCATCAACACCCATCCACACACCATCTACGCCAAGTGCTAACATCGTAAAGGTGTCAATCTCTGCTCCTATTCGGGTTCCCCAACAAACCCCTACCACCACCGACCACGGAGCACAGAACCAACCACAGACTCACAGTCAAGAACAACTTGAGGTAGAGAGACCTACATCTCTTTCAAATAGTTCGACCTCACCGAAGCAAGTCGGCCCTACCATAATCATTTCTACTCAACCTTTGCCACAAGACTTGTCGCTCGACTGCGACTCAATACATCGACCAAGTGACAGTATCAACTACAAAGAACAGGCACTTGAGCCCTCGTCACCGTCGCCAGGAGAGGCTCATAGACCCAACCCACAAGCCCTGTAAAAGGACCTTGGAAGCAAGCACCCTGCAAAATCTAAAAATAGACTCCAGTTTGAGAAAACCTTAGACTCCTTCTACTCAAACTTAGACAACTACAATAATCAAAGAAGACACTCTTCAGATCATCCCCCTAGAAGGCTATCATCTGTAACTATGCCAATTACACGCCCACCATCTCCGACAAGAGATAGACCAGCCCCGCACTGCTATACAACTTCGAACGACTCACAGCCAAAAAAGCTTGACACATGTACTCTGATGTCAGCACCATCGATAGCACTTAACCCATTTGTCAAGTTGTACGAAACAATTGGAGATACGATGAAAGACCATACATCGATTCAAACGTCAATACTAAATAAATTAACCTTTCTGGAGGGCTACATTACGGCTCTAGAAGCAAAGATTATTGCGGCTGAGAACAAATCAACCCAAGAACCAACTACGCCTCTACCTCAACAATCGGCTCCGCCCATGTGTCTTACTTCCCAAGACAAACCACTAACAAACTCAGAAGGTACACAAACTCTTCCATTTATTGATCTAACTGTGCCATCAACTGTTTTGACAGAAAAAAAATCAGGTCGCCCAAAAGAGTGAAAGAAGCAAACCTTAAAACGAAAAGGAACCGCATTACTAGAACCAATTTTCCATCAACCAGAACCAGCTAGTTCTAAAGCCTTATCTGCTCAAAAAACCTCCACAAACCCACCTAAATTGAAAGGGAAAGCAAAAGACACACAGGAGACAAATAAGGTCGAGCGAGAGACATCTAATCAATCCCCTAGAGGGGGTTGAAGCTTTTCTAAACAATGAGGACATGATGAACATTACTCAAAACATCTCAGACCTAACAACAACTTCTAACCTGGAGCTGCAAGAAACTTCTGACTCCACCATAATTCTTGCACACTCACAAGGAACCTCCAATAAAGAGATAAGAGACCACAGAATCCCCTTTCCTCACTCTCGAAGAACGAAGACAGCGAGGGATTACGACTAGCCACAACTTAAAAGAACGCCTATCCGGAGAGTCCCCGGCAGCGCCTAGTCCCAACCGTCAAAAACAAGAGAGAGAAAAACGCGACAATCATCCTCATTGGCAGCCATCGAGACGGGCCCATAGACTACATAGCAGCCCTCATACTTACCGGCCAAAAGCCCAGCAAAAGAAATCTCCATAAAGAGCCCTCACAAAGGAAGTCCCGAGGACGACCTATAAAACTAAAACTGCTAAATACCATACAAAGCCTCAAATACGATGGATACTAAAACTAGAGCAGATTCCTGGGAACCACGATGAAGTGACATTAAATAGAAGAGCAGTCATTGACTTATTCAGTTACATCCCGAACTCTGCTCAGTGAAATCTGCCGACCTCCAGATTGTCGACCCAAGCCACCAAGGTTCTAGGGCGATTTCACACCTATATATAGCATCACAAACAACAAACAAAGTCCTAAAATCTGCCCTTGAGGAACTGCTAATAACGGGCTACGACCTCACCGAATCGTCGAGAGAAATTAAAACACGCAACCATCGAGAAAATAAAGATTCTCAGGAGTACACAAAAGTAACTGACCATCCACGATCTTCACGCCAAAAACTTTGCTCTCCACCAAAAAAATCAATCAATACTATCGTCCTGGACCGAAAACCGAGTACCAGCAAAGCGGCCCAGAAACAAGAAATTACTCGGTCTGCTAAAGGTTCAGATAACCTAAACCCAATGCTCAAGATAACAAAAGCTTCCGAGACGCTCGCCAGACCCAAACATCTAAAAGAAGACCTAAAGCTTCAAAGAATAGTCCAGAACGAGTTCCGCCTTGCGGAAGCAACTCTACCCCCAAGCTCGTCTCGGCACTCCCTTTGGTCGTGGCTGCCGAAAGCCTTGAAGTCAAACCAACAAAAATAGCCATTCGAGAAAATGATCCACAGCAACGCATCTGACAGTCGGAACCCGAATGTTCAAGACCAAATAAAAATGTGTTCATGGAACACACAAGGTTTTCTTCACTTAACAGCACCGGGTTCCACAAACTTAACTGATTACGATATTATCTGTTTACAAGAGACATGGCTTCTTCACTCTCCAGTCCTTGATGGCTACGAGATTCATACAGTGTTGGCTAAGAAAGGGCCTTTAGGCCGCCCAACAGCGGGATTGCAATGCAAAGTGGACAAGACCTAATCGATTCACAAAAACTAAAGGAAAACCATTTCATGCTGATGGTAAAGCTAAACTGGGTAACAAGAGATGGAAAAACAAAATACTGACGAAGACATTAATAGCTGTCACTATTTACTGGAACCCTGCCACCATTGAATGCGCCAAATTTATCAGCATAATGGAACAAGAGTTGGATTGGGCGCAAGTAACACATCAACCGGATCATGTAGTTTTATGTGGAGACCTCAATATCACCTGCCAATCCTTTGTTGATGCAAAGGGGTCTAATTTGAAAAAAACACCAACTGACCAGAGGTCAATTAAATGGCAAAATCTTATAAAGTCCAGATCTTTCAACAACTTGGACCAAGTTTTCTCCGACCCAAACAGACTACCAACCTGGGAAAGAGCGAAATCGAATTCCACAATTGATCAGATATTTGTATCACGCTCTTTATTACTGCACACCAATTCCTTTAAAGTGATCAAAACAAGGGAAACCGATCATAACCTCCTTGAAACTACTTGGTCTCCAAATCCACTGTCTAACCACACCATGAGCGCAGATATCGAAGTTACCACGCAAGGAACAAGACTCAGGATAACTGAAAAGGCAATAACCACTATAACAGCACTATACAAAGACTGCAGCAATCAATCTCCTAGGACGGACGTGGACTACACACCACTATTGACCACCTTTAGAGTCCCACAAAGAAAAAAGAAGACAACTACATCAGACCAAAATCATACTTATGACAAATTGATCGCCGAAAAAAAGAGCTGAGAAAAACAAAAAGACAAGCTCGGAAACTTGATTTGCCACAGTCCTCCGTCATCATCAAAGCCGCTGTCAAAACCTACAAATCTTGGCTAAGGGGCCATCGCCACAAGCTTCATCAACAAGATGTAGAAGATATCCTTAAGGCTATGACTGGCAACCATGCCAGAGACTTTTGGTCCCTGCTTCATTCAACAACGCCAGGCGCCCGGCCATGTCAATTAAATGGAATTGGCCAATCCGCATGGGAAGCTCACTTCAGAACCCTCTTTAAGAGTACCACAACCGTAGCTCCTACGACGGATAACAACACCACTCCTTGGATCTGTTTGGACAACATTGAAGATATCACAGCTTTAATCAAAAAGTTAAAACCATCACGTGCTCCTGGCCCTGATGGCATCACGAACCTCGACTTGAAATCCCACCCTGAAGTCTGGTCACCTCTCTTGAGCCAAATCTTCAGACGCTGTTCTGCCACAAAATCCATCCCACCATCGTGGACATGCGCAAATGTAGTGCCTATCTACAAAAAGGGAAACAGGTCAGACCCAGTCAGCTATAGCCCCATCGCCCTCCTCGACCCAATAGGCAAGTAGTTTGGGTCCCTACTCCTAAAACACTTCACCACTTGGGCCAATGAAGCTCCTTGCCAAGACACTACAAACTGGCTTTAAAAAGAACTTGGGGACAAACGCCAACATCTTAATTCTGAGCTCTCTCAAAAGCATAATCTTGGAGGGACGTCCACGTCTATTCCTCGCCTTTGTCGACCTTACACAGGCGTTCGACAAAATGGATCGCGATAGATTGTGGCAGGAAGTCGACTTATGGAAGTGTCCTCCCGACATACTCTACCCAATTAGAGCTCTCTACTCCAATACTTCCATGCGGGTACGCCTCAACCAACAAGGAGCTCTAACAGAGGAAATAACTACTGCCAGAGGTGTTAAACAGGGCTGCCCTCTGGCCCCGGCACTGTTTTGGTCTTATTTAGGCGACTTTCAAGAAACTGAAAAAGTGGTCCGAGCTTTCCCCCCTAAACTCGGAGGAGACCAGATTAGTCGTCTTCTCTATGCTGACGACCTAATCCTTTTGGATAACACCCCAATAGGCCTACAATGCCAACTCACAAACCTACAACAATACATGATGGCAAACAACTTGGAAATCAACGAATCAAAAACAAAGATGATGGTTATCGAGAAATTTCCAAAAAAGAAAGCCACATTACCACTAAAACTAGGCTCGACCACCATCGAGAAAGTCTCCAGCTTTAAATATCTTGGAGTTATCCTAGACAGCTCGCTCAGAGAAAAAGCGATGCAAGAGGCCTTGTGCGCAAAAACTACCAAATTGGCCACACAAGGAAAGGCAATTGACATCAAATTTGGCAGATTCTCAATCATCCCTGTACGAGACTTCTACAAAAAGAAAGTCATACCATCCTTGACATATGGCGTCGACGCAATGCCGAACCTCCCCCCAGAATTGTGGCCAAAACTAGAAGCTACACTTCACTAATCAGACGCGAACTTACTCTGTCATCTCTAAAATCAACTACTGACTGCAACAGTGTTTTGTTGTACCGGAAATGCATACAGAAAGACGCCCCATATGCTTATCAACTGATAAGCGAAGAAATTCGGCTCGGTACCTGTCAAATGCTCTCTCGATGGGAAACCAAAATCTTGACCATCTTAGACTCAGTCGTCTGCAACACGGAAGAACTTTTCACCAATCCAGTCAGTCACTAAAAAAAAATCAAAGAACTGGACTGGATCAATACCAACGAAACTGCTACCAAGTATAAACTTACTAGCCATCTTCCTCCCTTTGCCAAGAAACTAGATTCTATTCAACCATACCTGAAACTATTCCCAAACAGATTGGCGCGAAACTACTTCTTGAAAATTCGACTGAATCTTCTGGAAACCAACGAAATTCTGGTGATTAGATAGCTATCTTCGACCAGCTGCTGCCGTTTCTGCAATCCTGCCGCAGCCAAGGAAACCATACGACACCTACTTCTGAACTGTCCTGCGACGACAGATATTCGCCGCACTTATCTGAAAAACATTTTCTCAAACTTCACCCTTCAAGACGAAGAATTGTGTTGGAACAAATTGCTAGACGGTGATAAACAGACATGGCAGCTAGCTACAATAAACATCATGAAACACATTCTCAACGTGCTCCTCCCGATGCAGATCTAACGCAATGTTCCACCGGCATCCTTGAAACAATTCTTCTTTTAGACCTTCTTTCGTCCCACAGGCACGCAGGACAGTTCGACATGTTTCACGAGAACCTCAATATTTTGTTAAAAAATCTATAAAGATTATATACAAATAAAAAAAATAAAAAACTAACATACTATGGGTGGTGCAAAGGGAAACTCATGGCAACCACAAATAGTGCCATGTGGCTCCCCAATGTCCAATGTGGTGGCATAATGGGAACCGCATGGTACCGGACGCATATCAGGTCACTTGTGCTGTTTAACCACGTCTACAAGGTCCCGCACAACCATTTGTTCAACGTCACCACCATCGGAGAAATGCATACTTAAAACTGCATGTCTGCATTATGGTGGCGTGCTATGGAGCCGGCCTAGCCTCCTACGGGCTTTTGCCATACACCCAACAGTGTAGCCCTTGGCCACACCCAGCTCACCATAACAGTTACGCAGGTGAACAAGTGGCCAGGTACATGCAGGTCAACCCTAGCCACTTCTAAGTATCCTCTTCTTCACCACTTCTCCCACAGGACACACTAGAGTCTTCGTCACTCCATCAGGTCCAGGCATATCCTACACAGTGTAAGAATTGCAACCAATCCCCTCAACCATAAAAGCAACATTTTATGCAATGATAACAAACCGCACACCAAAGTCAACATTGTAAAACCTACTTCACCCCACGGCACATATATGGCAGTGCAAGGTGGCCACCCATTCATCAAAGGGCCTACAGGTTTAGCATATGCAACACACCATACTGCAGTGTACATTGCAAGTTTCATGTGTTCATTATTATACTCCCCTTCTGCCATTGCTCTACCATCACTGACCGCTGGGCCTCACCACACACTGCACACCCTAGTACAACCCAGGTTTTACTTCTCATGTCATGTGTAATGCAAGCCTCATCTGCAAATGCGCCTGCCAACTTTCACCCTGGCCACATCTTTACATACATGGCTCAATCACATTGTGTTGCCTGCACAGAATGGTATGCGAGTGGCTGTGTACATTGTCCATATTGCAACTTTCTGATGCGGATGACCTCCTTTCATGGCGCAATGTGGTAAAACACTTCAAGCAAGGGTCTTATAAGAGCCAAACCATAGCAAACGCACTGTGGCTCCCTATTGTGCAACACGGGCAATGATGCGCACCATATGGCAATGTACGCATAGGAGTTCACTTCTGCTGTTCCACCAAGTGCATAAAGTCCTCTGCAACCATTGTGTGCTACTCATCAACTCCAAATGCATGCACAGTAACAAGATCGCTGCATTATATTGTGGAGGCTATGATGAAGGCCTAGGCTGTTGGGTGCATGGTCTACGGCCTTCGGCCATACACCCAACAGTCTAGGCCTAGGCCACACTCCCCACAACATAACAGAGCCTTGCAGGCGACCAGGTACACATGTGCCATGAATCACAAAGGCAACATACGTACCAGCACTTCCACCCAACCGCCACACCATGAAGCAGGGATTCATGGACAAGTGTTCCACTTACTGTAATGCTGCAACATATCGCTGTGTTTGGCACCGCTACCCACTTCCAATCACAAAGCTTTATACGCATGTCAACCAAACAAGACAAACTTAACAACATTGAGCCTGCTCTTAACACTCTAGTATGTGCATAGAACCAATGGTGCGTACTGCACTGCAACACTTACTAATCTATGCAATGGACACTACGCAAACACATAGAAGAAAAATTTGCACCCGGACCGCTTCGATATGTACACTTTTCCATTAATACACCCAGTGGACACACTGCACGACTGGTCACTGCACCATCTCCACCCATACACCGACAACTGTATGTTGTTTTACCAATCACCACACACATGCGACCAACATTGTGTGCACTGCAGCCAAACCGCACACAATAAGCAACAATGTGGCACCTACTTTCAACCAGTGGACATAATGGTCTGTGCTAGGGTTGCAACCATGCATACAAGGGGCTATTGACCAACCTCACACTGCACACCATAGTAGACGCTATGTTTAAATCCTCATGTCTCGTGGAATGCACCCCTTCTGCAAATGTGCCTGCCACCACTCATGACAGAAAGACATTGGCGCTGTAGCTCGCATGCTATAACGAAGGCTGCCTACAATTACCACACAGTAAAGTTGCCTGTTGAGGTATCCACACATTGGCGGAGCATGCACTGATAGCGCGGACAGATAACCATCTTCTTGTGTGTAATATATATATGGCAAAAAAGGAGGAAAAGGCGAAAACACACTCCCGCGGGCACAAAGGAACAAGTGCCAGGTTCAGTAAGGGGTCAGAAGAAACACCACAGACACAGCGAAAAATTTACTAATGTCTTTAATGTTAATACTAAATATTTAGAAAAAACCAAATGCATCGTGCAAAAAACAAATGCACGACACAGAGCAGCACATAGAAGACAGAACAGCAGGACGCCTAGGTAGAGAAGCCTGCAAACAACGTGTTTCGCGCTATACTGAGCGCTTGATCACGTAAGGGGGAGAGAGTTAGGCAATGATAAATACAATCACCAACATGGAGTCCCTTAACTATGTCAATGGCAACACTTCATACAGTACATGAGGGAACAAGGGTGGCCATGATGGAAAGGAGTGTGAATACATGTTAAAACAGGGAGATGAAAGCATAGTGCCTAAACAAAACCTCCGTTAATGGTCAGTCTTATAAAGTGGGGCTGACCAAGGTGTAAAACCTAATGTGAAACAATGGTTTCAATATAAGGTAAAACCCTGTACATAAGTGAGTATCTATATGAGGGCCATACTGGACATAAATGCACAGTGCATAAAATTATAGTATAATGACCACAAAACATAGATGATGTAATTGACCACACTCAAGATAAATGAACCAACATTGGGAAACACCCCATGTAGATGTACAAACAGCCTCATAAAAAAAGTCATTCCCAACATTTAAAGTAGGAAATACAGTACAATAGCAATAAAACCTGGTCAACCACAATAAGATGAAAATTGGGTTAAAAACAGTGGAACTGGACCTAAATATTATAATATGTGAGCATGGTAATACAGTCAGCCAAATAATTTGTGCAAGAAGCAAGAATAGCAGCTAGATCGTCAGATGTCAGTTGTACAGTGCAAATAGGCAAAAGGAGCAGCAAGGCAACAGTGTTCCTAACTAACCTCAAAATTAGAGGATGTTATAAAGTGCAAGTGCATCAACATGACTGTGCAAAGTTAGCAAAAAATAGCAGCTATTTGATCTAAGTGCAAGTGCAAAAGCAGTAATCGCAGACCATGATTTAAAGGTATATAAAGCCAAGGGCTAAAAGGCAACATGACAAATCCAGAGCCCACAGTCGGCTAGACCAGTAGAGTCAAAGCATTGAGGAACAAATAAACAATGTCAAAATATGAAGGGAAAAACGCAGATATATAAGAAAAGAAGCTGCAGGTAAGCCACCAAAATAAACAAGCCATACTTAAGAAAGCACTCCCCCCCCCCCCCCATATTGCAAAATAATCAGCTAAAACGGGCAGGTAAAAAAAGAAAAAAAAGGGGAGAACAATAATGATATGTATAAAGACAAATTTGAATCAAATACCTGCACAAAACCAACAAATGTGAGACAGGAATACCAAAATAAGAAAGCGTCCTACCAGGAAAACAAGAGGACCCAAATCAAAGGAAAACAAGGCAAAAATGCCAGGAAAAACAATAAGTAAATAAACTTGGGCACAGAATTAAGTACCCAAGAAAGTATACAACTCCTCGTCTACATTGTGACCCCTGGGGTATTTAGTGTCAAGATCCAAGATAAATCTGGTTTCAAGTTGTCTCAGCCTCAGAACGCGATCACCACCCTTCGGATGAGGGGGTACATGTACCACAGCAAAACATTTTAACATTTTCACATCATTGTTATGTTCACATTTGAAATGTTTAGCCATAGGATGTGTTGGACCAGAATTCTTAATGGCTCTCAGATGTTGCAGAATTCTGAGTTTCAGTTTGCAGGTAGTGCTACCAACATACCAACGCACACAGGGGCACAAAAGCACATAAACAACGAAAGTAGTGTCACAGTTAATTGAATGGCGTATCAGCAGCTGCGTTTGTGTGATTGGATGCAAAAAGGATTTCTTAGCAGTGGCATGGGCACATGCTTTACATTTCATGCACTTGGTGAATCCCGTATAAGAAGCTGGAAGCCATGAGTTGGAACGCTGGATCTTGCCCACAGGGGGTAAAAAACTGGACACAAGTTTGTCCCTTAAAGAGGGAACACGTTTATATGTCGGAGTTGGACGGTTGCCCAAGATGGGCTTCAAGTCATTATCAAGGGTAAGAACATGCCAATGTCTTGCCACAATTATTCGAATGTCATTGGACGAGGTATCAAATGTAATAATAAGTCTAGGATCATCATTGGACACAGTTTTGGGACCAGTATCATGAAGTAAGGCATCCCTGGACATGCCTCAGGCTCGGAGATATGCTGTTTCAATCGTTCTTTTTTGGTAACCTTGTTTCAAGAAATCCATAGCTGCCTGTGCGCAACAGTAATCAAAGCAGGCAATGTTGGAACAATTACGGCGATACAGGATAAATTCGCCAAGGGATGGATTTTTTGCAAGGTGTAGGATGACAACTGTTGGCATGGAGTGGTGAACCAGTATTGGTAGATTTCTTATATAATGCAGTGCTGATATCCGAGTCATCCATCATGACAGTCACATCCAGATAAACAATTTTAGAGCGACTATGGCATTCAGTAAAACTGAGTTTGACGTGATTATTGTTGATACTTTTAACAAATGATAACCAATCCCTTTCAGTGCCCTTCCAAATGATAAAAACATCGTCTATATACCGCCACCAAGAAATAATCTGTGTCGGAAAGCAAGATAGTAATAAGTCAGAAAGGAAAGTAGCCTCCCACCACCCCATTGTGAGATTAGCATAGGATGGTGCAAAGGTGCTACCCATCGCAGTCCCCCTTACTTGCCGATAGAAGTGTCCTTCAAAAAGAAAACCATTGTTGTGTAGACAGAATGAGAGCATGTCCAAAATCATAGAGCTGTGTCCGAGGTAGTTTAGGGAGCGAGTGTCCAAGAAATATTTGCATGCAGATATACCCATGGTATGACTAATAGATGTGTATAAAGAGACTACATCTAAAGTGGCCAAAAGTAAACCCTCCTCCCAGGGTGTATTAGAAACGTGTTGTAAAAAATCTTTAGTATCCCTCAGGTAGGAAGGTAACACTGACAAATTTGACCAGTGTTTCATCAATGAATTGGGCTAGATGTTCCAATAATGAGCCACAAAGAGTAACCAGGGGCCTGCCTGGGGGATTACGAAGGCATGTGTGCGTTTTAGGGAGGAAGTAAATGGTAGGTATAGTATAGCATGTAGGAGTAAGAAATTTAACCAGATCATCCTCCAGTAGACCTTCACTCATCCACCTGGTACACAAAGCAATCAAATCAGTCCTGATTTCATCAGAAGGATCCTTCAACAGTTTGGTATAACATTGGCGGTCAAGTAATTGTCGATTAGCCTCAATGACATTTAGTTCTGTCCTGGATTACAACATTGGAGCCCTTGTCGGCTGGTTTGATGACAATGTTGGATAGCAGCTGGAGTTCATTTATGGCTTGGCGTTGGGCAATGGTGAGATTCAGTTTGGTGGTACCTGCCTTATGACGAAGTTTTCTGAGATCATCAATACATAAATCATGGAAAGCCTCAATACAGCCGCCAACTGGAAATTGGGGATTAAATCTAGATTTACTTTTGAGCTTGGTCCGTATATCCCAGTTGGGATTGATGTCAAAGTAAGAAAAGTCAATGTTCAAGGGATCATATTTATCATCATCAAGGCATGCCAGATCCATGAGTGATGGAATGTCCGAAATTAAGAGATCGGTGCCACCAGTTCGAGGTGTTGGACGTTTTATGGTGGCATCTGTGTTGGCAAAGAATTTCTTTAGCTTGATTTTACGCATAAACTTGTCGAAGTCTATGCGTATTTGAGCATAATCGTAATTCACAGTGGGACAAAAATTAAAACCTAGTGATAGTAACGAGGTCTGGGATTTGGTGAGGACATGAGATGACAAGTTGATAATTTGGCAAATCTTCATATTGTCTATAGTTGATTTTTGGCTCCAGAGCGCGTTGATCTGCCCTGTTGCAGCGCCTTTTGACCGGTTCCTACGTCGGCCTCGGCGGATGACTTTTTTGCCTGTGACTTCTGACCTCTTCCTCGTCCTTTTGGCTTACCACGTCCTCTGCCTCTTTTTTGATTTTTCCCATCCTGACATAAAAGTCTCATTTCATCCAGGAAATTCATTTTAGGAATGGGCTCGTCCGTCTCAGATGCAGAGATATCTGACTCAGAGGTGGTTGCAGCTAGGTCACTAGATGGAACAGACATAGACTGTGTGGCATTGGTTTTACAGAGAGAGTCGAAGCGTTTCGCAAATGTGAAGACACGACCCATCTCATAGTCTGTTTTGTCTCATAAAAATGTCCTGTGTTTACGCTGTTTGATTTCATCTTCATATGAAATTAAAGCTTCATCAATTTTTTTTTGCGTAAAGATTTACCTTCCTCTGTTGTGGGGACTTGGTAAGATCGACCTCTACTTTACCCAATTCTGAGTGCTTGCTCACGATCCAATTTAGCATATTTTACCAACACTGTCAGAAACTTGCCAGAGCAGTTCTTGCTTGCTTCTCCCCATTCCTCGAGCATTAATGGATTTTGGTCCTCAAAGGACCACACAATAAAGTTGCCTGTTGAGGTATCCGCACATTGGCAGAGCATGCACTGATAGCGCGGGCAGATAACTATCATATATATATCTCTCACGTGAAGCTCTTCTCACTCCTGCACCCTTTCAATCCCTTTGTCCCACCACCAGATGCCATACATATGTTTTTCAGATCCTTTTGCTGCTGCATTGTCCTCCGATACAACATACCGCCGCCATGGAACACTTTTTACACATCCCGTCACCGCACACTGCTGTGCAATCAAAGTTTTGACCGTGCTGCAAATAGTGAAATGGGATGCCAGAGCTGAGCCAGATATGACTAATTTTAGTGCGCACACTGCTACATACACGAGGCCCAGCCATGCACACAATAACTTAGAGCCTTGCCACACACACTGCAACACTATCCTCCGATACACCATGGCAGTGTTTCCCAAAACCTTTGGCGCACAGCAGACTTCCCACCAGCCAACCACCGGCCGCGTCCACTGTTCCGACAGCACGGCGTACCGCAGGCCAATAAGACTTCAGACCGCGGAGCGAACAGGGAAATTGGTCTGCGGAGCGGACCAAGATATCACCAATTCTTGGGACGTACATTTCAGTCCTTTGCATCAAAAGTACTGGTCCAATTTCCACCAAACACACAAAAGCATGCTTTCTGGCCCAACCCCCTGCCGCAAATCCATCTAGCCTTTAGGCTTGCACAACGTTTTTCGCCATTCAGTCTATGAAAAAAAATATATAATTTGGGACTCCCCCGCACGTAACCTCACCAAAGTTGGCGAATAAATTCAGTGTGGCCCATATACTTATTTTTCAAAGTTTGGTGAGGATACGTCCAGGGGGAGAAACCTTATAAGCCGCTGAAAAAGGGTTCTTCCTATGAGTTTAGCAACTTAACCATAACTACACGGCCGCTACCGCGGGATGGATAGAATATATATATGCACACACACACCGCAAGGCATAAATTAGTTTCCAAAAATTGATTAGCAGTTTGCTAATTAAATGTTTTTTGATTAGCAAACAGACCCATTTGATTAGCAATTTTCTACTAATATTGTTAATGTCACGAGACGTTATTTGTACCGAAGACATGAAATGAGCAACTGTACAGCAGTTATGAGTACCGCTGAAATAAGACATTAGTGAGAGGAGTCAGGCCTTGACAATTCTTTAAATTTCAGCTAGACCTACAGGTCGGGTAAATTAGTTTACCTATTCAGCCTAAGAGAAATGCACTCGACCCATAAGAACGGAGGACAACACATTTAAAATGCGATTTCTGTCAAATGGTGCATGTGACAACAAACCCACTTTATGTTTGGCACACTGCTGCCCCCCAGAGGCCAGCCATGCACAGTGAAACTTTTATTTGATATTTACTGCAAACAAAGTAAATGTTAACTAAGTCTCAAACTTCCCTTGTAAAGGCTACTCGCCCTTTAAAAAATATACTCAGCTATGCGAGTGGGCGAAAAGACTTTGCAAACCATAGATGAGTCTGTAAAATGTAAAAGGTTGGCTGCATGAAAGGACATAAATAGCTATGATAAAATAGGCTCAAACAGTTTGGCCAGTTGTCTCCCACAGGTGGTAATATAGAATACAATCCTAAGCATAAAGCAAAGCGAGAGCTCTGGAGGCTAACTACAGTGTTTGGTATTGCAGTAGATCTGTAGATGTACAGACTGGATGGAACTACTGGTCACTACTACTTTGCATAAGCATCTAGTTCACTTTGTGTATTTATTATGTGAGAGGTAAGAAAGACTAAGCAGAGTGGATTGCATAGCAGGCAGAGAACTGGGCAAACTAGGTGGAATATTGTAGTTTGTGGTCATCTCACTTTTAGGGTACCTGGTATAAAGCAACAGGGTGATAATATAGAATGTCAGGGGGTATGGATTCGCTCATGGGTTGAGCACCAGTTGCAAGGTTGGTCATCAAAAGCATTTGATCATGTACATTTTCAAAAGTATTCACTTGTCAATATGCTGCATCTTTCCCAACAAAATGAAATATAGTTGACACTAAATTTAGATACACTAACCTAAACATTACTGTAAAGCATGGAGATGCAGCGTTTCACAGTATCAATACTGTAATGATGCATTATGTAAAAACTTACATTTGCACGACTCCCTTTTAATGAAATATACAGTTTGACACATACATCTTTTTGCCAAACAGGATATAAAAAGCTTAATAAAAGTATCATCCTGATTACAAATTGGATTACAATTATTTGAAAAAGAAATTCCTGCCCAGCACTCCCACACATGCATTTGGCACTCAAGAGTGGAGGAGACGATTACTGCTGCACTTTCTCTCCATTAGCACTTGAAGTGAACAGAGAAAAGAGGGTGAAGAGAGCACTGAGGCTAAGAGGAATGTAGGGCGAGCTGTGCCTTCATTGAAGAGGGCAACTTAAATAGCTAACTTTGCTACACAAGTGTCCATTTGATTAGCAAACCTACAGAATTGAATAGCAAATTGCTAAGCGACACTGCTTATTTTATGCCTTGTACCGTTACAGGAAGGACAGAATTTAAAAAGGAGTGTTTTCCATCATGTATAAAGATGGCAGCCTAGGGAAATAAATGGGAGTATAGCGGAATATGCATTCTCCAAGTTAGACTGGAATGTAAACCTCCCCCGCTCTCCCTACGGTGCAGGGCCAAGGCCCATTGGGCCTTGAAAGGTCGCTGACAAAGGTTTGTCGAGACTGAGTGGCTGTTGTAGACGGATGGTCTTGTCATTGAAGCCATTGCCAGAGATCTTGCGGTATACAGTTGTCGAAAGGACATGATGAAAAACTATGTTTAAACTTTTTCTAAGTAATGGCATCAACCAAGAAGGAACTCCGCAATATGCGTCAGACTACGATGGCGGAAAAAAACTATCCGAGGGACCTCGACATGTGATGGACCATGGGTACAGTGGACGTCACACTAGGGATAGTATTACTGGCACGCCATGTCGACGTCCCATTTTGAGTTTCGAAAATAAAAAATGTAATACTCGCAGCTACCACTAGATGTTGACCTATGCATAGCATGTGAATTTAAGCAGATACAAGCATCAGAAATACGATTACATCCCATTATGATCTCCCCTACTCCACCCTTTGTCTCCACACCAATCCTACTCCCTCCTCAACATACTACTTCTTTTCTCCTCTCCAATCCCACTCTACTATTCCACCCACACCTTCTCTTATAGTCACTCTTCTTACACGTCCCCAGTCACCTCCTGATTCACTCCATACCCTCCCTCTATTTGTGCCACTCACACCTTGCATGCCCACTCAAACCAAGTATAACTTTCTCCTGCTAACCAATAGATCACCTAAGATCGGCCTATGAATAGCATGTAATCTAAGCAGATCTGCAAGCCTCAGAAAAAAAATATGGTTGCTTAGCTTAACGTAACTAGCAAATTTCTGGGGTTTTTCGGTTTTACTTGTAACCATAATATGGATAGGTTGTTATTAGTGCAAAGTAACTATAATGTCCCTTTGAAATAGTTTTTGCATTGAATTTGGTAGGTTTTTCTTAGGGCAACTTAACCAGAAAGTCCCTTTAACGTTTTTTTTGTCCGTGAATTGCATAGGTTTTTAGTGGGGCACTTTAACCATAACGTTCCTTCAGCACAGTTTTTTCAGTAAATGTGATAGGTGTTTAGTAGCATAACTTAACCATAACATCTCTTTAACAATGTTTTTTCACTAAATTTGATCGGTTTTTAGGAACACAACTTTACCATAGCAGGCTTCAACAATGTTTTTTTCACAGAATTCTTGGCTGCCCTCATGACGAACTTGTTGGAAGCCCTAATTGCCTGGTGCATTTATCCATTTGTGCTACCTTTCCCAATAGTGTCCGTATATCTTATAGAAATTAAAAAGGTGTACATGTTAAGTGTTGGTGACTGTATGAGTGTTTTTTCTTTTTGTTTTAACATTGCATGGTGAGTGCGTGGCGCACAGTACTGTCCGAGATGGCTGCAGGTAAGCAATATGGACGTTTTCTAGGCAGACTGCACCTGGCCGGCGTATGTGCAATCACAATGCAGATATCCATAGCACTCCAGTACTAGCCGCATGGCCGCATCTTCTCATGCACTTTTAATTAGTTGTAGGAGCGGACATCTGTCCGTTCCACAGCTATGCGCATGCGTAGGGCATCCTCTGTGTGCTGGTAACATCGCCCCGGTCGACAACCCTACGGATTCATATGGTAGGCTACTGCATTTCAAGCAGTCGTACCGCCTACGTATTTTGCTGTGAAAAACTACCAATTTGTGGCTGCAGCCGGCCTGGCTCCCAGTGGAAACAAGGAACACCATCCTCCAGTGTACGGTGGGCGTGTTAAATGTCCCATTAATTTTATTGATGAGCTGCTCACCTTTCCATGGCCTGTGAAACAGACTCACCGTCTCTCACGGAGCACCGTGACTGAAAGTGTTGAAGGCCTATGCTCTTGGGTGCATGGCCTACGGCCGTTGGCCATGCACCCAACAGTCTAGGCCTTGACCACACCCACCACAACAGAGCCATGCAGGCGAACATATAGCTAGGTACCAGAATTCACAAAGACAACCTACGCACTGCCACCTCTACCAAACCGCCGCACCATACTACAGCGATGCATTCAAACATGTTCCAGTTACCATAATCCACAAACATACCACAGTGTTTGGCACCCGTACCCACTTTCATTCACGAAATACTGCCAACCAAACCACAAAATCTTCACAACATTGGTCCTGCTCCCAACACCCTAGGAAGTGCATAGAACCAATACTGCATAGTGCAGTACAACACTTAGTAATCTGTGCAATGCAGACTACCCAAGCACATATAAGAACCAGTTCAACAGTACCCTATTCCATATGGACACTATTCCAACACTGCACCCAGTAGACAGACTACAGTACTGATCACTGCAGCATCTCCACCCATGCACGGACAACTGTAGGATGCTAAAACAATCAACACACAAATGGAACCAACAATGTATGCAATGCAGCAAAACCACACACAAAGTAAGAATGTCAAACCTACTTGCAACCACTGGACATACTTTTCCATGCAAGGGCTCCAGCCATGCATTGAAGGGGCTACGGACTTACCACACACAACACACCATAGTATACACGCTATGTTTAAATGTTCATGTCATGTGGAATGCACTCCCCTTCTGCAATTCAGCCTGCCACCACTCATCACACAAAGAGGTCGCCACTGGAGCAGTCATGCCATAACAAAGGCTACCTACAATCACCACACAAGGTTGTTGCCTGTTGAGGTACCCGCTAATTGGCGTAGTACGCACGGATAACACTGGCACACCACCGTCTTCTTCTAATGAGATATCTGATTAACCACTTCTCACTCTCCCACCTTTTCCATCCCTTCTTCCCACCACCAGATGCCGTAAAGTATGTTTTCCAGGCCCTTTCGCTGCCGCACTGTGCTCGGATACAACATGCCGGCGTTATCCAAAACTTATGACGCACATCACGTCCCGGCAGTGCAATCAGACTTTTTATCGCGGAGGCAACAGGAAAATGGGACGTCGGAGCAACACCAGATATCACTAATGTCAGTGGGCACACCGTTAGGTACAAGAGCCCCAGCCATGTACACAATGACTTAGGAGCTTGGCACACACAACACTATCCTCCGATACACCATGGCAGCATTTCCCAAAACCTTTGACGCACAACACGCTTCCTCAAAGTGTACTGCAAACCAATGAGACTTTTGCCCGCGGAGCGAACAGGGAAATGGGTCAGCGGAACAAATGTTTTGGTCAGATTTCCACCAAACACACAAAAGCCTGCTTTCGAAACCAAGCCCCGACTCCTGACGCAAATTTGGTTAAAATCTGTCCAGCCTTTTGGGCTGTAACCGTGCGCAAAGTTTTTGATCATTCAGTCGATGGAAAAAATTATACTTTTGGGACCCCCCTATAACTCCCCCCCCCCTCCTTGAAACCTCATCAAACTTGCCGAACAAATTCAGAGCAGGCCATATACGTTTTTTTGAAAGGTGTGGTGAGGATTCCTCCAGGGAGAGGAAAGTTATAAGCCGGCCAAAAAGTGGTCTTCCTATGAGTTTAGCAACTTAACCATAACTACACGCCTGCTACCGCGGGCTGTGTAATATATACACACAAGGGCGTAGAAGGAAAAGACCAAGCGAGGCCAGAGTGTCTGGAAGGCACCATCCTTACATTTTACTGCATTGGGGACCTCCCAGAATGTTCCCAGAGGGAGTCCGAGAGAAGGTGTTTGTCTTTAGGCCATCATAACCAGACAAAATGTTTCCTGGATAATAAGGGTTCCCGATCTCTAAATCCCATCCTGGGGGTGAAGGATGCCTGGGATACGGAGGGAACAGCCAGCACTAGAGGAGAGAGACAGGGATAGCTCTTTGTGAACCCCTTTACAATTCTATAAATAAAAACCCTTGACCAAGGGCTACAAGTTGGTGTGTCCTTGATGCCCTCTGTGAGAGCATGTGTACTCCTGTAAAAGTAACTGTTGGTATAATAAGGCTGTTGAACATTGGTGGTCACTTAATATTTAAATCTGTTGTATGGTTTTGATTACGTGGTGTCCTTTATATGAAAGGACGGGCCTGCCCATGCCTTTTGCCATGGCAGCTGTACGGACCAGCAGAGAATGCCCACTTGCCTTTTGCCCACTTACCGCGCCATGTAGAATTGGGCCACGGCTGTAATATTGTAGGTTTTAGGGGGGAAAATGACCTTGATGAAAGTTACAAATGAAATGTGAAAACAAAATAAAAAGTTAAAATATTTAAAAAAGAAAAAAAAATGTAATTATAAAAACACTTGATATAAACAAATTAAAAATGAAAAATATTTAAAAAGGAGGCCAACTCTCAAGGAATCACCCATCACTTTTGACCTAGGATATTGTTATCCCTCATATGTAAATAAATATAACATTTATATATGTATATCTGTATGTTTTAGCAACAACCAACTGTATTTTGTTGTAATGTGCATCTGAGGTGAGGAACGCGTCTGCATTCCAGCTTCTCCTGCCATGCGCATGACCAACGTTCACTATGGAGTATCTCCAGGTGACACATTACGTCACCACAGTTACTCCAGCCACCGCAGCGCTCACATCTACTGCGCCCCTCCATCGGGTGACACAATCAGGGGCCCGCCATTTGGAGAGCACAAGGACAACACCCGTGGACTCAGGCACCTCTAGCTGCTCTCCGGGCTTCACACGGATGCGGTCCCCAACTGCCCGCTAGCTGAACCACCCGGCTTCCAGCCAGCAAGAAGGGACAGTCTCACCTCCTTACGTCGCGGCGCTCCACATACTGCTCCGAGAGGCGCTTAACCCCAACACAGCTCACACGCCAAGAGCTGCCTCCTCTCTGAAAGCTCCTCTACCAGCACCTAATTGACTCCGAACACCAATCGGAGCCTGTAACTGACGGCGCCAGGTGCGCTGGGACTTCAGTGATGGAGCATGAACGATCCTCCTTAGGGCCCCGCACACCGACCTGTGTGCTGACCAACCTCCTGTATTCAGCACCACCCGGCCCGCTGAAGAAGCCTGCGCAGTCCAGATAAAACAACTCTGGACCTCAGCCTGCTGTAAGCTTGATACTGATACATGAATCACTGGAGGGCAATGTTTCCTGGTTCAGGACTGTCCCCTCCTCAACATGATCCCATCCTTGTCACCAGTGTAATATCTTGGTACCTGAAGGAACTCCCGGATCAGCAGGTAAGATATAAGTAGGTTTATTGTAAGATAGTTGCCAGGAACAACATTGCCATGTCCCCTCAAGCCAGCATAACGACAACTGTAAAACATAGAACCCAGCTTCAGAGCATAACATTCCAACACTCCACACACTCCGACATCACAACATTCCATGTAACAGTGATGTCACCACCTCACCTCAGATGCACATTACAACATATTTCAAACATGTTTTCGCTTGACTACATGCATCATTCAAAGTTGTTCATTTACTTTCATGTCTTTCCTCCTGCCCTGGCAGGTGTATTGTGATTTAATGGAATTCTACACATGCATATATGCCAGCACTCTGAAGTTCGAGCAGTTTCAGCCTAAGCAGTGGAGAGGGAACCACTTAATAAATGCAGTTAGAGCACAGAGGTTTGGACTTAACTTATTCCTGTATGCTTCACAGATATCCCTGCATACTACGAAGGAATTATGTTAGCCTGTCACCATTATCTTCACTAAATGTTCAAGAACGTTCTTGCTAAGCATTTACTTGAAAGCAGACTACTATTGTGTGGCTAAACAATCCAAGGTATACTACTGACCCACAATGCTAGTTAGGAGGTCTAATAATGTATTTATTTTGACATTTATATAGCGCACCTAACCCCGAGGAACCTAGGTGCTTTTGCTTAAGCAGTCGGTTACGTTGGTTTCTTGATCATGTATAAGCATTGCTTACGTAGGTTACATAGTATGGTTACATTCATAGCATAATGCATCATATTAACTTACAGTTTCAGTTCTCAGAGGGAAGGTGGGAGTGTCAATGTGTTAGTGTGTAAGTACTTATCAGGGGTCTTGGCTAAAGAGCCAGGTTTTGAGACGTTTGCAGAAAGACCAGAGGAAGGGGTCCGAACTCGATGCTAGGGGCATGGCGTTCAATCGTTTGGCTGTAATCACCGGTAAACTGCATCCTCCTATTTCTTGCCTTTTGAATCTCCGGATGGTCAGGTGGCGGGGGTAGGCAGAGCAGGTCGGTCTGGTGGATTGGGCTTTGGAAGTTTTACAAGGTAGAGTAGTGCGCTGTTCAATAGGCATTTGTGGGTTAGGAATAAGGTTTTGAATTTGATTCGATCCCGCACCAGCAACCAATGGATGTTTCATCTGACTGAAGAGATGTGCTCCTTTTTAGGAATATTGAGGGCAGCTCTGATTGCAATATTCTGTACTAACTGAAGTTTTTGGAGGTGGAGCTTGCAGAGAGGGAGTTATAATAATCAATCAATCCTTGAACGGATGTGTGCTCTGGCGAGAGAGTTACAGTTACTGGTGGTTAAGAAGGGTCTACAGGAGGTGACCAGTTTGGCGGTGTAGGCTGTTGCTGAGGTAATGACTGTTTTTACCACTTTATCTACCGTGATGCTGTTGCCATCAATATTAAAGGATTTGTAGGATTAAGGTAGAATATTTAGCCTTGGTTGACTGCCAACAATGAATAGCTCTGTTTTTTTCATCATTAAGGCAAAGTGCATGTTGCGCCATCCAGGCTTGAATGGTGAAGTAGATAGCGTTCAGTGACTTGGAGTCTGTGTTGTGATTTACAGTGATCGTTATTCGAATTTGGGCGTCATCCGCATAAATGGTATACGTGACTCCCAATTTGTCTAAGAGGTCGAAGAGAGGTTTAACACATTGTACAGTGTTGCTGTTACACAAGAGCCTTGTGGAACTCCACAGATGAGAGGCAGGGGGGGCTGCCGCAGTGGAGAAGACTCATGGTGCGATTCGAGATGAAGGATTCAATCTAATTGATGGCATTAGTCGAAAAGTGGGCAGCCAGAGCGAGGTGTCGACAGAGGATGTTATGGTTTACTAAGTCAAATGCCGCTCAGAGATCCAGTAGGAGGAGGATGGCCAGGTCACCCTTGGCTCTAATTTGGTCCATTTGGATTTTGAGGTCCATAAGGGTCGCTGCTGTTCCATGACCAGGGCAAAATCCTGACTGACTGAGACCAAGAAGGTTGTGGGTTTCCAGGTAGTTTGGGATTTGAACATATGCTACTCGGTCGATTATTTTCAATAGAAAAGGTACCGTTGTGATGGGTTGTAATTAGTGGGGACGTTAGGGTCCAGTTTAAGTTTCTTAAACAGTCAGAGTACCCAGGCTTCTTTCAAGTTTTCAGGGACTTTGCTGGAGGAGAAGGAGTTGTTGATCAGGATTGTGATGAACAGGGCCAGTTTGTCAGCACAGTCTTTGATGAGGGTGGCAGGGCAAATATCTCCTTAGCATTTTGAGGGCTTCAATCCCTTGATACTTTTTGTGGTTTTGGCCGTGGTGACAGGTGTGAATTCGAACCTTGGGTAGGGGGTTGGTGGCATGGGATGCATGTCTTGGGGGCTGGACAGCGGCAGCAAGGTTTAGTTTTTTCACTTTGTTTTTGTTTTGAAATAGGGTAATTTTGTCAATTAGGGCATTTTGGATGTTCTCGCACCAAGGTAGGTCTCTGGTGCAGTGTTCTGGGGATGGGGCTGGCAATTCCAGTTCCCGTAAAATGGTGAAGAGCTCTCTTGCGCCTGAGTTAGCATTCTCAATTTTCGTGTTGTAAGAGTTGCCCTTTGCTAGAATGGTGGCTTCCTTGTATTCTGTGGCTAGCCTATTGAAGTGCAGTTTGTTTACGTGGGTGGGAGCTTTTTTCCAAGCGCTCTCGCATTTTCTTTTTTTGGTACGTAGGTCTTTGAGGTTGGTGGTGTACCAAGAGTTGGTGTGGGTTGTACGTTTGGCTTTGCGGTTGCCCAAGGGGGCAACTTTGTGGATGGCGAAGTGGAGGGTTTGTTTGTAGAGTGACACCAGGGATGTGGGGTCGGTGGTGTGGTTGATATGGGAGGTTAGTGGTAGTTGCACGGGAAGCATATTGTCTGAGGTGATATTACGATGATTGCGTGTGAGTTGGGGGTGGCAGGTGGAGTGATGGGCTGGGATCAGGTGCTGATGGAGAATAGTATGACATTGTGGTCTGACCATGGGCATTGGTTGTTGGTCAATATGTTGGTAAGGCAATTGAGGTCAGCAAGCCAGTTCAGCATGCATCCTTTATCATGCATGTGGTTGGAAATGCGATGGGTGAAGCCTTGTGCTTTGATTATGTTGGCAAGGGCTTGGTTGTCGGTAGGGTCAGTGAGGCCTAAATTGACATCACCCAAGATGATAATTTTTGACAGGTGCTTGGTGTTGGTTACCAGGAGTGAGGCTAGGTCTTCCCCGAATGAAGATGTAGGGCCTGGGGGTCTCTCACAGAGAGAGGGAGGATGTGGCTGAAAGGGATATCTTGAAGGAGATCAGTTCTCCTGATGGGAAGGCTTGATTAAATGTTTATCTCAGTCCAAGGTTATTTTTGGCGATGCCTGTTACTCTGCCTCCTTTGGAGGTCGATCCATCTTTCCTAAAGATGGAATACCCATCAATTATGGCCATCGAGAGGGCAAAGCCAGAAGTTGGGTGCAGCCAGGTTTTAGTAATAGCGTTCAGGTCTAGGTCGTTGGTGGTGATAACGTCAGCAATGTCCACTGCGTGTGCAGGGAGGGATCTGGCATTAATGAGAGCTCCCTTGATACGAGTTGAGGTATCTCTTTTCCTGTTGTCCACAGTGGAAGATTTACAGGAGTTAGGTTTTTGTGGTTTTCTCTTTTTCAACTTTTGGTTTAGCGGCTGCAAAGGAGTTGAGTTTTATAGCTTCACGTGGGTTAAAAGGCATAGGGTCACCTAGAGATGGCACACATCTTTGCAACAGGCATATGCCAGAGTCGGCTTTGAAAAAAAATATGTATTTTTACTGGTATTAATGCAATCCTGTTGGCTTGCACTAAAATTTAAAACAATCATTGGCATTAACAAGAGTTTTGGCATTTGTGTAGGCAGGGAAAAGACATTTGCCTGGCTCTGCCATAGTGGTATTAATTGGCCATAGTTTGTAGCAGCTACAAAATGGTGAGACACCCAAGAACTGACCAAGTTGAAAGCAGTGGAAGAGACACCTGGGTCCCTTGGAAACAGAAGAATGGGTGGGGGCATGGATGTTCCCTCGAGAAATAGGCATTGATACTAAACTCTGATTGACACAACTTAAAATCTTGCACCAATCATACTACTCCAGAACGATGATGGCCCAATGGGTAGCAGTGGCCAATGGAACCTGTCTTCAGTGCAAAAGGGCAGAGGGCACCTTCTTCCACATGATCTGGGACTGTAACGTACTGTAGACCTTTTGGGGGAAATGCACTGACAGGCTGACCAGGCTGCTGGGATCTCCAGTTCCAACTGAGCCGAAACTGATTATACTCAGCATTTGGGGAGGGAGGTAGACCTGGGCATAGGGAGGAGGCAGACGGCTGCAACATGGGGCTCAGCCAACAAGTGGAGTATAGACCGGTGGTCAAATGAACTGGACAAATGTGCTTCCCTTGAAAGGTGAATCTATACAGCCAGAGGCTGCCCGGCGAAATTTCAGAAAGTATGGGGGAAATGGGTGGACCTCTGACAGCCCTGAAAAGGAAGCCCAGGCATCATATGAACTCGCTATCAGTGCCACTGACGCACTCCCGAGGGAGCAGGCCTGGGTCACCTCGGGGGCCCCCGCGAGGGCAAACAGGTTACGGGTTAATGTCCAGTATTGTACTATATGTGACCTTGCTGATTGTTCATTTCGTTTGTAGTATTTAGAATGTTTTGTGCGCATAAAAAAAAAACAGTTATAAAAAAAATAAATGGTGAGAGCACCTGGGCATATAATAGCAGTGCATGGCAAATTCCCAATACATCTTCACAAGCCAAAGCTTCTGGCTTGGCCAATGTTTGTTGTTAACAAGACTTCAGTGAAGGACATGCATAATGCTTATACATCGAGTGGTTGAAGGCAGCCCTAGTTAATACAATGTTTGTTACATCAGTAGCACATATACAGCTTCAATTAAGTCATTATCTCTCAGAAGACTGCTTTGAAAACACTGGCAGGCATTTCGAGCATAAAGTTTGAAGGCAAGACTTGAAAAAGCTAGCTCAAAGATCGCAGGAGGATGTATTTTCGGTGGTAAGGGCAAGTGGGTGGGAATATCCACAGGGATTAGCATTGGCCATGGGCAGTCAATAGGTGGTTAAATAACCAAACAACAACTACAAGCTTTGCGTCGCTGCTCATATGCAATTTATCCTTAGCTGTACTCTAATGTAATAGTGTTGGCTTACAGCAGCGCTTTAGCGCCATCTAATAGCCAAAACTAAACAAGGAGGGAGAAGACTAATGTATTCCCCTCTATTGTTTCTGTGTACCTTATGCTTCCTTTATGGAGGGGTGAGGTGTAAAATCCCCTTCCCTGCTGGACTTCCACCCTTTTTTTTCTATTCAATCTTTTTATTGCATTTAAGTCAAATCAGAACATCACAAAGATTGGGCAAGCATGCCCGAAGGTACATTTGAATGCGTTTGTAGCATCCTCGGAACAACCGCGTATTCTGCGGCTCCGAAATCACCTGAAATGGCTGCCCGGGTTGCCATGATGACGGCAACCAAGAGGGCCGTGGAAAATGACTGCCGCAGGCCCGCATGCCGATTTGTTGCCCCGACCTGCCTGCCACTCCCCTCCTGCTTTAAATTGGAGGTGGAGAGGGCCGTGAGGCGAAGCGGACAGGAGAAGGCCGTGGGAAAAGGCCACTGTTGCTCTTTTGCAGCTCTTTTCTTCGCATCCCGTCGCACGCCCACCTGCTTCCCAAGAGCCGCAAGTTAAGGAGACCGCTGCACCCCCCTCTATCCATTGTACTAGTCGCTAAGCTATTACAGCTCTACTCCTGTATCCCTACATCCCCTCTTGCTCCCACCACCCACCCACTTATCTCAGAAATGTGCGCCTGCAGGCGAGGCTCCTACACACAGCAAACGCCTACAACGCAAATGGGTCTACACCAATGTTCCCTCTAAATATTTTTATCTATGTGCGGAACTGATTTGCTGTTGTGCGCACATTATTTTCCATGTGCGCAACTGACTAATGAGGTAAGCCACTTTGTGAGCATGCGTATTTAGTTAACTACTTTTGCAGAAGAGAGTTGGAAACGAATTTCCTCTTCCCAGTCACTGCAATTCTTGACAAATCTTACAACACTTTTTCCAAACACATAGGCTAAAATAAAATATGTCATATGTGATTAAACAGAAAACTCATCAACCAGTCCAAGACTTCCACATCTGCCATAGTTCCTTGCAAATGTTTTATGCCACTGGAAAATCACTAATATGTACTACAAAACACAAATATCGCTTATCATAAACTGATGTAGCGGTCAAGAAATTCTGACAGAATACATGTGCCAGTGAATTAATGGCAATTAAAAGCAATGTGTCAAAAACATACTGATAGGAGTTCAAGTGCCACTTTAATGATTAAGTAATTCAAGGACCAGGATTACATTATTCTAATAATGTGTATAAGGATGATTATTGCATCAGAATAACTGCACCTCAGAATATGATTTAAACAATCCCGTGCCTCTGCTTACTATCCACATTCCGTGTCCTGTGGGTAGTGTTAAAACCAGCCTTACAGCTAAAAGACATATAGACCATCCATTTTTACTCCCTGAAAAAATGAAAATGTGCCCAACAAAAACGAGAAACAATTAAAATGTTGTTGCTTCAACCCACAAAGCTCCAATGATCTTTTTTCAAATTGGTGACCAGTAGAGCAGTGACATAGGAAGGAACTCTAATAATATTAACACCTGATCTCAACAGGAATTTTATGGGGAAGAACATCTTTTAATAAGCAGAAAATATACCTACTAGCAAAGCTAATGTCTTTTTTACTCCCTGAAAAATCCTTTGATTCCAAGTAGGGAGCAAAATCTGATTGGAGCCCTGCTTATAACCCTGACATAGGAAGTTAAATGACAGGGCACATTATAGTTTTGCCCACCCTTCCACACCACAGCCTGGATAAAAGTAAATAAGTGCCTTACTGAGGTTTATTATGGAGCCCTGCTGAAGAAAGTCACATATATATGCCTTTTAAGTTAATAGCATCAATTTATCAGAGATACAACTGATTGAGTGCCTTCTTCAATAACTATGGATCCCTCTTCTGTAATTCTTTATCAGTTAAATAAGATGGAGGGGGATGCTAGAGACGATACATACAGAGCAAATGGTTATATTGAAAAGCCCTCAGCAGTTGAGCATAGAAAAAAAAAGGAGCTGTTTAAACCGGTACTAGAATTTCCTATCCTTTAGCAAACAAGCAACACATTTCCTTCAGTGTACTGCCGAAACGTCTGATTTTGTTTTTGAAATGTGCTGCTTTGTTCATCAGCCGCAGTATTTAATGTCTCAACATATGTGCATTTTAAGAATGTCATGACTCTGCATGTACGCAATTCTTTTACAGCGCATACAAGCTTCTTTGCAACATACTCCACCCTTATATCATTGTGTAGGATTAGACAGTGCTCAGTGAAAGCTTTTTTGTATAGCAGCGAGTTTCCATAAAATGTGTGAAGGCCTATGCCCAAAGGAACTCTGTACACTTGGAAACGAGGCAGACTGTGTGAAAAGCATTATCTTGTCTGACTATCTGGTGCCCTGATATTATGGACGAGAAATCCCAGGCATAGTCCATACCCATTATCCTTTGTAGGCAAAGTAAATTATATTGCACTGTTGCTCTCCACGTATAAGGTAATGTTAGTAATTCAACAGTAGGAGACACAAAGCATCACATTTGTCTTCTCAAAATCCTTACAGGGCAAATTAATCTTTGAGTTTCATAATGTGTTAACTTGCAAGGGAGCCACTTCAAAACAATGAGTAACAGAGCCATGGGAATGTTATTCATATTATTCATATTACAAACATACATAAAACAAGTGGATGTAGGTACACATCTGCTAATCTTTCGCAGAGCCAAGAGAGGAAGAGTCACGGTTGTCAGGTACCATCTTAATGTGTTCTGGGGCAGCAGTTAAAGTCATAAGGTAAAAGTGTGGTAGTAACAAGCTTAGGAGTCATGCGTGGGGAGGAAACATTTTTCTGTTTGTGTGCAGGCATATCTTGGTTAGATTCTTCTGTTCATGGAGCCAGTTTTCATATTGGTTTTTAACCTCTTGTGTGTATTTTGCTGCTAGGGTTTTTGGGTGTTCACGGTCACTCTTGCATAGTAGCGTAATGCAAATGAGCAGAATATCAAGACTAGTTGCTTATTTTAAGAGAAAGAAAATTTGAAGTAATTTCTGTGACTTGTGCCTTATAAAAAAAAAATGAATAGGTGAGAATTGTCTGTGTGCGCTGCTAAAAATCTTCTGAGCGGCACCCAGAAGGAAGTTGGGCAAGCGCACATGCGCACAGCTTAGAGGGAACACTGGTCTACACCCGCTAAACCCACTTTAAAGTCTGCCAAACCCAGATTGATACCGGCGGTCTGCTCACAAGCTCCCCACTGCTCTCACCCTGAAGCCACCTCCAACTCCAGCTCACCCATAAGACCAATCCACAAACTGTTACCAAGTACGTCCACAGCCACACGGAACAAGCTCTGAACACCCATCTACTCCAACTCCCATGCTTGTGACAATTGTGCCTGCGAAGGCCATGCCATATGCCAAACTGAACTTTGCCTCCACCTCTACACCAAAGTTATTGACTGCTGTTGCCGAAGTTCAGAGTACTAAGATCCCACACCCACCTATAGCTAGTTTGGCTCATAATACGGAACTTCATACCACCATAAAGAATGCTAATTATGTCAATTCAAATGATGTTGCTACAAATATTTTGCTGCCACATTTAACAACCACCTTCTCGGTGTATAGTCAATTGCACAATACGGTAAATACTGCCAGTACGATTGCAAATGACATGCCTTCTGCCACTGCTGCAAATAGCATGTTGCAACTCTCAACTATCCCCTGCAATGCTTGCAGTCAAGTGCCTAATACTGTAATAGATACCTACATACTGCTAAAAATCGCATCCACAATGCAGTTGATGCTAATACCATTCATCCCTCCTCAAGAAACTACCCTGCTACCAGCATACCCACGCCAGCTTCCACAACCAACCCCCCCCCTCACCAGGAGCCTCGCCTCAGCTGTGCACTGGTTAATGCCCGCTCCATCAATGTTCACGTGCTAGATATTCACAACCTCATCACTGCTCATAACCTGGACCTCCTCATGGTAACGGAGACACAGCTACATGACGTCTCAGGGCCTGTGCTATCCCTTGCCCTTCCCCCAGGCTATACCATCAATAGACAGGGCCACCCATCCAAAGGAGGCAGCGTAGCTCTTATAGCTAGGGACTCCCTCTCCATCAGGAAGGTTGACAAAGACGAACAACAACAGCTGAAACTTAACCTCTCACATCACTGCACTATTGCCTTACATCTTGTCTACCGTCCACATGGACCCATAGGTGACTTCCAGGGAGCCCTCACCCACCTCCTCTCAGACAACTTGAAAGAAGAAAATCTACTAAGGTCATCTTATTAGGTGACCTCAACCTAGGCCTAACTAACGCTCACCTTGTATCCACAGGACGCCACCCGACTCGGCTGGATCGCTTCTGAGTTGGATTCACCTCCCGCGGGGACTTGCGCTGCCGTGGGTCTATTCTAGAAGACAGGAGTTCAGTTTTAGCCACAATCACCTTCTCTCGGGCCCGCCTCCCAAGTGCCACCCTACCAATCCCCTTACAACCTTCCTCATCTTGTATTTCGAGAAGGTGCGCTCTCCATCCTGCTGTTCTGTGCAGGGGCGCGTCGTGGCTGGGCACCTGTCACACCGCGGCCGTGGAAACTCTGGGCAAGATGGAGGCGATATTGAGCCTCTCTACCGGTCCGTTTGACGCTCTAGTCGTCTTGGACCGGCAGGTATAAGAGGAGGCCACGCCCCCTGCAACTCGCGTTGCAACTCGCATTCGTCGGTCTATTGACTTTCGCTTTTGCTGCAGTGCCTCACTTACGAGTTTTTCCCTTGAATTTTGCCTGTGCCTTCCCTGGTTATCCCCTCTCGTTCAGACCCCTTTTTCTCCTGTCCAGCCTCTTTCACGAGTTTCTCTTACCTTCGGTCTGCCTTTCCGCGGCTGTTTGTTTCCCGACTTAGGCTCACTTTTCGAGTGCGCCTTCCGATTTCTGTTCCCTTTATTTCTACCTCGGGGTCTAGTGGGCTCTGTTTACCATCCGCTGTGTTTCTCGGGTCAGTCACATTCTTTTCTGTGTTACACCCACCTTCTATTCTCTCTTGCTCGCTCTCTCTCTCGCTCTCTCTCTCTCTCTCTCTCTCTCTCTCTCTCTCTCGCTCTCTCTTTCTCTCTCGCTCTCTCTTTCTCCCTGGATTTCTCGGGTACTCTCACCTGCTTGTTATCTTCATCTCTTCTTGTTTTCTCCAGATTCCTATTGCGACTATCCTTACCTCTTTAGCCTCCGGTATCCTTTTCCATTTGCCTCCTGTTTGGAATAGTTCCTTGCTTCCAGCGAGCTGCCGAACCCTATTCTCGCACAGAGCATCGCTTGGAGCGAACCCTTATCCAGGAAGATCAGGCCTTCGTTTAACGTGCTGTTTCACCCGATACGGGACTACACCAGCCTCTCCAGTCTTCCCATCGGATCGACCAATCCCATCGACTAACACACAGGGTTTTTTCTGCCATCAGGCTTTTTCCCTGTTTGAGGAACGGACTCCCCTGGGTTCACCTGACTGCCAGATCCATAGGCGGGCAAGGTGGCCTCGGGGGGAGAACGTCCCTATCTCTTCGAACGCAAGAAGGGAAGAAGGACTATCAAGTCAAGTGACGAAAGAGAGAGTCCCCAGACGGAAAGAAGAAGGAGACCGAGGCCACCGAACCCCACTGAAGACCCAGGTGAGGAGTCTCAGGGGGAAGGAACTTCATCATATTGTGACAGCACCTTACGACCAAGTTACTTCACTGGCGTGGGCCCGGGAGTCCAGTCCTGCTGCGACTCCGCTTTTGAGGTAAGTCTTTAGTTCTTAAAGAGTATGTGTCCATATTAGTAGTTGCCCTGGTAACATTCTCCTTCTCTCGTAGATGCAGAAGGGATAATGAAGACGTCGAGCTGATGGAGAGGGTGGTGCTCGAGAAGGTAAGGAATGCGCAAAGCGCTGCGCTATGAGCGTCTTTTTGAATCGGGCTAACCTGCACTATTCTTCCTTGCAGGTCGCTGAGAAGTTCCTGGAAGAAATGCGGCCAGATGGAAACGGCATGTAGCGTGGAAAATGTCCAGACCGTTGTCGAATTCCAGGAGAGCCTTGGTAAGTAAGCGGGCGTCTGAAAGGCGACGGAATCGGAAGATGAACGCTTACTAATTGTCCTTTTTTTTCCTCCCTAGGATGTTGCTTGCGGCTGAGGATGGGCTCCTGAGTAGACTCCGGAGCGGTTGAGGAGCTGGTTGCTGAACAGATAAGGAGGAATAATGGTGGTGTTGTTCTTCTCCCCTTGTAGATGCAGGCCAAGGATGCAGCAAGCAGGTCTCGGTGAACGTCACGCTGCGAGTGCAGAACAACGCGAAGCGCGTGCCTCAGCTTGGGCGTGGCTTAAATAGCCAGCAGGTATCCCAGGTGCCTCGAGGGTGGACCACGCCCCAGATGCTAGACTGCATGGTGCAGTTCCAAGCCGAACCTTGTGGGGGCAGCCATGTTAGTCCATTCCCCAATGGAAACTCCACCTGCCATATGAGCCTGGCGCCAAAGGTGTCAGGACTGGCTCCAGAACAGCCGAGAGGGGCATGATTGGGCCCTTGGGGCCTTACAGGAACACTGCGGCGAGGGCCAGAGACCACGAGTTCCAAGGCTAAGGGCTATGGTCATGACACTAACTCTATTACTGACCCTACCCACACACAAGGCCGAACATTGGACTGGATAGCCCAGCACAACTGTCCCATCGTCATCACTGGCAACGCTCCTAACCCGTGGTCTGACCACCACATTATCACGTTCAATATCCCCACCACTAGTGTGAACACACACCCCTCTCCTTACCTCCCCCCCACACTCTCCAGAAGCACACGTCATCTCACAAAGGACACAATCCTACCTTACCTACAGATACCAGCTTTCAAGCCTCCATTCTCCACCGACTCAGAGGCCCTTGCGCTATCCTATGACATTGCCCTCAAAGCAGCAGTCACTCCATTGCCCCTCGCAAAGCTAAATCCACCAGCCACACTAACGCATGGTTCACCCCTGAGCTCCTCGAACTCCGCACTAAAAAACAGACAGCCTTATCCCTCCGGAAAACAACCCTCTCCAACACAGATAAACAGGGTTCCCAGAATTGCTCTAAAGAGTACAAAAAAAGCGATCATTCACGCTAAAGCTAACTCCTTCGAAACCAGGATCCCTGAAGCAAAGTCCAACTCCAAAGAGAGATCTATTTTTAGAGAACTACAGACTCCCACCCCCCCTTCCCAAAACTTCACCAAAGACAAGGCATGGTGTCACGAAATACAAACGTCCATGCGCAACAAACTGAACACTCTCCAAACAAAAATCAAAATGACCCAAACCAACTCTCCTACCCCCAAAACTGTGCCATCCTCCGACACCTCCCCCTTATTCTCATTCAAGGCCTTTGAGGAACAAGACATGATCAATCTCATGAAATCAATAAAGCCATCTAACTGCAAAGGGGACATATGTCCTGCTGTAATCATTAAGGACTGTGCCAGTACCCTCGCTCCATTTCTGACAGCTTTCGTCAATGCCTCCTTTGACACAGGGAAGGTTCCTTCATGTCTCAAGGAAGCCTGGTTAACCCACTCTTAAAAAAAAAAAACTATCGAACCCACATCACCGAACAACTACAGGCCCATTACTATCGTTCCATTTTTATTGAAAATACTGGACAAAGCGGCCTACCTACAGGTGCAGCGATTTATCATCGAGGAGAACAAACTACTAAGGCTGCGCCAATGAGGTTTCTGCCTGGGGCCTGGGACTGAAACTGCCTTACTTGACTGTAAAAACCAGATGTACGATGCCAGAGACCTAGGTAAACCTGCCCTACTTCTACTTCTCGACCTCTCTACGGCCTTCGGTCTCGTTGACCACAACATCCTCTGCCACCACCTCACCTCTATGGCCAAATTCTCACCTCCTTCTTACAAGGAAGGACCATGCAAGTATTTTCTGACTCAGCATCCGCATCACCAACTATCATTCTTTGCCGGGTGCAGCAAGGCTCCTGCCTCTCGCCCACTCTACAACATATTCACAGGACCCCTTGTCCTCATCCTTGACACCCTAGGTATCTCCTACACCAACTACACGGAAGATACTCGGATCCTGCTCACACTTACAGGCGACTATGACACTGACTCTAGAACTCTCAACAACATCTACACTACCATCCAGACTTGGATGGCAGCCAACGGTCTATGCCTGAACTCTGACAAGACTGAACTTCTCCTTGTAGGTTCCACAGACACTCTTAAGAATCAAATCAGCCACTTCACCATCGACTCCATTAGAATCCCGTATAAGATTCAGTGAAAACACTGGGAGTTTACCTAGACTCGAACTTATCCATGACCAGGCAAGTTAATGTGATTGCCTCCTTGGCAGCATACCATGCTAAGCTCCTGAATGCAGCCAGACCATTCCTCTCTAAGGACAACTGCACCAACATAGCAAGAGCCATAACCGGTTAAAAGCTAAACTACTGCAATGTCCTCTTCCGGGGAACATCTGCAAAAAAACTAGAAAAACCTGCAAGTCATCCAGAACAGTGCACTACTTGCGGCAAGGGGTATCCCAAAAAGGGAACATATCACGACAGCAAAGAAACAAGCCCATTGGCTCCCAATCGAAGAACGGATAATATTCAAAACCTTGGCACTGACCCATAAGTGCATCCACTAGACAGCACCCTCCTACCCATCACAAAGGATGCACCCTGCCACATTGATAAGACCAACCAGCTCCATACACTAACATGCTTACGGTGCCTCTGCCTCTGGTCAAACGGGTTAGAGCAAGAGGCGCTAGCTTCCCGTACCTAGCTTCCTTACAATGGAACGCCCTACCACAAACACTGTGTGCGGATGGATCACACATGGCATTCCGAAAAGTCATGAAAACCATGCTCTTCCCCTAATCCCGCTCTACAAATCCCACATGACTGCATAACTGTATAAAGTTAGAATCTGTAATTGTGTACATAACCTGTGCTTGAATTTTATACATGTATAACCTGTAAATGCATATCCAACCTGTAATTTCCCTTGTAACCAAGTGCCCCACAAGTGACAGTGCTGCGATACCAAAGGCCTGTTTGTGCGCTATACAAATGTAAAAAATTAAATATTCCTAACAATGTACACATGGTGCATTTATGACAAACAACCAAAACAATCTAAACTCCCGTCCCACCCTTGAGCCTCACCCTCTCCCCCTGCCCCCCCCACGTAAAACGGGTCAAGTCTATTCACGCCATCTATGAGCCCACAGGAGCACAGTCTTTTCCTCCTTCAGTTTAAATAAACATGTCGGCAAATGCCCAAAACTTGTGTGCCCGCGTGGGGCCTGCAGTTCTGCGGAAACATACACGCTCATTTGCGCCGACTTTGGACAGCAGTGTCTGCCATTTCCCCTGAAACGGTCGATTGTCCCCTCCCATTCCAATAGGATGTAAAGAGAGCTCATAGCATCCGAATGCCACTCTTCAATGCCCATCCAAAACATTAACTTCAGTGTCACACCTGACAGTGATCCCTTGCATGCCCCGGAGTTGAGAGACCCCAGAACGTTGCTAATTTTGACCAGAGCCAGAACGCTTCCATGTCATTTCATCATGGGATGTTTTTTCGCAACGAAATAAACCCATCCAATTTTTATATTTGGGTGGTTCCCGCCCCAAACCCCCAACTTAAATTTTGTATGCATTTCCGAACACCCCCACACATTAAAAAAATAAAATAACCGCGTAAAACATCCCGCCATCAAGGACGTCGCACTGCCAGAACATGTACTTTTTATAGAGCCGAACTGCAGTCATTTTCACAGTATCTTGGTGCGTTAGTATCTGCAGGAAATTTTGTATAATTTCCAAACAATGCTTTGCCTTTGTAATGCTTTCCATCCAACAATGGACCCTCTATTGCACAGAAAGTGTGTTTGTTTACACTTCTGTAAGAGGTGGAGAGCTGTGTGAACAAAGGAGACTACTGTTCTTTTTAATATTTACCTTTCACAAAGGATAAAGAACGTATTCAACTGAGAGGAACGATAATATCAGGATGCGTGTTTTCTAACTCAAATGGCCAGCCATGCTTAAACTGCAGGCCTAACTAGCCAGAGGGAAGGCGTTCGTGTTGGCCAATGAAAGAAATCCATAGGTCAGAAAAATGCAATCACTCTAGGGAATTATGGAAAACAATAGCAGGTATGAAATCATTACTCATTCCTATGGACTATGTTTTTTAACCCGCTGCTCAATGAGAAACAGCAATATAGCCAAACAAGAGTGCGAGTGTGCGTTTAAACAAACTGTCGAAGCAGTATTTTGTGTTCTCATGGAGCATTGGCTGTACAGCTGTACTGGGCAGAACACCACCGCGGATATAATTAGCAAGATGCTGCTGCTGCAAGTCCCCAAGGGGACACGATTAGCTGATAGAAACTGGGAAATAACCAGAATGCTGTGCGGCTGTAACGTTAACCCCTGCACTGGACACGTCGCACATGAGGGCGAGGGATTGTTGCCTGAGAACCGGAATATGGGCTCGTTAAATATGAATGCGCAATCCACCGTAGTCGACCCGAAATGTCTGTACGAGGCCATATTGCCAGTTTCCCTGTCCGTGTCTCTAAAGTTGTAAAGAAATAGCCAACTGTTGCTGTGGTTACCTTATTCGATGAGAGGCCACAAAACAGGCATATAATACTTATTCACTAAAGAAAAAGTTATTAAATAAAGCCATGGTTAACCGTTCTTATAAAAACTCCTGGTAGTCACTAGAAAACAAAACATTTAGTTAAAGGGATGTTCGGTTTACAATGCAAACCTAAAAACAACTGACATTTGGCAATTCTGGTTTGTAAGGCAACAGCATAGTGCATGCCACTGCGCCCTTCTCAGGACATCACACAAATACTGTTTGGAAGGATCCAAAACCAACACTGATGGAGAGTTTTGGAAGGACAACCTAGTGGATAAGCAAGGGTTTTTGATACTTGGTCTAACCAAATTCTCTCTGGGTAACATATGCAAAGCGGGAAGGCTTATCCTTAAGGAGATACGGGGCTTAATGTGCAGGTACAATTAACAACACTTAGAGATAGTCAAGTAGTTAAAAAGTAGTAAAAGGGGAATCGCCCAAAACTCTAGCAAAAAAAAAATATATAAAATAAGCCTGAATGGGAGATTTGGCCCCCGCACCCTTGTTCACTATATTGTGAGCAGGGATTGTGGGGGCGGGGGTCTCCCACAGCTGATCCCAAAAAAAGGGCCCTGCAGTGCCGGTTTCTGGTCACAGAAGTGAAAGGGAACAGGCGTTGCAGGGACACAGCGAAGTCTGCCACTGCAAGGTAAGTAAGCGGGTTTGGAGTGTGGGTGGAGCCCAAGTCAGAAATGTTCAGGGGAGAAAAGAATGTTATTTTGGAAAAATAATCTTTTGTCTTTTCTCCCTGGAACATTTCTGTCATGTGCTTCCAACCCCGATCCGTAAAAGGCCGACACAGGAGGTTATAAATACACTAGGCCAAAAGGTAAGTATACTATGCACTACACACACCGATATTGATACCTATATACACAATAAGTAGCCCCAAAAGTCGACCATACAACACTTAATTACGTACAGCTACAAGCAATTAAACCAATGGCACAGCAGTGTGAAGCATCCTGTACAGCAAGTACCTGGTAAGATGTTTCCAGTGTGTTTGGGGTCTTTTGAGGGGGACGGGGGTTTTGGATCTTTGTTTCAAGTGGAACTTACAAAAAAAATTTCTGCTGGGGCACCTGTCTATTGTCAGTAGTTTGCCTGGCTTGCAGTTAGTAATCCATAAGCCCCAGCCTGCTTTCACTCCCGCCTATTGGCTTGTGTCCTTGTCACATGACCAGGAACAATGCTTCTTCACCAGCGCTCCCAGGGCAGCCTTGCCAGGGCAGCTCTCGGCTAAGGGCCATAGGCAAAGTGCAGCTCCTGAAGAAGCAGCTGCACTCCATGTCTGCCCGTATTCACCTGGTACGCAGACAGCCTACAGCGATGGATAAGTGTGGTGTGGGTGAGGAGTAGAGCCATTACTCTACTCCAGAAAACCCGCACTACTCTTATTACCTGTTATAAAGCCTAATTGTGAAAGGTAGCAATTTTGACACTCAGTCTATGTATGTAAAATAGCTATACTCTAGATGGAGCCTAAATTACGTACAGTAGCCATACGTCACAACCTGTTGGTATTGCTTTGTTATATGCCCATGCTGTGCTCCGATATATATATATATATATATATATATATATATATGGGCTGCGCCACATTGTTAATCATTATGTTCTGCACCATAGCTAATTTGTGTTGAATGTTGCCACGGCCTGTAACTAGCCATCGTAAGGGGAGAAGGGCAGGAAGCACAACCATTAGTGTGCTCCAGAAACCCAGCCAGCTTTACACTACTACTATTCTGTAAACGGTGCGGACATAGTTGGCCTCCGAGTTGAATTGTGCTACCCTCCATAGTCAGCCTTTGTGAGAACGCCTCATAGTTAGCCATTGTACTGAATTGGGGGAAGGAAATGTGTTGCACCTACAAGCAAACTGGGGAACAGATGTCATGCAGGATTTAGATGCATTTTGCAGGAAATGAAATGTGTTGCACCCAAATGTATTTTGATGGCAGGAAACGTGTTAGACATATTAGGAAGATCTGCAATGCGTTTCACTTGGATAGATCTGTGAAGAATATCCATGCGTCACATTTACATAGAACTGTGAAGAATAGCCATGCCTCACATTCCGATAGAACTGCAAAGATTAGCCAACGTAGTCTCTGATCAAGGCATCCTACCCTGATCTGCCTGGGAAATAGATGCCATGAACTCCTTCACCTGGGGAGCAGCATCAAGTAAGCTTGAGTTGAAGTTCCTCTTTTTTTTTCTTGCAGATATGCACTACGCTCTCCAATCAGATGAGCTCCCTAGCACTCTGAGCTCTCAGAAGGGACAATAATAAGATATTATTCAGCAATTCAATCCATAAACTACGACAGGAATACCCATCCACCCGATAAACAATTACCCGGAATACGGGCCCAGTGGCACTTATAACTGTGCTTCAGCAATCGACTGTTGCACCTCAAGGGAATATGCTCTGAATCAGGCGAGAAATCTGGCAAAGCAAGCTCACGCAAGTGAAATCTAGGTGCTGCTGTCTGTCAGCAATACTCTAAACGCAGCACCAGATCAGGAACACTCTAACCCCCCACTATATAGAACACTGACAGTTTAGACACACCCCTTACATCACAGTCTGATCAGTTGCTTGACCTTCAAGCTCACTGAGTATCAGTCTTCATACCTAGGATGTACTCACATGTCCGATAGAACAGAACTTAAGTAAAGGCAAACTCAGAAGGTGTCATTTTATAAGCAATCTGCCAACCCAACAAGACACAGGGATGACTATAGTGGCTGTTCCTGGGTCCACTGAACACAAGTCATTGAATCTAGCTAGTACTCGCAAGTCTGACAGAAGGATGTAACTGTACACCGAAAAAGGTATCTTCCAATAAATAATGGCAGACTCAACGAGACACAGGGACGACCATAGACCTGCAATTCGCTTAACCCAATAAAGATTAGGAATAAAGCATTTCAACACAGATGGCACTACCAAGCAGGGAAAGACAGCCTCAAGCTCAGTACTCTCTGCACTGACCTGGACTACTGTATCCAAGGGTGTTCAACTTAGTGCTTTGAGATCATACCAATGGTATATAAGGTGCTATACAAATGCACAATAACCTAACATATGGCAATTAATGTATGCCTTCCTTCCCTAACTAAGTAAAGGCTTGGTGTTCTAAGTAGTTCACTCCACAGTAAGGTTCTGAGCAGAGGATTAGGAAATCACAAAAGTCCTCTTTCAATATCAATTGGCCAAAACCAACAGCAGGCATGCTCTTTCAAAATTAAAAGAACACTTTATTTGGGTTATGGCAATCTATCAACATCAATCCACGCATTTTAGGGTTAATGGGGTAGTGTCGTCTAGGCTGTCAATTATCAGGGGTAGGAGACAAGGCTGCCCGCTTTCCCAGTCGAGTTTCGCATTATGTATGGAGCCAATTGCCAGTCACATTAGAGCTAATAGGGCGTCCGGGCTGGGGAGATGGATTATAAGGTGTCCCTTTATGTTGACAATCTCCTGCTCACCCTAGGAAATCCCCATACCTCTCCGACGGTGGTGCTACAGGAGCTGGATGTCTTTGGGAAGGTCTCTGGATTGCAGGTAAACGCATATGTGTCCCTGAGGCCCCAGGAGAGGAGTGCTAAGAGTGGAACCGGGAGTTCCCCTACTTGGGGGTGCACATCCCTAGTGAGACCACAGAGGTCTTTCAGGCCAGTTTTCCGCTGCCGATTCAGGAACTGGCTGAGGACTTGGGTAGGTGGGGTCGTTGCATCGCGGCGGTCAAGATAAATCTAATTCGGCGCCTGCTCTACCCGTGCTCAGCACTGCCGGTGAGGATAGATCTCTGCGCACTCCAAGGGAAGATCTTAAAATATATCTGGAGGAAAAAGCGCTCTATGATATCCAGGAAAGTGCTGTTGAGACTTTGAGAGTGGGAGGCCTTGGGGTTTCGAATGTCATCCGCTATAACCTAGCTGTGCAGCTTTGCCATGCCTTTGCCTGGAGTGAGCCAAGTCTGTTACCGAAGTGAACATTAATTGAACAGGCCCAATCGGCGATGGACTTGGCCCAGTTACCTTAAATGGATCAGAGACATCTGGGCCAGGAGTGGGGATTCTCCCCGCTTGATAGGATATGGCATTTATAATGCGCCTATACACAAGTGTTCAAGGCACGACGAGGCAAGGGAGGGGAGACAGAGGGACGACAGAGACAACAATCCTACTAGGCCAGGTGACGTTGAGATTGGGCAATTGCAGGGGGGGGCAAAAGTGCGGGGGGAAACGGAGGGGGGCAGTGCGGTTCATAGGATAGCAGTAAAATAAATAAGACAATAATAAGTGTAGCCAGCTGGTGGAAAGTGCAAGGATAATTGCAGACAAAGTACTAGTAGGGGCTGTAGGGATACAGAACAGTCCCAGAGTGCAGGGTTGTCAGGGGGGGCAGGGGCACCTGGGCCCGAGATCACAGGGTAGCCAGGTAACCAGTGCAATTTCAGATTCAGCCAGGAGATCAGCAGGGGAGAGGAGGAGAGAAAGCAGAAGCAAAGAGGAAGGTCTTGAGGTGCTTCCGGAACTGAAGATGGTTCTCCTCAAGTTTCAGAGAGGTAGGGAGGCTGCTCCAGAGGGAAGCCTCAGCAGAAGAAAGATCTACCGCCAACTCGCTGCTGGG
Organism: Ambystoma mexicanum; assembly: GCF_040938575.1. Taxonomy (NCBI): domain Eukaryota; kingdom Metazoa; phylum Chordata; class Amphibia; order Caudata; family Ambystomatidae; genus Ambystoma; species Ambystoma mexicanum. Next base: position 691,514,355 of record NC_090926.1, on the reverse strand, counting down.
AGAAGCAACCAACCCTGAGGGAATTGGAGGCAGATGGGTGACAAGCTCGAGAATGAACCTAATGGACAACCAAATGCACGCTTTACTACATGAGGAGAGCTCTTCGCAGGTAAGGCAGTGGCAATGGGATTGGGGCCCCCTTACAACTGTATGGGACAACCCGTGTTTTCAGCCTGGCCGTGAGTGAGGTGGCTTCAGGAAGTGTATAGCGGGGGTGGGGGGGGGGGGGGTGGTAAGCCTACAACAGCTCTATAAAGATAATTGTCCAATGTCGTTCGTTGAATGTAAAACGCACCTTTGACCTTCCAGAAACTGAACGGTTCCGCTATGCACAACTGCGGCATCAGGCTTTTCACCCACTCATGAAGAAGGGGCTACCATCTCAAAGTTGCATGCATTTTTGGACACAGGTGACCCTTGTATGCCCCTGCCATGTAGGACTCTGGGAAACCGACTTGGGCGGGCTCATTGAGGATGAGGTATGGCTGAGAATATGGCGTAGGATGCTTGAATCTTCCAGATGCGTCGCGGATAGGGAGTTGCACCACATTGTCAGATTATTCTGCTAATTGTTGGCGCCTGAGTGTCTGGGATGGACAGGATGTGAGGGAGGTGCCCGAGACTCCCTGTGCTTAGTCTCTTGGGAGACCTGAATGCACTCTGGCGTCATCGGCCAGCTGGCTGTCCAGCAAGGACAGCCACCCTGTTGTGCGAGTGACAGCCAGACTGGAATGAAGGGGGGAAAACTGTTTAAAAGTAGGTCTCTGGGACTTGGAAAGCAGTGTCGACCACTGGAACGAAAGAACCGAAGACGAGCTGATGGAAGAGTACTGCTGCAAATCCTGGACGACCGGTGAAGCCCTGCTGCAGGTCAGAATTGCCAGAAACTCCATCGACATAGAAGCCCTTCATGGTTGACTTCTCCCCTTGAGTTTGGTGGGAACAACCAACTCGCAAGCCACCTGGACACCGTCCCCATCCTGGTCGAATTTTCTTCAGAGTACCGTTGAAAACCGGATAGCCATGGGGAAGGAAACAAACTCGTGGACTTTAAGGCACTCACCTTAAACCAACGTTTTGCCAAGCTTGTGGCATCTTCCCCGGGCAGTGCAGGAACCTCTCGACGTCCTTGTCCCCACAACTGAAGCTCAGGAACAGCGAGATCTGCCAAAAACAACTGACTCAGCTACAGATCAAGATCTGTGGCAAAGGCTTAACCATTTACTACCAGAACTGTGCTATCCTATACAAAGACTCTGAACCATTGACTTTGGCCCAGGCCTATGAACTGAATTGCTGGTTGTAAACCCTTTGCCCTGCCTATGAAAGTATTTGTGCTATTGATTCTTCTTTTTACCCCTTTTTAAAGTAACTGAAGTGCCATTTTGCTCCCACTTCAGGGGAGATGAACTTGTTCAGTAACGTATTGGTTGTGTATTTGTAGTATATTAGTATAGGATATTGAGCTGCTCTTGCTAGTGTAATGTTTTCAAACTGACTGTGTAGTGTAAATAAATGTATATTCTTTTACCAAGAAACCTTGAGTAAGTGTTAGTTTTGAAACACTGTATTGGTTAGTCCTTTGTGTAACTTGTGCTACTGCTCACTCAACTTTTGAGATAAGTCTGGCTGCTCCGCCACTGCTACCACATTACTGTGTAGTACGGGCTTGTACCAAAAGGTGAAATTGTACTGACGCTTGTAGTATTAATTATATTATGTAGTACTATTAATATTAGTACTATTAGTATTACGCTTGCATGTAGTGTTCCCAAAGGGTACTGCATGTGACTCTGCCTAACAAAAACACAGGAAACAAATGGGAGAAACTGTCCATGCCTAAATGAGTTGAGTATGGCAAAAAAGAATTATAATAATAAGTACATGCTCCAGGCATAATTAACATACCAGCTGTGCCCCCCACTGAATTTGTCCTACGCCCATGCCCAGTGAACACCATATACACTTTCTGATAGGCATGTCCTACCTGCAGAGCACACTAGGCAAGGCATTTAGCCACGCCTAGCAGTTACTCTGCCTGGGCAGAGGGACCCTTCCCAACTTCTTGTCCAGTTTTGAAGTCAATCTGTCCAGCAGTTCATGCACTATGCTTTAGCAACCTTTTTCTGTGGAAAAATCGATCAGAATGAAATGTTTTAATTTTTAATCTCAGAATAGACTCCATGTTAGGGGAAAGTTGATTTTACACCTTCTGCTCCAAGAAACTTTTGTGATAGAAAAACATACAACAACATAGTTAACATACTAAAAAATGCAATGTCGTCATGATCAAAAGAATAACTGCCCATTAACAACTCCTAAAATGTAAATAATGGTATGCTTCAAACAATCGAAAACACTTGACCGTGAATAAATCAGATCCCACTATAAACCAATATACTCACAAATGATGCCATAGTGTTTTCCCAACATGTAAACTAAACTACCAGTTCTTTATTACGTTAGATCAAATTCTCCGGGCAGCCTACAGGAAACGGCTTCAAGACCTGGTCACCTTCGCATCCCAATCACAAGGAGAACATTTGAAGCGTCTCAATCTACCAGCAGGCCATCTGTGGCCAAAAGGTTTTCTAGGCACAATTTCGTCGTTGCTTGTATCGTGTGCAGAACAAGAAGAAATGTGGTAGATCTGCCAGATCTCCTTGGCCGTTGACAATTGCCACCACTCTGGATTGCTATCCAATGCAATTTGTTACAACCGGCCAGCGCAAACAGGCGTCTGTTGTGGCTTAGTAACGTTCATAAATACGGTTGCCTTGAAAAAGCCTGTGCTGCATATGTCAAACCAAAGGAAATAAGCAAACCTTTCTAATACCATCTCCATGGCTCTTTTACTGTTCCGTCTATTTCTTCTTGAGGCTTGACAAACCTACAGGTACTCCGTCGAAAGGCTCGATTCCAACTGGCTATCCAGATCCACACTTACAATGTTATGCTTTGAGGTAGCAGACAAACGAAGATGTTCCTCCCATGCAAGGTTTATTAAATTATTATTTACGGAGGTTTCTCTTTTCAAGAATAAATAGACCGTGTATCACACATTCTATTTAGAGCTGCAAGTGTGCCATTGGTCGTTATAAGTGCAACGTTTGGAAAACCTTGAGGGAGGAGTGACAACCTCTTGCAGAAACTCCTTTCACTCAAGGCAATCTTGTTGCATGATACAGCCAAATCCCATAGTTCAGTGCTGTAGGCAACAGTACCCCCAAATTTCACCAAAAAGACTGTCTTGATCTGGGGCGATATGATGTTATTGTGACTATGCGTCAGTCAGTAGCAGCTGATTCAGCCTTTGATACAGCTATGGTAACATGTGGGATCCGTGATGAATTATTAACCAGTCTTACACCTAGGTAAGGAAATGACACCTGCTTCAAAGGTTTTTTTTTTTATGCATAGGGTTAGAACGTCTGAACACCATCATCTTTGCGATGTTAATCACCAGTTCATTCTCTTTGAAGAATCTCTCTGTTGCCTTTAATTGGGCTTCTAGTTCCCTGGGCGTACATATCCTTACGGAGTCAGAAAGAACCGTTTCTGCCACATCATTTATATACAAAACAAAATAGCACCTGGTCCAAAAGACAGCCTGGTTTCAGTCCATGTGTGGTATAGAATTTAGAAGAAATGTTCCCAAAAAAAGCCACATTTATTTATTGTGTGAATCAGTTAAAATAAACTTTACACACAATTACACAGTCAATCAAAATACAACATAAAAACAAACCTAACACACTGATTCAATACAATGTTAAAAGCAATGTCAAAAAAATAATTATTGTAATTAGTAGTCTATCATTTGGATTGATTAATAAATTCCACCACCGATCTTCCCAAGGTAAAAAGGACAATCGATGATGAGGTGCTTCAAAGTTTCCACATTTAAATTACAAAAGCCCTGACGATCAATTAAAGGCGCTCCAGAACGACCACCTGTGACATCACTAGTAGAAAGAAGATTTAGTTTAATACATAGCCAAAGGGTTAGGGTTCTAAGATAGTGAGAAGCATGCTACAGAGGCTTAATTTCCATAGACTTTATAGGAGCAAAGAGTCTCCCTATTTTTAATCCAATCGGCCTCGAAATGTAACTTCTTCACCCTGCCTGGAGTACGCTCCAGCTCCTCCAAAGAAATAAATGTATCGGCCATCAATGACGACACAGAGTTATCCCAATTTACATGAATTGCACAATTGTTCTGTTTAAACAAAACAATGAGTTGAACAAATATGGTAAACTTAGGAGGAAACAATATGGAGTGAAGGAGGAGTACTCTTCTCTAATCAACCCTCGTACGCAGTGAAGTAAGCCCCAAGATGTGCTTCACCGGGGAAAAGGGAGTGCCGCAAGGAAGCTTTAAAAATCTTTTCCACACAAAAGCCTCCTGCTTGGCCCAATCAAGATTAACATCCTTCACCTCTGCTCCATAGGATAGTTTCAGCACAATCGCCTGGTTGTACAATTTTAAGGCAGTCAACATTGAAAAGCAACCATATATCCTATCGATTACACTAAGCTGAGCAGCCGCTGAAATAACTCAAGTCTTAATTCATCAGTTATGAGTGACAAGGCTTGTTTAGACCTAGTAGTAATGCCCAAGTACTTAAATTCAGACACAACATGTAGTCTAGTACCATGAATATGGCACCCAAAAGTACGTCTCCCAGATAAAGTCTATGGTTGAAGATCAACATCTTAGATTTTGGGATGCTTAGCGCAAGGCCCAATTGACTGAAGAAAACCAACTGCTGTGTAGTCAATTAAAACCAGGTTGTCTACATAAAGAAGATATTGGATAACCATCTGGCCCAACCTCAAACCCCTCGACCCTCCAAAGCAGCCCCAATTCCCCAGATATACAAGTTAAAAAGGAACAGGCCAATACACAACCTTGACGCAGACCGTGGTCAGCACAAATCCACCTTGAATAGGTACCCCGCTTATCCAATTTGACCGTAATCTTCAAATCCTTATGTAAGAATACCAACATGGAGAGCAAAGCCTCCGGGCAGCCCCACAACCTCAACATACCCCATAATTTATCGCGAGCCACGCAATCAAAGGCCTTGGGTATATCAAGAAAAGAGAGGTAGATGGTCCTTTTTGGTTTGATAGGCCTGGTTTTTTCAAAAGCTTTAGAATCAGGCATTTAAGGGCAGTACTCGTCCCCTTATGAAAGCCGGACTGATTACAGTCCAACTTATTGGCAGAAGTCACCTATCTTTCTAAAGCAAGGAGCGTCCAACAAGGAGATAAGGTGATAGTTCACTGGGTGATAGTTCACTGGGTTTGCCCCGTCTCCCTTCTTGTATACTAGTATAACTATAGCCTCTCTCCACGTATCAGGGCTCAGAGTCCGCCCTACCACGTTATGAAACAGCTGTAATAAAACAACTGCCCACAAAAGTGGATCAGAATTAAGCATCAAATTAGAAAGGCCATCAGGCCCAGGGACATTAGAGGACTTAGACCTCTTAATTGCCGATATAATTCCCTCTAGATCAACGTCTAATAGAGCTCAGAGATCATCATCAGAAAAATCATCAGGTTGAATAGGTAAACACCCCGTTATGGAGTCTTCCAAGGTATAAAAACTAGTAAAGTTTGTAAATTCTGGTTCATGGTTCACAGAAGAGCTCCAAACTCTTCGCTTGAATAAACGTCTGGCTCTCAAAAACTGGCAGACTAACCCTAGCGACTCATCCAAAGAAAGCTTTAAGATGATTGCCCTTCAGTACAAAGAGGCCATCATCACTGCTAAATCCAACTCTTTCAATGTGCGAATCTCCAATGGCAACTACCAAACTAAGGAATTATTCACTATCCTCAATGAACTTACTGCACCTCCCGCTAGCACTGACGAGATCATAAAAGATGAAGCATGGTGCGCAAGCATACAAGCTGCAATAACAAAATAGACCTCCTCCAGAAGAAAATCCAGGATCATTACAATGCTCTACCGAGCCAGCACCTGCCCACTCTAACCCCCATCAGAGCACAAGGTCCGACACCTTCCCAATTTCTCCTTTAGAGACATTTTAGAACTAGAAGTCATAGACCTCCTCAAACACCTTAAACCGTCACTATGTAAAGGCGACATATGCCCGCCCAAACTCATTCAGGGTTGTGCTGAAGCCCCCACCCCTTTCTGACGGCCTTCATCAACTCCTCTTTTAAAACAGGCATCATTCCCGGTAGCCTCAAAAAGGCCTGGGTTCAACCCTTCTTGAAAAAACCTACCCTAGATACTGCACAGCTTAACAATTACCGGCCTATAACCACCGTCCCCTTCCTTCTCAAAATTTTGGACAAGGCTGCCCACAACTAGATCCAACTATATCTAGAAACAAACCCCATCCTCGGAAAAAGACAGTCTGGATTCCATAAAGGGCACGGCACAGATACGGCCCTATTAGATTTAAAAAACCAAATGACTCAAATCCTGGACAAAGGTAAGCATGTCCGTCTCCTCCTAGACCTCGCTGCGGCCTTCGATCTTGTAGATCACAAGACCCTCACAGCCCACCTCACCCAAGCAGCACAATTCTCCAAAGAAGCAGTTTACCGGATCACCTCTTTCCTCGAAGGCAGAGTAAGGAAAGTATTCCCCAACATAGCTAATGCAGCCCCCACTACCATCCACTGCGGAGTCCCACAGGGCTCATGCACAGCCCCTACACTATACAACCTCTTTACAAAGCCCCTCTTCGACAAGCTTGATGCACTTGGGATTGTATATACAAACTATGCTGACGACACTCAAGTTCCGTTACCTCTCTCGAGCTCATATGACCAAGATGCAAAGGCCCTCCACCTAATCTATGCCACCATCCATGCATGGATGGCAGCAAACGGCCTATGCCTCAATGGGGACGGACAGGACAGAGATCCTGATTTTCGGCCAAAAGGTCACACTAGCCAAGCTAGGCCCCCTCTACACCAATTTCAACATACAGAACTCTAGCATTCCCATCTCCGCCTCAGTAAAGACGCTAGGGGTCCACATCGATGCCACCCTATCAATGAACAAGCATGTAAGCGCCATTGTCTCTGCATCTGCCCTAAGCACGAAACTCATTAACGCCATAAAACCCTACCTAACTAAATCAAACTGTCTCTCAATTGCCAGAGCCACAATAGGGGCGAAGCTGGATTACTGCAATGTTCTCCTAGCAGGCACCTCTACAAAAAACAGACTTCAAGTCACCCAAAACAATGCACTAAGAGCAGCATTAAGTATCCCGAGAAGAGACCACATCACACAAGCCAGACAAGCAGCCCATTGGCTCCCGGTCAAAGACTGCATCACCTTTAAAATTCTCACTATTACTCATAAATGTCTCCATCTCTCCGTACCCTCCTACCTATCAGAAACCCTATCAAGGACCACATCCATTCAAATCAACATTCCAAACATCAACAGGGCTAAAGCAGGGGTTATAGGCGTTCCGGTCATAGCCCCCAAGCTCTGGAACGCTCTCCCTACTGCCGCAAGAGCCGAAATTCCCTCCCGGTTTTACAGAAACATCTGAAAACCTCCCTCTTCAATTAACACCCATTCCCCTACTCGCTCGCTGCCACATAAACATCCTACATCCCATACACCTACACATATTTCTTTGCAATGTACTGTGTAAATCGTACAAAATATGTAAAAATGTGTAAAATATGTAAAAATGTTTAATTGTCTCCCACAATGTAACTAAACTCTGATCAATCTCTGTAACAAGCGCCACGATGCCTAAGGGCTGTTGCGCGCTTTAGAAATACGAATAAAATAAAGTAAGCCTCCCAATTTTGGCATGAGATAGAAGGGTGCTGAAGTGACAACTGCTCCCCTTCTTATAAGTCACCAAAAATTAGTCGTCTGACGAGAAGCCGAAGCCCTAAGCATCTTCTCCGCATCATCTTGCAATAGCAAGGTTCAATGACTGTTTAAGCAATTGTTAAGGGAACTTTTTGGATGATATCACTTGGGGACCTCTGCGACCTCTGAGTTGCAAATTTGCACTGTCGAATTGGTGTGTCAAAGAACGGAGACTTTGAGTTCCCCCTACTCCATTTGTCGAAATGGAAAGGAAATGCTTTGAACACACCCTATTACTGCGCCAATCAAATGATGCTGATTCCATAAGTATTTAGTGATTGGTGAGTTTAATTTGAGGGCCCTTTAAGATAACACGTGTTTCGGCAAAGTGCTTTTCTCAAATCAGGGCATATCTTATATGTGGAAAATATGTTCAGACAGATCAATTTTTAAATGAAAAATAATAATGAAAACATAAGGTGTACATTCAATTGGACATGAAAAATATGCAACGTGATCATCAAAGAATGTACAGTCAAATAACCAGGAAGTGAAAGAGCACACGAAAATAAAACATCATGATTGGCAAACCGAAAAATGGTATCATTGTATCGATATGTCCAACAGAAATTGAAATATATGTATGCAAAAGGTTACCGTATGCATAGTGAAAAGACAGAGATTAAGGATGGGGGATAAGGGAAGGATAATTGGGTACACAGAAAAAAATAAGATTGCACACAAAAAAGTTAGTAAATGTCAATACTTGATATCAATGTAGTTGTTGTACAGGTTGCAAAGCAAGGAAAAGAAAAATGTCTGTTCCTTACCCAGTGTTGTCAATCTTGACCATTAGGGTAGTTTGTATGTGGAATATTACTGGGATAAATCCCAACTGGAGGGGTAGGACGGGGGGCAGAGAGAGAAGGGGGTGATAAGTTATTTTACATTCTAGGTATCCCACTTTTAGTAGTATCTGTATATATATATATACGGCATGGTACATCTGGCATTACTAGCACTCATGAAGGCTCTAGTTCTTGTCACCGCGATCGAAGTTAGCCCAGTTACGTCTGAAAAAACTAAGTAATTCGAGGAGCGGCTGGTGCCTGTGGCAATCTATGTGTTCCAAAAATAGAAATGAAAACAAATCTGTATACAGGCTGCAAAGGGAAAAACAAATATATATATAACTTGCGCACTACTTAATGTGGCTGTGATCGTAGTGGGCCTTAAGTCAATGACGGGTTTCATTAGAGCAGGAATGGGAAACTGCGTGTGCCAGTGCATATTTTGTCGTTTGAAACCTTGTGTGACAAGGTTGGAAACTAGGCGCGCTGTATTTCTAAGATGCTAATACATTAGTCTTCGGATACCGCTTCGTGTTGTTATTAATAAAGGTAGCGCTATTGACGATCTTTAACATGTGTCCGTGTGAAATGACGGGCAGACCTCATTGGGATTGGTCCTCAATGTGGGTGGGCTGCCATAGCCCCTATGGGTTTACCTGCAAAGATTTGTCTTGCGTCCCACATCGATGTAAAATGGCGGTACGTTCCCTGCTTCCTGAAGTGTATATGTCGTTGTCATGGGAACCTGGTCCTATGTCTATTTCGGTGGTGGCTGTCTAAAGCTGTGGCCATATTAAAGGTACTTCTGTATTCTATGTTAAGGGAGGCTGCGTTACGAGACCCGTGTCCCAGATTAAGTCGTGGTGCTCGGTATTTGTTACAACAAAAAATGCCATATTATTTAAATAATGTGCTGGTTTGTTAACTGAACAACGGTATTCTTTAATTAAATTGTATTAGGGCACGGATATAAACGTCCCCTAATAAGGCTTCTATGTAACTCCAGGTCTAAGTGCAGTTCAGCGCTACGGTCTTGTGGGAAATGTAGTTATCTGACAGATGATAGACTCAAAGAGAGTGCCTCAGTACGTACACCTGAGTGCATTGTAGTTCCGTGCTGGTGTCTTGTGGGAAAGGTAGTTTGCTATAGATGATAAGCTCAGAAAAAGTGTCTAGTGAAACGTGCACATAGTGTGAGTTATGTAATTGTGGCAACTCCTATAAGGCCAGAACATTTGGATAAGAGTTGTGTTTGACATTATTCAATGACCGTTTACCAAATTCCTTTACGATAGCTTAAGCCTGGCAATAGTGTGTACTATGTTTGTTCCCGTTTTTAAAGTTTCCCTTATCGCCCTAAACAGCCTTCTCTTCCTTTCTCGAACATCTGCGTTGTATGCACGTCTAGGTGTCACATAGCAATGTTTGCTTGTAAGATTCGAAGCTGGAATAAGAGCAGATAGCATACTCTGAAGGTGAAGGGAAATTAAACAAGGGCACAACTCTACAAATAGCACCACACAAAATCCTCATTAATGATCTGTATGCATTTTTGGGTTTCCATACAACTGCATGATTACGAGGGTTAATTTCCACTACATCAGAAGGCAGATCGGGCAAATGACCTTATAGATACCACCAAAACCAGCCCCGAGATGTGAATGATCGCTGTCGTCAGATTCAACACTAAAATAATCTATAAAAAGGACTTCCTTCTTTCTTCAATAGTAAGGAAGCTCAGAGGAGCAATATCCAATAAAGTAGTTGACTCTTCATCTGATACAAAAGGGCGGACTATTGGATCAGATTTTTTTAATGAAGGGTAGAATGTGCAACAGTGGATGGAGCCAGACACACTTGACTTATGCCTTCTGTCGCCCTAGATGGAAGGGATGGAGGTAAGACAGATACCGGCTGCACACAAAAGTGGGTCACCTTTTCATCAGTGTCAATGGAATAAATTGACAGGGAGGAATGCTTCAACTCAACCTCTGTAATATCAGGCCTCCTTGGTTTGAGATCCACTAAAAACGATTTTTTATTAGTGTCATGGGAGGCCAAAAATGGGTGACCCACAGAATTATTCGTGCCCAAAGACAAGGTCTTACCCTTACCCCGGGCTGCTCCAACCTTTGTGAAAGGGGCTCGTGCTGGAGTGTCTTCAGGTTCATCGTCCTCCGAATATTTCAGTCTTGGCTTTATTTTTTATTGTAACAATTAGTTTTATCACAAAACTTTCATTACACAAGCATTACAAAATCCCTTATAGATCCATCAATAAAACAAACTCAATTCATATCAACTCCGATACAGACTACTGAATTTGTTTTCCCGGTTGTAGTTCATGATCTAAAATCTTTTCCAGAAATCAACCACTGCACATATTGGGGGTTTATGTCCAGACAATAAGGTAAACCACCATTCCTCAATATGTGCACAGTCTGGTGTAAATCTGCCCAAAAAGAGTGAACGTTGAGCAGATAATACGCTACATTCTATAATCAAATGTTTTAAGGATTCTGTAGAATTTGTGCAAAACCTACATAACATGTCTTTTGTGTTGCTATCGTGTTTCATCATTAACATTTCTTTTGTTTTATAGCCGTTCAAGCGAATTCTCAAAAACTTGTTGCAATGTGGTCTTGACGGAAATCTTTCAAGATATTTTGGTACATGCTAATCCTGTATATAGGGAAGTCGGCATGGAATCCCGGATTTCGTTGTTCTTTATCCAGTTTCACTGTCGTAGTTTTTTTTTTGCCCAATTGTGTGTAACCATTACCATATCCCAGGAGATATCAGCCACTTCTAGGATCTTCCCGATTTTGGTAGCCCAATTCAACAGAATTCCAGAGTGAGAATTGTTGTCTGTCGTTTTAAATATTCTGTAAGGTGGGGCAACCATGCTCAAATGTATTTTGCGCAGGACAGCAATTGATTTCCATTGAATGATCCAATGTAGAGGCTAAGCCTAATTCATGTCTAATTGCTACTATAGAAGTACTTGAAGGCAGTCTCAACACCCCTCTACAAAAATGGCCCTCTAATGTTGCCCAAATACGATGGTCAATATTTAGGCCAGCATATGCTCCATGTGTTAGTGCCGGGATAGCTTTCTGCACATAGAATGAACGTATTGGAGAGAGTGTAAATTTGCCATATTCAAAATGTAGTCTTCGACCTTGAATGGTGAAAGTTGCCATACGGTGCTTCAAATCTACTACCCAGTCCCATTCTCTGATGGATTTATGGATTAGAACTCCCAAATAGCGTACCACTGAAACAGACTCGATTGTTTCACCTGCTACAGTCCATCTGAAAGATTTATTGGAATGTTGATAATTCGTTCCAAATGTTATAATTTTTGATTTGCCGGCGTTGATTGCGAGATCATTGTCCTGTAGATAAGAAACCAATTTGGTCAGTAGTCGTCGTAACCCAATCTCAGTTTGATCAAACAGCAAAATGTCATCAGCATAAAGCGCCCAACTGATCTGATGGCCATTTACCTTAGGTGGAAAACAATGGACACTGTTCAAGGCTTCACAGATGTAAAGTTTAAACAATAGAGCTGCCAAAGGGCACCTTTGTTTTACACAATTGGTTGTTGGTACTTCATTCATCAAAAGACCACTGCCATTGATGCGCACTCGAATTGTTGTTTCATTATGGAGAGCCATTAGTGGATGCAGTAGGGATGGCGGGCAGGCCCATATCGATAACTTTTTTCAGAGTTTTGTTCGATTGATGGTATTGAACGCCAGCTTCATGTCTATAAAGGCCATAAAGACTTTTTTATGAGACTTCATAGCTTCAAGTTTCAAAAGCGTCACAATTAGAAGATTTACTTCAGTTCCGACTTCTCTGGTAAAACCAGTTTGACGAGAATCCATTAGACCGATGGAAGTTGCCCAGGCAGTAATTTTCCGCTGTAAGCAGGTAGCAAAGATCTTCCCTATTATATCCAAGAGGGCAATAGGGCGATAGTTGGCAGGCTCGTACCTATTGCCTTTCTTGAATATAGGAATAATTACTGCTGATTTCCAGGAAGTCGGAATTTCCTTTGAGACAGATATAAGGAAAAAGAGCTCTACGGTGAAATGGGCCCATTCCTCTTTTCTTGCTTTAAGCATTATATTGGTCAGCCCATCAGGACCGGCAGCTTGACAGTTTAATTGTTGTATTATTTTTATTTTATCCTCATGATGTTCACAGACATCTCAGGGCTCCGAATTGACTGAAGTTTCTGCCTCTGCGCAGGCATGGCCATCATTAAAGACACCTTTGAAATGATCTTCCCAGGCTGACATAGTAATCCCGGTTGCCAAAGTTGCTTCTTGGGCGGAATTTTTATTAAAAATGTTTCCACATTTCTCTAGAATTCTGTTGGACAATCAGATTCAGGCTGTTCTGCACGTTCTTGGTCTCTTATTATTTTGAAAGATTTAAGCCAGTTACGATATTTCATTTGACAGTTCCTGATAGCTGCAGAGAGATCAGCTCCGCATCTGGTCTTTTTTTCTTTTCAAGACTTACTTGAGCACTAAAGACATATTTCTTTATGTATGAATTGCATTTTCCATATGACTTTTTTGAGCAGAATTGAGTAATAAAAGAAGAATAATGTATTCTTGTAAATTATTAACTCAAGTCATCGTTTAACCTTTGTCTCAACAAGGTTATATGAGAGTCATTAATCTTCAGTCTGTTGCCCCATGATTTATTTCTAGTGACCAGATGTACGTCTTCAGATTGACTACTCATTGCATTGACCAAGTTAATTCCAGTATGTGATGATCACAGTTAGATGTCTTATGAATTTTCAGGCTGTCAATTTTTGGCCAGAGAGATGAGGACAGCCAAATGTAGTCCAGTGTTTTCTGGCTTCACTTTCCTTGCCAGGTAATGCTGGCAGGGATGTCGCCTTTGACAGAACCATTTAGCATCTCACAGTTTCTGGCTTTAAAGGCCTGCATCCACATATCGCCTCTGGAAGAGGTGATAACAACATCAGATGACCTTGAGTGATCAAACCAAGAGAAGTTTAGGTCTCCGCAAATTAATATTGCAAGTTCTTGACAAGACGTCAGACAAGGGTCAATTATAGAGATCACTGCTTTGATAAAACTAGCTATCGAGATCATTCCAGGGTTCCAGTATGCGTTTATCAATAATAGATGTTTCAATTTATCATTGTGGACAGTTAGCAGGTTCAATAAAGTCCCTTGAACTAACATATTTAGGTTAAAGATTTGCTTAACCGCCCACCCATGAGTTATTCACCATCGTCAGAAGTCCGGAAAATGGACGATCTCTGTCATTTTTCCCAGCCTTATTTAACAGATGGTATAACCATCTTTAAGAGGAGTCTCCCGCAACCACGTTTCCTGGAGACAGATCGCAATATTATTGGAAAGGGGAAGTGGGAAATCTTGGAACAAATGCTGGAAGCCTCTTGTGTTCCACGATTATATCCCACATAATTCTTCTCAAGTCAGTTGTGCTAGTTATGCTCGATTCTCATTAGAATAGCCAGGCCTCTTGGCATTACGGCCGTTATCTGTTTGGCAAAATTTAGCTGGGGTCCTTGGTGATTTCAGATTGAATTGGTGCCTTAAAGCCTTGCGACTCAATTCATTGGACGATTTCGATCCTTTGACTTGCATTGGAATTTCATCTAATGGTTTGACTTGATCTCTCTCAAGCTGAATTTCAAAGCCATAAGATAGCATCTCATCTTTTGCCGCCAAGAGTGTTTTTTCCACTGCTTTTGATTTTATGTGTAAAAAAACCTTGTCGGCCGAATCTTCTGTGATGTAATCAATAATCACTATATCATCAGAGGTGATTGTGCGTAATGATGGTATATTATGTAATAGCCGCATGACATTTCTTCTGTTAAGATTAATGTTATCTTCAGGAAACAGGTTTTCCACCCGAATCCTCCAGGCTAAGCTGCTTTGTATTTCGGATCAGGTTCCGTGATTTCTCGGTTGTCATGTCTTACAACTATTTAGTTGGGCCGACGTCATTTTCGGATTGAAATTTGTTATTTTTTTTGTCTCATGTGGGGCAGTTGCAACTGCTACTTTGACGGTCGCCTTAATGACTTTGGAAGACACGGGTTCCAGAGCACTAGGCTTCTGGTTGCTATTTATTGGTACCACAGTCAAACGGTCATCAATGCTTAATGAGGAATCTTCTGAGCTCCGTCCGAGTCAATCAAATAAGTAGAGAATTCGCAAATCTCTAAAGAGCCATCTTGTTCCTCACTTGTTTGGATTTTGTTTTTGAGCTATTAACAGATGGTCTGCGATTGATTGATCTTTGATTATTCTGGAGTTTGCGAGAGCATCTTTGCTGGATTTTTTCTTCTCCTGTTTGCGTTCAAAGAGGCCAAGTTTTTGTGGTGTTGGAAGATTTCTCACAAATTGCTTCACAGTTGAGTTCTTTCTTTGTGTATTTTTGACATTTTTGGAGCGAACAGCTGTTGGAATTTTTGGCTTTGCAGATGTATTCAGGGATTTGATAGAAGATAAAGATTTGGCAGCACCGGAGAAGATTCCAAAAGTCATTTGCTTTCCACTGCTTGCAGCTTCATTTAGAGCATTAGCCGTATTTGGTAAAGTGTGAGGCTGAGATTCTTTGGAAGCCTCACAGATATTAGGCCTGTTACCGACAGTAGAGCCTTTTGGATTCAGCTGCAAAATCAGTCAAACCAACAGTGGAAACAGCCATGAACCAGTTCTATGGTTTTTGGAGTATCTGAAACCAAGTCCTGAGCAATATGTTGGAGATCGGACAGCTTTGTAGTAGAGAGAATAAGTGGCTCCGGTAGGACTTGCAGCGTGACGATATTCTGGGACCCATCGTCAACCGTTGTGGGATTCACGAGTTCAGACTCAGGTTTCCTGAACTTGTTGTGCCTTAACCATTTCATGCACTCGAGTATTCCATTCATTAACGAGGAAATATCCTCATGTTGTCTGGCTACGAGATCGCCCAAGCGATATTGACATTGGGCAGAAATTTCAGCCTCTCTTTCTAGTCTTTTATGTAAGGCCGCATTTGTGATCTCCATATTTCCCAATTTAGAGGTTAAGTTGTTTAATTGTGAACCTTGGTCTTTCAATGAATCATTTATGGATTCATAAAGCTTTATAAAGGGGATAAGTGCTAGTGATGTAGCTGCTAGCATGTTATGAATCTGTATCGCCACTGACAGATTCGTTTTAGTATTTGAATCTTGGGCTGACTCCACGGGCGATGCGTGTTTTGACAGGTCATGCATTTGTGCTGCCAAAGGCTGCTGACATTTGTTGTTTTGTGATGTATTCTCAACAGAATCGCCCATTATTTATCCAGCACAACCTGACATGTCAGTCTCCGGATTATGTATTAACTTATCCGTTAAATTCAGTCGGTTACTATTCAAAGATCTACATTGCTCCAGTCTTCTAGGAGTGGTCAGAATAGATAAAGAATGTGTCACATACTGATCACACTCCTTTAATTCTCGAGCACCTGGAGTTGAAGATTTATTAGCCGATATATTGGAAAAGCTGTTAATCAGTTTTTCCTTGATCTCATAGAAATCAGCAGTCAATTGCTCCGTCAATCGTGCTTCTCACCCAACAAGGTAAATTTCTGATGATCTATGAGGTGGGTACATATGCATTGGCGTTTTGTTGGCGGAGCAGACATCGACGTCAAGACTTGCAGTCTCTGTGAATTTTCACTCATTTGGTCCTGAGTCACGGCTTCATGCTTCAGGATCAATGCCCGACTAGAGTTCTACATGCAGGCATGCTACCACATGTGAGCACAGATTTCCAATTATGACTTCAGGAAAATCAATAGAGGTTGGTATGATGTCTTGCATAGATGAACTTAGGATTCGGTGCCGGAAACACCAGATATGTGATTGTTTGCTGGTGGTAAGGAAAGACCTTTAGTTGTTGAGGAAGCAGTGACGATGTCATGTATATCGAACAGATGGTTCAATTCAGTGTTACTCGCAGCTTGCTCAATCAGAGGAACAAAAACGTATTTAAACTGGCAACTTCTGATGAAATTTGAATTTGCAGCAGTTCACTATCAGTGACATCAAATGGCGACTAAAACGACGATGTATTCACCTCAATAGTATTAATATCAGGGACCTCAATAATTGGAGCCCTATGTTTTCGTACTTGGGCTAGTGAGCGTTCCTTGGTTGGCACCTGCACCGCCGCAGTACATAGAGTGTCAACTGACCCAGGATTTACTAACCGAGGGATTGCTTTGTTGCTGTGGCGGCTGATGGCATTTTTATGCAACTAATGTCCGCCTCACGTAGAGTCTCATAATTTTACAAATGCTTTTGCCAATAATGCCAATGATGGTGGCTCTATTGAGCAAGGCAACACATTTTGGCAATGTTTTTCCACAACGTCATGCTGAGAGACAGAAGCAGTCATATTGTTGCTTACCTCATCAGGAACTACTGAGACTCATTTGTTTCCATTTCTGTTTCTGCTTCGTTGTTACACGGAGGATTGCAAAATGAACCTTGGCGCTCGAGTTCCAGCTAATTTCATTGTTTCTGCCGCATCTGCGGCCCCATTATACAAAACACACAGACCGCTGGCATAATTAGGAGACATGGTCTCAATTTGGTTTCGGTTGGCCGTTGGTCCGGGGTGGACTGGGGTAGACTGGACTCTTCTTGGGACTCAACTCACGCGTAGACCTTTTAAGGTGGAGTCAACCGAGACAGAGTTAATGTTAAAGAAACAGTAACAATGGATCCAAAAGAGTAAAACACAGAAGTCGCTGCAGTTCCTCTCTTGCAACAACGTCTGGGGTAGACTGGACTCTTCTCGGGACTCCGCGCCTGGGCTTTTAAAGATCGTAGAAATTTTCAAGGAGCCTCGGCCTAAGGCCAGACTTGTTTGGGTAAGAGGTTTTGCTTTCTTCTTCCTTCTAAGCTCAACTCCCCTAGGAGCTTCTAGGACATCCCCGACAGTTCTCCCTGAAGGGGACGCAACACTTTGCCTTCAAGGACCGTTGAGGGGGGTGGGGGGTATAAACTAATGGTACATGGGAAGTGTTACGCTCACCTGGTATCCACGGGGACGCCACCCAGCCGTAGGGACTCTGGTATCCTTCTCTGCGGTTCCCAGGTGTGACCAGCGGGGAAGTTCTGCCTGGAATACAGGTGGGCAATGTTCAAGACTGGGCAACTGGGATAAGCAGCCCCCCCACCACCCCGTATGCCCGCAGCCCCCCCGGGGCCTCTCCTCACCTTGTTGTTTATTCAGGTGTGCTCTCTGTCCTGCCTTCTTGGCAGGGGCGCGTTGTCCTTTGTGGGCGAATGCGATCTAGTTACTTCACTGATGCCGGCCCACTTTTAGTCTTTCAGGTAGGTCTTATTGCTGTTGTATATTGTTCTTCTTGCATGCCTTTCTTGGTTTAATAAATGTCTCTTTCTCTTTGTTAGGTGCGCGGAAGTCCAATGTGATGCATTGGCTGAATTGGGTCTCGCCGGCAAATGATGGCGTATAAAGAGTGCTATGATGCGGTAAGTAGGCGCTATGCGCAGCGCTATGATGCCTTGCCTTTGCTAACCTGTTGTCTTTTCTTTCCCATAGATCGCGGTGCTCACCCGGTGTATGAAATCCCGAGGCGATGCTGGTCGAGTGGCGATTTGCGAGGTAAGCTTTTCGGCACAATTTGTTATGTTGTCAAAGTGTCTAATATCTTGTTTCTTCCTTTTTTTTGCAGATCCGTCAGTCCGGGAGACGCGCTGATCCTAGGATGCTGTTCGCAGGAGCTGTGGGCAGCTAGCAATGAAAATTACAGGTAAGCTGCTGCTGCTAACAATGTCCTTTTGTCCCTTTACAGATGCTGTTCTTCCGAGGTTCGCGGGTACAGCTGAACACGATGAGCGTCACGTTGCAAAGTAACGCGAAGCGTGTTATCCAAGTCGGGTGTGGTTTAAATAGCTTTAAGAAAGTAGTCCCGGTAAAGTAGTTCCTAGGCTACCACACCCAAAACACTATACCACATAGCTTGGTTCCAAGGAGCCAAGCTATGTGGATGCCTCCATGTTGGTTGGTACTTGAAATAAAGTAGTTCACAAACAAGTCTTTATTAAGTAGGAGCCTGGCGCCATAGGCGCCAGGACTGGCCCCAAGAAGGCCTAGGCAAAGGATGCCTAAGTTTGTTGGAGACCCGAGCCAAGACCCCTCCTGGCCCATGGGCTTGCCAGGGGGGGGTTTCTGGATGTGGGTCGTGACAGGAAGGCTTGGCTGAAACAACCTTAGAATCCGCGGCTGGGTCCTCCTTTAAACCTCCTGGCTCGTCAACCTTAAAGGAAGACACCACCAAGTAGAGCACGGACGTTTGACTCGCCACTGAGGCTACATTGGCCACAGACTAGGTCCCACTAAGCAATACATTTTTACAAATAGCCCCCAGGGCACTCAGAGTCATAATAAAACACTCAAAGTGCACATTAGCTAGCAAGTCTTTCAGAGAAGAACAAACCTCTGTCAGTTGATACATGTTCATATTATGGCCCTGGTGCACTGTATGCAAAATCCAGTTCAAGACTGGAAAAGAAAACGTGTCCACTATGGTCTCTTCCTGGGCCTGAGGAGCGTAACCCAGGTTATTGATACCTGGCCTCACCTCATGTGCGGGAGATGAACAGAAAGTAGCGGAAGGCCCTGGTTGATTGACGAAAATGTGGGTGTCAGGTAATTAACCTCCCCCATACCACGTAAAAACAATGGGGGTCCATACAAAGATTGGATAGTAGGACCACCTAAGGACAAGCAGATTCAGAGGATACAACAGGAGCCAAAATTGAAACATCAGAGATTAGGTTGGATCCCATGCATTCGATGAAATCCTCAGGATAAGCAGGAATTGATGAGACTAAACAGTCTAGAGTAGATGGTAGAACATAAGGATTCCTTGGTGTCAGCCGACTTAGATGTTCAGAGAAATTAGAAAGCCCTCCCAAGTGAACGTCAAATGTTTCCAACTTGCTGGCCGTACTCTTACCACTGCGTAAGCCTGACATAGTTAAGTAAGCAGCTGGAAGAAGAAAAATTAAGGGGGGGTGCAAATACGTGAGGCCCTCTTAGAACCTCAGCAACCAAAATGGGGTCCACAGTAGTTACGGATCTGTGCAACGTCAAGTGGAACAACCATTCAAAAGTTCCAAGTAGTATAATCTATCAGTGAGCTCAAAGGCACCCTGGCCCGCAGTTGATTGCCGATAAGGTACTACTAGAAAAATGGTAGCACGCTGTACTGATCGTTGGTTTTTTTAACAAATTATGGGAAACAGACGGGGGAAATGAAATATTTGAAGAAGCAAACCAAAGTGAACTGGACTGAAGGGGTACCAGCAACGCTTTCCGTGGTTCCCAAGTAGGTGCAAGATAAAGCAAAATCGAAGGAAGCCAAAGCTTGAATGCCATAACAGAGCACGGGACACCCCTTCCCAGTCCCCCTAGATCTCTTCTTCCTGTACAGAGGTCTTAGGCAGACACTTGGGAAGCGTTGTAGGTTTAATTCAGAAATGTCCAATGCAATGCGGGCTGTCCAACGGACCGAGTAAGAGCTATGTGAGCACCAGACCGCCAAAAAGCCGCTAACGAGTGTCCGTTATTTGAATCGCAGATAATGTGTTCTTGTAGACGCAGCTGAAATGGACTCTTACGGTTTAGCCGTAATGGGAGGACGGTGATGGAAAGTCAGGATTCCAGAGATGCGAGGTCGCGAGATGCAACAAGCACTGTTTTACAGCTTACCTTGCTTTCAGGTGGATGCCTTGCCACCGCAGCCGTGCACGAAAAACACAAAAACACACTGCTGTACTCCGCGTAGGGTGTGAGATTTTGAAGGTGCCTCCTCCTGCTGCAAGTAGTGGAAAGAAAGGATAGACTCCTCAGCTGGCTCCGCTTTCACCTCTGAATGCTTTCTCCTTGTAGACACAAAACACACTGCTACACACCGTCACACACAAGAGCCAAATCTAACTTGTGAGGTAGTGTTAAAGTACAGATTTTGAATAATGGCAAGCAAAATAGGGTATAGCCCCAAGGTACCTAATTTTAATCACAGCCTCTCTAAACAAGATCAAATGCCTAAGAGAAATCTAAAAGAAGTATAGAAAGCATCTTACTCACAGTGGAGTACTTGTACAACATAAAGACACGGTCAACTGTTGATAGAACAGATCTGAATGCACCCTGAATCGGATTTGGAATGGGCTCATCTTAATAATAATAATAATAATAATAATTTAGCATTTATATAGCGCTATGAACCCTCAGGTATCTGAGCACTGCTTATTATTACCCACGGTGTGTGGTGCTCATTTATCGACCTAGGAAGGATGAAAGGCCGAGTTTGGCCCTGCCGGTATTTGAACCGGCACCATGTCAAAGCGAGCACTCTACGCCCTGTGCTAACAGAGCAGATCTTCCATCCATTGATGGACTGCTTTAAGAATGAAATAACAGAAGATTTTACAGTCAATGGGACTCATTACAAGTCCGGCGGTAACTGTGCCAGTAAAACCAGCAGGTTGCCGCTGGATTTGCAATATTTAGCAGTGCCTGACTTGCCAGAATCACCACAGGATTACGACTCTGGTGTTCCAGGAAGTCAGGCGCTGGTAAGTGCAATTCCCCATTCCCATAAAAATCAAAATGGGGAACACTGAGGCACCTGCACCATAAATAACGGTGCCTCAGTTACGGTCTGCTTACCGTGGTCGCTTGCCGGGCAGAGTGACTCCGGCAGGCAGGCACATAGTGTGCCGGTCCAGTAACCCGGACCAGCACACTCGTAATGAGGCCCAATGTCATTAAAATTAAATCTACCCATAAGGTGCATTATTTTATAGAGGAACAATAATATTGTTATGCCAGGAGAGCGGAAATCTAAATACCTTAATAAATTAAGAAAAGCTTTCCCCAGCTGGACAATAAATGTTGAATTATTCATGCCGGCACAAAATTCCTTTGGTTTGATTAAGTATTGCATCTCTATTGCTCTTCCAGAAAAATTGAGAAAACTCTTTCCAAATATTTAATGATATTCTTCCGGCTGAGGAGACCCTATACATATTTCAGACTTCCTTGCTATACAATAATCCTTTGAGTAGACTGCTCGAACCCAATCTCGAGATGTTCCTTTTATTAAAGTATAAGCGTTGCTCAACTTTCATGAGCAACCATTACATTAAACATACACCTCGACCATGACATTCAGCCTAACAATAACATACGGGGTTCTCCAAATCTCCTTTCCTGCATATTGTGGCAACAGGGCCCTTTGCCCAACAATAGAGGATAGCAGATAGAGTAGCTGGTTCCTCCCCCAGCATGATCGTGTCCATGATATCTGTCCACCAGGATCAATACACAGACAGCAGCTAAGGAAAAGTGAACATCGGGCACTCGTCAATAATGCCACATTACCACATTACCACAGTTCAGATCATCATGTAAGGCCACGCAGGCTCCTTTGCAGCTGTCCTTCTGTTCACCTTATTTATTTATTTTTGCTTTCCACATTCTAAACACCCTACAATGGGAATGCTACACGTACAATAACTGATACGTTACGCTGAGGTGATAGGTGGATCAGTTACTTTACCCGTGGGCCCAAGAACGAGCAAGAGTAATGTTGAAGTTGGGAAGTAATAGCATATACATCTTTAGGCATATGTAGAGACAGTCAAGAGCTTGCTGCATGCAGCATGAATTAACAAGATTATAAAGGCGCCACCATGACAGCTGACTGGAAGATTCAGTGAGCGATGCCTTCAGAGGCTATGCAGCACTCTGATGTTAAGCACTTACATCAGTGCATTATTTACCATGTGTAATGCGAGCTTCCCACATGTCATCCCACGTCCCTATTGGGCTTTAAGTGGTACTAATAGTCGCTGCATCTCCGGTCGGCGCCCAGCGAGGAGATTTCCGGGTATGCAGTAGTGGGTCTTTGAAGAACATGTTGCTAGCCAAAGCCGTTGCGGCAGCAACAACATTATCGGGATCAAGGCAGCCCATCTGGGACAGGGGCTGAATGCGTGTCATCTGAAGCTTACATCTAGAAAGACCGAAACCTTGAAGTCAACACAAAACATTCACTGCCACCATTCCCTCTGAAGGATGCGCTAAAACTATGCAGACACCTTAAAACCGATGTATTAATTATTCCCTAAAACGTAAACAAGTTGCTAAATAAAAATGAATGATCAGAAGGTTTCGCTTCTACATCTCTTAACTGGCATGATCAGGATTCCCTGTACCAATTTAAGGAGGAATTAAGATGCCTGGGACGTGTAACTTGCACTGCAACGGAATCATCTCAGTTTGAGCCATTAAGGCAAGAATTTGCGATGCATCTAAAATCGGCATGGATTAAAAACTGGGGGTCAAGCATATACAAAGCTACCTCGGGTTTGACGCTCTAAAGCTGGCAGTAGGGCGGTTGGGGGTTACTTCCTCTCTGCTGACGGCGGAAGCAGAAAGGGGAAGTTCGACCCCATATAACCTCACAGCCGCAGTTGTGCGAATGGAGGCAGGGTTGGCCCCCAATAACCCATTACCAGGACACTTGCACGGTTGGGGACGTGTAAACTTTAGGTTGGAGGAAAAAAGCTTTTCTGAGAGACAGGGCTAATGCTTCATTTGGCGCTGCTGGAGAGGATGGGCGGAGGCGGTAGTGCTGGGTTTAGCGCAGGGGCTCGTGGCTGCGCCCCCGGTGTGGCAGTGCAGACCCCTATGGTTGGGCAGGATGAGGCTGTGTGTTGTGATGTATATGCTCCAGGGTTAGCGAGGCGATGGACGTGCTTCTTGAGGTACTGGAGGGTGATGCGCTGCACACGGGTGCGGTGTATGGAGGCATTTCTAGGACTGGGACAGGCTGTTTGGGTCGAGGAGGATGCGCTGTGAAAAGTTGGCATAGGGATGGAGAAATGGGGCGTTTGTTTTGGGGTATATCTCGTTGAGGTGGCCACGTTGTTTGGGGCTTGTTGCGCTGACAACAAATGGATCACCTACCTGGCTCCCCGTGCTCCTACTTCAAACTGTCTCTGTAAAGCCTGCTGCTGCCGCCTCCTCTTGCTGCTGCTTTAAACCGAGTGCAGCTGAATGAACTCCACTTCCTACTTCCCCACCGTAAAGCGTTGTGGGCTAGAGAGTCTGATTTACAAGTTTACCGTAAACACAGAAGAAGGACGGCCGTTGCCGAGGCAAGGTTTGGGAACGGGAGGAGGAGAGATGTTTTGTGTGCGCGTATCTTTTATTTGGAATGTAATATTTGGGTTGCTATTAACTACGAATACAGCGAGCATACACATCTGTAACACCTTGTGTTAAAATAATAAAGATATTTCCATGTTTCTATCTCCTTTGATTTCCTTATTAGCATATAACGTGCTAAATACATTAAAAGGGGCAGTGCTGTGTGGACAATGAGGGTATGGGCACATCAGTGGCAGATTTAGCAAGGGTCCCATGGGCAGAGCTTATGTTGGAAAGAGGTTATGGCCATCACAAGTGCAACAATAATGACATTTACACATGTTGATGTGATGTCCATGTGATACATCACGTGGACAAGGAAATAAAGGTGACCGAAAAGCCTGCAAAGGGCAATTCCCGCTCAGCTCCCCGAGCTACATAAGCCTGGAAGTGTTTTTGTGCTGGTGAGTGGCATGCGGGTGATAGGTGTCTTGGATGACAAGTATGACATGACAGGAAAGACAGTAATGACAGTTGCAGGAATGAGGAGACTGAAAACCAGGATGTGAGGTGGAAAAAACCTTGGCCAAAAGCTTTATTTTAGTACCAGCCATGGTGCAAAAGAAAAACCAACCATAACATCACATAAGAAGGATAACAATAATATTTTGGGGACAGAGGGATCAGGTGAACGGGGGCCCTAATCCCAATTACGGCCCGCTCGAGGCTGATCCCTGCCGCCATTCATATGAAAGCTTGTGAAAATTGTTTGGCCACAGCGTGAGCTGTGACTTGTTCATAAATGGCTTGTCTTTTGGAGCAGGTTCTTCCTGCTTTGTCATGTCCTTTCCATGTGAGGAGGGGAGGTGTGCGCTTATGTGCATTTCATTGATGTGCAACCTGACCAGGTTTAGTGCTTGCGCCCTCTCTTGCTCACAGGGTGATTTTCACTGAAGTTATGGCTCTTGATCCACATTTCTTGACAAAACAAACCCCCCGTTGTGAAACCTTTCACTTAATACTCCTCAGGGTGGGTTCTTAGAGCCATTTAGATTTTTTGATAAGTGTTTTGTAGTTTTCCATGGATGGAGGCGTTTTAGCCTCTTGGTGTAGTCTTTGGAGATGAATTTGGCACTTTCTACACACATGATCCACTTGAGTTTTTGAAGCCCTCACACTCTGTTTGTGGGATAGTTATTTCCTCGGGGGTGTGTTCTAGGAGCCTTACTGGGGTCTTCCCTGCTCCTGATCCACTTGTGCTATGAGACCCCTTCAGCGCTTTAGGCTGCTTGTTTTTACAGCAGGGGTGGGTTCAAAGAGCCTTACTAGGATTTTCCCTGCTCCCGATCCACTTGTGTTGTGAAACCCCATCAGCGCTTATGTTGTACTATTTCGCCGATGGGGTGGGTTCTAAGGGCTTTACTGGGAACTTCCCCTGCCCACGATCCACTTGTCTACCCCAGTGCGCATTATCTTGGATATAAAATGCAAGGGGGGTGGTTTCCGGAGCCTTACTAGGTACTTACCCTGCTCCTGATCCACTTGCGGAGAGACCCCCCCCTATGCATGCGTGAAGGTGGATACTTTGAGGTTTACTAGTACATGTTTCTGCTCAAGGCTCTTCCTCCTTTTCTGTTTTGTAAGACCCCTAGAGCTTCAACCTGTATTGATTTGATCTGAAATGGGTTCCTGGAGACTTGATGAGGATCCTATTGTCTCGTGATCCGCTTTTGTTGGTGGATTCTGGGCGCTTGGGTCTTACATAACTATATTATTATAGAAAAATTAAATACTTGACAACAAACCCCTCTGGGTGTCTTTCAAGCCCTTCTTGTAGTTGGATTTCATTTTTATTTTGTTAAAGTGAGGCGTTTTAGCCTCCCCCAGTATTATGCGTACATTCCATACTCTACCTGGCCCTCGCTACAGATTTCCTTACAGTTATTTGCAGGGTGGGAGGGAGGTATTATTTAGACCTGCAGCCATCCTGCTGCTGTCCGTGGGATGGTGAGGAGAAAGAATGAGAAGGGCCACCTTGCCCCCGCCAGATAAAGACAAAATTCTGCCTGGGGCAAGGCGGCCCCTCTTTGAACTTCAAAAGTCCCCGCTCCGCATCCGCTAGGATGGGAATGGGGGACCTTTGAAGTTGGTGAGCAAGGTGACAGGGGGCAGGGACTACCGGTTGTCACCTGCCCCCCTCACCTCGCTCTCCTGCACAGGAGACTCGCAGTCTGGGACCCCCTATTGTCTCGCCCTGCACCATGTGCATGCTAAGTGGGCCAGCACCAAAAGGTGCTGTCCCACCGGGCTTCGCACAAACCCCCCACCTCCCATCTTACGGCCCCGGGCCTCCCATCGGGGGGGGCCCGGGTGTATAAGCCTGGAAGTGTTTTTGTGCTGGGGAGTGGCATGCTGGTGACAGGTATCTTGGATGACAAGTATGACATGACAGGAAAGACATTAATGACAGTTGCAGGAATGAGGAGACTGAAAACCAAGATGTGAGGTGGAGAAAACTGTGGCCACAAGCTTTATTTTAGTAACAGCCATGGTGCAAAAAAAAAAACAACCATAACATCAGATAAGAATGATAACAATAATATATTTTGGGGACAGAGGGATCAGGTGAGTGGGGGGCCCTAATCCCAATTAGGGCCCGCTCGAGGCTGATCCCTGCCGCCACCCTGAGGGGATGCTGACTGGCGTCCCCCAGGTCCCTCCAAAATGGGAGTTATGAATTAAGTACAGCCCCTGGCCGCCAGGGTCCAGAAAATATTCCTGGTGAAGATGTCCATGCCTTCAATGGACAGGTGGACCCCGTCACTGCAGAACATGGCCTGGTTGTGCACTGAGATCCCATGTTTAATGAATTTGAGGCCTGAGAAAAGGCAGAAATTGGCCACTGCTTTATTCAGTTTGCGCCTAGAAATCTCCATGGCTTGGTTGCACTCTGCCCCATGCCAATGTTGGCGCGGGATGATTTCTAACATCCTCACTTCTGTTCGAAGTCTTAGCATGTGGGCCAGGGATCTGAGGGAGGTGCAGATTTCAGCCAGGAGGAGCTTCCTGCCCAGTTGAGGCAACTCACTTCCCCTGAGGTGGATGATGAGATACTCTGGGGGAGGGGAGCAGGCCCCCAGTAGGTGGGTCAATTTGTTGTGTAGGTCTCCCTAGCGCATGCCCGGCTTGCCCCACCAGTAGGTGATGGTGTCCTGGAAATGCATGCCAACCTGGGTATCCTCCAGCCATCTGCTGGCCCTGATGAATGAGTGGCCCACGATCCAAGCTGTCTGAGAAGGGGGTTGCATGTGATCAGAAAAGGGGGGGGAGAGGAGAGGGAGAGGAGGAGACTATTAGATCAAGTCTTTCCTGATGTATCTTTTGTAAGACCGCGATTTCCAGCCCCCGATCCCATTTATGGCTTTCTCTTGCAACCCCCCATCCAGGCTGAAGTGGCTGCTCCTATCCTGAAGGAGTGGGATCCAAACTCATTAGAAGTCCAACCTATAGCTATTACAGTCTTCTTGAGGACAGACCTCACCTGGAATCTACAGAGGGCAGACCCATTTTTCTGTGAGAACAATTGCCCCCCCCCCCAGCTGGGGCGCTTCAATGCAGTAAAGGTTGATGATCCTCCCTTTTCCTAGTTGGTCAGTTTTGGATCTACACAGTTTCACTGCCATGGAGTCCTTCCCCAGGTGGATGTCGCCTACATCCAGCCCTTCCTCTGATCCTGTGTTTTTGGAGGCTATGTCGCTGATCCTGAAAGCCCCAAAGTAGTTGAGTGTGAAGACTTCTCTAAATAGGGAGGTCTCGTAGGCATTGTTGCATACTGCAGGGAGGGTGTCTAGTAGAATTTTTAATTTAGCAAAATGGAGGGGGCCTCTGGTGTTTGTCTTCACCCCTTCCATTTTGGACCAACCCTTGAGAGCATATCTGGTTAGCGCGCCGTGGGTGTAATATGAGACTGCTGCCAGATGAGATGAAGCCCATGCCTTCTTTTTGCTTTGTTTGAAAGCCCACTCCATACAGTCATTGACATGGCTCTCCTGTATATCCCTGATGTTGGTGACTTTTGTGATGTTTCCAAAATCAGTCAAGCACTTATTGTACATTTTAGCAGTTTTCTGTGCCAGTGTCTTTTTGGCCAATAACCCTAGGACATCTTTTGGCTCACCTGGTGGAGTGTGGTGCCGGGAAAGGCAACCCCCCTTGCCCGGGCCCGGAGGGGGGGTAGAGCTGGGAGAGGGCATCTCATGGGAGAGCTGTGACTGGCTGGCTGGCGGGGGCTGACCTGGTTATTTCCATGATGGCCCAAACCTCTTCTGGAACTGCTGTCCTCCTGGCTTCTGCCTGTAGGTTTAGTGCCCTGAAAGTGGAGAACTGAAAACGAGACAGAGCGTCAGTGGCCTTGTTATCTTTGCCTGCAATGTACCGCCCAATTATTACAATGTTATTTTTCAGGGTGACTTTTGTCATTTCTCTCAACATTTTTAGCACCAGTGGGCAGGAGGCAGCACCCTTGTTTAAAATGTGTACAACAGCCATGTTGTCTGACCATGTGACCATGTGACCAGTTCTGTGTTGGCCAACAAGTCCCCCCATAAGTAGAGTGCCAGCCATATGGGGAATATCTCTAGCAGTGTGATGTTCCTGGTGCAGCCCCTCTCTTTCCAGCAGGGAGGCCAGTGGCCAGCGCTCCACTTGTTACCAAAACATACCCCAAATCCTCAGATGCCAGCCGCATCTGTGAACAGGGACCTTTTGTCTGCCCCATTCATGGGTTTGCGCCATATCACCTGGCCATTGAAATTGTTAAGAAATGATTCCCACATGGCCAGGTCTTGTGTTATTTCCTTGCCCAATCTGATGTGGTGGTGTGGCTTTGTAACCCCCCCTCATTTTTAGTTCCAAGCTCCTGTGAAAGACCCGGCCCTGGGGCATGATTCTGGTAGCAAAATTGAGCTTCTCAGCAAGGGACTGTATTCCCCGCAGCGTCGCCTTGTCCCTGCCTGTCATCAACCTTATTGTCTTTAGAAGGTCCTCTATTTTGTCTCTGGCTAGGCGGCATTCCCCTTTGGAAGAGTCAATCTCTGGTGGGTCCTACTGTCTTCTCAGGCGTCAGTGGAACCCCTAATGCCTGCATGGTTTCACTGAATATTTTGATGAATGAGCTGCATAAGGGAGACTCTGCTGGGCCAGTGAAGAAGAAATCATCTAGATAGTGTACCATTCTGGCTCTGGGCAGGGCCTGTTGGAATGCCCATTGAAGGAAAGAACTGAACTGTTCAAAATAGACACACGCGATTGCGCAGCCCATGGGGAGGCATTTGTCAAAGTAGAATTTATTGTCAAAATGGAAGCATAGCCACTGGTAAGTGTTCTTGTGCACGGGCAGCAGCCTGAAAGCTGACTTAATGTCGGCTTTCCCCATGAGAGCGTTTCTACCTGACAGCTTTACTAGGTCAACAGTGTCTTGCACGCAGCTGTAAGAGACAGCAGCCTCCATGGCAGGGATGCCATCATTGAAAGAGCTACCGGGTGGGTGTGATAAATGGTGGATCATCCTGAACTCCCCCTGCTCATTTTTGGGGACAACGCCAGGGGGGAGCAAAAAAACTCAGGGGGGTGTTGGAAGGGACCTTCAATCCTCCCTAGTTGTATCTCTTTATCAATTTTTTCACTTATTATGCTGGCTAGGGATGAGGCAGATTTTAGGTTATTGGGTATGGGAGGAGCTCTGTTACGCTCACCTGGTATCCACAGGGACGCCACCCAGCCGGGTTACTCGCTGGTATGCTTCTCAGCTTTTCCCTGATGTGGTCTGCGGGGAAGGTTCTGCCTGAAAATACAGGAGGACTGTGTTCAAGACTGACCGACTGGGGTAAGTATCCTCCCTCCTCCCCTGTATGATTTCAGTCCCTCTGGCGCCCTCTCCTCACCTTGTGGTAGAATTAGGCATGCTCTCCGTCCTGCCTTCTTTGCAGGGGCGCGTTGTCTTTCATGGGCGAGTGCTGTCCAGTTACTTCACTGACGCCGGCCCGTTTGATATTGTTCAGGTAGGTGTTATTGCTGTTCTTTAGTTTTGTTGCTATCCTGCATGCCTTTCTTTGTTTAAAATGTCTCTTTTTTCTCCCTTAGGTATGCAGAGCTTCACCGCGGTGAACTGGCTTGGTTGAGTCCCGCTGGTAAATGATGGGGCATTAAGAGCGCTATGATGCGGTAAGTAAGCGCTATGCGCAGCGCTGTAAAGTCTTGCCTTTGCTAACCTGTGTTTTCCTACCTTGTAGGTCTCAGTGTTCTTCAGCACGAATGGAATGTCTGGAGTGGTGCCAGCCGAGAGGCGACCAGCCAGGTAAGCCTTTTGAGCAGTTCGTAATTTGTAAATGTCTCTACTGCTTTCTTTAATGTTGCCTCTATCTTCCTCTTTCAGGTCGTTCTGTCCGGGAGGCGTGCAGATTCGAGGAAGCTGTTCTCAGTAGCTGCGAGTGTTTAAAGATGAAGACTGCAGGTAACATGCTGCTGCTAATGTCTCCTTGCAGGTTCTGCTTCTCCGAGGTTCGAGGGAATAGCTGGACACGGTGAGTGTCACGTTGCAAGCTGCAAAGTAACGCGAAGCGTGTTGTCTTGCTCGGGTGTGGTTTAAATAGCCCCAACAAAATAGTACAGGTAAAGTAGTCCCTAGGCTACCACACCCAAAACACTAGACCCCATAGCTTGGTTCTTAGGAACCAAGCTATGTGGATGCCTCCATGTTCGCTGACAATACAATAAAGTAGTTCCCAAGCACATTTTTTTCATGAGCCTGGCCCCATGAGGGCTTTTGAAGAGGATGCCAGGCTCTAGAGGCCCGAGTCCTGACTCCACCTGGCCAATGGGTTTGCCCGAGGGGGTTTTGGGCAAGGCTCGTAACAGCACTCCCCCCTAAGGCCCCTCCCATGCTGTTCCTTCTGTCTGGCCCAGGTTTGGTTGGGAAGTTCCGATGGAATTTCCTGATTATACGTGGTGCGTGGATATTCTCACTGGTCTCCCAGGATCTATCTTGTGGTCCAAATCCTTTCCAATTGATGAGATAATATAGCTTGGTCCTAGAGTATTTAGAGTCCAAGATATATTTGACTTTGAATTCTGGTTCTCCGTCAACAAGTATGGGCTTAGATGGTGTTCTAATCCGTGTGCTGGGTTGCATTGGTTTCAGGAGGAACACATGGAATACCGGGTGGATGTGTAGATTAGGTGGTAAATCCAGTTTCACGGCTGCTGGGTTGATAATGGTATAGGGTCCTAAGAATCTGGGATGAAAGGTCTGGGTTCCCTTGATGGGTACGAATTTAGCGGCTAACCAAACTTTGTCTCCTTCTTGATAATCAGGATCCTTTTTCCGGTGTTGGTCGGCGAATCTCTTTTGTTTTTCTTTGGCATGAATAAGGTGTTCCTTTACCCTTTTGAAAGCCTGAGTAATGCTTGTGTGTAGAGTCTTTACCGCTGGCATTTCCAAGCTGGCTGGAAGGTCTAGTTCAGAGATACGTGGATGTCTGTCATAAAGGGTATAGAAGGGCGTTTGTCCCGTGCTTGAATGCAAAGAATTGTTATATGCATATTCGGCTATCAATAGTAGGTCTTTCCAATTCCTTTGTTCGTGGTGCAGCATGCACCGTAAATATTGCTTGAGTGTCTGATTGGTTCTCTCGGTTTGGCCGTCCATTTGGGGATGGTGACTGGTAGATAGCCGAACGTCGATCTGCGCCATTGCACAACATTTTTTCCAGAAGTTTGAAACAAACTGGCTGCCTCGATCAGAGACCAGAACCGAAGGGAAGCCATGTAGCTTAACCACGCCCTCCAGGAACACTTTTGCTAAAGTGGCTGCGTCTGGGAGGCCCTTGAGAGGAATAAAATGGGCCATCTTTGAGAATAAGTCCACAACCACAAGGATGGTGTTGAACCCTTGGCTTGGAGGTAGATCAGTGATGAAGTCAAGGCAAAGAGTGTGCCATGGAACTGGAGGAATGTCCAATGGTTGTAGGAGACCAGATGGTTTTTGTTTCTGTGATTTATTTTGTGCGCAGACACCGCAGGACTGAATATACTGAATGATATCCTTACGCTAGGTAGGCCACCAAAAGTTCTCTTTCACCTTAGCTAGGGTTTTGCCGATCCCAGGATGCCTTTCAATCAGGGAATCGTGATAGTTTGAAATAATATGCTATTGTAATTCCTTCTTGGGTACATATAGGCGATCCCTAAAAAAGGGTAGATGGTCCTTGATGGTATATTGTTCTCCTTGAGTTTGCCATGCGAGGTAGGCATCAGGATTCATTGTCCGTTGGATTTCTTTTTGTAGTTCTGCTTGTGTTAAGGCTGTTGTGATACCCAAGAGTTTGTCTTCAGGTATAATAGGTACTAGGTCTGGAGTTGTATGTACTATTTCATCTATGCCCAAGCGAGATAAGGCATCCGCCTTTCCGTTTCTGACTCCTGGTCGAAATGTGATTACATAATCATATTCGGCGAAGAAAAGGGCCCACCATAATTGGCGCGAGGACTGGGCCTTGGCTGTTTTGAGATATTGCAGGTTTCGGTGGTCTGTGATGACTGTAATGGTGTGTCTGGCCCTCAGAAGGTAGTGCCTCCAGGCTTTAAAGGCGGATTTGATAGCCAGGAGTTCCTTGTCCGTGATAGCATAATTAATCTCTGGAGGTGAGAACTTTTTTGATCAGAAGGCCACAGGATGTAGCTGGCCAGTTTCCGGGTCTCTCTGTGAAAGGACAGCCCCCATTGCGAGACTGGACGCATCAGTTTCAACAACATAAGGGAGGTCAAGACGAGGATGTCGCAGGATTGGAGCGGAGGTAAACCTTCGTTTGAGTTCCTGAAAGGCTTCTTCTGCTTCTTCTGTCCAAGCAAACTTTTTATTGTTTTATCGTAATAGTACTGTGATTGGGTGCACAACCTGAGAGAAGTCTGGGATGAACCGGCAGTAGAAGTTCGCAAAGCCCAGCATGCTTTGTACCCCTTTCAGAGACATCGGTGAAGGCCATTTCAGAATGGCATCTACCTTGTGCACGTCCATTCTGATGCCTCCTGGAGTAAGGATGAAACCAAGAAATTCTATTTCGGTGACGTGAAAAAAGCATTTTTCAAGCTTTGCAAACAAGCGATGTTGACAGAGCTTGGTGAGGACTGAACGAACGTGCCTGACATGATCTTGTTCTGAGGCTGAGTATACTAAGATGTCGTCTATGTACACTAAGGCGCACACATCAATTAACTCCCTTAACACGTCATTCATGAAATACTGGAATGCTGCAGGAGCGTTGCATAACCCGAAGGGCATGACTTGATATTCAAACAAGACGTACTTAGTACGGAAGGCGGTTTTCCATTCATCTCCTTTTCTGATTTAGACCAGGTGGTACGCTTCTCGAAGGTCCAAATTGGTATAAATCTGGCCATCTTTAACTTGGTCTAGCATCTCAGGGATAAGTGGCAAGGAGTAGCGATTCTTCACGGTGATCTGGTTCAATGCACGGTAGTCAATACAGGTTCTCAAGTCTCCTTCCTTTTTCGGTACGAAGAACAAAGGACTGGCTGCGGGGGACTTCGAAGGACGGATAAATCCGTTTGCAAGGTACTGGTCTAAATAGGATTTCAAATGAAGGTTTTCTGGTTCTGTGAGAGCGTAGATCCTGCCGCAAGGAATTTGTGCACCAGGAACAAGGTCGATCTGACAGTCATAGGGCCTGTGCGGTGGCAATGTATTGGCTTGGTCCTTTCGGAAAACATCCTGGAAATCATGGTATTCACTTGGCAAGGTATTAGTTGCTCCCAGGGTTGATACTGTCGCTCCGGGAGTCATGGGGATACAGACATCGGGTTTCTCCTCTTGGTAATAGCAGGCAGGGGAGCAGTCACCGGGGAAGGTTAATTTTCGTGCCCACCTGTCTAGCAAAGGGTTGGGGCAACCAACCATGGCATCCCTAGTATTAGCCTGAACTGAGGTGCCTTGATGAGATCGAATAAAATAGACTCCCGATGTCCGTCCTGGCAAAGCAAGGTTACCCTGGCTGTGCACTGGGTTACTGATCCGGAAGCGATTTCTGTCCAATCCACGGTGGTTACCTTGTCCATAGTTGGCTTAGAACACAAAGGAAGCCCCATCTCTGCTGCCAGTTCTTGATCAATATAATTTCCAACTGCTCCACTATCGATGTATGCTTCTATGGCATGCATTCTTGACAACTGTTGGTGGTTAATTAAGATCATTGGTATTGCAAAGTGCAAGGTCAGCAACTCTTTCATCTCACTCGACAAACTGACCTCTACGTTTGTCGAGCTTGGTGGTTTTCCGATTCCTTAGCTTCATCCTTCTCTGTGGCCCCGACTGTTCTTCTTGGGGGTTTTACTGGACAGTCCTTCAGGAAATGTCCTAGTTACCCACAATACAAACAGAGCTGTTGTTGTCTTCTTTTGTCCCGCTCTTGTTTTGTTAATGGAGGCCGTATCTCTCCAATCTGCATGGGTTCTACAGCATTTTCAGGTACACGGGGTGTGTTTTCCCTTGGTCGAACATACACGGTCCGAGGGTCCGTCTTAGACCGGTCTGCCTTTTGGTCCTGCAACCGGTGGTCTAGCTGCATGACCAGATTTATGAATTCTGCACAGTCTCTGGGTGGATCAACCACCTGGGCTAAGACGTCCTTTAATTTGCCTCGTAAGCCTCGATGGACTAACGTGGTTCTTTTGTTTTCTGGCCACCTAGCTTCGGCAACCAGTCTGTTTAAGGTAGCAATGTACATTAACAAGTCCTGATTCCCCTGTCGGAGGGACAAGAGTTCATTGTCTACTGCTTGTTCCTGGGTATGGCGAGCAAAATGTTTTTCCATTTCTCTCTGGAACTCCCCAAAGTCATGTAATAGAGGATCGTCATGGGTTACCAACGGCACCGACCAATCTGCTGCACTACCACTCAGGTATGATAAGACAAAAGCTACCCGAGCTTGGTTGTTTGGAAATGCTCCAGGGCTACAAAGAAAATGAAGGCGGCACTGATTGATGAATGCCGCATACTTCTGTGGGTCGCCTGAGAACCTTTCTGGTGGTGCCAGGGGCATTGTTCCAGGTAACGTGATCTGTACCGGAGTGGGTGGTATGGCGGGGTTTTGCATCGTTGGATTGCTTCCAGGTAGAGGCGCCTGTCCTGCCTGTAATTGCAAGTATTGCCTGGTAATCTCTTCAGTGCGTTCTTTGGTCACTATTAGGTCTCTCCGGAGGGCATTAGTCTCTTGTCGGGCAGAATGAACCTCAGCACGAAGCTCTCCTAGTAATTGGGCCAATTGGTCCATTTCTGATGTCTCCATGGCACCCAGGTGGATTTGTTATGGTAGGCTTCACGTTCTGTTACGCTCACCTGGTATCCACAGGGACGCCACCCAGCCGGGTTACTCGCTGGTATGCTTCTCAGCTTTGCCCTGATGTGGTCTACGGAGAAGGTTCTGCCTGAAAATACAGGAGGACTGTGTTCAAGACTGACCGACTGGGGTAAGTATCCTCCCTCCACCCCCGTATGATTTCAGTCCCTCTGGCGCCCTCTCCTCACCTTGTGGTAGAATTAGGCGTGCTCTCCGTCCTGCCTTCTTTGTAGGGGTGCGTTGTCTTTCATGGGCGAGTGCGGTCCAGTTACTTCACTGACGCCGGCCCGTTTGATATTGTTCAGGTAGGTCTTATTGCTGTTCTTTAGTTTTGTTGCTATCCTGCATGCCTTTCTTTGTTTAAAATGTCTCTTTTTTCTCCCTTAGGTATGCAGAGCTTCAGCGCAGCAAACTGGCTTGGTTGAGCCCCTCTGGTAAATGATGGGGCATTAAGAGCGCTATGATGCGGTAAGTAAGCGCTATGCGCAGCGCTGCAAAGTCTTGCCTTTGCTAACCTGTGTTTTCCTACCTTGTAGGTCGCGGTGTTCTTCAGCGCGAGTGGAATGTCCGGAGTGGTGCCAGCCGAGAGGCCACCAGCCAGGTTACCCTTTTGAGCAGTTCGTAATTTGTAAATGTCTCTACTGCTTTCTTTAATGTTGCCTCTATCTTCCTCTTTCAGGTCGTTCTGTCTGTGAGGCGTGCAGATTCGAGGAATCTGTTCTCAGTAGCTGCGAGTGTTTAAAGATGAAGACTGCAGGTAAGATGCTGCTAATGATGTTACTTTTGTCTCCTTGCAGGTTCTCCTTCTCCGAGGTTCGAGGGAATAGCTGGACACGGTGAGCGTCACGTTGCAAGCTGCAAAGTAACGTGAACCGTGTTGTCTTGCTCGGGTGTGGTTTAAATAGCCCCAACAAAATAGTACAGGTAAAGTAGTCCCCAGGCTACCACACCCAAAACACTAGACCGCATAGCTTGGTTCTTACGAACCAAGCTATGTGGATGCCTCCATGTTGGCTGACAATACAATAAAGTAGTTCCCAAGCACATTGTTTTTCATGGTGTATGAGCCTGGCGCCATAGGCGCCAGGACTGGCCCCATGAGGGCTTTTGAAGAGGATGCCAGGCTCTAGAGGCCCGAGTCCTGACTCCACCTGGCCAATGGGTTTGCCAGAGGGGGTTTTGGACGAGGGTCGTGACAAGATCCCTGGCCCTTAAATGGGATCTGAAAGCCATCTTTGAAGCCCTGACCCAAGGATTTTCTAGCTGCTGAGTCAGGGTAGCTCTCTAAAACCTTTAGAAGTTGGTCAATTTTTATTGGTCAGGCCCCCATCTTATAACTAGTGCATGTTTTTGCCCTCTGTGACTTTTGGGCTGGGCCTGGAGGGAGAGGCTTTTGTGCAGTTTTTGCTGCTGTGGCCACCATTGCATGTGCTGCATTGGTGCTTGTATCTGCACTCAGTGCCCTTGTTGCATGACCCTCTGTTGAAGTACCAGCAGGTCCCCGGGGTGTTTCCTTTGGGCCCCCCGGTGCTGCGGTTGCCAGACTGCCCTTGATTTTGCCCTGCTTTTTGCCCCCCTGGTGGAGGTTTTCGAAAGGGGAGTTTGTTTTTGTTAGTACTTGTACTGTCTTGTTGAGGCCTGCGCTGGTTATCCTGCCTGTTTATACCCCTTCTGTTATACTGATGCTCTTGGTCTTTGCTGCTCTGAGCGCTCCTAGCTGAGTTTTCTTTTAATACATGGAAGAGATACAATTTAGGGTCTTCCTCCTCCCAGCCCAGATCAGTGAATCTCTGCATCTCCTTCCCGAACTCTCTATCATAGTTTAGCCATGACTCCCCCCAAAAGGTATTGTGAATTTCCAAAATTCTGTGGTGGTAGGCAATCAGTGCAGTGCCCTCTTCTGGAAAATGTTCTATAATGATTGTTGACAGGATTTGAAAAGAGGCTTCCCAGTTCTGAATATCCTTCTCCAGTGTGGGCCTCTTCGCTCGCGCTTTTTCTTCCTCTTTCTTATCCCTTTTCAAAATGCCAAAACCTAATTCTTCATATTCCAATAGGCAAAACATCAATAAATTGCTTTTACCAAATCTTCCTCTTAATTTTTCGCTCTATGTGCCATGCAATAGTCTTTTTTAGGCTTCTATTTACACTTTTGATGGCTGTGCGCCTCCCATATTTAGTCATATGTGTGATTGGAGACAGTACATCATTGTTAGGCCCAACCCATGCTTTAAGGTGGCCCTGGTCATCCTCGCCCCCAGATTCCAACTCTGTGTCCGTGCTGTCACTCTCGCTGCTGGAGCTGCTCGAGTCATCCCTGTGCCTCTTCTTTTTCCCAGCACCCGCTCCCTTATGCCATTTTAAAAATTGTTCTAGCATAGGCCCCAAATCATTGCTTTTCACAGTACCTGATTTTGCTTTTCTTTTGGTGCCTGGGTGGGTGTCTGAAGAGGCGGGCATGCTGCAGACGTCAAGGCGCTGCTTCTTCCTAGCCGGCTGCTCCCTTTCTGCTGGCTCCTCATCGCCGTCGACCTCATCTTCCAGAGCGTCTGCGTCATCCTCGTTGAGGCTGGTGGATGCGAGCTCTGCCATTCTTTCCTGCACCAGGTCCATGCCATGGACTGCTTCCGCTGCTTTTGCCCATTCAAGGAGCAGTGTTTCTTTCAGTGATATGGCGTTGGCCATCTCTTGCCTGTTTGGGTCTCTGCGTGCTGGTTTACAATGGACCGTCCTTGTGTTGCCCACTTGGTGTGTTGTGCCCCTGCATGCTCGCTTAGGACCAATGCTGCCAGGGGTAAAGCGCTACAATTTGATGTAGGGCACCCGTCTTCTTCTTGAAGGCAGCCGAGTTAGGTTAAAATTCTTGCTCTGTGTCCTCCTGCTTCCAACAATTGCGCTTCACCTCGCCTGTGGAACTGTAATTGTTCAAAATACCAACTGCTAGTGCCGTAGTTTGGGGCAAGTGCGACCCGTAAACTACACAGTGGGCCTGTTCTGCGCTGGGGTGGCCTGGATGCCGGAGTGCTAAGGCCGTTTGCTCCCTTCAGCTCTGTTTGCTGTTTGTAACCCCTCCAGTTTTCTGCTGAGCAGACTTCGTTCCAGTAATATTGTGCACTGCAGGATTCTCCGGGTCACAAAAGAGTGTTTAATGGCTGTGTCGAATTCTCCCCCTCTCGAGGGTGCTCTGTGTCGTCCTGCTTCCAAATGTGAGCCCTTTTTTTTTCGTTTCCCCCTAGTTACTTCCCGCGCTGTTTACGGGTGTTCAGTAGTGCTCAATGGGCTGGGGAAAAGTCTGCTCTACTGCTCGCCTTAGAGCATGTAGCTTGATTGTTAGCCAGGGGAGCTGCCTCGAAGTGTTCGCTTCCTTCCTATGACCGCTTGTGCCCTCGGATTGCCTTGCACTGGGCAGATGTAGTCCTTCCCAGACGTGGCCCTCTTGTGCTCCTTGATTCCGGCTTTGCCGAAGAATGCCCCAGGCCCCGTGCTGTACAAAGTACGGCACGATGGAGGGCCTGGGGGGTTAGGCGCGGGGTGGGGGAGACAAACGGCGTGAAAAACAAGGGGAGGGGCAGCCAAAGCGGCGCCCCCAC
The DNA here is from genome assembly GCF_040938575.1 of Ambystoma mexicanum. Taxonomy (NCBI): domain Eukaryota; kingdom Metazoa; phylum Chordata; class Amphibia; order Caudata; family Ambystomatidae; genus Ambystoma; species Ambystoma mexicanum. The sequence continues at coordinate 691,475,417 of NC_090926.1, read as the reverse complement.
CCCTGGCGTTGCCCAGGAGGAACACAGCACAAATGGGGGGAAAGGTGTGAGAAAAGCAACAGTGGGGCAGGAGGAAGTCCGTCCCCCCAGAGGTACAGCAAAGGGCCAGGGGGGTATAAGTACCCCAGCAGAAACCAAGGAAAGCACAACCAGGTAAGGAGCTCACCTCATTCGGGTAAGCTCCCACGGCCTGGAAAAGGGGGAGAAGGAAACGTTTTGACTCTGCGGGCTTTTCGTGTCTTTCTGTTCCCTCCCACTGCAGACGGAGCGGCGTAAGAGAAGAATTCCAGCAAAGCAGGATTCTTACCGTCACCGGAGCCGGGAGGAGAAGACTGCGGGGAGCTGGAGCTGCGAGTGCCTTGCGGGCGGGTCTCCAATGCGGAAGCCGGAGGTCTGCGGGCACAAGGGAATACGTCTGCTGGTTGAGGAACAACGCCACGGTAACTGGAGGCAGCCGGACGGAGCCAGGAAAGCAGCTGCGGGGGTGCCATGAGAGAACGCCAGCCATAGAAGAGATCGGACGATAGCATCGGCAGCAGGGACAGTCTCTGCGTCGTGTCCTGCGTAGGCTGAGAAGGAGAAGCGCGTACAAACGCCGTACAAAGCCCGCGAAGAAGAAAGTAAACAAGTCGAAGGAGCGGCAAGGAAGAGGCGTGGCTTGAACGGAGCACTAGAAACTTAAAGGGACAGGCACGTAAGGTTGCTGGTGTACTGAAAACGGAAACGGAGGGGAAAGGCCCGGCTGGGAGGAGTGCAAACACACGAGGCACAGATCAAGGAGCTGATCGAAGGAAGCAGGCACAATTAACGCGTTGTGTGCTACAACTGAGGGGAAAGGCCCGGCTGAGCGAACTACAGCAAAACACGAAGCAAATCATTGGGGCCAGCAGGCACATCAACAGTGGATCAACTAGCAGGCTTGGGTTCTGGAATACAAGACCAGGGTGCAAAGTAGGGGCAGATCCAGAGGAACTAATTTGGCCAATCGGTTGCCCACACATTATTAAAGGCAATTTGCACAAGATGGCAGAAGAAAGGGCAAGAAGGGCGCAAGAATTCAGTGCATGGGCCAAAAAAGCGGAAAAAGAGTATGGAGTACAATGGGTGCTGGATGTAATGCAGACGGAGGAAAGGGCAAGGGCAATGTCGCCTTTGGTGCTAGAGGATTCCAGCGGCAGCGAAGAGGAGGTGGTAATACCACATGGCCAGAAAAGGGCGAGAGAGGCGACAAGAGGATCACAGGAGCAGCCGGAGGAGCCTAGGAAGAGGCAAAAGAAAGGAAATAAAAAAGGTACTGTAAAAATTGATAATAAAATTGGGGACAAAATTGTAAAAATGTTGAAAACATGCATCACGGCTCAGGGTAAGTCGCCCAGAACCAGTGGAGGGAAGGAGAGGAAGCACAAAAAGCACGGGGTCGAGCAAAGGGTGGAAACATCTGAATCAGAAAGTAGCATAGCTCTCAACCATTTGTCTTGCAAAGGCGGGTGAAATCACCTGATTTTGTTTCTGGCGGGTGAGACGCCCATTGGAATGAATGGGCGTGCAGGAGGCCTGGCGGGTGAGTCAGCCCTTTGCAAGGCGGGTGACACCCGCCAAAAGCGGGTGAGTTGAGAGCTATGGAAAGTAGTGAGGACGAAGAGAGGGACCACTTGCAGGCATGGGTGAAATGGAAGGGGGTAATGAGTAAAGATAAACAGAGAAAGGCAAGGGAGAAGGTGCAGGTGACGGTCAGGGGGCAGGAAGGCCAGGACCAGCAGACAACAGGGCCCCCATACCACAGGGGGTGGCACAAGGGGTCCTGCCAGGGTCTATTCCCCAGGGGACGACCACCAGCTTACCAGTGACGCTGGCGGGGCCTACCACTGTAACAATACAAGAATCAGCCACAGTTATGACAAAATATGGCAGGCCCACGGTCGGAAAAGACGCCCAAGGACGCTCTATGAAGGCACAGGCATGGTACATTAATGAAAAGGTGAAGCAGAAGATATGGAGAAAAGAATTCATAGATATCTTTTCGTTGCTAGATGTCCAAAAGAGAGGTCAGAATGTATCAATAGAGGACATAAAGGAGGATAAGAAGGGCTTATTAAAAAGGGCACCAGTACCAAGGAATTTTGATAATTGGACGGCGGCTTTCCAAATAATGTCCACTATTATACTTCAAAAATACCCAGAAGACGGTGTATCACTGGTAACATACCAGCAGAGAGTCTTGAAGGTTTACAAAGCATTTGGGGGGGATGCATGGAAGGAATATGACAACGAATTTAGGAAAGAAATGGATTGCTTCCCAGATACAGGTTGGGATGAGGAAAATTTCAACCTATACATATTCAATGTGCTAAAAGAAAAATGGGACACCAGGGAACAGAGTAGTGCGGGAGGTTATCACAGGAAGCAATATTAGCAAAACGATTACAGGAACGATTACAAATATAATAACAGAAGATACGAGAGCAATTATGACAGAGCAAGGGATCAGAGTTTTCAGAGCAGGCAATACAGTTCACAGAGAAGTTGGCAGAACAGCATACTACCAACAGCCCAAGGGGGTGGTAGGTGGAGCAATGGGTCAACAAGGACAGAGGCAGCCCAATGTCGAAATTTCGAGAATTGGATACCATGTAGCTGGGGCAAGAAATGCAAATTCAGCCACAGATGCGAGAATTGTAGGGGGGAACATAGTACCGCCAAATGGACCAGGGTAACAACCATCACACACAGGGGAGGATAGGGGCCCCTACAAATCCCCGCCATTTTGGTGAGTACATATGCTCACCATTGGGACTGGTCACAAAGAAGGAGGTAGGCGAATTCAGGTTGATTCACCACCTATCATACCCACCAGGGGCATCAGTGAACGATGGCATACCACAAGATGCAGTGTCAGTGACTTATTCAGATTTTCAGGAAGCAGTACAGGTGGTCAGGAAGGCAGGAAAGGGGGCATGGATGGCGAAGGCCGATATAAAGTCAGAATTTCGCCTGCTACCAGTCAATAAGGAATCACAGAGGTGGCTATGCATGCATTGGGAGGGCGAGTATTTTGTTGATAAATGCCTCCCAATGGGGTGTGCCATCTCATGCGCATATTTCGAAAAAGTGAGCTCATTCTTACAATGGGGACTCACAAAGGAGATGGAGGAGGCACAAGTAGTTCACTACCTGGACGATTTCTTATTTGTGGGGCCACAGGGTTCCGAGCTGTGTAGGGCTACCTTCAACAAATTCATGGCACTAACAGAAGACTGGGATTTCCCGCTGGCGGAAGAAAAAACAATGGGCCCAACACAAATAATCCAATTTTTAGGAATAGAAATTGACTCACAAAGGGGAGTGTGCAGGATCCCGGAGGAGAAAGTGGCGGACCTACTTGGAACAATCAAAAGCCTGAAAGGGAGAAACAAGGCCACTGTAAAGGAATTACAATCACTAGCAGGTAAACTAAACTTTGCTGGTAGGGTCATACCGCAAGGCAAGATATTCCAAAGAAGGATTGAACAGAGAACAAGAGGGGCCAAGGAGGGGCACCACAGAGTCAGAATAGGTGGGGGATTCAAGAAAGATTTGGAGGTGTGGGGTGAATTCCTTAAATCATTCAATGGATCAGTGATCTGGCGCTCACCCATAAACGAGGAGAACAAGAGGGTGTTGTTTACAGATGCAGCCGGGGGATTTGGTTTTGCCGCAATATTGGGTACAGAATGGTGTGCAGAAAAGTGGCCAAAGGCATGGCAGGAGGCAGCATGGACGAGTAATATTACAGTACTGGAGCTGTTTCCTATTTGGGTGGCGCTGTGCGCATGGGAGGCAGAGCTGAATAACAAAGAGCTAAATGTTTGGTCAGACAACATGGCAGTAGTGCATGCAATAAATAATGGAAGCGCATCATGCCCGTTGGTCGTGGAATTAATGAGGGCAATAACATTGGGTTGTCTGAGTAACAATGTTGGCATAAGGGCGAGGCATATCGCCGGAGAAGCAAATGTGGTCGCTGACACCTTGTCTCGTTTCCAGTGGGGCAAGTTCAGAGAGCTGCGGCCGGATGCAAAAAGGATAAAGACGCCCATGCCAAAAAAGGCATGGGTTCCATTAAAAGCACTGGAGGAGAAACGGTTAACTACAAGGTTGACTCAGAAGAGGAGGAAGAACCACAGGAGCAAGGTCAAGTGATAGAAAGATTGGCCAGGAACGCTATAACATACTAAACTGGTAAGCAGTACAAGAAGCATGTGAATAATGTGTTAAAAGAAACAGGTTTGCAAGAAGTGGGGGAGATTACAATTTCCAAAATGTGCGACTTCCTGGAAAAAGCATTTGCACAGGGAAAAAGGAAAAGCTGGGCAGTAGTGCATTTGGCCGTGGTCGCATATACCTCAAAGGTGGCCGGCGTGACAGACCCAACATTTAGCCCACGGATAAAATATGCAATGAAGGGTTGGGCGAAATTGGAAGGAAGGAAACCAGACAGCAGGAGACCCTTGAATTTTGGGAAAGTGGTAAAACTGTTACAGTTATTGCATAGCACATGTAGCGACAGTTATGAGATAATGCTGTTCAGGGCGGCTTTTGCGCTAGCGTACTATGGGGCTTTTAGGGTTGGGGAACTAGTAGCGCGCAACACAGTTGCAGGGGACGGTCTAGCAAGAAGTGGCGTCAGCATAGGGTCCAAAGGCATGTCGATACTGCTGAGGAAATCAAAAACAGATCAAATGGGGAAGGGAAGAGCAATAGAGCTGAATTGCATTAAAGAAAGGGAGCTTTGTCCCAGGTGCATCACCCAAAAATTTCTCGAGGTACGGCCGGAAGTCGGGGGACAGCTACGGATACACAGGGACGGCAGAGCGCTCAGCAGATACCAGTTCCAAGCAGTGCTAAAGAAAACTATAGCAAAAGCAGGGTGGGATGCAGCAGAGTTTGGGACCCACTCTTTCAGAATAGGGGCAGCCACGTCAGCATGGGCGGGAGGCCTGGGAGCGAAAGGGGTAAAGAAAATTGGGGGGTGGAGGTCACAATGCTTCAAAAGATATGTAAGAGAAAATTTGATATGATTCCTCTCCCATCCATCCATGCAGATACAAGCCCCTACAAGTCGGCATGGATAGTCGGCCATTCCTTTGTGACCCGGGCAGGCAGGTGGATCGAAGACTTCAAAGAGGGTCTGCATTTTAAAAAGACAATAACGTCCTGGTAGGGCCTCCCAGGAATGCATTGGGAGGACATTCACGATCGGCTATCGGACCTGATCGGGTTTAGGGACCCACCGGAGTACCTGGTAATCCATCTGGGTGGTAATGACCTGGTCAAAACAAATAGGGGCAAACTGATGCGTAACATGTGCAAGTCCCTAAGGGCTATAGCACACTTCTGGTGGAAAACCGAAATGTTTATGTCTAAGACAATTACACGCAGAGTCTGGTACGGGGCGCACAGGAGGCATGCCATTGAAACTGCAAGAAAAAAGCTCAGAAAGGCAGTAGAGAGGTACTGTAGGAGTACAGGGCTCCAGTTTATAAAGCATGGCTTGTCGCAGAACAACCCAGAGATGTTCCACCAAGACGGCGTACACCTATCCAGCAAAGGGATGGGGATTTTTTCAGATAACATTTTTAGAGCCTTAGCAGAGCGAGGATGCAGATAGGGGCGCTTTTTGGGGGGACCTGAGCGGCCGAGGCGACACTCACTCAGGTGTGGCGGCACGTGTCCAGGAACGGATGCCCCAGGGTAACGAAGTCTAGCCGAGGAGAAGGCTGGGCACCCACTACCCCTGGACACGATGTGCCCAAAAGCGAGTTGGTGTCATTTGTTGGTTATTGTGATAATTGTTTTGGTGTTATTTTCTGTAGAAAATAAACAAGCCTACGGCCTATCATTTTTCAACGAACAGAAACCTGTCTGTCATGTTATTTCCATTTTCCAGGGTATTAGGAACTAGAGCAAAGGGGAGCCCACACTACTCAGCCTATGCCTCAGGCCCCGTGCTGTACAAAGTACGGCACGATGGAGGGCCTGGGGGGTTAGGCGCGGGGTGGGGGAGACAAACAGCGTGAAAAACAAAGGCAGGGGCAGCCAAAGCGGCCACCCCCGGCGTTGCCCAGGAGGAACACAGCACAAACGGGGGGAAAGGTGTGAGAAAAGCAACAAGCGGGCAGGAGGAAGTCCGGCCCCCCAGAGGTACAACAAAGGGCCAGGGGGCTATAAGTACCCCAGCAGAAACCAAGGAAAGCACAACCAGGTAAGGAGCTCACCTCATTCGGGTAAGCTCCCAGGGCCTGGAAAAGGGGGAGAAGGAAACGTTTTGCCACCCATCCCACCCAGCAAAAGGCAAAGAGTAAGAAAGAAGGAGGAGCCGGAACGCTGAGTACTCTCTTCGGTACACGGTAGAAAGTCGTAGGCGGCGGCACGTGTCCAGGAACGGATGCCCCAGGGTAACGAAGTCTAGCCGAGGAGAAGGCTGGGCATCCACTACCCCTGGACACGATGTGCCCAAAAGCGAGTTGGTGTCATTTGTTGGTTATTGTGTTAATTGTTTTGGTGTTGTTTTCTGTAGAAAATAAACAAACCTACGGCCTATAATTTTTCCACGAACAGAAACCTGTCTGTCATGTTATTTCCATTTTCCAGGGTATTAGGAACTAGAGCAAAGGGGAGCCCACACTACTCAGCCTATCGAATGCCAGCTGGAATCCCGTGGCTTTATTACTGCTTTCCCAGTGTGCAGTCTGGTCACTGGAGACCTGTCAGCCACACTTAGTTATGGCCGAAAGTCCCCTGATCCCCTCCTTATGCGGCGAGCGTCTCCGGCTTGTTCAGGCCTGCAGCAGGGCTGGGCATACCAACGCACCGGACGGATCCTCTGAGGGAAAGGAATCTTCTGACAGCAGTCCTTTTCGCCAGCATGCTTCGTTGGGGCTTGCGGGGCTGGGGTGAGACACGTCCAATAAGGCCCCTTTAAAGCATGAACTCAGCAACCCAGCCGGCCTCTGCTCGACCTCTGTGGCTGGTGCCCACGCTATTCCTCTGCCGATGGTGCTCTGTGTCTTCCTGTTTCCAACGCGGTGCAAATGGCTCACTGAAAATACGACCTGCAGCCGTCCTGCGGCCCCTCTTTGAACTTCAAAAGTCCCTGCTCCGCATCCGCCAGGATGGGAAGGGGGGACCTTTGAAGTTGGCGAACAAGGTGACAGGAGGCAGGGACTACCAGTTGTCACCTGCCCCCCTCACCTCGCTCTCCTGCACAGGAGACTCGCAGTCTGGGTCCCCCTATTGTCTCGCCCCCCCACCATGTGCATGCTAAGTGGGGCAGCACTTAGCATGCTTACGGCCCCGGACCTCCCATCCGGGGGGGGGCGGGTGTAGTGTCTGCGTGGTTATTGCTCGCTTGCCCGCCCGCGCTCCATTGGCCTCACCAGGCCCAGCTTCCGCGCGGCAAGCCCAACCATCACACTGGCGATGAGGATGGGGACGGATATCCAACCGCCACACCCGCCAGACAGCAGCGGGTGAAGCCCGACCCATCCCGTGCCTCAAGCACCACCCAGGGTCCGCTGACCTGCGTTGCACTCTCATTTCAAGGTGCCTGGGTGGCGGCAATGCGACCTCCCGCACCAGTGCTCCTGCAGCAGCAGTAGTACGCCCCAACACCGTGCCCATGGCACCCCAGGGCCTGTTGACTCAAGTTGCGCCCTCCCAGCCAGGTGCCTGGGCATCGGCGGAGAGCCGAAAAAGGAAAGTCGAACGAAGTAAGTGCGCCATCTGCACCGTGTGTGCAACAGAAAAAAATAAAAAAGGGAAAAAGAAAAGCTCAATTCCCACCATACGCGGGAGACCCCACGCCCAGCACAAGGGCCCGGCACACATACAGGCCACTCCCCTAGGGACAAGACAGGTAGTGGCACCAGACAGGGCTGCCCCTTCTCCCCAATCCTTTTCGCACTTACAATAGAACCCATGGCTGAATACGTCCATCAAAACCATGCATGTAGAGGTCTTCGTATGACAGGGAGACCACAAATCATTTCCTTATATGCGGACAACACCCTACTATATATTAGGAACCCGGAGGTAAATCTAGCGCCAATTATGGCTGAGGTTAAGAGGTCCTCTGAATACTCGAGGTACAGGGTTAATATTTCTAAGTCAGAACTGTTTCCGCTTACACCTAAAACAAGAGATATATCAGACACACAGGGATTCAAATGGTCACCAACACATATCCGCTACTTGGGGATCAGGGGATCCAGAGACGGGAGTACATTGCTTGCAGAAAATCATGGTGAACTCCTACAATCCCTAACAGTTCAACTACAAGTCTGGAACAAGCTCCCTCTGTCCCTATATGGGCGAATATCGTTACTTAAGATGGTAGTGCTACCCAAACTCCTATACCTTTTTTGCAACATACCGATTTGGCCGGGCAGAACATTCTTCACCAAAATCAATACGCTCGCCACTACATTTGTATGGGGAGGGAAAACGCCCAGGTTGAAGTGGTCCAAAACAACAGAACCCTTTGCAAAAGGTGGGATTGCAGCACCAGACTTTGAACTTTATTACCTAACATCACAGGTACACTTCGCGAGACACTGGTTCGACCCAGAGGACACGGCGCCACACATTACCCTGGAAAGATTTGCGGCATCCCCCTCAGATCTGCGAGCTGTTATGTTTGACCTTAATCGGAAGGACACGTGCAAATATGATCCTGTAAGCGCCACTGCGAGTGCATGGGCCAGGATATATAAGAGACTTGCCATTACAACCCCGTATGATCCGGAGGTACCATTGTGGAACTTCCCGGGGATAAGCCCCACATTTGATAAGGCACTCCAGGGTACCTGGGACCCACAGAAGCTATTTAGAATGCGAGACATGTTCCCGGAAGGGAGATATTGTGCATTAGACGATTTTGTCGGGGCAGTGGGTGGAATTCACCTTAAGCGATTTCAGTTTCACAGGATGAAATCTGCCTTCGCCACCAAATTGCCCTCCTTCCCAGAAGAGCCACCCACACACAAATGTATTGCAGCCATGACAGAACCAGGGGGACACAGGAAAATTCTGTCTGCACTATACAGCCTTGTTCAGATCCACTCCAAGCCATGCAATAACATTAAAGAGACCTGGGAACGAGATCTGGGTGTGGAGCTGTGTGAAACCAAATGGTTGAGATATTGCCAGTTGACTAAATGTGTATCCATGAACTCAGGGCTACGTCTTATTCAGTTTAAAGTTCTGAACCAGTTGCACTACACCCCAGCCAAGTTAGCTATGTTTGTGCAGGGCCACACGGGATAATGCCCTAAATGTGACGCCCCTGACACAGACTCCTATCACATGTATTGGGCCTGCCCACCGATAACTAAATTCTGGGGGGAGGTGGCGGAGATTCCGGAAGACATTACGGCAATACCTGCTACACCCTCCCCACGGAAATACCTTTTTGGGGATATTGGTAAGGCTGTAACTACCACTAGACGATTGTTCAATTTAGCATGTGTGGTTGCGAAACGAAATATACTGAAATGTTGGAAGTCCATAGATCCTCCCAGGCGACTGGACTTCTTGAAAGACCTGTCGATGGTTAATGAACTTGAAGAACAATTTATTATTACATTGCCATCAAGATGCCGCCCCAAAGCATATGAACGCTGTTCAGGCTCTATCTATGTAATATGTTATCTGATGAAGAGGACAATCCATCGACACTGCTCTAGTACTGTCAAACAAAGTGCAAATGTGTAGTGTATACTGTAAATGTTCATCCATGTTGTTATGTCATGTTGTGATTCGCTAGCCGCTGGCCAGTTTGGTCTTGTTGTACCTCTCTCTGAACAAAAAAAAAAAAAAAAAGACATTCCGCATAGCGCAAGGCCAAGGACGGTGCCTGAGAAGAGCGCTGTACCAATTCCTTAGGGTCTACCGGCCCACTCCTCATACATCGACAGGGGTGGCACTGGCGGAAGCCCTGTTCAAGCGGTGCTCCCGGGGACTGCTGCCAGAGGTTGTCGAGAAAGAACCTGGGGTTATCGATGACCAGCAGGTGGAGCATGATCGCCGGCTTAGGACGGAGCAAGAGAACGTGAGGAGAGGACTCCGCCCACAACACCTACCACCTAGGGATTAGGTGCTGATACAAAATCGGCAACCGCACGGGAAGCTGTCCCTCCCATATGAACCAGAGCCGTGGGATATGGTAGCCGTCAAAGGATCAATGGTGAGGGCATCCGACGGCAAATCATCCATCACCAGGAATGTGAGTTTCTTAAAGAGACTGGGTGATACAAAGACTGATCCACCCCAGGAGCAGGATAGCATGGAGGTGCCCGATGAGGGTGGAGGTGCTGGACCATTTCAGTCATCTCCCGCCAAGGGAACGCCTGCTGAGGGATCACCCATGCCGGAGGCCAGCAGGAGGTACCCCCTGAGGACAGGGCGAGGGAAACCTGCTCGCCTCACCGACCATGTGGTAGGACAAGTATCTTGAATGACCCGCGGGTTGTTGTAGTCGTTAAGGGGATCCAGGGTGGCTGTGATTAAAGGGGTGCCACGGAAGGATATGTTTTCATTTGCACTGTTTGACGTGTTGTGTGTTATTGTTTGAATTGTGACGTTGCACTCTGCTGCGTGCACTATATATAAAGGGGGCGTTCCCGGCCGAGTTAGTGCGACCGGGGAGCCCGAACACAGCAGATGTCTCCGGCTGAGTATGTGGGGGTTGGAGGCTCACGGGAATCACGATCAGGGTCACTGAGAGACCCCCAACAGTCAGTATAAGTACAGTGGAATTGTGCCATCCCCACAGGATGGAAATGGCTTCCTTCTCAAACTGTGAGTATCGCTGTTCATTGGGGGGTAAGATCCCTACTCGTATAGGCAATGGGGCCGAGGGGGAGGACTGCCCCAGTCCATTTTTTCTATGTGAGTATAACTCTGAATAAAGCAGAGGCGTCTACTATGCGCTTTGTGACCCTGCAGTTATCTAAGTACACTGTGGTCGTTTTTGGATGATAGAGTGAACTTGATGTTTTGAAACGATTCCTCCTGTCACGGTGGAGGCTGGTTTCATTCACTTGTTCCCTCAACAAATTCTTCAATGGTTCACTGATGATGGCTAGGTAATGTATGAAACAACCACAATATGTCACGATGCAAACAAAGCTGCTTTTAGGGGTCAGTAATGCAAGCCGAACAAGTGTTTCATGATTTATCAACATATGCCAGATATAGCAGTGAGAAACCTGGGGGTATTCTCCAGGTAGACCTTGAGCATCCCTTATTCAGGTGACCAGGGAAGGGCTGGAACTCTCAGATCCCCACCCTGGGGGTAGATGAGAGAGGGAGGAGCACCTGGGTAGGTGTTTGGAAAGGTTCCCATGTATGTGTTATTTTCCCTCCAGTTGTGTACCCCCCAACTTTTTGCTGTTGTCTGACAAGCCTAGACTGATTTTTGCCAGTGGAGCACAGCCGTATGCTGCACTCCACTGGGTTTTTGATCACTCTGTTATGAGGAAACTGACATGCCCTTAAAGACAGTCAGTACTCGGAGACTTGTTTCCCTTAGTCCTTTCCTATGTTGCAACCTTTCTGCAACATGTTACAAGTGCACAAAGTATCTTACAGTACAGTGTCCTTGGGTCTATCTTTAATTTCCAAAGGCCATAGACTCCCTCAAAGGATTTTTTGGTAGACGTGCAGATGTGCCTTGGATAGGGCTGGTTGCAGCTTATCTTTTCGCTTTAACTCTTTCTTGCCATGCACACCGCACTTACCTCGGTTGGCACAGGAAGGTGGCCTGGCTCCAAAATGGCCATGCCACGAGGTTCTTTGTCCTGTCCTTTGGCCATCTTGTCCCTTTGCCTTCCCCAGGTCGAGCAGAAGGTTACCCTGTTCCAAGAAACTAGGCTGGCCGTCTGAACCTCGGCCCACCAGGTCAGAGTTCAGAAATCCATCTTAACAGTAGGGGCACCCGGGGTTATGCTTGGATGAACCCCCCAGGCGAGATACTGTATCATACCGGGGACGAAGATGAGGAGGACGAAGTCCATGAAGCTTTCGTAGGCTGTTCCAAATCTACCTCCCTTCTGCCCACTGAATCGCCCTTACCAGAATCCAACAACTGCTCCGTATCTGGTAAACCTATTAGGAACTCAACCCCCGCAAATTACATCTTCCAGAATCCCTGTCTTCCTGTTATCTACCCAAGTACCCCTAGTCATTCTTCTCCACGTCCCTCTGATTATTATTTCCCGAACTCCCAGTCTACTATGACAAAACACTTCCATTCCCAACATGCCCCCTATTCATTTCACAAACCCTACAAAGCTCACCTTTCTGAATCGACCAACCACACCCTTCCTTATGACACCATTTGCCCATATTATCCAGTAGGATACTTAGAAACTTTACCCCCACTTTTCCGACACACATATTTTCTCACACCGTGACAGACAACGGACTAATATCAGAGCCGTTTACTTGAAATGTCCCAACATAAAGATCAGGCAGAGTTAGGCAATTGCTGATAACTATACACACCTGACTGCCCTTTCCCTTCCCCACAGGTATAAAAAACGAAGCACAAGAGCACACTTTGAGCAAGGCCAAACGCATGAGGAAGCAGCTATTCCAGGACGGCAGCGGACTATGGAGCTCTATGGTGTGGTGTGACCATGGGGTGCAGATGCTGCTGACCACGGTGGGGGCCATCGCGCCTTCAGTCTCATGACCATCAACACCGACTACTGGCTGCTTCCACCAGATTAGGTCAGTAATAGCAGCGAGAGCTCATTGCTTCAAGCATGTGGGTGCCTGTAATACCATGCAGGGCACATTGCTTTCTCCAGGTGGGGTCAGCAATAGCAGTGTGACTGTGATCACATTGCCTCCTGCAGCCAGATCAGTGATATCAGTGTGAGCACACTGCTTCTCCCAGGTGGTGTTAGCCATAGCAATATGAGCGCATCATTTCCTGCTGGTCTGATTATTTGCTCGTTGTGGGGTCAATGATAGCAGTGTGAGCACTAGTTTCCACCATGTGGTGTCATCCATGGCAGTGTGAGCACATTGATTTCTGCCGGTGGTGTCAACCAAAACTGTGAGTGCATTGCTTCCCATATATCAGAGCACACAAATTACTTCCTCTGGGTAGTCAGTGGTAGTAGTGCAAGCACATTCTTTTCCAATTGTGGTTAGAAATTGCAGTGTTGGTTCTCTTTATAAAACAGAGTATTGTAGAAAGCCAAACATTAGGGTTAGGATGAGAGGGCATGTGTCATCAAAACACACACATTGGATTTTGTTTTCTTTGGAATATTTCATTATAAATGGTTGGGTTTAAAAGGTGATCATCTTTTATACTTTGCCAGCACAGTTATTGGGAATTGACCTCTCTCTTGTTATTTTTCCAGTGTGGATTACTTTTTTTGAATACTAATCTGTCTTGAGCCCTTTCTTCTAAAGGGATAGCTCAATTGCACTAAATTTGTATATTTCACTTCAAGACATGTTCACTTACTGTGCATATATTAATGGGTAACAGCTTTTGATTTTTGCTGCAGGGGATTCCCCCACTGAGTGATGCAAGGGAGCGTAACCCATCTCCCGGTTGAAACACATTTTACAGCACATTTTGCAGCGGGAATAGAAAAAGGCCATATGATTTAAACTCTCTGAGCTATCCAATTGTGACACAATATGCTGTAGAATAAATCGTGCAGTTAAAAATAAACATTTATGAGGATATCTACCCACAACCCTCACAAGTTCTTTAAAACAAAATCTAGCACTACAATTATCAGGTTTACTATTGCAGCATGGCATATCCCTGTTGATTATAAGCACTGTAATAATAAGTGTTATGTTAATAAGAAATGTTACCCCCATAGCCAACACATTACCAAATGATGTGGTATGCACATTTAAGGATAGATAGCTGTTAAGACAGCTTAGCGGGTGAAGTGCTCACTGCTGTGGTGCTTTGCCTCTTTTTTCCCCATTTCCCATGCATGGTGAATTAATTTAAGTGTAATTGTATAACATGACCATGCGTTGCCATTTCCTTCTATGCAAGGTTTCTGCATCCTGTGGGACAGGACTGGAAGCAGGACAGCCGGAGCACACCAACACCAAGCAGGAGCAGCTTCTATTGCCTTGTCCGGAACATCGAGATGACCGTAACTGCAGGCAAACCAAGTTAAGTGTAAATGCTTACATTCACAGTAATTTGGTAATATGGGCCTATACACACTGATATTAATGCTACATATGGTGATCCGTTCTTGTATGAAATCTATATCATGTAACAGTGATATAACCATATGTTTCTTAGTGTACTGCGGGACAGTGCTATGTGATGTCACTTTCTGTTTTGTCAAGGGGTGAAAGGTTGTATGCCATCTATTCCTGTGATGTCACTTGGGGGTGGGGTAAATGACATGACTTCTTATGATGTCATCGGAGGTCAACAGTCATGTGGTGTCACTTCTGCCACCACTGGCATTTTGGTGAAATTACGTCCTTGATATTGATCTTGCCTTGGTATATATATATATATATATATATATATATCTGCAGCAATGTTTGTTCAAACTTAGTACCACACTTGCATCTCATGCATCAGTAGCTTATTGGGGTTTGTATGTTGCCTCTTCTGCATTCAAACAATCTTCTTGTAGTTTTAACACTGGTATTACATTCAAATTGTCATTGGCACGGTCACCGGAACAGCCAGGGGTCCCCATTGGCTTCGGGATGACTCACTGGTTTCTCCAGCCTCTTCGGTCTGGTATACGCTTCTGCGGAGTGGCTCTTTTACCCGCTTTCCACTCTGGAGTGTGCAGACGTTCTTCTGGCTTCCTTCGCGGCCTGTTTCCCTTCAGGTTCTGGAATGGAGAACGCTGCCTCTTTGTGCTGCTGAGTGCCTATGAACGCTCTTGTGGCTTCAAAATCTCTCACAGCTTCCAGTGTCTCCACGACACTTCCGGCTCGCACACAGCATTTCTCCTTCTGTCTCTGATCCCTCCTCTACTCCGCTACACCGGTATGTGCCTTTTGCGTTCGTTAGCCTCTGCGTAGGAACCAATGTCTTCTCCTGCACTGGCAAACTTAGTAGTGCGGTTACCATTTTTAAATGTCCCGCGCACAGGTTATTTGGAAAAACAACTTGACTGCATGTTGTGCTTCCAGCTCTTGATACCTTGTACCTTGTACAAATTCCTTCATCCTCCTTGCCTCAGTACTTGGGTGATTCTGAGAGTTGGAGTTCCTGGGTGTTATTGGCCAAATGGTGTTTAAATAGTTCTTCTTAGTGATTTTATATAAAGGTACCTCAGAAGCAAAAAGTGTAGTGTTGGAGCTTTGTGTGTTTAAGTCATAGGTGGGGGTTTGACCAGACAAATATGAAGAAGAGGTTTCCTTACTTCCTCTATAAGGGGGAACACGCAGCGGACAATAAGCAATTAAGGTCTTGGGTATTAGAGGGTCTTCCTCATGGAAAAAAGCTTTGGGTATTAGAGGGTCTTCCTCATGGGAAAGGGGGAGATACTGCATCTTGTCCAATAAAGTCATGACATCTCCACAGTAGGTGTCTTGTTCCATGTGATCCTCCCTCATATAACGGCCCCCAGGGTCAGGATCCGGTAGCGGCTGCCGTCCCCTGGTCACATGGGAGGTGGTCACCGCCAGGGCATCCGTGATGACTCCATTAGATCCATTGTTTTATTTCATTAATACACTTTAGAAGATTGTTGGGGGGTCTGGCGGTTCAGTGTACCTCCGTTAGTAGCTTAGTTGGAGTCAGGGGCCGGGAGTCTTCTTGCTCTTCCATTCCGCGCTGTGTTCCCGCTTTCAAGGCTTCCAAGGCAGTGCAAAAGGCCAGTGCGCCTGGGCGCATTCGGGCATTGGAGGGGCTATAGGCCTTGTCATTATGCCAGACTCAGGAGGATCCTATTGAGGAATGTTACACTAAGGTGGCTCATGAAATCAGGTATACGCGTAATGAGCTTATCGATTAGGCACCAGGGAGGACAAAGCTCTATGAGAAAGTTCACTGTAATGGCCAGGTAGGGGGCGCGCAAGTGCTTCGCACTCCCATGGGAAAGACAAGGGTGGGAGGAAGGACTGGAACAACCATGGGCACTCTTAAGTGTTTGCTGATCAATGCAAGATCAGCAGGAGCTCAACGTTATGATCTACATACTACGCTGGTAGATATGGACCCTGACTTTCTATGTATCACAGAGACTTGGTTTTCTGCTAATTCTGACCCTGATCTATGTCATTTGTTACCAGAAGCTTATGTGGCACTGCATTTGGATAGGCCCCGCCCAGGTAGGGGTGGTGGCCTTGCAATAATGTATCTTGATTTGTTCCAGTGCCAGCATATTACATTAGAGCACAGGCTGCCCTGTGAACTTTTCCTGGTTAGAGTGCAGGTTAATGTTAACATGACTGTTCATTTCTTACTGGCGTATAGATCTCTGTCACAGCTTCGAACAGATTTTGCTGTTAATTTTGCACAGCTGGTTGCCAATTTAGTTCTGGCACATCCTAATTTAGTTGTGTTGGGGGATTTCACTCTTCATCCAAATTACCCTACTGATCAGTGTGCCAGTAACTTGGTAACCAGCCTATTAGATCTATCTTTAGGCCTTTGCAATTATCTTCCCACTCATAAAAGTGGCAACTTGCTTGATCTGATTTGCTCTGAAAAAAGTCTGTTCCGGGTATCAGGTCTGATCATTTTTTGGTACCTTTCATTAATTTTCTCTGAAAAAGGTCTGACAGCAAGTTTTACCCCTGTTCCGGTTATCTGGTCTGATCATTTTTTGGTACCTTTCATTATCAGAGTACAATCCTGCCTTCTGGAGTTTTCTCATGGCCTACAGGTACGCAGGTTATGGCATAAGGTGAATCTGTCTCTTGTGACTGACCAATTATTTGAGGCTAACAACGAGTTTAGGGTAGAGGGAGAAGATCCATGTACCTCTCTCCTTAAATCACTTGTAAAAGTGAAAGATGCCCTGGCCCCTATTAAATCTCATTTCGGGGGAACAAAGCCTAGGGCGGCCTGGTTTACTATTGACCTCTGGGCTCAAAAGCAGGCGCGCCGACGTCTTGAAAGGAAGTGGCGGTTAAGCTATGATGGGGAAACTTGGACTGCTTAGAAACAAGCTGTCTCACGTTACCATAAGATGATTATGGCAGAAAAATCAAAATACTAGGTAAATCGGATAACAGAAGCATCCTGTTCCTCTAGGGAACTTTTTATAGTGGCAAATGAACTGTCTGTTTGTCCATCTAAAAGGAAGGACAAATTGACAGATTTGCAACTACAATGCAATGCAATCAGAGCATTTTTCTATGACAAAAGTCGAGCTATCCGCCAAGCTATTACAAGTGGTCAAGCTGCAGTGGTAGTGGACCGGCTCCAGGATCTGCCTGCAGGGGAACCTATCACTCGTATTTTGGCAAATACTTAAAGGCTGTGCATGGCCTGAAATCGGCCTCACCCCTTGATACAGTACCACTTTGTATCTTGAAAGCCCTTCCACAGAGGGCCATTGGCATGTTTACAGCGGCCCTACAGTACTCCTTTACTGCAGGGGAAGTCCCTGCTGCCCTGAAGCATGCAGTGGTTACCCCCCTCTTAAAGAAATCTAATCTGGATCTCCGGGTGGTGGCCAATTATAGGCCCATCTGTCTTCTTCCGGCCATTAAAAAAACTGATGGAAGCCGTGATTACTCCACAGTTTTCGAAATTCCTGGAAAATAATCAGTGAATGCATCCATTTCAATCTGGTTTTGTCACGCTCACCTGGTCTCCACGGAGTGTAGCACGTGGCTGCATGAATGATGTCCGTGCTGGCGTTGGTACTGCACAGTTGATGACGCTGCTGTGACTTCTCCCTTGCTATCACCCTCACGAGGCGTTTGTCTTAGAGTTGTGTAAGGTAGACTCTCCGTCCTGCAATCTAGCAGGGGCGCGATTCATACAGTCTTTCCCAGGATCGAGTTACTTCACTGATCCGATGAGTGGTTGCCGAGACTTGGAGAGCTGTGTAAAACAGGTAAGTCTCTATGCCAATAACTGCTTGGCATAGGTGTTTAAAGTCTTAATTTTGCCTCAACCCCTTTTGATCTGTGTCTTTGTCTTTTCTTTCAGGCGCGGCCTCGAGTGGACTTCGAATGGAGATTCAAGTAGTTTTAAGATGTAGAGCAGATTTCCTTCAGGTGAGTTGAAGCGCAGGGTGAGGCGCTGTAAATCTAAAGTACTGGTTTTCCTTTCGTGCGCGACTAACCTGTTGTTTCTTCTTTTTTGCAGAAGCGGTGCAGCTTCGGAATGTGGAATGGATGAACCGCTCCGAAGATGCTCCGGAAGAATGCTGAACTCGAGTGCGTCTTGCGGCCTGAACGAATACCTTCCCTTCAGCTGATGCAGAGGTCCGGGAGCGGCTGAAGAAGCAAATGATGGAAGGATGCTGCAGGTAAGGCTTTGCTGTTGTACTGACTTGTTTACTCTTGCTTTTCTCCTTCTAGGCACCGATGGATGAAATTCTGAACGAGCATGGCTGTAGAAGTCCGAGGGCAGGACAGACACTGTGAGCGTTACGCTGCAGGAGTGCAGAATAACGTGAAGCATGTTCTGCCTGCAGGGCGTGGCTTAAATAGCCTTGCAAGTAGTTCCAGGTAAAGTAGTCCCTTTACCACACCCTGTTCTTCAAGTAAAATAGTCCCTCAACCACAACCAGAGAAAGCTGAAAGGCTCAACCTCACTAGGCTGAGCAAGTAGTTTTATGTGCTTCATCCCATCTTATGAGCCTGGCGCCACTGGAGCCAGGGCTGAGTCCAAGAGGCTCTGGAACACTCCCTTGGGGCTTGATAAGCCCTTATGGGAGTCGATGACTGTGGGGGGGCCATCGGATCCCGGGGGTTCTTAGCGCGAACCATGACAGGTTTTCATCCAACAATGGGTACAGAATCACTTATGATCTCACTGCTGGATGATTTAACTCTTCTCCAGGACCGCAGAGGGGCTGGAGTGTACATTCTCCTGGACCTCTCCGCTGCATTCGATACAGTGGATCATGACATCCTACTAACCCGTCTGGAGCAAATAATTGGTTTACATAATTTAAGGGGCAGTTTCAGACTATTTCCTTTCAGGTCTGCCACTCACCTACTTCTGGTCTGAATTATGGGGTTCCGCAAGGGACAGCATTGTCTCCTCTTCTTTTTTAATGTGTATGTGCGCTTACTGGCTGATCTAATTGCTGAGTCAGGAGTGTTTCGGCTGGACTCCCCTCAAACTGAACTTCTTGGAAAACTTTGTGACTGCTTGGATAAAAAAGGTAACTGGATATCAGCAAATTGGTTAAAGCTGAATGGAAATAAAACAGATGTTCTGGGGTTCGGGCCCCAAATGGCGGACAATCTTTGGAATTCTCCATACTGGCCTGACTCACTGGGCCCCTGTCCAGTTGAATGTGCATCTGTGAAAAGCCTTGGGGGGAAGCTTCTTCCCAATGGCTCACGAGAGGTTCAGTTTTCTGCAATTTGTAGTGCAGGGTTTGGGAAATTGAACATTTTGAGGAAAATACTACCTCTGTTACTCCCAGCCAGCTGAACAATGATGGTCACATCTACTAAAAATGGGTAACTGGACCTCTGTAATGCGACATATTTGGGACAACCCAAATATCAGATCGAACGTAGGCAGGTCCTCCAGAATTCAGCAGCAAGGTAAGGCGCTAGAGAGCCTAACCAAGATGGCGGCTCCACTGTGAGCTCCTAGCAGGGCCCCTGAAAATCCTGACTAAAATCGTGTCCATGGAGTCTAACACGACACAAAATGAGTCCGACAGCTGTCTGAGATACCCCTGCCCCTGAGGAGTGGTTGTGCGGGCACGGCGGGACTCACATCGATGAGTTAGCAAGTGCAGCATTCAGGTGGGAACCCGGCCCCTACTTCAGTGAAGCATCAGCGGCCAGCCTGAAGAAGGCGCTGGTGCCAACCACCAACCGGAGCAACTTGTTCGATATCCTGAACTTGAGAGAGGTCCACTTCCAGCAAAATGAGAGCAGGTGAGAGATGGAGGGGTGCTGGCATTGGCAGGATTGGCTAAAGGCCCCAGCATGATACCCATACCAACTAACCTCCAAACAGAGACCCGGGACGGGGAGGCGAAAGGAAACACCATCCACAAAAAAACAAAGGGAGAGCGACCCCCCTCCGGAGCCAAACCGCCCCAGAACTGCAGCACAGCCTTACCAGATGCGAGATCAGGATGTGAGCCGACCCCAGGCTCCACAAAACGGCACACTCAGGAGCTCACTGGTGGGGGCACTTACATGCACCATGCCGGTGGGTGGGCCCGGCACCAACAAATCGGGACGGCCACCTGCCTGACAACCATGTGAGGAGGCAGAGAGAATGAGCCTGACTGGTGCCGCCGAAACACAGCTCAAAAGTTGAGCCCCCCTCTCCCGCCCTTCTCCTCCCCTCAATAACTTGCAGATGCGGGACCGGCACTCTCAGAAAGGAAAGCAGACACAGCGCTGCACGAACCGCGAAGGGGGAGAAGCCCATAAGAGACAGAGCCCCGGATAGACCAGTCGGCCTAGGCCCAGTCCATACACCTCTGACTGGGTTGGTGCTGGGCGGCTCCTGCTGGATCGAGGGACCCCACAGAAGCATACTGAAGGGGAGGGAATGATTCAGAGGCCACATTGATACCCTACATAAGGTCCTTTCCTAAACAGAAAGTGAAGCAGTTGCAGCTCTTGACCCCTCTCGCACCATCACCCTGTAACATCTTGGACCATACCGCATCGGCAAATATGCATACGGCATAGCAATTGCACTGCGCTGAACCTATAGAAACAATAGCAAACACAGAAACAAAGCAGAAAACAACATACAGCTCCAGCTTGTGAGTGCCTAAAAAGTGGCGAGAAAACTGAACCACCACTGTAACGGTGTAAACTTTGCACTTTGGGGGGTGACGCCTCGCGACCCAGCCGAGGAAGTGCAAAGAACACCTAACTGCATAAGACAGAAATACCCCAGAGACGCACCCCACAACCACGTGGGTAAGACCATGCAAAAGGCGAACAGGCTAGCTTGAACAACTTGACACCTACATTGTGGTGGCATCAACAACATCTCCCCGAAGGCCGACTCCCCTAGAAAACTGCACCAACAGCTGACCCGAATATAAAAAGAGGAGAGGACATAAGGACACAGCCGGGGAGGCAATACCTTATCACGAATGACTAAACTGCACGGTGGCCCACTCGATTAGGGTAGAGCAAAACACAAGAGAAGCATAAACTCGCAAAAGGTTTAAATCAGGAGCACTCCAAGATCCGATATTTTGGCAAGAACTTCAAGCAGAGCTTAAATCCTTCCTTACCATCAACAAAGAGTCTGTATCATCGAGGGAGACCCTATGGGAATCGTTAAAATGCTACACCAGGGAAATATGTATGGCTAAAGAGAATGGGATTTTGAAAATCATTAAAAGGGAACTTGCAGAAAACGAAGCCTAGCTAAAGGAATTAGAGTACACGTACACCAATCTAAAAAGACCCTAAAACCTTAGCCCTCCTCAGAGAGGAACTAGATAAGTTTAGAAGCAATGGCGACCGCAAAGGCCGGTTTTTGGCATGGGTGTCATCAAATTCGGCAGTATGGCGAAGGCCAAAAGCCAGGAGCACTCCTGGCAAGGCTGTTAGCTGCAGACAGAATACCCCTGCATGTGGAATGTGTCCGCCACCCCCAAGGAAAATTAGTTTACACCGAAAGTGAAATAGTAGAAACATTTCGTACCTTCTATCATGACCTCTACAGTTCAAAGTCCCCGAATGACCCAGAGTCTCTTCGGAAGTACTTGGACGAAACAGAACTGTACTGGGTTGAGGGAGAAATGAGAGAGCTCCTGACCAAACCAATCACGCTGGAGGAAATACTAGCAGCGATAAAAGAGCTGCCGGGAGCCAAATCACCAGGCCCGAATGGTGTGACGGGAGAATTTTATAAAGCATTTGCCCCGATCCTTGCACCAATCCTATTGTCAGTATATGAAGAGGCGCTAGAGAAAGGATGTCTACCCCCCACAGTACTTGAAGTGAACGTTATCCTGCTTCATAAACTAGGGAAACCCCCTGAGGAATGTGCCTCATATAGACCGGTATCGCTGATAAATATCAATAATGAAATCCTTGCCAAGATCCTCACTTCTCGGCTACTACCTCTGATGCCAGGGCCGGTGATAGCAGACCAGGCAGGATTCATACCGGGGCGGAACACGGTATATGGAATCCGACGGCTCTTTTCGGTATCATCGAAGCGCTGGACCCCTCGACTCAGGCAGTGGCAGTCCTGTTAGACACAGAAAAGGCCTTTGATTGTGTCGAATGGCCATATCTCTTTGCAGTATTAAAAAAACTGGGCCTAGGGAACTATTTCCTAGGACCAGTCTCACTCTTCTACAAACATCCCTTGACCAACATCATGCTAGGGAAAAAAAAATCAACAGACATAGAATTAAAAAGAGGGACCAGACAGGGTTGCCCCCTGTCGGTCCTGCTGTTCGCGCTTGCAATGGAGCCACTGGTTGCAGGCCTCAGAACTAGACAAATGGAAAAGGGTCTCACCCTAGGACCCCATCAACTGATCCTATCCTTATATGCTGATGATGTAGCCCTTTTTATCAGTGGCCCAGTGACCAACCTGAATCCAGTTATGAGAGAAGTGCTCAAGTTCAGAGCCTTTTCAGGATTAAAAATAAATCACACTAAATCGGTTGTATTTCCTTTAGCCCCCGGAACAGTAGGATTTAAGGACGTCTTTGAGTTCAGATGGGAGTAGTCAGGTATCTAGGAATAATGCTGTCCAGAAATCATGAGGAACTTTTCCGAGACAACTATGTGAGGGCGACAGAGACACTTTGAGACAGAATATCTAGGTAGAGGCACCTACCACTCACATTAGGGAACGGGTCTCAATAGTGAAAATTACCATATTGCCCAAACTAATATATTTGTTCGCAAACATACCGCTACTATTATCAGGGAAATTCTTCCAACGCCTGCGCAGCCTAATCCTCGAGCTAATATGGGCAGGCAAACCAGCGAGAGTAGCCCATACAACCCTCATTCAACCAATAGCGAAAGGTGGACTAGTGCTGCCTGACCTAGAATGCTACTACTGGGCCGCACAAGTGCAATTCCTAGGCCACTGGTACGCCACCCAATCTATCCGCCCACACGTCCAAACTGAGCAGGCCCTGATAACCCCCAGCCTTCTGCGAGCAGCCATCATAGGTGAACTCCATGTACCGCCAAACACTCTCAATATAGTGTTGACCACGTATGAGATATGGAAAAGAATCGCACGAAAAAGTTATGTCGTGATTAGGTTCTCCCCCCTTCTCCCGGCAAGATTCATCCCTGGGATACAGCTCACGACTGAGAAGGTGTATCTCCAGTGGACAATCAAACTAATCATAGACGCACTGAATGACTTGTTCGTAGACTGATGTTTCCTGATGATCCAACAGTCACGGGA
Organism: Ambystoma mexicanum; assembly: GCF_040938575.1. NCBI lineage: Eukaryota > Metazoa > Chordata > Amphibia > Caudata > Ambystomatidae > Ambystoma > Ambystoma mexicanum. The sequence goes on along the minus strand of NC_090926.1, from coordinate 691,451,842 downwards.
ACGTGGGGCCGATTCAGCCTTGGACATCTTTGTATACTTCCGACTCCGAAGCACGTTCAAATAATTATTCCCTACATTCCCGACGCAACCAGCCACATGCCAACTCCTACACAGAGTGATTCAAATACAAGGAGAGGGTAGGCAGCAGCCTGTGAAAGATGTGGCAAATCCCCAGCAGGATTCCTACACTTAGCCTGGGAATGCCCGACAATCAGTCAATTCTGGAAAAGAGTACTAGACAAGTCCTCAGCGGCAATAGGAGAGCACCTCGAACAGAACCATAAAGTGGCGATGCTGGGGTACACTAAAAACCTACAATCCTCAACGTGGAGATTATCCAGACTACTGCTAATATTATCACGACGAGGCATAGACATGACCTGGAGGAAAAGCCATCCTCCTACACTACAATTATGGCTACAAGGCGTAGCGTACTGTCATGATATGGAGTCGGCTTTCATCAGAACTCTACCCCTACATGCAAGATATTTGTGGACCCTACATCAATCACTTATTAACGACATCGGACTGAACTCTGCTGAACTGCCATTGAATAAACTCTTTACTTTGATTTCAGAACCCTTTCTTTTTGCAACTGCTGTGTACAAACTGTGGTATAAATGAAGACCTTTATGAAGACCTTAATGCTCAGTCTATACGGGAGGGGGAGGGATTAGGAATCATGTGACGCAATGTATGCAATGTATGTTATTGTTATGATTTAAAAATGACCAAAATAAAGGTTGAAAAAAAAAAGAATTCAGCAGCAAGACTGGCACTTATGGCCCCTCGTTTGACCCAGTCAGTAGCCCTTCTGCATCACCTTCATTGGCTCCTGGTTGCGGCACGGATCCAGTTTAAGATACTCTGTGTCATCCATCGGGCTGTGGCATAATGTAGGCCCAGAGTATCTGAAGAATAAGTATGCTACTGTCCAACCAGACAGCTGTGCTCCACCTTGCAGTTACTCCTTGAAATACTGAGGTACACTCACTTCCACTATCATTAAGAGTCATAGATGAGTACCTTTCCTTTAGCAGGGCACTTAAAACCATTCTGTTTCAACCAAGCAATTGTACAAATCTGAGTAGGGGCTGTTTTCTCAGAGTGCTGTCAACACCTGTGCCTAGACGCCTTTGCGCCTTAGTGTTCGCTTTATAAATTATTAAATAAATAAATAAAAACCCTTCCCCTAATGTTGCTTGTTCTCTCAGCACCTATTGGAAAACAGGAAAGGAAGTCCTAATCTCTTATCTCTTTATCTCATCACAATCCCCCAATATACAAAACAATCTCCTTCCCCGTTTTGCCAGGCCTATGTCATACTTACATCCGTGGACCCGCTGAGGGTCTTCAGTATCGAGTCTCCCTTAACTACCAGCTGCTGTTCGTCCTATGGGGTGTCCTGCGGGGACCAGACAGGATTTTTCTCCAAGAGGGGCTCCTGCGGACCTCTCTCTGTTACGCATAATACCGCTCTCCACACGTTACCTCCGTATTCTTCAGGCCACGACAGGGAACCCTCAACAATCCGAGGACTCTAGCGAACCATCCCATCTGCTATCATCTGTTAAGACGGCCTGGAAAGTACCAAAATGACACAGAGGTTGCAGAACAAATTAGACTCAATGACGGAAATAGGCAAAACCCAACTTTATTAACATCCAAATAAAGTAGGGACGGGATACAAGCCTAAAATGTTGTTCCTCTCAGCGTGCTTATCAGAAACAGTTGCTTTAATACTACAAATGTGTCATCAATGACTTGATAACATAAAATCAGTTTACAAAACCTATTGGGAACAAGGATTGGATAATAAGTATTGACCCTGTCAAACGGGGGGAGAGTGACCCTTCTGAGCCTGAAGCAGGATGCTTTTTAAAATTAAACTCAAAACAAGCCCTGCCACTACTATTCAAAGGGAGATGTGGGGTCCCCGGTCCCGGACAAATCCCTCCCATGTGCCAATAATGACAACACCAATGCCACCCATGTGCTACCAATCCCTCATGATACAGTAGCTTGCCACAGTTCTCCTTTTGTCGTTTCAGATCTACATCTCCCACAATGCAACAGCAAGGAGCTAGGAAACCCTGGACTGGAAGCATACATACTAAAGGCACGAAATGCAGCAATTACAGCATGCTGTGAAATGGCAACACCACCAACTGCATCCAATACATCAGAGAAGGAGTCTACTCACCCTCCAAACAGAAAAGCAAACTTTCAGCCACCAGCATTACAGAGAAAACCCAAATTGCTTGTAAAACCCTTCTGGGAAAAGGGGTGGGGCTTAGAAGGATTTTTATCAGCTGTGTAGCCCTCCTCCTGGGGAAAAGGCAGGCACTGATTGGTGCAGGAAGTCAGCTGAGCACTGCAACCAACGAGGGGGGTGATACAGTACCTGCATACAGAGTGCTGCACTATAAAAGCAGACAGCAGCAGAGGCATACTGGGAGTTATACGGGTGAGGTTGCTGGTGGAGTTGGAGAAAGACCAAGAGACCTGGTGGAGGATGGGTAACAGAGCAGAGTGTTGGAGATGCAGATTTTGAAAAGGTGAAGTATTTGAGAGAGAGTGGGATCAGTGGTGTGTAGTGTTTCGCAGTGCAGGAAGTTTGGAGGTGGAGTTTAGGAGCTGGGAGTGGGAGGAAAAGACTGAACATAGTGTGGGAGATAGATGTTAGTGTGAGAGGGAGTGAGTGTTAGCAGAGAGTGAGGCTAGTAGGGAGGGTGTAGAAGTGGGGTGCAAGGAGTAATCTGTATTAGGAAGTGGGGTATGGGCTGAGGGGAGTGAGAATTGCGAAGGGCAGAGTTTCTGGTATAGTGAAAGGGTGAGGAGGGCACCATATCCTGGGGTTTCTGAAAGGGTGTGCATGGCACCATAACCCTGGAATTCTTGATGAGTGAAAGGGGTGAGCAGGGCACCATATCCCTGGGTTACTTGAATAGTGGAAGGGTGAGCAGGGTACAATATCCCAAGGTTACTTGAATTGAGGAAGGGTAAGCAGGGCACCGTATCCCTGGGGTTGCTTGTATAGCAAAGGGTTGTACAGGGCACCATATCCCTGGGTTACTTGAATAGTGTAAGGGTGAGCAGGGCACCATATCCCTGGGTTAGTTGAATAGTGGGAGGGTGAGCAGGGCACCTTATCCCTGGGGTTGCCTGTATAGCAAAAGGGTGAGCAAGACACCATATCCCTGAGTTTCATGATAAGTTACGATAGGACTAGAGCTGGAGGAGTCATAATGTGGATAAGGTAAAGAGTTGTGGTTAAGAGAAAGTTTGTGCAGTTGGTAGGATGGAGGAGATTAAGAGGGAGGAGTAGAGTAGTGAATAGAGGGGGTATGGGGGTGATAAGATCAGGAGGTAAGCATGCCCCAACCTCTAGTACTAACCATCGCTCGTGAAGGCTTATGTAGAAGATCCCTGAGGGAGTCAGTTAGCCTGCACTTAAGGAAACCACCTGCATTTCAGATCAGCCTGAGGTAGTAGGGGTTACCGAGCATTAGCACTAACCTGGGGGTTACGGATGCCTGGACTAGGGTGGGAATCCAGAGAGAGAGAGAGAGAGAGAGAGAGAAAAATAAAAAATCTTTTTAAAAAACACCCTAGCGGCACTGCCCATACCATTTTTCCAGTCGGTGCATCTTTTTCCTAACACTTACCCCAACAACCGTCCATATCTCTGTGATTATTTTAACAAAAACCCTTGAAATAGGATCAAGACTTTGTGCTTCATTCAGGCAATCTGTCACAAGCGTTTAAAGTTCTGAGTAACGGCTGTCTGATGGCTCCTCCGGAGACCACCTCTAAATTGATCACAATAAAAAGACCTGGGGCCTCATGCTGAGTTTGCCGCTCTGGAAATAAGGGTAACGGTAAGCTCATCGGCACCCTGGTTTCCGGACCCGCAAACTATGTGTTTGCCTGCCGGAGGCGCTGTGCCCGACAGGTCTGACCCTGCCGGGCACACCGGTGCTGGTAGGCAAAGCCGTCATGGAAGCACCGGCCCCGTTAATAACAGGGCCGGTGCTTCTGTGTCCCCATTCCCATAGAGTCTTATAGGACTCTATGGGAATGGGGATTAACGAAATTACCAGCGCCTGACTTCCCAGCTCCTGGACTTGTAATAGCCTGGTGGCACGGTGAAGTCCAGCGCCGGTAATTCTTTAGGGGATTTTTTAGGGGTCCGGCGGCAACCCACCGGTAGCACCCATAATGAGCCCCATAAACATGACAAAAAACTATTGGTTGGCATTATACATAATGGGCGGCCTAACATTGGGGGTTTTGATTGGTTGGCTTTCTACTGGCTTGTGTCTTGGGAATCGTTATCTTGTGCTTTCACTGCAATGTTCCTGTCCTCCCTTGTTCATGGTAACATGGCTTGGGTTGCTAGCTACTGTCTAAGCTCTGCACAAATTTGTATTTTTGTTATTTCAGCACTGTGAGTTCTCATGAAGTCTTGAGGTTCTTCATTTACTTAGAAGCGTGTTGCGGCTTCCATTTTGGAAAGGGCGCTGCCCATTACTCTTGGTTTACATGTTTATGAGCTAGTCGCGTGTCATTTATGTTGCATTCAGCTTGTACATTGCTTAGGTTAGTGTTCTGTATGTCTTATGGATGCCATGTTAATATTCTTCATGTATAAATGCATGTATTACTGAGAGACTGGGAAAACGGAATGGGCACAAGATCCTGATAATGCAGAGTGAGAGAGATATGAGTACTGCATATCCTGGCTGGAGAAGCCGCCAACAGTATGAAAGTCCGAAAGAGTGGAATAGGCATGGGGCCCAAGCAAAACCAGGGGACACAAACTTTGTATATCAAGGTTGAGAAAGCCAGCAAAAGTACAAGAAGCTAAGTGAATAAAATGTGCACACGCCCTGTGAACAAGAGAGTGAAACGGATACATGTGTTTGTTGCCAAGGCTGGGAAAGCTGACAAATATATTTAAAAAATTGGACTAAGAACCACAAGCCCTACAAAGAGCTATAGGATGGGATACAGAGAAGTGCACGCAAAGTGATCCTGTGTTACGGCTCCGGCCTTCATCGCCATTGTTTTCTGAGGTGAAGGAGGCCCGCAGACCTTCTCCGGTGCTCCTGGTGGTTGCCATGGCGCCTCCGAGAACGTCGCGGCCTCAGACAGCTGTGCCTTCTTTTCCCTCCACGTTCCGCTTCTGTTCCCACAACTACGCGATGCTCGCCAGCGTCGCGCGCACACACCCACGTCATCTGGGAACATATCTAGCCCGGAAGTACAAAAGGGATCATATTTCAATATGCAAGCGCTTCTGATTAAAGCTAGTTCCTTGCTTCTTTGTTCCTTCACTTATTCTTCCTGTTTTGCTGCCTGGTTACCGACTCTTGCTTTGCTGCTGATTTGCCGCCTCTCTGAGTTATCCTTGTGTGTTTCCGACCTCTGCTCTGGTAATACGACCCTGCATTCCGGATTACGTTTTTTGTACTGTTTGCTGATACCTACCTGGTTCTTTCACACATTTGGTTTAAATGGATTCCTACTGGATTGTCCTTCATCTGATGAATTGTTCTTTCAAATTCAGAGTGCTTTGAACTGCGGATGCCTTGGATGCCTTGCTGTTTTTCATTACACTTCTGTTCCCATTAGAGCACTCTCATTCAGTATGGGAAAATAGTTCCTTACTAACCATATTAACTACCCTTCCCTTTTATCTGACCTCATTCAACCCTCCTAATTATTGTGCATTGGGAAACATCACAAAAACGAGAGCTTCTACCACCTACTTATATCTTTCCATTTTAGAGTAGATTCCCAGCTAACCAGGCTAGTCTCTCTTGAAGTGATTATTATTTTATTTTCACATTGCTCTTGTACTAAAACTGTTTTTCATTTCTTTTCAGGTTGGTGAATACCTGATGGTATTTTTGCTCTTCCAGCTGAACTTCTATCCTGTCCGTATCTTCTTAGCTCGGACAGGGTGGTGTTTCATAGGGCAGGTCGCTCTGTGAAAGGAGGCCCACGGTGGGCTATCTATAACCATTCTGTAACAGATCTTCTGCTGTCCCTGACGACTAATGTGCGCTTTCATTCTCTGTGAGTATTTACATCGTGGAGGAATTTAACCAGTGGCAAAAAGCTGACGTAATCCTGGAGGAATTTAACCAGTGATAAAAGGCTGAAGACATTTATAATTGTAACTGGCAAACTATATATGAAGATTGTGAACTGTGTAAAGACATTATAAAGGAACTGATAATAAGTCCTCTACGAGTCGGGGCAGGCAGAAGCCCATTCCGAGGCTATTGTGCAAGCCTCCTTTTTTTTTTGTTAGATTTTCTAAATTGGTAGGACCAGTTAGTAACTAGGAATTTGAACTTAAGGAATAGTGTGCTCTAAAATATTATTGGCTAAAAAGATGGCCCATAATCAAAAATATTATGTTGGGGTTGGGGGAGCCCAGGAGACTCCACGCGAAAGCCGCCGCAGTCAGAAATACAACGTTCTTGTGTTTATGATTTGCGTGGTTTTCCAACCATGGTAATCACAAATACAAAAATGTTGTATTTGTAATTGCTGAGCCTTTGCTTTTTGCCTTCATTTTAGGTTTTCTGTGCATCCCTGGGCTTGGGGAGCACCGAAAACGTAAAATGAAATTGAAGGCACCTTCCTCAGCTCATGCAGCTCAGCTCTGGCTGCAGTAAGCAAAAGCTCCCAGTAGGGGGCTTTTGCTGCTTGTTTAGTGCTGCCAGGACAGAGCTGAGGAGGCTGATGAAATGGCAAAATGGATGCTCCCATGTAAACGCTTTGAGCCTCGTTTGCTCAAAGCATTTACATAGGAACTTTCATTAAAAAATATGTTTAAAGCATGTTCTAGACTATTGCCCATCTTCTAAAGCAATAATATTTTAGCGCGCACTATTCCTTTAGGACTCCTGAATTTTTGCACTTTGACAAGTACCCTTAGTTTTAGTTTAGAAGGCAGGGGAATTCCCTCTTAGCGATAGGGCCAGATAAGCATTTTATTTTTTATTTGAATAAACAAATCTGCACTATGATCCATTGTAGTCCGACTCCTTCTTCTGGTTCGCCACAGACTCTATAGCATGCATATCAAAGTGTTACACTCATTCTCTTAGGGGGCAGTACTCTGGATTACACAAGCAACTTCAGTGATTTGGAGCAACACGGGAGGAAATTAATCTTGGTTCTACATAATCAATCCGCTACACGAGAGTCTCCGGTCCACGGACTGTTTGCTGAGACTATAAATGTTCCTTCCCAATAAGGAGATATGTGACTATAGGAGAGTCAGTGCAATAACAGCACAATTTTAAGCAATGGCCTCAGAGGCCTTTAAAAAAGCAGCATGAAAGGACAGCATTTTGTTAAAATAAACTATTAAACTTGTGTCACTGCAAAGGAATCTTTTTTCAAAATCTTTTTTTTTAAGGACACTCATTTTTGCATTATTTGCCCAGGATCACACACTTTTGTTAAGAAGCGTTGCTGGAATTTTAACCTGCCCAGCAATTTAGGCATGGACCACACACTTTCTTAGCTTTATTTGGTACAAATATTTATGTTGGCTTTCAGTGACTGCAATAATATGGTTGTAGCGTTTACATACAAAATACAAAAATCACATAGTAAAGCAACTTGACAATGTACATCTGTATTTGTATTTATTTGAAAAACAGGGATGTCAATTTTGATCAGAAATAGCTTACAATAACACAAATACAGAGAGCAAAGGCATTTCAATGAAGGATGCCTATACAATAATGCAAAGATGAGAAAAAGTGGTCAGCCAATTTATGAGGGTGTACAAAAAGTGGGACACATACCAGGGACACACCAAAACAAACATGAAATATATATTACATGGCAGTGTAGTTATGGTTAAGTTGCGCAACCCATAGGAAGAGCACTTTTTGGGCAGCTTATAACTTTGCCCCCATGGACGAATCCTCATGAAACTTTGCAAAAAAAAGGTATATTGCCCAGTGAGATTGATTCTGCAAAGTTTGGTGTGATTTCCTGCAGTGGGGCAAAGTTATTGGGGGTGTCCCAAAAGTTGTGGATTTTCCCATAGACACAATGGAATAAAAATGTGCTCACGCCTACAGCCAAACCGCTGGACAGACTTTCGCCAAATTTGCGGCAGGAGTGGCAGGTTGGTCCCAAAAGCATGCTTTTGTAAATTTGGTGTAACTCTGTCCAGTTGTTATAAATTTAAACTGTCAAAAAGTAAGTAATTTGTGATATCTGGATTGGGTCTGCAGACTCACTTCCCTGATTGGATGGTGAAAAGCGTGAGGTGCGTCTTATTTTCTGAAATGCCTGCCATGTTTGATTCACGGACAGCGGCCAATGTCTGCAAACATCGCAGTAAAAACATATAAAAAAACACAACATTGCACTTGTCAAACTAATTAAACAATCTCTGGAGAGGTGAGGGGTGATGAGGATGGGATGGGATATGGCCTTAAAAAGCCCAAAAAACAGGCAGTTTTTCAACTCCGATGTCTGCGAACTGTCGGGATGTCAGGGCAGTCCTTTGATGTTTGCGAACCTCTGAGATGTTTGGGGACATACATGCCTATTTCTGCATTACAGGTTTGGTGAAAAATAGTTTTTGGATGGCTTATAACTTTGGCGCCACTCAATGAAACTGGATGATATTTTGGAATTTCATTCTAGATTTGTCAAGAGGGAACAAAATTTGGGGGTGGGGGTCCCAAAATATTTTAAAGGCTTATAAATGTGGTGCCATTTGACGAATCTGCACAAAGGTTTACAAACAGATTTTAGACCTTAGTTTCGTGGGATTTTGTCAAGAGGGGACAAAATTTGAGGGGGGGCCTTAACATTTTTAGATGGCTTATAACTTTGTTGCCATTTGACAAATGTGGACAAACGTTTTTAGAAAGATTACAGACCTAACCTTGAATGTTTGGGCAAAGTCTGAATGGATTTTGTCAAGTGGGGACTAAGTTATATGACTATTCTATGTATGTACATTTTGACACTTTTCAAGAAATAAAACATGGTGGATTTGCAGCAAACTTGTGTAAGGAGCATTGGCAAGGACCGGAAAGCATGGTTTTGCAAATGTGTCTGTGTTTGTTTTTTTTTTAAGTGTCATAATGTAGGTACAAAAAATAGTGATATACCTTTGGCGACTGAGGTATAGCCTGTGGTCATGGTCAGTAGCCAGATTGTCTGGTTCATGGCCTTAGGCCTTAGACAATCTGGCTACTGATGATCATGACCACGAGGGACCAGCAATGGGGTTAAAGTGGGCACGGCCGCCATGGACCGGCTATGTGGTAACGTTTTTTGAAATTGGGATAGGTTTGAATGGGAAAAGAAAATCTGCTCATAGGTACAGGTTGAAGTGCTGGATGGGATTGCAGCACATGTGCATTAGGAGGGTCAGCAAGACTTTCAAAGCATAGTTTTGCAAATATGTCCTGTGTTTTACTTTTTTTGAAAGTGTGATATTGTAAGTGTTCAACACAGTGATATAATATTGGTGTCTAGGCAATGAGCCTGGCGGTCAGCAATGAGAAATGTGTACTGTAATTTGCTTATTGGGGCATGCGGCTTGGCTAAAGCGGTAGATTTGAATGAGACAAAATATTCTGCTTGTGGTTACAGCCTGAAGTGTTGGACTAGATTACAACAAACTTGAGCAACAATGATTAGCAAGGACCTGAAAGCATGCTTTTGGAAATATTTCTAATGGTTTATTTTTCCAAAGTGTAAGAATGTTAGTAGAAAAACTAGAAAAACTAGTAATATACATTTGGTGTCTGGGTAGTGGGCCTAGCCATTGGCAAATGCAAATGTGTACTCTGCTTTGCTTATTGGGGAATGCGGTGTGGGCAAAGCCCATGCCTCACGGATTTAGAGACTGGCCATGGCTGCAAGCCAGGAGCACTGGCCATTGGTTACATTATTAGGGTATAGTGGACACTGAGAAAGAATGCAGGGTATGTGCAGTGAATAACAGGGGTGGTTTGGTTGGGCTGGGGTCATGGTTGAGCCTTATACCATAGTCAATCGAATGATGTTTTACATCCCCAGCATGCACTGCTGATAACGACAGACATAAGTACATGTTGCAAAAAATGTGTTTCTTGAAGGAGGTTTATATTTCTTTCATATATATGAAAAGAGGTATTATTCATAACTTATGTATAATAACTTATGTAACACCATGAAACATTTTCACTCATAAAAACCTATTAAATTGAAAGAATAAACTTGGTTAAAGGGATGTTACGGTTAAGATGCATCCCACCCTTGGCACTCCTCTGCTCCAGTAGTTAGCCAGTGGCGTCCCACCTTGGCATTCCTTGGCATTTCCTTCCTGGGTTCTCATGAGCAATTGCCCATCGGTACTGCCCCACCTATCTATGCACTTCTCTCACTGCACAATACATATGTGCATTAATAGGAGCACTGTGTACAACTTTTTTGTATAAGTAAGGGAACTGCAGATGCAAAAGATTTGTAGAAGATTGTTCAGTGGCATTTGGTGTGTGGAAGCCTAATATGGTCATAGGGTTATATGTACAGTTTTTAGAAGTGATTGGTGGATGGATGTGGGACTGTTTAAAAGCAGGCATTGAGGGAGAGTTACAAATATAAAATTACAAAGGGCAGAAGGGCTGCCCTGTGCGATGGTGTGCATGTGCCATACAGGTCATTTAATGATCCATTGCCTGGAAAGGGGACTGTGGAGACCACGGATAGTTATAAAGGTCCATCAATTATGGCCTTATTGTATGCTAGGGAAAAGTATTTGGGACAGAAAATTTTTTCTGTCCTTTTATATTTTTCTCTAGTATAGAATTGTCCATTATTCCCATTAGCATAATACAAAATGCTAATGGAAATGTTGGAGAATTTTATTGAGTCTAATACTTTACTGAGAAATGTAAAGTAGATGGAGTCTATAAGATTCTTTTTTTAGTCTTGTTATTTAACTGTAAGGTGGTGTCTAAATGAACCTTTTTTGGTGTTTTATACTTTCTTTATTTTCTTTTTGCAGGAGTGGCCAGAAAGCAAGGTGGGGAGGGAAATGAGGGAAGAAGCACCAACCACAAATATGGAGGGGTAGATGGACAGGGGAAGATGTTGCACGTGTGTTACATCTAAGGCAGGGGGCAGTGTTTCTCATGCTCCTTGATTACAGCTTCAAAAGCACTTCTAAATTGCTCCCCCCTGCCTAGTGGTGTGTTCCAGTACATACAGAGTACTGTTGTTTTTCGAAAGATATGGATCAAAAGCCTCTTTTATTGCTTGCAATGTAGCTGGTGGGATTTTGTGTCCCACAGAACTGGGCTGTTTGGTTACAGTATTGGATGAGGAAGATGAGGTGGAGGAAGACAGCCTACTACGTGCTAAGAAAGGAAAAGCCTTTCTGAGAGTTTTGTGGTAGTTGGATTTTGTGTAGCAGCGCATGGAGTTGGTCCGGTAAGAGTACTGTCCAGGTAGTCCAGGACTGAGTACAACGTTGCACTCAGTGCATTTAAATTTGGTAGCTTTAGCCTTTGGTACGTTCCCAACAGTGGTAAAGAACTGCAATACCCACGATTCTTTCTGGGAGCTAGAGGTAGGCACTTCCTCTACCTCATCCTCTTGGTCCTCTTCATTGTCTTTTGAAGTACTGTGCTTTTTTCATTGTGTAGGTCCTCCAGCTGGTGGTGGTGGCTCGTGCGGAGGAGGGAAGGCAATAGCTGATGCCATTTTTAAGATAAATAGAAGTTTTGCTAATTTTCTTCCAAGTATGTGCTCTGTCCTATATTGCTAATGGATAATGAGTAAGACTAGGTGTAGGAGCTGTTCAAGGGTTAATTTTGAGCTTGAAAGGTGCAGTTCTGAAATGTTTGTGAAGCACGGACCCGTTCGCGAAGTTCAGATGCGTTCGCGAACATGGCATTAGGCCGCACGCCCGAGCTCGTGGTGATGTCACACTGTTCGAAGAGTCAGCGAAGACGTCAGACGTTTGCGAATGTCGATGAACACAAAAACAGTGGAAAAAGTTGCAAAAAGTGTATAGAAGTGTTCAAAATGATGCTAGAAGGTGGGAATGGCAGCGTTTTAAGGTGAACCTTTGTAAATTGGGACAAAAATGCTGGGGTAAGTATGATATTAGTAAGTTGTAGGAAATTAGCGTGCACTGGTAAAAACCCATGAAATTCACTGAAAAAACGTTGTTAAAGGGACGTTATGGTTAAGTAGCACTAATAAAAACCTATGAAATTCAATGAAAAGACTTTATTAAAGGGGCTTTATGGATACAAGTAAAACCAAAATTTGGCAGTTATTGCATACTAATTAACCATAATTTGCGCCACCACTGTGCACTGCTAAGACTAACACCCAGGAAATGAAAGATGACATCACAAATTATATTGATAAATAGTCCCTACAAGGGATTGAGTTTATAATGTTGGAAACAAGATATAAGGGGTGATTGGGAGAACTATCATGAACTACTTAATTATTAAAAGATGTACTCATGTAAACAAATCATTATATTCTAGCGTTGTTGTTAGTAGAGGAACTTGATCATACATACATGTAGGTAATGGTCACAGCATGCACCATAGAAGTACAATATTTTTAATCTGGTAATTTCCGATAGTAAAATAATAAATGCTACCATATGAGAATTTTGAGTAATGTTAAACATGGAATAAATAGGTAACAATTGAAAACTTAGCACACATTTGTGTTAGCAGAAAAAATACATATAAAGACGCACAATGCATACAAATTAGAGGCACATACAGGTAAAACTAAAGTAAGGAAGAAAGAAACGGCACCAAAAAATGACAATAACATTAGAGTTAATCATCATGTACACAAATTGTGTGTTTGAAGCGTGCTTATTGCCCCATGTATTTGCACTATGAGCTCAGATTTAACTCTAAGGAAAATACTTTTAGAATATACAAAAAGGTTAATGTGTAGATATATAACACCTTTTAAATTGTGGAAATTCTCATTCAGTAAAAACAAAAAACTAGCCTAATCGGGTCAGCAAACAAAAACAAGTGGACCAGATATGTGATGTCATTAATGACATTTGTGATGTTGTCTTTCCAGTCCTGGGTGTTAGTCTTAGCCATGCACAGTGGTGGCGCGAGTTATGGTTGCTTATCTTACCATAACTGGCAAATTTATGAGGTTTTTCGGTTTTACTTGTAACCATAACGTCCCTTTAACAAATTTAACAAAGTGTTTTCATATATATATATATATATATATATATATATATATATATATATATATATATATATATTATAATAGATATAAATGACTTACAAAGGTAACTGTGATGCTGGAAACGCCTTATGCAGAGACAGGGCCTCCTAGTCCTTGTCCTACCAATTCTCTGTGTGTGTTTTCTCTATGTTTTCTGCCAGTGAGGTCCAGCCTGGGCCTCTGGCAGTGCAGCTCTTCATGTTTTCTTTTAGGTGAACAACACAGATGGGATACCCTTATGGCACCCATGGGTGGGGGTATGCCCTTGTACCGCTTATGTGTGTATTTGGGCACCTGTGTGTTGCCCACAAAGCAGTGTATGGGCTGGTGGCAGCTACATGCATACTTGTCAGTGCCTCAGAGTGTCCTCAATTTTGGGACACCCAGGACCTGCCAAAGGAATCAATGGATTCCTATGCCCCGTGTCGCTTTGCCCGTAAATCAGCTTGTTTACACAAAGCCATGGAAACTGCTGTGGCGGCTGTTACATCGCCACTTTTTAAAATACTACATGTCCCGGCACTCTCGGCTCAGGAAAGGTCCCGTGATTCACACGCGACGTGCTTCTCATATTCCTTGTATGCCGCATAGTACACCTATAAGTATGAGAGAAGGAGCATTGGGGTCACGCACTTAACAGTTGTCTTGCACCACGTTGAGTCGCGCTTTGTATCCTGTCTTTGTTATTCTGTTATTCTGGACCTGGACTGCCTTCCCGATCATGCTCACTGACTACCCTTTACCTGTTTCCGACGCCTGGCTCCTTCTCTGACTGCTTTCTTGGTTTACCGGACCCCTTGCTTTCCTCCTGACCTTGCTTCTGCTCAGTGCAACTTGATTTGTTCTTTACCCATTCCAAAATCCTGACCTTGCTGGCTGGTATACTCACCTGGTTCCTGTTTAAAATACGGCTACAGCGTCTTGTCTTTTGGCTCTTCCTGGGAGTCAAAGGACTTCCCCATTTACCCCAAACGTACTAACCCTGTTTGATTCCCATCACATTCTATCACTGAGTGACTTTCTGGACGCTCTGCTGCTGGTCACTTGTTGTCACCAATTTGAAGGTTCTCTTTGGGACGCTATGCTGTACCAGTGGATTTCTTTTGGACACATTTAGGTGGATTTCACTTTTGGGACACTTTGCTGCCCTAGGGGGATTTCCTTGGGACCCTTTCTTGTGTGGATTGCACAGTTCTTTGGACATTAGTTGCACCCTCGTTCCGTTCGGTTAGCTGCACGGGACTTCTCTTCTTGGAACACTGAAACTCTTTCACTGAAATCCAACACATATCCCCAGCACTCCAGTAGGTTCCTCGCTTGATCATTATTCACCACAGGTAAGATTGGGAGTAAAGAGGGCGGTGCGGCGGGGTTGCTTGCTGTTGTACTGTACGTACAGTGAACCTGTGATCTTTGTTTTTCTTCCCTTAGCTCTGTTGCTGCTCCTGACTTTTTACCTAAGCCCCTGACCTGTCAGGTGTTTATTGTCCTGCAAGCCACACTCTTGGTGGAAAGGTTTACTGTCTATGGTCTACTGTTCAGCTGGCACATAATTCCAAGGGTGAACAGTCTTCTAGTGAGGATACTTGTAGTTAGCCTCCATTGGATCATGACAATGGATTCCTGCAGGAAGGCACGATGGCCCCCATAGCCTCTTGGTTTCTATTGTCTTGTACCTTGTTTCCTCAAAGTCCTGGGAGCCCTGCCTCTGTTCTTCCCCCCGACTGGCTGTTGGGTGAAAATACCATGTATGGCTCTGGGGCTGCCTCCTGTCAGACTGACTGGAGCCTTCCCAGGGGCTGTGTGTTGTGGGTACACCCTAGGGGTGGGGCCTGGATGAATGGAGTTTTAAGTGAACTCACATTCTCTATTATGGGTGTCTGGTTTCTGTGTGTTTGTCACAATGAATGAGGCAGCCCTGACAAAAACTGACATGAATGCAGTGTAGTGTGCTGAAAGGCTGGCTGCTTACCCAGTCCAGTCGTTGTTATGGGTGTCTAGGTGGAGTGAATGGCCTCAATGCCTGTGAGCCTGATTGCCTGCCTGCCTGCCTGCCTGCATGAATGCCCTTCTGCGTGATTGGCTGACTGAGCCTAGCTCAGCCAGAGTGAATGGTTAACAGATATGTATATCTGGGGAGCTCTCACTTACCAATGTGTTCAGAGCAGAAGTCGAAGCTGAAGCAAGAAGAAACTGTTCCTTGAAGCCCAGCTGAAGGAGAAGTCTGCTGCTGAATTTTCTTTGTCTAATCGAAAAGCTGCTGTGTTCTTCCAAGGACGGATCCAGAGAGGACCTGCAAAGGAGACCTCTCCCCGAGCTACGAGGCGCCATCGTGCAACCTGCTTCTCATCATCGTAGTATCCTGGAAGCCAGTCCTGTATGTCTGCCGTCCGGAGAAGGGGTCATCATAAGTCCTGAAAAGGAATGCCTGGACATCTCGAGTTGAAAAAGTCCATTGGTGTCACCCAGGATCTGGAGGTGTGTTTTGTGACCGCTGGAAGCCATTGCTGTCTACCGCCCAGAATTGGGGGTACCCCGGCATAGTGCTGCTGGACACCCGGAGCTGCGAAAGTTCCAAACTGCCTAAGAACTTTTCAAGGAACATCCTTGCCATCATCACTGCCCACTATTTCCTGCCAGAGGGAGTCCAGAGTCGCTGAGTGCAGAGGAAGGTCAGTCTATGGGTTCCCCCTACCAGAAGCTAACAAAGACATCCAGAGGGTCCAGACTTGATGAAGGTCTGTGGTCTAGAGTGGTTAAGTCCAGGTCGCCAAAAGCCATCCAGAGGTCCGTGCTGTGGCTGCAGCACCAAAGAACCGGAAGTCGGAAAGCTGCAATATTCCAAAACCCGACACCAAAAGTGACCTATGCACACGTCACGGCCAGAAGTCATCAAAGGGTTCCAGGGGTCTTACTCTCATCGGTCAAGCCTTTAAGGAGTCCACAGAAAGTTTCACGTTCACATGACTTCTACAGTCGGAACAATCATTGACTAAAGGAGAGCACAGCGAAGAGCAAAACTGCTGTACTTCAGAAAGACTTTGCTTCCATATTTCTGGTGGACTCGGCATCCCAGTGACTCCTTCTTCCATGGGGGTCCATCCTTGGAGGGAATCGTCGAGTGAAACCAAGTAACTCTGCCACTTCGTCTGCCAAGGCATCAAAGGTACTGTGACAAGGAAAAACATCTTCTAGCCTCAGGAGTCGTCCAGGGGTCCGAGATTCGTCTTGGATCATATTCTTCTGTGGCCTCTCAGGTACTTTGGGGTGGTAGAACCTTTTAAAGAAAGCAGAAGGTTATTGGAAATTATTGGACTGGTCTGTAAAAGACAATATAAGTTAGTCCCTAACTTATCCATTACAGGTTGCCCAGGTGGGGGGGGGGTCTTCACACAGAATTGTATATCTAAAGTAAGCATTCTGCCACTGTTCACACCTAATCTGCCTTTCTTCCCCTTTCTATGCCGATATACCTCACTTAGGAATTCACATGCCTATTTAAAACTGTCTGTCTATAGTTAGTGCATCTATCACTGAATTTAAGTATTGTGTGGTATCTGTGAAAAACCAGAGTGCTTTTCACTGCCTAAACCACAGGGATCCCTTACTCGGGTGGCCAGGGCATGCCCATTGCCTTTGGATCCAGACCCAGGGGGTGGACAAGTGCGGGAGGATCACCTGGGTGAGGGGTCCTCAGGGGCAGGAGGTGGAGTGCCCAATGGCGAGACATGGTATCCTCCTTTCCAATTACCCTTGTCCTGTCCTATTTTATAGGACATTCCAACTTCCCAGTTCCCCCCCTTTTTTACACAAACACTGAGCCAAGGAAGAGGAGATCTGAGGCTGAAAGGAGTACCACCCATGCAATACATTGGACATGTCCCACTAATAAGATCAGGCAGGGTCCGTCACTTTGATCTTAATTACAAACACCTGGTATCTATAGGTTCTCCCCACATGGTTAAAAGATGGAACACTGACACACACTCTGAGCAAGGCGATGCATGAGAAGGAGCAGTTCTTCCAGAGCGGCAGTGATCCAGGCGGAGCACAGCAATATGTAGAGGGACGGAACTGAGGTACGGAGAAACCTTGGACACCCCGGCGAGAGATCGTTACCTCCGAAGGGCCTTGAAGGTTGTGCAAGGAAGCCCCAATGGAGAGAACGAGACAAACTTCTTTTGTGTTTCAAAGATACCTGTCATGACCCTTGCCCCCGGCCCTCACTGGCAAGTCAACCTTCCAGTTAGGGCCAGGTCAAAGGCCTTAAAACCTCATCCAAGACTATCTGGGAGTCAGTCCTTGTGTCTTTGGCGCCAGGCTCATAACCATCATGAAGACCAACATTAGAATGGGACTATTTAACATGGGGGGGGTTCAGCCAACATGGAGGCACACACATAGCTCAGTTACAAGGAACTGAGCTATGCGGTCTAGTCTTTTGGGTGTGGCAGGCCTGGGACTACTTTACCTGGACTACTTTGGGTGTGGCAGGCCTGGGACTATTTTACCTGGACTACTTTACCTGAGACTATTTAAACCACACCAAAACAGCAGAACATGCTTTGCCTTATTCTGCTGTGGGCAGCGTAACGCTCACCGTGTCCAGTTCTTTGATGCCAGCTTTCCTGAAACCAAGGACCTGCAGAGAGAGAAAGAACACTACGAAACTTACCTAGAACAGTATCCTGTCTTCAATCCACCGCTGACTTCAGTTCCACTCACCTGAAGGTACGAACTCCATCATCCGGCACCGCATGCATCCTGGAATACCATAACCTGGAAAAAGGAGAAAGAAAGACAGCATTAGTAAGCGTTTACTCACGTTTCTTCCCGAATGAAGAAAGCCACACAATTCTTACCTGGGTAGTCATCTCCTGGTTAGTATCATTGCTGGAACATTACGGCGCTCGGCGAGGAACATCGCAACCTGCAAGGAGAGAAATGACACAGGTTACCAATATAAAAGGCGACATAGCGCCGCGCATCGCGCATTACTCACCGGACAGCATCGCGCTCACCGCGCTTTCGCCTACCGGCCCATGCTCATCCTCAAACTGCATGACAACACCAAAATACCTTTCCATACCTAAAAGGAAAGAAGCAAGACATTATTATTCGAACAAAGAGGAACATAAGAACTGCATATAAATACTGTAAAGCAGCAAACCTACAGAGTTGCAGCAGGCCTGGATTCCCACAGGGGGCTTGCACCAGTGAAGTAACTTGGTCGCTGCTCGCCCCCCACATCTACGCGCCCCTGCCACGAGGAGCAGGACGGAGAATTAAGGTGAGGAGAAGACCCAAGGGGGAGGAAGGAGTTGAGGCCAAGGAGGTGGGGAAACAAAGACAATCTGGTATTGAATCGAGCTCTCCTATATTGCAGACCCAGCTTTAACCAGAGGCCTTACCAAGGGACAGGAAGAGGGTTCGAGAGTGCAAATCATCCAACCAGGGCTGGGTGGCGTCCCCGTGGATACCAGGTGAGCGTAACAATACCAGCCACCTGGCGGCAGAGTTGGGGAGGTGCAGCAGCAGTTGCGGTGTCAGCCTTGACTTCCGGATCAAAGCCGCCTAAGACGAAAATGAATTAACACAGCCGGTGAGTTCATGAAAGCAATGAAAGTGGGTCTGTGTTAAATGAAACTTGATGGCAACAGTATCCAATGAATTAAGGTTGCGTGTGTGCCGATAAGACGCAAGAGAAAGCAAAGAATTGTAAAGAACTGTACATTAAAGATAGAAAGTAACAGAGTGGTCCGCGAAAAAAGATTGCCCAATCAAAAGTCTCTGTGAAATGTCTGATGCCATAGAAGCGGCGGGAAAAGAAAGAAATTCAGATGCAAGATTTAAACTGTTGTTAGGTTTGATCCCGGCAGAGGGAAACCTAGATGTGAGAACTCTCTTTGAACTCTAAGGTTTGATCCCAGCAGAGGGAAACCTGGATGTGAGAAATGTCTAGGAACTGTTAGGTTTGATCCTGGCAGAGGGAAACCTAGATGTGAGAAATGTCTTGGAACTGTTAGGTTTGATCACGGCAGAGGGAAACCTGAATATAAGAGCTCTTTGAACTTTGAAATTTCTTTATTTATTTTTATTTATTATGAGTTGTCTTTTAGTTCACAGAACTATTACGACCAATTTTTCATAAAACATAAACTAAAACAGACAAAATCACAAATACATATTATATGATAAAACTGATATCAATTATTAATCTCTTTGCATTAACAATTATTAATGTTATCGAGACACCAAGGCACATCGATCTTCAGTTACATTATCACAATATTCTGCAATAGTATTTGTCTCATTCATACAGTAATGATTATGAAAGCAACACTTTCAAGTCCCCCCTTGGGGTAAAGAGGGCAAAAAAGTCCATACTCGATACATTGCATTATGCAGGGACTCCAATTGAGAATTCATACACCAGTTCCAAAAGTGGACAGTGGATCTAAAAGACATATCATGTACATACCATTCATAGTTAGTCAAATACTTGAATTGCAACATAGGGCAGCTTGTTAACACATGTCTCACAGTTTCCAAATGTTTCGATAACTTACACATTCAACAACCACGGTCCTTAGCAGGTAACTTCCATTGAGTTCCATGCATGGCTTTTACAGGCAATTGGTTGGTGTGCATGTATAACCGGAATTTGACTGTCGGAGGCGGGCAGCATTGCGGATACTGGAAAACGAAAACTGGTGCGGCTTGACAGTCCTGACGCTGGTTACGTTGCTTTAGGTCCCTTCCTCTAGCCCCGCTGTGTTTCCGGAGGCAGAGTGTTTTTCGGCTTCCCGACCGCTTCTGTTCGCCGCATAAGGGAACGCGATCCAGCCCGACGCTGGCGCCGGTGTCCCCTGACTGTTCTTGTCCCTGGAGGAGACGTGTTGGGCTCTGCAGTGACTGGACCCGTACCCGCACCAGTAGTGGCGACACGGCGGAGCTAAGCGTGGAGCTGAGTGCAGAGGTGAGCGGGGGCTTGTAAGGTAGGTCATCTCCTACTGGCATCTCCTACCGAGTGCACCGAGGTGTACGGTGTCTGCTGCTGCAAGAAGTGGGGAGAGTGGGGCGAGCAGGGCTGGGGCCGGTGTCCAGTGTGTTGAACCCTCTCCCTTCCCCCATTTGGTTAACATACAACTTAAAATCTAACACTCGAGGTGGCACTCCGCCTCAAGGTTTCTTTAGTCACCGCCAGAACAAAATGACCAGGATAGGTTGCGAACTCTATCCTAACGTGGCAATCATTCGCACAACTTTAACCCACGATAACATTCTGCAGCATAAAGAAGGAATGATTGAGGGGAGGGAGGACGCGGCGAGCCCTGAGAAAATAGAGGAACACTCTATACCCCCATTGGTCCTACCGAAGGCAACAGAAAACATCATGCCTCTGACCGGAGAGATGGCCAAGGATATCATGGGCTCAGGCAAGGAAACAACGGTGGAGGAGCCCCAACTAGAGACTCCTCGGGTGGCACCTCAACAGAGTCTCGCACTGAGCCCACCCGGTCCCCCCGGCCCACCCCAGGTGGCGTCAAATATACATGAAGGAGACTGGACTGCCAAAATACAGTCAAGTAACCATTCTGGTGCTGACCCTTTTGTCTTTGGCACATATAACATAGACAACTGGTCTAAAGACTCTCAGTCACATAACAGTAGGCTAAACCTGGGTTGGAAACCCTTTGGTATTATACCCGAAACCAGCCGAATTCTTCAACATGTACATAAAGAGTATCAGTCTCACAAAGGGCTCAATCGGCAGGAAGTTTATGAACCTACCCTGCCCTGGATGACCTCACACCAAAGGGACCCTCAGCGGTCAATGACTAAAGTCCTAGGAACAAAGGGTGACCTGAATCACAAAGAGGGGGGGAACAACCAGCAACCAAACAACCTTTGGCACAGGGGTGAAACCCCTAGGTACCACAAAGGTGTTTTCCCGCAGCAAGCCCCATTTCCCAGCAAACGATTCAGAAGGCAACCTTCCACTACGGATGAAGACCTACTGATGGTTCTGGCCACCTCTCAGGTGGAGGAACCTCTGAAAAAGGACCCGCAAATTGACCCGAACCTGATAACAGCATTTTCACTCGTAATGGCTCCCTTTATGAAATTAATTGAGTCACAAAATGACCAACTCCGGGACCACACGACAACCATTTCCATGCTATACTCTAAGATGATCTTCATTGAAGGCTTCGTTTCAGCCCTTCAGACTAACTTGGATAACAATGCTGAACAGATAGCTCAAATTTTAAAAAGTATCATCGAGCCGATCATTAAGGAAAAAGAAAAAAGAAGGTCAGAGAGGTTGAGCTCACTCTCAGTGGGAGCGGGGGTTGTTCCGCTAGGTTTGGTGAGTCCAGTAAAGACTTCCGTTTCAACTACTGCTCCGTTTGGTAAGGGCTCAGAGAAAGTCCTTACCCTTCCAAACCAAACGGTCAAACCAACAAGTACTGTTAAAATCACATGTGCAGCACATTCTAGGGCTGAGCTGGGCGGTAGTTCTCCAAATGATGAAAGTTTGGTGGTCCCTAGGCTAGCCAATACGTTGGGCGGAGACGGCTCAGTTTTAGACAAGCAACCAGGAGGGTGTGTCATTTAAAAAAAACCTTAAGTAGTTTGATCTGTTCAGCAAATCAAAGTCCGGCCTTGATAAACCACAGAGTGAGAAACTAGTAGTAAACAAAAATGGTGACAGGAACTATGGAACAGCTAACACCCTGCGGAAAAAAAATGTCAGGTGGTGTTAATACGAGCCAGCGGAAAGTTCAACGCCAAATTGGAATTACTCCAAGACTAACCCTACCCAGAAACCTAGACCTACCAGACAAATCATTAATCTTTGAGAGACGTCCAAGGGTACCAATTGAAACATCTACAAAATCAACAAACGAGACTATAGAAGAGAGTGATGGGTACTCAGACAATGAGAGGGAGTTTGAAAGTGTCGACAATTCACTTATGGATCTTTCGGTCTACACTGAATCAAATGACTCTGGGGAAGAGGAAGCAGGGTATGTTCCATCTGAACCTGAAAGTGGAATTGAGGAGGAGGTGTTGTCAAATGACACCCAGTCAAAAGGTGTCAATCATAAGTTGAAAGTGGAGGACCACAAGATCAAAGACCGTGGGGACCACTTTGTTGTCAATACTAATTTACCAGCGTCAAATTCAAGAGCAACGGGTCCCATTACAACAACGAAATGGAAGTCCAGAGTTCACATTCCGAGGGAAAATCTGGTAGACACTTCGGCACAGGATAGGGTGGCCTCCCCACCATTAGATCTTCGGTTTTTAGAACCCTGGAAAGTAAGTGTATTTCACTGGCACTGAAGTACACTGAATAAGATAAAAACAAAGGGCCCTCTGTCCAACAAAACGGCCCTACCAGAAAAGTATCCTGGCTTGATATACCGGATGTGGGGTCCAGTGCAGGGGTTACAACTCAACCAGAAGACAAAGGGCTCGGGACCAAGGTAGTCAAGGGATCGTTCCGATTATTGTTGTAAAGAACATTGGGATATGAAGATAACCTTATAATGAACCGGGCAAACGTCATGAGACTTCTACACTCTGTTGATTCCCTCGCACATCTCAAATCAAAGGACATTGATTTGATTGAATTCCACAACCAGCTGCGACACAACAGTGTTGTTCTCCATTTGGGAGAATTGGTCACCAGATGTCTACTTATAAAAATGGGCCCCAAACTAAATCTTAGAGGTTTTCCTCTCAAGGAGTTGGATGAGGACCATCGTAGCCCCACAGACAGCAACACGGATGGAGCACTGTCTGTTGAACGACCCCAAAAGTGTCCATCTGGTCTCAAACATGGCCGTGAGGTGCCTGTAGTAATAAGGGGCAAGGTGGATACACAGGATGATGTTGGTAGGGGCTCAACACGTTCTTTCTTGCAACAATCGGAGGTGAACTCCATAGGCAGCCCGGAGGATTGGAGTTGGCTGGCTGGGTTTTTGGCAATAAAGTCATAACGCCAGTCAGACCCCGTTAGTGTTCAACAATTTACCACATTAAAGGGTAAAAAAGTTATGAGCTGGAACACAAGGGGGTTTTCTCATCTACTTGGGAATCAAGCGTTGGACTTATCTAAATATGACTTTTTCTGTCTCCAGGAGACATGGCTGCGCCACCTTCCAGTCCTAGACGGGTTAGAACTGCACATAAACCCGGCCCCAAAGGGCCCCAAAGGGAGACCTTGCTCAGGTCTCTTACTGGGCATTAAAAGATCTAGTGGCCTAACGGTGCTGTCAGCTATCAACTTAAATCCTTGGATTCAATAGATAACAGTTAAACTATTTACAAAAGAGCAGGAGGCTCCTCCGGAATGGAAGTTGCTTATATGCAATGTATATTGGTGCCCGAATGCTAGGCAAGATGACACCTTCAAGGTAGTGCTTTTAAAAGCAATTGACGACGCAAGGATCCTGTGCCCAAACTGGAGGTCCTCCTCTGTGGGGACCTCAATATGGAATATTTTGATAAAAAAGGATGCAAATTAGAGTTTCTGCCCCTAATTGCTTCGAAAAACATCACAAGAGGAGTGGATTTTGAAAAGGAGCTTCTACGAAGGAACATGCACATGGTAAATGGTAGTCTGCGGGGTGACAAACCAGCAGCAATTACTTGGAAACGTCCCAACCAAGCAAGCACGTTGGACTATATCTTCGTAACAGAAGGACTGTTGGGGAACCTACACTCCTTGACAGTGGTTCCATCTATTCAGAGCGATCACAATATTTTGGAACTCATAGGCGAGGACTGGGTCACAAATGCTACTGCACCGGATAAACATCTACCGGAGCACCATCTTGAACTGGCCCCGGGTGGTAACAGACTCAGAATCAAGAGGAAAGACATGGGGTTAGTACTGGACGCCCTAACTATGTTAAAACTGGAAGACAACGATTCAAATCCACACTTGATTGAATACACTGACATGCTGACGGTTTTTCGTACGAAGGACACACACAATGGAGGTTCTTCGACTTACAGGCATG
Organism: Ambystoma mexicanum; assembly: GCF_040938575.1. NCBI lineage: Eukaryota > Metazoa > Chordata > Amphibia > Caudata > Ambystomatidae > Ambystoma > Ambystoma mexicanum. Next base: position 691,427,534 of record NC_090926.1, on the reverse strand, counting down.
CCTATTTTGCACAAATAGCAGGTAAAAAAAAGGTTGTCGGGAGGGCCAGGAGGCGTTTGAAAAAAATCGAACACGCCAGGTGATTTAGCTCTGTATAAAAAAATTAGAAACAACTACAGAAACTGGCTCATCCAACATAAACATCAGCTAATCCAACAAGATAGCGAGAAGATGTTAAAATTAGTGACCACCAGAAACATCTCCGGTATTTGGAAACTAATTAACGACACCTGTTCTCCTGCTGACTTGAAAATTGTAAACCCTATTTCAGCGATCACCTGGGAAGACCACTTTCATAAACTCCACTTCAGAGGTAAACCATGTGTTATACAAAATCATCAACCCTTGAATAAACCTTGGGATCTTAAATTTGATAAACAGGACATTGTTGACCTTATCAACAAATCAAATTCTTCTAGGGAAGCTGGGCCCGATGGCCTCACAAATGACATCCTCAAGAGAGACCCGGAGAAATGGGGTCAGTTCATGGCAAACCTATTCAATGCTATAAGGAGTTTCAAAAGGATACCCCACTCCTGGACGAAGTCTATCATTGTCCCCATTTTCAAGAGGGGCGATAGGTCGGATGCAGGTAATTATAGACCAATCGCCCTCTTGGATGTTGTGGGAAAAATATTCGCCGCTATAATCCTGAGACATCTGAACAACTGGAGTCGGCTGGCATATCATCAAGATCCTTGGCAGTCGGGGTTTCGCAAGGGTATTGGAACGGCACTGAATGTCCTCATCATCAATACGCTAAAATGTATGGTCAAGGAAAAGAAATACAAAAACATCTATATTGCGTCGATTGACCTTGAACAGGCATTTGATTCGGTCGACCGATCTTTACTGTGGAATAAACTGAGAAAATGGGGCTGTCCAGACAATTTGAGAGAACCTCTGGAGGCACTACACAGTAGAACATCCATTAGAATTAGACTGGACAGAGAAGGTACCCTCTCGATAGATGTCCCCTCACAAAATGGGCTGAAACAGGGGTGCCGTTTGGCGCCTGCTGTATTCTGCTTATTTATTTCCGATATGCATGAAGCATTTGAAGCAACAAGAAGCTTCCCGCCGAGGATTGCGGGGTCCTCGGTGGGCAGGTTGTTATTTGCTGATGATCTCCTTTTGCTAGACCAAACAGCGATAGGCCTTCAGCGACAGTTAAAAGCACTGGAACTGTACGTCAAGGACAATGGTCTAAGAATTAATCCAAAAAAATCAAAGATTCTGGCACTAGGAACATCTAATAACATCAGGAAAACTAGGTGGTATTTATCAGGGGAAGTCGTTCCAATGGTCTCGTCTATGGTCTACCTAGGTATCACTCTGAATAATAGTATTTGTGATGGTCCGGGCGTTGCTAGGCTAAGAAGTAAAGTCAAGAACTTGGCTTCACAAGCACTTTTACTTAAACGACACTACTGTTCCTTTTCAATTCGCCCGCTGATAGACTTTTATAAATTAAAAGTATCTCCGATTTTGACCTACGCTGCTGAGGCGAATTTCGTTCTGGCCCCAGAGGTTTTGCGTCTGTTGCAGGGTTGTTTTTGGAAAAAGAGTACTGGGCCTTCCATTGCCTCTACCCACTGCATGTGTGAGGGAAGGACTGGGTTAACCTCCCTCTACATTGCCATGGTCTGGAAATCTCTGAATCTACTTAGCAAGTGCCTTGTTCCGCCTGAAAGAAGTGGTTTCATGATCTTAACTGAAGCCCTGACCAACAAACAGATCCCAGTTTTAAATGCATGGCACAACACCTGTAAAGGTATCTTGGACAACATCTCCCAAACTGAAGCCAGGTTATTGGAAAATCCGTCAAGGGTCAAGAACAAACTTCTCGACTGGGATTGGATAGTCACCCAGGACAAATTTAGGGCATTTAAGTCAACTTCGATGGGCCTGGACGAACATTACAGTAGAGGCACAGTCCTTCCATACTTTGATAAATTCCCTTCGCATTTAGAAAGGCATCAATTTTTGTGATTCCGTTTGAACCTCTACCCAACAAGGGAAGAGACAGGAAGAAGGATCAAAAAAAGGGAAGTTCGGCCACTGCTATGTCGTTGTTGTGGACAAGAGGATGAAACCTTGCAGCACTTGGTAATGACATGTGCCCCATTGTCAGCTTCGAGAGAAAAATGGTTGGGCAAACATCTCGAGAAGCTCAAATTCAAATCCCCTCATGAGAGTTGGTTTATTCTAAGATGGGGAGGAAAGGTATCTTTGACTTTGGGACTGTTGAATTTTGTAAGAGAAATTTTCTCAATTCTGGAAATCAGCTCGGGCCTTGGGAATTCACTGTTATGAATTCAAATACTTTGCCACCTTGTTCTTTCTTCTACTACTTTAATTCTTTTAATACTTAATCTTTTTAGTTTTTTTTTCCTTCCTCGCCTATAGAATTGAAACAATGTTATTCTTCTTTTTTTCTTACTATGCATTTAAAGTTTTTTTGGAAACTAATTTGATGCAATTAAAAATAAAATAATAATAATTACCGGAATTTACGTATTATATGATCGGGGCAACAAATTAAGTACATTTGGGGACGTGAGTATGTGTCAACCATCCCCTCCATGTATTTATAATTATGAAGTTCACTCATTCTAACAAAATTGCTTTCCCAATCACAGAGCTTGGTTTTCTGCTTGTAAGCATTTTGAATACTTTCAAAACGACCACAACGACTACATTCAGTCGACCAGTCAAGTTCATTAAAATGTGACCTACATGCATTGTCATAGATGTTCAATTGATTACTTTTGTCTAGCCGGATAACTTTCATTTCTGTGTTGTAAAGCGATTGACTTTCCGGAAGACAAGAAGCTTTCAGGCACAGTAACCCACGCTGTTGCAACACTATCGATCGCAAGGATTGTAAACCCAGCTCAGTTCTAATATACTATATGTGGCAACATGGTGGCAAAGCCAGCACATTTCGCCAAAAAGATGCCTCTATTTTCTTCAGCCAGTTAAGATTTTTCATTGTTATAGCTTCCAATCCGTATGCGACAGTGGGAATAAACCATTGCCTGTAAAGCATAAGGATCCCTTTTAGTGAGTATCCAGCATGGTTATCCACAAACCGTTTAGTTAGAGTTGTAATTTTGCTTCACCCGACCTTGCTACTAAACTGGACACCCAAATACTTATAGTTGTTGGTATACTCCATATGCCCCCATGAAGTTTTCATTTGAGGTTTTTGATTCTTTTATATGCAAACAGCATAGTTTGTGTCTTTTTTAGGTTAACAGCCAAACTATATTCCTTAGCAAAACACCCCAACTCTTCTAACATCGACTTCATTCCATTGCATGTGTGATCTATGATGATAAGATCATCTGTGTACAATAGAGCAGAAACTATAAAGTCCTTAAATTTAGCAGGGCAGTTTGCTTTAAATATCAGATGGCGAATCAGGTCAGCTAGGTATAGATTAAATAAATGTGCTGCCAATAAGCAGCCCTGCTTCACGCCCTTGTTGACGTCAATGGGTTGAGATAAAATACCATTATTGTCGAGCCGGATTTCTATTCGGATATTACTCTGCAGCTTGATCAAAATTTCGAGCAGCCAATTGGGGCAGTTAAAGATGGACAATAACTCCCACAATTTCGTCCAGTTGACGCTGTCGAAAGCAGCTTTGAAGTCAACAAAGGTTATGTAGACAGAAGGGGCAACCTTCTACATGACTCTGGTAGTTATTGCGTCTAGGAGACAGATGTTATGAGAGGTACTTGTACCTGTTCGAAATCCAGTTTGTAAAGGGTACAATATCGCATTGGCTTTAATCCAACTGAGCAGATGTTCCAATACTATTGCAGCAAACACTTTGCTGGTGGTGTCAAGTATGGATAGCTGCCGATAGTTTACTGGCATTTCTCTGTCACCAGCCCTATAAACTGGAACAATGATTGCGCTGTTCCAAGACTCAGGAATTGTACGTTGGGTAAAAACCCGTTTACATAATATATAGATCAATTCTGCCCATATGATCGGTTTCTGCTTAATTACCATGGAGGCAAGCCCATTCGGACCAGGGGCACAAGAATTTTTTTGTTGCCCAATCACTTCCAAGATGTGAACTATTGAGAATTTTAATGGCCAAGTTGGGCTTGTCCAACAGTATGCAGGTTGACACAAGTCTCAAACATTGGGGGTCATTACGACCCTGGCGCTAAGGGATTACCGGTACGGGTAAGGGTAAGGGTACCGGTACCGGTAATCCCTTAGCGCCCAATTCCCATAACGGCGGCTGGAACCAGCCGTTATTGCAGGGACCCGCAAAGGGACCCTGGTGATAATTATGGTACCGCAATTTGCTGTACCATAATTACCGCCTTTCCCCATTCCCATTATGCCCTATGGGGCAAAAATGGGAACGGGGAAGGGCCATGGTGAAATGGGGAAGTACCGCCCCACCAACCTTGGAATGGGATGGTACCTTCCCCATTTCACCATGGCAGACTCGTTACAATACCGGCAGCAACCATGGTGCTAATAGCGCCATGGTTTAGCGCTGGTGTTGTAATGAGGGCCATTGTCTGTGATATGCATGATACCCAAGATTGTTCACCCACAGGATTACATAATAGAGATAGGGAAGAGTCTCTGGCCATGTGTAATACTCTCCATACGGACAAAGTGTCATTGTGTTGCAGCGTGCTTATCATATTTTGCCATTTCAGATTTATTTTATCAAATCTTCTACGTTTGCACCAATTGTGCAACTTGTTTACAAGTTTCTTTCACATTGCTTTGTATTCACAAGCAGCAATATTATGTTTAAACAATTCTCGCAGTTCTTTCCTGTGTGCCCGTTTGGCTACCACTAGTTCTCCATCATACCCGTGTGCGACACATTTGACGGAAACTACGATAGGAACACCATTCAACATTACCACTTCAGTGACATTAGCCTTAATAATGCTCTCTATTTCGTACACACTCATTAAGTAAGGATCAAACTTGAGGGTTTCAAGAAGCGGGAACATGTTTTTAGTCATCTGCCTAGCTCTCCAGCCATTCCACTTTTTTCCTTGTACCATTATTACTGGTGGAAATATTTGTAGGCCTGTTAACGGTTGGTCTTTTTAACGGTAAGTCAAATGTAGCACTTATCGTGGCATGATCACTAAAGCCAATGTCCACCATCTCAAAATCCTTCGTGAAGCCAAGGATCTCAGAGTTGGCACATATATAGTCTAGTGTAGCTGTCTTGTTCCCATTAGACCAAGTACTCCTGCCTGGGTTATCACTATTTGTTCTTCCGTTCACAGAATAGATACTCCACTCATGCACTTTGAAATACGTAATGTGCTTGAAACTACCTTTACCAAGAGGCCTTTGTGTAGGAGAGAAAAAGTAATGTTTGAGGAAAAAAGGTCCAAGTGGTCATGCCCAGGTAAGAGCAAAGGCCTCACAGTTTTGAAAGTCTTCGCGGAAGAGAAGTGAAAGGAGGCTCAAGCTCGATGGAGGGAAGCCTATGAAAGTGTGATTGAAACTTGGGGAAGGGAACCCCACAAATTGTAATTGAAAGGTTTGAGCACGGCGGAGGGAAACCTGTTCTGAATTGTGCTAACCAGAAGGAAACACACTTTGTTGAACTGTATGATACGCTGAAAGGTGGCCTGGGCTGGAGTGAGAGAAAGCCGAGAGATCCAGCGGATAGACTAGTGACTTTTCATGGAAGGCCAAGTGAGCCCTGGTCCACAAAATAAACTGAGAAGAGATTGTGGCAGAAAAGGACAATTGAGGTTTTGGCGCACTTGACAGAGAATAAAATGGTTGACGGGCAGCAAATAGGAGCAGTGTGTGAACACCCTGCCTACAGTGTGCACGTAAATGGAATATGATGAGGGTTGTTTTGCTCCCAAGGATTGCGCACACAACCAAAAATTAAAGTGCTCAGTTGGGCGTAGTTTAATGCAATTCAAACAGCAGCCGACATGTGTTTCGAGCAAAAGCTCTTCTTCCAAGGCTGCAAAATTATGAACATATTTTGTACATTTTTGACAATCAAAGTGTTAGGATGAGCAACAATTGGACATGAGACAGAACCAAAGACCATACAGTAAGCATTAGGGTGGCATATGAAATAAACGTCACAAAATTTCCCAACAAGATATGCCAAATTGATTAGCATTGCAGAGCATAATAATATAACATGGCACAATAAAATTAAACATGAAAGGATATATGGCCCATTGAAGTTAATCGAACCGTCGAATCAATGCCATGTGTAAAAAAGGAAAGGAAAAGATAAATGTGCATGAATGATGGGAACTTGTGTCTAACTGCTTACAGTTAAAAGGAAATTAGTTTTACCTGAGGAGGCTTGGCACTAGTTCTATTACGTGGGGAAAAACAAAAAACAAGAGACACAAGGTGTTTGTATTTCAATGGACAATTTGGATGTTTGAAAAAAGCCCTAATTGGTTGGCTTTCATAAATTTGTCAAAATTAAATTGCTTGCCTAAAGCAAGTTTACCCAAATTAACTTGCATCCATTCTTACCTTTATATATGGTAGATAGATATCCAATAAATTTTCAATTGCGGCTCCGCTGCAAGTGGGAGAAAACTCAGTTAGCCGCTTAGCATATGAAGAAATTAAATAGCACATAAGAAAGGATAGTATATAGATTGTAAAACCATACCTATAGAAACGCATGTGCGTATTCAAACGTAGCTGTCAGGCAGACCAATTGCGATGTAACGGAGTTAGATTGGAGCAGGCACGCGGCATCGGGTAGAGGGGGAGAAAGGGGGAGACAGAAGAGGAAGTATCTAATTAGTCAAATGATAACACTCGCGAGATGCAAGTAATATACATTCGTCGGCTTTTTTGGAACAGATACATTGTTTCAAAAAAGGCAACCGGCAAGCTGCACTGGCAGCCATGAAAAAAGTTTGCTTTCAAGTACCACTCACTTCAAATACCTCAACCCCAGGCCAAAACATAGGGGCACAAGAGGTGGCAAACCCAACAGGAGGAAACGCACCTCCACCGCCACGCCGAGTAACCAGGTCATCCTACCAGCAGAATCTGAGAAATCAGACTCGATAAACTTAATTTGTAATTTGAGCAGTTATTCACTCTCCCTGTGTGAAAGTGCAGTACTCAACAACGGACTTTCATTTGCCCCTTCGGGCTACAATGAGTATGTTCAGATACAAATCGATCTGTTTAAATTCATTCGTAAACTTAAACTCAAAAAATATTTTGCGACCCAAGTAAAATATTATAAGACCAAACCTGCAATACCCTGTCCATCAGACATTACACTGCTCATGATGCATAACACTCATGTTTTAATGTCTTTGGATGAATGTGAACATAACCCTATGATGAATATTGGTGACTTAATGAAAGATTTGGATATACAGCAACAAAATCTGAAAATTAATGAACTTTCAAGCAAATCGAAATTTGTACCAATTTTTCCGAAAGATAACATAATAGATACATTCCATCAGGCAGTAAAGTAACCAATGACATCCATCCCCTTGAGGATACCTCCAGAGGCAAAAAATGTAACAGTGCTAAACATAATTTATTTTCAGCTGAACAATCTGCGCTACGCAAACTAATTGAGAATAATGCGATAATTATCAAGGAAGCAGATAAAGGGGGCAATGTGGTTTTGATGGACAAACAAGATTACATTGACATGGGCTTAGAACACCTACACTCCCCTGGCTGTTATGAAGAAATTTAGGCCAACCCCTTGCCCCAGCTTTGCAAAACAGTGAGTGAACTATTATGTAACTGGCACTCACGCGGCTTACTAACAGACGTTGAAAAACATTTTCTACTTGTTAACGGTCCTGTCATCCCAACTGCATATTTTTTGCCGAAGATACACAAACGATTCATACATATACCTGAAGGGAGACCCATCCTAAGTGGGGGTGGGGGGATCATGGAGCCTATTTCCATCTATAGCAATGAATGTTTAGCACCTTTAATTAATTCAATCCCCACCTTTCTGCGGGATACAATGCATATACTGCAAATTCTATCAGAAATGGCAGTCATTCCTGGGATGTTGTTGGTCACGCTCGATGTCAAAGCCTTGTATACTTCTATTAATCATGCAAAAGCAATTGCAAGTGTTGACTTTATTTACCGTAAACACTCTGCATTCCATTTTGATCATATTGTAATGGTCAAAGAGATGTTGTCTTGTGCTTTAACTAATAATGTATTCCTGTTCAACAATTGCTACTACAAACAGAAAATTGGTGTAGCCATGGGGGCTAGCTATGCCCCGGCACTTGCCAACATTTTCATGCATCAATTTGAGGAACAATTTGCATTTGCAGACAACCTGTTTGTTGAATTGATCCATGTCTGGAAACGCTACATAGATGATGTGTTTTTGGTTTCGACGAGTACAGTAGATGGTCTGTTGGGCTTTGTAAACCACTTGAATAACAATGATTGGGGTATCTCATTTACACATGAATTCAGTGCCAGCAGTATTAACTTTTTAGATCTATCACTTTGGTAGATAATTCAATTGTCACTAAAACATTTTGCAAGGCAACCTCAGTCAACGCAATCTTACAGGCCTCTAGTTGTCATAAAAAATCTGTTATCAAGAATATACCGAAATGTGAATTTATTCGAGCTCGCAGGAATTGTTCAAATGATATGGACTTCCTACAAGAATGTGCATTCTTACGTGAGAAATTCCAAACAAGAGGTTTTGACCGCAGTATAGTAACTCAAGCTCAACAAACTGCACATAACATGAAGAGGTTGGATCTACTCACCCCTAAAATTAGACATAACTCTACCCATATGAATACATTGAAATTTATTACAAGGTATAACACAGATAGCTCAAAGCTGTACAAAATTGTTCGATGCCACTGGCATTTATTACAGTTAGACCATGAGATTTCACCATGGTTGGATGAAACTCCAAATTTTATTTACAGCAAAGCAAGCAACCTTGAAAACATCCCGTCACCTTCATTTATGTCTAACCACCAACCTGCCATAAACTGGCTCTCTCAGAGAGCTAACCACGGTTTCCACAAATGTGGAAGATGTTCAATGTGTTGCTATGCACTCGAGACTTCAAATATTGACTTTGGTAAACTTGGAATGTCCAAAGTGAATTCTTTTATTAATTGTAATACAAAATTCTGTGTCTATTGCATTCTATGCCTATGTGGAAAATACTACATTGGTAGTACTATCAGACCTCTCAAAATGAGAATACGCGAACATTTATCTACTATTTCAAACCAGGAGTCTAAATATCCATGCCATGCACTGGCAAAAATCCCATCAGCTTGATGACAAGTCACAGATCAAATTTGTGGGCATGGCTAAAGTGTCCGTACCACAACGTGGAGGTAACCTTACCCTCAAATTGAGACAATTGGAAGCACGGTTAATTTGTCAATATCGAACCGTATCCAATGGCCTCAACAGTGATCATGAACTATCTGTGTTTCTCTGAAGTCTGTGCGTATTCCTTACATCAAACTAGTATGGGGCTCCATACATACTGATAGATAATTGATGATGGGAACTGTCCGGTATTTACAATACTGATCACTTCTAATCAAACTATGGCATGACCACTGTTTAGTGTAACTTTCCCACTTCTATTGGGTTGCAAGTACGTAGCATCGAGAATTGGGGGTCATTGGGACCACTAATCATGGCCATTTACATCTTCCTTATTCATTAATCAGGTTAATCTCTGGCATTGGCTAGAATTATTAGGTCTCTCTCAGGTGACTGATAACCACATTTTTTGGACTTATACCAAGACTTCATTGCTAACGCTTTGTGTGAACATTGCCAGGTATTATTTAAATATAGTCCCATCCCCCGAATTGCACTTCGGCGGCACCCCCATGTACATAGAATTTGTCCCTTAATTTAACTTTAATGATATTACTGGTTCTTGAACTTTAACTCAGCCGCACACCCGTGCATATAGAATAAGTCTTGGGCCCACACCCAACATGGCGGCCACGAGCTCACGGTGGAGCTCTAGTTGTTCACATGGCGCTGGCCGCATTGTAAATACGAGCTCAGACATCACACGCAAGGCTCTATCTCATCAGTCGGGTGGAAACGTTGGTAAGTGCAGGTCTTTCGCATCGACCCCTACGGACTCTTCGCCCTAGGGCTATGCGCATGTGACCGTCTCGCCCTTGCGAGTGTTAATCATTTGACTAATTAGATACTTCCTCTCTTGTCTCCCCCTGTATCCCCCTCTACCCGATGCCGCGTGCCTGCTCCAATCTCACTCCATTACATCGCAATTGGTCTGCCTGACAACTACGTTTGAATACGCACATGCGTTTATATAGGTATGGTTTTACAATCTATATACTATCCTTTCTTATGTGCTATTTAATTTCTTCATATGGTAAGCGGCTAACTTAGTTTTCTCCCGCTTGCAGCGGAGCCGCAATTGAAAATGTATTGGATATCTATCTACCATATATAAAGGTAAGAATAGATGCAAGTTAATTTGGGTAAACTTGCTTTAGGCAAGCAATTTAATTTTGACAAATTTATGAAAGCCAACCAATTAGGGCTTTTTTCAAACATCCAAATTGTCCATTGAAATACAAACACCTTGTGTCTCTTGTTTTTTGTTTTTCCCCACGTAATAGAACTAGTGCCAAGCCTCCTCAGGTAAAACGAATTTCCTTTTAACTGTAAGCAGTTAGACACAAGTGTGACGAGCTTTGTATTTACGGGGCCGTTCCCATAATTCATGCACATTTATCTTTTTCTTTCCTTTTTTACACATGGCATTGATTCGACGGTTCGATTAACTTCAATGATCAATGGGCCATATATCCTTTCATGTTTAATTTTATTGTGCCATGTTATATTATTATACTCTGCAATGCTAATCAATTTGGCATATCTTGTTGGGAAATTTTGTGACGTTTATTTTATATGCCACCCTAATGCCTACTTTATGGTCTTTGGTTCTGGCTTATGTCCAATTGTTGCTCATCCTAACACTTTGATTGTCAAAAATGTACAAAATATGTTCATAATTTTGCAGCCTTGGAAGAAGAGCTTTTGCTCGAAACACGTGTCGGCTGCTGTTTGAATTGCATTAAACTACGCCCAATTGAGACCTTTAATTTTTGGTTGTGTGCGCAATCCTTGGGAGCAAAACAACCCTCATCATACACAAAACAAACTGCATTCTTGTGTCAGAAGCCAGAGTGTGTCGCCTTACCCCGTGCTACAAAACGTGGGGAAGGGAGTTTACTCAGCTATACTGACATTTCACTGATTTTCCTTTTTGCATTACACATTCCCTTTACATATTTATTGTATTAGAAAGAGGGCAGGCATTAGGTTTATTAGTATAGGCTATTTCATGTTGACTAACGACTGGCTAGGACTGTATTTTCTTTTTGTTTGAAGTTCGAGAATACTCCCATCTTAGTTATAGGGCAAGATAGGAGTTTTCCAGCACCTTTATAAACCACCAATAAAGGTTTTGAAACTTGCAGCTCTTGTGTCAGTGTCTACTTGTGATACCATGCCTCCCACACATACCACTTAGAGTGTATATATTTGCCATTATTTGAATAAGTATTTCCAAGTACAAAGTTTTACTATTTAAATGTATATATGTTCCTGAATCTTATTTTATATGAAGAAGCTGTGTTATTACCTAACATAATGGGCCTCATCACGAGTTGTGTGGTATCCCGGCGGTATTACCGCCGGGGCTAATAGCGTTACTGCCAAACCCTCCGGCGCTATTAGCACTGGATCACGGGTTTGGCGGAATGGTAATTCCCCATTGGGCCCATTTGGGAATTCCCCATTCCCCATTGGGCCCAATGGGGAATTTTCGAAACAACTACCATCAGTGGTATTACTGTGTGGTAATTGTGCCAAAAATTGGCAAATTCCCACTGCATTTACCCCCAGCTGAGAGCTGGGGCAAATGCAGCCAAACCCGTGATTTGGCAGACCCTTAAATGTGGCGGTGGTAGTGTTACCACCACATTTAAGGGTAACCACCAAACTTGTGATGAGGCTGAATGTGTGGACATTCCTTTGTGGGGGCTTGGGGACTCCATGTACTTAAAAACCTGCCTGCATCACCCCCTGAAAGCTTAGGCCGGGCTGCTTATCCATTGCTACCAAATTAAGAGCACTGGCAGGGGTGTTCTGTGCCTTTACCCTACCATATAGAGGGCAGAAGTACAGATACCACCTTCCAGTCTTTACAGTAACATTGACCAAAGAGGACAAGTGCTTTAAACTGAAGAGGAGCACTATATAAATATATTAAATTGCATTATTAGGCATCACTTGAGGGAGTGGTGGAGTCAGGTAAAGGGAGGATTGGAGGCCAGGGTGAGCTCTCTATTGGTAAGTGAAGTGGGTTGGCTTTGTGATGGGTAGGAGGTTCCAGTGGAGCGAGTGAAGAGTAGAAGGGAGAGGAGGCACGGGGGTATGGGACAGTGAGGTTCAGTGCAGTGGAAGAACGGAGGGAAAGAGATAGTTTGTCAACAGATACAATCAGACGGAGCAAGACCATTGGTAGGTTTGTAAACTAGGAGAATAAACTTGTAAAGTGAGCGGTTGTGCATGGAAACCAACCAGGATGTCGCCAGTAGGTAGAAGTGGGGGAGCATCTGTGTGGATTGTAGAGAGTGCAGGTAGCAAAGTAGAGAAGTAGGTATTTGGAGTAGGCTTGAGTAGTAGTTAAGTTTGCTGAGCACAAAGTTGGAGATTAGTGTTTTTGTAGAGTTATTAGGAAGAAATGGACAACTCGTCCAAATGCTGAGGAGGTTTATTTGAACAGAGTGGTAGTGAACTGTTGCCGTCAGAGTTCTCTATAGGACCCCAATGTTGGGAGCCTTGGGTTAGAAAGCAAGAAGCTCAGTTAGGAAGGAGATAAGAGAGGGTAGGCATATCATTGGGAGATGTGAGATAAGGACTTCTGTTTTTGAGGAGTTCAGCATGAGGCAGCGGAGAGCCATCCAGAGATGGCTGCGGTGAAGGAGGGAAAAGAGAAACTTAACTTTTAGAAGAGGATTTTTAAATTGCACATATTATGTTGTGATGAATGTTCTTAGATTGTTTTAGTAGTGTGTGTACAATTTGCATGTTAATGTCTATGTATTAACTGTCTTTTTTGTGAAAAGTTTCTTGTAAGCTGGAACACAAATTAATTAAATATTGACATGTCATCAGCAAAGTGGTGATAGGGAAAGCCAAAGGATGAGGTCTTCCTAGTACACAGGTTCAGAGGGTGAAGAGCAGAGGTCCAATGACTGATCCTTGGTGGAGGCTGGCAGAGGGAGGGGTGGGGTCAGAGGTTTGCAAATTCCAAAAGATTTGAAAGGATCCACCTTTCAGATAGAAGGCAATCCAGCCAAGAGCAGAGAGTGAGGAGGAGAGAAAAGTGGAGTACAGTGTTGAAAGTGGCAAAGAGATCCAAAAGGATGAACATAAAAGAAAGCTTGGAGTGATGAGCATCAAAGTGAAAGTTGGAGACATGCATGAATGCAATCACAAAGCATTTACAATGGAAGCCAGATAGAAATGGATCTCCAAGGCCATTATCCTCAAGGTACTTAGCGATCCGGTTGAAGACAACTGTGATGACTCGGAAATGTTAGTCGGACACACGTTTGCCATGTTTTTGGTTAAAGAATTTTACTGTAAATAAAAGGGGTTGTGAAAAGGCCTCTCTGACCCTGCTCTAACAGGAATTCCCTACCTAAACCAAAACTAAGGATCTGTCAGTGTCTGGATGTCAAAAACAAAACTGTCCTGTGTCCAAAATTCTCTTCTGACCCTCACACTCTAAACTAAACTCTAAAGTGAAAGGGGAAGCGTCATTAACCTTGGTAGGTTTGGAAAAGTGTTCATAAAGGAATAATAAATGGTTCAAGGATGAAAGTCTTGGCTCCAAAGGGTAGTTCCCTTCCAATGCGTTCTTCCTTACTCCTTGAGGTTTTTATATACAACAGTTCTTTGGGCCTCTCTTGGCCAACTACCACACTTGCACACACAAATTGACTTTACAATGTTGGTTTCTTTCAGGACACCTGGTATTTCTCTCCCATTAGAAGGTTGATACTTCGAAGATTGAAAATTGTGAAAATGTTTCCACGGACCCAGAGGTTTAAGCGGCAGAATCATTTTGCACCAGCTGCAGGGCCTTCCTGTTATCTGTAAGCTCAGTTAATGTTAAAAGCTTTTCATAAGCATTAAATCATGATATATAGATTGAACGCACTAACCTGAACATCCAGCAGTAACCTAGAAGGCAATGGTACTGACGATTGCGAAAGCTTCCCTATAAGCCCAATCACTCCCTACCCGGATAGAACAACCAGGAGAAGAGAGGACTGCACCCCCAGGGAAACCCTCTATGGGAAAAAAAACCTGCACGGCACTGATGACACTGGGTCTTGTCTGGATTCAACGTCCCGGAACTCTGTGATTCTGAAGTACAAATTCTGTCGGGAAGTGTTCTGTAAAATGAGAAAGGACAGGTGAGAGAGGTTGAAGACGGAATAGGAGAGTCCCACAGAAACCCTGTGCCTACCTATATCTGCCTTGGATATTCTAATGCAGATAAATTACGCTCCGTGTGTCAAGGAACTCAGAAGGCTGAAAGGATGGAAGGAACACTCCTAAAATGTACGGGAGAGGAGGAGGGTTAGTAGCTGAATGGCGGATCTAAGAAATGAGAGGAGGGAAATGTCAGGAAAGTAAGTACCGTAGAAAAAAAGCAACAGCCGGGCACAAATACGAGATTCGGACAGAGGTCCGGAGGGAAACTGTGAAGGGTCTCGGCAGGTGGAGTCAAAGATTCCCTGATATCTGGAAGATTCAATTCTGAAGTACACAAGAGGAAAAGAGGTTAGCAATCGAGCACAAGTCAGAGTGTAAAGATCCCTAGGAGGCGATCACTTACGAAGCGTCTGGACTAAGAGAGTAGCAACGCTCGGAGGCAAAGCAATCGGTTCCTTATATCCAGTCACATGACCCGCAAGCAGCGTCGGAGAAGAACGTGAAACAACTATGCCGGCACTCAATGAATAGCATGAACGATACGCCACCATGCTGGGGGGATTTACAAATGCGGAACGGCAAGTTCTGCCGCGATGCCACAAGGACCAACGTTTACAGCAGGATGTAACACTTCCTGAGGAGGCAGCATCTGGGCAAAAGCCCCAAAATGTCCCAAAATGTCCTAAACTGCCCCCTCCACCAAGTCAATATACTATTAGAAGCATAATCCACAATTGTCCTGTTCAGATTATTTCACTCACATGTCAACTTTATTGAATGTACCTGTCTCTCTGTGCTACCCTAAGTTATCAAAGTTCTCATAAGAGACTGTCCTAATTAAGCACCTGTGACATAAGAACACTGGGAGACAGTTCAAAGGTTTTCATTTTTCCTAAACCAGTTGAGATATGCAGATTTCTTAGTCTGACTATGAGCAGACGCCTGCAAGGTATGGATTGTTAAACAGATAACAATGAGCTGGAAAAAAAGGGGCTGGGCGTGATACTCTAATGGTGTCCCTCTGTCATCTCCCGTGGGCTTTTCCTCTCTAGCCCAGGCATCTGTAACTCCCAGGTTTTCCCTTTAGCGATCAGTACCACCTACTATCATATACTTGCTAGTAATGAGGGCCTTAAAGAAACCACCCTTGTCTGTCTCCCCCCCAGGGATCAGTGCCCTGCTCACTCTCCTAATGATCTCTGTAAGGGTGCAGAAGGAAGGCTCTGACACAAAACTGGCCTACTTTTGGATATAAACATTTATTAACCAATAAAAGGGTTGGATAAATTCCTCTCTATCCCTAAATACCAGGAGGGGTTTCCCTACCTCAAAGGAAACTAAAGAAAACATCAGGATGTCAAAACAAAATGTCAGTTACGTTGTGTCAAAATAATCTACCTAGCCTAATAGCCTAAATCAACTGTGTTGGGTTGGTTTCTTCCAAATTAAAGTGTTCATGATAACTCTTGCCAACAGAAAAGCTCCCAATATCTTAGGTGGTCCAAAATACAAAAGACGTGTTCTGCCAGGTAAAAGTCCCAGGTTCACAGGGGTTTGCTCCTTTCCCCTGGATTCCTTCTGCTACTTCTTTCCTTTTCTTTGGTTCCTAAAGACCCTTTATCTTCTCAGGTAAAAGTCACTGTATTTTATATCTTTTTAAGGGTGCGAGTCCCAGACTTTACAGTATCCAGACTCGCAGTTCATTATAATACTGGCTTAGTGTATTTCTCTACAAAGCATTGGTTTTTCAAAAACAGTTTCTCTCATTTTCAGGGTCCTTGACCCTCTTGTTCTCAAACTCTCCTTTGCGTGTGAGTCCCAGATTCACGAAGGTTGAACATACTAGCTTGGCTCACTCTGCTGCCAAGTATATTTCCAGCTTGGTTTACTCTCCTGCCATGTGTTTGTCCTCTCGTGGACTGTCTTTATATCTCTTGGGGTCCCAGATCCTCCTTTTCTTCGGGTTTCAAATCGGTGTGGGTCCAGACTCGCCTGTGCTCTTGAAATAGCTTGGTTTACTCTCCTGCCAATCATGTGCTTCTTTTTATAGTGTATCTGCTTTTTGCAGGGTTCCAGACCCCTTGCCCCTCTTATTCTTATGTTGGTGCGGGTCCCAGACTTGCAGTGTGCTGTTGGAATAGCTTGGTTTACTCTCCTGCCAAGCATATGCTCCCTTGTGCACTTCCCTATCTTCTCTCAGGGTCCCAGACCCTCTCATTCTCTTATCTTCATATGGGTACGTGTCCCAGACTCACACTGCATGGGTGCAGTAGCTTTGTTTAGTATCCTACCAAACATACGCCACCTTCTGCACTTTCTCTGCTTCTTCTGGGGTCCCAGACCCTCTCACTCTCTTATTTTCATATGGGTGTGGTTCCAGATTCGCACTGTATAAGTGCAGTAACTTGGTTTCAGTGGTCGAAGTGTATGAAAAAAAGTAGTGGAATTGTGTTCCCTGCTGGCCTGCCCCGCTACCCACAAACCCCATCGCAATGCCCCTCCCACTCAAAATACAAATGCACCTGCTGTTTAAAGTAACGTTCAGTGCAGTTGTTAGGAAAACTCCTAGAAGTCTTTGGAAACATTGGAAGATTCACCATCCTCGGCGCACTCAGTGGAATTCAAGATGGCGCCTGTTGGATCACGTTTCCACTTTCTGACAGTGCAGGTCTAGTTCACACGCAGAGAATCAGCGTGATCACTCCTGCTTATACTCTGATTCACTTTGACTCTCTGCATTGCTACTCGTTCCCTTGTATGCATTGCTCCCTGTCCTTTGGAACCCTGAACCGTTGTTCTGTGTTCTCCCTGCAGTCCTTTCGCTCGATATTCCTTTCCCTTTCCTCCGCTCGGCGTCTGCTGCCTCTGGCTGCTCGCGGCTTCTCTTCTCCGCTCGGCATTTGCTGTGCTAGCTGCTCGCAGCTCTTTTTCTCCGCTCAGCGTCTGCCACCTCTGGCCGCTCGCGGCTTCTCTTCTCCGCTCGGCATTTGCCGTGCTAGCTGCTCGCTGTCAGGTCTGGGTTTAAACTCCCCCTTCTCCTCACCTGAGACTTCCGAAGAGCTCTCCTTAAGTGTAGCTTCCGACTTCTTTGGGTTCTTCTTCTTCTTGGGATTGTCTTCCTTAAGCTTCCCACCTCTTCTGTCGTGTAAATAAGGTCTGGCCCCTCCAGAGGCCACCGTGACAGAGTTGAGAACCTGCCTCCGGGAGCCCCCCGGGGGGCCAGCCTCGCCCCAGGGAAAAAGCCGGAAGGCAGAAAAAACCCTGGATATGGTGATATTCAGATGGATGGATGATTCCAAAGACCAATAGTCCAACGAGTGTAACAATAGGTTCAGTGAGAAGGCTGATAATTTACCATCCGGGAATGGCAGAAAGAAAAGATAACCTAAGAAAACAAATGCTAAGCAGCCAAACAAAAGACCGGAGACTGAAACTGGAGACTGGAGACGGCAAGCGCCGTGAAAGTATATAAAAAAAAGGAAGTCACAAACGGGGAAGAACAGCAAACGCTGTGAAAGAATTTACAAAGGAGTAGGCAAGAAAAACGGTAGATAAGAAATACGGCGAACGCCGTATGAAAGGGAAGATTAGCAACAAAAGAATAAGTAGGACTGAAAATGCACAGGCACAGGAAACAGAACAAGGAAAAAGCGTAGAAAAGAATTCTAGCTAAGTCACAAGAGTACGAGCGAAGTAACGGGAGGGTAAACAGATACAACGCACTGGAGGAAGGGGCGGAGTCGGCAGTTATAGGGCTAGCCGCCATGTTGGATGAGGACTAGAGCGAGACTCTGAGCAGGTTAATGCCGCCAGTAGTCCCAAAGCCTCCACCCGCCGATCCTGACAGTATACCCCCTTCTCCTAGGGGGTCCCCCAGGTCTACCCGGGTGGAAGTGGTGGAATCTTCTGATCAATCGGGATGCATGAATGTGGCTCACGGGTTCCCAGGATCTTTCCTCCAATGGGTATCTCTTCCAATGAACCAGGTATTGCAACCTACCCCTGCGGTACCGGGAGTCCACCAGGTAGGCCACCTCATATTCTTCTGGAGCTGGGGTCTCCTGGGCACGTACTCTGAGGACAGGTCTTTGGAATGGGTCATCCTTGTATTCCTTAAGCAAGGAGACGTGAAAAACTGGATGCACTCTCTTAAGGTAGTTCGGGAGTTTGATCTTGAAGGCCACCGGGTTTATCTGTTGCACAATGGGGAAAGGCCCCAGGAATCGTGAGGAGAACTTGCCAGAATGGACCCATCGGGGTAAGAATCGGGTGGACAACCAGACCAATTGACCTATCTGCCATGTCGGGTTGGGGCTCCTGCCCTTGTCCGCCCACTTCTTTTGTGCTTGTTGACTGGCCTGATGTGCTTTCTGAGCTATTTCATGTACTTCATGCAAGTCCTTAAGCACCCCATCTACAGCTGGAATCTTGGAGGATGGAGTACTAAGCCAGGGTAGATGTTGAGGATCGTACCCATAAGTAAAAAAAAAAGGACTCATCTGGATAGATGTATGAAATGCATTGTTGTAGGCAAACTCTGCCTGCGGAAGGAAACGATACCAGTGCTCTTGTTGTGGACTACAAAAACACCTCAGATATTGTTCCAGACTGGCGTTCAACCTTTCGGTTTGTCCATTGCTCTGAGGGTGGTAGCCCGAAGAGAGAGCCCTGTGAATTCCCAGTGTAAGGCAAAGAGAAGCCCAGAATCTCGAAGTGAATTGTGGTCCCCGATCGGAAACCACGGTCCGAGGCAACCCATGAAGTCTGACAATATCTCGAAGAAATACTGTAGCTGTCTCTAAGGCTGAAGGGATTTGCTTAAAGGCGGAGAAGTGGGCTAACTTGCTGAAAGAATCTACTGTCACCATGATCACTGTCATGCCATCAGATGGTGGGAGATCCACAATGAAATCCGTGGAAATATGTTCCCAGGGGCGCCCTGGTAAGGGTTGTTGTTGTAGTAGTCCTACCGGTCTTCCAGTTTGATGTTTGTTGGAGGCACAAACCGAACAGGTAGATACATACCGACCTACATCATTCCGAAGTGTAGGCCACCAGAATCCCCTACGTAGCAAGTTATAAGTCTTCCTAATTCCGGGATGTCCTGTTAAAGGGGTGTTGTGGCACCATGATAGGACTAGAGTTTGAAGCTTCTTGGTGGGAATGAACAGCGCCTTTCCATGATAGTACAGCCCATCTTCACCATGGATGATGGAGGAAGGAAGGTCTAATCCTGTTTGATACTGTGGTATCAGATCTTGAAGGAAAGAGAGAGTGGATGCAACAATCTTGAGACCTGGGAAAATTAGTTCGGGATCCTTGTAAATACCAGAACCTTCCCCTTGGCTTCGAGACAAGGCGTCTGCCTTCATGTTTTCAGTACCGGGAATGTAAGTGATGCTAAAATCGAATTGCAGAAAGAAGAAGGCCCACCTGCCGTGACGTGCATTTGTGCATTCCATCTGCTGTAATACCCGCAGATTACGATGGTCTGTGCGGATAGTAAAGCTGTGAGCTGCCCCTTGCAAAAGATGATGCCACTCTTGACAAGCCAACTTAATGGCCAAAAGTTCCCTTTCGAGTACCGAGTAGTTATGCTCACTGGAAGTCAGGGTCTTGGAGTAATAGGCTACAGGGTGTTCGAAATCGTCCTCCGATTTCTGTAGTAGAATGGCCCCGACTGCTCCTAAGGAAGCGTCTGTTTCCAAGATATAAGGTTTGGTCTGATCCGGCTGGACTAGAATGGGTGCCGTAGAGAAGCAATCCTTGAGGATAGAAAATGCCCTTCTAGGTTCCTCCCCAAAGATAAATCTTATCCCCTTCTTCAGCAGAGAAGTGAGCGGAAGCACAGTGTTAGAGAAATTGGGAATGAATCTTCGATAAAAGTTTGCCAACCCCAAAAAACTTTGTAGTTCCTTAACATTGGTAGGTTCCTTCCACTCTCCAATTGCCCTTATCTTGATAGGATCCATCGCAATGCCCTCTTTGGACAGTATGAATCCCAAGTAGGAAACTGATGTAGTTTCAAATTGGCACTTTTCTGGTTTGATCAGTAGTTGATGAGACTTAAGGCGCTGCAAAACCTGTAAGACCAGTTTTCTGTGCTCTGCCAGTGTCTTGGAAAATATCAATATGTCATCGAGGTATACCACCACTGTTATGAACAGCATGTCGGCAAATACCTTATCCATATATCTTTGAAATACCGCCGGGGCATTTACAAGGCCAAACGGCATTACCCTGTATTCATATAGGCCAAATGGGGTGCGGAAGGCCGTTTTCCATTCGTCACCCTGCCTTATACGCAATAGGTGATAGGCACCTCTTAAGTCCAGCTTAGTGAAGTAGACCGCTCCTTGTACTGCTTCTATTATGTCTCGTATCAAGGGCATGGGATACCTGTCACGGATGGTGACTTTGTTTAGACCACGATAATCTATACAGGGGCGTAACTGTAACGCTCACCTGATTCCCGTAGAGGCGCCGGTCTTGACTGGGCGTATACCGTATCTTCAAAGGTGATGTGTAACACACGGCTGGCTCTTTGGGCTGGACCTCTGTGCACTGTATGTCTGACTCGAAGG
Organism: Ambystoma mexicanum; assembly: GCF_040938575.1. Lineage (NCBI taxonomy): Eukaryota > Metazoa > Chordata > Amphibia > Caudata > Ambystomatidae > Ambystoma > Ambystoma mexicanum. The sequence continues at coordinate 691,406,391 of NC_090926.1, read as the reverse complement.
GTAAGATGTCTGCAGATAGAAAATATGGGATTAATGAACTGGGTTATTAAATGTCTCTCTCTTCTTCCCTTTCTCTTCTCCTGTAGAACCCCGAAGGTTAACGCTCTCACCTTAGGTAAGTGAACGCCGTGCTCTCCATCTGCCTCGGGGCAGGGTGCTGTAACCAGTTTCTTCACTGGATAAGGGGAGCAGGCCTCTTGACTTCAGAGGACTGCTGTCCGTCGTTTACTGCACGAACAGTAAGTTTCGAGTAATTCTAATGTCTTTAAAGTCTTTAGTAATGATGTCTCTTGTTTTGCAGGGTTCCGGCGATGGTGGATGACGGGCTGAAGTGAGTTGAAGATGGAGCCCGTGTGATGAATAGAAGCGCCTGGAAGCACGTAAGTAAGCGCTTGTTGCCTGCTTCACGATGCGCTCTAACTGTCTTTTTATTTTGCAGGTACAAGTTCGGAGCGGCTGCAGGGTGCCGGAATACCCACTGGGTTAGATGTGGAAAGGAGTAATGGCACGTGAGTATTAAAGTTCCCCAATGTCTTTAAACGCACCTTGTTTTGTCTTTCAGATGCGGGATGCAGCGCCGAAGGCCTCCGGAGCGTGCGAAGAGTTGGTAAGCTTTTGTCTTTCAGATGCCGGAATGCAGTGTGAAGACCTCCGGAGCGCACGAAGAGTAGGTAAGCCTTTGTCTTTCAGATGTCGGAATGCAGCGCGAGGCGTTGTTGACAGCCGATGGACCAGGTAAGTGAAGAGCTGTCACTGAAGACCGTAATGCTAACCTGTTCTTTCTTGTCTTTATAGGTGTTGCTGAAGACTGGATTCAGGATGGTAAGCCTTTTTCCTTAGGCCCAGGATCAGATGCAGAAGACACGATGAGCGTTCTGCTGCAAAGGATGCAGAATAACGCAAAGCAAGATTCATCCATCGGGTGTGGTTTAAATAGCCTCCTGTAGTGCTTAGGTGTCTCCTTCCACAGCCACGCCTAGGTAAGAAAAGAGTTCCTGCTTTCCAGAAGAGTTCCAGTGTTCTGAACCTAGGGAGTGGCTCCTGCCCCACCCAACAGGAAAAGTAGTTCCAAACAGAAGAGGATCAGAGGCTCAACTGGCAGGCAAGTAAGCAGCATGGTCTGCTGCAGGTAAGTCCACCCAAGCATTATGAGCCCGGCGCTTCCAGCGCTGGGACTGGGCATATTTATGAGCCTGGTGCCACTGGCGCCAGGACTGGGTACAAAAGGTCCCAATTGGGACTGGTTGGCACTCGGAACCTGGGTTATGGATCTGCTTCCAAGGGTGTTGGGAAAACCCTGACCTTTTGGAAGCAGAGATCATGACAGTAACTCCACCGTATCTTTCTTGTGGATGAAGAACAGAGAAGCACCACAGGAAGACTTAGATTCTCGGATAAGTCCATTCTGTAGGTTAGCATCCAAATAGTTCCGAAGGGCATTCCGCTCTGGAAGAGATAGAGGATACATGCGGCCAAAGGGAATCACCGCCTCAGGCAATAAGTCGATACCGCAGTCCTCAACCCTATGTGGAGGCAGCATTCTGGGTAGGGTATCCATGAACACTTCAGCATAGGCCTGATACTGGAGAGGGATAGAAGATATGATCACGGGTTTGTGGACAGACTTTCCTTCTACTGATCTGACATTAGAAAGGGATGCCATTAACTGATTCATGCAGTTGGTCTTACAAAATAGAGAATCAAAATTCACCTTATTATCTGTCCAGTTAATGTGCGGGTTATGTTTTCGTAACCACGGAATGCCTATAACCAAAGGAAAATGGGCTGCCCTGATCAAGTCAAACTCCAAAGTCTCTTCATGATGGCCCATCTTCAACTTGAGAGGGAATGTCTCTGTGGTGATTGGTCCAGAGGATAAAGGTCTACCATCTACCCCTTCTACTGGAATGGGAGCTGACTTGAGTCTGGTAGCCACCTGATGCTCAGTTGCCCATCTTAAATCCATGAAATTGCCTGCGGCTCCGCAGTCCAACATCGCCAGTACCTCGAGGGGAGCGGATCCTGACCGCCAGAGTTCAACCTTAAACACCATCAGACTGTTCTCTTCTGTACTTTCTAAGGTCTTTGAGCTGTTGCAAGGGTACTTGTCAAGTCCCCCGAAACTTCCCTTGCAGCAGAACGGGGGCTGAAGTTTTCCTTCCGTCGAGGTGGAACCTCCGGACAGTCTCTTAGTAGATGTTTAGAAGAACCACAATACATACACAATCCGGTATCACGTCGTCTCCTTCGCTCTTCCGGAGTCAGGGGACCTCGAGCGGCTCCGACTTGCATGGGTTCTTCCGACATATGTGAAGCTCTTAATTGAGGTGAAGGAGGAGGAAGATTTAACGCCTGAGGAGTTCCTCTGGGTCGTCTTCTTTCTTGTCGTCGTTCCTGTAGCCGAAATTCGATCTGGAGTGACAAGGTAATCAGATCTCGGAAAGAAGCTGGTCTGGCAACTCTAGCTAGTTCGTCCTTAATATCATCGTGAAGGCCTCGTCTGAAAATAGTCTGTTGAGCCGAATCTGGCCAGTCAGCCTGGGCCGCTAATCTCTGGAAGCGAGAGATGTAGGTTTGGAGATCAGTGCTTCCTTGACAAACGTCTAGAATAGCCTCCAAAGATGAATACAGCACTTCGGGTCTATCAAACCTTTCCTTAAATACCTCCAAAAAACGGTCATAATCGTTCAGAGACGGATCATTGTTAGTTACCAACGGAGTGACCCAAGATAGGGCATTTCCTGAGAGGTTAGCGATGATGAAGCCAACCCTTGATCTGGCTGAGTCATAAGCATGGGGTCTGAAGGCAAAGTACACCCTACATGCATCAATAAAGTCTTTAAAGCCTCCGGGGTAACCATTATACTTTCCGAAGGAAAGTGGCATAGTAGGTAAGTCGCCGTATTCATCCCGGCGTAACACTACCTGTTGTCGGAGCGCTATATTCTCAGTTCTCAAGGCTTGAACCTCGACGGTTAGATTCTGCATAGCCGCCACCAATTCCTGGTATTGTTCCAAAGAAGCCATAGTGTGAGTCGGGCGTTGTATGCTGTCAGCACCGGGTTTAAACTCCCCCTTCTCCTCACCTGAGACTTCCGAGGAGCTCTCCTTAAGTGTAGCTTCCGACTTCTTTGGGTTCTTCTTCTTCTTGGGATTGTCTTCCTTAAGCTTCCCACCTCTTCTGTCGTGTAAATAAGGTCTGGCCCCTCCAGAGGCCACCGTGACAGAGTTGAGAACCTGCCTCCGGGAGCCCCCCGGGGGGCCAGCCTCGCCCCAGGGAAAAAGCCGGAAGGCAGAAAAAACCCTGGATATGGTAATATTCAGATGGATGGATGATTCCAAAGACCAATAGTCCAACGAGTGTAACAATAGATTCAGTGAGAAGGCTGATAATTTACCATCCGGGAATGGCAGAAAGAAAAGATAACCTAAGAAAACAAATGCTAAGCAGCCAAACAATTAAAAGACCGGAGACTGAAACTGGAGACTGGAGACGGCAAGCGCCGTGAAAGTATATAAAAAAAAGGAAGTCACAAACGGGGAAGAACGGCAAACGCCGTGAAAGAATTTACAAAGGAGTAGGCAAGAAAAACGGTAGATAAGAAATACGGCGAACGCCGTATGAAAGGGAAGATTAGCAACAAAAGAATAAGTAGGACTGAAAATGCACAGGCACAGGAAACAGAACAAGGAAAAAGCGTAGAAAAGAATTCTAGCTAAGTCACAAGTACGAGCGAAGTAACGGGAGGGTAAACAGATACAACGCACTGGAGGAAGGGGCGGAGTCGGCAGTTATAGGGCTAGCCGCCATGTTGGATGAGGACTAGAGCGAGACTCTGAGCAGGTTAATGCCGCCAGTAGTCCCAAAGCCTCCACCCGCCGATCCTGACACTCGCAGCTCTTTTTCTCCGCTCGGCATCTGCCACCCCTAGCCGCTCTCGGCTTCTTTCCTCCGCTCGGCTTCTGTCGTGCAATCCTCTTTCTGCTCATTTCTTCCTTCCGCCGTCTGCCGCACTTACTACCCACGGCTCCTCTCCTCCTTCTGTCACTTCTTCACCTTAGCTCTTTCTATTTATCCGACTCCGGTTCACTCTCTGAACATGTGTTCACCTCCCGGTTCTCAGTTTCCTTAATCTGGCATTGTTTAGTACCTCCTCTGAAACTTACCTTGGATTACTCGAATTGCGCATCCAGTCTTCTGAACTAAACAGCAAGCATCCTCCTGTCTACATTCTTCATTGATCCTGTGGACTTCCATACAAACACAGTCGGATACCTGTCTGATTCTGGGTTTTCTTCCCTTCGAGGGTTTCCCAGGAGGTGGCCCCCTGGGTGCACATAGCACTATTCACGGTCTCTGGACTCTCGGGGGGACGCCTCTCTTCTCTACAGAACTTCAGCTAAACCCGAAGATTTGTGAGTACCATTCTTGGCATAAGAAAAGGTGTAGTGTTGAAAGAGATTGTAAGAGATAGCAAGGCCTAAAAAGAATCCATGGAGCAACAGATACAGCAACTCGTAGCAGCTGTACAAAATCTCAATACCGAAATGCAAACCCTGCGCAATGAAAACACTATGCTTCGCCAAGTGGTACATTCAAGAATTGAACTGCCTCCAGGACCCCTCCCTATGGGAAAATATGACGGCAATCCCAAAAAGCTAAAAGAATTCATCGACTCTTGTACTGTACAATTTACATTGAAACCGGCCTTTTTGCCAAACGATTGGTCCAAGGTTAGCTTCATGATATCTAACCTATCAGGAAGTGCGCTGGCTTGGGCTACTCCCTTGGTGACCACTAACAATCAACTCTTAGACTCTCTAGCCGGCTTCTCCAATAGTCTACAGGCCATGTTTTCACACAGAGAATTAGTGGTCACTGCACAAGAAAACCTCTTAGACCTGAAACAAGGAACAATGGAAATTCTGGCGTACATCACACAGTTCAAGCAACTGGCACATGAAACGGCCTCGGCAGATGACGCCCTTATCACTATCTTCAGGAGGAATGTAAATGAAGACTTGAAGGACGAACTGTCTCGGGTACCCCGCCCACATAACCTTGCAGAGATGATTACACTCGTTCTACAAATGGATTACCGAATCCAAGAAAGGAACTTAGAAAGGAAAAAAGGAAAAGCCAAAGGACCTCTTCCAGCCGGAAGAAGCGAATTTGCCAAAACCTCACGAACCAATGAGGAAGAACCTATGCAAATAGGAACCACCCGAGGACTTCTTACATCAGAAGAGAGAAACAGAAGACGCTCTCTGGGTCTGTGTATGTACTGTGGTTCGGACAAGCATGTTTTGAAGGACTGCAATCTAGTCCCTCCACGGCGTTCGGGAAACGCCTCCACCCGTTCATAAAGGGAACCATGAATGGGTCCAGAATTCCGAGTTCCCTCAACGGAGTGCTAATTCACCTGAAATGGTGGTTCTACCGGTAACTCTCCAATTCAATGACATTTCCCTCGAAAACGTTCCGGCTCTTGTTGACTGTGGGGCAGCGGGTCTTTTTATGGATACCGACTGCGCTTACAAGAACAAGATACCTCATGTGGTTAAAGAATTACCTGTACCAGTCGAAGGAGTAGACAGAGAATCATTATCCTCTGGGCCCATACGAGCTAATACTTCCGTCATCACAATGAGGATATCTTCCCATGACGAAGAGGTGTTCTTTGATCTCATTAAGGCAGCTCACTACCCTGTAATCCTGGGGATTCATTGGTTGATTAAACACAATCCCTATATCAACTGGAAGGCTGGAACGATGTTTTTGGGATCTGAATACTGTATCTCCACATATCTAACTAACGGTGCTACAGGTATACACACCTCCAATGCACCTGCAATCTCTCAGAACTCTCCTGCAGTGGTACTAAATCTGAATTTGTTACCTGAATGCTACCACAAGTACCATAAAGTATTCTCTAACGAGGAATTCAAGGAACTGCCTCCTCACAGAAGAGAGGACTGCAGTATAGATCTTCTGCCGGACGCTCAGATCCCTTTTGGAAGAATGTATACCCTTTCAAATCCCGAAAAGGAAGCCCTGAAGGAATATCTGCAGACAAACCTACGTAACGGACTCATCACCGAATCAAAAAGTCCTGCAGGAGTATCCTTGTTTTTCATACCTAAAAAAGACTGCAAGGAACTGAGACCGTGTTTCGATTATAGGGGGTTAAATAGGGTCACCTACAAGGATCGATATCCCTTGCCTCTTATACAAGATATTTTAGAAGCGGTAAGGGGTGCCTCCATTTTCACAAAATTAGATCTAAGGTGCGCTTATCATTTAATTCGGATAAAAAGCGGAGACGAATGGAAGACGGCATTCCGCACCCCTTTTGGGCATTACGAAAATCACGTTATGCCTTTCGGCCTGGCCAATGCTCCGTCAGTTTTCCAAAGATTCGTGGACCACTTGTTTTCGGATTTATTACTTCAGTCACTGATCGTATATCTTGACGATATTTTGATCTTCTCTACCAATCTGAAGGAACATATTACCCATGTTTCAGAGGTGCTGCATCGCCTACAAGACAATCACCTTTTCGCCAAATTAGAGAAATGCTCTTTTCATCAAGATAAGATTCCTTATTTGGGCTTTATCCTTTCAAAAGAAGGGGCTTTCATGGACCCCCACAAGGTACAGGCCATTTTGCATTGGAAGACTCCCCAAGGAGTCAAAAAAATCCAAAGGTTTGTTGGTTTTGCGAATTTCTACAGGAAATGTATACCCAACTTCTCCAAAGTCATCAAACCATTGACTACACTTCTACAGAAAGGAAGAAGATACATATGGTCTACGGAAACACAACAAGCTTTCGACGAACTTAAGTCAGCCTTTTCAACCGCTCCCATCCTTAGATTGCCAGACCAAACCAAACCATTCCTTCTAGAGACTGATGCTTCTCATTCGGCTATAGGAGCAGTGTTGAAACAGACTTCTCTTAGCGGCAAGGAGCACCCCATTGCCTATATGTCAAAAACCTTGACGTCCTTGGAACAGAACTACACGGTTCTGGAAAAAGAATTGCTCGCTATCAAGAAGGCATGCCAAGAATGGAGACATCTTCTGGTAGGAGCAAGACATCCCATAACCATCAGAACCGACCACAGGAACCTAAACGTCCTTCAGAATTTCGAGTGCCAAAACAGCCGCCAAGCCCGATGGGCTTATTTCTTCTCCTCTTTTGACTTTCATATCACTCACATTCCGGGCACCTGTAACCAAATGGCTGATGCCTTGTCTCGTAATCTACAAACGGAAGATTGTACAGTAAAGGAGAAGATATTTCTGCAAGCTACTTTTGTTTTTGTAGTTTCGTCATTTCTTCAAGAAGTCCGCAATCAAGGAAAATACATAAAGGAAAGCGATATTCAAGACTACCAGCTTCAAGAAGAACAGGGTCTATATTACCATCGCACTAGTCTGTATGTGCCTACAGATTCCCTAAGACAGCAAGTACTGCACATGTGTCACGATCACAAGGTAGCAGGTCACAGAGGAATAGCCAACACTCAAGAACTGATCGGCCATCATTTTTGGTGGCCCACCTTATCTGCAGACATTAAAGACTACGTTTCTTCATGTGTCAACTGTCTGCAAGAAAAGACACCAAGGAGGCTCCCGGTAGGGAAACTGGTCCAACTCGCCCTACCCGATCAACCCTGGGAAAGGATTTCTACATATTTCATTGTAGACCTACCTCCTTCAAACAACAATACCACTATAATGGTGACTGTGGATTCAATGACTAAAATGGCACACTTTATTCCCATGGTAAAACTCCCAACAGCAGCCCAGATGGCCTCCTGTTTCTTACGGACAATCTTCCGATTGCATGGGCTCCCCAAAAGCATCACTTCCGATAGGGGACCACAATACATATCGACATTTTGGAAAAACTTATGCCACTCCTTAGGCATACAACGAAACCTGACCTCTGGATATCATCCACAATCTAATGGTCAGACAGAGAGGCTGAACCAGTCTTTGGAACAGTACCTTAGATGCTTCATCTCGGCTACCCAAGACAATTGGGAAGACTTACTTCCTTATGCGGAAATCGCATACAACAACTCTCAACGTTCAGCTACCAAAATGTCTCCCTTCTACTTTACCTACGGATATCATCCTGTAATAATACCTACCACTCCTCCCAGAATTACCAACTCTCCTGCAGTCGAAGAATTGGTGGCCAACATTCAGTCTGGACATGCCCTGGCTCGTACAGCACTCAAGGAAACACAACAAAAGACTAAGGAACAAGCTGACAAGAGAAGATCCCAAGAGCCCACTTACCATCAAGGGGATCTGGTATGGTTGTCTTTTAGATATCTCCCAAAGAGACTGATACCTACTAAACTGTCCCCTAAATTCTTTGGTCCATTTCCGATTTCCAGCGCAATAGGGAAGGTTGCCTATCGCCTTCAGTTACCTCCTTCATGGTCTCGAATACATAATGTCTTCCATGTCTCTCAGTTAAAGGCCAACATTTCAGACAGGTTCCAAAGGCAAAACAGAAACAAACCCTTACCAATTGACACCACTGAAGGACAAGAATACGAGGTATCAGCCATAGCAGACTCCAGATACCATCGAAGAATTCTACAATATCTCGTCGATTGGAAGGGTTATGGACCTTCAGACAGGACTTGGGAACCAGCTTCTGCAGTTCATGCACCTACATTGGTGCGCCGATTCCACAGGTCTCAACCGTGGAAACCGGGACCTTCCACCCCACGGGGGGGCATACTGTTAGGAAAACTCCTAGAAGTCTTTGGAAACATTGGAAGATTCACCATCCTCGAGCACTCAGTGGAATTCAAGATGGCGCCTGTTGGATCACGTTTCCACTTTCTGACAGTGCAGGTCTAGTTCACACGCAGAGAATCAGCGTGATCACTCTTACTTATACTCTGGTTCACTTTGACTCACTGCGTTGCTACTCGTTTCCTTGTATGCATTGCTCCCTGTCCTTTGGAACCCTGAACTGTTGTTCTGTGTTCTCCCTGCAGTCCTTTCGCTCGATATTCCTTTCCCTTTCCTCCGCTCGGCGTCTGCCGCCTCTAGCCGCTCGCAGCTTCTCTTCTCCGCTCGGCATTTGCGGTGCTAGCTGTTCGCAGCTCTTTTTCTCCGCTCGGCATCTGCCGCCTCTGGCCGCTCGCGGCTTCTCTTCTCCGCTCGGCATTTGCCGTGCTAGCTGCTCGCAGCTCTTTTTCTCCGCTCGGCGTCTGCCGCCCCTAGCCGCTCTTGGCTTCTTTCCTCCGCTCGGCTTCTGTCGTGCAATCCTCTTTCTGCTCATTTCTTCCTTCCGCCGTCTGGCGCACTTACTACCCACGGCTCCTCTCCTCCTTCTGTCACTTCTTCACCTTAGCTCTTTCTATTTATCCGACTCCGGTTCACTCTCTGAACATGTGTTCACCTCCCGGTTCTCAGTTTCCTTAATCTGGCATTGTTTAGTACCTCCTCTGAAACTTACCTTGGATTACTCGAATTCCGCATCCAGTCTTCTGAACTAAACAGCAAGCATCCTCCTGTCTACATTCTTCATTGATCCTGTGGACTTCCATACAAACACAGTCGGATACCTGTCTGATTCTGGGTTTTCTTCCCTTTGAGGGTTTCCCAGGGTGTGGCCCCCTGGGTGCACAGAGCACTATTTACGGTCTCTGGACTCCTGGGGGGACGCCTCTCTTCTCTACAGAACTTCAGCTAAACCCGAAGATTCGTGAGTACCATTCTTGGCATAAGAAAAGGTGTGGTGTTGAAAGAGATTGTAAGAGCAGTGCAGTGCAAGCTTCAACTGCTTCCTACACTTTTATTTTAAAACGAAACCATTCAAGAATGCTTTGTATAGGAACAGTAAAATGAAATTTAAAAAAGTATAGGAACACTGCTCTCAACCGCTCCCGCCCACTTCAACCACTGCTTGGTTTACTCTCCTGCCAAGAATACGCCCCCTTCTGCACTTTCTCAGCTTCTCCCAGGATCCCAGACCCTCTCCTCCCTTGTTCTTGTTGCTCCCGGACACCTCACGGACCCTCAGCACCTTCAACTCTGCCAGTGTACCTGTTTAACTGGTGCACATCTTCCGGGAATCAGTGCTTCCTTCTAGGGCTCCGGTAGCATTCGGTTGATTGCTTCGGTCTGCAGCGTTCCTGCCGATCAGTTTCTCTTCTGTTTCTCATTGGCGCCTTCTCTGCCAGTCCTTTCTAGCTTCATGGGACAGGGCTTCGCTTCCTGGTGGGTTCCCAGGCTTCGGGATGCTCGGGGGTTCATTTGGGAAGCATCCAAATGAGTGCCTCCTCCAATGCCTGCTTTCACGCTCCCGCTCAGCGTCTCTTCCTTCGGATCCCGGTGCTCCGGGTTGATGTCTGCCCAACTTCCTCCCTCATGTTTTCCCTCTATCTTTTGTATTTCTTTGGATCAATGGAAAACAGTGAAACACTAGACTGTTCATTCCAATTTTCTGGAGTACTCCTTATACTCCTGATCCTCTTCTTCATCACAGTAGTCATGGTAGAGTTACATGGAAAGCATTTGGTCTTTCCTGGGTTGTTAGTCAGCTCTATCATATCTATCATATTAAGTGGTTTAGCCTTACAATAACAGATATTGGGCCTCATTACGAGTGCAGCAGTAAGGGGTTAACGGCGCCGGTAAGGATGACGGTGCCGTTAACCCCTTACCGCCGCATTACAAGGTCCCTTAGCGGGTCCCGCTAATGGCGGCTAATGGCGGCTGATTTTACCTGCCGCCCTTAGTGGGAGCCGCTAAAGGACCAGAGAGCTAATAACGGGCCGTTATTAACGGGCCCATTATTACCTCCCTCTGGGGCTCAAATGGGGATGGGTATTTTGAATGAGGAATTACCAGGTCCTCCAAGGTTGGAATGGCCCGGTAATTCCTCATTCAAGGAACCCGGACCCGAGTTTGGAGGCAGCCATGGCACTAATAGCACCATGGCTACCTCCAAACTCGTAATGAGGCCCATAGACACTGCCTAGAGAAAGTGAGGGAGAACTTGATTTGGGGAAGGAGGGAGGCTCTACTAAGGTGTTGGGATACCACGTTCTCTGGAAATGGCTGTCCTTAATCCCATAGGAGCCTCCTCCCCCATGTGATCCTCCCCGGATGCACCACCCCCATGGAAACTATTGTACTGTGGATGCACCTCCCTGGCCCCATGGGAAAAGGTCTTCCCCTAGGGGAGAGGGGACACAGCCTACTCTCACTATTTCTGCACCCCTCACTTCTTTCCTGCACTTTTCTCCTCACATCCCTTCCCTGCTATCTTACTCTCTTCCTGCATCCCTTGCTTCTCACTCTATCTACTACCCAGACTCCCCTATTCCTATCACCCACTCTTCCCTCATTACTACCCTCACCTTTGCAAACACTCTCTTCTCACTGCTTCACTCTCACTAACTGGTACCTGGAGTGCGTGCATCGCCCCTTCTTGTTTTTTCATGTATTTTGTGGAGATCCGGACTCCAGAGGCTGCAGCACCGGGGTTATTATGCCCTACATTGGAGAGCCATAATTATGGTTTTCCCCCCTCCCCCTATCAAGGGTAAAATGTGTGTTTTTGGAGGGGAGTCTTCTCCTGGTCACCTGAATTGTTAAAACGGTTTCACTACAGCTACCACAATTCCTAGAGACTGCAACAGCAATTATATTGGATTCACCTGAACAGAAAGGCAACTCAGCCTCCCCGAAGAGTGTTGGCGACACGAAAGCACTAGGAGGAGAACAGCAGTGCAAGAAGGGATTCAACCCTGTCAACATTTTGGCAGCAATTGGGATTTAACCCTGTGAATGTACTGGACACTTTGGGATTCAACCCAGCAACTTTTTTTCAGGTAATATATTGGGTAGGAACTGGAGTGCGCGACCCGCCCCTTCTTGCTTTTTCACTAACTGGTACCACTCTCTCACAAATAGCTCCCCTGAACTCTGTTCCAACTCTGCCACAAGCCCTCCGCTCCTCCGTCCGCCTGTCTTCTGCCTGGTCTCTCAGTCCAACTGACACAAAAAGAGGTGGGAGGGTATTTATACTGCTTCACCAAACAACCCTCCAAACTAGGGAAACAGCCCTTTACAAAAATACAAAAGGTTTGGTGAACAGTGTATTGTACAGGTGATGCATCTGCCTAGGGCCAGCTCAGGTTTTCTACACTACACATAAAGAGCATATTATTCTCCACAGTGGAGTATAGGAACACATAACCTGGTTAGTGCTACTCATTGCACTTTCAAAAAAAGAAATTTAATCACAATATAAAAAATGTTATTCAATAGATTATCAATAATTAAAAACAGAGAATTCTTCAGAGGAGCAATTCATATTTCATAAACACAATACAATGGAAAAATATAAACAGTGCACAAGACAACCTCAAACAGATACTGTATGAGTTACAGTGGCATAAAAGGGAACCATCGTTAATCGGGTTCCACCCTACAGATTACAGAAAGGAATCTATAGTCACAAAGAAATATTTTGTTATATAGACAGAGCAACCTAGGGTCAACTGATTCGCCCACACTGTGCTCCACACTAAATTGCACCAAGGTACTCACACTGCATCATACCCAGTCAACCCAACATGTTTCATTCCTCATACACATTCATCAACCAAAGTCAAGGGAAATTCATCAGGGGCTCATATTCAAGGACAGACACCATTCGCAAAAAAACAATAGTTTGTGTAACTTTGAAGGCTAAAGCGAAACGGCTCAAAGGCCGTTTTGTTTATAAAAATAGGCTAAGCTGAACCTCCTGGCCTCGTCCAGGACTAGCCGCCGGTATGCACTGTTGTTGTGCTGCCACGGTTCATAGACGAACTCGGATGGTAGATGCAGTCTAATTGCTCTTATCACCAACTCCTCGATTTCTGAACCGGCCGAAGGGAGATGCTTGCCACCTGTGAACAATCAGATATTTAGATGTGGGTAAACAAGGGTCTCAACATATCGACTCGAGTCCCACCAGAATGTTAACAACTACAATTCTGTGGAGTAAACTTAACGTCAATGAAAAAACTCCAATCCCTATAACACATCGTGAATCTAATGCCGTTATCAGAGCCGAATTTAAAATTTAAAAGTCTTCTACCCATAGTCGTGAAAAAGCACAACAAGACAGAAAGAAAAACCACCATAAAGTGGGGAGGGGAGAAGAAAAGGAACAAACACTATTCTACATCGGTGGAGTTAAGTTGGTCATTTCTAAAACATCATCACCCTCTCGATCTGGCTCACCCCCCACATACACATCTACCCTCTAACTCAGAGCAGAGTAACGAGACTTAACGTCCCACATAGGAACGGTGCTTTATCTGAAGTTCCCACAAAGTCATGCTTGTGGGGTATTGGTAAACATCATGATATTATGGGTTTGTACACCCACCCCTATAATCAGGAGAGGATAATACAGTCTCCGGATGTCAACAGGTCCCCCTCGGACCAAAAGAAAACCAGACGTCTGTGCGGGTTCATACCTCCTTGGATTGGTTTAGCTCTCAATTGGGCTCATCCCAAAGTGCATCTCATTGTTAAATACAGGCAGGCCCCAGCAAAAACCGCTCCCCTCCAAATAGGAAGAACTGTTAATAAAATCAAGAGAGGTGGAAATGCATAAACATCATGTCATGCCCATATTAGTACAGTGTACGGAAAATAATTCAAAATCGTACCTGTACAGTGTTTAATCTGTCAGTTGAAAAAAAAGATACAACCAGAATTTGACTGGGTTAGGACAAGACACTTAAACACCCACCCGTCGTTCAATGGCGGTAAACAACACCAAAGGCAAATCTAGATACTGTTGAATCAGCAGGACCTGTATAGGGTGAAAGGGCAGAGGTCTAGTCCGGTGTCTCATACTTCATCAACCCAACAAGACACTTAGTAAAATACAAGTGTTGTCAATAAATTATAATACTGCTATGAGGAAAGTAAAAACTATCCTCAAGCAGAAAAAACGTCCAAATTAAACGCGGGATCGAGGCCCAGAGATTAACAATTACCTATTCTTAGAAGTTGGAAAAGTCCTAAGGGCGAATAGTTGCGCTCTCCCCGTTGCGTTGTGGCTCTCAACTCGTGTCCTGAGAAAAGCAGGATGTCCTCAAAAGTGCTTCCCGAAAGGGTGTTTATAAATGAATACTGGCCAATCGGCAGCACAGCTAAGTCCACGCTCGCCTGTCAAAATCAGAGGCAGGTTGATATTTTGCAGGTGTGTGGCTTGCCGCTAGTAATGCTGGTAGACGGAGTCCATGGCTCCCCAGCTCTACCAGCAAGCTTGTGGCCGTAAACAAACACAGGAAGGAAGAGCCGCATCAATAGACAAATCTATAATGTCTCGAAACTCCATTGGGTAGGGACCTCTAGAGAGACGAGCAATAACGCACACCGCGTATGTTTTCAAAAAAAAGAAAAAAAGCGTTTTTTCTTTAAATATATGCTCGTCAACCCGGCCTTCAGCTCTAGGGATCGCCCGCCTCCCAAAAGCCAAACGGCACAGACACCATCTCGACGTGGGAGGGGGGGGGAGAAAAAGGGAGAAAGAGACACAAAGACAACCAGGGCAAAAACAAAACCAGTCCACCATGCTGAAACGTGAAGGAAACGCGGGCACCGCGCAAAAGCCAAACGGCGCAGACACCATCACAGTGAGGTGTAAGGGGGAGAGGGCACGTGGGTGGGGGCGGGGAGAGGGGAAAAAAAACCCCGGCTGTGGGGAATGTGAGTATTGGACACATCGCAATGCCCCCTATTTTGCTACACATCAACACAGTCATGGCACATTAAAATGAAAGCTCAAAGTGTCGTTACCTATTAAGGTGACATACAGTGAGTTTAGGAAAACGAAAACGAGCCAAAACCAAGGCACACAAATGTGCATCACTCAACCCACCAAAGGGAAAATCAAAATCCCAGGGTGTGAAACTGTCCTCTTACACTAAGGTATTACAGACACAAGTCGATAGGTGCAAAAAGGCACAGCCATCTCGACACTTGTGGACTGTGCATGACTAGAAATTGCCTCACTCAACTCATCGTAGAGTCAGTCAAATGCACAGCTAGGATGGCATCACGTGTTCACACACCCCACTCGATTTTCTCGTTAAGCCCAGTCTCAGCACTGCGGGTCAAGAATATCAAATGTTGTTCTTTCTGGAGTAGCTTGATTTTATCACGATTGCTATCACCAGTAGAATTGATTCTCAGAATCACGCTCCATTGCAGGTCTTCGACTTTGTGAATGTATTCAATCCAATGCTCAACTAGGGGGGCATTCAGAGTCCTATTCCGAATACAACTCTTATGTTCCCCAATCCTTATCTTGATCTTACGTTCAGTTTTGCCAACATACATGCGATTGCACGGGCACCAAATCACGTAAATAAGCATGTTAGAATTACAATTACTAAACTGATGTTGGCGCCATGTTGTCAGGAGGCCCAGGTTCAGTTCTGTACTCCTAAAGGTGGAGTTACAGCAAGAACAATGTCCGCACGCAGAATGACCAGTCAATTTAGGAATACCCCATCTTTCGGGCAGCGTGGTCTGTCTGCTGGGTCTTAAGCTCACGTCATTTCGTGAGATCAGTTCTTTCAAATTGCGGCTCCTTTTAAAGGCAACAATCGGTTTAGTAAGTGGTTTGGGGCCTTGTTGTAGGATGTTCCAGTTTTTGAGCATCATGCTTTTGATTTTATTAGACAAGTGACTAAAGGTATTGACGAATACAAGATTATCATCTCCATCCTTCTTAGAGTCAGTTGAATACTCTAGGAGAGCCTGTCTATTGTTATTCTGGGCGCGTTTCTTCGCAGAGAGAGTTAATTTTTTAGGATACCCCCTCTCAAGCAGTCTGGTGCTCAGGGTCTCAGCTTCTTTCTTAAAGTCCTGTGTTGTTGTACTATTGCGTTTCAGGCGTAAAAACTGTCCCAGAGGTAAATTGTCCCGAACGTGACGAGGATGAAAACTCTCATAATGTAATAGGGAATTCCTATCTGTGTTTTTATGAAATGGCCTCACACTAAGCTTATTGTCGGTGGGATTAGACATGATCGTAATGTCTAGAAAATTCAGTTCACAGTTACTCTGGGTAAGAGTGAATTTAAGGAACCGATCTTGTAGATTCAACCAATCAAAAAATTGGTTTAGTTCCTGTAGGTTGCCTGACCATATAACCAATATATCATCAATATACCGTTTCCATATACGGATGTTTAGCTTAAATGGATTGTATGTCGATAAGATCTTGTTAACTTCAAAATGCTCCATATACAGGTTAGCTACGCTGGGTGCTAAGGTAGCACCCATTGCAGTACCCTGTATTTGTCTATAATACTCACCATTAAAATGGAAGTAACTCTCTGTGAGTGCCATTTCGGCACACCAGAGTACAAAAGACATGGGAGTCGAAGAGTCTGGATGTTCAGAAAGAAGGCGCTCTTCAAGCATTTCAAGGGAGGCTCTTTGAGGTATACTAGTGTACAGGGCGACAACATCTAGTCCCACCAGCAATTCGGTATTCGGGTCAAAAGTCAAACCTTCAACTTGATTAATCATCTGGATGGTATCTTGCACATATGATTCCATTTTGTGCACCAGTGGTTGAAGAAAAAAATCTGCAAATCGAGACAGTGATTCCAGCACCGAATTTACCCCAGACACAATGGGTCTGCCTGGTGGATGTGCCATATCCTTGTGGATTTTGGGTAGAGTATAAAACTGGGGAATTTGAGGTTTCGGGGCACACAGAAAATCCGCTTCTTTAGCAGAAATCCAGCCGCGTTCTTTCGCTTTGGTTACTTTGGTAATGATCCGTTGTTGTAAGGATAAAGTGGGATCTGCCGAGAGAGGTGTATAGCAACTAAGATCTAAAAGTTGTCTATTGCATTCGAGAACATAGGCCTCACGATCTTGAATAACAATCGCGCCACCCTTATCGGCTTTGCGAATAACAATAGACTTGTTGTCAAGGAGGCCCTTAATTGCTGCCTTTTCACACTTACTAGTGTTATGAAAGACAGACTCGTTGGTACTCTGTGATTCCAATTTCTTAAGATCACACAGCACTCTTCTCTCGAATACTAATGCCTCTGCTGTTCTTTCGATAGCTGGTACGCAAAAAGTCGATTTATTGTGTAGCCCCGTATCAGTTTCATCCACTTCTAACTCCTTATCTTGAAAGAACTGTTTGAGGTGAACCTTCCTCATAAAAGCGTGGAATTCTTGTCGAAATAAGAAGTCATTATGTAGATTAGTGGAAACAAAGCCCATCCCCTTCTCAAGAACCTTGATCTCGTCTTGGGTTAAATTATGAGAAGACAGGTTCACCACAAGGCTTGCATACTCCTTGTTATTCGAGCCTCGGGTTCCCATTCTATTTGGTCCTGGTCTAAAAAAGTAGGTTGTGGTGCCATTGCACCTCTATTCCCACGTGTACCTCGATTACCAGCATTTCTGCCACGGTGGTTGTTGCGTCTATTACCTTGGCCACGTTTAGGGCCACCGCGGCTATTGCTGGTATCTCCATAGTTACTGCCATCACTCGAGCTAAATGAAGTGTCACGGAAAGTCACTCGTTTCTTGCTGATAGAGACACCCAAATTAGATGGATCATTGGGTTTATAATCGTCTCCAGTATAGCGGAACGCTTTTTCATGGGTAAAATTATGGATATCCTTATTCAATCTTCTGACTCGGTCCTTTAGAGTATCGTCTTTAAAGGCGGACATCTCTGCACGGAGGGAGTCGGCTTGTTTTTTATACAGATCCAGAGGGATAGCTTTCTTTATTTCTTCCTCTAGTGCTGTTAATTCTATCAGAATCTTCTCAGACATTTCATTAGCCGTGTCTATAATAAGGATCATCCAATCCCGTCCACATTTCGTGGCGACGTAACTCCATTGAAGTACGAAATTCTTATTATCCAGAAATAAGCGAGGTCTCTCAGTCCACCTCCTGATCTCACTCCTGCAACCCACGCTGTCTCTCCTTCTGTCTCCATTTATACTGTGGTCCTGCTAGTTATGTCTCCCCCTCAACTTTCCATTGGCTGCAGCACTCACCTCTCAACCTTTCCCGTCATGGGGGCGGGTGAAAAGAGAGAGATTTATTTGTGGCAAGTGAGAGCCCATTAGCATCTGTGATCACGCAACAGGCTCGGCAGGTGAGTGACCTGACTCCAAGGTGGATGTCAGCCGCCAAAAGCGTGTGAGTTGAGAGGCATGCACCCGGGTCTAGGAAGCAATCTGTGCCTGTCTTTTCCCCAGGGATTTTTTGCAACAGTCTGCAATGGCTACTGTGCTGTTTCACTGGGACAATGTGTCTTTTCTGTTGCCATAGTGAGTTTTATTCTGGGGCCTGAGCTGTCTGGCTGTAGTTCACAGTCCCTATAAGTCGTAAGGTTTCGGGTTCCAGTCTGTGTTTTCTTGGTTACTCCCATGTGCCTTCTTAGAGTTGTGTTTGTGAAAAAGAATAAAGAAAACATTGGCCAGAAAAAGTGCTGGGACAGAGGGTGGCACAGTTGATGGCATTCACGGCACACATACAGAGCTGTCAAGTTGTCAGTTTGCTTATGTGTTACATTTTCATGTTTGGCATTTGCATTTGTGCGACCCTTTGAGTGACACTTTTTTGTCAGCTGGATGTTAGCTTCAATGTTACAAGCGTTAACTCGCTCATTCATGTCTGAGACCACAAGTTAAGGATTGCTGTGAGAATGAGCTGTCTGCTGTCCCCCTACCCTTCCATTACCTCCCCTGAAATGCAAGTACTAACACCACATCACAATTCCAATTACATAAAAATTATTGCATACAGATTCAGGAGCTAACAATGAAACAATGTACACTAGTAATTGCCAGGCCTTTGTTAAGTGTACAGTCACAGGCACCATCTGTTGTCTGTGTCCTGTTCTCTCCTGCCACCCCTCTGTAGGTGTGACAGGTGAGTCAACAGAAACCTTTGGGGGTTCAGGGGGGGCGCTAAAGCCCGCTCTGTCAATGACCGTTGTGCCATTGAGCAGAGCAAAACACAGACTCACACAGGTGGGAGTTTTTGGAGTCTCTAAAGGGTTCTCAGATGTTTGAGCGCAAGAGAATCCACAGAAAATGATTGACTGATGAAGCTCCAACCCAATGCAGGCCCATGCATCATCCATATGCTATATCACCTCCTGCCATGTTATGCCTTCACATTTACTTTTTGCCATAGGCTCCCACCAAGTGAATCCGGAGCCGTGGAAACCTGTTTCTAAAACTTGCTGATTGTAGCTATTTTTCTTAACTTTCTTTATCGACATTTCAGTTACAACAACACTTAAAACAACATTCCCACTTAACCACCCCCACGTACGTGCGAGCAGTGCAACTTGACAGATGACAAAGCAACAATTGGGCAACTTCAGAGACACCATGCTGATCATTAAAATGGACCCACCCATATCGTGGGCGACAAGCGCCTAGTTCGCAGATGACACTGACGATGAGTCCGGGCTGAGGCCCATTAGTAATTACATACCCAGAGTCTCAGGCACCCCGTATCCCCAGCAGTTCTTTACCCGCCAATCCAATAATGGGATTCATATCTGTCAACCGCCCTCCCCCAGTGATGAAGAGTCACAGCCAACCTTCTGCGATGGAGGAGATGCAGCATTCCCAGCATCCGATTGTTTAAGGAGACATAATGTATATGCATCCCACACCCCCCGCCATTCCTTTGCTCCCTGTCATTGCAAAGGAATGGCGGGGGTGTGGATTCCATGTCATTGCAATACAGAACATTCTCCGCCCACTGTGTGACCTTATGCCCATTCTTCTTACCCCACCCCATAGCTACTCTCCGTTTTGCTACATTCAGAAAAAGGCCTATCAACTTCCTGGTCTCTTTAGGTATCTGTTTAGTGTATCCCAGCAAAGCCAGCATGGGGTCCAGGGCTATCCGGTCCCCCACTATTTCCTCAATCACATCAAAGACCCGTTCCCAATAACTCTGTATTTCCCCGCACTCCCAAGCCACATGGAGGAAATCCACTGCAGCCTGCCCACATCTAAGGCAGGTTCCGTTATGCTGAGGAAAATACTCCTTCAGTTGGGCTGGGGAATAGTAATACTGATGTAAGAACTTAAAATGAATCAACTTAAATCTGGAGCAGAACGCCCCCTTCCGAGTAATTTCGCAACAGTATCCCCACGTGGCGGCTGATATCTCCCTGCCCAGTGTCTGCTCCCACACCTCCTGTGGTGCTGTCACAGCAAGCAACCTGTCCTTCAGAGCCCATGCATACAGTGTGGATGTCACACGACGCTCCACGCTCCCCTGTATCATTTTATCAAGCATGTCTGACACGTGCGGTTGCTCAGGGAAAGACGGAAATAGTCTTGGTAGAGTTACCCGCATCCTATAATACAAGAATATGTCTAGCGAAGACTGGGCCCCCCTCTCCTTTAGTTGGTCAGTGGTTATAAACCTCCCATTCGGAAACAGGTCACCAAATTTTAACATACCCAGACTTTTCATCATAGCTACAAAACCTTTTTCCCTGATCAGGGGGATGCCTGGAATGTATGTGACTGGAAGTTCTGGTCAATATAATACATCCCCACTAGTTTTCCTTTCCAGACGGACCCAAGCCCTGCATGTCAAATCAACCATATTCCGGACCGTATGTGGTCGGCTTGGTGCGTTGAATACAACTGCTCGTAACAGTGCTGGGGACGCAAGCGATTGCGCTATTTCTACATGCCGACGCTCAGCCGCCATTCCATACCAGTTGTGCAGAAAGCCAGCCTGTGCCACTGTATAATATCATTCGAAATCTGGCAAGGCCAGGCCTCCCACCCGGATGGGTGCCAGCAGTTTATCCCACGAGATCCGAGCCCTTTCACTGGCCCAAATAAAGCTAGATACAGCTGAGCGAAGGTCCCAGAACTATTTCTTAGGCACTACAATGGGCTCATTAAGGAATACATAGAGAAACCGGGGCAGAATGGTCATCTTAACTACAGAGATCCTACCATAAAGGTTGAGCGGGAGTGAATTCCACCTGAGCATTGCAGATTTGGCAGACTCGAGTGTGTCCAAATAATTCCTACGGTAGACCACCCCAACCTCCCTGGCTTTTGTGACCCCCAGATATCTGGTACTGATTAGTTCCCATTGGAATCCCCATTTATCTTGGAACTGAACCGTTGCCGCGGTTAGCGGAAATATGACTGACTTACTGGTGTTCACTTTGAGGCCCGATAATTCCCCAAACATCTGAACATCCACCATGATCGGGTCCAAATTAACTTCGAGATGATGGATAAACAGGACCATATCATCCGCGTATAGCGAAATCACCATCCGATGAGTGTGTAACTGGACTCCCTGATGTAGATGCAGTTCCCTTACCTGCTCAGCCCACGACTCTATTGCCAGGGCAAATGCTGATTGTAGCTATTTGTTAAAGACTCGATACGCTCTGCCAACTCCCTGCCAGGGGCACTGCATTCGCTTGCAGTTTAGCCTTTACTAAGACAGAGATCCTGCTGGAAGTTCCAAATCGTGTCACTGATTGGCAAGACCAAATACATGGGCCTGCTCCATAGGGGATGCCAGGCTATGATTGGCTCACATTTGAGCCGTCTGTCAGTTCCCACGCTGGGCTCATCTCTCTGAGGAGTGAAGGTCAGGTCCCTCGTAAGTTACAGTATCAGAACGGCTACGATACACTAAGCCTACTACTATATGGCATGCAACTGGGAGGCTCGGGACTGGTGACAGGGGGAAGGGAGGAAGTAATTACAGTCACGCTGACCCACACATTCTGTGCTTTGTTGATATCGCGCTCCTCGCACCCAAGGCCTCCACCCTCGTTTTGATCTATTATTTATCCCTCCCTATACCTTGTACTACAAAGGAAACAGCCGTACATGCTCAGATCTTTTTATAGCCATTTGTTTTATGGTTGGGCTGGGGTCACTCACTTTCACAGAATGCAGAGGTCTGTGGATCGTGTCAGTGGTGTGGGCCATGGCTCTGGGTAGGCTGGTTGGGGGTTAGAGGTCTGCTGATAGTTTGGCTGTGATGAATGGGCACTGCGAGGAGCTTGGTGTTGCCTCACGGCCTTGCAGGGCGCATTTGTCCCAGTGAAGGGACAAGGGGAAGCTTTCGTGAGAACTGGCTGTGCGGGCTCATCCAGCCTTACTGATCTGATCCTAGTTGAGTTCTTCCATTGAGCTTAAGTTGTGCTGCGCAGCAAGGCAAGACTATGGGCCTCATCACGAGTTGGGCTGCAGCCCTTAAATGCGGTGGTAACGGTATTTCCTCCACATTGAAGGGCTGGCCCTATCGCATTTTGGGCGCTAAATTGGCTGTTTTACCTCCAGATTTTTTCTGGAGGTGAAAATCCCTGTTTTCGGCGGTATTACAGCCGGCTGTATTAGCCCGCAGTATTAGCACCGAAAATTCCCCATTGGATGCAATGGACCCAATCGGGAATGGGCATTTACCGTTAA
The DNA here is from genome assembly GCF_040938575.1 of Ambystoma mexicanum. Lineage (NCBI taxonomy): Eukaryota > Metazoa > Chordata > Amphibia > Caudata > Ambystomatidae > Ambystoma > Ambystoma mexicanum. The sequence goes on along the minus strand of NC_090926.1, from coordinate 691,383,858 downwards.
GGCCCAACCCATGATCCGGTGGTAATACCACCGGGCCGGTCGGTGCTAGGGCTAGTACAGTTGGCGGTATTACACAGCTGGGAATACAGCCCAACTCGTGATGAGGCCCTATGTATCTACCATAATTACAAAATGGCATTCCTTTCTATGCGTGCACTGGATCTATGCATCTATCGTTCCTGTTATATTATATCCGTGCTGATTCTAAGCACGGTCCTTTCTCCCCTTGCACACTACACGGCTGCTTATGGGATTCGCCTCACTCTAAAGTGCCGAGGCGGGTGAGATAGACTAATTTCCATCCCAACATTCCCCCCTTTCATTACTTCTACAGGACCAAATTCTTACTTGTTTTTGCACTCATTTTCTCTTCTCACTGCAGCCTCATAGAGAGGTGTTCCCTTGATCGGCATCCAGGCCCTACACACATGCCATAGGCTTTCTCCTGCTTGTGCATACTCCTTGGGTGTACATGTCACATAAATGCAGCCCCCATCTCCTGCAAGGTCAACCCATACTACTTTGTAATTTTCAGGTTCAGGGGGAGGGACAATGGTTGAGTGATACAGTTTGTCAACTACATCTCCGTAAGGGATGGGGACCATGTGAGGAATGGGATGATTAGTCTGCACTTCTACATCCTTTGTATCATGATGTACCTTTCGAGCATGAATAGAGACCATCATCATTGTACAACTTGTACTCATCAGGTATTTGTGCAAGTATTTCTGATGAGTCTTTTGATATGTAATGCGATGCTCTCTTTATCCTTGGCAGTTGGCCATACGGTTCTTTCCCGGGTAGGATGGGAAAGTCTGGTGATGGCAGCATGTGCTGTGCTGAGATGGTTGGGGGCACTGTTGGTGCTTCATCAGGCAGTGGCCCCCCTTTCAGGTGTTCTTCTGGGACTACTAATAGGACTGAGTATAACATAGCTAGCGAACAATAGCCCCTCCACGAGCGTGGGAGGTGCAAGTATGCTTGTTGGTCACACACCCGGTAGTAGTCCATCAGCGCTGTGGTTCTTTTTTGAGGTCTGGAATCAGCACTGTTGTGTTACACCATTCGTTTGAGTCGACAGAGATAGTTCCTTCACTGAAGAAACACAGTTCATAAGTATTTTCTTGGTGCACTTTCACTGGCTTCTCTATGGGTGCAGCCCATGTCAGCTTTGTGACGTGCTCTATCCATACTTGTGTGCATGTCTGTTCCACGAGTGCCACCGTTTTTTCTGGCAACCCTAAAAGTCCTTCAGCTTTACAAGTGAGTGTCATTTCTTGACACTTGTTGATGTATTTCGCTCCTTCGATCACCAAGTAGGGCTGTTTTAGACAGTTGGTGTTGGTCAGACTCGTTTTCCATTTTTGGGCATACGAATCAACAAGTTCTAGGTGGACGTTGCATGCCCGAAAAGTGCCTCTGAGTCTACATAGCGCAATATGAATTAGGCATTGTGCCTCTATGATTGGTACTGGAACCGTGGGTGCCCCAGATGCATTCGGTATTAAGGAGCACACATAGCAACTGCATTCATGTCGGAATACCAACTGTTGGAGTGCTCGGGATGACGGATATCTTCAACCGCATCCAGCCCTAAGCCATGGTATGCTTCATATTCGGGTTTGCGTGCTTGTTTTTTTTATTTGATTATAGCATAATGTGTGTCTTTCTGTTAATCTGCTACTACTGTTTGTAATATTTACATCATTATTTATGTTACACAAGGTTTTTGATATTTGGAAGTAATACTTGAAACATTTTACTCGTACAAACAGTCACGCGGGTATTGCTGTCATTTGTCGTGGTCATATTTTTTGTTGTCCGGTTAAATTAAAGGATGTGCTTTCATTTGTGCTTTCATTCAGGTTCAGACTTGGGGTCAATTCAGTTAAATTCCAGTTCCCCCTATTCGCCACCCTTTTTTTAGATGGCCTGCCAGACAAAAGATATCCCCCAATATATTCCTAACAAACACATGAGAAAAGTAAACAAAATGGCCATGAAATGGAGGCCACACTAATAAGAATACATTCTAGTACTGCTAATTACATTTCTATTACTAGGCAATGAACAATTTGATGTTGAAGTCTTCATCCTTCCAACACCTGTGATGGGAATAAGAACAGGTAAAACAAAGGAATGGGAGGGCGTGCAGATGAGGTTAACTGAGGTCAAAAAATGGGGAGGAGTAAGGAGAAAGGGGAGAGATTTTAGTAGCTTATGCCTTTAGCAGCAATGCATGTTTGTATAGCACGTATATGGTCAGCATTAAGCTACATGCGATGAGGTAGACTTGTTGCGTTAGCTTTATGTAGCTGGTGTGAAATTGGGTCGAGCCCTGCAAACGTCTGAGAGGAGTATCCAATATCGGAGCCCTTTCACCTTTACTGCCTGAGTGGTGGAAAACACGACCTTGTAGGGCCCATGGAACCTGGGATTGTTCCATTTTCTTACAAAACAACTGATATACACCAGCTCCCCCGGCAATAATGGTTGGGTGGGTGCTGGGTCAGTTGGTGGAGCTGCCATGTTTTGTGCATCCTCTGGGTGCGGCGGAGCCATCTGTCATGACACGCACTTGATCACACACGTTAGGTTTGTTAGATATTGCTTGAATTCTTCCCCCAGGATTGTTGCCACTCTATGGGCATCCGACTCCCTCCTCACTGGGGTGATGGGCGTTTGCATGTGTCTGCCGGTCACTATTTCATGGGGGGGGTGTGGTGTTTCTTGCTGGGCTGAGTGCACAAATTGAACAGGGCCAGGGGTAGGCAGCATACCCAGTTCTTTTTCAGGGTGTTGCATAATTTGGAGAGCCTACCTTTGAGGAAGCTGTTGATCTGTTCCACCACCCCATTTTCTTGTGGGTAGTAAATTGAACACATGCAGTGTTTGATGCACAATAGTGCTGTGATCTCTTTAAAGAGTTAATTGAACAAATGGGTGCCATTGTCAGATCTCAAAATGTCACATACCCCGCATCGGGGGAAAACTTCACATACAAGGAATTTTTCAGCACACTCGGCATCTGGGTGGGTGCATGGACCGGTATCAACCCACCTTGAGAACAGACACCGTAGCACAATCAGGTATTCGGCCCCATTGCATCTCTCCCCCATGTCTACATAGAAACGGTCCAATGGGGCGGGGCAGGGTGCTTTGCAATTTTCTAGGTGTCTTCCCTGTGCTAAACACTTGGCAGGTACTGCATTGGACTACCATCGTTGAGAGGTGTTCCTGGAAATGAGGTATAAACCAGTCTTCCTGAATGTCTGCTGCAATGAGTTGCTTGGAGCTGTGAGAAGGATAGTGCAATTGCTCAAACACCATGCGCAACAATTCCATGGGCATCACTACTTTCCCAGTGCATTGTTGTCTCCATAAGAGGTCAGTTGGAGACTGTACGGACCCACATTTCTGCTGCGATAATATATTCAGCAGGCGTGGGCACTGGGAGATATGCTTCAGCCTTGGCTGCTGTGTCAGCGGCTGCGTTCCCTAACGAGATTTCATTGGTGTTGTTGATGTGTGCTGAGCATTTGACGACCATCACTACAGATGGTACTGCTAGGGCGGAAATGAGTGTTTTGAGCAGGGCGGCATGTTGCACTGGTCAGCCGTCTGCCCGCCTGAAGCCCCTCCTTCTCCAGCGTGAAAGACCTGCATGCACTGTTGTGGTGACGTATACAGAGTCCGAGTAGAAGGTGTCGTAACATCCCTTGGATGCCTCAAGGGCCTCAATAAGTGCTACATGTTCCACCACTTGGGCTGAGTAGTGCATGGGCATCTTTTTCATTACTGCTGTCTCATAGTCATCTGCCTCTAGGCGCACCACTGCCGCCCCAACATGTCTCTACCCCGTGTCCTGGTTGATTGTTGCTGACCCATCAACAAAAAGTACCTCACCTTCCCCTGAAGGGTTGTCTTCCTTGCCCTCATGAGTTGCACAGTCATGCTGTTGCAAGTCCTCGTCAATACATGGTTCTGTGAGGAAAGTGGCTGGGTTAATTGTTTTACACCTCACACCGTGGATGTGTGGGCTTGAGAGAATAATCTTGAGAATAATGCCCACTGTGTGGTGAGGGTGGATTTTGAGCGTTCTATGATGGCAAACACTGAGTGTTCCACATACAAAGTTACTGAGCACCCCCATCACAATTGTGGAACTCTTTTTGATTGCAAAGGTCGCAGCAGGGAGAGATTGTTCGCATGCAAACGGTCTCTGCATCACCAAGTCTAGCGTGTGGCTGTAGTAGGCCAGTGGCTTGGGGGCCATTGTACACTTTTGTGTCAGTACCGCTGTCATGAGTGTGCCATTTGAGTGTGAGAATATGTAAAACTCCTTCGTGTAATCTGGGGTGGTAAGGACGGGGGCTGTTGAGATCACTTCCTTTAGATTATTGGAACTTTTAATCACAGTTGCGATTCAGTCTATCGTGCTGTTCCCTTTTTGTGCTTCCTTGAGGCCCTGTAAGAGTGGCCTTGTGTATGCTGCATAGTCAAGAATCCATGCCCTGCAGTAGTTGTATAACCCCAGGGATTTCTGCACATCTTTTACTGTAGGTGGCTTGGGAGTGGCATGCACTGTTGCTGCTCTGTCAGGGATGATTATTTTCCCCTCTGCAGAGGTAAAGTACCTCCTATTGGCAATACTGGAGGCATGTCTACCTTGTACCCCTTACGTGCTAACAGTTGCAACAGTTCAATGGAGTCTCTGCAGCAGTTCTGTTCACTGTCACTGCATACCAATATATCATCTACGTATTGAATTATTGTGCTGGCACCTGGATGTTACCTAAGTCTTCATGCAGGATCCTATTGAATATGCTTGGGCTTTCGCAGTACCCTTGGGGCAAACGATGCAAAATTATCCCCAACTGCCACCACTAACAAGCTTGTAATATCCCCTATTGCTAAGGGCACCCCCGCTGTGTTCTTTTCAAAAGGATGTATCCACTTCCCTGCCTCTGTCATGAGTGGTGAGAGGACCTTAAGGAGGTTATTCTTGTCCATCTGTACCCAGGGCGCATAGTGAGGCCTCCCTCCTCCCCTGTGTATCAGTGGCATTTGCATTTTCATCTTGCCTTTTCCACCTTTAGTTACACTTCTCTTTTTTCTTGCTAATGCTATCCTGCCAAATCTCTCCCTCAATCTTCCGTCCCATAAACTTTCTAATCCCGGTGTGCGCTGGGGCACTTGCTCTGTGTCCCCTTCCCTATCGTCCTCAATATCATCAAATTCACTCCAGTCCTCCTCATCTCCTCTCTGTGACCCTGCATTCTCATAGCCCAAGCTGTCTGTCTCTCTGTCATGCTCTATGTGAACGGTTCTCATGGGTGTGTTGTCCATTCTGAAAAAGAAATCTCCCAACTTCCACTCATCCTCCGCTGGTTGTGCCGGTGCCCCCCCAGGTGGCACGGCTGTATCTGCCTTGGTTATATTGCATGCTGTCCTTAGCCTGGCTAACTATGTCCTTGTCAATGCCAGTGCTGTTTCTAAGTTTATTGCGCTCACCCCGGTGTGGGCAGTAACCTCTGGAGGTGAGTGTTATGCTCACCTGGCCTCTGCGGAGGCGTTGGGGCACGGTTGCAGCCTTCCCGGGGGTGAGGTCGCTCAGGTCTGACTTTGCCTTCTCTGCTTATGTGGTGACTGGTGGTAATAGGTGATGCTGCTCAGGACTGCTCCTGTTGATTAGTTTTGGCAAGCACTCCATCCTGCTGCTTCTGGCAGGGGCACTTGTATGATCTGGACCGATTTTCCTTCACTGGTCCCTTGCACGTGGTAGTCCAGTCCTACTGCGACTAAGCCACTATACTTCAGGTAAGTGTTCCTGTTTGCCTTTGTCTTTCATCATCTGTTTTTGTTGTATTGTAAAGTTTGTTGTCTTGTATTGTTGTCAGTTCCACTTTTGATGTTTGCTCTTTTGCTTTCTTCCCTTGCAGGTGATGTTGCCAGCCCGGCAGAAGCTGCAGAGCTCAAGGCGGCAGCCGGAGGGAATGAGGAACGAATCTGCAATGGTACAATAGCTGGTAAATTGTTAACTAGGGGGCGCACAGCGTTCAAATGCGGCGCGGCCCTAGGACGGATGTTCTAACCTTGTCTTTCTTCTTCTTCACAGGGTCCAAGTTCGTGGATGCGGAGTGCGGTGCTGCAACGTTGGGATCAAGATCACTGGATGTCAGGAGATGAGTCTGCAGATGAAGCAATGAAGCACCGGTTTCCTGGAGGTGATTATGCAGGAGAACGCCTGGTTTCAAAGGTAAGTAAACTGGTCAAAGTGGCAGTGAACGTCACGTTGCACGCGAGTGCACAGTAACGCAAAGCACCAGCCTTAAGGATGGAGCTGCTTATATAGCTGAGCTTCTGAAGCCAGACCCACCAGGTTCAGCCTGCCTGCCACACCCTGCCACACCCGATGAGTCAGCACATGAAGACCAGGCCTAGGGAGCCTCAGCCGATGAGTCAGCACATGAGGATGTTGTCTGGAATAAAGGCTTTCAGCTCCTGTAAAGTTCTTGTAAAAAAAAAAGCACTCCTGCATTGAAATAAAGTAAAAGCACTCCTGCACTGAAATAAAGTGTTTTTGCTCACATCTCTATATGAGCCTGGCACCAAAGGCGCCGCCAGGACTGAGTCCAGCCAGGGCCCCTGTGTTTATGGGTCCCAAAGGGACATAAGTGAGTCAAGTGACCCATTGCCCCCATCACTAGATGGTTTGGTTTTTGTGTTCTGGAGCCTGTTGCCATGACAGTGAGACATATGGCGGTTGTGGGGCAGTGGCTGGTGCTGCCACCATTGTTCCTGCTGATACATAATTTGGATTAGTATACGCTTCCGCTGGGTGAGTTACTAGCGGGTATATTCCTTTTCCCGCTCCACAGTCTTCCCATTTTTTCCTGAGCCTGTCTCTTTGCTACTGTCATGTGTCGTCCCCTCTCCATTAGGATCCTCTGTATCCTCAAACATTTTCCAGAGGTTCAATACTTCCCTTCTATTCTGCAACAGTCTTCCCTTGTATTTTGTGTCAGGAAGGTAGACATATGTTACAACATGCTTCTGTCAAAAGAGCCCTGATCTGGCCAGGAGTGGGGCATTCCTCCTCCCCTAGTCTCAGTCACCCCGCTGGTTGTGATACTTCTTTATCTTTTCACAATACAGGGGCAGGGCCTTGCATATGTGGTCTAGGGGAGTTTCTACCCCCATATTTGCGTCTCACGTGTGTCTGGTCAGTGTGGCTATGCCTATACTGCTGCACCTCAGTTGTTATACAATAACTTGTTTAGCCATATACAGTTTACTTTTGTCAACAATGCAACTTAATGCCATCATAAACACCCCAATATACAAACGACTATCCAATACCCCCACCGTTCTATTCCCAATTCGAGCTTTGTAACTACACCCACACCTCATGCTCACCTCACACGTACACACTCAACACATATGCACCCCTCCTGAGCCTTCTCCTTAAACCATAAAATATGCTAATAAAACAAATTAAAATAACAAACTAAAACAACCACTAATATTCCTGAGCTCTTTAATAATGCAGAGCTTCTATGTTTATCCTTGCAGTTTCCCCGCACTGTTTAAACAATGCACACGTGGCGTCACCTTCCCACCTTACCTGGGGAGGTTCCCTCTCTTCTGTTTTCCTTTTCCTCAACATCCTTAAAAAATGTATACAAAACTAAACAATCAACACACTCCACAAATATGCCACACTCTCAATTTCAATCACTGCGTGTTCACACTGTTCACACTACTCTATAAATCCAACCCTACTTTGTTATCCCTTGCAAGCTATACTCACGTGTGCGTGTTTACCCTAACACCTCTATTCACAAGGTTCCAACACCGGCCTGCACCTCTCCTTGGGACCGCACCCCACTCCAAAGAGCAGGCAGGATTCTGCAAAGACGGCTCCCACACTGCCACTCGGGGGTACACGTTTTGAGACTGGTCGGTGTAGGTAGGTACCGCCCATACGGAGAGGCCACCTGGATACTTCCACAGGTATGGGGAACGCTGGGATTGTGGGATATTTCAACCCATTCCAATACGCCACACTATATCCCTTTGCCAATGGGGAGAGAATTCACCAAAAATGGAGCCGCTAACCCCGGTGCGCACTAAATCTGAAAAAACTGGGTCGGGCCCTGCAAACGTCAGAAATCACAAAGAGGCTGCACCACCTTGCCACACACAGGCAAAGTTGAGGTCAAAACAGAACTCCCTGCAGGAGAATGCCAGTGGGTGGTGTTACCAGTTACATGAATCAAGGCCAGAGAAGTGGGTTAAAATCCAAAAATGCCCTTAAATACTGCTTCCTAATCAATGGCAACCTTCAAAGTGCTGTTTTGGCGCTAAATTCAGTCATTTCCCCAGTGAGCTATTGAAATGAAAAGTTGCTGAAATCACAGATTCTACAGGTGGCTCAGAGAAAGCCGGGCCTCCCTGCCTGACAGCTGCTCAAGGAAATTAGCTATCAAACCCAGTTTATAGGTGTTCTTTTTCTAGAAGAAATTGAAAAATCCACCTATTTAAAGTATGTTTGTGAAGGGCTAATTCTTTTAAAATGTCCAAATCCCTTATAAACTGTGCTTATATTTTATATGTGGGAAATGAAAAGACTTTCATTTAAAAGGAACCCAGTCTGGAGCTAATCAACTATTTAATTCTGATCTGACAGCCCAGCCTGGAAAAGATTCACATTTCAGCTTGACACTCAATTGCTAAAGGAAGGCTTAAGTGATGCTAATGGTTCCCGCATAATGACAACAAGGAGCACAATGAGACTGCATCAGACATTCCTCTTGTGACTGAGCCAAGAACAAAGGGCAGGCTTTGCAGGGGAGGGACAGGATGCTTTTCTCTACACCCCATTCTGATCAAAGGGATATGACCGCTGTTGTTTGTTGAAAGGAGAAAAAATACTCTGAACTTCTTGGTGTTTAAATTTGTATTTGTGATTAAGTTTGAAACTATTTAACTTTGCAATCTGAAGGAGTATAAATCTAAAAATTGGTAGATGTTAACCTAATTTTAGGCCAATGCTTTTAAGACATTGATGAAATCTGTACCACTTAAGGAACCAAAGTTACGAACAAATCCTTATGGTAGCAGGACTAGTAATGTTGCAAGCCTAAGATTGTATGTACATGATCCACTGATAAGCAGCCAGAGGTGTACTGAATGAGAAATTATTAATCCAAACTGTTATGATTATAATTGATGAAATCCCATAGAATGAGAAAGATAGCTCTCACTGAGATGGAAATTGGATGCCAGGATAAACCATAAAAAAAATGTAATGCATGTGTCTAATTTTAGTAGAGGGCATAATTGTAAAAATGTGTATTTATGGGAAAGCTAAATTGTGGTCAAAATCAAGGTTGGAGTTTCTAAATCGCATCATAAAGATGACAGCTCTGTTCAGACCGCCAACCAGGACAAAGCATGTGCCTGCAGCCACTCAGAGCCGTGGGGGCGTGTTTTGAAATTCTGCCCTCACCATAAACTTAGGTGATGGCATTTGATAGTCTAAATATAGGAACTTCACAACACATAGGACACGCTGCTTCCAGAACACATCCAGATGTCTGCGTAGCACCTTGTTCCAGAACTCTTCATCTTGTAGCTGACTCCAGACTTCTTTGAAGATCCAGATTTCCTTGCAGAATCTAGAAGTTAGCATTGCTGAACTCTTGCTAGCTAGACCCAATTTCAAAACATTTAAAAGTTAAAAGAATAATTCTGATTCAGCTTGGCTTGCTACCATTAAGGCTTGCCCGCTGAAACTTGCATCCTGTAATCTGCCGTGTCCAGTGACCAGAAGGGCCCATCCAAATCCAGTCTGAGGCGCAGTCCAAAATTGACCAGAACGGCGCCGCTGATCCATTCCCTCCAGAGGTGCCCTGCTGCCGGTAGACCTTTTCCGACCCAATGACCAGAGCTGACGGCCCATTTTAATTACAAAGGACTGTAAGTATTAACAGGAAGAACAACGACCCATAGTATATATGCATTGCATTGTCCCAATCTCAACCCATCCTATCTTTAAATTTAGAACCCTAGTATTGTTAGACTCCTTCTTGCGCTGATTTTTCTCTCATCTGTGTTACAAAACCCTAACTCCTTAGTGATTTTAAGTAACTAAAGTAAATTGCAGAAATAAATCAAGTATCCATCACGTGAATGGTTGCGCTGGCCACGTAGCTGTGAAGATTCATATGTGGCCTCCTCTTTTTCATAGTCATTAATATAGTGTAATAAAACTTATCTGTCATTTTTAAAACCGAATTCCTGTTCCATTTTCGCGCCTATTTTGAAAAAATGCCTCTCACTAAAACCTCTATAACTTCTTTAAATTTATAGATAGAAACAAAATTTCAACTCTCACTGATACCTAAGACCCTTAACTACATCTGTTTTCTCCAATATTGCATGGTAAAAGTTTGACGCGTATTTACAGTTTTCACAAGTTTACACGTGTCTTTTCCCCATTTCAAAGTGCTTCTTCCATCCCATAGTGATCGAAAGTGTGTACTGTTGTTTATATTATAGCTCATGTGTGTTAGGACCGGTTTAGTGTTGCTTTCCTTAGAATTTTTCTCCATTTAAGCATTTTTGTATTCTTTTGCATTATTTTACAAAGCGATTGTCACCTGTCAGTTTAAAAGTGTCACTTTGCAAAAACGGTTTTCTCTCTTGTTTGGGGAGGGAAGATTGCCTTTAAACTATAGACATTGGGCCTCATTACGAGTCACCCGGTCTGGAAATAGCAGTGGCGGTAAACCCGCCGCCACCGTTGTTTCCGGACCAGGTGATCTCGAGTTCTGCAGGCAGGTGGTGTCATTCCCTCCAGGTCTGACCTGGCGGGTTTAACACCACCCGCCTGAAGGCGGACGTGGAAACACTGGCACCATCACGAGATGGTGCCGGTTGTTAAGACTGATATCCTATACTCTGGCCTGGTGGACAGATGTATAGAAGGCCAACCTATATTGTGACAGCGGCAACTCTGGGAAGCTGTAGCCAAACCAGTTTAAGGTAGCAGTGACAGGCGGGCTAGGCTAAGATCTTCAGAGAGGTGAGATTGTAAAGGGTCCACAATGAGGTCACACAATGGGAGTCACAAATTACCCGTAGACAGGATGTATAAAAATACAGTTATTTAATTATGGCCAAATACACTATAAGAAAAACTAACACGAGCATGTAACCAATACCATCAAACTAAAATACATATATACAATCACAGGTTCAAGTGCATGATACAAATCAGAATACTCCTGCAAGGGAATGAATAGGCAAGTATTACACATGAAAAGGTCCCCAGAGAATTAACCCCTAACTAATATTGTCCAACCCTAAGTTGCCTGGGGTCTTGTGCCCTATTGTTCAGGATACAAAGATACAGCACTCAGGAGGCAGGAGAAAATGTAGGTAGGGTCTCTGGGGTCCAGTGATAGATTCTTAGAGCCAGGGTTCAAAATAGACAGTGTCCAAAATTCCCCCCAACAGTTAGAAGTCTTGCCAAGGCAAGTATTGGCAAAGCCAATAGGTTTAAGATAAAGTTTACTGTAGGTCCCATGACTTACAATTGTGTAGGGTTATGTTAAAAGCTCAATAACTTACCCCCTTCATTCCGAATCTTCCCAAGACTTTCCAGAACAAAGGAAGGGTGTCCTCGCTTGCTTTTCCCACCAAATTCCGCGGTCCACGATTTTCACGGGTTGCAGGTTTGAGTGATTCTCCGGTCAGGATCTTTTGCTGGTGCAAGGACTCTTGATGAAGAAATGCAGAAACAAACAATGCAGGGCCCTTCTCGGGACAGGAGGTGGGTCAGAAAAGCAGGTTTCGGACCGTGCATGCCATGCACAGCGATGCAGCAGGACTCAGTAGCCGCGGTCGGACTTTCCGCTATTTCTCGGGTCCCCTTGGTGCTAGGTCGCCGAAAGTTCGCATAGGGTGTCATTGCAGTGGCATCTGAGGGTGTGCCAGGTGGAAACTCAGAACGGCAACAAAGATAACTCAGTAGCCCAAAAACAAAGCTGGTCAGCCACAGGACGATTCCCAGGCACTTCCAAAGGCGGTTTTTGTGCTGGGCACCGAGGAGGCTTTGGGAATCGATGGTCCCTCCAATTCAGGGGTCGTAGCACCTTCGCAGGCCTACTGGAGATCAAGAGACAGACAGGGCTACACCAGGACTGCAGCAGAAGTTGGTTGCCAGGCCTCCTTCAGACAGGTTACAGGTTTCTTTGCGGGTCTTCTCAGCTGGACGGATTCTTGGCTCCTTCATGTTCTTCCAGGATCTCTGAGAATTGCATGCAGGGGCCATCTTCTTATCCTAAAAGCCAGGTAGGAGTTGAAACTCCCACTAGCCAATGGTAGAACTAGCCCACACACACCCCACAGTGGTCCAATCAGGTCCACTGGTGGTAACACTCATGCATACCACTCAGACACACAGAAACCAGGATGTGGATTGGGGTCAGACTGACCCAGCCCACATCCTGCCTGCAAACACACAAAGCCCTCCAGTAGCCCACCAAAAGCTGCTGCTTTCCCGGGCACCGGAAGTCCTTATAAGGATCTTTCTGACCTCTGAGGCCACGAAGAAGGCTAAACAACAAGATGCAAAAAGAATGGGCGAAAAACCTCATCGCACAGCCATATTTGGCCAGTAGCCACAGTAAGTAGCCAAATGCGGTAAACACGGTTAAGCTAACACGAAATTCCCCAAAAAGTGGGGAAAAGTCACTGCTGCCACCAGCCCATCTTTTAAGCACCTTGGAATAACCAAACAATCCTTTGTGTGTTAGTCTAGGGCAAAACAAAAATGTACCCCATTGCACTGCAGTGTAAGCTGCTACGTGCAAGGATAAAAAGTTACCACATGTGATACAAAAGTAACCACAAGTAGCGACACAGTCACAAGACTAAGGGAAACATTGTTTCTCTGTACTGATAGCTTTATGGCCATATATCATTTTCCCCACAACATGTGAGTAAAGGCCAGTACAGTGAAGCCTAAGGCTTCACTGTGCTGCAAAAAGTACAGGTCAGATTGAAAAATAAAAGCAAAAAGTTTCAGGGTTCCATAACGATGGAAAGAAAGGTGCAGTAAAGAGAATCTTTCCTAACACCGGTGTTTCCACTTCCCCGTTCCCATTGAGTCCTATCGACTCAATGGGAATGGGGATTTACCAAATTCCGCCTCCGGAATTCCTGGGTCACCGGGCCATAATGCCCCGGTAATTCCGGGAATCACGAAGGCGGAATGGTAATACGAGTCCGGCGGTAACCTGCCAGAATTTCAGGCACGGTTACCGCCGGACTCATAATGAGGCCCATTGTCTTTCATTCCTGAATACTGGCTGATTACTTAAATCTGTGTAGGATTGCTCATTTGTAGGGGGAATATTTACCTAAATGCTATCTGCTCACAAACCAAAACTGTTCTTTTTCCTGTGTTTTCTACTCTGCCTTATTATAAGTGAATTCAATCGCTTTACTTATTTTGTGAATTGTATTGTCACCCCTTGGTGATTGTTGCCCCATAAATATATATATTAAAATTGCTGTGTGATATGAATATTAAAAATGAATAAATATTTACCTTTACGAACTAGCCTGATTTCTGATCCAATGTGACCTAGGGGGTATTTTGAGATGGGTGTGATATGAGTGGTATATCATTCAGAATATTGAACTTATAGACAAAAATAAATAAGGGTTTCATTGCGCAATACATGCTAGGCGAGACCTTGGTGGGTGCCTGATTGAAATCCTTGACAGGATGATGTCGGCCAGGGTCACCAAATGAAGGTAAGTCCCCGTTTAGGCTCACGCCAGAAAGAATACAACCCTTTAGGGAAAAAGGCCAAGAGATTGCTTGCAAGGGTAACAAGGTTTAATTGTACAGAATACAAAGGTATCAGCAATGGGCTCTGCTGCCGAGGACGTTCTGGTCAAACTAGTACAAGCAGAGGCTTAAAAGGCAGTACAGGGTAATCAATATACAGTAAAAACTAGTGTCACTGATTGGCAAGACCATATACATAGGCCGGCTCCATAGGGGATGCCAGGCTGCAATTGGTTCTCATTTCCGCCGTTTGTCAGTTCCCACGTGGGTCAGTTGAGCCCATCTCTCCGAGGAGTGAAGGTCAGGTCCCTCGTAAGTTACAGTATCAGAACGGCTACAATACACTAAGCCTACTACGATATCACTGTGGCATTCACCCGGGAGGCTTGGGGACTGGTGCCAGGGGGAAGGGAGGATGAAATACAGTCATGCTGACCCACACATTCTGTGCTTTGTTTATATCGCACTCCTCACACCCAAGGCCTCCACCCTCGCTTTGAACTATAATGTATCCCTCCCTGTACCTGGTACTACAAAGGATGTATTTATGTGGAGAGGTCAAACGGTCATACATGCTCAGATCTTTTATGGCCATTTGTTTTATGGTTGGGGCTGGGATCACTCACTATCACAGAATGCAGGGGTCTGTGGATTGGGTCAGTGGTGTGGGCCATGGCTCTGGGTAGGCTGGGTGGGGGTTAGAGGTCTGCTGGTAGTTTGGCTGTGAGGAATGGGCACTGTGAGGAGCTTGGTGTTGTCTCACAGCCTTGCAGGGCTCCCAGTGACACTAAGTAATTGCAGCTGTGAAGGGACAAAGGGAAGCTTCCGTGCGAACTGGCCGTGCGGGCTCATCTTGGGCCTCATTACGATTTTGGCGGTAGCCATGCTGCCAAATCGGGTCCGGTCCGGGTTCCCAGAATGGGGAATTACTGGGCCATTCCGAGTTCGAGGGCCTGGTAATTCCTCCCTCCAGGAACCCGGGCCCAGACCTTCCCCATTCCCATTTCAGCCTCCATAGGGCTGAATGGGAATGGGGGAGGGAGCAAACAACGGGCCGATTACGAGCGGCCCGTTGTTTGCTCCCTCTTCCCCTCGCGGGACCCGGGAAGCACGCCTAGTTTGAGCAGGCGTTACTTACAGGGCCCTGCGAGGGGAGCTTGTAATGAGGCAGAATGGGTTTAAGGGTCCGCCTCCTTTAGCAGGTCCCGTTAACCCGTTCCGCCTCACTTGTAATGAGGCCCCTTGTCTTACTGATCTGGACCTAGTCCAGTTCTTCCATTGAGCTAAAGTTGTGCCGTGTGGCCATGCAAGACTATGCATCTACCATAATTACAAAATGGCGTTCCTTTCTATGTGTGCACTGGATCTATGCATTTATCGTTCCCGCTTTATTATATCCATGCCGAGTTTCTTAGCAATGTCCTTTTCCCCCCTGTGCACTACATGGCTGCTTATGGGATTCGCCTCACTCTAAAGCACCTAAGGGGGGTGGGATGGACTCATTTCCATCCAAACAG
The DNA here is from genome assembly GCF_040938575.1 of Ambystoma mexicanum. Taxonomy (NCBI): domain Eukaryota; kingdom Metazoa; phylum Chordata; class Amphibia; order Caudata; family Ambystomatidae; genus Ambystoma; species Ambystoma mexicanum. The sequence continues at coordinate 691,368,471 of NC_090926.1, read as the reverse complement.
CCTTCACATAGTCGTGTGCCTCATATACTTGTTACACCGTAGCCCTACAAACAATAGGACTGGCTGAGGTTCTATATCAAGACCTGGAGTCTTGTATACCTGGAGTCTTGTATTATGCTTTCTTTTCCTTTACTGAAAGCTCAAGCAGCCTTTATACAAATAAACAATAACAATACACAAGGAAGAACTGCAACTTGCTAGCCAGTGTAATCTCTGAAATGGAAAAAAATCTATTGTCCTTAGCAGGGATGTAATTTGGGGGTTGCAGCTGCGACCCCTGAGGTCTCCCTTGCTACCCTTAAAAAAAATATATATTTTTTCTTTTTTTTTAAATGTAAGCTTCTGGACTTGGCCTGCGCCATGTGGCTCTTTGTTTCTGGAGTGGATGGCTTTCTTGTTCAGGCCTCTTAAAAAAAAAAAGCTGGGGGGTTCCACAAGTGCAACACTTTGAGCAGTGACCCTAAACAAGAAAGAATAGGAATAACAAATAATTTGTCTTACTGCAATTCTATACAATAATTGCTAGACTCATTAGATTTATTTCAGGCACACTTCAGGGGGTGAGTCACTGATTTAGTCTGTTCTTAAACACCTCAACTCAGCCATTCATCCTTCTGAGGTTGATAAATGAGTACCTACACAGGTTGGGTGATATTGTATGTATATTTGTTCTACATAAAGCGCTGAAGTGTTATTGCCATATAATAACACATCATTATCATTTGGCCTTGGACGTCTGCTTGCATTCAAAGTCATTTGGTAATATAGACTAATACACTGATATTAACGATACATATTGTGATCCATTGTTAGATGACATGTAAATCACATTATAGTGATATAAGTGTTGTATCCGCCCTGTGTCTAAATAAAAGCCCCGCCCCCGCGGATGGGAGGCAGTTCCGGGCCGAGATACTAACGAGGTGTGGCGTGTCTTATTTCGCTCCTGCCGGAGCTGCGCCACTGCGGCCTACTTCCGAGGCCTCCGACGTTCTGTCTCCCCAGGCGCCGCAGCGCGGAGCCAGAACGTAACACTGGTGACGAGGGAAACGGGACCCAGCACACGCGTTCGACGCCCTGTCAGCTGTTCACAATAGCAGCGACACGCTAAATTTTTGGACACCCGGTGGGGGGGTGGGACACAAAAATCCCCTGCCCAAAAAAAATATATATTTTTCACAAGAAAAAGAAAATGTTCTCTTCTCTATCATCTCATTCTCTACACGAGCCCCAGTTGCTAGAGGAGATACAGTCTCTACACATGGCCATAAGGAACTGCATTATCCACCCATTGACATCCAGGGGTCAAATGCACCACGGCACAATGCAGGAAGACGCCACCCACACGGCATGCACGTGTGATCACGGCAACCAGATGTGGTAAGCACCTGGATCGAGGCAGCAGACCCATCCACAACAGTTCGAGAATTCAGCCACAGAGGGGACCACAGACGCCTGAAGCTACGCTCCAAGGTGAGGTGAATAAATCCCATCAGGGGACAGTGAGGCCCTGCTATGGCGACTGGCGCGTCCACCCCCAGGCTCGCCCACAAGGTGGCTCCTCTGTAATGATACAGCCATTTGACCCATTCACGGATCCATCATCAGTTGGCCTCCGGTGGTAGCTATGGATTCAAAAATTTGAAATGGCAATGGAATGTAAGGACATAACCACCGCCAGAAAAATGAGATCACACCTGCTGCTAAATGTGGGGGACGAAGTGCTACGTATGTTTAACTCGCTAACCATTGATGATGGCCCGGACATCTACCAGCAAGCGAAGGATGCTCTGACGGCTCATTTTCTCCCACAACTCAACCCTGATTACGAAACCTTTATATTCTGCACCAGAATTCAAGCAGAAGAGGAGACCTTAGATGCCTACCACACCCGACTCAGGAAGCTGGCAATATCGTGCGAGTTCACGAATGTTGAGAAAGAAATCCGAAGACAGCTCATCAACGGCATCCAATCTGAGAAACTGAGAAGAATGATACTGAGTGAAAGAGGCATCTCCCTAACACGCATTCTGGAATTGGGACATCAAAGAGAACTGGCGCACACTAGGGGTGCTCACATGGGCACTACTCTTCAAAAACTACAGCCTGCCCTCACGACAGCCATGGTAGCCCAAGTCACCAATAGACAGTCGACAAGGGATGAGACTGGCGGAAATCACACACATGCCAGATGGCAGCCACGAATCCCCGGACCCATGGAGTGCGGATGGTGTGGTGGACCGCGACATGGATGGCGGAACTGCCCGGCGCAAGGGACAACATGTGGTGCATGTGGCAGGAAGGACCACTATGCTAAGGTGTGCCGGTCATCGAGCACCCCACAACCACCACCACAAAATCCTCAAGAGAAGAGTGGGACCAAGAAAAAGAAGCAAGCAAGTGCCTGGCGAGTGGAAACGACAAACTCCGACAAACTCCTCGACTGAAAGAGATGACATGACCGGGACCCAACAGGAGCCTAGCAGGGAACAGTGGAAGAAAGGGAGAAAGGTCTACCTGGTATCAGCCCTGAATCATGGACATGCCACGCCAAAAAAAGGGCTCAGGAGGCGCAAGTGCCAGGTCACACTCCAAAACCAACAGGTATGGATGACCAGAGACACGGGAGCATCTGTAAATGTTATGCCCATACGCACATTTCAAACACTGCAGCCACAACCGGACCTGAAGGACACAGACACTTTGCTGTTCGCACATGGTTGCAGGAAACCCCTACCGTTGGTTGGCAGATTCCGCACTACCCTTAGCCATGGTGAAAACATATTACCGTCAAAAATCTATGTGGTAATTGCGGGCATCAAATGCCTTCTAAGTGGTGATGCGGCTGAAGACCTGGGACTAGTAAAGTTCATCTGTCAAGTAAAGGAGGCACAAGAAGTCGAGAAGATCCTGGCACAGTATCCCAATCTGCAAAAAGGAATAGGATGCGTAAAAGGAAAGGCAATCAAACTCCACATTGACGAGTCGGTCCAGCCAAAGGCCGTAAGACACAGGAGAACTCCATTCCACATGCGCGAACAAGTGGAAAAAGAACTCAAAGCGCTGGAAGAAGCAGGCATAATAAAAGAAGTAACAGGACCTACACCATGGGTCTCCCCGATGGTAGTCACAAAAAAAACCAAACAGCCTGGAAAAGTCCGGATTTGTATAGACATGCGTCTCCCGGACGCTGCCATCAAGCGGGAGTGCCACATCACGCCTACCCTGGACGAAATTGTGGCTGATCTCACGCGGTAAAATGTTTTCTCAAAAGTTGATTTGAAAGCAGGATACCACCAGCTAAAACTGCATAGGGAATCTCGTTACATTACCACTTTTTCGACACACATGGGTTTGCGAAGTTATAAGCGTTTGAGTTTTGGGATCTCCTCAGCTGCCGAAGTTTTTCAACAGACAATTCAGGAGGTCATGCGAGGCATACCAGGAGTCCTAAATGTGAGTGACGACATCCTGATCCATGCTCAGGACAGTGAAGAACACTTGAGGAGGCTACAGATGCTCCTGGGCAGACTAGAAGGAGCTGGACTAACTATTCACAAAGACAAATGTGAATTCTTCAAAACGGAAATATCATTCTTTGGCTACAAGTTCAGCAGCACTGGCATATCACCGGATCCCCAGAAAGTTGCAGACATCCAGGCTGCGAGTCCGCCCATGACACCCACTGAAGTGCGCAGTTTATTGAGGATGGCCACATACTGTGGGAGATTCATTCGGAATTTGGCCACACTCTCGGAACCCCTTCGAGAACTTCCCAAACTCAACACAAAGTGGGAATGGGGACAAGCGTGTCAGGAAGCCTTTGAAAACATCAAAGAGTCGCTGTCGACAGACACGAAAATGGCGTACTATGACACCGCACTCCCAACTGAACTATATGTGGAATACAGCCCCGTAGGCCTAGGGGCCATCCTCATGCAAGTGACCAAAGAGGGTGAGAAGAGGCCAATTGCATACGCGTCAAGAGCTCTCACAATGACGTAGCAACGATACTCCCACATTGAGAAGGAGGCAATTGCCGTACTTTGGGGATGTCGTCATTTCCACCTCTATCTGTATGGAAGAAGATTCAAAACATTTACGGACCATAAACCCCTGCTGCCAATTTTCATGGGCACATCCTCCCACCCGCCGGCCAGAATAGCCAAATGGCTGCTACATCTACAGCAATACAATTTCGAGTTGGCCTATCAGCCGGGAAGTGGGAACCCGGCAGACTTCCTCTCAAGACACCCTCGAGCGGCGACTCCACAGGAAGTTCAAGTAACGAAGAGACTGAGGAACATATCTGCCAGGTGGTGTGTGCCATGAGACCAAAGGCCATCAGCATCGATGACATTACAGAGGAAACACACAAAGACCCGTGTTGTGACCTAGTAAACGACACCATCATCTCAGGCGATTGGAAGTCCTTCATGAAGAACACCCACAACAGGACAGCGGAAGCAAAGACGTTTCTCACGGGGATGTTCACCATACGGCAGGACCTATCTATAACGGAACAAGGGTTACTACTCAGGGGAAATCGCATCATCATCCCGCCAAGCCTTCAAGACAGAATAGTGGCGTTAGCCCACGAAGGCCACCAAGGGATGGCCCGGACGAAAGCTCGAATCCGACACTGAGTGTGGTTTCCGCAGATAGATGAGAAGATCGAAAGACTAATCAACACCTGTCTACCATGCCAGATAAACGGAGCTCCACCTGACTTAGAACCCATCCAGTCAGCAGAACGTGGACTTGGCAAATGGGACGCAATAAGCATCGATTTTTGCAAACTGCAAGAAGGCCTGCACCTCCTGGTGGCCATTGACGACCACTCCCGATACCCGAAGTCGAAATCGTTGAATCCACGGCAGCAGAAGTGGTCATCCCAGCCATGGAGAAGATGTTTGCAACGCATGGACTGCCCACAAGAATAAAGAGTGATAATGGCCCACCATTCCAAGCGGAGGAGTTCAAACAAAATGTGCAAGAACTAAACATACGTTAGCATCACATCATGCCAAGGTGGCCCCAGGCGAATGGGGATGTGGAACGGTTCATGAGGACACTCAACAAAGTGCTGAGGTTATCGAGAGCAAATGCTAGTCCGTGGAAAGTCGACCTCTATCGTTTTCTGTGAAACTATAGGGTTACCCCGTCCCGCCAGCCGACCTGATGTTTGGCACAGTCACAAAGTCTTCCATTCCACATCACCCCAGCAGAAGCCCGGACAGGATTGACAATGAGCGCACCGAAAGAAGGAGAACGGGAGCCAATGCACACATGAGCGCCAAGAGGAGGTCGAAACCATCCGACCACCAGGTGGGAGACCAGGTGGTCATACTGCGAAACCCGACAAAGTCCAAACTGGACTCCCGCTATGAGTCTCTCCCATGGAATGTCAGTGAGAAACAGGGGACCATGATAACTGTACAAAGAGGACACCGACAGGTGACACGAAATGTGTTGTGGTTCAAGGCTGTGCCAAGCAACCTATGGACTGATGGAGAATGTCTCCAAGAAGATGAAGACCCACAGCCGAACGAAGGAGAACCCGATCACCCTCAGGAAGAAGATGAAGTGAGTGACAGAACGTGGGAGCAGTGGAGCGAACCTGACATGGGTGAGCTGGACATGGAAGGTGAGACACCCAATGAGAGAGTGGGGCCCAGCTCCAGGGGTGGGAGATATGGTTTGAGAACTGCCACCAAGCCGCCAGCTCGGCTCAAAGACAATGGGCCTCATTACACGGACGGCGGTGGACCAAGGTGCTACTAGCACCTTGGTCCATGCCGGTAAAATACCGGCACCGCCTTGGTGGAAAGTGGAATTACCGCCCTATTCCAATGTTGGTGGGGCGGTAATTCCCCCTTTTCCCATTGCCCTTCCCCATTCCCATTTTTGCCCCATAATGGGAATGGGGAAGGTGCTAATTACGGCACCGCAAATTGCGGTACCGTAATTAGCTCCCTAGCCCCTTTGCGGGTTGGTTTTTAACGCCTGCAAAAAGCAGGCGTTAAATTCTCCAACCCGCAAAGGGACCTCGTTGTAAGGTGGTAAGGGTTAACGGTCACCGGTACCGTCCGTGTAATGAGGCCCTATGTGTGGTAGTCAGCCCCATGAGAACTATGAGAGGGGGAGGCCCTTTATTTGTAGCTGAATTATTTGCAGAGATGTATGACATGTTTTGTTTGATGTTGAGTTAAGGTAAAATAAAGGAGGAATGTTGTATCCGCCCTGCATCCCACAACGCGGTGACGCAGCGCGTCTAAATAAAAGCCCCTCCCCCGGGGGTGGGAGGCAGTTCCGGGCCAAGATACTAACAAGGTGTGGCGTGTCTTATTTTGCTCCTGCCGGAGCTGCGCCCTACTTCCGAGGCCTCCGACGTTCTGTCTCCCCAGGCGCTGCAGCGCGGAGCCAGAACGTAACAATAAATAACCATATTTTTCGTAGTGTACTTAGGAACAAAGCTATGTCATGCCACTTCCTGTTTTGTCAAGGGGTGGAAAGTTGTGTGCCATCGCTTCCATGATGTCACTTTGGGGTGGGGGTCAAATGACATCACTTCCTGTGGCGTCATCAGAGGTTAAGGGTCATGTGATGTCACTTCCAGTACCCTTGGAATTTTGGTGAAATTACGTCCCTGGTCCTTAGGCATGTCACCTGCCATAGACCACCAATCACAACCTCTCTGTGCCATCACATCTAGACTCCTCCTTACAACATACTCTTTCTTTGTGGCTCCGACAGCAGATAAGTACTACTTTGATCTCTTTCATCACCGATCGTTAGCGTATGGCTATTTCACATAGCTCTCAACTCACACGCTTTTGGCGGGTGTCACCCGCCTTGTAAAGGGCTGACTCACCCACCAAGCCTCCTGCACGCCCATTCATTCCATTGGGCCTCTCACCCGCCAAAAACAAAATCGGGTGATCATTTCACCCGCCTTTGCAAGACAAATGGTTGAGAGCTATGATTTCAGCTCATGCAGTTGATAGGGCACATAGAGACGAGGTGTATCATTAACTTGACGTTTTTCCTTTCAGTCCGGCAGTGCACAGCTGCTATCGCTTTTCACTTTGGGAAACTTAATGACGGAGGGCCTTAGAACTTCATCTCAGTTCTGGCGTCGCTGTTTCGGCTCCCCTCGCACCTCGTAACAGCGACAACTCGTTATTTCAGACAAACACCTTATAATTTGCTCAGGTGGCAATTACAGGTCCATCGAACTGCCAGCGCAGAACGCCACAAGCAGCAGCGATGCGTCAGCGGAAAGAGATCCGCTGCACAGGCCCGCTGCGGCGCCACGTAGCGGCCGCGACTGCGCACTACAGGGCCTCACAGTTTGCATTCATCTCGTCGAGTCAGCAGAGAGTGCTCTGCTTTTCCATCACACCTGATCCGAGGGTATAAGCAGAACTCAGACCACACTATGAGTCCGTTTTTAAGGGGGCAGTCCCACGATTCACTGAGAGTAGAGGCAGAGTAGTGTGTATATACATAGATATATATCTGCACACATTCACAGGCATAAGGAGGATAAGAGATCTTTGAGCGATCAGCTCTCCTGAGGGAAAGCCCAAGTTACCTACTTACGGGGACAGGCCCCAAGTACAGCCTGCTCACCACTTAATAAGCCACCAGTGTTCCGCACACAATGGCCTTCCTATGAGGAAAATCCTCAGGGAGCGAGTCTGGCGGGGAAGGGCCTTTGTGCCTCTTGTACGACCCTGCAGTGGGGCAGCTCATAGAGCAGGCAGCATGGGCAGAGCTAGGGCCCATAGTCAGCAGGCTCAATTTTTTGCAAGCCTGGGTGGCCTTTTCACAGAGCCGTTAAGACCAAGCCCCACACAAGGCAGTGGTAGGATCAGATGACCATAGGCCACGGACACATTTGCAGCCCCTACCGCGCAAAAAGCATGCCAAACCCAAACACATCAAAGGCAAAGTGCAGCAGAGGTGGCATGGTGGTAGACCCTCTAGCCTGGAGGAAGATTTAGAGGGCACAGACTCTGAGTCATTCAGAGTCAATTAGCGGAGATGAGAGTTCGCACATCTCTTTCAGCTCAGATCACTCACAGGATGGGGAGCCCCACAAGAAGCATAAGAAGGGCGAAGACGGGCATTGGGAGAGTCCCCCGGACAATACGTTCGGCCCGGACGCTTTGCTCCACCTGAGGTCTACAGAATGGGAGCCACCAGCGAACGTGGGCGACTACCTGTAGAAGCACCTGCGGACGCCTCTCAATAAGGAGACAAGAAGTAAGTTGAGAGCTGAGTGCCCCAGGCCATCACTACTGGACAAAATAGCAGAAACTCTTGAGGTAGATCCTTACATGCTGATTTAGGGCAAAGTATGCCAGAGACCGTTCATGGAGGGCTTGCCAAGACGAGCCCCTGGACGTCAATCTTGGGTGCAGGTGACTGCTACAGTCACCTGCCTAAGCCAGGATTGGCCACGAGTGCTGGCCACTGCCTCAGCTCAGCAAATAAAGAGTCACCAGTTTCAGGGCCCATAGTAGATGCCTGCTGTTGCTGAAAGCAACAAGGAGCTTAATTAATTCTGCTGCACTGCAGAAACTAATATTTAAAAGCAAGCCCACAGACTCCTGTCATTGTGTAACAATTAAAAACTGTGCGGGGATGGAGACAAAGTGTTAATGTGTTAGTCACACGTGATAAGTGATACTTGCATACATGCCAACCCTCCCGATTTAGGTGGGATACTACTGATTTTGTTAACAAAAAGTTGCGATTTTTTACTGTCTCCCTCCTAAAATAATACTAACCCCAATGCAATCGAACGGGACAGTTCAATTCTCTCGATTTCTCTGCGAGAATCTCCATCCAAGGTGCTGCAAAATGTTGGCATGCATGTACCATACACAGGGAGGCATCTAGGCAAAAATGTCAGAGGGGCTAACCCTTCAAATGTTGGGAGAGTCGCTAACTTCAGAGACTGTGGGGCGCATCTTACTTCTTTACACATTCAAATGAGACTCTTCTGGGGAAGCTTCAATGTTACAAGAAGTTAACTCTATCCTTCATTTCTGAAATGTCACACTTGACTGCTGTGAGAATGAGTTGTCTCCTGGCCCCACTACCCTTCTAATCAATACCCTGGCATGCAAGTGCTAACCCCACATCACGATTTCAATTGCCTAAAAATGTACACAAATGAATACAGGTTCTAACAGTGAAATGCTTTATGTTAGTAATTGCAGGGCCTTTACTAACAGTGAAGCTACAGGCACTGAACGTCTGTGTCCTGTTCTGTCTGGCCACGGCTCTGTAGGACAGCCAGGTCGAGTAAAAATAGCCCAAAATGTCATGGAGGAATGGGGGTTGAGCCCGATCTGCTCAAATGTGTTACACCACTAACCATACATGCCAACATTTTACAGCACCTGGGAGGGAGATTTATTTTAGGAGGGAGGCAGTAAAAAATAGCTATGTTTTTGTTTTTAAAATCGGGAGCCTCCCGAGTCCTGCCTAAATCAGGAGGGTTTGCATGTATGCACCTGGCAAGTTTGCACATATGGGGTTCCCCAAACGTCCCAATTATAGCAGTCCCATGCCATAACTCTCAACTCACCCACTCTTGGCTTGGAATCAGTTCTTTCACCCACCAAGCTCCTTACACGTCCATTCACTTTAATGGGCTCTCACCTTGTCAAACGGGAAATCATATTGTGCCTCCTTTTGATATATATTGGCCTAAGCCTAGTCGCTCTGCGAAGAAAACCACGTTGCAAAGTTCCGATTTTAGATCGACTTCGCCGCCATTTTAGAATCGTCTGCCATTTTGATTTCTGTTCGTATGTGAATTCTCTGTTCTAAAATGGTGGACTGTGTTTAACTTGCAACCGAGCCATCCCGAACTTTGAGCCCTTGTTAATGGTTAGACTGTCCGAGGTCCGACTGTTTAGGCTAGGTAATGCGACCTTGCACCAAGTTTGACTTGTCCCAGGATTGTCTGCACTAACAAGCCACATCCACAAATACACATCGAGGACAATGTAATGCAAATGTCGAGCGTGGACACTGGCAGAACTACATTGTGAAGGGATATGTACTAAGGCTCACTGCTAAATCCAGGAATACACTTTGCCATTGTAACTTGTTGGAAACACAAGCCTATGTAATCCATGTGCAATCTATTATTGTATAAGCTGTATGTTAACTCGGCATGAACTCTAGACCGTAGATTAGACCTGTAGAGGGGCTGGACAATATTGCAGGATATGTATAAATAATGCAAATGTTTAGATGTCCAGTACCTCTCCCTCCCCATTCTGACGGGCTGGTACTCATTGCGGGGTGTCGAGAGCCAGATAGCTATCTGTATCAGATCTGTGTTTCTTTGTAACTGCGCAGTATTAAAGATCTGTGAATCTTCATAGCCCATGTTTGGTGTATTTCCTTTTGTGGTACTCAGCCTCGATATTTCCTTGCTTTTACAGATGGCGCCCGAATAGGGACCTTCAAGATTGATGCCATCTCGTTGAAGTGTTGACGTGGCTATCGGACCAGGATCGGACGGTGAGAAAGGGGGCCCCTTCTTGGATGAGACGCGATACCTCAACAGTACTGCACGACCCGATCCCTGGACGGTGAGCCCGCGGTCCGAGACGGCATCTTGACGAGGGTCCATATATCGAGGCGGGCAGTTTTGCCAAAATCACCAACCACGAGGGTCCTTTGTTGTCCTTAGTAATCCGATCGGACCTCCTTTAGTTCTTTGATCAGGTGAGTCGTGACCTGATTCTTAAGTATCCTGATAATTTTGATTTGGTGCATTGTACTCGCGAGCACAATTATTGACCAGGTAACACCAGGAGTCTGATATGCCTGAGAAATTGTCTGCCTGTTTCAGGGCATTATTCCGCAGAGACAGACAATCTTTGGAATTTGGCCGTCCGGCGCCACAGGAGGGGTCGCCGGCGTGTACTATGTACTGTAAGCACGGCATTGGTAGTATAGTGTTTAATGATATTTGGCACAGACAAACTAGACATGTTTCTGAACTTCAGTGGCCAATCAATGGTAGCTTTTAGATTCCTCGTATAGAATATTTAGAGTCTATATTGTTGAAGAAAAAAGCGAGACCTACAGCATTTGATGTATTACAAAATTGGAAAAAAGAAGTTATGCAGCAACTTAAAAGTAGAGAGAAACATGCACGCCGACATATGTGCAAGGCAGAGAAAGCGTTATTGTATGATCAAACCAAACAATCAGAGTCAGTTAGAAATATGTATAGGGCTTTTCAACTTGGCATTCAGAAAATATATCCATCTAAAGATTTTCATGTGTCTGCCTATTCCCGTTAATCAGAAAGGTCCCTACGTTGAAATGATAGTGGAAAATAGGAAACATCTATTCTTGATAGATACAGGAGCGCAGAAGTGTTCCATTGACCATTCACGGGTTCCAAACATTCCACTGTCAGGGCAAACCAATGTTTCTGTAGGGTTTTCTGGTACACCAGCGGTTAGTCCGGTTTCTTCGCCGGTACCGATTACACTGGGTCCATTCACGGATCACTGTCCGTTTCTTTTGACAACAAACTGTGGAGAGAATTTGTTGGGGTTGAATCTGTTGAAGGAATTAAATGCAGTAATTCATTGTTCTTCGGATGGAGTGTGTTTGACGATTTCACTACAGCAACTTTCTGCCTCACAGTTCCTGACTAGTCCTTTGCCGCTGGAATTTAGTAATGTTCAGGAGTGTTTATGGGCGATTGATGACAATGATGTTGGTGTTTTACAAATTGAGCCTGTTAAAATCATTTTGAAACCTGGAGTAAAGTTGCCACGTATTCCTCAGTATAAGATTTCGGTTGATGGTGAGCAAGCTTTGAAGTGTATAGTTTCCGATTTTGTACACCGTGGGGTAATTGAAGAAAGTGCAGGTAGTCTGCGCAATAGTCCGATTTTGCCTGTGTATAAGAAAGGAGATAATGCAATTCCTTTTAGTTTTATCATTGATTTACGCGCTATCAATAAGATTGTTGCTCCACAATTTCCTATTGTGCCTGATGTAACAACGATATAAACTATGATCCCAGCTTCTGCTACTCATTTTAGTGTTGTGGATCTTAAGACTGCTTTCTTTAGCATTCCTATACACAAGGATAGGAGATACCTGTTCGCGTTCACCTTGGGGGGACGCTCGTTCATTCACCCGTGCGCCACAAGGATACACGGAAAGTCCAAGCATTTATAGTAGGGCTTTGAAAGAGCAGCTTGACACACTCGAGTTGCCTACCACATGTACATTGCTTCAATACGTAGATGATCTTCTTTTAGCTGCTGATTCAGAAAGTGTCTGTAAGGAGGGCACTGTGTTGTTGCTTCTTCACCTAGCAAAGCATGGACATAAAGCTTCACTGAAAAAGTTTCAATATTGTTGACAGGAGGTCGCCTATTTAGGCTATCTCCTGTCAAAGGAGGGAAGAAAGTTGACGCCCAAACGGATTAAAATAATTTCTAGCATGTCTTTCCCAAATACACAGAAGGAAGTCAGAGCCTTGATAGGAATGGCTTCTTACTGTAGGCAGTGGATCCCCAACTTCTCACTAGTGATTACACCAATGTTGGCTTTGACAAAGAAGGGCATTTCTTTGCCATTGCCATGGAACTTGGAACACCAGAAAGCATTTGATCTGCTCAAGACTGCACTGTGTTCCGCACCAGTTTTGGGCACACCAAATTATGAAAAGGCCTTCGAGTTGGATGTGCATGAACGTGATGGATGTGCTTTGGCTGTATTAACGCAGGAACATGGAGGGAAGAATAGGCTGTGCGGTTACTTTTCTTCCGCCCTTGATCCTGTCGCATGCGCTTTGCCAAGATGTTTGAGAGATGCTGCTGCTGCTGCGTCTGTAAAACAGAGCGAGGGTATGGTCCTAGGCCATGCTTTAACCTTGTTGGTACCTCACTCTGTAGATGTTCTATTAAATAGAACAGAAACACAACACCTCACCTCCGCACGATTAACAAGATATGAATTGATCTTGTTTGCACCTCATATAAAAATAAAGAGGTGTTGTGTATTGAATCCGGCTGAACTATTACCTTTCCCGCAAGATACTGCTTGCAGTGACGAAATATTTCATGACTGGCTTTATACTACAGAACAAGAGATTAAAGGCAGATTGACCTGAAAGATACACCTTCGAACGACCCACAAGGGGAGCTGTTTTGCGATGGCTCTTGCTTCAAACATCTGGATGGTACATCCACGGCTGCTTATGCCATCACCAGACTAAGCACAATTGTGGAAACCAAAAGAATTTCTCATAACTCCGCGCAGGCCACAGAGATTATTGCATTGACTCGAACTTGTGAACTTTCTGAAGGGCTTAGAGTAAACATATATACTGACAGTCAGTATGCTTTTGGGGTAGTTCACAACTTCGGTAGACTTTGGGCAGAACGAGGTTTCTTGACCTCACATGGAACAAAGATTCAATATGGCTCCTTGATAGTGCGGGTACTTTCAGCACTTGCACTTCCCACTCAGTTAGCAATCATGAAATGCGCAGTGCATCAGAAAATCATAAATGATGTAGGAAAAGGGAACGATTTTGCTGACCAGATAGCCAAACAAACTGCTAGTGATCTTTATATAGATATGTACACTACAAGGGAAGCCACAAATGTTTGTACCATAGAAGAAGGTATTGAATCTGTAAAGAATATCCAAGCCGATGCCACTTTAGAAGAAACTAAGCAATGGGCTGAGGGTTTGGCGAGGTTGGATGATGATGGGTGTTGGGTGGATAAGTTAGAGGGAAAATGGATGCTGCCAGATGGGTACATTACTATGATGGTCACAATGACTCATGGGCCCACCCACATCAGGCCAGGAAGGTTTGCAAAGTGTTAGAAAATGTCTGGGTGAACGATAACATCTCGAAGACAGCTGAGCGTTTTGTCCAGAGTTGCATGATCTGTCTACAGCACAATATGGGGAAGGGCACATCGACATCGAGGGGTAGATTTGGTCCACCTTCTGTCCCCTTTGAAGTGATCCACTTTGACTTTATTGAAATGGAGCGTTGTAATAATTTTAAATTCATTTTGGTTGTTATTTGCGCCTTTAGTAAATGGGTTGAAGCCTTCCCTGTAAAAGATGCCACAGCAATGACAACGGTGAAAACCATGCTTAAGGAATATTTTCCTAGGTTTGGTTTGCCAAGGGTCATCTGGTCGGACAATGGTCCACATTTTATCGCTCATGTAATTCTGCAGATATGCGCGGGATTACAGATCGATAAACGGTTCCATTCGGCTAGACATGCTCAGAGTGCTGGATTGGTAGAGAGACATAATGGAATTTTGAAGAACAAGCTCGCTAAGACGGTACTGATAGTGTTACTGTCAATGCGCACCACCCCACAGACTAAGACTGGGCTCTCCCCATATGAAGTGGTCATGGGTAGGCCAGCTAACATTTGGAACGTCCCAAAACCCCGGGCCCTGAGGGATATTGAGCATTTACGTCTTTCTGATTACTGTGACCGGTTAACTAAAAATCTGTATTTGATTTACCAACAGGTGCGAGAAGCCCTTCCAGTAAAATACAAGGGGCCAGGTCATAGTATCCGACCTGGGGAGTGGCTGCTCGTCAAAGCATTCGAACGAGCATCCTGTCTCGCACCGCGGTGGAGAGGACCGCACCAGGTTCTCCTAGCCACACAGACGTCAATTAGGGCCGAAGGCAAGAGGCACTGGATACATGCCTCGCATGTCAAGAGGATACCCTTCCCTTTGCCACACGATGAAGAAGATACAGAGGAACCTACCTGCTCTGCTCCCAATGATCATTCAGCATTGAGCAGTACTGAGAGTGCTTCAGAGACACTCCCTGAGCCCGCGGGGCCTGGGGAAACAGCTGCTTTATCTCCACACTCTCCCACAGATCCTTTTGCATCTCCGTCTGGTTCTGCTGCAAATTCATCACTTCCATCAGGAAGCAACGACACGTTGTTCGCAGATCACACTGTACCAGGAGTCACAAGGTACAATCTGCGTCCACAGAGCTAGACTTACTGCACGGTTCGGCTGTGCCAACAGGAAAATCATCATAGGGCTTGTCCTTTGCCCTATCTTTTGCATACAAAGGAAAGTTGTTGGCTGGGGATAGGGAAAGACCGTGATCTGGAGATCACCAGCACATGAACTACGGCGCTTTTCGTTTCAAAGGAACAATGCCTGCTATCGCCTCTACCCGTACGGAACAAATAAGTGACTCTTTGGCCAGTAAAGACAATGGACAATCGAATATATGGTCTTTTAAAACATATTGCTTTCTTGTAATCATGTTAACCGGTTTCACAATAGCAATTGCTTTAGGATTTTGGTACATGGAAGAAATACGTCCGCTTGAAACGTTTTTTCCTACTGAAAATGTACCTACTGTATCTACACCTTTCGTGCGTCTGCACACTCTATCTCATAGAGACTCTCAACACAGACAGAGTTATCACAATAACACATTACTGCTTATAATGAATGCAACACATGCCGTTTTGAACAGGTCTAATTGTTGGGTCAGCTCTCATTTACCGCAACATGGAGACAAAGGGTTGGGCTGGTATATTCATCCTTTGCCTCCAACTACTGCATGTTATGCTTCTCTAAGGGCACTATTCTTTGGCTGATGGAATGATAGCATCTCTGGGAACTTTGATGGAACGAATTTGAACAAGTTTGAAAGACGAGTTCTAACGTCCCTGGGATGTTCACTTTTCGCAAATAGAAGCAAGCTTAATGTTGCTTCCATTAGGCCTTCTGATAGATTGTCTCGACCTTTTCAATCTCTGATCCCTTTCGAGATGGCTCCTATAGGCAATAGGGATGCCACACCACCTTCCTATACTGTAAACCACAGCTCAGACTCTGGGCTTTCTTTCTGCATACAGAGGAATGGTACTCAGTCAATGGGTGATTTCAAGGGTTGCACCAATGTTGCAAACTTGACCAGTGAGGACGGACCTTTATATGTAGGCGAACCTGTCTATTTCGTTTGTGGTAATGAAGCCTTCCCATGGCTACCTACGTATTGGCAGGGAACCTGTTATTTAGGGATCCTGTTGCCAGGGGTATTTATAGCTAGCACCACAGAAATCTCTAGGGCTCATCCAAGGCGGGATGAGATTGGCGATACTTCGTCGCAAGTTCTGGGAGACGTAGCGAAATCCTTTGTACCTTTCTGGGGGCAAATACTAAATTCCGAAGATATTAGGAGACTAGCGAGAGTACTGGAGAGAACCATCAACCGGACCACTGACATACTCTATAACATGACTATAACAGAAAGAAATAAGGTTAGTGACACTACAGAATCGATTGGCTTTAGACGTCATCCTCGCTCAGTGTGGTGGAGTATGCAAATTAGTGGGTTCGGCTTGTTGCGTTTTCGTACCAGATTCCTCCCCAACCATCTTTGATGCTATACAAAATCTGCACGTCCTTAGTTCAGAAGTGCACGTTCCGGAGGGAAATTGGGATTTTAGCGCTTGGTTCTGGGACTTCTTACGATCTTGGGGATGGAAGCTACTTTCAGTCTTACTAATTATTCTGAGTGTTCTGTTGTTCTGCTGTTGCTGTATGCAATGTCTTCCTGCCATATGTTCAATGCTAGGGGTATGTTGTGCACAGACTATGGGAACATTAGGACAAAAGGTACGTGCACCAGAAAGAATGACCAACGAATTTGTGTTGAAAGAAATTTCTGTTACAGACCTTATGGTGATTGATATCTCTGATAATTGTGATTCAGGTTGTATGGACATTGAGACGTGGAGTTACTCGTTAAGTGATTAGTTGTAGTTTAGCGCTTGGCTTAGGCCAAAAGGATGGTTTGTCAAACGGGAAATTATATCGGGCCTCCTTTTGATATATATTGGCCTAAGCCTAGTCGCTCTGCGAAGAAAACCGCGTTGCAAAGTTCCGATTTTAGATCGACTTCGCTGCCATTTTACAATCGTCCGCCATTTTGATTTCTGTTCGTATGTGAATTCTCTGTTCTAAAATGGTGAACTGTGTTTAACTTGCAACCGAGCCTTCCCGAACTTTGAGCCCTTGTTAATGGTTAGACTGTCCGAGGGCCGACTGTTTAGGCTAGGTAATGCGACCTTGCACCAAGTTTGACTTGTTGTCCCAGGATTGCCTGCACTAACAAGCCTCATCCACGAATAAACATCGAGGACAATGTAATGCAAATGTCGAGCGTGGACACTGGCAGAACTACATTGTGAAAGGACATGTACTAAGGCTCACTGCTAAATTCAGGAATACACTTTGCCATTGTAACTTGTTGGATGTCAGGCTTTATCTTCAATCAGGATGTTGTCCGCGGAAGCTGCTGAACCCCCGCAGTCCCCTTTGGATGCTAACCTCTCAACTGGTAACAAACAGTTCAGTTGAGAGCATCCCCAAGGGAAAGGAGGAAAATGGGACAAAATAATAAACTTCAGGTTTTGCTCAGCTTCTTTATCTCTTAACCTGTAGATAAAATAACAACAAATACACTTTAGTCACTAACCTTTCTTTTCCTAGGCTCTGACTTCTCTTTATCGAATTGAGTAAATAAACACGCCACCATACCTGAATATCCTCTATGAATAACCTAGAGGAAGTGTTTGTTTTCTACTGAAGAAAAAATAGAGTCTCTGATGCTCTTACTAACTTCTTCAATTCAGTATTGGAAAACTGCTATCTTTAGCTCACTCTCTCAGTTCCATGAATTAATCTTCTAGCAGTTCAAATTCCAAAACACACACACGCCCATCTGGAAATGCTGGATCCGTCTTTTGTGTGAATCTCTAGCTTTAACACAAATTTCAAATATGACACTCTTGCTTATTCCATTTAGAATTGTTTGTGCATGTGGAAAGAAAGGAGTGTTCACTAATTGGATCTTTTGCTTGTGTAAAAATATCACTCTTCAAAGAAGCGTTCACTTGACTAGAGTTATGCGTATGCGTGAAGATATTCCTTTTCCTTCTAAAATGGTGTGCGCATAGGAATAGAAAATAGAGTTAAAAAATGGCATAAGCGCATGCGTAGTAGATCAGTATTTCTCCCTCCTTAATTTTATTTGTTCAAGTAGGAAAGAGGAAATTACTTAGCTCCGGCAGCTTGAAGAGGCAGCTTAATGAGGTACGCGCGCCAGGTTAGAATGTTAGTAAATAAAACATAACATTTCAGGATCGCGTATCTATAACACTGTCACTTGCGCAGACAGTGTAAGATTTCTAACGCTAGCCCGACGTTAAAAGAAAGCACTGTTACCGTTAGAAGGAACAATGCTCAATAATTTTTATACGGCCGTAAAAACACACAACTTTGAAACGATGTACAGGCCTCCACACACCAAGTTGCCACGCGCTAAATATGTTGCGCAGTTCATTAAATGAGAGTACTGTTCAAGAAATCCAAAAATAAAGTCTTAAAAGAACAAAACAAACTACTCTTTAAACAAAGAATAAGAAAACAGGAACTAGTTAATAAATTGTATAGAAATTTAACTCCTTCTTGAATTTCACAAAGTTCAACATTTCTGACTTTCTTCTTAAATTCTCCAACACTTTCCTGTTCCAAATAACAAATACTAGACACAAGGGCCTAGCTAAAGTTTCTAAATCTTAAGAGCTTCAAACATAAGACCTTCCTGCTGGGCTGCTGACAATGAAAGGCGGTTCAGAATGTTCCAACAATGCCTTTCTTTTACTTCTGACCAATCACTGATCCTTTTGGAAGTCTCCATTTTGGCTTGGGAAGCTCTCCACACTCTGCACTAAAAGTTAAGGCCCAAACCATAATTTATGTTGATCATACGCTCATTCCACCACATTCAACCAAACCCCATGAAACCTGACAGTACCCCCCCTTAACGCCCTGTCCCAGGGCCAACTTTAGAAGGATACTTTCTATGAAATTTTGCTACTAATTGTGGTGCATGCACATTCAAATCATCCTCCCATGTACGTTCCTCAGGTCCAAACCCTTCCCAGTCTATCAAATATTGTAGTTTCCCTCTTAACCTCCTGGAATCTACAATTCTCTTAACCACAAACTCCTCAGATGAATTTTCTAACTGAACTGGTGAAGGTGGTGGTACAACTCTAGTCCCATGAATCACAGGTTTTAATAGACTAATGTGGAAGGTTGGATGTATTTTCAAGGAAGTGGGTAGTTTTAACCGTACTGCCACTGGATTAATCACCTTTTCTACTAAATTTGTTTTTACCCTTAATTCTCAAATGTCTAGTCGAAAGCCAAACCAGGTCACCAACCTTATATTTAGGACCAAATCTCCTTTTTTGATCTGCAAACCTTTTGTACTTCTGCTTACTATCAAAAAGTACCTTTTTAGCTCTTTCCAAATTCTTTCTCATAGTTTGTAATCGAACCTCAACTCCAGGATTCTCTGACTCTTCAGTAATTTCAAAACTTAAAAACCGTGGGTGAAAACCTCTTCCAAGATAAAACGGAGATATGTTAGTTGAATCTTTAGCACAATTATTATGAGCAAATTCAGCAAGCCAAATCAAATACACCCATTCTTCCCCTGCCTGTAGATAGCACCTCAAATACTTCTCCAGTTCTTGGTTTACCCTTTCTACTTGTCCATTGGTCTCGGGATGATAACCTGATGATAAACTTACTTCCACTCCCAAACTCTTACAAAAAACCCTCCAGAATCTTGAAATAAATTGAGGACCTCTATCTGAGATAATTTGATTAGGAAGACCATGCAGTTTAACGATTTCCCGCAAAAAGATTTTGGCCAAACTGTCTGCAGTAACCTCTCCCTCCATTGGAACAAAATGAGCCTCTTTTGACAAGAGATCCACAACAACTAAAATAGATGTACAACCTTTGTCACAAGGAAGATCTGTAATGAAGTCCAAGGAAATTGTATGCCAAGGACGAGGTGGAATGGGCAACGGCTCCAACAACCCAACTGGTTTTCGGTTTGATTCTTCATTTGAGCACAAACAGCACAGGTCTTTACAAAATGTAAGATGTCCTGACGCATCTTCTCCCACCAGAAACTCCTCCTAACCAACTCTAGTGTCTTTCTGAAACCTGGATGTCCGGACAGCATAGATTCATGACAGTCTCTTATTACTCTCTCTCTCAACTCCAAAATAGGTAAGTAAAGTTTATTTTCAAAATACGGCAATCCTTTCTCAATTTTTCGAACCGGATCCTTTCTGGCCCATTCCTCCATCTGTGCTATTGACATGGACTTTCGAACTTCTTCCTCAACATCCTCAATTTTCTGTATTCCGGCTGAAATAAAACGACATGGATCGATAATTGATATCATCTCCTTCTCTGATTCCATCTCACTTCCAGGAAATTGACGTGATAAAGCGTCAGCCTTTCCATTAAGCCTACCTGGCTTAAATGTCACTACAAAATCGTAATCAGCAAAGAACAATGACCATCTTAACTGCCTTGGTGTGAGAGTCTTGGCTGATTTCAAAAAAAGCAAATTTCTATGGTCTGTTAACACAGTCACTGTATTTCTTGCTCCTTTTAGAAAATGCCTCCACTCTTCAAAAGCAAACTTAATTGCCAATAATTCACGATTTGAGATTGTATAATTTTGTTCAGCCATAGAATTTTTTTTAGAATAGTAAGCAACTGGATGAAGTTGTCCCGTATCTCGATGTCTCTGAGAGAGAACAGCGCCCATGGCAAGATTCGATGCATCAGCTTCTACATAAAAATGCTGAGATGGATCTGGATGAACTAAAATAGGGGCTGAACTGAACCTTTTCTTTAATTCTTGAAATTCCTCCTCTGCCTCTGTAGACCACACAAATTTGGCACCTTTCTTTAAAAGTTTTGTTATGGGAGTAACCAACCGAGAAAATCCTTCAATAAATCTTCTGTAGAAATTTGCAAAACCTAAAAAGATTTGAATTTCCTTTACTTTCGTTGGTGTTGGCCAATCCGTGATGGCTTGAACTTTGTTCGGATTCATCTCCAACCCCTTGGGTGAAACAATGTATCCCAAAAATTCCACAGAATTATTATGAAACTGAGATTTCTCTAATTTAGCAAACAAATGATTCTCTTTGAGTCTTTGTAGAACCTTACTGTCATGATGCCTACCTCCAAGGAGCCACGTCCGACCCAGCAACCCCAGAGGCAGGCATCATTTCCCCCAGGGAAGTGCCAGCGGGCCCAAGCTGGGGCCCTTTGGACACAGTCCTGGCGCCTTAGGCGCCAGGCTCATGTTGGACCCCTGTCCTGGCGCCTTAGGCGCCAGGCTCATAAAGCTAGGCATGTGTTCAAGTGTTTTAAGGTGCACTTACCTGATGCAGACCATGCTGCTACATCCAGGCCCTCTTGAGGCCTGAATGGAACTATTGTACCTGTGGACCTACTTTCCCCTGGGTGTGGCCGGGGAAGGATACATACCTGATCGGTGGAAGGATACATACCTGGAACTTCTTCCAAAGCTATTTAAACCACGACCGATCAGCAACTCACGCTTCGCGTTGTTCTGCTCCTCGCAGCTGGACGCTCACCGTGTCAGCTCCTGCATCTGGACTTCAGCCACGCCTGTCAGCATCCTGGGTCACCTGCTAAGAGAGAATTGGAGAGAAAGAAGACCTTACCTGCTAAAGCTGCATCACGGAGACTTCACACCGATGATCCTGAAAGGGAAGACATCATTTTAAAAGCATTTCGCTTCGATCGCTGCAGCGCTGCATTTCACTCACCTTTCCTGGGCACCTCCATCTTCAGCAGCGATCATCCGGATCCGCAGCCACTTCCCAGAGCCTAGAGAGAAAAAGACAAGAACACAAGGTGAGAGAAGGAAGGGAATAGGAAAAGCTCAGTTTCCTTCTAAGACTTACCTGTTGGGTCATTCCCATTTCATTTCGGGTCCTGCCGCTTCCTGGCATTCCGAACCCCGGCCCCTATGGGGAAAAAAGACAAAGACATTGAATGAGCGAATGCAAAGACATTACCCGAACGCTCATCCAGAACTTACCTGTCATTTACTGGAACTGCACGTTTCACTTCGGGTCGGCGCCATATCTCCGGCATTCCGAACCCCGGCCCCTAAGGGGAAAAAGACATAAGCATTAGCGCTTGCTGCAATAAGACAATGAACATTATTATTAAGCTTGAACTTTTGAACTTGCTACAGAACTCTTACAGCGCCTTACCTGAATAGTCAAGCTTATTTGAACTCCCATCAAACCTCAATCCAGTGAAGTAACTGGGTTTCAACCCGCCCCTGCATCAGAAGCAGGATGGAGAACTCATCCTTCCAGACCCTAAGGTGAGACTTCACGGGGAATCGAGGAAGGGTATCGTGGAGGGTTGGAAGGGTGTGGGAGGCTTGAGCATTATTCCGTCAGTAGCTAATACTCCCTTTTCACGCACAGGGGAATATTCCTGCGAGCCAGTGAGTCCATCTTCAGAGTCCTGCGCTTCACCATAGAAGAAGCATCAGCACTCGAAGCCAGACCTGCGCCTCCGTGGGAATCAGGTGAGCGTGACAGAACGCAAAGCCTACCCACAATTTCCCACCCGGGCGCTATGGAGACTTCCGAGACAGATCAGCTGGCCCAGCTTTTGGGGGAATTACGGGCAGAAGTGCACTCAGCCCGCCAGGAGACTAACGCTCTCAAAAGAGAACTGATCCTATCCAAGGAAAGAACAGATGACCTGGCCAAAAGGTTATTGCAGGCCCAGGCAGGGCACACTCCTTTACCTAATTCCGGAGATACTTCCACATCAATGGGTTTGAATAACTCGGTACAAATCAATCTACCTGGACACATGCCTTTGGCCCCGCCTGAACGTTTTGCGGGGGATCCCAAGAAATATGACGGCTTTATGAACCAATGTCGTTTACACTTTCTATGCAGACCCGGGGCCTTCCCTAACGACCAGACCAAGGTAGCCTTTATACTATCTTACCTCAGTGGCAGTGCTGCCGATTGGTCTATTCCATTGGTAAATCAGGATGATCCCATTCTCCAGAATTTTCAGGGTTTCCAGGCCAGCATGGAAAGATTGTTTGCTCGACACTCTCAAGGACAGGCCCTTGATAACGAACTGCTATCCTTACGACAAGGTAATCAGGATCTTCTGTCCTACGTTGCCACCTTTAATAGACTGGTTGTGGAAACTGGATGGCCAGAAAACAAAAGGATCACATTGTTTCATCGAGGCCTGCGCGGAGAGCTTAAGGATGTTCTAGCTCAGATAGTAGATCCACCCCAGGTCTGCGCAGACTACATAGACTTGGTGGTTCAACTTGATCACAGACTTCAAAATAGAAAAGCAGATCGGTTCAAGTACGAAACCCGAGTACCGATCAAAACCCAAGCTAACTCCAAGAGTACCGACGTATCCGAACCTATGCAAATCGGCGGTGTTAAAGGACCATTAACACAGAAGGAACGAGAGAGAAGGCGGAAAATGCAACTTTGCCTGTATTGCGGGACTTCCGGTCACTTTCTTCGAAATTGTCCGGTTAAACCACCTAAGAAGGTGGTTGGAGCCACTGATAACGATTTATTGACACCTGATTCGGGAAACGACCTAGCCCGACAAGCGTAGGGGTCCGCTTGCCGAGCTTGAAAACAAAATCTTTGACCTCGCATTTTGTCATGCCAATGGTGCTCGTGGACCCAAAACAGCCTCAGCTGTTGCATGCTATAAAAGCATACATCGACAGTGGAGCTATTGGAAATTACATAGACCGTGAATTGGCTTCCAGGATTAAGCTCCCTCTCCACCCGAAAGTAACCCAAGATGTCATTACTACAGTAGATGGAACCGAAATAGCCTCAGGGCCTGTAACGCATTCCACTGTTGAAATGACACTGGTGGGTCAGGATGGACATCGGGAAGCAATCGTGTTTGATGTGATCAAGGCCCCACAATTTCAAGTAATTCTTGGAATTCCTTGGTTAGAAACACATAATCCCAGAATTGACTGGCGAGCAAAGAAGATAAGTTTTCCTGATTGTGAGCCAACTTGTTACCCAAGAAATCCAGTTATGGGTCTAGCCTCAGCAACTTCCACCCCTGTACAGCTACCGTCAGAATACCAAGAATTCCAAGACGTTTTTCAGAAGGAACAGGCTAACACGTTACCTCCCCATCGGTCTTATGATTGCCAAATCGATCTGGTACCCAATGCTCAACTACCTTGTAGTAGGATTTATGCTCTTACGGAACCTGAGAACCTACATTTGCGTCAGTATTTAGATCAGTACCTAGCCAATGGTTTTATTCGCCCGTCCAAGTCTCCTGTCTCCTCAGCTCTGTTCTTCGTGCCGAAAAAAGAGGGCGACCTTAGAACATGTATAGACTATCGCGCCCTAAATCAAATAACGATTAAGAATCGTTATCCTCTGCCCCTGATCCCTGAGCTTATCGACCAGGTGAAAGACGCTTGTGTGTACACCAAGTTAGATCTCCGAGGAGCTTATCACCTGGTGCGTATAAAAGAAGGCGAGGAATGGAAGACTGCATTCCGCACCAAATTTGGGCTCTTCGAATATCAGGTGATGCCCTTCGGTTTGTGCAATGCACCTGCCGCCTTTCAGTACTTTATGAATGATGTTCTTCGGGAACTTATCGACGTCTGTGTCATTGTTTATATTGACGACATCCTGGTGTACTCCTCTTCAGAATCCGATCACAGAAAACATGTTAGGGCAGTTCTTGAGAAATTGCGCCAGCACAGACTATTTGCAAAGCTCGAAAAATGCGTTTTTCATACCACAGAAGTGGAGTTTCTCGGATTCATCCTGACACCTCAAGGAGTCCGAATGGACTCGCGAAAGGTGGACGCCATCCTCAAATGGCCATCTCCTAGCTCGGTGAAGGGAGTTCAGAGCATGCTCGGCTTCGCCAATTTATATCGAAGATTCATCCCGGAATTTTCCCGAACAGTCCAACCCATCACAGCTCTCCTAAAGAAAAACAAACGCTTTGAATGGACTCTTGAGGCCGAACAAGCCTTTCAGGACCTGAAAACCAAATTCACCTCTGCACCTATATTGAAGCACCCGCACCCAGATCTCCCTTACATTGTGGAAACCGACCCATCCAGTTCGGCCATGGGAGCTGTCCTGTCGCAAAGAGACCCAGAAACTAACCAACTACACCCTGTGGCCTTTTGGTCCAGGAAATTTTCTCCTCCTGAAATCAACTACGCAATTACCGACAAAGAGTTACTGGCTATTAAATCTGCTTTCAAGGCTTGGCGTCACTACCTTCTCGGGGCAAGACACACCATCACCGTAATTACGGACCACAGAAATTTACAGTATTTAAAGACGGCCAAGGCTCAATCTTCACGACAACTCCGATGGGCTCTATTCTTTGCGGAATTTGATTTTGTAATTACCTATCGCCCTGGCTGCAAGAATGGTAAAGCGGACGCCTTATCCCGGATTGGCATGGAAGAACCCAATTCGAGTTTAGAACCTGTGCCAATCATACCAGAACAAAGATTCTTAGGCCTAACTTCATTGCAAACTATTGAGGACATCCAAACGCAAGTAAAACAACTTCTAGACTCTTCAGCCTTACTGGAATGGAGTCAAACGGGTCCTCATTACACCGTTAAGGATGACTTACCCTACTTCCAGGAGCGGTTGTTTCTGCCTAGTAAAGAATTGCAAGAACTTGTTATTGCCCATCATCAGGAATCATTAATGGAAGGACACCCCGGTATCGCTAAAACGGAGAATAAAATCAAACGCCACTTCTGGTGGCCTTCTTGGAGAAAAGACATAAAGTCTTTTGTATTGTCTTGCGGAATTTGCGCCCAAAACAAGGGTCAAAAGATAAGGCCAGCCGGCCTACTTCAACCCTTGGATATTCCACCGGCACCATGGCACACCTTGTCAATGGACTTTATAACTGACCTGCCTCCTTTTGCTGGTTACAACACTATCCTTGTAATTGTGGATCTATTCTCCAAAATGGCCCACTTTATCCCTTTAAAAGGTTTGCCTTCAGCTTCCACCTTGGCCAAGGAATTTCTGGAGAATATAGTTCGCATACATGGTTTCCCTTCCATATTAGTCTCGGATCGTGGAAGTCAATTTATCTCCCATTTTTGGAAGAAGTGTTGCCAACTAGCACAAATAGATGTGCGGCTATCCACCAGCCACCACCCCCAGACCGACGGACAAACCGAGAGAACCAATCAGACTCTCGAGCAATATCTTTGGTGCATGTTACACCAATCCGAGTTAAATTGGAAAGACATCCTTTGGATCGCAGAATATGCATACAACAATTCAGTGCATTCTGGAACCGGACAAACTCCTTTTTATACTTTGTATGGTCACCATCCTCGGACCTCTGATCTAGATCCACCTCTGACCCTGGAAATGCCCGCAGTAAATCATCTGCATTCCACAATAACCCAAGCCTTCAAAGAAGCTGCAACTCATTTACAGCAAGCCAAGAAAAAGTATAAAGAAAACGCTGATTTGCAGCGAAGTAAAACTCCTCCTTACCAAGTAGGAGATCAGGTATGGCTAGCAACGAAACATTTACCCCTCAAGGGCCCGCGAACCTTCAATCCCAGATTCATAGGACCTTATCCCATCAAGGCTATAATCAATCCCGTGGCCTTTAAACTGGATTTACCGTCTAACATGCGTATTCATCCAGTTTTTCATGCATCACTTTTGAAGCCAGTACAACCAGGGACCCGACTGTCCAAGCCTCCAGACCCAGTTCAAATTGAAGGGGAATTAGAATTCGAAGTTAAAGACATTTTAGACTCCAAGGTGTTAAAGTCCAAACTCTTCTATCTTGTTGACTGGAAGGGATATGGACCTCAGGAGAGATCGTGGGAGCCTAGTAACCATGTTCACGCACCTCGATTAATACAAAGGTTCCACCTGAGATTTCCGAACAAGCCAAAACCCCCGGAGGGAACAACCTTGGGAGGGGCCTTGAGGGAGGGTACTGTCATGATGCCTACCTCCAAGGAGCCAGGTCCGACCCAGCAACCCCAGAGGCAGGCATCATTTCCCCCAGGGAAGTGCCAGCGGGCCCAAGCTGGGGCCCTTTGGACACAGTCCTGGCGCCTTAGGCGCCAGGCTCATGTTGGACCCCTGTCCTGGCGCCTTAGGCGCCAGGCTCATAAAGCTAGGCATGTGTTCAAGTGTTTTAAGGTGCACTTACCTGATGCAGACCATGCTGCTACATCCAGGCCCTCTTGAGGCCTGAATGGAACTATTTTACCTGTGGACCTACTTTCCCCTGGGTGTGGTCGGGGAAGGATACATACCTGATCGGTGGAAGGATACATACCTGGAACTTCTTCCAAAGCTATTTAAACCACGACCGATCAGCAACTCACGCTTCGCGTTGTTCTGCTCCTCGCAGCTGGAAGCTCACCGTGTCAGCTCCTGCATCTGGACTTCAGCCACGCCTGTCAGCATCCTGGGTCACCTGCTAAGAGAGAATTGGAGAGAAAGAAGACCTTACCTGCTAAAGCTGCATCACGGAGACTTCACATCGACGATCCTGAAAGGGAAGACATCATTTTAAAAGCATTTCGCTTCGATCGCTGCAGCGCTGCATTTCACTCACCTTTCCTGGGCTCCTCCATCTTCAGCATCGATCATCCGGATCCGCAGCCACTTCCCAGAGCCTAGAGAGAAAAAGACAAGAACACAAGGTGAGAGAAGGAAGGGAATAGGAAAAGCTCAGTTTCCTTCTAAGACTTACCTGTTGGGTCATTCCCATTTCATTTCGGGTCCTGCCGCTTCCTGGCATTCCGGACCCCGGCCCCTATGGGGAAAAATGACAAAGACATTGAATGAGCGAATGCAAAGACATTACCCGAACGCTCATCCAGAACTTACCTGTCATTTACTGGAACTGCACGTTTCACTTCGGGTCGGCGCCATATCTCCGGCATTCCGAACCCCGGCCCCTAAGGGGAAAAAGACATAAGCGTTAGTGCTTGCTGCAATAAGACAATGAACATTATTATTAAGCTTGAACTTTTGAACTTGCTACAGAACTCTTACAGTGCCTTACCTGAATAGTCAAGCTTATTTGAACTCCCATCAAACCTCAATCTAGTGAAGTAACTGGGTTTTAACGCGCCCCTGCATCAGAAGCAGGATGGAGAACTCATCCTTCCAGACCCTAAGGTGAGACTTCACGGGGAATCAAGGAAGAAGCATCAGCACTCGAAGCCAGACCTGCGCCTCCGTGGGAATCAGGTGAGCGTGACACTTACTAACATGAATTTTGTGAGACTCTAAATCCTGAGAATAAATCAAAATATCATCGATATATACTACCACAAATATATCTAAAAAATCTCTTAAAATTTCATCCATAAAAAATTGGAAAGCAGCTGGTGCATTGCATAAACCGAAAGGCATTACCAGGTACTCATAAAGACCAAATCGGGTTTTGAATGTCGTTTTCCACTCATCACCTTCCTGGACTCGCACCAGATGATAGGCACCACGTAAATCAAGTTTGGAAAAAATCGTGGCTCCCTGGACCTGATTCAAGATTTCCGAAATTAGAGGGAGAGGATACCGGTTTTTGATTGTAATCCTATTCACAGCTCGATAATCGATGCATGTTCTAAGAGACCCATCAGGCTTTGGTACAAAAAATAATGGAGATGCGGCTGGAGATTGAGAATGGCGAATAAAACCCTTAGCCAAATTTTCTGCTAGGTACTCTTTAAGATAATCATTCTCCTTTTCCGTTAATGCATACACTCGACTACTTGGTAAAACTGCCCCGGACTCCAAATCAATTTTACAGTCAAAACTCCTATGTGGAGGTAATTCTCCTGCTTCCTTTTCATCAAACACCTCCGTGTAACCTTGATAACACTCCGGAAGATGTCCTAGCACCGCTCCTATATTATGGCCTGTAATTCCTGCGTCTGTCAGAAAAGAAGAAACCAAACCTTGTGTTTCTTCCCTCCCAGGATTACCTTTCAAAAAACAGTTTTCCAAGCAGAAACTAGACTGTAACTCTACCACTCGCCTACTCCAATCAATTTTAGGATTATGTAGGGTAAGCCATGGCATGCCTAAAATTATTTTCAAAAGTGGTGTATCAATCAAATCAAATGAGATTTCTTCTCTATGACCTCCAAATAAATCCATAACCAGGACACCAGTTTCATGAGTTATAGGACCTGAAGAAAGAAAAGTTCCATCTACAGCCCGAACCTGTTCCACCACTTCCTTCCTCACAAGTGGTATTCCTAAAGCCTTAGCTACTCCCCAATCCATAAAGTTCCCGGTGGCCCCTGAATCAATCACTACCGGTCCATACCCTTTCTTTTCCTCCTTCAGATACAAGGATACATTTACAGTTATGTGTGGAACCGCTGACTGAACAGTATTTGCAATCTGCTGTCCTTTTCCACCAGCTGATGAAAATCTTTTGGGTGTAAAGGGACAATTTCCTAAAAAGTGACCTCCCCTACCACAATATAAACACAAATTATTCTCACGCCTCCTAGCCTTTTCCTCTTTAGATAAAGGACCTTTTATTCTAATCTGTTGATCATTTACCCTTGGTTTCACTTCTTTACTACCACCTCAAACTTTGAACGATCTCCTCTAAGGACTGACCTTACCTCCCCCTGAGTAAAGCGATGCCTTTCTGCTCTCCTTTCACTTATACGATAATCCAACTGAACCACTAAATCAATCAATTCCTCACAAGAGGAAAGGCGCTGAACTACACTGGACAAGGCATCTTTCAACTCCTCCTTGAGACCTCGATAAAAAAGAGAAGACCTCTTTTCTTCTGGCCACTTAGATTCTAAAACCAAAGACCTGAACTGTGTGATATACGTGACCAAGTCTCTGTTTCCTTGACGCAAATCTAACAATTCTCCATCTACTTCTAAGGAGTTTTGTCTTTTATCAAACATTTTCTTAAATTCTTCCATAAAATGAGTAAAATGTTTTTAAAACAAACTCTTCTGTCTGACCAGTAACCCTGCCCAAGTAGAAGCCTCTCCAGATAAATAAGACATCATAAAAGTAACCCTGGAAGCATCAGAAGGAAATCATTCTGGCCGACTAAGAAAGTGCAACTCACATTGGGTTAAAAATGTCTGAAATTTACTGGAATCACCATAGTAACGCTCTGGAGCTGCCAAAGGTACTGGCATAACTAATGCCCTAAAACCTCCTTCTGCCCCGTCACCTCTACCTACACCTCTCTCCTCACCAGCCCTTACCAATTCCGGGGGGAATTCTTCTCTCCCAATTCCCTGAGTCTGTGCCATCTTTTCACATAACTCGTCTACCCGTTTTCCTAAATTCTTATTCTCTTGATAAGCCACCTTTAATTCCTCCTGTAATTCCCTCACTAAAACACTTAACGCCTCCATTGAGGACTCGGGGTTCATGACAGCTTGGGCGGACTATTTTTTCTGGCCTTTAACACTGTCAGGCTTTATCTTCAATCAGGATGTTGTCCGTGGAAGCTGCTGAACCCCCGCAGTCCCCTTTGGATGCTAACCTCTTAACTGGTAACAAACAGTTTAGTTGAGAGCATCCCCAAGGGAAAGGGGGAAATGGGACAAAATAATAAACTTCAGGTTTTGCTCAGCTTCTTTATCTCTTAACCTGTAGATAAAATAACAACAAATACACTTTAGTCACTAACCTTTCTTTTCCTAGGCTCTGACTTCTCTTTATCGAATTGAGTAAATAAACACGCCACCATACCTGAATATCCTGTATGAATAACCTAGAGGAAGTGTTTGTTTTCTACTGAAGAAAAAATAGTCTCTCTGATGCTCTTACTAACTTCTTCAATTCAGTATTGGAAAACTGCTATCTTTAGCTCACTCTCTCAGTTCCATGAATTAATCTTCTAGCAGTTCAAATTCCAAAACACACACAAGCCCATCTGGAAATGCTAGATCCGTCTTTTGTGTGAATCTCTAGCTTTAACACAAATTTTAATATGACACTCTTGCTTATTCCTTTTAGAATTGTTTGTGCATGTGGAAAGAAAGGAGTGTTCACTAATTGGATCTTTTGCTTGCGTAAAAATATCGCTCTTCAAAGAAGCGTTCACTTGACTAGAGTTATGCGCTTGCGTGAAGATATTCCTTTTCCTTCTAAAATGGTGTGCGCATAGGAATAGAAAATAGAGTTAAAAAATGGCATATGCGCATGCGTAGTAGATCAGTATTTCTCCCTCCTTAATTTTATTTGTTCAAGTAGGGAAGAGGAAATTACTTAGCTCCGGCAGCTTGAAGAGGCAGCTTAATGAGGTACGCGCGCCAGGTTAGAATGTTAGTAAATAAAACATAACGTTTCAGGATCGCGTATCTATAACACTGTCACTTAGGCAGACAGTGTAAGATTTCTAACGCTAGCCCGACGTTAAAATAAAGCACTGTTACCGTTAGAAGGAAAAAATGCTCAATAATTTTTATACGGCCGAAAAAACACACAACGCTGACACGATGAACAGGCCTCCACACACCAACTTGCCACGCGCTAAATATGTTGCGCAGTTCATTAAATAAGAGTACTGTTCAAGAAATCCAAAAACAAAGTCTTAAAAGAACAAAACAAACTACTCTTTAAACAAAGAATAAGAAAACAGGAACTAGTTAATAAATTGTATAGAAATTTAACTCCTTGAATTTCACAAAGTTCAGTGAAAAAATTATAAAGTCACTTAACTTGCTTCTTTCTTTTACCGGAATGTTTCTGACTTCCTTCTTAAATTCTCCAACACTTTCCTGATCCAAATAACAAATCCTAGGCACAAGGGCCTAGCTAAAGTTTCTAAATCTTAAGAGCTTCAAACATAAGACCTTCCTGCTGGGCTGCATGAAAGGTGGTTTAGAATGTTCCAACAATGCCTTTCTTTTACTTCTGACCAATCACTGATCCTTTTGGAAGTCTCCATTTCGGCTTGGGAAGCTCTCCACACTCTGCACTAAAAGTTAAGGCCCAAACCATAATTTATGTTAATCATACGCTCATTCCACCACATTCAACCAAACCCCCTGAAACCTGACATTGGAAACACAAGCCTATGTAATCCATGTGCATATTATTGTATAAACTGTATGGGAACTCGGCACAAACTCTAGAGCGCAGATTATTAACCTGTAGAGGGGCTGGACAATATTGCAGGATATGTATAAATAATGCAAATGTTTAGATGTCCAGTAACTCTCCCTCCCCACTCTAACGAGCTGGTACTCATTGCGGGGTGTCGAGAGCCAGATAGCTATCTGTATCAGATCTGTGTTTCTTTGTAACAGCGCAGTATTAAAGATCTGTGAATCTTTATAGCCCGTGTTTGGTGTATTTCCTTTTGTGGTACTCAGCCTCGATATTTCCTTGCTTTTACAACCTGCCCAAAATGAAATCTGCGGTTTTCACTAATTTAGGGCACTAAAAGGGTCGAGAGGACCATTAGTGCCCCCATTTTGACTGGGTCTTGACCCTGAGCCTGTCACACACCATATTCTCTTTTTTATTTTTTTATTTTTTTACTTGTTTGTTTTAAACCAGCAACCAGATGACCATAACATCAGAAGACAACATACACATCATCACCTCCAGTTTAACTTATGAGCATATCCCATGCTCCCCCGCCCCTCCTTGATCAGCTTTCATCAGGATCCGCCTGGGAATGGGCAGGTGCCAGCCGTCTGCAATCTGACTGAAGGGCCCTTGTGGCCAGCTGGGGTTTGTGGGTTAGCGCCAGGAAGTTCTGATCAAAGTCAAGGATTGGTGCCCAAATGTTTGAGATGGGATGAAGGAGGCCAACTTTGGCTGCAGTGATTTTCTCTGCTATCAGAATGTCCCAAAGTTTTAGCCACCAAGGGTCATCAAGGGGACTTCCAAGTGCGAGCTACCGTGATCTTCGCGGCCAGTAAGAGTTGTGTTAAGAGGACAGCCATTCTGCCGGTTCTCGGGTAGGTGCCCGGAATTGGAACTCCCAGGAGGTCAGGTGCAGGCTCCAAAGGGATTGCCACCTGAGTGATGTCTTTTATTGTGGCAATACATTGGGACCAGAACTCCTTCACCACTGCACATGCCCACCACATGTGAAAAATAGGACCCTGGGAGGCCGCATCGGCGCCAACATAGGGGGTCCAAGGGCCAGTGAAAGTGGTGTAAGCGGAGTGGGGGGTAATACTATTGCAGGTGCAACTTGTAGGCGCACTCCGGTTAGTAATGCAGAAGGAGGAGCAGTGTGTTCTCCACTAGATGTCTACCCAGGTCTGGTCTTCTATGGGGTGCCCCATGTCCGCCTCCTAGAGTGACATATAAGGGGCTCCTGTGGCCGATTGTCAGACTGTGCCTCCCGGACCAACAAAACCCTCGATTTGCATACAAAAGGGCACGCAACATTAGAGAGCACTTGGCGCACTCCATGTACATCAAAAAATCCCCGCAAAGCAATCTTTGGAATTCACGACCATTAAAAGGACATTACCCATGTGGGTCCTGCTCGGTCTGTCAATTTACATGCAAAATACAACAATTCCAATTTGGCCAAAAAACCTGGATCCTCAATGACATTTCCAATTGCAAAACCAACCAAGTGGTTTACTGCATAGAGTGCCCTTGCAATTTACGGTATGTTGGGAAAACCATGCGCAACATTGGCACACGAATCTCCGAACATAGGTCACGGATCAGGTGAAAAAATCTCACATCTCCTCTGGTAAAACATTATATGGAGAAAAAACATACTACACCAGATATCCGATGGAGGGTCATTGAAAGAGTCCGCAAAGGTCCCAATATCCAAGGTCGACTTCTGGACCGAGAATGTAGGTGGATACACAGATTGGACTCGATAGAACAGGGTCTCAATGAACAACAAATCTTCCCGCACTAATAGGACTGATTCACCTAACTGGCACCCCGAGATGAACAATTTTCTGATGGTGACATTACACCTTTTTCCAACTTCCGGAGATTCACAGACATGCTTTACTCATTTTTCCTGACCTCACGTATATTAGTCAATCAGTGGGCTCCCATTCCGCCCTGAATGTGTTTTAGCCCTGCAATGAGGTATCTCTATTCAGGATACATTTTTCAGCTGCAATCTCAACAGATACGCTGATCCTTTAGGAGTATGAAGCCCATTCACATTTGTAACACACATGGGCGAGCCAGAACGCCTAACCAGCACTTCTCCGTGCACTGCACCCAAGGCATTTTTGCCTGCAACCTACCAACACAGTGCCGACGGATGAAGCACTTTTTTTTGGACTTGCAGCACTGTTTCCAATCAGGGCACAGCTTTCGCTCTGCCCAGATTGGACAGTTACCACACACCCCTTTTTAGTCTTGTTTTTAGATCGGGCACACGCCCTTTCACATAGTCTCCTCTTTTGATGCTGACTCACCTCTCAGGGCGCTTTTTCCATGATGCACAATTTCGAGCTGTGTGCCACTTAGCAACCCTTTCTCATTACTGACTCTCTTTGCTGGCTCGTCTTTTGCCGTTCGGAGCATTGACTCCGCCCCCAGGGTTTCCCCTGGGTTCATCAAGTTGGTTCCGCATTCTCGATGCGAGAACCAATCAGGCCACAACGTTTGCGTTTCCACTGGCCCAGAGACACACACACCCTCCTCATCCTCAGATGCTGTGGCGCTGCCCGATGACGGGCTTACGCGACGGCGTGACGTGTCACGCCGCCGCGGTGTGTATAAATAAAGGGGGCGCTCCCGGCCGCGGCAGAGCGACCGGGAAGCCCAAACAGGAAGGACTGGTGCCCGTGTGAGTCCTTTATGTTGAGGGGCTTACGGGATCGCGTGGGGGCTCCGACCCGCCCCCAACAGTGGCGACGAGTGGTGAGGGAGACCCGGGCCCGGCGGTGAAATCCTTTGGATACATTTTTTCAAACGGAAGCGGAACGAAGCTTCGCTTCGCTTCATGCCGGGTCGCGGGACGCACACGCGGCCGGCGGCCATTTTGTCTTGTATGCCGTGAAACTTCACAAGGCTCCGGTTTGGAGCGTGAAGGCAACACGGGCCTAATTTTTGGAAATATTGATAGCAGGAAGTCTAACCTGCACGCCCATGCCTGTTTTGTGCATTTTAACCCAGTTCTGGGACTCCTACGTCGTGTGAAAGCTAGGAGAAGGACTAACATGACAGGGCCTGTCTAGGCCAATCCATCGCCTCAGCTCAATTTTTGGAATTCCCAGGTCTATTTGGACTACGGCAAGGTGGATTCACAGTGTTCTCTTTGTCCCCTTCATCATCAGAGCGCTGTGGCTTCTTCTTTGTCTCCTTCATCATCAGGTTTGGCTGCTCTGGGTGTCTTATTCTTTTGTGCCTCCATTGGTGCCCTGTCCGGAAGCCTCCCCCAGTTTGAACTGTTCGTGTGCCTGGAAAGGAAGGGGTGAGTTGCACTATGATGGTGGGAGTTTGAGTCGCGGCCCTCAGGACAGTAGGTGGGGGTGCCTGTGCGCTCAAGCCCATGGGTGACTCTGAGGATTCAGACAGTGATGTTGCAGCTGCGTCACTCCCCCGCGATCGTGGCCAGGCAGCGGCTCAACAACAGGCTGTCCTACCTCCGGTGATTCAAGCCCCTGCAGGACCGCTACCTGGACAACCAGGACTTCCCATCATGGCTCAAGCACGAGCACCCGCGGCCCATGCCGCCTTGCAGCCCATCCCGGAGTTCGATGCATCGGGCCCACCCTCGAGCATGGGGCCCCGATGGAGAAGATGGGTGAGTCGCCTTGACATGTATTTCAGGGCTGCACAGGTGACGGATGACGACAGCAGAATTGCCACCATGCTGTACTCGGCAGGGCCGGCAGTCCAGGAGATATTTGAATCGCTTACACCTATTAATAACTCTTATGATGCGGCCAAGGCGGCACTCCTTGCACATTTCCTTCCCCTTGCAAATGTGGATTATGAGAGATTCGTCATGCTCTCGGCTAAGCAGAAGGAAGAGGAGACACTGGACACTTTTTATGGTCGCCTACGCTGCCTCTCCCTCGGATGCGCATGGGGGGATGCAGACGACATGATGCGCACAATGCTGATCCAGGCATGCTCCTCTGGCAAGCTCAGGAGGCAAGTCCTAAGAGAGCCGGGCATCACGCTGCCCCGCATACTGGAGCTGGGCAGGTGCCACGAGGTAGCAGAAGCCCGAGCCAACAAGATGGAAGCAGGGTCTTGGTCGGTGAGGTCAGAGGAGGTGTGTGTCGTGTGGCGAGGTGGCCGAGGAGTGAGACGCCCGGGTGGAGGACCCCGAGACAGGGCAGGAAGAGCCGGGGAGTCGTGCCAGAAGTGCGGGTACGACCTCCCTCACATGGCAGAATGCCCGGCGGTTGGAAAAACCTGTGGGAGGTGTGGACTGGCCGATCACTTCTCGAGAGTATGTCGTGCAGCCATGCCGGTGATGGTGCCGAGAGGTCAGGCACGGATGTGGACTCCGCGCCAGAGCCAACCGCCCAGTGTAGCCCAGGTAGAACAGGGTGAAGTCGAGTCCCATGCTGAAGGAGCCGAAGAGGAAGACGAGGAGAACATCTTTTTCGTCTCCAGCATGGGAATACTGAAAGGAAAAAGCAGGAGACAGCTGAGATGTGTCGTGGAGATCAACCACTCCCCAGTCCCAGTGCTCGTTGACACAGGCGCCTCAGTCAATGTGATGGCCAGAGGGCATTATGACTCTCTCAAACCCCTCCCAGGTCTGGTCACACCGAAGGCCCGCATATTTGCTTTTGGGGGTCAGGAACCGATACCGCTAGACGGTGCCTTTGTGGCAGATGTGGAGCATGATGGCTCACAAATCAAGGCTCGATTCTATGTGACCCCGGTGAGCAGCAATACCTTGCTCAGCTGTGCAGCTGCGGAGGCCTTAGGTATCGTCAGCTTTGCATACTCCGTCCACCTGGAGGACATTAATGATCTCCTTGACAAATATGCTGCACTCTTCAGTGGGATCGGAAAGATGACTGGGGAACCAATTCGACTACACATCGATGAGTCGGTGCAGCCCATCGCGTTGAAACACCGCCGAGTACCATTCCATTTAAGGGAGCAGGTCGATAAGGAGCTGGACAACTTGGTGAGCCTGGATATCATCGAGAAGGTTGAAGGCCCAACCCCCTGGGTGTCTCCGATCGTGGTGGCCAGAAAGCCCAAGCAACCCGACTCGGTACGCATCTGCGTGGACATGAGGCTCCCCAACAAGGCGATCAAAAGGGAGCGACATCTTACACCAACGATCGATGATATCATTGCTGATGTTCAAGGGGCTCGATTTTTCTCGAAACTGGACCTCCGAGCCGGGTATCACCAGGTCGTCCTTCATCCAGAGTCCCGGTACATAACAACGTTTACCACCCATCGGGGACTGTATCGATACAAGCGGTTGAGCTTCGGAGTATCGTCTGCCGCTGAAGTGTTCCAAAATATCATCAGGGGCGCCCTAGCAGATCTGGAGGGCGTCCTTAATATTAGCGATGATATTTTGGTATTCGCCAAAACCGAAGTGGATCACATGAAGAGGCTCGGTCAGACTCTGAAACGACTTCAATCATTGGGCCTCACCCTTCACAGGGAAAAGTGTGAATTCATGCGCTCCTCTATTGAATTCTTCGGCTTCATATTCAAGGAGGGGGGGGTGTCGCCAGACCCGAAAAAGGTCCAGGACATCAAAGCGGCGAAAGCCCCCGAGTCTGTGACGGTCGTGAGGAGTTTCCTGGGGATGGTAACCTACTGTGGGCGGTTCATCCCGAACTTAGCCTCGAGATCTGAACCACTCCAGGCGCTGACCAAGAAAGAGTCACCATGGCATTGGGGCCCTCTCGAACAGGCCGCCTTTGAGGACATTAAAGGTGCCCTCACAACGGTGGACACCATGGCGTTTTTTGAGCCCGCATTGGAATCAGAGATCGTGGTTGATGCAAGTCCTTTCGGGTTGGGAGCAGTGCTGACTCAAGTGGACCACAACGGGATTGTTCGACCTGTGGCATATGCTAGCAAAGCGCTCACCGAAACGGAACAGAGGTACTCCCAGATCGAGCGGGAGGCCTTGGCGGTGCTGTGGGGCTGCAGACATTTCTGGCTCTATGTTTTGGGACGTCCGGTGACGGTGGTAACTGACCACAAACCACTGCTTCCAATACTGGTGGGCTCCTCTTCAAAACCACCGGCTAGAATCGAGAGGTGGATGCTCGCCCTCCTGGAGTATTCCGTCACCCTGGTGTATATGCCAGGGGCCAACAATGACGCAGACTACCTCTCTCGTCATCCGGGAGTGGGTGGGGGAGAGGGATATGACACCTGCGGAGAAGAAGCGGACAGTCATGTACGTATGGTGGTGGAGGCGGCAACACCAAATGCGATGTCCCTAGAGGAGTTGGAGGCTGCGGCGGCTGAGGACGAGTGCTTTCGAATCTTGAAGGACTCGATGCGTAAGGGGTCTTGGAAGTCCATCCTCGAAGCTGTGGCCGGGCGCAAGCAAGAAGCCAAAACAGTACTGGAGCAGTTGTGGAAGGTGAAGGAGGAGTTGTCGTTCTCGGACTCAGGGCTGCTACTCCGGGGTGACCGGATTGTTGTTCCACAGTCAAAGGTGAGCGATGTGATCAGTCTCACCCACCATGGACATCAGGGCGCCGCCAAGACCAAGGCGCGGCTCCGTTCGAAAGTCTGGTTTCCGGAGTTGGAGAAAAGGGTGGACGACTTTGTGGCGGCATGCGTATGGTGTCAGGCGGCCTCTCCTCTGCAACGAGAGCCTGCCATTGAGGCAATGCCCCGAGGCACGAGGCCATGGGAGATCGTCCACGCCGACTTTGGCTCAACATCAGTGGGCACCCACTTCCTGGTAATAGTTGATGAACGCTCAAGATACCCGGAGGTCGAGTTCGTGGAATCTGTGGCCTTTGAGCATGTGGTGGAAGCGATGGAGAAAATATTTGCGGCCCATGGTTTTCCCCACACTCTATGCTCTGACAACGGATCGCCCTTCCAAAGTGAGCGGTTCTCCGAGTTGATGGAGAGCTGCGGAATACAACACAGGAAGATATCCCCACTGTGGCCCCGAGCGAACGGGGATGCTGTGAGACTGATGCGGACTCTGAACAAAACCTTCCGAATTGCTCAGGGGCAGGGTCAATCATTACAACGCGGCCTCTATCAGTTTCTGCGGGTGTACCGCACCACCCCACATGCCGCCACGGGAGTGGCTCCGGCAGAAGTGTTATTCAAGAGGTGCCCCCGTGGGCTGTTGCCGGAAGTTGGGGAGAAAGACCCTGGGGTCATCGATAATCAGCGGGTGGAGGCTGAAAGGCGAGTCCGAACTGAACAAGAAAACCTGCGCAGGGGTCTCCGACCTCAAAGACTTGAACCGGGAGATGAGGTCCTCATCCGCAACCGACACCCCCACGGGAAGCTCTCACTCCCCTATGAACCGGAGCCATTGGATGTAGTGGCAGTGAAAGGGTCCATGGTGACGGCCTCGGATGGACGATCTGCTGTCACCCGAAATGTGAGTTTCTTCAAGAAGCTGGGTGATCCACGAACTGAAACCCCGCCCGAACTTGATCCACCAGACATGCCTGCTGGCGGAGGCCTCTGTGACGAGGTACCCGAATCCCCAGTCCGGGGAGAAGCGGCGGAAGGACGTCACGTGCCGGAGGTAGGCAGGAGGTATCCCCAGAGGGCTGGGCGAGGGAAACCTGCCTACCTCAGCGAATATGTCGTGGGACACTTGGTTAGTGAACTGGGGTGAGAGGATCTGGGTGGATGACATTAAAGGGGTTTTGGGTGTGCAGTAGTGTTTATGATAGATGTGTGGTTTCCTGGTTAATAAAGTTAATGTTAATGTGTTTTGTTGTTCCTCCCGGAAAAGGAGGAGTGTGGCGCTGCCCGATGACGGGCTTACGCGGCGGCGTGATGTGTCACGCCGCCGCGGTGTGTATAAATAAAGGGGGCGTTCCCGGCCGCGGCAGAGCGACCGGGAAGCCCGAACAGGAAGGACTGGTGCCCGTGTGAGTCCTTTATGTTGAGGGGCTTACGTGATCGCGTGGGGGCTCCGACCCGCCCCCAACAGATGCCAGCTCTGCAGACGCTCTCAGCCTGCGGCAGCACGTCTGACTGGGACTCGATGCCAGAGTCCGGATTCATTTCCTACAGACCAGATCAACAAACGTGTGCTTGTGAGCATACACGAGCAACGTCAAGTCTATGCTGAATCAGCGCCTGGACGGCACGATTTTGGACGTGCCATTGAACGATTCCGTAGGTAATGCTTTTAACTTGCGCTCTGTGACACGGTCACCCCAGACCTTAATTATACCCTTCAATGAGAGATGTGTCTCCTTTACTCTCTCCCGCACCTATAGGAGCATCCACACACCAGTCCTCTAGCTGCCAGAGTTCAACTCCATTTATGGTGACGCCTCCAGCAGAGGCACGCCCAGACCTCCAAGCTCTTCACCCTTCACAAGATTCAGGGAGTCACCCAAGCCAAGACCAGGTACCTCGCTGTTTGTGTACAATGCATGTGTCCCTTTGCAAAATCAATTCTTCTTTCTTTCCCCCTCCCCTCTTTCCCCTTTCCCTTTTTCCCTCCGTTTTTTCCCCCTCATCTCCCCCCCCTTCTTTCTTTCATTGAGCATGCTTAATTTGTACATCTTGCATGGGCACTTTTAAATAGCTCCCAGCAACTTCCCTCACAGTCACAGTGGCTGCATGCTTTCAAGCAAATCCAACATGGTCCCTGCGGTTGACATGCACTATTTTTCCATGTGTACAGCACGCAGTCCCACCATGTTTTTTTAACCAAAACAACTCTCTGACTTTCTTCCAGAGCACGGTGTTCCCATGCCGCTCATTTCGGGGCCTTGGCACGGCTGCACACTCTCCTTGCCCGCAACAATAGTGCAGGGTGGCTGGTTGGGCCTGTCCGGGGTGCCTGCCCCACAGTGAGATTCATTACTAGGCTTCAGTGCTGAGTCAGGTATTTCCTACCCCTGCCACGTTTAAATTGTAGCTGTATTTATTTCTACATTCTGTTTTTCTTCAGCCCTCTACTTAATTAAGTCAATTTTAGATGCTTCAATAACATTGGGCCTCATTAGGACCCTGGCGGAGAGGGTATTACGCCAGCGTAGTGCATGGCGTACCTCTCCGCCATACTACGAGTTCCCGTAGCGCCATGGAGGTTTTCTCCGCCTGGTTTTACCAGCCGGAGAAAACCATGGCGCTACGGGACCTCGTTGTTAATTACGCCACCGTATTTTACGGTGGCGTAATTAACTCCTTCCCCACTCCCATTATACCCTATGGGGCAAAAATGGGAATGGGGAAGGGCAGAATGGGGATTGGGGATTTACCGCTCCGCCGAGGTCGGAATGGGGCGGTAAATCCGCCAACCCCCATGGCGCTATCGGCGGCTTTCCGCCATGCTTCGCGGTGCATTTAGCACCGCGAAGTCCGCCTGGGTCGTAATGAGGCCCATTGTATCTTTTGAACAATATGTTTGTTGTTACTAATTAACCCAGATATGTCCAGAAAGGATAAAGATTGTGACCAATAAGAACTCTATACTTATTTTTCCTTTTATTCTTTCTTTCTCTTGGTTTTCCTGCTACAGGGGCCACCTACTTGCCCTGACGAAGGCGGTTCTCGTACAATAATACATATCCCTCTGATGTATTCTCAAGTTGGATGATTTTGCTGCCGAAACGTGTACTATGTGCAAGAGGGATGTATAAACTCATTTTTTTGGGGTTCTGCTATTATATATTGTTTATATAATTTCAACCATCCTTGCTGGCCGGAATTCAACACTTAATCCTGGCCACGTTCCCCCTGCCACGTTGGCACCTGCAAGATTAGATACTTTCCGCATATAAGCTACTTTAGGACCTAGATGGTTACAGGTCCAAAAGAGCGCCAAGTTACTGACGCCCACGATTTCCACATGTTTCATTCATGGGTTATGTTTGCACTTCAAGTTAATCATGTACCTTTCCCTCATGGGTTATGCTCTGTACTTCAAACTAATTATGTACTGAAGATGATTTTAATTTTGGTTTCACCATTTGTCTGTGTTCAGAATATTGAATTCTGCTATATGTATGTTTTCACAATGCTTTTTGATGTTTTTGTCTCAATACAAACTATGCACATTCACAGTCTTTGATGTGTGTGAGTTCCTTTTTCCCTTCTGGACAATTTCATGGGTTATGAATTTAGGGATTCAATCCATTAGTACTAATATACCAGATTCCCCAATTTAAATGACCTGTTTTGTTTCATTTATTGACAAAGATTGGTGGCAAACCTTGGCAGTAGCAGTTCTACCTCCTTTCTGGTTCTGTGAGAGTGTCTTCTTGTAGTAACTTGTAAAGGGTAGAGATTTTCCCTCGCAATGGTAGGTCTTTTATGGTGAGTTCCAGGGGGTTGAGTGCGCGAAGCGCTGCTGATCGGGTCAATGGATGGGAGCACCAGTGTCAGAGTTGCGAATAGGTAAACCTATCTGTTTCTGCCAATTGAAAGACTGCCTTACATTGCTTAAAAGCGCGCGGCTGGCCCTCTTCCAAGAGATGGCCCAGGCATTCCAAGCCTCCCGAACCCAGTTCTTAAAATTCGAGGGGCAGGATCCTGGTGAGAAGGGCGGGTTATAAAAAATTGGGTAGGAGAGGCCCAGACCTCTCGGGATGCCCTTATGTTACAGAGCCCAGTCACATGTTTTCAAGGTGTGTTTAGTAAAAGACAGGATTCCCGGGCAGGTCTGGCGTAGGGGGTGGGGGTGTATGGAAGGAAACACAAGGGGAGGGGCAGACGGGATTGCTCCAGCTCTACTCATTTCGGGTGCCCAGAGGCAGTGACCCAAGCCTGAAGGTGGGCCAGCTGTGCTGCTACCTGATACTTGCGGAGGTCAGGGACCCCCTAGTACTCCGAATCTGGAACTGCCCATCATGGTCCTCTGAGGGATTCTCGACTTCCTACCCCTCTAAATGAACTGGGGCATTTTCCTCTGCAGG
This sequence comes from Ambystoma mexicanum, assembly GCF_040938575.1. Taxonomy (NCBI): domain Eukaryota; kingdom Metazoa; phylum Chordata; class Amphibia; order Caudata; family Ambystomatidae; genus Ambystoma; species Ambystoma mexicanum. The sequence goes on along the minus strand of NC_090926.1, from coordinate 691,325,415 downwards.
CTGTGGGAAAAAACTGTTGCAAAGGTGGGAGAAGTCCGCTGGGATTAAGTGAGTCTCTTGCAGAAAAACCACAGAGGATTCCCCATCTTGTAAACATTGTAGCAGTGGTGCTTCCTTTAAATCAAACCTCTGATGTTTAGCATGACAAATTTCAGTTTCTGATGCGGAGGGGGTGCGTCCTGGGCTTCCGAGGGTTCTGGGTGTGAGGGTTGAGCCAAGTGGAGCTCAGTCATTGAGGGTTGTTCAGCATGGGGTCATCGTGTGGCCAGGGTTTTAGCAATTGTCTCCAACGAGAGGGCAGAGCTTTTAACATTAACCTCCAACATAAGGTTAAAACATCAACCTGGGGAGCCAATTTCTTTTTATCGGACATTCCCTTAGCCAACAGGGCTAAGACAGTTAATAAAGTCTGAATTCCACTCCAAGGGAAAATAGGTGGCATACACATTGGAGTCGGGCATAGGCCGCGTGAGGCCCGCAGTGCCGCTCTTGTCACGCCATTTTCCAGCGCCATCTATTTCCATGGCTGGACCACAGAAGTTCATTTCTTGTTCCGGCTTCTTTGTACCTTTGACCAGGATGAGCACCTCGGTTTGGGGGAGACTTGCCTGGGTCACTGCCAGTGTGATCAGATGTGGGATCTTTTACTCCCCCGGGAGAATCGGGGCGTAGGATCGACGTAGCATCTTCATCGTGGTGGCTGTGCTAGCGAACTACCAGTCCCCAAAAACCCTGTCAATGGCCTCTTATCTGACCCAATTGATTTGACCTGTGGCACCAGACAGGGATGCCCCCTGTCACTCTTGCTTTTCGCCTTAGCCATGGAACCCTTTGCCCAACGAATCCGCCTGAACCCTCACATTAAAGGCCTCCAAGTGGGCTCGGCCCAACAAAAGATCGCACTTTATGCCGATGACGTGCTATTATCTATTACAGAAATTTCCGCTTCACTGAAGCCAGCCCTTGCTGAGATCCTTGGGTTTGGGAGGGTAGCAGGATTCTCCATTACCTTCGGGAAATCAGTGGCCCTAGGGGTTGGGCTGAGGCCAGGGGAGTACGAATCCTAGCCATATCTGAAATTGGGCGATCCCAAGATGAGCTAACTGGGAAATAAGGAGCACACAATTGGTTATAGTTTTGAACATCATAACGCGTAATATTCAAAAAGTACCCATTGCACGGGTTAAGTCAAGGAGGTTAAATGGTTCAGTAGATTGTACGGTAACCAAAACACAGAGATACAGGATGGGGAGCGGGAAGGATGTTTGAGGAATGGTATTGAGAAAAATGCACATGAAAAGAAACAAAAAAGTGGAGAAAGAAAGAAAATTTCATGAGCACACGTGAAATATGTGTCTAAGTCAAACACAGTACACTGTTCTCAAAAAAAGGGAACTTAGTCTTACTCAATATCCGTATCTTGTTTCATGAATGTTAGTCATGGGTTAAATCCCTCCTATTAAGTTAAAAGGACATGTTGTCAAACGTTTTGCACTGTATTAATATAGTGACCATGTTGCATGCTCGTTCTATGTGTTGATGCATTCTCTCAATCTTTGCGAGTTAGTATTTGAAGTATTCCATTCTCAATATTGGTGATATGCTCTTCCATACAGTGTGCGCATATTCATTCAAATGAGTAATGCGTTATTGTAGTGCTGATGCCTTACTGAACGTATACATATAAAGAATCTTAGCCTATTTGTATTTACAATGTTCTGTTCGTTAGTGATAATCTCACTTTTTGTGCCTGTATAAATTTAAAACAAATCAGTAGGTTACTCTATACTGGTGCCTCACTGTTGTTGTTTATTGTAAGTTACTTGATTTAGCGGGCCTCAGAGGGAGTATCTCTTACCTTTAATGAGTCACATTTAGGTCAGACTTCCATGTGTACCTGCTCGCGATTGGTCGCCTGGTCTACTGAATGGATTTGTTTGCTGTACGTTGCTATGGGGACATCCAATAGTCCTACTTTCTTTTTTACCACGGCCGCCATACTTAGGGCTACTGTGCTGGTTATCTAGTACTAAGCACGTTAATGTGATGCATAATTTAATTTGAAGACTTTCAGTCTAATTAAATGAATCTACTTGGGGTAGCCGTGTCAAATTGGCTTGTAATGAGGGCCATGGTGTTTATGTATACGATTGCCCACCCTTGGTTTCGGTCTATAGTCACCTTTGTAAATTTATATTTTCTGTAGGAGGGGCGACGGATAACAAGCAAGTCTGAGTCAAGACGTGGATGGAGTTTCGAAGAAGTACTGAACACATCCTCGCAGGATCAAAGAAAGAGGGAGAATAGAAAGAGGACAAGAGCTTTTATTTGAGGACTGATGTTTTTTATTGGTTATTTGGAACACATGGTCAGTTTGAGGACCTATGGTGATGGACTACAAAATCCGAAAACCTCATGGTTATTGTAGTTTTTCTTGTTTTTTGTTAGTCATTTACATATTTGGTTTTCTTTGCTGCTGACAGTAAAGATGAAGAGAAAGCATAATCCGAGCCTCCGGTCTTGACATGGAATTAGTTTATCTGACTTTCTGCTATGAAACGGATTGGTGCAACGTCTACAGTATGTGATTTAGCTTCTAAATACTAGGATAATTTACTTGAGGTGCTCATAGCATGTTTGGAAAGTGAATAATTAAACTGCTTGTATAAGGACTTAGTGGAAGTGTCATGCCATGTTTGGAAATAATTAAACTGCATGTGTAAGCACTTTGTGGAAGTATCAGTACATGTACCCAATTAGAAATCAGTAGCACCCAGCTCTGAGGTCACTTTCAATTACAAGTGCGTTAGCCAATTTTATATTTGGGGATCCTAAATTTTGGGTGCTGGTCGATATCAATTGTACAGTAAAAATAAGTATGTTAACTTGTGTGGTCTGAAAGTTGAATAAGGAATTGGTCCATAAACGTTATACAGTGCAACTCAGTATGTTGTTATATACAAAATTGAAAATTGATCATTATCTTTTTGTCACAGTTGTGTTTGGTGTGCCACTGCTCAACATGTGATATACCCATTTGGTGTCAGTTAGGATTGTTATAAGAAAATGGACATCTCATTGTCCGAGTTGAGCCCCCTTTCCACGGATCTAAATTTACTGATTAGTTTGGCTTCTTCTTGTCTTAGCCTTAGTTCTTGGTTGACTCCCCCGGGTCCCAATGTAACTTTTCTGAGTCCAACAAATTTAACATCTTTCTTATCACGCAGTTGATGGTTCTGCTGCCAGTGTTGGGCTAATGGCACAGTTGTTTCTTGACTTCCGATGGAGGACAGGTGTTTTCGAATCCTTACCCTAAGCTCTCTGATTGTACTGCCAATGTACACCAACCCACATATACATCTGATGGCATAAACCAAAAATTTGGATCTGCAGTTCATGTTGTCTGTAATTTTAGTCTGAATACCATTTGTATCTTTGAAAACTTTAGTACTGTCCAATACATGCCTGCACATGGAACATGTGCCAAACTTTCTAAAGCCTGACGTTCCTTCTTGTATCCATGTTCTTTCTTGTACTTGTTTGGTTTCCTGAAGAAAAGATGGACTTAAAGTTGTTTTAAGAGTTATAGCCCGTCTGAAGATCAGTGTTGGGAAGTTGTCAACAAAATCTTTAACGTGTTAATCCAATTTTAGCAAATGTCAATTCTTTTTCAAAGTTTTGCGTAGTTGCATGTTGTTAGCACAGTACGTTGTTATAAATCCAACTTTTTCAGTATGTTGTTGAGTCTTGATTTTCGGAATTAGAGTCTGTTCTCGGTTCAATCTTTGTGCCTTGTCTTGTGCTGTCTTAATACATTACTTGGTGTATCCCCTAGCCTTAAACCTAGTTGATAGCAGAGCACATTCTTTCATAAACACATCTTGATCCATACAGTTTCTCTGCGCTCTGATGAACTCCACTTTGGTAATATTTCTTATTACCATATTGTTGTGGCAGCTACTTGCAAAAAGTGTCGAGTTCACCTCAGTTTCTTTCCTGTATGTTTTGGTCATTAGGTGGTTGTTAGATAGTCAGATCCACGAAATTGATACTTGTACGACTGTTCCAACAAATTCGATACCTACAGGATTGGTGTTTGCTCTTGACATAAATTGTTCCAGTCTTCTTGAGACCCATGCCAAATCATCAGAACGTCGTCTATGTATCTAGTCCATAAAATGATGTTTTTTTGTTGATATGCTGGATCTGTGTATATAAATTTGTTTTCGAACATGGACATAAATAAATTGGCCAATGCTGGGGCAAATGTTACGCCCATTGCGACACCCCTGATTTGTCTGAAGAACTCCTTGTTAAACAGAAACACATTATTGTGTAGTGTGATCATGAGCATCTCCTTGAGCATATTGACAGAGTGGTACATTGAGGCTGAGTCTTGGGAAAATGTATATTCTATTGTTTCCAACGGAGTCTCATGCTTGATTGAAGTGTAGAGAGCTTTTACGTCCTAAGTGACTAATAAAAAGCCTGGTTGCCATATGATCTGTGATATTTTCTCAATTACTAATGTAGTGTCTTTGAGATATGGTTTAATTGCAGGAACTCTGGGTCTCAACACACTATCTATGTAGTCCAAAATGTTTTCTGTTGCCCAGCCAAGCCCGCTAAGGATCGGTCGGCCTTCTGGAATTTTCATGAATGTTTTATGCACTTTTGGCAAAAAGTACATGGTAGGTAACACGGGTTGCTTGATCTCCAAGTATCTCTTTTCTTCGTCCATTATGAGTCCTTGACAGTGCCAGCAGTATATTGATTCCTGTAATTCCCGTAGGATTTCCAATTTTGGATTATTAGGAAGTTTGTCATAGCAAAAAAGAGTTGTTAAATGGTTGTTGGCCATTGTGCAGTCTTCTCGGTTCATCACCACAATATTCCCACCTTTGTTGGCTTCCTTTATAATTATTTTGTCATCTTCTTTTAGATCTTTAAGTGTTTTCTATTTGTTCGCTGTAAGGTTATTGTGTTTTGTTTTCAGTCTCTGTTTCGAAGAGTTTCTCCAATTAGAGTCAGTTATGTCATTCAAATCCTTGGTAACTGCCTTGCAAAAGGCATCCACCAAATTCTAGAGGTGCCATTTGGGGTGTGAATTTTGACTTCAGTTTAAGTTCTTCTGATATAATGCTGGTTTGTTGTATCTGTAGTTCTTGCATGGTTTGGTGAATTGAAGAGTCTGTTTCTTGTAAAGATCTCAACAAGTGGATGTTGTCTAGGTCTTCAATCGTTAGGTCACTCATAGTTATTTGATCCGTATTTCGTACTTGTCTATTCACTTGTGTTGCAAAGTATTTCTTTAGTTTAAGTTTTCTCACAAATTTGAACAGATCTATATGCACTTCTGTCATATTATTATCAGTGGTTGGGGCGAAAGAGAAACCTTTATTCAATAAAGAAATGTCATCTTTGGTCAGAAGACGATCGGATAAATTAATCACTAGGTCTTTCATTTGCTCTTTTTCACTGCCTAGCGGGTACCTGCTCTCGCCAGCCTTCTGAAATCTTCTAACGCATCTGGATTGCCTGAATCTTCCACTCCTTCTCCTTCCTCTCCTGTGGATGTAGGTTGTTTTAGGTTCATTGTAGTTGGTAATAAAAAATGAACTTGTTTCTGATATGTGTTCCGACTGCCCTTTTTGTACCTTCTTATTTGATTCAGAAAACCATGTCCTATAGGGTCTTTCTTAGTGTTTTCTATTTGTTCTATGTCTTTATCTGGTTCTGATTCTGCATTGGAACTACCTGAGGAAGTATTTGGTGTACTCCCTCTGGAAACCGGTTTTGTGAAAGATTTGTATTTGTCTTGAAATGTGTAGACTTTGCCGTCCTGATAATCCCTGACATCTCTGAAGAATTTCCTTCGTTTTCTCATTTTGGTTTCATCTTGATAATCTTTGAGTATTTCAAACATTTTCTGATAATTCTTTTCCTTAGTTACTTCCAATGCTTTGGCCTCTGTGATTTCCTTTTTAATTGTTTCAATCTGCTTTGTGATCCTCTTGTGCTCACGGCTTGTATGATCCACAAATAGTGTCAGCATGTTTACAGAACTTTGATTCAGGTTTTTTTCCCATAAATCAGCTAAGTCTTTGGGCCTCATCACGACCCAGGCGGTAAGTTACCGCCTGGGCCGTGACTTTACCACCATGGCGTAAACTACGTTTACGCCATGGTGGTTGGCGGACTTACCGCCCCATTCCGACCTTGGCGGGGCAGTAAGTCCCCAATCCCCATTTACCCTTCCCCATTCCCATTTTTGCCCCATAGGGCATAATGGGAGTGGGGAAGGCGTTAATTACGCCACCGTAAATTACGGTGGCGTAATTAACTCCATGGTCCCTTAGCGCCATGGATTTTAACACCTGCTAAAAGCAGGTGTTAAGTCCGCCATGGCGCTAAGGGACCTCGTACTCAGGCGGTAAGGGTCGGCGCTGTTTACGGCGCCGTAAACCCCTTACCGCCTGGGTCGTAATGAGGCCTTTTGTCTTTGTTTTCGGTGAAATCTGGGAATATCAACATTTTTAGTCCTCTCGGAATTTTTTCTTTGGTGATGTAGTTTTTGAGGGAAATAATTTCCCAGTATTTGTCAATCTCTTTGCGAGACGCTCTCTCCAGCTTAACAAATGTGTAGCATAGGTCCTCCCTTGGTTTTGGGATGTTGGATGAGAAAGCATACACATTGCTACTTCTTGGTGTAAATAAATTATTTGCTTCCTCTTCTCTGTTTTCCAAATACTCTGCCATTTTACCATCCAACAATAAAGAATAGGTCTGAGATGTGGGTAGTTCCGGTCAGCGAGGCTGTTGGTATCAGGTTTCAAAAGTGAAGGGGTATGAGGAACTTCTTGGGGGAAACGAACATGAGCAAACAAATCCATTCAGTAGACCAGGCGACCGATCGCGAGCACGTACGCATGGAGGTCTGACCTAAAAGGTAAGCGATACTCCGCTCTGAGGCCCGCTAAGTCAAGTAAATTACAATAAACAACAACAGTGAGGCACCAGTAAAGAGTAACCTACTGACTTGTTTTAAATTTAAACGGCACAAAGAGTGAGATTATCACTAACGAACAGAACATTGTAAATACAAATAGGCAAAGATTCTTTATATGTAATTCTTTTATATGTATACCTTCAGTAAGGCGCTAGCACTACAATAACCCATAACTCATTTGAATGATTACGTGCACACTGTATGGAAGAGCATATCGCCAATATTGAGAATGGAATACTTCAAATACTAACTGGCAAAGATTGAGAGAATGCATCAGCACTTCAAACGAGCAGGCAACATGGTCACTATATTAATACAGTGCAAAACGTTTGACAACATGTCCTTTTAACTTAATAGGAGGGATTTAACATATGATTAACATTCATGAAACAAGATACGGATACTGGGTAAGACTAATTTCCCTTTTTTTGAGAACACTTGCACTGTGTTTGACGTAGACACATATATCAAATATGCTCATGAAATTTTCTTTTTTTCTCAACTTTTTTGTTTTTTCTTTGTATGTGCATTTTTCTCAATACCATTCCTCAAACATCCTTCCCGCTCCCCATCATGTATCTCTGTGTTTTGGTTACCGTACAATTTACTGAACCATTTAATCTCCCTGACTTAACCCGTGCAATGGGCACTTTTTGAATATTGGTGAACGTGTTATAATGTTCAAAACTATAACCAATTATGTGTTTCTTATTTTTGATTACTTTGATTGATATCTTTACTTTCAATGCATTGTGGTTTTTTGTGGGTGGCAATAACTTTTATTTATTTGTAAATTTTTTATTTGCTTATTTCATTTTTGCTGAACTACAACTGTTGTCTTTCCTTTATTTTGTTAGACAATTCAAATGGATTACTTTTCTTTCTGTTGTGATAACCGTGATTTGAGAAAGGCGCTGGGATGCCGAAACTCGTGTTATCACAAAGAGCAGTGTTTTCAAAAACGAATTACCTTCAAATAAAAACCCTTTTGTTCAAACTCACTTTCTGTGGCGCATGATCATATATCAAAAGCCAAATATTGACTTTTAGGTTGAACTTGTTGACACTGGCTATCCTTCGTTTTTTTAGGTAGGGAAATCCCACCTTAGCATAGTGCAAGTTAGGCCTTAATCCATCCTGACATAAAATAAAGTATTTTTTGTCAAGAAAGTAAATCTGTTGTCTGTGTCTTGCTGCATGATGCCTTCACAAATGGTGTCAGAACTGGGATGTGGCTCAACCGATACAAAGTGAGGAACCTTCAGATTTGAAAAGTTAAGTACCAGAGCATCAGACCCTTCAGTAGCCACAAAGGGCTCTATTGTGTTTGATATTTGTAGCAGTAGGTAAGAGATTGTTCCCCCAGGTGAACGAAGACTGATACCCACTGATTTAATTCTCATTCCACCGCAATACTTACATTAGATTGGCTCCTAAATCGACCAGCATGGAAGTTCAGAATTGATGTGCTAGATGGGGTTATAGACTTTAGAGGTGACATCAAAGTGTTATTACAGAATCATGGAACAGATCCCGTCCAATTCCACAAAGGGGATACAATTCTCCCAAGGGTTGTTCGCGAGAGCAGTGTTCCCTAGGATGAAGGAAGAGGCCAGGAAGGAGGTAACAGATCGAGGTACTCAATGCTTTGGGGAGACTGATGATACACCTGATGTCCCGCAAGACCCCAAACCCAGAAGGATCAGAGAAGGACGAATAAAAACTCTTCCCAACCTAGCCATTGCCCAAAGAAATGATACATTGTGGGCTGAAGCCCTTTTGCAAATCACACTTGCGCAAGAGGGCCGCTCCCTTGAAATTGACAAATTTACTAGAGTCTCCGAGCCACCATTCGTTAAAATGAACCCGAATAGCAACTGGGAGGAATTCACAATCACGGGAATTAGACAGTGGAATCTCTAATCCTGAGAATAAGCCCAAGAGAGTTGAGATGCCCAATTTTAATTTTTCCACCAGTCAGTTTTTTCCCCAAAGGTTAGCGGCCAAGCAGTCGCATTCCATTGAGTCTAGGCCCTTAGACTCGGGAAGGTTGAGAAAGTGTCCCTTCTAAGTCCAAAGATAGGAATAACCTTACACCCATTAGCAGCCTGGGCCATTCTTCCGATATGGAAAAAGGTGGAAGAGTACAACTACTGTCTATTCTACCCCAGGAAGGGGGGACCCAGCCCGCGATAAGATTATAATTTTCTTAGATCTCTGGGTAGACTTCCCCTCCAACATGGTTATTTATGTTACAACAGAGAGAAAAACTTAAGAGTTTTGCCTCTCCTCTCGTCATGGCAACTGGCAAGAACCACCGTCTCGTCTCCACAACTTAAAGGGTCCAGTTGGACCCAGTCCTGGCGCCAGGCTCATGAGTAAGTGTGCCCTGCACACTTTTATTCTGGTGCAAGTGCTGGTTTTCCCCTGCAGGGCCTCCATGTGCCTCCAGGTCGGGCGTGGCCATAGGAGTGAGTTGGGCTGCACGTGCAGCATCCTCAAGGAGTGGCAGGGCGGGGCCATGAGTCAGAACTAATGGGCGTGGCTGGAGCCAGGCTATTTAAGCCTGCCCCACTCGCATGTAAATGCTTCGCGTTAATCTGCTTATGGCAGCGTAACGCTCACCACCGCCTGCAGAGCATCCTTACCTGATTCCAGCAGCAACCACAGTCGGAGCGCATCCTTACCTGATTCCAGCAGCAACCGCAGTCGGAGCGCATCCTTACCTGATTCCGGCTACCAGCCACAACACTTACCCAGGAGTCCACTTGCAGTCAGCATCACCGCGGATCCAGGCATCCATCACTCGCCGGCAGACCTCCGGATAGCAACACTGCAGTCCAACATCGTCAAACAATTCCTGCAAGAGAAAAAGACAATCAAGGTTAGAAAATCACTAAAGACATTACGCTAAGGTTGTGCTCAGACAAATCCTCGCGCTTGACCTTAAAACCAGCCTTACCATCTATTGGAACATTGTGAACTCTCTTCTCTTCCATTGGAGCTCACTTCTTGCGTCGCACCTACCGCTGGGCCGCATATCCCCTATTGGGAGAAAGCAAAGGAAAGACATTATAAAAGGATACGGACAATAATCAAAGAAAGACACTATTGAAAGGACACTTTCCTTCGGAGTGGTTCAGCCACAGCCGGTCTGGGCTGCCACGCACATGGACCAGTGAAGAAACTCGATCCATCTAAAGTGCCCCTGCAGTGAGAAGCAGGACGGAGAGCTCGCCATCATCATTAAACAGGTGAGACTATATGGGTCGACGCATGCTCACCACATTCTGGGAGAAAGGGTTTGAGGGACACAGCAGTCGTATCATAGCATCCTCACAACCTCTCATATCCTCGCAGGGGCAGTGCCAACAACCAGCACAGTCCACAACACAAGAGCAGTAGAAGAAGCCTGACAAAGGGAAGCCATTTCCAGGGAGGGCTGCAACCGTGCCCCAACGTCCCTGCAGAGACCAGGTGAGCGTAACATCATGTGAAATGTGGGAAACCTGAGGGTGTCCTCACATCTAATCCCCTTGGATCTTCTTCTCAGGTGGCATGGGAAAGGCCATTGCTTTTAGATCCTGACCCTGGGGTGGAAATGCAAGGAAGGATCACCTGGGTGGAGGATCCTTGGGGATTGAGGGGAGAATATCCACAGGCGAGACATGGCATGCCCCTTTTCCAATTGAGAACCAACATCCTCCTCCCCTTGCCTTTATAGGCTATTGTAAGGCCCTCACCCCTCAGTCATTTTCATTCATTCCACTGTAGTACTGGGGCAAAGAAGAGGAGACTAGGATGAATGCACACCAACAGATCCTTTCACCATTCTAGTACTGAGATGAGGAAGAAGCCTACAGACTGGTGTAAGGGTCAGGCATGTCAAGAATTTCTCACTAATAGGGGTAAGGCAATTGAGCCTAAAGACTCTCACCTGCCATCTGTTAAAAGGTTGCAAGTGTATGAAATGTGAAGTGAGAATGCAGAGAGAGAGAGACCAGCAGGGAGTCCCGAAGACTGAGAAATCCTGCGGAGTACGAGGCAGCTGACGGTGGTCCTGTCGGGAAACCAGGATGCCAGAGATACCGGGAAGAAACTGTTGTGCCAGGAAGGGCAGATCGAAAGCCACAGTACTAGGAGCCCCGCTGGTCGTTGTCGGCATCGGAAGTCACAAGCTGGAGAAAAGAGCCAGTCATTGTAAGTCACCGGAAGAGTCTGTGAGATGTGAGCAGAGCTGCCAGCGTCCCACAGAGAGAGAGAGAGCAGCAAACTACAAGCAGGGTGCGCTGTCCACCAAGGACGTGTGTGCAGCGCAGGAGGTGATAGCCGTCCGGAAGACACGCCGGAAGACAGGCGAGTGAGGAAAAAGGGATCACTCAAACCGGGCCACTCCTGGGGCTGTCACGTGGCAAAAAGGGAATGCTGAATGAACAAGAATTAAAGTGCAAGATACAGTGAACCAAAAATAATGGGTTTTTGATGATTATTGCGAAGTGTGAGCAAACAAGAACTGGAAACTAATGAATACCAAACTGAATGAAAGCTTTTGGTGAGCATATGACAGCTTTAAATAAATCAATGTGCGAACGACAAGTTGATGTGAAAAGCATACACCATATATTGCAAGACCATATATTGCAAGTTAAGAGTGAAGCTAATGAAATGCAATATAAAGCAATAATGGAGCATTGCTGAGCAGTGTGAAAGCTATGTGGTGAAGGGAAAAGAGTACCACAAAGTGAGCTGTATAACTGAGCTCATGGTGGCAAAGTCCAGAGACTGGCAAAAAGTAAAACACGTTGTGGCAAAGCCATAAGGCTGGCAAATTGAGAGCCAAGTGAGTGTGAGCCAGAGCACAAGTGAGGTGCAGCTGACCTGTAATGGGTGGACCGTGTGGTCCGACAACTGCGCCTAGACCGGGTATACTCTATCTGTGAAAGCCAAAGAAATACACAGAAAGTAATTACAAGGGCCTGAAAGAGATTGCTGAAGTAAAGCGGAAGAATGCAATCTGTATGAATTATCCGTAACTAGAAAGAATATAAAGGTGACCCGGAATTGGTTGTGAATATTGAGAGGCTGTCTTTAAGTACAATTTGGCAAGCAGAGCAAGCTGGTGTCTTTGGAGAGGAGAATCCTGAGATGCATTTGGAACTCTGTTGTTTTCTTGGGGAAGGGACGCCTAGATCTCCTGTTGGTACTGTGTTGTCTTCTTGGAGAAGGGAGCTCTGAGATTTTGTTTGAAACTTTGTGGAACTGTTTTGAACATGGGGAAGGGGTGCTGGAAAGTAAGCCCGGAGCTGGAAGAGGCTCAGAACTTTCTTTGGAACACTTTCTTTTTTGTTGCTGACATTCCTACACATTGTTTAGCTTTATTTGTGAGGGCAAGTATAGGTTTTGGACACAGACAGACTTAAGTTGAACTTCCTGACTCTCCTTAGTTTCTTTAGGCAGGGAAATCTCACCTTAGTATAGTGCAAGTTAGGCCTTCAACCACCCTGATATTTAAGTTAATAAACCATTTTTATTTGAACTTTGAATCTGTTGTCTGTGTCTTACTTCATGATGCCTTAACTGAAAATAAAGTGACGTTTATCTTATTGAATTTTTCATCCAACCCAATTAAAATTAAAAGGGGTGACTTGATGGGATGCTTGGTCTATGAAGTTATCGGGAAAAACCCTACCAAGGCAAACCCAGAAATATTTAATAAGATCCGGAAAGTAGAGAGAAGGTGGGATTCGGACAGGAACACCACCTTAGGGGAAAACACCAACCCTTCAAATTCCTTAACAACAGAGGGAAAATATGGTCACCTTAAAGTAGGAGACAAATATGTCACTGACTTCCCGGTAGACCTTTAAGTTCATGAGTTAAAAGGGGAAGTCTCACCTACTCCTCACCACCTGAATGTGAAGCATATGGACGGAGGTCTCTGCTGTGCTTTTTTCTTAGAAACCACCTTATCCTCCACCCAGACACCTAGGTACCACCCCAGGTCTGAGTTGAAACAAGAGGAAAACAAAGAACTTCCAGCCCTAGTACAACCCCGACATTTAGAGGAGTCCATACTGAATCTATCAATAAAAATCCAGATGCAGTGATTCCCGAAGGGGAGAAGGAAATGCGGAGATACCAGTCTTTGAATCCCCATCACCGCTGGAAATTAAAACGGACTCCTCATGAGAAGGAATTAAATCCTCACTAGAAGATGGGGCATTAATTTATGAAGATTGGGAGCACTCCACCATGCTATTCTTGTAGGAAAATAGGTCATTCTACAAGACAGTGGGCCTTATTCTGAGTTTGCTGGTATACTAGTGGTAGAGGCAGCAGGATACCAGCAAATGTACATACCGTTTCCGGCACTCAGTCCGGTGGCATTGCCATCGGATTCCGAGTGACAGTGTTAATCACCATTCATGGAGTCCCATAGGACTCTAGAAAACCCAAGGGTCTTTTTCCTATCTACTGCGAGCTGAGTGGAAAGATCGGGGAATAATGCCAAGAGAGAACACCATTAGGCGAGAGAGGGTATTCCCCCTCTTCTATTGTAATTTCCTCTCCTGATGTCCCCTTAGTTTGTGAAGGACATTGTCATTCTACCTCAAACTCATCCCGCTCATGTCCCTCTTTGAAATATAACATCTGCAATCCCAATCATTCTTCTCCCCGTCCCGCTTGCTAGGCCATAAACCGCATATGGAAACTAAGGCACAATAACCATATACCCCAAATGACACGTCAGTCGCGAGGTTCGTTTTCCAAACAAGTCTGGTTTTATTCAGAGTTTCTCAGTCGGCAGACTGGGTCTCAACGCCTCACGAAGTGTGTTGCCAGACCCCGTGAGATGCGAGAGAGCGAATAGCGCTCAAGCATTAATATATATACATCATAAATCATCCTTTGTTAAAGCAATTCGAACCGCCCTCATACATGTCATACAGGCTTGGGTTCAGTGATTGACAATTATGACACGTTATGACAAATCTTCATTCAGTCTAAACATAGTTATTCTAGCAAAGGCAGCAGAGACAGCTTTCTGTTATGAGGAACATGGAGCTCTGGCTCGGTAAGGATATCTTGTTCTTAGCAGAGAAACATTCCATACTAAGTTATCTGTTTGTTACGGCTCATGAGCTAAGGGTCAGATAGTTCTGAAGCAGAAAATACCATCCTCCGTGAAGGAGCACCGCTAGGAGAATATAATTCATGTTTAACTGCCTTTTACAACAGTGCTTGCAAGATAAACCGCCACCTGGACTACTGATTAGACACGGGTTTTGCATGACTTCAAGGACTTAGTGAGAGGGAAACCAATGTTTTTCGGCATAGTTCGGCATTCCTGTCTGCGTTAGCATTTCAGAGTTCAAGCCGTGGCCTCGTACCGTGTGTGGATCTAAATCATAGAATATATTTTGCAAAGCGTGAACAGAAATATAGAAAAGGAAATGGCCGGCATTTCACAAAATGGACTCCCTTTGGTTACATTCATGTTTCTCGGATTGCGATGTTTGTCACATGATGCGATTTGCTTCTGACCAACATATTATACGTATCATTCGGCTATGGGATTACTTTTCTGGTCTAACTAACCCTCCTTTTGGCCTTAAGCCAATAGCATCAGCCAAACATTGTGTCTTCATCGGACCACGTGTCCAATTACGAACTACCCATATCGCTATCACCATCATCAGAAATATGAATTGCCATAAATTCTTTAATTATTTTGTTTTCGTGTAGTGTACCATCATTTATCATACGAGGAGGAGGCTTCGTACTGATTGAATGTACACACTCATTTGTAATTTGGGAGCAAATGACTGGCAGGCATTGTATGCAACAACAGCAAAATATGAGGATCCCAAATATCATAACCAAGATTGCAATTAGCTTCCATCCCCAGGATCGTAGCAGTTCCCAGAACCATGAAGTTATATTTAGATTCCAACCACCTATGGGGACATGAATTCCGGAGCTTAGGTCATGTAATTTCTTAATTGCTTCAAATATCGTAGGGGAAGAGTCACTTATAAATACACAGCAAGCTGATCCCACTAATTTGCATACACCCCCACGATCAGCCAAAATAATATCAAGCACTATTCTATTTTGAAGTGCAACTAGTCTAATTGCTTTTTGTTCCAGTGTCATATTGTAAAGTATATCAGTTGTTCCATTTATCATTTTCTCTAACACCCTGGACAGTTTTCTTATATTCCATGAGTTTATTGCCTGTCCCCAAAATGGTATAAATGATTTTGCTATATACCCAGCAATCTGCCCAGCAGTATCATCTTGTTGTAGCCGACATCTAGATATTTTTGCTATTTCAGAAGTTTTGGCAAGACATACACCAGGTAAAAGTATCCGTACATAACAGGTTCCTTCCCAGTTTCTAGGGAACCATGGATAAGCCTGATCTCCACACACAAAATAGACAGGACCTCCTATATATAATGGCTTCTCTTCTTGTTCAAGCACAGCAGTATTCATACATCTAGTAAATGTTCCCACTGGGTGGGAACCCTTTTTCCGTAAGCAAAATGGGACAGAATGTGGACTATGATTAATAGTATAAGAGGGAGGCACAGCATCTTTGTTTCCAACCGGAGCCATTTTAAAAGTGATTAGGGACTGGTAAGGCATTGAGAGCCTATCTACTGGACTTGTTGTTACAGTTTTTTTTTTGCTTCTACTTGCAAACACCGACCAACCCAACGGTTCCAATACCAATATTTCAAATTCATTTATATTTGTTCCAGCAAATTGTCCAGTCACACTATCATTCCATTTTCTGAATAATAGCGCTCTTAATGATGCATAACAGGCAGTATTAAGCAGCAAAGGATGTACATACAAACCCATTCCTCTTCCCCGTGCTGGGGTAAATGGGAACAAACCCAACAATTGGACCTATTCAAGATAGCATGGGTCATATTCATAATCAGCAATAAAGTGTTATTATTGTAACCTTTTCTATGTTTCACTTCTTGTGATGGTAGAGTATAAGAGAACACGTGCTGGGGTACTCATAGTAGGAGCATTGGTAGCTGACAATAGAGAGTTTAAGGGATGCATAGTCTCCAAGTACCAAAACATTGGGATAAGTATAATCAAAATGCAAAGCGGTATCATAATCAAAAGCACGTTATTCTTTCTAAACAAAATCTTTCTTGGGACAGACGTAATGTCAATCTTTATACCATCAACAGCATTGGTGCAGGCGGGAGCAGGAGCGAATACAGGCATCGTCTATAATGTTTATTTCAGGAGAAGTTTTTCAGCGTCTGTCGGAAAAGTTCTCCACAGCAACACACGTTAGCAACAAAAGTTCAGGCCAATTCAGGTTTGTCTGCTTAAGATGACAGCAAGCTGATGCTTAACTTCACAGAGCTCCAAAAAGGCAGGAGCAAGTATCAATTTTATAGTTTTGGTACTATTTGCCCCCGCTTGTTCACGCCAGGTTGCACATGCCTTCACTTTCAATGGTAGCACCAGGAAACCGTGTGTCAGAGCTCTCAACTGATACAGCTCATACGCTCCTTTCCCCTAGGCCTCTGTTCCCAGCTCCATCCGTGAGCTAGAAACAAAGGCGAAACGAAAGCTAATCAATTCCGATTTCGTGAATGTAGATTGTACCTTACAGCTCTAGGTACAGTATGATTGATGAACAATGCACTTTTATCACCAGTTGCAGGATCAGTGCCAATTTGTGATGCAATAAGTATTGATGAGGCAGCAGTCGAACAATGTTGAGGCAATACTGGTCTTTCGATTCTCGTTGCAATCTCCCCAGGATTCAGCGGTGATATCTTTGTGATCAGGTACAGCTGTCTTGCTTTCAACGTTAGGATCATCGATCTCTTTCTCATGTGGCAAAGGAAATGGAACTCTTTTCGTGTGTGTTGCGTAAATCCAAAGCTTTCGGCCATTCACTCGGACTGCAGTCTGCGTAGCCAGTAGCACCTAGAAAGGTCCCGTCCAGGGCGGTGCAAGTGAAGGTTTTCTTTCAAAATTCTTTACCAGAGTCCAATTGCCTGGCTGCAGACAATGTCCAGGGCGTGTATATCTGACAGGAAGAGCCTCCGGCACCTGCTGATGAATCAAACGCAGGTTTTGAGTCAACTGTTTACAGTAGTCAATAAGCAATGGATGCTCAACATCCCTTAGTCGTTTTGGACGTGGCACATTCCAGACATTGGCTAGTCTCCCCATAACAATTTCATATGAGGAGAGGCCAGTCCTTGCCTGCACAGCTGTTCACATGCACAGTAAAGCTAGTGGCAATGCATCGGGCCATTTCAAATTGCTCCCTGCGCAAATCTTGCTCAATTTATTTTTCAAGATACCGTTTTGGCGTTCTACCAAACCGGCACTCATCGGGTGTCTGGCCGAATCGAATCACTTATCAATTTGGAGACCTGCCCAAATTTGCAATATCACAGCCACAATAAAATGCGGTCCATTATCTGACCATATGACACGGGGTAGCCCGAATCAGGGAAAATACTCTTTTAGCATGGATTTGGCTGTGGACATAGCTGTACTATCTTTCAGGGGATAGGCCTCCACCCATTTGCTAAATGCACAGACCACTGTAAGGACATATTTATAGTTTTGGCACCTCTCCGTTTCATGAAATCAAAATGGATGACTTCAAATGGCATAGACGGTGGACCAAAACTTCCTACTGGTGTCACTGTTCCCTTTACAATGTTATGTTGCAAACAAGTCATGCAATTCTCAGCCAATCTTTCAGCAGTTTTTCTGATGTTCGTATTTTGCCATACAGAATCCAGGTGCTGGGTCATTTTTTTCGAACATATTTCTGTTGGACTGTGAGCCATAGTAACCATTGCCATTACATAGGCATTTGGCAACATCTATCGTTATTTTTTTTGTCCACCCAGCAACATACAGAATCTAATTCTTCTGGACCCTCAGACTATTTTTTTTATTTCATCTAGAGTAGTTTCTGCTTGTATCCCTTTAACCGTTTCAATTCCATTCTCTATCATGCAAGACACTCCTTCTGTTGTTTCGACATACATTTTTGTGTGCAAATCAGTGGCAGTTTGTTTCGCAATTCTGTCTGCAAATGCGTTTCCCTTTCCTACATTACACGTTATCTTTTCATGTGCTTTACATTTCATTATTGCTTATCGCTTGGGAAGCACAAGTGCTGACAACAGTCTCACTATCAAAGTGCCATGTTGGATTTTGGTTCCAAGTGACGTCAGGAAACCCCTTTCAGCCCATAATCCACCAAAATTGTGTACCACCCCAAAGGCATACTGAATTTCAGTATATATGTTTACATTGAGGTTTGTAGAAATTTCACATGCTCTGGTTAACGCTATTATTTCCGCAGCTTGTGCTGAGTTATATGGGATTCATTTGCTCTCTATAATAGTTTTCAGTGTCGTGATGGCATAAGCAGCAGTTGGCTCTTTCTGTGGAGTATCAGTTAAATCAATTCTTCCTTTTGTCTCTTGTTCAGTAACCATTAAGCAATCATGTGAGAATTGCGTTTCACCCCCTTTTTCACTGTGAGGAGGCATTAACTCAGCCGGATTTAAAGCGCAACATCTCTTAATTTGAATATGCGGTAAAAATAGGACAATTTCATACCTTGTTATTCTGGCTGATGTGAAATATTGTGTCTGCTTTCTATTTAAAAGAACATCTACTGAATGAGGTACCATTATGGTTAAAGAGTGACCTAAAACCATTCCCTCTGTTTGTTTACTGACGCGGCGGCTGCAGCAACAGCTTGCAAGCAATGCGGCAAAGCACATGCAACAGGATCCAACGTAGAAGAGAAGTAACCACATGTCTATTTCTCCCCCCGTGC
Organism: Ambystoma mexicanum; assembly: GCF_040938575.1. Classification (NCBI taxonomy): domain Eukaryota; kingdom Metazoa; phylum Chordata; class Amphibia; order Caudata; family Ambystomatidae; genus Ambystoma; species Ambystoma mexicanum. Next base: position 691,306,546 of record NC_090926.1, on the reverse strand, counting down.
TCTTGAGTCAAAACAGCCAAAGCACATCCATTATTTTCATGCACAAATAACTTAAAACTCTTGTCGTAATTTGGTGTGCCCAAAACTGGAGTTGAACATAATGAAGCTTTGAGCAGGTCAAATGCTTCTTGACATTCCATGTTCCATGGCAAAGGTAAGGTAACATCCTTTCTTGTCAATGCCACTATTGGTTTCCCAATCATTGAAAAGTTATTGATCCACTGCCTACAATAGGAAGCCATGCCAATTAAAGCCCTGACTTCTTTCTGCGTGTTTGGAATAGGCATATCAGAGATGCTTTCTATTCTTTCTGGTGTCAATCTTCTTCCCTCCTTCGAAAGGAGGTAGCCCAAATAGGCCACCTCCTTACGACAATACTGGAATTTTTTTAACGCAGCCTTGTGACCATGTGCCGCTAAATGTGTCAACAATACAACAGTGCTTTCTTTACAAATGACTTCTGAGTCTGCTGCTATAAGCAGGTCATCAATATATGGTAACAACACACACCCTGATGGTAATTCAAGCATGTCTAGTTGTTCTTTCAATGCTCTACCATAAATACTTGCACTTTTAGTATAGCCTTGTGGAATACGTGTGAATGTAAATGAACGTCCTCCTAGTATAAAAGCAAACAAATATCTACTATCTGGATGCACTGGAATACTAAAAAATGCGTTCTTCAAATCAATAACACTAAAATATGATGCGGAGGCTGGAATCATAGAGAAAATTGTCGTCACATCCAGGATTAATGGAAATTGCGGATCAACCACTTTATTCTCTCCACATTAATCAATTATAAAATGATGGACTGTAGCAAATACTACCAGAAGTTTATTCAATTACATTTCTAGCAATCAAATCTGATACAATGCACTTCAACGCTCTTTCTCCCTCGGCTGAAATTTTGTATTGCGGAAAACGCAGTAATGTAATTCCTTCTTTCAAAACAGTTTTTACTGGTTCTACTTTCAAACAACCAACATCATTGTCATTCACCGCCCGTATACAAGCCGGTACTTTACTCAATTCAGTCGGTAATGGCATGGATATGAATTGCGATACAGGAGTCTTTTGTGTCGAGATTGTCAAAAACACTCCACCAGGAGAACAATAAATGACCGCATTCAATTTTTCAACAAATTACATCCCAACAAATTGTCACTGCTATTTTTTGTCAAAAGAAATGGACGAGACTCTGTAAATGGACTTAGTGCGATTGGTACTGGTTGTGAAATTGGACTAATTACTGGCGTACCTGAGAACCCTACGGAGACATTTCTATGCCTTGACAGTGGTATTTCTGGAAGCTGCTGATGGTCAATCGAACATTTTTGTGCACCTGTGTCCACTAAAAAAATGTGCTCCTTATTCCCAACCTTCATTTCTACGTAGGGCCCTTTCTGGTCAATGGGAATAGGTACTGGTTCCAACCCCTGTTTCGGGCTGTCCTAGTAGAACAGTACATCGTCAGATGTAAAATCGCCAGAGTAATATGAATTGGACTGATTATCAAAAACATTTCCACCATTCGTGTTGTTTCGTTGTTGATTCTGGTTACCCTGATTATCCTGAAATTGTGGCTTCGTTTAATTTCTATTCTGCCCTAGTATTCCTGGACGACCTCTATTCTGTCTTCTCAGAATAGTCCCATTTCTATTCTGTATATGCGGGCACTGTGCTTGCCAATGGCCTTCTTGTCTACAATAGGCACATTGATTAATACCTATTGGACCCCCTTACATGTTGGACGTTAATGCAAATTGGACTCTAGAAGATGCGTTCCCACCACCTCTATTATTGTTCACTACCTGCTGTATCAACACTCTTGTTTTCAAATCTCCTTTATCCTTTATTTCCTTATCCTTTTCTGAATTTACTCTGTTCTCATAATATTGGGCCATATGTAATACTTCACTTTGTGATTTCGCTTGCCATGTGTTAGGATTCCAGTGGCCTTGACCTCGTTGTGTAGCCGTGGAATTCCTCAAGACAATGTACCACTTGTGCATAGAAAAAAACTACACACGCCAAGTAGGAGATTGACCAGAAAAAGGAGATCAGCGGGGCATCCGGGCTTGTGCGGCGAACCAACAATACTCCAAGTGCAGGGGGTTCTGGCTTAAGCGATGAACCAAAAACACTCTGAGCGTAGTTTGATCTACAGAGAGATTTTACAAAGGTCACCACATAAATTACACATGAACATAAGCAGTATCTACATACAAGACAAGAACTAACCTGTAGTAATACAGAATGGTAGGTTACAAGAATATAGGCAGAAAGAACGAGATCGACCTTCCCCTGAAACAGCAATGAACAGTTATGAGAAATTAGAAAAACAGAAGGCATTCATAGTATGGAATCAGAGAGGAAACGAGGCTTACCACCATGTAGGGATGCACTGTTCTTCTCTGGCCAGAGGAGTAAGGCTCAACCCGACGGCACGTGGATGCCTAGGCCCTAGGATGGCCAGTCTCTAGCCCCCAAGAGCCACCGGACCGATGACACGAGGACGCCTAATGCTAGGGTGACTAGTCTCTAGTCCCAGGATGTCACCGGGCCCGACGACACGAGGACGCCTATTGCAGGAGAACCTCCGACCAGAGAGAGAGAGAGACTTGTTCTTGTATCCCAGAAGGAGTTGTTGACAGCCAACAGGTAATTGTTCCGGAGAAGACAATGTTCGAGTATGGAACCAGATGCAGTTGGGTGGCGTTGATATCTTACGCTGAATGAGGTGTTAAGACGATTAGTTTTATGTCGCCGGGGAGAATGTGAATACAAACCTCCCAGCGTTCCGTAGCGAGGGAACAGAATACAACGTGAGCAGACAGGACGAAATCCAGAGAATGTCCATGCAGCATGATGGGTTTGGGAAATGTCAGGGGAATTCCAGACAGACAGACAGACGTAATCCAAAGAATATCAGTACAGCAAAAAATTAGTTTGGCAACTGGTAGTCGAATCCAGACAGACAAGGGCAATCCAAAGAATATCCGTACAGCAGGCAGGGTTCAATTGCTCAAGACAAAACGTGGTTCGTAGCAAACGACAAGGGGAACAACTAAACAGAAGGGCAAGACTGGGGCAATCCATAAGGCAAAGCAAGAATCAGGAAACCAGGAAACGTAACTAGACAAAGCTTCTCACAACGAAAATCGACTCAACTAGAAGCGCCGGGCTTCTTCCTGTAACAGCTCATGAGTCGTGTGTCACGTGATCACGCACCACGTTGCATGTGACCACGGCGGGACGAAAAGCGTCCTAGTTTCCAAGACAACCGCACACACTCTGAGAAACGGGTCCGGGCTGTGACAAACACGGCTCTTCAAACCGATTAAAATAATCCATCGCTCCTTCCAATTTGCCTTGTAAGCAAGCAGTCAGTTTATCCCAAACTATTCTTTTTTCAGGCACTAACGTTTTCAATTTCTCTACTATTCGAGATGGTAAAGCCAACAATCACAGGAAACAACAAATCAATGTCACTCAGTGTAAAAACAGATGAATTTAAAACAGATTCAATTTCTTTATAGAATCCTGCCGGATTTTTCCTAATGTCAGGGACCGTCTGCTTTGTACTATTTACTTCTTGCCTAGAAAAAGGGACATGTACAAACTGTGCGATATAATGAGGTTCTATCGTTCGCGCTGGAATCGCTCCATCGGCAGCAACCTCTACTTTCAGGACAAACGTGGGAGGCACCTTCCTCATGGGTAATTGCAAAGTAGGGAATTCTACATTCTTTCATCTATAAAGCAACACAGCTAGATCAAGAGAAAAAGCAGTCATTCCAGTTCCAGGCGAAAATGCTCTTTTATAAATTGTCATTAAATCAGCGGGACAACATACCTTATTCTTCATACATTCATCCTGTAAATAATCCACCATAACTTGTAACACCTTTCTCTGCATTTCTGGTGTATACTGACTAAACGTATCATGCACTTCAATCGGGGAAATGGCGGCATCCGTAATCCATCTAAGCGAATCTCGCGTACAAATTCGCATCTCTTCACTAACAGGTTTCAACAGTGGTAAAAACCATTTCTGAACGTACGACCTATGCGGTTCATCTCTTTTCATTATTTCTTTATACAATCAATCAAGTTCTTTTTTTTAAACAATTTTATTGATTTTATTCAAAAAACAAAAAAAATAACAAACCAAACTTACAGTGGATTCGTAATCTCACTCACAAATAAACATAGATTGCTGTATTCCGGCCCACTGTGCCTCCCCTTCCCACCCCCCTCCCCAGCCTACTCCCTCTCATTTTCAGTCTCTACCTCTTGCGGTGGGGATTCCTCTTCAACAGAACTTGTTGGGTCTCCATCGCTTGGTCCTTCATGTGAAGGCCCAAATAATTCCGCTATCAGTTGTCTCCAACCCAGCAGGGTTCCAGCTTCTTCCTCCATCTCCCCTTTACACCCTTCCTGCCATACCACTTTTTCCGCCTCCTCCCACTTCTGCAGATCCCTCCACCATGCTTCCATTTTGGGACTATGACATGCCTTCCAACCCATCGCAATCCTTCTCTTTGCCAAAACATACACCAGATCTTTCAGTTTGCTTACATGTTTAAGCTTACGTGGTCTGGGAAACCCGCCTATCAAACATGCCCACGCAGTATCCACCTTCATGTGGATCCCCTTGTCTCCCATTTTCTGTGCAATTTCTCCCCAATATCTCTCTATCAGTGGGCACGACCAAAACATATGCACCATTCCTGCATTTTCTTCATTACATTTAGGGCACACCTGACGTCCAGCGTTTTTAAATTTAGCTATCTTTTGAGGCATCATGTATGCCCTATGAGTTATATACAACTGTATCTGCTGTAACCTAGCATTTCTCGATATTTTTTTATGATATCCTTGTGCTCTTTCCCACATCCCATCACTCATCGGGGCCCCTACTTCCTCTTCCCAGTCCAGTCTAAGTTGCACCACCTCCTTATCCGCTTGGGACATTATCATTTCATCTAACCTAGATGTTTCATGTCCCCCTTCTGCAATGTCATATATCGTATCTCTAGTGGCGTCCGGTTCCTCCGCCAGTGCAACTTCCGACCAGGTGTCTTTAATTCGTTGCACCACCCAGTGATACGCAATATATTGCCCAACACTCAACCCTATTGATTCCACCAGCTCCTCAAATTCCTCTCCTGCCATACATCCCCCATCGTTGCTATCCCCACCGATTCCCAGTACTTCCTAATCATTGACATCAGTTGCTTTTCTCTTCCCACCACTGTGACCAGTGGGATCTGTGGGGAGCACGGGATTGGTTTCCCCATTAACCGGCACGCTCTTCGCCACATCCCCCATCCAAGGCCCATCATCTCCGGGCGGCCTTCCAGCTCTAATCTAGGCAACCATATCATCTCTCGTAGAAAATATGGGGTGCAGTCCCCCTGAAACAGTCTGTGTTCTAAGGTAGGCTCTTCTGAGAACCATTTAGCTACGTATTGTAATTGGCTTGCCACATAATAGACTGCCCAGTTTGGTGATTTAATGCCTCCTTTCTCATATGGATTTTGTAATTTCCACAGGGCTACTCTGTTCCACGTCCCGTGCCATAAGAATTCGCTGCATATGCCGTCCAACTTAGTAAAGAATTTCCTGGGTATTGTTTATGGGATATTCGTGAAGCAATGCAACAATCTGGGTAGCGCCACCATCTTGAGCATCGCCCCTTGTCCCATCATTGCCAAGGGGAGCTTCACCCAAAACTTCATGCTACTCTCCAGTTTCTTAACTGCTCTTTCCGTATTATGTCTATGTTCAGCTTCTACAGTATGATATACATCTACTCCCAGATATCTAAATGTGGCAACTGCCCACGGTATCTGTAGGATCGGCAAGCGCTCTAGCGGGAGTCCTCTATATCTACCCAACGGGAACATACAGGACTTACTGGGGTTCACGGCTATACCTGATAGTTCTGCAAACCTCTTCATCACTTCCAATATATATTGGAGGTTCTCTTCTGGGTAGCGCAAATACAGTAGCATATCATCTGCATCCAATGAAATTAAATGTGGCGTCTCCCTAACAACAATACATATTGCATCATATTGCTGCCTTAGATAAATCGCCAGGCATTCCAAGGCCAAGATATACAGCATGGGGGACCATGGGCATTCTTGTCTTGTACCTCTACTAAGTTGCCATCTTTCGGAAACCACCGCTCCTGTTTTCACTCTAGCTAGTGGCGCACTGGATAACAGTTTGACCCATTTAAGATATCCTGGTCCCATGCCATAATTGGCCAGGACCGCCGTCAACCAGGGCCATTTGACCGAGTCAAATGCCTTAATCGCATCCAATGATACTATCGCTATCTCGCCTGCATCTTCATTAGCATGTTCAATGACTCGGTGGAGTCGCCTGAGGTTATTCGAGATGTTCCTATTCGGGACATATCCTGTCTGATCGAAATGTATTAATTTATTAATGATCTTCTTCAACCTATTTGCCAGGACCGCTGTTAGAATCTTGCTATCTTGGTTTAACATCGACAAGGGCCTGTACGAGCCACAGTCACTACCTGGCTTATTGGGTTTGGGAAGCGGTATAATGACCGCTTCACGTAAGGATTCCGGTAATTTCCCACCTTCATATGCTTTGTTAAGCATCTCCAGCAACGGGGCGAGTACCTCTGTTTTGTATGCTTTATAGAATTTGCTCGGGAGTCCGTCAGTTGCTGGGGTTTTGCACGTGGGCAACTGCCTCACTACCTCTTTTAGTTCCTCCACGGTGATCGGGCGTCTAGCTCCTCCCTCTCCTCTGCGCTGATCTGGGGTAGTCCAATATCTACCAATGTATCTCCTATCTCCTCACTGTTGCTTCCTGTCTCATCCCCATACAAGCGTCTATAATACTCTGCAAATTCCTGATTAACCCCCTCTTGTGTGTCTGCCATACTCCCATCTTCTTTCACAATCGTTCTAATTGGGGGCCTAGAGGTTTCATTTTTATATAGCCATGCCAGGACTCTCCCTGGTTTGTCCCCTTCTGCATGTTGTCTCTCTATATACTTTTTATAATTGAGGTTGCACAATCTCTCCCAGTATACTACACATTTCTGTTGCAGGCCGAGTACCTTTTCCGTGTCTTCCTTGGCCATACTACCTCTTTCTGACACCCTTTCTAGCTCCCTTTCGGTTTCCTGTAACTCGGTCAGGATCCCATTCTGCAGTCCCTTAGACTTGGCTATGGCGATTCCCCTCACCATCACTTTGAAGGCTTCCCAGAGTGTGCCTGCTGTCTTAACACTGCCAGTGTTTATCTTGAAATAACTTATTATCTCCTCCCGCATATCCTCCCTGAATACATTGTCTTTCGGCGCCTCTGCACGCATGCGCCATGTGGGTATCCTTCGCCTCGGGGGTCGGTATTGCAACACTAACATCAGTGGCGAGTGGTCTGAGAGGACCCTTGCTTTGTATTCTGCATGCGTTATTTCAGTCATTAGTTCATGTGTGACAAACACATAGTCTAGTCTAGTATATAGGCCCTGAGGGGCCGCATAGTGTGAATATTGTCTATCCTGTGGATGGCGTGCCTTCCATGCATCGTCCATCCCAAAATCTGCCAATAATGACTGCAAAAACTTTGCGGCCTGAGTGGGTCTATCTATCTTTGTGTCTGATATATCAATGTTTGGGTTTAACACGCAATTGAAATCACCCCTCCCCCACAGCACCCCCACACTCCCACTGAGTTTACCATACATGGTTCTAAAATACACAGCCGTATCCTGGTTCAGGGCATAAGTATTTACAATACATATCTCCCTATTTTCCACCAGCCCTTCCATGACCACCATCCTTCCATCTGACTCCGCAGCATAATGCAACAACTGGAACGGGACAATTGGGGCCAGCCATGTAATTACCCCTCTTGCGTAGGCTGAATATGCTGCCCCTACTACCGTCCCCTTCCACTTCTTCCGTATCACTTCCAATTTTTCCTGCGTTAAGTGAGTTTCTTGTAACAAGGCAATGTCCACTTTCTGTCTACGCAGGTACATCATAACCTTGTTTCTTTTCAAATAACTATTGAGCCCCCGAACATTCCAAGTAACTATCTTAAGGTCTCCCATGGATCATATCATTTTTCTCAGGGTGTAGGCTCATACCCCAACTGTGCACCCTCCCCAACTACAACAAACCACTGCACACAACCCCTCCCCTCACCCCTCCGCACCCTACCATAACCCCAGCAAATGCCCAGCTCCATCCCTGGATCTCAGGCTCCCCCGCGTTTGGACCTACCCTGGAACACCCAGGCCAAGACCCCAGCAGGGGGGTGACCTAACTAAACTCTAACTGGGGGTATAAAGGCTAGCTCTGCTAGGCTCCCTAACTAAGCAATAGTCACAGTGCTCCCGGATCATATTCTTTTCCAACCTGGTCATACCAGCCCATAAACTGCATCAGTTACTATAATCAAGTCCCATAGTCTTAAGCCAAGACACCCCCCAGTGCTTCCCCTGCGCATTACTTATATCCTCCTCCTCCTTCTCTCATCTGGATGTCCGACTCCTGGGGGCAACCTTGTGTGTCGAGCAATCCCATAGCTTCTTCGGGAGTTTAAAAAAAAAGGGTTCTGTTTCTGTTGAAACTTTTAACTTCGCCGGGTAAAGCAACATGTACTTGTGGCCCGCTTCTCGCAGTCGTCTCTTGATAGTCCCAAAGTTCATTCAGCTCCGTTGCACCATCAGGGTATAATACGGGTAGGCAGTTATTTTTGCCGACCCTCTTTTTATTGTTCCACCCTTACGGAAGTGTTCCAGGATCTTCTCTCGATCTCGATAGTTGAGGATCTTGGCGATCACCGGCCTAGGTGGATTGCCCGGCGGCGGCTTCCTCATTAGAGCCCTATGCGCCCTTTCCACCGCAAACACCTGGGACAGAACTCCGGTTATCTCCTGCAACAGCATAGATTCAACAAACTCCGTGGGGTTGTGACCCTCTGCTCCTTCCGGCAAGCCAACGATGCGGATATTATTCCTCCGGGCACGTCCTTCTGCTTCATCTGCCCTGTTTTCTAAGTTGCCCACGCGCTACACTAGGGCGTGTAGTTCCGACTTGTGTGAAGCACAGTCCGCTGTGTTTGGGCCCACCTCTTTCTCAAGATTCTCAGTGCGCTCCGCCAGTGACCTGACATCCTGCCGAAGAAGGTTCACATCCTCTTGCACCGCCCCAACTTTTTCTTTTTTTTAAATTTAACTTTATTGGTTTTGCAAGAAACAAAAAGAGGCAAACAATATTCAAACAAAATCATACATCTTCCAGAGGTACAAGTCGAACAAACGGTGCAGACTAAAACAATATACTGGAATCTCTTAGTAGTGCGACAGTCCCGATTATCTGGGTATGTCTCATTGACTGTTCGCCATAACCCACTCCCACCCCTCCCCTCCCACTTGGGTTGGTGTACATCACAAGTGCAATTGATTGACGAAAGTATTAGTATCGTATGGTTGACGCAGTGTCACATCTGGCAGTACCATGTTCGCTGGAGGTGAGATTCTCATCCTTTGTAGTGTTCTTTGAGCATAGCATCATTCGGTCAGGCTTTTGGGGGTTCCTCTGGTTGGGAGTCGTAAGTAGGTGCGATATATGTATTCTTGAAGTCCATCCATAGAGTTTCTCAATTTGCCGATTTATTATGCAGGGAGGCAGTGATCTTTCCATCACATAAATGCTCGTGGCCAGTTTGATCCACTCGGTCTTACCTGGGACCAGAGGAGATTTCCATTTGGTCGCTATCAGGGCCCTCGCTGCCAGTAATAGCTGGGGGGCCAGGCCTTTCACCCGAAACCAATCCTCCTCGTCTCTTTCAACGCCAAACAAAACAAGGTATGGATCAAGTTCTCTGTGGATGTCGTCTACCTCTTTAATCCATCCCAGAACCTCAGTCCAAAACACTTTGATGTGCGGGCAGCTCCACCACATGTGCCAGTAGTTGGCATTTTCTCCACAATTTCTCCAGCACTTCGGGCTCATGGACTGGGACATTTTGGAGAGTCGAAGCGGATCGTAATGCCATCTGTATAGTAGCTTTATTGCATGAAGCTTATATTGGTAAGATATGGAGGATTTAGGTGCAGCTCTGCACATTAAGGCCCATTGATCGGGGAGTATCTCTTCGCCGAGGTCTTTTTCCCATCTGGCCCTAAGCGGTTCTGTACTTCCACCTCCTGCTGCTAATAGCGTTTGATACATTACAGATATAAGGCCTTTCATTTCTGTTCTGGAGTCTAGGAGTTTCTCAAAGGCGGTAAGGTCTCGTCTCAGTTTTTCTCTCCATTCAGGTCTCGTTAACACCCCTTTTAGCTGGATAAAGTGAAATGTCGATAAAATACCTATCCCCAGTGCCGTTGTCAGATCAGGTAATGTGATGAACGAGTCCTTTCTCTGGAGTTGTCCCACCCTTTCCAGGCCCGGCTCGTACCATGACTGGAACCGCTCTAGGTTCGGAATTTGGTCATTTATGCCAGGAGACCACAAGTGACTGAGCGGGGATGGCCAGGTGGTAACTTCTCGCATCTCTTTCCCAGTGCGCCATATGGCCCATATGGTAGTCAGTATGGGATGCTGATTAATTCTCTTCTGGGCCCGTTGGTATGGTGACCACAGCCACTCTGCCACTGTGGCGGGGGACATGTAGTGGTTGTCCATCTGAAACCATTGCAGGTGTTTGTGGTCCCTGAAGTGTGGAATTAGGACACGTAACTGGGCGGCTTTATAGTATTTTCCCAGATCAGGAAGACCTACTCCTCCCCTGTCTTTGGGGAGAATAAATGTGTCGTAAGAGATCCTCGGTCTCTTCCCCTGCCAGATGAACCGCAACATGATCTTTCGGGCATCCACAAAGAATTTTTTGGGCATCTCGATCGGTAACATCTGAAAGGGGTAGAGAAAACGGGGGAGACACACCATCTTGACGGCGTTGATACGCCCCAGCCAAGAGATCGTCAGTTTGCTCCATTTCTCGAGGTCTCTCTCGAAGCAACGAAGGAGCAGGGGGAAGTTAGCCTCGTAGAGGTCGTCTAGGGTTCTGGTGATCTGTATGCCCAGGTATCGTAATGTTGTGTGTTCTACTTTGAGCCCTAAGGGGAGGAACTTGGTGTCATTATCATCCGGGGTACCTTGGAGTGGAAAGAGTATGGATTTTGACATGTTTACTTTAAACCCAGAGAACCGGCCATATTCTTCTATTAGAGTTAGGGCATGGGGGATGGAGGTCATAGGTTTAGTTAGATGTAGAAGGATATCATCAGCATACAACCCTGCCTTATATTCTGTCCCTCCCAGCCGTATTCCCTCTATTCGGGGATCGTTCCTTATTTTTTGAGCTAAGGGCTCGAGGGAAAGAGCAAACAGGATCGCGGAGAGTGTACATCCCTGTCTGGTCCCCTGTTGCAGTTCAAACCACCTGGCATATTCCCCATTCACAAATATTGATGCTTTGGGAGAGGCGTATATTGCTCGTATCCCATCACGGAATTTGGGGCCTATCCCTACTTTCTGGAGGACTGCCCCCAGGAAATCCCATTCCACCCTATCAAAGGATTTTTCTGCATCAATCGATAGGAGGGCCGGATCATCTGGTAGACTGTGCCCTACGTGGACAAGATGTAGAGTTTTACGCATGGTGTCGGCACCCTGCCTTCCAAGGATAAATCCCACCTGGTCAGGGTGGACCAACTTGGGCATTAAAGTTTCCAGTCTGGCCGCCAATACTCGAGCGTAAATCTTCGCACCGAGATTGAGGAGGGAAATGGGGCGATATGACCCACATAGTTTGGGGTCTCTACCCTCTTTAGGGATGACAGTTATGAGGGCTTTCTTAACGGAATCTGGTGCGATCCCAGAGCTCATTATCTCATTAAAGAGTTCCGTGAGAAAGGGTGACAGTTGATTGGTGAAGGTCTTATAGAAGCCGGCCGTGTAACCGTCTTCACCCGGAGACTTCCCCAGTGTAAGCCGTTTGATCGCCTCTTGTGTCTCGTGTTCGGTTATTGGACTATCAAGGAGTTCGGTCTCTGTGTGTGTTATTGTAGGCATAGTAATTGAGTACAGGTAGGAGGATATGTCAGAATGATCCGAAAGCAGCTCGGAGGTATATAGGTTTTCGTAAAAGTTGGCAAAACACTCGGGTATTGAGTGGGGTAGTTGCATCGCAGGATTGGTGGGCTCTATTATCTCGTTCACCTTGCGTTCCTCCCTCCTTTCCCTGAGCCTGGCGGCTAAGAGTGCATCAGCCTTGTCCCCGTTCTCATAATATGTCTGTTTCAGGAATTGCAATTTCCGCACCACCTGGCCGTGTTCTAACAGCCGTAGTTCCTCTCTTTTACGATGGGCCATGTCCAGTTTGGTGGAGTCCACTGTTTTTTTGTCTCTTAGTTCCGCCTCCAGCTGGTGTATTTCATTACAGAGCTTGTTTTCTACAATCTTACGCTCTCTCTTTTTAGAGGAGCCCTCGCGTATTAATATACCTCTCAAAGTGGCCTTCCCCACTTCCCAAATCACTTGTTTGGAGACCTCCCCGTTGTCATTCGTCTTGAAGTATTCTTCGATCTCGGTCTCCATTTCATTTCTGAACACCGCGTAGGTCCAGAGGGACTCATTGCAGCGCCAGGATCCCCCAGCGACAGGTAGGTCGGCCCAGTTGACGTCTGCTAGCACCATGTCATGGTCTGACCATATTATCGGGACAATACTCGTGTGACTTGTGGACCTTGCAAGGTCAGGCGCGAGGAATATATAGTCTATGCGTGAGAATGTGCGATGGGGGTTCGAGTAAAAGGTGAAGCCCCCTTCGTCAGGATGTTGTGTTCTCCACACATCCCGTAGATCGTATAGCTCCATCATGACGGCGAATTCAGTACGGTCCCCTCTTTGCTGGGTCCGCGTGTCGGGGTTGCCTGGCCTCCAGTCTACGGATGGGTCCACCCACTGGTTAAAGTCGCCTCCTATGATGAGGTGGCCTGCCGTTTCCAGTACTATTTTGGGAATCGTTTTCTGAAGGAATGCAGCTTGTCCGCTATTAGGTGAGTACATTGTAGCAATTGTGACCTTAACTCTTGCGATTTGCCCCACTATCAGGAGGGCTCGTCCACTCACATCCGACCAGGTCTTCTCTAGTTCAAAGCCAACTCCCTTCTTGATGAGAATTCCGACCCCTCCTTTCCTGAGCGGGCCAGACCCCCAGAATTCCATACCTCCCCGATTCCCCAGAACCGTCCGCTCCTCCCCTCTCGCAAATTTTGTCTCTTGAAGGAGGAGAATGTCAATGTCAGATCTTCGGAATTCTTTGTGCACCAGCGACCTCTTAGTAGGGCAATTCAATCCCTTCACATTGATAGTCCCAATTCTGAGGAGACCCTTGCTCTTAGGCTTCTCATGTGATGCCATCAGCGGTTTGCAGTCTAGGATCCTTCACCTCCAGCGGCCAGAGAGACAAGTGGATACCCTGTGCCATCTTGACTGTGCTACTTTGGAGCAAACGTAGTGTTATCTGTACATTTCCCAAGTGTCCGTTACCTCTCTCCCCTTTTCCCATGTTCCACCATAGTTGATGGTGTTCACTTGAGTTTACGAACAGGGGGTGCTGCATAGGCAGCTGTTGACGGCGTCCGGATCAGACTGGATGAGAGTATGCAGTCCGTTGGCGGACCATCAGTAGGGACCGTTGGCCTACGGTCCCGATCAGATGTACCATCGCAACTTAAGGGTGAGCCCCCATCTCTTTCTCCCCTCCCCCAAACATTATGCAGTTTCAACAATAATAACAACAAACATGTGAAAGTTTCAACGTTACGTATGGTTCTCAAGTCATCCCGCAGGAATTCACGTCGCCTCCCATTTCCGGGGGGTGCTCTGCCCGCAGCGGCACCAAAGTGGGGGATTTCACCATGTCGCACCCTCCGCGGGAGACAACGCCTCGTGTTTTAGGTATGACTGTAGCCTGCACAAATCTGACGCAGCTTCTCTTGCTTAATCATGGTCGGGGGTGTTGTTGGGGCGTCTAAATTTTCTCTAACCCTTTACTCTCTTGCGCCTGGGGCCCTGGAGCTCCCACTGCGATCCCGGTCGTCCGTCGTCGCCACCTCCTTTGCCCCGCGGGTCCGTACCGAGGAGATCGACGATGCAATCTTTGATTTCATCTTCAGAGCGTAGGACTATTTTCCTGCTGCCATGCTCGAAGGTGAGCGAGAAAGGGTATCCCCATCTGTACCTTATGCCCTGGTCCTTAAGCCATTTCGTCAGGGGGCTGCAAAGGCGTCTCAGGGCTAATGTTAGCGAGGATAAGTCTTGAAAGATGGTGATTTGAGCGCCTCCCATTGTGAGCGGGCCTCCAGACCTGGCCTTCTCAAGAATTCTGGTTTTGTCTTGATATCGATGAAATTTGGCCAGGACAGACCGTGGGCGGCCGGGCAGCCCACCAGCTCTATGTATGCGTTCTGTCTTAGGCTCATCAATGTCTTCATCGGCGGTCAATATTCTAATGATGTCGTGAATGGTGTCTTTGAGGTCTTTTTCGGTTTCACCTTCACGTTCCGGAATACCAAAAAAGCGGAGGTTATTCCTCCTCTCCCTGTTTTCTAAGTTATCCATCTTGAGCCTCGCCTCGACCTCCCTTTTTTCGATGTTTCGGATCCGTACATCCATCTGGGCTTCAAGGGTATCAATCGAAGCCTGGTTATTCTCCACACTTTCCAATCGTTCTTCAAATCTGTCCATCCTCTGGGTGATTTTGTCGATTTTACCGCTGAGGTTGGCTCCCATGTTTTTTATTTCATTCAATAGTGTGGCAATGTCTCCTTTGGTGGCAGCGGCACCTGCTTCCGATGGGTCCGTGGCCATTGCACCTGTAGATCCGCAAGGCGGGAGGGACGGTTCGTAGGCAAATCTGGCTAGTTTGTGGCATAGGTCCATGCGACGAAATTCGGATTAGAGGAGGCACACGCCCCTGAGTAGGGGGCCCTACCCTTTATGAGGATACGCGGGTTGCAGGGTGAGTATTGTCCTCGATCTTCAGCACTTCGTGTGATATGGGTCAACTCCTCGATTCAGTTCCGCAGGGGGATCATGGGTGTCCCCAACGCGGGCCATGTGTGGTTCAGGAGTGTGCGTGGGCAGAGGGGCTGCACTGTGATTGGTGTGAGGCCAGCAGACCACCTTTGTTCCTCCGATGTAGTGTGTTGTGCAGGGAGCGTATGGCCCAGGCAGGCAGGAGACGGAAAGCCAGGGTGACAGTGTGGAGATCAGCGTTTCCTCAAAACCGCATTATGCGATGTGTCCTCCAATCCACGTGGTGTCCAATGTCCTTCTCCCCTCACAGCATTAAGGGGGATTGTGTGCAGTGTCGCTGCAGGGGGGGCAGCCAGCGCCAGAGTGGGGGTCCCTAGGACGCTGCGGGGTCTCACGCCCGCCCAACGCGGGTCGGCATAGGAGGATGCCTCTTCCCCTCCGGTGCAGCAGGAGGCAGCAAGTCCTGCAGCGGGTTAAGCCGCGGACCCCCGGAACGGTATGCAACACCTCGTGAGGCCAATGCGCCGCCCGGTTCGGGTAGCACACAGCCCCCGGGGTACAGTTCACCGCATGAGCTCCGCGGCAGGGATGGGGGTCACGCGAATTACGCGGCACCGCCAGGCGCGGGCCCTGGCACCGCGGAGTTTCGCGTAGAAGTCCCTCACTCACCCCGTGCAGCTGCCCGGTATCGTTGGGAGTCTTTGGGCTCGCTGCCTCCCGCGAGCGAGGGATCACCACCACAGGCCTGGGGCACAGATGTTCACCGCGGGTAACGCCTGTCGCACGGGCCACGCAACGCCAGGGTTCGCGCTTTCCGTTGTGCAGCGGATAGGCACTTCTGGAACTACTGAGTTCTCGGTCAAAACGGGCCTGATTTTTGTTGGGTTTTTTCTCAGCTGCGGGGGGATCCGTTCAGGTCACAGAATCTCGAACTTTCGTGGGCGGGGGTCCATCAGCGGGGGCTCATACCGCTTATCGGGACCGCAGGGACGGAGCTCACACGGGAGGGATACTCATCCGTGCGCCCCCTGGTGGCCAGTCCCCACCGCCCCAACTTTGAGCTCCAGCGCTATTTTTCAGTTCGGTCACGGCCAGTTCAAGCTTGGTCTCCCAAGCCACCTTCAAGTCAGCAATCGCAGCAAGGACCTCCTGGTTCGTGCCCATTATGGCCACGCTCCCCGCGGGGGCCCTGTCCTTGCTCCTGGCTCCTTCCGGGCCGGGCGGTGTCCTGGCGTACTCGTGTAGCATAGGCTGCTTGCCCTTCTGTCTTGGGGGTTTGTTGGACATGGCGCTGCAGCTAAAATTCGCAGGCCAGCCCCACCATCAGTGGTCTTCAATCCCAGCTGGGGCAGACTTCTGTTATCGTCCGAGCCCAGGAGGGCCGTCCCAGGAGCGTCCAGAGACTGCCTCTTAGTCGCAGGAATGGATCATGCCCTCCCACGTGACTGTATGGATCCCCTCTCCAACTCTGCTGTGCATCCAAGAGGATGCCTTGTTGCGCAGTCCTTATTAGCCAGCCTGCGTTTCTTCTCTGCCTCTCCGTGGGTGTACCACCCGCCTCCTCTTTATTTCCCCGCTTCCAGCTTTATTGAATTGTCCACTATCTGCTTGCCTGTATTTGTGGCTTTCTACCTCTGCCTTTGTGGGGTCGTCACTGGACAGCTCTGCCGCACTCAGTCTTCGTTGCGCCCACGAGGCACTGTATCCTGTGTACAGCGGCGCTCCGGTTTGCTCTCATTCCGGCACCTATATTATGCCTCCGTGTTGTCACTTGTTCGCTATCGAGTGCAGCTCCTCTAGCATCACCTGCTGGGTGCACTGCACACTGTTATCATTAATGTGTCCTTCTTTTGGGCAGGCCCCTGATTTCATGTGGTGCACATCGGCTACAAGGATGGCATTTTCCATTCTGCGAGTCACCTCCCTTTATAGGGTTGCATTTGCCTATGATTGCCTGCTTTCTCATGATGGTGTCGTGCAAGGGGGCCACTCACACCGTACACATGCGCGGTTCTAGACTTCTATGTCCTTGGCCAGGTCTCTACTCAGTGGCTACTGTGTTGCAAGCGTTGCCCTCGTGCCTCCCTCCCAGGTGTCTCTGCATTCGTTAGTCACGGGGCTGCCAGTACTTCGCTGATCCTCTGCTTCTTGTAAGGCTGTCCCGCCACACCTTTGTCTTGATTACACCTCCTCCGTTGGTCTCACAGGCCACCCAAAACTGTACTCTTCTTAGAGCTCCCTCTGCTTGAGTGGCGATCCGCCCCTCTTCCACTTTTCACCTCAGCCCGTTCCAGAAGTCGCCATCCTGGTGCTTTCAGTTCTGCAGGCTTTCGGTGATTCCCTCTGAGCGAAGCTCTCGTGCCCCCTTGTCCTTATCCACAGAGATTGTCCTGCGCTTTGGGCCTCTGCGTTCATTAGGCAATGTACACATCGGGAGGGGGGCCCTGAGCATTTGTTCCACTATGTATCATTTCTGGGCTGCAGGAGCATGCGAAACCCACGTCTACTGTGCCTGACTGTAGGCCACGCCCCTCTCACAGCTCCCGACACTCAGTAGAAATATTGATGTGATCCGCTTGTTACCAGCAGTGCCGAGGTGCCATTACATCCACGCTGGCCTTGGATTGCATGCAACAATGTAACACAGAGCAATCCACGCCCCCTCGATGCGCTTGCCGTGTTCAGCTCGGATCAAGCCCGGGGCTTCTCAGCATTGTATGTGCTTCCACTGTGTGGCTATGAGTTTCAGATCGGGACGTTCCAAATGTCTTGATGACACGGCGCTCGCGGCCGGTTCCATACTTCGTTGCGGGCACTTCAGGTGCAGCGTTTGGAAAGGGTGCAGGCGCTCCGTTTCGTTACGTCTATTGTCCTGCCTTTGTTCAATGGGTGGCGGGCATCTTTTTTAAATATTGCCTCCGAGCTCTGGGGTCTTCTGCAGCTTCTATCTCGGCAGTTCCTTGGCAAGTCGGCTCCAGTTTGTGTCAGATCATGCCCTGTAGCTTCATGGGCCCATACTTCAGTTTATGAGGCATATGCACAGATTTTCGCACCGTTTCAGCAGGATGATTGCAGGATCGATGGGAGCTCCAGCATAAACACGTCCTCCTACATGGCTCGCTTGGCCACGCCCCCAATCAATCAAGTTCTCGCTTAAACACAAATATTCGCCCTACGTGTTCTCGTACTTTTGCCGCATTATCTCGCAAATTCGGAAGAACAACCAAATCACGCAACTCTTGTGGTACCACTGTATCAGTCAAATCACTCCATATTTTAACAAGATAATCCCCCATACATTATAACAATACCTGTTGTTCACCAAGGCCTCTATGATCAGATATGGAACTTTGCACAGCCGCTTCATTGTCATCATCAATATACGTTTCGGCCCATTCTTTCAGTTCTTCTTTCCTTTTCTTGCTAATCATATTACAAGTCTGTCTAATACTTCCTCGTTCAGGCCCCATTGCTGTAGAACTGCCTGCTAAAGCGGATAACTCATGCTCCGAAGGCGGTAGAGGAAATTATGTCACAGGCACAGTGGGAAAGGAAATGCTTACTGCAGGTGCGGATGGAATCAAGGGAATAGGAGGTACATAAGGAGGAGGTACAACTGGGTCAACACTTTGATGTTCACTCTTCACTCATTTAATATTTAGTTTATTCGTTCATCTGATGTATGCAAATCTTGTGAAGGATATATTTTCTGTATATCTAATTGGAAGGCCCTATCCATGTTCCTAATGGCTTCTGTCTGCTGATGCTGATAATGCTCTAGCGCTTTCTCTGCATTTGTTTTATGTCTTCGTGTGAGTTTCTCCCTACTTTTCAAACAGAGATTAGCTTCCTTCCTCCAGTCTCTTACAACGTTGAACGCTGCAGGTCTGGCCTTTTTTCGCAGCAATACTGATTCTAAGTGTTCTATATGCGCTAATTCAAAGCTCCCATTATTAGGCCACTCAAGGTCTGATACACGTCTGGTCTGCCTATGCCAAACCGCATTGAACACTATTGCCCCTATTCCATATTTTATGTACATCGCATGTGCCGGTGACCCTTCGGGTGGTGCGACCTGGCCAGTTTCCAAAGATTGTCTACCGTAGTGAAAAAATCTCACTTAACAGGAAGACAATTTCCCAGGCATGGTTAAATCTTACCCTTTTCTTACACTGGGTGTTTGAACTTGCAAGTGCAACACTTGACCAATATCAGGACGTTTAAGAATCGGGGCACGACTCACCTGATCAACCAATTCGTCACTCAGGATGCAATTTGCCCGTATACAGACGCAACCAAGAATCGTTGCAACCGCGTGTCTGGCTCAATTTGGCTCAATTTGCCTTGTCTTGATGCTCTCTGGGCGCTGCTCGTTGATCAGAGATCACCTGTGTACAAATCTGCGGAGGAGTCTCACATCACTTCTACAGGGGCGCCCCGAACACCTTCCGATCCCGGTCCGATGGCTTCGTCCTCGACTCGTATTTTTTTCTTTTGCCTTCCTTCAACGTCAATGTATGCGATGGAGCATTAATGGGAGGGTCCCTATTCCGGCGCCATATTTGCTAGGCCCTAAAGACTGCATATGGAAAATAAGGCACAATAACCATATACCCCAAATGACACGTCAGTCGCGAGGTACGTTTTCCAAACAAGTCTTGTTTTATTCAGAGTTTCTCAGTCAGCCGACTGGGTCTCAACTCCTCACGACGTGTGTTCCCAGACCCCGTGAGATGCGAGAGAGCGAACAGCGCTCAAGCAGCAATATATATACATCAAATATCATCATTTGTAAAAGCAATTCGACCCGCCCTCATACATGTCATACAGGCTAGGGTTCAGTGATTGACAATTATGACACGTTATGACAAGACTTCATTCAGTCTAAACATAGTTATTCTAGCAAAGGCAGCAGAGACAGCTTTCTGTTATGAGGAACATGGAGCTCTGGCTCGGTAACGATATCTTGTTCTTAGCAGAGAAAAATTCCATACTATGTTATCAGTTTGTTACGGCTCATGAGCTAAGGGTCAGATAGTTCTGAAGCAGAAAATACCATCCTCCGTGAAGGAGCAACGCTAGGAGAATATAATTCATGTTTAACTGCCTTTTACAACAGTGCTTGTAAGACAAACCAGCACCTGGTCTACTGATTAGACGCAGCTTCTGCACGACTTCAAGGAATTAGTGAGAGGGAAAGCAATGCTTTTCTGCACAGTTCGACATTCCTGTTTGCGTTAGCATTTCAGAGTTCAAGCCGTGGCCTCGTACCGTGTGCGGATCTAAAGCATAGAATATATTTTGCAAAACGTAAACAGAAATATAGAAAAGGAAATGGCCGGCATTTCACAAAATGGACTCCCTTTGGTTACATTCATGTTTCTCGGATTGCGATGTTTGTCACATGATGCCATTCGCTTCTGGCCAACATATTATACGTATCAATCGGCTATGGAATTACTTTTCTGGTCTAACACACTGATTATTATTTCCCAAACTCCCAGTCTGCTTTAACCAAACACCATCCCCATATGCATTTCACAAACCTCACAAATCACACCTTTCCGAGTTCATCAAACCACTTAGGAAGAATCCTCATGACACCTTTTCCCCATGCTACCCAGTGGGATACTTAGAAACTCTATCCACCCAACCCCTTTTTCGACATGAACACTTTCTCACCCCGTAACAGACAACGGACTAACACCAGAGCTGTTTACCTAACATGTCTCAACATAAGGGATAGGCAGAGTCAGGCAATTGATGATGATCACCCACACCTGACAACCCTTTACCTTCCCCACATGGATAAAAGGCAGAGCACAAGAGCACAGCACACGACAGGCAAGGCCAACTGCATGAGGAAGCAGCTATTCCAGGACAGCAGTTCAAACAGAGACGAAAGTCACCAAAAGCTGAAAGAACGACAAGGAGGGAAGTGCCCTTGCCCTTTTCAACCCAGACCCGTGAAGCCTCTGGAAAAGAGAACATAAAACCGGGAATTACAGCTGACGTGTGGAGTAACAGATGTCAATGGTACACGGGGGCGTCCTGCATTGATAGCACAGGCAGGGAGGCATGCTGGCTACTGTGGTACCGTCCTTGACTCGAGAAGCAAGACAAGCCAGTGGGTTCAGCACAGCCGGTGAGTCGGACAAAGCTGATAGCAAACCAAACTGTGTTGAGCCCAAGGTTGCAATCAACAACATTATGTGAATACAAGAAACTTGTGAACAAAGAACGTGTGTATGTTTGAACTTTTGGGAAAGCCCAGAGAAGGGCCAGCTGCAGACTGGTCAGGCTTTTAGGTTTTTTTCTTACCCGGATCTTTCTCAGCTGTCTTTCTATCATGTAAGTAGGGTCTCTTCTTCCAAGGAGGGAAAAAAGCTTATGTGGTAGAGTCCTTAGGTGTAGAGGTCCAGTTCCAGGAGTCCAGAGGATGTAGCGTGTGGGTAGGATGATTTGGCCCAGCAGGAAAGAATGCAGGAATGAACTTCAGGACACCAGAAGGCAAAAGGGGATAGTATACGGAAGGCCACAGGTAAGGGAAACGAATTACGGTAGCAGGAGAAAGAGTAGCTGAATAACAAAAGAATTCGACAGGCAAAATGGGGGAACAACAAGGAGAAGCATACCGGCAACAAGGAAGTTGCAACGCAATGCATTGTTTCCCATGAGCCGTCTTTCTTCTGGACAGCCGAAGGCTCCTCCTCGTCGAGAAGGTCAGGTGTTTCCGCGTCCAGGTTTGCGGAATGACGCCCTGGTTGGCAGCGTCCAGAAAATGCCATGCTGTGGTTGACGAAGTGAACAGAGAGTTCTGCGAGCCAAGCACCACCTGTCTGTCATGCGGCATACATGGAAACAGTGGCACCGCTGGAAGATGCAGTAGTTCCATCACATTTTCAGTAGACCGTACTGTTGCGGTCTAGTGTTCCTCCAAGATGGCGGCCGCCTGTATTTACACTGTGAGCGAGTGCAGCATGTTGCATTGCAACCTTCTCTGTTTTTTGGTGAAATGCTAGTTTTCTGGAGCCTCTGCTCTGCTAGCCTTCATTGTATTTCCTTCAGACCTAGTGGTGCACCTTCCGCTCGCCACTCTCTTCCTCTCTTTTGGTTCGACTTGCCATCTGCCTCTCTGGCAGTACAGTTTTCCCTTTGATTGCTTCTCTGGCTTTCTCTCTCTCTTTCTCCCGGGTTCTCGCACCGGCTTCTCTGGCTCTCTCTCTCCCAGTTCTCGCACCGGCTTCTCAGGCTCTCTCTCCCGGTTCCGCACCGACTTCTCTGACTCTCTCTCCCGGTTCTGCACCGGCTTCTCTGACTCTCCTTCCTGAATATCCCGACACACTTTGGAGTCTCCTTTACTGGTACTGCATATACAAACAAGGCACACGCTCCCTTCCTCTTACCTGCTCTTCGTGGTAGTGCTTGCTAACTCAAGGAGTAATCTATCTTGGTGCTTCAGCTATATCCAGCATTCATCTGTTTTGGGATACTTCCTTTTGATTCACCTTCAAACGTGCACTGCACTCTGTTCCAGTGTTCTGAGCCTTACCTGCCTCCGAAAAATATTTTACAGGGTTTTTCTGCTGCAAGGCTTTTCCCTGACTGGGGTCGGCTCACCGGGATTCCTAGTGTTTGGTGTTAGACATCCCGGCAACGTGGCCTCCAGAGGAACTCACCCTTATCTCCATAAACCTTAAAACCTTAAAAGGAGCAGAAGGGGGAAGACAGGAGAAAGACCAGACGAACGAAGAAGACAGAGACCCAGGATAGCTCCACGGAAGACCCAGGTCAGGAGGACTGGAGGGAAGTTTCACCAGAGTCTGAAAGCTTGCAACGTCTAAGGACCCCAATAGCGTCCCTGGAGCAATACCAGAAACTGGTAGCTGCGCTGCAGGGACTGACTGCAGAGGTGCAGTCTCTTCGATCAGAAAATGTGGCTTTAAGGCAACAGATCGCTGTGCGAGAAGATCATCGAGGAGATCTTCACCCTTTGCCCTTACCTTTTGGAAAATATAACGGGAACCCCAAGACTTTAAAAGAGTTCCTGGATGCTTGTTTAATGTACTTTACATTCCGTCTCAGAGCCTATGATACTGATCGTGTGCAGGTCGGTTGCCTTGTGTCCAATTTAGTTGGGAACGCCTTGGCTTAGGTAACTCCATTGATCACACAGGCTGATCCAGCTATGAATGATTACGGACAATTCACACTTCTATTCAGGATCAGATTCGAACAACCAGAATTCCAATATTCATCCTATGAGGCTATGCTTGATCTTCGACAAGGAATCCATGATGTTCAGACCTATATAACAGCATTCCAAAAATTAGCTGCTAATGCAGGATGGTGTCACACGCCGCGTCCCTTCCTGGCGTGTGTGGCCAAGATTCTGACTAAACGCTGGAAAGCGCTACACGTACACTGCAGCGCATGTTCGCGCTGTCTAGTCTTTCTTCTGGGTTCCGCGGCTCCTATTTAGCCCCGCCTCCTCTGCAGTGTCTCGGGTTGCAACCTCGCAGTCAGCCGCTCTTCACTGCTGCCCGTTGCTCACACTCTGTTTACTTTCCTTATCCCGCCGCTTCAGCTTACTTACTTCGCTTTGGCTTCCCTGCTGCTTCTGCCTTTCGCCTGCTCCCGGCCTCCATCGCCTCCTCTCCGCCATGTTCTTCCACGGCTTCCCGCTCTGTTTCTCTTCTCTCTCCCTCTCTTGGTCAGCTTCACTGTTCCTCTCTGTTACGCTAACGGCTCGCCTTCCCATAACGCTGCGGAGCCCAGTTTCCAGGAGGACTCCGGTGCCATTAGCAGGGGTTTTTTCTGCCGCACACAGCTTTTTCCCCTAATTGTCCCTCCCGGGAACGGGGTCTCAGTGGGGTGCTTTTATTTGGCCTCCACTGTGGCTTCCTCTTGTGGGAGACACGGACGCCCAACAAAGAAGGTAAAAGACTACAGAACCCAGAGGTCCATTAGCCCAGAGCACAGTGACCACTATCACACAGGTGAGGGGGAGGAAGAGAGGAGTATTTTGGGCACTATTGAGAACGTAAACTCAAAGCCTGACAGATGGCTAGATTCAGCTCAACAAATGCTCGTCCGAAGAGGACTCCATGACCACATCAAGGATGAGCTAGCCCATATGGCAAGACCTTCAACCTTCCCCGAGCTGGTCACAGTCTCCCTGCAAATCGAATGCCATCTCACGGAATGCAGGCAGGAGAGAAGAAGAACCAGGCCTGGTCAACAGCCCTTGACTACTCCTTCCTTACCGACTGAAAAGACAGCAGGGACACACGGAGAAGAACCCATGCAAATTGGTACAGCTCGGGGTCCTTTGACAGTGGAAGAGCGAAAGAGATGCCAGGACCTCGGATTATGCATGCATTGTGGTTCTCAGAAACATCCCCTAAGGAACTGCCCCTAGGTTCCCCCACGTCAGTCGGGAAATGTCACACCCCGAACCAGAACAGGGAGAGGTCCGGGGGTGTTCTTCCCAATCCCTGCAACAATATGCTGAAACAGAACATCGCTGAAGAAAGCAGATTAATGGTGTTTCTGGTTACATTGTCCAGAGAGGCCTCACCTCCCCTAGAGGTCCTAGCCATGCTCGATTGTGGGGCAGCAGGGAATTTTGTGGATGTTTACTGGGCTCTTGAAAATGACTTACCCTTGAAGGCCAAGCAGCAATCCAACCCACTTGAAGGAGTGGACGGTTCCCCTTTGACCTCTGGTCCCATAGTTCAGGAGACGCAATCTCTGCATCTCACTATGTTTCAACATCAGGAGGAGCTAGTATTCGATGTTATAAGAACGACCACTTCTCAGTCATCCTGGGAATACCTTGGTTGCACCGCCACAACCCCGCTAGCTACTGGATTGCCAATACCGTGCTGTTCCATTCCTCATACTGCAGACAAAACTGCCCATTACACAAGGACGCTATTCCGGTGGAGAGCATGAAGGTTTCACTGTCTACATCTGTAATTCATACCATACCATCACGTTATCAGGAGTTTGCTGAAGTTTTTGAGGACAAGATACCACATATCCTACCCCCTCACCGGACTGAGGATTGTGGTATCGACTTACTCCCGGACGCTTCCATACCGTTTGGGAGAATGTACCCACTTTCTTTGCCTGAACGCAGTGCCCTTTAGGAATACCTGCACATCAACCTTCCGCATGGCCTCATCAGGGAGTCCCAGTCTTTGGCTTGAGCGTCCCTGTTCTTTATTCCTAAGAAAGAAACCCTCGAACTCAGGCCTTGCATCGACTACAGGGGTCTAAACCAACCCACCATCAAGAACCGTTATCCCATGCCATTGATAAAAGATGTTCTCGAGGCAGTTCAAGGAGCTACAGTATTCACTAAATTGGACCTCAGAGGTGCCTACCATCTGCGCCGCATAAGATCTGGCGATGAGTGGAAGACAGCCTTTTGGACATCTCTGGGGCACTATGAGTATCAAGTGATGCCGTTCAGCTTAGTAAATGCTCCCACCATATTCCAACAATTTATGGACAAGGTATTCTCTGATCTATTGTATTGCACCGTGGTGGTATACTTAGACAATATTCTGTTTTTTTTCATCAAACCCAACCGAACACAGGAAACATGTATGCAAGGTTTTACTTCGGCTAAGGAAACATCATCTCTTTTCCAAACCCGAGAAATGCTCTTTTGATGTTACATCTGTATCCTATCTGGGCTTCATTCATTCTAATGATGGTATCCAGATGAATCCGGGAAAGATCCAGGCAATCCTACAATGGCCAACACCCAGAAGCTTCAAGGATGTACACGTTTCCTTGGATTGGCCAACTTTTACAGATGCTTTATATCAGGGTTCTCTGATCTGGTTCTCCGCATCACCTCACTCTTCAAGAAGGGCAAGCAGTTTGAATGGACACAAGAAGCTGAAACAGCCTTTTGTACCCTCAAACAGGCCTTTACTACAGCACCTATCCTGGTACAACCTGATCAGTCCTTGCCATCTGTGTTGGAAGCAGACTCTTCAGGGGGTGCATTAGGTGCAGCCCTCTTACAAAAGGGAGAAAGAGGACTGGAGCATCCTGTGGTCTACTACTCCAGGACACTCACACAAAGCAAACCAAATTATTCTGTTATCAAAAAAGAACTGCTGGCTATACATCGAACGTGTCAAGAGTGGCATCACTTGCTCCAGGGAGCTATTCATCGTTTCCTAGTCCATACTCACCACAGCAATTTGAAGATCCTTCAGCAAATGGAATGCACAAATGCTCGGCACGCCCTATGGGCATACTTCTTTTCCCAGTTTGATTTCAACATTTCCTACATACCCGGTAAAGAAAACATCTTAGCCGCTGCCTGGTCACGTAGCCTTGGGGAAGACACAGGCCAATATATAGGAAACCAGCTCCTATTGGCAGGAAAGAGGTTCTTGACTGTGGTTAACACCTTTCTGCAGTAAGTTCAAGCCAGTACTTCTCTGGACGATATCAACTGAAGTATAAGGAGGTGAAATGAAGGATAAGGAAGGTTTGTTCTTTAAGGATCATTCCTTATATGCTCCTATCAAGACCCTACAAACACAAGCACTCTCATAGTGTCACAATCACCCCACAGCAGGGCACAAGGGTCAAAAGGTGACAAAGGATCTCCTCATTAGAAATCTTTGGTGGCATATCATATACAGTCACGTGCTGACATGTATCTACGTGTTCTGTCTGTGCAACCAACAAATAACCCACCTCCAGACCCATCGGTCTGCTACAACAGGATGAACCTCCGTCTCAACCGTGGGTACACATATCCACAGACTTCATCGTGGATCTTCCACCTTCTCAAGGACACACTGCCATCATGGTGACTGTTGACTCATTCAGTAAATTGGCCCACCTTTCCCCTTTACGTGGTATTCCCTCTGCTCCTGAAACTGCTGCTGTGTTATTGAGGGGCATAGTCCACATACATGGCGTTCCGAGTACCGTTGTTTCGGATAGGGGATTTCAATTTACTTCTATGTTCTGGGCCTCTCTGTGGAGTCAATTGGGTATCCAACGTGCCTTGTCCTCAGGATACCACCCACAAAGCAATGGTCAGACCGAACGTCTCAATGCCACATTGGAGCAGTATATGGCGTGTTTCTGCAACCAGGAACAAGACAACTGGACGAAATACCTACCAATGGCAGAATTTGCTTACAATAATGCCAGACACACACCCATTAACATGTGTCCTTTCTTCTGCACCTATGGCTACCATCCTCGACACATCCCGTTGTCTGGACATACCCCATCCAAACTACCTACAATAGAACAACTGCTGGACATTCTGAAACGTACCCATAAGGAAGCCCGAGAGTCACTTGAAGACAGTAAAAAGATCTACAAGACAGGAGTGGACAAGAAGACCCAACCCAACCCTCTCTGGAAAGAAGGCACTCTAGTCTGGTTGGCTAACAAGTACTTACCCCGCTGGGTCCATGCAGGGAAGTTCACTCCTAGGTACATTGGCCCTTATCCCATCACTGCGCAAATCAATCCAGAAGCCTTTCGTCTGAAACTACCATCCAGACTGAAGAGAGTGCATCCGGTATTCCATACCTCTTTACTCAAGGCATATCGACTTCATCCTTACGGGCAGAAGACCTGTTCTCAAAATACCAGAACTTCCCGAATCGGAGGAGTACAAGGTCTCCTGTCTCTTAGATTCCAGGTACAGACAAGGCATCCTGTAGTACTTGCTTCACTGGAAGGGCTATTCAGAAGCAGAGAGAACTTGGGAACCCAGAAGCCACATTCACGCTCCACGCTTGATAAGGCATTTCTATCGGCAGTATCCGGGCAAACCCGGAGGAGTCTTGAGGAAGAAGGGTCATGCTGTCATGAGGCGTAGATGGAAACAGTGGGACCGCTGGAAGATGCAGTAGTTCCATCACGTTTTCACTAGAATGTACTGTTGCGGTCTAGTGCTCCTCCTAGATGGCTACCGCCTCTATTTACACTGTGAGCGAGTGCAGCACGTCACGTTGCAACCTTCTCAGTTTTTGGGTGAGACGCTACTTTTTTGGCCCCTCTGCTCCACTAGCCTTCATTTCATTTCCTTCAGACCGAGTGGTGAGCCTTCCACTCACCACTCTCTTCCTCTCTTTTGGTTTGACTTGCTGTCTGCCTCTCTGTCAGTATGGTTTTCCCCTTGATTGCTACTTTGGATTTCTCTCTCTCTTCCTCTCTCCTGGTTCTCGCACCAGCTTCTCTGGCTCTCTGTCTCCCAGTTCTCACACCGGCTTCTCTGGCTCTCTCTCCCGGTTCCGTACTGACGTCTCTGACTCTCTCTCCCGGTCCCACACCGCTGCCTTTTCTGTCTCTCCTTCCTGGATATCCCGACTCGCTTTGGAGTCTCCTTTATTGGTATTGCATACCACAAGCAAGGCACATGCTCTCTTCCTCTTACATGCTCTTCGGGGTAGTGCTTGCTAACTCAAAGAGTACTCTATCTAAGTGCTCCTACTGTATTCAGCATTCATCTTCAAACGTGCTGCTGCACTCTGCTCTACTGTTCCCAGACTTACCTGCCTCTGAAGAGTATTCTACAGTGTTTTTCTGCCGCAAGGCTTTTCCCTGACTGGGGTCGGCTCCCCGGGAGTCCTCGTTGTTTGGTGTTACACATCCCAGTAACATGTCCTCCGGATGAGCTCGCCCTTATCTCCACAAAACTAAAAAGGAGCAAAAGGGGAAGAAAGGAGAAAGACCATACAAAAGAAGAAGACTGAAACCCAGGATAGCTCCATGGAAGACCCAGGTGAGGAGGACTAGTGGGAGGTTTCACCAGAGTCTGAAAGCTTGCAATACCTAAGGACCCCCATGGCATCCCTGGAGCAATACCAGAAACTGGTAGCTGCACTGCAGGGACTGACTGCAGAGGTGCAGTCTCTTCGATCAGAAAATGTGGATTTAAGGCAACAGATCGCTGTGCGAGAGGATCATCAAGGAGATCTTCCCCCTTTGCCCTTAGATTTTGGAAAATACAACGGGAACCCCAAGACTTTAAAAGAGTTCCTGGATGCTTGTTTAATGTATTTTACATTCTGTCCCAGAGCCTATGATACTGATCGTACCGGGGTCGGTTTCCTTGTGTCCGATTTAGTTGGGAACGCGTTGGCTTGGGCAACTCCATTAATCACACAAGCTGATCCAGCTATGAATGATTATGGACAATTCACACTTCTGGTCAAGACCAGATTTGAATGACCATAAGTCCAATATTCAACCCATGAGGCTATGCTTGATCTTCGACAAGGAATCTATGATGTTCAGAGCTATGTAACAGCATTCCAAAAAATAGCTGCTAATGCAGGATGGCCAGATTCAGCTCAACAAACGCTCTTCTGAAGAGGACTCCATGATGACATCAAGGATGAGCTAGCCCGTATGGCAAGACCTTCAACCTTGCAAAACCAACAGATGTCCACAAACTTGTGGAACTCTCCCGTCCCCTGCACACCATTTCAATTGTATATATAATCAATATTTGTTACATTTGCAATGATCACTGAGAATACATTCTTAGGAAACCAGTTTTTTGTAAAGAAATTGTGTATTCAAATCAATTTTTGCTATAACCCACATTTTATTAATTTCACTTTGGTACATCAAATCATTTGCTTCTAAAGGCATACTTGAATAAATGAAATTTGAAGACAGTGTAACATGTTTGACTTCAGACTTGTACCAATATTTCCTTTGTGGCAATTTGTCCTCATGGGTAAACAATGTTTTGAACACAAATTCCTTTATATGTACTGAGATGTACAGTTCACATATCGGTCTGGAAAATGTCAAAAACATGAAACATTTACTCGCCGCGTTTCGGGGTTTGGATTGATCCCCTTCTTCAAGAGTTGTTCGCCCACTTTTTCTCTTTCTCTCTTTCTCCTCATTCACCTATAACATATAATATTGTAATCAGATGATATTCTCTGAATGGATATTATTCTGTCATGTTATCATAACCTTTTTAACATTAATAATCATCTGGATGTTCACTTTTATCTCACGGTATAATTTGGTCTAAATCTTAATATTAAGTAACCCAGGGTGTCCAATATCTCAATTGTAAGCAATCTAAAAAACAATAAACAATAAAAAAAGACCTTCAACCTTCCCAGAGCTGATGACACTTTCCCTACCAATTGAATTCCGGCTCACGGAACGCAGACTGGAGAGAAGAAGAACCAGTCCTGGTCAACAGCCCTTGACTACTCCTTCCTTACCAACTGAAAAGATAGCAGGGACCTTTTTGTGGCCTGGATTGCCAGCGATGTGGCCGCTCCATTGATGGCCTCCGCATGGACTCGCACCAACACCATGAAATTATCCAGTTCCAGTGATGGCCAGGACCCTTTGGCCAATGATTTGGGTGGCGGAGCCTGTGGTGACCTAACTTCTGCTTTTTGAGCTCAAATCGCTCTGGGGATCATTGAAAACGCAGCTGCCGCGTAATATCCAACGGCGGCGAGAAACGAAAACAAAATGGCGAGTGCACTATCCCGATCCACTTTGCAGACTCACCTAGCAGCCCCGGGGGCCTCTCCCTAGCTCGCACGCCCGCCCGCAACGCATGACAGCTCCGCCGAACGACCAGCGCAGGCTCCGGTCAGGAGCCCGACTTGGACCAGACACCTGCACCTTCATCACCTGCACCGCCGGAGCGGCTGCCTGCAAGCCTCCTGCCCCGACCTCCTGAACCTGGGCTTGCGGAACCCTTGTTAGGCAGAATCCTGTGCAGTGCCCTTAGGGAGCACTACAGAAGATTAGGACTACAGGTGAGAGCAATACATCCCCTTTGGTATCAGTCTGTACCACAAAGATTTAGTTGGTAGCTGTGGCTGAGCAGTCAGACTCATCTCAAGAGGGAGATGAGCAGTATTCAGGGTTTGCACAATAGGCCTTCAGTACTATGGAACAAGGAAACACTGACCAAAGCTTTGTAGTAAAAAGAATATATATATTTATTTATACACTTCTAGTTAAACACATCTATCACAGTTCTTGAAGCAAGTTAAATTCGGTCAAAGAAAGTATACACAACTCCCTAGTTAAATTGTAGACAAGTTTGAGCAAGAGTGAAAACTGAGCAAAATGGCACAGTGTAAAACAAACACAAATGGCACTCTAGCAATTTCTCACAAGGGAGGGAAAGCACAAGTTATACAGAAATATCTTCTTACACACCCTAGCAACACTTCCCATAAGTTTGTGAACCAGTTTAAGCAAGGCAGTGCATCAGTATAGAAAATACTTAAATGAAAACTGAGCAAAATGGCATTTCACAAGGTATAGAAGTGGGGAGGAAAGGGTGGTTCTAAGAAGTA
The DNA here is from genome assembly GCF_040938575.1 of Ambystoma mexicanum. Taxonomy (NCBI): domain Eukaryota; kingdom Metazoa; phylum Chordata; class Amphibia; order Caudata; family Ambystomatidae; genus Ambystoma; species Ambystoma mexicanum. Next base: position 691,275,132 of record NC_090926.1, on the reverse strand, counting down.
GGTGCACCAACATAGTTCTAGTTGAGAAGCAATCTAGAGAAGGCAGTTCTAACAAATGTAGCCAGAGTCAGTAGGCCTGTGCCAGAGTCAGTGTGACAGGGCAAGGGCCCAGGAGAAAAATGTTCTTGTAGCTGCAGTCAAGTCTTTGGTTAACGATTTTGAAAAGGTGGATGCAGAAGGTGAAACACAATGTTAAGAGAGAGGGGCGGCCAACCCAATAGATAGGTAAAAGATTTAACACACCTTTAGCTCTACCACGCAGAAAGGGTGGCCTGGCGGAACAATGTACCTTTAAAATGAAGAAGTGGCTCCTGCGGTGGCGGTTGTTCCTGGTAGTTCCTGCAGTTCGGGGGATCCAGCAGAGGAAGAGAGGCTCTCGTCGTGGAGGAAGGTTCGAGTTACTGCACTACCCAGGGATGAAACCAGCCGCGGTGCTGCCGACGAATAAAAGGTACGCTCCTATAAATCGCGGTCCGGATGGACTGGTGCTTGGCTATCTGGCCTCCGAGTACAGGGTACTGGCGTTTCGACCAAGGCAGGTCCCGGAGGGCGATTGGTAAACTGGTTGGCCCCACCAGCTCAAGGGAAGAAGGCTAATTCACATGAAGGTCTTCTCTCGTCGTGTGGAGAAAAGTGGTGAGACGCTGCAGCAGGGCTTCACGGGTGGTTCAGTCGTTGCAGATGTCTTTGGCTTTGCTCCTTTTCGGCTTCTTAGTTCCAGTGGCGACGTCTTGCTCTTCCAGTCCTCAGGACCCTGCTTTTATGCAAAAAGATCCCCATTCATACAGCCTGGCTGTCACTCATCTTGACGGAAGACCCTCCAGCCTATCAGGTTAGAGTGGGACATGGGTTGCTGAGGCAACCCTGTCCAGGGGTCCTACTCCCCCCTCCCATACAATGGACCCACCCCAGACTCAGTGGCGCCGAAAGGAAGGCTTCTTGGCAGAAGCCCGCCAAAAGGACGAACAAAGGATCCCCGACCTGGGTTAGGAATTTAGAGGAAGTCACGAGAAAAAAGTTATATTAAAGTTCTGGCAAATAAAAGCTACCGGAGTAAAGTTAATATTAAAATACACCGGTGGTATGTTAGAGGCTGTCCGAAAAGGTGGTAGCCTCGAACAATGGGAAAATCCCATAGGAAAATATTTGCGGTCGAATATTTACAGTAGTAACCACTGCCACCAACCAGAAACTTTTGAGAGAGGGACTGTACGGTACCCTCTCGAAAATGAACATAAGGGAAAAACTATTAACCCTTTCCAGTAACTCCATTGGAAGATGGTTTGTACTGGTTTAGTTCATTACAATTGACTGATAAAGTCAATTGGGACTTTACATGCCCTGGGAGACAGTAGCCAGTCCCAGGGTATGGAGTCTATGTTTGGGGGTCGCTACGACGCCCCTGTGTCACTGCACGGAGGGTGTTGTGTAACACATGTGAATAAAGATGGTTCCTATGGAGGTGAGAAAAACCCCATAGACATTAAACACAAATAATAGCCTAGAACACACATAGCAAAAATGCCTAAGAGTGGGAAAAAGAATCTCACTCTTAGCAGGAGAAAAAACAAACCCTTCAAATCCAGCAAAGCTGCTGGGGGACTCTATAGGTAAGGGAAATTAGCCATAGAATGAGAATTCTCCCTAACACCCCCCGATCCCCACCGGCTGGTCTCCAGTGAGGCCCCCTGCCCTGCTGGGGACCCATCTGCAGCTCCGGAGCATCCGCGGAACCTGCTGTCCACTGCCCTGGGCCCCGTTCTCAGGGGCTGCGCATATGCTCCGGCACGCAATTTGGTTAGCCAGGGGTGCTGAGAGGAGGAGGCCCGCATGATCAGGAGTCACTGCGCAGCCTGGGGCCCGGGCCTGCAGTTGGTGGGCATGCCCTGCTGCATCCCCTCCTCCCGGCCGCCGGAGACACCAGTCTGTCCTCACTGCTCTGGGCTGGCCCGGACTGTCCCACATTGCGCCCATACACCCAGGGGGCACGGGGCACCCCAAATGGGCAGGGCCTCCACATCTCTGCTCTCCCCCCATGGTGAGAAGCTATCAGGTGCCTATGAGCACCCATCAACCATATGCACTAGGAGGGGCCCCATCACCACCTACCTGAAGCCAGAGCCCCTCTAGTGCATCTCAGCGCCACGATCATGGAGTGAGCCCACCAGGACCACCGGATCTGCCTCCCTCTACCCCCACAGCCCAAGCAGTTCCCCTGCACCCCTCTCGGCCCACCCAACCCCAGCGGGCTACGTCATCCCTCCTCATCTTCCTGGGGCGTCCCTGCCCAACTCCCACCAATTGCCCGGAGGGGCCCAAGGATCAGAGGGCCTTCTTGGGGGCCCGGCGGATGCCAACCAGCAGATTCACTGCCACCAGAGGCATAGGCCCTGCCGCTTCCACGGCCCATTCTCCCCACACCTTTGCAGAGAAGCGGGAAATACCACAGTATCAGCCCCCTCCCAGGGTTGTTTGGACCCACTAACCAGGACAGCGTGGACATCTGGCCAGCAGCCTGAGACCCCCCACTGACCGATTGGCATCTCACCCACCAGCCGACGACTGCCTGCCTCCCTCCCTCACTTCCACTAGTCTCGCCCCCCCTGCACCGACACCATAGCCAAGTCTTTAAAAAAAAAAACAAATCGGCAGACATATCCACCATGATTCTACCAGCCGAAAAGGGGAAGAGGACGGACCCTGTCAAACTCACGACCCCAAAAGCATGGGAGGAAAAAGGCTCCCTCGCCACTAAGGAAAACCTCCAAGCCTTCATGTCCGACATCAAAGCAGAATTTAGGTCCTGCATGTCGGAGCTCACCGCAAAGCTCGAACAAACGGAGCAAAGGATCAGCAAAGTTGAACACAGGATGAGGGAATCAGAAGACCTGGCCCAAGAGAACTCCAACGCACTGGCGGAAATGCAACGCACCGTTAGATCCCTAATGGACAGGACTGAGATTCTTGAGCACAAGCAGGAGGACCTGCAAAGTCGCTCCCGCCGCAATAATCTACGTATCCGAGGTGTGCCCACTTCTATTCCTGACAAGGACCTCCCTGGCTACGTGAGCAACTTCTTCCAGACACTGCTCCCGAACCTAGAGGAATCACAACTCCTACTGGACCGCACTCATAGACTTCGCCCAAGTAGAGGCACCGACTCGGACCTCCCCCCAGATGTTATCACGAGGGTCCCCTTCTACACTACCAAAGAGGCCATCTCCGAAATAGGCCGTTCACGTGACAACGTTTCATTCCAGGGCGCCCCTCTCCAAATCTTTCAGGACCTCTCGCCCCTGACCATGCAGAAGTGCAGAACGCTGAGCCCGCTCTCGCTTTTTCTCCGAGACCAACAGATCCGCTACCGGTGGTTGTTCCCGACAGCCCTACAATTCGTATACCAGGGCACCCCACGGACTATCAGCCACCTAGATGATGCAGCATCAATCTTACGCCCAGGCTCTCCGGGGCACCCAAGTGTCTCCTCTCCGGCCGAAAGAGTCCTGATCCTGGCACAGCCTCCCCTAAGCCTGGACGTGCCCCCTGGACGAGGGTCCAGAGGGGCCGTAAGCCCAGGTGAAGGTCCGAAAAACCCCAGGGAATTCCTGGGAAGGGAACCATGCTTAGCAGCGCCTGCTGCGGGACCCATGTGGTCCATACCCTCCTCCAAGGTGGATGATACCATTTTACCCTAGGAGCGTACCTCAACGTGGGCTGGTGTCAGCCTGGGTGGCTAGGGGAGCTACCGACAGTTCAAAATCTGTCCCCCTGGTCACAGTTTGGGCCCCTCGTTGGAGGCCGACGTTCAAAGTTTGTGGCTCCCGTTGGAGTCCAGTTAAAAAACCTCAGTCACAGGAGTACCTATCGCAGTTAGCCTCTTATGGCTATGGCTGATCTGACCCCCCCCCCCCACAACCCCTGTGGCAAGAGAGCCCAGAGAGCCAGCCCCCGCATCAGAAGCTACATTTTACCACCCTGAATGTTAGGGGCCTAAACTCCCCGCCGAAAAGGAAGTCCATCCTACAAAGGCTATCAGATCATGGAACCTTAGTCACCTTCCTACAAGAAACTCATCTAATTCCGGTGGACTTCCCCTGTCTGCGAAGTAGACTTTTCCCCCTACAATTACTGGTGTCCAACGGCACCAAGAAAGGAGGCACCAAGAAAGGAGGCACTCCGTTTCGCAAAAGACCTACATCCCCAGGTCCTGGATACGCTGAGATGTCGGGAGGTTTGCTTCATGGCAGTCAAATGCGTCATCCTTGGCCAACTTTATACCCTCATTTCAATTTATGCACCGAACGAGCACCAGGAAGGGTTTTACCAAGACCTAGAAGAATCCCTTCTACCATTTATTGAGGGGCAAGTCGTTATTGGAGGAGATTTTAACGGAGCCTGAGACCCCTATAAAGATAGGTTGCACCCTCCATCACCCAGGGACCTGAAGCTGGCAAAAGCCTTGCTCCACCTCTTTCGTACACTGAATGTGGTATATGCCTGGAGAGTGCTATCACCGGATGAGAAAGACTTTACCTTCTACAGGTACGTGCATCGCACCTTCTCTAGAATAGACTTGTTGTTGGCCTCCCGTCAGATATTGACATTTACCGACAACGTCATCATCGGCTCTCGGATCCTCTCTGACCACGCTCCAGTCTCACTCACCATGCGCTCTCACAACCCAGCTTCTCCCCCTCGCCGCCGCTGGATGTTATATGATCCTATCCTAAGGGACATGGCAGTAAGAGACTCCATCGCCAGAACAATCAAAAACATTTTCGCCGAAAACCGCAGCGAAGATACCACCCCAGCCAACCCCTGGGACGCCATGAAAGCGGTACTCAGAGGGGAACTGATCGCTCAAGGCACGGCCTTCCACAAAAGAAAGCATGTGACCCGTGCTACTCTGGAAGCAGAAGTCCGTGAGGCGGAGGCCACCCACAAACAAAAGGGCTGGTCGGCGAAATCCTATAGGGCCCTGCGGATGGCAAGAAAGAGACTCGAGGCGCACAGCAATCCTATTGACCAGAACGAAACAATGGTATTATGTCAATAGCAACAAAGCTAATAGGGCCCTGGTAAATAAGCTGGCCAAAGATAAGAAAAAGAACACCATTCTGGGCCTCCGGGACCCACAGGGGGTGGTCCACTATGCGGAGCATGAGAAGTTACCCCTAGCGGTAGCCCACCAGGCAGAGATAATGACGGCAGTACCGAGGGACCTAAATGAACAACGTGCCTACATCCAAGAGGCGGCTCTCCCATCCCTGTCACCCACGGCAAGAGAGGAACTCAAAGCCCCGATCACACAGGAGGAAGTGGAGGCGGCCATTAAAACCTTGAAACCCAGAGCCCCAGGTCCAGATGGGTTCTCCACCAGATTTTACAAACTCTTCCGCCTGCAATTAGTGGCCCCTTTAACCCGTCTTTTCAACTAATTCGCGGCCACTGGAAATATCACTCCATCTATGCAGGAGTCCATCACAGTCCTCATCCTCAAGCCCGGAAAAGACCCCCAAGATAACAGTTTGTACAGACCCATATCCCTATTGAACCTGGATGCCAATATATATGCTAAAATCCTGGCCAATCGGCTTGCGCTAATCCTTCCGAGCATCATAGACCCGGATAAGACCGGGTTCATCAACCACAGGTCGACAAAGGATAATATCCGCAGAGCGCTAGACCTTATAGAGGTAGCCAGCCGAAACGCCCAACCACTGGCCCTGCTGGCACTTGATGCTACCAAAGCCTTCGACAAGGTGGAATGGACTTATCTACATCTCACTCTTGAAGCCTTTAGCTTTGGCCCGACCTTCACGAACATGGTCCTAGCTAACTACCAAGCTCCGAAGACCCGGCTGAGAGTCAACAACCACCTATCGGACCCAAACCGTCTTGCGTGCGTATCCAGACCGGGATGTCCACTATCCCCCCTGTTGTTTGCCTTGGCCATGGAACCTCTAGCCCAACGAATCCGCCAGAACTCATGTACCACCGGCCCGTAGATAGGCCCCGCCCAACACAAAACCGCCCTCTACGCAGATGATGTGAAGGTAACCATCACAAACATTAAGGCCTCCATGAGAGCGGCCCTGACCGAGATCCACGGATTCGGGAGGGTAGCAGGATTTGCCATTAACTTCCAAAAATCAATGGCCCCTGGGGTAGGTCTGGCCCCAGGTGAGAAGGAAGTCTTGGAGAAGCAAAGCCTGTTCCAATGGAGCACCCAATCTATCCCAAACTTGGGGGTTCAGATCCCTTGCCACCCTGCGAAGGTTTACCAGGCAAACTTCCCCCCACTCTTCTAGGAACTGGAAAAGGACCTTACTCGTTGGCAGTCGCAGGAGATTTCACTGCTGGGCCGCATCACAACATGTAAAATGAACCTCCTCCCGCGGTTCCTCTACGCCTGCTCCTCCCTCCCAGCCTCACTCCCACTTCCCCCTCTACAGCAGCTCCAAAGGAAAATGATTGACTTTATCTGGAGGGGCAAGAAAGCGCGGATCCCTCGAAGAACCATGATGGCCAGCACGAAACTGGGAGGACTGGGGCTGCCGGACCTCCGCAAATACCACATTGCAGCACAGCTGGCCCACCTCGAGGCATGGGGAATCGCCATGGGACGCCCGAAATGGGTGGAGATCGAGCAATCTCGCTTTGCCCTCCCTCTTCGCTTCCTTCGATTTATTCCCACCCCACTACGACGGGCTTGGCCCAAATTGTTGACTTCCACAAAACAATCACTAAAGGCCTGGGAGTGGGCCCACAGACACAGGGGTATCCCGGGAGACCTGAGTACATTCTCTCCAATCTTTCTTAACCCAGCTTTCTCCCCAGTCGCCCACCCAACGCATTTCAGGAACTGGGTAGAGGGAGGCCTTGAATCGCTGGGACAACTCTTTGAGGGGGACTCCCCGCTCACTTTCGAACAATGCAAGGCGACCTTCCATCTAGCAGAAACTGACAGATTTACTTATGCCCAATTGAGGCACTGGTGCTCCAACCCCCAGACCCGAGCCACAGCAACACAAGATCCTGCCCCACTAGAGCTCACAGTATCTGACCTGCCAGGCCGGGGGAAAATCTCGGCCCTTTACAAATTAATGCAAGAAGACCCCTTCCACTTCAGGACATCCTATATGACCCAGTGGGAAACTGATCTAGGTCATGCCATAGAGGACCGCACATGGGTGGACATCTTGACAAGAATGCGCACAACATCCCATTGTGTCACTAACCGGGAATATGCCCACAAACTGCTGTTGCGGTGGTACTACCCCCCCTACGCCTTCACTACTTCCAACCGACACTGAACCCTCACTGTTGGCGTCTCTGCAGACTTCCAGCATCCTACTTCCATATGTGGTGGACATGCCCTACGGTAAGAGAGTTCTGGACCCACTTCCTGGCCATGATTAAGGACATCACCCACGTGGAAATACTGCTAGTCCCCGAAAAGGTCCTCCTGGGGATTCCACTCCCAGACTCCTATCCGCGTTCAGGAAAGAGGGCAGTGTTAGTATCGCAACTCTTGCTGGCAGCTAAAATTACAGTGGCCCGCACCTGGAAGTCTGTGGAGGGGCCCCTAATGACCCTCTGGTGGGTTAAACTCTGGGACATCCTAATAGCTGAAAAGGTTACGGCAGCTAAAACAGGACTGCTCCACCGATTTACAAACATTTGGGCACCACTGCTAAACTATGACCAGAACTACCCAGCCCTGACTCACAAGCCTCGCCAGATAGCGAGAGCCCTCCACTTTACCAGAGCATCCTCACCACATGGCTCGGCCGACTGAGGGCCCAGAACAATAATCAACCCCCGGACTTTGGGGGTGGGATGAAGGGACACTTGGTCATATGCATATTAAGGGGTTGCAAGTAAATGTCACGGTTTATATTCTCCTGTGTAATGAGTTATAAATAAAAAAAAAAAATTAAAAAAAGACAGCAGGGACACATAGAAGAACCCATGCAAATTGGTACAGATCAGGGTCCTTTGACAGCGGAAGAGCGAAAGAGATGCCGGGACCTCAGATTATGCATATATTTGTCATGATGCCTACCCCCGGGCATCAGGACCAAGGCCCTCAGCTCTGGGAGCAGGCATCCAGACATTTGTTTAAACCTCAGCAGCCCCGGCTAGGGGCTGTCTGGGTTCAGTCCTAGCGCCTTAGGCGCCAGGCTCGGTTACCAGTCATTTGGTCGAAAACCAAATGGTAAATTCAACCTTTTTTTTTCAACCATTTTGATTCGATCAAATGGTCATTCAACCATTTATTTTCGACCAAATGACCGGACACCACCAGGCTCATCATAGAAATCAGTCCTGGCGCCATAGGCGCCAGGCTCATAGACTTTACTTACCTGATGCAGACCATGCTGCAAAAGAGTCCAAGCCTACATGAGGCCTGGATGGGACTATTTTGTTACAGAGACTATTTTTTACTCGGGCGTGGCTCTAGGGAACTTCTTACCTGGAACTACTTTGGAGGCTATTTAAACCACACCCGAACAGCAGCACATGCTTCGCGTTATTCTGCATCCAGTAGCTTGACGCCCACCGTGCCTGCAGCCAGCATCCAGTCTTCTGCCATGCCCGCGTGCCTGCAGCCAGCATCCAGTCTTCTGCCACGCCCGCCTCGAATCCGGAGCTCCTAGAATAAAGAAGAAGAAAAGGACAAGGTTAGAAAACAAACTTATTTCAAATTCCTCACCTAATTCCGAACCATTTCATCTCCGGACCTGGATAGTACATCAGTCCTGCACACGTCGCTTCGCCAGCTCCAGCACGGCGCCATACTCACCAGTTCTCACAGCATCTTCCGATCTGGCACTGTCTCCATCATTTCTTCGCCGTAATCCGGCACCTAGGGGACACAAGAAAAAACAAGGTGAGCCAAGGGAATCAACAAATACAACCTCTTACCACCATAGACTTACCACCAGCGGTATTATTCCATAACTCTCCACATTTTCATATGCTGCATCTGTAAAGAGGGAGAAAAACAACGCGTTAACGCATGCAATAGTTACCGGACAGCGTTGGGTAACACAGACTCTTACCTGAACGCCAGCAGCAGCTACGAGACCTTCTTCTCACGAACTCAGTTGCAACTTAAGGAAGGAATGGGACAAGAGTGAACATCGGGCACATTGAACTCTTTGAACTTGATACTTACCAATCCCGCCAGGGACTTCAGAGTCAATACTTACCTGAACTCTCCCAACGCCTTCAAACCAGTGAAGTAACTGGTATCTACGCGCCCCTGCAAGACACGCAGGATGGAGAGCTCATCTTTTACGAACATAAGGTGAGGTTACTAAGGGGACATCGGAGGTGATTAGTGGGAGAGAGCGAGAACAGCTGGGAGGCCATCACTAAAACCCACAGGTGGTTAATCCCTGTCTCCACTTGCAGGAAAATGCTTCTTCGGGTCCAGCAGACAAGACTAGGCGGACCAGTCCAGACAGTCATCTCTGCACTACGCATCACGTTGAAGGAGACCGCAGCTGTCCGGGTCCGATCGACACCCCTGTGGGGTCCAGGTGAGCGTAACAGTATTGTGGTTCCCGGAAACATCTCCTAAGGAGCTGCCCCGAAGTTCCCCCACGTTGGTTGGGAAATGCTACACCCCCAAACCTGAACAGGGAGAGGTCTGGGGGCGTTCTTGCCAATCCCTGCAATAACATGCTGAAACAGAACACCACTGAAGATAGCAGACTAATGGTGTTTCTGGTTACATTGTCCAAAGAGTCCTCACCTACCCTAGAGGTCCTAGCCATGCTCGATTGTGGGGTAGCGGGGAATTTGGTGGATGTTTCCTGGGCTCGTGAAAACAATTTACCCTTGAAGGCCAAGCAGCAATCCATCCCAGTTGAAGGAGTGGACGGTTCCCCTTTGACCTCTGGTCCCATAGTTCAGGAGACGCAACCTCTGCATCTCACTATGTTTCAACATCAGGAGGAGCTAGTATTCAATGTTATAAGGGCGGCCCACTTCCCAGTCATCCTGGGAATACATTGGTTGCGCCACCACAACACCGCTATAGACTGGACTGCCAATACTGTGCTGTTCCATTCCTCATACTGCAGACAAAACTGCCTATTACATAATGACGCTATGCTGGTGGAGATCATGAAGGTTTCCCTGTCTACATCGGTAATCCATACTATACCATACCATCCCATTATTAGGAGTTTGCTGACATTTTTGAGGACAAGATACCACATATCCTACCCCCTGACTGGAATGAGGATTGTGGTGTAGACTGACTCCCAGACGCTTCCATACCGTTCGGAAGAATGTACCCACTTTCTTTGCCTGAACGCAATGCCCTTAAGGAATACCTGGACATCAGCCTTCAGCATGGCCTCATAAGGGAGTCCCGGTCTTCGGCCAGAGCGTCCCTGTTCTTTATTTCTAAGAAAGGAAACCTAGAGCGCTGACCTTGCATCGACTAGAGGGGTCTAAACCAACTCACCATCAAGGACCGATATCACATGCCATTGATAAAAGATGTTCTCTAGGCGGTTCAAGGAGCAATGGTATTCACTACAGTGGACCTCAGAGGTGCCTACCATCTGCTCCGCATAAGATCTGGCGATGAGTGGAAGACAGCCTTTCGGACACCTCTCGGGCACTATGAGTATCAAGTGATGCCGTTCGGCTTAGTAAATGCTCCCGCCATATTCCAGGACAAGGTATTCTCTGATCTATTGTATTCCACCGTGGTGATATACTTAGACGATATTGTTTTTTTTCCATCAAACCCAACTGAACACAGGAAGCATGTATGCAAAGTTTTACTTCGGCTACGGAACCATCATCTCTTTGCCAAACCCGAGAAATGCTCTTTTGATGTACCATCGGTATCCTATCTGGGCTTCATTCTTTCTAAAGATGTATCCAGATGGATCTGGGAAAAATCCAGGCAATCCTACAATGGTCAACACCTAGAAGCGTCAAGGATGTACAGCGTTTCCTTGGATTGGCCAACTTTTACAGACACTTTGTATCGGGTTCTACGATCTGGTACTCCCCATCACCTCGCTCCTCAAGAAGGGCAAGCAGTTTGAATGGACACAAGAAGCTGTAAAGGCCTTTTGTACCCTCAAACAGGCCTTTACTAAAGCACCAATCCTGGTACAACCTGATCAGCCCTTGCCATTTGTGCTGGAAGCAGACGCTTCAGGGGATGCATTAGGTGCAGCCCTCTTACAAAAGGGAGAAAAAGGACTGGAGCATCCTATGGCCTACCCCTCCAGGACACTCACACAAAGCGAACAGAAATATTTCGTTATCGAAAAAAGAACTGCTGGCTATACGGCAAGCACGTGAAGAGTGGCGTCACTTGTTCCAGGGAGCTACTCATCGTTTCCTGGCCGTACTGACCACAGCAATTTGAAGATCCTTCAGCAAATGGAATGCAGAAATGCTTGCCATGCCCGATGGGCATACTTCTTTTCCCAGTTTGATATCGACTTTTCCTACATACCCGGTAAATGTCAGGAGTACCTGGCTTATCATCAATGGTGTCTTTCGAATCTGATAACACCCCCTCCTCCACCTCCTCTCCTGATTCTTCTGGTGATAACACGAGTGTGCGACCCTTCCTCTTGTTCTTTACCTTCTTCTTCTTCTGATAGAGATACGGCCGCCCTCGGAAAGAAAGCCACTGTGTTGCCGGGCAAAGGCGAAGAACACAGCACCCCCTTCCGAGAACGCCAAATGCAAGAGGAAAAAGCCAGTGGCTACAAAAAACCTCTTGAATGATTCCAAAGGTGTTTGTAGAAGTGTGGAACCCTCTTGATAAAAGTCCTTAAGTGTTTGTAGTATAGTAGTATAGAGCAGTGGAAAGACGGTAGCAAAACTGCAGGTTACCTCAATCAAAATGAAAGACAGACCACAGTGCCGTAGAAATAATAAGGTAAGTCTCTGTGGCAAGGTAGGAATCGGAAAGGGAAAAAGTCAGCCAGAGATGGCAGCCAACAGACAGAGAGAAAAAGAATGGAAATAACAGTAGAGCCGACGCCGCAGAGAAAAGGGGCGGCGAAGGAGGATGAAGTATACCGAGGACCTGGCACCACGAACGGCACAGCAGCGAGGGACAGGAAGAGAGAACAAAGAAATACAGCGCAGCGGAATTCGGCAACACGAGAGGAAACAGAGTCTAAAGGTAGCAGGAACAGGTAAGGAAAGTGGAAAGATAGAACAGAAGGCAGAAACTGTTGCTGTGTTTTTGAGGGACATAGTCCGTATACATGGTCTTCTGGGTACCATTGTTTTGGATCAGGGATCACAATTTACTTCTATGTTCTGGGCCTCTCTGTGCAGTCAACTGGGTATCCAACGCGCATTGTCCTCAGGATACCACCCATAAAGCAATGGTCAGACCGAACATCTCAGTGCCACATTGGCGCAGTATCAGTAGTGTTTCTGCAACCGCAGATACTCAAGATGCTCAGATATTCAAGACAACTGGACCGAATACCTACCGATGGCAGAATTCACTAACTACCATCCTCGACACATCCCAATCATTGGACATACCCCATCCAAACTACCTACAATAGAACAACTGCTGGACATTCTCAAAACGTACCCATAAAGAAGCCTGAGAGTCACTTGAAGACAATAAAAAGATCTACAAGACAGGATCGGACAAGAAGAGACAACCCAACCCTCTCTGGAAAGAAGGCACTCTAGTCTGGTTGGCTACCAAGTACTTACCCCGCTGGATCCCTGCAGGGGAGTTCACTTCTAGGTACATTGGACCTTATCCCATCACTGCGCCAACCAACCCAGTAACCTTTCGTCTGAAACTAACATCCAGACTGAAGAGAGTGCATCTGGTATTCTATACCTCTTTACTGAAGGCATATATACCTGATCCTTGTGGGCGGAAGAGACTTGTTCTCAAAATACCAGAACTTCCTGAATCGGAGGAGTACAAGGCTTCCCGTGTCTTAGATTCCAGGTACAGACGAGGCATCCTGTAGTATTTGGTTCACTGGAAGGTCTATTCAGAAGCATAGAGAACTTGGGAACCCAGAAGCTACATTCACGCTCCACTCTTGATAAGGCATTTCTATCGGCAGCATTCAGGCAAACTCAGAGGAGTCTTGAGGGAGAAGGGTCATGCTGTCATGTGGTGTACTGGAAATAGTGGGACCGCTGAAAGATGCGGTAGTTCCATCACATTTTCACTAGACCGTACTGTTACGGTCTAGTGTTCCTCCATGATGGCTCCCGCCTGTATTTACAGTGTGAGACAGTGCAGCACGTTGCATTGCAACCTTCTCTGTTTTTGGGTGAGACGTAAGTTTTCTGGAGCTTCTTTTCCCGCTAACCTTCATTGCATTTCCTTCAGACCTAGTGGTGCGCCTTCTGCTTGCCACTCTCTTCCTCTCTTTTGGTTCGACTTGCCATCTGCCACTCTGGCAGCACGGTTTTCCCCTTGATTGCTTCTCTGGCTTTCTCTCTCTCTTTCTCTCTCCTGGTTCTCGCACCAGCTTCTCTGGTTCTTTCTCTCCCAATTCTCACACGCTTCTCGGGCTCTCTCTCTCGGTTCTGCACTGGCTTCTCTGACTCTCTCTCCAGGATCTGCACCGGCTTCTCTGACTCTCTCTGCCTGTCCCGCATCAACGTCTTTTCTGTATCTCCTTCCTGGATATCCCGCCTCGCTTTGGAGTCTCCTTTATTGGTATTGCATACCACAAACAAGGCACACGCTCTCTTCCTCTTACCTGCTCTTCGGGGTAGTGCTTGCTAACTCAAGGAGTACTCTATCTAGGTGCTTCAACTGTATCCAGCATTCATCTGTTTTGGGATACTTCCTTTTGATTCACCTTCAAATGTGCCGCTGCACTCTGCTCAGTCTTCTGAGCCTTACCTGCCTCTGAAGAGTATTCTACAGGGTTTTTCTGCCGCAAGGCTTTTCCCTGACTGGGGTCGGCTTCCCGGGAGTCCTCGTTGTTTGGTGTTACACATCCCAGCAACGTGGCCTCTGGAGGAGCTCGCCCTTATCTCCACAAAACTAAAAAGGAGTACGCGCATTCGGGGCAGGTACTGGTTAAGTACTGCTTGGCTGCAAGTCCCCCTGGCGCTATCTCTGTTTGCCGGATTCCTTCGTGCTACTTTTGCCACAGAAGCTGTGCCATGCTTAATTCACGTGTGACCTTTAAGAAGAGCTCCGCCTCTATCTGTCCATGGATTGGCACAGCCCATATATTTCGAACACACGTGCACCCGTGCGCTCGCACTAGGTGCAAGTACTGGTTAAGTACTGCTTGGCTGCTTAGCTGCGCAGCCAGCAAAGCAGAAACCTGACTATTGCATGGCGTTCTCATTAAAAACTGGTATGCCGCCATTTTTAAATCCTCTGCAAAACGCCATGGTCACCCCGTCCACACGCGTGTTATGCGCTTCTCATAAATACATAACCCTGACTCCGTTCAATGCGACATCAGCTGCAAAGGAGCGCTTCATGCCAGTCTTGCCTGCATCCAGTCATAGCGGAACTAAAGTCCCTCCCTTCCCTGTTCTTCCATATACACTGCACTCTTTGTGCCGTCCAAATCCTTCTTTCCACCCATTGTCAGACCAGACGATGCTCCATACCCCCCTTCCCCACCTTTCTTTTCACATGACAGAACCTATGATGTCTACTGCTCTCCAGACTTCCTCACCATGCTCTGATCCAGATCTTTCCCTTTATGCGAGTCAGTGTGAATCTCCCACCTCTATGTTTGTCAACTCGCCTTGTGTCCAGGCGAATACTTCCGACTCAGCATCCATTACTGGCTCTCCAATAGTCTCATTCGTGTACCCCACTCCACAGAGAGCCCGTTCGGTGGTTCCTCATGCTCCAGTTTCCACTATTCCTCCACCTCCCCAGTCTTCTCCGATATTGGATGTTACACTGGCTGCCATGCATCTGAGCTTACAGAACCTCTTTAAGTTATATGAGGGTCTCGATGCAAAAATGTCCACACATTCTTTACAGTGCTAACACATACTCTCTTTATTGGAAACTTTAACTGCACTCCCCAAGTCTATTCCTCAAATTGACTTAAATGAGGACTGCATGCCCGTGGATGACATTTCAATTATCACCATAGGCTCCGCTGTTCCTCAGCGACCGGCCCATACTGCTGCCCTACCCCTGTTTAAGGATATCATCATTCCAGAGGTGGTGGCTGATGATGTGATCCAAGTACCATCACCTCATGATTCTTGGATAGTATTCCAACCTTTCCGGCCACCATTACACCACCCTCAGATCCATCCTCTGCCCTGCCTGTGGTTTCAACGATGCCTTTAATTGATCCAACTTAAAAAAGTACCAAGGTGTCTCTCTCAGTAAGTAAAAAGACCAAAAATCACATTACCTTGAGAATGCCTAAACAAACTATGAAATCTTTTCTTCATACATTAAAAGAAGCACTAGGCAAAACTAAGCCTATTGAAGAAGTTGCTTCCGTTAGCCAACCTCTATCTAGTGCACCATCGTCCATCCCTTTACCCGGGATTGACCTGATAGAGCCAAGCCAACTGCTGCAAGATATTGCTCTTCCTCCAATAGCGGTCACAATTCCCCCCTTGGGCTACCCACCCTTAGATGCTCTAATTCGAGGGCTGGATCAAACAGATTCTTTGAAACCCATTAAATCTCTCACACCCATTCCGGCTACACCATGTTATTCCCACTACAAAGCCCCTAAATGAGGCCTCTGATTCTATAATTGATCACCTACGCAAGACAGTAGATTCCTACTTAGCACTACGACTACAGCCAGCCGAGGTTCCCCCTCCGCAAATGTCTAATAGGTTGGATTCACAGTTTCATCAATGGCTTCTTCCAAGTGCTGCTAAAACCAAGGTGTGTGATTATCAACCCCCACCTCCGCCAATAGCTCTAAACATCCAGCAGCTTCCCGGTCCATAAATGAAGCTCTTCACCCTCCAAAACCACATGATTGGGTTACTAATTCAAATATCCAAGGTGTTTCAGTCATACCTTCCAGACACCATTCTGCGCATATTCCGAGATGTCACTCTCTCATCCTAAAATGTAGAGAGGGTAACTTCGGAATTTATGATCTCAACAGGCGCAGTGTTCTGAATATATTCGCAGAAGTAGTTGAACTAGTGGATATTTCTTCTAGCGATATTGAACAGATTGAGTTCATCTCTGACACTACATGCTCCGTAGTGCGCCTGTGGATTCCCTCGGGTATCGTTCTAAATACAATCTGGAAGGCAAAAATGCTACTTTTTAGCATGGGTTTTCTGTTGGCCCAAGATCCGGCCCGCATGTCTACCAGAAGTGAGCCCATGCAAACAGCTGTCAATATATATCAGAATGTTGTAAGCTCGACAGTACCCAATTCTGACTATTCCAGTATGTCGTAACCATCAACAAAATCAGTATTATCCTCTGTTTCTATTGTAAGTTGGAATACACGTGGTTATTCACATTTGCAAGTTTCCATTTCTAAGTTCCCTGTGGAATATGATATCATAGCACTACAGGAAACTTGGCTGACTCAATCACCTGTATGGAACAATTATGAAATTGCACTGTTACCTGCTATTGCTGGAATGAAAGGGTGTCCCTCCTCAGGTCTCCTAGTGGGGGTTAACATGTCCAAGGGTTTTTCTGTTGTGCCCTGGGATTCTGTCAATGCATATATACAACTTGTTAAAATTGTATGTCGACCACATGTAATAGCCTTGATCAATATCTATCGCAACCCCCTTGCCCTTACGGATGCCGCCTGTTATGCCGGGATGATTAGACTTCTTGATCTCATTATCATCACCACAGAGGTCACAGATACAATCATTGTTGGAGACCTTAACATGAAGGCCAAAACAATGTTATGAGAGTCAATCGCTGGTGTTCCTTTATGTCGGAACGCAATTTTCATATGGCTAATGGTTCCATAGAAGGCGATATACCTGCTCGACCCACGTGGCAAAGGGACACCTCAAGTAGCAATATTGACTATATGTATATCCATACCAACCTGAGTGGCCTTGTACAATCCTTTGAAGTTATACCCCAACTATATAGCGATCACAGTCTGCTTATATTAAAGATCAATTAGATTTGTGAACCATCTAATAAAACAAGGCTCCATTGGAACTTAATAGTCAACAATGCTAAAACTCGTTTTTGCTGGTCACATACTAATCTCATTGCTCTATCCAATTTAATCAATCATAACAACAGCTCTTCCACACCGGCACAGTATACCTTTTTACTAACTTCATTTAAGAATCCAACCAAGTCCACCACTTGCCGAGGGCACTTACATACTCATTCTTTTAACCCTATATTTAAAGCTAGAAAGAACGACTATCAGCGAGAAATGAAGTTTATTTGTAAATGAAATCTTCCCTCTCAGTCTCAACAATTGCGAACTGCAAAATGCAGATATCATAATCGGTTGCGACAATTTCGGGCCCAAATTCTGCAACATGACAGCGAAAACATGTTAAGGCTCATTGCAAATAAAAATACCGCCGAGACTTGGGCTGTATTCAATCAGTGTGCCCAACAGACCCAACCCTCAGTGCAATCTCATAATGTCACTGAGGCACAATGGATACAGCACTATGCAAACCTGTACGCTGACCCCCACTTTCCCAACTTGGTTCATCATGCAGAGGGTCAAGAAAAGTGGACATTAGAATGCTCTCCCACCATCTTAGAAGACTATATTAAACGTATTAGCCCGTCGAGAGCCATGGGCCCTGATGGCCTCTCCAACTCAATGTTCAAATCTAACTCCCCACTGTGGGCAAATATATTGAATGATATATTTCAACAGATTATTGAATCTCGCTGCATTCCCTCCTCATGGAAAACTTCCATATTAGTGCCCATTCATAAGAAAGGTGATAGACCTCTCCCTCAATTATAGACCTATTGCGCTTTTAGACGAGCCTGGGAAGCTCTTTGCTAAATTAGTTTTGCGTGATTTTAACATCCGGATGAAATCTAGTAACAGCAGAGACCCTTTCCAAACAGGGTTTCTAGCACGTATGGGCAACAACATCAATTTATTCTACCTTAACACAGTTAAATTTCAAGAACAGGCCTCCAGACAGGCAATCTATTTTGCCTTTGTTGACCTTCATACTGCCTTTGATGCCATCTCTCGCCCTCTTCTCTTTTCCAAACTAAAAAGAGACAATTGTCCATACACACTACTGCAAATCATTCAATCCCTACATTGTGATACATCTATTCAAATAAGATTGACCTTAGAAGGGTTGCTGTCCATGCCAATTTCCACCGCCCGTGGCCTTAAGCAGGGTTGCTTACTTGCTTCTGCGATCTTTAACTATTTCATGCATGACGTACGACAAATTTTTGAGGCAATCCAGTCAGACGCTCCCAAACTAAATAACATTCAGATCCAGACCCTCATGTATGCCGACGATCTGGTACTCATTTCCAAAACCCCCACTGGCTTACAAAAACTACTTGATGTATTTCATAACTATATAGAGGAGAATGAATTGTGTATTACCACCAAAACTCAAATTGTTCTCTATAGTCCAAAGAGTGCATCCAAGAAATGATCTATATGGACAATCAATCACACCAAATTGATGATAGCTTCAAATTACACCTACTTGGGAATGTTATTTGACGGTCATTCTTCAACATCTGGCCACTACGATGTTATACACCACAAACTAGAAACAGTCATTTCCCAGACTAAGGTCATTATACATCGTTTTGGCACCTTCACCTTGAAACCAGCCGTCATTTACTGGAAACAAAAAGCCATCCCATGCATTCTTTATGGCCTAGAATCTCAACCCCTCTGGTCCTCAAAAACTTTGGACAAGTTAGAAGCAAAATTTTGGAAAGCAGTACTCCAGCTTCCCCGATGCATTCCTGGGGTTTGGTTACGCTATGAACTAGGCTTAACATCCCTCAATGCACAATATCATTGGAGAGTGTGTGCCTTGTTTCGTAAATGTCTCATAGCTACCAACGAGAATAACATCTTGAAGTTTCTATCTGATTATGTATTCAAAACTAATCATACTTTTGTCAAACGTTGGTTGCATGCCATTTATACCATCATGGCCCAAGCAGAAGTAACCATTGATGTTTTACTTTGTAATACTGACAAAGCTAAAGGACTAATCTATTGTCATGACTGGATTAATACCAGACATGAATGCCTACAATATAAAACTGCTTCCCTTGACAAATTTAGACGCAAACGTCTTGGGACAATGGAATCCTATTTGCTTACGTTTTCTTCCAAAAAAATACGCTCAGGTATTCTACGGCTGCACCTTAACCTGTGGCACACTCGTGAACTTCTCCTTAAGCGTAATCTCATTAAATCGGATTTGGCATTTTCTCGATTTTGTTTAAACATCAAAGCTACTGAAACCTTGGAACATATATTATCTTTATGCCCATCTTTGATCCATGAACATTTGAAGTTTTTTTCCCATCACTGTAACCATTTAAGTATGCTGGATTCCTCACAAAGATGGTCAACATTGTTTTGCACTTCGAATGTCTCTTTGCAAATAGCAATTGTACATTTTCTTTATGCTGTGAATTTACCGTGTTAAGTTCAAAATTTGTTTCATTGACTTTGATTATGATATGTTTTTCTTGCTAACTTTCTTGTATGTTTTAAATGTGAAGTTAACTTGTTAAGGCCTAGCTGAATTCTGTTGATTATGCCTAACCACTTGTCATCTTTTCTGATTGTTTGAGGTAATGAAAAGACCAAGTTATACTGGGGTTGTTGGTTTATTGTTGATTGTTTGTTGTTTGTTGTAAAAACCAATAAAAAATGTTTTAAAATTGTTTAAAAAAAACGGATTGTTTTAAATCTAAATTCTTGTATATTTAAAAGTTGATTTATTTCAGCTAAATCAATAAAGAAAAATAAAAAAGGAGCAAAAGGGGGAAGAAAGGAGAAGCACCAGACGAAAGAAGACTTAGACTCAGGATAGCTCCACGGAAGACCCAGCTGAGGAGGACTAGAGGGAAGTTTCACCAGAGTCTGAAACTGTCATAAAAGGACCATGGGTGGGATCGGGTACTGACACAGGCGCCGCAGGAGTGCTCATTCGAAGAGCTCGAACTGGCCCCTTTTGAATGGGTATTGAAACTACAAGTACCAGAAGGCCCTTGGAAGTGTGGTCCGACAAGGGTCCCGTCAAATCCCTTATACAATTGAAAGTCTCTGACCCATTGCCGAAATCTAGGGGAAGGTAAACCCCACTTTCGGAAGAGATTGTGAACATTGTGAGCTAAGGCAATTGTGAACCCGACAGAGGGATGCTGAAAGAAAGCTAAGCAGAGAGAACCAACGCTTTCTGATGAGATGAAGCAAATCATGAACTGTGTCAGAAACACAGGAACTTTGTTAAAGATGGCTATGTGAACCCAACGGAGGGAGGCCAAGGGAAAAGGTAAGAGAAGTAAATTGTACATCGTGATAGTATTAATATTCAGAGTAAAGGCTGTAGTGAATCCAGCAGAGGGAGGCCTACATTCCAAGAAAGATCCGAGCCTGGCGGAGGGAGATCCAAGGGGCAAAAAGCAATCACCTGATGTGCAAGATCACCAAAAGGAACGTTTGTTTGTTGTTTTGATCCAGCAGGCTTCTAAGGCAAGCGACTTTGTAGGAAAGAGACTTGGCCCCTCAAGGTTCTGGTATCGTATTGAATGGAATTGTGAACCTTGTGCTGGAGAGGCCCAGGAGTGTGCTGCCTTGACCCGTGCGTAAAACGTGGGGAAGGGATACCCAGCCATACCATCCTGACTTATCATTTTGTGAACACTTCTTTCGTTTCTAATGAACATTATCCCACACTATTTTTGTAACTTAGCGGTAAGGATTGGCAATAGATTTTTGAAGTATAGGCCCTTTTTATTTGACAAGATGCCACTAGGACTGCCTTATTATTATTTGATTGTCATAGCTTGCTCCCATCTTAGATTAGATTTAGGTTTAGATTGAGCATTTTTCTCACCCATGTATACAGTTTAATTAACACCCTTGAACAGTGATTACTTGTGTCTGTCTTTACTGTTGCCACCATGGGTTCCTTACAGTGCAGATGCTCTGCCATGGGAAGCCAATATCATGTTGTGGTTTTCTCAACTCCCTCTGCTTGGCAGCCAATGTTCCCAGTGAGACAGCAGTTTCATTCGCAACCACTTCCAGAATTTCTTGCAACCGATATTCAGCCCAACCTACTCTCATGACACCCAGCGGGGTATTCATGCAGTTCAATACAGCTGTGCGTCCATCAGAGAAGTGTAAGAGTTCATTAGGTCATGGGCTTGTTGTAGGTAACTTGCATTTTGGATTTTGCCGGGACGTCTTTCTTTAGTGACCCATATGGTGGGCACCATGTGGCCTAGGGCGCAGCTGCCGCTTCAAATTTCAAGCAGCTGCTTGTATTCCTTGCCACTGCAGATCTAGAAGAGTTCTTCAGGTACCAACCAGGTGTCTGTTGGCTTGCACTCAGGCAAAGGTATCTTCCATACTCGGCAGGCAGGGAGAGGACGTACAGTTTGCTGCATAGCCAAGGGCATTGTGCGACCAGAGCACCATGGAATTGCATCTGGTGGTGGTGCCCACATCTTCTGCCCATTCTTCTCTTTCCCACTTGAAGCACATAGGGAAGGTGTCCTTGTACCATACAGTTAGAGCTGCTTTTTCCAGGTGTGCACTGAGCTTCCCGGGATGGCGGAGGAGACATTGGCTGGTACAGACTGGAGCAGGAAACTGCACCATGACGGGGAGCCATATGGACACAGATCCAGGAGTTTGTGGGCCGCCAAATGGCAGATCTGGAGGTAGTCTGTTAACGCATGAGGGAGGTTGCAGAAGAAGCAGAGCAAGTGTGATCAATTGGCTGATGACAGACATTACGGATTGGCTCTGGGGACTCACAGGGAGCAAGAACACCCGGTTGGAGCAGAGCATGTGCAGATGAGTCAGAGTCTCTCTGTCCTCTAAGTCCTTTGGGAAGCAGATGAAAGGTTCACTAGATTCAGAGGGGAAGCAGAGATCTCACAAGATAGCAAGCTTGAAATAAATCAAAGCTGGTACATAAAGAGGGGACGATGGCATAGTGCAAAAATGAAAGATGAAAGGCAAGACTGGTATGTTGGAACAGAAAACGTTAAATAAAATACACTTATAACAAAGTGAGCTTGTTACACTGTAGCCGTATGATGGTTACATTGAGATACTGGGTGACATTCAAAAGTGGAACTATTACTCCTCAACCGCCGGTCGAACTCCAAATATCGCAACTGACAAATGCAAAAGGGAAACACTGAAAAAGATATGCTTTCAAAAGAGATAAAGCTTTAAACAAAATACAAAATTAAAAAAAGAGAAAAACATAATGTAAAATATTAAAATGTAGAATTATTAAAATAAACTCTAAATATAAAATATTCAAATGGAAAATGATCCAATTCAATTTTAAATTACTAAACAAAATAAAAAAATGAAGAGATCAAGATTATTAAAATAAATATATACAAATACTAAATTTGAAAATGGCAAACATTATTTAAAACATAAAAATACAAAATATTCACTGTGAAAATCACAAGGTCCAACAAAATCACAGTTCAAGGGACCACCGACCAAGAAAATATCTGATAGTTTTCATGCCGGCTGGGATTCTGAGTGGGGTTGAGGGCAGATTTTGTGGAAAAATAGTCCATGGTCAACGGTGCAGTGTCTCAACTCTCCCTCCTGCACTAAATGTAATATTTGCAGGCCTGCCACAGGTTGTGCCATGCTGACCTGGCGGTACATCTGTCTCATGACTGAAGTAAGGTGTTTGAAATATGCCAGAACTGAATCATCAGTCAGTGCCAAAAGCAACCTGTTCACAGAGGGAGGAACTGCAGCTGACAGGGGCATTGTTCTTTCCATCATGATCTCAAATGGAGTGAATCCAGCAAAGCGGCCGGGCAAACCTCTCATGTACATGATGGCAAGGTGCAACGTCTGGGCAACTTGGTCCTGTCTTTGTGCACATTTTTGCCAGCGTGTAGCTCCCCATTCTTCCTTTCTCATTTCCCCAAGCTTTGTGCTCTATTTCATCCCTAAGGTAGCCTGCAGTGTGTGTATCAATGGTGTCAGTTTTGCTGAAGGATCTTGTACAGGAGAACTGGGGAGAATGGACCAGGGACACAGAACGTGCAACAGCACGCAGACAAGAGGTTAGGGCAGCAGCAACAGGGTCAAGTGGATGTTGTAGTGGGCCAGAGGACACAGTGCACCACAATGATACAAGCACCTTAAATTGAATGTAGGCATACACCTAGAGTTCTGATAGCCCCAGTACTGGGTGATTAGAGGGGGCATTTGGGAGTGGTGAATGATTGCTCTTCTGTCCCCCACCCAGCTAAATTCATGCTGTCCTTTAGAAGCACCATGCTAGCCCCCAAAGCATGACTGTACAGGGATTGATGCAGCAGGCGCGCACAGCCAAGGGGCAGGATCTCGTAAGGGAGCTGAATCGCTGGGTGGGGGAGCAAGCGCAGAAAAATCTAGGACTTTCTCTGGGGCAGAAAGGATCACTGGGGGATGAGGTGGGAGTCACACCTATAACTGGGGTCATTTCTCATTTTCTCTAGGTTAGGCTGTTCTAGCCTCCTCTCTACTGTCACTTGTTCCAGCCACTTCCTGGCTACAGACACACTCCGTTGGGACCACATGTATGCCTACCACTGCCTAACTGCTGAGTTACTTTTCTCCCTTTTAAGAAAGAACCTCATGTACCGCAGTTAGGTGAGTCTCATCTAAGGAGCCTTCTAGGGGCCAGACCAGTAGGTCCTGATGGTCTTGTTTCTTTATGCCATACTGGCATCCATCTGACAATGTTTGGCCCATGCACTGGAGCCATGAGTGCCACAGGGGAATCAGGGGAAAGGCTCACTCCCTGGCTTGCAGAATTTCCCATTCTGACAGGCAAAAGGATGTTGACCACAAACTAAGATTATAATTGTGAGATATATTGACAAATACTAAATCACTATAGGGCGTAGGTCATGTGAGAAACTTGAGGGTATACTCACTCCTACTCTCCCAGGATGCCCTTCTCAGGTGGCCAGGGAAAGGCCATCGCTTTTAGCTCCCAACCCTGGGGTGGAGAAGCGAGGAAGGATCACTTGTGTGGAGGGTTCTTGGGGATTGGGAGGAGGGTATCCACAGGCAAGATATGGTATCCCCCTTTCCCTTATGATACCAACCTAACCCTCCCCTAATGTTCCCACATTTGACCTATGACAGTACAGGGATGAGGACGAGGCGACTAAGAGTAGTGAACACTAGTGGGTCATTTCACCATTCTAGTTCTAGGAAGAGGAAGAGGCCTGCAGAGTACTGAAAAGGTCAGGCATGTCCCAAGCTATCCTCTAATTGCAGTCAGGCAATTTCAATTAAGAATGTACACCTGCAACCTATCAAGGGGTTGCAGGTGTATAGGAATGGTGGAGACCAGCAGCACAATGACCAGCAGGGAATCATGTGTGTGAGGAAGCAGCTGAGGGGGGCTGGAAGGGAAGCTAGGATGCCGGCAGACGATCCCGAGGACTTGTGGAGCCCAGGGCAAAATTAGCTGTTAGAATTACACAGGTGTGGGGGCCTTCATGGTAAGAGAGAAGCAGCTGGAGCTACGGGCAAGGAAAAAGAAGCAAAGTAGCCGCCAGCATCAGCGGAAGGGAAGCAGAGCTGCCGGTGAACACAAAGAGGTATCAGGAGTGCGAGTGGGGCTCGCGTTAAAGGCAAATCAGCAGGCAGAGCAGAAATGGAGCATTGCAGTGTCAAGGATGGCACTCTGTCAAGAGTGGCACCGGGCACCCAGGTAGGTTTTGGGTGGCTGTGCTGATGTAAGGTGACAGATAAGCACACACAGCAGGAAGCTCAACAAGAAAGAAGAATTGATAATAGTAGCTGTGAACAAAAACGGGCAGAGAAAACAAAGGTACAAACAAACTGGATTCCCTCTTGGGGTGTATGCAGAAATGGGAAAGAGTGTTCCACGGACCTTTGGAAACTCCAGCCTTCTGCACAGATTGCTATTACAGGAGCCCACTCTGTATGCTCATGGCTGGGAACAACAGCTGTGGGTGTCTGTACAGAAACAGTATAACTGAAATGGATAACCTAAGGGGAGGACAGAAGACTCAAGGAAGAGAAGGACAGGGATCAAGAACAAGGGTTGCAAACAAGGAAGAGAGCAAGGGAGCAGTAACCAGGAAACAGGGGGGCTGCAAACAAGGAAGCAGGGCTGGAGTAACGGATGGCACAAGGTGCAGGCAAACTGTTGAGGACTGCAGAGGACTGTAGTAGGCTGCAAGGCAGGGAGTCGAGAGGAGCAGGACAGAGAGCTGTAGTAGGCTGCGGACAGAGAGCCCAGAGGAGCAGGGCAGCGAGGCAGGGAGACCAGAGGAGCAGGACAGAGAGCTGTAGTAGGCTGCAGACAGAGAGCCCAGAGGAGCAGGGCAGCAAGGTGCAAGCCCAGAGGAGCAGGACAGCGAGCCCAGAGTACCAGGGCAGAGAGCTGTAGTAGGCTGCAGACAGGGAGCCCAGAGGAGCAGGGGAGCGAGGCAGAGAGCCCAGAGGAACAGGGCTGCAGGCAGAGGAGTGTAGCAGGCTGCACGACAGGGAGCCCAGAGGACTAGGGCTGAAGGCAGCGGAGTGTAGCATTCTGCAAGGCAGGGAGCCCAGAGGAGCAGGGCAGCGAGGCAGGGAGCCCAGAGGACTAGGGCTGAAGGCAGCAGAGTGAAGTAGGCTGCAAGGCAGGGAGCCCAGAGGACTAGGGCTGAAGGCAGCAGAGTGTAGCAGGCTGCAAGGCAGGGAGCCCAGAGGAGCAGGGCTAAAGGCAGCGGAGTGTAGCAGGCTGCAAGGCAGGGAGCCCAGAGGAGCAGGGCAGCGAGGCACTGGATCAGAAGCAGGATAATACGGCAACAGGAACAGCATACAAATCGTGGCTCAAGGCAAAAAGGGGCTGGGAAAACTCAATGCAAGAGACTGAGCTCCTGCAGGCAGCTGCTTAAATACAGCCCTGCCCTGTACTTAGGCAGGCTAATTGGCATCACCAGGAGCAGCCCACCTGAAGGTAATCTGCCTCCTCCCTCTCTGGTCCTGAGAAGGTGGAAGCAGCACTGATCAGTAGGGCTTCTGGGGATTGTGGTTCCAATACTGATGAATGGGAATAGCCAGGAATTGATAACTGTAACAAGGTGCATTATGGTACATGTTTTTAGCTGAATTAAATAAGAAAGTATCAAAGTCGTGCAAATGGAAATTAAGGACCAAAGTGTGAATAGGGGTTGATCAAAGAGTATTATGAAGATAAATGAGTTCCAAATATTCCGTGATGGTTGCCAATATGTGTGCCAGTGGCACAGGCATGACAGTATGCCCCTCTCCATGCCCCGATCCAGGCCCCTGAAGACTGACCAACAAGAAGAGCAAGTCCAAGGCCTGTCACACCGCAAGAGAGTCTTTTACTAAAAAGGCCCATCATGAAGATCCAAAAACTGTTTAAGGTTGCAAGGTGAGAGTTTTTAAAGGAAGAAACTTTACCATTGTTCAGAGCCTTTGGGATTGAATCCAGAAAAGACAAAGGGCCTCATTACACTGTAGGCGGTAGGGGTTTACCGGTACCGGTAAACGCCTACCGCCTTACTACGAGTTCCCTTTGCGGGACCCAACTTTAACGGCTGGTTTTACCAGCCGTTAAAGTAGGGTACCGCAAAGGGACCTTGGAGCTAATTACGGTACCGCAATTTGTGGTACCGTAATTAGCACCTTCCCCATTCCCATTATGCCCTATGGGGCAAAAATGGGAAATTACCGCCCCCGCTCACCTTGGAGTAGGGCGGTAATTCTGCCATCCACCAAGGCGGACACAGTAAAATACCGGCAGCAACCATGGCGCTAATAGCGCCATGGTTACCGCCTACCGTGTAATGAGGCCCAAAGTCTTAGGGGCACAAAAGACAACAGTGCGTTCATGAACTCAGGAACTGTGAGGATCTGCTGCAGGCTCCATGGCATATATTGCTTTGAAAGTAGTGGTCTTCCTTAGGGCTGGCAATGGTACAGTGTTGAAAGGTGGAACCAGGGATACAGCTGAATTGGTTTCTCTAGGAAGGTCTTCCAAATCTTCAGATGTATTGGTAGTCGGCGTGATCTTTATATTTGAAGACAAATCAGGCAAGACAGGATTTTCATTGCCAAGTGTAAACAGGGGTTTCTCTTTGTTCACAAATGGATCTTCAACGGTATTCAGATACCTGGACTGGTTCTTGAAAGGAACAGTATCCTCTAAGCACTAGGTTGTCTCATTAGATACGATAGTAACTATCACCACTACAGGATAGTTTGAGGGATGTAGATCAGGAAGAGAAGGTGCTGTGGGACCAGGTTATGTAGCAGAAGCAGAGGATTCAGCCGCATTGAGCATAGCTGCAAAGGAAGCAGAATTCAGGGCATCGAGAGCATCAGAAGTAGCTTTAACTTCAGGAAACACAGCGGCAGGTTCTTCAGAAGCAGCAATGGCAACATCAAGATTTGCAGCAGGGACTTCAGGAGTCACAAATGTTGCATGGACACCATGGTTGCAGGGAGTTCAGGAGCCACAACAGCTGGGAGATCAGAAATAGCAGTAGGAAGTTCAGGTGCTTAAGCAGCTGGGAGTATAGGCGCCACAGGAGCACCAGCGGGTAGGGACGTAACTGAGGCTGATGGAGTACAGTCAGGTAGTTTAGGTGCTGGGGAAGCACCAGCAGGAACAACCGGAGCTATAGCCTTAATAGGAGAACTTTAAACTGGCTTTGCAACAGGTACTGTCCTTGCAGGCAGAGAGGAAGGGGGTGCTTAATGCAGTAAGAGTGTTTTGAGATGCTGCATCAGTAGCAGATTCAGGAGTACTATCAGGAGGAGCAGCTGAGATTGGGCTTGCAGATTCTGTAACAGGTAGCATGGCTGATGTAGGGTCAGGAAAGGGTAGGCTTTCTGATGGCTGGCCTTCAAAGTCTTGTGTGCTCAAGTTGATAGATGGGTGTGGGGTATTGACTGTTGGCAAAGCTGGATTCCAGACAGGTACTGAGTATAGTTCAGGATCTGACTCATGGTCTGGTACACAAAAGTCCATAGAAGCAGAATACATCTCTGAATTGGTCAATTCAGTAGAGGCTGTACGTGTGAGTAAAGGATCCCCATCAAGGGTAAGAACAGGACAATACTTTGAATGAGCGGGATCTCCAGTCAAGTGATTACACTTGATTTGTGGTGTAATGGCAGTGTGAGCGATTTGGCCCACCGGAGGAGTTAATTTTTCACTATCTGAACAACAGCCTGATTTACTGTGGCTAGTAAGTGAATGAGCTGTGTCAAGCTTTAGATGGTATGCATATGCCAAGTTCAGATCTTCCAACTGCTCTGTATAAGTCTGTGGGCCTCATTACGACCTTGGCGGTAGCCATGCCGCTATTGGCGGCATGGCTGCCGCGGAAATCGGGCCCGGGTCCGGGTCCTCAGAATGAGGAATTACCGGGCCATTCCGAACTCGGAATGGCCCGGTAATTCCTCCCTCCAAGGACCCGGACCCGGTCCTTCCCCATTCCCATTTCAGCCCCCATAGGGCTGAATGGGAATGGGAGAGGGAGCAAACAACGGGCCATTACGAGTTGGCCCGTTGTTTGCTCCCTCTTCCCCTTGCGGGACCCGTTAAGCACGCCTGGTTTGACCAGGCATTGCTTCCTGGGTCCCGCGAGGGGACCTCGTAATGAGGCGGTACGGGGTAAACGGCGCCGGCACCTTTTACGGCGCCGTTTACCCCGTACCTCCAGGGTCGTAATGAGGCCCTGTATCTTTTTCTGTGTTACCATTCCAGGCCTTATCATACCAATCTCTAAAGACAGAATGTCTGGTGTTTGGCATAGTGTCAGATGGTCTGGTAAAATGTGTCCCTTTGCTAGATTCTTACAATGCAAATAGACAAATTCATCATAGAGTTCTTCGGTCTGTCTTTTAAGGCGCAAGAGCTGTTCTTGTAACTGGTATGTTCCATTTGCCAGTTCTACAACTTCAGAATCTGGTGTAGCAGAAAAGCCAGGTGTTGCAATGTGAAGACTGACCTTGGTGTTATCGTGGTTAGTAGTTACTGGGGAAGCATTAAGACAACCGATGGTCAGTATTGGTCTTTTGTACCCAGGACCAGCTGCACTAACCTCAGGATACTGAATGCCTTGTCCTGTTAAATGAGTGTTATCAGCAGTCTGGGGAGGCTGTGTAGCTTGCCAGGCTGATCTTGAGCATATCACTTTGGTAACAGCGTACTCTGGTTGAGAGTCTGCCACAATGAGTGCAATATGTTTGACTGTAGAAGTGTTAAGACATTGGTCCTGAGACAGGGCAGCCTGGAATAAAGGAATACAAGGTTTGTGTACAGGCTGAATGTCGAATGCAGTGTCAGAAGAAATGCCAGAAAGCGCATGAGTGTTTTCCACGGTTTGGGCTAACAAAATCTGCAAGAATTAATTATCTTGCTGTAGTTCTTCTACAGATAGGGACTGCGGATCATAGTTACAAATGTCATAGTAGTTTAACATAGAAGGGTCAGAGAGCCAGTGAGTGTTGTATTGTGCTTGCAAACCTTTGTTTACTAGGGCTAGTCTGTCTTTTAAACTAGGGTTTTTGTTTGCTGTCCTTAGGAAAACTTTAGATTTCTGCAGAGGTTTCCTAAACCAAAAGGAAAGCATCTTTGGTCTGTGTGTGCCTTTCCTGCATACGGAACAAGTATTTATTGGCTCTTGCATTCTGTCAAGGATGGCACTCTGTCAAGAGTGGCACCGGGCACCCAGGTAGATTTTGGGTGGCTGTGCTGATGTAAGGTGACAGATAAGCACACACAGCAGGAAGCTCAACAAGAAAGAAGAATTGATAACAGTAGCTGTGAACAAAAAGGGGCAGAGAATACAAAGGTACAAACAAACTGGATTCCCTCTTGGGGTGTATGCAGAAATGGGAAAGAGTGTTCCACGGACCTTTGGAAACTCCAGCCTTCTGCACAGATTGCTATTACAAGAGCCCACTCTGTATGCTCATGGCTGGGAACAACAGCTGTGGGTGTCTGTACAGAAACAGTATAACTGAAATGGATAACCTAAGGGGAGGACAGAAGACTCAAGGAAGAGAAGGACAGGGATCAAGAACAGGGGTTGCAAACAAGGAAGAGAGCAAGGGAGCAGTAACCAGGAAACAGGGGGGCTGCAAACAAGGAAGCAGGGCTGGAGTAACGGATGCATACATGCCAACATTTTGCCACAGCTGGGGGGGAGATTTTGTGACAGAAATCGGGAGAAGGGAATTTTCCCATTGGATTGAATTGAGGTTACAAATATTTTAGGAGGGAGAAAGTAAAAATGAGCAACATTTTTGATGGAAACCCGCCCAAATCGGGAGGGTTGGCATGTATGCGGATGGCACAAGGTGCAGGCAAACTGTTGAGGACTGCAGAGGACTGTAGTAGGCTGCAAGGCAAGGAGTCCAGAGGAGCAGGACAGAGAGCTGTAGTAGGCTGCAGACAGGGAGTCCAGAGGAGCAGGGCAGCAAGGAGCAAGCCCAGAGGAGCAGGACAGCGAGGCAGGGAGCCCAGAGGAGCAGGGCAGAGAGCTGTAGTAGCCTGCAGACGGGGAGCCCAGAGGAGCAGGGAAGCGAGGCAGGGAGCCCAGAGGAACAGGGCTGCAGGCAGAGGAGTGTAGCAGGCTGCAAGGCAGGGAGCCCAGAGGACTAGGGCTGAAGGCAGCGGAGTGTAGCAGGCTGCAAGGCAGGGAGCCCAGAGGAGCAGGGCAGCGAGGCAGGGAGCCCAGAGGACCAGGGCTGAAGGCAACAGAGTGTAGTAGGCTGCAAGGCAGGGAGCCCAGAGGACCAGGGCTGAAGGCAGCGGAGTGTAGCAGGCTGCAAGGCAGGGAGCCCAGAGGAGCAGGGCTGAAGGCTGCGGAGTGTAGCAGGCTTCAAGGCAGGGAGCCCAGAGGAGCAGGGCAGCGAGGCACTGGATCAGAAGCAGGATAATATGGCAACAGGAACATCATACAAATTGTGGCTCAAGGCAAAAAGGGGCTGGGAGAACTCTTAATGCAAGAGACTGAGCTCCTGCAGGCAGTTGCTTAAATACAGCCCTACCTTGTACTTAGGCAGGCTAATTGGCAGCACCTGGAGCAGCCCATCTGAAGGTAATCTGCCTCCTCCCTCTCTGGTCCTGAGAAGGTGGAAGCAGCACTGATCGCTAGGCCTTCTGGGGATTGTGGTTCCAATACTGATGAATGGGAATAGCCAGGAATTGATAACTGTAACAAGGTGCATTATGGTACATGTAGTTAGCTGAATTAAATAAGAAAGTACCAAAGTCGTGCAAATGGAACATAAGGACCAAAGTGTGAATAGGGGTTGATCAAAGAGTATTATGAAGATAAATGAGTTCTAAATAGTCTATGATGGTTGCCAATATGTGCGCCAGTGGCACAGGCATGACACGCAGCTGCACGAATGGACCGCGAGGGACCGGTGAGTGAAGGGGAACATCACACGAGACCGGGGTGCCCCTAGGGGGCTGTGTGAAAGCGAGATGAATGCCAAATGAGCAGGAAACCATGTGCAGATTGAAACAAACCCAGAAGCCATCGGTTGAATGGAAATTGAGCGACGAAGCAAACAATACTGAATATTGAATGCCGAACTGAATTACAACTTTATAGGCAAAGGTACGAGCCAATAACAGATGAATGTGAAATTGCCCATTTGAAAGCAACATATGAAGTACGAAAGCAAGTGTTGATGTTTGCGCATGAACATGACAGAAAGGTGGGGAAGAGATAAAACAAAGTGAACTTTGTGCATGAATACAGTGCGTTAAGGCCAAAGACTGGCAAACGATATGTGATACATTGTGGCAAAGCCAAATGGCTACTCAGGAGAATCCAAGTGAGTGTGAACCTTCACATAAAGCCAAGAGGCTCACAAGGAGAAGCTAAGTGAAGCGTAAACCATAACACAGGAACCTACACTGCAGAACCGGTGAGGGTTGAAGAGCCTAGGGTTCCTAGTTGCGTGACCTGTAATGGGTAGACCGTGTGGTCTGAAAACTGCGCCTAGACCAGGCAACCCTCAATTGTGTAAGCCAAAGGCATTGTTGAAGTAAACCAACAAGGAGTAATTTAAGTGAACTGTTAATTCAATCCAGAAGGATTGTAAAGTTGATCTGGAGGTATGTTGAACAGTGAAAGACCGAGACTAAGGGCCTCATTACACGATAGGCGGTAAGGGTTTACCGGTGCCGGTATTTTACCGGTAAAACCTTACCGCCTTACTACGAGGTCCCTTTGCGGGTTGGAGAATTTAACGCCTGCTTTTTGCAGGCGTTAAAAACCAACCCGCAAAGGGACCAGGGAGCTAATTACAGTACCGCAATTTGCGGCACCGTAATTAGCGCCTTCCCCATTCCCATAGAGCCCTATGGGGCGAAAATGGGAATGGGGAAGGGCAATGGGGGAAGGGGGAATTACCGCCCCACCAACCTTGCAATAGGGCGGTAATTCCCCTTTCCACCAAGGCGGTGCCGGTATTTTACCGGCATGGACCAAGGTGCTAATAGCACCTTGGTCCACCGCCTACCGTATAATGAGGCCCTAAGTATACTTTAAGGTCTTGGGGAAGGGAGCCCTGAGACTTGATGAACTGCAATTCTGTCTTGAGGCCGGAAGCCTCAAGACCGTTTTCTTTAGAATTGTGTTAGCATGATCTTGGGAAAGGGAACCCGAAGGATTTGTGGAACTGTGTTGAATTTAGGAAAGGTAATCACAAGATTGTTGTGGCACTTTCTTGAACTTGGGGAAGGGGAGTTGCAGAGAAAGCTAGGAGCTGGAAGAAGCTCAGATGTTTTGATCGCCATTTATTTTATTGTTGACATCCCTCACATTGTTTAGCTTTAGTTGTGAGGCCAAGGACAGGTTTTGGACACAGGCAGACTTTTAAGTTGAACTTTATGACTCAGACTTTCCTTAGGTTTGTTCAGGTAGGGACATTCCACCTTAGCATAGGGCAAGTTAGGCCTTAATCCATCCTGACATTTGAGTTAATAAACCATTTTATTTTGAACTTTGAATCTGTTGTTTGTGCCTTACTTAATGATGCCTTCACAGTCAGTACCACCAAGTCCCTACTATCCAAGTATGTCAACAGGGTTATTCTAGCATACTCCCAATCGCTCAGAGGCACTCACAGATGCCCACTCAGAGGCGCTCAACTAGGGAAGGGGTTGGATGATAAACCGTTACAGGACAAGGGGCACAGTAATGCCACGCTACTGATCCACTTCCAAAAGGATTGTCAAGTACAATTTCCAGGCAGCACTGGAAAACTACTCTGATTCAAGCAGGCAGATCAGGTGGCACTCTGCCCAAAAGTGTTCCAAGCAAAGATGATCTCTAGAGGCCCACTCTTGTGCTCCTTAAAAAATACACAGCTCTCACAACCAGGCTATGGACACAAACTGGGTAAGTGGGTGAGTTTCGGCCATCTACTAGCATTGTTCCCTCCTAGTGAGTGTCTAGGAGATGTGTTTGGAACAGACTAGGAGGCTCTGGTACTAGTATACTGAATAAGGTGCTTCAGTGGGGTGTGGGCTTGGGCCACCCAGACAAGCCAAATGAAGGGTGCCAAGTGTATACTCCAGAAAGGCATCTAGGGGTGGTGTGATGAATTCCTCCCAAAATCCTGGCCTGAGCCACTTCTCATGTGGCCAGGGGAAGGCAGATGCTTCCTGTCCCTGGGGGTGATGTTCTGCAGGAGGATCACATGGGGGGGGGCAGGTCAGGAGGAATGGGAAACCCCCTTGTGTAATTTTCCCCAAAGCCCCAACCTTTTGATGGCCTATTACAAAGTGGAAATAGTGGAGAAAACTATCTTTGTCTTCAGGGACTTCAAGTCCCATAATTCCCCCAGTACTGGGATGAGGAAGAGGGAATTAGAGGAACAAAGACGTAGGAGTGGTCAGCTAATTGGTAACAATGACCTACACCTGAGGGAGACTGAGAGGCTAAAAGGCCCCTTCAGGTGCAGGTAAAAGGGAAGCAGAGAAAGCAGCGCTGGAGAAAGCTATGCAAGCCATGTACGCAGTGGGAACCAAGATTAGAGAAGCCAGAGGACGCAGAGACAAATGCAGGTTTCGACAGGGTCTGTGCCTCCAATACAGCTAACTGCAGAGGCTGCGTGGCGGGAAGTGTGAGAGGGAAACGCTTGCCCATCCAGAGCACTTTGTGCATTGACTGCGCAGAGGGAAGCAGAAGCAGTAGAAGTTGCAGAGAAGTTCCAGGAGGCTGGGTTGCACCCAGAACTCTCAGGAGCTGTGGCAGCTCCAATTCAGCATGGCGAATGTGAAAGCGATTCAAAGGAGTGTGTTTGCCTGAGCGGGAGAGGCCATGAATACATCGGTCCTGCGAGCACCGAAAGGGGCCCATGAGAGCAACTTACCCGGTGAGTCTGCAGTGTATGAATAACTCTGGGGCGCTCCCACGCTGGCCGCGTGTGTCGTGCAGACCGTTTCACTTGCGAGTGAGCGAGAACTGTACAGATGAATATTACAAATACCGAAACCAGCAAAAGCGGCATTCCTTAAAGATAAAAGACTCTAGAACTGAGTTTTCAGGTTAGGAGACTCATAAATCCTGTGGGGAAGTCCCATTGAAATTTAAGTCGCACAACCAATACCTAAGCCAAAAGGGGGTGAAAACTTGACATTACCCTTCCATCACATATTGGCAAAGACCAGAGGGAAATGTTGAAAAGCCCCAGGGCTGTACAGACCACTACTCCGATTCTGGGACATCAACATGTTTAGTTGATATACGCCTACATTGCCAAAGCCAAAAGAGAAACCAGACAAAACTGCAGGCTTCTTGGCACAGAAGGAAAAGGGAAGTGGCAAAAAGGCTGCCCTTCTGGAGCATGTTATCCAGAGGGAGAGGAGCAGAGTTGCGAGGTAGCCCATAAGGGTTCAGATGAATGCTGTTTTCCTTAAAAAGAAGTTGAACAATATACGTTGCCAAACACTGCAAAGCAGTTACTGTCCCAGGTTGGAAGGGACCACAGTTGTACATTTTCTTTAGTGTTAGTCGGGCAGGCTATGTCATCACTGTTGTGGTGATATACCTGGTGTGAGAAGTAAATCAGATATTGCAGTAGTTGTAGACTTGGCAGGAGAATGGACCAGGCACCCATTGATACAGTGCAACAGTGGATGGTGTGTTGAATTGTGGCAATCAATATGATGTGTGACAACGAGAAGAGAACTTTATAAAGTGACTTGTGAAGAGTGGTTGTTCTTTAGATGTTCTAATTTGTCAAGTCATCCTGACAAAGACAATTACTGTGGTTTACTGGAAAAGACACACATAAGATTGTTCCTTTTCTTTTGAAGTATTATTGAAGTGGTGGAACTTTACTGTTGAACTGAAATTACTAAGAACTGTGTTGGAACTTTGTTGACAAGGATCAGGATTTACTACCTTACTTTTGGAATTGTTGAGCAGGTCGGAGCTCAAATTTGGGGAAGGGAAATTTCACCCAGAAGAAACTTTCGTTATACTTCAACTCAATGATGCATTATGTTGTCTGTTAAATGAAATTGCCATGTGTTTCCTTATTATGTAGTTGAATGTAAAAGTGTGAGGACCAGATATCATTTGAAAGTGTGTTTCCTTTAGTTTATTTTAGGCAGGGAATCCTCGTTAGGGTAGGGATAGTGAGGCGTTAATCTGTTAAATGTAATAAAATGTCTAACTTTTAAAATGACCCACAAAGTTGTCCGCCTCACATTTCTGACCCCTGCCATAGGACTTACCACAAAGATGCCACCTCACCTGTGGGTGAGGGCTCCAGCCAATCAGACAAGCAAACTGAAGGTTATCACAGCACACTCCACAAAGGTATCTACAGGAGGACTTACTATTAAGATGCCACCTCACCACTCTTTGTACCCAGATTCAGTCGGTCTAGTAAACTGAATTAAGGGACAGGTAGTGCTCTCTAAAACGAGGCTCTATGTGGACCGGTCCCTAAGGTGAGCAATGAGCCACAGCTACCCTTGTTCACCCTCCAGTATGGGCTTAGAAGGTGAGTTTGTTACGAGCTAGGTGACTTCCCTCTCCTGAGGAACTCTCAGGTTTAAAACAGAGCACCGGATAAAATTACTATGACTAGTTTGGTAGATTATCTGGAAAGGTGCACCCTACAAGTTGCCAGTAAAATTGTGTGATGTTGTGTGGGTGTGCAGGTCCTTCTCTAACAGTGGCAATGCCACTGTGGGAGTGGGACCTGGGTTAACTGGATGGGCACACAGACATACCCTCAGTGTTACCACCCCCCCTCAGAGAATAGGAGCCCTCCTCACAAGCTAAAAGCCAGCAATGTCAGTGCGACTGATAATTGAGTTCTTACTTTACTACTTGATCCGACAGCCACACACAGGTACAGCAGGGAGATCTCAGGGCAGGAACTCCTCTTCTCTGGTACTTGTAGGTGGATTCTATAAGAGGGGAAAAGGTAATCGCCGAAGAAGAAGGGGCAGTTGCTGAAGGCAGAAAATTGACAGAGAGGAGCCGAGGCTGCAGCACAGGGGTGAGTTTTATCAGAGAAGGTGCAGACGTTACGGTGCTCGTCAGGTAATCAGGGACCTTGCCCCAGTTCTGGATCTGAGAGGCAAGCCAAACTGGAGGAGGCTGTGTGAGGGACTCCAGGCAGGGCCACAGTTTTGGTCCAGGGAGTCAACAGATCCGGTGAGGGTGCATTATGTACACAGAAGGACTGGGTCCCCTCTCTGACAATAACAGGCAGACTACACAGAAAAGTGAGAACATAAAAGAAGGCACAAAATTCTTTACAGAAATAGGGAACAGACTTATTACAGGCAGAGAAATAGACTCATTGCCAGCAGCGTAACTTAGACACCTGGACATGGATGATTGTCTGCACTGGGCGGCGGGCACATGCTGGGGAATTGATGGCAGGCATACAGGCCAGGCATACCCTAGAGAGAGAGAAAGAGAGAAGGAGAGAGAGAGAGAGAGAAAGAGAAGGAGAGAGAGAGAGAAAGAGAAGGAGAAAGAGAGAGAGAGAGAGAGAGAGAGAGAGAGAGGTAGAACAAGAGAGAAAGAAAAAGAGCGAGGGAGCGAGAGAGAGAGAGAGAGAGAGAGAGAGATATAGAGGGACAGAAATAAGGTGGCACAGAGAGAGAGTGGCGCACAGAGAGTGGCACATGAGCACAGAGAGACAGAGAGGCCTAGAGAGACAGAGAGGACTAGATAGGCAGGAATGCCAAGACAGAATAGCAGGGGGAATCAGAGGCAGAGAGGCCAGGAGACAAAAGCAGGTGGGGAGAAGGTGCAAGTGGATCTAGGTCACCTGGCCTAAGCCCCGCCCACCTGGCGCCTTGCAGGTTGCTGCTCTTTTTCCCCACTTAGCAAGCCGTGCCCACCTGGTGCCTTCCTGGTTGCTGCTCTTTTTCCCTACTTAAGGAGCCCTCCATCCTCTTTTCCTTTGCAGATGGGGAGCAGGTGCGATTGGATCTAGGTCACTTGTCCTTTTTTAAAAAAAAAAATCTTTATACTCCTACGTCCCATCCCCTTTGCTCCATACTTATGGGACATCTCTCCGTCCTGTGGGACGGGACCGGAGCACTTTGTACAAAGCATCCAAAAATGTTTTTCAAAAATGTGTCCTTCCTCTCTTTCTTGCGCGGGGGCCCAGCACGCGGCCGTAACCCCGCCCACCTCGGCTCCGCCCCGCGCATCGCCCATCAGTCCTTTTCTCCGCTCGTTCGGGACTGGACGCACTTGCATCCTCGGAAGATATTCTTCCCTTTTTCCTCTCTGGCTCTCGCTAGCTATTAGGAAAGATTTCATATTTTAATGTAATTTTCCCTCATGTGTCAATCCCCAAACTTTTTGCTGCTGTTTTACACCCTGATCTAAACTTTGCCAGAGAAGCGCAGCCCTCCGACGCACTCCTCTGGGCTTTCGCTCAATTCTTATGGGGAAACTGACATGCCCTTAAGACAGTCACTACTGGCAGACTTCGTTCCCCTTAATAATTTCCTCATGTTGCAGCTTTTGTGCAACATGTAACAAGAGTGCAATGTAACTTACTTTACCGCACTCGTGGATCTCTAGTAATTCCAAAGGCTCTAGAAACTCTCGCTGGAATTATTATGAACTGTGCAGGTGTGTCACAGACAGGACTGGTGGCAGCTATCGTTTATCTTATGTTTTGAACCCTTTTTTGCCATGTTATCCGTGCTTACCGCGTTTGGCACGAATAGGTGGCCTGGCTCCAAAATGGCCATGCCACGCGGTTCTTTGTCCAGTCCTTTGGCCATCTTGCCCATTCACCTTCCCCAGGTCGAGCCGACCCGGGTCAATCCTTATTTGGTCATGCACTTTCCCGCGAAACCCAAAGCTTTCGCGGGCTTGTGCATGCCTTGTGTGTGTGCCTCCAGGATGTGGGATGGGATGTCTGTTCCCAATACACATCCTGGGTGCCAGAGAGTCTGGAGTGTCCTGAATGCCTGGGACCACCATGGTACGTGATTGGTACAAGCATGGAGTGAGTGTTTGTGAGCAGATCTCCCACTGGGTCCTCTCTGTTTTGGCGTGAAGGGAACTTTGTATAAGAGGAGGCCGAAAACACCAATACCAGGTCGATCTCCTGAGTTCACACCGAACAAGAGATAAGGAGCCAAGTATGCTGCAACATGAACCAGAGTCGAGGAACCGCTGGCGACCCGCTGGAAGGTTTGGCACCCTGAGCCCGCTGTCGTCCTGTGAGACCCTTCTGCCTCTGATTGTCCCAGAAGGTCTGCGAAGGCCCTTTGACCCATTGGAATAGTTGGACCAACTATTCTCGGCACCTTCATCAAACCCTGCAAGTAAGCCTCTTCGGAAGTTTCCCTGGGCCAACCAGTGGGCTGACTAGCTTACATGGGACGTTTGCTCTGTCACCGCCTCGGTTTCGGAGAAGCCCTCGAAACTTGGCCTACTGTTAGCTCTGTGTCCACGGCACCCTCATACCGAATTTCATACACTTGGTATTCCCAAGTCTGAAGTGAGACGCGTGCGCCCAGACCAGAGTAAACGTAGTTGCCGTGTTGACCTGCTGTGGTAACGACCTGTGCACGTTCGTTGCATTTGTGACCCCCCTCAACCCTGAATCCTGCTACCGCGGAATCTACACGGTGTCGATACGTCCTGATTGTCGCATCCGAACCTGCCAGCAACGTGAACTGAACTGCGAAGTCTGGGTCTGCCTGCGTAGGGAACCGGTGAGTAGTCCATACCCCAACTGGTGGCCCAGAGCGCAGGAACCCATTTCTTTTCTACCGCTGTTGCGAAATAGCGGAACCTTCCCGCACTCTCACCCTACCTCTGTCAGAAAGCGGAGGTCTTGCTTGAGTCGTGGGGACTTGTTCTTCATCGCTTCATGCACCTTCCTGGACTGTCAGGAACCCTTGAAGAGACCCTATTTTGTCCACTGGCACAAGCGCATGCATGTACTATTGAGCATAAGGCTCCTCTCTTCGTAGGGCTTGGACTGCCTCTTAGTTAGGTGTATTTCTGGTGTTGAACTGGGTCTAATGATTACTTGCACTGCCTGTTTTCCTCCCCATCTAGGTGGTCTACATATTTCGTGCTTCTAACTCCTTAGACTCCTCGGTCTTGTATATATATCGTATTGATTGTGATGTGCTGGTTTACTTTAGTATTATTGTGATTCTTTGCTATGGTCGATGTTATAAAGGCCTTGTAATAAATGTGTCTATATTTTTTATATAACACCTGTCTGGGGACATTTGTAGGTGTCCTTGCTTTGTGTGCTCATTGAGGTCTTTCAGTCACCCTCACCCCTCTTGAGACTTAGTCTTGACCGCCACCATCGCTACCCTGATTGGTCTGGCTTATCCAGAGGTTACCCTGTTCCAAGAAACTAGGCTGGCCTTCTGAACCTCTGCCCCTCCAGGCCAGAGTTCAGAAATCCATCTTAACAAATTGGTGTACAGTGGTGGGATAGGACTGAAGGTATCCAGTGTTGCATACTAGTGAAGGCATTTCGAGTTATTCCTACCAGGACACATAGTGAATTGTTGTAGTACAACTTTTTAAAGGCCATAGTCCTATCTAACAGTATGGAAACATTACCGTGTTAACTTTAAATGCTTCTAAATCCGAAACATTGAAAAAGATGTGTGCTGAGAGAGGTGTCTCCTCTCAAGGCACAAAAATGGAAATGATCCAAAGAATCATGGCCTGGCAAGAAGCGCAGCTTAGTGCTAATGCTTCAGAGGACAGTGCAGAAGGAGATGGGGCTGCTCTCACTGGTAGAACTGATAGTTCTGCCGCTGCACTGGTCCACAGTAACCATGAAGACATGGAGGATGAAATGTCTAGTGTTTCCTCTGCCAGTGCTGATGGAGCGGCCATGCTTGAATTCAATAAGCAAAAGCTGCTGTTTAGGCAGAAGGAGCTTGAGTTCAATATGGCCAAACTCCAGGAAGAGCTTGAGTTCAATATGGCCAAGCTAAAGATAGAGCAGGCAGAAAAACAAAAAGACAGGGATCACCAGTTGGAACTGGCCAAGCTTCAAGTTGCCAATGGGCCCAAAGGTCCTGGACATGGGTCTGGGGCCTCCTCTCATCCAAGGTTTCCAAAAGATCTGCTCAGTGTGTATGAGGAAAAGAATGACATTATGGACTGGCTGAATACGTTTGAGTATGCATGTGAAGTTCAACAAGTTGACAATGCTGATAAAATTGCCTGGTTACTTAGCAGACTGCCCATTCTGGCTGCAGTGCCATTATGGAAATGTCGAAAGCTGAGACAGCCGATTCTGCAATGTTGAAGCAAACTCTCCTCTTAAAGTTTGGAAAGACTCCTGCCCAATACTTAAAAAGATTCAGAGAGTATAAGAAAAAAGAAGGTGGTACTTGGTTATCTTATGTAACTGAATCCTTAAAAAACTTGACTGGTTGGGTCGAAGGTTATAAGGTTTCTACCTTTGAAGGTATGATAAGTCTTGTCATGCTGGAACATATTTTTGCATCTTCTTCCCCTGAGTTTAAGCAGCACTTGGCAGATTCCAAGGAGATAGATCCTAAGAAGCCAGCCATTGCAGCAGATTTATGGGTGTCACATCGAGTGTCCCATAAGGACAAGACTCATCCTGGCAAGCAGGAGGAAGGGAAAAAGTCCAAAGATAAGGATGGGGAAACTGGTAAATCTTCTTCCCAAAAGGGCCACAAAAAATAAAATAAGGGTAAGACACAAGAGAACTCACAGGGTAGTGGAGGTCAGCCTCCGAAACAGAACTCTGGTTATAATAAGCCTCCCTATGTGAACAGACCCAATGGATCTTGTTTTGCTTGTGGACCAACTGACCACGTGAAGGGGGATCCCAGATGTAAGGTCAAAACCTTGGGGGTCCACTCTGCTAATCTGGCCTTCTCCTCCTACGAGGAAGAAGAGATTACCGGAGCTGAGGTCGTTTTAGTTTCCCTGGGTTCCTGGGAGCCTAAAGTCTCAGAGGCTTATGCTAGGATTCCAGATAACACCAAGCACTACTTTAGGGACAGTGTGCTGATCAATGGAGTAGATACTCCAGCTCTTAGGGATTGTGGGTGCAGTCGGACTGTAGTGGATTCTACCTTGCTAGACCTAGAAGAAGCTGCCAGAGCTACTCTGATGCCCACTAAGTTAGCTGACGGCCCACCTCTCATGTTCCCAGTAATACCTGTAAATCTTACTATCAATGGTACAGCAGTCAGGATTCCAGTGAGCATTCAGAGGAGTGTCCTAGGAAAGGTCTTGTTGGGCAATGATCTCAGAGCTTTAGGGCTTTTGGGAGATACTGCCCAAGGTCTCAAACGAGGGCAGCACTGGCCAAGACCAATGCCCTGCCCCAGTCAAAGGGGAAACCCAAGGCTAAAGGAGTCAAAAAATCAAAAAGAGGGAAAGAGAATATTCCCCCGAACTCGCCTATCACTGAGGTGGAGGTAGTTGTTCAATCACCCGGACCTGACGAGGAGGTGGTGATGCCTGAAGTATTTGACCCCAATGACCATCCTGAACTAAACGAGTTGTTAGTAGAAGGTGGTCCTGACAGGGAAGAATTCAGTAAAGGCCAACGTGAGTGCCCATCTCTGTAAGGCCTAAGGAGACAGGCATGCTCCCAGCTTGAGAGTGAACCTCCTGGGAAGCATCAGATTTATTGGGAAGGTGGACTCCTGTATAGTGAGCCCACAGAGTCTACATAAGGAGACCATAGGAGGTTGGTGTTTCCCCTTGCTGTACGACCCTTCCTCCTGCAGCTGGCGCATGAAGTGCCCCTTGCTGGTCACCTTGGTATTAAGAGGACCAAGCAAAGGATATCCATGCACTTCTACTGGCCCAAGATGGGGGTGCAAGTAGAAAGTCACTGCAGGAGTTATGCCTCCTGCCAGTTATCTGGTAAGAGTGGCTCAACAATCCAAGCTCCATTGGTACCACTCCCAGTTGTGGGAGTACCATTCGAGGGGGTAGGGATTGACATTGTTGGTCCCCTTGTCCCCCAAACATCCTCAGGCAATAGGGTTATCCTGGTGCTGGTCGACCATGCCACCAGGTATCCTGAGGCCATCCCATTGAAAACTGTGACTGACAAGTCAGTTGCAAAAGCGTTACTTGGCATCTTTACTAGGGTTGGCTTCCCTAAAGAAGTTGTGTCTGACAGAGGCAGCAACTTTATGTCTAAGTATATGCAGGCTATGCGGAAAGAATGTGGGGTCACCTATAAGTTTTCTTCCGCATACCAACCCCAGACCAATGGTCTGGTGGAACGGTTTAACAGGACCTTGAAAAGTATGATTGGGGCTCTGGAGGAACCTCAAAGAAGAAAATGGGATCTTCTTTTTCCATGCTTACTGTTTGCATACCGAGAGGTACCACAAGAGGGTGTTGGCTTCAGCCCCTTTGAACTTCTGTTTGGTCACCCGGTGCGGGGACCCTTAGCCATAGTCAAGGAGGGATGGGAGATGCCCACTCCCCCTATTACTACCAACGTAGTAGACTATGTGTTATGGCTCAGAGGATGGTACTCCTGGTAGGTCTGGCTAGTGACAAGATGAAGGCAGGACAAGCTCTGGTGAAACATTGGTACGACCAGAAAGCTTTCATCATCAACTTCACACCTGGTCAGCAAGTCCTGATCATGAATCCCATAAGGCCTAGAGCTTTACAGGATAAGATGGTCAGGCCCTTACACAGTGGTGGAGCCCCTGGGTGAGGTCACCTATTTAGTGAACCTTGGAAGGCCTGGACACGCTCCAAATGTGTTCCATGTAAATAGGCTGAAGTCTTTCATCCCAATAGTTGAAATCGCAGCACTGCTATTGGCTTCAGATGTTGAAGAAGAGGAGTCTGAACCTCTCCCTGACCTTTTTCAAAGCAGTCCTTCAGATTGCTCCTTTGAGGGTGTCCGAGTGTGTTACTCACCGGCCGGCGAGTGATCCGGGCAAGCGACCAGGACGGTTGTACTGGATGTTGCTTGAAGCCTGCACCTGAGCCTCCTCTCTGTTGAGGGAAATAAGCTCTTTTTGATGATATGACTCTCATCTGCACTAAATCACAGACTGAGAGACTGATCACCCAAAAGAGCGGGGAGAACACACCGCCAAGGACCCAGCTAAAAAGAAAAAGACAATTGGTAAATACTTGGGGAGAGCAAAGATCACCACAAGAAAAGCCTCACAAAAGCAGAAAGTACCTGGGTCACCCACTCCCCTTGTAATTGAAAAGGAACAGAAATGGAATTTCCCCTGTAAGTATAGAAAAGATATTAGCTTCTATTTTGATGGTTCAGATAGGAATTAATAAAGAAAAGTTAAGAAGTCTTACCAGAACAGGAATTGAAATAACCTAATCAATCCAGGTTAGAAACAACGGAGGTACAAAACAATAAACAGGAAGGTTAGTAGGGATGCTATACCCGGGCGGCACGAGGAGCGCACTAGATACGGGTAGGTGCACTTCTCAGCAAGGCGTCCCTGTGTGCACCTTCAGAAATGAGTCTTTGTGTACAATAAGCAAAGCGTCCTTGCGTACACTTGAGGGAATAAATTCAAAACAACGGAATGGAGTCGGAATCCACAAAAGAATACTGGAATTGAAGAAGGAAACAGTTCCCAGTACTTGGAGTCAGCTGGGAAGGTGAGGAAAACCAGGTGAAGGCGGTGGTAGGTAATTCAGGACAGAAGTTTCTGTACGGTAAGAAATAGCAGAAGGCAATCCAGTGGACAGGCAGCGAGATCTGGTACACAGGCGGGCTAAAGACAGAACAGAATCAGGAAGCAAGCAAACCGTAGGACAGGCAAAGGTCCGGTACAGAGGTAGGCAGAAGACAGTACAGAATCAGGAAGCAAGCAAACCGTAGGGCAGGCAAAGGTCCGGTACACAGGTAGGCAGAAGAATTGAGAAGTCTCAAGGCAGTCTGTAATTGGAAAAACAGGAATTGGTACACGGGAAGGCAATGATTAGGAAGGCACAGACGACTAAACTTCGGATGCCGGTTGCAACGTTAATCAGAAGCAGCGTCCTTCCCGCTGCAGTGCCTAATATACCCAGGAAGCGGAGCGCCGTAGGCCCGTCAGAGCTCACGTTCCGAATAGTCGGAACTACACGCAAAAGGTAGGTTTCCTGGGAGTTGTAGGCAAAGGCTGGGTTGTCGATACCTTTGATGTTGTTGAGCCCAATCTCCAGGGTAAC
The DNA here is from genome assembly GCF_040938575.1 of Ambystoma mexicanum. Classification (NCBI taxonomy): domain Eukaryota; kingdom Metazoa; phylum Chordata; class Amphibia; order Caudata; family Ambystomatidae; genus Ambystoma; species Ambystoma mexicanum. The sequence continues at coordinate 691,230,239 of NC_090926.1, read as the reverse complement.
CGCCACCGAGAGAAGTAAGGGGCTGAGAAACGTCGGATACTGTGGCGAAGCGTCACGACTTTGGTAGGTACCTTGAAAGTGGTCTGTTTCACCTGGCGTGATGAAGAGGCGTGCGGGACATTCAGACCCCGATGTGTGACAGCATCCACCCCCAAAGGCAGCGCCAACCCCTTGCGGGCATGAAAGCGGCGCAGAAGCACAGGGGATCGGATGTTCCCCAATGGTTCCCAGGATCTATCTTCCGGGCCGTACCCCTTCCAATCAACAAGGTAGAACGGACGACCCCTGCGCAGCTGGAAATCCAGGATATCCACCACCTCGTATTCGACGTCGCCATCCACCCTGATCGGGGGAGGACGAGCAGGCAAACGAGTAGAAGGCGGGCAAGGCTTGATCAGGGAAACATGAAAAACCGGATGCACTTTCCAAGATGAAGGCAGAGAAAGCCGCACAGCAACCGGACTAATCACCTCAGTTATGGCATACGGACCCACAAACTTGGGAAGGAGCAAGCGTTTTCCAGGGATCTTCAAGTTGCGAGTAGACAACCAAACATTTGCACCCACTTTATAACTGGGAGCAGAAATACTATGCTGATCCGCATATTTTTTTGTCTTAACCTGAGCACGGAGGAGATGTTCCAGAACAGATTTGCGAACAGATTTGAGATCCCGAATACACGCTTGTGCAGCCGGGTTGTCAATGGGAAGTGTAGGATCCAGGGGCAAAGACCGAGGACAGTAGCCATACAAAGCAAAGAAAGGAGAAACACCAGACGCCGAATGTCGCGAGTTGTTATAGGCGTATTCGGCGGGTGGCAACACCGCCAACCAGGATGACTGGAAATGAAGACAGAGACAACGCAGGTATAGTTCAAGAGTTGCATTGACCCTCTCGGTTTGCCTATCCGTCTGCGGATGATAAGCAGAACTGAACCTGTCATCAACACCAAAAGACAATGTCAACGCCCTCCAGAAGCGGGACGTAAACTGAGGGCCGCGGTTCGAAACCACAATGGAAGGGAGCCCAAAGAATCGGAAAACATGCTTTAGAAACATGGAGGCCAATATAGGTGCAGAAGGCAGCCCGGAACACGGAATGAACAGTGCCATCTTAGTGAAATAATCGATGAAAACCCAAATAGTATCAAAGCCATCCACAGAGGGCAGATCGACTATAAAATCCATAGAGACCATATACCATGGTTTATGTGGCACTGGAAGAGGCTGCAACAAACCCACAGGTTTAGATTTAGGGATTTTAGACTGAGAGCATACTGAACAGGAGGCCAAATAATCAATTACGTCGTTGGACATAGAAGGCCACCAAGCTCAACGGCGCAAAGAGTCAAGGGTTTTTTGTTGTCCCGGATGGGCCGCCATCAGTGAATCATGAGACCAAGCAAGAGCACGTAGACGCGCATCACCAGGAGGTAGAAACAATCTGCCCTGGATCTAGGGCAAACCCTGCACTATATCGAGGTTGAGAGCCTCACACTCCATTGCATGTGAGGAAACCCACTCAGATATCAGGGAGCGTAGTGGAGGTTGAGGAGTGCACCCACAAACCACTCTACAGGGTAGCAGGAGAGAGTGGTCGTTAGTTTTACCACCGGAATTGGAAGACAAACATGACAAAGCGTCAGCACAAGTATTGAACCGGGCTGGCCGATAAGTAATGGTGAAATTAAATTGTGAAAAGAAGAGACGCCAGAGAGTCTGTCTAGCGGTAAGACATTTCATGGACTTGAACGCAAGGAGACTCTGATGATCTGAAAAGACCGTGACAGGATGGCGCGCACCCAGCAAATGATGTCTCCATTCAGAAAAGGCGTCCTTGATGGCCAACAACTCTCTTTCCGTGATGGGGTAGTTCTGTTCATATTGAGTCAACTTCTGTGAATGAAAAGCAACCGGAGGGATTTCACTTGCATCAGGACAACGCTGGGATAGTACTGTCCCAATGGCGGAGCCTGAGGCATCGGCCTCCACTAGATATGGTAAGAGCGGATTTGGATGTTGCAGTACTGGAGCAGTCGAGAAGGCGGCTTTCAGAGCTTCAAAGGACTGTTGCGCCTCCGGACTCCATTGAAATGCCCGTTTAGTGCTGGTCAATGCTGTCAAAGGAGCTGAAATGGATGAAAACGAGTGAATGAATTGTCTGTAAAAGTTTGAAAAACCCAAAAAGGATTGTAAGGCCTTGGTAATAGTAGGCACAGGCCAGTCAAGAACAGCTCTGACTTTAGAACGGCTCATTCTAATTCTGTGATTAGTAAGGTCGTACCCCAAGTACTCTACTTCAGTAGAATTAAATACGCATTTTTCAGCTTTAACAAGCATTTTGCAGGCTTGACATGCCTCTACCCTCCAATTCATAGTCTGCACCCGCTGTGGGACCTAAATGTAGTTCTGACGGCGTTGTGCCACAAGCCTTTTGAACCAATGGCTACGGTGGACCTCAAGTACCTATCCTGGAAAGTGTCCTTTTTGGTCGCTGTTACGTCTGCGAGGCGGGTGAGTGAGCTCCAGGCCTTGTCGAGGGAGCACCCCTTTTTGGTTTTTCACAAGGATAAGGTAGTCCTACAGACAAATCCTGCTTTCCTGCCAAAGGTGGTAACTGAATTCCATCTGAATCAGTCGATCTCCCTGCCGGTCTTTTTTCCGAACCCTGTCTCAGAGGCTGAAAGGGTTCTGCATTGTCTAGATGTCAGAAGGGCTCTTAAGTTCTATCTGGACAGAACTTCCAAGCTTAGGAGTTCTTCTCAACTGTTTGTGACTTTTGGTAACCCTCAGGGTAAGCAGGCGTCTAAGGCGACTATTTCTCGGTGGATCACGCCTGCATTACGGAGTCTTTCACCGTCCAAGGGCTGAAACCTCCTAAGGGTATTCATGAACACCTGGTGCGGGGCAAGGCAGCCGCGGTTGCTTTTCAGAAATATGTCCCCTGGGAGTCCATCGCTAGGGCAGCTACTTGGGCCTCCCCATCTGCTTTTTGTAAGCATTATTGTCTTGACATGAGCTCAAGATCTGATGCTCAGTTTGGTCAGGCTGTGCTGAAGAACCTTTTTCAGTAAGGGGTATTTCCATCCACCCATAGTTCCTGTTAGGAGTCCTTGGGAATCTCCCATAAGTATGGAGGAAAGGGGACGGGGCGTAGGAGTATAACCAGGTTACTCACCGTAGTGACCACCTTACTCCTAGTCCATAGTCCCCTTTCCTCCATACGCCTGTCCGCCGTCCCCTCTAATAAGGTTCCTCTGTTATTGCCAATAGGTCTTTGACCTGGCAATAGAAAAGGACTGATGGGCGATGCGGGGGCGGAGCTGAGGTGGGCGGGGTTACGGCCGCGTGCCAGGCCCCGTGCAAGAAAGAGAGGAAGGACACATTTTTAAAACAAATTTTGGATGCTTTTTACAAAGTGCTCCGGTCCCGTCCCACGGGATGGAGAGATGTCACATAAGTATGGAGGAAAGGGGACTATAGACTAGGAGTAAGGTGGTCACTACGGTGAGTAACCTGGTTATTTTTGTGCTTTTTATTCATAAACAAACAAACAAAACAAGTTATTAACCGAAAGAAGGTTGCCATTCAGCCCGTCCCCCACCCTCCAAAGCCCCCCCACCCTCTAGGTACAAGGTCCAAGTCTGCCCCGCCACTGGCTACACCCGGATCCCTCCGTACTGTCAGCAAACACCGGGTGTGAACAGTAGGATTGCTCGCCTCGCCCCCCGCAGTCTACGTGCCTGTTTGTGCTGGCGAACTATCTGGTTGTGATAGTAAATAGTTCACAAAAGGACTCCAGATATCCGGTGGTCGAGTCTGGAATGGCAGCATTCTGATAAAGTTTGTCTCTACGTCATGGAAGTAAGTCACGTCCCTGAGCCATTGAGTGTGCTTCGGAGGTGGGCCACGTCCCCATGACATGGCGATGCAATGTTTTGCCAACACTAGCAACAGGCCTACTAGCTTCCTGACCGCCGGTTGTATTTCACGGGTGCACTCTAGTACAGCCATCAGCGAGTCACTAATGATGGGCTCCTGGGCTATTTTCGACGTCATAATTAGTACCCTGTCCCAGAAATGTCTAATGGGAGGGCAGTCCCATGCAGAGTGCCAGAAGTTTGTGGTAGTGCTGCAGCAACGCTGGAAGGTTGGAGAAACAGAGTTTTGGTAACAATGAAGTTTGCTCAGCGTTAGGTAGGTCTGATGAAGAAAGTTGAAATGAATCCGCTTTAGTCTCGTGTTCAGCGCAACCTTTTGGGTCTGCCTTTGGATGTAAGACCAATCGGCCTCGTCTATTGCACGGGCCAGACTGTTTTCCCATCTCACTTTAGCGGTTGGTCTAGGGCAGCGAGAAGTTCCTTGTAGATGAATGAAACAAGTTTACCCTTACCACTTGCTTGGATAACCTTCTGCAATAACCCCCACGTGGGAGGACGGGCCGGGAGCATTGGGAACTGCAGTCTAAAGGCGTGACGGATTCTGAAGTATACAAAAATGTCCAATGCTGAAACTGTGCAGCGGTCTTTAACTTGTTGGAGCATCATGAAGTTGCCATCGACAAACCAGTCATCTATTGTGGTTTTCAGAGTTTGTTCAACAGGTGGTGATACACCGTTTCGGTGGTTATTGGCAGACCTGGAATAAACTTTGCAGGCAGGAGCGGAGAGTATCTGCACGAGATGCCTTGCTTTTGTGCTATTCTCTTCCAGATCTCGTAGGTAATCAGCATTATATTCATGGTTTTCGGCGGGACCGGCTGTTCACCAAGGATCACTGCTCGCAAAAGATTAGGAGTGGCAATGGCCCTTTCTACTTGGATGTGCGGCCTAATAGCTTGGGTCATGTACCAGTAACTCAGAAACTGTGCTTGCGCCGCCCAGTAATAGCTTTCCATGTCTGGGAAAGCCAGCCCTCCTTTTGCGATGGGTTGAATCAGCGTGCTGTATGCTACTCTGGCTGGCTTACCGGCCCATATCAGGTCGAGGACGAGTGTCCGTAGTTGCTGGAAGAAGTGATGTGGCAACAACAGCGGGACATTCGCAAACAAGTACAACAATTTTGGCAAAGTCACCATTTTAACGATGGAGACCCGCCCCCATAGAGTTACTGTAGGTGTGTCCACCGGGTGACGTTCTCCGAGATCGATGCAATGGCCTTACCGTAGTTGTCTCGAAGTATCTTGTCCCGATCTCTGGACAGCATGATACCTACATACCTGACTTCTGATTTGTCCCAGCGAAACTGAAAGTCATCTGCGAATGCTACTGTGTTGGGGGTTAAGGGGAAAATCAGCAATTTGCTATTGTTGATTTTGAGGCCGGAGATGACTCCGAACTTGAGGACTTCGCACATGACCAGATTGAGGTTGGTCACTGGTACGCTGAGAAGCAATGCTATGCCGTCCACATAGAGGGAAAGTATCACTCTGTGCAGTCCAATTGTGATCCCCCTATCCACGAATTTGCTCCTGAGATTGGCTGTGAGGGGCTCCATGGCTAGAGCGAACAGCAGGGCCGAAAGGGGGCAGCCCTGCCTAGTGCCCCTGTTCAACTCTATGGGAGCAGATGTTGTGGCCCCAAGAGTGATATACGTTCTGGGGTGTTGGTATAAGAGTGCCACCAGCTTTATGAAGAAAGCACCAAGGCCCATTTTTACAAAGGACTGCGAAAAGGAACGGCCACTCCACAGAGTTGAAAGCCTTTTGTGCATCGAGGAGAACCGCGATGGCCTGTCTTGATGGATCTAGAGCTTCCATGATTGCGAAAAGGCGCCGAATGCCGAAGGTTGTGCTCCGGTCAGGAATGAAGCCAGCCTGATTTGCCAACACCAGACTTGGCATTAGGGGAAGGAGTCTATTGGTCAAGAGCTTGGCCAGGATTTTGTTGTCCATATTTATCAATGAAATTGGCCTACAGGAGGCGCAATCTTCGGGGGGTTTCTCCGGCTTGTGTAGAAGGATGAGATTGGCTTCCCTCAACGTAGGGGGAAATTGCCCGGCTGCGGCTGCCTCGTTATAGACCGACAAGAGAAGAGGGGCCAGTGAGGGTCCCATTGCTTTATAGAACTCGCCCTTGAGGCCATCCGGGCCTGGTGTCTTTGAGCCTGGTAGTTCTTTTATGACATTTTGAATTTCTTCTATAGTGATTTCCTTGTTAAGGTGTTCTCTCATCTCACCTGATAGCCAAAACAGTTCTGTGTCTTCGAGGTATTCACGGAGCGCGGTTGTGGTGCCTGTAAATCTGGTGTTGTACAGCTCCTGATAAAAGCCTCTAAAGGCCTCGACAATTTCTCTTTCCGAGTAGACCAGTGTGCTCTGATGGTTGCGGACGCAGTCGATGGTCGGGGGTTTCCTGTCGGCCGCAAGGATTCTGGTCAGGAGTGCTCCCGGTTTCTGCCCCTCTTTATACTGGCAAATCAAGTGACATCTCGATAAATATCGGCTCTCCCGTTCTGCGTTTTCATTGAACTCATTCAATTCGGTTTTGATGAGTGCCAGGGTAGTTTGGTCACCTGTTGCTTCGAACGAACACTCCAGATCTTTCAGACGGGGTTTGTTTTTTTGGAGGTCTCTCCTGATTGGCTTTAAGACCGTGAGTTCCTTGGCGATGCAGATCCCACAGGTATAACATTTCAGGGCCTTGCAGAGGACTCCGTGAGAAGGGGCGGACTCCTGATTTGCTGCTAGGAAGAGCGTGATTTCTTCTGACAGTTCCCCGGCGAACACAGTGTCCTGGAGGGCACCAGATTTGAATCTCCAGGTGTGGGTCCGTGCGCTTCCGTCCGATGGGCTGACGTCTAGGATGACCGGGGAGTGGTCAGATAACGTCCGGGGTAGGATCTCACATTCTTCCCACTGTAGTGGACCTGTTCTAGACCCCAACAGTTGATCGAGCCGGGATCTCGTCCCGTGCACCCAGGAGTGAAATGTATATTCGTGGGTGGTGCGGTGCGATTGCCTCCAGATATCCACTAGGTCGTATGTGTTGCAGATTTCCTTAATTTGCGCTGAGGCTTTGGACCGCTGGCCACTGCTTGTGTTGGATCTATCTGTTGCCAGATCCAGAACCCCCCCATATGATTGTGGCGAGTTCAGTATCTGCCAGGTTCTGCATTACCCAGTCAAAGGAATTGGTGCCGTCCAAGTTGGGGCCATAGGAGTTGACGATGTCTATGACGGTCCCGGCCAGGACTCCTTGCACCAGCAGAGCCCTTCCCTCGGTGTCTCAAGAGACTTTTATCAATTTAAAGGTGATCTTCTTGCTTATTAGGATTGCGACCCCTCTTGCGTAAGAAGAATATGAGGAGTAGTAATGATGGCATCCGCTGATCGGGGCCCATTGATTTTCTGAGGAGCAGGTTAGATAGGTTTCTTGGATGAGGGCAATGTCAACCTTATGCCGTCTCAGATATAGGGAAGCATTCACAATGTAAACGAAGAGTGAAGTTCCTGGAATGCCTCCCAGCTCCTGGCAGGCAGCGTCAGGACATACTGTTGCTCAATCCTCTGGAGCTGACAGAGGATATGCGTGAACATGCGCACAACGGCTAAAGCACTGTACGATGATGGAAATGAAGGCACAAGAAATGAACCTGTGCAGCTGTGCTTGAGCACACCTATACACAGTCTTTAAAAGCCTCAGGACTACCAACGATCCTCCTTCCTCCCAACTGCAAACAATCTTCCTTCCACTTCTGGTGGGACACAATGAATCCGCTGAGCGAGTCACAGGACTCCTGGCATGGGCGAGCACTCATCGCCAATCTGCAATGACTCGACGCACACAAAGGTAAGCTGGAGGTGTATATTTATTAAACGTATATGAGGGGAAGGAGCCCTGCTGATTCCAGCTGTGCTGCTCTTTCAACCGGCCTTCCGCTCCGGAACCTCTCTGTGGACCGAATGTCCTGTGCAGGGACACACAGACCACAGAGAGCGGACTTTACAGAGCAACAAAGAAAGAGGAGGAAGTGACGGGATGTAGGATCAACAGATTGGTTAATGGGAATCACGTGTCAATGCACACCTATCATTAAGGACTACCAAATACACAAATATGATGGCATTTGTAGTGTTGTTATTTGTTTTATTATCTTAATATACTTTTCCTATGCTGCTCGAGAAGTAAAGTTTGGAGTAAAGCATAATCTTAGCCGAGACATTGCTTTAACATTGTATATTTGACCAACTGTGGAATTTATATTCTATTTTTCTTTTACAGAAAAAAAAATACCTGAACTTGTTGAATTATCATATAATTTATGGTGGAATTCTATATGTTCATACCACAGGATTGAAAACATGTATGCTTTGTCTTTCAAACTTCCTGCTGACCCTCTTGCATCTTCCATCATCCCTGAATGCCTATCTGCCATCCAGTCCTGGTGTACTTCCAATAATCTGTCTTAATTAGATCATTCCATTGGGACCCCTTGTCATGCCCGCACCACTGGCGCACGCATTGGCAACCATCATGGCAGCCACTATAGCTACCCACAATATAGTTATCAATGAATCAGCTCACCCCATTCCAAACTATATTAATTCCATATTAAATGTGATTCCACATGTGTCCACCACTACCGAAAATGAGGTCCCCAGTGCAAAATCTGTGATGTGCAATTCTTCTGCCCCCACTTTGAATGCTATTGTGCCAAATGTGATTCCACATGTGTCCACCACTACCGAAAATGAGGTCCCCAGTGCAAAATCTGTGATGTGCAATTCTTCTGCCCCCACTTTGAATGCTATTGTGCCAAATGTGTTTCCACATGTGTCCACCACTACCGAAAATGAGGTCCCCAGTGCAAAATCTGTGATGTGCAATTCTTCTGCCCCCACTTTGAATGCTATTGTGCCAAATGTGATTCCACATGTGTCCACCACTACCGAAAATGAAGTCCCCAGTGCAAAATCTGTGATGTGCAGCTCTTCTGCCCCCACCTTGAATGCTATTGTGCCAAATGCGATTCCACATGTGTCCACCACTACCGAAAATGAGGTCCCCAGTGCAAAATCTGTGATGTGCAATTCTTCTGCCCCCACCTTGAATGCTATTGTGCCAAATGTGATTCCACATGTGTCCACCACCACTGGAAAATCAGCACTGTGCAACTCTTCTACCACCCCCAGCGTAACCACGCCCACCCCTGCACCCACTCTCCCCATGGACCCCCCCTAGCCGTTACAGAACCCCATCTCAAATGCGCCATGATCAACGCTAGGTCAATCAATGCCCACGCTCTGGACATCCATGACCTCATCACCACCCATGACCTCGATCTACTCATGATCTCAGAAACCTGGCTTCACGAGGCCTCCGGCCCCGCGCTCTCCCTTGCACTGCCCTCTGGTTACTCCATCACTAGACAGGATCGACTCTCTAAAGGGGGAGGTGTAGCAATCATTGCCAAAGACGCCCTTTCGATTAGAAAGGTAGAGAAATCCCTACACAACAACAGCGACTACCTCCAAGTCAAAATCAACATCTCTCCCCATTGTACCATTACTATTCACACTGTCTACCGCCCTCCAGGCCCAACAGGAGACTTTCAAGCCTCTCTCACCCACCTCCTCTCCGACAACCTCAAAAAACACACAAAAGCCATTCTCCTTGGTGACGTCAACCTAGGCTTCCTGGACAGCAAGGATTCAGCAGCCAAATCCCTTGACTCAGCCCTCAGGGCACTAGGATACAAAAACACCATCTTCTGCCCAACTCACACCCAGGGCAGAACTCTCGACTGGGTCGCACAGCATAACTGCCCACTCATCATCACTGGAAACACTGCCACCCCCTGGTCCGACCACCACATCATCACCTTTAGCATCCTTACCACCAGCCCCTCCACTTCCGCACCACACCCCTGCCTCCCTGCCTCGCAAGAAGCTCCCGTCAGCTCACTCAGGAAAGGATACTGCCCTTCCTCCAAGGCCCAGCCTTCAGACCACCTTTTTCCACAGACCCAGAAACCCTCGCAACAGCCTATGATGTTCCCATCAAAGCAGCTATCAACTCCATTGCACCACTCAAACCCCGGAAATCCAAACCAACTACCCACTCCAACTCCTGGTTCACCCCGGACCTTCTCATACTCCGCAATGAGAAAAAGGCTGCAGTTACGCAGTGGCAAACATCCCACTCCGACAAAGATAAGCTGATCTTTAAAATCCGCTCCACCATATACAAAAAGGCAATCACCCTAGCAAAGTCCAAATCCTTTGAATCCAGAATCTCAGAAGCCCAATCTAGCTCAAAAGAAATCTTCGCCATCTTCAGGGAGCTAGAGACACCCACTCCCGCCCCCCAGAACTTCACCAAAGACAAAGCCTGGTGCGATGAAATACAAACGGCCATGCAAACCAAATTGAAGACTCTCCAAAGCAAAATTCTGGCTACCAAACTAGCCCTGCCTAATACACACATCCCTGTCCCACCACCAGCCTCGGACCCCCCCCAACCTTTTTCCTTCAAACCCATACAGGAAAAAGATATCATCAACATAATGAGGAATATCAAACCCTCTAACTGTAAAGGGGATGCATGCCCAGCCACCATCATCAAGGACTGTACTGAAGTGCTGGCTCCCTTCCTGACAGCCTTTGTCAATGCGTCCTTTGCCACAGGGAAAGTCCCCGCTTCCCTCAAGGAAGCCTGGGTCTGCTGTAATGCTCACCTGATTCCCGCAGAGGCGCCGGTCTTGACTGGGTGAATGCCGTATCTTCAAAGGTGATGTGTAACACACGGTTGGCTCTTTGGGCTGGACCTCTGTGCACTGTATGTCTGACTCGAAGAGTAAGATGTCTGCAGATAGAAAATATGGGATTAATGAACTGGGGTTATTGGGTGCCTCTCTCCTCTTCCCTTTCTCTTCTCCTGTAGAACCCCAAAGGTTAACGCCCTCACCTTAGGTAAGTGAACGCCGAGCTCTCCATCTGCCTCGGGGCAGGGTGCCGTAACCAGTTTCTTCACTGGATAAGGGTGCAGGCCTCTTGACCTCAGAGGACTGCTGTCCGTCGTTAACTGCACGAACGGTAAGTTCTGGGCACTTCAAATGTCTTAAAAGTCTTTTGTAATGATATCTCTTGTTTTGCAGGGTTCCGGCGATGGCGGATGGCGGGCTGATGAGAGTTGAGGATCGAACCCGCGTGAGGAATAGAAGCGCCTGGAAGCACGTAAGTAAGCGCTTGTAGCCTGCTTCACGATGCACACTAACTGTCCCTTTTATCTTGCAGGTACAAGTTCGGAGCTTTAGAGAAGCTGAAGGGTGCTGGGAATACCCACTGGATTCGGCGTGGGAAGGAGTAATGGCACGTGAGTAATAAAGTTGCCCAATGTCTTTAAACGCACCTTCTTTTGTCTTTCAGATGCGGGATGCAGCGCCGAAGGCCTCCGGAACGTGCGAAGAGCTGGTAAGCTTTTGTCTTTCAGATGCCGGAATGCAGTGCGAAGACCTCCGGAGCATGCGAAGAGTAGGTAAGCCTTTGTCTTTCAGATGCCAGAATGCAGCGCGATGCGTTGGTGACAGCCGATGGACCAGGTAAGAGATGCGCTGCCACTGAAGACCGTAGTGCTAATCTGTTCTTTCTTTGTCTTTACAGGTGCTGCTGAAGACTGGATTCCAGGATGGTAAGCCTTTGTTCCCTTAGGCCCAGGATCAGAAGCAGAAGACACGATGAGCGTTCTGCTGCAGAGAATGCAGAATAACACAAAGCAAGATTCATCCATCGGGTGTGGTTTAAATAGCCTCCTGTAGTGCTTAGGTGTCTCCTTCCACAGCCACGCCTAGGTAAGAAAAGAGTTCCTGCTTTCCAGAAGAGTTCCAGTGTTCTGAACCTAGGGAGTGGCTCCTGCCCCACCCAACAGGAAAAGTAGCCCCAAACAGAAGAGGATCAGGGGTTCAACTGGCAGGTAAGTAAGCAGCATGGTCTGCTGCAGGTAAGTCCACCCAAGCATTATGAGCCCGGCGCTTCCAGCGCTGGGACTGGGCATCTTTATGAGCCTGGTGCCACTGGCGCCAGTACAGGGTCCAAAAGGTCCCAATTGGGACTGGCTGGCACTCGGAACCGGGGTTATGGGTCTGCTTCCAAGGGAGTCGGGCAAGTCCTGATCTTTTGGAAGCAGAGATCATGACATCTGCCCTCTCTTAAAAAAAACAACTCTTGACCCAACATCCCCTAACAACTACAGACCTATCACCACTGTCCCTTTCCTCCTCAAAATATTGGACAAAGCAGCCTACCTGCAGGTCCAGCACTTCATTGGAGAGAACAAACTCCTGGGACTCCGTCAATCTGGCTTCCGCCCCAGACACGGGACTGAAACCGCCTTACTTGACCTGAAAAACCAGATGGACGATGCCAGAGACATGGGCAAACCAACACTTCTCCTACTTCTTGACTTACCCGCGGCTTTCGATCTTGTAGATCACGACGTCCTATGCCACCACCTCTCCTCCACTGCCAAGTTCTCCCCTGACGCCACTTAATGGATCACTTCCTTCCTACAAGACAGAACCATGCAAGTATTCTCTGACCTAGCCTCCGCCTCACCCTCCTTCATACTCTGTGGTGTGCCCCAAGGCTCCTGCCTCTCTCCCACCCTGTACAACATCTTCACACGGCCCCTCTTCCTCATCCTCGACGCTATGGGTATCTCGTACACTAACTATGCTGACGATACCCAGATCCTCCTTACCCTCACTGGCAACTACGACACTGACTCCTTGACCCTTAACAACCTCTACAACACCATTCAAGCCTGGATGGCAGACAATGGACTATGCCTCAATTCCGATAAGACCGAACTCCTCCTGATAGGTTCCACCGACACACTAAGAAATCTAGACTCCCAATTCAGTCACTTCACCATCGACACCATCAAAATACCTGGCTCAGACTCAGTCAAAACCCTTGGAGTCTATTTGGATTCCAACCTATCCATGGAGAAACAAGTCAATGCAATAGCCTCCTCAGCTGCATATCACGCTAAACTAATCAACGCAGTCAGGCCCTTTCTCTCCAAAGAGAACTGCACAAACATAGCCAGAGCCATCACTGGCTCCAGGCTAGACTACTGCAACGTACTCCTTCTAGGAACCTCCAACAAAAATTTGGAAAGGCTACAAGTCATACAGAACAGTGCTCTCCGTGCAGCCCAAGGCATTGCTAAAAGAGAACACATCTCGGAGGCTAGAAAACTAGCCCACTGGCTCCCAATTAAGGAAAGAATCGTATTCAAAGCTCTTACACTGACCCACAAGTGCATTCACCTCACTGCTCCCGTTTACCTCTCGGAAAGGATCCACCCTGTCTCCTCCACAAGGCCAACCAGATCACCCTATACCAACATGCTCTATGTGCCACTAGTAAAAAGAGCCAGAGCGGGTGGTTCCAGCTTCCCATATCTTGCACCCACACACTGGAATGCCCTACCTCCCACTATCCGAGGTGAGGCCTCCCTCATCGCCTTCCGTAAAGCCATGAAAACCATCCTCTTCACTTAAGGTCCCTCGCATCAGCATGAATACTATACATTTGACCCACTGCATAAGCTGCAATGTAATGACCAATCGCAGAAGCTGTAAGTATTGTATTATGTCTGTAATACTTATAATGTACCAACAACTGCTACCATTCCTGTACCTCTGTAACTAAGCTCTCACAAGTAACAGCGCCTCAATGCCCGTGGGCTGCTTGCGCGCTATATAAATTTAAATAAATAAATAAAATAAATAAATAAATCATGGACTACCTGGTACTCATTTATCCTCCTAATACTCCTTGAACAACTTCTTTTCACGCCTTGGTCTTTTATTTCCATTTGCTCAACTTTGGTTCTTTCTTATTTTATTCAATTAACTACATTTACCATAATGCACCTGGCTGCAGTCCTCAATTCCTGGCTATTCTCATTCATCGTTATTGGGACCACAATCCCCAGAAGCCCTAGCGGCCAGTGCTGCTTCCACCTGCTCAGGACCAGAGAGGGAGGAGGCAAATTGTCTTCAGGTGTGCTGCTACAGGTGCTGTCAATTAGCCTGCCTCAGAACGGGTCAGGGCTGTATATAAGCAGCTGCCTGCAGGAGCACAGTGTCTTACATCTTGAGTTCTCCCCGCTCCTGTTTGCCTTGACCCTTTACTTTGTATGCTGTTCCTGTTGCTGCATTATCCTGTTTTGTTCCAGTGCCCTTTCCGGGCTCCCTGCCTTGCAGCCGATCACGCTCCGCTGCCTTCTACCTACAGCCCTTGTCCTCTGGGCTCCCTGCCCTGCAGCCTGCCTCACTCCGGCTGCCTACAGTCCTTTTCCTCTGGGTTCCCTGCCCTGCAGCCTACCTCACTCCGGCTGCCTACAGTCCTAGTCCTCTGCAGCCCGCCTTGCAGCCTGCCTCACTCCGGCTGCCTACAATCCTTGTCCTCTGGGCTCCCTGCCCTGCAGCCTGCTTCACTCTGGCTGCCTACCGTCCTTGTCCTCTGGGCTCCCTGCTCTGCAGCCTGCTTCACTCCGGCTGCCTACAGTCCTAGTCCTCTGCTGCCCGCCTTGCAGCCTGCCTCACTCCGGCTGCCTACAGCCCTTGTCCTCTGGGCTCCCTACCGGGCAGCTTGCAACCTTCTGCGGTCTCCAAGCCCTTGTTCCCTGGGCTCCCTACCTTGCAGCCTGCACCTCTTCGCTGCCTAGAGCCCTGCTCCTCTGGGCTCCCTACCTAGCGGCCCTATTGTTTTGGGCTCTCTGTCTGCCGCCTACTACTAATCTCTCTCTGTCCTGTTCTTCTGGACTCCCTGCCTTTCAGCCTACTACAGTCCTCCGCAGTCCAATACAGTTTGCCTGCACCTAGTGCCACTCTTGACTGCAGACCTGCTTCCTACTTTGCAGCCTTCTGTTTTCCTGACTGCTGCTCCTTGTTCTCTTCCTTGAGTCCTCTGTACTCCACCTTAGGTTATCTTTCCTTCATTTCCTTCTGCTAGATTGCTCATTGACTTCCTTTTTGCTGGATATTTCTGTTCTTGTCTTCTCATGTGTCTTATGTAATCCCTTTGTACAGAGCTTGCCTGTTGGTTTCCGGCAGGCAACCTCTGGCCCTTCCTTTGTTGCGTTTTCAGTGTTACAGACACCCACTGCTGTTGTTCCCAGCCATGAGCATACAGCGTGGGCCTCTGTTATAGCAATCTGTGCAGAAGGCTGGAGTTTCCTAAGGTTCGTGGAACATTCTTTCCCATTTCAGCATACACCCCAAGAGGGAATCCAGTTTGTTTGTACCTTAGTATCTTTTGCCCCTTTTGGCTCACAGCTACTGTTTCCTACTCTTCTTTCTTATTGAACTTCCTGCCGTGTGTGCTTATCTGCTACCTTACCTCAGCACAGCCACCCAAACCCTACTTGGGTACCTGTGCCAGTCTTGACAGAGTGCCATTCTTGACACCCCTGCTCTCCCCTTTCTCCCCTCACTCTGGCCATCCTCTATGAGCTCCCCCCCTGTTCCTTCATCTGAAGTCAGAAGCCTTGGAGTCATCTTCGACTCTCCCTCCCTCACATTCAGGACATTGCGAGGAAGTCGCACTTTCAACTCTTCCTTCTCAAAGAATTCTCCCTTTTCTTACTTTACCCCAGAATCTCAATGTTACCTGAGCCCTTGTTCTCTCTAGGCTTGACTACTGCAATAGCCTTCTCCTGAATCTACCTTCTTCAACTTTACGACCCCCTTCAGCTAATCCAGAATAGGGCAGCAAGACTTATCCTTGGCCTTAAGCCCAGGGACCGCATCTCTCCTGACCTAAAAACTCTTCACTGGCTCCCGGCATGGATTAAATTCAAAACCCTCTGCATCATCCACAAGGTTGTCTGGGGCCTGGGATCACAATATCTGCAACTTAATCTTACTAAATACTCTCCCTCTAGACCTCTATGGTCCTCTGACACCAACTCTGTGCAAAGCGTTTCAATAAACAGAGGGCCGGAGGTTGATCACTTTCTTCAGCTGGCTCCCTCTTATGGCACAGCATTCCCCTTCCTTTTTATCTGGAGCAGGACTTCCTCAAATTCCGGAAGCTCCTCAAGACTTTCCTCTTCACCTCCTCCTTCCCTTCTTCCCTCCTCTGCTAATCTCACAGTCGCTGTGATTGGTGACCAGGGCTCTTATGTATCATTCGAGGTCCTGGCCTCCCACACCCAATTGCCCCAGCCTCTGCCTACCTCGTAACATTTGCATCGGCACCCACAGGCCTCTATTCTGCAGGCTTGCACGTTGTACCCAATGCAGCTCCAGGCCGCATAACACTTACCAAACTATGCAGATCATCTGCTGCTCACCCACAAGCATGGACATTCCAGCACTTACCCCCACACCCACTTCGCCTCTTCTCGCTGCACTTGCACATTCTGAATACTCACAAGGCATAGTAGGTTTTTCTTTATCTTCCATTGAATTCATTGTTTTCAAACCCATGTTCCCTCCCTGATGGCCGATGGGTGCTATGAAACAGAATTGACTTAGTGTATAAGTGCTTAACAAATGCACAATAAAATAAATTCTTAGTAAATTCAATCGTTTAGGATAGGCGCCCCCTCCTCAAAATGGGATTCTAGAGCGAAGTTAAATGTTAGGGTAGTTTGTGATATAATTTGGCTGCCCAGCCCCACATGAAAGAGATTGTTTGCATACCTAGGCAAGTCTACGGGACTGTATAAGTATGTAAGAATGTTTTAATGTATTGATATTTTAAGATTGACTGTTTAATTTTGTATAGATTTTGTATTGAATTTGTTGTAGAAGGTATCTTGTATGCTAATAATCTCTGTTTTACTCGGTTCTGACTGTCATGATGCCTACCTCCAAGGAGCCAGGTCCGACCCAGCAACCCCAGAAGCAGGCATCATTCCCCCCCAGGGAAGTGCCAGCGGGCCCAAGCTGGGGCCCTTTGGACACAGTCCTGGCACCTTAGGTGCCAGGCTCATGTTGGACCCCTGTCCTGGCGCCTTAGGCGCCAGGCTCATAAAGCTAGACATGTGTTCAAGTGTTTTAATGTGCACTTACCTGATGCAGACCATGCTGCTACATCCAGGCCCTCTTGAGGCCTGAATGGAACTACTTTACCTGTGGGACTACTTTCCACCTGGGTGTGGTCGGGGAAGGATACATACCTGATCGGTGGAAGGATACATGCCTGGAACTTCTTCCAAAGCTATTTAAACCACGCCCGATCAGCAACTCACGCTTTGCGTTGTTCTGCTCCTCGCAGCTGGACGCTCACCGTGTCAGCTCCTGCATCTGGACTTCAGCCACACCTGTCAGCATCCTGGGTTGCCTGCAAAGGGAGATAAGAGAGAATTGGGGAGAAAGAAGACCTTACCTGCTAAAGCTGCATCACAGGGACATCACACCGACGATCCTGAAAGGGAAGACATCATTTTAAAAGCATTTCACTTCGATCGCTGCAGCGCTGCATTTCACTCACCTTTCCTGGGCGCCTCCATCTTCAGCAGCGATCATCCGGATCCGCACCCACTTCCCAGAGCCTAGAGAGAAAAGACAAGAAAACAAGGTGAGAGAAGGAAGGGAAATAGGAAAAGCTCAGTTTCCTTCTAAGACTTACCTGTTGGGTCATTCCCATTTCATTTCGGGTCTGCCGCTTCCTGGCATTCCGGACCCCGGCCCCAATGGGGAAAAAAGACAAAGACATTGAATGAGCGAATGCAAAGACATTACCTGAACGCTCATCCAGAACTTACACTTCGGGTCGGCGCCATATCTCCGGCATTCCGAACCCCGGCCCCTAAGGGGAAAAAGACATAAGCATTAGCGCTTGCTGCAATAAGACAATGAACATTATTATTAAGCTTGAACTTTTGAACTTGCAACAGAACTCTTACAGCGCCTCACCTGAATAGTCAAGCTTATTTTGAACTCCCATCAAACCTCAATCCAGTGAAGTAACTGGGTTTCAACGCGCCCCTGCATCAGAAGCAGGATGGAGAACTCATCCTTCCAGACACTAAGGTGAGACTTCACGGGTAATCGTGGAAGGGTATCGAGGAGGTTTGGAAGGGAGTGGGAGGCTTGAGCATTATTCCGTCAGTAGGTAATACTCCCTTTTCACGCACAGGGGAATATTCCTGCGAGCCAGAAAAGCCAAAGTAGAGGGGCCCTTACTGTCCATCATCAGAGTCCTGCGCTTCACCATTGAAGAAGCATCAGCACTCGAAGCCATACCTGCGCCTCCGTGGGAATCAGGTGAGCGTGACACTGAGATTTTCTTTGAATACTTGATGTACTTTTCTCAGTTCACTGATTTGTTGTTTATCATTATGTTCTTATTTAAAATTAATAATAAAAATGATTAAACACAAAAAAATACAAATAAAGACTTTATCCAAATTAAATAACAAATTGAATGCCTTTAATGATTATTTGGCGTGATACGTTTAGATACATGCCAACCCTCCCGATTTAGGCAGGAGACTCCCGATTTTTCTATTAAAAATAATGCTATTTTTAACTGTCTTCTGCCTAAAATCATTATAAACCCAATGCAGTCTTATGGGAAAACTGCATTCTCCCGATTTCTGTTGTGAAATCTCCTTCTCAGGGGCTCCACAATGTTGGCATGTCTGCATTTACTTATGTCCAGGATTTGTATTACCACCCCTCTTTTCCCTATTTGTTAGTTTGTTCCTCTTGTTTGTCTAGTGTCCTCCCCTTGTATGTATTAGATCATATACTGTTTATTATTATATCTTTCTTAGTACTGTTAGTTTAATAACTCTTTTGAAAGCTTTTACATATTTTAATTTCGCTTACTTCATTAAAGTTATATGTTTCTGGAATTACTTGAAAATGTATATTACTGATTTCTTATTTTACAGTTTTATGTATCAACATACCAATACAAATTCTATGACAAGAAGGAGGCTCATATTATGCATTGCAATCTTTACTCTGAAACCACATCAGCAAAGAAAAAACTTTTACAAACAAAAAAAGTTGTAAAGAACAGAACTAAATAGAGTTCAATGTCAATGTAAGGGAGCTCCCCAATCCATCATGGAGGACAGGCCATGCCCTGCAGGAGACCAATGAGCAGGGACCTTTCCTTATATAAGTCCATTACTCTCAACCCAACTCCTCTTTCTTTGCTGCTGACACCACAGCTAAGTCACTCCTTTTCGTTGTGTCTTGCATGTTAGTCAGTGGTGGGCCTTGTTAGTACATTAGGCCTTAAAAATTTGTAAATATAATGTATTTCTTAATTTTTATTGGGTTCCTCTATCATGTGAGGAATATTTATGGTTTTGTCATTGTATCAGGAAAGGCCGTGTGCGGCTGTTACTTTTGCTAATGTGTTTTCTTTATACAATGTAGTGCTCGCGCTGGTATGCCTCTGGCTATTAAGCCTGTTTTGATAATGTTTCCTTTCTAGTGTTTATTTAGCCCGCACGAGCTGGGCTAATGGAAGCTTCTGCTTCTCTCCAGGCACGTGCAGGCCTCTTTGATTAATTACTGTCCTGGGAATTCCAGGTGCTGAAGGCTGGGCCTGCGGTGCGCACTGGTCTCGTAGGAAGCTACTGCTTCAGACACGGTGCTCACAGGCCTTTGTTGTTGTTTCAGGAAGCCTCCTTGTGTTAGGAGACAATGGGGAATACTAGGTCTGGTCCATGAGAAGCTTATGCTTTAGTCCCAGTGCGTGGCCCCATTTAATTTCATTTGTTTTAATTTCTTGGAGTGTATTGTGTCTGTGGCACAGCCAGTAAGCTTTGTGACTTGTACCTAAAAGGTTGGGGGTTCGAGCCAATCCTCCTACATCAAAATTCTGAAAGTGTTAGGAAATAAAATTATAATTTTAAAAGAGGCGAACTGCCCTCTTTTTGTTGGTAAAGCTCTTTCAGTGAGCATATCCACAGCGTGCAGCTGTAACCTCCTTTTAGGTTGAAAAGCCTCTATGTTTTTTCTTTATATATATATATATATATATATATATATATATATATATATATATGGGTATATTGTTTCTGATTTAACTTGGCCCTTAATTGTGGGGAAGTATAAGGAAGGCTTCTGTTTCTGCACGTAAGCGAGATGGCTCCATAAGGAGGCTGCAGGTTTACCATGCAGCGGGACCTGGGTTCGCTTCCCACCATTGGCAGTGTACACATATGGATGTGTATATATATTTATGTATATGTATTTACATGTATGTATATATATATATATATATGTATTTATATATATTTAAAACTTGACTTTTTATTTTGTTTTTAAATTGATATTTTCAGCTATATTTACACTAGTTCGCCTACTGAAGAGCCTCATATGCTGCCAATCTGCTGTTTTATTTATTTAAGCGCTGCACAGGGCATAGGTGATTTGCTTTCACTGTAGGTGCCATAACCTGTTCGGTTTTGGGTTCCGCCTGAGTTCTAATGCGAGGTTAACCCCTTGTGTACTGCTGGTTACCATACCCTGCTGGGGTGAGCAGTTTGAGGTACACTTGCTTAGTGTACTTGGCAGTTTTGTTTAGGTGCTGCTTTTGGCAGATGTCATTATCTTCCCTGGAAGGGTGCCGTCACCTGCTTAGTGGCAGGCTTTGCCTGTGTTCTTCTGCGAGGTGACCCCTCGTATACTGCTGGTTCCACACCCTGCTAGGGTGAGCAGTTTGAGGTACACTTGCTCAGTGTGTTCCTCGCTTAAAGTCGGCAACTTTGTTTGTGTGCTGCATATGGCATTGGTGATTACCTTAACTGTTTGTGTGTCATAACCTGCTCGGTTTCAGGTTCTACCTGAGTTCTAATGTGAGGTTACCCCCTCGTTTACTGCTGGTTGTCACGCCCTGCTCGGGCGAGCAGTTGGAGGTACACTTGCTCAGTGTAGTCCTCCCTTAAAGTCGGCAGCTTTGTTTTGTTTAGGTGCTGCATGCGGCAGTTGTCATTATCTTACCTGTAGGTGTGCTGTCACCTGCTCGGTGGCAGGCTTTGTCTGTGTTCTTCTGCGAGGTGAATCCCACGTATGCTGCTGGTTCCACACCCTGCTAGGGTGAGCGGTTGAGGTGCACTTGCTCAGTGTACTCTTTTGCTAAACAATATGTTTAAGTGATGCCTGGAACACATTTGCGTTTTCACAATTGTCAGCCCGGATAGCTCAGTAGGTATCAGCTTCTATAAGGGCGTGGTTTGGACCCCTGTGAGTGCGTAACCCCTCTTCCTTGGATATTTTATATTTTATAATATTTTATTTATTTATTAAGTACTTTAAAGAAAAGAGTGTGTGGAGGTAGCTGTAAACAGACCCATGTGGGGGGGGTTGTACCTTCCTTTCTAGCCATCACTCTGGTGTTAACCTTCGTCTTTTAGTTAAAATTCTGTCGCCTTTTACCTTAGTTAGTTTCAGGACAACTCAGTCCTTTCCTTAGGTTTTGCTTTCCCCAATAACAATTGCTCCACCCAATACCCGTGCTGATTAGGCTGCAGAATTTTCTCTCGACATGAGGAAGAAAAAATGAGGCGTTATGCCCCTATTGAGGTCTGCAGGGCTTGATGCTTTCTTTAGTGGGTGGTGTGTTTCCCTTACTATTTGTACCATTATGACATTCATTACACTATTTGGACTATTGGTGGAGACAAGGTCAGCTCGGGGGTATCTGTTAAGTTTTGTTGCAAGGCAAGATGGGCAACCATGTTCTAATTGGATGGAGTGTTTGGAAACACTTGTTGGTATCAGAGGGACGAGTTGCCAAATAATAACTTTCTAGCGGCTGCCCCATGGTTTTCCTCCCAAGGCTTGGCCTGTTTTCAGCTATCCATCTAGCAGTATGTTACAATATCTCTTCTGCTCGAGGAGTACAAGCAGGGGTCTGTACCTTCAAGAGAGTTGTTTAGCCTCTTTATATATATATATTTATTTTTGTTTTTTTCCTACAGTGCAGCGAATAGAGTGCTGGCTTTCAGATCTGTGCTGAGCCTACTGATGCAAGTTCCTAATTTGGGAGGGTCTAAATCAGTCTTTCATCCTGCTGACATCGATAAGTGAACACCTCACACCACACACCGTTGGTAGTAGTGATGAGCAACACTAGTATACCTGAGGGTTCGTAGCACTATATAAGTGCTATTTTGCTATGGGCAATGTGCTTAATTTTTTCCTTTCCCTGAGCCCCATAGTGGCCAGTCAGCCTCACGTGCATACAGAGACTCAGACCTCAGAGTTTGAAGGGACAGTGGTCCCAGTATTCTTTCACAACCTTTCATTTACGGGGCATGATAATTATCCCAAAGTCCTTTTCCCCCTCATTCCCCTTCCCGCCATCCTTGAGGGAGATGGCATCATAATATTACACCTCTTGGAGTAACACCTGTTGGTTTCCGTTTTTCCTTTTACAGGAGTTCTGTCTCATGACCAGTGCAGACTCGCACTGAGCATTTCCCTCCCGTCAGTTTACTTTCCTTTGCGCTGCTTCCTGGTATTTCACTAAGTTAAGCAGAGCCCCCTTCCACTGTCAGGGGGTTGGTTAGAAGTGTAAGAGTGTATTTATTTTAAGGGTGTAAAGCAGGGCTTTAGTGTGGTCCTCCGGGTAGCCTTCTTCTGGGTTGCAAGGTTTTTCCTTAGATAAGTGGGGGAGGTTTTCTCCTCCTTTGGGAAGGCACAATATCCCTTGGTGGGATAGAGGTGTCTGGGAGTGCTACTCATCTTCCATCCAAGTTATTACGGCCCTCTATCACAAGGCGTTCCAACGTCTCTACGTTATCTATCTCAGAAGGTGTCTGTCAGTGCGATTTCCAGAGGGCTGGGATATATATTTAGTTATTGACTTGTTTCTCCTAGTCAGCTGCATGGCAGGTAGGTCTTTTGGGTTTTCACAGGAGATTGTTTTGCAATAAGGTGCCAGCACAGGGTGCTGGGGGCTTTAAGGTTCTTCAGATTGGCTAAGGTAGAGGTTAGTCTTCTTTTGGTGAGCAACTTAATTTTAACTGTTTAGTGATCAGTTCTTTGCAGTTTAGAGTCTATGCTAAGACTATAGAATTTAGTGGTCCTCCTTCGGTTAGTGTATGATCCTCTAGGGGTTTTATCAACCATGGAGGAGGGAACAAGGTCCAAGCACCTGGCACATCTACAAAGGGGTTTAGATATCACTATATGGTAGCGATTGGATGTAAGATACATTTTTTCTCCTTACCAGGTTCGGTCTCTTAAGGGTCAGGGTTTTGTAAATATCTTCCTTTTGTCAGGGTAGCAGAGTCCTTCTTCAAGAGCTCGGGAGATCTGTTGGTCTCCGTCTTGGCGGTTTGGCAGGTTTAACTTTTCAGGTGGGACCCCACTCTTCCATTCTGCTTCTGCCTCCAGAAGACATACCTTTCTTAGTATACACATATGTCTGGGGACAATTGTGTGTTAAGTCTATTGCTTCAGCTCCGCTCAGGATAGGTCATCCTATTACAGATTAATAAAATTAACTTTTACTCCCATTTTACCTTTTATGAAGATTTGTCTTTCCCACTTGGTTCCCCAGTGTAGTTATGTGACATGTCCTGTTTCTAATACAATATCTTCCTTTAACGCATGGGATGGAACCTACAAAGCTTTCACCTACTCAGGGGTATTTTTCTTTATCTCCAGGAGAGTTAAGTGTTTATCTTCTTTTGTTTGCTATCTAGGTTCCCAAAGATGGTATGAATTTAAGTGTTTTAAATGTTTGATTGGACAACAGAGGAGTTTATTACTCCGATGGGTTTTTTCCTAACCTATTAGTATAGGAAAACTTTGTTCAGTAAGGAACGCTGGAATTGGCACATCTTCCAGTTGGTTTTCTTGCAGTGTATTTGGCTATGCCTTATAAGACAGTTATTCGGCCAGCCTAGCTTTGGGCAACACTCTTGCGGTCAGCTGATTGATCAAAGGAAAACATTTTAAAAACATTTCTTCTCCTATTATTTTTTTTTTATATTGTCACTATTGTATTGATCATGTTGTACTAATGGGACGCAAGGGCTTCAAACTTGCATAATATGGGCCTCCTGTCTTGGCATAGAATGGCTAATCCCCCACACTAACGTGAGATGGGGGTTTAGATTCTATTAAAGACAAGGAGGCGAGTATTATAATACTCACCCACCCTTGATATGATATGATATGGCAGTTATGACACGCATATACACAGGTGTTTCAAGAGAGAACATTCTTTGGTTTGTTGTTCTTCCCATCCACCCACCCGTTTTGCTTGTTGTTCTTACAGCTACGAATTGAGGTTCTGATCAGGATTGTGGATCACAGTTACAAGATGTGGAGTGCGTGGTACGAGAGCTTCGCTGGATTTGTCGTAATTGTTTATCATCTGATCTGTGCAGTGGACGTCTGGTTCAAGACAGCTACAGAAAGAGGGGTTGGGTTTAGAGTAATGGACTTTTATAAGGAAGGGTCTCTGCTCATTGGTCTCCTGCAGGCCATGACCTGTCCTCCATGATGGATTGGGGAGCTCCCTTACATTGACATTGAACTCTATTTAGTTCTGTTCTTTACAACTTTTTTTGTTTGTAAAGGTTTTTTCTTTGCTGCTGTGGTTTCAGAGTAAAGATTGCAATGCATAATACTCGCCTCCTTGTCTTTAATAGAATCTAAACCCCCATCTCACGTTAGTGTGGGGGATTAGCCATTATTTAACAGAAAAAAATGAATTACACTGGCGGCCATTTTGAAGTGATCTAATCGGCTTTTGAAACCAGTAAAAAAAAATCTGCAATCGAATTTCATAGACCAGTCTCCCTTTTAGTCTTTCGATTATGACCTTGCTGCTATGTTTTACTTACACCACAAAGTCATTTTACATAAGATCGGCTCAACGGACATAGCTGCCTGCATGAGCGGCCTTCTGATGTCTGGGATGAACGCTTCTCAATTGTGCAACTACAGCTGTTCTGTAATATTTGGTATCCCATACCGATCCGGTATCCCTTGGTCTTCGGCTGTCTTCGGCTCATTGCTGATTGGCTGCATTAAGCCTGAGCAGCGGCCCCTCTTCCGAGCTGTCACAGACATGAGCAGCAGAGCACCGAGCGAGCTGCCTCCATAAAAACACTGTTCATTCTGAGAGAAAGCTTTGCATTAAAACGCGAGGCTGTCTTTGAGGAAGCCACTGATGTAAAGCTTTTTCTCAGAATAATAAACAGTGAATAATCTATACCCACAACGGAACGAAGCTCAGCATTACTTAATCTTTAACTTGTCATTAAAATGGGAGGCTTCGACTGAAGCCATTAATGACTTGTTACAGTTCATGAAATGTCGAGCTGCGCTTTGTGGTAATAACAAGACAGTGGCCCTCATTACGATACTGTCGCTAAACCATGGCGCTATTAGCACCATGGTTGGTGCCGGTATCGTAACGAGTCCGCCAATGTTCAATGGGGAATTACCACCCCATTCCAAGGTAGGCGGGGCGGTAATTCCCCATGGAACATTGGCCCTTCCCCATTCCCATTTTTGCCCCATAGGGCTCAATGGGACTGGGGAAGGCGAATTGCGGTACCGTACTTAGCACCAAGGTCCCTTTGCGGGTCCCTACTTTAACGGCTGGTCTAGACCAGCCGTTCAGGTCGGGTCCCACAAAGGGACCTCGTAGTAAGGCGCTAAGTGTTTAACGGCGCGCAGTCTTTTACGGCGCCATTAAACACTTAGCGCCAGGGTCCTAATGAGGCCCAGTTACATCTTATGACAAGCCTTCCTATATTGTCCTGTCAGTGGAGTTTCCAACATTGCAAGATGTAGAGGGGGGACAGCCACAGTGAAACGTCTGCTACTTTCCCCTCAAATGTAGTGCACGCAATTCCAGGTTGTCTCATTCGCGCCCACAAACGCCCACTCCTGCCCCAATCTATTTTTTTGGTAACATTACTAGTGGCATCTCGCATTTTAACTACAAAAAAACGGCAGAATCATTACAGATGCAGGGAACTCATCTATTAGAGCTCTGTCCCGGCGCTCTGGGGCAAAATACATGCACATCTCTGAATTTGCATATGGATTGCACCAACAGACATTACTTCACAGAAAGCACATCGTAAGTAGCATCATCAGTCTTTGATACTTGAAGGCGCCATGCAACTGACTTTAGAATAAGTTGTCATAAGCAAGCCAGGTGGCAAATAATTTTGTGGTGCAAAATACCTAAATTGCACTGTTATATATGGAGCAAGTCAGGCTTTTTTTTTAAAATAACAACATGATATATCAAAGCTTTGAAGTGAATCACTTACAGAGCTGCAGATAAGACACACTCGATTACATGATCTGCCCAGGATCACACACTTTGGTTAAATGGTTAAACCGGGATGTGGACAATTTAAGCAACTGAGCACATCTTCACAGTTTTAGTTTATATAGATATTTATTAATGTTTCTGTTTGCATTTCATGTCCTTAAATAATACTTTATTTATAGCAATGCCTTGGAAGCAAAGCACATTACATAAAAACTACCCTTTCATTATTAACTTTAACTATACATCATTATAGAAATATGTTGAGCAATAAGAGGATGGATTTAGTTTTATTGTCCCCATCCTGCATGCAAAGTCACAATAGCATCATGCAGATTAATGTGAGCCTAACAAATCCCCCTTGGGTAAAGCCATACTCATTATTTCATAAAGCCTGCAGCATTATGCAACTGTCTTACACCTGATCACTCCCTCCCATGCACATTTCTAAAGGGACAAAAGTCCCTGCTAATAGTATCAGTGCCTAATGGTTCACATTGAAATGCTCTGTTGACTCAGAGCAACTTGCGAGCCCCTCTGCTGCTGCCTGGAGCTCCTTGGGACATTGTCCTGGCAGAGGTTTCGGAAAGGGTAAGGTGTCCTGCTGCCAGGACAATTACTGTGCTAAGTAGGAATTACTCAGCACACATTGTCCTGCCAGGGGGACACCTTTCCCATTGGGCACCCTCATTGAGGTGCCGAACAGGAGAGGTGACCCACTGACGAAAGTCCCGGTCAGGCTCCCAAAAGAGTCTGTGGAGTGGCAGCGTGCCCCCTTAGCCCCCGCTCGGTATGCCACTGTGTCCAGGTGTTCTCCAGCCGATCAAGATATGAAGCTTTACAGTCCCTGGTGCCACATCTATGAGTTCATGAAACACCTTTGTGCAATTCATCCATCCTCCTGATTGAAGGGCTTTAACACACCACATAAAACTTCCTCCATTAGGTTCTCCACTTTATTTGTCAAAATGTTATATTCAAGAAAGAGCGTGAACAGTAATTTCAACAAAGTGATACATCCTCATCATATACCGCCACAGATTCCTTACATAAATCAAGAAATGCAACCTTTCAAATACAATTTTCCATCAAAGAGGCACTAATAAAAACAACCACAAACAGCAATACATAAGGAAAGTCGGTGGGTACAAGGTGTGTCTTGACAGACAGCAACAGGAACATCGACAAGACGGAGCACACTGATATAACAAGCATTAGCAATGCGAACATTTTGGGCTTTTTTGTAGGCTTGGCAAAGGCACTTGTCAGGCACAGACATATTGGTATTAACTGCCCATTGGTAGTTGCAGGTGCAAAATGGTGGCAGTACCTGGGCATCTAAGCAGTGCCCGGCAGGTTCCTAATATTATACACAAGCTAGAACTGTTGGCTTTGCCAATGCTTGTGCTTAACAGGACTTCAATGAAATAAACACAGAGTGCTTATAAATCAAGTGGCTGAATAAAGACCTGGCTTCAGCATTTTTATTACACTAGTAGCGTGTTTACAGCAGCAATTCAGTCTGCAAACTGTGCGTCAAACAACATCTACAAGCTGTGTGGCCCTCCTCATATGCGGACACCTGAAGGGTTTCTGTCAAAGAGGCTGATACCTTAAAATTAGGTATTGGGACAAGGAAGAGGAACATGGAGGTAATATGCCTGAGAGATATGTGTAGAAATGCGCATTTCTACTCATAAAGTTGACTTACGACTGTGCCGGGCCGGTAACAGTGGTGCCCCGGACCGGCACAGTACGACTCTCCGGTCAGGTGCCTTCCCGCCCGCAGAGTTTCACGGAAGCACCAAAACCGTTATTAACGGTGACGTTGCTTCCGTGGTCCCCATTCCCATTGAGTTCTGTTGGACTCAATGGGAATGGGGATAAACAGAATTACCAGCGCCTGACTTCCCGGCCACCGGGGTTGTAATACCTTGGTGTTACCAGGAAATCAGGTGCTGGTAATTTTTGTCGGGTCAGGCGGCCGCCAGACCCGTAATGAGGCCTATAGTCTTGTTATTGTTAACAAGATACAGTATTATTCTATGCTGCTATCATACCCGGCTGGTGTGCATAGTGTAGTTTGCTCCATAAGCAGGAGAGCCCCATGCGAGCAACCTCTCTGCCTGCTGCTCTGTGCTTTTCCGTGCAGCGCCCTGCAACACCCTCACACGCCTCCTCGACCACGAGCTGCGTGCCCTTGAGGCGTGGGTCAGAGCGATGCGGACAACACAGTATGCTGTGCAGAATCATCAACACAGTAGGCATACATGTTGTGCTTCTCACCCCTTACAGCATCTGCAGGTAAGAAGCCCTCAATTCCGAACACAAATGGGATACTGCTTTGGTGCATGGGTGCAGCAGGCACGCATTATGTTGCCTCCCTTTTACAATGGCCTGGTCTCAGACCCTGAGTCAGGAGATAAGTGAGATGTTGTGGTGCTGCAAAGTGCCACCTCTTCTCTCCTGCATGTCCTTTGGTCTCACATCCTTAGTTCAGATGATGTGCATGAGTGGAGTACTGTACTGATGTATTCTTCTTTTGTGCAGATCAATACACAAGCCCTGCCGGATTATTTGTCAGTGAGTAGGATTGATACAGCCTTCTCTTTCAAACCCCACTGCCACAAGCTTGTTAAAACATGTTCGCTGCTTCTAGTGCAGTTCTTGGTGTAATCCCCTGGTTTAGCAAAGTCTGCCATACCAGATGATACTCTTAGAAAGTGGAACTGTTCCTATTTCATCAACCTTGCGGCCGTGGAAGCTGCCAATGTTGTCAACGCTGTGAGGCCTCATTAAAATATGTTTCACCATGAAAATATTTGAAATAAATAAAATAAAAATTGTACCTACTCCTGCTCACATGGAGATCACGGTAGCAAGTGTATTAATCCTCTCCACAGCAATATTACCAGTCTAGCTATCTTATAGGCTGTGTATATCATACATTTGTTAAGAAGGTGATGCATACAGCAGGTGCAGGCAGTATGTAAAAACAGATTAATTGGCATGCATATTAAAGCTGTTTTAGGGTGCCCTAGTGATTGTTTGTGTTCCACAGGTGGGGATTATATTTATAATCAACTCAGAGAGACTAGAGGTAGTCATTTTTACGACCGATAGTGAACAGCCCTCTAAAAGCACAAACTATTAAACAATACACAATGTTCACTCGGTCCCTTGCTTCCCCAAGTCCATAGAAAAGTTTAACCCTACTATATGAGATTAGTCACCATTTAATTCTTATAGACTGCACCACATTTTATCAAAAATAGTTATTTATTTTTCATATTTCAACACATAGAAAACTTTTAATCTTTTTTTCTTTTTATCACCACTCTATTTTTATGGAGAGTTGTTCAAGTGTTTATACTAGATCACAAGATCTACAACATTGCGATAATCTCTCGCTGTGTACATTTAATCTCATGTATCATTTGACCATTTAATATTTCACAAAATTAATTTCTTAACCTGGATCTTAAAGGTGCTTACCTCTATCATAGAGGCAGGCAACTTAGTCCGTAAAAACCTTTCACTTCAACTTCATAAAACCCATGCTTAATTTCATACCACATTCAAACCATACCCGACATGTTTCATTCCTTCCACACTTACACACAAATCACAAGGAAATTCTTCAGGGGTAAAACTTTAAGCAACATTCAATCAAATGTACAATCATAATATTCTTCTTATAGTCTTATTCTTCTGTGGGAAACCGCTTTCTATAGGATTCCATCAAGCTTTTCTTTAGGGTCCAACCTTCACAATGGAAAAACTGTGGGAAGCAAGTATGGGATAGACGAAATTTAGTATTCGAAAAGACTTATCCCGGTTGACATTTTGATTATGCACAACCTGCTATGTATCTATCATCAGCAGAAGGGTATCATTTTTTAGATTATCACCTTCGTTACATCTAACAAGGCATCTACTCCCTACCCCTTTTAGCATCTAGGTTTTGTCTCAAACATAATTCAGCATATTATCGACTTTTCTGTCTCACAACAATGGGTAACGAGGTTGTATTTTGCAACAATGTTGTCTCTTATGGTGATGTCTTTAACACCTCACTGAGTAATTCGCTAGTTTATAGTGCGTCACCAGGTTAATACATAGGATAACACAGTGTATCTCAATATTTTTACCTTTAGTAAACAGCTTTCCGGGCGTCGAGCTTCCCTTATCCTGGGCCATGTCCGAGATGGGCCTGAGAAACTTCTGGAGTCCTCCAAAAGCGTGGCTCGACGAAATCTTCACCCTTGAGGGGCGTAGACGAATCCGACATGGGTCCCCGTTGATCGGATGAAGAAATGGTGGAGCTTGAGGCTCTTTTGACCGAAAAAAGAGAAATTGTTCTGAGAAAAAACGTGAAAAAATAGCACTAACGCTCGAGAGCAATAGCACGAGGATCCCAACACTTGAACGTGCGGTAAAAATCTGAAGATGGCTGCCAGAGGCGGGGCTTAGGTAGAGGGCAGTCATTGGCTGTGGTCAGTATGACGCAGAGATCAGTGATTGGTTACTACTACGAAAGACAGATCAGAAACGAAACTGATACTGATTTTTTCTTTACCGAGGATTCCCAGCCTGACGACGGGGAATATTCATGAGCATGTGAATCCATGCCAGACCCCATGCTGGAGAAGCTTGGCTTTCACACTGATAAAGATCCCTGGAATCACTAGGAGGCATTCCTATTTACAAAAAAATCACTAGTGAGTTATTTTATAAACCACAGATTGCTCATTACTCTGTTTCCCAAATTATCGTGCTATCAACCCACATGTACTCCTTTATACTGACCTACTAAATGTAGTTGAACAAATTTCTGTTTTGTTTCATTATTTGCTTATGACGTGTAGCACTTCTTTTGGAATCAGTTTTCTTCCTTTGTCCCAGGGGGAAAAAAAACCCTAACACCTCTGTATGGTGTATTGTAGAGCAATACAGAGAAAAGGGAGGGGGGGGGTGAAAAAACCACACATCAGGTGTTTTGCCTTTAATCTATGTTCCATTTTTACTTCTAAGACGGGTTAGACATGTCCCCCAAGGTTATCCACTTTTACCTTTAAATGAGATGCCCTTGCCGCCTTCACTGTAGTTTAGACGACTGCTTTCATCAGGCTGTCCAACACTCTGTCGGGTCACGCTCCTGTCTATGATCCTCAACCGTTTCTCCTCTATCTCCCTTGCTTTATCCTGCTTTTTATTGGATTAGGGGCTCACGTGACCAACAAGTCACGTGATCAGGAGGCGGAGTTCTGATAGTCTCTCTCTCCTTTAAAAATGGCAAAAACGCCTTCCCTGCCTCCGGCCCCCATCCAGCCCCATTGTACACCCTCGCCGCAAGAAAACACCACAACGCAGGAGCGGCACGGTCCCCTGCGCAATCGACCGCAAACCCTCCAGCGGCCTCGGCCACACACGTGTGTTGCTCCGTGAGTAGTGCTTGTTTTAGTTGTGAATTCCTAGAATGACCGCGCGGCTGTCTTAGCGCTAGCATTCCCTTTACCTCATTCAAGCTCTGTGGTAGAAAAAATCACGATTTCGTGAACAGGTCCCAATGCAGCTCAGCCTTTGCTTTACAAACTACTCATATAGGGAGGGTCTGTGTGGCTTACGTCGACTTCGGGAAACCGGCTTTCCAACATAAGGAAATCACCTTTCCATAGTACAGGCATCCCCCCCTGAGGGGGGTTGGGTTTAATTTTACTTGGCTCTACCTGTGTCAGAACAACATAGCTGTCATTGTTTGAATATATGGGGAAGACGGTTTGTTAAATTGGGGCAAATGTTTTGAAAAACTCTTTGCCGGGGTGTGTGCTTTACTAAGCACGTCAAGCCCAAAGGTCCAACATTTCCTGCCGACTTATCCTTACTCTAGGTCATATTTCATCCTGAATCTTCTAAGGCAACTTGTATTTCAAAAACAAGAACACAGAGTTTATTTTGTCATTAACTCTTTTCATTAAGTCCCAATTCCACACTTTTTGTGAGAAAGATTAGTTCCTTTTCTTTCTGGGCTAGCTTCCTCCTGTCAAGATTCACATCATTCGTGGTTCTAACCATGTAGACAACAGACCAGCATAGTTCTTCTACTTTGTGTATCATTTCTATGAAGTGACCCACCAGAGGGGCCGAATGCACTCTATTTCTTATGCAACTCTTGTGCTCTGTGATCCGGGTTTTAATTTTTCTTTCCGTCTTCCCTATATATATCTTATTACAAGGGCACCAGATGACATATATCAAAAAAGCAGTGTTGCAATTAGTCAGGACTTTCTGCTTCCATGGGTTCTTTAGACCTAGATTGATCTCCACAGTTTTCTTTGTCTGTTGGCAACAAATGCAAGATCCACATGGAAAATGTCCTTCTGGGGCTTTCATACCCCAAGACTGTGTTAACGTCATTTGTGGTTTTGTGTGTTTGGTAATGTCATTCCGCATTACCTGGTCTCTTATTGATCTACTTCTTCGAAATGCCATTAATGGTCTCTGTAGTGGAACCTTGCCTTTCTCAAGAATCCCCCAGTTATGGTGAATCATTTTTTGGATTCTGTTGGATAAATTACTGGACGTATTTCACAAATACTAAATTATTTTTGTTCTTATCTCTGGGGTTTTGCTCCAGGATTGCCTCTCTGTTGTTGTTATCTGCTCTCTTCATTGCTCTTCTTGTCAGTTTACTAGGATAACCTCTTTCATGCAGATTAGTTCTCAATTTCTGTGCCCCTTCTCTATAGTCTGCACTATTGGTGCTGTTCTTTTTTAGCCAAATAAATTGACCAAAAGGTAGATTATCGCGTGTATGTCTTGGATGGAAACTAGTATAATGCAGCAAAGTATTGCGATCAGTGGATTTCTTATATGGTTTCACAAAAAGTACTCCCTTTACAGGGTCTACTTTGATGGTAATATCCAGATAGTTAATTTCTACCTTGCTTGTGTTTTCCGTAAACCTTAAATGTTGGTTTTGATGGTTAATCCAATCAAAAAATCTTATTGCCTCTTCTTCCTCTCCTCTCCAAATGATCAACACGTCATCTATGTACCTCTTCCACAATAGTATGTTTTTCTTATAAGGGTTAGAGTCACTATAGATGCAGTGTTTTTCAAAAGCCTCCATATATTTATATAACATGTATTTATCCCTTACATGATGATTTTCAGGATGCCATATTGGGTGCTGGAATGGTAAGTGTTTGTATTTATCTCTCTCTACCTGTCTCTCTCACACAATCTTTGATAAAACACCCTCCATAAATTAAATGTACTCTTGCCACTTCAATAATACACCTTGACTATTAACCTCATATAATTTCAAGTTCTTTGATAGACCCTGAAAGTATAAAAGGTGCAGTCTAGAGGTGATCCTCAGATCTCTGTGGTGGGGACTCAACCCACAGAACAACCTTACTGGCTCAACAGATGGCTATAGTCGGCCATGGTCCACAATCGCTGTCCATGATCGGCAAGACTTGACCATGATTGGCGATGCTTGGCAATGGTTAGCTATGATTGGGGATGGTGGGCCATGGTTGGCAATGATTGACTTGGGGATAGGCAACCGTGGTTGGTTTGGATGCTGGCGAAAGTCAGCAATGGCCAACTGTGTTTGGCAATAGTCGCCTGCTGTCTGATCCTAAAAAATGTTTGGTAATATGAATAATGGAAAGTCAATGTGAGCTGAATACTTTAGGATTCGATATAAGAGAGGATAATGGACTTATGCCCAGTGAAGAGGCGAAAAGACCTATCAATAAAAAAGAGTGTGAGATTAGTGAAAACATAAGAGAGAAGAAAGGCTGGAAGAGAGTAAATGAGGAAAGATTGGAGAAGAGAGGAGATAGAGAAACAACCGTTCAGGTGAAATGTGATGCCGAAAATTAAGAGTTGAGCCCCAAAAAAAGGATCAGGATAACTTTTGCTGGGAACAGTCAAGACCCGGGTCGGCAAAGGGTGGCAAAAAGAAACGACATGGAACACAAGGGGTCACGGGCACCTTTTCTCTAAAACATCAGAGTTTCTTAAAAGCTTGACATTATACGCCTTCAGGAGACGTGGTTGGTAAATCCCCCCTTTGTGGAAGAGTTTGAGGTAGCTTTCAATCCAGCATCCACTAACAAAAAGGGCCGTCTGATGTCGGGCCTAATGACCTTGGTAAAAAAGTAAAAGTGGATTGCGGATAAAAAAAACACTAAACCTCGATGTTTATAGTCAACTGACATCGATCTACATGGAAGGATGTGGAAGAGCAAACCCTTGTCTCCACATATTTAATTTATACTGGTATCACCTACAAGTGGGTGGAACAACATTTGTAGATAAAATTTGCGATATCTTTGATGAACAAAGGATAGCTAACCCAGAAGATGAAATAATCATTTGTGGTGGCTTAAATATTGACCTGATAGCACAAGGCGAGGAAAAACTAACCAAGAATCCGCAAATGAATAAAAAATATGAAGTAGGCAAAACATGGATGGAAGAAATGGAGGTGCGATACATGAGTATGCTGAACAGAAATTTAAAAGGTGACATATCCCCAAAAGCGACATGGGAAAGAGGGTCTCAAAACTCTATAATAGATTACTTCTTTGCCTGTGAATCCATTTCCAATAAGACGCTAAGGGCCTCATCAAGAGTCTGGCGGTAACCCTTAAATGCGTCAGTAGCGCTATGACCGCCGCATTTAAGGGTCTGCCAGATCATGGCCTTGGCGGATTTCTCCCCAGCTCTCAGCTGGGGGGAAATCTGCAGAAAATGTGCGCTCATACCACCAGCGGGAAATCCGTCGGCGGTATGAGCGCGAAATTTCCCCATTGACCCCAATGGGGAATGGGGCATTACCGAATGGGCTCAGTGGGGAATGGGGAATTCCAAATCCACCAAACCCGTGATCCGGCGCTAATAGCGCCGGTGGGTTTGGCGGTAGGGCCGATAGCGCCAGCGCTATTAGCGCCGGCGTTACCGCCCAACTCGTGATGAGGCCCTAAGTATGGAAGTGAAAAATACACATGCAAGCAATCACAACCTGGTCATAATAACCTGGGAAATACATGATCAAGGGAAACCTGAAAGATGGAACCATGCCATTGAGATCGAACCAGGCCAAAACAGAATAAGGATGAGTAAAGGAAACATCGAGGAAGTCATTGATATATTAAGGGCACAGGATTTGGTCAGCGAACTAACGTCCTATGATGCCCTTCTCTTGAAATACTCAATAACTAGGAGGAGTGGCAGAACGAATGATGCTAAACGCCACGTATTCGATTCTGCGATAGTGTGGAAAAAGAGAGAGCTGAGACAACAAATAAGAGCCCTCGGGGCACTGGACTCAAAAGAAGTAGTGGATAAGAAAAAGAAATTAAAATCTCGCTACAATAATTGGATAAGGAGTCATAAACATATTATGCAACAACAAGACGCCGAGAAAATGATGACGACATTGGAAAACAAAAACTTTAGAGAGTTCTGGACCCTTATTAACAACGTAGGTCTGCCACAAGGCACACTAATAAATAACATGGTATCCGAACAACAAAGGATAGAGCACTATTCTAAGCTCTTCCAAAAACAAAACGGCAAGACGAAGGAAGTGGGGATTCCTCCTATTAAATGCGACATTGAAATATCCAAAGAAGATATCCTACAAACAATAAAAAACAACAGCTCGTCGAGAGCACAAGGCCCCGATGGCATTACGAACTTAATGTTAAAAGAACATCCAAATGAATGGGCTGACCTGTGTGTGAAACTATTCAAAAAAATAATGAGGGATGCAACTGTCCCAGCGTCTTGGAAATCTGCAATTATTGTCCCCATTTTTAAGAAAGCCGAAAGATCAGACCCAAAAAACTATCGACCTATAGCCTTGCTTGATGTGTTAGGAAAGGTGTTTGCTTCTCAAATACTGCAGCGTGTGACTACATGGCTCAGTCAAGCTGGAGCCTTTGACCGGAGACAGACTGGCTTCGTAAGAGGATTGGGATGTGGGCTAAACTTACTAATTATAAAAATATACTTAAGATGGAAGCTTTAAGAAAGGGAATAAAAACCTATGCTGCTTTCGTGGACTTAGTCCATGCCTTTGACAGAGTTGAAAGAAATCTACTGTGGGAGAAGATGACAAAGTTAAAATGTCCCCCGAGTTTGCTGCATGCCATAAAGGAATTATACTAGGAAACAAACATTAGAATCCGTCTGGATCAACAAGGAACCCTAACGCAGCGGATAAAAACTACGAGAGGTGTAAAGCAAGGGTGCCCGCTGGGATCTACTCTGTTTAAACTACTGATTGCAGATGTGGGTGAGGTGCTGGAGGCAATTCCGGCTTTTGCTCCGAAAATGTATGGGAACAATATAAGCTGGTTGATATATACGCAGACGACATTGTCTTGCTAGACCTAACCCCAATAGGCCTCCAGAGAAAACTAACTGCACTTGAAAGTTACATACAGAAAAATGGGCTTGAAATTAATGCGAAAAAAAGATTTTACAGCTATCTGACCTGAAGGGTCAAAGAAGATCAAAGAAAGCCCAACAGAAATGGAACGTCGGAAATGAGATAATTAGGACCACGTCCAAAGTGACATATTTGGGAGTTCAAATTAGTGCAAGCATTACGGACCAACCAATGATAAGAAAAATTAAAATAAAATGTAAGGCACTAGCAGTGCAAGGAGCCGTATTGCACAAAAAATATGGGAAATTTTATTTTAAGCCCATTGTAAACTTTTATAAGGCCAAAGTCATTCTGGCACTGATACATGGGGCAGAGGCAATGCTCGGATGTCCATTTAGCCTATGGTCTCAATGTGACAACGTGTTCTGGAAGAGGATCCTCCAAGTGCCCCAAAGTACCCCAAATGGCTGCATAAAATATGAACTGGGACTCTTATCAATTAATGCAAGAGTACAATGCAATACGTTATCCTTTTACAGAAAAATTATTGAAACAAAAGGCCCACCGCAGTATGAAATATTGAAAGCAGAGGGATCTACTAACGCGAAGGAAGTCTTTGAGATCTGGAACAAAAACTGTGGTAAAGTACTGGAGCAATTGTGTACCGACTCGCTCCCTTCACTCCCGTTCCCGCCACTAACCAAGAATCCGCAAATGAATAAAAAATATGAAGTAGGCAAAACATGGATGGAACAAATGGAGGTGCGATACATGAGTATGCTGAACGGAAATTTAAAAGGTGACATATCCCCAAAAGCGACATGGGAAAGAGGGTCTCAAAACTCTATAATAGATTACTTCTTTGCCTGTGAATCAATTTCCAATAAGACGCTAAGGGCCTCATCACGAGTCTGGCGGTAACCCTTAAATGCGTCAGTAGCGCTATTACCGCCGCATTTAAGGGTCTGCCAGATCATGGCCTTGGCGGATTTCTCCCCAGCTCTCAGCTGGGGGGAAATCTGCAGAAAATGTGCGCTCATACCACCAGCGGGAAATCCGTCGGCGGTATGAGCGCGAAATTTCCCCATTGACCCCAATGGGGAATGGGGCATTCCCGAATGGGCTCAGTGGGGAATGGGGAATTCCAAATCCACCAAACCCGTGATCCGGCGCTAATAGCGCCGGTGGGTTTGGCGGTAGGGCAGATAGCGCCAGCGCTATTAGCGCCGGCGTTACCGCCCAACTCGTGATGAGACCCTAAGTATGGAAGTGAAAAATACACATGCAAGCAATCACAACCTGGTCATAATAACCTGGGAAATACATGATCAAGGGAAACCTGAAAGATGGAACCATGCCATTGAGATCGAACCAGGCCAAAACAGAATAAGGATGAGTAAAGGAAACATCGAGGAAGTCATTGATATATTAAGGGCACAGGATTTGGTCAGCGAACTATCGTCCTATGATGCCCTCCTCTTGAAATACTCAATAACTAGGAGGAGTGGCAGAACGAATGATGCTAAACGCCACGTATTCGATTCTGCGATAGTGTGGAAAAAGAGAGAGCTGAGACAACAAATAAGAGCCCTCGGGGCACTGGACTCAAAAGAAGTAGTGGATAAGAAAAAGAAATTAAAATCTCGCTACAATATTTGGATAAGGAGTCATAAACATATTATGCAACAACAAGACGCCGAGAAAATGATGACGACATTGGAAAACAAAAACTTTAGAGAGTTCTGGACCCTTATTAACAACGTAGGTCTG
This sequence comes from Ambystoma mexicanum, assembly GCF_040938575.1. NCBI lineage: Eukaryota > Metazoa > Chordata > Amphibia > Caudata > Ambystomatidae > Ambystoma > Ambystoma mexicanum. The sequence continues at coordinate 691,191,820 of NC_090926.1, read as the reverse complement.
CCACAAGGCACACTAATAAATAACATGGTATCCGAACAACAAAGGATAGAGCACTATTCTAAGCTCTTCCAAAAACAAAACGGCAAGACGAAGGAAGTGGGGATTCCTCCTATTAAATGCGACATTGAAATATCCAAAGAAGATATCCTACAAACAATAAAAAACAACAGCTCGTCGAGAGCACAAGGCCCCGATGGCATTACGAACTTAATGTTCAAAGAACATCCAAATAAATGGGCTGACCTGTGTGTGAAACTATTCAAAAAAATAATGAGGGATGCAACTGTCCCAGCGTCTTGGAAATCTGCAATTATTGTCCCCATTTTTAAGAAAGCCGAAAGATCAGACCCAAAAAACTATCGACCTATAGCCTTGCTTGATGTGTTAGGAAAGGTGTTTGCTTCTCAAATACTGCAGCGTGTGACTACATGGCTCAGTCAAGCTGGAGCCTTTGACCGGAGACAGACTGGCTTCGTAAGAGGATTGGGATGTGGGCTAAACTTACTAATTATAAAAATATACTTAAGATGGAAGCTTTAAGAAAGGGAATAAAAACCTATGCTGCTTTCGTGGACTTAGTCCATGCCTTTGACAGAGTTGAAAGAAATCTACTGTGGGAGAAGATGACAAAGTTAAAATGTCCCCCGAGTTTGCTGCATGCCATAAAGGAATTATACTAGGAAACAAACATTAGAATCCGTCTGGATCAACAAGGAACCCTAACGCAGCGGATAAAAACTACGAGAGGTGTAAAGCAAGGGTGCCCGCTGGGATCTACTCTGTTTAAACTACTGATTGCAGATGTGGGTGAGGTGCTGGAGGCAATTCCGGCTTTTGCTCCGAAAATGTATGGGAACAATATAAGCTGGTTGATATATACGCAGACGACATTGTCTTGCTAGACCTAACCCCAATAGGTCTCCAGAGAAAACTAACTGCACTTGAAAGTTACATACAGAAAAATGGGCTTGAAATTAATGCGAAAAAAAGATTTTACAGCTATCTGACCTGAAGGGTCAAAGAAGATCAAAGAAAGCCCAACAGAAATGGAACGTCGGAAATGAGATAATTAGGACCACGTCCAAAGTGACATATTTGGGAGTTCAAATTAGTGCAAGCATTACGGACCAACCAATGATAAGAAAAATTAAAATAAAATGTAAGGCACTAGCAGTGCAAGGAGCCGTATTGCACAAAAAATATGGGAAATTTTCTTTTAAGCCCATTGTAAACTTTTATAAGGCCAAAGTCATTCTGGCACTGATACATGGGGCAGAGGCAATGCTCGGATGTCCATTTAGCCTATGGTCTCAATGTGACAACGTGTTCTGGAAGAGGATCCTCCAAGTGCCCCAAAGTACCCCAAATGGCTGCATAAAATATGAACTGGGACTCTTATCAATTAATGCAAGAGTACAATGCAATACGTTATCCTTTTACAGAAAGATTATTGAAACAAAAGGCCCACCGCAGTATGAAATATTGAAAGCAGAGGGATCTACTAACGCGAAGGAAGTCTTTGAGATCTGGAACAAAAACTGTGGTAAAGTACTGGAGCAATTGTGTCACGACTCGCTCCCTTCACTCCCGTTCCCGCCACTTGGGGGCATGTTTTGGGGTTTATTCCCTACTGGACATTTCCTCCGAACCTAATGCTACAGTGCTGTGATGAATTGGGAGCGCTAAAACCTTATTTTCCAAGTTACTTCCCTTCCGGATCCATTCCAGGTTTTTGGCAGCCAGCATGCTACTTTAATCAAATGACTATGCTTCCCAGAATGCCTGGTTCACTGCTTCACCTCCTCCCTTGCAGGACAAGGTTGGGTGGAGGATAGGCAACACCTGTGGCTGCAGGTGCAGCAGGCGGCACACCTGATGGGTGTGCTCGTTAAGCAGCTTTAAAAACCTCAGTTTGCTTCAGTCCAGCGCTGGTCATCGTTGCAGTGTTCCTGTTGTGACTAGTCCCTTGTTTCTTGTTCCTAGCTTTTGTGCCTAGTGCCTAGTTCCTAGTTCCTGTTTCTTGTTCCTCCGCCCTGGATTTCAGATTAATGTGCTTAATTGATTTCTGCTTTCTGGATTTCCCTTTCTGTCTTCCTCTGTCTGCAGGCAGCCTTTCTCTGTGCTTTACCCTTTGATACAGCCCAATTTGCCTGTATTTTCTGTTTCTTTGATGCCTTCCTTTGCTACTGAAGAACCTGATGCATTAGTCTTTCCTTTTTTAGATTTAGTTTCCTGCCTTTTCTCCTTGGATGGGTGGGTAAGGTTTCCTTTTGTGATATCATTTTCCCTGCTCCTGATCCTTACTTCCTATTGGGATCCATGCCATGTTTTCCATTTCACTTCTGCATTTATTTCCCATTTGATTATTTAGGTGTGGGGTGTTGTTGTAACTAGTCCCTGTGTGAATGCCTTTTGTTTTCCTCACTATTTCTTTAATCACAATTCCTACTTGCTCCTTGACTTAGGTCTTAGGTATTTAGTTATCCTCTACCCATTGCTGTTATAGCCTTCTGGGTCCCTGTTTGATCAACTGGGTTCGTGGGTTTACTGACATTCAAGTGGTCTTTCCGGTTCTCGTGAGTACTGTTTCTAAGTTCCTTATTCAGTATCATCCAGAGTGTCAGCACACAGATCCTGTCCTTGCTTGCCCTCTACGTGGGCTTAGCGCTGTCAGTATCTGTAATAGCATAGTGGGTAAGGAGTTTGCCGACTTTGCTTTCAGTCATAAGGAGGTTCTAAGTGCTTACCCCACATCCCTTTTCATATATAGGTATTTTTGTTTCACTCTATCTGCACTCCTGGGTTTTAGTATATATGAGTCGTGGTTCTTGTGTGCACATTGTTTGATTCAAGGTTATTCACTGTGCGATTTTGTGCACATTTCCCTTGCCATATTCGCTGCCTTTGTACTCACCTGATTAATCCTGACAGAATGACCAGCCCTAAATTCCCATTGAATATGGCAAGTTTAAGAAAGAAAGGCAGCAAGGCCTCTAACAAATTTGTACAGAAAGATTCCCCTACATTTACCTGTGACAATCAAATCACTAGTCCTGACTTAAATGAACTCCTTGTCACAAATGGGCATTTACGTGCAGAGTATTTTTCCCACAGGATGGCACATCTTACATTGCCTGATCCTAGTTCTGTCTTTTATTCTGATCCAGATTCTGTCAGCACAAGCCTTAGCAGCAGAAAACAACACACTGTTAGACTTATTATACAAGAGTACCTCTGTTGTTGAACCCCATGATTCCAGTTGTGCTTCACCTCAGATTGAACAGTTTCATGGTACAAACATAAAGAATGGAGGGGTTCCTTGCATAACTTCTGTTTTCTACCCTCAGTCTAAAGCATACTCCTTTGCACAAGTACATACTGTAGTCCCTAATGCCAAGAGGTCTAATGTCAATAGTTTGCTTAAGGGAAACACAGACCAAGTTGGTAAGAGAAAGTATAAATCACAGAACCTGCAAGCAGTAGATGACAATGTACAATCGGTGCACATCCAGATTGCTAGTGCAGGATCCAGCCCTGATGCCACTATGCCTCCCCCTGTGCCTACTGATAGTGATGTACAGTTAATGCAGGGCATGCTAAGAGCTAAGCTTGAGGAGTTAAGACAAGAATTAATTTCTTTACAAGAAGAGAATAAGACCTTGCACTCTTTACTGAATACACCTCGGACTTTATCCGTTGATGTTGATGAAGTGAACACTGTTCAGCCCCTGAGTGCAGAAACTTTGGTAAACCATGATATTTGTCAATATGTTAGATCTATTGGGAGTGAAAGTCTTTCTTCTAGCACAGCGCTTAATCTGGGCACAGTTTCTGACAATTGTTCTGCTGTTTGTCAGGGATTGCAGTTAGCTGAAGATTTACAAGCCACTCCTTTACCTAAAATTTCCTGTGTAGCAGTTTGTCATAATTCTGAGCTTGAACACATACATGCTTCTGATTTCCAAACACAATCCACAATGGTGACATACACGGAATCAGTCACTACTGTAGGCTTAGGTTCTGCCCTTGATCTTGCTGCTGAGACTGAAGTAGACGTTCAAGTTGATGTGGAAAACGATGCTACCTCTGTGTTCGCTCTTCCTTCTGCCAATTTTAGTCACAACGAACAGTCAGAGACAGTACAGCATTCATGTTCTGATGGACTCATTCTACAGTATACAGAACCAAAGACTCGGCAGGCGATTCCTGAACTGTTGATTGTTAATCTGCCACTTTCAGAAGCTAAGACAGAGGAATGGACAATTGACGAAATCCTGATTAACAGAGACTTTACTATGGTGATTCCTCTGGTTGATATTGACTTCTACAAAGGAAGAGACTCTGTGCCATCCACTAAGGAGAGGGACTGCAGGGGTACAGCTCAGTCTTTGGTTACTGGTGCCAAGGAGTCAACTGCCCAAATGGTGTTTTCCATTCCTGAGCCACAAATGTGTCTGTCTACTTCTGGGAATTTCAGTCTGTCCTCCTACAACTATTGACTCTTCTATTATCCAGTCCACAGCTCTGCAGTCATCTTTGACACATGTGTCTTCATTCAATGAACAACTGCCATGTCTGCCATTCACTCAAGAGCCTTCACCATGTACGTGGTCAGTGCCAAAGACCTTGACAAGTTTGTCTTCAGCTAACGAGATGGCTCCAGCTTGCATGCCTTCAGCCTCAGAATTTCCTCTGGCATGCCTGTCTTCGGCTACAGTGACTCATCCAGCAGATTATCCTTCAGCCATGGAGCCTCCGATAGTACATTCTAAGTGCATGTCTTCGGTCCCAGAGCCTACTGCTAGTTTGGCTTCAGTTCATGAGAGACCTGTATCCTTCTCAGCCTCGCGGCCAATATCGGAGGTGTAACTGTCTACACTGTCAGATCCTGCTGCATATTCATCTGCTCCAGAGATTCCTCCTGAATCCCAACCATTTATTACTGATGAAGGTCCAACCAGCCTTTTGTATGCTTCAGGGGGATCACCAGATGGCCTGCCTTTTTCACGAGACAATTCTCCCAACTGCTTGACTGTAGCATCAGAGCCTCCCGAAGATGCAACATCTGAGTCTGAAACTTCTGCCAGCTCTCACTTCAGAAACATCAAGCTGGATCATGACTCGGGAGAGCCTTACATGCGAGGCCATTGGACTTGCCTGGAGTACTACGAGAGGAAGACGGATACCATCCGCCACTGCCCAGTCACCGAACAAGTAGCCGACCAGGATAGCGGGCTGGGTGGTTCGCATCTGGGGTCCGGTTCGGATCAGCCGCTTGACAGCTTTTTTGTTGCCGGATCACGCATGAGCCCGAAGGAAGGGACGGGCACGGCCCCCCAGCAGCAGCACCAGTTGGGTGCTAGTAGCCAAAGGAAGGGAATGACTGGTGCAGTTCAAGATGTGCCGGTTATTGCTCCTGCTGCGAGTGTGCCTGATGTACTAAGTACTGCGTCTATCACTCCTATCAGTATGCCAAACGTCCCTGCGGTTGTATCCCACGTGCAACAAGGTGGCTACACGACTGTCATCGGGAGTGCCAGCCTCGAACAACCCATAGGACTTCCAGGCCTCCAAGGCATGGAACATATGCAGTCAAACCTTAGTCACTTTCAACCACAAGCCTTTTGCCAGATGGATGACAGAAAAGGATCCGAACCTCTACCTCGGCCGCCACCTTCTTTTTCTGAACATAAACATTTCCTGAAACCTGCAGTTTCCTCATCTCCTGCGTGTCCACTCTCGGCAGAAAGGCTAACAGGGCTTCTACCATTGTCTAAGGCATGTTGCACCAGCCTGCCTCCCTCCTCAAAGACTTATAAGTGTCCACTCCCAGTGACTGAGCTTCCTGGATCTTCCAACTCTGCTTCAGGTCCTGCAAGTCTTTCATGCCTTTCTTCGAACCATGAGTCTCTTCCTCACCAGAAGCCTGCCTATGACTCTTCTAGACTGCAGCTTGATTCTATTCATTCCAGTCCATCTGTTTTTGCCCACAGGCCACCGTTTCCATCAGTGCCACCTCCAAAGACAAAGCGCTCCTATCATAGAAGGAAGATGTTTTGGAGACGGCCGTGGAAGGGGGTATACTGTCACGACTCGCTCCCTTCGCTCCTGTTCCCGCCACTTGGGGGCATGTTTTGGGGTTTATTCCCTACTGGACATTTCCTCCGAACCTAATGCTACAGTGCTGTGATGAAATGGGAGCACTAAAACCTTATTTTCCAAGTTCCTTCCCTTCCGGATCCATTCCAGGTTTTTGGCAGCCAGCATGCTACTTTAATCAAATGACTATGCTTCCCAGAATGCCTTCCTCACTGCTTCACCTCCTCCCTTGCAGGACAAGGTTGGGTGGAGGATAGGCAACACCTGTGGCTGCAGGTGAAGCAGGCGGCACACCTGATGGGTGTGCTCGTTAAGCAGCTTTAAAAACCTCAGTTTGCTTCAGTCCAGCGCTGGTCATCATTGCAGTTTTCCTGTTGTGACTAGTCCCTTGTTCCTTGTTCCTAGCTTTTGTGCCTAGTTCCTAGTTCCTGTTTCTTGTTCCTCCACCCTGGATTTCAGATTCATGTGCTTAATTGATTTCTGCTTTCTGGATTTCCCTTTCTGTCTTCCTCTGTCTGCAGGCAGCCTTTCTCTGTGCTTTACCCTTTGATACAGCCCAATTTGCCTGTATTTTCTGTTTCTTTGATGCTGTCCTTTGCTACTGAAGAACTTGATGCATTAGTCTTTCCTTTTTTAGATTTAGTTTCCTGCCTTTTCTCCTTGGATGGGTGGGTAAGGTTTCCTTTTGTGATATCATTTTCCCTGCTCCTGATCCTTACTTCCTATTGGGATCCATGCCATGTTTTCCATTTCACTTCTGCATTTATTTCCCATTTGATTATTTAGGTGTGGGGTGTTGTTGTAACTAGTCCCTGTGTGAATGCCTTTTGTTTTCCTCACTATTTCTTTAATCACAATTCCTACTTGCTCCTTGACTTAGGTCTTAGGTATTTAGTTATCCTCCACCCATTGCTGTTATAGCCTTCTGGGTCCCTGTTTGATCAACTGGGTTCGTGGGTTTACTGACATTCAAGTGGTCTTTCTGGTTCTCGTGAGTACTGTTTCTAAGTTCCTTATTCAGTATCATCCAGAGTGTCAGCACACAGATCCTGTCCTTGCTTGCCCTCTACGTGGGCTTAGCGCTGTCAGTATCTGTAATAGCATAGTGGGTAAGGAGTTTGCCGACTTTCCTTTCAGTCATAAGGAGGTTCTAAGTGCTTACCCCACATCCCTTTTCATATATAGGTATTTTTGTTTCACTCTATCTGCACTCCTGGGTTTTAGTATATATGAGTCGTGGTTCTTGTGTGCACGTTGTTTGATTCAAGGTTATTCACTGTGCGATTTTGTGCACATTTCCCTTGCCATATTCGCTGCCTTTGTACTCACCTGATTAATCCTGACAAATTGTCTACAACAAATGAAACACTGAAGAAAAATCCAAATGCGGTAAAGAAGGAATTATGGGAAATGGACTGGATCGAAACCATTGAACAGCGGGCCAACTATTCATGCATTAAAGACTATGCATTAGGAAATAAGGCCTTAAATGTGATCCCGAAGTATATGAAACACTTCCCATGCCCGAGGAGAAGGCATATTTTCCTAAAATTTAGGCTGAACTTATTTCATACGATGGAGATTGAAAACAGGAGGAAAACGGAGGGAGAGACGATGGATTCCAACACCGAGATAGAGACGCTAAAGCATCTAATGACAGTATGCCCGAAACTGAGGGATTTAAGAACTAAACTGCTAGGAATGGAGCTTAACAAATTCTCAACATACCGGGTGCAAGAACTTTGGAATAAAATGCAAGAAGGAGAAGACAGGAAACTTAGCTTTGCACTGACCTTCTTCTTGGAGGAAGTGGACCTTTCATTAAAAGAGACAGAGAAGTGAATAGAGGGAGGAGTGAATGAGATTGTTCTTTTGTTTTTTTCAAAAGTTTGTAACAAACTGTAATAAAAAAAATAAAAAATAAAAAAACCAAGACAAAAGACAGTTCAGCCAAACAAAAGCCAGACTCTATATCTGCCTCTGCCAACCCTTATGTCATGCTATCGCCTACTTGGCGCTTATCTGATCAGGTTTCATTTTGGAAACGCTTTCAAATTGCGTCCCGATCCAAGATGGCGCCCAGACGCTCTGGCCACGTGGTGACATCATCGCGTTCACGTGCTCGGTGTCACATCACGGCAGAGATGGCGGGTATGGAATCGCTGGCGCGGGATCGCTGGCGTGACAGTCCGTCATTGATTTACCTGCTCAGCGATTCCCTGCGCCGTCCTGGACGTTGCGCGCGTATGAGGCCGGAGGTATAAATTCCACCACTTCCGGGTTACGTGCGCGTTGCAACGTTCCGGGTTTCTTCCAGTGTTGCTGCCGCTCCCGTGATTGTTCCCGCTAGCATTTTTTCTCGTCTTTCTTGCCTTGCTAGAGTTACACTGCCTCTCCCTTGATTCTAGTTAGCTTTTTCCCTTCTTTTCTCCCTGTTTGCTGCCTGCCTTCCTTCCTTCCTTTTTCCCCTCCTCCTTTTTTGCTACTCCCTTGTACCTTGTTGGATCTGCTGGTTTACTGACCCTGCCTGCTCACCGGACTGTCTTTGCTACTCCCTTGTACCTTGTTGGATCTGCTGGTTTACTGACCCTGCCTGCTCTCCGGACTGCCTTGGCTACTCCCTTGTACCTTGCTGGATCTACTGTTTTACAGTCCCGTGTTACCTACCGAACTGCCTTGGTGTTACCTGGTACCTCGCTGTGCTTCTGGTTCCAACCGGTGCCGGTTGGATGGTCGACTCTTCCACCACCTACCATTCTCCAGCACTTCAGTCTACTTCGCAATTCTACCAGAAGGAAGTCTTTAGGGGTTTTTTGTGCCGTTGGCTTTTTCCCCTGGGTGGCGCTCCCAGTGGGAACGCCCCCGTTGCCCCTATTTTAGTGGCACGGTGGCATCCTATCGAGGGCGTCCTTATCTTCATAAAAAAAAGGAGAAGCCTTCAAGACACAAGGAAGGAAAACTTAAGAAGAAAGTGGAAGGTGAGGAGTTGGGGGAAGGGGGTGAATCTGCTTTTTCCTCTGAAGAAGAAGATATAACCGACGTTAGTGACAGTTTGCAACGCCAACAAGAAACCGAGATGGCATTTCCACAGCAAGTACAAGAGCTTTTAGCTGCCGTCCAAAACCTTAACCTGGAAGTTCAGAATCTTAAGGCCGCCAATGCAGCACTACAACAAAGAATGACTGATAGAGAACGACCTTCTTCATATCTACCTTCGCTTCCTTTGGTGTCAGGCAAATTTGATGGTTCGCCTAAGCGAGTAAAGGAATTCCTCGATGCATGTAATCTGCACTTTTCCTTCCGTCCTCAGACATTCGCCTCAGATCATGCCAAAGTAGGATTCATGATTACCCACATGACGGGTAATGCCCTGGCTTGGGTCACTCCTTTGGTTAATCAACCCGATCCTGTACTACAGAATTATGATGATTTCAAGACTTTACTCCAACAAACCTTTTTGCGTACAGAAAGTACCTTCCTGGTCTCCGAAGATCTCTTGGACATCCGACAGGGCAACACAGACTTACTCTCCTATATTACCACCTTTAAGCAGATTGCCGCCGAAGCTGGCTGGCAGGAACAGGCTCAGTATGCCATTTTTCGTCGAGGGCTGAGAGAGGATCTCAAGGACGAGTTGGCACGAATAGATCGCCCAACATCTTTTTCGGATCTTATAACTGCCACTCTTCGGATTGATTTTTGACTGTCAGAACGGCGGTCTGAAAGAAAGAAGACCAAATTCTTCAGTCACACTCCCCCTGAGACTCAGTCACCTTCCTCTGTACCGTCTTCTCGACAAAGCAAGGAGGAACCAATGCAAATTGGAACAGCTCGAGCCCCACTCACCTCGGAGGAACGTAAGAGGAGACGAGATGGCAATATGTGTATGTACTGTGGAGCCTCAAATCACTTGCTGCGTGACTGTCCAGATGTCCCACCAAGACGTTCGTGAAACGAGCACCCTCGGTAAGTGTTAGGACGCACTCCCGAGGGGCCATCTCAAGTCCTTATGCTACTCTATCAGTGTCTTCTTCAAGTACTCCAGAGGATTCCCGGCTTATGGTTCTTACTGTTACATTAACGTTGGGCAAGACTGAGATTTTAACCCAGGCATTGCTCGATTGTGGCGCTGCCGGCAACTTCATCGACACCTTGTGGGCAGAACAGAAGGGTATCAACCGCCTGGCTAAACAAGAGGACCAGAAGGTAGAGGGAGTTGACGGAGAACCTTTGAGTTCTGGCCTGATCACACACACCACTGAAGAACTAAACCTACCCATTCAGCAGCATTCTGAAATTATCTCATTCGATATCATTCGAGCAGCTCATTTCCCTATCATACTGGGGATTGGGTGGCTCAGAAGACATAACCCCCACATAGACTGGACTGAGAACATACTGAGCTTTCAGTCCGCTTTCAGTAAGGCCGAATGCCTTCCAGAGCCAAGTTCGAGACCGTCCAGACCACCAGTATCTATGACTCCAGACTCATCCACTGCCTTCCTCATCACCTCCAGGAATACGCTGAAGTAGTGACTGAGAAATCTCCTAGCGAACTACCTCCTCACAGACCGGAAGATTGCTGCTTAGACCTTATCCCAGGAGCATTAGTCCCGTTTTGTAGGATGTTTCCTCTATCACTCAGAGAGAGACACTTCCTCCGGGAATACCTGGATAACAACTTGGCCAATGGACTCATAAGACCAACGAAATCTCCAGCAGGAGCTTCGCTGTTTTTCATCCCCAAGTAGGACTCTCAGGAGTTAAGACCCTGTATCGATTACAGGGATCTGAACAAGGTGACCATTAAAGACAGATACCCAATGCCTCTCATTTCCGAAATCATTCAAGCTGTTCATGGCGCCACAGTTTTTACCAAGTTGGATCTCCGGAACGCATACCACCTTCTCCGGATCCAAAAGGGGGATGAATGGAAGACAGCGTTCCGGACTCCTTATGGGCTATATGAATACCAGGTGATGCCATTTGGTTTGGTAAATGCCCCTTCAGTTTTCCAGCGTTTCATGGGCAGAATATTTTCAGATTTACTGTGCCAGACCACCATTGTCTATCTCGACGATATCCTAGTGTACTCCCGGACTACAAAAGAACATGAAGATCATGTCAAAGAGGTTTTCCAGAGATTAAGAGACAACCGTCTCTCAGTCAAGTTAGAAAAATGCGTGTTTTCTGCAACCTCAATTCCGTATCTGGGATTCATATTGTCAAGTCAGGGTATTGCCATGGACCCTCGCAAAGTATCCGCCATCCTGGAGTGGCCCTCCCCTACCTCTATCAAGGAGGTACAAAGGTTCCTAGGATTAGCAAACTTTTACCGTAAATTCATTTCCAATTTCTCTCACAGGATAATACCCATTACCTCCTTGCTCAAGAAATCTTCTAATCCGTTTTCCTGGTCCAACGAGGCTGAAGACAGCTTTCGCCAACTCAAGGAAGCCTTTTGTACCGCTCCCATCCTTCAACAGCCAGATCAAGACCAACCCTTCATTGTTGAGACAGGCGCCTCCTCCTCTGCCATAGGGGCAGTTCTGTTACAAGAACATCAAGGAGTAGAACACCCGATTGCTTATTTCTCTAAAACTCTCAATGCCAGCCAAAAGAACTATTCCGTCATTGAGCGTGAACTATTGGCCATGAAGTCGGCCTGTTTGGAGTGGCGACATCTACTACAGGGAGGTAAACATCCATTTTCCCTCAGAACCGATCAAAAGAACTTACAAGTACTGCGACAATTTGAGTGTTACAACACACGTAAAGCTCGATGGGCCCACTTTTTTGCCCAGTTTGATTTTGATATTACCTACATTCCAGGGCGTCAGAATCTTGTCGCTGACTCTCTGTCCCGCCGAGGAGACTACATGTCAGGATCTGATTATGCTCATGATCTGATGTTTCCTCTACCAAGACGGATAGGTGTACTAACCTCGTTTCTGAGTCAAGTGAAAGAAGCCTCAGGAGGCAAATTTGAGTTAGAGAAACATCTTCACAACATCCAATACGACATCAAGGGGGGTCTCTACCTTGTGGAAGGCAAGTTGTATTTGCCTACTTCCTACTTCCGGAAACTGGCTTTAAAGTGGTGTCATGATTCCAAGATGGCTGGTCATAGGGGCACCACAGGCACTTTGGACTATCTTCAGAGACATTTCTACTGGCCAAATATGAAAAGAGATGCGAACCGTTATATACAATCATGCATGACCTGTCTTCGTAGTAAGAGTACCCGTCTAAGACCTTTAGGACTTTTGGAACCCAATGCCGTTCCTGATGGTCCTTGGAACGTCATTTCAACCGATTTCATCGTAGACTTACCTCCATCCCAAGGGTGCACATGCATCATGGTTGTGATCGATTATTTCACTAAGATGGCTCACTTCTCTCCTCTACCTGGTATCCCGACAGCAGCTGGCATGGCCGAAACATTTATCAAGGACGTCTTCTCTGATCGGGGTAGCCAGTATACTTCTCAATTCTGGAAGAAGTTATGCGACCGATTGGGAATAGAGAGAGCCTTGACGTCCGGGTTCCACCCTCAATCCAATGGACAAACAGAACGCCTCAATGGTACCTTGGAGAAATACCTGCAATGCTATGTGAACCTTCAACAGGATAATTGGGTCCCTCTACTACCCCTGGCAGAGTTCTCTTACAATAACTCTTTTCAGTCTACTCTCGGTCTAACCCCTTTTTTCTGCAATTACGGCTATCACCCCCAGGCCCTACTGCCCGTCTCTAACATATCTACCAGCTTACCCACTGTAGATTCCACTCTCGCCATATTGTGAGACGTTCACCTGCAGGCCAAACAAAACCTTAGTGAAGCCCAAAAGAGGTACAAGATTCAGGCTGACAAACAATGCAACCCGGTCCCTAGATGGGAGGTGGGTTCTCGTGTCATGTTATCCACGAGATACTTACCTCGATGGGCACACCCTTCCAAGCTTTCCCCTAGATATCGAGGTCCGTACGAAATTACACAAGTTATCAACCCGGTGGCCTTTAGATTAACATTACCCAAAGGCCTGCACAGAGTCCACCCAGTGTTTCATGCTTCTCAACTTAAATGTTTTCATGAAGACACTTGGTCTCGTCAGCCCAAAAGAACCCTCTTGCCTGCAAATTTTACCCAGGAGGAATTTGAGGTTGCCCAAATCTGTGATTCCCGTTATCGTCAGGGTAGGTTGGAATACCTGGTACGTTGGAAGGGTTATCACTGGTCCGAAAATTCATGGGAACCAGCCTCTCACGTACATGCCCCACTTTTAGTCCGCAGGTTCTATCATTTCCATCCTGGCAAAACTGGGGGTGGCCTCCTTAGGAGGGGGCATACTGTCACATCACGGCAGAGATGGCGGGTATGGAATTGCTGGCGCGGGATCGCTGGCGTGACAGTCCGTCATTGATTTTCCTGCTCAGCGATTCCCTGCGCCGTCCTGGACGTTGCGCGCGTATGAGGCCAGAGGTATAAATTCCACCACTTCTGGGTTACGTGCGTGTTGCAACGTTCCGGATTTCTTCCAGTGTTGCTGCCGCTCCCGTGATTGTTCCCGCTAGCATTTTTTCTCGTCTTTCTTGCCTTGCTAGAGTTACACTGCCTCTCCCTTGATTCTAGTTAGCTTTTTCCCTTATTTTCTCCCTGTTTGCTGCCTTCCTTCCTTCCTTCCTTCCTTTTTCCCCTCCTCCTTTTTTCCGTCCTTGCTACTCCCTTGTACCTTGTTGGATCTGCTGGTTTACAGTCCCGTGTTACCTACCGAACTGCCTTGGTGTTACCTGGTACCTCGCTGTGCTTCTGGTTCCAACCGGTGCCGGTTGGATGGTCGACTCTTCCACCACCTACCATTCTCCAGCACTTCAGTCTACTTCGCAATTCTACCAGAAGGAAGTCTTTAGGGGTTTTTTGTGCCGTTGGCTTTTTCCCCTGGGTGGCGCTCCCAGTGGGAACGCCCCCGTTGCCCCTATCTTAGTGGCACGGTGGCATCCTATCGAGGGCGTCCTTATCTTCACAAAAAAAAGGAGAAGCCTTCAAGACACAAGGAAGGAAAACTTAAGAAGAAAGTGGAAGGTGAGGAGTTGGGGGAAGGGGGTGAATCTGCTTTTTCCTCTGAAGAAGAAGATATAACCGACGTTAGTGACACTCGGCAACATCTGATACCCGGAAATAAATAGAGGTAATTCAGAAGGCTTCTCGCAATTGCAATTGTTTTGTATTGCGGAACGCTAGTTTGCCTTGCGACCTCGTGTTTTCTACTTGTTCCTGGTTCCTGTAAAGACAAATTCCCAGAATAACAAACTTACCTGGAACGTCTTCTCAGCACCTTGTTTTTTTTCCCCCTCAAGGTTTTTTTCCTCCTGGGACCTGGCTCTCGGGGTAGCCGTAGTGCTTACCTGTTATCCTGTAATCGGATTGCATGGTGGCTACCTGAAAGGACAGGCCTTACCTCTTCCCAGCAAAGGAGTCTAGAAGCAAAGAGGTAAGGACTGAGCCTGACACCTTATCTCCTAGTCATCATTTAGGGCATTCATTTTGGCTCACATGCAGAGGGGAACTAAACCACCACCCCATGGAGCCAAAACTTAAAAATTCAAATGTAATCAGTACTCAAATAATTCTACTAAAATAAAAAGTCAAATAAAAAATGAATCAAATAAGAGATAAAAGTAAGTTTGAGTCCCTGTAATATAGCCAGGGGTGTTAATGTTTCTGTTGCAGAGATATACTTGTATCCTACGGGTCCGAATTTCCCATTCCCAGTTAGATTGTGCAAAGGGTTAATATGCCTGCTCCGATTTGTCTGTTACACGCACTGCACATACCTATAATTCTAAGCAATGGAAGAGCTGTGGCCCCTGCAGCCCACCCCTGAAAAACTGAAAATATATTACGATTTGCTCCTCATAAAAACAAATGTCCCTTCTTCTGGGTGCTCCAGCACGGGAGCGGGACTTTTTTCATTTAAATAGGGCACTGCTGCTACACCAAAATGGGACAGCCCTTGAAAGACTGCCCATGCTGGTGTGGCAGAAGCGTACTATTTAAGTGATAAACTCTCCGCTCCTACACAGCAGCTTGGAACTTTTCATTTAAATAGGACGTTGCTGCTACACCAGTACAGGGTAGCTTCTGGAAGGCTTCCCTGAGCTGGCGTGGCAGCGGTGCCCTATCACCCACCATATACAGAGGGACTCCCTGCGGCAGACCGGGCTTACAGCCGCCCATCTGCCCCATGGGGTAGAGCTTGCTGAGGTGGGACGTAGCAAGGTTCTGGACCGAACTGGGACTTGCCTGTACTTCAGAGACCTATTCTAGAATCAGAAGACGCTGCTCTAGTATTTGTGTGAGTGGGTGGGGGCTGTGCATGGGGGGATGTAGCCGCTTCACTCGTGTGCTGAGGAGGGACACATTGAAATAATCAGCGAGGGATCCTAGCATTCTCATTGTCCCAAAAACGAGTCTGTGTGGGTTGTAGCTGAAGACTGTGATGGGAGACAGACCTAGTTCTCAGCTGTCAAACCTTCAGAGGGAGCCACTCCCCAGGATCATGATCAAGCTCAGTGGGACAACTTCTCAACTAACTGTCAACTCACCCTAGTTTTGGCAGAGAGACCATTGTTTGTGATTGCCCAGATACAATTCCCTTTCACACTTTCCCTTCAACATAAAAAAACATACAGTAGTCACTCAGTGGCCGATTAAACCTTTTACCCTATGCCGGTTTACCCGCTGTGAGAAACCTGAAGGTGTCACCCTGGCTAAATCCCAGAGATCTGTTGTCCAGGTGGCCAGGACTTGGCCATCGCTATTGGATCCAGTTCCTGTGGGTCGACTAGTGAGGGAGGATCACCTGGATGGGGTGTCCTCGGGGAGAGGGAGTGGGACACTGACGGGTGAGACGGGGTATCCCCCTTCCTTAAACACCTTTTCCCCATACTCTTCCGTAGGACTTTCAAAAAAACTGCCCCGCCCTTTTTCGACACAAACACTTTCGCACAACATGAAAGACAATGGACTAACACCAGAGCCGTTTACCTGACTTGTCCCAATACCAGGGTCAGGCAAAAGTCAGGCAATTTATCAAAATCACACTCACCTGATGGCCCTTTTCCCTTCCCCAGAGGGATAAAAAAGGGAGCAAGAGAGCACAGAGAGCACAGTATGAGTGAGGCAGACCGCACAATGAGACAGCTATCAAGACCATGCAGTTCAAGAGGAGGAGAAAGGCGACAAACATCGAGAGGCAGACGAGGAGAGACACGACCTTGCCCTTCTGGACAAAACCCAGCAAAACCTGTGCAAAAGGAATCGTAAGCCCGAGGACAATAGCCCAAGTGTCCTGCAGCAGATGTCACAGGTACACCGAGCATATTGACGCTGATAAGCTGGATCGAGGGAGACTCCTGCTACCGTGGTACTGGCCTTGACTCCAGTTGCGAAGAAAACCAAGCGGTTCATCACAGCCATTGAGTCGAAGGGAAAACTGATAAGAACCGGGCTGTGGGGAATGAAAGTTGCAAAGTGGCAAAGTAAAAGAAGTTCAAAGAAAAATTGTAAAGCGGAAAACAGCTGTAGAAGGGGACCAGCACCACGTGGGTGCTGCTTCGAGAAACTCTGGTCGACTCTGATTGATCCCCGTCTGAGTGAAACTACAGATACCAGAAGGCCGTAGGAGAGCTGCTCAAAGTGGTCAAGCAAAATCCCTGTACAGTCGAAAGCATTGGACCTAAGAACTATAAGAAAGCAAGGGAAGTAAGGAACAATTACTTACCTGTAACTGTTGTTCTCCAGCATGGGTCTGGCATGGATTCACAAGCTCATGAATATTCACCGTCGTCAGGCCGGGAATCCTCGGCAAAGAAAAAATCAGTTTCAGTTCCGTTTCTGAACTGTCTTTCTACTAGTAACCAATCACTGGTCTCTGGGTCATACTGCCCTCAACCAAGTACTGCCCTCTACCTAAGCCCCTCCTCTGGCAGCCATCTTCAGATTTTGTAGCACGTAAGTGATAGTAGGACCAAGAGAAGAGCCATAGAGGGGTTGGAGGGAGGGTTCGCATGTGAATCCATGTCAGATCCATGCTGGAGAACAACAGTTACAGGTAAGTAACTTGTTCCTTCTCCAGAATGGGGTCTGGCATGGATTCACATGCTTATGAATACAAGAATACATAGCAGTACACACATGCACAACCACAGGAGGTGGCAAGGCTTAAGCATTTCAACAACTTAACATTAAGCATCTCTTACCTCCTCACCAGGCTCACCTTCAGGCGAACAGGTTGCCTAGCACTGCCTGGCCGACTCTGGACTCCTCCCTGAAATCCCCGTCGACGCAGTAGAATCTCGTGAAGGTGTGCGTCGACCTCCACGTAGCAGCCCTGCAGATGTCCAGCAGGGGCACACCAGACAGGAACGCTGTGGTAGCAGCGATCGCTCTGGTTGAATGGGCTCTCGGACGGCCGGGCAACGGTCGGTTTGCCAACTGGGGCCAGTGCATGATGCAGCCGGAGAGCCATCTGGAAATGGAAGCCTTTGAGATTTAAAGGAGAGGGCCTGGATCTCTTCCACTCGTCGTGCGGAGGTGATGGCCACAAGAAACCCTGTCTTCCATGACAGGAACTTCATCGGTGCCGAATGCAGAGGCTCGAATGACGGCCCCATGAGCCTGGTAAGCACCACGTTGAGCTCCCACGCCGGGGCCTTCACCAGCAGGAATGACTGGAACAGTCCTTTCATGAACTCCTTCACCAGGCAATGAGACCACAGAGATGACCGCCACAGAGTTCTGGTGTAGCAGGAGATAGCCGCCAGAGGGATCTTGATGTAGGCATGTGCAAGCCCCGCCTTGGCCAGTGATAGCAAGTTCGGCAGCACTTGAGGGGCCGTAATCTGCATAGGGTTAATCTTCTGTGCACGGCACCAGACAGAGCACCTCTTCCATTTGTGTCCATAGCACTTGAGAGTCGAGGACGCCCTGGCCTTTGCAAGCACCTCCTTGCAGTCTGCCGGGATATCGTACCCTTCGAACTCTAGTGCTGCAGGAGCCAGGCCTGCAAGTTCAACGATCCTGGATCGTAATGGAGGATGGCGCCTCCTTCCCTGGCGAGAAGATCCGCGTCCATCGGTAGATTGACCGGGGGGGATGCTGAAATGTCCAGAAGGTTCGGGAAACAGGTCTGTCTCTGCCACGCTGGTGCATCGAGGATCATCCTGCACTGGGACCGTCTGAGTTGACTGATGAGTCGCAGCAGCAACCTCAACAGCGGGAACGCATACAGGAACAGGCCGTCCCAGGGGAATGAGAAGGCATCGCCTATGCTCCCCGGCTGGGGAAACCTGCTAGCGAACCTGCGGCACTTAGCGTTTGTCGCCGTTGCGAATAGGTCGATCTGGGGGTTGCCCCATCATCGGAATAGGAGATCCACTTGATCCTGCCAAAGCTCCCACTCGTGGCACGAGCGCAGCTCCCTGCTGAATGAGTCAGCGATGGTGTTCTTTATTCCTGCCAGATGGAAGGGTACAGGAACATCCCTTGGGCAACGGCCCAGTGCCACAGATCCTGCGCTTCCTTGGATAGGGCAGGGGATCTGGTGCCCCCCTGCTTCCTGATGTAGAAAATTGTGATGGTTTTGTCGGTGAAGACCCTTACCACCTTGCCCTTGAGAGACGGAAGGAACGACCTGAGGGCCCAGAACACGGCTCTGAACTCCAGGACGTTGATGTGTAGTGACCTCTCCTCTGGGAGCCAAAGGCCTCTTGCGTGAAGATATCCGGTGTGCGCTCCCCATCCTTCCAGGGAGGCGTCCGTCGTCACTGTTTCCTGATGTGTGCCGGCGTCTGGAAGTCCATGCCCGCCGCTAGAGGCGCGTGGGTGCCCCACCACCGGATCGCTAGGCGGAAAGTGTCGCTGAGTGAGATCTGGTCTTTGAAGCTGCCTGCCAACGGGTGTCGAGGAACTCCTGCAGTGCTCGCATCCACAACCTGAATAGGTGCACGAGGTAGATGCACGATAACATCATGCTGAGTAGGGACTTGATGGACCTCACCCTGGCCACGTCCATGGTCAACAGCCGTTGTACCTTGCCCAGGATGGCCTTCGTCCTTTCCTCTGACGGTGAAGCCAATCGCGCCACTTTGTTGAGTCTGGCTCCCAGGAACAGGGCATCTTGCGAAGGTGGGATTTCGCTAAGTTGATCGAGAATCTCAGATCCGTGAGCAGTTGGACGGTCTTCGCTGTGTGATCGACAGCAAGTTCCCTTTACTTTGCTCAGGTGAGCCAATCGTCCAGGTAGGGGTAAACGTGGATCCCCTGCAGGCGCAGCTGCGCTGCCACCAGTGCCAGGCACTTAGTGAAGACCCTGGGCGCCGACTTCAATCCGAAGGGAAGGGCCTTGAACTGATAGTGTCGTCCTTGGACCACAAATCGTAGGAACTTCCGATGTCCTTTGAGAATGGGGATGTGGAAGTAGGCATCCTCCAAGTCCAGCGACGATAGGAAGTCTCCTTCCTCCAGCTGTCCCAGCACGTGCTGGAGGGTGACCATCCGGAATTTCTGGGACTTGATGTATTTGTTTAGACGACCAAGGTCCAGGATGGGTCGCCAACCGCCGGTCTTCTTTCGAACGAGGAAGTACCGCCAGTACACTCCGGAGCCCCGGAGCCTCTTTGGGACGAGTTCTATCGCGCCCTTTTTCAGCATTTCTCGTACCTCCAGAAGTAGCTTTGGGACGTGGTTTTCCTTCCTGGCCACAGGTGGTAGACGGGGACACTTTCTTTGGAATTCCAGAGTGTGCCCGCGGGCCAGCGTGTCCAACACCCAACGGTCGGTCGAGATGGACACCCACACGCTGATGAATTTCGCCAGCCGGCCTCCCACGGGATGCTTCGGTGGAGGCCTGATGCCACGGCCTTGGCGTCTTGGCCTCCCTGGCGACGACAACGTCCTCCGGCCTTACCGCGGCCTCTGTAGGCCTCCTGTGACAATGAACGGGCCACATGGTGGTACGACGAGGAACTGCCACCAAATCCTTTGGATGCACCTTAAGACTTGCCTCCAGGTGTCAGAAAGGGTAACCGTCATTGTTGGAGAGAACCCAAGGCCCGGGCCGTCTTGGTGTCCGCCTTGATGGCCTACAATGACTCGTCCACTGCCTTGCTGAACAGGTTGTTCCCGTCGAAGGGTATGTCTGCACGTTCTGACGGAAATCAGTGTCCTTGAGCTAACCACGCTGACGAAGGCAAACGCTGTTGCCCATCTGGCAAAAGCCGGTGTCAGCGATGTCCATGGCCACCATGATGGCATGGTCCGAAGCCACCTTGCCTTCCCGCAAGATTTCAAGGGCTTCCGCCCTTTTGTCTTCTGGGAGGAAGTGCAGGAGGGGAGCGATCTTGGCCGCTTTGATGGTCATCGCCGCAGACGAGATGACTCGTCGCCCCATGGCGTCCAGCTTCTTCCCCTCGCCGTCCGGTGGGGAAGTGGAAGTTGATCCCGTCACCGAATCTGGGGACGGCTGAGCTCTGAGGCACATCGGGGCAGAATCTGGGACCCAGTACTTCTTCTCATACTGGTCCCTCTTCGCAGGACCCGTGGACGGGTTCTTGAGTAGCGACAGTCCTTCGTCCCAGATGTCGTCTAGTAACGGTACTGAGAGGACGGTCTTCCTCTTGGCCTTCCGTCGCTGGTAGAGGAAGCCTTCCTTCTTCTGTTCTTAGGTACAAAGTTGGAAGAGCTCCGAAGCCCTGGTGATCATTGTGTGGAAAGAGCCAATTTCGTTGGGAGGGGAGGCCCGGCAGGAGGTGATGGGAGATCCATCCCGTCGTCACCACCATCGTCGTCCGTCCCCGTCGTCGCCGTCTCTGTTCCCGCCTCATCCCTCGGTGGAGGGGAAGAAGGTGAAGGCTGGAAAGGAAGGGGAGGATGGATTTGCCTCCACTTGTTCGGGAGGCTTCCCGACGGTCCAGGTGCAGCTGGATCGTCCGCTGAGGTTAAGGGCTATCTTGTCCTTATCTCCGTACACAGGGCCTGGATAGCCATCAAGATTGCTCCTGAGTTGTCCTGTGGCATAGGCACTGGATGCAACGGGAGCGATGGCTGGGGAGTAGGGTCCTTTGTCTCCTCACCGGTCCGCGGCTCCTCGTCGGCTCCACCGTCGCTTTCTACGTCCGCCCCGTCGGACCGGTCTTCCTCAAACTTCTTGTCCAGGATCTTTGCGACGCCAGCCAGCTCATCTTCAGAGGTGGTATCTGTGTCCGTTATGGCTACCGTGCCCCCCTTCTTTCTCCACGCAGGGTTTCACGGGGGTCTTATCGATAGGCTGAAAAGAGGATTCCCTCTGGGGTGGCAGGGAAACTCTAGGCCCAGAAGTCATCTCCACTGGGGTAGCCTCCACAGGCTTTGCCAGGGCCGCCACGACTTCTTCGATCTAGGCCTTAACCGGGTCAATCAGGGCCTTCACGACTTTGAGTGCGACTGAGGCCTTCACCTTGGGGGGAGGGTCGCTGCCTCGCTCCCCCTCGGCTGTCGCCGTCGGGATCGACCGGGGCTTTCCGCTCCAGCCAGTGGGCGAGTCGGGTACGACGATCTCTCATTGTCCATTCGGACATGTTCTTACAAAACGCACAGTCCTTCTCCACGTGCAATTTGTCGTCGGGAAGGCAGTAGAGGCACCGGGAGTGCTCATCTTCCTTGAAGACATTCTGTAATACACATGCAGGGCAGCTTCTGAACAGCTTGGGTCCTGGAGTCGTGTTTCCCTTGTCCTGGGCCATGACCACGCGGTGTAGGCCTCAAAGGTCTTCTGGAATCCTTCGAGAAGTGAAAACTCGACGAAAATTCGCCCTTGAAGGGCGTAGAAAATTCCGAAACGGGTCCCCGTTGATCGGAAGTAGAATCGGTGGAGCTTGAGGCTTGATTGACCGACAAAATAAGATTAAACTCTTTGAAAAATCACAAA
Organism: Ambystoma mexicanum; assembly: GCF_040938575.1. Taxonomy (NCBI): domain Eukaryota; kingdom Metazoa; phylum Chordata; class Amphibia; order Caudata; family Ambystomatidae; genus Ambystoma; species Ambystoma mexicanum. Next base: position 691,169,753 of record NC_090926.1, on the reverse strand, counting down.
ACGCAGTAAAAGCTCGAGAGCTATAGCACAAGGACTCCCAACAATTGAACGTGTGGTAAAAATCTGAAGATGGCTGTCAGAGGAGGGGCTTAGGTAGAGGGCAGTCATTGGTTGGGGGCAGTATGACCCAGAGACCAGTGATTGGTTACTAATAGAAAGACAGTTCAGAAACGAAACTGAAACTGATTTTTGCTTTACCGAGGATTCCCAGCCTGACGGGGAATATTCATGAGCATGTGAATCCATGCCAGACCCCATGCTGGAGAAATCCTGCAAACATTGAAAGTAAATGTGAATGTGAAGTTGGCTAGAGTGAACCCGGAAGAGTGATGCTGACATTTAAGAGTATAGGGTGCTCTGATTTAACTTGCGAATTGGTATACCGCATAGGTTTGCTTTGAGTTCCATAGGGTATTGTGTATTCTTCTAGCATACAGTGTCTTGCTAGAAGTATGAAACATATACACCAGGTCACTCAGATCTGACATAAGTGTCCCTTCATCGTTCAATATGGTCGCTATGTTGGTAGGCCCCCGTTCAGAATGCAAAACAAAAGAGGTGATGGCTGGAAGGTTTAGAATTAATCCTTCTTTGCCTGCCAAGCCATTACAAAAGGGGAAAGACCATATGCAAATCAGGCTTGGTCCCACCCCAAAAGGGGAAGTCTAGCCTGAACTACTAGGTCATATCCCTTCTGCACGAGACCATAAGCATCCACAAACATGTTTTGGTCTTGTTAGGCCTCATCAGTGAGGAGTAGCTTGGGTCTCTAGGCCCAGCAGTCACGGGACCCATGTCTGGTCATACCCGTCCCACTCGGGGTGACTACAGCAAAATAAAAGAGGTGATAGCGCTTTCAGAACACAACAGTAAGGCTAGTAAGCGGCAGGTCTTCCGTCCTCTCCATATTTCGGGTCTGTATCTGGGCAGAAACTAATTTCACCTCCTGATCTGCCAGTGAGCGGAATTGGTCCAGTTGAACCTTTATGGATGCAAGCAGGATGTTATTGCTGGACCTGATCCATTTCAATCTCAAGTTGCCTAATCTCTACCTCGAGTTCCGTCAAACTCCTCCTTATGGCCTTGTTGACTCCATTCTCTATGCCTATGCAGCATGAAGATAAACCTTGACTGTGTCCAGATAGTAGATATTCAGGGGGACCAAGCCGATATTAGTTCAAAAAAAGGTGTTAATGACCACGTTGATGTCACTTTTAAATGCTATATCTGACAGTGCATGCAATTTCAAATGCCAGAGAAGTTGCTCAATTACATTCTCCTCATGAAGAAATGTCCACAATAAGCGGGGGTGTTCTGATAGAGTCCTAAGGAGCAGAATACACTCCCGAGACCTATGTAACAGTCCTGTCCTGATTAAGATACATTCAATCCGTGACTGCATATCATGGACTGAAGAGTAAAATGAATATTCCCTATCACTTGGATGGAGTGTCCTCCACAGGTCTAAAAGCTCAAAATCATACATGCCCTTGTGAATTTCCTGTGCAGACAATGAAAGAGCTCTAGCAACTCTGCTGGATCTACCTAGGGAGGTGCTTAAAATGGTGTTGAAATCTCCAGCCTTTATAAACTGGGTATGAAGATGATTAGCACATTTACTGCTGTTTTTGCTGCCTATGCTCATGTGAGGTGGAGGAGGAGGAGCATTTAACCCTAACACGAGTGCAGAGTGCTGCACAGAGGTGAAGTGGAGGCACTAGTGGTTATTGGTGGTTTGTGGTGGAGCGGCATGGAGGGGGTTAATCCAGTCACCAAGGTCTGCAAGTAAGTCATTGGCCGACCTCCGTTGGTAACCCGGGTTTCCTCACCCCTCTGTACTTTGGTACTTCTGCGTGATAGTGGAGTGCAGAAAACCTGTAACCCGAAAGCGGGAAAGTGAAAGCTGGTCTGTTGAAAAACTGTACGTGAATATATTTGCACTCCCCTCCACTTTTGCCTGCTACTCTACGTCCAGCCTACTGAGTGGCTATTTACTTATTCCGGCAATTGGATAAGGAGGAGTGTGCTTAGCTAGAATCCCTCCCGAGAGCCATGCTACTGGTTGACTATTTATTTGCCGCCGAAATCTATCGCTCTCCAATGTCTCTGACTGTTTCAAGTTTTGTGTTTATGAGAGTGGGGTTAGGGGGAAACAGACAGACTAAGGCTGCTCCTTGAACCATCGGGCATTCCCTGTCCCCCCTCTCTGGGTCTCTGGAGTTTTTTCCTGAGGACTGGCTGCCGGTGGCCATCTGTGACCGTAGGTGTTGTGGCTGCCTTTGGAGCCGAACAGTCCTTACTAAGCTATCAATCCAGGGTGGCGGGTGGCTGTATTTGTCCCGTGGATGGTTGTGGTCCTCTGTGGCCAACAACCCATTACCATTTGTTTCTTATGCACTGGCGCATGCCGGAAGGTCCCACTGTATAGTCACCATTTAGACATTGACATTTTAGCAGTCCGTTTACTCTTTTTAACCAATTTTATAATGGCTCAATTTTACTGTTCTTAGGTGCATTTCCACCATGGTGAAAAGAAAAGCTAGGGATGATCAGAGACCGGGGGTGCTGACAGAAAGGGCAAAAAAACTAAACAAATTAAAACAGCCCAGGAGCTTGCCAAGGTTAAGCCCCATCTTTTGCAACACTCCCTTGATTCGTATTTGGAAGACATGGCCAGCAAAATAGTGAATCGCATTACTGTTACTGGAAAAGTCACATGGGATGCTATTTCAGGTTCAGGAGGGAATCCCAAAGATAGCACCACTGAAGAAAATAGTTGTATTGAGGGGATGGGGGCCTTAGGGGGCACAATGGTTCAGGCAATGACTCTACTGGAGCAGTTGCTTAGGGTGTGTATGCCTCAGGATCCTTTGCACCCTGGTATGGAGGCAGATAAGGAAGTAGAAGGGGAAGGGGAGGGGGTGAGACTAGGTATGGGGGACCGGATGGTGAGTGCTAGAGGTTACAGTTTATCATATTATAAGTTATTATATTTAAATGTCTATGTATTGATGGGCTTGTGTGTGCAATACATCTCATCCTTAACTTGGTTACTGTTGTCATAATATGTTCACTGACATCACCTCCTGGAATGTGAAGTCTCAGCATCTGGGGGACTCCACATTCCACTAGGTCAGTTGAGAAGATTTCCCCTGGCTGGGGGTCGCTGCTGTTACTCATGAGGAATCTTACTAGAACAGTTGTGTTGTTTGGGATGAGAAGTGTATGAAGGAGTTTACAGACATTAAACAGGCTGTAGTGAATGCTCTGTGTTGAGCAGTTTTGTGGAGTCAAGCAACACTTTGTTATTTGTGGATGTAAGCAGCTATGGCTTGGGTGTTCTCATGCAGGAGTATGGCTCTGAGCTTTATACCGTGGCATTTGCCTCAAGAACTCTTAAGGAAGTTAAACGTAGGTACTCCGTTGTTGAGAAAGAGGCATTGGCGTCTGTCTGGGGTGTGGAGAAATTTAAAAGAAACTAATGGGGATGAGAGTTTACTATTTGCACTGACCACAAACCATTGGTTAGTACATTTTCTAAGGGTGGTCTGGAAGGTGTGTCCAGACGCATCATGAAGTGGGTGAGCAGAATACAAGGTTTACAATTTGGTATGATGCATGTGCAAGGAGAGAATAATGTGGTTGCAGATGCGTTGTCGAGGTCTGTGATGAAAACAGTAGAGAGTGGAGAAGGTACTGTCCATGAGGAGGAAGAATCTGGTGAAATTTTTGAAGTGCAGCCCAGTTTGATGAAATCGGGGTAGGATCTAGCATGTGCGAAGGACACTTTGTATCAAGATGTGATTGTGTTTTATAACTGGTGTTGCTATCACTGGTAGAGAAAGAAAATAGGAAGGGTTTGACAAAGTAAAGAATTAACTGTCTGTCAGGGGTAATTATTTATATAGAGGACACAAACTTGTAGTTCCTAAATCAATGAGAAGTAGTGTAGTGGAGTTGGCAAATGTGGGTCATTTGGGCTTAGCAAGGACTAAAGGGTTGGTTAGGGCTGATTTTTGGTGGCCGGTTGTGGACAGAGATGTAAAGGAGCAAATGAAGGTGTGTGCAAAGTGTATTGAAGGTGACAAGGGGCTTAAAGTACAAAACACTCCCATCATTGTGAGGAAGAGCCCTAATGTGCCTTGGGATGAAGTGGCAATATATTTGTTGTGTCCTTTCAATATCAGAGGCTCAAGGGACTTGTATCTTTTAGTCATAATGGATTTATTGCAAAATGGCCAAAAGTGTGTGTGCTTAAAGACATCACCAGCAGTAGTATAATAAATGTTTTGGAACAGTTGTTCTGGAGGGAGGGTTTCCCCAGAAAATGCCTTTCTGACAAAGGATCGCAATTGGCATCCAGGGAATTTAGAGATTTTCTGGAGAAGTATGGCGTTGAGCAAATCACCACAGCGGTGTATCATCCCCAAGGAAATGGGTGTGTGGAGCGGTTTAATAGAGCGTTAATGTAAGCCATCAGAATTGCGGTTGCAGTGGGTGGTGACTGGGTACGTACTGTAATGGAGAGGACATTTCAGTACAGATTGTCTCCCCATAGTGTCACAGGTGTTTCACCTTTTGAAGTATTGCGAGGCAGGAAACCAAATTCTCACCTATGCCCAGGTTGAATCGAGAGGTCACGTTGTGTGGATCTGGATGTTGGGGTGGTAAGAGAGAAGTTAATGTCTAGTGGTTGGTGTTCTAAGGCACGCTATGATGAGAAAAATTGCTGCAGAGAGTTAGAGGTAAAGCCGGGTGAATGGATCAAGGTGAAACTGCCTACCGAGATCAAGAAGGGGTGTTCTTTATATTCAGAACCCAAGGAAGTAATTAAGGATCTTGGTGCATCTAGACTGGTCAGAGGTGGAGCTGTGTGGAATAAAGAGAGAGTTGCTATATTGAGAAGGTAGAATGTGCTGTGTGGTGACTATGAGAAGGAAGGGAGGTGTTAGAGGTTAGAGTTTATCATATTAGAAGTTATATTTAAAATTCTATGTATTGATGGGCTTGTGTGTGCAATACATCTCATTCATAACTTTTTTTTTTTAAATATATTTGTTTTTTCAAATACAATACAACCAGTATCATCAACATAATAATCAGTTATGTGACAATAGTAACCCCCCCTTCCCTCCCCCCAATGTAAACCCAGACCAGGACGTTGAGCTGTCGACTGCTTGCGCTAAGGTGAGCCTGGACTGTCCAGGTCCTCACCGGAGGAGTTGTCTTCTTTGGTGCGGAACAGAGCTGCTGTGAGGGCTATCCATTGTAGGAGGTCCTCAGAGTCGCCAATTTTTTGTTGTCAGTGCGCCAGCTCCCAGGCCCCGGTTTCGGCCACAGTCCATCTACGGAGGTCTTCCCACCATGTTGTGACGCTGGGGGCTCTGGGGCATTTCCAGGCCATGGCGATACGTCTTTTTGCCAGGATGTACATTAAATCCTTGAGTCTGTTAAGGGGCTTGTTTTTTTTGCCTCTCGGGTATGAGCCCAAAATGCAGGCCCTGGGGGACTGCACGTCCAATGTTATGTCCGCTTCTGCTACCTTAGCTTGAACTTGGGACCAGAAGGTCTGTATGGCCGGGCAGGCCCAGAACATGTGGGTCAGTGTGGCTGAGGGTTCTTGACACTTGGGGCCCGTCACCGCACCGGTGCCATTGAATCTCGAGATGACGGCTGGGGTAAGGTAGGCTCTGTGGATGATGTAGAATTGAATAAGCTGGAATCGGGCATTCCTGGATACTCTTTTATGGTAATGTGTTATGGTCTCCCATTCCGTGTCTCCAAACTGCGTGTTTAGTTCAGATTCCCATTTGCCTTTACACTTGAGTTCGTTTTGTGTGGTGTTGTCAATTAGGATCTCGTAGAGCCTCGAAGTTTCGTGCCCCCCCTCTGCAACGCTCAGCAAGTTTTCGATGACCTCGGTGCCCGGCGTAGAGGGACTCTGCGTCTGGCCATCGTTTCTTGAGCTTTTCCAACACCGCCCCGTGTAGGAGGCACTGACCCAGCGGGATCCCTGTCAACTCATGCAGCTCAGAGAATGTATGGATGCCCTGGTCGTCCGCCAGGTCACCCAGGGTGGCGATACCAGAGGGTTCCCATATGTTCCAGATCACCTTTTGGTCCTCTGGTCTGGTGGACATGATAGCGGCTATTGGGATTTGTGGGGTGTAAGGGTCAGTCAGTTTGGCCGTTTTGGAGGCTCGATTCCAGATCTGGGTGCCCAGGCGGATTAGGTGTGCATTTTGCGTTTTCGGCGCCGGTTTAATCCAGAGTAAGTCCCTGAGCAACCAGGGTGCGTCTGAGGGCTGTAACAGGCGAGTGTCCGTTGAGGCGTCCTCAGCCATCCACTGGATCACGTGCTTGAGCTGGGCTGCTATATAGTAGAGCTCGAAGTTGGGGTTTTTTAGGCCTCCTTTATCGTACGGTCTCTGCGTTATGTCTAGGGCGAATCTGTGCCTTCCTTCCTGCCATAGAAGTTTCCTACAAAGTTTATTCAGGTCTCTGAAGAATTGTTGCGGGATATTGTACGGGACATTGGTGAAGAAGTGTAGGAGGCGCGGGAGTGCCACCATTTTAAGGAGGCCCGCCCTGCCAGCCATCGAGAGAGGTAGCTTGCACCAGAAGTCAATTGATTTAGCCAGGCCCTCCCTTGCCCTACCGGTGTTTAGTGCGTGTTCGGCTACTTGGTCGCGGTGGATCATAACACCCAGGTATTTGAATGTGGTGGGTTCCCATTTGAGGGCTAGAGGGGGGAGGTGTTCTTTCTTGTTCTCGCTGAGGGCAGCCAGGGGGAATAGACAAGACTTGCCGTGATTGATCTGGATCCCGGTGCATCTATGGAACCCATCTAGGGTTTCAAGAATGTAGGGGAGGATGTGTTCGGGATCTTTTAAGTAGAGGAGTATGTCGTCCGCGTACATGGAAACGAGGTGGTTCACCCCATTTATCATTATACCCCTGTCTCCGTACTCCTGCCTGAGGTATGCCGCCACTGGTTCGATCGCTAAGATGTAAAGCAAAGGGGATAGGGGGCATCCTTGCCGGGTGCCTCTGGCTAGGCTCCATTTTTCTGAGAAGGTGTTATTGGTGCGCACTCTGGCGGTGGGATTCGTGTAGACGAGTTTGACGCAATTCAAGAAGGCCGGTCCGATCCCCATCTTGGATAGGGCGGCGTAGAGCCATTTCCATCGGACCGAATAAAAGGCCTTAGAAGCGTCGAGGGACGCTACTGCATATTTACCAGGTACACTGTTTGTGCTGTGTATGACGTGGTGCAGCCTGCTCAGGTTCTCTGAGATGGAACGGCCCTACACGTAACCCGTTTGATCTTGGTGTATGAGATGTGGGATAGCTGCTTGAAGCCTTCTGGCCAATAGTGCTGTGAGGATTTTGTTGTCTACGTTTAGCATGGACAAGGGTCGATACGAGCCGCAGTCAGTGCTATCTTTGTCAGGTTTAAGCAAAGGGATGATGATGGCCTCAGCGGGGAGGTGGCCTTTTTCGTACGCCTCATTGTATACTTTGGACAATAGGGCGGCGAGTATGTCCTCGTAGGCTTTATAAAATTCGCCTGGGAGTCCGTCTGGTCCCTGCGTTTTCCCAGAGGGTAGAGATCTGATAGTGGCCATGACCTCGTCTGGGGTGACGGGGCTTCCAAGGGGATCTGCCAGGTGATCGTCTAGGCGTGGGAGCCTGATGATGTCCAGGACATCTTCAATTGCGGAGTCTGGGGGCGGTGCGGGGGCGGAATAAAGGGTTTGGTAATATTCTTTGAACGCTGCATTGATCTCCACTTGCATGTGGGAGGTCAGGCCGTCTTTGTTACGGATAGAGCAGATGGGGTTCCTGGGAGTCATCTCATTCATAACTTAGTAACTGTTGGGGGGGCGTGGCTAACCGCCATGTGAAGAGGACGTTCGCTCTGCGCGCTCCGCCTGATGCGACCATCATAAGCTGCCTTTAACTATACTTTTTGGGGGTCCTGAAGCCCACAAACCGCCTCACCGAGGGCTGATACCCTGCTGCATCTGCGGGCCAATTCCCGTGGCTCTGAGCGACCGGCTTCGCCTTATAGACCACGCGACACGTTCCAGCGGATCAGAGCCAAAATGGCGCAGCGGCCCGCACTCTAAGGCTGCATCCGCGCCGCAACGCCCAAGCTGCCGGAGAAGACCCCTCCGTCGTACATGAGCGCCTGGCCAGACCGACGAGGGGGACCTGCGAAGCACTCGAGAGGCCGGGTGCGCGAACGAGAGGAGGCGTAACCAGGACGCAGAGCCCAGCCTGATACGAGCCGGACAAGTGCGCTACCCACCGCTTAACCGTGAGCCTGGGCGTCGGAGAATCCTCGAGGTGAGCGGGGGGGACAAATCCAACTGCTATATACCGGCTGTCACCGCCGGCCCTCGCGGGCGGCCCCCCCCTCCCTCTTCCACCCTACATAGGCACGGTGTCCCCCTCCACGAAGCGCCCAGCAAACGTAGTTGTGTCTCGCCAGCCGGGCCCTATTCCGGACACCCAGAGGAATGGCCCCGGCGCACACTGACGACCACTGCTGGCCTGGTCCCTGCACATTAGCTATCTTTCTGGGCCTCCGGAGCCACCCATAACATACTGCAGCCCTCTACCGCTGCTCGTCCGCACAACGGCTCAACCACTGGAGCGGGCACTGGGTACTTACTGCCTCTCCGCCTCATCACACCTTGGCCACCCCTAAACCAGTGAAGCGCCTGTGGCCCAGTTGATATGTCCACCAAAGGGGCAAGGGCCAAGCAACGCCAGACCACCATTGATACCTTCACGGCGGCCGGGCCCACAGCGCCTGAGATCATGAACGGGACACACGCCGCAGATCTACTCGACCCCTCGGGGCCAACATCTGAACCAAGCAACACACAGATCCTCGAAGCCATCAAACAATCTCAAACGGCAGTGGAACATAAAATTGACGCAGTTGCCATAGACCTGAGCCTCCTACGCCAAGACATCCGCTCCTTGGCCAGCAGGACAGATACGTTGGAAGCCCAGGTCCGTGAAAACATCGAAGCCAAAACTGTGCTCCTCAAAGATGTTGATGTACTCCAACATAAAGTGAAACACCTGGAAGACAGGGCCGAGGAGGCAGAAGGGCGCGCACACGGTAACAACATTCGCCTCCTGGGCCTCCCTGAGGGCATCGAGGGATCGGACCACACAAATTTCGTCGAAAACCTCCTATTACAGAGAAACTCTCCCAGGGTTTCACAATCGAAAGGGCTCATTGATCCCTCACCTCGAAACCCCCCCCCCTGGCAACCCACCCAGACCAGTGATCGCAAAGGTACTTAATTACTGAGACCGTGAAACCTTTCTCGCATTCTCGCCTTCTCGCGATCAGGCGGCCAGATCTGCAGGGGCTCAGCCAAAATATCCATCTACCCAGACTATACTTTTCAGGTCCAAATGAAGAGGGCACTGTTTATACACACCAAAGCTAGACTGAAGTCTGCCGGTCTACGCTACATGCTCCTTTACCCCTCCAGATTGAAGGTGATACGCAACAACAAATCCTACCTCTTCGATACCCCTGCCGAGGCTCGGGACTGGCTGGACAGTGAGCAGATCCCCCAAGTCAGGAAGCGACAACCTCGCTGAGCCTCGTCCCTCAATGGCTATACCTTGCCCCAATGTCTCTCGGGGGCCCCACCTAGGAACGACTACACACACTGCAGCTGACTTGATTCCTCGAAACGAGACGCCCGGACGAACACTCTCCTACCCCCGGAAGCTCTTTCTTGTTAAGGGTACTTAGATACCCGCCCGTAGGGCACCATGCGACCGATGCTCGGTCTAAAGGAGCGGAAACGGGTCTGTCATAGTGTGGGAGACCTCGCTCGACCTGGTTTATGTTTGGGACGTTCAAAGTTATGGGGGGGAGGGAAAAGGGGAGTTGGCACAGATGTTAGGTGCCAGAATCGGGGAAAACCAAGACCACCAACAACCATCGTAGACAGCACGGATGAAGCACTTTCCCTACGCTGGATGGGATTGCAGTTACCGGAGCAGAAGTTAAAAGACGCAGGCACCCCAGCTGGGACCCACATGCACGAACCACCTAGACCTCAAACGAGCCCCACGCACCTCCCGCCACAAGCAGTGCATCCGGGTGAGCCTGAAATAGATACTAGAACCCCTGATTCCCATGACTGACTCGATAAAAATCATGACGTGGAACGTCAGAGGCATGAATAGCTTCGTGAAGCAACGGCGCATACTCGCCTACATCAAAAGAAGTAAAACCAAAATAGCCCTACTTCAAGAAACGCACCTAACGTCGGACAAACTGAAGGCACTGGCCAAAGCATGGCGCGGAACTCTGATAGGATCCTCCTACTCCTCTTATGCCAGAGGTGTCCTAATTTGGGTAGACCCCTCTATCCCCTTCAGATTAGTAAGCTCCAAAGTAGACGACGAGGGCAGGATGGCACTAACATGCAGCACAATTGAAGGCAGGGAGATATGCCTAGTTAGCACCTATGCACCCAACCACGACGCAACAGCCTTCTTTCATTCCCTTTATTCACGTCTCAGCCCTTACAGGGACCAAACCATGATATGGGGAGGCGACCACAACTGCACCCTAGACCCCCAGAAAGACAGGTCAGATGATAAGCATACACGCCCTTCTCCGCCGGCCAAAATACTGTCCAGGCTGTTACAGCAGTTACAACTCCGAGACTTATGGAGAAAACAACACCCAGACCTGCGGGAGTTCTCCTTTTACTCCCCTCCACACGCGGTCCACACTAGGCTAGACTATCTTTCGTAAGCCTAGAACAACAGGCAATGTTTGGCGGGGCTCAGTACCTGCCCAGAGTGTTGTCCGATCATTCCCCACTAATGGCCGCCTGGGAGGTCTACCCGCCTAGACCCCCTGTCCCCACCTGGAGACTTAGGGCTGAGGCCCTCCATGATACAGCCCTCCGCGAACACATTGCGGACAGGACGGAGGACTATTGGGAAAGAAACCTCAACAGTGTCAAATACATAGGCACCGCCTGGGAGGCATACAAAGTGGTCATGAGGGGTGAGATGATTGCAGCCATGGGTGGAGCACTAAGGTCTGTTACTTCCTCCCTAGAACACTCAGAGAGGGAGCTGGAAGAACTGGAAGGTAGACTAGACCCATCCCCAGAACACTTACAGAAAGTAATTGACCTAAAACAAACCTGCCTTACGCACTGGGAGTCCCTGGGTAGGCTGAGCTATGCCAAACACATTGGCCCTCATTACGACCCTGGCGGAAAGTAACTGACCTGACCGCCATAGCGTAAATAGCGTTTCCGCCATTGCAGGATGGAGTAAAGTGCGGCTAATTCTGACCCATCGGGCACGAGCATTACGCCATGACGGAAGTGCAAAGTCCGCGATGGCGGAAATGTCCCCAAAACGCCCCTCACCGCCGTCATACAGCGCCCTAGGTGCAATTCCGCCACCCATCATAGCGGTCACCGTAATGAGCGGTAATCGCTAAATACGGTGACCGTAAATATACGGAAACGGAAGCCAAAACATGGGGCCGGAACGGGAAACAGCACGCCGTACACCTATAAAATGAGAATCCCAACACAACCATTAAAAATCCGACCCTGAGACACATCCCAACCCGTTAGCCACCCTAGTGAAAAGAATCAAAATGGGAAAAGTTGCAAAAAAAGCGTGCGACCGCAAGCGGCAGGTCCACTTCTCCCATGAGGAACTCACCGTGCTCACAGAGACCCTCCAGGAGAATGCTGCCGTCGTCTTCTCGACGCAAATGACCAGGACGGCACTTGCGAACAGGAAGGCCATATGGGCCCTGGTGGCAATGCAGAAAGCGATGGGACGACTTGCGTATACGCGTACGGAGCATACTATCAGCCAACCGTAACATTGCCACAGCTACCGGGGGAGGATCGGAATCACCCATCAAGTTGACCCCCTGGGAAGAAATCTGTGCCTCCACCATTGGAATGGAGAGTATAGAGGGAGTCGGAGGGATGGAGAAAGGAGTGCAGACATCCGAAGAATCAGGTAGGTGGGCCAAATAAAACAATGCTAAATCCACAATGTCCAATCATGTGAAGTACCATGTGTCCACATAGTGCAACAGAAACACATGTCCAGGAGAACGTCCACATACATTGGCCTGCTAGCGCACTTTAAAAGTCACATTAAATAACTAAAAAATTTAAAATCCTAAAAACACACTCTACACGTGCAGCAAGCACACCCTAACTGCAGGCCGCAAAACAACTGCATCCTCAATCCACACAAAAATGAAACCACCTCCAAGGCCCTGACCCAAATCACCCTCAGGTACCACCCCAATGCATGTGATACATTGCCATTCCAATTTCCAGAGACCCATAAATAACGCTCGCCCTCCTTTACTCCACCACAGGGTCCGATTCAAACGACGAGCTACAGGACACCCCTACCAGCAAACCTGCAAAGAGGGCCAAGACCAACGGCCAAAGACCCTCCACCTCAGCTGCACGGATCAAGACACGGCAGCAGCACAAATCAAGTGGCAGCACACAGGAGGGGACTTCAACAGGCACCCCAGCAGACAGCACCACAGGTCCCCCCAATGGATGCCACAGAAGGCACTGCTTCTGGTGGCAGCAGCACCATAGGTGACACTGCATTAATGGCAGCATGCTCCGACACAGAAAACGGTGATGTCGATGTAGGACCCATCCATGACCTGTCTCAATCCCCCTGTTTGTTTCATTCCGTACACCATGAGGATACCACGCAGGGGCACCCACAAGACGACGACTGGCCATCCCCCACAAGCCCTGTGGCAAGGCAACATGAGGTGATCAGCCCCTCTGTGACACCACCGCAAATGGGCATGGCCCAGCAGAGGCAACAGTCCCTCGACCAGGTGATCGTGCAACAGCAGCAACTGGCCACGCTCCTCAAGGAGCATGCTGATGAATGTGGGGCTTCTAAGGCAGCCATAGAAACATCTACTGAGACACTTAGGGCCGAAATGGAGCGAAGTACAGAGACACTAAGGGTACAAATGGAGAGAAGTACAGAGACACTAAGGGTACAAATGGAGAGAAGCACCGAGAGCCTGAGGGGAGAACTGCATGCGACGTCCAAAGATGTATGTGGTGAACTTGCCGCTGTGCGCCGTGTGCTCACTGAGCTCTCACAAACCCTTAGGGACATGCATGGACGTGAGCAGGCAGAGACATCATCCGTTGCAAGTTCCGTCCAGGGCAGCCCCCAACGTAGATCTGGGAGGAACCTGCGCTCCACAGGCAGGGGTGCCCCTGATACCCGGAGAGGGGGCTTGCAATAGCGTCTGCCCACTGACAATGAGCATCTTTGGACACTGGTGTTCGGGGGGGAGGTAGGAGGGTGGAGGGGGGGTGTTGGGGGGTTCTTGGGTGGCGGGTCGATGGGGTGTGTAATATAATTTCACATATGCTATAAACATATCATAATCATCCAATGAGATGTGTGGACATTGATCTTTGTGTACGAGTCCTTTATAGGCGTACAGTCCACATTGTGCATGTTCCAGACACACACAGTGCCACAAGTCCCATGTCCATGTATCAGCCACCAGGCGTGAGTGCTAGAAGCATGAATCTATGATATTTTGACGATTTTCACGGGCCTCCTGTGCCTCGCGGACTCCTTGAGGTGCTGCCACATCCCCACCCTCATCATGACCATCTTCAGGTGCTTGCAGTTCTGCGTCAGGGGGCATGGGCACATTTCTACGTACGCACATGTTGTGTAGCATGACACATGCCATGACCATCTTTGCAACCTTCTCATGGCGGTACAGGAGTGCCCCGCCAGACCTGCTGAGGCAGCGGAAACGAGCCTTCAGTAGGCCGAATGCCTGTTCTATTACTACACGGGTACGTGAGTGGGCATGGTTGTAGTCCTCCTCATGCTGGTTCTGTGGGTTCCGGAGTGGTGTAAGGAGCCATCTCTTCAGTGGATACCCGGCATCACCTGTATGTGGACAATAAAGGATGTTTGTGGAATGACATTGCTACGTACGCATCCCCCCCCTTCCTGCCATGTCATTGCCGCATCACATACCCCACATTATCATGCATGAAATGAGACTCACCGAGTAGCCAGGATCTGTTCCCTGCGTGTCGCTCCATGTAGCGTGGTATTGTAGAGTTCCTCAAGACCATGGAATCGTGGGTTGATCCAGGAAATCGGGCACAACAATGTGTAAAGATCCTGTTGGAGTCACACACCATTTGTACATTAAGAGAATGATATTGTTTCCGGTTGCGGTACTGGACCTCCATGGCATGTGGGACAACCAATTCCACATGGGTGCAGTCGATGGCACCAATGCAACCCGGTATGCCGGCAAGTGCATGGAATCCCACTTTTGTGTTTGTAATCTCCTGCTCCGAGCGTGGTAAAGAGATGTAGTCGTCTGCGTGCTTCAGGAGGGCATCGAGCACTTGCAATAGTGTCCGTGACAACAGTGGCTGTGAAATGCCATGCAACTGTCCGACTGTGTGCTGGTATGTGCCTGTGGCCAGGAAGTGGAGTACAGACACCACCTTCAGTAGGGGTGGGATGGCGGTTGGGCTATCTATCATGCTGACAAGGTCAGCGTGTGTCATGTTCACAATGGCGGTTATGGTGTCCTGGTCCAAACGGTAGAGGGTGTGGATCTGCTCAGCAGTGAGGTTGAACGGATGAGCTCGGAGGCGTGGGATTGCGGGCTGCCTGCGTGGTGGTAGTGGCTGTGCTGGTGGGCCTTGCTGGCCCTGCCTTGCCCTCCTCCTCCTCCTGCGTCTCCTCTGTGCGCCCCGGTTGTTGTAGTTGTTGGTGTTCGTCTTCTTCTTGAAGTTGGAGTACTTGCAGTGCTATCAGGTCCCCCAGGGCCAACATCGCTAGTCCTGTCGGTAGCATTTTGGAGTGGGTGTGGTTGTGGGAGGGGGTTGGGTGTGCACTTTATGTGTTTTCAGGCTGTATAGCCTCCACCTGTGGTGATTCATTCCACCTGTGCCAGCTGCAATCCCCTTTGGGCGAGCACGTTCCGCACGCAACGCTGCAATTTGACGCATGGCATCTTGCTATTACAATCATGGTTTTAATCCCGATGGCAGTGAAATATTGGTTTATATGTTCATTCTGCTATGGTCCCATTGTTTCACATAATATCTTTGCAGTCGTGAACAAACTTGTGAAGGGTCAGTGGAATGTAGTACTCGATTAACGGTGGACCCTCATGCAGCACTGTACCGCGGTTCACCGACGGGCGGGGCGTCCCATTTGTGAGTGAAGCCAGTTGCCATTTTCACACACTGCCGCACTACATGTTTGAATTTGTGATTTCTAGCGGTCACAGATGCCTTTTCGACGTGATGTTGCAAATGAGGAATTCGAAGGACAGCGCTTTCGGTTTTCAGCTAGCGGCGAGGAGACGCCCACAGGTCTGACTGCAAATATAACGTTCTATTGTTTAATGTCCTTGGGACAGGGGCCATGGCGAGAATGCAATGATTGATATGAATAGTATGGGATGCGCAATAGCGTAGTGGACGATAAGGCAGGACGTTCCCGAATACATGTTACTTCACAACACTAGAATTCCGGGCTGGAGCACAGACTGCATTACGCACAGACTCAATGGAAATTTCAAATGTTATGTGAGTACATAATCAGGCGTTTTTATACCGGGATGAGGGAATGATGTATGGATGCATGGACAGATGATTTAATTGAGAGTTTGCCATGTACATGGCTTTTTGGAATCTATCCCCTTCCCCTGCGCTATGTGATGCAGAGCTGCCATAGTGGGACCATCGTCTATCTGCCCTTGTTGAACCCTCCCTGTCTCGACGCGCCTTCAAACACTTGTGTCTATGCACGTTACTAATCCCATCTAATGGATTCTGTTTTAACAGACGCATGCACACAAACACTCGTTTGTAATATTGTTTTCACCTCGATTTATATAGTTATGATTCGCAAGTGATTTTTGGGTGGAAATAATCCTTTTGAGTGGGCTAGCATGCATATGGCTGTAGATTTAGTGTGATCATTGAAGTGAGTAATACAAATGAAGTTCTGATGCCCATACTATTCTTTTTCATTTCATTTGGGTGACAGGTATCTCCTCCCCTTTTGCCGCTGCCATCTGTATGCCACTCCTGCAGATGGCTTTTACTCCCGACACCTGCTGCTTCGAGTTAATCAGTGGAGCACCATTACGATCTTATGGGACGATCGCCAATGGGCCACATGCCCTTACGCAGTACTAGTGGCTAGGAGTAACATATCAACCTTTCAGCTGGACTAGTGCCTACCTAATGGGACGGCCCTGCGGTTCTAGGCGCTTCCATGTTGGCTTTTTGAACGTGAATGTAGCCCCTGTGTACCATGAAGGAACAGGGCGTCACACAAGAAGAAGCTGGTCATTTATTGCGGATGCAGCCCACAGTAATCAAAAATCTTTTGGAGTTTATGACCTAATAGCTGTATGGGCTTGGTGAATTTGATGTGCATTAAATTTTTATTCTGATATTTACCGTGTAGCGTTATTCTTTGCAAGTAATATAGCATATTCCTATTTGTGGAGCGATGTATTGTGAGAAGATCTGCATTGGGTTCCGGCTTCTGAGTATAGGTGCGTGGTACTGTACTGGCCGCGTTTGCCTACGAAGCACAGTAAGGTCAGGGATAGGGGCTGCCATTATGACTGTTTTAATGATGTCATGCTCAGGGGCGGGGGATTAGTTTTTGTGTAACAGATGCCGGTCAGCCAGGTGGATTGGTGGAATGATGTGATTATCAGAAAATGGCTGGTCACAGGTGCCTGTGTTTGCGTGCGTTTCTTGGAGGGAGACTGAGGTCATGTCAATTGGAATAGCTTCTGTATTCGTGCCATCTGTGCCCTGCAGCTCCCATTGGCCCCTCTTGAGATGAGCCTGGCTGCTCAGTCACTCTGCCAACTTGTGTGGTACATGCTTATGCTGATGGTTGGTTTGTTTACTGGCAAGAGTACAGGGCTGGTGCAGTCTCCCTCAGGATACTGCTTTGAATGTTGCCTTACACTGGTGTCAAGCGATGGGGGCCTGTTGTTGTTTTGTCTCATATTTCAGTTCATATTGCTGTACTTGAACCTTCACATGCCCGTGCTGCATCAGTACGGCAATGGTGACATGCCAAATATGGATGGCCACTCACAAGGCACTTGGAGCCCCTACAATCATTTGTTCGTTGGCATGCATGGGTGACTTGTACATTTCACTGGTTGCATTGTGTAACTTCATTGCACCTATGAGGAGTTGTGCAATGTGGGCAGGGAGTGGTGTACAGGCACTCAGTAGGGCCATTTACGGTTGGTTCACGATGCCGTAATTCTCACCATGGCGGAATGGTACTTTCCGCCATGGTTGATGGCGTTCAGTAAATGTCCGCTAGGGTCAGAATTCGCGTACCGTTGCGCCATGGTGGTAATTCCGGTTTTGCATGGCGCGCGTGCGCGTACTTGGTGCAGTTAGCGTTGGCGTTCACTACGGTGTCGCTAATGGCATCGTACTTTACGGTGACGGGTCATAATCGCACCGAGCGGTATTCTATGGCGGTATTACATTTCCGCCATCGTTTTTCGATTTCCGCCAGGGTCGTAATGAGGGCCATTGAACGAACCCATGCCCTAGGTGACAAACCCGGTAAACTCCTGGCTTGGCTATACAAGAGGGAGACCCCCAGAACACCCATTTGCCAAGTACTCAAACCAGACGGCTCCTTAGTGCACACCGAGACAGAAATTAATTCTGTGTTCTCCGACTTTTACGGCAAATTATACGCCAAACCCCCGCATATGGCCGACTCCGGCATTGAGGATGTCCTGGACGACATAGACCTTCCCAGGCTCGATCCTCAAATGACGGACATCCTAGTTGAACCCATCACCCCAGATGAGGTCAAGGTAATCATTAGATCGCTCCCGGCTGGTAAATCCCCAGGCACTGATGGCCTCCCCGGGGAATTTTATAAATTGTATGAGGAGACCCTGGCCCCACTGCTGGCACAGGTGTTTAACGAGGCCTACGAGCGTGGTGCCCTCCCTGACTCCATGAGGGAAGCAGTAATTATCCCCCTCCTGAAACCCGGTAAAGACGGATCGCACTGCGGCTCCTACAGGCCCCTCTCCATGTTAAATGTTGATTGCAAGATCCTAACCTCCCTGCTAGCTAATAGACTGCGAAGGGCAATCCCCCACCTGATCCATCAGGACCAAACGGGTTATGTGCCTGGACGCTCCATAACAGAGAACCTGCGCAGGTTGCATCACATCATGTACAGCACGGAACGGAGGCCTCAGAGATACGCGGTTGCGTCACTTGACGCCACCAAGGCCTTCGATTCAGTGCGTTGGGAATGGCTATATGCCACTATGACTAGAATGGGAATCGGACCTGCCTTCCTGAAATGGACCCAGCTAGTCTACACCAACCCCACCGCTAGGGTGCGCACAAACAGGACCTTCTCAGACAAATGGTCCCTACACAGGGGCACCCGTCAGGGCTGCCCACTCTCCCCGATGTTATACATCATTGCCACCGAACCCGTAGCCGCATACCTCAGACAAGAATACAGAGATGGGGGCATCGTAATAGACGGAGTGACCCACCTCGTCTCTATGTACGCGGACGATACGCTATTGTACTGTGAGGTGGGACCTGGAGTGGAAGGGGCGGCGGGAGGGGTAGCGGGACTCTGCGGGGTCACGGCAGCAGCGGGCCACGATGCGGAGAGCACAGCCCCATCCCACCTGTCCTCCCCGGGACTCCACAGGATCGCGGCAACGGGCCGCGAGACGGAAGGCGCGGCCCCCTCCCACCCAGCCTTACCTGAACCCGTCAGGGGTGACGCCAGGGCTTGCAGCCCGGGATCCGGGTTGGTGGCGACGAACCCGCAGGAGACACGGGTAGTCGCGGAAAGCCGACCCACACGGCCCGCCGAGCGTCCCTCACCGCCGAGAAGGAAGAGGAGGGAGAGACGGCTTGCTCGGCGAGGCGGTCCGCTCTGGAGCAGCCGGATGCGCGAGCCCACATGGCAGGAGGAGGAGACTTCCAAAGGGGGGGCGGGGACTCACGGGACGGAGTTGCCTGGGAACAGGTCTCTCCTGGCAGGCAGCGGAATCAGGCACTTTGGAAAGCAACGGCAGCCTTTAAAGGAGGCGGGACATGGCAATACCAGCCAATGGGAAGCCAGATTGACAGGGGAGGTTTCCATTGGGGGGGAAGCAAGTCACTCACATCACATAAAAGCCCGGGAACTAATCCACCGTTTGTTGTTGATTTTCCTAGTCATACGGAGAGGACGAGGAGAGAAGGAACAACTGGTGGGCCTATCCGGACACCAAGGAGGCTTAGGAGGGTTAAGTCACGTCCCTGGAAGGCTGCCTAAGAGTGAAGTAACTCTCAAGGAGTTCATGGACTATACTTTCTTTGGTTTAAAGTCACAAGAATAAAGTATAATTACAGCAACCCAAACCTGGTCCGGGTCTTGATTTCTACATTGGCGACGAAGGTGGGATTTGCGACAACGCGATGGAGACCCTAATTAAAACCCTGACGGATGGCCAACAGCAGTTGCAGCAATTAATACAACTGCAAACGCAACAAGCAGTGGCTGACCGCCAGGCGTTCCAGCAAGCCATCCAATTACAGGGCACCCTACAGACCACGGCCCAGGACAAACAACATAAGAATATTATCAGGCTCACAGATGCAGTGGCCAGCACGAGGAACCAACCCATGGTGCCGTCCACCCTGCTCCAGACGTATAAGGAGGGAGAGGATCCAGCCTTTTTCTTCACAAGTTTTGAGAGGATTGCAAGAAATGCGCAATGGCCGCCTGAGCGCTGGGGACAGTATGTTGCTCCCCTGTTATCTGGGGTAATGCAGGGTGCATATCAGGCTGTGAACCCCAATGGTAACACTCCATATGGGGAAATTAAAGCAGCCGTACTGGACCGTCTAGGCCTGGATGAGGAGGCCTATCGCCTTCAGCTAAGGGACACCAAGTTAAGAAACGGAGAGAGTCCCAGGCAGTTATATTGCCGCATTAAAGATCTGACGGAGAAGTGGATGCAGTCCCCCACACCAGCCAACCAACCCCTCCTGGATAAGATAATACTGGAACAGTTCATAGAAGCCTTGCCTGGCCCAATGCAAAGATGGGTTAGGCAACACCACAGGCCTACATTGGCGGAAGCCGTGGACATTGCGTCGGCTTACCAAAAGGCCGGGTATAGTCGCTTCCCCTCAACAAGTGTACCAGGAAGGATGACATTGCCAAGCATTGAACATCAGGTACAAAAAGGCCCAAAAGTGGCACACACCAGATGGAGGCAACCGGAGGAGGTTTTCAGGAAACCAGAAGAAAGGAAGACTGGATACGAGGAGAAACAGTCACCCATAATCCCGGGATTTCAACAACCCCAGTGCTTTGAGTGCAGTGAATGGGGTCACATTGCCCGATTCTGCCCCAGAAGGAAGACCACAGAGCCTATGGAAATTGGCTACATGAAGCCACATCCGGAAGTACGTAGCCCTGGTCCATACATCGTGGATATAAGGGTGGATGGACGACCGGCTCGGGCGCTGCTGGATAGCGGGAGTAGACAAACAGCCATATCTCTCACCGTGAGTAATACCCCTAATTTACCTAACTTTTCTATACCGATAAAGTGTATACATGGGGACATTAAAACATACCCGATGAGGGAGGTACATATAGAGGTGAATCATGAAACCACCCAGTTAAAGGCTGCCGTCCTTCCTACCCTACCCACCCCAGTGGTCCTGGGAACAGACCTGCCTCACTTTGGTAAAGCACTAGATGAAGAAAGAGCGAAGAGTAACAGAACCACGAACATAGGTGACTCTAGAAACCCTCACGGACATAAAAGACGGAATAGACTAGAGTGGTGCCAAGCCAGTTACATGACCCGACCCATTAACTGGAAACCCGAGGATCATGAGGACTCCCTGAGGGGGGAAACCCTAACTGATCCCACCCTTTTGGTAGCCCGAGAGAGAGCGGCCAATGAGAAAGATCCAGACGTAACAAAAGGACCTGGCTTTCTATTCCGTCACGGACTATTGTACCGAAAATATAAGGCGGACGATGGGACTGTATAGGAACAATTGGTATTACCAAAACCCCATAGAATGGTCATAATGCAACTGGCACACAACCACCCCTGTGGCGGACATATGGCCTCCCTGAAAACGCAGCAGAAGATCCTGAGACGGTTCTACTGGCCAGGCATATACGGTGAAGTAGCCCAGTTCTGTAAAGCGTGCCCCACTTGCCAGCTAACAAGTGGCGTTTTACCAGCAAAAGCCCCTTTGCAAAAGATGCCCCTTATTAACGTTCCTTTTCAGCGGATAGGCATGGACATGGTTGGACCAATAGAACCCGCATCCCGTGGATACAAGTATCTACTAGTCATTGATGACTATGCTACGCGGTATCCGGAGGCATTTCCCTTGAAGGGAACATCAGCCCGACAACTATGCGATCAGCTCATTCCCTTCTTCGCAAGAGTGGGGTTACCCTCGGAAGTTATCACCGACCAAGGGACCAATTTTATGTCCACCTTACTTCGGCAGGTATGCGAAAGACTGCAGATACATCAGTTACGCACCTCGGTATACCATCCCCAGACTGATGGCCTTGTCGAAAGGTACAACAAGACGATCAAGAAAATGATACGGAGAGTGACCGGGCCAGATGGGAAGAACTGGGACCGCATATTGCCCTTGGTCTTGATGGTATTACGCGACACCCCACAGTCGTCTACCGGCTTTTCTCCATTTGAGCTCCTTTTCGGAAGACAACCCCGAACCATCTTGGATCTTGTAAAAGAAGAATGGGAGACTTCGGATGAGATCTCTTTAACAGAGTACACCGAAGAGTTGAAGGAACATCTGACAGCACTCCGCTCGATGGCCGAGACAAATCTGGGACATGCACAGACAAACCAGGAGAAAAACTATAACAAAGGAAGTCGGATGAGAACCTTCCGAATAGGAGACCAAGTACTAATCCTACTACCCACCAGTACTAACAAACTATTGGCCAGATGGAGAGGTCCTTATGAAGTTAAGGAGGTACTCAGCCCTGTGACTTATCGGATCCACCAACCCGATCGAGCCACACCAGACAAGGTATACCATGTGAACCTGCTAAAGGCATGGACCGCGCCTGTATTGGTAGCCACAATGGATACCAGTGAGGATACCTCAGAACAGAATGTGAATCGTGAACAGGGCAAGCTAGAAGACGTGCAATGGGGAACCATCTTGACTCCTTCCATGAAGTCAGAACTTTTGACCAGACTGTCACCCTTTGGAGACGCGTTCTCGGCCTTACCAGGGAGGACAGATTTAATCGAACATGAGATCAAAACCGATCCCGGACAGATTGTTAGGCTAAGGCCCTATCGTATTCCAGAAGCACGAAGGCTGGTTATACGAAACGAAGTAGAAGATATGCTCCGCATGGATATAATCGAACCATCAATCAGCCCATGGTCATCCCCGATAGTGTTAGTACCAAAGCCCGACGGTACAATTAGGTTTTGTATGGATTACCGACAATTAAATACGATTTCCAATTACGAAGCATATCCTATGCCACGAATGGACGAGCTGTTGGAAAGGCTAGGATCCGCCAACTTCCTAAGTACGCTTGACCTAACTAAAGGTTACTGGCAGATCCCCTTGAAATCCACGGACCGGGAAAAGACTGCCTTTACAACTCCCCAAGGTCTATATCAATTCATGGTTTTGCCATTCGGGCTACACGGTGCACCAGCCACCTTCCAGAGACTAATGGATGTCATACTACGTCCCCATGAGAATTATGCTGCGGCTTACTTAGACGACATCGTCGTGTATAGCACGACCTGGACAGACCATGTACACCACTTGGAACAGGTGGTGTCTGAGTTGTTTAAGGCAGGCCTACACATTTATCCGAAGAAAACAGTGATAGGGGCACACGAGACGAAATATCTGGGACACTTGGTAGGCGGAGGCACGTTACGACCCCAATTCTCGAAAATCAAGGCCATTCACGAGATTCCTACTCCATCCACGAAGAAACAGATCTGTGCCTTTTTGGGTTTCATAGGCTACTACCGTAGATTTATCCCAGATTTCTCCTCGGTGGCAGCTCCACTAACTGACGCTTTGAGGAACAAAGGGTCTCCCGATTTGACCAAGAACACCGCTGCTTTGGAAGCTATCGATGTCCTAAAGCAGAGGATCACTTCAAATCCAGTACTTCGGTGCCCGGACTTCCATAGCCAATTTTTTCTTCAGACGGACGCGTCGAATCAGGGACTGGGTGCAGTACTTTCGCAGGAACAGAGGGCGAACTTCAAACCGTCTGTTTCGTGAGCAGAAAGCTAGTACCTCACGAGGAGGCCTATTCCACTATTGAGAAGGAGTGTTTGGCCATCAAGTGGGCGGTGGAGACCCTCAGATATTATCTCTTGGGTCGCTGCTTTACGTTATATACCGACCATGCCCCCTTACAGTGGCTCGCAAGACATAAGGATACCAACCAGCGGGTGCTTAGATGGTTCCTGTCTCTACAACCGTTCGATTTCCTTACCTTACACAGACCTGCGGGTTTCCAGCTGGTGGCTGACTATCTGTCCAGGTATGCTCCCTTGCCCAATCGGCCGGGGTTTGTGATGGGGAGATGTGAGGTGGGACCCGGA
Source organism: Ambystoma mexicanum (assembly GCF_040938575.1). Classification (NCBI taxonomy): domain Eukaryota; kingdom Metazoa; phylum Chordata; class Amphibia; order Caudata; family Ambystomatidae; genus Ambystoma; species Ambystoma mexicanum. The sequence goes on along the minus strand of NC_090926.1, from coordinate 691,145,974 downwards.
GTGGAAGGGGTGGCGGGAGGGGTAGCGGGACTCCGCGGTGTCACGGCAGCAGCGGGCCACGATGCGGAGAACACAGCCCCATCCCACCTGTCCTCCCCAGGACTCCACAGGATCGCGGCAACGGGCCGCGAGACGGAAGGCGTGGGCCCCTCCCACCCAGCCTTACCTGAACCCGCCAGGGGTGACGCCAGGGCTTGCAGCCCGGGATCCGGGTTGGTGGCGACGAACCCGCAGGAGACACGGGTAGTCGCGGAAAGCCGACCCACACGGCCCGCCGAGCGTCCCTCACCGCCGAGAAGGGAGAGGAGGGAGAGGCGGCTTGCTCAGCGAGGCGGTCCGCTCTGGAGCAGCCGGATGCGCAAGCCCACATGGCAGGAGAAGGAGACTTCCAAAGGGGGGGGGGACTCACGGGACGGAGTTGCCTGGGAACAGGTCTCTCCTGGCAGGCAGCGGAATCAGGCACTTTGGAAAGCAACGGCAGCCTTTAAAGGAGGCGGGACATGGCAATACCAGCCAATGGGAAGCCAGATTGACAGGGGAGGTTTCCATTGGGGGGGAAGCAAGTCACTCACATCACATAAAAGCCCGGGAACTAATCCACTGTTTGTTGTTGATTTTCCTAGTCATACGGAGAGGACGAGGAGAGAAGGAACAACTGGTGGGCCTATCCGGACACCAAGGAGGCTTAGGAGGGTTAAGTCACGTCCCTGGAAGGCTGCCTAAGAGTGAAGTAACTCTCAAGGAGTTCATGGACTATACTTTCTTTGGTTTAAAGTCACAAGAATAAAGTATAATTACAGCAACCCAAACCTGGTCCGGGTCTTGATTTCTACATGTACCTACACAACCCCGAACACCTCCTGCCCTACATTCTAGAGACCCTGGACGGATTTAGCAAATACACGGGAATCCAAATTAACAAGGACAAGTCCTGCCTCTACCCTCTAGCCGCACTGTATAAGGAAGACCTAAGATCCCTTCCCCCCCTTGACCTAAAATGGCAAGTGACCTCCTTTAGATACCTGGGAATCACTATACACCGGGACCCATACACGGAACATATACTCAATACGGTGAGAGCTAAAGACACTCTTGAAAAATCTATGGAATTCTGGGGCAAGCTCCCGCTCTCGATGGCCGGAAGGGCAGGTCTCCTCAAAATGGCTGCACTCCCCCGCTTACTATACAATTTTACAAATGTTCCCTACAACATCCCCCCCTCCTTCTTCAGAAACATTAATAAACTATGTAGACGGTTCCTCTGGCAGGGAGGCAGACATAGGGTGGCGCTGGACACACTCCAAAGACCCTACGAGAGGGGTGGAATCAAAGTCCCCAACTTCGAACTGTACTACCTGGCAAGCCAACTAAGGCATGTGATGCAATGGATGGCCGACGAGACCTCCACGGACACTAGGCTCCTCCAACCTGCATTGCCCAATCTCCTCCTAAGGGATCTACTCTGGGTCCGGAACAGATTCCCACAGCCCTTCCCATACCTAATCAAACTTGGAATAAAGCTCTGGAACAGAGCATGCAGAACAGTGGGGTCAGCTGATCCCTACTCCCCACAAATCCCCATCGCAGCAATTATGGCCTACCAGCCATGGGGCTCTCTTGAATCGCGCACCCAGTGGGAACCCTACGGAGTGGCTACCCTAGGAGACCTAACACGAGACCAAGAGATCATACCCTTCCCCGATCTCACTGAGACTACGGGATTACCTGCTGGCCAATGTTTGCTCCATAGGGCAGTGATACAAGCCATAATGGTTAGATGGCCAGAGGCTACTACCCCAAAGACGGAAAACGAGGTCATAGAAACATTATTAAACACAGCCGAAGGTGGCCATAAAACCTCGCGACTGTACGAAACCCTGCTCCAGGGCACGTCAAACAACGAGCTCAAAAGCAAAGTAAAGTGGGAAACCGAACTAGGCCAAGACTTTGCAGACGAAGAATGGGAGAAAATAACTCACTACCACAAGAAAGTTTCTAGGAATGCCCGTTTGCAGCTCATTCAATTATACATCACCAACAGAGCCTACCTAACACCTGAGGCCATATCTAACTTCAAGGGGGCTGAGGCCCAAGTATGCCCCAAATGTAAGGAGCCCAATGTAAGGAGCGGGAATGACGCATATGTTCTGGGGCTGCCCAGAGATACGCAATTTCTGGACACAGGTACAGGAGAGGGTGGCGGACGCAGATATTGAGCTAGAAGTGAACAATCCCGCAGCCTGCATCTTGGGCAGATGCAAACGTAACCACAAAAATAAGCCTCTAAACAAACTCAAAGATCTGATATACATAACTGCGAAGAGACGCATAGCCATGGGATGGAAGAGCCCAAGGGCCCCGTTCGAGGCACTGTGGTGGGGGGACCTGATGAAATGGATAACGGCTGAGACTGGCGCGTGGGAAACGGCAATCCTCGAACAGAGGCTGGACTCCAGTGGAGAACTGCATCGCTGGGTGGCTTTAACAGTGCCACTACTTCATCCTAACAATACTGACGATACCTCGGACGGTTCGTACTGTCCTAGCCATCAATCCGGCCCAACAAGAATGGACGATAATGGTGATTGTGGTCTTGAGTTGGGGGCGGGGGGATGCGTAATTCTGTTGATTAGCGTCAAATATTACAAGTGATGCCGACTATGTTTTTTATACTGTTAAAACCAATAAAGAAATTTTAAAAAAACAAAACGTAGTAACTGTTGTCATAATATGTTCACTGACATCGCCTCCTGGAATGTGGAGTCTCAGCATCTGAGGGACTCCACATTCCACTGGGTCAGTTGAGAAGATTTCCCCTGGCTGGGTGCCGTTGCTGTTACTAACTCAATTAAGAGTTAATTATAACTTTGCGCAGTGTGGACCCATCATTATGTGTTTTAACAGTGAGGGGGTGTAGTAACGGATCAATTGGTGAATAGCCATATGGGTGGGAACCCGGAGAGGGAACTGAGTCAGGATCTAAATTCCTCCTCTTGGGGGGAGGAGGGTAAGCTCTGGCTGGAATTACTTCTAGCTGTAAAGCTCAAGCCCCTTTAGACCATCTTAGAGTCATTGCAGTTGTTTAAGTCTGGTTTAATGAACACACTGGCTATCCTGGATGACTCAATCAGAGTTCTATCAAAAAGTGCGACAGAAATAAGTACGGTTGGGGTTGAGGAAAAAGTCAAATGGTGAGATACTATCAGGGGCGGGTTAAGTGGTGAGCGTCCTGGCCCGGTCACTGAGGTTGGCGGGCTGGTGATGCCGGCAAAGGATGAGGCAGTAACCAAACAGTTAAACTCAGTAACTGTTAATTCAAATTTTACGGGTACTGGGAGGTCCGACTTAAGCTTTAGGACTTTCATAGGGGACACTGGGGCTAACATGCGTATAAGGAGGGCTGGAGAAGAGCATTTTGAATTTACTGCCTGCAGGGGCTCCGTAAGTGTGGATTTGAATCAACAATTTCACTAATGAATAAAATGACCCATTGGATCAACACCAACCTGATTGGACCGAGCATTGACCCAAGCCTTATATTAATAGCAAAAAGGGTAGGAAGGGTAGGCCAAAAACCCAAATGTATGAAGGGGGACTGCATAGTGGTTTCCTTCTCGGATTCAACAATGGTTTGTTATTTGGTCAACTCTAATTTATCCAGAGGCCTAAAACCAAACAGCTACAGTCTCCATAGTAGGCTGGTCTCTCAGGATTTGTTTTACGGTTGTACAGGGAGGGTGGCTGATTCAGGGAACCGCTTGAGCAAATTTCTTAGGAGGAGGGAAGCACCGAGTTACCCCACGCACAGGGGCCTTTGTATCCATCTACCTCTTGGCCACAGATTACCCTTGGATTGGAGGTCCAACCCTAATTTAGAAAGATTGACCCCACAGAAGGGAGGGGCGCATACTATTGGGGTTGAGCTAGCTAATCGTTATGAGGCCCTAACCTCCTGTGAAGATCTGGACTGACGTACGGCTGACCTGCCCAGCCCAGTTGACCGGGAGCTTTGTGAGGGGGGGTATATCCTGAGATTGGGGGGTACACATGTTATCTAAAGCAGCCCCTTTGGTAGCTACCGTGTTATCCTGGAATATAGCCAGGCCAGGGGAAAATTCAAAGGGGAAGCAACTGTGGAGATTTCAAAAACCCACAATTAGAAGACCCAAGAGTGGAACAGGGTACCCTGCGGGCTCCATCGTGGCTAGGAGGCCTTCCGCGGACCCTCAGAGGCGCACGTAGCCCGGTGCCTGGAGGAGAAGTAAACCACGAGGCGAAGGTGCCCCCCCATGCTTCGTTGGTGAGAGAGGGCTTCCCGGGGGATCCCTCGGAGCCGTGGGGCAGAGAGAGGGCTTGGAACCAGCTTGTTGCAGGGTGGGGAGACAGTCGACGGGCAGTGGCTGGGTGGCCTCAAAGCACACGGGGGCCTCGCAGCACACGGCCCAATGCCGCCTCACCTCGTAAGAACCCAGTAGAAGAGGTGAGGAAGTCGCAGGGGGGATGAGGAGGCCCAGAGGAAGCCAAATCACGAGCCAGGCTCCCCCCCCACACCTGGCATATATATAGGCTCCGAGACACGTGGGCGGTTGCGGGGCCCGAGAACTCTCCCAGACCCTCTTTTTCGGTGTGCATGGACCCCAACGTTGGAGGGGAGGGCGGCTTGTGGACCCCGGGGGCATGGAGGGGGATAAAACAGCAGCCCTCGGGGGCTTCCACAATGAACCCCGGGGTGCCAACAAATGGGACACCGACTCGTTCCAGCGCATAGGCCGGGATCCCCTCTGGAGACCGAAGCAGGTGCAGAAAATAAACAGGCAGCAGATGCCCCGCCATCCCAGTCCTCAGTGCAGCTCCGAGCCACGCAATCCAGCCCACCCACGCCGGGGAGAGACAGAGAACATGGAGGGAGCCTAAGGCCAGAAGGAGAAGACTCAACACGGGAGGCCCCGCCAGAAATCGGGCCCCAGACCTCATCTGAGGAATTTCTAAAGGACTCTGGGCTTGCAGTGGGGCCCCTCCAGGCCAAAACCAGATCTGGGCTCAAGGCATTCACAACAAAGGAGTCTGGAACGAGGTCCCAGGGGTATAGACAGGGAAGCCTGGAAGTCTGCACCGAACTATTGGAACCCAGGGGACCGGAAACCTGGAGTAACCATTGATAGGCACCCTGGAGCAACAACAAGCACTTACCCACGCAATCCTATCCCTCCAGCATTTCCGTAGGCCTCAAGCAAAACTAGGAGCTGGGCCTGATGACACGCACTACAATATGTTGTAATATTTGGTATCCATCCCCATGTTGTTGAGGGGTAACATTTAACAATGCACTGCTTGAACTATCCCTTGCATTGGGGAGGGGAGTAGATCATAAGCCTACACTGTGACAACTTCCGGAAGCCATCTCATCCTTTTTTTGAAGGGGATACCAAATATTACAGCTAATATATTGTTGTAATAATTGGTTTCCCCTTGATGTTGAGGGGTAACATTTAACAAAGCACTTCTTGAACTATCCCTTGCATTGGGGAGGGGAGTACATCACAAGCCTTCACTGTGACAGCTTCTGGAATCCATCCCATCCTTTTCTTTAAGGGAATACCAAATATAATGGCTAATATAGGGTTGTAATATTTGGTATCCCTTTGATGTTGAGGAGTAACATTTAAAAAAGCACTGCTTGAACTATCCCTTGCATTGCGGAGGGAGTACATCACAAGCCTTCACTGTGGCAGCTTCTGGAATCCATCCCATCCTTTTTTTTAAGGGGTGAAGGGGATACCAAATATAATGGCTAACATAGGGTTGTTCTATTTGGTATCCCCCTGATGTTGAGGGGTAACATTTAACAAAGCACTGCTTGAACTATCCCTTGCATTGGGGAGGGGAGTACATCATAAGCCTACACTGTGATAGCTTCTGGAAGCCATCTCATCCTTTTTTTTAAGGGGATACCATATATTGCAGCTAGTATAGTGTTGTAATATTTGGTATCCCCTTGATTTTGAGGGGTAACATTTAACAACGCACTGCTTGAACTATCCCTTGAATTGGGGAGGGGAGTACATCATAAGCCTTCACTGTGACAGCTTCTGGAAGCCATCCAATCCTTTTTTTGAAAGGGATACCAAATATAATGGCTAACATAGGGTTGTACTATTTGGTACCCCCCTTATGTTGAGGGGTAACATTTAACAAAGCACTGCTTGAACTATCCCTTGCATTGGGGAGGGGATTACATCATAAGCCTACACGGTGACAGCTTCTGGAAGCCATCTCATCCTTTTTTTGAAGGGGATACCAAATATTACAGCTAATATAGTGTTGTAATATTTGGTATCCCCTTGATTTTGAGGGGTAACATTTAACAATGCGCTGCTTGAACTATCCATTGCATTGAGGAGGGGAGTACATCATAATCCTTCACTGTGACAGCTGCTTCTGGAAGCCTTCCCATCCTGTTTTTGAAGGGGCTACCAAATATAATGGCTAATATAAGGTGTAACATTTGGTATCCCCCTGTTTTTGAAGGGTAACATTTAAAAACTCTCTGCTTGAACTATCCCTTGAATTGGGGAGGGGAGTACATAATTTCTGTGCACTGTGACTCTGGGTCAGCCAAACGGGTGCTCGGGTCACCAACACACAATCAATGTGGCAGGGATCACCCTGATCGTTGTGGTCACACGACAAGACCGCAGCTGCCGTGGGCTCCTGGACAATCAGCTGCTCTGTGATCACACAGAGGGCCAGTGTTCTGGAGGCACCCTGTTACACATGCTGGTCTGGGGCACCCAGACCGCACCCAGACTAGCAGGGCCGCAGGCCTGTGATCACAAGGGGTAGGCCTGCAGGCCCTACACAATGAGACACAGAGACAGAGTGAAGAAAAAAGGACCTAGGCTGATTAGCCATCGGTGTGGGCCGCACACCTGTAATTCCCACGAGGGGTTAAATATCTTGTCTCATATTTGAAAAAAAGTAAAAACAATTCTTATGGTGTTTACGATGAATTCTTTTATTCATGAAGTTTTAAGCTGCTTGATGCTAACAATTGGTTAAACAACACCAATTTGTTAATTACTGCTTTGTTGGCAAATGAAAAACCCTATGGCTAATGCATTTCGGAAAATATGATTTCCTTCTTCAGAGCTGGGTAAATCTACTCAGGTTTACTGTTAGAGTATTCTACAAAAATCATATAATGGCAATTTATGTTGCAATAGGCACAATGAAATAACAGGGTACCGACAAGTGACAAATAATACATATAACACATAGAGAGAGAGAAAAACATATATCTCAATTAGTGACTTGGATAAAAGTAACTGCTTGTTTGTACAGCATATGTATTTTGCTTAGTTTCATGGTGAAGCATAAATAATGTTTTAAAGATACGTTAGTGCTGTTATAGTTTCTCTTTCTGTTTGTCTTTCTGTAACAATCCACATTTCAATAATAAAGACTGCACCAAAATGTAGTAGTGGTTAATGTGTGTGACTTGTTAGATGTTGCCAGAAATATAACCCTCCTTCACCCAGTGCGGGCACTGACCTGCAGCTTCGTAACTGTTCCAATCTCTGTCAGCGGTAGCCGACGTTGTACAATGTGTTCGTGAAACGCTGCAAAAGTAAATTGTCATTTATGGGCGTGTTCATCGTTAGGGCAATACTGCTCTTGTTGTGTCTCTAATAATACGATCATCGCGCATACCTTGAAAGCGCACAGTTCATTTGTGTGATCTCTGTGCCTGTGACGTTCGGAGCTGCTGTCGAGCTTGGATGCTGCAGAAAAGTAAATCGTTGTCCTGGAAACGTTTATGTCTAAAATGGGCGCTCATAGACGAGCATGTCGGCCATACTACTGTGGGCAAGTGCAATAGGCTCAATAAAACCAACTTTGGTCTATCCATATTCCATATTTGGCCTAATGTTGTTGAAGCGGATACTTATTGATCCATCAATTCATTGTAAAAATGTATTAAAGAACATAAATGAAATGATTTACGAAGCGCATGTTTTGTGCGTGCAGTGTTGTAGATTGAACAATAAATTGCCGATGTTAAAAAAAAGGGTGGAAAATGTGATCACTAACAAGCTGTCATCGAGGTGCATTCTGGTATATGTGTGAAGTGTGGTGTAGACTAGTGCCACACAGGGATATTCCTTTTGTATTGATACGTATCGCTGTCCAAGATACTTGCATTTTGGATAGAACTTGTGATGATAGATAAATCATCTCTATTTCTATTCGCTCTATTGCTAATTACATTTAGTCTACCTCTGTGGTACTGCACGTGCCTGCAGAGGCTCCTTCCAGTCAGGTATGAGGCTGTCATGACACATCCTTAGAGGGGCTATACATGTTCTTAAAAGGGAAACACCACAATTACTCCCACTATGCTATGAGATGTGTAATATATATATATTGTCAGTCTCATTTATTGTGTGATTTATCTGCGTTTCATATCAACCGTGTAAAACGAAATATTATTTGTATGTGTTTTACGTGCCTGCCATGATGACTGCACTGCTACACCACACCCTCTACAGTGAACCCATCTATCGGGTCAATTTCCTTAAGGAGGTATTATTCCAGAGCATTTTTTCAATTTCCAAGCGTAGTTTGTGTACCCATTTCCATCACTTTTGGCAGCTGTGATTTTTTAAGTTACAAATAACCATATAACCAACTAAATTTCATTTAACTCAATGCAGTTCAGCTGACTAATCAAGTAACAGCGACGTTCCGAGCCAGGGGTGGAGAGTTGAGCGGGGAGCACGCTGCCACCCGACAGGCTCTTTTGAGAGCCTGACCTGGACTTTCGTCAGTGGGCCACCCCTCCCGTTCGGCACCTCAATGAGGGTGCTCAACGAGAAAGGTGTCCCGCTGGCAGGACAATGTGTGCTCAGTAATTCCTGCTCAGCACAGTAATTGTCCTGGCAGCAGGACACCTTACCCTTTCCGAAACCTCTGGCAGGACAATGTTCCAAGGAGCTCAGAGCAGCAGCAGAGGAGCACTCAAGTTGCTCTGTGGCAACAGAGCATTTCAACGTGAGCCATTAGGCACTGCTGAGAGGGAGAGGTATTATTAGCAGGGACTTTTGTCCCTTTAGAAATGTGCATGGGAGGGAGTGATCAGGTGTGAGACGGTTGCATAATGCTGCAGGCTTTATGAAATAATGACTATGGCTTTACCCAAGGGGGATTTGTTAGGCTCACATTAATCTGCATGATGCTATTGTGACTTTGCATGCAGGATGGGGAGAATAAAACCAAATCCATCCTCTTATTGCTCAACATATTTCTATAATGATGTATAGTGTAAAGTTAATAAGGAAAGGGAAGTTTGTTATGTAATGTGCTTTGCTTCCAAAGCATTGATATAAATAAAGTATTATTTAAGCATATGAAATGCAAAGGGAAGCCTTAATAAATATCTATATGAACTAAAACTGTGCACGTATGCTAAATATGGATACATATATGTATATATCTATATTTATGTTTATATGTATTTATTTATATTTATTTTATAGATATAAATATACGTGCTAAAGATGTGCTCAGTTGCTTAAATTGTCCACATCCCGGTTTCACTATTTAAGCAAAGTGTGTGATCCTGGGAAAATCATGAAATCAGACTGTGGAGGTCATTACGAGTTTGGAGGTAGGCATGGCGCTATTTGCGCCATGGCTGCCTCCAAACCCTGGTCCGGTGTCACTGAATGGGGACTTACTGGGACATTCCGACCTATGCGGACCCGGTAAATCCCCATTCAGTAAACCATTCCCCATTCACATTTGGGCCCTCATAGGGCTCAATGGGAATGGGGAGGGCGCTAATAACGGGCCCGCAAATTGCAGGCCTGTTATTAGCTCCAACGTCTCTTAACAGGTCCCGCAAAGAACGGCTGGTCTAAGGGACCTCGGAATATGGCGGTAGAGGCTTAACGGCACCGCCATCCTTAACGGTGCCGTTAAGCCCCTACCACCATACTCGTAATGACCCCCCCCTGTGTCTTATCTGCAGCTCTGTAAGTGGTTCACTTCAAAGCTTAAGTGCCAAGGACGAGTATACTCATCCTTTTTACATTGACTTCAATAATAGCCTGGCACTTAAGGGGTTTTAATATATGATGCTGTTATTTAAAAAAATAAGTCTGACTTGCTCCATATATAACAGTGCAATTTAGGTATTTAGCACCACAAAATTATTTGCCACTTACTTATGACAACTTATTCTAAAGTCACTTGCATGGCGCCTCCAAGTATCAAAGACTAAAGATGCTCCTTGAGATGTGCTTTCTCATTCTGTGAATTAATGTCTGTTGGTGCAATCCATATGCAAATTAGGAGATGTGCATGTATTGTGCGCCAGAGCGCCCGGACAGAGGTCGATTAAATGAATTCCCTGCATCTGTAATGATTCTGCCGTTTTTTTTGTTGTTGTTGTGTTAAAATGCGAGATGCCACTAGTAATGTTAACAAAAAAATTGATTGGGGCAGGGGTGGGCGGTTTGTGGGCGCGAATGAGAAAACCTGAATGAGACAACCTGGAATTGCGTGCACTGCATTTGAGGGGAAAGTGGCAGGAGTTTCACCTTGCAGTGCTGAAGAACGGGCGTTATGCCGGTGTTGTGCAACATTTGGTACCCCATACCGAGACTCGGAACTCTCCTACTTTGGTCTACGATCTACGAAGACAGCCGAAGACAGGGTATACCGGATCGGTATGGGGTACCAAATATTACAGAACAAAGCAGCAATGTACACAACGACTAAACGTACATGGTGGAACTTGTTTATGGCAACGGCTATATTTATGTTGACAGTTTTCAAAAGAAAAAGAAATGTTCCGTTTCTAAACACTTACAACGTTATCTAGATCATAGATTACAACACCAGCCCTAAAAAGTACCGTACCCAATCGCTTTTAATAGTTTTCACTAAAGAACAAGGTCTGCTTCTTCTTCTTCTTCTTAATCATCAGATGTGTGGGCGGACCCACGCAGGCGCTTCTCCATCCTAAAGGATGATGTGCATCAGTGAGCTCAAGGTCTCGAAAGCGGCCAGGCAGTTGTCCTTCTTCTCTCTTTGCGTTCTCTCTCCTACTCGTCCAGCTTGTCAAGCCCGGTGCACGCTGGGATATAGGTAGAACTGGTGATCAGAGGTTGCTGCTGCTTGATGCAGATGAGGGACACCACCTTGGTGTGTTTGGACCTAGAAAGAAACAGGTACCGATGGCATGTGAAGGGGCCGCTTAAGTGTGGCCGTCTACTCTCACTTTTGGACCGTGTACGTTGTCCATTTACAGAAACGAGCCCTATAACGTTGTGCAGCAAAACATCAACGAACCCTTCAGATTGTGAGTTTGCCCAATGATGGCACACTTGCCTTATTTGTCTGTTTACAATCGCAATTAATTTGTGTAGAAACATATGCTCTCCTTTTATGAAGGCTCTGGGTCCTAGGGTTAAACTGCAAGCATGGGATTTTTGGTCGAACTGTAGCTTACTCCTGAACAATAAATGAAGGTTTAGGTATCCTTGGAGCTGTCGGTGTGGAGGCAGAAGAGGCAACCTTTCATGGCGTGACACGAATTTTTAAATGCGCGACTCCTGATATGCATGTAAACCCTATGTATTTTATTCTGACCACAAATCTTTTTGCGGCCGCTATCGGCTAAGGCTTTGACACCTCACAAGACAATAAAAACCACGAAGGAAGTACGCGATTTGCAAATAATGGTTCTGTTATGGCGTTAAGTTTAAGAGTATTTAACAAACCTTACGCAGCAAAGGATGTGCAGTACAGCCGTTTGTTTTTCTGGGTGGGTATACGTCGAGCTCTCTGTCCGCCATCATGGCTCAATAATAAACGATATTTGCAGAAATATTAAATGAATGTCTAACATTTTATACGTTTCCAATATGATGTGCACCCGTGTAGACGTAAATATCATCATTTAGTATGTTTATGAGTAGTTTGTCAAATCGAATGGTGGTTTCTATGAAATGTTTTAACATTTGATGACCTCCACGCTCCAAAGAATTTTGGAAATGTATGAACTGCACTAACCTCCCATCTCCTTTAGTGAACCCAATTAATGAAAAAGCATGGAATGATTGCTGACCGGTCTTGTGCTGTAAATGAGGCAGGTAGATTTGGAAAGTGTGACATCAATAGGGTCTTCTCACCGTTGACACCCCGGCCTTATGATTGTGGCGCAGCGCGTCGCTGCGCATGAAGAAAAACAAGTCCACTTGGTAACGGTGCATAAACCCGGACTGGCATTATGACGCCCGATCCGGTGATACCTTTATTGTTCCGCTTCCTGATTTCTCTTGTCACGCGACCGGCTACTCTCCGGCACGTGACACCACATTCCTCCCCAACTTGGAATGTTTTAACAATGTTTAGCAATAACTAACACAAACGGATGTAGTCTATTCTAGTCTGTCAGGTGTATCTGGGCAGGCTCACCTGCTGGTAGATCCCATCCACTACATAACCTTTCTGGCGAGATGATGGTTTTGGTCTTTCCCTCAGGTGGTATCGGGGATTGCATCTCTTTGGGTTATCCGCCAGGGGGCTCTCAGGCTGTATTTCTTCTTCTTGCTGACTGGGAGTCTTCGGTTCTCTAAGTGTCTCATAGAGTCCAGATGTTGATTGGCTTGGTGATCGGTAGGGCGATTGACTTAGAGGCCGATAGGGCGATCCGGTTCCTTCTCTCAGCGATCCGGTTCCTTCCCTCACGGCTTCCTGGTTTTCTTCCCACAACTCAGGCGGTACTTTCCTGAAGTGTGAAATATTTCTCGTTACAGTCTCACTTCCTTGAGTAGCCGTAATCATATTGTGATTCGTTGCACTGACTGTCCAGGGCTGGTATTCAAAATTGAGGGACATTTTCTTGGGGGTGGCTCAGTTCTTTACAATAATCGTTTCTCCAGGTATTAGCTCCCGTTGTCTGGCTCGTCAAGAAATGCTCTCTTGTTCATTCCGTTTCACTCTTTTGGCATCTATGGTTGGAAGATCTGGTTCAGGCACTACCCACCGGTGGTGTATGGGGAGTTCTGCCTGCATGGGTACCCCAAACATGAGCACTGCTGGGCTGATTGCTTTTGAGGAGTGCAGGGTCTGCCTGTGGGTTCTCAGAAATCGATATACTGCTTTCAGCCATGAATGTCCTTTTTCCTTGGCGATGCGGATAACTTTAAGTGACCCCATAAATCGTTCTGCATCACCATTCGCCTGTGGCCATCCTGGAGTAATCCGTTTGTGCCGTACATTGAGATCTTGAAAGAATTGGCGTAGCTCTTGGCTGGTAAAAGGTGGCCCATTGTCACTTTTAATCTCTGATGGGATCCCATGTATTGAAATGATCTTCTCCAATGCAAGAGTCATAGTCTCGGCATCAGTGGACGTCACGTGTTCGACTTCAGGAAATCTGCTGAATTCATCAATTAAGACAAGTAGGTAGCCTTCCCCCGCAATGGTACAAAAGTCGATACCAACTGCTTCCCACCGTTTACTGCTTCTTGGGGCGCTGATGATAGGTTTTGGATTCTCAGCTCTGCGGGTGGCCTGGCAGGCTGCACATGATCCTACTAGCTCCATCTCCCTCTGTTGCATGTTGGCCATCCACATCCTGGATTTCAAGTATGCTGTTGTTTTCACAATACCTTGGTGCCCGCTGTGTGCTAGTCTGAGGGCTCGGATGGAAGTTTGACTTGGGCCGCTGCAGTGCGCTGAGCCATGGAGGCAAGGAAGTTTTGATTGGATGGCAGTTATGGTGTGGGTTAGGATGGTGTCTGTCTCGGTTTCGTTGGCAATCTCTTGTAAAGTCAAAGCACGCGGTCGGGCGCAGGCTACTATGTGGCATACATGTTCTTCCGTTTTCCTCGCGTGGTGGTCTTCTTCCTCTGTGGCGGGTCGTGGGTGACGAGACAGATAATCGGCTGGGTTGTCTGTCCCTGGTCGGTACTCCACCTCTATGTTGTAGGGCTGGAGTTGAAGCATCCATTTTTCGATACGAGCTGGTGGATGAGGTGCCGATCCTCTGAAAATTGGACTGAGTGGTTTGTGATCTGAGAATAATTTTGCCTGCTTGCCTAGTAGGTAAGCTTTAAAATGCCTGCATCCCCATAAAATAGCGAGGGCCTCCTTCTCTATATGTGCTAAATTCTGTTCTGTTTTGGTTAGCGCACGACTGGCAAAAGCAATTGGGTAGATGTTTCCATCATTGTCAGTCTGGGTAAGTACAGCTCCTAGGCCAACTGGACTAGCGTCAACTAGAAGTTCTGTATGCCTCTCTATATCAAAGAAAGCCATGGTTGTGGACGCAGATAGTGTCTTTGATCTGTTGGAACGCTTGTTGATGGGCAGGCAAACATTCCCACTTTTGGTCCTTCTTGGTTAGTTCGCGGAGGGGACTTGCAATGGTGGTGAGATCTGGAATAAATCTTGCACAGTATGTCGCCATTCCCATAAAACTCCTTACTTCTGTGACTGATGTTGGAGGTCTGGTGTTTTTGATGTCGTTGACTTTGGCGGAATCTGGCGACACTCCTTGTGCGTTGAAAATGTATCTGAAGAAACGTAGTGCTTCTTCTTTTCTGAACTCGCACTTTTCGGCGTTCAGGGTCAGTCCGGATTCTTCCAGCCTGCCTAGAACCGCTGCCAGGCGCTTAAGGTGTTCGCCTTCATTGGATGCATATGCGATGATGTCATCACTAATGTTCATTGTCCCTTCCAGGCCAGTGAGGACTTTTCGAATTTCGTGCTGGAATACCGCGGCAGCTGACGATATTCCGAAATTTAGCCGCTTGTAGCATCACAGTCCGAGGTGGGAGGAGAACGTAGTGATGTATCTCGACTCCTTGGCTAGTTTAAGTTGGTGATATCCAGACCTGAGGTCAAGCTTGCTGAAGATGGTAGCCCCCGTTAGGTCAACAATAAGTTCATCTATGGTCGGTGTAATGTGGCGTTCCCTTCCAATGGCTGCACTAGGAAGCCGCATATCAATGCAGATTCGTACTGCGTTGGGTTGTTTTGGCTTTTTTGCAACTACCATGGGGGATACCCACGGGGTTGGCCCTGATGTTTTCTCTATGATGCCCGCCGCTTCTAGTTTATCTAATTCTTTTCTTACAGCTTCCCTCATGTGGAATGGTACTCAGCGATGGCGTACTGCTTTTGGTTCAATGGTGGGGTCAATGTGGAGTTTGATGGATCTGCCCTTTAGGCACCCGATGCCTTGGAATACCTGGTGATGTTGTTTTAGCAAATCGTCGTTCTTCCTGCACTAGATGTTGAAGGCAAAATGGATTTCTCGGCATTTCTACAACTTAGTAGTGTTTCACAGCCAGCATCGACTCGACAACATGGACTTGTGCTTGGCACATGGCGTTGTTGTGGGCAAAGTCAGATTTGAACGATCCTTTCACTGGCATAGGTTTCTTGCAGCTATAGGCATATAGTCTGACCTTCCTTTTTTGAAGTTTGGGCTTTGTGTTGAGTTTGTTAAATGCTGATACTGGCATGGATGGCCCGCCTCAGTTTTTCGGGCGAAATTCCATTTATGATTTGAAGACGATTTGAAGACGAATGACAAGCTCTTCGTTGGGGAATTCAAAGCCAACTGCCATTTCACGTAGGCGTGCATGGAATTTGTCCACTGTCTCGTTTTCACGTTGTCTAGCCATGCAGAAATGAAAGCGTTCATAGTCTGGATTGAGTTCGGGCTTGAACATGTTGGTGAGGGCATTCTTTGCAGCGTCGTAGTTGTTTGCATCACCAGAGTCTGGGATTGCGTTGAACAGGCGTAGTGCTGCTGCTCCGATGTTGAGTAGAAGAAATGTGCGCTTCTTCTTAGCTAGAGTGATTTCTCTTGCATCCAGTGGCATTTCAAATTGTTGTAACCAGATTTCCCACCGAATTGCTGCACCCGTGGTGAATGGGTCAAAAGGTGGCATGAGGGTGGTTAATGCTGGGTCTGGGTGGTCTGGGTTGACATTTGTCCCTGCTGATGAGCTCACACCAGTCCTCACAGGGCTTGTCTCAGCGCTGGACATGGCTGGCCCTGTGGCGTTTCACAAATTTAGTATTTACTTGGATGACAAACAAGAGAAAAAAAAAAATCAATGTGGGCTCAGGCTGGGTGGATTTCACTCACCAATATCCTGGGTTGGTGTTTTTGGGTGTTTGTATTGTCCCATTGAAAGTTTTACTTTCTATTTCTTTAGTTAGTGATATGTGGAATCCTTGTTGACTGTTGTGTCTCTGTCTGTGCTTCCCAATCATATATTGTGGCTTTGAAAACTTTGATTCGTGTTTTCCTCTGTTCCTGTTAATAGTTTCAGGCTGTCGGGGTTGCTGAAATGGAGCTCCACTGCTTTATGTTCAACTGGGCGTGTAACAGAACGTTGGGGGTATGAAACCGAGGCTCTGAATACACACACACATGTTAATACGCGGCTCTTGAAGCTCTGCTGCTTTATATACAACTGGGCGTGTAACAGAACGTTGGGGGTGTGAAACCGAGGTTCTGAATACACACGCGTGTTAATATGCGGTGCTGCCGTTAGTCAGTAGGCCGGCCTCTCACCTCACACTTTCTTTGTTTGTTGAATGTTACAGTTCATGTTGATCGCGCGCGGGCTCTAATTACGCTCATCGCCAATGTGACATCTGTTATGACATCAATAGGGGCTTCTTACCGTTGATAACCCGGCCTTATGATTGAGGCACATCACGTCGCTGCACATGAAGAAAAACACGACCACTTGGTAACTGTGCATAAACCCAGACTGACGTTATGACGCCAGATCCGGTGATACCGTTATTGTTCCGCTTCCTGATTTCTCTGGTCACGTGACCAGCTACTCTCCGGCATGTGACACCACAGAAAGGAGCGGGCAATTTGCTCTGGAAAGGTACAGAGCAGGGTTTTGGGGGCTGATCGTGTTGTGGCCCGGGACATCAGCCGCAAGATTCGGGGATGCAGGAGCCAACCACTACCCAAATCACAGGAGCCGGCAGTGTTTATTCGTGGCTCGCTCGTTACCTACTGCAGGCACAGCCAACCACTTCTTTATTACTCAGATGCCGTCATCACATTTTTAAGATGCAACCCACGCATAAAATTCCTCTTTTATCAGAACCTTCAACAACAATTATAGCTAAGTGTTCAAATGGCACCTTGTAGCATCTGTGGAATGTATGTGGAAGGGGAAAGGAGAATGTAGAATGAAATGTGGCGTCAATGGGAGATTCCTGATCGGTTGGAAGGGGTTTGATAACGGGACCGGTGGGCTATACATATTATCAAGATGAAGATCAAATAAAGAACCTTTTATGCATTTACCTGTTTAGAGGAATCTTTCACTGGTGACGAGGAGCGCCACTGCAACCCCACTGAGTAGCTGTGGTGCCAGAGCCCGTGCATGGCTCACTGATCATCATCCGTGGAGGTAGTGGGGAGGGTATCAGGTAATATTATCCCCATATATATGGTCGCCGTAAATAATATCGCCGGGAAAAGGTTGGGCTGATATTATATGGGTGACCATATATATGGGGACAGGGGCAAAAAAAAAAGTTTGGGGGTTGCGGAGGTGTCCCCCGCGTGTTCCATGCAATAATGTTGCCACAAAAAACAGCCATTTTTCGGCGATATTTTTGCATGGCGAGATTTTTGTGGCGACATTATTACATGGAACAGTGGGGAGCAGCTGCAGACCGTGAGGTGAGAGCGCTTTGACTACAATTTACTTCCCCAGCCCAGAGACTTAAACTCTATAAGGCACATAGGAGAGGCCCTTGCCACAGCGAGTGTATCGTGCTCCAGAACGTGTAGTTATGTTCTCCACACTGCCAAGGCATAAGGGCGCGTCAAAATAAAGGAAGAGCATGTGTAACCACCTTCAAAACTACACAGTGGAGTCCAGCGCCAGGGAATCCAACGCCAGGGGATAAACATGCGCTAAATATAAAGAAAGAGCACGAGCGGCCATCCAAAAGTAAACATGGCATCCAGTGCAGAGCGCATACTAAGGATAACGCGCAGTGCCATCCCAGAGCACGTACTAAGGATAATGCGCCAAAGATAAAGGAAGAGCGCAAGCGCCCATCCAAAAGTAAACGAGGCTTCCAGGGTCATATGCGGGATAAAGGAAGGGACCTACTATGTCATTTTACGTGCCGCTATCTTCGTTGCTTGGACAACCATCACAAACAAAAGTAAACTAAGTATTCAGTGATACATTTAGAGCGCATGCCGAGGACAAAGGAAAGGACCTCACTAGGTCCTTTTGCGTGCTGCCATTTTGGTTGCTAAGGCAACCGCCACAAACATAAACAGTCATAGCCAGTTCCTTCGTGGCAACGCGTAAACGAAGAGCGACTCGTTAGTCTCTTTCTTCCTTTACAAATGCTCTGTTTGCTGACAAGGCCAAGGAGAGAGAAATCTTGTAACAAGATTGGGCACAACCGTCAACAATAACATTACCTCCACTCACAGTGCGCCAGTAACAACAGTAAACCACGGTTACAGTGCTTGTATCTCGTTCATCTTGCATCATTTAAGGACTTCCAACAACCATAGTCATTCTCCACAGCACATGCACTGCTGTAATTGGGCAGTTGCCTCTTCTACGTGTGTGCAAAGCAAAGGCTGCATTGACATTCACTCTTGTAACCACAACCCTTAAACCTCAATTCTATAAATTGCCATTAAAACAAGTGTGAGAGCCAACATTTTAGTTTACAATGGCTGTACAGGGAGTTCCACCTTCCAGTTACTTTTTTATAAATGCAAGGAGAGCCAAATATACCTTGGAAAAGATGTAAAAAAAAGATTTGACCATTACGTACTGGCCGTACATGGAGTGAATTGTTCAGGAGAAAGGGAAAAATGTCTACTGATGCACTGCCTTGACAATTCTGGTCAGGAACAATTGTAAAACCTACCACCATTGTCTGATGATGACACTATAGGTCTATCTGAATATGAGAAATGTAAAAAGATGCTGGATAAGCACTACGTGAAATGCCTAAGCATAATTCTGGAGAGACCACTTTGGAAAAATGAAGCAAGCAAAGGAAGAATCTGTAGAGCAATATGATACAGCTTTAAGAGGATTAGCAGGCTCTTGTGATTTTGGTAACGCGTTGAATGGGAGGTTAAGGGACTAATTCATGCTTGAGTGCAGTAATGAGAAAGTGAGGGAAGCATTATGGGCCAAAAGTAATCCCACTATTGATGAAGTCATAAGAGTGGCAAAGGAGGTTGAACATACACACAAGTTTAAGGAATTGGAAAAAAGAAATGAACTAGATTAAAGGAAATTTGATGCAACACAAATCATGGAAATATCAGAAATGCAAACGAACAACATTTGAAAAGAAATCAAATTTCAAGAAAGAGCAGGAAAAAGAAATTCATAAAAGGACAAAAAAAGAAGAAAGAAATAAGAAAAGATGCTTTCGCTGAGATAGTCCCAACTATTTTGCAAGCAGTGACAAATGCCCAGCTATCAAAGCCGTATGCAAAAGATGCAGCAGAAGGGGACATTTCATGTTGTAAGACCAAAAGTGAAAACATATTGTTTTGATGACTATGTGAAGAAATGGAAGATTGCACATCTCATTGATTTGACTTCAGACAAAACTTTCGCTGTTCAAGATCATGACGCAGATACTGAAAAACCAATGTCTGTTATTGAAATTGAAGGGATAAAATTTGGTATGGTTATAGACTCAGGAGCCAAGTACATTTTGTTATCCATATTTTTCTGAACAAAATGCAAAAGAATGTTCTTCTTAGTCCAGTTGACATAAGACCCGTAGTAAATGTGGATAGGTGAATTGACATTGGAGGTTGGTTCTGGGCAATTTTAAAATGTAAAGGCAGATCAGCTAA
The DNA here is from genome assembly GCF_040938575.1 of Ambystoma mexicanum. Taxonomy (NCBI): domain Eukaryota; kingdom Metazoa; phylum Chordata; class Amphibia; order Caudata; family Ambystomatidae; genus Ambystoma; species Ambystoma mexicanum. The sequence continues at coordinate 691,126,053 of NC_090926.1, read as the reverse complement.
AGCGAAGGTCTATGTTTCAAAGAAGGATACTAGGCCACTTTTAAGTTGGTGTCACCAGAAAAGACTTCAGATAAAACTAGATCCCAATGCAGAAGAGTGTTTATGCCATAGACAACATGAGTGATCTGTCACAACATGCTGCAAGGAATTAGGAAGTCTCAAGGGATTCATGTATAAGATTAGAATAAATTGCAGGTTCAGTCACAGTAGTCAAAAATTAAGAAGTGTTCCACTAGTTATAAGAAATGCAGTGAAAGCACAATTGTTGATTATGGAAAAGCAAGGGGTGATTGAAAGAATAGAAGCAGCTGAGTTGGTTTCTCCTTTGGTGGTAGTACACAAACCTAATGGTAAGCTTAGGTTATGTATTGATCTAAGATCTGTTAATAAGTGTGTGATACCAGATGGACATCCATTACCTAATATTACTGAGATGTTGGGTATCATATAAAATGCAAAGGTAATGATTTCTTTAGATCTGAAATATGCTTATCACCAGATTGTACTTTACCCCCTCTTATAGAAACATAACAGCATTTATTACCCCCAGAGGGGTTATTTCAATGCAAACGCATACTGTTTGGTTTGATATCAGCAGCTGCAGTATTCCAACACCTCATGTATCAACTTTTCCATGATATGAATGGTGTTCTGTGCTTCCAAGATGTTGTGTTGGTATATGGGAGTGATGGTGAAGAACATGATAAAATATTGAGGGGAGTGTTAGACATCTTTATGACAGCTGGTTTAACGTTAAGTAAAGATAATGCAAATTCAATAAGACACCGTCCAATATTTAGGCCATACCATATCAGATGTAGGTAGTCACCCTAAAGCTGATTTGGTGAACAATATTGTGAATTTCCCGAGTCCCTCAGACCAAGAGAAAGTCATATCTTTTCTTGGAATGGCAGAATACTATTCCAAGTTTGTTCCAGGTTTAGCAAGCAAATCCATTCACATGAGGAATCTGGTAAAAAAGGGGGTGAGATTTCATTGGAGTGAATCACGTGAGAAAGATTTCCAAGAGATTAAGCTTGCCCTGGCAAAAGCTCCCACATTAAGTAATTTTGATTCCAGGAGGAACAGTGTGGTGACAACTGATGCTAGTAACCATGGGTTGGGAGATGTTCTCTCGCAAAAGTATGAGGGGAAGGAATATACCATTACATTTGCTTCCAGAGTTTTGAGAACCGCCTAAAGGAATTACACTACAATAGAAAAAGAATTGTTGGCCATCAAATGGGCAATAAAAAAATGTCATCCTTTTCTATGGGGTGTTAGCTTTACCATCAAGTCTGGCCATAAGCCCTTGAAAGAGATCCTCACCACAAAGGGGTTAGACAAGGTGTCATCAAGGATCAGGAAATGGGTTTTCAGTTTGCAGGATTACAACTGGGAAATTGAATATTTATCAGGTATAAAAAAAATAAAGCTGCAGACTGTCTAGATTGACCAATTTAGTGGAGGATGAGAGTGATGAAGAAGATAAAGTTGAGCAGGTTCTTAATGTCAGTCAGGAAGTAGTGACCGAGAATGAGTGGCGTGAAGCAATGTTGGTTGACCAAGTTCTTATTGATGTAAAAAAAGGTTGTAGTCTGGATTGAAAGGTACTGAAATTAGGCGAGGAACCAAACCTGATTCCATAAAAATATTTTTTGATTAAGGTCGGTAGGATTTTAAGAGGGGACAAAATATGTCCTTCAGTGGGAGTAAGGTGGAGGATTCTTGAAGTAGCACATGAAGGTCATCAGAGAATGACCAAGACCAAACAGTTAATTAGACAAGATTACTGGTGGCCAGGGATGGATCTACTGGTAGAAAGGGTTATCAGGGAATGTGTCTTTTGTGAGAATGCTGCCAAGGGCTGTGTCACAATGGTAGACCCAATGACTCATGTCCATTCCGTCCATGCTATGCGAAAGGGTAGGTCTTGATATTGTGGGTCCATTTACATCCCAAAGAGCATGTAGGAGCATGTCCCAGGAGGATAGCTCACCGGCAACAGGCTCGCCTTGCAAGCAAGATGACATGAAGTAACACAGGTTCGATCCCCGCTTCGAAACCTCTGGGTATAAAGTGTGTTATAAATAACCTATCACATCATGTAGATATGGTATAGTGTTAGTAGACATGCTTTCTCATTGGGTGGGATTGTCATAGGTAGAAAATGTGTGCGAATGATGTAATCACATTTCTTGATGACATTTTTAGGATGACGGATATCCCACTTCTATCATGACGGACAATGGTGTACAATTTGTTGAAGAGGAGATGAAGCAATTTTTAAGGGTGAATGGTATTAGACTGAACTAGTTCTGTGCTCATCACCCAGAAACAAATGGAATAGTTGAAAGATTTAATAGTTATCAAAGAAAGCATAAGAGTAGCTATTTCGGAAGGGACTGATTGGAAAAAGGCTGCAGAAGATATGGCAGTTGCATACAGATGTATCGCTCGGTGTCCAGTCATAATATCGAAAACAAAATTTCGAATGTCAAAGTCGAATCAAAAAATGTCGGAAAAAAAAATGTCGAATTATTTTTTTTTTTCGATATTTTTTTTTGGTCTCTAGTTTATATAAAAAAAATAGGTAAAAACAAAAAAAAAAGAAAAAACGGGGGTTGGGGGGGGGAACCCCCCCATTTCGAAAAAAAAACGTCATAAAAAATAAATTCGACATAATTTTTTTCGACATTTTTTTTTCGAAATTATGTCTATAAACCGTATCGCTCATGTGACCACAGGCATTTCTCCATTTGAACTGTTACGGTAACGAAACCCAACACCAGGGTTTGTCCAGGATGGTTGGGTAGAAATTATCAGAAAGCTGTCAATATGGATATTGTTAAGGAGAGAATTGAAGGTAAACAGATTATAAAGAAAGGTAGCTTTGATATAAGAAAAGCAACTAAGCAATGCCCGGTCATGGAAGGAGATTGGGTACGGATTAAGTTTCCCATCAATAAAGTGGAAGAAGGTTCAAAGTGGTCTAAACCCATGAGGGTAATAAAAAAATTACATGATGCGGTGAAAGTGATAGATGAAGGGTGTGGAATGTTAATCAAGTTTTCAAGTGTACAAAAATGTGTGAAGGTGTGCAGGAGTGGAAGGAACGGAATGATCAGAGAAAGAAAGTGATATAATAATGCTTAAGGAAGCTTGTAAAGGAAATTACCAAATGGTACACAAGGAAAGTTGTAAAGTGCATAAAAGGGAGCTTCCTGTTAGGGGTTGTGGGGAGCCATATTTTCTTAGGGATTATGTTGAGTAATAATGGTGTTGATGTTAAACCAACATGTTAATAGTTGCTTTTATTTCATAATCTTAACATTGTTCCTTTTTTAGCTATTCCTTTGGTTTGATGTGTATTTAGTTCTTTTCAACAATTAATTTACAAAATGTTTCCCAAAATATTATCTATTTTAGTTTTCTCTATGTTCTTACATCATTCATATTGTATTATTTACTAGTATCAAATCTTTACTTTAATCATTTTGATTGTGTTTATTCCGACAACAAAAAACATGTTCTTTACATCAATTGTGTTTCAGTTTGTGGAGAAAGGGAGATGTGTAGTATCCTCTCCATCCGTGGAATGTAGTATGTGGAATGGGAATATAGAATGGAATGTGGAGTTTATGGGAGATTCCTGATCCGTTGGAAGGAGTTTGATGACGGCACCGGTGGGGTATACATATTATCCAGAAGAAGATCAAATAAAGAACCTTTTATGCATCTACCTGTGTAGTGGAATCTTTCACACCTACAGGGTGAACATCATGAACATAGTCGTCTAGACGTGCTGGACGGCGTCGGGGCACCCTAGACTGATAGGGATATTGGCTCTGCACCCAACCGACCGTTCTTGTACCTTCCTTCATCATGGCTTCTGTGTGGAGAGGAGTATTGCTGTGTAGAAGGAGCTATCCGAGTGTCCTCCGTAAGATACTTTGCTTAAATCCGACTCTTTTGCAAACCTTTAAAAATAAAAAAGGTCTTTCTGTGGTTTCAGCTGTATTGGTATTCTCTCCATCGGTTAGTCTTGGTTTTTGTAATAAGAAAGTTCATTTTTCAAGGAGGGTTTAGTTATAAAGCAATATAATTTTGTAAATATGAAAAGTATTATAAGGGACATTTACACCTAAAACACACATCCGTCCATTTAGTTACCTGTTCCATTATCCCAAGGGCTACAGCTAAATCAGGAACCGTGACTCAACTGAGGCGGCCTGTACATAATAGAGTCGGAATTGCTTTTGGAAGCAATTTACGAGACGTTCCGAGTTGATTCTTCTTTGTGTACTTTGATTGGTCGTACATATTCATGGCAAAGTGTAGGCTGAAGATGTGGAATCGACCACCCAACAAGTCCCCCAAGATGTCATGGGCTCTACTTTCAAGCCCTTCTGGGGCAAATCCGCAATATCTGACCCATTCTCTTATTAGATCTATATTCCTCGGGAATGCATGCTAAATCAGGAACCGTGACTCAACTGAGGCGGCCTGTACATAATAGAGTCGGAATTGCTTTTGGAAGCAATTTACGAGACGTTCCGAGTTGATTCTTCTTTGTGTACTTTGATTGGTCGTACATATTCATGGCAAAGTGTAGGCTGAAGATGTGGAATCGACCACCCAACAAGTCCCCCAAGATGTCATGGGCTCTACTTTCAAGCCCTTCTGGGGCAAATCCGCAATATCTGACCCATTCTCTTATTAGATCTATATTCCTCGGGAATGCATGCATTGCAGTGCCTGTAGATTTGTTATGGGTCTTAGAACGACAGCTGAAAACCGTACATGCAGGCATTGTTGAAAATACTGTAAAAAAAGAAGAAAAGAAATTGATGCATATCGATAACATAACAAATTAAAATCAAGTCAATGAGATGAATTAACATAACACTACAGGGTACATTCGTTCGAAATAGATAGAAATTTAGAGATCAAGGAGGTATGTTTAGGTGACCTGCCCTTACCTTGACCAACAAACAGTTAGATCCAGCAAGCAGAGTAGTTAATGACAGGAGAACAGGGAGATTTCACAGGTAGCACGACGTCGAGCTGACTCGCAGTGGTCACAGAAGTTCTCAGGTAGCACGTTCACGAGTTGACTTGCAATGCTCAAAGATGTTCTCATGATAAATATCAAGTGGTTTATAAAGAATTAGAAAAGAGGGTGTGTATGTGAATGATTGATGTGGATATGGCGTGGTCTTATGTCGATTGCAGTGGCGCGGCCTGCTTCAGGGGATCCTGCCTGGAGACACAGGGAATGTGAACATTGACCCCTGCGCGTAAGATACCTTTGAAGTGTACATAGTGTTTGGCACCTTGGCTGTCATCCCTGCCAGCCCCCTTTGGCAGCGCACATCCACTGGTGCGAACTGCCTTTGATAATGGAGGGGGGGGGGTGGATGGGCATGAGGCATGCCGACAAGGCCCGGAACACTGCTGAATGGAGACACGCTTATGTGGATTGCAGGGGCGCGGCCTGCTTCAGGGGATCGTGCCTGGAAACCTGGGGTCTGGATAGGCCATGTGTAGAATCGCCCCTGTGCAGAAGACACCTTTGAAGTGTACATGGTGTTTGGCACCTTGGCCGTTCCCACCCCTGCCAGCCCACATCTACTGGTGCCAACTGATGGAGGGGCCTGAGGCGTGCAGGAAAGGGCCGGAACACTGCTGAATGGAGACACACTTGATTCACTGAATAACTGAAACAACCATTGATAAAGGTTCTGTTGTGTTTTATTATTTTTTGCTGATTTTGATGGCACAAATGTACTACACATTATACAGTTCTGGTTGCAGCACAGTGAGGGAAAAGCATGCGGTGTCCAAGCCTCCCATGAAGCCACCATGTAAACGAACGATAGGCCACCAGCCTGTACTACCTGTGAAAGAGAAAGATACAAACTGTTTTTAAATGAACAAGATAAGTGTATTAAACCTTAGTTGCCAATGACAAATCTTTTATCCAATGGCATTGTTGCCGGTACAAATGTTACCTAGACACTGTACAATATTGGACGACTATGCATTCCATTACATTTGGGACACAAAGAAATATTGCTTCATGCCTGTACATTAAATAAAAATGAGACCACTATGATTTCCCCCAAATTGTGAGTGATGTATAGAATTGCAAGACTACATTCGTTTGGCATTGATAGATCAAAGTTACGACAATATAGGAGACAACCATGAAATGGTAGTGACCTAAGTGACATCACAATTAGAGTACACTTACTCGTTACTTGGATGACGAGGGCGAACTGTTGCTCGAAGTTCGTGCATAAACACCATCATAATCCTCAACACGGCCCGTGTGAGGCAGGCTGCCCTGAAGTCTGGCAGCTCGGTAATGCATTGCGGCCGTGTCTCGCCTTCCGATATGTCGGACAAGCATCTAGAGTTTTCTCGGCAGCAGCAGTTCCCCTCATCGGTTGGCATTAGCGCTCACCGATTGCAGGTACACCAGGTGGAAACGCCGTCCATACGAGTAGGCTCTTGATCTGTTGAATCGTCCTCCCAACTGTCGTCCGAAGCCCCAACGTTTGCGCATCTTTCTCTTTCGAGTAAGTCCGCCTCGGAATACTCCGGCTCGTACTGGTAGGGCTGTATTGTTGCCATTATGGGGCAAAGATAAAATTGATAATAATGGTACTGGTATCTGTTCGCACGGGCTACAAAAAACGAAGGTAGCAGACCAGAGCACAGAAACAAGGCACAGAATACTCAAAAAAACACAGTGCAAGGAATGGAAAAGCAAATCTGATGTTTCTGTTGAGAAGCGGTCTGTTTATACTTATTGAAAAAAGAGGCACCCTGCCATTTCCATGGAGACACGTCATTAGCTGAAGCGCAGAGAATGTTGATACGAGACTTGCTGTACCATTGCTAAATGGGCGATACGCGTCTAGTGATCTCAGCCTCAGGAGCGGGGGATATGATTTAGTGCCACCAGGGCAGTCCACCTTGGGCGATGCAGCAACATAGATTATCACAAGATGGCTGCACCCTGCTGCCTGATTTCGCATGTGTACAAAAGAGGAAAACTACGCTAAGGTGCATAGGAAATGTTTGTACGATCGATCAACGTATGCTTAAAAACACATGTCCGAACCCTCGGGACAATAATATTTCTGAGCGCATTATTCCTTTAAGCATGTCTTATATTTTTATCATGCTATTTTTCATGTTTTTCTTTTTAAACCTAAATATTCCACAAGGAATATTTAAGTCCCCAAAAACCAATATTATAATGTTACAAATTATATTTTTAAATGAACTTTTTTCTTGTTGCCCATGGGTTCTAATAGCTTTATAGACCTGCAGCTCGGGCCGTACCGGGCGTTATGGTCCCTCATACCTTGTTAACTCTGTCTTCAGGGCCCATAACACCCGGTACGGCTCTCGCTGCAGGTCTATAAAGCTATACTAGTACACATAGCCAACTCTTAATTCTTGTAGCGTATTTATATTTCGAACATTTCAAAATACATCTCTTGACTACTGCACACATCGCAGCAAAGAGTCTACGGATTTTAACTGAAACCTTGCCCATGTCTCCTAAAAGATATTTGAGGGGGGAATTAGTGGGAGAGATGTCTAGTATGCTAGCAGTAATTTCTGCAACTGTGCACTAGAACACATGAGTGGGGGGACTCCAACCCCCCCCCCCCCATCCAGTACTATTATTGGATACCACAGCATTTATAAATTCATGAGTCGTGGGTTTAGTGGGAAAAGAGGGTCACTGCTGTCGGAATGCTGCACACATCCTGTAGTATTGGAGAGCCAGGAGTGATCCACCACACAGTCTGTCCGAAAAGTCAGGGAAAGAAACAAAGGTATCCACAAGCCCTTTATGAAATCCAGGCTAATAGGCCCATAAAGTCACCTGAGCCCTCTCCCACTCCTATTTCTACGGTTTGCTGGCTTCCCTAGGCTAAGGGCAATGGAGAAGGGCAATTCCCTGTTTGCCTAGTGCCCAGCTCTGCCCAGTAGCCCCTCTCCCTCCAGCCCAGCTGATCAGTGAAGATAAGGGATGACTTAGTATATTCAATTAATTTCTTGCTACTTTTTATCTTCACCACTGAGATTTTCCCCCTATTAGACTTTTGTCCCTGTAAATGTTGCCACTGTGTAACTGTCAACATGATTTTTAACACTGTAAGACTTATCATTTAGACTTTTACCACTGTGGGACTGGCATTTTAAACTTAGCTGCTGAATTTTTAACTTTGAATCTTGCCACTAGGAACTTTCTTAACGTTGATGTTTGCCACTGTATGTCTGTCATTTGACATTCCCTCACTATAAACTTTACTGCTGTGAGGTTTTCAATTTGAATGTTTCCACTGTAAGACTCTCTCTTAACACTGAATTTTGCGACTGTGAGGTTCTATCACTTTGAACTTGGATGCTGTGAGTTTTAATTTAGAATCCTGCCACGATGTGACTCATTCTGAATCATTTTGAATGTCCTTAACTTTGAATTTACCACTCTGGGAGTTTGTTCACTTTGAACTTTGAAGCAGTCAGTTGCTAATATCGAGTATTACCACTACAGGACCTACCAGTGAATTTGGCCACTTTGAGATTTCCCACTTTGAGTTTTGCCTCGAGAGGTGTTTTCCAACTTTTCACCTTGCCTTGTTTAAAGTCTGTCACTGTGATCCTATTGCTTCTCGCTGTGAATTTCTCACTGGGAATGTTGACACTGTGTGCTCTCCTAATTCTGCCGCTGTGAGATTTGACACACTTCATTGTACCACTGTGAGGCCCTGCCACTCGGAACTTGGTAACTCTGAGATTGTGCCGCTTTTTTTAGAGCCTGCCACCTTGAGTTCGCCACCTCTGAACTTCATCACTTTGCCAAAGGCACGCCTCCCACTATTAATTCAGACAACTTTGAACTTCTTGCTTCAAACTCTACCACTGTAAGGCAGAGGCTCGCACACCATGCAACTTTACCATTGTGGGACAACTCGCCACAGAAGATTTTCACCACTGTGAACCTGCTACCCAATACAAGGGCCTAACCAAGAGGATCCCCACCATCAAAAAGCTAACATGACATTGCCCCACTCGCCATAGCAAGGCACCACTGTTAACAGTGGCCCTCATTAGGACCCTGGCGGATTTTTTCCGCCGTCGACGGACTTTTCCGCCATGGCGCAAAGTCCCTTTACGCCATGGCGGATGGCGGACTTACCGCCCCATTCCGAGGTCGGCGGGGCGGTAAGTCCCCATTGACCCATTTACCCTTCCCCATTCCCATTTCGGCCCCATAGGGCTCAATGGGAGTGGGGAAGGCGTTAATTACGCCACCGTAAATTACGGTGGCGTAATTAACACCAAGGTCCCATAGCGCCATGGATTTTTACGCCCGCAAAAAGCGGGCGGAAAAATGACCATGGCGCTATGGGAACTCGTAGTTGGCGGTAAGGGGTCGGCGCAGCTAACGCTGGCGCAAACCCCTTACCGCCAGGGTCCTAATGAGGGCCAGTGTCTTCTTACACCTATGAGGCCCTAATATTGCAAGGACTTAACACTGGGAGAATCTGCCATTGCAAGACCTCTCCTCACAAGCTTCTATCACTATTAGCCCTCTGCCACAGGAAAACCGCACTAGAAAACAAGCCCCTGGGATAAGGGAACAAGTTTGCCCCAGGAATAGGTCTGGCCCCTGGGATATTACAATCTTTGGTATCATCCTACGCACTATGCCCTTGCTCTTTGCTGGAGTAGCACGAACAAACGCAGCTCAAGCAGATGTTGCCTGCTGAAACGCCAACAAATGAGCAACATTGACCAAGGAAAAGTAGCCACCACCCATAAAATCTGGGCAACTGTACATCAAGGAGGAAAAAGAGCAAAAACCTTGTTGACAACCCACCAGGAAAAGACCCGAACAACCAACGTAAACAGAAAAACAGACCCAGAATCAAACAAGAAACTGAGCCTCTAACCAACAAGTTCACACCACAAAAATGCATCATAGCAGGAAAGATGAACACACAAGAAGTAGCCAAAATAGGACAAATGAAACGGTAGAAGACCAACCAACGGAGAGCATTGTTCAATGGGGAAAATTTTTCAAAATTAATATTACGATGATTAATGGTTTCAGTACACTCTATTATTAAGTGTTTGCTTGTTTCGATTTCAAGGTTACAGAACCTGCAGGTGCTGTCTTGTGTTGTTTTCTTTCCTTCGCCATAGTGTTTCTTTGGTACTTAATGCATTTAGTTTCAATCTCAAGAATTGCATACGATGATGTTTTGAAGGACACCGTGTCAAGAATTTTGGTGGCATGTTTAGTTTGTATTCAATGGACTCGATAGTTGCCAGTGATTTCAGTTTGTCTTGTTGGCAATCCAGCTCCACTGCTGAAACTTTTTTTTTGCAATTTGTGGTGTTAGTTGAAGTTCCGATTCTTTTATGGACGCTGCTGCTATAATGTCCTTTAGTTTTATGTACCATTCTTTTAGCAGGGTCATTTGATTTCCACTTTTCAACTTGAAAATCTCATATGCTGGAATTGGGGGCTTTAAGATCATTTTCCTCCTCGTTGTGATTTCCATGTAACTTTTGAATGTAGTGAGTTCAATGATAATTCATGCCTCAGAGCAGTCATTGGGACATGTCTAGGTAAGTTCAGCACTCTACGCCAAAGGAGGCCCTCCAGTAAGAGCCAGGTTGATTCAGGAATATTCCACCTGGCCTCGGCACCAAACGTTATTTTTTTTTTTTTTAATTTTTTTATTTGTTACACGCCCAGACCCTCAGGTGTCACGGCGTGGTTAAAAGACAGCTTAGCAATTAGTAAAATTCAAAACATTGCATTCGTTCCATTACATGATATAAATTACAGAATATTCACAACATTATACAATAGCCTAAGTATTCACAGCAGTATAAGATGGACGGGGTCCTATCTTTGGGTGCTAATATTGGTTGAATAACCAGGTTTTTAACTGTTTCTTAAAGATCGTGAAGGAAGATGCTTTTTTAATGTGGATGGGTAGGGTGTTCCAGTGTTTAGGGGCTAAAGTGGTGAAGCTGCTGCCCCCTGCTCTTGTGTTTTTGAATCAGGGGGGGGGTCCAGGAGGAGTTTGTCATTGGATCTAGGTAGTCTCATGTCGGATTTGGGATGCAGAGTGTTATTGAGGTAGATAGGTCCTTTTTTGGTAAGGCATTTGTGGGTGATGCATAATGTTTTGAAGATAATTCGGGCTTTGATGGGGAGCCAGTGGGCATTTTTCCTAATCTTGGATATGTGGTCTGATTTTTTTATGCCTAGAGCGGCCCTCAGGACTTTATTTTGCAAAAGTTGCATTTTGGCTAGGTTGGTGTTAGAGGTGCCCAGTAGTAATACATTACAGTAATCCAATTTCGATAGGACCAGTGCTCTGGCTAGGGTGAGGCAATTTGCTGGGGTCAGAAATTGTCTGCTGAGCGCAATTAATTTAGAGGTGTAGGCCGTGGAGGAGGAAAGTACATTGATCTGTTTAGTCATGGTCAGGCTGGCATCGATGTACACGCCCAGTGTTTTTACTTGCTTTAACACGAATATTGGTACCGTCGATATTGATGATTGAATATTCTGGCTGAAGGGTTGCTATTTTGGCTGGAGATCCTACGATGAGGACTTCTGTCTTCTCATCGTTAAGACATACAGGCCGATTCATGGAATAATTAGCGCGGCGCAAGTGGGCAAAAACGTGCGAATCGCAGTGGAATAGCGAAAATCGCAGTGAACGTGCGAAAATCGCACGAAAAGCAGCGCACGTCGATTCATGGAAGGCCGTGCGCGAGAAAACCAGCGGATGTGCGATAAAAAGTGCGCGGCGCACGTTAGCGTACAGGCCATCTAACAGCGTGCACCAGGTCACTGCGAAAATCGCACAGGCCACAGCGAAAATCGCACATAGCGCGGCGCACGCAACAAAAGTAGGCAGAACACGGGCGTAACACTCGGAATGGGGAACAACTTGCCAAAACGTGGGCGTCACGGGGGAAGTACAGGGCACAAGTGCGCGGAACGCCCACACGCTCGCCTACAACACGTATTCATGGAATAGAATAGGGGAAAAAAGCGCACGCTCAAACCAGCGCACAGGCACAAACACAACCGCCACAAGAAAGCAGGCGGTAGCGTCTCTGCGGCTGTAAGAAATGTGCGCCAAAAGGTGCGCCAACTAATCGCACCTATATACTGCCATGATGAATGTCCCATACTGTGGCCCTCCAGGAACAAAGACGTGCAAAGGGGTACCCACAAACACGGACACCCGCTGACAAAAAATACGTGTGCGTGTATACCGGGGTGCGCGGGAAGTCTAACACGCGATTTCAGCAGGGTACGTGCATCACAGGGGTTCGCGTGAAGTTTCACACGCGATCGGGTCTGGGGGAGCGAGCTACGTGTATTTCTGGGGTGCGCGGGAAGTTCCACACGCGAATAGGCTGGGCGCGTGTATTCCAGGGGTGCGCGGGAAGTTCCACACGCGAATAGCCTGGGCGCGTGTATTCCAGGGGTGCGCGGGAAGTTCCACACGCGAACAGACTGGGCGCGTGTATTTCAGGGGTGCGCGGGAATTTCCACACGCGAACAGCCTGGGCGCGTGTATTTCAGGGGTGCGGGGGAAGTTCCACACGCGAACAGCCTGGGCGCGTGTATTGCAGGGGTGCGCGGGAAGTTCCACACGCGAATAGCCTAGGCGCGTGTATTTCAGGGGTGCGCGGGAATTTCCACACGCGAACAGCCTGGGCGCGTGTATTTCAGGGGTGCGGGGGAAGTTCCACACGCGAACAGCCTGGGCGCGTGTATTGCAGGGGTGCGCGGGAAGTTCCACACGCGAATAGCCTAGGCGCGTGTATTTCAGGGGTGCGCGGGAATTTCCACACGCGAACAGCCTGGGTGCGTGTATTTCAGGGGTGCGCGGGAAGTTCCACACGCGAACAGCCTGGGCGCGTGTATTGCAGGGGTGCGCGGGAAGTTCCACACGCGAATAGCCTAGGCGCGTGTATTTCAGGGGTGCGCGGGAATTTCCACACGCGAACAGCCTGGGCGCGTGTATTTCAGGGGTGCGGGGGAAGTTCCACACGCGAACAGCCTGGGCGCGTGTATTTCAGGGGTGCGGGGGAAGTTCCACACGCGAACAGCCTGGGCGCGTGTATTTCAGGGGTGCGGGGGAAGTTCCACACGCGAACAGCCTGGGCGCGTGTATTTCAGGGGTGCGCGGGAAGTTCCACACGCGAATAGCCTGGCCGCGTGTATTCCAGGGGTGCGCGGGAAGTTCCACACGCGAATAGCCTGGCCGCGTGTATTTCAGGGGTGCGCGGGAAGTTCCACACGCGAACAGCCTGGGCCCGTGTATTCCAGGGGTGCGCGGGAAGTTCCACACGCGAACAGCCTGGGCCCGTGTATTCCAGGGGTGCGCGGGAAGTTCCACACGCGAATAGCCTGGGCGTGTGTATTTCAGGGGTGCGCGGGAAGTTCCACACGCGAATAGCCTGGCCGCGTGTATTCCAGGGGTGCGCGGGAAGTTCCACACGCGAATAGCCTGGCCGCGTGTATTTCAGGGGTGCGCGGGAAGTTCCACACGCGAACAGCCTGGGCCCGTGTATTCCAGGGGTGCGCGGGAAGTTCCACACGCGAACAGCCTGGGCCCGTGTATTCCAGGGGTGCGCGGGAAGTTCCACACGCGAATAGCCTGGGCGTGTGTATTTCAGGGGTGCGCGGGAAGTTCCACACGCGAACAGCCTGGGCCCGTGTATTTCAGGGGTGCGCGGGAAGTTCCACACGCGAACAGCCTGTGCGCGTGTATTTCAGGGGTGCGCGTGAAGTTCCACATGTGATTTCACAGTGTGGGTCCTCCCAGGTGTACCCTGTACACCCTCCACGGCCCCTGCAGGCAGCCCACACCACAGGGGACTACCCTGCATCCCTGGTCATGTCCCGCAGGCAGCCCACCCACCATGGGCATGCCCCCCAGCAAAGGCACATGTCTCCTTGAACTAATGAACACCAACTCATGTCCCCTTGCACCCCCACCCCCCAGCACTGTGGGGCACCTGCCAGCAGGCCCCCACCCATGTCCAACTCATGTCTCCCACCCCCCCCACACCCCAGCACTGTGGGGCACCTGCCAGCAGGCCCCCACCCATGTCCAACTCATGTCTCCCACCCCCCCCACACCCCAGCCACCAGGGGCACCCTCCACCAGGCCCCCACTCATGTCACCCACCACCCCACCCCCCAGCAGTGCAGGGTCACCCTCCACCAGGCCCCCACCCATGTCCAACTCATGTCTCCCACCACCCCCACCCCCCAGCACTGTGGGGCACCTGCCAGCAGGCCCCCACCCATGTCCAACTCATGTCTCCCACCACCCCCACCCCCCAGCACTGTGGGGCACCTGCCAGCAGGCCCCCACCCATGTCCAATCCATGCCCCCCTGCACCTGGGTCCCAACATTCCCCAATCATGTCCGTAATGCCCATCCTGCCCTGCCAAAAGGCCCAACCAACTATCACACCCACCCACATATCAAAGGCAATTACATGTTACACCCCCAATGTAAATAATGCAATTTAACACATGTCTGTCACACACAATGGCTGCAAGTGAATGACAAAACACCCAACATGACATGCCTGAAAGCAATGAGATGATACGACACATTGAAGAATAAAAAAATATTATGTATTGAACAGCAAACAAGAAAAAACACAAAGCAAATCAAACTGAACAAGAAGAATGTCCAAGAAAAAATTCTGAATTATTAAAATAAGGAAATTAAGAAGATCATCCTGGGTCCATGAGCCCTACCAAATTAAACCTAACTGACTACTAACTAAAAAGTGAACTATATACAAAAAAGTGGTGCATTGTCCAATCGCAACCAAAAAAAATTCAAAAAAACAAAGGAAACCTAACCCTAACTATACAACTATATACAAAGGCAGCGGGCTATTCGGACGGCTCACTGGTTGTTGTCATGGGCCAGGGCATCATCGAACTCCTGGTCAATGGCTTGGAGGCGGGCATGTTCCCTGGCCCCGAGGTCCCGCAGGGATAACGCAGTGTCCAGCTCTAACTCCCTGCGAAGACCCTCGAGGCACTCAGCCCGCCTCAGCGCCCTCCGCATGGAGTCCTCCGCCCTGACCATCGTGAGCCGTTCCTCCTCTGCCCGCTGCCGCTCCGCACCTATCCGCTGGCACAACCTCTCCCACACGGAAGCCACTCCCATTCCAGGGTTCTCCTGCCCTCCGGCCAATGCCTGCACCCCCGATGTTGATGGCCCCGAGCCATGATGCCTCCCACGTTGAGCCTGCTGCTGCCTCCGACGCAACTGCCTGTGCCAGCACGACGGCATCCAGGCTGATGGAAACCACCGACGCCGTCGTGCACGTGCCCTGCCCGATGATGCCGTCACATCCTCCATCTGCTGGGGTCCAGTTGCTCTGGTGTCCACCCCTGCTGGATCTCTGACTCCCGACTGTGGCAGGGATGGGATCCCCACCGAGCTGGCTGCATTGGTCGGGGCAGGTCCACAGGGGGCCCTGGTGGCATCTGGGCTGGAAGACGGCAAGGAGAACGACTGGTGGATAGCCTGCACAGAGGAGGAGAGGGCCGCCACATTGGCCAACACATGCAGGAAACCCCCGAACATGGCCGATCCCAATTGGGCCACGTCGGCACGGTGCACTTCGTGATGACGTGCGTGCTCCTCCCGGGAAGCACGCACGGCATCACGAATCACAGCCGTGCGCATCGCGACCCCAATCAGGACCTTCTCCGCACGGCCAGGGGTTCCCACGTCCGCAGGTGGAGGGGAGTCAGGTGACATGGACATCCCCACTACCTGCGGACGGGCCTGGGACGGGGCATCCCTGCTGGTGCATGGTGGTGCACTCACAGGGTCAGGGACAGCGACATGCACAGGCCCCTCCACGGTGACCTGTGCTGCCTCCTGCCCCTGGCCCTGGACTGCACCACTTGCACCAGCAGGGATGCCCCCACCAGGCCCCATGTGTGCCCCAGTGGCGGCCTCCTCCTCCTCTGTGCAAACCACCAACCTGGATGGCTCCTCACCGTCTCCCACCGTAGCAGGCCCCTGTGGGGGCTCACCCACCCCTTCCGCTGCAGCCGTGGGGGCATCCCCGCCGCCTTGCTCCACAGCGCCGTCTCCGCCCTCTTCTTCACTAGCCGCTGCGTAGAGGGAGACAAAGAACACAAGCATCAGGGCACTGTACAATGGTCCCCTAGACAGGAAGCAATAGCAGATGAGCACCACTGTCAAAGTACACTTCCATCATGTCCCTCCACAACACATGGGTCAGTCCAGGCAAAACACACACAGTAACAGGCATGGTGCATGCCATGGACATTTCCATGCATGTCCAATGGACTCTTGAAACATTCAATGATATGTAACTCACATGCATCATGCCTCATGCCCATCACATGCACACACTTCACCTCAGTCACATCCATCTGGCCCCAAACACACCAAACACAGCGGTTACAAGGGTAATTTGGCTGCTTTACTGAATCTCTGCATTGTCACACACATGTGTCATGCATCCATGGCATGCACAAGTCACAGACACGCAGGTCAGGCACACAGACATGGCTACCATATATGTACCTGGCATCAGCACCCATCCCTCACCCCCACCCATGTCCACGTACAGAGACTGGCATGCTCTCATGTTCTAAATCTGAATAGGGCTCCCCATGCGGCATTTCAACACATGCAACAACCATGTGCATCACACATCACTGGTCGCACATGCATTACCATGATGTCCCTGCACACATACATGCATACATGGCCTATGGCACACATACAGGCAAGTATCATAGAACCAGCACACCGCAACATGCCCTGTCTCACACAGTAATGCATGGACACTTACCGCTCAACTCCAGACGGGCCTCCCTCTCAAGGATCTGGGCGTGGAGCGCTGGGCGTACGCGTTCCAGGACCCTCATCTGGATGGAACTCATGCGGCCCCGGCCCCCCTCCACGAGGCGCCGGGCCTTCACAAGGGTCCTGGACCTCAAGTCCTCCCAGCGCTTCTTGATCTTCAGGACGTCGCGGGTTGCCACCCCCTCCGCGTTGATGGCAACCACACAGTCGGCCCAGATCCTCTGCCGTCCTTCCTTGCTGGCGCGGGACGATCCAAAGAGGGCATCATACTGCCCCAGGACATGCTCCACCAGGACACCAACTTCGGTGACAGTGAAGCTGGTGCCCCACTGCCCCTCTGGCCTGGGGTTGCCACTGGTGCCAGATGTTGAAGTGCCCGACATGGCAACCCCAGAGGCAGGTGTGGGTGGGCAACTGGGTCCTGGGGCTGGGCTGTGGAGCGATGTAATACCAGTCGGGAGTCTTCTGTTCCAGCAGGGGTGGACACAGCAACTGGACCCCTGCAGATGGCTGATGTGCAGGCACCAAATGGCAGGGCACGGTGGCAGCAGGCAGGCAGGCAGGCAGCAGCAGATGGCACGTGGGAGGCTGCTCGGGGCACTGGGGGGCAGTAACTCGGCCTTCTGGGCAGGAGCGTGGGCTTCCGTGTGTTTTCGCGTGGCCAGCTTGATACGGAGTGATTTGGCACGTGAAAATCCTGCACGTCAGCGTGAAATCCGAGGAAAGGCCCTTAGCGCGTAAGCGCGTCAGCACGCATACGCGATTCTATTGGACCAGAGTCCCTCAGCGCGTAAGCGCGTCTGTGACGTGACCCGCACGGGTGTTCCCCACTCAGCACGTGATGACGGGGCACACGTGGAGATACTGCACGTCAGAGTGTCATCGCGTGTAATTGGACAAAAGTGCGCGTACACGCGATTGGCCTATGTACGTGTATTTAATGGGTGCGCGGCCACTTACACACGCAAGTACGTCAGCGAACCTGTATCACGTGGTGCGTGTGAATTTCCGCACGCTATTGGACTGGGAACTGGTTTCCAGGGGTGCGCGGGTCACACGCTGTATCCCGTGGTGCGTGTGAATTTCCACACGCTATTGGACTGGGAACTGGTTTCTAGGGGTGCGCGGGTCACACGCTGTATCCCGTGGTGCGTGTGAATTTCCACACGCTATTGGACTGGGAACTGGATTCCAGGGGTGCGCGAGTCACACGCTCGCCTAGAACACGCGCTAAGCATAAATTGCGGACTTTAACAATAACAAGCTCAGACGCCAGGATGAACATACCGTTCCTAGCAGCAGTGGCAGTGGGCTACCAAAGGAGGAGGAGGAGGATAGTCAGGGCCAGAATATTCACACCCAGAACCAGCCTTTTCGGGATGCCTGATGACCAGGTGTATGGGAGGTACAGGTTTCCACCACACATCATACTGGACCTGGTGAGTGAGTGGGAGGATGACCTCACATCACCCACCCTGTGCTCCCAAGCACTCAGCCCCCTAGAGAAGGTCCTCAATGTACTGCACTTCTTAGCCACTGGATCATTTCAGCGGACAAGTGCCATAGTGGGTGGGGTGTCACAGGCCACCCAGTCACGCTGCCTACACCAGGTCTTGAACATCATGACTGCACGCCCATCAGTCCGCAGGCACATATACCTGCCCAGAACACCTGCAGAAAGGCATGCTGCCGCCCTGGATTTTTACGCAGTGGCACGATTCCCCAAAGTGCTAGGTGCCATCGACTGCACCCATGTGGCTCTACGTCCCCCCAGGGCATCTGAGCACATCTATAGGAACCGCAAGCACTGGCATTCCATCAACGTGCAGGTAGCATGTAATGCCAAGGGAATCATCACCTCAGTATATGCCAACTATCCCGGCTCCACCCACGACAGCTTCATTTACCGAATGTCCACCCTAAGCCGGGACCTAGAAGCTGGGCGGCATGGCGATACATGGCTGCTTGGTGAGTATGTATGCCACTGCACATGCATGCATGTTGGATACTGAGCAAGGTCACAACCTCACCAATGATACCAATCCCCACCTCCACAGGGGACAGTGCCTACCCTCTCAGCCCCCACATGATGACGCCAATTCGGAACCCCACCACGCCACCCCAGGTAAGATTTAACACAGCCCACATTACAACCAGGGGCATAGTGGAGCGCACATTCGGAGTGCTGAAGTCAAGCTTTCGCTCCCTTGACCGTTCTGGCGGGCAGCTGTTATACGCTCCCCCAGTAGTGTGCAGGATCATAGTGGCAGCATGTGTCCTGCACAACGTTGCAACACGCCGGGGCCTGGCCGTGGACATGGTGGTGGCCCCACATCCCCAACCACATGCACAGCCGCTGCGCATGGGAGGGGAAAGGGCACGGGGGGAGGCAGCCCGTACACAGCTAGTGGCTAATTACTTCACATAGAAATCACACCCCTGTGGAGTGCACACTGCCCTGGCACATTCCATCTGACAATCAATGATGACTCAACCTGACACTGATCCTGAATGTGTGGAGAATGAACCGGGAATTCCATGTCAGCCTGAGATTGTTCACCTGGAAGTGTCACAATGTGTGCATCCCTACCCACACAGACACCACCAATGCAGTTTTGTGAAGTTACACATTGAAGCAGCTAAAATGAATACCCACTTGCAAAATGCAACATGAGGACAGTGCCATGTCAGCCAACCCAACCCCAGCACTGCCACACGACACACCGTGCCATGTCATGCTAATTGCAGGTAAACAAAGTAATCCCCACAACATGACATCACTCTCACTATGTACAGTGGCACTATTAGAAACCTGCAACACCTGAAATGCTCACAGCAATGCCGGACCAACAACATACTTGAGCACGTAGTACCATAAACATGACATCAAAAATGTTACATATTAGTAGTCTCACCACCTGGAAATGCCTGCACTCCCACCACTACCAACTGTGCAGTGTTGGCGCCATGTAGAGTTGTAGGTGCACTGCTGCCAACATGGTCCCCATCGCCAGACTTGAGGTCCTTGTGTGGACTTGAGGAAGGGACCTGCAAATTGGGAGGTAGACACAGAAGAAGAGTTACACATCAATGCAACATGCAGTGTACAACACAACAGCAATATGCACTATGAATGTATACACAGTATTGACTACAGACTGGCCACACAGCTCATGGAAGTCCAACGTCACTGTGTAATTCACTGTCACTTGGGCACACCCTTTGCAAGCCCATGGAAACGGGAAGCAGGAGGGGTGTGTGTGACTCAAACCCAAGCATCTGAACCAAATACATTACAAGCCTGCATGTGCCCAGCCACAATGCAGCGTATGCCCACAGGAACCACGGAAGCCAACAGATCGGAGCCAACAGATCGGAGCCAACAGATCGGAGCCAACAGATCGGAGCCAACAGATCGGAGCCAACAGATCCTCCCAAAAAAATTGGGAATAAAAGAAATCAAAATAAAAATAAAAATAAGAAACAATCCAAAAATGGCCATTGATGGGATCGGGGGGGTTGGGGAGGCCACCCAGGAGGTCCGAGGACAGGATGCACACCAGAACCCACCTGCGTGGATCCTGGGAAAATAAAACACCTCCATGGGCTCATGGCCCACACGGCTACCCTATTGTGGGAGTGTCACTGCTGTCGCTATTATCACCCTGTGCAGCTGCATCCGGAGGTGGTTGCACTATGGGAGGCAGCCCACGCAAGGCCCTAGTCTGCTCCTCCATGGCTGCAAGCATGCGGGTGTGGTAGGTCTGGTTCTGGAGGATGAGTGTGCGGAGGTCCCCATGCAACAACTCACGGGATGCCCGAACCTCCGCCCTCGTTGCCTGCATCTCAGCTGAGAGCGTACGGGTGAGACGCTCCAGCTGCTGTTCTGTCCTTTGGTGTGTTGAAGCCTCAAGCTCAACAAGAGTCGTCCTGAGGTGTAGGAGCTCCTGCCTCAGGGCTTCCCTGTGGCCCTGGGACTCAATGGAGATGGCCTCCTGCAGAGTCGCCAGTGCCGCCCGCCTGTCCCTGTTGGACCCCAACATGTCCTCCCTGTGTGACTGGCAGATGGAGTCAGTTGCCTGCTCTATTCGCTCCATCAGCCTTTCTGGGGGGACAATGGAAGTGGCCACCCTATCCATGGCCTGAGCCATCATCTCGGATGATGCAGCCTGTTGGGTAGCCATACCGTAAATGGATTGCTCCCATGCGGTATTGCCAGGTGGCGTACGGCCACCACGTCGGCGGGCACCACACCTGTCTGGGGCAAGGCGAACTGCGCCTTGCTGTGCCGGCACTGCCTGAGGCTGCAGGACTGCATTCCCCCTCTGATCTGCTGGCCCAGGAACAGGATCAGATGTCGCGGAGTGTGACCCTGCATCCGTAACCACCGAAGGCGTAGCTGCCAACACTGACCTCCCCATGGAGGGTACTGACCCTGGTGCAGGTGGGTGAGACAGAACAGAATCCCTCCCTGGAACACTCACCAGCGACGGCACGTAGGTCTCATCCGAATCAACACCTGAGTACAGCTCGGGGGAGGTGCAGCCAGAGACACCCCTTGAGAGCACGACCTGCAGCACTTGTGGGTTCTCCCCCACCACCACACCACGTCCCTCACTGGTGGTTGGTCGGCCCTGGGACACCTCCTGGGTCTGCACCATCTCCACAACCCCAGCAGTATCAGGTGCGTCTTCCCCTGCAAAGACATGAAAACAAAGTAATGGAAACAGGCATTAGCACCATGGCACACATTGAGGGCTGAGAAGCAAAAGAACCAGTACTTGATTGACATGTCCCACATGACTAAAACCCTCCCATGCATGCACCCTCACTGCGTATGAAGTGCAGGCAAACGGCACACACTGATGACACCAAGATGGAAGATGAACAAATTTTCTGCATGCTGCCTGGCAGTGGCATCACACATTGGCCTGTGATTGGCAGGTGAAACACACATGCCATCACACAGATGGCATGTACCATTGCTATTGAGTGAAGATGGAGAGGAGGGCAGCACCTATTCATTCAGTCCAGTTCCCGCATGTAATAGCTTTTCTGATTCTAACAGGTCAGATTTTTCACCTGGAGCTGCCAGTCTGTAATGGTCAAATTGCACAGGGACATGTGTGTACAAATGATATCCAGGTAACAAAGTCACTCCCCTTTACCATACCCATGTCAGACATGTGACTAGTGGACAGCGACATGCCTAGTGAAAGTGGTGGAATGCAAACAAACTGACTGAATGAACAGTGAAAAATAAGCAAATCTGTTGTGTCAAGGTGACACTTCAAGGGCAACTGGCGTGCAGTTGTGCTAGATGTCTACTGTTGGCAGAAGGGATACTGCTATGGCCAAATGCAGCTGCGCAGGAAGTATTGCATGAAGCACATGGCTGACCCATACGACTGAGGCGCACACACTCTCACCTGGCACCCAAACAGAAGCCCTCACACACACACCATGCACATGTATGACACACACATGCATGTGCACTCACCGGACAATGCCTCGTAATCAGCCAGATCTCCCACGCCTTGGATCTGTTCCTCCGTGACGTAGGTCCCAGCGACTGACTCATGTGGAGTGAGTTCCATGTCTACTACTGTAGACCCACCTCCAGTCACTAGAGTTGCGGCAAGACTTGAGGCCAGCTTACTCTTTGCCCTGCGCTTTAGGTCATTCCAGCGCTTATAGCAATCATTGGCTGTGCGCCTCACGATTCCAAGGGCACTTACGATGTCCGCAACGGTCTGCCAGTGTGCCTGGCGTTGTGCAGGTGTGGTCTTGGATCCTGCAACAATGACCATCTCGTTGTCATGTCCGGACACATACTCGACAAGTGCATTCAGTTCGTCATCCGTGAAGCTGGGCTTCCTGAACGGGCCGGACTGTGTAGCCGTGTCTGGGGCATCAGCCTGTGCCGGACGAGCACTCTTCCGCTTGGAAGGTGGTGGTGATCCTGAGTGTCCTGCGCCGCTCTGGACACTAGGGGCAGGAGCCCTGGTGGACTCTGTATCAGGAGTGTGGGATTGCACACTCAGCATGGGAGTTGGTGCAGGCATTGGCTCGAGTGTGATGGTGTCAGGGGGAATGTCAGCAGCATGGACTAGGACCGACACTGTCCTGGCTGGGTGTGTGAGGGCTGGGGTGGATGGAGCCGCAGCTGCCCCTGCAGCCACTCCGCCCTGCCTCCTTGGTGCAGCGGATGACCTTGCTGCCCCAGATCCACGTGGCATGATGGCATCAACGTGCACCAGCGCACGTGTCGTAGCCCTGCTGACCTGGAAGTCAGCCATGGAGTCAGCCAGGTCTGGTGCCACAATGGGCTGGTCCAACAAGGGCTGAGCATGGATGGTGTCAGCCACTTCAGCCTCAACGGGAGGGGGGGAGGGGGGGAGGGGGGGGGATGATGGGTGCCCTTGACTGGTCCTCCACACATGGGGGGACAGGCTCACCCTGCAAGTTACGACCACGTCCCCTACCGGATCCACCACGGCCACCACTTGTGGCTCTTCCACCTTTGCCACCCTTACGGAATCCTCGCCTCCCAGCCATGGCACTGATATTAATGTGCGTATGGGAGTGGCTGTAGACAATTGTCCTGGGCAATTGGGGGTCAAAGGGGTTGGGTACCAGATGGTAATTGTACCCTAGTGCTCTAGCACGGCTGATTGTAACCCCTGGGGAAAGATGACGGGTCACGCAACGCACAGGAGGCCCAAAAAAGGGAGATGACGTGCACGCAACCCCTCCTAGACCACGTGTGCAGAAAGAAAAACCTGCACTACGCTGTGGCACCCAGTAACACAAGAATGAACGTATGCGTGTCACACGCAGCCTAGAATGACCTCTGAAGGGGTAGGCAACACACGGGGCAAGCACAGAAGTTGGATACGTGCGTGACTCACCGTCTGCCAGGTAAAAGAGCGTGAAGAATGAGCGCGTTTGGCTGGCTAAACCCCCGCCAAAAGAAGATGTGTACGCTGTCTGAGAAGACAGGACAACAGTAGAAGGGGACACTGTTTGAGGGAACAGGCCCAGGTAAACCAGTAAAAGAGAAAAAAGAGAAAAAGCTGTCAGAGGTAACAGGGAATACGAACTGGAAACGCCGTGAAGTAAATCGCGTGTGAAACGACAAGAAGTACAGATTTCACCCACTCGCTCTCCACGAAAAGCACGTACAAGGAAATGGTGTTCTACATGTACCTTATATACAGGCCCACACGTACAGCGTCACTTACGCGGCGTGTACGTTCACCAATCACACGCTTTGTCACTCCTGCGTGTAGATCCATTTTCACCAATCACACGCTTTGTCACTTCTACGTGTACATCCATTTTCACCAATCACACGCTTTGACACTGGGACGTGTCACGCAACAATTTCCTGCACGTGCAGGTGACTATAGGCGCGCATATGCTGTTGACGGGTTTACGCGCTAAGGGCCTTTGCTGACGTGTGGGATTTCACTACCTATCAGGCTGTCCACGCGTTCACACACGAGAGACCACGCTCCTGGCCAGGAGGCGAAATTACTGCCCCCCAGAGCCCTGAGCACGCTCCCACCTGCCATCTGCTGCTGCCTGACTGCCTGCTGGCCACGTGCCCCACAGTGCTGGTGGGTGGGGGTGTTGGGAGACATGGGTGGGGGCCTGGTGGAGGGTGCCCCTGCACTGGTGGGGGTGGTGGGAGACATGGGTGGGGGCTTGGTGGAGAGTGCCCCTGGTGGCGGGGGGTGGGGGTGGTGGGAGACATGGGTGGGGGCCTGGTGGAGGCTGCCCCTGGTGGCGGGAGGGTGGGGGTGGTGGGAGACATGAGTGGGGGCCTGGTGGAGGCTGCCCCTGCACTGCTGGGGGGGTGGGGGTGCAGGGGGACATGAGCAGGTGTGCAGGGTAGTCCCCTGTTTTGTAGGCTGCCTGCAGGGGCCGTGGAGGGTGTACAGGGAACACCTGTGAGGACCCCCCCAGCCTAATCGCGTGTGATGATTCCCACGCACCCCTGTAATACACGTACCCTGGCTAATCGCATGTATAACTTCACGCCTACCCCTGTAATACACGTACCCTGGCCAATCGCGTGTTAAACTTCCCGCGTACCCCTGTAATACTCGTACCCTGGCTAATCGCGTGTATGACTTCACGTGTACCCCTGTAATACACTTACCCTGGCTAATCGCGTGTTAAACTTCCCGCGTACCCCTGTAATACACGTACCCTGGCCAATCGCGTGTATGACTTCACGTGTACCCCTGTAATACACGTACCCTGGCCAATCGCGTGTTGAACTTCCCGCGTACCCCTGTAATACACTTACCCTGGCTAATCGCGTGTTAAACTTCCCGCGTACCCCTGTAATACACTTACCCTGGCTAATCGCGTGTTAAACTTCCCGCGTACCCCTGTAATACACGTACCCTGGCCAATCGCGTGTTAAACTTCCCGCGTACCCCTGTAATACTCGTACCCTGGCTAATCGCGTGTATGACTTCACGTGTACCCCTGTAATACACTTACCCTGGCTAATCGCGTGTTAAACTTCCCGCGTACCCCTGTAATACACGTACCCTGGCCAATCGCGTGTTAAACTTCCCGCCTACCCCTGTAATACTCGTACCCTGGCTAATCGCGTGTATGACTTCACGTGTACCCCTGTAATACACTTACCCTGGCTAATCGCGTGTTAAACTTCCCGCGTACCCCTGTAATACACGTACCCTGGCCAATCGCGTGTATGACTTCACGTGTACCCCTGTAATACACGTACCCTGGCTAATCGCGTGTATGACTTCACGTGTACCCCTGTAATACACGTACCCTGGCCAATCGCGTGTTGAACTTCCCGCGTACCCCTGTAATACACGTACCCTGGCTAATCGCGTGTATGACTTCACGTGTACCCCTGTAATACACGTACCCT
This sequence comes from Ambystoma mexicanum, assembly GCF_040938575.1. NCBI lineage: Eukaryota > Metazoa > Chordata > Amphibia > Caudata > Ambystomatidae > Ambystoma > Ambystoma mexicanum. Next base: position 691,100,175 of record NC_090926.1, on the reverse strand, counting down.
GGCCAATCGCGTGTTAAACTTCCCGCGTACCCCTGTAATACACGTACCCTGGCTAATCGCGTGTTGAACTTCCCGCGTACCCCTGTAATACACTTACCCTGGCTAATTGCGTGTTAAACTTCCCGCGTACCCCTGTAATACACTTACCCTGGCTAATCGCGTGTTAAACTTCCCGCGTACCCCTGTAATACACGTACCCTGGCTAATCGCGTGTTAAACTTCCCGCGTACCCCTGTAATACACGTACCCTGGCTAATCGCGTGTATGACTTCACGTGTACCCCTGATATGCACGTTACCCGCTTTGCGTTCCTTGTTTGGCTGCCCTGTAAACTGGTCCAGGGTTAGCGCAGCCCTTTGCGATGATTTAGCGATTTTGCTGGCTTTTCCTTGCGCGAGGGCGTTCTTGGGGGCGTTACTGGCGCTGCTGCAGGGTCGCTGCGATACTCTGCGCCACGGCTGGTTTGGGAGCATGAAATCCATGAATACGCTGTGCGCGGAAATCGGTTTTATCGCACGTGCCTGGCGCAGTCAATCGCACGCGGACACTCTGCGCCAGCCGCTTGCGACACTTTTCTGCGAAATTCTATGAATTACCCTGATAGGCTGTTTAATGCCATCCAGTTTTGTATGATGACGTAGATTTTATTGATTGTTAGTGTGTCCTGGTCATAGTTGCCTGTCAGTGGTATAAGGATCTGGGTGTCATCCGCAAAGTTTGTGTATATGACACCCATTTCGTCAAGTGCTGAGAACAGGAGCTTGGTATATGCATTGTACAGCGTGGGAGAAAGGCAAGAGCCTTGGGGTACTCCTATGGGGACTGGGATGGGGTTGGCTGCTTCTTTGCCTATGGACACTCTGGAGGTGCGGTCGGTTAAGAAGGATTTCACCCAAGCAGTGGCTGCCCTGGAGAAGTTAAACTCGCGGGTAAGTGAGTTGCAGAGTTTGTCGTGGTCCACCAGGTCGAACGCGGCTGAGAGGTCCAACAGCAGAAGAATGCAAAGTTTCCCTGAATCTCTGATGGCATCCATCTGGATTTTGAGGTCCAAGAGAGCTGTTTCAGTGCTGTGGTTAGGCCTGAAACCTGATTGTCTGGTGCCGAGGAGCTGGTTGGATTCTAAATGGGTTTGAATTTGGTTGTAGGCTAGTTTGTCGATGATTTTGAGTAAAAATGGGACCGTGGTTATGGGGCGATAATTAGTTGGAATGGTGGGGTCTAGATTTGTTTTTTTTAGAAGCGGGGTAACCCAGGCTTCTTTAATGCAGGTCGGAACTGTATTGGAGTTGAATGAGGCATTAACAAATTTAGTGATGAAAGGGGTCAGGGTGTGTGCACAGGCTTTGACTAATTTGGCCAGGACAGTGTTGCTTTTGACTAATTTGGCCTTTGCAGTTGGATGCTTTTAGTTTGGAGATTGTGTCGAGTACGAGGTCGTGGGTGACTGGTGTGAATTGGAAGGGGGGGTTGGAGTTGTCACTGGAAAGGGTGCAGGGATTAGGGGAGGGGGAGTTTTTGGTTGATAGGAGTAGTTTTTTGGAATTGATTTTATTTTGCAGCATAGTGATTTTGGAGGCAAGAGCGTCTTGTATGGTGGTACACCATTCTTTACTTGTGTTTGTGGGTGTGTCGGTTGGGAGTGGATTTTCAAGTTCTCTAAGGATAGAGAAGAGCTCTTTGGAGGCTGATGCTGCATTGCTAATGCGAGCATTGTAGGCGTTTGCTTTGTGGGTGATGATAGCTGATTTGTAGAGGGTATTTGCGTCTTTGAATGCTTTGGCTGCGTCCGGGGAGGGATGTTTATTATGGACGTGCTCGAGAGAGCGTTTTTTCCTTCTAAGGACGATTAGTTCCTCGTTGAACCAGAAGTTGGATTTTTTATTGAGGCGTCTTAGTTTGGAGGTGACAGATGCTATGGTGTCAATCGCTGTGGAGAGGCATTTGTGGTAGTACTCAGCGATGGTAGTTGGGTCATTGCTGAGGATTGAGTGTGTATCTAGTAATTTGTTCAAGGTGGGGTCGAAGTTCTCAGCTGTGAGCTTTTTCGGGTTTCTACTTTCAATGGTGTCCATAGTTATATTCTTGGGCGTGCAGGGGTCATCACTAGTGATAGTAAATTCTATGCAGTAGTGGTCTGTCCAACTAAGTGGGGTAATCGGGCCTAGAGTGATGTTGGTGTTGAGGGAGAGGATCCAATCAAGGGTTCTGCCCTTGGTGTGAGTGGGGACATTGATGTGTTGACAGAAATTCATGTCATTTAGTGCCAGGAGAAGGGCGGTGGCTTTGGTATCTTGGTTGTCATTAAAACCGAGATTCAAGTCACCAATGATGATACATTTCGTTTTGGGTTTAAGGAAGGGCGCCAGTATTAGTGGGATGTCTGTTTCTGGGTGGCTGTTTGTGCTAGGGGATCTATAGATGACCACTATGTTAATTGTGGTGTTTTCATTCAAGGTGAGTTTGGCGAGCAGTAGTTCGTACCCTGCGATTATTTCAATGGAACTTGATCTAAGTTTGATGCTATTTTTAGTAATGATTGCAACACCGCCTCCTGGAGTGGTGGTCCTATCAGATCTGAGAATGGTGTAATCTGGTGGGATGGCCAGTGCTAAAAGAGGACCTGAGGCTTGGTGTAGCCAGGTTTCTGTGATTACTAACAGGTCTAGGTTGATGATGAGGTCATGATTTTCAATGGCGTGGGCTCCAAGGGAGCGGGCGTTGATGAGTGCATTTTTTAGACTAATGGGGGGGTTGGGATCCTTAGTGAGAGAATTTTTAGTTGGTGGGCAACATGGTGGAGTAGTTTTAGTTACTGTAGGCTGAGTGTGTTTATTATTTGTTGTGTGGGATGAAGGATTGGGTGATCTGGGTGGCTGGGACCTGGTAATGGTGTTGTGGTGTGGTAACCTTGTGCGTGCTCTTAATCGGGGTGTTCTCTTATATCCTAGGATAGGGTATGTTTTCCCATTGATTGAAGGGTTGGGGAGTACATGTGGATCATTGATGATGGCTGGGGTGGGATGGTGTTCCTTACTGGTTATGTAGGGGTCCTTGGGACTGGGAGTGAGAATGGAGGAGGATGGGAAAGGAGGTATGGTGGGGAGGAAGGGGGTAGGACAGGGGATGGGATGGTGTCTTGGGCAAGCTAGTTTGGTGAGCCCATTACTGAGGGCGAGGAAGTGGTTGCCAGTGCATGGGGTGTCCGCTGGGACAAGGCAGAAAGGGAACATGATGCACAATATCCAGTTTATCATAGCTAAGGATGTGGGGTGGTGTAAAATGAGGCTAGGCTCACTTTGTCTACACCAATAAGGCTAGATACCGTAGTCAATAGTAAAGTGCTAGTAGGCTGGTAGCAATAATCCTAGGAGGGGTGCAGTTTAGGCTAGATGACATTATCATACATGCAGAAGCATTAGGCTAACAACAATAATCCTAAGTGGGACACGAGCTAGGCTAAATACCATTGATGCACGTGGGACAGCGTTAGGCTGAGAGCTGGGCTGTAAGCTACAGTATTAGAATACAGTGTAAACACAGGATCAGAGTGCCAATTGGGCAAGAGCGGCACACCTTTTTGAACATAGAAAAGTAGGACAGGTTCTAGCGTGAATGTTCTGTATTCTTTCTCTATTTTTGCTCCTTGCCGTGCCAACTTCTTATCCGGTTTTTTAGATCGTCGATCCACGGTTCTTCACAAATGGAGTTGTTGTAGTAAATGCCTAGATATTTTATTGAGGCTATATTTTCTATCATTTCACCATTGATTTTCCATCGAAATGCCTGATCTTTCTTGTTTCCTTTTGGGCCGATTGCCATTGTCTTCCTTTTAGCTGTGTTTATTTCAAGTTCATTGATGAAGTATTCAAACAGTTTACTTGGTTGCCGTTGCAGCCCAACTTGAGTCTGATCTAATAGTACTATGTCGTCGGCATATGTTATGCAAAATATTGGCATTTTATTCAGCTTTGGAGGAAATGAGTTGGCATCATTTAGTTGGATTGGTAGGTCGGCAATGAACAGTTTAAAGAGTTCAGAGGCCAGGGGGCACCCTTGCTTTACTCCTTTTTTGTTGTAATAGGCTCAGACATTTCTCCGCTGTTATTGAGACGAACACAAATTGTTGTGTTGGTGTGAAGAGCTATTATTGGTTCGAGTAAGGTTAATTTAAGCCATACCTTGCCGCAACTTATGCCATCAAAGGCCTGTTTCATGTCTATAAATGCTAGAAACAGCCGTTGGCCTCCCTTGATGGTTTCCATTCTTAGAATGCTTAGTAGACAGAGATTGCCATTGACCCCAACACCAGTGGTAAATCCCGTTTGTCTAGGGTCGACAATTTTTGATGTGTTTGCCCATTTTACAAGCTTCTTCCTCAAGAAGGATCCACAGACCTTACCTATGGTATCTAGGAGGGCGATCGGTCGATAGTTGTTAGGATCGTCCCGATCGCCCTTCTTGTAGATCGGGACCACAACGGCCTTTAACCATGATGCCGGTATTTGTTTAGTTGTTGCTATTAGATTGAGTAGGGTCTCGATGAAGGCTGGCCACTCTAGAACGTTTTGTTTTAGCATGACGTTTGTGATTAGATCTGGCCCCGGGGCCCGCAAGTTTTTTTTAGCTGCATTAAGGCTTCAGCGATCTTGTGTGCGTTTATTTTTATGTCCCAACTTATGGTTCCAGTTTCTATCTTTGTTAAAGGTTGCGATTGTGATTTTTTGTATGCTTGTGTAATGTTTAACTCGGATGTTACTTGCTAAATCGTTGGTAATTATAGGCAAACATTTCAAGTTTCCAGCATTTAAGATTGGCCATATGTCTCTAGAATTTTTGGTTATGAGCTTCATGATGAGTTCGGCACGATTTTGCTCAATAATTACATGGTGGGATTTTGCCTAATTCCTGTATTGTTGGCGACGTATTTTAACCTTTTGTAATGCATCGTCAGCCACGTAGATTTTCTTTAAGCGTCGTACATCTTGTCTCAAATCTTTTTTTTGCGTCATGTAGCAGCTCACTATAATTGTGTTTATGAGCCCTGTTTAGTGCGTAGAGTTTTTTTCTACAAGATTGCTGAACAACGCTGCTGTATCTGAGTGCCGTTTATTCTAAGTCTGTTTCCAGCAGAATTTACTGTTAACCAAAGGTGTTTCGTGGTCGCTCTCGTCCCAACTCAGTGACCAGTGCAGACATATCAATTCATGATCTGTAGTGATACTTTGGTTGCTTCGGTGCATCCAGGAGCAGCCACGTCACCTGTTTGGGCAGGCTCAGTTTGTGATGGCTGGAAGCATCCGGCATTGTCATCACTTGTGTTCGTGGCGTCATTTCCAAGGTCTGATGTCCCGCCTCGTAGTGCTCCATTCTTGCTACTTAATTTGGCTGTGCTTGCCTTTGCAAGTGTCCATGGGTTGGATAAGCGACGTTGTTGTAATGTCTTGGTCCTGGTCTGTGGACCAGTTTTATCTGTCATTGTGATTGGCTCAGCACTTGCGCTAGTATTTCTCATGGTTTAGTATCTGGGTCTATCACTTAATTGAGTCGGGTGAGGGAGGGGGCAGAGCTTGTTGGGTTCACAGTGCTGTAGCAATAACACAGCCAAGAATAGATGGCTCACACAACTAACACCTAATTGCCCCCGAGCCTCGTAGTGATGTGATTAGGACTTCGGCTATTGTATTCACTCATGCATGAGGCTCAGAAAGACAGGTAACAGCCAGCCTAGTCAACTGCCCAGTCTATTGCAATATTGCCTCAATATTAGTGCGACGCTTCGGCAAGCAGGATCAAAGGGAATTTTCCCTGCAGTCTCCTGCTCGCGTCTGCTGTACAAGGTCTCCAATATGCACTAGCCACACTTAGCCACACTTAGACAGCAAAATACAACTTAAAAAGGGCCAAGATGTGCTGTTAGGCGGTCTGTACTCCATCTCACCAGCAACAGCCCAGATCCACCACCTCGCAACGGAGTGGGACAATAACCAGTTATAACCAATTACTAGTAATTACCAGTAATACATCTAAATGGCTCACCTGTGCTATTGTGCACAAAAGTCGAGGGCCGTGAACGAGTCAGGCTAAAATGACCTCACTGCAAATGCCCAAAACGCTTTTTCAGTCATTCACCGACGCTTCTCTGGTACCCGCCTCGGACCACGACCAACTCGCAAGCCCTCCAGGGCACAATGGTATAGCGGTACAGAAGCGTGGTGCTACGGTTCTCTGGCTCAGGCTCTGCAGCTTGTCTCGACACCCGCTACTCGCTCACGCACTCGAGGAAAGAACCCTTGTCAACGTCACAAGAGACACGAGAGTCGAGCCGCACCTTCGATAACAGGAACTTAACTCAACAGGAACTCAACAAGAGGCCGCTTCCGACTCATGCGTGTCTTTCCTAGGATATCTCATCCCCAGCGTCCATTCGTTTTTCTGCTCCCGACATTGGACTACAAAGTTTGTCAATCTGGACTGCAGAGATATCTACCTTGCAAATGAGAGCGTTGATCTTCGCCCCCCAGGTTATCGGTACTGTTTTTCAAAACTAGTAACGTTTGACTTAGCACATAGACGTCCATTTGTGATGGGCCTGGCTTTTTGACGCGGGGGGGCATCTGATCAGATCTGGCAAACTGGTCGATTTTTAGCTTGCTTCTTAGTGTTGCCCATACTTGGGCCAACAGGCGTTAGTGCTTTCTACAATGCACAGAAGGATCTTGATGTATGTGCTGTCACTTCAGTAGGGCACGTGGATGCCTAAAGATAGTATTGCTACAGCCACTTCGGGGAGGGCAGATAGGATAGAGCAACGGATGAGGTTATTCACAACAAGATGCGCTTTGGCGTTGCCAAGTCAATCTCCCCCATATATGGCAGACCAGAGAGGCCACACAATTTCCCACATGGGGACAGGGACTTAATTGAAGGATAAACGGTGCCAGAGTAATATACGTAAAGTACTGATTTCTGTTGTGCCTGTAGGAGAGAGGTCAAGCACTCCTGGAGCAGCAAGGGGTGGAGGGACGGCGCAGGCCTCGTGCGTATAGTCGAGAAGAGGACTCCACTAGTGGGAAATGTAGGCCCACCTGCTCTCCCAATGCAGGAGGTTCCAGCTGTGGAAAGGCAGGTGGTGGGATGATGGGGCCGCAGGGGGCAACCAGGGGAGATGAGCGCACCATCAACCCCACATACTCACTGCAAGGTCAATGTAATTTCTTCAGTTCCCAATCCACCAAGGCCACCAGCCAGGGATTCACTAATGCACAGACTGGTGAGCTGTGGGGGGATGCGTGGGTGAGCAGTGATCCGCGTTGTGGGCAATGGTGCCAATGGTCGCTAATGCACTGTGGTAACCAAATCGGCCCGTGCTTGTAGCAGTTCAGGAGAGAATAGTGTATTAGACCCAAGGGGCTTGTGCATGTACTCGGGACACCCCAGCAATCGCACTAATCCGGGTCACGGGTCCACAGTACGGTCCATTCCACTGGGCCTCTTACTGGGGGTAGTAAGAAGGGTGTGCGAGCCATACTAAAAGCAACAGAGTTGCCATTTTCTAACTAAAACTCTGGAATATACTTATTGGCATTCTTATTCACGTACCGAAGTTATACACTACGCGAGGATAATTAAACTCAGACTGGAAATATCTGAATTTCAAAATACAGACAGAAAAGTCAAGATAACAAACTCTACGATATATTGTTAACTACTGACACGCGCGTCGTCAAGATGACACGTGTAAACATAGGACATCATCACGTGATGACGTATATAAATAAAAGCTGGCCATCTTGAATAACTTACAAGATCCGGACCTGACACCAGTGAGAATATTGACTAGAGAAACACGAAAACAGAAGTAAGGAACCTAAACTGAACTATTTTACCTAATGCAAGACCTTTAGATATAATGTCCTGTGATAACATTGATAGTCTAAAGATTTAGCAGGTTACTTTAAACTATTCCCTATAGACCGGAGTATACACAAGGAGGGTATAATCCTATGAGAAAGTCTGAACACTGATGACCTCAGAAAGCTCCTGCACTGGCGGATGAAGATGGTATCCTGAAGTACAGGAACACAGATGACCCAGGATTCACTGATACACACAGGACATTGATCTACAGGTAGATCCCTTTTTTAATTTCAATACTTAATGGTTTTTAATGATATTTTTAGATCTGATACTCCATACACAGGATAGAAACATACACTCTTTTCCTTATTTCTCCAGTTGGCACAGCTTCTTCACCAATAGACACCAGTTGAATTGCCACCACAACGAAAGATTTGAAAATTAGCAGACCACATTAACACCATCCGGATGATTATATTATTGAATATGACCGTATGAAACTACATTTGAATAAAATGAACTTGGATTGTATAGCGGATCATTATCTTTCTGAATCATTTTTTTTATAGATGCACATCGGTATGATGATTAATACTGATCTAATGGACCAACAATGCTCATGATGAAGGGAATAAAGTCCCGAAACGTGTAGAGCTATCCTTGGAAAGAGAATTTAATGAGGAACTAATTGCTATCACCATATGACAGTTGAATTATTCACTGTATGAGTTGAATGGGTGTCAGATTGAGCACAATATTGTATGAAAATTCATGATTGTGAACCTTGATGAAATCATTTCTTGATTTTTCTCTTGTAAATCAAAGTTGTATTATATAAACAATACAATATAAACACTGTTATTTTAACAAATCTGTCTGTAGTTATTTAAACGCAAGCTGGGTGTGCGAGGGGCGGGAGAGTTCCACGATTTGGTGGACATCTATTGTGATTACATAGTTGAAATCACTCAGTGCCAGGGATGGTCATTCTGCCTTGCACCCCGCTGTTCTAGACTGAACATCAGCTAAATTAAAGCAACATTTGGAGTGCTCCCGGACAACGGGTGAACACTTCTGTTGCTGGTAATCACACTCAAAATGTCTGGGCTACATCTTTTTACATGTGCCAAGGTTCCAACTTAATTGGGTAGTCCATGTCCTTAGCATCGACAACCCAGTCTCTGGACCATTCGAATAAAAGGCACTAGAAATGCGTATAGTTATGTGCCTTGGTTGCGCACGGATCTGTATCTCGTAGGTGTACTCTTTACCATGGTAGGTTGCAAGAGGCAACCTCTGATGGGGAAGCATAATTTTGCGAGCGACACCCAACTTGCTCTAGAGAAGCAGTTTCTGTTCTCAGTTTACTCCAGGAGAATGGCACTCTGTTCCACAATTCCGTACAGGGGGAGACGGGAGACAGGAGGAAACATTAGAGGGAAAGCAAACCGGCCGATAGCAGTTCAGGAAGAAAGGACAGGTAGAGTAGGAGGGAAAGGTGCGATTGGGTGCAAGTAGAATAAGCGATTCATACAGAGGAGTAACTGCAGGCATGGTTCCCTATTCCCATTAGAAAACTAACCCTGGTGAGAGTAGGGAAAGCTAGGGAATCAGTGAGCTTGCATTTAGGGAAACCATTACTAGTACAAGAACAAGGACTTAGACAGTAGGTGTTACCGTTCAATAGCATTACCTCGAGTTCCGGACGTGGGGGGGGATGGAGGGGGATAGGGACGAGAGAGGAAGTGAGACAGTCCTACTAATAAAAACACTTGGACTGTCCTTGAGACTCGAAGTGGTTTCTGTGACACCTTGTACCATCAATGTTATAGTAGCATATAAAAGCAAGAAACCTTCCACCTGATATGTGAATATAAAATAAGTCATTTCAGCTAAGTCACAAATGCCACAGCACCACCCAGTAGCCTTCACTGGAGGTTCCCCTCCAGCGTCGGAGCCATTTTAGCAAATAATTGTAAGTAGGCAAATTAGCTCAAATGACTGCGTTTGGGTCGCAAAAAGTCTATTTGTCTTAAAGGCTGTGCTGTTTGTGGCAAGGCGTGGCCGAGAGAGGACGGTAAACACTGTCTGCCTGGGGTGGGAGGCCTACAAGAAGGGAATCCAGAGCCAGTCCTACTCCAGACGGGGATGGCCCCATTTCCTGTCCCCTCCCCATGTGCCAGTATGTTGATGTGCAGTACCAGTCCCATCACCCAAAGCCTATGACAATAAATGCTGGCTCAGTTTTCTCTTCGGACTTTAGAGAACCAACAAATCCAGAGCACGAACACCCATGAGGCACAGAACCAACCGCGCCCCATGCAGGGACTCCTGAAAACTCGGGCAGAGAAAAAATACCAATGATGAGAGGGATGGAGACCTGGGTTCCCCAACAGAAAACCTACATGAGCAGTGTGCAAGCAGCACCCCGTGAGGGGACAGACTGGAGCCAGAGCTCCTATGTTGCAGTCACCGAAGCCATGCACTTCGGTCATCCTAGACCACCAGGAACGGGGGGGGGGGTGGGCAGCAGCAGCCGCTCCAACCAACCGTGTTTACCTTTAGGGGGATCTGCGCCTTGGTCCCCTAGCCTTAGCATGAACACTTTGCAATGTGGGCCACCATTCCTATAGCACAGCAGCCACATGCAGAGAAAATGGATGGAGCATAACCCACATGCTTCAACTCTGTAGCTCTCCCCTCCTTCTCTTTTACACTACCATCATCACTGCTACACACTACTATGCTCATGCTACTACTCCACCCAACTACTACTCCTTTCCAACTACTAGTATGCTCCTCTGAACACTACTTCTCCTTTCAACCAGTACCAGTCTTCTCATAGTCACTCATTACTCTACCCTCATTACACACTTGTGTCACACTGCATAACCACAATCACTCCTGAACCAGTACCTCACTTCTAACAATCTCTTCCACGATCTGCTGCTGCTTCATTCCTTCTGCTGGTTTCTTGGTCGTCCTCCACCTCCACTGCAGACCTCGCCCGGTTCTCGCACAACTTCCTGGTTCCCCTCTTCCTTTAAATACCTCTTCCTGCTCAGGGATTGTTTTCTTTCCCTCATTCTAATTCACATTCCCCCACCCTGGGACGTGTATGCTGGAGCTCTCGCCGGCTTCCTATTCATTCTCTCTCTTGCTCGCACTCTCGGCTGCTCGTGCATGCTCTCGCCCTGTCTCTTTTTTTGTCTCTTTTTTTGTCTCTTTTTTTGTCTTTTTTTTGTCTCTTTTTTTGTCTCTTTTTTTGTCTCTTTTTTTGTCTCTTTTTTTGTCTCTTTTTTTGTCTCTTTTTTTGTCTCTTTTTTTGTCTCTTTTTTTGTCTCTTTTTTCTTGTCTCTTTTGTCTCTTTTTTCTTGTCTCTTTTTTTTGTCTCTTTTTTTTTGTCTCTTTTTTTTTGTCTCTTTTTCTCTCTCGGCCACAGAGCATTTCTGGTGACCCTTTCGAAGTTCACAATGTGTGAGGAATTCTGTCCTGGGCCGTGTTTCTGTAGTACCACTGTTGCCACAGGGAAGATTGGGGGTGGGAGGATGACTCCAAGCCTTGGTGTTGGCTTCAACAAGTTGTGCCATCTGCATCTGAAGGGCAAGGTGATCCGTAAGGGCTTCCAAAGCGTTCTTGATCCCGCCACTTGTGATCGGTCAGGAAAGACTGAGACCATTACGTAGGTTGCTTTTTACCAGAAGATCAGTTCAGGGAGGAAAGACCATTAACAGCATTGCCCCCTTTGACTTTTCACCTTATTGGGGGGTTTGTCCCAGCAGTCTTTGCCTCTTTCCTCAGGCCTGACTCTTTGCCCCACCAGTCTGTCCCAGGATCTTATTCCCTCAGGTCTGGGACTTTCTTGTTTTTGTGGATTTTTCTGCTTCATTCAGTAAGCCCAGATGAATTCTTCCTTTGCCTTCTCTCCTGACTGTGAGTGCTGCAAAACAGAAGAGCACACCTGGAGTACTGGCAGTTTGTATTTTATAACCCCCCCTCCTCATAAATTGGCTCCTGTGTATTTCTACGTTCCCTAACTCTTCCCCTTCCATTTTCCTTCTATGGTGTCCTATGTCTTACCACTCAGAGGGGTTGGACGCACTGACGCCTATTGCCCCGGCCCTCCCTCTGTATCGAGGAGGGAACGTCCTTTCCCAGTGCCGTCCCCCAGGTCGACCTCTCACTCCAGGGAAAACGCTCCGATAACTAGCACCTGCTGCTTTCTGAAGGGCTCCTCTCCGGCTATAATGTGCGGCACAGCCAGATCTTGCCCCCTCCTTGGTGACTTGGGACACCTCAGTGACTGAGACACATCGCTTTTCATTCCGCAAAGGTGGACGTGTAGGAGTCTCTGAACCGCCTTTAATGCTATAGGAGATGTATACGACATGTACATTTTATGACACCAAACACTCATATGCCATACATTTAAACACTCATACGGTTTACGCCACACACGCTCTTATGCCTCATGTGCTCTGAAGCCACTGATTATTGCTTCAATATTCAGAGGACCTCTCCCTGATCTTCCTCCCTCTACCTTCCTGGTCCTTCAGTCTTATCTCCCTCACCCTTCCTTGATCTTCCTAGGTTCTCCCTCTCTGCTCCCTCTATGCTGTCCCTTCTTCCTCTCCCTTATTTCCTCCAACTACTCCCTCCTCTACTAGTTTTCTCCCTTTCTGTTTGTATGTATAGTGGGTTAGTTCTAATCATTAACTTTTCACACTTGTAAGTCATTCATGTCTGCGGTAGCGACCCTGTTCTTGTTAAGTTGCACTTTCCATAGGAAGAGCAGTTTATGAGCGACTTTAACTTGGCGACTTTAACTTTGCCGCTGTTCAACAAATTTGCATGAAAATTTGCAAACAGATTATAGGCCCAACTGCATGTTTATGCTAAGTTTGTTGCAGTTCCATCAAGGAGGGGAAAAGTTATAGGGGGTTCCCAAAGGTCTGCTCACAGCTACAGCCTAAAGTGCTGGACGGGTTTGCAGCAAACTTGCACGAGGAGTATCAACTAGGACCTGAAAGCATGCTTTTGCAAAAATGTCCTGTGTTGTGAATATTTTCCAAGTGTCAAAATGCAGGTACAAAAAATAGTAATTTAACTGTGGTGCCTGCACAGTGGGCGTGGCCCCGGGGAAAGACAAATGTCTTCTCTGATTTGCTTATTGGGGCCTGCTGCATTACTGATGCCCATACCCCATGGATTGATCTCACCTGAAGCGGCTACCAAACTCTGAGCGTGTCTTGAGTCAGTGGGCAGCTTGATGTGCCTTAACTGACTCAAGCAAATGGTGAAAACAACAAGGTTCTGATGGTTGGGTTTTCCACTGCGTCCTTGTTTTGGACAACAGATGTATTTGTGTCCCCCTTCACTTGGCCCTTTTCTCTTCCCTGTGACCACTGTGAAACACCTGGGCGTTAAGATCTCGGCCTCCCTGTCACTGGATGCCCAAATGAGCTCAGTCTGTCCTATTAGTCACTTCAAACTAAAGGTTCTCAGGAAAGTGATTTATTTCCTGCCTTTCCATCTTCGGGTGCCAGTTGTCTCCTCTGTAGTATTTGGCCAGCTTAATGACTGTAATTCTCTCTATCTCGCACAACCGACATATGTGCTTCACCACCTTAGAATCCTCCAGAATTCTGCCACTAGCGGGGTCTCTGGTGCTTCATACCGTGGCCATATTTCTCCCATCCTACGTGGTCTCCCTTGGCACCCTGTGGCTGGCAGAATGCAATTTAAAACTCTCTGCATTGTCCACCACGCATTCCATGAGCATGGCATGGATTTTCTTCAGGATAAATTCTGTACTTATGTTCCTGCCAGACCTCTGTGTTCTGCGAATGCCGTGTGTATTCAGGTGCATAGGTTCTATTCCACTAGAGTGGGGGTATGTGCCTTAACTGTCGCTGCTTCTACTCTTTGGAATACTCTTCCTTACTTTATTCGTTCGATTGAAGATCACCTTAGGTTTCGATCTCAGTTGAAAAACATTACTTTTCTAGATCTCCAGTCTGACTTACTCTTGCGTTTCTGTGGTTATCCTTTTGCTAGCACCATGATGACTCTGAGCGACCGATGGGCCATACATATGTAGATATCATAACATATCATTGTGTACACTGGCCATGGCTGCAAGCTCTGAACACTGGCCATTGGTAACATTATGGAGGTATACTGGACACTGGACCAGGATGCAAGCTATGTGCAGTGGATAACGAGTGGTTTGGTGGGGCTGGGGTCATGATCGAGCCTCATGCCCTAGGAAATTCTGCCATGACTTGCAGGCCCAGAATGGGCTGCTGAAAATGACACACATCAGTATGCGCTGCAAGAAATATGGTAATTAAAGGAGGTTCACAGTCCTTTGATATATGTTAACAGTGCTGTAACATCATGAAATATTTTCACTTCTAATAACTATTCAATAGCAATGGTTTTTATAAGTAGAAATTGAACCATTGAAATTTAGCGAAAGAACCTTGTTAAATGGACATTCTAGTTAAGTTGCACGAATAACCTATGAAATTAATAAAAAATGTTTAAGGGATGTTATGGTTGCAAGGTAAAATTGGAAAAAAAAAAGAAGAAATTAGCCAGTTATGTTAAGGTATGCAACCATATGTCACACCACCGCCATGCACTGTGAAGACTAACACACAAGACATCAAATATGACATCACATATGACATCACTGATGACGTCACATATGCCTCTCCTCTGTAACAATCCTGATCTTAAGTCCCTATAAGGGTTTTTGAGGAACCGGGAATGAGATACGGACACAGAGGACTTGTGGTGATTAGCATACACTTTTATTTAAGGAATAAGAGGTTGGGAAAATGCCTCACTATCTCTAATCTAGGAGGTATTTCCCTAACTCAACCAAAACGAGAGGTCTGTTCTGTGTCAAGATGTCCAAAGCAATAACATCCTTTCTCCAAAATCCTATCCTAGCCCTAGAGGATGTCATCACTCCTTTCCCTGGGATAGTCTTCCCCTGTGTTGCCAGAGGACAGCGGCCGCTACTTGATTCTGACTCTGGGGGTTGCTTTCTGAGTGAGGACCACATGGGGGGAGGTGACTCGATAACCTTGTTGGAGGATAACACATGCCCTCCTTTCCCCTTCAGAGATGTTTCCCCAGCCCCTCATGCCTTAATGGTATATTCTTACTCATCCCCCACCTATAAATAAGGCTAGTGTGTCTAAACCCAAAACTCCCATTAGGGTGTATATATTGAGAGCTGGGACATGGAAGAGGCATGGAGTAGTGAAGATCACTCAACGGGAAGCTCAGTATCCACTTCCGGAAATCATTCAGAAACCAATTACAGAACTGACACGAGGACGAGTGACTGAGTAATGATAACCACAAGGAATGGGCAGTGAACGATGCAGTCTAGTTGTTGGGAAATGAGTAAGCAAACCGGGAGGTTTAGCTGCAACCAGCCCGTATAGAGTATACGGGCTGGTTGCAGCTGACAGGAGGCAGGAGAGAGGAAAGCTGGTGATGCCAAATCACCTCACGAAACCGAAGCTTGCTGAACACTGTGTTGAAGGCAAGGACGCAGTGGCAGAAGTCAGAAAGGCAGACCCGCCGAAGGAACGGAGAAGCCATGGTACAGGCTATCCACCTCTTGGAGAGACAATGCCCGGGAAACCACGCATCACCTAAACCAACACCACAAAACTGCAGCGCTGGATGAATTACACATAAAGGTAGTACAGCAAGGCGGAGAGGAACAGAGTTGCTGGAGAAAGCCAGTATAGCACTGGGAGGAAAATGGGGATACCGGGTTGCCAGCGAATAAAGGTTGCTGTGCATCACTAACAGAAAAAAACTGGTGAACCGAGAAGGAGCAAGTGGGTTACCGGGTGGCTAAATAAAGGGAACCACTTCTTGAGAATTGCGCAAGTAGGAAGCAGTGAAGTCATTAGAGAAGCGAGAGCACTTATAACGCAAGTTGCCAATGGGTTACTAAACTCCAACCGGAGAGGAAAGAGTAACCCAAATGACAGACCTAGCAAGTAAATATACCAAGTGAAGGTTGTGATGGAAGAGTGATCTAAAATATAGAGTCCTGGAAAGCAAACACATTAGGTGAAGTTAAATATTTCAGCAATAAAGTGTTTGTGCAATAAAGTGCTGGTCAAAGAGAATACCAGGTGAAATTGAGTATATGTACAATGAAGTGTTAAAGTACCAAGGGCTGGCAAAAAGAGTGTATTAGATGGCGATAAGTAACTGTACAATGAAATGTTAACCTGGCAGGAGAGTATAGCATGTGATGTTATGCTTACAATCCCAATAAGCTAAATTAGAATGCGAATGCTCACAACGGGCGGGTCTTTTAAATGCTTGTAAAAATCGCCCTGAAACCCCGGCTGCTCCCTGTGCGTATAATATCAGGGAGACCGGAACTCCAGTGAAACCGTCTAATGGGGAGAAAACTTTGTGGCGTTGTAGAGGAACGTTCTCCTTCAATGCAATCTGCGATTCCTTCCGGCTGGAGCGGAGCTTTAAAATGGAGCGTTATGCTATTGGAGAGCTGTAACAGGACACAGATGGTTAGCGTTAGTCTGCGGTGTTAGTATACTTGTTGTCGTGATAATCGTGCTCTTGGAGGCGTTCACGTAGACACAGGTCTGGTGGCTGGGAAAGCGGGTTCGTAGTAGTCTTGCGAAAGGCAAGGTTTGGGGGGCGACTTCTGTGATAAATTAGAGATGGATTCAAGATCGTAGAGAGAACTATAGGAAAACTATAGTATCAAGATTTGGATTAGAACTCAGAAGCGTCTTTGGTGAGATATAGCATAACCAAAACAGTATCTGGATTACCCTATACTTATGCCCAGGGGATTGTTTTTCTTGCTTTAACTCAAATGTCTCTTGAATCCTTTCAAAACATAGCATATACAGCTTCTTGTTAAAGTTGAACCTTTGCCGTGTTGAGCTTGCTCTAATTGCTGTTAACTTCTGATTAGAAATAAAAACCTTTTCCTATACGCTGTGCGAACAACCCCATTACTTATCTTTTCTATTGGCTTTGCCAATGCTTGTGCAGATGTTTAGGTTGTATACTCTTTATTGCGTTGCTCCTAGACAATGTCTCCTAGATATTGTCTCGTCACCGCGCAACCCGCGCCATAAACTTAGCAAGTCTCAGCCTTCTAGGAACCTGTCCATGTGCATTTGCGCTGCACCGTACTTAAACAGTTTAAAGAGTTTCAAAGGAGTCATTGCCTTTGTAGATAGTCTCCGCGGTCTCTGAATTATAACTGCGCCTGAATGAACAGTCTCCTAATACTTGAACTGTCTCGGCTCTATTTACAGAGTCAAGGATTGAACTGTGCTGCATGTAAAAATAAAAACATAAAATGGGTGCGCTCTCAGACACCAAAGTATTTCTTTTCCGAAAGGATTAAACCAGACACTTTCTGCCCAGTAACAAAACGAGGAAGGGGAGCCCTCTAGTGGCCTTTCCCCGGAAATTACCGTTCTCATAAGAGAAATTGTTTTCTCTTGCTAACAAGTGTCTCACACGAGAGTTCAAACAAAATTGTGTTAATCAAAAGCAACAGTTTCAAAGATTATATTCAATTTATCCTGCACTAACAGTTCCTCTTTAATTAGAGTCACAACCTTTTACAAGTTTAAGCAGACAACTTGGCTTTTTCAAGATTCCTGCTTCATCTCCCTTTAGGGCTTCCTGTATTTCTGTCCTGGCAAGCTTGTTCCAGATTTTCTGCCAGCGTTGATTCTTGGCAGAAAAAAGGCTCCGTTTTCAATAGCTCTTAAATGCTGACCTTCACTGCTGGGTATATGACAATAAAAAAGGCAGTTGATAATATTCTCCCACTGACCAGAAGCCTTTCCCCAACCAACGTCGCAGGATTAGGACCTCTATCTTTGTTTGGGAAGGCTTCAACACTGAATGACCAGAGCTAAGGCATAAAAGATTACGCTCAAATGTAATTAAAAACAGACACACAACCCAATCATTCCAAGAACCCAACACATGGAACCTGACAAAATGCTCAAATACTTTACAATCACCATACTGCGATGCCGTGGTAGCGACAGCTTCCTTTCCGGCATGCCCCACAGGAGGAACTAGAACGTTGGCATGGCACTTCAGCAGCCATGTTGGAGAGACACGCAGCGGAAATCCTCCTCCATCTAGTCCATAGCGAATGCCGGCGAAAACGAGACTTAACAGGTGAAGTTAAATATCTGTACCACAAAGTATTTATGTATCAAAGCCCTGGCAGGAGAGCATACCAGGTGAAGGTTCATTTTTGAGTAATGAAGTCCTGGGCGTAGGGTCACCCAGTGAAGTTGAAACAATTGTGCAACGCAACCTGGCAGAGGTATGCCCAGGTGGAGAACAATATTAACACTATTGTAAAGATCTTCAAGGAAAGGTCCTTGTATTAATGAATTGTTGGGAAATTTAGAGAGGGGGGGTCCTTAGGAAAAGGCGTATCCCTCTGTAAAGAACCGTAATATATTGAATGAAGAGAGAGCTTGGGGAAGGGAGCCAATTCCCCAAAAGTTGATTCATCTTTTGTTGAACTGGTGAAAGTTGATCTAAGAAACCTAGAGGAGAAAGCTAATCCCTGCAAAGAATGCATTGTTTATGAGAAGAGCCTTTTTGTTAAATTTGAACTCTTGTGTTGAACCTGAACATTTGAGCCCTAGGAGAAAGTCAAACAATTTCCTTTACACCCTTAGTTTATTTGGAGTAGGAGGGCCAGAATAGGATTACGGCACAGGATCGATCTTTTGTTTGAACATCTTGACAGTGGACAGACTCTGTATTTTTTGGTTTGAGGTAGGGAAAGCCCTAGAAAAGAGATAGTCGGGCATTTTCCAACCCCAATTGTTTTAATAAAAGTTTATAGCTAGAAATGTGTCCTCTGTGTTCATGTCTCATTCCTGGCTCCTCATTTTTGGGTGTCGGAAT
The DNA here is from genome assembly GCF_040938575.1 of Ambystoma mexicanum. Taxonomy (NCBI): domain Eukaryota; kingdom Metazoa; phylum Chordata; class Amphibia; order Caudata; family Ambystomatidae; genus Ambystoma; species Ambystoma mexicanum. Next base: position 691,081,347 of record NC_090926.1, on the reverse strand, counting down.
ACAGTTGCAAGGTTCTCTCCCTCCCAGCCTCATTGCTATCTTTCTCTGCATCTCTGCTTTCGGTGTTCCGGTCGGCATCCGCATTCGCTGCAGATTGTCCCTGCTTCTCTCTCAGCTGTGTCCATTTTAAAGTTCTTGGCATTGTTTAATAGCTCCCAAATCCTAGACCGCTTCCTTAGCTTTCCGCTTCTGGCTCTCCTCACCACTCCATTCTAAAAAGTAACTCTTAAGATGCTATGGCTATTGTCTTTGGCTGTGAAAATGCACAAATGTTCAAGTTCAACCGAAAAAGTGTAAATCAACCAAAAAAGCTCCAACAGGATGATGTTCAGTTCTAGGGAATTACTCCCTTCCCCAGGTTCTTCACTAAAACAAAAGTTCAAAAGAATAACCAAGTTCTTTATCCACTCCTGAGGAAACAACTCCCTTCTCCAGGTCCTTCACACACTTTATGCAATTTATAATCCTAAAGACATTGATCTTCCTCTGGATTCTCCTTTCAACCATATATACCATATTTTGAATGCAGGTTTTCAGACTCGCAGAATACCTGGTGTATTCTCCTGCTAGGTTCTATTTCACCTTTTAATTTAACTCTCAATCCTAAGGGCATGCCTCTTCTTTGGGATTCTCTTTTGCAGTTCACTCCACACACCCGATTTCATTTGGCTTTGCCTGGTATACTCTCCTGCTAGGACTTTGTTTCAATTTCTATTCAAAATCCTAAGGGCATGTATTTTCCTTGGGATTTGCAATTCACTCCATACTGGCTTTGCCTGGTGTACTCTCCAGCCAGGGCTTGATTACAATTTCTACTCAAAATCCTAAGGGATTTGCAATTCACTACACACACTTGATTTATTTCACTTGCCTTTGCCTGGAAAACTCTCCTGCCAGGACTTGGTTACAATTTCACAATGCATGCTCCCCCTCTTTGGGTTTGCCTAGGAGGAATGATTCTCTTCTACTGGTTCACTTCCAATTTCACACAGCCTGGTTTACTAGCCTGCCAGGCTTTCCCTCATCTTATTCACACTTTCCTTCAGCTATCTCTTGTTGTTTTTTCACATTCGGGCCAGTGCCCTTCTTAAAACAAAGTTCTTATTTGACTTTTCTTCACTTTCTAACAAGCTGGTCCTTGACCCTTGTTCATCACTGTTCATCAATCTTGACATGGCATTCACCCCTTGGCGCTACGGTTCCCCACTCGCTCTCTATGGGCTCACCGTGCAGCGTGTGTGCTCCTCGCATCTCTCCTTCCTTCTCCCTCTCCGTTCACTTTGGGCGAGCAGTGACCCGGCTGTTTTCTGCACCTCCTCTCTCTGCTTTCAGGTGCTTCGTCTGCCTGCAGGCATCCAACACCGCACTCTCATTGGTTCGCTCACCCTGCTCGGTCCTGATGAGAGCCGTCGTGCTGCGTTACCCAGTTTGCCTGCCTCCAGGATTCTGACCGGTGTCAGAATGCAGTTGCAAGGTTCTCTCCCTCACGACAGGCTAGCTGCTATCTTTCTCTGCATCTCTGCTTTCGGTGTTCCGGTCGTCATCAGCATACACTGCAGAGTGTCTCTCTTTCTCTCTCAGCTGTGTCCAGTTTAAAGTTCGTGGCACTGTTTAATAGCTTCCAAACACTAGATCGCTGCCTCGGCTTGCCGCTTCTGGCTCTCCTCACTGCTCATCCCGCCTCCTTGCTTCAGTGCTTACAAAGAATGGATATTGCCAAGACGTCTGACAACATCTTGGCATGAGAAATGGAGGGGGGGAGGGGATAACATGTCTCATCTGCTAATGCCTGTCCTCCCCATTGAGGGTTGCCTCTCCTCATGTGATTCTCCCTTGCATAGCCACCTCCAGGTTTCGGATGAGAAAGAGTCTTCCTCATCCTGGCCACATGAGGGGAGGTTCTCCCCACAGAAGCAGTGATGACATTGCCAGATTCATCGCAGGGTTCTGTTGAGAGTGTTGCTAGTAACATATGAAGGGCAATCCGGAGGCTTCTCATGAACTACTCCATGTATCACAAAATGTACTTATTGAAACAGAAATGTTCTACTGAAGTTTTGTTAATACAGCAATCTAATACATACACATAGGCAATAACAGTAGCATGGACCATAAAGGTAGAGTATTCCTAATCTGATATGTTTGGCCATTTGAAACGGAAGTCCAAGCCTATCAGAATCTTGACTAATACTATTGGAATCAAAGGCTTACAATACAAAAATACTTAACACCACTCTTAGTATAAAAAGTATATGTAGAACATCAATGCATATAAATGTGAGGCACATAAGGGTCATTTCTATAAAGGAGGAAACAAATGCTACGACCTGAAAATGACACTGAGATTAGAGTTCATGTATACAAATGTTATTGTCTGTCTGGTGCCTGGTTCCTGTTCCTTCTGTGCATCATGACCTCAGGCCAAACCCTAAGGAAGGTACCTTAAGAACATAGCAAAAGGTGAAGGTCTACATATACAGCACAGGGATCGAAATGAAGATTGGATAAGCAAACGCTAAAAACGGCTCCTGGCTATTGTAGGGTAAACCTCCAACAACCATGGGTTAAATAACAATCCTCTGAGGAAAAAAAGCTTGGTGCACCCTTTTGTAAGAAGAACAAGAGATACAAAAAGGAAATAGCGAAAGGGTATTTATATAGAAGTGCACTACTGCAGAGCGCTCTCTTCTTCAAAGCATGCAGCACGTTACAAACAAACATAGTCATCTGTGATGCACACGATATACAGTGTTCAACTTCAACCTCATTGGCTACCACCTATAAACCTACTACTAGTTACATATAGTCCCCAAATTCATTGGCCATGTCCTCACCGACTCCAACTTTCCACACGTGGGTGGCAATCTCTTCACCTTGGGTCGCTGGTAGATGATTGGTTACTAGAATCACTGCCCTGCCCTAAGGCCTAATCATGTGATGTGCACCTGGCCGTCGACACAAGCTCAGTGGATAATTTTGAAGTCATTCTGGTCCTTGCGAATAAAAAGCAACTCTTGTCTCATCCCAGACACGCAGGCATCTCTGCATGCCTCCCTTCCGCAATCTTGTATCCATTGGCATCACCCTTTGCTCTCCCTGGTACAAATCACAGGCCAAGTTGTCCTCTGCTCTCCCCTTCCCATGTGTTTTCTCCCTTCCTCCCATCCCTCCCCCTACCCTGATTGGCTAGTCCCGTATTTAGTTACACCAAGGGGTCTTTTCCGGTGTCCAGAGTCCCACCACACCTTTTGGGTCCGTGGTGCAGGTGAGTGAGGTGGTTTAGGCGCTCTTTATCTATTCTGAGCAGTCTTTCTGCTTTTTTTTTCTTCACCCCCCTACATCCCCCTTCACTCTCATCGGCATCCATGTCGCTTACCGTGTGTTCTCTCCCTTCCTCACGCACCTCCCCACACACAGATTGGCTAGCCCCGTGCTCTCCCCTTCCCATGTGTTCTCTCCCTTCCTCCCGTCCCTCCCCCTACCCTTATTGGCTAGTCCCGTATTTAGTAACACCAAGGGTTCTTTTCCGGTATCTGGAGTCCCACCCACTATTTGGGTCCCTGGTGCAGGTGAGTGAGGTGCCTTAGGCACTCTTTGTCAATTCTGATCAGCCTTTCTGCTCACCCACACCTCCCCCCCCTTTGCCACCTCACGCATACTTCTTCTACTAAGTCCGCTCCTGTGGTTGCCTAGGCGTAATCACACCCCCAGGCCTTGATTGGCCCAGGGCCCTCATAACCCCCTTTGTGATAGAGTAGCCCTCTGCCCGTTGCAGCCCTGTGGCGAACGACCCCAAGGCAAAAGGACCGCTCATGGAGAGGCAGCTCCAAATGGTGTCTGCAGGTGTCAGCAGGGGAAGCAGGTAGCAGTCAACCAGCAGCGACGGACAAAGTAAATGTGGTGGAGACGGGGGGGACACAGCAATCGCTGCACCCCACTAGACTGGCCCACCTCTCCCTCACTGATCACATCCTCCCCACCACCCATAAACTGAAAGGCTGCATGATCTACCAATCCCTATTGGCAAGCAATAACCACATATACATCCACTGAGCTGTCAACTGCATTGTCTAGCCATCTCTCACACCCAGATGAACTGTACCCTATCTGTGCTAACCACCCCCGTTAGAGCTGTGAAGATTAGCCAGTGTCACATCCAGATAGAACTGAGACTATTATCTTGCATCATTTCCTACATAAGAATTGTGCATATTGGATTCCAAGATGGCGGCATTGCAAGGAGGACATGTGTCTCCGTCCCCAGTAGGTCGCTGGAGTAGCTGGCATTGATGCTACGTGATAAAGGGTAATTAAATACCTCCCGCGTTAGCAAGGAAATCCCAGGAGGTGGAAACCCAGTGTGGAAAGGGACATCGTGGCATCCGCCGATCCCTAACGTGAGAGGAACTGCAGGAAGCTTGGACCAGAGGGATTACAGGACTGAGGCCCCAAGCAGTGGGAATGGGGTTAATTGCGATCGCGAGCAACACAATCATAGCCCCATAGCCCACAACCAAGCCAGAGCACAGAGCAAGGAAGGACCCAGCATGCACCCAGCACAGAGGCGCTCTATGCATAGATCCCATGGATACCTGGTATAGAGGCTGTCCCGGCATGAGGTAGCAGCTGTGTACCAAAGCGGAGAACTGGTGAGCTGGAGGAACGTACAGCTTGGGAGGAAGCGTACCAGAGGGAGAACAAACAGCGTGCTATCTGTGGTACCGGTAGGATACCAGTGAGAGCGGGGAAGCTCAATCAGAACACGCAGCAATAGAAAACACTGACCTGGCAGTGAGGGACAAGGAGGCACAGCCCAGGTTTCAGGTTATGTCCAAGGACAAGGAGGCATCGGCCGCCGCAAACTCCCACCATGGGTGCCAGGAAACTAGCATTAAAAGCATTTGGGAAATGGGCATGCCCCCTTAGGCAACAGTTGGAGGAGAAAAGCAATTTGTGCAGCAACAGGGGCCCAGAGAGGAGGGGACATCGCAAATAAGAAAAGAAGACCTGCAGAGCTGGTTCAAGGAGTTCCAAGGACAATTCTTGACATCCTTTCAATCCCGGTTTGAGATATTAAAGCCGGAAATAAAACAGTCGATGCAGGACTTGAAAGCTGATGTAGCAAAACCTGAAGAAAGAACAGATACAATGGAAAGAGCACTTCAGGATGTTCAAGAGGAGCTACAGAAGAGTGATGTAGATTTTGAACGTCTTGTCTGACATAATTTGGAAACCCAATGTAAGGACCTGGAAAACCGATCTCCCGAGATCTACCATACGATTTGAAGGACGCTGTGCAACAACTTTTTGCAGACATATTAGCAAGTACCACAGAGGAACCAGTCCCAATTAATCGAGTGCATCGGGTGGGCCCAAAAAGGCTGGAGTCAGGCTCACGCCCAAGAGATGTACTAGCAGCAATGACAGCCTACAACCAGAAAGAGCAGATTCTTGGTGCAGCGGGCCCAACGAACGTCAATGGACTAGAGGTACAGCTTTTCCAAGATCTCGCCCAATCCACACTGCAAAAAAGGAGGGGGATAGGCCTGGTGGTGCAATTCCTGATGAAGAAACAAATTGGGTATATATGGCCCTTTCTTTTTGGCCTCGTATTTTCGTGGAAAGGGCACCAATTTAGGATCGCATCTTGCGATGAGGGAGCATGGATACTGGACATACCAGAGGAAACCACAGAAGGCCGAGATAGCCTTCAGTAGAGAGAAACATGGCTCAGGCTGGCGGGAGAGTGGAAGAGCTTAACAAAGAAAGGCAAGGGTGCGAACAAGAAATAAGAAGGTAAGGGAACTCCAAGCTAAGGTCCAGATCTGATTAAGGAAAGGGAAAATACAGCTAAGGATTAATGATGACAATTGAGAGGGCAGGACTTGCAATGGTATTAAGGATTGAGGTATACACGTTCTTAGGCAGGCATCCTAGAGGCAGAGTTTGGGAGACGGAAGGAGTGGAATCAGAGTTGGATTTGGTATTCCCCATGATAAGTCTCCGGGAAGAAGGGAGGGCCAGGCGCGGTGGGCAGTACGTCAGAGCGACCCTCGGAACCTGAGCCCTCCTCAGGGAAGGCGATGCCAGAAGTTGGGGGAAAGTGGGGGGAACAAGAGGTTTGCAGAGTTAATCGTTGGGGGATGTTGGGGTGGGGGGAACAAAACCAGAAGGCAATGACACCACACAGATGTTGTGAGGCTCAGGCACAGGTAATGTAGAAAATACAGAGATAGGATGATGGATCTCGAGGTATTATCATTTAATGTGAGAGGTATGAATAACCCTGTAAAGAGGCAAAAGTTTGAGGACTATGTGCGGGTGGAAAAACAGAATATTATGTTTCAGGAAACCCACATACGGAAGGGGGAAAAGGGGAAGTTGAGGATCAAGGAGTTCTCTCATATTTATCAGGTGAACGCCTGAGAAAAGACAGCAGGGGGGCTCATAGCATTGCAAGATAAGCTGGGGATACAGGTCTTGAATTGTCATGCTGATGCAGAAGGCAGGTCACTATTTTTGAAGGGGATGTAATTTTGGCGGAAGATTTTAATATAGCGTGGGTTCCCCAGCAGGATAGGAATACATGAGCCACTCAACAAGTACAGGCCCTTTCTAAAGCTCTTAAATTAAGGATGGCTGCATTGGGCCTACATGACAAATGGAGGGCAAAAAGGGGGCAGGAACAGGGAGTTATTCACTATTCACACGTACATCTATCCATGTCTAGGATTGACTATATTTGGGCCTCCACATGTTTGATCGGGTTCCTCAAAAGTGTTGAGTTGGGTCCCATTTCCCTATCCGATCACGCCCCGCTGATGATTAAGATAAGTCTGGGTAGCCTTCAGGGAGGACTATGGAAATGGAGATTTGCGACAGAGTTATTACAAGATCGGGTATTGGCTGAATCGATACAGGATAAAATATACATGTATTTTGCAGACAACGAGACATCAGACAAGCCCTCCCCACCCCCCAATTCCCCGGAGATGGTGTGGGATGCCTTTTAAGGTAGTCCTGAGGGGCCAACTAATGGGCCCGAATAGGAAAATGCAGAGGGCTCTGAGACATATTCAAGGCCAACTGGATGCTCTCCCTACAAAACGAGCAGAGATGGCCTTACTCTATACGAAACAGATTTTATTTCAAGGCAAATAAAGTAGACAGGCTGCTAGCTAGACAATTGAAAGATAAAACACGATCCCAAAGGTTGATGAAACTTCTGAATTTAAAGGGAGACAGTGAGACAGCGAATGAGGCGATAGTTGACATATTTCAGGGGTAATACCAAGCACTATACACGACAGAGAATCCCCCATCGGATAAACAGGCAATCTACCTGGCAAAAGCTAAGCTTCCACAGATCTCGGAGGAGGAAAAAAACATCTAGAGGGGGAGATACAAGGTGATAAAAAGGATAAAGCGCTGGGCCCTGATGGCTACCCAGCAAGCTTTTACAAAAGATACCTAGAGATTCTAGCCCCAAGACTTACGAAACTCTTTAATACATTTAAAAAGAAAGATACAATCACACAATCCATGAATGGGGCAACATTGGTGGTATTCTATAAACCGGGTAAAGCTCCCACAATTCCAGGTTCTTGTTTGTTTATTTTATTTGTAGCGCGCACCAGACCCAAAGGTATCGGGGCGCGGGAACAAGAATACTTTAGGCTTACAAGTTGCTTATAGTTGCATAAGTTACAAGGCAAAAATGCAGATTAGTACGAATACAGCAGGTAATACATATGCATTACAAATGAATATTCAATACAATAGGTAGTCGAAGTGCAGTGCAGGTGCGGGTCGCGCACGAAGGTCAAAAAGTCCAAATTGTTTGCTAGGTCAACTAGGTCGTGTGGCTGGGCTATCGGTCATTTTGTGCTATAGGTCATCTAGACCTATAGCACTGGTAGCACTGATCAATTTGGATGCTAAATTATACACCAAGATCCTGGCAGGTAGAATGACCCAACTGATGCCCAAACTTATAAACCAAGATAAATCGGGATGCATCCCGGTGAGGCAAACGCACGATAACACCCTCAGAATATGCCACTTAGTAGAGAAAACTAGACGCAAAAACCGGCAATACTAGTGGGGTGGTATAAGGTAACCAAGGTTAGGCGGGGCACTAAACGGGGCTGCCTGCTGTTTCCCTTACTGTATGCTATCTATTTAGAACAGTTATTAGCCAGAGTTCGGGAGACAGATTGCATAAGAGAGATTGAAGTGGCGGGGGAGGAGCATAAAACCATAGCATTTGCTGACGACATGTTAATTGCACTGACGGACCCAGGGAATTCAGCGGATTATGTATTTGGGAGTAATTCTGACCACAACACTGGGGCAACTATATGGGGCAAATTACCCCCAACTACTTACTAAGATTAAATCTGATCTGCTGAAATGGTACCCCCTAGCAACTTCCTGTGTGGGAGATTAATGGTATTAAAATTATAATACTGCCAAATCTCTTATATTATTTTCCGGCTCTCCCAATCCGATTCCAAAGACAGTCTTTCGATCCATCACGAAAATCTTGTTGGCTTATATATGGCAAAATATGCCCCAGAGAGTCGCAATGCCCACTTTGACAGCACCATGAAACTAGGGGGTAGGAGGTTGCACTCCCTCATTTCTATAGATATTTTGAAGCAGCCAAACTACGGGTGGTGAGAGAATGGTTCGCGGAGGACCGACAGAAAATCTGTGTGAAACGGGATAGGGCAGTAGCAGGAACACCCCTTTCGGAAATTTCTCTGGCTAGATAAGAAGCATATACCTCCCAATGTTCAGGCCAGTGAAATTGTGGGTCTAGCAGCAGAGGTCTGGGACTCAGTAGTAAGAAGGGGGTCCTCATCGAGAATCTCTCCACATTCCTACCAATTTTTGCTAATCCAGATTTTCCACCTGGGAAAGAAAAAGGGTAATTTAAGGTATGGAGGGAGGCAGGATGTCAAAGGATTTGGGACATGTTTCTGGGGCACACCTTTCGACATTTGAGGAATGTAAAAGGGATATAGTATTGAAAGAAGATGGATGTCGATAAAAGAAAAGCGGCTATGCGCCAATTGACCCCATTTGAAACATTCATTACTACCCAAACAGGCACAAGGAAAATGATTTTGACTTTGTATAAACATCTTAACGACAATACACCACTAGTTCAATGGAAATATATGAAAAAGTGGGAAAAGACACTGGGGCGAGACATACTTGAAGATTATGTGTGGGGTCTGATTTTTTAAAAAAAATACTCAAGGGAAATGTGGCTCAAAGTACTATTTCAATGGCATTACACCCCAGAAAGTCTTCATGCCATGCATCCCTTAGTTTCGGAGTGCTGTAGGAGATCCTGCAGCCATTCTGGAAGTGTGTACAAGCACAAATGAGGGGAATGTTTCCAGAGTTACTCACTGGACAAACGGATTTGGCTCTGCAGCCCATGGGAACCATTAGTGACAACAGATTCCAAGAAACGGAAGAGGGCCTTCATGACCCTAATAACCGCTGCATGGCTAACGATTGCTCAACACTGGGAACAAAGACAGAGTCCGACTAATCGGGATTGGTTGCAGAAAGTCTGGAGATTCGTGTCAATGGAATGGGCAACCTATAACATATAGGGAGACACTCTTTTAAGCAGGACTGGGGAACAATGCTGAACTACCTGGAGAGTGTCTATATGGTACAATGGCGCCCACATAAAATAAGAATTTTGGACATATTCTTAAAATGTGTATTGATCTGAGGCTACAAGGAAGTGGTGCATACTTTTGGGGCGAGGTGGGGAGTTCAGGAAATGCTGATTTTAATTATATCTTAAGAAAATTTTAAAAATATTTTATTTTTCAAAGAATTATGCATATTAGCTTGTGTCATATCTAGATAAGGATTGTGCATAAAACTTTCATCAGGGACAAAGGTTGCTGCACTCAATGCCGTGGCCCAGTTGCCCCTGACCAAAGAACTATTGCATTGTCTATTGTGCCCACTTTAGGCCCCACTACGCCTTTGTCCAGGTATCCCAACCTTCTGTAGGACTTTCCCCCCCCTATCCAGGTAACCCAGATCAAATAGCTATTGCATCGACTGTAGTGCCCTCTTTAGGCCTTTCTTCCTCTATTCTGGTGTCTCAGAACAAAAAGGTATTGCATTGGCTGTTCTGCCCTCTTTGGGCCGCCCTTCCTCTTTCCAGGCGTCCCTGATCGAAGTACCTTTCCATTGATTGTTGTGCCTCTATCTGAGCACTCTTCCTCGGTCCAGATGTCCCAGTTCTAGGTGTGACTGCGTTGACGGTTGTGCCCTCTTTAAGCCCCACTCCCGCGGCCCAGGTATCCCAACCTAGGTGTGACTGCATTCATTGTTTGCCCCTCGGCAAGCCCTTCTCCCCCTATCCAGCTGCCCCAAACCGAAGTACTGACACTCTAACGACTGTGCCCTGACTTAAGCACCTTCCCTTGATCCCGTGGTCCCAATCTTAGGTGTGACGGCATTGACTGTTGTGCCCTTTTTAAGCCCTTTTCCCTCTAGACAAGTGCCCCCTCTCCCCAACTCTGAGTGCCTCTGCACGGGCTGTTCTATCCACCTCCCCCATCCCAGGCTAAACCCAGACATCTCCACCCAACCAGGTGAGCACATCGGAACCAGAAGGAAAAGGCCACTAACACAAAAGAACCGTGAGGGTTTAGCACCCCCGGTTCAACAATTCAACAATCCTACAATGAACAACTATAACCAAAAGAACACCCAGATATATCTACCGAGCCGGGAGTTCACATCAGAACCAGAAGAAAAAGACCACAAACATACAATCCTACAATCAACAACCATCACGAAAAAGGACCTCCAGGAAAATAACAAAACCTCAGAGGATCAAATTTCATGCCTCCCCACAAGAAAGACAAAGAAGCCAGAGCAGACAACAGAAACAATAAGAAAACCCAAACCACTCGGGAGGGCACCGACCAAAATGATCCCACAACTCGACAATAAACATCCCAGACGGCCTGAGGAGACATAAAAAAACAGCAAAGACAGACTACATTGCTCGCTACCTCTCAACATGCAACAACGAGGCAAGCAAAAACGGCATAGCAACAATCCGACAGTCAACCAATGCCACGAATACGGACACCACCAGGACACTGAATGCACCACGACAACTAATAAGTTGTCCCAACACGACCTCCACCATGGGCAATACCCCGAACAGAATAAGGGAAAAATTGGACTCCATCACACTCCACACCCCCTACATACCAAAGACTGGAACAACAGAGGGGTAACTACCAAATCTACCACCCGTAGCGTACCGAAACCAACCAACCCAGCCATAAACCTTATTGGTCTGTTCGAATGAAGAGACTGGCCAACAAAGAAACACCCCGCCCAACAGGCTCAACCGGGGAAATCCCACCTGGAACGGAAACCCAACCAACACCACACAGGGCAGAACAAACAACAATCCGAAAGGAAGACCAAACAAATTACACTGCAGCCTCCTCAATGTTGGATCCATGACAAAACAGTCAACAGTAATCCATGACCACCTAAGCGAAGGAGGCACAGACGTGCTCTTCCTCACAGAAACCTGAAACCTGGCTATCGGACCACTATAAAGCCATCGCGGACGAAGCAATTCCGGACAATTATAAATAAATATAAATGAATACACGCCAACCTAGAAAACCGAAGAGAAGGTGGAATTTCAATTATACATAAAACATGTTGTTGCATCTGGAATTGTCGCAAGCAATGCAGAAGAACTAAACAACCAATCCAGCATAATATTCCTCCTGATCTACAGACCACCTTCCTAAAAACCCAACTTTGCATCGAAACTAGTGGACGAGGCCGCCATATTATCCACCCACCCGACAACCCAGTCATACTGGGAGACTTCAACATATGGTTCGAAAAAGAAAACTAGTCCACAGCAAACTCACTCTGCGCACTGCTTGAATTTCGAGCAAATAGTAAACAAATCCACCCACAATGAGGGACACACCCTGGACACAATTTTCTACAGACAAGGACTATGTACATCTGCGCAACCAACACTGATGGTATGGAGCGACCACTACATAATACCATTCTACATCACATCCCAAACCCGCCCACCGGCCGGGAAGGAAATACTTCATACCAGCATGAAAAGAAACTGGAAAAACCTGGGCATAGGGGCCCTAAGAAACCCTCTCGACCTTACAGTCCCAAGTGATGGGCAACCCACCGAAACTAGCTTAGATGTAGCGGAGGCCACACTCAACAATTGGATCACCAAGGCCCTCGACCAATTTGCACCGGCCAAAACATTCAAAGCAACACAAGATAAAATGGTAGCAAAATGGTTCACAGAAGAACTGAAAGACCGAAGGAAAAAAACCAAAGAAAACTCAAGCTATACAAAGCAACAATCGTCAAAGTAAAAAAGTTCTACTACGCCACAAGAATAAAATCGGCAAACAATCCACAGAACAAACTCTTCAAAATAATCGAAGAGATTTTTTTTAAAACCTTCCTGACAAACCTCCATCACCCTGACACACTTTGTGACAACATCACCAACCACATGAGAGCAAAAAATAGACACAATCCAGGAGACCATCAACCTTGCCGGGGCAAATACAACCATGACTGCCGGACCGCAGACACTGTACAAAACACAATTACAGCAAAAAGCACCCGCCTAGAACCAATCATAGAGGAAACATTTGCCACACTGATCAAGGACACCAACCTTGCAGGATCTCCAAGGGATCCCTGTCCCCGGACATCTTCAAAGGAATCCTCAACCATAGTACCTAGGCGACATACTTCCGGAACCTAATGAATCTATAACTGAAACAAGGAATAGTACTGTCAGCCTTCTAATCGTCATACATAAAAAAAGGAATCAGAAAGCGCAGAAGACCGAAGCAACTACAGACCAATATCCAACCTGCCCTACCCTAGCAAAGATCCTGGAGAAACACATACAAATTCCTTCTTAAACATGTCGAAACAAACGGAATACTCGACCAATCACAAGTTGGATTTAGACCAATGAGAGGAACTGAATCAGCATTTCTTTCGATATGGGACAACCTGAAAATAAACACAGACGATGATGCCCAATTGGCCTTCATACTATTGGACATATCAGCGGCTTTTGACACAATTAGCCACGCAACAATAATATAAAGACTGACTGAATGTGGCATACATGAATCTGCACTAAAATGGCTTACTTCATTCCCAACAAACCGAACTGAAAGAACCTACGTACCACCATTCACCTCAAACACGAAGAACATATCCTGCAGAGTCCCATAGGGTTCCAGCCTCTCTCCTCTACTATTCAACATCTGCCTGTGCCCATTGATGAAAATCATCCGGATCCACAAGCTCACTGCCTACAATTATGCAGACGGCACACAACTGATTGTGAAAACAAACAGAACTCTGGACTCAGAACTCAACAACTGCCTCACTGACATCTACAACTGGATGACACCAAACAACCTCAAATTGAACCCTGCAAAAACGGAAATAATGCTCTCACCTGCAGGATTCGACGGTGCAAACCCACAACTGGACTGGCCGATCGGCATTAGGAACGCAACCAGAGTACACTGATGTAGCAAACAACCAATACTCACTGGAACTGCAAGTCAGTGCAATCCTCAAAATGTTTCTTCCTCCTACGACTGCTCAAAGGATTACTCCCCTACATCTCCTTCCCACACAGAGCCCTCACAATCCTATCCCTGATAATCACAGGAATTGACTATGCGAACAGCCTCTACCTAGGAATGCCAGAGAGACTTACCAAGAAACTCCAAAGGGTGCATAATACAGCAGCCACGATCCTATTAAGACTAAACTGAAGAGACCATATCACTTCAGCACTGAAAACCCAACAGTGGTTACCAGTAAATAAACGCATCAAATTCAAAGCCCTCTCTATCGCTCACAAAGACTTGAACAGATAAGGAAAGGAATTCCTCCAAGACGAGATTAGCTGGTACTGCATAACAAGGGAATTAAGATCCAGCAATGACCTACAAATAGAGACAAAACATTACAAAAAAAGGAAATTCAGAGGAACAGCCTTCTCAAGTCTAATTGCAAACATCTGGAACATGCCCCAAGTAATTGGAACCACAGAAGACCACACTACCTTCAGAAAACTTCTCAAAACCTGACTATTCAACAGGCAATGACAACCAAGAAGTAACACCACATCAACAACGAAGGCAAACAACTAGAGAGGAGACTAGATGGACCAAAAGTACCACAAACGGGAACCTGCCTAGATACCGTCAAGCGGCATCCCGGCGGCCGCTCCAGAGAGACCCCCGCCCCCAATAAAAAGGAAAAGACCATGACTCTAACCCTTCTCCCTTCCTGCTCCTCTTACATAACTGCCGCCACTACACCCGATCTTAGATTAGCCACTATAACTAGAGTAAACGACACAGATGGTCCAAAACACAAAACATCAGCAATGCAGCTAGACACCAAGTGGCCGGATTACCATACAGCTTCCACCACCATGACTCTGGCTCCCTTAGGGACACCATATAACCAGTGGACACGACCAACCCATCATAACCACACAACTCACTAACATTACCACACACCCGAGGCACGGAATCTTACCCATACGGTTAGAATGCATGAGGCCTCTCGCAAACTAACGCATACAAAACAAAAATCACAGACGCCAGTTCCTCCTGATTCTGAATCTATCCATTCACCCTTTTCCCCAATAAGCCCCCAGCCTCTCTTGCAGAGCCACGTGAGCCCCTGGAGATTGCCCTTCGGTGGTAGCGGTGTGCAGTACAATTCAACATAACTTAACATCTGGTCATTCAAATGGGATGACCAATTTCCTCGGGGGCGCTGGTGCTCTAATCTCAACTAGTGTTTTGTCAACTCAAGACCCCTACCTTGGCTCCCATGAGTTTGTCCTTCACTACCAGTCAAAGCCCTACTCGTATTCGGCTGCTCACATTCCTTTCTAATTTCGCAAGGCTCTAACAAGATGCATTTGTGGGTGTGTTCCCTACATCACCTGGGGTGAGGGGGAGATATTTGCACACGTGGCCTCGTTCTGTGTTCTCAACATGGCCTGCGAGGGCCCAGGCCTAACTTCATGTATGGTGACGCTTCTATGTTTCTCGTCATTAGGTGGGGGACTTCTACCCTATGTGATGTATGCACCCAGAGTGTCTAACACCCTATAAGAAACCTATTGAAATGTTACAATCATCACACCCGACACTACTCAACTATGTTCACAGGATTTACCCTGTACCTATCGCCCACACCCCTATACCTGTGCATGTTTGTTTCCTGTATATTAGTGTAGTCTAAATGGTATGGTCAGGCCAGGATCTGAACATGCATCCCAACAGTATCCAGGATTAACCAATGAGGAGCTACCACAGCAGAACAAGGAGTTAGTACATAGTGCTATGCAAATCTAACTACCACAAAAGATGCAAAAATATCATTTGATCTATTATTTATGTCCCTTCTATATTTGGACACACCTATACAACATTTGAAGTATATGTAACGATTGTCCCAAATGCACATTTACATTAGGTGTGTTTGTTCTGCATCAGTTGGCCTATGGAGCCAAAAGTAGCTCCTGGTTGTTGCTGGTGTCAAGTTAAGCAGGATCTTCTAGGCTACAAGCAGGAGCTAAATGACTCCCAGCGCCCCTCAACTTTGAACCCTGCAGCACCTTTTGAGTATGTGTATCATGTTTTCAATGCAGTATAATCAGATAAAGTCCTCTGCTTAAAATCCGTACTGTCACTGAACAAAAACTAGAACTGGAAATTTGATTTTGTCATTGATGATGCTATCTGTGATGTCATCTTTGTCCTGGGTGTCATTCTTAGCGGTGCATGGCTGTGGCACTAGTTATGGTTGCATAGCTTACTATAATTGGTGAATTACTTTGATTTTTCAATTTTACCTTGCTACCATAACGTCCCTTAACTGTATTTTCCTAAAATCATCAGTTCCTCATTCATATTCAAAAACCTTGCAGAGGTTGTTCGCTCTTTTGTTAAGTAATTACTTTCATGAAATTATCCCATAGTTGCATGGAATCAATTATTAAGTGTTGTCTACCAGATAGAAAAGATTTCCAAAATATAATCTTCGAAAATTGCGTTGCTGTGTACAAACCTTTCCAGAAACATGTTAAGTCACACATTGAGTCATCAAGTCTCTAGGACCGATTTATGCCTGCAAAGGTGTCAGTATCGGCCCTTTTGGCAATTTTAGTTTGTGGTCCGTTACAGCCAAGCAAGGTAATATACCACTTAAGTGTGGGAGTGGGTGGAGGCTACAATGATTTCTTATGGGAATTCAGGACGAACATAGACACCTTCAGCACTTACAGGGTTGTCTCGGACGCATATATTGTTTCCAGGTCTTATCGTTTTCATTGCTTCAATGCAGTAAAATCCTTATTCCAATCAATTATACATTCAATTAATTCAGTGAGAATGATTTACATCTATTTCTAAATTTCATGACTGCACAATTGTCCTGCTTCCACATTTCGTTCAACATTAATTCGAAGATCAAAACGTTCTTGCATTTACATATTTTCAATAGTAAACCGCGCTTTAGTTTGGCCATTCCATTATGGGAAATCAACCCCAATTCCAAGCATGGTGTGCACACTGGCAAACAATTAGGTAGTCTTAGGATGATGATTACACTCCAGACCATGCATAATGCAAGTAACCATGCCTTGCCTGTATACATGTGTGCTACAGTTTTACATCACACAACTTGTAGTGTATTTTGACTTTCCACAACATCAATTTCTGACAGCTTCTTCTGGGAAAACATTAAGACACATTGGTGCTGTTTTTTCCACACTTTTGATTGCCACATGCAGTGCAGGTTAAGCAGGTGGATGCGCCGATTGTAAGGAGGTCTATAACATACCCCACCTTTGCTGCTACCCGCAGCCGGACACTCCGAGGGCCAAAATTTCCCCCATCCCCCTACAAAAGGATGCGGGTAGGACAGGGAGGGGGTGACCTTTCAAACTGGTGGTCCCGGAGATAAGAAAAAGAGAGGGAGTCACGAGATGGAAAAAGGGGGGGGTGGGGGATCGACATAGACACGTCCCCATTATGCTTCATTCGATGAGGCAGTGTATTTGGCACAGAGGGCCGGGAAAGGTGCACTGCTGGCTAAGGTGGACATAGAAGCAGCATTCCAAATTCTCCCGGTGCATCCCGAAAGCTTCCACTTATTGGGTTTCCAGCAGGATGGCGAAATCTTTATCAATAGATGTATGCACATGGGCTGCGCAATTTCATGTGCTTATTTTGAAGCTTTCAGCTCTTGCCTGGAGTGGATACTGTCCCAACTAATACGGGAAGGGGGTAGAATGCATTATCTGGAACTATTTGTGGGGGAGACGGGGGCCGGTACATGTAAAAGACTCTTGCTGGGCTTCACCGAATTGTGCGCAGAGCTGGCTACTGGCTAAAAAAACAGAGGGACCATGCACGCGACTAACATACCATGGAATCGAAATAGATACGGTAGAAGGGGTAACCAGACTGCCGGTGGGTAAAGTTGTGGCATTCTATGAGAACGTCATGTCCGCAGTAAGCAAAGACAAAGTGTGCCTAAGTGAGAAGGGAGATAACAGACTTTACTGGGGAGGTTGAACTTTGCAGCAAGAGTAATAACGGCCGGAAGGGCATTTGCACGCTGTCTAGCGGCAGCCACAGGCAGGGTAATAGAAGGGAGGCATATGATTCGTCTCAAGGCAGGCATGAAGGAAGATTTGAGGATGTGGGGGGAATTTTTAAAGGAATTCAATGGAGTACTGATATGGCAGGCGCCCTGGGTTTCCTGCAAACAAGAGAAATTGTTTACCGATGCAGCAGGGAAACATGGGTTTGGAGCGATCCTGGAGCAAGCTTGGTGTAGGGCAGATTGGCCTAACAAATGGGTGAAAAAAGGATGGTGCAAAAATATGAGTCTTGGAATTATTTCCAGTACTGGTAGCTTTATGCACTTGGTCAAGTAGGTTAACTGGCAAGAGACTTCCGGTTTGGTTGGATAACATGGCAGTAGTCCAAGCGATCAATAATCAATCCGCACGGTGTGCGACTACATTGGGACTGGTCAGACACTTGTTCAGGGTGGGACTCCATTGCAACACGAACCTGAGGGCCAGATAAGTACCGGGCATCCACAATGCAGCTGCTGACGGTCTTTCTCGTTCACAGATGGAAAGGTTCAGACAGGCGTTCCCTCAGGCAGAAAGGGAGATGATGCAGTTCGAGGAGGGGCTATGGGAGTTGGTGAAGTGGAAGCAAGAATGAGGAGGATGACGGAAGAAGTGTTGGCAGGGGGAACAAGAGGCAAATATAATAATTGCATCAAATTGTTGGATGAAATATCGCCAGGAGCAGGAAGACAGGAGTGGGAGAGCAGGGTGAAGATTTTCATCGAATGGGTTACAGACAAGGGAAAGATCAAGGGTTGGGTAAAGAACCATTTGGCAGCAATAGCTTTCCATGCACAGCTCGGGGGCAGGGCGGACCCAACTAAGAGCTTTCATGTCAGAACAGCAGTAAGAGGCTGGGATACAGGGAGCATTAGAAATGAGGACAATAGGCTACCAATCACCGTCAGGACTTTACGAATACTAATGGACAAATTAGAAGGGATTTGCAATTCAATTTTCGGGGCGACGTTATTCAGAGCTTGTTTTTCGCTGGCATTTTTCACAGCATTAAGGATTAGTGAGTTGGTACCTAGATCAAAGAGCGCTGAGGGAGGAGGATGTCACAATGGAAGGGGAGACAATCAGAATAAAGATAAGGAAGTCCAAGACGGATCAAGCAGGTAAGGGCAAGGAGTTGGTGTTAAACAGGTTAGGAAGGAATGGGTTACTGTCCAGTAGCACCGACCAGGGCGTCCAGGGAGGTGAGACAGGGGTGGGCGGATACTTCCTGTTACACAGGGATGGTAGGCCTTTAACTCAATATCAGTTTAAAAAAGTACTACAGATGGCTCTACCCAGGACAGGGGGACACAGTGGAAAATACACTTCACGCTCCTTCAGAATAGGGACGGCCACTACTGCACAAAAACAAGGGCTGGGTGAAGAGGAAATAAGGAACTTGGGGAGGTGGAAATCTGGCAGGTTTAAATTATATATCAGGATAGACATGATGGAATGAAAAATAAATAAAAAGAAAATAAATAAATAAAAACGAAAAAGAAAATAATAAAATAAAGGAAGGCCGCGTTAGTGGGACCCGCAGCAATTCGGGCATGTGGCGACTTTGGGGGCGGGGTGGCATGTAAATTGTGTATAATGGGGAGTGGACGTAACGAGTCGAATAATAGTTATTATTTTTCCTCAGGGACTGTGGTATTGGTGATGGGCCACTCCTTTATCTCAAGGGCAGACAGAGAAACCGGTGAAGGAGATTGGGATCGTATCATAGGCCTGGAGGATACAGAAGTGAACTGGTTGGGAAAGGGAGGAATGTTAGAAAGAGGTGCTGATGGGAATTGTAAGATATGGGGTTCCAGACATACTAATCATGTATGAAATGATCTAGTAGAAATGGGAAGGAACGGACTGTTGCAGCAAATGAAAGGCATAATGGGGAAACTGGGGAAGGTGTTGTGCACCACCAAGCTATTCTGTTCGGCGATTATCCCATGGCAGTGGTGGAGGGGGGCGCGCAGCCTGGGAAAGGTAGAGGAGTCAAGGAGGAAGCTGAACTCAGAATTCAGAAAATTCTTAACAGGGATGCGCATAGGTTCCATAAGACACCTTAATTACCTTGAGGATACCAGGATACTTCGCAGGGGATGGGGTACACATCTAGGGGGTAGGTGTGGAGATAATAAGGATGAACATCAGGGAAGCGCTGGAAAAAGTGGGGTGCAGGTACAGGGGTAAGACGGGTAGTACGGGTCAATGAGGGGGGATGGATGGGGAAGGGGGCTGCTGGCGTGGAAGGAGACGGACTACAGACAGTCAAGGAGGCCTGTGTTGAGGCAAGTGGGGTTACTCTCAGGCGCCATAAAGCCGCCCAAGTGTTATGGCGGTGGACTAAGCAACAGGTGGTAGGGTCTGGGGAGGCACTAGGGAACAGGGTGTAGGGGGACAAGTTACCCGGGAAAAGGGGGAAGGGGAGGACACAGGTACGGAAAGTGGCACAGCTACTCGGGGGTGGGGGGCGGGGGAGAATTGCCAGAGCACTAGTGGTCGGGTACCAGGGGGGAGTAAAAGATGAGGAGAGTGGGGGACACACAACCCCAGGGGAAACGAGGGGACGGGCAACAGGGTAAGGGAAGGGGGCAAGTGGAACAGGGAATGAAGGAGGACAGAAACTTAATGGGGGGAGCAACAAAAAGTGGAGTCACACAAGCGACGGGGAGCAAGTAGTAGGCCTGGAGACCGGGTAGAAGGGGCAGAGGTCTGGTACCTAGAGAGGAGGGGGGGGAGGCGAGAAAGCGGCAGGTCCCCGGGGGCGAGGGAGAAGATAGGGTCCTGGAGGCGGGGGACCGGGGTTAGGAAGGGGGTGGGCAAAGGGAAATTTTAGAGCACGAACACCTGGACAACGGGGAGCGAGGGGGGGGGGAGGTGACAAGGGGGAGTGGTTTAACGATCTTGCACCTGGGCGAGTAGTGGAAGTGGCACCGGCTGCAAAATAAAGCTAGTGCCGAAAGGGGGAGTTTTCAAAGTACAAGTTTACAAGTGATACAGTGGAAAGGGAAATTTGTCGGTGGCAGCTTCGCTCACCATCAAGTTCATACTAAGTTAAAGTGAAAAGTAACGGCGTCGGTTCCGCTTACCGGATGCTGCTCACCATCAAGTTAGGTTTCCTGCTAAGTAAAGTGTAAAGTAACGGCATCAGTTCTGCTCAAGGGATGCTGCTTGCCATTTGAGTTTGATTTGAAGTGGAAAGTAACAGCTTCAGTTCCGCGCATCGGATGCTGCTCGCCACCGAGTGGGGAGTATCAGGGGGTGCGTCTTAGAGCAGAATAACCTGATGCTGTATTACCAAGTGACGGAGCACCTGTAAGCTACCTCCGGCTTAATAAAGAAAGCAACTGCGGCCGATACATCCACAACCTGAGTCAGTGTATTATTTACGGGGTGGTTAGGGGAGGAGGTTGTAGGAAAAGGGAATGTGTGGAGAGCCGCAAGTTAAACAAATTAATGGGAAACCAGATCAACCAAATACAGGGCTGGAGAATGCTGGTGTGGGGTGTTGCAGCTATGCTCCTCTCCTCCTGAATACCTTCTGTCAGAAGGGCAGCCTTCCTTCCACTTTTGTTTTCCCACTCTCTTGAATTAACCAAATGCTGACAATGGTTTCCTCTCGCTCTTCTTTGGCTTAGGCAATGCTTTTTTGGGTCAGTTTCCCCTATTGCTTCTGTTGCTTTCTGAGAATACGGTATATACACAACTCGGTTATCAAATGCCCTCTCTTGGCTTTGGTAATGTTGGTTCTCTTTACTTTGCTATTGCCCTATTTTGGCTTTGGCAATGAGTCTGACCTTCCAAAACACAATGACACTTTGCTGGCCTGTTCGCCAAGTTCTTATGCTGCTACTTTCTGCACTTTGTATCAGCTTGGTGTTCAAAATATTTATTTAGTATTCTGATTTACATCAGTTTGATATTCAAAAAACGTCTGTTTCTGCCTCTTTGCATGAATTCACCATTAACAATATCCGGAGCTGGCCAGCGATCGATCGCGGAGCGCTCCGGGGTCACAGTAGGTTAGTGAACTCACTGAGTTAGGTGTGTGTGTCCGCTCGCTCCACTGCCTTTGGGTCTTCTGCTTCTTTTTCCCGCTCGACACGTTAAACTGCTTTTCTCTATTTTCCCCAGCCCGTGCCGGTTTGAAAAGGAGCGTTCCACGCTCCCAAGGTGCTCTCAGAGCCTGCCTTAATGTGGGGAAGGCTTCTCAACTTCACTCTTACTGCTGTGTGACCTCTGCAACCACGGTCTTCAGCGGGAAAGCTTTTAAAAATAAGCTTCCCGCTGCGCATCTTCCGCAACCAATGTCTTTGAAGGAAGAGACTCTCTCGGAGTGGGGATCTGTTCTGCAAACGATGGCAGCTCTAGCGGGTCTCTTCTCATTCAGCTTCAACTGCAATGTGGAGTTACAGCAACCAATCCACCTCCCATTACTGCTTTCTCTGCTGCTCTCTATGGCCTGCACCCGAGGGGGCCTTTTATGCCTCCCAGTCCCCTTCAGATGTGGGTCATTAACACTATCAACCTCCAACTTGCAGATCAGTGCATCTGCATTCCTCTTGTTCGTCCCAGTGCTTTGGATATTGTGGGACTTGAATCCCCAATGTTCAAATCACCTTTTCTCACAGTTTGAATTTTATAATAAACCATTAGAATTGTCAGGTCTCTGGAAAAGTTATTAAAGGGGTTTTCCCATTCATCCTGACCTGCTTCCCCTCTCGTGATTCTCAAGCAGAACACTGCTCCCAGAGTCAGGAAGCATCTGCCTTTCCCTGGCCACATGAGAAGGGTCCCAGGCCATGTTTTCTGGGGGAATCATCTAATTCATCACATTTCCTTAGGGCTTTTGTTATTTAGTACTGATGGTACATATGCTCACTCCAAGTCTTGCTATAGATCAATATATCAACAATGTAATCGCCACAAAATACTTAGAATGTTCCAAGTAGCCGATCCATCAGTCTCTGTAATATAGCAGGTGCTCCATGTAGACCAAAGGCGAGTACGTGTAACCCTAAAGTGAACGCAGCATTGGCATGCGGCTTCTGGTCATCTTCATTGCTCCATCCCTCTTTCTCTTCTCAGTACTAAAATGGGTGCAGGGGAGTTAAGTGGGTTGATTGGTTGGGAAACCTAGGGGAGTTAGTATGAATGGCACAATAGGCCATACATGTATGTTGTAAAGGTACATGGCTATCATGTGGACTTGGACTGCCAGGTTATTTTGGTTCAGTGTTTTCCTACCTCTGTGTAGTAGGTCTTCCCCCTACATGGTCCTCCGGCGGATGACCACCACCTGGGTCAAAGTCTAGTAGCTTCTGCCTTTCCCTAGCCATGAAGAGAAACTTCCCTCCCGAGAGTCAGTGAGGATATTGCTGGATTCGTCACATAGGCCTTTCAGACAACAACCATCGCACCTTCTACTCGAACACCCTCCTGTTCCTCACTCGGTTTGCTTCTTACATGCACTCCATCTCCCAGCCACTGCAATCTCTCTAACTGGGTACCTTCCCCACCCCATCTCTCTCACTCTTCTGCTCTCTGCCTGTTCTCTTGGTTGAACATCACTCCATCGTGTGGCGGTTGTTGATAGAGCTGGATTCTCGTTATCCTGTTTGGCCCTAGTTGCGCTGTGTTCTGGTGTCACAGTCCTGAAACAGAAGGAATAGAACTGCGGCCATAAAGCTGGCAAGCCGGTATGCTGTAACAGTGGTACCAACAGTGGTACCATTCTCCACACAATACAAGACAGTCTGAAGAGGGTCAGAGACTGTTCCCTTCCCCGACCCGCACCTCTCTCAGCCCACCTCTGGGGTAGGATCGGCTTTTGCGTGCTCCGTGGTAAGTCGCTTTGCTCGGGTTGCCAGGGGTCCCCACTCTCCCTTGATGTGGTCTGGTTCACCAAACATATATACGCCAGATGTATCCAGCAAACACTCATATGCACTATGCAGTTCAGTCCTACGCCACACACTCATGACATACATATGGTATACATGCACATTTGCTAATACACTTGCATACCATACACCCATGCAACATACATCTTGGACATACACTCATGGGCTAATACTCATGCAACATACATATAGGGCACAGGCCATACAGCTACATGTCATACACCTATATGCTATATTTTATACTCCATAAAAAAGAAACACTGAGATGAAATTGTAAAAAACCTTTTTGTCTTGACTCCTTATTTTTTGTTTTAAATGATATTGAGGTATAAACACTCACTCTATAACACTACAACATCAACCTATCCATGGATTTCAAATGTTACTCCAGTTATATCGGTGCTATATTTAATTGTGTGCCAATGTTGGATTTGTAGTGGTGTTGAGTCATTCTGTATACCTTACGTTATGCCTTCTTTTTGCAGACTTTACTCTTTTATATGGAACTCTGGTACAATGTATTGCTGGAGTGCAGCTCAGTTTTGTTTTGGCCCAATTCCTGCCATGGACTCCTGGACCCTTTCACTAGAATGTAAGATGTGTATAGTTTAGGCTGTCGGCATCCAATTTTGGAATCTGGCTTCTTCACTGTAGCTGGACTCACATAGGCACAGCTGTGAGTGAAGAAGACTGAGACAGTCAGGGTTCTAACTTGGGTGTGTAGGGGAATGGGCACCCAAATTCAAGCTATACGACTTTTGCTACCTTCAGCAACAACTAACATGCACAGTGGCACTATGTATTGATATCCAGACCTCCTGGCAAGCCAAGGAAACTAGAAATGTATCTGTTATGTACCTACAACCTATCTATTTTTAAACTGTCAAGATTTTAAATTTGAAAAAAACCTACTTGCCAGCCCTAAATACGAGACTACAACCTCACATGGTTTATGCTCCAATCTTCCAAGACTAGGTGCCATCCAATGGCAGATGGCTTGGAGAAAGTTGTATATCTGGGAAGGATAGGTCAGGGGTGAAGGGACAGAAGGAGACAACGGCCAATCTGTGGTCCCTGGCAAATCACTGTGACTGAGTCTTATTTTCTTTGGCTGCTAAAATTGGGGTCAGCAAGTAAGTGGTAAGAGATTAGTTTACCAAGAAAGGCGGTTTAGTGCATGAAGACAAGTGGGCTCAGAACAGAGTGAGGATACCCGCTGTGAGGGAGGTGGAAGCAGTGATTCTAATATAACATGATAGAAAAGGTCCCATTGGGCAATCCACCCTTTGGCAGAATCACAGATGACATTGTTAGAGGGGGGTAAGGAGAATAGGAGTGGTAGACCGTGTTCAAGGCAGCTCAAATCAGGAAGACGAATTGGAGAAATGTTGGGGGCGGTGGAGAGAGATGAGGAAGTTGGAGACATCGCTGCTGTTTTTGTGGTGGTGTTGCTCTGGAAATAAAGATTTGAAAAGGTTGCTGAGGTCATTACTCTTTAGGTAGGAGGTAATATAGTTAAACACAATTCATTCAAGGATTTTGTAGTAGTGAGGGAGGAGAGAGATGGGCTAATAATTGGCAAGGCTATTGGGGATCAGTGGAGGGATTTTCGAGGAAGGGCAGGACAGCAGCAAACTTGTAGCAGGTGAGGATGATCCCGGATGCAAGAGTTTGAAGAGATAGGAGCAGGTTAGGATTGCTAGTTCATTGATGGGTTGGCTGCCCTGAGTATTGGTTATCGATTGGAAGGGGTAGTGGATGGGCCTTGTAGCCTAGGAGAGATCAGAAGTAGGCTGTGTTGGGTAGACCAGGTTATTGGAGGGTGGTTATGGGAGGCCTACAAATGCGCGCTCGCTACTAGCCATTGGCTAGTGATAATTGACTCTTGGCAAGTAAGAAATGATGTGCTGTGTGAATGTGGAGAATTGAGGGGCATGGCATGTCTTGCTAGTAGCTTACAACTTGAAATGTGTACCTCGGTTTCGTGTGTCCGATTTTTGATATTTTAAAAGACGAGTAAAAAGCAAAGTTATTGGTAGAGATGGAACAGGAAATGGAAAAGGGGAGCAAGCAAGCCTTGTAGGGAATAGGAAATTTCACAGGATATTAGTAAAGGGAGGAAATAATTAAACTAGTATAGTAGTATGGTTTGTTGTGTCAGTAGCAGTTGAGAGCACATGAATGGATCCCTTAGAAATGGCAAAGGGAGCGGGATTCACACCACCATCTCAGGTGGATCAGACGGTGACCAGGGCTGTGGGATTGATCGAGAGTTGGGTGAATGAGGATGGTGGTTTTTGGAAAGAAAGGCAAGTGATGAGTTGAAGGACACACATGCTTGCTTAACTGTCATTGGATGCAGACAGAGATGAGAGGGAGTCCCTAATGTTGGATAGATGGGAGCAATGAATCCGGTTTGAATTTGCATTTCATATGGGTGGAAAAGGGGGAATAGATTCCAAGATGTAGATGAAGGAATGGTTTGAGATGGAGGACCTTTATTTGATATTTTTTATAGCGCCTACTGCCATTGTTATTGCTTTGAAACGCTGTGAGGTGGAAAGCCCTTTGGAAGACTGTAATCTGTGCAAACATGAAAATAAAGAACATTACTTTGCATGCAAATAGTAATTAGAATTAGGTGACTCTTCGATTACTTACAGAGATGATTAGTTTAAAACATTATCAAACGCATGCAGAGCATTGTGTTGAAGAGCAGAGATGACTGCTATGTCAGTGACTGTGACCGCTGACCAAATATTTAATGGGACTCCGCTGTATTTTATGGGTTGCAGCGCAAGAAGGGGAAGGGGAATGTGCATTATAAATAGTGTATCAATCCCTAGGGCAACTGTCTACAGTTGAGGGCTCTGCTATACTTTGCATGCAGAACACATGCACACTAAATAACCTGCTGTTACATTCACAGTTGTCACATAGGTCAAGGATACATTCAACGCATGTCCTCGTGTCTGTGCCATCGGCTTATTGCAGTATAAATGTTTTAAATTGCATTCAAACCTGATAGAGGTAATACATAGCCACCTGTAGAGAAAGATACTGCCCCGTCTTCCAAGACATCACCAGTCTCCTGATATGCTAGAGAAAAACCACTTGCTCACCTCTCCCTCACCTTTTAGTTGCTGACTATCCATTTCCCCGCCTGGAGGAGTCTGTGCGCCTGACCTTGGGAAAGTGGGACGTATTATGATCTTGTTGGGACCCAGCAATACCCCTTGGACCACCACAAGCCTAATGCTAAAACCACAAGCACAATGACAACACGAAATCAACATGCACACTTGCCAATCTCATCTGCGACACATTGCAATGCGTGTACATCCATCGGTTCGACCTTTTGGGTGTACTCAGTAAAATAATTAGTTTCATATGAGGATATGTATAAATGGCCATTTTAAAAATGTTTTATTGTGCGTTGGTTTCAAGTATATTTTGCAAAATATATTCCTTTGCCAATCGCTTGAGCCAATTCATTACATTGAAAAATTGAAAGGCTATAATTCATATGCCAAGTTCATTCAATCCATTAAATAACGAATAAAAGACTTTAATTTATACATAAGTACAAAAAGAAGGAAATGCAAATATCTTTCAATGAACCCTATATGTTCTTGGAACCTTAAAACCTTGATTGGGAGTGTGACTGACCATCCTGCAAAACATTGTGACCAAAAACACTGCAGTCCTATTTGGATTTCCTCATACAAGTATTCATCATAGATCGTGGTGCAGATTTCTTGAAGGGCAAGCCACTCAATGAGCAAGTGTTTAATAGTTTCTTTTGGAGCCCCTGGACCACAATGAAGACAGGTAGGGGACATGAATTCACTTGTAGGTCTTATTTTTAAGATTGTTCTAGTTGCTAGCAAATTAAACCTAAGTCTCTGAGCTTGGACTTTGAGAATTTCCCTCAATACTTTAGCAGTATACCCCATTTCTTATGCTCCGCTGCCAAATCACCCAGCAACTATAGTTGTCATCAACTCAATATTCTCACAGCTGTCGTTTAACCTTTGGCATAGTCTCTATTAATTGGTCTGTTGCACAGTTCAATTTGCTTAGGAAATTATTACATGTCCATGCCCAGCCCCTCAGATATTCACACCCGTTTTCTAGTAATAATAAGTGTGTGTTCCAAAACAACAAATCATGCAGTGTTATTATTTTCCTCATCAATAACCAAGCATTCCATCAGATTCGACTCTTGAGGGATATTAATCCTAATTCGTAACATATTGCTGCTATCGGCAAACATTGAGAAAGGCGCAACAGTTTTTGCCACAGCCCAACTTCTTGTGCATCAAATACTTCCCAGTGCAATGCCATAACTTATATTACTTTAGGTACAGCTTTGGCTTTATAATATTCTAAAACTGGGAGAAAAGAGAACTCCCCATATTTGTTGTTTTCCCTCATTTTAAGTATGGAAACTTTCCACATTAATCTGCAGCAAGTCTATTAAAGCTCCCTTATTGGTACCTCCAAAAAGAGGGGACTCCCAAGTAGGTAAAATATTTGGTGACCTCCAAATGGGTATTATCCATGGTCCAGTTAAAGCCCATCTTCTTTTTCCTATTCTATAGCCTCATTACCTAGGTTATACCTTGTTCACTTCTAAACTGTTCACTTGTGCACATACATGTAGTGCATTTAACATTCTTTGAAGACGAAATTGCGCATGATCCAGGATCAAGATCTCTGCTCATGCTAGCCAATGGTGGTACACGCCCCCCCCCCCAGCCTAGACGGTACCAGGGTAACAACTTTCAAGTAGTTACCAAGGTCAGAAATGTAATTATTAAACAGGCAGGGTGCCAACAGGCAACCCTGCCTGAGACAGCTTGGCGGTATCTACCCGTTTCGACAGTGTACCCTCAAAGTCTAGACGCACCTGCAACGATGTATCCATATGTATGAAAAATCACTAAATGGCAGTATATCAGTGGTAATGACAAGGTACCAATATCCTGAAATATCTTGCAGAAACATATGCTACGAAGACCATTTTTTACTTAAAAATCAAAGATATATGGACGAAGAGCTCATTGATGTTAAAGTATAGCGTACCATGTAGTAACTTCAACGTTTGTGTTGTGAAGGCCCTGCCAGTGCTATTTGTAAGCAGTCTTCTGAGTTTAAATGCCTAAATTGTGCATGTAAATGAGTTCCTGTTATTAGAATAAAAAAGATGTGTGCCCTTGCGCCGTTCCTTGGTCTTAAGTGCTGTGTAAGGGTGCGGAAGGAGGAGACTGACACACAGGTGGCTTTCCTTTGGCTATAAACTTTTATTGGCTACAAAAACAAAAAACTTTTTAACGTTCCCTGTCCTCTAAGAGGGGTTTCTCTTCCGCAACCAAAACAATAAAGAGTTTGTCAGGATGTCCAGAAAGTCTGCAGTCCTGTGTCAGAAACCTATTTCCTTCCCCTTACACTTTAACTAAACTAAAGGATTGGCGAGTCTTCTTGGTGCAGAAGAATGACTCTCTTCTTCTGGAGAGCAGACTGTGATGCGAATTGAAGGGCTATTTCCTGAGGGAATTATTCCATTGCCCAGGTTGCCATCCCCTTCAAAGGCACAACACTAAGTTTGAGATTTAAAGTTTCAGTTTAATTATAAAACAATGTTCCAATTCCAAAACATCAGCTTTCTTTACTGCCCATTGTTGTTCTTCAGCATGGGTTTCCTGGATAACGCCTTCCTTCTCAAGGTGCCTTGTTTCTATTACCAGGAGTGTGATGCTGGAAATGCATCAGAGGGACAGGGCCTCTGAATCCTTGTCCTTTACTGCTTTTTATCGTGTGTTCTGTCATGTTTTCTGCCCAGGAGTCCATGTGGGACTCCTGGCAGTGCAGCTCTCTTTTGGTTTGGTGAACAGACCCATGGGATACCCTTATGGCACCCATGGATAGGGGTACAACCCTGTGCCCCTAGTGTATGTTTTTGGGCACCTGTGGGTGGCCCACAGAGCAGGGTATGGGCTGGTGGCAGCTCCATGCTGAATTTGACAGGTGCTCTGGGTGTCCTCCATTTTGGGATACCAAGGCCCTGCCATTGGGATCAGTTGATTCCTGATAGGAAACAAGATGGCCCCTGTGGCCTCTTGCTTTCTATTGCCTGTTACCTTGTTTCCCAAAGTCCTGGGAAGCCCTGACTCTGTCCCTTCCCCCTGACTGGCTGTTGGGTGGAAGTTCAATATATGGTGTTGTTGTGAAGGCCCAGCTAGACTGACTGGAGCCTTCCCAGTGACTGTATGTTGTGGGTACCTCCTGTGGGTGGGACCTGGGTGAATGGAGTGTGTGACCAATATGCACTCCTTTTTGTGGTTGTCTGGTTTCTGGCATGAGAGACAAAGACTGAGACAGCCCTGCCCGAAACTGGCCTGAATGCAGTGTGTAGTGTTGAATGGCTGGGTACTTGTCCCAATCCACATTCCTTGTTGTGAGTGTCTGAAAGGGAGGAGTGTGGCCTGAATGCACTGTGTGCCTGATTGGCTGACTGCATGAATGCCCCTCTGTATGATTGGCTGCTGAGTGTGTGCCAGCAGTGTGGATGAGAGACAGAATAGTATATCTGGGGACCTCTCACCACTGTTCAGGGGGTTCAGGAACGTTCAGCAGCGTTCAGAAGCGTTCTGGAGCTGAGTCTCCGGAACTGCTGATCCTCGACGTCCAGCTGGAGGAAGAAGACTTGCTGTGGCATTTGCTTCGACCGATCCGAAGGCTGCCGAAATCGTCGAAGACTGACCCGAGAGAGGACCTGGTAAGGCGCCCTCTTCCCGTGCTCCGAGGGACCATCGAGCACCGCTCCATCTTCGCCGAAGCGCCCTGGAAGACAGACCCTCGAAAGGCTGCCGACCCGAGACGGGATCGCCGAGGAGATCGAAGTGAAGCACCCGGACATCGACGCCGTCGAAGTCCATTGCCGTCGACCAGGGTTCGCAGGTTTGTGTAACCGCTGGAGGCCCGTCGAAGTTGTGTTGCCCAGCCGTGGGAACCACTTGATGCCGTGCCGCCGACGACTGGAGCCGTCCGCTCCTTTGCCTAAGAACATTCGAATCGAAGGACTACCTCGTCCGCACCGTCGACCGCTTTGTCCTGCCGGAGAAAGTCGAGGACGACCAACGCGCCGAGGAGAAACCTGCCGGT
This sequence comes from Ambystoma mexicanum, assembly GCF_040938575.1. Classification (NCBI taxonomy): domain Eukaryota; kingdom Metazoa; phylum Chordata; class Amphibia; order Caudata; family Ambystomatidae; genus Ambystoma; species Ambystoma mexicanum. Next base: position 691,050,498 of record NC_090926.1, on the reverse strand, counting down.
GGGTTTCCCGCCACCCGAAGACCACAAAGACTCGAACGACTCGACGCCCTTGCTGGGCCTCCGTCCCCACAATCTTTGCGGTCCAGAACTATTGTCACCGAGGTGCCCCGCACGCCTCTGCCTTGCAGGACGCCGACACGCCGACGAGCACCGCTCGGACGAAGCTGCCGCCTCATCCTTGTTTGTCGATGGACGTTCGACGCCCCGTGCCTCCCGCTTGAAAGGGAAGGCATTCAAGAAGGGCCGTCGATTCCCCGTCGCCGAACACCGAGTTCCTCGACGTTTCTCGACGTCTCTTGACGATCCGTGACTCCCGCTTGAAAGGGGGGTCGCTCAAGAAGGATCTGTCGACGCCTCTTCGAAGAACTCGACTCCACCAGGTACATTTGGGGGGTAAAAACATTATAGGAGGGAATAAGACTTGCAGAACAATATATGGACTGGGCTTGTGCTATATCTTTATTTTACAGGTTGCCCAGGTGGGGGGATCTCCACACAGAACTGTGCCTAGTGGTAGGGGCCAGTATTCTGCCTATTGCTCAACCATCTTATTTTCTCTCCTCTCTCTATTGCTGGTTTCACTCTATTGATTTGTGTGACATTGTTACAGTATTGTTGATGCACTTTAATAAGATCTAGTACAAAGGGTGGTACCACTTTAGAATTGTATATATTTGCCATTGTTGATTTTCCGGAGTACAAAGTGAGTTATTGTGATAAGTGTACATAACCTTGACTATTGATTATATAAAGACTGTGTTCTAACCAATACAGTGTGTGGACATTCCTTTGTGGGGGCTTGGGGTACACTGTACTTAAGAACCAGCCTGCATCACCTCCTGAGAAGCTAGGCCTTGATTGCTCGTCCATTGCTACCGTATTAGAGAATCTTGGCCGGGGTCCTCTGTGCCTCTCCTCTACCATATAGAGAGCAGAAGTACAGACACCCCCACCGGTCGTTCTTTTCTCTTCACAAGGAGGAATACCTCCCTTCTCCTGGTCTTCTTAATTACAGTTCACAACGTCAGAGAAAGTGTCTCCCTTCCCTTGGCTTTGCTCAAGCTGCTTTCTTTACTTTGTTTCCCGAAATGTCAGGTGGAAGGACTCCCTCCCCATGGTCTATTTCAGGCGTCTCACAATGTCCACAACGCCAGGGGAATGACTACTTTACCCTCGCCTTTCTCCGGCTTCTCTGCGGATTATATAGCATACCTTTTTTACTTTCCTGCGAGCTACTGCTATTGCCCATATAACTGTTCTACTTTCTTTTCTGTAATTGTGGGGGTCTAAGACCCTTACTTCAGGTACAATTATTAATTCAAAGTCTTTTGCATACTCTCCTCTCAGCCCTGTTCTCTAGGGTACTTCCACCCTTCTTTATAGGGGCTCCAGGCCCGTCTTCTGTCCCCACCAGCTAGCCCCGGCAAGCCCCTACCTCCAGGAAGATTCTGTTCGGGTTCTGGACGATACCAGGACTCGATCTCCTCCTCCCACTCTTTCTGCGTGGTTTGTTACAGCTACAGCGTCCTCGTGGCTGCTGCTGCCCGCTGGCCTCTCTTTGACTGGCACCGTGTGGTCCCTTCTCGTCTGTCTGTGTCGCTAGCCTGCTTCCAGTCGGCAGAAGTGTCCTTTCCCTTCCGACTCTTTTCAGAGGCTTCACTTTCTCGCCTTGCGCCTCGGTTTCCCGGCCTTCCCTTTGCCCCACTGCTGACCTGTTTGCGGCTCCTTGAGGGAGGTCTGAAAGCAATTTTCAGTCCTCTGTTCCTTGTTATATTCCAAGTGCTCACACATTTTACATATTGACTCGAATGCTGGTTTTGGTTCTGCAGAGTGTTCATTACTCTGTGCCTCCTCTTCGTCTTGGTACTAATGTTCTCATTCTCAACTGGGTTATTGGATTCTGTGGGTTTGGCAGAGGAACTTGGGAGTATGTTATCCATAGGGAATTGCCCAAGATCTGATACACTGCAGCGTTTTGAATCTCGTTAGCCACTGAAGTTCGCGAGTGTGACAGGGCTCAAGAAGAGAGCTTAGTTGTGGCTTGGTTAGTGGTGCTATTATGGCTAGGCCTGTGTTTGCTATATGCTGGGGGTGGTTTAAAGTGGCTTGGGGTTTTAGAGGGGAAGACAGTCGAGAATGTGGGAGTAGGCCTTCCAAGGCAAATAAACCTGCAGACCTTCACTCCCGGCTCTTGCATACAAGTCTCATTTCACTAACTCACATTGCTCCTGTAAATCGGTCTCTTTCTATTTCTCTTTTTCTTATTCTCTCGATCTCTCTCTGTCTTTTTCTCTCTGCATGCCCCTGCCTGCCTCTGTCACCCTCTCTATGATTTTGGCTCAGTGTGTTTCTTGTAGTGTTTCTCTCTCTCTCCCTGTGCCTTTTGCGCGCTCGGTCTCTGATACATCGTGTCTCATGTGCAACATAAAAAGCATCTGCGAGTTGGCAGATGAGGGGGAAGGGGCTGTCAGTAAACTCTAGTAAATTACCATAAGCTGCAGCTAAGGTTTATAGGATAGTTTAGCATATTGGTTGGCAGGCTGAGCGATGCCTCAAAGCTCCCTCTACCATGCTCTGGCGCTCTGCTGAGCGACCTGCTGGGAATTGTGCCTATCTTGGGCAGGGTAAGAAGGCGTTAATCGGACATTGTTTGGGGCAGGGGCTAGAATCCCTGCGCATGTCACCCAGAGGTCTACCTTGCTGTCTCACTAAAGCCACAAGCTCTTACACAGTCCAAAATGAAAATGTCTGCCACCGCCACCAGCGGAGACAAACTCGCCTGTTTTTGATGTGGAACCAGGCCTTGGGTATCGGTCATGCTTCAACCCTGCAGGGAATTTCAGAGTAGAAAAGATGGAGGGTGGTGTGTGGATTCCTAATAAATGTGATGCACCTTGCTGTAAGAAAGGGGATTATGTGTTGATAGTGACAGTCTGGGGTCACGGGCCCAGGGATATAATGGACTTTACAAAAAGGCTGCAATGTTGAGTTTGCGGTATCTCTCACCCTTTGCTAGGTTAAGGGTCTGTGAGGGTTTTCCTTACTTGTGTCACAGCTAAAATGATTCAATTAGTCAGATAGAGAAAATCACATTTTGCCAAAAATTTTGCATGGATATGTTGTGGTGATCTTCTAGAGTGGAATCTAGCTCAAGATGTTGAACATTGGCAAGGTTTTGGTGTCTCTCATACCCCATGAGGACAATATTGGATTTTGTTGGAAAGGAGTTGAGGGTGAGCTGAAGCTCAAGAAATAAAGCCTTAAGAGCACAAGAGGGGAATAGTGAGAGAGATCGGGGCAAGCAGTTGAACAACAGTGTGTTGGAAGGAAGGCAGTCCGATGAGGGGAGAGAGGCAGATGGGCAGGCCCAGTTGATTTTTTGGCCTAACCCACCTCCTTTCTTGTTTCAAAGGAGTTTGGAGTTTATTTTCGGGACAACTGATCCCCTGCGCACCATTTCTTAGTGGTTGTGGTTTTGCCGGCAGCCTAGCACATGGCTTGTCTGGAAACCAACGCCAAGGTTCCCGAGTGATTTGATGCTTGGTGGGATGACAAAACCTTGTTTGCTGTGGGCGCTGGCAGGATTAGTAGTCCATAATTTACAATTTATTGCTAAATATGACAGTCTAATGAAAGTCCAGTCTGTGTTTTGTTGCATGGTGTTTTATTAGTGTTCAGATACAACATGATCCATGTGGCATCTTGTGCCAGGAAAAAGTGAAACACAAAGCCGACGCGCGTTTCGATCGAAGTCTTTTTCAAAGGCTGTTATTGGTGAGAGGAGTAGTGCGATATATGCGGGTGAGGGGATAGGGCGCAGTGGCATTGAAGGGAATTCACACAATATTGATGATAATATATACAATTTGATTCATCATGATTTAACACAATTGTACGGATAGAAGCAAGTTAATCCGGTAACAGGTAACATCAGTAAAACATGAGTGTCCATACACGTGGTGAGAGGTGAATTTGTGGTGGTATGTGATCGTACAAAAATGCATTTGTTGTTAATGTCATGTAGCACAGATATGTACATCAGGAATCGTGAGTTTTGATGATAGACAAAGTACCAAGGGAGGAAGGAGGAAGAGAAAAGAGAAGGAGAATTAGGGCCAGTTTATCGGGCAAGGGTAATTACTAGAGAAAGATTGATATAAGGAGGATAGTTTGACTTCTTGGAGACGTCAGAGGTGTGAGGAGTGAAGGAGAGGGTGGAGTCAAAGATGACCCTGAGGATCTTCCTCACAGGTTGGAGCAGGAAGAGGACCTAGAGTGGGGAGGGAGGGAGAAATAGAGGAAGGTAGGGAGAGAGAGAAAAAAAAAGAAAGGGAGGGAGCTGGTGTTCCGCTGAGGAGGATCTCAGTCTTACTGGCATTAAGTCAGAGATCATGTGCGGCACACCATTCCTGAATTGCGGTCTGACAATCTGGAATGAGAGAAGAGGCGGCTAAGGGGAGCCTGAAGGAGAGCTGGATGTCATCCGAAGGAAGTGATGCAGTGGGCGAGAGGTGCCATGAAGCGATGCGGTGGGCAAGAGGTGCCACTCATTGATGTATGAACGTGAGCAGAGTGTCTTTTGAGAGCGGGTGGAGGTGTATGTGCCAAGAGTAGGTTGGGTGAGAAGGGTAGTTAGGATTAGGAGATGCATAGTAGGGATGGCTCAGTGGGTACAATATTAGTTACCAGAGAGAAGAAGCGAATTATTTGCCAGTAGTGACCAAAAGAGTAAACTAGTAGCCGGTTACGACCAAAAACGTATATGGAAGCCCACTAGTTGCCAAGCGCAGGTATATTTAGCACTAAGTCGATGATATTAGGAGATTGCAATTGGGGCTGGATGGTTGGGGTTCTGAAAAGGTGGCATTGGGGTTAGTCTCTGGGTGGCACAAGGTGAATGAGCGGGATGCCAATTGTGTGGCCACTGCCCTGCCCCAAGCCTAGACGCAATTCTTGCAGGTCGGATGCTGCTGCCTTTCAGGCCCATATGCAGGGAGTGGTCTGTGTTGCTGCTTATAGTTATAGTGAACTTTTAAGGAAACGTGACTGTATGTTCTCATGTCATTACACGATGTCAGGTTTGGGAACCCGTGGAATTAAGTGCCCCTACATGGATCGGGTGCAATAACTTCCCTCTTTCTCTGAATTGGTTTTATCTGAGACGAAAAAAAACTGCTTATTATTTTATTAAAATGATCTACTATGTTATACACTCAAAGGCTTTGTCAGATAAATGTCTTTCTTGAACGAAGGGGGAGCCTCTCGCCCAGGACCACCATTCTTCTGTCAGTGGCCAGCCTGCAAAGGATCAACTGGGATTTGTCGGGTCTGATGTTTTGTGGGGTTGCCCAGTGAAGCAGTGGTGTACTTCATTCATATTTTTTCTTCCCCTGTTTTTCCATGTTTTTTCTCTTTCCTTTTCTCTTTCTTAAATGTTGCTTTAATGTTAACATGGATACATACATGGCTCAGTCACTATTATTGCGTGAATTAAATATTTTCTTTTTTAAATAGACTCACATGGGCCATGCAAAGTAAGAGGTTTGACCTAAAGAAGACACGAATCAGGATAGTTGGCAAGGCACACAACAAAGGACGAAGTTTTACTTCTGTTTCAATGGTAGCACAGATGCTAAAAAGTAACACCAATGTCGGTGATCTTCATGCACCTGCTGCAGAGAGATCTGTATACATTTCAGATGCGTTCCTGTTGTGTTGGATAGCTAGCTCCTTGGGTTAAAGTGCCTGCTACAGTGATCTGTAGGTTATTTCAGGTGACAAGTTTAAACGCAGTCGGGCACGACCCTGCTTGTCCTGCTTATAAGATTTCACACAGTGGGCGGTAATCAGTGTCTGCGCTTTGAAACTTTGGGGAGTTAGTGCTATGTAGAAGCTGGCTATGAACAAAGAGCCTTGGCCACGGGAACAATTTAAAATAAAAGATGTCATTATCCCCCTCTCCTTTTTCGCAATATCCCTTTCATTCATTTATTTGGATTTCTGGCAGCAGTATTTACATTTCTATGTGGTGCCCGGGGATCTTTTCAGCCAAGGGTGTGGTTAATGAGTGGTTACTGTGATTGGCCGAGCAAAGTGTTGTAACATGCCCAAAGGGTCCTGTTATCCATGTGAGATCAAATAAACATGTTTCTGTGGAAATGCTGTCTGATTTCTCTTCTACTGTCGTCAGCGCCGAAGTATAAAAGTTGGCCGTGCTGCACTAGCTAAACCTGAACAGTGGCACATCTAGATGTATGGAACACGGATGAATTTGCAACTGTTGTTCCTTAGACCCAGATATCGAGAGGAGTTACTGTAACCCCATACTATTAATTTCCACTCTTATCTTGTAACTGAAGACTTCTTCCAGAATACCTGTTATTCATTTACTTGGAAGCAGTGCTAGAGATGGCAAAAACTCTGGGATTTGCGGGGGGGGGTGGGGGGGTTGTGAGTGGAGGCGGCGAGAGTTGGAGCAAATACTCACTGCTGTGTCTTCAGCCATTGAAGGTTAATGTCACTTGTGCCATACATGCCAAACAAAGACAAACTGGAGCAGGACTCTTCTGAGTTTGGAAGTTTGTCTGTGAGTAGGGAGCGGCTAATCACTGTGGGTTGTAGTGTGTGGCAGCTGAGCTGGGGCCTGGGCTTTACATTTCCCTGGTGTAGGGAAGCACAGAGAAGATGAGGGAAAGTATTTATTAAAGTAATGAGAGTAAGGAGTAGAATGGCTGACTCAGTTCGGAATAGCCATAGGAAAACATTCATCCCAAAGCTTTCTAAACGCAGCTCATGCAGGAGCACATGACAGACTCATAATAATGCCAAAGAACACCACACATCTTCCATCTTGTGAGAAGAAAGGGAGACAAAGTTAAGGAAATGGGGAGATGAGGGAGGGGTAAAGATAATTCAGAAATAACCTAATCCTTGAACCTGGTTGGCTTCATCCCTCAATAACTCTCTTCAGAGTTGATGTCATAACCAGATCTGTCCATAGGCTTTGTTGTCACCAGCATGTGCAGGTGTTGGGCACACAAACTCCAGCCCTATGTTTCATTAATCATTGTTGAGTCCCTAGCTCCTGCACCGTCTGGGGAATGAAAAATCTGGGGTGACCTAACCTGAATCCTCTCTCCCTCCATAATGTGGCATGGGTGGCTCCATGTTTGTCTTTGTAGCCCTTTCTGGCTTGCTCCATCTCGTCTATCCTAACGCTTAGCTCCAGCTATTTATTCCCATTCCACTCAAAAGCACGCCCCTAAACTGTAACCATCCCAGACACATAGCTGTAAGTGGAAGCCGCCCATGGTCGAGCTCAAAGGCGGGGGGGGGGGAGGGGGGGATGGAAGAAGTTCATCCAAGTTCCACTTGCCCTGTCCAAAAGTTTGAACTAGATCTTTTATTCCATTTGATTAATATATTGATTCATTTGTTCTTTGGAAAACCTTTACTATATTCCCAAAAGTAATAGTTTGGAGCACATTTCCGTCATTGGTCATTGATCGAAGTGATCTAAGCCACTTTCCCAATAACATGAGTATGGTATTTGTATCCTCCGTTTGCAGCGCTTTGGTACCCGGGATGGAGGGGGATGGTTAAGGTATACATACAAACATTTATTAGAGTTGCATTTTAAATTCTTTTTTTTTATCTTTTCAACGAAAATTGTTAAGTTATTTGATGTAAATTGTCATTTTTGCTAAAGGTTTTATTGTAAACCATTATGCAATAATGAGGGGATTTGTTATTAATAATTGTATGTCGTAGCCTTTCTTTCGTGTGGTAGTCTTCGGCATTGAGTTGAGAAGGAGTTAACAAGTTGTATTGTACTACTCTTTGGCACCTCGTTAGGCTTGCTCTACTATATCAATAAACGTATCGCCTCTTTTCCTCATGCACTGCTTGATCAAATTGCTACTCGGTTTGGAGCGCAGTTCACCTACGTGCTAATTACAGCCAAACCTGCCTTTCATCATCCCAGAGTAGATGAAATGGGCAATATTGAATTGGTTAGCACAACTTGTAATGTAGTATATGTTGGTGGGGGATCAAGCTCCACACAAAACAAGCTCTTGTTAATATTCTGACTTCAACTTTAATCCGTGCTAGTTAGATAATATTTCATGTTGAAGATCTTAACTGACCTGGCTTTTTTATCGCTATGTACGCAGTTGCCGTTCTGTACTCGTTCTACTCTACCTAGTTTCTGTATTTCTGTGAGAGTGAGCGAGGTGGCGCCGCCTCTGTGAATGTTGTTGGGCGGGGAGAAGCGACCGCCCTTGACTGTGTAGATTGGCTTGGTAGAAATTACCTTCTCGCCACTGGTGGGAGAGGGTGTCACTCAGGAGAGAACCATTGATAAGAAGCCAGGAGGCAAAGGGAGGAAGAGAACCGAGCCAGGGAGGGACTGACCCTGGGCTGTCTTTGTGCTGCTGCTGCCGTCTTTGCCTTCATAAAAAAGCTGTTCTCTGCTCTCCTCTCGCAGGACCGGGTCAAACTCCCAGGCGAAAACAAAAAAATCTATATTTAGGATCTGCACCGGGAAGAAAAGAACTGAGAAAATCAAGGATCACAAATGAAGTGTGAAAACTGCACGAAGAAGGTGAGTGTTGTCTCTGCCCATGCTGGTCTCATTTTATACCGATATAAGAACTCTCTCTTGCGCGACTTTGCAGAAATGCATAATTCCTAGCGTGTGGTGGTGGATAGTTGGAGCTTGCTTGTCCGTTGTGTTGCCTCGTTTCTTTTTTTTCGTTTTTTTTTTTTACCACACAGGTGTGTTATGGAATGGTTTTTTAATATGGATGGTTTATTGTGCTATTAATCCTTTTAATTTTATTTAACCTTTTTAAAACGTATTTTAATCGGGCTATTGTCGATATTCAAAGCCCTTTCTCCCCTAGTAATGTCTGCTTTTTTGTTCAAAACAATTGGCTCTGGCCAAATTGGGCGAGCGAGCATGTTATTTTGGAGAGCACTGTCGCTTGTTCATGATCTAGGTCTTTTGAACTAGTGAAGAATGCATGGCTTAATTTCATAATGCTCAATGGTTTATCCCCGGCCTCGGTGTGCTGGAAATTAAAGCAACCTTTTTAATTGCAGGTTTGAAAAACGCTTTTACATTTTAACGTTCTTGTATCATTGAACACCATGTGCAAATGAAGAGGTATGCGAACTCTGTCATGTAGTTTATGAACTAGCAGTTGGTAAAATAACTTTAAAGGGTGGGTGGGACCAGGTGACGTTTACCGAGATGTCTAATCTACAGAGCGGGGGTTCGAATCCTTACTGCGGATATCGCTAAGTGGAGCCCCCTGCTGACAATAGTACCATCGATCCGTTTGGGGGCTACATGTATTATCTATGTTTATACTAAAGAGCTCTGTGCGCGTTATGCCCCACTCCCAGGACTGCGTTTCAATGCAATCTTATCTTTGAAAGTGTGGGCTTGCACTGTGTGTGTGTGTGTGTTTGTCAATATGATTATTTGTTAGGCTTGTCTTTAATCTGCAGGTTACCGTTGTGTCTGTTGACTTTCTAATATTTCCTTCAGTTGGACAATTTTATAATGCCGGGCATTACTTGGTCGCCTGCGCCGCGAAACACAAGCTGTTCGTTGTATGCGGTTGTGTATATAGATCTCTCTGATACATAATAGTAGCAAGTTTAGTAAAACGTGACCCGTGTTTTTTGTATGTACGCATCTTGATTTCTGCGCGTTTGGTAGATTGCACCAGCCTTTCAGTGGAGGGCTACAAAACCATGGATCCCCAGTGACCAAGATCTCCTGAAAACCCTGAGCCATGAGGAGATAGATAACTGTATGAGTCATGTGAGAAAAAAACGTAATGCTTAGTCGGCTGCGCCGTGGGCGAGGTCTGCCTCAAACTGGACTCGTGACAAGTGGCAGCAGCAGCCGTTTTTGTTGTCGGCTACAAAATATATTTATCATACATTAATCCCAATGTATGATGCCCCGGAGTCGTTTTACTGCCAGAACTCTTGGCTAGTGCCTTTGAAATAATGCGGTCAGTTTAAGGTTATGATAGCTCAGTGGGTTAAGCGACGGCCCTAATGCCAGTTGTTTACATGATTTTACAGAGCTCTGTGGTTTCCCGCGGACATATGCGAGAAGCCCACCCAGTCCTGTTTCTGCTTGGAATTCTGGACTGGATGGATGCCTCTCTCTGGCATAGTTACGGGAAACTTGAGAGCTCTGTGTGTGTATCATCCGGTGTCGGAGTCGAAGCATAGCAGGGTCCACTCAGTCTTTCATCCTTCCGAAGTCAACATGACGAGTTCCATTTAGTTGGTCAATAGGATCATTATAGAACCTGTTATTTATCTATAAGAAGTCCTTGGTTTGTGTTCATCTTTATATTATGACCACGTCTGCCTGAAAAACTGGGAACGTGAAACTCCTAATGCAAGAATGTCAACGTATGCCTTTTTATTTTCCCAGTAACATAACCCACATTTCTGTTTCAAAGGATAGTCCCGCTTCGTGTTCGTTACTTTGGATCAATGCGAGCTTTAAGTAGTATTGCTACAAACAATAGAATGTATTCTTTTTTTTTTTTTTGCAAGTGTCCTGTCTCCTTTCATTTTTCTTTGCTTGTGGTTGGTCACTGTTGTAGGCCCTCCTCCGGTCACCGGGGCGGACCTCAGCATGTGTTGGGATCACCCAACACGGATTACCAATGCTGCAATCATGCAGCCACAACGGAGCGGGGAGCACCCGGATCACCGGAGCTCCACACATGAGCTGGGGGCATCCAGCCGGCACCCGCCTCGGCACTAGGGGCACCCAGGCAGAGGAGGGTGAACATGCCATGTTCACATGGCGGACGCAATTGCCGAGAGGACGGTATTGCCCAGCAGGGGCACCGTCCCTGTGCCGGGCCACATGGCTAGGCCCATGGCATGCTGCGCAGCACCAGCATGGCGCACCCAAAGAGACTCGGGAGTCAGGAATAGAATCGACTGACGAGCCGGAAGTGGCTCGTCCCTTTTATTAACATGGTCACATGGTTATGCCATGTGACCATGACACCAACAATAGAAGGTACCATGTCCCCCAGAAGGGGTGACATGCAACAGTCACATTGCCTAGTTCAAACTAGAAAACTCAACAAAATACATTAATTGATGACCTATATATTTATATAAGCGTGAATTTAAAACTGATAGGAATACCACATTTGCAGCAGGTACTACCGTTTTTACTGTAGTTTGGTAAACTGGTTCCGCTATGAACGTCACTGCAGGCCAAACGCAGATGAGACTTGTTTTCATCGTGTTTTCCTGTAGACCAGGGCAGAGAGATGCACAGTTTCACCTGCACCTTGACCATTGCACCTGGGGTCTTCCGTGCCTTGCAGTGCAGCGGATAATGAGGGCTTGGGGTGGCAGGATGGCGATGAAAAGTCAGCAGAAATCAGAAGGTGAGTATATGCGGGAGTTAAATGCACAATCATGCTTTAAAAAAAACATTCTTTCTGCCTGCTCTGTGTAGCGGGCACTATACATGGTATCACTTGGCATCTTGGAACGGGCACTGGACTGGCTAACATCTTTCCTAACTGACTGCTCGTCCCAAGTAATCCTGGGCACCTTCTCCTCTTACTTTTCTACCTGTGGTGTCCCCCAGTGTTCTATCCTATCCCGTGGCTCTTTAACATCTACCTTGCTCTGCTGGCACACCCCATCTCCTTTCGGTCCAACTTGCAGTGTTATGCAGACGACACACAACTCTTTTCAAACTTCCTGCTGGGCCCCTTACACCTTCCTCATCCCTGACTGCCTATCGGCCATGCAGTCCTGTTGCACCTCCAACGTTCTCTGCTTCAACGCCTGTAAAGCTCAGATCCTTCCCATTGGGACCCCTGCTCCCTCTTTCTTCCCTCCACCCTGGCCTTCCTCCATGGGCTCTCCGCCTGCTCCTTTTTCTGAAGCCAGAAACCTTGGAGTCCTCTTTGACTCCTCTCTCCCCCCTACCCCCTTTTCACACTCAGGACATTGTCAAGAAGTCCCACTTTAAGCTCTTCCTTCTCAAAGGAATTCTCCCTTTTCTCACTTTACCCCAGAGGCTCAATGTTACCCGAGCCCTGGTTGACTACTGCAATAGCCTCCTCCTGAATCTACCTTGGCTCTGCGACCCCTCCAGCTAATCCAGAATATGGCAGCAAGATTTATCCTTGGCCTTAATCCCAGGGACTGCATCTCTCCTGCCCTGAAAAGTCTTCACTGGCTCCCGGTTGCTGCACGGATTAAAGACCAATCTCTCTGCATCATCCACAAGGCTGTCTGGGCCCGGGGACCACACTGTCTTCAACTTTATCTCACTAAATAATCTCCCTCCAGACCTCTACGTTCCTCAGGCACAAACTCATTGTGTGTAAAGCATTTTGCTAAACAGAGGGCAGGAGGTTGATCGCTTTCCTCAGCGGACTCCCTCGTGTGCGCAACAGCCTCCTCCTTCTGTGCCTTGAGCAGAAGTTTCTTAAATATGGGAAGCTCCTCAAGACTTTCCTCTTTATCTCCCCCTTCCCATCTTCTCTCCTCTGCTAATCTCACAGTTGCTGTGATTGGTGTCCTGGGCCCTTATGCATCCTCAGGGCCCCTGACCTCCCACACCAAATTGCCCCAGCTTCTGTCTACCCTCAGCACTTGCCTCGGCACACCCTCCGCCATGGAGTCTTGCACTTACACCCACCACTGCCCCATGAAGTGTAGCACTCACCATACCATGCACTTCATCTGTTTCTCACCCACGAGCACGGACACTCCCGCACATATCCCCTCTCTCTTGCTGCACTTGTACGTTCTGAATACTCACAAGGCATAGTAGGTTTGTCCTTTTTCCTTTATCCCTCCACTGTTTTTTAATATTTTGTGTTTCACTCCCATGTTCCCTCCATTTGCCCTGTGGCCACTTTGAAACAGTATGTACTTGCTGTATAAGTGCCTAACAAGCAAACAATAAATATATAAATGAATACCTCATCGATGCTTCAGGTTGTCGTGCTTTTTTTTTGTTTTGTGTATATTGTTCATAGACACTTTTACACATAAATATCAAACCATTTGCAAACAGACATACAAATACTTTAAAATATTAAATGAAAGCAAATAAATCAGTCTAGACTGATCAGTCCTTATTATACAAATAATCATTCATTCAATAAAATCATGCAGTTTCTTCAATAGTACAGAATAGACCTGCTACAACCTTCCAGACCGGCACAACAGCTATCAACAGTCCTCTGCTATAGCCAGAGAGGCATCTCAACCAGAAAAGTTTTCTTCCAATATCCTCTAGTTGTTGAACATGTTGGCTCAAATATTGAACATAGGTAGAAATCATTGCGGCACAGGATGTTATTACATGGAAAATTGATTCAATTTGCTGGACATCGTGACATAACCTACAAAGTAGTTTCTCTCTCTTGGTATTCCGGACCATGTACCTTTTGACATCAAGAACCTCCAATCTGTTCAATCTCAGTGCCATAAAAAGACTTTGTATTATAGTCGAAGGAACCAATTTTATATACTGTGGTTTTTAAAACATGAAAAGCTTCTTTGCAAATGTGCTGAGGGATTACGTCAAGGTCGCTTTGTCATGGCTATATGCCCAGTCCCATTTCTCAGCACTCCTTAAGAGAATTCAGCAGTGCACCACCTTCACCATGCTCCCAATGGGGTTTCCACCCTATCTTCATGAAATAATTCCCGTTTTTTGTTTTATACAGCTGTAATGAAGCACACTATTATCATTTAAGGCAGACTTAACAATGCTTAGTAGCGTATTGTCCTTGACCAGCTGGATCCTGATATATCATTTACCTCTATTGATGTTTACCATTGTAGCTAGCGAAATGAGAACTAGCTCAAGGCATATAGCTGCTACTGGAGCATAGTTAGTGAGGCCAAGAATCTTCCCCCATAAAAGACCCTCTAATCGACCTGCTCAATCTGTTATGTCACCATTGTTTCAAAAGCATACAGAAATGTGGCAGCCAATTTTTACTTGCGTATGTTTAACACTCCAGCAAGGCCATAGCCTGCATTTTTCCTTGAAAAGTGGCTAATAGCAGACCATCGATAGAGCTTTGACTATTGTATTTCTTAGTAGCAGTTCGTTGTTATTCTCTGTTGTCAATTCATAGCCCACGTATCTGCAATTGGGCACTGTCTCCACTATACCCAAGCTGCTATTGATAGTATACCTCCCTGCACATCTCCTTTCAGCTGCCATAAATTTGGTTTTCTTTAAATTTACCCACATACAGTTTAGTTCGGCGTATTTAATGGAAACTTGGACACTTTTGATAATCCTAGAGAAAACCTTCATGGGAATTAGACAGTCATCAGAGTATCCAAGCCACCCAATTTTCTTTCCACCTAATTTGGGAAAAGGCATTTTTCTTTTCTTCAAACGCATCACCAAAGTCAGAGATGTACAAGTTAAATAAGATGGGAGCCATAACACAACTTTGTCTGACTCCCATCTTAATAGGTATTGTTTCTCAATTATCCCATATTTCTCAATCGTATTCTGGCTGAGTTGTCATCATTCAGCAGCTGAAAGGCGTATAGTAAGTATGAGGGCATTCCCAGTTTCCCCAATTTGGTCTAATGTTTTGAACTATCCACTGTGTCAAATGCAGACCTAAAGTCTACAAACAAGATATATAGGGTTAACGCCATTTTCTCCTTGGCTTGCTGTAGAAGGATGTTGACCACAAATATATTCATATTGGTAGACAACCCCCTTCTGAAGCCAGTTTGAAAGGTACATAGAATAGCCTTATTTTCGAACCAATTATTTATCTCTTTTAGCTAATAAGGAGCACATTATTTTACTGCAAACGTCCGTAAGGGCTAGAAGGCGATCATTTGCTGGAATGCTGCCTTTTTTATATACTGGTATAAGACGTGAGATCCTCCATGAGTCGGGGACATTCCCACTACTGGTATTGTATTTTCTCAAACAGGGTCTTCAGGATGTCCACCCACCGTACCGGATTGGCTTTCACTAGATTACGGAAACCATCCGCCGGTCCTGCGCTCTTGATGACTTTAGACTTTTAATTATATCAACCAGATCTTAAGGTCCAATTTCAATATCTATGGTTGATTTAAAAAAAAAAAAAAATTTTCCCATTACATAGTTACTACCTGCACCTTTCTCCCCTAAATAATATTTCCAGGTTGATTCATGTATGCAACAAATCATTTCCTTATTCCCTTTATTAGCAGATGCCTTAAACGTAGCCCATAGATTTTTTTACTATCGCCTAATATCTGGACCTTAACCATACCATGCCAAGCCTCATTGAGGGAGGACACCCTGTACCTTTTTTAACCAGTTATTCTACTGATTTTTCACTTTCATTTCTAGAACTGTTCCTCAAACTCTGGGAAGTCAGATCTAAGGATGCAACGTAGCGCTCGTCTCAACCACTATTCCACCCCCCTCCCCCATGTATCAATTTATCATGGAGTCTTTCGCTTGACACTTGGTTTGTTTTTCGACTAAATGAAATGTGTCACTCTTCAAGAATGATTGCCCAAAGTTTCCACAAAACCAAAAGACTTTGTATTCACACTTTAAGTAAATATTCAATACACTTCTCTTCTTTATAGAACTACATCCACATTTCTTCTTCGTAAACAATAGTATTTAGTCAGGACTGTTGAACCCCAGTTCATCATAAACACATTAGTAGTCTTGCCACTTTCTTTCCACCACAATGCAGTACTTCAATATCTTCTCCCTGGTTCACTAACCTGCCAGGACTACAACTAACAATCAATTTCCTGGTATACTCGCCTGCCAGGAAGAAAAACTCCTACCACTACTATAGTACTCTGTGAGTCTTGCTTCCAGGGGCGGGAGGGCGGGAGGGGAGGGAAGGGGGGGAGAAAAAAATACCTTTGTCTCTGCCAGGGGACGATGGAAGCCTCCAGCTGTGGGAAGGCGCGGAGTCTCCACACTGCTGGAGGCTTCCATTGTCCCCTGGCAGGGACGCAGGAGCAAGAAGGTAAGTGGGGTGGGGTAGGGAGGAGGGAGGGAAAAAAAAAGCTTACCCGAGGCCCCAGTGGGGGGCGGAGGCAGACTCTCAGCCGTGGGGAGGCTCGGAGCGGGGATGGCCCCGCTTCGAGCCTCCTCATTGGCTGAGAGGCTGCCATGCCCGAACCCCCCCACCGAGGACAAGGCAGCTGGAGTCCGGGCCGAGAATCGAAGGATTCTCGGCCGGGTAAGGACCCGGCGAGAGCCAATCAGAATGCGTGTTGCATTCTGCTTGACTCTCCCCAGGTACTAAAAATGAAACTTTCCCAATAGAAAAAAAATCTTAGCAATTCATAGTAATGTCATCTATTTAAGAGTTCACAGCAATTCTGAGCTCCTTCGCAGGACATAACATTTAGATTTTTTGTAATATTTGACTAAGCAAAGGCATTTTAGGTTCGACATTTCCCTCATTAGGTGGTCCTCCCATAATGTTCTGCTTTTGGTCTGACAATTTATAAATATCAGTTAGAAACCTCACCACCACAATCTGTAGATTTATTCTTCGTCCATACATCATTTCTGACCACAGTATGTTTAGATCCACGTATTCAGTGTTGTTAACAAACTTACTAAAGGATCTAATACGGTCAGATATCAAAGCAACACACTCAATCAATAGGTGGCTTAGTGTTTCCATTGTGTCTGCCAGGTTACAAAATCTCCATAAAGACGATTTAGCATGCTTTCTGCCCCTGATGTCCTTAATTGTGCCTGTTTCCAGCACGTTGAATCTGAAGCACATGAATTGCTGCCTCCAGTGTTTATCCGAGAATTTAACCAGATAGGCTCCATTTCCCCGAACTTTTTGTAGTTCGATACTGTCTATATAATTTGAATTTGAGGACCTTTTCTATGGTGTGATTTCGATCAGTAAATTGAAGTAGGTTTTTTTTACCTTCAAAGGATTGAAGAGACCCCTATTTTATGCAGGATTTTATGGCATTCACTTTTCAAGGTGCTCGGGTATAAGGAGGCAGGCTCACCAGATCGCATGTAGTTTCACATGATATCGTAAAGAGTAGATTTCTTACAAGTGAGTAGTTTCCTGTAGAGAGAAAGCCGACACCACTCCGACACCACTCCACCACATTTGACAGAGAGAGAAGACCGAGTTCGTACCACACTGCAGCGAGTGGGACGGACTTCGGAAGACCTCTTAGAACAGATTTCAAAATTTTAGATTAAAATTTGAAAAGTTCCCCCCTGCATCACATGGGAGCAAGTTCTAGGCCATAACTAAACTGAGGTATAACTTTACATTTGTAAAAACTCAGGCATGTAAAAAATGAAATTTTTCTGAATCTTTGATTTTCCTCAGCTGAGCAGTTAAAGGACCAACTTTCTCTTCCAAATATTCTCGGAATATATTTTTCGTGTCCCCAAAGATAACCAAGGAATTTAATTGCTGATCTTACTATCAGTTTCTCTTGGTTTAAATACCATGTATATTTTATGGGACACCTCCTGTCCGAGAGACGAACAATTAACATTTTTTTTATGTTGATATTAAGGGAGTTTGCTAATGAGAATTCTCTAAGGGCACATAATAATTGCTGCAGGCCTTTAGGAGTATGATCGTACAGCATGAAGTCGTCTGCGTAGGCAGTCCAGTACACCGTCTGGCCCACCACGATAGGTGATGCGAAAGCAGCTTTTTCCAATTTACAGCCTGCATCTGCCACATACAGATTGAAAATGTTAGGGGCGAAGATACATCCCTGTCGTAGCCCGTTCAGAACTTGGGTGGAATGAGACATAGTTCTGTTGCTGTTAATCCAGATTCTTATTCTAGAGCCCTCATGAAGATGATAGAGAATCGATAATAGGTGTGCTGGCAACCCGCCTTTGACAGTTTTGACCAAAGAATGTTTCGGTCCACAAGGTCAAAGGCCATGGAAAGATCCATTGAAGCCACATAGATCGGCACACTGCCCGACCTCCAAGCCTTTTCTTTTAGAATTCTAATTAGCAGACCCCTAGCATCGGTGCCCACATTTTTGCCTAATGTAGTGGATTTACACGGCACACTCCAGCCAGGGATTTCTTCCACTGACCATGAATGTGGCGCACAATAAAAATGCCTTTTTATCTTTAATTAACCCTGGGTTCTTTTTCTGTAGGCCCCAACCTGTCTCGCACCCACCTTAACAAACACCCCGGGTCGCAGTGGACCAGGAACCAGGCCGGTGTGTAACAATATGATATTTATTAATATTATGTTCAAATGAAACATCAAGCAAAATGAAATAATTGGGCAGCAACCACCAAGTAGTGGCAATACAATTCAACCGATTCCCACAATACAGTTAGTTCAAAACCCTACAAAATATACAGAAATCTTTAATATCAAACGGAAGCAAAATCGTTTTTAAAAAGAACAGATGGCACTCGTTATGCACTCCCCCGCAACACTCATCCCCAAACTTCAGCTATCTAAATTCTTTGTGGATGGAAGGCAGTGGCAAGGAGTCTGAATGAAGAGTAAAAAATTAGGATTTTGAATTCAGCCCACCACCCCCAGATGGGAAACCAGAAAAGAAATTGAAAACCTTAATGAGCAGAATGGCATAATCGGATTTCCCTTGTTACTTGCACAGCAGTTTGCAACTGTGATGGAATAGCTAGGACAGAAATTCGTGTTGCTACACTTGCGTGATGAGGAAGCCTACAGATTACGAACAGGACACCAAGGCAACGTGAACACAGGTAAGAAAATCGATTTTGGGAAAAAGACAGAACACAAAAGAAAATGCACGCAGCAGAATTACAATTGTTTTCTACACAGGGCTTTTAGGGATAGGCAGCCATAGAAAGGGCTGGGCTGTCAAAATCGAAAATCGGTTTTCAGGGCAAGCAACAGAGGCACATAACAGATGGGATTCTGATAGAAAGGGGTTACTCTTAATGGGATTACAGTTTGGGTTTTTATAGGATGGATGCAAATCGGAATTGGTAGGAAAGCAAAATACACATGCAAATTCGGTTTTTGTTAAACGAAGACTGTTTCTGTTGACTATATTTTAATGGGTATAATTATTAAAAAAAGGCACTTGACATGAGGTGGTTGATTTTGAACGTCAACCAGCTCACCGTGAATCTTTTTGTAGGGGAATGAATTGATTTAATTGCAAATAATGCTAAGGATTTATACAGATGATGGAAGGACTTATCAAATAATTGCTCTAACATATATGCAGTGCTCAAGATAGGATTTTGAGGTGGGAGTATTTTACTCCCTGATTTTAAACTTTGAGAGTAAATGGTATTTTAAGAGTAAAACTGACTTTTCTCCTTTGCAAGAGAGTAAAATGTATGTGACATCCAGCCGACACATGCCCAAACTGTATGGAAATCATTACAGTACGGCAGGTTTCTGCACTCTGACAGAATACGCCTTTCATTATTTCTCTATGGTCTGGCCATTTGGTCTCTGCTGTATATCTTTAAATGTTGAAATCACAAAAACCTAGCCAATTGCATAGTAAAGCAAACATGAATTGCATTGTGTGTTTTGAGGTCCGATAGCAGAATTGTCTTTTTTTTTTTTTTTTAAATTTAATTTTTATTGTTTTTAACAGTGAATATGAACATACAGGTGGTTATACAGTGTGCATATCGAACTACTGCATTAAAGACTCCGTGTCCACCTTAACAACAGTTATCAACCTTAACCCTCCATATTCCAGGAGAAGGCAGAAAGAAGAACGAAAAAGAGAATAAAGAAGAGAAAAGAAAAAGCCCCCCTTCCCTCCCTCCTTCCCACCCCCCTCCCTATCCCCATGTTCCATGTCCGCTTCCTTCGGGGCTTTGGCATTCTGAGTCGTAGTGGGCTATGTGACGCGCATTTTGGCACTTCCAACGATCATTGTTCTCCTGTGTAGTCTATGACATGCAAGGGTTGTCAGCATGGGGGCTTTTCAGTTTTCAGTGATTGGTGGCACGGATCGAGGGCAGTTTTCCTGCTGCGTCGAGTCTTCCTTGGTCGGGCGCGAAATGTATTCGGTTATGAAGTCGGACCAGAGTTCTTCTTGCCGCGCAGCTCTGTCATGTAATATTGCTGTCACTTTCTCCATGGTGTAGATATTTGTCGCAATCTGTATCCAGTCCCTCTTATCAGGCAGGCGAGGAGCTTTCCATTTTATCACAAGGGCAGCTCTCGCCGCAAGCAAGAGGGGGGATATCAGACCTTTCACTCTTGTCATTTCGTCGTCCTCTTCTTCGAGGCCAAACAGGATCAGGAGGGGTGACAGTTCTCTATTTATGCCTTCCAGCTGTTTGATCCATCCCAGGACCTCTTGCCAGTAGATGCGGACCTTGGGGCAGTTCCACCACATGTGCCAGTAGTCGGCGATCATCCCACAATGTCGCCAGCATCTCGGGCTGGAGGTCTGGAACATTTTGGACAGTCTTTGCGGGTCATATTGCCATCTGTGTAGTAATTTTATGGCGTGCAATTTGTACTGGGCCGCAATCGATATTTTGGCTGGTGTTTCGCATATTTTGTTCCAGGCTTGCTGATCGAACTCTCTGGCAAAGTCTCGTTCCCATTTTGCTTTTAGACGATGGTTGGGTGCATTGTCTTTGGTGATTAGGGCTCTGTACATTTTCGCTATGAGGCCTTTGGAGGTAGTATTTGTGTCCAGGATCGTCTCAAAGGGTGTCAATTCTCTCTGCGTGGTTTCCTTCCATTCTTTTCTAGATATGACGCCTTTCAGCCGTAGGTACAGGAGGACTGGTATCGGGCGGATTTGGAGGGCCTCCTCGAGTTCCGTTATCGAAATGAATTTCCCCTTTCTCCACAGCTGTCCGACCCTCTCAAGGCCGGCATCGAACCAAGATTGGTACCTGGCATGTTCCGGGATTTCCTCTCTGATTCCCGGGGACCAAAGATGGCTCAGTGGCGAAGGCCATGTGGTAACCCCTGACATTGCTCTTCCCTTTCTCCATATGTTCCACAGCGTGCTTAGTATCGGATGGTTGCGGAGCTTCCTCGATAATTTCGACCTGGGGACCCATAACCACTCTGCCAGCGTCACGTTGTATAGAACGTTGTTGTCAAGGTGGACCCATTGGAGGTCTTTTCTTTCTCGGAGGTGTGGGATTAAGATCCTGAGCTGTGTCGCTTGGTAGTAGCGTTCTATGTCTGGTAAGCCAACCCCGCCTAGCTCTTTTGGTAGTGTTAAGACTTCGTAGGAAATTCTGGGTTTTTTCCCGTTCCACAAGAAGTGTAGGATGGCCTTTTTGACTTGCTTGAAAAAGTGTTCCGGGATTGTGATAGGCAGGACCTGAAAGGGGTAGAGAAATCGTGGAAGGGACACCATTTTAATCGCGTTCAGGCGTCCCATCCAGGATATCGTGAGCGGTTTCCATTTCCTGAGATCATTCTTGAGAGCCTCGAGGAGGTGGGGAAAATTGGCTTCGTAGAGGTCATCTAGATGTCGCGTCAGGTTAATTCCCAAGTATCTCAATGTCGGGCCTCCGACGATCAGCCCGAGTTGTGCAAGGGTGTTCCGGTATTCCGATGATGGTTCGTGGAGTGGGAAAAGAGTAGATTTGGATTTGTTGATTTTAAATCCCGAGAGTGCACCGTACTCTTCTATTAGCTGGATCGCTCTCGGAACGGAGGACATTGGGTTCGACAGGTGAAGCAGAATGTCATCTGCATACAAGGCTAGCTTATATTCTTTACCGCTCACTTGGATTCCCTCCACTGCGGGGTCAGCTCGTAGCATTACGGCGAGAGGTTCCAAGGACAGTGCAAACAGTATCGCCGATAGGGGGCAACCCTGTCTTGTACCCCTGTTGAGGGGGAACCATCGGGAGAATTGAGCGTTTGCCGAGACCGATGCTCTTGGAGACTTATAGATTGCTTTGATTCCTCGTCGGAGTGTAGGGCCTATGCCTATCTTTTGTAGTGTGGCCTCAAGGAATTGCCAGTCGACTCTATCGAATGCCTTCTCAGCATCAATTGAGAGTAGCGTAGGATTGTTCTGTGAAGTTTGGGCCTCGTGAATTAAGTGTAGGGTTTTCCGGGTGGAGTCTGCTCCTTGCCTGCCCAAAATGAAGCCGACCTGGTCATTGTGGATTATTGCCGGCATATATGACTCCAGCCTTGCAGCCAGGATTCTCGTATAGATTTTGGCGTCAATGTTTAATAGAGATATAGGGCGGTAGGAAGCGCACAACTTAGGGTCTTTACCCTCCTTGGGGATGACTGTTATCAGCGCCTCGGAGAAGGAGTCGGGTGCCTCTCCGGAGTATAGGATGTTGTTGAATAGGAGAACCATGAATGGGAGAAGGGCGTCTTTAAAAGTTTTATAAAACCCTGCCGTGTATCCGTCGTTTCCGGGGGCTTTCCCTGCTGGGAGTCTTTTGATAGCTTCCTCAATTTCCTCTCCTGTTATGGGGGCTTCTAATGTGAGTGCACTATCCGTTGGGAGGGTGGGCAAGTGCGCTCGCTCAAGGTATTCATTTATGGCTCCTGTATGCAAGGGGAGGCGCGCTGAGTATAATTTTTCGTAAAATTCGGCAAAAGCCTCAGGAACACTGGGCGAAGTTGCCTCGTCAGAAGTCCTTTCTGTTTGAATCGTGGGGACCCATCTCTCTTGGCGTTGGCCTCGTAGCCTTGCGGCAAGGAGGGCGCCCGCTTTGTCCCCGTGTTCATAATGCTTCTGCTTCAGGTGTTGTAGCTTACGCGCTACGCTTCCCGCCTCTAGTTGTCTTAATTCCTCTCTCTTGTCGTTGGCTTCTTTAATCTTTTGTAGTCTATCCTGATCAGCCGTTTGTGCCATGTGGTCCAGTTGTGTGATTTCATTCCGGATCCTGTTCTCAATGAGTTGTCTTTCCCTTTTTTTGGCTGCTCCTTCTCGGATAAGTAGTCCTCTCCAGGTCGCCTTGCCTGCCTCCCAAACTGTGTTCATAGAGACTTCCCCTGTGTTGTTGATCTCAAAGTATCGGGTAATGTCCTGTTCCAATTCCTCGCGAAAAGTGGGATCCTTAAAGAGGGTTTCATTACAGCGCCATTTAGAGGATCTTCGGGGCAGGGCTATTTGGTCGAGGGTGACCGTGACCATATCATGGTCCGACCAGGAGACTGGGTTTATGACAGCTTCAGTCATCGCCGCGATGAGGTCTGTGGTCAGATACACATAGTCTATTCTGGAGAAGGTTGCGTGTGGCGCCGAGAAAAAGGTAAAGCCAGTGCGGTTGGGGTTGGCATGCCTCCATGCGTCGGTGAGGTTATAGGCGGTCATCATGTCTGCGGCCAGTGGGCGTCTGGGATCAACGAGTGGAGATGTAGAGGGGCGACCTGATTGCCTATCTTGGTCCGGGTTCATCCACATGTTCAGATCACCTCCGATAATTACTTCGCACATGATTTTAGGTATTATCCTCTGGAGGAATTGGTCTTGGCCAGTGTTAGGGGCGTATATTGCCACAAGGGTAACAACCGTGCCCTGTATGTTGCCCACCAGGGCTATTGCTCTACCACTGACGTCCATCCATGACTTTAAGAGTTCGAATTGGATCTTTCTGTTAGAATTGTCTTTTGATGTTTAATGAAAGTCCTCATTTTCTGGAGCTATTACCACCTAATGGTATGCCAATGTTATGATACAACAGTGCAGAGAGCCAAGGACTCCACGCTAAATTCTATATCTAATCTAACGGTCAAATGGTTATTTATAGAGCGCTTTTGGCAAAGCTTTACATAGAACATATTTATCACAATTATCACCAAAGTCGGAACTCCTTTATCGACCTTGAAAGGATGAAAGGCTGAGTTGGACTTGCCGGGTTTCGAACCTGCAACCTACAGATCACGCACAGATTGCAGCAATGAGTGCTCAACCGGCTGAGCTATCTTATTGGCTAACATCCTTCAGAGGTCGGTTAACTGAGTATCGACTGAGGTATAATAATCGCAGTACCTAGATATTGGACGAACCATTTGTGAAGGACTACATGAAGTTAAATACCTATCTGGATTATCACAGGTGCAGGTTTTGCTGAGTTTCTATTTCAATTACCAATGTAAGTTTCATTTGTTTGTTTTTGAACAGTGCTTGAATTTCCTGGAGAGTCAGGTTTTTGATGTTTTAATTGTTGATTTGAGAGGCTAGAACACCTGTGATTGGTGTAATGACAATCACTCACCCTTGAGCTGCCACTGACCATTTATAGTACCCCATTGACTGCCCCATTGACTGCAAGGTTGAATGGATGTAAACTAGACTGTGCATAGTCATCATTTTACACATTGTTCTTATAATTGAAGTGTAAATTAAATTATCAGTGTAAATGTGATCTGCCTCTGCATGATTATGCACACAGCACCAGACCTCTGAAAAATACAATTGTGCAATACTGGTTTGCTTTCACTGGGGGGAAAAAAAGTATAATTTGTTATAAAATATGAATTCTCAATTGCAACTTTTCCATCTTATTAATTATACAATCCTAAAATTCTAGGAAAATATGCACAGTGCTTCTAAAGCTGAATGGAAAGAAACCATTCCTTTTATCACAGTGTGCAGTTTCCTTTTTTGAAAGGCTTTAGAGAAATGCATTCTGTTTCAGAGGTGGCTTGCAATTACATCCAAGTAGATAAAAATCAAAAGAAGCCTTCTGGTGTCGCCATCATAGCCAAGACTAAACTACAGGTTAGATCTTGTCCCATTGAAAACATTGCAGGATATGAAATGCTGCTTGTAAAATTTCCCATAAATGAAAAAACCACGATCAACTTAATCCCAACCCTAATAACCATCCAGAAACTGAAATTCCATTACTACTTGCTCCACTTATAAAACCCAACACCAAATGCATCATTTTGGGAGACCTCAATTTAGGCTTTAATGACAGCCAAGATTCCAAAGCAGAAGCACTTCACTCATCCCTGAAGGACATGAGCTTCATCCAACTAGTGAACACTTGATTTGATTCTCTCCCTGAACACACCCATAACCATCGACTCCATCTCTCTTCTTACTTGGACTGACCACCATATTACATTCACCCTCAAGCCCATTCTAAGCAAACCTAAAACAACCAATACCCACGAAACTAGAAATTCCCGGAAACTCACTCCTGAAAACTTATTGCCACTTCTGACAAAAGCTCTAGACTCCACCTCAATCACTAGCGACAACCCATGCCTTTTAGCAGACACCTACCATAACTGCTTCACTGCAACCATCAATGCTGCAGCCCAACTCACTACCAAAACTAAACGCTCAGATAAACGTTCCTGCTTTTGGTCAATGATGACCTAATCACTCTCAGAAGAACCAAACACGCGCTGGAACATGCCTTCAAAAAGAACCCCACCTCAGAGTGAGAAAAAGCCTACCAGGAGATAAACAAAATCTATAAAACAGCCATTATTACCCACAAATCCAATGCTTACAATATCAAGATTAGCAATGCCACCCCTGACTCCAAAGAATTATTCTCTATTCTAATAGAACTGGAAAACTCGTCACCAGCCATAAACTCTACCATCCCTAGAAAAGAGTGGTATACCACTATCCAAAACGCTCTAGCAGCCAAGATAGAATTACTCCAAAATAAAATCGCAACCAAAAAGCAATTAGCAGATAAACCTGCCATTCTCAATCCGACCCTGTTAACTCAAACTCATGAGATCACCAATTCCCCATTCCATTTCACACCAGTTTCCCAAAAAGTAGTATTCGACACCATTTCCAAACTCAAAGCCTCCAACTGCAAAGGTGACTCCTTCCCAGCGTCAGTAGTAAAATCTTGTGCCCACACTCTCACACCAATTATCACTAACTTTGTAAACGCATCTTTCAATACCAATCTGGTCCCAACTAGCATCAAAGAAGCCTGGGTCACTCCCCTTTTGAAAAAACCCACCTTGGACCCCACGGTGCCCACCAACTATAGGCCAATAACAACTGTTCCATTTCTCCTCAAAATACTGGATAAACTAGCCTACAACCAAGTCCAAGTACACCTTGAAAGGAACCAACTCCTTGGCACTAGGCAATCAGGCGTCCGTCCCAACCACAGTACAGAAATAGCGCTCCTGGATCTAAAAATCCAGATGGATGCCATCCTCCTCCTCCTCCTACTCGATCTCTCCGCAGCGTTCGTCCTAGTAGACCATAACAAACTTTGCTCCACACTAGCCAAAGATTTCAATTTCTCCACCAAAGCCACCACCTGGATCAAATCCTTTCTTGCAGATCGAACTTCTGGGGTCTCCATAGGTAAAGAAGCTGCCAACCCCATCCCAGTGCCTATACAATGCATATACTAAGCTCCTTTTCTCAGCCTTTGCAGATGACACCCAGATCCTCATCCCACTATCGGGAGATTACACCCAAGATACCCACACCATCAACAAAATCTATGCCATAATCCAAAACTGGATGGCCTTAAACAGCCTCTGTCTCAATGACGAAAAGACTGAGGTGCTTCTCGTGGGCTCCCAGTCCAAAATAGCAGCATTACATCCTGACTTATTCATCCATCAATATCGATGGCACCATGATACCGGTACTCAATCGCTAGGTGTTTACTTAGATGCCAATCTTACCATGACCAAGCACATTAATGCCCTCATCTTCCATGTCCTATACCGCCAAACTAATTGCCCTCAGTCGCCAATTCTTGACCCCCCACTAACTGCATCAAGCTGGCTAGAGCGCTGATTTTATCCCGACTCTTCTACTGTAACATACTTTTTCTTGGAACTACTAAGGGCAATTTAAATAAACTCCAGCTTATTCAAAATTAAGCCCTTCGTGTGGCCCTTGGAATAAGAAAATCTGACCACATTTACAATATCAGAAGAGACCAACATTGGCTCCCCATCAAAGCCAGAGTCATTTTCAAAACCCTGTGTTTCACGTTCAAATGCCTCCACGCAAGCGCCCCTATTTACCTTAACCACGCTATAATCAAAAAAAGAATCAGAGACCCCTTAGATCCAACAGTCAAGCACTACTAATAATCCCTTGCTACAAGAACACTAAGGCAGGTCGCAGCAGCTTCCAACACCTAGCCCCCACACATTAGACTACTCTCCCCCTTTTCATAAAAAATGAGGAATCATTTACAGGATTCAAGAAATCCCTGAAAACTTGGCTATTCAACCAAGACTAACACCCCTTACTATGCCTCAGGGAAAAATACTGCTATTGATTATCTCTGATGCATTGTAAATAGATTGATCATGCATGCACGCTTTTTGATAGTCAATTCAAGGGCACGCTACTGTCCTGTACTCGTGTATTAACACCAATGTTTTAAATATTCTGTATTGCGCCCGATTGGCATTCCTAATTATTGTTCTTAACCAAGCTGTCTGTAACCTCAACGTGATACCCAAGGGATTGGCCATGTAACAAACGTAATAAAATAAATAATACTGCTCTGGTCAGAGTGATGGAGTTGTCAGGGGTAAGGAGTGGGATGCTGGCTCTAATCAGTTTGGCTGTGTAGGCAGTTGAGGAGACTATAGCGTTGACCTGTCTATTTAGAGTAAGGGAGGTGTTGATGTAAACTCTAAAGGTTTTTATTTCATTGGCGACTATGATGGTATTGCCGTCGATGTCGAAGGATTTGTACTTGTGTGGGAGGGCGTTTAGTTTTATTTCCAATTATGATCAGCTCGGGTTTGTCGTCATTAAGACAGTTCATTCTGAGCCATCCAGGCCTGAATGGCTAGATAGATTGTATTTAAGTTTTTTGAGTCTGGATTATAGCAACCTGTGATTGGAATTAGTATTTGTATCATCCGCGTAATTTGTATATGTGATGCCCATTTTGTCCAGTTTGTCAAATAGCGTGATAAATACATTATATAGCGTTGGAGACATGCATGACCCTTGGGGACGCCGCAGGCCACGGGTACAAGTGGGGCTGCTGAGGTGTCCGAGAAGAACCCCATGGTCCGATTTTAAAGAAACTATTTGATCCAATTAATGGCATCTAGGGAAAAGTGTGCTGCAGTTTCCAAGTGTTGGCATAAAATATCATGATTGAGCAGATCAAAGGCTGCAGGAGAAGGAGGCATAAGTCGCCTTTGTCTTTGTCCATTTGTGGTTTCAGGTCAAGGAGAGCAGTTTCCATTCCATGACCTTGTCCGAATCCACATTGTTTTAGGCCTAAAAGGTTATTATCTTCCAAAAGGTTTTGGGATCTCCAGATACGCTGCTCGATCCAGGATTTTTAATAGGAACAGTACGGTATTGATGGGACGGATATTAGTAGGGATGTTGTGGTCTGAAGTGGGTTTTTTAAGTTCTGGTAAGACGCAGGCTGTTTAAGTCTTCCGGGATAGTGTTAGTGGCAAAAGAGCTGTTGATAAGGTTAGTGATGAAAGGTGCAAGTTCGATAGCACATTCTTTTACCAGGGTTGCCGGGCAAGTGGCACCCTTGCATCTAGAGGGTTTTAGGCCTTTGATGATGATAATGGTGTCTGGGATGGTCAGAGGGATAAATACAAATGTATTGTCCCAGTGGGGTTCTGTAAATGTGAGTATTGTAGTGGAGGAGGGATTAAGATTAAGTTTAGATGTTTTAGTTTATTTTTCGTTGTAGTAGCGAAACTTGTCTGCTAAGGCCTTTTGTATGTTGGAGCACCATTGTCAGTTTTGGAGGTGTGGTCTGGGGTGGGTGCTGGAGATTCCAGTTAGCTGAGAATTGTGAACAGTTCCCTGGAGTTGGACTGGGAGTTTGAGATTCTGAGGTTATGAACTTCGCTTTTGGCATTGATGATTTCTTTCCATAGTATTAGCTATGGTCTGGAAGAGTACTTTGTCTGGGTTAGAGTCTTGAGGCAATTGTTTTCTGCTTTTCTTTTGGTAGTGCGCATGGTATGAAGTTCAGGGGTGAACCATGAGTTTGTGTGCAATGGGTTTGGCTTTTTTGATTTTCAGTGGGTCTATTTTGTGAATAGCTGTGAGCATGACTTTATTGAAGTGTCTGACAATATTGAGGTGTCATTGTCAGAGATCGGCGAGTCCAGTAAAGGAGCTAGAAGAGGTAGCAAGTTGTCACGGTTAATATTTTTCATACTTCTGGATGGTACTGCAGGTGTCGGTGAGGGGTTTTTGGTAATTCTAGTGGTGATGGAGGTGGTGAAGATTATAATGTTATGGTCGGACCATGGCTTAGGGGTGTTAAAGAGGATGTCGGTGCAGCAGTTCGTCTGCTCTCCAATCTAGAATACGTCCTTTTTCATGGGTGGGTGTGCAGATTCTTTGAATAGAGCATTGTGGTTTCATGGAATTCGCTAGGAGGTCGGCATGGGTGTCCAGTGGGTTGTTTAGACCTAAATTGAAGTCGCCCATAATGATGACTTTGGATTGTGGTTTCATATTGTGTGCCAGGAGAGATGTGATGTCCTCTTCAAATGTAAATAAGGTGCCTGGTGGTCTATAAATAATATGAAGTGTGAGCGTACAAGTATGTGAAAGGAATATTTTTAGCGTGATGATTTCACCTGAGGTGAAAGGAGGGTTCAGTGGAGATTCTCATTTTCATGGATTTTTTTGGCTAAGAGGGCTACTGCCCCTCCCTTTGAGGTTATTCTATCCTTCCTGAATATGGAGTATCCTTCAGGGGTGGCAAGTGACAAGAGGGCCAGAGGCATTATGTAGCCACGTTTCCGTGAGAGCTATGAAGTCGAGGCCGTTGGTTTTGATAATATCTGCAATATCAGTGGCATGGGCCGTGATAGATCTGGCATTTGAGTGCGCCTTTTAGTCCAGTCTCATTGTTGTTGGCTAGCACCTTTGAAACCAGTGGGGTCTTGGAGGGGTGTTTTTGATCATCTGGCATGTTGGACATGGATTGGGGTGCAGTGAGGGTAGGGTATTCTTTAGCGATAGCTGGATTGTGAGTAGTCAGTGTTTTTTGATGGCAGATGTCTAGCATGCATGGTATGTTGTGGCGTTGGTGAAAGCGTGAGGATAGTCTAAGTTTTCTGCTGAGTCCCATAACTGGGCGCAAGGTTTGTTGTAGGCATACAACTTGAGGTGATGGTGCATGGGTAGTGCTTTAGTGCAGTGTTGGTGGCGGCCAAATTCAATTCTTTTAGCAGGAGGGGGATTCTGGGAAGGGAACTGTTGAGGAAAGGAGTAGGGCAAGGGATGGGGTGGTGGTGTTCCCATCGTAAGCGGGTGAGTCCAGTCCCTAGGTATATAAAGGCGCCTGCTGTGCAGGTCATGTTCTTTCTAATTAGACTATCCATGACGTGAGTAGGGTCTGGATGTTTCTCCTGATGAGGTTTGGAGGAGGCTTGCAATTGTTCTGTTGGGACCAGAAGTAAAAATATAACGACAGTAAGGCCTTTCATAGCAAGGCTAGTGGAATTGCCACTCTTGGCAGTTATAGCCGTAGAGCATAGGACGTTTGGAATGGTATAATTGGAATCTTTGTAATCACACATAGGGCAAATATCAATATTCAGTGATTCGCTAAGTTCACATGTAGATTACTGGTTACTGGCTAAACAGGTTTAGCAAGTATGAACATTCAGTAATTAGCTGGGTTAACCCGCAGATTACTATATTCACAAGTATGGCATGTATCATCATTCAGTGGTTAGCTGGGTTCACAGGTGCGGCCGTAGGGCCATATACCGTGCAGATGAGGTCTTCCGTAGGGTTAACAGTACATCGTAACTTTGCTTTTATTTATTTTTTGTTCGGCGACTATTGAGCATTAGTATAAAAGAGGTGAGGCTATGGAAGGTTACCAAGGCAGCAGTGGGCACCATATACGAGGTATGGGTGAGTTCAGGAAGTAAGGGGATGCTCACTATAAGTTACAAATGCACAGGCCTACCAGCCGTATGGGCATACAAAATGAGAGTAGATTGTTTCATGGCCATGCGGCTTGTTAATTGTCTGGGTGGCAGGCTCTGACGCCGAATGTTACGGTACTTACAATGCAGGCTGGCGATAAACTCGCAGTGGGCTGGGTGATCAGACTGTGGAGGTTGGCCCACGGTCCTTAGGCCCGGACAGGTGAGGCTTTGAGCTAAAGGGGCCTTTTGCGTGAGGGGGCCGGCTAACACCTTCTGGCAGCCCCTGGCGGCCTATGAGCATGCCTGGGGTGGTTGCTTAGCAACCTAAAAACAAAGGCACTCTCATACTGCGGCGGCCACCTTAAGTGATCCAAACGGCAAGGCTCATGGCACTCCACGCGAGGGATAGCCGATGGAAGAGGGACGGATCAGCTTCTCCAGGTGGCAGTGCGGGGTGTAGGAAACAGGGAAAAATCATCTGTTTCATTGTAGTAGATGCCGACTGTGCACGATTGCACTCACCATCAGCAATCGAGCTGCTCCTGCAGCTTCGGGGTAGAGGGTTCCTGTGCAAGGTATGAGGGGCTCGAAGTGAGGCCCATACAGGCGAGTCCTTGAGCTAAAGGGGCTTTCTGCGTGAGGGGCCGGCCAACGCTTCTTTGATGACATATAGTGTGGACAGAAGCATCATGATAGTGTTTTACAAAGGCATTAACTTATTACTATAACCTGCATCACGTCACAGACGACCTTAAACTCACATGTCTGGTAGACTGTTCACAGGTTTTTATTGTCCAACCTTTAATAACTTTGTAAGGATTCTGAGACTGTAGCGTAATTCGACTAAGGTTGGTAGTTTTCTTGCTGGCCCCCCAGTGTCCCTTGGGCTCCCTCCACACTAATCCAGACTTCTGTGTCACCACAGGTCAGCTGGAGCACTAAAGATCAGCAATTCATACTGTCTAAAATGGCATCTCTACCGAAAGGGAGCCAGAAGGCGAAGGACTTATTTGTCTTGCATGCTCCGCTACTTTGTAAGGGTTCCCTACTCTAGTGTTCGCCAAAAAGATGTCTTTTTGTGGTTCAAGATATTGCCTGCATCTTCAAACACTTGCTTGTTTTCTGCCTCCTCTCCTTGGTTTTGTGGTACCTTACCTCTTACTCTCTTTACCCTCCTACTTCCTGTCTTGTTCTCCTCCCTCCTACTTTCCCACATTCTCTGCTCCCCTCTAGTCTTCCCTCCTACTTTCCCACCTTCTATCATCTCCGGTCTTATTGTTTCCTCTCTCATTCCTCTGGCTCATATGTACTGGTGACTCCCTTCCTCAATCCGTCCCACCCATCTTCATTGGTCTGGTGTTTGAGCTGACACTATAGGCCAATCTAAAGTGATATTTTCCCCATGCATTGGGTCACTGGATTACAATACTACAAAACCCCATTTTAGCCCCATCTGCTTTTGGGACAAGAGCTTTTGAACACTAATTGTTTTTTCGTCTGCTAGATGTCAGGTTGGCGTCCTGATGCGTTTAAGCTGTGTTGAGTAATGCTCCTCTGCTATGACAGGCGTCTGTCAGAATCTGCATGGGGTTTGCCGCTTTTGTTCAGAGGTCTGCTGGGCTTGCTCGGTGTAGCAGTGCATGATTGTCCAGGTAGTTCTGAAATAAATAAAGAACTTGGGTCATAATTAAGGGCGCATGAAATTGAGTGATTTAATTTTGCACTGATTTTAAGTCCAGGCATATTCAGTGGGTTCAGGAACTCGCTCACCCTCGGCTCCTACCCCAGGTCTGATGGCTCCCTGTTCCACCTTCCTGACAGGGTTATGCACCTGACTCTGTCAGTCATGAGTAATTGACAGTGCGGACCTATATGGTGAGCACTGGCATCAGAAATGTGCTATACATGGTCGGGGATTGCATGTATTGTTGGCAGGTGCATCATCAAAATGTGTTGCGACTTGTGCTTGTGTACTGTTCTGTTGGATTTTTGTCCTAAGATTCTCTACAGAACCGGCTAAATTATGACTTTTTACCCAATTTTTAGCAAAGGATATACTGTAAAACTGAACAATTTCAACAGATTATTGTAAATTTTTTATCAGGAGGTTGGGGGAGAAACCTCCCTGAACACCCCTGAGTCGGTTTGTGCGGCGCTCGGTTGCTGTTGGGGGCCACTCGTCAAAATGTTATATCCAGGACCGTGCATTACTTAAAAGCAAGTATTCGTATACAAGTTTTCCTTGTCTCATCCCACTGCACATTACTCAACATTCATGCAGTTGATGCTTTGTCTTACTCTATGGCAAGTTGGGTCATGGGCGTAATTGGCTTCTTGATTACTGTAGCTGATTTGAATATTTAAAAAAGTGTAGGGTTGGACCAACATTATACCCATTACACGACTCAATAAAGAGAGGCGCGTATTGTATCTGATCCACACACATGATTTGGATCTGTAGTTAAACTGTAAATATTCAAAGCAAACAATGGACTGTGTAGTATTCACACTTAATCAACACTCAATCGCAGCCTTTAGCCCAACTCCCTTTCATGTAGTTTTATTCTCAAATCAGCATTTCCCCAGACATATAATTGTTCCTTTTAAAAAAAAATTAGTTTCTAAGCACAAGATCGGGATTCGAACCTGTGTTGAGCTGAGCTGCCTTGCTTCGAAGACAAACGTGTTGCCACTGAGCTATCCTTCCTTCCCCACACATAATAATGATCATCTCTCACAATCTATGGACACTCCGTCTAGCTTCTAAACAGTACATTTAATCAATATCAGAAAACCTCCTGTTCGGGCCACCTTATTGATCGAAAACAAGTTCAGAGTATACGGATACTGCCTTACTTTTACTGAAAACAACAAGCAGAGTCCCTTACTATGAATGCCTGATAGTACATTTTCAAAACCGAATTCACTGTTGCTTATGATTTTCTGTGTCACCCTACATGGAATGAGACCAAACATCGATTTTGAAAAAATGTAGCAAGGGATGGTCAGTTTATTACAATGCCTTGCAATATATTAAACTGCAGCATGTCCCCTTTTAAAGTACAATCGGCAACACCGCTATTCCCCACCCCCTGTTCGAATAGAGTAGTGGCTTTTATAACCTTTCGGTGAGGACAGGAGGACTGTTACTATTTGATTTTAACTAAAAGATACAATACCTGGGAAGATGCATTCTCTCTCTTCAGCTCGCTCATTCCCGTTTTCAATAGCCACCAGTTATGGAACGAGTTCTTTCTGAAGGTGTTGCATCTTAGAAGTAACTCCCAGCTGCCTTTGATCTATAGCATCCTGGGCTTTTCCATCCACAAACGCAAGTCCCACATTTCACTGACCAATGTTCATCCTGTGCCCCTTGCTTGTGCCAAGGCCCACTGAGCAAAGTCAGCAGTTTTTCATTGTGCATACAGCCACAACATGTCTTCATAGAGCTACTGCCTTTCCTATGAGTATTCTCCATGCTAAAGCCAAAACATAAAATGGAACAATGATTTTTATATTCTCACAAGTTCTCCCCTTCCCACACAGTCATTTCAACATTGCCATTGTAGGATGGGGGGGGGGGACTTGAAAAATATACACTTTGTCTATAAACATTAATTGCATTGCTTACGTGGAGGTTCCACATCTACTCCTCTGTGCCGATTTTAACTCTTCCCATGATAATTTCTTGTATCCCCTTTATCTCCCGTATCCCAAAATAGTTAAATCCATCTTTATCCAATTTTAGTTTTCCCCCTTGAAAATGGCTCCTAAACCAAGTAAAGGATATAGAAAGCTTAGCAATATAACCAGCTCAATTTCTTTATACCCCAAAAGATCACATGGCTTTATTAATCTTGTGACCAGTTAAAGAGAATTTAAGGGATTGGTTACAAATTGCAGAATGTAATCTGCATACAGACCAGCTTTTTATTTTTAATCTACTTTCCCATGATCTAGCCTTTCTTTCGGGACCGATCGCAAGAACCAGTGTCTTACTTGCTGTGACTCATTTTCAGGGGGAAAAAACAAACCATTATCTTGGTCAACATTGCCCTTTCTCTCAAATATCGGATTTTAAAGGCTGCAGCAAAGCTCTCCTCTAGACTTAACTTCCCTAGCACATAGTCCATATAGGCCCATCCTATGTAATCCAATGCCATCTTTATGTTGACCAAGAATACGGTTGAAGCTGATGAAAAAAGATATTTAGGAATCTGAAGACTTGGCAGAGGAGAGCGAGGTGTAAAGCCAAGTAATTGTGAGAAACAGAAGCTGGAAAGGGCATCACAGTCAGTGGGTAAACCAGCATGATTTGTGAAGATGAGGATTTAGTACAGGGAGGTGTATCAATAACCAGTTACTTGTTCGTTCTACTTTTCCTTTTACAGTCTACCAATCCTAATATTACTTTGTCTGGAATAAAATCGGATAGTGTTGCATGGATGAACTTTTCCAACATCTTCCTCCACTTCAAGGCCTTGATCTAAGTGAACACTGTCATATCAATTATTTTCAAAGATGATGGCCTCTAGGTTTCACATAAAGTAGGCTTTGTGATAATGGTTATCTGGTAATCAATCGAGTCCGCAGTTACAAAACTCCTGGCTAAAATAATCGAGGAGGCCTTTGCCAAAATCGCGAACGTGGGACTGCAACCCTCACTTGATCAGCACGACTCTTGATAGGCCTGATCCACTTGAGGTCCCCTCCTGTCAGCTTGTGACTCTCTACGGAAACGGGGTCTACCCAAACTACCCATCTTCCCTACTGGTCGATCACGAGCTACCCTCCACGCCGTTTTGGCC
The DNA here is from genome assembly GCF_040938575.1 of Ambystoma mexicanum. Taxonomy (NCBI): domain Eukaryota; kingdom Metazoa; phylum Chordata; class Amphibia; order Caudata; family Ambystomatidae; genus Ambystoma; species Ambystoma mexicanum. The sequence continues at coordinate 691,014,818 of NC_090926.1, read as the reverse complement.
CTGAACCCACCTTAGGATTGTAAACGATCTTGACCTGGAGTGATAGCAGGCGAAACAAGCTTTGTTCGATTCTAAATTGCCATCCTCTTGTAAAAATCATTTTCTTTTGATTATGCACAAGTAAATAAAAAAAAAATAAAAAATATATATATATATATCATTTAAAGACATTTATTTGAAGTTTCTCCATACAAAAATGCAGAGTGAATAAAGCTTATAGTTCCATCACAAATTATTTTGTTTACAAGCTACCACAATAAAACATTACCTGTTACCACGTTTCCTTTACCCGCAGTAAATTGCTAAAGGGAACAATATTTAACTCGAAAGTAACACTCCACTATTCCATCTAGAAGGCCAACTAGGGGCAGTATTGAAAACTGGGCTACTAGGCACCCAGTCATTTTCAGACTGTCCGCTCATCCACCCGACCACCAGGGTCAGATGTTATCAGGGCGACAGGCCATCGGGATTCCCAAGCCCCCTGGGGCTGCTTTTAGGAAGGCTCGTGAGGCGCTTTTCTGTTAACTTGTAAAGCATTCTACTACTACCACCTCTCCCCACCCCCAAACACGAAAACTATAGGCATGCAAGCTGTAAATTACTAGGCGTACATTGTGTCACCATTTCAATCACCGTACTTGCTATGTATGCAAAGAAGAAAATGCATTTAATACCAAAATAATAACGTCATACAAATGCATCATTTGCAATAGGCTTTCTGGCGTCAATAAATAGTGAAGACAGTATCTGCTTGTGGGCGCCATTCATTAACCACTTGGAATGTGTTGCATTTATTTCATAAATGCCAACGGAAAGCACAGGAACGATGATATAATAACCCCATTTCAGGTCGGCACAGTGTTGCCTCCGCCTGTGACTTGTGCAGCGTGGCTTCTGTTGCTTCTTAATTAAGGGGTTTTATGTTATCGCATACACTTAACAGCTAAAACCCAGGGGCGGTCCTAGGAGTTGTGGGGCCCCATAATGTGCATATGGCATCACCGGAAGTGACATCACTCCTACCTGACCCCAGAATTATGCAACTTGATGGGATTGGAACCCGTGGCAAGCAATTTGCACACAAATTCAGCAGTATGCACATTAACCCAATGGCCATCATTGCTGAATGCATATTGATTTATGACCCACTGCGCGGTAAAGGTACTTTCTCTCTCTCTCTCTAGGAATTTGTAGTTTTTACATTTTCTTGCAACCTTTACATTTATTTAACAAATTAAATATTCAAATGTTTCTGCGTGCCCCTTGTCTGCCATGCACATTTTCTGTACTTAATTTGGTCTAGCTGCACACATAATGCCTCTCTCGCATACTCTCCAGACATCCCCAGCACATCTGCACTACTTTACAACATTGTACACAGCATCTCTGCCATTAGAATGCAGCTTTTCCCCCACAATGAAATTCGGCCCAGCAGCACACATCATAATCTCCAGACTACCCCTGTGCATCCACACACTTGTCAGATCAACATGGGTCGCTTGCAGGGACTTGATCCCCCTACCCCCCCACTTTCCTTAGTATTGGCTAAAATGCACACACCCATTGTACAATTCTCAGCCAAAGTTCCCATACCTGGACTTCGGTCCCCAAGGGTGTTAATCGCTTTGTGACCATACTAATGGTAAAAGACGCTATACAAATGCCCATTACTGTATATTACATATTAGTGGACAGTTGCATATCACATGTGGGGCTGGATGGCTCACTCACCGCTACACACTGCAGTGCAACGATTTGACGTCTTTCATTTACTCGGTCAGATATTCTGTGTGCCCATTGTTACAACATGGTATTAAATGTAGGTAATTTCACTTTTGCCTGTTACTCAACACAGACTTTATGAATCACAACCAGAGCTTTCTGCTGCGTAATTATGTAGATTTGAAACATTTTGGACCGCATGGCAACTAGTAAAAAAGGTTGCAATAGCTCTGTGGGTAATACATATGAGCAGGAATCAGGTTGCAGGCTGACATTCACAGGGCTTAATCCCAGCGTTGCAACTGCACATTTTATTCCTCATAAGGTTGTAAAATGAGCACGGTTGGCATAATTAACACTTACATAAAAGATTATCGCAAAAATCCTCCATGCATGAGAAGTATTGTACCAACCCTATAACGCATATTGCAAGAAACAATTGCATTTGTGGGTGTGCTATAGAAATGATCAGTGCTACTTTTCAAAACGCACAAAGTGGACAAAACCACATTGTCAGTCAGATTTACCAGTAGAACAATTTCTAGGATGAGAACAGAATATTGCACCATATCCAGGGAGGGAGGAGATAATGTTGTCCTGTTTTGTAAATGGTACTCCATCCAATATTTCACAAAATACAAATACCTTTCTTCTGATAAGACGTGAGGGAGTATGGTGAGAAGGAGAAGCTGACTGGGGAAGAACACGCTAGGGATACGGAGAGAAGGGGCTGGTGACACAGGTGCGGGAGGAGAGGCTGTGACGTTGGGGGGGAAAGTGTGAGAAGGGAGGTGACGCAGGGAGAAGGAACAGGTAACACGGGTGGAGAAGGGGCAGTGACAGATGACATGGTGAGGTGGTGAAACTGGTGTGGGGAAAGGCTTTGTGACATGGAGGAAAAGGGGCAGGTGACCTGGGGGGGCCAGGTGACTGGAAGAAGGGGAACAGGGGGATGGTGCCACATAGGAATGGGCTGGTGTCTGAGAAAAAGAGTAGATAACCTGGAGAAGGCGGGCCAGATAACATGGTGAGAAGGGGCATGTGACAGAAAAAGAAGGGGCAGGTAACGAGACGGAGGGGAATGGGGAAGAAAGGTCTGGTGACACAGGGTAACGATGAACCAGCGACACGGACAGTGGCAGATGACATGGGGGAGAAGGGCTGTTAACACGGGCTGGGGGAAGGCTAGTGAAAAGGGGGAGAAGAGGTAGATGACACGGGACATGGCTTAGAAGGGAGGTAACATAGGGGAGAAGGGGCAGATTATAATAGAAGAGGCTGGAGATGGGAGATGGGAGATCGGGATGGAGGCGACACTGGTGTGGGGAGGTAGAAGCTGGGACATGGCGAAGTGGTGAGAAGGGAGGTGACGCAGAGAAGGGGCAGGTAACATGGTTGGAGAAGGGGCAGTGACACTGGAATGGGTAGATGACATGGAGGAGATGGGCTCTGGTCGTTGACTAACTGGTTTCTTGAATCACTCTACTGTGGTAAATTACCCTTCTGGTCTTTGGCGGGTCTCTGTCCTCTGGTCCATCAGCCCTCTGGTCATTGGCTCCCTTGTGAGTTGCTTCTCTGGCCCATCATTTCTCTAGTGCTTGGGATGTGGGTTGTGCTTGGCTTTGTCACTTGATAGTTGATGGTGCAAGTCCACCTGCATTGAACCATGTAAGACTAAGCTGTGCCATACATGCCAACATCTTCCATTCAGGAGATGCTAGTTCAGTCCTGGTTTTATTTTTGTATTCTGGGACTTCTAGTCCCAGATTTCCTTGTTATACATCTGGAACTAGATTTCCTTGTTATACATCTGGAACTCCTTACTGGAGTGAGTCAAGTTGGCAGGTATTCAGGTTATAGCTGGGAGTGTCTTTGAGGAGTCAGTGGGCAGTCATAGTGAGGCTCTGTGAAACTGACCCGAAACTGTGGGCACAGTGTCGTCTGATTTAGCAACACTTTGCCTAACATTACATATTATGGCATAACAAGGCATAACAGCTGGTGAAAGGCTGTTTGGCATTGGTGTAGGAAATTAACTGTGACCAGCTTTAATGTTTCCATGTCCACAATTGTTTTAGGTGGACTGTTGCACAAGATGTAATAGTAACCATCTGAAAACCTCTCTACACACCCCACCGAAACAACAAGGTTACACAATGGAATGCACAGCACCCAAACACACTTGTCTACACTAAGTTTTCCTGAATAGCAAACTAGCCCATAGTTGCCAACCTGATCCATTCAAATCTGTAGGTGCTTATCCAGTCCTGTTTGGTTTCTTTGAATTCTGTGACTTGTAGTTCTGATTTTCAAATTTTAAAGCTGACTACTAGTCTTAGAATGCAGCAAAAAACAGGACTGTATACGCACCTACAGATGGGAATGGATCTTGTTGGCAACTATGCTAGCCGAACACAGATACACCAGTAGAACTCTCCACACTCCTTAAATGCCATTCCGGCACACCACAATAAATCTACGTTACCAACCTGGAGCACATGTTGCACCAGAATACTCTCAAAATGTATATAACTTGCACACCACAGGAGAGCCCTATCTTTTGGGATCTGCACACATCAACATCGTAACTAAGAAACCTTGTCCTGCTCCTCGATTAGTCCCATATCCCACCTCTTGCATATCATGAAATGCAAGAAACTGGGAAAATGGTAGACTGTGCTATAAAAGATTCAATAACATGGCATTTCTGGGCAAAGCAAAGCGTTTCACTCATTCTCTTTTGGGGGCAGCACCCTGAATGGCCCATGCCACTTTGGTGACTGGCAGCAAAATGGGAACAAAGTTAATGATTGCTCTGCTGAGGCCAGTCCTCTATATTACAAGGGATTACATTATTTGCCCAGGATCACAGACTCACACACTGTTGTTAAACAGTGAAGCTGGAATGTTAACCCATTCTACAGTTCCCGCAGTTGAACACATCTTTTTTTTTTTAAAATCATTTTATTAATTTTATTACAAACAAACCACCAACAACCAAACTTGCAGTACTTGTTACAATATTACACATTTTTAACAGATTAATCAATGTCTACTGTGTTTCCCTTCCCTCCCTCCCAACTGAGCCTACTCTGCTGCACGCTATGCTTCTCCATCTTGCAGCGAGGTTCTCGCAGCCATACTCTCTTCTGAGTCCTGGTCGCTCGACCAGTTCTGTGCGGGCTCAAACAAAGTGATCATTAGATGTTTCCAAGCTGTCAGGGTTCCTTCTTCTTCTTCCCTTCCAACATTACTAGCCTCCTGCCACACTATGGTTTCGGCTCCTGCCCATTTCGAAGGTCTTTCCACCATATTTCTATCCTCGGCCTTTGACACGCATTCCATCCCATGGCAATTCGGCGCTTCAAGTATATATGCCAAATCTTTTCATTTGCTTACGTGTTTAATTTACGTGCTCTTGGAAACCCCCCTATCAAGCATGCCCATGTTACCCCAACATTTATATGTATCCCTTTTTCTTCCAATTTGTGGCCCACTCCCCTCCTTCCTCCCCCCCCCCCAGAACTTCTCAATTTCTGGACATGCCCAGAACATATGCGTCATCCTGGCGTTCTCCTCGCCACATTTAGAGCATGTTTGTCGTTCCGCGTTTTTAAATTTGCCTATCTTCTGGGGTGTCATGTAAGCTCTATGGGTTATATACAATTGTATTTGCTGTAGTCTGGCATTCCGTGAAACTTTCTTGTGATACCCTGGGGCCCGCTCCCACATCGCATCACTCATTGGGGCGCCCACTTCTTCCTCCCAATCCTGTCTTAGTTGTACCACTTCTTTCCCCACTTTGGACATCACCAGCTCATATATCCTGGATATTTCGTGCCCTCCCATCTGTCCAGGGTTCGGTTGCTCCTCTAATACTGTTTCAGACCATATCTCTTGTATTCGCCGCACCATCCTGTGATACGTGATATATTGTCCTATATGCAACCCCGTTTCCTCCACCAGCATCTCAAATCTTTTTATTCTCCCCTCTTGCCATATGTCTCCCATTGTTGCTACCCCTAACGGTTCCCAGTGCTTCTTAACTGGCCTTCATTTCCCGTCAATGCGACAAGCGGTACTTGCCGGGATCACGGACCTGGGTTCCCCATTATCTGACCGGCCCTATGCCACACCTGCCATCCCAGTGACAGCATCTTTGAGCGCTCCTTCATGTCCGATTTTGGTAACCATATCATTTCCTTTAGGAAAAATGGCCCATACTCCTGTCTGAACAACCTAAATTCTGTGTTTGGATCCTCTGATAGCCACTTTGCCGTGTATTGCAGTTGGCTCGCTAAGTAGTAGATCTCATAGTTTGGAAGATACTTATTCCCCCCTCATCATACGAATTCTGTATCTTCCAAAGGGCAATCCTGTTCCTCGTCCCGTGCCAGAGAAATTCCCTGCATATGCTATGTACCTTAACAAAAAATCACCTTGGTATCAGGTACGGGATATTCCCAAAATAATGTAACAATCTCGGGAGCACCACCATTTTCAGCATTGCCCCTCTTCCCATCATCGCTAAGGGGAGCTTTACCCAGAATTTCATGCTATTTTCAATACCCTTGACCGCTTTCTCAGTATTATGTTGGTGCTCTGCCTCCAACGTGTGGTAGATGTCTATCCTGAGAGATCTGAACGTGGTGACCTCCCATGGTATTTGTAGGACTGGCAATTGGTCCTGCTGGACCCCTACGTACCTACCCAGCGGAAACATGCACAATTTCTTGGGGTTCACTGCTATACGAGATAGCGATGCAAATCGCTCCAACACTTGGAAGTTTTCTTCTGGGTAACGCAAGTACCGCAGCATATCATCAACATACAGGGAGATTAAGTGCTGCTCCCCTTTTATGTTAATCCCTATTATGTCATACTGTTGTCTTAGGTATATCGCCAGGGGTTCCAGTGCCAAGATATACAACATAGGGGACCATGGGCATCCCTACCTAGTTCCCCTGCTAAGTTGCCATCTCTCTGATATTATTGCTCCCGTTTTAACCCTGGCCAGCGGTGCGATGTATAGCAGTTTAGCCCATTTAAGATAGCCTGGCCCTATCCCATAGCTGGTCAAGGCTGTAAGCAGCCAAGGCCATTTGACTGAGTCAAAGGCTTTTATTGCATCCAATGATACAATTGCAATTTCCCCCACGTCCCCTTCCGTGTGTTCTATGACTATGGTAGTTGTCTATGGTATGGTAGTCGTCTATGGTTGTTGGATATATTCCTGTTTGGGACATATCCAGTCTGATCAGGGTGTATTAGTTAATCTTTTCATTCTATTTGCCAGGACCGCCGTAAGTATTTTGCTATCTTGATTAAGCATAGACAGCGGTCTGAAGGATCCGCAATCCTTGCCAGGCTTATTGGGTTTGGGGAGCGTTATGATAATCGCCTCTCTCAGGGACTCTGGCAACCTACCCATTTCGTATGCCTCATTTAACATTGCCAGTAGTGGGAGGAGCACCTCGCTTCTGTACATTTTATAAAATTCGCTAGGGAGTCCATCAGCCCCCGTGGTCTTGCAGGTGGGTAGCTGCTTAACCACCTCTTCTAGCTCTTCCATGGTTATCGGGGCCTCTAAATCCTCCCGCTCCTCCGCACTTATACATGACATACTTATGTCCTCCAGTGTTTCCCTTATTTCTCTGTCCTCCAGTGTTTCCCTTATTTCTCTGTAATCGCTTTCCCCTTCATCCCCATACAATTGTTGATAATACTCCAGAAATTCACGGTGCACCCCCTCTTGGGTGTCCACTATACTCCATCCTCCCTCGTCACTGCTCTAATTGTAGGTCTGGGGGTTTCACCTTTGTATAACCATGCCAACACCCTGGTTTATCTCCTCCTGCATGTTGTCTTTCCACATACTTTTTATAATTTAGATTACATAGTCTCTCCCAGAGTCCTGCACATTTCTGTTGCAGCTTTGGTGCTGTCCCAGCGTCCTCCATGGTGTTACCACCCGTAGCCAGCGCTGTTTCTAGCTCTTTTTCTGCTTCCTGCAATTCTGTTCATATCCCACCTTGTAATCCCTTAGACTTAGCTATGGCTACCCCCCCTCATTACTACTTTGAAGGCTTCCCACAGCGTTCTGGCCGACTTAACGCTTCCAGTATTGGTCTCAAAATAATTTATTATTTCTTCTCTCAGGTCCTCTTTAAACATTGTATCCTTGAGTGCCTCCACTCTGAGGCGCCACGTTGGTATCCTTGCTCTTGGGGGTCGGTATTGCCACACCAGGACCAATGGTGAATGGTCTGATAGGACCCTCGCTTTATATTCTGTCTTTACGATGTCTGCCATTAGCTCCTGTGTGGCAAACATATAATCTAACCTAGTGTGCAGGTTTTGTGGGGCCGAATAATGTGAATACTGTCTATCCTTATGGCGACACAGCCTCCTTGCATCTACAAACCTGAATTCTGCCAGCAATGTCTGCAACGCCCTAGCAGCCGCAGTGGGTCTATCTATGTTGTCATCTGATCGGTCTACTTTTGGATTTAGTGTACAGTTATAAGTCCTCCCCGCCCCCCCCCCCCCCCCAAATCACTGCTCCCCCACAGGCACATGCTTATTTTGTTGTACACGGTTCTAAAATATGCCACCGTGTCCTGATTTGGGGCATATGTATTTATGATACATAATTCTTTATTTTCCACCACTCCCCTTATTGCCACCATCCTCCCATCTGCTTCCACTGTAGTTTGTAATACCTGGAAAGGGACATGTGGCGCTACCCAGGTAATCACCCCTCTGGCGCAGGCAGAATAAGTCACACCCACGACCGTTCCCTTCCATTTCTTCCAGATCACCTCTTAATTTTTCTTTTGTGAGGTGGGTCTCTTGTATTAAAGCTATGTCTATCTTCTGCCTGCACAGGTACATCACCTTATTCCTTTTCAGGTAACTATTGAGCCCTCTAACATTCCAAGTGATTATTTTCAGGTACCCCATGTTACAATCCCATCTCGCTCCTCCCTTTTCAAGACCCCAGATCTTATTCGTAGGCTGCCCCTCCTGTGCATAGGCTCAGTCCCCAACTTCAAACAAAACCGCCCCTTTTTCCCAACTACTACTCCCCACCCCCCCTCCCAATAACACCTTAACTCCCCCAACAATGCCCTCAACTTACACCCTCTCTCCCTCCCCGTCCCCAACTTTTGCCCAGCTCCATCCCTGGATTTCAGGCGATCCCACATTTAGTTCTGTCTCAGCTAGCCGGTACAAGAAACACAGCAGGGCGGCTACCACTCTATCAGTAGCCTATCCAATCTATACTATTGGGGTGTAAGAGCAGGTTCCCTTCGTTCCTGCATTATGCTCTGTCTGTTGCGCATGCTAATCCCTTTACATTGGCCTAAAATACTCTTACGTCATTCTTATAATCTAGTCCCAATGTCTCTGATCATACAACACCTCGATTCTTGGCGACACTGCTTTACTTCTCCAGTCCGTCTGCCTTCTGCTGGTCTGTCTCATCCGGGCAGCTCTGGCCATCCAGCCACTCCGTTGTTTCGTTCGGCGTCGCAAAAAATAAGGCTTTGCTATTGTGGAACACTTTCAGCCTCGCTGGGTACATCAACATATACCTATAGCCCGCATCTCGCATCCTCCTCTTCACAGTTCCAAAGTTCATCCGTTGCCTCTGCACCTGGAGCGTATAGTCGGGGTATGCCATTATCGATGCTGTTACCCTTCCTATTGTGCCTCCTTTTTGAAAAAATTCCAGGATTTTCTCCCTATCTCGATAATTCAGGATCTTGGCAATTATCGGTCTCGGAGGGGCGCCTAGTGGTGGTCTTCTATGCGCTCTCTCCACCGCAAATCCCTGGGTGAGTTCGCCTCCCTGTATCTCCTGCAGCAACATTGTCTCTATATATTCCGTGGGGTTCTGTCCTTCTCCTTCCGGCAGCCCAACAATGCGTACGTTGTTCCTGCGGGCCCGCCCTTCGGCTTCCTCTGCTCTGCTCTCCAGGTTGCACACCTGCTGTCGCAATGTGTGGATTTCCGAGGCGTGCGTTTTGCAGGCCCCTGTGTTAACTTCTACCATTTTCTCCAGCTCGCCTGTGTGTTCCGCCACTTTTTTAACATCCTGCCGCAGAATGTTCACATCCTCCTGTACCGCTCCAATGATGTTTTTTTTTTTTTAGTTGTCTTTTTAACTTAAGACAATGGTTGGGCTTTCGTCACAACATGTGTTAAGAACATTGTTATCAACATGAACCTTTTATTCAACACCCTTAAACTTTCTTGTATAGTCTAGTATTGTCTTCATACTTTTACCCACCCCTCCCTCCCACCCGCCCCCTTCCTTTTATTAATTGAACCAATCAAAACCATGGTTGTAACCAGAACAATTCCAAGAGGCAACCCCTTGCCATATCTTCTGCTGCCTTTATCTGATCTGGATGTTTCTAAGAGCCTGGGGTTTAAAGTTTTGACTCTCCCGCTCCCCCACATAGTCCTGAAGTGGGTCCCATATGGCCAAGAATTTCAGATATGACCCTGATTTTGTGGCGCAGATGTTTTTGCCATAGCTCCCACACTTTTACTCACCACCATGGAGTTGTAGGGCCCTCCACTGTCTTCAATCGTTGGGCCACTGTCATCCTTGCTGCAGCCAGAAGGTGGGTTATGAGGTCCGCTCTGTTTCCTGAGGCTGCATAGTTCCCTTCTGCCACTGCCCCCAGCAGAATGACTTTCGGGGACCATGGTAGGTCTGCGCCCGTTATGTCCCTGATCAGGCTCAGTATTTCTTTCCAGAATATTTTTATCCTTGGGCACGACCACCACATATGGAACATCGTCTCCTCTATCTCCACACTGACGCCAGCATTCTGGGGGGTACGTGGGGATCATTCTGTGTATTCTACTTGGGGGTAAATACCAGCGGTAACCTAGTTTGTATGCCGATTCTTTAATTGCCGTGGATTTGGATAATTTGTCCGCCCTCCTCCAGATTTGACTCTATTCCTGTGTAATCTCCTCTCCTATGTCCCGCTCCCAATCTTTCATGTACTGGAGGGAGCAGTCTGTTTGCGCCTTATCCAGTAGCTTGTATAGTCTAGTGATCCCTTTTTCATGTGTCCCCTCCTGTATTGTTAGTTCTAGGCCTACCAGGGGTCGTAACCCTGCTCTTTTAACCTCTGGGTGTGAGATCCAGTGACGCAATTGAATATATTTGAATCTGTGGTTTTCGACGAGGCCGAATCTATGTTTACATCCTTCGAAGGTGAGTGGGGCGTCGTCCTGATACATATCTTGTAGGGACAATGTGTCTGCTTCGTTCCAGCCTTCCAGATTTCTCACCTGGCCTTCACAAAAGATTCTGGGATTATGCGTGATAGGGGATAGTGGGCCCAGACCTAGTTTAACACCCCTGCTACGGATAGCCTTATCCCAGCTGTGTAGGGTCGTTTTAGTGGCTGCTAATAGGATACCTCCCGTATCTCTTGCTTTGTTTTTAGGAATGGTAGCTTACTCAAAGGGATATCTGTCGCAGTCTGTTCTATTTTCCCCCAACCTGGAAGAGGGTCTTTACCCGCCCATTTCAATGCTGGTGCTAATTGAGCTGCTAACACGTATCTCCCCATATCCGGGACTCCCAGCCCCCCCCAAGTAGTGTAGGCCGCATCAGGATCCTTTTTTGGATCCTCGGCTTCTTATTTCCCCAGATGAATTTAAACACCGCCTTTTGGAGTTCTAGGATCTGTTTTGGGGGGGATGTCCACTGGGGTTGAGCTCACTACATACAGTACTTTGGGTAGCAAGGTCATCTTTATCGCTGCTATTCTAGCAAACCAGGACAATTCTTGGGCATCCCATCTCTGCAGGTCTTCCTGCAGGCGCTTCCATAGAGGTGTAATGTTTGCCTTGAGCAGATTCTTGACGGTTCTAGTGATATGGATTCCTAGGTATTCGAGGGACTGTTTTTCCCATTTCAGGGGATAATGTTCCTTCAGGAAAGCTATGTCCCCACTACCTTCGGTTATATTCAACGCTTTGGATTTTGAATAGTTTATTGTGAACCCTGATGTCTTTTCGAACTTTTGCAGTTCTCTGATTATTCTGGGTAATGTGTGTGTTGAGTCTGCCATATAAAGCATGATGATATCTGCGTAGAGGGCTATCTTGTTTTGAATCTCCCCGGTGCGCACCCCTCTAATTCCCGGGTCTTCGCTTATTCTGCAGGCAAGTGGTTCCATTGCCATGGCAAATATGAGCGTGGATAGAGGGCACCCCTGCCGAGTACCCCTTAGGATATTGATTCTTTCTGAGGTGTAGCCATTCACCATTAGTTGCGTAGATGGATGCTGGTAATTTGCCAGAACCATCTTGGTGATTATTGGTCCACAGCCAAAACCCTCCAATATCAGTTTTAGGTACCTCCAGTCTATGCTGTCGAATGCTCGTGTGGCATCTAATGCGGCGATCGAGAATTTTTGGGCCCCCCTGCCACCCCAGTCTATTATGTCAATTACGCGCCGGACATTATCCTGAGTATGTCTCCCCCTTACGAAGCCTGCCTGGTCTGCGTGTATTATCTCGGGTAGTACTGCTGCCAATCGATTAGCCAGTATTTTCGCATACAGTTTTGCATCTGTGTTGAGGAGAGCTATGGGGCGGTAACTGGTGCATTCTACTGGGTCTTTCCCAGGTTTTAGGGGTAATATCGTGGTCGAGTGTCCCATATCCTTTGAAACTGCTCCCCTATCCCTGATTAGATTGAAAAGGCGAGTGAGGGCGGGGGTTGCCAATTGTGTCTGGAATATTTTGTAAAACCCATTCCCTAGTCCGTCGGGGCCTGATGCCTTTCCCCTGGGTAGTGCTGCTATCACATCACACACTTCCTGTATTGTGATGGGGTCCCCCAATTTTCTTTTTGTTGTTCCGATATCTGTGGCAATTTTACGGCTGACAAATATGATTCTTGTTCTGCTGCATTCAGGTTCTCGCTAATCAGCTGTTTTTTATGAAAGTGGACCATCGTTTCTAGTTTATCCTCTTCTCCCGTCTGCAGTTCCCCTCTACTATTTCTTAGCCGGGTGATATAATTACGCGCCTTCTGTTTTCGTAGTTTGGCTGCCAAGAATTTGCTTGCTTTCCCCCTGTGTATGTAATATGATTGTTTCGTGTTTAGCAGTATCTGCGCCGTTCTATCTGCGATATGGTTTTCTAGTTTGGCTCTGGCCTTTTTAAGGTCTCGCCAGGCTCTGGGCGTCTGACGGGTCTTATGGAGCTTTTCAGCGTTTCTAACCTCTTCTTCCAGTTGCGCCTTATAAGGGCTCGCTCCCTATAGTATTGCGTTGCTTGTGCTATGAATTCCCCCCTAATTACTGCTTTCCCCGCATCCCACACCACCCTCCAGTCCACCTCTCCATTGTCATTTTCAAGGAAATAGTTCCCTATGGCTTCTTCCATATGTGCCCCAAGTACAATATCCCTCAGGATTGTTTCATTTAGCCTCCATTGTGGTCGGGGTCTATGTATTGTCCCTTGCAGTTCTATGCAGGTTACGACTGGGGCGTGATCGGAGAGGTATTGGACTCCGATTTCTATTTTTTTGACATAGGGGATCAGTGTAGAGGACACCAGAATCATGTCTATTCTAGAGTAACCCCTGTGCACTGCTGAGTAGTGTGTGTATTCTCGGGTGTCCGGCTGGAAAAATCGCCACGTTTCTATCACATCCAAATCTCTGAAAAGCTTTCCAAGGGCCTGTCTTTCGCTGATCTGCTGCGGTTGGGGGAGTGTTTTATCTAATTGCGGGTCCATTACAGAATTAAAATCCCCTCCTATTATCACTCGGCCTTCGCACCATCCTCCCACCTTCTGGAGTAATTTAGGGATGTACTGGTCCTGTTTTTCATTGGGGGCGTAGAGTGCTAGTATTGTATACAATTGACCATTAACAGTACCCTTTACCCCCAGGTATCTGCCTTCCTGATCCTTCAGTGTTTGTTGTTTGCGAAAGTCTAAGTCTCTGCTACATTGGATTGCCACCCCTTTTGTTTTTGTTTGGCTTGAGGCGAAAAACTGAAGAGGGTATGTTCTGCTCTGCATCCTTTTTTCATCTTTCTGGAGCAGATGCGTCTCCTGTAGGATCGCTATCTTTGATTGCATGGCTTCCAATCTACCTAAAATCGAACGCCTTTTAGCGGGGGAGTTTAACCCCTGGACATTAATCGAGACAATGTTCACTTCTTCCATTACTCCCTAGGTGGAGATTGTCTGCCTGTGGGTGCCTATGTTCTCGTTCGCTATAGCTTATTCTGCCTGTTCTTGTAACGCTCACCTGACTCCCACGGAGGCGCTGGCCTGGTTTGCGCTGCTGTGACCTCTTCTAAGGTGATGCGCAGGGTTCAGAAGACGGACTGGACCAGGCCCCCAAATCTGGCTTGTCTGGCTCGCAGAAGTATCCTTCTGTAGGCGAAAATAGGGGATTAACTGTCTGTGGGGTAATGCAATCGGCCTCCCACTTCCCCTCTCACCCTCCTCGAAACCCTTCTGTGATTCCTCGTAGCGTCTCACCTTAGGGTCTGGAAGGACGAGCTCTCCATCCTGCTTCTGATGCAGGGGCGCGTTGGTATCCAGTTACTTCACTGGATTTTCGGATTGGTGAGAACCAAACTTGCTTGGCTTCCAGGTAAGTTTTTTTGATAAGAGGTTCCCCTTGTGTCCATGCATTAATGTACTAATGCTAGTGTCTTTTTCCCCTTAGGGGCTGGGGTCCGGAAATGCCAGGATGCGGCGCGGACCCGAAATGGAGATGGAATGAATCAGCAGGTAAGTCTTAACATGGAGATTTAGCTTTCCTTATTCCCTTCTCTCTCACCTTTTGTTCTGGTCTTTTTCTCCCTAGGCGCTGGGGCGTGACTGCGAATCCGGATGATCGCTGCTGAACATGGAGGCGCCCTGTAAAGGTGTGTGGAATGCGGCGCTGCAGCGATCGACGCAATGAGCTTTTAAATAAGTCTTCCTTTTCAGGATTGTCGGCGAGATGTCTCCGGGATGCGGTTTTAGCAGGTAAGGACTTTTCCTTCTTCTGTTCTCTTCTTCTCTTCCTTTGCAGGTGATTCAGGATGCTGGCAGGCGTGGCAGAAGTCAGGATGCAGGAGCAGACACGGTGAGCGTCCAGCTGCTAGATGCAGAACAACGCGAAGCACGTGTGGCTGTTCGGGTGGGGTTTAAATAGCCTTGGAAGAAGTTCCAGGTATGTATCCTTCCTCCAATCAGGTATGTATCCTTCCCCGACCACGCCCGGATGGTAAATTAGTCCCACAGGTAAAGTAGTTCCTTTCAGGCCTCAAGGAGGCCGGGATCCTGCAGCATGGTCTGCATCAGGTAAGTGCACCCAAGCACTCCCATAATGAGCCTGGCGCCTATGGCGCCAGGACTGATGTCTTTTATGAGCCTGGCGCCATAGGCGCCAGGACACTGTCCAAAGGGCCCCTATATGGGGCTGCTGGGTCCTTCCTTGGGGACTGGATGTCCGCTTTCGGGGACGCAGGGCTTGAACCGGCTCCCCGGAAGCGGGCATCATGACAGTTCTTGCTTCTGTTATATACAATCGTGGAGCTGGCTCCTTTTTCTTCCCGGACTTTTGGTTCCCTGCTTTCCTGTCCTTCGTTCCAGTTACCTCCCTTACCCACCCCCCTCCGCCTTCCCAATCCTGGGGATGCATGAGGCCTGGGCTCCCAAGGAGACCCCGGCTGGTCACCACGGGCTTAGGGCCTCCGACCCTTCCCCAGTTCACAATAGTCAGGAATTGTATTACCTGACCCTGCTTCCAAGAGTTATGACCTCTTACCTTCATGCGGGCGGTTCCATTCAGCCGTGCTGTTTTCTCACATTTGATTAGCACTTTACTCGTTACCCGTGTAATGGGCCGAGTCTGGATCTGTTGGGTCTCTCCGTTCCCGGTCATGAGCCGGCTGTGAGCTTCCGGGTCTTCCTCTCCTCCCTCGTCTTTGCTTTCGCTCCGTTGACCATTCCCATGGTTTGCTAGACGGGCCGTTCATGTTTGGGCGTGGGCGCACAGGCGCCTCTGGTTGCTCATCCTCCAGGTGGAGCAATGCCAGGCCCACTGCGCAATTCCCGATTCTCCTCTGTTTTCCTTCCCATGTAAACGAATAGCCAAATGGGTACGTCCATCTATATCGGATTTGCTGTGTTTGAAGGGCCTTCGTAACCGGTTGCATTAACCTTCTTTTGTGGAGAGTAATCAGGGCCAGGTCCTGGTACAACTGTATACGGGACCCATTAATCGTAAGGTCTCCGTTTGTTCTTGCCACGCGTAGCACCTCCTCTTTCAGACCATACGATGTCATTGCTATCAGGACATCTCTGGGTCTCGACCCCGGTTCATTGCGTATTGGGCCCACGCGGTTTATCCTGTCGAAGCCGATCGTCTCCGGTTGGACATCTGCTAGCAGGCTGCTGAAGCAGAGTTGCATGGTATCTTTTAGATCCTTGTCCTGCACCGATTCCGCCAGGCCCTTGACCCTAATATTGGATCTCCTTGAGCGATTTTCCAGATCCTCCGCCTGACGTTCTAAGTTGTTTGTTGCGGTCGCCAACTGGTCCAGTAGCAGGCTATTTTGGTTTGTTTGTTCCGTGACATTCGAGAGGCCCCTTTCGACTATGTCCACTCTTTCACCCATCTTCGCCATTTCTTTATTGACCTCCTGGAGGGATGATTTCAGGTCTTCCCTTAATTGTTCCATTTGACTCTGGAAAGCTTTGGTCATTCTGGCCTCCATGCCTTTCAAGCAGTTTAAGAGTTCGTCCTTGTCTGTTGCCATTATGCTAGTTGGGAGGTCCTTTACTGCAGGGGTCGGCCCCGGAGGAGGGGATGGTGATTCTGCGTGCGTTTGTCGCCTCTGCTGCCAGCACTTCTCAATTTGCCCTTCCTGGGGTCTCACTGGGGTTTTTGCTCTGGATGTGCCCGTTTTGGATCTGGCGCCCGGCATCTGAGTTGCTCTGCATGGATGTTGCTCCTGCGTCGCCGGGTGCCCAGTACCTCGCTCCTATAAATGTATATTGCTGGAATGTGCTGTGTCCTCCCACGTATCTAGAACACGGAGCTTGCCCTCCGCCGTTGTGTACCTTGCCTCAGCGAGTTTTATTTCTTGTGTTACCCTTGCCGTGTCGTTGCAGTAGGGGGTTAATCAGGCCTATTATCGTGGATGATCCCACTATCACAAGTCCATCTGCATTTGTTGTTGCCTTTTGCCAAGCTGTTTTCGGGGATCGGGCGGCAGACACCTCAGGCCAGATCCCGTGGTGTACGTTGTGTACTGCTCCGTTATGCCAATGGGGACGGGTGGTTCGGGATAGCAATAATATTGTCGTTTCATGCGAGTCCCCACCTGCCGATCACTCCTGGTTGTTTTTAGGCGGGCACACGCCCTGGGAGTGAACCCATGGGCCACCACCTAATTTTCGGGGGAATATGTCACTGCCCCTCTGTCTGTCCGTACTGTTTATGCAGGCCCTGTGTAGTAGTTGTTCTCTTCTGGGTGCTTATTGCTAGGCGGAATCCTGATGGCGCACACTGTTGGCAGACAGGCTAGTAGAGATGGGGCAGTTTATCGCAGGTGCAAGGTGTGCAGTGCTAAGTCTCTTTTACCTGCCGTAACTCTGGCCTTCCTCCTAGACCCCCATCGGCTTGGGAGTACTCAGGACCGCGTCGCCTGATGGTCTGATTAGCTTCTTAACCCCCACCAATTGAGCATTAACACTTCCTCCTCCCCCTGGGGGGTGTCTGTCATCCTGCCGCACTTCCAACTAACCAGCCCAGCTGGTAGAGGCCCCCGTAGGAGTGGGTAAGAAAGGGGGCGGGTGAGCACCTGTCACCTTGTCAGATAGGCTGGTTGCGGTGAGTGGATCAACTGCTCCTCAGCAGCGTTGCTCCATTGCCCTCCACGAGGGCTAGCGTGGAGGGGCGTGCGGGTTCCATCTCTGAATGTCGTGGCTTACACTGATATCTCGCAAGAGACTCCTTCCAACTCGTAGGGTTCCACTCTCCCCAGATCGCTATGACTTATCCGTGTGCCCTGTGATGACCTCTTGGTGTCAAGCTTTGTTAGCCTGCCACTTCGTAGTCCGGCTATACAGATCTGTGAGGGACGGATCTGTGGGGTATTCCGGGCACGTTCTGGGGGAGCAACATTCCCTGGTCCCAATCTAACAGGTTGCTTCTTTAGTCCCCCACCCCCACCCCCCCAAGTTGAGTGCCAATGGTGTAGTACTCGTGGGTCAGTACCCTGGGGGCAAGCTAGTAACCTCCTTGACAGTCCACACAGGAGCCCAGGTGGTCTGTTTGTTGGCGCCACAGAAACTGGAGTCTGGGTTCTCTGCCTTGGTCTAGACCACTCTGCACGTCCTCTCTGTGCCTCCCCAATGTGGTAAGGGAGGAGTGTATATCAAGGGGGGCCGCGTGTGCCACCCCCCGGGCGCTAGACACCACTTCCAGTAAAGTTCCAGTGAGTATAGGGGTTAGAGTGGAGGGTGCTGCTGAGCTGGGGGCACGCCGCATGCTCACCTGGATTCAGTTGTGCAGGAGGGTTGCCCAGGCAGCCCACCGGCGGTGTGGCAGGGAGGTGCAGTCCGGGCTCCTTGCTTTTTTTTGGGGGGATCCTGTTGCGGGCCCGTGGTGCAGGGTTGGGGGCCTGTGGTCGCTTCCTCTGTGGAGCGGGTTGTTTGGCTGCTCAACACTTGGTTGTGAAGGTGAGAGGAGAGGGGGGGCCCGGTGCGCTCCAGCGTCGGCCCAAGCCTGCTGTGGGGACCGCTGCGGGGAGAGCGGTCACCCTGAGGGCTCTGATGCCACCTCCGCCTCACCGCCACCCCTCACCAGATCTTCCAGGGTGGGCCCCACCGCCGCCGTGTATGCCGGACAGAGGGGAAAAAACAAGGGGCCCAGGCGCGCTCCCGCGTCGGCCCGGGCTGGCAGGTAGGACCTTGGGTGAAGGTGGGGGAGCGTAGGAAGCCCCGCCGCCGGTTACAACTCCGAACAGGTTCCCGGACCGGCAGCGGGCTGCACCGCGTCTCGCTCAGCGCAGAAGTCAGCGGCGCCTCACAGTACTTTTCACCCCCTGCAGAGAGGGGCCCCGACCGCAGGGCCTTCAGGGATCGGGGGCTCACGGGGAGAAGGGGCTCCAATCCACCGCAGGGCGCCGGGGGTCTTCTCCAGTGGCCAAGGAGGCAGCATAGTGGAAGCGCCGGGCTCCTCCCCCAGTGGGGCAGCTGGCTGCGCCGCGGTCCTCAGGCTGCAAGCATTTCAGGGCCGTGTGGGGAGGGGAAGCTCTGTGGCCCACGCGCTGGTATCTTCCCGTTGGGGGCACCCCCGGGGGTCGCTCGAACGCCTCCAGGCTCCCCGGCAGGTCCCCCCACCAAATATCGTAGGCTGGGGCGGGTCCCGTTCCTTTAGGTGGGTATACTTTGATGACTTCCCGGGCCTCTGAGGAGCGTACAAATCAGGCTGCCATCTTGCCTGCGCCCCCTGGTGGCTCCTCGGTCCAATGATGTCTTAAGATCCGCCATGGATGCCTCCAACTTGGTTTCCCAGGCCGCCTTCAGATCTGCAATTGCGTCTAGGATTTGCTGGTCACTTCTCTCCGGCGCGGTGTCCAGTTGCATATTTCTGTCCTCCTTCCTAGCGCCTTCCGGTGCTTGGGGTGTCTTAGTAAAGTCCTCCATCGTCGCTTGTTTCCATTTTGATTTTGGCAATTTGGAGGACATCCTGGCACCCCTCAGTGCAACCAACCGCCTCTGAGGGTTGTTTAATGTTGTGGGTTAGTCGCCCACTGGTGCATCGGCAGGGATCTTCTGATCAATTATTACTGCTTTCTCCTGCACCACATATCTTTTGCGTGGCTGGAATGCTCCTCCTTGTATGTGGTGCACAAATGTATGTGACCGTCTCACTCCAGCACTTTCCTGTTCCGTGATATGTTATGCCTCAATGTGCGCTTGGCAGTTCCACGCTCTCTACATCAGCACTCAGTCCCCTTACTCAGCATTGTCTCACATGGGCAATAAGCAATATTTGAAGAGCTCTCTGTTCCGGAGATACACAGCCTACTTCCCGCACGTGTGCAGGCACTCGTGAATTGTTTGGGTTTCCCTTTCAAATGTCATTGAATGACATTGAATGAGCATTTTGCGAGGCGCTCATGGACTCACTTCAACCGCTCCTCCTGCAACCCAGTTATTCCGACTACTTTGGGAGTACGTTCAGCAGGGCTTTTATGCTTCACTTCCCTCCACTCCTGTGCCGTGATGCACTCTCTCAGACCTCAAATATGTCCCAGACCAGGCGCCACCGTGTGGTTTGCGCACCGCCGTGTATGGGTCAGCTTCACTTTTCGCTCTGTCGCCACATCTGCAGGGGGGGGCATTCTCGCTCCGGTCAACAGTCCCGTCCTCACCATGTCTTGTGCTCGCCGCTTGCTAGAATCACACACTGAATTGTCTACCTCTCATCTGGTGGACATGTGTCACTGAAGCCTCAGCTTCTGCTCAGGGAAGCGCACAGGTCTCTGTGGCTCGTCCGCGCCGTACCCGCACCTCAAATCCATCACTCTGCCACATTGTATCCAACTGGTGTCTTGCTCCTTTGTTCTAGCGTCGCCATCGTTCGATCTCCGAGCGCGGCGCTCGGTCTTCTCCAGTATTATACAGTCTCGCACATTTAGGAGTACACCGTGCCCACAGGCAGATTGTTATGGTTTGCTTCCACCTATTAGTCACCTTTCATGGCACAGTTCCATATGCACAAGTTCGGGCCCGGACAGTTTATTTTGTTTCCCCTCTCCTGGCTGCTACTTCATGTAACTTCACATGAAAACCACCCGCATACTCGGCCCCAGACCTTTGTGTCGTCTGACACTGCGCTGCTCTATATGCCGCTATATCAGTGTGGGTCCCCACTCCTCTGCACGCGGCGGGCACCCAGCTGTTAAGAATCCTCCATTCGAACTTTGCCGACCCGCCTGGCCATGGGCTCTGATTGCGGGACTGCCTCGCGTGCCTCGCTGGCATATGTCCGCAGGTAGCATTCATTCCGGTCGTGCTACTAGCCGATCCCCTCACCGGACAGCGCTACTCTTTGTTCTCTTCTAGGGGCAGCAGCCATTTTCGCCGCATGTCGCTGCAGTCCGTGCTTGTTGTCCTTTCTGCCATAACTTCAGTTCTGCCACTCCGTGCATTCCGGGAGAGCCACCATTCTATTCCCCATATCGTCACACAGCCTCTGGCGTTTCTTTCGGAGTGCGCTGTAGAATGAATATCTGCATTTTCAGGATCAAAGTACGGATCAGCAGGAGACAGTCAGGAACACGTCCTAGCTCATGGCTGCTTAGCCACGCCCCACACATGACATGCCTTCTTAATTCCAATTGTTTTAAATATTTACATTTTGGAGTTCAAGATCCACAATAATACTGTATTACAGAGCAGTGCTACCAAGTTTCCCATGGCCTTGTGGAGAAAGTCACCCAATCCTGCTTATGCTGGGAGAGTTCTCTGACTTGTAGTTTTTTACCTAAATGTCAAATGGATATGAAAAGAATTGCAAATTCCAGAATCCAAAGAGAAAAAACAGGACTGGATGACCTCATGCGTGGCCACAGGAAACTAGAAATCTGATTACTTGCAAAGTGCACATCTTGAATGAAGGCATCCCTACAATATGTACGTTCTTAGAGAAACCTGTTCAGCCAAAAGAACATTGTTTTAGCTTCATAATCCACATGCTGACTGGAAAACTAGGAAGTCCCAGAATGCAAAATAATACAATGCTGAAAAATAGATTTTTTACAACACAACTTTAATCACTTTGAGAATTACAGAAGCAAGTTTAGTAACGCCTCTTGGATAACTGTTACCTCAGTCACAAACTTCCAGAGTGCATGTTCATAACATTTGTCACCCAATACAAAGTTGTACCGTCCTAGGCATCATGACTAACGTTTAAAAGGGAGTTTTCTCTCCTTTTGCATATATTGGGGCATTTGGCAGTGATGAGAACACTATTGGCTAGGTAACCGTCTGTGGGGGGTCTTTCAGATGGAAAGGTTCCATCCATCATTGCCAAATGCCTAAACGTATGCAAAGGGAAAGGGCACTCCAAAGGGGACTGAGAACAAAGGAGTGATTGCACTGCTGGCAGTCCTTTAACCACTTGCAATAATTTCAGGTCGTGAAAGGGCTGCCAACGCTCTGTAGACGGAGAAAGAGATTCAACCTCTACGCAGGGCCCCAAGAGCACGAGGCCAAGTGCAGGTGCACATTCTGCACTTGACTAGCACCGGCCCTGCTAATAATACCTATTGGTAATTTCATAGAAACAAATACAAGGATGTGTTCGCTATTGTAAGCAAAGGCAACTTTCAATCCCGCACCTCTAGTACACCAGAAGGGATCCAAACAGATTCACAACGCAAGCAAATTATAAACCACCTTGTCCAATTTTGGTAACTTGGACGGAACGCCAGGCTTGTTTCCGGAAGGTGGTTGTTAGTTGCAACACAGCAAAAATACAATTATTACCCAATGATAAATGGAACTGTCCAGTCAAGGTTGTATACAAATATCTATTTTATTATTTTCACAACAGACGGTTCTAGCACACTAAGAAATACAACCCACCATTTAACGGAATACAGAGGACAGACGGTTTCAAAGAAGGAAAAGGTATGCACTCTGGATATTGACAGGAGGCTAAATGGTAAAGTAAATAATCTCAACAATTCAAGGATACTTGGTTTCCGCACAAAGTGAGCAATGGGTCGTAAAATGTACCTAGGGGCCTTCGGAGAAGGACCAGGGGGACAGAACCACAATGTACCTTGTGTTGTACGTGTTCTTGGTGCTCGACAGGGTCGAGTCGGTGTCAGTGTACTCTGCAACTTCTGCGACAGAGTTCAAGATGGGAGACAGTTTGGCTAACAAAGCTGGACGGACTGTAGCAGGCTGGCCTACATGGCCGCTCTGGGTCAGGAATCATTCAGTGCTGGTCGGCAGTTCTAAAGCACTGTTTGAGGCTTCTCAGACAGCTTTAGCGACTTCAGCGTAACAGTGCAGTTGGTAGAAGTTCGACTGGCTTGACTGCCTCGAAAATGTCCTTTAAGACGGACATCGTTAGATGCTTGTTGGTGCACTTCTCCTAGCTTCTTCACTGGGCTTGTGTTGTACTTGAAGGCAGACGGCCCAAAGCTGAGGAGTGTGTTACCGGCAGCTGCCTTGTCCGTGTTCAGAGACTCTCTGGCACTTCCCACCTAGGAGGCTTGCTGCAGAGCCAGGCGGGGCATGCTGGTGCTGGCTGGGTACCGGTTCTGGAGCTGTTGGAGGGTCCTCTGGATTCAGTATCTCCCTCAGTTCTCTGGGAGATGTTTAGGGTGGTGCCTTGCTCATCTCTTGGAGGTCCTGGCCTTCCTTTACTGGTGGGAGATGTATGGCAGACTGTACCTTCAGCCAGGGTCCAATGCTGAGCTCCTCTTGTTACTATTTGCAAGTCTTCAGATGATCTGCCAAAAGTGGGGCTATGCCCTTATTGGAAGCTGAAAGGAACACGGGGATTGGTGTAGGCTATGCCTACCTTAACAAACCAATCCTGGGTCTCCACCAACAATTTCCTCTGTGTGGGGTCATAACCTGAGTGCTAATAATAATAGTCATTCTTGTAGGGCGCAACCCGCCCTAAGGCCTCAGTGCATACAAGTAAGGAAGAAATCAAACAAAGATTCAAGGACACAAGTAAAAGACAGTAGTAAAGGGATCAGGATCAAGAGGAGAAAAATGAGGTCTAATCATCCGAGTTAAAAAGGAAAGTCTCAATGGTTTTTTTGAAGCCAAGGCGAGGGGGGGGTCATTTCTCAGTTCCAGTGGGATAGAATTCCAAAGGCCAGGGATGCGAACGTCAAAGCTCGTACCTTCAAAGTGCTTCCGTTTATGTCTCGGATGGTGTAGATGGTCAAGATCACAAGAGCGTAGGAAACGTGTAGCTGGGACCTTCTTCAGCCTCTTTGCTAAGACAGCGCTTTCCCTGCCACACAATGTAAGGCTTTTGTTGTTGATGCAATGGTGGATCGGTAACCAGTGGAGAGAGATCTGCGAGCCTATGTTACATGAGCAATTCTTGCCAGCCCACAAACAGCTCTAACTGCACTGTTTTGTTTCAGCTGTGAGATTTTCACATTATTTTTGGAAGTACCTGCACGAAGACTGTTACTTCATTCTATTCTTGAGTTAACAAGAGCTGTGGCTAGCATAGCAACATTATAATGGGAAAGGTAGGGTTTGATCTGTCTGATAGCTTTGTCGTATAAGCACAAGAGGCTTTAATCTGTATTACATGTCCTTTCATGTTCAAATTACAGTCCAAATATACCCTGAGCGTTTTCACCCACGGGCTCACCTGAATAACTGTCGGCTATTGTGAATTGACCGGATCTAGTCTCTAGCCTACACAGACGATGACTTGAACCTATCAGCAGAAATTCAGTTTTACCGTTGTTTAAAGCCAAGGAGTTTGTGTCCATCTTTGAATCGCGGTATATACCTGATTGATTAACTGAGTATTCCTCTCGTAGACAGCCGACAGCTCGAATACCCACATGGGTGTTGTCTGCTTAGTTGGTGTTTGTAACGCTAGCGCCGTCCAGGAGGTCGAAGAGCGGTCGGGTATAAAGGTTAAATAAGGATGGAGAAAAACAGGCTCCCTGCCGTACTCACAAGTCTGGAGGTGCCTGAAATCTCACGACAGCCACACGTACCATCCTTTGGCTGAGGGGGGAGGCCGTCCATTGCAATACGGGTTGGGAACAGTTAGCAATTTTAATTTTTTTAATTTTTATTTTCTCCAACCTCTCGAGCAGCAGTGAATGATCGATGAGATCAAAAGCACCCAATAGGTCAAGAAGCATCAACAGAGCCACCTTACCAGAATCCACAATACCAGCCAAATTGTTTCTCCGGTCTAGCATGGCGGTTTTGGTGCCGTGCATGGCATTGAAGCCAGGCTGTAGTTCACCTAATAAGCCATGTGGTTCTGGAGTAGCTTTGCAACAGAAAAGGTAAAGGGGTGAAAACATGTAATACTATGTCCCACCCATCTTCTTGTCAGTTGTGGATCAAAGGGTCCCTCTGGTTAATGATGTCTCTGAGGTTCCCGATTAAAGCGGCAGGTCTCCCTTGAAGCTGCGGTGAGACCAGACTTTTTGGCTCTGGCAAACCACATATTTGTACCTTCTAAATGGGAAAGACTACTGTAAACACACAGTCCCAGATATGACATTTCACCTTCAATTGATACTGAGGGCGGGAGCGGACTTCAGGTTGACACAGTTGCATAGGAAAGATTGTTGGGGTTTCCCCATCTCCTTTTGTTACTCTGCAGCCAGGCCCAATGTGGGGGTGTTTGAATTACTCTGTGTTTAGTATACCTGTCGCTGCCACGAGCTATAGGGCTCAACAAAAGGACAGTGCGGATCCATGGAGCCTTTAACTAGGCTAGCCATGGCAGGGGGAAGGTTTGGCCTTTCCGCATTCTGAAGAAGCATTGTGTACTACTTCTGTCAGATCCCAACTAAATCTGACGGGGGGCAGCACCTGTAGGCTGTGTCCACACAGAGTACACCGGTCTTTGCTTATGTCTTGCAGTGAGCATAGGAAAATGTGTCCGATTAGCCCCACACGTTTTCCAGAGGTTGATCTACCATCATTTAATTTTATTTAAAATTTCAAGAAAGCCCAGGTGAGTGCACACCCACCGTGCAGATGCCCAAATTACTCCTAGGAGCTCCTTCTTCTGATCTGTACGCACAATTCAGATCAAGGTGCCAGTAATGTAATTGCAGCAGAACATCGCCTGCCTTCTATACGCACAACACTTTAAATCTACATTTGAAATATCTGCGGACACTCGATGCACCTTTGCCCCGACAGGTGACCGACCACTAGTTACGTTTATTTCAATTTTCTCATCGGGCAACCAATGGCACCTCTCCACTCTTAACACGGTTTGACATTAGATTGAATCTGCACTTCCCACTTAGAGGGTTTTGTCTGAGCCCAGTGCATGGTGACGTATGATGATTTAATAGCGCCCCTCATTCTGAATGGTGACAAAAGCGTTTTATAAAACGCCTCTCTATTTACAAAACCACAAGCATAATCGTTGGTACCACGGAAAGGGTGTAGCTTTGGGGGCCGAGTTTGAATCTCATGTCCTCTGTGCCTTTGAGTTGGCATTTAAAGAAAGCTTTACTGTGACGCATTTAGTCCCTTAAGCATCAAGACTCCACTCAGTGGATGCCGGTTACTACTTAGCGGCTTTGGCAGTACCAGTTGAAGTACCTGCTGTCACCATTTCTCTGGAGTATAGTAAGCTCGGCTGCCTACTATGGGTGGATAGGCAAGCCTACTAAAGTATGGAGTAACTAGTTAAATGCCCCATACAGGAGTCCCGGCAGTTGATGTGGGATTTGCTAACGACCAGTATGAGGTGCTTTCCTTCTTGCCACGAGTGAAACATGCGTCTGTCCCGTGGTAGCCACCATCCCAGTGACGTGTGAAAGTAGTTATTTTCTTCTTAGGAGGATTTTCCCCCATAGATGTAACCCTATCATTTAATTGTAGCACGCAGGGAAAAGGCGCTTTGAGTTAGGTGTCCTGGAATGCTGGCAAAATTCTACTGTAACTGCCCACATTATCCGTGCTCAATGTCCCCTCTCCCTGGGTCTGTCATCTTGAATTTTAGCTACTGCGGCCCCATGCCCTTCTGTCACTCAACCTGGACCTCATGTCCTGAGTCTCCTCCTCACCCCCTAACAACCCGGGGAAGAATTTGGCTGTTTTCTGTGGCCGTCATTTCCTAACATGGAGATCTAACTGCTGACTGTAGGCCCATTGAAGACGGATCTCGATGCACGCTCTTCTCACAGTCTCATCTAGGCAGCATAACTTTTGTGTAGGTCTATACACGACATTGATCAGTTTTTTCCTTGGATGTGGTTGCGTTGTAGAATTGGTTAAAAATTGTCCTTTTTTTCCACACACAATGCGTGACTTCCTTTCAGATTTGGATTTATATTTATTTCCTGTCATGAATTATTACAATGTGGCACACTAAAGGCCATCCCCCATCTCCTAAGTGTTTCCCACCCCACTAGCCCATCATCCATTTGTCCCAGGTTGCCCACTAGAGATTGGTAACCGCTGCGATCTACAGTTCTATCTACAGCGATGGCCTAAATGTCTTTGCCTTTTCTATCTTATTCCCTCTGGTTGGCGGGGGCGGGGGAGAGTTCTTCTAGGTGGTAACCTATCCTAATCACTTCCCAGAAGTGTTTGAAGATGTTCTTTTTGTTCTGATGTCTTTCCAAATGCCGAGTTCCCCTCTGTTTGTTTTCACGCCCTTGCATGCCTTTCCATGATTCATTCTCTGCACTCGCTCCTCACCCTTCCTTGCTCGACTCCCTCCCTTCTTCTGTCACTTCAATGTTCTCACAATCTCCTGACTGCTCCGCTCTACCCCTCTGAAAATCTCTACTTTTCTGCCATCTTCCTACTTTCATTCTCCTCTTACACTCCCTCTGGCATTCCTTTCTCATTTATACTTCTACTCTAACACCGCTCACTCGTTCTAGCAACCATTCACTCATTCGCAGTCTCACTAGTACAATCTGGTACCACTCACTCTCACAACCAACACCTCCCTTGCAACAATCTCTGATACAATCTTGTCAACGCCTATGCCTCCACTCCACCTGAACACAGCTCACTCCTATTTCTCGCAGTATTTGTACTCGCCTGATTTCATGTGTTTTTCATGCATGAGGTAATATTTGGACGGGTTCGCGATAGTGTATATTGGCAACATTTTAATATACTCCTATACAGTGGAGAAACATCAGGAACAAGTAAGAGCGGCGTTACAAAGGTTGAGTGAACATCAGTAATATGTTGAATTTCAGAAATCTGCCTTTCAATCGGTGTCTCTTTTTTGGCATACATCCTGAATGAAGATGATGTGGAGATAGATCTGTTCAAAGTGAGAGCAGTAGTGGACTGGCCGATTGCTCAAAAGGTGAAAGACGTGCAGTCCTCCTTGCATTTGCTAATTTTTATCAGCGTTTTATTCCTTTTTTCCGATATAGAGACACCCATCACCAAGTTGTTGCAAAAAGGGGTTACATTCATGTGGCATAAATTGGCTGATGAGGCCAAAAGTTAAAACGCGCCTTTACCACAGCACCCGCATTGTGGTTCCAGACACTTTGCAGCCCTTTCAAGTTGAGACCAATTTGTCCAGTGACTCTATTGGAGCGATATTATCACGAAAATATGCCATTTCCCATCCGATACCTATCACAATTGCAAACTCACATCAAGTGAACGCCATTATGCCATTGCGGACAAGGATTGTTGGCAATTAAATAAGCCCTGAAAGAATGCAATCACTATTTAATGGGGGGTCGCCACACAATCACCATTTTGACCGATTTTAAGAATTTGAAATACCTAAAAACTGCTAAAACGTTAAGTGCCTGTCATTTTGTGGGTCCCCGTTCTTTGCAGGATTTGATTACATAATAACATAGCATCCTGGAACCTGTAATGGGAAGGCCTACGCACGTATGCACTGTCATGGTATTATGAGGAAGACCATGCAACCAATGCGTTAAACGTATGGTACCTAAAACCTATAGTACCCACTGAAAGATTAATGGGGATTTAGTCTACTGACATGTTTGAGGTTATAGGAGACTGTATGACTCAGGAGGAGGAAGAGGAGTGGTGTCAGCAGGAGTTTTCTAGACATAGCCAGGAAGGGATTACACTATCAAGGCAGACATTTTTTTCCCACAAGAGGTACAAACACAGATAATTCAGTGGTACCACGAAGGGCCTCTAGCTGGGGATTCTAGGGAACAGAAAACGTTGCTAGCAGTGGAAAGACAATTTTGGTGGCCCCAGTTGACTCGTGTAGTTCGCTGTTATGTGCATGAGTGTGAGATATGTGCTCCCAACAAAACCACGCATCAAAAAAACTGTGTGGCTGTTGAATGCCTTGCTTACTCTTGAATCCCCATGGGAAGACGTGTATGTGGATTTGGTAACGGATTTACCAAACATTCAAGGTTATGACAGTGCTGGTGTCTGTTGCTTATTTTACCAAAATGGTTAATTTCGTATATCTAGCATAGGTATTCCCAGTGCAGGACAATTAGTCCTGTTATTTGAAAAGAACGTAGTGAGATTACATGGAATACCAAGGTCAGTGGTGACGAGCGGGGCAGGGGGTTGCAGTATACCTCCAGATGCGGTTGGTACAAGAACTACTGAGAACTAGTTTGGTTGGCATAAGACTCACCAGAACCTTGATAAGGCCAAATAATCATATAAAAGATATGCCGATGTAACAACAAAAAAAGACCGACCTGAATAGTAGGTAGGAGACCAGGCATGGTTGTCTACTAAACATTTTAACCTGAAGGGGCCACACAAATTACTACCTCAAATATATAGGCCCATTTTAAGTTATTAGAGGTGTTGAAAAATGTTGGGCTCCCAATGGCGAAGAAAGACATTGTGGTATTATGTGGACTGGCTAGGTTATGGGAACCTTCCAGGAACATACATGCACCATTGAAAATGACAGAATTGTAGACATAATCCTGAACGATCTGGCCTCCTCTTTGGGGGAGAGGGTTACTGTCAGAACCCTCTGCCCGCTCATCTGGCCTGCACTACTTGGGAGAATTACTATCCCCAACCGGCCAAGGGTGGGACCATGTAGCGTGTGCATCGGCACGTATGCAAGCACACAGCGAAAAAAGGTAGGTTGCTCTTTTCACAGGTATTTAGGATTTAGAGAATATAGCCTCTTCTTGGCTACTGCGTGCTAAACCACGCACACACCTCGGTTCATAGCAACATCGGGTTCGTTTTGCTAGCGATCCAGCCCAGGTCGGGCGGTGACTGTACAGTCCACATTGGTGTGAAGAAACACCTTCCACCCTGGTGACTTGATTCGTGTGGGTGTGAGGTAATACACAGGGCGCAGAGGGACCCACGCAACTAATAAGCAGTGCAACTACTGCCTCTGTGCAAAATCGCAAGTCCTGGGGCAACAGATAAGTGTTGAGAATGATTGATCGGAGTGTAAAGTGACGTGTGGTAACACAGATCTTAAAGTGTTTATGCCCCATTTTGTCGCTTCCTCCTTTTTCAGCTGCTGCATGGACTATATTGTGGGGAAAATTCAATGAGGAAATATAAAGGGGAGGGGTGGCATGGTTTTGGAGAATAGGGATAACTTTTAAGAAGTCAAGAGTTATGTCCGTGTTCGGTCATTGCATTCCAGTGCCATGGAATTATGGTGGCCCCTCCTAGCGATATTAACAAAATCGGGTACTGTATGATCATAGGAAAGGAAGAAGAAACGAGAAGGGAGGCAGCATCGCCGTTCTGTCCACTCTCAAAAATGAAACCGGCAGCTGGAGAGGTGCCACGTAGTCAAAAGGATCAAGGTAGCTTAAACGAACATTTGTGGCACAGCGTGATATGCACATGGCGGCAACAATAAATAGTGCTGCAGCACCAGTGCATGTGTTTATCTGCATCTGCGGTAAATGCAAGGGCGAAGTCTGCAGGACACTTAACATGTTGGTATTTTAAGCTGGCCTCGCACATCAGTTGCAGAAACAGGTAGTTAATCAGTTGTAATGTCTATGGTGGTGACACAGTTTACAGTCCTTTGACAAGTTAACCTATTCTCATTACTCCTCACACTGTCTGTGCATGCTTCTTACCAGTCCACCTTACCCCCACATCTTATTCCGTGCTTCTCTGAGGTCCTACCGCAAAATGCTTGGCTAGGCCATTAACCCACTGGGTGTGTCTTTACGCTACGTATTTACCATCCAAAGAGGACCTCTCAGCATGCATGTGGCGATTTAGTTCGTCCGAGATTACCTTCTGTTTGGTGTCCACTCCAGGGGGTGGATGAGGGGAGTAGTCACTCAGTTTTTCTTATCATGACTACCCACGTGGCCGTCATGCCTGTGGCGTTGCCCTTTAAGGGTACGCACGCGACGGAGTGACCCTTGATGGGCATCTCGTTTATACCCTACCCTGATATAATCGGCGGCCCGGCGCCGTCTCTCATCGGAACTCCCAGGAGTGCTGTGCCGTAAAAACGAAAAGGGCAAACCCGTACTAGCACTAGCAGCTCCTTTTTAACTCTGCATAGGAGAAACCCGCATCTTGTGGCTCTGTCCTGTGATTAACCCAGGCTGCCTCGGGGTTACTCCAGATCAGCACTACTTTGGCCTGCGTTTTTCTGTCAAAATAACATAGTTGCACAAAATGTGCTGCAACGTTAGCTCTTAGAAACACCAACCCTGCGTGCACGTGTGAGAATGGTGAGGGCGGAGCCTAGAAGTGTGTGAAAGGTGAAATAGAATCTACCCTCGAACTCTCCACCGCAGAGCAGTGATCATCTCGCTTTGTACAAATACTTTAGCTGATTATCACAATTGTCTTCAGTCTGGCAGGATTGTTCTTGATTTCCAGCTTCACCCCATGAGCATTTAAATAATTTTAGCCCCATTTCCCTTCTTTCCATCGACCTGAAGGGATTCTCTACCAAGTGTTCGTTTAATCTTAAAGCGATATGCATGAAGTTTGCATTTTTTTGTGGGCTGTTGATTTCAGGCCCAAACGTGGGTTTAAAATCATTATTTAAAACACCATTTAGTCTTCAGTTCTCTCACGTGCACTCGAGCTCCCCTGGTTCTCAACCTTGGGTACTCCCAGGGCGGGTAAAAACAGAAAATGTGTTCACTGCTGGTGCGAGTCCATTCATTGAAGCGTCAGGGCATGTAAGGGCAGTGCTTAATTTGTAAGAAAGTAAGTGCCAGCGCCCAAATATGTTCTTACACTGGGGAGGGGCAGATCCCAGTCTACTGTTGAAGCCACACACTGTTGCTCCATACAGTCACACGGCTGCTCCATACAGTGTGAACATAGTTGGGGTTACAGCTCAAATTCCGACTGGTTCATTGGGGGTGAAATCAACATAACATTAGTTGTGTCTTTACATAAAATAAATGTTGAAGTGTTTCTTTAAAACACATCAACATTTTGCTCTCATCCTCAGTGTCGAATGGAGCATGTTGTCCATCTAACCACAGGAAAAAAGAGCACACAGGTTTTCCTCCTACAGTAAATTGATGGATGAATGTAGGATAAATCATTACTGAACCAATGAGTTGCCTATCGAACACTGCCGCAAGATCGTCTTGCATGGATTATGTTTTGTTATTGATACTTGTAAAGCGCACGTCCGTCCAAGGCATCATGGTGCTGGCAGCAAGGAGGCAGCAATTTTATAAAGAGAGGCCTAGAACAATAGAGTTTTTCAATGACCGGCGAGATGTAAGATGAGTAACAATAGCATGGAGAAGATGAGGGAGGGCATTCCAGGCCTTAGCAGCAGCCACTGAGAAGGCACCAAAAGGCAGAAAACCAAAGGGCAGACTGAGATCGAAGACAGCTAGAAGGAACATAGCACGGGAACTTAGTCTGTAGATATTCCGCCCCCAGTCTGTAGAAGGCACAATGCACATGGATTTGAAAAGAATCAGTTTCTCAATAGGCAACCACTGGAACTGTCCAAGCAAAGGTGACATGTGGGCTCCAAATGGAGATGAAGGATGCACCTGGCAGCAGCATTCTGAAGTAGCTGAAGACAATTGATGAGAAAACATGGCTGAGCAAGGTAAAGCAAACTGCAGTAATACACTGCGCTAAGGACAAATGCGGCCACCACAGGAGCTTGAAATTTAACCGGAATAAAAGGAAGAACTTTTCGAAGGATTTGCAGTTTAAAATGCCCAGCCTTACAAACCGCCGCCTCCTGCTCATCCATAGAGGGAGATAGTGATTTTGACCACCAAATTATTTACTGAGGAGGACGGCAGAGGGAACAGACAAAGAGAAATGGGCCAGAAATCAGTTGTCCAAAAAGAGGGCAGGCGGTTCCAACAAGAAATTCAGGTTTGTTGCTGTTTAAATTTAACCAATTGGCCGCTATTCAGCACCCCAGATCCTCAAGGCACCTCCTCAGCCATGCCACCGTATCAGATCGAGTGAGATCCAGACGGGCCATGATCTGTGTGTCATTGGCATAGGAGTAGTACCGGAACCCCTGGGATTAAATAAGGTGAAGAAGTGGCCTAATGTAAATGTTAAATAGTATTGGTGAAAGAGCGGATCCCTGAGGGACTCCGCACGACAGCAATACTGGTAGAACTGAAAGGAGGAAGAGAGACTGACTGAGAGCGCTCGGCCAGGAAAGCAGAAAACCACACCAAGACTTGGCCAGATAGACCAGCTGAAGATAGTCAGGAGATCAGAGTGGGGTGATCAACCGTGTCGAACGCAGCTGAGAGATCTAACAATAGTACTGCTCCAACACCACCCTAATCCACCAGGCGAGCTAAATCATCCAGCACAGAGTTATGGGCTGATTACGTGCCCCTCGCAGGCCGGAACCAGATTGAAAGGAGTCAAAAAACCCAGAGGATTCTAGAAAATTAGAGAGCAGGGGCGAGACAAGAGCCTCCAGCACCTTCATAAGAAAAGGCAGGAGAGAGATGGGACAAAAGTTGGCAAGCACTGCAGGGTCTAAAGAGGGTTTCTTAAGTAAGGTGATCACCAGGGCGTGTTTCAGAGTGTTGGGAATGTATCCATCACAGAACGAGGCATTAACTGCTGTGGTGAGTTCGGAGATCCAAGGTATAAAATGAGCAGTGTCGTATAGCAATTTGCTACGCAATTCTGTAGGTTTGCTAATCATATGTACACTTGTGTAGCAAAGCTAGCTATTTAAGTTGCCATGTTCAATGAAGCATAGCTCACCCAGCATTCCTCTCTTGCCGTTGGTTTTCAGTTCACCGTCTTTTCTTTGTTCACTTAAAGTGCTGATAGAGGGAAAGCGCAGTCATCTCCCTCAATCTTAAGTGCCAAAGGCTTGTGTGGGATGGAGAAGCAAGAATTTCTTTTTCAAATAACCGCAAACAAGAAGAAATCGGGATGATACTTTTAGTGATACCTTTATTACACTTTCTATATCCTGTCTGGCAAAGACATGTGTTAACTTTATCTTTTTTTAAGAGTCATGTAATTCCACTCAAATGTAAATTGCTACATATTGCATAATTACAGTATTGATACTGTAAAACACTGCATCATCTCCATGCTTTATAGTAAAGTTTAGGATAGTATCTAAATCTCATAGCATAATATTGACGAGTGAACACTTTTAAAAATGTACATGAGAACACGTTCAAATGGTTTTGATGGCAAACCTAGTTCTGTAACTTGCTGGTTGCATACATTTGGTGCTCAACCTATGAGCAATCCCATGCTCCCTGGCACTATATATTATCACCCTGAAAGTGAAATGACCACAAACTACAATATTACACCTAATTTTCCCAGTTCTCTGCTTGGTACGCCATCCACTCTGCTTAGTCTCTTTCTTTCCTCTTGCATAATGAATACACAAAGCTAACTAGATCTTTACGCAAAGTAGTGATCAATAGTTCCATTCAGGAAGACAGCTGGCCAAACTGTGAAAGGAAGCGCCCCCAATTTCAGCACGATCCTCCCCGCAATGAGAGACAATAAGGGACTCTCCCGTAGTGGGAATAAGACCAAGACAGAGTGCGGGTGAGCGTAAGTGGGAGTTTATCCAAAGAATAGGGCATGCAAAGAACTCTGCAACCTCCGAGAGCGCTCTGTCTGACAATAGCAAAGACAGGCGTATTTCTAATACAAAAAACGTCATCAGAACCTACACACTATAGGGGGCACAAGTTAATTGGGATTGGGTGGCGTCGACTAACTATAGGTGTTGCTGCAGCGTGGTTGGTCTTGGCGTGAGGACGTCACTGGTCAGCCTCGTGGGTTGGGTTGGGCCTGGCAGGCCAGCTTGAGGTCATCCGAGCGGTGTTGGTATGCTGGGGCAGCCTGTGACAAAGATGAATACCTTTCCTGACTCGTTTGCCCTAGGCCATGCACACTGCAGTTATTCAAGAAACGACATCTAAGTTCATCAATAAATCGCTCAGCAGTTTGTCTTATAAAATAAACGCAACACATGAGGAATGCACCTCGTGAGAGGTCCGGTGGTTGTCGGTTGGGGTGAGATTTACCTGTGTCCTATTGACCGGTATTTTAGGTCGAGGGGCTGGGCTCTGGGGCCTGAGCCGAATGATACATGTCTGTCTGCCGCGTTAGAAGTTATTATATAAATGGGTCTCTGTGTCTTGTCCCAGTGATGGGGGTCGTCTTTGCACGGGGTCATGATTCTTGGGGTGGTCTAGGGGGGGGGTTGTGGGATTTACGAGAGGGTGCTGGTAGATCAGTAGATTCAAACGTGGGTTTATTACCGTGCTGTAAATAACACAGGTGGCGGGCTGTGGCCTTGGGTGCGGTACCGGGGCCTCTGACTCTCTGAAGCGGCTCCAGCTTGGTTGGGGGAGGTGAGGGAGCGCGGCACATGCCTTAGCTTCTTTATCTGGCAGGCTTGGTAGGGTGGGAGGGAGAATGGCCTTGCATATATTCACAAAGGTTTTTTCCTCGTGCGTTGCTAACTTTTGAATGCAGAACTTTTATAATGTTCCGCCTTACTTTGATGTTATTTAAACACACATATATATTTCAATTTCGTTACACATTTCGTTAATACAGTCGGTCCGAGTACCTTTTCATTACCTAACATTATATTTACTACATGGTGTGATTATTTTATGTACATTAGACGTTACACGAGGTAGTTCTAGGTTATGGCCTACAGAGATTGATGCTCGCTGCTTTAGGTGATTTAAGAAAACATATATGAGTTCAGGTTTCTACATAAAATTGTAAGAACACTTATACAGATAAAGGCTATACATTTGGTCGACATCTTTCTCTGTGGTTATAGCAGCACTAGTCCAGACCTGGGGTGGTATCATGTAACGTTACATCTTTATGGTTTATTCACAGTTTACAGGATCTGTTTAAACAGAGGTAGTTCGTTAATACCAATACTTGAATTATTTTCTACTTTCTTCAGATAGTGATGCTTCAGCTTTTTTCCCGTCACCCCGGCCTCGCGGACCAGGTCGTGCGGGGTGCAACATTACATTGTGAACGATAAAATGTTACAGTGTTAGCATCTCGGGTTAGCTCATACCCGACTTTCTCATGGGAACGCGCTCGCAGCGGATCTACCAGGGCTACTGCGGCGGCAGAGATGCATGAAAGGCCCTCCAAAGGTGGGGGCCTCGTTACAGTGTGCTGAACTCACGCCATGTTTGCTAGACAAGATGGCTTCTAGGCCTAACTGAATTTTGGTATATGCAGGGAACGGATACGTGTGGGCAATGTCGTCGGCGGGTGAACCCTCCTCCACCTGGGCCCGGGTGGCATGAGGGGACGGCCACCGAGTCATGGTCCTCACCTGGGGAGAAGGCTGCAGGTGAGGAGGGCCTCGCGGCCAGTCCTCCCCTACAACTGTTTACAGAGCCTTTTTTATCATATCTATTAATTTGTGTCCATTCATGCAGCCAGCTTTTTACATTTTAAAGACATTCATCCAGGGCTTGAGACTTTTTGCCCACTTCGATTTTCTGAAGGAGAGTACAATTTGCAAGGGATGTTTGAAACTTTTATTTAACATTTACTTTTTTTTGCAGTAAGTGTCAAATAAAAATGTCACTGTGCACGACTGGCCTCCGGGTGGCAGCAGTGTGTCAAATATAAAGTTTGTTTGTAGTGATATGCACCATTTTACAGAAATCACATTTAAATGGGTTGTCATCTGTTGCTATGGGTCGAGTGGATTTCTTTTAGGTCGAATAGGTTTAAGTTGCCCGACCTGCAGCTCTAGCTGAATTTTTAAGGATTTGCAAGGCCTGACACCTCCATGTCTTAATTCAGTGGTATGTAAAACTGCTGTATCGTTGCTCATTTCATGTGTTAAATAACTTCTGGTGACGTTAACAATATTAGTACAACATTGCTAATCAAATGGGTCTGTTTGCTAATCAAGAAGATTTTAATTGGCAAACTCTGCTAATCAATTTTTGAAAACTAATTTATGCCTTGGAGATCAAATCACTTGACACTTCCTTCAGGAGGGCCAGGGAGATGGCATCAACTGGAGAGGCTGATTTAAGACTGTGAATAACCCCAAATATGTTTTGGTCAGAGAAAATTGGGAAAGTAGACCAAATAGAGTTTGAGGAGAGATATAAGGAGTAGAAACAGCTGCAAGCTGACCCGCCTGCGACAGATATTTTCGCGAATAGCCTCAATCTTAGTGTGAAAGAAAGAGGAGAGCGAGTCACAAAGGTCCTGTGAGGGCAGCGTATGAGGGCCCACCTTGTTTGGAGTAGATGGGGTGGGGGGAGGTGTTGGGGGATTGGACCAATTCAAACTGAGCCTTGGGTTGATTGACAGCGTTTTCCACCTTACGACTAAAAAAAGATTTTTTGCCATTGATGATAGATTTCTGATAAGCTGTCAGGGAATAGCGTAAAGAAGATTTTCCTTCAATGGAATATGCTCGCTACTTTCTCTCTGCTTGCCTGCATAGCAATTTTTCCAGCCCTAAATTCATCGGAGAACCAGGGCTCAGAAGAATGACTTTTTTGTTTGCAGAGCCTAAGAGGAGCTAGCATGTCAGCAGCTGCTGTGAATGAAGCTTCCAGTGTTGTCAAAGAGCAGGGGACATCCTAACCACACTGTGATTGAAGAGAGGCAACTAGCTCATGATTAGACACCTTATGCCAGCTACGTTTACTAATAGTTGGTTTTGGAGGAGGCAAAGCAGAGTCTGACTGAAGAATGGAAAAAAAGTACCAAAAAGTGGTCAGACCACACTACCGGGCTAGGAGGAGAAACAATGGTGGACAATCTGGGGGCACAGACAAAGTCCAGGATGTTACCCAGTCGATGGGTCAGCTCCGAAATCAATGGAGGGAGACTAAGGTCGTACATCAGGGTCAGAACGTTGGCTACCTGACCTGTATTAGTTGTGTTAGCTGGGAGATTAAAGTCACCAACAATCCATAAAATAAGATATTTAATCTGGAGTTCCAACGCTGGATTTTCCACACAAAAAAGGCTATCGCCCTCAGGGGGCCGTTAGACCACCAGAATGGTGATTGTCGAAGTGGGGGAGGAGGAAATATGAGCCAAAAGACCCCCATCTTGAGGGAGTGCTCTAGCACAATGCAAACAACTTTATATTTGGCCATATGTATAATAGCTACTCCACTACCAGGATGGATTGACATACGATCAGCATGTACCAGCCCATAGTTTGAGGGCAAGGCCTGAACAATGGAGGGGCCTGATGTCTCACAGTCAGATCTCTGCCAAGAACAGGTGGTCGGGCTGAGAGCTCACCACCAAGTCGTGGCACTCCATGGCGTGAGCCACTAATGAACTGGTATTCAGCAACCCACATTGCAGACCCACTGCCGGCGCAGCTTTAGTAATAGTAGGAGATTTAGCAAAATCCACTGGCCATCTAGAGTTGCGAGGGGATAAGGAGAGCAGAGTACTGCACTCCAGGCCAGCAGTTGCCATGAAATCACCAGTAACCGCATGCAGACCGTGCACTGACTGGCACAGATGGTCTTGCCTTAAGCGCGCCTTTGGCGTGTTGACGGCACACCCGCTGCGCTTGACTGCTGCGCGGGCGTTCTCTCCAGCACATAAATACCGGCGAGGTTAACGAGTGGTGCAAGCCCCGCCTCCTCTAAGAAGTAGAAAGAGGACTTGCGGGTAAAAAGAATAACGGAGAGCACACGCTCTAGTCAATGGAACAAGGCGTTCAGGTCAATGGTAGGTATAAAAAATACACATTAAAAGTGTAGCAGTATAAAATTGGCACTCATGACTGGCTCTCCTGTTCGATATGGGTCTTGTCACGGACATTGCCCCTGTGTTGGGGCTGTGGGCTTGTGACTGTCCTGTTGTCAACCCACCTTGCTGGTTGTTACACTAGAGAACGTAGAGCAATAATGTCATGCAGGCTGAGTCGAGTTGTGTGCGGACATGGCCAACATCAGTTGCCAGGATTGTTACCTTGCATCTTATTGTTTGAAAATAGATAAATAGTCATCCCCTGCCAACCTGGGTCATCAGATTTGTGAATAACAATAAACCCGCCCAAGATGCAGATACCCTGGCCAGTGAACACTGTTGTTGTTACTATGACAGTTACAATAATAAAGTTGCCAAAACACCACAAAATAATCTAGCTGGGCTTAACAATAAGTGCAGAGGCTCAGAAATAAGTACTGGGCTGAGCCCTGGCAAACCCTCCCCCCACACAAATTAAGCACTGTGTAAGGGGCTTAGCAGGTGATTAAAAAGATTTCATGCTGGGAGACATCAGCTAAAAGTGTGAGTGAGGTATGGGCTCCAATAAGAACACCAATATACAGAGGGGTGGTTATGCCCAAAGATGGGGGGCGGGGGTTTAGGGGCGGGACAAGACAGTCGCACATGGAAGTGGGATGAACTGAAGGGACGGAGCAAATGAGATGGAGGGTCACCTTTTTTTAAAGTGATTTACAGCTTAAACCCATTGCACATAGGGGTTCATGTTAATGCTCGCAGAGTGCTTGACGGTTTGTAAATTGTTCTCCGCAGTAAGTTACAATTGATGCAATGTTTGTGCATTTGCTGGATGCAACAGAGGGGTGAGGTGGCCCCTAGTCCTAATGAAAAGTGTTCTCATTTACAGTTAAAGTGCTAAGTGACGTCACAGGAAGTGAACCTGTTAAAGCTAAATATGTAAATTTCATCCAAGTGGTCTTTCTCAATCTAAGAAAGTGTACAGTACCAATAACTAGCCTACTGCGAGGCAAAAGCTTAACACTTGAAAAGAATAGGTGCCTTCCCGAATATATTGCTGGCAAAATATAAAAATCTTGCACCTTTTAGACATAACATGCTTTATTCAAATATTCCCTGCAGAGCAAACATCCAATGAGGTATGTCACTGGCAACGTAAGGAGACAATTATCTGGTTTTGTGGTTAAGTAATCTCGACTATCGTGGTTGGCACAGTGTATTTTATTTTAAAATCTGTTTATTGGCATATAAGCATCATCACATTATAGAAACTATTGCAGGAAATCATGGTATTAAGATACAGATTGAACTGCAACATAAACCAAAAAACGAATAAACTGGGCATCAGTCTCACAATTACAGTGTTATGTTATTCTAAAGGGCGATCCAAGGGGCCCTAAGCAGTCAACCCCACCTGGTGAACATAGAAAGGTGAAACCAGCTCCCCCAGGACTCCTCTGCATGGGCTAGCGACACCATTCAAGGAGAGGGAGCAACCACACCACCCCCGTCTATTAATGGGGCAGCTTAAGAAAGGGATCGCAACACTTGTGAGGTTTGTCATCACGGATCAAACGTGGCTAAAAGGAGCGCATTCCAAGCCTCAATATTGCTGGTCTTTATTTATTTTAATTTTTATGTCACGCCACTCACCCATAGGTCTCAGGGTGCACATGAAAACACAGACTAACAACAAAAATCAGAAAAGGAATGGGAGAAGCAAGGTTCAATTAAGGTGCAATGTTGAAGAGGTGGGTCTTGGTCCTTTTCCTGAAGTCCGTCAAGCATGTTCTCTTTCTCAGGTCGTGGGGGAGGGCGTTCCAGGCCAGGGGGGACTGAACGTTGAACGTGGTGCCACTGAAATGTTTGAGTTTGAATATCGGTTGTTGGAGGCTCGTCTGGTTGGCGGATCTGAGTGAGCGGCACAGTTGGTAGACCTTTGTGCGATCAATGAGGAAAGAGGGGGCCTGCAGATTAAGAGATTTGTGACTCAGCGTTAAGGCCTTGTGAGTCACACAATGTTTCACCGGGAGCCAGTGGTGCTCCCTCCTCGCATTGGTTATGTGAACTCGTCTGGCAAGACCCTTGGTGGCACGCACTGCACTATTTTGAATCGCTTGTATTGCAGTAAAGTTCACCTGCAGGGTGCCTAGGAACAAACTGTTAAATAGTTTAGGCGCAAGTTAACCAATGCTGATGCTAGAACGGAAATGTTCCTGGGTGACAAGAGACGAATGTGGCCGTGGAGGTTGTTGATGTAGCCACAGGACCCCTGGAGAAGGGCAACCTGAGGTTTCATGGTAAGTTCAGCATCGAAGATGACCCCAAGGGGATGATGGAGCCAGCAATATTGAAAGTTTGGAAGTCTGCGGGTAGCTTTTGTAGCCGAGGTCCTGAGGCAACAATCGGAAGCTCAGTTTTGTAACTGTTAAAGGCCATGGCATTGGCGGTCATCCAAGCCTGGATGGCGCCTGAGACCACATTAATGGTCGCCGCATCTGCGCATAGGTACCCGAGAGCTTCAGGACAACTTGGGTGTCCTCACCGTAGTTAGCATATTGAGCACCCTGGCCGTCGAAGAGAGAGTTGGTGAGATACAGGATCCCTGCGGTACCCCACAGAAGATTGCATCTGGAGTGTATCCTGCACCGTCAACCGTGACTCTAGCATTGCGGGCACACAGGAAAGATGCAACCCACTGAACAGCAGCCTGCTACCTCTCGCAGCCTAGTGACCAAGAGGGAACGATCCACAAGGTTAAAGGCCACCGAGAGGTCCAGTAGCATTAAGAGGGCAGGGTGACCATTATCCACAATGATGGAGAGATTAGATTTTAAATCGAGGAGGGCAGCCTTGGTGCCATGTCTAGCTCTGAAGCCAGACTGACATGGACCAAGGATATTATTTCTCTAAATATAGCTCTGAAATTGTAGAAAAGCCACTCAATCCAGAATTTTAAGCAAAAAAAGGGACGTTCGTGATGGGACGGTAGTAAGGCCTGTCTGCATGGCTCTGTGCCACACTCCAGTCTCAGCAGTGCTCCACCGCTGCATGTCCTTCAGCCACAGTACATGGTTTGGGCCTCCCTTCTGTTTCCAAGCCAGCACAATTCTCCTTTTTGCAAGAACACATGCCATGTCCATAAGTATAATTGTTTCTGATGTTTGTTAATCTGCTTAGAATCACATGCTGTGCATAGTCCGACATCCAGTGGTCACTGCGGAGTATTGCATTTTGTTTTCGTAGTCGAAAAGGGGACGTCGACAAGGCGTGTCTAACACTATTCCTATAGTGACGTGCATTGTACCCACAATCCCTCATGTGTCGAGGCCCCTAAGATTGCTTTTTTCTGCCCAGATATTGGTCGCCTTAACGCGGAGCTCCTCGAGAGAAATTGCAAGAACATTTACTCGACCCTTTGGTCGTTGTTTATTATTCTACATTACATTAGATCCCTACTTCGACGGCGGTGACTTAGACGGAGGAGATCCTTCGGCGCTTCCGAACACGTGGCCTGGCCTCGCCGGCCTAAGACAGGAGGGAGAGTGGGGTCGTGGGACATTTCTTCTATTTCTAAGAATGCCTTTCTCCCCCCCTCCCCCTTTCCTTCGGGGTCGTTATCACTCGTATCTGTATCCTCAGCTATGGAGAGGACTCAGTTTAGATTTTGCCCACGCTGTAAGGGTAAATTCACATGGAAAGCGAAGCACAAGCGGTGTAACCGTTGCTTACCCCCTCGACCACAACGAGGAAGGCTGTGCGGCCTGTAAACTGCTTCGCCCGAAAACTTTAAAGGACTGCAGGGTCAAGAGGTGGGCAGCCTACTCTGTCTAGAGCCGATTCCTCACCCGCCGCCGCCGAGTGTGATGAGGATAGTGATAACCCGACCTCCGTTTCGGAAGTTGTAGACCTCTCTAGGGAGCGTACCCGCTCCTCAGCGTCTGTCCCAGCCCCGACAGGTTTGGCTCACGCCCTACTTATGGGGATGAACACCCCGGCGACACTGACGAACACAGAAGTCATAAACATAAGCACACAACCCACGGGACTTTTTCGTCGAAGACGAAGAAAGCCATAGTGCCAACGGAGACGCCGGACCCACCGGCGTCCTCCACCGACTGTAAGGGTCGCAAGCCCTCCCCGCCACTGCAGACGCGACTAGCGACTGGGCTACCTGCAGACAAGGGTGCTACCACCAAAATGCCAGGCGACGCGCCTCATAAGAGTGCTATCGTCACCGAAAAAAAGACTCTGCACCGCCCAGCACGACGCCAGACGAACCC
This sequence comes from Ambystoma mexicanum, assembly GCF_040938575.1. NCBI lineage: Eukaryota > Metazoa > Chordata > Amphibia > Caudata > Ambystomatidae > Ambystoma > Ambystoma mexicanum. Next base: position 690,971,868 of record NC_090926.1, on the reverse strand, counting down.
TCGACGGAGAAATTAATCGTCGAGAGCTTAGCGCGTAGCTGACGGCCAGAAATGACCGGCGAGTGATACGCCGAAGACCGCTCACAAGGCCAGGGAAACGCCGAGAATGCCAGAAGGGAGGCAGGGACCGCTCCCACCGTGGAAAGAAGGCCCTAGCCTACGAGAAGGTTTCTCAGAATGCAAAGGGACTTTATCCTCGACGTTATGGGACAGATTAAGACGGCTACAGGCAGAAGAGCCTCCTTTTTCGCCTCCAGACCATTCTGGCTTACCACATTGGACTTTTGAGAGATTCCAATCGTGTATGGACAAACCGGATAGATTTATGTCCACTCCTGAACATAACATAAAACACCCAAGAGGCCAAGAGAGGTACTTCATGAGGACTTCAGGGCTAAATATCCTAGACTATTTATTTAACCCCCTTCAAGAGGAATCTAATACTTATGACCTCACTGAAGAAGACCCTCACTTCCAAGAGGACGAGGAATTCTTAGATAGTGAAGACCAACAGAACCTCGAAGAAGAAGGTTTTGAGGAAAACCTTGACATAAGTGGGGGGGCTTCGAGGAAGAGCCAGATAAAGGTGGCTCACAGCCTTGGCAGTCACCAACAGCGTCTACAGACCCTGAGATCCTAAACCTTACCTGTCCGTAGACCACACCGGTCAGGAATCCGTCACCGATAGATGACAAACCCACTTTCAATGCGCTACTACGGAAGGCAGCAGCGCACTGAGATTGAAACTGGGGAAATTACTCCCTATACTGATTTTGTAGAAAGAATCATTAAGGAAAAACCTCCCACTAGTCAAACCATTCCCCTCCTCGCCTTAGTTAAGAGACGAATCACCCCATCGCTGTCTACACCTGCACTGGTCAGAGGAGTCAATCCAAGAATTGAAAAACTGTTTACTCCCTCTCCTTCGGACCCATTATACATTAAGGGTCACTCAATTCCAGACTCCTTGGTGTTAACTACCACAAGTAAAAAAGCAGGGATTCCGCTATCAACCAGTGAAGCACCCCCAGACAAAGAAGGAAAGAAACTCTACGCACTGGGTAAAAGAATTACAGCCTCGGCAGCTTTTTCAACCAGAATTGCCAATAATAATATCCTACTGGCAAGTTATGCTGATGCCCAATGGGGAAAATTACGGCAAGACCTCGAGGAAGTCCCTGAGCCCTTAAGAACTCGCTTATTAACCACGGTAACAGAAGGACCTCTGGTTAACCAGAGCATCATTAAAAACACTCTTGATGCTGCAGAAACGGCTGGCCGTTCTTTAGTCCAGGGAATACTTCTGAAGCGGCATGTCTGGCTCCGCAATTCAGGTTTTAAGCCAGAAACCCAGGCGTCACTCATTAATAAATCAATAGAGGATTCTAACCTCTTTGGGAAAGCAGTGGATGACGCACTGGAGACTGCAAAGAAGTATTTTGATACCCTAAAGACTTTAGACCAAATCTCAAGGCCTCCCAATAAGTGAGGATTAGGCAACAAACGCTTCTTTTCAAGGCCAACGTCAACAACAGCAACAACAGCAGTACACTGCAGGCAACTGGTCCTCTACTCGGAGAACCAGTGGCCAATACACTCAAAGAGGACAACGCCGTGGCAAGGGTAGAGGTCGAGGCCCCACTCCCAGAGGATCCCCGGCTACCAACACCAAATGACCCGAAGGTTTGAGTCCCCTCCAATGCATCGCTGGTCAGGGGCCGGTTAACATCTTTCCTACCAGCATGGGATGAAATAACATCAGACCGCTGGGTATTGTCAACCATAGCCCGTGGTTACTGCATAGAATTCAGTCGGTCCCCCAAGTACAGACCCCCAAGGGGACGACGCTCATCACCGGAGCACCTCGCCATCCTTCAAGAAGTGGAACTGCTGCTACCTAAAAGGAGCAATATAGGTCGTGCCTCTATCACAGGTAACGGAAGGTATTTATTCAGTGTACTTCCTTGTACCCAAAAAGGACTTAGCCATGCGCCCTGTACTAGATCTGCGCCCAGCGAACAAATGTGTCAATCCTCAAAAATTTCGCATGGTGACCCTACAGGAAGTAATCCCCCTACTTTCAAAGGGAGATTACATGACAACACTGGACATGAAAGATGCATACTTTCATATTTTAATGTTGCCAGCGCACAGAAAATACCTCAGGTTCATGATAGAGGGCAAACACTACCAGTTCAGAGTGCTACCCTTCTGCATAGCGTCAGCGCCGAGGATATTCACAAAAGTACTGGCAGTGGCAGCGGCCCACCTCGCAGGTTGCCCATCCCAGTATACCCTTACCTCGACGATTGGCTCATAACAGGGGATTCTTACGAGACATGCTTCTCAAATACCCAAAAGACTTGTAGACCTTTTGTTCCAACTGGGCTTCTCCATCAACGAGAAGAAGTCCAGCCTAGACCCCAGCCAGGTCAAGCAATTCTTAGGGGCTCTAATTCGAACAAAGGACAGCCTCGTCTTACCCTCCAACGAGAAAGTCCAAAATATGCTGTTTCAGAACCCTCAATATGTGGCCGGTCGAGAGGTGACGTACGCAAAGCAATGCGATTGCTAGGAATGATGGCGTCATGTATATATTTGGTACCCCACGCGCACCTGCGCCCAATGCAAGAGTGGCTCAACAGCCAGTGGTGTCAGGCCAGCGGACAATGGGACGATCTAGTGGTGGTCTCGCAGGCCTTGGTTCTCTCGCTACGTGGTGGTTGAAGGAAAACCTGGTAATAGGGAAACCATTTGCCACCCCCGCAGTGGAAGCCACTCTAACCACAGACGCATCCCTCACAGGATGGGGGGGGGCTCACCTATCCCATCAGACTGCACATGGAGTTTGGACTCCGGGTATAGCGTCCAAACACATAAACTTGCTGGAACTGCTAGCGGTCTTCAAAGCACTGAAGGTTTTCCAGGCACACCTGCAAGGGAAAACAGTGATGGTCCTCACAGACCGCACCACAGCCATGTACTACCTGAACAAAAAAGAGGGCACGCACTCTCCAGGGCTGTCCCAGAACACCTGGAAGTGGGCTCTCAAACACATGTTCCTGTTGTCACAACATGTTCCAGGGAAACTCAATCTGCTAGCAGACGAACTCAGCAGAGACTTCCCTCTGCCCGCAGAGTACGAATGGCGGTTAAGAGAAGACATCGTCTTCGACGTTTTCACACAGTGGGGGTTCCCAGAAATAGATCTGTTTGCAACTCTGGAGAACTCCCAATGCCAAGATTACGCCTCCAGATATCCCCAGAACCGATCCAAGGGGAACGGTCTCTGGATAACATGGTCAGGGAAATTTGTTTACGCTTCCCCCCCTCACCCCCCCACGGCTCCCGTTCTCAACAAAATAGTGCACAAGATGCACCAGGAACCAGTCCCCATGATACTAGTGGCCCCTATGTGGGCCCGACAGCCATGGTTCGCTCACCTGATGGAGATGTCTCTCGTCTCCACCGGTGAAACTACCATGCCCGTACAACATGCTGTCACAGGACAGGGTCAAGACGATATATCCATGCCCACAGACCATGAACCTAGCAGCCTGGCTCCTGAGGTCATAGAATTTGGACACTTACAGCTCCCTCAAAGATGCATAGACATTCTTAGGGAGGCTAGAAAACCTAACACTCGTTACTGCTATTCTAGCAAATGGAAGAGATTCGTCAACTGGTGTAGAAATAAGAGCATCAACCCCGTTGACTGCTCTCCCAGACATTGTTCTTTACCTGACTCACTTAGACTCAGGATTGGTCTTTAATTCTATTAAAGTTCATCTAGCTGCACTTTCCGCATACACCACTTCTCAACTCAGTGGAAAGTCCCAGTTATGGAGGGAGTAAAGAGGATACACCCTCCTATAGCCAACCCAGCTCCCGGATGGGACCTAAACGTGGTACTTACCAGGCTTATGGGCTCACCCTTTGAACCCATGCACAAGGCATCCCTTAAGGACCTCACTCTTAAGACTGCTTTCTTAATAGCTATCACTTCCATTAGTAGAGTGAGTGAACTACAAGCGCTCTCTATACTAGACCCCTTTGTAACAGTTCACAAAGATAAGGTGGTTCTACGCACATATCCTAGGTTTGCACCAAAATTTATTTCAAAATTCTTTGTCAACCAGTCAATAGAACTACCAACGTTCTTTCAAAACCCTTCAAATTTAGGAGAAAGTAGCCTGCTTACATGCGCAGAGCCGTCATGTTTTATATGGAAAAAACTAAACCTCTGAGAAAGACTAATCAGTTCTTTGTCTCAGTGGCAGCAGGAAGAGAAGGAGATGCAGTTTCAAAATCCACTATATCTAGATGGATTGTCCAATGCATCACTCTCTGTTACACTCTTGCTAAGAGAGAACTACCCTTCAAGCCGAGAGCACATTCTACTCATGGCACTGGGGCTTCCATAGCATTCATTGCAAATGTCCCTCTTGAGTCCATTTGCAAAGCGGCAACCTGGAGTTCTGTACACACCTTTACAAAACACTACTGTCTAGATGCCCACTCTAGATCTGATTCCCAGGTGGGACAAGCAGTATTAAGACATCTTTTTACTACTGTTCCTTCTCACAACCCACCTCCAACTCCGGGTACTGCTCGCTAGTCTATGCACAGCATGTGATTCTATGCAGATTAACAAACATCAGAAGACAATGCATTACTTACCGTAAAAGCATTTCTGATGGTTATATCTGCTTAGATTCATATGCGCCCACCCTTCCTCCCCGCTCGGATGGAAGGAACATAGACCTCCTTTATCTATCTCTCTTTTCTGTACTCACTCACGTCTAATAGGCTCCCTCAGGGCAGAACAAATACAAATGGAGGGACCTCGACACGTGAGCTATTGTGGGTACAATGCACGTCACTATAGGGATAGTGTTACGGACACGCCTTGTCGATGTCCCCTTTTCGACTACACAGCATGTGAATCTAAGCAGATACAACCATCAGAAATGCTTTTATGGTAAGTAACGCATTGTCATCTCTTATTTTGCTAGGGCTACTATAAATCCCCAGCAGGCATTCATACCATTGAACCTGATATGCCAGCCTTCACGAGCCTTAATTGGACTATGCCCCAAAAAAGCCTGCACCCTGAGGCAGATCTAGGACATGTGCATTTTATCTGCCGTGGCATTTAATTGGCACCACACCAGTAGCGTAGCGACCACCACAGAGGCTCCACAGCGCGAAAAAGTTTTCAGAGCGGTTCGGGGCTCCTCCCCCAGCTGCTGCCTTGTCAGGCGAGCACTGCAGTTGGGAGAAAGTTTCCCAGAAGTTAATTCATTCCTCTACAGTTCCGGCCAGCTACATTTTCGCGCTGTATTTGTTTGTAACGATGGCTGTAGCCACACCCACCGCATTTGGGCATTTATTGAATTAACTTGCGTACCATCGGGGCTAGCAGGAAAAAATCCTATGGCAAAAGGCACCTCAACAATGACCTGGCAATTTCCTTTATAAAAACTGGTTCTATACAACAGTGACCTTACTACACTATTTGTATTGTATTTATTCTTATATAGCGCTTTATACCAAAGCGCTGTACAGTTACAACAACAGGTTACATTTAACATAACAAAAATTTAACAGAGGCAAATTACAAACATGAATCAGTCACCAAAAACAGAATGTAGAGCAATTATTTGCAGGGGAAGGGGAGAAGAGGAGGGCTAGGAAGAAGAGGGAGAGAAGGTAGGTGGAGGGCATGGGAGAGGATAAGGGGGAGGAGGGGAAAAGGGGTAGGTAGGTAGATAGGGGGTATTTAGCGCATGTCTTGATGCAAAAAGTACACTGTTGTAAATCAGGAGTTTCTTTACATTTGCATGATTTTTCAATCTGGGACCTGTAGTTTTCTCTTCATAATGTGGAATTAAAACCAAATTATACTAACCACTGTAAGCAAAACACCTAATCACTGTATGCCACTGTGCCATATCAGGTAGGCTTATTGCATACCCATATAATTAACACCACAAGCCTGGACTGCACACTCATGTAGCCAGCAACTAGACACATGTGCTATGTATGTTGACCATCTGTTTTGTTTTGTGATTTGGTTCTAAAATGTAACCAGCGCACAGATGCCTCCGGGTTTGGAGCGCTCTACAAATGCCAAATAATTAAATAAATACATATTTTGGATTGACATGTTTCTATTCCAATTTATATACTATCAGGTTACTTTACTATGTGATTTGTGTATTGTGCAACTAACTGCTGACCGCATTATTGTAATCTTGAATATTTGTGCGAAGAACAACTCAGTATGTCTGTAGTCAAGTGTCTAAATTGAAGAGTTGGTTAAGACACTGGCTTTGCTCCTTAACTAAAGTGTGTAATCCTGTGCAAATCATTTAATCTCAGTGGGAAATAGCTGAAAACATTGGAGTCCTTTGCAGTGATTAAGTTTGCGATTTTAAAAAAAGAATAAAGACCCTTTAAATGGGGCAGATTTATTAATTTTGGGAACAAAATGGTGTCCCTTTGTTGGTAACCCCTGCGACCGTACCCTAGACTTGAGCTATTGTTGCTCTAGTTCTCCCTCCATCCCTAGACACTTGATTTGACAGGCTAGTATATAGTCTAACTAGCCAGTCAGTCCTCCAGAAATTCTAGTGTAGTAGACTGACTGCGGCAGAACCAACATTAATTTCCTCCCCTGTTGCTTCAAATCACTGAAGTTGCTTGGACCAACCAGTGTACAGCCATATGGGCAAATGAATGAAACTCTTTGATATGCACGGTTATGTCACCTTTATTGTGCTGGTTACCTTCTGCTGTTTGCCAAGTTTTTTTGAGCTTCTTCTGCTGGATGTAGGGTGGGAGCGAACAAACGTAGAAGCAGCGGGAGCAGGGGGGGAAGGTTGCTTTGTTGCCATGTTGATCTGCTCCTCTGTAGCTATGACTATCCCCAAAGCATAGCATTTCTTGCTATCTGTACTCTAAAGCAGTAGTTTTGGCTTATAGGTGGCGTTAAAGCACCACCTAATAGCCCTAACTAAAAGGAGATGTTTATAAAGTGTATGTTTGCATGCATATTGCTTAAACGTGTTTACATGTGCGTGTTTCTGTTGGTGGGGGGGCACAGTTTGTGCATGATGCATAACTGGTGACAGCAAAAATCTACATTGAGACACACTGCAGGGATTGATTTGGAATCTCCCAACACAAAAGGTGGGTAGCACAGGCATATAACTGAAGAATGAAAAGGGGTATAGACCTCATGATCTATTTTCGGCATAACCGGCTTGAAAGTGGCACAATGCTGGCATCTATTGTTGAATGAGGACTACTTTTTTCCCCCCCTTTTGGGACAGCCAGCATTGGCACCAGTTGTAAAGTACTCCTGTGTACTGTTGACCTGACATCTGTCGGAACGTTACATGTGTGTCAAGGAGTTCCCCCTTTCTCACCTGAGTTCGATCTTTGCTGGATTTCTTGATCGATGCTTTCTTGCGTACTGCTCAAGTCTTGAATAAGGCTGCACGAGTCTCTTCCGACTCCAGCGTGCGTTCAGGTACCGGGATGCAGGGATGCAGGGATCCAGGAATCCAGGAAATAACAGGGTGCGCAACTAGTACACGAGTCCAGGAATCAAGAAAGAAAGGAAAGGGACTAGAATTGGGTTAGAGTGGAAGAAGCAAGGGAAACAATACCGCGAGCTACGGAGCACACGTCTGGTCGCTACTTCGCAATAGCATTGAGACGCGCAGGGCCGTGGGGGCGTGGCATATTTATGGAACGTACTACATCGGCCGTGAAGGCTGGTGCGAGGCATGTCACGTGATACGGCCATGTTGGGAGAAACAATGAATGCAAGCCCCGCGGTGACCAGGAAGTCCAGAAGGGGCGCGTTCTGTGGGTCATGACAGCATGCCTCCTCCGAAAACCTGTTCCACCAGGTTTGCCCGGGTGTATAAGGTGAAATCTTCTGAGTAGTCGAAAGGCCTTGAGATTAGAAAGTGGTTCCCAGGTTCTTTCACTAGGAGGATATCCTTTCCATTCAACCAGGTATTGAAGCTGACCCCGTTTATACCTGGAGTCACATATTCGAGATACTTCATATTCCAATTGGTTGCCCACCAGTAGAGGAGGAGGAGGTCGGTAGGATTTCCGGGAGGATTGGTGGTAGGGTTTTAATAAGGATGTGTGGAATACTGGGTGAATTTTCTTCCAAGAGTCTGGCAGACTAATCTGGTATGAAACTGGATTGATAATTTCCTTGATGGGAAATGGACGATAGTACCAAGGGGCCAACTTGTTTGGCCGTAGATGCCGGGGTAGTAATTTCGAGGACCACCAGACTTGATCACCGATTGCATAAGAAGGACCTAGTCTCCTTTTTAAATCCGCATACCTCTTAGTCTGTGTCCTGGCCTTCTCTAAATTTTCTTTGGCCTCTTGGTGTACGTTGATGAGGGTTTCAATCCAGGAGTCGACAGTAGGTACTGGTGTAGGATGAGGGAGAACAGAGGGTAGAACTGATCGATGGAAACCTTGGCTACAATAAAAGGGGCTGGTCTTAATTGCTGAATGGTCAGAATTGTTGTAGGCAAATTCAGCCACGGGTATCAGGAGCGACCAGTCATGCTGAACCTTGGTGGCGAAACATCAAAGATACTGTTCCAGGGTCTGATTAGCACGTTCTGTGGCCCCGTTGGTCTGGGGATGATAACCAGATGAGAGGGCGCGTTGGATTCCCAAAATGCGACAGAGATGTTGCCAGAATTGAGAGACGTACTGAGGTCCTCGATCAGATATGATCTTGGAAGGGAGTCCATGTAAACGAAATATGTGTTCCAGGAAGATTCCAGCAAGTTCGGACGAGGATGGTAACTTACACAGGGGTATAAAATGAGCCATATGAGTGAACAAATCTATGGTAACCATGATGGTCGTGTACCTTCGGGAAGGTGGTAATTCCACAATGACGTCTGTAGCAATGAATTCCCATGGCCTTGTTGGCAGCAATGGTTGCATTAGAAGACCCGCCGGTCTCCTGTTATGTTTGTTTTGACTGCAGACAGCACAAGCTTTGATGTACTGCTGTACGTCGATCTTCATTCCAGGCCACCAAAATTTTCTTTGTATAAGACGGAGGGTGTTGGTTATGCCACGATGTCCGGAGGGAAGGGTATCATGACAGAGGTTTATCATTCTTTGTTGTTATTTCTGTGTAGGAATGACCAGTGCATTGTCCTTGAATAAGTATCCTTCCTTAAGTCTTAGGTTCCATGGATTCTTCCTTGAAATATTCTTCTAGATGTCAGAGGATTGGGTTTGTACTCACATTTGTTCCAGGAGGTTGACTGCTTGAGCTACAAAGATCGTGTGGGGAAACATCTTAGGATAGGCCTTGTCTTCAGTAGTTACATAGTCAGGACGTCGAGATAAGGCATCACCAATCATGTTTTGTGATCCGGGAACATAAGTGATTTGGAATTGGTATTGGGCAAAGAAGTAGGCCCAACGCGCCTGACGACTGTTCCTGCACTCCAATGATTGTAGAATTTGAAGATTCCAATAGTCCGTGCGGACCTGAACTGGATATCTAGCACCCAGAAGTAGATGTCGCCATTCAGTGAAGGCCTGGCGGATGGCTAACAGTTCCTTTTCCAGGACGGAATAGTGTCTCTCACTGGGAGTCGGGGTTCGTCAGAGGTAAGCAATGGGGTGTTCCAGGTTATCCTCAAGTTCCTGTTTCAAGACCGCTCCTATGGCGTAGTTAGAGGCATCCGTTTCCACTAGGAATGGGCGATTTATGTCTGGTTGGGTCAGGATGGGGGCTTGCGTGAACTCTGTCTTCAATCGTTGGAATGCTTTGTCTTGCGGTATAGACCAGATAAAGGGAGTGTCTTTCTTCAATAGAGCAACAATTGGCTGGACGATCTCGGAAAAGGTAGAAATTAACCTCCGGTAGAAGTTGGCAAGCCCCAGGAAGGATTGAACTTGTTTCACGGATGTGGGAGCAGGCCATGCCAGTATGGCCTTTACCTTTGAAGGGTCCATACCAATTCCTTCTGGGCTAAGGATGAATCCCAGGTAGTGAACAGAAGTAACGTGAAACAAGCATTTTTCGGGTTTGGCTAAAAGTTTGTGTTCACGGAGTCATTGCAGTACTGCCTTTACATGCTCTTCATGCTTTAGAGGATCCTTGGAAAAGATCAATATGTCATCCAGATAGACAATGACAAAAAGGAATAACATGTCAGAAAACACCCTATCCATAAAACGTTGAAAAACCGCGGGGGCATTAGCTAGTCCAAAGGGCATGACTAGATATTCATAGTGACCAAAGGGTGTTCTAAAGGCTGTTTTCCATTCATCTTCTTCCCGGACACGGATCAAATGATAGGCACCCCGGAGATCCAACTTCGTGAATACTACGGCGCCTCTCGCAGCTTCCAGGCTATCCGAGATCAGGGGTAGTGGGTACCGATCTTTGAGGGTGCATTGATTTAAGCCACGATAGTCGAGGCAAGGTCTGAGTTTCTTGGTGTCCTTCTTGGGAACAAAGAACAATGAAGCACCCGCTGGAGATTTTGAGGGTCTTATGGTGCCGTTTCCAAGGTTGGTATCCAGGTATTCTCTGAGGGCCTTTTTCTCAGGTTCGGAAAGAATGAACATTCTGCCAAAAGGAATCACTGCCGAGGGATCTGTATCTATGGCACAGTCTTCAGGTCTGTGAGGGGGTAAGGCATGGACTATGGCAGTTGAAAATACATCAGCATATCCCTGATAGACCTCTTGTATGATATTAGAAACTATGAGTGGTGTTTTCAGGTCTCTTGGTGGTTCTTTAAGCGGGGTCGAGGAGGGATCCAGGATTAGACAGTGGGGGGACATACAAAACTCTGAGCCTAGGAGTAGTCATCCTGCTGTCCAATTGATATACGGATTGTGCTTCTGTAACCAGGGCATACCCAATACCATGGGGTAATGGGCTGACTTAATGATGTTGAATGTAATCCGCTCTTGGTGATGGTTTATGGAAAGTTGGATCTCTTTTGTCTGCAGCCTTATGGGTCCTGAAGAGAGGGGTCTTCCGTCGATTGCTTCCACCGGCTGCATGGTGCTTTGTGTCTCGTACGGAATATGATGACTAACAACCCAGTCTTGATCAATGAAAATTCCCATAGCTCCGCAGTCCACCAAGGCCAGAAAGGGATAGGTCTTATTCTTGGAGGGCGACAGGAAGGCTTGTAGTATCACCAAATTGTTTTGTCCAGGGGAGTTCAAGGATGGAATTGTGGAGCACACCTCTCTCTCCCGAAGCTCTGCTCCATCTAGGATCGGGAGCTGGCGTTTCCCGAACGCCGAGGAGGGGCCAGAGGACACTCCCTAACCAGGTGTTTGTCTGAGGCACAATACATGCACAACCCTGTATGAATCCTTCTCATTCTTTCTTGTGGGGATATAGGTCCACGGAAGGCTCCTATCTGCATGGGTTCCGGTTCAGAGATTGAGCCTGGGTTTGTCTCCGCCTTGGTGGTACTCTCAAAGGACGGCTTCGGAGGATTAGCTTTGGATTTCTTCTTCTCTGCCTTTCTTTCCTGGATACGAACATCTATTTGCATGGCAAGGTCCATTAGTGCCTGGAATGCGTTTGGGTGAGCCACTCTGGCCAACTCATTCTTAATCTCCTCATTCAGTCCTCTCCTGAAAAGGGTAATTCGAGGGGATTGGGTCCTCCGACGTATTCCATATCTATGACATGTAATCACCACAGCTGTGCTGCTTCGGAAACTTTTTTCTGCGTCCTGCGTCGATGACGTCGATGCGCCGTCGTCGAGGGCCTCGTCCGACGTCATCCGATGTGATAAGTAGGACGCACGACGCCCGTAGCCTCAGTTCCGTTTTTTCCGCGAACGTGTTGCTTCGTGATTCTCGGTTCACGCCTCGACTCTTTGGAGTTCTGTTCTTCTCGGTTCTTCGAACCTGTTCGTTTTGTGCAAATCCTTTGTGTGAAGATGTCTTCTACTTCGTCTTCGACCCCGCGTCCGGGTTTCAAGAAGTGCGGGGAGTGTGGGTCCAAGATGTCGGTGACGGACTCGCACAACGCCTGCCTCTGGTGCCTCGGGGAGGCCCACGACACGGATGACTGTATCGACTGCCAGTCGCTCACGTCCAAAGCCTTACGCGAACGTAAGAAGAAGTTGTCGGTAGGTCGGGTGTCCAAGCCCAGGAAGTCGAAGTCTGCGGGGCTTTCGACGGATGATTCGAGGGGTGACTCTCCGCGTCATCGTCGGAAGTCTTGTGGGTCTCCTTCTAGGAGTCGGTCTCGCCACTCCTCAGCCTCTTCGAGGTGTTCTCGGAAGCGCCGACACCGGTCGTCTTCCAGGTCCTCCTCGGAGGACTCTGCCCGGCACGTCGCTTACCCCACCAGCCGTGCGACGCCGGAGGAATGGGCTTCCTTCGGGAAGAAAATGCTGGCGATTCTTGAATCGCAGGGTACTAAGCCGTCCGCACCCCCGAGTGGGGTCGGTCGTGAGAGGTCGAGAGACACCGCTCGCATGAGTGGTCGGCACGAGTCACGGGAGAGGTCCCGTTCGGACAAGGAGACTCGTTCTCGCCGTACCCGTTCCAGGTCCCGGTCCTCGACGCGTTCGAGACCGTGTGCACCTGTGAGGTCTTCGAGGAAGACATCGACGTCTGAGGCGTCGAGGGCGTCGACAGGCTTTCTCGAGGCTCCGGCTTCGAGGAAGTCGTCGAGGCCGTCGACGCTCGGGTCGTCGAGGGACACGCTCGGGGCTCCGGCCTCGAGGGCTGTGTCGACGCCGCCGATGCTGGAGGCGCTGCGTCTGACGTCGATTTCCTCGGCGCCGATCCTCTCGGCGCCGATGCCGGTTCTCTCGACGCCGGCGCCGATTCGCTCGACGCCATTGACGCCTTTCGTGTCGGAGGTACCCCGTGGCACGGGAGAACCCCCTAGGAAGGCTCTGGTTAAGAGCAAGCACTCTCGGGTGCCTTCTTTTCGCCACCTGGACTATATTTCAGAGGCGGATGAGGATTCTGATGGCCTGGTTCCTAGTCAGGTTCCAGATGAAATTGTCTCGGGCCATAGTCAGTTTGACGATTTGAGACAGTCACTGCATGATGCCAGTGGACTGGACACCTCTCCGGAGGTGGAGTTTTGTAGGCCTGAGCCTGGCTCTCATGCCGATTCCTCGTACCGGCGCCTTATGGCTAGGGTGGCTGAGTACTTGGGATGGTCTGCTCCCCCAGGGGAGTTTGTGCAGGATGATCTGACGGACATCCTTGATGTTGGTCCCCCAACTGACCCGGTACTGCCGTTCCATATGGCTTTACAGAGAAGGGTGGCGGCGGCTTGGACTGCTCCGGAGAGTCTCCCGGCGGTGGGCAGATCCTTGTCGCGAAAATACCGTCCAGCCAGTAGCGACCCCTGCTACTTGACCAGGCACCCCACTCCGGAGAGTTTGGTGGTGCAGGCGGCCACGGCCCCGGCAAAGCAGGCGTCGTACCCTACCATCCCTCCTGATAGGGACGACAAACGTTTTGATGGCTGGGCGAAGAAAGTGTTTGCTTCTGGTGGTATGGCGCTTCAGGCGGCCAACTCCATTTGTGCCTTGTCTCGTTTCACACACACTCTGTGGAACTGTGTTGCGTTGGCGGCTGAACATATTCCCGAAGGGGACGAACGGGATGGTTTCCTTGCTATGGTCCAGGATGGTAAGGATGCCATGTGTGAGTCCGTTCAGTCGGGTTTGGATTTAGCTGAATGCGTCAGTAGGTCCATGGCGGCGAGCACCGTGATACGCAGGTTTGCGTGGTTGCTGAAGTCGGGGTTTGCTCCTGATGTGCAGTCCCGGCTCCTCAACATGCCCTTTGACGGTAAACACCTTTTTGGCAGCAAGGCTGACGAGAGCCTTGAGACGTTGCAGACCTTAAAAGCTGCAGCGAAGTCGTTGGGCGCTGCAGTTCGCCAACCTCCGCCTTTTCGTCCTAGGGGACAGCAGTGGAGGGGTGGTTCCTTTCGCTATTACTCATCCTTCAGTAAAGCGAGAGGAGCTGGCAGTCAAAGAGGCCAACGCAGGGGTATCAGAGGTGGACGACAGGGTACCCGTGGTGCCAAGGCCGCTCGGGCAGTTGCCTCTTTGCCCTCAGGTAACGCCGCAGCCGCTCCCGCTCAGTCGTGAGGCCATGTCCCATGGTTCGCCGGTTGGGGGAAGGCTGGCGCAGCATCTTGTAGAGTGGCAAGCCATTACTTCAGATGTGTGGGTTCTGGAGATCATAACCCACGGCTACTGTCTTTCCTTTCGGCACAGGCCTCGCGACAATCCACCGGGGAACCTCTCTTTGCAGAGTCCGGATCCGCTCCTTGCGCAGGAAATTCAAGCCCTGCTGGAGAAAGGCGCCATAGAACTGGTGCCTGTAGCGGAGAGGAACAAGGGATGGTATTCCCCTTATTTTTTGATTTCGAAGAAAGACGGGGGATTGAGACCCATCATGGACTTGCGCGGTTTGAACAAACTCCTCAGGAAGGACAAGTTCAAGATGGTTACTCTCAAGTCCTCCAGGCCCTTCAGCTTCAGGACTGGTTGGTGTCACTCGACCTCAAGGATGTTTACTTCCATGTGCCGATCCATCCCAAGCACAAGAAGTACCTGAGGTTCGCGGTTGGCGACTCGCACTTTCAGTTTCGGGTCCTGCCGTTCGGATTGATCTCCGCCCCGAGGGTTTTCACCAAGCTCATGGTGGTGGTGGCAGCGCATCTCAGGCAAGGGGGGATTCACGTCTACCCCTACCTGGACGATTGGTTGATCAGGGGGAGCTCTCCCGAGCAAGTCCTGGATCATCTGTCCGTCACCTGCCGCTCCCTTCACAGGCTGGGCTTCTCCCTCAATTTAAAGAAGTCCCATTTGACGGCAACACAGCGGCTCCAGTACATCGGAGCAGTGCTCGACACTTCCCTGGGGCAGTGTTTTCCTCCCCAGGTGAGGGCTCTTCACATTCAGCAGATGGTGCACAAGTTTCAGCATGCCCAGACGCTCCCTGCGTTCGAGTTCTTGAGGTTGCTCGGCCTCATGGCATCCTGCATTCTTCTGGTGCCAGAGGCTCGCCTGCGGATGAGATCTTTGCAGTGGGCACTCAAGATGCAATGGTCGCAGTCCTCCGGCAGGATGTCGGACCCGGTTCAGGTGCCGCCCTCGGTCGCCCGGGATCTTCTGTGGTGGGCCGTCGAAGGCAACTTGATGAAGGGGGCTCCATTTTGGCTTCCCTGGCCGGAGGTGACGATCATGACGGATGCATCCCTCACGGGATGGGGAGCTCATGCCAACGGGCTGACTGTCAGCGGTCGTTGGTCTCCGTCGGAGTCCAGACTCCATATCAATCTTTTGGAGCTGAGGGCCATCAGGCTAGCCCTGAAGGCTTTTCTGCCGACTGTGCGAGGAAAGAGTGTCCTGATCCTGACGGACAATACAGTGGCCATGCACTACCTCAACAAAAAGGGGGGGGCAGGGTCACTTCCTCTGTGCAGGGAGGCGATGCAGCTCGAGTTCTGGGCCATCCAGCAGGAAGTTTCGATCTCGGCAGTTCATCTGGCCGGAGACGAGAACGTGACGGCGGACGCTCTGAGCAGGCGGAGCGCAATCTCTCACGAGTGGGAGGTGGCTCAGGAGATTCTCCTGGAGATCTTCGCCCTTTGGGGGACCCCTCAAGTGGATCTCTTCGCCTCCAGTGTCAACCGGAAGTGCGAAAGGTTTTGCTCGCGGGAATTTCCTCCAAAAGGAGCCTTAGGAGACGCGTTCGTGGTGGAGTGGTCATTCCCGCTGCTGTACGCGTTTCCTCCAGTCCCCGTCATCCCGCAAGTGCTGCGGAGGTTACGGAAGTTCGGTTCCCGGATGATCCTCATTGCCCCGGCGTGGGCTCGGAGGACGTGGTACCCGGACCTTCTCGACTTATCCATCTGCCCTCCACGTCCTCTTCCCTACCGAGACGATCTGCTCTCACGGGAGGGGGGTCAGGTTCTCCATCCAGAGGTCAGATCCCTCAACCTTCACGCTTGGCTTCTGAAAGGTTGAGGTATAAGGATTGGGACCTCCCTGAGGACGTGATGGAGGTGTTGCTTTCGGCCCGAAGGCCAGCAACAAAGTCTCTGTACCGTTGCCGTTGGCGTAAATTCTGCGACTGGTGCAGAGTTCAGAATGTAGATCCATTTGCATGTGACATCCCCATGGTTCTGTCCTTTTTACTTTCTTTGGCCCACAGGGGCTTGCAAGTGGGTACCGTTAAAGGTTACCTGGCAGCGCTGTCCATCTTTAAGCGCTCGTCTGAAGAGTGTTCTTCCTTTAAAATCCCTTTGATTTCACAGTTTCTGAAAGGGCTCACTAATGTGTTCCCTCCGTCACCTTTCCTGGTGCCCGGTTGGGATTTAAACCTTGTTCTTAAGTTTCTAATGGGTGCTCCGTTTGAGCCTTTACATTCTTGCCCTTTGAGGCTGTTAACTCTGAAAACTGTGTTTTTAGTTGCGGTTACTTCCGCTCGCAGAGTGAGTGAGTTACAGGCACTTTCAGTTAAGCCACCCTTCACTGTATTTCACAAGGACAGGGTTGTCCTTCGAGTTCGTCCTTCTTTTCTTCCGAAGGTAGTGACGGAATTTCATTTGGCCCAGAAGGTTGTTCTTCCGGCATTCTATCCTCCTCCGCATCCTGGTAAGGAAGAGGAGAGGCTCCATAGGCTTGATCCTAGGAGAGCTTTAAGCTTTTATGTTTCACGCATGTCCCGGTTCAGAGTGGACGATCAACTCTTTATTGGTTTCGCTGGAAAGCGTTTGGGGCAAGCTGTGACGAAACAGACTTTGTCTCGCTGGATTATTTTGGCCATCTCGGAGTGCTACCGCTTGGCGGGTAAGGACCCACCGGCTGGCTTGCGGGCCCATTCTACCAGGGGTATGGC
Organism: Ambystoma mexicanum; assembly: GCF_040938575.1. Taxonomy (NCBI): domain Eukaryota; kingdom Metazoa; phylum Chordata; class Amphibia; order Caudata; family Ambystomatidae; genus Ambystoma; species Ambystoma mexicanum. The sequence continues at coordinate 690,954,930 of NC_090926.1, read as the reverse complement.
TGCGTCTACTGCCCTGCAGAGGGGTGTTCCTATTCGCAACATCTGTGATGCAGCCACCTGGGCTTCAGTACATACATTTGTACGTCACTATTCCCTCGATTCCATCCGAGCACAGGATCTGGCCTTTGGCAAGGCGGTCCTTTGCTCTGCTATTTGATTGGCTATTCTAAATTTTGATTCTAAATTCTTTCCCTCCTCCTTGCTCTGGTACTGCTTTGGCAGTCTGTCATAGATATGGAATACGTCGGAGGACCCAATCCCCTCGAAGAACAAGTTACTTTCTTACCTGGTAACGTTCTTTCGATGGGATGGTCCGACGACGTATTCCATATCGCTCCCGCCCTGCCTTCCCCGCTGCAGAATTTCTTTTGCGATTGCAGCTTACGTTCCGCAAGGCTTTGTGTCTGACTGGCAGTTGACTAGTGTCACACGTTCTGGGGGAAAAAACTACAACTGAGGCTAGGGGCGTCGTGCGTCCTACTTATCACATCGGATGACGTCGGAGGAGGCCCTCGACGACAGCGCATCGACGTCGACGCAGGACGCAGACGCCGAAAAAAGTTTCCGAAGCAGCACAGCTGTGGTGATTACATGTCATAGATATGGAATACGTCGTCGGACCATCCCATCGAAAGAACGTTACCAGGTAAGAAAGTAACTTGTTCAACTCGCCTCCGGGTACCAATCAGCTTCCTTGACTAACTGCTTGAATCGGGTAACATAGGTGAGCATATCCTGGGATCCTTGCTGAAAGTCTACCAGGCGTTCCTGGGCACTATAGACCTGTTCCGGATGGTCAAACATGGTTTTAAGGGTTTGTATGAAGCCATCATAGTCATCTAGAAGAACGTCGCCGGAATTAACAAGGGGCGTGGGCCAGGTTAAGGCATTTCCTGAAAGGTGGGAAATTATGAAGCCCACTTTAGCCCTGGGAGTTGAAAAGTAGTAGGGCTTAAAAGTAAAGTGAACCAAACATGAATCCAGGAATCCTCGAAGGGTTTTTGGGTGAGCCGTCGTATTTGTCCACTATACCGCCCAGCAATACATTTTCTTTTGTGGCAGAATCGCGGGATAGAACTAGTTGTTTGAGAGCGGCGTTTTCCGCCTTTAGGTTCTGCACCTCGGTTGATAGCTCTTGCATGCCACGCACAAGGTCCTGGACGGCCGCTTCCATGTCCATATCATGGTCGGTTGGCGTCTCAAACTGTCTAGGAGTTCCCCCTTTCTCACCTGAGTTCGATCTTTGCTGGATTTCTTGATCAATGCCTTCTTGCGTACTGCTCAAGTCTTGAATAAGGCTGCACGAGTCTCTTCCGACTCCAGCGTGCGTTCAAGTACCGGGATCCAGGAATCCAGGAAATAACAGGGTGCGCAAATAGCACACGAGTCCAGGAATCGAGAAAGGAAGGAAAGGGACTAGAATTGGGTTAGAGTGGAAGCAAGGGAAACAATACCGCGAGCTACGGAGCACACGTCTGGTCGCTACTTCACAATAGCATTGAGATGCGCGGGGGAGTGGCATATTTATGGAATGTACTACGTCCGCCGTGAAGGCTGGTGCGAGGTGTGTCACGTGATACGGCCATGTTGGGAGAAACAATGAATGCAAGCCCTGCCGTGACAAGGACCAGGAAGGTCCAGAAGGGGCGCGTTCTGTGGGTCATGACAATGTGTTGCTCTGCAGAATGGAATGCAAATTATTATACATAGTTTCTTATTTTTCTGATATTTTTGCTTTAAAATGCCCAATTTCAACCAATTATTTAAAACATTTTCGATGGGGAGGCACTGGCCAAAACCTTAGGGATTACTTCACGTGCAAGCTTTCAGTTCGGTTCAGGGCAGACCATTTCGCCCCTCCAGGTGCAACTGGTCTAGACGGTAGTGGTATTACCAGAGTGGCTTGTGGCAGCTCATTAAAGTGGCTAGTTGGGCCTTGCTGACGCCTTTTACTACACAAGTATTGTGTCCCGCTCAGCAGGCCATGCAAATGCTGATGCGGGACACAAGGGTACAGCAACCACGAAACCGGGACTTGGCAGTAAACTAAATGGTATTCCCCTGGTTCCTCTCACATCACAAGTGGTCATTCGACAGAGCTGGATTACCGTGCCTTCTCATCACGTGTCACTGAGGCCAATGACGCAACAGTAAATCTCCCCCCAAAATAGCAATGTTCTACCCCATTACTTCGATACTACTTTTAGGTGTTTACGGCCTGATGGCGTCGCCCATCAACACGCTGATGTTCAGTGACTAGTTCCCTTTCTCCTTCAGCCATGGATTCCTCTTCATCTCCGGTATATCCAGACTCTTCTCCCTCTTCACTTTACTTGTTGCTTTCTTCCTCAAGTACTTCGAGGGGGTCCCCTTTTGCTCTTCTGAAGGAGGCATTCTGAGTCACTCGCTTGTCAGCTCAGCCTGCTGTGATCATGGATACCTTCTGATCTGATATTATCAGTCGTCGCGGGTCAAAAGGTAGCAGGTCTTTGTTGGTGACCGTTTGTTTCTGCACTATGACGCTTTCACCCAGTTTGAGGTCTGATGTCTGTGCTTTCTGGCAGGCATCAGCTTATTGTTTAACTTGTTTTTTGCTGTTTCATCTCTTGTCTTTGCTTTACATTCAATTCTGTCATGGGGAAGACGTGTGCAGACAGGATGGCGAAACATCAATCAAGCGTGCACAGTGTTGCGATAATCCCTCAGGAGCTGGTGGAGGGTCTGTTCCAGTGGTCGGTCTGTCTGTGATGTTGGCCACCTTCACTGCCCTTTATCTGTTTGCCATAAAGCGTTCAACTGTGCCGTTGGCCTGGGGCCACACAGGAGCGACCTTCCAGTGGTAGAAATTCATGTGTCGGGTGACTTCCCTAAAGTGGGAGCTGGTAAAAGGAGGTCCATTATCTGACTTCACCACTTTTGAGATGCCGTACGCTGAGATCTATCCAGTGTTGAGATCACAGCTGTTGCTGCGGTCGACTGCAGGATTTCTACCTCTGGAAACCCAGAGTGTTCGTCGAGTGCCACCAGGATGTATTCGCCATTCTGAAGAGGCTCAAAGAAGTCGACGGGGATCTTCTCCCAGATGCGGTGCAGTATGGGTGGCGTCCAAAGTCATTCGGGCCATGTGTGGCTGGAGGCTGAGACATACATGGCAGGACTTCAGTATGGTTTCGATCAGTTCATCCATACTGGGGAACCAGACTTTCTTCCTTAGTTGTCTCTTAGTCGACAATTCCACAGCGACCTTTGTGCTCCACATTGACTGCCTGCTGTTGTAATGGTGCCAGAGCCACTATCCTGTCAACTTTTAGCAACAAGTTTGATGGTGTGATGGCTAGCTCGTCTCTTACTTTCATGAGCATCTTACAGAGTCTGTGATTGATTGCGGGGTTGGACTGTATAACCTGTTCTATTGTTCTCCACCTGCCGCCCCAGAAGCAGGCAGCTGCCAGCTCTAATGTGGGGTCTTAGGCTGTCGCCTGCTGCCATTAGGCCAGGGGTCTCGTTGGTGGAATAGCATGATGTACCACGTAGGTACTTTAGCCGTCAGCTCAGCTGGCTGACGGCTGAGTGCATGTTAGGATGCCTGGACAGGAAGCTGACCGGGTTGGCTTCTTTTCCAGGTTTGTGGACTATGTTGAAGTGGTATTCCTGTAGGTGTAAGCCCCACTGTGCAATGCAGGAAGCATCTGGGCTGTGGATTTTTCATATATGGTGACGAGCGCTTGATGATATGTGATCACAGTGAATGGCTTTCCGTATAGAAACAGATGGAAGTGCTTGCACGGCCATACGACGGCGAGACTCTCCTTTTCCACTTGCGAGTTGCGTTGTTCAGTGTCAGTCAGGCTTTTACTGGCATATGATGGTTCCATGTAATAATATCGCCGAAAAATGGCTGTTTTTGTGGCGACATTATTGCATGGAACATACGGGGGACACCCCCAATTTTTTTTTTTTTACATTTTTTTTTTTACATTTTTTTTTTACATTTTTTTTTTCGCCCCTGTCCCCATATATATGGTCACCTAAATAATATCGCCACAACATTTTCCCGGCGATATTATTTACGGCGACCATATATATGGCAATATTATGATATGATCCTTCTGGGGGCATGGTCACTGCCTGAGTGTTGAGCCAGGATAACTTAGAGTCCTACAGGACTAGCGTCCACTGTGCCCTCCGTGTGTAGGTTGGGGTCAAAATATGACATGCACACCAATGCTGCTATTTGTCTTCGGATCTGGTCGAAGGACTCTTGGTGAGATTGTGTCCATGAGAATTTACTGTCTTTCTTTGTAAGGGTTTGGAGTGGGGAACTAGTGAACGCGAACTCCGGGAGGTGGCGTGTCCAATAGCCAACTAACCCTAGAAAGGAACAGACCTGAGCGACCTTTAAAGAGCGTGGGGCATCCGTTAGGGCTTTGATCTTGTCTGGGTCCGGTTATATGCCTTTGTCTGAAAATAAATGTCCGAACAATTGGAGTGTTTTATTAAATGCACACTTCTTGTTGAGCGGGAGATTCGCTTCACTGAGTGCCTTGCAGACTTTCAGTAGAGTGGTGTCATGAGACTCTTGTGATCTCTCGAATATGAGGATATCATCACTGTAGTTGATGCAGTGTGGAATGTGGCAAATGACCTTCCTGATTTCATCTTGAAAAATTTCTGCTGCAGATGATATACCAAAGTTAAGTCGTTTATAACAGAAGAGGCCAAGTGTCACGGCTCGCTCCCTTCGCTCCCGTTCCCGCCACTTGGGGGCATGTTTTGGGGCTTCTTCCCTACTGGACATTTCCTCCGAACCTTATGCTACAGTGTCCTGATGAATTGGGAGCGCTAAAACCTTATTTCCCAAATTACTTCCCTTCCGGATCCATTCCAGGTTTTTGGCAGCCAGCATGCTACTGCTACTATAATCAAATGACTATGCTTCCCAGAATGCCTGGCTCACTGCCTCACCTCCTCCCTTGCAGGACAAGGCTGGGTGGAGGATAGGCAACACCTGTGGCTGCAGGTGCAGCAGGCGACACGCCTGAGGGGTGTGCTCGTTAAGCAGCTTTAAAAGCCTCAGTCTGCTTCAGTCCAGCGCTGGTCATTGTTGCAGCGTTCCTGTCGTGACTGGTCCCTTGTTCCTGGTTCCTAGTTTTTGTGCCCAGTTCTAGTTAGTGTTTCTTGTTCCTTGTCCTGGAATTCGTATTTGTATGCCTAATTGATTTCTGCCTTTTGGAAATCCCTTTCTCCCTTTCTCTGTCTGCAGGCAGCCTTTCTCTGAGCTTTCCTTTTGCTGTAGCCCAATTGCCCGTGTTCACTGTTTCCTAGAAATTGCCCTTTGCTACTGAAAGACTTGTTGCATTAATCTTTCCTTTACAGGTTTAGTTTCCTGCCTTTTCACCTTGGATGGGTGGGAAAGTTTTCCCTTTTGAAATCGTTTTCACTGCTCCTGATCCTTGCCTTCTATTGGGATCCAGGCCATGTTTTCCTTTACACTTTTACATTTATTTCCTATTTTATTATTAGGTATGGGAAGCTGTTGTAACTAGCCCCTGTGTGATTATCTTTTGTTTTCCACACTGTACTATTCCTTCTTGCCTCTTGACTTGGGTTTAGGTATTTAGTCATCCTCACTCTTTGCCTTTACTGCCTTCTGGGTTCTTGTTTGATTTACAGGGTTGTGGGTTAGTACTGACTTCTGAGTGGTCTTTCCGGTCCTCGTGAATACGGACATCCAAGTGGTCTTTCCGGTCTTCGTGAGTACTGGCATTCATGTGGTCATTCCGGTCCTTGTGAGTACTGTTTCCAAATTCCTTATCCAGTACCGTCTAGAGTGTCAGCTTACAGATTCTGTCCCTGCTTGCCCTCTACGTGGGCTTAGCGCTGTCAGTATCTGTAATAGCATAGTGGGTAAGGAGTTTGCCGACTTTCCTTTCAGTCATAAGGAGGTTCTAAGTGCTTACCCTACATTCCTTTTCTTAAAGTGGTATACACGAGTCTTGGGTATTGAATGCACGTTGTTATATTCAAGGTTGTTTACTGTGTATTTTGTGCACATTTCCCCTGCCATATCCATCGCCTTCTTCCTTTCCTGACACCAAGGTGTGTAGTGAACGTGGTGATCTAGCAGGACTCTTTGCTGATCTAGACATAGTGGTAATCTTTATTTAGGTTTTACCGGGAATAGACTCGGGCCCCGTTCAGCAGATGCATCATATCCGTGATGCTTGGCGATTGGTGGCGTTCGTGTTGAATTTCTTGTTTAGGGACACACATGCCAACGCAGAGTCTTATCTGTCAGACCTGAAGCTAAGGATGCAGCCGCAGATTGCTTCAGCCTTGATATGATGGATGGTGATGCAGTCTTGTTTGTCTTTGTAAGCACATGTGGCTTTGAAGGCCCCCCGATGCAGGGCAGTGGTTGTTTTGCACCATAGGCGTACATGTCCACTTGAGCCTTCCTGAGGTCAGGGGGTTACACTAGCTGTCTGTATTCACTTTCAGGCATCACATTTACGGTCGCGCCAGAATCTTAGGAAGTCGAAGATCCTCCTCTCACCGTGAGTGGTATTGTTGGGCTGCGTTGGGCTTGCCTAGGGCATAGAGATATCCTCTCTTCCTTCTCTCCGAGCTGGATGTCGACTCCGAGTCACTTGTCAAGGGGGAGGCTGTGCGCATGTTGTGTACGTGCCGCCTTCCTTTACGCTTCGCTTCTGGCGATGGTAAGCGGCGGGTTCTTGCGCTGTGCCCATCTCAGGTGTGGTATTTCCTGACATGCTGGCTGTGCCTGTTGTCCCTCGGAGGATGGGTGAGGGACCTGTAGCGTGATGTTCTCTGTGCCCTGACCTAGGTATCCTCGGAGCACGGCACATGGCTTTGTAGTGGTCTTCTCCTCCACACGCGGAGCATTCCTGTCCTACGGCAGGGCATGTGCCCCTATGTAGGAATTCATATCCGCACTTGAAGCAGTGGCTTTTGTCATTCTTCAGCCCGGTGGGGTGCAACACAACCTTTTTTTTTTTTTTATTATATTTATTGGTTTTGACACAGTTGATTCATTGATAAACAATTGATATGCATAACCCAAGAACAACATAGTGTAACTTCCCCAAACCTCCCTTCCCTCCCCCCTTCCCCTTTCAACCGAGACCACCGAAAAGTCCTCAATCTTCTTTAGGATCTCGTGCCGGGCCGGGACTGTCCGTTTTATCCGAGGCACCGTCCTGCGCCTCTGGGTGGAGTAGTGGCACCGTAAGCGCCACCCAACTGAGCAAATCAGCGCTGGAGTCGAGGCGCTGCACGTGTATCGCCGTTTCCCACGCTGCTGTCTCAGCAGCTATCCATCTCCTGAGGTCGCCCCACCAAAGGGCCTCGGTCGGACCTCTAGCGCTCTTCCATTTCATAGCTATACGCCTCTTCCCAGTGATGTAGATCAAATCAGTGAGTCTATTCAGGGGCCTATTCTTGCTACTTCGCTTGTATTGCCCCAGTATGCAGGCTGCCGGCTCGCGTATTTCTACCTCGATCCCCGCGGTCGCCACCCTCTCCTTCACTCGGGCCCAGAACCTCTGGATCGTCGGGCAGCCCCAAAACATGTGGGTCATTCCTGTCCTTGGCTCGTGGCATTTTGGGCATGTCTGGGTTGTGGCGCCTTTAAACTTAGATATAGCTTCGGGCGTGAGGTAGGCCCTGTTGGTGATGTAGAGCTGGATGAGTTGGAGACGGGCATTCCTGGAAATCTTTCTATGGTAATGGGTTATTTTCTCCCATGCTTTGTCTTCAAATTCCAGGCCCATTTCTCTTTCCCACTTCCCTTTGCATTTTAGTTCATTCTTGGTCGAGCCCTGCAGAAGGGCCTCATATATTCTGGAGACTTCGTGGCCGCCTTCAGCAGTGTCCAGCATTGACTCGACGATTTCATTTTCTATGATTTGGACGGTAGTCTCTGGCCACTTAATCTTCAGGGCCTGTGTCACTGCTCTGTGGAGCAAGAACTGGCCTGTGGGCAGGCCTGTGGATTCACTGAGGTCCGTGAATGTCGTGAGTTTCTGGTCGTGAACAAGGTCCCCAAGTACCGCCACTCCATAGGGTTCCCACTGGGTGCGTGTTTCTGTGTGTCCCCATGAGGATTTAGCCATGATTGCCGCAATGGGGATCTGCGGGGAGTACGGGTCTGGCGGTCCCACTATTCTGCAGGCTCTCTTCCAGAGCTGGGTTCCAAGCTTAATCAGGTAGGGACACTGTCTTAACGCCCCCTGTTCCACCCACAGCAGGTCTCGGAGTAGCAGTCGAGGTAGGGCAGGTTGAAGAAGTCGGGTGTCTGTGGTGGCTTCGTCAGCCATCCAATGCGTTACATGTCTCAGTTGGCTGGCTAGGTAGTACAGTTCGAAATTGGGGATTTTCAATCCCCCTTTTTCGTAGGGCCTTTGGAGAGTGTCGAGCGCCACCCTGTGCCTGCCACAGGAACCCTCTACAGAGTTTGTTCAGCTCCCTGAAAAAGGCGGGGGGGATGCAAAAGGGAATGTTGACGAAGTAATGCAGTAGGCGGGGGAGTGCCACCATTTTGAGGAGACCAGCCCGCCCAGCGACAGAGAGAGGGAGCTTACCCCAAAAAGACCATGGACTTAGCGAGTGCATCCCTTGCCCTGACTGTGTTGAGAATGTGTTCAGTACTCTGGTTACGGTGGATGGTAACGCCCAGGTATCTAAAGGATGTCACCTGCCACTGAAGATCCAGGGGGGGCAGGGATCTGTGCTCCTCGCCAAATAGCGCAGCGAGGGGATAGAGGCAAGACTTGTCCTTATTAATCTGAATGCCTGTGAGTTTGTGAAAACAATCTAAAGTCTCCAGTATGTGGGGCAGTACGTGTTCAGGGTCATGTAGGTACAGCAGCATGTCATCTGCGTACATGGAGATAAGATGTGTCACTCCGTCCAACACGATGCCTCCGTCTCCGTATTCCTGGCGGAGATATGCAGCAATCGGTTCTGCAGCAATAATATATAGCATGGGGGAGAGAGGGCATCCCTGCCGTGTGCCTCTGTAGAGGGGCCATTTGTCTGAGTAAGTCTTGTTAGTGCGCACCCTGGCTGTAGGGTTAGTGTAGATCAATTGGGTCCATCTAAGGAAGGCAGGTCCGATCCCCATCTTAGCCATAGTGGCATATAACCATTCCCATCTCACCGAGTCGAAGGCCTTGGTGGCGTCCAGTGACGCTACAGCGTATTTCTGGGGCCCTCGCTCGGTGCTATATATAATATGGTGTAATCTACGCAGGTTTTCGGTAATGGAGCGCCCTGGCACGTAACCAGTCTGGTCCTGGTGAATCAGCACAGGAATCACTCTGCGTAATCTGTTAGCGAGGAGTGCCGTCAGAATTTTACTATCTACATTTAACATAGAAAGTGGCCTATATGACCCACAGTCCGTCCCATCCCTCCCGGGTTTCAGCAAGGGGATAATAACTGCCTCTCTCATGGAGTCAGGGAGCATGCCCTGTTCATAGGCTTCGTTATATACCTGCGCTAGCAGTGGAGCAAGGGTCCCCTCGTGCGTTTTATAGAATTCCCCGGGTAGGCCGTCCGTGCCCGGCGTCTTCCCAGAGGGTAATGTTCTAATTATTGCCACCACTTCTTCAGGGGTGATCGGATCATCTAGGGCTTCGGCCATCTGTGTATCTAGTTTGGGTAGCCTTATGCAGTCCAGGGCATCCTCAATCCCGGAGTCGGGTGGAGGCAGGGTCGGGGAGTAAAGGTCTCGATAGAACTCGGAAAAGACAGAGTTAATCTCTGCCTGGGTGTGCGCAGTCGTGCCATCAGGTCTGCGTACGTGGCAAATGGCGGTCCTGGGGGTTTCTCGCCTGTACAGCCACGCTAAGAGTTTCCCAGGTTTATCTCCCAGGGCATGAGTTCTTTCCGTGTGCTTAGCGTAACTTAATTTCCCAAGGGTCTCCCAGTGCGCCAAACAGGCTTGTCGTAATTTAGTTATTTCCTGCAAGCGTTCAGGAGTCGAGTCTGCCTCGCTCTCCAGTTCTCCCAGCTTCTTTTCCGCACCTGCCAGGGAATTTACAATGGATCTCTGGGCGCCCCCTACCGTGGCTATCATTTCCCCCCTCATAACCACCTTCTATGCCTCCCATGCGGTGCTAATATGTTCTACACTATCTAGATTATTTTGCCAGAATTCCTCCGTACTGTTTTGTATGTGGTCGCGGAAGGCCGCATCAAGCAGGGCCTCGGCTCTAAGTCTCCACGTGGGAACCGGGGGTCTGGGTGGGAACACCTCCCAGGTGGTCAACATGGGGGAGTGGTCAGACAATACCCTAGGTAAATATTGTGCGTCATGGAACATGGCCTGCTGCCCATGACTGATTAGAATGTAGTCTAGTCTTGTGTGGACGTTGTGTGGAGGGGAGAAGGAGTATTCTCGCCGTTCTGGGCCCAATACCCTCCACAGGTCACAGAGTGAAAAATGGCTTATCAATTTAGCTAATATTTTAGCTGGGGGGGGCGGGTGTGAATGTTTAGCGTCTGACCTATCCAAGAGGGGGTCTAGGGTGCAATTATGGTCTCCTCCCCAAATCATAGTGCTGTTTGCGTGAGGGCCCAGTCTGGCATATAGAGAGTTGAAGAAAGCCGTGGCATTGTGATTGGGTGCATAAGTGCTAACCAGGCACAGGTCTCTACCCTCCACGGTGCCCTGAACAAGGGCCATCCTGCCCTCATCGTCCGTCTTGGAACCCATTACTCTGAAGGGGACGGACGGGTCGATCCATATCAGGACCCCTCTTGCAAATGAGGAATAGGAGGAGCCGATGAGGGTTCCTTGCCACTTTTTGGCTAGCGCCTTGAGTTTTTCCTCTGAGAGGTGTGTTTCTTGCAACATGGCGATTCCGACCTTCTGGCGTCGCAAGTATGTGTGAATCCAGCGTTGCTTCACGAAGCTATTCATGCCTCTGACATTCCATGTCATAACTCTAATTCCGTCAGCCATAATTGGCATGGTGTTTGTTACTTCTCTCCGGCCTTGACCAAGGTCCAATTAATGGTGGATCTGTTGTGAGGTTATCCGGTGATCTCGGTGTTTGTTGAACAAAAATCCCAACATGGGTGTAAACCCCCCGTTGCTCCCTCCTCTTTATTCCCTGTGTCCCACCCCCCCCCCCTAACTGCAAACAAGTCAAACATAGAACCAGCCCAGCGAGGTCTCCCTCGTTATGACAAACCCGTTTCTGCACCTCAGAACCGAACATTGGCTCCAGGTGCCCTACGGGAGGGTATATGTACCCAAAGAAAGAAAGAAAGAACTTTCAAGGGGTCGGGGTGAACCTTGACTCGTGCGTCTCCTAGCGAAGGATCCTTCCAGCTGTATGGAATTTCGGTGCATCCACCGGTGGTGGATGAAGAACGCGCAGTTCCCAGCAAGTTACTGGGGAGCAATCATCTAGGCTTCCGTTTCCTTTCTTCAATATCCGGTATTTGTAGACCGTCCATCCAGTCCCTGGCCTGTGCGGGAGTATCGAACAAGTGTGCTTTGTTTTCGTGCAGTATTTTAAGTTTTGCCGGGTACAGGAGCATGTAGCGCAGCCCAGCGGCTTTCAATCTGGCCTTCGTGTGTATGAACTGGGCTCTGTCCATTTGAACCTGGAAGGTATAGTCAGGGTAAATAGCAATTTTGGCAGAGTCGCGTATTATCTGACCGCCTGTTCGGGAAAAGGCCAGGATTGTTTCACGGTCCCTGTAGTTGAGAACTTTAGCTATCACAGGTCTTGGTGGGGCCCCAGGTGGTGGTTTCCTGGCGAGGGAACGATGGGCCCGTTCGATCGTGAATCCCTGGGAGAGTTTCCCAGCGCCCACTTCCTGCAAGAGGAGGTTTTCTATATAGGCTGTGGGGTCTGAGCCTTCGGAGCCCTCAGGCAGCCCGAGGAGGCGAATGTTATTACGTCGGGCTCTCCCCTCTGCTTCCTCTGCTCTGTTTTCCAAGTTTTTGACCCTTTGTTGGAGTTCATCTACGTCCCGGAGGAGGTGTGTTTTAGATTCAGTGTTCTCCCTGACCTGTGTCTCGAGCACCTCCGTCCTGCCAGCCAGGGTTCGGACGTCCTGTCTCAGGAGGCCCAGGTCTGTGGCAACTGCATCTATCTTATGCTCCATTGTCGCCTGGAGCAGCCTGATGGCTTCCAGGATCTGGGTGTTGCTGGGCTCGGTAGGCGTTGTAGTTGTGGGGTCCGAATGAGGGTCTGTGGTCCCCCCCCCCCTCAGGTCCGCGAGGCCCGTTGGCTCGCTGGCTGCATAAGTATCCATGGTTGTCTGCCGCTGTCGGGGCTTGCTGTTCCTACCAGCCATTTCGGGGATGCACAGAGGCCCGGCTCCGGAGGCGCCCAGGGCACAGGCGGCAGTCCGCAGATTCCCGCTGCAGAGGGGAACCTCTCACTGACACCGCAAGGCCCACCCGGCAGTGCCACCTGGGATCGAAGCGAAGACCTGTAGGTGTCTCCGCGCCCCGGGGGCACCCCGGAGCCGCCACAGAGGGGGCAGTGGCCCAGCGATATGGGGGGGAAGGCAATGTCCGTTCAAGAGGCAGCTCACAGTTCACTGCTATGGGTTGCCCAGAGGTGGTGGAGCTCCGAAGTTCCGCTGCGGTGTGATGATTGGGCACCCCCTCCAGTGGTAGGCGGTCCGAGGGGGCCCCCCAGCGGAGTTACTGGGCAAAGGATGAGACTTCTGTGGCGGGGGTCAGGGAGGCGCGCAATGCAAGCCCCCAGATTAGTGGATGCAGGCCCGTGGTATGGCGAAGCAGGTTGGCCGGTTCGTCGTGGGTGCCGCTGGGCTGGATCCCACCGGCCGCCGGGCGCAGGGTGCCAGGCGAATCCGGGCAGTGGAGGAGCGCCGGCGCCTCTTGTTGGTGGGTTGTAGGGAGCGGGTTGGGCAGTCCAGACTGCCAAATCATGCAGTTGCGTAGGGTGGGGAGCTCCTGTGCCTCGAGGCAGGCCAGCCCCGCGCGGGCGCGGTGAATGGGCTCCCTCCGCCGACGGACGCAGGCAAGGCTGGGCAGCGGGGGAGCTCCGAGGCCCCCGGAGCGTCAGGGCCTCTTATCGGAGGCGCGGCAGGGAGCGGGCGGGTATTAAGTCCAGGGCGCAGGGTCGGGATCCAGGGCTCCAGTGGCTCCCGCGCTCCCACCACTCCCGGTATCCCCGTTCGGGCTGAGTCAGCCCCCCTCCGCCTACCTACGCCGCGCCGGCCGGCCACGGGTCCCGCCGGCGTTGCTCCTGGCTCAGCTGGGCTCCGCTGCTCTCCCCGGGCTGGTTGCGGCTCCACGGTGGGCCCGATCGCTCCCTCGCGCCGCTCCTCTCCCTCGATCCCAGCGTGGGTTATCCGCTCCAGGTCCGCCGCTTGTCTTGGCGGGCTACGTCCTCTGCAGTGCAGGCGAGCTCCGGTCCTCCAGACGTCAGGACGCGGGAGCCGCCATCTTGGCTCACTCCACTCGGCCCAATTCGTCCGCCGAACAACGGCGTTCGTAGTCTTCGGTCGACTGGCAGATGGCTCGGGTGTGTGTAGATAGGGTTCCGTTGCAGACGGTGCCGCTTGTCGGGTTCCGTAGTTAGTTAGGATTATGTAGAAACAGCTTATTTTGGCACATCAGCTAAGAGCTCACACGAGACACGTCCGCTCTACATGGCGGTTAGCCACGCCCCCGGTGCAACACAACCTTTTCACCGATTTCTTATTTATTTGGAACCGATGGGCTCATCTGCAGGTTGGTCATGGCCGAAACTTTGAGTTCCAATGCAGTGGTCGTCCGAGCTAGCAGTAGTATTTTGGCTAGTTTGTTCAGCCTCTGCAGGAATTTATTCTTAAGGATTATGGACTCGCAGCCGGCTAGCACTTGTGACTTGATGGCCACCTCATTGGAGTATTGGTGAAATTCAGTGTTTCAACTTGGCTCTCAGCCACGTCACAAACTTGTCCATGGTTTCACCTGGGAGTTGTCTGGTTGTGTGCAACATGTGACGCTCGTAGTCAACATTTTTGTGACTAGCGAAGTGCTCACCCAGGATGCGCTTTAAGTCCGTGTAGGTGTATTCAACATCTTCGCATAGTTCAAATATGTCTCTGACCTCTGGGCCCACCGTGAGGGTGAGCAAGCCTGTTATGCGTTTATCATTTTGCAGGCCTACTGTGGCCAGGTATATGTCAAACTCTTTGATCCATCTGGACCTCCTTGGGCCAAGATTTGTGTTGTCAGTAGTGTCAAAGGGGAAAAGTGGGCACCCGGAAGGAGTCCTTCACCTGTTGTCCTATGGGTACTTGGGCCAGTGCAGGGTCTTGGTCTTCGATGCTGATGACGTGGAACTGTGTGTTGGTCAGTGCACAGCAGCTTTTCAAGACGACCCAGCGGTAGGGTGCTGCTGTATTCCCTCAGTTGTCAACTGTATTGACAGTGATGTGGCAGATATGCTCCCAATGCTTGAGGCTGAGAGATTCTCTGTGTTAGTCCAGCGTAGATGACAGTGGGACCGTAGGTGTTCATCCAACGTTGCAACACAGGCAATTTGTCTCCTCCATGTGCCAAGTCCATTCTTTGCAGGTGCTGTGACATGAGAGCACACTCCGTTCCCCTCCTTTGTGTGCTCGTGCTTCATCAACATGCGTAGTGGCCCAGGCCTGTCTGCCCACATCCCCACGTCTTGCGGAGCAGTGTTTTGTTGAATGACGGTCGCGGGCCATGAAGTGGGGATGCGGCAAGCGACATACGCTTTATTGATAAAATGTTATTTATAGCTTTTTTTAATGTGCAGTGCCGGCTGTACGCGGCAGGGCATGGGCTTGTCTCTCTCTGCAGCGCCTGCCGTCCGGTGGATGTTTCCGCTGCGATCAGGATGCTCGTTTGAAGTGCACATCTTACTGTAGGGAGGCGTAGGTTGTGTGCAGCGGGGTGTGGACTCCACGCTGTGCAGGCGGCCTGGCATTCACTTCAAGCACGAGCGGAGCACCTGCTTAACGCTCATCTGGATTAGTGCGGCAAGCAGCACACAGACTTATATTCGCCCACCAAGTCGCCAGTATTGCGTCCCCGCTCAGCAGCACATGCAAACGCTGACGCGGGACACAAGGGTACAGCAACCACGGACTTGGTATTAAACGAAACTTTATTCCCCGGTCTCTCCCACATCACTAGTGGTCACCTGACCGTGCTGGGTTCATGTTCCATCTCATCACCTGTAACTGAGGCCAAAGACACGACAGTACAATAAGAAGAAATGGATTTCCCTGAGATTAAACAAAAAAAGCAGGACTCTTCCCATGGGTCCCCCCACCGCCTTCCATGGTGGGTACTCCTCTGCCGAACACACTGCTACAAGTGAAAGAACAGATCTTACATTTTTATTCTTAAAACCGCGTTTCATGACTTGGTCACGGAGTGAAGCGTACAGACCTTTTTTTTTTTTTTTACTTTTTTTTTAAATTTTTGTACATTTGATTTGGCTAAATTTAATCAACCTTTCAAAATTAAAAATTTCAATATTACACATTGCAATTTGTAATTTACAATTTTTCTAATTACATATTAATATAGCACATATTACAATTAATAGATATCTTTTACGTACATGACAATAACTAATGAGATCCAACTCCTAGCTAATTACTAAAAGAAACTAAATAAAACAAAAACCAGAAAAACACATCCATCCCCAATCATTTTCCACTTAATTGAAAACATCAGAATTTCAAAGGTTAGCTTGAACTTTGATAAAACATGAGAATATATCATCTCAAACGATCAGTTTTAAAACTACACCAACAACAATCTATAAAACCAACACACACAGAAAAAATGAATAGTCTTAATCCACCAAATGTATCAAACATTTTGCTGGATAATCCCAGCTTGTAGCCAACAATACTGTATGATACTTTAAAAATCTGCGTTCTTTTCTAAGCTTAGGCAATCCAAAATAAATTATCGTGGCAATCTGAATTGGCATATACATAGAACTTAGTATCATCGCCCAACATTGCAACGATTCCAATCCACCCAAGTACTTATAATAACGTGCAAAATGTATCTCTCTTTGATATTTAAGTGCCTCACATTCCATAATGAGATGAAATAATGTTTCTTTGTTCTCATAGATTAAACAGAATCGACAAACATTGAATAACTCTGGTAACAATTTACGTTTCACCTGGATATCCTCAGTAATCCAAAGATTGAAACGTAGCCTCAGAATGCCTGCTCTAATTCTAGGAGCTGGAGCTTTGTCCAAATACAGGGGCAATGTCTGCACTTTTTTTTGGAGGAAACCTGTAGTAATCTGCATCCTTGTACTAGAGGCATCGTTCTTGCGTGCTAATCCAATCTTTTTCATAAATCTTTGCCTTAGCCTTGTCTGGATTAGTTAGAAATAAATCAATCGCCCCATCGGCATTAACTAAAATCTGATAGATCCTATTTGTCCAATCAGACAAACTATGTTGTACAGAAAAAATATATGTTGCAACTTTCTTTAAGATTGCAACTTGGTCTATTCCCCATTGGGTTACAATAACCGGATGGTCCATGGCCAGTAGGCATTTTCTAAACAAGGCACACAAGTGCCACTGATAGAGCGCCTGAAGAGAACCCAACCCCAGCTCATATCTGATCCAGACGATAGGTATGCATGTTGGTAAATTATTTAATATTTATTTCCAAAATTTCGATTCCCAGCCGTCAAATTGAAAACCAGATTTAATTGGAAAAGTTTCTAACCCATATAACAAAGTCGGGACTATCTTCATGGTCCAAAAGAACCATACTGGTGTGATGGAGAATTTCCCAAATTTATGGAGCAGAATCTTTGCCTGAGATATAGCTGTCGTCAGTTTACCCTCCACCCGCTCCAAATGAGTGCTAGCAAACAACTTCCCCTCAAAAGATATCTCCAAATAAGTGTACTGTGACACAACTTGAAGGGGGATGCAATTGATTGTCCAGGTAAATGATTTATAGCCTATCCTTCTCGGAGAAAAGGCTACTATCTGCGTTTTCATAGTATTCACTCTAAGCTCATTTTTTTGAATATATGTATTGAAAGCTGAAATAAAATTTTGTAACCCCAGTTGAGTCTTGGAGATCAACACTAAATCATCAGCATACATCAGAGCTTTTATCTGGTGTGTATTAAACTTGGGTGAATCTGAGCTGATTTTATCAAAAGTGTTCCCGACATCATGGATAAAATAATTGAACACAGCTGATGCCAGGAGACAGCCTTGTTTAAGGGCTCGCGAAGTAGGAATAGAATCCGACAAAGCCATCCAAAGAAAGCCTAATGTGCACCGAAGTGTCTGAGTGGAGAGCGTGTATAACATCACTCAATGTCGAGGGGCAATGATCACGTCTCAATTTCTCTAAAAGGAGACCACGGGAAATTGAGTTAAAGGCCGAGTGGAGATCCACAAATGCAAGAAAAAGTTTGCCCTGTGCCCTGGCATTGTGCTTTAATTGCATTGAAACTTTGTACCAAGACCAGGTACAAAACCTGTCTGATGTGCATCACGCAAATTATTTGCCACTGTCCATGCATTAAAGTCTTGCAGGATTAGTTTTGAAAAAATCTTGCCTGGGGCATCTAACAATGCAATCGGACGATAATTTTGTGCAAGGGTTCGATCTCCTTCTTTAAATATAGGTATAATAATAGATGTTTTCCATGATAGGGGAATTGTATGAGTGACTAATACATGTTGAAAAATCTTGAATAAAATATGTGCCCATTCATATGAGTGAGTTTTAAACATCACATTATGCAGACCATCTGGACCCGCCGCTCTAGAGGAGCTAGCATTCATAATCAACTTTTGCAGTAAGTCCACCGAAAAATCTAGGGACCACCTTCTTCCAGATTGGTGCACATATTGTGATTTGGCATAATTATCAGCTTATAGCTTGGTGTAAAATTTAACCCACTCTGATTCTTGTACACCATTAATCTGGGCTTCTATTTGCATATTATTTGAAAGATTTTTCAAAAGTTACCACGTCTCGGCTGAATTGTCCTGATCATGTGTTCACTATCTCTTTGGAACATTAATGCTTTTCTACTTCTAAGCCAAGTCTTATAACGAGAATTTGCTATTTTTATGTCCTGCCAAACAGTGGGCAGATTTCTTTTGATGAGCATTTTTTTGCACCTCCTAAGTTCAGCCCGTTTAAGTTTGATTTCTGGGTCAAATATATGCGTATGACAACTATTTTTGTAAGGTATGATGACAGTATTGGCAAAAGGCCACAACAACTCTGAATATTGCACCTGTCTATTAGCTGATAAGTGACATTCAATGGCACTGTGAAAAGCCGCAAGTTTAGGTAGATTCCACTTCAGCCTATTTTTTGTGGTATTTACTACTAACCCTTGATTCAAGACCGGCCTCTTATTGTACACTACATTCATTTTGATGTCCAAGCATAGTATCCTATTATCACTCTGCACATGATCCATCACAACAAATGTTTGAATGCTATCAAATGTGTGTGCATCAACATAAATGTAATCAATGATGCTATTGCTAATGCCCCTATGCTAAGTGGCTTTTGGAAGTAAATCCCCTTGGACTGCACCATTGACCATATAAAGGTTCCGCTCTTTCATCAAGGACGACAAGTCACAACTGCTTTATTTGCCCGAGTGGCATTCCAACAATCAAGATTTACATCTCCCACATTAATGGTCCTTGTAATCGATTGCGTTAATTGGATCAAGTCAAGGACTCTAATCAGATGTGCAAAAAAGATGTCATCAGGTAAAGCTGCCGGATTGCGATATAAATTCACTAAGGCAACCGATTGGTTCATACATATAATTTTTACCAATTGGATATGGGCGCCCTCAGAAGCCCAGGCTGAAATAGAAAAACTCATGTTGGAGTTCACTGCAACCATAAGACCCGAAGAAGCTCTGCCTCTACTAGGTAGAGTGGGCAATAAGATGCATTCAAAACCATCCCAAATCGGAGGTGTTGTAAACCAGTTCTCTTGTAGGGCAATAATATGAAATGAGGCTGTTAAATGTTTAATTGAAGTCTGTAAATGAGAATGCCTTGGCAAGTTTCAACTGGCTATTTTTAAGATTGGGATAAACCCAAAAGTTGATGGTTAATTGGAAGTCTGGTCATAAATGGCAGGCCATTGAGTAGCTGGAACTTGGCCTCGCATGTATATGTTTGATTTTGGAATGTCACATTGAGTACTCATGGGCAAACGCTCAGGATCCTGGGCCATGAGAAAGCCCATTTCAAATAATGTCATTTTTGCTTACCAGATAGTGTTCATTACCACTCCCGATGGAACCCACAATCTCACTATAGAAGATGAGATCTCTGAGATGAATTCTATCTGATTAATGTCCCTTGAGGTTACATCTTTAAGTAAAACAACATCACTGAATATATTTACCACACTTTGCCTGTTTAAATCATAAGATTGGAACGGCCCTTACCTGCATTTAAGCATCACTGAATGGCACGAGCTCTTCACAGACGCAGATGCTCTTAAGATGTTGTTACCTAAAGCATTCTGAGCAGGAGATGTAAAATTCTGTGTCCCTCCATCTCTGGTGTTATTTGTTGGCACAGGTCGTAGTAAATGCGAATTATTCGGAACCCTCCCCTGATCCAACCACTGAGAATCCAGTGAAGATGGCAACCGCATGCCCTCACTTGCCAAACTTCGCTGCGCACCCTGTTTCTTAGTAAGAGAGTTTGGAAAGCGTTCAGCTATGTACATATCCACCATCTTTTTCATATCTTACATTGCCATTGTGGTTTGCTGTTGAGGAAGGACCGAAGGAAGGGGCTCTTTTGGGTGGAAAGAGGCTACCTTCTTGAATGGCAAAAGGGAAGCCACCATTTTAATGCTATATTCTTCCTGTTGTATGATCTGGACTAAATCCGACAATGGTGATCCAGAAGAATGGCAAGAGTTTTAATGCCTGATGTACCGGAAGAGAGGCAGGGATTTATGACTGGACAAGGGGCATTAACTGAAGAGGTAACTGTCAAAGCTGTTTTAGGTACACTACAAGAAACCGAGAGCTCGGACTGTAGGTTTTGTTGAATATCAGGGCTATGTACAACTTTTGGTTGCAGACTCCTCGATGAGTTGTTTAGGACTCGGAAAAAAGCATCAAGAGAATTTTTTATGTTTTTTTTTTTGTTCCCACAATGTTTTTTGGTTTCTTTGTAAAAATATGGGGCCCTTTAGTGGAGGCACCAGATTACTTATTTTTACGCTGTGAAATTCCCACCCTTCTTATAAGGGCATCTTGGGAGGGGATCTGCTCTTCAAGCTCCAGGCTATCAGTGGACAAAGCAAGTGAGCCATTGGTTTGCCAGTCATTTTCACCTATAGGGTCTGTGTCAAAGGCGCAAATTATGCCCTAAATTGCTGGCAGCTGACATGGAGGATCGAATAACGCCAAGCTGTAACCCCAGCATCCGGTAATAACACAACAGAAGCGTTAAACTCGTCACTATCAGTGACTACTACAGGCTGCTCTTGATGCTGTAATGCATCAACCCGCTCCTTGCAGGGAGGAACGGGAACGTTTGCCTTTTCTGCTAAAACGGCTAACTGAAAGGATTGTTTAGCTACTTTGGAGTCTAATATATCAAATAGCTTCAACATGCCCATTATCGTGGTATTAATTGCCGTAAGGGCCAATTGTAAAAAAGTTAGGAACAAGAGATTGTCCCCATTAGTAGATGGTTTATGAGCTCTAGGAGTTGGAAACACAAACAAATGTAATGGAGATTGAGCCTGAGGTGAAATTGAATGCGAACTCGTTATTGAGTTCTGGTCCTCCAAAATTGTAATTGGTGACTCATTGACTGGCATAAATTGAAATGCCAGATGAGTCATTAGAGAGAATGGGAAATCTAAGCGGAGAGCCAGCAAATGTAAGTGGAGGTGCTCCTCCATTGCCTTTGGTAGAATCTAAGAGTACAATATCAGAGACAGACTGTGAAGGGGGCAGCCCACATGCAGCAGGCAACTGGATATAAAGAGGATTTGGATTATTTGAATGAGAAACACTGTTAACTGGACTCCCACTCACATTTTTTATTTTGCTGAGCCAAGGAAACAGGATATATTTGCACCTGTGCCTGACGTGAGGCCCCCAAGGGCATACGAGGGTGTAATATTAATGGCCGATGGAATGAAGACATCTTATTAGGCATTCCAGTGGTTAATTTAAATGCAGCAAAGGCCATTAACAAGCAAGTTATAACCACTCACAACAGGATTGTGCGGCTTACACAAACTTACTTGTCAAAAAATGGCAGCCATAGGGCCTCGATGTTAGATTTGGATTCATCGATCAGGTGGGTTAAATACTCCATATCATAGATTGCCCGTGTTTTCGCTACCCACTCCCCCTCCCCAGGAGGTCGGGGTGATTTCCATTTTTGGGCCCAGCAGCATCTAGCGGCGACTAGCATGACCTGCAACATATGGTCGTGTTTCACCTTAGGGCCCCCCTCAACCTCAATGCCAAACAATACCAGCCAGGGGGACAGAGTTCTCACCATTCCGTCTACTCCTCTTATCCATGACAAGACCTCGCTCCAGTAGGTTTGCGCCACTTGGCACTTCCACCACATATGGACATAGTCCCCCTTTTCAACGTGGCATTTCCAGCAGTGGGGGTCGTAACCTTTTCTCATTCTGGCTATACTCTGTGGAGGGTAGTGCCATCTGTGTATCAACTTCAGGGCCTGGTGGCGGTATTGGTGTGCAGTTGTGGAACGGTGTGCCTGCCTACAGATCTTGGTCCATCTTTTTTCCGTTATGGGGTGCGTAGGTCCTTTCCCCATTGTACTTGGGAAGATGGGGGGTCCCGTGGGGCAGAGAACAGCAGAAAGCTATAAAGCCGCGATATCACCCCCTTGGTCCCTTTGTGTGTTATGAGGAATTTCTCAAAATCGGTTAGGTCCCGCCTAAGCGTGTCTCCCCATCTGCTCTCGGTAAGGGCACCCTTAAGTTGTAAGTATCGAAAGGGGGAGAGGTTAGGGAGGCCCAGGGCGTCCTTCAGGTCACCAAGAGATATAAACACCCCATCTACCCAAAGCTGTCCGGCCCTACAAACACCTACCTCATACCATTGCTGGAAGGCTAGTGGTTCGTTGATCCCTTCCCAAAGTGGGGGAGCCCAGATGCAGCTCAAAGGTCAGGGCCACGTTGTGAGCCATTT
The DNA here is from genome assembly GCF_040938575.1 of Ambystoma mexicanum. Taxonomy (NCBI): domain Eukaryota; kingdom Metazoa; phylum Chordata; class Amphibia; order Caudata; family Ambystomatidae; genus Ambystoma; species Ambystoma mexicanum. The sequence continues at coordinate 690,932,698 of NC_090926.1, read as the reverse complement.
TAGGTAACCCCCCTCCTTCCATATGGACCACAGGGTTGTATACCAATTGTTCGTTTTACAACTGTTGGAATTACAATTGACCTTTTCACAATTGACCGAATTGTGAAGGTCAATTGTAACATATATGTGGGGGGAAACCCCCCACAAAACACCCCCACTCAATGGCAAACCCCCCAAAAAATTCGGTCAATTGTTCATTCGAACTATTGTAAACAAACAATTTGGGTAATAGCGGACCACAGCACCCCCAACACTGGATGTTTCAGAACCCTCCTCGGAATAGATGCCTTGGGGACCCATAGCCACTTGTCCAATGTGACCGGCGAAAAGTGTGTGTTATCCAATGTTACCCATTGTTTCTTTGAGCCAGTCGTCAAATGGTCAACAAGGATGCGCAATTGGGACGCCTTATAATAAGTGTTTAGATCAGGGAAATTAATTCCACCCTCATCTTTGGGTCTTATGAGAGTGTCATAAGCAATCCTGTGGGATTTGCCAGCCCATAGGTAGTGGAGAAGGGCCCGCTTGATCTCTAGAAGGAATGAGTTCGGTATCTGGGTTGGCAACATTTGAAACTGGTATAAGAATTTGGGGAGGACTACCATTTTAATGGAGTTAAGGCGAGCCATCCATGAAAGGCCGGATTTCGACCAGCGTCCCAGGTCATGTTTGATCGACCCCCAAAGGAGCGGGTAGTTTACCTTGAAAAGATCCTCTAGGTCTGATGGAATTCGGATCCCCAGGTGAGAGAGTCCCTCAGTTTGTTTACAAAATGGGAGGTTATCAATGTATTGTCCCTCATTCCCGTTGAGCTGGCCTGCCGGGAAAGCCACCGATTTATCTACGTTAACCTTATAGCCCGCCAGGGATCTATATCGCTCTAGACTATTCAACACCTCTGGGACTGATTGGGATGGTTTAGAGAGGTACAGGAGGACATCATCAGCGAACAGGGTTATTTTGTAGTCAGTTCCCCCTATTTTAACACCTTGGATCTGATTGTTGGGTCCTGATTGCTATAGCCCAAGGTTCCATCACCAGAGCGTATATGAGGGGAGACAATGGGCATCCCTGTCTTGTGCCTCTCTCTAAGGGAAAGGGCTCCGATTCTCTTCCATTAACCACCACTCTAGCGGAAGGGCGGGAGTAAAGGGCCGTCGTCCATCCCCGCCATCTGGGTCCCATCCCCAAGGACGACAGAACCCCCTCCATGAAGGCCCAGCTCACCCTGTCAAACGCCTTCTCCGCGTCAAGAGACGGGAGAAGGGCACCGTCAGATTTCACCCCGTTTGAGCTCAGTATGTGCAGGGTTTTGCGCATGCTGTCTGCTCCCTGTCTGTTCACTACAAAACCTACCTGATCGGGATGGATAAGTCGGCGGAGACACTTTTCTAGACGTGTCGCCAAGATCCTGGTGAAGATCTTAGCATCTGTGTTCAGGAGCGAGATGGGCCTATATGAGCCACACTCCGCTGGGTCTCTGCCCGGCTTAGGGATTACTGTGATTATGGCCTGCAGGAATGTCGGTGGAATGGTTTCTAAGGTTTTAATTTGGTTAAATAATTTGGTTAGTGGTTGGGTTAGTTAGGATTGGAATTGTTTATAGAAATCCGCTGTGTACCCATCTTCCCCCGGGGTCTTGCCTATTTTAAGCTTTTTGATGGCCCCTTCCACCTCTTCCTCTGTTATCTCCTTGTCCAGTGTCTCCCTCTCTAGGTCTGTGAGCTTGGGTAGGGGGTAGTCCTCGAGATATTTTCGAATTTCATCCAGTGATTCACCCTCTTGTTTAGTGTAGAGGGCCCTATAGAAGGCTGCAAATGATTCGGCTATGTGTTCAGTTTTTATCTGGGCGTTGCCCGCCCCGTCCTTGACCTTCTCTGTGTCTGCCCGCCCAGTTTCCCCTCAACCTATGTGCCAGAAGAGTTCCAACCCTGTCGCCCTTCTCATAGTATCTCTGCTTCTTGTATCTCATTTTTTTTAACTACCTCTCCAATCAGGATTGTATGCAAGGCTTGTCTCTTCTCTCTCATTTCACTCAGGAGGTTTTCACGGTCTGTTTCCTTTGGTGAGCTGTGCCCTCATGGCCCGCAGGTCTTCCCGGATTTTGGATTCTATCAGAGCCCTCTCTCGCTTCTTACTCGAGCCCTCTGCGATGAGGAGACCCCTGAAGGTGGCCTTCGCTGCCTCCCAGACTCTAACCATTGGGACTTCCCCTGTGTCGTTTGATAAAAAGAAGGCTTCTATTTCGTTCCTTAGGAATTCCCTAAACACCTGGTCCCTCATGAGGGTGTCGTTACAGTGCCACCTGCGTGATTTCACGGTGGCTTGCAATCGCCATTCCATAACGAGAAGTTCATGATCTGACCAGGTCACAGATTCAACCGTAGGGTTTCCAACCCCCCCTCCCCCCGCCACTCCCCCTCCCTCCTCCTTTCTCCGACACCAATAGCAAGTCGATTCTGGTATATGTTTGGTGGGGAGGGGAGAAGAATGTGTAACCCCCAGGGATTTGCCAGCATGTACGCCATACGTCTACCCAGTAGTATTCTTGTAGGAGGTCCCCCAAGGTAAGGTTATCTTTTGTAGGGGCTTTTGGTCCCGTCCCTTTGGCTGACCACCAGTCAAGATGGGGGTCTGTAATGAGATTTGAAGTCTCCGCCCAGGATTGTGGCTCCTTCAGCCTACCCGTCCATGACCTTAAGAACCTTGTGGATAAACTTAACTTGGCCGGCGTTGGGCGTGTACAGGGTGGCTAGTGTGACTCGTGTGCCCTGGGCTGACCCCTTGATCGCAAGAAAACTGCCTCCAAAGCCCCTTTTCGTCTCCACATCGGTGAGAGGCAGCGATTTACCCAAGAGGATACGCACTCCCTCCTTCGAGGATTTGTGCGAGGCCCAGAAGTTTCTGCCCATCTCCTTTCCTTTGATCGTCGACTCGGCCCCCCTTCTATAGTGAGTTTCTTGTAGGAAGAGGGCTAGTAATTTCTGTTTGCGGAATAGGTTACTTGTGAGAGACCGCTTGTTTTGTGAGTTGAGGCCCTTAACATTGAGCGTGCCGATCCGACCTTCAACCATGGTCGTCGCTACCCTTGCCCTGTGAAGCCTCAGTGAGTACCCCCGCTATCATCCGTGGACTTGAACCCCAGAACCATGGCATGGCATTCCCCTTTTCTTTCCCCTCCCCCCTACCCCCTCCCATCCCCAGTTCCCCATTTCCCTTACCCATTTTGTTAGGCGTCCGTCTCCATCGCCCCACATACATCGGGTTTAGTCAACGAACCACCAGGGCTGCTGCCCGGGCCCCGAGAGAGAAAATGGTGTGGATTGTACCCTCTAGATTATACATATATACGAATATTTCACATGTTTAGTCGGAGTCCAATCCCTCTACAAGACTTCCCCCGACCCAGCCCTCTTTATTCCCACTGCATGTCTTATGTCTCGTGGGGCCTGGGCCCAACCGTGAACTAGCTTCCAGTGTGAATCGGGAGGATTCTCGAAGGTCTCGGGGGGCCGCACCTGGCCACCTTCCTACAACAGAGAACACCACTCCGCGTTTCAGACAGGTGGGACCCGAAACCTTCAACCATCAATTTCGGCATAAGCCTCACCAACCGTGGCAACATCCCAATGCAACATACAGTACCCCCCAACATGGAGGGGCCCACTAGGGCCCCTCGGGCAAATGCAATACAGTACAATAACATCACTTTTCTTAACTTTCTCCCCTTCCCTCTTGATCACTCGGATCCATCGCGCGGGCCCTAGCATCAACAAAAGTGGAGCGAATATTTCTCCTCAATTCGCCGGCGGCCACGAGGGGCGAAAGAGCGAATGAACCAAAACAGATCGGCATTGCATTCCTTTTCTTTCCTCTTCTATCCTGTAATGATGCGGGTCCTCCGCGACCTGCCGAGGGATGCCTGGTTTTTTGGAATTTCCGGGTGCCCTTCACTTTGTGTTTCCCCTGGCTGAGGTCGGGACCCCGTGGGGCACGGCTCGGGTCTCTGTCAGATCCGCCGTGCTCCCCCGCGGGCCCCGGGGGTGCCCCAACCAGTTTGTTGATGCCTCTTTGAATGTCCTCTTCTGTAACAAGCTGAAAGTTCTCCTCTTGCCATTCAAAGGATAATAATAATTTCGCATTTATATAGCGCTACGAACCCTCTGGTATCTGAGCGCTGCTTACGAACCCTCAGGTATCCGAGCGCTGCTTATTATTACCCACGGTGTGTGGTGTTCATTTATCGACCTCGGAAGGATGAAAGGCTGAGTTTGGACCCACCGGGATTCGAACCTGCGTTAGCAAGCTCTGCACGGATGTCAAAGCGAGCGCTCTACCCGCTGTGCCACTTGACCGGCTGGATAGGTGGAATGGGTGTCCCCAGCGGTACCGGACCCCCTTCTCCTGCAGCCACCTAGTGATTGGACCGCATTTTTTCCTCATTTGTAGCGTGAGGGCGGATAGGTCCTGGTAGATTGCCACCCTGGAATTGTCGTATTGTATATCTCTTAGGGTTCTAGCGCTTTCAAGTATTTTTGCTTTATCTCTGTAATAGTGGAACTTCGCAAGCACGGAGCGTGGGCCCCTACCGCCTCCACCAGCTCGATGAACCCTATCAATCAGGATGGTTTCTCCGGAGTCAGTTCCCAAGACAATCCTAATGATCTCCTGCACTTTGCCCTCCAGGCAGGTCTGGGTCTCCCCCTCCGCCTCCGTCAGGCCGAAGAATCGCAAGTTACATCTCCGTTCTCGATTTTCCATGTCGTCAACTTTGAGACGGAGCTCCCCCTCGCGCTGCTGCATCTCTTTAAACCTTGCCTCCATCTGAGCTTCCAGGAAGTCGGTGGACGCCTGGCTATTCTCTACCCACTCCATTCTGTCCTCCAACGTGGAGACCTTGGCGGTGAGGTCGGCCAGCTTGGCTCCCATGTCTGTTCTCATCCCCCTGATTTTGTCTAGGATTGTCTGGATATTGATCTGCATGGTGTTCATGTCGGGGGTTGGCGTGGGTGGGGGGGGTTGATCTCCATCTCTGATTTTCGGGGAGTGAATTGGTATCTTGCCAGGGTTTCTTTCCAACTCATGGGGTGTATCCACCTCTAGATCTTCGTGGTTTCTCAATGTTCCTCGTGGTCTCCCCAGGGGCCCGGGGGACAATCCCCCCCCCCCGGTTCCGTCCCAGCTCCAATGAGGTGTCGCGAGGTGGGCGGGTTCTGAGAGTTAGATTAGCTCTGTAGAGTCCCCTTGCGGCCCGTGGGGGTCAGACCCGGGTCCCTCGGCGCGCCCCACTCCATGTGGCCCTGCGTCTGTGATCGGTGGGTGGTCAGGTGCCTCAAGTGTTTACTTGTACGGGGCCACAGGGGACCTTCTATCCGTTGTTCTGCGTGCTGTGGCACTCCACTGGCCATGGCTCTCCTGCACGGCGGCGGGGAGGGTGGTGGTTAGGACGGACAGGCTGCAATCCCCCCCCCCCGCCCACCGACAGCCCCTACTCACGGTTGCTCCGGCTTGGGGCCGGTGGATGCGTTCAGAGGCCGCCGGGGTGGTCGCCCCCCTAGCACCCACTGTAGGCCGACGGGTTCTGTTGTGGATGGCAAGTGACAGGCCCTTAAATAAGGTGGTGAAACCCACGAGGGGCCAGGCGCTCCACAGAGGGGCCCAGGCGCGTTCCCGCGTCGGCCCGGGCCTGTTAGTTGTCGCAGCAGCAGCCGGGGGAGTCCTTATGGCACTTGTTGCTAAGATGTTCCGCCGGGGGGGAGAGGAGAGGGAGGGACCCGGGCACGCACCGCGACGGCCCGGGCCGATTTACCCAGATGTGCATGTGGCAAGCCGGGATCAGGCTGTGGGAGCCCGGGGCGCACTGTCCTCCAAAACCGCAGCGGCGGGAGCCGAAGGCGGGCACGTCGCGGGCGCCCCCGTGGATGAGGGCCCCGATCTCCAAGGGGCTCCCACGGGCTTTCAATGATGTTGGCAGGGGTGGGGGGTGTAGATTCCTCAGGTTGAGAGCTGTGCCCGTCCGCAGAGAGGATGGGCCCTGCCACGGAGCTTCACCTCGTATGCGGCGTGGGCCTAGAGGGGGTACGGGGAGCGCGAAAGCTCCGAATCAAATATCTCGGGGACCCGGGCACCTCCAATGCTCGGGAAGGTGTCGCCGGAGTCCCCAGGAGTACCCCCACCTGGATTCATCCTTTATAGGAGGATAACGTTCCTTTTATCGCAGTTTACTCCACAAATCTCTCGGGGGCCTTAGGGGAGCCGAACGATCAGGCAGCCATCACGCCTGCGCCCCCTGGTGCCCCCCCCTGTACAATCTTATTTTAATGCTGGATTTACACCCGTACCCCAAAATAATCAAAATGGCATGGAGAGAGGATACGGCTTACAAGCAAGTATAATTATAAGCGGTCATCTCCATGCAATTTACTTTTTTATACATAGTAATCGGCCATTTTCATTTGGCGAGTGGTCAAGCCCCTTTTAACCAAGGACGACTTATTCCCATTGGTATGGATAAATATTTTGGAAGGACACGTCACCAAGGTTTGTGTGTATCGAAAAAAAAATGTTCCACTGTGCTTGTATTCGTTTTAGGGTACCAGTTTTTCTGGACCCTGTATGTAATGGTGTTTTTGCGTGCCGAGAGTGAAGAAAAAAGTATACCCACAAACTAAAAACAAGGGTCATGTTCCACCAAGGGACAGTGCATATACACAGCATGTGATTGTTTTCTAGGCAGTGGCAAGTCAATCTTCTTAGGCTTCTACACAGTACATAACAACCATTGGCAATTGGGGATGTGACACTAATTTCCAAAACGAAATATTAGGAGATATGCTGACAAGAACATGTCATGTCTGCATGCAAGTCAAGTCGCCCACACCCAACCCAAGAAAGATGCATTAACATCGCCCTGTTTGTGCACAATTAGTTTGCTTTCTCTAAATTCCTGCCTCTAAAATGTGACTGTGAACCAGGAAGTGTGTGCAGCTTTTCCCTCCTGTCTATTCTCTACAGCATCTACCCATGTGGTTGGAACCACCGTTTCAGGCATGCTCATGAATCTGCAATGTAACTTTCAGATTGCTTTGACGTTCCGAAAATTAGTACTACTGACTTCGGGAGGAATATGTTCCTTCCAAACGTCATCCAGCACATACATGGTTTCTGTCCCACACCATTCATCAATTCCCTTGCCCTTGACCAGTGCAGCTTGTTTTCTCCCCCCACCTTTCTGCACAGGGAGGTTTCTGCTCCCATTGGTCGTCTCCACACTGTTCCGCACCTTCCCCACAGTTGGTGTAGCAGGGCATTTGTTTACACGATGTAGCACCCAAGGCGATACCCTCATTGCACCCCCATCTTGCAAAATCCTGCCCAAATATTATAAAATGATTGCAATATAAACGCAAGGTGGTTTTAGTAATTGTAATGTTGTCATAGCCTGGGCCTTTCAAAGGCAATGCCCCTGTCTTTCTGTGAATCCCCTTCCTTTTCGAATATCCGAAATTGGTTCACCCTGAATTTGTGCTATTATATGTAACCTGGCCTCCGGCATGATGTTTAGGATTGTGTTGGACACAGAAATCTGCATTAATTTTTGCCTCTACTCTTTTTCAGGAATGTAGTAAGAAACCGAAACATGAAGGAAGTGAGAGCTCTACCCCAGAGGACGCCTCGAGCTTGAACGACAGCGATGAGGTGAGTGTGTGTTCAGTGGTTGCTGCCGGCCTATTGGTTGGGCTGGTGGAACCTCTCTGCTCTGGGTGTGCCTCCTTTTTTTTTTTTTTTTTACACATCTCTGGCACGACCTGTGCTATCAGCTCTGTGCATGTGCCCAGAGTTGCCCTGCCCTTGGCTAATCTTGCCTGTCCCACTGCCCTACTTCAACTACCCAGTTAGTACATGAATTGCTGCCCCTCTAGAGGGGTGCCCTAAAACGAATTGTGAGATGACTGCATGGCTAGAGCAGTTCCTTTCGATGGCTGATATGCCGGTCTACCTGACTAACGTTGTCCCAACCCTACCAGCTTTTCAAAGGCACGGCCAAGCTGTGATGTACCTCCGTTTGACAGCTTTGGAAAGTAGTCTGTGGCACTTAATGGCTGATGAAGTAGAATTGATTTGCAGACGGGTTTGCTTGGTGCCTCTAATCCACTCTTTAACGCAGTTACCTGTTAATGCAGCAGCCATGGATGTATTAATTCCTCTGCTTTTTAAGTTTTCTGTTATCAAGTTATATATTTCTATTTAGTGGTCTGCATCTTTTTGCTGCCTTCGTTTTCTGGGTGACTTTTTGTTATTGCTTGGTTGAATGCTGTTATTTCTGCTGGATTTATTCAGCCTTTTTTCTGCACTTTGTGACTAAAGTCTAGTGCCTCTTTTAGTAAGTTGTTCTTTTCCATTCCTTACATTTCTTTTTACGATTTCCTGTTACCTATCCTCTATTGCCTTTTCACTGACTACCGTTTCCGAGACCTCTTGAAATTTCTTTCGTTTCTTGGGCATTTTTAAATTTACAGATCTATAGATTTCAAATGCATTTGTTCATACTTTTTGGTTGTGGCGAATTTGTGTGGCACTTGAAACAGCCAAAACCATTGTTACAAAAGCGAGAGGGAATGGGGGTTCTGAACTGAGATCATCTGTTTGGCATAGCAACGGGCAATGCCATGGCATAAAACTTCAAAATGACTAATCTCTTTTTTTAAACTCTTCTGCCGTACTACCGACTGAGAAGTTCCTAACGATATTTGCTTCAATTGGAGTATTCTAAGAAGGTAATCTAGTTCCAGGCTTTCCATTTCCCAGCTGCGGAGTGATTTCATATTGGGCTATATTGGGACAATCTGGCTATTCTTGGGCTACATTTAACGGCAGAGCTGTTATTTTTGTCTGCATGTGGCAGCCTCTTTACCCAAGGCCCACTCTCTCGGCCCCCTTCCGCCCACTCGAGGCCCACTCTCTCTGCCCCTTTCCACCCACCCGAGGCCCACTCTCTCTGCCCCCGCCAGCCCACCAAAGGCCCACTCTCTGACCACTTTGCCCCTGCCTACCCCTGGCCCACTCTCTCTGCCCCGCCCGCCCACCCGAGGCCCACTCTCTCTGACCACTTTGCCCCTGCCCACCCGAGGCCCACTCTCTCTGCCCCGCCCGCCCACCCGAGGCCCACTCTCTCTGCCCCGCCCGCCCACCCGAGGCCCACTCTCTCTGCCCCGCCCGCCCACCCGAGGCCCACTCTCTCTGCCCCGCCCGCCCGCCCACCCGAGGCCCACTCTCTCTGCCCCGCCCGCCCACCCGAGGCCCACTCTCTCTGCCCCGCCCGCCCACCCGAGGCCCACTCTCTGCCCCGCCCCCTGACACCCACTCTGTGCCCCCCGACGCCCACTCTATGTGCCCACCCACCCGATGCCCTCTCTCTGCCTCGCCCGACGTCCCCTCTCTCTGCCACCACCCGACGCCCCCTCTCTCTGCCCCCGCCCGCCCACCCGACAACCCTTTGGCTCCTTGGCTTCTGTGTCCCATCTACCTGTCCATGGTTTCCCGATGCCAGTGTCTTGGGGATTTTGAGCCTGTTTTCATTTCTTTGATTTCCATGTTCATGTTTTCAGATGCCTTTGGTTCATGATACATTGTAGTGTGTGGTGAATGTTTATAGGTCCTTCCGTTTCCATTGTCTGTTTACAGTATCCCTGTGGTTTAACTGTTAACATTTGTTTGGGAGTCTGTGGCTTAGGGAGTTGTCACTTTCGGGTGTTTTTCTCCTACATACTTTGTCTTCTGGTGCTATTTTACAATTAACTGCACTTAGTGGCCCCTGTTTTCAGTACATTTTTTGGGGAGGCCAGTTTTATTCTAACCTTTCCTGTGATAGCTCCCTATGTAATACCTGTAATTCCCACATTTGTGTGCTGCGTTTTAAAAATAAAAATGTATTTCTTCTGGTCGACATTGCCAATGATCTTTGAATGTGGCCGGCTTATTTTTCAGTTAGACGAATTCCATAAATTGGCTAGCGCCAAAATCTTCTTAAGTGACTGCCTGGCCTGTGACAGCTGCGTGACCTGGAAGGAGAGCGCCAAGATCGCCCTGCAAAACCAGAAGGAACTTTTCCGAATTCTGAACCTCAATAAGGTGCCATCTCCAGCAGCTTTTTGCTTTTATCCTAAGTTAATGGAGTTTGTGTATGCCTGTGTTGGTGTGGAGAAGTACGTTTTTATGCCTCACTTCCACCATAACCATGCCGTTCTGTCTTTCACCTTTTGCATGGAAACGTATGTTAGCTATTTCTGCATATTGTATATTAGATGAAGAGCCGTGGTTCAAAACTATAATTCTATAAAAACTATAATTCAGTGATACCAAGTGGTGCTAAGGATGTCAACACTAATGCGAATCATGTCCCCACATTTTTGTACTTGTCATGAGCAACAATAGCTCAAGAAAAAGAGTGGTATTCCAAACTGGTTAGGGTAATTTTAAAGTAAATATGAAGACCAACACAAAAAAAAGCTACAGGACACTCGATTTTCCGTGTCATACACCACAGGTGGAGATGTCATGAGTGACGGTGGATGATAAATGCATGTGTAAGGAAACCTTATTGGAGAATGCATGGATTTCTGCTGCTACTAGAATGTTCAATTTAGACCTTTTTTCACCGCAATATATAGTTTTTTTAACCCACGAAGGGGCACCATTTATTTGGTGCCCACCATCACTACATTAAACACAGGACGGACTAGGTAGCTCCAATACAATCCTTAGTTTACCACGGCAGAAAAGAAATGTAATTGCAACGGTGCCCTTTGCACACCTAGGACTTTGTCATAACTTAACAAAATAGTGGATCATTTTGATTAGCCCAATCAACCTCACAATATACGCCCACCTTTTTATGATGCTTTAGGTAACCCAAACACACCTTTTTGATCATACTTAAAGAACAAGATTCAGGCATTTGTAAGGTGTATACAATTCCCGTTTGTGAACATATGGTTTTGAGAGTTTTAAAGAAAGTGAAGAGGGGGGTCTGTGACTGAAACGAACCAAATGACCAGGCCTGTGTATTGCCTCCGCTTCTCAATGATGAATATTGGATTTTGTTTAAAATGCAAATTAAATTGTGCAAGTTTATTTGCCTATTGCTAAATTAGTATGGACAATTTTAACACATGTTCATGTTTTCTCTTAGAATGCTTTACAAGGCAGGAAAAAACATTAGGACTAATAACACCATTCTTATTCATGCAGAAAATTGCCAGGATGTGGTTGCCTGGAGAGGGAAGCACACGCACATTCATTTGAAAGTATTCGGTGGGCAGGAGAATCTGCCAACCTTTTGCAGCCCCAAAGAGATCTCCTCATGTGCCCTTCTCACGGGCAAAGGGATAAAGGGATAGCAATTGTCAGAGCAGCACATGAAATAGCTTTGTATTTAAAAGTCTTGAATGGTCACTTGCAACTCTGGACTGTGCAACTTTGAATTGGCAGTACTTGTGGGGGGGGTGGTGGGGGGAGAGGGGGGTAAGAAAATCTGAGCCCCTCTGCCAGCATTGCGACCTCCCAGGAAAAGGCCCCCTGGGGGATATGCCCCTGACCGGATTCCTGCCTCCCTGTTACATGTGCAGCAGTAGCACAAAAGTGCCTGGGTGCCTGGCATGCAGTGTAAGAATCTCTTCTCACTCGCATCCCGGAGTAAACCGTAACCATCCTGCTTCGAACCGCCCCCCCCGCACCCCCCACACACACCTCCCGCACAGGCAGAACTTGTTGATATTTCAATCACACAAAAGCAGCAGTGCAAGTATCGTTGGTACACAAACACACACACACACACGCAATGTGCTAATTCAGTTCTGGTTTTAACTCTGCATGAGGACACTTATAGTCGTGGATTTATAGTGTGAGGTGGTGGAGAGAAGAATGCAGGACTAAGCATTGGAATGAAAACTTAAAACCGGGATGGACCATCATTTCCCTAATGGGTTGGGGCACGTTTGCATGTATGCAACACATTCAGACGGAGCAGCAACAATGCATGCTTCCTTATCACACACACCTAGTATATATAGTTTGCCTTCATCGACCCTCAAGACCAGCTTACAAGGTGGTTGTGAAATTATATGTTGCAAGGCAAGCGGGGTGTGTGCACGCAGAGCATAATGCTATACCTTCCTTTTAGGCTCCCAATACCCTCAGGCTTCTAACCTGTTTGTAGCTGGATTTTTCCTTCGTTTGTAAAACTTCCTTTATATTCTTTTTACATTGTTTCCAGTTTCTTTGTGTGTGCTCCTTACCACCAGTTTCTTGGCTCATCCCATCATTGTATATTTTTAAGAATGGATTTCAAGTCATGCTGCACCTGGTGGCCACACTTTGCTGGCCACTAATTTGTCATGTCAGTGCCATAACAACGTTCTTTCTTCTTCTCATCTCTAACAGAAATGTGATGCCTCAAAACACAAAGTGCTGGCTGTGTCCGTCTGCCCCCAGTCCTTGCCTTATTTTGCTGCTAAATTCAACCTGTGTGTGAACGACGCTGCCAAGAGATTGTGCGGTTTCCTCAAGAGCCTCGGTACGTTCAGTTCTGTGGACCCGAAGTGCACGAGTGCTCATTCATGTTTGCTTACTGCTGCACCTTTCTTTCTCCCTTAACCTCAAGGCTGCATTGTGCAGTAACCAGAAGAGGGATTGTTGATTCACCAGTATTGAGTACTTTGAGGTCAGAAGGGCACAGCAGGGATGAATTAGACGGCTAGCTGGTCTGCTCAGAGGCTGGTATTTAGGCCGTCTGGCGTACAGTGCCATCTCATGCTGACGCTGCTGACTGGTGGCAAACCGAGGAACCAAAGTCCTAAACAGACTGGGTATGGGGGGGGGGGGGGCAGATTCATTCTATATTCCGTTGCTTAGCATTTTCCCAGGGTCACTTTGGTTTGTTTGTACAGCACAAAGCAGAACACACGGTTTCTCTTCCTTTTTCATAGTGACATCAAACTTTGCAAACTAGCAGCACCGTCTTAAATAACCACATTTCTGATGGGTGTAATTGTAAGCGCAGCCCGAAACCCCAACGAGGGGGGAAATTGATTAAGAGCGATTGTAATTGAGGGACTCTAGGAGAGGCTCGAAGTTGAGAACACAACCAAGAAATGCTTATTGCAGGATATAAAGTGGATTGAAGGACATTCCTTAGTATGTATTATTTAATTATTAGCAGTACTTTCGTAACGGGTAGTCATTTTTCCCACTGTCCCAGTTTTTATCTGTGGTCCCCTTGGACCTCACGTGTGGTAGAAATTATAGCAATTGCGGAAAGAGCGGCTGCTACCCATATTTTTTGTAGATGTGAACTTAGGGTTTGAGTTGTATATGCTCACAAAATCGATAGCGAAAGGTTATGTTTAGCCATGGGCGTAATTATAGGGGGACACAAGGGGGACAAGTCCCTCCCAACTTTTGTGGCATGCCTTTTTGTCCCCCCCATCTTGTGGTGGGAGGACCTGGGGGCCGCATTGTGGCTGCTGCAGTCTTTGATCATTTAATAGGACTGTTCGAGCCTGGCTGAGGTGCCCAGCCAGGCTTGCGCTGTCTCATCTGTGCTGAAGCACGTAAACTGCTCTCCTGAACATCCGTGAAGACCTGCTCTCCAACCTTGACTCCAATACCCTGTGTGTCCTCATCTTGCTTGATCTCTCTTCTGCCTTTGACACTGTCAACCATGCCATCCTGCTCAACTGTCTCCGTGATAACCTGGGTATCACTGGTCAGGCTCTGGCATGGCAGACCTCTTTCCTCTCCGACCGACCCTCGCAGGACCAAATTGGGTCCTTCCTCTCCGATATCCTTTTCTCTACCATTGGTGTCCCCCAGGGATCTAACCTCTCTCCCTGGCTTTTCAACCAATACCTGGCACTCCTTGCCCACCGCATCGCCACTCTCTGCCCCAACTTTCAGTGCCATGCAGATGATACTCAGCTCATTTTCAGGCTACCCTCGGCCTCCTCCTCTCCTTCCCTCATCTCCGACTCTGTCTGTCTGCTATCCAGGAGTGGTGTGCCGCCAATGACCTCTGCCTTAATGCCAGTAAGACTGAGATTTTACTCATTGGCACACCCACTCCCTCCTTCCATGCATCTCTCTGGCAGGCCTCTTGGCTCTCTTCCTGCTCCCAAGTGCAAGGCCAAAAACCTCAGGGTCATCTTCGACTCCACACTCTCCTTCTCCCCTCACATCTCTGATGTCTCAAAGAAGTCACACTACCAGCTGCACCTCCTCAGAGGTATTCCTCCTTTCCTCTCCTTCCCCCAGAAGCTCACCGTCTCCAGAGCCCTGGTTCTCTCTAGGATGGACTATTGCAACAGCCTCTATCTAAATCTGCCTGCCTCTACTCTCCGCCCTCTGCAACCTATCCAGAACAGGACTGCGAGACTTGTCCTTGGCCTCAAGCCCAGGGATCGGATCTCTTCAGGACTGAAATCTCTGCACTGGCTCCCAGTGGCTGCAAGGATTAAGTTCAAAACCCTCTGCATTGTCCACAAGGCCATCTGGGGCCTGGGGCCGCAATACCTTCAACTCTCTCTTCCCAAATATCTTCCTTCTCGAGCTCTTCGCTCAACCGCCTCCAACTCCCTCCGGGTCCGTCGCTTCTCTAAGCAACGAGTTGCACTTGCCAGCATCCGGCCGTTATTTTTCTTATTTATTCTACTATCCCATCTACTGCACTTTCCCCTCACCCATGTACTGCACTTTTACCCTCTCCCTTCCCATGCACTTGCGCAATCTGAATGACACCTGGCCTACTAAGATTGTTGTCTGTCTTCCCTCTGTTCCCCCTCCCCTGCCTCGTCGCGCCTCGAAACACTTGTGTATAGGCGCCGTATAAATGCCATATCATATCATTGCCATAATGCCGAGCTGAACTCGGCCGTGTGTATGTTTGTTGGAGGGCTGGGCTGCAGGCTGACCCTAGTGAGGGGGCACATTTGGACAATCACATTTGGGGTCGGGGAATCCAGCATTGCAAGAGTGAGGGGTGAGGTAAGCAACGAAATGCAGTACGTGTAAACATTTTAATTTGCACCCCCAAACTGCCCACCCCTCCCCAATCTACTTTTTTGGTAACATTAGTGTCAGATGGCATTTTTATAGATAATAAACTTGCCGGATCATTGCAGATGCAGGAAAGTCATCTGTTAGAGCTTTGTCCAGGCCCTCTGGGGCAAAATACATGGAAACCTCCTAATTTGCACATGGATTGCACCAACAGAAGTGACTACACAGAAAAGGACGTTACAAGGAGCATCATTAGTCTTTGATACATAGAGGCACCATGGAAGTGACCTTAGAATAAGTTGCCATAGGTAAGCCAAGTGGCAAATAACTTTGTAGTGCACAATACCTATATTTCACTATTGTTATATATGGAGCAACTCTATAGTCATTAGGCTTTTTTATTATAATAGCATGATATATTAAAATAAGCTTTGAAGTGAATCAGAATCACGTAGAGAGCTTCAGATAATGCACAGTGTGATTGAATGAATTGTCCAGATTCACACACTTTGGTTAAATGGTGAAACTGGGATGTGAACAATGTAAGCAACTGTGCGCTTCTTCCCAGGTTTAGTTGATAGATATTTAGTAAGGTTTTGCTTTACATTTCATGTGCTTAAATAATTATTTCTGCCAATGCCTTGGAAGCAAACCACATTACATAATAAGCTAGACTTTCATAGTCAACTAACTGTACCTTATATACATTGTCATAGAAATATGTTGAGGAATGAGAGTATGGTTTTAGTTCTATTATTCCCATCTTGAATGCAAAGTCACAATAGCCTCATGCCGATTAACGTGAGCCCAACAAATCCCCCTTGGGTTTTAAAGCCATAGTCATTATTTCATAAAGCATGCAACATTATGAACCCTTATAACTTCTGATCCCTCCCTCCCATACACATTTCTAAAGGGACAAAAGTCCCTGCTAATAGTCGCCACCTCCCTCCCATCAGTGTCTAATGGCTCGCTGTGTAATGCTCTGTTGACACAGAGCAACATGAGGACCCTTTGATTCCAGGAGCTCCTTGGGACATTGCCCTGGCAGCAGGACACCTCTACCGTTCGGAAAGGGTAAGGTGTCCTGTTGCCAGGACAATAAGCGTGCTTAGCAGGAATTGCTTGGCACACATTATCCTACGAGTGGGACACCTTTTCCTTTGGGCGCCCTCTTTGAGGTGCCAAACGAGAGTGGCGTCCCACTGACAAATGTCCCGGTCTGACCTCCCGCTCGGTACGCTAATTCTTGGAGTCATTTAAACACATGAAAACATACCTTAGTTTTAATGAGTAAGAATGTTGCAAGTAATTAATGAAATCAGAATAAGCAACCTAATGTGCTGTTTTAAAATCTTGCAGTTGTCCATTTTGTATTATGTCTATATGTTTGTTTGAGTCAATGCCCTGGTGGCAATAATAAAACACCAGCCCCCTTCTGCATGCTTGCAGGCCCTCGTTAGGTGGAGGGGGCGCAGGCCTTTTAACTGTTGTCAATACAGTGAATTCTAAAGACCAACTGTAGTGTTCTGTTTCAGAAGAGTGGAGTGTCTTTAGAAGTGAATTTTAAACGTAAGCCACCAGTCATATGAAAGTTATAACATAGCGTTGGCAATGGACTCTTGTGGTGTAGTCGTTTGGTGTTATCCCTCAGAGCCACCATCCGCCCTTCCTCCAACCCGCCCCTTTCTTTCAGTTGTCATGTCCCCCCAACATTTTCAGCAAAGTTACACCACTGTGTTTAGCGCACGTAGACCTCAGCATCTGTAGGATGCACATTGTACCACAAGTGGGCACATGTGTTTATGGTGTACCTAACAGAAAAGTAGCGGTGGGCACATGGGTAGGATTCATGTGCATCTTTGTGCCCGTGTCTGTTGTGTCGCGCTCTGTGCATTCTGCAAGATGTGGCAGCATTTTGGCATGCTTGCAGCGGCTAGCGCTGTCGCGTTTCTGGCAATGATCAGCGTCATGCCACAGAGCAAAACATCCTGACACTACATGGCATACACCCTGAGGCAAAACAGTGTAAGAGAATATTGTAACAGACTTTTAACAATACACAATTTTTATGATCGGAAGAAATAAGTTCCGTTTTTCGGTCAAGGGACGACAGCACAATCCTCAAAAACAATGCAATCCCAGCTTTTAATGTAATCATTCGCAAAATGCATATGCGTATGTTTCCGTTAATGATTGTGGGAAATACACCAAAATGTCGCCTCCAGAATTCCGACTTTATTATAATTTATTTTTATTTTTTCAGCCCCACTTACACCACATATTGTCACAAGATATTATGCAGCACAAGCAAGTCGGGGACCTTTTCCCCCTGCAATGAAGGTCGCGCACAATAAAAGGCTTTTTTTTTTTATTATTACACAGAATTCTTTTGGAGGAGGCCTCCAACCCGTCTTGCACCCAACCTCCACCAGCACCTCTTTTCCCAAAAAATCAGGAACCAGGCCAGTGTGTTGTAAATGAATAATTTATTAATTTATTATTATCCAATCAGAACCAAAATATGAAAGCAGGCGCTAATGTTGTGGCAACATAATGCACAGGCTTCTAGAATATAACCAGGTTAAGAAATACGGTAATGCCACATCAATTTTGTGTTGTGAAAAGCAATGCCCAATGATTTCACTCAACTGATTACAGGAAGGTTAAGCGCCCCCCCCCCCCCCCTGTGACAATGGAAAACAGTGTTTTCAATGATTCAATACAACTGCCATGGGACAACACACAAGGGTATTTTGTGCTGCTTACACTAGAGAACAAATAGGACCTCAAACAGACTAGATAGCACACATGGAAAATCCGATTTTAACACAGGCAGCACATGAGAAAGAAAAAAAGGGAATATAATTCGAATGCGTGATCAGGGTATGATAGAGGAGGAAGGATAGAGTAGGAAACACAATTTTTCAAAGGTAAAAAGACATTTTTGGTAAAACGAAATTGTAAATCATACTGAATTTGTCTGGTGCTTGAAATGACAGGCAAGCTCAAAACCATGAAAAACAAAGGAACGGCAATACCAAATCCGAGCTCAGAGGAAGGGGAATACTGTAGGAAAATCACTTTTTAAAGGATGAAAAGAAATTTTTGGAAAAACAAATAGAAATCCCAGTAATTTGACTGGGTCTGAAAATGACATGTATGCTTTCATCAATGAGAAAGGCACATGGGAACCACAGTTTTCAGTGAAAATGATAGGGGCCAAAGGATTCTCACAGTGGGAACAACTGTTTGGGTTTAATATGACAGATGGAAATGGGGATTTGTTTTTAAACACACAATTTACAGACCAATTTGGTTTTAGCTTATAATGGGAATCATTCTTTTGGGGCAACACTTTAAACTATAACGAATACATGAAAACACTGGGAACAAGATTGTTGGTTTTCAAATGTTTTCAACATTCTTGAACCGTGAATTTCAATGGGGGAATTCATTGATTTACTAAGCAAAATACTAGCGATCTACACAGACACTGGGAATTCTTAATTGGGAAGTGGCGAAATACACAGACAGGCAATGGTTCCTTCCACAGGAAAATAACTTAACTATGCAAGCAAAGAAAGGACATTTCAGGGGAAAGAGAACTATAATCAACAGATCAACAAGGGATGATTTTGTTGCATAGGAAAAAGTTGTTCCATAGGGAAAAAGGACTTAACTGCACAGATGAACACAGGATTTGTCAATGGGCGCGTTGCCACAATGCACAGACAAATAAAGTACTTTTCAATAGAAAAATGACAATTTCACAGATAGAATAGAGGGTTTTCCTTATGGGGACACTCTAGGCTAGTGCTTAAATAGATGGGACTTGTTTAATCTGTGGCTGTGGAGGTCTATACTCGGAGAAAAAAATTGTCCTCCTGGTCATCAAGGGCGCCAGGGCTTCACTGCAGAGGCAATGAAAGGGGTCAGTCAGGGCCTCACTCTGTCCTCCCAATCAGCTACTCCAGCTCCCTGCTTTACTTCTAAGACTAGGCCCAATTTTCTGCAAGGATAGCTCCAGATTTTCAGTCTGCTGCACACCTCGGATTTTGTAGAGAGAATCCTCAGTTGAGGATGAGTAACTTATTTGTAAGCCAAATGACATCACTGCTGTCATCCTCCTCGCACAACTGATTTGGCAGTGGTCAAGCGTTCCCTCCCCCTCTGCAAGCCAGTAGGCCCAGAGAATGTAGGAGCGATTTGAGCAGCAAGGGGAGGATGCCCCATCAATCATATGACTGAGGCAGGGGGTTGGATCTGGCTTTTGTAACTGGAAATCTGACATTTTAATAATTACCTTTTCTCATCCTGTTATGTCACCTATGGTTGCATTTCTAGATACTATATTTTTCAGGCCGTTGCCTAAACCTTGTTTGATGACCGTGGGACCTATTGGTGCGAAGCTACAGTTTTCTTTTGCTCACGGCCAAACTGTATTACTGAACAATCGGGCACTTGATGGGTAGAATACCCATCACCTGTTACACATTTTCTCAAATATTTATTATCGTCATATTTACACAGAGATCACAATCAAATTTGCTCTTATAACCTTTTTATTTTAACGTCACCAAAGTCATTTTTGGTTGAAGAAATGCAGCTTGCGGTCAGCTTTCCAGAAATCCACACATGAATATTCTGGGATGGATATTTTGGATATTGCACGAAGAAAAGCACATCTCCTCATTGTGTGCAATGGGGCATCAACCCTCTCCATAAACCTGCCCCCACCCTCTTCCCTCTGGGGCTGTGATGTCTTTAGAAGGCAATGATTTTGGTCAAAGTACAAAACTCCATTCTGCAGTGCAGGTTTGCACACAAATTCACACGCTGGATTCTGCCATTTTTTCCAAGATGGTCTCAGCCTTTCCAGATCTTTCTCAAAAATATCATGAGATCTTCCACTCAAGTGTGGCAAGGAACATTTTCAGGCCTCACTAGGATTAGATGCCTAAATTTGCTCCTTCGTGTTTGGCCATGGGCCTCATTTTGCACATACTCATGCGCGTGCCTTTTGCTGAGGGGCATATCTCCCCCACTGACTCCGGGGTTGGAAAAAAAAAGTCAGCCTTTTTCGGCCGTCGGACATCTGGGGGTTGTAGTAATCACAGATCCATAATTGTGTTCTTATATAGGGCTTCATACTGGATCCTTCCAGCTTCTGTAATAGGTGTTATTACCCCATTAATACTTTGGAAAGATTTAATGCAGACTGGCCCCATGTGAGAGACCACCACTTAACTCATAAGCTATAACCCCCGGGCACCTTAGATCAACGTTATCAATTTGTGCGGGAAAAAAAGAAAACTGAGCACTTGGTCCGAACAGAGTTGAGTAAACCATGCTAGTAGATGCCAAAAAAGTTATGCCTAGTATGGATGAGCATAATTGCCTGCAAACCGCCGGCACTCCTCTCCCTTGCATTTCTCTTCTAGAAATCTTCCAGTTCTAGGAATCTGTAATCACCAAGGAGCCTCAAATTGATGGCAAATAATGGCTTTTCAAGTCCAGTTACACAGCAGAGGGCTGCTGCTGATCTCTTGTTAACCAGGTGAAGGCTTACTAGTGACCAGAGTTCAAATAAGGGATGCAGCTTTGTCGAGTGCACCCAGGATCTGCAGCAACAGGTATGCATGTGGTCCTAAATTGCTGGTTCCAATTCTGCTGTTGGAACTTGATATTTCAGTCGTTCTGAGCACTTGACTGTGCTTTAAATTATAAATGTATATTATAATTTTAACAAAATACTCACCAAACAGTGCTGCCCTTGATTGTCCCAATTGCTTGTACCAATTGCATGTTCCCACTGCATCAACCTGCAATACCTCTATTGCTTCGAATGGATTGTGTTGTTCCACATATTCCTCATCTTTGATACTCAAATCTGCCTGCAGCTTGCTTCAGAATTTTATTTTCATAGTATCGGGCACTGTGCACGTCCGAGTCATGGCCCTCGTCGGCCTCCGTCATGTTCTCTGCCATGATGTCGACACTGGTAGAAGTAGCATGTGCGGCGACTGTTGCCTTAGTAGTTCCATTTTCCGCATGCTAGCAAGCTTTGGACCGTTCTTCGACTCAGCAAAATCTAACTGCGTTTATATAGTCGAAGTCTAAGGATGTCGACAGCAAAGACTTGATTCAAGTAGTGCTCCGAATGTGGAGCAGAAATTTCCATAACGGACCCGCATTGAATCTGTTTGTGGTGCCTGGGGTGATCTATTCAGCAAATTCTTGATGGAAAGCACTGTTTTTAGACATAGTCGGGACATTAAGTTAAAAAAGATATGGGGAGGCCACCAGGGGGCACACAGATGCAGAGAGCCTCTGTAACTCTCCTGCCTCATGGTCCCAATAAGTGGCTTGAGCCCCCACTTATGACGCCCCCAAGGCAGACCGAACAGAGGGGCATGGGAAACCCCCCCCCCCCGTACCTGTGGTCCCAACAGCAGAGAAAATCAGCCACAGACTCGAGAAGAACCGACAGCGGAAGAACGCAGGGAAAGCGAAAGTGAAATCCGCTTTAGGAAGGAGCTACGCAGCAGAAGGGGAGAGCACCTCATTCGCCTGCGGGGACCTTGTAAAGATCCTCTGGTGGCGCATAGAGTCGGAAGGTGGATCCGGACGCTGTTGCCACCCCCGGGACAGAACGGCAGGTGAGGCCCTCCAGGGCTCATGAGGGGATATCAACACCGGACCAGGTGCCCTAGGAGGGAAGCAGAGCCGGTGTGTGATGCAAGCACAGGCCGCACCAGAGTTCAGAGTCCCCCGAAACTACACAGAGCTGCCGTGGAGTGGAGGGACGCGGCCTCAGTGAAATAAGATGGGTCGTACTCCTCTTTTGAGGGCTTGACCGAGTGGCGGTGCAGAGCACATCACAAGGAGTCCCCGGTGGACCAGCGACGCTCTGCCCACAAAAAGGACCTGCTAGGCACATACGCACAGACTTACATGATCGCCCTGGAGGGGTGCAGAGGTAAGTGCATGAGCGCTTGCCCCATTTCGAATATTGGTGCCCGGAGACGCCGGCCCAGCCCGCATGGGCACAGAGGATTGCTTGCTGATTGGGTTGTATCGCCCGACCCTGCAGTGAAGCTTCTGGGACCGCGGAGACGTAGGGAGCTGGGCCATATGCGGCCTATAAGGGAGATTCCACTATGGGCCCTTAACGGACCAGAGGGTCCTAACCAGCACACTGTACACTAGGAGTAGTGCGGCCAACTGATGGGCACGTCAGGGATACTTGGAAGTGGGCAACCCATTTGATGAGATCATCTCCCCATTCCTGTACTCCAGACCTACTCTTACTGGGTTATAGGTCAAAGTTTCGACTCAAAAGGGTCGAATGACAAAGGGTCGAGTCAATTCGACCGAAAAAAAGGGTCAACCTCTGTTTTTGGTGTAAAAACACCTTTTTAACCTATACTAAAGCAAAAAAAATATGCATTTAAAAAAAAAAAATTCAATCCTTTTTGTTTTCGGTCGAAGTGACTCAACCCTTTTGTCATTCGACCCTTTTGAGTCGAAACTTTGACCGGACACCCTCTTACTGCACATGAAAAGACTATAGGGTAAGAGAGTAGCGCGCAGGACACGTACAAACTGAGAGACATTGAAAGTAGACCTGGATCAACGGGGTGGTGGGGCCCTTGTTAGCCCGTCTCATCGGGGGGGAACATCCACGGGAGTGAGGAACCCCAGGTTCATAACTTAGGGGGTGTGCCCGCCCTGAGGAGGAGCCTCTATCTAACCATACCCGATGACAGCAGGAGCGAAGACTCATCCGTAGAGGACTAGAAGAAAGAGGTCACCAGGCCCAGGGAGGGTTGGGCCCCCAAGTTTGGGGCGAGTGCCCTCCTCCCGAGGCTTCAACTTCGGTTACAACCACTATAGAGGACCTCCTGAACAGTGTTACTTGAGGAGTATGATTGCTAATAGAGACCCTTGCCACTACAAGGGGACCCTAAAGATGTTTTGTTGAAGTTTAACTTGTCTTTATTGAGCATAAATATATATTTTTTTTAAAACCAGCAGTGCCAACACAACACTAACCAGGGCAAACTAAAACCAACTGACATAGAACAGAACACAAGAGAACGTAAACCTAAGCATCATAAACACAGGACATCCAATTTAGAATCCTATGACCTGCTGATGACATAACCCAGTTCCAGGCACCAGCAACATTGTATATAATATACATAAACAGTGGCTTGCCAATGACACTATCTAGAAAGCCACATCATAACACCTCTCCCTCCGCTCATTTATTCGAAACCCACATACCACTTACAATAATATCTTCCTTAAGTTCTGTTCACAACCACTATCCTGTTCTTACACCACACCTGACCTCCTACCACACGGACTGCACCTCGCATCACTCCCTCAACTCTTTTCATAATCTGAGTAGAAAGACTCCCCTTTCTTCTTAACTCCCTTCTTGATCCTCACTTAATCCCCACATTCAACTCTCAATTCTTTCTTACCTCTTCTCACATTCTCACGTGCCACCCACTCTCTCTTCTTCCTCTTCAATTCTCTCCTCACACCATCCACCACATGGTCACTTTCCCTGCTCCTCCCCAACCATGGGAGACTAACAACAGTATTGGGCTTGCAACCCCTCATTCATTCGAATGGGGTCATACCCGTAGTTGCATGGGGAGACATTCTCAACGCAAACATCCTTTCCTGTATTGTGACCTTTGTGTCACATCCTGTTTCCACAGCCGTTCGTACCCCTTCCAATATACTCCTATTCACTCTCTCAACACACCTATTAGATTCAGGATGGTAGAGAGCCGTTTTCTTAGGTTTAACTCCACACTTCTCCAAGTACTTTTCGAAACATCCTCCCACAAACTGCAGACCGTTGTCTGCCAATATACTCTCAGCAATACCTTCCCGAGAAAATACTTCCTGTAACTCCTTCACCATAATTTCACCTGAAATTTCGCTCACAATACTAAATTCACACCACCGTGAAAATAAGTCTACAACAACCACCACACATTTTCCTCCTCCAAATCCAAGTTCCAATGGACCCAAAATATCCATTGCCACATCTTTCCATACACCTGAGGGAATATCAAACTCCAACACGGGTTGTTTTCTTGCCTCTTCTCCTTTTCCCGCTTTACTACACATCTGACATTCTAACAATCTTCTTTCCGCATCCCTGTCAAATCCTGGCCACCAGTAATCACTTCGCAAAACACCCTTGGTCTTGGCAATTCCTATGTGACCCGCATGGGCCAAATCTATAACCCCATCATGTATCCCTTTGGGAATTACAGCACGCTCCCATCTGAACACATTATCCACCACACTCAATACACTTTTGGGAGGTGAGAAATTAATTATTTCTTGACAAACATCCGCCTTTTTTGGCCACGTACCTGATAACACATATGCCTTAACCAGATCCAAAACTCGATCCTTCCCAGCCTCCTCTAACCACTCCTCTTTGGTTACAATACCACCCACGTTTACAAACACCATTTCCATCTCTTCTCCTGTGTACTCATTATCACTCTTTACTTTCACTCTGGACAAACTATCGGCTAGACAAACTATCAGCTAGAATGATTTCCTTACCTGGAACAACTCCACCGTAAAATTGTGACAGTGCATCCTCGTGATCCAGCCAGCTACTCTCCTAGATACTTTGTCCAATCTCTTGTTCTCCAATATTTCCTTTAAAGGTTTGTGGTCAGTACGTGAAACAAAATTGGTACCCCATACAAAATTCCTAAATTTTTCCATCACCCAATAGCATGCTAGAGCTTCCTTCTCCAAAACGGAGTACCTAGCTTCAGTATCCCTCAAACCTCGGGACGCATGTGCAGTTACACTCTCCACACCCTCATCATCCACAGTACCAAATCCCATTACTGAGGCATCAACAGTGATCCTACTTTGTCGTCTTGTGGCAAAATGTCCAAGGGGTTGGGCCAAATCTCACTCTTCAAATTCCTAAACTCCTCTTCACATATTTCCGACCACACAAGCTCACACCCTTTCTTCAAAAACGTACTTAATTCCACTACCTTACTGGCATAATTGCATACAAATTTCTGATAGAACTCTGTCATCCCAAGTAATGACCTTAACTGTACTATCCTCCGGAGTCTTGATCTCTTTTATTACATTCACCAAACTTTCCTTTGGTCTTTCATCCTTTGCAGATAGCTCGTGACCTAGGTATTCTATTCTGGAGACACCAAATTCACATTTCTCCTCTCTCAAAACAATACAATTCTTTTCAAAAATCCGTAACACACTATCTCATCTTCTATCATGTTCTTGTACCGTTCTCCCACAAACAAGTACGTCATCCTGGAAACAAAATGTCCCACTCATTCCACCTACCAACCTATCCATCACTTTTTGGAATACCGCCGATTCTAACACAAGCCCGAACGGCATTCGTCTAAATTGTGATACACCCTCATGTGTAACAAACGCTGTCAGCTTGCAGGGATCCCTCATCTAATTCCACCTGGTGGTACGCCGACGCCATATCCAGCTTAGAGAAAACACTCGCATCACCTACTCTTGACAGCATTTCACCCATGTTGGGGAGGGGATGGCGATCAACCAAAACACACTTGTTGAGTTGCCAAAGATCAACACACAACCGCAACTCACCAGAACTCTTTTTAACAACCACCAACGGGGAGGTCCAATCTACCCCTCCCGTCCTTTCTATGATTCCATTCTCCAGTAACTTTTCCGGCTCCCTCTTAACACCATCTCTTACCGCTAAGGCTATCGGTCTCAACTTGGCAGCAATAGGTACACTTCCTCTTCTCACTAATATTTGGTGCTGGACACCTTTAATCTTACCCACACCCTTTCTGAACACTTCTGGATACCTGTTTGCCATAGTGTCTCCAACCTTTAGCACTTGTTCTATTCCATTGGGATCTAACCTGATCTTCAATGTTCTCTGCTCCTTCCACCCCAACAGCGTGAGACCCTTCTTAGTTGCATACATTTTTCCTTCACACTTGTGTCCTTTAAATTCAAATTGGTCTATTGTGAAACCCAATAATTCAATGACATCCGTATTGTAACCTCCTGGTCTAATATCAGGTTTCAATAACTTCTGAATGTCACCCTCCATATCCCTCTCAAATGCTTCCTTGGATATCAATGTGATCTTTGATCCAGAAACTGCCATCATCCACACATCTTTTCCATTAACTTTCACACTGGCATATGGGTGTTCACAATCATCCTCATCTCCACACACTACATTTATTGTATTAACAATAATGTTCTCCACTGGGAAATCAGCTTCTTCATCTGACGATCTCCGAACTTCCTCCTCATTGACGTATAACACTTTTCTTTCATTAAAAGGATCATTTCTGCAACAGTTAGCGAAGTGTCCTTTCCTCTTGCATTTCAAACACGTCGTCTTCCTTCCCGACACGAGAGTGACGCGGCATAGTGGGAGCTACTTGCACAGCTATAGCACAATCGTTACACTCTATCACTCTATCACTCTTCTCACTTTTCAATCGTCCACTTTTAAAGTCATTATTTCCACGAGGCATCTGTTTCTCCTTGTCTTTCACCTTTCTCTTGTTCTTATTTTCAGTCACACTTAGAACTTCTGATTTCGTACCATTGTTCCCTTTCCTTTATAAATTGATCTCTCAAATGCTCTTCATATGCACCCTAAAATGTACACGACGGTGCTAGTTGACGAAGAGCAGTCACATATTCTTCAACAGATTCTCCTGGTTCTTGAACTCTCATGCGGAAATTATACCTTTCCAAAATAGTGCTTGTCTTGGGGTTAAAGTGGGCAAAAGCTGTTTCCAGTTCATTTAAAGCATCCCCTTCACCTTCGCTAGGGATATCCTAGGTGATGCACCAAAAGGGC
Organism: Ambystoma mexicanum; assembly: GCF_040938575.1. Lineage (NCBI taxonomy): Eukaryota > Metazoa > Chordata > Amphibia > Caudata > Ambystomatidae > Ambystoma > Ambystoma mexicanum. The sequence goes on along the minus strand of NC_090926.1, from coordinate 690,905,739 downwards.
AAGTTTCCTATCATTGGAGAATGAGTTCCCTCCTGCTGCTTTTAGATAATGAAGAAATCCCTTCTTCCATTGTGCCCACGTGATTTTTGTCGGACCAGGCACAGCCATGAACAATGGAGGATCACTAACATTTGACATGGCCATCTTGTCACAATAGCCGTTTCTTCCTGGTGAACTTCCACAGTAAACCTAAATCTATTGACCGGAAGAGTATACAGCACATTTCTTGGCTCTCTTGTTCTTCTTGTGGCTGTTGCACTTCTTCCCTTCTTCCTCTGGCCCACAGAGCGAATCCTTGACTCTCTTGCACTTGTGGCTTGATTCACTAATGGAAAACGTCTTCCTCTGGCTCCCTTTCGGCTCTTTCCTCTTGCACTTGTGGGGTACTTCTTCCTCTGCATCCCTTTCAGTTCTCTTTCATCTCTCCTGCTTCTCTCATCCACCCCCGCACCTCTCATGCACTCCCCCTCCTTTCCTAGCTCCTCACTTCTATCCCCTTTTTCTTCTTCTTCCTTAGTTTCTCCTCTTCGCGCACTACTTCTTGCAGCTTGACACGCTGTGTGCTACAGATGCTCGCTCCTTTTGCGCCTCTATTCGCAGCTGTACGGTGCAGCTTGTAGCCAGTCAAAACTGCTTGCGTCGTTATACCGTTTTATACAGTAATCAGAAACCCAGAACTCCTCGGCCGCTATTGCCGTTCCTGGACAGTTCCTGGGACTGGGATGTTGTCTTCACTTGCACGGTGACGAGAGTGGGGAAAAGCGAGCAATGTTGAGAGCACGGTGAGAGAGGTTTACTTGCAGTGCGGGGCGCGAGGTGCGGGCGGGGGGCGAGAGGTACCTTAGAGTTGTCGGCTGCAACGCTCTCAGAGAGAGTGGAGCGGATTGTCAAAATTGGGATGGTCATGCTGGCCTCTTCCTGGGTGGGTCGCTACAACCCTGGGGATAGCGGAGTGGCACCCATGGCTGTCTGGGAAACAGCAGGACTCTTTCACTTCACTGGGGGTCTTCACTTCTCGAGATCCTCGTCGCCAATGTTGAGTGTGGAAGACTCACCACTTGTTGAAGTTTAACTTGTCTTTATTAAGCATAAATATATAAAAAGACCCCCAGCAGTGCCAACACAACACTAAGCAAGGCAAACTAAAACCAACTGACATAGAACAGAACACAAGTGAAAATAAACATACGCATCATAAACACAGGACATCTAGTTTAGAAGTCTATGACATGCTGATGACCTAACCCAATTCTAGGCACCAGCATCATTGTATATAATATACATAAACAGTGGCTTGCCAATAACAGTATCTAGAAAGCAACATCATAACAAAAGAAAATACCTATTCTGATACCAGCCAGGGGACTCAAGACCCGCGATGATTAGTTTTAAGTTCTGCCTTTCGGGCTGATCTCTGCCCGAGGGCTTTCACCAAACTGGTAGCAACGAATCTCAGGAGAGGGAGGATTCACGGGCGATTGGCTGCTCAGGGCGCGTACTCCCGAACAAGTTCTGGATCATCTCAACGTCACTCGCCACACTCTTCACTGACTGGGCTTCTCCCTCAATTACAAGAAGTCCCATATGACACTATTTCAAAAGCTCCAATTCATCAGGGCCATACTGGATACATCCTTGGGAAAGAGCTCGCCACCCGAGATGAGGGCTCAGGACATTCTGCAGATGGTCTCCAAGTTTCAGAGTACCAAGCATCTCCTGGCCTTCACTTTTTGATATTGCTCAGCCTCATGGCATCCTGCATTTTTCTGGTGCCAGAGGCTCGCCTGACAATGAGATCCCTTCAATGAGCTCTCAGAACTCAATGGTCTCAGTTCTCGGGCAACGTGTCAGACTTACTTCAGGTTATAAGCATGGTCGTGCAGGATCCTCTGTGGTGTGCCTTCGAGGAGAATATTCTGAAGCGAGAACCTTTTTGGCAACCATGGCCAGAGATAACCGTAGTGACAGATGCCTCATTCACTGGGTGTGGAGCCCACGCCAACGATCTGACAATCGGCGGTCGTTGGTCTCCATCCGTGTCCAAATTGCACATCAATCTTTTGGAGCTGAAGGGCAGTCAGACTTGTGCTGAAGGCTTTTCTGCTCTCTGTAAGTGGAAAGAATATCCTGATAATGACGGACAACACAGTGGCCATGTACTGCCTCAACAAGAGAGGTGGTGTGTAGGGTCACTACCACTGTGCGAGAGGCAATGCAGCTCTGGTTCTGGGCAATACAGGAAGGAATCTCCTTGTTGGCAGTTCACCTAGCCGGGTAGGAGAACACGCCCGCAGACTCTCTGAGCAGGCAGAGCACAGTTTCCCAAGAGTGGGAAAAGCTCAGGAAGTCCTTCAAGAGATCTTCACCCTTTGGGGAACCCCCAAGTGAATCTGTTCATCTGTTCGTGGCCAGTGTCAACCGGAAGTGCGAACTGGTTTGCTCCAGGGAATTCCCTCCAAGAGGAACTCTAGGAGACACGTTTGTGTTGAACTGGGCGTTTCCACTCCTATATGCGTTTCCTCCAGTCCCCATCATTCCTCACGTGATCATGAGGTTGAGAAAGTTCGGGAAACCCATGATCCTACTTGCCCCTGTTTGGGCCAGGAGGACGTGGTACCCGGACATGTGTATATCTGCCCTCCAATATGTCTTCCACAAATAGGACCTACTCGCGCGAGAGGAGGGTGGGGTTCTCCATACAGAGGTCAAGACACTCAGCCTTGAGACATGGTTTCTTAGAGGTTGAGATACAAGGATTAGGACCTCCCGGAGGACGTAATGGAGCTTTTGCTTTTGGCCAGAAAGCCAGCAACAAAGTCCTTGTACCGCTGCTGTTTGAACAAATTCTGCAACTGGTGCAGGGACTAGAAGATAGATCCTTTACTATGCAAGATACCAGTGGTCTTCTGTATCTAGCCAATCTGGGGCTCCAGATTGGATCAATTAAAGGCTATTTGGCGGCGCTATCCATCTTTAAGCGCTCCTCTGAAGAAACTTCATATTTTAAGATACCACTGGTGATACAATTTCTGAAGGAACTCACCAATGTGTTCCCTCCATCTCCTTTTTTAGGTTCCCATTTGGGACCTTAATTTTTTGTTAATACTTCTGATGTGTGCACCATTTGAACCTCTACATTCATGTCCATAAAGGTTACTAACGTTCAAGACCATTTTGTTAGTAGCAGTAACTTCAGCCCATAGAGTGAGTGAGTTGCAGGCACTATCATCTAAACCTATCTATCTATCTATCTATCTATCTATCTATCTATCTATCTATCTATCTATCTATCTATCTATCTATCTATCTATCTATCTATCTTGTGCCACTAACCCTAAGGCCACAGGGTGCACACAGGAGAAAAGAAAGGAAAACAGACAACAGAAAACGACATCCAGAAAAAAGACAGAGAGAGAGAGGAAAAACTCATCCCACATACCAGGGAAATGAGAATCATTTGATGTTGTACATAGATGGTAATGTAGGGAGAACAAAGCAAGCAAACAAGGTATTCCACAAGGACAAGGTTGTCCTGAGGGTTAAACCTTCATTGTTGCCTAAGATCATTTCAGATTTTCATGTAGGACAAAATATTGTTACCCACTTTTTACCCGCCACCTCATCCTGGCAAGGAGGAAGAGAGGTTTTACAGATTAGATCCACGTAGAGCTCTGAGCTTCTACATTTCTAGATTTTCCTAACTTAGTCTGGATGATCAACCTTTTATAGGTTATACCTGTTACAAACTGGGTCAGGCGGTCACAAAGCAGACTTTATCAAGATGGATCATTCTAGCAGTTTCAGAATGCTACAGGCTGTCGGGCAAATATCCTCAGAAGGCTTGAGGGCCCATTCCAAAAGGGGCATGGCTACCTTTTCGACTCTGCAAAGAGGTGTTTGTATTAAAAACACTTGTGAGGCAGCTACGTCGTCTTCAATACACACATTCACAAAGCATTATTGCCTTGATTTTTCCCTCAGTCAGGATGGAAGCTTTGGAAAAGCTGTCCTCCGTTTGGTTCATGGAAACCATTGATACATTCTTACTCTCGACCTCTCCCCCCCCCCCCACCAAAACAAACACTGCTTTGGGAGTCGATCAAAGATGAGGAATACGTGGGAGGACACAATCCATTCGAACAACAAGTTACTTACCCCTGGTAAAGTTCTTTAGATGAAAGAAAAAACTGAACTGAAGCCAACTGCCGCTGCATGTGCTATATATACCTTTGATGACATCATCAATGAGACGGATAGTCGACTGCATCGATGCACAGCGCTCTCCGCCAAAATCTTATTTCGGAAGCAGCTGGATATTGAATATCAAAGATGAGTAATACAGTCGAAAGGTTATCAGGGGTAAGTAATTTGTTAATCTGTGTGCATGCACCCAAGAATGTAGCAAATTTGACAGGAGTGAAGTTGGTGTTCACCGATTGGAATGCACCCAAAACTTTGAATTGCCCAGAGATGGCAGTTGTAGGGCTGGGTTAGGCCCCAAACGTCTTTGGCCGAATTTATCTGTGGAGACCCTGTGCCACTGACTAGAACGTGTCTGGAACTTTGTGTTGCTGAGAAATGCTTGCAAGAAGTTATGCTGCTGACTCTTGATACACCAAAGGCAAAGCTTTACCTTTCTGCCTAGGACAATCCTGCTTAAGGCTCACTCGTCCTCTGATCTCGTCGAAGCAGCTAGGAGCCCTTTGACCATTATCTTCACTATGACACAATTGGAAGCCCCTGCTGTTGTCCCAATGACCCTGCTGCTGTTCAGTAGTCTTTGTTACATCGCTGGCTTCCTTCGACTGAGATTTTACAGCTATCCTTCATCCTCTGGCCTGTTATAAAGGGTCCCGTTGTGTTTTCCCGCTGCTGCTGCTCTTGTGTGAAGCAGTTCACAAGTCCTCTTTGTGAGGAGGGGACATCATTTTGTTTGCTGACCCATCTCCAGGCACTCTGCTTGGAGAACCTGCTACAGGAACCTGGTTACTCTAGCAGATTCTCCAAGCAGAGAACCAAAACAAAATACTGATACTAGAACCAACGTGTGTCCCTCCTGGACATTCTGAACCAGTTACAGTAGCTTGATCCACGTCCTTGGGTCTTCTGATTTTCATAGCATAGCAGTTTTTACTCTTCTGTACCTGGTGACTGTGCTTACAGTCCTTAACACCTGACCTCGACTTCCGCTGAACCTTAGGCCTGGTTACAATGCTATATCTGTATTCTGTGGCTTTTTTCATCGATCCTGGGTTAGGATCCCCTCAAGTAGGGTCCTCCATCACATCCATCCTGATTAATGACATTTCTGAAACTCCCCTGGCGTTCTCGCAATGCTTACTAGTTTTCCTACTATAACCAGGTGCTGCCTCTCGACTTTGTGCTTTTCGTTCCTAATGGCAACCTTTCTAAACTCAGTTTCTCAAAAGTGTATATGCATGTAAAATTGACCTGGCTACCTGTTGAGGGATTTAGACATTTTATTTAAAAAACTACGAAACATAATAACGCGCAATAGGTTTCATACGAAACTGAAAAGTGACCTTTGAACTGGATTGTTTTTACTTTTCTGTAGGTATTAAAGACCTTCTCATCAGACTGATTCCCATGCATCGCTCACAGCTTCGGCCCCAAAAGCAAGTTTGTGCTGTAGTTTTGCTCATTTCAAAATGATTGCAGGCTTCAGGGCCCACAAAGCAGCGTTTAATGTATGCCTTCTGTTAAGTACATAACTGTTATGCAATATCCTAAAACAGCAACTACCGACAGTGTATTGACCATAAATGCACAAGTTAACACCATATAAAAATCTTTCTTAGTGCGAGAGCAATATTCTGTGTGCAGTTTGAGGGCATTGCTGTTATTAAATGGCTGCATTGGTTTGCTTGGAGAAAGGATTCTGGTGCTCGTTTGTCACTCAATTCTTTTGTTTCCCCTCAGGAGTGCACCATGTGTTCGATACAACTATTGCCACCGACTTCAGTATCCTGGAGAGCCAGAAAGAGTTTGTGAGCCGGTACCACCAGCGGAATCATGATGAGCATGCCTTCCCCATGTTTGCCTCTGCATGTCCTGGTAAGGAACACATCGGATGCCTCTCTAGCCCTGCCAGCCTTCCAGTTTTTCTCTATATTTCTTTAAATGCCAGTCTACCTCTTCTTTAAAGACAAATAACGATCTGCTTTCTGAGTCTCAGAAATCAATAGCTCCTTTTAAAAAAAAGACTATGCAAATAGTTGCTTTTAAAAGAATGCAAGGCAGCTGGTGAAAGGAGGCAAGTGTGGAGGGGCTTTTTTGGAAATCTACACTGCAACCCCATTATTGTTCAGTAATTGCCATAACAGGTGTCACATTAGCCAGAAAAATGAATATTTTGTAATATAGTGAAAGAAAACTCATAGTTGATTTTTTGAATGCATAGAAGATGGCATATAATGTGCTGGTTACCTTTTTAATGCTACTTGCTGGATCTTTTCATTCCACTGACTATTTAATCCTACCAGAGTAATGATATTATAAAGTAGCTAAAAGTTTCATGCAATGATATAGTTAAGGATATGACTTCCTTCTTAGTTTGGAGGAAGTCAAATAAGCCTTAGTTAAAGGTCTTGATTTTGGGATTACTGGAAATTCTTATCTGCCTAACAATACTCCCCTTTAAATGATCGCCCTTTATGTGAGGTCTGTACTTTTTCTAGAACTGCCTTTTACATTGTTGTTCATGTGTACAAGCCCTTTAAAGGATTGTACGTGATTGCTCAACAGAACTTTGTCAGCCCAATTCTGACATGTTAGGACTATCTATTCACAAATCAAAGAATTAAATTCAAAATGGTTTCCAAAATGACCAACACACATGCAAATAAATCTTAATTGAATATTGAGCAGCTAGGTATTTTAGCCTGTGTGCTATTCCAGCAAATATAGGATCATCGAACGGTTTGTGCTGCATGCAGACAACTGGAAATCAACTGCTTGGATTTACAATAATGAAGTACTAATTAATGGTGGTGCCTGCTCCTGTATCTTCTCCAATGTGTTATTAATGAAATACTACCATCTCATTCAATTTATTTATATATTTCAATATCTTTTAAATTAACTTTCTATATTGTGTTCCTCTTGTAGACACATCCTTTTTTTAAATAAATGAATCCTTTAATTATGATCATCTAAGGATTATGGTCTTGCTTGGCCATTGGGTTCAAAAATCTGGGCGGTATACATCTGCCGACCTCCTGAACAATCCCAGAAAAGACAAAAGTACATTGACCAATCGTACAAATCCTCCTAACATTGCAAAGACCACCGTGTCTTAATGGTCCAGAGATTTGTCTTGTATATGTTGATGGTGCAATGGAACAAGAACTGAAATGGCCACTGCATGAAGCAGAAACAACTTACAACAACCCAGGGTGTATTGGAATTTGATTGTTCGAAAAGGAAATGTAAGATGCGAGAGGCAAGTATGTGCAGCAGTAATAGTGGCAGGGGGGGTAGCTTGGGGCTATGTGTTCGTCTTGAAAACAAGACAAAGCAGCTCAACACAGGTTTGAATCCCGATTCTGCGCTTAGGAACCAATCTCTATTATTAAGCACGTTATAAAAGAACAATTATAATTACAGTACCACAACACTAGATAGACTGCCAAAATGACACCTGTAGGTGCCATAAACAAAACATGTATTGCATTTATATCACCTTCGTTAAACTGAGGAGTGGGCTACTACAGGAAGACACCACCTCCAGAGAGACTATTAAAAAGATTGATCTGGTAAGATCTTACCAATCCTGCAACAAGGAGAAAAGATAAATGTATCAACAGATAACTGAAAAACTGGATTCAAACCCATGCATACAACTGTAATCTGTCCTTTGTGCTATAGACCAGTTGTTAACCTAGACTAATCCTTTCTGTAGCATGGTGCGAAACCAACACCCCATAGGTATTTTTCTTAACTGAATCCCTGCAGAAATATGTGCTGCAGAGTTCATTCCCCCTATAAACCAGTCCTGATCATTTAACAAGGGGATTAATGCCTAGGACAGCCAATGGAAAAAACGGTCCTAAATTCAGCACGTGCAAACAAATGTGTATCTCATTGAAGAGATCCTGGAAATAAATAAAAAGTCTTAAGCATTTAGTAAACCATTCACAGCAGTCAGAAGAACAAAGTCTCCCATGCATGGGCAGACTGCGCTTCATCTTTGCATGCACAAGAATCTGCTCCAGATGCACCAATACCAAAAGAGAAGTAGGCAGAAACTGTATCAAAACTAGTAGGAATTTGCTCTATGTACCATGTGATGAATCTGATGGTATCCTCACTCCTTGCCCTGAGGTAGCCTCTCCCCATGTGGCCAGGGGACGGCAGCCGCTACCGGATCTTGATCCTGAGGGCGGCGACTTGAGGGAGGTGACCCTCTGGGGGGGATGATTCATCATTGGAGGAGGTCACATACTACCTCCCCCGCACCCCCACTTCCATTTCAGGCAGGGATGTTCCTTCCTTTCCTGAGGCCCTCATAGCCTATTGTGATACTCTTCCCCAACCACTTCCACTTCAGGCCTTCCCTAATATGTTCCAAGAAGTAATGTACCAGCAACTGATAAGAGGAAGAGGCAGGGACCAGTAAAGAAGACGAAGACTGGAAAACCAACGCTACGGTCTAGTCAAAAGAAATTGTTCGGAAACGCTGGGAGATTTAAATCTGTCAAAGCTGACAATCAAAGCAAGGAAGTGCAGAGGCTGTGTGGTCTGTTGGCCTTGAACGCTGATCCGGATACTGATGAGAAGCTGGCCTTGGGAAGCTGGGAGATGGCGAATCTCAAAGCGGGGAGAAACCGTGCTGCAGTAAGCCCACTGAATGAGATCGCGAGGCACCAGAGATCGCACACAGCAAAATTTGTGAACGCCAAGGCTCAGCGGCTAACCGGACGCACACCGACTCAACAACCTGAAGCGAAGCAAAGCCGAGAAGCTCGAACAGTTTAGAGTACCCAGTAAGCCCAGGGAAGACAGATGGGTTACCGGGTAACCTAGAAGTGTATGCCGTGTTATGAAAACGAAGCAAGAGACACAAAACAAATCCAATAGAGAAAGTAACGTTAATGTTAGTTACACTGTGACCGGGGTCATTGAACCCATCCATAAAGAAGCATAACTTATATTTGAATGGTCTGGTGAAAGAGCCGGAGACCCAAAGCAGGAGAGTGAATATTGAAAGACTTTTGCAAACAAGAGACGATAAATCAATGTTTGGCAAATATTGTATGAATGAAGCGGGAGGTAATTTCATGCAGGTCCTGACAGGAGACTATTTGTATTACAATTTCTTTGTACTGTTTCTACAGCCCTTTCTCCCATATAAGATGAGCACGGCTGCTCTTTCTACGCTACCCTGACCTCAGGTGGTACGGCCTTGTACTATACTAAGAGTGGAGTCTTGTACTGTCTCAGTTGTATGGTTTTGATGAAGGCAATGGTTGTATTTCAGAAAAACTGTCCTAACAACTGTATTGCAGTCTGAGATAACCCATTGCACCGGGGGGCATCACCCCCTCCAGGCCCCATGTGAGTATGTTGCGGCCTCCTCCTCCTCAACCACCACCGACCTAGATGCCTCTGCATCGTCTTCCGCACTGTCCTGCCCTTGTGGGGTCTCACCTGCCCCTTCCGCTGCCGAGGAGCCCGCTTCCAACCTCTATTTATTGGGCATCCCCTCAACAGCTGCGTACTGTACAGTGGTCTGCTAGACACAAATCAAATGCACATGAGTGACACTGTCAAATGTCACAACCAACATCATCGTCCACAACACATAGATCAGTGCAAGCAACACACATGCACAAACAAGCATGGCACGTGCAACAGACCTTTGCATCCATGTCCAAGGCACTGTTGGAACATCAGAAGGGGGGCTGAACGTCACATGCATCATGGGACATGCCGTTCACATGCACACACACCCCACTGGACAGTCATGCATCTGGCCATGCCTACCTCCTGTCACAGAGCACACATTGGCAACTGCCACATCAGTCAATCAGGCTTCGAGATGGCCATTTGTCATGCATCCATGGCGATTCCCAGTCACACACACCACTCAGACACATGCACATGTACACTGTGCACGTCCATGAAGGAGACATAAGCATCCATGTATCACACCACAAACATGGGCAAGTACACACAGAGGCATGCAGACATGTGTGTCATCACATGCTGATGCTCATCATGCATTGCAACACAGACACCATTGATGTGGAACACGCTTGACTGGACTCACATGCAGCACAGTCAGGTCCCTGCACACACACAGACAGACATACATACATGGGGCATGCCAGACATATGGGTGACGCACACACCTCAACATGCAGTACACACGCTGGACAAGAAAACATGGACACTTACCACTCGGGTCAGGAAATCGATGACCTGGTGGTGAAGCGCTGGGTTTGTGCACTCCAGGACCCGCATCTGTATGTTGCTCAATGGTCCTGTGGGTCCTGGACCTGAAGTCCTCCCAGCGCTTCCAGACGCGTTGGTAGTCGCGGGATGCCAACCCCACCGCGTTGATGGCATCCACAATGTCCGACCAGATCCTTCACCGTCCTTCCTTGTCGAGGCGGATGTCCAGAAGAGGGCATCATAATGCCCCAGGACTTGCTCCACCAGGATGCCAACTTCATTGGCACTGAAGCTGGCAGCCCTCTGCCTCTTTGACTGGAGGTTGCCACTAGCCCCAGATGTTGCTTGGACCGACATGGCAACCCCTGAGACAGGTGTGGGTGGGTAACTGGGTCCTGGGACTGGGCTTTGGAGCAATGGTACAGCAGTCGGGAGTCTTCTGTCCCAGCAGAGGTGGTTGCAGCAACAGGACCTCTGGAAATGTCTTCTGTGCAGGCACCAAATAGCAGGGCAGGCTGTCAGCAGGCAGGATGTCAGCAGCAGATGGCAGCAGCAGATGGTTCGTAGGAGGCTGCTCGGTGCTTTGGGGGGGCAGGTAAATGGCCTTCTGGGCAGGAGCGTGGTCTTCCGTGTGTAGTCACATGGCCAGCTTGTTGCAGAGTGACTCCGCAAGTGAAAAAACAGCATGTTAGCGTGAAATTCAAGGAAAGGCCCTAAGCGCGTAAGTGATGTGACGCGCACACGGGTTTTGCCTTCGCCAGGGGTTAAAGGTGGGTGCGGCAGAGCAGTTCGCTGTATATGCTTTTCCATGCAAGGCAGACGGTGAGTTGCGCATGCTTTTTTTCCAACTGTGGTTCCCCCTGTGTGTCCCGTACTCCGTTTTCGAGGTCAGAGTAGACTGCGTGTTCCACACATACTTTTTTGTGTCCCTGGATGCCACAGCGTACTGCGGGAGGTTTATTCCACGCACGTGGGCTACCGGGGGTTGCATGCACGATTATTATCATTTGCCTGAGCGTTGCGTGACACGTCTATATTCACCAGGGGTCACGTACAGCCTTGCAGGAGCACAGGGGTGCGTCTAACATCACGTACCCTGCCCCCTTCACTCCAATTGCCCAGGACAATTGTTATGTGCACCTCCCATTGGCAATAGTCCATCTGTGCCATGGTTGGGAAGCCACTAAAATAAATTGCCGAAATCCGTATATATTTTGTCGGTGCTCCACGACTTGAAATTGCACCAGGATCTACCCAGGCACTGTCCATCTGGAATTGAGATGTGCCCAGCAGCAACCACTAGATGCCATTGCCACCATTGGTAGCCACGAGGCCACAAGCCCTTCCAAGATGGCCAACGCCAGGGCTACTACCTCCTCACCCTGCCTAAGCTGCAACTTGTAGCCCCCGATTGGCTCCGTTCACGACTAAACAGCCAATCGGATTGCTGGTAGGCGAGAGCCGGCCTTTCGGGAGAAGGCTCTCGGAAAAGGCTCAGATCCTGACTGAGCTGACCGAGCGCAGCCAGGCGCATCGGCGCAGAAACGCTGTAAGTCAGCCTCTCATCACCGTCATCCTGCCTCGTCAACACAGGCAAGGTAACTTTACTCTTAGCCCGCACGAGGGCTCGCAACGCACGCACCCGCTACCTCACTTTCCGGAATAGACTTAATGCCCATAACGCTGTGTCTCATGAGCTTGCCGCATGACCTGTTGTTTGGATTTTCTGCTGTACCTTTTATTGCCTGCACACTGTCACCAGCTTGCAGAAATCCTCACTACGACTTGTGTGTGTGTGCGCGCCACAGATCCCAGACTAATGCTCAATCCCATCTGTATGACCACCCTTGATCTGCCATCCAGTAGCCCAGCCTAAACCAAAACGAGGTTGTATGTATGTGCATGAATTATTTGTTCAGTATCAAATTAGACTACACTTTGCATTATATCTGATCCACTCATGGCACATGATACTGTGTCAGACTTGTGTTGTCTGCTACTGAATAATATGCTATTTTTAGAAGTGTTACTATAGTGTGAATCAGCCTACTATCTTGCATTACTGACCTAGCACCTAGCATCTTAATTTAACCTCTTCTGCATCTTATGTGTACCAACACTGCTGTATACGTGACTCATGCCCCACTGATAGGGAAAGTCCTTATTAGCCCGTTTTTTGCCTACCATATTTGTCATTGTACTTACTGCTGTGTCTCTATGTGCCTGCCCACGCCTGCTTAGCATGTACGCCTAGCCATTGCCTCACGGCACTTAACCTTAGAGTGTATTCTCCAATCTAGGCATTGCCCCACTGCAACCCAGCCTAGAGTGTACCCGAAGTGCATTGTGCAACCCTGCGCCCAGACCATGATCACCTGGCTTACTCTCACCATGTTCCCCTTCTGCATCATGCTGGACAATGTACCCTGTAGCGGCAACAACTTCATAACCGTCAACGATGGCCTAGCCAAGTTTGGTTGCCCCAGGCACTACCCGATCCCTTGCCCCATGCCCTTCCTACCCTCCTAGCCACCTTTTCACCTAACCACTACTCTCACCATACCTCCTCCGTAGACACTGCTCCCTAGCCAATACTATCTCTAACAAAACTCCCAATCACAGTAGACTCAGAGCTCCATGCCACACTGTGCCCCCCACACCGAAATCTCCAGAACCCCTACGCTCAACCAACCTGGACATCATAGCCCGCAACAACAGACTAGGCACTAGGCTCCCCTATACATATAGCAACCACCCTGCCAAACTCAACACCAAAACTAAGAAGAACTTAAAGACCCCCAATAAGCCTGAACCACTCCCCCTAAAAGGAGCCTTTCTCAATGTCAGATTCCTGGCCACACACCCCACAGAAATTGCAGACACCATTCTAATCAATGATCTCGACTTCCTTGCCTTAACGGAAACATGGCTACACGAGGCATCAGGACCACATTTATCGTTAGCCATTCCTGTCAATTACTCCATCCTCAGAGCTGACAGACCTAATGGTAAGGGAGGAGGCGTAGCAAACATATCTAAATCACTACTAGGCTGTAGACTAGTCTCCACCCTATCATTTAAATCCTGTGAGCTACTCAGTCAAGTTACAAACCTCCCCCTCAAGCACGATCACACTCCACCTTATATATAGACCCCCAGGCCCTCCTGGAGCCTTCGAAGGAGACATCATGGCGCTCATCACTGAAAATTCCAAGCCACTAGCACAAACTATTATCCTCAGTGACTTCAATCTTGGTTACAACGACCCCAAGAACACACCAGCCACATCCTTAGCAAACGCCCTAACTGAGCATGGATTCACTCAACTCAGTATTTCACCGACTCACCAGGAAGGTAGAATTATCGACTGGGTAGCAACTCTTAACTGCAACACCACTTGTAAGGACCCCCAACATCTCACATGGACGGATCATTACCTTATCCCTCTCGAAATTCACATCAACCATGCCATTCCTACAAAGCGCCCCATGGCACCAGCCTGCCCAACCAGAAACAAGCGCAACATCACCGCCAAAGCCCTATTACCCTTGGTCCTACCCACCCTTAACGCTCTACCGGTCAATGCTGATCTAAACCTACTAGTTGACACCTTCAACAACTCCATGGCCACTGCCATCGATACCATTGCCCCTCTGAAACTACGTAAAAGCAAGCCAATAAGCCACTTGAATTCGTGGTACACCCCCGAACTTAAACTACTTAGGAAAAAGAAAGCCAAATCAGAACTCCTATGGAAAACTAACCCCTCATCTGAAAACAAATCCAATCTCAAGAACATCTCTGCGCTATACAAAAATGAGATAATTCGCACTAAAAAAGATGCCTACAACGTTCGGATAGATCAGGCAGGTTCTTCCACCAAAGAACTATTTAAAATACTAAAGGAGCTAGAAAACCCCAATCCACCTCCAGACACCTGTTCAAAAGATAAACCTTGGTGCACCAGCATCCAGAACTCCCTCAACAATAAAATCATAGGACTCCAAACCAAAATTGAGGACAAACGTCAACAACTCTTCAGCAACAAGACCACTAACCCAAACCTAAGCTCACCAACACCTATCAAAGCTAATATAGCCTTCACCTTTAAGAAAGTAACTATCTTAGAAGTCCAAAAAATCATCACATCCTTAAAACCATCTAACTGTAAAGGGGACCGCTGTCCTGCCCAGATAATAAAAGACGCAGCCAGAGACCTCTCCCCTTTTATCACCAAGCTAATTAACCTTTCATTTGCTAATAACTCTGTCCCCAGCAACCTAAATCAATCCTGGGTTCTCCCTCTCTTAAAAAAACAATCCCTAGACCCAGCCATACCAACTAATTATAGACCCATCGCCAGTGTCCCTTTCCTGTTACAAAATCCTGGACAGAGTCACCTACATCCAGATTCAGGAGTACCTAGAATCTAACCAACTGTTAGGTATACGTCAGTATGGCTTCAGACCTCAACACGGGACAGAAACCGCTCTGGTTGACCTCAAAAGCCAGATTGACAAAATCAAAGACAAAGACAACGCCGCAATCCTACTTCTCTTAGACCTCTCAGCGGCCTTCGATTTAGTTGATCACAAAATCCTATGCAATCACCTATCTATCGCAGCCCACTTCTCCTCCTCTCACTCCTCATGGGTACAATCCTTCCTGGCGAATAGAACCATGCAAGTTTTCTCCACAACAGCAGCAACAGACCCGATCCCCATTACATGCAGAGTCCCACAAGGCTCCTGTGTCTCCCCCACCTTGTATAATATATTTATGAAGCCGCTATTCGACAAACTGGATTGTCTGGGTGTCACCTACACTAACTATGCAGATGACACCCAGATTCTCCTCACCATCTCAGGCAACTACAATGCGGACGTTACCCGGATTCACAAAATCTTCTCCATCGTTCTGCATGGATGGCCACCCACGGCTTATGCCTGAATGATGAGAAGACGGAGCTTCTGCTGGTCAGCTCCCCTAACAACCTGTCTAAACTCAGTCCTAAGTACAAGAACATTATCATAGATGGTAACACCATCCCCATCGCTAAAAGTGTGAAAACCCTAGGCTTCCACCTTGATGCCAACACTAACCTCACCAAACAAACCAACACGACCGCCTCAGCTACTGCCTATACGGGTAAGCTAATTAGGGCTAGCAGACCCTTCCTATCTTCCAACAGCTACCTCACTCTTGCTAGAGCACTCATTCAGTCTAAACTGGACTATTGCAATAGTCTGTACCTAGGAGCCAACCAGTCCATAACCAACAAACTCCAGGTTCTTCAAAATAATGCTCTACGCCCAGCACTCAACATCCCAAGGCGTGAGCACATTTCCACTACCAGGAAAGCGTGTAATTGGCTCTCCATACAGCAACAAATCGACCTCAAAACCATTTGCCTCACTTACAAGGCTTTAAACCACCTAGCCCCACCGTATCTCACTAATAAATTTACTCTAAAATCCGCCACCAGATCATCCAACTCCTAATGCCTGTTATTAACTAGATTTGCCTTAAAAAGAGCAGGTGGCGCTAGCTTCACAGTGCTAGCCTCCCAACTTTGGAACACCCTACCACTCAGCATTAGAGTCTTTTCCAATCTTTAGGAAACATGTTATTGGCTGGTTACTGAATAAAGAGTAGAATTTACCTTCACTCTCTAATATCTAATAGCCGCAACCATGCCTGTATTATACGTAAATTGTTGTACCATGTAAATTATGTAAATTGTTGTACTATGTAAATGTATATCTCATGCCTGTAACCACTTCCTTAAGCGCCCTTCTACCTATGGGTCCGGAGCGCTATATAAATAAATAAAACAAACAAACCAAAAGTTAAGGGTGGCAAAGCTGGGCGACCTCCCAGGGCTGGGCATGGTGGGTCACATGGCCGGGGTGGCCAGGGAGTCCAGGGAGGCCAAGGTGGACGCGGAAAGGGACGTTGCCAGGGTGTTCCGCAGGATGTCCAGCCACATACTGGGGCAGCCATGCCAACCCTCCCTGCCCCCCAGACCCTCCACACCCCCCCAGCGGCTCGGGGAGATGCTGCTGCATCAGTCATCCCTGGCACACATCTGACCCCACTGCCAGTGTCATCTGCTGGCATGGGCCACCAGGTACTGGAAGCTGCAGTTGCAGCTGCGGCAACCTACCCATGCTCGTGGTCAGCCAGTGCAGGCTGCCTTGGCACAGGAGGACTTCTAGGCAGATTTTCAGGTGGGGAAGGCCAAGCCACTTGTGCCTAAGGTAGCTGTGACCAAGGCACACGTATCTGGGGCAGTGGTAACATCTGCTGACCCGAGCAGCCAGGTGGTGGGAACTTCAGGGGCATATGCCGCCAACACCACCCCGACAGTGAGTCTGCCAGCCAGGACTTTTGGTCACAGCCCTTGGTACTGAGGCAGTTGTGCCGCTGGGTCCTGGCAACAGCACCCAGCAGCCAATTACACAATCCAGTCCTTCTGTCCTCATGCCTATTACTACTCCCATTGGCCAGTCCACCATTGCCACTGCCCCTACTGACCAGAGCGGCATTAGCCGCTCCAGGTCTGCACAAGCGGCCAAGAGGAGGAAGTGTGCTTCTGCGCAAGAGGCTGGGACCCCAGACACTGCTCTGGCCTCGGGCACAACAAGTAAGAAGCCTTTCAATAAACATGAACTGGACTTCTTGTGGACTACGTGTCGGCACACGACCGCAATATGCTGGTGGGCTCAGGTTGCCATACTACGCCGCCATACTACGCCTGCCCAGCGTCGGGTCCACTGGCAGTTCATTGCGGATAGTGTCAGTGCCAGTGCCATGGGATATGAGAGGCGCACAGCTCAGGATTGCTACAAGCGTTGGACTGACCTCTGACGCTGTGCAAAACAAGAGGGCCTTTAATTACTCCCCGACTCTGGAGACTGGCAGTGGGCCACCAGAGGAGGATGAACTCACTCCACACGAGGAAATCGCTGCAGAGTTCATCGATTGGGGACTTCTCCAGGGAGTTGGAGAGATGCCGGATTATGGTGCAGCGTCCGGTGAGTGTTGATACATGTGTGTCCAGCCCATGTGTGTGTTGCTTGTGTGATGTGTTGTGATTGACTGCCAGTTCTGGCTATGTATTCATGAGTGCCATGTGTGACACATGCAATGCTTGACTGATGCGTGCTTGTAGTGATGCAGTCTGCATGCTGCACACAGGGGCAATCATCATCCGCACACATGCTCCCTATTTACATGCAAGTCACTCGGCGGCCTCTCCTGTCCATGTTCAAGCTCACTGACATGTTAGCATATAGCCTGTATTGTAGTTCCAGTCAACACTCGGCCTATGTCGTCACATGACTGACGGCTATGTGAGGTCACCCTGCAAGCTGCTGCTCCTCACAGGCATGCATTCTTGCCTCTCCACCACCCTGCAGCTCACTGTCTCCATGTTACTGGTGATTTCTGTGTTGGACTACTGCAATGGCCTACTCCCCATTCCTGTGTACATGCACACTTCCCTCTTCAACCCAGCCAAACCTGTACTGTGGGGGGTACTTCCTTTGTCCTTGATGCAGGCTGTCTCACTTGGACCATGCAGATGGCGCAGGCTCAGAGTGGACATGAGTGTTCATTCATGGAATGGACTATGTGCATTTCCGTGGCAGCCTACTCATTGTACGACATCTCCGGTATTTTGTCCGTCTCATGGTATTTGGTCATCCATATCATACTCACTCAGGGTCACTTCCTCATCACGCACATGTTCAGGGCGTCCTTGTCCGTGTCGAGCACAGGCCTCCCTCTGTTACAGCCACCTTGCCTCTAGGCTACTGGTGTTGTGGCTTCTGCATGTATAGATGTACTTGTGATGGTTCCTCATGTGTCCTGCTTACTGTCCACCTCATCTGCTGTAGTCTCAGTTAACTGAGATGATGCAGTTGACACCTGCCAACACTGTCTGCAACTTCACAGTACTCTGGTCAGCCTTTCAGATCCATGCACTGCCTTCCTACCATTGCCTGGGGGGGGGTGGGATGTTTCACTGCATCCCTACAACGCAGTGCCAACACTTTGCACATGACTGCACTTGACCTTACAGTGGTGAAAGTGACCTGGCATGTATGTATCCATGTGCTTCCCTTCACTGTATTTCAATGCACTTGCGTTGTTGCATCCTGTGACACGTGTACTTTTTTGATATTTATTTTCTTGTAGTGCATGTTGACATGCATTTTACATGTGTCATAGACAGTTCTATTTGACTTACTGCTGTGGCCATTTGGGAATTGTGCTGTGGCTATGCTGCATGCCATCTCTTTGTTGACATCTGTCATTTTCGGCTAAGATCTATGCCTGCCAGAAGGTTGTGTGTGATGCAGGTGATATGCAACATGCAGTACATGTGTGGGTTTCACATTTGACACACATCCATGTCTGCTTTCAGGGTCCCCTTCCATTTAATTGCCACTGCATGCATGCCAGAGTTTGTGTCGTGTGTGACATGGCTGCCTCATGTGTTGGCCTTCAATATTGTGTTGTCTATGTGTGTGGTATGTGCTGCTGACATGTGTGCTCATGTGTTATTTTATTTTGTTACAGGTGATGATGCACCGGAAGAGGAGGAGGAGGAGGACGACGACGAGGACGACGAGGAGGAGGAGGAGGAGGAGGAGATGGCAGACAATGTGGAGTGTTCAGGTCAACAACCATGCACCAGTGGCGGTCGTGGGGTGGTAGGCAGCGAACATCCATTGGTGCTCCAGGCCATCCTGTCCAGGCCTGCCTCTGGGTATAGCTCTGAGGATCTCTTTGACTCTGATGTTGAATCGGATGTTCATCAATCCGTGCCGTCGACGGTGGGTGATTCTACCATGGATGCTGTTCTGTCCGCCCCACCTGCAGTGGGGGTTGAGCCCTCAAGGGCCAAGTCAGTGTTGGAATGTCCGCCTGTGTTGGTTACGGGTGCAGGGTAATGCTCGACACCAGTTGCTCCTGTTCCTGGGGCAGCAGATTGACTTGAGGAATGCAGCCCTGCAGCCACAGGCAGTTCCAGCACAGCAAGGACCACTTCTCCTGGGGCGCAACAGGTGTGGTGTCCAGCAACGCGGTGACCGTGTGCCACCGGGGAACACTGGTTGGGAGAAGGCCATGTATGCCATTGCTCAGCAACAGGGGGGAGCGATTGAGATGTTGGCTCAAGGCATGGAACGTGTGGCCGATTCCATTCTCCCCCCTGATAGGCAGGTGGATCTCTAGCTGCAGGCAACGCAGTCCAAGTGCCGCTCACTCAGGCTGCGCACGGCACCTCCAACAGGGCCTGCCGGGCTGAACTGGTGGCTCTGCGCTAAGCTATTGCTGCTGAGGGACAGGCCCACAGGGAAGCCCTGAGGGAAGATAACGCCTCCCTCAGAAGTATACTGGCTGCACTCATTATGAGCCAGGGGATACGGGCAGAACAGAGGATGGAGCAGCTGGAACACACCATCTTGTCTGAACTCTATGCAAGCTGGGAGGAGGTCCGTCTGTCACGTGAGGCCTCGCTGGCAGAGCTCCGTGTTACACGTGAGTCCTGCCTGGAGGAACTCTGTATTACCTGTGAGGTGCTGCATGGCGACCTCCGTGCCATATTCCTGCAGAACCAAGCTCACCAGGCCTGCATGCTTGCTGCCGTCGAGGCACTTGCTGGGGCTATGTGTGGTCGGGCTCCTGTGCTACGCGCATCTCCTGATGTACAACCAGGGGATGACGACGTATCTCTCACTCAGGTCGTGCCGTGAAGACCAAGAGCCCATGGAGGATTTGTTTTTTTTTTTAGTCTCAACATCATTGCATGTGGGTGTTGAGGTGCACCCTGCACCTCCACCCTTCTGGGTCCCCTCCTCCTCCTCCCTCCTGGGTACCCTCTGGCCATTTTAATTTTTTGTCCATTGTGCATTTATGTTCGTGTGATGCTATGTGGCATCTGATGGCATCCACTATGTGTTCTGGCAGGGCCCATACAGGCTTGTCTCGTGTTTTTGGCTTAGGGTCTGGACATATATGCCACTCCTGCTACCCCTTTCCATGGGCTTGCAAGGATGACACCATGTGACAGTAACTTACACAGAGGCATTGCACTTCTGTCAAATCTGTGGCCCGTCTGAAGTCCAACTTGTGTATACACCCCTAGTGGGGATTCATGATGGTTTCTTCAGTGCATGGTTGGACTGCATTTCGGTGAGTATATTGTTGACTGTGCATGAATTCATTTTGATTTTTCATGTATTGCCTTGACTGTATACATTGTTGATGCACTTAATGCTGTATGCGGTCCCATGCCCCCCTTACCTCTCAAAGCTACTCTCATGATGGTAGGGGGACATGTGGTGGCAATGTCACCATGAGGCACTTGTGCTATGATGTTTCCTCACTGTCTGACATTGTCACTGTTGGGTCCTGTGTTCATGATATGTTATGCTGGTAAATTGGTAGTCTTGTGTTGGTTTTGCTTCTGATGTGTCACGGGATCGGCAATATGTTTCTGTTGCAGATGTGTCCACAACGGAGTCGTTCACATGGGAAATATATTCAACACTGAAGGGTATAGAGATATCCAAAAGTGGATCAGTAGAATGGGATGACACTAACTAAATTTTAATACATCTCAAATTTTATTCGGTGACCTTATTTTTTTGCTTTTTTTTTATGCAGCTGCAGGGGTTTCCGGGCCACAAACACCACTCACTGCACTGTGTTTTGTATTGAGCCGGGTGTTGTGGGGGACAACCCCGCAGCACCTGCATTTTCTTTTTTCTTTGGAATTCCCTGAAATGCATGCCAGCGAAAGGTCGAGATTTTAGTGTTGACACCTTTGTTGGCATGCATTTACGTACTTTTAGTATAAGGTGGATATTTTTGCTCACTCTTTTCTTCACAGTCCAGGTCTGAGGGGGATTGTCTGTGGCCTGTTTCCATTTGTGACAGTGCACTTTGTGACAGCTGTGTTGTTGTGTGTTGATATTTTTATTGTAGTTTTCACATTGCATGCCATGGCATGGTGTGTGGGGTGGATGACATGGGGTTGGGGGAGGTTTACGTGAAATACCAGCATTTGGATGTGATATTTTGCATGAGGGGTCGAACCTGTAGCTTGCATGTGTGCCTTTTGGTTACACGGGATTGTGTTTTAAGTGGCTAGGGATGCACACAATGCTGCAATTCCAAAGACACATTCTCAGGGTGTTAAGGTTGTGACAGTTGACTGTCCCTTTGTCATCGATTGTCACCTGGAATGTGCCAGGCCTGTGTGCGCTCTCCAGCTGCAGGGGGGGGTGAGATTAGGTGAAAAATGTAGCCACAAGCTGGGTACGGGCTGCCTCGCCACGTGACCTTTCCCCCTCCCATGCGCAGCGGGCGTGTGTGTGGTTGGGGATGTGGGGGCACAGGCATTTGTACTCTCCTTTGAGCCATGTGTTGCCATGCCTCCCAGCTTCCAGGTCTCGCGGTAGGGCTGACATTCTGAATATGAAAAGGTCATGGGGGGGACCCGGGATAGTTTGCATAGACAGAGGTGATGATTCCCTTGGCATCACATACAAACTGCATGTTGATGGAATGCCAGTGCTTGCAGTTGCGATAGATGTGCTCAGTGGCCCCAGGTGGACGTAGGACCACATGGGTGCAATCAATGGCACCAAGCACTTTGGGGAAGTGTGCCACCCCGTGAAAGTCCTGGACCACGCCCCAGCCTTTCTGCAGGTGTTCTGGGCATGTATATGTGCCTGCGGACTGAGGGGTGTGCAGTCATGATTGCCAACACCTGGTGTAGGCAGCGTGACATCCTGGCCTGTGAGACGCTCCCAACTATAGCAGTTGTCTGCTGAAGTGACCCAGTGGCCAAAAAATGCAGGACATTGAGCACCTTTTCCAAGGGGCTCAGTGCTTGGGAGCACAGGGTGGGTGATGTGAGGTCATCCTCCCGCTAAGTGACCAGGTCTAGGATGATATGAGGTGGAAACCTATACCTGCCATAGACCTAGTCATCAGGCATCCCAAAAAGGCTGGTCCTGGGTAAGAAAATGCAGGGCATGGCTGTCCTCCTGGTGCTGTGTCCCACGATCACTGCTGCGAGAAATGGGACATTCATCGTAGCTGTATATGCTTGCTTGTTGTTTTACACGCACTTTTTGCTACACGGGGGCGCTTCCGCCTGCTTTCGCGTGGCGGACGTGTTTCCGGCTTTGCGCGTCTTTTGGCGTGCACGGGTTTTCCCTGTTGAGTTCCATGAATATGTGTTAGCGTGTGGGCGTTGCAGGGATTTCGCTGCTGAGCTTGCCCCGTTAAGCCCACATTTTCGCGTGTTTCTGCGCAGGGAGGCAATCCTAGTGTTACCCCTACCTGGAGGACGTGCTGATTACAGGGTAGTCGCCCCAAATTTGCAGGCAAAATACCCAAAGAACTATAAACCTTCTCTTCCAATTGGCCTTCTCAATAAACGAGAAAAAATAAAGCCTGGTTCCAAACAAAACCAAACAGTTCCTAAGAGCTGTCATAAACACAGAAGAAGGGTTAGTCTTTCCATCAAAGCAAAGAGTCCAAAATATGCTACTGCAAATACCCCATTATCAAACCGGTCACCAGATAAGCGTACGCAAAGCTATGCGTTTGCTCGACATGATGGCATCTTGCATTTACCTGGTCTCACATGCACCCCATGCAGGAGTGGTTGGCGAAACGGTGGTCTCAGGCAAGCGGTCAGTGGGACGATCTAGTGGTCGTTTCACCAACACTAGTATAAGACCTTTGCTGATGGAAAAAGGAGAATCTGTTGAAGGGGAAACCCTTCCACGATCCGGCGGTGCAAGCGGTAGTAACAACAGACACATCACTCTCCGGGTGGGGGGCACATCACCTTCATCTCACAGGAATATGGTCTGTGGACTCGCATCACGGCACAGAACCACATCAACCTGCTGGAACTTCAAGCGGTATTCCAAGCGCTTCAAGAATTCTAAGTACAGCTGACAAATCAGTAGGTACAGATACTAGCTGACAGCACCACTGCAATGTTCTACATCAACAAGCAGGGGGGGGGGGCACACATTCTCCAAATCTGTCCAAGCTAGCACAAAAATATGGACATGCGCACTCAAACAGGGGATGTTTATCTTCCCAACACATTCCAGGGGAAATCAACACCCTAGCAGACTCACTGTGCAGAGATCCCCTACCACAGGAATATGAGTGGCGACTAGACACAAATGTCGACCACATCTTCTCAGTGGGGTTACCCCATACTAGACTTGTTCACTATAAGAGAAAAAAAGCAATGCCCAGACTTTGCCTCCAGGTTCCCCCAACCAGACTCCAGGGGAACGCCCTATGGATGAGCTGGTCAGGGAAATGTGCTTACGTTTTTCCCCCAACTCCTCTAATGAGCAGGATGGTGAACAAGATCCACAGAGAACAGATGACGCTCATCCTAGTTGTATCCATGTATGCAAGACAACCATGGTATCCACATCTGCACAAACTGGCAATGTGCAATCCCATCAAACTCCCGTGCCAGACCAATCTGCTAACCCATCATAGGGGAATAACAGTTCACCCTCAACCTCACTCAATGAACTGCATAGCTCCTGAGGTCATAGTTTGGACATTTAAACCTACCACAGAGGTGTATGGATCTCCTCAAGGAGGCGCGTAAACCAAACACCAGGCACTGTTACTTCGACAAGTGGAGGATATTTGTAATTTGGTGCCAGTCTAAACCGATAAACCCCGTAGAATGTACTCCATCCCACATTCTAAACTATATACTCCACTTATTAGACTCAGGGTTAGTATTTAACTCTATAAAGGTTCACCTGGCGGCTTTATCAGCTTACACCACCTCTCAGAGTAAAGTATGGTGGTGGAAAGTTCCCGTCATTAAAGCATTCATGGAGGGAGTAGAGCAACTTCCCCCTCTAATTTCAAGCACACCGCCAGGCTGGGATCTCAATGTAGTATTCGCAAAGCTCATGGGACCTCTCTTTGAGCCTATGCAGAAGTCAAGTCTTAAACACCTAACATATAAAACTGCCTTCTTGGTGGCTATTACATCCATAAGAAAAGCTAGTGAACAAGCATTGTCAGTGCAGGGCCCTTTCTTTGTCATCCACAAGAATACATTGGTTTTACAAACTCACCCTAGGTTTTCATCTAAATTAATTTCCAAATTTCCCGTAAACCAATTCATTGAGCTACCGGCCTTCTTCCAGAACCCAACAAGCTCAGCTGAGGAAAAACTCCATACACTAGATGTAAGGAAGGCGGTCCTTTACTATGTAAACGAGACCAGACTGCTCAGGAAAAAAGAACAATTGTTTGTCTCCGTAGCACCAGGCAGAGAAGGAGACCGCATTTCCAAGAATGCCATCTCCAGATGGATAGTCAGATGTATACAGCTCTGTTACTCATTATCAAGTAAGACACTGCCTTTCACAGCAAGAGCTCACCCACAAGGAGTACAGGAGCTAATTTCGGTTTTATCGCAAATGTCCCGCTGGATACCATTTGCAAAGCAGCTTAATCGGAGCTTAGTACACATTTTCACTCAGCACTACTGCATTGACACTCATTCCAAAGCAGATACACGGGTGGGACAAGCGGTTCTAAAACATCCATTTGCTGCTCTACCTTCTCACAACCCACCCCCTTCTCCTAACACTGCTCGCTAATCTATGCACAGCATGTGATCTAATCAGATTTCACAAGCCTCAGAAGGGATACATTACTCACCGTAATCATATTTCTGATGCTTGTATCTGCTTAGATTCACATGCGCCCACCCTTCCTCCTCTTGGAATGGAAGGGCATAGTTGTTTATATGAGCTTTCTCTGATATTCATCTGCTTGGATACACCTGTACTCACGCTACACTTCATGCTACCTCCTGTCAGAAACAAAACAATCTGAGGGACCTCGACACATGAAAGACAATGGGTACAGTAGACGTCACACTAGGAATAGTATTACTGGCACACCCTGTCGGCACCCCTTCTTGAGTTTCGAAAACAACTAATACTCTGCAGCTTCCACTAGATGTCGGCCTGTGCATAGCTAATCTAAGCAGATACAAGCATCAGAAATACGATTACGGTGAATAATGTATCCCATATATTTTTGAGGCTTGTAGATCTGCTTAGATCACATGCTATGAATAGGCCGACATCTAGTGGTAGCCACGGAGTATTACATTTTTTATGAAACTCAAAGGGACGTCGACAGGGCGTGCCGGTAATACTATACCTAGTGTGATGTCTCTTGTACCCATGGTCCTTCACACGTCGAGGTCCCTCAGATTGTTTTTTTCCACCATCATAGTGTCATGATCTCTGCTTCCAAAAGGTCAGGGTTTTCCCAACTCCCTTGGAAGCAGATCCATAACCCAGGTTCCGAGTGCCAACCAGTCCCAATTGGGACCTTTTGGACCCAGTCCTGGCGCCAGTGGCACCAGGCTCATAAATATGCCCAGTCCCAGCGCTGGAAGCGCCGGGCTCATAATGCTTGGGTGGACTTACCTGCAGCAGACCATGCTGCTTACTTGCCTGCCAGTTGAGCCTCTGATCCTCTTCTGTTTGTAACTACTTTTCCTGTTGGGTGGGGCAGGAGCCACTCCCTAGATTCAGAACACTGGAACTCTTCTGGAAAGCAGGAACTCTTTTCTTACCTAGGCGTGGCTGTGGAAGGAGACACCTAAGCACTACAGGAGGCTATTTAAACCACACCCGATGGATGAATCTTGCTTTGCGTTATTCTGCATCCTCTGCAGCAGAACGCTCATCGTGTCTTCTGCATCTGATCCTGGGCCTAAGGAAAAAGGCTTACCATCCTGAATCCAGTCTTCAGCAACACCTATAAAGACAAGAAAGAACAGGTTAGCATTGCGGTCTTCAGTGACAGCTCTTCACTTACCTGGTCCATCGGCTGTCACCAACGCCTCGCGCTGCATTCCGGCATCTGAAAGACAAAAGCTTACCAACTCTTCGCACGCTCCGGAGGCCTTCGGCGCTGCATCCCGCATCTGAAAGACAAAACAAGGTGCGTTTAAAGACATTGGGGAACTTTAATACTCATGTGCCATTACTCCTTTCCACATCTAACCCAGTGGGTATTCCGGCACCCTGCAGCCGCTCCGAACTTGTACCTGCAAAATAAAAAGACAGAGCGCATCGTGAAGCAGGCAACAAGCGCTTACTTACGTGCTTCCAGGCGCTTCTATTCATCACACGGGCTCCATCTTCAACTCACTTCAGCCCGTCATCCGCCATCGCCGGAACCCTGCAAAACAAGAGACATCATTACTAAAGACTTTAAAGACATTAGAATTACTCGAAACTTACCGTTCGTGCAGTAAACGACGGACAGCAGTCCTCTGAAGTCAAGAGGCCTGCTCCCCTTATCCAGTGAAGAAACTGGTTACAGCACCCTGCCCCGAGGCAGATGGAGAGCACAGCGTTCACTTACCTAAGGTGAGAGCGTTAACCTTTGGGGTTCTACAGGAGAAGAGAAAGGGAAGAAGAGAGAGACATTCAATAACCCAGTTCCTTAATCCCATATTTTCTATCTGCAGACATCTTACCCTTCGAGTCAGACATACAGTGCACAGAGGTCCAGCCCAAAGAGCCAGCCGTGTGTTACACATCACCTTTGAAGATACGGTATACGCCCAGTCAAGACCGGCGCCTCTACGGGAATCAGGTGAGCGTTACACATAGTCGGACGCAAGTTGCCGAGTTCCTTCTTCTGGCTAATGCCATTACTTATCCAAAGTATAAAATTGAGACTTTCTTCCTATCCTTTCGATGGCCGTACACCGCAAGATCTCAGACGATGGCTTTCGAAGACAAGACCATTCGCGACTACGGCGACTCACCGTCTCAACGGCACGTGCACCTGAGCCTTTCCCTACCCCTGTTCCCACAGTGTTACCAAGCTCCACTCAATGGACCCCGGAACAGTCTGATAGAGTAACGAGGAGAATGTCTAGCTTTGTTAACTGTTTTGATCAATACCCTGATCAAATTGCCAGCCTACAGGGACCCACTCAAGACAAAGCAGCTAATAAGCAGTCCGATGCCAAAAGACGCCACCTAGACGTAACACAGCCTAGTACCTCTACCTATCAAAACATATCTGACGACGTATACTATTTTGACCCTACAGGTTTGCAGGCCCCTGCCTCAATAGCAGACGAAGGAGACGTAGAGGATGCAGACCAATATTATGACCTTGATGTATACATCATCCTATCTCCAGACCATATTGACCAACCCGTGGCTGATTCCTCTGTGGATAACCAGCTGCAGTATAATCTTTTTAAAAGCTGTAGAAAATTTAAAATCGATAACCTGAAAGCTCAAGTTGACAAAGACTTTGTAGAGGACATCCTTAAGCAATAAGCCCCGAGCCGCTGGGGCATTACTGAGTCAGGTAGAGGCCTGGGGCCAATAGGGCCTTAACAAAGGCCCAGGGCTTTACCAGACTCTGTAATACCCCCGTGGCGAGGGGCTTATTGCTATTAGTACCCCGGCCCACAAGACCGGGGTACTAAAAGCATTGTTTTTGTGTTTTGAAACGCTGCAGCATTTCGGAACAGAAAAAAAAATGTAAAAATAAAATGGCCACCAGGGAAGGTAAAACTGGGTCTGTTTTCCCTTTCCATGGCGGCCATTCAAAATCAATGTAAAATAGTAAATGAAGAAAATGGCTGCCATGGAAAGGGAGAAGGGACTACTTGTAGTCCCTTCTCCCTTTCCATGATGGCCTGTCTGGGATCGGGAGCAGACGTGCTGGGGACAGAAGTGTTTCCAGCACGTTCGCTCCCGAAAAAGGACCAAATAGAAGGTAAGTGGGGGGAGGGAGAAAACACTTAACTGAATCCCCGGGTGAGGAGGATGGCAGCCTCCAGCCGTGTGGTGGTTCGGAGCGGGGATTACCCTGTTCCGAGCCTCCTAATTGGCTGGGTAAAGCCCCAGGGACGGCCAATCAGATTGCATGTAACAATCGGATTGTGCCTCACCGGCTACTAATTGGGGATAAGACATCTGCAGCACAGTTCATTACACTGCTCTAATCTATCCAGTCACATTCAGCCTTCGTTACTTACCCTCAACCTGACAAGGGCAGTCGACCCTCGCATTGAGGAGATGTTTAGAAAAGCCCTATCACACCCATTGTACATCAGGGGGCAACTAAAGCCAGACTCTGACTACCACAAGGTAAAGAGTGTGCACACCTTTAGCCTCTGCTGGTGCCCCTCCTAAGAAGGAGAGCGAAAAGATTTACACGTTGGGCAGGAAAGTAGCTTCCTCGGCTGCTAACTAAGGATGGCCAACAACGCAACGCTCCTGGCGAGTTATAATTGCCACAAGTGGGACAAGATCTCACTACAAATAGACTCGCCCCTGGGGCCTCTGAAAACATACTTTCTGAAGCTTGTTAATCTGCTTAGAATCACATGCTGTGCATATAGTCAGACATCCAGTGGTAACCACAGAGTATTGCATCTTGTCTTTCGAGAATCGAAAGGGGACGTCGACATGAGCGTGCCTGTAACACTATCCCCAACGTGACGTATAGTGTACCCAAAATCCCTCACGCGTCGAGATCCCTCAGATTGTTTTTTTCCACCCAGCTATCTGGTCGCCCTAATGCTGAGTTCTTCATAAATATTGCGTGGTTATATTTCTCGACCATCAGTCGTTTTTTCTTATTGTCACTCCCTTCGGTGGCTGATTCCTGTACAACACAGCCGAAGATTGCTGACTACAGAATTTAGAAGGCTGTTGATCCGGTCGGTGCTGCCGACCACGTGGCTGGGGGTTCTGGCCAGCCTGTACAGTAGGGAGAGTGGGGCCGGGGTGGTCATATTCTTTTCAAGAATGCCTTTCCTTTTCCCCCTCTCTTTGTTCCCTTGGTTTTGTCATCGCTATCACAATCCTGCACTATGGACAGGACTTACTTTAGATTTTGTACTTCCTGTAAGGCTAAATATCCGTGGAAAGACCAGCAATGTCTGTGCAACAATTGCCTTCCGATCCACCACAACGAGGCGTCATGTGTGGCTTGTAAGCTCCTTCGTCCCAAGACTATGAAAGAGCGAAGTTAAGAGCTGGGTGGCCTACGGTATGTCCTAGGCCGAGAGTAACTCCTCCGCCGTCACATCCGCCGAGTGTGACGAAGAGGTTAGCAATGACCAAGGCTCTGCTTCGAAGCCATTGACCTAACGGCGGCGAGTTTTTGCTCCGCAGCGTCCGTCCCCGATAGGCACAGCGAGAGCCCTGCCATGGGGACGTTACATCCCGGCGACGGGGACGCACCCGATCCCCACACAAAGCACACAACCCACTGTTCTGCTTCGGCAGTACAGTCGAAGCGCTCCAAAGCGCCAACCGGCACAACGGATACTTTGGCGCTGCCTGCTGATCATTATGATCGGCATCCCTACCCGCGACCACGTCCGAGCCATGCGTGCTGGCAGTCCAAAAGTAACCAAATCACACGCGGCATCGAGACGCTTCAGAAGAAAGCGCTGACACCGCTTAAGGCCCCAGTGGCGCCAAAATCCACCGCGCAGCCACCGGCTCAGCCGCCACACCTCCCTGTAACCCCGAGCATCAGCGATAGTATCGCGAGGATCGCTTCAAAAGAAACAGGCAAAACAAACGTTGAAATAGAAAGAACGGCCTAAAGACGCGTCTAGAGACCCGTCACAACGCCCGGAGCCTCCAAAAGAGTACTTTGAAAGGCCTGTGTCTTTACCAAGACTTTAGAAAACACTTTACGTTCTGAAGAGGAAAGTCGTCAGGAAAGTCCCTTTCCTCCCCTGCACTCCTCAGGCTCATCATTATGGACCAGGGAGAAGTTTGAGGGGTGCATGAACAGACTGAAAAGTTTGTTGAGTTCTCAGAGAGGTTTGCTCCCAAGAGGGCTTCTGAGGAGCTTCCTTTTACGCCTATGGCTAGGTTTCAGAGGACCTGTGAGGATCCTCATGAAGAGAATTTTTTTGACCTTACTGATGACGAGATGCCTATCAATACCTACATACAGGATGACTTTGGGGACCCTATTGATGATCCTGCTGATCCCCTGGATAATTGGGAGGACAGCCATCAAGTTGATGATCAACCTTGGGTGTCCCCTACTCCGGACCCTGACGCTCTGTGTATGGATTCCCCTCCTACCACTCCAGTTCGCCAGGCCTCGCCGGTGGACGATCAAATGGTGTTTAACACCATCTTAAAGAAGGCGGCTGAAAATTTTCAAATCGCCACACAGGAGGCTGTGCAGGATTCGGATTCTTTTTTTAGGACATCCTGAAGGAAAAGCCTCTTGCTAATCGGGTCATTTCCTTATTGAACTCTATCAAGAGACGTCTGGCTCCTTCATTGTTAACACTAGCCCAGACCAGGGCGGTTAATCCCAGGGTTGAGAAGTTGTTTCGCCCTTCTCCTACCGACCCCTTGTACATGAGAGGGTGCCACTCCAGATTCCCTGGTAGTTACGACTACGAAAAAGAGGGCCGGTGTCCCCATGTATACAGGTGAGGCACCACCTGACAAAGAAGGGTGAGAGGGTTACGACTGCTGCTGCATTCTCCACCCGAATAGCCAACACACCACTCTATTGGCTAGCTACTCAGATGTACAGTGGAACCTGCTGCAAGAGGGGCCTTCAAGAGGTCCCTGAACCAATGCGGGCTAAACTGCTCGCGATTTTATCGGAAAGCAAGCAAGTCAACCACAACATTCTTAAGAACACTTTGGACGCTGCTGAAGCAGTGGGAAGGACCTTTGTCCAGGGTACACTGTTAAAACAGCTTTGCCTGGTTGAGGAACTCTGGTTTTAAGCCTGAAACCCTATCGGCCTTACTAAACAAGCCAGTTGAGGAAACCAACTTGTTCAGCAAGGCCGTGGACGAAGCACTTGAGACTGCTAAAAAGAAGTATGAGACTCTAAAAAACTTAAACCAGATTACACAAAGGCCTTCACAACAGAGGGGGCGGCTCTCATCGTTCCTTTCGTGGGAAATCTTGCTCCCCTCAAAACCAGTATGGTTCAGGAAACAACTGGTCTTCAGGACAAGGATCCAACACCACCACCACGTATCCATCTAGAGGACAATGCCGTGGAAAGCGTAGAGGTCGGAATTCCACCGCCAGAGGCTCCCTGGCCTCCTGTCAGAAATGACCCTCAGATCTGGGTCCCTTCCCAAGCCGCCCTGGTTTTGGGATGTTAAACATCATTCCTTCATGCATTGGAGGGGATAACAACAGACCAGTGGGTGCTCAAGACAGTCGCCCACGGGTACTGCATAGAATGTTGCCGACCACCAGAATTCAGACCGCCAAAATCAAGACGCCTGACGCCTGACACCGGAACACCTACGCATCCTGCTGCAAGTGGTCGAGATCCTGCAGGAAAAGTGCGCCATAGAAGTCGTCCCTCTTCTACAGGTAAACAAGGGTATTTATTCAGTGTCCTTCCTCGTACCCAAAAGGATCTCACCATGCGCCCTGTGTTAGACTTGCGCCCAGTGAACAAATTTGTCAAACCCCAGAAGTTTTGTATGGTCACATTGCAGGAAGTAATCCCTCTGCTGAAATGGGGGGGATTAGATGGCAACACTGGATATGAAAGATGCATACTTTCATATTTCAATGTTTCCGGCACACAGAATATACCTAAGGTTCATCATAGAGGACAAGCACTAGCAGTTCAAAGTACTCCCCTTCGGCATTGCCTCAGAGTCAAGGGTGTTTACAAAGGTACTGGCAGTGGCAGCAGCGCACTTGCGCAGAGATTACGTTCTGGTTTACCCTTACCTCGACGACTGGCTCGTAACAGGGGATTCCTACGGAACATGCCTGTTGAACACTCAAAAGACTATGGACCTCTTATTCAGCCTGGGATTTTCCATCAACGAGACAAAATCCAGCCTAGACCCCAGTCAAGTCAAACAGTTCCTAGGAGCTCTAATTCGGACAGAAGACCGCCTCGTCTTCCCCTCCAGCGAGAAGGTTAGCCGGTCGAGAGGTGACGGTACGCAAAGCCATGCGACTGTTAGGAATGATGGCGTCCTGCATTTACTTAGTTCCTCACGCGTGTCTGCACATGCGTCCCATGCAAGAGTGGCTCAACAGCCAGTGGTGTCAGGCCAGCGGACAATGGGAAGATCTGGTAGTGTCTCGCCAGCCCTCGTTCTCTCTCTGCAGTGGTGGTCAAGGGAACACCTCTTGCAGGGAAAGGCCTTCACCACCCCTGCAGTAGAAGCCACTCTCACGACAGATGCATCTCTCACGGGGTAGGGAGCTCACCTGCTTCAGCCGACGGCGCACAGCATGTGGTCCCCAGAAGTAGCATCCAATCACATAAATCTGTTGGAGCTGTTAGCCGTATTCAAAGCACTGAAAGCCTTTCAGATACAGCTGCAGGGGAAGACAGTCCTGATCCTCACAGACAGCACCACGGCCATGTACTACCTGAACAAGCAAGGAGGCACACTCTCCCAGGGTTATCCAAGCTGTGCCAGAACGTTTGGAATTGGGCTCTCAAACACAGGATGTTCCCGTTGTCCCAACACGTTCCAGGGGAACTCAATCTTCTGGCGGACGTGCTCAGCAGAGACTTCACACTGCCCGTAGAGTATGACTGGTGACTACACGAAGAAATCGTCTCCAACATTTTCGCACAATGAGGCTTCCCAGAAATCGACTTGTTCACAACTCTGGAGAACGCTCCATGCCAAGCCTACACCTCCAGGTACCCCCAAAATCGATGCAAGGGGAATTGTCTCTGGATAAAATGGTCAGGGAAATTTGTTTACGCTTCCCCCCAGCCAACCCCCCCACCCCCCCGGCCCCCACGACTCCCCTACTCATCATGATAGTGCACAAGATGTACCGGGAACCAGTTACCATGATATTGGTGGCCCCCATGTTGGCCCGCCAACCCTGGTTCTCCAATCTGATGGAGATGTCCCTATCTCCTCCAATGAAACTATCTTGCTCATTCAACATGCTATATCAGGACAAGGGGGAAACACTGCACCCATGCCTGCAAACTCTGAATTTAGCCCCCCTGGCTCCTGAGGTATAGAGTCTGGCATCTCCAACTTCCTCAGAGATGCATGGACATACTTAAGGAGGCTAGGAAACCTAACACCCAATATGGCTACTCCAGTAAATGGAAGCGCTTTATCTGGTGGAATGCAAAAGGAGTCCATGCCATTGACTGCTCTCCTACACACATTGTATTGTACCTGACTCATTTACTAGACCTGGTTTGTAATTCTCTTAAAGTTCACTTAGCTGCTCTCTCAGCCTACCCTACGTCACAACAGAAGGTGTTGTGGTGGAAAGTACCAGTTATTAAGGCTTTCGTGAAAGGGGTTAAAAGGATTCATCCCCCCATTTCTTTTTTTTTAAAAACTTTATTTTAGGTATATGTACGATAAACAAAACTACGTCATAACAACAAACATGGAAGTAAGTTGTGCTTCATATCCTGTCCCTCCCGCCCCCGTCCCAGTGCCCTACAGGACGCCCTTGTGTTGAGTCAGCGATGATTAACAGTTGATTGCTGTGCTCGGGCTGGAGTATATGCCTGCATGATTCCGCTGGGAATCTGGGGAAGAGGCTCTTGAGGAGTTGTTGATTCCTGTGGATAGCAAATAGGCGATGTATGGGCCCCATATATCGGGTGGTCGAACGTGCAGGGGTAATAGTTTGATGAAGTTTGATTCAGTGTCCTATGTCTTTCAACCACTGTTGTACAGTTGGTGCGGGTCCTTTTCCCCAAGACATTGCGATTCTCCTACGTGCCAACAGTAGTAGCAGCCCTCCTAGTTTGCGTGTTGAGATGGGGAAGTGTTTGGTGAGTCCCAGGAGTGTGATCTTGGGGTCAGGTTCTATGGGCATGCTTATCATTGCGGTTGTCTTTTCCAGTATTTCCCAGAATTGTTGAATTGGTGGGCAGGACCATGCGAGGCGGAGGAAGTCCGCCGATGGCGTACCACATTGTCCGCACAGTGAGGGGGTCGAGAGGTGGTAATGGTGGATTCTAGTGGGGAGGGGGGTGGTACGCTTGATGAATGAATTTTAGGTGTATTCGTTTGTATCTTGTATTTAGCGATACTTTCTGGGTTTCTGCTAGGATATATTCCCATTCTTCATCTGGGATTGAAATCTGGAGGGCCCTTTCCCATCTCGTTTTAGGTGTTGTCGGGTTCAGGGCTGTTTCTATTAATAGCGATTTGTATAGCATCGAAACTAATTTACCCTCTCCTTGTGATTGGATGACTCTGTGTAGCAGTTGCCATGTTGCGGGAACGAGGGTAGTCTGGCTTGCAGGGAGCCTCTAAGACAGAAGTAAATAAACGTGTCTAAGGCGGTGGAAGCTCTGTGGGTTTTGGCCTGTTGGGGAGTGAGGAAGTTTCCTTCGATAAAGAGTTCGCCCATGGTTTTTAAATTTATCTCGTCGGCCCAGTTCAAGTAAACTTTCTCTGCGGTCAGGGGGATAACAGGGATACATTTTATCAGAAGTAGGGGGAGAACCTGGTCTGAATATTACATTTCAACGCAATTCTTTTCCATATTGCTATGGTGGAGAGGACCGTGTTTAGAGTGTTGTACGGGGTGTGTGTCAGGCCAAAGATGGCTTCTCTGAGCAGGTTAGGGGCTGCGAGAGCTCGCTCCAGCTGGACATGGGGACGAACGAGGTGTGTGGCGTTCCAGTGGCCCAGGAATTGCGCTTGCGCTGCCCGATAATAGCGTTCTACATCTGGGAGTGCCATTCTGCCTTTTTTTACGGGCTGGATTAGTGACTTATAGGCGATTCTGGCTGGTTTGCCCGCCCAGAGAAGTTCCAGGATTATGCTTTTCAAGTGTTGGAGATGTTTCTTGGGTACTAGTAGGGGAAGATTTACAAAGAGATAGAGGAGTTTGGGGAGGATTACGATTTTTACTATCAACACCCGGCCCCATAGAGTGAGTGGCAGTGATTTCCATCTGCTGATTTTCCCCTGTAGTGTTTGGATTACTTTGCCATAATTATCTTGGAAGAGGGTTTGATGCTCTCTGGCCATTTGGATGCCTAATTAGCGAACGTTTGTGTGTTCCCATTTGAAGCCAAAGTCATCCTGGAATTCTTGGGTCTCTAGGGTGAGTGGGAATAGAATTGATTTGCTGTGGTTGATCTTTAAGCCGGAGAAGTTACCGAATTTTATTATATCCCGTATTACTGGATTCAGGTTTGTCGGGTCGTGTATGTAAAGGGCGATGTCATCTGCATACAAGGAGATTATTAGTTTGTGGGGGCTGAAGGTCAGGCCTCTGTATATGTGTCTGGCTCGGAGATCTGAGGCGAGAGGTTCCATCACCAGGGCAAAGTCCAAGGCGGATAGTGGGCACCCCTGTCTTGTACCCTGCTGGAGATCTCTTGCCATCGATGTAGTTTTCCCCAGAATGATGTGCGAGCAGGGTTGGTTATACAGGAGGGCAGTTAGCTGGAGGAATCTCTTTCCTAGGGCCATTCTTTGGAGGACCTCGAAGAGAAAAGGCCATTCAGTGGAGTCGAAAGCTTTCTCGGCGTCTAGGAGGACCGCCACTGCTTGGTGTGTGGGGTCCAGAGACTCCATGACTCCGAACATGCGTCTGATCCCGAATGTTGTGTTGCGGCCCGGTATAAATCCGGCTTGGTCTGCAAGTACCACCGCGGACATTAGGGGAATGAGCCTGGAGGCCAGCATCTTAGCTAATATTTTATTGTCCAGATTAATCAGTGATATTGGTCTGTACGAGCTGCATTCTTCTGGGGGGGTTTGTTGGCTTTGTGCAGTAGTATCATGTTTGCCTCTCGAAGGGTCGGGGGGTAATGACCCGAACTCTAGTGCTTCCTCGAAGACTTGCAGTAGTAGTGGGGCAAGGATGGGTGTGAACGCTTTGTAGAACTCGTTTAGGGGCTCCCTCAGTATGGCCTCCACCCAATACAGTTCTAGCTCAGCTAGGTAGTGTCAGTTCCTCCTGGGTGGTGGTGAAGTTAGTTTTGTACGGCTCTTGATAATAGGTACGGAATGTTTCGGCTATTTCCTTGTCAGTGTGTACTAGGGTGCCCTGGAGGTTTCGGATCTGCTCAATCTGTGTGGGTTTTCGATCCGCCGCGATCAGCCTCGCAAGGAGGGCGCCTGGCTTTTGCCCTTCTCCGTATTGGCGGATGCGGTGGCCATGTGATGGAAATTTTAGTTCGCGGTCCGCTGCCGTTCTGAACTTATCAAGCTCTACCTTTAATGATGCCAGCACCTGTGGCTCTGGTGAGATGGTCTGTAAGTGTTCGAGCTCTTTCAGGTGGGACTCGCACGAGGACAGCTCCCGCCTAATGAGCTTCAGAATTCCTTGTTCTTTGGTGAAACAGATCCTTCTGACGTAACATTTTAGGGATTCCCACAGGTTTCCAGCCGATGACACCGAGCCCTGGTTGATTTCGAGGAAGGTTATGATTTCTGTATGGAGTTTGTCAGCGAATCCCTGGTCGTGTAGGGATCTGGGCTTGAATCTCCAGTGTCTTCTCCCTTCTGATGGGTCTGGTGGGGTACACTCGACTGTGACCGCTGAGTGGTCTGATAGTGCTCTCGGCAGTATTTGGCTGTTTGTCCATTGAACCTGGCTGTGTGCGGAGACCAATATGTAATCCAAGCGGGAACTGGTTTTGTGGACCCAAGAATGGAATGAATAGTCTTGGGACTCGCCGTGTTGGCGTCTCCAGACATCTACCAGATCATATGCTTTGCAGATTTCAAGAACCTGGAGAGCTGCTTTAGAGGGTGTTGTAGACGTCGGGTGAGATCTATCCTTCTGTGGGTCAAGTGCGATGTTCATGTCACCTGCCCATATGATCGTTGTGGGTCTTGCTTCACCCAGGTGTGTCATTACCCAGTCAAAGTTGTTGTATCCGTCCATGTTTGGTCCGTAGGAGTTTATGATAGTCAATTCTGTATTTTCCAGGATCCTGTGTACTAGAAGTGACCTCCCCTCTTCGTCATTTTTGACTGCGAGTTGTTTGAATTTCAGGGATTTATGTATTAGGATTGCAACTCCTCTGGCGTACGTGGAGTATGATGCAAAGTATCTGACAGCCCCAGTCTCGGGCCCAACGATTCTCTGTTCCGGGGAGGAGGGGAGTTTCCTGAATCAGAGCAAAGTCCACTTTGTGTCTCCAGAGGTATTGCGTTATCTTTCTCGTTTTGGTCGGGTTATTGCCCCCTTTAATGTTCCAGGTAGCTAACTTGAATATTGTAGGCGGTTGACTGCTTGGTCGGATTTGGGACGAGAGATCCTTCTATTTTTTTGGGCCATATTGCATCGGAACTGTGTTTGAGTTCTTACTTTTTCAGGCGAGAGCTGATCCTGGTGAGCCCGCTGGGCGATCCCGGGCGGTGGCGGGGTGGGGGGGGGGCTACAGACCCCAGATAAGCACGCTTCCATAAAATTAAACCGCGTCCCTCCCGGACACGGGCAACCCCCAACTCGCCCCTCTAATTTCCCCACCCAAAATCCCAAAACATAACAAGCTGCGCTTGGGGTGCTAGGGAACTTCCAAGGACCAGCGCACCCTTGGATCTAACGTGGTTGTGGAATCCAGAGGATCAGTTTGAAGAGCGTAGAGCGGCCTGGTGATGGGCGTGCATGGGCATTATGGCGGGTCTCTGTCTGCTCGGTCTCTCCTTTGTGGTCTCGGGTTGCCCATATTTTGTTTGCACCCCAGCTTATCGAGGAACAAATTCGCCTCTTCGGGTGTGTTGAACTGTGATTTGCCGTTGTGTTGAATTCGTAGTTTGGCTGGGTAGAGCATGGAGTATAACAATTTGTTGTCCTGTAGTCGGTGTTTTACTCCGGTGAATGTTCTGCGTAACGCCTGGATTGAAGGGGAGAAGTCGGGGAAGAGTTGAATGTCGTCTCCGTCGTGTTGTAGATTCCCTTTCTCCCTTGCAAGGCGGAGGATTGTGTCCCTATCTTTGAAATTGAGCAGTTTTGCTATTATTGGGCGAGGGGCTGTCCCGGGGATGGGTAGCTTGGTTGGGACCCTGAGAGCCCTTTCTACCACAAATATGTTTGACAGTGCGGGGCGTCCAAATCGCTCTTTACAAAGGGATTCCACGAAGTCTTCCATTTTCCCCGTGGTTTGCTGCTCTCTTACCCCGAGGATCCTGATGTTGTTCCGACATGATCGCCCTTCGAGGTCCTCGTTTTTGTCCATGACGGCTTTCATTTGTGTTTCTAATGTTGATACTTTGGTGGACATGGAGGACACGTTGTCTTCGACATCGAAGATTCGTTGTTGGGCAGTGTCTAGCCTGTCTCCATGTTTGTCCAAACGGTGCTGTAGCTGGTCTACTTTTGTGGACAGGGAGTCGAGCTTGCTGTCAATGTTGCCAATCCCTGCTTTTAGTTCGAGAAGGATTTCTTCGATATCGGTGGTTTGAGTGAGGTCATCGTCTAGGGGCATGGACCCTCCTGGACTCTCCTGTCTCTCGTTTGCTTTTGGGGTTTTGACAGTGGTACCCGTCTCAAAAGTTAGTTTCCTCTGAGATTTGTGTGATTTTCCCATCTTGGAGGTGTCGCTGTGCCTGGGCCAGGTGTCCAGATTAACTGTGGTTTTTCTCCCCTTAACTGTTTCCCTCCTGGGGGGTTATTGGCAATGGTTGTGGTTTGTGGCTCCTGCAAGGGTTTCCGGTGTCTTGTGGGGTGGTGTCACCCGCCGCTTTGTTGGTTTTCACCGTGTTTTTGGGACTATAGGGGTTTTTTCGTTTCCAATCCCCTTGTGCCTTGCTCTCGTGGGAGTTTACTGGACAATACGGGAGGCTCCTGCTTGTTATGGGCTTGATTTCAGAGCCTACTAGCTGATGTAGTTGCTGGTGTTCAATCAGGCTTTAATGTGCCTTTAATGTCTCACTCCCGCTGTGGGAGTTGTATGGCTGGGGGTGGAGGAGATGTCCTGCGGCTCCCCCCATCCCGTTGTTGTGTGTCGCGCCTTGCCTGGGGCAAGTGCTCCCCGTCACATGTGCTGCCGCTGGGGAGGGGGTTGGGGGGGCTCACCTGGTGTGTCTGGTTGAAGCCGCCTCCTATCTACGTCCACGAACGCTGGTGCAAGGGGGCCTCTCCGCCGGCGGATGATTGCAGGGGCTGGGCCTGCCGCCTGGGTCCCTCAGGGCCCTCGCCTCAGTGTTTGGTGCCGGGGGTTCTACTGGTGGGGGCTGCTCTGCATGGCTTTCCTCCTGTGGGCCGCTGTGTGAGCCGATCGTCACCGGATCCGCTCCTCATAACCCGCAATCTCCCGCACAGTTGTCTCGGGCTGCTGTGCGGCTGTCAAAGGCCCGGGGGAGGGGGGGTGCTTCCGGAGGGCTGCGGGTCTTGTTGCCGCGCTCTCGCGTGTTGTTTCCTCCAGCCGCAGGGCAGCGCTGGCTCGACCCTCCGTGGCTCTGCTATTTTGCTGAGGCCGCCGCAGGACACGATCTGCGCAGGCTTCTCCTCCTCCAGGCCCCGAGCCCGGAGTGCGGTCACAGGCACTCCCTGCGCTGTCTGGGGGCAGCTGCTGGTGCGCCCCACCTTGGGACATCCGCCTCACCGTTGGGGGAAGGGGGTGTTGGATGGCTCCCAGATCCGTTGTTTTTCAGGATTTATGGGGGTGCGCTGCTGGAGCTCACGGAACAGCGGCCATCTTGGCTGTGCTCTAGCGCCCTCTCCCATCCCCCCATTTCTAACCCAGCTCCCACATGAGACCTAAATGTGGTATTAACTAGACGTATGGGGTCTCCTTTTGATCCTATGCATAAAGCAAGTCTCAAGGATATCGCCTATAAAACTGCCTTCTGAGTGGCTATCATTTCTATTAGAAGGGTTAGTGAACCACAGGCCCTTTCAGTTCTAGACCTTTTCGTGGAAGTTTAGAGATAAGGTGGTTCTGCGCACTCTCCCTCGGTTTGCTCATTTTCCCAAACATAGTGAGTCCCCCAGCAGCTTTGCTGGATTTTTGGGGTTTGTTTTTTTCTCCTAAGAGTGAGACTCTCTTCCTCCCACTCTTAGGCATGATTTGTGGTATGTCTTTCACTTTCTGTGTGCTTATGGGCTATGGGGTTTCTTTTTACTCCGTAGGGTATCATCTATTTTTTTGTGTATGTGTTACACAGCACCCTCAGTGCAGTAACACAGTGGTGTCATAGTGACCCCCAAACATAGACTCCATACCCTGGAACTGACTACTGTTTCCCAGGGCATGTAAATTCACCATTAACTTTCTAGTCCTAAATTGTGAACAGAACCAGTACAAACCATCATATTGTGGAAGTACTGGAAGGGGTTAATTATATTGCCCCTGGGTCTGTTTTCAAGGGGGCACTGTCCAGTCCCCCCCTTGTCGAGTTTCTGGCTGGTGGCAGTGGTTACCACGCAAAATATTCCACCAGAATATTTCCTATGGGATTTTCCCATTTGATTTTAAACGCACCACTTTTTGGTGCAATGTTAAAGATACCGCCGGTTAATTTATTTAATATTAAATCCACGGTTCGGTCTTTTTGCCTGAACTCTTTTCTAAAATGGCGTTCGTGTCTGTCTCTGTAACTCTAACCAAGGTCGAGCCCTTTGTTCCACTTTTAGGCGGGCTTCTTCACAGAAGCCCTCCAAATGGTGCCACTCTGTCTGGGTTCCACAGGATGTGTGGGGAGAGGAATTGGCACCCTGGACTGAAGTCGCGCACTATTCTGATTGGCCCAGTGGTGAGCCGCCCGGCTCACCACTTGGCATGTTTGAGTGACAGCTAGGCTGTTGAATGGGGGTTTTTCTGCATAAAAGCAGGGCTTTTGGGACTGGACCTTCAAAAGTGTCCACAGGACCTAAGAAATCCAAAGAGGGAAGAAGCTGAGCCATCTGCACCGACGACACCACTGGTGGAGCCCTGCTGCAACGACCTCACCACTTTCCTGACGACAAGAGATCTTCTGCTGAAAGAGTCTTCTCCCTCTGAGCTGGTGGGATCAACCAGTTCGCCACTTCACCTTCCGAAGACGTCTCTTGGTCGACTCGCCCGTGCCAAGCACCCCGGTGACCGGATAGCCAAGCTTCACCATTTTGACCGCGAATAAAAGGAACGCACCTTTTACTGACAAACTTCGCGGCTGGTCTCTTCCCTGGGCAGTGCAACGACTTCAAGGTTCCTCCTTGACGAGATCTTCTCTTCTCCTGGTCGAATCCACGACTTGTACCCACTGCCAGGAACAACTGCCGCCACTGGAGCTTCCTCTCTTTAAGGTACTGTGTTCCACCGGGCCTCCCTTTCTTCGGATTGCTAAAGGGGAGCCTTAAATCCTTGGCTTTCCAACTGGGTTGGCTCCAGACCTTCTAACTTTACTTCTCAAATCACCCCATTCTCTTTTGAACACTCTGCAAAGACTTTTAATGCATTTTAAACCGTGTGATCAAGGGCACATTTCGCTTTGCTCCATTTAAAGTGGGCCTGGCATATGAACTTTGGCTCTACAGTGTATACTGCCTTCACGGACTTGCTTTGGACTTAGTGTTGGGAACTGTTTTATTTTTATGCTCTGCCTTTTTCTCCCCCTTTAACCTAATTATTGGAGTGCCATCTAAGTTACGCGCACACCCCTGTTTTGACAAAAAGGGGTGTTTTATTTTAGACTTGTCTAGTAATTGCTAGGGGAGGTGTAAATACTTTTCTGATTGTGTTTTGAACTTGCTTTGACTTATAGTGCTAGTGTATTTTCTAAAGTGTGTGTTCAATAAATAATTATATACTTTTGATACAAAGCTCTGGTCAGTGTGCTTGTTCCACTGTGTTTTTGGCCCTGTTGTGTATACTGTATATACTGCCTTACTCTTCTGGAGAGAAGTCTGACTGCTCAGCCACAGCTACCAGGTAAGTCTGGGTGGTACAGACTGCTACCAATTGGGTTTACCGCTTACTCCTGTCGTCTTAATCTTTTTGCAGTGGTCCCCAAGGGAACTGCACAGGATTCTGCCTAACAGAAGGGTTAGTGAACCACATGCCCTTTCAGTTCTAGACCCTTTCGTTGCAGTTTAGAGATAAGGTGGTTCTGCACACTCGCCCTCGGTTTGCTCCTAAATTCATTTGCAAGTTCGATGTGAACCAGTCAATCGAACTGACTACTTTCTTTCAGAACCCCACCAACGTGGCCGAAAGAAGCCTACACACATTAGATGTGCACAGGGCAGTCATGTTTTACTTGGAAAGAACCAAACCACTGAGGAAAACAAACCAGTTTTTCATTTCAGGGGCAGCTGGTAGAGAAGGGGGTTGCCAATTGCATCACACTCTTTCACTCTTGCTAAGAGAACCCCTTCAAGCCTAGAGCACATTCTACTCGAGGCACTGGGGCTGTCATAGCTTTCATTGCAAATGTTGCCCTTGAATCCATTTGCAAAGCGGTAACCTGGAGGTCTGTACACACCTTTACAAGACACTATTGCCTAGACACTCATTCTAGAGCTGATTCTTAGGTGGGACAAGCGGTACTAAGACCTCTTTTTCACTACTGTTCCTTCTCGCAACTCACTTCCAACTCCAGGTACTGCTTGCTAGTCTATACACAGCATGTGATTCTAAGCAGATTAACAAGCATCAGAAGACATGCATTACTCACCGTAATAGCATGTCTGATTGTATCTGCTTAGATTCACATGCACCCACCCTTCCTCCCTGCTCGGGTGGAAGGAACATAGACGTCTTACTACTTTCTCTCTTTTATGTACTCACTCCCGATAGTCATTAGGCTCCCTCATGGCAGAAAAAATATAATCGGAGGGACCTCGACGCATCACGGATTTTGGGTACACTGCACGTCACGTTAGGTATAGTGTTACAGGCACGCCCATGTCGACGTCCCCTTTCGATTCTCGAAAGATGAGATGCAATACTCTGCGGTTACCACTGGATGTCGGACTATATGCACAGCATGTGAATCTAAGCAGATACAATCATCAGAAATGCTATTACGGTGAGTGATGCAATTCCTCTGAAAACAGTAGCTGAAGGTAAACCGTCAGCAAGCTGCATCCTGAAAAGTAATCTGGACGCAGCAGATCATGCAGGCCGAATAGTAGCTGAGGGTACGTTCATTAAACGCCATGCATGGCTACGTCAATCCGGTTTCAAGCTGGAATCCCAAGCCACCCTTTTAAATATGCCTATTGAGCCTAACGCCTTATTTGGGAAAGCGGTTGAGGACTCACTGAAAAGTGCTAAGGAGGAGTATGACACCCTTAAATCCCTGGCACAGCTCACAAAGAAACATTTTGTGCAGCGAGGTGCATTTAATACATGCCGATTTAGAGGACAAAACTCCAGCGGTCCTCCAACTACAACCATGGCGGGCAGACATCATCATCATCATCATCATCATCTTTGGGTTACTC
This sequence comes from Ambystoma mexicanum, assembly GCF_040938575.1. NCBI lineage: Eukaryota > Metazoa > Chordata > Amphibia > Caudata > Ambystomatidae > Ambystoma > Ambystoma mexicanum. Next base: position 690,861,868 of record NC_090926.1, on the reverse strand, counting down.
GCAGGGGGCAATCTTCCCAACAAAATGTTCAAAGGGGCCACAGAAGGTCAAGAAGTAGAAGCAGATCCTCCTCCTCCAGAGGCTCCACCCCATCAAGGCAATGACCACCCGCTCCAGGTCCCCTCCCATGCCTCTCCTCTAGGAGGCTGCATTTCTCATTTTACCCACGCATGGGAGGGGATCATGTCGGACAAGTGGGTACTTTCTACCGTGGTGGGAGGCTATTGCATAGAACTCATACAAACATCACCCAACCACCCGCCAAGGCAAATGAAGCAGGAGCAACAGCACATTCTGCTGGAAGAGGTCAAAGAACTGCTACTTAAGGACACCATACAAATCGTCCCGGCAAACCAAGTGAACAAGGGTATCTATTCAATATACTTCATTGTGCCCAAGAAAGACCTTACAATGCGCCATGAGAACACACATGTCAAGCCTCAAAATGTTTGCATGACTACACTACAAGAAGCAACCCCACTTCTAAAACAGGGTGACTACATGGCAACTTTGGACATGAAAGATGCATACTTTCATATTTCAATGTTTCCCGTGCACAGAAAATTCCTGCGCTTTAAAATGGCGAATCAACACTACCAATTCAAGGTGCTACCCTTCGGCATAGCCTCCGCTCGAAGGGTATTTACACGGTATTAGCGGTAGTGGTGGCGCACTTACCCAGAGAAACAATCCCAATGTACCCTTATCTGGACGACTGGCTGAAAACAAGGGAATCCCCTAAAGTTTGCAAGCAAAACACACAAATGACAATCTTCTTTTCCAATTGGGATTCTCAATCAACGAGAAAAAATCAAGTCTCGTTCCAAGCAAAACCAAATGGTACCTAGGAGCGATCATAAAAACGGAAGAGGTGCTAGTCTTCCCCTCAAACGAAAGAGTACAAAACATACTGCTGCAAATACCTCAATATCTAGCCGGTCGCCATATAACAATTCACAAAGCAATGCGCTTACTCGGGATGATGGCTTCATGCATTTACCCAGTTCCTGTTGAGCAATGGAAGAGTGGTTAGCGAAAGTGGTGTTGGGCAAGATTTGATGCAGTACCCTTTGTGTGCACTACAACAACCTTGACCTCCTGGTAATAGGAACCCAACCTTTGGTATAAGTCTGTACTGCACAGGTTGGTAGTATGGTTGAGCAGCCAGGCTTATCTCAAGAGGGGTCAATGTGAGCAGTAGGGTAGTTACACAGAAATTCACAGTGACAAGTATCCAAATAAACACTTACACTCAAGGTTTCTTGATTAAACAATTATACATTTATTTGACAGTCAGTTTGAATAAACCTTCTTCAGAAGGGGCAATATAGCAGTAATACACAAATACCTCCAAAATACACACTTAGTTTCTCTAAATCAGTAAATACCCATTGGGGATGGCACACACACTTCCTACACCCTCAGGTGACTTACATTGCTAGGACACTGCGGATATTAATATATCACTGGTACATTTAGAGCATTACTTAGATGAGTGTCAAAGAAAAGGATTATTAGAATAAAACAAGAGATCACACAAATACTCTGAAGCAGGTAAGCATTTTCGAGCCCCCCAATGCAAAGTAAATTGACCCCTTTCTGGAATGACCGGTGCAACACAATGTCAGAGGAGAGAAGAGTCATTCAGGGAGCCAGGACAGCCAATGTTAAGTTAGCAAAAGTCTAGGTGAGCTGAGGCACTTCTTGCAGGTAAGTATAAGTCTTGCACAATGTTTTAGAAGTCTATGCAGCAAAAGAAGAATCAATGTAGGGCCACACGCTGTTAGGCTTTTGAGGTGTAGAAGATGCAAGCGACTCTACAGAAGCAATCAAGACAAGTCTCAACTGAGAACAAGTAAGGCTACATGACAAGAGGTAAGTTCTCTTAGACTGTACAGTACCTTTGGTTAGAAGAAATCGTGTCCGCTGGCTTCTGTTCCTGTGCAACTCTGCAGATTCTGTTGTTCCTGGGCCTCAGTCGTGGGGACAAGAGGGAGGACTTCTGGTAACTCCTGCACTGCAATGGGACGGTGAGCGACAGCAACCGGCAATCTTCAAATTGGTGGCACTTTGCTGTTTCAGCTCCTCGTGTCTCAAGCAAATAGCACAACTGCGGTTCTCGGATACCACTTCGACTTTGCTCGCATCTGGGGTCCAAACCTTTGTTGAGGTGGCTCAGGCATGGTCAGTCCTGCTTCCTGGGAGTCTGGAGGATCTTCCTGGAACTCTTGTCCGACTTAAAAGCAACACACTCGATCTGGTGTTCCTCTCTCTGGCACTTCGATTCCAACAGCAGCAGCAGTTGAAGTACAGCCAGCTTCGAGAGGATGTCCAGACGGGCTTAATTTGGAGTTGATTGGTCGCACCAACTCAAGGGGAGAAGTCGTCGTAGCAGTGCTTCTCTCGGCGAGGCGAATTTGGAGCTTCAGCACAGCAGCAGGGCTTCACCGGGCAAACCAACGGTCCAGGAGTTGCGGCAGGCGTCTCTTGCAAGTTCTTCTTCGGATTCCTTCGTCCAGTGGTCGACTCTGCCTTCCAAGCCAAAAAGCCTCGCCTTTTATGCAGGTTTCTCCCATTCATTCGAGCCTAGCTGTCAGTCAAACAGCAGGGTGGCTGTCCTTGCTGGACAGCCAGTCGGCCAATCACCTTTGTGTGCATTCCTGTAACCAAGGGGATTAAGCACAGAAAGTTTCAGGCACCTCCCACACTTCCTGCCCCTGCCAGACACACTGGAGCCAGAGGCAGGATTCACTAGTGAAATCCCGCCAAAGACAAAATGAACAAAGGGACCAAACTTGGTTTGGCGCGCAGAGTAAATCTCATGAAGATACCTTAACAATTTGGGGGCGTGGCCTGGCAGCCATATAACAGGCTGCTCTTTGTCGGGGCTCCCGGATCCGACAATCGATCCGTAATTTCGCACACCTGTAAGCAGTTACTTTTGTAATACATGCAGACGAGAATCAATGGGAAGAGGAGCGGCGCTGAATGCAGTGCCTCACGCCGAGATCGGATGCCAGTAACAGAAGTTCTGTTACATTGTAGCCCCTGCGTCGGAAGATGAGACTGACTACAAAATGGCGGCGGAGGGAAGACCAAGGACACTCTGAGAGCCGGCATCGCGCGACCCCAGCGAGTGACACACATAGCCAAAGCGTGGCTGTTGAGGACAGGACAGCCCGCGTGTGCGAAAGGAAACCATAAAGCGAAGGTATCCAGGCTGCCGGAATGTAGAGGAAGAGCTTGAGTGCGCCAGCGGACCTGGAACTAATGTAAGTGATCGTGCGAAGCGGTCTGTGGCTCCCGACCGGGTGCATGCAAAGCGCCTGGAGGGCTAACAAGGACACGGCAGACTAGAAACTTGGCACGACGGACTGAGGGGGTGTGCTCGTGGGAACACGGATGTTCTGAGGATCGGCTAAACGCGGAAAAGACGTCGGACATGCTGTGGGGCTAGACACGTCCCTGCAGACCCTGAAAGCGCACGGGCTGGCCAGTGTGACGAACGAGGACATAGTAAATTAAAGCCTCGCACGGCCGACCGAGTGAGAGTGCTTGAGGAGGCACGGAAGGGTGAGTGATCACCCAATCGGGGAAAAAAAAATAATAATAAAAAAAAAGATGTTGGGCATTCTGAATGGCTGGACACAACTTTGCAGTCTCTGAAATTGTATGCCTCAAACGGTAAAGCGGATGGGATTAATTGGCCCTGCATGATGGAAATGCCTCAACAAAGTGCACTGTAACACTAGCTCTGGGTGGGCTACATTTCGAGCCTGTGAGGCTGGAGCCTGGTGCGCCCGTGGCCAGGACGCCGTGAAGGAGCACCCATGGGGGTTAGTGAGCCCACTTGGGGCACAGGAAAAAGTGAGAGCGGTGCCACGTACCCCGAGCCCCCCACTGGACACGGAAGCCGGGGGCCCGGAGGAATGATAAAAGTGGACAGCAGTGTTGCTGGATTAAAAGCGGCACTGAAGTATTGAGCACCTTCAGGCACGCATACATAAAGCGGGCTGCTGACCATGTCACACTGGGCAAAAGAGGTGGATGCAGAGCAGCGGGCTGGCTTACGCACAGGAAGGACACCCCGCAGGTCACAATACATCAGCGCCACGGCCCTGAGAGCCCAAATCATCCTGTATTCACCCTTTGCAGCCTGGCTCAACCACAGGGTCGAAAGGCGGGGATGCTGAAACTTATGTACAGCAAGATAGCAGGATCTGACAAGTGACCCTCAAGCTGGAAACAATAATTAACAAGACAGAAATGTCGGCGAGAGGCAGCAAAGTTAAAAACAAACCGCCTACAATGGACATTTTTGCTATATTGCAGCAGACGCCCACCACCGCCACGCAAAGTGGAAGTCCTGCGCCCTCTGGAGCGGCAATGTCAAGTTATAATCACATGATTCTGGCAGCCATAATGGAGCTGAAGGCCTCGTGGGGGACGACGATAGCAGAACTAAGGACTGCATTGGAAGCAAAAATAGATGCGGTCGGAGTGGAGGTCAACTTGCTAAGGCAAGATTTAAGAACATTGGCGGAAAGAACCAGCGGCCTGGAGAGTGCTGTTAAAATAAATGCAAACACTAGCAAGGACATCTCCAAGGCAGTGCATATATTGAAGCAGCAGGTAGCCAACCTGGAAAATCGAGCAGAGGAGGCAGAAGGAAGAGCTTGGCGCAACAATATACGCGTGGTTGGCTTGCCGGAAGGGGAGGAAGGCCAAGACCCTACAAACTACGTGGAGAACATGATATTGCAGGAAATAGGTGTAAATAAGCTCTCCCAAGGATTTGCTGTGCAATGCCTGCACAGGGCCTTGATGAGAAAACCGCAACCAGGAGCCACCCCGAGAGCAATTATAGCGAAGATCCTGAACTACAGAGACAGGGAAAAGATCAAGAGAGCATCAGCGACCATCACTGCATATCCTGACTATACTATGTTAATCCAGAGACAACGCTACAGTTATGTGGCAATTAAGAGACGGCTGCGCCCGGCTGGATTGAAATATATGTTGCTGTATCCCGCTAAGCTTAAGATCCTCTACAAAGACAGGGGAGAGTTGGGGTGTTTGATGTGTTTTTAGTTAAGGGGACTTTTAGTTGGGAAACAAGCCTATACGGAAAGGGATTCAATTTGAATAAGGACTGCACTGATGGGAGAAGGGGTGGGAATTTAATGGGCCATGGGGGACCTTAAAATAATTACCTGGAACGTCGGGGGGCTCAACAGCTACTTAAAAAGGAACAAGGTTATGTTATACCTGCGCAAACAGAGGATAGACATAGCCCTGTTGCAAGAGACTCACCTGACGCGAGATAGGATGGATATGATTGGGAAGAAATGGAAGGGAACTGTAGCGAGCTCAACATATTCGGCTTACGCCACGGGAGTACTTATATGGGTGGCGCCACATGTCCTGTTTCAACTGGTTACAGACGATAGTTGAGACGGATGGGAGGATGGTCATAATGAGGTGGATGGTGGAAAACAGGGAGATTAGTATTGTAAATACGTATGCCCCGAACCAAAGCACAGCAGCATATTTCAGAACACTGTACGACAACCTTGGCAAGTTTGTGGGGAGTGCAGTGATTTGGGGAGGAGACTTCAATTGCATATTAAACCCTAAGGTTGATAGATCAGATGGGAAAATGTGTGGACCTGCCCCAGCTGCTAAGGCGTTGCGGATGCTGTTGAATGACTTTGGGTAGGAGATGCGTGCAGATGTACTGATGGAGATCACGCAAGTAGAATATAAAGCGAGGGTCCTCTTGGACCACTCGCCCTTGATCCTTGAATGGCAATACCGACCCCCAAGAGCGAGGATTCCGACATGGAGCCTCAGAGCAGAGGCACTGAGGGACCCGCTTTTTAGGAAAGACATGAGGGATGAGATTGTTAATTACTTTGAAACGAATACTGGTAGTGTGGACTCGGCAGGTACGTTGTGGGAAGCCTTTAAAGTTGTGATAAGAGGGGCAGCTATAGCGAAATCTAAAGGATTGCAGGGAGGGAGCCAGACTGACCTGCAAGACACAGAGGCAGAATTGGAAAGGGCATTGAGGAAATAACACTAAGGAAGAAACCTATCCAATAATCAGATTGCAACAGAAATGTGCGGAACAATGGGAGAGACTGTTACCTTAATTACAAAAAATGTATAGACAGACAGCATGCAGGGGGGGGATAAACCAGGAAGGATTTTGGCGTGGCTATATAAAAGTGAAACCCCCAGACCCATGATTAGAACAATAACGAGGGAAGATGGTAGTGTGGTTGACACCCAAGAGGGAGTTAACCAGGAGTTTGCGGATTACTACAGGCTACTATATGGGGATGATGGGGAGAGCAATTGCGAGGTGATAGCAGAAACATTGGAGGATATAGGATTGCCACAGATCAGTGCTGAGGAAAAGGAAGAGCTAGATGCTCCAATTACTTTAGAGGAGCTAGAAGAAGTGGTGAGACAGTTGCCCACCAGTAAGACACCGGGGGCGGATGGACTCTCAAGTGAATTCTATAAAGTATTTAAAGGAGAAGTGCTCCCCCCACTGTTAGACATGTTGAACGAAGCATACGAGCTGGGCAAACTCCCAGTGTCGCTCAGAGAGGCAATCATAATACCGCTTCTTAAGCCTAATAAGCCGGGGCATAGCTGCGGTTCATATAGACCCCTGTCAATGTTAAATCAACATAGCAAAATATTGACAACCGTCTTGGCAAACAGACTGCGGAGGGTTATTGGTAAACTGATACATCCTGACCAGACGGGCTATGTCCCGAATAGAAATATATCTAATAATCAGACGACTCCATCGAGTTATTGAATATGGGAACGAAAACAAATGGGAGTTGCCAATTGTGTCACTGGATGCAATAAAGGCCTTCGATTCGGTCAAATGGCCATGGCTGCTGGCGGCTAGGGCGTGGTATGGATTGGGGCCTGGGTATCTACGGTGGGCGAAAATGCTATACAGCGAACCGCTGGTCAGAGCCAAGACAGGAGCAGTGATATCAGAAAGATGGCAACTCCGCACAGGTACCAGACAAGGATGTCCTTGGTCTCCTATGCTCTATATTTTGGCTTTGGAACCCTTAGCGATATACTTGAGACAACAATATGATACGATAGGCATTGCTGTGGCATGGGAACGACACCTGATCTCCCTATATGTGGATGACATGCTGTTGTACCTGAGACACCCGGAGGAAAACCTCCAATACATACTGGAGGTTATGGAAAGATATGCAAGGCTGTCTGGTATAGCGGTGAACCCTCAGACATCTAGCCTGTTCCCGTTGGGTGGATATAAAGGGATCCCATTGAAACAGCTACCGGTGTTACAGATACCTTGGGAGGTCAATACTTTTCGCTATTTGGGGGTGGATATATACCACACAGTGGAGGAGGAGCATAGGCGCAACATAGAAGTAGCCATTAAGAAAATTGAAAATTGCATGAGGTTCTGGGTGAAATTACCCTTAGCAATGATGGGACGTGGGGCAATGCTGAAGATGGTGGTCTTACCTAGACTTCTGCACTACTTTGGGAATATACTGCACTGGATATCAAAGAAGTTCTTCACTAGACTGGACAGTATGTGCAGGGATTTCCTGTGGCATGGCACACGGAACAGGGGGGCCCTTTGGAAGCTGCAGAACTTCTATGAGAAAGTGGGGATAAAGCTGCCGCATTATGAAGTCTATTATATAGCAAGCCAACTGCAATATGTTGCTAAATGGCTCTCAGAGGAGGTGACATCTGAATCCAGGCTGTTTGGACAAGATTGTGCCCCATTTTACTTAAGAGAAATAATGTGGCTACCTAAGGCAGCAATGGTGGGGCGCCCAAAGATGATGGTACTTGGATGGAGGATGTGGCGTAGGGCATGCCAGATGATGGAGAACCCATCCCCGTGTTCCCCGCAGGTACCCCTGGTTGCACTGGCAAGCGGGGAAGAGCAACTGAGGAGGATAATCGGAAACCACTGGGAACCTGTTGGGATAGCAACAATGGGTGATGTTTGGCAAGAGGGAACTATAATAGATTTTGAGATGTTGGGGGAAGAGACCGGGTTGCATGCTGGCCAGTTTACTACATACCACAGACTGGTGCAGAGAATTAAGAGAACATGGCCTGAAGGGGTTTTGGAAGAAGAATCGGATGCTACCATAGATGTGATATCTCACATAGCAGAGGGGGGGACATGAGATGATGATGTCGAAAGTGGGAAAGGAGGTAATACAATTGAGACAAGACTGGGAGGCGGAAGTGGGGACCCCGATGGAGGATGGGATGTTGGAACGTGCACAAGGGTACCATAAGAATGTGTTGCGGAATGCAAGACGGCAGCAGATGCAACTGTATGTCACGCATATGGCGTGTATGATACCCCAGAGAATATCTAGGTTCAAAGATGCAGGACAGCAAGCGTGTCCTAAATGTGATGAAGAGAATGCGGGTATGGTGCATATGTTCTGGTCATGCCCGATTATCGAGCGCTTCTGGAGCGAAGTGGCACACAGACTAGCAGAACACTGGGTCCAGATGGTGATTGACAGTGTGGGCCTGCCTGTTGGGGGGGATCCCTAGACCACGCAAGCTCAAGCACGTAAGCAAACTAAAGGACTTGGCATATGCGCTTGCGAAGAGAAGGATGCCACAGACCACGATTAGAGGTATGGTGGAAGGACCTGCAGAAATGGGCAGAGGCAGAAACTATGGTGTGGCAAGAGGTGAGTAGCGCTGGCGGGGGGAGGAGGTGACAAAGATCCTGATGGCCTGGAAATCGTTAGTAGCTGAGGTATTTGGGTCAATAAGAGACCCAACGGAACCCATAGAAAGGGACACCCTGTCACAGGATGCAGGAATAGGAAGTGAGATTGGATAGGCTCGAAATGGGGGGCGGGATAAGGGAAGCAGTGAGCACATTTATGTGATGTACTAATTGAAATGTTAACTCATGCACTGCAAGGTTTGGTTTGTATTGTTTGTTTGAATAAATTAATAAAAAATAAAAAAAGGACCTTAACAACAAGAAATGGTGAAAAAAGACTGGGCCCATTTTGACAAAATGGGCACCCATGGGTGCTTCACTGCGGCTGCGAACGCAACCTGTGGTAAAAACACACAATGGTAGTCAAAAGTAAACCATTGCCATCAGCCATTAATTGTGAAAAGGGTAACATACAAATGTTACATGAGAACCTAGACAAAGGGGATACTAAGTAACCCCTCCATCACCCTATTGTAAGATAGTTTGCTGGGTCTAGAAGGTTACAAATGTAAGTAAAGTCAATTTCACTTTATTGCTCTTGGAAACAGTAGTTTATTCAAGAGAAGGTATTTAAACCTTTGGGAAATCTGAAAGACTTTCCTGTGCCACTGCACTGATGGTGCTGTGTGTCACAATGTAAAAAGATGCCTATGGAGTTCGTCAGACTAAATCACAGAAACAGACATGAGAGAGTGGTAAAAAGGTCTCTCTCTCCTGGTTAAAAATGAAAAAGACCTTGAGTGCAGAATAAGTGCTTGGGTTCTCTACGGTCGAGAGGAATTGGCACATTTCTGAGAATTCTCCCTAATAAGTGGTCTCAGGCAATCAGTCATTGGGACAATATAGTGGTTGTTTCGATTAACCCTAGTTCAAGAGCTGAGCTGGTGGACAAAAGAGTCTGTTAAGGGGAAAAAAACTTTCAGAGTCCTGCTGTGCAAGCTATAGTTACAACAGACGCCTCACTCTCTGGCTGGGGAACCCATTACCTCCACCAAACAGCGCATGGCCTGTGGACACAAATCACAGCCCAGAATCACATCAACCTTTTAGAGCTGCTAGTAGTACTCAAAACCCTACAAGCCTTTCAGGTGTATCTAACAGGTCAAACAGTGCAAATCCTCACAGGCAGCACCACTGCATGTTTTACATAAACAAGCTGGGAGGCACACACTTCCCAGGTCTGTTTAGGCTAGCCCAAAAATGTGGAAGTGGGCACTCAAGCGGACCATGTTCCTAGTATCCCAACACGTTCCAGGGGAACTCGATTCTGTAGCAGATCCTCTAAGCAGAGATCGCCCTACCCGAAGAACACTTGTGGCAACTCAACTGAGGGATTTTAGACAGTATCTTTTCCCTCTGGGGATATCCTCCTTTAGACTTGTTCGCCACAAGCCAAATGCCCAGACTTCGTATCCAGGTTTCCCCACCACAGATCCAAGGGGGAAGCCCATATGGATGAGCTGGTCAGGGTAATTTGCTTACGCTTTTCAACTGACAACGCTCCTCAGCAGGATAGTGCACAAAATGCACCAGGAACAAGCAATTATAATCTTGGTTGCTTCAATGTGGGCAAAACAACCTTCCGCATCTGCTCAAATTGGCGATGTGCAACCCAATCAAGCTCCCGTGCCCAGTCAACATGCTCACCCAACAGGCAGGGGGGCAATGCTACACCCACATCCTCAATCTATGAATTTGGCTGCATGGCTCCTGAAGTCCTAGTGTTTGATCATTTAAAACGACCTCAAAGGTGTATGTGGTTGCATGTAATTTCATCAAATGAAAAAACAATGAATGATATTTTAACATATAAAAAAACAAAATAACGAATTTCATTTTTGTTGTTTTTCCCTTTTCTTGAGTAATACATTTCCTCCATCCCCACAACCACTATTCCCACTCCCAACCCCATTTTTAGTTTTTTACCAAATTCGTTATTTTTGTTTTCATTGTTAAAATTTTATTTGTTTTCTATTTGATAGAATTACTGCATACAGTGTATGGAAATCCTCAAGAAGGCACATGAACCTAACACCAATCACTGTTACTTTAACAAATGGAAAAGATTTGTAATATGGTGCAAGTCAAAAAATGTAGACCCGATTGAATGTGCTCCATCACGCATTTTTCCCTACATCCTGCACTTACTAGGGTTCACCTAGCGGCTCTATCCACGTACACCACTTCTCAAAACAAGGTGTCCTGGTGGAAAGTCATGTTGTTAAGGCGTTCATGGAGGGAGTAAATGGACTTTACCCCCCCATTTCCAACCAGTCTACCGGGTGGGATCTCTATATTGTACTCTCAAAGCTCATAGCCCCCCCCTTTGAGACTATGCACACATCCAGCCTTAAATATCTAACATACAAGATCGCTTTTCTGGTGGGCATCGACCTCCATAAGAAAGGTCAGTAAGCTACAAGCTTTGTCCATGCAAGACCCTTTCTTTGTTACCCACAAAGATAAGTTGGTAATAAGAACCCACCCTGGGTGTTCACCTAAGTTCATATTTAAGTTCCATGTTAACCAATCCATTGAACTATCCGCTTTCTTTCAAAATCCTTCAAGCTCAGCGGAGAACAACCTCCATACACTAGATGTAAAGAGGACGCTTCTTAACTATGCAAACAAGACAAAAGCGCTAAGAAAAACACACCGTTTGTCTCCATAGCACCTGGCAGGGAAGGTGATCACATTTCTAAAAACGCCATCTCCAGATGGATAGTGAAATGCATACAGCTCTGCTATTCCCTATCAAAAGAATTCTGCCTTTCCCACCAAGAGCTCACTCTACCAGGTGTAAAGGAGCTTCCTTGGCCTTTATTGCAAACTTCCCTCTGGACGATATTTGCAAAGCAGCTACATGGAGTTCCGTACATACTTTTACTCGGCATTACTGCTTTGACACACATTCTAAAGCAGATTCACCGGTGGGAGAAGCAGTGCTAAAACATCTATTTGGTGCTTTCCCTTCTCACAACTCCCCACCTTCTCCAGTCTATATGATCTAAGTAGATCTACAAGCCTCAGAAGGGATACATTACTGACCGTAATCCTATTTCTGATGCTTGAATCTGCTTAGATTCACATGCGTCCACCCTTCCTCCCCTGTGTAGTAGACGGTGCATAATGATTGTTGGCTTTTTTTGTTAGTTTTTGATTTTCACATATACATGAGATGAAACATTTCACAGCACTGCCTTATGCAGTGTTCACAGCAGTTAGGTCATAACACAACATAAGCAATCCTCTCTACAACCCCCCCCTCTTAACTACCACCCCCTCACATTGCCTATAGCACCTGTGTACTACCAGTACACTACATCTTGCTTTATTTGGGCCACACCTGACCCTTGTTGGGGTTTATCGCCTCATCTGCATCTGTGGCCACCGTGGCAAACAAGGTTTGTATCAAGACCTCCCATTCCACAGTTCCCACAGTGATCGCTACATGACTACACCGTACCGCCTCCCTTCATGTCGCTGTTTCAGCTAACGCCCATTTCTTCAAATCCCACCACCATTCCTCCGTCAGGGCCTTTGGGTGATTTCCATGCCATAGTAATTCTACGGTTGGCCAGAATGTACGACAAATCCTTAATCTTATTGATCTGTTTTGTGCTTTTGGGATGCAGGAAGCGGTGCAGCAAGCATGCACCAGGGGAAAGTATCTCAAATTCCAATCCCACCTGTTCAATTTCCTCGCAACCTCCTGCCATTAATGCCCTACCACAGGACATGCCCAGAACATATGTAGAATTCTTGCATCTGTCGCTTTGCATCTGGGACATACTTGTGCTCCAGTGCCCGGAAACTCCTCTGAGGCGTCATGTATGCCCTGTGTGTTATCAACCGTTGTATAAGCTGCAGTCTCGCATTCCGTGATACCCTCTTACGATATCCCAATATCTCCAACCAGTGTGCATCTTTGAAATGGTCCCTAAGTCTTCTTCCTATTTGCCCTTCAACGGGGGGTGGGAGGCCCATTAGTCAATAGGAAGTTGTATATCCGTGAGATGGTGTGCCCACCCTCCGATATGTCATATAGTGTCCACAATGGAATGTTTTTCCTTCAATTCACTGTACACGGGCCATCTACGTGTAATCTCTCCCTTGATGGTGCTGTGTAGTAGATGTTGGCCCTTATGCAAGCCTGTGTGTTCAACCAGCTCCAAAAAAGGGTATAACGAGGTATCATGCAGCAAATCCCCTATTGTGGCAACCCTGTGGGATTCCCAATGCGTGTATATCCCCAGTCTTGCCTGTGATGAAAGAGCAGCTACTGAGACCAAGGGGATCTCTGCCGGAAACGGCTGCGACTGCCCTATCCCACATTCGCACCCCGAGGGACACTATCCACACCAGTTCTTTCAGGTAATAATGTGACCCGGAAGGTTGCAACATTAGTGTATCGGGAGTTGGGTGTCGTCTGCGAGCAAGTCCACCACAAATTGTAACTGACCTGCTATATAATATAGCTCAAAGTGTGGGGCCCTAATCCCGCCTTCCTCATATGGCCTCTTTAGCGAAGGTGGCGCTATCCTATTCCTTTTTTATTCAAAAAAAGGAGCAACAGGTATATATTACCTAATCTAGTGGCTAGCTCATTTATCTAAAATGAATGTGGTGTTTAGTAGTATCCTATTACCATTGGTCCTGACAAAATGGACTTGGTACACAACACACTTGTGTAAATTTGACCATTCAAATTTTTTCTCAAAATAAAAGGAAAACACTCGTAAAATTGTTTTCTAAAACATCAAAACCCAAGATTTCGCCCACATGGTGGGTATACCAAAAACCTATTGGGATAAATTACACCAACAATTTCACAACATATAATAATTAAACAGACACAGAACAATTATAACACACTATGCACTTCAAAAATATGTCACTTCACAAAAAAACATTATAGTAGCTATCCTATTCCTGCCATTTTGCCAAAAAAAAACTCTACAATGCGATCTAGTGTCTTGAAAAAGGGTTTGGGTATGTAGAAGGGGACATTTACGAAGAAGTGTAGCAATCTAGGCAGTACCACCATTTTCAACAAGGCTACTCTCCCCATCAACGAAATGGGCAGTTTAGCCCAAAACTTCATGAAGCCCTTAATGTTCTTTAGGGCGTTCAGCGTGTTATATATGTTCTTTCGCCGGATCATGATATTCTTTAACCCCTAAATATCTAAACGTGGACTTTTTCCATTGCAGTGCAAGAACAGGCAGCACCTTTTGCTCTATTTGGCGAAGTCCTGCTATTGGAAACAAGGCTGTGTTATCTGTAATGATTGCGATCCCTGACAATTCCGCGAATTGCATCAGGGCCTCCAGTAACAGCTCTAAGTTGTCTTCCGGTTGTATAACAGTGTATCATCAGCGTACAATGATTCCCGATGTCTGACCCCATGTATTTTATACCTGTCCCCATGCATTCTGACCTGATGTACTGCACAATTGGTTCTATGGCAACGACCTAAGGATAGCGGGAAGCCATGTCTTGTACCTTTTTCTAATTCCCATGCTACTGAAATGCACCTACCCGTTGTAACTCTTGCAATCGGTCTAGTGTACACCAGCTGAACCCATTTAATAAGTCTTCCTGGAGCCAAACCTACGCAGTGTTGCGTAAAGGCAGTCCCATCTCACAGAGTGAAACGCTTTCACTGTGTCTAGCGTGGCTATGGCGCACAGGGTCTCCCAGGATGCTGTGCTGTCTATCACATGATGTAACTGCCTCAAGTTCCAAATCATACTTCGGCCTGGAACATAGCCTGTTTGGTCTGACTGTACGAGTGTGTTTCACTCTTCTCATCCTATTTGCAAGTATGGTGAATTGTCCTGGTTATGCATTGACAGGGGCCTATAAGAACTACACTCTGTCAAAGGCTTGTGGGAGTTTGAGAAGGGGAATAATGATGGATTCCCCCAAGCTGTGAGGAAGGACACCCTCTTTGTAAGAGTCTGTGAAGGTATTCATTAAATGTGGTGCCAGCTCCTGAGCATATTCCTTATAAAATTCGCTAGGCTCCTACCGTTAGGGTCTGTTTTGGAACTCCCAATGTTCTAGAAGAGTCGTGGTCTGAAAACGTCCCCCGAGGTTGAATTTGACACACCAGACGTACCCTCACCCAAATGCAGCCTATAGAACAGTCATGAATAGGGTAATTATTTGGGTTGGGGGGGCGTCCTGCTAAGGACATTACCCAGGGTGACCTTACAGATATTTTGATGAGGGGCCCTCCTAAGGAGCCTGTGGTGCCCTTCTATACAACACAATGAACCCCCTTCCTAGAAAGCTGGCAAGAACATAATACCATTCCTGCTGTGAACAAGGAGTTGGTTAAGAAGTAGAGACCACCTTCTGTTAACCGTGACTTCCTTTCTGATGCTTGTTAATCTGCTGAGAATCACATGCTGTGGTAATCGCTGAGTATTGCATCTCGTCTTTCGAGAATCGAAAGGGGACGTCGACATGGGCGTGCCTGTATCACTATCCCTACGTGAGGTGCAGTGTACCCAAGATCACGCGTCGAGGCCCCTCAGATTAGTTTTTCCGCCCAGCATAATGGTTGCCTTATGCGGAGCTCGTCAGAGACATTGCCTATTGTCCCCTCGACCTTTGGTCGAATAGTTGTATAAAATAATTCAGATCACCCTATCCGTCCCTTATTTCGGCGGCTGTTCCAGATCTCCCCCGAAGACCTTCAGAACTTCGACGGACGGAGATCCCGTCGGCGCCGCCGACCACCTGGCCGGGCCTTCCGCCGGCCTACATAGTAGGGAGAGTGGGGTCTGGGTGGACCTTTCTGTACAATCTGAGAATGCCTTTCCCTTTCCTTCCTCTTACCCTTTTGCTCTTCGTCACTCTACCCATCCTCAGCTATGGAGAGGACTCCATTTAGGTTTTGCCCCATGTGTAAAGGCAAATTTCCCTGGAAAGATGAGCACAAATGGTGTAACCGTGGCTTGCCCATCGATCACAATGAAGTAGGATGCGCGACTTGTAAGCTCCTCTGTCCTAAGACATTAAAGGAGCGCAGAGTCAAGCGGTAGGTGTGTGATGCTGGAAATGCATCGGAGGGACAGGGCCTCCGTATACTTGTCCTTTACTGCCTTTTTATTGTGTGTTCTGTCGTGTTTTCCGCGCAGGAGTTCATGTAGGGCACCTGTGTTGTGTGCGCCCATTGGAGCAAGCCCTTTATCGTTTAAACTGACGCCTGCGACACCGGAATTGGAGCTGTCTTGTCCCAGTTAGATGACAAAGGAAGAGAACATCCGATCATATTCATCAGTAGACAACTTAAGGGTAGGGAACTTAGGTGGGCTACTGTTGAAAGGGAATGTTTTGGTATAGTTTGGAGCCTTAGGCGTTTTAGACCCTACCTTACTGGGTCTACCTTCAAGGTCCAAACCGATCATAAGCCCCTGAAGTGGCTTATGCAGATGAAGGGTGAGAACCCGAAACTGCTCAGGCGGTCCATTAGCCTGCAAGGGCTAGACTTCACCATTGAGCATAGACCAGGGAAGAGTCACGATAATGCAGATGGCCTTTCCAGAAGGTATTTTGACCGTCTGGATGAGCGTGTCTATCTCGTGGGAGATTAGGCACCCTAACCTCAGTCTGGGGGGGCGACTGTGATGCTGGAAATGCATCAGAGGGACAGGGCCTCCGTATCCTTGTCCTTTACTGCCTTTTTATCGTGTGTTCTGTCGTGTTTTCCGCGCAGGAGTTAATGTGGGACTCCTGGCGGTGCATCTCTCTTTTGGTTTCGGTGAACAGACCCATGGGATACCCTTATGGCACCCATGAGTAGGGGTACAACCATGTGCTCCTAGTGTATGTTTCTGGGCACCTATGTGTGGCCCACAGAGCAGGGTACGGGCTGGTGGCAGCTCCGTGCTGAATTGACTGGTGCCCTGAGCGTCCTCCATTTTGGGATGCCCTGTCATTGTAATCGGTAGATTCCTGATGGAGACAAGATGGCCCCCGTGGCCTCTTGCCTTCAATCGCCTGTTACCTTGTTCTTTCCGAAGTCCCGGGAAGCCCTGACTCTGTCCCTTCCCCCTGCCTGGCTGTTGGGTGGAAGTTCCATATATGGTAGTGTGGGGAAGTGCTGACCAGACTAGCTGGAGCCTTCCCAACAACCGTATGTTGTGGGTACACCTATGGGTGGGACCTGGGTGAGTGGAGTGTGTGACGAATATGCATTGTGTGTTGTGGGTGTCTAGTATCTGGTGTTTGACACAATGGCTGAGACAGCCCTGCCCGAAACTGGTAAGAATGCAGTGTGGAGTGTTGAATGGCTGGGTACTTGTCCCAATACACATAACTTGTTGTGAGTGTCTGGAGAGAAGTGAATGGACTGAATGCACTGTGTGCCTGATTGGCTGCCTGCCTGCATGAATGCTCTTTGCCGTGATTGGATGCTTGAGTATGAAGCAGCGGAATGAATGGGAGATCAACAGTATATCTGGGGACCTCTCACTGCTAGGAATCGTGTTCAGAAGCTCAAGTCCACTACACCGAGTAACTGGAGTAAACCTGAAGCTTAACCTTGAAGCCCTGCTGGACGAGAAGAATTGCTGTTGCTCTCCTTCACAATCTCAAAGCTGCTGTGTCTCCAAGGACTGACCCAGAGAGGACCTGGTAAGACGCCCTCTTCCCAAGCTACGAGGGACCATCGTGCACCAGCTGATCTTTGCCAAAGCTCCCTGGTAGACAGACCTTCGACAGGCTGCCGACCCGAGACGGGGACTGCCGCGGAACCCCAAAGAGAAGCGCCCGGTCTGTAGTCCGCCACTGTCGATGACCGCCGTCGCTGACCGGAGCCGCCGTGCTCCCGTTTGCCTAAGAGCTTTCAAATCCAAGGACGCTCTCGTCCGCCTCGTCGCCGCTGTATCCCGCTGGAGAAGGCCTGACCGTCGAAGTGCCGAGGAGCATCTGCCGGTGGGTTTCCCGCCACTCAAAGACCACAGAGACGCCGACGACTCTATGCCCTTGCTGGGCCACAGTTCTCCAATCTCTTTGCGGTCCAGAACTATCGACACCGAGGTGCCCCGCATGCCTCTTCCTTCCAGGACGTTTGCGCTTCCCCATCAACGAGCACCGCTAGGAACGAAGCGGCCACTTCACCGTCGTAGCTCATCCTGTTCTCCGTCGGACATTCGACGACCTGTGACTCTTGCCTTCAAGGGAGGGCACTCAAGAAGGTCCGTCGATTCCCCGACGAGGAACGCTACAACGCCAGGTACTTTGGGATTGCAGAACTATTGGGAAGTCTCTAGTGAACAATATATGGACTTGGCTTGTATCTTTATTCTACAGGTTGCCCAGGTTGGGGGGCAGGGGGCATCTCCACACAGAACTGTGTTTAACGGTAGTGACCAGTATTTCTGCAATTGTTCTTACCAACTGCTTTCCTCTTACATCTATTATTGGTTTCCTTTACGAACTGATTTGTGTGCCATTTAACCGGACAGTTGATGCACTTTAAAGAGATCTAATAGTAATTGTGGTACCACGTAGAACTGTATATTTGCCATTATAGATAACCGAGCACAAAGTGCGTTATCGTGATATTGTATATAATCTTGACTATTAATTATATAAAGACTGTGTTTTAACCGATAGTGTGCGGACGTTCCTTTGTGGGTGCTTGGGGACTACACTGTGCTTAAGAACCAGTCAGCATCACCTCCTGAAAAGCTAGGCCTTGATTGATCGACCACGTACCAATAATGGAGAATCTTGGCTGGGGACCTCTGTGCCTCTCCTCTACCATATAGAGAGCAGAAGTAGAGATACCCCCCCTCCCGTCCTTTACAGGGCGGCCTACGGGATGTCAAAGGCCGAGTTCTCTCCCGCTGCCGCAGCCACTGAATGTGACAACGGCGAGAGTGACGATCAGACCTCCGAACCGTAAAGGATGACCTTTCGACGGAACGCTCTCGTTCCGCATCGTCTGTCCCCGGCCCCCCCATGCACGGCTTAGGCACTGCTATGGGGAAGTCACACCCCGGCGACAAAGACGAACATTTACACAGCACTAAACACACAACCCCAAGTCAATCTAAGTCGAAGAAGACTTCAGCACCAACGGGTACACTGGAAGTTCCGGCGGCAGCTCTCCCCGCAGCCGCATATGTGCCTAGCGACCGGGCCATCAAAAACAAATGGCGCTACTTCTAATATCCCGGGTTCCGTCGAGACGCATCACAAGTAGGCGTCTGGCGACGACAGGGTTCCGGTTCCACCAAAGAAGGTGGTCGCCGAAGACAAGGTCCCTGCTTCGCTGAAAAAGACTACTTCACCATCGCAGGCCTAAGCTATGCGCTTCCCGTCTGCAGAGGACTTTGCCGACAGCATAGCAAGGGTTGTTTCTGCTGATTCTCAGAAACGTCAGTCAAGGGATTTTTCGAGGCCTACGGAAAAGGCCAAGGATCCCTCGAGATTCAAGGATAGCCTAAGAGGAGTACCGGAACCTTCCCATAAACCGAAAGAGGCACAGGGACGTCCCACCTCTGTCGGTCCCCCAGGAGGAGTTCTCTGAGGGCGAAGACAACCTTGACGTTTTACGACAGAAGAGCGTTTTCAAGAACCTTTTCCACCTCTAGACCATTCTAGGTCTTCTGTTTGGACTAAAGAGAAATTTGAAAACTGCATGGAAAAGCTGGACAGGTTTGTTTCCCGTTCAGAACAACCCACACCAAGAAGACCAAGGGATGAGAGCCCTTTGGACCCCGTAGCAGAATTCCCAAGGCTCTTTGACCCCTCTCTGGAAGAGGATATATACAATTATGACCTCACTGAAGAAGACATTCCTGCAGACACTCAGGATGAGGATCAATTCACCAATCCTGAGGACATGCATGATCCCATAGAGGACTCGGGGGAGAACACTGATATGGGTGACCCTCAACCATGGCAGTCTCCAGATCCACAAGGTCCTGATGCCCTATCTTTGGATTCACCCCAGACCACCCCCACTAGACATCCCTCGCCAGTGGATGATCAATTGACGTTTAACGTCATGCTGCGCAAAGCAGCTGAACACTTCAAGATTGCCACAGATGAAGCTGTCCCTGAAGCTGACTTTGTGGAGGACATCCTCAAAGAGAACCTGCCGGCCAGCTAAGGTATTCCTCTCCTCAATTCAATTAAAAAACGTCTGGTTCCCTCCTTATCAACACCTGCCCTCATAAGAGGTGTTAACCCAAGAATAGAAAAACTCTTTCGTCCTTCTCCCTCAGACCCCCCTTTATATCAGAGGTCACTCACCCCAGACTCTCTGGTGGTGACTACTACAAGAAAGAGGGCAGGGGTCCCTCTGTCAACCGGCGAGGCACCCCCTGATAAGGAAGGTAAAAGACTTTACGCCCTTGTGAAGAGGGTCACGGCCGCAGCAGCGTTTTCAACACGTATTGCCAACACCACAACCTTATTGGCCAGCTACGTGGATGCTCAATGGGCCTTACTACAAGAAGGCCAACAGGAGGTTCCCGAACCACTACAAACTCGTCTTCTGACAACAGTCACTGAGGGCAGACAAGTGAACTAAAGCATACTTAAGAACACTTTGGATTCTGCCGAGACAGCTGGTCAATCCCTGGCTCAGCGCACACTCTTGAAGAGACATGCATGGCTACGGAACACTGGATTCAAGCCAGAGATGCAAGCGTCACTTATAAATAAACCCGTGGAAGAATCCAACCTGGTTGAGAAAGCGACGACGAGGCCCTCGAGACTGCAAAAAAGGAGTATGACACAGTGAAAACACTAGACCAAATTACACAAAGACCCTCTACAAGACGAGGATCTGGGTCCAGACAGCTTTTTCGTGGCCAACGCTTCCCTCACCAAAAATACTCCTCGGGAAACAATTCGAACTCTCCACAGGGAACCAGCGGATACATCACCCTGTATCCCAAAAGGGGTCACCGTCCTGGGAAAGGAAGGGGCCAGAACTCTACCCCTAGAGGTTTCCCGGCCTCCGGTTCAAAATGACCCAAAGATTCGGGTCCCCTCCCATGCCTCCCTGGTCGGGGGCAAGCTAACATTCTTCCTTCAGGCATGGGAGGGGATAACTACAGACCAGTGGGTGCTAAAGACCGTGACCCACAGGTACTGTATAGAGTTCAACTGGTCCCCAACATTCAGACCTCCACAAGCAAGACGACTGACATCAGACCATCTTTGCATACTGCGTCAGGAAGTCGAGACATTACAAGAGTAAGGAGCCATAGAAATCGTACCTCTGTCACAGGTAAAAGAAGGTATTTATTCAGTGTACTTCCTCTAACCATGCACCCGGTTTTAGATCTGCACCCAGCGAACACATTTGTAAAGCCACAACAGTGTGCATGGTCACTCTGCAGGAAGTAATTCCCCTGCTATCACAGGGGAATTACATGGCAACACTGGACATGAAAGATGCACTTTCATATTTCAATGTTGCCAGCGCACAGAAAATACCTCAGATTTATGATACAAGACCAGCATTATCAGTTCAAGGTACAGGTACTAGCGGTGGCAGCAGCACATCTGCACAGGCAATCCGTCCCGGTCTATCCTTACATCGACGACTGGCTCATAACAGGGGACACTTACGAAACCTGTCTTTCAAATACCCAAAAAATGATAAATCTTTTATTCAGTATGGGATTATCTATCAATGAGAAAAAATCCAGCCTAGACCCCCGTCAGGCCAAGCAGTTCCTAGGGGCTCTAATTCGAACAAAGGACGGCCTTGTCTTCCCCTCCAACGAGAGGGTCCAAAACATGTTTCAAATTCCAAATTATGTAGCCAGTCGAGAGGTGACAGTACGCAAGGCTATGCGACTGCTAGGAATGATGGCGTCATGTATCTACTTGGTTCCTCACGCGCGCTTGCGCCCAATGCAGGATGGCTCAACAGCCAGTGGTGTCAGGCCAGCGGGACAATCTAGTTGTTGTTTCACCGGCCCTCGTTCTCTCGCTGCAGTGGTGGTCAAGGGACAACCTTTTGAAGGGGAAATCCTTCACCACCCCCGCAGTGGAAGCCACTCTAACTACAGACGGGTCTCTCACAGGGTGGGGAGCTCACCTGCTTCAACAAACCGCGCACAGAGTTTGGTCGGTAGACGTAGCATCCAACCACATACACCTGTTGGAACTGTTGGCAGTGTTCAAAGCACTAAAAGCTTTCCATACACAACTACAGGGAAAGACGGTCCTGATCCTCACAGACAGCACCACGGCCATGTACTATCTGAACAAACAAGGGGGCACTCACTCTCTAGGGCTGTCCAAACTGTCCCAGAACATTTGAAAGTGGGCTCTCAAACGCAACATGTTCCTGTTATCACAACATGTTCCAGGGGATCTCAATCTTCTAGCAGATGTACTCAGCAGAGATTTCTCGTTGCCAATGGAGTACGAATGGCTATTACACAAAGACATTGTCTCCGTTTTCGCAGAATGGGGCTTCCCAGAGATCGACTTGTTCGCAATTCTGGAGACCGCTCAATGCCAAGATTACGCCTCCAGGTACCCCCAGAACCATTCCAAGGGGAATGGACTCTGGATAACATGGTCAGGGAAATTTGTTTACGCTTCCCCCTGCCCCCGACTCCCCTTCTCAATAAGATAGTGCACAAGATGCAGCAGGAACTGGTCACGATGTTACTTGTGGCCCCCATGTGGGCCCGCCAGACCTGGTTCGCTCATCTGATGGAGATGTCCCTATCTCCTCCAGTCAAACTGCCTTGCCTGTACAACATGTCGTTGCAAGACAAAGGGGAGACGCTTCACCCATGCCCGCAGACATTGAACTTAGCGGCCTGGCTCCTGAGGCCATATAGTTTGGGCACCTGAAGCTCCCTCAGAGATGTATGGACATTCTCAGAGAAGCAAGAAAACAAAACACTCGATATTGCCATTCCAGTAAGTGGAAGCGGTTTGTCATCTGGTGCAACTCGAGAGCATTAACCCAATTAACTGCTCTCCCACACATATACATATATATATATAACTCATTCAATGACTCAGGCCTGGCCTTTAACTCTTTGAAAGTACACTTAGCTGCGCTTTCAGCCTACACTACGTTGTGGTGGAAGATACCAGTTATTAAGGCTTTCATAGGAAGGAGTGAAAAGAATTCACCCTCCGATTTCTAACTTGGCGCCCGGATGGGTCCTAAACGTGGTTTTGACTAGACTTATGGGGCCTCCCTTCGAGCCCATGTACAGAGCGAGTCTTAAAGATCTCACCTATAAGACTGCTTTTTTATTAGCTATTACCTCCATTAGACGAGTAAGTGAACTACAAGCGCTCTGTCCTAGATCCCTTTGTAACAGTTCACAAGGATAAGGTGGTTCTCTCTCCTCCTAGATGATTGTATCTGCTTAGATTCACATGCGCCCACCCTTCCTCCCCGCTCAGGTGGAAGGAACATAGACGTCTTACCACTTTCTCTCTTTTATGTACCCACTCACGATAAGTCATAAGGCTCCCTCACGGCAGGAAAAAAAAGAATACAATCCAACTATCCTCGATGCGTGAGGATCTTGGGTGCACTGCATGTCAGGTATGGATGGTGTTACAGGCACGCCCATGTTGACGTCCCCTTTTGATTCTTGAAAGATAAGATGCAATTCTCCGCTGTTATCAATGGATGTTGGACCATATGCACAGCATGTGAATCTAAGCAGATACAATCATCAGAAATGCTTTTACGGTAAGTAATGTATGTCTTCTTGTCAGAGAGTTTGGTGGTGTGGGCAACTACTTAAACCTCACAGGCTGCAGCCTATCCGACCATCCTTCTGGATAGGGATGATGAGATATATGATGCACTGACAAAGAGGAGGGGTATTCTCTGCTGGGAGCATGGCACTAAAGGCCATCAATGCATCTTGTGCTCTGGTGAAATACACTTTTGCACACTATGGAATATCATTTCTCAGGCTGCAGAAAATATTCCCGAAGGGGAGATGAGAAATGGCTTCAATAATCTCATCAGTGATGGTAAGGAGGCTTCTAGCCAGTGCCTTCAGTCAGGCCTTGATGCATCAGATTGTATATGTGCTTGAGTGCAGTGAGCAGGCGATTTGTGCGGTTATGCAAGTCTGGGTTTGCCCCCAACGTCAAATCAATGCTCCTGATCATGCCGTTTGATTGGTCCAACCTTTTTGGGACAAAGGCAGACAGCATAGAAAAGCTTCAGGCTTCAAATGCTGCAGTGAAAATACTTAGGGGCAGCCATTCGTCAGCCTCAACCCCCCCTATCCCGCTGCCTACGCTAGCTTAGAGAGGGCATGCTTTCTGCTGCTATTGCTCTCTTGATCAAAGGGGGAAGAGGTCAGGCTACCCGGAGGGGACAAAAGAGGTTCTCGCATGTCCCCAAAGGCAGTGAAGGAAAACCTGCTCAAACAGCCACCTCCTCACTGCCCTCTGCCAGAGCCCCAAAACCTCTCTGAGCACTTTGCTCACAAGATCCCAGTGGGAGGCAGGTTGACCCAGCATTCTTTCCCTGTTGGAGAAAGGTGCGGTGAAAAGGGTACATGTAGCTGAACAATACCAGAGTTTGTACTCCACCTATTTTCTCATTCCCAAGAAAGATGGAGGACTGCAACCCATTTTGGACCTGAGATGCTTGAACAAGTTCCTTGGGTAGGACAGATTCAAGATGGTCACTCTTTAGCAGATCCTCCACGCCCTTCAACTCCAAGATTGTATGGTGTCACTCGATCTTCAGGATGCTTACTTTCATGTGTCTAGACATCCCAAGCACAGAAAATACCAGCGATAACCACTTCAGAAGTTCTACTCATTATGAAAGTATCAAACCATCACTCTGCAAAGGAGACGCATGCCCAGCCAATCTAGTCAAGGATTGTGCTACAGCCTTGGCATCTTTCATCAGCACCTTCATAAATTCCTCCTTCGCCACCTGTACTGTCCCACCCCCACTCAAAGAAGCTTGGGTGCGACCACTACTGATGAAACCCACCATCGACCCTGACTCCCCCAACAACTACCGCCCAATCACCACAGTACCAATTCTGCTAAAAATCCTCAACAAAGCCGCATATCTCCAGATTCAGTCATATCTGGAAACCCACGACATCCTTTGAAAAAGACAATCGGGTTTACGCCCCTGACACGGTACTGAGACTGCCCTACTTGACCTTAAAAACCAACTACTCAAAGTCATGGACAAAGGCAAATCCTCACTCCTCTTACTCCTTGACCTCTATGCGGCCTTTGACCTGGTCAACCACAAAACCCTAGGCAAACATCTTATAGACACCGCTCACTTCTCTCAAGAAGCCACCACTTGGATCACCTCCTTCTTAGAAGGCCGAGAAATGCAGGTTTTCTCTGACCAAGCCGCAGCCTCCCCTTCCCCCATTGACTGTGGTGTCCCTCAAGGATCCTGCACGTCCCCTACATTGTACAACCTATTTACCCTCCCTCTCTTCAGTGACTTAGAAGACTTCAACATAGCTTTCACGAACTACGCTGACGACACACAAATCCTCATCCCCTTAACAGGTGACTATGAGCAGGACCTCTGCAATCTCCAAAAGATATACGCACACATCCAAGCTTGGATGGCAGCCAACGGCTTGTGCCTAAACGGCGATAAAACCGAGATCCTGCTAGTAGGCCCCAAGGAATCTTTACAAAAACTGGACAACAAATATAACTCTTTCACTGTCGAAAACACCATCATCACAGCCTCCTCTGCAGTGAAAACTCTGGGGGCCTACTTTGATGCCACCCTATCTATGGACAGACAATTCAGCGCCATATTTTCAGCGGTGGATATGACCACCAAAATCATAAATGCGGTGAAACCATACATATCTCCTAGCAACTGCCTCAATATTGCAAGAGCCACTATCGGAGCTAAGCTCAACTATTGAAACATCTTACTCTTAGGCACCTCCACCACCAACATCAACAGACTTCAAACAGCACAAAACAATGCCCTTCGAGCTGCCCTCAGCATTCCTAAGAGAGAACACATCTCTCAGGCACGGAGAGACGGCCACTGGCTCCCCATCAAAGAACTCATAACATTGAAAGCACTTGCCATCACCCATAAATGCCTCACTCAGACCGCACCAGCATACCTATCAGAAATAATTCACCAAGTCCCAGCCCACAGATCAAAACGTGCCCAATACACGCACCTTCTTGCAGTCCCAACTTTCAACAGAGCCAAAGCAGGTAGCACCAGCTTTGAAGTATTCGCTCCTAAAGCTTGGAATGAACTCCACATGACTCTTAGAAAAGAAGAATCCTTTACAGTATTTAGAAAAGCACTAAAAACCAAACTATTCAATTAGACTGACTTCTCTGTGCTTAGCTAGGACACTGTTTCCAATGTAACCAAGGAACACTGTTCTACTTGTACACTGCTGTAAGTTCGCAATGACTACTCTGTAACATGTCTATCCTACCTGTAAGTAAACATTCTGTAACAGCGCTACAATGCCCTTGGGCCGCTGGGCGCTTTATAAATCCAAAATAAAATAAATAAATTGGCAGTTCTAACTATCAATTGCGAGTGCTGCCTTTTGGGCTCACCTCCGTCCTGCGGGTCCTCACCAAGTTGATGGCAGTGGTGGCAGCAAATCTAACTAGGGGTGGGATTTGCATCTTTCCCTACTGTGAGAAACCTGAACATACTCTTGCATCTACTCCCCAGGGATCATTTGCTCAGGTGGCCAGGAAAGGGCCATTGCTCTTGGATCACGACCCTGGGGGTGGATTAGTGAGGGAGGATCACCTAGGCGGAGTGTCCTTGGGAATTGGGGGAGTGCTAGAGGGTGAGACACGGTATCCCCCCCCCCTTTTCGGACAGTGATGTCATTCCCCCCCTCACTCAGCTTTTGTAGGATATTGTCGTTCATATTCTACTTATTCCCCTAAAGTGAAGGCCAGTAGTGTGAAGATCATCCCAAGAGTAATGCAGGTTAACTATGAAGCGTGCCATTATAGTACTGAGAGGAAGAATAGGGAGCTTGCGAGTAACAGATCTGAAGGTCAGGCAACTCCCAATACTTGGACTAATTGTGGTCAGGCAAACGGGGAGAATTGTGCACACCTGAAACTATTTGAAGTGTCATAGGTGTATAAAAGGAGAGGCTGAAGTTTGAAGGGCGGTAGGAGTGAAGCGTGCGTAACTGCAGCACCAGGGAGGCCATCACAGCTCATGGAAAACCAGACTAGAACGAGAAAAGGCGTGACTACGGAGCCGTGTCTCCAGGAAGCCAGAGTACGAGAGTGAGAAGGGAGCAGTGAAGTTGGGCCATCCCTTTGACATGCCCAAGAAGTGCTTGTTCCCCTGAATGGAGGAGTCATTCAGCGGTGCCTGAGGGGCAGGCGAAATGACCCTGACCTCAAGTCCCGGAATGCAGCTGACTAGAAACAAGAACACGGCAACCGGTGAGTTTCAAAAGGTTGTGCTGAAAAGCAAAGTAAAGGAATTACAATGTATCAGGTGTGCTTGCGTGCAACTGGCACATCTTCAAAAGGCTCCAATTGAAATAAGCTATTAAGATGCTGGCAGTATAAGCTTGAAGCCGAGGGGAGCCTGCGAAGTGGGGGCAAAATACAGAATGAGCAGATTTATGTTAAACCAGCGAACCCACATTAAAGCAAGAGGGAGACTTCCATTTTACAAGTTATTGTGAACCTTTAAACTTAAAAGAATTGCCAAGATGGCAGGTAATGGGCCTTGTGGCACATAAAGCGCACCTAGACCAGGAAAGTCCCAGCCCATCCAGAAGGAGGCTTGCGGGAAGGGAACAGTTGAGCCCTTGTGACATTTGCGTTATGAACCAAGGTGGAAAGTTTAGGGAAGAGCCCTGAGCGCCCTTGGAACTTAGCTTGGGAAAGAGCCCTGCATTCTTTTTGTATTGTGCTTATTATGCATCTAGCTTGGGGAAGGGTCCCAAGCTCTTTTGGAAATATATTCTTTGTACATCCAGAAGGAAGCTAAAGCTTGGGGAAGGGAACCCTCTTTATCCCGCTGACATTTGTGTTATGAACCAAGGTGGGACGCTTAGGGAAGAGCACTGAGCTCCTGTGGAACTTTATTGTGCATTAGAACATGAAGCCTGGGGAAGTGAAGCTTGAGCCTCTTGAGAACATTGTCCCTTTGAGCTGTATCCTGAGTGTGGAAAAGGGAGCTAGAGATTGCTCCAGACTTTTACTTTAAAACACTATTTTGAGTTAAAATATTCCTACACTACATTAAGGTGTTGAATGTGAGAGCAAGCATAGGTTGTGACGGACAGATTTGTGGGTTTGGAATTTTAGACACCGACATTCCCTAGTTTCTTTAGGTAGGGCAGTCTGCACCATAGTTATAGGGCAAATTAGGTGTTACATCCATACTGATACTGTAACGCTCACCTGGTTCCCACGGAGGCGCAGGTCTAGTCTGGATTGCTGTGGCCTCTTCAAGCGTGATGCGCAGAGCCCGGAACACCGATTGAACTGGTTCCCCAAATCTTGCTTGACTGGCCCGTGGAATATCCTTCTGCAGATGAGAAAGGGAATTAACCGTCTGCAGAATAGTGTGCTTGATTCCCCCCCTTGTTCCCCTTCGTTCTCCTCTAACTTCCTCCTCCAAACCCCCGGTTTAAGCTCACCTTATGGTTTGGAAAGATGAACTCTCCATCCTGCGTCTGGTGCAGGGGCGCACGTTAGTCCAGTTACTTCACTGGTTTTCAGAATGGCGCTGGCAAAATCCTCTTGACTTTTCTGAGCGAAACGCCGTAAGTATGAAGATTCAAAAGTTCAAGAGTGAGCCCCCTTTTATGTTGTCTTCCTAACTTGTGATCTGTCCTTTATTTCAGATGCAGAATGAAGACGATGCGTTGAAAGGGTTAATTGCCGATGGTAAACTCAGGTGAGTTAGTGAGGGCGATTCCTCTAAATGTCTTTATCATTTCCCAATAATGTCTTTTGTCCTTTCCCCATAGGGGCCGGGGTGCGGTGTGGTACCTGCCAACGGAGCGGCGCCGACCCGAAATATGGGATGACACCAAGAAAAGCTGGTAAGTATTATGGCTGTAAATTAGGCTTTCCTCCGGTGTTCCCTTTGCTCACCTTTTGTCTCCTCTTCTCTCCCCTAGGAGCAGAGATGTGGCGACATGTACTGACAGCTGCGATGGAGCCGGGAGATGTCTCGAGGACAGGTGAGTGAAGAGCGCGCTGCAGCGAGCAACACAATGCTTTTAAATGGAAGTCCTTCTTCAGGGATGCTGGAGTGAAGATTCCGGATGCAGGTAAGAAGTTTGAAATAGTTCGTGGTTTTCACCTTTCTCTTCTCTTCTTTCCTAACAGGAGTTCCAGGTTCGAGGCGGGCGTGGCTGGAGTCCAGGAGCAGGAGCAGACACGGTGAGCGTTCAGCTGCTGGAATGCAGAACAACGCGAAGCATGAGCTGCTGTCTGGGCGTTGTTTAAATAGCCTCCAAAGAAGTCCCAGGTATGTATCCTTCCCCAACCACGCCCGAGTGAAAAAATAGTCCCTTTGAAAAAAACAGTCCCTTTCAGGTCTCAGGGAGGCCTGAAGCGTGCAGCATGGTCTGCATCAGGTAAGTGCACCAAACACCTCCCTTTATGAGCCTGGCGCCTATGGCACCAGGACGGTGTCCAAAGAGCCCCTATAAGGGGCCGCTGGGCTTTTACCCGAGGGCATGATGCCTGCTTCCTGGCCTGGTGCTCCGGAAGCAGGCATCATGACAGATACTTAAATGTTTTGAAACTGTTACATTTCTGATCTGTCATCTCCTGATGCCATGTATGTCTCACACTACCTAGATGATTGGCTGATCAGAGCCCGTTTTCCCGAATTGATTTTGGAACTTCTCAACATCGCCTGCCACTCTCTCCACAAACTAGGCTTCTCCCTCAACTTCAAGAAGTCCCTGGTGACACCTTCTCAAAAGCTGCAATTCATTTGAGCGGTCTTGAACTCTTCCTCGGGCAAGGCTTTTCCTCCCAAGTTGAAGGCTCAACATATCTTGATGGTAATGAGATTTTAGAACGCTCAACATCTACTGGCATTAGTCTTTCTGAGGGTGCTAGGCCTCATGGCATCCTGCATTTTACGGGTGCCAGAAGCCCGCCTAAGGATGAGGTCCCCCCAGTGGGCCCTCAGATCCCAATGGTCACAATTCTCAGGCAGGATGACTGACCTTCAAGTCTCGAGCAAGGGTGCACAGGATCTCCTGTGGTGGGTCTGCAAGGAGAATGTGATAGGGGAATCTTTTTGGCAACCCTGGCCAAAGATACTGTAGTCACTGATGCCCTCTTCACAGGATGGGGAGCTTGCATGAGCGATCAGAAGATCAGCGGACTTTGGTCTCCATCAGAATCAAGACTACACATAAACCTGTTAAAGCTGAGGGCGTTCAGACTGGTGCTGATGGCCTTTTTACCATCCATACAGGGAAGAACGTCTTAATAATGACGACATACTACCTCAACAAAAGAGGAGGTGTAGGTTTACTACCACTCTACAGGGGGGGTAACTCAGCCCTGGTTTTGGGTTCTGCAAAACAGGATATCTATCGGCTGTTCACCTAGCCGGAGAAGAGAATACATCAGCGGATGCTCTTAGCAGGCAGAGCACAATCTCCCATGAGTGGTAGTTGTCTCAGGAAGTCCTTCTAGAGATCTTTGCCCTTTGGGAATACCTCAAGTTGATCTGTTAGCATCCAGAATCAAACGGTGTGACCTGTTCAGCTCCATAGAATTTCCTCAGAGAGGAGCTCCTGTATGCATTCCCACCAGTGTCCGTCATTCCTCCTGCCATCAGGAGGTTGAGGAAGTTTTTGAAATCTCTCCGGATTGGTCCAGGACGGCGACGTACCCAGACCTTCTAGACATGCCCATCTGCCCTCCATTCTGTCTTCCCCAGAGAGTGGGCCTATTGTCACAAGAGGGTGGCCGGCTTCTTTACCCAGAATCTGAACCTTCACGCCTCATTTCTGAGATGCTAAGATTTAAAGATTGGGGGCTCTTGGAAGACGTGATGGAGTTGTGGCCTTCGGCTAGAAAACCAGCAACAAAAGCACTCTACCTCTGGTTTGGAACAGGTTTTGCAGCTGGTTTAGAGCTAAAGATATAGATCCTTTCTCTTGCAATATACCTGCAGTGCTTTCTTTTTTACTGCACCTAGCCCACCAAGGGCTGCATGTGCTGTCAAGGGATACCTGGTGGCGTTATCCACTTTTAAAATGCACGCCAGAACAAGGCTCTTACTTTAAGATGCCTATTGTCATACAATTCTTAAAAGGGCTGACAAATACTTCCCACCGGTCCCTTTTTTATTTTCCACCCTGGGATTCGAATCTGGTACTAACTTTCTTAATGGGAGCTCGATTTGAACCTCTCCATTCTTGTCCTCTCAGGTTATTAACCATAAAACCATCTTTTTGGAAGCCATCACTTTTGCTCCCAGCGAGTGAGTGAGCTACAAGCTTTGCCATGCAAACCACCATTCACTATATTCTCCAAGAAGGTAGTTCTGGGGGTACGTCCCTCATTCCTTCCCAAGGTGGCGTCTGGATTCCATCTAACGCAGCAGAAAATAACTTTTTGCCAGCTTTTTATCCACCATCTCACCCTTCTAAGGATGAAGAGAAGTTACACAGGATTGTCCTGAAAAGGGCTCTTAGTTTCTACATTTCTAGGTTGGCATTTATCAGACAAGATGACAACTATTGGTTAAACCGGCCACAGGCTAGGCCACATTGTCACAAAACAAATGTCAGGTTGGAACATACTATGCATTTGTGAAGAAGCACGCAAATATTGCGGAAGACATGAAAGCAATTTCAGTGCAACATTATAGCAATATTTAACAATTCAATACAGAATGTAGTCTCCTAACTAGTGTTTTTGTAGATTAGGCTTATTAAGGAGAATACCCCAACTATTGATACAAATTATGTCACAAGATTGAAACATGTACACAAGTTTATGGTGAGCACCAGCCAGTATTTACATATTAAATTAATTTGCCACTAATAACATATGAGACTGTTTTTTAAAATAGTTTACTGAACACCGATCTCTATTAAGAATGAAAATGTCTGCAGATTTATTGCCCGGAGCTGCCTTTAGGTTTTGATGTCGCATTTGGATTATTCAAAGACATGGGTCTTTCCAGTCTAAACACTGCTGTTTGTAGATTCATTTGAATATTTTATTGGGGGGTGGAGGCAGTTCCCAGCTTTCATTTAACCAATGGGTGGAGAAGTATGGCATGCCACTGGGATACTTTTTAAACTCTGCAAGAGTGGTGAGAAGATTGGCCAAGCTTTAGAATGTTATACCGGAAGAACCAGAACCATCCCCGGTGGTAGAATGTTGTTACCTCGCCAGGCTTTTTTCCGCAGTTTCTTTGCCAATACAACTCAATATGGGGAGGTTGGGGAGGGATAGGGACTAGATTAGGGAAGGGGGATCTTGGGGGTGGGGGGAAGGGAGGGCATAAATATGTATACAACCTTTTTGATTCGTTTTTTTCGGCCACAACTATATGGCAAAAAACTTGACCACAAAAAAAACCCTGACGATCTAAGAACATAGAAACTCACCAGTGGTCCAGGATATCTTGTTCATGGGTAGTGGGAAAGGAACATTGTTGCAGATCTATAAAGTCCTGTTTGGCAGGAAACCTACTCCAACCCTGCAGTTAAGCGTAAATGGGAACATTATTTGGGATATTGTCGAACTAGGAGTGCGTTAGGAGATGTTGTATCCCTAACTTTTTATCTAATGGCTTTTCGGTAACTTTTACAAGCCACCTTTGACAAGCTAGTGGCAGCAGCGATGTGAGCCTTTTTGAGACGTTTTACTTGTGCACTTTTGGCAATTAACACGAGTGGCTATTAAAAGTTGCTAGCACCCTAAGATGGCAGTGCCACAAGATATTTCATTTTCTGTTTGCAAATCAGTTTAACAACTTTTATAAGAGAGCGTTTCCTCTGGGGGATAGTCTACCTCAGAAGTTATTGTTAGGTATGTAAGCATTGATTTAAATCTGGAAATTATAATGTGTTATTAGAAATGTGAATGTTTTATTTTTATTATAATGCATATGTAATGATTTTAAGTAGTGTAAAGTTTTATTTTGTAACCGGATATACTTAATAAAAAACGATTTGGGAAATCCAAGTTAACACTATTAATTTATGCTTTTACCCAAAGGTGATTTGCTTTGGTTTCTAAGGTTTTGCTATGAGAGGGGTTATACACAAGCACACAATATTTCTGTCATTTGTATGTCTTTAGCAGTATCTACATGGTGTCGAGAAAGCCCAGGGTTCGAAACACATACGTCTGTGCAGTGAAGGCAATCTGAAAACCACAACTAATTTTTGATATAATCTGTAATTATTTATTTAATAGTAATTATTTGCTCTTTGAGAAATCTGAAAATCACAACTAATTGTTGATATAAAGATTTGTGATCTTTAATACTGATCCTTGTCACATTTTATTTTCTGGACGTTAGGTAAGATTTTCATATCCATGCTAAATCTTCTGACCGGTGTCAACCGCAGACATTTTTGCTTTGACTGGGTAAATATTTTGCTTTGTCCCTAGGTGAAAGGGGAATCTTTTCCCCTCACCTAGTCTTTTACTCTTTTTTTTTTTTTTAACAACTTTATAGTTATTCAAGAGCATAAATTACAAACATGCATGCGTTGAAAGTAATAAACAATGGCCTTGCCCATGTCTTCCACTTTATTCGCTCCAGTCTTTAAATTCCGGTTGCTCATGAGTTTGACTTATTAGAACCCCCCCCCCCTCCACGCCACCCCACACGTAACCTCCAAACACATGGGTGGAATACTACAATTTTCTGGTTTATAGTCAAAAAGTCGAATGAAAAACCCCAACCCCCCGTTTATTTTTACCAGCTAAAGCCAAAAAAACATAGAAATAAAAAGAAAACACATTTGTTTTTTTTTTTTACATTTTTTGTTTTCGATATTTTTGCAAGTCGACTTATTTAATTCGACTTTTTGACTGGACACCCAACTTGCTCTGCGTTCTTAGATGTTCTCCAGGCTGAGTTGCCTTTGGAGTCCAAAGTTTGCACTTTCAAGTAACAGATTTTGCGGAGTAATTTAGGCTTGAAATACATCTGTTCCTTGTCATCTGTGAATTCATGCAATGGCATCCAAGTATTCAGGTACTTAAAATATTAAACCATGTGCTAACACCAGAACATTTTCCATGGCCATCACTCCCCATAGTCTCACCCACCACATAGCTATTACCGGCCCCTGCTTGTTCTTCCATGCTTGAGCCAGGGTGATTCTAGCTGCGCTCAGCATATGAGTAATAAGGCTGGCTTTAGCCCCAGAGCTCGCATAGCACCCCTCAACCATTTCCCCCAGTAGAACTACCACCGGGTCCCAAGGCAGATGCGCCCCGTTATCTCCTTGATATGGCTCAAGACCTCCTTCCAGTAAGTCTCTGCCACCGGACAGGACCACCACATGTGGATTAAATCCCCATATTGTCCGCAATTTCTCCAGCAAGATGTGGGGTATCCCGGGTTTATGGAATGCATGCGTGCTGGCGTCATAGACCCCCGCAGGCAAAGTTTGTATGCCGCCTCTTTAATTGAAACACATTTGGAACTTTTGGACTCCAGGTCTCCCCAGGTATTGGTTTCCCCACATCTGCCTCCCGTTTTTGCATGTATGATGCATGTACGAAAGGGATTCCTCTGGGTCCACCGCCCCCATCAGTCGATACAATTTCGATACTCCTTTTTCAGGCTGGCCTCCCTGTATCGTAAGTTCCAACCCTACTGGTCCCTAGTTGCTCCCTCCCGGACCTTCGTATTAGAGATTCAGTGTCTAAGCTGGATATAATGAAATCGCTCGCCCTCTGGTATATCAAACCTAGCCTTGCAGCCCTCAAATGTTAGGGATGTCCCAGCTTCGTAGAGATCCTTCAATACAAGGGTGTTCTCCCTCCCCTTCCTAAGTGTCCAAAAGTCAGCCTGCATCCCTGGAGTGAAATCCGGGTTATGAGCAACCGGTGCGAGAAGACCTCCCCCTGCTTTTACCTTTCTGCTCCTTAGTGCTTTATCCCAGTACCGTAGCATGGCCTTAGTTGATTCCAGTAATGCGCCCTCTTTGCTTCTGTGTCTCGCTGCTAGAAAGCCGAGTCTTAGTTGCATCTCTTGCGATGATAGCCCATCGGTTCTGGTTTTCTCTGGGTGGCCAATGCAACATGGGTGCTACCTGTGCAGCCCATAAATACCTGCAGAGTTCTGGAACCCTCAATCCCCCCAGAGCTTGTGGCCTAAACAATACCTTCTTGTGGACCCTGGTTTTCTTCCCCCTCCAGATGAAGGACATCACCTCCCTCTGTCGTTTTTGGATTACTGGGCCCAGGACGCAGATTGGAAGAGCGCCTATCGCATACAGAAACCTAGGAAGCAGGGCCATTTTAACCGCTGTTATCCACGCCAGCCATGATAGTTCGTGCGTGTCCCAGTGCTTTAGATATCCTGCCAATGCTTTCAGTAGGCCCGGGCTATAAGCCCCATATAGTCTCTCATATGTGGGAGTCAACTCTATAGCCAGGTATTTTACTGATTTCTCTTCCCATTTGGAAGGATATCTACTCTCCCATTCTGGCACCTGTTCTACCCTCTCGGTGAAGTTGAGTACCTTAGATTTAGGATAATTGATTCAGAACCCTGAGATCATCGCAAACCCATCTAGCAGTTCTATGACCCTTGGGAGAGAGTGTGACGTGTCCCTCAAAAACTATAGCTACCTTTTGGGATCCTCCAGCGCCCACCTCTTGGATTCCTGGCTCTTTGCGGGCCCTCTCTGCCAACATCTCCATGGCCATAGCAAAGATGAGTGGCGATAGTGGTCTCCCTTGTCTCGTGCCCTATCGGATGGGGATACTATCTGAGAGCCGCCCATTAATTATTAGTCTTGTAGAAGGCTGTGTAAAGTTAGCCATCACCATACGGGTGAAGATCGGACCACGCCCGAACTTTTCAAGAGTCAATTGTAAAAATCCCCAATGTAGGCTGTCAAAGGCTCTGGCGGCGTCTAGTGCTAATACCGAGAACATCTGTCCTGTTCTTTGTCCCCAATCTATCGTGTCTATGGCTCTACGGATGTTATCATAGGTGTGTCGCCCTTTCACGAAGCCCGCTTGGTCCGGGTGGGTTATCCCCGGGAAGACCCTCGCTAGCCTTTATGCCAGGAACGTGGAGTACATTTTTGCATCCCTGTTTAATAACGAGATAGGGCTGTAACTCGCGCAGTCTAATGGATCTCTACCCGGTTTTAGCAGTAGCACCGTGGTCGCCGGGCTCATGTCTCCAGATGTTCTCCCTGTGTCCTGAATGTAGTTAATTTTGTCAGGGGACCTACTAGGGTAGCCCTAAATGTCTTGTAATACACATTACTTAGCCCATCTGGGCCTGGGGATTTATGCCCTTTCAATGCCCCTATAACCTCCCCACTTCTTCCTCCGTTATGGGTGCTTCTAGCATTTGCCTGCCTGATTCACTAATTTACGGCAAGGTTACCTGATCCAAGAATGCTGTCTGCGATTCCCTCTCCAGATCTTCCCCTTTCAAGTTATCCGTATAGTATGAATGTATAACCTCCTCTATTTCCTCTTCCCCCCTCACCAGGTCTCCCTCCCGGTTTCTAAGTTGGACTATACGATTCCGGAGTTTCTGCTGTCTCAATTTGGCTGTGAGGAATCGGTTGGCTTTGTCCCCGTTTATGCAATTTCTGCACATTTCACTTCGCTCACCCACCGAAACACGCGCCAACAACACATCGCCTACCTTCCCGCGTTCCCACAGGTGTCCCGACGAAAACAGTACCTCATGTGTGGATGCACCTACCTGGGGGCAAGGGGAAAAGCCAAAAACGCAGCAAACCCCAAGTCGTTTCGGACAGCAGAATTTGATGAATTTTCTCGAAGTGCACACCATACAGATTTGGGACTAGGGTGTCCAAGCCACCATGAAAGCTGGGAACCCCATGCATTTCCGAAACGAGGACACCAGTGGGAATCCGCAGAGGGCTGACTTGTGCAAATCGGCCCATAGTTTATTACCCAGAAGCCCCACCAAACTCCAAAATGTGGTGGAAAATACATAATTTCCGCACATTTCACTCCGCTCACCCACCGAAACACGCTGCCAACAACACATGGCCTACCTTCCTGCGTTCCCACAGGTGTCCCGACAAAAACGGTACCTCACGTGTGGGTGCACCTACCTGGGCGCCAAGGGGAAAGCTTAAAACACAGGTAACCCCAGGCCTGTTTTGACACCTGAATTTCACACTTTCTGCAGACTGGCACACCATAAAGATATGGGCCTCGGGTATCCAAGCCACCAAGGAAAACGGGGAACTCCATTCATTTCCGAAAAGAGGACACCCGTGGGAAGCCTTTCGCCACTGCCCATTTTGTTCATGTGGGCAACCTACAGATATGGGCCTAGGGTGTCGAAGCCAGCAAGAACAACGGGGAACCCCATGCATTTCTCAAAAGAGGACACCCGTGGGAATCCACAGAGGTCTGATTTACGCAAATTAGTCCAGAATTTATTACCCAGAACCCCCCCGGCAAAGACCCACATGGGAGAAGGGTGCCCAAGGCCAGAGATATTACCGCCGACATTGCTGGAGCCCTGGCTGCCCTGCGTTACAGCTTCTCCCCACCAAGGAGTCTCGGCAGTGTGCCAATACCTCCCCGAAGGGAAAAGCTGTAATGCAGCCCAGTCGCAACTTCAGGACAGTTGGAGGTGATCTGGCCAGACGGGCCATTCCCACCCACACCACCAACAATCTAGCCCCAGTCTCACCCACCCCACTGACAGTGGGCCCTAACCATAGAATAATAAAAAACAGTACTCACATAACGTTGCAGCTGCTTGGGTAGAAAAAGCTGTAAACAAAACAAAAAACATGTGTTACCTACAGTCACACCAGCAAAATGTAGCCCTCCCTGGGGGCAGCTAAGGTGAGGGGCTGTCCTGCACTCCTCCCTGGGCTCAGGCGTCCCTTCCTAGGAGCAGATATCTGGTCCCAGGGAGGGCTGCATGACATGGCACCCACTCCATTGTGGGTGGGGGGTTGGGGGTCAACGCCCCATCCCATTAGAAAATTCCCCCACCCTTTGGGGTGCCCCGTCAGCCCCCCCCTCCCTAAAAAGCGTTCCACCATTTTCACTTTTTTCCTTTGGTAACCCAACTACCCTTGGTGCAGAGAGGCACATTGATGTGCCAATCTGGCCCCGGGGTGCCCAAACCTTACTGCCCCACCCACTGGAGGGCCTGGCTCACAATTTTTGGGGGCCCTCTACCTCCTCACCCCAAATGGGTGGCCGGGGCACCTCATGCAGGCCTCCCTGGACCTCCTACAAACGGCTGCGTGAGGTACACACCCTTCCATTTGGAGTGGGGGGGGAGAGGGCCCCCAAAAATGGTGGGACAAGCCCCCCAGTGGGTGGAGCAGTAAGGTTTGGGCACTGCAGGGCCTGATTGGCACACCAATGTGCCCCTCTGCGCCAAGGCAAGTTTAGTAAACAAAGAAAATAATTCAAAATGGCAGGCTGCCCTTTAGCGGGGGCAGAAGGGCCCCATACACCGCCAGGTAATTTTCTATTGTGAAGGGCGGTGCACCTCTCCACCCCCACCCCAATCGGATGGGTGGCGCATCTCATGTAGCCCTCCCCGGGGGCAGATAAGTGGGGGGGGGGGGCTGTCCTGCACTCCTCCCTGGGCTCTGGCGGCCCTTCCTAGGAGCAGATATCTGGTCCCAGGGAGGGCTGCATGAATTGGCACCCACTCCATTGCGGGTGGGGGAGACGGGGTCACCACCCCGTCCCATTAGAAAATTCCCCGTCCTTTTGGGGTGCCCCACAGCCCCCCTAAAATGCGTTCCACCATTTTCCATTTTTTTCTTTGTTTACGAAACTTTCCTTGATGCAGAGGCGCACATTGGTGTGCCAATCTGGCCCCAGGTTGCCCAACCCTTGCTGCCCCACCCACTGGGGGGCCTGTCCCACAATTTTTGATGGCCCTCTCCCCCCTCATCCCAAATGGGTGGCGGGGGTACCTCATGCAGGCCTTCCTGGGCCTCCTACAAACGGCTGTGAGGTACACCCCCCTCCATTTGGGGTGTGGGGCAGAGGGCCACCGAAAATGTGTGGTACAGGCCCCCCGGTGGGTGGGGCAGTAAGGTTTGGGCACCCTGGGGCCAGATTGGCACACCAGTGCCCCTCTGCGCCAAGGCAAGTTTCGTAAACGAAGAAAAAAATGAAAAATGGTGCACTAGACTTTAGGGCGGGCTGAGGGGCACCCTAAACCGCCAGGTAATTTTCTAATGTAATGGGGGGTGACCCTCTACCCCCCACACCAAATGCAGGGGGGGCATCTCATTCAATTCTCCCTGGGGGCAGATAAGAGGGGGGCATCTCATGCATCCCTCCCTGGAGTCAGATGCCCCTTCCTGTCCCCAGGGAGGGCTACAAGGGGTGCCCCCATTTCCCCTTGGGGTGAGAGGGAGAGGGCCAGCCCCCTTTTCTGTAAAATATATCCCTGGTGGCTAGTGGCCCCCACCACTCCCACCCAAAATTCCCTTTTTTGTTTTTTGTTTTATTTTATTTTATTTTGCCCCCTTCCCTGGGGGCAGATGATCAGCCATCTGCCCCCAGGGTTGTACACATGTGCCCCCATGCTTAGGGGGGGGCGAGGGCTGCTTACTGTAAGCAGCCCCCACCTCCCCCCGCATTCAAAGACATCCCTGGTGTCTAGTGGCCATTGCTGCCCGCGCATCAAGTGCCCTGCGCCCGATCCGCGGGCAGCAATGCTGTCACACAGGGTGTCCTTGGAAAGGGGAGAATTTCCCCTTTCCAAGGACACCATTTCCGAAAATGTCCCCCCAAACCCCCCCTTCCCATCAAGTATTTTTCATTTTGTCTTTTTAAAAAAAAAAATGTATGCCCCCACCTCTGGGGGTAGATGGTCAACTGTCTGGCCCCAGAGGTCATTATATATGTGCCCCCATGCTTTGGGGGCTGGGGGGGAGAGGGCTGCTTACTGTAAGCAGACCCCCCCCCCCCACATCACAAACGTTTCCCTGGTGGTCCAGTGGGCATTGCTGGGCTCAGATCGAGCGCTCTGCGCCCTCTCTAAACCCAGCAATGCTGTCACACAGGGTGTTGTTGGAAAGGGGAGAAACTCCCCTTTCCAGCGACACCTCCCTCGATCTCCGGCTTGAAATACAGCCAGATATCGAGGTGGAGCAAGCTGAACACTCACCTATTTTCACCGCAGCAGCCAGAAATGGCTGCTGCGGTGAAAATTACTTTGTTTCACGCCGACGTGCTTTACGCACGCTGAAGTGAAACTGAAGGTAATCCAGCCCCCTGGCAGTGAGGGAGGACCTCCCCCTCACATAGCCCGGGGGTTGGATTACAGTGCTTTGCAGGGATCGCTCAAAACAAGGTGCCGAAAAGGACGAGCTATCTCGTCCTTGGCACTGTGTATGCAATTCCAAGGACGAGATATCTCGCCCTTGGCACTGAAAGGGTTAAAGTAATTCTTCAAGGCCTGCTCTATACCTGTTCGGAGAGCCAAGTCTTTCAGAAGCACCTCATTTAGGCGTCCTGATTTGTGGGATCGCTGCCGTGGGTTGATGGGTTCTAGAGAGAACCGACGCATGATCTGATAGGCACCTCACGCCAATTTCCAGTCCCGTGACTTGTGGGACCAGTGTGTCTGAGAATAAGCACCATGCCGATTCGGGAGTGGTCCCTATATACCGCTGAATGAGTGTATGCATTTTCTTGCGGGCGAAAAAATCGCCATGTCTCTATTAGGTGTAGCTCCCTCATGAATCGTGCTAGGGCTTGTCTAAACGTGTGATCATTAGTGGTGGCCGGGAGGGTTTGGTCCATCGCCGCATCCATCACTCCATTAAAGTCGCCCCCAATCATGATCTGCCCTATTCCCCACTGAGCGATCGTGGGCAGCATTTTCAATAAGAAGCGATCCTGCCCTTCTTTGGGGGCATAAATCGACACGAGCTTGACCTGTTGCCCATCAATTTCCCTCCCAATATCAAGTAGCGGCCTTCCGGGTCTTTCTTTATGAATTGCTTCTCAAAGTCGATCCCCTTTGCCAGCAAGATGCCTACTCCCCGATTTTTTTTGTCCCACTAGAGGCAAAGAATTGCCTAGGGAAGGCCCTGTGCCTTGTCTGTGTTCATCTTCTGTGAGTAAGTGTGTTTCCTGCATCCATACCACTGAGGCCTGCATGTCCCCCAGCCTATTAAGCATGGATTTCCGCTTGACTGTGGAGTTGAGCCCTTGGACGTTTAATGTGACAAGTGTTAAATCAGCCATCATTGATGCCATGCCTATCGTGATGTGGTCAAGCCCGTCCGCCCTTCTGGATGTCTCGTATGTGCTGTGTATAGCCTCCACCCATACAACATACCAAATCCCTTCCCCCCCAACTCAAACTTCCCCATTGAACTCTCACCATGGTATAGCCACAGCGATTCACCGGGTCCGTTATTCACCCGGGAAACCCTGAGCACATATGTGCCCTCCTTTGCAGTGCTGTACGTAAGGATCCTGGACAACTCCCTCAGATCTCCGCCTTCAGGTCCCAGGCTGATCCCCTACGTACTGTAGAGTTTCATATTCATGTGGGATCCGTGGCTTCGGGTTCTTTGTTGCGGCCCCTCAGACGGGAACGCGCAGGTTGCCATTCTTCCCTCCCCGGCCTGCCTTCCATCTCCCTGCTTCCAGATGGGGTACTTTCTTTGCTGTTGCTTTCACTGCCTTCCTTCCCTCTCATGAGGTCCTCCATTTCCTCCTCTTTCATGATCGTGAACTGTTGCCCCTTCCATTGAAAGTAGAGCTCGGTTGGGTATTCCCACCGGTAACGCACTCCCCTGGTCTGTAGCCAGTCTGTGACAACCCTCAGGCGTTTCCTTTTGAAGAGGGTAGTCTGCGCTAGGTCCTGATATAGTTGGATAGGGGAGGGTGGAAGTTTATAGGTTCCTTTTTCCGAGCAGTCTTCATGATGTCCTCTTTCAGCTGGAATAAGTGTATCCGGGTCAACACGTCTGGGATTAGATTTTTGTTGAGCTGAAATGTGAAGTAGACCCTATGCATCCGGTCCAATACGATATCTCTTTTGTTCCCAATGTCCAGGATTTGCCTGAACAGATCGATCACATATTGCTGTAGGTCGGAATCCGCCACGGACTTTGGAATCACCTGGATTCGAATATTATTTTGCTTAGACCTGTTCTCGGCATCCACTTGTTTACTCTGGACCTGCTCCATCTGTTGCTCCAGTTCTAGTACCCGTTTTGCTAGCTCTTCCTGCTCTTGCCCTTGTTCGGCCACTGCGGTTTCCATCTCATCGACCCTTCCCTCTACCGCCATGGCCCCTTTATTTAGGTCCGTAATCGACTTGGTCAGGTCGGATGCGCTGTCCTTGATGTCCTTTTTCAGTTCCTGCAGCATTGCCAGCAGATCCGACTTTCGAATCGATGGGTCTTCGGGCTCATGCAAGCCTTCCGGTGGAGGGGAGTGTATTTGGGCTGTCGCCTGTAGTTGGCTGCGCTTTTGTGTCTCTGCGGATTGCATCATTGCCTTGATGTCTCCCGATGCTGCCCCTTTCGCTTTCGTTAATTGCTTGTCCATGTTTCCTATATGAGAGGAGAGGAGTGTCCTTGCTTACTGTTTCGGCCTCGGCCGTCGTTGGTACTCCGCCAATGTGACCTGCTCGGGGAGCTCCTTTTAGGTCTGTTGTGATGTGCCTCTCCTATGCTGTATGCACTCTTAAGGGTCAGCGAGCCCGGCCCGGGGGATTGTCAGTCTCC
Organism: Ambystoma mexicanum; assembly: GCF_040938575.1. Classification (NCBI taxonomy): domain Eukaryota; kingdom Metazoa; phylum Chordata; class Amphibia; order Caudata; family Ambystomatidae; genus Ambystoma; species Ambystoma mexicanum. Next base: position 690,819,154 of record NC_090926.1, on the reverse strand, counting down.
GTGCCCCTCTGACTTTTCTCCCCCAAGGCTGTGTGCATGTGCTCACCCAGGTTGTGAAGCTTCACTGCTGCTCGTGTTGGGGGGTGTGGGGGAGGGACATGTGTTTTTCACCCCTTTCTTCCTTGACGCTGTACGGTTGTGCAAGGCTTGTAAGTTGTGGGGGCTTCTTGTTCGCACCGCCTTGGTGAGAATGGCCTGTGCCTTGTCCGCCTTTTCACCCACCGGGGTACCTCCGCTGAATATCTGCAAGAGAGAGATCAGGGGTCTCTCTAGTGCTTCCTTGCCGCTTCCAACACATCACTGCCCATTTGTGCCCTGATTCACCCTTGTGCCTCTTATTTCCGCGCACCAAACGGGCATCCATACATGGGTTGTTGCTCCTGCTTGTGCTCCTGTTAGTGCCTTCCAGCCCTCTTGGGTGGTGCCTCATTGAATATGCATATAGTGGTGGCCTCCGGTTCCTCCCGCTTCTCCCGGGCCCTCAGCCACTCACTCCAGGCCGTCCTGCTAGAAGTGAGGGTGTGTCTTGGAGCCCTCCTTCAGTTACACCATTGGGGGCTCGAGTCCGTCCCCTGCGCGGGTCCTCCATGCATCTTCTTACCGGCCCCTGCCGCTGGGTCGCGGCGGTCTTCCCCAGCCCAGGCCAACACCTCACAGCACCAGCCGGACGACGCTCGGCACAGTCAAGTTGGAGCACTCACAGGAGCACCCACCGGGGGTGTGGACGTCCACGGCTATTTGTCCCGGGCTGCTGTTCCGCTGCCATACTCTGCTGCGCCTGCTGGCCGGCGCACGGCGTGCGTGGAGCTGGTACTGGGGCGCGGTTACTCTGGGCCGCGAGGCTCTTCGCTGCCCACTCCCCCCACCTGGCCACTTCCAACCCCTTCCCACCTAGCACCTCCCAGGCTCCCTCCTGCTTTCGGCGATTGTTCCGGTGCCCTGAGCCTGGGTCGGTGGGGGGAGGGGCTGCACGCCAGGCCGCCCCAGCTCCTCTGCTCACCAAGCTGGGATTCCCAGCACACGGTCGCCTGCAGCCCAAGCCAGGGCACTGTCAGTAGGTGAGGATTCTCGCCGGGCTGTTTGCCTCACTTCCCGTACAGGGGCTGCTCTGGCATTCTCAGAGTGCTGAGCTGGTTCCCGTCCGCTATTTTGTCCCGGACCCTTGGGCTCTCTGCTCTTTCGCTCTACGCTCCTTCATGTAGGCGCTTCCACTCTTGAAATTCAAACAGCTCACCCCCCAGGCGTTCGAGTACCTGTGGGGTTTATTCCTTAATTGATTCAATCATTTTAAGGGGTTTTTGGGGCCTTGGGATGGGAAAGGGTCCCCAGAGCTCACCGAAGAGGTATCCGTCTGCGTCCTCGGCTAGCCACATCCCTGTCTTTTACTCTTTTAATGGGTGCCCTTTTTATGTCTCCATAGTGTATAGTTGAAGTTGTAGTTTCCTACAACGTTTGGGCTTAGTCTGGCTTGCCCCTTTTGGGCTCCACTGTTATTCTTTATACTTGGGCGAATTAGAGTTCCCAAGTACTAAAAAGGGATTATCATCCCTCTTTAGATTTTATATAGTGAGCCAGCACACGCCACCTTATGTGGGACAATGTATCCCCTTTCCTTACCTGGTAACATTTTGTTACAATTGCAAGTTTTACATGAATGGCTGGTGGCAGTGGTTTTACCTTAACGACTTTTGGTCTTTATTACTCACAGGCTGTTGCTTCGGTAATGCGCAGAAGGACCACCATTTTTCTAAAATGGTAGGCTCCTTCTTTTTTCGCCATTTCTTGTGTGCTTGCTGTTTCTGAGGTCTTCTTCTGCCATTCTAGGCGGGAATGACCCAGTGTCTGTCTTTGGCGGGAATCCTATGGATTCCCCACCCAGGTTCCAAGGTGTCTGTGTTGGGGAGAATTCTCAGAAATATTCTAATTCCTCTCTACTTTAGAGACCCCCAGCACTTTTTCTGGACTCCAGGACGTTTTCCTTTTTAACCTGGAGAGAGTGAAACCTTTTTCCCACTCATGTATTTTTCTGTGATTTGAACTCTGTGGTTCTTTCGGCTTTGGGAGTCTGACAAACTCCATAGGCATCTTTTCACATTGTGACACAAAAGCACCTTCAGTGCAGTGGCACAGGGAAGTCTTTCAGATTTCCCAAAGGTTAAATACCTTCTCTTGGATAAACAACTGTTTCCAAGAGCAGTAAAGTGAAATGTAACTTTCTAGACCTAGCACACATTATCTTACAATAGGGTGCTGGAGGGGTTACTTGGTATCCCCTTTGTCTAGTTTCTCATGTAACATTTTTATGTTACCCTTTCTTCAATTAATGGCTGGTGGCAGTGGTTTACTTTTAACTACCGTTTTTACCGTGGGCTGCGATCGCAGCTGCAGTGAAGCACCCATGGGTGCCCATTTCTGTCAATATGCCCCCGGGCTTCTTTTGTCGCCATTTCTTGTTGTTAAGGTCCTTCTTGAGATTTACTCTTCGTGTCAAACCTGGTTTGGTCCCTTTGTTCGTTTTGTCTTTGGTGGGATTCACTGGTGAAGCCCACCTCTGACTCCAGTATGTCTGGCAGGGGCCGAAAGTGAGGGAGGTGCCCGAAACTCCCTGTGCTTAATCCCCTTGGTTACAGGAATGCACCCAATTGTGATTGGCCGGCTGGCTGTCTGGCAAGGACAGCCACCCTGCTGTTTGACTGGCTGCTACGCTGGAATGAATGGGAGAAAACTGCATAATAGGCAAGGCGTTTTGGCTTGGAAGGCAGAGTCGACCACTGGACGAAGGAATCCAAAGAAGAATTTGGAAGAGATGCCTGCTTCAACTCCTGGACCGTTGGTTTGGCCGGTGAAGTCCTGCTACTGTGCTGAAGCTCTGAATTCGACTCGATTATAGAAGCTCTGCAAGGACTACTACTCCCCTTGAGTTGATTGGACCAATCAACTCCAAAGTAAGCCCGTCTGGACACCCTCACAAAGCTGGCTGTACTTCTGCTGTTGGAACCAAAGTGCCAGGGAGAGGAACACCAGGTCGAGTGCGTTGCTTTTAAGTTGGACCCGAGCTCCAGGAACATCCTCCGGACACCCGGACTCCCAGGAAGCAGGACTGACCAAGCCTGAGCCACCTCAACAGGATGCTGGATCCTAGATGCGAGGAAAGTCCGAAGTGGTATCCGAGAGGTGCTATTTGCTTGAGACGCGAGGAGCTGAAACCACGAAGTGCCACTGATTTGAAGATTGCTGGTTGCTCTAGCTGACCGTCTCATTGCTGTGTAGGAATCTCCAGAAGTCCTCCCTCTTGTCCCCACGACAGAGGCCCAGGAACAACAGGATCTGCAGAGCTGCACAGGAACAGAAGCCAGCTAACACCATTTCTTCTAACCAAAGGTACTGTACAGTCTAAGAGAACGTATCTCTTGTCGTGTAGCCTTACTTGTTCTCAGTTGGGACTTGTCTTGGTTGCTTTTGTAGAGTTGCTTGCATCTTCTACACCTCACAAGCCTAACAGCTTGTGGCCCTACATTGATTATTCTTTTGCTACAAAGGCTCCTAAAACATTGTGCAAGACTTTTACTTACCTGCAAGAAGTGTTCACCTAGACTTTTGCTAACTTAACATTGGCTGTCCTGGCTCCCTGAATGACTCCTCTCCTCTGACACTGTGTTGCACCTGTCCTTCCAGGAAGGGGTTATCTTACTTTGCATTGGGGGGTTCAAAAGTACTTACCTGCTTCAGAATATGTGTGTGATCTCTTGTTTTATTCTAGTGACCCTTTTCTTTGACGGTCATCTAATCAGACCCTCCAGGATTTTGCGGTATAAAATGGCACATTTTGCGGCATGAAATGGCAAATATTGCGGCACGAATCATTATTTATGGCAGCATTTTTGCAGCACAATTTTTATTGGCTGGAGAGTGCAAGATTGATACATTGCAGGAAAGAGGTTGTGTGCAAGGCTACAAGAGAGCCAGGGTGTCAATATATGTATCTTTTATATCAAATAGGAAGAGTACTAGATGTCTCTGGCTTGGCAGAACAGTGTTTGTTTTGGCTATGTTTTTTGGTTCAATCTGCATGCCTATTTAATAATATTAATCATTATCAGTTGCAATGCTGAAAATGTTCCCCAATCCCGCAAACACCCACAGCTCTCACCCAACACACCTCACACGTCTCAGCAATTCCCCATCACAACTTGTATTTTTGAACATCACGCTCAGTCATACACATACTCGCATGCACTGTCACATTGCCAAGTCACAATTTGCGCTCTCTAGTCCCTGCCAAACTCCAAATCATACTCCCAACTCGCACCGTACGCTCCCCAATTCCTCCCGCAGTATAGTCCTTCTTTCTTGCATGCTACTTCTGCATCTTTCATCCTTTCTCCCATTCTATCACACGCTTCCCTCCTTTCTCCCAATCTGCAGCCCACAACTACCCCTGAGCCCACGTTCCTTCCACTTTCTGTACCTCCACTCTCTGATTTCTGGCCCACAGCCCCACTGCATCTGCTCTGCTCTCTTGCCCACTGCTTCCCCCTCTGACCCACTGCTCTCCCTCTGATCTCCCTTCGCTTTCTTGCCTACCACGCCACAGCGCACCCATCACTCCCCTCTCACTCCTTTCTCTCACATATTGTGACCATTTTTCAATTTTTTAAGAAAACTCTGGATTTTGTCCTAAAGAAATGGGGCATCTGAAAATAGAGCAGAAGATGTGCTGTTTTCAGATAAGCCATTTTTGGAAATGACCATGCCACCTTAATCTCAAAGGTGACATGGGCATTTCCACGGGGCAGAGCTGTAGCGCAAATGATTTGCTGGCCAGCCACATTGAATACGTTTGTGTTAGAAACGCACTCCCGACAATGGTCTACAGGCTCCCCGTGCATTTCACCATGACTGGCCCTTGAGGGTCCTGCCACTGTAAAATGTAACCCCAAAAAACACATTTCCATCCCATTTGGGAACAGAAATGCTGTCACACTAGATGTTTTTTTTTTTTTAAAGTATTGCATGAGTCAGCAGGGTCATTAAAGACCCTGTAAAGCAGTGGCACCCCTCGTGCATGTATTTAAAGTGGGCGCATAGAGTGGCCTACAATTTTTGCACAATTAAAAGCACATCTTCCTTGTCAATTTGGGATGTGCTTTTAAATGCGCAGAAACGCCCCCTGATTTGCGCAAAGGGGAGAAAAAGGATATCTGAATGGGCGCATATAAGAGCGTCCATTCAGATAACCTTTGTGGATCGGACAGCTTTTTTTTTTTGCTTTTGCTGAAGTGATGCATTTCTTGAGTCCAAAAAATAATAGTTGAGCCCCTTGGCCCCTTGAGTTTAAAAAAAAAAAAAAAAAAAGAAAAAGAAATTTCAAAAACAGCAATTTTTGTGGGTGTTTTTGGAAAAACAGCTGTTTTTGCGCCTTTTTGCTAAAACGGTCGTTTTTTGCGGTATCGCAAAATCGCTATAAGCAGGAGGGTCTGAGTAATGCTCTAAATGTACCAGTGAATATTAATGTCCACAGTGTCCTAGCAATTTAAGTCACCTGAGGGTGTAGGAGTGTCTGTGTGCCATCCCCAATGGGTATTTGCTGATTTAGAGAAACTAAGTGTGTGTATTTTTGAGGTATTTGTGTGTTACTGATATATTGCCCCTTCTGAAGAAGGTTTATTTAAACTGTTAAATACATTTATAATTATTTAATCAAGAAACCTTGTGTAGTGTTTACTTGGATACTTGTCACTGTGAATCTCTGTGTAACTACCCTACTACTCACAATGACCCCTCTTGAGATAAGCCTGGTTGCTCAACCACACTACCAACCTGTGTAGTACAGACTTATACCAAAGGTTGGGTTCCTATTGCCAGGAGGTCAAGGTTGTTGTAGTGCGCCCAATGGGTACTGCATCAAATCTCTGAAAAAGCAGGAAGCAAGGGAGGAGTCCAAAACTCCACAGTCCTTTGTCTGCCACCTTGCCTGAAAGGGAACAACTCCCAGTGAGGGGGGCTGGCTGTCCCGATTGGACAGCCAGAACGCCCCTTTCTGTAAAATGCAGGGAGAGAAATCAGAGGTTGTGCTGTACTTCCTGATAAAAACGCAGACCCTGAAATCTGCTGACAAGTCGACCACTGGAATCAAAACCGAAGAGGAAGATGAAGAAACAAAGGCTGTATCGATTTCCAGCAACTGGAGAGCCTGCTGTGTAATTGGAGCTTGCTGTAGCCCGTCCTTCCAATCGACTTGGGGACTCCGAACACAACAACTCCGACCCAGAACCTGGTGTGATCCTCTAGACGACCTGCATTTTGAGCCATCCAATGTTAAACTGCGACCTTGCGAGTCTGCAATACCCGGTACCCTGGGACCTATTTTCCAGTGCACAGTCTTCCAAATTCCGAATCAAGCAGAAAATTTAGTGGCATCCTGCTGGAACTCCAGAGACACAGGTTTAGCCCAAATTGTTCCCTCACCAGAGTGCTGGACCTTCCAAGTGGCACGAATCCCATCAGTGATATTCAGTCTTCTGGCTCCTGAAAAGGACGCCAACATCCACAGAGCCGCATCCTGCTGTTAAGAAACTCTTGCCTGGAGCCTTCCCTGTTGATCTCTGCTGCAGAAGCCCTTTGAGTGTCATGTCTTCATGACAAGGAATTCAGCAACTGTTTTTTTTTTTTTTTACAACCTCTTCTTATGTGCTGAGTAAATCATGCCAAACTGGGTTTTTGGCTGCAGATCCTGGAGTCTGCTTGCTGGAACGCTTCTTCTGTGCTAAGGTACTGTGCTGGCTGGGGTATTTATTTATGTTATGTTAATAGAACTTGTTAAGCGCACGCTCGCCCAAGGCCATCATGGTGCTGGAAGCGAGAGACAAAACTATTTTATCTTATCATAGGAGTTTAAAATAGGATCGTTTTTAGCAGATGGCGGAAGGCAAGATGATCAACTGTCCCGCGAAGAAAGAGAGAGAGAGAGCGCTTTCCAGGACTTTGCAGCAACCACCGAGAAGGCACGACTGCCCATTTGGGACAGTCTAATGCAGGTGTCACGATGCCTGCTCCCGGGGAGCCGGCTCAGGCCCTGCGTCCCCGAAAGCGGACATCAAGTCCCCGGGGAAGGTCCCAGCAACCCCTTATAGGGGCCCTTTGGACAGCTCATAGAAAACGTCAGTCCTGGCGCCATAGGCGCCAGGCTCATTATGAAAGTGTTTGGGTGCACTTACCTAATGCAGACCATGCTGCAGAACCCCGGCCTCCTTGAGGCCTGAAAGGAACTACTTTACCTGTGGGACTCATTTACCACCCGGGCGTGGTCGGGGAAGGATACATACCTGATTGGAGGAAGGACACATTCTAGGAACTTCTTCCAAGGCTATTTAAACCACACCCGATCAGCCACACATGCTTCGCGTTGTTCTGCATCTAGCAGCTGGACGCTCACCGTGTCTGCTCCTGCATCTGGACTTCTGCCACACCTGCCAGCATCCTGAATCACCTGCAAAGGAAGGGAACAAGAGAACAGAAGAAGGAAAAGGCCTCACCTGCTAAATCTGCATCCCAGAGACATTTCACCGACAATCCTGAAAAGGAAGACATTTATTTTTAAAAGCACATTGCATCGATCGCTGCAGCGCCGCATTCTACTCACCTTTACAGGGCCCCTCCATGTTCAGCAGCGACCATCCAGATTCGCAGTCGCGCCCCCGCGCCTAGGGAAAAAAAGACAAGAACAAAGGTGAGAGAAAGAAGGGAAACGAGAAGCTAAAACTCCATGTCAAGACTTACCTGTTGGGTCATTCCCTTTTCATTTCGGGTCCGCGCCACATCCAGGCATTTTCGGACCCCGGCCCCTAAGGGGAAAAAGACATCAGCGTTAATGAGTGAATGAAAAGACATTACCAAAACACTCATTAAAGACTTACCTGATTTCCACAAGGATTTCACCGCTCACCTCGGGTCGGTGCCTGTTCCCCGGCATTCCGTACCCCGGCCCCTATGGGGAAAAAGACACTAGCATTAGAACATTAATGCATGGACTCAAGGGGAGCCACTTGTAGAAAAACTTACCTGGAAGCCAAGCAAGTTTGGTTCTCACCCATCCGAAAATCCAGTGACGTAACTGGATACCAACGCGCCCCTGCATCAGAAGCAGGATGGAGAGCTCGTCCTTCCAGACCCTAAGGTGAGACGCTACGGGGAAGCACAGAAGGGTTTTGAGGAGGGTGAGAGGGGTAAGGGGGAGGCCGATTGCATTACCCCGCAGACAGTTAACCCCCTATTCTCACCTACAGAAGGATACTTCTGCGAGTCAGACAAGCCAGATCTGGGGCCCGGTCCAGGCCGTCTTCCGAACCCTGCTCATCACCTTAGACGAGGTCACAGCAGTGCGAACCAGGCCAGCGCCCCCGTGGGAGTCAGGTGAGCGTTACAGCGGGGGACTGAAACTTGAAGAGCAGACTGAGAGCGCACGCACCGGGCTGGGACTTAGTGCAGGAATTTAGCCTAAAGATAATCTGCCCCCAAACCGTAGAAGGCACGATACACAGTGACTTAAAAAGTATCAGTTTTTCAATAGGAAGCCAATGGAGCTGTCTCAACAGAGGGGACATATGACCACCAAATGGAGGGGGAAGAGTGGACCTGGCCGTGGCATTCTGGAGTAACTGAAGCCGATTTATAAGGAACCGAGGCTGGGCCAGATAAAGTGAATTTGAATAATCCACGAAGCTCAAAACAAGAGTGGCCACCACTGGGGCCTGACACTTAGCAGGAATGAAAGGGAAGAACTTTTTGAAGAATACAGAGCTTGAAATGACCAGACTTAAAGACCGCTGCCACATGTTCAGTCATTGAAAGGGAAGAAGAGATGTTAACCCCCAGGTTCTTCACCGATGAAGACGGTGTGGGGAAGGGACCAAGGAAGGTAGGCCAAAAATCGATGGTCCAAAAGGAAAGAGGGGAGGCAGTGCCAACAACCAAGACCTCAGTATTGTTGCCATTTAACTTTACCCAATTGGTCGCCATCTAAGAACCCAGGTCCTCCAGATACTTCCTAAGCCGAGCCGCCGTATCAGATCGAGGCAGACCAACACTTGTGCGTCATCAGCATTGGAATAGTATCAAAACCCAGGGGACAAAATGAGAAGCAGAAGAGGCCTAATATAAATATTAAACAAAATGGGACAAAAAACGGAACCCTGAGGGACTCTGCAAGAAAGCAGGACAGATTTAGAACAAAGGGGAGGGATAGCGACCAACTGGGAGCAATTCGCCAAAAAGGCTGTAAACCAACCAAGAACCTGACCAGACAGCCCGGCCACAGAGAGGCGAGAGATCAGAGTGAGATGGTCGACCGTGTCGAAAGCAGCCGACGATCTAATAGCAAAACTGCTCCGACATCACCCTGATCAACCAGACAGGCCAGGTCATCCAGCACTGAGTTGAGGACAGATTCCGTACCCCTCCCAGGCCAAAAAAACGGATTGCAAGGGGTCAAAGAAGTCGGAAGACTCCAGGAAAGTAGACAGCAGAGGGTAAACGAAAGTCTCCAACACCTTCATCAGAAAAGGCAGGAGGGAGATGGGCCGAAAGTTAGCACACACCTCAGGGCCTAAGGAAGGCATCTTTAGCAGAGGGATCACCAGAGCGTGCTTAAGAGTTCTCGGAATGAGCCCCCCGCCCCCGAAAACGAGGCATTAACTGCTGCGGTAATATGGGAAATCAGATCAACCAAGTCTTCCTTCAACGGGCCAGGGGGATAGCATAATAGATTAGAAAACATAGGAAAAGTGGACCGGAGCGATCTAGGGAGAGGTAGCCCATCAGGGACATCATCAGCATCCTGCTGACCCACCACACCTGCAATGTGTTCACTTACCTTAAGCCTTTGTGATTTTAGTAAAGATTTGGGGTTTTCTTGTGATTGTTAGTCCTCTTAGCCAGTTCACCCAGGCCCACTGATGGATTCCTCCTAGGGTGTCTTCTCAGCAGTCCCTGGTCTCTCAACTAACTCTTGTTTGACCAGTCTTCCTTAGGCACTCTGACTTTTGCTACTTCTGTGCCTTCTTGAGCTGTCTGTTGGATCTAGTGCCCCACCCTGCGAACCCCTTCTGCCACTGAGAACACTCATGCTCCAAAAATAAGGAGACTTTCTAAGGATTGGGACTGTTGCCTAAAAAGGTGAATACGTTTTTAAAAGCTTACACACTTGTGAATGAGAGAGTTGGTAACTGCAACTCTGAAAGTGGACAGTTAAAAAGTTCTTACTTACCTTGAATGTCTTATTGTGCCATTCTGAATGGTATATTTGAGGTTAATTTACTCACCTGTGAATTGGTTGTGCCTCTTTCCCAAAAGTAATGCTGTTGGCTTCACTATTTCTTCCAGCGAATCGGTGTATAAGCTTCCCAACTGGGTCTTGCTTTCCCTAACTTTCTGAATATACTGTTTAGAATAAGTTTGCCGTAGGTGCTCAAACAGTCTTGGGGATATACTTAACCTTTTCGTTGCTGTAGCACCTTTAAAAAAGTATATGAATTTTACTTACCTTGAGTTAGTTACCTCTGTGCCATCCTAAAATAAGTTAATTAGTTATTGCTGGCCTTAGTCTGTGTTCCAGTGATCTGAAAAGCAACCGTAATTCTATATTACACCAAAAGGTTTTACTCAACTAGTATAACTGTGTTATACTGAATAATATAGATTTCTACTGTTCTTGAATGAGTGTTGCACTATTCAGAGAAGTAGCCTGGTAACAGAGTTGGTTTACTATGCGATTTCCTTGTTGAGTGTCGCTGCATAACTGACGGGGACTACTACCCTTCTATTACTGAAAGTGATCAAAAAGTAACTATTGGTTTTACCCCCCATGAATAGGGGTGCCCTATACTAAATGTCTATAAGGTCTGACTTCCCTAGACTTACTGTTACGTGTTCTGAAGAAGGTTTTATGCTTTGGTCCATGTACCTTCAAGCATTTTGGTGTGTTTTTATAAATGTGTTTGACTCTATGACCAGTACTTACCCCAAGACTTAACTTGGCCTGCTTGTATTGAAAATAAACCTTTATTTTGTAGAATACCTCTGGTTGTGTTTCTGTTGTATCCTTGGTGTACTGCAGGTTCAGTGTACTTCCTTACAGCCCTCTCCCCCTCCTAAAATGAGCCTGGCTGCTCGGCCTACGCCACTCTATACTCTGGTGGTACAGCCTTGTACTAAGAGTGGAGCCTTGTACTGTCTCAGTTGAATGGTTTTACTAAACCCTTAGTTGGACTTCAGAAAAACTGTCCTGGGGGGGGCGTGGCCGAGCGGCGAAGAGGATGGTCGCTTGACGGAGGCGCTCCGGAGCTAGAGAGTTATAACTCAATGCAGATATTAGCTTTCTCCAGAGTTATGAAGAAACTAACGTTCATCGCCAACATCCTGAAGGTATTAGTTGCGGCACCAGCATTTTCAAGATTTAACATCTTTGTATAACTGAATCCGCGACGGTATCATGTTTGAGTGTGTCAGCACATGAATTCGGCTTCCCCTGTTAATATAATTTATACGCTCTAAACATGAAACTCCCAACTTGGTGAATGTTTGAACACATACCGGGAAATCCTTGCGGCGATTGTAAAGGTCACCTGTTGGATCCTTGTGTTACCATTGGCACTGATACGTGAAAGTAACCCTAGGCTTTAACCGCGACCTTGAGTGGGAGGTGCCTGATGCATTGCATCAGCTGAGTGGTACGGAAGAAGCTACATCACCGCTCTTCAAGAGGTATGCGCCTCTCATACAATAAGTCCTTTTGTCTCATTTAAAAACCTTTTACTAATGTGGCACACACGTTCCTCCTCTGGAACATACAAGAATAAACTTTTCCTGTCATTTTATTTTCCTCTTTTGTTGGAAGAAAACTAATTTATTTAATTCAGAGGAACACTAATATTTTCCTGGGGAAAATTAAGTTGGTACTTTATAAGGTAGAGCATTCATTTATTACATCATTTCTAACACAGAACATTCTTGTGCAGCATGTTTGTACATTATTTGTCTTGCACAAAGATTTAAAACGTGTATAACATTACCAAGCCATTTTAGCGTGCTCAATAACTTTTATCACAAACCACTTCTTGGCTATTAACCTGTTTTCTGCCAAACTGAGAATGGATTCATCTACTACAGTTTAAGATTATCGCACAATGACGGTTATTACTACTTCAGTCGGTTCCTACAATATCTTCATATCTCGACCTGTACTTTATCTTATTTACATTCATTCTTGATTCCATACTCTAATAATGTTGACATCAGAGAGTACATCCATCAATACCAGTATGGAAAAAATCTTACAAGAACTCGGAAGCATACGTACCTCGATTTCTTCATTGGATTCACGCTCATCTTCAATTCAAAGTGGATTAAAGGACTTCCAGATTTATTTTAAAGTCTTCACAGGTAGGCTTGATGAAGCAGAAGACGGAATCAGTATGGTAGACCGGATTGAAGGTTTAGAAAGTATGCAAATCAAAATTTTACAGTTATAAGGAGATTTAACAGATTTGGAGGACATGAATTGCAGAAATAATTCTTTTTTTTATGGCATTCCTGAAAATTCTGAAGAAGATACCATCTATTTCTTGATTAATTGGATTCCCTCCACTCTTGGAATTACCTTTCCTCCCCCACTTGAGATCCAACACGCTCATAGAATTAGACCCAGATTTACCGGATCTGATACTTCACCAAGACCCATCAGCATGCTTTCTACGTTATCAACAGATGAGGCAAATCCTTCAAGCAATAATAAATAATTCGCCTATTGTCTTCCAAAATAAAAAAATCATCTCCTCTGACCTCAAGTGCGACTCAGGCAAAAAGGAAGAGATTTCTGGACATTAGACGTGCACTCAAATCACTTAACATTAGATATGGCCTAATTGATCCAGCGAAGATGATCATTACTATTCCTGATGGCTCAACCAAAGAATTTACAAATCCTGATGGATGAGTCACCTTCTAAACCTGTTTCCAAGTCCCTTTCAAATTCTCATACTTCAACTTCAACGTGCAAGATGCCCAAATTTCAACATATCAAATGTACTCCTAAGCGTAGTAGATCAACATCCTCCATCCCATTGGCAATACCACCTACTTAGTCATCAAAGGGATAAATCAAGATCTCCAATTAAAAATACAGATTTAGCATTTTCTACTTGACTTGATTTACATGATCTTGTTCCATGAAATATGTATTGATTAATTGAATTTTCTTTTTTCATGCTTAAACTTGATATTTACTATTTCTTCATAACTCTCAATATCATTTGATATCGCTTACCATCAACTCTATCCTAATACTCTCTCTGTGCTCCATCTCTCTCGGTTAGGCTTTCTCCATCTTCACTCCCGACATCCCCTATGAGATTCTTATTCTTCATTCTGTTATTTTTGACATCTACTTCTTTATCTCGTCATCACACAACTGTCATTACTATGGTACATCTTCCATTTATTTCCTCATACTCTTTATCATGTTGTCTTCCCCTCCTTGTGTTCTTCCCTGTAGTCCCCATTATCAACTACGATGCTAATTGCATTTATTCCATTGAACATTCAATCCATTTAATAATGTTTGTAAGGAATGCTTTCTATGACCATATTATATTTTCAATGGGTTTTACAGAAAACATAATTTTATTAACTCCTTATGTCTTTTAAGATTAGTACATGGAATTTTAAGGGATTAGGACATCCTATTAAACGTAGTAAGATTATTTCTATGCTATGTAAACACAGATCAAATATTATTTGTTTGCAAGAAACCCATTTAAGCTCTGATTTTGAAAATCTTAAGATCAAAGCCACATGGTCTAGTCATACTTTATTTGATAATGCTGTTGATAAAAAGCTGGAGTTTCTGTATTAAGATGCCTGAATTTCACCCCAATTAATGTTGAAAAATATCCTGAAGGCAGATGGATTATAATTGAATGTGTTATTAATAATCTTCCTGCGACCATTATCAATGTGTATGGCCCGAATGCACCTTTTTTTTTCAAAACTTTATTTTTGGTATTTCCAACTGGTGTACAGTAATTAAACAATTACAACATAGAAAAAACATGGAAGTAACATGTGCTCTGTATTCCGCCTCCCCCCAACTCCTCGATCCTTTGGCGGTGTCTGTGCATGGATTTAAAAGTCAGACCTGTTTGTCGATGATCACTGATTGGGAAAATACCTGGGTTATTTCGTTGGGGTGCCAGGGATGCTTCCCGTGAAGAGTCACTGTTGTCGGTGGACAGCAAATAGACGATGTAGGGGACCCCGGATGTTGGGTGGTCTTGCATATAGGGGTAGTAGTCTGAGGTAGATTCCGTGTCCTGGCAGTAGGATGTCTTTCAACCATTGTTGTGTGGTCGGTGTAGGACCCTTTCCCCATGATATCGCAATCCTTCTGCGTGCCAGCAGCAGCCCTCTGAGTTTACATATGGAGAGAGGGGGGAGTGTTTGGTGAGTCCCAAGAGCGCAGTCTTGGGGTCGGGTTCTATGGGTTCGCTTATGATGGCGGCTGTCTTATAGAGAAGTTTTGAATGGTTGGACAAGACCAGGCGAGATGGACGAAGTCTGCCGACTGGGCACCGCAGCGACCGCATGTCGGGGGAGTTGAGGGGTGGTAGTGATGGTTTTTGGCGGGTGTATGGTAGGATTGATGGATGAATTTTAGGTGTATTAATTTGTATCTTGTGTTTAGCGATACTTTTTGGGTTTGAGCTAGGATATAATCCCAATCTTCATTAGGAAATACCACCTGGAGGGACCTCTCCCATCTCACCCTGGGTGCTATTGGATTTAGGCAAGTTTCTGTCAGCAGTGTTTTGTACAATAGCGATACTAGTTTACCTTCCCCCTGTGACTGGATAACTCCATGTACTAACTGCCAAGTGGCGGGCTGTTGCGGGAACGAGGGTAGTATTGCTTGGAGTGTGTGTCTGAGTTGGAAATAGATAAATGTGTCGAGGGCGGTGGTGGCCCCGCAAGTTGTGGCTTGTTGGGGAAAGAGAAAGATCCCTTCGATGAAAAGGTTGCTCATGGATTTTAATTTTAGTTTGTCGACCCAATTTAAATACACTTTTTCTGTGGTTAGGGGGATTCCAGGAATGAATTTTATCGGCAGGAGAGGGGAGAACCTAACCTGAATATCATATTTTTGCGCAATCTTTTTCCATGTTGCTATGGTGGAGAGGACTGTATTTATGGTGTTGTGCGGAGTGTGTGTTTCGCCAAAGATCACCGCCCTAAGTAGGAAAGGAGATGCTAGAGCTCGCTCCAGTTGGACATGTGGTCGTACGAAATGTGTGGTGTACCAGTGGCCCAGAAATTGGGCTTGGGCCGCCCAGTAGTAGCGTTCAAAGTCTGGAAGTGCCATGCCACCCTTTTTTACCGGTTGAATTGGTGAATTATATGCGATTCTGGCTGGTTTGCCTGCCCATAAGAGTTCTAATACTAGACTCCTCAGGCCTGAATGCACCTAATCCTTCCTTTTTGGTCTCTCTTACTCACTAAACTTTCGTTAAAATCCTATGATACCCTTATTTTTTGTGGCGATATGAATCGAAGCAGTGATTTTGCTTTGGACCGGAAATCAAATTCAAATTTTGTAAACTCCAAATCTCGTAACAGTTTCCTAAACTTGCTACAAAATCTAAATTTATTAGACACCTGGCACTTCTGCCAACCTCAAACGCTTGATTTTTCTTTCTACTCCCCACCTCATCATTCCTTTTTCAAGACTTGACTATATTTTTGTTACTACATCTCTAGCTCCTCCTATTTTAAATTGAGAAATTGATCCTTTAACTATATCCGATCATGCTATCGTTTCATCAGTACTTGATTGGTCTTCCTCTAACAAATTCTCACCAAGATGGAAATGTAATACATTCCTGCTTAAAGATCAAACCTTCATTGAAAAGTTATCCGTTAATTCTTTTTTAATAACCTCCCACAACAATTGGGATGTCTTTAAAGCCTATTGACAGGACTTTATCATACAATTTGTGGCTAAAAATGAAAGGCAGGCGGAACCCGCTCACAACACCCCTTTAGCATTAATAAAAGACCTTGAAAAATCATATTATGCTAATCCTGACCCATGTATATTAAAAATCCTAACTAAGAAACGAATAGAATTCAATAAAACATGTACGGACAAAGCTGCCAACTTTGTCCTCAGATCAAAAACCAAAATATATAATAACTCTAATAGAGCTGGATAAAATGCTAGCTTCATATCTCAAGAAAAAGTAAGAAAAGTCGATTACTCATATTACATCCACAGATAGTACTATATCTAGTCCAAAAAATATTAACAATGCCTTTATTCACTTTTACTCAATTCTATAGTCAGAAGACACTTCCATTAATTCGGATAATATTAATTATTTTTTCCAAAACATGAAGAAAATTGATAAATATCTGATTGATGCAAGCCATTAACAATCTTAAACCTAATAAAGCCTCAGGACCAGATGGTTTGCCAGTTGATTTTTATAAAACATTTATAGACTCTATTGCTCCTAAACTCTTTGAATTATTCTCGCACTTTATTAATTTAGGACAAAGTCCAGGTTCTTTTTGTGAACCATGCCTTATTCTATTTCCCAAACCTGATAAAGACCCCTCGAATGTCAAAAATGATCGTCCCATCTCACTTACTAATTTAGATTTGAAAATATATGCCAAAATGCTTGTTAAACACTTAGAATAATTTCTCCCAAATCTTATTTGTAGCGATCAATCTGGGTTTATTAAAGGACGTAATGTATCCTCTTAATTCGAGATTATTTGACATCCTAGCTCATACCCAAAACTCTACTACGCCTTTGACCCTTATTACTTTGGACGCAGAGAAAGCGTTTGGAACAAATATGACCAGGAAACCCGATCAATCTCTTCTCTGGCATGGCCTTCCTCCATATTTTATTCATTTAAATAAGTTATTGTACCTCACACCCACCACTCGTATCTTGATTAATAACTCTATGTCCTCATTTAAAATAGAAAGGGTTACTCGTCAAGGCTGCCCCCTTTCTCCTTTATTATTCAATCTAGCATTAGAACCACTACTTCAAAATATTTGATTAAATCCTAACATTAAGGGTATTTCTTTGAACAATATTGAAGCTAAACATTCGGCCTATGCTGATGACATCCTCATTTACCTTTCTGATCCAGCCTCTAGTTTACCACACTTAATTTCTACTATTAAAGAATACTCCATAGTTTCAGGATACAAATTAAACTTCGACAAATCAGAGATTATGTCCCTTACTTACTCGTGTAATAAATCTAACACTCCATTATTGGGTTTTTCTTGGCAATCATCCCAACTTAAATATCCAGGTCTTTTAGTTAACAAAGACATACCCTCCACTGTTGACCTTAATACTAACTATATATTTTTTTTTAAATCACTGAAATGACTGAAAAATTGTCATCTCTTTCTATCTTGATGAGGTCGTTTAGATGCAATTAAGATGATGATTGCCCCCATTGTTCTGTACTCACTTTCTATGACTCCCTATTACAATGCATTCTTCTTTTTTTTAATCTAGATTCTTTAGTTTTAAAATGTCTTTGTAATTATAAGCCCCCACACATTGCTTGTAACAAATTGAAACCTTCTAAATGCTTAGGTGGAGTTAAATTCCCAAATGTTCACCTTTATCATAAAGCATTTGCCTTGAAACAACTCAATACTTTTATACAACATGAATCCTCCCCAAATAATACTCCTCTTTGGTGTGTAATTGAGGCCAGCATTATTTCACCCCTCTCTATTTGTCATTTTCTTATAACTTCTTCGTGGCCCAATATTACTTCCTTCCCTTCACTTCACTTCTTCAAAATGGTATGGAATAAATTACCAGATAACTCTTTTAATAAAATTGAGCTCAATGACACCTTCCTATGGTTTAAAAAACAAAACTCTAACAAAAATACTAAATCTAATATTAAAATTGTTCATAGATGTTATGCATGAGGTATCAAATTTACTAATCAACTAATCAACTAATCCAAAATGGTAATATCCCCTTTTCGAATATATGCACAAAATATAATGTTCCCAAATCTGATCTCCCTTTTCATACCTCATTAATCAAATCTATCTCTAAATTCAAGCCCGCTTTCAAACTTAAATCCCCTTTTCCTTTCTTAAATTTCCTAATTAATAATCCCTCAATCAAAGCCGCAAAATGTTACTCGCTCCTTAATGATTCCCTGCCTTGGTTTATAGTCATAATATCGAAAAAATATCAAAAATGTCGAATTCAAAAATGTCAAACACATACATATAATAGAAAAAGTCATTAATTCAAAAATAAAATGTCGAAAAAAAAATCGAAAAACCAATGTTAAAATAACTATGTAAAATGTCACACATACTAACGTTTTTTATTGGGGGGGGTCCCTCCCGGGGGGGTCCCTCCCCCAAACCCCCCATCCCAAACCCCTACCCCAACCCTCCACTCCTCCCCATCCCCCCCAACACCCCCCATGGATATACCTTTAATTTTTTTAAAAAAGTATTTAATAAAACATTAATTAAATAATTAATTATTAAAAAACCCCATCCCCAACCCCCCCCCTCCCCCCCATCCCCCCCACCCACCATGGATATACCTTTAACCATTTAAAAAAATTATGTTTTATAAACTATAATTAATTAATTATTTATTTAAACATTAATTCGAAAAAAAATCGAAAAAAATTCGACATTTTTGTAATTCGACATTTTTATTTTCGAATAAATATTTTTGACATTTTGACTTTCGAAATTATTGTATTCGACATTATGACTGGACACCCCCTGCCTTATTACTCATTTCGTCTTACTATTATTTGGAGCTGGGAAAAGGATTGGGACTTTCAACCTTCTTCATATTTATGGATTAAATTATGGAAGATGTCATTCCACATCTTCTGTGGCCAATCTCACCCAAATTTATTTCTTTATTTTACATAAGGCCTTTCTTACCCCACAACGTATTGCTAAAAGTTTAGTTGGTGCATCCAATAGATGCTGGTCTTGCAATAACCCAAATGCTGATTTTACACGCATGATTTTTCATTGTACTCAAGTTCATTCATTTTGGTCTAAAGTTTGGAAACAATTGCAATACGTTTTTTCTTTTTCAGAACCCTGAACACTAGCCAACTTGATGACTGGTACATTAATTAATCATATTATTAGTCAATCTGGATATACATATTTGTTTAACCTATTAGTTATGATTGCTTTTCATAATATATCTATTAATTGGAAAGGCGTTTCCAACCTTTCTTACAACTTATGGTGGAACTCAATTTGTTCAACACATCGAATAGAAAGATGTCATGCATCAATGAACGATTCTTTACATAATTTCAATAAGAAATTGAATAGATTCTTACAATACTTGAACTAACGTGCATAACTGTTTATAATTTGTGACTGTCCCCCATCCTTCCATCTCTTCCTTTTGTGTACTGTTTGTTGGTTTGTTTTGTCCCCCCACCACCTGTTCAAAATTACTTGATCATCATAAGTTTTTATGTTTTTCATATTTAACATTAATTGAATAATACTTACAAGCATCAATCGATTTCATTCATTTAGAACTGGTTTTCATTGTGCAGTTATATATTCATATGAAAACCTAACTTTGTTTATAAAATTTTGACTTCTATTAATAAAAATCATTTAAACTAGAAAAACTGTCCTAACACTGGAATATTATTGTAAACTGGCAATTAAAGTATCATTAATCTTACTCATTAGTGCTCTGATATGTTTCCTTGCATACTTTATATGTTTTGTTAACAACTTGAACAAAGTCACCTGCTTCCACTCCATCACCCAATTCCCTGTTGCCTAGCGAGCCACTACCTTGTCTTTCCCTTTGCACTACCCGGGAGCACTTGTCGCTAAGAGTTGCAGGCCTGCCACACATTTTGCGGAACTGCTTGGTAGGATGTTTGCAATTCCAATTAATCTGAGGTATGTCTCCATTACTCCCATGATGGCACCCATGCCACGAAGATCCTTTAGTGCCCTTGTGTGTTACTACTGACTATCCCATTTACTGTTTCTGGGAGAAGAGCTTTCCTATCTCCAGTACTGCATTATTTCTGTTCCCAAAGTGCATTATTATTTTGTTTGCCATTGTGCACTTCGATTCACTTGAAGATGCGTTCATCCACTTATCATCGCCACAGGTAAAGACTTGTTTGTGTAAGGTCCAGAAAAAGTGTAGCACTTCATTACCTACACATTGTTGCAAGGAGGTTTCTTTAAATGTATGCATTTAGGGTTTGCCCCTAGCTGCTTTCATGTAGACATGAAATTGTCGAGACCTAGTTCCCATGACGCCGATGGGTCCCCTGGCGAATTGTAATGGTATGGAGATGTTTTGTATTTTGTTTTTGGAGGTAGACCATACCACTTAACAAAGGCAAAATAAATTAATAACAATAAATTAACAAATAATCTCGCTGTGAGACTCCCCATTGTTGTATTGATGGTAGGTTTTCCTCCATCCTGGAGTTGACGCCCCAGAGGCCTGCTTGCCTACTGCCAGTATGGGTACTTGGGTGGGGATTTCATTCAGGGACTAGTTCTTTTTGTCCTTAGTGGCTGAGTCAGGAGAACAATGGTTGCTGGTTGCGCAGATGATAGTCCGGGGCTAAAACATCCTGTGCCCTCCCCAATTGGACCTTGTACTGTTGCGCAAGCTTCTTCCATGTATTCGGTGCCGCATGGCCCTTCAGCAGTCTCCCTCACTTGTTGACTGCGATACCTGCGATACTTGTCTCCACAGCGGAAATTATGCCAGTCCAATGTGAATAAGGAGAATCAGTTGGTTCAAGGCACCCCATCCCCAGCAAGTGACACTCACTAGCCAGAGGTTCCAGGGATAACTTTGCTTCATTTTCTAGAGCTTGAATCTATGGCTTGAATCTATGGCTGCATATATATTACAACAAATATACATTTACAGGGATGCAGCCATTCCTACACTCAAAGATACTGGCCGCTTTAATGTTGCATCATTTTTTTTTTCTCTAAAAAATATTTTTAAAAATCACTGTTCTGTGGTTATTTTTAGCAGGTAAGTTCTGAACCTTTTTATTCGCACCACAGAAATTCATGGCTACCAAAGTGACTTTCAACTTTTAAGACCATTTCCAAAACCCTGGGCATCAATAAAGACCTTTTTTTTCTTTTAGCCAAAAGTGTTTCTCTGTTTTATACTATTAATATGAAGTATTTGCCATCTTGCTAATGAAATGGCTCCTTTTTGGTTTTCAGTTGCTTAAAATCCGGGGAAAGAAGACCGGTGTGGGATTGGATGGGTGGAAAACTGATGGCAACTTCCTCCACCTTCCACTTTTATGCAGACTATACATAACTCTTTTTCAAACTTCCTGCTGATCCTCGTGCACCTTCCATCATCCCTGACTGCCTATCTGCCATCCTGTCTTGGTGAACTTCCAACGATTTCTGCCTCAACGCCTGTAAAACTGAGATCCTTCCCATCAGGACCCCTGCTCTCTCCGTCTTGCCTTCACTCTGGCCTTGCTCCATTGGCTCTCCCCCTGCTCCTTTTTCTGAAGCCAGAAACGTTGGAGTCATCCGACTCTTCTCTCATTCCTCCCTCACACTCAGGACATCGCCAAGAAGTTGCAATTTCAGTTTTCCTTCTCAAAGGAATTCTCCCTTTTCTCACCTTCCCTCAGAGGCTCAAAGTTACCCGCACCCTGGTTCTCTCTAGGATTGACTATTGCGATAGCCTCCTTCTGAATCTTCCTTCTTCCACTCTGCGACTTCTCCAGCTAATCCAGAATAGGCAAGCAAGACTTATCCATGGCCTTAAGCCCAGGGACTGCATCTCTGCTGCCATAAAAAGTCTTGACTGGCTCCCAGCTGCTGCTGCACATATTATTCAAATCCCTCTGCATCATCCACAAGACTGCCTTCAAGTTTCTTACTAAATACTCTCCCTCTAGACCACGTCGTTCCTCTGGCACCAACTCTGTGTGTAAAGCATTTTGCTAAACAGAGGGTAGGTGGTTGAACACTTTCCTCAGCTGGCTCCCTCCTATGGAACATCCTCCCCCTCCTTCTGTGCCTTGAGCAGGACTTTCTTAAATTCTGTAAGCTCCTCAAGACTTTCCTCTTTACCTCCTCCTTCGCTGCTTCTCTCCTCTGCTAATCTCACAGTTGCTGTGATTGGTGGCTTGGGCCCTTATGCATCCTCAGGTTCTCCGACTTTGCACTCCAATGGCCCCAGCTCTTATCTACCCTCAGCACTTGCCTTGGCACCCCCCTAACGCAGCTCATGTTGCACTCGCCATACCACGCACTTCATCTGTGGCTTGCCCATCAGCCCAGGTACACCCCTGCACTTACCCCCTCTTCCCTCTTCCTTGTTGCACTTGCACGTTCTGAAAAGCTACAAGGCATAGTATGTTCGTCCTTTTTTTCACCTTCCCTCCACTTGTTTTCAGTATTGTTTTTAATCTGTTTCATTCCCTTGTTCCCTGTGTGCGCTTTGAAACAGTATTTTACTTGCTGTATAAGTGCCTAAAAAGCAAACAAATAGATAAATGTCCATACCTAATTCCATGGACATGTAGTGGCTAGATCCCTAAAGGGCATCTGTAGTATGAGTAACTCCTAATATGCTATTTTCCCTTGGTCAAACCCTCTGTTTTGTGATGAGCCAAATTAAGAAATGTATGTAGAGGGGGAAGGCGACTCTGGGCAAATAGGGACTAAATCTGAGGTTAAAACGAAGTTCCTCCATCTGTGGTGTTTATCATAGTTGTCCCATGTAAAAAGCCGCATAAACTAAAGGGGTTTGTCAGTTGAATTTGGTAGGATTTCTCTAAAGAAATGGTTATGTGAAAATTGAAACATAAACCTGCATGCAGTATCCACTCCGTTCAATGCTATTTTTGACTGTGCATTCATGCAGCTTATCATTTTTTTTAAATGAATGCTGCCAAAATCCCTACTAATGTTAAGATAGTCCAATGACTTGATGCAAATATACCGTATGTTCCGAGCCTGCAGGTCGCTGCCTCAATTCTTGATAGATCTGACATTTTGTAACAGACTTCCACTTTCCATATCGGTTTTGTGGGTCCCATCAGTTTGTATAATATCTGACATTTAAGTGTCACTAAACAATTGTTTGTGGTGTGAACTATATATTATGTGACCAATCTTATACTATGATTCTTATAATCCACATTAACTGTACATTTTAAGGCTACTTGACTCAATACTCTGCTGTATTTTGTTACTTATGCAAATCTTGTTATCCACTCCACGTTTGTGAAAGAAACATACTGTATTTATAATGCTCACATTTTGTCATTTGTAGGCTGGATCCGGTATGCAGAAAGGATTCTGGGTAATTCAGTCACACCACATATTTGCACAGCCAAATCCCCTCAGCAAATCATGGGTTCTCTGGTGAAAGATTACTTTGCTACGCAACAGGTAAGATCTGTTTTTGCTTCATTTTTTTTTGGGCAAAAGTAAGCACTGTGAAGACATCCTGAAGCAAGACACAGACAACAGACTGAAAGCTCAAAATAAAATGGTTTATTAAATCAAATGTCAGGATGGTTGGAGGCCTAACTAGCCGTATTCTAAGGTGCAATTTCCCTACCTGTACAAAACTAAGGAAAGTCTATGTCAGAAAGTTCAAATTAAGTCTGTGTCCAAAACCTGCCCTTGTCCTCCCAACTAAACTAAAGATGTGTAGGGATGTCAATAATGAAAGAAATGGTGATCAACACAATGTTCTGAGCTTCTTCCAGCTCCTAGCTTCCTTTTCAGCTCCCCTTCCCCAAGTTCAAGAAAGGGCCACAAATCCTTGAGGTCCACTTCCCCAAGTTCAAGGCAATGCAAGTCAAAAGAAAAGGGTCTTGAGGCTCTGTCCTCAAGACAGCATTGCAGTTCAGCAAGCCCTGGGATTCCCTTCTCCAAAACGTCAACGTAGCAAGTTATACTTGTTTCAGTCTTTCAATATTGAACACAATTCCAGGTCAACTTGACACTCCTTGTGGATTACATTGGCAGTTAATTCACAGTGCTGCTCCTTGGTTTGTTTCACAATGTCTTCAGCTTTCACAATAGAGGGTTCTCTGGTCTAGGCGCAGTTGTCAGACCACACGGTCCACCTATCACATGTCACAAAACCAGGAACCATAGGCTCTTCAGCCCACACAGGTTCTTCTGTATTTGCCCCTGTGTGCGGTTTCACATGCACTTAGCTTCTGCTTGTTGGTCTTTTGGCTTTATGTGCAGTTTCACATTCTCCTGGCTTCGCCTGATTATCATCTGGGCTTTGCCACAATGTGTCAAACATCCTATGCCAATCTTGGGCCTTGCTGCACTGTATTTGTTCACAAACTTCACTTTGTGCTGGTCTCATTGATTCCACACCTTTCAGTCATGCACTTTCATGCTTGCGCTCGTATTTCATGTGTTTCTTTTAAATGGGCACTTTCCATTTAACTTTCATTCCAAAGTTTTCATTCAGTTCGGTATTCAATATTCATGCTTTAACTTTGCCGTTGAATTCTTATTCAGCCTGTGGCTTCGGTTTGCTTTCAATCTGAAAGTGTCATTTCATTTGCCATTCTCTTTAGTTCATATAGCACTTATACGTAGCCCCTAGGAACGCCCGTGGAATTCCCCAGCACTCACCTATCCTTGGCATTCCTTTCCAACAGCTATGCTGCTTCACTTCTGCTTCGCCGGCTGGCCGTCACTGAGAGCCCAATGTGCACTTTGTGTGCTTTTCTGCACTTGCCGGCTGCTCTGCTTCCCTTTTTCACGGTTGCTGTTGGCATCCTCTCTTCTTTCTCCCTGGTCTGCTGCTCCAGCTGCTCTTTCCCGACCATGGAGTCTCCTGCACCTGTGGGACTCCGGCGACCCAACTTGCCCTGGGCTCCACAAGACTCCTGGGTTGTCTGCCGGCATCCTGACTTCCTTTTCGGACCCACCACGGCTGCCTCCTCATGAGCAGGGTCCCCTGCTGGTCTCTCCCACACAGGCCTCCCTGTTGGTCGTCTCCTTGGTGCTCTTTTGGCTCCTTTTATTATACACCTGCAGCCATTTAACAAGTTGCAGGTATGGGCTCTCAATTGGACTTGCCTGACTGTAGTTAAAGGGACATGCCTGTCAAAGTATTCTGCAGGCATCTTCCTCCTCCCAATAGTAGAGTGGTGAAAGGAGTTACTGGTGTTCACTACTCCTAGTTGTGAACTAGTCCTGTTGGAAAATTAGGGAGGATGTTTGACAATAGCCCATAAAGGCTGGGGAAGGGTTAGGTTGGTTTTCAGAAGGGAAAGGGGGGATATCATATCTCGCATGTGGGTACCCCACTCCCAATCCCCAAGGACCCTCCACCCAGGTGATCTTCTCTCGATTCTCCACCCCCAGGGTCAGGATCCAAAAGCAATGACCTTTCCCCGGCCATCTGAGAAGAGGATCCAGGGGGAGTAGAAGTGAGTATATCTGCAGATTTCTCACAGCACCACAGTTAATTGGAATCGGGTTAATGTTGGAGTGTTCCAGATGCTTTTTGGTAAAACATTCTGTTTTATGTTTATCTGTGAAGAGTGGGGGAGCCTACTGCATTTTATATTCATTTTTGACTGGGGTTTCCAACATTACCTCGCTTGACTTGTCTGGTCCTTTTAACCCCCAAGAGTTGTAAACTTCTTGAGGCATAGCACAATGATTGACAAGTGTTTTTTATGGAAAAATATTTATTAGTTTCTGATGCTTATGAATCTGCCTAGTATCACATGCAGTACATATAGTCAGACATCTAGTGGTAATGGTGGTCTATTGTCTTTTTTTTTTTTGTAACCCTATCCGTGAGGTGTAGTGTATCCAAAATCCTTCATGCGTCGAGATTCTACAGATAGATTTTTTTTCTACCTAACAAGTTGGTCGCACATAATGCGGAGTTCATAAGTGTTTTATATTGCTTATTTCCTCTTCTTCGGCAGTCAGCTTGCCTTCGATGGCTGTTCAACGCCTGATCCAGCCTGTTGACATTCCATCTTTGGCTGCTATGCGACTTTTTTACCACGCAGTCTTGGCCCTCCTGCACGTCCTTTACAGTAGGGAGGGAATGCTTTTCCTTTACCCCTCCTCTGCCCTTTCTCTTGGTCTGGCTGCTGCTTCCCTCTGCTATGAAGAGGACGCCTTTTAAGTTTTCCAATATTCAAGACCAACTCTTTTCCCTCATTGGTTAATTTTGTGCTGCATTGAGCCTGCAATTCCATCATAGTAACCCTGATGGGCTGCTGAATATCTTGTGTGGCCTACAATTGCATCATGGCCAACACGATCTTCTCTGAACTTTTGCCTCGCCAGCCCACCCTGCATTACCTGTGATTGGCCAGCCTGGGCCACAAAAGACCAATCAGGGAGCTGGCAGGCTGAGCTGGCCCCCGAATGAAGCCCCACCACTAGGCCCTCCCAGGCCTGCTCATTCTACTTCGTCCGCACAAAGTGTGACTGATGCAGCAATTCTGGCGAGCCTCGTGGTCTGCAGGATCCTCATTCACGAGTGCAGCAACGCTGCACTGCAGGTAAGCCCAAATGGGCTTGGGGTGGATGTAAAGTCTGTTCCATCGACCTTTGACTTTTATGCACTTTGATTTTTGAAATACCCCAGTGGGGCCCACTGGCTTTACTTCTTTGGGCGGTGCACCCATGTTTAATTTTGTGCCGTATTGGGCCTGTAATTCCATCACAATAACCCTGATGGGCTGCTGAACATCTTGTGTGGCCTATGATTGCATCATGGCCGACACTATCTTCACTGAACTAGTGCCTCGCCAGCCCACCCTGCATTACCTGCAATTGGCCAGCCTGGGCCACAAAAGCCTAATCAGGGAGCCGGCAGGCTGTGGCGGGCCCCTGGCAAAGGCCCATCACTCAAGCCCCTGTCCGGGTCTGGGAGGGTCGTGGAGGGGCCCCCAATAATTCTGATTCCTGCCAGCAGTTACTTCCTCTCCAAGTGCTGGGTAAGGGAATGCCCTGCTTGCTTGCTGATTCATCGGCTGGCTGCTATGCCCCCACTTTCCCAATGGGACTCCGGCCAATTATACCAGGCTCTGCTCGTTTCTGCCCTCTGCCAACATTTCTGCACCTCAACACCATTCACGTGCAAGTAGTACTTTTCACCTCTATACAGCATCCTGTAAGAGTCCCATCCGCTACCCATAATTGACCACTGCACATGCGTCCTACATGTGTGCATTGCTTTCAGACCTTGGTGCCCTTCATTTATTGCTGCACATCACCCTGCCTCTCTGGCACCATCTTCTGCTGCCCCTTTTCACCTCTGTAGCCCCTGCACCCCCCTGTATTAAGATTCTTATGTGCCTTTGAACCTGCACAGTGTATGTTTTGTGCTGCATTTTAGCACCCTCCTACTCTGGGTTATTTAAAAATCTCTGCAACCATGTGAATGTTTTGTTTAAAGCACCTCTTCCTTCTAGGCCCTGCTTGGCTGTTAGGCCCTCCTGGCGCGTTATTTGTACATTGTGCAGTTAATCTTTCAGGCTCTTTCCTTCTCCCTCCTCCCCACTACATGTGTCTCCATCTCCCCCATCTGTTCTAACTGCTACTCAATCACCCATCCTATCTCTGTCACAAAACCTGGAAGAAACCATTTTAGTAAATCCCACCTGGACTCTAATCCAGGCCTACTTATAGCTGACACCTATGTCAATGCTGCTTCCAGGCAGACTTTCACTGACGTCTTCTTTTCTGTCCCTTCTAATCTATACACTCCCCATCTAGTCCCCACTCTTTCCCCTTTTTTCTCTTCTTCCATTGGCGGCACTAGATGGGAAGTACTCTTGGCATATTTCTCACGCTCTAGGTGCATCATTTATGTTTATCACAATGGCATTGTCATGGCATAAGGCTCTCCAGCTACTCTTCTCCTCCTTGACTGGTGCCTGCCCGCTCTCCTTAACTTCCTCTCTTCTCCTGCTACCCCTCCTTCCTCTCCTCTAACCTCTCCACCACCATTGATGGGAGTACCACACCCCTGTACTCCCCCTGAGAAAACATTCAAAGGTGGCAATCCGCTTCACTTAGCTACTCTGAATGCTTGTTCTGTTGTCAAACACTCCCCTGACCTCTGTCTCCTTGAAGATTTTGACCTTGTCACACTTACTGAGACGTGGTTCAATGCCAGCTGTCACTGCTCTTGACACTTTCCTTGCTGAGGACTACAAAATCCTCTCCAAACCCAGACCTAGCAAGCCTGGAGGTAGAGTTGCCTTGATTTTCCCTGAGTTGGTCCCTGCTTCTATCATACCTTCTCAATCCTACTCCTCTTTTGAATGCCTCGTCTGTAGGCTTGGGGTCTCGCCTACTCTCTCTTATCCTCATTACGATCTACATGCCCCTTGGCCCTATTTCTCTCTTCCTCTCTGAATGGGTCGTCCTTGCCACCTCCCTCTCGACCTCTTTCTCCAAACTCCTCCTCCTTGTTCATTTCAATATCCACCTCGACTCCTTTGAATCAGCCACCTCACAATTCCATGTCCTCTGTGACTCCCCCCTCTCTCACTTTTCTTCTTTCCGGCCCAACCCACTCAACCGGACACAACTGCACACCCTTTTGCGGCTTCATCCCTTTCTCCTACCAGGTCACCACCCTACTCTCCTGGTCTGATCACTCTCTTCTCCTGCTTGGGACCCCTTGGCCTACTATCTGAGCCACCCCCAGCACTGCCAGCCTCCTTTGCCATCATTCAACTGATGAAGCGAGTGTCATCTTCCCCTTTTGCTATGGAAAGGACTCCTTTTATGTTCTGCCTTAAGTGTAGTGTCAGATATCTTTGGAAAGATGAGCATAGTACGTGCAACGCCCGTCTCCCCTTAGATCATGACGAGAAGTGGTGTGCAGCGTGTAAACTCCTTCGGTCTAAGACCCTTAAGGAGCGCAGAGTAAAGCGGTGGGCCGCGTACAGTATGTCGCGAGTGGAGCCCCGTTCCCCCACCGCCACACCTGCCGGAAGTGATGGGAGGACTTCTGATGACCAAACATTTGTTGCGGATGTGATAGACCTTGAGGCAGATATTTCTAGGTCTGCCACGCCCGTCCCCGACCCTTCAAGGCCTGACACTGGTCTCGCTTCAGGGACAACACCCGGTGACAGGGGCGTACAATTGCATCTCACTAAGCACACAACCCCTACACCTATTTCGACGGGTACGTCAAAAAAGGTGAAAACGCTAACAGGCCCGTCGAATATTTCAGTGGAGTCCTCGAATCGTACAGATCCAAAGCCTTCCCTGCATCCGCAGCAGCATCTTGCGACTGGGCATCTTAAATCAAACAAGGGCGCTACCCCTAAATCAGGTGCGCATGTCAAAGTGCGGAAACCCGACGCTACGACAGTCCGAAGGCCGCAGTAGGCCCAAAAATCTAGGCCTCAAGTCAAAAAACTGACCGCTAGGCCCGCTAATGCTGCGGAAGGCAATAAATCTACCGCTAGTCCTACGGAACCTTTGTCTTACGCTGATTCTGCGATTATCGAAGAAAGCATCGAGAGAATTACTTTGGCGGTTGGGCTTACTCGAAAAGCATGGGACAGGCCACGGATACGCCATGGCATCCTGATTCTCACGATTACTATGAGGACAGTCAAGAGCATCTTTCTAACACCCTACGAGACAATTTTCGACGACATAGGGCGGAAGACGATGTTTTTCCACCCGTAGGCCCTTCTGGGTGCTTTAAATGGACAAGGGAGACATTTGAAGGGTGTATGGACCGCCTGGAAAGAATTATTCATTTTTCTGAGCATCCTTCTCTGAAAAGATCTCGTGGAGAGCCTAATCTTCAATCAACACATCTACAAGAAGATCAGCCTTCTGTCCCCGTCCAGCATGAAGACATTGTCCAGATGTTATAGATGTTATAGAGACATTTATAATGAAGAGGAAGAAACTTCCTTTCTACAGAATTATGAGGAGGACCAGGTGGATGCCACAGACAATTTGGAAGAAACCCAGCAGGTGGAGACAGACCCATGTACGCTCCCCCATCAAGATCAAGACACTGATGTTTTGTGCCTAGATTCCCCTCCGTCCACTCTTTGCTCACCAGGCCTCACCTGTAGACGGCCAGATGGCCTTCAATACCATGTTAAAGAAGGCTGCTGAGCATTTTCAGATCTCTACACAGGAGGCTGTGCCTGAACAGGACTTTGTAGAGGATATTCTTAAGGAGAAACCTCCCTCTAGCCAGGCCATTCCCCTCCTTAATTCTATTACGAGAAGATTGGCTCCCTCTCTGGTGTCACGAGCGCAAACTCTGGCAGTGAACCCAAGAGTTGAAAAGTAATTTCTACCAGCTCCTTTCGGACCCACTATACATTAAAGGGCATACTACGCCCGATTCTCTGGTAGTGACTACCACCCGGAAAAGGCAGGAGTACCCCTTGCCACGTGGGAAGCACCTCCTGATAGAGAATCCAAGAGGCTGTATGCATTGGGCAAGCGAGTCACCTCGGCTGCTGCATATACCACGCGTATACCAAATAATACTAAGCTGTTGGCGAGTTAATGCTGACGCTCAGTGGAAGCTACTCCAGGAAGGCCTCCAGGAGGTCCCACAACCCGTCCAGTCCAAACTTCTCTCTATAGTGTCCGAAGGAGGGCAGGTGAACCAGAATGTGATAAAGAACACTCTGGACACGGCCGAAACAGCAGGCAGGTCCTTGACCCAGGGAGCTTTACTCAAAAGACACGCTTGGCTGCGCACCTCAGGGTTTAAGCCCAAAACACAGGCTTCGCTCATCAATAAGCCGATTGAAGAATCTGACCTCTTCGGAAAGGCAGTCGACGAAGCCCTAGAAACAGCCAAAAAAGAGAATGAAACTCGTCCCTGCAGCAGATCACCCGGAGACCGTCCCCCCAGAGAGGAAGTAACTCTTGCCGGTCCTTTCGAGGGCAGTCCTGTGCAAGCCAGAGCAACTATTGCAGGGGAAATTTCAATACCGGTCAAGCATCGGGAAGCCTGACGTACTACCCTCCAAGAGGTCAGCGACACGGCAAAGCCAGAGGTGGAGTCCCCAATCCTTGAGGAGCTGCAGCCTCCGGTCAGAAATGACCATCAGATCCGTGTCCCCTCCCATGTCACCCCGGTTCCGGGGCGCTTAACATCTTTCCTCAAGGCATGGGAGGGTATAACTTCAGACCAGTGGTTCATAAAGACGGTCGCCCACGGGTACTGCTTGGAATTCGCCCGACCTCCACAATTCAGACCACCACGCTCACAGCGCCTTTCACCGGACCATCTGGAGATCCTGAATCAAGAGGTGAAAGCTCTGCTGGGAAAGGACGCCATAGAAGCCGTCCGTATTCTTCAGGTAAACAAGGGTATTTATTCAGTGTACTTCCTTGTACCCAAAAAGGACCTCACCATGCGCCCTGTTTTAGACCTGCGCCCAGCGAACAAGTTCATAAAACCTCAGAAGTTTCATATGGTAATGCTAAAGGAGGTGATCCCACTGTTGAAACGGTGGGACTACATGGCAACATTGGACATGAAAGATGCATACTTTCATATTTCAATGTTGCCAGTGCACAGAAAATATCTAAGGTTCATGATAGAGGACCGGCATTACCAATTCAAGGTACTCCCCTTCTGCATCGCCTCAGCGCCAAGGGTGTTTACGAAGGTCCTGGCAGAACACCTGCGCAGGTTATCTGTCCCGGGTTACCCTTAGCTCGACGGCTGGCTCATAACGGGACTCGTACGACACATGCTTTCTGAATACCCAAAAAAACGTGGACCTTCTCTTCAGTCTGGGGTTCTCCATCAACGAGAATAAATCCAGTCTAGTCCCCAGTCAAACAAAACAATTTCTGGGGGCCTTGTTTTCTCCTCCAACAAGAGGGTTCAGAACATGCTTTTCCAGATCCCTCAATATGCAGCCAGTCGGGAGGTGACGGTGCACAAAGCTATGCGCTTGCTAGGAATGATGGCGTTGTGCATATACTTGGTTCCCCACGCGTGGCTGCGCATGCGCCCCATGCAAGAGTGGCTCAACAGCCAGTGGTGTCATGCCAGCGGACAATGGGAAGCTAATAGTTGTCTCGCCAGCCCTCGTTCTCACTCTGCAGTGGTGGTCAAGAGAAAATCTCTTGAAGGGAAAGACCTTCACCACCCCTGCAGTGGAAGCCACTCTCAAGACAGACGCATCTCTCACGGGGTGGGGAGCTCACCTGCTTCAGCAGACAGCACATGGAGTGTGGTCCCCTCAAGTAGCGTCCAACCACATAAGTTTACTAAAACTATTAGCGGTGTTCAAGGCATTAAAAGCCTTTCAGATGCAACTGCAAGGGAAGATGGTGCTAATTCTAACAGACAGCTCTACAGCCATGTATTACCTGAACAAACAGGGGGGTACACACTCTCCAGGGCTATCCAAGCTGTCCCAAAACATTTGGATATGGGCTCTCAAACATGAGATGTTTCTGTTGTCCCAACATGTTCCAGGGGAACTCAATCTTCTGGCAGACGTGTTCAGCAGAGATTGTCCTCTACCCGAAGAATACGAATGGCGTTTGCACGAAGACATTGTGTCCAACGTCTTCGCAGAATGGGGCTTCCCAGAGATGGACCTGTTTGCGACTCAGGAGAACGCCCAATGCAAGACTATGCCTCCAGGTACCCCCAGAACCGCTCCAAGGGGAACGGTCTCTGGATAACATGGTCAGGGAAGTTTGTCTACGCTTCCCCCCCCAATTCCCCTTCTCAACAAGATAGCGCAGAAGATGCACCAGGAACCAGTTACCATGATACTGGTGGCCCCCATGTGGGCCCGCCAACCCTGGTTTGCTCATCTGATGGAAATAGTCCCTCTCCCCACCAGTAAAATTACCCTGACCGTACAACATGTTGTCTCATGACAGGGGGGAGACCCTACACCCATACCCATAAACTCTGAACTTAGCAGCCTGGCTCCTGAAGTCAGAGTTTGGACACCTACAGCTCCCTCAGGGGTGCATTGACATACTCGGGGAAGCTAGAAAACCGAAAACAAGTTATTGCTATGCCAGCCTGTTTTGTCATCTGGTGTAATTCCATTGGCGTCAATTACATCGATTGCTCACCAACACACATTGTACTGTACCTTGCCCATTTGTTAGATACTGGGTTGGTCTTCAATTCCCTAAAGGTTCATCTGTCTGCACACTCAGCCTACACCACATCACAACACAAGGTGTTGTGGTGGAAGATACCGGGCATCAAGGCCTTTATGGAAGGGGTTAAGAGCATTTATCCTCCCATTTCTCACCCAGCTCGTGGGTGGGACCTAAATGTGGTTTAGACCAGGATCATGGGAGCTCCCTTTGAGCCAATGCATAAAGCAAGTCTAAAAGACCTGACTTATAAAACGGCCTTCCTAGTGGCTATCCCTTCTATTAGAAGGGTTAGCGAACTACAGGCTCTTTCTGTTCTAGACCCCTTTGTTACAGTCCACAGGCATAAGGTAGATCTGCGCACTCACCCCAGATTTGCGCCTAAATTCATCTCGAAGTTCCATGTGAACCAATAGATTGAACTACCTACCTTTTCCCAGAATCCAACTAGCATGGCCGAAAGAAGCCTACACACACTAGATGTGCGCAGGCCAGTCATGTTCTATCTGGAAAGAACTAAACCACTGAGGAAAACAAACAAGTTTTTCGTTTCAGTGACAGCTGGTAGAGAAGGGGATCCCGGGATCCCGTCTCTAAATCAGCTCTCAAGGTGGATTGTCAAATGCATCACACTGTTACTCTTGCTAAGAGAACTGCCCTTCAAGCCTAGAGCACATTCTATTTGAGGCACTGGGGCATCCATAGCATTCATTGCAAATGTTCCCTTGAGTCCATTTGCAAAGCGGCAACCTGGAGTTCTGTACACACCTTTCCAAAACACTATTGCCTAGACACTCATTCTAGGTCTGATTCTCAGGTGGGACAAGCAGTACTAAGACATATTTTCGAGGGGATTGGGTCCTCCGACGTATTCCATATCTATGACATGTAATCACCACAGATGTGCGGCTTCGGAAACTTTTTTCTGCGTCCTGCGTCGATGACGTCGATGCGCCGTCGTCGAGGACTTCCTCCGACGTCATCCGATGTGATAAGTAGGACGCACGACGCCCGTAGCCTCAGTTCCGTTTTTTCCGCGAACGTGTTGCTTCGTGAATCTCGGTTAACGCCTCGACTCTTTGGAGTTCTGTTCTTCGAACCTGTTCATTTTTGTGAAAATCCTTCGTGTGAAGATGTCTTCTACTTCGTCTTCGACCCCGCGTCTGGGCTTCAAGAAGTGCGGGGAGTGTGGGTCCAAGATGTCGGTGACGGACTCGCACGACGCCTGCCTCTGGTGCCTCGGGGAGGCCCACGACACAGATGACTGTATCGACTGCCAGTCGCTCACGTCCAAAGCCTTACGTGAACGTAAGAAGTTGTTGTCGGTAGGTCGGGTGTCCAAGCCCCGGAAGTCGAAGTCTGCGGGGCTTTCGACGGATGATTCGAGAGGAGACTCTCCGCGTCATCGTTGGAAGTCTCGTGGGTCTCCTTCTAGGAGTCGGTCTCGCCACTCCTCAGCCTCTTCGAGGCATTCTCGGAAGCGCCGACACCGGTCGTCTTCCAGGTCCTCTTCGGAGGACTCTGCCCGGCACGTCGCTTACCCCACCAGCCGTGCGACGCCGGAGGAATGGGCTTCCTTCGGGAAGAAAATGCTGGCGATTCTTGAGTCGCAGGGTACTAGGCCGTCCGCGCCCCCGAGTGGGGTCCGTCGTGAGAGGTCGAGAGACACTGCTCGCAAGAGTGGTCGGCACGAGTCACGGGAGAGGTCCCGTTTGGACAAGGGAACTCGTTCTCGACGTACCCGTTCCAGGTCCCGGTCCTCGACGCGTTCGAGACCGTGTGCACCTGTGATGTCTTCAAAGACATCGACGTCTGAGGCGTCGAGGGCGTCGACAGGCTTTCTCGAGGCTCCGGCTCCGAGGAAGTCGTCGACGCTCAGGTCCTCGAAGGACACGCTCGGAGCTCCGGCTTCGAGGTCTGTGTCGACGCCGCCGATGCTGGCGGCGCTGCGTCTGACGTAGACGCCGATTTACTCGACGCCGATCCTCTCGGCGCCGATGCCTGTTCTCTCGACGCCGGCGCCGATTTGCTCGATGCCCTCGACGCCTTTCGAGGCCGGGGTGTCGGAGGTACCCCGTGGCACGGGGGAACCCCCTAGGAAGGCTCTGGTTAAGAGCAAGCACTCTCGGGTGCCTTCTTTTCGCCACCTGGAATATATTTGAGAGCCGGATGAGGATTCTGATGGCCTGGTTCCTAGTCAGGTTCCAGATGAAATTGTCTCGGGCCATAGTCAGTTTGACGATTTGAGGCAGTCACTGCATGATGCCAGTGGACTGGACACCTCTCCGGAGGTGGAGTTTTGTAGGCCTGAGCCTGGCTCTCATGCCGATTCCTCGTACCGACGCCTTATGTCTAGGGTTTCTGAGTACTTGGGATGGTCTGCTCCCCCAGGGGAGTTTGTGCAGGATGATCTCACAGACATCCTTGATGTTGGTCCCCCAACTGACCCGGTACTGCCGTTCCATATGGCTTTACAGAGAAGGGTGGCGGCGGCTTGGACTGCTCCGGAGAGTCTCCCGGCAGTGGGCAGGTTCTTGTCGCGAAAATACCGTCCAGCCAGTAGCGACCCCTGCTACTTGACCAGGCACCCCACTCCGGAGAGTTTGGTGGTGCAGGCGGCCACGGCCCCGACAAAGCAGGTGTCGTACCCTACCATCCCTCCTGATAGGGACGACAAACGTTTTGATGGCTGGGCAAAGAAAGTGTTTTCTTCTGGTGGTATGGCGCTTCAGGCGGCCAACTCCATTTGTGCCTTGTCTCGTTTCACACACACTCTGTGGAACTGTGTTGCGTTAGCGGCTGAACATATTCCCGAAGGGGACGAACGGGATGGTTTCCTTGCTATGGTCCAGGATGGTAAGGATGCCATGTGTGAGTCCGTTCAGTCGGGTTTGGACTTGGCTGAATGAGTCAGCAGGTCCATGGCGGCGAGCACCGTGATACGCAGGTTTGCGTGGTTGCGGAAGTCGGGGTTTGCTCCTGATGTGCAGTCCCGGCTCCTCAACATGCCCTTTGACGGTGAACACCTTTTTGGCAGCAAGGCTGACGAGAGCCATGAGAGGATGCAGACCTCAAAAGCTGCAGCGAAGTCGTTGGGCGCTGCAGTTCGCCAACCTCCGCCTTTTCGTCCTAGGGGACAGCAATGGAGGGGTGGTTCCTTTCGCTATTACTCGTCCTTCAGTAAAGCGAGAGGGGCTGGCAGTCAAAGAGGCCAACACAGGGGTACCAGAGGTGGACGACAGGGTACCCGTGGTGCCAAGGCCGCTCGGGCAGTTGCCTCTTTGCCCTCAGGTAACGCCGCAGCCGCTACCACTCGGTCATGAGGCCATGCCCCATGGTTCGCCGGTTGGGGGAAGGCTGGCGCAGCATCTTGTAAAGTGGCGTGCCATTACTTCAGATGTGTGGGTTCTGGAGATCATAACCCACGGCTACTGTCTTCCCTTTCGGCACAGGCCTCGCGACAATCCACCGGGGAACCTCTCTTTGCAGAGTCCGGATCCGCTCCTTGCGCAGGAAATTCAAGCCCTGCTGGAGAAAGGCGCCATAGAACTGGTGCCTGTAGCGGAGAGGAACAAGGGATGGTATTCCCCTTATTTTTTGATTTCGAAGAAAGACGGGGGATTGAGACCCATCATGGACTTGCGCGGTTTGAACAAACTCCTCAGGAAGGACAAGTTCAAAATGGTTACTCTCTCTCAAGTCCTCCAGGCCCTTCAGCTTCAGGACTGGTTGGTGTCTCTCGACCTCAAGGATGCTTACTTCCATGTGCCGATCCATCCCAAGCACAAGAAGTACCTGAGGTTCGCGGTTGGCGACTGGCACTTTCAGTTTCGGGTCCTGCCGTTCGGATTGACCTCCGCCCCGAGGGTATTCACCAAGCTCATGGTGGTAGTGGCAGCGCATCTCAGGCAAGGGGGGGGGGATTCACGTCTACCCCTACCTGGACGATTGGTTGATCAGGGGGAGCTCTCCCGAGCAAGTCCTGGATCATCTGTCCGTCACTTGCCACTCCCTTCACAGGCTGGGCTTCTCCCTCAATTTAAAGAAGTCCCATTTGACACCAACACAGCGGCTCCAGTACATCGGAGCAGTGCTCGACACTTCCCTGGGGCAGTGTTTCCCTCCCCAGGTAAGGGCTCTTCACATTCAGCAGATGGTGCACATGTTTCAGCATGCCCAGACGCTCCCAGCGTTCGAGTTCTTGAGGTTGCTCGGCCTCAGGGCATCCTGCATTCTTCTGGTGCCAGAGGCTCGCCTGCGGATGAGATCTTTGCAGTGGGCACTTAAGATGCAATGGTCGCAGTCCTCCGGCGGGATGTCGGACCCGGTTCAGGTGCCGCCCTCGGTCGCCCAGGACCTTCTGTGGTGGGCCGTCGAAGGCAACTTGATGAAGGGGGCTCCATTTTGGCTTCCCTGGCCGGATGTGACGATCGTGACGGATGCATCCCTCACGGGATGGGGAGCTCATGCCAACGGGCTGACAGTCAGCGGTCGTTGGTCTCCGTCGGAGTCCAGACTCCATATCAATCTGTTGGAGCTGAGGGCCGTCAGGCTAGCCCTGAAGGCTTTTCTGCCGACTGTGTGAGGAAAGAGTGCCCTGATCCTGACGACAACACAGTGGCCATGCACTACCTCAACAAAAGGGGGGGAGGGGCAGGGTCACTTCCTCTGTGCAGGGAGGCGATGCAGCTCGAGTTCTGGGCCATCCAGCAGGAGGTTTCGATCTCGGCAGTTCATCTGGCCGGAGACGAAAACGTGACGGCGGACGCTCTGAGCAGGCAGAGCACGATCTCTCACGAGTGGGAGTTGGCTCAGGAGATTCTCTTGGAGATCTTCGCCCTTTGGGGGACCCCTCAAGTGGATCTCTTCGCCTCCAGTGTCAACCGGAAGTGCAAAAGGTTTTGCTTGCGGGAATTTCCTCCAAAAGGAGTCTTAGGAGACGCGTTCGTGGTGGAGTGGTCATTCCCGCTGCTGTACGCGTTTCCTCCAGTCCCTGTCATCCCGCAAGTGCTGCGGAGGTTACGGAAGTTCGGTTCCCGGATGATCCTCATTGCTCTGGCTAGGCTCGGAGGACGTGGTACTCTGACCTTCTCGACTTGTCCATATGCCCTCCACATCGTCTTCCCTACCGAGACGATCTGCTCTCACGGGAGGGGGGTCAGGTTGAGGTATAAGGATTGGGACCTCCCTGAAGACGTGATGGAGGTGTTGCTTTCGGCCCGAAGGACAGCACTAAGTCTCTGTACCGTTGCCGTTAGCGTAAGTTCTGCGACTGGTGCAGAGTTAAGAATGTGGATCCTTTTGCATGCGTCATCCCCATGGTTCTGTCCTTTTTTACTTTCTTTGGCCCACAGGGGCTTGCAAGTGGGTACCATTAAAGGTTACCTGGCGGCGCTGTCCATCTTTAAGCGCTCGTCTGAAGAGTGTTCTTACTTTAAAATCCCTTTAATTTCACAGTTTCTGAAAGGGCTCACTAATGTGTTGCCTCCGTCACCTTTCCTGGTGCCCGGTTGGGATTTAAACCTTGTTCTTAAGTTTCTTATGGGTGCTCCATTTGAGCCTTTACATTCTTGCCCTTTGAGGCTGTTAACTCTGAAAACTGTGTTTTTAGTTGCGGTTACTTCCGCTCGCAGAGTGAGTGAGTTACAGGCACTTTCAGTTAAGCCACCCTTCACTGTATTTCACAAGGACAGGGTTGTCCTTCGAGTTCGTCCTTCTTTTCTTCTGAAGGTAGTTTCGGAATTTCATTTGGCCCAGAAGGTTGTTCTTCCGGCATTCTATCCTCCTCTGCATCCTGGTAAGGAAGAGGAGAGGCTCCATAGGCTTGATCCTAGGAGAGCTTTAAGCTTTTATGTTTCACGCATGTCCCGGGTCAGAGTGGACGATCAACTCTTTATTGGTTACGCTGGAAAGCGTTTGGGGCAAGCTGTGACGAAACAGACTTTGTCTCGCTGGATTATTTTAGCCATCTCGGAGTGTTACCGCTTGGCGGGTAAGGACGCACCGGCTGGCTTGCGGGCCCATTCTACCAGGCGTATGGCTGCATCTACTGCCCTGCAGAGGGGTGTTCCTATTCGCAACATCTGTGATGTAGGAACCTGCACTTCAACACATACATTTGTACGTCACTATTCCCTCGATTCCATCCGAGGATAGGATCTGGCCTTTGGCAAGGCGGTCCTTTGCTCTGCTATTTGATTGGCAATTCTAAATTTTGATTCTAAATTCTTTCCCTCCTCCTTGCTCTGGTACTGCTTTGGGAGTCTGTCATAGATATGGAATACGTCGAGGACCCAATCCCCTCGAAGAACAAGTTACTTTCTTACCTGGTAACGACGTATTCCATATCGCTCCCTCCCTGCCTTCCCCGCTGCAGAATTACTTTTGCGATTGCAGCTTACGTTCCGCAAGGCTTTGTGTCTGACTGGCAGTTGACTAATGTCACACGTTCTGGGGGAAAAAACTACAACTGAGGCTACGGGCGTCGTGCGTCCTACTTATCACATCAGATGACGTCCTCGACGACGGCGCATCAACGTCATCGACGCAAGACGCAGACCCCGAAAAAAGTTTCTGAAGCAGCACAGCTGTGGTGATTACATGTCATAGATATGGAATACGTCGTCGGACCATCCCATCGAAAGAACGTTACCAGGTAAGAAAGTAACTTGTTCTTCTCAACTGTTCCTTCTCACAACCCACCTCCAACTCCGGGTACTGCTCACTAGTCTATGCACAGCATGTTATTCTAAGCAGATTAACAAGCATCAGAAGACATGAATTACTTACCGTAACAGCTTTTCTGATGATTGTATCTGCTAAGATTCACATGTGTTCTCCCTACCTCCCCGCTCGGGGTGGAAGGAACATAGACATCTTACTACTTTTGTCTTCTTCATGTACTCACTCACAATAGCCTTGGGCTCCCTCATGGCAGAAAAAATACAATCAGAGGGACCTCAGCACGTGAGGGATTTTGGGTACACTACACGTCACGATAGGGATAGTGTAACGCTCACCTGATTCTCGCAGAGGCGCCCGTCTTGACTGGGCGACTACCGTATCTTCAAAGGTGATGTGTAGCACCCGGTTGGCTCTTTGGGCTGGACCTCTGTGCACTGTATGCCTGACGTGTAGAGTAAGATGTCTGCAGATAGAAAATATGGGGTTAATGAACTGGGGTTATTGGGGTGTCCCTATCTCTTTCCTCTTCTCCTCTCCTGTAGACCCCCAAAGGTTAACGCTCTCACCTTAGGTAAGTGAATGCCGAGCTCTCCATCTGCCTCGGGGCAGGGTGCTGTAACCAGTTTCTTCACTGGATAGGTAGCGCAGGCCTCTTGACTTCAGAGGACTGCTGTCCGTCGTTTACTGCACGAACGGTAAGTTTCGAGTCATTCAAATGTCTTTAAAGTCTTTAGTAATGATGTCTCTTGTTTTGCAGGGTTCCGGCGATGACGGGCTGAAGTGAGTTGAAGATGGAGCCCGTGTGATGAATAGAAGCGCCTGGAAGCACGTAAGTAAGCGCTTGTTGCCTGCTTCACTATGCGCTCTAACTGTCTTTTTATTTTGCAGGTACGAGTTCGGAGCGGCTGCAGGGTGCCGGAATACCCACTGGATTAGATGTGGAAAGGAGTAATGGCACGTGAGTATTAAAGTTCCCCAATGTCTTTAAACGCACCTTGTTTTGTCTTTCAGATGCGGGATGCAGCGCCGAAGGCCTCCGGAGCGTGCGAAGAGTTGGTAAACTTTTGTCTTTCAGATGCCGGAATGCAGTGTGAAGACCTCCGGAGCGCACGAAGAGTAGGTAAGCCTTTGCCTTTCAGATGCCGGAATGCTAACCTGTTCTTTCTTGTCTTTATAGGTGTTGCTGAAGACTGGATTCAGGATGGTAAGCCTTTGCCTTTCAGATGCCGGAATGCTAACCTGTTCTTTCTTGTCTTTATAGGTGTTGCTGAAGACTGGATTCAGGATGGTAAGCCTTTTTCCTTAGGCCCAGGACCGGATACAGAAGACACGATGAGCGTTCTGCCGCAGAGGTTGCAGAATAACGCAAAGCAAGATTCATCCACCGGGTGTGGTTTAAATAGCCTCCTGTAGTGCTTAGGTGTCTCCTTCCACAGCCACGCCTAAGTAAGAAAAGAGTTCCTGGTAAGAAAAGAGTTCCTGCCTTCCAGAAGAGTTCCAGTGTTCTGAATCTAGGGAGTGGCTCCAGCCCCACCCAACAGGAAAAGTAGTTCCAAACAGAAGAGGATCAGAGGCTCAACTGGCAGGCAAGTAAGCAGCATGGTCTGCTGAAGGTAAGTCCACCCAAGCATTATGAGCCCAGCGCTTCCAGCGCTGGGACTGGGCATATTTATGAGCCTGGTGCCACTGGCGCCAGGACTGGGTCCAAAAGGTCCCAATTGGGACTAGTTGGCACTCGGAACCTGGGTTATGGATCTGCTTCCAAGGGAGTTGGGAAAACCCTGACCTTTTGGAAGCAGAGATCATGACAGATAGTGTTACTGACACGCCTATGCCGACGTCCCCTTTCGGTCCCCGAAAGACAAGATGCAATACTCCGCGGTTACCACTGGATTTCGGACCATATGCACAGCATCAAGAGGCATGGAAGCTGCTCTCCTGAACACCTGTACTCGCAAATCTTGACTTTATATCTTCTGCTGTTCTAAATCTCCTCGATTTCTCCTCTGCCTTTGACGCGGTCAACCATTCTATCCTCGTAAAATGACTCTGTGATACCCTCGGCCCCTTTCCTCACCAATTGCCCTTCCCAGCTGCAACTGGGCCCTTTTTCCTCCACCACCACTCTCTCAACCTGCAGCGTCCCCCAGGGCTCCATCCTATTGCTGTGGCTCTTCAATATCCATTTTGCCCCTCTTGCTCACTTGATCTCTTCCTTCTCTCCTCATTTCCAGTACTGTGCTGATGACACATAGCATTCCTTTCAACTTCCCTCTAGCACCTCTTCATCCTCTTCTCTGAGCCCTGACTGTCTGACCGCCATCCAGGCATGGTGTGCAGCTAACGATCTCGGTCTTAATGCCAGCAAGGTGGAGATCCTTCTCGTTGGAACACCTGCGCCCTGTTTTTCTCCTACCCTCAGGCCACCCTCCTTGGGCACTCTACCCTCGCCATCTTGTGAGGCCAAAAACCTTGGTCTTTTTTGACTCCGCTCTCTTCTTCACTCCTCACATCTTGGACCTTGCCAAGAAGGCCCACTTCCGGCTTCACCTCCTCAAAGGCACTCTCCCTTTCTTTACCTTCCCCCAGAAGCTCAATTTCTCCAGAGCTCTGGTCCTCTCTAGGCTGGAATACTGCAACAGTCTCTTTCTCAATTTGACCATCCATTTGACAGGGAGAGTGCGCTCGCCTGGGCTGTTTTTTATTTTTTAATAATGAAAATTAATGATGGGAGATAAGCCTCTGAGAAATGTGCAAGGCCATGCCAGGCACATATTATCTGCTTCCCGCACAAAACACATAGTCACGTATACTCCGGGAAGGCACAGCCTAAAGGTGCCGTCTTCCCCTGTCATATTCAGCTGGAATATGACAGCCTGGGGTACATCAAAGCATCTCAAGAAGGGGGAAAGGCAAACCTTCCTCCAGCTTTGGGCAGCCTAATTTAAATATCAAAGGCTCCATGGATCTGCATTCCTTTTGTCTACTCCGGCTAGTGGCAGCGTATACTAACGAGATAATTGAGGCAAGCCTGAGAGGCTTGGTTGCTGGAAGAGACAACGGGAAAGGAGGGGCTGAGGCCCCTTTGGTATGCTTTTTGTCAGCATGAAGCTAGTTCTGAGCCCTGTATGAAAGGCAGTGAATGGTCTGTCTGGGTCCAGCAGTTACCGCAGGTGTCCCTGCAGAGCAGACCCCTTTCAGAGGGGAGATGTATGTGATTTAAGTGAGACGGGAAGCCTGCTCCCAGCACAAAGTTTAAGGGAGATCTGCGCTTCATTCAAGAGTCACAGAGGGCTCAGTTAACCAGAGAGACACTTTGATCTACAGCAGACAGGAAGATGGGTGGGACTTGGGTATGTGTTGGCACCCCTTGTCTGTCCTGTTGCAGAGCACTCTGGTCCTGACCTCATGCATAACAGAAGATTGTTGGTGGGTACCCAAGATTGGCTCATTAAGTTGGGCTCAGCCTGCACCAATCACTCGGGCCCATTTGGCTTTAAAAGAGGGCTGAACCCCTCACTTAGCAGATCATCCGACCTCGGAAGGAGTAAGGAGGAAGACTCATTTGGACCCGGGCTGAAGGTACAGTCTACCTTTAAAACTTTTGCCAGTGAAAGAAGGCCAGGAGTTCCAAGAGGGAAGCAAGATCCCTCCCCTAAACATCTCCCAGTGAACAGAGGCAGATACCGGACTCATCGGACCGATCCGGCAGCTGCAGAACTGGTACCCAGTCAGCACACAGCATGCCCTGCTAGGTTCAGCCAGCAAGCTTCCTAGGTGAGAAGTGCCTGAGAGTCTCTGGACTAAGGTCAAAGCTGTTGGCTGCAATGACTCTCCTGTGCTTTGGGCCGTTCCGCTTTGAAAGGTCACGAGCCCTGCAAAGAACCTAGGATTGCCACAAAAGCCTCATCCAACGTCCATCTTTTAAGGACATTTTCGTGACGGTCAAGTCCTCGAACCGCATCCGACTGCACTGCTGACTGTTGCCACACTGCAGTTGCATGAGCCGTCCGATCTGCCTTGACCAGCATTCCAGATCTCCCAACCAGCACAGAGACGATTTATGGCCCCGAGCAGCCAGGCCAGACAGCCTGCAGATGTCCTTCCAGCCTCGCTTGCCGAACTGCCTGCCACCCGCAGATGTCTCCCGCCTCTAACTCTGTCTTAAGGGCTGTGAAGCACCCTGGAACCGCCTCGACGCTGTCGAGAACCAAGAACCTCTTCAGCACCAGGTACATTGTGGTTCTGCCCCCCTGGGCTTTCTCCTAAGGCCCCTAGGGACAGTTACAACCCTTTGCCCCCTTGGTGCTGGAGCAGAATAACCTTGAACAGTTAGACTGAGTACTTTACCAATTACCCTCTTGTCAGTTTCCAGAGTGTATCCCTTTTTTCTCGTGAAACTCTGTCCTCTGTGCTCCTTTACAGGCTGGTCGTATTTGTAGTGTACTAGAACTACCTGTTGTAGTAATAATAAAGTAGATATTTTCATACAAACTTGACTGGACAGTCCCTTTTATCATTGGGTAATAATTGTATTTTCATTGTGTTGCAACTAACCAACGATCCACGACCATGCAGAGATGAGCCTGCCATTCTGTCCACGTTACCAAAATTGGGCAAGAAGGTCTTATAATTCACTTGTATTACAATCTGTCAGATCCCTTCTGGTGTACTCGAGGTGAGGGGTTGATTGCTGGTTTAGAAACCGATATTCATCCCTGGACCACTAGTGCCCCAGAAGTTGATACGCCACACCTCCCCCTAATCCAGAATAGGGCTGTT
This sequence comes from Ambystoma mexicanum, assembly GCF_040938575.1. Lineage (NCBI taxonomy): Eukaryota > Metazoa > Chordata > Amphibia > Caudata > Ambystomatidae > Ambystoma > Ambystoma mexicanum. The sequence continues at coordinate 690,774,447 of NC_090926.1, read as the reverse complement.
AGGCGGAAACCTGTGCAGTTCCCTCTGGACCACTGCAAAAGATTTAGGACTACAGGTGTTTGGCAGTAAACCCACTTGGTAGCAGTCTGTACCACACAGATTTACTTGGTAGCTGTGGCTGAGCAGTCAGACTTCCCTCAAGAAGAGTTAGGCAGTATGTGGAGTACATAGGGCAATTCTTCACAGTAAGACAAGCAAACACGCAACAAGGCTTCAGTGTAAAGTTATAAAGGTATTTATTTATAACGACACATCTATAGAAAACACTCTGGCACTATTACGGCAAACACTTCAATTACAATTACTCTACGAAGAAACAGATCAATCCCCCTAACAATAGTTCGACAAGTCTAGGTTTTACCAGCATCACTTATTTGCAGACAGAGGTGTATGCTTCAACCTAGATGGCACTCTAGTATTCGTTAGGACGGGAGAGAAAAATAAGCAGGTTACGAAGTCAACACGGTTCCAATGCTGAACGGACATATGCAAGGCAAGAAGACAAGAACCACGATAGATCATAAAGTTCAGAGGCCAGGCCCACTCGGAGAGAGGCGAGGGGGTATGTCCCAAAAAGTATCTTAGTGGAAATGCGTTCGAGTCTTTGTAGCAAATGGTTATCGACAGATTGGACCAGTTCAGAACAACACGCTAGAGAAAGCTTGGAGGCGACCCTGTGGAGAGGCGAGGATTAAGACACCTCACTCTTTCCGGCAACAAGGGAAGCCAGGCGGACACAGTACCTTGATTGTGGAGAGACAGCTCCGGCGGGGGCAGTTGTTCCTGGTGGTGGGCGCACGTCCGCTCTTTGCCAAGAGAAGAGAGGATCTCGTCGTCGAAGGAAAGTTGAAGATCGTTGCACCACCAGGGAAGAGACCAGCCGCGGAGTTCTCCGTCACAAGGCACCACCTTTTGGTCGCGGTGCAGGGGTAGTGGCTATCCGGTTGCCGAGGTGCTCTGCACGGGCAATTCAACCACTGCGTCCTGAGGCGAAGAAAAAGCAAAAGGGACTGGTTGTTCCCACCAGTCAGGGGAAGAGACTCTCCGGCAGGGAGATCTCCTCTGTCGTCGGGAAGTGGTGAGTCGGTTCAGCAGGGCTCCACCAGAGGTGTCGTCGTTGCAGGTCAGCTCAGCTTTACCCTCGTCGGATGGCGACTTCTGAAGATCCAGTCCCAAAAGCCCTGCTTTTATGCAGAAAACCCCCATTCATTAAGCCTAGCTGTCACTCAACACACGCTAAGTGGTGAGCGGGGAGGCTCACCACTTGGGCCAATCACACCAGAGTGCGACCGAAGTTGGCAAGGCAACTCGGTCCAGGGTGCCTAAACCCCCTCCCACACCCCTGTGGTAACCCAGACAGAATGGCACCACTTTGGAGGGTCTCTGTACAGAAGCCCGCCAAAACTGGAACAAAGGGCTCGACCTTTGGTTTAGGAGTCACAGAGACGAACACAGAAGCCATTTTAAAAACAGAGTTCTGGCAGAAAATACCAACCGATAGACTTATTTAAGACAAGTAGACCGGTGGTACGTTAGAGACTAACGAGAAAAAGTATCAATCTCCAACAATGGGAAGAATCCCATAGGGTTATATTCGGGGTCGAACATAACAAGTAGTTTCCACTGCCACCAGCCAAAACTCGACGAGGGGGGACGGGACAGTGCCCCCTCGAATAACAGACCCAGGAGTAATCGAATTACCCCTACTAGTACGTGCACAATAGGATGGTTTGTACTAGTTCTGTTAGTAAATTTAGGTCTAGTAAAGCGAATGGTGACTTTACATGCCCGGGGAGACAGTAGTCCGTCCCCGGGTATGGAGTCTATGATGGAGGTCCGCTAGGACGCCCCAGTGTTACGGCACGTAGGGTGCGGTGTAACACACATAGCAAAACATATGAGACCCTATGGAGTAAAGGACCCCATAGCCCATAGAACACATTGACATTCAAAGGAATTACACACATTCATGTCCAAGAGTGGGAGAAAAAGAGTCTCGCTCTTGGCAGGATGGAAAAAACAAACTCCAGAAATCCAGCAAAGCTGCTGGGGGACTCACTAGGTTAGGAAATTCAGCCTAAACAGAGAATTCTCCCTAACGAGGGCTGCAAGACTTATCCTTGGCATGAAGAACAGGGACTGTTTATCTCCAGCCCTAAAATCTCTCCACTGCTCCCTTTGGCTGTGAGGATCAAATTCAAGACCCTCTGCATCATCCACAAGGCTTTCTGGGGCCTTTGACAATGCTATCTCCAACTCCGCTCCTCTTATTCCAACTTTGATTGTAAAACGCTTCTCCAAGCAGAGAGTGGGGGCGGGGTCTCCATCTTCGGATGGTGCCTCCCTTTGGAACAGTCTCTCTGCCCCATTCAGACTAGAGCCAGACCTCCTTAAATTCCGGAAACGTCTCAAAACTCTGCTCTTCCCTACCTCTTTCCCTTCCTTGCTAACTACCTCACTGCCGCTGGGACTGGTGGCCTGGTCCTCCTGCATCTCATAGGTTACCAGGTCCTCTCCCCAGCTAATAACAGCACCGTCCCCTCCACCCCCCCACTGGCTCTTCACCCCACCCATGGGATTGGTCTGCCCTAGCAGTTAGCCTGAGGCCTTGTCCTTGGCTCCCCTTATCACTTCCCTCCACAGCACCAACCAGCACTTGTCCATTCCCTTCCCCCTCTCCCCCATCCATATCTCTTGAACTTTGCTTCACTGCACTTGTACATCCGAATGCCACAAGGCTTATTAGGACCTCAAATGTACATATGCTGTTTTGCCACTGTTATTAATTACCCTTGTTCCCTCCCCATTTAACCTTGTGGTGCCTCGAAACACAATTCTGTTGTATAGGCACCTAACAAATGCATAATAAATAATTAAATAAAATAGGGAGAGCAAACGGTCAGATGCCTGAAGCAGGAAGATTTGTGGCTCTTCGAACCTGGGTCTCTGTGCATCAAAGCCTCTTGTGCCCTGGCAACGTTCTCCTTTGGTCCGTGATAACTGAGGTGGCGGAGCACATCCCTGGAGGGCAGATTCAGGGCAGCTTTCAGGCCATTATTAAGGATGGCAAGGATGCCTCCTGTCAAATTCTGCAGTCTAGCCTTGACACTGCAGACTGTGTCTCTAGGACAATGCCTACCATCACTGTCTTGAGGCCAAAGGGGTAGGGGTCAGACTTCCTCGGTCTGGCATTGACAATGTTATTCCTTTAGGGGTAGAGGACGCGATGCGTCCATACGAGCCACTTTCTATTCCTCTGTGCCCTCCACAACCCCCCCCCCCCTTAGACTAAGTCTCTATGAAGCAGACTACCACCATTTATCCCCTGGTTGGGGGCAGAATATCTCAGTTTGGCGAGGAATTGCGAAATACCACCTTGGACACCTGGACCCTGCAGGTCGTCCTAGCAGGCATAGCGGCTCCCCTTTGCCTTTCGCCCTCCATACTACATCCTTGTCACCACCCTTTTCCTCCAGACCTTCTCCTGTTTGAGGAGATCCGTCAGTCTGGCAAAAGGGGCCATTGAGATGGTACCCTGCTTGGAACGAGACAGGGGTTGGTATTTAGCATAATTTCTGTTTCCAAAGAAGGACAGAGATCTGAGGCCCATCCTGGATCTGCGGCTTCTGAACTTGTACTTGCGTAAGGACACGTTCAAGATGGTCACTCTAGCCCAGATGTTCCATGCTCTGGATGCCTACTTCCATGTGGCTTTTCACAAGAAGTACCTGAGATTCAAGTGGGGGTCTGTCATTACCAGTTCGAAGTCCTTCCTTACAGTCTTCCTTCGGCATCCAAGGCTTTCACCAAGCTGAGAAAAGGCATTCATGTATTTTCCTACCTGGATGCTCACCAAATCTAGCGTCAGCACATCTGTCCTGGACTTGGAGCCTGTTTCATAGCTTGGGCTTCTCCCTGATCTACAAGAAGGCACAGGTTTTGCCATCCCAGACCTCCCTATTCATCAGGGTGGTCTTGGACACTTGCTTGGGTCGGGGATTCCCACCCAAGGACAGAGCGGTGAACATCTTCAAGATGGTCCAGGTTTTCTAACCTTAGATGCCAGTTTCAGCCTAGACTTTTCTGCGCTTGTTGGGTCTCATGGCATCATGCATCTTGGTGGTAACAGAGGCTACTCTGCACATGAGGTGGCTCTAGTGGGTCCTCAACTGTCAATGGTCTGTTTCAGGTACGAACGTCAGACCTTCTTCTGGTCTCTGAGAGAATATCTGGAGACCTACAGTGGTGGTCCATGAAGGGCAGCCCCATGAAGGGGTCCCTTTTCCAACACCCTGGCCAGAAGTGATCCTAGTCATGGATGCGTGCCTGAGGGACTGGGGCTCTCATCTACAGGATCTCATGGTGAAATGGACTGTGGTCCTTATCGGATTCCAGGGAGCCCATCATTCTGCATGAGCTGAGGGTGATCCGACTGGCTCTAGTTGATTTCCTCCACTATGTGAATGGCAAGATGTTATTGGTCCTGACGGCACTACTGTAGCCGTACATTTACCTCAGTAAGACTAGTGGCGTGGGCTACTTGCCACTGTGTAGAGAAGCAAAGCCATCGTGGTTCTGGGCTCTGGAGAACAGGGTGTCCCTGACTGTGGCCCATCTGGCGGGCAAGAGGCACGGAGCAAGCGAGTGGGAGCCCTGCCACCAAGTTATGGAGGAGCTTTTCTCCCTCATGGCTACTCCCCAGGTGGGCCTCTTCGCTTCCAGTGTGAACAGGAAGTGCAGGTGGTTCTGCTCCAGGGAATTTCCTTGTCCGGGTGCTCTGAATCTTCATGCCTGGCTGCTGAAAGATTGAAGTGTAGGGAGTGTCATTTGTCAGGGGGCGTTTTGGACGCCACCAAGTCTGTTGATGCCTGCATGTGGTAGCTGTTTTTGGCTTGGTGCTGGGAGAGGGATCTGCGCCCTTTTACTTGCTACACTTACTGTGTGTTGGAATTTCTTCTGTCTTTGGCCCAGACAGGCCTATACATTGGTACAGTAAAGGCATAACTTGTGGCCATTTCGGTCTTCGAGAGGACCTCGGAGCAGGGCTCCTTTTTCACGATCCCCACAATTCTTCAATTCTTCAGGAGCCTTTCCAATTTGTTTCTACCAATCCAGTTTATTGTTCTGACGTGGGACTTCAATTTAGTGTTAACATTTTTATGGGTGCTTCGTTTGAGCCCCTACATTCTTGTTCTTTGACGACCCAGACTTAAGGTGATGTTCTTCGTTGCCATAACTTCCACTAGATGGGTGACTGAGCTCCAGGCTCTGTCTATTAATCGTCCCTACTTGGTTTTCTGCAAAGAGAAGGCGGCTTTGAAAGTTAGACCCTCCTTCCTTCCGAAGGTGGTCTCTGATTAACACCTCTCTCAAAAAATCCATCGACAAGTCCTTCCTTCGCCTCACCCTTCCAAGGTAGAGCAAGGGTTCTATAATTTAGATCCGTGCAGGCTTTCATGTTCTTGTCTTGGTGGATCATTCTCTGCATCTTGGAATGCTACGATCTGGCCAGCAAGGAGGTCACTGAGGGTCTCAGTTCTCACTCCACCAGAGGGTTGGCAACCATCTGGATATTTGCCACGCAGCCATTTGGGCTTCCTTGCACAGGTTTGCTAAGCAGTACTGTATGGATTATATGTCTGGTCTATGTCTGGTCAGGGTGCTCGTTTGGCTAGGCTGGGCTGTCCTTCAGAGTTTTCCAGTTTAGGTGTTGTCCTTGCACCCTCCCTACTCCAGGTCATTGTACTGCTTTGGGATTCTTATCATAGAGGATTCAGTGGGAGGAAGGAATCAATTAGAGCAACAAACGACTGTTCTTTCTGATGGATTTTCTTCCCATGGATTCCTCATCGCCCCCCTACCTCCCACTCTTGGGGGAGCTAGTACACCTTAGTTCGAGGGGATTGGGTCCTCCGACGTATTCCATATCTGACAGTAATCGCCACAGCTGTGCTGCTTCGGAAAATCTTGCTGCGTCCTGTGTCGATGACGTCCATACGCCGTCCTCGAGGGCCTCCGTCGAGCCAACGTCACCGGATGTTATAAGTAGGACGCATGACGCCCGTAGCCTCAGCTCCGTCTTTTCCGCGAACGTGTTCGCTTCGGAGATTTCGGCGCGCCTTGATTCTACTGAATCCTGTTATTTTGGTTCTTCGAACCGGTTTCTTCGTTGCTTCTTGTAAGCATGATGTCTTCGGCTTCTTCCACCCCGTGGTCCGAGTTTAAGAATTGTCGGGTGTGCGGGTCCAAGATGTCGCTAACGGATATGCACAACGCGTGCCTCTGGTGCCTCGGGGAGGACCATGATACGGACTGCTGTGTCGACTGCCAATCGCTCACATCGAAGGGCTTGCGGGAGCTAAAGAAGAAGCTGTCGGTCGGTAAAGTGGCCAAGCCCCGGAAGTCTTGTTCCACTGGTCTTTTGACGGACGATTCGAGGGGCGACTCTCCGCATTGTCGTCGTGAGTCCGGGGGATCTCGGTCTGGGAGTCGGTCCCACCATTCCTCTGCCTCGTCGAGGCACTCCAGGAAGCGCCATCACAGGTCGCCCTCCCCTTCCTCTTCTGAGGACTCCGCCCGTCGGCTGGTTGCTTGTCCCAACAAACATTCCACTCCTGAGGAATGGGATTCCTTCCGAAAGGAGATGTTGGTGATTTTTCAATCGCAGGGCTCCGGTCCGTCCGCGCCGTCTGAGGACGTTGGTTGTGGCCGTGCTAGAGACACTGCTCGTCCGCCTTCGGGCTCGAGCAGTCGTCGCGACCACCGGACTCCTTTGAGGTCCCGGTCGGACAAGGATGGTCGCTCTAGGCATGCCCGTTCCAGGTCCCGGTCTTCAATGCCCTCGAGACCGCGAGAATTTGTGCAGTCTTCGAGGAAGACTTTCACCCCGGCGGCGCCGAGGTCGTCGACGGGCTCTCTCAAGGCCCCACCTCTGAGGAAGTCGTCTACGCCATCGGCGCCCAGGCTGTCGAGAGACATGCTTGGGGCTCCGCCCTCGAGGGCTGTGTCAACGCCGTCAAAGCTGTTGGTGCCACGCTCGACGACGACGCCGATTCCATCGACGCCCCCAACGCCTTTCGAGGCGGCTTTGTCGGGGATGCCTCGTGGTATGGAGGAACCCCCCAGAAAGGCTCTGGCTAAGGCAAAACATGTCTTTGTTCCTTTTTCAGTTCCCTCTTTCCAGCCTCTGGATTATATTTCTGAGGTGGATGAGGGGTCTGAGTAAGGTGAGGTTCCTGCAGGATTCCTGATGACATTGTTTCTGGTCATAGTCAACTTGAGGAACTGCGTCAGTCGCTGCACGACCCCAGTGGTCTAGGCACCTCTCCGGAGGTGGTGTTTGGTAGGCCGGAGCCTGGCACGCATGCCGAATCCTCATACCGGCGCCTCATGTCGAGGGTCACAGATTACCTAGGGTGGTCTGCCCCCCCCTGGGGATTTTCAGCAGGATGACCTGACTGATATCCTGGACCAAGATCCTCCAACTGACCCGGTGCTGCCATTCAATATGGCCTTGCAGAGAAGGGTGGCTGCGGGTTGGACTTCTCCGGATAGTCTCCCGGCAGTGAGCAAGTCCTTGCCGAAGAAATATCGCCCAGCCAGTGGCGACCCCTGCTACTTGACCACGCACCCTACTCCGGAGAGTTTGGTGGTGCAGGTGGCTATGGCCCCAGCAAAGCAGGTGTCGTACCCTACCATCCCTCCTGATAGGGACGACAAACGTTTGACGACTGGGCGAAGAAGGTATTTTCTTCTGGGGGTATGGCGCTTCAGGCGGCCAACTCCGTTTGTGCCTTGTCTCGTTTCACACACACTCTGTGGAACTGTATTTCCTTAGCGGCTGATCATATTCCCGAAGGGGAGGAACGGGATGGTTTCCTTGCTATTGTGCAGGATGGCAAGGATGCCATGTGTGAATCCGTTCTGTCGGGTCTGGACATGGTTGATTGCGTCAGCCGGTCCATGGCGGCGAGCACTGTAATATGCAGGTTTGCGTGGTTGCGGAAGTCAGGTTTTGCTCCTGATGTGCAAGCCCGGCTCCTCAACATGCCCTTTGATGGTGAACAGCTTTTTGGCAGCAAGGCTGACAAGAGTCTTGAGAGGTTGCAGACCTCTAAAGCTGCAGCGAAATCGTTGGGCGCTGCAGTTCGCCATCCTCTGCCTTTTCGTCCTAGGGGACAGCAATGGAGGGGAGGTTCCTTTCGATATTACTCGTCCTTTAGTAAATCGAGAGGAGCTGCAAGTCAAAGGGGCAGCCGTAGGAGTGCCAGAGGTGGAAAACAGGGTACTCGAGGTGCCAAGGCCACACAAGCAGTTGCCTCTTTGCCCTCATTCACTGCCGCAGCCGCTTCAGCTCAGTCATGAGGCCCATGCTTCTCCGGTTGGGGGAAGGCTGGCGCAGCATCTTGTAGAATGGTGTGCCATTATTTCAGATGTGTGGGTTCTGGAGATCATTGCCTACGGCTACTATCTTCCTTTCCGGCAGAGGCCTCATGACAATCCACCAGGGAATATCTCTTTGAAGAGTCTGGATCTGCTCCTTGCGCAAGAAATGTAATCCCTGCTGGAGAAAGCTGCCATAGAACTGATGCCTGTAGCGGAGAGGAACAAGTGATGGTAGTCCCCTTATTTTTTTATTTCGAAGAAAGACGGGGGATTGAGACCATCATGGACTTGCGCAGGTTGAAAAAGCTCCTCAGGAAGGACAAGTTCAAGATGGTTACTCTTTCTCAAGTCCTCCAGGCCCTTCAACTGCAGGACTGGTTGGTGTCTCTCGACCTCAAGGACGCTTATTTTCATGTGCCGATCCATCCCAAGCACAAGAAGTACCTGAGGTTCGCGGTTGGCGACTCGCACTTTCAGTTTCGGGTCCTGCCGTTCGGATTGACGTCCGCCCCAAGGGTTGATCAGAGCACGCTCTGCCGAGCAAGTACTGGATCATCTGTCCGTCACCTGCCACTCCCTTCACAAGCCGGGCTTCTCCCTCAACTTAAAGAAGTCCCACTTGACGCCAACTCAGCGGCTCCAGTACATCGGAGCAGTGCTCGACACGTCCCTGGGGCAGTGTTTTCCTCCCCAGGTGAGGGCTCAACACATTCAGCAGATGGTGCACAAGTTTCAGCATGCTCAGTCTCCCATCGTTCGAGTTCTTGAGGTTGCTCAGCCTCATGGCATCCTGCATTCTTCTGGTGCCAGTGGCCAGGTTGCGGATGAGCTCTTTGCAATGGGCTCTCAAGCTCCAGTGGTCCCAGTCCTCCGGCAGGAAGTCGGACCCTGTTCAGGTGCCGCCCTCGGTCGCCTAAGACCTTTTGTGGTGGGCCGTCGAAGGCAATCTGATGAGGGGGGCTCCATTTTGGCTCCCCTGGCTGGAGGGCGATCGTGGCGGACGCGTCCCTCGCGGGATGGGGAGCTCATGCCAACGAGCTGACAGTCGGCGGTCGTTGGTCTCCGTCGGAGTCCAGACTCCATATCAATCTGTTGGAGCTGAGGCCGTCAGGCTTGCCCTGAAGGCTTTTCTGACGACTGTGCGAGGAAAGAATGTCCCGATTCTGACGGACAACACAGTGGCTATGCACTACCTCAACAAAGGGGGGGGGCAGGGTCGCTTCCTCTGTGCAGGGAGGCGATGCAGCTCTGGTTCTGGGCCATCCAGCAGGAAATTTCGATCTCAGCAGTTCATCTGGCCGTAGACGAAAACGAGACGGCGGACGCTCTGAGCAGGCAGAGCGCGATCTCTCATGAGTGGGAGTTGGCTCAGGAGATTCTCCTGGAGATCCTCGCCCTTTGGGGGACCCCTCAAGTGGATCTCTTCGCCTCCAGTGTCAACCGGAAGTGTGAAAGGTTCTGCTCGCGGGAATTTCCTCCAAGGGGAGCCTTAGGAGACGCGTTCGTAGTGGATTGGTCCTTCCCACTGCTGTACGTGTTTCGTCCAGTCCGCGTCATCCCGCAAGTGCTGCGGAGGCTACAGAGTTTCGGTTCCCGGATGATCCTCATTGCTCTGGCATGGGCCCGGAGGACGTGGTACCCGGACCTTCTCGACTTGTCCATCTGCCCTCCACGTCGTCTTCCCTATCGAGACGATCTGCTTCACGGGAGGGGGTCAGGTTCTCCATCCAGAGGTCAGATCCCTCAACCTTCACGCTTGGCTTCTGAAAGATTGAGGTATAAGGATTGGGACCTCCCTGAAGACGTGATGGAGGTGTTGCTTTCGGCCAGACAGCCGGCAACAAAGTCCTTGTGCCATTGGAGAAAGTTCTGCGACTGGTGCAGGGTTCAGAATGTGGATCCTATTTCATGTGACATTCCTGTGGTTCTGTTTTTTTTTTGCTTTCTTTAGCCCACAGGGGCTGGCAATTGGGTACCGTTAAAGGTTACCTGGGGCGCTGTCCATATTTAAGCGCTCGTCTGAGGAGTGTTCTTATTTTAAAATTCCTTTGATTTCTCAGTTTCTGAAAGGGCTCACTAATGTGTTCCCTGCGTCACCTTTCCAGGTGCCCGGTTGGGATTTGAACCTTGTTCTCAAGTTTCTAATGGGTGCTCCATTTGAGCCTTTACATTCTTGTCCTTTGAGACTGTTAACCCTTAAAACTGTATTTTTAGTTGCAGTCACTTCTGCTCACAGAGTGAGTGAGTTACAGGCACTTTCAGTTAAGCCACCCTTCAGTGTGTTTCATAAGGACAGGGTTATCCTTCAAGTTTGTCCTTCCTTTCTTCCGAAGGTGGTGGCGGAATTTCATTTAAGCCATAAGGTTATTCTTGCGGCATTTTATCCTCCTCCACATCCTGGTAAGGAAGAGGAGAGGCTCCATAGGCTGGATCCTAGGAGAGCTTTAAGTTTCTACATTTCACGCATGTCCCGGGTCAGAGTGGACGATCAGCTCTTTATTGGTTACGCTGGAAGGCGTTTGGGACAAGCTGTGACTAAGCAGACTTTGTCTAGATGGATTATCTTGGCAATTTCTGAGTGTTACCGCCTGGCGGGTAAGGACCCTCCGGTAGGCTTACGGGCCCATTCGACTAGGGGTATGGCTGCCTCTACTGCTCTGCAGAGGGGTGTTCCTATTCGTAACATCTGTGAAGCAGCCACTTGGGCTTTGGTTCATACTTTTGTACGTCACTACTCCCTAGATTCTTCCCATGGTCAGGATCTGGCCTTTGGCAAGGCGGTCCTTTACTCTGCAATTTGATTAGACATTCTAAATTTGTATATTCTAAATTCTTTTCCCACCTCCTTACGTTGGTACTGCTTTAGGAGTCGGTCATAGATATGGAATACGTCGGAGAACCCAATCCCCTCGAAGAACAAGTTACTCTCTTACCTGGTAATGTTCTTTCGATGGGATGGTCCGACGACATATTCCATATCGCTCCCTCCCTGCCTACCCCGCTACAGAATTTCTTTTGCGATTGCAGCTTACGTTTCCGCAAGGCTTTCTGTGGTCATACTGGCAGTAGATTGGTGCCACATGTTCTGGGGAAAAAACTACAACTGAGGCTACGGGCGTCGTGCGTCCTACTTATAACATCCGGTGACGTCGGCTCGACGGAGGCCCTCGAGGACGGCGTATCGACATCATTGACGCAGGACGCAGACGCCAAAAGAATTTCCGAAGCAGCACAGCTGTGGTGATTACTGTCATAGATATGGAATACGTCGTCGGACCATCCCATCGAAAGAACGTTACCAGTTAAGAGTAACTTGTTCTTCTGTGGTTCTGCAGCATCAGAGAGCTAGGGAACAAGGGTGGAACTGAGGTCACATGGCATGGTGCATGTACATTTACTTGCCCTGAGGTACTGTCCTGTATGGGGCACAAAGAGACGTTGGGCAGAACCAACGCGGTGCTGCTCGGCTTCCCCTGCAGCAGAAAAAGTTTCCAAAGAACAGCAGGTGCTGGGAAATGGATATCATGGATGAGAAATCTGTGGGAGGAATGTCCCATTGGAAAGAACATTACCGAGATGTAAGTAATTAATTTGGGCTTTACAGCATTGTTTACAATACAATTCATGTGCACCTTGTTGATGTGCAGTCAAAAACTGCTTCGAAGTGCTATCTTGATGTCTGAATGCAGCATTTTACTTTTCACAGAGGGGTTTGTGAGGTAGATGTTCACTCCTTACTCAGTGCTTTATTGTTATGGTATTATGGTTATGTTATTTATTGAGCGCAGACCTAGCTTCGAGAAGCAACAGAGCGCTTTACAGAGGTATACAACAGTACAGATGCATAACGGAGCACATGGGTAGCAGAACAGATATACAGCAGAGGGTAGGTTACAGAGGGGCACAGAGGAGGGGGGACAGCTGTACAGGGTTGTGTGGGAGGAGAGAGGCAGGCAGTGTTTTCGAGTCAGGTGGCGCAGGGGTGGCGTGATGGCCTAGCTGTTGAGGAGAGACTCTTGAAGCGGTGGGTCTTCATTTCTTTTCTTTTTTTTTTTTAATAACTTTATATTTGCACACAGGTCATACACATACATTTATAACATTCGATTAATCGAGCATTTATCTTATACAGTTCAATTTCCATCGGTTCTTAGATTCTCAGCGTCTGTCAGTTCCGTCAGATATTGCTTTTATCTGGACCATATGTTCCTGGGCCTGCAGGGGAGTATAACTCAGTCTATATACAGTTCTTCGGTATCGTTTAACCACACTATGTCCAGTCTTCTATTGTAGGTGATTGCGCATTCTTCCATCTCATCAGAATGACCCTTTTCGATATTAGTAGGCTTAGGTTCAGTAGTTTCCGCCATGTTGGGTTCATTTTCCCTTCCGCTCCCAACATGCAGATCCGTGGTGTCCATTCCACCGGCAGGTCTGCCATCTTATCTAGTGCTCCACAAACCTCAGACCAGTATTGTCTCAACTTCACACAGTCCCAAAGCATGTGAAATATGTTCGCGTTTTCAGAGTTACATCTCAGGCAGACCCCAGCCGAGGCGGGATATATTTGCTTAAGTCTGGATGGTGTGTAATGTGTCCTATGGACTATTTTATAATGAATCAGTTTGAAACGTGAATTACAAGATATCCATTTGGTCATTGCGCAGATCCGGGACCATTCTTGGTCTTCTATGAGTTGTCCCAGGTCGTGTTCCCACTTGCCCTTAGCCGTGTGTGTTTCCACTGGGCGTGTTTGTAGTATAGTTTTGTAAATAGTGGAGGCAGTAATTTTCTGGATCCCTCCTGTAAATATATAACCCAATGCCATATTTATCTCAGGTTCCTCTGGGAAGGTCGGGGACATCTGTTGTGCTAAGGCCGCCACCCTATGATATTGTTGTCTATGTGCAGTTGTGTTACCCACTACGTCCTTGACGTCTTCCCATTGGATACAACTATGATCTGGGAACAGCTGACCCCACTGGGTAACGCCTCTAGCACTCCAATGCATTGCTATTTCACTCTCAATAGCAAAGGTTGTATGTGGGTCCCCCCATATTGGCATGCTCGGGTGATATAGCTTCCTGGTTCTGAATAAGTCTGCAATTTTGGACCATGCCGTGATAGTAACCTTGGATGGGTTTGTCGTATTGTAGTGTGTTGGGGTGGGTTTGGTTATCCTATGCAGAGCTAGCGTTGCTTCGCACTCACTTAAGGAGGGGGCTGGGGGGGGGGGCAGGGTTAAGAAAGCATGTGGCCCAACCAGCCGCGTGTTGTGCCTGCGCTGCCAGGTGGTACAATTCCATGTCCGGTGCCATCAACCCTCCTCTGGGATGAGTGTCTGTTAACACCCTCCAACTCAGTCTGGGATGCCCTCCCCATACAAACGTTGTGCAGGCGCTGTTGATTTTGGAGAACAGCGCTCGGCCGGGCCATACCGGCACCGTGCTGAAGATATAAAAACGTTTCGGCAATATTACCATTTTGATCAAGGCTATCCTCCCGACCATTGATATGGGTAGCACACTCCAGCGGTTCATTTTGGCACACAGTGCCTCGGCTAGTGTACTGAGCTCCCAGATAGACAATGTGTGTTGGGCACCGTATAAAACCGTGTACATTTTGAGGTTGTGGCGTGTTGTCCATGAGCGGGAATACCTCTGACTTATTGGGGTTAAGGCGCAGCCCTGAGTATTCACCAAACCTTCCCACCTCTGCCAGCACCCTGCCGAGTGTGCGATCCAGATTGTTTAGGTATAATAGAATGTCATCCGCGTATAGGGTTATAATGTGGAGCGTGCTCTCTAGCCTTAACCCAAACGTGCTGTAACGCGATCTGAGTATATCTGCTAAAGGTTCTATAACCAGAGCGAAGAGTAGTGGGGAGAGTGGGCAACCTTGTCTGGTACCCCCCCGCAGCTCTAATATGTCTGTGAGGGACCCGTTAATTTTGATCCTCGCATGGGGTCTTGTCTATAATATTCTGATCCATTTAATGAATCGTGGGCCAAACCCATAGTTTCGTAGAACTCCGAAGAGGAAAGGCCAGGAGACCGTGTCGAAAGCTTTCCTCACGTCAAGGGAGACTGCTACTCCTTGAATTGTATGGGGGATCCCGCCCATTATTTGGTGGCACCTTCTTACATTTGTAGCTGTGGATCTACCCATTATAAATCCTGCCTGGTCCCCATGTACCATATAGGGCATCAATGGTGTGAGCCTAGTCGCCAGTATTTTTGCTAGGATTTTGGCATCAGTATTTATTAAGGATAATGAACAATACGAACCACATTCCCCCACGGGTTTCCCTGATTTAAGTAAGAGTGATTATTGCTTCTCTAGTAGTTTCTGGTAGTTCACCCTTATCTAATGCTTCCATCCAGACGGCATGCAGTCTGGGGGTCAGTGATTGATTGAATTCTTTGTAGAACTCAGCTCCCAGTCCGTCAGAGCCCAGGGCTTTGCCATTGGGGAGAGCTTTTATGGCTTCGGTTATTTCAGCCACTGTCATGGGTTCCTCCAGTGATTCCCTAGTCGCTTCTGCTATAAGCGTTGTCGGTATCTGGGAGAGGTATTGTTCTATCTCAGCATCTGTGACAGAACACTGGGGGGAATATAGGTCTTTATAAAATGCATAAAATGTCTCATTTAGTTTATTCTGATCTGTGGACATTGTGCCATCTGTTAATTGTATGCAGGGTATGTTCGTGGGGGCTCTTTCTCCATGCACCATTCTAGCTAGTAATTTCCCGGGACGTTCCCCTTCTCCATATCTGCGCGCCGCTGTGGGTCTATAAAAGTATCTAATCTCTTGGTCTGCTGTTTCTCAAAACTCATCTAGTTTGGTCTTTATTTCCGTGCCCAGGTGGGGGGATGGGAGCTGAGCATACCGTTCCTGCAGTGATGATAATTGTGCCTCCAGCCTAGCTAGTCTAGCACGAATGTCTTTGAGAATGTCCCCTTCTGTGGATATCGACTGACCTCTCAGACATATCTTAAACGCCTGCCATAGCATAGCTTGACTCGATACCGAGTGGTCATTGATCTCGAAATATTCCTGTATATATTGTGCCATTGATTCCCTATACACTAGATCTCTTAAGGCTGCAGGTTTGAATCTCCAAGGTGGTCGGTCCCTAGTCCTGTCCGGGATTTGCAGTATTAGTTGTATCGGGGAGTGATCTGAATAAGTTCTCGGATGTATGTGTGTTTCTGTAACCCATGCCATGCTATCTGCGTCTATCAGCCACAGGTCAATTCTGGAATGCATGTCATGGACGGTTGAGTAGTAAGTGTATTACCTCCTATCGGGGTGCAGTGTTCTCCAGGTGTCCCTTAAATGTAGATCTCTCATGTGTATGTATCGTCTGTGCTGCTTTGGTTAGCGTTCTACTCTGTGTTGATGTGCGATCCAGTTGTACATCTAGAATTGTATTAAAATCCCCACCACACAACACCCGGGCCGTAGGGTATCTCGCTAGCTTTTCAAACACTGAGGAATAGAAATCTGGTTGGTCAGTGTTCGGCCCATATACATTAAGGAATACTATTTCCCTATCATAGAGATTACCATGAAGCAAAACATACCTCCCGTCTGGATCGCACTCGACTTTGTTGCAAACGAACGGCAACGCCTTATGTATTAATATTGCAGTCCCTCTCGCTCTGCTAGAATAGGTTGTGAAGTATTGATGAGTCCCCCAATTTGGTATCAGCTGTTCACCCTGTTGGGGCCCTATTTGGTTCTCCTGAAGGAAAATTATCCTAGCAGTCTGTCTGTTAAGATAAGCCATGATCTTCCTTCTCTTGATCTTGGAACCTAGCCCCTTCACATTCCAGCTCAGCACATTAATACCGCTTCTATCAGGTTTAGCCATTATCTATGGGGGGGTTTAAATGTATATGTACACCAATGTTTCTCTGCATTATGCTTAAGTTTTTTCTGTGCGTAGAACCTGTGTGCTTTTTGTGTTAACCTTTTTTCATAACAACACCCCAACATCTCCATATCAGTCCCTCCCCCCACCCTCACAGTCCCACTAACTTCAACTGTGCCGTTAAGTTCCCTCCCTCTCCCCCCAATAATCTCATGAGCACCTGCTACAGGGGCGGGGGGGACTGCGGCGTCTCCAGTGCCTAAGCCCTTATCGCTGACAGGTGTTCCCTTCGGTTGGCTTGTTACTCTCATTTATTCCTACTTCATCGGATGAACACATTCAATATGTTTGAGCCATAGTCTTTCATCCTCTTCTATATGGGGTTCTCCATGAATCCTTTGTCTTTGCCATGTCGTCTTATTTCTTATACGCAGCGGCGTTGGTTTTACCCTAGGATTGTTTCAATATCTCTTCTATCAGGTACGTCCATTGTTTGGGGGAATATGTGTTTCTATGAAGCTTGCGGCTTCTTCCGGGAATGTGAAGAAATATGATTTATTTTGATGTTGGATCTTAAGTCTTGCGGGGTATAGCATTGCCTATTGTACTTGTCGCTCTCGCATCATTTTCTTGATTCCAGAGAACTGTTTTCTCTTGCACTGCCACAGTGAAGTCTGGAAAGATGCGTATAATGTTGGCTTCCCATTTTAATTCCTGTTTCTCCCTTGCTGTTCTTAGGACCAGGTCTCTGTCCCTGTAGTTTAGTATACGTGCTATTATGGGTCTGGGGTACGCTCCAGGTTTCGGTCTTGGTGCTAAAGATCTGTGTGCTCTCTCCACCATAAACACAGGTGACCATCCCGGTTCCCCCAACAGTGTGTGCAGTAGATCCTCCACCGCTTTCTCCATCGATCCTTTAATAGCCTCCTCCGGAAAACCTATAAAACAGACATTTTTTTCAGAACTTGCTTCTAAATGTTCACATTTGGATTTAACTGTCCCTAGCTCGATGGCCATCGTCTTCAGGGTCTCCATTGCGTCTTGTGTGTTCGATATTCTTGTTTCCGCCTCTGTCATGCGAGCTGTTGTTTTGTCGAGTTGCGTTTTTATATTCGCGACACTGGCCGTGATTCCATCCAGCTGGTCTGTTAATGCTGCGAAGCCTTGTTGCATGGCTTGGAAGACAGCCTGTGGGTCCATCATGGTGGGCGGGGGGTTCTGTTCCGCTTGCGCAGGTGTTTCTACCTCCCTTTCGGGCTCATCGTCTTTTTGCATTGTGGTTGTGAACTTTTCAATAGTCCCTTTGGCAAAGCTTTTGGGTATAGTTCTGGGTCTGGAGCGTGTGTCCGGAGGAGTCTCTTTTCCCACGAATACCTTGCCAGTTGTTTTCTGGTTGTTCTGTATTTCAGAAATCAGGCTGTAGCATGCGCTGCATAAGTTGACTCAATGTCTAGTTACCACTGTACCTCATATTATTATACGTTGCTGGAGATTGCCCAATCAGATTCTATGGTTGAGGTACATTGAGAATGGTGCCCATCAACTGCCTCATATAGGGCGAGGGTGTCAGTGCCTGGTGGATATTATCACGCCCTGTTGTTCCCTTCTTTTCGTTGGGCTTATGGAGGTATGGTTATATCGCTATTCGTTGCCCCCTCCGTTTCCAGGGGGGGGGGGGGGGTAGTATTAATGTGTATCCGGTGTCTGGGACACCTCAAATGCTTTTCTGCAGGACCGGTATTTATCCAGTGCTCTTGTGGCCACTTTCAATGTTTTTACAATTGCGAGTGTAATGGGGATGTTACTTCACCCCCCAGTGTATCAGCTTGTTGAATGGTCCCATACCTCTGCAGGTCCGCTGTAGAAGTGGGTGGGGGGGGAGGGCGGCTCGGGCGTGGAGTGTTGGAGTAGGGAAGCCCGATCCTCCAGGGCTCCCGCCACCCGTTGATGGGCCCAAGGGGGAGGGGCGGGCTGAAGTCACTTCGCTCCCCACCGCTCCCGTTCGTACATTCTAATCGTTCCGTGTGGCAATGCAGGATACGTCTGTTGGGGCCAAATGTCTGTGCACCCCTCCCGTCGTTGCCAGCGGACGCCGCTCCGCTCGCGAACCAAGCAGAGGGTGCAGCGTCATGTACGGTGATGCGGTCCGGGCCCAGCCTACATTCAGTGGGCCGGCGGGCAGGCGATTCCTCCTGCTGTACGCGTCGTTGCAGCGGCGTTGGCAGAGCGGGGCCCTGCAGGCGCTCGACGAAGATGGAGCGCCCGCGACTATTCCCTTTCGAGCGGGTGGTTCGATAGTCACTGCCGCCACTCGAGTTGCTCCGGCGCCGAGCTCCTCCCCTCACTCCCTGGCCGGCGCTTTCCACGGTGCCTCGGGCGACTCCCGGACTCGCAACTCGGCGCCCGTTTCTCCGTTTGAGTCCAGATTTCACATGGGCTATCCAGAGCTTCAATGAAACGTTCTGTGTAAAAATTGCACCAAACCGGAGTAAATAAATGGTTATTTAGGCTTTTCGGCCCTAGATGCAGCCGGAGCTCACACGGATGCTGCCATTTCCTTCCGTGCGCAACAGCGCCCCCTCTTAATTTCTTTTCTATATTGTAGGAGCATGGGGGAGAGTCTGATTATGGGGAAGAAGTTCCATAGTCTTGGGGCATAGGCATAGAAGGCTTGTTTTCAGGTCCTTTCCTTTTTGCATCAGTGGGTTTTATGTCTACATGTGTCCAGGCTTCTGGTGGTGCACTGTCTGCCAGAGATGCTAAGTTTCTCTGTGAGGTAGCTGGGTGACTTGGTGGGGACTGCCTTATACATGATGCAGTAAGACTTGGTGATTCTTGCGTGCAGTGGGAACCAGTGAAGGTCGATGAGAGCCGGGGTATTTATTTATTACCTTTGTATAGCGCGCAGGCAGCCCAGGGGCATTGTGGCGCTGTTACTTGTAGGAAACCTTAGTTACAATGGGTACAGGTTATGTCTTGGGCTACAGTAAGACAGGGTACTCTGTCAAGCAGTAGGGAGTATCATACAACATGCATAGAGGGATCTTGATATAAAGTATTGGGAACAGTGGTGGGCATACATGGTAATCCTGGGAGCTTCAGCAGATGGGGTTGGTTAGGCGAACAGGGTAGTTTTCATGGCTTTGCGGAAGGCAGTCAGTGAAGGTTCAGCTCGCAGTGAGGTGGGAATGGTGTTCCAGTGTAGAGAGGCAAGGTAGGGGAAGCTGGCGCCACCTGCTCTAGCTCTTTTGACCCTAGGTACGGAAAACATATTGGCATAGGGTGTCTTGTGGAGGAGACCGGGGTGATGTGGTTGTAGCTCCGTAGACCTTTGATGAGGCATGTGGCCGTGTGTAGGGCACTTCTTGGGCACAATGGAGGACCACGGAAGGTTTTCAAGGAGGGCTTTGCCCCACTCCAGGAGGGGTAGGACCAGTGTTTGAACAGTGGATCTAAAGCTTTCAGAAGGCTGGAAGGGCTTGAATTTCCACAGGAGGGAGAGCTGACCCCAAGCTGTCTTGAGTTTTCTTAGCTTTGTGGGTCTTGAAGGAGAGGTGTTTGTCGATGTGGACGCCGAGGGACGTGGCGCAGGAGGTGAGTTCAGCCGTGAAGCCCTCAGGGTTCGTGGTTGATAGCCGGGTCTGTATGTATAGGTGTTCAGTGGTGTTGGTGAGGAGTAGGAATTTGGTCTTGGCTGGGTTGAGCTTCAAGTATGCACTGGTTATCCAAGACTGGATCAGCGAGAGGCAGGTTTTGAGCCTGTGGATGTTCTTGATGGAGTTGATCTTTTTTGAAGTATTTTATTAACATTTTCAGGTAAGCAGCCCAACAAGCCCGGACAAACAGAAGGCAACTTTACACGTCATTTTACCATGCACTATTCATTACATGAAGAAATAGGAAAAAAGGAAGAGGAAAAGAAAACGACCAACAATACCATAATAATTCCGATTTACCCCACCTTTTTGATGGAGTTGATCTTAAGGTGTAGCTGTCTGCAATCAGTGTGTTGGTGGATGTGGATGTTGTGTGTGGCTCAGAGGGCTCCCAGCGGCTCCATGTATAGATTAAAGATCACTGGGGTGAGGATGGAACCCTCTGGGACTCCACAGGTGACGGGTAGCATTGGCGATCTAGAGGAGTCCCTCTGAACAAATTGCTGGCAGTTGGCGAGGTAGGACTTGAACCAACATAGGACGAGGTTGCTGATCCCCATGCGCCAATGTAGGGTCTGTGAGCGCCTGGTTGTCTACTTTGTTGAAAGTGTCTGAGAGGTCGAGAAGAACCAAGAGGCAGGAGTGGCCATCAATGATGTTGAGGGCATTGTCGCCCACCTGTATAGTTGCTGTCTGCGTGCTGCATCTGGGTCTGAACCCTGATTGGTTGATTTGGAGGAGATTGTTGGTGTTGCTGTGCTGCTGTAGTTGCACGGCTATCGCTTAATCGATGATCTTACCTAGGAAGGGAAGTTGGGTGATGGGGTGATAGTTACCTAGGTTGTTGGGATGCAGAGTGTTTCTTTAGTAGAGGGAGGATTTGTCCAGTCTTTAGGGTTGATGGGAAGGTAACTTGAGTTAGGGAGCTGTTGATGATCTCCAGGTAGGGAAGGAGAGCTTCTGTGGGGGAGTGTCTTGAGGATGGATGATGGGAGGATGTCATCTGTATACGACGTGGGACGTGGCTTTGAGGGCCGCCAGGATGTCTACCAGATCCTCTGTAGAGAGTGTCTTGAATGTTGTCCTGGGTGTGTTGGGATTTTGCAAGGAGGGACGTGTGCGGTGGTTCTATGGACGCAGAGCTGGTTTCTATGTGCTGGGCGAATCTTGCTGATTTTGTCAATGAAGGTGTTTATGGTGGTGGATTTTTCGATGGAGTGTTGTATGGCAGGGTCGGGTAGCAGGTTGATTCAGTGCTTGACCACTTTGAAGAGGGCTCTTCTTTTGTTGTCAGCTTCTGCAATGGTGTTCTAATAGTAGGAGGTCTTGGCTGTGTTGATTAGTTGTCAGGTTATTTAATTTATTTTATTGGGCATTTATTAGGCATTTATACAGCTAGAATAGTGTTTCAAAACCTGGGTTGCCCAGAGTTCCTTGAGGAGAGGCAGTACTGGTGTAGTCCTGGAGTGTCGCCAGGTTTTCTTTTGTTTCCTGATGACTCCATTGCTGAGGTTTGTATTAGGGTCCTGATGGTTTCTGTTTGCAGGTATGTTTCAAGGTCTTGTTTCGGTCGATTGAGGCTGAGGGGGTGCCGTTGAGTGCTTCCAGTAGAGACTCGCATGTTTGGTTGGGGGTGTTTGGTCCATGTGGGGTGGAGGTTGTGAGGTCTTCGTGAGAGTTTCCACCGGGAAGTTTTTGAAGGACCTGAAGGTTTATCTGATGGGTTTCTACTGGGAATGCTTGACTAGGGTGGTGTGCAAGATGTTGAAAGGCACAACTAGGTGGTCAGACTAGTCAAGCAGGAGAGTAGAGTTGTAGTGGAGGGAAGGCAGTACTTTGATGATTAGATTGAGGATGTTACCTTTCTTGTGTGTTGGGTCTTTGGTGTGCTGTGTGAGGCTAAGGGTGTTGAAAAGGCTGAGGAGAGATGCCTTCATCGGTTTGGTGGCCTTGTTGCCTGGGAGGTTGAAGTAACCTAGGAAGATGTTCTTGGAATGCGTGAGGGACATGGTGGAGACCAGGTCGGTGAAGTCTCCGATGTAGGCGGTGTTGAGTTTGGTTGACATGTAGATAACATGGGTGGTGGCTGTGTCTGTTGGGGGAAGTGACAGGCGATTTCTTCGAAGGAGCCAATGTTGTCGACGTCAAGTTTGGTGATGGGCCACATGGTCTTGTGGATGACTGCGAGGCCGCTGTCTTGTTTGGCCGATCTGTGTTGGATATTGTAGCCATCAGGGACAAGGACGTCTAGGAGGTGATGGAGGTGGGTGTCAGCCAGGTCTTGGTGATTAAGATGGTGTTAAAGGTCTTGTGTAGTGATGAGATTGGCGAAGTCTGCTGCATGGGTGATAGCTGAGCAGATGTTGGCGAGGATCATCCTCCGTGTTGTGGGCGGTGAGGGGAAGCTAATGGGCTTTACAGTTCATAACTACGCACAAACTATACCCTGTCACTTAGAAAGTTCATTCAACATGAATTATGAGAGCTTTGTATCTTTCATTGCAAATGTCCCTTTAGACACGATTTGCAAAGCGGCTACTTGGAGTTTAGAACATGTTTACGTTGCATAGACACACAAGCGAGATCCGATTCATAAGTGGGTCAAGGCGTACTTCAAAATTTGTTTTCAACTCTGCTCATGCGTCACCTACTGCTTGCTAGATTGTGCAAAGCGTGCAAGTCTAAAAAGATTTACAGTCCTGTGAAGGGGCTCGCTACTTACATAGTAATAATCCTCTGTGGCTTATTTCTGTTTTGAGTTGAATGTGCGCACTCTTCCTTCCCACATGGGAGCTGAAGTACACAAATTCACTACTTGTTTTGCTCGGATCATGTCGGAGAAAGAAATAATCAGATAAAGTTTATGCGTGAAGCACCATGTAGGGTAGGAATAGTGTGACAGGAAACACCCCTGTTAACCCCCTGTTAATTTGGAAGTAAACGGCTTTACTCCAGCCCAACCCCTAAATGATGGCCTCTGCAAAGCATGCGCTCTAAACAGAGGCAAGTCACAGAAAGGCTTTTACTGGGTAAGTAATTTCCACTATATAAATGTTGTATAGCTTGTTCTGATTCAGGTACCCTCGCCATTGACTGCATGTACAGTTCATTTTGTGTTATCATTTTAACCCAACTTTTTCTAGGACAAGAAAATTCAACTTGTTAATGTATGAAGTGCTTGCATAAAGTCTGCACATGATAGATCCTTAATTACATTTGACACATTGTTGTAGTTTCATAAATCTTTCACAATATTTCACAGATTGGACTAGGAACGTGATCTTGTTCTGTAGCACTTTGCTATTGTTAGTTTTAACTTTCAAATGATCTTAACGGCACCCTTAGGAAATCCAATAGCCTATGTCTTTCCACTTGGCTGGGTGGGATTGATTGTACTATTGTAAGGAAGGCATGGTATCAAAGTAAGACGTATACAAGTGACCACAGTTCAAGGGTGTTTTTTGCACTTTATCAAGTGTGTGATAAAAGGTTATCTAAATCTAAAGATCGGATCAAGCTACAACCTTCAAATAATAACTCTGTCTTATTGGAGTCTTGTCAAAATAAAAGGGCCTATACTAAAAAAACCTATGGCCAATCCTTGCTGCTAATTTACAAATAGTGTGGGTAAATGTTCATAAAAAAGAAGGAAGTGTTCACAAAATAAGTCGCAATGTTCAGGCCGTTGTTCTTCCTTCCCCACGTTTTCAGCACAGGATAAGGCGGTTAACTCGAGCATAGCACACTCTTGGGCTTCTTCAGCATGAAGACTCAGTTCCATTACCAACATCAGGGCCTCTGTGCCCAAGTCTCTTAAATTATCAAAGTCTCTTGATTCAGAGGGCCTGATGTACCAAAACAACGAAAAGTTCCTTTACAAATATTAAAGTTGGGCGATTCGCTCTACACCCTGGATCCCCCTCAGCCGGGCTCTGATCGCTTTTACATAATTAATCTCCCTCATCCTGGCTTGGTTCAATTACAGTTCATATTAGCTATAGAAGACTTTCGAATGTGCACAGGGTCTGGCTTGACCCGTTGCAGGACCACTTTGGCTTCACACTTCACAATTTTACACTCTTCAAGTCGGATACCTAACGGAGACCTTCGAATGAGCACCCACGTGGCGCCGGACCACTCTGTATATAGCATCTACCTTGGTTTAAAAAGTTCTGTCACTCCTTGGATATTCAATTATATTCGCGTCGCTCATCGCATACGCCTTACACTCTGTTCTTTGTGGATTTCTTCATACGATGTTGCCACTTACAACCTTGGTTCTAATCCAGACCAGTCTGCTGTCGGTCTCCCCGACTCACCGGCTGTGCTGACTTTACTGTAGTGGCTTTGTTGTTGGAGCCAAGGACAGTACCACTGTGGCAATCGCTCCTGGTCTCGGCTATCGATGCGGGAGAGCCCCTGGTACTTTCGAGACACAATGCACCCTTCTTCAGCTTTAATTCACAGTCTTATGTTTCTTATTGTCAAGGGCTTGTGAAAGTAGCGTTTTTCTTTCTCTGAAAAGGCCAAGGGAGATTCCCTCCTTGCAACCCTTTCTGGTCTTGCGTATTTCTCCTTGTATTAAACTGCCATCTCAGAACTGCTGCTTCCTCATGCATTTTGCCTTGATTTTAGGGTCTCCCTCCACCGGGTTCAGACCCCCTCTCCTCCAAGATTTACAATTCACAGAGAAGACTTCCCTCTGCCGGGCTGGAGCCTCCTTTCAAAATTAACAATGTTCCAATATACAGTTTTTGGACTCCCATTCCCAGAATGCACTATGATAATTTTGCTCCTGTTAGGGAGAGTTCTCATTTCTGTGCAAATTCCCCTCAACCCTGGAGACCCCCAGCTCTCTTGCTGTACTTTAGGGCTTTTAATTTCTGCCCTGGAGTGAGACTTTTTTCTCACTCTCATGTATATTTGATATGATTTGGACTCTGACAAACTCCATAGGCATCTACTTTTTGTATGGTGGCACACAGCACCTTCAGTGCAGTGTCACAGAGAAAGCCTTTAGATTTCTCTTAAAGTTTAAATACATTTTCTTGGGTGAATTACAGTTCCCAAGAATAGTAAAGTGAAAATGACTTTACTTACCTGTTCTCTTTGTAGGTTCAGCCCACACCATCTTATGTGGAGTGCGGAGGGGGGGGGGTTACTCAGTTGCCCCTTTTCCTACCTACTCATGTAACATTTTTCATGTTACCCTCACTACTTTTAATGTCTGGTGGCAGTGGTTTAATGTTCCTATCATTGTGCTTTTCTACTGCAGGCTGAATCCTCAGCTGCAGTATAGCACCCATTAGTGACCATTGTGTCAAAATGGCCCGGTCCTCTTTTTTTGCCCTTTCTTGTTAGTGAGATCTTTCTTGGGTTTTACGCTGCTTGCCAAACCTGGTTTTAAGCCCTTTGTTCATTTTGCCTTTGGCGGGCTTCAGTACTGAAATCTGCCTCTGGCTCCAGTGTCTCTGGCAGGGCAGGAAGTGTTACGCTCACCTGGTCTCCACAGGGGCGCCGAATGAAGCTGAGCGGTGACTGTCTCCACCAGTGTCAAATGAAGCGGAGCGATGAATGGCTGCACGTGTCCTCTCTGTTTTTCCCTTTCCGTCACGAGTGAAGGTTTGCCTGGAATGTTGAAACGAAATATTAACTAGCCGTAAGGGGGAGGACCGACTCCCACCTCCCGTGACCTCCTTGTGCACCCCTCTACTATGTAGCACCTTAGATTTCTTAACTCTCCGTCCTGCGACTGTATGCAGGGGCGCGTTGCTGTTGATGGGATCCAGTTGCCTCACTGATCCTACGGGCTGCTGTGGAGTTTTCAACAACTGTGACTCTGTAGGTACGTCTCTATGCCAATAGATTCTTCGTATAGTTTTGCTTAGTCCACGATGATGAGCAGGATTCCTAAAGGTGAGTTTAGCCCTAACGCGAAGTGAAAATGTCTTAAAATACGGTTCTTGTCCCCCTGCGCGACTAACCTGCTGTTCCTTTTCTGTTCTGCAGGTGCGGTGACTCCGGAGCGGCGATCACGTGAAGACGCCTCGATGGATCGCAGGAGAGTGCAGCCTCGGGGTGAGTATTAGCGCTAGCGCAATGTTGAAATGTCTTTAATATGGCTTTTTTTCCCTGCGCGGCTAACCTGATGTTTCTTTACTGTTCGGCAGGTGCAGTGACTCCGGAGCGACTGAAGAGGAAGCCTTTCAGATGGAGCTTCTGGTAAGAACATAACTGCTGTTCTTGTTCTCTCTCTCTCGCCTTCCTTTCTTTCTCCACAGGTGATGGTTCGTGATTCCCAAGACGGGTGTGGCTGAAGACCGGGTTGACTGGACCTAGCAAACACGCGAGCGTTAATCTGCAGGAGTGGAGAATAATGCAAAGCGTGTTCTGTCCTTAGGGTGTGGTTTATATAGCCTCACACAAGTAGTCCCAAGTGAAGTAGTCCCTCCAGCCACACCCTGCACAAGTAGTCCCAGGTAAACTAGTGCCTCCAGCCATGCCTCAGGCTGGACTGAATGTGATTCCTCTTCCCCTGCAACCTGACTTACTTGAAAGAATATTATGAGCCTGGTGCCAACGGCGCCAGGACAGAGTCCAGGAAGTCTTGAAGCAACCTTTTGGGGCCTTAAAGGTCCCCATAGGTGCTAGTAACTGGGGTAGGCTGGTCTGCTCTTGATGTCTGGGGGCATGCACCGTGTCAGCACTCCCCTCCCCCCCCCCCAACCCCCCAATTCCCCCATAAGGTGGTTTGTCCCACTGGTCCAGGCTTGGTTGGATGGTTTCGATGGAACCGTTTTACTAAGCGTGGCGCATGAATGTGGTCACTTGGCTCCCATGTTCCTGCTTGTGGTCCATAGCCTTTCCAGTCAATTAGATAGAATATTTTTCATTTGACAAGTTTGGAGTCCAGAATATCTTTACCCTCAAAATCAGGTTACCCGTCAACCATGATTGGTTTTGGTGGCTTCGTTACCCGAGTTCCAGGTTGCACTGGTTTCAAAAGAGAGACGTGAAACACGGGATGGACTCGCATATTCGGAGGTAACTCCAATTTTACTGCCACCGGATTAATGATGACCTTAATGGTCCCAAATATTTGGGATTAAATGTATGGCTTCCTTTTATTGGTATGTGTTTCGAGGCTAGCCAGACTTCATCCCCAACCTGATACTTTGGAGCTTCACTCCTATGTTGATTTGCGGATCTCTTGTATTTTTCCTTAGCTTGCCCTAGATGTTCCGTCTCTCTCTTGAAGGCTTGTGTAATGGTAGCATGCAAACTTCTTACGGCTGGCATTTCCAAATGTTGAGGTGGATCGAGCTCAGAGGTTTGTGGATGCATCCCATATATCGTATAGAACGGACTCTGCCCAGTGCTGGAGTGTAAGGAATTGTTATAGGCATACTCGGTTATCCATAAAACGTCCTTCCAGTTGCCTTCTGTTTTGGTGTAACATGCATCTCAGGTACTGTTCCAGTGTTTGGTTGGTTCTCTCGGTTTGACCATCCGTTTGAGGATGCTGACTGGTGGAAAGTCTTACATCGATTTGGGGTAACTTGCAACATTTTCTCCAAAAATGTGAGATAAACTGACTGCCCCGATCTGAAACTAGAACGGAGGGGAATCCATGTATACGGACAATTTGTTCTAGGAACTCCTTTGCCAGAATCGAAGCTGAGGGTAAACCTTTTAGAGGAATGAAGTGGGCCATGTTGGAAAACAAGTCTACCACCACTAAAAATGGTGTTAAATCCATTACAAGGAGGGAGATCAGTGATAAAATCAAGAGACAGTGTATGCCAGGGTGTAGGTGGAACGTCCAGAGGTTGTAGTAGACCCGATGGTTTCTTTTTCTGGGCTTTGTTTTGTGCACAAATGCTGCATGATAGCACAAATTGCTTGAGGTCTTTACGCTATGTTGGCCACCAGAAATGCCTCTTGACCTTGGCTTCAGTTTTTGCACTTCCAGGATGACCTTCTACCAATGATTTGTGGTAATTTGAGCTGACTTTTTCCTGAAGTTCCTTACTGGGTAAATAAAGGCTTCCTTGAAAGTATGGCAAATGATTTGTAACTGAATGGTGTTTGCTTTTAGTCGACCAATCCTGTAGAGCCTTGGTGTCGAGGAGATGCAAAATGTCCTTGTGGATGTCATCCAGGGTCAGAGATGTAGTAATTCCCAGGATCCTTCCTCCAGGGATTGTGGCTGCTTGGTCAGGACTTGAGTATGCTTCTTCCATCCCAATGCGGGACAGAGCATCCGCTTTTCCGTTTCGGCAACCAGGTCGGTATGTAATCACGAAATCGTATTCAGCAAAGAACAGCGCCCATCGGATTTGGCGAGAGGATTGGGCCTTTGCCATCTTTAAGTATTGTAGATTGTGATGATCTGTGATCACTGTAATGGTGTATCTGGCCACTAGGAGATAATGCCGCCATGCTTTAAACGCTGCCTTGATGGCTAGAAGTTCCCTGTCTGTTACGGCGTAATTCAGTTCAGGTGCTGTGAATTTTCGTGACCAAAAGGCCACTGGGTGAAGTTGACCTGTCTCGGGATCTTTTTGAGAGAGGACCGCCCCCATTGCCAGACTGGAAGCATTGGTTTCTACCACGTACGGGAGATCTGGGTGAGGGGGTTTCAGGACTGAGGCTGAGGTGAATTTCTCTTTCAGGTCTTGGAAGGCCTTTTCCGCTTCTTCCGACCACTGAAAGCACTTATTCTTTCGCAGTAAGGATGTGATGGGATGCACCAATTGCGAAAAGCCTAGAATGAATCGGTGATAGAAGTTTGCAAATCCAAGCATGCTCTGGACTCCCTTGATTGAAGTTGGAGAGGGCCACTTGAGGATGGCGTCTACCTTCTGCGAATCCATACGAACACCACGAGGGGTTAGAACAAACCCAAGAAACTCGACTTCATACACATGGAAGAAGCATTTTTCTAATTTAGCATATAGCTTATGTTGCCGGAGTTTTTCAAGGACAGCACAGACGTGTTTCACATGGTCCTGCTCGGAAGAGGAGTACACCAGAATGTCGTCAATGTATACTACGACACAGACGTCAATTAGTTCTCGAAGGACGTAGTTCATAAAATATTGAAAAGCCGCTGGGGCATTACAAAGCCCAAACGGCATCACCTGATATTCCAATATCCCATACTTGGTGCGCAAGGTGGTCTTCCATTCGCTCCCCTTTTTGACTCCTATGAGATGGTACGCCCCTCTGAGATCCAACTTAGTGTAAATTCGAGCATCCTTCACTTGGTCCAGCAGTTCTGGGATTAGAGGCAAGGGGTACTGTTCTTTTGCAGTCACTTGGTTTAACGCGTGGTAGTCGATACAAGTCCTTAGATCTCCTTCCTTTTTAGGGATAAAGAATAAGGGCGAGGCCCTGGGGACTTGGACGGACGAATGAAGCAGTTTGCTAGATTTTTTTTTTTTTAAAATGTATTTTATTTTATAACGACCACACAGTGCAACAGAACATAAATAGAACACCTCAAGCCACAACAAAGGCCAAACAACAGATATGAAAAAGAAAAGAAAGAAAAAACAGAACGAAATTAACTTAACAATCCCCTTCCCTCCCCCCTATGAGCCTGTAGGGTGTCCACCATCATTGTCCGTTCCGTGTGGTGGGGTTCCGTCGCTCTCAGATCCAGCCGAGGTCGACCCCGTACTAAACAGTTCAGCCAATAGCACCTTCCATGCCGTGAGGGAGCTCACCTCTTCCTCCCCTCCCGCCCTGCTGGCCTCCCACCATGCTGTCGTCTCGGCGGCAGCCCATTTCTGGAGGTCACGCCACCATACCTCCACCCGTGGCCTCTGACAATTCTTCCATCCCATGGCTATTCTGCGTTTGGCAAGTGTATAAGCCAAATCTTTAAGCTTCTCCACGTGCCGAAGCTTGCGCGCCCTGGGGTACCCTCCAAGCAAACAGGCCCAGGCCGAATCTATCTTAAGTACAATGCCCCTCCCTGCCAGCTTCTGCGCCACTTCACCCCAATAGGTTGCAATCACAGGGCAGGCCCAGAACATGTGAATCATATCAGCGTTCTCTGTGTTACACTTAGGACACGCCTGGCGTCCAGCGTCTCGAAATCTGGAAATTCTCAGGGGGGTCATGTATGCCCTATGCGTGATATATAGTTGTATCTGTTTAAACCTGGCATTCCTCGATACTTTTTTGTGGTACCCCAGGGCGCGCTCCCACTGCCCATCCGCCATCGGGGCCCCCATCTCTGTTTCCCATTCCAACCTCAGGTACCCCAAATCCTTCCCAGCCTTTGTCATCAGCATCTCGTACAGCCTGGAGACCTCATGCCCGCCCTCGGATGCGTCATACATGATCTCCAGCGTCGCATCCGGCTCGTCAGCCAATACGGTCTCGGGCCAAGTGCTCCGGACCTCTCCGACCACTCTGTGGAACGTCATGTATTGCCCCGCATGCAGCCCCGCCCCCGCCTCCAGATCTGCGAACTCCGCCAAGGCCCCCTCCTGCCAAATGTCCCCCAAAGTGACCAGCCCCACTGACTCCCAGTATGTTCGCAGGATGGCCCTAAGCTGTCCGTCTCCCCCTGCCAAGGCCACCAGCGGCAGCTGCGGCATGCACGGCAGGGGATCTCCCATCATCCGGCAGGCTCTTCGCCACATGTTCCTGCCCAACGCTAGCATCTTAGGACGCCCCCTCATCCATGTGCTGGATACCCAAATAATCTCTCGCAGGTAGAAGGGGGAGCAGTCCTTTCCCAACAGTCTATGTTCCTGGGTTTCGTCGTCCGAAAGCCACTTGGCCACGTACTGCAGCTGCGCTGCCACGTAGTAGGCCTCAAAGTTCGGCAGCCTCACGCCGCCTTTCTCATAAGCCTTCTGCAATTTCCACAATGCGACCCTGTTACGCGTGCCCTGCCATAAGAAATCTCTACATACCCCATGTAGTCTAGCAAAAAACCCCTTGGGTATCATGTATGGAATGTTATTGAAATAATGCAGCAGCCTAGGTAGCACGACCATCTTAAGCATGGCACCCCGGCCCATCATCGCCAAGGGTAGTTTCTCCCAAAACCTCATGCACTTCTCAATCCTCCCCACTGCCAATTCAGTATTGTGCCTGTGTTCCTCCCCGGTCGTGTGATATACGTCTATGCCAAGGTACCGAAAGGTGCTTGTCGCCCATGGGATTCGCAATACTGGCAACCTCTCAGCCGGTATCCCCACATAGCCGCCCAGCGGGAACAGAGTGGATTTCCGAGGGTTGACCGCTATACCAGAAAGCCAAGCAAACCTCTCCATCACCTCCAAGACATATTGCAAGTTCTCTTCAGGGTATTGGAGGTACAACAGCATATCGTCGGCATACAGGGATATCAGATGGCTCTCCCCCCCCACCTCTATGCCCACCGGGTCATACTGTTGCCGAAGGTAAATTGCCAAGGGCCAGGATGTACAACATTGGGGACCAAGGACATCCCTGCCTGGTGCCTCTACCTAACTGCCACCTGTCCGACACTACTGCCCCCGTACGAACTCTGGCTAGAGGCGCGCTATATAATAATTCGGCCCACCTCCTGTACCCTGGCCCCATTCCGAAGTGATCCAGTGCCGCCAACAGCCACGGCCAACGAACAGAGTCAAACGCCTTGACCGCATCCAGCGCCACTATCGCCATTTCGCCGTCTTTGCTACATCCCCATTCGACCACTCTGTGTAGGCGTCTGTGGTTGTGGGTAATATTCCTGTCCGGGACATAGCCCGTCTGGTCAGGGTGAATCAGCTTGCCTATCACTCTCCTCATTCTAGCCGCCAAGACAGCTGTTAGGATCTTGCTGTCCTGGTTCAGCATTGACAAGGGTCGATAGGAGCCGCAACCGTGTCCCGGTGTATTGTGCTTGGGGAGTGGCACTATGACCGCTTCCCTGAGCGATTCTGGTAGCTGTCCCAGCTCAAACGCCTCATTAAACATGTCCAGCATGGGTGGGAGTACCTCCTTGTCAGAATGCACCAAAGTATCAACTGAAAAGGATACAATATTCAAAAGGATACAGGAGGTAGGGTCTTCCGGATCCCTGTTCACCCGACTTGATAGTCGTGAAGTCAACAAAGACCTTCCAAATGATACAACCCTCTGGCTGATCAAACAGGCAGAGCGATGGATCACTGGAAAGGGCGTGGGTAAGGTATAGTAATCCAGCCTAGGACAAATTAAAGTATCATGAATAACTGCTCCAACCTGAGTATGATGAGTTAGATAATGACAGGAATGATCACACTGACCTGTATCTCTGGGTACAACAATCCAGAAGTCTCTTGATGGATTTGAAAGAAGAACAAAACGACAGGGAAGGGAAAATTAGTAAGGGAGACTTATCCCGGACGGAACGAGGCTCACGCTAGATACGGGTTGAATTCACCACAGGATAGCGTCCAAAGTTCAGTTCAAAGTCACTTCCAATAATCCTTGAAAGGCTTCCTTCCCACTTAGGGATCAATCCTTCTGTTAATTCCACAGATGCAGGAGTTAGAAGAAAATAGTGTTTGAAGACAACGTGAGCGTGTGGATTTACACGCGGGCAGGAATCGCGCAGCCTGGGCCAGCCGCGTGTGAAGACAACGTGCGCGTGTGGATTTACACGCGGGCAGGGTTCGCGCAGCCTTGGCCAGCCGCACTTGAAGACGAAGAGCGCGTGTGGATGTTACACGCGGGCAGGATTTACGCAGCCTTGGCCAGCCGCGTATGAAGACAAAGAGCGCGTGTGGCTTTTACACGCGGGCAGGATTCACGCAGCCTGGGCCGGCCGCACTTGAAGACGAAGAGCGCGTGTGGTTTTACACGCGGGCAGGATTCACGCAGCCTGGGCCGGCCGCACTTGAAGACGAAGAGCGCGTGTGGATTTTACACGCGGGCAGGATTCACATAGCCTTGGCCAGCCGCGTATGAAGACAAAGAGCGCGTGTGGATTTTACACGCGGGCAGGATTTACGCAGCCTTGGCCAGCCGCGTATGAAGACAAAGAGCGCGTGTGGATTTTACACGCGGGCAGGATTCACGCAGCCTTGGCCAGCCGCGTATGAAGACAAAGAGCGCGTGTGGATTATCACGCGAAGGGATAGCTCCAGGAATCAGCGTGTGGCGGAACACACGCTATCGAAGGCCCAAAAGTAGCTGTAGGAATATACCAGGATGTAGATCAGAGGTTCAGCTACACGACGCCAATAGAGACGATCAGAAGCAGCGAGTGAAGTTTCTACGCTGCTTAAATACGTGATATCGTAGTTCACGTGACGAAGCAAAAGTCACGTGACGTTAGCGACGTGAAAAGTGTAAACGTCGTTTTCCTGGTAACGTATCGAATAGCCTCCATTTGGAGTAGAACGGTCTAGCTGTTCTACGAGCGTAGCGTCCAGCATGCATGACACTCCTCCCCATACGCCTTATAAAACTCGCTGGGGAACCCGTCCGCCCCCGGGGCCTTGCAAGTGGGCAGCTGTCGCACTATTTCTCTGAGC
This sequence comes from Ambystoma mexicanum, assembly GCF_040938575.1. Taxonomy (NCBI): domain Eukaryota; kingdom Metazoa; phylum Chordata; class Amphibia; order Caudata; family Ambystomatidae; genus Ambystoma; species Ambystoma mexicanum. The sequence continues at coordinate 690,741,018 of NC_090926.1, read as the reverse complement.
TCTTCCAGAGTGATCGGAGCATCCATCTCCTCTCGCTCTTCATCGCTGATTCTGGGCAGGCCTATATCCCCGAGTACTTCATCTATCTCCTCTCGGCTCCCCCCTTCCCGATCTTCATACAATGTTTGGTAGTATTCTGCGAATGCCCCATTTACCCCTTCTTGCGTATCGATCTCCGCACCCCCTTCAGTGATGACCGATCGGATCGGAGCCCTAGGGGTTTCGCTCTTGTATAGCCAAGCGAGGAGCCTGCCTGTCTTGTCCCCACCCGCATGCAACCTCTCAATGTACTTCGTATAATTCAGGTTACAAAGTCTGTCCCAATGCCCAGAGCACCGCTGCTGCAGCTCAGTAACTACTTCCACATCGGTCCCACCCTTCTCCAATTCTTTTTCCAGCTCGATCTCGGCCTCTCGCAGGTCGGTCAGGATTCCGCCCATTAATCCCTTGGACTTCGCGATAGCAACTCCCCTCATCACCACCTTAAAAGCCTCCCACAAAGTACCAGCCGATTTGACACTCCCTGTGTTCGATTCAAAGTACGCGACTATCTCCTCCCTCATGTCCTCCTTGAATACCGGATCCCGTAGCGCTTCCGCCCGAAGGCGCCATGTTGGAATCCGTGCACGTGGGGGGCGCAGCCGCCAATGCATGATTAGGGGCGAGTGGTCCGAGAGGACCCTCGCCCTGTAGTCAATCTGTTCACACTCCGTAAGAATGTCTGGAGTGGCAAAAAAGTAGTCGAGCCTCGTGTGCAGTTGGTGCGGAGCCGAATAGTGCGAATACTGCCTCCCACCCGGGTGTCTCGCTCTCCACACGTCCACCAGGCCTAGATCCGCTAGCAGCGACTGCAGCACCTTGGCCGCTGGGCTGGGCCTAACCATTTTGTCATCCGACCTGTCCTCCCTGGGGTTAAGCACACAATTAAAGTCTCCACCCCAGATTACTGTGCTCCCCATCCCTTCACCGAGTCTCGCGCACAGTGTCTTGAAGTAAGTCGCTGTGTCCTGGTTGGGCGCATAAGTGTTTATGATACAGACAACTCTACCTTCCACAATCCCCCGAACCATGGCCAGCCGCCCGTCCGACTCCACAACCTCCCCCAAGAGCTTGAACGGGACATGTGGTGCAACCCAAACCAGCACACCCCTGGCATACGCAGAGAATGTGGATCCAACCACTGTCCCCCTCCATTTTCTCCGCACCATTTCAAGTTTATCCCGTGTCAAATGCGTCTCCTGTAACAAGGCCACGTCTATCCTCTGCCTCTTCAAATACAACATGACCTTATTACGCTTCAGGTAGCTATTCAACCCTCTAACATTCCATGTCAATACCTTAAGGTCTCCCATGATTTATCCGTAGCTCCCACTTCCCCCTCTGGTCTGATCGCCTCCCCCCAGTCCCGACTACATCCCTTCTCAGTTTCTTCCCCAGGCTCACATAACAACTAACACCCCCCACCCCCCTAACCCAACCAACCGCCCAGCTCCATCCCTGGATCTCAGGCATCCCCGTGTTCGGTTCTCTACGGAAGCCCCGCAGAGAACCCGACAGGGTGTCACACCCCACACAGTGACTAACCTAACCACACACTGGGGTACGAATAAAACGGCCCTCGGTTGCCCCCTACACATTTATATCCGCGCTCACGGACCATGTTCGAAACAGTTAAAAAATGCATCCCCATCACAAAGTGGCAAAGACTATATTCCAGTCCAAATGTTAAAAAGTCCGCCAGGCCCACTGTTTCACTTAGCTCTCCCTGCTCCGTCCGCCATCTGCTCATCAGGCTCCTGAGGGCAGTTCTGCGCATCGAGCCATTCCATGGCCGCCTCCGGGGTGTCGAAAAACAGCGTCTTAGCCTTGAAGAAGACCTTAAGTTTGGCTGGGTAGAGTAACATATACTTGAAACCGGCCGTCCGCAGGCGCCTTTTGACCGCCCCAAAGTTCATCCGACTGCGCTGCACTTGTAGAGTGTAGTCGGGGTAAGCAGAGATGGTTGCCTCCCCTCGCCGTATGGTGTCCCCTTTACGAAAATGTTCCAGAATCTTCTCCCGGTCTTTGTAGTTGAGGATCTTGGCGATCACGGGCCTGGGCGGATTACCCGGCGGTGGCCTTCTGATCAGGGCCCTGTGTGCCCTCTCCACTGCAAATCCCTGCGTTAGGGCACCTCCGGAGATCTCCTGCAGCAGCAAAGTCTCAATAAAATCTGTGGGGTTCTGGCCCTCAGCTCCCTCCGGTAGGCCCACAATCCGGATGTTGTTTCTGCGGGCCCGACCTTCTGCCTCTTCAGCCCTGCTTTCCAGGTTGCCTACCCTCTGCACCAGGGCATGGATCTCTCGTTTGTGCGCGGTGCATTCCGCCACAGTCGGGCCCATCTCCTTCTCCAGGGTCTCTGTGCGCTCGGCCAGGGTTCGCACATCTTGCCTCAGGAGGTTCACGTCCTCCTGTACCGCCCCGACCTGAAGTTCCATCGCAGTTTTCAATTCGGCCACCGCAAGTTGGAGTTTGGTCTCCCATGTCGCCTTCAGATCTCCGATCGCCGCCAGGACCTCCTGGTTCGTTCCTCCTGCGGCCATCTCCTTGGGCTGGGCCTTTTCTTTGCTCCTGGTCCCCTCGGTGCCAGGCGATGTCTTGGCAAATTCGTCGAGCGTGGGCTGTTTATTCTTCGCCCTCAGGAGCTTGCTCGTCATATCTTCGATCAGGAGCGTCCCTTCGATCTCGCTTAGGCCCCAAGCCTGGGGGCACTATGTCCCCCCGTCGCCACACAGTTTCGGCTACCTCCAGTCAAGCTTGCTTTCGCTGGATCGCGCTGAACGTGAACTGAGGGAGTCGCCTCCAGAATCCGGTCCCCGATCCTTTGTCCCAACATCAAGCGGCGGCAGCCATTTTGTCTGCCGGCGAAGCTCCGGCCCAAAAACTTCACGCGGCTCCTGGGGACACAAGCGCTGCACAATCCCGTATGAAAATGCATCCACATGTGCAGCCGAGCTTCGCATTTACAGTCATCACCGTCCATGCCACATCGTAGCGGCCGTTGCGCGGATTCAGCCGGATAATGTTCGGATCAGCGGGAGCTCCCGTTCAGGCACGTCCTTTCACATGGCGTCCAAGCCACGCCCCCCAAGCAGTTTGCTAGATATTGGTCTAAATATTTTTTTAGATGAAGATTCTCGGGTTCAGTGAGCGCGTAGATCCGACTGCATGGTATCTGAGTGTCAGGTATAAGATCGTTCTGGCAGTCGTATGGTCTATGAGGCGGCAATGTATTGGCTTGGTCCTTCTGGAAAACATCCTGAAAATCCTGGTATTCCTGGGGTAGCAGATTTGTCAGACTCATGACTGTTGCAATTTCTTTGGTCAGACGTTCTTCTGCTTGATAACATGTATGAGCACATTCTGAGAAGGTCAGCCTCTTAGCACGCCAGTCTATGCAAGGTTTGTGTGTTTCTAACCACAGCATTCCCAGAATTATTCGGAATTGTGGAGCCTTGATTAAGTCAAACACAATGGTTTCCTGATGCCCGTCTTGGCACAACAGTGTCATCTCTGTCGTCGAGTGATCCTCAACACCGCTGGGTCCAATTTAGTTTTCTTTTTTAAGAGCGGTTTCACTACTACATTTTTAAGTGCATCTCAAAGCCACCCCTCAGACGAGGGACTTGTTCACGAACAGTGTCACAAATGGTGCATCCTCCTGGACTGTGGAACTGCCCGGTGAAGCCCTGCTGCTGTGCTGAAACTGCTTTTCCTAATCGACAAGAGAAGGTCCGGAAAGGAGGACTTCTTCCCTTGGGTTAGAACCAACTAACCCCGAGACAAACTTTGCTGGAAGACCTTCCCCAACTGGCTGAACTTCTTTGCTGCTGCTGGAAACGAGTGCCAAGGGTCGATAAATCCGTAGTCGAGTGCAACATCTTTAAGCCGGACAAAAGCTCCGGGAAGATGCTGAGGACCCTTCCAAAGCAGAACAGCCCAAGCTCGAGTCAACTCACCAGAGTGCTGGACTCAGTGAAGGAAGCTCATCCATTATCCCAGATCTGCAGTTGGGCTATTTGCCGGTAGCTGAAACCTCAAAGTGCCGCTGATATGAAAAGAGTCCGTAGCTGCTTCCGCACTGCTGTGCAGGAGTCCTCCAGACGTCCTCCCGTCCCCATGACTGAGGCCCAGAAACACAGGATCTGCAACACTGCAACCAGGACAGAAGCCAGCTGGATCCTCTTCTTCTAACCTAAGGTACTGTTCTGACTCAGGGGTACTTGCCTCTTTGTAGCTTGCTTTTCTCAGTTGAAACTTGCAGTAGCTTGTTCCTAAAGTTGATCTAAGCTCTAACTTTTCACAAGTGTAACAGCTTGTGGCCCAACAATGATTTCTACAACAACTCTCTAACTTTGTGCAAGACTTTTTGCTATCTAAGAAGTGCCCCAGCTCCATAGACTTTGTCCCAATTGACTTTGGCTGTCCTGGCTCCCTGCAGACTCTTCTAACCCATTAACTCTGATTCTTACTGTCCCTCGCAGGTGATACATTGGTTTTGAACTAAAGGTTTTTATCTACACTTCATTGGGAGATTTAAAAAGTGCTTACATGCTCTGAGAACCTGTTAACTCTTTTCCTTCCCTTAACCTTTCCTTTTTGCCAACTTCAGAATTTACCAAGTACAAAAAGTGATGTATAAATGCCAATACTGTCCTAGTTAGTGAAGTCACCGGAGTGTGTAGGAAGTGTGTATGAAGCATCTCTGAAGAGTACCTACTTGTTTGACTTCTGAGAAAGTATTTTGAAGTGTATTTTCATTGTTGCACATTGCACTTTTTAAAGAATGCTTATTTAAAACTGTCTGTTAAATACATTATTTTACTAGAAATCTTTGAGTGTAAGTGTTATTTGGGTACTTGTATTTATGGATTTCGATGTTACAGCTCTAACAGCTCACATTTACCCCACTTGAGAAGTCTGGCTGCTCAGTCACTCTACCAACTTGTGTAGTACAGACCTATACCAATAGGTGGGTTACCTAATACCAAGAGGACAAGACTGGTGTAGTCTCCCACAGGGTTACTGCATCAAATCTTAGCTAATGGCTCCCACTTCACATCTCCACAAAACGGCATTCCATGGTTTGGGGAGCTGCAGGAACCAAAGGGGAATGTTCAAATGAGGTCAGGGTCTCATATCCTGCCCCTCAGAGACCTGGGTTTGCCTGCCTGGCACAGGGGAGGAGTTCTGCTTTGGGTACCAACAGTAAACCCCAGCTGCCCCCTGGTCTTGCCTGCTGGAGGTACAGTTCCCTCTCCATAATGCAGCCTCCTCTCAATTAACAGGGCCAGTGTTTGGGTGGTTTTCTCCTCCTCCAGGTCTCCCACGGTCTCTGCAGCTCGCTAGGTCTTTCTCCTGTATTCCAGCATCCCCAACTCGCTCGACGTGTGCTCTCCTGCTCTGCCTTATATACTTCCTGGGAGTGATTAGGTTCCGGTGTGCATAGTTGGAAAGCAAGGCCTGGCTTTGCCTTGCCTCATTACTGGGACAGTCTGCTGTCAAAAGGAGAGTCTGTCTTCTGTCTCCGACCATGTTTTTCGTCAGTAATCTTCATCCTCCCAATGCCTCTCCTCCTCGTTTGTATTTGAGGCAAAAAGGTGGGGGGGCGGGCTGGGAAGTCAGTAAATCCTGTATAGTAGGATGCGGAAGAGGTCATAAAGGAAAGGGGCGCACCGGAAGTGTACGAAAGTGTACTGTTGGACTGGCTGCTGTGTCGGCGTGCTTCGTCTTCAAGCGCTGTAATTTTGGATTTGCTGCCCGTGGATTCGTGAAATCACTAGTCCGCAAGAGGAAGGGTCGCGTCCCTCTAAACACGCTGTTAGTGCCCTCAATTCCTGGAAAAAGAAAACACCGCCCCACACCGTCACCAGCCCTCCCTCCCTCCTGGATTTCCATTGGCTGTAACTACTACAACTACTCCGGTCACGCGCACCGCGCGCGCACCGGAAGTGTACGAAAGTGTACTGTTGGACTGGCTGCTGTGTCGGCGTGCTTCGTCTTCAAGCGCTGTAATTTTGGATTTGCTGCCCGTGGATTCGTGAAATCACTAGTCCGCAAGAGGAAGGGTCGCGTCCCTCTAAACACGCTGTTAGTGCCCTCAATTCCTGGAAAAAAAAAGTAATTCTTCATTTGTTAAATTAAGTACTTACTAATAGTACTTGCTAGTGGTACTTGCTAGTATCAGTGCATCGCTCTTGAGAGTTGCTCTCTTTGTGAGAAGTTACGTTCACTATAACACTTTTTGTTTTTGTCCCCTCCCTAGACACCGCCCCACACCGTCACCAGCCCTCCCTCCCTCCCTCCTGGATTTCCATTGGCTGTAACTACTACAACTTCTCCGGTCACGCGCACCGCGCGCGCACCGGAAGTGTACGAAAGTGTACTGTTGGACTGGCTGCTGTGTCGGCGTGCTTAGTCTTCAAGCGCTGTAATTTTGGATTTGCTGCCCGTGGTTTCGTGAAATCACTAGTCCGCAAGAGGAAGGGTCGCGTCCCTCTAAACACGCTGTTAGTGCCCTCAATTCCTGGAAAAAAAAAGTAATTCTTCATTTGTTAAATTAAGTACTTACTAATAGTACTTGCTAGTGGTACTTGCTAGTATCAGTGCATCGCTCTTGAGAGTTGCTCTCTTTGTGAGAAGTTACGTTCACTATAACACTTTTTCTTTTTGTTTTTGTCCCCTCCCTAGACACCGCCCCACACCGTCACCAGCCCTCCCTCCCTCCCTCCTGGATTTCCATTGGCTGTAACTACTACAACTACTCCGGTCACGCGCATCGCGCGCGCATCGCGCGCGCACCGGAAGTGTACGAAAGTGTACTGTTGGACTGTTTGACGGTGTGGCGGGTGTCGGGTGGACCCACATACAAGTAACTTATCCTCGGAAAAATCTATGAGGTTTTACTTCTAGCTTTGTGCATTGCATACTATTGAAACTTGCACGCTGTGCCTTCGGGTTGTTGTTATTACTATTAATATTATTATTAATCTAGTTGTTTGATTATGGTTGGGAGTCTACGAAATGGAAAGAGTGTCTCTAAAGACAAAACAGACACTGCACTTGATGGTAATGTACCTATTCAGCTTCATGATTCTATCTTGAACGAATCTGTTCCATTACTGTTTGAGGCACGTGGAAGGAAACGGGTGATGGATGTTAATACGGTCCCCTATAGCCTCCAGTCTTTGTCTGTCGAACCAAATGATTACATAGAGACAAGACTGGATGTGATATCAGCAACGTCTTTTGGAACAGTACAAAAAGGTAATGCCTTAAATATGCCCATATATACGACTCCTTTTAAGGGGAAAAATCCTCCTTTCTCCAGCATGGGGTCTGGCATGGATTCACATGCTCATGAATATTCCCCGTCGTCAGACTGGGAATCCTCGGTAAAGAAAAAACCAGTATCAGTTTCGTTTCTGATCTGTCTTTCGTAGTAATAACCAATCACTGGTCTCTGCGTCATACTGACCACAGCCAATGACTGCCCTCTACCTAAGCACCGCCTCTGGCAGTCATCTTCAGATTTTTACCGCACGTTCATGTGTTGGGATCCTCGTGCTATTGCTCTCGAGCGTTAGTGCTATTTTTCGCGCTTTTTCACAAAAAACTTCGATTCTTTCGGTCAAAAGAGCCTCAAGCTCCACCGATCCTACATCCGATCAACGGGGACCCGTGTCGGATTCGTCTGTGCCCCTCAAGGGTGAAGATTTCGTCGAGCTACACTTCGGAGGACTCCAGAAGCTTCTCAGGCCCGGTCTCGGAGATGGCCCAGGAGAAGGGAAGCTCGACGCCCGGAAAGCTGTTCAGGGTCTGCCCTGGATGCCAGCTGCAGAACGTCTTTAAGGAGGACGAACACTCTTTCTGCCTTTACTGCCTTCATGAGGACAAGACGCACGTGGAGAAGGACTGTGCGTTTTGCGGCAACATGTCGGAACGGACCATGAAGGACCGCCATCAACGTCTCGCCAACTGGCTGGAGGGTAAGAGCCCGTCTGGCGAGAAGAAGAAGAAATCCGAGCGGTCTTCTAAGACCTTTGAGGGCGCCCCGGCGACGGGGGCCCAACATAAGGCTAAGCACCGCGAGTCCGCTGGCACCGGGAGCGCCGAACGGTCGGGCTCTACGGGCGCCAGGCAGGGCGCACCCTCCCCGGCACCATCAACCACGAGCCAACGCTCTGGGTCGGGTAAGAGGAAGGCCGAGCACCCGGCGAAGCTCCTGGAGAGGCCCCGGTCGAGCTCTAAGGCAGAGGAGGAGCGTGGCAGTGCCCCCTCCCTCAAGGATAAGGCGGTGAGCGCACCTAAGGTGGTGAAGGCCTTGATCCATCCGACCAAGCCCTCTATCGAAACGGTCGCGGCGGCCCTGGCTCAGCCTGTGGAGGCTGCACCAGTGGTGGCGACCTCGGGGCCCAGAATCTCCCTGCCTCCTCGGAGGGAGTCTTCTTTTGTGCCCATCGATAGGACCCCCGTGAAACCCTCCGTGGGGAAGAAGGGGGGGCAGGGCGGCGTCGTAGATTCGGCCTCAACCTCAGAAGAGGAGCTGATCGAGGTCTTAAGCCACGGCCTAGGCGTGGAAGAAGGCCAGCCCGTCGGAATGGACCCCGACGCAGGTGACGACGACGACATCGTCGAGGATACCGACGGGGCCCCTGCTCTCCCGTCGGACTCCCCTCTGCCAGCGCCGCAAGACAACTCGGCGGCCATTTTGTTGGCCATACAGTCCTTATGCTCCGAGATAAGGACGAGGCTACCGTTACCGACGGAGGAACCTCTCCCGTCGGGGGATCCAGAACCGGGACCTTCTGGTGTTCCCCCTACCAAGAAAAGAAGGATCCATCCACCACCTCCTTTTCAACCGTCGCGCCCCGTCCAGCCCTCCTCCCCGTCCACCCGAGGGGATGATACGGGGACTGACACGGCAGCGACGGGTACGGACGACGAGGCATACGACGAGGATTTTCCGTCGTCGCCTCCCGCCAGGGCTTCTCCGCCCGACGAGATCGGATCTTTCCACTCCATGATCTCCAGGGCTTCCGAGCTTTTCCAACTCTGCCCTGAGGAGAAGAAAAAGGAAGGCTTCCTTTATCAGCGGCGCGAGGCCAAGAGGAAGACGGTCCTCGCAGTGCCTCTGTTGGACGACATTTGGGATGAGGGCCTTTCCCTCCTCAAGAACCCTTCCACGACGCCAGCTAGAAGAGACCGGTACGAGAAAAAGTACCGGGTCCCGGACACGGCCCCCCTGTGCCTCCGGGCGCAGCCTACCCCGGATTCCGTCGTCTCCGCGGCAGCCAGGAAGAAAGCGGGCGGGGGTGCGGCCTCCTCATCGACTTCCCCGCCGGACGGCGAGGGAAGGAAATTGGATGCTATGGGACGTAGAGTCATCTCGTCGGCAGCGACGACGATAAAAGCGGCCAACGCCTTGGCTATCGTGGCTCGCTACGACAGGGAGCTCTGGTACAAGATAGCTCCCCTGCTGGATTTTCTGCCGGACGACAAGAGGGCGGAGGCCCTGGAGATCCTGCAGGAAGGTGAGGTGGCCTCGGACCACGCCATCACCGTGGCGACGGACATCGCCGACACTGGGTTCCGCCAGCTGGGCAACGGCGTTTGCCTTCGACGTCGTGGATGGCTCAAAGCTACGGACTTCCGGCAGGACGTCCAGACCAGAGTCCTGGACATGCCCTTCGACGGGAACAATCTGTTTGGGAAGACAGTGGACGATTCCCTTCAGGCCATCAAGGCGGATACTGAGACAGCCCGGGCCCTTGGAGTTCTGCAGCAACGACGGACGCCCTTTCGGAGCAGCGGAGGCAAGGGCGCCTCCAAAGGTTCCGGCGGCGGTTTCGCTTCCTACCGTCAAGCGGCCCGCTCGTCGTCGCAAGAGGCCTACAGAGGACGAGGCAAGTCTAGCGGACCCCGCCGTCGTCGCCAAGGAGGTCAAGGCGGCAAGGCCGCGTCCAAGCAGGATTGAACCGGCCGTGGGGTCGGGCCCCCACCGAAGCACCCCGGTGGGAGGCCGGCTGGCGGGCTTCGTCAGCGTGTGGGAGTCCATCTCCACCGACCGTTAGGTGCTGGACGCCCTGGCCCGGGGCCACGCGCTCGAGTTTCAAAGAAGGTGCCCGCGCGTCCCCCCCGTGGCCAGGAAAGAACTTCACGCCCCTCAACTTCTCCTGGAGGTAAAGGCGATGCTCAGGAAGGGCGCCATCGAACTCGTCCCAAAGGGGCTTCGGGGCTCCGGAGTCTACTCGAGATACTTCCTCGTGAAGAAGAAGACGGGAGGATGGCGCCCCATCCTAGACCTGCGACGTCTGAACAAGTTCATCAAGGCGCAGAAGTTCCGGATGGTCACCCTCCAGCACGTCCTGGGTCAGCTGGAGGAAGGAGACTTCCTATCGTCGTTGGATTTGGAGGATGCCTACTTCCACATTCCCATCCTAAAGGGGCACCGGAAATTCCTCAGGTTCGTGGTCCAAGGGCGTCATTACCAGTTCAAAGCCCTTCCCTTCGGACTACGGTCGGCACCCAGGGTATTCACCAAGTGCCTCGCACCGGTGGCGGCGCAGCTGCGCCGCGAGGGGATTCACGTCTACCCCTACCTGGACGACTGGCTCATCCGCGCCAAGACGAGGGAGCTCGCCGTGGTCCACACGGCAAGGACCGTCCAACTCCTCACGGACCTGGGATTCTCCGTGAACTACGCCAAATCCCACCTGGTGCCCGCGCAAGTCGCACTGTTTCTGGGAGCGAGGCTCGACACAGTGTCCCTTCTGGCCTCCCCGTCGGAGGAGAGGACCAGGACCATCTTGGGCAAGGTGCAACGGATGTTGGTGGCCGACGCGGCCAAAGTGAGGTCCATCAAGTCCCTCCTCGGGATGATGTCTTCCTGCATCTACCTCATACCCATGTGCAGGCTCCGGATGCGCCCGTTGCAAGAATTCCTGGATGCGCGCTGGATCCAGACGGGCAGCTTCGAGGAAAGGATCAAGCTCGACGAGAGCTTCCGACGAGCGATACGGTGGTGGGGCACCCGCGCGCATCTGACGGCGGGCATGGACTTCCAGGCCCCAGCCCACCGGGAGACTGTGACCACGGATGCCTCCCTGGAAGGGTGGGGAGCGCACACCGAAAATCTGCACGCAAGGGGACTCTGGCTCCCGACGGAGAAGTCCCTGCATATCAACGTCCTGGAGCTCCGTGCAGTGTTTTGGGCCCTCAGGTCCTTCCTTCCGTCCCTCAAGGGCAAGGTGGTGAGGATCTTCACCGACAACACCACCACCATGTTTTACATCAGGAAACAGGGCGGAACCAGGTCCCCAGCGCTGTCCAAGGAGGCGCAGGACCTGTGGCATTGGGCCGTCGCCCAAGGGATTTTTCTGGTGCCGTTTCATCTGGCAGGGATAAAAAACACCATCGCCGACTCACTCAGCAGGGAGCTGCGCTCGTGCCACGAGTGGGAACTACGGCAGGATCTGGTGGATCGCCTCTTCCGACGGTGGGGCACACCCCAGATCGACCTGTTCGCGACGGCGACGAACACCAAGTGCCGGAGGTTCGCCAGCAGGTTTCCCCAGACGAGGAGCATGGGCGATGCTTTCTCGTTCCCCTGGGAGGGCCTGTTCCTCTACGCGTTCCCTCCTTTGCCTCTGCTAATCCGGCTCATCAACCAGCTCAAGAGGTCACGGTGCAGGATGATCCTCGTCGCACCTGCGTGGCCGAGGCAGATATGGTTCCCGGACTTGCTGGACTTGTCAGCGTCCCCGCCGATCAAGCTGCCGGCGGACGCGGATCTACTCTCCAGGGAAGGAGGCGCCATCCTCCACCACGACCGGAAGTCGCTGAACTTGCAGGCCTGGCTCCTGCAGCGCTAGAGTTTGGAGGATACGACATACCGGCCGATTGCAGAGAGGTTCTTGCAAAGGCCAGGGCGTCCTCGACTCTTATGCTACGGACACAAATGGAAGAGGTTCTCTGTCTGGTGCCGCGCACAGAAGATTAACCCTCTACGGATTACGGCTCCCCAAGTACTGCCGTACCTGCTGACGCTGGCCAAAGCTGGTCTGGCACACGCGTCCATCAAGATTCATCTTGCTGCGATCTCCCGATACACCAGAACCACGGGGCGGACGTCCTTGTGGTCTCATCGTCTGGTGAAAGAGTTCATGAAGGGACTGTTCAGATCGTTCCCGCCGGTGAAGGCTCCGGCCCCGGCGTGGGAGCTCAACATGGTGCTGACCAAGCTCATGGGACCTCCGTTCGAGCCTCTGCACTCGGCCCCGTTGAAGTTTCTATCGTGGAAAACAGCTTTTCTTGTGGCCATCACCTCCGCACGACGAGTGGGAGAGATCCAGGCCCTTTCCTGCAAGGCCCCGTACTTGACTTTCCACGACACGAGGGTAGTGCTCAGGACGCACCCCTCCTTCATGCCCAAGGTACCGTCGGACTTCCATCTCAACGAACCCTTGGTGTTACCTGTGTTCTTCCCGTCGCCTTCGTCGCCGGCTGAGAGGACTTTGCACTCGCTGGATGTAGCTAGAGCGCTGAAGTTCTACGTGGACCGCACGAAGGGTTTTCGGAAGACGTCACAACTCTTTGTGAACTTTGGACCTGTCAATCAGGGGAAGGCTCTCTCGAAGGCTTCCATCTCCAGATGGCTCTCCGGCTGTATCATGTGCTGTCACCGGTTGGCAAACCGACCGCTGCCTGGCCGTCCGAGAGCCCATTCCACCAGAGCGATCGCAGCTACCACGGCGTTCCTATCTGGTGTGCCCCTGCTGGACATATGCAGGGCTGCTACGTGGAGGTCGACGCACACCTTCACGAAATTCTACTGCGTCGATCGGGATTCCAGGGAGGAGTCCAGGGTCGGCCAAGCAGTGCTGCGCAACCTGTTCGCCTGAGGTGAGCCTGGTGAGGAGGTAAGATGCTTAATGTTGAGTTGATGTGATGCTTAATGTTGAGCCTTTGCCACCTCCCGTGGTTGTGCATGTGTGTACTGCTATGTATTCTTTATTCATGAGCATGTGAATCCATGCCAGACCCCATGCTGGAGAAGGAACAAGTTACTTACCTGTAACTGTTGTTCTCCAGCATGGGTCTGGCATGGATTCACATGCGAACCCTCCCGCCTACCCCTCTGCGGCTCTTCACTTGGTCATACTGCCACTTCACGTGCTTCCAAATCTGAAGATGGCTGCCAGAGGCGGTGCTTAGGTAGAGGGCAGTCATTGGCTGTGGTCAGTATGACGCAGAGACCAGTGATTGGTTATTACTACGAAAGACAGATCAGAAACGAAACTGATACTGGTTTTTTCTTTACCGAGGATTCCCAGTCTGACGACGGGGAATATTCATGAGCATGTGAATCCATGCCAGACCCATGCTGGAGAACAACAGTTACAGGTAAGTAACTTGTTCCTTCTCATCTATTAAGATTGCTAAAAATGAGCTGTCAGACGTCTCTATTATGGCGCCAGCTTTAATAAATGAATGGGAAAAACGCTGTCGCATCTCCCTAGGGCCTTCTTCACCTGCAATACTGCACCCCGGGGACATAGAAAGCATTTATTTGCATAATGAAGAAAATATGTCACATGTTGCGTCTTCCTCTGAGCATGATATTCCGCTGATGCCACCTCCTACAGGCCCCTCTACCAGTTCGCCAACCAATCAAATTATGGGGGATTTATCTGGAATTGGGGTATCAGGGGCACTTGCGCCCAGAATCCCACATGTGAATAGCACAGGGGGTGTTGATGAAATCAGCCCACTAGCTGAAGATACAATGAATAAAAACTTTGACACTGTTCCAAACAGTACTCTTAATCCACCAAACATGGGTGATGAAAACGCAGCATTCCCGGTGATCACCTCTATATTGAACCTATTAGATAAGGGGCATGACCTTACACATGCACATCTAACTACGATTAAGAATAATTTGGCTGACTTGTCTGGAAAAATTTGTAAAATTGAGGGTTTTATGTTGGCCTATGTCACGTGTCAAAATGAAAAAATGATGCTGATTGACTCTCACCTAACAAAAAAGGCCCAACCTATACTTACACGAAAACAGGATACCTCCTCTCAGACTGAGGAAGTATCGTATGCAAAGGCTCTGACTTTAGGGGCAAATGTACAAAATCTAGCACCTACAACATCCACTAATGTGCTTCTAAAGCTTATCCAGGCAAACTCTGTAAAAATAGATGAAGTGTTACATCGCCTAACGGTACAACAATGTCTCGCGCCAAAAGTCTGTGAAATGGACACTTGTGAGATAACCCCTGCGATTCTAGTTGAGGCTAATCACGATGCGCATCCTAGTAGCCCTACGCCTCTTGTTGACCTGATAACGTATAATGACTCAGATCATGGAGAGCTAGAGGGTGACAAATCTAACACTGGCAAAATCGTAGCTCGAGAAAATGATTTAATTAATCTCGAAAGCGAAATTGTATCTAGCAAAGAAAATCCAACAACCTTTCTATCTCGAAAGATGAAACGTGCCCAAGCAAAAGCCCTAAAAAAGTAAACCAAAAAAATAAAAAAATTCTTGCCCAGACTATTCAAGAATCTTCTAAAGTGCAAAAAAAAAAAGAAAAATAAAGAAAAAAATCAAGGACAACAGAGTAACCTTATTGATAGCCAAGATGATATACATGTGGTGAAAGAGAACGAGCAAGTTAATGAGCTAGTGATTAATCTATCACAGTTGAACGATGAATCAAAAGCACTGCTAAATCTGGCTCTTCCACATGAACAGAAACTAAAAGGTATGGGAAGGAAGAGTACAGAAAAAGATACGCACAGCCATATGGTTATGGCCTCTGATGAATCGAATGTTCAGAAGCAAGGGCGTCTTTCAGCATTCTACCCCGTTATTAAAATCAAGACGAGCAGAACAGATTCTACTCATGATGCAAAACCATATATACAACACAAAGCAACCTCATCTGCGACTGTGAGTGAACTTGTTGCTGAGGAGTTGCAGAATACTAGAGAGGATACTCGGATGAATACGCAAAAAAATGTTGCGGATAATGAAAGTAAGGAAAGTGATGAAAGATCTGAAATGGTCAATGTGATAACTAAAAATATTCTTGAAAGCATTGAAAACGCTGCCTCTTATCAAGAACAAATGACCCAAAAATTGAGTAACATATCCACAAATAATACTCAAGAAGAAAGTGAGTTGGAAAATCAGGGCCAGCAGGCACACACAAATTCAGAGGTAGCTATGGAACAGTGTTCCTTTTCAAGGGACACACGCTATATATTGGGTTGGCAGAGCGATCCCCAGATGAATGGTCGGCAAAGACTAAATAGATAATTCTTATTTAATATATTCAAAGGGAGTCCGCAACTAAGAACCTTACACTCTAATGATATTGAATGGATTAGGCTTGCAAATCATAACAACCTGCGTATGATCTGTGCTCCTCAGTCACAAATTATCACGAAACTATTATGGGAACACAGGCAGGATTTTGAGATGCGTGGCCTGGAATTATCTCTATTGCGATCTATTGAAGAAGCTGAGGTTTTTTTGGATGCACAGTCTGCCCCGGATGAGAGCAAATCTGGTGAGAAGAGTAAAGATGGTAGTCAAGAACAGGCAGCAGACTTTATCACCCAGATTACTACACTAGTAGGCGTAGCATCCAAAATAACCTGGCTCGGGCCCCTAATGACATCTATCATCGATATGGCGGCAAACAAAAAACAATCCTAATGAGGCTGAACTGAGATTCTTTTCTTGGAACTGCTGTGGGATGAAAAACCTTGGCGATTGGCTTAAAGAGTCTGTGTGTATACAATCGCCTATGGTCATATTCCTACAGGAGACGATGTGTTTAGATTCATTCTTTATTGATGGCTTTAACACTATTAGTGTACCTGCTCGCCAAGGATTAGCTGGTCGTCCTTCTGGTGGTGTGGCAATCCTGATTGGTAACTCTATTGATCATAATGTGAAAACCTTATATGCTATAGACAATCTAATGGCAATTGAATTTTCCGTGTGTGATCATCCTGAGCATATTTATCTTTTAGTCTGTGTGTATTACAATCCTGCTAAGTGCCTTTTAGAAAAACTTCTGGAATTAATAGATGAGATTTTTTTGGCTGCTATGCAACGAAACCCTAATTACTTGATATTGATTGGTGGGGATTTTAATTCTATTTGCACGGATTTAGGATCATTTGACAGACAAATTCACATCTCTAAACATAAAATCAATATAATTAATAGAGGCGACAAATTGCTGCACTATTTCAAAGCTTGGAATATTGTCCCTGTGGACTTTGAAGATGGGTAACTAAATGGTACCTGGAGGAGGGGTGGTGTCGAATCTTATCTTGACTATTTTTTTGTATCAGTAAACCTTATGGGGCGTGTGAGTAGGATCATTATAACGGATACACCTTATAGTGATCACACGCCCATAAATATGACTATTAAATTAGATTTTAGAATTCTTGAACCTATTCTTAAATTGATTAACATTAAGAGAGTTCAACATTCAGTGAGATGGCATCCCTCCTTATGTAGAAGCTTGAACTTCTTGGTCAACAGGGACCTATGGAGAGTCCCCAAAGGAGAGGATGCAAAACAGAATGTTATTTTACGTGAGGCATGGAACAATCTGATGATAAAAAAACATCTTCAATCACTTATAAACGATGTAGGGACGCAAAATGTTTGTCATCCTCACACATTTAACACTGAAATTGCCGATTTGAAATGTGTAAATAATCTGTGTTTGAGAAAATTACGAAAACTGAATTTGACTACTGAACTTTATTTACTATGCAAAAAGAAAATCTGTTTAAAATACACTAATAAGAACAAATGTATTAAATACAGAATTAAGCTAATGGAGAACCAGCAAATCATGAATGCCATTATTCGAAATGATACACGTAGGCTCTGGTCTATCATTAATGATACTAATGGACGAGAGCAGTATGATTTAAGTTCTTCAGTCTCATCTGAATCTTGGAAATCATTCATGATTGAGAAATTCAAGTTACCATCAAAATTTCACAAAATAGACTCAAACATTCTAACTGCAAAGTGCAGGGACAAACTAGCAATTACTATGGATGAGATCCTGGATGCTATTAATTTACTTAAACCTTCAAAAGCTGCAGGTCCTGACGGGCTGCCTGCATGTGTTTTAAAGGATGATCCGATTTTCTGGGCTGCAATTCTTTATACCAAATTCTCAAACATTCTGGATTCAAATTGCATTCCCAAATCTTGGCAGAATGCGATAATCATTCCTATCTATAAAAAGGGTGATCCAACCGACCCTGCAAACCTTCGCCCGATTGCCCTTATGGATGCTTCCGCCAAGGTTTTTGCCATTTGTTTACTAAAAAGACTACAAAATTATATTGACAACAATGATATTTACTCAAAGTTTCAATCCGGATTCAGAAAGAACATCGGAACATCCCTTAATGCTATAATTCTTGCACACTTCATCTATAAATCTAAACTACCTGAGTCTGGACCAATAATACCTTGCATCGCTTGATCTAACTAGTGCATTCGATTGTGTAATTCGAGAAGTGCTGTTGGAAAAACTGTTGAATATAGGTTTTCCTCAACGACTCGTGCAAATTCTTGCAATGTTACATACTAATACGTCTTTCCAAATTAGAATAAATAGGGAAGGTGCTCTTACATCGCCCATTGCTACCGAGATTGGGGTAAAACAGGGTTGCAACCTAGCAGCAATCCTGTTTAACTTGTACCTTTCCGATATGGATAGATTGTGGACAGGCAATGGTATATTTCCGGTAAAACTTGGTAGTCTTAAACTTGATTGGCTTTGTTTTGCCGATGACATTATTCTGTTTGACAGGACCCCCTCGGGACTACAGCATAAATTAAACCTTTTTTACGACTATGCTACAGAACATAATCTCACGGCAAATTCCAAAAAATCTCAGATCATCATTTGTCATAATAGGAAAAAAATAAGATCGTACTATTGGACAATTGCGGATAGCAGGCTTGAAATGGCAAATTCGATTAGATATTTAGGTTATCCTTTGACTAATAGCTACTCACTGAAATCATGGAAGGAGCTCTTAACTTCAAAATCTCGTTTCCTCCTATCAATGATGAAGGTGATTTATGCTAAGTACTGTATGTTCTCGGTTCAGCCCTTATTGGATTTCTACTTGTTAAAGGTAGAACTCACTATTCTTTATAGTTCAGACATCTGTCTAATGAATATTGAACAGATCCTTAATGGGATTCAAGGGTCTCTTTGGAAAAAAACCCTGTGCTTGTCATCAGCAATCCCAAACTCGATAATTTGCCATGAATTGGGTCTATCTACACTAGCGTCAAAATGGAGATGGCGACAATTAATGAGCTATACGAAAATGCTGTTGCCACCCAGAAACTCATTGTATGAAGATCTTCACAGTTTATTAAATAATGGTGGTGTTAAATCATTGGATAAGCTTAAAAAACAAATGAATATACTCTTGGACACCATTGAAGTAAGAATATGTTAATGTTAAAGGTCATTTGTACCGCGCACTATCACCACCGAAGTGGTCCCCTGGCGCTCTGGCGGCTCTGAAAAGGGGAGGAGAGGGGGTGGGTTAGTAGGAATAAGTTGGAAAAGTGCAAGAGAGCAGTGATGTGCTGTTGGCAGCCTCAGCCCGGTGGTTCCGTCGGCCGGGCTTGGGGTGTTTTATGGTCCGTAGTCGTCGTGTGCTGTTGTGTAAGGCTATGTGCGGTTTGTTTTGTTGTTGCATTGTTGTGAAGTTTGTGCGGATTGCTGCGTTTAAGGCTTGTGGTTGTGTTTGGTTATAGTTTGAGAGGTGTCTGCAGAGGGATGGAATTGTTAGTTGGTTGGTTAGTTGGCATTGCTGTCCTTGCAATTGTGGGATTCCATCTAGGTCCGGTACATGCTAACAGTCACATTTCTATCTAGATGCGACGCAAGCTAGGGTTCATAATTCTAAGTGTGGTGCATGCTAAGAGTCACATATGCTAACGGTCCCATTCCTGAAAATTCCATCCGAGTGTGGCATATGCTAACCATCATATTTCTATCTAGATGCGACGCGGGCTAAGCTTGGGAATTCCATCTGAGTGTGGCATATGTTAACCATCATATTTCTATCTAGATGCGACGCGGACTAAGCTTGGGAATTCCATCTGAGTGTGGCACATGCTGACCATCATATTTCTATCTAGATGCGACGCGGACTAAGCTTGGGAATTCCATCTGAGTGTGGCACATGCTGACCATCATATTTCTGAAATTCCATCTAAGTGTGATATCTGCTAACATTCATATTTCTGTCTAGATTTGGCGCAGACTAAACTTGAGAAATTCCATTAAGTGTGGCACATGCTAACAATCACGTTTCTGTAGTTACCTCTAAGTGTGGTATATGCTAGCAGTCACATTTCTGCAATAATAGAGGACTTAGAACTTGGTTTAGCTAAAAATAAACGCAAAATGTACGAATGGGACTGGAGGACGATAATTGAAAAAAAACAGAAATATGTCTTATACACGGAGTGTGCAAGTAGACTTAGGAAGAGGGGCACTCGTCCCCTATATCTTATGAAATGTCCCGATCATAGAGTACGTAACATCTACCTAAGATTCAGACTAAATCAATTCTCTACTTTGGAACGTATCTTTAAATGGAATGATGTTAGCGAATTGATCTTGCACCCAAATTGTCGATTTTGTGCTTCGACTTGTCAAAATGAATCTATAAAGCATCTTGTGGTATACTGCCCATATTTTGAGGAAAAGAGATGCTTGTTGTTAGGCGAATTTAATCCAGGCCTAACATATATTGCACGGGCCGCTTTTTGGGAACGCAGCATGCAAGGGGATAGTATGCGTTTTATTTTGGCTTTATCAAGGTTACTATTCAAAATTGATGAGGATTTGAAAACTAAAAATCTGGATCTAAAAATGCCTCTAGTTGAAGAACCACAGTAAATTAAATGATATTGATGTATTATACATTCTACTTGATTAATTGCAATATTATGCTATTTAAATCAATGTTTTTGAATATACTAAATACAAGATTGACCTGGATTTTTATGTTGTCATGCATTAAGAAAAGGCCTATTGCAAAGACATATAGTCATGTAAAGAAACTATGTACACTCTAATGTTACCAAGTATGAAATGTGAAAATCGCAAAATAGAAATGAATTACGCTAAATATATCTTGATGCGTACAAAGAAAGAAAATGATTTTATGTGATGTTTTTAAGAAATGAAGTATCTTAAAGTTGATGAAATAATTGTAAAAGTTTATAAATTTGATGTAAACTATAAACAATTTTTTAAATAAAAAAAAAAAAAAAAAAGGGGCTACTCGCCACCGGGTGCCCCTATCCCACTCCCCGAGGATCCCTTACCCAGATGTTCCTCCTGCACTGGTCCACCCCCAGGATCTGCATCCAACAGCGATGGCCATGTCCTGGCCACCTGGATGAAAAATCCCTGGGGACTAGCACGTGAGACACCTTCTAGTTTCTCTCACTACCTTTGGTTGGCAGGGATGTGAGGTGACGAGTAACAAAGAGGTGGTTGGAGCAATGAGATTTTCTCGTCGCCCATTGCTATTGCTTTACATCTGCATTTTGCAGTTAAATGTCACCTTGCTGTGTATTAGAAAAGAATGCACTACTTAGCATGCAGGCTTTGAAAGAGGGAGTAATATATGTATTGAATGGAGGCGGGTATGGGTGGGCGGTTTCCTGTAATGTGATAGAGATTCACAGGCTATGAGGACCACCACATGAAGACAACCACTTCTATCGGATTATTATATTCCACATTTATTGTGTGCCAGTATTGACTCTGTGTAATTGCTTTCTCACTAGTAACTGTGTTACTGAGCGAGTCACCAATATAGTGGTATTTATTGTTTGTTTTATTGTGTTTGGTTTAGAATTTAAACCTTTCAAAAAATTGGAAAACATGTTAAAAATGACTACAAATTCATCCAATTTCAATTATCACCAAATAAAATTTCACAAATAATTATCCTTCCCTAAATCTTAATAAACAGGCTTTTGAATCTTAAAAACATAAAGCAAATAGAACATGTAAGACAACATAATGTGCATGTACAAGAACACAAAATTCAGCACTCTATTTGAGTACAGTCAATCCAGACTTCACATTGAGGAGATTAGGGCACAGTGGTATTAGAGTGCATAGTCCTTGTCCATGGGCAAGAGAATTGTTGCCCAGGGTGCTATACTTTGAAATCATTCCAATCAATTTTAAACAATACAAAACCTCATGTGTAGCACCAACTTTTCTCAGTGCTGCAAAAATAACAAACGTTTGGCTTCGTCTGCACTTGTTTTTAATTGGAACCCATTTTCAGGAATGTTCCATCCCTGGTTAGCAGAACCAAGTGGAATTACCCGCACCATTTTATGAATTAATACAAATCAAAAAAGCCAACGCTTCTACATCCTTGCCACATGGCAATTCCTCACTGTCCTCCCCAAGCGTGAGGCTCTGGCAGAACAATTAGTGTAACCTCCAGACGAGTCCAAAGATGTTGTTGTGATTGGACTTAACTTGCTCTAAATGTGTGGTATTATTTTTGACACTCCTCCCATCTACCTTTGCAGAAACTGTCCCCCGAAAAGATCTTCCACATCATTGTGGCCCCCTGTTATGACCGGAAACTGGAGGCACTACGAGAGGACTACTTTGCTGCCTTGTACAACGTTCAAGATGTTGACTGCGTATTAACATCAGGTGAGTCATAACAGGGCTTTACTGTGATCAACAAATTCACACCCTGTTTTTACTGTAGCAACTTTGAGGGATTCAGTTTGCAGTGTGTGCCACAGAAATATCCTCCAACACTTGCATTATAAGGGTGTTAGTTGGTTCTCTGTGCATTGGGGCTTGCAGTAGCAGCTATCCAAGCAAAGTATTTGACGGCCAGGAAGTATGCCTGTTCTCCTACATGAGAATCCCATTGATAATGCTTTTGGATTCAGAGGGGCTCTGAGGACCAGGGGCGCTCGCCTGCTATGCAATGCTCTACCTGGAGGTGGTAAACGGAGGATTACCTAGAACTCCACTCTAGTGTCGTAGGGCATTCAATTTCATGTCCCCATAGATAGATGCTGCTCCAGTTTAGCACATTTTACATGACGGTAATAAGTCACTCCACCATCTCCTTTACGAAATTGCCCCTCAATACTGCACCATGTACCTCTCTCAGTACCTAACCCTGCTGTTTACTTGATGCCGAAAGTAACAAAGTTTAAAAATGCCCTGAGAGCATCGGCATAACCATTGCTTCTACTCTCAATATCAAAGCTCTCGGGTGAGTGTACCAAATCTGTTGGTGCTGGCATGTAAGGAAAAAAGAAATGTACTCGTCATGTTCACAGGCAGCTGCCCACTTTTTTCGAGGCACCGGGTACTGCCACTTGCACCTGCCTTTAAAATGGAAGGTCGACCATTTAAGTGTGTGGCTGCCGGCGCATTCACATCCCATACCAGCAATTGGTAAACAGCCACAACTGGGAATCAGAACTGAAAAAAGAAAAATACATGATGGGAAATAAATAGGAATGTGCAAATAATCAATCATATGCCAAAAAACAGAATAACTTATCAGGTGCATTATTGGACAGTAAGGTTAATCAGGAATACAATAAAAGAACCCAGGTCTCAGGAGTCATAAAGAGACTGCATTGAAGACTGGGAGAAGGAACTTGTGCTAAAGCTAGTAGGAAGAAGGGAACTGAGCTACAGAGAGCTGAGAGCTACATCGGGCACTGGATAAGTAGACGTCTGAAAAACTTTCTGAGTTGTATATCGCAAACAATGGCTGCTGCAAGACACAGGGGAGATCTGAAAGCTTGCTGAGCGTTGAATCCCAGACACTGATGGAAACCAGACCTAGAAGAAACTAGACAACTGGCTCTGGGAGGGCTTGGGGGAGGTGGGAAAGAGATAGTTACGGGGGAGCGCAATGTATGTCACTGGTCCGTAACAATATAACAGCTTGACAAAAACCTTTACCAAGGGGAAGAAATGCTTGCTGTTAGATGTTTGTTAAAAAGTATTGTTACTAGCCAAGGAGTGTGACCAGCAACCAGAGGATGAAAATATCTAGACTAGTTACGTTAGGCAGGGGTCAATAAATACTTGTTGGTAGGAGATTGTCAAGAAGTGAGCAGAGCACTTTAGCCCTAGCACCAAGATTGCAAAGAAGCAGTTAGGTGCTATAGATTGGGGAATTCTGGGGACGATTACTATTTCTCCAATTATGCCCTCGAGAGACCTTAGGTTGACCTATATTGACACATTTACTATTGTATCCTTATTTATTTCCAGTTGTATTCTCTTAGAACCAATGTGTTTATCCCACCACCTTCCTAATTTTAAACAAGAGCTGGAATCTCCGACCATATGACTATGCAATAGACTGGAGGATTTTAGGGGAATACTGGTGTCTGCATTTCAGGGGTCGAAAATCAGATTTCATGAGCAGGAGCTGAAACTAGCTCCTAGATTTAGGCATCATCTAGTAGGCAAGAGCTACCGCAGGAGAACCAGGAGCTACTACATAGTCTGTGACAAATGTAACCTTTATGCAAGATGCAAACTTTTTGTCCATTATATGCAATCCATGATGCTTTAAATGCTTCTTTATGCACATTCCCAAACACACAAGATTGAAATTGAATATACCAATGAAAGAAACACAGGAAGAGACTGACTTTGAGGACGTCCTTAAGGAGAGGAAGTCCGCTTCACAGGCTATCCCTTTGGTAAAAAACGTGATTAAGAGAATGACACCCTCATTTACCAACCTGGTACGAATAAGACCCATCAACCCTAGAATAGAAAAAAAGTGCAGAGGAGCACCCACCGAACCCCTATACATAAGTGGTCAGCACAGGGTGGAATTCCTAGTAGCAACGACGACTAGGAAGAGGGGCGGGCACCTTGATCTATAAGTGTATTCCCACTGGATAAAGAAAGCAAAAAACTCTATTCTTTCGAGAGAAGAATATGAACATCTGCCTCCGGCGAGGTCAGATTTGCCAACGCAACAGCACCCATGGCAAGGTATGATGGAGATCAATAGGACGAGCTAGAACAAATCACTGATCAGGTAGCAGACCTCACTAGATCGGCAATGTTAAAAATAACTGGGGAAAAATACCTCTGCAGTAATTAAGAAATCACAAGAGGTCGCAGAGACGGGGGCTACAATTATAAAAAGACACTCTTGGCTCGGGGCTCAGGATTCAAACCTAAAACACAGGCCAGCCTCCTGGACAAACTAGACGAGGACGACTGTCTTTTCGGTACTGCCGAGGACGAAGCACTAGAGCAGGCTAGAAAGGAGCACAGCACCCTAAATAGCCTCAACTAGATATCAGGGAGAACATTCCCACAGAGGGGACATTTTGGAGGCAGGCTGCCCTTTCGGACTCAGTCCTACAACACGCAAGGACAACAAACCTGCAACACGGTAGCTCTACCTTCATGAGCAGCCCCACTCAAGGAAAAGGTGGATACACACCCTCTGCAACATCTCCACAGTGGGAGAGCATGTGGCAGAGGGCAAGGCTCTAGAGGCGCAGACCTGTCAATAAATGACTGCTCAGTGACATATCCCTCCCAGACCACCCCATTCAGCTTACACTCTCACATGGGAGAGGATAACCTGAGACAAGTGGGTCCTAAGTACATTAAAGGAAGGATATTGCATCGTGCTACTGACAAAACTGCACAACCGACAACGCAGAAAGAGAAACCTACCACGGAACCCGTAAAGGTTCTGCTGGAGGGAAATACAAGAACTCTTAAGAAAAGGAGCAATAGGTGAAGTACCAACACATCAATTAAACACAGTTATATACTCGGTTTATTATCTGGTACCCAAAAAGAACAAAACTGAGACCAGTGTTGGAGCTAAAACAAATGTCAAACCTCACAAATTCAGGATGACAACCCTACAGAAGTTCATACCTCTACTAAAGGAGGGACATTTCTTGACAACACTGGATTTGAAAGATGCCTACTTTCATATTTTAAGGTTCAAAAGTCACCGGAAATACCTCTGATTCAAAATACTAAACCATTGCCAATTCAAGGTACTGTGAGAAACATGAAGGTGTCTCCGTGACTCGTCCCCGGGGATCTGTCATCCAGGTGGCCAGGACACGGCCAACGCTACTGTATCCAGTTCCTGGGGGTGGACCAGAGAGGGAGGATCACCTGGATGGTGGGTTCTTATGGAGTGGAAGGGGGACACTGACAGGTGACACGCAGTATCCCCCTTTTTGTAACACCTTTCCCCCATCCTACCCTGTAGAATACTCAAACAGTCTACCCCCCTTTTTTGACACGAACACCTTTGCGCACCACGAAAGACAACAGACAAACACCACAGCCACGCCTGACATGTCCAAATGCCAGGGTCAGGCAAAGTCGGGCAATTGACAAGAATCACAGACCCGACAGCCCTTTCCCTTCCCCACAGGGATAAAAGGTGGAGCACAAGGGCACAATACGAGCAAGGCAGACCGCACAAGGAGAGGGCTAACTCAGCATGGCAGTTCAAGAGGAGGAGAAAGACGGCACAAATCAATAGGGTGCCAAGGAGAGACATGACCTTGCCCTTTCCATCCATGGCCTGTGAAACATCTGCAGAAGTTATTGTAAAACCGCGAACAATAGACGGCGTGTGTTGCAGCACATTTCCCTGGTACATGGGGTCCTCCTCAACTGACAACTAAGACAGGGAGAGACGCTTGGCCCCATGGACCGGCCTTGATTCCACAGACCAGAAAAGCCAAGCGGTTCATCACAGCCAGTGAGTCGAGTGGAGAGTCAATAAGAAACCGAACTATGTTGGATGAAAGTATGAAACGGCTGATTAAACAAAGTACAAAGAACTGTTGATACGCAAGGGGAAAGCCGTTATAGAAGAGTCAAGCTCCACGTGGGTGTTCACTCTGGAAACTCTGGCCGATTACCCTGTTTGAACTATCGTAACCAGAAGGCCTTGGGAGAAAGGCAAGAAGGTGGTCATACAGGGGTCTAGTAAAGTCCTCTGTACAGTTGAAAGCCTTTGACCGACAGATGATTGTGAAGCTAAGGGAAGCGAATCCCGCATCGTAAAGTTGGCAATAGTGAACCCGACCGAGGGATGCAAAAAAAGGGGGCAAAGTCTGAAATCCCGATCAACAGTGTGTTGACAAGAGTGAACCCGGCAGAGGGATGTCCACAGTGAACTGTTTAAAAGAAGACATTCAGATTTGTGAATGTCACAGATTAAATTGTGTTAAAAGATGTAGTGAACCCGAGGGAGGGAAGCAGACATTCGAGAAGGGTCTGACCCCGAAAGAGGGGCATCCAAGGGTGAAAAGGCATCCCCCAACGTGCAAGCAGAAAGGAATTTTTAATTTTTTGAAGACATCAGGTCCTCGGAGGAAAGAAACTTTTTGTAGAAAAGAGACTTGACAACTGAAGGTCCTGATAAGCTGAGGGCGGAACTGTTAGCTTGTGCGTGTGCTGTGCTCCAGAGTCCTACCTTTTCCCGCGCTCAAAATGTGGGAAAGGGAGACCGGACTACCGTATCCTGACTTATTATTTGTGAACACTTCTTTCCTTTCCTTTCTCATCCTTTCCTGTGAATCCTATCCCACACTTTCTTTGTATTTAGCGTAAGGACTGGCAATAGGTTTTTCTTAGTTTAGACTCTTGCATTTGACAAGACGCCACTAGGACTGCCTTATTATTTGATGGTCGTAGCTTGCTCCCATCTTAGATTTAGGCTTAGATTCAGCATTTTTCAAAGCTGCATATAATCTTTGTCTGTTTTTACTGTTGCCACCATGAGTTCCTTACAGTACACACCTTTTTCCTTTCAATCCTTTCCCAATATCTTTCTTTCTATTTAGCGTAAGATATGGCAAAAGGTTTTTCTTAGTATAGGCCCTTTTCTCCAGCATGGGGTCTGGCATGGATTCACATGCTCATGAATATTCCCCGTTAACAGGCCGGGAATCCTCAGTAAAAGAAAAAAACAGTTTGTTTCGTTTCTGGTCCGTCTTTCTCCTATAAAACCAATCACTGAGCTCTGGGTCACACTGCCCCCAGCCAATGACTGCCTTCTGCCCAACCCCCTCCACAGGCAGCCATACTCAGATTTTTACCACACGTTCAAGTGTTGGGAGTCCTCGCGTCTCGCTATTCGAGCTTATCACCTTTTTGAAAGGAAAACTCTATTTCCGGTCAAATTGAGACAGTGTGCTCTGTCGATTATCCTTCCAATTAACGGGGACCTGTTTATCTGCATCTTTCTCGCCCTTCAAGTGCTGAATTTGTTCTTCTTGGAAGCTTCCAGAAGTTCTTCAGGCCTACATCGCGCTGATCATGTCAGCCTCAATCAAACCTGACCGCCTTTATGCACAGCATCAAATATGTAAGCAATTTATTTTCTATATGTATATATGTACAGTCCACACAATGTAATGTTATGCCTCTTATTCATGTATGCCTTATCCTGTAACCAAGTTTTTATGTAATCTTACCTTCCTGTTCTCTGTCTGCGCCCTGTTACCTCTGGGTTTTGTGCGCCATACTAAATAAATAAACAAAATAAACAAGATGAGAAGGACGGCGTTTCCCTCTTAGAGCTTTGCTGCGGCTTGCGAAATGTGTTCACGGAGACAAACATTCACAGGGCCTGTATTGCCTACATCCGATGCATAAAGAAGATGATTGAGATTTGCCGTGGCTTCACCAAGCGCCCAATGAAGGATCGACACCTCTGGTTTGCGACGTGGCTCAAGGCCAGGGCCTCTACTTGGGGTGGGTCCCAGTGGCATGCCTCTTCCGTATCCAGCCAACCTGAGCGGGCTTCTAAGTCCTTTGAGGGTGCCCCACCCGTGGGGGCCCAACACAAGGCCAAGCACTGCGAGTCAGCTTCCATCGGGGTCGCCGCTGCTGCGGGTTTCGCTGTGGTCAGGGCGCTTTCATCATCTCCTTCGGCATCGATCTCCATCCACCTCTCCAGCTCTTCGTCCAAAAGGAAGTCGGATACCCCGGGGAACCTGCGGGAGACACCAGAGAAGACCAAGCAAGAGAAGGTCAAGCAGGACAAGGTGTCCGACCTGCACGTGAAGGAGAAGGCCAAGCAGGACAAGGTGTCCGCCCAGGCAGCGAAGGAGAAGGCCGAGCAGAACAAGGTGTCCAACTCGGCTTTGAAGGAGAAGGCCAAACGGGACAAGGTGTCTGACCCGGCCTTGAAGGAGAAGGCCAAGCAGGACAAGGGAGCCGGCTTGCCCGTGAAGGCCCAGGTGCACCTCCATAGACTTGGTGGTGGCCTCCCTCTCAAAGGCAATAGGGGCTGACCCGGGCCAGGGTACCCCGACGATGGCCAGAGTGGCTCTTTCTCCCAGGAGGGCGGCTTCAACCATGCCAGTTGAGAAGACTCCGGAGAAGAGGATGCCGGACCTCAGCCCGAGACTGACTCCTCAGGACCCGAAGAAAGGAGGGGGGACGCAGAGAAGAACTCCAGGGAACAGACATTTCTTCGTGAGACGAGGAGGTGATCCTTTCCAGCCACACCATTCAGGGTGACGACGATGAGGAAAACGTCAAAAGACGCCCGCCAGAGGCGACGACGACAGCGACACCATCCATAGGTATGACATAGGCGCTGGACCCAGCGACCCGTCCCCCAAGTGCCTCCTATAGACCTTTTGACCCTCCACATACTGGTATTGGAGATGGAGGAGGATGCCGACGGCACCGACCACTGCCGGTTACCCCGTTGACACTGGGGGAATTTCCGGCAAAGAAGAGAAGACATCCCACACCTCCATTCCAACCGTCGCTAGCCTCCACCCCCTAGGGGGATGGGAACGGACACAGTGTCAATGGACACGGACGACGGCGGGATGGGAGACTCCCACATCGCCACAGCCGAGAGCTTCTCCACCGGATGGAGTGGGATCCTTCCATTCCATGATCGTTCGGGCGTCTGAGCTTTTCCAGCTCACCGCGGAGGAGAAGGAAGGCTTCTTGTATCACCGCCTGGAGGCAAAGAGGAAGACCATCCTTTCGGTGCCGCTCCTGGACGATGTCTGGGATGAGGGGCTGGCACTGCTGAGGAACCCCGCATCAGGCCTGGCAAAGAGATACAGACTTGAGAAAAAGTACAGGGTGCCGGACTGTTCACCCAAGTGCCTGCAATCTCAACCATCTCCAGACTCTGTGGTCTCGGCAGTCACCAGGAAGAAATCATCGAGCTCGGAGTCTTCTTCATCTGCACCCCCGGACAACGAGGGGAAGAAATTGGATTCCATGGGTAGAAAGGTCATCTTCTCACAGCTGCCAAAGCCTTAGCGATCGTGGCCAGATACGACTGGGACTTGGTACAAGATGGCTCCCCTCCTGGATTTCCTCCCTGATGACAAGGGGGTCGAGGCCTTGGAGATCCTACAGGAAGGCGAGGTGGCATCCGACCACACCATCACAGTGGCCCTGGACATTGCGGACACAGGGTTCCGCCAGATAGTTTGCCTCAGCCGTCATGGCTGGTTCAAGGCCACCAACTTCAGACAGGAGGTCCAGACGAGGGCCCTGGACATGCCGTTCGACGGAGACAGCCTGTTCGGGAAGGCTGTCGATGAATCCATCCAAGCCCTCAAGACAGACACACTGACGGCCCATGCCCTTGGCACTCTGCAGCAACGACAGCCGTCTTTTTGTCCGTCAGGAGGTAAGTCTAACAGTTCTTCGAAGGAGTTCAGCGGGAGCTCATCCTATCACCACTAACCCTCCTGCTCCTCGACCCAGGAAGCCAACAGGGGTCGCTCCAAGGCCTTCAGAGGTGGCCACCGTCGTCGTCTAGGACGTCAAGGTTGTGCATTGACCTCCAAGCAAGATTCCAAATTCATCCAAACTCCAATCCATTTCAAAGTTCCATGTGAACCAGACAATAGAATGACCTGCTTTCTTCCAGAACCCCACTAACATGGCAGAAAAATGCCTCCACACACTGGATGTCTGGACAACGGTCATATACTATCTGGAAGAGGCTAAGCCACTAAGAAAGACAAGAGTTTTTCGTTTTAGTGGCAGCTGCTTGAGAATTGGACCCCGTCTCTAAATCGGCCATTTCAAAGTGGATTGTAAACTGCATCACACTATGCTACGCTCTTGCAAAGAGAGATCTTCCCTTCAAGCCTAGAGCACACACTACTTGGGACACTGGGGCTTTCATAGCATTCATTGGAAATGTTCCTCTCGAATCCATTTGCAATGCAGCAACCTGGAGTTCTGTACACACCTTTACAAAACACTACTGCCTGGATACTCACTCTATCTGATTCTCAGGTGGGACAAGCGGTACTAAGACATCTCTTTGTTACTGTTCCTTCACACATCCCACCACCATCTCTGGGTACTGCTTGCTAGTCTATACACAGCATGTGATTCTAAGTAGATTCACAAGCATCAGAAGACATGTATTACTTACCATAATAGCATTTCTGATGATTGTATCTGCTTAGATTCACATGCGCCCACCCTTCCTCCCCTCTCGGAGTAGAAGGAACATGGACATCTTACTCCTTTCTCTCTCTCTCTGTACTCACTCACGATAGTCATTGGCTCCCTCACGGCAGAAAAACGCAACCAGACGGATTTCGACACGTGAGGGCATTTGGGTACACTACACGTGATGTTAGGGATAGTGTTACAAGCACGCCCATGTCGACGTCCCCTTTCGATCCTCGAAAGACCAGATGCAGTACTCCGTGATTACCACTAGATGTCGGACTATATGCACAGCATGTGAATCTAAGCAGATACAATCATCAAAAATGCTGTGACGGTAAAAAGGCATTTCTTTGTTTGTCCCAACAGAGGAAAGATGTATCCCACTCGCTTGCAGGCTTTCAGGTCTGCGATTGTCAGCAGGACTTGTCTCCTAGCTTGCAGTGACATAAGCAGCAAGGTATGGCACTAGACTTTTTTTTTTCCAAATCTTTTTCTGATCCCAAATCCATGCAATCACTCATGCATCATACATACTTTGCCTGCGGGAATGCCTACAAAGAGCATCTTCAAACGGTACTGCACCACGTTGAACAACCCTGTGTTACCATCTGTGGTGGGCAGAGGCATTTGCTTATCTCTACCCCAAGCTCCCTTATCACCTTTACATTCTCCCCTCTGTCAGCTTGGCTCCATCACACACTTCATTATGGCTGGAAATGTGATCGATAGTCAAAACATTTGAGGGTATCAAGGTGGTGACGTTTTCACAATCCAGCACTTTCGTCAAATATTCTAGGATCGAAGGTAATACAATATAATTATACCCCTCCTAGAATATTTGTGTAAAGAATTTTAGTGGATCAGGAAACAAATGTCACCTACCTGGCGACATTTCCACAGCGACATAATAACATGGAACCCATTCGACAGAGTGTTGCACACAAAAAACGGCTGATCTGCATGCTGTACTTGACTTCTGAATATCTTTCTTTCCCAAAAATAGTTCAAGAAAACCTCCCCGGCACTGATTCTCTCTGCCATTGTGCCAAAGAACTGGTTTTGGACGCTGGGTGTTAAATGTTGCTTACTTTCATGTTCCGATTTGTCCCTCACATTGTTGTGAGAAGGCAGTTATGAGGCAGCCAGCATTGCCTCCAGCGAAAACCCGGTGAAGCCCTGCTGCTCTGGATCGATCTACTGAAGTACATCGTCTGTGAAGATGATTGACCCTTCGGCTGGTGGGCTAACCAGTGCCTTCTGAAGCATCCTGGAACCAGCCTGTGGGCTGACGAGCTTCTTCGGGGGCATCTGCTGTGCATCAGACCCTGTTCTGAGTTTCAGCTTGGAACTTTGCAGGTCGCCAGCTTGTGGCCTAAGAACTGCCCTACTTCAGCTTCTGCTCTCAATCTTGAAGAAGGGCCGTTTTGTAGCAGTTTTTGTCTTCGCTATGTGAGTATCCTGCCAGCGCCTGAGTGAGGTGTTCTTCACTGCTGACCACTTCCATCATGCCCTGGTGGGTCTCTTGTCATGGGACTTGTGTTGGTCTTCATCTCAGGGTGCCTGGGTCGAACAGTTGCAAAGCATCATGAACCGTCTCACCAGAGTTCAGAATTTCTGCCTAGCCAGACCCAAACCTGATGCTGAAAACCACTGCACCCTCAGCCCTCGGACACCCTGCAATGGAACCATTGATTGGAGTAAGTGAACCCAGCATATCTAGGACCCTTACGGGTGGTTTCTAGTGGAATCTGAGTAAGTAGGGCGATCCTGCATAGCTGTTTAAACCATCCTCCCACCATAGGGTTGTACGGGCATTAGGTCCCAACCCTGGCTGTGATTGGAATCCCCTGGATTGGCCGAATTGGGAGGGGACCCCTAAGCCTTTGAACATACCTTATTTTCTTTCATCACTGGAACATGACTCTTGACTCCCTACAAAATGTATCATCTTGGGATTTTTAAGGGTACTAGGCCTAGTTACCTTAGCAGAGAAGGACTTTTTTTTAATGTCAGGGACCTTGCTGCCAAGGCAGGGTACAACTGTTTCCATTGCTTTTACGTTGCTTTAGCTTGAATTGCCATTGCTTTGCATTGCTTAACTATTATATTTCACTTACTTTACTGCATACTGTTTTCCAGGTTTCATATTTGAACCGCTTCTAATTGCACTAGAAGTAAAGTAAGGGTGTTCCTTAGTGGGATCAGCAATAGAGAATGTATATATGTTCACAGTATTGATATAATAGTACTACTTACCTGCTATTTTCATTGCTTAGGGTGTATTGTAGTCTAATAAAGAAGTGTATGTTAATTCTTACTGTTTTTTTGGTTTCTTTTGAGTGCCGTCTCATTATGCCATTAAACCAACCCCATGTCTCCCAAAGTCTAAGCCTTACTGCTCGTCTACCTACTTTGCTTGAGTTTGGATAGATCATTTTCCCTGTTCACTAAAATGTGTGACCTCTCAAAACCAACCCTCATAACTGGTTCTGAAAATCCATCTCAAAGACCAGGATTTCTGACATGCACAATGCTACAGCCCTGTCACCCGCCGGATGGATATCCTACAAGTATGCAGGCAAATGTTTTATATAGTATGGTGCGTAGTGTATGCAATTTTCTAATGGTGACCTGGGTGAATAACTTGTATATCTATTTGTCTGAATCGGCATCCTAATATGAAATGAGATGCAGACTTATGTTTGCTGACCTACAAACCAAAACTGATAAGGAATTCGTGTTTTAGGATTAACGGGAAGAGGCTTGTGTATATGTATTGCCATGTATTGTGTGACTGGGCTAAAACGCGTGGTCAGTACAAAGCCTGTTGCCCAGCTGCACCGTTCAGCATTACTCTGGCATCCTTGAGAGGTGCTTTGAGTCGAGGATACCCTGAGGCAGAATTGTGGTGTTCAGGTTCTGGATAAAGCCTTGGGAACTCATCAGCAAAGAATGAAAAGATCAGCATTCCCGCTGCACAGGAAGATTTCCCTCTTTGAGAACTGAGTTTAAGGTGCACAAGCACCAGTTTGGGTCCTAAATGTACTACTTTCAATACTGTTTAACATTGAGTACCTTGTATCAGAATCTTTCTGGTAATTTGTTTTCGCTCCTCACCTACAAGCACTGTGGGACAGCAGGAGTATCCTGTAATATTCTTGTATGGTTAAACTCTTGGACTTGACCAGTATCAAAGTGGACGCTGATGTATGGACGGACAGTCCCTAGCAAGGAAGGGAGGAGATTTTATGCCCAGATTATTGGCTCCATAGTGGAGACAAACTGGCTGAATGCAGAAGTTTCTCAACATGTCTTGCCACATACCATTCCCGGAAGGCTATGGTAGTATAATACACTATCAGTGCAGAATTGTCTTATTTGAGCTAGATACAATGCTCAAACTATTGAAAGGGTGCTAGTAACTGTGGCCGCCCACCTAGGTTGATATGGGTGTACTTTCACAACCATCTGAACAATGCGGCAATAATGCCCATGCTAGGGTGAATTTCCTAAACTGTGGCTTAGACAGAGGTTTCCTGATCTTTTTTTCTAATCCTGAATGGTCTGCTCTCCCTTTAACCTAGTGATACCTTATCCATGGATCTAGTCAGAGTGCAACTCTATGAAATGTTCAGCCTGGAAGACTTGAAGCGTCTCAGGGTGGGGTGCTAACAAAATGACCAGTTGTCCTAGACAACTAGACTGGTCTAGTCTGGTATGCTTGCCCGCGATGATAGTGGCTGCAAGGGACTATAGTAAAATACCCAAGCACCTGGCAAGTAATTTGTAATTAAGGAGCTTACGTCTTCTTGGCACAGTAGCCCTAGTTGTTGCTCTTGCATTAGTGTTTTTGAAGGTGTTCCACACCAAAACCTGCTTTATGTATGTGAAAGAAGACTAATGTGCCCAAATACGAGATTGACTACCTCGAGCCCTAGACGCCCAAGGCCAAGTATTTATAAAGAATGTCTGGTATTTATGGCAGAATCCACACCCTGTGTGCTTGCCCGGCATGCTTTGACTATTGGGACTGCTCAATGGTTGTGTGGCCACAAAATGAAATGATTCATATTTGTTCTTAGTTTGCACTCCGGTTCCATTATCCCTCTTGCATTCATGAGGGAAACTGCACCTAGATTTCTTAATAGCTGGGGTGAGTCCTGCAGCAACCTCCAGCTCGAAGACCAATCTGTGGCAGGGCTGCTGCAGCAATCTGCCCAGAATCTAACTGAAGACGAAGAGCTCCTGGGATCCTCATATTCTTGCCTTTTCTCCTTGCCACACCAACTTTCCCTGCCCTTGCAGAACTAGCTGGGATGGTAGCCTCCCAGATCCCAGTGCTTTAACAAGCCACTTAGCTGATTGCCCTGCACATCTAAGCCAGGAAGAGTTGGGAGCAAAAGACAACAGCGGGTGAGTGACATGTAGAACCAACAGCCTTCTGTTAAAAAAAGACACAGTAAGAAACTGTCATCGAAGATCCCTGGGCCACTGTCTGTACTGCCTGTCCACAGGACTTGTACAATAGGCTACCAGACAACTGCACTATATCTGTGAATTTGAACACCTTTGTCTGTGACCTAGCAGCAGCACTGGTAACTATAAAGCATCCGCTTCAGTGTCAGAGCCTTGCTTTTTGTCCCCTAGAGTATATTTGGCATCAGTGACCTTTAAATCTCAAAGCTATTACTAAACTTCTTGCCAGTCTTTACTTGCTTTCCTATAACTGGGAGTGCTTGATGTTGGGGAGAATGTTCATTTGTGTGCTAAAGTCCTCCCACCTTAGAGACCCCCACCTCATTTGCTGGACTTGGGACTTTTTAATTTTAACTCTTGAGTGAGTGGGACCTTTTTCTCACTCTCAAGTGTTTTTCCCTGATTTGGATTTTATGTTTTCACTGTTCTTGGAGTATGACAAACGCATGGTGACAGTCAGCACCTTCAGTATGGCGTCACTGTGAAATCCTCTGGCTTTCTCTTAAGGTTTAGATAGCTTTTCGTGGGTGAACTACTATGCCCAAGGATAGTACAGTGAAATTGATCTTATCTTTTTCCTTTGTAGGTCCAGCAAACGCCATCTTATGTCGAGTGCTGGGGGGTTACTTAGTAGCCCCTTATCCTACTTTCGCATGTAACATTATTTGTTACCCTCACTACTTTAAATGGCTGTTGGCAGTGGTTTAATTTTTATTACCAGTGTGATTTTCTGCTGCAGGTTGAACCCTTAGCTGCAGTACAGCACCCATGGGTGTCCATTTTGCCAAAATGACCGTCTTCTTTTTTTCACTATGTTCTTTTTGCGAGGTCTTTCTTGGCTTTTTGTGCGTCGACAGGTTTGAGCTCTTTCTGTGTTTTGCCTTTGGCGGGCTTCAGCCCTGAAGCCCGCCCCTGGCTCAAGTGTGTCTGGAAGGGCAGAAAGTAAGGGAGGGTCCCAGAACTCCCCTGTCCTTTGTCTCTAGGAGTGCCTGAACGAAACCAGTCCTGATTGGCCAGCTGGCTGTCCTTTCAGGTCAGCCACCCTGATGTGTGATTGACAGCCTAGGCTGTGAATGAATGGGAAAGCTGCTTAAAAGGCGCGAGTTTTGGGACTAGAGGCAGAGTCGACCACTGGAAGAAACATCCGAAGCAGAAATCGTGAAGAGAATCCCGCTGCAACCCCCTGGACCTCTGCTGCTGTGCTGACCTAGTTTTTCGTATCGACAGAGAAGCTCCGGACGGAGCGACTTCTCCCCTTTTGTTAGTGAGACCAACTAACCCCAGGACGAACTCCACTTTAGCGCAATCCCTGTCTTGCTGTGCCTCTCCGTTGCTGCAGAAGCCCTATACCAGGGGTTGAGTGTCCATAACCAAGTGCAACGTCTGCCGCGTAATGAATCCGGCCAAAAGCTCCAGGAGCCTCCTAAGGACACTCCGGAAGCAGGAAATCCTGATCCAGAGTCCCCTTAC
This sequence comes from Ambystoma mexicanum, assembly GCF_040938575.1. Classification (NCBI taxonomy): domain Eukaryota; kingdom Metazoa; phylum Chordata; class Amphibia; order Caudata; family Ambystomatidae; genus Ambystoma; species Ambystoma mexicanum. The sequence continues at coordinate 690,704,449 of NC_090926.1, read as the reverse complement.
CAGAGTTCAGGGCGAGGGAGCAAGGAAAGTCCAACCAGAGATATTTGATCTGCATCAGTGCTGTTTGTGAGGCGGAGAAACCGTGAAGTGCTGCTGAATCGAAGAGAGCCCGTAGCTGCCGAAGTCCTTCCTGAGTACTGCTGCAAGAGCCCTCCAGATGTCCTCCCTCTTGTCCCCACGACTGAGGCTCAGGAACCAGGCTCTGCTTGGCTGTAGAAAGACTACATCCAGCTGGACCACCTTTCTTCTAACCAAAGGTACTTTTTTTTTTAACTTGGGGTGCTTACCTTCTCGCCTTAAGTCTTGCTTTCTCACTTGAGATTTTCACCTGCTTAACTTTCTGAGTTGATTTCAATTCCCTTTCACAAAGGCTTAACATATTGTGTTCTTACAGTGATTTTCTGAACTATCTGACTTTGTGAAAGACTCTAATCCAAGAAGTGCATCAGAACTATAGATTTGTCCAATTGACTTTGGCTGTCCTTGCTCCCTAAAGGTACCTTTCTGAATCCATTGACTTTGGCAATGCTTGCCCTGTAAGAGGTTGTAATTTGTTTAACACTTTTTACTGCTGAGAAAAGCTTACCTAGATTTCATTGGAGGATTCAAACTGTCCTCACTTGATAAGAGAGTATGTTCTAATATTTCTATTTTTCCTTAACCCTTCCTTTCTGAAACTCAGTCTGACAAGTATATTGGTGTTCTATATAAATGCAATACTATCCGTGTTATTTAAGTCACTTCAGGGTGTAGGAGAAATGTATTTGCATATCCCAAGAGTATTCAGAAACTGTATTGATTTTGAAAAGTGATTCCAAAGTTTGCTTGAACTGTTACAAACAATTGCCTTTTTAAAGAATGCTTAACTAAAACTTGATGTGTAAATAAAGAAATTAATATTTAAAACTGAAACCTTGAGAGTGTGTAAGTGTTACTTGGTTAGTTGTAATGACTGATTTTATCTGTACAGCTCTACAGCTCACATTTACCCCTCTTGAGATAGGCCTGGCTACTCAGACACATGACCAACTTGTGTAGTACAGACCTATGCCAAACGGTGGGTTACCTTATACCAAGCAGATAAATCTTGTGTAGTCTTACACAGTGTGACTGCACCAATTCTTACCCAACACTTGACTATAGCTATCGCCCCTGCGTCGGGGAGAGTTCCATTGCCTGTAATGTCCCTGGTACACCCCCGACAAGGGGGTGATGGCTATTTGCACTTCAGGGCTCCATCCGCGGTGCAAATCGGTTCTTATTTTTATGGGAGATGGCCACAACCATAGCAAATAGAAAAGGGATGGTCTCTATTTCTTTGGCGGCCTGACTGGAAGGAGCGGCAGAGTTGGGAGGTCCACGGGTAATTGGGGTGAGGAGGGTTTGAGAGTGATGTGGTGACGGGGAGTGGGATTCTGGGATGACCTGGATGAAGTGGGCAAGTAGGGGAGTTGGTGGAGGGGCAGAGGTGCTAGGACACCTCACAAAAAAATAGCAGCACCTGGGATTGGGTGGTTGGTGAAACGCGAGCAGAACACGCACAGTTCTTGCTGTATATCCAGCCATCTGATTGGCTCAGCACCCTTCCCAGAGTGTGAATATTGCCTGTAAACTGTTCCATTGATTCCTGTGATCATTTATGTCTTTTAGATCCATTTTACTCTGGGGACTTTCCTAAGTTGAACTTGTTCCGCATTGAGCCTGGTTGCATTGGTTTTCCCCTGAACTCTTCTGGTGACCCTGACTTGGCAGGATTGTGGACCAATACAAAGGGCTATCTATTTTACGAAGACTGCCCTTTTCTTTGCACACCAACTCAGATATATTTAAATGTTTTATTGTAGAACGTGTGCACTGAGAACTGACTCTTTGAGGCTAGGGTGGTGAGCCTGCCTGTTAAGACAGTTTTTCTGAAGTCCAGCTTAGTAAAACCATTCAACTGAGACAGTGCAAGACTCCACTCTTCTTATAAGGCTGTACCACCTGAGTTGATGGTGGCGTAGACTGAGCAGTCAGGCTTATCTTAGGCTGGAGAGAAAGCTGTATAATCAGTACAAAGAAATTGTAATACACCTATGGTCCAAAGAAACACTGACACACTATGTATTTTAAAAATAAATGGTTTATTTAAATACAAGTAGGCCCCGATAAATCTTGGGGGCAGGGGGGTTGTGGCAATAAGTAGCATCACATTATTTATAACAACATTTATATAAACACAACACTATGCTTGAAGGTGCACAGGCCAAAGCATATAACCTAATTTGGAACACCTAACAGTAGTTCTAGGGAAGTCAAAACCAATAGTTACTTTTGTATTACTTGCAGTAATACAGGGTAGTAGACCCTAATAGTTGTACTGTGACGCTCAGCAAGAAATCATATAGTAAGTCAAGTGGACAATATACTTTTCACTATAGTGGGACATTTATTCTAGGAACAGTGAAACACTGATAACTCTGATTCAGGATAACTTAGTTATTCTAGGGCAGCTGGACCTTGGTGTGTAATATTCAATTACAGTTGTGTGGGTTTTTTTTTTAAAAAATATTTATTTACAAGCGAGCAAAATACAGAATAATGCATAGCTATACCGATCAAATAAGCAATACAGTTGTTTTTTAGCTCATCGACTAAGGGAAGCAATAACTCAAACTTATTTTAGGATAACACAGTTTATACTTAAGGGAAAGAATCCCTGTATACTTTTGTAAGGAGCTACCAGCAACCTAAAAGGTAAGCATGACCTAGGCAGACTTATTATTACAGGCTAACCGCAAGTATAGGGAAGCAAGACCCAATTGGGGACACTCATATATTTATCCTAACAGGAATAATAAAGGGAAACCATCAGCTTTACGTTTGGGAAGAGGCGAACCCAATTCACAGGCGAGTTAACCTTCTAGAATGGCGAGACAGTTTCTAAGGAAAGTAAGATTTTAAGAATACTTATTCAAGAAGGCACACAGCTTATTCAAGGTAAGTAAATCCTGTATATACTTTAGCAGAACCTAGCTAAGGCAAGTAATAACTTTGTGCAACTATTCACTCTGAGGGTGTAAAGTTACCAACTAACTATTTTACAAGTAAGTACACTTTTCAACACTTGTTCTACTTTTCAAGGTAGACCCTTTAATAATCTAGCCCTTCCCAATTCTAGTACATGAGTTCTCTGAGGCAGAAGAGGCACCCTAGTGCTCTAGGAGCAAGCAGGCAAAGTCAGAGTTTCTGAGGAAGACTAGGCAAACAAGTAAGTAATTCACTTTGAAAGTTAGTTAGGGTTCAATACACTCTAGGAGGACTCCAGCAGTGGGCCTGTGTGAACTGGACAAGAGACCTCCCAATCACAGCCGCACCCCAAGGATACACAGTAATCACAAGAGACTTAAGGTAAGTAAATAACCCAGCCAACATAGTACCTCAGCACAGAAGGTGTGTTGCAACAGGAAGACTTCATGATATGCATTCCTATTCCTTTGTCTAGAAGATGGTAAACGGGACTTTGGAAGGACTTTTGCAGCAGGGATCATGGAAGAAGGCTCCAGGCAAGATTTTCCTCGTGGCTGGACGCAGCTATGTGATTTTGGTGCCTTTTTCAGGAGCACAGAAGAAGACAGAATATCACTAGTTGGATTCTGATCGTTTGTAAGGTCCAGCACTCTGATGAGGGGAGTTTTAGGACTCAATTTGAGTCTCTCTGGGTCCAGTAGGATGCCCACAAACGTTCAACAAGATTTGGCATTCGAAAGACTGCATCGCGCAATGAGTCGAGGCTATTGGGCTGTTGCAGCCCTGCAAGTTCGCAGCACGACGTGGGGTGGCTCAAACAGCGGGTCTTCTTTCAGGACAGTCAGCCTCCGCACACTCGGGCTGGAAGACAAAGGAATGCAGAGGTTTGGACTCCTCATACTTCCTGCCTTCACAGAAACTCTGGACCCTGGGTGGGGGGGTCCACAGGACTCTTGCCTAAGATAAAAATCACACAAAGGAATTTCCCACCCTGAAAGAAGGAAGAAAGAACAGGGAATACTAAAATGGCGAAAAAAGTAGACTGGCCATTTTGGTAAAATGAGCACCCATGGTTGCGCTTACCAGGGCTGTGCAAATAGGTGTGCAGTCATAATGTCGACATCAATAATGTCGACAGTCAAAATGTCGACAAATTAATGTCGAAAATCAATAATGTCGACATACAAAAATGTCGACATTTTACATTAATGTCGACATTTTTTCGAAATGTTGTATAAATAAATAAATATATATTTATTGTTGTGTTGTATGTGTTGAGTATGAGGGGTGGGGGGTGGCAGGGGGTATTGGGTGAGAGGGGTTGGGGGGGACATCCCCATAGTAAATGATATTCTTTTTATTTATTTGTTTATTTATTTATTGAATAATAAATAAATAAATATATAATTACTATGTGTTGGGAATGAGGGTGAGAGGGTGGTTGGGGGGGTGTGGGGGGTGTCAGGGGGGTGTTGGGTGAGGGGGGGTTGGGGGGGGACCCCCCCATAGTAAATTAGACTCTTTTTGGTTATTTATTTATTGAAAAAATAAATAAATAAATAATTAGATTGTGTTGAGTATGAGGGGTGAGAGGGTGGTTAGGGGGTGTGGTGGGGTGGCAGGGGGGTGTTGGGTGAGGGGGGGTTGGGGGGGGGACCCCCCCATAGTAAATGATACTTTTTGTTGGTTATTTATTTATTGAAAAAATAAATAAATAAATATATAAATAATTAGAATGTGTTGCATATGAGGGGTGGGAGGGTGGTGGTGTGGGGTGTGGGGGGGTTGCAGGAGGGTGTTGGGTGAGGTGTTGATAGTGTTAAGGGTTTATAGTCATATTGTCGAAAAAAAAGTCGACATTTTTTTTTCGACATTATGACTTTTTACATTAAAAGTATAGAATGTCGACATTATTATTTTCGACATTATTTTTTCGACATTTTTGTCTGTCGACATTTTTTTGTCGACATTATGACTATAAACCGTGCAAATAGCCTGCGGTAAAGGTGCATCAAATTGATGAATTGATCAAAAGGTTCACTGCAACCAGCCATTAAAGTTAAGCTTGTCCTTGTAACATAAATGTTACATTTAAAATGAGAAGGGGGATAATTAGTATCTCCCAGCACTCCACATAAGTTGGAGGTTGCTTGTCTTACCTAATAAAAATGTAGAAGGGATCCAAATATCCTTTCTGCTCTTGGGAACTGTAGTTCTCACAAGGTTAGCCAGCGAAAGTTAAAAGGGGAGCACTAGGGCAACAGAGCAACAATAGGCCCTTATTGCCAAAAAGTTGTTTAAGAGGATAACTTTTAAAAGACCCGTTGGGCAGTCATATATGACACCCATAAAAGAGTAAAAGATTCTATGAGTGTGGAAAAAGGTTTTCACTCAGAGGTATAAGGAAAAATAATCCACCAGTAAAAGCAAAACGTTCTAGGGTCGACACAGGTAATTGCTCTGAAAATCTTACTTAACAGAGCCCTCTCTGCAAGACCCTCCCTAGAGATCTGGGAAAGTAGAACCTTACTGGGAGAGACTCTTCCTTAGGGAACAAGGACTTCCGTTCTTGTGAGGAACTCCCTAAGCCACCCAACACTGGACTAATTGCTACAAAGACTAATGTACTTTATACCTGTTTATCCGAAGGTAATGCTGGACCATAGCAGCCTCAAGAGGGAAATGAGAATAGCTCTTTAAGAGAAAACACATACTTAACTGCGAAGAATGGGGGATGCTGGAGAGACAGAAAATAATCTTCTGCCTCGGGAAGCCCCCTGACAGCACGCCTAGAAGAGGCAGACCAGAGAATAGTCGACTTTCGAAGAGCGGCTTGAGTCCAAAGTGAGACGCTGGAAGCCTGTTGTATCCTACAACAGGAGAACCGTTGTAAGGCAGGAAAGCCGAGTTCTGCAGTAAGTGGTGGTAAAATCACATCCCGACGGTGGTGGGCAGGGCATGCAACAGAATGCGCTGAGACAATCCAAGATGGCAACTGGAAGCGTGGGCTGCTTACGAATGGTGATGCCCATATATGGCACAAGGGATGCCGAGAAAGGGTTATCAACGAACACAGAGAAGGAGAGAGGCATTGGGAATGCGTGCAGCTTCCCACCAACATGCTCCGTGTATGGCAGGACAGCCGAGAGAGCAGCAAAGTGAAAGAAGGAGAGGCCAAGTACTGGAGAAGATCACCTGATCAAATACAAGAGCCTGCACTGATCTCCAACCAGTGGAGAGGTAAAAGAAGCAGTGGGAGGTTGCCAGGGCAACTGGAGACTAGATGAGTTTGTCCCAGTTCTTATAAAGATTTTCTTAGTATAAACCTATGTAATTGGAACTGTATAATGCTGGGAAAGAGGGGACTGAGTAACCCTGGTTTAAAGGCCTATAGAGATTAAAAATCAAAACCTAATAACTAAGGGAAGATATTATGTGAGCAAGAAGCTGCACAGACAAGTACAGAAAGTGGAAAGCAAGAGAGAATCCATAAGTGGGGAAAGAAACCTCAGCTGGGCTGAGAAAGCCTGGATCAGTATACTGTGTGAGTCCTAAAAATCCCAAACAACAATTAAGTATCTTGAGGAAGGTTGCCATAAATACTTCACTAAAGAGAATATCAATCTCTACAGTGTTGACAGAATTACATTTGCTAATGAAAGAAGTAACCAGAGACTATGAATGAAGGTCCCATATGAAAAGACATTGATACAAAGAGACCATCGGAAAGACTGGTACATCAGAAGAATCAAGTCCATCTCCTGAAATCGTTTAGTTGTTATTTTTTAATGGTAGGATCAGTATATAACTAGGTTTGGATGGAGGACTTTTCTTTCTTTGGGACTTCCGGACTACAGACTAGCACCTTCAGTTCCTTTATATAGGTGGGGAAACCCCTTTGGAACAGGGAAAGCTAGGTAGTTTTCTTATTTTAATAAAAGTAATTTAGAAATATCCTCCGAATCTAACTCCTTCTTCCGACCCACCACAGAACTCAAACCAAAATAAAAAGACCACAAACTGTATTGTTAAAAAAAACGCAACATACTACTTTTTGAAAGACACTTGTTGCTCTCTCAGTAATTATTGAAAAGAAAATGTGTTTGCCATGTTCACATTTTTTTGTTTGCATGTTGCGTGAATGTGGAAATGTTTGGATAATGCAAAGGCTGTTCGTGAGTTTATATGTAAAAAAGGAGAGACTAACTGTATGAACAATAACTACTGCATATTGTATGGATTTTCATGCAGGTTTGCTTTGTAACACAAGGAAAATATATACGTTGATGAGTTCAATTTTTTGAAGGATGGTTTTGAGTGCCTATGTAGTAAATGTTTTGTTACCCTGCTTCTTCTCCAGTGTAGCCTTGGGTGCTCTGCCAAGTTTTCCATTAAATGAGTCAGATGGATTTGAGGGTAACCCTGTTGTCTCGTTCTGCGCTGACTCTCAAAGGCCACAGCCTCATTCTTAGCCCTGATTTAGCCTGTTGGCTAAATATTGGGTATGAATATTCTAGGTTGTCCATGAAAAGGTAAAAGAAAAGAAAATAACGAATGGGATAAATGTTCGAATTTCTCCTATGCGAAAATAACGTATGTCCGAAAAATTAGAACCTTTATTCCGTAGTGCAGACACACAAAAAGTATTTCATTTGACAAATAGGCGTTTAGGTAGCAAGCTTAGAACCTATAACTCGCATTAAGGAAAACGTGCGCGAGTTCGTAGAGGTTGAAAATAAACATTTTTTTCAGAATGGCACAATTACGCCACAATGTTAGGTAATGCATGGTTATTTCGCCAACAAAAACCTGATCATTTGCAATAATTAGCAACTTCCCTTGACATTGCTGAAACGAAACTAACATTGTATGCAGCATTGCAAATGTATCTAAAGCAAACAAAACACTTGACCTTGAATCCGAATGCTTTTGTTTTCGTTTTGTTAAAAGATAAGGAACACGTGTGCACGATCGATTCATTGGGGTTTACTTTCAGCATCATAGTTCATGCCTCAAATACAGTTAAATCTAACTATCTGACGGTACACACGTTTACTGATACTGATGCATACACTTGTAACTGCGGCTATTATTCTCTGGTCGTGTTTTCTCACCGTTTGTACTGGTACGCAGTCCTGCAATGTCCATCTGGTACTTGGAAGCAGTACCGCTGTGAGTTGGCACTTTAAAGTATCTCAGAAAATATTGAATACAGTAAACATAGGCAGAAGTGACTATTTCTCCCATGGCCATGACCACGGAATCCCCTGGGTGGAGCTGTGGGGGTCAGGAACAGGAGGCCAGAATAGACGGGAGTACCTGCGTGATAAGGTTGGCAGTCTAGAAACCAGACCCTTCTAAAGGTGCACTTCCTGAGGTGCTGTCTTCATGCAAAATCCCGTAAGATTGGGGGAAGGGGAAGAGAGGAAGGTAAGATGAACCCGATTCTTTAAATACAAATGAAAAATAGACCTCGCTTTTTATAGCTATTCAACTAGATAATGGAAAAACTAACATCTAATGAATATTCAAACTTTCTTGAAAGGATGGATGGAACGGACAACTGGGATGCATGGATGGATGGAATGAATGGATGGATGGATGCATATGGAATGTATGGCATGGATGCATGTGGATGAATCAAAGGTATGCATATGGAATGGATAAAATTAATAGAATGGATGGATGAAATGGATGGATGGGGTGAATAGGATGGATGGATGGATAGATTGAAAAGATGGAATGAATGGACGCTTGTGAAACGAATGGATGGCATGGATGCATGTGGAATTAATGGAAGGTATGCATATGAAATTGATGGATAGAATGGAAGGAACGGACCTATGTGTATGGAACTGGTAGTTGGATGGAACGGAAGGAATGGACGAAATTGATGGAATAGATTCAATCGATGGATGGAATGGATAGAAGGAATGGATGAAACCCTCCTGGTACACTGAACCTTTGCATTATCTTAAAGAAGTGTCTTTCTAACCCTTTGTACAAACCTATGCTTTTATTCCTATTTAAAAGTACTGAAGTGCCATTTGGCTCCTTTTTCAGGGGAGCGCAAACTGTCTTTATAACTTAGTTTGATACTGTAGTATATTGGTGTTTAATATTGAGTTGATTTCTACTAGTGAAAGTTTTCTAAATTACTTTGTAAATAAATGTTTTAAGTAATTTTACCAAGAAACCTGAAAGTGTCTACTTGAACCACTGTGATTGTGCTATTTCTATATAACTTCTGCTACTGCTCACGTTCCCTCTTGAGATGAGCCTGGCTGCTCAGCTCGTTACTAAAAGTGTGTGGTAGAGACTTATACCAAAGGTTGGTTTTTGCTTACACCTGTAGTCCTAATTGTGTGTGGTGTTCCCAGAGGGTACTGCCTGCAATTCTGCCTAACGGATGGATGGATGGATGGATGGATGGATGGATGGATGGATGGATGGAATGAATAAAATGGATGGACACATGCAGAAAAAATTGATAGAATGGATGACATGAATATATGCGGAATGAATGGAATGTATGCATATTGGATGGATGGATGGATGGATGGAATAGAATGGATGCGCACATACAGAAAAAATGAATGGTTGGCATGAATACATGCAGAATGAATGGAATGTATGTATATGGAATTGATGGAACGTATGCATATGGAATTGATGGATGGATGGATGGAATAGATGGATGTAATGAATGGATGGAATAGCTAGATGGAATGGATGGACTGAATGGATAGAATGGAAGTGATGGAATTGATGAAAGTGATGGAAGGCTTCGGATGGATGGATGGACCGAATGGAACGAATGGATGAAGAAATGAAAAACGGATGGATGCACTTACGGACTGAATAAATGGAGTGATTGGATGATGAAATTGAAGAAATAGATTGACCCATCAATGTAATGGATGTTCCCCATATGTGCCCACCTTGCACATTTCTCTGTATACCCTGCTTTCTTGACCCCCATGCGGTTGTTGTATATCCCTTTGTCCCATCCTATCGCTGTAAGCCCAGCCCCCTGTCACTGTGTCCGTGTGTCGCTGTGCTCCCTGCCATCCTGTTCCTGTAATGTCGCTATGTATCAATGTACTACCCAACCTTCTCGTCACCATGTTACCCATGTGTCACTGTGTCCTCTGCTTTCTTGTCCCCTATGCTGTTGCTATATATCCATATGCCCCTCCTGTCACTGTAAGACGACCCACTGTCGCTGTGTGTCAGTATGTTGATGTGTTCCTTCCATCCTGTGCAGGTGCCTGGTCACAGGCTCTTAAAAGATGAATCATACCATATCACATCTAAGCATACTCTTGACTATGCACCATCACACAACTAGAACACAGCTATACCCCTGATAAATTCGGCCTAGCTGTTCACATACGAACACTACCCCATGAACATCTCATCATCCCAATAAACACAGTTTTCCCATAACATTCCGGCATAGCTGCTCACATAAGCGTCCTTCAGGTCTAATGCAGCCAAACCCAATCTGGATGTCCACCCACCAAACTGCAAACACATTTAACTAATATCTTCAACACCACGCCAAAAGCTAGAATGCAGCTACCATCTGACAATTACATCAGCTACCCACCTAATAGGTGCACCCTATGACACCTTCTCTCTCTACTGACCTGAACTACGGTTCCTGAGGGCGTTCAACCTACCAGCGCTTTGAGGTCATACCAATGATATATAGATCACTTATAAATGGCAAGTAACATAAATCGAAAAAAAATATTTGTCATTTGAGACTTCACATTGTGTTTTATACGGATACCAATATTCTGCATAGGTAGTGCCCTCTTATATCTTGCCCTTTCCCCTCAATACTTGTAGGACCATGCCCTGGGAAGGTTACATGACCAGGGCATGATGTGAAGTATCATTGGATTGAAAAAGGAATGGAAGACGGTTCTTCCCTTATGCCCTCACTCACTTCCTTTGCACAGGACCGCACTCGCGCATTCCAACCCCCCATAACCGGAAGGCAATTTCTCCTCGTGGGGGAGGGCAGAGGCAACTGCAAGCAGCTGTGCCCTATCATGCCTACAACAATGTTTTACTTTGCTCTCTCTCGTCCATCTCTACAGATAATCAGTGCCACTTTTACTCCCTGAAAATAGACAAATAGTCCAACAAATAGGAAATTATGGAGTTAAAATAATCTCAAAGAAATAGGAAACAATAAACTGAAAGGAGCCTGCCATCTGGTTCTACTCACACAGCTCCATGGATGTGTTCAGATCAGTGATATTGGCAGAGCATTGCCACAAGGAGGAGTCCAATTTTATTAGCTGAACTGAAGAGGAACTTTAACGTAAAAATGTATAGCTCCATTTTCTAAACTCACTAGAGGCAACGAAGTATGGATTACAAAAGGATGTACAGCTTTTGTGTTTTTCTCAATTAAAAAATGCCCCAGTTGGGAATACATATTACCTTTTTTACTCCCAACTTCAAGAATGTAGATAAAATACTCTTGCTTCAAAACCTTTTCTGGAGCCGGTTTGCAGCAAAGGAGAGGTTGCTGAGGAAAAATCAGTGTTACTGGAACTTGAGATGCAAAGACTCTCTAGAACCTGTTTGTGTGATGCGGGCAAGGAACTAGTGAATCAAAGTAAAATCTATTTTAAGGCCAAAATGAAGGCTGTAGATCTGCAAAATGTCCCTATAATGCACTGCAATTTCTAAAATTAATTTTGAAGCTTTCCTACATATGTTCATTGCCTATAGCAAGAAGCATTTGTTAATACCTATACACAGGAAAGGATAGATACGTTTGGCTATTTTATCACTTCTATTCATAATGTGTTATTTTTATTACATCTAGCGTTTATAGTCTATCGAAATGTAAATGTTGATACTTTCAGTGTTTAGCTGTGTACGAGAGATTGCTGACAATAAGATACATATACGTGTTGTGATTGAAGTGCCAACAACTGTTGTTCGAAAAGGAACTGGTGCAAAGCTCCCTCCTCCTATGTGCCCATTTGGGTACAGCCACTAAAGTATGTTGCACTACCTGTTACCATTCTTCTTTTGCACTGCTGCGGTTGGTGGACCTATCCCTGTCGGGATGGAATTCTAGCATGTGCATGCAGTGCCATTTTTCATTGAAATTAGGTTTGGCAGCAGCAACTAAATGTATATATTGCCTTGTGTATTGAGAATTTCTCTTGCCTGAAGTTCACTTCTGTAGAAAAAACACAAATGCACTAAAAGACCTAAAGGGAAGGATGGACCCCATGCTTATGCTCCGTTCAGGTGGGTGATTGTTTCCACTTGTATGTGAAAGTTACTTGCATGCTTGTGTCCGAGATATTGGGTGCGTTTGAATTTTAAGTTTTGCCTCCACCCTACCTCACACAATACACCCCCGTTTTTCCAAATGCCATGTTTATAGGCACATTGTCATTGAATTATGCTACATATGGATTTAGAAGGAGGGCAATTTGTGTTGATACTTTATTCCATCTATGTGCTTGCAGTATCAGTTGGGTTTTCTCTTCTTTACTACGTCCTTCGTGGCTGTAACACATTTTAGCCTGATGAATTAAAACCTTTCCAAGTGAGCTTTACACCATAATTAAAAACATGGTGGAAATATTTTAATTAGTGTCAAACACTGTTAAAAGGCTTCTTGGCCCTGTAAGAAGTATTGCTTCAGTTTGTATAGCAAAAGGGTTCACATAACTCTCCCAAAGGAGAGACACTTGCATTATAAAATACATACAGTACTGAGATATCTAGCTATTACACATCTCTTGACTAGAGTACCTAGCTCACAAACATTTGAGTCACGGGGTGGGGGAAAAACAACCAGTGCTTGTTTTTGGTAGGCGAGAGCCCATTGACAACTATGGACTAGTAAGGTGCTTGGCGGCTGAGTGAGCTAATCACATGGCTGGTGACGTCCGCCAAAAGCATGCGCGTTGAGAAGTATGAGAGTAGTAGCTATCCTCATTCGGTGGGAGATTTGGCAACATGGATCCGATTATGTATGGGCTTTCAGTTTATACCATTTGCTTATTGGAGCGGGAACATTGTTACTCTAATGGGCAACCGTCACATTATTCTAGTAGGGACATGAACTTCGTTAGACAAAACTCAGATGTTTTATCTATAGCTTCTCTGCTTGACAACCTATCCAACTAAGACCCATCCCCTTTCCTCCATGCTCATGGGAGTGTCCATGACGCTCTGGCTTGATCGAAGCCTTAATGCGCTTCCCCTTTAAGAATATATATAGAGAGCACTGGAGCAGGCCATGTGCATGTAGCGTCATCGCGGCACAACCCTGCTCTCGTGCTCCTTTCCCCAGTCCCTTTCTCTGGGTCAGAGCCTGGCGTGGTAGTCTTTCTTTAACTGCTTCCCCACGGTCATTTATTTTCTTTTTATTGCTTTTTCCCCTGCTGTCTCCAGTTTTATGCCAGGTTAATATGTGCCTTTTTCTGTGTCACTGCTAAACAGAACCACTATCAATGGGGCATTTCCTGCAAATATGTATCATGATATGTGTCACCCAAACATGTTGGTATGCTCACATCATCCATTCCCTCTCTTTACCCCTCTTTAGCAGCTCTGGGCACCATTACCACCACACTCTTGATGCTGACCAATCAGCCTCCTAGCCTGCCATTGAGGCGTCCTCCGCCCGCCTGCCTAGACATGGATTACCTACCTGAGCCACGCATCCTTTCATGCGGATGCGTACACACCAGTATGCTCCCCCATGGCTCAGTGTTTTGTTTTGCCTTTGGTACTTAGTACCATTTTCGGTCAGGCATCCTCATGGGCACCCCGGCCTCGTGCACCTCATCATGGCCGTTCACCCCATTTAATCACAGTCCGCTCCCCAGCTCACTCCGTGCGCAGCCAGGGACCGTGACCGCTGACAGCTTGCTCTGCAGCGCTCATCCTTCCTCCAACCCTAGGTAAGCACACGCGCATGCAACCACTGCAGCTCTGTGATCTCTTGCACCTATTTCTCGGCTGCATGTCTCACTTAAGAACGGGAGCCAAGCCACCATTTTATACCTTCCTCGCCCAGCATGACATCCTGCATGGTCAATCCCGCTAATCCGCCGCCTGGCTTTTAAGGTTGTAATTTTAGCATCACACACATGTTATGTTATCCATTTGTGTTTTTATCCGCCACACCTTATCTGTGGCCATCTGTGACCTACACGCCTCACCAACCCTCACATGCACCTTGACACTTGATATACTCCGAGGCCTGTAATCTTAGCCCCGTGTGTCCTTTTTTCCGCAGCCCCTCACGCTTGCGGTTGACTTTGCGTACTCATCACGCCAGCCTGTTCTACCCATAATTTGCATGGCAACAGGCCCTCAAGGTAAGCTTGCTCTTACCCCTTTTTTACCCTTAATTGCTCCACCACTCCATATAGCTTAACACAGCCTCCATGTCCATCCTACTTCCACAGGAACAGCCACCTCTAGGACCTCGAAAATCCTCCAGTGTACTCCTGACACTGCTACTCCCTGAGCCACTGCGCTCCCAAGTTCCGGTAAGCACCAGTCCTTCATGTATTGATACCTCTGCTAGAAACCCACGAATGTGCCCACTCCTATAACACCTCGTCTGTTTATCTCAACACACCTCACAAGATACTTCCCGCTTTGGAATATCTCGTCCTGATGAAGGCCACACCATCAGAGCTTATCCAAGCTCACCTTCTGGCCGATACACTGTCGTGTTGACTGTTATATTGTCTGCATTGTCCTTGTTCAACCCCACATTGTTTTGATGTATATGTGCTGATTATTACATGCTATCACCTCACTAAATCCACTGGTCTCCTTCCCAAGGACCGCTCAGTGGATGTGTAGGCATTGAAAAGACGTTACAAATATTTGAAATTTGTCACTCACAAACTGGTTACTATACCTTCAAAATGTGTAAATACAGTTGTATCTTGTGTTACTCTCAATTAAGTGTATCTACAAACACGTAAATTGCAGTTTTATTAAAAATCTGACTGCAGTACTCGGAACTGTCTGTTACGCTCACCTGGTTCCCACAGGGGTGTCGGGCAGAACTGGACAGCCGCGGTCTCCACCAACGTGATGCGTAGTGCAGAGATGACTGACTGGACTGGCCCACCTAGCTTCGTCTGCTTGACCCGTAGAAGTAGTCTCCTAAAGGCGGAGAAAGGGAATTAGCCACCCGTGGAGTTGAGTAATAGCCCCTCACTGCGTCCCCATTATCACCTCTAATATTCCCTTTCACCAAGCTCACCTTATAGTTTTGAATGATGAGCTCTCCATCCTGCGAGGAACGCAGGGGCGCGTTGATGGCCAGTTACTTCACTGGCTTGAGGATATTGGAAGAGTTCTAGACAATCTTGGCTCCAGAACTCCTGGCGAAGGGCCGTAAGTATATAGTTCTAAAGAGTTCAAAAATGTCTGAATAATCACTCTTGTCCAATTCCTTTGTTTATCTTGCAGCTTAGACCCAAATGAAGATAGTTCTGTGGCAGCTGAAAGCGTTCTGGTAAGAGTCTGTGCTATTCCACACAGTCCGTTAAATGATGCCAAAGTTTAACTCGCTGCTGTCTCTTTGCTTACAGGTGCGGCGTAAGAAGATTTGGCGTGCTGGTGAATAATACCTCCAGCGGTAAAATCAGGTAAGTATATGGTGGCAAGAGATTGTCCTTATTTGTTTCCCCTCGGCTCACCTTGTTGTTTTCCTGTCCCCCTTAGGTGCTGGAATGTGGCAACTTGATGATGGAGACAGCACCGGATCGTAGAGATGCTGCGAGGAATGGTGAGTATGGCGCGGCGCGGCGCTGCGGCTGGCGATGCTTGCGCCGTGTTTAAAATAAAGTCTTTTTCTCGTGCAAAGATGCGGTGAATCCGGAATCCAGTAAGAAACTCAATAATGTTCTTGTTCTAACCTTTCTTCTTCTTTCCCTTCTTTCTAGGAGCTCTGGCTTCGAGGCGGGCGTGGCACAAGGCTGGATGCTGACTGCAGGCACGGTGAGCGTTACGCTGCTGGATGCAGAATAACGCGAAGCGTGTGCTGCCCTTCGGGCGTGGTTTAAATAGCTTCCATAGTAGTCCCAGGTAAGTATTCCTCCACAACCACACCCGAGTAACAAAATAGTCCCTAGGTAAAGTAGTCCATTCCAAGCCTCACATGGGCTTGGATCTCTTGCAGCATGGTCTGCATCAGGTAAGTTTTAACATATGAGCCTGGCCTATGGCGCCAGGACTGTTCACCCATATGTACCTGGCGCCATAGATGCCAGAACTGTACCCATATAGCCCCTAATAAGGGTTTCTGGGTTTTCTCTGGGTAACATGATGCCTGCTTCCGGGGTTGCTGGACTTGGTCTGGATGCCCGGGGGTAGGCATCATGACACTGTCCTGATACATTTTTGTCAGAAGTCATTCACAGTAACCTGTACACACTTACCAATACCATAGGTGTGTGTTCACCCTTTGTTCAGAAGCCAGGTATCCCATGACCGTGCTCATTTTTGCTCTTTAATACATGACTACCCACCTGGGTAGAGCAAGGCATCAACCAAGTGCCCTTTTTGATAAACATATTAGAGTACAGCCCGTGGCTGGGGGCTTTTGCAACCATTCCCTACTCTCCAGGAAATCCTTGCAACTTCCTAAAACAAAGAAAGAAAGAATCCAGACAATACGACACCATCTCCACCATCAACCTACATCATGGAGAATGTCAACATCTTGTCATACTCGGATGATTATTTTAAAAAACTTCTGGGTACCACTTCTACTCTCAGCAACCCAGAAGGCATACTCACCTTCGGCCTTGCTAAAGATGAATTAGAAAATATTAATCAAAAGAAGAAGAAACTGATCCGTACCGAAATGCATGGTAAATTCATGCTAGAATATCTCAAAGCAGGCATAATACCAGAGGGTTTACAAGTGAAAAATATACCACGTGTTTTTACCGATAACCCCAAATACAACAAAAACTTCAGCGGGGTCGGTAATAAATGCAGCCGCGATTGGTTTATCCTTGTCATCGACACAGCTGATGAGGAATGTAAAAAACAAGGAACCTAACTCATGGAAATGGAAAAGAAATTCCAAGAGGACGCCACCATCAAACAAGCCAAACTAAAACTTGAGAAGCTAGAGACCTAAATCGACAAATTCAAAGCCATCACCGTCGAAAGAAAGGCACAAAAGTTCAAGAAGGACTTACAAAACTATGCCCAGGACAAAACGTACCCTTCCCTCAGAGAGAACTATTACATAGAAATCCAACAACAAGGCACCTATAACAGAAGAAATTGCGGTGTCACTTTTTCAGGCAGTTCGTCCAACAGCAGCGGAAGTGCTAGTGGAGGCTGAGGTAATCAACAGCACCCACAGCAACCTTTTTTTCCCAGAGGCATGCAACGAGGACGCCCGAAGAGGAGACCGGCCCAACAGGGACAACAAATGCACACCCGACAGTGGTACAATAACCAAGGACAACAGCAGAGAGGATTCCAATCATCAACTTATCCAACCACACAATGACGACCGCAGAAATAAACCTTCTGGAAAAGGGACTATCATTTGTTCCGGCGGCCAAGGCCCAAGAATTCGACACAGAGGCCGAACTCAAACGCTTTTTTCGCAACATTCGTCTCAAATATTTCTTCGAGGTATATTTACCCGAACATTCATCATCCGGATCCAACCCCCCGGAAAGGGATAAAGAAAACACCACAGGATTAAAAATTAAATCCACATTCATGCCACCACCGCACACTACCCCCTGTGAATTCCATACTTATGAGAAAATGGTAACCAACGCGATCTGGAAAGGTCTCTCCAAAAGGAATTTCTATCCGGATGACCTCTCCACAGAAGAAAGAAAGGCCCTCTCCTCACTTAAAGCCAATCACGCCATCACAATCAAACAGGCCGACAAAGGCAGGGGTATTGTCATTGAGCGACGTCGATACATACTCACTTCTACACAGAGATCCCACCAAAGAACTGCAGGAAGAAATTTTGAGCCTGACCAACCATGCTGTACAAGAATCCTGGATATGCGACGAGGAACATCGATTTTTGAACAAAAACCACCCGCGCATCCCAGCATTTTACATACTACCCAAGGTTCACAAAAACCCCACCTTTCCCCAGTCCCTTTCTCTGGGTCAGACGCCTGGCGTGGTAGTCTTTCTTTAACTGCTTCCCCACGGTAATTTATTTTCTTTTTATTGCTTTTTCCCTTGCTGTCTTCCGTTTTACGCCAGGTAAAGGGCTGTTCTCGGTGTGCACCAGTTGTCACACATTTTTCTCGGCTGCGGACCCACACACTCTTAGCTTAGTGTTTGGGCCCACTTCATCGCTGAGACGCCTGTGCGCTCTGTGACACACTTTCCTTCAAATCCCTCACAAGTTGGCGTTTGGAAGACATTTTTCAGACAGTATGCTGGATCACCTCAAGAACTAAGTCCGGTCCTAGAGCATAAGTACAACTCTTTTTACCTTGGCACTCCATTCCAGCTACACTCTACTGGGAGTTGGAGGAAGAGCACCTTCAGGGTCTGTTGTGGCTAGCCACTGCACTACCGGGGTATGCCCCAAGGTCTCTAAGGAGACTTCTACCAGCAACATCATCGAGAGTTTGCAAGGGTCTTGTACCGGGCTCTGTGCCTAGGGTTCTTTGGTTCCTTTCAGGACTTGTACCAGGGAGTCTGTTCCAGAGGGGGATTCACCTTGTACCGGATCTGGCTTAGATGCCCTCCCGCGCCGCACACCAATCATTCACCTTTAGAGAAGACGACGTGTACGTCATTGATGGAACCCGCCCTCTCACCTCAGACATATTGGATGAGGTTCATAAGGGGTTGTTGCATTTCTAGGGTGGGTGGCGTCCTTAAATCCTTAAGGACGACACTGTGTCGTCTCAAAAAAGAAATTCAAGAACTGGAACATAAACCGACGCTGGGGAGAGAGGGGGCACTCACAGGTTTGAGAAGTTACTAGCAGATAAGTGACTCGCGTATTCCGAGACAGCGAATGGGGAGGACAAATATATGGGGGGGGGGCTGGTTCTTGCGACAAAAATAAGCTGACGGTAGCAGATCCAGTTGTACCCTCTGGGCGATCCACAAAGATAGGGGACAGGGAGGGATATTGGAGGTTGCTGACCCTAACAAGGACCCGTTACGCGATTCCAGCGAGATCATTTCGGGACTATTATAGTCCACTATCCTCATTTCAATTGACGGTCTCCCCTGAGGAAATTAGATTGTACCTTGACCGGGTAGCGCTCGGATGGTTGCACCCCAGTTATTCGCAGTCTCCCTAGCGGCGAGGCCCCGGGCCAGGACGTTATCTCCAGAATTCTATAAAGAATATGCCGACATCCTTGCTCCACATCAATGTTGTATGTATGGATTCACCATGTCCGCTGGCCTCCTCCCTGAATCTACCAGGACTGCGGTAGTCATGCTCCTCCTTGAACCTAATAAGAACCCTCGTAACTGCGCTTTATACAGGTCCCTATCACTTATCAATACTGATGATAACATTCTAACTAAACTATTGGCTCATAGACTCCTCCCCTACATAAGTGCTCCCAGAACAGGTAGGTTTGCCCCAGGCAGGTTCACACAAAATAACCTGACATTTTTGCCCGATGTATAACGTTAAAGAAGACGGTCCTATTGTGGTAACAGCCCTTGATACTGAGAAGGCCTTTTCTTTCTTTTTTTTTTTGTAACTCTTTATTTCTCATTTTCAACACTCCACTCCAGAACCTAATCTAGCATCATCCATAAAGGTCACTAAAGCTCCCCCACATATCTTCATAAAGGGTTTCCTTCTTTTGTTTGCAATACATTGTTTTCTCAAATCTGGATAAAATTCCAACATCTGAAATCCATTCCTCCACCATCGGCTTCTTTGTGTCTTCCAGACCCTCAACACCTGTTTAGCCGCCACCAACAAAACTTTGAATACCCCACATGATATCACCCAACTCACATCCCGTCCACCACTGTACAACAAAAAGACGACCGCTAAGGGATTGCGTGGATAAACAATGTCCCAAATTTGATCGACCCTATCAATAACCTCCCTCCAAAAACTCACCACTCTTTCACAATACCATAACATATTTATCAAAGTACCATGTTCTTTCCCACAACCCAACACCGATCATCACCAACTAATCCCAATTTACACATACGTACTGGGGTCCAATATATTCTGCCCAATATCCAATATGGCCTTTTCTGTTTGAAATTCTACATAGATCTGGGCTGGGTCTTCATTACATCCAATGGATCTGTCTGTTATATACCGCCCTTCAGGCCACGATATTGACGAACCAGCTGACTTCCAATAGCATTTTCCGTACCAGGTGAACAAGACTGGGGTTCTCTCTTTCTCTTTCTCTTTCTCTCTCTTTCTCTCTTTCTCTTTCTCTCTCTTTCTCTCTTTCTCTTTCTCTCTCTTTCTCTCTCTTTCTCTCTCTTTCTCTTTCTCTCTCTTTCTCTTTCTCTCTCTCTTTCTCTTTCTCTCTCTCTTTCTCTCTCTTTCTCTCTCTCTTTCTCTCTCTCTTTCTCTCTCTCTTTCTCTCTCTCTTTCTCTCTCTCTTTCTCTTTCTCTTTCTCTCTCTTTCTCTCTCTCTTTCTCTTTCTCTCTCTCTTTCTCTCTCTCTTTCTCTCTCTTTCTCTTTCTCTTTCTCTCTCTCTTTTTACTCTAACGGTCGAACCCCTTCATGCGCTATCAGGGAATTTCATTCACATATCTCAACCATCTCGCTCTATGCAGGTAATATGCTATTGTACTTTAAGAACCCCTAACAGAATTTACAGCTGTTAGTACAGTAAATATCAATATTTGGTGGGTTCTCAGCATTACGTATTAACTGTTCTAAATCCAAAATTTTCCCATTAACCACGATGGTGCTCCAAACGGATGTTGGTACTGAATTCTGTTGGTGCCCTGTGGGAATGAGGTATTTCTGGTATAATGGTTTCAACCTCTCCATCGAAGCATTTTGAGGAAAACTATTTGCCAGCCCTTGAGCAGCTGGAGCGTACGGTGGGTGTCTGGATCCATCTACCTCTGTCTCAGGCTGTACGTCTTGCCTTAGCCAAGATGGTTGTGGTTCCTAAGATGCTTTACATCTTTAATAATGTGCCATTGATCCCACCTTCATGGTTCTGGAAACGGGCCCGGTCATTGTTATCTAGATTGGTGTGGGCGGGAAGACCAGCGCGGATCACGCTCGACACCTAGGCGCTGCACAGACCTGTTTATATTTTTTCGCCTGTCTGATCTAGTATGCCATCTGTTGGTGGATTCCCTCTGTGGAACTGCAGCACATTAAACTTGAAAGGGCAGTTGCTCGACCAGATGACCTGAAAGGCATGCTACGGGGAAAACCCAGATGAATTCCCAAGGGGTATAGACAGCCTAGTGATGCAACACGTTGTGCGTGGGACCAGGCTAGCAGTCGAGCTGGCACGAGAGGCAATTACCACGCTAACTTTGCATTGTACTCGGTTCACAGAATCCCAATCATGCATGAGGGGATTTTCAGAACACAATTTGAGAAATTGGACATCCCCTCCCTGGGCGATATGGTACAGGATGGCAAGTTCATTCAATGGGACATCTTTAAGAGTCGAGGTCCCTGGAACGCTGTCTCCATCTTACTTTATTATAGGTTATGGGAAACACTTTGGGGGATTTGGGACAAATTCCCACAGACACCAGGTCTTTCCCCTTTAACCCAGTCCCTGACCAGCCTCTCCAACCTCAATGGCGTGGTCTCAGCACTGTACAAACTTATCAAATCTCTTTGCCTGGTCCCCCAAAAGTTGTTTACGGCCAGGTGGACTAGAGCGTTGGACACACCCATGCAGGAATCCCAATATCAGGTGATTTGTAGAATGACAAAGAAGAGATCTCTGAACTCCATGTTCCACCCTATACAGTTTAAGTTCCTACATCAATCCTACCACCCCCCTGCACAACTGCATAAATATTACCTTGAGAGAATGGCTACCTGCCCACAGTGTAACTATGACCCAGCAGACTTTATGCATATGGTTTGGAATTGTGGGCATATTCTGGGAGGGTGTGTACAGTACTATGGGGAAAAATGGTCCCAGACTGTCTGAGATTCCCTGGTGGCTTGGTTACTTGCATTTTTTGATGTCCTCATTAAAACAGAAAGGAAACTCCTGGCTATGGCCTCTGTGATTGCCAGAGCTTTAATAGCTAAAACATGGGAGAGAACGAAACCACCTGTGGTGAAAGAGTGACCCCCACATGCTGAAAATCTGTGAAAACCAGGAATGAATCACACTTTTCCTCTCTTCCTCCTGGAACTATGCCAATTGACTACTGGGATCCTTTTCGGTCATATATCCTTGGGCACAACGACCTAACCTCTTCATGACTTGGGCTTGATGTATTTCTATGTTAGGTCAATCATGAGGTAAAGCTGGGGCACTGTTCATGTTCATTGTAAAACTGCCCCTGTGATGTGATCCTTTTTTTTTGTTTTGTATCATGCATAGCAAATGTCGCCCCTATCTGCTCTAGCATGCAGGACCTAGTTTCACCTATTGGGTCCTCTGTTTGCAATTGAATAATATGCGCAAATGTACCAGAACCAGTCCCAGAACATGTTGTTGTGGGTTTCGGGGTGGGATTGGTGAATAGTAAAGCTGTCATTGTCAACTTTTTGTTATATAAACTTGAATAAAAAGAGATTAAAAAAGAAAATGGCTCTTCCCTCCTGATTTTCATGCTAGGTTTCGCTTGGGCCTGGCAAAAGCTCACAAAGTGTCACAGGACCTCATGGAGGCCTCTTATCACGACCTGTACACAGATGCTAGTGGTATGGCCGTAGGTGCATTCCTTGGATGGCAAGCGTTGCTCAAAGCCACCAAGTTCCAACGGATGTGATAAGAGCGCATACTGGACCTTCGTTTTACTGAGTTGAACTTTTCAGCTTGGTTACAGATGAGTAGCTGAACAAGAAAGAATAGTAAGCAACGGCAAAGTCCTTCGTGCCCCTAACCATGTCCCTGCAAAGTCAGGCTCCTTAGGCTTCACAGTCATTCACTGCCAAGAGTTCATGGGGCTTTAAAGGCTTTCACCACTGTCAGTGTAGACTGGACCGATCTCCAGGCAGCCCTCAAAAAAAGCAATCGCGCTTAGTCTCCCGGGGAGGGAGGGATATTTTACCATCCCTTCCCCGCTCCAGAAGCAAAGAAGTCCAAGTGACGAGCAGGTGCAGGTTCACTGGACACCAGTAGTAGGTTAGATGCCTCATAATCATGCTCATTGGAGGTCAATAACTTGCGACAGCTGGTCCCTGGCGCCAGTCCACAGGGGTTACGGTATTCTTCTCCTGCCCCTCAACTCTCCATCTTTCCCTTCCCTCCTCCACAGTGGTGGTGGGCAAACTGCTGCTTATAAAGGTAATGGAGAACGCTACCTCCCTCGGAAGAGGTCGAGAGCTTTATTCAAGGTTCTTCACCCTGCTGAATAAAAACAACTCTGGCTTGTGCACTATGCTAGCCCTTTCCCACTTGAATCTTTTCCTACCTCAAGAAAAGATCAAGTCAGGAGAATGGCAAGTATCTGTAGACCTGCAGGATGCCTATTTACACATCCTCATTTAGCCTCTGCACGACTGTTACCTGCTTAATTCTCTATGGCCATGATCGTTTTCAGTACAAGGTTTTACTCTTAGACTCAGCACCAATTGAGTTTACCATACTGATGGCAGTAGTGGCTGCATATCTCTGCCTAAAAAGCATTCACCTGTCGCCCTATTTGCTCTGACACGCAGGACCTAGTTTCACCTATTCGGTCCTCTGTTTGCAATTGAATAATATGCGCACATGTACCAGAACATGTGGGTTTGGGGGTGGGATAGGGGGGTGGGATTGGGGAATAGTAAAGCTGTCATTGTCATCTTTTTGTTATATAAACTTGAATACAAAAGAGACAAGTGTCAATCCATCAGCAGTAGCTTTTTTTTAATTGGAATTTATTGAAGTTTTCAAAACATATAACAAATAGAGGTACATTGATAGGAACTTATTACATACAATAACAATCATAGTGGACACTCCGCCCTACTGTTACTGTATACTAGTTTAGCAAAAACAGTCTTCCCTTCCCCCTCCCGCCCTCTTTTGGAACAATGTGTCCTCTAGCTTCTGGGCGTAATACCTAGTTCTTCTACTTGTGATTTGTGTATGATGCTCGCACTTGTAGTCCGTTGGTTGTTATGGGAGCCTCTTAGGGGTCTAGTTTGAACAGTCACAATGGTCTCCTCTGGTGAGGCAAGACGCCACTTTACTATAGTTGGGCAGTGTAGAATCGTCTCTTTTTCTCCCTTACAGGTTATCGAGTTCCAGACATGTATCTGCTCACAAATTCTCCCCATAGGAGTTCGTACTGAATAGACTTCCCATGAAGGGCTGCAGTAATTGTCTCCATTATGCATATATTGGTGGCGACATTTACCCATTCATTCTTCCCCGGTGCCGGATTTGTTTTCCACCTCATCACTAGGGTGGCCGAAGCAGCGAGTAAAAGTGGGGCTGCCAGCCCTGTCAACCTCCTGTGTTCCCCCTCACATTCTTCGAACTCAAACAATATTAGACGGGGGTCTGCATTTCGCTGGATCCCGTCCAGATCCCTGATCCATCTCAGGACCTCATCCCAGAATGCCCTGATAGGGGGCATCCCCACCACATATGCCAGTAGTTTGCACTTTCCCCACATTCATGCCAGCACTGCGGGTTCATGGATTGGACAATTTGTGACAATCTGTGAGGATTGTACTTCCATCAATATAATAGTTTGATGGCATGCAGCTTATACTGGCTGGCTATAGACAACTGTGAGGCCGCTTTGCACATTTTACCCCACATGCCTGGGTCAATTTCCCCTCCGAGGTCTCTCTCCCACCTTCCCCTCAGGCTAGTTGTTCTTTCAGCTCTCTATACTTAGCCGAGATTAGGCATCTAGACTCGGTTCTGGTATTTAATAGTTTTTCAAATGGGGTGAGGTCACTCTGGATCTTCTCCCTCCATTTGTCCCTCATGAAATTTCCTTTGAATTGCAGGTAGGGGAAGACCGGGAGGAGGCCCAGCTCGAGTGCTAAATTGTTATAAAAGTCCTCTCCCTTTAGAGCTGGCCCACTCTCTCCAACCCAGCCTCATACCAGGTCTGAAATCTTTCATTAGGGATATCCTCTGTGATCAGGGTGCCCAGATGGGACTGCCATGTGGTGATCCCCTGCATGTTCTTCCCGTCCCTCCATATATCCCATATGGTCCCCAGTATCGGGTGATCTTAGTCTGTCAATTTATTCCTCGGAACCCATAGCCATTCAGCAGCGGTGACTGGAGCCAGGTGGAAATTGTCCAATTCAATCCATTGGGGTCCTTTTTGTCCTCTCAAATGGTGGACCAGAATTCTTAACTGAGCCGCCTCATGCTTTTTGAGTTCCGGTAGGCCTACACCACCCCTATCTTTGGGTAACGTCGGAGTCTCATAGGCTATCCTGGGCTTCTTCCCTGCCACAAGAACCTTAAGATCGCACTCTTTACTTCAATAAAAAAGGAACTCGGCATTCGAACCCGGAGCATCTGAAAGGGATAGAGAAATCTGGGCAGACATACCATCTTCCTAACCATGATATCGTCAGTTTCTCCCACTTTACCATGTCTGCGTGAAATCTGAAAAGGGGGGGAGGGAAATTGGCTTTGTATGACATATTTAAATCTCTCAGAATGTTTATCCACAGATATTTTAGAGTGTCACCCCCGATCGTTGGACCCAATGGGGAGAATTTTTCAGTGTAAACTTGAGTGGGTTCATGTAGCGAGGATAGGATGGACTTGGCTCTATTTATTTTAAAACCGGAGAGCTCGCTGTATTCTTCGATCAAGTTTACCGCCCTGGGTATGGACGACAGTGGCTTTCTAATGTGTAGAAGTAAATCATCGGCATATAGGGCCACCTTATATTCTTTCCCTCCCATCATGAGTCCCTCAATCTGTCGATGGTCTGAGTCTTTTGGCTAGGGGTTCCAAAGAGAGCGAACAATATCGCAGAGAGAGGGCACTCCTGTCGTGTACCCCTGCCCATGCCAAACCAGCAAGTATTCCCCATTTACAAACACCAAGGCTTTGGCGGACGTGTACACCGCCTGGATCCCTCTTCTGAATTTCGGCCTGATCCCCACCGTGCCCAAAACCCCCATCAGGAAACCCCATTCAACCCTATCAAAAGCCTTGTCTGCATTGACTGAAAGGAGGACCGGATCATCTGTCATCTTTTTGTGAATCAGGTGGAGGATCTTACGCATAGTGTCCGATCCCTTTCTCCCCATAATGAAACCAACCTGGTTAGTGTGTATCAGGCGGGGAGAGAGCATTTCCAACCTCGCGGTGAGGACCCTAGTGTAGATCTTTGAGTCTGTGTTTAATAAGGATATGGGGCGATACGATCCTTACTGTTTGGGGTTCTCGACCTTTCCTAGGAATCAGTGATTAGCGCCCGCAAGAAGGAGTCGGGAGCAATACCTGTCTCGAGGATCTCATTAAAGAGGTCAACCATGAAGGAAAGGAGCGGGGAGAGGAAGGATTTGTAGAACCTGGCGGTGTAGTCATCTTTCCCTGGGGATTTCCCCAGCGAGATCCTCATCACTGCCCTCTTGATTTCCTCTGCAGTCCGGGGTTCCCAAGGTCAAGGGATTCATCGTGTGTGAGCTTTGGCATTACTGTCCTTTCTATATAACTGTCTGTTCCTAGTTGTGTAGGACCAGCCTCTGACGTATATAGGGCATAGTAAAAAGTTGCAAAAGCCTCTGGAATAGCTCCACCCCCTGAACCTCGGCCGGTGCCACCATCCTCTATGGACGTAACCATCCTCTCCACATGTTGGCCCTGTAACCTGGCAGCAAGTAGCACGTCCGCCTTGTCCCCCTTGTTATAAAACTTCTGCTTCAGAAGTTGCAGCTTCTGAATTACCTGCCCTTCTTCTAAATGTCGAAGCTCCTCCCTCTTCTGTATAGCCCTTAAGACCTTAGTTTCTTTATCTTCTCTGGCCTCCCCGTCAAGCTGGGTTATCTCTTTTCCCAGCTTACCCTCTGTCGGTCTAGAAAAACGGACACCTCTCATGATTGACGGCAAACGTATTTTGGTGGCCGTGGGCCAACCGTCTCATGTACATAACGATAGAAATACAGGTTTCCAAGTTTGACCAATGAGCGGCCATTTTGATGCAACAAGAATAGCCATTTTGCTCTTTAACAATTGCTCATTGCTTTCTGTTCAAACTGCTTCGCAGCTTCGGTTTGCCAATTCTGCTGACTGTTAACATTGTTGTCTAAAACGTGAAAGGGCAAGGCCGCAAGGCTAATAAACGGTTCGCTGAAACACGTGGGCAGCCTAGAGAGGAATGCCCAGCTCCCTCCTGGGTGTAGCCTTGAAGGAGAGCCGCAGGGCGTTTAATCCTTTCTCCAGCATTGGATCTTTCATGGATTCACATGCTTAAAATATTCCCAGTCGTCAGACTGGGACCCCTCGGTACACATATATAGCCTTTTCCTATAGGGAAACTTCCGACACTTTTGTGTCCTATCTACGTCCTTTTAGGACCCGCCTACGCATGCTCCGTAGGCCGTCCCAGTATAAGAGGCCCGCCGCTGCGGCTTCCCTTCAGATTTCAACCGTCTCCAAAGTAGTGGGATCTCCTCGCGTTGTCTTACTATTTTGTACAAGGTTGTATACCTGGAGTTGGAGTTAGAAGAAAATGTCCTCCATGTCAGGAAAAGCGCTGTTCCGTCCATGTGCGGCTTGAAAAAAGTTTACGAGGGGGACGGACATATGGATTGTATATATTGCCTCCACCCTCATCATTCGACTGATAACTGCGACATATGCAAAGGGTTTTCTCAAAAAACCCTCAAAGACCGGAGTCGACGGCTGGTGGCATGGCTGAATGATGGAGCGGGGGCATACCCCCCTTCGGAGGTAGGCTCCACACAATCGGCGAAAACATCACGCCGCGCTACCTCGTCGGAACCACCGGCGAAGAAATCTCGACGGACGGAAAAAGAGTCATCTGGGAGTCACTCAGCTAGAGACTCCTCGTCAAAAAAATCATCTTCATCAAAAAAGCATGAAAAGGAAAGGCCGAAATCCTCCTCGGGCGATCACCATAGATCGACCACGAGTCGAGAGTCGATTAAAGGCAGGCCAAGTGTGGAAAAGGCGGGACCGCCTAAACCACCTGCTAAGTCACCGTCGTCGACGGCGATCCAGTCATCGGCCTCCACCCTGCCACTAACGCAGGTGGCATCCACCGTCCCACCGACAACGGCAGCGACAATGGCCTCGTCGACGGGGGTTCTACAGGAGGCCTGGAGGCCTGAAGTTTTTGATCCGATCCCCCCGGATACTTTACTGCAAGAACAGGCTGTGTCGCTGTCCTCGGGGGAGGACGAGAGCGAGAGAATGGCTGGCCCAGCAGACCTAGGGCTACGAGTGGCTGACAAGTCGTCGACGAGGGGATCCGGTATACCAGTATCTGCCCCTCTTCTCAATCCTCAATCTGTTTTGTCGTTGGAAATTCTGTCCACGCTTCAGTCTTTGCTACAGTCGTTGGACCAGAGACTACCTCAGGCAAACCTACCACAGTCACGCATCGACGAGCCGGGCCCGTCCCGTCCACCGACGCACCTACGCACGCCAATCTCAGCACTGGCACAAGAGGAAGGTGAGCTGCCAGATTCGGAGTCTGACAGGGGAGCCATGTCGGATATCTCATCATCCCCCTCCAGGGATCCAACCTGGGAGTCAGAGGTGGAGTTGGAAACCCCTAGAAGCCCAGCTCACCTGTCCCCTCCGGACGACATTGCATCATTCCATTCTATGATGGAGAAGGCGTGTAAAGAATTTGGTTTGTCCCAGGAAGAACAGAAAAAGGACTGTTTTTTGTTCGACCACATGGGTAAGAGAAGGTGGTCTGTGTTCTCAATACCAATACTAGACCACGTGTGGAAGGAGGGGTTGCAGACAATGGGTCACCCCTTTTCGGAGCCGGCAGTGAAAGGACGCCTCGAGAAAAAGTTTAAGGCTCCAGAGTCTACCCCCAAGTGTTTATCCTCCCAACCAACGCCAGACTCGGTGGTGTCGGCGGCAGCGGCGAGGAAGGCGAAGGCCCAGCACAAGTGCACAACTCCGCCTGAAAATGAAGCGAGACGCCAGGATGCCTTTGGCAAAAAAGTGCTATCCGTGGGAGCAACCACAGTAAAGGCCGCAAACTCTCTGGCTATTGTAGCCAGATACGACAGAGAAATGTGGCACAGGCTAGCTCCGTTGCTTGATCATCTTCCGGAAGAGCATAGGAAGGCAGCGATGTTACTTGTCCGAGAGGGTGAGGAAGCCTCAAATCACGCAATAAACATTGCGGTGGACCTCGTTGAGTCAGGCTTCAAGCAAGTCAATAATGGGGTCGTATTACGACAGTCATGGCTTAAGTGTACCTACTTCAGGCCAGAGGTACAATACAAAGTATTAGATATGCCTTTTGAGGGAGACCTTCTATTCGGTGAGAAGGTGGACGAAGCCCTAAAGGGAATGAAAGAGGACACGGCACGTTCATTGGGTGCCCTCCAGAGTGGCCGAAGCTACAAGTCTTTTCGTCCCTTTAGAGGGGCTTCAGGTAATTCCAGATTCTCTGCGTCTGGAGACAGATCCTTTGGCAGGTCGGCTTACCCCTCCCAGGGATACAGGCGTGCTTCCCAAAGGGCAAACCGACGCCGTAACTTCCAGACGTCCAGGAAAAGACCATCCTATCCGTCGTCGAGACAAGCAAAATAAAGATCAGCAGTGACATACAACACACCGTTCTTGGGGGAAGAGTATCAGCATATGTCGACGAATGGGAACGAATACCGACGGATCAATGGGTGCTGGACACTATAAGAAACGGACACTCTCTACAATTCAAGCACAGCCCTCCGCACATTCCACCTGCGTTCACCGCTCATTCCCATCTGAGGATACTGCAACAAGAGGTAACACTCATGTTAGCAAAGGGCGTGATAGAATTAGTTCCAACATCACAGAGAGGTCAAGGAGTCTACTCAAGATACTTCGTCGTAAAAAAGCCGTAACGGCAAATGGCGTCCCATTTTAGACTTACGCGATTTCAACAAGTCTTTAAAGAGCCTAAAATTCAAAATGCTCACTCTGCTCACTCTGGAAGTGATCCGCGCCGTTCAAGAAGGGGATTTTCTAGCGTCCCTGGATTTACAGGACGCGTACTTCCATATTCCAATGTGTCGGAAACACAGGAAATTCCTGAGATTTGTAATAGGGCAGACTCACTACCAGTTCACGGTTCTTCCCTTTGGGCTCAAGACCTCCCCCAGAACGTTCACGAAATGCCTGGCTCCAGTAGCGGCCTGGCTAAGGAAGCAAGGCCACCATGTATACCCATACCTCGACGACTGGCTGGTAAGGGGATCCTCCCCAGCGTCGACCAACACAAGTTTACAAGCCACCATGCAGCTTCTACAACAGCTGGGATTCGCCATAAACTTCGAAAAATCCTCTCTGCGGCCATCGAGAACGCTGGTATTCCTGGGGGCACAGTTCGAGACCCAGTTAGGGCTAGTGAAGCCTTCTCTCGACAGAACCTCAAAACTCAATCAGCTGGCGAGCCGACTACGTCAAACCACCAGGCTCTCAGTGAGAAAATACGTTTCGGTGCTAGGGGACATGGCATCCTGCATCCATCTGGTGGCAAACTGTCGCCTATTCATGAGGCCAGTCCAGGAATTCCTCGCGGACCGATGGACGCAGGCCCAAGGATCGTGGTCAGACAAGATAACCATCAGCGACGACAAGCTGCTTCGGACCCTTCAGTGGTGGCAGAGTTTCCACAATCTGAACAACGGTGTACCCCTACAGGAACCGGAGTTTCAGCGAACCATAGTCACGGATGCGTCCCTAACCGGATGGGGAGCTCACATGGGTGCTCTCCAAACGCAAGGTCGCTGGTCTCCAACGGAGTCACTCCTACACATAAACGTGTTAGAGCTCAGAGCAGTACGATGGGCCTTGAAGGCATTCCTACCACACATCAAGAGATCGCGAGTATGAGTACTGACCGACAATACAACAACCATGTTTTATCTGAGGAAACAAGGAGGGACGCGATCAAGAACTCTTTCCATAGAGGCCCAGAAAACATGGCATTGGGCATTAAAGCACGAAATTTCCATCGTGGCTCACCACCTCCCGGGAGTGAGGAACTCGCAAGCAGACTCCCTCAGCAGAAGCATGGCCCAGATACACGAATGGGAAATGGACACAGTTCAGCTGATGAAAGTGTTCGAGAAATGGGGTCACCCCCCTCTGGACGCCTTCGCAACCAAAGACAACAAGAAATGCGAGCAATTCGCAAGCAGATGGCCTCAGGAGGGTTCCATGGGGGAGGCATTCTCCTTCCCATGGACGGACATGTTCCTTTATGCTTTTCCCCCGTTCCCCCTCATATGTGCTTTTCCCCCGTTCCCCCTCATATGGAGGACAGTACAGTGGATACGCAGATACAGTTGCCGGGTAATTCTAGTGGCACCATACTGGCCGCGGCAACCGTGGTTCTCCGATCTGCTTCACCTGTCGCTGGAACATCCTATAGCATTTCCGAGAGTCCCGAACCTACTATCCCGGGACAAAGGCACGGTGTGGCATCACGACCCGGACAGTCTCAACCTTACAGCCTGGCTCCTGACTTTTCGGAGTTCGGTGCTTTAGACGTTTCGGAAGATTGTCAAAAAATTCTGCAGGCGGCTCGAGCCCCTTCTACAAACAAATCTTACACCTATAAGTGGCGGAGGTTCTGTGAATGGTGTCGAGGACAACAAGGCCTACAACTGTTGTTGGTGACGCCAGAACAAGTTCTACCTTACCTGCTTCTCTTGGAGGAGAGGGGTTTATCCTTCACATCGATAAAGGTGCACCTGGCGGCCATCTCGAGGTTCACGAGGAAGAGACAGTCGTCTCCTCTATTTAGCGACAGACTTGTGAAACACTTCATGAGGGGTTTATTTCGAACTTTTCCCCCGGTAAAACGTTTCCCTCCAACTTGGAGTCTCAACACAGTGTTGGCAGGCTTAATGAAACCGCCTTTTGAGCCTATGGCCACGTCCGACATGAAATTCATATCGTGGAAGTTGGCATTCTTGATTGCTATCACATCAGCTAGGAGAATCTCGGAACTGCAAGCGCTGGTCGTAGACCCGCCATACTTAAGATTCTTTAAGGACAAAGTGGTCCTGGCAACTAATCCTACGTTCGTCCCAAAAGTTCCGACAGTGTATCACAAACACTCGTCCATTGTTCTCCCTACTTTCTTCGCGACCCCATCATCGACAGCAGAAAAAGCTCTTCATACCTTGGACGTTAAGAGGGCTCTGAAATTTTACCTGCATCGTACACTGGAACTCAGGTCTACTCGACAACTGTTCATCGCATATGGTCCGTCGACGAGAGGAGAAGCAATCTCTAAACAGGGATTGGCTCGATGGGTCTCATCGACGATTGCGTTTTGTCACTCCAAGGCCGGAAGGCCACTGCAAGGACATCCTAGAGCCCATTCTACAAGATCAACGTCCTCCTCAGCAGCATTATGGGCAGGAATTCCGCTGACGGACATATGCCAGGCTGCGGCATGGTCAGTGCCCCACACGTTTACCCGCCACTACTGCCTTGCCAGGCAGCATGCGGACGAGGTGCAGATGGGAAGAGCTGTCCTGCGCCATCTGTTTCAGTCAGGTAAGCTCCACGCTGTGGAGAATCTGTTTTCTACCTTTTGATGACAGTATACTTTATGTGGCTAAGGTTATATGAGTTAACTTATTCCTGCTGTACATATGCATTGTTTATTATGGTGAGGGTATATTACATTACATTCTCACCGCCGTTTCAGGTGTTACTGCTATACAATCTATTCTAAGCATGTGAATCCATGAAAGATCCAATGCTGGAGAAGGGAATAGTTTCTTACCTGTAACTCCATTTCTCCAGCATTGGTATCTTTCATGGATTCACATGCGCCCGCCAGCCTGTATTTGATTAATAAGTTTAACCCTTCCTACTTTGGAGGGGCCGAAATCTGAAGGGGAGCCGCGGGGGCGGGCCTCTTATACTGGGACGGCCTAGGGAGCATGCGTAGGCGGGTCCTAAAAGGACGTAGATAGGACACAAAAGTGTTGGAAGTTTTCCTATAGGAAAAGGCTATATATGTGTACCGAGGGGTCCCAGTCTGACGACGGGGAATATTCTAAGCATGTGAATCCATGAAAGATACCAATGCTGGAGAAATGGAGTTACAGGTAAGAAACTATTCCCTTCACAGCTGCCAGCCAGTCTCGTTCTATGGTAGAAAATGTTAGAATAAGGCAGCTAGAGGCCTGCATTATGCTCCTCTTATGGCCCCCCTTTTTTAGCCCTGCAGAGCGTGTCGGCTCCCAGGACACAAATAGCAACTCAAAGATAGTAAGGTCTGGAATGTGACTCTTCCCCCATATGTAGCTCGCTTACAAGAACAGAAGCACGATGTTCTGTTCAACAAAGAAGTCTGTCTCTACACTTAAATTGCATATTGTTGCATATTGTTACTAGAATAGATATTTGAAGGTGTCATATTCGTCGATATTGTCCATCATCACACTGAGTTCAAAGAAACCCAATAAAGAGCGGTGTTAACATGTCATAGCTGATTATAAGATGTGCATTTTGTATTTATGTAACTGATTTATGTAATTCGCTCTCTTGCGTCCCTCGAGGTCTAGAGATACACGTTGCGGGGCGTGAGACCGAGTTGGCCAACTGAGACTCTTTTGCTTTGCAATAAACCCTAGCTTTGGGAATTCAACCTCGTGTCTGGCGTATCTATCGTGTGTGGTGACTTGCCTTGTTTCCATAACTCGAGGGACCCCTAGGGGCCCCTTTCAAGATGACACCCGAACAGGGACCCTCCCCACTTGTTCCATCGTGTACGTTGTAATTGAGTAAAGGCGGAGAACAGCGAGGACGGGACGATCGAGCCGGGATCAAGAGGTGTTCGGGGCGCCCTGTAGAAGTGATGAGAGATTCCTTTGCAGATCTGCACACATCTGATCCCTGATCGACGTACCCGGCTAGAGAACAAGGAGTCGAGGGTCCCGAAACGAGGCAGAAGCCAAACGCCGGCACAACGTCATTGGTTGCGTCAGTATACAGACGAATTGTGTCCTGGAGGACAAATTGATTTATCAGGTGAGTCCTACCCCGATTTAAAATAACCCTGATATTGGTTGAGAGTTGACTTTGCAAAATCAAACGCCCTAGGTAAGGTTGATTAACCGAGGGGAGGTTGAAACATGCCTGGGGTATTGTCCACCCTAACAGGGTTTTTCCGCTGCGGTAGACAATCTTTGGAAGATGGCCAAATTGCACCACCTGGGGGAACGCCGGCGTATGAGATGTATGTGAAGTATGGTGTGGGAGCGGTAATATTCTGTGAGACTTGGCATAGGCAAACCAGAAAGCAACAAGACCATCAGTGGCCGATAAATGGTAGTTTTGAGATAGCGAGAATAGATAACCTGGAAAGAGTGTTGATAAGAAAGAAAGCGCGTCCTGCAGCATTTGATATCGTTAAGGACTGGAGAAGGGAAGCAATGCTCCGACTTGGAAGTAGAGCGAAGCATGCGCGCAGGCATAAATCGAAAGGTGAAGTAGCGGAAGAAAAGGAGGAGGAGGAGTGGACTGAGAGTCTAAGGAGGTCAGGTAGACGTGACCAGTTGAATATAGAAAAGATATACCCACAACGAGAATTGCACATAGCAGATGAATTGATAGAAAACATATTGATCCATACAAAACAAGGCCCAAGATCAGAAGCGAAGCCAAACACGCCAGTAACAACTGCTCAAGCCCCTCCAGTAGCTCAAGCGCTCCCACAGCCCGCGCACGTAACACTTCCTATTATCCAACCAGGCCCACAGCAGACACTCCCCGCTCCTGTTGTCCCATCCGCACCTCCCGCCTTAGATACAGACTCTGTATCGTCCGTCCCTCCTGGGGTTGAAGTTAAAACCGCGGGGTCGAGAGGCGGGACTGAACAAAGTAGATGCACAAGGGTAAATCGCAGCGCGATCAGCAAGGAAAGGAAGGTGGAATTGCAGAAACAGGCAGAGATGTATATAGACGGGAATGATGGGATGGCAGCATTGGCCTCAATGTATAACTTCCGAAGAAGCAACGAAAGACAGGTAGTGTTGGAATGTATGGATGAATATTTGGTGGAGAGATGGAAACAGTTAATTGGGAAATTAACACTGCAGCGATTGTTAGATTTGAATGCATTAGCACGCTGTAGAGAAAGAGATGAAGAAGTAAAGGAACATGTTTATGGACTTTTTGAACTTAAAAATGAATTGAATAATGATTATGCTGAAATGTTTACTGCACCTGGGTACAGGGGTAAGGATATCGGGAGAGATAGGAAGGAAGCGGTAGAGCCATATATACGACGACGAAATTCAATGTCGTCAGTACAAAGGGGCGACAAATTGAAAGTATGTATACGAGAGGCGTTAAAATGGATGTCGAATCCCAGTATCCCCACAATGGACATACATGAGATATTTGATGAATATTCCATGCCTATGAAAAGGAAAGCATTGCAGTCGATGGCTGAACATTTAATAGATAAAGATATAAAAAGCGACAAAGCCAGCCCCCCCGAAATAATTGCGATATATAAGAGCACTAGAGCGAGGGACAGGAGAAACCGCCCTATCGCTTGATTTAGGAATATTGTTGCACATGAGAGAAGGGGGAGGGACAGTGAGTGCGGCATTTCCTATGAGAGAGGTCCCACCTACCTTTGTGCCCAAAGTAGAGATTCCCGCAGCGGGCACCGTAGCGGCGCAGGTAACACCAGCCCATTATACCGCCCAATATGTGCATGTCCCCTTTTCCAGACAGGAGGTGAACAACATAAAGCAGACGATTCCCGATATAAGAAAGAAATCTGCAGGGTTTTACAAGGAAGTAGAGTCCTGCCTACAATCATCCGTGCTTACCATGGGTGACATAGACCTAATATTCCCAGTGATCCTGCCAAGAAGACATATGGAAGCAAATAAGAAAGGTGGATGACGTAACGACCTTTGGCGCCACATGGCGGATTTGGTAATAGAAGACAGGAATAAAGCGGTTGGAGGAACACCGGGAGCGAACCTGGTAGCATTACCAGCACGCATAGTACAGAAATGAAAAGAAATTGTCCCAGAGAAAAGAATTCAATGGGACAAATTGACTGCATGTGTACAAGGCAAGGATGAGTTAGCTACAGATTATTTTAATAGGTTTTGAAGACGTATTTACAGACTTCAGTGGGCAGGATGTGAGCTCGGAAGCGGGGAAGAGGCTATTTGTTGACAAATATGTGAGGGGGTTAAAACTTCCAATCCAGAACCTAATAATGACATCAGAGAGTGCATGGCAAGCAAAAACGCTGGGCGAAGTATTACACATGGCCCAATATTATGAGAACAGAGTGAATGCAGAGAAAGAGGAGAAGGATAGGGTAAATCTGAAGACACGGGTGCTACTGCAGCAAGTAGCAGGACATAATAGAGGGAATGCACAAGGAAGGAGTAATTTGAATATGCATGGGGGGCCATTGGGACCAAATCGGTGTGCGTACTGTAAGGAGGAAGGACACTGGCGAGCGCAATGTCCACATCTGTAGAATAGAAATGGGTCTGGTCAGAGAAGACAGCACAAAGGGCACCAAGGAGCGAATGGACCAAATAGGAATGCTATGCAGCAGCACCACAATAATGGAGGTAATCAAAACCAAGCCCAAAACCAAAGTGCTCCTAACCAGAATCAGGGCCAGCAAAACCAACAGAATGGAAAACCAGAGTGGGGGAAATAGAGGGAAGAATGGGAACGTTTTCGATACACAGCCAAATACGTATTACAGTAATAGTAGTGATTGCACATTGGATGATGTGTTATTTCCCCAATAGGACAGCCCAGGGCAGGGGTCGGAACCAGTGTCTATTCCCGTGAATCAGAAAGGACCCTACGTAGAAATGAGTCGGGAATGAGGAGCACCGCTTCCTTGTAGATACAGGGGCGCAAAAGTGTTCAATAGACCATCACTTGGTTCCGGATATACCACTGTCAGGGCAAAAGAATGTTTCCGTAGGGTTCGCAGGCACACCAGTCATAAACCCAGTGTCCCAACCAGTCCCAGTTACCATAGGACCATTCACTGAACATTGTCCTATTCTCCTAACATAAAATTGTGGGGAGAACCTGTTGGGATTAAATTTGTTGAGAAAGTTAGGTGCAGTTACACATTGCACGGCAGACGGGGTGTTCCTGACGATTTGGCCACAAGATGCCCCTGTGTCAGAATTCATGTCTGAAGCTTTATTAGGAGAGTTAAGTAAAGTGCCAACCTGTATATGGGCAATGCATGATAATGATGTAGGATGCTTGAAAATAGAGCCAGTAAAGATCATTTTGAAAGAGGGTGTTACACTGCCGCGAATTCCCCAATACAGAATTTCGGCTGATGGTGAGAAAGGATTGAAGAGTATTGTTACAGATTTGGTGAAATTAGGGGTGATTGAAGAAATTACAGGCAGTACATGCAACAGCCCGATTCTTCCAGTTTATAAAAAGGGAGGCAATGAAGTACCATACCGTTTCATAATTGACTTGCACGCGCTGAACAAAGTAGTAGATCCACAATTTCCTTTGGTCCCAGACATCACTACAATATTGACAATGGTACCTGTCTCAGAAGAATACTTTAGTGTAATTGATCTAAAAAATGCTTTCTTTAGCATACCGGTGGACAAGGACAGCAGACATTTGTACGCGTTCACATTAGGAGGACGATCATTTACATTTACGCGGATTCCGCAAGGATACACAGAAAGTCTGAGTATTTACAGTAGAGCATTGAAAGAGCAGCTACACATGCTAGAATTACCAGTGGGTTGCGTACTCTTGCAATACATAGATGATCTGTTGTTAGCTGCTGACACAGAGGAGATTTGTAAAGAAAACACTATATTAATATTGTCACACCTAGCGGCACATGGCCATAAAGCTAGTCTGAAGAAATTTCAATATAATCGAAAGGAGATGGCCTATTTGGGCTACCTATTTTCGAAAGAAAGGAGAAGGCTAATGCCAGAGCGGATAGAAATCATTTCTTGTATGCCTATTCCAAAGACACAGAAAGGAGTCAGAGCCATAACATGCATGGCTTCGTATTGCAGACAATGGATCGGTAATTTTGCGTTAATTGTGAAACCGATGGTGAACTTGACTAGAAAGGATGCGGTCATGCCTTTACAGTGGGATGAGGAATGTCAGAGAGCGTTTGATCAATTGAAAACTGCATTGTGTTCTGCTCCAGTTTTGGGCACACCAAATTATGAAAAGGTTTTTAGACTGTTTGTGTGTGAAAGTGAAGGATGTGCATTGGCAGTTTTGACACAGGAACAAGGTGGAAGAAATAGGCCGTGCGGCTATTTCTCTTCCGCGCTGGACCCTGTAGCGCGCGCACTACCACGATGTTTGCGATCTGTCGCGGCGGCTGCTGCGTCGGTGAAACAAACGGAAGGGATGGTATTGGGGCATACTTTAATTCTGATTGTGCCACATGCCATAGACGTTCTATTAAATAGGACACAGACGCAACACCTCAGTTCTGCTAGACTGACAAGATATGAGATTATCTTGTTCGCGCCCCATATCCAAATTATGAGGTGTAGCGCTTCGAATCCTGCAGAATTAATGCCACTGCCCACAGAAGAAATTAAATTGGTGACGATTCACACCCCCCCCCCAATGATTGTTTAATGGTTACTGAGGAAGAAACGAAGGGACGGGTTGATTTGACAGACACCCCACAGAAAGAGCCGGACGGAGAGTTATTTTGTGACGGCTCTTGTTTCAAATTACCTGATGGCACGACTACTGCCGCCTACGCTATCACTACCCTAGAGAGCGTAGTAGAAAGCAAAAGAATCCCCTACAACTCGGCACAAGCCGCAGAAATAATAGCATTGACCAGAGCCTGCGAGATTTCTGAAAATTTTAATGTGAATATATATACTGTCAGTATGCTTTTGGGGTGGTTCATAACTTTGGTCGACTCTGGGCTGAGAGAGGTTTCTTGACATCACATGGTGCCAGAATTCAACATGGCCCTTTGATTGTACGATTGCTGTCTGCACTCACGTTTCCAAAGCGCCTAGCAATAGTTAAATGCGAGGCACATAAAAAGGTAACATGCAAAGTAGGAAAGGGAAACGCGTTTGCAGACAGAATTGCGAAACAAACTGCCACTGATTTAAATACTAAGATGATGACAGCCCAGTCTGAGGAAGTGCCCTGCATGATAGAAGATGGAATTGCCACGGTCAAAGAAATACAGGCCGAAGCCACGGCCGATGAAATAAAAGGGTGAGCTGAGGGCTCTGCTGAATTAGATCTGGTGGGTTGTTGGGTGGACAAGGGAACTAAAAACTGGATGTTGCCAAATTCTTGTGACTGCAATGGTCACAATGGCTCACAGCCCTACTCACATCTGTGCGAAAAAAATAATACAGCACCTATCTACGGTATGGCAGAATGTAAACATAAAGAAGAATGCAGAGAGGTTGGTGCAGAACTGTATCACGTGTTTACAACACAATGTAGGAAAGGGAACAGTGACTCCGGTAGGGAGTTTTGGTCCGCCCTATATGCCTTTTGAGGTAATCCATTTTGATTTCATAGAGATGGAGAGATACCAAAACTTAAAATATGTTTTAGTGGTGATCTGTGCATTCAGCAAGTGGGTGGAGGCATATCCCTTAAAAGACTGCACAGCGATGAGTACGGCGAAAGTAATGCTTAAAGAATATTTTTCCCGTTTTGGCTTGCCCCGTGTCCTATGGTCAGACAACGGTCCACACTTTGTGGGTGCCGTGATATTAGATATGTGCAGGTCTCCAGATTAAAAAGGGATTTCATTGTTCAAGACATCCGAGTTTGGCTTGCCTTGTGGGGAGGCACAACGGGATCCTCAAGTCAAAAATAAGCAAGATATGTGCAGGAAGCAAGTTGAGTTGGGTGGATGCATTACCAATAGCGCTATTATGCATGCGTACGTCTGTACAGGCTAGGACTGGGCTCTCCCCGTACGAAATTGTAATGGGGAGGCCGGGAAATGTTTGGTGCGCACCTCAGCCAAAACGACTTAGTGAGGTAGAACATCCTGTGCTTGGTACTTATTGTGGCCTTTTAATGCAGAAATTGCGTTTGATTCATCGGCAGGTGCAGGAGGCTCTACCAGTGAGATACACTGGTCCGGGTCACGCGCTGGAGCCAGGCGACTGGGTGCTGCTTAAGAATTTTGAAAGAAAATCGTTAGCTCCCAGGTGGCGCGGCCCCTATCAAGTACTCTTGGCAACGCAGACGGCGATACGGGTGGATGGACGGAAGGCGTAGATCCATGCCACCCATGCCAAAAAGATCCCATCTTCGCTGAAAGACTTGCCTGACCCAGACAACCGGAAAGAGACAGCGTTCCCAGAAACGAAAGAAACTGTTGAAACTGTTGCTAGTAAACTGCCACCAAATCTGCCCGAGCGAGAAGTGAAACTCGAAACGAAGCCTGAAAAGATTGCCAAAAAGGGGGAAGGGCAAAGAGTGCCCCAACGTTGCCCAGCAGAATCTGCATCACTGTTGGCTGACACGAAATCTGCATTGCAAATACCGGCAGACACTAAACGTGTACCCCTTTGGCGCCCACCAGCACTTGCCAGCACGCCAAAGACCATATCTGCATCACTGGCACGGCGCACACCAGCACCTGCCGTAGCGCCACAGGCCGACTTTGAGCCTGGATCTGGAAGTGCACCGGCACTGTTCACGGATCACACAATACCAGGAGTGAGGCGATATGATTTACGGCCTCGAAAGACAGTCATCCACAGTTCTTTGGTGCTTATGTTAACCTCTGGTTCCGCTCATGGACGGAGAAGGAACTAGAGGTGTAGAGGAGAGAAGCGTGAGAATTGTGCAAATGGGACAATTCGAGACTCACGGCTCCTCGGCGTGATCATAAAAGTATGTGTGTCCGGAACCAGAGCGGACAAGCTGGGCGCACATGGTACTAAGGCAATAGATAACTGAACAGAAGTCCTCTGAGCAGTATGAGAAAGGACAAGTGATCTTGCCTAAAACAAATAAGCAAATCCAGGCTATAAAGGGCTGGCAGACTGAACTGTGACAATTCCGTTGAACTTACTGACATCAGGACAAGTGCAACGAAGAGAGATATCCACGACGAACTTTAATCAGGAAGGGCGACGATGAGAAACATGTCTGGACCGGTTCCATACTCCTCCTGCACCGCTGCTGAGAATGAGTTAATTATAAAGACTGTAAACTTAAGGAAAACGCATGGTAAAAAAAATGGTATGCTGGCATTGACAATAATTAGTGCTTCATGAGTGTGGTAGCACCAATAACGACAGCCGTAGTAATAAGGGTTGTGGAGTCTATACACCCATTGGGAATGTTCTTACCGATTATTAATGTATCCACTACTGAAAGCCTGGTTAATGTGATTACTGGTACCTTGTCCCCAATGGAAGAGAGACATAGAGAGGGGTATGGGAACAATACATTATTACTGATTATGAATATGACACATGCAATTCTAAAGAAAAATAATTGCTGGGTATGTGCCCATTTACCGCAGCATGCTGGGAAAGGAATAGGTTGGTATGTACAGCCATTACCATTAAGTTCTGCATGTAGTGCTTCTTTAAGTGCAATGTTCTATGGGAAATGGAATAAGAGTGGTACGGGTCAATTAGACAGAACAAATATGAATGAGTTTGAGGAAATAATTGAGGCCTGTGAGTTGTTCCATATTCCATAAAGCGCGTGTGATGATCCCAGAACCTACGGCTAAAAGTACGCGAAAAATAACACGACAAAATAGACAAGATAGATTGTCCCCTCCAGTGAAAACATCTTTAATGGACGTTTCGTGTAAGGACAGATGGGAACAAAGATGCAAACCCCCCTTCTTACACGGTGAATTACAACCCGTGTCCCTTTTTTGTCTAAAAAAGAAAGGCTCCTATTCAGTAGGAACATTTACTAGATGCATGAATACAGCGGTACTAAAAT
Source organism: Ambystoma mexicanum (assembly GCF_040938575.1). Classification (NCBI taxonomy): domain Eukaryota; kingdom Metazoa; phylum Chordata; class Amphibia; order Caudata; family Ambystomatidae; genus Ambystoma; species Ambystoma mexicanum. Next base: position 690,662,131 of record NC_090926.1, on the reverse strand, counting down.
GGGAAACAGAACCAGTATATGTAGGAGATCCTGTCTATTTTATATGTGGAGAAAAAGCATATCCTTGGTTGCCCAGAAACTGGGGAGCTACATGTTACCTAGGTCTGCTGTTCCCGGGAGTGTTCCTCTTGGAAACGGCAGACATGGCCAGACTATCCAGATCTAGACACCGAAGCAGTAGCGAAGGTGTTTTGATGGCGACGGACGTAGCAAAATCCTTCGTACCATTCCTGTCCCAGATAGTAAACTCCTATAACATAAGGCAGCTGTCTAGAATACTAATGGCTACGATAAATATAACGACAGATATACTATTCAACATGACGTTGGAAGAAAAGGGAATTAGGTTAATGACGCTGCAAAATAGAATGGCACTCAATGTAATCCTGGTTGATTGTGGGGGAATTTGCAAGATTGTGGGATCAGTGTGCTGCGTATTTGTAGATGACTACTCCCCTACGATTTTTAAAGCAATAAAGAATATGCATGTCCTAAGCTCCGAACTCCCTACTGGAGAAGGGGGCTGGGGAATAGGGTCCTGGTTTTGGGGAATACTGCGTTCTTGGGGATGGAAGTTGATTGCAATATTAGTAGTAGTGTTTGGAATATTCATAACGTGCTGTTGCATATATTGCCTAACGATAGTTTGCACTGAGATGACTGAGGGATGTACCAAGGGTTGTATGCATATGATGACAAAAAGAAAACAAACTTATGACCGGGATGACAGAGGCACGAATGTAATGAAAACAGTGAAAGAATGAATGGCTATAGATATTAATGACGACGATGATTCTTATAGTAGTATGCAAAATTCAGCGTCAGGTACTTCAGACACATCGTCATCAGAGGAGGATACGATGAATGAATGAGACGTTTGGCATACGGCCAAAAGGAGGCTTTGTCGGTCTAGAAAAACGGACACCTCTCATGATTGACGGCAAACGTATTTTGGTGGCCGTGGGCCAACCGTCTCATGTACATAACGATAGAAATGCAGGTTTCCAAGTTTGACCAATGGGCGGCCATTTTGATGTAACAAGAATCGCCATTTTGCTCTTTAACAATTGCTCATTGCTGTCTGTTCAAACTGCTTCGCAGCTTCGGTTTGCCAATTCTGCTTATTCTGCTGACTGTTAACATTGTTGTCTAAAACGTGAAAGGGCGAGGCTAATAAAGAGTTCGCTGAAACGCAACGTGGGCAGACCAGAGAGGAATGCCCAGCTCCCTCCCGGGTGTAGCCTTGAAGGAGAGCCGCAGGGCGTTTAATCATTTCACAGCTGCCAGCCAGTCTCGTTATATGGTAGAAAATGTTAGAATAAGGCAGCTAGAGGCCTGAATTATGCTCCTCTTACGGCCCCCCTTTTCTAGCCCTGTAGAGCGTGTCGGCTCCCAGGACACGAATAGCAACTCAAAGATAGTAAGGTATGGAAGCTTGCTTACAAGAACAGAAGCACGATGTTCTGTTCAACAAAGAAGTCTGTCTCTACACTTGCAAAATTGCATATTGTTACTAGAATAGATATTTGAAGGTGTCATATTTGTCGAAGTTGTCCATCATCACACTGAGTTCAAAGAAACCCAATAAAGGGCAGTGTTAACATGTCATAGCTGATTATAAGATGTGCATTTTATATATATGTAACTGATGTATGTAATTCGCTCTCTTGCGTCCCATGAGGTCTAGAGATACACGTCGCGGGGCGTGAGACCGATTTGGCCAACTGAGACTCTTTTGCTTTGCAATAAACCCTAGCTTTGGGAATTCAACCTCGTGTCTGGCGTATCTATCGTGTGTGGTGACTTGCCTTGTTTCCAAAACACGAGGGACCCCTAGTGGCCCCTTTCACCTCGATCAGGGTCCTTTCCCTCTTCTTGTTGGCTTCCTCTGTAATCTGGATTCCTCGCCACGTTGCTTTCCCCGCCTCCCATACCGTCATCTTTAGGACCACTCCCGTGTTATTCACTTTAAAATATTCCCTGATTTCGTTCTCCATTTCGGTCTTAAAGACCGGCTCCCTTCAGAGTGTTTCATTGCATCTCCATCTGGAGCCCTTGCACGGGCGACTCTCCCAATTTAAATCTACCATGACCATGACATGATCAGACCACGTTACTGGGATTATCTCCGATCCCATCGCTACCTCCCTCAATTCCTCAGTGAGATATACGTAATCAATCCTGGTAAATGTTCCACGTGGGGCAGAGTAGAAAGTTTAACCTGTCTCCTCTAGCTGGAATCCTCGCCAAGCATCCTGTAGTTTGTGAAGGTCTAACATTTCCATAACACCAGCCCGACTGCCCTCCACTGGTTTGCGTGTGCTGAGGTTCCCGACCTTCCTATCTAGTCTGGGGTCCGCCCATAGGTCAAAGTCTCCACCGAGGATTACATGCCCCATGGCCTCCATCATTATTTTGGGAAGTGTTCTTGTGAGAAATCGGGTCTGCCCCGAGTTGGGGGGAGTACACCATGGCAAAAGTGATATTTCCTTTCTGTACCGCCCCTACCACGAGTAAGGCTCTTCCTTCCATATCCTCCCATATCTTAGTCACCTCGAATTCAAGACTCTTTTGAATGAGGATCCCCACTCCCGCCTTCAAGGGACCGGAGCCCCAGTGTTTGGTCCCCATTCTCGGATTCAAGATCCTCCGTTCCTCACCACATGCATACTTTGTTTCCTGTAGGAACATCACATCAAGGAACGCCCTTCTAAACTCCCTGCCCACCAGAGGCCTCTTGGTCGGTGAGTTAAGCCCCTTGACGTTGAGCGTGCCCACCCTGAAGAGTTGGCAACCTGGAACGTATTGGAACATCCACAGTTTCACAGTATCGTAGCTTAAAGAGGATCCTGTTCTTACCCTTCTAACCCCTCCCCGCCTTCCCCCCCCTTTCCCATCATCCCAACCCCCTGATGGCGTCTGACCCGGTCTAGATCACCAAGTCAAGTACGGTTCACCAGTGGAGACCGTTACCTCACGGTCCTGAACAAATATTAACCAAAATAACATTGAGCCCCTCCGTTTCGATCCCCCCCTCGAACTTGTGCTTAAACATAAACTTCCTATTCAAACCAACATTTCTTATATTGCTCAAACCTCCTTGATCAACATGTCCCTCAGGTCGGGAACGTGGAGATTCGCATAACAATTTGTGCGTCAGATTCTCAGCTAACATGATGGCGAATCTTTCCTCGTACAGGCGCAAGGTGCAGCCACAGGGTAATGTGTTTTGCATCGTCTGTAGTGTTCAGTCAACTGCGTCAGGGGAGGCATTCCCCCTTCAGAACTTCCTGGAGCCTGGTATGCGCTCCCTCCTCAGGCCTTTGATGGCCCACTGTCTTTCGTCCATTATCTTCACTTCCCGGTCTCGCCTCTGTGTTCACCCAGTAAATCTACCATACAGCTCTTGATCTCTTTCTCTAACCTCAGACTCTCTTTCTTGCCTTCCAGCTCAAATGTTAGGGAGAAGGGGTACCCCCGTCTATATCGGATTCCCCTTTGTTTCAACCATTTTGGAAGTGGGATGCACATCCGCCTGAGAGCCAAAGTCCGGGAGGACAGGTCCTGGAAGATCGTTACAATCGTCAACTCTAAGGCGACCGGTCCACTTCATTTGGCCTTCTCCAGTATCCTGGCCTTGTCCTGATAATTGTGGAAACGAACTAGAGCTGACTTCGGGCCACCTGCACACCCCCCAAACCCACCCTGTGTATCATTTCAATTTTTGGTTCATCAATGTCATCGTCCACAAAGAGGAGTTTCATTATGTTGATTATGTTGTGGAGCGTCTTTTCCAAGTCCCGATCAGATTCCCCCTCCTTTTCCGGGATTCTGAAAAAATATAGGTTGTTCCGCCTCTCTCGATTTTCCAAGTCCTCAATCTCGAGACAGAATTCCTCTTCTCATTCTTCTATATCGGCAATCCTGTGGTCCATTTGAGACTCCAAAGTGTTCAACGAGTTTTGGTTATTTTCTACCCCTTCGAGTCTCTCCTCCATCTTGTCCATACTGTGAGTGATTTTTTTTCAATTTTGCCACCAATATTCGGCCCCATGTTTTTGATTTCATCCAATAGAGCTGCGACCTCTCTGCCCCTGGGGTAGTTATGAGTGGATCTTGGCCGGTTCCTAATGCTGGGCAAGGAGGAAGGTATTTATAGGGTGCCAATTTCTGACGTACATTCATGGATTCCGAGACAGTGATATTAGTAGGAGTATATAGGTGCAAATGCTTTGCCAGTAGCAGGACTCGCTCTCCTTTTTTCCGGTAGGGCAACTTTAGCTCAGCTCAGTCCCGATGGTTCTCTCCCTGGAGGAGGGCACACGCCCCAAACGACAATGGGGGCCCAACCCTCACAGGCTCAGATGGTCCAGGTCTCCACCAGCGTACTGGGTTGCTTGTGGAAAGTTATGTCTGTGGGGGCTGATACACAGGGGATCACGGAGCGAACTAGTGGAAGGGACTTGTATCCGCAGGTCGGCAGTCTTGTGCTCTTTGTATTCTCAGCAGGGCCTGGTGGTTATAACCCGCTAAAGGGTCTATCTTATATACAAGGTCGGGCCATCACCCCCTTTGGCCCCTGTTCACTGGGCTGGTTTGGGGTTCAGGCTGGGGATCCTGACTTGGTCTTGGCGAGAGTATTCTTCTATTTGGAAATCTTGTGTCCACTCTGAGAGTGCCGTTGTGTAGGCGCAGACTTTGCGGGCTCCTTCTTAGTCCTTAACCTCGTTCAGGGCTTCCCTGGATGAACTTTAGTCGTCAGGGTCTGGAAGGAGGGCACACGCCCCAGAACCTGGGGGCCCAACCCTTCGTTTCCTGGGATCACTTGTCTGCCCTGGTCTGACACTACGGCACCCAGGCGAGGGGTAACCTAATCCTTCAGGAATTACCTGGTAGAAGCCCTGTTTAATGCGCAGAATATGTCTCTCCACCGGTGGCCACCAGGCTCACTCAGCCAGAGGGTGGGACCCTTGATGGCAGCGCAGGCTGCTCCCCTCGGAAGTCTTATGCGAGGCCGAGTCTTTTGGTCCCTGAGGTTGCTGCAGCTTGCAGCCGAATGAGAAGGTTGTCCTTAGTCCTTCCCAGTGCAACTGGGGGTTTTAGGGTGGTCCTCACCAACCACAGCCAGTCGGGGTCAGGTGTCGCCTCTTGACTGGTCTCCGACCTATTCAGGTTTTGGGGACGCACAGTAATTGTGTGCCCTTGAGGTCTCCCACGAGGTTAGGATCCAGACTGCCCAAGGAAGGTCAGAGCGATTCTTGCATGAGGCATGAAGTGGGGCTGTCGGCTGGCATTTCTCCCCGGTGTTCACGTCCCCTGCGGGAACTAGCGTTGCTTTTAAACGGCACTGGGCTCTTCTATGGAATCCGGAGGCCAATGCCTAGGCAAGGTTTCTTTCATGGCGGCCGGGCTGGACCGAGGAGTTGCCGTCCTCCTGTGGTCACCTCTACCTCGCTCGTTTATTCAAACAGCCCTGCGGACTGGGCTTGCTGTCTATCGCGGCCGCAGAGGGGGCTAGCCGCTCCAAGAGTGGGTCTGTGGGTTTGCGCGTCCTGGTGATTCCAGGAGGGGAGAGCGGACACTGTAGAGCAGCTCTCAGTTCTAGAGGGTGGCGCACTGGGAGTCCCTCGATCGAGCACTCTGGCTCCCGCTAGCTCTTCTCTTGGCTCCGACCTTGGGGAGCACGGTGTTGGGGCAAACCTTCCTCTATGGAACGCAGCTGTCACCTACCGCGGGGAAGGAAGGGCAGGCACTCCATCAAGCGTAGCGTTTCTTGGGCAGTAATTACTGATTTCCCACACAGCCCAGTCCGTGTTTCTGTGGATCGGCTCCCTGTCCTGAGACAGGGCCAGGCCATTTCTAGTCTTTCCCTTTCCTCAGTCTGGGTGTGCGGGTGAAGGGATCGCCTCTCATCTGGCTCATTTACCCAGCCAAATGCGATCCATAGGGCCGCAGCTTTATGTCCTGACAAGGTTCGCAGTGCGTGGCACGTGTGTTCCGCGTTGCCTTCCCCTGCAGACACAGGACTCTGGAAAGTTTCTCCTGTTTCTTGACAAAAATGCGTCAGTTTTTCTCCGTTCTTTCACCCAGTGGCAGGGAGAGGGGTGTTCATGTCCCTCTGTGCCCTGTTTTTCCTGGGGTGGGGGTCTCTCAGTGGGGGCACAAGCCACGATTTGGACTTCTGGGCTAGGAGCTCACACAGAGGTGAACTTCATCCGTGCGCCCCCTGGTGGCCAATCCTGCAATAGCTTTTTGACCAGATGTACTCCGTTGGGTCTATTAGTAGAAGCTGAAGTTCATGGGCTTCCTCTAGAACATGTCTGCAGGCAAAGTCTTACCTACTGAAACCTTCTGAAATTGATCACTCTATTCCAATCCCACTCAATAATGACTGCATGATGGTTCCTTCGTCTGTTGGGTTTGGTGGCGGACCTGTGTTTTGCCAGTGTCTGTGGCCAAATTGCAGATGTCGCACCCAGCTGCTCCTGGCAGCTTGTTGGAGTCTGGCATCACACTCCTTAACCAAGGCGTTTACCAACCCAGTCATGGCTTCAGCAGGATCTTCAGTGATGGGCAGATCACAGGAACCTACTAGGCTCCTCATTCCAGGATCCTTCTCACCAATTCATCATCACGACAGGATGGCGAGCAATGCTGGAGGATCTCCAGATCCAGGAAATGTGGGAGGAGGACTCTAAAGGACTCGAACTTAAATGCAATCTTCCTGGCCCTACAGTCATTCCTGCCAGTAATAGCAAGCTCCAGAATGTTGATACTGACAATGTGGTAACAATGTTTTACATCAGCAAACAGGGAGGCACCAAGTCGGTCAAACTGTATGCTCTAGTAGTACACTTATGGGAGTGGCCACTCAGTCACAACATTAATGTACATGCAGCTCACTTAGTGGGAACAGACAACCTTCAGGCAAATGACCCGAGCATTCAGTCAGTCGCCAAACATGAGTGGAAACTGACTTGTCATATTCTCCGGGAGGTGTTCGCTGTGACAGGCACGCCCCCTGTGGATCTATCCGCAGCAGACCAAGTATATCCATTACACCTCATGGAAGGGCAAGAGGATCTCTAGGTGTCTACAAGGGGAGGTTTGCTCTGAAAGGCTGAGTAACCCCCCACACTCCCAGTGGGACTATCAACAGACCACCAAGTGTCTTCATTACGCCTCATGGAAGGGGAGAGGCTCTCTAGGGGGATGCCTTGTTGATAACATGGAACAACCAGTTTGCATACGCGCTTCCTCCGATTCAAAGGGAGGATAGCTCGGGGGCAACCGGCTCGCCTTGGAAGCAAGACGACATGGAGCAACACAGGTTCGATCTCCTGATCCGTGCTTAGAAACCTCTGGGTATTAAGCGTGTTATAAATAACCTATCATCATCATCATCAAGGGTACTTCAGAAATGTGCAGCTTCCCGTCTGAGCAAGCTCTTTCTTGTAGGCCTCCCTGGCTCCAGAGGGATTGGTTTTCAGACCTACTTCTTATGGCAAGTGGACCACCTTTCCTTCTCCCCTTCCTTCTGGCTCTGTTCTGAGGGCTCTGAGCAACCTTCCATACCACAGTTTTGTAGCCTGTCTGTGCAATTAAAGAAGCAGACCCGCCATAAACAAATCAGTACGGCATGCAACGTATTGGAGCATTCCAGCCTGATCTGCCAGGACTGGCCAGGACCTTTCTGTATTGAAACATATGGAACCCCAGACAAGTTTTGGCCTTGTTGTGCCTTATTAGTGAAGTGCAGCATGGTTTCTCATGGAGAAGCGAGCAAGAGACCCACATCTAGAAATGCCCTCTTTCACATAGGGAGACAAACTATAACCAAAAGCTATGATAGGTGGAAGGTTTTATATTCATGTTAGCCACTGGAAGTGCTCTGTGAAACGTATAATGGCATGGTAGACTAAAAAATTATGATATAGAAGTTTACCCAGTGCAATGCTGTTGGTTTTTGATTCATTCCAAACCTTCCAACCATCGCTCTTCATTTTTACGCTGTTAGTGGCTGATCGGCAAGGAACCTTTAAAGTCAGCATGCATCCTTTAAGCTGCATCGATTACTAGTTGTCTGTTTTTGAGTTCAAGTATATTTGTACTGGTTTTCTAAATTAGGAGTGTGAGTGACTTTATGCCATAATTAAAAATTGTACTCCCATCTAGAAAAGAGTACACAATACCACCAATATTATATAGAGCCCTGATTGTGTCCATGCCTCTGGGTTAAGAAACGGATTGTCGTCTAGCACTGTTCACATTGAGTCCGACCTGTTTGCTGTAGATCTGTAGTGCTTTGGGATCGGCCTCCTACTGTGCACTTTGTGGCACACCTTCTTTTCATGCTCTACATACACGGTTATGATAATGGAAGGAAGTTTCACAGTGCCATCCAAAGTATTCACTTGGAATATGAATCAAGAAGGTGAGTAAACCTTATTTCTACAGGCACCCTGGCAAGTGAAATCATTCCTTAGGAGTCTATGGACTAGGTTGGAGTTATCTGAACCCTTCACTGTATCAACAGTATGAAGTACTAGAGCCCTCTCTGTACCAAACAATGACACACAAACTACAACTAGCCCTATCTAAGGTGCCTGGCAGACCTACTGTATGGTCTGGACACAAACCTGGGAAATGTATACAGGGCTATTTAGGGCCCATCCGTAAGCTATTTTGCACCTTATCCAGGTACTCCCGTAGGCGCTTTATTGGGGATGTGCACCATATATATTCCACTTGCACAGTCTGACAGGTCTAATCTTCAAGAAGTTCCCCTCTATCTCCTTTGTGATGCCCTTCACTGCACTCAGTTGCTTTTTTCCATAGGCAAAGGTTGCTCCCTCATTTCATCAAAGCCTGAGAGCCGCAATAATCTGATGTTTTCAAAAACCTCTGAATCCATGCATAAAGAAAAGAGACTCTCTTTTGGCATTGCTGAGTAGGACATCAAAATGGGTGTTTGAGTCCTGACACACCAATGGAAGCACCTGTTAGACAGTTCAGTTAAAGATGATTTATTCATATTTAAATCTCATTAAATCAGTATATAAAATAGGATACATTGCAGTATAAAAAACATTCAGCTAACAAACGCAAACTCCAGTAAACATTGTTAATTACAATTTGATAACATCAGATATGAATCAAAATAGTTCGTTCATCGAATATCTGTAAATATCGACTCATGCAACGTGAGCCTATTCCACAATCTTCTGAACAATCATATATACAAGATACCATCCTTTGGTTAGAGAATTCCTTTAATAAACCTAAACAAATACTGCCGTGCTCCATTAAAATTAGTTTCATGGAATAAACATTACATAACATGCATAGTTAATACACTAACAAACGCCAAATGGATTACCAAAGCGTATTTTGCTGTGCTTACTAGTTTGTTTCAAATTTGATACTATCGAGTATTTATAAAATCAGGCAATTTCCTAACGTGGAGCTATATTGAGACAAATGCTTTTGTCATACTGCTGTGTTGAGCCGAGAGACTAAAAACCTCTCTAAAGTACAGAACAAACGAAGTGAAGTCAATAAGCATTGGTGGCAAACAGTTCAAGTATTTTCCTCCCTACAAGACAGGAAATGCTTCATTTAGTAGTAGTACTATCTGTATTGGTAGACTTCCAGAGCCGCCCTCATACTGGACAATGACTATTGCACCCGGTGCTCAGGCAGACAGTTCAATCTTTTCTACAAGAGCTAGATCACCTCAACAGGAAGAGACATTGTTCCAAATGATTTGCTCCTCAGAAACCCCTGTCGTCAAGGAAATAATTTCAGATGTTCCACTGTCACTTCCTTGCTCCTCCATCGCCTTCGTTGATTAAGGTACCTTCAGCTACAGAGCAAATGGTGGCTCTGAGGATACTATCACCTTGCTCAGGTTACTCCTGCCAAACCACAAAACAAGCCTACACCCACAGGTGACTTGTCTGAGGTGGTGGACAAGGACCTTTCTAAAGTAAGCAAAACCAGATACTATTCTCAGCACTTGTAACTTGTAGATGGGGAAGTACATTACCAAATTCGAGGGCACCTCCCCCCACAGACAAGGGACTCATTTAGAGCAGGCAGTGAGAATGCCAAACCAAGCGGCCATGGAAGTCTTTTGGTCAGTAGCTGGAAGTGCTTATAGTAGCAAGAGACATTGCCTGGGCCTTAATATCCATGCCATGCGAGCACATGGTTTAAAAGCATGAGGCTGATCGCAGAGGTGCCGTTACATTCTTGCCCATTGTCTGGTTACAATATGTACTTAAATTGTACTGGTGTTTACCAGGACTGACACCCGTGGCTTGTTTTTCAGAAGTGGCACTTAGTACCTCCATTCCATTGCCATGAACACAATCTGCGTTATTCATTTTCTTTGCAACTTTATACATTTTTATTTTCACTGTGAGTGAGGGATATGTGTGTGTGTGTGTGCGCGCGCATGCTTGCACAGGCTGCGATAGGTCAGCTATAGGAGACGCACAAGAGAAGAAGTGTGGACACAACTTTAAATTAAAGAATACCTTCTCTAGGCCCTATATCACTAAAATGGAGATCCTTGCTCTAAAAGAAAAAAGACGAGTCCTCATCAGGAGGGCGAACCAATACACACAGTATATTACTCTGTCAAATGTAAGCTATCCAAACCTTTGTCCTACCATTATAGAAAAGAAAATCTTAGTTTTAACTTAGAAGAGGGTTACTGTCCCCCTGGGTTAAATCAGTGTTTGCTGGTTTTCTGACCCTTACCAAAGAGTTCTCAAAAAGGTATCTTCCAGCTCCTGGTTTGATAGTTCCACTGAGCCAACAAAAGTGTCTCTTCCAAGTCTTGCTTTGGTAATTCCGAAAAAACAAATAACACAAAAATTGTCTGTTTTTATCCTCACTTACAGCTTTATCAACTAGTCCGAACAGTTCTTGTTTTACCCCCTTCACAGGGCTATATTAAGCCTACTGTGTTATTTGGGTTTATGGGTATCGGTATTGACAAAACACCACTCTCTTCTTGTTCTTGTTTGGGTACTCCAGCTCTCAGCCGCTGGTAGGCTACAGGATTGCTTGACCCAACTTTGGTTCTAGCTTTTGTCCTAGTTTCTTTCAACCCCCTCTCGTGTATAAGCCCTGTGTAGGCTACAAGCCTCTTGCTCCACTCTGCTTGCAATTTCTCTTGTCCCCTTTTGCGGTCTTTTGGTGATTAGTCCTGTGCAGGGTGAGCTATGGGCCTGTGTGGCCCTGGTGTGTACTTGCGGTTACTCTGTCCCCTTCTGGGGCTTTCTCGGTATAAGCTCCTCGGCCATTTCCCCTTCTTCCAAATTCCTGCAGGAGATGCACAAATATTCTTTAATAGTTTGGCCAATGGAAGTATATCTTGAAATGGCACAAAAATGTTGGCTTTACCCGAAACTTGTGACCCGATCACACCTGTCCAAAAGACTACCCATCGGATATCACTTCCCATGCAGTGCCTCCAATAAAGAACCAAGATATATCTCGACCCTACCCGAACCTTACTGCCCATGTAGCCTCCTCAGATCTCGGACCAGTGTCTTATTACAGCATCCAAAGTTGAGACTACGTCATGGAGTAAGACCCTTAGATGTTAAGACCACCAGAAGGTGGAATAATCTTCCTAAATTAATGAGACTGTAAGCACACTATTCCAGTTTAAAATACTCTACACATGTTCAAGAAAACATTGCAGAAACCACATAATACCACTGTCGCCATGTCAGTTTTTCAAGCTCTTTATTCTCCATTTGAGGACGTTTTTTTACTTGGGAGTAAATAATTTGCTTGAACCTATTAAATGCAAGGTTTAGCACGATGTGTAGCATTACTAACTCCCTTGTTGGCGACGGCCCTTGAGGAGGTCCGCCTTTTAGCTAATATCTGATATTCTGTAAGGACTTTGGGCCTCATCACAGTTGGGCTTTGTGGTAAAAATGCAGCACTAATAGCGTTACCGCTTCATTACCGCACCGCTCAATTGCGAGTTTGGGGGAAAGTTGGACGATTCACCTCCAGCACTGAGCTAGGGTTATTGCTTCGGTAATTGCACCGAAAATGCCCCATTGAGTTCTGTGGACTCCGAAAAGATGGGGACTTAAATGCCATTTGCAATCCGGCGGTAATAGCACCAGATCAAGTGGCAGTAATGGTAATTACCTTGGCCGGTATTACTTGTGATCTTGTGATGAGGCCCATTGCCCTCATGATAAAATGTAGCATTTATAACGCGCCTGTACATAAGTGTTTCTAGGTGCGACAAGATAAGGAGGGGGAAACAAAGGGAGGACAGAACAATGATCTTATTAGGCCTTGTGTCATTAAGATCGCGCAAGCGCTGGGTGGGCCTTGTGTCATTAAGATCGCGCAATCACAGGGAGGCGGGAGGGGAGAAGTTTAAAAAAAAAAGGGGGATGGAGAAGTGCAAAAAGGGGCGGGGGAGTGGAGAAGTGCTGCTAATTGGAGGGTGCAGCCAGCGGGTGGCACATAAATGCAGAGAGTGAACTGTAGGGTTACAGATACAGAGTACAAGTGCTGGGGGGGCAAGAAGCAGTGCAAGGTACAACTTGATAGGCAGGGACCTGGGCTCAATTTCAGAGGGTTGTCAGGTGACTAGTGCGTGTACAGAGGGGTCATCAGCAGGGGAGAGGAAGAGAGAAAGCTGAAGTGAAGAGGAAGATCTTGAGTTGCTTCCGGAACTGAAGATGGTTCTGCTCAAGTTTGAGAGAGGCAGGGAGGCTGTTCAAGAGGGAGGCCCCAGACGAAGAAAGAGATCTCCCCCCCCCCCCCCCACAACTCTCTGCTTGGAAAAGCGGCTGACCCTTAGAGTTGGAGGTGGATGAGCGGAGAGCTCGATGAGCTAGATACTTAGGAAGAGAGAGTTGGAGCTGGTGCAGACCCAGGCCGCAGAAAGCCTTGTGGACAATGCAGAGGGTCTTTAACTTGATCCTTGCCACCACTTGGAGCCAAATAAGCGGTTTCAGAGCTGGATAGATACGATCCCTGGACTTGAGGCCAAGGACAAGTCTTGCAGTACTGTTCTGTATAAGTTGTACAGAGATTAGAGGCAGGAAGATTTAGAAAGAGGCTGTTGCAGCAGTCCAGTCTTGAGAGGACCAGATCTCTGGAGACAGTGAGCTTCTGGGGGACCGTGAGGAGGGGAAGAATACCTTTGAGGAGGTGCAGCAGATAGTTTGACTTCTTAGAGATGTCAGAAATGTGAGGAGAGAAGGAGAGGGTGGAGTTGAAGATGACACCCAAGGTTCTTAGCCTCACAGGTAGGAAGAGGACGCAGTGGATGGCCAGGGAGAGACGAAAGGAGGGAGTTGGTGTTTCCGATGAGGAGGCTCTCCGTCTTACTGGCATTAAGGCAGAGATCATTAGCGGCACACCATTCCTGAATTGCAGACAGACTTGTTCTCCCCACCCCTGCTGCTTAATTGATTTGTTTATACATTGTTTTGTGTTCCTTACCTTACCACCAATTTTTTTAACCATACTTGGCTATCTGCAACCTTTTTCTTTACCTGTTCCTTCTACCTGTTATCCCCCTCTTGTGTGCACTTTTAAACTACTTATTGTAATTTTGCGCTTTACATAACGTCAATAAAATAAACATGAGGCGATGGCGACATCTACTGAGCAAGGGCAATATTATCATTCCTCTTTTATTGACTTTTAGCGTGCAGGGAAATCTGGGCCGGAAACCTGGAATGGACTCAGGCGTAAGTGTAAATTGGGCTGGGTGTTGGGTTGAAAAAAGGTGACTCGAGGGATTTACAGAAAGGAATAAAATCGGGAATTCGACAAAGAATGGTGGTTTTTCGGGTGGGGGAGAGGGTGTTAACAAAAAAATTGAAGCCTCGATGCATTTTCGTGCGCGTTTACATTTCTTCACTGTATGCTGCAATGGACAAGTTAATTTTGTATCGGATAACTGTATTAACTTTCCGAGGTAGAGCTTACATTACTGTAGGGATTTGAAATTATCCTGCATCCTAATGGAACCTTTAGTCAGTGTCTTGATTGACATTGGAGTGTTAAGGGTTAGAATGTTTGTGTGACTGGGGTTCTATGTGAGTCAGTTGGGAGATGTAAGCCTACCTGGGAGGATGCAGGTGTATGTTGCCCTGAACCCAGATGTACCTGACATTATATGACCATCATAATGTACTGGAACTAAATAAAGAAGTTACTGAACTTCACCTGAGGTCATGGTCATCTATTTTGGAATATGTAATGAGACTAGCAGAATGTTCTCAGTTAGGAGTGATGAGGCAAGTGCATTGAACATGGGGTTGTTTGTGTGCGTGTTGTTATTAGCCATTATGGTTAAGTTATCTACTTGTGTTTTTATGTCCCTAAGGAAGGGAGATATGTAGGGATTTGGTATTATCCTGCATCCTCCCAGGTAGGCTTACATCTCCCAACTCGATTACCCATTGCATTGCTGATGTTTCCGACTGGGGTTTGTTATTCTAGACGGCCTTGACATTAACGGCGGTAATGAAGTTACCTTTTTTGGAGGTGGAAATAAAATGAAAAAGAAAATTATTTATGGGAAAGATCTCCTAGCTCCGTTTTCTACCTTATTTTTGGAATCCACTTTTTGAAGAGCCTCACACCAAAAAGTATCTTAACTTTTCCCTCAACATGCTGTAAGAAATGTTTAGCATTCTACACCTGAGCGTAACTGGCCGAGACCGTGTACTGGCAGTTATGGGCCCTGAAGGCCCATGTGCTCCAATGGCGTTTCCTGATATTTACGGGCCCATAATCCTCCGTGCGGCCCGAGATCCAGGTCTATAAAGTTAAGAGAAAAGAGTAATGAGCAAGTGAGGTGGGAGTGGAGTGCTTCATTTGCAAATTGGTATTAGTTTGTGAAGAGCTGTGTCTATTTCTTTCTTCCAACTACGGCAGCTCACCACACCTTAGTTGTTTTCATGTCTTTCTCAGTGCAAAGCTACTTCGAGGGGGTCATGGGACGGGGAACAGTAAGTGTTACACAGAGCCGTGCGACTTAAACACTCACCAAACAAAATAAACCCTGTCTTATGTAGGCCAAGCATTTCTATCAAACATCACCAAACGTTAAAGCAAAGCTCTAGAGAAAGGATGTTTTTTTTAAATAACGTTTTCTTAAATGCGGGTGGCTCAGCTTCATATTCGTTTAATAGAAAGGTGCCCGCGCATGGTTGTCTGGTAAGATAGCTCATTGGGGTTTGCCACGAAGATGTGTGTAGCTTGCTGTTCACGGTTTCAGAACTGTACAGAGCCGACTGCGCTTTTAATTTTTACAGTGCTAATAAAAATGAGTACTATGGAGTTGGATAATACTGCTGCACCTTTTATTTACTTGACAAGTTGAATCGAATAGTAAAGAAAGGTTATACTTGCGTTTGCGATATTAAGAGTTCCTAGGCCGACCTTCGTTTATGAATGACTGGAAGCCCAGTTGTTCAGCAAAAAGGTTATGTTAGTCCCACTGTTTTAAGTTTTCCGCAAGGAGATACAGCTGACCAAATCGATAGAAAGAGCTGACTTGCAGGTTTACGCCCAACTCTGGAGGAGTCCACTAAAAAATCCTCTTAGAAATAATGAAACCCATTCTTGCATGTCTCTGACGCCACCACTTTGTATTCAATGGTACTTGATGGTATTCAGCCACCACACCACACAATAGACAGGGGAGAAGCGAAGTAACAGATCTGTGATTGAGGAAATAAATTGTATTTTCTTTTTTCTTGCACGCAGGGGAAATCCTTCGGATAATGGAGGAGAAAAAGGTCTCTTTCAAAGAGTTGGAACAAGTACCCCTAGAGAGCATGTAAGTGCGTTTTCTCTGTTTCCATATTGAGCCAGTTCACTCTATCTGTAGCTGGTAATCTTTCTAGAAATTAAAACGTGTGAAAGGAAGGAAGTGCTTATATTTGCACTGAACCAGTTTTCAACAATTGCACCTTTGTACAATATACATGATGTGGCATTTATAACGCGCCTGTACACAAGTGTTTCTAGGCGTGACAAGACAAGGAGGGGGAAACGAGGGAGGACAAAATAACAATCTTACTAGGCCTTTTGTCCTGCAGATCGTGCAAGTGCAGGGCAGAGGGAAGTGGAGAAGTGCCAGGGGGGATGGAAAGGGGTAAGTGCAGTTAACTCCCTTGTGCAGCCAGCATGTGGCTCAGAAGTGCAGAGAGAAGGGACTGTAGGGTTGCAGATACAGACCCTTAAGTGCTGGGAGAGCCTGGAGTCAGTGCGAGGGCAACTGGACATGCAGGAGCCTGGGCCCGAGTACAGAGGGTGGACCAGGTGACCAGTGTGTGGAGCTGTCGGATGCATCATCAGGGGAGAGGAAGAGAGAAAGCAGAAGCGAAATGGAAGATCTTGAGTTGCTTCCGGTACCGGAAGTGGTTCTGCTAGAGTTTGAGAGAGGCATGGAGGCTGTTCCAGAGGGAGGTCCCAGCCCAAGGGATAGATCTGCCACCAACACTCTGCTTGGAGAAGCGTCTGAACCTCAAAGAGTTGGAGGTGGATGAGCAGAGAGCTCATAAGAGTTCTTGCAGGTCAATAGAATCTTTTAGAGATTCACACGAATGTGCTCTAGCCTACCTCCAACAGTTGGATCTGTATAATATCTGGAAAAGCCTGCAGACTGAGCGGGTGTCTGGGTGATGACTACAGCTTCTACATAGGGTGTCCAACGTCCCTAATTTTGCGGGACTGTCTCGATTTCTTGGGCTGTCCCGCACACAGCATACCCAGGAAAAAATGGGTAAAACTTGTGACTTTGCACCGTTGAAGCTGTTATATGCCTTCACACTTTTATTGCGTGATAGTTGAAATCCCAGGGAAGCTAATCACCTTCCCTGAGCTTCCACTTTGTGTCAACAAAGCATTACAGTAAGAGAGGTTCGAGGTTGATGGGCCAGGCACAGAAGTATGTGGCCCTTTCGGAAGCACTATTTCTGCTTAAAGGTGCAAGTGGTCGATGACAAATGGGAGAGGAGCATAAAATTGCATTCTCTGGTTAAGTCTTTGGGGATTTTTAGGGCCACTTACTAGGGTCCCTCAACATTTAGCTTTTTTTCTGCTGGCCAGAGGGACTTCTCCTAAAGTGCCCCTACCATTACCACCTTTTTTACCTGTAGGGTTCTGGTAATGGGGCACCAATTCACAGGGGTGCATCTCAGGCACCCCATTTTTGCCCTTGGGTGATTCTATCACCCATCATAGGTTTTTCGGTGTGGTTTGGTGGCAGCTATAATTTAGTTTCTGATGCTTGTTAATCTGCTTGGAATCACATGCTGTGCATATGGTCCGACATCCAGTGGTAACCGCAGAGTATTGCATCTTGCCTTTGGGGGACGAAAGGGGACGTCGGCATAGGCGTGTCTGTAACACTATCCCTATTGTGATGTGTAGTGTACCCAAAATCCCTCAGGCGCCTAGGTCCCTAAGATTGTTTTTTTCCGCTCAGATACTGGTTGCCCTATATCGGACCTCTTCATAAGAGATATTGTTTATCTTTATTCCGACTTTGTCGGTTATTTCCCCTTAAGTCACTTCAACAGCGATTCAAACAACCTCGACGGAGGCTATGGGAAATTTTGGCGGCTGAGTCACCCACGTGGCCAGGCCCTCTGGCCGGCCTACACTGTAGGGAGAGTGTGGTATGGGGGACCATATCTTTCATTATGTCTTTCCTCTTTCCCCCCTAGGTCTGGTCATCTTTGTTTATACCTTTCGCTATGGAAAGGACACCATTTAGGTTCTGTCCTAAGTGTAGGGTCAGGTACCTGTGGAAAGACGAGCACAGAATGTGTAATTCTTGTCTCACCTTAGATCACGATGAGAAGTGGTGTGTGGCTTGTAAGCTCCTTCGGCCTAAGACCCTAAGGAGTGCCGTGTAAAGCAGTGGGCCGCTCTGATGACCAAACATCCGTATCAGATGTTGTAGATCCGCCACGCCCGTCCCGACCCCTCGAGGCCTGTTGCAAGTCTCGCATCAGGGACAACACCCGGCGACAGGGGTGTACAAAAACCACAAACCCACCACCAATTTCTACGGTTTTGTTGCAAAAGGTGAAAGCGCCAACAGGGCTGTCGAAAATGTTGGCGGATTCCTCTGATCGGGTAGATAAGCAGCCTTCCCCGCATCCGCAGCAGCGTCTTGTGACTGGGTACTCCAAAAACAGGGGCGCTACCCCTAAATTGGGTTTACATGACGAAGCTCGGTCATTCAACGCTCTGGCGGCCCCTAAAGGCTCGTTGGGTCCAAAACCTATTACTAGGCTCCCAGCCTTTCCCAAGGTGAAAAATCTACCGCTAGGCCCTCTAACGCTGCAGTATGTGGTAAATCTACCAATAGGCCTTCTAACACGTTAACTCACGCCGATTTGGCAGAGATTGAGGACAGTATCGCGAGAATTACTTCGGCAGTTGGGCTGATACCTACACTGTCGAAATCCATGGAGCGTGCCGCGGACAAGTCTAAAGACACGCCATGGTTCCCCGATATGCTCAAAACCTACGAGGACAATCGGGAGCCTCTGTCCAACACCCTTGTAGACAAATTTCGACGCCAAACGGAAAACTACATTTTTCCACCTTTAGGCCCTTCTGGTTCCTCTAAGTGGACAAATGAGAAATTCGAAGGGTGCATGGATCGTCTTCTGCGCAGGAGTTTGTGTGGGACTACTAGCATTGCGGCTCTTCCTCTGTTTGGTTGTGGTGAACAGACCTTTGGGGGATACCCTTATGGCACCCATGTGTTGGGAGTACAACCCTGTACTCCTACTGTATGGTTTTGGGCACCTGTGTGTGGCCCACAGAGCAGAGTATGGGCTGGTGGCAGCTCTGTGCTGACTTGACAGGTGCCCTGCACATCCTCCGTTTTGGGATGCCCAGGCCCTGTCATTGGAATCAGTGTATTCCTGATGGAGACAAGATCGCCCCCGCGGCTTCTTGCTTTCTGTCGCCTGTAACCTTGTTTTTCCCAAAGTCCCAGGAAGCCCTGACTCTGTCCCTTCCCCTGACTGGCTGTTGGGTGGAAGTTCTATATATGGTATTGTGGGAAAGTCCAGGGCAGACTGGCTGGAGCCTTCCTAGTGAATATATGTTGTGGGTACACCCTTGGCGTGGGACCTGGATGAATGGAGTGTGTGACCAATATGCACTTCTTGTTGTGGGTGTCTGGTTTCTGGTATGTGACACAAAGACTGAGACAGCCCTGCCCGAAACTGGTATGAATGCAGTGTGGAGTGCTGAATGGTTGGGTATTTGTCCCAATACACATTCCTTGTTGTGAGTGTCTGGAGGGAGGAGAAAGGCCTGAATGCACTGTGAGCCTGATTCGCTGACTGCCTGCCTCAGTGCGCTTCTGAATGATTGGTTGCTTGAGGTGACCCAGCAGAGTGAATGAGAGACCAAATTGTGTATCTGGGGACCTCTCACTGCTAGAATTCGTTCAGAAGCTGAAGTTGATACTTGATGCTTACTCTCGAAGCCGAGCCAGAAGAATGTGAACCGCTGTTTCCCTTCAATGCAATCTGAAAGCTGCTGTGCCTTCAAGAAACTGATCCAAGAGAGTACCTGACTAGGAGACCTCTTCCCGAGCTTCGAGGGACCATCGTGCACTGCTAACCTTCACCGAAGCGCCCTGGAAGCCTGTCTTGGAAAAACTGTCAACCGGAGACGGGAACCACTGAGGAGAACGAAGAGAAGCACCGGACAGCCGTCCACTGTCGTCGACCAGGATTCACAGGTTTGCTATAACCGCTGGAGGCCTCTCGAAGCTGTTGCCCAGGAGTGGAAACTGCTTGATGACGAGCAACCGACGACCAGAGCCTGCAACGCACTATTTGATTAAGACACTTTAAATCCAAGGAATATCTTGCCAGCACCGTCGACCACTTTGTTCCGCCGGAGAAAGTCGAGGCTGCGGACACACCGAGGAGAATCCGCCGGTGGGTTTCCCGCCACCTGAAGACCACAGACGTTGACAACCCGATGCCCTTGCTCTGCCAAGGTTCTTCATTGACTCTTTGCAGCAACAAACTATCGTTGCTGAGGTGCACCGCACGCCTCATATTCGCAGGACGTCCACGACCAATCGTCGACGAGTGCCGCCAGGACCAAAGCTGCTGCCTCGCAGCCGCCGTGCCATTGTTCACCGCTTTTCTTCGTGGGATCTGGACGATCCGTGGCTCTTGCCTTAAAGGGAGCCGCTCAAGAGGGATCCGTCGACGACCCGATGTCGAACTCTGCTATTTCAGGTACATTGGTGGTAGAACTATTTAGAAGGAAATAAGGCTCATATTGAATAATATATGGTCTGGGCTTGTGTTATATCTTTACAGGTTGCCCGGGTGGGGCGTCCTCATACAGATTGTTTTAACCAACCTGCTTACCTCTTATGTCTGTTGTTGGTTCACTTTATTAACTGATTTGTATGACATTTTAACTGAGTACAGTTGATGCCTTTTAATGGAATCAAAGAATAATTGTGGTACCACATAGAAAACTGTATATATTTGCCATTTTAGATTAACTTGAGTACAGAGTGTGTTATTGTGATTGTCTACATAACTTGAGTGTATTTATATAAAAAACTGTATTATGACTAACATAGTGTGTGGACATTCCTTTGTGGGTGCTTGGGGTCTACACTGTACTTAAGAACCAGCCCGCATCACCTCCTGAGAGCTTAAGCCTTGATTGCTCATCCACGATACCAAATGGAGAATCTTGGCTGGGGTGCTCTGTGCCTCTCCTCTGCCAAATAGGGAGCAGGAGTACAGATACCCCCCTCCAGTCTTTATAGTGGGGGGTGCTGGTCTAGCCTAATAAAATGTTACAGGGATCCAAAGATCCTTTCTACCCTTGGGAACTGTGGTTCTCACAAGGTTAGCCAGGTAACATTAAAAGGGGAGCCTAGGGCAACCTTGCAACAATAGGCACTTATTGCCAAAAAGTTGTTAGAGGATAACTTTTAAAAGACACTATGGACAGTCTTAAAAATGACACCCATAAAAAGAGTAAAATATTCTGTGAGTATTGGAAAAGGTTCCCACTCAGAGGTATAAAAAAAAAGTATCCACCCATAAAAGCAAAACGTTCTGGGGTTGAAACAGGTCAGGAAGATATATCATTGCTATGAAAATCTTACCGAACTAGAATTGATTATATATTCACCCTGGTCTCAGATTGGTCCCAGATTAGGGATTTTCAGGCAATGAAAGGCATGAATGCGATTACAAACCAATAGTCATGTCCCTGGGGGATGTGGACTCTACTGCATTTCTGGGCCAAGATTCTGCATCGGACCCAACAGTGACGGGTCATGCACTTCGAGTCATTGGATGGGAAAAGGTTTTGGCTGATGGCATGATGATCCCTTGTATTTATGAGGCAATATTAGGACAGTTAGGCATAGGTTCCATCTGATTGTTCAGAAATGTTGATTTGGGCCTTGAATTGAATTTTGGTAAGACAAAGGCCATGGATTTCTCCCCTAAAAATTCATCAAGCAAACCCTTGTTTGTTGAAGTGGGAGGGACAAAGTTAGAACAGGTCCCCTGGTACGACTACCTCAGTATTAGTTTTCCTTCCAATATTGGGTGGGCTCTGCAAATAGACATGGTTACTGGGGGCTTGGATAAAACTGTGGATCATTGGAAAAAAAATGTCTTCACTCATGGTGGTGGAGCAGTTCGGCCAGTTCTCGAAGTCTACAAGCGCAAGCTAAGTCAGCTGCACTATATGGTGCAGAAATCTGGGGTATCGACTAGGGGTTAGATTCCAAATACAGTTGAAAATATGGAGTGTCTTGTTACTTCCCCAGTGTACCCCGACTGCTCTTGTCCGTATGGAATGCGATCTGTGTTCATTGAATGAGGAGTTTGCCATTAGACTTGCCTTCCACAGGGCAAACCAGCAGCCTGTAAATTCCAGGAAGCTCTCACGCAGATAATGAATATGGAAGATGTGCAGGTAGTTACGTGGCTTGTCCATGTTAAGAAATGCTTGGTAGCTCTAGATCTCTCTTGTTATTGGTTGACCCCAAGTCTAATTACCAAATCCACGAAATTAGAGATGAAAAAGGCTTGCACAAACCTGAGGTCCCATAGCATGGAAGTAGCATGTTTGGCTTTGTCTCAGGGCATGGACTACTTGCTCTTCAAACATTCAATTCGGTACAAACCTTATCTGGATATAATGGGCCATAACTACGCCCGGCCCCTGTATATTGTGTTTAGATCTGGGTATTTGAGGGTACGGGCACAAACAGACAAGTGGAAAAACTCGTCCAGTAGCAAATGTTTATTATGTGGTGCAATAAGAGAAGACATGTGCTCTTTGTTCATCTGTGATGGGTTGAAAGACCTAAGCATTAAATATCTTAAACCACTGCTTCTACCGCACAATGTTTGCACTTTGAGAGAGGCCAACCAATGTGTTAGAAAATCCTCTGATCTGGTGGTAGTAGTCTATTTTGTGGCTAAGTACATACACCGAGCTTGGTTGAGAAAACCACTATTGTTAGCCTTTGAGACCTAACTGTGTTATACTTGATGTTGATTGTTTTGTCCACCTTCTTCAAGAAGTTACAACCTGCTTATGTTCTGTTTACAGCATGCTAAGTGTCTGAGGATTTTAACGTTCTATTTGTTTGTAGAAAGAAATGTGACTGTCATGGAGAAAAGGACAATCATGATTTTTTACTTTGGTGTTATATATTGGATCAATGGGGTGATATTATATGCATTTTTATGTTTTATGTAAATGGTCCTGATGACTTTACAGTTAAATAAATGATTATCAATCAATTTGTTTTGTAGGGTAAAACAAGAAAAACATTCCATTAGATGCCAAGTCACCAACACATTTTATAGCGCATTTTTATGATGCCTTGCTCACTATATGCCAGTATTCTACCCTCATAAAAATACATTTCGGACTGTGCCCATACATATCCACGCTGGCTTCATCAATATATGCTGGTATACCCACGTAAGAGCATACTCACGTTGGCTTTGCCCGTAATGCCAGTAAATAAAATGTCATGCCATAGTACGAAAATAGGTCCTTGCTGGCTGCAAGAATTCCTGCCCCTATATGTAAGAACAGTGATCGTTTTGGCTTTGCCCTCAATGCCGCTAAAACATGCCATGCCACAGTAAGAAACCATTATTTTCTGGCTGCACAAATGCTCCTCACTGCCCTATGTAGAAACGCTCATTATTCCAATAAAGGGTTTCATGCCACAGAAAGAGAGTGTCCTTCCATGCTGCCTGCTCCAATGTAGTAACCTCCCTCATCCCTATCCCAACTGTTACTCCATGTAATAACTCATCAAGTTGGCATTGCGCAGAGAGTGCCAGTAAAACATGCAATTTCACTGTACGAAAACATCGATGCTGCTACACCAGTGCCCTAGCCTTGCACCCACACGTATAGTCATGCCACTAATACATCAGCTCTCTAAATCATTCACACGCGCACTAAGAACATTCACACGTGCTCCCACATAACCAATTATAAATAAATCCATACACACCATTCACACTGCACTGTAATTCAGATACACACTTAAACAAATTACCCGAGCTTTGGACGTTATTCTACCCCCTCAGCTCCTCAAGCAGAAAGGGCTCCCTGCTTCCTGACATGTGCGGTGCAGCCCAGGTGTCTCCATCTCTGAAGTGCAGGGGGGAGCAGATGCGCATCCCTAAGCACATTTGAGCCAGCAGTTCCCCAGCCTGCGTGTCCAATGGACCATGCAAGACTGGGAAAGCATAGCACCCGTCTTGCATGGCCCTTTAGGTAAGTTCACTGGGGAATTGAAAATGTACAGGGAAACCACATTTTTCTGCTTTTCGTGGCTCCTCCAGAATGAGTGGTTGGTCAGTCGCCCATTGTGGATGAGTCATCCCAATTCATAAGTAATCCAGGGATATTTGATTCAGACTTGGGCATTCTAATTGTCCGGTCTTTCTTCCAAGGGAAGAGGTCTTGCTGATCAACAGTGTTGGGTTGACAGTCGAGTGTAGGTTGAGTCAGTGCTTTGTGGAAATACATTGGGACCACAGTGTGTGAATTATTAGTACGCTAACATAAAGGTTCTCCAGTTACTTAAATGCAACTATCAAGTAGGGTCATCTGCTCTTGTGAAGAGGAGATTAGGTCAGACCCCAAATTACATTTAGACTGGAATGTTCCTCCTGTTCCGTTTACCATGGCTTGGTGTTTCAGTGTTAAGTGATGGTTTAAACACCATTGGGGGAAATAGGGGTCATCGCCTCATAAATTGTTTGCAGGCGATCATGCCCTATCGGTTGTCTTGCAAGCAAGCAATTAGGCTACTTCTGTTATTTTGGATGTCTTTTCCTGTAATCGTTTCCCCATTATGCTTGTTCCCTATGAGCTAGTTGTTAAGCACCTACCCATCTCCGTTATCTCTAGGTGCAGGTAAGCAAACTTGTCTTCTTTCGTTATTTGGGTATTTTTCCATTTGGAGTCTTCGTTTTTTTGCATAACTGACATAGCAGAAAATGTTCTTGTATCTTGCCACGAAGGGGCACAAAAGGCAGGTTTGAGCAGATATATTGCAACACTTTCTCAGAATTGCTTTCTGCCATGACGCCTGGGTGGAAAACTTCTGCTTGTAAGCAAAAATGTCCTTTTTTGAGCCTGGTCGATACATAAATCTGTTAAGACCCGAGCACTTAGGCATCTGCAGGCAACATGTAATTGTCAATGCGCACCCACTTTCTAATCCTGAGTAAATGCTGAAGTAAATCTGATAATGGTTATTCTGCCTGGTTCTGCAAAGAGTAAACAATAATTTAACCAAGGAAATGTTGAGCACACGTGCTTTCATTCTAGATCTTCACAAAATAACAGGAATCGTTATTTGATGGAGGAAGCAGGTTTGAGTACGAACAGTCAGGAAATTGAAATGTAGAGTTTTGGATGTTTTTTCTTTAATGATATCTAGATTTTATTGAAAGTTTAAATATCTGTCCTTAACTGTAGTACTTGGAGAACATATTTTTTTAACTACAGTTGAACAGATCAGCCAAAATATGTGCCAGCTGTCCATGAACTACAGTGTTAAGACTTGAACATTGCAAGGTTTAAGTCTTTTAATTTGACATGTTGGCACGTATCTCCTTATCGTATTACAATTCGCCCTGGACTCCCTTGGTCATTATAATCTGGAAACCAGCATTGGCACCAATTTGAAATTTCCGAACTGTAAATAGTTAAAGAAAAATGAATGGGGTTCTTAAACTGGTTATAGATATTGGGATTGTGGAATCTGGAGCTCATTTGCTTAACCCTTTAGTATAGCTTTCTTAATTGCTTGCGCATTAGTATCACAGGAACTGACATGTTGCGAAGCATCTTTTCCACCTCAAAATACTGCAACATTTTTATAATTGCGGCCTACGCGATGTGCAAAGCAGGTTGCTCAGAATCACACAGATGAAACTTGTCAGAGCGGTTACCTGATGGATACCTGCAAGTAAGAAACTGTGAATGTTGTGGTATGTTAGTATAAGGAATCCTTATCTAAAATCCTATTCCAGTGCATCATATTATGAGCAGGCCAGTGTGAGCCTTTACCAGATGGGATCATAGCCCGCTCCTGATAGAGAAAAAGCCACATATCCTGCGTGTATGGGAACAGAATCTGCAAGACAACGATATGCATGTAATGGGTACATTCACAATGTTCTGTCCCCTGTCTGCTCTGACGAATCCTGCATAGTCATGCTAGAATCCCAGCCTAAAACCTCCTCCCACGTGGCCAGGGAAAGGCAGAAACTACCTGCTCCTAACCCTGATCGTTGTATGGGGGAAGATCACATGGAAGGGGATGCTATCAAGAGAATGGGGTGACTCCGCCATGAGAGAGGCAGTATTCATCCTCGTATAAGGATGAAGGTTTGCGAATGCATGAATGTTTGTTGGCATATTGTCACTGTAAGGCCTCCCCTCCCAGTCTTGTCCAATGTACCAAATATAAAAGACTTCTTTGTGAGTATGAAAAGGAAGACTATAAGGAAAAGGGACTTAATGCTACTACTTTTAGTAGTACTGATTCTATGTGGGATTCCACTTATAAATCTAATAAAGAAACGCCGATTCCCTTAAAACCTTCCATTAAGCATATGTCACATCCCTTGAACAAAGGGAATTAATAGATGTTGAAGATTTTCATGCTAATTCAACTAAGAACATTATGTACTTCCATCCCCATAATGCTCTTAGTACTGCGATGAGGAAGAGAGGTTTAGTTACCAGACCATAGCATGCTGTCTAGTGGTTGTAAAACTCCACGCCTTAGCGGGACCTTTAGATGTTTAAAAGGCCTTCGGGTGCAGGGTGTGCGGAGGCAGCAGGAGCACTGGAAGCAGTATAAAGCAGAAGTTGGCGTCACCGCTTTACTGATAGGGGACGCCGAGAAGTTGTGGGGCCGAAGATATGCAGAGGATGTGCAGCAGGGAAGCAGTGCTGGGACCGTCTGTTTTAGAGAAGTGCTCTCAGCGTCCTGCGTCTCGTTCCGGTGAGCAAACTACACCGAAGTGCCTGTGGAGCCGGGAGAGCTCCATTTGCAGATAGTGCACCCTACCGGGAAGAAGACCGGAGCTGTCAGGCGCGTGGCACACTCCAACGATCAGTGCAAAAGGGAGCAATTATGTGAAACTGAGTGAGGAGCCTTTTGGTTACAGACATGAGTTCGTTTTATTTGTTTACTTTTTGAATCAACAGGTCCCCTCTTGCCCTTTATACTTCGATATTCCATTCTTCTCCAAACATGTGCTGATTTCAAAAGAAAAGGCCACTGTTACTGAGGGAACTTCACTAGGGCTTACAATGTTGGGAACAATGTATAATGCATAGTAAACGTATGTTTTAGTGCTCTAGCCTATACATACAAAATAGAGATGGGGAAACAACCCCTTAACTGCTGAGGGTTTTCCCTCCCAGTGCTGAGCCCTTTTTTGTCGCCATTCAATCCCTTGTAACGTTTCTGTTACATGAGATATCTTGGCCAAATTTGGCTCCCTTTCTTCTCCAGCATGGGGTCTGGCATGGATTCACATGCTCATGAATATTCCCCGTCGTCAGGCTGGGAATCCTCGGTAAAGAAAAAACCAGTATCAGTTTCGTTTCTGATCTGTCTTTCGTAGTAATAACCAATCACTGGTCTCTGCGTCATACTGACCACAGCCAATGACTGCCCTCTACCTAAGCACCGCCTCTGGCAGCCATATTCAGATTTTTACCGCACGTTCATGTGTTGGGATCCTCGTGCTATTGCTCTCGAGCGTTAGTGCTATTTTTTCACGTTTTTTCTCAAAAACTTCGTTTTTTCGGTCAAAAGAGCCTCAAGCTCCACCGACTTTCCATCCGATCAACGGGGACCCGTGTCGGATTCGTCTGCGCCCCTCAAGGGTGAAGATTTCGTCGAGCTACGCTTTTGGAGGATTCCAGAAGCTTCTCAGGCCCGGACATGACCCAGGAGAAGGGAAGCTCGACGCCCGGAAAGCTGTTCAGGATCTGCCCTGGATGCCAGCTGCAGAACGTCTTTAAGGAGGACGAACACTCCTTTTGTCTCTACTGCTTACATGAGGACAAGACGCACGTGGAGAAGGACTGTGCGTTTTGTGGCAATATGTCGGAGCGGACCATGAAGGACCGCCATCAACGTCTCGCCAACTGGCTGGAAGGGAAGAGCCCGTCAGGCGAGAAGAAGAGGAAGAAATCCGAGCGGTCTTCTAAGACCTTTGAGGACGCCCCGGCGACGGGGGTCCAACACAAGGCCAAGCACCGCGAGTCCACTGGCACCGGGAGCGCCGAACGGTCGGGCTCTACGGGCGCCAGGCAGGGCGCATCCTCCCCGGCACCTTCAGCCACGAGCCAACGCTCTGGGTCGGGTAAGAGGAAGGGCGAGCACCCGGCAAAGCTCCTGGAGAGGCCCCGGTCGAGCTCGAAGGCCCCATCGGAGGGGGAGCGAGGCAGTGTCCCCCCCCTCAAGGATAAGGCGGTGAGCGCACCTAAGGTGGTGAAGGCCTTAATCCATCCGGCCAAGCCCTCTATCGATACTGTCGCGGCGGCCCTGGCTCAGCCTGTGGAGGCTACACCAGTGGTGGCGACCTCGGGGCTCAGAGTCTCCCTGCCACCTCGGAGGGAGTCCTCTTTTGTGCCCATCGATAGGACCCCCGTGAAATCCCCGGCGGGGAAGAAAAAGGGGGGGCAGGGTGTCGTCGTAGATTCGGCTTCAACCTCGGAGGAAGAGCTGATCGAGGTCTTAAGCCACGGCCTTTGCGTGGAAGAAGACCGGCCCGTCGGGATGGATCCCGACGCAGGTGACGACGACATCGTCGAGGGTGCCGACGGGGCCCTTGATTGCCCGTCGGATTCCCCTCTGCCAGCGCCGCAAGACAACTCGGCGGCCATTTTGTTGGCTATACAGTCCTTATGCTCGGAGATAAGGACGAGACTACCGTTGCCGACGGAGGAACCTCTCCCGTCGGGGGATCCCGAACCGGGACCTTCTGGTGTTCCCCCGCCCAAGAAAAGAAGGATTCACCCTCCACCTCCTTTTCAGCCCTCCTCCCCGTCCACCCGAGGGGATGATACAGGGACTGACACAGCAGCGACGGGTACGAACGACGAGGTATACGACGAGGATCTACCGTCGTCACCTCCCACCAGGGCTTCTCCGCCCGACAAGATTGGATCGTTCCACTCCATGATCGCCAGGGCATCCGAGCTTTTCCAACTCTGCCCTGAGGAGAAGAAAAAGGAAGGATTCCTTTATCAACGGCGCGAGGCCAAGAGGAAGACGGTCCTCGCGGTGCCTCTACTGGACGACATTTGGGATGAGGGCCTCGCCCTCCTCAAGAACCCTTCCACGACGCCAGCTAGAAGAGACCGGTACGAGAAGAAGTACCGGGTCCCGGACGCGGCCCCCCTGCGCCTCCGGGCGCAGCCTACCCCGGACTCCGTCGTCTCCGCGGCGGCCAGGAAGAAAGCGGGGGGGGGGGTGCGGCCTCCACATCGACTTCCCCACCGGACGGCGAGGGAAAGAAATTGGACGCTATGGGACGCAGGGTCATCTCGTCTGCAGCGACGACGATTAAGGCGGCCAACGCCTTGGCTATCGTGGCCCGCTACGACAGGGAGCTATGGTACAAACTGGCTCCCCTGCTGGACTTCCTACCGGACGACAAGAGGGCGGATGCCCTGGAGATCCTACAGGGAGGTGAGGTGGCGTCGGACCACGCCATCACTATTG
This sequence comes from Ambystoma mexicanum, assembly GCF_040938575.1. Taxonomy (NCBI): domain Eukaryota; kingdom Metazoa; phylum Chordata; class Amphibia; order Caudata; family Ambystomatidae; genus Ambystoma; species Ambystoma mexicanum. The sequence goes on along the minus strand of NC_090926.1, from coordinate 690,632,793 downwards.
CGACGGACATCGCCGACACTGGGTTTCACCAGTTGAGCAACGGCGTGTGCCTTAGGCGGCGTGGATGGCTCAAGGCTACGGACTTCCGTCAAGACGTACAGACCAGAGTCCTGGACATGCCGTTCGATGGGAACAACCTGTTTGGGAAAACAGTGGACGATTCCCTTCAGGCCATTAAAGCGGACACTGAGACGGCCCGGGCCCTTGGGGTTCTGCAGCAACGACGGACGCCCTTTCGGAGCAGCGGAGGCAAGGGCGCCTCCAAAGGTTCCGGCGGCGGTTTCTCAACCTACCGTCAAGCGGCCCGCTCGTCGTCTCAGGAGGCCTACAGAGGACGAGGCAAGTCTGGCGGACCCCGCCGTCGTCGCCAAGGAGGTCAAGGCGGCAAAGCCTCGTCAAAACAGGATTGAACCGGCCGTGGGTTCGGGCCCCCACCGAAGCACCCCGGTGGGAGGCTGGCTGGCGAGCTTCGTCAGCGTGTGGGAGTCCATCTCCACCCACCGTTGGGTGCTGGACGCCTTAGCCCGGGGCCACGCGCTCGAGTTTCAAAGAAGGTGCCCGCGCGTCCCCCCCGTGGCCAGGAAAGAGCTTCACGTCCCTCAGCTTCTCCTGGAGGTAAAGGCGATGCTCAGGAAGGGCGCCATCGAACTCGTCCCAAAGAGGCTTCGGGGCTCCGGAGTTTACTCGAGATACTTCCTCGTGAAGAAGAAGACGGGAGGATGGCGCCCCATCCTAGACCTGCGACGTCTGAACAAGTTCATCAAGGCGCAGAAGTTCCGGATGGTCACCCTCCAGCACGTCCTGGGTCAGCTGGAGGAAGGAGACTTCCTGTCGTCGTTGGATTTGGAGGATGCCTACTTCCATTTTCCCATCCTAAAGGGGCACCGAAAATTCCTCAGGTTTGTGGTCCAAGGGCGTCACTACCAGTTCAAAGCCCTCCCCTTCGGACTTCGGTCGGCACCCAGGGTATTCACCAAGTGCCTTGCACCGGTGGCGGCGCAGCTGCGCCGTGAGGGGATCCACGTCTACCCCTACCTGGACGACTGGCTCATCCGAGCCAAGACGAGGGAGCTTGCCGTGGAGCACACGGCAAGGACCGTCCAACTTCTCACGGACCTGGGATTCTCCGTGAACTACGCCAAGTCCCACCTGGTACCCGCGCAAAACACACTGTTTCTGGGAGCGAAGCTCGACACAGTGTCCCTTCTGGCCTCCCCGTCGGAGGAAAGGACCAGGTCCATCCTGGGCAAGGTACAGCGGATGTTGGTTTCCGACGCGGCCACGGTGAGGTCCATCAAGTCCCTCCTCGGAATTGTCTTCTTGCATCTACCGCATTCCCATGTGCAGGCTCCGGATGCGCCCGTTGCAGGAGTTCCTGGACGCGCGCTGGATCCAGACGACGGGCGGCTTCGAGGAGAGGATCACACTCGACGAGAGTTTCCGCCGAGCTGTCCGGTGGTGGGGCACCCGCGCGCATCTGACGGCGGGCATGGACTTCCAGACCCCAGACCACCAGGAGACAGTGACCACGGATGCCTCCCTGGAAGGGTGGGGAGCGCACACCGAAAATCTGCACGCGAGAGGCCTTTGGCTCCCGACGGAGAAGTCCCTCCATATCAACGTCCTGGAGCTCCGTGCAGTGTTCTGGGCCCTCAGGTCCTTCCTTCCGTCCCTCAAGGGCAAGGTGGTGAGGATCTTCACCGACAACACCACCACCATGTTTTACATCAGGAAACAGGGCGGAACCAGGTCCCCAGCACTGTCCAAGGAGGCGCAGGACCTGTGGCATTGGGCCGTCGCCCAAAGGATGTTTCTGGTGCCGTTTCATCTGGCAGGGATAAAAAACACCATCGCCGACTCACTCAGCAGGGAGCTGCGCTCGTGCCACGAGTGGGAACTACGGCAGGATCTAGTGGATCGCCTCTTCCGACGGTGGGGCACACCCCAGATCGACCTGTTCGCGACGGCGACGAACTCCAAGTGCCGGAGGTTCGCCAGCAGGTTTCCCCAGGCGAGGAGCATGGGCGATGCTTTCTCGTTCCCCTGGGAGGGCCTGTTCCTCTACGCGTTCCCTCCTTTGCCACTGCTAATCCGGCTCGTCAACCAGCTCAAGAGGTCACGGTGCAGGATGATCCTCGTCGCACCTGCGTGGCCGAGGCAGATATGGTTCCCGGACCTTCTGGACTTGTCAGCGTCCCCGCCAATCAAGCTGCCGGTGGACGCGGATCTACTCTCCAGGGAAGGAGGCGCCATCCTCCACCACGACCCGAAATCGCTGAACTTGCAGGCCTGGCTCCTGCAGCGCTAGAGTTTGGAGGATACGACATACCGGCCGACTGCAGAGAGGTTCTTGCAAAGGCCAGGGCGACCTCGACTCTTAAATGCTACGGACACAAATGGAAGAGGTTCTCTGTCTGGTGCCATGCACAGAAGATTAACCCTCTACGGATTACGGCTCCCCAGGTACTGCCGTACCTGCTGACGCTGGCCAAAGCTGGACTGGCACACGCGTCAATCAAGATTCATCTTGCTGCGATCTCCTGATACACCAGAACCACGGGCCGGACTTCCTTGTGGTCTCATCGTCTGGTGAAAGAGTTCATGAAGGGACTGTTCAGATCGTTCCCGCCGGTAAAGGCTCCGGCCCCGGCGTGGGAGCTCAACGTGGTGCTGACCAAGCTCATGGGACCTCCGTTCGAGCCTCTGCACTCGGCCCCGTTGAAGTTTCTGTCGTGGAAAACAGCGTTTCTTGTGGCCATCACCTCCGCACGACGGGTGGGTGAGATCCAGGCCCTTTCCTGCAAGGCCCCGTACTTGACTTTTCACGACACGAGGGTAGTGCTCAGGACGCACCCCTCCTTCATGCCCAAGGTACCGTCGGACTTCCATCTCAACGAACCCTTGGTGTTGCCTGTGTTCTTCCCGTCGCCTTCGTCGCCGGCTGAGAGGACTTTGCACTCGTTGGATGTGGCTAGAGCGCTGAAGTTCTACGTGGACCGCACGAATTGTTTTCGGAAGACGTCACAACTCTTTGTGAACTTTGGACCTGTCAATCAGGGGAAGGCTCTCTCAAAGGCTTCCATTTCCAGATGGCTCTCCGGCTGTATCATGTACTGTCATCGGTTGGCAAACCGACCGCTGCCTGGCCGTCCGAGAGCCCATTCCACCAGAGCGATCGCAGCTACCACGGCGTTCCTTTCTGGTGTGCCCCTGCTGGACATATGCAGGGCTGCTACGTGGAGGTCGACGCACACCTTCACGAAATTCTACTGCGTCGATCGGGATTCCAGGGAGGAGTCCAGGGTCGGCCAAGCAGTGCTGCGCAACCTGTTCGCCTGAGGTGAGCCTGGTGAGGAGGTAAGATGCTTAATGTTGAGTTTGATGTAATGCTTAATGTTGAGCCTTTGCCACCTCCCGTGGTTGTGCATGTGTGTACTGCTATGTATTCTTTATTCATGAGCATGTGAATCCATGCCAGACCCCATGCTGGAGAAGGAACAAGTTACTTACCTGTAACTGTTGTTCTCCAGCATGGGTCTGGCATGGATTCAAATGCGAACCCTCCCGCCTACCCCTCTGCGGCTCTTCACTTGGTCATACTGCCACTTCACGTGCTTCCAAATCTGAAGATGGCTGCCAGAGGCGGTGCTTAGGTAGAGGGCAGTCATTGGCTGTGGTCAGTATGACGCAGAGACCAGTGATTGGTTATTACTACGAAAGACAGATCAGAAACGAAACTGATACTGGTTTTTTCTTTACCGAGGATTCCCAGCCTGACGACGGGGAATATTCATGAGCATGTGAATCCATGCCAGACCCATGCTGGAGAACAACAGTTACAGGTAAGTAACTTGTTCCTTCCCACATGTAGGTGGCCGCTCAAGGCCCGTGCCATCACCCCGGACCATCCTGGAGCTCTGGCTGGCCTGTGTTACAGCATGTCCCTACCAGGGAGCCCTGCAGTGTGCCAATACCTCCTTGAAGTGAAAAGCTGTAACGCAGGCCAGCCAGAGCGCCAGGATGGTGTGGGTGATGCCCTTTGGCGGCTGTCTCCCATGTGTGTTGGCCATCACCAAGCCCCGCGGCGTTTCTAGGCAGCCCCGGCAGGGTTCCTGTCCTTTCCCAGAGGGAGAAGCTGTAACGCAACCCACACAGAGTTCCAGGATGGTTGGGGGGGGGGGGGTCATGATCTTGGCCTTGGGCACCCATCTCCCATGTGGGTTGACCATCTCCAAGTGCAGCGGCAGACCCAGGGAGCCCCGGCAGTGTTCCCCTCCATTCCCGGAGGTACATTCTGTAACGCAGCCCGGCCAGAGCTCCAGGATGGGTGGGTGATGTCCCTGAGCTTGGGCACCCGTCTCCCATGGTGGTCGACCAGCCTGGAGATCTGGCTAAGGTGCATTACAGCTTTTCCTTTGGGGAAGAATGGGGACGCTGCCGGCGCTCCCCGGAACTGCTGCTGGACTTGGTGACAGTCGACCCACATGGGAGATGAGTGCCCAAGGCCAGAGACATCCCCTCCGACCATCCTGGAATTCTGGCTGGCCTGCGTTACAGCTTTTCCCTCCGGGGTGGTATTGGCAGGGGTTCCCTGGTGAGCAAAAGCTGTAACACAGACCAGCCAGAGCTCTAGGATGGTCAGCGGTGATGTCCCAGGCCTTGGGCACCGTCTCCCATTTGGGTCGACCAAGCCCAGCCTGGAGCTCTGGCTAGCTTGCGTTACACCTTTTATTTGCCTCCAGGAAAGGACCGGGACACTGCCGGGGCTCCCTGGAACCGTCGCAGGGCTTGGAGAACGTCAACCCACATGGGAGACGGCCGCCCAAGGCCAGGGACATCACCCCCGACCATCCTGGAGCTTTGGCTGACCTGCCTTACAGCTTCTCTCTCTGGGAAAGGTCCAGGGAACTGTGCGGAACTCCTGTTGGCAACAAGTAAGGCAGACACATGAATTCTGTATGCAGGTTGAAAAAATGCCTATTCTAAACCTAAATCTAAGATGGGAGCAACCGTCGACCGTCAAATGAAAAATAGGGCAGTCCTAGTGGCATTGCTTCAAATAAAAGGGCCTTTACTAAAAAACCTATTGCCAAACCTTACAACTTATACAAAAAAGGTTTGGGATAGTTCTCTAGAAAAGAAAGAAGTGTTCTCAAATAATAGTCAGGATGCGGTAGCCTGGGTTTCCCTTCCTCGTGTTTTGAGCACGGGATACGTTTGGATCCTGGAGCACGGTACAGTCTCAGGCTTCTCCAGCATGAGACGACAGTTCTAATGGCAGCTCTCAGGAAGTTTCCTTGAAAGTCTCTTGCCTTCGAGGACCCGAGGTCTTCAACTAACAAAAACAAAAGTTCCATTAACAAAAGAGTTTGTTTACAATGTTCGCTGGGTGAGGGGTTCACCCCTGGGTCCCCCTTTTCTGGGCGCTGACCCTTCTCAATTGTTTACCACAGTTTCACGTAGGGTGATGGCTTCACCCATGGATCTCCTTCGGTCCGGCTCAGACCCTTCTCTTCTCCTTAGCGGGTTTCACTTCCCTTGGTTTCTTGTCAGCATCCCTTAGTAGAGCTTACTCTTGCCAACTTCACATTTACTTGAATTTGCTGCATTCACTTCCCTTACTTTCTCATTTGGCGGGATTCACTTCCCTTGCTTTCACACAATTTGTAGATCAAAGTCTTTTGATTGTACAGGGATTTTACTAGACCTCCTATATGACCACTTTGACCTCTTTCAGCGACTCCTACGGTCTTTTGATACCCGTAGTTTCGCTCTGATGGGGATCGGTCAGAGTCTCTTGAGTTAGCACCCACGTGGTGCCGGTTTTCCATTGCAGCTGGCGTCCCCTTAACACTTTTTACAGTTCATTCATCTTTGTTCTAACTTGCCACTTGCCGATTCTCACTCAACACTGCCTGGTTCTTATGAGTTCCCCCCTCGAGTCGCCGGCTGTGCTGAACCGCTTGGCTCTCGGCTTCACTGTAGTCCAGGCTGGTACCACAGTCGCAGGAGCTTCCCTCGCTCCTGCTTATCGGCATAGGCTTGCCCTGTGTACCGTTGACATATGCTGCAAGACACTTGTGCTATTGTTTGCAGTCTTCGTTTCTCCTCTATGAAGGTTCCGTGGGTCTGGGACGAAAAGGGCAAGGTCACTTCTGCCACCCTCTCGATTCCTGCCGCCTTTCTCCTTCTTTTGAACTGCTGCGCCTAATTAGCTGTCTCATCGTGCTGTCAGCCATGCTCAGCTTTCTCTCCTTGCTCGTACTGTGCCCTCTTGCTCCACCTTTTATCTCTGTGGGCAAAAGGAAAGGGCCGTCGGGTGTGCATGATTCAAGTCAATTGCCTGACCTTGCCTGACCCTAGTGTCGGGTCATGTCAGGTAAACAGTCCTATTACAAGTCGGTTGTCTGTTACATGGTAAAGAAGTGTTCAGGTTGGGAAAAGAGAGAGGTAAAGTTTCCAAACATCCTACAGGACGGGACAGGGAATATTTTTGAAATGGACGAGAATGACCGGGATGGAGAACAGAACATAGGGCATGGTTGGAATTGTAATTGTTTGTCACTTTCGACTGAGTTCAGAAAGTGACAATTAGAGGGATGGGATTGATGGGGGTTGCGGGGTAAACGGGAATAACAAGAGTCGTGAAATAAACAAGGGGGGGGGGTTGTGGGAACAATAGTGTTCTATCTGGGCCAGTTTGGAGTGTAGAACACAATAATCCGATCAGACGGGGAGAAGAATGGTTGGAATAATTCAAGTAGGAATTAGAAAAGCAAGGCATCTGGGATCGGTAGTTTCTGGGAGCAGTGGCAATTGGAATCCTAGGAGATTGGTTATATACAGAGGGGTTATTGGCTTTTAGAAGAGGAAGTTTATTGGATTGAAGGGAGGTCCATTTGGTACAGCCTATAAAGGCTTCATAGACCTAGTCTTCCTCGTCTCCCTCTCCTGTATAATACCACGTCTCACCTGGGGTAGCCCACCGCCTCCAAGCATCACATCCGGTTCCCCTATGCAGGTGATCCTCCCTCGCTCGTCCACCTCCTGGGTTAAGATCGGAGAACGCCAGCCCTTCCCTGGCTACCTGAGTAAGGGATTCTCGAGGTCTTATTGGAAGAATACCTTCAGGTTTCTCAAGAACCGCTGCTGGTCTAGGGGACCGTCAACCCACATGGGAGACAGCCGCCCAAGGCCAGGGACATCACCCCCGACCATCCTGGAGCTCTGGCCTGTATTGCAGCTTTTCCCCACCAGGGAGCCCCGGCAGTCTGCCAATACCTTCACTGAGGGAAAATCTGTAACACAGCCCAGGCAGAACTCCAGGATGGTTGGAGGTGATGTCCAAGGCCTTTGGCATCCGTCTCCCATGTGGGTATACCGTCCCCTAAGCACAGCGGCAATCCCAGGGAGCCCCGGCAGGGTCTGTCCTTTCCCAGAGGGAAAAGCTGTAACGCAGACCAGCCCGAGCTCCAGGATGGTGGGGGGTGATGCCTTTGGCGCCTGTCTCCCATGTGGGTCAACCGTCCCCAAGTCCAGCGGCAGTTACGTGGAGCACCGGCAGGCTCCCCATTGCTCCCCCGAGGGCAAAATTTGTAACCAGCCCAAAGGTGAAGCCTGGGCTTGCGGACCTGTCTACCCACATGGGAGACCGGTGCCCAGGGCCGGAGACATTGCCTCCGACAATACTGGAATTCTGGCTTGCCTGCGTTACAGCTTTTCCCCTCTGGAAGAGATGAGGACCCTGCTGGGGCTCCCTGGGCCCGCCGCTGCACTTGGTGATAGTAGCTCCATATGTGAGACAGCCGCCCAAGGCCAAGGACATTACCCCTGACTATCCTGGAGATCTGGCTGGCCTGTGTTACCGCTTTAACCCACCACGGATCCCCGGCAGTGTGCCAGAGGGATGGGGTCCCTGCCGGGGCTATCCGGGCATGCCGTTGCACTTGGGGATGGTCGATCCACATTGGGGACAGCCGCTCCCAGGGAAACACCAATGTTCTGCTGGCATGGGGGGGGGGGGCAATTTGTGTCCTGACCTGTAAAGGATTTCAATCAGGCGACACACACCTTGGTCTCAGCCTACTATGCAGCGCACAACTGAAATGCTTATCTTTTTATACGATATAGATTCAATATTGAGATGGTACACCACTCATATCACACCCCCTTTTCAAGTACCCTGGGTCACAGTGGACCATGAACCAGGCTGGTTGGTAAAATACAATATTTATTTTAAAATTCAATAGAAATCATACACTTTTCCATATGGGGCAGCAATCACCAATAGGGTGATAATTACAATGAAAATGTGAGCAATGCACTGGGTTTAACCTGCTAGTGGAACATAGGCACAGCGGAATAGGAACACTTTTTGGTTTAGGAAAGATAGCACCCAAGTTAGAATTTTCCCCTGCAATGTTCCATCAACCCCCAAATAATTGAATTCTGAATCGGAATCAAATCTGTCCTTCCCTCCCCAAATAAGAGGGAGAAACAGATTTCAAACCCCTAGCAATGTGATGAAATGACACTCGGAAATGGACATATAAATAATGAATGTGTGTTTAAAAACCTTGTAGCAAATACAATTACTCACTAGAGCAACAATGCAACGACATTAACAACGACACTAACAATCACAAAGAATGGATTACCAAGAGTATACAATCCGAAAACGAGAGGAAAGTTTAAAACAGATTCCAGCCAAATGACATGTGTGAAAGTTGCATTTTTTTCATTCCCGCCTAAAATTAACCGAACGGTTTTTAATACAAACGGGTGAAATACACTGATTTGGAGTGCTTTTTATTTTGCTGGGGAATAGAGGTATATCACGGGTACAATATGGAAGTGAAAGTAAGTCTCTAGCTGGTAAATTGAAAGAAATATGGAAGGTAGAGTGAGGTTTGTTTTTAGGAAAATAGAGCAGTGAAAAGAGGAATCGGTTTTAAAATTGAAAGGCAAATCTTAGTTAAACTAGATGTAATGGCCAAGAAAAGAGGAACACCACCCGTTAATATAAAAGTTACGCTGCAGTTGTAACCCTTCACGCAGTGTACTCCTTTTCTTAAGGGACAATTAATTTATTTAAACACAATATCGCTAATGACTAAGGGCAAGTTTGCACGGATAATTCTAATAGTTCTAAAAGTTATCAGGATAAGGATAGGATGACTTAGAGTGGGGATAAGGACCAAGGCAAGACAAGGTATACTATGGGTTTCTATGGGATGGTGATTCATACTTAGTCCACTTTTAGTTTGGGATTTTTGGACCATCAATGGTTCTGGTCACTACACGGCAGCGTGCCTGGCAAACAGCGGGGCAGTTCTGGTCACCGGATGGCACTTCTGGAATGGCAATTCTAGTGTCTGGATACTAAAGGTCAAGGGGATGGCAAGCTGGCAGGATGGCAGCGGCTAATGGGCAGCAAGCCAGGCTGGTTCAGGATGCTTCCCAAAAGAATACCACAGTTTTCCCCTTTGGTTATTTGGTAATTTTAGTGGGATTTCAGAATTGAGGCCTTGCTCTAGCAGGATCAGCACTGCTTGGGTTTTGCAGTGGGCCCTGGAGCAGGGTCAGCAATGCTTTGGCCTTGTAGTTGGGATCTGGAATCTGGATGGATGGAAGAGGAACACAGCGCAGGAACGTCAGGAAGAGTGTCTGTCTCTAGAGTTTTGTCAAGGACTCTTATTTATAAGGCATAGTGACATCATAGACTATATTGCTGGGCCGGCTTAACTAAGTACGCCTCTAAACAACTCAATTGGACAGGGATACTAGTCCCTGCCTCGCTCTAAGCTGGTTGGATTTCCAGAAAATGTCAGATTTATGATGTGAGTTTTAAAAAACCTCCCACAGTTATTTTACTAAAATCTGATTTTTCCACATATGTACATTTATACAGTTGCAATCTCTTAGCAAATTATATACACAGGTTACATATTTTGTGCAGAACATAGCAGTCCAATCCTCCAGTCCGGGAGACCTTGTTTCGCCCTTCTACCAGTTTTTCGCGATTTTCAATGGGAATTATATTACTCAAAATTCTATTACTTTATGCATGGGTGTGGATTATCATAAGGGGTGTATGTACAAAAATGTACATTTGCAACATGGATGCTTTTCTTATAATCTGCAATACTTTGCCATTTCTGTCCCAAAGGTCTCAGTGAATTCTACCGTGTCTTAAAAGAAAGACCACCTTTTAAACATCAGAAATCTTACATTTTTACAAAGTCTTGCTGCAGAGATAAACAGTCTTTAAAGTTTATTTATAAAATAGTCTTTGGAATTTGGAAACAAATGCAGTCCTTTGTCACTGGATCATTTTTTTGTCTTCCTTCAACTGCTACCAACTGTCATTTCCTTCAAAGCAAGGTGGGGATTTCTCAGCTTGATTGAAGCTTTATTGCCCCTTCACACTTCAAACTTCCCTGCCCTGGGAGTTCCATTGTCACTGGGTTAGCCTAGACTAGATTTTTTCCAACCTAGTAATTATCATTTAGGTGTTAATATCTGCTGAGAGTTTATGGTGTGGGTCCCTTCCTTAGGGGGGGAAGCTTTTAGCTCTGCCATCTGGAATATTCTGCTTTTGAGAGATTGCAAATCCAGCCCCTGTGGTTTAAAATCTTTATTTTCTTATTTTGGGTCCTGAATTAAAACCAACAAGTGGAATAAAATAGCCCATGTGTGTATTTTCACCAGCCACAAACCCCTTCACATTGCTAGGTAATGACAGGCTCTCCTTCAACAGTTAACTTTTTAAATGGGCATTTTTCTCCTTTAGTTTTGCAAAAACCCATTTTTGCACATGTGGTGAAAACTGCTAGCATTTCCCTTTTTTTTTAAAATTCGGTTCTGCAACTCCATCAGATTCCCACAATGTCTTTGCAGCTATAGTCATTTTCTTGAATGCAGGAGTTTTATCCGAAGCACAGATACATTGAAACTGACGTGGCTCAGATAGTTAGAGCATTTTTGAACTGCTGAGCTTTGGATACTTTTGTAAAGAAATAAACGCGTGTTCATGTGCGAGTAAAGTGAAGTTCCTTGTTGATTTCTCTCGGAGTTGGTTTGACAGGGCCTGTCATTCAGAAATCATGCCTGGTTTTGCTGAGGCACAATGAGATATATTGGGCATGGCAGGGCCTTATTAATCACAGTGGTTTCAGAATGAACAGATGGAATAAGCGTCAAAGCAGCATTTTTTGTAAAGGTGAAAAGTCATTTTTAAGGGGGATTTTGGGGGTTTGCAGCAAAACAACGCTGCTTTTTCCCTTTATTCCATTGGTAGATGTCGGAACACATTGGCAATCTCCTTCATTGGGCCCCTTGTTTCATCCTGCCCCATATGTGCTTTGCAAAATGATGCAGCCTTCTTTTTGTTGCTGCAAATGCAGTTTTGAGGCCATGGCGCTCACAGGAGCCAGCGCAGCCATTTTGCTGTCTCTGCGCAAATGCAGCTTGGTGATGTGGGGAAATACTGAGTGGGTCAATATATACCACAGATCCTACAATTGTGTCCCAGCCCACCAAAATACCTCCCCAGATGGCCCACTCACGCCCACACCACCAACAATCCAGCCCAGTCCCACCCACTGCACTGACAGGGGGCCCTAACCGTAGAATTAAAAGTAAACTACTTACATAACGTAGATGCTTCATGCGTAAAATAACTAGTAAACAAAACAAAAAACATTCATAATCTGTGGTCAGCCCAGCAAAAACAAATCCTAACTATTATGCTTGGATCACTGCCCCCCTTTCAAGCCATCCCTGGTGGTCTAGTGACTCTCATTTCCCCCCCAACCCGCAGTAAAAACACTTTTGCCTCTTCCTAGGGGCAGATTGCCAGATTACACTAGCTGTATGTCCTTTGGGGGAGGGCTAAATGACATGCCCTATCCATTTTGGTAGGTGGGAGACAGCCACCCTCCTTTTATATACAAAATTAATCCCTGGTGGTCCAGTGAGTACCCACCCCAGAAGAACCCCAGTAAAAAGCTTTTTTTTTCATTTATTGTGCCCATCTGCCCCCATGGTTGCAACACATACTGGCCCATGCTTTAGGGGCAGGATGGGAAGGGGGCCGATTATATACTAAGCAGCACCCTCAACTCGCCCCTCGCCCCCCACTTCAAGAAAGGATCCCTGGTGGCCTATGAGCATTGCTGGCGCTGATCTAGCGATCTGCGCCTAGCAATGCTTCAAGGAAGGTGTTGTTGGAAAGGGGAGAGTCTCCCCTTTAAAGCGACACCTCCCTCGATCAAAACGGCATAGAAATGCCTGACATCGAGGGAGGAGCCTACCTACTATTTCACAGCTGCATCCAGAAATAGCCGCAGCAGTGAAATTTACATTGTGTCATGTCAGCGTGCATTACGCACGCTGATGTGAAACTGAAGGAAATCCAACCCCTGGGCCATGAGGAGGAACCTCCTCTTTACATAGCCCAGGGGTTGGATTTCCAGTTTAGTTTGTGCAAAGTACTAAAAAGGGCAAGGTATCTCATCCTCGGTCTCGGGAGGATAGCACAGGGGCAACGTGCTCGCCTTGGAAGCAAGACGACACAGAGCAACACGTTCGATCCCCGGGTCCGCGCTTAGAAACTTATGGGTATTAAGCGCGTTATAAATAACCTATCATATCATATCCTCTGCACTGCAAACAACCTGGTCCTTAGCACTTAAGGGGTTAAAGACCTTTTGTATATCCCTTTTACTACGGGGTTTCACCTTGTTTTTAAGAAAAATCAAATGTTGTGAACCTGCATTCACCATCTGTTGAAGGGCATAATGTTTCTGACATTCATTCACAAGCTCTCTATACATCTTTATTTGTTTCTACTAAAGCATGGCTTTTTTTATTAAATTTCAATTTCTCTAAGTTGTACTGGGTTCCTTCTTCCAGATTTGGGGATTGTGGGGATATAGTGCGACACGATGGTACGAAGAGCGATGGGTACCTGGAACATATCTTTAAACATGCATCCAAGGAGCTGTTTGATGTTGACGTCAAGGAAGTTGCATACAAAGCATTAAAGTAAGTATTCCTCTGTTATGCCCCTTAGACAGACACACAACAAACTTTTACTATCTTAAGGGGAGCATAGTAAACAAGTGGGAGTATTTGCTTGTGTCAACGATGATTTGGGACATGGGCGTGGTGCCAAGTAAACTCACGATGAACACAAGTAGTTTGCACAAGCGATTCATGTATTTAAGATGGCTCACAGTGAAGTAGGGAACAGAATGACACTACAAAGACCATGCTGGATCTTTTGTATTGTACTATGTTTTTGTATGAAAATTAGCACACTTGGTGTACTCGGCATGCCTTGAGTAGTTTCAAAATCCATCTCGATCAGAGGACTGACCCTCCATAACATCAGGACCCTCCTGCCTGCATCTCGCCTCTCTGACTGGTAAGCCCTTGATCTTTGAGTAGCGTTCAGCTATGATTGAAAGATGCAAAAAAGTAGATTGGATTCTCTTGGAAGCAACAAGAGCTTCAGGAGGCGACACCACACCCTCCCCTTGTATTAATCTATTTTGGGGATTAGGGTTCAACTTAATACTCCTATGCATTGTCACACTTTAAAAATCAGAGGAAGCTGCAAAGTCTTTTATTATGGCGTCACGCAAGGAAGAACATATCCAGCCCCCAAACCTTCACACTGTAAGACACTGCCTCTGCCTGGTTTGCAAAGAAAATTTGATCTCTTCTATCTTTTAAATCTGTTGTTTGGTTTATAGACATCTCATATTCTTTAGTGTTTTTTTTTTTCTAACGAAAGCTATGTTTTGGAAATGGAATTCATTTTTCAGCCTTATCGTGTGAAAAATCTCTGGATGGGTTTTTTGAACTTTACGTTTTTTAATATTGATTTTCTTTTATAGAAACAAGGACTTCCAAGAGGTGTGTCTTGAGCAAAACGGTGAAGCCGTCTTACGATTTGCAGCCGCATACGGGTTCAGAAACATCCAGAACATGGTGCTAAAACTGAAGAAGGGGAAGTTCCCCTACCACTTTGTTGAGGTTCTTGCTTGCCCTGGAGGTAAGAGTCTGGCAAGCTTTGCCTCTGATTCAGTTTGACCCTCTGAGGTTTACCAAATCAGGGATCTGCAACCTTTGACTCTCCAAATGTTTTGTACTACAACTCCCATAGGCAACCTAGTTAATAAAGAGGGATAGTCGTAATTGTAGTCCCATCATGTCTGGAAAGCCACAGGTTGCAGACACCTGCTCTAAATGCCAGTTATTAATAGTGAAGTAGATTTCCACTGATGACCAAATGCTGCTGGAAAGGGTACTGTTAGGGAGATTTATCATTTTTATGCTTCATCCTCTTCTAGTGAGACACCCAGCACTTTTTGCTGTACTTCTGGACCTTTTTCTTTAAATCCTGAATGAGTGTAGCCTTTTTCCACTCATTCGTTCTTTTGGGCTCTATCTTTTGAAACTATATTCTTTGTATTCTACCTGTACTATGGCGTCTGTCTACTCTATAACACTGAAAGGCATCTGTCTTTTACAATTGCAGCACACAGCTCCTTAATGTTTCTGGGGACCCATAGGGTCCTCCTTTGAGATTCTTTTTCTATAACCTCAAGTAACTACTGTTCGAATGGATTGTATCCTCCAACGTATTCTACATCTTTGATATGTAATGTCCACAGCTGTGCACTCCGGAAACTTTCAGAAGAGGGTGTCCTGTGTCGATGATGTTGGGTCGATGTCCCTCGAAGGCCTCCGTCGAGGGAGACGTCACCGGATGTTATAAATAGGATGCACAGCGCCCGCTGCCTCAGTTCTGTTTTTTCCGCTAACGTGTTGCTTCGTGAAACTCGGCGTGCCTCGTGTGTTCATCGGTGAGATGGCTCTTTCTTAGACCCCTCTGACTCCGCGGTCTGGCTTCAAGACCTGCCGGGACTGCAAATCGAAAATATCTATCACCACCACGCATCGCATTTGCTTGTGGTGCTTGGGCGAGTCGCACGATACCGACGACTGTTCGAAATGCCAGTCGCTGACTGCCAAGGCCTTGCGGGAGCGGAAGGGGAAGCTCCAGGTAGATAGGGGTTCTAAGCCCAGTAAGTCCCGAAAATCCAAGTCCAAAGGGGTGTCCACCGACGACTCGAGGGGCGACTCTCCGCGTCGGGTGGATGCCCGGGGTTCTCAGTCCCGGAGTGGTTTGCGCCATTCTTCTTCGTCATGGCATTTGCGGAAGCGCCATCACTGGTCGCCTTCCCCGTCCTCCTCGGAGGAGGGAGCCGCGAGGAAAGTGGCATGCCCGACGAAGTCCTCGACTCCGGAGGAATGGGCTGCCTTTAAGGAGCAAATGTTAGTGATCTTTCAGTCGCAGGGCATGGGTCCGGTCCGTACGTGCCTTCAAACGAAGCCGGCAAGGATCGGTCTTGTACTGTGGCTCGCACGCCTTCGGTCTCGTGTCTGCGACGCGACTCACATAGGGAACCTTTGAGGTCCCGTTCGGACAAGGCTTTGGAGAGTCGAAAGACATGCTTCTAGGTCTCGGTCCTCGTCCCCGGCGAGACTGCTGCAACCTACTAAGGGCTCAATGCCAGCGTCGACTAGGTCTGTGCCGTGTCCGTCCGACTCGGACATTGACGCTTTGCCATCTTATCAGCCCACAGCGCCTTCGGGGATTTTTGCCCGAAATTTGCCATTGGAGTAACCGATGTGGTGGATCCTCTTAGGAAGGCTACGGCGAAGTCTGTGAGGCCAACTTTGGACTCCAGGCCCTCCTATGTCACCAGGCCTGGGTTTCAACTCCTTCTGGATGACATATATGAAGAGGAAGAAAGGTATGAGTTTGAGGACCCTGGTGAACTTGATGGGGCTCCACTTTTTTCTGGAGACAGTCAGTTGGAGGAGTTGAGGCAGACCCTCCATGATGCCAGTGGGTTGGACACTTCTCCGGAAGTGGAATTTGGTAGGCCTGAGCCCGGGGCTCATGCAGAGTCTTCATACAGGAGGCTCATGGCTAGGGTCTCAGAGTATCTGGGCTGGTCCAGTCCTCCTGAAGACTTTGTGAAGGATGCTCTAACGGACATCTTAGATCAAGGTCCGTCATTTAACCCAGTTTTACCATTTCATCTCACCTTACAGAAAAGGGTGGCAGCTGCTTGGCATTCCCCGGAATCTCTTCCGGCTGTTAATAAATCTTTGACAAAGAAGTACCGCCCATCTGTGAGCGACCCCAGCTATTTATCTACTCACCCCACTCCTGAGAGTTGGGTGGTTCAGACGGCTACGGCCACCTCGATGCAGGTGGCGTACCCTACCATCCCTCCGGGTAGGGACGACAAGCGCTTTGACAGTTGGGCCCGGAAGGTATTTTCTGCTGGGAGCATGGCCTTGAAATCGGCCAACTCCACTTGTGCCTTGGCAAGGTTTTCACATACTCTGTGGAACTGTTTCTTTAGAGGCTGAGCATTTTCCCGAGGGAGAAGAAAAAGATGGGTTCCTTGCTCTCGTGCAAGACGGCAAGGATGCCATGTGCAAATTCCTTCAGTTGGGTTTGGATACGGCCGACAGTGTTAGCCGATCCATGGCTGCGAGTACCGTTATATGCAGATTTGCGTGGTTGCAGAAGTCGGTTTTTGCGCCGGATGTGCAGGCCCGTCTTCTGAACATGCCCTTTGATGGTGCACATTTGTTTGGCAGCAAGGCTGACAAGAACCATGAGAGGTTGCAGACCTCTAAAGCTGGGGCTTAATCTTTAAGGGCAGCTGTGCGTCAACCTCTGCCTTTTCGGGCTATGGCACAGCAATGGAGGGAAGGTTCTTTTCATTACGACGACTCCTTTGGTAGAACGAGCGAGGACGCCAGTCAAAGAAGACAGCGAAAAAGTAACTGTGGTGGTTGGGGAAATCGTGGTGCCAAAGCTGCTCAGGCAGCTGCCTCTTTGCCTTCAGGCACTGCCGCAGCAGTTTCCAAACAGTCATGAGGCCATGTCCCATGGTTCGCCGGTTGAGGGCAGACTGTCACAGCATCGCGAAGAATAGCGAGCCATTACTTCAAATGCATGGGTTCTGGATACCATAGCCCACGGCTACTGCCTTCCCTTCCTTCAGCGGCCTCACGACAATCCACCAGGGAAACTCTTTGAAACTTCCGTATCCACTCCTTGCGCAGGAAACCCTAACCCTTCTGGAGAAAGGCGCTATAGAACAGGTGCCTGTAGTGGAGAGGAACCAAGTGATGGTATTCCCCTTATTTTTTGATCCCGAAGAAAGACGGATTGAGACCCATCATGGACTTGCATTGGTTGAACAAACTTCTCAGGAAGGGCAAGTTCAAGATACTTACTCTTTCTCAAGTCCTCCGGGCTCTTCAACTTCAGTATTGGTTGGTGTCTCTGGATGCTTAATTTCATGTGCCTATTCATCCCAAGCACAGAAAGTACCTGAGGTTTGCGGCTGGCGACTCTTCAGTTTTGGGTCCTGCCATTCGGATTGACCTCCGCCCGAGGGTCTTCACCAAGCTAATGGTGGTGGTGGCAGCGTGCCTCAGGCGAGGGGGATTCACGTCTAGCCCTACCTGGACAACTGGCTGATCCGGGCGCGCTCTTCCAAGCAAGCGTTGGATCACCTGCCGCTCCCTCCACAGGCTGGGCTTCACCCTGAATTTCAAGAAGTCGTATCTCTACTTTCCCGTCGGACTGCAGGAAGTGAAGAAGATTGACCAGGTGATCCATGCCCTTTGTTGGTGCTACAGAAAAGGCGCCAAAACCGAGTGAACCAAGAAGTTGATGAAAGTCGTCCCCCCCCTCGAAGATTGCTGCTGAGATCCCTTCAATTGTCCGTCCTTCAATCATCGGTCGAAGGAATCCAGAGGTCGGGCCCAGAGTTGCAACATTGCGGAGCATACAGCAGAAACATTTTATTCTAACCTGTACTACTTTGGGGGGAAAAGGTATTGCTTACCTGATTCCAGAAAGTCGCTCCAGACCTTTAGAGTGCACGTAGAGGTGTCCTGGGCCAACCCCCTCTAAACTTTGACTCAAGCCGCTGCTCGTGTCCCTTTTATAGTCATTTTTCAGGGTCTCCAACATTGGTTAAGCCTTCTTGTATCTTCTTCCCTACAGACTAGAAAGTATCCACAGTAACTGCTTCTGGTTAGCAAGACTTTAAAACCGATACAAACTTCCTTTTAGCTAGGGTTGCATTTTTTTATTTAAAGGACTGGCTGTGCTACAAAACTGCATCTAGAACCTGAAGCTCTACTGGGATAACACTAACCAACTGTTTTCCTCCCCAAAAATCACTATCTGATATGTATATGCAGGCTAAATGCAATTACCATATTATTTTGTGGGTGCGCGGTATTACCACTATAACTCTCAAACTCCTGTAACAATTATATGCGTTCAGCAACTAACAACTAAAGTGACTATTTGAAAGTATTGAAAAGTATATCTATGTTTAATGCTTTATTGTGCCAAGTATTTAATAGTGACTCTTGTGTACATATAATATATATTTCTACATTTAAGTGGGTTTCTTTGATGTACTTTATGTACTGGGTTCATTGTACTTGCCTACAGCTCACATCTTCCTCTTAAGGTAAGTCTGACTGCTCTGCCACTCTACCAAGGTCCTGAGTTAGTACAGACTGATAGTAAACCCACTGGCATAGCTTACTAAAGTCTTACTATCAGTAGGCCTTTAGGAAAATAATCCTAACAGGTACCAAACAAAAGGTTGACAAAACTGAATCTGTAATCTTAATAAAAGATGGTATATCCGCATTTTACTCAAGCACAACTACAGCAGTTATTGTTAGCTGGTGCTGGTCAACTCACTTGTAGGCCATTCAGCTCAGCGTGTCATATTGTGCACTTGTTTACTTAGATTTCCTTTTGTGAAGTCCAGACAAGCTATTTGACTGCCATGTGTAAGGAACCCATGGTGGCAATAGTAAAGACTGACACAAGTGATCACAGTTCAGCGGTGTTTAATACACTGTATGCAGGTTGGAAATCTAAACCTAAATCTAAGATGGGACCCAGCGTTGATCATCAAATGAAAATAAGGCAGTCCCATTGGCATTGTGTCAAATAAAAAGGGCCTATACTAATAAACCTATTGCCAAACCTTACAACGAATACAAAAAGGGTGTGGGATAGTTCTCAAGAAAAGGAGGTGTTCACAAATATGTCACGATGCGGTAGCCTGGGTCTCCCTTCCCCACGTTTTAAGCACTGGGTAAGGTGGGATCTTGGAGTACAGTCTCCAGCTTCTCCAGCACAAGACAACTGTTTGGTAAGAATTGAAGTATTCTCACTGTGTGAGACTACACAACACTTATCTGCTTGGTATTGGGTAACCCACCTTTTGGTATAGGTCTGTACTACACAAGTTGGTAGTGTGACTGAGCAGCCAGGCCTATCTCAAGAAGGGTGATTGTGAGCTGTAGAGCTGTACAAATGAAATCCGTAAATACAAGTAGCCAAGTAACACTTACGCTCAAGGTTTCTGTTATACATATTTATTTAACATCAATTATTAAATAAGTGTTCTTTAAAAAGACAATTTGTGTAACAATGCAAATATACATTAAAATTACTTTTCAGAATCAGAACAAGTTAGCGGATAATCTTTGGATATGCTTCTTACACAATTCCTACACCCTGAGGTGACTTTAATCACAAGGACAGTAATGGCATTTATATATCACACTAGTTATACTTTGTGGATTCTGAGGTTGCCAAAAGGAAACGTTTCGGAAATGAAAAGGTTAAACAGGTTCTCAGTAAATGTGAGGACAACTAAATCTTCCAATGAAATCTAGACAAGCCTTTCCTAGCAGTAACAGTTTAAAACAAGTTACCACTTCTGAGGGACAAACAATATCAAAGTCAATGGACTAGAACAGTCTTCAGGGAGCCAGGACAGCCAAGTTCAATGGGAACACAGTCTATGGATCTGTTGCACTTCTTAAGTCTTGCACAAAGTTAGAGAGTTTGTAGCAAAATCACTTTTAGGGTCACACGCTATTAAGCCTTTGAAAGGAGAGCTTGAATCAACTCTAAAAGGTAAGCCAATGCAATTCCCAACTGAGAAGAGCACAGCTAAAAGACAATGAGGTAAGTACCCAAAGCCTAAATAGTACCTCTGGTTTGAAGAAGAGTGATCCAGCTGTATTCTGTCTACTACAGCGGTGCAGACCCTGGGTTCCTGAGCCTCAGTCGTGGGGACAAGAGGGAGGACTTCTGGAGGGCTCCTGCGGCGGCACCTGGGTGGTCGTTGGCAGCTACAGGCTCTTTTCGGTTCAGCAGGACTTTGCGGTTTTAGCGCTTAGCAAACAGCACCGTCGTGGATCTCAGATACCGGTTCGGCTTCCTTCACTCCTTTGGTCCTGCACTCTGGTGAGGGGACTCGGGATCTGGTTGTCCTGCTTCTGGAGGGTCCTTAGGAAACTTCTGGAGCTTCTAGCCGGATTTGTTACTGCAGCAGATGTTTCACTCGACTACGGATTACTCGACCCCTGGCATTATGTTCTTGCAGCAACGAAGTACAGCCAGTCGGGGAAGATGGTCCAGTGGAGCTCGTCTCAGGGTTTGTTGGTCCCACTAACCGAAGGGGAGAAGTCGTCCCTTCCGAAGTTCCTCTGTCAAGGTGAAAATGGAGTTTCAGCATAGCAGCAGGGCTTCACCGGGCCATTCAAAGGTCCAGGAGGATGCAGCAAGCTTCTTTCACGGTGTCTTCGTCAGGTGTTTCCCCCACTGGTCGAATCTGCAACTAGTCCCAAAACCCTTGCCTTTTAATCCGGTTTCTCCTATTTATGCACAGCCTAGGCTGTCAATCACACAGCAGGGTGGCTGTCCTGAAAGGACAGCTAATCGGGACTGGTTGCATTAAGGCATTCCTAGAGACAAAAGGACAGGGGAGTTTCGAGACCCTCCCTCACATCCTGTTATTCCAGGCACACTGGAGCCAGAGACGGGCTTCAGGGCTGAAGCCCACCAAAGGCAAGACAAAGAAAGGGCTCAAACCTGGCTCAACGCACAGAGCAAAACCCAAGAAAGACCTCTCGAACAGAAAATGACGAAAAAAGAAGCCAGGGGCCATTTGGACAAAATGGCCACCCATGGGTGCTGTACTGCAGCTGAGGGTTCAGTGTGCGGTAGAAAAGCACAATGGTAGGAAAAATTAAGCACTGCCACCAGCCATTTAACGTAGTGAGGGTAACATAAAAATGCTACATGGGGATGTAGGATACCGGGCTACTAGGTAACCCCCCAGCACGCCACATAAGATGGGGTGTGCTGGATCTACAAAGAGAAAAGGTAAGTAAAGCCAATTTCACTTTAATCCTTGTACGAAATCTAGATGGACTTCTCTGTGACACTGCACTGAAGGTGGCGTGTGTCACCATACAAAAAGTAGATGACTATGGAGTTTGTTGGACAGTGAAAACACATAATCCAAATCGGGTCAAAGACACATGAGAGAGTGAGAAAAAGGTCTCACTCACTTCAGAGTTAAAATGAAAAAGTCCTAAAGTCCAGTAAAAAAGCTGGGGGTCTCAAAGGTTGAAGGGAATTAGCACAGAAATGAGAATTCGTCAGAGCGACGGTTTCACTTGCAGCCATCAGGGCAGTCGATGGCCAAGTCTTGTTGCTCCTGAAAGTCTCTTGACTTTGAGGGCCTGACTTATTCAAACAACAAAACAAAAGTTCCTTCAACAACATGAATGTTCATTTCCTGGTTTTACTTAGGATGAGGATTCTGCACCCCTGGTTCCCCCTCTTCCGGGTGCTAACCCTTGTTCCTGGTGGTGTTGAGTGATACATTTGCACCCCCTACATCTCCCTCTTCCGGGCTTGGATTCTAAAAACAATTCCTATCGATATCAATGTCTTCAGTGGTTGTGGTTTCCTGGTCCAGAGGGCCTCATAGGTTTACCAAGAAAATAAAAAGCAACCAACAAACACAACGTTTTTTTCTACGTATTTCTTGGGTGATGGATTCACCCCTGGGTCCCCCTCTTCCGGGTGTAGTCCCCTCTATGCTTTCAGCCTCCCACTACCGGGTTCACTATGGCTTTTCCAGCATTCACTGAGCTTATTGTCTTTTTAAACAGTTCCAGTGGACATCCCTCGGCCAGGTTCACCCTTGTCAACACACTGTTTCTTGGGACTTTAGACTTGCCCCTTTCTCGTAAACTCCCTCTTCCGGATTCACTCTTGCCAACTTCACATTTACTTTTAATGTTGTCGGTATTCACTTCCCTTGCTTTCTCATTTGACGAGTATTCACTTTCCTTGCTTTCTTTATAGTTCTTAGGTCAAAGGCTTTCGACTGTACAGGGATTTTGCTTGACCTCCAGTATGACCACTTTGACCTATCTTGGCGGCTCTCCTACCGCCTTCTGCATTCTGTAGTTTCACTCGGACGGTGATTGTCCAGAGTTTCTCAGAGCAGCACCCACGTGGTACCGGTCCCCTTTTGCAGCTGTTCTCCCCTTTACAATGTTACAGTTCTCTGAACTTCTCTTATTTTGCCACTTTGCGACTTTAATTCACCACAGCCCGGATCTCTTCGCCTCTCCCCTCTCGACTCACTGGTTGTGATGAACCGCTTGGCTTTCTTCTTTACCAGAGTCAAGGCCGGTACCACTGATGCGGGAGTCTCCCTTTCTCTGGCTCATCAGCATTGATACGCTCTGTGTACCATTGACATCTGGTGCAGCACACTTGGGCTATTGTCCTCGGTCTTAGAATTCCTTCAGCAGAGGATTCGCAGGGTTTTGTCAAAAAGGGAAAGGTCATGTCTCTCCTCGTCTGCCGCTCGATTTCTGCCGCCTTTCTCCTCCTCTTGAACTGCCGGGTCTGGATAGCTGTTAGTCGTGCTGTCTGCCTTGCTCTCTGTGTGCTCTCTTGCTCCACCTTTTATCCCTGTGGGAAAATAAAGGGCTGTCAATTGTGTGTGATTTTGGTCGATTGCCTGACTTTGTCTGACCCGTGGGTTGGGACATGTCAGGTAAACAGGTTTTGTATTAATCTGTTCACTGTCGTATTGTAAAGAAGTGTTAATGTCGGAAACGGGAAAGGTTCTGTAGGGAATTACAACCTTTGTATCAGATGGTTTGTGAGACAAACTGGAATGACCAGTATTTTGGTCATAAAATAAACAAGGGTGTTTGTGGGAACGTTAGTGTTTTATATGAGCCGGTCGGGAATGCAGCAAATAATAATCGAAAGGACGGAAAAGAGAATAGCTGGGAATATCTGAGTAGAAGACGGGATAGCAGGGATTATGGGAGTTGTTTTTTAATAGGTTTACCAGATACAAATGGGTTGTTTGCTTTACCTTTGGGTAAGGGAGATTCAATGGGTGGAAGGGATGATGAGCGGGAATAGCTTATTAAAGCTTCAGGGACTTCGTTCCCCTCACCATCCTCCCGTGATGGTACCGTGTCTCACCTGGGGTACACCCCAGAGTATAACCCCGAGCTCCCCTACCCAGGTGATCCTCCCCCACTTGTCCACCACCAGGAACTGGATCCAACAGCAATGGCCATGTCCTGGCCACCTGAGTCAGGGATCCCTGGGAATAGCCTAGGAGAAACACCTGAGGTTTCTCACATAGGTAATAAAGGTTTATAGAAAATACATTAATAAAATGTATAGTCTCTTCACATTGCCCAGTCTTCAATCCTTTGAGTATACTGGTGCCCACATCAGCTTAATCTGTTAATACCTCTAATTGTAACTGCACCATGAAGGTAGCCTGTTTCTGTGCTGGTGTGTTACTATTCCAAAAGTATAATTATTCAGCTCCTTCCACCTCATACTGGAACTGTTGAAGCAAATCAAAAACTTAACAAAAATGTAAAATAACTTTATAGTGAAAAATAGAAACTAAATGGGCTTGATCAGCTATGCAAAAAAGAATGAACAATAAGATTGTCATGGATTTTGGGAATTTAATTGACAACAATAAGAAATTCCACCATGTAGATCTGAAGCTCCTACATGTTAAGTACTGACAGAAGGCTCGGAGCATGGGGTGGTTGACCCAGCGGTTCCATGTAATAATGTCGCCACAAAAATCTCGCCATGCAAAAATATCGCCGAAAAATGGCTGTTTTTTGTGGTGACATTATTGCATGGAACATGTGGGGGACACCCCCGGAACCCCCAAATACTTTTTTTTTTCCTTTTTTCTTTTTTTTTTTGCCCCCGTCCCCATATATATGGTCACCCATATAATATCGCTGCGACCTTTTCCCGGCGATATTATTTACGGTGACCATATATATGGGGATATTACCTCATACCGACCCAGCAGCCTCTCACTCACTAGGTTTTCACTATGATAGTTGGACCCAGCAGTTACTCTTGTATCACATACAGCTGCTGCTAACAGAGGTACAAGGGCATACTCTGAAACCACAGGTATAGCTCCACCACCCAATTGAATGTCTTTAGGTGATTACATTGAAGCGAACCCTCACTGTTCAAGCTCTGTCACATGAGACCCAGAGGGTTATTTGATACACAACCTGTCTTAGTGTGCTAGAGTCTCTCTCCTCTGGAGGAAGAGCACAGCCTTCAAGGTTGCATTTTCTGATCTGATATTGGGCCCAGTTATGTTCAATGTTCCTCTTCAGGCATTAACTTCCAATTGAGGACATGTATCGCCAACATACTAACGTTGCGGTTCAGTGCCTCTTCTCTCTATCGTCATACCTTCCATTGTGGTTCAGTTAGCGGACCAGCAACTAAATAGAAGTGATGAATATCAGGATGTATTAGCCCTACTCTACAGGCACATGGGTCATTTTTATCAGTTGTTGCAGTCATTTGAGTAAAATACCCTAAAATTAACTACGTTTCCTTTTTTAATTCTACTCTTAAGTGAATGGTTTAGTGCTACCTATGACCCTGAACTGAGCCGTCTTAAAACCACCTTTTGAAGAATTGTATGGAACAAATCTGTTATGTTTCTGTAATGAGTGAATCCCTTTTCCGCACTGATATATTGTTTTGGTTTCTAGGCTGCTTGAATGGAAAAGGCCAAGCACAGACAGATGATGGGAAACCTGACCGTGCGCTGCTGCAGCAAATGGAGGAGGTATACTCCAGCATCCCCGTCAGACTTCCTGAAAGCAACCCTCATGTGCAAAGGCTCTATCATGACTGGCTGGAAGGCACAGACTCCCACAAGACTCAGGAGACTCTGCATAGGACCTACTGCACCACCAACCAGACCTCTGCCAGCCTGGACATGAAGTGGTGATGAACCTGTTGAAGTAACCAGAAAAGCAGGCTTGTCACTAGTGTCCCATCAACGTGCTGGAAAAGAACTGGAACTATCTCTATGCAATTCCAAACCTGGTGCATGAACTCCTTGGACCATTCTCACCCGTGACTTGGAATCCTACATTTGTGGACTATGTTATCCTTCTCTGAGCCCTCACTCTCCCTGTGCCCCTCTACCAGGCTAGTTTCCCCTGATCACATACTTCATTTCAACTTGTGCATCATTTCCTGTTAGAAGGAGGGAGATTCTTGAATAGGGATTTGGGGTTGGAGTGAGAATTGTATGTATGTTTGTCCTGATTCTCAAATGTTTTGCATCATTTTTGTCTTGCATGAAAAGTTGTGCATCTTCCGCAAAATTCTTTTTTCTCCTTTTACCAAATAAAAAAGGGTGAGTTTGTGTACACATTTTAAGACCATTCCAATTTCGATGTTGAGATACCCAGTTTGATTATTGTTCTAGTCTTAAAGGGTGTCCAGTCATTTGATCGAATACAAAGGATCGAATGACAAAAAGTTAGTCAAAAGGATCGAAAAACTATTTTTTGAATGCATTTTTTTTGTTTCGTTTTTTTATTTAATATAGTTTAAAAAATGTTTTTTTTAAAGAAAACATGGGCTGGGGGGGAGGGACCCCCCACCCCCCCCAAAAGAAAAAAAATCATTCGACCCTGTTTTTACGGTCCTTTTGACTCGAAAAAATGGCATTCGATCCTTTAACCTATAACCGTCTTAAAGTATTGAAGAAACGTCAAGAGACGTTGATCCGCTATGATCTCTTTCCCACTTTGGTTACTTCTTGCTTTTAACATTTGAAAGGTCTGATTTAAAAACAAAACAAAAAAATCTTTTACTGTAACCTTCCTGCTCCTGGCTCCCTCACTCGTGGTCTCCATTTCTCTCCATTACCCCTGTATTGGAATGTGCCGTAGATGATTCCAGCACTGTTTGAAATTGACATCAACATTTTAATGTTTCACCATCACATAACCTAACCTCCCTTTTTCAAAAATGATCTCCAAAGACCTGTAGCGTGCACATACATAACCTGAGCAGTGAGAAGTCCAGTATGTGCTATGAGCATTTTCATTTTCAGGACATTACCCATACTGGTTTTCCTCCACCCAACCCAGACTCTGGATGTGCACATCTCTTCTCCCCCTTTCATTATTATTATTACAGAGTGCTGCCAGTAAGTGATCTCCAGCTTCACTGTAAGGAGTGGTAAACAAAAGAAAAGAAAGAGAGAGAAAGATCAAATTAAAATATTAGGGGGATGTTAACATGTTAACGTAAAGGAGAAACTGTGAGAGGTGGAGTGTAGAGCCACAGGAAGAATCAACTGCTGATGGAGTAGAGTGAAAGAATTGAGAACCAAGACTGAACAAAAGCAGTCTCTCTAGACAAAGAGCAATATGTGGTTGGTGCGGCAGGGTCGAGTGGGAGATTGAAGCAGCCCTGTGCAGAGGGGAGTGATGGAGACAAAGCTACAAAAAAGCTGTGGCTGAATGTAAACTGAAATGTCAGACTCTGGAATTCTTTTTAATTTTTTTATTTCCTGATGGGATTTCTCAGTTACAGTTGATGTTGATTCAGAGACTCTATCCTAATGTGCAAAATCGTACTGCCTTTACGTAATTGAGGCTTGTAGCCATGAGTTTTAGAGTGCATGCAGGCCCCAGTATTCTGCAGTTGCTGTGTAGATACCCTACATGGTACTGCCAATATTTCTAATTTGTTCAGTCTTCTACATCACTCTTTCGTATCTTGTTTCAAATATTATTTAAGTAACACTTCTGGTGCATGTGGGTATAGCCCCCAGGCCTATGGAGATTCAAAGCAAATAATATTCAAGACAGCCTGTTGTGACCAACAGGTAACCCACTTTCACTCTTGGCAGACATAGTCCCTTATAAATTTACTAGCATTGTGTTGTGTTTAATCAATTTATACTTTAAAAACACAAATGTTCATAAAATCTTCAAAAAACAATATTTCTTGTATTACATTAATACCAACACGTACAGTTCCTGGGTGTTAAACTAATGTCACCTCAAACAGTTAATAAATATTTGTGACAAATTCAAAGGAAAGTATGACATCACTTGTCCTTCACAGAAAATAAGGATTTCTTACATACAGTCCATTCAAGTACAGTATTTTTTAGAAATGCCGACGCGTTTCGGATATATCCTATCATCCTTCAGGGCTTTGAGTTGTCCGTAATCCTAAATATATTCACATAGTGATCATCTACAAAAAGAGAGAGTAGGACTTTTTAGAAAAGTAATCTTGTAAGGACCGTGTGTATGTGTGTATATATATATATATTTCTGAGGCTTGTGGAATCTGCTTAGATCACATGCTGTGCATAGGCCGACATCTAGTGGAAGCTGCGGAGCATTACAGTTTGTTTTTCGAAACTCGAAAATGGGCGTCGACACAGGGCGTGCCAGTAATACTATCCCTAGTGTGACGTCCACTGTACCCATGATCCATCACGCGTGTAGGACCCTCAGATTGTTTTTTTCCGCCATACTGGTCGGAAGCATTTCGCGGAGTTCCCTTGCCTTAGCCATACTTTTGCTAAATATTGTTATATTTACCCATTTCTTCACCCCAACGTCGAGTCACCGAACTTCCACACTCGACGCCGGCCCGAGAAGAATTCGACCGTCGACAGCTGCACGACGGATTTGGGCCTCGGAAGGCCTCCGGCCTCGGCCCGGGCCTCGGAAGGCCTCCGGCCTCGGCCCGGGCCTCGGAAGGCCTCTGACCTCGGCCCTGCAAATAGGGAGAGTGGGGGTTGGACATACTCTACACTCTTTTTGGTATATAGGTACATTCTTGTATATTCCTACACTTACTAGCCCGCTGCCACAAGGTGCGTATGGAGGGTACCCCTTTCCAATTCTGCCCCAAGTGTAACCGCAAGTACCCTTGGGTCGACAGGCACACCACGTGCAATCTCTGCTTGCCGAGGGACCACCCCGAGGCGAACTGTAGAGCGTGTAGTAGGTTTAAACCGAAAACACTTAAGGACCGTTCGATCAAGCGTTGGGCCCACCACGCCAGGCGTCAAGAGGCCATGGCAGCGGAGGGCGCCTTCAGCGATGGCAGCGATGCCGTGCTTTCAGACGGCGAGGGCAACGTGGCGTCAAGAGACAGCAATTCCCGACCTCGGAAGGTCGTCCGGCAGGGCGGCTATGGGGAAGAACCCCGGCGACACAAGCACTACCCACAAAGCACATGAAGTCCAACCGAGACTCGACGCGCACGTAGAGTTCTCGGAAAGAGGCATATAGAGAACGGTCCGATTCTGTGTCTTCTGGGCTTTCTCGATCTAGATCGCTGCATGACTCTAGGCAATCATCCACTGTTGCCAAGAGTGCCTCGTTCCCCAAGGTAACGGAAGTTCGATCGTCTGAAGACTAAGCCGACTTCCATCCCCAGACCGCACTCCAGGAGTTGGCGCCCGCAGACCGCGTAACGGCGGCTCCCGAGTCCCTACCTCCACGTTCTAAAGATAGGGACACTATCCCCGAACCTCGACCCCAGGCGTGGAAGGCCCCGAAGGGGCGAAAAAACAGGGAAAACACTCTTCCGCCCACGGGGAGGGGGAAAAACAACAGAGGAAGCAGTCTCAGCCTCCTCACACACCTCAAAAACTTCCTACTCCACATAAACAGACAGACAAGTCCCAGTCCTCTGTTATCCCAAGGACACCTGCTAAAACCAGTAAGTCTAGTCAGGATAAAGCAGAGAAAGCCCCAGAAAAGATCATTGCCAGTTCTAGAGAATGGTCTAGTGATGACATAGACAGGGTGATGTCAAGGATGTCTTCATTGGCAGATTTATACGCAAAAAACCCTGAACACTTTCTCTCCTATACTCCCGACGGGTCAGCACCCTCAGGCTCTAAGGATCCAATGCCTCCAAGTAAGAAGTCCCGGTTTGAAGCCACAACACGGTCTTCGGACCCTTTCTATATATACAGCCCTACTCCCAATATCAAGGGGAGACATCCTTTTGTGAGGATCCAGATTTGGGCATGTTGGAAGAGCAAACTGGTATGGCTACTATGGGGATGATGAGGACCAAGAAGAGGAAGAGGAAGACCCTGAGACCTACAGAGTAGATTCCCCGGTAGAGAAAAGAACCCCCGATTACCGACTCCCCTGTCGACAATCAACCTCTCCTGAATGAAGTTCTGTCCCGAACGACAGAACATTTCCACATTAACAATCAGGGTGCTTAAGAGGAGAGGGACTTCGCCGAAGAGTTAGTGGGAGAAAGGAGGCCTGTTGCTCAGGCCATCCCTATCCTTAAGTCTATTCAGAGAAGAATAGACCCTTCACTTTTAAATCCTAACCTCACCAGGGCATTGAACCCCAGGATTGAAAAACTTTTCAGGGCAGCCCAATCAGACCCACTGTATATAAGGGGGCATCTGAAACCGGACTCCCTGGTTGTTACTAACACCCGTAAAAGGGCTGGAACACCCTTGTCATCGTCCGAAGCTCCTCCCGACAAGGAGAGCAAGAAACTGTGTGGTTTGGGCAGGAAAGTAGCCTTCGCTTCTGCCTACCAGGCATGGATTGCCAACTCCACCACCCTGTTTGCCAGCTACAACTGCCATCAATGGGAAGAAGTCGCGGCACTCATAGACTCCGCCCCAGAACCCTTAAAGAGCCAGTTGGCACGAGTTGCGGCGGAGGGAAGAGCCGTGTCCGGCTGCATTTTAAAAGCAACCTTTGATGCCGCAGATAACGCTGGCAGATTGATAGCAGAAGGAACTGTTATCAAGAGACACGCTTGGTTACGGCAGTCTGGTTTCAAAGCTGAAACCCAAGCATCTTTGTTAGATAAACCGGTGGAGCCGGATCTGTTGTTTGGTAAAGCGGTTGAGGATGCGCTGAAAAATGCCAAGGACGAGTATGAGACACTCAAATCCCTAGGCCAACTAACCAACAAACCCCCTAATCAGAGAGGGAATGGCAATTTTCGTCGCCCACGCGGCCAAAATTCCCAGAGAGGATCTAACTATTCCCAGGGGCGGGGTACACTGTGGAACAATAATAACCAACAGTCTACCCAGGGTTACGGCAGGGGTAACAAAAGAGGACGTGGTAAGGGTAGAGGCAGTCCCAGTAAACAGTGACGCTCCGTTCAGGGTCCCTTCTCGCGCAACCTCAGTAGGGGGACGCATTTCCAACTTCACCCAAGTTTGGGAAGGGATCACATCAGACAGATGGGTGCTGTCCACAGTATCCGCTTGGTAATGTATAGAACAGTTAGAGCATCCCCGGAACCATCCTCCATGACAAAGAATACATTCTTTGGAACACCAGAAGATCCTCCTCGAGGAGATCGTCAATCTGCTAGCAAAGGACGCGATAGAACTCGTCCCGGGACACCAGGTAAACAAGGGTATTTATTCAACTTACTTCCTTGTGCCAAAAAAAGATTTGACAATGCGCCCAGTATTGGACTTACGGCCTGCAAAGTATGTCAAGCCCCAAAAATTTTGCATGACTACTCTCCAAGAGGTAATCCCCCTCCTAAAAAAGGGGGACTACATGGCAACATTGGACATGAAAGATGCCTAATTTCATATTTCCATGTTCCCAGCGCACAGAAAGTACTTGCGCTTCAAGGTGGACAGTCGGCACTACTAGTTCAAGGTACTGCCCTTCGTGATAGCTTCAGCTCCAAGGGTATTCACCAAGGTACTGGCGGCGGCAGCACACCTACGCAAGGAGGCAATCCCGGTGTACCCTTACCTGGACGACTGGCTCATCACGGGCGAGACCCCAGTAATTTGCAGAACAAACATTCAAAGGACAATCGACCTCCTCTTTGAATTGGGCTTCTCAATAAACGAGAAAAAGTCAAGTCTGGTGCCAAGCACCTCCAAACAGTTCCTAGGAGCTATCCTAGACACTCAAGAGGGGTTGACCTTTCCTTCCGAGGAAAGAATTCGGAATATACTGCTGCAAATTCCGCAATATCAGTCCGGTCGCCAGATAACGGTACGCAAAGCAATGCGGTTGCTGGGCATGATGGCGTCATGTATTTACCTGGTCCCCCGCGCGCGCCTGCGCATGCGCTCCATGCAGGAATGGTTGGCGAAACAGTGGTCTCAGGCAAGTGGTCAGTGGGACGATCTAGTGGTCGTTTCGCCAACACTTGTAAAAAGCCTAAACTGGTGGACAAGAGAAAATCTGTCCAAGGGGAAACCCTTTTACGATCCCGAGATACAGGCGGTAGTCACAACCGATGCATGCCTGACAGGGTGGGGAGCTCACCATCTCCACCACACAGCTCAGGGTCTCTGGTCTCACTCAGTGGCCAAGAATCACATCAACCTGCTAGAGCTTCTGGCAGTATTCAGAGCGATTCAAGCGTTCGAGCCCTACCTGCTAAATCTGTCAGTGCAAATCCGGACGGACAGCACTACAGCCATGTTTTACCTGAACAAGCAAGGAGGGACTTGTTCGCCAAATCTGTCCAAGCTTGCCCAGAAAATTTGGATATGGGCACTCAGACGGAACATCTTCCTGTCATTGCAACATGTTCCAGGGGATCACAATTCTCTAGCGGATGCTCTAAGCAGAGACCCCCTCCCAGAGGAACACGAATGGTTTCTACACAGAGAAGTCGTAGAAGATATCTTCTCTCAGTGGGGTTTCCCCACTGTACACCTATTGGCCACAAGCGAAAACAGACAATGCCCAGGATATGCATCCAGGTTCCCCCAACCAGACTCCCAAGGGAACGCCCTGTGGATGAACTGGTCAGGAATGTTTGCGTACGCTTTTCCACCAACACCTCATCAGGAAGGTGGTCAACAAGATGAACAGAGAGTCGATGACGCTCGTCCTGGTTGCTCCCATGTGGGCGAGACAACTGTGGTTCCCACACTTACGCAGATTAGCCGTGTGCGAACCGATCAAACTTCCGGGCTGGTACAACCTACTGTCCCAGCACCAAGGTCAAACAGTGCATCCTCAACCCAACTCAATGAACCTGGCAGCATGGCTCCTGAGGTCATAGAGTTCGGACATCTCAATTTACCTCAGAGGTGTATGGACATCCTAAAAGAATCTAGGAAGACAAACACGAGGCACTGCTACTTTGACAAATGGAAGAGATTTGTTATCTGGTGCCAGAATAAACCAATCAACCCAGTTGATTGCACTCCTTCCACTGTTGTTACATACATGCTCCACCTGCTGGATGCAGGACTGGTCTGTAACTCACTGAAGGTACACCTGGCAGCCCTGTCAGCATACACCACTTGCCATAGCAAGGTGTTGTGGTGGAAAGTACCAGTAGTTAAAGCCTTCATGGAAGGAGTAAAGAGACTTCACCCTCCTATTTCTAACCCACCACCAGGATGGGACCTTAACGTGGTGCTATCTAAACTCATGGGGCCCCCCATTCGAGCCCATGCATAAAGCAGTCTCAAACACCTGACTTATAAGACGGCCTTCTTAGTAGCTATTACATCTATAAGAAGGGTCAGTGAAATTCAGGCTCTGCAAGATCCTTTCTTTACTGTCCATAAAGATAAACTGGTTTTACGCACACACCCTAGGTTCTCTCCTAAGTTTATTTCTAAATTCCACGTGAACCAGTCCATTGAGCTACCGGCTTTCTTCCAGAATCCAACTGACTCCGCTGAGGTAAAACTCTGCACACTAGATGTAAGGAGAGTAGTCCTTTACTATGTAAACAGCACCAGACCGCTTAGGAAAACAGACCAACTGTTTGTCTCCATAGCACCACGCAGAGAAGGAGACTCCATTTCCAAAAATGCCATTTCCAGATGTATAGTCAGATGTATACAACTGTGCTATTTGTTATCAAACAAGACACTGCCTTTAACACCAAGAGCTCCCTCCACAAGTAGCAAAGGAGCTACACTGGCATTTATCGCAAATGTCCCCTTAGACAGCATTTGCAAAGCAGCTACATGGAGCTCAGTACACACTTTCACTCAGCACTACTGCATTATCGCTCATTCCAAAGCAGATACACAGGTGGGGAAAGCGGTTCTAAAACATCTATTTGCTGCTGAACCTTCTCATAACCCGCCACCTTCTAACACTGCTTGCTAATTTATGCATATCATATGATCTAAGCAGATTCCACAAGCCTCAGAAGAGATATTACTCACCGTAAATATATTTCTGATGCTTGTATCTGCTTAGATTCACATGGGCCCACCCTTCCTCCCCTGAGAGAAGGTGAATAGATGTTATATGTGCTTTTCTGATTTTTATCTGCTTTGATACATCTGTACTTGCGCTACAGTTCATCCTACCTCATGTCAGAATCAAAACAACCTGAGGGACTTTGACTTGTGAAGTACCATGGTTACAGTGGACGTCACACTAGGGATAGTATTACTGGCTCGCCCTGTAGATGTCCCGTTTCGAGTTTCAAAAACAACTGTAATACTCTGCAGCTTCCACTAGATGTCGGCCTATGCACAGCATGTGAATCTAAGCAGATAAAAGCATCAGAAATATATGATTACGGTGAGTAATGTATCCCATATATATAACA
Source organism: Ambystoma mexicanum (assembly GCF_040938575.1). NCBI lineage: Eukaryota > Metazoa > Chordata > Amphibia > Caudata > Ambystomatidae > Ambystoma > Ambystoma mexicanum. Next base: position 690,598,919 of record NC_090926.1, on the reverse strand, counting down.
TACATCGTTAAGCAAACTTGCTTCGACTGTTGCCATATTAATGCAGGCAACAACTCTCGAGGTGCTCAGTAACTTTGTTCCCGCGATGTTACCATGGCAGGTTCGCATACTCCGACTTATTGAAATCAAATCGTTGAAAGGGTAATAAACATACTGGTTTGTGTGACTCCATGAATGTAGTGTATGCATTGAGATAACCGTGCAGCTACTATTATGTGGGGATGATAATGTGTAAGGCAAAGGTGGGATGGATGGATGGAACATAAATCCAACATCAGAACTAAAAGTTTTAAATCACCAGTTGCTACACACTTTTTGGAAGCAAGACACAATGCAGCGCAACTCAACTATATAAAAACGGTCCTTACGAGCTTACTAGTATAAAGAGAGTAGGACTTTTTAGAAAAGTAAAGTATAGAGGTAAACTATGATTTACTACTTGTAGCTGAACAGAACAACACTTGTGAAGGACAACTCAAAGCTCTGACTATTCTAAAAAATACTTTGAGTTGACTGTAAGGAATCCGCATTTTCTGTGAAGTGATGCAATACTTTCCTTTGGATTTGTTAAGAATATTTATTAAGTGTTTGATGTGACATTAGTTTAACGCCCAGGTATGGACGCTTTGGTATTAATGTAATAAAAGAAATATTGTTTTTTGAAGATTTCATGAAAATGTTTGTTTTTGAAAGTATAAATTGATCAATCATAACTGTAGTACATTTCTTAGGGACTCTGTCCGGCAAGAGTGCAAGTGGGTTACCTTTTGGTCACAATAGGCTGCCTTGAATATTAGGACGAGCACCTTGCCCACTTCCCACTAGCTGGGACTCATTTCCAGACCGACACTCCCGTCTGAGCAAAGTCCCTTCTTCTAGTAGGAACTGTGACATTACCTTAAAGCGCCTAGTGCTGACATGCCAGGATAACACACCCACTCACCACTTACAATATTGTATCGAAGGTGATATTGGTAAGACTGCTGGAGGGATCTTTGCAACATGTGGGCAGTCGGTGAGAACCGACTTTTTCTGAAATATTTTCTTTTCCCATCGACCGTTTCCTTGAGATTGCGTCCCATGTGATGTCTGCATGTTCCAATATGATGCCCAATTTTTCATTTTTGTTAAATCCCTCTCTGTAGGAATGTTTGGTGCCAGAAAAACGTGGAACACCAGGGTTCTGATAAAGCTGCTCCATAGAGTGGGAAAACGTTTTTCTTCGTGAACTTTAAAGTTCAATCAAAAGGGTTAAATTTGGCTCCGAGAATCAGTTTGGGTTGTTTTTCCATTGTGTTTCCGGACCTCATGGCTTTTCTTGTGTCAGGGCTTTTGAGATGTCCCTCATGAGATTAGTATGCATTAAGGTAAGTTTTATTTTGATTTGTTTTAGCATAGTATTAATTCAAGTTTAGGAGTAATGTGTGTAATTTATTGGCAGCCACGATATATTTTCCAAAATTGTTACTCCTCACTCTTTTTTTCTTTCTTTTTTTTTTTCTTCAGCACCAAGCTTATGGATTATACAGTTTGACAAAATCACTGGGTCCTCCATCCTACAATAGAACTGCAAACTCTTTGGAAGGACCAAAATAAGGTGTGTGGCACTTCGCAATAAAGAGGCAGGATGGCAGAACAGGACGCTTAGAGGTTCCATTAGGACATTGTCTTCCACAGGGCCAAACACGACATTAGCATGATTTGCTCTTAGGGGCATTATCTGCCCTCTGATAAATGCAAACTAATGGGCTATTTGTAAAGGGGCCTCCTTTGATGAACTCTATGTGCACCCGTTTAGGAGTACACATTGATGTTTGCTCCTGGTAAGTCTCGTGAATTACCTGCACTAGATCCAGTTGTAGCAGAGAGGGATCCTGTTCACCCGAGTCAATTGTGATATTTGCAGTATGATGTTTGGTCCTGAGCCTTTTGATTTGTTATGTGCTATCGTTCTTATGTGCTCCTATTGGGTCCATTGTGATGCTCGCGCTTGAACATCTATGCCCGTAGGGCGTCGATTGTGATGTTTGCACAGTTATATTGACTGATATTTGGAGTGCCCCCTGAGATCTCGTATGTACCCCTCTCTAACCTGACCTTATTCCTGCTTTCCACCATATTCTACGCACATCACTTAAGCCACTTGCATGCACCAATTGAACCCTTTGTTCCCAGTACACACTAACGTAAATAGAACCGTATCCCTGCACTGGGACACATATCTCAAATGCCCGTGACACACGCATCACCCAAAAACTATCCACAGAGCCTGGTTACTTATAGTCTGCACTCCTCCGCGCAACAGGACATAAACTTGCTTTGTTACTTCTGTCGCTACAAACCAAACCCAACCCATTTTTCTTGTGGGTTATAATATAAGATGAAGGAAGTAGTAATGATATGATGAGTCACTTATAACGCGCCTGTACACAAGTGTGTCTATGTGCGACAAGACAAGGTAGAGGGACATGGAGGTTGTGTTTGATTAGTGAAAGGTGTGTGAGCAATACAATTAAGGGTGGTTCGTGAAGAATGGAGAAAAGAAATGCTTAAATGTTTGTAGAAGATTTTTAAGGCAGTTTTTCTACCAACGTTTGAGGATTCTACAACCACTAACCCTATGGGGAAGTCTAACACGCCAGGAAAAGGGAAGCCAAACCACTCTTAATGTAGCTAATATGGACAGAGTGACAAGGATTCACTCTTACGGAGGGATAGCAGGCTGACACAACAGTATGATTAGTCCCAACGCATCACTAGAAAGTACACCTCACGATCTACTGAAAAATACATACTTTATTTAAATAACACACATAAAACTCAGGTTAATTAAGTACCTATGTAATATACCATATTAAAATATACTAAGCATGTTATAAAAACAGTAAGTGCGTGGGGAGAACCAGATTACCATGTAACCTAGAGCGGATAAGCTTCTTATGGGCACGCACATAATATACAGTGTCCTAAAGACAACCCAGCCCTAGTATATTTGGAAGGTCCCTAGATCTGGTTACCAGCACCTAACACGTATGGTAGAGTATGGGTTAAATGGGGAAACACCATTTTAACCACAATTAAAATATGCATACAATCCCGAAGCCCTAGAACATTAATTCACAATCATTTAGACTACTAGGGCATTATATAAGCATTAATGCACAGTCACATAATACGTTGTAGCCATAGCGAAAATAAAACTATTGTATACCATAGCCAAAGGCGTCAAAGTATCAATTAGACATTTCAGTAACATTCACCAAAATATTTCAGGGAAAAATATAAACATGGTCAAGAGAAATAGTGTTTAAAGTACGTTCACTGTAACAGACATGTAAAGTATAACTTTAAAAATGAAAATAAAGTGTTACAAATATGAATCTTTGTCCTGAGCACACTGAACCCCCAGGGGATCCAACACAAATGGTCAGTACCGCAGAGGCAATTTTAGGGGAGTTCTCGGTAAGTTTACATTTCCATAGGAATGAATGCAAAAAGTTATGCCGTTCACACCACAGGTATTGATTCTGCATTGCTCAACCTCAGGGAAGGTCAGTGGAGACCCAAAAGAAGTGTTCCAAAGGTCGGAAGATGGTCCCAGACCTAGAGGAAGTAGTATCATAAAAAGACGCCCAATAGAAGTCTATTGTAAATTCAGTAAAGACTTACCTCCCAGGAATCTGTCACAGACCTGGGTGAAACCATGGAGGTTAGTATGTCGTCACCCACCCCAGGACCCCAAGGTAATCGATCGTGTGGGTGGCTTCGTTGAAAACGGCTCCAGCAACCTAAAACAGCCTGTCTAGTAAACAGCTCTTTTACACAGGTGCGGGTGTCTGGATTCAGTTGTCCAGGACTTGCACCAGTAGCCGACGAAGATGCCTGCAGCCAAGGAAAGCCACAAAGGCTCTTCTCCGTATATCTAACTTTAAGTTGGGAGTGAAAAACCTGGCGAGAAAGACTTCATGAAGAAAAGGAAACCTGAGAAACCGCTCCCAATAGCTTGACAAACAGAAGAAGACTGCAGCAAACAGTTCCAGGATGGGGACAACAGCTGGTTGCACCGTAAGACATCCTAAGATGGAGATCTGGCAGGTAGTTGAGGGATCAACCACCCTGTGGAGTTCAGCAACAATCTTCGGCCAATCTGATAATTATGGTGGTATACAGCAGTGAAATAACCAAGAAAACTGTTTGAGTGGAGAGCTTGACCTGGCAGATGTGGGGAGTCACAGGAGTCTTCTAGTAACCATATTGAACATTGAGTAGCAAAAAACCCAAACTGGGATCTGCCCAAGCCACTAAGCTTAGCTAGCAAAATGAGGACTTTACAAATCGCAGAAACGGCGGGAATCAGCGGGTAAACTTTTTCAGCAGATCGGTAGTCCTGCCACCTTCCAGTTAGGAACAGGAAAGCAAGCGAGGGCCACAGGGTCAGGAACAGGCCTAAACATCCTTGCACAAAGTGCTGGCCAAAGGTAAGCCTGCAAATCACTAAAACGGGCTGGGAGCTGAGGTTCCAATAACCAACCATGCTGGTTGGTCAGTAGGAAGCCACTTGACCTTTACCATCCCCACAGGAATTGAGCAGGATAATCAGGAGCACCTACACCAGTCAAAGATACTTATGACCACTATAGCGGCTGCCTTTTTTGGCTTCACAGAGCCCACATGTTCCTAATGGACATTTTAAACCTATCTCGTTGTCACCTCCCAAACAAAAAGTCCTGAAACACAAAATGGGAGAACAACCCATTGGTACCCCCATGATTACCAGAATGGTACATTGGGCTACCAGTATGGTAAAATGGCTTGGCACCCTTAGTGAACCCAAATTTAAAGTATTGCTGCCACCAACCTACTCCCTCAAACCTGTGTGGGGTGATAGTCACTCTAGGACAAAAATTGAGCGCTTGAGAGGTACCCCTGAGATTGGACACCTTGGAGGCGACCCAATTTTGTAAACCTTGTACAAGGTAAAAAGAGTTGTATGGGCAGGTTGACACTTTCAGGAGTTCCATGGGCCACCAAAAACACAGAACCTGAGACGGGGGAAAAGCAAAAAAGTAATGGGGCCTCAGTATCCCTAGAATCCCAAAATTGGAATTCTGGCTTAAAGATGGATTGGAGGAAGTGATTCACAACCAACATGAATCAGTGGTAGTGATGGGTAGTTAAAATTGCGATAGAGAATTTGTGGAAGAGGACAGTTATCATATGGAAGTACAGCCACCTCAACATCCCCCTTGCCTACCACCATCCCTAATCCACTGTTTCTCATTCTTGTCTGCGTCCTCTCATCGCAGTGCGATATGGAACAAGCTCAGCAAGAAAATGTGTAATGAATGCGCACATGCTAGTGTTAGGGTTTAAATCAGTCCACACGTTTATGGAAGTGTGCTAATGCATGCAAGTGTGAATACTAGATGGCAAAAGTCAGGTTACAGCAAAGTGTATGGTGAATGATTGCGTATGCATGGGTGCATTTATTTTGATTTATTTAGTTACACCACCGACATGAAGATTGTCCATTATAAACATGTATTACAGGGGTGAGGAAGCCATGGAATCAATAGTAGACACAGACCCAATGGATGCAAGTTTCGAAAACCTTTATTTACACTTTTGACTGGGATGGTAGAATTCCTAACTGGGCCTAACTCTAAAATGGGAGTAACCTCGACAATTAAACAATAACAAAACACTTTCAAGTCAGTTTTGTCAAATAAGAAGGCCTATACTAAGTAAACCTAACCTTGCCCTCCTTCTTAGAACATATGTGTTAAGGGAATACAAAGTAAAAAGAGTGTCTCAAAAGGAAATGTCACAATGGCTTCAGCACAAACTCGCTTCCCCAGGTTCAACCCCATGGGGTCTAGAGAGTTTCTCAAAACACAAAGGATGGGTGGATGGCACAGTTCTGTCAGTCTTGCACACTTTGGCTTACTGGTACAATTGAACAGTTCACTCTTAGGCTTTCAACCTCCGATAACTCCCTTCTTGCGGCTTTGCCCGCCTTGCCATTAACACTCAGTTCATATATTCTCAATTTGTCACAGTTCTGGACAGACTTCCCTCTGCCGGGCTCAAGCCTGTCTTGCTCTCGTGGGGGTTCCCTTCCCCACGTTTTTATCACATATATCTTTTTCACTATCAAAGACTTTCGCGACTGCAAGGAATTTACGTACACCTCTGCATGACCACTTCGACTTCTCTTTCAACAATCCTTCAATTTGTTATTTTCTCTGGTAGCACCAATGCCTCCTAGTACTTGTAGTTCTATTCTCTCTCACTTACCTTCTTGGCCTTTCTCGACAGTTCTTAAATTTTACTTTTGCCCGCTTGGCACATTTCACAGTTCACAAATATCACTTTCCTCTTATGCAATCTTCTTTCCTTATTGCGGTTTCTTTTTCCATCCACTTGCAATATCTTTCAACTTCCATAAACATTTCACAGAGACTTTTGAATGTGCGACATTCTCTCGTAGGACCACTCTGCTACTGTATCTTTATACTTTAACAACTGTACTCCTCATTTGTGTTTTTTTTGCCACACGCGCAACCTTCAACTTTACAAATTACAGTCACTTTCCCTTTAACATAAACCAGACTTTTGTTTCCCTTGATAACTCACTGCCTATGTTAATTGGATTTCTTTCATCTCATTTCTGCAGCTCAAGGCCGTTACCAACGCCTCTTCTGCTCCTCCCCTACATGGCCGTTCACCCTGGAGGTTCGTGGGCCGCTTTCTGACAACTTGAAGATTTCTTTTCTCTGTTCGCTCGGCTTTGCTTTTCGAACGCTTGTGGCCTCGTGAAAGCATGGACATCTTGCCTGGCTCTCTTGATCCGTTACACTGCCGATAAGCCCTTTGGCCTTCCACCTTCCACAGCCTGGTTCGCAACAGCCTCGGAAGATCTGTTCCTTCTCGTTCCAGGCCTCGCTCAAAGTGTGCTTGTGTGCGCCACCTTTTATCTTCACAGGAGGTGCTAATAAGTGGCAGGTGTACATTGTTGGAGTTAAATGCCCGATTCTGCCTGGCCTTGTTACAGGGGCAGGGACAGGGCCAATGCAAGTCAGTGGAGGCAATCTTTGTAACCTCATTCCTAATCTTCTTTGGTGCAGTACTTTTGTCACGGAGAAGTGGGGAGGAATTATGGAAGTTGTAGTTTCCCATAAAATAAGTGGGAATAGTGGTTAGATGGGTTGTGGAAATAGGGTGAATCCATGTTTCGGCATTGGGTGTTTCTCCCCCACTCCCTGAGGACCCCCTACCCAGGTGATCCTCCCTCGCTTGTCCACCCCCAGGGTCAGGATCCAAAAGCGACGGCCTTCCACTGGCCACCTGAGTTACGGGATCCCCGTGGACTAGGTTGTGGAACACCCTCTGGTTTTTCACAAAGTGTATACCAGTCAGGCTGACATTGGTAGTTGCCAGGTTGTTCACAAAATTTCGCATTTAGAGAGGGTTGCTGCCAAAGCTTTTAAAGATTTATACTTGATTGCTAACTAACTTGTCAATGTAAAGTGGTTCATATATGGTAGTTTCTGGTTTTACCTTTGTGCCTGTGTGATTGAGTTTTGGTGTGTGCTTATGTGTGAGATGCATGAAAGTGGAGTGTCGACAGCGGTAGAATGATGTGATAGCGTTGAATATGTGGGGATGTATATGTGAGGTTTTAGAGTGGGTGTTGATTTGGGAGGTTGATACCACTAAATAGGAAAAGTCAGGTTACAACAAAGTGTATGCTGAATGATTGCTTTGGAGAGGTACCACTGATATTGAGCATCTTGGAGGTGACCCAATTGTATATATCTTGTATGAGTTGTATCAGCAAGGCGACAATTTCAGGAGTTCCTTTGGTCTGCCAAAAAGACAAAGGAACCTAAACAGACAGGGGTGTGGAGGAGACAGAACATTTTAGGAGCCTCAAACAGTGTCCCGTGAATCGCCAAAATAGGAATTCTGACTTAAAGATGGATTGGATGACAAAGGTCACAGCAAGCCAGCTCGCCCTATGGGGTTGTCATGACATATTGATATGGTCTATATTGGAAATCCCCTTACCATCAAAAATGTTATCGTCCAGTGGGAAGAACCTCAGCTTCTAATCCTAACCTGTATAGTATGAAAATGTAGTTCCTTGCCCCATCTGTGTGATGTAGGTAAATCATTGGAGAAGTACCCCCCCCCTTTTAGCAAGTGGCTAAATTTATCAGTCCCTAGCCAGTTGGTAAACCATCTATGTAGGGCTTATGTTAAGGACTCTGTCATACTTGTTTTTGTGCTGTCTACTGTCCCTCCAGGCAGACTGCAGTTTATTCCCTTAATATGGAGACTAAAAGTGAATTTGATTTCACTGCCTACTGGTACAGTATGTAAGCATACGGGGCTCTTGCACTGGCCTACTTAACTACATATGTAAGCATATTTGCTTGCATGCATGCATGCATGATCAAGCTGTTTGAAGCTGGTACGTGCTTTGCTATAATAAAAGGTTACATGAATCAAGGAAGGGAAGGTAACACACAAAAACACACTTCTTGCTGTGTAGTTGCTTTGCATTATGAGGATTATATAGGCCTCTAAGAGCATAACATGCTTTGAGTATACGTCTGCTGGTTGAAGCGCTATTGTTTCTATTCTGAATGTCTGCCTAGCCTGCCCTTTTCAAGCATGTATCACACTCTTTGCTTCATGACACTACATTGTACTCTGCCTTCTCAAGGCAATACTAGTGTTCTATTATGAGGGGAATTCTGACATGCTGGGTGTGTCTAGGTGTTCGCCTCGGTTTTGTTATCTCATTTCCCTTTTGTCGTGCTTTCTACTGCTTGTTGTAACTTAGGCTTTATCCCTCCTGAACACTTGACTTACTGCTCATTTGATTCGCCTTCCCCTGTCTTGCTGCTAGGCTGCCTGGTGAGTTCGTTGTGCACTGTGCAGTCCCTCTGTCTGCTCCCCTACCCCTACATTCATGGTGCTCTCCGTCTCCCCTATCTACTGTTACTCTATTACCTATGCTACTTCTCTTTCGAAACTTTGAAGGAAAATGTTTAAGAAAGCACTCCTGGTCTCCAACCCAGGCCCTGCCCATTGCCGATACGTCAATGCAACATCCAGGCAGACTATCACCGACATCCTCTTTCTTGCCCCCTCTCTGGACCTATGGACTCCCCATATGGTCTCTGTTAGGGAGAATTTTTTTTTGTGTGCTAATATCCTCCTACCTTAGAGACCCCCAACTCTTTTGCTGGTCTTAGGACTTTTTAGTTTTAACTCCTGAGTTAGTGGGACCTTTTTCTCACTCTCGTGTTTTTCCCCCCCCGAGTAGGATTTTATGTTTTTACTGTTTTTGGAGTCTGACAAACTGCATAGGCATCTGCTTTTTGTATAATGACACACATCACCCTCAGTACACTATCAGTGAGAAATCCTTTGGATTATTCTTAAGGTTTAAATACCTTTTCTTGGGTGAACTACTGTTCCCAAGAATAGTAAGGTGAAATTGATCTTACTTACCTTTTTTTACTTTGTAGGTCTAGCACACACCATTTTATGTGGAGTGTTGGGGGGGTTACCTAGTAGCCCCTTATCCTACTTTCTCATGTAAAAATGTGTTACCATTACTGCTTTAAATGGCTGGTGGCAGTGGTTTACTTTTCACTACCAATGTGCGATTTTACTGCAGACTGAACACTCAGCTGCTGTACAGCACCCATGGGTGACCATTTTGTCAAAATGGCCTTTTTTCCCATTTTCTGTGTTTGAAGTCTTTCTTGGATTTTACTCTGTGCATTGAGATGGATTTGAACCCTTTGTGTGTTTTGCCTTTTGGCTGGTTTCAGCCCTGAAGCCCGCCCCTGGCTCCAGTGTGTCTGTAAGGGCAGGAAGTGAGGGAGGGTCCCAAATCTCCCCTGTCCTTTGTCTCTAGGTATGCCTGCACGAAACCAGTCCTGATGGGCCGGGTGACAATCCGGGAAGGACAACCACCCTGCTGTGTGATTGACCGCCTAGGCTGTGAATGAATGGGAAACTCGCACAAAAAGTGAGGGTTTTGGGACTAGAGGCAAAGTCAACCCTTGGAAGAAACATCCAAAGAAGAAACCGTGACGAGAAGCCTGCTGCAACCTCCTGGACCTTGAATTTCCAGGAGAAGCCCTGCTGCTGTGCGACCTCCTTTTTTGTAGTGACAGAGAAGCTCCGGGCGGAACGGCTTCTCCCCTTGAACTGGTGGGACCAACTAGCCCGTGACGAACTCTACTTTGGCACAATCCCCGACTTGCTGAACCTCTCCAGTCTTGCAATGTTTTTCACGGAACAAATCCGGCCAAAAGCTCCAGGAGCCTCATAAGGATACTCCAGAAGCAGGAGAGCCCGATCCAGTGTCCCCTCATTAGAGGCCAGGAGCGAGGGATCAAGGAAAGTCCAACCAGAGATTCTCGTTCTGCATCAGTGCTGTTTGCGAGGCGCTGAAACCACGAAGTGCCGCTGAATTGAAGAGAGCCCGTAGCTGCCGAATTTCTTTCCGAGTACTGCCGCAGGAGCCCGCCAGAGGACCTCCCTCTTGTCCCCACAACTGAGGCTCAGAAACGCCGGTTTTGCTTGGCTGTAGCGAGACGGAATCCAGCTGGACAAACTTTTTTTTCAAACCAGAGGTACTTTTTGGGATTGGGGTACTTACCTTCATGGCTTCAGTCTTGCTTTCTCACTTGAGAATTGCACTTGCTTAACTTTTCGAGTTGGCTTCAACTCCACTTGCACAGGCCTAACGGCTTGTGTTCCGTCAGTGATTTTCTTGAACTAACTCACTTTGTAAAAGACTGTATCCAAGAAGTGCATTATAAACATAGACTGTGTCCAATTGACTTTGGCTGTCCTGACTCCCTAAAGGCACCCTTCTGAATCCATTTATTTTGGCATTGCTTGTCCCTCATAGGTTGTAATTTGTTGAATGCTTTTACTGCTGGGAAAGGCTTACCTAGATATCATTGGAGGATTCAAACTATCTTTACTTTATAAGAAAATATGTGCTAACCTTTGTATTTTTCCTTAACCCTTCCTTCCTGAAACAGACGCTAAAATGTATATTGGTGTTTAATATAAATGCAATACTATCCTTGTTATTTAAGTCACTTCAGGGTGTAGGAGAAAGGTATTAGCATAACCAAAGTGTATTCAGAAACTTTATTGACTTTGAAAAGTAATTCTAAAGTTACCTTGACTGTTAGAAACAATTGCCTTTTTAAAGATTGCTTAACTAAAACTGATGTGTAAATAAATATATATTTATAACTGGTACGTTGAGAGTGTTAGTGTTACTTGGTTACCTGTATTGACTGATTTCATCTCTACAACTCACATTTACTCTTCTTGAGATGGGCCTGGCTGCTCAGTCACACTAACAACTTGTGTAGTACAGACCTATACCGAAAGGTGGATTACCTAATACCAAGCAGATAAGTCTTGTGTAGTCTCACAAGTGTAACTGCACTAATTCTTACCCAACAGTCTCTATCCTCTCCCCTTTTTCTTCTTTGCCTATTAATGGTGGAACCAGATGGGACGTACTCTTAGCACACTTCTCATCCTCTATGTGCATCATTAATGCCTATATGTTTTAGGTAAGATTTTCAAAGTAATGATAAATCTTCCTGACCTATGTCAACCCCAGAACTTTTTTCTTTACTGGTGGATTATTTTTCCTGAGTGCGAAGTCGTTTACTCTTTTTATGGGTGTCATTTGTTAGAGACTCCATAGTGTCTTTTTAATTCTATCCTCTTTGACAACTTTTGGCACATACTGCCTATTGTTGCTGGGTTGCCCTTTGGGCTCCCATTTTAACTTTCTCTATCTGACCTTGAGAGAACTACAGTTTCCAAGGGTAGGAAGGATCTTTGGATCCCTTTTACATTTTAGTTGGTGAACCCAGCACACCCCACCTTATTTGGCGTGCCGGGGAGATGCAATGTATCCCCTTTCACACTAAAACTATAAAAATTCTGTTACAGGGACAAGCTTACCTTTAATGGCTGGTGGCAGTGATAACATTTGCTATTTCGGTGCACCTTTACCGCTGGCTGTGTTCACAGATGCAGTAAAGGTACCCAAGGGTGCTCATTTTCCCAAAATGGCCCCTGTCTTGTTTTTCCACCATTTTAGTGTTTCCTGTCCTTCCTTCCCCTGACATACAGGGTGGGAAATTCCTTTGTGAATTTTGTCTTCGGCGGGAGTCCCCTGGATTCCCCGCCCATGCTCCAGTCTGTCTGTGAAGGCAGGAAGTGCGGGTGGAGTCAAACGCCACAGCCCTTTGTCTTCCTCCTTGCCTGAATGGGGATAAATCCCACTGGGTGGGCTGGCTGTCCTGATTGGACAATCAGACCGCCCCTTCATGTAAAATGCAGGTTGAGAATGCAGAAAGTTATGCTTACCTTGTCTCTGCAGTGGTGTTGGGGCATGGTTGAAGCCCTCCCAGGAGTGAAATGCGTCTTAGGGACATGCTTGCCGTGTGGACACCAGTGATCGTGGTAGTAGTTTCCCAGGGTCACGTACCTGCGTAGGTACAAAGGGAAACGTTAAGCAATGCTAACTATGGTTTTGCGCCCCTTCCGTTCTCCCCCCCCCAGGATTGTACTCAAGGTGGGTGCCTGTCCCCATTTGGCTCACCTTAAGTAGAGTCTGTGGGCAATCCTTCCTGATACTTCTGGCAGGGGCGCTTAATGGCCAAGGACCGAGTTCCTTCACTGGTCCCGTGTGGCCAGTAGTCCAGTCCAGCTGCGACTACCCGGTTCTTTTGGTAAGTATTGTTCTTATTCTTGTCTGTCTGTCTTTTGCGTGTTGGTTTTCAGCCTTTCCTTTCTTGCCTTTGTATTGTGCGTCTTCCGTTATCTTTCATTCGTTCCTCAACAAGTGTCTGTTCGGTGAGTTATTGTCCTTACCTGCTGTAATCCTGTTCTTGCTCTTTCTCCCACGTAGGTGGCGGAAGCCGGCCCCTGTATTCGCCGGACCCGGATGCTGTAACCGGAGCGATGAAGAACTGGATCCGCGGTTGCAGGTTACAGGTGAGTTGTATTGTAGCGCTGCGCACATGCTTTTAAATGCAGCATGCTTCTTGTTGTTGCGATGCGCTAACCTTGTCTTGTCGTCTTCTGTTGCAGCGACCAGACTCCTGAAGGAAGCCGTGGAGAGATGACAGGGCGAGCGTTGGATTCCTGGGTGAGTATTTCTCTGCTGGTCCATGTGTCAGTAAGTGTAACTTGCTTTTGAAAGCAAGTTAACGAGAAGCACTGATTCTGAGGATGGGGTGGCTTATATAGCTGAGCTCTTTGGCCACGCCCATTAGCTTGTTCTGTCTGACACGCCCAGCCCCACCTTGTCCCTGGCACGTGAAGCTGGGCCAAGAAGGCCACAACCAGGACCTCGCAAATAAGAGGCCTGGAAAATAAGTAAATGGAATACAGTAAACCCAAGGTACCAAAGGCGCCAGGACAAAGTTCAGCCGGGCCCCCTGTGTCTGTGTGTTCTGAAGGGACACAAATGATTCATTCCCCGGCATGGTCCCATGGCACCCACCAGCCTGGGTATCTGTGTACATGACCCAGGGTGTGTGGTCGTGACACAGAAGTTGTGCTGTAGTTCCTGTTAAATACTCCGAATCTGAAAGCTGAAGACAAGTTGACCGCTGGAACCAAAACCGAAGAGGATGATTAAGGAAAATTGGCTGAGACGATTTCCAGCAACCAGAGCATGTTGAGGCATCCCACACCATGCTGCGACCTTGCAGGGCTGCATTACCCCAATACCCTGGGACCTCAAGCCATTGTGCGGTGCACGGTCTTCCAAATTCCGAATCTCGCTGAAACTTTGTGGACATCCTGCTGGATCTCCAGAGACCCGGATCCAGTCCGAAAAGTCAACTCACCAGAGTTTTGGACCTTTGTAACAAAGAGAATCCGACCGGCGATATTCTGTCTGTGCTCCTGAAAAAGGCTACAAATCCACAGAGCCGCATCCGGCCGTGAGGAAAACCTTGCCTAGAGCCTTCCCCATTGATCCCTGCTCCAAAATCCCTTCCAAGATCCCGTTTTCAGTCACCACGACAATTAATCCACTGTTCAGGTTTTTGGCTGCATATGCTGAAGTTGTCCTGCTGCAAAATCTTCTGTACTGAGGTACTCTGCTGGCTTGGGTATTTACTTACCTTAAGTCTCTTGTGATTCCTGTGTAGTTCCGGGGTGTTTTCTGTGATTGTGAGGTCTCTCGCCCAGTTTACAAAATCCTCTGCTGGAATCCTTCTAGGGTGTCTTCTGTGAAGCCCCATGGACCCTCAAATAACTTAAGTAAAATACTCACCTGTTTGAACAGTCTTCCTTAGGAACTCTGACCTTTGCTACTTAAACTATCCTGACACTGCCTGTTGGTCACTAGACCCTAGTGACCCCCATCTGCCACTGTGAACACTCATCCTCCATGAATAAGGGAACAACTTTTAAAGGATTGGGCCTTTTGCCTAGAAAAGAGAATAAGTGTTTAAAAGTTACTCTCTTGTAAAAGAAGTTGGTTAGTAACTGTAAATCAGAGAGTGAACAGTTACAAAAGTTCTTACCTTGAATATGTGTTGCACTATTCTGAAAAGTATATATAAAAGTAAGTTACTCACCTGTGAATTAGTTGTGCCGCTTCTCCAAAAGGAATTCTGTTGGTTTCAATGTATTATTCCTGTTAGGATAATTGTAGGAGTGTCCCTCAGCTGAGTCTTGCTTCCCGACTTGCTGTTAGCCGGTCCAGAATAAGTCTGCATTAGGTTTTACCTACCTAGAATAACTGAGTCATTCATAAAGTGTGACACTGGGTTTTGCTTTCCCTGTTCTGTTTTAGACAGATACAAAAAAAGTCTTGGGTGTCTACCTGCCCAAGTTGCTGATAGCTCCTTGAACAAATATATGGGTTTTACCTAACTTGAGTTAGCTGTGTGCCATCCAAAAATAAGTTACAATAGTTACTGCTTATCTCAATCTGTGTTTCACCAATCTCAAAAGCACCATTAATTGACTATTAGGTTATGCTCGGCTAATGTAACAGTTTGTCATCACAAAAGTAGCTGTAGGTTTTTACTGTACCTAGAATAAAGTGTTCCACTATTCACAAAACGTATATTGTCCAGTTGACTTATTGATTTGTTGCTGAGCATCATGGTACAACTGTTCGTGTCTGCTACCCTGGTATCGTGATGGTGACGCTGGATTACCACATTACTCATATGATTTTATAAAAAATATGTATTCAATACAGTAAATATTCAACATCATGTAAAATACACCATATCATACAGGCAATTTTAGTTTATTACCAAAAAACTTTTCCATCCGTCATCCACAGTCATACCTATGAATGTCCACTTACACACACACACTGAGCAGCGAAAGGGAGGATCAAACCTCATAAGTCCCCCCTATCACTCAACACAAACAATTTAAACAATTAATGGTATAACACAAATACATTCTTAGTTTTTTTTTTCTTATTTGTTTAATTGTATTACAATTTTTACAAAAAAGGTTTTTAACCAATTCCATACGTTCCTTATGTTCTTTCCAACTTTGAGCTCCTTTATTCAAATTTGTTCATTGTTCATCGTGTTGATCTAACATCAGGGAACGGAAAAAAAGAGCTACCCCTATTGCCCATCTTGTGTTCGACCCACTTGCCAATGTATTCCACCATGTCTCTGCGTTGTAAGAGTCTCTGCTTGCCAACATTTTTGACAGGTGTTGTTCTCTTTGTAAGTTGGTGCCTGGGCAAGCCAATAGCAGATGGCGAGAAGTTTCAATTATGTCATTTTCTGCACAAAACCGGCAGTTATTTGTAACTGCTTGGTTCCTTCTTGCTTTTACTTCATTTGTCAGAATTTGATTTAGTCTGAACCTCAGGAATAATCTGATTCGTTTTTTATCTGGAAATTTAGCCAAAAAGTTTCTTACTGTGTTCACTTTTGCAGGGATGTTTGGAATGTCTCTTATAGTCTTGTTCTGCTCTGCCAGATCCAAGGTCGCAATTCAGTCAGTTTCCAGCAATTTCTTAGTGGCTTTGTTTGGGTTTGTAGACAATTCTTCAATTGAAATATATATGTCTATCAGCATCTGCTTGTTTTTTGTTGCCCATTTACTCATAACGACTTTCTTTCCACTCTCCATTTATGCCTTGATAATTTGCATTATCTTTGTTTTTGGTCAGTGAGCGTTTTCCTGAAAAGCATCAGCCTATTTCTTGCCGCTATTGCCATTAATGATAATGAACAGGTTCTCTACGGATTAGTATTATAGATGTGGTTTTTGATAGGCCAAGAATCTTCCTCTAAAAATAGCTCTCTATTTTAACCCAAATATGTTCTGGGAGTTGTGGCATGGCATTGATTCCATATAGTAAGCTTGTTGGTACCTTCTGTTTGTAAAAATCAATCACTGGAATTAGAGAGAATCGGCCATATTTGTTATCAATGGCTTTTGTCTGCGATGTTAACATTTGTACTTTTGAAAAAAGGACTTCCTGCATTGGTTGTTCGAGAGCTCTGATGCTTGGCGTCACGCCTAGGTATTTAAACACCTCAACTTTTTCTAGAGCTGTACCATTCACAATCCATCTCTGCTTATTTCCTTGTTTTTTGTTTTCTCCAAAGACTAAAATTTTGGTTTGTCAAGTTGTTTATTTGCCTTTGAAGGCCCACTGGTGTCATGTCAAGCAAAATAATTTCATCAGCATAGAAGATTCTAGAGACCTTTACAACGCCTTCAGTTGGGGGAAAGATTCACTGCTCCTTCTCAGTATCTGCAAAGTCTGCAATAAAAGCGTTATATAAAGCAGGGGCCAACGGGCAACCCTGCTTCACACTCCTGGCAGTTTTGATCTCTTCGGATAGTTCCCCTGCTTTGTTCAGTCTTACTCGCATTGTGGTGTTATGATACAATGCTTGTATTGGCCCTGTAATTGCTTCTGGGCAGTTGTTATTTTCCAGTTTTTTCAGTAGCCTTTCTCTGCATACTCGGTCAAACGCTTGCACCAGATCGATTAGTGCTAAATAAACAATCAGACCTTTCTGGAGTGTTTTTGCTTTTATGGCACTCACCAGCAAAATATTTTTGTGGTCCCCATGTTTTTTGTGAAGCCAGATTGAAAAGGGTCGGCCAAATCGGCTGCTTTTAGCCAAGTCTGAAAAGCGTCAAGAGCCAGAGACCCAAACACCTTGCCAATTACATCTAATAGAATAGTGCGATCTGCCGATATTGGGCTGGGTCGTCCCTTGCACCTCTTTTGAAGAAAGGAATTACCGTGGCTTCTCACAAAGAGGCTGGAATTTCTCTTGTGTGGTTGCATTTTTTAAAGATTTTGCTCATTAAATTTGCCCAAGCTTCCGGATTTTTCTTCAGTTCTAAATTAGATAGCCCATCAGGGCCAGGTGCTCTCGAGTTCGACAGTTTCTTGATTTTTGATAGAATTGTTTCGAAATCCTCAGAGATCCTACACTTTGCCTTACTGCGTGTCGAAGTTTCCTCTGTTCTAGGCGCTAGAGTTTTGTATAGACTGGTGAAGTGTGCGACCCATTTTGCTTCCCCAACAGTATTCATCAAAGCATCATCCGTTGAGCCATTGGTGTTTCTAATAAGCGACCAGAATGCTTTTGCATTTTTTCCATGTATGGCCATGAGCATTTCCTCAGCATCTTTTTGATAGAGAGCATGTTTTCGTTGTCAGCCAGTGTCCATATTGTATCTTGGCCTGCTTCAGCCTTACTTGATTTTCCAGCGTCAGATTTTTTATTCATTCTGGTTAATCGCCGCAGAATTTTTCTTTTCTCTACCAGCTGTACATCGTAGCTATGATGATAATGCTTCCTTCTTTCAGGATGATTTCCTCTTGTCATCTTTTTAACAGTGTTGAATCAGGGGGCTTACCCCCCCATTGTGGGACACTATAAATGTGGCCAATGTGCAGCATGCCCATTTACTGAGACAAGACATGCATTTGTATACAAGAAGATTAAGTGGTCCCTGCGTGAACATACGAATTGCCGTACGAAGAATGCGATCTATTTGATCCAGTGTCCGTGCCCGCTTATATATGTGGGCAAAACAATGAGACAAGTCAGGATGAGGACCTCAGAACACAGATCCTGACTGAGGAATAAAGTAAAAGATAAACCTCTCGTTGAACATTTTTCCAAAGCCAATCATACGGTAACCGACATGAAATGGTTTATTCTGCAAACTGTTAAGAGCTCCACCCGAGGGGTTGACATGAGCATGATGCTCCACAAAGTTGAGCAAAGCTGGATCTATTTACTTGACACTGTAAAACACAGTATGAATATCACTGTGGAATGGAATAGATTATTGCAGACAGATGCATTAGATACAGCGACAGCCACTCTCACTGCCAGTAGAAAGAAATGGGCAATTGTGTCACTCCAGGTATTGTTCCTGGGAGCACCAGTAGGCACCAGTCGGTATAAAGTAACCATCAGGCATTACCCTGCCTTACGCGCTAGACGTGCAAAGTATTTATCTCGCTCTCACTATTTATCATACACATTCTTTGTGGGATGACTTTGGGCCATTGGTTGCCCATATTGAGCTAGGTGCACTACACTGAGCCAATGTGTCTGATGTCTGTGTGTTTAACATGCACCGACAATGCACATGAGGCGGTAAGTACTGTGGTCGCTTTGTCTTTATATTTGAAACTCCAGCGAGTGTAGTCTCATATAACGCACACATCTGAAATGCGGGCCGAGTAGAAGTCCTTTTTAGGTTGATGGCTTGGCCCCACGAAGTGTAGCCCATCACCTATTTCCATGACTGGCTGGAACAGGAAGTAGACTCGAGCGGAGCCAGCGCTAGATTCGAATGGAACGGCAACGGTGTTAGATGGGAGACGCAGACCGCATCTACATGGTATGCACCGGGCGTGAAGTTCCACATGCTGCCCATGGCATAAAGGGGCAGTCAATTCACGTGGGTTCGAGCACCCTGTGTGTCATGAATGAAGGGCTTGGAGGGTACGGCATGCCATAGAGTCACAGCACTTGGCAGAGACCCGTATTCAGCCGCTAATACGGCTCGGTCCAATACTACGGAATACATCTGCATGCAGGGATTACATCTCTGAGCCCCTTACGGGGCGTGTCCCAAAAAGTTTTCTGTCTAAATGATTCTGGCCCAATTGATATAACATGATATTTGACGAACTCAGGATGAATTGCGGAGTGTAGCTGGTAGATTGTGTCAATAAATTGGCCTCGGAACACATCAGTACTGAGGTGGTGTGACCATATTACAGATTCCTCTTGATCCGGAATGCTGAGAAACATCTTGGAATGACCAGAGACACGTGATTCATATACATGTGTACCTCCAGCTGTAAGTACATATAGGTTGGGGGCCACCCGGTAAATTGTAAGTGTAACTCATCCATGACTCTATGCTTAGAGGTTATACTGTGTATTACAAGAACATCCAGTCAGAAACAGATGCAGCCACTGATGTACTAATGCGGTGGGACGTATACCATAATACTCTTAAGAGCAATAATCAAAACAGGGGACACTCTTTGGACACAAGAGGTAATTTTCATGCGCTAATAACATCTATTGTACTGTGATTGAGTTCAACGGTATAGGCTAATGGTAGACACTGCTCCAACAGGTGACATCTGGAGATCAGGAATAATCCGAGCAGACTGAGGAATTCAGAACTCTCGCAAGTTTGGAATTATTTTCCGCTGAACCTATACTACCCTCACCACGTAGCTAGTGGAGGTTAGTACGGATTCTATACAACCACTATGGGTTGTTTTCAACTATAATTTGTTTATGATGTCTATGACACATAAGAAATGAGGCTGGATTATGAGTGAATGTTTTATACATTGCAGGGAGCAAGAAACCATAAGAATGGCGAATTTACCTTCCATCAACACAAGAAAGACAGGAGTGCAGAGATCATCACCCCTGATATCTGTCCTGAAGAAGGTCCATTGAACTTTTTGGCCACCACAGATGGCTGAATAGTGACCGAAACATATGTAGATGAGAAGAGTCTACATGAATCACCTTTGGACTTGTGTATAAACTGAGAATTTATTTGTGTTATATCATTAATTGTTTAAATTGTGTGTTGAGTGATAGGGGGACTTTATGAGGTTTGGCCCTCCCTTTCACTGCTCAGTGTGAGTGTGTAAGTGGACATTTGTTGGTATGACTGTGGATGACAGATGGAAGTGTTTTTTGGTAATATAAGCTAAAATTGCCTGTATGATATGGTGTATTTTATATGATTTTGAATAGTTAGTGTATGGAATAAATATTTTTGATAAAATCATGAGTAATGTGGTAATCCAGCCTCACCATCACGCTTCAACTGTTTTGATTTATAAATGCTTTTAGCCTGAAGAACCGTTTGATGTACAGGCCCCCTTATTAATAATTGCTACCCTGGTATTACTGAAAGAAATCTGAAAGTAACCATTGGTTTTACTCCTCAAGAATAGGTGTGTCCTATACTGAATGTGTTTAAAACAGCTTGGCTTCCCTATAACTACTGTTAGGTGTTTCAAATAGGGTTATGTGCTTTGGTCTGTGTACATTCAAGCGTTGTGTTTCTTTTTATAATGTGTTTGACTTTGACCACTACTTACCCCAAGACTTAAATTAGCCTAATTGTATTTAAAATAAACCTTTATTTTTTATAATACTTCTTTGTACCTGTCTGCAGTCCTCTCTCCCATCTAAGATAAGCCTGGATGCTCTGTCTACGCTACCATGAGCTCAGGTGGTACAGCCTTATTCAAATGGATTGTGTCCTCCAACGTATTCCTCATCTTTGACATGTAATGTCCAACTTCAGCTGCTTCGGAAATCTTTTTCGGCAGAGGGCGCTGTGCATCTATCGAGTCGATGTCCCGCGAAGGCCTCCGTCGAGGGTGACATCATCGAAGATATAATAAAGCACGCACAGCGCCCGTTGGCCTCAGTTCTGTTTTTCTGCGACAGCTTTTGCTTCGTCTGTGAGAATCTGCACGCCTCATCGTCTAACGACTGTTTTCAATAAGTTCTTTGAAAAAGCCTTCTAGATGTCTTCATCCTCGACACCTTCAACACCGGGAACCGGTTTCAAGAAATGCCGAGACTGCGAGTACAAGATGTCACTTAACGACGTGCACCGTGCCTGCTTGTGGTGCCCAGGGCTGGACTGGCAACCAAAAGTGGCCCTGGATTTTTTTTCAAAGTGGCCCCATATTTCGTCGAAGGAGCGTGCATAGCGCGTAAGCCCAACCCTTCTATGAGGGGATTGCAAGTATCCCCCAAGAAGATGTTGAATAAAATTAGTCCAAATTAGTGCATTTAAACCATGTTATAATCATATATGGATTTTAAAAATTCATGTTTTAAGTAAGTTCATGGTGCAATATCAGTCTCAATAAAAGTCAGAAACATATCAAATAAAGCATGGATTGTAACAAATGTTTTTATTAAGTAACAGCAAGCTGTGGAAAGTCTAGAACTGTAAAACAGCTAATAATATATAATACATATTAAATATTCAACAGAAATCTGCGAAAACTCTAGAACTGTAAAACAGCTAATAATAAATAATAAATATTCAATATATCTTGTAACATTCTAACTTCAAAGCAAACAGATCAATGGTGATATCACTGCCAAGTGACTAAAAGTATCACTTCACACTTATCAGCATAAAGGCTTCCAACTGAGATTTTGAAAGATAATTAAATTGAACATATATATATTTTTTTATTATTAAATACCACACATCCATGAAAACTGAAGGACTGTGGAGTAGCTAATATTAAATAATAAATATAAAATAATTAACATCCCTTGTAACAAGCTGCCTTTTTTAGGGCCAAACATCGAGCATCATTTTGTTTAAGGAATGTGCATAAAGGCTTCCAACCGAGGAATAGTTAGATATTACATTCAGCATGTTATGCATACAGTATTAAATAATGTAAACCCTGCAAAGCTGTAGAACTGTATAGAAGCCTATATTAAATAATTAACAATCTTTGTAACAAGCTACTTTTGGAGGCCAGATGATTAATGATTTCATCATTGTTAAGTGTCATCAAAGCATCTTTTTCAACTGACATAAGCATGAAGGCTTCCAAATGAGGCTGAGTAAGGGAACTGCAAAGTCTGTTCAAGATGTACTTGAGCTTTGAAAATGACCTTTCACATGCCAACTGAGAGCAGGACAATGTCTGCGTAACCTTGTAGGCATTAGAAAGTGATCTATAGGCTCTACTGTACATTTTGAATCTTCGTAGCACATTATAGCAACATGCTACACAATTCTTGCACATCTTGCATGTTGTACTTTTGTCTCTGTCCTCAGGATGGTCACCTTCTTCAGTTTGAAAAATGAGATGAAAATGGGCATCATCTTCGTGTGCGTACATTCGATATTCTTTATCAAGAGACATTTTGAGTCTGTTCCACTTTGATGCAAAATCAAGTAGTTCAGTCTGCAATGTTTCAGTGGATACTTCTGAATCAAATCGGGTAAGCAAGCTGCTTAGTCGAGCCAGGGCATTACTCGGAAGATTCTGCAGGATCTCCTGAAAGTTTCTGGGATCCAAACATGCCAAATCTGCAAAGAGCTGACCATGGGTAGTGAACCGGTTCTGCAGACTTGTAATGATCTTGTCCATTGCAATATTGAACACTTCAACTCAGAATTTATCACTGGGTAACACGATAGGTTGATCAGCTGCAGTTTCATCAGGCATCACCTTCTGTCGACGTACCCGAGGCACTGGGAAGTCTTCTTCGACAACAACTTCACATTCCCTTTCTTCCAGCTTGTCATTTGCCCAAATTAAGAACTTCCTTGTTGCATCCATTATATCACTAAAATTACGACCCTGTGTCTGTAGTCTTTCTATGGTTTCATTTACCATTCGATATGCCTGTAGCACATCCAAACCTTGTGTTTGTAAGTACAGAGATAAAGGAGTGGTATTTTTAAAAATAAATAGATACATCTGAGCAGTCAAAACAGTATGGAATGAAATGAGTGACTTTGCATATGCTTCAGCCTTGTACCTAGTATCGTCATTGAAGCGATCCGATCTGGCTAACTCCAGCATCGTTTCCACAACATCAACAAACATTGCGCGACTTGGGTCATTATATGTACCATACATTTTAGTAAGTGCTGCATCTTTTGCCCACCATCTTGTTTCCCCAATTACAGATATTGAATGAAATCTATTCTGTTGGCATTTGTCACGCCACACGTTCATGCGGAGGTATGATTCACGAATAATTAAACCACATGAATTCAACAGGCCAAACAGCGATATTGCGGGTATAGCGACAGTATTGTGACATCCAACATTACTAGATTAAGTACATGTGCATAGCACCACACATGAATTTGGCCTGGGGCTTTGCTGCTCAGCCATTTTGTAAAGCCATTGTACTGCCCTTGCATTTTGGAGGCTCTATCTGTTGAATTACCAACACAGTTTGATACATCAATATCCACTGACTGCAGAACATCACAGACCAGATGACACATAGCTTTCCCAGTGGTTGATGCACAGTTTACTAGAGATATAAGACACTCATGAACAACATCCGTAATGTATCTAATTACAATAGAGCACTGATCTAAAGCATTTATGTCCTGAGTTGTATCCAGCTGTATTGACAACATTCTAGCTTCTCTGATTTCTTCAGCAATTCCTTTTTTCAATAATGATGAAATAATATCAATGATGTTGTTAACAGTAGTTTTTGAAATCAGTGTAACCAGGCTGCCACGCCCTTTACCAACCTTTACACATTCATGTCGGTTTTTAAGTTTTCCGACTTCTTCAAGGTGACTTTTTAGTAAAGGATCAAATTTGTTCAGAAGAAGAATTTCTAGAAAATTGCCATGATCCAAACGTTCATCTTCTAAGGTATGGGCTGCTTCAATTGTTGCTCGATAGCTGAGACCTCTTTTGCCAATCAGTTCAATTGTTTCCACCACAGGCTCCAGAATGGCCCGTTTCCTTTTAACTTCCTCTTGTTTTGCAGTTTTTTGTTTTTGAAAGAGACAGCTAAAAATATCAGCATTCTTTGATCTCATAAAGAAAGAGGTTGAACATTGTTGTTGTGTAGCTTGCTTCGTTCATGTTCATCAATTATTTGATACATATGCTTTTCGTCAATGCATCCTTCAATGAAAGCACTTCTGTCTGTATTTCTGCTAAACGCAAGACACACCATGCAGAAAAAAGCTCTAGCCTTGCATGAATACGTCAACCACTGCCGTCGTTTCCCATCTTTATGTTGATGTAATTTTTTTGTATTGAAATTAATTGTAAGGTCTTCTGGTTGACATGGATGGAATTTTAAAAAGGCAAGTAGGGTTTCTGATGATGGCCTGACAAACCACTGTTTCTCCTCAACATTTTCAGCTGACTCAGCATCAGCCAGTACATCAACATTGTCACACTCTACTTCCTCAGCTTGTACTTCTAGGGAACCTTCAAAAGTTGAAGCCTCTATTTCAGTTCTTTCATCACCCTGTCCTATACCTCAAGCTTCAGTGTCAGTGGTAATTGTGGCAGAACAGCTGCTTTCTGGTCTAGGATCTTCCTGAGGATGGACTCGTTTTGTTGACATAAACATGTCACATACTTTTTGATATTGGCTGCCCTCTTTTTCTAATTTCTTCTTTTTCTTCTCACTCTTTTTCTCAGCTCCTCCTTTAACTTCTTTTCTTTTCCTGTCATCATCTACTTTTTTATCCATGCTGAAATCTACTAAGGTAAAAGAACAATTGTGTAATCAAAAAGCTTCCATGTTTTGGTTACTTATAACACAACAAGTATTACAATCAAGTCTGCTATTGGTCAGTCACTCAGGACAACTGTCCTTGCTGGGCTTCGTGCATATACTGTTCTGAATTTGGGTAAGGGAAAGCTGAGTGCAAGCCAAAAGCTGGACGAAGCTCGAAACTTGATTTGAACACTATTTTTGCTGCTGACATCCCTACACAATGGACGAAGTTAGTTGTAAGGGAAAGCACAGGTTTTGGACACAGTCTTGATTTGGACATACTGACACAGACTATCCTTAGTTTTCTTTAGGTAGGGAAATCCCAACTTCGTATGCGGCAAGTTAGGCCTACCTCCAACTCACTTTGAAGTAAAAATAAAGCTTGAGATTAGAAAGCTAAATCTGTTGTCTGTGTCTTACTTCATTGTGCCTTCACAGCGCTCAGACACTTCCACACTCATTCATGTACCCACTAACTTACCCAAATATCCATCCACCCACTTATCCCCCTCTCTATTTTCCCTTCATTTCATTGCATTATTGCAACTCCTATGGGTTCTCCTAACAAAGCTATGGGTTTGTCTGCACGATGAGTTACATCTTTATACTAATGTCAAAAATGGCTGGTCAGGACATTTACAAAGAGGAGGATAGCTCAGCGCCAATGTGCTTGCCTTGGAAACAAGGCAAGGAGCAACACAGGTTCGATCCCCGGGTCCGTAGTTAGAAACCTCTGGGTATTAAGCGTGTTATAAATAACATATCATCATATCATAACCAGGTCTAACATATATGCAAGTTAGCAAGCATGATCTAAATTGCATGGATGCAATGCTGTGAACACATACAGTTAGAAATGCAACTTATATAAAGGGAATGTAAAACATAACTTTAAACTTCTCTGCAACTGATTTTCCCCATGTCTACTGTCAGATCCAGATCCTACACACACATGATGCTGTCAATTAGCACATTTTTCTGCTGCTTGCCTTGATTATAGAGCAACATCGCAATTTTGAAAGGCAATATTGGGCTTTGCTTTCCAAAGAAAAAACACCCACCCATGGTAATGCTAGAATTCAATATAAATGACAACAATTGGGAGCGTAATGTGATTAGTAACAAGCAAGTTTAGTTTGAAAAATGTATAGGATTACGGTCAGAAATGTTCACTGGTGTACACCGCAATCTGTGTTTGAGCTGTTGTGACACAGGCACGTGATCAGAGAATGGCGCCACTAGCAGTTACCTCAGACCTCGGGCTGCGGGCATCAACCATGAACGAGAAGCGCAGGGGAGGAGACAATCATGGTTGCACGAAATCCTGCGAAGAAATTAAAAAACATGAATGAAGGTTCACTGGTCCAAACCCCTATAAAACATTGTCTACATGACTGTCACAGTTCACACACACTCTGCAACACACTTTTTCGGCTGTGCACAAACAATGATAAAAACCATACGCTCTCTCATGCAGTGCCTGGAAGAGTTGACTGCGATGAGTGGTTAAGGCCTGTGCTATAGGGGCACCTGATACAGTGCAGCATTATTGGGACGTCCAGTGCAGTGCTGTTTGTCGTTACAACATTTGGCCTTTGCCTACCAACTTCCTAGTTTGGTAAAAGTGGGTCACAGTTTGATGAGTTACTTCACCATGCAGCTAGTAGTTTTGACTAGTGGTGTTGAATAAATAGTCCTTAAAATGCCCAATTTGCATCACATTTTATCAACCTCCCCTCCCCTTAGGTACTACTCAAACAGTCTGTCACAAAAGCAATTAACTGCCATTTGCAACAGTGGATCACTTTTTCATTGGTGCTCAAGTCCATTTTATGCCCCGGTCCGACACTGGCTGTGTGCCAGTGTACAATCACTGCCAGAATGTCAGCCTACACCCAGAACCTCCAAGGAGGAGCCAAGATGGGATAGCTCAGTAACCTCGCTCACTCTCTCTGGCCCAGTGGGGTGAGGGTTGGTAACTTGGGAAGGGCTGCATCCTCATGCAGGGATAGATCACACCTTCCTGACTGTGAGAGGTGAGGAACGGGCTGAGGCCACGACGAGCCAGCCCATACACTTCACCACAAGCGGAGGGTGTTTCTGCCCTCAAACAGCCATCGTGCAGGTGTTCAGGCCTACATGGCCGGGCGGCACATGGGGAGCTTGCAGGTTTTGTGGTTACTTAGAAGATAGATGCAGATTTGTCTAGTCAACTCTGCGCTGGGGTCTCCTTAATCAGATTTGTAATGGGTTTTCTGGACGCCATAGCGGATGGAACCACCCACGTGTCAGGATTAGGACCCTGAGCCCCCATGTGAGTTGATGAGCACAATGGCGGGATACTAGATCCAATGAGATCTGGTGGTGTGTGGAGCGCACAGAAGGATGTACTCGCACAGGAGATCATTTGCATAGGACATATTTCATTATTATGAACTACTGTTTGTTTGCTTATCTATTTGTTGATATTATAATATGTAATAAGTATGAAACCAAAACAAAAAAAGTGAATTTTGGGAACATAAGAATGACCACCAATTTCTCAAACGTGTCTGTGCTAGTAATTCAAACGTGCATTCCTTCGGAGCATGCAATGCACGCTGGGTATGGTGCTCATTTCCTCTGTCAGAATAGTCACCCTGACAGTAAAATGTGTGCAAAGCATCAGACATATATACAGCTTTGGACAGTGTCATTGTTTAAGTTTGGGCTGTTGAGCAAAGGATGACTTTCCGTTGTAGTCTCATGCGCCAGGCCCTCAGGAAAGACAATTTTTGCAGGAACACAGCTCTCTTACGCTCACTTCCTCCCCCAGAGTCCAGACCCTTTTGCAAACTTAGAGAGAAACTGAAACCCACATAATCCAATGTACATATGAATACCGCGCTCAATGTCCTTTGCGATCATGATGATGCAACATATTCAGTCCTCTTGTTCTCTATTTGCTTGGTCATACTGTACACACTGCTTCAATCATCACGAGCCAAGCCTCCACTTCCATACAAACAACCACCCAGCCATCCCCAGTGTTAGGCGGAAACCTGTGCAGTTCCCTCTGGGACCACTGCAAAAGATTTAGGACTACAGGTGTTTGGCAGTAAACCCACTTGGTAGCAGTCTGTACCACACAGATTCACTTGGTAGCTGTGGCTGAGCAGTCAGACTTCCCTCAAGAAGAGTTAAGCAGTATGTGGAGTATACAATATAGGGCAATTCTTCACAGTAAGACAAGCAAACACGCAACGAGGCTCAGTGTAAAGATATTAAGGTATTTATTTATAACGGAACATCTATGGAAAACACTATGGCACTATCACGGCAAACACTTCAATCACAATTACTCTACGAAGAAGAAAACGATCAATCCCCCTAACAATATTTCGACAAGTCTAGGTTCTACCGGTATCACTTATTTTCAGACAGAGGTGTATACCTCAACCTAGATGGCACTCTAATATCAGTTAGGATGGGAGAGAAAAATAGGCAGGTTACGAAGTCAACACAGTTCAATACTTTACGGGAAAAAAATGCAAGGCAAGAAGACAAGAACCACAATAGATCATAAAGTTCAGAGGCCAGGCCCACTCGGAGAGAAGCAAGGCGATTTGTCCCAAAAAGTCTTTGTGGAAATGCGTTTGAGCCCGTATAGCAAATTGTTATTGGAAAGTTTGGAACCAGTTCAGAACCATACGTTAAAGAAAGCTTGGAGGCGACCCAATGGAAAGGCGAGGATTAAGACACCTCACTCGATCCGGCAGAAAGGGAAGCCAGGCGGACACGGTACCTTGTTTGTGGAGAGACCGCTCCGGCGGGGGCAGTTGTTCCTGGTGGTGGATGCATGCCGGGTCTTTGCCAAGAGTAGAGATGATCTCGTCGTCGAAGAAAAGTGAAGTCCGGTGCACCACCAGGGAAGAGACCAGCCGCGGAGTGCTCCGTCACAAGGCACCACCTTTTGGTCGCGGTACAGGGGTAGTGGCTATCCGGTTGCCGAGGTGCTCTGCACGGGCAATTCGACCACTGCGTCCTGAGGCGAAGAAAAAGGAAAAGGGGACTGGTTGTTCCCACCAGTCAGGGGAAGAGACTCTCCGGCAGGGAGATCTCCTCTGTCGTCGGGAAGTAGTGAGTCGGTTCCGCAGGGCTCCACTGGGAGTGTCGTCGTGCAGGCCGGCTCAGCGTTACCCTCGTCGGATTCTTAGGTCCTGTGGCGACTTCTGAAGATCCAGTCCCAAAAGCCCTGCTTTTATGCAGAAAACCCCCATTCATTCAGCCTAGCTGTCAATCAACACACGCTAAGTGGTGAGCGGGGAGGCTCACCACTTGGGCCAATCACACCAGAGTGCGACCGGAGTTGGCAAGGCAACTCGGTCCAGGGTGCCTAAACCCCCTCCCACACCCCTGTGGTAACCCAGACAGAATGGCATCACTTTGGAGGGTCTCTGTCCAGAGGCCTGCCAAAAGTGGAACAAAGGGCTCAACCTTTGGTTTAGGAGTCACAGAGACGAACACAGACGCCATTTTACAAACCGAGTTCTGGCAGAAAATACCATCCGATAAACTTATTTAAGATAAGTAGACCGGTGGTACGTTAGAGATTAACGAGGAAAAGTATCAATCTCCAACAATGATACGAATCCCAAAAGGTTATGTTCGGGGTCGAACATAACAAGTAGTTTCCACTGCCACCAGCCAAAACTCGACGAGGGGGGACGGGACAGTGCCCCCTCGAGTAACAGATCTAGGAGTAATCGAATTACCCCTACTAGCACGTCCACAATAAGATGGTTTGTACTAGTTCTGTTAGTAAATTTAGGTCTAGTAAAGCCAACGGTGACTTTACATGCCCGGGGAGACAGTAGTCAGTCCCCGGGTATGGAGTCTATGGTGGAGGTCCGCTAGGACGCCCCAGTGTTACGGCACGTAGGGTGCGGTGTAACACACATAGAAAAACATATGAGACCTAATGGAGTAAAAGACCCCATAGCCCATAGAACACATTGACATTCAAAGGAATTACACACATTCATGTCCAAGAGTGGAAGGAAAAGAGTCCCACTCTTGGCAGGATGGAAAAAAACAAACTCCAGAAATCCAGCAAAGCTGCTGGGGGACTCACTAGGTTAGGAAATTCAGCCTAAACAGAGAATTCTCCCTAACACCCAGCTCTAATGTCCATCTCTAACCACACATGACATCAGACGGCCCACAGGTGATGTAGCCAGGCCTAAATGCGCCCATACCCTGACCTGCAACCGCCTCCTACTTCAGCACAAGGTTTGCTATAGAGCTCTACTGCGGCAATACACCCTTGTCCTTCTACCCCTGGTGCGCACACACACACAACTCAGCTGGTTGTGTTACAGTCCCATAACTACGGCACCACACATGCCATCACAGACACACATCCATACACACAAACACCAGCACCCAGGTGTCCTTCAAGTAGGAACTCATTCAATCTACATCATGCCAGGAAAAGGTGTTATATGGATGTGTCACCGCCCTTGTGGGTAGCAGGTGAATGCACCACGTCTGGATGAGTTTTTCATGTCTCGCAACATGTAGTCTTATGCAGGGATGGGACTGCCACCCAGTTCTGCTGCCAGAGATGGAACTACGGAAGTAAACTTTGGATTGTAGACTAAATGCTGCCTGAGTTTTTAAGCACTATAAAACTGAAGGAACTATCGCGTCTGGCAGAGTTACTGCCACAAAATGCAACTGCATTTGCTTTGGAAGTCAAAACCCCTTCAGACTCGTATCCCGCCTTGCGGCACTGATCTGCCTTGCAGACGGGGTCATATGTGAGTGACTGACTGCCTTTAGGGGAAGCAGAAATTGCACACTAATTGTTGGCCACGCCATGTTGCTGCGTTTGGGTGGCAAACCTTGCACGCTTCCTGCTTGCTGACAGGGAAAATTTCTAGGGGCTAAAATCCTAATATTGGTGCAAAAGAGCGATAGACGCGTTACTGCTTCAAATGGTACTCTCTGGAGATTTAATACAAAGAGAGTGTGGGTTACTGTTACCAACCGTTTATCTAATAGAATTAAAGTTACAAAGTGGCTGCCAAGTCAATGGCGTAGGGCCTCGCTGATAGTGACAGGCTTGGGCAGTGTTGTTTACATTGACTGCACACAGGTCACCCCAATCCTGACAGAGACACGCCCTCATTGTGTCCCTTACTGTGTACCCAATGACTAACTTGGATGTGGGCAGCTGCGTTTGCGTCGATAGCTATAACTCTCGAAAAAGCATTCAAACACTAGGAAGGGTATATTTCTTCTCTTTTTACACTCCCACAAAACTGCTGTTAAAAACACAACCTGACCTGCCATCTTCGAAAAAATCTCCAATGAGCTGTGAAAAAAAGCAAAACATCTCCCCTGTGGAACCACACATAGGAATGAGCCCGGTGCTAATTATAAGCTAATCACTTCTCGTGTGCCCCACTTCTCTGCTGGAGCAGGAGGTCGAATGTGAGGGCAGGGGTAGTGTGGGGGCGAGACCTTCAGAGCCTGTCAGGAGCGGGTGACGTCAGCAAGCTATTAATTGGTGCCAGAAGTAGCGAGGCGCACTACTGCGCGAACATGGGACTGAAGGTGGAAAAAAGAGACCAGACCGCTTGATAATGTTAAAAAAAAATAAGTGGTAGGATTTTTCGCAAATAAGAAAACTAATCATATGTACGGTGTCCAAGTGGCCTAAATTACACTTAAACTATTGATGGAGAATGAGTATGCGCATGTCCTATGCTTCAGATAAATCCACATACAGGAACCTCGCAAAGGGGCGGCTCGTGGTCCCTAGGTGACCATTGGGCTTCTAAAATAAAAAGGCAGTGTCCATTAAACAGTGTGCAGTTGATAGATGAGACCTTATGTCAGCGCACTTATTCCTAAGTGTATTTGGCGAAATCACACAGATGTTAAGGTTAACGTGATAATAATAGCGATTGAAAAACATCTTTGTATTCAAGACTGATCTGAGACATAGGTTAGGCAGAAGCAAGAGTTAAAGTGATTTTTATTTTGTTTTAAAGTTAGGGGTGGGGCGATCGGGGGGCTGGATCAGAGCGATAAGTCACCTGGAAGGATAAGCACACACCTCCCCAGAGGCATACTACAGAGAGGCAGGGATGGGAGAGGTGTATTGCTAGTGTGGGATCTTCAAATATGAAGAGCATGCAGGTTTCATTGCAGACACATATTGTCAGGATAAATTGGTATCGAAGACAGGGCCTGATTGAAGACCCAACATACATTTGAGAGGATCATGATAAGGGATGAAGAGTACATGTATGGGCAGGGGCGTCGTAAAACACCTTATGGGGTGTCACTGTGCACATAGAGGGGGCCCATAAGGCTAATTCAGGGGTTTCATAACACAGAGGCTCTACAATGCCCATGATACAGGAGCTCCCATTTTTGCAGAACACACACAGTGGGCCTGATTCATGGACATTTTTGCACAGTGCAAAGTGACTTTTCACTGGTGCAAAGTGACTTTGCACTGCCAACAAGACACTTTGCACTGTTCTCTGAATCAGGGTGTTTCTTGGCATTGTAAAGTCACTTTGCACCACTGAAAAGTGCAAAACATTTCTTGAATTAGGCCCAGTGTGTCTATAATTTAAAAGCAGACCACACATATACATATAGGTGCTTTTCAGGGCGCAGATCGGCTGCTCTTCTTTTTCAGTACAGGGGTTACAAGATGCACATATAGGGGCACATTCTTAAAATCTAATGCAAATAAAACTGCTGAGATAATGCAATTTTTTATTTGCATTAGTTTGAGAAATGGGCAGGTCACCATATTCTCAAATGCACCTCATTCTCAAAGGTATCTCATCACTTGTGCCAAAATATGTACTGACAATCTGACCGAGTCTCCAAAGAGCCTGGGCAGAGCTTTATAATGCACATACTGGGCTTCCCTAAAACATGCAGGGGCCTTTGAACACATAGGTAGTGGACCCACATCTCAAAACAGTGCATATAAGGCCTCCTGGGGGCCCAATCACATACAAGGACTGCCCAACACATATAGGTTCCATCAGCACTACAGGAGACTCTGCATTACACAGGAGCCCATCAGAACACACGGGGGCCACTCAGCACACACTCCCCATACATGGCCTTATTCACAGGCGGGGGTTGGCCCCTCGGCACATAAAATGTTGATCAGTCCATTTGCGGGGTCCATCAGTGCATGCAGGACTCATCAACACTTTCAAAGAGTGCTTCGGTACATGAAAGGCCCCTGCATATACAAGCCCCCCTCAGCAACTACAGGCTAATCAGCACACAGTGGAGCACCACTCATACAGGCAGGTATAGGCCCTTGCCAGACTGGTAGAGGTGCATAGATGGGGCGGCGTTACCCCATACTGCAAAACAATACCAGGATGCGAAAGGGGACAGGACAGCGTTGGGGGAGCAGTGGTAAGTGGCGACATGGGAGGGAATAGGCAGGTAGGCAGGGAATGGTCTGGGAAGTGGAGGGGTCAGGTAAGGAGAGGATGGATGAGTCCTGGGAGTTCCAAGTAATGCCCCCAGATAATGAAAGCGGGGAGGCCTGTGAAATATTGGTGGGGGCTGGTGGTGTCCCCCAGAGAGTTAGCAAGGGGCGTAGGTGGGTGGGAGAACAGGGAAAGGAGGGTGATCTTTTTCCACCTCCAGTTGCACAAACATTTAAGCACAATGGATCTTTTTTCACCCATCACATAGAACCGAATGGGAAACCATGCTTAGAGGGGCCCCAAAGCACACATTGGGCCCCATGAAATACTAGAGCCACTTAGCATGCACAGAATCTCCTCACAACATTCAAAGGTCTGCCAGCACATAAAGGCCCCTCAGCAACACACACAGGGGCCTCCTGGCACACATCAGGCCCTTAGCACAAGCAGTGTCCCATCTCATATACTGTACATATTCAGGCCACACAGCACGACGAGAGCTGATCAGCACACACACACACACACAGGGGCCTCTTGGCACACATCGGGCCCTTAGCACAAGCAGTGCCCCATCTCATATACTGTGCATATACAGGCTACACATCACAACAAAGGCCTCTTCTGCCCGTAAGAGAGCTGGTAGCACACATGCAGGTTCTCATTGCACACGCATGACACCTCCACACAGCAGACTGTGCCTCATTGTACCCCGCCCCCATTGCACATACAGTGCCAAACGCCACAAAAAGGGCCCCTTAGCAGCTACCTCAGCAGAAAGAGACCTTTCAGGAAACGTGTGAGTGACCTTGGAATCCAAAGGACAACGAGGAAGGATTACACAAATAATACATTGTTCTTTAATTCTCTCTCCCTATCACACTCTATCTCCCTCTCTCTAATATAGTCCCACCTCTCTACTTTACTCTCTGTCTACCATTCTCTCCCTCTCTCTCTACTGCACTCCCTCTTTAACACACTCCCTCTGCCTCTAGCCCACTCTCTGTATCTGGTCTTCTTTATGTGTACCTCGCTCTCTTCACCACACACTCTACACCAATCGTTCTCAGCTCACACTCTCTTCCTCTCCTGCACCCTACTTACCTCTCACTCACCCTTGTATACATTGTGCCACGCACCCAGAATTTATTTTCATCCTCCCAACAATCCACATTCATACGCCCTTTGCTGGCAGCACTCTTGTTGTGACACCCCCCCCCTTCCTCCCTGTATCTCTTACCACCTTGCATAGAGCCCATGATATCATATGATGATAAAGCATTTATAACGCGCCTATACACAAGTGCTTCAAGGCACGACGAGGCAAGGGAGGGGAACAGAGGGAAAACAGAGACAACAATCTTACTAGGCCAGGTGGCATTGAGATCGCGCAAGTGCAGGGAGGTGGGCAAGGGGATACGTGCAAGGGGGAGTGAGAGGGGAAGTGCAGTACATAGGATAACTGTCATAAATAGGAAAAATAAATAGGAAGTGCCGTCAGCTGGTGGCAGGTGCGAGGGTAAGTGCAGAGGTCAGGTGTCAAGTGCTGGTAGGGGGCAGTGGAATGCGGAACAGCCCCAGAGTGCAAGGGTTGCTGGGGCGCAGTGCAGGTGTGTGTGTGACTGGCAGGGAGGGGTCCTGGGTAGCCAGTTAACCAGTGCAGTTTCAGTATCGGCCAGGGGTTCAGCAGTGAAGAGGAGGAGAGAAAGCAGAGGCAAAGAGGAAGGTGTTGAGGTGCTTCCGGAACTGGAGATGCTTGTCCTCAATTTTCAGAGAGGCAGGTAGGCTGTTCCAGAGGAAGGCCCCAGCCGAAGAAACAAAGAAACAGATCTACAACCAACTCGTTGCTTGGAGAAGCGACTGACCCTGAGGTAGTTGGAGGTGGATGAGCGAAGAGCTCGAGTATTGAGGGCCCTCATGCACATGAAATGCATTGAATACAATTGATAAAATTGTGCTATACACATGACAAGTACAATACATTACAAAGCATAACCTTAATAAATATCTATATCAACTAATCCTGAGAAGATGTGTTCAGTTGTTTAAATTGCCCACACCTCGGTTTCACCATTTAATCAAAGTGTGTGATCCTGGGCAAATCATTTGATCGCAGTGTATCTTATCTGCAGCTCTGTAAGCGATTCCCTTCATAGCTTATGCTAATATGTCGTGCCATCATAAAAAACCCTAATGACTATAGAGTTGTTTCATACATAATAATAGTGCAATATATTTTGTACCACAGTTATTTTCCACTTGACGTAACTATGGCAACTTTTTCTGAAGTCATGTTCATGGTGCCTCCCGGAATCACAGACTGATGATGCTCCTTGCAAAGGATTGTTCTGCAAAGCTACCTGTGTTAGTGCACTCCATATGCATATTAGGAGGTTTGCATATATTTTGCCCCACAGAGCTCTAATAAATGAGATTTCTGCATCAGTAACCGTCCCGCAGTTTATATGTTAAAATTCTATCTGCCACAAATGTTACCAAAAAGGTTGATTGGGCGGGTGCAAATGACACCATATGGAATCGCATACATTGCATTTTGGGGGGAAAGTAGCAAGGTTTTTTCATGGCTCACCTCCCCCCGCCCCTCACTGCGCTTGCAATGGTGGATTCTCCCCCCTCTTCTGACTGCACAATTGTCTGTTCCATACTAGCTTGCATGATGACATTTGGTTTCCAAGGGCTATGTAAAGTGTGTGCACATTTATACAATACTTCCACTATAGCATTTGCATTGGTGTTTTGCATACAAACCTCGTCTGGGGTGCATGTGCACTTTACAAAGGTTGACCGAAGGTGAGGCGTAGGTACATGGAGAGTTTTGCAGACGCTACTAGGACGCTGGGAACGAGTACAGGTGTCCAGGTAGCTGTCATTTGCCCATCCGCCCACCCGAAGCACTGGTACTCATTTCATTAACATTAACCTCCCACAGGTAAGGACACTCGCAGAGCTGAGCCACAGGTACGTTATACACTGAGCTACCTGACCACCCGGCCATGACATCAAGAAGCATACACATGCATAGGCACCCAACGCAGGTGTAAAATAAAACCGTAATAGACAGTAAAAAGCTGAATATTATCCGGGACTGTTTAAATCTTTCCCTGATTATGTACTCAAGTGGGTGTCCAGCCAAGAAGACAGTGTGCCTCTCTACACGTGTACCCAAAGATAGGCCCCCGTTTTGTATGACACACATCACCCTTTATGTTATCTAAAGTCACTGTTGAAACTTAAATAAATGTTCCCACATTTCTGTATCATACATTTAAGCAATAAAACTGCTGTATGACGATCAGAAACCACTGCAGACCTGCAATTGCAGCAGATTACAGCAGGCATGAAGCCTGTCATGTGACACCGTTTCTCGCGGCGGCCTGAATCTACCCAAAATACGAGAGGATAGACTGCATAATGCACAGGCAGGCAAACATACATGACGTACACTTGGCGAAACCATGCAAAGCACACACAAAACAGCATGTAATAAAAGTGCACATGTATGTAAAGTGCGCACGTAGCAGCTAGCTCATTCAGACAATGCACACACATGACCCAGATCACCCAATTCAGGTAAAGGCCTGGATTCATCTATAATCGGTATGCACAGTGGACAGTCTGAAGGGGAGAAGTTCTTACCACGAAGGAGACCAGGAGAGTTTTTTCACGAGCCAGGCCCCTCACAGCAGACCCTGAAGAAGTCCTGCTGCATGCGATCCATGTCCCTTACAGCAGATTCGGAGGTCCTACGAGCCAGGCCCCTCACAGCAGATCCTGAGGTCCTGCTGCACAATGTGTGCACTCTGTGCCGCAGGCTGGGCTGCAGGCAGGGCACGTGCGGTTTCAATCTAGTGCCCCCAGCCGAGGAGGCCCTGTGCAGGGGCGGGCCTGGCCCAGCCCAGCTGCTGGCGTAGGAAAAAAATAAATGACGGTGCCTCTGCAGGGCACGTGACGTGCCTTTCCAATCTGGTGCCCAGCCAGCCCAGGGGGCCCTGTGCAGGCGCGGGCCCAGCCCAGATGCTGGGGAAAAAAGAAATGATGGTGCCTCTGCCTCGGTCAGTGGTGGCAGCCAATTCAAGGCAAACCACCCAGGCGGAGCGGAGGAAAATCATGCGACACAGTGTAACACACTGTATCCTTCCGCTCAAAAAGAGGCCCTACAGGCCAGAGGCCTACCGGGGGATGTCCCGGTGGGGCAGTCCAGCCCTGGTGGTGCCTTGGCGAGGACCATGAGACGGCCAATTGTTCGAAATGTCAATCCATGACAGGAAAGGCCTTGAGGGAGCGAAAGGGGAAACTCCAGTTAGGTAAATTGCCCATATCCCCTACGCCACGACTTGCTAAGCCTTCAACCGACGGGTCGAGAGGAGACTCTCCTCAGAGGAAGAAGGTGAAGTGCTCTAGGTCGAGGAGTGGTTTGCACCACTCTTCGTCGTCAGTGAAAAAGTCAGAGGCGGCACCGGAGAACGCCTTCCTCAATGTCTTCCTCCGACGACTCACCCGAAAGGGTTGCATGTCCCACAAAAACAGCTACCCTAGCAGAATGTGAACCTTTCCGAAAGGAAATGTTGAACATTTTCAACAAACAGGGTTATGCTCCTACCAAGCCTTCCGTGCAAGCCGGTAAGGATAGGTCCCGGTCAAAATCCTGCATGCCCTCAAGCCCGGGAAGACGGCCTGACAAACATCGAGAGCCTTTGAGGCCCTCTCATGATGTAAAACACAAAGATCGAGATTCTCGACACCATGGAGACCCTCGACGCCATCAAAACCGACTGTGTCCTCGACAGCTGCTAGGCCTCCGTCTACAAAGGTGTTGTCGACACCCGTCAGGACCACGACATTGATAACTTCAAAGACAGCTCTGTTGCAAGGGTGAGAAGAATGGCCAGTCAAAGAGGCCAGAGAAAATTCACTCATGGTGGATGAGGTAAAAGTGCCAAGCCAGCTCAAGCAGCAGTCTCTTTGCCATTGGCAGCAGCCGCCTCAAAACCACTTTGTGGTTTTGAATCACAGTTCACCAGTGGAGGGCAGGCTATCTCAGCATTTAGAAGAATGGCGAGCCATTACTTCGGATGCTTGTGCTCTGGAAACCATAGCCCATGGTAACTGCCTTCCGTTTATAAGAAGACCTCAAAACAATCCACCGGGGAACCGCTTATTGATGGTTCCGGATCCTGCACAAGGAGCGGAAGTGTTAACCCTGCTGGAGAAAGGTGCTATAGAACCAGTACCTGTAGTGGAGAGGAACAATGGATGGTACTCCCCGTATTTTTTGATCCCCAAAAAGGATGCAGGACTGAGACCCATCTTGGACTTGAGATGCTTGAACACGTTCCTCAGGAAGGACAAATTCAAGATGGTCACACTTTCTCAGATCCTCCAGGCCCTCCAACTCCAGGATTGGTTGGTGTTCTTAGAACTTGAGGTGCCCATTTTCATTTTCATGTGCCAATCCATCTCAAGCACAGTAAATACTTGAGGTTTGCAGTTGGCAGTTCTCATTATCAGTTTCATGTTCTGCCTTTCGGGCTAACCTCCTCACAAGGGTTTTCACCAGACTGATGGCAGTAGTGGCAGCGAATCTCGGGAGAGGGGAGATTCACGTCTACCCCCTGCCTGGATGATTGGCTGATCAGGGTGCGATCTCCCGAACAAGTCTTGGATCATCTCAATGTAACCTGCCACTCCCTTCACAGATTGGGCTTCTACCTCAATTACAAGAAGTCCCATATGACACCTTCCCAACAGCTCCAATAAATTGGGGCTGTGCTAGACACGTCCTTGGGAAAGTGCTCGCCTCCCAAGGTGAGGGCTCAAGACATTCTTCGGATGGTATCCAAATTTCAGAATGCCCAGAATCTTCCGGCCTTCGATTTCTTGAGGTTGCTCCGCCTCATGGCATCCTGCATTTTTCTGGTGCCAGAAGCCCGCCTGAGAATGAGGTCCCTTCAATGGGCTCTAAGAACACAGTGGTCCCAATTCTCAGGAAAGATGCCAGACCGACTTCAGATTCCGGGCCAAGGTATCACAGGATCTTCTGTGGTGGGCCTGCAAAGAAAATATTCTGAAGGTAGAATCCTTTTGGCAACCATGGCCAGAGATTACAGTAGTGACGGACACCTCACTCACGGGGTGGGGAGCCCACACCAACGATCTGACAGTCAGCGGTCATTGGTCTCCATCGGAGTCCAAACTACACAGCAATCTTTTGGAGCTGAGGGCAATCGGTCTAGCTCTGAAGGCCTTCCTGCCCTCTGAACGGGGAATAAATGTCCTGATAATGACGGACAACATAGTGGCCATTCACTACCTCAACAAGAGAGGAGATGTAGCGTCACTATCACTGTGCAGAGAGGCAATGCAGCTCTGGTAGTGGGCAGTTCAAGAAGGAATATCTTTATCAGCACTTCACCTAGCCGCGCAAGAGAACACAGCAGCGGACGCTCTGAGCAGGCAGAGCACAGTCTCCCACGAGTGGGAGCTAGCTTAGGAAGTCCTTAAAGATTTCTTCACCCTTTGGGGAACCCATTAAATGTTATGCTCACCTGGTCTCTGCGGAGGCGTTGGGGCATGGTTTTAGCCCTCCCAGGAATTAGATCACCCCGTCAGATCTCTCCCCCTGCGGATAGGCTGTGGACTGCGACAATTGGTGACTCTGCTCCTGCGCGGATATGAGAAAACACGAGTGCGCTGATCAGTGACTATAGTACCGCTCAAACCCTTTGACCCAAGGTGCGATTTCTGTGGGCATGTACCGGCCCATAAGGCTCACATGTTAATTATTGATGGTGAGCTCTCCGTCCTGCTACTTCTGGCCTGGACGCTTTTTGATGGGATCTAGTTCCTTCACTGATCCCTGGTAAGTAATAGTCCAGTCCAGCTGCGACTATGCTTCTCTTGGTTGGTAGTAAGTGTCTCTTGTCTTTTCCTCTTTCTGTTTTCTCTTTGCCCCTTCTCGCTTTCTGTCTTGTATTATTGCTCTCGATATTGTTTTTAATTCCTGATTAATGTTTTCTCTTCTGTTTTCTTCCCAATAGATGGAATTGTGACCCAGCTGTGGAGGTGCGGAACGCGGCCGGGAGGAAGATAGATGAAACCGCAATGTCCGACAGCTGGTGAGTGATGGTTTTACGGAAAAGCGTGAGGTGCAATGGGAGCGCGACCTTAAAGAAATGTCTTTTAAATGTCAAACCTTGCCTTTCGCTTTTACTTGCAGGTGCTGCAGTCGCGGACGAAGCGCGTAGTGCTGCAGTGTCAATAAGATGATTTCAACGTCCCTGAAGCTTTGAAGATGAGCTGCGGTGCCAAGATAAAGATGTTGGCGTTCCGGAAGATTTGAAGACGCACACAGGTGAGAGCAGATTCCCCAGGTGGTAAGTATAAGGCAGGAAGCAAGATTTCGAAGGTAAGTTTAATCCCAGGCGGCGGTGAGCGTTATGCTGCATGGAAGTACAGAATAACGCGAGGCGTCTGCCTCGTGGATTGGAGCAGCTTATATAGCTGTGATCGTGGGCACGCCCACTAGGCCTGGCTTGCCTGCCACACCTAATGAGTCAGCACGTAATAATAGCAGCCCCAC
Organism: Ambystoma mexicanum; assembly: GCF_040938575.1. Taxonomy (NCBI): domain Eukaryota; kingdom Metazoa; phylum Chordata; class Amphibia; order Caudata; family Ambystomatidae; genus Ambystoma; species Ambystoma mexicanum. The sequence goes on along the minus strand of NC_090926.1, from coordinate 690,558,009 downwards.
CCAAGAGTACACGTGGGGCTGCTTTAGTGATGGACGTTCCCATGTTAAATGCACCTTGCACCCGAAATGAGGTGCTATGTTCACAATAAAAGCTTTTTTGTCCCGAATAATTGTTCTTGTTCACTGTTATTTATGAGCCTGGTGGCAAAGGCGCCAGGATTGTGTCCATCCGGGCCCCGTCTGTGTTCTTGGCCCAATGACCATGACAGCACTCCCCCTCAAGCCCCCTCTCAAGGGTGGTCCTCCCGGTCCTGGCTTGGTGTGATTATTGTGATGGAACTGCCTGATTAAACGTGGAGCATGGACATGTTCACTGGGTTCCCATGTTCGGACCTGAGGTCTGTAACCTTTCCATTCTATAAGGTAATACAATTTGGACCAAACCTCCTTGGAGACCAGGATGGATTTAACTTCATACTCCGGTTCACCATCTAGTAATTCGGGCTCTGGTGGAGGGCTAATTTGTGTATTAGGTTTCATTGGTTTGAGAAGAGACATGAAATACTGGGTGAATCTTCATGTGAGATGGTAACTCCAATTTCATGGCGGCAGGATTGAATATTACTTTGATAGTATAGGGGCCCAAATATATGGGGCGGAAGACCCTTGGTCCTTTCAACTGTATGTATCTGGATGCTAACCAGACTCTATCCCCAACCTGGTAATTGTGAGCTTCTTTTCGGTGCCGATCAACAAACAATTTTTGTCTTTCTTTGGCCTTAGGCAAATGCTCTGTCGCTTCCGCAAGAACCTGAGTGATGGTTTTATGCAAGGTTTTTATTGCTGGCATTTCCAAAGTATTGAGTGGATCAAACACTGATGTCCGGGGATGCCTTCTGTGCACAGTATAGAATGGGGTTTGCCCAGTACTCGTGTGGATAGAGTTGTTGTATGCATACTCGGCTATCCAGAGTATGTCTTTCCAGGAGTCCTCGGAGTGCTGTAGCATACACCTTAAATACTGCTCCAACACCTGATTAGTTTGTTCGATTTGCCCATCAGTTTGAGGGTGATGGCTTGTGGACAACCGGAGGTCAATCTTGGCGATTGTACAACACCTTCTCCAAAAGGTAGAAACAGATTGAGTTCCACAATCCGATATTAATATTAATGGGAATCCATGCAACCGGATGATTTGTTCTAAAAACAGAGAAGCGAGAGTCGATGCAGTCGGGAGTCCTTTCAGAGGGATGAAATGGGCCATTTTGGGAAATAAATCCACAATGATTAAGATGGTGTTGTAACCATTGCAGGGAGGAAGATCTGTGATAAAGTCCATTGACAGAGTATGCCAAGGTGCTGGCGGTGCCATCATGGGATGTAGTAAACCAGCAGGGTTTTGCTTCTGAGACTTGTGTTGTGCGCAAACACCACAGTTTGCAATAAACTGGGCAATATATTTTTTCCAAGTTGGCCTTCAGTAGTTTTGCTTTATCATAGCCTACGTTTTGGCTATTCCTCAATGTCCTTCCACTAATAAATCATGACAGTTTGTGATGATCTGGTTTTGCAGGTTCTTGTCCTGGATATATAAGCGTCCTTGAAAATATATCAGATTGTTTTCGATGGTGTACTGGTCTCCCTTTAAAAGCCATTCTTGTTGTGTTGACTGAGTCATCTGTGACTGCAAACTGGTTTTTACGTCATCTACACAAGTGGTGGCGGCAATCTTGGTTTGGATTCGCTCTTCGGGAATGATGGCCAAGGGATCAGCTGTTGTAAAAGCCTCTTTTTCTTCACTCATGCGTGATTGTGCGTTTGCCTTTCCATTCCGTACTCCCGGTCTATAGGTGATAACAAAATCGTATTCTGCAAAAAAGAGAGCCCATTGAAGTTGACGCAAGGATTGTGCTTTGGCACTCTTTAAGTATTGTAAGTTACGGTGGTCCGTGATGACGGTGACCGTGTGTCTTGCCCCAAGAAGGTAGTGTCTCCATGCCTTGAATGCTGCTTTAATCGCCAGTAATTCCTTATCTGTGATCGCGTTGTTGAATTCGGAGGCAGAAAATGTGCAGGACCAGAATGCAACAGGATGTAACTGTCCTGTTTCGGGATCCCATTGGGACAATACCGCTCCCATTGCCACGTTTGAAGCATCTGTTTCAACCACGTATGGCAGGTCTGGTCGAGGGTGTCTAAGAACTGGTGCTGTGGTAAATGCTAGTTTCAGTTTTCGGAAGGCTTCTTCAGCTTCTGTGGACCAGTGGAATTTCTTGTTCTTTCTCAGCAGGGAGGTAATTGGGTGTACAATTTGTGAGAACCCAGGTATAAATCGACAATAGAAATTGGCGAATCCGAGCACACTTTGTACTCCTTTCTGGATGTTGGTGAGGGCCATTGGAGGATTGCGTCCACTTTTCGTGTGTCCATATGTTCGCCCTGTAGTGTGAGCATGAAACCGAGAAATTCGACCTCGGTCACATGGAAGAAACATTTTTCCAGCTTGGCATACAACTGGTGTTGCCAAAGCTTCTCTAAGACTGCCCGAACATGACCGACATGTTCTTCCTTGGAACTTGAGTAGATGAGAATGTCATCTATGTAGACAAGTGCACAAACGTCCAATAGTTCACGAAGCACATCATTCATAAAGAATTGGAACGCTGCGGGGGCGTTACATAACCCGAAGGGCATGACCTGGTATTCGAAGAGGCCATACTTCGTGTGAAAGGCCGTCTTCCACTCGTATCCTTTTTTGACTCTTACAAGATGGTAGGCCCCTCGTAAATCCAGCTTTGTGTAAATCTGAGCATGTTTCACCTGATCCTGGAGCTCTGCTATAAGTGGTAAGGGTTATAGTTTTTTTACTGTGATCTGATTGATTGCTCTATAGTCAATACAGGTTCTTAAGCCCCCCTCCTTTTTAGGCACGAAGAAGAGGGTTGACAAAGCAAGGGACTTGGATGGTCGAATAAAGCCGCTTGCCAGATAGTGATCCAGGTAAGTTCTAAGATGTTGTTTTTCCTGTTCTGTTAGAGCGTAAATCCGGCTGCAGGGAATTTGGGCTCCGGGCACGAGGTCTATTTGGCAATCGTAGGGTCTGTGTGGGGGTAAAACGTTGGCTCCTTTTGGAAGACATCCTGGTAATCCTGGTATTCAAGTGGTAAAGAGCCAGTGAGGCCCAGCAGGATTCCTTTCTTTGGTTTCAGGTTGACAACACCTTTGTTGTAACAGGTGTCGGCACAGTCTTGAGGAAAGGTCAGAACTCGTTTTCACCAGTCGATCCTAGTATTATGGGTCTCCAGCCAAGGCATTCCCAATATCATCTGGAACTGAGGAGCACCGATGAGATCGAAGGTAATGTCCTCTTGATGTCCATTCTGCAACAGAAGCTTGACTTTCTCGGTTTGTTGTGGTACTGGCCCGGATGATAGTTGAGAATCATCCACTGCAGTGACGTTTTCCTATTTCTGCTTCTGGTGGAGAGGAAGGCCTATTCGGATAGCCAAATGTTGGTCAATGTAGTTTCCCACCGCTCCACTGTCAATGTACGCCTCCAAGGCATGTATCTTTGATGGTTGATTCACCAAAAGTACCGGAAGGATTAGATGTGAGGTCTGCACGGATTCCTTTTTCTCGCTTAACAAGTGGACCCCTATGCTTGCCAGGCATTTGGAGTTTCCCTGAGTCCTGTACTACTTCTTTGTCGTTTTTGTCAGTTGCTCCAACGATTTTCTTGGGTGGTTTTACCGGGCATTCACGGAGGAGGTGACCTGCTTTACCACAATATAAGCAGAGCTGTTGCGGTCTTCTTTTCTGTCTTTCCACCTTGTTAAGAGAACTCTGTAATCCACCGATTTGCATTGGTTCCGACTGTTCGTATGGTTTGGTCTGGTTCTCACTGGGTCGCACATAAACTGACCTTCCTTCTGTTCTAGCTCGATCCATTTTCGTATTCTGCAACCTATGATCGAGTTGCACTGTCAGGTCTATGTAGTCCGTACAACCCTCAGGTGGGTTCACAACTTGAGCCAACACATCCTTATGTTCTCCACATAACCCTCGATAAAAGAGCATAGTTTACTTTTCTTCTGGCCAGTTGGTTTGGGCTATGAGACGATTGAAGGTTGCAATGTAGTTTAACAGATCTTGATTCCCCTGTCTGAGTGACAACAATTCGTTGTCCAGAGCTTGTCCTTGAGTATGTCAGGCAGTTTTTCCATCTCGTGCTGAAAATCCCCAAAGTTCTGAAGTAAAGGATCGTCTTGAGTTACCAATGGTATTGACCAGTCTGACGCGTTGCCTCCTAGATATAGGAGTACGAATGCAACTTTGGCTTGATCATTAGGAAAGGCTTCTGGTCTGCATAAGAAATGAAGGCGACATTGGTTCATGAATATGGCAAACTTGTTTGAATCACGATGAAACGTTTGGGTGGGGATAGAGGCACTGCCCCTGGAAGATCCACCTGAACCAGTGCTGATTGCTGCGGCATGGAAGAGTGGGCTATCCCAGGCAAGGGAACCTGTCCTGCTTGTACCTGTAGCATCTGTCTTGCCAAGTCATCAGTTCTTTCTCGAGTTACAATAAGATCTCTCCTTAATGCACAGGTCTCCTTCCTTGAAGCATGTACTTCAGCCCGTAATTCCCCTAGTAATTGGGCCAATTTGTCTCTGAAGTTTCCATAACGCCCAGGCAGAGAGTTCTAGAGGCTTTGCATTCTGTTACGCTCACCTGGTCTCTGCGGAGGCCTGGGGGCACGGTTGTAGCCCTCCCAGGAATTAGATAACCCCCGTCAGATCTCTTCCCCCTGCGGATAGGCTGTGGACTGTCACAATTGGTGACTCTGCTCCTGCGAGGATATGAGAAAACGTGAGTGCGCTGATCAGTGATTATGGTACCTCTCAAACCCTTCTACCCAAGGTGCGATTTCTGTGGGCATGTACCGGCCCATACGGCTCAACTGTTAATTATTGATGGTGAGCTCTCCGTCCTGCTACTTCTGGCAGGGGCGCTTGTTGATGGGATCTAGTTCCTTCACTGATCCCTGTTAAGTAATAGTCCAGTCCCGCTGCGACTATGCTTCTCTTGGTTGGTAGTGTCTCTCAATGTCTCTTGTCTTTTCCTCTTTCTGTTTTCTCTTTACCCCTTCTCGCTTTCTGTCTTGTATTATTGCTCTCGATATTGTTGTTAACGCTGAATAATGTTTTCTCTTCTGTTTTCTTCCCAATAGATGGACTTGCAGCCCAAAAGCAGCTGTGGAGGTGCGGAACGCGGCCGGAAGAAAGATAGATGAAACCGCAATGCCCGACAATTGGTGACTGATGGTTTAAGGAAAGTGCGAGGTGCGGTGGGAGCGCAACCTTAAACTTAATGTCTTTTTAATTTCTAACCTTGCCTTTCACTTTTACTTGCAGGTTCTGCGGTCGCGGACGAAGCGCGTAGTGCTGCGGTCCCAAGAAGAAGATTTCAACGTCCCTGAAGCTTTGAAGATGAGCTATGTGGCCAAGATGAAGATGTTGGCGTTCTGGAAGATTTGAAGGTGGGCTGCGGCGCTAAGGTGAAGATGTTGGCGTTCCGGAAGATTTGAAGAAGACGCACACAGGTGAGAGCAGATTCCCCAGGTTGTAAGTATATGGCAGGAAGCAGGATTTCCAAGGTAAGTTTTATGCAAGGCGGCGGTGAGCGTTACGCTGCATGGAAGTGCAGAGTAACGTGAAGCGTCTGCCTCGTGTATTGGAGCAGCTTATATAGCTGTGATCGTGGGCACGCCCACTAGGCCTGTCTTGCCTCCCACACCTAGTGAGTCAGCACGTGCAAGGCAACCCAATAATAGCAGCCCCACCCAGGAGTACACGTGGGGCTGCTTTAGTGATGGAAGTTCCCATGTTAAATGCACCTTGCACCCGAAATGAGGTGCTGTGTTCACAATAAAAGCTTTTTTTGTCCCGAATAAATGTTCTTGTTGACTGTTGTTTATGAGCCTGGTGCCAGGACTGTATCCATCCGGGCCTTGTCTGTGTTCTTGGCCCGATGACCATGACATCAAGTGGATCTGTTTGCGACCGGGATGTACCAGACTGCAAACAGTACTGTTCCATGTGATTTCCCCCAAGAAGAGCTCTAGGAGATGCGTTTGTGGTGGACAGGGAGTTTCCACTTCTGTACGCTTTTCCTCCAGTCTCCGTCATTCCTCACGTGATCAGGAGGTTGAGAAAGTTCAGGAAGCACATGATCCTAATTGCCCAGATTGGGCCAGGAGAACGTGGTACCCAGACCTTCTAGACATGTCTATCTGTCCGCCGATACGTCTTCCCCACAGAGAGGATCTTTGAATGGATTGTGTCCTCCAACGTATTCCTCATCTATGATATGTAATGTCCACAGCTGGTACAGGGCGCCCTGCGTCGATGGTGTTGGGTCGATGTCCCTTGAAGACCTCTGTCGAGGGTGATGTCATCGGATGTTATAAGTAGCACGCACGTGCCTGTAGCATCAGTTCCATTTTTTCTGCAAACGTGTTTGCTTCATAAAACTCGGCGCGCCTCGTGGTTACTGTTAAGTTACTGTATGATGTCTTCTTCTACCCCGACGACCCCACGGTCTGACTTCAAGAAATGTCAGGACTGCGGCTCCAAGTTCTCGATAACTGATCTGCATCGAATTTGTCTGTGGTGCCTGGGAGAGGACCACGCTACGGATGACTGTTTGAAGTGCCAGTCGTTGCCTGCCAAGGCCTTGCAGGAACGTAAGGGGAAATTAAAGGTAGGAAGGGTGTCAAAGCCCCGTACATCCAAGTCGACTGGTCTTTCGACCGACGAGTCGAGTGGGGGGCCTCTCCTCGGCGGAAGAGGTCCAAGCACTCCAGGTCCCTCAGTGGTTCGCGCCACTCTTCTTGGTCGGTCCAGGAAGCGGTGTCAGTGTTCACCTTCCTCGTCCTCTTTGGACCGCGCCTCCTCAAGAAAGGTGACCTGCCCCACCAAATCCTTGACCCCGGAGGAGTGGGATGCTTTCCGCATGCTAATGATGCAGTTGTTTCAGTCCCAAGGCACAGTTCCGTTCGTGCCTTCTGACAAAGCCAGCTAGGAACGGTCTCGGCCGGATACTCTGCAACCTTCGGGCCAGGGTGGCCGGCATGATAAACATCGGGAGCCTTTGAAGCCCTGTTTGGACAAGGCCTCGGGTGATCACCAGAGACGTGCCAGATCCAGGTCGCAGTCGTTCGTCTCTGGCAAAACCTGCAAAATCCTTGATGCCCTTGAAAGTGTCGACACCATTGGTGCCATGCCTGTCGCATCCTGCTGTCGGGTTTTTGCCTTTGGTCAAGCCCTCAAAGCTGTTGGTGCCCTTGTTGACGACGACGCCCTCGGTGCCATATGGACTGAATTTACTGGGGGAGGTCCCTGTGACTGTGTACCCTCTGAGAAAGGCTACTTCTAAATCTGTGAAGCCTGTAGTGGAAAAGAGGTTTATCCCTCTCCCAAGGAAGGAATTATTTATGTCCCTCCAGGACATTTATTGAGGACGAAGAACGGTCCGATAAGGTTGATAGCCCTTTTGGTCTTCCGTATGGGACTCCTGGTGTTCCGGACAAACTAATTTCAGGGTAGAGTCGGATGGAGGATCTGTGTCAGTCTTTGCATGATCCCAGTGGCAGTCTCCTCTTATCAGAGGCTGATGTCGAGGGCTGTGGTGTACCTGTGCTGGTCCAGGCCCCCAGTGCAGTTTGATCAAGATGATCTCACAGATATTTTGGATCAGAGTCCGTCTACTGAACCGGTGTTGCAAAAGAGGGTGGCTGCTACTTGCAACACCCCGAAGACCATTCCGGCTGGGAACAAGTCGTTAACTAAGAAATACCGCCCATCCAGTAGCTACCCCGACTACCTGTCCACACACCCCATTCCGGAAAGTTTGGTGGTCCAGGTGGCTACGGCCACCTCGAAGCAGGTGCCGTACCCTACCATCTCTCCTGATGGGGACGATAAGGGCATGGATGGATTGGCATGCAAAGTATTTTCTGCGGGGAGTATGGCGTTGAAATTGGCCAACTCCATCTGTGCCTTAGCAAACTTTATGCACACTCTATGGAATTGCATCTCTTTAGTGGCTAAGCATATTCTCGAAGGGGAAGAAAGGGATGGCTTTCTAGTTATTGTGAAGGATGCCATGTGTGAATCCCTTCAGTCTGGGTGGGATACTGCGGATAGTGTCAGCAGGTCTATGGCTGCGAGCACTGTGATGCAGAGGTTTGCATGGTTGCGGAAGTCCGGGTCTGCACCAGATGTGTAGGCCCTTCTTCTCAACATGCCCTGACAGGTTCACATTTGTTTGGCAGCAAGGCTGACGAGAGCCTTGAGAGGTTGCAGACCTCCAAAGCAGCCTCCAATTCCTTGGGCGCAGCGGTTCGTCAACCTCTGCTTTTTCATCCTAGGGGCAGAAATGTAGGGGTTCCTTTCGCTACTACTCTTCATTTGGAAGGGCGAGAGGGATGGCCAGTCAGAGGGGCTAACGTATGTTTCCTTGTGGTGGATGAGGTAGAGGTGCCAAAGCCGCTCAAGCAGCAGCCTCTTTGTCATCAGACGCTGCCGCTGCCACTTCCGCTTCAAAACCACTCTGAGACCTTGTCTCATTGTTCACCGGTAGGGGGCAAGCTGTCTCAGCATCCAGAAGAGTGGCAAGCCATTACTTCAGATTGTAAGGCCCTTCCTCCTACAGTTGGTCTGTGATATTCCCCTTGTGGTTCATTCTAGTGTCAGGATACCACCAGAGTGGTCTAACGCACATTCTTGCTGGCCCATGATAGGGATCCCAGGAGAAAACCAATGTAGGAGTCTTACTTTCGGTCACCAGGTTGACAGGTGTGAGACAGGAATTCAATTACTCCAGAATTCACTTTTAGGAGTGAACTCATTTCCACCAGAGACATGGCCTAATGCAATTAGCCCTTTGACTCTGGAGGCTTCAGGCAATAGGTTACAATAGGTGATTGCTGATCACAATCACTTATGCCCTTGTGCCACCCCACTGAGAATGACTGCCAAGTCAGTCATTGACACTTAATGAATGACAGTCCTAGAGGTAGCTCCTCTGCTGTTCTCAGTAATGGTCAGACCCAGTGGAAGGAGAGTGAAGTGACCTGTCAAGTGTCACTTAGCTGTCATCCACAGAATGGTGGTCTGAGAGAAAGAGCTGTCAGTTCTTTCCTAAGTTTGATCGGAGCCTTCAGTGGGCCCCAGAGAAGGAGGTGGGGCCTTCTACTGTCAAACTTACTTTGTAAATCTCTGAACACATGTGAGTGGATTTTTCACAGCTTGGCAAGGTAAACTATTCAGTAGGCATTGGTGGACCTAGACAGGTTACCATAAAGTTTCATATGAATGGTGTGGAGAATTCTATCTTAACACTATCCTCAGTAGAATTATGACTAAGGGATAGGACCGGGATGGTAGCAGAATCTGATCCAAAAGAATGCTGGTCTATAATTTGATGTTCTTCTAATATGGCAATACAAATTGCGACAATCTTGGAGTGTTAAATATATAATATATGTAAAACTGTCTTATTAAGAAATGTTTTCCAACTTATTTATTTGTTTGTTGCTTCTTAGTCATGTGATTTGATAAACTGGGTGCCGTTTTACGTAGAGGTGGTACCTTTATGTAATTATATATTCTGTTTTCCTATGTAGCGGTTTCTTTGCAAAGTTTTGACATTTTATTTTATCTTAGAAGGTGGTGTTTGGTTTTGTTGAATTGTTTGTTTCCTTTTTTTTAATACTTTTTCATGGTTTTATGTATATCGATACCTTTTATGCTTTAGATGTTTGACAGGTTGATTTAATTCAGCCAATGCAAATAATTTTTTTTAAAAAGAAGCTCCTGCACTACTATTTTCCGAAGAATCTAGTCTTCCTTCAGACTCTTCACCTGTGGGGAACGAATCTAAATGGAAGGACACCCGTGCAATCTCTTCTACCTCATACTGAGAGAAGGCCAGACTTGCAGAGTAGACTCCCAAGGTCTTACCCTTACACCTGGGGTACACCTTCTTGTGGTCACTTGCTCCACAAGTGTAACAAGTCCCACTGGGTCTTGACACACAGGGAGGCTTAGAGAAACCACTCTCATGCTTGGGGGTTCGGGGGAGGAGGATTCGTCCAACTACCCTGACCTGTCTCATGACTTCCCCTTATGAAACATTTTGTGGGCCTTCTTGGACAAAGTTTTATCTGTACTCCCACCCTCTTTCTGCTTCTTTCCCGCCTCTTGCTTACCTGAAGCAGGCTTGTCCTTATGGAACACTCCATGCGAGACCCATAAGTCAGCAGCAATGGCTAAGGTCTTTGGATTTAACTCCTTAGAGTCAGACCAATGCTGCTTAAGCTCTGGGGGACAAGAGGCAAACATGTGCTCAAGCATGGCCAAATGAATCATGCCCTCAAATGTGGTTACCTGGTAACCTTCTACTCAGCCACGCAAGTTATTTAACGAATCTGTAACAAAAGTAACATAAGGCATACATTCTTTTTTCTTATACTCTCTAAACCTCCTCAAGTATTGTGCAGGAGACTTCCCAAACTTGAGGAATAGAGAGTTTGCTTAAGCTTTACAAAGTCTTGTCGCTCAGTCTTTGGCATTTCCATAATGGCACTACAGCCAGAATGGGGCAGTCTACTGAGCAACCATGCAATCCTATCACCATCACTCACTGTACTTCACATGCATACTGAAAAGTTACAAGCTAATCGATTATAATCATTCTTCTCCTCATACAAATTGAGCAGATTTTTTGGGAATCTTGGATGTGAAGAGGAGCCAGAACCATATCCAGATCATCTGGAAGAACTTTGCAAGCTCCATCTGGTGATCTGTCTTTCTGCCTCTCAATTCCAACCTAGCCAAGTTAAACTTAAGCTCTCTTTCTTTAAGCCTGAGCTTCTCCTTTTCTAAGTCAAAAATTGCCTCAGCCTCTGAGGTTGTGACAGAATAAAGTTAAGAGGATTTACCCTCCGCATTAGTAGCTGCAGTAGTAGCAACTCCGTTACTGTTAAAGGGTCCAGCCCCAGTGCCACTATTAGTTAGGAGAGGTACACCCTTACTTTTCACCAAATCGAGAATGTTCACAATTAGTTCAGCTTAAGTGCCAGAGACTATCAGGCCTCTGTCACTACACAACCTTAGGTTATCCACTTTAGAAGTAGCGAAAATAATTGTTTCTATGTTATCAAATCTAGTAGGTGACTGTCAACTACAAGGCAATCTAAAATCACAGTGTACTGTGTAATTGGTATCCAAACACTCCACCAGTGCACAACACTGAGGTACCCAATACTGATCATCATCCATGAAACACCAGTGGAGAGGGTCATCCCACCACTGTACACCAAGTTGTTAGCACTGATTTTCTATACTCTGGCCTGGTGCACAGATCTATAGAAGGCCAACCTATATTGTGACAGGGACAACTCTGGGAGCTGTAGCCAAACAAATTCATGGTAGCAGTGACAAGTGGACTATGCAAATTCGCAAGAAGTGGTGAGCTTTTGAGGGGACCATAATGCATACACACTGTGCAGCAGCCAAATATTACACTTAAACAATCAGGTATGAAAATACTTCTTTACTTATGGCCTAAATACACAGTGAAAATGACTACAAACAGGTAATATCACTCTATATTAAAAATTAGATACAAATATGCAGTTACTGGTTTAGGGAAAAATACAGATCAAACCCCCTGAAAAGATTATTTGCACTAATGGACCACAACGAATAATCCCTAATTTCAGAAGTCGACTCCTAATTTGTCTGGGGCCTTAAACCCAAAAGTTCAGCAAAGTTTCCACACAGTTTGTGAAGCTAGAAAAAAAATTAATGTAGGGTCTCTGGGATCCAAGTGTCAGGGGAGAAGATTATCTAACTAATAAACGTGTCTCCCAACTTTTGGAGTGCTTGTGTGAGCAAGCTATGGCAAAGACAAAGTGTTATAAATGTTTTATAAAAGTAAACAAACTTTTAATGGGAGTTTAGGGGGCAGGTAAGTATCACTATAACTCACCCCCTTTACTCTGATTCTTCGTGAGACTTCGCAGGTTGGTTGAAGAAGGTCCGAGGTCGATTCTCCTGCCATCAGCCTCAGCCCTTGATCCCCAGGGGTTGCAGGTTAGAGCAGCTCTCCGGTTGGTGTCTCATGCTGGTCCAAGGAGACTCAATGGAAGAATGCAGCAAAACTTGATGCAGGGCCAAAATGGACGCAAGTAATCAATTTTGGACGCCGGCCACTGATGCACAGTGACGCAAAGGGATTCACTTGCTGCGGTCAGACTTTCCCTCCTATCTCCCTCGATACTAGGACAATGAAATTATGCAGAGGCAAGTCTTGTAGTGCAAGCTGAGGATCTCCCAAGTTCAAAACAGCGACCTCGGCAGCACGGTAGCCCAAACTCAGCGCTGGTCAGCCACAAGGTGGTCCTGAGGCACTTCCTACGGCTCTTCTTTGCAGAACTCCAAGCTGACAATGAGAATGGATGTTTCCTCCACTCCAAGGGCCGCAGCTCCTCCACAGGACTGCTGGAGATCACTTTCAAGACCGGGCTCTCCCAGGACAGCACCAGAAGTTGGTCGTCAAGCCTTCTTCCGATGGGTCTGCGGTTTCATTGCAGGTCTTGCAGCTGGACAGGAGTATAGCGTCTTTAAGTTTCTTCCAGGATATCTCTGGAGTGGGTGCAGGGGTCCTCTTCTTATCCTAGCCCCCACTAGCCAATAATAGATCTGTCCCACACAAACACCCCAGCAGTGGTTCAAACAGGACCATTGGTTGCAAAACTCATTTATTTCACCCAGACACACTGGCACCAGTATGTGGATTGGGACCAGAAAGACCCAGCCCACTTCCTGGCAGCAAACACACATAGCCCTCCAGTACCCCGCCAACAGCTTCTGCTTTCCCAGGCACTGGAAGTCCATATTAGGATTTCCCTGGCCTCACAGGCCAGGAAGAAGGCTAAAAAACAAGATGGCCAATGGACAAGCAAAAAATCTTGTGGCATGGCCATGTTTGACCAGTAGCCACAGTTAGTAGCTGAAGACGGTAAACGTGGTAAGGCTAAAATGAAAAGTACCACAAAAATGGTAAAAAGTCACTGCTGCCACCAGCTTGTCCATTTAATACATCGAGAGTAACCAAAAATCCTCTGAGTGGAAGTCTAGGGTAAAAGAAAAAGTGTACCCCATTGTACTGCATTGTAAAATGATAAAAAGTTGCAAGTGATAAAAAAGTAATAACAAAGTAATAAGACTAACGGAAACAATGTTTCCCAGTACTGACAGCCTGAAGGACATGGCAGTGTCCACATAACAGATGAACAAAATACAATGTAGTGAAGCTTAAGGCTTCACTGCACTGTAAAAAGAACAGGTCAGATTAAAAAATAAAAGCAAAAGGTTTGGGGGTCCATAGAAATGGAAGGAAAGGTGCATTAAAGAGGAATCTTTCCTAACAGTAGATCATTGAAAGTGGCAAATAAAGGGGAGGTGTTGCATTGCATTTGTAAATATATGCAGTAACGGGATTGGTTTTTAAGATAGAGGGATACATCGATGCCTGGTTCCAAGGGGACCTAAGGACACACATTTATCTCCAAGTGGGGTGTTTTTAGGGATTACTGAGCCAAGGCCGAGATGAAGAATGTGTGTCCAACTCGAAGATGGGGTAAACTTGAGATGAGATACATTTACTAGAGATAGTAAAGGAAGGTGATTGCAGAAAAAAAAGTGCACATTTGTTTGGGGGTTATAAATATGTCACCATGAAACTTTTATTGTGTTTCAACTGGAGGAATAAAGCGATTGTAATAATTGAGTTGGTTATCAGATTCTAAAAACCAAACGATTGATGTCAATCAGAGAAGGAAAGTTGAGAAAAAAAAATAGATAAAAGAAGATTCTTAGATTGTTAATAAAACAGCAGGACAGCAAGAATCGATAGAATTATAAACAAAGGAAAAAAAGAAAATCATTGTTTTTAAAAATGGTTGAAAATGTGTGTTTTGGAAATGGGTGCCGATTGATGGTATTTTCCCAAATTGATGATTGTGGTCCATTTGATTAAAAGTAATAAAATAACAAAGCTGGTAAGTACTGACAGTCAGAAACGACTTGTCATCATGGGGGACACACCCCTGCTACACTTATGCAAGACACTACCAAGATACACACTGAAGATTAGGAAGCACCATTCTGAATGGGTAAAAGGTACGAATGACAAAATGTATATGCCATGGCCTCAAGAAGGTTCATTATCAAGAACCGTATTGCAACACATGACAATATATTTACATGCTGCATATACAGGGAAGAAGTTACAGAAAAGGGTAAGACATTTTAGAATTATGGAAGATGTATCAAAGTGAGAATGAAGACCCGCCTGAAAGGGAGGGGAGGCTTAATCTGCTTAAAGAGGAGGACTTAACACCCTTGGCTCATCTTCCTCCTCCTGAAGACAATAATACAACTGAAGAGAAGCAGGGATTCTATCCTTTAAAGGAGTTAAAAGCAGAGGCAGGGTATGTTAATCTGACATATGCACCACCCTTTTATGATTGTGAGGACATCATGGAACAGAGCAAGATTAAAGAATGCAAACATATGTCAGCACACAATTGATATAAAGAGCGTGATGAAAGAAGGGACAGACAGAGATAGAGGAAGAAGCTAAGAGACAAAAAGAAGTGAAGGATGAAGCCAAGGAATTGACAATGGTGCAGAACAAGTGGATGGGAGGACAGATACCACTCAAGTTAGATGGAAAGTGCATTGATGGTGTTAGAGAAGAAAAAGAGAAACGGGGTAAGAAGGAAAAGGAAGAGGGAGCATACAAAGAAGAGAAGGAAAGAGGAAGTGAAAGAACAAAGAAGGTATGAGGAACAAAAGAAAGAGAAAGACTAGAGGAGAAGAAAAACAATGAAATAGAAATGGATTGATAGAACATAGGTTGTAAAGAAGGTAAGAGGAAGAAGAAAAAAGGGAGATGAGAACAAGGGAGGAAGAAATGAGAAGAAGCAGGGGACAAAGAGATAATGAAATAGATCACTTGATTAATAGATTTATAGTGCCAATCGAAGCATGAGAATCATGGGAAAAAGAGATGGGGTCACATGAGCCGTGCAGCAAGCTGCAAAGGATACCAACAATACAGATATGGGCTGATGAACATGAGGCAGAAGGCATAGGGAAAAGGATTGGAGATTTATATAGGCAAATGAGGGAGAAAGATGGTTATAAAACCAAAGGGAATATCGAAGGATCTCCACCACAGGAAACAGGAGGAAGATTGAATGACTTAATGGCAGACAAGCATAGAGCACCGTGCCTTAGTAGACTAGATCATTGCATACAAGCTGAGGTATAATGATATCAAATGAACAAAGGGAACAAAGCGAAAGAGCACAAGGAGAAGGCGCAGGTGGTTTTTCAATAGATCGAAGAATAGAGGGAGGGGTAAAGTGGTCATATTTAGAAGATCCAAAAGAAAAAACACCAGAACCAACACCTAATTCAGAATGACCACCAGCACGATTGTGCAGCGCAGGGGATATATCCCGCCATATGTAAGCAGATTAAGGTTGTTGCCAGGATGGAGACGAACGGGCAAAACAATCCCCACCTAGAAGACAAAAAGTGTAGGTGGGTACAATTGTGGACCAGGATTTACGCAATTCCCGTTATTGGAGAAAGGGAGAGGACGACCAGAGCATATTCCATGGCCATGTATGGATGAAGATAATTTGAAATGTCAACTTCCTAGCTTGACTGCAGGGGCAGGAAAATGTCTTTATAAATTAGAAAGAATGACAGCAGGAATGATGTTGGCAGTGGGCGACATACAAGACCTACTAGCAACCATCCTAGGGGAGAGAGCTGATGACATTTGGAGTTGAGCAGGGTATGCAAGTGTGACAGCGCAAAACACGACACACGATGGAACACCATTTCATAATTGCAGAGCAGATGTGTGGAGCGTGGTCTCCCAATATATCGTTACAGATCCCTATAGAGTCCGCCTGCTTTATGATTGCACATAAAGCTGGCATGCTCCATAGGGATTTGTATGGTGGAGAAGAAGGAGGAGGCATAAATGCAAATTGCATTCTGTCCTTCCTCTCTGACATACAAATGTACAAAAAAGTGACATGGCGTCAATGACCGGTGTAACAAGCTGTTTACACCTTTCATTCACGATACGCCACAGAGGAAAATCAGCTCTGTAGTGGTAATGGCATTTAACAATATTCTGAGCAGATTGCATGACAGTCTTCATCATAGAGAAAACTACGAAAAGCACACAATGAAGGCCAGAGGTAGCATTACAAGAATCTGTGAAAAGGCTGGAAAAACAACTATGTAGAAAAGGTCTACCAGTTTAACACTGGCAATGGCATGAAGGGGGATGTAATGTTGCCAAATTCCAAACTGTGCAACCAGGCAAACTGGGTTCAGATCCTCGATTTCCCCCTTCAGCAAATTACGTTCTCCATGTGGTGGTAACACTGTAAATCGCCATGCTGCTAAACCCATTAGCAGCTTGATGTGGTTTGTTAAGTGTGCATTATACAAACAGCCTAGATCATGCATTGTTTAAGAGAATAAACATTCCTCCGTATGTGGCTATATATGGTTCTCCCAAAGAAAAGTTAAATAAATGATGGACTACTACACCATTTGGTGGATGAGAGAGTGGTCTGAACGAGACAACAAAAATGACTGAAAGGTATGTTTCATCCAGGATTTGAATTAAACAGATTGCTGGTCACTATCAATCTACATCTATACATCTCAGGATTGTGGGTTAGGTGCTTGAACTGGGGACTGTGTTCACACTGTTGCAGCTCACATGTTCAAGTCGGTATCCATTGATAATACAGAATACAATTATAGTGAATTCTAAAACAGAGAAACATGATAGCAGGAAAAAAATCATACATTTTTAAAAATAATTCTGGTAAGGGGTTAAAATGGGTAGGAATGGTGTTGGGGTTGATTAAAGCACATAGAGAAATGGGGAGTTTGGGGTTGGGGCGGGAAAATCAGATTTTTTTTCACTGTTGTTTTCACTGAAAAATCATTCTCTGTCATGTATTCTCTGTTCAAGTCACAGAGCCGGAACCTCAGTTTTCCACTTATGTGGGACAGATGCGTTGTATGCCATTACAATCACAAATTTCATTCCACATAAGGCACTGGATAATTTATTTGAGAGCGGTATTAAGTAAGTTTTTGATGGGTCTTTGTAGTGGAGTATGAAACATTAAAAAAATATATTTAAAACAAATAGCTGACAGTGGAGGGTTGCTCCAGAGGATGCTTCTTGTCTTGGAGTCCTGCCTGCTTGTTTATTTTCAGGGCTGCAGATTTGCAAGAGCACGGCTGGTGGCTACGCTGCTTTTACATACACAGTCTAATTTCCAGGGTAGGTCTTTGTGTGAGGGGCTGTGTGGTTCACACATTATTTGTCCCCAGAGCATCACAGTGTTGCCTTAGTGTAGTCATGCCTGTGTGGTCCGTGGTCATTGCCCCGATCATGTATAAAAGGAGAGGGAATCCTTGACAAACCAAATTGTGTTAACCAGTTTAATCCACTGGGCAGAGAGCACAGGCCTCAAATATGGGTGTCTCGATCCATCTCTGGGGAAGCCCTTTTACTAACTTGCCCCCTCAACTCAATTACAACATAAACTTGCGCAACAATAGTTGTACTATCTCTGGGGGAACCGAATAAGGCCTCCAGTGAAAATGGAGGCTGTTGAGGTTGTATAATCATTACCAGGTGGTGCGGATCCCCCTTCTGTATTTCAAAAGTTTGCAAGTTAACCTGTTAGGCACAGACCTGCTCAGCAAGCTTAACATGACGATTTGGTTCACAGGCAAAAGCATAGTTTGCACCACACCAGGAATGTGTGCCATCGAACATTGTTGATAATACACGCAATGGGGGCGGCATGGTGGTTCGGAGAATTCCCATTGACCCGGACATGTTTGTTTATGGAATAACTTTGCTTGTGGAGGCAGTGCCTCAAATTGGAAAAGGTTGTTGGCGAGTGCCATCGGATTTCATTTTTCGCCCTGTTGTGTTGCCTGAATTGGCACCAGGTACAATGTTGTCCCTGGATTTGCTTGGTTAGGTGGTCTCAGCAAAAAGAATGTTAGTGATTGGGACTGACCAAAATGGGTGCGAGTGGTGCACAGTACTTTGCATTGACCCCATGATGCCTCTGAAGGAGGTTACTGATGCAGAATTGTTTGAGAACAAACCAGGGGATGGAGAAACTGTGTGGGGAAATATATATCCCATGTGAGATCTTGGTGCAGTACAGGAAGTTCCAGTGACCCTCACAGCTCCACCCATGTTTCTTGCCACGGTTTTAGGGCAGGAGACTCAGAAACTGTGGTCGACTAAACCCCAGTGCGCATTACAATAAAACCAGGAGCAATGCTGCCATGAGTAAAACAGTACCCATTTTCAAGGGAGGCAGAAGAAGGAAAAAAAGACAGTGGCCTACCTGCCCAGGGGATAAATTTGCCATCCACCTCCCCATGCAGCACATTCATATACCCACCTCAATGATGTTGTACAGCAAGAAATTCCCATGGTCCCCAACCCTGCCATGATCCTATGCAGCATCCCCAAAGAGACAACACACTTCACAGTAGTTGACCTGAAAAATGTCTTATTCTCCATACATTTACACCCAGACTCCCAGTACCTGACAGCCTTTACCCATGTGGGTGTTGAGATACGAACACAGTAGACTGCCCCAGGGTAATCTTAAAAGCCCCAGTATCTTCAACAGGATATTACACACAGATTTAAGCAACATTCAAGTGCCCAGTACAATCATCCAGTATGTCGACTACTTGCTTGGGTGCAGCAACTGCAAGCAACCATGCGGACAAGACTCCCTCACACACTTACAGCTCCTAGCATGCAAGGGAAACAAAGTGGACAGAGAAAAATTGCAGTACTGCCTCCAAAGTGGTCTTATACCTAGGGCAGTGCATATCAGCAAATTGGAAGAGCATAATAACAGACAGAGCAGCATCTGTGCTTGCCCACTATGGTGAAGGAGATGCAGAAATTCCTAGGGTTGTGCAACTACTGTAGGGCATGAATACTCGATTATGCAGCATACACCAGGTCGCTCTTAAAGGGCCTCAAAGAAGCACAAAAGAGTGACGGTAAGGTGGTGTGGACTGAAGAAATGGTACAGTGCTTTAATGATCTCAAGGAAGTAATATCAACAGCCCCAATGTTAGCAACATCAGATTACACACAGGAATTGTACCTATTCTCTGATTCCAATGGCCAACTCATGACTGCAGTACTGACCCAAAAGAGTACGATAGGCCACAGGCCTATAATAGAGGCGCGTTAGACTCAGTGATGCAGGGCCAGTTTGCATGTGAACAGGGTCTTGCGGCAGTGGCATTCGCCATAGAGGAGAGTTCCACAATTGTGACGGGCTCACCTGGAATTCTAGAGAGATCCAAATCCACTTTAACCACCCAACGAGCATCAGCGTATGAGATCATTCTCGCCAGTCCAAATATTCAAATTGTGTTCTGTAAGACCATGAACCCTGCAACCTTCATTACGGAAGCATGAACTGATTAAGATATGGCATCACATGACTGTGTGATGTACGAGTGGGAGAAGGATGACATCCCCAAGGCAAACGAGATCGGCCACTAGAAGGGGGCGGTACTCTTTATTGACAGTTCAGTGACAATTAACCAGACGCAGGTCTCAGACACACTGGGGTGACGGTAGTGTGCTGAGCGGATGGTGAAAATGAAACATTGATTTTTAAAAGGCTACCAATGCGTTACTCCACCCAGGCAGCAGAACTAGTTGCACTGATTGAAGCACTCCATGTATCACAGGGGTGCCACGTGACCATTTACTCTGACTCAGCACACGTCACTACTACTGTGCATGCCGGTCTGTCATGGTGGTCAAGAAGGGGCTTTAGAAGGGTAGACGGTACAGCATGGTGTGCTGCTAGATAAATTGATATTAGCAATGTCCCAACCTTCTGTTGTGGGGGGGTCGTCAGATGTACTGCCCACACTAATAACACAGATGAAGTGTGCCTCGGACATGACCACAGACACTGTGGACAAACTTGCAGCATGCCTCCCAGTTCCCTATGTAAATGAATAGGTCCGCGACACCTGCCACTGATCAACCCCTTAACAGCTACAATGCTCTGCCTATTGCGCAAATTATCAAAGTACAGGGAAGTGCCCCAGATGAAGTGAAGCAATTGTGGTTCAAAATAAGGTGCGCATCATCTGCTACAGATCTATTATGGAGGCAAGAATGCACAAGAAAGTTAGCAATGCCACACAACCTGCTGCTAACAGCATTTGGCCAGCTCCTTCACCCCTCTCACAGCTCCAAGCATCATATTGTCACAGAAATGCAGGAGGATTGGTTTGTTCCATATCTCCAGGAACACCTAACAAACATGGTCATTAGATACATCACGAGTCAAAGTTTCAGCGCAGACATGACCCTACCAACATTGTGAGGCTCTCTTCCCCACCCCACTGGGCCGGTCTGCGAGTTGCATATTGACTATGTGGACTTGGGGGAGAGGTGCAGCGGGTCCAGATATTTGAGCGTTGTTGTCTGCCCCTTCTCACGTTGGGTGGAGGTGGGTCCTTGTGCACATCCGGATGCTAAATGCACAGAAACATTTCTGGTCCCTGAAGTGTTCCCCCAATGGGGTGTGTGTGATGTGTTAAGGTCAGTTAATGGCACACACTCTTTCAATTAATTGTTTAAGGAGATGACTGCACTGCTTGACATCAAACACCGAATGTGTACATTTTATCATCCCCAGACCAACAGAGTTTTGGAAAGAATAAATGGACTATTAAAAAGTAATCGATCTAAGCTTTGCACCACATTAAAAACTGATTGCCTTTCCTACCCTTGGCCCTGTTCAGTTTGTCCACACAGACCAGCAAAGACCACCATGGTCATCGCATGCACACACCAATATCTCCCATCAGAAAAACATCAGACGCGCACAAGGCAGCAGCGGTTCTAGGTGACTAGTTTAAAGACTATTTAACAGCCCTAACACGCACCATTAAATGTATTTCCTGAGAGATCGCACTACCACGATCAGAAGACGTCCCAGCTCTACAGCTGGCTCCATGACCCTGCCCACTCAACTGCTGCTACCAGAAGAACTTGTCTATGTTCGGTCCTTTGTTTGCAGGTGGAACAGCCCTAGATTCAATGGACCATTTGAAGCAGTCTATGTCACTCTTCTTGCCGTCAAAGTGAAGGGCCTCCGGTACTGGATCCACTTGTCTGACGTTCGGAAGGCCCCTCCAGATGCAACACCCACACTTTAACAATTGGCAGTGGGCATCTACCCAATTTCCTTTTCCTACTGACATAGCTCAAGTTCAGTTTCACGTCCTCCCCAAATGCGTGCACATGCAAAAAATGCTACAACAACTCATAGATTAGATTGCCTTGCACTTGCCTGCCTCTCTCTCCCTTTTATGTGCATACATTTTGCCTTTCAGATTCATCAAAAGCATGGAGCCAGCACCTTCGAATAAATCAATATGTGAGCAAATGGCACCAGCGTCTTCAAATCACTCTGTTAATGTTATAAAGTGTTACGAGTATGATGTCAGATCTAGATTATTTTATTCATGTATGTGTGCTATGCATTTAGTTGCTATTGTATTTGCCATTTCTACTGTCAGCTTGGGAATTTATTTAGCAAGTAGTTTTATAATAGAGGGTAATATAAAAAGGGGGGGCACAGGTGGGGCTTATAACTTTACTGTAAATAGTAGCCAACATGCAGAATCAGATAAAACCAAACATTCCATAGAGGTGAATATATATATATTGTTCCCAAAACACAACCCACAAGCTAATGTATCACTCCCAAAGTACAGCCCCATGCACCAAAAGGATAACACCCCACCCTTTTGTTTCCCAATGTATCTACCCTGCTTATGTAAATAATGCAACCACAGTCATGAATGGATATAGAGGGGTACCTGCACGTACAATGAGACAAGCTCGAAGGCAAAAATATGATGCCTATAGTGGACTTGGTTTAGATACTATAGAAGATGTACATCACCCTGAAATGTCTAATAGTTGGTAAATGTATGTGTGGTGGGAGGAAATGGAGTGAATATCAGCTGTTATGTGTGTTCATTTTGTACTGCATGCGTCAGGGGCACCCAAGGTCCTAGTGCCACAGGAAGTTCCAATTATAGAGGCACAATTCCTAGTACATTTTGCGCTGTGTAGGCTCAGATGCACTTTCCAGGCACTCAAGGAAGACTCGAATTGGTGGATGCAGATCGCCTGAAATACAACAACAATCCCAAAAGCAACAATTGCCTAAAGAGACCTTATCTGGTAATAGAATGACAGAAATACTCTAATGACAAATGGCAAGAAACAACAGTGAGCTGCATGGAAGAAGGGGTTCTGGCAAGGGTGGAAGCTGCATGTGCACAATTCTGGACTGAACATATCCCCAAACTTACATGGATTGAAGCAATGGAAAAACCAGTAAAAGTGCACAGAGAAGAAGAATATGAACTTTGCTTTTACAGTGCTGGAACCATACCTGTAGGATCTAATGCAACAAAACTCTACTAATTCCTGATCTCAAGAAAGGTACGGCAGCAGTGATGGATTACTACTGGGTGTGTGGACAACAAGCATACTTGCACCTCCCATCATCATGGAGGGGCTATTGTTCGCTGGCCACACTGCACTCAGCACTACTTGTAATCGCAGAAGCACACCTTCAAGTGGAGCCAACAGAAACTTGTTCCCCTAACTCCTTGCCAACGCCTGAAGAAGAAACAAGAAACTCCTTGCCAGCACCACAGTTCTGCATCCTCCCAGAGAAAGAAAGACAGGAACATACAAAAAGGAAGAATGCGGTCGAACTACCTGTCCCAGGACTCAGCAACACTGCTCAGCAAACTACCAGATGAATAATGGCTCTTTAGCAAAGCAGAGATTTTTTTCTCCTAATTGATGCTGCCTGAGGTGCAAGCAGCGGCCAATGCCAAATGACTGCAGATTGTCCACTGGGAAATAATACAGCTAGCAAATGACACTGAAGAAGGGTTCAACGCCATAAAAGTGGAACTCTGTGCCCTCGGACAGATGGCGATGCAGAACAGGTACGTCCTGGACGTGCTTACTGCTATGGAAGGAGGGGTGTGCAAGAACATTGGTGATTCTTGCTGCACATTCATGCCCGCCCACCCCCCGAGATGCTGAAAATGGCTCACTGTCACACATCATCGAGGCTGTACACAACTTGGGGGGTGTGCATGAAGAAAGACGCTGGCATACAGGATGAGGACTGGTTCGTTCTGGCTTTCTCATGGGCTCCATCCTGGATGGGGGCAATAGCAATCAGTCTAGTGCCTGTCATCGTCTTTATTTTGATTCCACCAACCTGTTGTCGCCAGCAGGTAACCCAATTGCACTCTTTGAGGACAACCGTCCTTTATGTGGTTTTCCTTCTTTAGTATCTATTTTAATAAATCCACATTTGGTGGTCAACGTATATATTTATTCAAAGGAAGAAAAAAGCTTTTTCAAATGAAGAAAACCTTTGACCAAACTCGGTTTATGAATGATCAACCAAAATGCTATGTTACATGTATTTATTAAGCATACATACGCCGAAGGCACCTTTGCACTAGAAGCAGAGGTATAGTTTCCTATTAAAGAGATTTAGAACAAAAAGGTTTTCAGAGACCGCCGACATCCAAGATGGTCAGTTGTTGCGCGGACAGAGAAAGGCATAGTGTTCCAAGCTTTAGCGCAACCACCCATACGAGACAGTCGAGCACGAGGCACCAGCACTTGGAGAGCAGCCTGAGAGCGAAGACAACGGGCAGGAACGTTGCGCTGATACTTAACATGCAAGTACTTCGCCCCATATCCATAGAACGACCGATGGACGATACACATAGAATTGAAGAGAATACGTTTCTCCACCGGCAACCAATGAAGCTGTCTCAATATAGGAGACATATGAGCACCGAATAGGGGATGCAGGATGGCTCTGGCTGTGGCGTTCTGAAGAAGTTTGAGCCGGTTAATAAGAAAGCAGGGCTGTGCCAGGTAGAGTGAGTTACAATAGTCAGTTGTACTTAACACAAGTGCCGCCACCACTGGGGCTTGACAGTTTGCCGGAATAAACTGAAGAACTTTCCACAAAGTACAGAGCTTGAAGTGGCCAATCGAACAAACAGCACCCACCTGTTCGTCCATGGAGAGAATAGAGGTAATTTTTACCCCCAGATTTCTCACAGAAGGTGACAACAGAGGGAAAGGGCCAAGTGAAGGTGGCCAAAAATCTGTGTTCCAGAACAGAAGAGGAGAGGTAGTGCCAACGACCAAGACCTCGGTCTTATTGCCATTTAGCTTTAACCAGTTGGTCGCCATCCATACACCCTACTCCTCCAAACACCTCCTAAGCCGAGCGGCTGTGTCGGGTCTAGTGAGATCCAGACGTACCAGCAACTGTGTTTCGTCGGAGTAGGAATAATATCAAACCCCATGAGACCAAATGAGATGCAACAAGGATTTAATATAAACATTGAACAATATGGGAGAGAGAGCAGATCCCTGGGGGACTCCACAGGAAAGCAGTACCGGTTTTGACCGGAAAGGAGGAAGAAACTGACTGCGAATGATCGGGCAAAAAATCCATAAACCATCTTAGAACTTGGCCAGACAGACCTGCCTCACCAAGGCGGGAGATCAGGGTGAGATGTTCAAACGTGTCGAAGGCCGCCAAAATATCTATTAATCAACACAAATGTATTATTCGGGTAGATCCGCACCCAACAAGCACTAACTTAATACTGGATGTGGTCATAATAATTTGAGTTCCTGGGATTCATCACAAAACCAGGGTCAGTTCACAGCCAAATTATTCCCTATTGTGTAGCTCAGAACAAAAAAAGGTTCTATTCTCTCAACAGCATTCTCCATAAATAAACATTTTGAACTATTTAAACAAGTTAAACAATTGCTGACGTGTTTCAGAGAAAACATCCTTCATCAAGGCTTGTGTTGTCATCTCAATTTAGCCAGGTAACAATCATGTTCATCTGTTTATCTATAACACATGACAGATGAAAGCTTAATACTTTTGTGACTTTTGACGAACCTTTTTACAAATGATCATTTCAAACTTTCCTTCACCCAATATACAATTAAGCTTATATCACACTTGACACTAACCTCAAATGTATACAGTGTTGCCTCCAAATAAATCCAGCCTGTTGTAACATATTAAGCAAACAACACTACATTATCTCACATATTCTTGTTCTTTCTTTTGGGTAAATCACACAACCTCAGGTGTATTAGAAATTATTCCATAAGCATCATACTCACGCAGTGTGTTCTTCGCCTGTGAGTGTTTAAGCTAGCCGGTAGAATACTCTGAATTGTCTCCAAGGAATAAACATGGGAAGACCATGTCAGAAAGTCATGCGGCATCGAGCACTCGCACAGAACTTTCACGTAATCATGAAGTGTGCTCAAATAAGTATAATACACATTGCCCAACACAGAGACCAAACTGCCACCCACGCAGCTAGAGAAACTCATCTGCGCAAATAGCAGCATGTCTCCCGCGGGTCGTGGATCGTATCTCTGGGCTGCTCAATCGCAGCTAGTTATTTCCCCCATATATGACTGCACAGTCTATATTTCTATTGACAGATATAGAGGGTAGATGTATAAAACTCCTATCTTTATGGGCATGGGATCTCGTCAGGCGTGAGGTGACCGACTGTGATAATGGCCTTCCGCCTCGCTCATATGTATACACTAATCGTCGCCTAGGTAACATAACGTATGTGCAAAAGCATACGGTCCATGGCCATCTTGGTGTGGGACTCGCCCATTCTTCCCCAATGTAATTATTGGAAACCTGTGCGTTCGTTGTTTCACTCACATGGTGGACGAGGCATTGCGGCTGCAAGAAATGGCCTGGTACCCCGCCCCCGTGAAGACAAACCTAAAGGTACGCCGCAAGCCTGTACGCACATTGCTGTGCACCAACGGAGCAGCGCCCATCTTGCAACCACCCCTGAGTGGCGGACAGAATCGGTCATGTCTTTACTAAATGGTCCAAGTCAAATGCGCCCATCAAGTCAGCTACCCATAAGCCAGCACTGTCGCCTAGCACCAGAACCAACCATTACAGCTAATCAAGTATTCTGTGAAACATACATTAATCGTGCCGAATAGATAGAATTCAGTAGCACATGATATACCTGTCTGGCTTTACTAATACAAGTCAGCTCACAATCTAGCAGGTGTTTTCAATCTTTAGCAACACTATGGGCCTCATTACGGCTTTGGCGCTAGCCATGCCGCTATTGGCGGCATGGCTGCCTCTAAAACCGGGTCCGGGTTCCCTGAATGGGGAATTACCCGGCCATTCTGAGTTAGGAGGGCCTGGTAATTCCTCCCTCAGGGAACCCGGGCCCGGACCTTCCCCATTCCCATTCAAGCCCCCACAGGGCTCAATGGGAATGGGTGCAGGGAGCTAACAACGGGCCAATTATGACCGGCCCATTGTTAGCTCCCTGGTCCCCTCACGGGACCCGGTAATGATGCCTGGTTTTATGCGTCCGCAAGGGGACCTCGTAATCAGGTGGAATGGGAATAACGGGTCCGAATCCATTAGCGGACCCCGTTAACCCATTCCGCCTGACTCGTAATGAGGCCCTATGTGCCTTTTGTAATAATTGTCTCAACCTCCCGGGCAATGCATGCTGATCACATTCTTGTTGTAACATCCAAGACACTGAAAGAAACACTTCCCAACCTTTATACAATTTTCAAACTGACACCTCTCAGTACAATGCCCAGACACAACACACCTTTGATCATTGTCCATATTGCTAAACAAAACACATTGGGCCTCATTACGACCCTGGCGGAAATCGAAAAACGATGGCGGAAATGCAATACCGCCATCGAATAGCGCTCGGTGCGACTATGACCCGTCACCGCAAAGTACGATGCCATTAGCGACACCGTAGTGAACGCCAACGCTAACTGCACCAAGTACGCGCGCGCGCGCCATGCCAAACCGTAATTACCACCATGGCGCAACGGTACGCGAATTCTGACCCTAGCGGACATGCACCTAACGCCATCAAGCACGGCGGAAAGTACCATTCCGCCATGGTGAGAAGTACGGCATCGCGAACCAACCGTAAACGGCCCCACTGAGTGCCTGTACACCGCTCCCTGGCCACATTGTACAACTCCCCGTAGGTGCAATGAAGTCACACAATGCAACCAGTGAAATGTACTAGTCATCCATGCCTGCCAACGAACAAATGAATCTCAAGAGGGGCCAATGGGAGCTGCAGGGCACAGATGGCACGAATACAGAAGCCATCCCAATGGACATGACCTCAGTCTCCCACCAAGAAACGCACGCAAACACAGGCACCTGTGACCAGCAATATTCCGAAAATCACATCATTCCACCAATCCACCTGGCTGACCGGCATCTGTTACACAAAAGCTAATCCCCCGCCCCTGAGCATGACATCATTAAAACAGTCATATTGGCAGCCCTCATCCCTGACCTCACTGGGCTTCGTAGGCAAACGCGCCCAGCACAGTACCACGCAACTATACTCCGAAGCTGGAACCCAATGCAGATCTCCTCACAATACATCGCTCCCCAAATAGGAATATGCCACATCACTTGCAAAGAAGAACGCTACACGGTCCATATCAGAATAGAAATTTAATGCACAACAAATTCACCAAGCCCATACAGCCATTAGGCCATGAACTCCAAAACACATTTCACCATTGTGGGCTGCATCCGCAATAAATGACCAGCTACTTCTTGTGTGACGCCCTGTTCCTTCATGGTACACAGGGGCTACATTCTCGTACGAAAAGGCAACATGGAAGCGCCTAGAACCGCAGGGCCGTCCCAATAGGGAGGCACTAGTCCAGCTGAAAGGCCGAAATGTTGCTCCTAGCCACTAGTACTGCGTAAGGGCATGTGGCCCATTGGCGATCGTCCCATAAGATCGTAATGCTGCTCCACTGATTAACACGAAGCAGCAGGTGTCGGGAGTAAAATCCATCTGCAGGAGTGGCATACAGATGGCAGTGGCAAAAGGGGAGGAGATACCTGTCAACCAAATGAAATGAAAAAGAACAGTATGGCCATCAGAACTACATTTGAATTACTCACTTCAATGATCACACCAAATCCACAGCCATATGCATGCTAGCCCACTCCAAAGGATCATCACCACCCAAAAACCACTTGCGAATCATAACTATCTATATCGAGGTGAAAACACCATCACAAACGAGTGTACCTGTGCATGCGTCTGTTAAAACAGAATCCATCAGATGGGATTGGTAACGTGCATAGACACAAGTGTCTGAAGGCGCGTCGAGACAGGGAGGGCTCAACAAGGCCAGATAGACGATGGTCCCACTATGGCAGCCCTGCATCACATAGCGCAGGGGAGGCGGACAGATTCCAAGAAGCCCTGTACATGGCAAACTCTGTATCAATTCATCTGTCCATGCATCCATTCATCATTCCCTCATCCCGTAATGAAAACGCCTGTTTCCATACTCACATAACATGTGAAATTTCCATTGAGTCTGTGCGTTATGCAGCCTGCAAAATCCACTGTGCCCCAGCCCGTAATTCTAGTGTTGTGAAGTAACATGTATTTGGGAACGTCCGGCCTCATCGTCCACTTCGCCATTGCGCATCCCAAACTATTCATATCAATCATTGCATCCTCGCCATGGCCCCTGTCCCAAGGACATTGAACAATAGAACGTTATATTTGCAGTCAGACCTGTGGGCATCTCCTCGCCGCTAGCTGAAAACCGAAAGCCCCGCCCTTCGAATTCCTCATTTGCAACATCACGTCGAAAAGGCATCTGTGGCCGCTTGAAATCACAAATTAATCCATCTAGTGCGGCTGTGTATGAAAATGGCAACTGCCTTCACTCACAAATGGGACGCCCCGCCCGTCGTTGAACCTCGGTACAGTGATGCATGAGGGTCCACCGTTACTCGAGTACTACGTTCCACTGACCCTCACAAGTCTGTTCGCGACTGCAAAGATAGTATGTGAAACAATGGGACCATAGCCGAATGAACATATCAACCAATGTTACACTGCCATCGGGTACAAATACATGATTGTAATAGCAAGATGCCATTCGTCGAATTGCAGCGTTGTGTGCGGGACGTGCTCGCCCAAAGGGGAGAGCAGCTTGCACAGGTGGAATGAATCACCAAAGGTGGAGGCCATACAGCCTGAAAACACATAAATTGCACGCCCAGTCTCCTCCCACAACCACTCCGAAATGCTACCGGCAGGACTAGCTATGTTGGCCCTGGGGGACCTGATAGCACTGCAGGTACTCCAACTTCAAGAAGAAGACGAACACCAACTACAACCGGCCGCACGGAGGAGACGCAGGAGGAGGAGGAGGGCAAGGCAGGGCCAGCAAGGGCCGCCAGCACAGCCACTACCACCACGCAGGCAGCCCGCAATCCCACGCCTCCGAGCACATCCGTTCAACCTCACTGATGAGCAGATCCACACCCTCTACCGTTTGGACCGGGACACCATAACTGCCATTGTGGACATGACACAGGCTGACCTTGTCAGCATGATAGATAGCCCAACCCCCATCCCACCCCTACTGAAGGTGGTGTCTGTACTCCACTTCCTGGCCACAGGCACCTACCAGCACACAGTCGGACAGTTGCATGGCATTTCACAGCCACTGTTCTCACGGACACTATTGCAAGTGCTCGATGCCCTCCTGAAGCCCGCAGACGACTACATCTCTCTACCACGCTCGGAGCAGGAAATTACGAACACAAAAGTGGGATTCCATGCACTTGCCGGCATACCGGGTTGCATTGGTGCCATCGACTGCACCCATGTGGAATTGGTCGTCCCACATGCCATGGAGGCCCAGTACCGCAACCGGAAACAATTTCATTCTCTGAATGTACAAATGGTGTGTGACTCCAACAGGATCATTACACATTGTTGTGCCCGATTCCCTGGATCAACCCATGATTCTATGATCTTGAGGAACTCTACAATACCACGCTACATGGAGCGACACGCAGGGAACAGATCCTGGCTACTCGGTGAGTCTCATTTCATGCATGATGATGTGGGGTATGTGATGCGGCAATGACCTGGCAGGAAGGGGGGGGGTGCGTACGTAGCAATGGCATTCCACATGATTTGTTTATCGTCCACATACAGGTGATGCCGGATATCCACTGAAGAGATGGCTCCTCACACCAGTCCGGAACCCACGGGACCAGCATGAGGAGGACTACAACCATGCCCACTCACGTACTCGTGTAGTCATAGAACAGGCATTCGGCCTACTGAAGACTCGTTTCCGGTGCCTCAGCAGGTCTGGCGGGGCACTCCTGTACCGCCATGTGAAGGTTGCGAAGATGGTGATGGCATGTGTCATGCTACACAACATGTGCGTACGTAGAAATGTGCCCATGCCCCCTGACGCAGAACTGCAAGCACCTGAAGATGGTCATGATGAGGGTGGGGATGTGGCAGCACCTCAAGGAGTCTGCGAGGCACAGGAGGGCCGTGACATTCGTCAGCATCTCATAGATGCATGCTTCTAGCACTCACGCCTGGTGGCTGATACATGGACACGGGACTCGTGGCACTGTGTGTGTATGGTACATGCACAATATGGACTGTACGCCTATAATGGCCTCGTACACAAAGATCAATGTCCACACATCTCATTGGTTGATCGTGCATTGTTTATGGCATATGTGATATCATGTTGAACACCCTATCGACCAGCCACCCAAGTGAGCCCAACACCCCCCCTCCACACTCCTACCTCCCCCCCGAACACCAGTGTCCAGAGATGCTCATTGTCAGTGGGCAGTCGCTATTGCAAGCCCCCTCTGCGGGTATCAGGGGCACCCCTGCCTGTGGAGCGCAGGTTCCTCCCAGATCTACGTTGGGGGCTGCCCTGGACGGAACTTGCAACGGATGATGTCTCTGCCTGCTCACGTCCATGCATGTCCCTAAGGGTTTGTGAGAGCTCAGTGAGCACACGGCGCACTGCGGCAAGTTCGGCACATACGTCTTTGGACGTCGCATGCAGTTCCCCCCTCAGGCTCTCGGTGCTTCTCTCCATTTGGACTCTCAGGCTCTCGGTGCTACTCTCCATTTGTGCCCTTAGTGTCTCTGTACTTCTCTCCATTTCTGCCCTAAGTGTCTCAGTTGATGTTTCTATGTCTGCCTTAGTGCCCCCACATTCATCTGCATGGTCCTTGAGGAGCGTGGCCAGTTGCTGCTGTTGCACGATTAACTGGTCGAGGGACTGTTGCCTCTGCTGGGCCATGGCCATTTGTGGTGGTGTCACAGAGTGGCTGTTCGCCTCATGTTGCCCTGCCACAGGTCTTGTGGGGGATGGCCAGTCGTCGTCTTGTGGGTGCCCCTGCGTGGTATCCTCATGGTGTACGGGATGGAACAGACAGGGGGATTGGGACAGGTCATGGATGGATCTGACTTCGACATCCCCGTTTTCTGTGTCGGAGCATGCTGCCATTAATGCAGTGTCACCTATGGTGCTGCTGCCACCAGAAGCAGTGCCTACTGTGGCATCCATTGGGGGGACCTGTGGTGGTGGTGGTGTGGGCATGCTGGCTGCTGGGGTGCCTGTTGGAGTTCCCTCCTCTGTGCTGCCACTTGATTTGTGCTGCTGCCGTGTCTTGATGCGTGCAGCTGAGGTGGAGGGTCTTTGGCCGTTGGTCTTGGCCCTCTTTGCAGGTGTGCTGGTAGGGGTGTCCTGGAGCTCGTCGTTTGGATCGGACCCTGTGGTGGAGTAAAGGAGGGCGAGCGTTATTAATGGGTCTGTGGGAATTGGAATGGCAATGTATCACATGCATTGGGGTGGTACCTGAGGGTGATTTGGGTCGGGGCCTTGGAGGTGGTTTCATTTGTGTGTGGTGTGAGGGTGCAGTTGTTTGGCAGCCTGCAGTTAGGGTGTGCCTGCTGCACGTGTAGAGGGTGTTTTTAGGATTTTTAATTATTTATGTATTTGATGTGAGTTTTGAAGTGTGCTATCAGGCCTATGTATGTGGACGTTCTCCTGGACATGTGTTACTGTTGCACTATGTGGGCACGTGGTACTTCACATGATTGGACATTGTGGTTTTGGCATTGTTTTATTTGGGCCACCTACCTGATTCTTCGGATGTCTGCACTCCTTTCTCCATCCCTCCGACTCCCTCTATGCTCTCCATTCCTATGGTGGAGGCACAGATTTCTTCCCAGGGGGTCAACTTGATGGGTGATTCCGATCCTCCCCCGGTGGCTGTGGAAATGTTGCGGTTGGCAGAAAGTATGCTACGGACGCGTATCCGCAGGTCGTCCCATCGCTTTCTGCATTGCTGTGGGTTGCGGGGTGCGGTCCCCACCGCACTTACCCGCTGTGCCACCAGGGCCCATATGGCCTTCTTGTTCGCAAGTGCCGTCCTGGTCATTTGCGTGGAGAAGACGGCGGCTGCATTCTCCTGGAGGGTCTCTGTGAGTACGGTGAGTTCCTCACGGGAGAAGTGGACCTGCCGCTTGCGGTCGCACGCTTTCTTCGCTACTTTTCCCATTTTTCTTGGTTTCACTAGGGTGGATGACGGGTTGGGATGTGTCTCAGGGTAGTATTTTTAATGGTTGTGTAGATTTAGTGGTTTTATAGGTGTACGGCGTGATGTTTCCCGTTCCGGGACCATGCTTTTACTTCCGTTTCCGTATATTTACGGTCACCGTACTTTCCGGTTGGCGCTCACTGCGGTGTCCGCTGAGATGGGTGGCGGTATTGCACCTAGGGCGCCGTACGGCGGCGGTGTGGGCCGTTTTGGGGTCATTTCCGCCATCGCGGACTTTGCACTTCCGCCATGGCGTGGTGCTCGTGCCCGATGGGTCGGAATGAGCCGCACTTTGCTCCATCGTGCAATGGCGGAAACGCTATTTACGCTGTGGCGGTCCGGTCAGTCACTTTCCGCCAGGGTCGTAATGAGGGCCATTAAATCATATTCACAGCTCATCCCACGTGGGCTGAGCGAGTCCAATCTTTCTATCCACAAGATCTCTTTCTGGAGAAGCTTCTTGTGTAAATCACCCCCACTCCCCCCAAACACCTCCTGTTACCTGTTCCAGGATTACACATTTTAATTGTGCAATACTATGCCCTGCTTATATAAAATTTGTGGCTATCCGGGTTTTCAAGTTTTTGTCCGTATATTGAACTTCTGCTCAGTTCATCTCATTTTAGCATTGCACATTGTCATACCTACATAGTAGAGACCACACAGAGACTTGAGGGAATATACCACATTTGTGCATTAGTGTTTGAGCTCTATCGGTTTCCCAGAGTGTGGGTGTCTAATGTTGTTGTCCTTGATGACATTACTGCAATGTTGGCAGTTAAGACAGGGTAGAGTTCCTTTGTGCAATATTTTCTGTGTCTTCTTCGAAGGCAGTTCTGCTCTCACAAGCGTGTTACGGAGAGCCTAGCTGTTCCTATACGCAATGGTGGGTTGTTCTGGTAACAACCTGTTCAATATCGGGTTCATTTGCATCATGGACCACTTTTGCCTAATCTTCTTTATCCTGTTACTCTGTATGGAATGCGTAGTAACATATTCTAAGGATTGATCCGTTTCCAATAAGGACTCTCACAATATTTTCTCCACTTTCCCTGCTATCTCCTGAATGACATCAGCTTTGTATCCCCTTTCCAAGAACGTATTCTGTAGCGATACTGCTTGTTTCCTGTACTCATCTTCATTCAAGATCTTCCTCCTATATCTCAGAAACTGACCTAATGGCACGCTGTCAATGGTACGTTTCGGATGAAAACTAGTAGCCAGTAACAAGCTATTCCTGTCTGTAGGTTTTGTAAATATTCTGGTATTCAGACCATTCTCTGTATAGTAGATATCCACATTCAGGAAGTGAATCATTCCGCGTGTGAGTGAAACAACGAATTGTGAGGTTTCCAGTAATTACATTGGGGAAAAGTGGGTGAGTCCCACACCAAGATGGCCATGGACCACATGCTTTTGCGCATGCATTACGTTGCCTAGGCGATGATTAGTGTATACATCTGAGTGAGGCGGAAGGCCGTTATCACGGTTGGACGCCTCGCGTCTGTGAGATCCCATGCCCATAAAGGTAGGAGTTTTATAAATATAACCTCTATTTATAATCTGTGAATAGACTCTGCAGTTACATATGGGGTAGATGACTAGCCGCTATCGAGCGGCCCAGAGATACGATCTACGACCCGCGGGAGACATGCTATTTGCACCGACGAGTTTCTCTAGCTGCATGGGTGGCAGTTTGGTCTCAGTATTGGACAATATATATTATACTTATTTCAGCACACTTAGTGATTACGTGAAAGTTACATTTGAGTGCACGATGCTGCATGATTTTCTGACATGGTCCCCCCAGGTGTATTCCTCTATAGGACCCTAAGGAGTATTCTACCGGCTAGCTTAAACACTCGCACTCGAAGAACACGTCACGTGAGTATGATGCTTATGGAATTATTTCATAATACACCTGAGGTTGTGTGATTTAACCAAAAGAAAGAACAAGAATATGTGGGATAATGTAGTTTTGTTTGTTTAATTGGTTACATCAGGCTGGATTTATTTTGAGGCAACACCGTATACATTTGAGGTTAGTGTCAAGTGTGATTTAAGTTTAATTGTACCTTGGTTAAGGGAACGTTTGAAATGATAACTTCTAAAAAGGTTAATTAAAAGTCACAAAAGTATTAAGCTTTCATCTGTCATGTGTTATAGGTACACAGATGAAAATTACTATGTTACCTTGCTAAATTGAGATGAGAACACAAGCCCTGATGATGGAAAAACAAGCCAGGACAACAATATATGTCGGTTCATTATTCAGAAGCAGAGCTTGGTCAAAAGTTTTCTTCATTTGAAAAAGCATTTTTCTTCCTTTCAATACATATGTACGCTGAATCCAAATGTGGATTTATTAAAATAGATACTAAAGAAGGAAAACCACATAAGAGGACAGATGTCGTCTAAGAGTGCATTTCGGTTACCTGTTGGCGACAACAGGTTGGTGGTATTGGTGTTTTATTGAGTCTCCTTAGGCCAGGAAATTATACCATTCTGCACCAGAAACATTATCGAAAATTGAAGCTAGAGATTGAGTTTACATTTAAATAAGGGAATAACAATCGACACTATGGTGCCCCTATACTATACCCTGTTTTTTCATCGTGTTTATTTTGGTAATTTTTTGTGTGCATGCCAGATGGGACTCCGATGTTGGGCCAAAGCAGTGCCAAGCAGCGCAATGATGATGGTCTGGCTTGGGGTAACACCCAGAGCACCTCGTGGTAGTACAGAGAGTGGTATCCAGGCAGATGATCCAAACCAGCCACATATGGTTATGATTTATCACCCCTTATACTCTGCTGGGCTGTCACCAACCCCCCACCCGACATAGAGAACTACACCGAACACTGGGTTGACCTAGCTGGGGATGGGGGTTGCATTCACAGGATATGTCCTCCAGAGGAATACGCCCAGGCTGGGGAAAGTTTGCGAGATATGTGTAGAGCACGGGTCCCAATTAAAGATTCAAAGCCATACACAGAGGCTAAAAGACTAGAAGAAGATAAATCAAGAAGGAATTCTGAAGAATATAGATGGAGGAACCTATTTGGGAGTTTGTCACTGTAGAAGTAACGAAAGGGGGAATGTTGGGGAGGAAACAGGGTCTCCCCACACCCCTAGGTGATACCGAATAAGACACAAACAATATAAGACACATTCGAGGGCCATGGAGGAGGACGTCACACACAAAGGGGGGTGAACAATCGATGTAATGCATGTATTAGGACCTATAGAAGAAACACAAATGGGAACGCCATTTTAGACTAATGGAAGCCATCCTAGAATGTAGGCCCAAGCGCAGCAAATAGTATAAGGCGTCTGAATGTTCGGTCCCTCGCATGAGCGCGAACAACACCCTCACCTGGGCCAGGTCTCACACAGACCATGAAATGCTCCTTTGTTCCAAAGAATTACAGGCCATTGCACACAGGGAAGATTGCGCCCTCCAAGGTCATGAGAAGGGAGCAGCGCGCCTCTTGTCAGTACCATCCCACGAGACAGATAGTAAGGCCCCTGCTCCCAATGATCCTGGCACAAGAAATAAAGCACTGCAATGCTTTTATCCATAGACCCCCGCATGCCACGGTATCATCCAAACCCAGACAACCAATCATAAAACCTTTTACACCCCTCAATCGATCACTAAGATCAGAAGGCAGGGCTATTGTGCCTTCAGAAATGGGTCACGTGATTTGTGCAGCGAGGTGCAGGGTAGCAACTAAATTGTACAAGGGTGTGCCTTGACAGGTCAGCTGAAAGAAGTTCAGTGCAGGTAACTTCATAACTGAGGACACAGTTAGGTAAAAAGGGGTTTTATTGCTTGACCTTCAGACTGGTCCTTTAGACTGGACAAAATACCATAGCAAAGTATTACTTTCTCCAATGGGAACACAAGATTCTTACAATACAATACATTACAATACAATTGATGTAATTAAAATACATTTAGGTGCACAATGGCAACTTGGAAATAACTTGAATAAATAAATCACAAAAGTTTGCAATTAATAATTTAACATTTTCTTATGTTCTATTTTACGCGTTAATTTTCACCTTTAAGGACTCTTACACAGTCTTCTATAGTATGTCGCAAAAGTAAGGAATTCAGTGAGTGAAAAGTGTTCTTTTATTCTTTTTTCCAATGAGACTACATTTTGAATTTGCAGTTGACGTACCACTGGCACTGAAATGTAGGACTCTCACTTTGTTGGCACATGTTTTTAGGCAGTCATTATTCTCATTTTGGCTTCAGGGCTGAGCTTTGCGAGCCACAAAAGAGTACAATCCCACAGTTGTGAGAGACAAAATACATGCCATCATTTGCATCACAGTTTAGTTACATTTTTTGTAATCATACTCCAAAAATGAGTGGATTGTAGTGCTCAGCAGATCAGCAAGTCTGGTTGACTAGAAGGGAGTCCAGTATGAAATAAGGGATTAGAGAAAGGTTGGCGCCCTGTAGCTTTGCTCAAAGTTCTTTTCCTATACGCGCCAGACCAGAAAAGGGGATCTGGAGGGAGAGCCAGGACTTGCTCTCTTCTCTCAGACACCTCCAGTTGAACTCATGGGACTTGTAATACTTCCCAAAAGGATCTAGAGGCCCTGATATGCAATGGTAACCATGAAAGACGGAAAATTAGGGTTTGGCTTGAGCCCCAGAAACCAGGGTGAAACATTACTTTCAGACATGTTAAGACACCCCATTCCATTCAGAAGATGCTAGTTCAGTCCTAGTTTTAATTTGGGATTCTAGTACTTCTAAACCTGGATTGCCCCATTTTGAACTCGGGACTACAGCACGAAAAGCATGACTGGGTAACTTCTCCCGAATGGGATAGGGCATGTTATCATGTATGGACTCTTGCCGCAACAGCAAGACCAAAGAAGCTGAGGTCGGACACAATCAAGTGAAGGGGGAACTGTGAGGACCCACTTGCCCCTGGCCCTGCATGAAATCCTCCTTTCACTCATTGACTCATGCTACATAAACGTATCCCCACTCTGTGGCCTGCCTGACACACTAGCCACTGCTGCATTCTAACAAATGAGGACAGCGGGACCACTCAGGCATTTGCCTTCATTCTTCTGATGGTCATTCTGAAAATACAATGGGAGCCATTGTATATATAATGCACATTGCATGCAGGGGACCATCAGCGTACGTGCCGTTTGGTCCCGTGCATGCACATGTAAACATTTACAGGGTGATCGGGTAAAAGGAAGGCGTAAAACCAGGCGAAACCACCTTTAATCTTGGCTTGTACGATTTGTATTGTAAAAAAATAAATACCAACTGCAAATGACACTTTACAGATGGCATTTAATAATGGATTCCTATGGAGTCCACCTGCTCTTTAGCAGGTGCTAAACGGTGGCGGATCAGGAAATGCAGGTGTAAAAGCATTGCACCTTACTCCTACATTTGACACTCGTTAAAATGACCCCCAGTGCAATTTCTTGGTTCCAGAACCCATTCGAGCTTTACTGCCGTTAGAGTGGCAAGAGAAAAAAAACACATGTAGTAAAACATGACATAAAATAACCTCACATGGGAATTTCATGTTACGGGACTTGTTAGAATTCACCTGCCACTGCGGGTGTAAGACAAACCAAATGGAATTACCGCATTTGGCTTTTATTTTCTCCATGTACAGATCTTTTCTTACTGTATTGCCATTTGCCACAGGATTTACCACGTGTGGTATTTTTAAATGCACGGTATGGAGCAAATACTACATGACATCCAACAAGTAATGACTGATGGTAAAATACAAATGTAGTACCAACGATGCATCATACCCTACCTGAGTGCGTGCCCTATGCATAGTTCTCCAACGCTTCCCATACACACATTCACAAAGAAATGGCAGCTTTGTACCCATGTTGCATTACTTCCATAGCCCTCTGCCCATGCTCCGAAGTGGCGGAATAGAGCGCAACAGTCCTTCAACGTATGAGCTTAATCACACACCTTATGCGCAGTTTAATTCAAATCAGTGGCAGCAATGGAGGCTCTTCATCCCAATCTATTGAAAGGGGCACTGAGGGAATAGGGGCCCCCGCTACTGCCTCTGTAAGGGAAGAGCTGTCAGGCGGCATACTGTAATTTTTGGCCAAACCACTACAGGTGTCTTGTTACAGCGATACGTATTGGCATTTTTAGACGTACGCAACAGACCCGTCACAAGTGACTGCTTACCAGGGCAAAAATTGGCATTTTTGGCAAGGCCATCAAAAGCGTGTTCTTACATTTGCAAATACTGGCATTTTTGGCAAGGATTCACAGATAGGTTTTCCAGGGACATATATCGGCAATATTTGGAAAAGCCATGACGAGTGGTCCTTACATGTGCAGTATTGGCCTTACTGGGAAACACAATTGTGGGTGTGCTCATACAATAGCAGTACTGGCATTATTGGGCAAAGCCAAGAGGAGTGTGTTCTTTCAGAGGCAGTAAGGCCTTATTGGGCATAGCCATTGTGGTTGTGTTCTTACAGCTGCCGAACTGACGTTCGCAATATTGGACGCAAGCAATAAAAATGTGTCTTACAGTGTCAGGTCCGAACATGCAGGGTAAAGCTAACATGAGCGTGTGTTTACAGGGGAAATCCTGGCATATAATTGTATAGCTCGGTGGTAACGCCTCGTCTTGGAAGCAACACAGGTTCGTTATCCCGGGTTGGTGCTTAGAAAACTCTTCGGTATTAAGCACGTTGTGAAAAACTAATTATTATAATAATAATATTATATTGTGGGCACCGGCATCCCGCAAATGTATTGGAAACTGCACCTGTCTACCGTTGGTGACCAGGCTTCTATTGGATTGTTTTCATGTGTTACCACACAGGACCGATTGTAAATTGTATAGCTTTTTGCCCAATTTCTCACAGAAAGAATATTGAAAATGTATCATTTAAAAGTATTATTTTAAAAAAGTTCTTAGGAGGAGAATCCGCCGAACCCCACTTAGGGGGATGTGTTCCCTCAGTACCCTTGGTCTTACACATTCAATAGGAAATATGTACATTCCTTCATTTCCAAAATTCACCAGCCCCATCTGCCAAAACAGAAGGACTTTTGTACTGACCCCCGATTTCTTATTGGCTCCACTCTTTCTCTCCATTCTCAGATGTGGGTAGTGGCCTCTCCTCTATTTTCCATTTGAGAATTTTAAGGATATTCTCCCTCTCCTAGTGGAGCATAAGAGGAAAGCTGATGTTACCACTGTACTATCAGATCATCTTGACTATGGTAACCACTCTCTCTGGGACTTCTTGAATGCAGTGGCAAGGGCAACCCATGCTTTGGGCAAAATGGAGTACACATCCCATCGCCTCGCTCAGTTGCACTGGCTTCCTGAGGTTAGACATGTCACATTTAAGGTTCTCTCTATGGTACATAAGCCTGCCTTAGAAGACCCCCTCTTTCTTGAAGTTGAAACTTCCAGCATACAACCCGGCATGCTGTCTTAGATCACAAAAGCTTCAAGTGCGGTATCATGATTTAGATTTAACCGGGTTGGACATAGTTCGTTTTCCTTATTGTTTTCTTAAGTATGGCAATCAGTACCTTCAGGTCATAGATCCTGTTCAGAAATTACCAAATTCAGACATAAGCTTGCTTAAAACCTGGCTGTTCTCAAACTAGATTTAGAAACACCTGGTAAGCTTTAGTTGACAAGTACCAGTGCCCTGAGGGATTTAGACATGTGAACACTTTGGAAATATTACTGAACGTGAAAATAATGGAATAGGGAGGGGACTGTAGAACCCCCAATTTAAAAAAATATGTATTTTGTTAATAAAAAAAGAGTAGTCACAAAAGGAGCAATTTCTGGCGCTTCATCAACATGGCAGTTGACATTCTGACCTAGAATCAGTACATCTAGGTGTTGTATTTTCTTGGTTGTATGTAGTGCAAAGTATCACTGTGCAACCATGGTCAGTACAATAACATGGATGCAGCAAGAGGGATAGAATGATAAGGCTTCACCTGAAAGGACATGGTGGGAGGGATTGCACAGGATTACAAGCAGGGGATTCAAGTTAGTGGGGATCTGATATGATAGGTTATTTATTATGCCCTTAATACACAGAGGTTTCTAAGCGCAGACCCGGGGATTGAACCTGTGCTGCTCCGTGTCGTCTTGTATCCAAGGCGAGCACGTTGCCCCTGAGCTATCCTCCCATGTCAGTGGGGGGCGGGGGGAGTGGGCAAGGTGGACCAAGCCTTGATTAATATGTTGCTAGATCCAAAGCTGTTCTCCAGTTGAAGATACATCTTTGAATTTCACATGGTGGGGCCCTCCTAGCTGCACAGTTGTGTCCCTGGGTTACCATCCGGGATTGCTGCTCTTGCACTCTTCTCATTTACCCACAATGCTATTAGAGAGGATGCAAAGTGTGCTCCCTTTTAATGCCCTCCGGAAGATCCCAACACATGCAAGTTATTAAGCAACTTCAACATTTTTGTGGTCTTTTTATGCAAATGTTTAAAATGTATAAAAGAAACTAAAAAAACATCCACCAAACCAAGACATGCTTACTGTATTGGAGGGTGTCCACTGCATAAACAAACAGGTGCCCAGTTGGTATGCGAAAATGGTGAAAAGCAGCCGGCAAGGGTTAGAGGGCAGGATAAGCATTGATCACGATCTGAATGACACAAGGCCTAGTAAGATCATTTGTCTTGTCCTCCCCCATTTTTCCTCCCCAGAAACACTTGTGTACAGGCATGTTATAAATGACTTATCATATCATAGAGTCAGAAGGCCATTACAGGTGTGAGAAAGGGGACAGCTTTCAAAATGAATAGCAATTTACTTTTCAAACTCCAGCTAGGTTTCTCCAGAGGGTCTTGAGCCCTTAACCCCCATCTCCGTCAATCTTCCATGCATTAGTCAAGTGTGAAAGGCTCCCGCATAGGACTGCTTACCACTGAGGAGTGGACTGCAGAAGAAGCATAATTCAAGCTCCACAACCACCTGCTACAAATTCCCCTTTTCAGTGACATGGCAGTCTAAAGAAAGATGCTTTAGAGGGATTCCCCAAGCAATGCCAGTGGTAATGAT
Organism: Ambystoma mexicanum; assembly: GCF_040938575.1. NCBI lineage: Eukaryota > Metazoa > Chordata > Amphibia > Caudata > Ambystomatidae > Ambystoma > Ambystoma mexicanum. The sequence continues at coordinate 690,516,156 of NC_090926.1, read as the reverse complement.
TTGCTCAAAACGTTCCAGCCACCACACTCCAGTCACCTTAGGCATCACTTGTATGCCCAGATGTGGACCCAGAGAGTGCTGTGACAAAGGATCAAAGTGACACCTCATTGATGGCCAATGAGGCCGAAACAGGTCTGGTTTTGCTTCTGACCTTGTGCAGAGATGTGACCCAGCAGTCTGGCTAGACTTCACCTTTTGAGATGGGACCAAGCTTAATTTTCAGATAGTCGTCTCCCGTCTCAAATGGAAGCCTTCCACCCATCTTCCATTTTTGGAAAACTCACCTTCTGTGAGTCTGCCTGCAATATGTGCCTCTGCTCTCTCTGATGCCTGCAGAACCTTTAAGTAAGCTCTAGCTAGACTGGCCCACAGCAACATGTAGAGGGCACCCCTTAGGCGAGCACATCCAGCCCCTGGCGAACAGGGCAAATATGTTCATTGGAATTGTATTTTGTAAATGAGAACCTGAACAGAGGCATGAAGAGAGGGGCCAACAGGAGTAAAGTGGAGAGAAAAGAGGGGAGGAGACTTGAGAGGGGAAGGGAAAGGAGATTTGAGAAATCAGATGTAGGAAGAGAAGAGCAGAAGGAAGATAACTGACCACAGAAGAAATAACCAGAGTGGGCCCTGGCTATTCAATTTAATTGCAGGAAGTGAGAGTGGGATACATTCAGATTCTTTCTGTAAGATGTATTAAGAGGATATTAAAATGTGGAGTGCTATCCAGTGGAAGATGTTGCCTTCATCCTGCTGCAGGCAGCTGGGTGCGTGAGGGGTGCAGAGTACAGACCCTGATTATATTTTCTGTAACGCATATGGGCAGGCTTGATATCGGACAGGGTAACCCACAGGCCCTTCTGCACCTTCAGCAATCCCAATTCAGATAGAACGATGAAGTACTGCAGAAAAAATCAACAGAACTAAACATTTCCTTTTTGTATTGCATTCTACCAAATACGTGAAATCATGCATTACTGTACACGAATTGCCAGTTTGCATGTCCAATCAAAATCATGGTCCAATTAATGGGAGCAGAGAATGGTCATGTGTCCATTGCGTTCCATCAATAATGATTGAGATATGTTATCCCCTACAAGACAACTGTATGTATAGAGTGAAACTAGGAGGTCTGTCCCTTTGAGGCTTGTCTCGTTTCTTAAGCACCATAGTTGCGAAAACCGGGTCCTTGAAAGTCTAGAGAACTCTAAATAAAATAAATAAATGTTTCTCAAAGGTTTTCCTCCACCCCTTCGCAGAAAATGCATAATTTCGTAACATGTGTTTTACAGCTGAAAAAATGAGAACCAAATAAAACCACATTAATGTTGGAAAAAGTTTGGAACCCATGTGTCTGCAGTTCTCCCAAGCTGAAAGCTCACAATCCATGACTCAGGATCGTTCACGGCATCGCTTGCTGCTTGAATTCAGACACGTGGGACTCCCTGGGTCTCACCACATTCAATTACTCCTTAAAGCATCAGAGGCAAAAAGCAGTGTCAAGATGGTGACATGTTCCTGCTATCTCTCCTAGTTCTCTTCAAGTTCCCTACTGCCCGAGGCAGTTCACCACAGAATTCACTCAAAGTCCCCCCACCACACCCCTGCCCCTGTTGGGGGACTTCAGGGACCTCCTACATGGTACCAAAATCTAAAACATTGCTCAAACTTTCTAGGCCTGGAGCTCACACCACTTGAACACGTTGATACTTTTATTGGACGGGATGGAACAAAACATTAGCTTCCAAAGTCCCACAGACCTCTTCATCAGATGTTGCTCTGTGGGACTTGGGAAGCTGATGTTCTGATACATCTGTTCATAGATCTTTCAGTTAGTCCAATAAAAGTATCAACATCTGCAACTTGTGCGTCTGTATGACTGGACTATCATGGTGTCTAACTAGGACTGGAGCTAAAACAGTGAATTATGCTATCCTGAAATACTTCTGGGAAAGAACCAACATGTTTCCATCCCTTTTCGTTTACTCTTCTTTCTTCAGATTTAAACACTCTAAAATTAGTCTGCAATGGGCTCGCGGGGGAACAGATCACCAGGGTGACACTAACCAGAGAACACTGACGCATTGTGCAGTGGTTGGACTGCACCGAAGGATTAAGCATGTCAAGGTTTTGTGTACTGATGACACGGGTACAGGGCAGTATGAACAACAGACACAACTTTCTCCATCAACTTTATGCTATACATCCATTTTAGGACAGCAACGGTTTTTTGAGAAATGAGCGTGTGTGCGTTTCAAATGTAAGGCAAAATCATCAGCGAGATCAAATGTTATATCGAACAGTGTCCTGAAAATGAGCTGAAGTGGTTGGCTTTAAATGGTCCGGTTTAGACTGTGATGCACCACAGCCCCTATCAGAGGAGGACATCTTGCAAACATCTCCTAGTGTCGCACCTCTTCCACTGATTGTGCAGCCTATGCATTGTGTTCTCAAGCAGCACGCACAATATTTGCCCAGTGGCCTCCTTGCTCGCCATTCAGCTATGCACAGAACCGGTCATAAGAGAGCGAGAGAGGCTCCGCCCTAAATGGAGTGAGCTCTGCATTGTCCCTGAAGCATGTATCAAGATGTAAAGAAAGCAATGTATGGGTTTGACCTATATCCACACGCCTATAGAACTAGGATCAGCGTCTTCCTTCCTACAAAGGTAGTCCTGATTCGAAGAACATTTCCAGACAATCTCATTTAGAATGTTTATAAAGAAAAATGGATATTGAAATGCATAGATTGGTTGCAGAGTAATTCTTCGCTGTAGAGTCTATGCCCCCAAGCATTCACGTGCTCTTTTTGGCAATGAGAATCCAGGGAAGGACAGCAGCCAAAATGGCAACCACCAGGATCATCAACAAGAGCAGTATCAGCGATGGAGACCGACAGCAGTTCAGTCCTGAGCGCGGCAATGTTGGTTCGGACCTCTCACTCTCCTCGCTCTCCATTGGTTGGCCTTGATCACTGATGATGAAGATCTGTGACCCAGCTGCATTGCTACTGGATTCGCTATGCGATTCCGCCGGGCAGAACGCTAGGTATCTGGGAATGCCACGCTGTGTGTCATTCTCAATTGATATGATGTCGGAGCTGGGCACCACTAGGGTATTGGTTGGCCCCAATCCCACTGAATGCCTGAGGATGGGAGGGGACATTGGCACTTCCAAAGTCTGTGTTTTCTCACCAGGTGTGGGGTGCCAGCAGATGCCTTTGTTCCTCAGAAAGGTCACGTATCTGCACAGGGGGCAGACAATGTTTTTCTTGATGGGTCCTTCCTGCTTGGCTATCACCAGATACTTCACCAGGCAGTCATGGCAGAACGTGTGACCACAGCTCAGCCTTCTTTCCGCTGTGGACATGCTGTGGAGCCGCTCATAGCAAACGGGGCACTCGCTGAAGGAAGTGTCCTTGCTGCTCTCCTGGTCAGACATGGCTGCAGAATAATCCGCTTCGTTCCCTCGCACTGCCTCGCTGAAAAATAAATTAGCATGACATGGTTACGTAGGGACAAAAATGATAGGATTTCCAGGAAAGAGTTAACTTGACAGGATTTAAATTCTTCACATAATAAGTAACATCTCGGCTGCACATCCTTTTTTCTTTTTTTAAAGAACCTCATTCAGTGTTTGGTTTGTGTCCTCAGACAAGCAGAGTATCCCCCTACTGCCAACTTCCAAGGCCCCGCTAAAAAAGGCAGGGTTGACCCCTTTTAACAATGGTGGCTGGGGTAATCGAGTTCGGCCATTGGTCATTCATTTGTTTGTTTTCATTTACTTGATCTGGTTCTATACACTCGGGTATCAGTGACTGATAACCCTCTCTCCCTATCTGTTATGATGTGCCAAATAGCAAACAATACAAACACATTTGTTAGTTTAGACAATCTATGACCAGTGTGAATAAACACAAGATCTAGAGAGAACAAATATCATCATACAACATGAATACATGCATTAAATGACTTTGTACCCAGGGACAGTACCTTGGATAATTATATATGTTTGTAGAGAGAGATTTGAAAAGAAAAATTACAGGCTGTGTGATTAACCTTAGTCTTGATACGTAGTCCTGAGGCCAAGAATAGTGCAAAGATGAATAGAGTGAAACAAGGAGTGAAAGAAAAGAAGGCAAGAAAGGACCACTTGGTCTGTGGTAAATATAAAAAAACGGAATTCGATTACTTTTTTCAAAGATTCCCTATAATTTGATTATACCAAGTTCTTTTTTTCGGTTATTTTTATATTCGAATCAAATTTTTGTGCAGAATTCCAAACAACAATAAATGGATGAACAGCGTAGACATAGGGTGAACAACCCAATGAATTAAGTGCATGTTGTTTTCTTTTTTGCAGTTGATTGTTTATAATGTTCATTTCTTAAGGTAGGGCCCCACCTGCCCCTTCCGAGCATTCTCCGCAGTGAAGCCCAATGCAGTTCTGAGAAACAATGATCCCATTTTGTGCTGGCAGACAAGGGGCAGATTTACATTTCTGTTAGTGCGGGATGAGCCTTTGCTCTTGTCTATGGGAATGACTTCACATCAATACAAATACTGCATTTGCATAACACCGTGGAGATCAATCAAAGTCTTGCAACGTGCCAACACCCTCATCTTTTTGGTATGCACTTAAAAAAAACAAACAACAAAAGTATTATTTTAGAATGGAGACTTTTCCTCTAACGAATGTATCTCTACAAATAAAAAAACAAGATGGGTGCCTACGGAAATAATGTTTACAGCTATGCTAGCCAACAAGAATTACCCATATGCTAAGGAACCTGTTTTTTGGACCAAATACTAAAGTCTGACAATTAAATTGATACCACGACCACTGTGGTCCTTTTGGCAAGCGCGGTGGAACCCGTTTAATTCTTGATTAATTGAGTGACCATTTCCAATCTGTGGAAATCAGGGATAAAGTAAGACAGGTATGTTGATGTTTTTGTAGGTGCTGGTTCAGTGAGTCCTCTGACAGGTTAAGGCTGGCATATTGTGATGCCTTTGTTATGCCGCAACATTTCCTTTAGGAAAGGTTGCCTATCTCCACCCTTTCAGGTGCTCCCCCACTTCCTCCTGCTGCTTCTTTTGTCCATGCGCACGGGATAGGAGGCGCTCTGCACAGTGATCAAGATTTCCCCTTGAGCATAAACCAATTTATATTTAGGGAATCAGTTTGCTTCTTTTGGGTCCCCTGCCTTTGTGCCTTTTTGACTTTTTTTTAATCAAATGTGCCTAGGAGACCGGGTTTTAAAATTCCTCCCACACTTAACTGTGTACCAGCTGCGATTTACAAGGGTCACCCTATGGTATGTTGGGCCTGAACACGCTTGCCTTGCATGCACCATCTGTAAATCCCTCTTGGTCAGACCTCTGTTTCTGTACAAATTAGTAGAGGAAAAAGGGAAACACAGATCTTCAGCTCCTTCAAATGAAGGAGCTACAGGACTACTTAGCTCAAACCAGTCAGGTTAGAAGACCCCCTTTTTTATATTAATCCCATATTGGTGACTTGTTACCACATTTTGCCTCGGTTGAAAGAACTCCTTCAGGTGAAGGATAACCACTATCCTGATCATCCACCAAGTGAAACCCTGAGGAGCCTAACAGAGGTGTTTTCACCAAGGTTCCATCATCCCCCTCAGGTCTAACACAGCCATTGCTTGGCCAGAGGTGCCATTGTGGCTTAACAAGGGTGATGCACGAAGCTCCTCAAACGGTTAATGCTGGTGCCTCCGCTGACATGTGCAGAGGACCTAGCTACTGTGCTCTCGCTGTGGTACCCATGGCATCTGGCAGCCCTGATAAAACTGAGGCTCGCCGAAAAATGCAAAATAAGAACATGAGACTGTATAAGTGAAGTGATGCAGCGGATTACTCAAGCATGGAGTGTGCAGTAGTCACTTATTACCCACAAAGCAACACAAAGTCCCCCTTTCTGGCTTTAAGGCACTCAATAAGGATGTTGATGATGGAGGCCCCAGTTTAGGAGACATTGAAATAGGAAAAAGAGGGCACAAGAGTCTGTCCCTGAACCCCTGCCAGTGATTGTCTACTCAAGCCATCCTGGATCAGGCTGATCCTGAAGGCCCATATGAATCTCAGTGGATACTGGGCCTCATTCCGAGTGTGGCGATTTGGAAAAAAGGGGGTCGTTTACGGACCCCCACACTACGAGTCTGACTGCAGGGGCCGTTGCAGGCAGACTTTTCACTGAAGCACCGGCACCGTTAGGAACAGTGTCAGGGCTTCTGTGTCCCCATTGGGGAATATGGACTTACCCAATCCCCTGCCTGACTTCCTGCTCGGCGGGACTTGTAATGTCCTGGTGGCACCATGAAGTCAGACAGCGGATTAAGTTTTTCGAGGTCGGCAGCAACCAACCAGTAGCACTGGTGGGTTACAGCCAACCTCATAATGAGGCCCACTGTTTGGACTTTTACATAAACATGCCCAGTCATTCAAGCAGAAAGGTTTGACAACTGAATAATCTATCGTTGAGGCCAACATGGCCACTAGTCTGACTCAGGATATCCTCCTGCCCAGTACTTTAAGTTCCCGACCAGGGTCTTGTTGACCTCTCTTTCAGAAGAGTGCATCTTCCTTCCTGCCCATCTATCCTACCGATAGGTAGACTTGCAGGACTTACTAAGAGCCATGCACCAATAGACAACTAGACCACCCCTGGCTCCACTTTTGAATCAAATTTCATCCATACATGTACTGCTCCTAACTGCATGGTTGTGTGCTTTTTGAAAGTTCATGGACAATTTCCGCCTTGCTAAAGTCAATCAGCCAGTTTGGTTCTTAAATAGTCTTCTAACCAATCTGATTTAGCACACAACAATTTCAAGCCAATGGCCTCTGCAGACATTCTCTAATGCAGAAAGGGCATTACTTGAACAACTACAGATCCAACATTTAGAAAATCAAACCGGCTTTTGAGACATATGCTTGCTCTGATTCTGGCAACCAGTCAAGGCATTTGTTAGATAGATGACTGCCTGAATTTGTGGGTTTTCTTTCTTCCATGGGGGTTTGCAACCTCTAGGAAATCCCCATACACTCCGCCAGAACACAGGCAGTTTCACTAATCTTCAAAATGAAACTTACCTTTAGAGGCAGAGAATCATCCTGGGTCACATCTCATGTATTTTGTTGACATTCTCTCTGAATTCAAGTTGTAGTGTAGAAGGTCAATTTGGCTAAACCTTATTGAAGAACTCATTTGAAAAAATAGATACTGTATCCTGTTCCTGTAGGCTGCCTCCATGATCACACAATCTGCTTGAGCAATCTCCTAGGAGTATTCAACAAAGAAACGTAGGAGCAAAACCAAATTACTCATGTAGTACCTTTGCACTCCAGTTTATTTATTGTACCTTCTTGTGCAAGCGTTCAATTTACCAAATGTTTGTCTGGATGTGGTGTCCCAGACAGCTGAACGGACCAGCATGGAAATCCTCTTAATTTGTTCTCCAATTTAGTATGTTAGTCTTTGTAAATATGAGCAAAATGATCATTCAAATAGTTCCAAAGTTGTCCAAAAAAAAATTAATCCAGAAAAAAATAGAGTTAAGAAAAGGGCCTGTTGCAAATTATGTCCAATGCATTTCGGTCATTCGGGACCATCTTCAGGGACTGATTCTAAGCAGAAAAAAACATACAGAAAATCATGTTTTTGAGTAAGCATGTTGTAAAACCTTAGTGGTCTTACTGAATTACATGTTAGATTAAATTTCAATTGTCCTTTTATATTTACCAGGCTTCTTAGATCTTCACTTGGTTCAAGCCAATGTCTGACTCTCTCTCAGTCTGGTGCCCTCAATATTTCTGTAATGCATCAGTGGATTATTAATAATCCAATTACTTAGTGCTCTTAGATCGTTATAATATTATTACAATGCTTCAATACAGAGTTAAAAATAAAAATGTCATACCTTAATATTTGTTAGTTGGTAGGATCCAAGACTCTTTGGTGAGGAGCCTATATGTTGAGATATGTACTACTATCAGTAAATGTCCACATTACTTGATAAAGAAATTCAGAAGTCCCTAACATTTTTTAATAGGGTTTAGATAACCTAAAAAGGGATTTCACCTTACCTCATTTTTCACAGCATTTGTAGGCAGGACACTGGATTCGCAGAGATGCGACAATCCAAGTGGCCTGCTCGTTTTTATGTGGAAGAAATGGTGCCGGCATGCAATGACGTCATCGCGTGCCGGCAGCCATTTTAGATTGGTCGAATTCAGTAAGGTCATTAATATTCATATAGGAATCTTCACAAGGTGTATGTAAACAAGAACATAAAGCTACAACGCGAATGAAAACCCAATGGTAGTTCATTTTGTAGTGAGATTGTTTGATGTAGAAAAGAGATGAGTGGATGGATCCCTGAGATAGATTGATAGTGAAATATGAAGTTCAAAGTCAGTTAAATATAGGGAAATTCAAAAACGCGAGATAGGGTAACCTTTATAAGTCTTCTAAAAATCTTCTTGGTCTCAAAGAAGTATGGTATTTCTTAATAACTCTCAAAATTTGTTATATGGTAGGGATATAGAGATACTGCTGCTTTATGGTTTGTCTTAGCTTCCATTGAATGCCAATGTACTCTCTACTGTGTGGATCCCCTTTAAGGACCAAGTTCAGTTCAAAGGAAGCATGCATAGTTGCATTCTTCATTCATACCTCCCGGGTGTATGGAGTTCAGTTTTTCTATCCAATATGTTTCCTTTGGTTCAGAATTTTTTTAATGACCATATTGGAATCTCCGATTCTTTCTATGTTGTCTAATATTTGAAACTTCAACTGTGAAAAGTGATGTTGAGCCTCTTTAAAGTGTCGAGCCACTGGAGATTTAATATTCCCTGTCCAGATGTTAGATCAATGTTCGTTGGCTTTTCTAGTGGTTTGCCCGACATAGTACCTTCCACATTTGATGCTGTTGATCACGTTGGTGGTATCGCATGTTGCATATTTTTCAAAAAGATTTTTTTGTCAGTATTGGGATGAAATATCACTTCTCCTTTTTGAACCATGTTGTAATTTGCGCATTTCAGACATGGGTATGTGCCCAGTCTTTTGGGTCTCTTACAAGGTTTCTTAGTGTTGCTTCTTACGAACAGGTCTCATGTTTCTGCTGCGTGTGTATGCAAACAATGGTGCTGTTGTGTAAAGATGTCCCAGGGTTCTGTCTTCTGATAGAAAGCGCCAATGTTTTTCCGCAATCTTCTTGATCTTATTGCTCTTTGTTTAGTATTTTGTTACGTATTTAGAGGTTGCATGGTTGTTTTCTCTTTCTCCAATATAGTTCTCCTACTGATTTGTTGGTTTTGCATAAGGAACTCTTGATTTCTTTCTCATGGTATCCTCTTTGCTGAAACCTTTTCGCCATTTTGTTCAGTAATCTCGTACATTCGGTGTCATCTTGTACAATTTTCTTGACTCATGGAAATTGACTGTATGTAAGCTTTTGATAGTGTTGGGTGGATGAAAACCTAGTCTGTGTAACAGATTATTCCGATCACTTGGTTTCCGATATAGAGTTGTTGTTAGTTTGGCGTCTTTATTTATGATTGTGTCATCAAGGAAGTTGACCTCATAGTGGCTGTGTTTTGTTGTAAATTGGATCCAGCTGTTTATTGTATTGAGGTATTCCGCAAACGTATTGAATTGTTCTTCTGTACCTTGCCAGATGCCGAACACACGTCTATGTATTGGCCCCAGTAGTGTAAATGTTCCTGCCACATAGTGTTATTGATGATCTGTTTTGAACTTGTACATGAACAAGTTGGCATAGCTTGGGGCCATGGTTGCTCCCATTGATGTTCCACTCACTTGGATGACTCACTTTGGTAAATTGAACGCATAATTCCATTGTGCAAATGGGATGTCTTCTGGCAACCGGACCAAAAAAGACCAAATATCAATATAAGAAGCATTCCCAAAAACCTTTGACGAATTAGGCTGTGCACACTCAACCCAACCTGGGATTCTTGTGCAAGTGTCCCACTTGTCATCACTGCATGAAGTGAGAATGGTGGTGATTGAATGAATGACAGCTCAGTTAATGTTGGATGGATGATGATGATACGTGAGTGTTTTGAGAATGCAAGTTGGGACTTCAGGTGGTATGCCTGAGGATGTCCGGTGGGTGTGTTCCTGTCTTTTATGTATATGTATGTTCTACCTGCTGGCTCCCTGCTTGTTCCTGCTGCACTCTACCTGAGAACCGCCATTGAACTTGCATTGTAGCATAGTTGTCGGTCCATTCCTACACCAATGTGTCCCTCCTTTTGGGAAGCATATGAGGGGATTGCACCCAATGTAGAATGTCATCTGCTCAGTGCAGAATAGCCCAAGCTTTTTTTTTTCTTTTAACACCAGAATAATTCCAGCAATTCCATTTCTGAAAGGGACATCTGCTAATCAGACCCCCTTTCACAAATGCTCCATGCCAAAATTATAATGCAGACCCGTTTCTTTGCTGTAACCAGTCTTCGGACATCTTTAGTACCAGCTCTGTAGTGGCACAGGTTCAGAGGTCATGTGTGTATTCCTGACCACTGCTAGAACACAATGTTCCTACAGGCAGAGGTGACTTTTGAATCTTTTGCACTTCTGTCTTCAAACTTAATTATATACCTTGGTCAGTCTGGTGACATGTAAATTTAAATATAAGCCACGCCTGGTTGTGGAAGGATCACTAATTCCGGCAGAGGTCCAAAGGTAACTGATCAGTATCCTAGACCCCCTGCAAAGGAAATGTCCCATTGTCAGCCATTTTAGGGGCCTCCACAAACGTTCCCACTATACATTTAAAATGCCTCCCTTTGTTTACTGATTGACTATCATAAATAGTTTCTCACATATGATATGATAGGTTATTTATAATGTGCTTAATACCTAGAGGTTTCTAAGCGCGGACCCGGGGATCATAACTATGGTGCTTCGTGTCGTCATGCTTCGAAGGCGAGCACGTTGCCCCTGTGCTATCCTCCCGAGAAAATGATTTGGTCAATACAAGATAATGCAAGTAGTGTCAGTGTGGTATACATTCCCACATCCCATACCACATTTACATATTTTCCTTCCCATACAGGACAATAACAATATTATTTTACAAAACAAAGTGGTGTATTGTGGCTCTTTTAATACCCCAGCAGGGGACCGAACGGTGTCAGTGATACCATGCCATATATACCATGCCATATATGAAATTAGTATAGAACTGAGGAGCAGGAAATCCCCTTTCTCTGGAAAGGGGAATTACAGAACCCAATTATCAGAAATAAAATCCAGAGGACAATTTATAAAAAAGGGTATCAAAATGGTTTATTTGAATTGATACAAAAAGATATATGAAGTAAATCATGAATAAATCCAGAAAAAAATTCAATGCAGGTAATAAAAAATGTATATAATGAAAACAATACAAATCATTCTCACATGTGAGCTGGGAAACATGCCCTCGTCCCAACATTCATATCCACATCTACAACTCACATTCATACAACTCGCCAATTACAATGAAATACAGCAATCAAAAATGTACGTTTTTCTCTTTCTTCTAGAATGGATCTTAATTGATTTTTTGAAAGACACAATCACATTTCCAGATATAGTAGGAATGACCAGTTTCATTGCAAAGGGTACAACTTCACCACATCTTCATCAGGGAACATACAGCACTTTACATAAATTACATATATATCAAAATTTCAACAACCTACATATTCAAATAACATTTAAACCGCCTGTGGTTCGCTCAGGAATGGTACATTTGATGGAGCCATGCTGGTCCTAAAAACAGAAAAAGAAAGGGGGCGGCATAATGGTACTCTGCGTTAGGCGGCATGGATACTTGCACTGGCCCTGTTAAGTCCTTGATTAGTCGAGAAGCTGCAAGTAATATGCTCTTCTGTGGACAATACAGTGTTGGGATTCCGGAAAATAGGTGTAATCCCAGGTTTAATTTAAAATCCACAATTTCCTGATGTTACTAATTTCATATATCCCCAATTATCAGAAAGAAAATCCAGAGGGCATAATTTATAAAATAGGGTATCAAAATTGTTTATTTTAATTGATACAAAATATATATGGACTAAATCATGAATAAATTCACAAAGCAGTAACTCAATGCAGGTAATAAAAAAAAGTATATAATGAAAACACCACAAATCATTCTCACATGTCAGCTGGGCAACATGCCCTCGTCCCAACATTCATATCCACATCTACAACTCACATTCATACAACTCGCCAATTACAATGAAATACAACAATCAAACACGTATGTTTTCTCTTTCTTCTAGAATGGATCTTAATTGATTTATTGAAAGACACTATCACATTTCCAGATATAGCAGGACTGACCGGTTTTGATGTAAAGGGTACAACTTCACCACATCTTCATCAGGGAACATACAGCACTCTACAAAAATTACATATATAACAACATTTCATATAACATTTAAATCACATGAGTGTTATTATCCACCCTTTTTAATTCAACATGTGCACGAGAACATATGGTGGAACCCAATAGTCCCCAAACAACCTTGGTGCCACAAAAAACCAAGCCCTAGAAAAGACTAATCGCAAATTGTAAAAGACCCAACACAACACAGCCTGCTGATGTGAGTTGCCTTACAGGGGTGCAGATATATTTTTTTGCTTACGTGCTCTGCGGTCACTTCCTTCTCAACAGTTGCAAACCAATATTGTGTTGTTACGTGGAGAACAATTATTACAAAGTTCCATTATTCACAACCCCTTGTCAGGGAGGGCAAAATCAAGGTACAAGTCAATTTTCAAACTATCTCCTACAACTGCCTATACTCGCCATAGATTTCTCACTGTGGAGCATAATATGTTATTTTTTTTATTAAGCCTTCAGTGTGAATAAATAGAAACTTTTGCTTTTAAGAGAAAAGAAGATTCCACATCCTCATTCAACAGCCAAACCAAAGTCACTAAATGTCCACTGGTTTACATGTTTGTCGTGTTTGTGTAATACATGTTTGCCGTGTTCGTGTAATACATAACGGCTGCAACTTATGGCTTCATTCTTGTTGGCACCTGTGAGAAACCTGAAGGTGTCTCACCCGCTAGTCCCCGGAGATCTGTCGTCCAGGTGGCCAGGACACGGCCATCGCTATTGGATCCAGTTCCTTGGGGTGGACCAGTGGGGGAGGCTCACCTGGGCGAAGGGTCATTGGGGAGTGGAATTGGGACACCAAGGGTTGAGACGCAGTATCCCCTTCCCTGTAACACCTTCTCCCCATCATACCCTGTAGGATATTTAAAGCTCTACACCCCCCCCTTTTCCCACACAAACACTTTCTTACACGGTAACAGAAAACCCACTAACACCAGAGCCGTTTACCTGACATGTCCCAATAAACGGGTCAGGCAATTTACAATAATAACGCACACCTGACGGCCCTTTACCTTCCCCATAGGGATAAAAGGCAGAGCACAAAAGCACACTTCGAGCAAGGCCGAACGCACAAAGAGACAGCTACACCAAACCGGCAGTCCAAAGGGAGGAGAAAGGCGGCGAGACCTGGAAGGACAATGAAGGGGAGTTGCCCTTGCCCTTTTGACCGCAGACCCACAAAGCCTCAGAAAGGGAAATCATAAGACCGGGAGCTATGACTGGCATGTGAAGCAGCAGACGTCAATGGTACACGGGGGCCTTCCGCTCTGATAACGCAGGCGGAGAGGCAATCTGGATACCGTGCTACTATCCTTGACTCCATAGAACAAAGACGGCAACGGGTTCAGCACAGCCTGTGAGCCGGAGGAAGCTGATAGTAAACCGAACTGTGTTGAGCCCAAGGTTGCAAGTGGCAACATTATGAATGCCAGGAATCCGAAAGAGAAAGAATTTGTGTATGTGTTTGAATTTTAAAGAAAGCCCAGTTCAGGTTCAGGTGCAGAGGAGTCTGCCACCACGTGGGCCCTCATTCGAAAGACTCTGACCGGGACCTGTTCTTTGAAACTACAAGAACCAGAAAACCCTAGGAAATGGCGGCGTGAGGCATCAGAATGGTCCTACAAGGGTTACGTCAAATCACTTGTACAATTGAAAGTCTCTGACCCGTTGCCGAAAGAAAGCTAGGGCAAGAGAACCCCTCTATCCAATAGGATTGTAAACTGTGGAATAAGGCTGTAGTAAACCCAATGGAGGGAGGCCCATTTTTTAAAATAAGGATCCAAGCCCGGCGGAAGGCGATCCAAAAGAAAGCTAGGAGAAGAAAACCGACTCTTTCTTATGAAATTGAGTAAAGCATGAGAACTGTGTTGAAAAAATATGAACTGTGTTAGAGAAGGCCATAGTGAACCCGACAGAGGGAGGGACATTTTCGCAAAGAGGATCCGAGCCCGACAGAGGGAGATTCTAGATTCTAAGGGCGAAAGGCAATCGCCCAAGGTGCAAGACCATGAGAGAACTTTTGTTTGTGTATCAAGAGTAATACACCCGTGAACATTGTTTCGACAAGAGTGAACCCAGTCGAGGGTTGGCCGCAGTGGTTTTGTTTAACGAGACATTGTGAATACTACAATATTTTTTTCGACCGTATTAAACCCGACAGACGGAGCCTCAAATTGCAAGAGGGTTCTGAGCCCTGGCAGGGGGATCCAAAGGGCGAAAAACAATCACCCAAGGTACACGAGTCCCGAAGGAACTTTTGTTTGTTACTTTGAACCAGCAGGCCTTCTGGGGAAGAGACTTTTGCAAGAAGGAGACTTAACCTCTGAAGTTTTTGATATTGTTGAACTGAACTGTGAACCTCGTGCTGACGAGGCCAAGGAGTGTGCTGTGCTAGAGAGTCCTGCCTTGTCCTGTGCTTCAAAACGTGGGGGAGCGAGACCCAGCCTTACCATCCTGACTTTCATTTTTGTGAACCCTTCTTTCTTTTCTGGTGAACCCTATCCCACACTTTTTTTTGTAATTTAGCACTAAGGATTGGCAATAGTTATAGGCCCTTTTTATTTGACAAGACGCCACTACGACTGCCTTATTATTATTTGATGGTTGTAGCTTGCTCCCATTTTAGATTTAGGTTTAGATTAAGCGTTTATCTCACCCATTATAAAGTTCAATAAACACCCTTGAATTGTAATCACTTGTGTCTGTTTTTGTTGTTGCCACCATGAGTTCCTTACACACCTCATGTCCTCAATGTGCATTGTCCATGCAGGGCAATTTCTGATGGCACAGAAATAATCATGGTAAGCCTAGGGCTTAGCATATCTCTGTTCGAGAAAACAGTTGCCCGTATCCTCAAGCCAAATTGCTCGATAAACAATCTATGGCATAACAGATATATCATTCACTTAATCTATACTGGCACCACAGGTCCTCGACAATTTTATTATACCAACCATTGTCCGGTAACATAGAAACAATTGTTGTTTGCCAAAAGAAATTCTGCATGTTCCACAGTCTGTTGTAAAAACAGCTCAGAGGAAAGGCCACGACATTGTTGACGTCCTAGACGATCTTACTGGTACATTTAAAAAATACACAATGGTTTCTTTAAATGAGTTGTCTTTAAAATAAAATGTGTTACGTGAGGTGACAAATGGGAAAATAGTTACTTAAAAGATTCCAAAACTAGAGTCATTTTAAACATTCTCACTCTTCATGGGTCTTAATATGCACCAAAGCGGTCAGCGTCTCTTCAGTGTGTGCCCCGATATGAAGTTCTTCAATGTTAGATATTCACCATAATCATATGACGATGGGGTTCCGCATCATCACGTAGCATGCTACTTATAGAATGAATAGAATGGTAACGTGCACTTCTATCAGCCCAATCATGGATGTAAGAGACAGACCCTCATTACGTAGTGGTCTTATTTCAGTGATGAAATCACAACCAATAGGTGCAAAGTAGTGTCAATCATCGATTTGCATCAACTCATAAGCACTTACCTCGTATCTCTCCCCAATCTTTTGCATCCCTGTCGCAATGGCCCACATCATTGTCAACAAGGGTCCAACTACAGAGCCATGTGAACCATTACAAAGCCCAATGGAAACCAGGGGGCAATGGGCGCCCATGGTATAACCAACGCAAGTTACCACACCCAGGGGCTACAGACCCTCAAGTTTTCCAAGGAGTCTATCAATCAATATATAAAAGCTTACTGAATATACACAACAGAGTCAGGTTCTAAAATCCCACTGCTCCATCGAGTTCAGACTTCTCTCAAATGTTTTCAAGTTAAAAATCCTTAGCTGCTCCTTCAAGGGCCTTTATTTGCTTCCTGTGCAGTACTCTCCTCCTGAGTCTTGTCAACACAGAACCAAGACAGGTCCTCCAAAACGGGTCCCATTTCAAGAAAGTATAACACCAAGGGGGCATTCGGGGTCCTGGTGCGAACTTTTGGATTCTTAGATGAACCTCCCTTGAAGTGTTACCAATATAGATCTTTTTACAAGGACATGATACCGCATATATGACATTCTTAATTTTACAAGTTGTGAAAGCCCTGCATGAACAATGTACATTGAGGACATAAGGTGCAAGAAGAATGAAGCTGAAAGTTGCAGTCGTTATGTATAACATATTATGCTCGACAGTAAGAAATCCCTGTTGCTTTAGGGAGTTGCAGGAGACTGTTTGAAAATTGACTTGCACCTTGATTTTGCCCTCTCTGACACGGGGCTGTGAATAATGGGCCTTTGTAATAATTGTTCTCCAGGCAACAACCCAATATTGGTTACATCTATCGAGAAGGAAGTGACGGCAGCACGTAAGCTAAAAACTATATCTGCACCCCTGTAAGGCAACTCACATTGGCAGGCTGTGTGGTGTTGGGTCTTTTACAATTCGCGATTACTCTTTTCTAGGGCTTGGTTTTTTGTGGCACCAAGATTGTTTGCGGACTATTGGGATCCACCATATGTTCTCGTGCACATGTTGAATTAAAAAGGGTGGCTAATGACACATGTGATTTAAATGTTATATGTTATATGAAATGTTGATATAAATGTAATTTTTGTAGCGTGCCGTGTGTTCCCTGATGAAGACGTGGTGACGTTGTACCCTTTACGTCAAAACCGGTCAGTCCTGCTATATCTGGAAATGTGATCGTGTCTTTCAAAACATCAATTAAGATCCATTCTAGAAGAAAGAGAAAACATACATTTTTGATTATTGTATTGGTTTGTAGTTGGTGAGTTACATGAATGAGAGTTGTAGATGTGGATATGAATGTTGGGACAAGGGCATGTTGCCCAGCTCACATGTGAGAATGATTTGTGTTGTTTTCATTATATACATTTTTTATTACCTGCATTGAGTTATTGTTTTGTGGATTTATTCATGATTTAGTCCATATGTGTTTTTGTATCAATTAAAGTAAACAATTTTGATACCCTATTTTATAAATTATACCCTCTGGATTTTCTTTCTGATAATTGGGATATATGAAATTAGTAACATCAGGAAATTGTGGATTTTAAATTAAACCTGGGATTACACCTATTTTCCGGAATCCCAACACTGTATTGTCCACAGAAGAGCATATTACTTGCAGCTTCTCGACTAATCAAGGACTTAACAGGGCCAGTGCAAGTATCCATGCCGCCTAGCGTGGAGTACCATTATGCCGCCCCCGCTTTCTTGTAAGGGTGGGAGGAGTGATTTGCTCTTTGTAGGACCAGCATGGCTCCATCGAATGTCCTATTCCTGAGCGGACCACAGGCGGCTGCATACAATCACTTTATTGCACAAGCAAGCCAGCACAGGAAGTACGACATCTCCCCACCTTGTCAGGCCTACATGGATCCCTTCCAGATGCGTTCAGGACATCCAGGGCACCACCTGACCTCCAGTGAAGCTACACATTTCAGGAACCCAGTGCAGCCCCAAAAGCTCCCTCCCTCCACCCCCATCTAGTCAGACTTGAAGAGAAGACCCAAAAGCAAGCTTTCTGCAAATAGGCAGAATCTGGAAGAACACCTGGACTCGCTTCATCGCTCTTGCAACTTACAGACTCCAGCCTCTAGCTACAGAATTCTAAATCGCTCGAAATCACACTTTGAACAGCAGCACACCATTGTTCCCTGGCTAGGTTTGAGCTCCATAAACCAACGAACTGTGCGCACGTTTGTAAAGGCGGGGAGGGCCTTTGTCCCAAAAAATATGAATGTTTACCTTACCCTAAAGGCTGAAAAGGGAACAGCCCATTCACTTGGTCTGTATTCATCTCATTGTTCCTTATGTGGGCTGCATTGACATTTTTGACAAATGACACTAATAACTTAAAGGAATCCTTATGCAAACAGAACACGTATGTGCATTCACAAACCCCTCCCGTCATTTGTGAGTCATTTGTGCTGTGCTCAAACGATGACGCAACATTGGGTGCGTAGGTTCACGTTGTAATCGAGTGACGATTTGCCACTTCTGGAAGGTGACAAACAGGGTGCATTCCGAATCTTGGTTTGGTTTTACTTCTGAAGGAAATTTTTGAGATGGCTCCCTCTAGTGATTATGCATGGAAGCCTTCAGACGCCAGAATAACGCAGGAGATTCTCAGATGAATGAGGAACCATCCTTTGAAGTACTGAGTTCAAGAAGGAAGGAGTCCCACACACACACACACACACACGCGCACACCCCTCCACCCCCCTTACTTGACCTAGATTGGTTTTTGGGGTAGGAAATGTTCCACACTTTGAGGATTGTTGGGGGTAGGAAATGTACCACACCTAATTGGATTGTTAGGGGTGAGAAATGTGCCTCACTTAGACGGAGTGTTGGAAGTGGGAAATGTATCCCACTTAGAATGAATTTGATGGGTGGCAGATGTATTACCCCTAACTAACTATACCAGGGTCGGACTGGGACAAGAAATGGGCCCGGTCACCCACAAAAAAGTGGCCCACCCCTCGCCTCAAAAATGTGGCCCACCCCATGCCTCATGATCCTTGACCTCTGATGAGATCACCAGAAGTGATGTCATTTGACCCCACCCCAAAGTGACATCCCGGGAAGCGATGAAACACAACCTTTCACCCCTTGACAAAACAGGAAGTGCCATCAAACAGCACTGTTCCTAAGTACACTAAGAAAAATATGGTTATGATTTCACTAATGTGATATACATTTTATACAAGAATGGATCACCATATGTATCATTAATACCTGTGCGTATAGATCCATATTGTCAAAGGACTGTGAATCCAAGCAGACGTCCAAGGCCAAATGATAATATGTTATTGTATAGCACTTATGCTTACGCTCTTTTTTATAGAAGAAATATGCATACAATATCACCCAACCTGTGTTGGTACTCATTTATCGACCTAAGAAGGAAGAAATGATTTTTGCACAAAAATGTTTTTATTTTTTAAACTTATTTTTTTTAATTTATTTTTTCCAAACCGGCTCAGGCGTGGCCAAAAACCAGCCCCCATGCCCCAGGTACGATTTCGGCCCGGTTGGGGACCGAAAGGCCGAGGGGCCAATCCAACTCTGAACTGTACTAAAAATTCACCATTCTGCATACCCTCAAACTCTGAACCAAACACAACCAAACCTCTACCGCACCCCAAACCGCACACACTTCACAACACCAAACCATACCATACACAATCCTACCGTAACACCACATGAAGACTACCAACTGAAAACACACCTACGCTCAGTGACCGGTTTCTCTGAACTGAAGCTGCCAACACCACATCAAAGCTCTCTTGCTCTTCACCTTCTCGTTCCCATTAACACACCCCCAACCCTCATTCCTTTGCAGATCTGCCAGAGCGCCAAGTGAGCGGTACAAGACCCTTTAACAAAACATAACACATCATACATCCCGCATTTCACCTTCCATGAAAACACACAGTCCTGGTGACACAGAGCCTTGAGCCAAATCACTGCAAATTACCCCTCTTCTCCTCCCAGAAATACACTGAACAAACAACACTGATCTCGAGGGTTCCATCAGGTGCGGTACTCGGGCCCATGCCAGTGTACATGCAACTCTCATAAGATACCCCAATGACAAACAGCTAGGAACACCTGCCCGCACATACATTCACAAACATACAAACCCCTCAACACCTTACAACCTCCCCCCACACACAGCAGCCCTTGCACACCACACATACGCACATCCCATGCGCACACTTAGACCCTCCCCCTTATCAATAAGAAAGGGTGGGCCAAGAGTCGCAGAGCCCATAACAGCCTACACCAATATTAACAGTGCCATAAACACGCAGGTGGGAAGCCACAGCAGAGCTAATGAGGCACTGTAGCGTTCTTACCTAAAAGACATAATACGCAGCTGAACTGCCAACCATCCCTAGAGGGTATCAAACTAGGAACAAGCGGTAAACCAGCCACTAAAACAAACGATAGAACGGCTCACCAGAAATTATACCAACAGCACAATAACATGACGCAGGAGCACAAATCCCAAAGGCAGACACCTATTGTGCAGTCGACGCGAGAGAAACCGGAGCGGCAGAACTGTCTGCCTTTGGGATTTGTCCCTATTACTGTATTTCGGACAACAGTCATAAGGATTATTTTGCAATAATGTTGGCCCGGATTTGACAAAGGCTTGTGGAAGCCGAAACGCGTAATTAAGTAGAGGGCTACTGTTTTCATATATAGCTACGACTTATACAGTTTATGCTATTAAACAACTTTTTCTATTGGCGCCGAGTCCTGGAGTCATCTGTGTTTTTTCTAACTTTTTCCATTACCCCACCTAGATAATCCACGTCACCAGCGTGCACCTATCCTCACCCTACGTGTTTGCACTCAGGGGTCAATGACATCACTGTCAAGTATTTCCAACCATTGATGCTTGACTTCTTCAATTGAACAGGCTATAATATCTACAGACTGGTCCTACTTCACCTTGCACACACAAATCACCCATTATGGGCTATGGCATAAAATCACAACGTGCGCGCACATTTGAAAAATCCACTCCTACACCTTAAATAATCTTGCAAGTAAATTTCTAAGGAATCACATACACCCAAATAATTCACACACAGCTATGTAAAAGAAGAAAAGTTAAGGAAACCTTGTTGTGAAGTATTACTGTAAAATAAACAAACACAGCTTATTCCCTGAACACCACACATGATAAAATGTAGATCCAGGAAATGCCAACACACAAACTCATTACAACAAAACAAATTCACTCTAAATAACAGCACTTCACCACTAACATTTGGAAAGTAATCCCTGAAACACACTGTACAAAAAAGACAATTCAACAATGCATGTGGAAGAATTGTTAACATTCCTGGCCTGCCCGAAGCAAGCTTATCTCCAAAGGCAAATTCAGGAGTCCTAGGCCAAATTCTTGCAGAGTTGACTTCATAGAAGCCAGGTATTCCCCGAAATGTGCCAAGACATTTGCCCAGATCCATGGCTACAGTACCTTCATCTTTAGAGCACCCAATGTCCTTGCAAACCACACACAGAGGGTCTGCTTAGACTTTTTCTTCTTCTTGAGTGGTGAGGAACACCATGGGAACTTCAGAGAGAAACGGTCTCTTCCTCATCAGGTCAAGCAGATCTCTCCATGGTGCGGCACAGCACCAACTTCTTTGAAGTAGCCTTTCGGCAGCAGATGGCGTATCTCCCATGTATCCCCGTGTCAAGAGTGACATGTCCAGCCAGCCCCATCCCTTTTAGCTCACATCACTTGGAAAACTCATACTCTTGGAAATGGTCCAGAAACCGGTTCCAAGGCATCCGAGCAGATGCCTTGGAAAGCCGAGAGGATGGGAGCCATTCAGATTCCTCAGAATTCATCCTGTGATGTAGCTCAGTCATCTACAAATGCCGGAAGTTCGGGGTGTGGATAGGACATGAGGGGAGGGGAAGGAATTACAGCACAAACAGGTGTATGGGCTTAGAGTATTATTGATATTGGATCCAGGCACTATGGTGCTTACCCCTTATACTACTTACCCCGCTTCAGCTTGGGCTCTGGCCAATAACTCAAAGACCAATATCTAGTTATTGACTGGATCCATGGCCGATAGTGCTAAATTTAATCAGAACGTTCATATTTCAAATAAAATCAATGGCAAATTAGCAGGCATTACAACTTCCGGTTCAGGCCTGTGGCCGTCAGGGTGAAAGGACTGGGAGATGGAGGTCAGGTTACTTGGAGGGGTACCTGCATCTAGCCTTACCTCCTTTAGGATTGGCAGAAGGAAACCTGAATTATTGGATTAGAAGAAAAAGAAACACATTTAGAAAAGGACACCAGTATGCTAAAAGGCAGTCACCTACTACTGTGGTCCATTGGCTGTTCATTGTTCACCTTCAATACAAGACTGTGCAACAAGATAGGAAACCAGAAGGAGACAACCAACACATTCCTTCTCAAATGTCCGGCTACCACCTCCTGACTTCTCTCGATAAGTCAATTATACAGAGTCCATCCCACAACGCATCCCATGCCCATATGACAATCTTCAACCAATAGCATCTGAATGAGTTGATACATGCGTAGGGCTGCAGAGTTCACTGTTTTATCTACAGTCCAGTGCCTTTCCCTCTTTGCCAGGTGTATCATGGGACATGTAATCATGGAGAATACATCTAATGAGTGCAGCAGAGTTTGACCAATCAACTTCTGTGGTACCAGTGATCCGGGATGAATGTCGGTTTCTAAACCATCAATCGGCCCCCCACCTCTAGTACACCAGAAGTGGCTCTGAACAGATTGGAATAACAAGCAGATTATAAAACTCCTTGTCCAATTTTGGTGACGTGGACAGTACGGCAGGCTTATCTCCGAAAGGTCATGGATCGTTGGTTAGTTGCAACACAGCAAAAATCCAATATTACCCAATGATAAAAGGGACTGTCTAGTCAGGTTGTATAAAACATTACGACTTTATTTATATCACAACATACAGTTCTAGCAATACTACAAAATTTAATTCACCCTTTAAAGGAATGCAGAGGACAGACAGTTTCAAAGAAGGAAAAGGAATGCACTCTGGATACTGACAGGAGGGTTGTCAGTATGGTTAATAATCACAGCAGTTTAAGGTGGCTTGGATTCAGCACAAAGGGAGCAATGTGTCTTAATATGACTCTAGGGGCCTTCTGGGAAGGACCAGGGACACAGAACCACAAGGTACCTTGTGCTGTAGGTGTTCATGGTGCTCGACAGGGGCGAGTCGGCTTCAGGACGCTCTGCAGGCTTCTGTGACAGAGTTTAAGACAGGAGTCAGCTGCCGGTATCAGGCGGAAAGACGGTTTGGCGAGTGAAGCTGGGTGAAGGCTGCAGGCTTGGGGGTCAGGAATCTCTTGTCTCGGTGCTGATCGGCGGTTCTGAAGCACTGGTTGAGACATCTCAGATGTCTTTAAGCGACTGCAGCTTGACAACGGTCAGCATTGCAGTTGGGTACAGCTTGAGGAGCACAACTCGCTCCAAAAATTTCCTTTAAGGTGGACGGCAGTAGATGCTTGTCGAGGCACTTCTCCCAGCTTCTTCAATGGGCTTGTGGCGTCCTTTTAGGCGAATAGCCCACAGCTGCAGAATGTGCTGCAGGCAGCTGCCTTGTCCTTGTTTGTAGGCTCAGAGACCTTCTGGTACTTCATACACAGGAAGCTTGCTGCAGAACCTAGCAGGGCATGCTGTGTGCTGGCTGGGTACCGTTCTGGCCCGGCTGGAGGGTCCTCAGAGTTCTGGATCTCCCGCGGTACCCAGGGAAATGTATAGAGAAGGGAATCTTGCTTCCCTCTTTGGAAATCCTGGTCTTCCTTCACTGGCAGAAGATGTAAGGAAGACTGTACCTTCAGCAAAGGTCCGATGTTGAGTTCTTCTTTTTTGATTCTGGTGAAGTCGTCAGATGATCTGCCAAAAGAGGGGCTCAGTGCTCTTTTAAAGCCAAATGGGCCACAGTGATTGGTGTAGGCCAAGCCTACCTTAATGCACCAATCCTGTGGTCCCCACCAACAATCTTCTGTATGCATGAGGTCATAACCGGAATGCTTTGCAACAGGAAAGGTAAAGGGGTGAAAACTTGTGATACCAAGCCCCAACCATCTTCCTGTCTATTGTTGATCAAAGAGTCACTCTGGTTAATGGATCTTTGTGTGGTTCCTGATGAAAGCGGTAGGTTTCCCTTGAATCTGCAGTGAGACCAGACTATCTGGCTCCTGCAAACCACTTTCTCATACTTTATGAATGGGGGGTCTCTCTACCGGGGTGGCCTATTGTAAACACACTGTCCCAGACATGACAGCTCACTGTCATTGATAACGAGAGCGGGAGCTGGCTTCT
Source organism: Ambystoma mexicanum (assembly GCF_040938575.1). Classification (NCBI taxonomy): domain Eukaryota; kingdom Metazoa; phylum Chordata; class Amphibia; order Caudata; family Ambystomatidae; genus Ambystoma; species Ambystoma mexicanum. The sequence continues at coordinate 690,491,842 of NC_090926.1, read as the reverse complement.
GGTTGACACAGTAACATATTAAAGGTTGTTTGATTTCTTGTCCCCTCTGTTAACTTCTGCAGCCAGGCCCCATGTAGGCATGTTTCAAGTACCCCCTAATTGGTATGTTAATCACTGCCACCAGCTGCAGGGCCTAACAGAAGAGCAGGGTGAATCCATGGAGCCTTTGTTAATCAGGCTGGCCATGGTAGAGGAAAGCTTTGCCCTCCCATTCCTGGAGATGACATAATGTACTCCTGGCTCTTACATTCCAACAAAATAGGACAGGGCGGACTGCCTGTAGGCTCTGTACACCCACAGTACGCGGGTCTATGTGGTGTGAGCATAGGAAAATGTGTGTGGATCAGCCCAACTCGTTTTCCTGAGTTTGGTGTACTATCATTCCATGTAATAAAAAATTACACAAAGCACAGACAAGCGCATGCACACCGTGCAAATGGTAGAATTACTCACACAGAGTGAATTCTGCAGTAAGTAAGCATGCGTGTGCGGATCGGATTGTGCTCAACAGTGTGGAATAGTTTGGTAGTTGAAGCAGCACACTCTTATACAACACTAATAAGCTAAGGGCTTTTTTAACCCTCAGCCCTAAATAAAACCAAAACTCCATGTGAGGTTCTGGCTTACCCTCTTTTCATTGCTGATGATGTTATTATGGCCATATAGAAACCGGCTTTAGGGCGCCTGCTTGTACGTTTTGCTGCCCCCCAATGAAAGCCACCTCAGCATTTGCATGTGCTTTTTGTGGGTGCTAGTGGTTATATTAGCGGCGGCAGAGGGCTGACCCTGCCTGTCAAATCACTGCTGACTGTTAAGGGACCCTTGCCTTATCCAGACACTAACTTAAGTTGGCCCACTGCCACACGTTATATCCCCTCATTGTTTTTCATGCTCAGGGTCAGGAAGTAGCATCTACCACAAGGCACAGACTGGTGTGGCGTTGCCCCGTAAGGGCTGCGTACGCGGCGGCGTGACGTTGCACGTCGCCGCGTGCGGCATAAATAAACGGGGCGTTCCCGGATCCGCAGAGCGACCGGGGAGCCCGAACCTAACGGACGTGTGAGTCTGAGCTCTGTAAGGTTGGGGGCTCACGGCACGCATGGGGGGGGCCAAGGACGCACCCCCAACAGTGGCGACGAGTGATGTCGGATGCCCGGGCCCGGCGGTGAAAGGCGTCCGGAATTTTTCTGAAACGATCGGAACGTTCACGGACGTTTCGTTTCATGCCGTGGCTGCGGAACACACACGCGGCTGGCGGCCATTTTGCAGACGAGGCCGCGGAACTTCTCGGATCTCCGGTTCGGACCGAGAAGGTGATCCGGGTCTAATTTTTGGATCTTGTGGGTGCTGAGGACATGATCCACACGCCCATGCCCATTTTGTGAATTTTCATTAAATTTTGGGATTGTTACGTCGAGTGGTAGCCAGGACAAGGGTTAAGATGGCAGGGCCTGCTTAGCCTAGTTCATCCACGTGGCTAAATTTTTGGGACCTCTACACAGCAGTGCTTTGCTGCAAGGTGGCGACAAGGCATTTCCTCACCCCCTTCATCATCAGGACACTCTTTTTGATCCTCTTCATCATCACAAGGTGGTGGCAGTTTCAGAGGTCTTCTGCATCTGTCAGCATCTTCATCCTTTCGCATGGTGGTGGTAGGAATCTGAGTTGCGGCCTCAGGTCTGGTAGTGGGGTGCCTGTGCGCTCAGTCCCATGTCCGACAGTGACCAGGACGGTGGCTCCGCGGATCCTGGGGAGGAATCTCAGGAAGAAGGTCAGGCGGCCCAGCCGGCAGCTCTGCAACCGCTGCCACCGGGACATCAGGGGCCTGCACCACAGGCACCACGAGGGGCACAGCCGGTCGGCCCCATCATGGCTCAAGCTAGAGCCCAGGCGGCCCTGCAACCGATACCAGAATTCGATCCTACGGGCCCTCCATCCAGTTTGGGGCCCCGATGGAGGAGGTGGGTGGCCCGCCTGGACATGTACTTCAGGGCTGCTCGAGTGGATGATGATGACAGCATGGTAGCCACCATGCTGTATTCGGCGGGAGCCGCGGTTCAGGAGATCTTCGAGTCACTGACTCCGGTGGACCAGTCCTATGGTGCGGCGAAAGCGGCTCTCCTTGCGCACTTCCTTCCACTTGCCAACGTGGATTTCGAGAGATTCGTGATGCTGTCGGCCAAGCAGAAGGATGATGAGACTTTGGACACGTTTTACGGCCGCCTACGCCGCCTCTCCCAAGGGTGCGCGTGGGGGGACGCGGAGGACATGATACGGACAATGCTGATCCAAGCATGCTCCTCCGGCAAACTGAGGAGACAGGTCCTCAGGGAGCCGGGAATCACTCTGCACCGTATACTAGAGCTGGGTCGATGTCACGAAGTGGCTGAGGCACGGGCGAGCAAGATGGAAGCAGGATCACGCTCGATCAAAGCCGAAGAGGTGTGCGCTGTGTGGCGGGGCGGCAGAGGAACGAGAAGGCCTGGCGGAGCCCCCCGAGACAGGGCAGGAAGGTCGGGGGAGTCATGCCTGAAATGTGGCTATGACCTCCCCCACTCCACAGAGTGCCCAGCCGCAGGAAGAACATGTGGCCGATGTGGCCTGCCGGATCACTTCGCGAGAGTGTGCAAGTCGGTGCTACCTGTCATGGTACCCAGAGGTCCTGCCCGGGTCTGGAATCCGCGTCAAAACCGGCCATCCAACGTGGCCCAGGTGGATCAAGCGGAAGAGGAGGCTCAGGCAGAGGAGGCTGAAGCAGAGGAGGAGGAAAACATCTTCTTCGTCTCAAGCATGGGGGTACTGAAAGGCAAAAGCAGGAGGCAGCCAAGATGCATAGTGGAGGTGAACCGCTCGCCTGTCCCCGTGCTGGTGGACACAGGGGCATCGGTCAATGTCATGGCCAGGGGACATTATGACGCTCTTGACCCATTGCCGAACCTGGCTGCGCCAAGAGCTCGCATCTTCGCCTTCGGTGGACTCGAGCCCATACCGCTGAATGGAGCGTTCGTGGCGAAGGTGGAGCATGAAGGATCGGAGATCAGAGCACGATTCTACGTCACCCCCATAAGCAACAACACCCTGCTAAGCTGCGCGGCTGCGGAGGCACTCGGGATAGTGAGTTTTGCGTACTCAGTATACCTGGAAGACATCAACGACCTACTGGACAAGTACGCAGCCCTGTTCAATGGCATTGGGAGAATGACCGGTGATCCAGTCCGGCTACACATTGACGACTCAGTACAACCTATCGCCCTGAAACACCGGAGAGTTCCTTTTCATCTGAGAGAGCAAGTCGATAAGGAACTGGACAACCTGTTGGCCTTGGACATCATCGAGAAGGTGGAAGGCCCAACACCATGGGTGTCCCCCATTGTCGTGGCCAGGAAACCAAAACAGCCGGACTCCGTTCGCATCTGCGTAGACATGAGGCTGCCCAACAAGGCCATAAAAAGGGAGCGACACCTGACCCCGACCATCGATGACATAATTGCTGAGGTACAGGGGGCCAGATTCTTCTCCAAACTCGACCTCAGAGCAGGGTACCATCAAGTTGTCCTCCATCCTGAGTCCCGGTACATAACGACATTCACCACACACCGGGGACTCTACAGGTACAAGAGGTTGAGTTTTGGGGTTTCGTCGGCTGCCGAAGTGTTTCAGAACATTATCCGGGGTGCACTTGCTGATCTTGAAGGGGTGCTCAACATCAGTGATGACATTTTGGTGTTTGCCAACACTGAGGTGATCCATCTGAAGCGCCTGGCCAAAACCTTCGAGAGACTGCAGTCATTGGGCCTCACCCTCCATAGGGACAAATGCGAATTCCTGCGCCAATCAATAGAATTCTTTGGGTTCATGTTCAAGGAGGGTGGGGTGTCACCCGACCCACGGAAGGTTCAGGACATTAAGAGTGCACAGCCCCCGGAATCCGTGTCGGAAGTGAGGAGTTTTCTGGGCATGGTGACCTACTGTGGTCGGTTTATCCAAAACCTGGCCTCGAGGTCTGAGCCGCTCAGAGCTCTTACCAAGAAAGATACTGCCTGGCACTGGGGTCCACTGGAACAGTCGGCGTTCGAGGACATCAAAGGCGCCCTAACAACGGAGGACACCATGGCGTTCTTCGACCCGGCGCTACCCTCGGAGATCGTGGTCGACGCCAGCCCGTTTGGCTTGGGGGCGGTCCTGACCCAGGTGGACCGTAAAGGTAACCTCCGGCCCGTTGCATACGCCAGTAAGGCGCTCTCGGAAACGGAGCAGCGGTACTCCCAGATTGAGAGGGAGGCCCTGGCGGTCTTGTGGGGATGCCGACACTTTCGCCTATATGTGCTGGGACGTCCGGTGACTGTGGTGACTGATCATAAACCCCTGCTCCCGATTCTGGCGGGCTCATCATCTAAGCCCCCGGCCAGAATTGAAAGATGGATGCTTGCATTGCTTGAATACGGGGTCACGCTGGTATACCGGCCAGGGGCCAACAATGCAGCGGACTTCCTTTCCCGGCATCCCGGAGTGCGTGGGGGAGTGGCAGGAGACACCTGTGCAGAAGAAGCGGACGACCATGTCCGGATGGTGGTGGAGGGAGCAACACCAAACTCACTGCCCCTGTCGGAGCTGGAGGCCGCGGCGGCCGAGGATGGGTGCTTCCAGATACTGAAGCAGTCGATGCAGAGCGGGTCTTGGAAGCTCGTCTTGGAAGCTCTCGCAGGGCGGACCCATGAGGCGAAGACCGCCCTTGAACAGCTATGGAAGGTGAAAGATGAGCTGTCCTTCTCTGAGTCGGGGCTCCTGCTCCGGGGGGATCGCATAGTGGTCCCCCACTCCAAAGTGGGCGAGGTGATCGCTTTGGCCCATCACGGACATCAGGGTGCTGCCAAGACGAAGGCGAGGCTGCGGATGAAGGTCTGGTTCCCGGAGCTAGAGAAAAGGGTCGATGACTTTGTGGCGGCCTGTGTATGGTGCCAGGCAGCCTCCCCGGTGCAGAGGGAACCGGCTATCGAAGCAATGCCTCGGGGGACCAGGCCCTGGGAGGTCGTACATGCCGATTTTGGGTCCACGTCCGTGGGCACCCATTTTCTGGCCATAGTCGATGAGTACTCCCGGTACCCCGAGGTGGAGTTCGTGGAATCGGTGGCATTCGAGCATGTGGTGGTCGGCGTGGAAAAGATCTTTGCAACCCATGGGTTTCCCCTGACGCTGTGCTCGGACAATGGGTCGCCATTTCAAAGCGAACGCTTCTCTGAGTTCCTGGCCAGCTGTGGAGTTCAAAATCGAAAGATATCCCCGCTGTGGCCGAGGGCCAACGGCGATGCAGAAAGGCTGATGCGAACACTAAACAAGACATTTCGATTGCGCAAGGACAAGGCCAGCCCCTCCAACGGGCCTTGTATCAATTCCTGCGAGTGTATCGCACCACCCCTCATGCCTCCACTGGTGTCGCTCCGGCGGAAGTGCTGTTCCGGCGATGCCCCCGGGGTCTACTGCCGGAGGTACAGGAGAGAGAGCCTGGGGTTATCAACGATCAGCAGGTGGAGGCCGACCGACTGACCAGGATCAGCCAAGAGAACGTGCGACGGGGCCTGCGGCCCCAGCGACTGGAACCCGGGGATGAGGTACTCATCCGGAACCGCCATCCTCACGGGAAGTTGTCACTGCCTTATGAACCGGCGCCCCTGGATGTGGTCGCTGTAAAGGGGTCAATGGTGACGGCCTCCGATGGGCGGACGGCTGTCACCCGCAACGTCAGCTTCTTCAAGAAGCTGGGGGACTCGAGAACTGAACCCCCTCTGGACCCTGGTGTCGCCGAGACCCCGGAGGAAGATGGACCCCCTCTCGGTGCTCCGGTCTCTCCGTGTCGGGAGGCTGCTGTTGATGGACTGCCAGTGCCGGAGGTGAGCGGGAGGTACCCCCAGAGGACTGGGCGAGGGAAACCCGCTTACCTCAGTCATTATGTGTTGGGACAGTTGGAGAGTCATCCGGGGTGAGGGGGCTGACATTAAAGAGGCATGGGTCCAGGATGGGCAAGTAGTTTGCTGTGTGATATGTTGTGTTTAACTAATAAAGTAATCGTGTGTCCTCCTGAAAAAGGAGGAGTGTGGCGTTGCCCCGTAAGGGCTGCGTACGCGGCGGCGTGACGTTGCACGTCGCCGCGTGCGGCATAAATAAACGGGGCGTTCCCGGATCCGCAGAGCGACCGGGGAGCCCGAACCTAACGGACGTGTGAGTCTGAGCTCTGTAAGGTTGGGGGCTCACGGGCACGCATGGGGGGGCCAAGGACGCACCCCCAACAACTGGTAGCCCACAAGATTGTGAACCAGCACATGTAGTTTTCATCACTAAAACCCACCCAACACGCTGTGCTGTCTAATGATAAGGGAATCTGCACATTTTAGCATAACATCCACGACATTGCGCTGGCTTACAGTAAGGCTACTTGTCTGCACTACATTAGCCACAATGCACAGGGCTGCCCCACTGGACGGCTTGGAATTGGCGCCTGCGTTTATGAACCTCTGAGACGGTGATGTTGGAGGCCGTGCAGTGTAAAATAAAACAATAATTTCAAAAAAACACATTTGGCTTTGAACATCAGGGAGATGATCAGGGAGCAACAGAACGGGAAGGAGCGTGTGGAAAATGTAAAACCACCAAGAGAAATCAGTGAAATATGCAGAGAGCATTACTGCGATTTGGGACGTGTACGTTCTGGAGGGTCTTCTGTACCGAGTGAGGCAGAGTGCATTCTGGCACATGTACTGCTTCATGCGGGCTCTTCCATAGTGGTCTTTCTCTTCCATTTCTCCCACTTGTACTTTCTCCATTTCCCTCCTTGCAGCCTCCTCACATCTGCCCACACTCATTAAGCACGAGTAATCGGTACACATTAGCAACATGCCCTGCCTAAATACCCTACTTCCACAGGTCCAGCAAGCCTTTTCACTCCAGAATCTGGAAGATTGCAGCAGATCTGCAAGTATCAACACATTTGGAAGGAGCATCACGAAGCTTTCCAGGTCTAGCCAGGCGGATATGCAGACCATATTCAAGGGATTTGCTGGGAACATTTGAGAGAATTTTATGGCGAATAACAAGGCATGTAGGTGAAACCAGGTACGTTTGGAAGGCATAACAGGGGGTTTGGAGGGAACATGAAGGGATTAAGGAGTTAGGTGAACGAGATGAATACTTGCAGTGGAGGTGTGCGTTTGTGAGCTGCATGCAGCTACAGTTAGAATCCTGGAGGGGCAGACTGCCTTTTTTAATCTCTAAACTTGATACATTGGAGTACCATTTAGTTTGGTAAGTGTTATTTGCAGCACAAAAGGAATCTCACCATTGTGGTGGCAAATATTATACAACATATGTGGCTGTGCATGTGCTCCATGTGAGACATAGTGAGTTGTGTTATGTGCCAGCTCGCTAGGAACTCTGTACCGACTTACACAGGGAATTTGCGGGTCATTAAGTTAGTTCGAAAATCCCACTTCAACAAATAGAAAACAAACAAAAAGTATGTTGATGAATATGTCTGGCTTGCTTTTGACGTATGCATTGTGAGTACATAGGTGTATCAAAGGGTGGATAGCGGTGTGGGGGTGAATGTGTTTGTGTTTGAGGGTATGGTGTGTCTATGATTGTATGAGGGCATGTGCACATGTTAAAGTGCTGTAAATAGTATTATATCAGGGTTGCAGTATAGGACTGGCACCAGTTTTTGCTATCCAACAGCTGGCTACTCCAGCTAGTATGGCCACGTAGAGCTGGCGCGTGCATCATATACCACATCACATGCTCACATCAGCATATCTTCTCACCATTCTAGGGTCTAAGAATTCTAGCGACAGTTTACTAGTGGATGCTCCAATAGTGATGTGGCTTCATATCAGACTGGGGTGGGTATAGCTTGCAGTGCAGTCATTGAAGCTCTATGCGTGTGAGACAATTAGTGGAAAAGCTTGGCATTTGCCATGCACGCTCAGGGCTTCTGCGGCACTTGCGCGATACTGCAACATCTTAGTCAAAGGAGTACAACAAGGTACGGAGGGAGACACTGTGCGGGCTGTCAATGCTATATGGGACTCCATCACTAGAAAGTGACTGTTCGGTTATGTATGAGTGGTTTGGAGACGCTGGTCCTCTAAGGAGTAATGGACCAAGGAAAGTGAAGTTCATAGCAATTCTGCAAGGTGTTACTTCTCCTCAACTCAACCGGTGATTCCCACACGGGATCACATGCCCCTTCTTAAGTCAGAGGCTTCACAAGGGCAAGGCTGTAGGAGGAGGAGGGTTGGATTGTGACCCATTATCTCCACCGGCCTCTCGGGTCAGACTGTGGAGGAATGTCTGAGATGTCTTCAGCACTACATTTGGGATTTTCATTTGCTCCAGTCCTGATGAAGGTGCGGTACCACTTGGACTAATGAGCACCGAAACATGCATGTCGACAAATTGGGCAACTACTGAAGCAATTAGAGAATGATCCCAGAAATATTCCTGGTAATTTAACAATTTCATCATTAGGCTCAATGGAGCTACGCAGGAGGCGAGGGCCCAGTAATTTAATGGAGTGAATGAATGTGAGCAAATGTAGGTAGCGAATTAAAGTAAGATGATAGTGTAATGCACGGATATCTGTTCTTAGTAGTGGGCTTGCTTACTCTTGCCTTCATACGTTGTTTTGGTTATTATTGTAGTATCTGCTCTCCATTTATACAATTTGCATGCACATGATCTCATTATGTGTGATTCAAATGTTACTTCTGTTGCTGTAGTTTTGTGACATATTGATTTATTTTGGTTTGTTGCCTCAGGACTTCAGTATTAATGCACCGCTTGGTAATTATAACATTTAAACAGATTTGAATAGGGTGTACATAACAACGGACAGGATCAGAGAACCCTATAGACAAGAGGAAATCCAATTTAATACAGTGGCAGAAATGCAAAGTGAGAATTCATGCTACTGGCATACGGTGTTGGACTCCGAAACTAGATACGCGTTTATTTATTCCCTCGGGGTAGAACACTATTGCATAATTACAGCATGATCAAATTGTTCAAGAGTGGGATTGTTCAATGCTGTTCTGTTTTCAGATGAACAGTGAATAGCTTTGACTGCTGTGGCCTATATTATTGTATAGAGCTGGGAGGACAGGTTAGATGTAATGCAATATCGCAGAACAACACAGGTTCGAATCCCAGTCCTGCACTTAGAGACTACCCTCTGTTATTAAGCGTGTTATAAAAGATTAATGTTTATTATGCAATAATCATACCCAGTGTAGGAATAGGGCCGGATTTCCGGAGAGCTAGTATCCAGCAAAAATGGTCTCCCCCCGACGCCCGGATCCAGAGAAATCAAAATGCCATGCCTGAACAGTTACACAACACTGCACCTCACAGTGATCAGCTGTTCCTAGATCTCTACGATTGACTCCTGAGCTCAGAAGTGCTCTATTCTGGTTTGTTTGCATTTAAGCATTTTTTTTTTTAAAAAATCGGACTAATGATAGGTACCTGAAGACAGCAGGTGGTAGTGGGTCCCCCCCATTCTTTTTTCAATTCCTGACACGGACGAGATCAGACATTTTAGTCACAGTGTACAAACCCTCCAGCCCCCATTTCATCTAGGTCACCCTGTTCACTTTAACCTTCACTAATGCTTGCAGACTTTTAAAACAATACAGGAGTGCCATCCAGTGGACGTATTGGTACACCACTCTATCAAAAGATATATACAATCACATTTTTTTTGCCCTCAACTGTCTTCTATGTTTAGAAATACGAAGACAAAAGAAAAAGAAAAAAAAGGAGGCACAGAGTTGTCTTTCTTCCATGTTTAATATCTTCTCAAACTATGATTACATTGCGGAGGCATCGAAAAGTCGGTTTTGTGGCAGAAAAATACAATAAATGTACTTCTGAATTATGTACGTTTTAACCCGTTCCTCCTACTACACATTTCGAATGCAATAGATTTGCTACTGTGAGCCTGCCCGCATAAAAAAAAAGAAAATGGCAGCTTCTTTTAAAGCACCATGGAAGATATAGCTATATTTTTTAGATAAGGAGCAACCCCTCTCCATCAAATATTTTTAACAACTACTGGATGGAATAACTCCATACCTCTCTGAGAAATCGAGTCAGTGCTTCATGCCGAAGTTGTTTCATACCTAGTCCATTTCTGTCCAGACGTTTCGGGTGTGCGCTGGAGCAAAATTTGACTCTAAAGGAAAATGAATGGGGACTAGGCTGAAACAGTGTTTTTTATAAAACTTTAATAACTATCTTTTAATGGATTTTGCTGAATATTTCCTGCCTGGGGAGGGCCCATGACAACGTTTTTGTTTGTGAAATTTCAGCCAAATTCGTAATGCGAGCCAAACGTTATTAGCAATAATTTTTCGGGTTTCCTATGCATCTCGATACTCAAATATAGTGCAGTGACTGATGCAGTATATAGTTCTGTTTTCAGCTAGCCAAGGATAAAATAAAAAGTCTTACCCCAAAAAAGACAAGATGATACCTTAGATAGGCTAACAAAGTCAATTATTTGCAAGTTTTCATAATCTTCAGATTACTTCATCATGCATAGAAAGAATGAGGCTCTTGGAATTTAAGAACAGCCTAAAGAAAATCTGTGGTAGGTCTTCTTTGTTCGTGTCTTTTTCTGATTTATTTCCTTCACAAAAATAGTCTTACATTTCAGAGGTTCCCCCACGCATTCCAGTCAATGATTTAAGTTGGGCACTGAAAACAAAATGTATGCAGGGAAGAGAAAAAAATAAATAACTGCTGGGTTTCTCTCAAAGAGGCATGAAGGAATGGAGCTAGTGTCAGTCATGGCGTGTGCAAACCTACTGAAGTCAAATCCATGCCCACCTACGTTTCAGCTTTGGATAGGAAACACAGCCAGTCACTGATTGGATAATTGTATTTAGAAAATTATTCAGGCTGTTCGTCACATTTTCACATTATACTTCTAGAAGGCCAATAAGGAGGGGGAACCACTAGTCATGTTTTGGCCCATTCGCTTGTGAAGGCTGGTGTGAAAAGGACACATCCGTATTGAGAGTGTGCTTCTCTGCATCTGCATGGGGGATTAAGTCAGAGAAAAAAATGGCTGTCATTTGTGATGTGATTAGTGTGCTTAGAGGCTGCACAATGGGGGCCTCATAGTTAAGGTGGCGTAGCCTCCAACATCTGCCCAATTCCAGGGATTTTTTTTACATTAAATTGGCACATTAATGTCACTTCAACCGACTTTTTTTCTACATGATTTCAAGGATTTCATTGCATCATTTTGTTTCACCTTAATAGTGCTTCAACTAAAGTGTTTTAACTGAACAAATAAAAAAATAAATATATATATGTATTACACACACACGTGTACTGACCTCCAATTCTAAAAACCCTAATATCACAAATGCAATATTGAAAATACTGCCCTGATCACCCTATGTTACACATGCGACATGTTGCAAAAAGCGCGAAGATCTACAGAGGAAATGGGGTTTGGATTTTAAGCAGTTCACCAATGGAAGTAGTAAGAGATGCTTATCGCCAATGTACATCTCCTTATGGGCACATGTTCCCTTGTAATCATCGGACAAAGAATCTGGTGTCTATGTTCTTATAGTGCTCCTAGATATAACTTGCAATTAATGACAGTTGCAAGTGAAGAAATAGTTGCATTTCTTGGCCACTGTATGAACGGTGTTTGAATGACAGCATTTTAAAATATTTGTTTCTTTATGTACTTTTCATTTCAGGGCACTTGCATGAATAGAAAACTAAATTTAATCTCCGCAGTGGACAAAGTCACATTTATTCGCAAGGCTTTCCAGAGAGATTCCAAGAGGCCCTCTTCAACGGGTATTCATCATCATGGAGTGAGTATGGGCCCGAACATCGGTAAGTGTCGGCAAGCACCCTGCCCTGCTGCACGACTCAGAGCTTTAAGTAACAAGCATTGGCAAAGCCAACAGTTTTGATTTTTTTTATAGGCACGGAGCGAGCATTTGCCATGTAGTCACATGAAAAACAAAATGGGCACAAAAACAATGGAATAGGAGACCATAAAAAAGTCAGTGGAAACAAATCCACAGTTAGTGATAAACATGAAAGATGGAAGTACAGGAGTGGATAGAGTGGTGAACGGTCAGAAAAAAGGATTAACAACCTGCAATAGCCACGACAGACTTATTTAGACTATCATGAGAAAAATTAATTCCTGCCCATGTTACTTTAAGTAAAAGGTCAATAAAACAATTTAAGTTACAATGACTAATGATATGATGGTTTGTTGAACAAACACCCCACCACAAAGAGGGACAGGAGGCACCCGTTTTAGTTTTATAAAGCAACTTTCTCTAGAAACTGCTCCGAATAAGTAAGGCAATAGCGAAGACTAAAAATAATCAAGTAACCACTGCTCAGGTATTGTCGGAAGTGAGGTGGGGCAGAGGACACCCAAAAGATGGCTAGATAGGCGCCCTACATTTCATCACATTGGAAGAAAGACCTCTGCTCCAAAGAAAATCCATACCTACCCTCCTGCCATGTTGAATGCACCCGAGCACCACAAGAAGAACTTTAATGAGCTGTCCACTTCCTAAGGGAAGCTTGACAGTTTCTACTGACATAAATCAACCTTAACCGCCTGCTGCCACCTGCTTGATGGAAACCATGCACCCTTTATTAAAAGGTGCAAAAATAAATCAATTTGTTTAGTTTTGGTAACAATCCTGAATGGGTAATGGTTAAATACAAGCTCGGAGTACACCAGCCAAAACATGCGCGTCTTTCAAGGGAATAGTCAACTCTTCAAATTGCATTATTGGCAAAGTATGGCAGCAGGCTTAACAGCTGGCATTGCGTGTTAATGGTGTTTCAGCTGCCCACAGCAATTGGGTCAGGTTCTATTTCTCAGAAAATGGATGCGTCCCACATGGCTGCGTCCAAATTCGAATGTCTGAATGTACTTTGGGTATTAAAGAGTACAAAAGAGATCTTTACCAATGGTCCTTTCACTCCATAACAGCAGGGGCCAATGACGCAGCATTCGACAAACTACACGTGCAGCAAGGACTACAGAAACTACATACACGCATGGTCACAAGTCAGAAAAGAGCACGATGGGAATTGTAGTAGTAGTTCTCTATTGTTAACGTTAGCTGCATCTAAGGAAGCGTAGATGGTGAACTTCAAAACCCAAGAGTGCAAACAGGACACCAGCACCGCCAGAGCGACTGCTTTGTAGCCACCACCACCACCAATTTTACAATTCAACCCCTAAGCATTTTGTAAAATGCCTAGGACACAGTTTAATCTGCATGTGGCTTGTTGATATCTGCATTAGTGTAATGAGAAGGTCGATGTGCGCAGTCCTGAAAGCAGTTTGCTTAGAAAATGAGCAATACTGCAAGTGATGAATAGAAAAGGCAGTATAAACAAGAGCAATGCCTTTACAGCAATGTGGCATGCACCAATTTTGAAGGGCAGTTTGTCTGACATATTTCGATCAGTGAGGCAGATGGGCGATCACGTGTGGTGGACTGTAAGCCCCACCCTTTGTTGTCTGTTTGCAACCACTGTTGCTAAATGCTTCTGTGGCTCTCTGCATTTCTCCTCTCTCGGGTGAGGCCCAGTATCCGTGCTCAATGCACGGCAGCTGATCTCAGTAGGAGAAAAGGCAGAGGCGGGATCCCTGGCTCTATGGCTCTGCCCATTCTTGCCTTCCTCATCTGAACTGTGTGAGAGGTTCTTCGGGAGCCAGTGAGCTGAGTATTAGGCCCCACCCCTTTCTCTCTGCATGCCTCCCGGACTGCAACAAATGTTGCTGATGTGCCCTGGGAAACCTTGCACCACCTGCCTGTCTTTTCTCTGCATCTTTGTGAGCTGCGTCGAAAGCCTGTTCATGCTTTCTTCACGCCCAGGCATGGATGGCTTGAGATGCAACGAATGCTGTTTCCCACTTCCTGGATCCACGCTCGCCCTTGGCTACAGTATCTGTTGTTGTGTAGCCAGTAATATATGCAGCAGGGAACACTTGAGCAACACCCTCAAATCATTACATGGGTATTTTGAGAGACATTTTAGATCAAAACGTAACTATAACAGTAACTTGGTTATTTTTAGTACAAAATACATTTAATATATGTAACAATTTAAAAGCATCAATCAAGTCAAATACTTTTTTTATTAACATACGGCTCCCACCATTTTTGAAGTAAAAATGGCTGGCAAATTCAGCACACAATACAAACGCAGGCAAAGAGTGCAAAATGGGGTGTGGTTTGGGGCGAGATTGGTGGGAATGGGTTGAACAATCATATAGATTTCACTTAGAGATGGGCGTCAAATGGGTGAGATACATAGCCAAACACAAACCCATATGTCATCTGTATTGAAAAGCATTACATATCATCATTGAAAGCTTCTATTTGAAGCTCTTATGTTCAAGATTGTATTTTAATGGAAATAGTTTCAGCTTAAAGGTAGCGCCACTTGATAGCCAAAACTAAATATGAAGGTTGATAGCTGGAAGGTTTGAATCAATCAAAACCATAGCCATTGTTTTGGGCAACCGTCCAGGTCATTGGTTTTCAGCCTGCAAAGCCATTACAGAAGTGGGAGAACCTTGTCCCCCTTATGCATCTTCTTGGTTAAATTCTTTCTATTAGCTCCTAAATTTTGGAACTCCCTTTCTCTGACCATTTGTTCCTGTTCCGACTTACCTCTTTTAAAAATGGCACAAAAATGTACTTTCTATGAACTGCCTTCCCTCACAGCGCTTTCCCTGAGATTTGGCTTTCTCATGACTCATTTATTCAGGTCATGATTTTTGTTAATTGCTAGTTTTGCACCGTTTGAAATATGTACAGCGACTTGGATAAAAGCGCTATTTCAATGTTACAAATTAAATACTGTACAAGTCAGCCTTTGTTCCACTACAAAAGGGGCAGTCCAGCCTAAACTGCTAAGTCACATCCCGTCTGCACAAGGCCACAAGCAACCCCAGACATTGTGAGGTGTAGTTTGGATCTCTAGGAACAGCAAACCCAGTTGCTTGTGGTCTGCAACTAGAGAATGCATGATTCATTCAAAATCTTTAAGACATCACCTTTCTATTATGTTTTTTCCCTGCCTGCCAGGTCTGCATGGTGCAGTGCCTGCAGTCTCTCTTTGTCACCATTGGAATGCACCGGTCACGGCTTTGCCCAAAAGCAGGAGGTAGTCTTTTCTTTAGTTTCATAAAAATAGTCGTGATGACTTGGGAGTCTCAAAAGATGATACACAAGACACCCACTCCATCATGGCCGCCATTATAAAATTCGACCAAAGACTGTCAAAGCAAAAGGTCTCCTGCCAGTGATTGTTTTGTTTACATTGGGAATCACGTTTGAATGTTATTTACCACACAAACTGTAGTCACTATCGAACACAATATAATGTAACACAAACAATGAAAAGACTAAGTACTCAATTGCATGGAAACAAACAAGGACTTAATCTCAAAACTACCAAAACATCTCCACAACTTAAACGGGTCCACAGGCTCCTACAAAATGTCTGCCACTATAACAGAGCTTTCAACGTGATCCACTCATTATGCATCCCAGGAAAGCTAATTTGGCACCAGGGTACGTCTAATATGTATATTTAATAGCTTTGCCCAGAGCTCAAAAGTGTCAGAAAGATCAATGGAAAATAAAGAAGGAAAAAAAAAAGACAGGGGAAATTAAAGCAGGAGGCAGGTTGAAGGTATGGGTGGGGCAATGTGAGTGTTTGCGGCAGAGGTGGAATCCAAATTAAAAAAGAAACCATTTATTTATTATCAACAAAAAAAAAAGAGTATACAGAAAGGTTTATGATTTTCATCAGAAAGCAATTTTGCATTCTAATATAGAACGCTATGGCACCCGTGCCTAGTTAAGAGCATTCCCCAAAAAGTCAAGATTATTTCAGAAAGGTAATCTTATGGTGCATTGTGGATGTAACTGCACAGGGCGAGGCAGGGTATGCTCATAAACATGTAGCCTTATAGCTGCTTTTAAGGTGATTGGAGCAATGCACATTTCTTGACACAAACTGCCTCATCACGAGTTTGGCGGTAACCCGTAAATGCGGCGGTAATGCTGTTACAGCTGCATTTAAGGGTCCGCCAAATCACAGGTTTGGCAGGATTTACCCCCAACTCTGAGCTGGGGGCAAATCTGACACAATTTTGCCGATTTTTGGCGCTATTACTGCCGCGCTAATACCGGCGGCAGTAGTAGCACAGAGAATTCCCCATTGGGCCCAATGGGGACTTACTGTTCTGCCAAACCTGTGATCCGGCGCTAATAGCACCGGGGGATTTTGGCGGTAACGCCAATAGCCCCAGCGGGACCGGCAGGGATACCGCCCAACGTCTTCTGTGTGATGGAGGCATTTGAGTAATGGAGTGAAGCAAAGTGTCTCTCTCTCTCGCTCTCTCTCTCTCTCTCTCTCTCTCTCTCTCTCTCTCTCTTTCTCTCTCTCTTTCTCTCTCTCTCTCTCTCTCTCCCCCCCCCCATCAGTAGGTCAGCAGTGAATTAGTAGGTGGATGTGCTACGTTACAAAATGTTTTAGTCGCTAATTGCTTCTAATGCGGGGGAGTCACCCACGTCAGGATTAGGCAAAGTACTTACCAGCTCTCAGGAGCCAGGGCCTGGCGATATCTGCCAAATGGGTTGCGGCTAAGAGCTGGATTTAAGTAGAAGACTGGATCAGGCTGAGACCTACAGGGAGAGAGAAGAGATACACACCAATGTATTACACAGTAAAGGTGGTGTGGCAGAGAAAAGCTGTACCGGATGGCCCAGGCAGGCAGAAATGGAAACTGGTGTAAAGAACGAAATCAGAGAAAGCGCAGGACATGGAAATCGCCCATTGTGTAAATGATACATGGTTTACTTCATGAGTGCAACCTGACTTGAGCCTTTGGGGAGCTCAGAAGTCACAGAACATTTGTTCTTACAGGTTCAACTATCCCGTATAGGGGAAAGAGGCTACGCAGCACCTCCAGAACTGAACTAACCAGTCCCCTTTGCACGGGCTCAAACACAGACCAGAGACAAGAAAGGGATACTCCAGAAGCAGAGAAAGACGGGAAATAAGAATACAGGAAATAAAGCACAGGTGGGGAAATCTGGCCTTCGATCATTAAAATGATCCCAAGACTCAGGGGTTGGAATGGAGGGCTGGTTACACGGGGTGAAGGACAGCACATGGCATAAGAGAAAAGTCTGACCATCGAACACTGAGACCGCCAACCTCACTTTCACCAAGTAACAGAAACTGGAAAAGGAAACTAGAAGACTGGAACACGAACAGAACTAAGAGGGAAGCTAATGGGCACTTGGCGAGGGTATTTATGGCAAGAAAGCTTTAAACACAGGAAATACAGGAAGCAAAGGTGATGTAAACCGGGAATTCAAGTGGACAGGAACGGCAGCACTACACAAGGTCAAGGTGCAATCTTGGGTGTAACTGTGAACTATGCTACAACAAGATAGGGATGGATGGGGTGTACAGTGGAGCTGTGCACAAACAAAACAGGTCAGTGTCTCTACAGGGGAGGAGCTAGCCACAAAATGCACCGAGGGGGGCTGGATGGCAGTTTTGAAAGCTGGTAGTGAGTGGGGACATTACACCTATTGCGCGGTTGAGCCCCACCCGAGCCCAGGAGGCTGAATAGATGGTATGCCTTCCCTAGTCCCATTAAATGCATCTTTCTCCCCAACTCACCAGGGGTGAGGCCAGGATACTGTAAGAAGTGGGTCCTCAAGCTAATGTAGTAGGGCTCACCCTACGAGGAGCCCAAAGAGGGAACTGGGTTTGTTCTGCCCTCGGCTGAATCCGCAGGAGCTACCAAACTTAGTGAGGGATAGCAAACCACTCATGGTGGAATTGAAGGGGGTCCACCCCACAAGAGAACAATAAGAGGTTAAAATGGTGCATTTTACAGTACACTTGATGTTATACATTAGGTAAAAAGCCCCACAGTGCGCAGTCGGTTTTGTAGGGTAAAACATGAAAAAAAGTCTATTGGAAGCTTAGTCACCAACAACACACAGGATAATTTTCAAACACATTTTTTTAATGATGCCTTTGCCCACTGTATGCAAATAAGGGGGGTCCTGGGAGTCCCTCTGCCAGACATTACTCCTGGTTACAAGAGCCTTACCCAGAGTCGTTAGCTCACTATCTTTCACAGAGGAGAAATATCCAAAACATATCAGTCTTTGTTCTGCCCTGGGACAGTCCAGCACCAGAATCTCTGTTTGAGACTAACCCTGAATATAGGCCGGTAGTAGAGAAACTCCCAGGACCCCCCTTGTTTTTGCATATTAAGTAGCTTTGAGTTTTCACCCTAAATTATGAGGGTAATCCAGACGTGGAACCCTTGCTCACTGTTTGTAGAGAGGCCCAGCTCCACCACACTGACGAGGCCCAACAAAGGCCGAAACATGTGTCTGGGGTTGTTGTTGGTATTCTTGTTCAGAAGAGAATTGCCAGGCATGTCTGTGCTGGACTGCCCTTCGGCAGGACAAAGACTGATATGTAGTGGAAATTTCTCTTCTGTGAAAGGATGGTGAGCTAAAGACTCTGGTTGAGACTCTAACCCGGGATGTAGGCCGTTAGTAGAGAAACTCCCAGAACACCCCCTTGTTTTTGCCCACTGTTTGCCAGTACTCTGCAAGTGTAAATATTAATTTTCATACATATTGTGCCCAAACATGTCCCTTCTGGTGCTCCAATATATACCACTATTCCCATTTAAGAAAATATTCATGTTTGCATTACCCATAATGCCAGTAATGATACTAAAACAAAACATGTTAATGCTGGCTCTGCCAATATATGCTGTATCACTCATGTAAGAATATACTTCGGTTGGCTCTGCCTTAATGCCAGTAATGGTCTAATGGGCAGTACAGTAGTATACTTGATTATATATTCATGTGCCCTAAAATGCTGCTTGATGTTGAGGATATGATTATCTCACCGAGTAAATGGAGTGATCATTCTGTACTTCGATGCGTACTAAAGATCCAACAAAGATTACCTGAAAAGAGCAACATGGGCACAGTATACGTAAACAAAGTAGGTACAAACATAAGGTGGTCTGCCAAGAATATAAATCAGGCCACATCAGCACTTGAGATTGACAAATGGCCCAATTTACCTGATTTCAACTATATGTCTATTGAATCAATAGAAAACTGGATCAAGGCTTTCTCTCGCAGACATGCTACGATCCCAACTAGGAGTATGATTAGACCAGAGGGTGGGCTCCCTACGTTTAACAAGAATATTAGAGATGCCAAGAGGGACATGAGAAGGGAGCTGCGTATCAGCAAGCAAAAGCTTGGCCCTTCTGAAGAATTAGGTGTGATGGTGAGGAAAATTCAAAACAAATACAGAGCCAATATCTAGAACATATGCTGAAATAAGCTTAGCTCACCAGAAGCTAGTGCAGATCATTTGCTCTAAAAATGCGCGTAGCATCTGGTCACTTCTTGGTGAAGCCAGGGAGAAAGTCAAGGGCCAATTGGTCAACCCTATTAAAGCAGAGGAATGGGTAATTATTTTAAAAGATCGTAACGCTATCTTACAGAGGGGGAGACTTGCCCCCAGATAGCCTTGGCACCCATTAAGCCCTTTGATATATCCTATATGGCTATTATTAGCAAGATAAAGACTCTTAAATCCTCCAGAGCACCGGGAACTAACGGTGTAGCCAACATAGTCATAAAAAATCAGCCCAAATTTTGGGCGAGCCTGTTGGCTATACTGTTCAAGAAGGTAATGGCGCAGGGATCAATACAAAGCTCTTGGCAGAAGGGCGTGTTGATACCTGTATTTAAAAAAGGTAACCGGTTAGATCCCAACAATTATCGACTACTCTCCATGCTTGATACAACAGGCAAATTGTTTGCCTCCCTATTGTTCAAGGAGCTCCAGGATCATCCAGTTAGATGAGACTGATATTTTGTCTCGATTCCAATATGGATTCAGGAAAGGCTATTTGACGAGTCATAATCTCATGGTGATGAATTTGTTGAGAGCAAGGGCTCGCTCTAGGGACGAACCACTGCTATATGCTTTATATATCGATTTCAAAGCAGCTTTCGATATGGTCCCTAGAGAATGTTATGGTCTAAACTCACCACCCTAGGATGCCCTGCTGGCATCTTGTATTACCTTAGACTGTTGCACTATAATACCTCAGTCAGGTTGAAATTAGATCAAGAGGGACATCTGACTGATAAAGTGAAACAGAACAGGGGGGTGAAACGGGGTTGTGTGACTGCCCCTCTGATATATAATCTATCCGTCCACGATATACCGGTGGCGATAATGGCCGCTACCAATTGTCATCCTAAAATTGGGGAGGCAGACTGCCCTGTTCCGGCATAAGCAGATGACTTGGTCATTTTTGATCATACGATCAGTGGTCTGCGTAGATCGGCTTCAGCACTGTGGGACTATGCTAAATGTAACGGTCTCACCATTAACCTTGACAAAACTAAGGTCCTGAGATTCACCAACAAAAGAGTATCTCGGGTTAACCTTATGGTGGGCAACATCATAATCCCCTACGCACCACAATATTGTTATTTGGGTATTGATTTTGAGCATAGCGGGGAATATGTGGCATGTAGACTTTCCCGGAGCATGTGCGCAGCGCAGGTTACAGCTTTAATGGCCAGCTTTACAAACAAACAAGGAGGCTTCACGCTATGGGGCAGACGCCAACTCTATCTGCAAGTATTTATCCCCATGATGACCTATGGGCTAGAGGCACCATTTGATTTAGATCTCAGCTGGCTTCAGGTCATTGAGGGGAAATTTTGGCGGCGGGTATTGGGTCTAGCACCATGAACTCCAATGGCCAATATACGCTTGGAACTGGGAATACCTTCATTAAAAGCCATCATTATGAAAAAGAGGTTTGGGTTATTCCTGAAAATGCGTAGTGGCACAACGAATCCTCTGCTGATAACAATCAATCAGGAACTATGCAAGAAGCAAAATGCCCTCTCAACTGCAGGCAAAATGACAAAATATCTTGTAGACATAGGATGGTCTTGGCGAGAAGGGGGGTACTCTAAGCAGGTCCAAAATGCTCTTGATAAGCGAGTCGAAATGTGGGATTGGCTTGAGAACTTTGCTCACCACAGTTCACTGAAAAGTTATACATTTGTGCAATTTGGGTTATATTCATTTATGAAACCGCAACACTACCTTAATCGTTGTCCTTCAAAACGACTGCGCCGCTTTATACTCCTATTAAGAATGGATCAGCTCCCGCCCTTATTGCTCACGGGTAGAAGTAAGAGTGCAGTTATCTAGGGAACAACATACCTGCCGGTTGTTCAAAGTAGCCAATGCACTGGAGTCAGCTCAACATGTTCTGACGCAATGTGGAATTATGATAGATGTAATTCATCACCACATTGGAAAGTATACCCATGATTTGGCTACAATTCCTGATTCATTATTTTGGCACCATTGTACAAATTCGGAGAGTATCCGTGTTCTGACTGCTTTTTACAATATATAGCTAAGGGTTGAGGAAATACTGGGCATTAAAATTTGAATATTATCATTCTAAATATTAGACTCTGCATAGGGTGTGGAACATTGCAGATTTCGGTGTCATGAGAACTATAATGTCTTGATACCTTGATACTTTGATCAATGTTTTTCATTTATGTTTACTCTAGGTTCTTCGTTAGTTAAGGTGGCATATTTTATATATGTTTTTTAGGTATGATTGTTATTTTTATTTCTCATTTTACTAAAAGTGGATATCTATTGCTATTTGTTGTGTTATCATGTTATGTTATGCTATATTTGATATTAGAACTATTCTATATCTAATTGTTGTTGTATGTTATGTGTAAAGTTTATTAACTAAACTTTACCACATTAAATTATTATTATTAATGCCAGTAAAAAAAAAAGCCAAGCCACAGTAATAAAACATGTGCCTGCTGGTTAGCTGTTAAGATAGTTCAGCAGGTTAAATGCTAGCTGCTGCAGTCTGAGTGTGACCTGCAGGTTGCAGGTTCAAATCCGGGCAAGCCCAATGCAGCCTTTCCTCCTTTTGAAGCAGATAAATTAGTTCCTGCTTCAGTTGGGTGATAATTTTATATAAATATACTTTCTGTAAAGTGCTCTGGCGAAAGCTCTCTATATAAATTGCCATCATTACACAAATCCCCCATATAAGAACACTCATGCTGTTTTTGCACCCTAATGCCAGTAATAAATGTCATGCCACAGTAAGAAAATATTGCCTTGTATACTGCAAACCCCCCCCCCACCACCTGGCCTATGTAAGAACACTTATCATGACCTTAACACCCAAGCCGAAGACTGGTGCAGCCCCTAGGTCTACAGAGGAGTTGTAAACAATGCCATGCCACAGTAAGGAAAGATGGTCTCCCGCATGTACGAACACTCATCAGGTTGGCTTTGCAAGGCCAAAATTCCATATCACAGTAGGACCCAGCCAGCCCCATTGCAGTACCATGCACCCACTCCAACGCCTCAGTCACATAACACACAAGTTTGTTTTTCCTAAAAATTCCAGTAGAAGTAATTCACACGAGCCCCCTGAACATTCACACTCCGTGTTCTCATTCACACTCACACCCATGTTCACACTGCATTCATTCATATATATATATATATGCGCTTACAGACACCCCCTCACATACAAACATGCATGCACTTACACACTACCTGACATGCTTGCGCGGATACATTCATACATGCATGCATGCAATCCACACACACACGCAATCAAAAACACTTTTTATCCCTTAACTGTTTCTGTCTGGACCAGCCCATGCCCTACCCTGTCTATGCCTCTGCATCTCACAGACTATGTACTTAAACAAAGCATAGCTAATCAGCAAGCCATAACTAACAGTTGAGTCCAGAGCAGATCCAATGATATCCTCTCGGGGGCAGGCTTTTGTTCTCTGCAGGTTTGCAGATGCTGCAGTCAGGTTAACAAATGTGTTCTCACTTCGGAGAGTGGTTTATTTAAAAGTAAAGTAAATACACCACTCTCCAAGGTGAGAAATGCGACAGCTTCTTGCCGTCTGAGCCGGGCTGTGCCTCACAGCAGAGGGATTACTGCTGCCTCAAAGTGGGAGGACTTGTCCAGAGCAGAATAGTTTCACCCGGCTTTCAGACTCTCTTCGTCTTCATAGGCAGTGCGTTGTAGATTCAATGCCCCAAATGCGGTTCATCCTGGGCATAGTCTGAGGGAGTAAAAGAGTACAGGGACCACAATGCCTTGGAAGTGCAAGGTGAAATCCTGGAACAGCTGCTGCATTAGAGAAGATTCTGGAAAGGCTCGTTTGTAGTTGTACATAGAACAGGGTTCAGGCAGAGTACAAGCCTGGCCAGGATTTGGTACTGAACCCCAGGGCGCACTTGGGCAGCCACTAGGTGGCAGAATAGCAGATGACAGGTCACTCTGCTGAGAGAATTTGTGTGTCTGAATTCCTGTTTCCCAGACAATGTGCAATTATATTTAGAAACATTCCTGCTTGTGTCTTAGGGAATTTGAGGTCCACTCCCACTCCTTGAACCATATGTGAAGGAAATGGACATGGAGATATCCCATTGTACGTGCAGGGTTACATGACAACAGCCATGGTGAAGATCCTTTTCACATTGTTGTTGGGCTCGAATGGCCTGATAAAGGAGGACGCAACACTGGAGAGGATTCTACATCTTGCTTTATTCATATTTACTGCGTACTAATGTTTTCCCTTTCTCTCCTCCCTGCTCCCACATGATTCCCCACGTGGTCTCTGTCTCCCTCTTGGACAGATCCTGCTAATATCACCCCTGGACAAATGTCCCGACGTCCGCTTAGCACTCTTCTACTAGAGAAAGTGGTCTTCTGATGGTCCAACGGGGCTGTGCGCGCCCTTGGCCGTCCAAGAGCTGCCATGCTGCTTCCATCGGCTCCGTTACTTGGTGATGGGTTTCTCCAGGGGGGAGGCCACAGGTAATCTCTGGGCTCTCAAGGCTCAGGGTCAGACGGTGGAGGTCTTTCATTTTCCCTCTTGACGAAATGCTTAAATTGGGAACTGTTCCTTTTCACCCCTTGGTTGAATTCTCAGCCGTCACCATGGTTCCTCTAACGGCTGTGATGTTGAGTGGCTTTGGAGCGAACCAAGTGTCTGTCTTCTTAGAGGTTGCACTTCATCTCCTACTTGAAACTCCTTGGGCTCAGCCCCTCTTCTCATATACGTCTCCACTCTAGCTTTTTCTTTCCGCTCCGTGTCCCTTCTTATGACCTCCGGGTCTGCTTCCTGCAGAGTCACTGGGTGTCTCACGATGCAGGTGCGAACTTCATATCGTACAATTAGCTCGACAAGGGTCTTGTTAGTAGCCTCGTGGGGAGTGTTCCTGTAATCTCAGAGTAGCTAACACAGAGCTTGATGGGGGGTCAGCGCCCTCGATGCAGGCCCTCTGCATAGTTTTCTTAATGGAGGCCATAAACTGCTTGGCCATTCCATTGGCTTGCGGCCATCAGGGAGTAACTTCTCATGGATGAAAACCATGTGTTTCGGAAAGGATGCAAACTCATGGCCACTGAATTGAGGCCTGTTGTCTGATTTGATCGTGCCAGGGATTCCCCAATGACTCAATACTTCGTCAAATATTGCTGCTACATGAGCGAATGCTGTGGTTGCTGGATTCTTCACAATAGGGAACCTTGAATGTTTGTCTATTAATAGTAGTAGGTATTCTCCTGATTCCAGGGGTCCATAATTGTCAACAGCTACCCTTTCCCATGGATTTGCTGGAATGTGTGTTGGTTGGAGTGGGACCGGTGCCTCCGCTCTGGCTATGCATTGGCACACTATGCAATTTTTCTCCCACCTCTCAACCATGGAGTCCAGGAAACGGAACCACATGTGACACCCAAGTTGCCTTTTTGTGTTGTCAGAAACTCTGAGTCCCTTGATTATTCCTACCCTGAGCGTCGCAGGGATGACTAGTCGGCACCATCTCAGCAGTATTGCATGGTCCTTCACAGCCAGTTCTGTATGTACCTTAGCGAGCCTTTCCATTTTGTCCCTGCACACCTTTCCATTTCATCCCTGCACACCCGTGGGTGGTTCAGCACGGCCCGTCGATAGTCCTCCACTTATTGTTCTCGGTTAGGCTGATTGCCAACACCATGGAGGGGGCTGCCACGGAAGCTGTCACAACTGTCTATAGCGAAATAGCGGGTGGGAGCGCATTGGAGGCTATGCAGTTTAGGTACTCATGCCCCCCGCTCTGGAGATAGGCTTGCCTGCCGGATGCCGTGATAAATAGTCAACTGGGTTGTTTTCACCCCCAGGTCTGTGGATGATATCAAAGTCGTATTCTTGAAGCCTGATGCCCCATCGTTCTATCCTGGGGCATTTAAGTATGGGGGTTCCCAAACAGAGACAGCAAGGCTTGGTGGTCAGTAACAATTGTGAATCTATTGCCTACGACAAAGTTGTGGAAATGCTTTCAGGCCCACACGGCCGCCAGGCTCTTTTTCAGCTTGTGAGTAGGCATATTCAGGCGGGGCCAGTGCTCTGCTGGTGTAGGGAATGATGTAACTGGGGTGAGAATCGACCCCATTCATCTGGGCGAGTATAGCCCCTAGCTCCACTGGGCTTGCATCCACGACAATTTCAGTGTGCCAGTCTGGGTCGAAGTATGCCAACCAACGGGCTTCTGCCAGGGCAGATTTAATGGTGTTGAAAGCCTCCTGACATTTGCCCGACCAGGTGAATATGATGTCCTTCTGCAACAGGCGTCAAAGTGGTTCTGTGATGGATGTGTAGTATGGGATATAGCGAGCGCAGTAACCTGCCATCCCCAGAAACGACCGGACATCAGCCACTTGCGTTGGTCCACAAAGATTGGAAATAGTGGTGACCTTGTCCGGGTCTAGCATCATGCCATCCGCGGAAAAGATATGACCAAAGAATTTCAATTTGGTCTTGCTGAACCAACACTTCTCTATGTTTAATGTCAGACCCGCTCCTTGGACAGCCGTACAGGTCGCTAGCAATGCAGCTTCATGCTCCTCACATGTTTTTCCAAAGACGAGAATGTTGTCACTATAGTTCAGGGCGCCACGTATTGGCCTGATGACTTGCCCGATTGCCTCCTGGAAAATTCTGGCGTCCGATGAGATGTCAAAGTTGAGGCGTTTGTAACATAAAAGGCCATCATGGTTTGCGAACGTGGGGATGCCCCTCGATTCGGGGTGTAGCTCCATCTGATGGTAACCTTGATTGAGGTCCAATTCGGAAAATAGTACAGACTTAATCAACTGGACAATCATGTACTCAATTCGGGGCCCTTGGTGTCATTCCCTCTGGATGATTGGGTTGGCTATTCTCATGTCCACACAGTCTCAAGCGTCCCCCCTCCTTGGGCACAATCACTAGGGGTGAAACCCAAGAGGTCGGTCCTATTACGCTCATCTTTCTTTTTCTCTCGGTTTCCACAGATTGCAGCCCAGTTGAGATGCTGCGTGCTGGATGGTGTTTTCTCAGGTAAGACAGAATAATCTTGTTCTTGCAGGACTACAGGAAGATGCTGAAGACCAGGAGCTGGACACTGGGAGCGTCACGCTGCTGGTTGCAGAATAACACGAAGCTTGTTCTGCCATCAGGGTGCGGTTTATATAGCCCAGGTAAAGTAGTACCAGTGAAAGTAGTTCCAGGCCTGCCACACCCAAAACACTTGACCGCATGGCTTGGTTCTTAGAACTGGGCTGTGTGGGTGCTTCCATGTTGGATTTAAAGGCCCATGTACATAAATGGGACCTAGTTTGAACAGTCGTTCCTTCCTACATATGAGCCTGGTGCCAAAGGCGCCAGGGCTGGCTCTAGGAGCCCTTTTGTGGTGGTTTTAAGGCCCTCAGGGTTCTGGTGGGAACCTGCTTGCGGCACAACTTGTGCCCCCTCACAGTGGTCATGACAACTGTAGCCGGTTCAATAATGCCATCATTGAGCAGCTGGTTGAGCTCATTCGAGACCACTGCCTGTAGGTGGAAACCCACCCTCCTGGGGTTTTGGTGGACGGGTCAGACCATGGTGTCGATGCGCAGCTTGATGGGGGGGGTCCTTTCATTTTCCCCAACCCTTTGCAGAGGAGCGGGAATTTCGCCAGGATCATGACTTTCGTGATAGGGCCATTGATGAGTGTTTGTTCGCCACCGTGCAGATGTATTCTTTCGTGTCACTTGGAGGTGCAACCATTTGTATTATATCCCCTTCATCGACATGTATATCGAGGAGTCTCAACCAGGACGCGGTGTGGAAGCTCAGCAGGCATCGCCCTTTTGTGGGGCTCCGGATCAAGTGGTTGTGAACCATCCTTTATGTATGAGATGGTGCCTGAAGTGTCCAATGGAGTGAAGGGGAAGGTATGTGCCCCACTGAAAGATCTTGGACATCATCTGAGCTAGCATTGGTCTGTCGGGGATTTGCATGAATTCTTTTCCCCCATAATGTTGACAGTGGCACCGGAGTCGACCAGGAAGCAGAATTGTCTGTCTCCGATGTTAATGGCTACCCTGGGTGCCTCTCTGGCCTCTGACATCCAAGATGAGGTTAACCTATTAATCTTGAAAGTATTGGTCATAGTTGTCACTTTCGTAGGGGGGTCCAGGCACTAATGGCAGGTTATGGCAGTGACGTGGCCTGTCATATTCATGTACGAGATGCGGGCCTTGTTCGAACCATATGAAGTCTTGGGGATAGTCTTCTGGGTAGTGGTTTTTCAACCCCCTTACATACTGCCTTGGCTCTTGTTGGTAGGGTTGCATCTGATAGGACGAGTTCCGTGGGGTCCAACTGTACATTCTGTATTGTGGTTGAGGTGGTATTCGCAGAGTAGGAAATTGTCTGCCTTCTCTGACAGAATTTCTGCATCTCTGGGAGAGAGCGGGGCATGTCCCGAATGAGGCAATGCCGTCCCACAGCGGTAGAACTGCCTTTGTATTCTGGGGCCACTGCAATGAGTTGGTTCTTGTCCTGTTTGGTGCTGGCACCCCCTGACATTAGGGCCACTTGTGTGTCCACTCTTTCGACGATTCTGGCCCTCTTGCTGACTTCGTCGATGGGGAGTGGCTTTTTTAAGCAATTGTTTCTTTAGGGTTTGGGATAGGCACCCCTCTATCACCCATATTGCTCCGTTCAGCGAAAAGGCATGAAATTGACAGTGTTCCCCTTTGGCTTTCAGGTGGCAGATGAACTCCTCAGCTGTTTCGTCCCCCATTAGGGTGCACTGATTAAACATGCAACGCTTATAGTCACGATTGAGCTCAATCACGAGTTTCTTGTTGAGAGCAGTTATCAGCAATGCAAAAAACGGCTGTTCCTCTGGGGGAATGGTCTTGATGAGCGTCTTGACCTCGCTGCCAGCGATGCTGAGAAACATATTCTGTAAATTTGGTGATCTCTCCTCACCTGCCACCTTTATGAAGTTGATGAAGTTGTCTAGCCATTCTACCCATCTCAGGCCTTTGTCTGCCTGCGGGGTCATGGTGAACAGGGATGGCATGCGCCATGCGGTGGCCGTGGACCTTGCAGGAGGGTCTGGCATGGCAGGAGGTTGTGGCGCAGGCGCACACATTGTGGCAGGTGTGGCATTTGAGGTATTCGTGTACCATTATGTGTGGTCTCTTTATGGGTAGTAGGCAGGATGGTGCAGAAGGCTATCCACCCGAGGAAAGTCTGTGGCGGTGGTGCCCCTGATAGCTGCGAATTTCATGGGCAGCACCCACTGCACGATGGATGACTGGTTGTGCTCAGTATGTGCACCCCACCACCAGCGTTGTGACAGGGTGGTGCACAGGGATGGATGCCTGAAGTGTCCCCGTTGCAGGAGAGAGAAGGCCCTCCATGACAATGAAGGGGAAGCCTGTGGCGTGGGCTGGATGGGCCTGGTGAATATTGGAGCAGCCTGTGCAGGCGTGTGTGTCTCAGCAAACCTCTCAGGCACTCTGCAGCTTAGGTGCTGCATAGTAATGGTGGGACTCGCAGCTGTGGGGTGTGGGGAGGAGGAACCACCCACCTGAAGGTGCCACATGCAATGCTGTGTTCCTGCACGTGGAAAGCGGGACAGCCACTGGCGGATTACCGCACGGCTTGTTGCTGGAGTTGTTTGCACTGCTCTAGCAGTGGAGCATCTAGGATGTGCCGTCGATGGAGGCCTGGAATCAGGTCCTTCAGGGTTCGGCGGGATCAGTGATGCGTAGGATGGAACACTGTGGAATGCGCACCAGAGAGGAGCGGTGCAATCATACGCCAGCTAGGGGGTGGGGGCGGGGCAGTACTCCGGGTCACAGGGAGACAGTCTTGTCGCCTGTTGTTGGGGCAGAATGGCCTGATAAAGGAGGACGCGACACCGGAGAGGATTCTACGTCTTGCTTTATTAACATTTACTGCATACTATTTTCCCTTTCTCTCCTCCCTGCTTCCACGTCATTCCCCACGTGGTCTCTATCCCCCTCTTAAAGGGACAGAGTATGCTAACAGTTGTTAAGGAGACAATCCTATGAGGGTACTGATGTTTTTATCTAAACAATTTTTGGCCAAGTACCCACTTTCACTATAGAGGCATCGGGCGGCCATGGGTGCACCCGTCAGCCAGCCACATTGTGTTGGAAATGTGAAGGACCCCTCAAATAATTTAGAGGTTTTCCTTCCAAGATTGGGGTCTGAAGTGGTCTGGTCTCATTGTAGTGTAAGCAAACAGGGAAGACATCACAGAAAAAAAATTCGTTTTCTGCACTGGTGTGAATTTAATTGCAGGTGGGTCAGTCTCATAATTTGTAGCTTGTATGGATTATTCATTCATAAATAACCTACAGTGAATCTTATTCTGTGTGCCTATTTTCAGATAATTATTCCCATATTTATTTCAAACTTGAATTTGAGATGTTTATGACCATAGTGTGGGGCTAATTAAAAAATGAATGTATTAAGAAAGAACATGTCATGCTATAGACAACAATTTTCATATTGAACGATAACTGCATACAAAATGTTAGGTTACTTGACAATGGAGCAAAATATATTAAAAGCTGAAACACACAAGCACGTACCCAGGTTCCAGAGAGGGCACTCTATCCCCGTATTTCATGTTAATCATTCTGCCACACTGGGGCCTTTAACAGGAGAATCTTTAGGGCCCTGTCATTATTTTCTTGCAGTAAGGTTTCAAATGATGAGTTTAAGCCCATGGGATTTAAGGAGGTACATGCTCCTATATCAGTATTCACCCCTTCATCAGGACTAACATTACTTACAATATACACTAGTAAGAGATTCCAGTCATGTATCTGTATTCTCAGATGCTTTCGTGTTTTAATGAATGCGATAGTATGCCTTGCCAGAAGAAAAGGAAGTCACAATGACGTTCTGCATTAATGGCGGTTTTAGCACCTTTCAATTCAACTAAAGTCAAATCCAGAAGTGACCATCCTGCACCGATTTCTGGTGTCATTGTTCTTTTGTGTGGACATGATTTAACTGCTCGAAAAATGGTAAACTTTATAAGCAATGTTTGAGTATGGCTGCAACCATAATCTTCAATACATTGCAAGGTGTGATGTTTGCGGATCTTCTATGGTTAATTTAGTGGTGCTCAGCAAATAGCCAGATGGGAGATATTTGGATTTTCAATCCAGGCCATCCCCCTTGGATGCCTGTAGGTGTGAATTTTCGGTCAGTAGCCGTCTTGTGGGAGGTTATGTGTGGTTTGGTTTGTTGTTGCGGGCAAATACTTTGTCCCAGCACACAAAACCAGTTATTCTGTTAATCATTTGGGACCCCTGTGCCTGAATGCAGGGTTCAGGGGAATCAGAAAGTAATAGGGCATTTCCTTTTTTAAGCACCCTGCCATTTAGGGAGTTTTGGGGTTAGCAAAAAGAATAGGAATAGCCAATTACTTTATAGGGTTTATTTTTTATTTATTTTTACACACACTAGATGCAATGTTGTTGATTTCATACTTCAGCACAATTACTCTGTGTAATTGGACTTTATGGGAATTAATTAAATTATTGTTTAATAAAATTGCTAAGGGTCTACTGCCAGGCCTCCCACCCACTAATTAAGGGAAAGGTATGAACTCAAGCAGATCCCCACAAGAATAGGTTTAGTGGCACAAGTTAACTTACATAATCATCTCTGGGTTTGCGCATTGAAAAGGATAGCCAGGTTATCTTTCAGGTACAAGACAGAAATCTGGTCAATAATCCAACCTTACTCATGGTCAATCTCCAGTCTCTTCCTTCTCCGGGCCTTCTTTGATCAAAGATCCCCAGCCTCTGTCCCTTTTTGTGGTTAGCAGTTCCACCCAGATGAATTCAGTCAGTCAATCTTTCTGAATTTCACAGGCAGTTCCCTTCTGAGTCTCCTTATGAACCTTTTAACAAACCCTCAAAAATGTCTAAATTATCATATGCCATCTTATTGGTCATCGGTTTTGATTGGACAATTATTTCCCATCCCCTTCTTCAAGGGGATGGCCACTTTTCTGTGATTGGCCTCTTCAGTTTATGAATGCCAAGGATACATCCGAATGGGATAATATTTCATGAACACTCAAAGACAGGCAGCTGATTGAAGGATTTTTCAGTATTGAAAACTGGTCATTACCCCCCAGCAAATTTACTTATAAGCCTCCGTTTTATGCAGGCACCGAACAACTCGCATTCCATGGATGCTTGTCAGTAAGCACTTAGTGATCTTAAGCTTTTGTTATCCAAATGTTAGTTATGGCAGCCACAATCTATCATGGGACAACTGGAATCCCATGTGAAGGACGTAGATTGACATAATACGAACCACTCATGCAGCCCCACTAACCAAGAGAATCGATCTACAAGCAGAGCACCATGCCCGGCCTATTGATACCATCATGGAATATAGCTGGCTTGAAATCAAAATGCTAAGATCCTGATTGGAATTCTTTTTTAGACCAATTTCAGATCATATGTTTGCAAGAGACGTGGATAGCTGAAAACTTGTCGAGATCAGGTTATGCCAACTATACCACACTTGCTGCTTCTACCGTTAGAGGCAGACTTGGTGGTGGCCTGATGGTGTGGATTAATATCACTCAATGCCAGTATAGAAGAGGTAACCACCTCTTCTAGTGACAGTTAATGTCATAAACTAACTTTTCCCACTTCAATTGTTTTGCTAACCAACATATATTTACGTACTGGTTAGCATGGTAATGTCGCCCCAGTTTTCAAAGAGTTAGGTGAGCTGCTAATTCACCACAAATCTGTACATTCCAAAAACAAGATTATGTGGAAGATATTCCTAGCCGATTTCAATACCCATATCGAACCAACACTAAACCTGATCAATTTATTTGATGAAGAAGATTTCCAATGGAAAATTCTCACCTTAGATTGCCCAACAGCTACACATATTTACCATCTGGCCAACAAACTCATAGCTACGATGTATGCACAGGGTATGGAGGCTTGTAATGGATGCCTGACTGGTGACTGGCCTGCTGCGTTTACATTCAGAAGAGGCCTTCGGGAGAGCCACATTGCTCATATTGTTTTGGATGTGGGAAGTTGGAAGCTCAGGAAATCTTTCAAAATTATTACTAGATCAGATAGCGATCATAATACTGTATGTTTGAAATTAGCGGTAGACACCTCTTATCACGTCCGTTATATCGAACGTCTGCAGTGCCTACATCACACTTGACCTAAAATCAAAGGTGTATCAGATGGGCAGACTGATTATGTAACTAATGCCTCACCGATCTTGGAAATTGTTTTACCCACTTTCGAATTAGCTTTATCCCTGGAGTATGTTACTTTGAATATGGTAGAATTATTTTGTACACAGTTTTAACTACTAAACTCTCTCCTATCGTTGCTAAGCCCTGCAATGATATGGCATTTATAACGCACCTATACACAAATGTTTCAAGAATAAAGAATAGATTTGACGTACATACCACATGGTATGATGCTGTGGTAGGTCAGAAGAAACAGGTGGACAAACGGGTGGCATTGTTAACCAAGACTATTAAACTAATACGAAAAAGGCCTCTCTGTCCCTATAACAAAGTATGGTGCTAGTCATCAGTGATGATGTTGTCCAAATCAAACTAGTCCATCCTCTGTTCAAAACCTAAACTACGCTGACCCTACCACTAAAGAAAAAAGGCTCAGCAACAAAAGAACTTGCTCTAGAAGAATGGCTCTCCTTCTCCTTGACAGGCTTACTCGGGCCTAGTAACTTATCTTCATATAGTCCCTTGTGATATTCTTAACTAACACTTGTAGTTCCCTAGGGATTTTGTTCCATTCTCTCTTAAATGTCCAATGATTCTTCTGTCTCAATGTACTGTGTTTCCCTATGTCAGAAACTTGCTCCTTTCCCGACTGGGTTTCTGTTAGTGTCTCTTTTCTGCTACTGGGAAGAGTACCACAGGTTCCGTAGCTCTCTTGATTGACCTTAGTTACTTCACTACTACTGGGAAGAGGGAGAGGTCTCTTGTGGTAGGCTTCGTTTGCTTTACTGGTATTCCATTTACTGAGATGAGGCAGATGACTCCCAAAGTCTTAACTTACTGTAATGTTTTACCAATCACTGAGCCGAGGGAGATGACCTTCGTAGTATTCTTGACCTTTGCTATTGCCTTCTCTATGCCTCTGTCCTTACTGGGTCTCCTGCCACTCCATGTTCCCTTTATCTTGTTGGTTGGCATCATAGGTTCTTGCTAGGGTTGCGGGTTTCCTCCGTGCTAGCAAACGCTCCCAGCGTTTCTCTCTTCGGCTTTTGGTGCATGTCTGCAGCTCCTTGAGGTCACGCCACCACCTGGATCTTCCAGACCTTCACGTGAATCGGCTTGCTGTCAGCTGCTGGACTGCATTTCCTTCTGCTTTGCCAAATCCTCTCGACTGAGGAGCAGCCTGCTTCCACGGGTTTCTCCCTCCTGGGTTTGAACTTCCCGGCTATGCCTGCTTGGCATTGGCTTCAAGTCCTTCTTTAATTTGTATACGGTCTAGCTGGGTCCTCCCCAGAAACTTATCATTGTTCTTCTTCAGTTTCCATGAAGTAGTCTTTATGACTCCATGGATCCAACTCTTCCCAGTGATGTATGTTTCCAATAGAGGAGTGATTATTATCACTCCTTCATTCTTCTTCCCTGTATGAGTAGACTACAACCTGTTGGCAAGTGTTTCCTTCACTCTTCCTCTTCTCAGTGGTTGTGTTTTTTTAATGGAGTAAGGGAAGAGGTGTTACAATAGCAAACAGTGGTCTGTTCAGGTTTTAGTTCTTGAGTCAGTGATGACCTAAGGGTCCCATAGGATAAAGAGTTAGGGAGTTCCTTCATGGAATGGGAATCCCTATCCCCAAGAGGGGAGTCTCTCCCTGTGAGGTCCCGCTTACCACCACCCCTAGGGGGAGTTTTGAGTAGTGGGCTCACCTCCCTAGCCTCACAGGGAAGGGTTCCCTTCTGGAGAGAAGCGATGAGATCCTGAGAATCCCACAAACCCTTTTCCGGATGAGCCTGCTTTCCCCTTCTTCACAGATAGGTTGGATTTCTCTGGTCCTCATAGAGGGTTCTTTATGTATAGATTTCTGATTACAATAACCTAGGGATTTTATTTTAAGGTCTATCCATGTACGGTGGGACAACCATTGATGGAACTGGGGGACGTTGCTACCTAGGACCAATTGGGCCGGTAGGTTAGGAGTTTTCACCACTGTAATCAACACCTCCTTCCCTAAAATGGTTACAGGTATTTTAGTTTTTGGGTAGGTCTGTGTGTCCATGGATGCACCGACCATCCTCTTTTTGTATTTTCTTCCACCCCATGGGTATGAACTCTGGAGGTGTAGCCCAATCTTTGCTCCTACTCTCCAATTGGGCCCACATGTTCTGTTGTTGGACTGTGGCAGGTATTCTGAAGATGGTTCCCGGTATAGAAAGAATTTGTTATGCCCCTTTTCCCCCTACTTCTTATCCCTAAAAGAAGGATAATCTGATCTCCTTTTTCCAAGAGTGGCGGTTATGGTAGATGTTTGGGCAAAGGCCAGCCGGGGAGTTGATACTTGATCTGCCCTGATCTCTTTTAGGAGTTTGTCTGGATGGTGAAATAGTAGACAAGCTTATGCCCAAGAATTAAGAAGGTATTACATCTTGAGATGCCCAGACCCACTTTTCAAAGTCCTTTCTTTTAAAAAATATCCTTTAATCACTGACACAGGCAATGAAACGTTAAAAAGGTTCATATGGTTATTGACACAAACGCGTTACTAATGAAAATATGACCCATATTTCATTCAAGGTGTGGTATTTTCGCACTTGGCGCATTACTTGTTTTCACAGAGGAATCAAAGAGTGCATAGTGTGTTTAGAAACATTTTTGGTTGTTTTAGCGAGGACACATTTGGGCCACAAATGTTTTCCAAGACGAAGGAAGTAATCCGAAATTCAATGGTTTTACATCTATGCCTCTATCAATGATCAAAGGATATATTTAAAAGAAACCACTTTGAAAAGTGTATCCACCAAGCTATACTAATGCGGTTTGGTGCATAATTATAGGTTTTGCATGAAATAATTGTGGTAGAGCCACTGGAGTTTCCAGGATTCAGGTAGGATCCACCATATTGTGTATAGTAGTAGTCTGCCTCACTCCATTGCAAGAGTGCTGACCACTCTTCGTCATAAGATTTGCATATGGTCTTTCCCTTTTCTCCAATGAAACGGCCAAGCTACAAAACGATGGAATGGAACGCCGCAGAGAGTAATTCACAGTCTTCATGGTCAATTCAAAGTTTCCAATTGGTCTCCTTTTCCTTTCTGTATCACTCTACCCAGCAACAATCTTTCAACTCAAGAAGAGCATTTCTGATCAGGCTCTGCTAGTCCACCCCAAACATGTGTCTCATTAGCTCTCGTAACCTTTAAATGCTTGGTCCTCTACCTTTGTTCTGAGAATGAGCTAAGATTTCAGAAAGGAGAAACTGCTTGAACGGGAGGGGTTATGAACCCGAAGTATTGGACCACGCCAGAATGAATACTCCATATGGCTCCTCCCTCACTAGCATGGCACCTTTTCCTCCCTGTACAGAGAGGGAACGTTTCTAATACTTTTCACTTCCCTCAGCAGGCTGCGGTGGCAATAGGCATGTTATAAAGAGTGAGCTCATCCACTCTTTCTGCCACTTGCAGCTATCGACTACACCACTATTTGATATACAGTGGATCAGAGAAAGAGAAAAAAAAAGAACACAGCTATGATTCAGTGAAAGACATGTGCATTCAGTCCATGGCAATGCATGCACCCACCATGTGACACAGGAATCGCAAGGGTCAAGGGTGTTTGTCTTTTTCTGAAACTCCAACAATGTCAAGTTAGAGTTTTTGGGGAAGCTTATTCCAAAATGTAGGGGGCAGGAACAACCAAGCACCCCCTCATTAAAATATACATCTTGCACCCTTAAGGCACAAAGCATTTGGTCAGCAGGCCTAAACACCCCACGAGAACGCAGTAGTCCTATCTTCTGGGAATCTTGTGGATCTGGGCCATCAAGGCAGGTAAACGCTAGAGGAGATCTTGAAAACCACTCTTGCCTGAACGTTTTGCCATTGAAATCTTTTGAGAAAGAGAAACTGATCAGAATGTTCTTAACCCAGCTGTCAAGTGACCATCTCGTTGTGAATTTCCTGCAATCTCCTGAAGTACGGTTAAGAATGTGGTAATAGCACCTGGGAAAGGAAAGCTGTCCGGAAGCTGACAAACGGGACGGAACTGTGGTCAAAGGTCACCTTCCGATGGCAGTACAAAATAGAGGCTGCTATGAGGCCACGAGTACTAAACACACCTAACGCTGTCCCACTGGCGGCAATTCGATTTTAATTAGGACTACTATCCTTCAGAGTGCGGGTTCAGCAGCAGCTGCGGTCTTCGTTTAGAAAAATCAGTTGCCCAATTAGTGGGTCACTGTATGCAGAAATGAAAAGAATTGGAGGGTGCATTGGGTGGCGTATATTGCACACTTCAAGGAATGCTGTGGAAGTGCTTTGAGTAAATTTAATCCAGACATGGAGGCTTTGATTCCTAACCCCGAGAAGGTTAAAAATGTCCTTTATGATGGGGAGTGTATCAACACAATAGACTCCTTCCACGGTTCCCCCATCCTTGAGGCACTTGGCCTACGAGTATAAAAAGAGAGTGGCTGTTGCACACCATTTTCATGTGTCTCCCAACTGGTTTTCTAGAGCAATTCGAATGATATTTTGTTTGAATCCACTGTTAACGAAGGAAGTGTTGTTAAGGAGTGGTGAGATTGTTACAGCGGATGTCATGTGCACATTCTAATAAAGACACCATTGAAACGGTAAGGCACCTAGTTTTGTAAATTGCGAGCCTTGAATGTACAAAGACTGCCATACTTTAAGAAACTGTTTTTGTCAATTAACTGGAACCATAATGACAAACATGTGCAAAAGCTGCCTAAACAGTAAAGTACAACCGACGGACTAGCTGTGGCTGCCTTTTCTAATTCATTGCACTTGAGCACTTTATAATCCAACTATCAGAATTCTGCACTTTATTGGTACCTACGGACGCTCCTATTTTGTTCGCCTTTGAACATTATGAAAATGATCTGCACTAATGCACTTTAAAATTCGGTTTGAAGAGTTTGAATTGATAACGATGTGTGATATTCGTTTTTATGAAATGGGGCGATTTTACTGCACAATATGAATATGCTGTGTGTATGGAAATGTTTTTAACTTTGTGAACAAGAATTAAGTTTTAATCTCGACTTTATTAAGATGCTGTTCAGTATATTTGCATACGTGTTTTGACAAGGGTTTTTTAAAACTATATACAATAACAAAAATTAAAAATAGCACCTGTTATAGCTCTTAGACGCTTGAGAAGTCTGATATTAAGCCCTATAAAAGAACACACCATTATTAGTGATAGCCAGGAACTCCTTCCTGCATACATTTTTTTATTGTGCATTTAGTTAATACAAACTTTCAGTCCATACAACAGTATAAATCACATAAATTACATTTAAATGTTTTTTTAAATTACAAGTTAGAAGATAAAAGTAGAAAAAGAACTCTTCATATACAGTGAGAGAAACAAGCAATATCATTTGAAATTCATCCAATACGGTTTTCCATATACAAAACGCAGCTGCCACCATGACCAATGATTGGACTCCAAATAGTATAAGACCAATTTTGGTCTACTCTATGTGCTCAGTTTTTATTAACAAAGCGGCCATAACCTTTGATATTGAATTTTTAGGGCATGACAAAGAGGTGAGTATATGTCCACAAGTTTCTACTTCTTTGTGACAAAGACGACGATAAGCGTGCAGAAAGTGCAATGGTCTGATGCACTTCAGATAGCACAGTGAGTAGAGCGCTCGCTTTGACATCGGGTGCAGAGCCTGCTAAGGCAAGTTCGAATCCCGGAAGTGCCAAAAAAGCCTTTCATCCTCATCCTTCCGAGGTCACTAAATGAGCATCATTCAATGAGCACCACGCACCGGTAATAAGCAGCGATCAGATGCCTGAGGGTTCATAGCACTATATAAATGCAAAAAAAAAATACATTTGCTGCCACGCTCCATAGTAGGTTTAAATGTATTAGCTGCAAGGCGTGTAGGGGCAGAGTCATTATACCTTCCTTTCCTACTTAAGATATCTATATGATTGCATCCATCCCACATTTTCTATGCACTTCACCCCAGCCACCATTGCATGCGTTATCTCAGTAGTGAATGTAGATACATTTATATCCAAACTGAGGTGGCAAAATGAAGGCCTGGCAGAAATGTTGGCGATCATCAAACAATGGCCAGCCCACATGACTTGTAGCTCCTTTATGGGTGCCTTCTTTGGGATCTGGAGGGCGGGAGCAGGGACCGAGTGGAAAGAAACTGGACATCCTCCAATATAATCAAAGATCAAATGAATGGTTGCGACCCAACATTAGCTTGGTGTTGCTGCCATTAAGTCTCAGGCTGTCCTCAATCAACCAACCCTCTTAAAAGTCATCACCCCCTCCACACGGCCCCAATGGATGCCGCTCAACTAGGCATCCAAGGGAAAGCTGCCGTTCTGTCCACGGAGCCGGTCCATGGATTGCCTCTGAGATGGACAATAGAAGGGCAGCTCTGGGGAACCCCCATCAGTCTCAGCTCCGATGGGGACAGAGAGCTTTCCAGTCTCCCAGAATGTGGACAGAGTCTGCTGTATTCTGACCTGGATTGTAATAACCCAACAGGGGAAAAAAAGCTTTCCTGGATGACTGTTACACAAGAGAACATATGTCAATCCATAAAAAGAGCAAACATTGGAATACAGCACTGGATTGCTTGGATATGAGGTTCCGCTGACTTCCACCTATTCCTTAGGGAACGTGCACACTATTACACAAGAGCTCTTTGGTGAACCTACTCTGATGGACTCTGGAGACGCCAGCATATGAGGGACATCAAGTCATTATTTGGGGTGAATTATCAAGTCTATGACAGGAGTTGAAAAAAGTCTTTTACCCTCGGGTGTGGGATTTCAGAGTTTCTTTGCACTTTTAAAATTAAGGGTGTAGACAGGATTTCCTACAACATGTTTTCCAAATGTTCACAGGCTGTAGTCTTGACTATGTGATCTGGAAAACGCCACCCTGGTTAGCCCGCATTTTATAGAACAGAGTAGTGACATGTCTAGGGTGACCAGATGACGTCATGTTACTAGGATGCCACTTTTCCAGTCCTGGAGTTTCGTGTGACTAATTCAAGCATTTCAGGAGTCAGTCTTGCTTAATTTCAATTACTACATAGATATGACTTCAGCACCTCATATCAAGGGTATGCAAAAGGAGATGGAAGGGCTGGAAAAGTGGGTCCCAAAGACATGGAGGCATTTGGACGCGTTATGGGGATTATGTTATGCCCCACCTGGCCTTGCAGCCCAAAACCCCTGACTGAGTCTTGTGGTTTAACTTGTCATACTGTAATCGTGGATCTGTAATCCCCACTGCACTTAAAAAATGACATGTGGATAATTAGCAAACATGGTATCAAGTTTGAAGTTGGGGGTTTTATTGGCAGTTTCGATAACATCTGAGGCAGAAAAATATGAATTACGTATAACTTCTGTTAAAAAGCAGTGTTTCTCTTTTTCCGACACTAAAATTAGGAATCGGTATGTAGCCAGGAATAATTCTGTGGGCCTTTTTGCCCCTTACAAATTGATGTCTGCTGCAGAATTATATATACTCCATTATCTTTTCATTTTCGATCAGTTTAAAAAACCACTCATTTGTCACAACACCTAAGAAATCGCTAGCGTTTGGGGGTGGATTGGAACTCTATCCAGAGGGCAATACTCCCACCCACCAATGGACTTTTACTACAGGTGCAAAGTAGTTTTAAAAAATATGTGAACTTCTTAATAACACTGCTAATCAATTTAAGTGGCCACAAAAACACTGAAGACTTTCTTGGGAAATGTAAGCCAAGCAGTTCATGATACAATATCCATTTCCACGTAAAACGCATTCGAGGCATGTCCACAGCAGACCTCTTTATAAGGAAGGGGACTGCATGTCCTGCCTGAGACGACTGCTACGAACGACTCTAGATCTTTTTGGAGATTGGTAACTCAGTGCTTAAATAAATAAGTGTCAATAAGAATGAGGTGGGTGAACAATATTGTACACAGTGAAGTTCAGCATTGCGGGTAGGACTGAGCTCCTTGAGTATGTGAAGGAATACTCGGGGGTGAGTGCGTTTTTATGTTTAAGGGCCACTCTACTGCTGTCAAAGAAAGCAAGTAATCGCAAGTACTTAGTCCGTGCATGTGCACAAGTTCAGTTCAGAGAGGTGGGTCCTCTCATGTCAATAGTAAGGTCCCTGCTTCTTAGGTGGGACCTGGGGTGGTACCAAATCTGTAGGGCCACAGAGAGAAGGCCTGCTCCGATAGGTCGATGCACTGGAGAAGACCACTGAAGGACCCCCGAGACATGGGTCGAGAAGTCAGGATTGAGATCAGTGAAGCAAACGTCTGCCAATGGAAGGGTACGGACAGGCAGGGGTGTTGCTAGGTCCGGAAAAGATCCGGGGCTACGCTAATGTCGGGACTGGGGGCTAGCTAGCTTTTTGGTTGTAACCCCTGAGCTTCTATCCGGGGCTACAACCAAAAGACCCGGGGCTATAGCCCCCTTAGCCCCGCCCTAGCAACGCCTCTGCAGACAGGGTCATTTTAAGGGTTTTGTGGGCATGGACAAATGTGAGCTTCTTACATACATTAACCACTTAAGTGCCAGGCTACCATGCAAGTCTATGCAAAAAGGACGCGCATACTCAAAGGATGCAAGAATAAGTGTCTACCCCTCTGCCCTCTGCGGACCATCTAGTCTCAGCCACAACCCATAGCTTGACATGCCTCCAGAACATGGGAATTCCCTGGAAATCCCCTGTCCTCCTTTATCCATTGTGCAATCAGAACAATCAGGAAGCAGCACGGCAAGGGCAACATTGGCAGCTCATGGAGGCACTTGCCTTCTGGCACAAGGACAGGGCGTGGTTACTAGCTGCCACGAGTGAGGTATGCAGGCGGGAGTGTAGGTGCAAGCGGCGGCTACGATGGCATGTGAACAAGGCTCAGCCCAGATACAAAACTCAGATTGACCATCACAAGGAAGGGACGTATTCCATTGCACGTGATTAGGTTCATGGGTTTAGAAGCCACAAGGAAGGCACGTGTCCCCTGCTCAGGCTACAGGACACAGATTGGGAGCAAAAGAAAAGTATGCATCCTCCAGCACAAAGACAGGAAGTGATCAGAAGCTGCGAGGAAAGTGCACAGACCAATCAGAGATTAGCGGGCATCCCGAATCTACAAACGCTCAAGGATGGATACAGGAGAAAGATTGGAAGCAACGAGAAAGGGACACAACAGTAGCGTCCATAGAGAAGCCCCCATCTATCTACACAGGCCAATTAGAATAGGAACATAGTTTTCAAGTGGTTTTGCCATGAGTGTGCAAAGAAAGACGTGACTGGGTTGTGCTATATATGGTCACCATTATATAAAGGTACACCACTATAGCCATTTAAACAGTCTTTTTTGAAGAGCGTCCCCAGAGTTCCTGTACCCTCGCGCCATTTTGCACTGACAATACACCAGGTGGCAGACGATGCAAGACAAAAGTTTCCCATTCAAATTCCTTCTTGTGCCCACCCATGTATGGTTCATCCACACACGAGGCGGACTCCATCTCCTTCTCTTCACCCCTCGCACTCAACACTCCCAAGCTCTCTTCAGCCTAACTGTCTCCATCCATCCGTGCTGTCACCGTCTCTTTTACACTGCCCATCACTGGAACACTGTACCCCCGGAGAATAGAGACGTGCCAGCAGTGCCTGGCGTCATGATCCCCCTTAAGAACAACTTTATGTCCCAAAAGGGAGCCCCCGAGTCTCAGAAATCGCACCCACTCTATGGTCGCCAAACATCGACAGCACTCGACTGCATATTTGCAAATAATGACATTTTTGAAGATGTGTTTAATGTCGGTCTTGTCCAGTTCCCAATGACTGTTTGCAGGTCCTTCACTAGCACCAAAGTGTTTAATGTGTTAACCACATGACCATGTCTACGCCAGGCACCCAGCTGCGGGAACTGCTCCATCCATCAACGTGCTTGCAGTACACTGCTTCATGGCAAAGCGCTTTTCATTGTTAATAAATACCATAATCAGCATTACAAAGCCATGTACGAACACTCAATGTTTAATTTACCCTTAATGTCCAGTAAAAAATGCCATGCCACAAGAAGAAAATGTAACCAGACTGGCTGTAGTATTGTAGGCCCATCTAGCCACATAACAATTATGTTTGCTTTAGCATTGATGCCTAACAAAACGTAACATACCAGTGACGGTAAGCAACCGTAACCACACTGGCTGCAGACATGTAGGCCAGTCTAGCAACATAATAACACTTAGCATATTTGCTTTAACCTTGATGCCCAGTAAAACAATGTCATGCCAGAGGAAGAAAAAGTTACCAGACTGGGCCTGCGTAGCAACATGTATGTTAACATTGATGCCCAGTAAACAAAATTCCAATACAAGAGTTGTAACATGTAATCAGGCTGCAGGGAGTTGAAGGAGCATCATCTATGCACATTCAGAACGGCAGTACCCCAGCTGAATCTCCAATGGGCCATGCAAGGCTGGGGAAGCAAAACACTCCTGGACTTGCATAGTCCATTGAATATGGGTATTGA
The DNA here is from genome assembly GCF_040938575.1 of Ambystoma mexicanum. Lineage (NCBI taxonomy): Eukaryota > Metazoa > Chordata > Amphibia > Caudata > Ambystomatidae > Ambystoma > Ambystoma mexicanum. The sequence goes on along the minus strand of NC_090926.1, from coordinate 690,448,459 downwards.
GGTCCGACTGTCAAAGGGGAATGTAGTTTCCCTTTGACAGTTCAAGGACAGCCCAGGTGTGTGTCCTTTTTACCACCGAGGGAGTGCTTAGGGTGTCACTGAGCTGGCTGAGTGACTGGCCCAAAATGGGTGATTCTATGCTCCGTCGCACATTATGGACGAGCCGCCGCTGCTTCATAAATATAGCGCCATGTTTTCTAAAAACCCAGGACTGGCTGAAGGAGTCATGTGACATAGGGCCGATGAAAAACTATGCCCATGGACAGCGTGTGGATGCAGCCTCGGAACCAAGGAGCGCTATGCCATAAATATCATGGACATACCATTATGTTCGGCATTGTTAAGAGCCCTTTGACAATAACACTGCAGCAAAAGTGAAGCGCTCCAGGAGTGCTGGTTCAACAATGGCACGTGAGACGAAAAAGCAGACGCGAACCTATCCTGTCAACGCTCTCGCGTTGACCCATTTCTGGAGTGACTTGCTCATCCAGTCTGGGCTTTTTCACTTTGGTTTCTTTAGTAGAAATGTTTGCTTTTCACATACAAAACTACATCTACAGCTGCTAGAATGTAGAGAAACCGGTGGGAGGGCGGGGGGGGGGGGGGGGGGATATGTGCCCGTCATCGAACATCTTCAGGGAAGTTTTTTACGTGTATGTGCGTCATTCCTTTCATCGTTTCTGTGGGGGGAAAAGGGAGCATGGGCCCGCCTCCCCGCGTCTGTAACGATACGAGTCGCAGAGTGGACAATGATCCCACTCGTGCAGCGCCGCTCTGAGAAATACGCCCCCTCTGGGCTCTTCTGCCTTCTGGAAATTATGTCCGAGAAAAGTTGAGGCGTTTTTTTTTCTACCGCGGGCGAATGAGCATTATTATTTTTTTATTTTACATTTGTAAAGCGCTCACACAGCCCGCGGGCATCGAGGCGCTGTTACAGAAATTTTTATCTTAGTTGCGTATTTATAACGCACTTAAACACCTAGATGCATCCCTACGGACTCTTGCTTGGGGGAATTAAAGTAACTGTTAAGTAACCTGTATGAAAGAATTACTGTCTATGAAGCACCATTTGTATAGTTTTGCGTTTTAATTTGGCACACAGATGCATCCCGGGTGCTGTCATTTTGGATAACTTATACAGTTAAAATACCCTCGTGCCATTGTATGTGTCACTGCGGTTGGAGGTACCCCGCCATCTCTGGCTATTGCTCGCGGAGACAGACACCCGCTTCTTTTTCCTCGCTCGACGCTGGTTTCGAGCCCTTGGCCTCGTGTAGGAAGAGGACTAGCTCATTGTCAAGCTACATCACGTAAATGAACTGTTCTTGCATGGAAAGATGCCACGTTAGATCGGCCCTGGGGATAGGATGCCCTCGTCTCAGAGGGCAACGCTTTACTGCGGCGGCTATTCGCCCTGGGCTTGCAGCACTTCTGGCCTCCATCCCGAGCAAAGCAGGCCACCCGATCACTCTACCGAAGCATCGCTTCCACCGGGTCGGTGTTCACGTTGTGCTAGGCAGCTCTCCGGAGACTGGGGTCACGCCTTTCAAATATTGCTGGAAGCAGCAACTAAAACGTAAGCAGTTTTAAAACTGTAGCTGCACAAAAGTGGAAAAGGTCACTGGATGTGCTGCCCACACCTGACATGGTGAATCTTGGGACCTTAAAGACTTGACATTCCTATGATCATATATATCTACTCCAGTCCTGCGCTCTGATTTTATGAAAATAATGCATTCTGGGAGTTGTCGTTTTGGTTCACCCGAAGTCAACAAAGTGAATTTAAACCCAGGGACACGAACAGTGGTGTCCCGATGACAAGGTCATTATTTGTTATCTGTCTGGCTGCCTTTTCTATTTCATTACAGAACTTACCTGCCCAGTGGCAGTGTTTGCTCCCGTGCTCAGGAGATCCAACTCTCTCCAGTCCCAGTGAGTCTGCGGTCCACCTGGGCAGTGTGACTCCTGTCACATGCGTCTGCCTTAATCCAGGCCATCAAAGTCACAGATTTATAATATCGGAGGAGCCTGCGCGCGATTGGCTGGGCGGGCATCTCCTCTCGTCGTTGCACAACCCAGCGTTGGCGTGACATGGGAGACGTCCAACGCAAAGCGAATGCTGCCGAACCAGTTCTCGTGTTTGTGGTCCCTCTCTCTTTGCTTCTGCCGAAGTGCCCGATGTTTATGCTGATGGCCGCGCATTCCCTAGAGTCCTCGCTCCCATGATGGCAAACTGGCTCCAGTGCTGTGCTGTCCGGCCTCCCAAGGCACCGGCAATGAGCACGATTAGCCATGCCTTCACCCACCCAAAACACCCTGCGGAACAGGAGAAGCGGGCTGGGAATAGGGCTGGGGTCTTCTGACGCCGAGGCTTGCAGAGCATTCCCTCTGGAGAGCAATCGCGACTTGTGCATTTAGAAGGCTCACAGGTGCTTTTATGTGGCCGTGACACCCTTGTATAATTTCACAATTCCACGACCTATCCAACGCTTCTGCGCAAAATGCCAGTGAAGGATCCCATGTCACCGAGTCACTTCTTCGAAATCCCCGGCATTCTTTTAACACACCGTTGTAATTTCCTACTCTAACTCAAATGGTACTACTGGAGCCGACCCAAACCACAATTCCCAGAATGCATTAGGATGAAATCCCAGGCCGGTAAAGTGCTGCCCTTAACATCATCTAGTAACTTTAATGTCAGATGTTTCGGGTTATCCTTGGCTCGGCTAACCCATGTCAGTCCCAATTGTACACCAATCTATCTAGTTATGGGGTACAGGCAATGCCAGGGCCTTTCAACATTTTCAGTTCAAATGGATCCCGGGGTGAGCAGGCGGGAGGGCCATTTTTATGACAGAGAAACATAGTCCTTTAATTCAGGAGATGACATGTGTGCAGTGCTGCCTTTTGCTGGCATCCACATACCATCACCTCCATCTTTTCACCTCTTTGCCTTCTTACACTGGTTTACCTGAGATTAGCACCCTGCTGTCAAAGAGTGATTACTATCTTTTCAGCAGACGGTTAGTGTTTCAGCTCCCCTCTGGCTGCCTGCTGCCTGCTCCCTGATAATCTTCAGATATTCTTTTGTTTTAATAATAATGTAAGCACCCCACGAGGTCTGTGCTGCTGATGTGGGGGTCAGCAGGACCGTCAAAGGGCGAGGATAGGAGGCAGAAAGGTTCACTGAGCTGCATGGACGTCATTTGGAGGTCGCCAGGTGTCGCAGCTGCAACCCCTGAGGTCTCCCTTGCTACCCTGGCGTCGCCCCTGCAACCCCTAAAAAAAATCATTTCTTTTTTAAATGGAAGCTCCTGGGCTGTGGCCAGCACCATGTGTCTCTTTCTTTTTGGAGTGGCTGGCTCTCTTGTTCAGGCCTCTTAAAAAAAACAGGTTCCACAAGTGTAACACTTTGAGCAGTAATCCTAAAGAAGAAAGAGTAGGAATAGGAATGTTTCTATCCCTCTCACCACTCCTTTCTCCTGGAGTGATCACTTTATCCTTTCCTCCTAGCTCATCCTCTCTTCCCCCCAGGCTAAGCCAATTCCTTCACTGCCACCCACCTTCTTGGTTATCCGACCCATGAAGCGCGTGTCAGTTGAGGCTTTTGCCGCCACTTTCTCACCCCACCTCCCCCTTCGGCTGACTCCCACCCTAACACAGCCCTCTCAATGCCCCACTCTGCTATTACTGATACTCTCGATGTTCTTGCCCTGTCATGAGGATCCGCTTGATGCCCAAAGCCAAGTGCAATTCCTGGTACGACTCAGACCTCGTCACCCTCAAACACAAGTGCAGGGTTGCTGAGCGGAAATGGCATACTTCTGTACTCTCCTCGAGTATGGACCTCCCTTTCCCCTCTCAGCCCCTGCAAGTATCCTCAAGGCTAGCAGCCCGCCTCTCTGCCCGACGCAGTGCAATTTCCTCCCTGGACATGCTGACTCTTGCCTCCCGAGCCCGCTGCCTCTCTGCCCCGATTCGCTGCCCGTATCGCACAAACAAAGAAGACATCCTCGATCTGAGGTCCACATTTGCGTCCTGTCTGATGCTGGATACCTGTCCCTTGGGATGGTTTGCCCCAAGTACATAAGCCTCCTGCCTGCTTTGTATGGACACACTCTGGCCTGAGGACACTAGCTAGGGACGTCTGGCCCGTGCCCTGCTCCTAGGTGCCTGCTCTCCCTCCAATGCCATTGCTCCTGTCGTGTCTTGGATGGTCATGGTGACCACCTCAGCTGATCCACTGTCGACTCCCAACTCATTCAGGGATGTTTGCCCCACCAGATGGGCCAACATGGGTGGGACTGGTGCACAGGGGGCCCTAGTGGTATCTGGGCCGGAAGGGGCCCGGGAGAACGACTGGAGCACAGAGGAGCAAGACGAGGAGGGGATCACAATAGTGGTCAGCCCATGCAGCACACTCAAGACTAAGAAGGCTGCTAGCCAGTTCAGGAGAAGCCAGAATTCATTGTGATGATGTGCAAGCACATGAGTGCAAGCCTGCACATCATCACGAATGACGCCGGTACGCTTTCCGATACTGACTAGCAGGGGTACCACTCTGTCACGAATGGCAACATCCACAGGCATTGGGGTGTTGGTCTGGGTGGAAACATCTGCACCTGTGGATGGCTTTGGCCTGGGGCATGCCGGCAGGTGCATACTGCTGCAGGCACTGACACAGGGACACAATTTAGCACAGGCACCTCCACAGCGACCTGCACAGCCTCATGCTCCTGGGTCAAGACTGCAGCATTCAAGATGTTGATTGAGACATGGCAACCCCGAGGCAGGTGTGGGTGGGTAAGGTGGTCCTGTGGCGGGGCTGTGGAGCGGTGGTGATGGAATGGCACGTTGGGAGTCTCTGGAATCAGCTGAGGTGGTCACAGGGCCAAGGACAGGAGCATTGACAATGGCTGGACATCAGGCACTCAAATTGCAGGGCAGGTGGGCAGCAGACACACACAGTGGGCAGGCAGCAGCAAATGACTCATAGGAGGCAGCTCAGGGCAGTAGGAGGCAGGTAAAAAGGCTGGTAGGCAGGAGCGTGGGTCTTCTGTGTCTCTCGCGTGGGCAGCCGGAAACAGATTGACGGTTAACATGCGCTTTCGAAATTAGCGCGGACATGTGAAATCAGAGGAAAGGGCCTCATCGAATAAGTTACGTGACGCGCTTGGTGTTGGCATTCAGATTCAGGATACAGTAGTGCATAGGAGAACATTAAACAGCACGTGCAAATTGGAGCGGACAGACGTGTGGACTTCAGAGATTTTTGGGTTCCACACATTCTGTTCGTTACTGTTGCAGTGCAAACCTCTTATTTTGGTGGGGGATTTGCCTGCGCACACACGCGCGTGCACTTTTCTTTTTTCAGAGGCTAACAGTGAGTCGTGTACGCATTATTCATACTCTGGGTGCCCCTGTGTATCACATACCCCCATTATTAACATCACAGTAGCTTTTCTGGGCTTCACGTATTTTTGTTTGTGCTGCTGGGTGCCACAGCGTACCACGTAATGCAGTTTCTTTTCACAGGCGCTACGAGGGGTCATGTACATGCATTTTACATATTTGGGGTGCCTGTGCATTACGCGTCCTGTTCATTTTTTCACCAGGGCTAATATTGAGCCTTGCAGGACCACACTAGTACATTTTACATCACATACCCTGCCCCCTCCCTCCGACTGCCCAGGACAATTGCTTGGTGTGCCTCCCATTGTACAAATCCATCGGTATCATGAGTGGGAAGGCCACAAGAGGGAAAGGTGGCAGAGGTGGCCGGTGTCGTGGATGTGCAGAGAGAGCTCAGCCCCACACCCAACAGCTGCAGGGTCATCTGCTCTCCCCACCACTCGGGGTCAGTCACCTGCAGATGGAGCTGCTGTCCCCAACACCCAGGGTCAGGGAGCTGCAGGGTCATCTGTTCTCCCCACCACCCAGGGTCAGGCACCTGCAGATTCTGCTGCTGTCCCCAACACCCAGGGTCAGGGAGCTGTTACACTCACATGGTCTCTGCCGAGGTGTTGGGGCACGGTTGCAGCCCTCCCAGGGATTAGTTCGTCCTTATCTGGCTTCTCCCTCTGCGCTTGTACAGTTACTGCGGTAGTGCTGCTCAGGACTGCTCCTATGTAAATGTAAAGGAGGCGTAAGTATGCCAATCTCTGATCCGAGTCCCCATCCAGACCCCTTCCACCCAGGGTGTAGTTCCCGTAGGTTGCGCTGCCCCTAGAAGGCTCACCTGCTTATCTTGATTGATGAGCTCTCCGTCCTGCTACTTCTGGCAGGGGCACTTGTTTTGACTGGGACCGAGTTCCTTCACTGGTCCCTGCGTGTGGTAGTCCAGTCCATCTGCGACTAATCCGCTTCCCTCCAGTTGAGTGTCTTTGTTTGTATAGTCCGTTTGCTTTCAACTTGCTTTTGCAGTGTTTATTTCGTCTGTTCCGGCAATGTTGTCCGCTCTTTCCTTAATGTCTTTCTTTTGCTCTCTCCCCGTGTAGGTGATGTCATGGCCTGGCAACAGCAGAGCTGAAGATGGTAGACGGAGCGAACAGGGAGCGAGCCCACGATGGCCCGGCAAAAGGTGAGTGGCTTCTGAGAATGCGCGCGTGGTTCCAGTGTGGCGTGACCCCCGGCTGCTGAGTTTTAACTGTCTACCCTTGTCTTTCTGCTTCTTTAGAGGGCCCGGCTCCGAGGATGATGGGCACGACGTTGGATGATGAGCGCAGCGCCGGAATCAAGGTTGCTGGTTTCCTGAAGGTGAGTATGCTGATGCGATGAGATGGTGAACGCTGGCTTTCAGAAGGTGAGTATGCAGATGAGATGGTGAACGCTGGGTTCCAGAAGGTGTGTATGCAGATGCAATGAGATGGTGAACGCTGGCTTCCAGAAGGTAAGTAAACTGGTCCAATCGGCGGTGAGCGTCACGTTGCATGAAGATGCAAAGTAATGTGAAGGGTATTACCCAAATTGTTCGTTTACAATTGTTCGAATGACACAATTGTTCGAATAATAGGGGTCCTAATTGACCTTCTGCACAATTGACCGTATGGTCATTTTAATATATATTATGGGTTGGGTTGGTGTAGTAATAATATAAGGGGATTGGGAGGGGGGTTGGGGTGGGGGTGGATTGGGTGGGGGGTTTCCCCCCGCATATATATCCTAATTGACTGTTTAAATTTGGTCAATTGTGCAGAAGGTCAATTGTTGTTCGAACAATTGACATTCGAACAATTCGTATACAACCAATGTGAAGCGCTGGCGTTGGGGATGGAACAGCTTATATAGCTGTGCTTCTGACGCCACGCCCACAAGTTCTGTTCTGCTTGCCACACCCTGCCCCTCCTGGAATCTGCACGTGCAGCCTGGGCTTGGAGAACCACACCCAATGGTATACTCATGGAAAGTGTTCTTGAATAAAAGCACATGGACACGTTCTTGTAAATAAAGCACTCCTGCACCATAATAAAGTGTTCCTGTTATCTTTTTACAGCCAGGCCCCCTGTGTATATCTGTCCTATGTCCCATTCCCCCCATCACTTGATGGTATGGTGTCTGTCTTTTTGGTGAATGTTTAGATCTCAGCATATCATAAATTCAATTGATTTATGCTTGCTGATGAGCTTGTCCATTGCTAGGAAGACGCCATCAAGAAAAGTGTCATTATTTATTGCTGCCGGTTTCCAGTAGAGGTTCATAATTGAAATTATTCTTTCTTGGTGCTGTTTTGAAAAAGTGGTGTTAGAGTTTCTTTTGATTTTAGGCGTTGATGTTCTCAGAGAAAATAACACTCCATGTCGGATCAGTCTTGATTAGGGTTAATAGTCCTGACGTTGGCCTTCCTTTAGATCTTATGCGTGCCGGGTTGAGGAAGGCTAGTTCTAGTTATGCAAAAAACACATTTGGGCATCTCCATACTTCCCTTTGATGCACTTGTGAAAAAAATTATCTTTACACATGGAAATAGTTCCATTAAGCTTCAGAACATATCCTTTAATGAAACCAATAGATTGGTGATGCTGTTATTTCATAACCGAAGACAAAACAGGTAATCAGATATGTGGATTGTGCCTATACCCTGTATTATATCAACAATATGTTTTTGTACTCACTGGTAATCTTCCATTTTGCATTCTAACAATGGTGTTCCTTCCATTTTATGATATTGGTCCACCTGTAGGAGCGTATAGAATTACAGAGGTCTTTGTAATTCCCTCTTGTTTGTGTGGTATGGTGACTAAGTTTCCTTTTAGTCTACATCAAAAACTGAACCGCTACATGAAAGAAGGGTTACCTGTATGGTTGTAGTAGATCCTCTCTGATTTCCTCGCGGTTCGATAGCCGCTGGAAAACCCAAAATGGCCGAATTAAATTTGGCGTGATGACGCAAGTGCGTAGAATTGAGGTGATTACGTCATACATCACACGCCTGTCGCCACCACCTTATGTTGGGAAAAAACTTGTTACCTTAAGTTAAAAAGAAATACACTTCATATTTTTCAAACTTGGTCTTTTCCATTAGCAATTTTTCGCTGATGCTGGCAGGGACGTCATTTCACCAAAATGCCAGGGGTAGCGGAAGTGACATCACAGTGCCACACCCCCAAGAGTGACATCACAGGAAGTGATGTCATTTGGCCACACCCCCACAGGAAGTGATGTCATTAGACCACACCTCACAGGAAGTGATGTCATTAGACCACACCCCCACAGGAAGTGATGTCATTTGACCACGCCCCCACCATGACATGGCCTCATAAAGCATTATCCCTCAGTGCACTAAGAAAACAATGGTTATCATATCAGTGTATTGTGACATTTCATACAAGAATGGATCATCATATGTAGCAGTGTCAAGATCCATGTTGCCACGTGAAGTGTATGAACCCCAATCCCCTCTTGATGTGGATCTGCCCTTTTATTTCAACAGGACTACAGAGCGAAATCACATTCTGGGGGGACAGGGATAGGGGAAAGCCAGGATAAAAGGGGAGAGGGAGAATATTTCAACAGCAAACATGTATGGAATCCTCAGTTTTTAATGATTCTTCTTCTTGTGTTATTTTGGCTGCCAAAAGATTAGTTCAAAATGTGTTCAAGGCATACAGTGCATTACTGAGTGATACAAACTTCAGTACCCAAAGCCTCATCAGTCCTGTCCCCATATTTTATGGGGGAAAAAATCCTGGCTGCATTTTGCATTCCTCCCACACTCACCAACACTCTTTATATGCCTAGGTTTCTGTTCCTACATGTTCATTGTCCTCCACACCCCGCACCTCTCCACAATGGTACACATTCCAACAATTAGTACTATTATACAGATTTTGAGATAATGCCCAACAGTTGCTCTTCCTTCACTCTGATCATAAGACTTAAAATGTAGTTTCTTACCATATTGAGCAGAACAGTGGCTTGATAGACGTACCGGTGCTGCTGTTTCAATGGCATGTGAGGTGAAGATTCTTACTCGAAGGCAGGTTGTTGCTTAGGTGACCGGAAACCAGAGGACCGGACCCATGGCACTTCTCCTCTTCCCTGCACTTGCGCAATCTGAATGACACAAGGCCTAGTAAGATCATTTTTTTGTCCCCCCCTCCTCGTCTTGTCACGCCTAGAAACACTTGTGTACAAGCGCGTTATAAATGTCACATCATATCATATCATATATCATACCTATAACCCAGCATATATGCAGAACTCGGATTAGCAGCCTCAAAGAATGTGCAGGTCCTCAAGCATGGATACAGGAGACAAATCAGAAGCAACGAGAAAGGCGCAGAGACCTTAGAATTGATAGTGAATACAGGTTACAAGCTGCCAGGCAGGTGCACACTTTGGGACTTGGACAAAGATTAGAAGAGCGTCATGGTTTTCAAGTGGTGTTGCTGTTACTGAGCTATGCAACGCATTACTTTATCGTGTCCAGTATATCAATGGTCACTATTATTATACGTGAAGCAACACAATAGCCAATCAAACCATGATTGTACTCCTTGAACTACATCACTCTTAGGGATTGACAATGTAGAAATATTTTTGGACTTGCAATTGTGACAGGTTAAATGAGATGCCCAGGATCACACACTTAAGTTAAGAGGTGAAGCTTGGACTTGAGCACAGCATGTCATTTCTGCACTTGACCAAACTGTTTTCCAGTTCTTGTCCTATAGCAAGGTGCTCATATTTGTGTATGTTGACGTTCATGAGCTAATACATATCCTGTTTTGTATACCGGATACACCATTCACAAACTCACCAACATTTAAAAATAAATTTACAGAACAGGCAGGATTGGCCAACCACAATATGATCCCTTAACCTGGAATGAGCACAGGAAGCATTACTTGATAAATTGGTCTGAATGGAATGTACTTGTCAATAATAGCCAGGCAGAAGATGTCAAGCCTCAGCAGCAGTACTATAACATTTGCAGACGTGCCTTTTATGCTTTTAAAAGAAATGGGCAAAGAAATATTTTCATCTGCCCTGCATGTGCCTCCCCAAGGTGTGGGCCAGGAGCCCATTTTGCTCTCCCATAAAGCTGTCTCTGCCCCACCACCTCCCCTGTGACAGTTCACCATACCCCCGTTAGTAAAATGAATGGTGCTGCCGTCGGCACCGAATTCATTTTACTAACGTTGCAATTTATGTGCCGGCGGCAGCTTAACACTGCAAGCCGCCGGCGGCACATAAATTGCAACGTTAGTAAAATGAATTTGGTGCTGCCGTCGGCGGTGGCTTTGGAAAGCAAGCCGCCGCCGGCACGGCGGCACCGAATTCATTTTACTAACGTTGCAATTTATGTGCCGGCGGCAGCTTAACATTGCAAGCCGGCGGCGGCACATAAATTGCAACGTTAGTAAAATGAATTTGGTGCTGCCGTCGGCGGCAGCTTTGGAAAGCAAGCCGCCGCCGGCACAGCGGCACCGAATTCATTTTACTAACATTGCAATTTATGTGCCGGCGGCAGCTTAACATTGCAAGCTGCCGGCACATAAATCGCAACAGTAGTAAAATGAATGGTGCTGCCGTCGGCGGCGGCTTTGGAAAGCAAGCCGCCGCCAGCACGGCAGCACCAAATTCATTTTACTAACGTTGCAATTTATGTGCTGGCGGCAGCTTAACATTGCAAGCCGCCGGCGGCACATAAATTGCAACGTTAGTAAAATGAATTTGGTGCTACCGTCGGCGGCGGCTTTGGAAAGCAAGCCGCCGCCGAATTCATTTTACTAACGTTGCAATTTATGTGCCGGCGGCAGCTTAACATTGCAAGCCGCCGGCACATAAATTGCAACGTTAGTAAAATGAATGGTGCTGCCGTCGGCGGCGGCTTGCTTTCACCAAATTCATTTTACTACATTATGTGCCGGCTGCCGGCGGCAGGCTTAACAACATTGCAAGCCGTCGCGGCCGCCGGCACACAACGTTAGTAAAATTAATTTTATGCTGCGGCCGTCGGCCGCGCGGCGACCACCGGTCCAAGACCACTCTGAGCTGACACGGCTCGAGCCTCGGTCACTTACCTCGAGTACTCCTCGAAGTCACTGGCCTGGCCTAGTGTGGCCTTCTTCTTCAGTGCGTGGTGGATCGTGGATGCCTGCCCTGGACACACAAACTGGTCTGGAGCACAGGAGCAGCAGTCCGAAGCACGCGTTCCACACGTGCAAAATGGAGGACAAGTTGGCAACACAACTTAGCGTCGCAGCACGCTGTGGCCACGCCCCCTCCTCCTCTGATTGGTCAACAGCCAGAGGTCGCAAGAGATTGACAGGGGGTCGCTGACCAATCGCCAGCGGTCGCTCTTGCGACCTCTGGCGACCCCCAAATGACGTCCCTGGATGCTGGCGGATATATTTATAGATATTTTCTTTACAGTTTGGGATCATATATTTTGCCTATACTTATTTTTTTATTTTTTTCTACTTTATTGTCATTGGAGATTGTATCAATAAATTGCTAAATGGTAAAATGCGCCTAAGATTTATGTATTATTTGTTCCTTCCTGTTAGTTGGCTGAGGCTGAATGTCTATTCTAATGTGCAGCTTATTTCTTTATTAACCTAAAATGAATTTCTGTAGATTATAAATGAGAAAAATATGTATTTCTGCATTGCCCTCATTTTGTCGTCGTTACTGCTGTGTCATGAAAGGAAATGGTACATGTCTTGGTCTGTATTGAGACCAGTATGGCATGTGTCCATTATACATATACAATATGCTTCTCTTCTTCTCAACATCTTTTCTAAATGTCCAACTCTTGGTAGTAATGTTAGTTTTTCCATGCCAAAGAATCTCATCTGTTCTAGCTCTTCATCTTTGTGGTACTCATGCAAATGCGATTCCAGTGGTGATCTTAGATCTTTATTCTTGATGGCTGTCATATGTTCGCCAATTCTTGTCTTTAGTGTTCTTATTGTACTTCCTACATATTGTTTTTTGCAAACACATTGTATCCCATATATGGTGTTCTTGCTGTTGCAATTTATTAATTGTTTTGGTTTGTTTGTCCCATTTGGTATCTGGATGATTTTTTTTGGCATTCTCTGAATCTTTACACATTCGGTAGTTGCCACATTTGTAATTGCCTGTTGTTGGTGGTTGAGCCACATTGTTGATGGTATATCAGCATTTTTGTTGTCTTGTGTGAAATGAGATGGACTGAGCTTTTCTTGAAAATTTTGTGATTTTCTAAAGGTGATGCTAGGATGATTGTCTAATATGGATTCCAGGTCTGTATCCACTTGTAGGATGTTCCAATACTTGGTTAGTACTCGTTTGATTTTATGATTGTCTGTGCTGTATGTTGTTATGAATCTGATTTTTTCTGATTCCTGTGATTGACCAATTTGGGTTTATTTTGTAGAAGATCATCTCTGGTTCTTAATGTGTTTTTTCGATAAGTCTTCTCTAGGTGTTTTTGGCTGTAACCTCTCTGTTTGAATTTCCTGATGGTATTTTTTGCATGTTTTTCATATTCCTCCTTTGTTGTAATATTCCTTTTGACTCAAAGTAGTTCTCCATATGGTATATTTCGGATGACGTGGTTCGGATGATTGCTGGATGCATATAAAATACTATTTACTGCTGTGGGTTTGATGACGAGAGTGGTGTGAACTGTATTGTCTTAGATATATAGATGTAACTCCAGAAAGTCTATTTTGGTTCTACTTTGTTGTATGGTTAGTTTCAGGTTGTATGAAATTATATTTAGATAGGTGTAATAGTCCAGTAGGTTTTCTTGTGTACCATTCCAAATCATAAGTATGTTGTCTTTGTATCTCCCCCAGTATACCACGTTGTTTTCAGTGGTAAAAGCTGGATGTTGCCAGGCATGCTCAATCTCATAGTGTCCCATGTACAGGTTCCATGGCAATACCTTGTATTGTTGCTGCATAAAGTGAAGTTCAGCATTTCCAATAGCATCATGTCTTGTTGGTAAAATGACACTGATCTTGTTTTGAGGGAGTAATTTGTGGATTGCAGATCTTTATCATGAAGAATGCTTGTGTATAGTACTGAAACATCAAATGTGACCAGCCAGTAGTTTTCTTTCCATTGAATTGTTTCTAATTGTTGTATGATGTGCTTTGTGTCCTTGATATATGATGAGAGTCCTGCTGCAAGTGGTTGAAGATGATTGTCAAAGTACTCTGATATTCATTCCATCAGTGATCCCATGCTGTTGGTTATTGGCCTGCACAGGGGCAGTTCTTTGAACGGTTTGTTTATTTTAGGTATACAATATATTGTTGAGGTTATTGGAAATGGGGTATGCATATATTGGTGTTCCTCTTCTGTTAGTAAACCTGTATTTCTCCAATGTGTACTCATAAGATTCCAATCTTCTCGTAATTTAGGAATTGGATTCACATAACATTTTTCCTAACATGAAACATTATCTTGATGTTCTGTGGCCATTCAACATAGTCTTCTGTTTTAATAGCACAATATTGCCTCCCTTGTCCGCTATTTTTACTGTAATTTGTGAATTTGTTTTTAAGTCAATTAAAGCTTTCTTTTGTGATATTGTGAGATTATGTTTGATTTTCGGTTTTTCATCTTTCAAATAGATTTTTCTTAAGTCTTGTTGAGTTGCCTAGAAAAACATGTCAATAGCATTTTCAGCTGCTAGCTGGGGGATACATTTCGATTTTGGTTTTAGAGATGTCTTTTCAGAGAGTCCCATGGTGATGTTTTGTTCTTCCGCAAATGATTGTATACTGTAAGTATCTTGTTCTTCTGATAGGTTGAGAAGATCAACTGTGCTTTCTACTTGAGCGACTGAAAGCTCTGATGAAAATACTGTGCTTTCTGGTTGTTTTTTCATTATTGCATTTAGAAAGTATTTTTTAAGCTTTAGTTTCCTGCAGAATTGAAAAAGATCAATTTGCGCTTTAAAGTAGTTAAAGTGATTAGTTGGACAGAAGGTTAGCCCTGTATTTAATGCTGTTATTAGCTGTGGTGATAATTCCAGATCTGTTAAATTTACTATTAGGTTTTCCTTGGGGGGAGTGGGTCCTTGGATCTTGTTTGCATTCCTGCGTTTTTTCTGCCTTGATTTTTCTTGGGCGCCCTTCCCCCTTCTGCCCCTTCTGATCCTCCTTGTTTTTTTCTTTGAATCAATGTATTCCCCCGATTTCGAGTGGACGCTGAGTAATTTCGCATTTGTTTGTACTGGATGAATTCCTCTAAAAAAGAGGAAGAGTAGGAAGAAGAGGGAATTCCTGTTTCAGGTTGGTTTGTTTCCGTTTGCACTGATGCTATTGTTTCTTGGTCTATGTCACTAGATGAGTCGATATCTGAAGATTGTGGTGAGACATTTGAAGGTTTGTAACTTGAAGGTTGTCGTGATGTTGTGATGTCGTTGATTTATATATTTACTTGGCCAAAGGTTTTTGAAATGCATAAACACATTTGAATTTGTAATCTAACTCGTCTCGAATAAATTGTCTCTGTTTTTTCATTTTGATTTCTTGGGTGTATCGGTCTATTATATCATCCAAGATTTGGTAATTCCTGAAAGCTTTCTCAGGTAAATTCAATGTTTCTATGTCATGCTTGGTTTTGGTTAGGTCTTGTATTATTTTATCGTGTACTTTTTTGGCATTTTGTATAAGTCTGTTGATCATCTCTTTGGACGTGTTTGTCAGTAGCTCTTCCCAGTCTTTGAGGCTCTCCAAATCTTGTTCTTCAAAATTGGGGAATATACAGATGCATAGACTTTGGGGAATTCTTCAAGTATTTTTCCCAGTGTTTTTATTTCCCACCATCTTGATAGTTCCAATTTTAGTAGTTTTTCCTGATGGATGAATAGCTGTCTTAGTGATTGGGGGAACCTCGATCTGATTCCTCTGTGTGTTTAGTGTGACCTGTGAATAGCTGATCAGCCTGTTAGAATAGTTTTTCAACATTTTCTTGAATCTATTGAATCTGTTTTGAGTTATAGCTTTTAATTTAACTGTAGTAATCTGCCTTTGCTGCGTAATGAATAACATAATATTAATGTTTTTCCAGCCTTTTCATGAAAGTTAAAAAATTTATAAAAGTAATTCACCATTACCACATATACCCACTAACTTTCTTTTACAATTACAGGAAAGAAGAAGATTGCCAAAACCAGCTGCCGAAAAAAGAATACCCTTCACAGCCTACAAGGTAAGTACATTAATGTACCATGCATATTTTCTGTAATTGTAACAATATACTTCTACTATATATTAGCCCAAAGTATTCTTTTCTAATCAACATTTATTTCACTCTAACCCATTATATTGCACCATTCACACGCTTTCTATTCCCATCGTAACACCACCATTACAACACCCAATGTTTTCTGCAAAACATCACAATGTCCCTACTGACTCAATCACAGTACCACTCCCTTCCTCACTAACCCAAGCCCATCACACCTCTACAGACTCTTACTCTTCCACTCTTCCCATCCACACCTATTATGCCACTTTACAATCAAACACCACTCTATTCATATCCACAATCACACCCACACATCCATGCGCCATACATGCATATACATTCCACAACTTTAAAACACAAACTTTCTTTTTTCCCAACAGACAAAACAAAAAGCCTACTAAAAAGCAGCTCCATAGAAAAAAAAGAAAAGATAGTGCAGATAAGAATAAAAGCAAGCCATATAGTCATCCACCTCTAAAACAATATTAAAAACATTTTAAAAAAAGAGCTAGTAACCTCACTCAACAAAACTAAACTAGCCACGACTAAAAAAGGTAAGGCCTCTCTTCCAGAAACTAAAAGTAAAATAAATGTACAAGGAAAAGCAAACCTACTAATGAACCTAACACTATATCTACCAGTGTTAACGTAGCCACTATAAAGCAATCCAAATAAATCAATATTACTTAAAATGTTCCACCATAGAGTTCTTCACAATCTTATAACAAAAGCTGAAAAGTCACGATCTACACTTAAAAACTATTGAAGCTCTAATTGACAATGCAGTTCTACTAAAGAGAACATTGTTATATTGAGTTTAAACAGAATGAAACTACTAACTACATGAATTAATACATTACAAAAAGGACTTCTAAAGATGCGCAATATCAATATAGATACCTTTTCAAACTTCAGCACAGAACCATATTTCAATGAAGAGGCTTATAAACAAGAAAAAGAAAATGCCATAAACAGTGACGGCCGAGGGTATGAAATGTTAGGAGGCACCATTATGGCAAAAGAAACCCTTATAGAAAGAACGTCCCCAACAAACTTTCAACCAAGCATTCTTTTCACCCAAACAATCTGTGAATTGTCTCTGTTTTTTCGTTTTGATGAAACTTCAGAAAACATTACTGAAAAACTCTCAAACACCAGCTTCCTAACAAACACATACAAAAAAGAAATAGCTAAGTTTTAAAACACATCTGCTGAAATACCAGACCAAAAGGGTCATCAGGAGTTGGGCGGTAAACCTTAAATTCAGTGGTAACGCTATTCCCGCCACATTTAAGGGTCCGCCCAATCATGAGTCTGGCAGCATTTACCTCCAGTTCAGAGCTGGGGGTAAACACACTGGAAAATTCCCATTTTCAGGCGTAATTAGCACTGCGCTATTAGCGTGCTAATTGCGCCCGGAAATTCCCCATTGGGTCTAACTGACACAATGGGGAATGTGGAATTACAGTTACCGCCCAACCCTTAATAGCGCCGGACCGATTTGAAGTAATGCTATTAGTGCAGGTGGTAACCCAGCGGTAATAACGCTGGGATACCGCCCAACTCGTGATGAGGCCCCAAGTATGTGCCTGTTGTCAGAGAAACTTTTATAAAAAAAGAATACAAAAACAGTAGATATGGCCTACAAAATAGAGGACAATGAGGAATCCCAATGATTCCAATTAGTTTTATATCTAACAGCAAAAAATAAATACAAACTAACTGATCCCTCAATAGTTTGCACATAGTGCAAAACAAAGCTTGACAGTAACCAAATGCTGTCATGTGCTATCACTGATAAATTAGAAATATCTCCACTTCCAAAGGCTCTCCAACAAGTTGACTTGTATAAGAGCATTATAAACCAAACAGTACCACTATTTCAAGCTATAATATGCCTTCAACCAAAAACAGCTAAATTACCTCCATCTGAGTTACTAAAGGGCATCCATGGCAAAGTAGTATGTTTGCCATTAGATCTTAAAGAAAGTGTAGAATTTCTAGGAGTACAAGGACCAATAGATCAATCTTAGACCCTACTAGTTAATGGTGTAGCAACAAAAGGCAAAACAAGTTTGGCAACAACTAGTCGACTTATACTAAGTTAGATATGCCCTACAATAGTTGAAAGAAAACAATGAATACTACAAAGATATAAGCGAAATCAGCCAAATAATTGAATATTTACAACAAATTGCCCAATTTGAACGTGTATATCCTGTTACTGCAGCCAACCTTTTAGACCAGTATACAATTCACCCACTACACTCCAAAGACACCATTGAAGATGCATTAGAAACATACCAAATGTGCCAAGCCAAAGCATCTACAATGAGCATATGGGAAAAAAGGGTAGAAGCATGTTCTTTTCCTCGACTCTTTCCTACAGGAAAAGGAGGACGATATGATCAATGGTCTACACAAATTAGTGCATCAGAATATCGCTCTTTACAAATGTATTCTGAAGACCTCAGATTCAGACAAAATGTAGAATACATTTTTCACCTCCTGTTCAAAAGTGAACTAGCAACTCTATGTTAGGGAGTTGCACACACATTAAAAAGACGCTGTAATGTTTTAAACATGTCCACCAACCCTGCTTCAGGGTGCTTCAAAAAATAAAAGAAAAAGTGCCTCATTATGAGTGCGGTGGTCCAGAAACAAGGGTGCTGGTATGTTTACCGGCACTCTTGTTTCCAGACCGCCACACTACAGGTGCAATGGCCCTGGTAAGCAGAGTCATCACGGAAGCACCCCCATAACCTATGGGGCTCAACGGGAATGGGGACATACAAAATCCGGCACCGGACTTCCCGCGCCACCGGGACTTGTAATGTCCGGTGGCACCGGTAAGTCAGGTGCCGGATTTGGTGTTACAGGGTTGACAGCAACCCACCAGTACCACCGGCGGGTTACCGCCAACCTTGTAATGAGGCCCAAAGATGATGTTTTGCCGACAAGTATCACAAACCTCTTGGCAAACATGCATGGTACAAAAGAATACTGGTTCCAATGTCACGCTGATGTACATTGTATGCTAAAGGAGCACATGGTTTATTACTTTAAGTTGTGCAGAGTATACATGGGATGACTTGCACAACTTCTTACACACTGCAAACCAATATAAAGATGAAATAGATATGGAAGCACCAGGAGAACTGTATTCTCTTGACCCTGTCAATGCATCAAGGTACTTTCACCATCGCTACATTGCCATGCTGAACGTCATCTGCAATAAAACTATCCTTCCGCTCAGAGAAGTGCAACACTCTTTTTGGAGAAAGGAATATCAATCCAGAGGAGCACCAAACAGCTACATGGTTTTGTGGATAAATGATGCTCACAAATTTGGCCATGACAGTCCTGCCACTGTTTTACAGTTTATTGAAAAATACATAACATGTATCATCCCTTCAGAAATCACTGATAGTGACTTACGTACACAAATCTTACGCTTCTAAAAACATAAGTTTAGCAAATACTGCTGACGTTGATATAAAAACAACAGTAAATACTATACCAAATGTCGCTTTGGCTTCCCCAGACCAGTTTCCAAAAAAAGGACAAGTAAATAGCTTGATGTCTTCTGTTAGACACTGTAAAAGGCAAATCCCCTAAAAACACATACAACATTACAAGGGACAAAGCATCCAAGTACATACATGATTACAAGGCAATCATTGCCCTCTTGTGGAATGCAAACATAGACAAATCTCACCAAAGCTGAGAAAACAGAGCTAAAAGAACTCTAGGATGACATATCATCTGACAAAACACTGTCACAAAAATGTTACAGCTTCTGTATAAAAAGGCTTTCCCATAGAGAATGCGGGTGCTACAAAGCTGCAGACCATTTAGGTACAGGTTTATCTAAATACATTGGGCCTCATTATGACCCTGCCGGTCCGTAAACAAGGGTGCCGGTAAGATGCGCCCTTGTTTCTGGACCAGCATATTACAGATCTGCCTGCCGGAGCCGCCGTGCCTGACAGGTCTGCCCTTCCGGGCACAGCAGCCACAGTAGGCAGACCAGTCACGGAAGCACCGGCACCATTAGCAGCAGTGCCGGTGCTTCTGTGTCCCCATTCCCATAGAGTTCTATGGGAATGGGACTTACAATTTACTAGCGCCTGACTTTCTGTTGGCCGCTGGGGTTGTAATCTTCCAGTGGCACTAGGAAGTCAGGTGCCAGAAAATATTTACGGTCTGGCGACAACCCACCGGTATCACCGACACAGTTACCGCCAGACCCGTAATGAGCCCCATTGTCTGACTCATCCTTGGTCCTGGTTAATCCCGTAAAAGAGTACTAAAATCCTACCAAGCGATAGAAACAATAGCCACAAATGATTTCAAGAGCCAGGACATTTTAAAAAACAATTTAATTGACACATACTACCCAAATAGATGTACTTGTTTGGAAAACATGTGCCTGTACGATATAGCCTAAAACTACTCCTACAAAAACAATGTCACACCAGATGAGACAACTGGCAAATTTTCCGTGTGAACTTGTGATGGAAGCCTAGTAAAACTTACCAAACCCAGCATAATTATCATATAAAGTTATAATTTAAAACTCCACACATAGAGAACTGTATTACATGCCCCTAGTGCAACTTTCTAAACCTTGGAGAAAAGAAGAAGTATTATTAGGTGACTATAACCCATTTGAAGCTGTATTCAAAGCAAATGAACGCAGTATAACAAATGTCAATTTCAAACCATCCAAAGAAATGTTGAACAATGAACGGCAACAAGAGGAAGAAATTGAAGTTCAAGTAGATAAAGACACTCCTGGGGCAGTGAACCTTCCCTCACAGGAAGCCAAGAACCACTTGGAGAAGCACTCATTCTAAATGAAGCAGAAATAGCCATGACTGATGTAGAAAATATCATGTATTAATATAAACAATCAGAAGAAGACTTGTCAGTGCTGTGAGAAACCAGAGGGTCCCTAGGGATCTCTCTCTCCGGCTGCCAGAGCATGGCCATAGCCTTTGAATCCAGACCCTGGGGGTGTACCAGTGCAGGAGGATCGCCTTGTGAGGGGTCTTCGGGGAGTGGGTTGTGAGGCATCCGATGGTGAGACGCGTTATTCCCCCCTCTTTTGTTTATCTGATCCATCCTATTTTTTAGGATCTACCGAAGTCCCAACTCCCCACCAGCCCCCTTTTTTGTTTTACAAAAACACCTGGCTGAAGAAGAGGGTGACTGAGAGTAACCAGACTAACTCATTCAAATCGGACTGGACATGTCCCATTAATCGGGTCAGGCAAAGTCAGGCACATTACTCTAAGTGCATACACCTCATACCAATTAGCTCTCCACACACGAATAAAAGGCAACACCTAAAGACACACACTGAGCAAGGCTGGACACGACTGTGAGCAGAACTTCCAGGATGAAGGAACAACTACTGGAGCAGAGAAATGGACCAAGGGATGAGAGCAGCAGGTTGAAAACCCCAGGAGTTCCCTACTGGAGACCATTGCCTCCAACAGGCCACCAAAGGCACGTAGAGAAGGCCCAATCCCACAATTGAAGATTGCATTGTGTTTCAAGGACGCCAGCATCCACCCTGGGTGAACAGCAGAGTTGCGGAGGTGAGGCCAAGCCTGTTGTACTAACCTTGACTCGTGAATTGGAAATAGCAAAACTAAGAACGAGACACACACAGCCGATGAGTTGGAAAGCGACCTGAGAGACTTGTGTGTGTTAACGTGAATGAAGTAGCAACATTATATCACAAGTGAAGGCTGCAGGCGTGTGTTTGAGATGTGAAGAAAGGCAGACCTATGAGTGAACTGTGAAGCAAGCACAGCTGTGAGATCAGCGATACTAAGTAACAGAGTGGTCCGACGAAAGGAAGTAGCCCACTCAAAAGTCTCTGTAAAAGCTACATTGTTGATAGCAATAAAGAAAATGAACAGCAAAAGGGAAATACGCAATAGTAAACCTGAACTTTGAGTCAAAGTGGTCCTACGGTGGTCTGTAAAGAAAGTGTCACGCTCACCTGATTCCCACGGAGGCGCAGGTCTGGCTTCGAGTGCTGATGCTTCTTCAATGGTGAAGCGCAGGACTCTGAGGATGGACAGGTAGGGCCCCTCTACTCTGGCTTCTCTGGCTCGCAGGAATATTCCCCTGTGCGTGAAAAGGGAGTATTACCTACTGACGGAATAATGCTCAAGCCTCCCACTCCCTTTCAACCCTCCACGATACCCTTCCACGATTCCCCGTGAAGTCTCACCTTAGGGTCTGGAAGGATGAGTTCTCCATCCTGCTTCTGATGCAGGGGTGCGTTGAAACCCAGTTACTTCACTGGATTGAGGTTTGATGGGAGTTCAAATAAGCTTGACTATTCAGGTAAGGCGCTGTAAGAGTTCTGTAGCAAGTTCAAAAGTTCAAGCTTAATAATAATGTTCATTGTCTTATTGCAGCAAGCGCTAACGCTTATGTCTTTTTCCCCTTAGGGGCCGGGGTTCGGAATGCCGGAGATATGGCGCCGACCCGAAGTGAAACGTGCAGTTCCAGTAAATGACAGGTAAATTCTGGATGAGCGTTCGGGTAATGTCTTTGCATTCGCTCATTCAATGTCTTTGTCTTTTTTCCCCATAGGGGCCGGGGTCCGGAATGCCAGGAAGCGGCAGGACCCGAAATGAAATGGGAATGACCCAACAGGTAAGTCTTAGAAGGAAACTGAGCTTTTCCTATTCCCTTCCTTCTCTCACCTTGTGTTCTTGTCTTTTTCTCTCTAGGCTCTGGGAAGTGGCTGCGGATCCGGATGATCGCTGCTGAAGATGGAGGTGCCCAGGAAAGGTGAGTGAAATGCAGCGCTGCAGCGATCGAAGCGAAATGCTTTTAAAAATGATGTCTTCCCTTTCAGGATCGTCGATGTGAAGTCTCCGTGATGCAGCTTTAGCAGGTATGGTCTTCTTTCTCTCCAATTCTCTCTTAGCAGGTGACCCAGGATGCTGACAGGCGTGGCTGAAGTCCAGATGCAGGAGCTGACACAGTGAGCGTCCAGCTGCGAGGAGCAGAACAACGCGAAGCGTGAGTTGCTGATCGGGCGTGGTTTAAATAGCTTTGGAAGAAGTTCCAGGTATGTATCCTTCCACCGATCAGGTATGTATCCTTCCCCGACCACACCCAGGTGGAAAGTAGTCCCACAGGTAAAGTAGTTCCATTCAGGCCTCAAGAGGGCCTGGATGTAGCAGCATGGTCTGCATCAGGTAAGTGCACATTAAAACACTTGAACTCATGTCTAGCTTTATGAGCCTGGCGCCTAAGGCGCCAGGACAGGGGTCCAACATGAGCCTGGCGCCTAAGGCGCCAGGACTGTGTCCAAAGGGCCCCAGCTTGGGCCCGCTGGCACTTCCCTGGGGGGAATGATGCCTGCCTCTGGGGTTGCTGGGTCGGACCTGGCTCCTTGGAGGTAGGCATCATGACAGTACACCCCCCCTCAAGGCCCCTCCCAAGGTTGTTCCCTCCGGGGGTTTTGGCTTGTTCGGAAATCTCCAGTGGAACCTTTGTATTAATCGAGGTGCGTGAACATGGTTACTAGGCTCCCACAATCTCTCCTGAGGTCCATATCCCTTCCAGTCAACAAGATAGAAGAGTTTTGACTTTAACACCTTGGAGTCTAAAATGTCTTTAGCTTCGAATTCTAATTCCCCTTCAATTTGAACTGGGTCTGGAGGCTTGGACAGTCGGGTCCCTGGTTGTACTGGCTTCAAAAGTGATGCATGAAAAACTGGATGAATACGCATGTTGGACGGTAAATCCAGTTTAAAGGCCACGGGATTGATTATATCCTTGATGGGATAAGGTCCTATGAATCTGGGATTGAAGGTTCGCGGGCCCTTGAGGGGTAAATGTTTCGTTGCTAGCCATACCTGGTCTCCTACTTGGTAAGGAGGAGTCTTACTTCGGTGCAAATCAGCGTTTTCTTTATACTTTTTCTTGGCTTGCTGTAAATGAGTTGCAGCTTCTTTGAAGGCTTGGGTTATTGTGGAATGCAAATGATTTACTGCGGGCATTTCCAGGGTCAGAGGTGGATCTAGGTCAGAGGTCCGAGGATGGTGACCATACAAAGTATAAAATGGAGTTTGTCCGGTTCCAGAATGCACTGAATTGTTGTATGCATATTCTGCGATCCAAAGGATGTCTTTCCAATTTAACTCGGATTGGTGTAACATGCACCGAAGATATTGCTCGAGAGTCTGATTGGTTCTCTCGGTTTGTCCGTCGGTCTGGGGGTGGTGGCTGGTGGATAACCACACATCTATTTGTGCTAGTTGGCAACACTTCTTCCAAAAATGGGAGATAAATTGACTTCCACGATCCGAGACTAATATGGAAGGGAAACCATGTATGCGAACTATATTCTCCAGAAATTCCTTGGCCAAGGTGGAAGCTGAAGGCAAACCTTTTAAAGGGATAAAGTGGGCCATTTTGGAGAATAGATCCACAATTACAAGAATAGTGTTGTAACCAGCACAAGGAGGCAGGTCAGTTATAAAGTCCATTGACAAGGTGTGCCATGGTGCCGGAGGAATATCCCAGGGTTGAAGTAGGCCGGCTGGCCTTTTCTTTTGACCCTTGTTTTGGGTGCAAATTCCGCAAGACAATACAAAAGACTTTATGTCTTTTCTCCAAGAAGGCCACCAGAAGTGGCATTTGATTTTTTCTTCCGTTTTAGCGATACCAGGGTGTCCTTCCATTAATGATTCATGATGATGGGCAATAAAAAGTTCTTGCAATTCTTTACTTGGCAGAAACAACCGCTCCTGGAAGTAGGGTAAATCATCCTTAATGGTGTAATGAGGACCCTTTTGACTCCATTCCAGAAAGGCTGAAGATTCTAGAAGTTGTTTTACTTGCGTTTGGATGTCCTCAATAGTTTGCAATGAAGTTAGGCCTAAGATTCTTTGTTCAGGTATGATTGGCACAGGTTCTAAACTCGAATTGCGTTCTTCCATGCCAATCCGGGATAAGGCGTCCGCTTTACCATTCTTGCAGCCAGGGTGATAGGTAATTACAAAATCAAATTCCGCAAAGAATAGAGCCTATCGGAGTTGTCGTGAAGATTGAGCTTTGGCCGTCTTTAAATACTGTAAATTTCTGTGGTCCGTAATTACGGTGATGGTGTGTCTTGCCCCGAGAAGGTAGTGACGCCAAGCCTTGAAAGCAAATTTAATAGCCAGTAACTCTTTGTCGGTAATTGCGTAGTTGATTTCAGGAGGAGAAAATGTCCTGGACCAAAAGGCCACTGGGTGTAGTTGGTTAGTTTCTGGGTCTCTTTGCGACAGGACAGCTCCCATGGCCGAACTGGATGCGTCGGTTTCCACAATGTAAGGGAGATCTGGGTGCGGGTGCTTCAATACAGGTGCAGAGGTGAATTTGGTTTTCAGGTCCTGAAAGGCTTGTTCGGCCTCAAGAGTCCATTCAAAGAGTTTGTTTTTCTTTAGGAGAGCTGTGATGGGTTGGACTGTTCGGGAAAATTCCGGGATGAATCTTCGATAGAAATTGGCGAAGCCGAGCATGCTCTTAACTCCCTTCACCGAGCTAGGAGATGGCCATTTGAGGATGGCGTCCACCTTTCGTGAGTCCATTCGGACTCCTTGTGGTGTCAGGATGAATCCGAGAAACTCAACTTCTGTGGTATGAAAAACGCATTTTTCGAGCTTGGCAAATAGTCTGTGCTGGCGCAATTTCTCAAGAACTGCCCTAACATGTTTTCTGTGATTGGATTCTGAAGAAGAGCACACCAGGATGTCGTCAATATAAACAATGACACAGACATCGATAAGTTCCCGAAGAACATCATTCATAAAGTACTGAAAGGCGGCAGGTGCATTGCACAAACCGAAGGGCATCACCTGATATTCGAAGAGCCCAAATTTGGTGCGGAATGCTATCTTCCATTCGTCGCCTTCTTTTATACGTACCAGGTGGTAAGCTCCTCGAAGATCTAACTTGGTGTACACACAAGCGTCTTTCACCTGGTCGATAAGCTCAGGGATCAGGGGCAGAGGATAACGATTCTTAATCGTTATTTGATTTAGGGCGCGATAGTCTATACATGTTCTAAGGTCGCCCTTTTTTTCGGCACGAAGAACAGAGCTGAGGAGACAGGAGACTTGGACGGGCGAATAAAACCATTGGCTAGGTTCTGATCTAAATACTGATGCAAATGCAGGTTCTCAGGTTCCGTAAGAGCATAAATCCTACTACAAGGTAGTTGAGCATTGGGTACCAGATCGATTTGGCAATCATAAGACCGATGGGGAGGTAACGTGTTAGCCTGTTCCTTCTGAAAAACGTCTTGGAATTCTTGGTATTCTGACGGTAGCTGTACAGGGGTGGAAGTTGCTGAGGCTAGACCCATAACTGGATTTCTTGGATAACAAGTTGGTTCACAATCAGGAAAACTTATCTTCTTTGCTCGCCAGTCAATTCTGGGATTATGTGTTTCTAACCAAGGAATTCCAAGAATCACTTGAAATTGTGGGGCCTTGATCACATCAAACACGATTGGTTCCCTATGTCCATCCTGACCCACCAGTGTCATTTCAACAGTGGAATGCGTTACAGGCCCTGAGGCTATTTCGGTTCCATCTACTGTAGTAATGACATCTTGGGTTACTTTCGGGCGGAGAGGGAGCTTAATCCTGGAAGCCAATTCACGGTCTATGTAATTTCAAATAGCTCCACTGTCGATGTATGCTTTTATAGCATGCAACTGCTGAGGCTGTTTTGGGTCCACGAGCACCATTGGCATGACAAAATGCGAGGTCAAAGAATCTGTTTTCAAGCTCGGCAAGCGGACCCCTACACTTGTCGGGCTAGGTCGTTTCCCGAATCAGGTGTCAATAAATCGTTATCAGTGGCTCCAACCACCTTCTTAGGTGGTTTAACCGGACAATTTCGAAGAAAGTGACCGGAAGTCCCGCAGTACAGACAAAGTTGCATTTGCCGCCTTCTCTCTCGTTCCTTCTGCGTTAATGGTACTTTAACACCGCCGATTTGCATAGGTTCGGATACGTCGGTACTCTTGAAGTTGGAATGGGTTTTGATCGGTACTCGGGTTTCGTACTTGAACCGATCTGCTTTTCTATTTTGAAGTCTGTGATCAAGTTGAACCACCAAGTCTATGTAGTCTGCGCAGACCTGGGGTGGATCTACTATCTGAGCTAGAACATCCTTAAGCTCTCCGCGCAGGCCTCGATGAAACAATGTGATCCTTTTGTTTTCTGGCCATCCAGTTTCCACAACCAGTCTATTAAAGGTGGCAACGTAGGACAGGAGATCCTGATTACCTTGTCGTAAGGATAGCAGTTCGTTATTAAGGGCCTGTCCTTGCGAGTGTCGAGCAAACAATCTTTCCATGCTGGCCTGGAAAGCCTGAAAATTCTGGAGAATGGGATCATCCTGATTTACCAATGGAATAGACCAATCGGCAGCACTGCCACTGAGGTAAGATAGTATAAAGGCTACCTTGGTCTGGTCGTTAGGGAAGGCCCCGGGTCTGCATAGAAAGTGTAAATGACATTGGTTCATAAAGACGGCATATTTCTTGGGATCCCCCGCAAAACGTTCAGGCGGGGCCAAAGGCATGTGTCCAGGTAGATTGATTTGTACCGGGTTATTCAAACCCATTGATGTGGAAGTACCTCCGGAATTAGGTAAAGGAGTGTGCCCTGCCTGGGCCTGCAATAACCTTTTGGCCAGGTCATCTGTTCTTTCCTTGGATAGGATCAGTTCTCTTTTGAGAGCGTTAGTCTCCTGGCGGGCTGAGTGCACTTCTGCCCGTAATTCCCCCAAAAGCTGGGCCAGCTGATCTGTCTCGGAAGTCTCCATAGCGCCCGGGTGGGAAATTGTGGGTAGGCTTCGCGTTCTGTCACGCTCACCTGATTCCCACGGAGGCGCAGGTCTGGCTTCGAGTGCTGATGCTTCTTCAATGGTGAAGCGCAGGACTCTGAGGATGGACAGGTAGGGCCCCCCTACTCTGGCTTCTCTGGCTCGCAGGAATATTCCCCTGTGCGTGAAAAGGGAGTATTACCTACTGACGGAATAATGCTCAAGCCTCCCACTCCCTTCCAACCCTCCACGATACCCTTCCACGATTCCCCGTGAAGTCTCACCTTAGGGTCTGGAAGGATGAGTTCTCCATCCTGCTTCTGATGCAGGGGCGCGTTGAAACCCAGTTCCTTCACTGGATTGAGGTTTGATGGGAGTTCAAATAAGTTTGACTATTCAGGTAAGGCGCTGTAAGAGTTCTGTAGCAAGTTCAAAAGTTCAAGCTTAATAACAATGTTCATTGTCTTATTGCAGCAAGCGCTAACGCTTATGTCTTTTTCCCCTTAGGGGCCGGGGTTCAGAATGCCAGAGAGATGGCGCCGACCCGAAGTGAAACGTGCAGTTCCAGTAAATGACAGGTTAGTTCTGGATGAGCGTTCGGGTAATGTCTTTGCATTCGCTCATTCAATGTCTTTGTCTTTTTTTCCCATAGGGGCCGGGGTCCGGAATGCCAGGAAGCGGCAGGACCCGAAATGAAATGGGAATGACCCAACAGGTAAGTCTTAGAAGGAAACTGAGCTTTTCCTATTCCCTTCCTTCTCTCACCTTGTGTTCTTGTCTTTTTCTCTCTAGGCTCTGGGAAGTGGCTGCGGATCCGGATGATCGCTGCTGAAGATGGAGGTGCCCAGGAAAGGTGAGTGAAATGCAGCGCTGCAGCGTTCGAAGCGAAATGCTTTTAAAAATGATGTCTTCCCTTTCAGGATCGTCGATGTGAAGTCTCTGTGATGCAGCTTTAGCAGGTATGGTCTTCTTTCTCCCCAATTCTCTCTTAGCAGGTGACCCAGGATGCTGACAGGCGTGGCTGAAGTCCAGATGCAGGAGCTGACACGGTGAGCGTCCAGCTGCGAGGAGCAGAACAACGCGAAGCGTGAGTTGCTGATCGGGCGTGGTTTAAATAGCTTTGGGAGAAGTTCCAGGTATGTATCCTTCCACCGATCAGGTATGTATCCTTCCCCGACCACACCCAGGTGGAAAGTAGTCCCACAGGTAAAGTAGTTCCATTCAGGCCTCAAGAGGGCCTGGATGTAGCAGCATGGTCTGCATCAGGTAAGTGCACATTAAAACACTTGAACTCATGTCTAGCTTTATGAGCCTGGCGCCTAAGGCGCCAGGACAGGGGTCCAACATGAGCCTGGCGCCTAAGGCGCCAGGACTGTGTCCAAAGGGCCCCAGCTTGGGCCCGCTGGCACTTCCCTGGGGGGAATGATGCCTGCCTCTGGGGTTGCTGGGTCGGACCTGGCTCCTTGGAGGTAGGCTTCATGGCAGAAAGCCACGCACATTCGAAAGTCTTTGATGTCCAAAAGTGGTCCGTGACCGACAGAGGGAGACCCGAAGTACAATAAGCCCCTTGAAAGTTTGTGTTGGACTGTGTGGTGAGAGGTCTGAACCCAACAGAGGTGGACCTTTGTGAACTTTGTGGTGAAGTACTATTTTGAAAGTCAAGAAAAGAGACTTTAATGTAAAAGGCCAGGTTGGCCTCAATACACGTTTTGAAACTGTTTATAGTGTTAGAAACTAAGACATCCTGCCTACAGGAACAGCCTTACTCCGTGAGATCCAAAATGGGGAGGAGAGCTGGTTCAACCACATTTATTCTTTAGAACACTGATTTTTCCTTTGCATACATTTCTCCTTTTTACACTTTTTGTACAAGAGATAGCGCAGGCATTAGGATGTGTTATCGTTTGATGGCAGAGACTACTCCCAGCTTAGTTTTAGGGCAAAGTAGGAGTTTTTCCAGTCCCAACATTGTCAATAAAGTTTTTACAAATTGTATCCATTGTGTCAGTGTCATACTTTTGATACCATGCCTCCCCTACAGTGCTCAAATCAAAGCTAACAATTCACCATTTATCTAGCAGTCACTAAAGAAATTGAACATGGTTTTAAACATGAAACTAAAAGTTGTAGTTGTAAAAACTATAAACCTCTGCTCCTGTATTTAAGTGGTGAAGTTGGTTCTGGTAAAACATTCTTAATTAAAATAATCAGCAAATTGCTACAAAACTTAACAAACAACAACCTTTCAGCTGTAGTAACAGCCCCCACAGGTTTAGCTCCCTACAACATAGGAGGTGTAACTTTACACCGACTACTCCTCCTTCCAGTAGAACACCAAAACAAATTAGAATGCTACAAATTATCAGCAGAAGCTGCCACTGATGTATGCAGAATTCTGAAACAAATGAAAGTGCTCCTAATAGATGAAGTAAGCATGGTTTGCAACCTCGTGGTGGCTTTAATTCACATCATAATTCAAGACGTCCTAAAACCCGACTACAAATAACTGTTTGGAGTAAAATATGTTATTATTTTTGGAGACCTCCTGCCGTTAACACCAGTAGGAGGTCAACCTATTTTCAAAACATTAGGACACAACCAATGCTGCAACACACTCGGCAGCATTGGAAATGTAAATCTCTGGCAACATTTTCAGTATAGAGAACTAACTTAAAACATGTATAAGTATGCAGACCTCACCAATGCTAACATTTTAAAAAGCATTAGAACTGGTCTGCTTGCTAAAGATGCAAAATCCATCTTAAATAGTAGACTAATCCATGAGCTATATGGGTGAAACACATCTGCTCCTCATGTCATGGAACAATGAACTCAAAAATATACAATGCATGTCCTTAATGGCAACCCTTGCGAGCTGTAGTCAATTCAACGAGACCATGTTGAAAAAAGAAATTCAACCCATACTGCATATCAGCTCCACAGTCAAACTAGAAGTGCACGGCATGAACTCCCTATGTGTCAACAAGCAACAGCATGACTAAATAGCTTAGAAACATCTAGCTCCAACACAGCCGGATTGGAGCAAATATCAATTTTGTGCTTAAACTGCAGAGTAATTCTAAAATTTTACTTTGATGTAGAACAAGGTTTAGTGCAGTTGTTGGCTTCCAAACATAGCCACATGACAACAACATTTAGTTTGTCAACATCCACTTTGATAAACTTGCAAAAGTTAAAAGAAATTGGCCACACGATTGCATGTTTCCTTCTTTTCAAATACATGCACGTACGCAGAGAACAGTTTTCTCTTTCTCTTGTATATGCTGTCAGTATTTATAAATCGCAAGGTCTAACCATAATTCACGCATTGATTGACTTTGGCAGCACAGTCTTTAAAGAAGATCTGAGTTACATAGCACTTTCACGTCTGCATACACTGAATGGTCTATTCCTAGTTAACTTTGATGCAAACAAAGCCAATGCTGACCTTCCTTGCACCCTAGAATACAACAGGCTACGTGTACTGTACACCCCCATCTGGATATGTACCCTGTACCTCAAGAAATAAAACATTTAAAAAGAAAATGAATACAAACACAATCCACAACAGATCTCTCAATAATACCGATAAAGGAACAAGTACCAACTGCTCCATCAAATAATACAACCGCAAACTGTATATTACAAACACAATTGCACATCCATCAAAAGAGAAAGACACAAATATCTCTTCTCCCCAAAAATATGCCGGCCTATGAAACGATGCAGAGACACAACTCTTTGGTTCATTTAAATTCAGCAACACAACTGTAGTACATTTGTATGCAAATGTAACAATCAATCTTCTCTTCCAACTGCCACCAATTGTTCACAACATTTACTTAAATGGCTCGTACCATTTGTGTTTGCAAATGCTTGTCCTTCATAGAAATGCCACAAATAATCCTGACGGCACTTTCAGTGTCTCTGGTAATTGGGCTACTGTGTAGGAATAGTCAAGTTTACCATAAACATTCACGAAGATCCTCAAGAATTCCTAATGTACTTACTACAAGTACTAGAAAACAAAAATATCCCTATAAATGAAATCTTCCGGATTTCATACATGTGGAAACATACATGCACTCTCTGCAACCATGTTTCACAAGAGCACATTCCTAACGAATGAATTGTATATGTATCCATACCAAATTTTGAATCCACTCCATTTCACCAGCTTTTGCAGAATGTAAATCATGGCATGTTATGCCCTTTTTGCAATTCAGACAATCATTCCAGCATACAAATAAACTCACATAGCCAATATGTCATACTGATTCTTCTAAGATACTTTGCAGATGGTACCAATAATAACTGTAAGCTCACTAGCTTTACACATGGCCAAGTATCTCTTGGCAAAACAAACTTCACAACAGTAGACCTAATATACCAAACTGGTTCCACAACCACTTCAGGGCACTATACTGCATATGTCAAATAAAGAAGTGGTTGTTTTGAATGTAACGGTACCTCTGTTACTCCAAAACATAGGTTACGTCCAAACCTAACAAATGCCTACTTAATATTCCTTCAACCTAAATTGACCCACTAAACTGTAGCACAATCAACAGTTAAAATATGCCAACAGGCTTCTAGCTACATCCATAATACTACGATAGTACATTTAAAAGTCAGTCTAGCTAGAATACGCCAACAAATATCTAACTACTTCAAAAATATCCTTCATTACAATACACTTCAAATATGCCATCACAATTCTTGTTACTACCAAACATCTTCTAAAGTGTAAAGTAGTTAGAATATGCCAACAGGTATCTAACTACTTTAAACATTCCTTTAATGACAACATACTTCATACAAACATACCCACTGTCCCAATGATTATTTAATGTCAATACAACAACAGTGTACCATGCACTTATGTTGTACCAAACAAAGTACACAGAGCGTACTGTTTATGAGGGTCAAAAGAAGTGAATGTATATGTAAATTGTATGAAATTAAAGCTCTTAAACTATCCTACTTAACACATTATACTCTTTTCTTCCCACAGAATATAAACCAGAGATTCCAGCTTAATTATTGTATGCAACTAAGTAACCATACCAATTATAAACAAATATATATTTCATAAGCACTATCCTCAATTGTACTACACTCTAATACTACATACAGTTCATTTATATAATTCCACCATATTACAAACACTTTATACTCCAACTACATTAGCGATAATTACTATACACACATTACTACTGTGGTGGATGTGGCCAGTGGGCAGATTCTTGGGGCCATGGCCTACAACCACCACAATAGAATTAAACTGTATAACAAGTATGTACAATATACCTTGAAATAATGAAACTCGCCCTGAACCCCCTGAAATCGAAATGACTGCGGACTCGGCGGCACCGGCAAACCCTTTTTTCAACCATAAAAACAGCTCCATATCATCTTTATTCCACTCCTCCACCCTTTCCAAGACCACTTTCATCCATCAAATAACCTCAGATGTGTTTTCCAAGCTGTTCTTTCATGGCGTTGTCCACTGAATAACGCAGTGTCCGCGGAACGGGTGGCACCCATGTTCACTTTTTTCACCTAGAAAAACAGTTCCATATCACATTTATTCCATGCCCCACCCTTTCCAAACCCTCTATCAACCAGCAAATAACCCCAAATGTGCTTTCCACACTTTTTACCCACCAAACTATCCGTAGACACTTGCCGCTGTCCGCGGATTCAACATGGTGGCGGTTTCCAAAAATATGACCCATTTCACGCTTTACACCATCCAATCAGTGGGCGTGTCTGATGTCCGCAGACATCACACCAGCCCTTGATTGGTCCAGGGGAGTGTCCGCTGACCGAATAGGTAAGTAAGTCTGTGGACCGGACCCAGATATCACTAATTTAATTTAACGTACTTTTTGGCTGTTTTAAAAAAAATGACTGCACAGATTTACGAAAGCACCCTTTCGGGACAAAGCTCCAGCTGCTTTTGCAAATTTGGTGAAAATCCATGCAGCGGTTTGAGCTGTAGGCGTGAGCAAATTTTTTTTTTCCATTGGTTCAATAAGGATTTCCACACATTTTGGGACCACCCCTAAAAGTTTGCCCCCCCTTGACGAAACTGCACCATTCCCATCAGAATCATTCTGAGGGGACCATATACTTTTGTAGCAAGGTTTGGTGAGGATTCATCCAGGCGGTGTGAAGTTAAAAGCTGCCCAATAAGTGCTCTTCCTATGGGTTGAGCAAATTTACCATAACTACACAGCGGAT
Source organism: Ambystoma mexicanum (assembly GCF_040938575.1). NCBI lineage: Eukaryota > Metazoa > Chordata > Amphibia > Caudata > Ambystomatidae > Ambystoma > Ambystoma mexicanum. The sequence continues at coordinate 690,414,655 of NC_090926.1, read as the reverse complement.
ACCGCAGGCCGTGTAAAACTGCCCAGCCCAGAATGGGCTGAGCTAACATATTTGAATGACTAAATTACCTGTTGAGTAAACTGAGAGCAGGAGAGCAGTTCCACCTCCACACATAAGCGTGCGTAGGAATCAATGGCAAATCCCTCATTTGGGAACAGGGCCCACTTGGACAAAAAAGAAAATAGCCCAACAATTTAGATCAGATGTTGAAATCATTTACACCATTAAAGCAAGGCTTTAAGTTAAACCCTACTCTGAATGTACAGAGAAAATCAATGTGAAAATTACATGAAAATCTTAAGAAATAATCATTCTAAAAACAGAAATCTGACAAACGAACAGTCCTGGTCCTTGTCCCTCGCTTGCTGTTCTGGCGGGGTCGGTTGTGTGGGATCTGGGTATTCTGGTAGCCTTGTCTTAAGGGGTCTCCTGAACATCAGATCTGCCGGACATATCCACATGGTGCTGTGTGGGGTTTGTCGGTATTCCCTCGAAAGCTGATATAAGGCCTGTTTGAAGGGCTTGTTGAGGATCGTGCCTGTCTGTACTGTCCTCCTGATGTTTGCCATGAACCTCTCAATGATGCCATTGGCTTGAGGACAACGTGGGGTTATTTTCCTGTGTTGAAAACCCATGTACTTTGCAAAGTTCTGAAAATCCTGGCTGGTAAAAGGCGGTCCGTTGTCCGACTTCATGACCCTTGGGACTCCGTATGTGGACAGCATGCGGTCCAGTACTGGGATCACACATGTGGCAGCTGTGCTCTCGACCAGCTGAGCATCTGGAAAACGAGAGTGTTCATCTATCAGCACTAGGACATAGGCACCACTGCGGAGAAGGCCAAAGAAGACCACGCAAGCTCGTGCCACACATGTTTAGGGAGTGGGGACATTTGCAGCGGATTCGGATGTGTTGGCGGGGCTACTTGCACACACGTCGGGCAGCCTCCCACCACTTCTTCCACCAAGGCGTCCAGTCTCAGGAACCACACTTTTTGCCATAGCAGGCGCTTCGTTGACACTACCCTCCGGTGGCCTTTGTGCACCAGCCGGACCGTTTTGTCTCATAGTGCCTCCGGGATCACCACCTTGCAGCTCTTCAGGACGATGTGATCGTCCACTATGGACAGTTCGCCCCTGACAAGGTCTAGGCATCGGATGTCCTCTTGCAGGGACCTGCTTTCAAGTCTGGCTTGCTGTTTGAGGTGGGCCCATATTTCTGACTGAATGCAGTGTCTGACAATGCGAAGGGCCGGGTCTTACTCCGATCTGGTGATGAGATTCGCCCATTACGCCGGGAGGGGCTGTAGATGATGAAAAAGTAATTGATGTAGGCATTCGCTATGGATGGCTGACCTTGTGGAGGGCCGGTGGGGTGGCGAGAAAGGTAGTCCGCCGGATTGTCTTCCTTGCCTGGCCGATGTTTGATATTTAATTTATAGTCCTGGAGGCGTAGCCCGCATCTCGCGATCCTGGGCGGCATCCTGGCCTTGGGGTCCCCATAGATTTGTACTGGGGAGACCCCCGCCCGGCCCATAGAGTCGGGGTTTGCTCCAGAGTACTTTAAGACAAGATAGCTGCACCTTTGAGATGGATGGGGGTGCAGGCTTACTACTCCAACACCAATCAATAAGGACAGCTCAATGGTTTGGCAAAGGGGAGTCGGTTTAATGACAAGTACAAAAAACGGGGAAACATGGAAATCAACAGTGATGTGATAGCCCGTCTCGCTTTAACTCCCTCGAACTTCATACAAACAGTAACATTTATACTCAAAACTCATCATCATTGACGTGTAACACTCAAAAGTTAACATGCAATTCTATTGGTTAGGAAAAGGTAACTTTACTATAGGTACTATATCTGTATATGGTAACGGAGTAAGAGGATTGGATAAACACTATCAGGTGGGTGTCTAAGCCCTTCCTTCTAACATTACTATTGTGGACGTCATCAAGAGTACGACATCCCATTGGTTCTGCTATCTATAGGACCTTAGATTATTTGGTCCATTGTGATTGGGTTGGCTTCAACCCCATGCATAAATCTCCACTTTACTTAGCAGCACGCAGAATGGGCAGTCAGGTGCAGGGTGCCCTATGATTCACCCGGCCTCCCTTCAATCAATCGTTACTTTAGTGGCTATGTGTCAATTAGTTGGCTTTGGTCGGCCTCGAAACTGTATCTTCTTTTAAGGAAAATGTATGATATCTCTGTCTGGGCGACAGCCAGGCATAGGTGTGGACACGTGCCTCTTCTTCCTTGGATGGTCACGTGCTGTTCACCCCGTGAATCTGCCTAGTTTCCCTCAATTTGTGCATTTAGTTCTTATTCGGCTTGCCACCTGCCTACGCCTCCTTATCTCGACCTTCCTGACATAGGCTATTCTGTTCTGTTTCGACTCCGCAAAGCTACTTTTCGCTCCTTCTATTGGTCTGATCTTGGCTCTTTCCTGGAGCACGTTGCCTCTGCTGAGTTTCGATTCAGCCATCTCTTCTCGTTTTATAGCGGGAAAAGTAACCTGAGTTGATTCTGCTTTTGTGTAAAGTGGACTTGTACTTATATAATGTGCTTCGTTGAGGTAGATATGTATAGGTGGTGCTTGCAGCGGTCTATTTTCTACTAAGCATAGCAAGCCGCACTGTTTTCTTAGCTTTCTTGTGGTTTCAAGTATATGTACAGGCGTTAGCTGGTTGAATGACTTCATCCTGCTTTACAGCTTAAGTTTCTTTATATTTCAACATTGTCTCTCCTTCTAGGTTCACGATATCCTTATTCATGGCGTTTCGTCTCTTGTGTCATCTTTGGGTCGTCTTATCTTCTATCTGCAAGTCTGTCCGTGCCTTCATGACATCACCATTCGTCTTCAATTAAGGCCTTTGTGGTTTCTTCCAGGACGGTATTTAGGCTATCTTCATTTCGTCTTACTTGCTGGTGGGGTTTTGTCAATGGATACCTTACTGTCCATGGTTTTCTAGGTATCGGTATTTCGACAGGAGTTGTTCTCCTGAAAGGCACTGGGCAGAGCCCTACTGCGGCTCTCTGCTGGTTTATTTGCTCATCATACGTCACATATTTTGGTGCGAATGTTCATGGTACTTCAAAATGGGCGATGGGAGTGCAGGCTTTATTTGGGACCTCCTCTACACTCCCCCTCTGGTCGATTCATCGACCACTTTCACTTCCCCCTTTAGATTCATCTTACTTGGTTCCTCTGTATTCATTTTTACTTCATCGTCTGGGTTCATTCCTGCTTCATCTTCTGGGTTTGTACATGATGGCTTGAAGAAGTGTCTCTTTGGAGTCCATATTTTTATCACTCCTTTCATGCTTCCTGCTGTTCTTACATGTTCGTCTTTATTCCATGTCATTAATTGGCATTGTCCATTTGGGCTGCAGTAAATCCATTTACCTTCATAATTTCTGCGTTTCCTGGGATAAATAAACTTTGTACCTTCTGGAGCATACTCGCTGGCCTTCACAAAGTCTCTAGGTTTACATCCTGGCTTGACATCAATCATGATCTTCATCCCTATGGCTTTCTTCGCTATCTTTTGGCATTGCGAGATTATTATTTTGATGACACAAAATCCTAGTAATATCATCACTAGCAGGGCTCCCAGGAACTTGAATGCATCTACCATCCATTGTGGAACCCATGAAAACAGTGATGCAAACCAGCTATCATCATCCACTTCATCGGTTTCATTGATCATCTGGTTCTGAAGGTTTGTCAGCATACCTATAGCTTCTGTTAGAGTTCCATTTTCTTCGTCGTGAGAAGATATAAATGTGCAACACGATTCTCTGATTTTTGCACAAACTCCTCCATCCATAGCTGTGATCATGTCAAGGACATATCTGTTCTGGAGAGTCATCATTCGGATTGCTCTTAACTCCTCCTTAATTGCATTGAATCCTTTTATGGTCGTGTGGATTCTCTGTACCAATTCCCATCTGGTTATCTGCAACCATTTAGTGTTTACTCCAACTTGGATTCTTGGCATGAAGATCGTTGTGAAAACTATAGGTGAGGCTGAACAGTCTGTGTTCATATGGGATTGCATGAAATGCTTCTTCTGATTTAGCAGAGAAGTAGTTTTCTCTCTTCATTCGAGTTATCAGTTCCACAGTTCTCCTCTTCCTCAGGTGAGCATCTGCTTTTGTTAAACTGTCAATGTTCAGGTCGCTTATCGGGATTACTAATGCTGGAACGTGGACATTCACTATTGTGCATATGCCTCCCCAGTTTTTCGGCAGTCTGATGTATGCCTTGGGTCTGCATGCCCAATAATGATCTGTAATTACTGCGGTTCCGCGATCCATTCCTGGAGCGTCAAAGATTCGTCCACAGTTCTGATTCTCTCCCAACTTTCTTGTGCCATTGTTCCTGAAGCACAATTTTGGGCTTTCTAGTGGCACTATCTGTAAGGGTCCTCCTCTGTCATCGACCCATGTCAGCAGTTTTGCGAGTTTTGGCCATACTGGTTTGCACAGTCTTTGTGAGTTCTCAATTGCTTCCTTGCAGGTTCCAAGGACCATCCATGCTTGGCATATCATCACTCCTTGCTCCCATCCGTTTGGTGAAAGTACTGTTCCCCAAATCTGCATTTGGCCTCTGTTTTTCCACTTTTGAGCCTCATCTGGAGTTTTTCCTTGGACATTCAGTCTCGGGTTTACTTCCCATCTTATTCCTGTTCCTTTAACTCCAGGCTTCTCGTACCTGATTACATGATTCCTAGTATGAGCACTGTTTCTTGTCTTAATGTCTTGGACATAATCATCTTCATCGGGGTAAGCTGGTTCAGTTGCCCATATCAACGAGGCATCACTTCCCATGAACTGGCCTCTGGTATTGCACATTGCTATGTGTGAGAGACAGTATGCTGTCGGGACATCAATTTCTACAGCTACGAAGATCTTGGACTTCCCCCATGCTGTACGGTAGAAGTGCACAAACAAAGCATTATCCTTCTGAAAATCGTCTTCCAACTTCTTTCATGTGCTGGTACCAAATGTTGTTTCCCAGATGTGCTGTGCTGTCCAGGTAGTCGTTTAGTTCATTGTCATCTTCGTGCATGCTTCTCTTGATTCTTAAGGTTTTCTTGTAGTTCGCTATAACTACATCCCTGAATGCATCATTATGGCTTTTTCATACTGGAGGATTTTCAGGTATCCCGGTCCATGGTGCAGGTCTCCTCATCTGCGCCATTTGAGTGGACAAGAGTCTGGCAGCTCTTTCCTGGTCCTCATGCATATTTTCTTTGCTGCATGCAACTGCCCATGCCAACCCGCCTGACACTGGTCCGGTATATGGCTGTATTGTAGATCTGGTACTTGTCCCTTTAGTTAGGATGTGTGTGTTTGGCAATACAGTCTCTGTGGTTTTGTTCTTCAGTTCCTCTTGTAGTTTCCTCGCTCTGGCTATGTATGGGAATAACGAGTCTACTATCAGTTGTGTTTGTGCAGAGAGTTTTTCCAAGTTGGCTTTTGTTTTCTCAAACGTTTCTAATATGACTGCTTCTGTTGGTCTTTCTCTTAATTCTTCTTGTTTTCTCACACCATCTTCTGTGAAGTTCCTTATGGCAGGCAGTCTCATCTTCTCTGCTGCTTTCATTTGTGGTTCTGTGGTTATTGACACTAGGCCTGTTTCATATGCATTCCGTGTTTGTGTGCGTGCAGTTTTCAGTGCGTTCACTTCATTCATCTCATGCCGACCCTGTCTCCGGATTTCCTGCTCATTCGTTACCATAAGTGTGTGTATATCACTAATAATCACGTACATTTCAAGTTCATTTACTCTACCATCAGATCTCCTAGGGACTGGAATGACTATGTAAGGTCTGGGTGCTTTTGTGGGTTTCATGCGTGTATCATCAGGTGGGTGCACTGAAATTGGAACGCTTCGTGCACCAATAAAGAATGCAGTTAATGACAGTAAAATCATGATAAATACGATGCATAAGTACATTATGGTTCTATATGTTAGGCAACAGCATTTCCTTCCAGACAAGCGAGGACGCCTCTCTTCTTGTGGGAAGACCAGGTTGCTGTTCTGGACCCCCATCTTAATTGTTCAACAATGTCACTGTTATTATTATCCCCACCCAATATTGTTCTTCGAGTTCTGTGTCAAAAGTGTCAGTTGTTTCACAAGTGTCCCCCCTCTTGTGAATGACAAATTGGGCCTCATTACGAGTCTGGCGGTAACCGTGCCTGAAATTCCGGCAGGTTACCGCCAGACTCGTATTACCATTCCGCATCCGTGATTCCTAGAATTACCGGGGCATAACGACCCCGGTGACCTGGGAATTCCGGAGGTGGAATTCGGTAAATCCCCATTCCCATTGAGTCCTGTAGGACTCAATGGGAATGGGGAAGTAGAAACACCGGCACCATCTTGTGATGGTGCTGGTGTTTCCACGTCCGCCTGCAGGCGGGTGGTGTTAAACCCGCCAGGTCAGACCTGGCAGGAATGACACCTCCCGCCTGCATAACTCGAGATCACCAGTCCGGAAACAACGGTGGCGGCGGGTTTACCGCCACCGTTATTTCCAGACCGGGTGACTCGTAATGAGGCCCATTGTCTCTTATTTCAGGATGCAGTTCCTTTGCTAGACTATGGGAAGAAAAATCAAATACAATAACGTTTCAGTGAGTTCCTTCACTGTGCATATTCAAAGTAAGCTCCCAGTCCACTCCTCGCATCCACTTCAGTCCTGAGGATATATTGGACACTGATCAGTATAAAGAAATAGGGAAAGAATGACAACAAATATAACAAATGAAGTTCTTGGCTCTGCTCCCTCGATCTGTCCCTCGGCGGAAGGCTTTCTTAGAATCTCCCCAGATAATCTCTCTGATGGTTGGAAAGTTCCACTTGTAGTGTGATTCCATGCAGGAGCATTCCCATCTGTGCGACATTAGCTGGATCTCTGATGAACGTGAGGACGTCAACATTGATAGGTGTCCCCACTAGCTTTGGAAAGCCAGTGACCAGGTGAAAGAGGACATTGTGTGCCAATCTGCTGTCTTCTGGTGACAGGGACATCTGTCCTGTCTTGCTGGTTTCAGGATTATATGTCTTTTTCTTGATGTAAACAATTTCTGCACTGTCCGGTCGCATGGAGTGCAACTAAAATGACGATCTTATTTAAAAGATGGCTCAAATGTTCAATGTTTGCTGGATCTTGAAGAAATGCGAGTGTGTCTGTCGTTCTTCCAATAAGAGTTGGACAGTCTTCGATTAGGCGAAAGAACAGTGTGTTGACAAGCTAATTTATTTCCGCCTGTTTTGGGAACATTTGATTCTTTCTCACTGTACTCAGGGAGTAGGATAAGTTGTTCGGCAATGACAGTGAGGAGTTGTCTTATTGTTTTTTCGTTTTCAGGATCTTGTAAAAAGTCTTTGACACTGGTGAGCCTCCCTACCAGTGACGGGTATGACCTTAGTACTAAGTCGAAATAGGCAACTAGGTTCCTTTGTGATGTCTCTACTCTGGGACACCATAAGTGATTCCGAATTGGGCCTCGGTACTGAATGAATCGGGATACTGTATTTGCTTCCAATGTAAATATCCTCTGTCAAAATTTGTCATAGTCTTTTTCTCATCAAGGTTTAAGTGTGCCTCAGTCCAAAGTTCAAATCAGCAGAATATGTTGTGGCTTATACGCACAATTTTCTTCTACACCCTGCAACTAGGATGCACAGAGTATCCGTTTTTATGTCCTTATCCCCTTTTTTGCTTAGAGGAAGTGTCCAAATTAAACCACAAGTTTGTAAAAGTTATTTGTCTTTACTTTGCTGGTCATGCGTCCTTCTTCCTAGTCATGGATCTCGTCTGCACGTGCTGTGGTTCTTCCCCGTTGCTCGTCAATTCCTCTCATTGGGGCACAGGCAGGAGGCCTTTTCCGATGTAGGGTTTGATATCATCGAGAAAAATACATGCTCTCACTGCGGATGGAGTTCAGTCCTCTATGATAAAAGGGCCATTGAATCTTGGCTCGTCCCACCTTTTCCTTGTATAATTTTTCCAGGGAAGACGAGTGAAACATGTAGACCTTGAACTGGGTCTGTTTCAGTGTCTCCTTCTGTGTTTTGTGCTGCACTGCACCCTTTTCGTCATCGCTGCAGCTGGTCTGAAATTACAGTAAGGCAAGATGCCATGCAGTTCAGATAGTTTTGCATTTCAGACCCTAAAATCTCTCCTGTTGACTGGCCATCACATCTAGCTCTATCTCAGGATGTTAGGGGAGTTCTCATTCTTCTTCTTGTGGCTATCTTTTGTGGCATAAGATGATGGCCGGAGCCTTGTTGGTTCCGAAGTGCATACAGTGCCAGTGGAAGGCAGTGCAACCATCCCCTCCTTAGAGTAAGCTTCAACTTGGCTATTCTCTCCTTTAACAAGCTGTTGAGCTTCTCACAGATTCCATTACCTTGTGGATGATAAGCCGGCGAGCATGTGTGCTTTATACCAAGCAGCAAGTTAATCTGTTCAAATACTACATCAACAAAGTGAGGGTCATTATCTGATATCATGACTTTGCATATCCCCCACCTTGGGAACCCTTCCCTCACTAAAAATGTTGCCGAGCAGGTAGCGTTCGGGTGTGTACATGGACCTGCCTCTATCCATCTAGAGAATGGACACACCACAACAAATAAGTATCTGTAGCCGTTACATACTTGAATCCTGTCGACGTAATCGACATGCAAGTGCTGAAAAGGCCCATTTGGCCTGGGGATGACTCCTCTCATAACTTTTAATGTGTGCCCAGCGTTGAATTGCTAGCAGATTATGCAGTTCACCCTAAAGAATGCCAAATGCTCAGCTAAATTCGGTATGAACCAGTCTTCCGCGAGCGTTGCTGCTAGATTCTCCTTTGTCATATGCGCTGTGTAATGTAACTGCTCCAGCGCTATTATTAGTAGGGCTACAGGCATTACTTTTTTACCTGTGCTGTCTTGTCACCACAAGCTGTCAGAGGGGTTTAAAGAACACCCCTGACGTTTCCACAAGTTGTTCTCTTCCTGTGGTGCCTCACCTTGGAGTTCCATTAGCTGCGTTTGCCCCAAATTGCTGTAACTTTCAGGTGCGGTTCGTGTAAACATCATTAGTCCATTGGTATGGATAGCTTCTACTGCCATGACCGTCTCACTTTTGGATGCCATACGCTTGGCTTCCGTGTCTGCTGCTTGATTTCCACATGAGACAAAATCTGTCCCTCTTGTGTGGGCGGCGCATTTCACGACCGCTATGCCCACTGAGAGCTGTAGTGCCTTAATCAGCCTGTCCAATAAGGCTGCGTGCTGCACTGGTGTGCCGTCTGCTCGGAGGTAGCCCCTCATCTTCCAATGCGCTAAGCCTGCGTGCACTGTTGACGTCACATAGGCGGAGTCACTGTACACCGTTACTTCCTGGTCTGCGTGATTCTCAATGGCAAGTATCAACGCCAATAATTCTGCAGCCTGCGCTGAGTAATGAGATGGTATTTGTGCACTGACAAGTACTCGAAATTCTCCATTTGCTATGTGTTTCATCACAGCGATGCCTGTATATCTATGTCCGTACCCTTGATCGATCTTTGACGACCCATCAATAAAGACGATTCCGCCTCCTGCCAAGGCATTTTCTTTTACCCTGGGGATTTCATCATAGAATTCTTCATAATTTGCGCAGTCATGTATCGGCTCTCCCTCAGTGACTGGCTCTGCTATAAACATGGCTGGGGTCACTATTTTACATCAGACTATTTTAATCGATGGGTTTGATATGATCACTTCATAAGCAGAAGCTCTCGGAGATGTCAATGTGCCCTTTGGTTTCTCTAGAATGGCAAATAATGAGTGCTCGACGTACGTCATGGAGCAACCCATCACAATGGTTGTATCCTTCGCTATGGCGAACGCTGCGGCAGCTAAACTTTTTTCGCATGGGAAGTGGCCTCTCATCACTGGGTCCAGATTCCCACTGTAATAAGCCAGGGGCTAGTACCCCAACGAGGTTCTTTGAGCGAGCACTGCCGTTATGACGCTGCCATTTGTGAGTGAAAACAGATAAAATTCCTCTGCATAATTGGGGATCCCTAGAACTGGAGCTGTGCAGATAGCTCTTTTGAGTTCAGAAAACCCTTTCTCCATGGCCTCAGACCATTAAATCTTTTCTTTCGTCACTTGGCCCTTCTTTAGGGCCTGAAGTAAAGGCTTAGTGTAAGAGTTGTAGTCGAAGACCCATGCCCTGACATAGTTGCATAGACCTAGAAAGCTCTACATCTGCTTTATCGTGTGGGGTTTAGCCGTGTTCAATATGGCTTCAGCCCTTTCTGGGGTCACTTTCTTTCCTTCGTGTGAGATCAGCTGGCCTATGTACAGCACTTCTTGTTGACAATATTGTAACTTCTCCTTGTCAACCTTATATCCTTTCTTAGCCAGTATAGGCAACAGCTGAACCGAATCGTGCCTGCATTTCTCTTCTGTGGTGCTGCAAATTAGGATGTCATCCACATACTGCAGGACAACACTTTTTTTAAAAAACAATTTTTATTATTATTTTAACAACAATACAAACCAAACTTGCAGTACATTCAACATCATTTCAAATTGCTTCACTTCGGAAAAAGAAAAAAGAAATATATACTGCTCCCTCCCGAGCCTATTCTTCCACACCTTCTGTTCCTGCACTGTGCAGGTGGGATCCTTCATCTGCATTCTCTACTGAGTCCCGATCACTCGACCCATCGTTCGTGGGCCCAAAAAGTGTAGCCACTAAATGCTTCCAAGCTGTCAAGGTTTCTGCTTCCTCCTCCCCCCAGAATTGCTTGTTTCTTGCCATACTGCAGTTTCAGCTTCTGACCATTTCTGTAAATCTTTCCACCACACTTCTACTATCGGGCCATGGCATGCTTTCCAGCCCATAGCGACTCTGTGTTTTGCAAGTATGTATGCTAGATCTTTAACTTTGCTGACATGCTTAAGTTTACTTGGTCTGGGAAACCCTCCTATCAAGAACGCCCATGCCGATTCTACTATTAGCTTAACCCCTTTTATTTTCAATCCATGCGCTACTTCCCCTCAGAATCTCCCAATCACTGGGCACGCCCAGAACATATGCACCATCCCGGCATCCTCCTCATTACATTTAGGGCATGCTTGCCGTCCTACATTCGCAAATTTAGCTATTCTTTGGGGCGTCATATACGCTCTGTGGGTGATATACAGCTGTATCTGTTGTAGCCTTGCGTTTCTCAACACCTTCTTATGATATCTTTGGGCTCTCTCCCACATCCAATCGGTCATGGGGGTGCCCACCTCTTCTTCCCATTCTTGTCCTAACTGTACTAGTTCTTTCCCGACTTTGGACATCACCATCTCATATATTCTGGATATCTCTTGTCCCCCTTCTGCTATATCATATATCACATCTAGGTTGTCATCCGGTTGACCTTCCAATATTGCCTCTGACCATGTTTCTTTGACCCGCCGCACCACTGTGTGGTATGTGATGTATTGTCCCCTATGCAGCCCCGTTTCCTCCACCAACGTTTCATTCCATAATCCTTCCCTCTCGCCATACATCGCCCAATCGTTGCTATCCTGATTGGTTCCCAATGCTTCCTAATCATCTTAAGTAGTTGGCCGTCTTTTCCCACAAGCGCTACAAGCGGAGCCTGCGGGGAACATGGGGATGGGTTCTCCATTGCTCGACAGACCCTGTGCCATATTTCCCATCCCAGTAACATCATATTCGGGTGCTCTTTCATATCTGTTCTGGGCAGCCACATAATTTCTTGTAAGAAGAACGGTGCACATTCTGATCTAAAGTCTAGATTTTGTGGTCGGGTCTTCCGATAGCCATTTTGCTACATATTGTAATTGACTCGCCAGGTAATAGACCTCATAATTTGGCAATTTTATTCCCCCCTTTCTCATGTGTGTTTTGTAGCTTCCAGAGGGCTATTCTATTTCTCGTCCCGTGTCATAGGAAATCTCTGCATATACTATGCAATCGGGTAAAGAATCGTTTTGGGATCAGATACGGTATATTACTAAAGTAGTGCAACAGTCTCGGCAGGACCACCATTTTCAGCATTGCTCCTCTTCCCATCATCGCCAAGGGGAGCTTCACCCAGAACTTCATGCTACTTTCGATGCTCTTAACCGCCCTCTCAGTATTATGTTGGTGCTCTGCCTCCACCAAGTGGTAGATATCTATCCCAAAGTACCTAAACGTGTCAACCTCCCATGGTATTTGTAATAGTGGCAATTGCTCTAGAAGGATCCCCCTATCTCTACCTAGCGAGAATATGCATGATTTTCTGGGATTGACTGCTATACCGGACAGTAACGCAAATTGTTCCATCACTTCTAGCACATATTGGAGGTTTTCTTCAGGGTATCGTAAATACAACAGCATATCATCTGCAAACAGGGAGATTAAGTGTGGCTCTGCTTTTATGGCGATACCTATCACATTGTATTGTTGCCTTAGTTATATCGCTAGGGGCTCCAGTGCTAAGATATATAGCATTGGGGACCACGGGCAACCCTGTCTAGTGCCTCTGCTAAGCTGCCATCTCTCTGATATTATCGCCCCCATTTTTACTCTGGCTAGAGGCTCACAATTGGACCCATCTAAGGTACCCTGGCCCTATCCTGTAATTGGTCAAGGCAGCCATTAGCCAAGGCCATTTTACTGAATCAAATGCTTTTGTTGCATCCAGTGATACAATAGCCATCTCTCCCTCTACCTCATTTGCATACTCAATAACTCGATGGAGCCGCCTGTGGTTATTAGTGATGTTCCTATTTGGGACATACCCGGTCTGGTCCGGATGTATGAGTTTGGTGATGACTTTTCTCATTCTATTTGCTAAAACTGCTGTAAGTATTTTGCTATCTTGATTTAGCATTGACAGTGGCCTGTATGATCCACATTCCCTGGAAGGCTTATTGGGTTTCGGAAGAGGTATGATTATTGCCTCCCGTAGGGTATCCGAGAGCTTTCCCTTGTCATACGCCTCATTTAGCATTGCTAAGAGCGGGGGGAGCACCTCATGTTTGTATCTTTTATAAATTCACTCGGGAGTCCGTCGGCTCCCGGGGTCTTGCTTGTGGGTAATTGCACTACTACTTCCTCCAATTCTTCTAGGTTAATCAGGGCATCTAGTTCTTCTCGTTCTTCTGCACTAATTTGTGGCAAGCCGATATCTTCTAACGTTTCATTTATTTTCTTATGATCGCTTCTTTCTGCATCGCCATATAGCGTTCAATGATATTCTACAAACTCTTGATTGACACCTTCTTGGGTGTCCACCGTGCACCCATCATCTTTCGTGATTGTCCTGATTGTTGGTCTGGGGCTTTCATTTTTATAAAGCCATGCCAGCATTCTTCCTGGTTTGTCCCCTCCAGCATGTAGTCTCTCTACATACCTCTTATAGTTCAGATTACACAATCTCTCCCAGCATTCCATACATTTTTGCTGCAAAGTATCTCCTCGTTCTCTTCCTCGGTGATACCGCCCCTTCCCAACACCTTCTCCAGTTCGTTCTCTGCTTCCTGTAATTCGAGCACTATGCCTCCTTGCAATCCTTTGGACTGCACTATAGCTATCCCCCTTATTACCACTTTAAAGGCGTCCCACAACATGCCAGCTGACTCAACACTACCTGTATTAATCTCGAAATAGCTCACTATTTCATCTCTCAGACTTTCTCTAAACACAGCGTCCTTCAGTGCCTCGGCTCGGAGGCGCCAAGTGGGAATCCTAGCTCTCGGGGGTTGGTATTGCCATCCTAGTATTAACGGCGAGTGGTCCTATAGGACCCTCGCTTTATATTCCGTTTGTATTATCTCCGGCATCAACTCTTGTGTGACAAAAAAATAATCCAACCTAGTATGTAAATTTTGCGGGGCTGAGAGGTGGGAATATTGTCTCTCTGGTATATGTTGCACTCTCCATGCGTCTTCAAACCCAAGGTCCATTAGCAGTGACTGCAACGCTCTAGCCGCTGGGGTGGGTCTATCGATTTTGTTGTCTGACCTATCAATTCTTGGGTTTAGCGCACAATTAAAGTCCCCTCCCCAGATCACCGCCTCTCCCAGGCACCTGCCCATTTTACTATACAGAGACCTAAAGTATGCTGCTGTATCCTGTTTTGGGGCATATGTATTAATAACAGTTATTTCTCTGTTTTCTACTAGCCCTCTTACCATTACAATCCTCCCGTCCGCTTCCGCTGTGGATTGTAACAGCTGGAAAGGAACATGCAGTGCCACCCATGTAATCACTCCTCTAGCATACGCCGAATATGTAGCGCCTACGACAGTCCACCTCCATTTTTTCTGCATCACTTCTAACTTTTCGTGCGTGAGGTGAGTCTCCTGTATCAATGCTATGTCTATTGTTTGCCTGCGCAGGTACATCATAATCTTGTTCCTTTTCAGGTAGCTATTGAGCCCTCTAACGTTCCATGTAATGATTTTAAGGTCTCCCATTATTTATCAATATGCCTCGCCCCCTCATACCAGAGCAGTTCCTGTCCAAGAGATGTGTTGCCACGTGTAGACTCTTATAGGCTCGATCCCCAACTACAAACAACACACCCAACTCCCCAACACCCTCCCCACCCTCCCTGTCTTCCCCCCTCTATCCCTTTTCCCAACTTGCCTAAACTCAATATCTACCCCACTACTTCTCCCTACCCCTCCCAACTGTTGCCCAGCTCCATCCCTGGATCTCAGGCACCCCAGCATATAGCCCTTAACATGACAACTCATGCGCCCGGGGCTCAGCGGGGTGATTCCACCGTAGTGGCTTTCCTCTTCACTCTATTTACCGGGGGTAGGTCATGTCCCTTTTATGCCTCCTGCATTAGACATCACATTAGACTATCGCTATCATCTTTTAGCTGTGCCGTCTATATTCCAGTCCAGTATGTCCAATATTACACATCATGAGCAATCAATGCCATGCTATAAGGCAGTCCCCATTATTTTATTATCAAGTGTCTCTTCCCTGTATCCCTTTCTCGGCTACCAATAGCATTATCACATGTCACTTATGTTGTGCCTCTTGCTTTTGCACCTCCTGTCCATACGGGCAACTCTGGGCATCCAACCAAATTTTAGTCTCAAGCGCCGCCTTCAACTCCGCCATCGTTGATCCCCATGAGGTTTTTAAATCTGTGATCACAGCAAGGTCATCTCTTAGGGGGGCGACTTTGCTGGCACGCTCATGTGGGCCTGTATCAGGGTGGTCGGGGTCTGCTGTGTCTTTGCAAATATGTCTATTGTTGGCTGTTTGGCCTTTGCTTTGCCTCCTCTCACTGACATTGTTCCACTCTTGGTTCTTTCCTCAGATTGCTAGTCCTTGGTTGTGCTGAGGGTCTCACGTTCCCCACCGATCTTTCCTGCTTGGCTCCGGCCCCTATGGCACACTCTTGCGCACGCCAGCTCGATTCCTTAGGCGGGAGGTTCTTTCTCCTGAGGTGTCCTCCCCATGTACTTCACCAAATTCTCACCAGGTTACTAGGACACCATGTAATGGCTAATCTGCAGCCTCACTCGCCATAAGGCCTCAACCTCAACATGAATCTCACATCAGCTCCTCACGTTCACCTTAAACCCCGTGTATATGTTGGTTAGGACAGTTCACTATGTCGCCAGATCTCCTTAGCATGCGGTATCCTTCATCTCGGTGAACTTCGGCGCTGTGTCATCTAGCGCACTTATATGTGTTGAAGCCCCCCAAACCTGCCGTAGAGGCTTCCTTATCCCGTAGCTGTGGATCACCAGCACCTGGTCCTTGCCCGGGACCCAAAGTCAATACTGCATCATACTCTGTGCAGTCAGGATTCCGGCCTCTGTGGCTCCAACGTCCTCCAGCGCTATTATGATCGTGCGGGTGGTGTGTGATGTTCTCCCAATTGCTCCTCAGCTGCATTCAGTGCTCTCAATCAACTACGTCCAAATCACTGGCATGCCCGCAGTTTTCCCTATTATGTATGTTAACAGGCTTTTGGCACCGTCCTCTATGTGGGAACGGCCGCCATTTTGGTTGAATCCTCGCCGTCCTTTTTCACCGTTCTCGATACCCTCTGGGCTTCGTTCCACACCTCAGCTTGCCTTTAGAACTTGTGCGCCCCGTACCGCTTATGAGTCCTCTGCTACAAGCATATCATATTGTCTCATGTACCTGCTCTACCCTGCGTGCACTCCCGGTTCTTGCAGGGCTAGCGAGAGTCTAAAGGAGACGCAGCATATTTATTTTCTCGTTCCGTGTTATGCTTGCTCCCTCATGTCGCGTGTTCTTGGCTCCTCGACTCATCTACTATAATCTGTATTTGGTGATCACTTGTTGTCTGCAATCCAGTCCACGCTTCTGCGTGTGCTCGCCTGAGTCTGCCAGCTGTAACTCCTCACGGCGATATTTTGTTGCGCTGAATCAGCTGTACGTCTCCGCTGGTGTGCCGGAGCGCATCAGCTGTGAGCACCACCGCTGCTGCCTACTTGTATCGCGGTCCTCATTTATCGTGTTAGGCTTGCCTTTACTGCCAACCAGCGCAGGTCCGCAGTATCTTGGTGCGGCTGATCGGCAGCTCACCTCTTAAGTGAGCGCCATTTTGTATAGCTCGCCGTCCGGTGGCCACTAACTTCATTTAGCTCATATTGCAGCCCTTCATGCACGATTTGCACCGGCTTCACAACCTCTGCATGCTATTAATATTCACGAGTTCGTAGCTTCGAAAAGGCAGCACTCTGCAGGCTCAAAGTGTGTTTTTTCAACTGGATCAACGTTGGATCAGCAGGAGCTCATAGGGATCACGTCCTAGTCTGTGGCCATGTAGCCACACCCCCCCACAGGACAACACATTTTAATGCAATATTGCTTAAGTCCATCTGCAGGACTCTGTTGAAAATAGAAGGGGACTCACAGTACCCCTGTGGCAGCCTCGTGCTTTTCAGACACATTTGTCTGAATGTGAATGACAGCAGATCTTGAGAGTCACGGTGCAGCGGGATTGAGAACAATGTATTTTTCAAGTCAATCACAGTGAAATATTTTGCCTCAACGGGTATATTGCATAGGATTATAGACGGGTTAGGGACTAGAGGGAACTCGGCCTCAACAATATAGTTTATTGGCCTAAGGTCTTGCACTAGCCTCCAAGACCCCCCTTTACTTTTTTCACAAGGTACACTGACGTATTACATGGTGACTCTGACGTCACTAAGATGCCCTGGTCCATCATGGCAGAAATTGTTAAAAATCCCTTCATCTGCCTCTCTGGACATGGGATATTGTCGTGCCTTGGATAGAATTGCTCCTGGTTTTAATTTAATTTTCACTTCTCCCACCCCTTTCAAGAGGCCCACGTCATAGGGTCCTGTAGTCCATACTGGGACAGGCACCTGGGCCATGTCATCATCAAAATATTCAGGCTGGTTTAATGCCAACATCATTCTCTGAGGTACCTCTCTCTTGATCATCTTTACCAAACTGGTGAGACTCACTTCTACCATTGTCTCTCCCATGTCTGTTTTTTCTTCAAACAGATCGTCATCGGTGACGTCAGTCACCGAATATCCTTCTTCGATGGCGATTATCGCGCTCCATTGTCAACCCTCGCCATCGTAACTGTCAACCAAGACCACTTTTCTTCGTATTGCTGCTGTGTGTATCATCAAGGGAAATACTTGTCCCTTCTCCTCGTGCATAGGTATTCTTGGTCTGAATATGAACCCATCGGGGGTTCTCATGGTTTTGTCTGCAAGACCTGGCAACCCTGCCATAAGCACACGCATGCCATATGCAAAGATTTCTGCCTCTAATGGTATAGCCCTCATGGCTGTGTGTCCTGAGTATGCTCTAATCATTTCGCATACATTTGAATAGTGCATTCCTGGAGTGGAGCATACTATGCCCTCCTCCGTGAACTAGATTGTCATGTTCAACTTTGTCATTAATTCTCGACCCAAAATATTTACTGGGGTCTGTCAAGAATATAATAGAGGTACATTCATTTCGCAATCTCCTATAGAGACTGGAAGTGCTTTTGTAAAGGGAACTTGACTGGACGCTCCTGTAAAACTCTGAGTATCTATGGCCTCGCCAGACAAGCAAAACTTGCCATCACGTCTGCATGAGCGTGTTGCACCCGTGTCCACTAGGAATGAATATTCTTTATCCCCTATGATGACATCACCCTGGGTTCCCTGTGAGGGTCTGGTGTCGCCGATAGGATAGAACACATCAGGGTTCCCAGTGAACTGTCCTAGCTTATACATAAATTCAGCACACTGTGTGCTGGTGGAATTCCCCCATTCCCATTGTTACCCCCCATTCCAGGGTTCTGGGTCTGCCCTGTGCTCATCGTCTGCAATAATTGCAACAGTGCCTGCAGGGCTGGACTGGGCACCAAAAGAGGCCCTGGATTTTTTTCCAAAGTGGCCCCATATTTCGTCGAAGGAGCGTGCATAGCGCGTGAGCCCAACCCTTCTATGATGGGATTGCGAGTATCACCCAAGAAGATTTTAAATAAAATTAGTCCAAATTAGTGCATTCAAACCATGTTATAATCATATATGGATTTTAAAAATTCATGTTTTAAGTAAGTTCATGATCTCATAAAGTATATCTTCAATGATAGATGGACAAACCACGAGTGCAATATCAGTCTCAATAAACATAAGAAACATATCAAATAACAAATGCATTGTAACAAATGTTTTTATTAAGTAACAGAAAGCTGTGAAAACTCTAGAATTGTAAAACAGCTAATAATAAATAATAAATATTCAATAGAAATCTGTGAAAACTCTAGCACTATAAAACAGCTAAAAATAAATAATAAATATTAAATATTCAACAGAAATCCGCGAAAACTTTAGAACTGTAAAACAGCTAATAATAAATATTCAATATATCTTGTAACATTCTAACTTCAAAGCAAACAGATCAATGGTGATATCACTGCCAAGTGACTAAAAGCATCACTTCTCCCTTACCATCAGCATAAAGGCTTCCAACTGAGATTTTGAAAGATAATTAAATTTAACATATATATTTTTTTTATTATTAAATACCACACATCCATGAAAACTGTAGGACTGTGGAGTCGCTTATATTAAATTATAAATGTAAAATAATGAACATATGTTGTAACAAGCTGCCTTTTGTAAGGCAAAACATTGAGCATCAATTTAAAGAATGTGCATAAAGGCTTCCAACTGAGGTATAGTAAGATATTGCATTCAGCATGTTATGCATACAGTATTAAATAATGTAAACCATGCAAAGCTGTAGAACTGTATAGAAGCCTATATTAAATAATTAAAAATCTTTGTAACAAGCTACTTTTGGAGGCCAGATGATTAATGATTTCATCATTGTTAAGTGTCATCAAAGCATCTTTTTCAACTGACATAAGCATGAAGGCTTCCAAATGAGGCTGAGTAAGGGAACTGCGATGTCTGTTCAAGATGTACTTGAGCTTTGAAAATGACCTTTCACATGCCACCTGAGAGCAGGACAATGTCAGCGTAAGCTTGTAGGCATTAGAAAGTGATCTATAGGCTCTACTGTACATTTTGAATCTTCGTAGCACATTATAGCAACATGCTACACAATTCTTGCACATCTTGCATGTTGTACTTTTGTCTCTGTCCTCAGGATCGTCACCTTCTTCAGTTTGAAAAATGAGATGAAAATGGGCATCATCTTCGTGTGCGTACATTCGATATTCTTTATTAAGAGACATTTTAAGTCTGATCCACTTTGATGCAAAATCAAGCAGTTCAGTCTGCAATGTTTCAGTGGATGCTTCTGAATCAAATCGTGTCAGCAAGCTGCTTAGTCGAGCCAGGGCATTACTCTGAAGGTTCTGCAGGATCTCCTGAAAGTTTCTGGGGTCCAAACATACCAAATCTGCAAAGAGCTGACCATGGGTAGTGAACCGGCTCTGCAGACTTGTAATGATCTTGTCCATTGCAATATTGTACACTTCAACTCGGAATTTATCACTGGGTAACACGATAGGTTCATCCGCTGCAGTTTCACCAGGCATCACCTTCTTTCAACGTACCCGAGGCACTGGGAAGTCTTCTTCGACTACAACTTCACATTCCCTTTCCTCCAGCTTGTCATTTGCCCAAATTATGAACTTCCTTGTTGCATCCATTATATCACTAAAATTACGACCCTGTGTCTGTAGTCTTTCTATGGTTTCATTTACCATTCGATATGCCTGTAGCACATCCAAACCTTGTGTTTGTAAGTACAGAGATAAAGGAGTGGTATTTTTAAAAATAAATAGATACATCTGAGCAGTCAAAACAGTACGGAATGAAATGAGTGACTTTGCATATGCTTCAGCCTTGTACCTCGTATCGTCATTGAAGTGATCAGATCTGGCTAACTCCAGCATTGTTTCTACAACATCAACAAACATTGCGCGACTTGGGTCATTATATGAACCAAACATTTTAGTAAGTGCTGCATCTTTTGCCCACCATCTTGTTTCCCCAATCACAGATATTGATCGAAATCTATCCTGTTGGCATTTGTCATGCCACACGTTCATGCGGAGGTATGATTCACGAATAAATACACCACATGAATTCAACAGGCCAAACAGCGATATTGCAGATATAGCCACTTTTGTGACATCCAACATTACTAGATTAAATACATGTGCATAGCACAACACATGAATTTGGCCTGGGGCTTTGCTGCTCAGCCATTTTGTAAAGCCATTGTACTGCCCTTGCATGTTGGAGGCTCCATCTGTTGAATTACCAACACAGTTTGATACATCAATATCCATTGACTGCAGAACATCACAGACCAGATCACACATATCTTTCCCAGTGGTTGATACACAGTTTACTAGAGATATAAGACGCTCATGAACAACATCCGTAATGTATCTAATTACAAAAGAGCACTCATCTAAAGCATTTATGTCCTGAGTTGTATCCAGCTGTATTGAGAACATTCTAGCTTCTCTGATTTCTTCAGCAATTCCTTTTTTCAATAATGATGAAATAATATCAATGATGTTGTTAACAGTAGTTTTTGAAATCAGTGTAACCAGGCTGCCACGCCCTTTACTACCCTTTACACGGTCATGTCGGTTTTTACTAAGTTTTCCGACTTCTTCAAGGTGACTTTTTAGTAAAGGATCAAATTTGTTCAGAAGAAGAAGAATTTTCAGAAAATTGCGATGATCCAAACTTTCATCTTCTAAGGTATGGGCTGCTTCAATTGTTGCCCGATAGCTGAGACCTCTTTTGCCAATCAGTTTAATTGTTTCCACCACACGCTCCAGAATGGCCCGTTTCCTTTTCACTTCCTCTTGTTTTGCAGTTTTTTGTTTTTGAAAGAGACAGCTAAAAACATCAGCATTCTTTAATCTCATAAAGAAAGAGGTCGAACTATTGTTGTGTAGGTTGCTTCGTTCATGCTCATCAATTCTTTGATACATATGCTTTTCGTCAATGCATCCTTCAATGAAAGCACTTCTGTCTGTGTTTCTGCTAAACGCAAGACACACCATGCAGAAAAAAGCTCTAGCCTTGCATGAATACGTCAACCACTGCCGCCGTTCCCCATCTTTATGTTGATATAATTTTTTTTTTATTGAAATGAATTGGAAGGTCTTCTGGTTGACATGGATGGAATTTTAAAAAGGCAAGTAGGGTTTCTGATGATGGCCTGACAAACCAGTGTTTCTCCTCAACATTTTCAGCTGACTCAGCATCAGCCAGTACATCAACATTGTCACACTCTACTTCCTCATCTTGTACGTCTAGGGAACCTTCAAAAGTTGAAGCCTCTATTTCAGTTCTTTCATCACCCTGTCCTATACCTCAAGCTTCAGTGTCATTGGTAATTGTGGCAGAACAGCTGCTTTCTGGTCTTGGATCTTCCTGAGGATAGACACGTTTTGTTGACATAAACATGTCACTTACTTTTTTATATTGGCTGGCCTCTTTTTCTAATTTCTTCTTTTTCTTCTCACGCTTTTTCTCAGCTCCTCCTTTAACTTGTTTTCTTTTCCCGTCATCATCTACTTTTTTATCCATGCTGAAATCTTCCAAGGTAAAAGAACATTTGTGTAATCAAAAAGCTTCCATGTTTTGGTTACTTTTAACAAAACAAGTATTACAATCAAGTCTGCTATTGGTCAGTCACTCGGGACAACTGTCCTGGTTGGGCTTCGTGCATATGCTGTTCTGAATTTGGGTAAGGGAAAGCTGAGTTCAAGCCAAAAGCTGGACGAAGCTCAAAACTTGTTGTAAGTTGTAAGGGCAAGTACAGGTTTTGGACACAGTCTTGATTTGGACATACTGACACAGACTATCCTTAGTTTTCTTTAGGTAGGGAAATCCCAACTTCGTATGCGGCAAGTTAGGCCTAACTCCAACTCACTTTGAAGTAAAAATAAAGCTTGAGATTAGAAAGCTAAATCTGTTGTCTGTGTCTTACTTCATTGTGCCTTCACAGTGCTCAGACAATTACACACTCATTCATGTACCCACTAACTTACCCAAATATCCATCCACCCACTTATCCCCCCTCTCTATTTTCCCTTCATTTCATCGCATTATTGCAACTCCTATGGGACCTCCTAACGAAGCAATGGGTTTGCCTGCACGATGAGTTACATCTTTATATTAATGTAAAAAATGGCTGGTCGGGGGGGCGCTGTTGCGCACGTTGGAAATGGCCGCCTGATCTAAGAGCTCCCGCTCCACCGAGAAATCCTGAGCTAGTTTATCCGTCCAGTGCTGCCTGTTTCGGCTCGGACGGGCTGGGGGGCTTGCCAGGCCGCCCGTGGGTGACCAGACGAAATCCTGAGGCCCAGGGTCCGGGGTCGCCGGAGATACGGCACGATTCAGATTGACCGGCGCGCGGAGTGGCAGGTATCCGGAGGCGAGCTCCAGAGCAGTCTACTACAGAGCCGCGGCGCGGCCGGAACGGCTGGGCCCAGAAGGGGAGGAGCTTTGTCCCGGCTCTGCCCTGACACTCCTCTGGCAACACGATACGGCTTCTGGGCTGCTGCGGTGTGGACGACTCTCCGGCCCGTACCTGCTCAAGGCCCGACCCAGCCCCGGTGGTGGTTTCCGCAGATGCTCAGCCCCATAGAACTCTTTACAAACCCCACAGGGCGGTGCGGGACGAGGCACCCGATGTGAATCGCAGTAGTAATAACCACACGGACGACCGGTAAGGAGACGAGGCTGGGCGGAGAGGGGGCCCCGCGGGATGCCACGGGGTTGGCCGGGCAGCAACTAAATCGGACCCGCAACCACCCTTGTTGAGGTGGTGTGCGCCAGTCTCCGAGTGGACGGGAAACCAAACCCCTACTGGTAACTGGAATACGGTGTGCTGCGCCACCTGGAAGGCCATTACTCATGGGGGAACCACAGAGGCCAGCTAAGGGCACCAAGACTCTGGGGAAGCCGAGGAAGGGCCCCATGGACGCCTACACGGGGGGTCAGAGGCAGGCCGCATCGGCCGACGCCCACTCGGCCGACACCGAGAACCCTGCTGCTGAATCCAGTGAGAATTTGGACAACCTAACAGCTATAGTTCAAAACGGGTTTCGTTCGATAAACACAAAGCTGGATGACATAGTCTCTACCATCGGCTCCTTAAAGGCTAGAGTGGAGAAGGAAAGCCTACGCATAACGGAAACTGAAACCCGTATCAGCACTAATGAAGACGTTATCGCGCACCGTAGCCGCGATATCACCCAAATTAAGGAAAGTATGACGAAGCTACAGAGCAAGTCCGAGGACCTAGAATCGCGCTCAAGGCGCAATAATATTCATGTGGTGGGCGTAGCGGAATCTTTTGGAAAGGCCCAAATGGAGACACATCTTGAGACACTGCTTAAAACCCTGTTTGGACCGGAGGCCTTCTCTGAACAATTTTTGGTGGAATGAGCACATTGTACGTTGGCCCCTGCACCTAAACCAGGCGCGCCACCACGCACCATAATCGCTCGGCTTCTAAACTATAGAGACAGAGACACAATCCTACGAAAAGCAAGAGAGGCGGGAACCCTCTACTATGAGGAAAGTCGCATACATTTCTATCCTGATTTCTCCTCTGGAGTACAAGTGAGCAGAAGGTCCTATGAGCCAGTCAAGAAGCTCCTAAGAGAGCGCCAGATCCCATACGCTTTAATGTTCCCGGCAAAAATGAGGCTTCAACATGCGGGCAGGGCCCATTTCTTCGAGTCCCCAGCGGAGGCCATGCATTATATTGAAACTTCCATACCCCTTCCTCCCAGAGGGGGCAGACCAGCACAAAACAACAGGCCCAGACCCGTGGAATGAGAAGCACTTGCATGTCGACCCGGCGTGGGCCCGGGGCCCATATGAGTAACTGATTAAGGTACACCAGGCACTTTGGTTGGTGGAGCTGTTGGACCTGATTGGCGGCCATGTGAAGCAACATGGCCACCCGTGGAATGTCTCATAAGTTGTATGGGCTACATCGTCAAGTTGGGGGTGATGATGAAGGGGGACGGGTGGGACAAGGTGGAGGGAAAGTTACGTTCAGTTGTTGGATGGACTCAAGGGGACATTTTGTTGAGGGTTTTGGCTGCCTTCCGGAGCTACCTCTAAAGGGAGGATGGAAGGGGACAGCCTGTTGGTGGAAAAGTAAAGTTTTGGTCGCGGCTGGGCAGGCACTGTCTGCATGGCACGAACACTATGAACTTGTCAGATTTGGAAATGGCTAATGTGGCATCTCGGGTCCCCGGGGACGGGCTGCAGGTCAAGCTGCTGACGTGGAATGTGAGGGGATTGAACAATCCAGTTAAGGTTAGGAAGATATCCAACTATGTCTCCAGGCATAATCCACAAATACTGATGCTGCAGGAAACCCATGCAGTGGGGACAGGTAATTCTCACATCCTGCCCGGGTGGGGTCCCCTGAGGTACCCCACGGACTACTCTACCCAGTCCAGAGGGGTTCTCACCCTTATTCACCCAAGCCTTGGGTTTCGGGTTGGTGGGCACAGGGTCGATCCCCAGGGGAGATTTGTCATGGTCTGGGGGGAGGTGGCTAACCAACAGCTTCTCCTGGTTAATACATACGGCCCCAACATTGATGACCCGGCCTTCTACCCGGATATATATCAGATGATTATATCATTGGATGTCTCGGGTGTCTTGTGGGGGGGACTTCAACTTGGCCATTGATCCGGTTCTTGATAGATCCTCTACGGTGATGAGACCCCCAAGCAGGACAGCATTGAACCTTAGACATGTCATTGCACAGCTCTCACTGGTTGATGCGTGGAGGGAGGTTCACCCGGGCAGTAGAAGATACATGTTTTATTCCTCGGTACATGATTCCGAGTCCAGGATTGATTACTGGTTGGTCTCCACGCCTATGATGCCCTCAGTTGAGCGATGTGAAATCCTACCCCGCACCCTCTCCGATCACTCCCCAGTATTGTTGGAACTACTATTCCGGAACACCCCGAGTCCCTTCAGGAGGTGGAGAATGTCTGGTGGAATGTTATGTGACCCCAGGGTGGTGGAGTCACTTCATGTTGAAATTTCGGAGTTTCTGTCCAATAATATCGGATCGGTCGACAGACTCTCGATAGTGTGGGAATCATTCAAGGTCTGGATGAGGGGTCTGTTGATGTCTAGAACTACGGGTATGTTAAGGGCTGTGAGGACTGAACTATCGTCAGTTGAAGGGAAGTTAGATGCACTTGAGAAAACATATTCAAATACGCAAGACAAGAAAGTACTAGCCGATATACACACACATCTCCAGGAATTTGACAAGCTTGCTTTGAGGGCGGTCCGATATGTTGCGGCCCCGATTCGGGCACGCAGGTACGGGGAGGGCAACAAGGCTGGCAGGGCGCTCTCCAACCTAATCAAACACCACACAGATCACAAGCATACACACGCAACAGGGGAGGGTTCTCCTTGGGGATAAAGACATTAATGGGGAATTTATGGAATTCTACAAGAGGTTATACTCTAACCAAGATAAGAAAACATCCGCAGAAATTAAGACCTATCTTGAGGCCCTCTCCCTCCCTAGACTCCCGGACGAGGTGCGACTGGCAATGGACCAGCCGGTAACGACGGAAGAAATTGGGGAAGCAATCAAGGATTTATCAACAGGCAGGGCACCGGGGTCAGATGGGTTAGGCGCCGAATTTTACAAGGAGTTCCGTGAGGAACTTGTGCCGATACTACTACAGGTGTGGGAGGAGGCGCTCGAATCCGGCAGATTGCCCTCAACTATGAGAGAGGCCATAATAGTGGTACTCCACAAGCCCAGGCGACCACCACAGGACGTTTCGTCCTACAGGCCCTTATCACTCATAAACACAGACGCTAAAATCTTTGCAAAAGTCCTGGCGAATCGCCTTCTGCCGGCAGTCCCGACCCTAGTCCACCCCGATCAGAATGGGTTTGTCCCTACTCGATCTACAGCCCTAAACCTCAGACGACTCTTTGGTATCATGGCGCAGATCGACCCGCAAGGAGCGCAGTGGCCATATCCCTTGACGCTGAAAAAGCGTTTTGACTCGGTATCGTGGGTCTATCTCCTTTCGGTGCTTGAGGCGTTTGGGGGTAGGTCCCACCTTTATACGATATGTAAAACTCCTATATACGGAACCTGGAGCCCGGGTCCTGACCAATAAAGCCATTTCCGAGATGCTGGAAAGGGGGACCAGACAAGGGTGCCCTTTCTCGCCCCTGCTATTTGCACTGACCATTGAACATATGGCGGCCGCGGTCCGTCTTAGACACTCAGACAAAGGGATCACTATGAAGGGCTCCACCCAACTAATTTCGCGTTACGCAGATGACACACTACTATATGTCAGGGAACCTGAAGTTAATATAGCACCCGTCATGACTGAGATCCAGGGGTTTGCAGACTATTCCGGGTACACCATAAATATGTCGAAATCAGAAATATTCCCCCTAACACCTGCCACCCGATGCCCTACAGACACAGCGGGACTCAAGTGGTCCGCAGACCACATTAGATACCTGGGAATACTGGTCTCCAGGGACAAGCTCACACTCTACGCAGATAACCATGAGGAATCCCTACAGGCAATAGGCTCCAAGCTTCAGATTTAGGGGCGGCTCCCAATTTCATTAGCCGGCCGTATTGCCATTCTTAAAATGGTGGTCCTCCCTAAACTTTTATACCTATTTGTTAATATTCCTATATGGCCGGGCAGGGCCTTCTTCTCCAGGCTTAGATCCATGGTGGTAACATTTCTCTGGAACGGTAAGACTGCTAGGATTAGCTGGGAGAAGATGGCAGAGCCCTATGCCTCTGGAGGGATAGCGGCCCCCGATTTCAAACTTTACTATTACGTCTCCCAAGCTCAATTTGAGAAATATTGGTATAATGACGAGAACAATACACCCCATGCATGGATAGAGGAACACACCACTCATCCCACGAATATACAGTCAGTTATTTCCGATCCAAAGTATAAAGACACATGTGCATACAATCCGGTTAGCTGCACAGTCAGGGCATGGATGGCAATATTTTAGAGGCTGGGAGTGTAGGTCCCCTACAATCCAGAGGTGCCGCTTTGACACTTCCCGGGCATACCCCCCACGCATGATGCTAACATACAGGAGTCCTGGGACCCTAACAGGGAAATGAAACTGGGTGACATGTTTGTGAATGGTGTTTTTGCAGACTGGGGTCTCTTGCTGAGGGCACTGGAGGGTGGTCCCCTGAAAACGTTGCAATACTACCGTATGAGGTCTGCATTCCAAAAGAGGTGGCCTCTCTTCCCGGATGAGCCCCCACCCCATCCATGTGTGCAATTGTTAACATCTAAAAATGGCCTGGGGATTGCTAGGTTGTACACAGCCGTGCAAGCTCATACCCCCACATTAAATCAGATAAAGAAGCAGTGGGAAGCAGATTTGCAGGGGACAATTGAAGAAAAGAAATGGGCCAACTATTGTGCGTTATCCAAGAAGGTTTCGCTTAATGCTGGTCTAAGGGTGATTCAATTTAAAATCCTGAACAGGCTACATTATACGCCGGCCAGAATCGCAAGGTTTGCACCGGGTGCCTCTGACGCCTGTCCTAAATGTAATGCTCCCCAGGCTGGATCCTTTCACATGTACTGGGACTGCCCGGTACTGAGGGGATTCTGGAGGGCGGTGGCTGAGCTCCTGGAAGAATTCACTGAGGTTCCCCCCGATTTGACTCCTCAGAAATACTTGTTTGGGGACATTGGCAAGCAACCAGAGAAAATTAGAAGATTATTTAACATTGCATGCGCTATTGCCAAAAAATGTATTTTACAGAAATGGAAAAGTTCTCTCCCGCCCACCCTAAACCAATTTCTTCAAGAACTGACACATGTCAACGAGTCAGAGGAACAGTTTGTTTTAACCCGACCCTCGGCATGCAGGCCCAAGGACATTTGGGGCCCGTTCAGATCCTATCTATGTAACATGATTGCTGATGCTGACTTGTCTTCATAATATTGTTATGTGAAATGTAACGGATATTCTACCCCTGATGTAACTGTTAAACAGATGTGCTGTGGTGTGACGGCCTATACGTGACCATTAATAAAAAAGAGTTTTAAAAAAAAAAAATGGCTGGTCAGGACATTTACAAAGAGGAGGATAGCTCAGCGGCAACGTGCTCGCTTTGGAAACAAGACGACACGGAGCAACACAGGTTCGATCCCCGGGTCCGTGCTTAGAAACCTCTGGGTATTAAGCATGTTATAAATAACATATCATATCATCATATCATAACCAGGTCTAACGTATATGCAAGTTAGCAAGCATGATCTAAATTGCATGGATGCAATGTTGTGGGCACATACAGTTAAAAATGCTACTTATATAAAGGGAATGTAAAACGTAACTTTAAACTTCTCTGCAAATGATTTTCCCCATGTCTACTGTCAGATCCTACACACACATGATGCTGTCAATTAGCAAACTTTTCTGCTGCTTGCCTTGATGATTATAGAGCAACATCGCAATTTTGAAAGGCAATTTTGGGCTTTGCTTTCCAAAGAAAAAACACCCACCCATGGTAATGCTAGGATTCAATATAAATGACAACAATTGGGAGTGTAATGTGATTAGTAACATGCAAGGTATGTTTGAAAAATGCAAAGGCTTACGGTCAGAAATGTTCACCGGTGTACACCGCAATCTGTGTTTGAGCTGTTGTGACACAGGCACGTGATCAGAAAATGGCGTCACCAGCAGTTACCTCAGACCTTGGGCTGCGGACATCAACCATGAACGAGAAACGCAGGGGAGGAGACAATCATAGTTGCACGAAATCCTGCGAAGAAATTAAAAAGAAAATGAATGAAGGTTCACTGGTCCAACCCCCTATTAAACATTGTATACATGATGTCACAGTTCACACACACTCAGCAATACACTTTTCGGCTGTGCACAAACAACAATAAAAACCATACGCTCTCTCATGCAGTGCCTGGAAGAGTTGACTGCGATGAGTGGTTCAGGCCTGTGCTATAGGGGCACCTGATGCAGTGCAGAAATAGTGGGACGTCCACTGCAGTGCTGTTTGTCGTTACAACATTTGGCCTTTGCCTACCAACTTCCTAGTTTGGTAAATGTGGGTCACAGTTTGATGAGTTACTTCACCATACAGCTAGTAGTTTTGACTAGTGGTGTTGAATAAATAGTCCTTAAAATGCACAATTTGCATCACAGTTTATCAAAAACCTCCCCGTTGGGTACTACTCAAACAGTCAAGACCATTTTATGCCCCGGTCCGACACTGGCTGAGTGCATGAGCGCCAGTGTACAATCACCGCCAGAATGTCAGCCTACACCCAGAACCTCCAAGTGAGTTTGCTAACTTTGGCGGAGGAGCCTAGATGGAATAGCTCAGTGACCTCGCTCTGGCCCAGTGGGGTGAGGGTTGGTAACTTGGGAAGGGCTGCAGCCTCATGCAGGGATAGATCACACCTCCCTGACTGTGAGAGGTGAGGAAAGGGCTGAGGCCACGACAAGCCAGCCCATACACTTCACCACAAGCAGAGTGTGTTTCTGCTCTCAAACAGCCATCGTGCAGGTGTGCAGGCCTACAGGGCCGGCGGCACACGGGGAGCTTGCAGGTTTTGTGTTTACTTAGAAGATAGATTCCAATGTGTCTAGTCAACTCTGCACTGGGGTCTCCTTAATCGGATTTGTAATGGGTTTTCTGGACGCCATAGAGGATGGAACCACCCACATGGCAGGATTTGGACCCGTAGCCCCCATTTGAGGTGGTGAGCACAATGGCGGGGCACTAGATCCAATGAGATCTGGTGGTGTGTGGAGAGCACAGAAGGATGTAGTCGCACAGGAGATCATTTGCATAGGACATATTTCATTACTATGAACTACTGTTTGTTTGCTTATCCATTTGTTGATATTATAATATGTAATAAAAATTATGAAACCAAAACAAAAAACGTGAATTTTGGGAACATAAGAATGACCACCAAGTTCTCAAACGTGTCTGTGCTAGTAATTCAAACGTGCATTCCTTCGGAGCATGCAATGCACGCTGGGTATGGTGCTCATTTCCTCTGTCAGAATAGTCACCCTAACAGTAAAATGTGTGCAAAGCATGAAACATATATACAGCTTTGGACAGTTTCATTGTTTAAGTTTGGGCTGTTGAGGAAAGGATGACTTTCCGATGCAAGGAAAGACAGTTTTTGCAGGAACACAGCTCCCTTACGGTCACTTCTTCCCTTTTGCAAACTTAGAGAGAAACTGAAACCCACATAATCCAATGTACATTTGAATACCGCGCTCAATGTCCTTTGCGATCATGATGATGCAACATATTCAGTCCTCTTGTTCTCTATTTGCTTGGTCATACTGTACACACTGCTTCAATCATCACAAGCCAAGCCTCCACTTCCATACCAACAACCACCCAGCCATCCCCAGCTCTAATGTCCATCTCTAACCTCACATGACATAAGACAGCCCACAGGCGATGTAGCCAGGCCTAAATGCGCCTATACCCTGACCTGCATCCCCCTCCTACTTCAGCACGAGGTTTGCTATAGTGCTCTACTGCAGCAATGCACCCCTGTTCTTCTACCCCTGGTGCACACAGACACAACTCAGCTGGTTGTGTTACAGCCCCATAACTACGGCACCACACACACCATCACAGACACACATCCATATACACAAACACCAGCACCCTTCGCAGCACCCAGGTGTCCTTAAAGTAGGAACTCATTCAATCTACATCATGCCAGGAAAAGGCGTTATATGGATGTGTCACCGCCCTTGTGGGTAGCAGGCTAATGCACCACGTCTGGATGAGTTTTTCATGTCTCGCAACATGTAGTCGTATCCAGGGACGGGACCGCCACCCATTTCTGTTGCCAGAGAGGCAACTACGGAAGAAAACTTTGGATTGTAGACTAAATGCTGCCTGAGTTTCTAAGCACTATAAAACTGAAGGAACTATCCTGTCTGGCGGAGTTACTGCCACGAAATGCAACTGCATTTGCTTTGGAAGTCGAGACCCCTTCAGACTCCTATCCCGCCTTGCGGCACTGATGTGCCTTGGACCTCAGGTTGATCGTTGCATGAACTTCAAGGAGCTATAGTCCTAAACTTGCAGACGGGGCCATAGGTGAGTGACTGACTGCCCTTGGGAGTAAGCAGAAGTTGCACACTAATTGTTGGCCACGCCATGTTGCCGCGCTTGGGTGACAAACCTTGCACGCTTCCTGCTTGCTGACAGGGAACATTTCTAGGGGCTAAAATCCTAATATTGGCGCAAAAGAACGATAGATGCGTCACTGCTTCAAATGGTACTGTCTGGAGATTTAATACAAAGAGAGTGTGGGTTACAGAATTACAGTTACAAAATGGCCGCCAAGTCGATGGCGGAGGGCCTCGCTGACAGTGACAGGCTTGGGAAGTGTTGTGTACATAGACTGCACAAAAGTCGCCCCAATCCTGACAGAGACACGCCCTCCTTGTGTCAGTTACTGTGTACACAATGACTAACTTGGATGTGGGCAGCTGCGTTTGCGTCGATAGCTATAACTCTCGAAAAAGCATTCAAACACTAGGAAGGGTATATTTCTTTTCTTTTTAGACTCCCACAAAAGTGCTGTTAAAAACACAACCTCACCTGCCATCTTCGAAAAAAACAGAAATATATCAGGATGTGTTTTGGATTCCCTCTGATCGACCCTGCCTCCACTACACCGCAAGATAGGTAGTGAATTAAATGTAAGTGTTCATTGTTGTGCAATCTCCTACGAGCTGTGAAAAAAAGCAAAACATCTCCCCTGTGGAACCACACATAGGAATGAGCCCGGTGCTAATTATAAGCTAATCACTTCTCGTGTGCCCCACTTCTCTGCTGTAGCAGGAGGTCGAATGCGAGGGCAGGGGCAGTGTGGGGGCGAGACCTTCTTCAGAGCCTGTCGGGAGCAGGTGACGTCAGCAAGAGATTAATTGGTGCCAGAAGTAGCGAGGCGCACTACTGCGCGAACATGGGACTGAAGGTGGAAAAAAGAGACCAGGCCGCTTGATAATGTTAAAAGAAAGAAGTGGTAGGATTTTTCGCAAATAAGAAAACGAATCATATGTACGGTGTCCAAGTGGCCTGAATTACACTTTTACTATTGATGGAGAACCAGTGTGCGCGTGTCCTTTGCTTCAGATAAATCCACATATAGGAACCTCGCAAAGGGGCGGCTCGTGGTCCCTAGGTGACCTTGGGGCTTCTAAAATAAAAAGGCAGTGTCCATAAAACAGTGTGCGGTTGATAGATGAGACATTATGTCAGCGCACTTATTTCTAAGTGTATTTGGCTAAATCACACAGATAATAATAGCGATTGAAAAGCATTATTGTATTCAAGACTGATCTGAGACATAGGTTCGGCAGAAGCAAGAGTTAAAGTAATTTTTATTTTGTTTTAAAGTTAGGGGTGGGGGTTCATGGGGCTGGCTCAGAGCGATAAGTCACCTGGAAGGATAGGCACACACTACCCCAGAGGCAGACTACAGAGAGTCAGGGGAGGGGAGAGTTGTATTGCTAGCGTGGGATCTCCAAATATGAAGAGCTTGCGGGTTTCACTGCAGACAAATATTGTCAGGATAAATTGGTATCGAAGACAGGGCCTAAATGGAAGACCCAACATACATTTGAGAGGATCATGATAAGGGATGAAGAGTACATGTATGGGCAGGGGCGTCGTAAGACACCTTATGGGGTGTCACTGTGCACATAGAGGGTGCCCATAAGGCTAATTCAGGGGTTTCATAACACAGAGGCTCTATAATGCCCATGATACAGGAGCTCCCATTTTTGCAGAACACACACAGTGGGCCTGATTCATGGACATTTTTGCACAGTGCAAAGGGACTTTGCACTGCCAACAAGCACCCTGATTCAACCCTGTCTTTTTGCCGTGCAAAGTGACTTTGCACGGCAAAAAGACACTTTGCACTGTTCTGTGAATCAGGGTGTTTCTTGGCATTGCAAAGTCACTTTGCACCGGTGAAAAGTAACTTTGCACCACTGAAAAGTGCAAAACATTCCTTGAATTAGGCCCAGTGTGTCTATAATTTAAAATCAGACCACACATATACATATAGGCGGTTTTCAGAGCGCAGATCGGCTGCTCTTCTTTTTCAGTACAAGAGTTACAAGATGCACATCTAGGGCACATTCTTAAAAACGAATGC
Source organism: Ambystoma mexicanum (assembly GCF_040938575.1). Lineage (NCBI taxonomy): Eukaryota > Metazoa > Chordata > Amphibia > Caudata > Ambystomatidae > Ambystoma > Ambystoma mexicanum. The sequence goes on along the minus strand of NC_090926.1, from coordinate 690,380,897 downwards.
AAATAAAACAGCTGAGATAATGCACTTTTTTATTTGCATTAGTTTGAGAAATGGGCAGGTCACCATATTCTCAAATGCACCTCATTCTCAAAGGTATCTCATCACTTGTGCCAAAATATGTACTGACAATCTGACCGAGTCTCCAAAGGGCCCGGGCAGAGCTTTATAATGCACATACTGGCCTTCAAACACATAGGTAGTGGCCCCACATCTCAAAACAGTGCATATAAGGCCTCCTGGGGGCCCAATTACATACAAGGACTGCCCAACACATATAGGTTCCATCAGCACTACAGGAGACTCTGCATTACACAGGAGCCCCTCAGATCACACGGGGGCCACTCAGCACACACTATGCACCCCCATACATGGCCTTATTCACATGCGGGGGTTGGCCCCTGGGCACATAAAATGTTGATCAGTCCATTTATGGGGTCCATCAGCGCATGCAGGACTCATCAACACTTTCAAAAAGTGCTTCAGTACATGAAAGGCCGCTGCACATACAAGCCCCCCTCAGCAACTACAGGCCCATCAGCACACAGTGGAGCACCACTCATAAAGGCAGGTATAGGCCCTTGCCACACTGGTAGAGGCGCATAGATGGGGCGGCGTTACCCCATACTGCAAAACAATACCAGGACGCGAAGGGGACAGGACAGCGTTGCAGTGGTAAGTGGCGACATGGGAGGGAATAGGCAGGTAGGCAGGGAATGGTCTGGGAAGTGGAGGGGGGTCAGGTAAGGAGAGGGTGTATGAGTCATGGGAGTTCCACATAGTTCCCCCAGATGATGAAAGCGGGGAGGCCTGTGAAATATTGGTGGGCGCTGGCGGTGTCCCCCAGAGTGTTAGCAAGTGGCATAGGTAGGTGGGAGAACAGGGAAAGGAGGGTGATCTTTTTTCCAACTCCAGTTGCACAAACATTTAAGCACAATGGATCTTTTTTCACCCATCACATAGAACCGAATGGGAAACCATGCTTCGAGGGACCCAAAGCACACATTGGGCCCCATGAAATACAAGAGCCACTCAGCATGCGCAGAATCTCCTCACAACATTCAAAGGTCTGCCAGCACATAAAGGGTCTCAGCACACACACACACAGGGGCCTCTTGGCACACATTGGGCCCCATCTCATATACTGTGCATATTCAGGCTACACAGCACAACGAAGACCTCTTCTGCCCGTAAGAGAGCTGGTCAGCACACATGCAGGTCCTCATTGCACACTCATGACACCTCCACCCCGCCCCCATAGCACATACAGTGCCAGACGCCACAAAAAGGGCCCCTTAGCAGCTACCTCAGCAGAAAGAGACCTTTCAGTAAAGGGGTGAGTGACCCTGTAATTCAAAGAACAATGAGGAAGGATTACACAAATAATAACAAATTGCTCTTTTATTCTCTCTCCCTATCACACTCTCTCGCTAATATAGTCCCACCTCTCTACTTCACTCTCTCTCTACTGCACTCCCTCTTTAACACACTCCCTCTGCCTCTAGCCCACTCTTTGTAACCGCTCTTCTTTATGTGTACCTCGCTCTCTTCACCACACACTCTACACCAATCGTTCTCATCTCACTCTCTCTTCCTCTCCTGCACCCTACTTTCCTCTCACTCACCCTTGTATACATTGTGCCACGCACCCTGAATTTATTTTCATCCTCCCAACAATGCACATTCATGCGCCCTTTTACTGGCAGCACCCTTGTTGTGACACCCCCTTGCTCCCTGTCTCTCTTACCACCTCGCACAGAGCCCATGATATCATCTGATGATAAAGCATTTATAACGCGGCTATACACAAGTGTTTCAAGGCGCGACCAGGCAAAGGGGAGAACAGAGAGAAGACAGAGACAGCGATCTCATTACCATCCTATGCACCCTATTTTTTTCTCTAACCCTGTTGACTTTTGAACATAGGGTCTTTTTCACCATTGCAGGTAAAGCTCTCTTTTGCACCTTAGCTCTAACTCGCATACACTCAACAATTCATAAGAAACAGTCAACATATTTTATCTAGTAAACTCAGTCACTCGGCGTGTTACACTAATCAAAGAAATAAAATAAGTCAATAATTGAAGCTAGGTTATACCCACACTACAACATTCATAATAGCAACGGCAACCTATCATTTCCAATTGTAAACGCTGGATATTCAGAGCCCCCCCAAACATACGATGTCCAAAAGCATTTGATAGAATGCTAGAATGACAGTGGATGGACATAGCCAGAATATAACCAGAACACACAACGACTCAGGAACATGCGGCACATCTCAAACACAGCGGACAGAGCAAAGCAAAGCAGAATTGCAGCAGCTCTCCCAAGGCAACGCAGGGCCCGGTAGCATACCTCGCTCTGACCAGACAGGCTCGCATTGAAACTCATTCCTTCCCTAATGCCACCCACCCTTCCCTCAACAGAAGACCATGTGCCATGTAATGCCAAATGCAGGCCCCGGCAGCATAACACGGTCTGACATCATTCCTTCCCTAATGCCACCCACCCTTCCCTCAACAGAAGGCCATGTGCCATATAATGCCAAATGCAGGCCCCGGCAGCATAACTCGGTCTGACATCATTCCTTCCCTAGTGCCACCCACCCTCCCCTCAACAGAAGGCCATGTGCCATATAATGCCAAATGCAGGCCCCGGCAGCATATCTCGGTCTGACATCATTCCTTCCCTAGTGCCACCCACCCTTCCCTCAACAGAAGGCCATGTGCCATATAATGCCAAATGCAGGCCCCGGCAGCATATCTCGGTCTGACATCATTCCTTCCCTAGTGCCACCCACCCTTCACTCGAAAGGAGACCAAATGTAGGCTGTCACTACTTGTACTCAAGCAGTGGGTCCAGAAGGCGCTGTCACTGATTGATGCCAAGTCGTGGATCATGTATTCAGCCAGGTTTAATTAGTGCAATGGTGTCTGACATGCCAGGGCTCTCAGTGAGAATATGTCTCACGGCTTCCAAAGAGTTGGGATGTTTACAGCCACCGCAAAATCTTTCACACCGCATCATTTTTAGAGCAGGGACAGAATTTGACAAAACAAGCAGACGACGTAATGGAAATAACAGTATAAATCTACGGGGGTTTCCCGAGGGGCAGACGCTGTGGCTGGCACGCCCGGAGTATACAGCATGTATGGAACGTGATGGTGAGATTTAAGCCCCAGCAAGCGTGTGTAATTATTTCTCTTGTCCCAGTCCCTTAGTTCCATTTGAAATTCTCTGCAAAGCTTTGGCCCTTTGGGTAACTCAAGTCATGCTTTAGAGACCAGTGAGTCTCTTATAGCTCCCGACTGTACTGTACGCATATAGCGTATGTTCCCCTGCTCTCCACATCATAACGCCAGTCGCCCCAGCAGTAAGACACGGACGCTGTGGGGTGCTCTGGACCTTCATTTTGTCACGTTTCATGTTTAATATCGTGCTGGCTGGATTTCAAATCGATCCTGTGCTGGGGTAGCCAGTCCCCCTACTTTCAGAGAGTGAGTCTACAGCAGTGGAGGCTGGTGACTTTGAAAGGTGGTAGGGCGTACATTTCTCTGGGCAAATTTTGGAGCGAGCGATTCCAACTTACATCAAGGGGTGTGCGTGGAGGACGTTCTCCCACCGTGAACAATTATGAAAAATTGGTTCTATTGTGTATGCATAAAGAAATTGATTATATAGCTATCCAGAAATGATATATCAGTAATATATCTAATATCCAGTAGGTTCCTAATGAGTGCTGCCATTTTATTGAGCAGCTTGAGAAGCCAAAAAATTTAAAGTATGCTCTGGGATAAAATGCTCAACGGACGTGGCACTAGAATGGCAGGATGTTTTTGGGTGTCATACCACAAAAATAAGCAAGCACAGATTAAAGAAATCAAATGGTGTATTTAAGATTAAGAAACGTGTTTCACTATGCAAATGCCTTTTCATTGTTACATATTAAACTGGAAGCGGAGCATTTAGCAAATAGTGCTGCCAGCATGTGAGAAGCCCATTTTTAATAGAGATGGCCCCTGACCAAAAGATATTCGTAATCCTATCCCATATTTACCCCGAAAAGACAGGTTAAGCCAAGAAAAGAGACTGTAAAACGTGACGTGATTGCTGGCTGGTCACTCAGAGGAGTACCTTTAAACCTGTTGGAGTGTCCTTTGCAGGGGAGAGTAAACCACCAATTATGGATATAATATTCACCGTTCCTTTTCCCCACCCCTGGGGATATCTATGGACCTGAACATTGAAAGATACACTGGGACGGGGAAGAGGGGTGTCGGTTGTTAGTTCTGCCAGATGAGGCTGTTGCATGGGGGTGCTTGTGTACCTAGACTTTGGTATGCTTCTGTGCACACACGGTTGCCTCCCTCATCCTCTCCCGCTCCCCTATGTCCCACCAAAGGCTAAGTGCACTCAATAACAGCCTGCATAATACATCATCACGCTCTTTAAACATAAGCCATAAGTCACCTGTACAACATGTACCCGAGATAAGGGCCGTAAAAGGAGAATAGAGGCACAGACACGGCCCGGATAAATCACTCACCAATGGTGTGTCATGATTCATGACTTACTCAAAGTGTGTCTGGAAAGTAGTGCTGGTATGATATGATATGATAGGTTATTTATAACGCGCTTAATACCCAGAGGTTTCTAAGCGTGGACCCAGGGATCGAACCTGTGTTGCTCCGCGTCGTCTTGCTTCCAAGGTGAGCCCGTTGCCCCTAAACTATCCTCCCGATAGGAACCCATTAGCATAGCATTCAGAAAACAAACACACGGAGAAACACTGCACTTTATGATTTTACCCAAAATATTCTAGGTATGCTGCCAGGAATGGTAAAGGAAAACTTAGAACCTACGAATGGCTTCAACTCGGTGAATGCATCTGATAAACTGCGCAGACGTTTTATTCCACAGCAAACTCCAGCACATAACAACACTTCTGTATATGTCACTGATTAGAGCGCTTCGATGCCTTTACATATGGCAGGATGTGCTATACAAATGTAAGATAACATAACATTGATACACGGCTATATTAAGGGTCTTTCTAGTATTGGGAACAAGTAGCAATTCTGGACGTTTCTAATTTTAAAATCATTTTAAATTTTCTAAGAATTGCACTTTCTTTGCACTATTTGATTAGTTGAAAAGTATTCACACAGGCTGCACATTGCGTTACACTAGCAGGTAGCAGTGGCAATGTGTGCACGTCAAGGGTAGACACGTGCACATACACTGGCCATAATGTCTCTGGACGGACAGTCCTGGAGAGCACTGTCTGTCCTGGGGAATGATTTCAGGGACTGGCTGCCGCTGCAAATGCACAATTCAAGAAAAAGATGATTTTGTTCATTTAAGTAACTTGACTTGCAGGCTAAGTTACTTAACTGAACAAAATCATCCATTTCATCAACAGTAGTGAGTGACCATCACAGACCAGAGGACCAGCAGAGCCAGTCCAGGGTAGGTCCTGCTGCATCGACGCTCGGCTGGGCTCTCCCTCACCCAGGTGCTGAACCCACACCAGCCGAGCATCGATGGGACTCCCCAGTCTGGCCTAGCACCCAAGTGGGGTAAGATATGATATGATAGGTTATTTATAACGCGCTTAATACCCAGAGGTTTCTAAGCGCGGACCCGGGGATCGAACCTGTGTTGCTCCGCATCGTCTTACTTCCAAGGCGAGCACGTTGCCGCTGAGCAATCCTCCCGAGACCAGTAAGACAGTAAGACCCAGAAACCAGGCACGTGTAACATACCAGTATGCAGGTCAGACTGGCCCCAGGCCATGTTCCCCATGAACTGTCCAACTACTCGCCCCCCATGCCCCTTTTCCCTCAGTTCTCTTATTCTCCCCCTCTTTTGTGTAGCTCTCGTTGCTTGCTAGGCAGGTGTGATGCATACAGACCCCACATGTACTCAAACAGAAGCACTGGCCAGGGCAGGGGGTCCAAAGATGCTCCATTTCTACCTTATCCTGTCATCCACGTTCTTCTTGCACACATCGTGGGCTTTGGAATTAAAATTTGTAATATTGACCCAGTGCTGCTATTCTGTGCACGCTGCAGGACTTGCGATGAGCAGGTGCACGAGCACTGCCCCTAATTCCGATGTGAATTACACGCGGCACAGTGCCTGGCAGGCATCACTCACCTGTGGGGAGCTCATTAACACTTGCATTGCTGGCAGCTCTTGTTTTTTCTAGACGAGAAGAGCGATGTTCTGGCAAAAGAATAATGGTGGGATGGCAGCTTCTGTGGCCATTCCCAGAAGAAAGTAAATTCTCAGGATTCCCCCCCACACACACACACACACACACCCACACTGTGCCAGCGCTCCGCCAGGCGGGTCCTGACCTCCGCCACGTCTTCACGCATGTCAAGTGAGTGTACTGGATTTCAGAAGGCAGGCCAGAATAATGCGACTCATAGCGCTATGTCTTGAGTCAGTCATTCATTCTCCAGTCTTGTGCAAGGACAGCCTAGTATGTGCTCCAGCGGCAGAGTGCGGGCGCTTAGTGATGACGTCCCCCAGGGAGAAGGTCCCTGCTGCCTGCTACATGTCAGACACTGGAAGTCAAGTGCAGCTTATTACTGAGCTGCAATTGTAAACATGCATCCCATAATTATCCAGGCTTTGGGAGTCTGCAGAGTCGGTTTTGTCTACGGCCCAATAACAGGGCTCTGGGGAATTATTTGAAGGCTGGCCAGGCAGCGCAGCAAGTTTACTTTACTGACGATCTCACACTTCACGTTGATCAGAGCACAAGTCAAGGGTACACAGTCCACCCCCTTTTTTCAGAGGGTGGACTCAGTCCCTCCCAGCTAAAATGAGAAACATTGAATGTCTTCTTTGAATTTATGCATTAAAGCCGACCATGAGGATCGAACTACAGTCGTCAGAGTAGTAGGCTGGACACTTCACCAGTGCACTATATAACTTGATGAAAAATAACAAATAACTAAAGGTAAAATGTCGCATTTCGGTACTGCAAGTCCCAGAAAAACATTCGTATTGCTTCACACACATCTTTTAACGTTTTCAAAAAACACTATTAGAAGAAAAAATCCTCTCTGGCCTTCGTGTGTGTGTTGTTTTTATGAAAGGCAAATGCCATTCGTCCTGTGCAATTTGGCTGGTTATGTAAAGCCGATTTAACGAAATATGCATATTTAACATTGATATGCTAATTTATGGCAACGCCACATTCCCTTCCATTTGTTGATGAGTCCCCCCACTTTAATTTTTAGGACTTGACCCCTGACGTTGATGATATGTATCTCGAGTTGAGATACATATCATCAACGTGCAGTGTGTGTGTGTCTCGCTTCTTACCTGTGGCTGACAATCCATCGATCTTGTGGCTTGCCGTTGCTGGGCCTCATGCAGCCCGGACCAGCTTCATGCCTGCAGTGCCTGCTAATGTGTGCACTCTGTGCCGCAGGCTGGGCTGCAGGCAGGGCACGTGCGGTTTCAATCTGGTGCCCCCAGCCGAGGAGGCCCTGCGCAGGGGCGGGCCCGGCCCAGCCCAGCTGCTGGGAAGGAAAAAAAAAAATGACGGTGCCTCTGCAGGGCACGTGCCGTGCGGTTCCAATCTGGTGCCCAGCCAGCCCAGGGGGCCCTGCACAGGCGCGGGCCCAGCCCAGATGCTGTGAAAAAAAAAATGACGGTGCCTCTGCCTCGGTCAGTGGTGGCAGCCAATTCAAGGCAAACCACCCAGGCGGAGCCGAGAGGACGCGATGTGTAACACATGTATCCTTCTGCTCAAAAAGAGGCCCTACAGGCCAGAGGCCTACCGGGGGATGTCCCGGTGTCCCGGTGGGGCAGTCCAGCCCTGAGTGCCTGTTGGGATTGCCCTTGTGGAAAATTCCCCATGCTTTGTGGTTGCACCCCTTGCTGCGCTCCGTGCTTGTTATTGCACCGTGTCCTTCTGTGCACCCCCCTGATGCAAACCTGCAGGTGGATTTGTCATGCCTGCTCTTGTTTCTTGGCCGATCTGCATCATGCCTTGACTTCTGCATGTGCGCGCCAAATGCCCTGTTATTCCACACAGCCAACAAACTGGCGGTGGTCGTGTCATTTGCCCATTTGACATATCTTGGTTACCATTTTGCATATTTTGAAAGCCTCTTTGATTATTTTGGAAACCTCCCTGATTGCTCTGCCATCCGCTCCCCCTAAATCCTCTTCCTCGTGGGTAAAATCCTGTATTGCCCTGATTATTTTGCTGTGGATTAGCCACCTGCTGCATGCCTGATTCAGCTCAGCTAGTTATCATGGCTCCCTCACAAGCATATTTTGACAATTTCTTTTGCACCAATTTCGCTTCCTCACCCTTTCGAGTTGCTCCCTTTTTGCGATTCTTTTCTTGCAACAGTCTACAATAACGTGTGATGGTCAACTGTATTTCTGCCCATGGTTTGGCTTCGATTGCCACCAATTTCTTGAGTTGTTTTTGCACCGGCTCTGGCAGCCCTTGGCACAGTATATGGTAAAACACAGGTATAGATTTCATCCAAGATTCATGCGTTTCGAGCACCCACGCATCTTGGAAATTCTGTACATAAATTAACAGATCTTCAGACTCCTTCATTTTTCAAGTCATTATAGCTCCCATATCAGAAGTATCTGGGTAAAGTACTCATAGCGCTTTCCATACTGTGCCTCTACAGTTGTTAAATGGAGCTCCGTCATGCGAGGTATTAATTGTGGTTACACTGTTAAAATTGATATAATATTGTTTCATTCTCATTGAATATGTTGGCCTATGCCCAGTCGCTTTGCGAGGAAATCCGCATCGCAATGTTGTGACCTTAAGTTAATCAAGCCTCCATTTTCGGTTAAAACCGCCATTTTAGTTTGTCGTGCAAAGTCACCCTGTGGCCTAAAATGGCCGACCTGTGTTCTCTCGTTCTTACTTTAACCTCTTCAACCTCTGTAGGCGAGTTAATGTCCAACCTGCCTGCAGGCTACATGTTAGGGTCATGTAGATCTTGTCCTTTGTTGACCTCGGGATCAGGGGATTACTTGAATCGGCGATGTTAACCTACAAGTATACAAGAACGATAAAGCTATTTAAACATCATATGTGAAACATCTGTTTGACCTACATTGAAGTAAATGTGTAAAGAGTGTAAAGTCAAACCCAGAGAATAGTAGTACTTGTTAGTAAATGTATTAAGAAGTAAACCACATGAACGAGATATGTAAATTAGGAATGAACCTGGCGCGAACCCTAGCCCAGTACATGATTAACTTGTAGGAGGCTGGACATCGTTATGAAGAAACTGTATAAATATGCTGATGTCCAGCTAACAATTCCTGTTCACTGCTCACATTGAACCTGCTGGTGGTCTCTGTGATGTACTGACGGCCAAATAGCTATTTGTGTACTTTGTTTTGTAAACTGTTCAGTATTGCAATAAAGATTCTGGGAATCTTTACAAACCTGTGTTGGTGTATTTCTCTTTGCATGGTGTAAAAGCCTTAATATTGTATTTTATGACTTCACAGATGGCGCCCGAATAGGGACCCTCAAGATTGACTTCGTCTCGTTGAAGGTTGGCTCGGCTATCGGACTGGGATCGGACAGTGGCAACAAAACGGCCCCTCTGGACGAGAAGCGAATTCCTCGACAGAACAGCACGATCCGATCCCTGAACGGTGAGCTGTAGCCCGAGCCTACGTCTTGACGAGGGTCCATATATCGAGGTGGGTAAATTTGCCGAAATCACCAGACACGTGGGTCCTTAGAATTGTCCTTAGTAACCTGATCGGGCCTCCCAGTCCTTTGGTCAGGTGAATCTTGACCCAATTCTTAATTTAACCCTGACAATTTGAATTTGGCACATTGGACTCGCGAGCACAATTATTTGACCAGGTAACACCAGAATTCTGATATGCCTGGGAAATTGTCTGCCTGTTTCAGGGCATTATTCCGCAGCGACAGACAATCTTTGGAAGTTAGCCGTCCCGCACCACAGGAGGGGTCGCCGGCATGTACTATGTACTGTAAGAAAGGCTTTGGTAGTATAGCATTTAATGATATTTGGCACAGACAGACCAGACATAACCCTAATCTTCCATGGCCAACTAATGGTAGCTTTGAAATCCCTCAGTTAGAATATTTTGAGTCTGTATTGGTAAAGAAAAAGGCTAGACCTGCAGCATTTGACGCATTGCACAGTTGGAAAACAGAAGCTTTGCAGCAACAAAAGAGTAGAGAGAAACATATGCGTCGACATATGACGAATGCCGAAAAAGCACTGTTATATGATCAAAATAAACAATTGGAATCAGTTAGGAACACGGACAGAGCGTTTCAATTAAGTATTCCGAAAAATTATCCTTCGAAAGATTTCCATACGTCCGATAAATTGATTAATAAACTTTTGCATGAACGAAGGCCTGATGCCTCTGCGCCACACCCGTACATCCCTCCTCCTGGTGCTTTGCCTCTCCCTGTCGTTATTCCTCCTCCTATAGTCCCCCCAGTCCTTCCTATTGTTCTTCCTGTTGTTCCTCCAGCTGTCGCTCCTCTGCCTGCCCCCTTGCCTCCACCTTTTGACATTCAGAGTGTGCCTACTCTTCATCTTCCAAGTGATTCTGCATCGCTTGTAGTAGACCAGGGAGCGGGATCAAGGGTTGTGACTCGTAATACTGTGTCCCCAGATAAAAAGAATGAATTGATTGCTTGGACTAAACATTGTATGGAGAAGGGTGAACAAGCTGTTGTTTTTTCCACACTCGAAAATCTAAAAAGTATTCCTGAGAAAAATGTTTTTATTGAAGGGTTAGGAATTCATTTAAGCCCAATGTGGAATAAATTAAACGATGTAGATATCCCACAAGGGTTACGGGATTTGAACACCTTATCGTTGTCTAGGGATACTGCCGAGAAAGTATATGAGCATGTCAAGAGGATTTTTGTGTATAGGAAGGAGTTGGAAGAGTTACAGAATGAAGAAGCAGAATGTGATAGTTTAGTCGCTATATTCTTACAGAAACAGTTTTCTCCTCGCCGTCGAATTTGTACAAAGGATGCGATAAGATGGATTTTGGATATGTCGATAACTCCAGATGAAGTATGTGACACGTATAGTCAGTATACGTTAGAAATGCAAAAGAAAGTGATACAGGTTATGGTAGAATACCTGCAGGATGATTGTGTAAAAAGAAAGATTTGTTGTCCCGCAGAATTTTTGGGTGTTTATAAAAGAGCCTTTTCGATTGATACCTCTTCGACTGCCTTAAGGCTTGATTTCGCTCTGTTGCTTAGTAAGCGTTCGGAGCTACCTACTTCTCAGTTGCCTATGAGAGAGGTCCCTCCGACATTTGTCCTAAAAGTTGAGATTGCGGCCGATGTTGCACGAGGTATAGTTGCTGTGGACATTCCTGAAGATTATGTATCGCAGTTTGTTCACGTCCCGTTCTTAAGACAGGAAGTGAACACCATAAAGCAATCTATTCCTGATATAAGAAAGAATCCGACGGGGTTCTATAAAGAAATAGAGTCGGTCTTACAATCATCGGTATTCACCTTAAGTGATATTGATTTATTATTTCCGGTACTCCTGCCAGTTGATTTGTGGAAACAGATTAGGACTGTAGATGATGTACCTGGGTTAGGAGATACATGGGATAATATGGTTAGGCTCGACAGAGAAAGACCAGCTGGCGAGAGACCGCCTCAAGTGATATTAACTTTGCCTAATAGGATTATTGTAAAATTAAAAACCATAGTTCCTGAAAAAAGAATTATTTGGGACAAGCTTACGGCCTGTGTCCAAGGAAAGTCTGAGGGTGCTACCGAATTCTTCAATCGGTTCGAACAGGTACTTTCAGATTTCAGTGGACAAGACTTAGGCACAGAGTCAGGGAAAAGGCTGTTTGTCGACAAATTTGTACGTGGATTGTTGCCTGACATCCAGTTACAGATTATGTCCTCCGAAAGCGCTTGGCAGGCGAAGTCTCAATCAGAAGTACTGCATATGGCTCAGTACTATGAAAATCGTGTGAATAATGAAAAGGAAAAACTTGAGAAAAGAAAGGGTGACCTGAAAACAAAAGTACTATTACAACAGATTGTTAGAAGCCCTAGAGGGGGTAATACGCAATTTAGAGGTCAATACGTTCCACAGGGAAGTATGCCCCTGGCTTCGGTAACCATTAACCAGTGTGCCTATTGTCGACAGGAAGGCCACTGGCGCGCACAATGTCCGACCTTGCAGCAAAGGTCATTTGGGAACATGGGTAGACGATCCAGAGGTTGCCCAGGTGTAGGGGGCCCTGGTAGAGGTCAGTTTACGCCAGAATCACAGCAACCTTTTTCACAGGATAAACAAGTATCGAGTGTGGATAATAGAAACATCTCTGATCATCCTTCTGCCGCGTACCTCTCTGAAGAACTTCCTTTTGATGACATTTTGTTTCGTTAGGATTGCCCGAAGCAGGATTTGGAACCAATGCCTATTCCCGTTCATCAGAAAGGTCCCTACGTTGAGATGGCGGTGGGAAATAGGAAGCATCTATTTTTAGTAGATACGGGAGCACAAAAGTGTTCCATTGACCATTCACGGGTTCCAAACATTCCCCTGTCAGGGCAATCCAATGTTTCCGTAGGGTTTTCAGGCACACCTGTAGTTTGTCCAGTCTCTTTGCCGGTACCGATAACACTGGGTCTCTTCACGGAGCAGTGTCCATTTCTACTTACTACAAACTGTGGAGAGAATTTGCTGGGGTTAAATTTGCTGAAGGAATTGAATGCAGTAATACATTGCTCCTCGGACGGAGTTCGGTTGACAATTTCACCTCAGCAATCACTCGCCTCTCAGTTTTTGACTCGACCTTTACCGCCAGAATTCAGTAACATTGCGGAATGCTTATGGGCAATTGATGACAATGATGTGAGCATTCTTCAAATTGAACCTGTTCAAATTATTTTGAAACATGGAGTAAAACTGCCTCGCATTCCACAATATAAGATCTCAGTCGAAGGCGAACAGGCTTTGAAATGTATAGTTTCTGATTTTGTGCATCGTGGAGTAATTGAGGAAATTACAGGTAGTTTGTGTAACAGCCCGATTTTGCCGGTGTACAAAAAAGGTGATAATGCGATTCCTTTTCGGTTTATAATTGATTTGCGTGCTATTAACAAAATTGTGGCTCCTCAGTTTCCCATTGTACCTGATGTAACTACGATACTGACTATGATTCCAGCTTCTGCCACTCACTTTAACGTTGTGGACCTCAAAATGCGTTTTTCAGTATTCCTATACATAAGGATAGTAGGTATTTGTTCGCGTTTACCCTAGGTGGACGCTCGTTCACATTCACTCGTGCACCACAAGGGTACACTGAGAGTCCAAGTATTTATAGTAGAGCATTGAAAGAGCAACTCGATACTCTCAAGTTGCCTACTACTTGCACATTACTACAGTATGTAGATGATCTCCTCTTGGCTGCTGATTCTGAAATTGTCTGTAAAGAAGGCACCATGTTGTTGCTTTGTCATCTAGCAAAACATGGTCGTAAAGCTTTACTCAAAAAATTCCAATATTGTTGCCAGGAGGTTGCCTATTTAGGCTATCTCCTGTCAAAGGAGGGAAGAAGGTTGACACCTGAACGAATAAAAATTATTTCTGGCATGTCTGTCCCAAATACGCAGAAGGAAGTTAGAGCCCTGATAGGTATGGCTTCTTACTGTAGATTGTGGATCCCTAATTTTTCGTTAACGATTAAACCAATGCTGGCTTTGACAAAGAAGGGCATTTCTTTGCCATTGCCATGGACTTTGGAACACCAGACAGCATTTGATTTACTAAAAACTGCGCTGTGTTCGGCACCAGTTTTAGGAACTCCAAATTATGAAAAGGCCCTTGTGTTGTATGTGCATGAACGTGATGGATGTGCTTTGGCTGTGTTAACGCAGGAACATGGAGGGAAGAATAGGCCCTTCGGCTATTTCTCATCCGTCCTTGATCCTGTTGCATGCGCTTTGCCGAGATGTTTGAGAGCTGTCGCTGCTGCTGCCGCGTCTGTAAAACAGAGCGAGGGAATGGTCCTGGGTCATGCGTTAACCCTAATGGTACCTCACTCTGTAGATGTTCTATTAAATAGAACTCAAACGCAACACCTTACATCCGCACGATTGACAAGATACGAATTGATCTTATTTGCTCCCCACATTCAAATTCAGAGGTGTTGCGTATTAAATCTGGCTGAACTTTTACCTGTCCCGCAAGATATTGTTGATGGTGATGAAACGTCACACGATTGCCTTTACACTACAGAACAAGAGACTAAAGGTAGAATCGATTTGAAAGACACGCCTTTGAATAGCCCACAAGGAGAGCTATTTTGTGATGGCTCCTGTTTCAAACTTCCGAATGGTACATCCACGGCTGCTTATGCCGTCACTACCTTAAGCACGATTGTGGAAACCAAAAGAATTATGCATAATTCCGCGCAGGCCGCAGAAATTATAGCATTAACTCGAGCTTGTGAACTTTCTGAAGGGCTTACAGTAAATATATATACCGACAGTCAGTATGCCTTTGGGGTGGTTCACAACTTCGGGAGACTTTGGAAAGAACGAGGTTTCTTGACCTCACATGGCACAAAAATACAGCACGGTACTTTGATAGTGCGATTACTTTCAGTGCTCGCACTCCCTGTTCAGTTAGCCATTGTAAAATGTACAGCACATCAGAAGGTTACAGATGATATAGGAAAAAGGAATGCTTTCGCTGATCAGATAGCTAAACAAACTGCCACTGATTTTAGTTCAGAAATGTATGCTGTAAGGGAAACCATAAATGTCTGCACCTTTGGTGAAAGTATTGATTCTGTAAAAGACATTCAAGCAGATGCTACTGTAGAGGAGACCAAGAAATGGGTCGAGGGTGCAGGGAGATTGGATGGTGATGGGTGTTGGGTGGACAATCTTGAAGGAAAATGGTTACTCCCTGATGCCTATATTACAATGATGGTCATTATGGCTCATGGTTCGACCCATGTCTGTGCGCGTAAATTGACTAAAATGTTACACAGTGTATGGGCCAATGATAAAATCTTCAAAATTGCAGAGCGCTTTGTCCAAGGGTGCATGGTCTGTTTGCAGCACAATGTAGGAAAAGGTACCCCGACTCCTAAAGGAAGTTTCGCTCCACCTTCTGTTCCGTTTGAGGTCATCCACTTTGATTTTATTGAGATGGAACGTTGCACAATCTTAAATATGTGTTGGTTGTCATTTCTGCATTTAGTAAGTGGGTTGAGGCCTTCCCTGTTGGAGATGCAACAGCCATAACCACGGCAAAGACTCTGTTGAAAGAGTTCTTTCCTAGGTTCGGGCTGCCGAGAGTCATCTGGTCGGATAATGGGCCACACTTTATCGCTGCTGTAATCCTACAAATATGTGAAGGATTACAGATTGATAAACGGTTCCATTCGGCCAGACATGCCCAAAGTGCCGGATTAGTGGAAAGGCATAACGGCATTATAAAGAACAAGCTCGCTAAGACGTGTGCCGGCACCAAGTTAAAATGGCCGGACGCCTTTCCGATCGTGTTGCTGTCGATGAGAACAACCCCTCAAACTAAGACTGGGCTCTCTCCCTTTGAGGTGGTAATGGGGAGGCCTGCTAATATTTGGGGTATGCCAAAGAGTCACTCATTGCGGGATGTAGAGGATGTGCTTCTTTCAGATTACTGTAACCAGTTGACTAAAAATCTATTTTCAATTTATCACCAGGTGCGAGAGGCATTACCTGTACGGTACGAGGGTCCCAGTCACAGTCTACGACCGGGGGACTGGATCCTCACGAAAGTTTTCGAAAGGTCGTCTTGCCTTGCACCTCGGTGGAGGGGTCCCTACCAGGTCCTGCTAGTCACCCAGACTGCGGAGCGGGTAGCAGGGCGGAAGAACTGGATACACGCAACGCACGCCAAACGGATCCCGCAGCCCGTGCCATATGATGCAGAAGACACAGAATTCCTTTCCAATGCTGTAACTAACGTGCCCGAAACAGCAACAACCGACAAGAGAGTATCGGAGACCGTAAGGCCAGACAAAACAGCCATCTTGTCTCCACACTCTCCAACAGTGGTACTTCCGGATCATCCATTTCCTGATCCCATTTCCGTTCACTCGCCACCTCCAGTGGGAAGTGACGACATACTGTTTTCTGATCCTTCAGCACCTGAAATTGTGAAATATAATTTACGTCCAAGAAGATAGACGTACGGCACAGTTTGACTGTGCGATTGAGGAAATCATTTGAGGGCTTGCCTTTTGGCCCAACTATACGAAAGGATTCTGTTGGCTAAGGGTTGTGGGAAAGACATTAAGAAGACGCGCGACTGGAGTCGCCAGCAAACGAACAATTGGTGTTTTTCGATTGAAGACTACGATGCCTGCACCCGCTACCGCTCGTATCGAACTTTTAGATAAATATGTGACTAGCAGAGACAATGATCAAGCGTTTAAGGGGACCCCGAAAATGTATTGTTGCCTTTTTGTAATAATAACTGGGTTTTTAGTAACTACTGGTTTTGGGTTATGGTACCTGGAGGAAGCATATCCGCTAGAGGACTTTTTACCTGTTGAAAATGTATCTGTTATACCCACTCCTTCCGTGCAATTGCATACCTTGTCGCCTAGAGATTCTTCGCATAGACGGAACTATCAGAACAATACTCTTTTGTTGATAATGAATGCCACTCATGCAATTTTTAATAGGACCAACTGCTGGATCTGCTCGCATTTACCGCAACATGGGGATAAGGGGCTAGGTTGGTACATTCATCCTTTACCTTTGACAACTGCTTGTTGTGCTTCTCTTAGAGCACTATTCTTTGGCCGTTGGAATGACAGCATCTCAGGGAACTTTGATGGTACAAATTTGAATAGTTTTGAAAAACATGTTTTGATGCCCATGGAATGCTCGCTTTTTGCAAATAGGCGTAAGCCAAACGTTGCTTCTGTTAGGCCCTCTGATAGATTGTCCCGTCCTTTTCAGTCTTTGATCTCTTTCAAAATGGATCCTATAGGCAATAAGGATGCCACGCCTCCATCTTATTCTGTTAACCATAGTCCCGATTCAGTTTCCTTCTGCATACAGAGGAATGGAACACGGTCAATGGGTGATTTTAGAAGTTGCGCCAACGTTGCGAATGTGACTAGTGAGAACAGACCTCTGTATGTAGGTGAACCTGTCTATTTTGTTTGCGGTAATGTGGCATTTCCATGGTTGCCCAGGGATTGGCAAAGAACTTGCTACTTAGGGATTCTATTACCTGGGGTATTCATTGCCAGTACTGAAGAAATTTTGTAGACTTGTCCACGACGAGATGTGAAGGGAGATACTCCAGTGCAAACTCTAGGAGACATAATGAAATCCTTTCTGCCATTTTTTGGGCAAATTATGAATTCAGAAGATATCAGGGGACTAGCGAGAGTACTGGAGAGAACCATCAACCGGACCACTGACATACTCTATAATATGACGTTAGAACAGAAAGCGATAAGATTAGTAGCTCTTCAGAACCGGATGGCATTAGACGTCATTCTGGCTGAGCGTGGAGGAGTATGTAAATTAGTGGGGTCCGCTTGCTGCGTAGACGTACCAGACTCCTTTCCAACGATATTTAGGGCAATCCAAAATCTACATGTTCTTAGTTCGGAAGTGCATGTTCCTGAGGGAAACTTGGAACTTAGTGCATGATTTTGGGAGCTCCTACAGTCGTGGGGATGGAAGTTGCTTTCGGCCTTGCTGATTATCTTGGGTAGTTTCCTGTTCCTTTGTTGTTGTATACAGTGTCTCCCTGGTATATGTTCGATATTAGGGGGATGTTGCGCGCAAGCAACAAGCGTATTATGGCATAAAATATACACCCCAGATAAGGTTTCTAAGGAGTACGTGTTGAAAGAAACTCTAGTGTCTGATCTAATGGCAATAGATATGTCTGATAATGATTCGGGGTGTATAGACGTTGAAATATGGAGTTAGTCGTAAAGTGATTGGAAGTAGTTTAGCGCTTGGCAAAGGCCAAAAGGAGGGTTTGCTAAAATTGATATAATATTGTTTCATCCTCATTGTATATGTTGGCCTATGCCCAGTCGCTTTGCGAGGAAATCCGCATCGCAAGGTCGTGGCCTTAAGTTAATCAAGCCTCCATTTTAGGTTAAAACCACCATTTTAGTTTGTCGTGCAAAGTCACCCTGTGGCCTAAAATGGCCGACCTGTGTTCTCTTGTTCTTACTTTAACCTCTTCAACCTCTGTAGGCAAGTTAATGTCCAACCTGCCTGCAGGCTACATGTTAGGGTCATGTAGACCTTGTCCTTTGTTGACCTCGGGATCAGGGGATTACTTGAATCAGCGATGTTAACCTACAAGTATACAAGAACGATAATGCTATCTAAACATCATATGCGAAACATCTGTTTGACCTACATTGAAGTAAATGTGTAAAGAGTGTAAAGTCAAATCCAGAGAATAGTAGTACTTGTTAGTAAATGTATTAAGAAGTAAACCACATGCACAAGATATGTAAATTAGGAATGAACCTGGCGCGAACCCTAGCCCAGTACATGATTAACTTGTAGGAGGCTGGACATCGTTATGAAGAAACTTTATAAATATGCTGATGTCCAGCTAACAATTCCTGTTCACTGCTCACATTGAACCTGCTGGTGGTCTCTGTGATGTACTGACGGCCAAATAGCTATTTGTGTACTTTGTTTTGTAAACTGTTCAGTATTGCAATAAAGATTCTGGGAATCTTTACAAACCCGTGTTGGTGTATTTCTCTTTGCATGGTGTAAAAGCCTTAATATTGTATTTTATGATTTCACAACACCAGGGTAGCCTGCTCATGCCCACACATTGTCTGCTCTCTCACCAAGTATGGCCATCAGGAGACCTTTGATGTCCCCCTATAGCTAGCGTATTTCCTCCTGTCATTTTTTTTAACTTGTGTATCCACTTTCCGGCTCCCGATGCCAGCATTGGAAGTTTGTTATTCAAATTTTCTCGATCCATGTGTGGCCATGGAATATACAGTGGTCTTATTCCCCCTTCTCGAGCAAAGGAAATGGGAATGTGTAGTCCTCTCTCTCTTCTCTCATTGTTCTCCTATCTATTGCAGGGGTAATATTCCCGCATCGCCATCTACCAGGCAATGCCCTTAGTCTGTCCCCATAGGGCGGTGAAGACACCCCCCTCTGACCGTGAGATACTTCTTCATATCGGTCAGGCTGCGTGGCGGACTCTGATGCTCTTGGTGCAGCCTCACTAGTGTCTGACCATCTTATTTCCTTTTCCCTTGGGAGTCGCCTTTCACTTCGCCTCCCTTCTTAGTTTTCTTCGCACTCTTCCCTTTTAAAGTCGGACATTGTCTGTCCCCAATTCACGCAACTTCTCGTATCCTCCTTGTTCCTGCTTATTTCTAATCTATCCAGGGATAGCTGTATTCCCACTACTTCGAGTGTGCTCCTCAGTGTCAAACAGCTGGGTGCTTTCCAGGCGCTCGTCTTCCCCCTCTCCTTGGGGTATTTGTTCTAACCCCATTTCATCATATATTCTATCAATCGTTTTTCCGATGCTTCTGGTGTCAAAGTCATCTTCTATATTTGCCCTAGACGTGCCTGGTACTGAATCGTACGCAGGAAAGAATTCTTCGATGTCTTCCCAATCTACTACTGGAGCAGGTTTTTTAACCTCTCTCCCCAGATATTCAAGATCGCATGCTCTCTGTCTTCGCTAACGTTCTATATCATCATCAAATTCTTTGCGTTTCCTCGCCTCTTCTCTGACCCTATCTTCTTCCTTTCTCTTTTCATTTCTACATTCATCTGCTTTTTGAATTTCCTCATCTCTTCGTCTCCTTATCCTTTTTTCATGTACCCTTTGCTCTTCTTCTAACCTTTGCTGTTTCTGTCTGTCTTGATCATAGGCTGCTCATGGGTTGCGTTCAAACAGTTTTTCTTGCTCTTCGCGATATAGCTGTGCTCGCCTTTGTCTGTCTTTCCTTCTTATCCTTTTGTCTCTCAGCTCTTTTTCTTTGGAGGCAATATTCTTGTCCTTATCCTTTCCTTGATTTTCGTCACTACTTTGTGTAGGTGACTCATATGCAGGGTTGCTGTACCCCGTAGCTGTTTTAAGTTCCCTTAACGGGTATAATCCCTCGTCTTTACTTTCTTCGACTCTCACTTCGGGTGGGGCAGGTGGCGCAGTAGGCGTCACACTCCCCTCTGTGCATATATTAAGTATCCAATCTGTGTGTGGCTCTTCCTCCTTTACCTGTTTGTACATTTTCCACAACTCGAGAACAGCAAGGCATTTTTCTAACTTCTTGCCTGTATACGTAGCATGCAAATATGTCATCATAAGCTGTAAGACGGCTTTAGATAAAGAACCATTTTGTGGCCACAGCATAAACATCTTGTGGGCGGTACCTTTAACCCACTGGGTACTATATTTCTTTAGCTTGGGTGCGTGCTTTGGCAACTCTTTGCATAAGTGTGACAATGGAGTTATGTCTTCCATGCTTAAATCTGTTCCCTATCCTCATTTATAACATTTGTCAATGTCTCTGTGTGGTTTAAACAGCTTCTAACAAAATGAGCGAGCACCAAACGTTGCAAGCTCCAATCCAAATTTTCAACAAAATGTTATATCTTCCAATTTGCTCAAAAAACATCCATTCATGCGCGATTTTGTCTCAGCTATCAAATCACATGAAATTTTAAATCAGTTCTCTCAAAAAATGTCAATACACATGTGTGACGTTCCACAACAGAGAAACATGTAAAACAGACATTTAACAGACTAGACGGACACCAGCTGGACACAGATATCTCTGCCTCCAATCATTACCCCTTCATGCAGTGTAAACGTACCCCTTTCTCGACATCTTTAAACGTTGTGGTAGACTATTCATTCCCCATTATGTGGGTAAACGTTTCTTCTAGCCGCTATATTATAGCGTAGGAATAAGGCGGATCATCTTACTTCTCGGGTGTCTGCCCCGGTAACCTCCCTCTTCTCGGTGTCTGCCCTGGTAACCTCTCTCTACTTTTATTACTCTCGGGTCATTAACCCCTTATATATATATATACAGTCTTCTCTACTTCTAACTATATTTTGTTTTTTTCCCTCCCCCCTCCGTTACCTTTTCCCTTTACTTGTTCTAAGGCATGCACTATTTGCCAAAGCATTACATTTTTTGCTTCACTCACCGTTCGCATGGTTAGTCTCCGGACCCTCGGGATCACCGCCTTTGTTACCGCCTCCTTCAGCTTTTCGCCCGCTCAGCTGCCCGTAGGAATGGGAAGGGATGTGTGGGGAACACAGGTCCCTTCAGGCCCTTTCTGCAGACTCTTGCTTAAGCTATCATTGTCTATTGGGAGCTTCACAGTCTACTCAGCCGAATGGCAAAGGACTCGCAATATTGCCGAAGACCTAGAGTTACTTTATGTCGTCGGTCAATAGGTGTCTTACTTTAGTCAAATAATCGATAGTCGATAACCATCAAATCTCTGCTACCAAGTATACTGGGGGGACCCCCGGCCGGGCTATAGAGTCGGGGTTTGCTCCAGAGTACTTTAAGACAAGATAGCTGCACCTTTGAGATGGATGGGGGTGCAGGTTTACTACTCCAACACCAATCAATAAGGACAACTCAATGGTTTGGCAAAAGAGAGTCCGTTTAATGACAAGTACAAAAAACGGGGAAACATGGAAATCAACAGTGATGCGATAGCCCGTCTCGCTTCAACTCCCTCGAACTTCATACAAACAGTAACATTTATACTCAAAACCCGTCATCATTGACGTGTAAAACTCAAAAGTTAACATGCAATTCTATTGGTTAGGAAAAGGTATCTTTACTTTAGGTACTATATCTATATACGGTAACGGAGTGAGAGGATTGGATAAACACCATCAGGTGGGCTTCTAAGCCCTTCCTTCTAACATTACTGTTGTGGACGTCATCAAGAGTACAATGTCCCATTGGTTCTGCTATCTACAGGACCTTAGATTATTTGGTCCATTGTGATTGGGTTGGCTTCAACCCATGCATAAATCTCCACTTTACTTAGCAGAACGCAGAATGGTCAGCCAGGTGCAGGGTGCCCTACGATTCACCCGGCCTCCCTTCAATCAATCATTACTTTAGTGGCTATGTGTCAATTAGTTGTCTGTGGTGGCCTCGAAACTGTATCTTCTTGTCAGGAAAAGTTATGATATCTCTGTCTGGGAGACAGCCAGACGTAGGTGTGGACCCGTGCCTCTTCTTGCTCGTATGGTCATGTGCTGCTCACCCCGTGAATCTGCCTAGTTTCCCTCAATTTGTGCATTTAGTTCTTATTCGGCTTGCCACCTGCCTATGCCTCCTTAACTCGACGTTCCTGAGATAGGCTATTCTGTTCTTAAATTTCGATTCCGTGAAGCTACTGTTCGCTCCTTCTATTGGTCTGACCTTGGCTCTTTCCTGGAACACGTTGCCTCTGCTGAGTTTCGATTTAGCCATTTCTTCTTGTTTTTTAGCGGGAATTCGAATCCTGTCTTGCTTGGCCTCTAGTATCCTGAGTTGATTCTGCTTTAGTGTAAAGTGGACTCGTACTTATATAATGTGCTTCGTTGAGGTAGATATGTATAAGTGGCGCTACTAAGCATAACAAGCCACACTGTTTTCTTAGCTTTCTTGTGGTTTCAAGCATATGTACAGGCGTTGGCTGGTTGAATGACTTCATCCTGCTTTACAGCTTAAGTTTCTTTATATTTCAACATCGTCTCTCCTTCTAGGTTCACGATATCCTTATTCATGGCGTTTCCTCTCTTGTGTCATCTTTGGGTCGTCTTATCTTCTACCTGCAAGTATGTCCGGGCCTTCGTGACGTCACCATTCGTCTTCAATTAAGGCTTTGTGGTTTCTTCCAGGATGGTATTTAGGCTATCTTCATTTCGTCTTACTTGCTGGTAGGGTTTTCTCAATGGATACCTTACTGTCCATGGTTTTCTAGGTATCGGTATTTCGACAGGTGTTGTTCTCCTGATAGGCACTGGGCAGAGCCCTACTGCGGCTCTCTGCTGGTTTATTTGCTCATCATACGTCACATATTTTGGTGCGAATGTTCCTGGTACTTCAAAATGGGCGATGGGAGTGCAGGCTTTATTTGGAACCTCCTCTACAGATTGTCAACAGGGCTTGATGGTCTGTATTGACTGTGAATGCCTTGCCATACAGGAATGGATGGAAGTATTTAAAGGTCCACACCACTGCCAGGCTTTCATTTTCCACCTGAGAGTAGGCCTGTTCTGTGGCAGTGAGGCTCCTGCTGGAATAGGCCACAATGAATAAATTGGCTGGGTCGTCTGGGTCCTTTTGTGTCAGAATGGCACCTAGACCCACGGGACTGGCGTCAACGACCACCTCGGTCTCTCTTTCTTTGTCAAAATATGCCATGTCTTCCGCACTGGCGATGTTGTTGCAGATGGTCTCGAACGCTCTTTGACAGTCCGCTGACCACAGGAATGGCTGGTCTTTGTGGGTGAGTAGTCGTAGAGGGTTGCTCATGGTAGCAAAGTCCTTGAGGTACCTCGAGCAGTAGCTCGCCAAACCCAGGAAGGAACGCAGTTCCGTCGTGTTTTGAGGATGTTGCGCTGTGTTGAGCGCCGCCACTTTCGCTGGATCCTCATCCTCATCCCTTTTTCAGAGAAGATATGTCCGAAAAACCTCAGCGATCCTTTACCAAAATCACATTTTGTTTTGTTGAGTGTGAGGCCTGCCGCATCCAGTGCGGCTTGTACTCTGTGCAATGCTACATCATGCTTTTCCTTGGTCTTCACGAACACCAGATATGTAAATATAGATGTATCCCACCCTGGATCAAAGCAGTCTCAACTTAAAATTTATTTCTGGGTTATCACTCGATAATTGCTTTCCGGGTGACCTCTAAGTTGTATCAATCATCTAATTCAATTACTTATAGACGTCTTAGAATAATTGAGCTAGTTGGAGAGGGACATTTTTTTAAAAACATGCATTTTTTAATTCATATTAATAAAGTGCGTTAATACAAAGATAGTTTGAACTCAACATTGATGTCCGTAATACATTCCATAATAACATATCCATAATCAAAGAAAAACCATTTGTCTTCATGATTCATAACAAAAAACATTCAACAATATGACCTACAAAATTAAAGTTTCAAAGTGTAACATTGAAAGTGAGTTTTAAAAGAGGAAAACTTGAATTCAGTTCCCTTATTTAACACCCTGTTGTGGGTGTCTTAGAAAAGCTCCCTGTATCTTTCCCTTGCGATTACTCTATTAGGTAAAAGAGGCAGGAGTTTGTAAGGGTTCAAAAAAATTGTCCTAGGGCTTTAATTTAGCCTCACATCGTCCGAGTAATTGAGGAACGCAACTAGTCACCAGCAGCTGCTCCGTTCTACGAGGCCGCACACAAACAGTGGCGCAGGACGAAACAAGGAAGACATGGAGCTCTGCTTTCCCGTCTCCTCTTTATTAACTTAATACAGGAACTGAACTTCTCCCACAACCCTGCCTCCCTAGCCCCAACGTCACTTCCCATGAAACGGCTGCAGCCTCAGCCGTCCCACCCAACGATGTGGTGGGGCTGCATGGGTGCCACTTGCACGCCATGACAGTGAATGGGCTGTTACGGCTACTGTTTTACCTAGGTGGCTTATATTATCATGGATGTGCTTGTTTTTTCGTGACTGCGTGTGCCTTTCCTGGGCCCTTTCCCCTGCTGCTATTAAAGCCAGCCTGCTGGTATTACATGCATGCAACGCACCCTACCATCTTTGGGCTTGCTTTAGTCTTGCTGCGGAAGGATGGAGGAGGACTTGTCCCCGGCTGTTAGGCAGACAGCTCAATCCTATTTTGGTAACCTGTGTTCTCTCCGCGCTGGTTGTCACATGCAGTTCTCCAAGCATTCCTTTCCTGTTGTTAGGCGGAAACCTGTGCAGTTCCCTCTGGGACCACTGCAAAAGATTAGCGAAGGCTAAGGGGACAAGCTGGACCCCTGAAGGTTTACCCTTACATCTGGGATCTCCTTTCACGTTGTCAGTCGAGCCACAAACAAAGCATTTACCGAATGCTTTCTGGAATGGTGGCTTGTTCTGGCCTCCTTCCAGTTTGGCACCAGAAGACACACTATTCTGCTGCGGTTTTCCT
This sequence comes from Ambystoma mexicanum, assembly GCF_040938575.1. Lineage (NCBI taxonomy): Eukaryota > Metazoa > Chordata > Amphibia > Caudata > Ambystomatidae > Ambystoma > Ambystoma mexicanum. The sequence goes on along the minus strand of NC_090926.1, from coordinate 690,355,683 downwards.
TGTGGCTTACCCTTCTGGTTTTGTTTGGGGCCCTCTTTGGAATTTGAGTTATTCGAATTCTCTTTTGAGTCCTTCTTAGGCTGTTTTCCCTCATCCTTTTTCTGAGATGCCCCAGAATCCTTATGAGTAGCCCTGTTGGCAACCCACAAGTCAGCAGCCTTAGCTAGCTTCCTGGAATCCAATTCCTTAGAATCAGCCAAGTGCTGTCTGAGCTCAGGAGAACAGGGATCATAAATAGACTCCAACATAAAAAGATTCTTCATACCCTCATAAGTTTTCACTCTGTGACCCTTAATCCATCCCTCTAAGTTTTTCAACCCTTCACTCACCCAGGTAGCCAAAGGGGTACCATCATGCTTTTTGAGGGTTCTAAACCTCTTAAGATACTGGGAAGGGGTCTTCCCGAATCTAGCTATCAAAGCTAGTTTCACACTTTCGTAATCCTTCTTATCCGCCTCCCGCAACTCCATTATCACATCAGTCGCAACAGGGGGAGCCTAGAGAACAACCAGGGAAGTAAATCATTCCCGGTGATGTCCTGGAGCCCATGATTGTACTCAAACAGTTTTAACCAATCCAAAACATCCAATCTCGGTTCATACATACCCACTAATTCCTTCGGGATCCAGGGTCTTTTGGGATTGGAGCTTCTAGAGGAACCCGAGGAGAGAGAAGCATTTTCCACAGACAACGTTTTCATCTCTAACTCGTGATTAAGTTCTATTTCTCTGAGTCTTAACTCAGCTTGCTTCTGCTCAGCCTGGGCATTCATCCGTCTGAACTCGAGCTCTTGGTTTCTTTCAGATTGAGCCAAGAACCGTTTGTATTCTAATTCGAGCTTCATTTTTTCAAGTTCAAAATAAGCAGGGTTACATGTGGGACCTGGTATGGGCCCCGTAGGTACTGTAGGTAAGGCAGACAGAGGCTCAGAGTGGCTAACTTCATTAGGTTCACTTTCCTCTTCTGACTCATTATCAAGACTTTGATTCAGATCAATACCATTACTGTTTTCTACATTCGCTGGAGAAGTTGGTTCCTCTGAACCAGTACCCAGACTTTGGTTTTCCAGCAATCTCGCTATCAGTTCTACGTTCTTGCCTTTTACAGAAAGATTCTCTTGTCTACAGAGGGCTCGTAAACTCTCAGTATTTTCACCTGACAAGTATTCTTGACTGTAAACGTCCATAGTAGACATGTTTTTGAAAGTTGTTTTAGTGCTAAGCTTTGTGGTTAGTTATCCTAAAGTGTTGAAAAGCACTCTAAACTGTATACTCGATACAAATCCAACACCAGTGTTAGGCGGAAACCTGTGCAGTTCCCTCTGGGACCACTGCAAAAGATTTAGGACTACAGGTGTTTGGCAGTAAACCCACTTGGTAGCAGTCCGTACCACACAGATTCACTTGGTAGCTGTGGCTGAGCAGTCAGATTTCCCTCAAGAAGAGTTAGGCAGTATGTGGAGTATACAAAATAGGGCAATTTACACAGTAGAACAAGCAAACACGGAACAAGGCTTCGGTGTAAAGATATATAGTTATTTATTTATAAAAACACATCTATGGAAAACACTCTGGCGCTAATACGGCAAACAACTTCAATCACAATTACTATAAATAAATCAATCCCCCTGACAATAGTTCGACAAGTCTAGGTTCAATGGCACCACTTATTTGCAGACAGAGGTCAATGCTTTAACCTAGATGGCACTCTAGTATTCGTTAGGACGGGAGAGAAAAGGCAGGGTATGAAATCAACTCGGTACCAACACTTTTACGAACAAATGCAAGGAAAGTAAGGCAGGTCTACTGTAGATCGCAAAGTTCAGAGGCCAGGCCCACTCGGAGAGAGGCAAGGCGATATGTCCCAAAAAGTATCACAGTGGAAATGCACTTCGAGTCTTTGTCGCAAATTGTTATAGCAAGATTGGACCAGTTCAGAACAGAAAGTTAAGAAGGCTTGGAGGCGACCCAATGGAGAGGCGAGGATCCAGACACCTCACGCTAACCGACTCAAGGGAAGCCAGGAGGACACGGTACCTTGTTTGTGGAGAGACAGCTCCGGCGGGGGCAGTTGTTCCTGGTGGTGGATGCACGTCGGGGCTTTGCCAAGAGAAGAGATGATCTCGTCGTCGAAGGAAAGTTGAAGATCGTTGCACCACCAGGGAAGAGACCAGCCGCGGAGTGCTCCGTCACAAGGTACCACCTTTTGGTTGCGGTACAGGGGTAGTGGCTATCCGGTTGCCGGGGTGCTCTGCACGGGCAATTCGACCACTGCGTCCTGGAACGAAGAAAAAGCAAAGGGGACTGGTTGTTCCCACCAGTCAGGGGAAGAGACTCTCCGGCAGGGAGATCTCCTCTGTCCTCGGGAAGTGGTGAGTCGGTTCAGCAGGGCTCCACCGGAGGTGTCATCATTGCAGGTCGGCTCAGCTTTACCCTCGTCGGATTCTTAGGTCCTGTGGCGACTTCTGAAGATCCAGTCCCAAAAGCCCTGCTTTTATGCAGAAAACCCCCATTCATTCAGCCTAGCTGTCAATCAAAACACGCTAAGTGGTGAGCGGGGTGGCTCACCACTTGGGCCAATCACACCAGAGTGCGACTTGAGTTGGCAAGGCAACTCAGTCCAGGGTGCCTAAACCCCCTCCCGCACCCCCTGTGGTACCCAGACAGAATGGCACCACTTTGGAGGACTTCTGTGTAGAAGCCTGCCAAAAGTGGAACAAAGGGCTCAACCTTTGGTTTAGGAGTCACAGAGACGAACACAGACGCCATTTTAAAAACCGAGTTCTGGCAGAAAATACCAACCGATAGATTTGTTTAAGACAAATAAACCGGTGGTATGTTAGAGACTAACGAGAAAAAAAGTATTAACCTCCAACAACGGGAAGAATCCCATAGGGTTATATTCAGGGTCGAATATAACAAGTAGTTTCCACTGCCACCAGCCAAAACTCGACGAGGGGGGACAGGACAGTGCCCCCTCGAATAACAGACCCAGGAGTAATCGAATTACCCCTACTATTACCCCTACTAGTACGTCCACAATAGGATGGTTTGTACTAGCTCTGTTAGTAAATTTGGGTCTAGTAAACCCAATGGTGACTTTACATGCCCGGGGAGACAGTAGTTAGTCCCCGGGTATGGAGTCTATGGTGGGGATCCTCTAGGACGCCCCAGTGGTACGGCACGGAGGGTGCGGTGTAACACACATAGCAAAACATATGAGACCCTAAGGAGTAAAAGACCACATAGCCCATAGAACACATTGACATTCAAAGGAATTAACCACATTCATGTCCAAGAGTGGGAGAAAAAAGAGTCTCACTCTTGGCAGGATGGAAAAAAACAACCTCCAGAAATCCAGCAAGGCTGCTGGGGGACTCACTAGGTTAGGAAATTCAACCTAAACAGAGAATTCTCCCTAACACTCGCCCCCCCCCCCCCCAGAGTAAGGGACATGAGGATTTAATCCACTCCTGGATGAATCTCATACCTCTAGTCGATGACATACATCCTAGAGAGACCATCAGCATTTTGGTGGTGACAACCTGACCTGTGCTCAAGGGTGAAATCAAACCCTTGCAGGCAGATCGACCATCTCAGTAGTTTTGGGTTTTCCCCTTTCATTTGCATTAACCATCTCAAGGGTTGGTGGTCAGTCTGAATGACAAAAGTAGAACCATACAAGTATGGCCTAAATTTCTTCAGAGCCCACACGATAGCAAAGCATTCTCTTTCGATTGTTGCCCACCTTGTTTCAGGATCCTTCAGCTTGCGGCTGATGAAGCAAACGGGGTGCTCCCTACCTTTCCCATCCAGTTGACTGAGTACGGCACCTATTCCTACATTTCAAGCATCTGTCTGCACAATTAAAGTTTGGCGGTAATCAGGAGCTCTGAGTACTGGGGCTTGGCAAAGAGCCTTTTTCAGGTTTTCAAAAGCTTGATTGCAATCCTCGTTCCATCTAACCTTTTTAGGAAATTTGGGCGAGGAGATGACATTCAGTGGAGAAGCTATGGTCCCATAGTTCTCAATGAAATTCCTGTAATACCCAGTGAGGCCTAGGAAGGCTCTCACTTGGGTCTGAGTAGTAGGTGTTGTCCAATTTTGCACAGCTTCAATCTTACTGAGCAAAGGCCTTATTTCTCCACCTCCTACCTCATGTCCAAGATAGACTACCTTACTCTGTCCAATTTGGCATTTACTCGCCTTTATGGTCAGATTGGCTCGTCCAAGAGCCTGCAAAACATCTCTCAGATGGGTTACATGTTCTTCCCAGGAATTACTGAACACTCCTATGTCATCCAAGTATGCCATGCAGAAGTCCTCCATCCCATTCAGAACCTGGTTTACCATCCGTTGAAATGTAGCAGGTGCATTCTTCAATCCGAAAGGCATTACCTTAAACTGGTATAAGCCAACGGGGGTAGAAAATGCAGTTTTCTCCTTGGCATGGTCTGTCAGGGCTATTTGCCAATAGCCTGACGTCAAGTCAAATGTGCTGAGGAACTTGGCTGCGCCAAGTTTGTCCACCAACTCATCTGTTCTTGGCAAAGGGTGGGCATCAGTCTTGGTGACTGCATTAAGAGCTCTATAATCCACGCAGAATCTAAGTTCTTTAGATCCAGCCTTTGGTACTAACACAACTGGGCTAGACCATGGACTAGTAGAGGGCTCTATTGCCCCGAGATCAAGCATCTTGCTGACCTCACCTTTGATGTGGGTTTGTACGTTTTCTGACATTCGGTATTCTCTGCTTTTGACTGGCAGACAGTCACCAGTGAGTATGTCATGCTGGCCCCAAGGGGTGAAGCCTGGTGAAAGCGAGAACAGAGTGGCAAACTGATTCAACATAGATTTGCACTCTTCTTGTTGCTCGGGTGTCAGATTGGAAGAGAGATTTACTCCTTCAATTTTTTCGTCTAAAGGTAAGCCTCTGAGGAGATCCGGAAGAGCTTCACTCTCTTCTTCTTCCTCTGATGATGCTAGAAGCAACGCTCCTACATCAGGTCTTGAGACATACGCTTTGAGGCGGTTGGTGTGGAAGACTGTCAGAGCCTCCTTGAGATTGCCCAAGTCCACCAGATAGTTGACCTCTCCGAGTTTACCCACAACTCTGAAGGGTCCCATCCATTTGTCTTGCAAGGCCCTCTGCCTTGTTGGGATCATAACGAGAACGAGCTGGTCTTGAGCGAACTCAACCATGTTAGCCTTTTGATCATGCCAGTGCTTGACCAATGCTTGTCCAGCTTTCAAGTTATCGCTTGCTTCTGTCATCATGTGCTACATTCTCCTCCAGAGACCTATCACGTAGTCAGTCACTCTGACTGGCTTGGGGGAAGGAGTACTCTCCAACCCCTCCTTAATCAGGGCCAATGGACCTCTAACGGGATGACCATAGAGAAGCTCAAAGGGAGAATAACCTACTCCCCCTGAGGGACTTCTCTATAAGCAAATATAAGGCATGGCAATAGAAGGTCCCACTTATGCTTAAGGGGTTCCTCTAAAGCACCTATCATTCTCTTCATGGTTCGGTTGAACCGTTCTACCAACCCATTGGTTTGTGGGTGGTACGCCGTTGAGAACTTGTAAGTAACTCCACAGGTTTTCCACATGGCTTTCATGTAGTGGGAGATAAAGTTTGACCCCCTGTCAGAGATTACTTCCTTAGGAAACCCGACCCTGGTAAAAATACCAAGGAGGGCCTTAGCCACAGCCGGAGCTGTACCAGTCCTCATAGGAATTGCCTCAGGACACCTAGTAGCATGGTGTTATGATGTAAGTGTAAGTTAAAACAAGTTCATAAAAATGTATTACCAGATCCTAGTTAAACATTGAGCTGCACTATGAGCTCATTAAGTTCTAAGAATGTTATTCTAAGAATGTGGATGAGAGACAGTAGAGACTGCAGGGAGAGAGCCATGTTGGCACTCGGCTCTCATAGGCCGCTGTCGCTGTAATGAAATAAATTACTGTTTATTCATCACTGCTGCCTGGAGCCCTTATTTCCTCACATGGTCTACTACAACAAGTATAAACCTGTTGCCTGAGGAGGTTGGAGGATCAAGGGGACCAACAATGTCAATCCCTACTCTCTCAAATGGGACTCCCACAACTGGGAGAGGCACTAAAGGTGCCACATTCTTGGAGCCAACCTTACCAGAGATCTGGCAGGTGTGGCAGCTCTTGCAGTGTTTTTCTACTTCGGCCCCCATCTTTGGCCAATAAAAGTAGAGAGAGAGCCTTTCCTTAGTCTTCTTGAAACTCAAGTGACCAGCCAAAGGAATCTCGTGGGCTAACTGCAAGAACTGTGGTCTGTTCTCTTGGGGTACTACAAGTCGTTTGTAGTCTCCAGGTGCAGACTCGGTCGGTCCACTGTAGAAGAGGCCATCTTCCCAGTGCAACCTGTATTTCCCAGGCTCTTGCCCTTCAGCCTGAGCTTCTGCCTGGTGGCGAAGACCTTCCAGAGTTGGACATTCTCTCTGTCCCTTACTGAAGTCTGCCCTGCTGGGTCCACCTTCTGCCAGTAACGACTGCAGCTCAGGATGGTCAACAGGATCCAGATCTCCAATGAGTTCCTGGCCTTCCATTAGCTCTTCTTCAGAATCTAATTCTACCACACAGGGTTGTACCTCCCTCTCAGCCTCAGCTGGAGGTGGAGTTACGGGTGTATCTTTGGACAACCGCGGGGAAGTCCTTGTTGGCTGCACTGAAATGCTGGCTGCTGGTTTCGGGGTAGAAGTCTTAGGTTTCCCTTTCGCTTCTGATCTCTTTGAGACAGCAGCGGACAATTCCAGTGGAGCAGGAGTGATTTCTTTCTTCATCATCTCCTGGGGAGTACCGTGCACGGTTCTCTCCCTTGCAGGTCTGGTTAACTCCTGTAACCGTTTACTAGGAGGTCTGGGGGTATGCGATACAACTCCGAGAGTTTTCAAATCGTTACCCAACAGAACGCGTCCTGGTACCTCACTCTGTATGCTGACAGGTATCTTCACAGTCATGTCGTTACACTGAAAAAGAACTGTTAATTGGGGAAGCATCTGCACAGGCCCTCCAGCTAACTTGGTGAGGCGTTTGGGTGCCTTAGCAACATCCTCAGCCTGAAAAAACGATTTATCCACCACAGTTATGCTGGCCCCAGTGTCCCTAATAGCAGGAGTCTCCTGACCATTCACCTGGACACTGTCCTTATAATACTCTTTAGTATTATCGGGGATAGAATTATAGACATCTAAATTCTGTTGTTCCCACAACCCCAGAGATACTAAAGAAACGCTGGCTGAGACTCCAATGGGTTCATCAGCCAGCAGTAGAAAGTTTCCACTTGCCATTTGTACTTCCACCTCTGGAGCGAAGGCTAAGGAGACAAGCTGGACCCCTGAAGGTTTACCCTTACATCTGGGATCTCCTTTCACGTTGTCAGTCGAGCCACAAACAAAGCATTTACCGAATGCTTTCTGGAATGGTGGCTTGTTCTGGCCTCCTTCCAGTTTGGCACCAGAAGACACACTATTCTGCTGCGGTTTTCCTTGTGGCTTACCCTTCTGGTTTTGTTTGGGGCCCTCTTTGGAATTTGAGTTATTCGAATTCTCTTTTGAGTCCTTCTTAGGCTGTTTTCCCTCATCCTTTTTCTGAGTTGCCCCAGAATCCTTATGAGTAGCCCTGTTGGCAACCCACAAGTCAGCAGCCTTAGCTAGCTTCCTGGAATCCAATTCCTTCGAATCAGCCAAGTGCTGTCTGAGCTCAGGAGAACAGGGATCATAAATAGACTCCAACATAAAAAGATTCTTCATACCCTCATAAGTTTTCACTCTGTGACCCTTAATCCATCCCTCTAAGTTTTTCAACCCTTCACTCACCCAGGTAGCCCAAGGGGTACCATCATGCTTTTTGAGGGTTCTAAACCTCTTAAGATACTGGGAAGGGGTCTTCCCGAATCTAGCTATCAAAGCTAGTTTCACACTTTCGTAATCCTTCTTATCCGCCTCCCCCAACTCCATTATCACATCAGTCGCAACAGGGGGAGCCTAGAGAACAACCAGGGAAGTAAATCATTCCCGGTGATGTCCTGGAGCCCATGATTGTACTCAAACAGTTTTAACCAATCCAAAACATCCAATCTCGGTTCATACATACCCACTAATTCCTTCGGGATCCAGGGTCTTTTGGGATTGGAGCTTCTAGAGGAACCAGAGGAGAGAGAAGCATTTTCCACAGACAACGTTTTCATCTCTAACTCGTGATTAAGTTCTATTCCTCTGAGTCTTAACTCAGCTTGCTTCTGCTCAGCCTGGGCATTCATCCGTCTGAACTCGAGCTCTTGGTTTCTTTCAGATTGAGCCAAGAACCGTTTGTATTCTAATTCGAGCTTCATTTTTTCAAGTTCAAAATAAGCAGGGTTACATGTGGGACCTGGTATGGGCCCCGTAGGTACAGTAGGTAAGGCAGACAGAGGCTCAGAGTGGCTAACTTCATTAGGTTCACTTTCCTCTTCTGACTCATTATCAAGACTTTGATTCAGATCAATACCATTACTGTTTTCTACATTCGCTGGAGAAGTTGGTTCCTCTGAACCAGTACCCAGACTTTGGTTTTCCAGCAATCTCGCTATCAGTTCTACGTTCTTGCCTTTTACAGAAAGATTCTCTTGTCTACAGATGGCTCGTAAACTCTCAGTATTTTCACCTGACAAGTATTCTTAACTGTAAACGTCCATAGTAGACATGTTTTTGAAAGTTGCTTTTAGTGCTAAGCTTTGTGGTTAGTTATCCTAAAGTGTTGAAAAGCACTCTAAACTGTATACTCGATACAAGTCCAACACCAGTGTTAGGCGGAAACCTGTGCAGTTCCCTCTGGGACCACTGCAAAAGATTTAGGACTACAGGTGTTTGGCAGTAAACCCACTTGGTAGCAGTCCGTACCACACAGATTCACTTGGTAGCTGTGGCTGAGCAGTCAGACATCCCTCAAGAAGAGTTAGGCAGTATGTGGAGTATACAAAATAGGGCAATTTACACAGTAGAACAAGCAAACACGGAACAAGGCTTCGGTGTAAAGATATATAGTTATTTATTTATAAAAACACATCTATGGGAAACACTCTGGCGCTAATACGGCAAACAACTTCAATCACAATTACTATAAGTAAATCAATCCCCCTGACAATAGTTTGACAAGTCTAGGTTCAACGGCACCACTTATTTGCAGACAGAGGTGAATGCTTTAACCTAGATGGCACTCTAGTATTCGTTAGGACGGGAGAGAAAAGGGAGGGTATGAAATCAACTCGGTACCAACACTTTTACAAACAAATGCAAGGCAAGTAAGGCAGGGTCTACTGTAGATCGCAAAGTTCAGAGGCCAGGCCAACTCGGAGAGAGGCAAGGCGATATGTCCCAAAAAGTATCTGTAACGCTCACCTGATTCCCACGGAGGCGCTGGTCCCAGCTGAACTGTTATAGTCTCTTCAATTGAGAAGCGTAGAGCTCGGATGACTCTCTGGACTGGGCTTCCTCTTATTGACCGTCTGGCTTGCAGGGTAAGGTTTCTGCAGGCGGAAGAAAAAAGGGTTAATGACCGTTTGGCTGGACTTCCTCCTCACTAATCGCCAACTCTCCGAAAGTCCAATGTCCTGGTGAGCTCTCACCTTAGGCGTATAAATGCTGGGCTCTCCATCCTGCGACTTATGCAGGGGTGCGTGGGTTCCAGTTACGTCACTGGAGGTCCTCAAAGTCTTTTGTGGCCTTAGAAGTGGCACAGGTGCTGAGATGCCAAAAGGTGATGCCGCCGTTACTGCACGAGCGGATGCCAGTAGGTATAAAGAGTTTATAGTCTTGAAGAGATGGGCACCTTTAATGAAGTCTTTGCATTGTCTTTTTCAGGTGCCTGGATGCTGAGGGCGTGGTCACTGAGAGCGCGACACGTGCGGTTGTACGTAGGTATGGGAATTTCAATGACACCTCAATAATGTCCCTTGTTTTCTGTTTTCAGGTCTTGAGATGTTGCGGGCGTTGTTCGTCCGTTGCCGTTGCACGTGCGAAGTATGTGAGTATAATGATCTGTGACCTTATTATAGCACCTCTAACAATGTTCTTTTCTTATTTGCAGGTGTCGGGACCTTGCGGGCGTTTTCCCAGTCGCGGATGCACGTGGGGAAACACGTAAGTGTTAGGCTTTCTTGCAGTCTTTAATGGCACTTAAATAATGTCTTTTCTTGTTTTCAGATGCCGGGCTGCTGCGGTTGAAGAGATCGTAATACGCGCACAAAAGCAGGTAAGAAAAGTAAATGCGGCGGCCTTCACCCGATTCCTACTTAACAATGTTCTTTGTCTTTACAGGAGCCGTTAGGCTGCTGAAGAGAAGGCCGCGAAGAATCCGTGAAAGCACAGATGGATCAGGTAGGCGAGCGCGGCTGCGAACGTGTTGCAACTTGCTAACCTTATGTTTCTTTTGCTTGCAGGTTCTGCCGGCGTCTGGATTCCTGGATGGTAAGTATAGTTCTCGTGTCTTTCTTCCACAGGTTGCTGAGCTGAAGCTGGAGATGTCACTGGAATGCTGGAGCTGACTCGGTGAGCGTCCTGCTGCAGATGCAGAATAACGCGAAGCACGTTTTCCCAATCGGGTGTGGTTTAAATAGTGTTGGAGTGATTGGGTGTCTTCTTCCTCAGCCTCGCCTAGGTAAAAGAGTTCCTGTGTTCCAGAGCTAAGGAGAGGCACCAGCCCCACCCAGGTAAGAAAGAAGTCCCAGTTCAGGGAATAGTTCCTTCCACCAGAAGGCTGAGGACTTCATCCTGCCAGCATTTGCAAAGGATAGTATGCAGCATGGTCTGCTACAGGTAGGTCCACCCAAGCACCTTTGCAAGAATTATGAGCCCGGCGCCCCTGGCGCCGGGACTGAGGTTCCTTATGAGCCTGGCGCCATAGGCGCCAGGACATGGTCCAAAGGGCCCCAATAGGGGTTTGCTGGAGCCGGGGATGAGGGTCGTGAGCCTGCTTCCGGGGATGCTGGGCTTGACTTGGGTTCTCGGGAGCAGTGCTCATGACAGCAACCCCCCTCAAGGTCCCTCCCAAACTTGTCTTCCCCGGAGGTTTTGGCTTATTGGGAAAAGTTCGGTGGAATTTTCTGACTAGACGAGGAGCATGGACGTGGTCAGAGGGTTCCCATGATCGTTCTTGAGGTCCGTAACCCTTCCAGTCGATCAGATAGTATAATTTTGACTTGATGATCTTGGAGTCCAGGATGTTTTTAACCTCAAATTCAGGTTCTCCATTTACTTGAATAGGCTCTGGAGGTTTATTCAGTCTGGTTCCAGGTTGCATAGGTTTTAGTAGAGATACGTGAAACACCGGATGTATTTTCATGTGGGATGGCAAACCCAATTTGACAGCCACTGGGTTTATTATGGCTGTAATTGGATATGGTCCCAGATATTTTGGGTTGAAGGTGTGAGGTCCTTTAAGTGATAAATGTTTGGTGGAGAACCAAACTTGATCTCCAACCTGGTATTGAGGGGCGTCTCTTCGGTGTTGGTCTGCTCCCCTTTTGTACCGTTCTTTAGCCTGTTGTAGGTGGATTGTCGCTTCTTTGAAAACTTGAGTGATAGCATTGTGAAGTTGATCCACGGCAGGCGTTCCAAGATCTTGGGGCGGGTCGAGATTGGAGGTTCGAGGATGAATCCCATATAAAATGTAAAAGGGACTTTTTCCGGTTCCTGAATGGATCGAGTTGTTGTAAGCATATTCGGCTATCCAAAGGATATCTTTCCAATTACTTTCCGACTGCTGTAGCATACAACGTAAATATTGTTCCAGAGTTTGGTTTGTCCTCTCAGTTTGTCCGTCGGTCTGGGGATGATGGCTGGTTGAAAGTCTCACATCGATTTGAGCTAAACGACAGCAACTTCGCCAAAAGTGAGAGATAAACTGGCTCCCCCTATCTGAGATCAAAACCGAAGGGAAGCCGTGCAATCTTACAATATTTTCAAGGAATTCCCGTGCTAGAACTGAAGCTGAAGGTAAGCCCTTTAGTGGAACGAAGTGGGCCATTTTAGAAAACAAATCTACAATTACTAGAATAGTGTTGTATCCGGAACAGGAGGGTAAATCGGTGATGAAGTCCATGGAGAGGGTATGCCAGGGATGTGGCGGGATGTCTAGCGGATGCAGGAGACCCGCTGGTCTTTCCTTCTGACCTTTGTTTTGGGCACACACACCACAGGACATCACAAACTCCTTTATGTCTTTTCTCCATGACGGCCACCAGAAGTGTCTCTTGACTTTTTCCGAGGTTTTGGCAATGCCTGGGTGGCCCTCCATCAAGGAATCATGGTAGCAAGAGATTACCTGTTTTTGTAAATCGGCATGTGGTAGGAATAGTCGTCCCTGAAAATAAGGCAGGTCTTTTTTTATGATGAAGTCCTTTCCCTTCAGTTGCCAGTTTTGTAAGTCCGAAGGGGTCACAAGTTGTTTAACTTTTGCTTCGATATCTTCGATGGATTGGGAAGAAATCAGGCCCAGGATTCTCTGTTATGGAATTATTGGCACAGGTTCAGGATTGACAATATTATCTCCCATTCCAATCCGGGAAAGGGCATCCGCTTTGCCATTTTTGTTGCCGGGGCGATAAGTAATTACAAAGTCAAATTCGGCAAAGAAAAGTGCCCAGCGAAGCTGTCTGGAGGACTGAGCTTTGGCGGTTTTCAGGTATTGTAGGTTTCGATGATCGGTGATTACCGTGACAGTGTGTTTGGCTCCAAGGAGATAGTGCCGCCAGGCCTTGAAAGCGGACTTAATTGCTAAAAGCTCTTTATCTGTGATGGTGTAGTTAATTTCAGGCGCCGAGAACTTGCGAGACCAGAATGCCACCGGGTGCAATTGGTTAGTTTCCGGATCTCTCTGTGATAGAACCGCCCCCATTGCTAAACTGGAGGCATCGGTCTCAACGATGTAAGGGAGGTCTGGGCGTGGGTGTTTCAGTATGGGTGCTGAGGTGAACTTGGCTTTTAGCTCTTGAAAGGCCTGTTCTGCTTCTGTTGACCACTCAAAACATTTGTTTTTTCTTAAGAGGGCGGTGATGGGCTGCACCACTCGTGAAAACTCTGGAATAAACCTGCGGTAAAAGTTGGCGAAACCTAACATGCTTTGGACACCTTTCACGGAAGTAGGTGATGGCCACTTGATGATAGCGTCCACCTTTCTCGAGTCCATGTGGACTCCTTTGGGTGTCAGAATAAAGCCTAGAAATTCGATCTCCGTGACGTGAAAAAAACATTTTTCGACGTTAGCAAAAAGCTTATATTGGCGGAGTTTTTCAAGGACGGCTCTAACATGTTTCCGATGATCTGCTTCTGAAGATGAGTACACAAGGATGTCATCTATGTAGACGACTATGCAAACATCTATGAGTTCTCTGAGGACATCATTCATAAAATACTGAAAAGCGGCTGGTGCATTGCATAGTCCGAAGGGCATCACTTGGTATTCAAATAGTCCATACTTGGTGCGAAATGCCGTCTTCCATTCGTCGCCTTCTTTAATCCGTACCAAGTGGTAGGCTCCCCGGAGATCTAGCTTTGTATAAATGCAGGCGTTCTTAACTTGGTCAAGGAGTTCCGGAATCAGAGGTAGGGGGTATCTGTTCTTTACCGTTATCTGGTTCAGGGCACGATAATCAATACAGGTTCTAAGGTCACCTTCTTTTTTAGGTACGAAGAACAGAGCCGAGGATGCAGGAGACTTTGATGGGCGGATAAATCCATTGGCCAGGTACTGGTCCAGATACTGTCGCAAATGAAGATTTTCAGGCTCGGTAAGGGCGTAAATTCTACTACAAGGGGGAGTGGCTCCGGGTATCAGGTCTATTTGACAGTCGTAAGATCTGTGGGGAGGCAGGGTATTAGCCTGTTCCTTCTGAAAGACATCTTGGAATTCTTGATACTCTGGAGGCAATTGCGGTCCTTCGGATGTTGCTACCGCTAGGCCAATACTGGGTCGAGGATAACAAGTAGGTGCACACTCTGGGAACTGTATCGTCTTTGCTCGCCAATCAATTTGAGGATTGTGTTTCTCCAACCAAGGGATCCCCAGAATTATTTGGAACTGAGGGGCCTTGATCACATCGAACACGATTACCTCCCGATGTCCATCTTGGCCTAATAACGTCACTTCTGTGGTGGTATGGGTTACCGGTCCGGAGGCTATTTCCGTACCATCCACTCTGGTAATGACGTCTTTAATTACCTTAGGACAAAGGGGTAGGTTCATCCTGGAAGCCATCTCGCGGTCTACATAATTTCCAATCGCTCCGCTATCAATGTATGCTTTAATGGCATGCAAACGATCCGGTCATTCTGGATTTATGAGGACCATTGACATTATGAAGTGCGAGGTCAAAGAACTGGTTTTTACGCTCGGCAAGCGGACCTCTACACTTGTCGGGCGAGGTCGTTTCCCGGCTCGGGCTTTTTGGAATTCTTATCAGAAGCTCCCACTGTCTTCTTCGGAGGTTTCACCGGGCAATCTCAGAGGAAATGTCCTGAATTTCCACAATAGAGACATTGCTGCAATTGTCGTCTCCTGTCGCGTTCTTTCTGGGTTAGGGGACCCTTTACGACCCCTATTTGCATAGGTTCTACGGCTTCAACTCCTTTGGTGTGAGTTAGTGGCTTAGAGAAAACTCGAGTTTCGAACCTGGAGTGGTCTGCCTTTCTGTTTTGTAGTCTGTGATCCAATTGGACCACTAAATCAATGTACTCTGAACAATCTTGAGGGGGATTCACGACCTGGGCTAGGACGTCTTTGAGTTCGCCACGCAAACCCCTGTGGAAAAGCGTGATCCTCTTGTCCTCGGGCCATCTGGTTTCTACGATTAGTCTGTTAAATGACGCAATATAAGCCAGAAGATCCTGATTGCCCTGCCGTAGGGAAAGGAGTTCGTTGTCCACGGCCTGCCCCTGGGAATGTCTTGCGAAAAGTCTTTCCATATTGGCCTGGAAGGCCTGGAAATTGCGAAGAATCCGGTCATCCTGTGTAACCAGAGGGATCGACCAAACAGCGGCGCTGCCGCTAAGATACGAAAGCACAAAGACTACTTTAGTCTGATCAGTCAGAAAAGCAGCTGGTCTACAAAGAAAGTGCAATCGGCACTGATTTATGAACACCGCAAACCTCTTAGGGTCACCAGAGAAGCGTTCAGGCGGAGCCAAAGGCACATTTCCGGGCAGATTGATTTTAACAGGATTGGCTGAAGCCGCCGGGGTATAGGTCCCTCCTGAATTAGGTAGAGGGGTTTGCCCCGCTTGTGTTTGTAATAACTGTCTGGCGAGGTCATCAGTTCGTTCTTTGGACATAATCAATTCCCTCCTCAGGGCATTCGTTTCCTGGCGGGCAGCATGTACTTCAGCTCTTAATTCCCCTAGTAACTGGGCCAGTTGATCAGTGTCGGAAGTTTCCATAGCGCCTGGGTAGGAGGTTATTGGAGGGCTTTGCGTTCTGTAACGCTCACCTGATTCCCACGGAGGCGCTGGTCCCGGCTGAACTGTTATAGTCTCTTCAATTGAGAAGCGTAGAGCTCGGATGACTCTCTGGACTGGGCTTCCTCTTATTGACCGTCTGGCTTGCAGGGTAAGGTTTCTGCAGGCGGAAGAAAAAAGGGTTAATGACCGTTTGGCTGGACTTCCTCCTCACTAATCGCCAACTCTCCGAAAGTCCAATGTCCTGGTGAGCTCTCACCTTAGGCATATAAATGCTGGGCTCTCCATCCTGTGACTTATGCAGGGGTGCGTGGGTTCCAGTTACGTCACTGGAGGTCCTCAAAGTCTTTTGTGGCCTTAGAAGTGGCACAGGTGCTGAGATGCCAAAAGGTGATGCCGCCGTTACTGCACGAGCGGATGCCAGTAGGTATAAAGAGTTTATAGTCTTGAAGAGATGGGCACCTTTAATGAAGTCTTTGCATTGTCTTTTTCAGGTGCCTGGATGCTGAGGGCGTGGTCACTGAGAGCGCGACACGTGCGTTTGTACGTAGGTATGGGAATTTCAATGACACCTCAATAATGTCCCTTGTTTTCTGTTTTCAG
This sequence comes from Ambystoma mexicanum, assembly GCF_040938575.1. Classification (NCBI taxonomy): domain Eukaryota; kingdom Metazoa; phylum Chordata; class Amphibia; order Caudata; family Ambystomatidae; genus Ambystoma; species Ambystoma mexicanum. The sequence goes on along the minus strand of NC_090926.1, from coordinate 690,339,614 downwards.
GTCTTGAGATGTTGCGGGCGTTGTTCGTCCGTTGCCGTTGCACGTGCGAAGTACATGAGTATAATGATCTGTGACCTTATTATAGCACCTCTAACAATGTTCTTTTCTTGTTTGCAGGTGTCGGGACCTTGCGGGCGTTTTCCCAGTCGCGGATGCACGTGGGGAAACACATAAGTGTTAGGCTTTCTTGCAGTCTTTAATGGCACTTAAATAATGTCTTTTCTTGTTTTCAGGTGCCGGGCTGCTGCGGTTGAAGAGATCGTAATATGCGCACAAAAGCAGGTAAGAAAAGTAAATGCGGCCGCCTTCACCCGATTCCTACTTAACAATGTTCTTTGTCTTTACAGGTGCCGTTAGGCTGCTGAAGAGAAGGCCGCGAAGAATCTGTGAAAGCACAGATGGATCAGGTAAGCGAGCGTGGCTGCGAACGTGTTGCAACTTGCTAACCTTATGTTTCTTTTGCTTGCAGGTTCTGCCGGTGTCTGGATTCCTGGATGGTAAGTATAGTTCTCGTGTCTTTCTTCCACAGGTTGCTGAGCTGAAGCTGGAGATGTCACTGGAATGCTGGAGCTGACTCGGTGAGCGTCCTGCTGCAGATGCAGAATAACGCAAAGCACGTTTTCCCAATCGGGTGTGGTTTAAATAGTGTTGGAGTGATTGGGTGTCTTCTTCCTCAGCCTCGCCTAGGTAAAAGAGTTCCTGTGTTCCAGAGCTAAGGAGTGGCACCAGCCCCACCCAGGTAAGAAAGTAGTCCCAGTTCAGGGAATAGTTCCTCCCAGCAGAAGGCTGGGGACTTCATCCTGCCAGCATTTGCAAAGGTGAGTATGCAGCATGGTCTGCTACAGGTAGGTCCACCCAAGCACCTTTGCAAGAATTATGAGCCCGGCGCCCCTGGCGCCGGGACTGAGGTTCCTTATGAGCCTGGCGCCAGAGGCGCCAGGACATGGTCCAAAGGGCCCCAATAGGGGGTTGCTGGAGCCGGGGACGAGGGTCGTGAGCCTGCTTCCGGGGATGCTGGGCTTGACTTGGCTTCTCGGGAGCAGTGCTCATGACAGTATCACAGTGGAAATGCACTTCGAGTCTTTGTCGCAAATTGTTATAGAAAGTTTGGACCAGTTCAGAACAGAAAGTTAAGAAGGCTTGGAGGTGACCCAAAGGAGAGGCGAGGGTTCAGACACCTCACGCTAAACGACACGAGGGAAGCCAGGCGGACACGGTACCTTGTTTGTGGAGCGACAGCTCCGGCGGGGGCAGTTGTTCCTGGTGGTGGATGCACGTCGGGGCTTTGCCAAGAGAAGAGATGATCTCGTCGTCGAAGGAAAGTTGAAGATCGTTGCACCACCAGGGAAGAGACCAGCCGCGGAGTGCTCCATCACAAGGCACCACCTTTTGGTCGCGGTACAGGGGTAGTGGCTATCCGGTTGCCGGGGTGCTCTGCACGGGCAATTCGACCACTGTGTCCTGGAACGAAGAAAAAGCAAAGGGGACTGGTTGTTTCCACCAGTCAGGGGAAGAGACTCTCCGGCGGGGAGATCTCCTCTGTCATCGGGAAGTGGTGAGTCGGTTCAGCAGGGCTCCACCGGAGGTGTCGTCGTTGCAGGTCGGCTCAGCTTTACCCTCGTCGGATTCTTAGGTCCTGTGGCGACTTCTGAAGATCCAGTCCCAAAAGCCCTGCTTTTATGCAGAAAACCCCCATTCATTCAGCCTAGTTGTCAATCAAAACACGCTAAGTGGTGAGCGGGGTGGCTCACCACTTGGGCCAATCACACCAGAGTGCGACTTGAGTTGGCAAGGCAACTCAGTCCAGGGTGCCTAAACCCCCTCCCGCACCCCCTGTGGTACCCAGACAGAATGGCACCACTTTGGAGGACTTCTGTGTAGAAGCCCGCCAAAAGTGGAACAAAGGGCTCAACCTTTGGTTTAGGAGTCACAGAGACGAACACAGACGCCATTTTAAAAACCGAGTTCTGGCAGAAAATACCAACCGATAGATTTGTTTAAGACAAATAAACCGGTGGTATGTTAGAGACTAACGAGAAAAAAAGTATTAACCTCCAACAATGGGAAGAATCCCATAGGGTTATATTCGGGGTCGAATATAACAAGTAGTTTCCACTGCCACCAGCCAAAACTCGACGAGGGGGACGGGACAGTGCCCCCTTGAATAACAGACCCAGGAGTAATCGAATTACCCCTATTAGTACGTCCACAATAGGATGGTTTGTACTAGCTCTGTTAGTAAATTTGGGTCTAGTAAAGCCAATTGTGACTTTACATGCCCGGGGAGACAGTAATCAGTCCCCGGGTATGGAGTCTATGGTGGGGATCCTCTAGGACGCCCCAGTGTTACGGCACGGAGGGTGCGGTGTAACACACATAGCAAAACATATGAGACCCTATGGATTAAAAGACCACATAGCCCATAGAACACATTGACATTCAAAGGAATTAACCACATTCATGTCCAAGAGTGGGAGAAAAAAGAGTGTCACTCTTGGCAGGATGGAAAAAAACAACCTCCAGAAATCCAGCAAAGCTGCTGGGGGACTCACTAGGTTAGGAAATTCAGCCTAAACAGAGAATTCTCCCTAACACCTGTAATTAGTCAGGCTTGTCCCTTCTCTGCCACCCCAGGCACGACTGCTCATGCTTCCAACGCCACCAAGCCCTGTATTCTAGTCACAGGGCAGTTTCCACAAGGACACCACATACCTCATGTCATCATGCAGCACGGAGAAGCTCACCTGACAGCTCTTTCACCCGAAAACTTCGACACTGCTCAGTGCACAACGCGTTCCAACTGGGAGTGAACGATCCATCGCTTTGAGCACATGGCGCCATCCTCTGTGTTATGTGTAATGCCTGTTGTTGATAGGGCAGCATTGCACATTGAGGCACTGCTTGTACACTGGACTGGAAACAAGTGGGGGAGCAATTCCCCATCCCCCAGCTTTGGGCAGAAATTATGTTAAGTTCTTACAGAGCTGGAACCCAGATCCGGAGTAATCACTGAAAATATATATTTGCAAAACAGGATAGGTGAAAAGTGTGTCTGTTTAGAAACCATCTTCACGCTACATGGCAGAAGAAAAAGCTCAGCATAGTATAGATGGAATTATGTCACGTGTTTTTTGTGCCACAAACAGGCTCAGAACATTGCTTTTCAAATTTGGATGGACTCACTACATGAACGATGGGTATGTTAGAACTTAATTAAAGGGAAGACACTTCGGAGCTCAGAAGAACTCAATTCCATTACTAAGGCAGTCAGTAGAGGAGTAAACGCTGCTCTCGAGGACACTGGTCAAGAGGCTCCTCTTCCTAGGAAATGTCAGAGACAGGATCCACTATGCGCCTGGGTGCCTGTGGAAGCTGTGTGTTGCTGATGTTATGCTGCACACTTGCAACGCTTGTGGAGCTCCGTTTGCAATGGGATTTCTAGCCACTGTCTGGCACCAGTGGCTGCGCGGTTTCTGGTGCGCATTGTGAAAATAGGTGCGCCCTTATGCTCTCCAATCATTAGATGAATGTGATTGTATGGGAAGCGGCCGGGATAATTTATAAATCCCTCCACGATAAATGCCACTTAGCAACCTTTAAAGCTGTTCACATAGCTAAAAATGTACTTTTATATTTCAGGCATGTACAGTACAAAGGTAATTTTGCACACAACAAAACTTACCTGGTGTGTCTTGGATGCACAGACACCTAGCAAACGGCTCGATGGGTAGACTACACTTGCCCATGGATCGATTTACACTCTTGCACACACACAAAACTCGCACACTACAACACACGCACACCCACTGCAACACAACACACACTGCAACAAAACACACACAGATACTGCAAGAAAACCAATCTATCTCTTCTCTAGTCTCTGGCTATCATTGCCTCGTGTTAATTTTACATTGCAAGGACTGTGCTCGCTCATGATCTTGACAAGTCTGTCTAGTCTCGGGTTTTACTTACTCCTCTCGGACAGCGGTTGTGGCTATTGGGTGGCTGAGGGCCGTAACAGCATGTCAATGTCTCGTCACATAGATCTAGCAGGCTTCTGCCTCTCATGTTACTGTCATCTCTCAAGTTCACACCTGTGATAGCAGAGCTGCCTCTCTGACTCTCATCACCCAGGCTCCCACCTGTGATAGCAGAGCTGCCTCTCTGACTCTCATCACCCAGACTCCCATCTGTGGCAGCAGAGCTGCCTCTCTTACTCTCATCACCCAGGTACTCCCCTGTGACAACAGAGCTGCCTCTCTTACTATCATCACCCATGCTCCCACCTGTGGCAGCAGAGCTGCCTCTCTTGGTCTCATCACCCAGGCTCCTGCCTGTGATAGCAGAGCTGCCTCTCTGACTCTCATCAGCCGGGCTCCCACCTGTGGCAGCAGAGCTGCCTCTCTGACTCTCATCACCCAGGCTCCTGCCTGTGATAGCAGAGCTGCCTCTCTGACTCTCATCACCCAGGCTCCCATCTGTGGCAGCAGAGCTGCCTCTCTTACTCTCATCACCCAGGTACCCCCCTGTGACAACAGAGCTGCCTCTCTTACTATCATCACCCATGCTCCCACCTGTGGCAGCAGAGCTGCCTCTCTTGGTCTCATCACCCAGGCTCCTGCCTGTGATAGCAGAGCTGCCTCTCTGACTCTCATCAGCTGGGCTCCCACCTGTGGCAGCAGAGCTGCCTCTCTGGCTCTCATCACCCAGGCTCCTACCTGTGGCAGCAGAGCTGCCTCTCTTACTCTCACCACCCAGGTACCCCGCTGTGATAGCAGAGCTGGCTCTCTGGCTCTCATCACCCAGGCTCCCGCCTGTGATAGCAGAGCTGCCTCTCTGACTCTCATCACCCAGGCTCCTGCCTGTGATAGCAGAGCTAGCTCTCTGGTGGGATTATTTCCTGCTCCTACCTGCGAGGGCAGAGCTGCCTCTCTTACTCTCAGCACACAGGCTCCTGCCTGTGATAGCAGAGCTACCCTTCTGTTTGGATTATTTCCTGTTCCTACCTGTGGCAGCAGAGCTGTCTCTCTTAATCTCATCACCCAGGTACTGCCCTGTGATAGCAGAGCTGCCTCTCTGACTCTCATCACCCAGGCTCCCGCCTGTGGAAGCAGAGCTGCCTCTCTGACTCTCATCTCCCAGGCTCCCACCTGTGATAGCAGAGCTGCCTCTCTGACTCTCATCACCCAGGCTCCCACCTGTGGCAGCAGAGCTGCCTCTCGTGTTGCCGTCATCTCTCAAGTTCACACCAGTGGGAGCAGAGCTACCCTTCTGTTTAGATTATTTCCTGCCCCTACCTGTGACAGCAGAGCTGCCCCTCTTACTCTCAGCACACAGGCTCCTGCCTGTGATAGCAGAGCTACCCTTCTGTTTGGATTATTTCCTGTTCCTACCTGTGGCAGCAGAGCTGTCTCTCTTAATCTCATCACCCAGGTACTGCCCTGTGATAGCAGAGCTGCCTCTCTGACTCTCATCACCCAGGCTCCCGCCTGTGGAAGCAGAGCTGCCTCTCTTACTCTCATCACCCAGGTACCCCCCTGTGACAACAGAGCTGCCTCTCTTACTATCATCACCCAGGCTCCCATCTGTGGCAGCAGAGCTGCCTCTCTTGCTCTCATCACCCAGGCTCCTGCCTGTGATAGCAGAGCTGCCTCTCTGACTCTCATCAGCCAGGCTCCCACCTGTGGCAGCAGAGCTGCCTCTCTTAATCTCATCACCCAGGCTCCTGCCTGTGATAGCAGAGCTGCCTCTCTTACTCTCACCACCCAGGTACCCCGCTGTGATAGCAGAGCTGCCTCTCTGACTCTCATCACCCAGGCTCCCACCTGTGATAGCAGAGCTGCCTCTCTGACTCTCATCACCCAGGCTCCCACCTGTGGCAGCAGAGCTGCCTCTCTTGCTCTCATCACCCAGGCTCCTGCCTGTGGCAGCAGAGCTGCCTCTCTTGCTCTCATCACACAGGCTCCTGCCTGTGATAGCAGAGCTGCCTCTCTGACTCTCATCAGCCAGGCTCCCACCTGTGGCAGCAGAGCTGCCTCTCTGACTCTCATCACCCAGGCTCCCACCTGTGGCAGCAGAGCTGCCTCTCTTACTCTCACCACCCAGGTACCCCGCTGTGATAGCAGAGCTGCCTCTCTGACTCTCATCACCCAGGCTCCCGCCTGTGATAGCAGAGCTGCCTCTCTGATTCTCATCACCCAGGCTCCCACCTGTGGCAGCAGAGCTGCCTCTCTTACTCTCACCACCCAGGTACCCTGCTGTGATAGCAGAGCTGCCTCTCTGACTCTCATCACCCAGGCTCCCGCCTGTGATAGCAGAGCTGCCTCTCTGACTCTCATCACCCAGGCTCCCGCCTGTGATAGCAGAGCTAGCTCTCTGGTGGGATTATTTCCTGCTCCTACCTGCGAGGGCAGAGCTGCCTTTCTGACTCTCATCACCCAGGTTCACCTTTGGGAGCAGAGCTGCCTCACGTGTTGCAGTCATCTCTCAAGTTCGCGCTTGTGATAGCAGTGCTGCCTCTCTGACTCTCACTACCTAGGCTCCCGCCTGTGATAGCAGAGTTAAGCTCTCTGTTCGGATTATGTCCTGCTCCTACCTGCGAGGGCAGAGCTGCCTCTCTGACTCTCATCACCCAGGTACCCTGCTGTGATAGCAGAGCTGCCTCTCTGACTCTCATCACCCAGGCTCCCGCCTGTGATAGCAGAGCTGCCTCTCTGACTCTCACTACCTAGGCTCCCGCCTGTGATAGCAGAGCTAGCTCTCTGTTCGGATTATGTCCTGCACCTACCTGTGACAACAGAGCTGTCTCTCTTACTGGCATCACCCAGGCTCCCTCCTGTGACAGTAGAGCTGTCTCTCTTACTCTCATCACCCAGGTACACCCCCTGTGACAGCAGAGCAGCCTCTCTTACTCTCATCGCCCAGGCTCCCGCCTGTGAGAGCAGAGCTAGCTCTCTGTTTGGATTATTTCCTGCTCCTACCTGTGACAGCAGAGCTGTATCCCAGTATGATCTTGCATATTGTCATGCACAGCCTACACTACTCTCTCCTCGCTAGAGGTTGCTTTGTTTCCACCCCCATCCCAAGGATGCCCATAGCCCTTGGTGCCCCGGTTTGTAGCACTAGACTTCCGTGCGTGCATTAACCGTTTGGGGTGGGGATGCTAATAAGAATGATCTACTTTATATAGCATTTACAGCCACAGGCTCCCAGCTTCAAAGCTTTTAAATGGAGTGTTGGAATTGTACCTCAAATCCTTGATTCCCTTTTATCAACCACAGGAGAGTGAAGGGCTGCACTTGTGATCTGCTAAACCATTTCAGCAGTAGCCAGTTAACTCACTGAGCTACCTTGCCTGTCTTTTAATGCCCATTATGCTGACTGAATCGACGCCAGAGTCATGAGGGCGAGGGGACCAGTGAGAGATTCCGGGACACGGCTCCCCAGCGCCATCAGGATGACCTGCCATGGGAGCCTTGCACATCTTATGGACAGGGCCTTTATAATGGGGAGTTCTTCATTTGTAGTTGGTGGCAGCAGAAGGGAATCTATCAATAACATGACCATAGTCACTGACAAGCTCCTACAAGTGTAATAAAGACTGGTTCAAACTTCATTTAGCAGTAAAAGCATATTTATTTATGAAGTTACACAAGGCAGAAACACCCCCAGCACGGTCCACCCTGATCCAGGTGGCCAACTGTAATGTTGAACCAACACATTCTACCACTATGTAGAGTCCACATTCTACATTGGGGTTCCACATTCCACATGAAGATACTTTGCAACTATAAGAAGTGTGAACGTTTGTATGAGTAGAACTGCAACAGATGTATGTGCATGCCTTCTATACTCACAACAATGTGTGCTTCCAAGACAAACTGACACAAAACTCCTTTTAAGACCGTCTAGTTTATCTCCAGGACACCTTCTTGTTTGTGCATCTTCACACCATGCCCAATGACAGGATGCACATGTGTGTCAAACACACACTACAAGAAGGTGACGTGATCATTCGCTTGTTGTGTCTTGAAGTCATGGAAGCACAGTGTCAAACCCCACAGGAGATCTCTACGGCTCACGTTACTATTCATTGTTGCACTTACAGACCTTCCATTGAGTGCAGGCAAACAAAATTCAAGTATACACTTGCTTTGAATTACAATTTTCCATAAGGACCTAAATATTTATCGGGCTATTTTGCCCAAAGTCCCGGAATTCCACATAAAACACGGCCCCCCTCTCTGCACCACCACCCAACCTATCCCTCTTTCTCTACTCAACCCTACCCCTTGTCTCTTTACCACACTGTTACATTCAAATATGATGAATGGTTAGGATGGCCGCAGTTAACTTCTTTAATTCACATGATAGGTTCAATACATCTTAGGATCAGGTGACATCAGCTTCATAGGTGCACAGGAGATCAGGAAGGACACATAGAGGAGTCCACTGGCTCCCAAAGCCCAGGCTGCATCTTCCATTCAACCACAAACATTCCAGTCACACTCAGAACATTCCATTCATGACATCACACCATGCATTCAGGGAGCAGGCACCAAGGAAGGAAACCAGTCATAACACCCACCATGCACCGTAACCCCTCTCTATGGCTCCACCCACCCTACACCCTTTATCCTCACACCTACCTTACCGCACTCTACCCCCTCTATTCAATCTGACCCTTTATCGCTCATGTTTCCTCTTGCTCATCATCGAGCATTCCTGCTCATTCTTTTGCCCCTCATCGATGGCACCCTCGCTCAATGGCTTCCTCCTTTGCTTTGTTCCCTTCTCATTCTATTGCTCATCATCGATGGATCCCTCTATTGATGGCTTCCTCCCTTGCTCTATTCCCCTGTTCTTTCTCTTGCTCATCATCGATGGCCCCCTATAGCAATGGCTTCCTCTTTTGCTCTATTACCTTCTCACTCTCTTGCTCATCATCAATGGCACCCACTCTCAATGGCATCCTCCCTTGCTCTATTCCTCTGCTCATTATCTTGCTCATCATTGATAGCCCGCTCTAGCAATGGCTTCCTCCTTTGCGCTATTCCCTTCTCATTCTATTGCTCATCGATGGCACCCTCTCTAAATGGCTTCCTCCTTTGCTCTATTCCCTTCTCATTCTTTAGATCATCATTGATGGTACCCTCTATCAACGGGTCCCACCCTTGCTCTATTCCCTTCTCATTCTATTGCTCAACATCGATGGCTCCCTCTATCAATGGCTTCCATCCTTTCTCTATTCCCCTTCTAATTCTCTTGGTCAACTTCGATGGCACCCTCGATCAATGGTTTCCTCCCTTTCTCTATTCCCCTGCTCATTCTCTTGCTCATCAATGGCAACTTCTCTAAATGGCGTCCTCCTTTGCTCTATTCCCTTCTCATTCACTTGTGCATCATCAATGGCAACCTGTTACGCTCACCTGGACCCCATAGGGGTGTCGATCGGACCCGGACAGCTGCGGTCTCCGTCAACGTGATGCGTAGTGCAGAGATGACTGTCTGGACTGGCCCGCCTATTCTTCTCTGCTGGACCCGAAGAAGTATTTTCCTGCAAGTGGAGACAGGGATTAGCCACCTGTGGGTTTTAGTGATGGCCTCCCAACTGTTCTCCCTCTCCCTCACCTCCGATATCCCCTTAGTAACCTCACCTTATGTTTGTAAAAGATGAGCTCTCCATCCTGCATGTCTTGCAGGGGCGCGTAGATACCAGTTACTTCACTGGTTTGAAGGCGTTGGGAGAGTTCCGATAAGCATTGACTCTGAAGTCCCAGGCGGGATTGGTAAGTATCAAGTCCAAAGAGTTAAATGTGCCTGATGTTCACACTTGTCCCCTTCCTTCCTTAAGTTGCAACTGAGTTCGTGAGAAGAAGGTCTCGTAGCTGCTGCTGGCATTCAGGTAAGAGTCTGTGTTACCCAACGCTGTCCGGTAACTATTACATGCGTTAATGTGTTGTTTTTCTCCCTCTTTACAGATGTGGCATATGAAGATATGGAGAATAATACCGCCGGTGGTAAATCAGGTAAGTCTATGGTGGTAAGAGGTATTTGTTGATTCCCTTGGCTCACCTTGTTATTCTTTTGCCCCTAGGTGCCGGAGTACGGCGAAGAAATGATGGAGACAGTGCCGGATCGAAAGATGCTGTGAGAACTGGTGAGTATAGCGCCGTGCTGGAGCTGGCGAAGCGACGCGTGCAGGACTGATGTACTTCCAGGTCGGGAGAAGAAATGGATCCGGAATCAGGTGAGGAATTTGAAATAAGTTCGTTTTCTAACCTTGTCCTTTTCTTCCTCTTTATTCTAGGAGCTCTGGATTCGAGGCAGGCGTGGCAGAAGACTGGATGCTGGCTGCAGGCATGGTGAGAGTCACGCTGCTGGATGCAGAATAACACGAAGCATGTGCTGCTGTTCGGGCGTGGTTTAAATAGCCTCCAAAGTAGTCCCAGGAAAGAAGTTCCCCAGGACCACACCCGAGTAAAAAATAGTCCCTGTAGTAAAATAGTCCCATCCAGGCCTCACGTTGGCTTGGATTTATTTGCAGCATAATTTGCATGGGGTAAGTAATGTCTATGAGCCTGGCGCATAAGGCGCCAAGCTTGATTTTTATTATGAGCCTGTGCCTACGGCGCCTGAACTGAACCCAGACAGCCCCTAGCTGGGGCTGCTGGGGTTTTTGTAAATGTCTGGATGCCTGCTCCCGGGGCTGATGGGCTTGATCCGGATGCCCGGGGGTAGGCATCATGACACAACCTCTATCAATGGTTCACTCTTTTGCTCTATTCCCCTTCTCATTCTCTTGCTCATTATCGATGGCTCCCTCTATCAGTAGCTTCCACCCTTGCTCTATTCCCTTCTAATTCTAATGCTCATCATCGATGGCTCCCTCTATCAATGGCTTCCATCCTTTCTCTATTCCCCTTCTAATTCTCTTGGTCAACTTCGATGGCACCCTCGATCAATGGTTTCCTCCCTTGCTCTATTCCCCTGCTCATTCTCTTGCTCATCGATGGCAACTTCTCTAAATGGCGTCCTCCTTTACTCTATTCCCTTCTCATTCACTTGTGCATCATCAATGGCAACCTGTTACGCTCACCTGGACCCCATAGGGGTGTCGATCAGACCCGGACAGCTGCGGTCTCCGTCAACGTGATGCGTAGTGCAGAGATGACTGTCTGGACTGGCCCGCCTATTCTTGTCTGCTGGACCCGAAGAAGTATTTTCCTGCAAGTGGAGACAGGGATTAGCCACCTGTGGGTTTTAGTGATGGCCTCCCAACTGTTCTCGCTCTCCCCCACTAATCACCTCCGATATCCCCTTAGTAACCTCACCTTATGTTTGTAAAAGATGAGCTCTCCATCCTGCATGTCTTGCAGGGGCGCGTAGATACCAGTTACTTCACTGGTTTGAAGGCGTTGGGAGAGTTCCGGTAAGCATTGACTTTGAAGTCCCAGGCGGGATTGGTAAGTATCAAGTCCAAAGAGTTAAATGTGCCTGATGTTCACACTTGTCCCCTTCCTTCCTTAAGTTGCAACTGAGTTCGTGAGAAGAAGGTCTCGTAGCTGCTGCTGGCATTCAGGTAAGAGTCTGTGTTACCCAACGCTGTCCGGTAACTATTACATGCGTTAATGTGTTGTTTTTCTCCCTCTTTACAGATGTGGCATATGAAGATATGGAGAATAATACCGCCGGTGGTAAATCAGGTAAGTCTATGGTGGTAAGAGGTATTTGTTGATTCCCTTGGCTCACCTTGTTATTCTTTTGCCCCTAGGTGCCTGAGTACGGCGAACAAATGATGGAGACAGTGCCGGATCGAAAGATGCTGTGAGAACTGGTGAGTATAGCGCCGTGCTGGAGCTGGCGAAGCGACGCGTGCAGGACTGATGTACTTCCAGGTCGGGAGAAGAAATGGATCCGGAATCAGGTGAGGAATTTGAAATAAGTTCGTTTTCTAACCTTGTCCTTTTCTTCCTCTTTATTCTAGGAGCTCTGGATTCGAGGCAGGCGTGGCAGAAGACTGGATGCTGGCTGCAGGCATGGTGAGAGTCACGCTGCTGGATGCAGAATAACACGAAGCATGTGCTGCTGTTCGGGCGTGGTTTAAATAGCCTCCAAAGTAGTCCCAGGAAAGAAATTCCCCAGGACCACACCCGAGTAAAAAATAGTCCCTGTAGTAAAATAGTCCCATCCAGGCCTCACGTTGGCTTGGATTTATTTGCAGCATAATTTGCATGGGGTAAGTAATGTCTATGAGCCTGGCGCATAAGGCGCCAAGCTTGATTTTTATTATGAGCCTGTGCCTACGGCGCCTGAAGTGAACCCAGACAGCCCCTAGCTGGGGCTGCTGGGGTTTTTGTAAATGTCTGGATGCCTGCTCCCGGGGCTGATGGGCTTGATCCGGATGCCCGGGGGTAGGCATCATGACACAACCTCTATCAATGGTTCACTCTTTTGCTCTATTCCCCTTCTCATTCTCTTGCTCATTATCGATGGCTCCCTCTATCAGTAGCTTCCACCCTTGCTCTATTCCCTTCTCATTCTATTGCTCATCATCGATGGCTCCCTCTATCAATGGCTTCCATCCTTTCTCTATTCCCCTTCTAATTTTCTTGGTCAACTTCGATGGCACCCTCGATCAATGGTTTCCTCCCTTGCTCTATTCCCCTGCTCATTCTCTTGCTCATCGATGGCAACTTCTCTAAATGGCGTCCTCCTTTGCTCTATTCCCTTCTCATTCACTTGTGCATCATCAATGGCAACCTGTTACGCTCACCTGGACCCCATAGGGGTGTCGATCGGACCCGGACAGCTGCGGTCTCCGTCAACGTGATGCGTAGTGCAGAGATGACTGTCTGGACTGGCCCGCCTATTCTTGTCTGCTGGACCCGAAGAAGTATTTTCCTGCAAGTGGAGACAGGGATTAGCCACCTGTGGGTTTTAGTGATGGCCTCCCAACTGTTCTCGCTCTCCCCCACTAATCACCTCCGATATCCCCTTAGTAACCTCACCTTATGTTTGTAAAAGATGAGCTCTCCATCCTGCATGTCTTGCAGGGGCGCGTAGATACCAGTTACTTCACTGGTTTGAAGGCGTTGGGAGAGTTCCGGTAAGCATTGACTCTGAAGTCCCAGGCGGGATTGGTAAGTATCAAGTCCAAAGAGTTAAATGTGCCTGATGTTCACACTTGTCCCCTTCCTTCCTTAAGTTGCAACTGAGTTTGTGAGAAGAAGGTCTCGTAGCTGCTGCTGGCATTCAGGTAAGAGTCTGTGTTACCCAACGCTGTCCGGTAACTATTACATGCGTTAATGTGTTGTTTTTCTCCCTCTTTACAGATGTGGCATATGAAGATATGGAGAATAATACCGCCGGTGGTAAATCAGGTAAGTCTATGGTGGTAAGAGGTATTTGTTGATTCCCTTGGCTCACCTTGTTATTCTTTTGCCCCTAGGTGCCGGAGTACGGCGAAGAAATGATGGAGACAGTGCCGGATCGAAAGATGCTGTGAGAACTGGTGAGTATAGCGCCGTGCTGGAGCTGGCGAAGCGTGCAGGACTGATGTACTTCCAGGTCGGGAGAAGAAATGGATCCGGAATCAGGTGAGGAATTTGAAATAAGTTCGTTTTCTAACCTTGTCCTTTTCTTCCTCTTTATTCTAGGAGCTCTGGATTCGAGGCAGGCGTGGCAGAAGACTGGATGCTGGCTGCAGGCATGGTGAGAGTCACGCTGCTGGATGCAGAATAACACGAAGCATGTGCTGCTGTTCGGGCGTGGTTTAAATAGCCTCCAAAGTAGTCCCAGGAAAGAAGTTCCCCAGGACCACACCCGAGTAAAAAATAGTCCCTGTAGTAAAATAGTCCCATCCAGGCCTCACGTTGGCTTGGATTTATTTGCAGCATAATTTGCATGGGGTAAGTAATGTCTATGAGCCTGGCGCATAAGGCGCCAAGCTTGATTTTTATTATGAGCCTGTGCCTACGGCGCCTGAAGTGAACCCAGACAGCCCCTAGCTGGGGCTGCTGGGGTTTTTGTAAATGTCTGGATGCCTGCTCCCGGGGCTGATGGGCTTGATCCGGATGCCCGGGGGTAGGCATCATGACACAACCTCTATCAATGGTTCACTCTTTTGCTCTATTCCCCTTCTCATTCTCTTGCTCATTATCGATGGCTCCCTCTATCAGTAGCTTCCACCCTTGCTCTATTCCCTTCTCATTCTATTGCTCATCATCGATGGCTCCCTCTATCAATGGCTTCCATCCTTTCTCTATTCCCCTTCTAATTTTCTTGGTCAACTTCGATGGCACCCTCGATCAATGGTTTCCTCCCTTGCTCTATTCCCCTGCTCATTCTCTTGCTTATCGATGGCAACTTCTCTAAATGGCGTCCTCCTTTGCTCTATTCCCTTCTCATTCACTTGTGCATCATCAATGGCAACCTGTTACGCTCACCTGGACCCCATAGGGGTGTCGATCGGACCCGGACAGCTGCGGTCTCCGTCAACGTGATGCGTAGTGCAGAGATGACTGTCTGGACTGGCCCGCCTATTCTTGTCTGCTGGACCCGAAGAAGTATTTTCCTGCAAGTGGAGACAGGGATTAGCCACCTGTGGGTTTTAGTGATGGCCTCCCAACTGTTCTCGCTCTCCCCCACTAATCACCTCCGATATCCCCTTAGTAACCTCACCTTATGTTTGTAAAAGATGAGCTCTCCATCCTGCATGTCTTGCAGGGGCGCGTAGATACCAGTTACTTCACTGGTTTGAAGGCGTTGGGAGAGTTCCGGTAAGCATTGACTCTGAAGTCCCAGGCGGGATTGGTAAGTATCAAGTCCAAAGAGTTAAATGTGCCTGATGTTCACACTTGTCCCCTTCCTTCCTTAAGTTGCAACTGAGTTTGTGAGAAGAAGGTCTCGTAGCTGCTGCTGGCATTCAGGTAAGAGTCTGTGTTACCCAACGCTGTCCGGTAACTATTACATGCGTTAATGTGTTGTTTTTCTCCCTCTTTACAGATGTGGCATATGAAGATATGGAGAATAATACCGCCGGTGGTAAATCAGGTAAGTCTATGGTGGTAAGAGGTATTTGTTGATTCCCTTGGCTCACCTTGTTATTCTTTTGCCCCTAGGTGCCGGAGTACGGCGAAGAAATGATGGAGACAGTGCCGGATCGAAAGATGCTGTGAGAACTGGTGAGTATAGCGCCGTGCTGGAGCTGGCGAAGCGAAGCGTGCAGGACTGATGTACTTCCAGGTCGGGAGAAGAAATGGATCCGGAATCAGGTGAGGAATTTGAAATAAGTTCGTTTTCTAACCTTGTCCTTTTCTTCCTCTTTATTCTAGGAGCTCTGGATTCGAGGCGGGCGTGGCAGAAGACTGGATGCTGGCTGCAGGCATGGTGAGAGTCACGCTGCTGGATGCAGAATAACACGAAGCATGTGCTGCTGTTCGGGCGTGGTTTAAATAGCCTCCAAAGTAGTCCCAGGAAAGAAGTTCCCCAGGACCACACCCGAGTAAAAAATAGTCCCTGTAGTAAAATAGTCCCATCCAGGCCTCACGTTGGCTTGGATTTATTTGCAGCATAATTTGCATGGGGTAAGTAATGTCTATGAGCCTGGCGCATAAGGCGCCAAGCTTGATTTTTATTATGAGCCTGTGCCTACGGCGCCTGAAGTGAACCCAGACAGCCCCTAGCTGGGGCTGCTGGGGTTTTTGTAAATGTCTGGATGCCTGCTCCCGGGGCTGATGGGCTTGATCCGGATGCCCGGGGGTAGGCATCATGACACAACCTCTATCAATGGTTCACTCTTTTGCTCTATTCCCCTTCTCATTCTCTTGCTCATTATCGATGGCTCCCTCTATCAGTAGCTTCCACCCTTGCTCTATTCCCTTCTCATTCTATTGCTCATCATCGATGGCTCCCTCTATCAATGGCTTCCATCCTTTCTCTATTCCCCTTCTAATTTTCTTGGTCAACTTCGATGGCACCCTCGATCAATGGTTTCCTCCCTTGCTCTATTCCCCTGCTCATTCTCTTGCTTATCGATGGCAACTTCTCTAAATGGCGTCCTCCTTTGCTCTATTCCCTTCTCATTCACTTGTGCATCATCAATGGCAACCTGTTACGCTCACCTGGACCCCATAGGGGTGTCGATCGGACCCGGACAGCTGCGGTCTCCGTCAACGTGATGCGTAGTGCAGAGATGACTGTCTGGACTGGCCCGCCTATTCTTGTCTGCTGGACCCGAAGAAGTATTTTCCTGCAAGTGGAGACAGGGATTAGCCACCTGTGGGTTTTAGTGATGGCCTCCCAACTGTTCTCGCTCTCCCCCACTAATCACCTCCGATATCCCCTTAGTAACCTCACCTTATGTTTGTAAAAGATGAGCTCTCCATCCTGCGTGTCTTGCAGGGGCGCGTAGATACCAGTTACTTCACTGGTTTGAAGGCGTTGGGAGAGTTCCGGTAAGCATTGACTCTGAAGTCCCAGGCGGGATTGGTAAGTATCAAGTCCAAAGAGTTAAATGTGCCTGATGTTCACACTTGTCCCCTTCCTTCCTTAAGTTGCAACTGAGTTTGTGAGAAGAAGGTCTCGTAGCTGCTGCTGGCATTCAGGTAAGAGTCTGTGTTACCCAACGCTGTCCGGTAACTATTACATGCGTTAATGTGTTGTTTTTCTCCCTCTTTACAGATGTGGCATATGAAGATATGGAGAATAATACCGCCGGTGGTAAATCAGGTAAGTCCATGGTGGTAAGAGGTATTTGTTGATTCCCTTGGCTCACCTTGTTATTCTTTTGCCCCTAGGTGCCGGAGTACGGCGAAGAAATGATGGAGACAGTGCCGGATCGAAAGATGCTGTGAGAACTGGTGAGTATAGCGCCGTGCTGGAGCTGGCGAAGCGAAGCGTGCAGGACTGATGTACTTCCAGGTCGGGAGAAGAAATGGATCCGGAATCAGGTGAGGAATTTGAAATAAGTTCGTTTTCTAACCTTGTCCTTTTCTTCCTCTTTATTCTAGGAGCTCTGGATTCGAGGCGGGCGTGGCAGAAGACTGGATGCTGGCTGCAGGCATGGTGAGAGTCACGCTGCTGGATGCAGAATAACACGAAGCATGTGCTGCTGTTCGGGCGTGGTTTAAATAGCCTCCAAAGTAGTCCCAGGAAAGAAGTTCCCTAGGACCACACCCGAGTAAAAAATAGTCCCTGTAGTAAAATAGTCCCATCCAGGCCTCACGTTGGCTTGGATTTTTTTGCAGCATAATTTGCATGGGGTAAGTAATGTCTATGAGCCTGGCGCATAAGGCGCCAAGCTTGATTTTTATTATGAGCCTGTGCCTACGGCGCCTGAACTGAACCCAGACAGCCCCTAGCTGGGGCTGCTGGGGTTTTTGTAAATGTCTGGATGCCTGCTCCCGGGGCTGATGGGCTTGATCCGGATGCCCGGGGGTAGGCATCATGACACAACCTCTATCAATGGTTCACTCTTTTGCTCTATTCCCCTTCTCATTCTCTTGCTCATTATCGATGGCTCCCTCTATCAGTAGCTTCCACCCTTGCTCTATTCCCTTCTCATTCTATTGCTCATCATCGATGGCTCCCTCTATCAATGGCTTCCATCCTTTCTCTATTCCCCTTCTAATTCTCTTGGTCAACTTCGATGGCACCCTCGATCAATGGTTTCCTCCCTTGCTCTATTCCCCTGCTCATTCTCTTGCTCATCGATGGCAACTTCTCTAAATGGCGTCCTCCTTTGCTCTATTCCCTTCTCATTCACTTGTGCATCATCAATGGCAACCTGTTACGCTCACCTGGACCCCATAGGGGTGTCGATCGGACCCGGACAGCTGCGGTCTCCGTCAACGTGATGCGTAGTGCAGAGATGACTGTCTGGACTGGCCCGCCTATTCTTGTCTGCTGGACCCGAAGAAGTATTTTCCTGCAAGTGGAGACAGGGATTAGCCACCTGTGGGTTTTAGTGATGGCCTCCCAACTGTTCTCGCTCTCCCCCACTAATCACCTCAGATATCCCCTTAGTAACCTCACCTTATGTTTGTAAAAGATGAGCTCTCCATCCTGCGTGTCTTGCAGGGGCGCGTAGATACCAGTTACTTCACTGGTTTGAAGGCGTTGGGAGAGTTCCGGTAAGCATTGACTCTGAAGTCCCAGGCGGGATTGGTAAGTATCAAGTCCAAAGAGTTAAATGTGCCTGATGTTCACACTTGTCCCCTTCCTTCCTTAAGTTGCAACTGAGTTCGTGAGAAGAAGGTCTCGTAGCTGCTGCTGGCATTCAGGTAAGAGTCTGTGTTACCCAACGCTGTCCGGTAACTATTACATGCGTTAATGTGTTGTTTTTCTCCCTCTTTACAGATGTGGCATATGAAGATATGGAGAATAATACCGCCGGTGGTAAATCAGGTAAGTCTATGGTGGTAAGAGGTATTTGTTGATTCCCTTGGCTCACCTTGTTATTCTTTTGCCCCTAGGTGCCGGAGTACGGCGAAGAAATGATGGAGACAGTGCCGGATCGAAAGATGCTGTGAGAACTGGTGAGTATAGCGCCGTGCTGGAGCTGGCGAAGCGACGCGTGCAGGACTGATGTACTTCCAGGTCGGGAGAAGAAATGGATCCGGAATCAGGTGAGGAATTTGAAATAAGTTCGTTTTCTAACCTTGTCCTTTTCTTCCTCTTTATTCTAGGAGCTCCGGATTCGAGGCGGGCGTGGCAGAAGACTGGATGCTGGCTGCAGGCATGGTGAGAGTCACGCTGCTGTATGCAGAATAACACGAAGCATGTGTTGCTGTTCGGGCGTGGTTTAAATAGCCTCCAAAGTAGTCCCAGGAAAGAAGTTCCCCAGGACCACACCCGAGTAAAAAATAGTCCCTGTAGTAAAATAGTCCCATCCAGGCCTCACGTTGGCTTGGATTTATTTGCAGCATAATTTGCATGGGGTAAGTAATGTCTATGAGCCTGGCGCATAAGGCGCCAAGCTTGATTTTTATTATGAGCCTGTGCCTACGGCGCCTGAACTGAACCCAGACAGCCCCTAGCTGGGGCTGCTGGGGTTTTTGTAAATGTCTGGATGCCTGCTCCCGGGGCTGATGGGCTTGATCCGGCTGCCCGGGGGTAGGCGCATCATGACACAAACTCTATCAATGGTTCACTCTTTTGCTCTATTCCCCTTCTCATTCTCTTGCTCATTATCGATGGCTCCCTCTATCAGTAGCTTCCACCCTTGCTCTATTCCCTTCTCATTCTCTTGCTCATCATCAATGGCACCCTCTATCAATGGTTTCCTGCCTTGCTCTATTCCCCTTCTCATTCTCTTGCACCTCATTGATGGCTCCCTCTGTCAATGGCTTTCTCTCTTGCTTTAATCTTCTTGTCATTCTCTTGCTCATCATCGATGGCACCCTCTATCAATGGCTTCCTCCCTTGATCTATTCCCCTTCTCATTCTCTTGCACATCATTGATGGCTCCCTCTGTGGTGTCCAGTCAATTGGTCGACAGCAAACTGGTCGACAGGACATTTGGTCGACACCATTTGGTCGAATGCCAAATGGTCGAATTTTTTTTTTTTTATATATATATGTGTTTTGTGGGTTTTCGTGTGTCGAAAAAAAAAAAATAGAAAAAAAAGGGGGTTGGGGGGGGGACCCACCCAAAAAAAAAAAAAAAAAAAGTGTAAAAAAAAAAAAAAAAAATTCGACCATTTGGCATTCGACCAAATGGTGTCGACCAATTGTCCTGTCGACCAAATTTTTTCGACCAATTGACTGGGAACCTCCCTCTGTCAATAGCTTTCTCTCTTGCTCTATTATCTTCTCATTCTCTTGCTCATCATCGATGGCACCCTCGATCAATGCCTTCCTCCGTTGCTCTATTCATTCTCTTGCTCATTATCGATGGCTCCCTCTGCCAATGGCTTCCTCTCTTGCTCTATTCCTCTTCTCATTCTCTTGCTCATCATCGATGGCACCCTCGATCAATGGCTTCCTCCGTTGCTCTATTCATTCTCTTGCTCATTATCGATGGCTCCCTCTCCCAATGGCTTCCTCTCTTGCTCTATTCCTCTTCTCATCCTCTTGCTCATCATCGATGGCACCCTCGATCAATGGCTTCCTCCGTTGCTCTATTAATTCTCTTGCTCATTATCGATGGCTCCCTCTGCCAATGGCTTCCTCTCTTGCTCTATTCCTCTTCTCATTCTCTTGCTCATCATCGATGGCACCCTCGATCAATGGCTTCCTCCGTTGCTCTATTCATTCTCTTGCTCATTATCGATGGCTCCCTCTGCCAATGGCTTCCTCTCTTGCTCTATTCCTCTTCTCATTCTCTTGCTCATCATCGATGGCACCCTCGATCAATGGCTTCCTCCGTTGCTCTATTCATTCTCTTGCTCATTATCGATGGCTCCCTCTGCCAATGGCTTCCTCTATTGCTCTATTCCTCATCTCATTCTCTTGCTCATCATCAATGGCACCCTCTATCAAAGACTTCCTTCCTTGCTCTTTTCCCTTCTCATTCTGCACCCCTTATAACGTCCTCCTTTTGAAACTTTGCACTCTCATTCTTGCACCTAGGTGCCTAAAAATGCAATTTGCAAATAACAGCGGCAAAAGGTTTGGCATTGCCAATGCTTGTTTTAAATTAAATTTTAAATTATTTGGTAACTGTGATACAATTGATCCTGTATGACACCAACTACAACGTTTCGTTGTGGTGTAAAAAGGTTGCATGATATTTATTGGGATAGAAGGCCTGCAGCGTATGTGTCTTTGTGACCCAATTATTGGGCGAGCATCCCGCCATGTAAAATCCTCCTGAAACACCTGACCTTGATGCCATTGAAGCACAGCCTTTTTAGGTAAAAGGAGCGAAAGGTGCAGGTAAGTCAGGCTGCACAAAGCAAGTGCAAATCAGATCCTGTGCAAAGGCTGCACAAAAAGTGCAATGCCTGTGCAAACCAAGTGCAGTTGGCATTCGCTACCCCATGCATTGGATACTACAACTGGTATGTGAGCCTACCGCTGCCGTACACGTACAGCACTTTCCATACAAGGCTGTACCAGTTGCAGAACCTACAATGGTAATAGCTGGTTGGGAACTATTGAAAGTGTTTATCATCAGTGATGCCCCTTCCTTTGATGTAATCAAGGTCAAAAGGTGTCACTTCCTGTGATTACAATTGGTCTGGGATGTCACTTCTTCTACCTCTGCTCTTTGGTGAAATGACATCCTTGCTCATAATAGAAAAGCCAACGCGGATGATCGAGACACCGTGACATCGGGATTCAACCCATTTATTTCAAATCGGAATACAAAGATCACGGAAGATTACTGAAGAATGACGTAATTAGCCCAGATTTGATGAAGGCAAACCCCCGAAACATGTGTCATCAAAAAGGGCACTTTGTTGATGTATCATTAAAAATACTCACTGATGAAAAATACTCACAGATGAAACTTAACTTGCTGCATGGTCTCCTGGAGTATTTTTCTCTGTCTCAATTTTGAGCGGTTTTGGCTTTTCGCCGCTATGCTCCATTGCGACGCGATAAGAGTGTGAATAACAGATGAATAGCAGTCATTGATAGAGAAGAAGCTTTGAGACAAATATAAGTCAACCCATAGGTGTCGCCAAGCATGCCAGTTATAAAGATAAGAGCCATTTTTTTTTAACCAACTAATACTAGAAATATGTTAAGGTTCAATAGCGCCAAGAGCCCTTCTGGGGTTGAATCTCAGCTCGACATATACACCCGTTATGTTAATGAACTACCAACTTTAGAGGCGCAGTTGCGAGTCTAAACATTTCACTTTTTTGTTCACTTGCAATTTTCTTTCTCTTAAAACCATTGGACAAGTTTTACTTTGCTGTCTTGAATGAAAAGCAGCTGACAAATGTGTGTTAATTGCCGAACGTGCCTGGCCTCTCCGGTGTGTGCCTCGAGAGTAGAGGTAAAAGCAGCTCGCTCTGAATCATATTCTTACGAAGACTCCTGTGTGCGACCCTTCAAATGTGTGACTTCCTGTATCCAAGGTACTCAAAGTAACACTTACATACCCCAACTGCCTGAACGTGGGTCATCCACTGTAAGTGCATCTCGTTTCTACATTATTGCACACCGGTTAATCCCCCTCACTAACGTGAGAGGGGTGGGGTATAGATTCTATCAAAGACAAGGAGGTGAGTATTATGCATTAATTCTTTACTTCTGACACCACAGCAGCAAAGAAAAAACGTTTAACAGTAAACAAGTTTCTTCAACTGAAACTAGAACAGTACTCAATGATATGCAAGGGAAGAATCCCCAAAGCAACATGGAGGCCAGGTCATGCCCTGCAGGCAACCAATAGGCAGAGACCCACCCCATATACGTCCTTTTCTCAACATTCAACTCCTCTTCTGCAGCTGCATCACGCCACATGCCAACCCTGAAGACCAGATGTTGTAGTATGTAGACATGATCCATGACCAACTCTGAGGACCTCGTACACTGCTGTATCTCGGTATGTCGAAGGTATCTCCCTGACTGGGGCAACTCACCCCAAAGCTGTATGCAAAACAAATGAAAAAGGGTGGGTGGGTGATATA
The DNA here is from genome assembly GCF_040938575.1 of Ambystoma mexicanum. Taxonomy (NCBI): domain Eukaryota; kingdom Metazoa; phylum Chordata; class Amphibia; order Caudata; family Ambystomatidae; genus Ambystoma; species Ambystoma mexicanum. The sequence goes on along the minus strand of NC_090926.1, from coordinate 690,317,025 downwards.
ACACTCGCCTCCTTGTCTTTAATAAAATCTAAACCCCCTCTCACGTTAGTGAGGGGGCTAACCATTCTATGTCAAGACAGGTGGCTTCATATTATGCAAATAGATTTGAGGGCCTTGAGTACCAAGAAGTGTCTATCCACTGGTTCACCTTTTACCAACACATGTCCAGCTGAAATGGCTGACCTGAACCCATTGATATTTCTGGAAGCCTTACCCTCCTTAAATAATTCCACTAGAAAATGAACCACTGCAGGGGCAGAAATAGGATCAAAGTGTTGAGCCACACACCAGCTAACCCAGCGGCTCCATACTGAAGAGTAGCTTGATTTGGTAGAAGCTGACCAGGAGTCCTTGATGATACAGATAGACTCCTGTGAAAGTCCAGACCATAAGGGAGAGATGCCCCTGAAGGACCAGCTTGTGAGGGAGACCTGTCGGGTCCGTTAGGAGCTGAGGGTGGAGAGGGAGTAGGCGAGGAATATCCACTGCTAACTCCAGCAGGGCCACACCAGAGAGGGTCAAAAGGGGGCCACCATTACCGTCGTTGCAGCCTGTCGGTTTCAGCCAGTTGCAGCCTGTCTGCGCACTTGAACTAGGACACTGGCTATCATGGCATGGAAAGCGCAGGACAAGGGAACCAACCAATCTTGGAAGAAATCATTGGTTGCTAATGCACTGGGATTGGGTCTCCAACTGTAGAAACGGGGCACCTGACAGTTGAGTCTCGAGGCAAAGAGGACTACTTGAATCGGACCCCAGAGGGAAAAGATCTTGGCAAATAAAGCTTTGTCCAACATCCAGTCGCTTCTGTCCTGGAGGTGCCCTGAATTCCAGTCTGCTACTGCATTGTTGACCCCTGGGAGATATTCTGCCTTCAATACAATGTCCCTGTCTAGGCAAAATGTCAAAATTCGCTTGCCAACTCTGCCATGCCTTGCAACGGGTTCCTCACAGATGGTTTATGTACCCAAACTGCCAAAATATTGTCCATCCGAATGAGGACACAGCAATTCCCCTGATGTTTGAGAAGACTCTTGACTGCAAAGGAGCGTGCTAACAACTCCAGACAGTTGATATGCATCCTCTTCTCTAGACACAACCCCTTTCTGCCCATGGACACCTGCCCTATCCTTGCGCCCCAGCCTGCTATCCGATTCCAGAATGACATCCGGAGTGGACCAAAAATCACCCTGCCATTCCAGGCTTGCATGTGACCGAGCCATAGAAGGAGTTACAACCTGGCCTCTGGAGACAGAACCACTAACTGAGAGTAAGATAGATTTTTGCGTAAATGCTTGCCCTTGAGGCGCTGCAAGGCCCTATAATGGAGGGGAGGCGGAAAGATGGCTTAAATGTAGGCTGACAACATCCCCACAACCCTGGCTAGCTACCCGAGGGAGATCTTCCCTTTCTTGAGGAGGAGGTGGATTTCCTTCTGTATTTTGGAGAGTCTGCTGTCTGCAAGGAGAAGGACGCACTACTTGGAATGTATGCTGAAGCCCAGAAATTGGATACATTGCGTAGGCTGGAAAATTGACTTCTTTACATTTATAACATAGCCTAATGCCTGTAAGAGAGAGACTGTCAAACTGAGATGAGTCTGAAGATTTTAAAACCTCTGAGCTAGAAGGAGCATGTCATCCAGATAAATGATTATACGAATCCCTTTAGATCTTAGGTGAGCCATCACTGGCTTCATCAGTTTGTTAAACCACCAGGGGGCTGACGAAAGGCCAAACGGAAGGGAAGAAACTGCCAAGTGCGAGACCCCCATTGGAACTGCAGAAACTGCTGGTGGGTAGGAAAGACTGGGTCTACCAAGTAGGCATCCTTGAGGTTTATCTTGACCATTCAATCCACCGGGAGAAGGGTGTCCCTGAGGAGATGAATTCCCTCCATCTTGAAGTGTTGATACACCACAAGTGAGTTGAGGGTTTGCAAATTTATAACTGGGCGAAAGCCCTCCTTGGGTTTTGGGACTAGAAATATTGTACTCAGAAATTAGGTGGCCTTGAAGGAGGCTGCAACCACTGCCACCTTGAAATGAGACCCCGTACCTCTGCATCTATTCATTTCCGTTTGGCCTTGTCGAACATGAGGGGAAGGGGAAATGTGAGCTGACAGGGAGGGGAATAAAAGTCTATTTGGAATCCTCTCACCGTTTGTAACACCCAAGGATCTGAAGTGAGCACCTCCCACTGAGGAAAAAACCTTGTCAACCTGCCTCCTAAACCTTTGTGGCAAGAAACAAAGAAACATTTAAAACATGTGGGATTATATGGAGCTGTTCTTGCTCTACCAGCACCCCTGCCGGTACGTCCTCTCCAGTGGAACCCCCTTTGGAGGTAGAACTCGGTCTGTGCTCCCCGAGCAGAGGAGGAATTGTGTGCACCCCTGGATGCATTCTGTCCGGCATGGGTAGAGCCCTGGGGAAAACACCCAGAGGAGCGGACTCTACCTATTTCAGCACTATCAAACATTTTTGGGGCAAAAACCTTTTTGATGTTGACCTGTGCCTTATCTAAGCCAGTGAAGGTATGTACGTAGGCTGACAGATCCTTGTTAAATGGTTTGCCGAATAAATTACCCTGGGATTTATTACCTGCCTCCCCTTCTGCCATATCCACTAATTTGGAGTCGAGGCGCATAATGAGAGACTTACGCCGTTCCTTGGAAATAGCAGCGTTGGTATTGCCGAGCAGGCAAACTGCCCTCTGCACCCAGCCCAGGAGGGCTTGCACATCTACAGGGGAGGGAATTTGATAGTGCGGCCTCCTCGGCCAACTCAAAAATCTGTGTCAACGGCTCTAAGACATCCAATAACTTATCCTGGCAGCTCCTCCAGGCCTTATCAACTCCTTTCGTGGGTTCTTTCCCCTTCTGAGATAGGAAAGAGACCATGGACTGGTCGATGTCTGGGTTAAGGGCCACCTTGTTAGGGATGACTGGTCTGGGACATTCCGAAAGCACCTTGTTCCTATCCTCCTTGGGTAAAGGACGTCTAACCCAATGATTCAAAAAGGCAGAAACTGCCTCTGAGGCGTGCCATTCTGCTGACCTCGGATGTTGAATGAGGGAAGGGTCAAATAAGGAACCCCACTGATGTCTAACAATGGCTCCTGAGATAGACCCACAGGGTCTCCCTTCTTCTTACTTCTTTTAGGGGGAGAGTCAGAATCCTCTGAACTGCCCCCAGAAGACACAGGAGCTGAAGGGGCACTGACGGAAAACCCTGAGTTCAGCTCAGCCAAGTGGGAGCTGACTGGGACCAACTCACGCTTTTCACCCCTACCCTGGGGGGTACCTGACTTGGAGAGCTAGACGGACTGAGTTGTCCTTCCAAATGTTAAGATTTTTTGGAGCACTTACGGGGTACATGCACAGTTATCAAAGAACCCTCCTCAGACAGAGGGTGAGAGTCAGAAATCTTATTTATGAGCCTATCAAAAGCTGAGGCCAGCGTAGAATTGAGGTCCTGAAGGGCAGAGTCTAAAGTAGTTTGAATTACTTGAGCCACTGAAGGCTGGGTAGGAAGGGCTAGCTCCCCTGCTTTGTTAACAGCATCATCCCCCAACCTTTCACTTTTCTTAGAAGGTCTTACTTGGGTACTGGCATCGGCTGAAGAGGGTCCCTCAGACCCTTTATTAGCCACATAACGAAAACCCACAATTATGGCAGGGAAGGGAAAAGAAATGAAGGGAACACTGAGTAGAAAACACAGTTTCTTTAAAGAAAAAACAGACCTGCAGGTACATGGTAATAATAGAATGAGAAAACCTTGAAAACACAGCACTGGTGCTGAACACAAATGAAGAGCAGGCATAACTTCAAGTGCTGCTCACCCCAGCAAGGTGTATATAACAGCAGTGAGCGAGGGAAATGCCTCGCTCTCAATTGACAGGCAAGGCCTGTCAGCCCAAGCAGGCGTTATGCCAAGTGCTTAACGTGGGCGGGCAGCTGACGTCGGGAACGCTTCCCGAAATGAGGGACAGCATGGCCCCCTTATGTGCAATGAAATGCAGGCCCGCGTACGCCGGCCCTAAAGTAACAGAAAGAGCAAATGCCCGGAGGCGGAACTCAGAACGTGTGCGCCTGCTGCCACCAAAGCAGAAATAACTCTGCGGCCGCACACAAGGAGGGACACAATATAATTACAACTTAAATGTGAGGGACAAAACAGGGAGGGGATCCACCAACAAAAGAGACATTCTAATGAGTGTACGTGTCACTGGGGAAGACAAAAATATGCTCCGGGAAGCAGAACACAGCGTTAGTAATGGGAAACCCCTGACTGAAACCACTGACTCACAACAAAGTACACAACTAAAAGGGGTGACTTAGCTTATGGCATCAGCAGCAAAGAAAGAGGAGTTGATGTTTGAGGAAAGGACTTATATGGGGGTGGGTCTCTGCCTATTGGTTGCCTGCAGGGCATGACCTGGCCACAGTATTGCTTTTTCAGTTTCAGTTTTCAGTTTTAGTTGAAGAAACTTGTTTACTGTTAAAAGTTTTTTCTTTGCTGCCGTGGTGTAAGAAGTAAAGAATTAATGCATAATATGAAGCATCCTGTGTTGACATAGAATTTGGTTTCCGGGAAATAGGAGAACTCATATGAAAATCCTACATTGCTCCTCCAGTGTGTTTGTTTACAAGGGGCTCCTGTTGCTTTCTTTACTTATTGGCAGAACGTTTTTCATGATGTTATATTTAATGCTGAAGACACACCTAATTGCAATCCGGCACACCCTAAAACAAAAAAAAAGCGAACTAATACTTTACTATCAAGCTTATCCCTGTATGCCTGCATCATGTTATGTTCAATTTGCATTACTGACTAACCATGTGATGTACTTGTTCATTCGTGAACACAGAGCAGCTTGCAAAGCAGGTATTGCAGGCAGGTGCACAGTTTAATAACGCTGAATCTACTGCACGTGGGCCACTGTCAAAATGTTCTCTACACATCCCAAAAGGGATCTTATAAAATCGGGACAGAGCAATGTGTCTCGGAATAGATGGGATTGCGCCATTGTAAAATGCTTTTGCACATCAGGCCCTCTTTCTCCAGCAGCTTTATTGATGGCGTGCTTTTGTAGAGGAGCAGCTACATGCCTCTGCAGGAAATCCCCCCTCCTACCTCCTATATGTTGGAGGCCGGAGATCGTGGCATGTTTGACACCAGCAGTTGTGCCAATACTGCAGCAGATATTTGAAAGAAGGTTCCCACTGAGAAAACCCTATCGAATGTATCCATGAAGAGATGAAAATCTGAGGGAGGACTCCCTGAAGGGATATGAAAAGGAGCAAAATAGAGAAGCTAGTGATGTCACAAGAGACGAATGTGATGCCCCAAGAATACTGTCTGAAGAAGAATGCACGGATCTTACAGAAACTGATGCCGAAGTTAAGAATCAAGTAAACTTTCATGTGCAAGAAGAACATTGCACGTGCGCGAAGTGCTGCAGAAAATCAACCGTTCCATAATTGTACAGATGCTGAAACACAAGTAGACTAAGACATCGTAGAAGCTGGCTATATGTAGTGAATAGACTGCAGGCGGAGCTGCCGTGGTATAGGAGCTGGACATCGGTGTCATGAATTTAGTAAGCCCAGACCCATGGAGAGGAAAGGCTGAGAATTGTGTTGCAGCAAGAATAAGCTGAGATCGTGGAAACGCCCGGGCAGGCTGTCTGGCCTGGTATCAAAACTGGAGCAGCCAAGGTCGGTTATCTATTCTTGAAAGCAGTGAATGTGCGAAGGATGAATGATCCCTTTTTAAGGTGCAACGAAAGAACACCAAGAGTGCCATGTTTTATTCATTTAAGACATTTAAATGCTGCAAAATGGACTAAATCGTGGTCTACTGTCACGTGACCCAAAGATGAAAATAGAGTTTGGCTTGGAGTCCTAGAACAACGATAGTGAGAGCCTGCACTCCCATATATTCCCACAGACAAGAATACTTTGCATTGCAAGGGCAAGTTCAAAGAAAATCTTCATGGCATGGGTGATGAGAGATATTGGGCTAATTGGGTGGGGAAGTAAAGTCAAGTCCACCTCCTAGTACCTGGGTATGAGCTTACGTGCTGCTAAGTGAACTGAATGTTCCAGACATGGCACAAGCATGCCAACCAATTGTAGAGGGTCGTATAATGAAAAGCCTTATAGTGTGAAGACCAATGATAACCGTTTGTTTAATAGTGTTAAAGATGACATGTTTTCAGAGGTAGGCATAAGTTGTACATCTGACAGTGGGCAACCAATCACAATTCTAAAATCCTATAGAAAGTATATTTAGCTGTCTACCTTAACCAATCCCACCCCTTGATAGCTTTTCTATTATTTTCCACGTAGTATGACGCCACTACTGATGTATTTTTTGCATATAAGGATGTTTTTAAAGAGAAAATCATCGAGAGCTGAGCGAACGTCCGTTGATGTCCGTTGTAGCCTCCCTGTTTTGCACATTATTAAAGGGCCATAAGTCCACTTTGGTCCCAAAGGGTGCAATCTCAGTGCATGTTTTAAATGTTACCAGGTTCTGCTGATGTACACAGTGTTTAAATGATATAGAAAGCAAACAAGAACATTCCTCCACTGGTGGACACTCCAAGAGATACAGTGAAACCCACAGGCATCAGCTACACACTGATACTCACCCCTGGCACACAGCACTGTAACAGCTACACAGCAGGGTTACCCAACCAGTACAATACCACACCACAGCAGGGAAGTGGCACCAAAGGAAGCATGGCCATGGGCATGTCACCGCCCAGACCAGGCACCCCACCAAGAAAGGCAGCATCACCAACCTCACCTGCCCCAGCACCATGAAATCTTGGTGGTGCAACAGCAGCACTGGGGCCATTTGATTCATACACCGACCCATCATCAGTAGGGCCCATATGGATGATCTGGATACAGAAATTCGAAATGTCAATGAACTGTAAAGATGTGATGACGTCGAGGAAAATGAGGTGTCACCTACTACTAAATGTAGGAGATGATGTGCTACACATTTTTAACTCCCTCACCATAAAGGATGGCACCAATGTATATCAGTCTGACAAGGACATGCTGACAACACACTTCATGCCACAACTGAACCCTGATGATGAGACATTCAATTTCTGCACCACAGTTCAGACCGAGGAGGAAACCCTTGAAGCCCTCCACACCAGACTCTGGCATTTGGCGTGTACTGCAAATTTGATGACATGGAAAAGGAGTTCAGGAGCCAAATCATCAACGGCATAAACTTTGAAAAATTGCGATGGATAGTTCTGAGTAAGAATGGGATTTCCCTAGCAAATATTAAGGAATATGGGTGCCGGAGGGAACTATCAGACGCCAGAGCAGCTCAGATGAGCACCACGCTGCAGAAACAAAAGCTTGCCCGGCCAACCACAGTAGCCCTAACCACGAACCGCCCAGTGGTCAGAGACGAGAATAACGACCCCCATGCAGATCCACGATGGCAGCCAAGGATACCAGACCCACTGAATGTGGATGGTGTGGGGGTTCACAACACTGAAAGAGAAACTGCCCAGACCACCACGTGCGGGGCTTGCGGTCATCGAGATCACTATGCACGTGTATGTCATTCCTCAGGCCCACCGCAGCATGCTTAGTCTGAACCGCTGAAATCATACCCCAAGAAAAAGAAACAAGCAGACACACGATTGGTAGTCACGGGAGACAACTCCTCCACGGACGAATCCAGGGATGAACATGAGGGGGTGGCAGCAGAGTCCGGACGCACAAGGAAAAAAGGCAAAATTCACCTTGTCTCGGCCCTGGAACAAAGCAGTAAGACATCAAAATGAAAGAGGAGACCCAAGTGTCTCATACACATACAAGTCCAGGAGACCGTGATGATGGCAATAATGGAGCATCCGAAAACGTGATGCCGGTCAAAACATTTAAACGGATGCAACCTCAGCCAGAACTAAAACGCACAGAAACCTTATTGTTCGCATATGGCTGCAAAACACCCCTACCAGTGGTAAGATGGTTCCGAACAATGCTGATCAGAGGGGACAGAGGTATATCTTGTGAATGCAGGAATCAAGTGTCTACTCAGTTGGGAGTCAGATGAAAGAATTGGGACTGATCAAATTCATCTGCAAAATCTCTGACTTCACCGACATCAGCGACATACTCACAAAATGCCCTAGCCTCCTCAAGGGCATAAGATGCCTTAAAGGGAAACTGATAAAGTTGCACATTGAGCCCACAGTACAACCCAGACCCCTGCGGCACAGAAGGACACTGTTCTACATGCGAGAGCTAGTTACCAAGGAATTACACAAACTAGAGAAAACTGAAACCAAAGCTGCCGGGGAAAGTGCAAATCTGTATTGACATGCGCCTGCCCAATGCAGCAGTAAGGAGAGAATGGCACATTAACCCGACTCTGGACGAAATTGTAACTGACCTTACAGGGTCCCAAATATTTTCAAAACTAGATCTCAATGCTGGATTTCCACAGTTGAAGCTCCACTGGGACTCAAGATATATCATAACATTTTCAACACATCTAGGTTTGAGGCGGTATAAAAGACTGAATTTTGGGAAATCGTCCGCAGCTGAGGTATTCCAGCAAGCAATCCAAGAAGTCATGCAAGGAATTCCAGGAGTAATCAACGTCAGTGATGACATTCTTGTACATGCCAGCAGCAAAGAGGAGCACCTAAGAAGACTAGAAACCGTACTTGACAGACTGGAGACAGCTGAACTCACCAAAGGTGTACATTCCTGAAAGAAGAAATTGTCTTTTTCCGAAACGTGTTCAACAGCAACGGCGTGTCCGCTGACCCCCTCAAGGTGGAAGACATCAAAGGGGCCTCCACTCCCACCACACCGACAGAGGTGCGCTGATTCTTAGGCATGGTGACCTACTGAGGCAGATTTATCCCAGAATTTGGCAACGATCTCGGAACCACTGAGGGAGCTGACCAAGGCCAACACCAAGTGGGACTGGAGCACACGCTGCCAAGATGCCTTGGAGCAAATCAAAGTCTTGCTGTCGGCAGACACCAATATGGCATACTACGATGCCACGCTGCAAACCGAGTTGTATGTAGAGGCCAGCCCGGTCGGACTGGGAGCTTATTTCAGCTGTCGCACACTGGAGAAATCAGGCCAATTGCGTAAGCATCACAGGCTTTGATATCAATGCAACAGAGACACTTACACATAGAAAAGGAGGCCATTGCAGTCCTATGAGGATGCAGACATTTTCACCTGTACCTATACGGGTGCAGGTTCAAGGCGTACACTGACCACAAACCTCTGCTGCCAATTTTCACAGGATCATCCATGCACCTGCCCGCCAGAATCGGTAAATGGCTAGTGCACCTCCAACAGTATGACTTCGAACTGGAATACCAAGCGGGTGTGGACAACCTGGCGGACATCCAGTCCAGACACCCAAGTGCAGCCACACCTCACGAGGTCAAGGAATCCAGGGAGACCGAGCAACACATCTGCCAGATCATAAGCACAATGAAACCCAAGGCCATCAGCATCGCCATCACAGAGGCAACCCAAGCTGACCCATGCTCTGACATCATAAAGAACACTGTATTGTCAGGAGAGTGGAAATCTTTACTACGGAACATCCACATTCACACGACAGCAGCCAGGGACTTCCTCCCAGGGATCTTCCCGGGTCGTCAGTAACTATCAGTTACCAGCGAGAGTTTGGATCTAAGAGGCACTAGTATCCTCATCCCCACCAGCCTAAGACCGGATTGTCACGCTGGTGCATGAAGGTCACCAGGGGATAGTCAGGACCAAAGCTAAATACGGCACAGAGTGTGGTTTCCCCAGATTGACCTGAAAGTTGAGAGCACCATTGCATCATGCCAGCCATGCCAAGTGACCGGGCCACCTCCGAGGCCGGAACCCATTCAGTCTGAAAATCGGGGCACATCAAGGTGGGAAGCGATCAGCATTGACTTTTGCACGGTGCAGGAAGGGACCTACCTGCTGATGGCCATTGACGATTACTCACGATACCCTGAGATAGAAATCATATGGTCAACAGCAGCACACATGGTGATCCCAGCCCTGCAAAAGATGTTCGCCACACATGGCCTACCAAAACACATCAAGAACGACAATGGGCTGCCTTTCCACAGGAAATAAATAATTAAGTACATGGACAACTTACACATCCGCCACCACCATATCACTCCAAAGTGGCTGCAAGCCAATGGGGATGTAGAACGTTTTATGAGGACCATAGACAAGGTGGTACGCATATCCAAAGCCCAGAACAGCCCACGGTGAGTGGACCTGTACCGATTCCTGCGAAATTACCAAGTGACCCTTCACAGCTTGATGGACATCCCCTCTACATATCTGATGTATGGCACTCTACTAAATTCATTAATACCGCACCACCACAGCAGGGCGGTTTCATGAGTGAAGGAAGGACACGTACACATTACGGAGCTGCAACACTTGTCCTTTATTGACAGTTTAACATCAGATTGGTTTCAGCTTCATCTGTAATGATCCCCAGCCAGGGAAGCTCTCATTAACTGCCTTGCCATAGAATCAGAACATCCCTCTGCACTTTTCCCCTCCCCCCTCTCCCATGCACTTGCACTTTCTCAATGTCACTGGGCCTAGTAAGATCGCTGTTTTGTTCTCCCCTGTTCCCCTCCCTTGCCTTGTCACGCTCTGAAACACTTGTGCACAAGCGTGATAGAAATAAAATATCAATCAATCAAAAAAAAAAACTTCCTCACCTTAAATGTACACTTCTCCTTTGCAATGGTAAGCCCTGCCTCCATTAATATCTCCAACACCCTCTTCAGACGCTCATCGTGCTCATCCTCACTTCCACCACAAGCTAACACATCACCCTGATAGAATAGCACTCCCCTTTCACTCCCCAACAGTCGATGCATGACATTTTGAAAAACACTGACCTCTGACATCAGGCCAAACGGTATCCTCCTACATCTAAAAAGGCCAATTGGAGTGATGAAAGTCATGAGATCTCTTGAACTCTCATATAGCTCTATTTGATGATAGGCTGACTTAAGATGCAGGATTGAAAACAGCCGTGCACCTGCCACTCCCGTCAGCAAATCATCAATCCTCGGCAGAGGAAACCTCTCTGCCACCACCATACTGTTCAGGTGTCTCAAATCTATACATAATCTAATTGAGCCATTAGCCTTTCTCACTATTACAATTGGACTAATCCACTCAGACGTTTGAACTTTTTCAATAACTCCTTCCCTCTTCAACATGACAATTTCATCTTCCACATCTTTGCGCAATGCCAAGTGCATCATACGCAATTTTGCCACTTTGGGTACAGCTCCTCGTCTGAGATGGATCTTATGTACAAATCCTTTGAGACACCTCATATTATTACTGAAAAGTCGTTGGGTATCTTCCTCGAGCTTCAAAAGGCTACTATTTGACTTGACTTCTTCAACAGCCAACACTTGTTCTGGATGGCTCACATCTAACTTTATTTCCAAGTCTGCTTGGTCACTCCATGACAGGAGCTCACCTCCCTCGTTAGCCACATAAATCGCCCCTTCTGCCTTCCTCCCCTTGAATTGTAGGTCACCATTAAATTTGCCTACAATCTCTATTGGGACATGACCATATGCATTGGCCTTAATCCCTGCCTCCCATAGGTGCACCAGTTGAACTTGTCCTTCCACACTTGCACACTTATGAGTGTGTAGTTGGCACCACTGTCAATTAGCATGGAAATGGGAACTCCTCGGATTGTTATAACCACATATGGTTTGCGCATCCTCACTTTTCCTGACACCGCATGCACAGAACTGACAACTTCCCTTGCCAGACTCACATACTCTTCATCTTCATTGCTTACGCTGATCTCTTGTGCTTGACCTCCGGGGCTAAAATTCTTGCAGCATCAAGCAATGTGACCTTTCCTCCCACACTCTTGACAAATGATGTGTATCGCTACACACTCCTTATCATATGTGAGATGTGTCCCACTGCCACACCTGTAACACCTTTTTCCTGCCATCGCTTAAATTCTCTGGGAGGACCTCAAGGTCGTCCCACACTCCTACTGCTGTTGGGATTGGCATTGCTGGAGGCACCTCTTGCCCTCCTTTCAAATTTTTCACCTCTACTCACCGATCCCCCTGTTGCTTGTCTCTGTGACGTTTTTGAAATTTTGTGAACTGCACCTTCTTCCACAGTTACTTTTCCACTGCTATTGTCCATGCTCTTATCTAGTTGGAGAGCTCTAATACACTTCACAGTATGTTCTACACTCTTTGCAATTTCAATAGCTTTCACCAGGGTGGGATTGCGCTGTCTCCACATCTCCTGTCTAACCCTGTTGTTAATGCACTTATCATCAGTTGATCTCTCAAATGATCATCCTGGCAGTGGGTAAATTGACATTTCGCAGCCAACCCTCTCAATGCTGTTATAAACTCTTCAATACTCTCACCAGCCTTCTGCTCCCTGGTTGTAAACCGATACCTCTGCAGAATAATATTTTCCTCCACTTCAAAGTGTTTATCAAGCTTAGCCAATTACTTTTCATATGCACCTGAATCCTCCATCCTGATGGGCTCAGGTAATTTCCTTAAAATATCTTGACCTGCAGGCCTCAAGCAATGAATAGTCATTCGAATAGTTCGACCCAAATATGGCTAACGCATACTTGGTAAAGCCCTCTCTCCAGCCAGACCAGCGCACCCTGGGCGTCCTGGTGTGGCCAAGAAAAATACTGGAGCTGGGACATTAGCCATGTTTGAATTATTTTGCACCAATATACTTCTTAAGTCTCACAAAATCTTGTTTCACTGATTATGACCACTGCACACCTGTTCTGGGCTGCTAATGTTTCTGGTGATCCACTGCTTTGTTAATTGTCCCTGCACACTTGCACAATAATGTTGCTAATCGTCTCTCCCAAACTGCACAATCTGGCAATGTTCCTGTTTCAATGTGAATGTGCTTCGTATATGCCACTCACTGTTTCCTTGTCACCGTTCCATCTGTGTTGCAGTGCTGCAAAAAGCTTCTGGGATGTTTCAGTTGCAATGTGATCGGTTATGAAGGGCAATGCCTTCAATTTGGTTGTGTGGCAACTCTGCATTGTTTGTTTGTTGCTTTGCGATGTTACCCAGAGGTCGCCGTAGCAACCCGGACCGGCTTCCTCAAAATGGCATCAGGCACGCTGATGCACTAGGGTCCTTTCCTCTTCGTTTGAAACTCCAGAGTCCCTCACGCTCAGAGGAAATGTGCACGGCATCCAACATTCATTTCATCCCCTCTCGTTCCCACACCTCCCTACCACAATGCTTGCAGGGGTTGTCACTCTGGCATGTACGTTCGCTCTGACTGCTGGTGAAGACTCTGGGACTGAGATGAGACTGAGAAATGCAATGAAGTCCATGCTCTCAACCTGCTACGATCCCACACCCTAGAGGGTGACTCGGCAGGAAGGAACTATGATAACATCTAGCTGGGCACAGGAGCCCTTCAGAAGGAACACTTCATGGTTCAAACAGGTCCCAAAGGACCTCTGGACAGAAGACCAGAACCAGCCGCAAATGGAGAGCAAGGACGCACCACCGACCCCAAGGCAACTTCCTGATGGCGAAGGTGAGCAAGGGCCAAACCTCATTGTCCAGTCGGAGGATGATGAGACGCCCCCCAGTCCGGGGCGTGAGCCAGATGAAGAATAGGTTGCAGTTGGTGTACTCTGTCAATGCTGCAGTGGGTATGACCTGAGAGTGTCCCTGCAGGCCCCGGGTAAGCTGAGAGACTACGTACGTTGAAAAGATCGTTTTGTCAGTTGGGACTAGAATATAAGTTACATGCATCATTTGTTTTATAGTTAGCACACGTTTTGTTATTTGGGAAAAAGGAGGAATGTTATGTACGTGGCACATCACCGGCAGGTCAGAGCCGGAGCCCCAACTGGTCTGACGTATTTGATTAGGCGCTGCGTAGCAAGGCCTGAGGCATATCCCATGACGAACCACGGGGCAGAACACTACAGGGGGGGCTGTAGGCAAATATCACACCCATGTTAATGTTAATATATGATTGGGATTTATACAGTGCACTGCTGCCATTTGCATGGTCTCCAGGACCTCATGTGGATCTGGTGAAAGGAAAAATGGAGGGTAATGTTAGTGGAGGAGAGGGAAACACAGGGTATTGTGCTTAACTGTTGGTGCATGTATGACTTGGAGCAACGGACAGTGTGTCTGCATTTTCTATCTGGATAGGGTTTTATACATTAGTGGCGTGTTGTTTCGAGATGGGAGACCTCAAATATCTGCCTTGTGAAGATGCTTTGGCCCGTGGGTGAGGTTTGCAAGTTGATTCGAGAGACGTAGAGTTAGTGATTGTTTAAGTGTGGCGAGAGGCTGTTCTCTAGCCATTTCTGTTGGTGTGGATGGTGAACATGAGGTTATTATTATTATTATTTTTTATTTATTTATTTACAATTTTACATACACCAAAAGACACACCATTGAGCAGGTATAAAAATGAATCCAGCAGAGAGAAGAAGAAGGAAAAAAAATAAATAAAAAAAATCATCATCCAGCTTAAAAGGAGTCATTAAACATATCCCAAATGTTTCCATACAATGACAGCTTGTGTTTCAACTTGAAAATCATTTTTTCAGTTCTTGAAAGACAGTGCATCCACTGAATCCAGTCCTCAAAAGAAGGGGGGATCCGGCTTTTCCATCCACGTAAAATTAACATGAGGTTATTAGTGGATTGTGTTCTATCTGTCAGTTTTGCTATGCTTATTTTGACATGCTGGTATCTTGCTTACTGATCTTGGCTTTTGAGATGTTTTAGATTGAGGGCTGATTGTCTTTGTTCTGATTTTAGATGGTTTTGCAAAAATATTGGTTGACTGGCTTGATGGGATGTACCTGTATGACATGCTGGTCCAAAGCATTTCAAATTAATGGAATTTGAATTTTCCTGCAAGTTAGTTCCTTATAGTCCATATGTGTTCCTTGTATTATTCCTGGTGTTATTTTGGCTTGTTGGGCAGGGGCCGGGTAATCCAATGGTGATTATGCTAGAAGGGCACCACCTGTATGACACACTAGACCAAAACAATTAGATTGAATGTGATTTTTTTTGTTTAGGTTTGTTCCTTGTTGAATGTTTGTTCTTTGTATTGTATTGATTGCATTGCTGTATTTGAAAGGCACTACCACCCAATGGCTTCTAAGTGAGCCTAAGTCCCCAAAGAGGAGATGAGTCTTGGGAGGATAGCTCAGCAGCAACATGATCGCATTGGAAGCAAGACGTCACAGAGCAACACAGGTTCGATGCCCGGGTCCGTGCTTGGAAACCTCTGGGTATTAAGCTGTTATTAATAACCTATCATATCACATCACAAGCCTGACTGCTAGAAGGAAACCAGCAAGACAGAGGGGGTCACGAAACCAACAGCTTGATGAAATAAAAAGGCTTTCAACTTTTTTTTGCACGGCGAATACATCACTAATAACCGGTATATCGGCTGGGCGTGTTCCAAAGGTGTATTGCAACAACCGTGCAGGAACGGCCAAAAGCCTGGGAGCGTTTGAACCGGGTGGAAACTAATATGGAATGCGTAGTTGCTAGGGCGTGAGAAAATAAGCCGCTTAAAGCAGTTTTTAATTAATATACCTGGGTGCTAAGCCAAACAAAGCTTTATTGACAATATGTTAAAAACAATCCTACTCTTTAGGCTTACCAATGTAGTTTTCTTAACACTGGTGCGATGTCAGAGTGCCTGGGTGTATTGCTGACAATCCTGGCTGCTGTGTTCTGAAATACCTGTAACTACTGAACAAAGTAGTCCGGGACGTCTGCCTAATGAGCTTTTCAGAAGTCCATTTTGGCACCAATAATAGCACTGGCAACATATGTGCGTTGTTTGCCTCAGAGCAAGCAGCAGGAGGTAACAATTAGAACTTTTTTTAACTTCATTTATCTGCGGTATCATTTATACAGTGGAATCCATGCTCATCATGCCAAGAGTTTTGACATTGACTTGATTTTTAATGGTATGACCTTCAATCTGCAAGGTGGGACAGGTATTCATGGATTGAGCTATCTTATAACGGAAGGTCACAAGCAAAAGTTAGGTTCGCTCCTGATTCTGCCTCAGCCAATTATCAGCCATCCACTGTTCAATGCAATTAAAGATGGTCTGTATGTGTGCTTAGGTGGCATTGTAATCACTATCAAGGTGAAAAATTACTTGCGTGTTAGCTGCACAGGTCTGGAAAACTGCCCCATGATCTTTTTCTAGATCCTCTATCAGCATTATATAAATGTAAAATAGAGCAGGGGGGATACATGAGCTTTGAGGTACCCCATCGTTATCTGAGGAGTGCTTTGGGGAGTGCAGTTACGCGAAGGACTGTGATGGACGTGACCCCTTCTCAACAGTAGATGCAAGCAAATTTGTACACTTTGGACACTTTTACATAGTTTTATTTCCTTAATTGCATCGCCCCGCCCACTCGAGCTGTATCTAACTATAAAGTTAGATGGCCCGCGCATCTCGCGCGCGCATTGAGGAGTGCCTTGGAGAGTGCATTTATGCAGGCGAAGGTCTGTGGTGGACGTGACCCCTTCTCAACAGTGGATGTTATGCTGGAGGAAGCTTCTGTTGACCCAGAGACTGGCTTTATAGCCCAAATGGTATTCTAAAATACTGTGTTTTCTTTTTACACCCCAGTGAGCAAATTCTGACACTTGGGACACTTTTACATCGTTTTATTTCCTTAATTGCATCGCACCGCTTATTCAACCTGTATCTGACTATAAAGGTAGCCGAGCATGCGCATTTCATGGGTGCGCATTGTGGATTGCCTTGGAGAGTGCAGTTACACAGGCGGACTGTGGTGTACGTGACCCCTTCTCAACAGTGGATGGTATGCTGGAGGAACCTTCTGTTGAAACAGAGACTGGATTTATAGCGCAAATGGTACTCTAATATACTGTGCTTTCTTTTTACACTTTGGGCGCTTTTACATCGTTTTATTTCCTTATTGCATCGCCCGCCCACTCAAGCTGTATCTGACTATAAATGTATCCAGCCGTGCGCATTTCGTGCGCATAATGAGGAGTGCCTTGGAGAGTGCAGTTACACAGTTCAGCTGGTAAAATCCTACCGGCACCGTTTCCGAACCGGCTAACTACGAGTTCAACGGCCAGTGGTGTTACACCCGCAGGTCTGCCCTGGTCGGTAGAACGCCACCGACCGCAGACGGACATGGGATCCCCGGTACCATTACCGCATGGTGCCAGTGTTTCCACGGGAATGGGGAGTAACGGAATGCCGGCTCTGGAATTACCAGACCGCCCGGGCTGTAATGCCTCAGTAATTTCGGCAATCCCAGAGCCAGTAATTCATTCCAAGTCTGGCAGCAACCTGCAGGTTTTTCCGGCTCGGTTACCGCCAGACTTGGAATGAGGCCCATTTGTATCCGAATATTAGCTACCCCTGACAAACAGAGATTTCATTATAATATACGAACAATGAAAAGCTCGAGGAAAACAGTGAGACTGCAGAGAGGCGCTAAAAAAACGTTGCCTACCTTGGAATCTATTTATCCAGATGGAGAATCCGACAATCTGGAACCTCTGGATGAATTGATTCCGGCAGCTGAGTCAATGAATCAGCTGGCACCCATGAATAAAGAGCCCCTGCACGTCCAAATTCCCTACACCAGCCAGGCTATTATTAAACATCAATCTGGCAATGGTGATGGCGACACGGGTACCCTTAAATCCCGGCAAAATAAGGCAAATTTCTTAACGTTGGAACAGAGAGGAAATGAGATAGAGAAATCCTTTAAAATATCTGTACCACTGCAAGTTCCCGAAACTGAACCTTTGAGACCTTGTGCATATATTAATGTATATAGGGTCGTACCTTCCTTAAATTCTGGTAATAAATACTGTTTCACACCCAGCTGGGGGAAAGAAAGTAGCTGAAAAACCCAATACTAACTGTGACTCCAATAATCATTTTAAAAAACGGTTATAGTTTAATTTTAGAAATGTAGAGCTGCTCCTTATTCTTAATATGTACTAAATATATCAAGTATTTTAAATGTGTTGAACAATGTACATATTCTGGAAGATGTACAATCTAGTGACTTAACACAAGTCGAGTTTGTACAAGATAATAATTGTGGAATAGTGAGATTATGGCTCCAGTCAGGAGTAATCCGGAACACACTTTGGCATGCTAGAGCTCAATTATATCAGTTGGGCTTTACTTTAAGCCAAGATTACATCCAGAACTATATAAGTTTGAGGGGAGAAACTGATCTTGATCAGCAACTTGGTGAGGTACAAAACACGAATGTTGTCCCTTAAAAGGAAATGTTAATCCATTGCTAAGAATTACTTGCACACAAGGGGAGTTTCATGAAGATCGACAGGTGAAATGTATATCTCTGCATCCCTGGACAAATATGAACTCAGTAAGGGATCCGGGTAGTGGAGTAGATTCAGTCGATAGATAACAACTCATCGAAAACTCACCCAAGGTCTATAATTTAGTGTGCTGGAACACGAGAGGGTGCACACATCTGTTATTTAACAAAATTGATATCTTTAAGATCTTTGACATTATTATGCTTCAGGAGACTTGGTTCCTAAAAACCCCAGCCTTGGGTGTCTCCTAATGTATTCACTCAACTTGTTAAGCTAAAAACTTGCAAGGAGGACATTGCACTTCTTAATCTCTACTGGAATCATACAGGCATAACAGATCACTTATTTCTATTAGGAGTAGTCCAGATGCTAGATTTGCTTAGCAATGAACCATCGATTGTATATGTGGCTGTTGCAGGCGATTTAAACATCAATTGCATACCCTCTAATGAAATAATCCTAACAGATTCTGCCAGGAAACAGTTGGCATTAATGCAGGAGAGGCAATTCCTTATTATGAACCGAACACTGAAAGGTGATATTCCGCCTAGAGCAACTTGGAAGCAAGATAACTCGTCAACTACGATAGATTACATTTTTGTCCAAAGAAATATGGTTAATATAATCAAACATTTTGAAGTGATTGGCCAGTCCAAAAGCGATCATAATTTACTATCACTTTCCTGCAAGTGGCAGGTACCAAATTATGAGGTGGAATGCTACCCAACTAAGCTGCTGCTTACAGCGGGGAGGAATAGATTTAGGTGGACAGTAAATCTTAATACATACATCTGTACCAAGAATCTAAAACCCAACTCCGAAATAGCTGATTTGGAAGGCAGATATGTTGCTATTATGTAGCTTTGTTTGTGTTTCTACTCATGTGGTGCTAGTAAATTTGAATATACATATTAATTTCATTCACTTAGTCGAGCGTAGTAGGTATGGTCCACACGTTTTTGTTTTGCGTTTTGTTTGTGATTTATTGAATTGTATTATTTTTCAGAGAGTGCTGACACGTGTTTCGACCATAAGCAGGTCTTTATCAAGGCTACCATAGTTAATCGTTACATTAGTTATCATATATATAGAGTGCACACCATTGTTGTGACATGTGCAGTGTGATCAGTGGTTTAGTGCATTAGGTGAATTTACATTATAATTCATTTTCATCAATGTTATTACAGATACATTCAGGGGGATTGGCCCAGTTGATATATTCAGGATATAGGTATCCATATGATATAGCAAAAAAAAATGTATTTTGACATTTAAGATGAGTTCAGGGATGTAAAGCACATTCATCAAAATCGTATACAATAACAGAAGAACATAAGTTCACATATTGTCAATTACGTCCATGAGAGGAGAGAGTGAACCACAAGGGAAGAAAATTACAGCCATCTTCTAAATTAAAACCGTGCTACAAGCATAAACATGATTCAGCAATTGAAGACGAGGTACTGCAATTGGTGTAAATTTCACCAGGCTCGTATCTTGCAACAAGATGGTGAATATATGTCGAATGGTATTGCATCAAAGAATAGTGGCCAAATTTGGGCAACGTTGAATAGTGCTTTTCATGAAAATCAGCTGCCATTCCAAATTTATGCCGTTCAGGAGGCGAGTTGGATTCAAAATTTTGAGTAGCTTTATAGCACCTGAAATAAAGATTGTGGCATGGTAACCAAATCGTGGAATACTGGGGAGACAATTGCATTCGACAGAGATGATATTCCGTTGCAGATAGCCAAACTTAGTGGTTCTAGGGCTTCAGGCCCAGACGGCCTCACAAATGTAATGTTAAAGACACATCCTGATGCCTGGGCGGACATCTTATTTAATTTCTTTACCAACATAATACGATGTAAGCAGATTCCACCGACTTGGAAAAAATCCACAATTATCCCGATCTTTAAAAAGGGCGATTGCAAGCTCCCTCTGAATTACCGTCTTATAGCTCTGCTTGATGTCCCTGGTAAAACCTTTGCCCGTTTGCTGCTGAGGGACTTTACACGTTGGGTGAACACCAAACGACTGATGGATAACTTTCAAACAGGCTTTATTCCATGCTCGGGGACATCAGTAAATATATTGGGCCTGTTATTAATAAAGCACTGAGGGCAACAATGAAAGCAAATCATTTATATGGCATTTATTGATTTTAAAACTGCCTTTGACTCAGTTTTGAGGGGACTCTTATTTGACAAATTTGAAGAAGCAGCATGTCCTATCTATGTCCAGGCCTAGGTTTCAAAATGTTATACCAACACCTCTGTTCAAATTCGTTTAACCCAAGAGGGCCAACTCTCACAATCTATTATGATGTTTAAGGGTCTGAAGCAGGGCTGCATACTTGCTGCAAAACCTTTTTAATTTCTTCATAGCTGACATTGGCAAATCCTTTAAGGATGTGGTGTCGGACTCACCTAAACTAGGCTCATGTGTGTTACCGTGGCTATTATATGCTGATGAGCTGGTTCTATTGTCTAAAACACTGAAAGGGTTACAAAATGTGTTTATTGCCTTAGAAACTATGCTATAAAGTACCATTTATGTATACATTTGGAGAAAACTAAAATTCTAATTTGTGGAGAAAAAAAGAACACAAAAAATTGCGTCATTTTAAATGGATGCTTTATAAGACCCTGGTTGATATAATGAATGAGTACCACCGCAAGTACTCGCAAGTACTGTCGGCTGTCTGGCGGGTCCTGCTGCTCCTGCTGCTGTTCGCCCTGCTTACTGGATCTACCTTGGGTACAACTATCTACCCCAACTTATACCAACTGGACACTAATGAGGACTTATGTGGACTTCATAATACGCTTATACTGCGTCTACTAATGCTAATATTTCTTTATTTTCCCTGTGTTTATCTTTAGCCACGCCCACTTTGACGTGCCTTCAAAAAACAGCGTCCGCGCGCACCATCGCACGCGCACCACCACAAGTACTCGCAAGTACTATCCGCTGTCTGCTGTGCCGCAGTGTTGCTGTTTGCTGTGGCACTCTGCTCTATTTTTCCTTATTTCTTTTTTTACTCCTCTGTGAGTCGCTATTCTTACTCTGTTGCTTCCGGCGGTGTGTTGAGCCGATTGGTTGCCGTGATACTCACCTTGAAGTTTCCCTGTTCCTTGCTCTATTCCCACCCTCCCTGTGTTGCGGAGCACTGAGTCTCGTTATCCTGCAGCTTTCTCGCCGCTTTGAAGCCACTTAGTTGTTCGTGTT
Source organism: Ambystoma mexicanum (assembly GCF_040938575.1). Classification (NCBI taxonomy): domain Eukaryota; kingdom Metazoa; phylum Chordata; class Amphibia; order Caudata; family Ambystomatidae; genus Ambystoma; species Ambystoma mexicanum. The sequence continues at coordinate 690,295,348 of NC_090926.1, read as the reverse complement.
ACATCGAGCTCTTCGCCCGCTTGCTCTCCTGGCTCCCTGTTGCTTCCTCTTTCTCCCGTGGCCGCAGTTTTGAGCTCCGCGATTTCTCGGTTTACCACTGCTCTAAAGCTCCCCGCTGTGCCCACAAATATCTTATTTAAATTTTTTTTTTTCAAAGTAAAGTGCTCTACATAATTTGTGTTCCTTCTCCTCAAAAGCCTAACCATTAAGTCCATATCCTGGAAACGGCTGTTAAACAATCTAACACGCTCTTTATTTGTCTATCTGCACTACTACAAAATATGTTTAGGCTAACCTCAGGAATGCCTCATCCTCCTCCTTGCTATGCCCCCCGTTTTCCTGTACACACACGCCCCGCTTCCAAATTTCTGCAATTGCTGGATGCCCTGTGGTTCAGGGTCTATCACACATGAATCTCTGTCCCACATCCTTGACACCCCATTTTCAAGAAACTGCAAATCTAAACACCATCCATTTGAAAAAAGATGTTGAGAAACCTTCTGCAAACTGTTTGTCTGATAGAACTATGCAAGAATGCTATGAGATCCATCCCTCCCCTCTTGATGAACAAGCCTTTCACCCTCCAAGCTTTGTTCCTGAGTTATCGCTTAACACATTCCATGAACCAAAATCACTGCCTCATTCAGTCCTCTATTCAGAGGTTCTAAATTGGTCGAACATCGGATCTCTAAACTCTGCTTTTTATAATGTTGAGTCGGCAGAGGAAAAAAAAAGGAAAAGACATACATCAAAAAAAATTGACAAAACAACTCCTAGCCCTCTCTCTAATTTTCCAATTGCTTATTCAACACAAAATCCGTCCTCTGCAAATGGTGTTGCTTCCTTTCCTCTAGCAAAAAAAGTCACAGTCAATTAACTCACTGAATCTAGGCTGTCCAATTCACCTGAACTGTTTTGGACTGACTGCCCCAATGACATCATTTCTTCCCTGTACCCTGCGCTATCAGTCAATTCTGAAGTTCCATCATTTGCCAAACCTACCCCTTGTCCTTCTTTTGGCTTTCCTACATTTCATAACCTTGCTGTGGAATCTGCCCTCACGCCCATAAACACCTCGATATTCACACTTACCAAACTTTTTGAACTGCTTGATTGCCGTGCTTGCTCTCAGGATCTACTATCAAACAACCTAATTAGCAAAACTGATTGGTTGGCAATAAACTTTCCGATATTTTTGAAAGCTGAACTCAACGCTAAAAATGTTTTACTTCCCCCTGCGAGTGACATCACGCCTGAAGCTCCGGCCCCTGAAAATGAGAATCAAATTCCAACCCCATTGATCTCTAGCCCCCCTGAGTTACCATCTGCTCCAGAGGAGGAAATGCGTCCTGAACCTGATCCAACTCCCATATCTCCCACAGAAAACAGTCCAGTATATGAGATCTTTAATTGTCCTTCACAGAAAAAGAGACGAAAACGCAAAAGACATAACAAGTCGAAAATATCCCAAATTTCGAATATTGTAGCAGAACCGTCATCGAAGAATCTGCAACCAAGAAAAACAAAGAATGAAGTTCTGACAAAAAAAAACGAGCTGCTTCTAAATCTAAAAGGTTTGTAGCCAATATCACCTTACCCCCACAGCAAAATGTGCCTGTTACTGCGCCTTCAGCCAGGGACGTCATTTCACCAAAATGCCAGGGGTAGCGGAAGTGACATCACCCGACCCTTGACCCTCTGATGACATCACAGGAAGTGATGTCATTAGACCCCGCCCCAAAGTGATATAGCGGGTAGCGATGGAACACGACATTTCACCCGTTGACGAAACAGGAAATGGCATCACATAGCATTGTACACTATGAAAAATATAGTTATGATATCACTATATGATGTACATTCAGACAAGAATGGATCGCCATATGTATCATTAAGTTCAGTGTTTATTGGCCCGTATTACCAAATGACTGTGTATGCAAGCAGACGTCCATGACCAAATGATAAGCGTAAGTGCTATATAATAACACATCATTAAGCGCTTTATATAGAAAAAATATACACCCAATATCACCCAACCTGTGTTGGTACTCATTTATCGACCTCAGAAGGATGAACGGCTTAGGCTTAGTGAGGCGTTTAAGAACAGACTAAATCAGTGACTCACCCCCTGAAGTGTGCCTGAAATAAACATTTAATGAGGCCAGCAATTACTGTATAGAATTCCAGAAAGACACATTATTTGGTATTCCTATTCTTTCTTATTTAGGGTCAGTGCTGAAAGTGTTAGAAGAAAAATAAGAACAAGTGCCTCAAGTCTTTTTTTTTAAGGGGCCTGAACAAGAAAGCCAGCCACCCCAGAAGTAAAGAGCCACAGCCGAGGAGCTTGCATAACTTTAAAAAAAAAAAAAAAAAAAAAAAAAAAAAAATTCTTTTTTTTTTTTTTTTAGTAGAGGTCGCAAGGGACACCACAGAGGTCGCAAGGGACACCACAGAGGTTCACGACCCTTGAACAAAAAAGAAAAAAAAGAAGAGAGCTCCTTTTCCGAAAGACTCAAACGAGAGCACAAGGCTCTATAGCGACTAATAAAGCCATCCCCTTACCTTCTTCAGAAACCATAAATGCTGAAGATTCTCCCAATTTACCACTTGCAGGTGGCATGCCCGATTCCTCCACCTCCCCAGATGAAGAAGTTTCACAAGAAGAAGAATGGTTACCCAAAGTCCTATCAAATGAAACCTTGAGGCTCACTATGATTGACAGAATTTTTTCCGATCCCTTTCCAAATAGGGCCACTATATTAACAATATTCCACTCCATCCTGCAGTCAAAACACATTAATTCAGCGGATATTGATGGTGTTTCCTATCCTATCCCAACTCATCAAGACATTGTTGACGTTAAAATACCATCTTTAATTGTCAAAAATTATGTCTGGGATCGGCGACAGCTATTACTTCAAAAAGGTCTTTTACTTGAACCTATATCCCCTCTGATCCCCAATCCTGACCATCATCAAATGATGGGATCAAAAAACCAATTTGTTTCACAGTCCTTTCCGAACTCTTCGTGTACCAACTGTAATACAAACTCCCAAATCCAACCTCCTCCACAACAATCTAAATGGGCGTGGGTATCTAGTGCAGGATCCCTTGAAAAGGAGAACTGCTAGCCATATAAGGTGCCTCAACACCAGTGCACCCTGATCTCTTGGAATGCTCATGTATTCTCCCATCAACTTAATTCCAAATCACTCCTACTTAATAATTATAATGTCACTTTGTTACAGGAAACATGGATGTCCAGTACCCCTGTATGGCCTGATCATCAACTTGTAGCCATTAATGCCTCCAAACCAGCCAAGGGCAGACCAGCAGCTGGTCTTCTTATACCAGTAAGAATTGACTCCCAATTATCTATTACCGCATGGAAAAGCCCAGATCCTCGGATCCAACCTGTCTTAATTATGACTTCCAACAAAGATCATCCATTCTTTCCTAAGACTGCAATCATAAATATATACTGCAACAAAGCTTCTGTGACTTCTTCCAAATTTGTTGACAATATGAGTCAATTCTTGACCAAATTCTTCTTGAACCAGAAATAACCAACACAATAATTGCCGGTGATTTTAACATGAATCCGATACAATCCTCTGACAATTCAAGTAACTCGAGACCAGCTAATTGGCTATTGCTAATGAAAACTAGAAATTTCACAATATTAAATGGTACTTTTCCTAATGATGTACCACCAAGACCTACTTGGTCCAGAGGTAATTTCCAGTCTATTCTAGACTACGTCTTTATCTCCAATAACTCAATTAAAACAATAGCAAACTTCCAAATTACACAAACTACAGCGAGTGATCATAATTTGGTGGAAATATCTTGGAGATCAGATACTAAATTAAATTCTGATTATTACAAGGCCCCAATCGAAATAAACAATGCGAGGACAAGAATTCGGTGGACCCCCTTTCGTATAAATTATTTACGACAACTCTTGCATCGATAACAAGAGGAGGTGGATAATATTCATTACAATGATCTAATTCAGATCATTATTCAATCAAGTACACAATACGGCAAACCGAGCTTTGCGCATAAACACAGATGGAACCCTGATATAGCCAATCTTAGATCAAAATTAAGGTGCGATATAAGACTACATCCTCTATATGATAATAAAATTCTAAAACAAAAAATAAAAAATAAATATAGAAACCAAATTAGGCAAATAATAGCGACAACAAAACAAAATAATGCTGAATCAACGCTAAAAGCCCTATTCTCCAAAAAAGCAGGAGAAATATGGAAAATAATAAACAGATCAGAAACAACAGCTGAGAAATCTATTTTATTAAATTGCATTGACCAGCTGACATGGTCAACACATTATGAGAAACTTCTATTTAAACCTGAAGAATCAAAGTAGCCCTGATATTAAAGCCTTAGAATTTGACGCTCTGGATATAACTGTCATAATGAAGAAACTGAATAATTTGCGTGCGCCTTGTCCTGACATGATAACAAATGCCATTCTAAAGGAAAACACGGAAGCCTGGGCTGATGTTCTATACTTGATTTTTAAAAATGTCATAAAGCAAAATCAATTTCCTCCATCATGGCAGGAGGCAATTATAATCCCGATTTTTAAATCCAGGGATAGGTCATGCCCAATCAACTATCGCCCAATAGCGCTTCTGGATGTGCCAAGATAAATCTTAGCAAAACTTGTGGTTAGAGATTTCACAAAATGGCTCCATGAGAAGGAATTAATGGATCCCTATCAATCTGGTTTTGTTCCGGGCATAGGTACATCACTAAATCTAATTATTATTGCCATACTCAAAGCCCAAGCTATTTGCAAGAAACAACCAATATATCTTGCTTTAGTAGACTTCAAACAAGCGTTTGACTCTATCTCTCGATCCTTGCTATGGAAAAAACGTTTAAATGCCAACTGCCCTTCTTATATTTTTAACTTGATTTTATTGTTTTACTCAAATACGAGCGTAAAAATAAAACTTACAACTGGCGGTCTCTTGTCAAACACAATAAGAACAAACACTGGGCTAAAACAGGGCTGTCCGTTCACTTCAATTCTTTTTAATTTTTATATTTGTGACTTTTTTAAAGAATTGATGGAAGTGCAGTCTTTCTCACCACGTTTAGGATCCCTAGCTATACCTTACTTATTATATGCAGATGATATGATTCTTTTTGATAAAACTCCTATAGGCCTCCAGAGGAAATTGGCTGCTCTATCACAATATGCTGAACTAAACAAACTGGAAATTAACATTAAAAAAACAAAAATTTTAATCGTTCAGCATTCAGCAAAAAAAAACAAAATTAAATTCAACTGATTTATCACCAATTACCCACTGTACATAATACATCAATATAAATACCTTGGAGTTAACAGCAGTTCTGATATAGCGCACATCCCCTTCAAAAACGAAATTACCAATAGAATGATACTTCTATCAATTCAAGCAAAAGCCCTGCAAAGGAAGTATGGTCTGTTTTCCTTGATAGCTGCGCACATGTTTTATCTACAGAAAGCCATTCCCATGATTACATATGGAAGTCATACCAAAATCATGGACAAACAAGTAAATTGGGACTACATAGAAGATTTATATTGAAAATCAATACTGCCGGTCCCCCTAAGCTACCCAATTGCCATAATTCGCTATGAACTCGGTGTGTCTTCTCTATCCGTGGTGGTCACTTGGGCATTGTTAGCATTATATCGGAAAACTCTTCTTACTACAGATCATGCGAAAAATGAATTCCCGGCTGTAAGAGACATGATGCAATCCACAAACAATAATACAATTTCCTCTTGGGTCCAACAGTGTAAAAAGGCTCTCTTGGAGGCAGATATCTCTTTTAATGATCTGGCTCAATTTCCAGACAAAACCAAACTCAAGTTGCTTAGACATGACTGGATTATTACAAGGTAAAAATGTCTCCACTACTCAGCCTTTAAAGCGGGTCCTTTTATTGTGAAAGCACTGAATGACATTCCAAAATATATCTCAACATTTCCAGACAGATCCTATGCGGACACCTTTTTACGTTTTAGGTTAAACCTATTGCGAACTAACATCAAACTTGCACAATATGCTAAAGATTCAACGTTAAGTACTTCCTGTAGATTCTGTAAAATATCTGCAAATGAGGAATCAATCTCCCATCTAAATTTGGAATGTCCTTCTCTGCTCGAATTAAGGATAAAACACTTTCTTAAGTTTTTCAAACATAGAGTATTACTCACTAAAGAACAATTATGGTATGAGATATTCAACACATCAAAAGATTCACTAATTATAGCCAGTGTTCATTACCTTGATGAATTGAATCTAGCATAATTTCCGATTGAAATGAAGAATTTTCTTAATCCAGGCATTTTTAACTTTCTTTTATCAAACTATGGCTTTATGATGGCCTATACTGTTTTAAATCCATAATGTGTTATCTTGCTATGTTCTTAATGAAAATGCATGTTTTAACGTATTTGCTTATGTCATAACATGTGTAACTTTGATGTGACAGATTGAAAAAGTTGAATTTCAACTAAACCAATTTCAATTAAAAATAAAATAATGAATGAGTATTGCTGTCTTGGGTTACCTATGAATAACAGCTTGACAGATCTCCCCGAATACATTTATATTTCAGGGTGTGGGAGGAGGGAGGTGAGCAAGGGAGTGGTAGGTGTTAGAGGAGGTAAGGATGGGGGAAAGAGCAGGAATGTGAGGGAAGAAGAGCGGAGAAGGTGAGACAAGAATCAGGCGGGGGAAGGGAGGAAGAGGATTGGAGGGATGGAGAGGGTAAGGAAAAGGAGGAGTAAGAGGTAAGGGTAAAAGAGAAGGGAGGAGGTCGGGAAGGTGGGGTGTTAGGGAGGTGAGTGGAAGAGGTAAAATTATAGAGAAGAGCGAAAGGAAGGGTAGGAGGGAGATGAGCGGATGTGAGGGGGGAGGCGGTTCCAGTTGAAATGAGCAAGGAGTTGGAAGGAGCAGAAGCGGGAGGGGGCGCAGGGTGGAGGAGGAGGAGAGAGTAGGAAAAGATTAGCAGAGCGGAGAGGTCGAGAAGGGGTGTAGAAGGAAAGAAGGGAGGAGAGCTGAGCGGGAGCAAGATCATAGAGGGATTTGAAAACAAGACAGAGGAACTTGAACTTCAGTTGGGAGTGGAAAGAGAGCCAACCTAGTAAGGTGAGGGAAGAGGAGATGGAGTCAAGAGGTCAGAGAAGGCATAGGGAGCGGATGGCAGAGTGGTAGATGGATTTAAGAGGGGAGAGATGAGAGGAGGGGAGTCCGAAGAGAAGGGAGGAACAGTAGAAGAGTCTGGAGAAGAGGAGGGAAGTAATTAAAAGTTTAGTGGCGTAAAAGGTAAGGAGGGGTCGAATTTTACGAATGTTATAGAGGTGAAAGCAACAGGATTTAGCAGTGAGAGAAATGTGGTGAGATAGAGAGAGGAGAGGGTCAAGATGGAGACCAAGGTTGCGGGAATGGGGAGAGAAGGAGAGCTGGGTGGGGGGAAAGAGAATGAAGGGGGGAGGGGAGGGAGGAGGAAGAGTGATAGCAGGGAAGAAGAAGAGTTCAGTTTTATCAGTATTCAGAGTAAGGAAGGGTGAGGACATCCAGGATTTAATAGCAGAAAGGCATGAAGAGAGTTTATCATGAATGTCAGGGGAGGAGGAGGAGAAGGAGAGGAAGAGCTGGGTGTCATCAGCATAGAAGTGGTCCGAGATGCCAAAAGAGGAGATAATAGGAGCTAAGAATGAGGTGTAGAGTGAGAAAAGAAAAGGGCCAAGGTCAGAGCCTTGGGGAACTCCGTAGTTGAGAGGAAAAGAAGGGGAGAAGGAGCCACCCCAGGAGACAGAAAAGGTACTGTTAGAAAGATAAGAGGAGTGCCAGTTAAGAACGTTGTCCTTGAAGCCAAATGATGAGAGGGAAGTGAGGAGAAGAGGATGGTCAACAGTATCAAAAGCAGCAGAAAGGTCAAGGAGAATAAGGATGGAGGAGTGTTTTGCGTAGCGTGCAGAGAGGAGAGAGTTGAGAACAGAGGTGAGGGCAGTTTCAGTGAGTGCAGATGGCAGAAGCCGGATTGGTGTTGTAAGCAAGATTGATTCATATGAAGTACGGGAAGTTTTCGTATAAGCCTTTATTAATCTACTACAAACAGAAATTGGTTGCTTTTGTGACATAATGTGCTGAGTTTAGAACATACCAAGAAATAGTATATTGGACCAGGCTTGAAGGTCTATTTTGGAAGAAAGTGCTATTGCTGCCACCTTGTCATCCTATGGGGATTATAAAATATGAGATTGGGTTACTGTGACTCAACATCATTTTAGTATGGAAAATATTAACATTGCATAGAAAATGCTTGATGGCTCCTCCCTCGAAGTCCCTGTTATCTACTATAGCCCTGTTGGTTACTTCTTCTATGGATAACTCACTGATGCCTTGGACATGCCTGGCAACTAAGAATATGGACGCCGCTGACATATCAGCGGAAATGCTGATGAATAACCCGACAAGGGCAAAAACAAAGCAATGTTGGCATGACTGGAAGATGACATGGTAGTTGTGCCTAAGGTACCAGAATTTAAAAAAGGCAGTTGTCTGAAGTCTTTGAACCACACAGAGCCATACTTGATGAAATTCCCAGCGCTTAAATATAGGACTTCTTAGATTGAGGCTAAACCTATGGCCAACTAGAGACCTGAACAGGGATGGGGAAGCCTGCCACCACACCCATCGCACCCAGCTAAAAACAGGCGTGACAGCGACATTTGTTGCAACGTCTGAGGCACATCCTCATAGCCGGAAGGTGGTACACACAAGTTACAATGCAGACACATAGCCATTCCCATCACCTTGAAGAGGTGCACAGGGTGCTGTGAGCTAGTTCAAGTCCCAGGCCTGCAAATAGCTTAGTATCCAGGGGTGGATGGAAGGGGGACACGAGCCAATGATGAGGCAACAATTTAGAAGATAGACGTCCTGGGAATGGGACAGGCCAGCCACCGGACATGCGAAAACCATTAGAATAACATCTATAATATCATATATAGGCAATAGAATATTCAATACCCAATCACTTGGCCCGATAGGTTTTCTGGAGAGGGGTCCAAGTTGTGACAAAGTGCTGATGCCATTTGGAAGTAAAACCGGCCTGCAAGCTGAGCGTGATGCGTGATGTGCATTGATATTCTCTGTTCCTGTGCTGATCCCTGTTGGTTTTGTCTGTAATAAACTGAAGTTTGAACTTGCCGTTGACTGAGTCCTCCATCTATCCTGGGGGAGGGTGTTGGGCCCTCCAAGTCCGCAGACTTCCAGTGTCCCTCTGGCATACCTGGGGCTCCATCCCCAACAAGTTGGTAGCAGAGAGGATGGTTGGGTATGTCAGCCCGGCACCAGATCATCTCCTTCGCCGCTGAACCTGAGAGGCTGCAGGACCCTCGCATATTTTGAGAAGATGGGAAAACGCGTGCCCGTAGAAGGTTTGTCAGATATCCCTCGGAAATCATAGTGCCCGAAGTCAGCGAGGAGTCCAGGCAGACTAGGATGGGGAAGTGAGCACCTTCTGGAGGAGTCGGCAGCCGAGCAGCGCCAGCAGACAACGGAGTGTAAGTAATGACCCAATCTAACGGCAACTGTGGGTGTGAGGGAGGGTATTGAGTATTGTGGAACATTGTTCAGTATCGTCGAGTATTGTCAAAGTATTGTCTAGTATTGTCAAATTTAGTAGGGACAGGATCATAGGTAGAAGTCCTTCCATGTTTAGGGCACATTCAGTTTTAGAGGTAAGCGGTTCTGGCGAATAACCTAGACTATTGACTTGAGGGCACGGATGACAGAAGATATGTAAATAAGAGGTTTTCCTGTGGGTTGGGTGTTTTAGCTCGGGTTATAGATGACACTATCCCTGTAAGGCTTAGCAAAGGGGCTGGCCTAGATTGCAGAAGATGAGTCAACTAGTTAAGTCTCCTGGAGTGAGATGTTTCGGATGTGAGGCAAAGCCGCAGGTAGTTCGAGCACAAGATAATATTGGTATACTCTGCCTGGAGGCGGGAAGACAGCGGTGGGGATTTTGTGTCGGTTGGGAGTAACAGGCTATTGCAGTGTGCGCATGGTATTTGATTTTCTTGGCACTATCTGGGTTAATAGATTGGTGACGTCACCCGTAGGTTTGCACATAGGACACAGAGAGCATGAGACGGTGAGGAGCTAGATTTGGAAACTTGGGATTGGCAGGCGAGGTGATCCAGTGGCCGTGCATGGAAGGTGCATGTACGAGATTGTGGGTGTGCCCGAGAGGGCAGTGATTGTGAAGGAGGGGCGGTGCACGGAGCATGCCTGATAAGTTGTGGAGCATGAGAGGCTCGTAGAAATTGAAAAGTATTGCCATTATACTGTACCTTTCTCCCTAAAAAGCGGACTATCAAAACCATCTACTTGAGGTCAGGTAAAGGTACTGAATATGTATCAGGGAAAGTGAGGGGGGACTCGCGGCTTCAGCACTTGTGTACGATACTCCCACCTTACAGGGAGAAGATTTGCAAGTATAGCATAGAGTGGTCCAAGTACAGAGAGGGAGTTAACTAAACCATGGCCACCTTGTGGAAGTTTCTCCAAAGATGTGCATCAATTACTACTGACACACATACAGGGTACCTACAAGGGGAAGAAGTTAATGAAAAGCATGGACATATTCGAGTTGTGGCGCATGTTTCAGGAGGGCGTGGAGGATGCAGCAAGGCATCAGTGGATGCTGAGCCAGCAGGAGGTGAAGGAGCCAGGGGCTCATCCCTCTGCACCTCTCCATGTTCCTCCAAGTGGTGCATCTGATGACACAGACGATGAATGAGCAAGGGATGTACCCAATTCGAGAATTAAGGGCTGCAGAGGCGTACTCCACTCTGACATACAAGCCACCACCATATACCAAGGCGGAGGGGCCGATAGGCCCAAGGCAGCAAGCTGGCAAGCAAGAGACAAGCAGTGAGGTGCCGAAGGGCATGAGGGAGGGGCTCGGGAGCATATCCATGAACAAATGGATAGGAGGGCAGATACTCCTGAAGATGGAAGGGAAACCAGATGGAGAGGCAGAAGCGGCGACTAAGGCAATGGAGAGTTTGAAGAGAAGCAGCAAAGCATCAGACTGGGGGGAGATAATGGATGAGAGGGATAGGAGGGAGAAGGACCGGGAGGAGAGATTAGAACATGAAGACAGAGAGGAGGAGAGAAGAGAAGTTCGAGAGGGAGAATAGGGAATGAAGGAAGGAGGAGGAGAAGGAGCACATGGAAAGGGAACGGGAGGAGAGGATCAAAAGAGACCTCAAGGGAAGGAAGAAAGCAGAGCAAGAACAGAGGGATAGAAAGACAAGGGAAGTAGAAGAGATCAAAAGGCAAAGAGGAGTAGCAGAGTGGGAAAAATGCAAGTTATCTGAGAGGGAACAGAGGACGATACAGTTGGATAGATTGGCAAGGGAACAAGCGTGCAAGGAGAAGGATGAGCGAGCAATAAGGGCAATAAAGACAAAAGGAGTTCTAGACAGGGGAAGCGACAGACTCGAGGCTGACAGATGGACAGAATCAGACAGCAGAAGCTCACTAAGCAGGAGCACCACAGAAAGGTACGGAGCAGATTTAGGGTCCTGGGGGCGAGGAAGCAGGTACAAATTGAGGGACATTGACCTCAGCACAAAGCCTAACACAGACTCGACATCGACGATTTTTGTAGTTAACATGGATTCAATGACGACGAGTACAGTGGGGATGAGAGAGGGGAGTCTTTCCCAGACAACGGGGACGGGAACAGACAAGAGGTTGTCATGGGAGTTTAGGACGCACGCAGGGAGATAAGGAGGGAGCAGCTCGAATGAGCAGACATGACTGGCAACCGACTTGCACACCCAACAGGACACAGCTACATACATTGATAGGCTAAGAGACCTCCCAGGACGAAGGAAAGGGGAGACAGCAATGGCTTGTTCAAGAGGATGGTTAACAATGAGATTTGATGACAGCACCAGAGTACCAATACTAGAACCAATAGATGTATGCGCAGACATTGAGATCGAGAGAGGGGACCGACAAGCCATGCTGACTAGAAGAACGCATGAGGTGGAGACAGGGTTCACACAGATGCCCTTATTAGAGAGAGGAGGGGTGCGACCTCAGTATGTACCATGGAATCATACAGACAAAGAGAATGTGTAGTTTAGGCTACCATCATTGAGTGCAGGGGCTGGAAAGTGGATCTATGAGATGGAGAAAATGACAGCGGGACACAGGTTAGTTGTGGGAGACGTAAAGGGACTCTTAGTGTTGCTCTTAGGAGATGCTTCTGATGATGTATGGACAAGGGCAGGGTTACCGAGAGTGACGAAACAAAACACAGCACACAATGGTCCACTGTTTGCAAACTGCAGGGCAGCAGTATGGCAAGCCCTGAGGACACAATACCCAGACACATCAGACATTGGGGCGATTACGTCTCGGAAGATGAGGGAAGATGAAGACCCTGTGCAGTACATTCAGGAGATTCAAGAGCTTTGGTGCCTTGAAACTTGAGAGCCTTGGGACAAAACAGTAGCAATAATTTATCACATTCTAGTACAGTGCCTACCAGAGCCTGTCCAGAAGAGTTTAAGGAAATTGGGAGGGATGGAAGCAAAAGTGCGGCCGGAAATACAACTCACGATAGTTCATCATTGTAGGCTATTGCAGGAGAAGAATAAGAAAAAGGCAGAGGACAGGAAGATAGATGAAGCAAAACTAGTCCAGAGAAAACTATCAAAGTACGCGATGGAAGGGGCGGTCTTAATCAGCCCCACCCCACAGGCACAGCTGCTGCAGCAGCAGCCACAACCACAGCAGTTTGCACTGCACATGGGGGGAGGGATCATGGGGCGGGGTGGCCCACTGCCAGGGTTCTGAGGAAGGGGGCCAACAGTGGGGGCTTGGCTTTGGACCACAGATGCATCACAACCAAGGGGGCTTTCCAGGGGCGTTTCGAGGATATGGGCAACAGATGCAGCAAAACTCAGGGGATTTCTCTGGGGGTGTTAAAGGGCCATGAAGGGAGCCACCACTGTCTTGGACGTTTGGGCAGTTAGGACACATTTTAAGAGTGTGTATGTACAGGGGACTGCAGCAGAATTGGGGAGCAAAGGGCCAGCAGCCCTATCAAGGGGACCAGGATGATTACCATGCACAGGACCAACAACAACAAGGACAGATGCAGGACACACAACAACAGATGTCACAAGCACAAATGCAGGTACCACAGATGCCAGCACTGGCACTGCAGTATTTACAAGCACCACAGATTTGAGGGAATACACAGCAATTAGCACAGATACAGATCAATGATGCAGAAGCACACATGGTCTCAATGGCGATAGTCCCTGTCAGACAACTGGGAGGAGTTATCATGGTAGGGAACAACTCCTTTACAGGGAATGGGATATCCCTGTAAAGGGGTTGTCAACTAGGACCTGCATTAGGGAAGGAGCGTTTACATTGTCAGGTGGTGCCATGAACACTCAAAGAACCTCTGGGGCTCTGGAAGTGGTTCCTTTCACAGACGATTTCTCACTTTCTATAGGAGATCATGATCGATCATTGCCTTTACTTTACTCTCGACAGACATCTGTAAACATACTGGGATGAGACATTATGAGCAGAAAGAAAATGACCATCTCATTCACAGACAAGGGAATAGTGTGCTCCACACCAGGAATACACATGCTCAATGTAAGGCAGATTGTTCAAGCCTAGTACAGATGCAAGGTACAGAGGGGGGTGCCAGTGGACGCATAAATGTTCCAGTATGGAACTGACATTGCCATTCCATGACTGCCAGGAATTGCAGGGAAGAAGTGGCGAGTTCCAAACCAGTACCTATTTCAGGCCTGAGCTACCAATGGATGAGGAAGAGGGAACCGTGCTAATAGAAATAGAGTCAGTGGTCGCAAGTGATGATTGGATTGCAGTGCATGGGATGGATGACACAGGACGGGCATTGAGAGCAGTGATCACAGTGGCAGAAGGGTGCAGGTTGACCACAGTGAAAAATGAAGAGCTATTCAGGCAGGTAAGAGAGACTAGAAATAGAGATGGTGTTTGAAATGAGTTTGACCTATTGGTTACAAATACACTACTGGGAAGTACCATAGAGAATGGCAATGGCGCTCGAGGCGCCACCCCTGTTATGGGAGGAGGACATGGCCAAGGTACCCAGCACCCTATGGACCACAAGTCCTTATGACGTGGGTCATATAAAGAGCATAGGGGGAGTGAATATCAAGCTGAAGCCAGGAGCAATTTTACCAACAGTGAAGCAGTACCCCCTTAACCAAAGAAACAGATGAGGGCATTTATGCACAATACCAGCCCTGATTGAGAGAGGATTCCTTGTACCATCAGAGTACCCATGCAATACTGCAGTGTATCCCGTGATGAAAGGGAGGTCATGGCATTTCATACATGATTTAAGACCTCTTACTCACATTGTAGAAGCAGAATATCCTTTTGTTGCAAACCCAGCAACAATTTTGTGCAGCATTCCATCAGAAGCTGCCTGCTTCATGGTCATCAATTTGAATAATGCCTTCTTCTCAGTACCACTACACCCAGACTCACAATAGAAACCAGAAGTGGAAATATACTCATCTTTCACAAGGGTACTGTGAGTCACCATCTATCTTTAACAGAGTGATGCAGATGGACTTAAGCAACATACAGATGGAGAGCACAGTTTTGCAGTACATAGATGACATTTTGATTTTCAGCATGACAGAAGATCAGTGTATGAAGGACTCATTACACATGCTGACTGTGTTAGCTGACAAGGGATACAAGGTGGACAAAGCCAAGCTACAATACTGTCTGAAAGAGGTGCTATACATTGGACAGACGATATCCCTAAAATGGCTGACAGATCACCCCAGAAAGAGCAGAGACAATACTCAAGACACCTGAGCCCACGACAGTGAAAGAAATGCAACAGTTCTTAGGGTTATGAAACTATTGCAGAGCCTGGGCCTTTGATTACAGTACATACACAATGCCACTAGTGGGCACACTGAAGGAAGCATAGAAAGGAAAAAAGACACTGGCATGGACCACTGAGATGACTGAGGCATTCAAGGAACTGAAGGAAGCAATAAGCACAGCACCAGTGCTAGGGATCCCAGACTACAAAAAGGAATGTTTCCTATTCTCTCACACTGACGGTGTAGTGATGAAGGCAGTACTGACACAAAAGACAAGTATGGGACACAATCCAATAGCTTACTACTGTGGGAAGCTCGACCCAGTAATGAGAGGACACAATCAGTGCGAACAAGCTTTGTCAGCTGCCGCATTTGCAGTGGAGAAATCAGCAGCAATAACCATGGAGTGCGCCACCGCTCTACGTGGAGCATGCCCTCTTTGCGATACTGCAGAAGGCAAAGAGCGCACTGACTACACAAAGAGCATCAGGGTATGAGGTGATACTATTGAATGTAGGACTGAAGATAGTGAGATGCAGAATTGTCAACCTAGCAACATTTTTAGCAGATTTCCTACAGGTAGGAGACTATGCACACGACTGTACAGCAAACATAGAGATGTTTGGTGACACTCGCAAGGTTGAGGAGGATGCACTTGAGGGGGGAGACGTGTTCTACATTGACGGGTCATCAACAATTGACCAGACAGATGTGGCCAGGCATACAGGGACTGCAGTAGTAAGACTGAGGGAAGAGGGGACAAATGAAGTAGTAGCCAGTGCGTGACTACCATCCCATTACTCAGTACAAGCAGCAGAACTAGTGGCCCTAATATCAGCACTGGAACACAGTGTAGAGGAGGAGGTGACAATCTAATTTGACTCCGCCTATGTGACATCCAGAGTAGATTCTGGACTGTCACAATGGCTCAGGAGAGGGTTCAGAAGGGCGGACGGGACTCCAGTACAACATGCACTTTTACTGGGCATTACTTATCCAAGACAGATGGCAATAGTGAAATGCCAAGCACACACGAAAGGGGAAGATCCCATTTCAAGGGGAAACGAAGCAGCAGACTTCGAGGCAAAATGCGTCACCATGGGAACTAGGAGGAGCTCCAAATGCGTGAGAGTGCACCAGGAATATAGTACTTAAGGAAGGGTACAATGTACTACCAGAAGCATAGATCATTGAGTTGCAGGGAGCTACATCCAGGGAAGAGAAGGAACTGTGCACAAGGAAGGGATGCACAATGTCTCCGACAGATGCCTTATGGTGGCAGGATAACACAGGGAAAGTGGTGATTCCACTAGCATTATTGAACACTGCATTGACACAATTGCACTATCCAACACATATAGGGAAGGCGGTCATTGCTACATGCGTTTGTGAAACATGGTTCTGTCCTAATTTGGAGGAACACGTGGCTGAATTTGTGAGCAAATGTTTGATTTGTCAGCAGTTTACAGCACAGCATACTTTGAGAGTTTTGAGAGGAGTCATACTGAGGCCAGTAGGCTCATGCCAGCATTTACATGTGGATTATGTAGATATGATCCATGTTTGCCAAGGATACTGCTACATGATAGTGATTGTATGTCGATTCTCCAGGTGGACAGAGGCAGGCCTCTGTTCGCATGCTGATGCCCTTAGAGCGGCTAGGTTCCTGGTCAGGGAAGTGTTCCCAAGGTGGGGCATGTGTGAGGTCCTTCGGTCTGACAATGGGCCTCAATACACCAATTAAATGTTCCAGCACATCATAGCATTGTTGGGCATTCAACACAAGTTCGCCTGTGCGTAACACCTACAAGCAAATGGGGTGTCTGAACACCTGAATGGCCTACTGAAGGAGTGCATAGCCAAGACACAGCACAGCACAAAAAGGAACTGGCTGCATTGCTTACCACTAACACTGTTTCCATTGCGCAATAAGCCTGGGTCCAACCACCATTTAACTCCCCATAAGGTGGTGACAGGACGGCGCATGCATCTCCCCCTGGATCCTCCCACAAGAGCACTGAAGGATTGTAAGAATAGTGCACATGTGTTAGGGCAGGAAATGCATGATTATGTTACTTCTTTGGTGGCTATTGCTTCTTTTATCTCTCGCCAGATACAGCGACACCGGGAAGGCCCAGAAGACAATGAAGAGAGCAACTGCGACAGCACATCACAAGACAGCACTGATGCTTACACGCGAATAACCCTATGGAACTGCAGGAGCACTTATGGGACCTGACAGAGCCAAGTATGACTAACCTATGGAAATTTAGTATAGCATGGACCCTGCAGAAAAAGCATTATACAGTTTATGCAAATTACAGCAGGCCTCAGGCCTCTGGGCAAGAGACTAGCTGAGCTGATTTCAGCTGGACAGAGAGCAAGACATGTGGAACAGGACCCGCAACCATGGTCAAGAGATACAGATGACATGCCAATCCCCAGAAAACAAAGGGACAAGCTGCAGAAAATGCGAATCAATCCTCCTAATTCAGAGCTGCAAGGCTCACATTCGTCTCTCAACATGTGACACGGCCGAAGCAGACAATGGACAGCGATCGACGGTGGGAAAGAGAGCGCTCCCAGCTGAAAGCAATCGCAGACAGTGACATTTGTTGCAACATCTGAGGCACATCATCATGAGAGGAAGGTGGTACACACAAGTTATAATGCAGACACATATGCATTCCTAACACCTTGAAGAGGTGCACAGGGTGCAGTGAGCTAATTCAAGTCACAGGCATGGGGGTGACAGCACTGACCAATCACAGTTTAGTATCCATGGGTGGATGGAAGGGGTACACGGGCCAATGATGAGACCATTACTCTGCAACAATGCAGAAGATAAAGGTCATGGGGACTGGAAAGGCCAGCCACCTGACATGCGAATGCCAGTAGAATAACATCTACAATGTCCTATATAGATAATAGAATGCTCAATACCCAATCACTTGGCCTGATAGGTTTTCTGGAGAGGGGTCCAAGTTGTGACAAAGTGCTGATGCCAGTTGGAAGTAAAACTGGCCTGCAAGCCAAGGAAGAGCGTGATGTGCATGGATATTCTCTGTTGCTGTGCTGATACCTGTTGGTTTTGTCTGTCATAAACCACAGTTTGAACTTGCCGTTGACTGAGACCTCTGTGTATCCTGGGGGAGGGTGTTGGGCCCTACAAGTCCATGGACTTCCAGTGTCGCTCTCGCATACCTGGGGCTCTGTCCCCAACAGACCTCCTGGGCGTAAGAACAAAGGCGACTGCTGATGATAGGGCTTTTCGATATTGCAGAAATTGTCTTGAACCAGAAACGTTAAGACATATTTTGGTGTATTGCTTATCAACTTCTTGGTTCACTCTGCGGTTTTGGCACCTTTTCAGCAGCACCGACAAAGGACATGGATCGCCCAGTCAATCTTCTTCGCTTCACATAACCATACCCGCATCTATCAGCTACCTCTATGTTGAAATCACCCCATTTGGAAAAGTCTATGCCAAACCGCATGCTCGCATACATCTGTGAGTGGCCACCCGCTATTCAGCCTGCTTTCCTGAACTATCCCCGCATGACCGTCTACCTGGAATCAAGCTTCTACATACGCCTGCGAGTTATCACCATTTGCACAAGCACTGTGTTGCATCCGTCCAGTACCCCCTAGCCAGCGTAATACTAACCTGCTCGCAATTGCATTTAATGTGCCCGATCTGTATCTCCCTATCAGCACATATCCTCACACCCACCTTACACTCTGAACCATAATGAATATATACGCACCATAGTAAATGGAACCTGGAACACCTCCTTACACAATGCTGCAATGTCTACCTGTGCTGTTGTTCTTGATTCCCCTACATTGATCGTGTACATGTCATGCAATAGTGTTACCATTACTGCGATACCCACGCCTGCTGTTGTTCTCGAATTGTATTGATCGTGTCCCATTATATTTCATGCAATAGTGTCACCATTACTGTGATACCTACTCTTGTTGTTGTTCTGAATCCCCTGCTCTGATCGTGTCCCTGTTACACTTTATGCAATAATGTTATCAATACTGTGATGTCTACTATCATTGTAGCTCTCGATTTTTTGTCATAATTGTAGTACCATATCTAGCTCGCTTAGTTATCGCTTCTGTATAACTGACATACCGACCTAGGCTCTGTATATGATACCCATTAGTGCCCAATTGCGTTTATGTCTGTACTCATACGTTCTACTATAGTCCATCCCTAGTACTGTCATACTCGACCTCCATGCATGCTACAACTACCCTTGGTCATTTTGGTTTGTATAAAACCTGCTATCACCCTGCCACTGTCACCCATTCTGCCCGGTTTAGAGATCCACCCACCCATGACTCTGCGCTATTCTACTGAGTTCACCCACCCTCTGAGTTCACCACTGAATTCACCCGACCATTTTCACGGCCACTAGTCATGCTGCTGCTTAACCTAGCACTTGCGTGTCTCACACTCTAAATCAGTACACTGGTTAAGTTGCTCGTACCAAAAACACCTGAATACACTAGAATACAGTGCGCTCATACCTAGATTAACTATGACATCGAACCATCCACTCTCCCATCAAATTCCATCTTCCTTCTAGATTTCTACCATCCTGCATCACTCCAAACTCACACCATCCTCAGAGATTACCTTCACCCTGTTTTGATTATACTCTTAATAACCACCAACCAAATACCACATCAGCATATGCCATCTCCAATAAACCTCATGTCCTCACGCGCCATCTATACGTCAATGACAAGTCTCCCCAACCGTCACTATTCGCCACCACTGGGAACTCCACTTCCTGTCCCATTCCACTCAGAAACTATAGATTAGGATCCAGATCCTGTCACAAACTTACTACACGGGTCACCAAAAACTGTGCCAAAGTCACCCCTCCACTGCCAGTACTACCCCAACAGTCCCTAAATTGGCCATTAATCAAAAGAATACGACACCGACATCCTGAAATCCCACTACCAATGACCAGGTCAGCCAGGTCCCATTAAAAACCACTATCAAAGCAGGCCTAATCAACGTTAGATCTCTTCAAGCACATGCCTTAGACATCGCAGACATCATAACACTTCTTGACCTGGACCTTATTGCCATTACAGAAACATGGTTAAATCCATCGTCAGGACCCTCATTAGCCTTGGACATACCTAACAATTACTCCATCATACGATCAGATAGAGACACCAATACCTCGAAAGGAGGAGGCATTGCTTTCATATACAAAACATCCTTAGACCTAAGAATGATCAACAAACAACTTCTGCCATCCGCAGAACTACTATCCATCAAACTAGCCATGTCCACCACATCCACTATTACTATGCACCTGATTTATCGCCCACCCGGCCCGGTCTCTACCTTTGAAAATGACATATTTGTTATCTACCAACACCAAAAGCAAGTGCCAAGTCATCATCATGGGTGATTTCAACTTGGTCCACAACGATTGTAACACTCACCTGACTCCCACGGAGGCGCTGGTCTAGTCTGGGTTGCTGTGGCCTCTTCGAGCGTGATGCGCAGAACTCGGAACACCGACGAAACAGGACCCTCAAATCTTGCTTTTCTGGCCAGTAGGAATATCCTTCTTATGGTTTGAAAGGATGAACTCTCCATCCTGCTTCTGGTGCAGGGGCGCGTGTTTGTCCAGTTACTTCACTGGTTTTCATAATGGCGCTGGCAAAATCCACTTGACTTTTCCGAGCGGAACGCCGTAAGTATGAAGATTACAAAAGTTCAAGTGTTGAGCCTCCTTTTCTGTTGCCTTCCTAACCTGTGATCTGTCCTTTATTTCAGATGCAGAATGAAGGCGATGCGTTGAGGGATTGAATTGCCGATGGTAAACTCAGGTGAGTTAGCGATGGGGGCGATCCCTCTTAATGTCTTTATATTCCCCCAGTAATGTCTTTTGTCCTTTCCCCATAGGGACAGGGTGCGGTACCTGCCAACGAAGCGGCGCCGACCCGAAATGAGGAATGGTCCACCAACAGAAGACCGGTAAGTGTTATGGCGGAAAATTAGGCTTTCCTCATATGTTCCTTCTGCTCACCTTTTGTCTCTTCTTCTCTCCCCTAGGCGCAAAGATGTGGCGACCGGTGCAGGCAGTCGCGGTGGAGCCAGAAGAACTCCCGAGGACAGGTGAGTGAAGCGCGGCGCTGCAGCGAGCAACGCGGTGCTTTTAAATGAAAGTCTTTTCTCAGGAACACTGGCATGAAGGTTCCGGATGCAGGTAAGAAGTTTGATGAAATTCTTGGTTTTCACCTTTCTCTTCTCTTCTTTCCTTACAGGTGTTCCAGGATTGAGGCGGGCGTGGCTGGAGACCAGATGCAGGAGCAGACACGGTGAGCGTTCAGCTGCTTGGATGCAGAACAACGCGAAGCGTGAGCTGCTGTCTGGGCGTGGCTTAAATAGCCCCCCCAAAGTAGTTCCAGATAAGTATCCTTCCCTGGCCACGCCCGAGTGGCAAAATAGTCCCAATGAAAAAATAGTCCCTTTCAGGTCTCAGGGAGGCCTGAATCTTGCAGCATGGTCTGCATCAGGTAAGTGCACAAAACACCTTCCTTTATGAGCCTGGCGCCTATGGACTGATGTCCAACATGAGCCTGGCACCAACGGCGCCAGGACAGAGTCCAAAGAGCCCCTATAAGGGGCCGCTGGGCTTTTTACCCGGGGGCATGATGCGTGCTCCCGGGGGTGCTGGGCCTGGCCTGGTGCTCCGGGGGTAGGCATCATGACAGCACTCCCCCCCAAGGCCCCTCCCAAGGTCGTTCCCTCTGGAGGTTTCGGTTTGTTTGGGAAATTCCGATGGAACCTTTTTACCAGCCGAGGTGCATGTACGTGGTCGCTGGGTTCCCAAGACCTTTCCTGAGGCCCGTACCCTTTCCAATCAATTAGATAGAAAAGTTTTGATTTTGAGATCTTAGAATCCAAAATGTTCTTCACCTCGAATTCAGGCTCCCCATCTATCTGGTTCTGGTGGCTTTATTAATCTGGTTCCTGGTTGCACTGGTTTCAAAAGTGATACATGAAAAACGGGGTGAATCCGCATGTTAGCTGGTAGATCGAGCTTGACTGCCACTGGGTTAATTATAGCTTTGATCGAGTAAGGCCCCAAATACCTTGGATTAAAAGTTTGAGGTCCCTTGAGCAATAAGTGTTTGGTAGCCAACTATACTTGATCCCCTATTTGGTATGGAGGCGCCTCACTCCGATGCAGATCCGCATTCTTTTTGTATTTCCCTTTCGCTTGTTGCAAATGTGCAGTTGCATCCTTGAAGGCTTGAGTTATCGTGGAATGAAAATGGTCCACTGTGGGCATTTCAAGGCTTAGAGGTGAGTCCAGGTCTGAAGTACGAGGGTGATGTCCATATAGGGTATAAAAGGGGCTTTGTCCAGTTCCAGAGTGTAACGAGTTATTGCATGCATATTCGGCCACCCATAAAATATCCTTCCAATTACCCTCCGATTGGTGCAACATACATCGTAGGTATTGTTCAAGGGTCTGGTTCGTTCTCTCCGTGTGACTATCGGTCTGTGGGTGGTGGCTGGTTGAGAGTCTTACGCCGATTTGTGCCAGTTGACAACACTTCCTCCAAAAATGAGAAATAAACTGGCTTCCCCGGTCGGAGACTAGTATGGACGGGAATCCATGCAAACGGATGATATTTTCGAGGAATTCCTTGGCTAGGACAGAAGCTGAAGGTAATCCTTTCAACGGAATAAAATGGGCCATCTTGGAAAATAAATCCACCACAACCAGAATAGTATTGTATCCATTGCAAGGTGGCAGGTCCGTGATAAAATCTAGTGACAAGGTGTGCCAAGGTGCTGGTGGAATGTCTAAAGGCTGAAGAAGACCGGCGGGTTTTGTCTTTTGGCCTTTGTTTTGGGCGCAAACTCCACAGGACATCACAAAAGATTTAATATCCTTTCGCCAGGAAGGCCACCAGAATTGTCGTTTAATTTTTTCCTCAGTTTTGGCAATGCCAGGATGTCCTTCCATCAGGGTATCATGATGACGGGAAATAACCAGTTCTTGCAATTCCTTTTCTGGCAGAAATAAGCGTCCTTGGAAGTAAGGTAGGCCATCGTTGACCGAAAAGTAAGACCCCCTTTGGATCCAATCCTGCAAGGCTGTAGAGTCTAGGAGTTGTTTTACCCGTGCTTGAATGTCTTCAAGGGTTTGTAAAGAGGTTATCCCCAAAATTCTTTGTTCGGGAATTATCGGCACAGGTTCTGAGTTTGTGTCTATTTCTCCCATTCCTATTCAAGATAGCGCGTCCGCTTTGCCATTCTTACAGTCGGGGCGGTAAGTGATTACAAAATCGAACTCAGCAAAGAACAAAGCCCATCGGAGCTGACGTGACGATTGAGCCTTGGCAGTTTTTAAATATTGTAAGTTTCGGTGATCAGTGATCACGGTGATGGTATGCCTGGCGCCAAGAAGATATTGCCGCCAAGCCTTAAAGGTGGACTTAATGGCTAATAATTCCTTGTCGGTGATCGCATAATTTACCTCAGGCGGCGAGAACTTTCTGGACCAAAATGCTACGGGGTGCAGTTGGTTGGTTTCAGGGTCTCTCTGAGACAGGACAGCTCCCATGGCTAAGCTGGACGCGTCGGTTTCGACTATATAAGGGAGATCGGGACGCGGGTGCTTCAAAATAGGTGCGGACGTGAATTTAGCTTTCAATTCCTGAAAGGCCTGTTCGGCTTCCTCGGTCCATTTGAAGCGTTTATTTTTTCGCAAGAGTGCAGTGATGGGTTGTACCACACGTGAAAATTCCGGGATAAATCTGCGATAAAAATTAGCAAAACCAAGCATGCTTTGGACACCTTTCACCGAACTAGGAGATGGCCATTTGAGGATGGCATCCACTTTTCGTGAGTCCATTCAGACCCATTTAGGTGTCAGGATGAATCCAAGAAACTCAACCTCGGTGCTATGGAAAACGCACTTTTCCAGCTTTGCAAACAGTTTGTGCTGGCGCAGTTTCTCAAGGACGGCCCTGACATGCTTTCTGTGATCAGATTCCGAAGAGGAGTACACAAGAATTTCATCGATATATACGACAACACAAACATCGATGAGTTCCCAAAGGACATCGTTCATGAAGAACTGGAAGGCAGCAGGCGCATTGCACAACCCGAAAGGCATCACCTGGTATTCGAATAATCCATATTTTGTACGGAAGGCCGTTTTCCATTCGTCGCCTTCTTTTACTCGCACCAGATGATAAGCCCCCCAGAGATCTAACTTGGTGTATACGCAAGCGTCCTTCACCTGGTCAAGGAGTTCAGGGATCAGAGGCAGAGGGTAACGGTTTTTAACAGTTATCTGGTTCAATGTGCGGTAGTCGATACAAGTTCTAAGGTCGCCTTCTTTTTTGGGCACAAAGAACAAAGCCGAGGATGCCGGAGACTTTGACGGGCGAATGAAACCATTGGCTAGGTATTGATCTAAATATTGTCTCAAATGCAGATTCTCAGGTTCAGTAAGGGCATAAATCTTGCTACCAGGGGGTTGTGCACCGGGCACCAGATCGATTTGGCAATCGTACGATCTGTGGGGAGGTAACGTGTTGGCCTGTTCCTTTAGGAAGACATCCTGAAAGTCTTGGTATTCCGGAGGTAGTTGCGTGGAGACAGAGGTTACAGACGCTAGACTGATCTTCAGATTTTCTAGGTAGCAGATTTGTGCACAATCCGGGAAGGTTATTCTCTTCGCTCGCCAATCAATTCGAGGATTATGTGTCTCTAACCAAGGGATTCCGAGATTAACCTGAAACTGTGGAGCCTTGATTACAT